>NW_023425345.1:57638502-62638502 GCF_014108415.1 Molossus molossus | reverse complement strand
ACAAGCCTCAGAGGAGGGAGGGGGTAGATAAACCGCAGAACTTAACATGCATATATGCATGACCAGTGAACATAGACAACAAAGCTGGGGATGGGGCGAGGAGGAAGGGGAAGAGGTTGTCAATGGGGGAAAAATGAGAAAAATCTATAACAAAAACAAATTAATAAAAAATATATCATAGGTATCTTCCCTCGGTGGAATTAAGTGCTTGGAGGGGATTAAACAGTGATTTTTCTTACCAAAAAAAAAAAAAGGAATGATATAACAAGAATATTCTTTCTTCACTAACCTGGATATTCATCTTCAAGCCAGACAATAAATTCTTTTAAAGCCAAGCAGGGTAGGAAGAGAGTTATACTTACTCAGTGCATTAGGAAGAGGCTATGGTGATTGTGATGGCAATTCTGGTATTTGCTAGTTTTTACCAATAAGCAAGTAACCACTGTACTTGAGTTACTTTACCAACCCTATAAAGTGAACCTTTTTAGACTAAAGTCATCACAGGGTGTCTTCTTTATATATATTTGTCAATGGGCTGAATTTTTTCAACATTAGTTATGGATAGGGGGCGTATTAAAGTGATTCTATTTTGGATCTTAGGCAAAAAATAATTAATGGAAAAGTCATGCACTTTGTTATTACATGGGTCTGGATTCTAATCCTAGACCTGATACTTATTGTATGACGGGCAAGTTACTTGTGAGCCCCATTTTTCTCAGGTGCAAAATGAAGATAATGCTATCTACAGAGTTATATCATAAAGATTAGAATAAAATCAGCTGTGTCTCTGGTTTTTACACATGTTAGACTTTCAGTAAGTTATACCTGCTCCTTCTGTAATTGTTAATGTAATATCCTTAAATTTTAAATAATTGGTTTTTTATCTCAAAATCTAATCATGACCTAGGCTTTCATTTTAATTTAATAATGGAAACTCATACTGGAATCAATTCAGAACAAGACAGATAAGGTAAAATACGGTAACCCATAGTACTAATGTTACTTGTTGGGTTTTTTAAATGCATAATATATCATATTAAATTTTTAAATGGGACCAACAAATAGTTTGTGCTAAATTAATTTAGGTTATAGAATTAGTGATTTTAGAACCTCTTGTTTTTGGATTTGCAAAAGTATGATTTTTTTATTATATAAAATTATATTCTGTATCTCTCTTTTTGATCTTGGGAAAGTTTGAAAAAAATGGCTTAAAAAGTCTTAAATTTTAAAACTCATGAAGTTAATGTATTTTTTAATTTTAATTGAAATAGGTGATGCAGTTTGCTTTCAAATGTGCCTGTATCAGCCACTGTCTAGTTTTGGGTGGCAGTTACATCTTTTCAGGGATTTGGGTTTGTGAAATGGAAGTCTGGAGATGTTTGAGTTATAAGTTCATTGTTTTCCTGAAATTTTAATGAGGTTAGAATAACTTTTATATATATATATACATATACATACATATACATATATATATATGACACATTGGAATACTGTTTCTAAACTTTTTTTATTAAAAAGTAAATTTTTAGGTTTTAGACTTCATTGAAGGCTTATTTCATTTTTTTTATTTTTGAGCAAAATAATGCATAGAATTTTGTCGTAAATAGATGTTCACAAGAATTCTCTTTTTGTATTTATTAGATAGAAACTACAGCACATTATTTTTATTCAAGCTATATTTTACTTAAGAGAAAAATGACTTGGTATATCTGTGTCTGGGATCATTCTCATAGATGTAGGTATTTTGTTCATATAGTAAAATATGTTTTGACAAAACTTTTTGAGAACAATGGGAAAGGAAATTATCTAAATTCTGAAATTTGGTTTTATAGGAGTTCCATTTGGAATATGACAAATTAGAAGAACGGCCTCACCTGCCATCCACCTTCAACTACAACCCTGCTCAGCAAGCCTTCTAAAAAAAGACTTCCCTTTTCTTGGGGTATGGCTGTCTCAGCACAATACTCAACATAACTGCAGAACTGATGTGGCTCAGGCACCCTGGTTTTAATTCCTTGAGGATTTGGCAATTGGCTTATGCAAAGGGTCACCATTTGAGGTCCTGCCTTACTAATTATGTGCTGCCCAACAACTAAATTTGTAATTTGTTTTTCTCTAGTTTGAGCAGGGTCTGAATTTTTTCATTATTTTCTTTTTTGCCAGCAGACAGACTTGGGTCTATAAAGACAAGCAAGTACACTGACAGAAGTTTACCATTTAGTTTCTAAAATGTAAAAAAGAAAACCCACAAAAGACTCAACAAAATTAGACCACAAAATTTGCATTGTTCATTGTAGCACTATTGGTAATAAAATAACAAATGTTTGTGCATTTTTATGTGAAGATCCTTCTCGTATTTCATTTGGAAAGATGAGCAAGGTCTGCTTCCTTCATTTTACTTCCCCTTCTGTTTTTGAAAGGCAGTTTCGCCAAGCTTAATGCAAGAGTATCTGACTGTTTAGAAGAAAGATATTGCCACAATCTCTGGATGGTTTCCAGGGTTGTGTTATTACTGAGCTTCATCTTTCCAGAATGAGCAAAACACTGTCCAGTCTTTGTTACGATTTTGTAATAAATGTGTACATTTTTTTTAAATTTTTGGACATCACATGAATAAAGGTATGTATGTACGAATGTGTATATATTATATATATGACATCTATTTTGGAAAATGTTTGCCCTGCTGTACCTCATTTTTAGGAGGTGTGCATGGATGCAATATATGAAAATGGGACATTCTGGAACTGCTGGTCAGGGGACTTTGTCGCCCTGTGCACTAAAGGGCCAGATTTTCAGCAGCCGAGGACACCCATACCCAAGTGAATGTGATGGGACTTAAAGAAGTGACTGAGACGATTCACTCTGGCTGTTTGAACAGCAGCGTTTCATAGGAAGAGAAAAAAGATCAATCTTGTATTTTCTGACCACATAAAGGCTTCTTCTCTTTGTAATAAAGTAGAAAAGCTCTCCTCACTGCAGTGTTGACTTTGATTTGAAATTGTGAAATTATTGCTTCAACATGAAAAATTGAGGATAAAAAAAACTAAAGTTTCACAAATATCAAACCTCTGAATGGTGTAACTAATTTAAAATGAGTTTTCTTTCAGCTTTTGACAAGTAGTTTAATGGAACCATATATCATTTCACATATAGGTTAAAATTAAACAGTCTTAGCATTAATCAAGTTCAAAACAGAGAAAACTATTTTTTAAGTAGAGTATCACAGCATTAGAAATAAAACTTCCTGATCACTCTTGGGACCCAATCAAAATACTTTTATTTTATGAGAAATTTCTCATAGACCTTTGATATTTATCTTTAAGAAGTAATAATACTCAAGGTAAGCAGTGCAGGACAGACTTCCCCTTCAGTATACTGGCCTGGACAGTTCACTTTTACAAGCTGATGGATTCTTTTCCATCAAAAAACAAATACTGTATTTAAAAATGTCTGAAGACTAAAGCTATGAAAGCAGAACTAAAGATAGTAAAACTGGGGTGAGGGGAGCAGTGAGTTTTGATCTTTAAATTTTCATTTTTAACCTATTTTTCTATGAAAAGTGAAAGTTTGTTGACATTTACCAAATCATGTTTAACAACTAAACATTTATGACATTGCTGTGTTTGTGTATCAGGAATAAAAAAATGCAAGATTTACCTTTTTCTATGTATTTTGAGATATGAAACTGACATAAAAATAACAGGATTTTTTAATCTTTCAGATCTAAACCAAAGCATCTCTTCTGTAGGAGAAATGGCACTTATATAATTATAATTTTATTGTTGTGAAAAAAACTTTCACAGAACACATACCATATTTGAACATAAACCAGTGTCAAACCCTACAAATCAATTTATTTTAAAAAAACAAAGATTACATTTTTTCATAAGAGTTTACTGTGTAAAGTGTAACTTTTCCTACATAACCATTAGAGGTAGACGGAAAAAAATGGAAGGGGATCTTGATTCTTATGAGTACAAACATAACAATAGTAAGTGTTACCATAATCATGATTGGTACTATATGAATGACTCAGAAAGCCAAGATAACACATATCAAGTGGTTTGTTGTCTTGGCTTAAGTTTTAATTGCCATATACAAAGTTTTCAATGCACACTTTATCAGTTCTCTGAGTTCTTTTTGCCCTGAATCATCAAAATGAGAAAACTCTTGCATGTAAACCAACTTTTTATAACTTGTTAATATTAGAAATTACCATGCTCTTGACTTAAGATCCAAGTTTTAAAATTCTATATGAAATCTTTAGAATACTATATTAAACTCTTTAATATAACACACTGCTATAGTCCTTGGTTTTATAACTTGTGGTTGTACATGTACAGAAGTTGACCTAAACTAATATTTCACATTTTCTTTCTTAGGTTTAAATTTACTTAATTTCCCCCTATATAGTGGCATAAATATGTACATTATGTTAAATAACTTTTGTGATTATACTATAATTGGCTTCCTGAAACCACAAGTTATTTAGTTGCAAAGGAAAGTCCTTTGAGTTATTCAGTTTCAAATATATATTCTATGCTTCTTGTGGTGATACTATAATTTATATGAAAAAACTCCATTTTCAGGGATTTTTCACTGCACACAGCTTTCCTTCAATATAACAAATTTTAATTAAGAACTGAAAGTTTATTTGAATTCTTACAGTATCTATAAAGCCAACTATTTATCTGGTCTTTTCCTTTTTGCCACTGAACTTGGAACACAATAGGTGCTTGATAAATACATGTTGATTGAATGGTATAAAGTGATATTTCAATTTGAAAATAAAATGTACAAATTAAAGCATTGGGCTTTGAAATAATTTACTATTTTTTGCTATAATTTTATTTTCAAAATCTTTTTAAGCCTTT
Organism: Molossus molossus; assembly: GCF_014108415.1. Classification (NCBI taxonomy): domain Eukaryota; kingdom Metazoa; phylum Chordata; class Mammalia; order Chiroptera; family Molossidae; genus Molossus; species Molossus molossus. The sequence goes on along the minus strand of NW_023425345.1, from coordinate 62,633,628 downwards.
CCAATTAACCTTCTAAACTTTTCCAATTTTTCCCACTTTACCTTTTGTAATTGACTCTTCCTCTGAATTTTTTCATTCAAAAATCATAGATCTTCCATTTTGTTAAGTACTCTGTTTACTGTAACCCATTGCTTGTTAAATATGTGGCATCTGAGAATGGCTGCAAAGGAAGACTCAATTTAACTTAGATTTGCTTAACAGGCTTAATTTTGCAGGAAAATTTGCGCAAAACCTAAACATACTTATGTGTAAAAGAAAAGGTGTCTTTTTATTTAATGTTCTCTTAACCATGGTTTGTATAGTTAACAAAAAAAAGACATAGGAGTACCTACTAACTGTTTCCATTAAGACAGTCTCTGGAGAAGGAGATAAGCCAGATCACACTGTCTTTTTAAAAACTAGATCCTAATGGCATGTCACAAGGTTCACTCTCTTTTTGCCACTAGCATTACCTGTGAATTACATCATACCGTGAATAAATGACAAATCTAGGGGATGAAGCAAATAAACATAGTGAAAGTCAAAATTAAGATCTAAATCAAACCTATAATTTTGTGTGTCGAGTTGCATCAAATAGGATACATTGAATCAGGATAATTACTTAGTTTTGCACTTGGGTTTCTAGAATATAAATGGGCATAAGAGTGGTTCATATGTAGACCAATCTAAATTGTGAGTCTGTTCAGAATACTAATCTTCAGCTGCATTAGGAAAAGTATAGTCTTCAAAACAAGTAGGAAGTCTGCTGTATTTTTAAGAGCCACCATGACTGGGGAAAGCAGAAGAGGACACGGTATAGCTTCTAGTTGAAAATCAATATACTAAGTGTTTTACATGCTCAGCTCATTGTATCCTGTCTTCGTCGTGGCCTCATGAGGCAGGTTTTAGTATCCCCATTTTATTATATTGAGTTAAAAATACACCAAGAAAACCCACCCAGGAAGTAGGAATGTTCAGCATTGGAAAATAAACTTTGGAAACATGGTATCTTCAAGTATCAAATTCAATAGCTGTCTAGGAAAGATGAATTTATTTGTGTGGCTGAAGAGCGGAACCAATGAGATTTCAGTGCAATAAACTTAACAGGTAATTAAGATTTTGAAATGAGTTGCTTTATAAGGTATTAGATTCAGTCTCATAGAACATAACCAGGGAGACTGCATGGAAAGTGTTCTGTGTAAGGTAAGGTAAAGAGTTAAACTGAATAATCTTAAATGTCTGTCGTTTAGTTAAAAAGTACTGAGGTGGGATAATTACTGTATTTCAGCAAACCTAATTGCCAACAATTGTAAGGTACATCATTATTTTGTGTACCACCAAGGAAGAAGTAGCTCAAACTATGACAAGCCACCAATTACAAAATGAATACCAATTTCATAGATGCCTTGCAGGGAAAGAATTGAGATGTCCACCTGGGAGAGGAGACAGCCAGTGAACAACTAAGAGAGACGTGAGAGCTGTCTTCGAATTTAGGGAGGATGTAAGAGAACAAGTCTCAAACCAGCAGGTGGAGGAAGCTGAGCGAGACAGATTTGGGCTCTGTGTGTGAAGGTGCTATCCCCCAGTACTCACTGCTTTGTGAAACGATTCCAACAGCAAAAGTGTTCATGCAGGAAGTGGATGACTCAGAAACCTCCATTGAGACGGCTGCCTTTTTGAGTAAAAAGTTGGATTTGATAACTTCTAGGCCTCCTTTCAATTCTTTTTTTTTTTTCTTTAATGATTTTAGGGGAGGGAGAGAGAGATGGAAACATCGATAAGGGAGAACATCGATTGGCTGCCTCCTGCATGTCCCCCACTGGGGATTTGGCCCACAACCTGGGCATGTGTCCTGACCAGGAATCGAACTGGTGACCTCTTGGTGCATGGGTCGATGCTCAACCACTGAGCCACACCCGCCGGGCCTCCTTTTGATTCTTAAAAGATGTTGACACCCTTTTCTTGATCTGAAGCTGAGGAATATGATATGATCAGGGCTAAAAAGTATATTAAATCATTGACCTAGTCTAAAATGTGCTCTTTCATGAGTCATAGGTAACGTTACTTAAATTTACTGCTATATCTTTGGAAAAAAATATAATCTAAAAAGTTTAAAAAAGCAACTTTATTCACACCCCCCCCCCCCCTTAAGCTTTGGGAATAAAAACATGAAACAGTAAAGTACAACAAATAGTAAAGCATGTATGTGTGTGTACATTCACCAGATAATTCTTTATTCAAAGAAGGGCAGAGATAGTTTTCGATAAGCTTTGAGGTAAATGTTTGGCCTGAAGTTACACATTGCATTACTGTCCAATCTCTGCTACAATAGTGATCACAAAAATTAGATTGAGCAGTAATCCTATTACTTAAAAGGAAGATGACCATCAAATTTGATGCATAAAGAGCTCAGTTTGGATCGACATCACTGCAGGAACGAACCAGAGTCCAAGTTATCCTCTAGTTAGGTAATTCTCAAATTTAATGAGCATAAGAATCACCTGGGAAATGTTAGCAATGTCAGTTTTAGGCCTCATATTTAGATATTCTGATTTTCAAATGTCTAGACTCTAGAGAGAGGCCAGGAATACATAATTTAGTAAATACATAAATTAGTAAATACCATAATTTGTTTCTGAAGTTAGTGAACTACTGATTAACACTTCAAACTGTGCATTGCCTATTGTACAAGTACTAACTGGAATAAAATGTTAAGGTTCTGGTGAAATCCAACTCAATTAATTTTGGAATGATGCCTTCCTGCGTATTGAGCATTCATTTTTTCCTATATCTAATGTCCTAGCACAGAAAACACATTATTGCAACAGTATTAGAGCGGAATATGAGGAAACCTAAATCCATTCCCAAGCATAAAATAGCAGAGATGCTTTTTGTTTAAACCTTAGCTATATTTCCTGGGGATATTTATGCTAGATCTTAGGTTTCCAGGTCAGTTTGTGAGCGTGAAAACTGCTAAGGGCAACTATTTGCTTTATCAATTCTCTGTACATCAACTGAAAGTTTTGTTTTTTAATTTAGTCATCCTGTTGTATAAATACTATGACAAGATTTTAATGATTTATTTATCATAAGACTTCATTGTTCAGTTTAAAACACCAATCCTTTCCAGATATTTGCCATAGTTTTCCCTTAATCATTTAAGTGACTTCTTGAAAATGTCATAAAATTCACAATGATAGTCTTCATTGTCATACTTTCCTGCTGAAAATCCAAATTCTTGCATAGTCCAATAGCTTATGATACCAGCTTGACACACGCCAAAATACTTGAGCTAATTCTTTCTAAGAGCAAAACTAATTTTTCATTCTTCATGAGATTTTTATCTTAGTTTTCATTTTCAAGGCCTAATAGGCATCTACCATACCATAAAAATGTTTTTGACATTTTTGTTAGAGAAGGTGAAGTAAAATGGAACCTATTTATGCCAAAGGTGGTAGTTTCTTTAAACAACAATACTTAAGGATTAGTAGCTGAGGAGCTGGTTTCTGATTTTTATAAGCATATCCTGAAACAAAAACGTTCGGGTTATCTGCATTTGTATTTAGCCTAAGTGATTGACCACATAATTTAATTTTTAAAACTTTTAACAAATGATGTTTTTCTTCCAGGCTACTCTATTCTCTAGAATATACTGAAGATAATTTTAGTTATAACACATGAGAAATCTTTAAACATTTTGGAAGAAATTCATCAAGCCCAGCTGGTGTGGCTCAGTGGTTGAGCATCAGCCCATGTACCAAGAGGTCATGGGTCAGAGCACATGCCCAGATCGTGGGCCCCATCCCCACTAGGGGGCATGCAGGAGGCGGCCAGTTGATATTTCTATCTCCTCCCTCTAAAATTAATAAAGGAAAAATATTTTTTTTAAAAATGCATCAAATTTAAAGGTGGTATGATGTCAACAAATGGCTGCATTTGCTTGATTTTTTAGGATTAGCTTTATTGATATTTATAATGAAAAATTAAAACACTGATTATTTTTCAAATATACACAGCTGAGAAAAGATTACATGCAGGAGTGATATAAATAGTTTCATTTTCCACATAAAAATAAAGATTTGGAGCAGCCAGAATGTTTGAAAACTACCTTTAAATCTGTTACATTCTGAACATTTATTTTAAGATGTTTTAATTACCATATGTAACAGTTGCATGAAAAATGGGCTGTCTTAAATTTTGATCTATTACATATATTCTCTCTTAAGGGAGTCAGACATACTTGATTTTTATTTTGACTGTTAAGTAATTTACTACCTTCAAATGACTAATACTCTTTAAATATAAAACAAGTTATATCCCTTTTCTGAATGAAAATTATACCTCAGTTTTTTAAAATGCAAGTCATGTTACTCCTTTGCTCAGTTATTTCCAGATTTCTCCTTTTTAATCTGAAGTTTTATGTTGTTTTTTTTTGCATTTCATTCTAAAGAATTTAATATTTGAATATTAAATTAGTTGACTTGCATATCACTATTTGGACTCCAGAGTCTGCCTAATGATGAATCAAATCATTTTCCAGTTTCACTCTACATTTGCAATGACTGTTAATTATGAGCAACAAAATCCATCCTTCTAAATGTGCTTGTATGTTGGATAACATGGAACTAAAAGGTACAGACTTGTTTTAGAGATTGTTAAAACTGGGTGTCCTTTCCATCTTTGAATTGTCTATTTTCCTTAGTATTTGGGGATAAGGATATGATCTTATGGGGGGTTTTTTGTTTGTTTTTGTTTTGTTTTTGATACGTGCCCCTCGTGGAAACCGAACCCAGGACTCTCTGGTCCGCAGGCCAATGCTCCAACCGCTGAGCCAAACCGGCCAGGCAGATCTTAGTTTTCTAAATATCAAAAGAGAATACTGAAGAAATGGAAGATTAGCATAAGAAAAAAAAAGGCCTAGAAGGGACATGATAGTTGTCTTCCCACATCTGAAGTGGAGTTATTGACCAAGAAGATTATATTTTATCCTACATAACACCAGAGGGCAGAATAACAACCTTTATATGGATATTATGGCAAGGCGGATTTTAATTTACAACAAAGTACTACATACTTCTTTTAAAGGTCTAAAAATCAAATGGGTAGCATTAGGAGCTAATGAATTTTTCATCACTGGAAATGTCCAAAGGCAAGAAAACTTAGAAGTATTTAGGTGACTTCTTGCGCTAGGAAGATGGGCTTTTTTCTACTCTAGAACTATTTAATTACTCGTTTTATTAACATCTGGTGTTTCCCTGTATTTACTTCTATTTTGAATCTAGTTTGAGTTTCTAACAAGCCTCTCTGAAACCTAAACACTACACTTGATTTTCCTCTCCTGCGTAAAACTGTACTGCTTATATTTGCTCTGCATTTTAAAAAGCTGTTTTCCACCCAAGTGATTGAGAGTACATAACACTGAACAGGAGGACCAGAGTCAATCATTAGCTCCTTCGTCCTCTCACCACAGCCCCCTTCTAGGCAGGTTTCACAAGGTGAATTTTTATCAAGCCTAACTATACTTGAATATAATATATAAGCACATTTTAAATCTGTATTACCTACACCTCTTTTTTACTAAATAAATTTGTTAGACATAGCATAGTATTATAGAAAAAGAATGGGCACTGTAATCTGGCACTGCCAATATGTGTGCAGGTTTGCAAAGGTTCCTTAGTATTTTGTTCCTCCTTCATCCCATGGGAAGAATAAATTAGGGCATTTGTTTATATTAGGTGTTCAATAGATGCAGGTCAATTTCTCCAAAGACAAACACTCTTCCATAGTCATTATACCAGAAAGTGCTCTCTATATTTTGGAATTATTAAAAGACATTTTAACTTGACTAGGGCTGTTAGATAGTAATATCCAAGTTTTTAAATAATATGGCAAGAACAAAAATCAACTGGGAATAAAAATCATAGAATATTAAAACTATCTTTTAGTCCAACTCTTTTGTATGAGGAGGATATAATCTAAGAACATCAATTATTTAGCTTATAGCAAACTATTTATTGTTAATACTCAGACCAAAACCTCTTAGCTTCTTGCTTTCTAATTCCAAAGCTGATTTCCTTTTACTGTGTGTGTGTGTGTGTGTGTCTTCCATAGCTAGCCAGCACTCCCACTACTATGACTTCACTAATAAGAAGTGATTATTTGTGCTCTTTGCTTTCCTTTCTCAGTTGCAAACATAAAGGCTGTATGCAAACACATCTGAACTTTAAAAAATGTTTTTAATCATTATTTAATATTTCAAACAAAATGCAAAGCCTTTGGAAGCTTTCTCTCCTATGTAATTTTGAACTAGGTGATATTTAAGGTCCCCTCCTCTTATGATTATAAATATCTAGAAATAGGAAGTAGTTCTCCATAATAATTATATATTCAATATAATAAGTAAGCTTTATGGACAGGAAAATATTTTGAATAATTAGAAAAACAGTGGCCACATAAGAAATGTATTTAAAATTATGAGGCTAATAACAAATGTTTAACATTTACAGTGAAACATATCAAAAAAGTTCATTTATTTTTAAAATATTTGTATTGATTTTTGAGAGAGAAACATCATTGCGAGAGCCAAACATCCTACTTGGCTGCCTCCTGCCCACCCTCAACTGGGGATGTAGCCTGAAACCCTAACATGTGCCTAATCAGGAATCGAATCTGCAACCCTTTGGTGCATGAGATGATGCTCAACCAACTGAGCCACACCAGCCAGGGCAAGAAAGTTAATTTCTTGATATCAGTAAGCTGAAAATGATTTAATACAATATACACATTTTTAAGTTAAGACCAAATTAAAAGGAAATGATTTTCTGTGACAGTAACAAAATCTACAATTACATAAACTGAATGAAAAAGAAAAGATTAGAATTTTTCTATAAGATTTCCTTTGTTGGATCATTCATGCTTTCATTATTTATTTTCAATTTCATCAGGTTGTTTTTTTTTTTAATTGAGTTTAGAGAGAGGGGAGATAGGAGCAAGAGAGAGATTTGTTGTTCCGCTTACTTAGGCATTCATTGGTTGATTCCTTATGTGCCCTGATCAGGGATGGAAACCACAACCTTGACATAAACTAAAAACTGATTTAATTTGGGAAGTCTTTTGATACATTTGACTTTCAATAAGAAAGACATGATGATGAGGAGAGGGTTCAGAAGAGAAACCATCTAATTTAAACATAGGAAATCAGGGAAGGAAAGAAGATGTTTAAAGAACAGAGGGCTAGATGGCAACAGTTTCTTCAAATACTTTAAGAATCATTAAAGGAAGGAGAGTTACTAAATGAAGAACTCAAAGAAGGATTTGAAAGCCCTTGAATATTTAAGGTTAAATTAAGAAGTTTCTGTTATTTATTTATTTTTTTAGTCTTAGAAGACCATCTTGCTTCAGTTTTGAGGTAGAGGGTTCATTCACAGACCTCTTCGAGCTCTGAAATCATTGAAAAATGAATCATATTCATTAAATTATTTTTAGACACCCCATCCCTGTGTTTTATGAGCACTAATAGTAGTTATTCTGCCTCAAGGTTAGGTTACTTAGCATACCAAGCTAGAATAACTGGATCTCACCACTGTCTCAGATGTAGACTGGCTTTAGCCTTCCTGAAAAGGAGTATCATTATAACCTGAAGTAGGAAAGGGATCCAGACTGGAGAACCATATCAGGTTAAGTTGTTTCAACCATTAAATTCACCTTTCCTTTTAGTTAATGCAATCACTAACAAATTTTCTTTATGCCAACAGAAAGGGAAGGCAGTAGTATCATTACTAGATAAAGGAAGAAGGAAATCTACTCTCTCAAAACTTGAAAGATATTGAAGTAAAAAAAGTCTTCCTGACTTGAAAATTTTCCAAACCCCCCATCTTCTTAATTTATTCAGAAAAACACTTAGGGTCTTCCTGTAATGAAACTTGCATTAAACCCGGCTGGTGTGGCTCAGTGGTTGAGTGGTGACCCATGCACCAAGAGGTCCCTGCTTCAGATACCCTGTCAGGGCACATGCCCAGGTTGTGGGTCGGATCCCCGGTAGGGGGCGTGCAGGAGGCGGCCATCGATGTTCTCTCTCATCGATATTTCTCTCTCCTTCTCCCTTCCTCTCTCTCTAAAATCAATAAAGAAAAAAATATTAAAATAAAACAATAAAAATGTGTTGTTAAAAAAAAAAACAACTTGCTTAGCCCCTGGCTTGGAAGAAGGGTTACCTACCCCAGTGGAATGTAGTACTTCAAAATAACATCGAATGCAACTGAAAGGGACTCGATACCAGTTAAGTAACATTTGAAATCCAAGAAAGTTAAGAATTCCACGATTGGGTATTTTCCATATTCATCAGGAACATAACTGATTCAAGCGTATATTAATTTGGGACTTGCAAATCAAGAAAACGATATGTGTATATATTTTGCAAATAAGTGAACATTCTGATTCTTTAAAGAGGTCGAAAACTTCTCGAGTTTAATCTTATGACAGAAGTGTGGCTTGAAAAAAAAGTAATCTTAACTTTAAAAAAATAGTCATGAATAGAGGCTGAAGGTATGCACGAGAAGGTGGGGGTGACAGAGCAACCCTAAGAATTAAGAGAGCTGAACGCAGCTCTAGAAACAGTACCTGTCCCAAAATGGGTCTGCACGCTGCTGTCGCCTTGTACAGCGCTGCGGAAACCTCATCGACAAATCCTGGAGCAGGACGACTCCTAAGGAGGGAAACTGAACAGTAAGGATTCTGATCTGGGGAGTCCGGAAGAGAGGGGACGGCCCTAAAGAAAAGAGTAGTGTATCCTTCCAGGGCTGCAAGCTTCTTCACCTATTTTCCTACTCGGTCCCGGCCTTGGGGAAAATCGAATTAGGGTCAACCAGCTGCAGGAGACCTAAGTTGCTGCGAAGTCCACCCAGGATCCAGGCAGCGAGTTTCCTTGGTCCTGCCAGTCTTAGGGCCCTGTCCCCCATGCGGTTCCCTGCACCGCAAACCCTGTCTGATTCAGCCTCTCTCACTCCTATCTTGGCGCCCTGGGGGCTGCAGAGCGTGGGCCTGCGGCCGGGACGGTTGGGGGCTCCAGGACCCCGCGGCCAGAACGTTACCGCGCTCGCTGCTTGTGCAGAGGGTAGGGAGGAGGTGTGCGGCGGGGTCACGCCCCCCGCCCCGCCGCGCCCCGCCCGTAACGTGGGAACTGGTGGCAGGTCCCTCGGGCGCACCCCAGCGCTTGCCGCTCGCGGGGGCTTGCACCCCAGTCCGCCCGGTCCCCGCGGCCGGTTTCCCGGGGAGCGCCCGTTGCTTGGCCGCCGTCTTACTCTCCCGGCCGGCTGACCAATCCCCGTTCGAGGTTCAAGATTCCCGCCGCTGCGCTTGCATTATGCCTTCTCCTTCTTTCCTTTCTTTCTTTCTTTTTTTTTAACTTTCACTCTAGTTAGGCCACACTGAACCTGAGCGTTCATCTCTCCAAAGGAATTTAACGAGGATCCCGAGCACCAGCCGCCAAGCCAGGCGCTCGCAGCCCCGCGCCCACGGGAGACGCCCCCGGGCGGGGCGGGGCGGGGCGGGGCGGGGCAGGAGGGCGGGCCCGCGGCGGCAGCGGCTGGGCGGAGTCGCCTCGGGTTCGGGGATGCCCCCCTGCCCCGCTCGCCCCAACTCTGCGGCTGCTGCCCTGGGGCAGCTGGCCGGGCGAGTCCGCGGAGCAGCGGCAGGCGGGCGATGAAGACCGGGAGACGCCGGGCGAGAGGAGGCGGGGCGGGGGAGGCGGGGAACGCGCGCGGGCGGAGGCTGGCAGGGGGCGCTGGAGGCAGGAGCAGCCGGTGCGCTCCTCGCGCCCGAGGGTGCGGGAGGCTCTGAAGCCGCGGCTGCACCGCGAGCCTCCGGGGCACGGGCGGCGGCGGGGCTGGGGGTGAGGGCGCTGCCGCCTCCGGGGGCGCCGCCGGCCTCGGCCCCTTTGTTCTCGCGCGCTCCCCCTCGCCGCCCACTCCCCTGCTGTCGCGCAGCGGCGGCGGCGGCGGCTCCTCCCGCCCGAGGCTCTCGGGCTCGGCGCCGGGGGCGGGAGGGGGCGGGGGGAGCGCGCCAGCCGCCGGGAGTGGGGGGCGATGGCGAAGCTCCGGGTGGCTTACGAGTACACCGAAGCCGAGGACAAGAGCATCCGGCTGGGCTTGTTTCTCATCATCTCCGGCGTTGTGCTGCTCTTTATCTTCGGCTTCTGCTGGCTCAGTCCCGCGCTGCAGGATCTGCAAGCCACGGCGGCCAACTGCACGGTGCTGTCGGTGCAGCAGATCGGCGAGGTGTTCGAGTGCACCTTCACCTGTGGCGCCGACTGCAGGGGCACCTCGCAGTACCCCTGCGTGCAGGTCTACGTGAACAACTCCGAGTCCAACTCCAGGGCACTGCTGCACAGCGATGAGCACCAGCTCCTGACCAACCCCAAGGTAAGGACGCCCCGCGAAGGATGCCTCGCCTCCTGCAGAGGTCTTGAGGCTTAGGGGAGCCCCAGTGGTGGACCCCGCACTGGCTGGGTTCGGAGTATGCTCTCGGTACTAGGAGGAGACCAGGCGCCGGAGGTTTTCATCAAATCAGCAGAAAGTCTATTGGGGAGCTTTGGCCGGTCCTTAAGGTGGGTTTGTGTGCGGCGACCGGTGGTGCCCGGGGGCTTTCTTTACACACTTGTGTTGCCTGGCCTCAGGTGGCGAGGCTTTGTTCCTGGTCAAGTCCGACGCATATAGGATGGGCATTGGAGAAATGCAAGGAGCAGAAAGTTAACTTTTCCTCTGATCAGAGCCAGTGGGTAGCAGGGATCCACCTACTCTGGTCAAGGTCCGAGCTTCCACTGGCCAAGTCAAGAACTCGCCTTGCAAGGTCGGGGGTGGGGGGGTGGAAGGGGCGGCTTTGAAACCCTTTAAAGGTGTTAGGGTTCCTTGCCTTAACTCTAGACAAACATTTTTCTTAACATGGGGTCCAAAGATCAGCTTTTGAGGGTCAGCAAATGATGTAGAATCAAATGTGAAATTCGGCATAGTTCCTTTGGGTACAGAGCACTCAAAGTTTTCATGAAATTGATTCCCCAAAAGGTCTAGAGGGAGCCTAGTGACTCTGCGTGTCTGGGGACAACTGGAAACCATTTGGAAAACCGTAAACTTTACTGAAAATAGAAAACCCTCGGTGAAATGCACCAATAACTCCTTTCCTGGCAACTTGTTTTTGTTCTCACAAGCAAAAAAAGAAAAAATCCTGGTTAGGGCCCCAGGGATGGAGAACAGAGAGGGGAAGATTCAGAAAACTGTTCCCAGTGGAGGAAAAACTTATAAAAAGCAGTGTCCTCAGTCTGTGGACTAATTGAGCTTTGTAGTACACCTGGCTCTGCAAGAAGGCTTTTCTTTCTTCTCTTGGTCTTTCTTTCCTCTCTCTCTCTCTCTCTCTCTCTCTCTCTCTCTCCCTCTCCTCTCTCTCCTCTCTCTCCTCTCTCTCCTCTCTCTCTCTCTCTCTCTCTCTCTCTCCCTCTCTCCCTCTCTCCCTATTCTTGTTGCTTTAACTATCAAAGGGAAAGTGTGTATCTTCTTTAAAGTTACTGGCATTTTCCCTCTGTGGGGGCTATGCTTGAAGATCAAGGAGAAAACAGTCCAAAAGGGAATACGTCTTGTGTACACAGAATAACTTTGTTCGTTGTGACCAGATATCAATCCAAAAGGAAAAAAAAAAGTCTATATTAATATTTTCAAAGTATTTAACATGAGGTTACCATTTTTTTTGCAGCAAAACTTATGGTCTTATGTTCTAAACAATAGATTCTTGAATTTGGGAAATTTTAAAAAAGGAATTTCTTTTTAAAAAACATGACTCCTCTTAAAAAAGATGCTCCTGCTGACAAATGTATGTCCATTTACTTTAAAAGTGAAGCTAATACATAAACAGTAAACATAGACATACAGAATTTAGATAGATATAATGTTCAAAGTCCTGAAGAAACAGTAATGTTCCCAAGACAGTGTAAGTTAATCTGCTTAATGCTCAGGAATTTCAAAAGAAGTATCAGGGTTTTAGAAACATTACCTTAAAAATATATATTATATATTTAACCATTAATATAAAAGAAAGGTGCCAAGCAGTAATAGTGATTTAGAAATTATATGATAGTGTATCATTTAGGAGGTGCTAAAACTGGTGAAACATTGCTAATTAGTTTAAGATAGTGGTTCAGTTACTAATCAATTATATATATGCACATATACAAGTAAATGGCTAATATATAATCAAGACATTGAAAAGTTAGAATTTATTTCAAAAAGACTGCTTCCAATTTCCATGCAATTTTCAGGGATGTGGCAAGGAAAGCAAATTGAGATCATTAAAACAGATTTTTAAATCATTTGGAAGTGGTCATGATGCTTTATGTAATACTATAATTTTCTCTATCTCTTTTTGTTACAAATAATCTGTTTTCTTCCAGTGCTAGTTCAGATTCTTGCAACCATTGTTTTGAAGAAGCATCTGAACTGAAGATCATGGTATAAAGTAAAGTTATTCAAGAAATGACAGAACTGGGGAAAGATCAATTTCTGTTACAGAAAATAATAAACAACACCTCTGTCAATTTAGTCGAGGTTTCATCAGCTAAATCAGTGTGTATCTCTTTATCCAAATTGTGATTGCTCTGAAGCATTTTTAGAACCTAAGTGTGTTCTTTTATAGACATCTTTCTACTTTGGGGCAGTGAAATGCTGAATTTGGAAATTCATGTAAGCAATTTGTGATGGAAAAATTCCGTCACAAAACGCAACCGAAATATTGTGCCAGAGTCCAGTCCATAAGCCGAATGTTTCCACAGTGCCCTTGCTAGGAAGCTCCCCTTGAATTTTAGCTGCCGACCTCACTTATTTTTGCCTTACCTTGCTGCTTTATTGAAGGCCTGTTCACCACCCAGTCCCTCTGTCTGGAATGTCTGGATTCCCTTCGGTGCCATGGATCCTGATCTCCCAGCGTGCCGGTCTTCATGACCCACTGCCACACGAAACCACGGAGGAGAACACTTCGGGGAAAAAAGAGCAAAGACTTTCCCCCTTCTTTGAGGTTGCTGTCTTAGTTACAGTAAAAGACAGGGAAAGGGAAAAATATTGCAAATACATAACTTCTTAAGCTATAGGCTACTAAAGAAGATAGTGTGAAAAATTTGACTTTTGACTAATAATTTTAAAAAATATTTTCAAGTCCTATTCAACTTAGGTTTTGAATCATCTCCTTATTATCTAAAATAATCCCTGTATCTAGTCATGTAATATAATATTCAAGTCAGCTTCCACTTAGTACTGTTCCATTGCTGCATTATTTTTTTGTGACTTATATGTGCTAAGGTCTTTGATTCTTAAATATAACTGCACATTGGAATCACTGGGGGGACTTTAAAAAAAGTTCTCCCTGGTTCCAGCCCTCAGAGATTCAGACTTGGTCTTGGATGGGTCCTGGGCATTCATGTTCTCTAAACAGTTCTGGAAGTGATTTTAATGTGTAGACAGAATCAAAGCCACTGGCTTAGAAAATGTACTCGTCTGTTTTGCAAGAAAAGTAGAATAAAAACCAAAAGGATTCACCATGATTAATGTTTGTGTTTTTAGGTCAAAAGATATTACCGATGCTACTGAATGAATATAGGGAGCTGGTGTAAAAGGAGGGATTCAAGGAAATTCTGAAGGACAAGAAGAAAGTCATTTAAATTACAATTGTCCCTTGAACAACATGGGTTTGAAATTCATGGGTCTGCTTATATATGGATTTGTTTTCAATAAACACAGTAAATGTATTTTTTTCATTATGGTTTTTCTTAACATTTTCTTCTCCCAGCTTTCTTGCAAGAATATGGTGTATAAATATATAACATGCAGAGTATGTGTTAGTCAACCTCTAGTCAACTGTTTATGTTACTGGTAACATAGGCTATTAGTAAAGTTTTGGGGGAGTCAGAGGTTGTATGTGGATTTTCGACTATGTGCAATGTTGATACCCCTAACCCCTGTTGTTCAAGGATCAACTGTATTGTGGAAATGCTCATTTTAAATTGGTTAAGTATAAATGAAATGAACGTATGCAATCCTAGACATTTACTTTGACATCAATATATACATTGGATGGCAAAAGAAAAGGTGAATTTTAAAAAACAGCCTCTTAATATGTGGAATAAGAGAGAGTGGGTGATTAGAAGCTTCTGTATATGTTTTATTTTTGCTTTAAGTTTTTTTCTTCCTCTGATATGGAAGACATAGAACTACAGGACAAAAGTCTGTCTGAGAAACCAGTACTGTAAAAGTGAGAGAAATGCATTGATGAGAAGGAAAATTTAAGTGGAATTAGAAGAGGCTTTAGGCTTTCCGTATATCCACTGAAACTGGATGTACCAGCTACAGGCGCGGTGGTTTGCAGGCACCTCCTTGATATTCTTCACATCCATACGAGTGTGACCCTGCCACATGCGCTCCCTGGGTAGACGGTGCGCTTTGACAGGGTTCACTTCTGAACTCCATCCTTGAAATAAGTGTTCAATGTGATCAACTTTGTGCTCGATTGAAGTCTGTCATATCAAAACTAAGTAATAAAAGGCTACGCTGAATTGTGACAATTTCTCTACGATCTATTTCTCCATGAAAAAGTGGCTTACCGAAGTTTTTCTTCTGGTGATTATATTAAGTAATTTTTGGAAAGTAGATAAAATTTAATTCTTAGGCACCTATTCCATGTGAACAAAGAACTGGGCAAGAAACAGGACGACATACAAAGATGAGTTCAGTCATTTAACAAATATTTATTATATGCGTACTCTGTGCTATGCTTGCTTCTAGGTTCTGACGCTAGAATAGAGATCCGTGTAAAGCCCCTGCCCTCATAAAGTTTACGTTTTGGTGGAGGGTGACAGACAAGAAATAGGTTTATAATGTAATGTCATGTAATGATATATGTATAAAGACAATTCAAGCAGTGATGGAAGAAGCCAAGGGCTGCTGTTTTGCAGAGGATGGTCAGGGAGAGTGGCTCTGATGGAGTGACATTTGCACGGAGACCTACAGAACCTGAATTCTAAAGGACATAAAGGAGTGAATCATGTGGCTCTCTGAAGGACGAGTTCCATAGGCTAAGGGAACAGCAAGTGCAAAGGCCCTGAGGCAACTGACTGCCAGGCTCATGTGAGGAAGGGTGAGGTAGGACCACAGTGTGCAAAGTGGAGAACAAGGTTAGGGCCTTACAGAATATGATGGTAAACTAATATTAAGCAGGACTGAGATATAATCAGACTTGGACTTTTAAAAATTGTAAATGATTCCTCAGGCTGTTGATTTGAGAACAGAATTTGTGTGTGTGCATGTATGTATGTGCATGTATGCATGGGTGCATGCACATGCTTGCTTGTGCAAGATGAGGGGTGTGGAGGCAAGGTTGGCAACAGGGAGTCCAGAGGCACAGAAAAGATGGCAGTGATTTAGATCAGGGGCGAGCATCGGTAAAGTTCATTGATGGATTAAATATAAGGAAGGAAGGAAAGAGGACTTAAGGATGATTCCAAGGCTTGTAATAAGCACAACTGGATGAAGGGAGGTGATTTTACTAGATGGGAAAACTAGAGGAGAGTAGTTTTGGAGGAGCATGGTTGAAAAGCAAGCATTCGGGTTTAGATATGCCTAATATGCATACAAGTGAGGATGAGCTCACGCGTTTCTACCTCATGAGATCACTATATAACAGAGGTGATAAGAGCACAAATAACTATCAAGGCAAAATGTCAAGTTCTACCGGGAGGTACAGGCAATATGGACATCTAGAGAGGAAAGGTTAGGGGTAAAGCTTCATGGAAAGTGAAACATTTGCCATGAATCTGAAAATGAATAGAATTTTTATATTGGGAGGAAGGTGGGGAGGTATAAAGGGAACAGCAAGGAAGAGAAAATGCCAGGAGTAAAGCTGTGGAGCTCTGTGAAGACGGGGTTTTTGGGGGGATCGGCAGATAAACTGGTGTGGCTGGAACTGAGGGCTTTAAGAGCAAAGTTTTGGGGGGTATGGCAGGAGAATAAAGTTAGTGTCAATAGTGTAAAAGTCCTTGACAGTCAGCATGGGTTTGGTGGACACTGGGAAGCCATGGTAGGGAGATTAATGCTCCCCCACCCCCCACCCTAGAGGTCTACATCCTAATCCCCAGAACCTGTGAATATCTTACATTACATGGCAAAGGGGAATTAAGGTTGCAGATGGAGTTAGGGTTGCTAATCAGTTGACATTAAATTAGCATAATCACAAGGGTCCTTAAATGTGCAAGACAAGAGAAATGCAGTTTGAGAACGACTCACCCAGCATTGCTAGTTTTGAACACAGAAGGGGCCACAAGCCAGGAATGCTGGCAGCCTCCTTTTCTAGGGGGGGGGGGGGGCAGGAAATAGATTCTCCCTTAGAGCCCCCAGAAAAGAAAGCAATGGAGCTGGTGTTGACTTTAGCTCAGGGAGATTCACTTCTGAATTCTGACCTCCAGAATTGTAAGATAATAAATCTGTGCTGTTTTAAGCTACTACGTTGGTTACAGCAGCAATAGGAAACTAATAGAGAGGCCAAAGAAGATTTTGAGTAAGTGACTAATATGATTAGGTATTTAAAGACTTGGTCCGAACATATTAATAATCCATCTATATTACAGCTCTTTAGAAACCATCTGGTCTGCAGGCTGCTGGCATCTTCCTGTCCGAGATAACTTAGGACACCTCTGACCTCCATTTGTGGATGTCATTTATGAAAGTCTCAATTATTTGTAAGATCCCCTCAAACTAATGTTTAAAACACAGACCAGATACTTTTTACTTTTACAAAAGAGGTTTGTGATGTTATAATATATTTTAATTAGAGTTTGGAAAAAATGCACTTACTATTTTATCACAAACTTGCCTCAGTGTTACAAAGCTTCTTATAAGTTGTTGATACATTTTGTTTATTTAAAATATTTTGGGCACTCATTTCTGAATGAAGATATCGAGTTTTATCTTAGGTTTTAAATTTTTTTCCAGTCTTTAGCAGAATTTCACATTCAGATTAATTTCTAGATAAACTACGTTTATATTACAATTACCATAATTATTCAGTAACACTGAACAGAATGGTTTTTAATATTATACATATTTCTAACTGTTCCTCATGCTGTGACTTAAGTTTTCTCTAGGACACAGATCAATGTGTAAAAATGTGTGTTTTTGAATTGTAGTAATATCTTCTTCTTTACTTTTAAAATAACTAGTGTTATAAATTAAAAACCACGTGTTTATTAAATTATTTAATTTGTGACCGTACTTACAAATAAAGTAATTCAAATAAATTTATTTATGTAATTGCTTTGTTGAGTAGCAGCATACAGCAGGTTGGGTCACTAGAAAGTCTCTGAAAACTGAAGCACATGTGAAGGGATATCCATTCATCTGATTCTTCTGACCCATCCACCTAACTGATGTAGTGGACCAGATGGACTTTAAAGCCTTATATGATGTCTACTTTGTTAGTTATAACCTAACTATATTACAGCAGAATATATTGATGTATCTCATTATAGAAAATTAAATCCTAAATCCCAGAAGTTTAATCCAATTTATCCTTTGTAATAAATATATTTATATAATTGTTTGTATCAGGACATTATTTTAAAATAGTTCTTGAGAACAGAAAACCAGACAATAATACTGCTTTAGTGAAAGCTAAATCCTTGATTCTGATATAATTACCTTACGTTATCTCTATTTCAAGGATAAAAACAGCAATGAAATTCATCTTTATCTCCCCAAAACCTACTTTTATTCTGGAATCTTTTGGTTTTATCAGTGAGATCATGATTCTCTGGTATTAATACTTTTTAAAAATTTTCACTACCACTATCATGATCAAGGCCATTATTGTTTGTTTCAATTTTTACAATATATTTCCACTGATCTCCTCACATCCAGTCCATTTCTTCCTCCAAGCCAGCGGTTCTCGACATGTGGTCACTGGACCAGCACATCTGTGAACTTGTTAGAAATGCGCATTCTCTACTCCCATCTTAGAGCCACTGAACAGAAACGCCACTCCAGTTTCTGATCTAGAAGTTTTGTGTTGGAGTTCACGAATATAAGCAGAAAAAGTGTATAACGATCAAGCTAATATGTGGGGGGGAATGAAATAATATAAAGTAAAGCTAAAAGAAGGCAAGAAAAGAGAAAAGGAATGTAGACAGGTAGAACAACAACAACAACAAAAATACCAATAAGAGCCCTGGCCAGTTTGGCTCCACAGTTGGAGGGTCTCGAACCAGAGGGTCTCGGGTTTGATTCTGGTCAAGGGCACATTCCTCGGTTGCGGGTCATTCAGGAGGCAACCAATCAGTGTGTCTCTCTCACATCTCTCTCTCTGTCTGTCTGTCTGTCTCTCTCTCTCTCTCTCCCTCCCTCCCTCTCCCATTCTATTTGAAGATAAATGGAAAAATACCCTCAGTGAGGCTTAAAAAAAATACCAGTAAGATAAATTTAAACCCAAATTTCTAAGTAATTATATTAAATGTAAATGGACTAACTCTTCCATTGAAAGACAGAGATCACACACTGGAAAAAAAAAAGACAAACCCAAATATATGCTGTTTTCAAGAGTTACACATAAAGCATAAGGACACATAAGGGTTGAGAGTTAAAAGATGAGAAAATACATACCATACAAATGCTACCTAAAAATATATATTAAAAAGAAAAGCTGGGGACCTGTGTTATATGAAACACAGTAGATTTTGAGGTAAAAAATATGTTACTAAAGATAAAAAGGGATATTTCATAATTATAAAAAAATCAATACAATCCAGCTGGTGTGGCGTAGTGGTTGAGTGTTGACCCATGCACCAAGAGGTCGCCAGTTTGATTCCCAGTCAGGATACATGTCCAGGTTGTGGGCCAAATCCCCAGTAGGGGGCATGCAGGAGGCAGCTGATCAATGTCCTCTCTCATTGATGTTTCTATCTCTCTCTTCCTCTCACTTCCTCTCTCTCTAAAATCAATAAAGGAAAAAAAAATTTTTTTTTTTAAATCAATACAACAGAATATAAAAATTCTGTATTGGGATGTATTTAAAAATATAACCTCAAAAAACATAAAAACAAAAAAATTAAAGCAACTCAAAGGAGAAATATCTGTATTATGATGATGAGAGATTTTAACATACTTCTATTTGAGAGTGATACACAGTCATACAAAAGTAATATCAATACATATCTAACAGATTTGAATAACATATCTAACCACTGACCTAAGTGGCATATGTAAAATGACGTATCCAATAGTGGCAGAGTGCATGTTATTTCAAGTGCCCAAGTAACAGTTACAAAAACTGATCATATTCTAGGCCATAAAAGCAATCCTTTGAAAGTAAATGTCGAAGGAGTGAAATCATAAAGATTATATCTTCAGTGTAATTAAAATGGAAAGTATTAAATTTTACTGAAAAACAAGATACAGGAAATTCATCAGGGAAACAATTAACTTATGAATAAATGGTGCTTGAACAATTAGCTCTACAGAAAAAGAGAAACAAATAAAATTTGATACTTACTTTATACCCAAAACAATAAATTACAAATGGAATAAAATCTTAATGTGAAAAGAAATGTATAATATTTTAAGGAGATAGAATATCTTTATGAAATAGGCTTAAGAAATATTTTTCTAAATGAGGCTTAAAGAACAAATCATAACAGGAAAAGATCAATACATTTGAGCACATTAACAATTTCTATATGACTGAAGTTATTGTGAGCAAAGTGAAAATGTAAGCCACAGATCATACAATCTAATGGCAAAATATAGTCAATAAAGGACTATCCAGCATTTATGAAAATGTCTACAAATCATTAAGAAAATCACATATGATGTAATAAGATGTGTATAAGCAATTCATGAAACTCAGATGGTCAGTAAATGTGAAAGTCTCAGTTCCAATAATCGTAGGGAAATTTAAGTGACAACAATAATGGAATACCATTTAACAACCATCCAATTGACAAAACAATATGTTTTGTAAGACCAAGTGTTGGTGAGCATTCAAGAAACTGTTAAGTCTTACTCATTGCTGGAAAATTGGTTCAACCCCTTAGGAAAATAATCAAACATACTAAGTGTAACTGAAGCTGTGTGCATCTGACAACTCACTAATTTTATTTTAACACGTTTACCCTAAAAAAAAACAAAAAAAAACCTGTAACACATATCCAAGGAAATATAAATGAGAATTTTCATTGCAGAACTGTTTGTAGTACTGAAAAGTACAAACAACCTAATAGAATTAATTAGAATATTGGATGGGATCCTAACAGGTACCTAATAACAGTGACTTAAAGCAGGTACTAGTGTTTGTGTGTTTGTTTCCTTTTCTAAATGAGCTGGTAGGCAGTCCATGGAGCTATGCCATTCTGATTAAGAGGGTCATCCAAAGACCCAGGTTCCTATACCTTGTTGCTTTACCATTCCTTAACATGTTTTTCCTAACTTGATCATGTTTGTCTTTCAGGCAGGGGGGGGGAAAGGGGGATATATAGAGGTCAGACAGCTTCCTTTTTAAAAGAAAAAAATTGAGAGATCATTCACATATAACATTTTTCCTTTAGCATGTACATTTTTTTTCAAGTTTTATATGAATTTTTATTTATTTTTTTGTTACAGATATTTTACCCCATTGGCACCCCCCACCCCACCCCACCTCCGCCCCGTCCCCAGCTTAGTTGTCCATGTCCATTGGTCATGCATACATGCATATAAGTTCTGTGGTTTATCTCTTCCCACCCCCCACCCCCCCATCCCCTCTTCTGAGGGATGTCAGTCTGTGCCCTACTTCCATGTGTCTGGGTCTGCTGTATTCCTCAGACTGTTATGTTCATTATATTCCATATATAAGTGAGATCATGTGGTATTTGTCTTTTTCTGCTTGGCTTCTTTCACTTAGGATAATACTTTCCAGGTCCCTCCATGTCGTCTCAAAGGATAAGAGATCTTTCTTTCTTACCGCTGCATAGTACTCCATTGTGTATATGTACCACAGCTTTTTTATCCATTCGTCTACTGGTGGACACTTGGACTATTTCCAGATCTTAGCTATTGTAAATAGTGCTGCTATGAACATGGGGGTACATATATTCTTCCTGATTGGTGTTTCAGGCTTCTTAGGATATATTCCCAGCAGTGGGATCACTGGGTCAATTGGAAGTTCAATTTTTAATTTTTTGAGGTAGCACCATATTGTTTTCCATAGTGGCTGCACCAGTCTGCATTCCCACCAGCAGTGTATTAGAGTTCCCTTTTCTCCACACCCTCGCCAACACTTGTTGTTTGATGATTTGTTGATGGCGGCCATTCTGACAGGTGTGAGGTGATACCTCATTGTTGTTTTAATTTGCATCTCTCTGATGATTAGTGATGTTGAGCATTTCTTCATATGTCTTTTGGCCATTTGTATGTCCTGTTTGGAGAGGTGTCCATTTAGTTCCTCTGCAGATTTTTTAATTGGGTTCTTTGTCTTCCTTTAGTGGAGTTGTATGAACACTCTATATATATTAGAGATTAACCCCTTATCTGAAACATCATTGGCAATGATGTTCTCCCATACAGTGGGTTGCCTTTCCATTTTGATGATTGTGTCTTTTGCTGTGCAGAAGCTTTTTAGTTTGATGTAGTCCCATGTGTTCATTTTCTCCTTTATTTCTGTTGCCTTAGGTGATGTATCAGTGAAAATTCTGCTCCGTATGATGTCCGAAATTTTGTTGCCTACATTTTCTTCTAGAATTTTTATGGATTCACGGGTCACATTTAAGTCTTTTATCCATTTCGAGTTTATTTTTGTGTATGGTGTAAGTTGATGGTCTAGTTTCATTTTTTTGCATGTAGCTGTCCAATTTTCCCAACACCATTTATTAAAGCACACCACTGTATGCTCTTGCCACCTTTGTCAAATATTAATTGAGCGTATTGCCTTGGGTCCATTTCTGGGTTTTCAGTTCTGTTCCACTGGTCTATATGCTTGTTCTTGTGCCAGTACCAGGCTGTTTTGGTTACAGTCGCTTTATAGTATAACCTGATATCTGGTATTGTGATCCCACCTACTTTGTTCTTCTTTTTCAAGATTGCTGTGGCTATTCGGGGTCTTTTTTGGTTCCATATGAACTTTTGAAGTATTTGTTCTAGTTCTATAAAATATGTCGTTGGTATTTTGATGGGGATTGCATTGAATCTATAGATTGCTTTGGGTAGTATGGACATTTTAATGATGTTAATTCTTCCAATCCATGAACATGGTATGTGCTTCCACTTTTTTATATCTTCCTCTATTTTTTTTTTCAATGACCTGTAGTTTTCTGCAAATAGGTCCTTTACTTCTTTGGTTAAGTTTATTCCTAGGTATCGTAATTTTTTTGGCGCGATGGTAAATGGGGTGTTTTTTCAGTTTCTCTTTCTGTGAGTTCATCACTGGTGTACAAGAATGCCGTCGATTTCTTGACGTTAATTTTGTATCCTGCTACTTTGCCAAATTCATTTATTAAGTCTAATAGATTTTTGATGGAGTCTTTAGGGTTTTCTATGTACAATATCATGTCATCTGCAAATAATGACAGTTTCACTTCCTCCTTTCCAATTTGGATCCCTTTTATTTTTTCTTCATGTCTGATTGCTGTGGCTAAGACTTCCAGTACAATGTTAAATAAGAGTGGCGAAAGTGGACATCCCTGTCTTGTTCCTGTTCTTAATGGAAATGTTTTTAGTTTCTGTCCATTGAGTATGATGTTGGCTGTAGGTCTTTCATATATGGCCTTTATTATGTCGAGATATGATCCCTCTATTCCTACATTGCTGAGCGTTTTTATCAGAAATGGATGCTGGATTTTGTCGAATGCCTTTTCAGCATCTATTGATATGATCATGTGGTTTTTATTCTTCATTTTGTTTATGTGGTGTATCACGTTTATTGATTTGCGAATATTGTACCAGCCTTGCATCCCTGGAATGAATCCCACTTGGTCATGGTGAATAATTCTTTTGATGTATTTCTGGATCCGATTTGCTAATATTTTGTTCAGGATTTTGGCGTCTATGTTCATCAGGGATATTGGCTTGTAGTTTTCTTTCTTTGTAGTGTCTTTTTCTGGTTTTGGAATTAGAATTATGCTGGCTTCATAGAACGTGTTTGGAAGTCTTCCTTCTTCTTGAATTTTTTGAAAGAGTTTGTGGAGAATGGGTGTTAGTTCTTTTTTGAATGTTCGGTAAAACTCCCCCGTGAAGCCATCTGGGCCTGGGCTTTTGTTTGCTGGGAGAGTCTTGATTACCTCTTCAATTTCCTTAGTTGTTATTGGTCTGTTCAAGTTTTCTATCTCTTCCGGGAATAGTTTTGGGAGACTGTGTGTTTCTAGAAATTTGTCCATTTCGCTTAGATTGTCGAATTTGTTGCCATATAGTTGTTCGTAGTAGTTGTTAACTATCTTTTGTATTTCCGTGGTGTTGGTTGTTACTTCTCCTCTTTCATTTCTGATTTTGTGTATTTGGGTTCTCTCTCTTTGTTTCTTGGTGAGTCTAGCTAAGGGTCCATCAATCTTGTTTATCTTTTCGAAAAACCAGCTCTTTGTTTCATTGATCCTTTGAATTGTTTTTTTGGTCTCTATGTCGTTTATTTCTGCTCTGATCTTTACTATTTCCTTCCTTCTACTTGCTCTGGGGTTTTCTTTTTGTTTGCTTTCTAATTCTTTAAGTTGTGAGGTTAGACAGTCAATTAGAAATTTTTCTTGTTTTTTGAGGTAGGCCTGTAGTGCTATGAACTTCCCTCTCAGAACTGCTTTCGCTGCATCCCATAGATTTTGTGTTGTTGTGTGTTCATTTTCATTGGTTTCCAGGAAGTTTTTAATTTCTTCCTTGATCTCCTCGGTGACCCATTCATTGTTTAATAACATGCTATTTAGCCTCCATGTGTTGAAATGTCTTTGCATGTTCTTGTTGCAATTGATTTCTAGTTTCATGCCATTGTGATCTGAGAAGCTGCTTGATATGATTTCAATCTTCTTGAACTTGTAGAGATTTAGTTTGTGTCCTATCATGTGGTCTATCTTTGAGAATGTCCCATGTGCACTTGAGAAGAATGTGTATTCTGTAGTTTTGAGGTGTAAGTCTCTGTAGATATCTATTAAATCCATTTGGTCTAGTGCTTCATTTACAGTCTCTGTTTCCTTGCTAATTTTTTGCCTAGAGGATCTATCCAGTGCTGTCAATGGGGTGTTGAAGTCCCCTGCTATGATTGTATTGTTGTCGATTTCTCCTTGGAAGTCCTCCAAAAGATTTTTAATATATTTTGGTGCTCCTATATTGGGTGCATATATGTTTATCAAGGTTATATCTTCCTGTTGGATAGATCCTTTCAATATTATATTGTGGCCTTCTTTGTCTCTAGTTATGGTCTTCATTTTGAAATCTATTTTATCAGATATGATAATTGCTACCCCAGCTTTTTTTTTGATTTCCATTTGCTTGGAAAATTTTTTTCCATCCCTTCACTTTCAACCTATGTGAGTCTTTTGTTGAGAGGTGGGTCTCTTGTAAACAACATATAGATGAGTCATGCTTTCTTATCCAATCAGCTACTCTGTATCTTTTTATGGGAGCATTCAATCCATTTATGTTTAAGGTGATTATTGATATGTACTTATTTATTGCCATTTTTGTTTAGTGTGGTTCTATTTTTCTTCCCATTTCTACTGTTAATTATAGCAGTCCTTTTAACATTTCTTGCAGTGCTGGTTTGGTGCTAATATATTCCCTTAGCCTTTTTTTGTCTGGGAAGCTTTTTATTTGATCTTCTATTTTGAATGATAGCCTTGCTGGGTAGAGTAGTCTTGGATTCAGATTCTTGTTTTTCATGACTTTGATTACTTCATGCCATTCTCTTCTGGCCTGTAGTGTTTCTTGTGAGAAGTCAGCTGAGAGCTGAGAGCCTTATGGGGTTCCCTTTGTAGGTAACCTGTTGCTTATCTCTTGCTGCTTTTAGGATTCTCTCTTTGTCTTTAATTTGTGGCATTTTAATTACTATATGTCTTGGTGTGGGCCTGTTTGGGTTCTTCTTACTTGGGGCTCTCTGTGCTTCTTGAACTTGAATGCCTTCTTCCTTATCACCAAATTAGGGAAGTTTTCTCTCACTATTTTTTTGAATATATTCTCTATCCCTTGCTCATTTTCTTCTTCTTCGGGGACTCCTATGATGCGAATATTATTACGTTTCCAGTTGTCCCATGGTTCTCTTAAGCTGTCTTCCTGTTTTTTAATAGTTTTTTCCTTTTGTTTTTCTGATTGGTTGATTTTTTCTACCCTGTCTTCTAATTCACTGATCCGGTCCTCAGCTTCCTCTACTCTGCTTTTTAAACCTTCCAATGTGTTTTTCATTTCGGATATGTCATTTTTTATCTCTTCTTGTTGGTTTTTAATTTCCAATTGGCTTATTTTCAGTGTCTCTATGTCCTTACTCATGCTGTTCAGCTTCCTCAAGATCATGGCTCTGAATTCTAGCTCTGTTAACATGCCTAATTGCTCCACATTGATCTCATCTTCGGTGGAGGTCTCTTGCTCTTTCATTTGGCTTCTGTTTCTGTGTTTCACCATTTTGGCTATCACTGTGGGCTTTGGAGCCTGTCAAGTTCTCCCTGTGGGTGTTGGTGTTCTGCTGTTTGTGGCTCCCTCTCCTGTGTTTAGAGGAGCGAGGGAGGACCCACGTTGAACACCACTGTCAAGTCTTACTTTCCTGGTTAAAGTTGCCAGCCCAGGAAAGGTACTGTTATCCTCTAGCTTTTTGCCTGGAGGCTAGCAGTAGAGGTTACTTGATGAGTTTTGGGTTGTCAGTTGATTGAAAAACTCCCTCAGGTGCTTAGCACAAGGGGATTTCCCGAGGGTGGGGCAGATGCTGGTCGTTAGTGAGCCTCAATTAGCACTTCAATGGCCCACAGGGTGGGGTTGGATCTCCGAGGGAGGGGCTGCTGCCTCTCCTCAGAGCCCTGGGAAGGAGCAATGTGGCCACCGTCCCGAGTGGCTGCACTCAGCCAAAGCTCTGAGCGCCCTCCAAACCCCGAGTGTCCCGAAACAGTTCCAGTCCAGTCCGCCCTCCCTCTGCCGGAGCCCAAGGTGAGTGGCTGTGGCTGTTTCAGCCTCTGTCCTGGCTGCGCTGTGGAGCCGCCTGGGAGTGTAACCCACGGGCGCCGCTTATAGCTGAGGCCGCTGCCGAGCTGCCGACCGTGGGCTCCCAGCCCCGTCTCGCGCCTTCGCAAGCCTACCGGGATGGAGTCAGTGTCCCTCGTTGTATGGTCCTTGCAAGCTGCTTTTCTGTTGGTTTTTCCCGTCGATTTGTCTGTGTTATAGTTGTAATTCCAGTTTGGCTCTGGGAGACAGTCTGTGTAGCTCCGTTCACTCCGCCGCCATTTTTTCCCATCTAGCATGTACATTTTAAAACACATTCCCAACATTGTACAACCATCATCACTATCTGATTCCAGAATATTTTCATCAGCCCCCAGAAGAAATAGCATACGTTATTAGTACTCACTCCCCATTCCTCCAACTTGGGTATATCATCCTTTTTATATGTTCCTAGATTTGGTTTGCTAGCATTTTGTTGAGGATTTATATATATATTCATAAGGTATACTGGTTTGTAGTTTTCTTGTGATGTCTTTGCTTTGGTATCGTGGTAATAGCGTAAGTTGGGAAGTGTTCTCTCCTCTTTCATACACCATGATGAAGAGAGATTTATTCCAGCAATGGACGGTTGGTTCAAATGCTAAAATCAATCAACGTATTACACCTTATTAATAGAATAAATGACAACAATCACATGAATATATCAGTACATGCAGACAAAATATTTGACAAAATCCTTTCATGATTAAAAAAAGAAATCAGTACAACAGGAATAGAAGGGAACTTCCTCCACCTGATATAGGGCAACTATGAAAAACCCACAGCTAATATTCCACTTGATGATGAAAGACTGAAAGTTTTCTCCTTAAGATCAGGAACAAGACAGTGGTATGTGCTGTTGCCTCTCCTGTTCAACCTTGTACTTAGAAGTTCTAGCCAGGGCAATTAGGCAAGAAAAAGAAATAAAAGACAGCCAAATTGGAAGGGAAGAAATAAAACTATCTTTATTCACAAATTACATGATCTTGTATATAGAAACTTCTAAAGACTCTATCCACTGCCAAAAAACCCCAGCTATTAGACCTATTAGATTCAGCAAGGTTGCAGAATACAAGAGCAACATAAAAAATTATTGTATTTTTATACACTAGCACTAAACAGGAAGAGGGCATAGAATAAACAGAAATAAATGGTGATGGAAAAAAATAAAATATGCTTTTAAAAATTAAAAAATATTAAGAGAATACAATTCTATTTATGATCAAAAAAATAAAATACTTAGGAATCCATTTCACAATTTAACCAAAGAGTATAAGATTTGTAACCTGAAAGCTACAAAACACTATTGAAAAAATTTTTAAACTTAAATAAATAGAAATATATTCTTTGTGGATTGGAAGATTTCAATTGTAAAGATGCCAATACTCCCCAAATTGGTCTACAGATTCTTTATAATTCCTATCAAAAACTCAGCTAGGTTTTTTTTTTCCAGAAATTGACAAGCTGATCCAGAAATTCATATGGAAATAAAAGGACCCATGCTGCCAAAACAAACTTGGAAAAAGAGGACAAAATTGGAAGACTTGTACTTTTAATTTTAAAACTTACCAGAAAGCTACAGTAGTGAAGACTGAGAAGTACTGGCATAAGGATACACATAACAATCTATGGAATGGAACTGAGAGTCCAGAAATAAATTGATTTAAAAAAATTTTAATTGATTTTTGAGAGAGAAGAAGGGTGAGGGAGAGAGAGAGAGAGACAGAGAGCGAGAGAGAGAGAGAGAGACAGAGAGCGAGAGAGAGAAACAATGATTGGCTGCCTGCTGCACATCCCCTACTGGAGCCCAAAACCTGAGCATATATCCTGACTGGGAATCGAACCAGCAGCCTCTCTGTGCATGGGACAATGCTCAACCAACTAAGCCACACAGGCAAGAATGGTAATTGATTTTTGGCAAGGGTGTCAGAGCTGGGAAAGCAGTTTTTTCAACCAGTGATGCTTGAAAAACTGCATATCCAAATGTGAAGAATGAAATTGGACTTCTACCTCAAACTATATAAAAAATTAACTCAATATGGATTAGAGACCTAACTATAAGAACTAAAACTATAAAGCTCTTAGAATACACATAAATGTAAATCTTTATAACTTTGAATTAGACAGTTTCTTAACTATGACATGAAAAACACAAACAACCAAAGGAAAAATAGATAATTGGACTTAAAATTTAAAACATTTATGCTTTAAAAGACATCATCAAGAAAGTAGTGATTCAACTGAGAAACCAAGGCTCTTCAAGTAACTACAACTAATAGTCTCCAGGCAAAAAGCTAGAGGATAACTGAACCTTTCCTGGGCTTGCAAATATACCCAGGAAAGTAAGACTTGACAATGGTGTTTAACATGTGTCCTCCCACACTCATCCAAACCCAGTAGAGGGAGCCACAAACAGCAGAACACCAACACCCAGAGGGAAAATTTGGCAGGCTCCAAACCCACTGAGATAGACAAAATGGTGAAACAAAGAAACAAACTCCAAATGAAAGAACAGGAGACCTCTACTGAAGATGAGATAAATGAAATACAGTTAAGCAAGTTATCAGAGGTAGAGTTCAGCGCCATGATCTTGAGGATCATGAGTAAGGACCTCAACACCATAAGATATAGAAACATTGCAAACCAACTAAGTGGAAATGAAGAATGATATAGCAGAAATAAAGAACACATTGGAAGGACTAAACAGCAGACTAGAGGAAGCTGAGGACCGGATCAGTGAATTAGAAGACAGGGTAGAAAAAATCAACCAATCAGAAAACCAAAGGAAAAAACAATAAAAAAGCAGGAAGACAGCTTAAGAGAACTGTGGGACAACTGGAAATGTAATAATATTTGCATCATAGGAGTCCCTGAAGAAGAAAATGAGCAAGAGTTAGAGAATATATTTGAAGAAATAGTGACAGAAAACTTTCCTAATTTGGCGAAGGAAGAAGGCATTCAAGTTCAAGAAGCACAGAGAGCCCCAAGTAAGAAAAACCTAAACAGGCCCACACCAAGACATATAGTAATTGAAATGCCACAAATTAAAGACAAAGAGAGAATCCTAAAAGCAGCAAGAGATAAGCAACAGGTTACCTACAAAGGAACCCCCATAAAGTGCTCAGCTGACTTCTCAACAAAAACAGGCTGGAAGGGAATGGCATAAAGTAATCAAGGGCATTGAAAAACAAGGATCTGAATCCAAGACTACTCTACCCAGCAAGGCTGTCATTCAAAATAGAAGGTCAAATAAAGAGCTTTCCAGACAAAAAAACAGGCTAAGGGAATACATTAGCACCAAACCAGCACTGCAAGAAACGTTAAAAGGACTTCTGTAGTTAGTAGAAGAAATAGGAAGAAAAATAGAACCACACTAAACAAAAATGGCAATAAATAAGTACATATCAATAATCACCTTAAATGTAAATGGAGTGAATGCTCCAATAAAAAGACACAGAGTTGATTGGATAAGAAAGCATTACTCATATATATGTTGTTTACAAGAGACCCACCTCACAACAAAAGACTCACATAGGTTGAAAGTGAAGGAATGGAAAAAAAATCTTTCAAGCAAATGGAAAGGGAAGAAAGCTGGGGTAGCAATACTCATATCTGATTAAATAGATTTTAAAATGAAGACCATCACTAGAGACAAAGAAGGCCACTGCATAATATTGAAAGGATCTATCCAAAAGGATTTACCAAGGAAGATATAACCTTGGTAAACATATATGCACCCAATATAGGAGCACTAAAATATATTAAAAATATATTAAAAATCTTCTGGAAGACTTCAAGGGAGAAATCGACAGCAATACAATCATAGCAGGGGACTTCAAACCCCACTGACCTCACTGGATAGAGCCTCTAGACAAAAACTTAACAAGGAAACAGAGACTCTAAATGAAGCACTAGACCAAATGGATTTAATAGATATCTATAGAGAATTACACCCCAAAACTACAGAATTCACATTCTTCTCAAGTGCACATGGGACATTTTCAAAGATAGATCATATGTTAGGACACAAACTAAGTCTCTACAAGTTCAAGAAGATTGAAATCATATTAAGCATCTTCTCAGATCACAATGGTGTGAAACTAGAAATCACTTGCAACAAGAACATGCAAAGACATTTGAACACGTGGAGGCTAAATAGCATGTTATTAAACAATGAATGGGTTCCCGAGGAGATCAAGGAAGAGATTAAAAACTTCCTGGAAACCAGTGAAAAGGAGCACATAACAACACAAAATCTATGGCATAGATTGACCTGGAGAGTATTGTCCTAAGTGAAATAAGTTAAGCAGAAAAAGACAAATATCACATGATCTCACTTATTTGTGGACTATAATGAACATAACAGTCTGAGGAACAGGGTAGACCCAGAGACGTAAAAGTAGGGTACAGACTGACAACCCTCAGAAGAGGGGGGAGGGGAGGGAAGAGATAAACCACAGAACTTATGTGCATGTATGCATAACTGATGGAGAACAAAGCTGGGGGCGGGGTGAGGGGGATGGGGAAGAGGGTATCAACGGGGAAGAAAGGAGAAACATCTGTAACAAAAAATAAATTAAGTAAAGAAAAGAAAAGAAAGTGGAATAGACAACCACAGAATGAGAAAACATATTTTCAAATATTATACCTGATGAGGGTCAGATATCCAGAATATATAAAGAACTTTCACAACTCAACAACAAGAACAAAAAAGGCAAATAACCCAATTCGGAAATAAGCAAAAGATGGGAATAAATATTTTTTCCAAAGAGGGCATACAAGGGGCCAATAAGCACATGAAAATATGTCCAAAATATTAGCCATTAGGGAAATGCAAATCAAAACCACGTTGAGATACCACTAGAATAACTAGTAAAAATAAATGTAAAAAGACAGTAACAAGTGGTGAGAGTGTGGAGAAACTGGAACCCACATACATTGCTGGTGAAAATGTAAATGATGCAGCCACTCTGGAGAAAAAATGGCAGTTCCTTTAAAAAGTTGAATGTAGAGTTACTATGTGACCCAGGAATTCCATTCCTAGGTATGTGCCCAAGAGAAATGAAAACACATGTCCACATAAAAACTTGTATATGACTAAGTCATAGCAGCAGCATTCATAATAGCCAAAAAGTGGAAACAACTCAAATGTTCACCAGCTGATGAATGGATATATAAATGTGCCATACAAAGAATATTATTTGGTTAGAAGAAGGAAGGAAATATTGATACATACTACAACATAAATATTTTAAAAACATTAGCATTGAAAGAGAAATGACAAATTTGGGAAAATATTTGCACCATGGTAGAGAAATGATTCAAAACTTAATGTGAAGAAATCTTAGCAATGAATAACTCTTCAGTAGAACACTAGATGCGATGGGTATTTTTATGTGCGAACTTGACTGGGCTAAAGGGTGCCCAGACAGCTGGTAAAACATCATTTCTGGGTGTGTCTTTTAGGGTGTTGCTGGAAGAGAATAGCATTTGTATCGGTAGACTCAGCAAAGAAGATCCACCCTCACCGATGTGAGTGGGCATCATCCAGTCTGTTGAGGACCTGAATAGAACTGAAAGACAGAGGGAGGGCAAATTTGCTCTCTGTTCTGAGTCGGAACTTGACATTGGCACAGAATTACACCACCAGCTTTCCTGGGTCTCCATCTTGCAGAGAGATTGTGGGACTTCTTAGTCTCCATCATTGTGTGAGCCATTTCCTCATAATAAATCTCTTTCTATATGTCTATTTATATCCTATTGGTTCTATTTCTCTGCAGAGCCCTGACCAGGCAAAAGCACGAACAGGCAGTTCAATGAAGAATTACAACTGAAACATGAAAAATATGTGTAATCTCACTAATACCCAAAGAAATAATCAATACAATATTGAGATACACATTCTTTTTTTTTTTTTTTTTAATCCTCACCCGAGGATATTTTTCCATTTTTTGCACAGATAGAGTGGGAGGGAGAGAGAGGAAGGGAGAGAGAGAGAGAGAAACATCGACGTGAAGGGACACATCGAGTGGCTGCCACCCGCACGACAAACCAGGGACGGGGACAAACTGCAACCGAAGTACGTGCCCTTAGCGGGAATCGAACCCGGGTCTCTCCGGACCGCAGGCCGACGCTCTAACCGCTGAGCCAAACCGGCCAGAGCGAGATACACATTCTTCCTGTCTGTCAAGTTTACAATTATTACATTAGTAAGAACATGATGAGGTCGTGGACAGTTTTGCGCATTGCTGGTGGGAGTGTATTGTCAGAGAGCCCCTGGAAATATATACCCAAATCCTGAAAATACATATATTATTTTCCTAGGACTACTATAACCAAGTACCATGAACTGGGTGGCTTAAAGCAACAGAAATTGTTCTTTTATGCTTGTGAAAGATAGAAGTCTAAAATCAGTGTGTCAGAGGAGCCATTCTTCTCCTGAAGGCTCTAGGGAAAAAATTCTTGCCTCCTTCTAGCTAACGGAGGTTGTGTGCAGCCCGCGGCATTCCTGGGTTCGGAGCTGCCTCACTCCAATATCTGCTTCCTCTTCACATGGCCATCCTCCAGCTGTGTGTCTTTGTCTCTCCCACTCCTTTCTCTTACAAAGACAGCAGTCATTGGATTTAGGGTCCACCCAAATCTTCTGTGACCTCATCCTAGCTAATCACATTTGCAAAGACCCTGTTTTCAAGTAAGGTCACATTCTGAGGTTCTGAGTAGAAATGAATTTGGGGGAGGACATTATTCATCCTGGTACAATATGCGTACTCTTTGACACAGTAAAACTATTTTGGGCAATACATCATAAGGAAAAAATGATGGAATTGTTGAAAGATGTAGCTATTAATGTATTTACTCGCAGCACCATTAAAAATTGAAAAACAGCCCTGGCCGGTTTGGCTCAGTGGTTGGAGTGTCGGCCTGCGGTCCAGAGAGACCCGGGTTCGGTTCCCGCTAAGGGCACGTATCTCGGTTGCAGTTTGTCCCCGGCCCTGGTTGGGTAGTGCGGGTGGCAACCACTCAATGTGTCCCTTTCACGTCGATGTTTCTCTCTCTCTCCTTCCCACACTATCTGAACAAAAAATGGTAAAATGTCCTTGGGTGAGGATAAAAAAAAAAAATTGAAAAACAGCCCTGGCCAGTTTTTCCCAGTGGTTAGAGCGTCACCCACAGACCAAAGAGCCGCGGGTTTGAGTGCGGCAAGAGCAGTACCTTGGTTGTGGATCATTCCTGGTGCTGATCGGAGTCGTGCGGGAGGCAACCAATCGCTGTGTCTCTCTCACATCGATGTTTCTATCTCCCACCCCCTTCTACTCTATCTAAAGGTAAATGAAAAAAAAAAATACCCTCGAGTGAGGATTAAAAAGAAAAATGGAAGAACATCTGAAACAACCTAATGTCCAATAAAATGGTACTGGTTGAAGGAATTGACATAGACATACATTTATGATGAAAAACTGCATTTATGATAAATTATACTATAGATAAATATTTTTTGACAAAAAGGATGTTTTTGGTATGTTATTGACAAAAAAGTAGGTTACAAAACAGTATGATTCCATATTTGAAAACGTAAAATGTGTTTGTGTTTATGTATTTATTATATATACATATACACACCAGTAGTTTTTAAATTAACTTTATTGGGATGATAATGGTTAAGATTCTATAGGTTTCAAGTGTAATTCTGTGATACAATATCTGTGTATTGCATTGTGTGCCCACCACTCAAAGTCAAATCTTCTTCCATCACCATATATTTGACCCCCTTTACCCTTTGCTGCCTCTCACCTCCCCCCTTCCCTATAATAACCACAATACTGTTTGTTGTCTGTGTCTATGAGTTTTTATTTGTTTGTTTTTCTTGTTTGTTCATTTGTTGCTTTCAGTTTTATATCCCACATATGAATGAAATCATGGTTCTTAACTTTTTCTGTCTGACTTATTTTGCTTAGCATGATATCCTCAAGAACAATCCATGTTGTCACAGATGGCAGCATTTAATCTTTTCTTATGGCTCAGAAGTGGGTATTCCATTGTATGCATGAGCCCCATCTCCTTTATTCAGTCCTCCATCGAAGGACACTTTGGTTTCCATGTCTTGGCCACCAGGAATAATGCTGCAGTGAACATAGGAGTGCACATATCTCTGCGAATACATGTTCTCAAATTTTGGGGGTAGATACCCAGAAGAGGGGTTGCTGGGTCATATGGTAACTCTATTCTAAATTATTTGAGGAGCCTCCATGCTGTTAGTTTTCTTCTCCAACAAAGATGGCTTACTTTTCTAATGAGAGAAAACCCAGAAATATTACTTTAAAATAGGTGCTCTGTGAAATACATGGGAAAAGACTAAGTAATACAGCCTGGAGGATCTGTGTAGTGAAGATGAAGCTGTCTGCTTGAGAGAGCCAGTGTGTTGTCCTTGCACCCCCATCTCACCCACAGTTTATGTCGCTACAATCCTGAGGGAATGGACAAGCTGCTTCTGCAGCCCCCTTTCGGGGACCGTCCTGGGCTTCTCTGACAGTGTCCGGGCAGGGCAGGCACCCAGATACTGCCTGGTGCTTACACCTGAATCTAGATGTGCACCTGTAAGCCAATCACTTAACCTCTTGATCCTCAGTTTCCTCACAGATAATATTTAACATTCCAAGAAGGCATTATTGATAAATACTTGTGGAACAAATAAACCTTAGCATTTGCATTTGTAATTACTGAGGCGTCAAGTAGGGAACATTTCACAGATAAGGAAAGACGTCAGGGACTTTGTCATAAACTCTATTTGTAATAATGAGGCAACAGCATAATTTCTGATATCAATATCTCCAACTCTCCATTCCTTAATCTTCACAGCTGGTGGGAAAATACCTACTTGTATAAATTGCTACAGATTGCATTATTACAAATGCTTGTAGAATCATTAATTTGACAGATATTTATGGAGCATCTGCATGTGGCAGGAGCTACTCCAGGTTCTGGGCTGCGGTGGTGAAGGAACTTGCTGCTGGGTTCGAGCTTTCTCCTGGTGCCAGCGGCAGAGGACTTCCCTCGGTGAGGTGGTAGGTGTGCACCCTGCTTAGATTTGAGTGGTTCTGCCTCCCGGGCCGTTGAGCTGTGCTTCAGCCAGCTTTATCGTCCATGCCCATGTGAGATGCTGAATGTCTGAATGTCCGTTTTCCAGTTAATGCTGAACACTTGGACCTTTAGGGCTTTTTAACTGATATTTATTTGATTTTGCAGAGCAGCTTGGTGGAAAAATTAACAATATTCAGTTAAGGCATTAAAATACCGCATAGTTTCAAAATTCCCACTGGAGATATGCTGAGCATTTTCAAGGTGTGAAGAATTGTTTTTTGTTTTGTTTTGTTTTGTTTGTTTCAGAAAGATAAGGTCAGATATGAATCCTCACCAAGTTTGGTTACCAGAGAAATGCTCTTCAAAAACACAAACTTAGAAATAAGAATGAGGAAATAAATGGAAATAGTTAAAATAATTTCGAGTGAATGCTTTGATCAATTCCATGCCAGTACGTTTGAAACCACAGGATAATATGGCGATAAACTTCCAAACTAAAACAATCTAATAAAGAGTTTAAAAAAATAGACTAATTACCATATCGGAAAATTATAAAGTTTTCAATAGAACTACTGTTGGGACTCCTCTGTCCCAACCCCTTTTGATACCGTTAGACAAATGTTTTCAACTATTTTTACTTTTTTTCTCTAGTATTTACCTCCATGTTTCTAAATGGTAGGCTTGCTGATCTACTATTGTCAGCCTTTGATGAAATATGAGGATTTATTTAGCTTTCTTACAATATGCCATTCCACCCCATTTGTCCTCCCTTCATCCTTTATTTTTTATTTATTTATTTTTTTGAAACCTCACCCTAGGATATTTTTCCATTTATCTTCAGATAGAGTGAGAGGGAGAGAAAGAGAAACATCAACGTGAGAGAGACACATCGACTAGCTAGCTGCCTCCTGCACGACCCCAACCAGGGCCGGGGATGAATGGCAACTGAGGTACGTGCCCTTGACCGGAATCGAACCTGCGGTTCATTGTTCTGTGGGCCGACGCTCTACTCTTGAGCCAAACAGGCCAGGGCCTCCCTTCCTCCTTTAAATATGGGCCTGTCCTAAATGTTGGCTAAATGATTATTGAGTGCTTAACCTCTCTTAACTATGTAAAGTATCATTAATTTCTATACCTTTTCTTGACCTAATAATCATCCCCTTTGCGTGTTTTACTTTCCTATGTACTTTTTCTTCTCCAAAGTTCTCCCACAGAATTGAAAAACTCCTTTGTACACTGTCTTTCATATGCTTATTCATAGTAGGTAACCATGTTGTTCCACTTTCTTCTCTTTTAAAACAATTTCCTGGGGACACCCCTTCAGGATTCCTTCCTCCTACTGCCCCAACTGAACTGGTTGCACCTTAGGTCTGCTCTCTTGGGTACTCTGTTTCCTTGACCCCATGTCTTTCTCTTTCTCGGTTTATACCTTTGTTTTGGTGGAGTACGTCCTCAAGGAGCTTTCTGAGAAAGGGCGCATGGGAAGTACAATTTAGATCTTACGTATTTATTAGAGTTCTGTTTCTGAGAACAGAAATACATTCTCTTCAGTTTAATCAAAATACAATTTATTGTTAGCCAGTGCCCATAAATCAGTACAGATCTCACTGCATCATTCCTTACCAGAAAAACAATCAGAAATTCTGTTCAAAGTTATGTTCACTGAGCTCAATTTTTTCATCGGCCAATATTGGTCGTAGGCTTCAGGAACCCCTAGCACACTGCAGAGTACTCCTGTGCATGTCCTCGTATGAGAAAAACAGGTCTAGATTGACAGCTGCATGAAGGACAAGTTGGGGAAGGCGAAGGTGCATCGGGAATGTGAGCCATTTGCTTATGAGACTTATTTGCTTGCAGGACCTGCTTCATCCTTGTAAACCCATCCTTATGATTATTGGGTCACATAGCTCAGTAGACAGCGGATAATATGGTGACTTGATGTCCCATGTTCAGGCATTCAGACCCCACTGGCACTCAGTAACAAACCGGTGGTTTCTCAAATAGACAGTAGTGTTTGCCAAAGAAAGCATGTGTTTGCTTTATGCTCTCAGCGCTCTCTGTGGACGTCGTGTGTCCTCCCATACGGCACTGACCCCTTGGGTGCTACTGGAGGCACCGAGCCACAGCGGTGAATCCGGGGAGCTTTCAGGAGCCTGGAGCAGCTGGAGCGATTCTCCTGCTCCCACTGCCTCTGAAAGCTGGTGGTGCCACGGGTCACTCACTGGCCCATAGTGCAATCCCAAACATTGCTGTATGTTCCTTCCAAAACATGAAGTGGCCCACCAAGCATTGTGCCTCTTTCTTAGTTTTAAGGAACAGCAATCTGTCTTTCACTTTGAAGGGAATATCCAGAAATTCCCTGCACTGCTAGACCCCCAGAAGCATCACTGAGGTGGCAGGCCCCTGAATGTCCCACCCTGTGGCACACCTGTGCTTCACCAAGGAAGCTAGGGCACTTTGTATTTCCTGCTTCTCAGTTTCACCCACGTTCTAGAAAAGGGAAGATCAACCCATATTTCTAAATAGAAGAGTGTCAATGTCACATGTGAAATGGGATAATATTAGAGCAGCCATCTTTGGAAAATATGTTCTGCCACAAATAGGAAGCATCCGTTTCTCTTCATCACCATCTATCAATCAAGGTTCTAGGGAACTTATCATGGACAGAGTTTATTGGCCTCCTTCATGCAGAAATGATGGTTGTAATATTTCATTAAATATGCACACATGCACCCACACATTGGGTTTGTGTATCTTACAGTACACAGTACAATACACAAATAATGTCATCACCAAGGCATATCCGAATGCATGCATGAGCATTTAGCAAAGTTTTATTTCATTTCAGTGTTCTTTGTGGTTGTAAGAGGACTGGCCATGTCCTCAAGGATTTTGCATTATGATCATAAGCCATTGAGCAAAGTTTTACATGTACTGTCATGCTTATTATAAATAATAACTATTCAGTTTCTTCCAGATTAAAAAACTTCTGGTTTTGGCCTGACTTGGTCTATTTAGAATTGATCTTGACATTTGGCAAGACAGTGTAATCTTATTTTCTAACTTTAAAGCTGAATGAACTGTTTTCTCTTGAAAGTGGAATGTCATTCCACTTTCTCAGCTTTAATAATATCACCAACCTTAGCAGTCTGCTCAGATTCAGAAGCTAAGTGAGTATTACTAACTTACAAAAAAATGTGGATGTAGTATTAACTCGTGATAAATTATAACTAAAGGAGCACTGGTGGGTGGAATACTCTACAGGAGGGACTGAGCAACTTTTCAGAGAAGCATTTAAGGGAAGAAGAACAATTCTTCTGTGAGTGGTGGTTCAGATAATTTGGGCATTTTCTATCACCATAGTCCAAGCCCCTATACTCCAGCACCTTAGATGACTCACTCTTTCTGGAACATCTGTACACAGACTCTTTGCACGTTGCGTTTCTTCTTGGACTGTTACCTTCCCAACCCGGTCATTCATTGAGTAGCAAACTCCACGAAGACATAAATCCAGAGTCATCTCTTCTGTGAAGTCTTCTCTCAAAAATCTCAACACTCCAAAGCCAAATCTTCACTTCCTCTTCTGTGATCACAAGCCCCGTTGTGAATATG
Organism: Molossus molossus; assembly: GCF_014108415.1. Lineage (NCBI taxonomy): Eukaryota > Metazoa > Chordata > Mammalia > Chiroptera > Molossidae > Molossus > Molossus molossus. Next base: position 62,594,755 of record NW_023425345.1, on the reverse strand, counting down.
TTTCTGTTCCTTCACTGCATGCTCCTGGGAAGGGAGGCAGGAAAGGGTAAGGAGTGAGCAATATCTCATCTTCGTTTCCTGTCCAGTACTCAGCAGTCAAGAGTGGTTTGTTGCCTACATTATCATTTCTAAAACCTGTCATTCTAGGGGAGGAGAGCTATTAAAATGCAGATTCCTAGTCCTACTGAGTCAGACTCTCAGAAGGTAGATCTTTTTGACAAGTAGTTCACAGACTGTGGATACTGACAAACACCACTCTGCTCCTGCCCAGCTCAGAAGAGCTTATTTGAGCTTCTGTTCTAAGGTAGCCTTGCTTTTCACATTTTCTGAGCCATTTATTTGACCTTCAACTTCTTCCACAAGATTATTTACATTTAGCTTTTTACATTCTGATGCAGATATACATTCTGGAATCACTTGCCCTAGAACTTAACTTTTTAGCTTATGTATAATTTCATAGATCAATTAATCTATATTCATAAGGGGTGTGCGTGTGTGTGTGTGTGTGTGTGTGTGTGCGTGTGTGTGTGTGTACATGCTTATGCATGCAGTAATGAAGTCTTGAGGCATGTGAAGCATTGTGGAGTTTATAAATGGCTGAACTACACTTTTTATTCCACAGTGCTTTTCTGATTATACGTTTATATTACCAAAAAGTCATTAAAGTTACAAATCATAGCTGACATAGAGATGTCTTAAAGGATTTCAGAAAATGGGGGATTTTGGATTAAAATATAATCAGACTTATTTTCCAGTAGATAATGTTTTAAGAATGTATTTTCTAACCAAGTTTATTTTGGAAATTATTTCATCAGCTAAACCCATTCTAATATTACGTCTTTCAATACTACCCTCCCTACCCAAGATAAGTCAGGAAAGAAACTGGAGAAAAAAGCCGGTTTCCCCATTTCTGTATCTTAGATAATGTCTGACATAGAACCCGGTCCCTAATGTTTGGTTAAATGGATCACGTGTTTTGTGCTGTGTGGTTTTTTAAATGAGTCAGTAAAGGAAGAAAGTGAGTGCTGCCTACTCTGCCCACATGATTGAAATGCAATCCTCAAGGCACTACTCACGGAAAGAACCCACTTGAGAAGAGTTCTATTAAAATGTAAATCCATTGTGGCTGGCTGAAAAAGCATGCTAGTATACATCTTGATAAACCCTAAAATAAGATAATGGAAAATAAGTAATAATAAGTATGTAATCAAATATTCTATATCAAGTGATTATAGTGTCTTCCCTTAATAAACTCACTGGAAGGCTTTACAATAATATACTCAGAATAGCCCACTCAATCCCATCAACATTGTTCGTGAATGCAAAAGTCAATTATTTCCCTAAAAGGTAGGCATTAAACAAATCTGTCACATGCCTCTTTTTCTCCTGGCTTTTACAATTTTTTATTTTATTTTTAAATCAAATTTATGGGGTGATATTGGTTTCTCCTGACATTTTAAAGAAAGTGATTTCATGCAAGTTTAGGCAGCAAAGGACACAGACTCTAGAGCAACAGTGATTTTAGAAGTTGGGACATGCTGCCTTTGCAAATGAAAAACCATAAAGGTCAGAACTGTGTGAAGTTTCTCCAAAGGAATGCTCATTGTCCTACATGACCAAAGACATTGTGTTTATAAATTCACCTCAGTAAAATTACATCCATAGCACTGAAAACCAACCCTGGAGCCAAACTGAGACAGGAGGGAATAAGCAAAGGTTTCTGCGTTTCTCTGAGAAAGTACCAGGACAACAAAGGACTGCAAGAGACTGCGTTAGCCCATTAGTCCTCAGGAGGGTGACACCGGTCTCATTCCCAACGAGTCATTATACTGATTCTCCAAGAGACGGATGCAAAAATCGGCTTATCTCCCTGACCTCCAAATCAGGGAATGCCAAAGACAAAACTGGGAAGCCCTAAAGATAGAGATGTGGGAGGCAGTGTTGTGCAGTGGTTAGGAACACTCTGCAGCCTTTACATTTGCTGTTGCTACCTAAGGATATTTTTCTTTCTAAATTTATTTTCTTTATTGATTTTTAGAGAGAAAGGATGGGAGAGGGAGAGAGAGATAGAAACATCGATGAGAGAGAACATCGACTGGCCACCTCCTACATGCCCCCCACTGGGGATTGGGCCCACAACCTGGGTATGTGCCCTGATCTGGAATCAAACCTGTGACCTCTTGGTGCATGGGTCGATGCTCAACCACTGAGCCACACCAGCCGGGCAGAAAATTTTTCTTAAACCCCTCTGCCCCGCAGTTTACTCATCTGTAAAATGAGGGTCATTATAGTATTTGCTCATTTGGATAAAATGAGATTTGGATTAATGAGATGCTTGACACAGTCAATGAATGCTAGCCAGGATCATGACAGTGATGGTGGTGGATGTGGTGATATCATGTACCTCATTTTTTGTGTCCCTCTCTCAGAGGACAGAGAGTCACGGTGGAACTGCTATTGTGTCTGGAAACCCGTCAGGCTTGAACAACCGAGAAAGGAAAGGCGTTTCTGTGACTGAATTTATTATTTTGGTTCCTAGAACACTGCTTTGAAATTTCATTTATAGCTTATTTAAAATTTTTAAAAGTCTACGCTGATCCACTTAAGTAGAAATGAGAAGTCTAGGGAGAATCTGAATTTGGCTCCACAGAAATTTTAAAGGTAACAAACTGGAGAACCAAGATCCACGAGAATGAACAATAATGATTTTTAAGAACATAAAATGTAGCCTTTAAAATATTTTCCTTTCAAGGCGATGTGAGCTTTAAAAGTAACTAGAGTATTATAAACTCGTGATTTAATCTATGATCCTCTTTGGAAAGAATGCAGTTCATGAAAAGATGACTTGGATTTTTATTTCAGGTTCGTTTCCCCAGTGAAAAAAGTACTTTGCTTCCAAAAATCCATTCACACTAGTTCAGAGTTTCCCAAAGGCAAGAAACATTCCTTCGATCCCACGTGAAACCAGAACATACCTCAGACTCAGTGGAAGCTTTTGTCTGACCTTTTCAGAAGCATGTAGGCGTGCTTCTCCGGTCACGTCATAGAGTTATTGGCATTTGGTAGAGGCCTTTCTTTTACCCCAAATATTAAAGAATTCAAACTGAGTTAACTTGTAAATTTTAGAAATCTGCTTTAGTTACATTTGGCTGTTGTTATTCTCTAGACCAGTGGTTCTCAACCTTCCTAATGCTGGACTCTCTAATCCAGTTCCTCCTGTTGTATGTGGGCGTATGTGTTTTCCGATGGTCTTAGGCGATCCCTGGGAAAGGGGCGGCGACCCACAGGTTGAGAACCTCCGCTCTAGACTGTTCAGTATCACGCCTTGTGTTGCGTATGCCCACTGAGCTCTCCTTCCTAAGAGCACACACAGTTGACACCTATTCTTGCCTTATAAGCTAATTTACCATGACATAGAAATGTTTTAGTAGAGGGAAAGGAAATGTCTGCACTTTATTGGAAATAAGTAATAGAAAAATCTGAGTCCCCTTGTGAACATTTCCTTAATGCAAAGTCCAGACCCGCAGAAAGGACCTATGGTGCTGTCCTTTCTGCTGGCTGGAACGTGACGCAGCCAGGCTGCCCAGCATGTGCCAGGGTCAGGGTCTCTTCTGGGACAAATACTGCAGTCGTGTCTGTAGTCCTGCCTTCTGCTGGGAACTTTCTTGGTATACCTCCAAGAAGAGAATCGTGGAACTGTAGAGCTAGAATTATTTTGGAGATGTTACTGATTTTTTAAAAAATGAAATCTAGAGAAAGGATGTTATTTATTCAAGCCCAACACCTAACAACTAGTGGGACTAGAGCCCTAGCTCATGGTTTCCGTTGTTTCTAAGCCCGACTGCTGCTTTGAAAGAATTCAGAATTTCACAGAAATTGTTAGCTTTATATTACTGTTATTAATAGAAATGGAACTATATATGCAGAAGATAAATATGCAGTGATTCAATCATTAAAATAATACTGTTTGCATAACATGAATTTGCTCTATAGAAGAGAAAATAACCACATTTACTAAAGTTTAAAATGTGTTTTTTTAAAAAAGTTTAATCATTGTGAAAACCGCTTTATTCTTGAATAAAAATATATCTGAGTGTGTTATTTGAGTATAGTTGGTATATATGTTAGTTATAATAGAGTCAGGTTTACAATATAGCATTTTTATTGTTTACAATTTGGCATTTTTATACCTTACAGTGTGATTACCTCACTAATTCTAATAATCACTCATTACCATGCAAACTTCTCATAGTGCTATTCACTATATTTCCCTTTACCTTCTTTTACCCTTCCCACTACCCCCTTCCTTCTGGTCTCTGTTTCTATGAGTTTGTTTTTGTTTTGTTTTATTTGTTCATTTGTTTTGTTTTTATAGATTCCACATATAAGTGAGACCATACAGTATTTGTCTTTCTCTGCCTTACTTATTTCACTCAGCATAGTACCCTCTAGATCCATCCATGTTGTCACAAATGACAAGATTTCATTTTTTACTGCTGCATAGTATTCCAGTTTGTGTATATATGTGTATATGTGTGTATAGCACATCTTCTTTATCCATTCATCTATCAATGGATTCCTAAGTTGTTTCCATACCTTGGCTATTGTAAATAATGCTGCAATGAACATAGGAGTGCCTATATTTTTTCAATTAGTGTTTTTGTTTTAAATAAATACCCGGAAGTAGAATTGCTGGGTTTTAAATGTGTTATTATTAATTACTCTACCAGCATTTTTGAAACTTCACTGTTAGCAGGCATGGTTCGAAGTATGAAGATAAAATAAAAAAACAGGTATAGCCCTTGTCCCAACTTGCCAGAAGACTGGAGAGGCATAAAAGAGAAAGGATGACACTCTGATTCTAGCAGCGGTGAGGGTGAGTGTAACACCTATGGCCACACGAATGAGCGGGGCTTAACTATGGAGTAAGAAGGAGAAGGCTCCCCAAACAGGCAACACCACAACTGTGTCTTGAAGGAAAGGGACTCCGGAAAAAGGCATCAAAAGGAGTAGAACAGCCTGTGCCAGACAGGTCGCTGTGACAGCAAGTGGCAGATTCAGGGAGTGGGTCTTCTACATGGCTGCATCCCAGGCTTCATTGAGGCCAAGGACCGGCAAGGATCAGACCATAATGAGCTCTGTGCATAATGCTCAAAAGTTTGTATTTTACCAGAAAATAATGGGAAAGTATTGATACAGTATATGTTCTAAAATAATATGACTCAAATCATACTATAAAGTGAATAGATGTTTTTTTCTGCTCCTTTCTATGAGATACCTTGGTAAAACATCTGAGAGTACATTGTGATCAAATGACCAGAATCGGATTCCAGTTGTGGAGTTGACAGAAACCTCAGTGTCCTCATCTGCAAAATGGAGACCAGCATAGGGTTGTTGTAAAAGTACACGACTTAAATCCTGTTAAGCGTCTGTGACAGTGTCCGGCATGTTATAGGCACCCGGTGACAGTAAGCCAGCATTGTCTTTATCGTGATCATCATCTTTATAAAAGGCTGAATTGGAGAAAATGGATGAGAATGCCGAGGGCTAATTTTAACATCTAAAGTTAAGAGTAATTTTCCAATTCTGCTGAAACTCTATTGCTTAGTAATAGAGTCCCTTCAGGAAGAACTCCTTTGTCAGAGGCATGGCTGGGAAAGGCACTGGTTAGCGGAACGCACTGAGCATGTTCTTGAGAGAAACTCTTCTGCTGATTCTGTTGTCCAAGAAAATGCAAGAAAAGGAACCGGAGTGTCATCTGTTGAGAGCGGTGTCTGAGAAGAATACACACTTGATTTGTTGGTTGAAGGGGGAAGAGGAAAATAGTAACGTCCATAGAGACAAATTGGAGATAAATTAACTCTGTGTGTGTGTTTTCCTCCTTTGTTGATTGGCAGGCTCTCAGATAGAGTGAGTATGCTTTCAGTTTGCTGTTAGATTGTAACTAGTTGTTTATAAAATATCCTTATACTGTAAGAACTGAAAGTTATTTCTTGCTGTATTTTTGTTATCAGGATATTTTCTGTAATGGTGCCAAATTGGAAATTTGAAATATGCAGCAGGTCCTCAAAACACGTTATTTCGTTCCATGTTGTTTCATTAAAACGTTGATGAGATGACCTAGGAACCTAACTCTTGCTTACATCGGTTGGCCTGTGGTAAAACTGGTTGCAGTTCCAGGAACCTGTCAGTGACATTGAGGATGTACTCTAGTTTAGTTATTCAAATTTGCTTGTATTAAAATCCAGCCACATAATGTCATCTCTCTAGAAGCAATGGACCGTGTTTCAACGTTCTGTGGAATAATACATTACTCTTTGTTGTTCTGTTTTGTTAGTGCTCCTACATCCCTCCCTGTAAGAGAGAAAATCAGAAGAACTTGGAAAGTGTCATGAATTGGCAACAGTACTGGAAAGATGAGATTGGTTCCCAGCCATTTACTTGCTATTTTAATCAATTTCAGAGGTAAGCCGATATTTACATGTACCTATTAAAAACGTGTGTAGCCTTTGTAGTTTTACACTATGTGGTATTCACAAATCATAGATTGTGCTCACTTGAAAAATATGTGACATGGGGATTGTCTCAATTCTTTCCATCACGTAGTTAGGGAAGCCCCCTCTTACTCTACAAGATGGGAGGCATGTAAAGACTCTTCAGGCAAAACATAAAACAGAGAGAGAGAAAACTTGTATCACACTAAGAAAGTGCCTTAGGTGGGATCACTGTGTCCTGGCAGTGTTCCCTGAGGGTTACAGAGTAACGTACACAGGGTGAACAGCGTTAGGGTGCAGGTTTGTCAGCATCTTGAACTGCATCAAATACTCTCCTTTTCCTTTCTATTCTGACAAATTACCAGTGAAATGAGTTCATACCGTTAAAACTGTATCTGACTTAGAGCTCTAGCTATGCCATGTAATAATGGTGCCTCGGACTAGAACACGGCAGTACCCACCCGGGTTAATCACGGTAATTTATCCACCAGTCATTTATTGAGTATTCACAACATCTTGTTGTACATCTCCACTTGGATGTTCTACTGTTATGTCAAACTTTCTTTTCCTCCAATGGTCATTCTTTTAGAGAAGGGCGCTATCGTCCACTTGTTAATCTAGTCCAGAAACCTTTGAGTGGTTCTTAATTCAGTTTTCTTTTTTATACGCTAGGACCTGTCTTATGTTGATTGTGCCTCTAGGACGTCTGTTCTTTGCCTTCCCTGTGCCATGGTCTTGGTTCAAATCCACATTATTTCTCAACTCCGTTAATGCAATAGTCTTTTTTTCTCTTTTTTATTAAATGTATTGGGGTGACACTGGTTAACAAAATTCTACAGGCTTCAGGTGCACAACTCCACAACACATCATCTGTATACTGAATTGTGTGTTCACCACCCCAAGTCAAGTCTTCTGTCACCATTTATCCTCTCTATACCCTCCTCCACCCCCTCCCCTTGTAAAGTCGTCTTCCAAAAAGTCCTTCCATCTCTACCCTGTCCCCACTACAAACCATTCTGCATGCTGCTGCCAAGGTGATCTTTCTAAAACCTGAGACTAATCAGGTTACTCCTCACAGTTTTGAGTAAAACCCAGATATCTTAGCATGGCCTGGGTATCAGGTACCTATTGCTGTGTAACAAACCACCCTAGATCTTGCAGCTTACTACAACAATGATGTTATTTATTTAAAAAAAAATATTTTTTGCCCTAGTCGGTTTGGCTCAGCAGTTGGAACGTCGACCTGCTGACCAGAGAGTCTCGGGTTTGGTTCCCGCTAGGGGCATATACAAAAAATACATACTTTTATTTTCTTGATTTTTTAAAGAGAGAGGAAGGAAGAGAGAGAGAGAAACATTGATGTGAAAGCACAACATCAATCAGTTGCCTCCTGCACGCCCCCCACCAGGGACCAAGTTCACAACCTGGGCATGTACCCTAACTGGAAATCAAACAGCAACCTTTCTGTGTATGGGGTGATGCCCAACCACCTGAGCCACACCAACCAGGGCGATTTTATTTATGATTTGGTGGGTTGACTGGGAGGTTCATTTGTTGGTCTCGCCTGGGCTCATGGGCAGCCAGATGATGCCTAGAATAGCGGCGTGGCCCATAAGGTCCTCTTCTCCCACATGCCCAGCACTTGGTGCTGGCTCGGGCGGCACACCTCAGTTCTTCCCCAGCCGGCCTCTCATTCTTAGTGGCTAGATCACCTTCCTTACAGTGTGGCAGCCTCGGGACAGCAGTTCAAGACCAGGCCTTTGCTCTGAAACTTGTATAACATTACTTCTGATGTTCTGTTCATAAAAGCAAATCATGATACAGCCCAGGTTCATGGGATGTGGAAATAGACTCTGCCTCTTTTTTTAAAAAATATTTTTATTGATTTTTTTTTTTTTAGAGAGAAAGGGTGGGAGAGAGATAGAAACATCAACATGAGAGAGAAACATCAATCAGCTGCCTCCTGCACGCCCCCTACTGGGGATCAAGCCCGCGACCCTGGCATGTGCCCTGCCTAGGATTCGAACCAGGACCTTTTAGTTCATGGGGTGATGCTCAGTCCTTTGAGTCACACCGGCCAGGCTAGACTCTGCCTCTTGATAGAGAACCTCCCAGTCAACCCACCAAATCATAAAGGTGTTATGTCTTTATTTAATCTATGATGGCATACAGACTGCCACCTCACCAGCCCTATCTCCATCCTCGTACTCTTTGCAATAGACTTTCTGAACTATGTGCAGTTCCCGGAATACCTTATTCTTTTATATTTATAACTTTTAATTTGCTTTTTCTGCTTCTTGACTGCCTTGCTGGAGACTCCTCAGATCCCACCTTCTCTGGGCTGCTCTGCTTGATTGCCAAGTTTGATTTAGTTCTTTATCAGTTAGGGTGCCGTCGGCTGCAGGGGAACCCAAAACCGCGGCTCGAAGCGCCATCAGCAATTGGGAAATTTATTATTTCATACGTCAAGAAATGTGTAAGTGGACTGACATTAGGTGTTCGATGCAGTGACTTGGCAGCAGCAAGAACCCTGTTCGTTCGTAGATCTCAGCTCTGCGCCAGGGTGCTCCCCGGTGACCGCAATGTGGAGTAGTGAGCCTGCTACAGACCGAACCACTGGGAAGAGAGAAGCATTGAACATAGGTAGTAACCAAAGCAAAAGTGAACACACCCTGGAGAAAATGAGACGGGATGAAACAAAAAGGTTAAGAAGTAGGGATTTTTTTCTGTGAGGCAGGAGCTGAGTAAGGGAGAGTAAACGCCAGCAGGCAGGAGAGTTGGCTGTTGAACCCGGGACTGTGAATTGGGTGAGCCCTGTGCTTCGGCCCCTGCCCAGGAACCGGTTTCAGACTGTGAGCCTCCTAAGGGCAGTTCTGACCAACCTGCACTCTCCACTCAGGTTCTGAGTCCCCCAAACAGGGGCGCCTCCTCAGAGGGCGTGACGTCAGAATATCCTCAGCACCCAAGCAAGGACTGTTCCTCGAGTGGGGAGAACTCGATGAAAACAGCCAGCCCTGCATTCTAGGCCAACTCTGTTAACTTCAGTGGCAGTCAAGTTAAGCCCATCGTACCTCCCCCAGATGGATGCTCATTCCCCATCCATCATCTCCCCGTCTCATCCCCGCACTGTTGGGGTGTAGATAGACGTGGGGGCGTCTGTCACAACCCAGCAGCACTCGAGACATGATTCTAAGTGACTCCGGGAAAACAGAAGGTTGGAGTTTGGCTTTTTCACCGTGACATATGCCAGAGGAAACGAGAGAGCTGGTTGGCGGTGGGGAAGTGGCAGCTCCTGGTGCCGTCTTCTCCTACCACCCTTCTTACTACTGCTGACTGCGGGGTAAAAACAGACTCCCTGTAGGCTCCCAGATGCTCTCGGCAAGATGAACTTTGTCTTTCAGGTAACCTTTAGGCTTCACGCACATGCAGGAAATTAGGGAGAATGGTTATCAGGAAGTTTCTGTTTTCAAGAAAAGGGTGTTATTTTTTAAATTGAAGACAGATGATTGGAGTCTTCGCTTTCCACTGTGTAAGCCTCATTGAGGAGAGCGGTTGTCAGGAGTAGAATCTGCAGTGGCTAGAGCAGCCACCAACGCCATGCCTGTCCCCCTGTGGTCACCCCGCCCCTGCACCCAGGAAGGATGCCAAGGGCTTGGTGGAGCCTGGCACCGGCTGCCTCCATTCCTTCTCAGACAACCTTTCAGCTCTTTGCCTCCTTCAATCTTGGGCCCAAAATCTCCTTCCAATGTGTAGACTTTTGTTTTGCACATTTTCACATAGGTGAGGCCACGCCTACCCTCCAATACCATTTTTGGTCTCTTACCCTTTCCCAGGCTTTTCTCAGCAAGACCTGAATTATGCCCCTGTACCAAGTATGTTTTGAAATCTTCATTCCAGTGCTAGGAAACTTCTCTGTAGTCTGTCTTCTCATCCAGTTCCTCTTGAAGGGGAGATGTCCGTGGGAAATGCTTGCTCACTCCTCAATTCCTTTTGGATCTGAAGGCCAGAGGAGCAATCAGTCTTTTTTTTTTTTTCTTTTAATTTCCCCTCTAATGGAGAGTATAGTATTTTTCTATACAGATTTACTGATTAATGCTTTATTTTATCCTGAGTGCACAGAGCAGGCTTACACACACACACACACACACACACGCACGCACACACTCGTCCAATGAACAAACCCAGGCGCACCCCTGGTTTCTTGAATTCATCTGCTGGGTTCAGGCCCTCACTGTTTCTCATCCAGGTTGCTGACATGACCTTCAACTGGTCTTTCACCTTTGGCCTTTCTCGTTTATCATCCGCACTGTACTAGGTTTTGTTTCGCTTTATCTAAACCTCTATTCGATCTCGACACAATCCTGATTAAGTTTTCTGCCATCTTGCTGTCTGTAGGACAAAGGGCATGCCCTTCTGATTCCAGCTTCAACTTCTGCTATTCCATTATGTGCCAGTCACAGGGAAACAAACAAACAAAAACAAAACAGGGGAAAACAAAACAATCAGCCACGGGCCCTGCCCTAATGGAGCCTGTAGTCTATCATCACACCATTAGAAAATTACAAAGTAGGGTAAATGCTATGGAGGAAAAGCTGAGGGTTCTACTATGAGATATTCTAACATGGTGGAGAATTTCAGAGGCCTGTCTGAATAAATTATAATCAGGTGGAGACCAGAGGATGTCAAGAGTTAGCTAGGTAAGAAGGTGAGGGGAAGACTGTTTCAGAAGGAGGCGACACCAGGCACAAAGGTTCTGAGCTTGGGGTTTAGGAACTGAAGGGCCTGCGGCAGGGGAGCTGTGAGCAGGACCGTGGTGAGTGCCCCCTGGAGGAAGAGTGGGCAGGGCTTTGACTTCACTTAAACGCAGTAAGCAGCCGGTGATGGGTTTTAAGTAGAGGGGTGGTGACACCTGATTTCATTGTTTAAACGTTTACTCTGCTGTTCCAGTCACCTCAGATTACTCAGTTTCTCATACACATTGATGCCTTTGCTCCTGTCCCTCTCCTTTCCCTCACCTGGGGACACCTTCACCTTTTTTGCTTCTAGGACTCAGCATACCACAGTGGTTCTAGTGGCAACCCTGGAACCAGCCGTTTCTAGTGTGTGTGGTCTTGGGTATGTTATTTTAACCTATCTGCGCCTCAGTTCTCTCTTCGTAGAAGAAAAAAATAATAAGGTTATCGTGAGGTTATCAACAAGATGGTATGTGCCTAACCATAGTAATTCCTATAAAACTGTTTGCTATTATTTTTATTACTGTTAATAAGGTTTGCCTCAAATGTTGCTGCATAACATTCTCTCACCTTTTCAGGTATAATTAATTACTTCCTGTCCTGTGCTCCACACCACATGGCTGCTTTTACCCTATTGTTACAGTTAGTTGGATATGAACCTTTCTTCATATATATATCTACTAAAATCTTCACCCGAGGATACTTTTCCATTTATCTTTAGACAAGGTGGGAGGGAGGGAGGGAGGGAGGGAGGGAGGGAGGGAGGGAGGGAAAAAGAGAGAGAGAGAGAGAAAAACATTGATGTGAGAGGACACATCAACTGGTTGCCTCTTGCATGACCCGACCAGGACCTGGGACTGAACTGCAACCAAGGTTCATACCCTTGACCAGAATCAAACCCGCGACTCTTTGGTCTGAGGGCCGATGCTCCAGCCATTGAGCCAAACCAGCCAGGGCACTTTCTCCTTTTATAGATTATGACTTCCTTAAGGGCAACCATGTGGTATCGGGTATGTGGGCTTACATCTCTTCTGTACCATTGATCACCTGTATGACTTGGGGTAAATTGTGCAACTTTTTTATCTTGGCTTCATCTATAAAATGAAGGGAATATCATCCATTTTAAGGTTCTTTGGGGGGTTAAGGATTATATCTGTGCAGTAGTGAATACTTAGGACATTTATATGTGTTGCTCCCCTTGCTCTCCACATTCCTAACAACTAGCACAGAAATAACTAATCAGTGAACAGCCTGGCGATTCATGGATTGGAGGCTGAGTGAGGTATTGAATTAATAAATAATAGGTATTTTATTAATGCGTAAAGCAATAGACACACACAAATAACTAAAAAGAAGAGATTCTATTGATAAGTACATTTTACTTCTGATACTGAGCAGATATACCCTAAGTTTTAAGGTCATTCAAATTACATTTGTCCTATAGTGTGTTTTTTACCCTTGTCATTTTGAGAAAGATGAACACAATGGCCTGAGCTAAAATTGAATAGATTGCAGAACACAATTTAAAAGCAACTAAAATAGAAGATTAAAAGCAGTCAATTAGAAAAATTAGTGCTTAGTTCTCTTAAATATAAACCTTAATAGAATGATAGATTAAATGATCTCTTAGATTCTTTTAAACACTCAAGTTTTATGATTCTCTGAGGTTGAAGGCTTGTGCAGTTACAACAGTTTAAGATACTAAATAATATCCTCCTGGTGGAAGAGAAAGAAAAATTAGCGAAGAACTAAATGGTTTGCAGTCTGCAGCCATTTAATAGAGGAGCAGACAGTCCTACCTCAGCAATAATTGAGTTTCGGGATGATGACACTGAGTCATCAAAAAAGGTTAAATTTGGTTCAACATACTCTCCTTTAAAGGCAAGGAAATGTGTAATGCATTTTTAGAAAAATTTTTACCAATAATATTTCAACATTTTTGTTAGTTTTCATTCAATTTAAAATGTTACATTTCAATTATTTAGATTCTCGTATGTAATTACCTACCTCCTCTTTTTGAAATAAACAAGGTCATTTTAGGGGCTACTACAAAGCTCTTCCTGCCACAAAATAGCTTCTCACTCTCTTATCCTGGTGTTACCTACCCTGTGTTCTAGATTTCACCCGTGAAATGATAGCCATTTCAGTCATTTCCTCTTTCATGTATTCACAAGCACTTATCACTCACCTGCTGTGGGCCAGATAGCACTGGCCAAAGACAGTAAGACTTTGTCTCGTCTTTAAGGAGCTCACTGCCTAGTATGGAAGGCAAATGTGTAAATAAGTAATTGGGATACAGTGTACTAAGTGCCATAATCCCACACACACTCACAGAGGATAGTGCCTGGACCTACTCTGATGGAGGTAAGAAGTGGAAAAAGAATAGCTTTTACTGGAGGGGAATGTTTGAGTTGAACTTTAAAGAATGAGTAGAAATTTTCCAGATAAACACAGAGAGGGAAAGAGATTTCAGGGAAAATAATAACATGGTCAAAGGCATTAAGATTAGAAATATTTGCCTGGCCGGTGTGGCTCCGTGGTTGAGCATCGATCCACGCACCAAGAGGTCGCCGGTTCGATTCCTGGTCAGGGCACATGCCCAGGGTGTGGGCGCAGTCCCCAGTGGGGGGCATGCAGGAGGCAGCCAATTGATGTTATCTCTCATCGATGTTTCTACCTCTCTCTCCCTCTCCCTTCCACTCTCTCTAAAATCAATGAAGAAAAAAAAATTCTTTAAAGAAAAGAAACATGGGCAACTGGAAGCAAGTGAGAAGCTTCATATGCTTAGAAAGTGTATTTAGGGGAAAGGTGGGAGACAAACCTGAAGAGGTTGAATCAGATAAGAGGTGCTTGCATGCCATTTTATGTGCAGGGAGAGGTGACAGTCACATATATGTTGCAGAGAAACCAGCCTGGTGGATATAGCCAACGCTGGAAGTAGGGTGAGCAATTTGGAGATTATTGCACCAGTCTAGACAAGGGATGTGAAGAGCCTGGGCCAAGGCGGAATTAGTGAAAGAAGGAAAGGACGGTATGGACATGAGACTGTGAGGAAGTGGGACCCACAGACTCAGAGATTCACATACCACATGGTAGGCATTCAGGTAAGGAAGAAGATGTGACTGGATAGTCTGGCTTTCTGTTTTGGAGTGACTACAAGAGGCAACATGAACTGGGGGATGGGCAGGAGCGTGGTTTCTGGGGAAGTGTTTGTTTTCCTGATGTAAGTCCCACCACCTCCTGTTTCCACTACCTTTGTCCCGGAGAGAAGTGGACAGATGTGGCTTGATGGCAGAAATGCAAAGCCATCGTGCAACTTTGAGGTGATAGGCATGAGAATGGACATCCACACGTTTAGAAGAGCAGAGCAAAAAGCTAGAAGGAGCCAGCTTCCAGGCACCGTCATTGAGTAGCTGCCTCTGCCCTGCCTGCCTACATCTGCATTTCTTCTAGTTCGAGACACATCACCTACAAGCCTCTGAATACGTTTATAATCAATAGAATAAGAAAATGGTCCATCGTAATTAATTTGTGCAATGTCTTTGCATTCATTTTTGGCTTATGAAGCCCTAAAAACAGATTTTTTAAAATAGATTTATATGTTGAATTTAATTGTTCAATTGACTTCTTAAATTTTCCTTTCAGTTTTTTTTTTTTTTTATACTTACTTGAGGACATTTTTCCATTTTTTTTGTTCAGGTAGAGTGGAAGGGGGAGAGAGAGAAACATCGACATGAAAGGGACACATCGAGTGGCTACCACCCACACAACCCAACCAGGGCTGGGGACAAACTGCAACCGAGGTACGCGCCCTTAGCGGGAACCGAACCCAGGTCTCTCTGGACCGCAGGCCGACGCTCTAACCGCTGAGCCAAATCGGCCAGGGCTCCTTTCAGTTTTTATAAAACAAATTACTAAAAAAAAAATTTTGTCTTTATTGACAGACTGCTTAGGATACAAATGGGGAAAATGTACGTATAGAGATGGGAACTGATATTTTGAATAGATTCCATAGGGAGCCCTGGCTGGATTGGCTCAGCAGTTAGAGCGTCGGCCCAGGGACCAGAGAGTCCCAGGTTCGGTTCCACTAAGGGCACATACCTCAGTTGCAGTTTGTCCCTGGCCCCAGTTGCGGTCATGCTGGTGGCAGCCACTTGATGTGTCTCTCTCACATCGATGTTTCTCTCTCTTCCTCCCTCTCTCCCTTCCACTCTGTCTGAAGATAAATGCAGAAATGTCCTCGGGTGAGAATAAAAAAGTAATTTCATAGGGAAATGTTATAGACTTCTAAATGAATTGCTAGATAGTAGATTTGATATTTGGTAAAAGTTTAATATTTAATAGAGCATTTTACTTTTGTTTTCTATTTACTCGGGAAAATATTTCTTGTAATCTCTCACTAAAGAGACAGGTTCTGTAGTTATTTTTTAAAGGAACATATATGTTGGCTTTCTTTTTAGACATTGAGTCTAAGAATATATCTAAGTCTTAAAAAAAACAAAACAGTGTATCTAGAATCTTATTCAGATTGAGTCTTTTTCATGTACATTTGTGTCTGTTCCATATTTAGAGAGATTACATCAGAACTGAAGGCTCTTTTTGGTCTCAAACTTGGTGCCTTAAAAAAAGCAGCACTTGTGTGGCCCCTCCGCAGGCTATGGGATGCGGATGGGGTCCAGTCCAGTGTTTTTCTGAAATGTTGATCTAAACTGGAGGGTCTGTTTACTGATGGTTATTCCAAAGGTTTTTATGCTTGCAAATTAGTCTTCCAACAGCTTTTATCTTTGTGGCTGTAAAGTTAGGAACCTGATGTTATTAATCACTTTGCATAGAAGGTAGTTTGCCGCGTCCAACCAAGCCCTGGGGCGCGGGGGAGGGAGGCTGTCAGCGCTGGAGGACAAGCAGGCCGCAGAGAGCAGCAGAGAGCAGCACCTGCAGACGGAATGCAGGGCAGGGCCGAGCATCAGGAGACTGTTCTATCCATAGCTGCCTTTGGGACTCAGTGTATGACCTTGGGCTACTTATGCAACTGCTCTCGCCTCAGTTTCATCTTGGATGAAATGGGGCCAGGACTGGCCTCTAACACATGTAGGGTGGATTGTGGAGTTCCTGTTCTCACAGACTCTCAGATCTGGGAGACATCTTCCTGTCGTTTACTCCACCCCAAAGTAAATCCCCCCCACAATGAAGCGTGTGTTTTCCCATTCTTTTTTTTTTTTTTTTTTTATCTTCACCCGAGGACATTTTTCTTTTCTTCTTCTTTTTTTTTTTATCCTCACCTGAGGACATTTTTCCATTTTTTTGTTCAGATAGAGTGGGAGGGAGAGAGAGAGAGAGAGAAACATCGACGTGAAAGGGACACATTGAGTGGTTGCCACCCACACGACCCAACCAGGGCTGGGGACAAACTGCAACCGAGGTACATGCCCTCAGCAGGAACCGAACCTGGGTCTCTCTGGACTACAGGCTGATGCTCTAACCACTGAACAAAACCATCCAGGGCCCAAGGAATTTTTCCATTTTTTTGTTCAGATAGAGTGGAAGGGAGGGAGAGAGAGAGAAACATCGACATGAAAGGGATACATCGAGTGGCTGCCACCCGCACAACCCCAACTGGGGCCAGGCTCAAACTGCAACCATGGTACGTGCCCTTAGCAAGAACCGAACCCAGGTCTCTCTGGACCGCAGGCCGATGCTCCAACCACTGAGCCAAACCAGCCAGGGCTTTTTCCCCATTCTTTCACACCTCTGGTGAGAGCAGACATCACTTCCCCCTGAAGAAGCCCATTCCATTTCCAAACATTTTTAGTTGTCAATAATTCATCTGGGAAAATAGTTAAAATGGGCACATTTGGCCCAGCCAGTGTGGCTCAGTGGTTGAGCATTGACCCATGCACCAAGAAGTTGCCGGTTCCATTCCTGGCCAGGGCACGTGCCCACATTGTGGGCCTGATCCCCAGTGGGGGGCATGCAGGAGGCGGCCAATCGATATTCTCTCTCATTGAATTTCTATCTCTCTCTTCCTCTCCCTTCCTCTCTCTCTCAAGTCAATAAAGAAAAAAAATTTAAAAAAAAAAACACAAAAAACGGGCACATTCGTAGAGTCAAAAAGTCAATTAGAGGTTATCAGGGGCTGGGGAAGAGGGACATGGGAGGCCCTCCTGAATGGCTACAGACTTTCTGCTCAGGGTGATTACAAAGTTTTGGAAATAATAATGGTGATGGTTGTACATCGAGAATACCATGGACACCACTAAATTGTATACTTAAAATGGCTAAAATGGCAAATTCAATATTATGTATATTTTTCCACAATAAAAAAGATGTCATCGTGGTGAGTACTCTGGTCTCAGTGTGAAACCAGACCATGGTATTCAAGTTCTACAGAACAGGAAACAGTCTTTAAGGTCAAATGTCCAGGGAGGAAGAGGGTAAGGATCTGAACCCAAATCCTGACCCTCAGACCATAGGTGTCCCGGGTCCACACTGCTGTCGCTGTTGGGAATAGACCTGTTCTCACTGTCTGTGATACTCTTCTTTTCTTACCGTGACTTGAGCTGGCCTGTGCAGGTGAGGGCAGAACATTTTTGCCTCCAGTGTTCAATCTAGAGACCAAAACTCTGTTAATGAGGTCTGACATGACATTAACTTATTTTTTTCCCCATCACCATTTATCCCCCCATACCCTCTTCCACCTCTACCCACTCCCTCCCCCCACAATCACCACACTGTTGTCCATGTCCATGAATTCTTTTTCTCTGTTTTTTTTCTTTGTTGCTCAATTCCTCCATGCCCCCTTCTTGACCCTCCCCCAGAGCTGCCGGCCTGCTCTCTATCTGTGAGTCTGTCTCTTTTGCTTGTTAGTTCAGTTTGTTCATTAGATTTCATATATGAGTGAAATCATATGGAACTTGTCTTTCTCTGATGTCTTATTTCACTTAGTGTAATGTGTTCCAGATCTATCCATGCCGTCGCAAATGGTAAAATTGTCTTCTTTTTTAAGGCTGAGTAATATTCCATTGTGTAAATGTACCATGGCTGTTTTATCAACTCATTACTGATGGGCACTGGGGCTGGTTCCAAATCTTGGCTATTGTAAATAACACTACAGTGAATATAGGGGTGCATATATTCTTTCAAATTCCTGTTTCAGGTTTCTTCAGATAAATTCCTAGAAGTAGGATCACTGGGTCATAAAGCAGTTCCATTTTTAATTTTTTAAAGTAACTCCATACTGCTTTCCACAGTGGCTGCACCAATCTGCATTCCCACCCATAATGCACGAAGATTCTCCTTTCTCCACATCCTCACCAACACTTGCTTGTTGATTTATTGATGATAGCATTCTGACAGGTGTGAAGTGATATCTCATTGTGGTTTTAATTTGCATTTCTCTGATGATTAGTTGACATTGAGCATCTTTTCATATATCTATTGGCCATTTTATGTCCTCTTTGGAGAAGTGTCTGTTCAGGTCCTCTGTCCATTTTTATTTAAATTTTCGTGGGTTGTTTTTTTTTTTGGTGTTGAATTTTAGAAATTCTTTATAAATTTTTATTATTAATTCTTTATGAGATGTATCAGCCAGCGAATATGTTCTCCCATTCAGTGGGTTGCTTTTTGATTTTGTTGATGGTTTCCTTTGCTGTGCAAAAACTTTTAATTTGATGTAGTCCCATTTGTTTATTTATATTTGTTACCCTTGCCCAAGGAGATATATCAGAAGAAATATTGCTATGGAAAATGTTTGAGATTTTACTGCCTATGCTTTCTTCTAGGATTGTTACGGTTTCAAGACTAACATTTAAGTCTTTCATCCATTTTAAGTTCATTCTTGTGTGTGATGTAAGAAGGTGGTCTAATTTCTTTCCTTTTTTTTTTTTTTTTTTTGCATGTGTCTATCCAATTTTCTCAACACCATTTATTGAATAAACTATCTTTAGTCAATTGTATGATTTTGTTACCTTTGCCAAATATTAATTGACTTTAAAGGCATGGGTTTATTTCTGGGCTCTTTATTCTGTTCCTTTGATCTATATGTCTGTTTTTATGCCAGTACTATGCTGTTTTGATTATTATGACCTTATAGTATAGTTTGATATTAGATAGTGTTATTTCTTAAACTTTGTTCTTCTTTCTCAAGATTGCTGTTACTATTCAGGGTCTTTTGTGGTTCCATATAAATTTTTGTAATATTTGTTCTAGTTCTGTGAAATACACTATTGGTTTCTTTTTTTTTTTTTTAACAGGACTCTTTTTGGTACATGCCCCTAGCAGGAACCAAACCCAGGACTCTCTGGTCCACAGGCAGATGCTCCAACCACTGAGCCAAACTAGCCAGGGCTCACTATTGGTATCTTAATAGGTATTGCATTAAATCTATAGATTGCTTTGGGTAGTGTGGACATTTGACTTTTTTGGTGAATCCTTACCTAAAGATATTTTTTCCATTGAGTTTTAGATAGATTGAAAGGGAGGGAGAGGGAGGGAGGGAGGGGGAGAGAGAGAGAGAGAGAGAGAGAGAGAGAGAGAGAGAGAAACATGAATGTGAGAGAGACACATGAATTGGTTGCCTCCTACACAACCCTGACTGGGACTGGAGATCAAACCTGCAACCCAGGTATGTGCCCTTAGCCAGACATCAAATCTGTGACCCTTCAGTCCTCAGGCTGATGCTCTAACTATTGAGCCAAACTGGCCAGGGCAGTATGGACATTTTAATGATGCTAATTCTTCCTATTCGTGAACATGGTATATGCTTCCACTTATTTGTATCTTTTACACTGTCTTTCTTCCATGTCTTATATTTCTCCAAGTACAGGTCTTTTACATCCTTAGTTAAATATATTCCTAGGTATTTTATTCTTTTTGAAACAATTGTAAATGGGATTGTTTTCTTAGTTTTCCTTTCTGATAGTTCATTATTGATATATAAAAATGCAACTGATTTCTGAATATTTATTTTGTATTCTGTTACTTTACTGAATTAATTGATCAGTTCTAGTAGTTATTTTGGTGGAATCTTTAGAGCTCTCTACATACAGTATCATTTCATCTGCAAATAATGACAGTTTTATTTCTTCCTTTCCAATTTGGATGCCTTTTATTTCTTATTCTTATCTGATTGCTATGACTAGGATTTCCAGTACTTTGTTAAACAAGAGTGGTGAAAAGGGATATCCCTGTCTTGTTTCTGATCTTTAGGGGAACATTTATAGTTTTTATGCATTGAGTATGATATTGGCGGTGGGCATTAACTTTTTTGGCCATCATAACATACCTTTGATTCATACAGAACTTATAATTAATAAACTTAATCCCTCCAAGTCTGCTTTATACATGCTCCTCTTAAAGCAGATTCCCTTTCATTCCTAAATTTGTGTGAATGGGTTCTAGATTTAAATGTAAAAATGTAACATTTACCCCTATATGGTGAATGCATACTGTTGCTTTTTACTTTTCTACGGATTGTTCCATTCTCTTATAATTATTTTGAAATGTGAAGCTGGCACACATCATCATTGTTATTTCTTCCATCATAAAATGTTATCCTAATTGTAAATCAAAAGGACTTCAATCCCCTTATCCAATTGTATTGATAAAAATGCTGAAAAATGCCCTGGCCAGTTTGGCTCGGTGGTTGGAGCGTTGGCCTGCAGACCAGAGAGTCCCGGGTTCGGTTCCCACTAAGGGCACATACCAAAAAAAAAAAAAAAAAAAAAAAAAAATGCTGAAAAGGACTGGGTCATAGACAGAGGCCTGATTATTTCACTGGAGATTTTTCTGTGGCCTTACCAAATAATAACCAATACTTTCATATAGTGTTTACTCTATTCCAGAAACTGTTTAAGTACTTTATACTTTGAACTGAATCAGCACAATAGTCCTACAAAGCATTATTGTCAAAATGTTCATTTTGTATCTGAGGAACAAAGCAGAGAGGTTAAGCAACTTGCTTAAATCACACAGCTGGAAAGTGGCAGAAACAGGATTCAAACCCATGTGCCCAGCCTCCAGAGTCCACGTTCTTAAGCACTGTGTTGTATTGCCACTGACATAAGCCAGGATTCCAGCCTATATTGAGATAGGATAACATAACGGACTCTATTAAATCTGATCAATGTGATTACTACTAGAATGTTCTTTAAGTGTACCATTGGTGGCAAAATAATCTAAAATCCAGACCAAAACACTTGTGCATTTGTATGTGCTATATTTTCCCCTAAGAAACTTGGTCTCTACTCCTGTTCTTTCATGCCTGTTCAAAAGATAATTCCTTTTGGTTTCCCAGGCACACTTCAGTTCTCCTTTTTTATTACCTGTGCACTTTGTATAAATGCTCACTGTATTTTAAAACACGTTTCAGCAAACAACAAACATTTCCAGAGTACCTAGAACATGTGCCTGGCATTGTGCTGGGTAATGGGAATACAGATTGGAGCTGACAGCTGGCTAGTGAGAGCCAACACACCAGCACAGTCCTGGTCCTGCCACATTATAGGTGTTCTGCAGATACTGTTGAATGGCTGATGGAAGAGAACTGAGTACCAAGAAAGTCTTTTAAAATGCTCAAATGTGCATCTATAAACTTCTCTGTGCTTTAGAATAAGAGAGGACTAATTTTGACTATCATGTTTGTTTACTTAGTGAAATTGTAGCATCCCCAGCCTATATCTGTGCATTCCAGTCAGCTGAGGGTAAGCTGTACTGTGGTAACAGCCTGAACATCTCAGTAGCTCATAATAATGAGAGTTTATTTCCTGATTACAGTACATGTTCATCTTGGGTCATAGAAACTTTGTCCATGCTGTTATCACTGCAGGAGTGGACCCTGTGTGAGACATTCATACTAACATTATATCAGAGGAAAATACAACAAATTTCCCTGAGAATACCCATGACTACAATTTTTAGTGATTTTCAAATTCTTATCATGTTTAGTTCAACAATCTGATGACTATTTACATGCACTTCTTGAATTTTGAATGTCACATGCTATTAGGTAAAAGTTAAATTCCTGGCACATCCAAGAGAAACTTCAAGATTGATTGATATGGTCTTTTTAATGGCTTAAGTTTTTATTTTTTAAAAATATATTTTATTAATTTTTTAGAGAGAGAAAAGGGAGAGAGAGATAGAAACATTGATGTGAGAGAGATACATCAATTGGCTGCCTCCTGCACGCCCCCCACTGGGGATCGAGCCTGCAACCTGGGCATGTGCCCTGACCGAGAATTGAACCGGGACCTCTCAGTCCATGGGACAATGCTCAATCCACTGAGCCACACCAACCGGGCAAATGGCTCAAGTTTTAAAATTTCTATTATTGTACCATAATTCATCACTTTAATTGTTATGCATATTTTTCTGCAAAACTTTTGTTCTCCAAACATATATCTATAAGTAATTTATCAGTTAGGAAAAGAGCTTCACCATTAATTTAGATAATTTTTTTGTGCAGAAGTATTTCAATATCTGTTCAGTGCATTGTTACCAAGAGAAATAACTACTTAATGGACTATAACAAAACTGAAATATTAAGCTATTATTCATGTAGCCTTTACAATATAATTTAAGGGTGAGCATGAATTATTCATTGCTAGCCTGGACAGAAATGCTACCTTATTTCTTTCTTCCTACGTGCAGCAGCAAAATGTATATACTCTGCTAATTATTTAATTAACAAAATAACTGTTGTATAATACATTTTAATGAAATTAGTTTTTAACAAGTGAGAAAATTCTAGAATGACAGTATTATAATAGGAGGTATCCCTGTTTCCTTCAAGCTTTCATAATCAAAAAGATAGGCGATTCTCTTTGCTTCCACTCAGGAGACGTTCTTCAGATCCTTTCTTCAGAGTTGGCAAAAGAACGGAGCCGTACTGACATGAGAGGTAGAGAAAATACTAAATTGGGTTGACTGGCTGATCTTTCTTCCTTGAGGATGTAATTATAGAGAATTGGCCTTAACCTAATCAGACATGAGTAGTGATTTCCTGGGAGTAAATTGTGGAATGAATTACTGTGGAATAAATTACAGGACCTTTTTTTAGAAGAACTAGAATGTCTCTTCACCTGCTCGGGCTCATTTGGTTCGGGCCCGAGTGCTGGCGACATTTGCTAGCGTGCCGGCACCTGTACAGGAGTAGCCATGTAGGAAAGCATCTCAAGGAGGGGAAGGCACCTCCGCAGGGGCGGGGCAGGTGAGCTGAAGGAACAGGAACCATGAGAGACAGTAGTTACATGCACAAGGGTTGGTTGGCCAGTTACAGATAGATTTTATTTATTTTTACTTTTTGTTAATCCTCACCCAAGGATATTTTTTCTATTTATTTTTTAGATAGAATGGATGGGAGGGAGGGAGAGAGAGAAACATCAATGTGAGAGGGACACATCGACTGGTTGCCTCCCACACGACCCCGGACTCGGGCCAGGGATCAAACCTGCCACCCAGTTGCATGCCCTTGACCAGGAATCGATCCTGCAACCATTTGGTCCACAGGCCGACACTCTAACCGCTGAGCCAAATTGGCCAGGGTTAGAGATGGGTTTTAAACTAACAAAGCAGGAAAAATAAATTTCATCACGACAAAAAAGAATAGTAAACTTGATCACTTTCTCTCGTAAATTATCTGAAAATAGTTGGCACAATCTGTAAAAGCACAAGTAAATATATGACTGTTTATGCAAATACATCTATGATATTTACGACTTCAAACAAGTATTCGTAGTCTTGGAGAGAATTCATATGAAGTCTGAGATCCTCACCCCCGTCCCCCAACGCTGCTTAACTGAAACTCTGTGGCACTGACTTCATTCCCTTCCCTCCACTAACATTTACTGAGCTCTCACGTGGGGCTTAGCACAGGGTGATGTGCTTTTTGGTGTGGGAATCACTGGGAAAAATGCAGGCTTTGTGGAGTTGGGCAGACCTGCTGAGACCGCTGTTCTTAGTGGGGGCCTTTGCGTTTGAGCTGTGCGTTGGTGAGCAAACCCTGCTTGCTCTGGCCCCGCTTCTGTTCTGCTGGTTAAAGAACCTCTGCCATCTTGATGTGATGTCAGAAACCACCAGGGGAAATATTTCTTGACCTCCTTTCAAATGCTGCTTTTCATCTGCACACAATATGCCCAGTATCGTTCAGATGGTAAGAAGATACATTGACATTGAGGGGGGATTCCTTACCCGCCTCATTTCTTTGAGAACCAAATTCTGAGGCTCTTGCCAGCCTTACCAACGCCCAGTGGAATCCCCACTTGCATGTATATTTTGGGTGCACCAATATGTTTGTCATTTTCTCCCTGGAAACGATTTCTCACACCCACGTTGCAAGTGTGTGATCTGTGACTCTATCTCCCGCTAGCTTCTGTATCCCCTTTGCCTGGAGGCAGGGCTGGGAGCATGAGTCAGCTCAGCGAGAAGATACAAAATGTGGTTGCTAAAGTGACATTTCTAAAGAGCCTTCTTCTGTGTGTAGTTCCTGTGCTGGATGCAGCCTATCGCTTCCTTCACCTGAAACAGCGGAGCAAGTGTGAACACCAGGGTCTCAGAACCGTGGCATTGAATGGGCCTCGGAGACACTGGCTCAGGTTGAAGCCTTTGGATATCATCTTATTTCATTTCAGAGGGAGCCTTTACCCTGTTTTGAAGATTTTGAGAAAAAAGCACGTAATGCTTTTGTTCAGTGATTATCCTTTCAGTGTGTGTGCCTTTTCCGTAAGGAAAACTTCTCTTTCCACTGTGGTGTTTTACTTCACAAAGTAAATGCGGGGTCCTGTTGTGTCTTAATCAGTGAGGATACCGGGATGACCTGGTTTGATTAGTACTGTGGTTTCCAGGCCTTTCCAGCTGCTGGCTTTTTGGGGAGTCCCGGTTGTATCACTGTTTTTCTCAGATGTGCTGGATCACAACAGACACCTTTTGATGTGTAAGAATTAATTCCTTGCCCTGGCTGGTTTGGCTCAGCAGTAGAGCATCGGCCTATGGACCAAAGAGTCCCAGGTTCGATTCTGGTCAAGGGCACATACCTCAGTTGTGGTTCAGTCCCGGCCTTGGTCAGGGTCGTGTGGGAGGCAGCCAGTTGATGTGTCCCTCTCACATCTATGGTTCTCCTCTCTCTCTCTCTCTCTCTCTCTCTCTCTCTCTCTCTCTCTCTCCCTCCCTCCCACTCTATCTGAACCTAAATAGAAAAGTATCCTCAGGTAAGGATTAAAACAAAACAATTTTTTAAAGAAGAATTAATTCCTCTAAGTAAGGAATTGAAAACCAGAAGGGTATGTCAAGCATTAAGGTCAAAGTCAACATTTCCATTTTCTGAGGATGTTTCCCCAGGAGTAAGCGTTACTCTCCATGCGTGGGAAATGGATTCTGAGAAACAAACCTAATGGCCCACTGTTCAATGTCCCCATTTCTGAATAAAATCTGATTTAATAATTCAGTATTGATTTTTATGAGAAAAATAAATGTATGGAAGAATGCAGGTTGTTAAATAGAATGGGTTGGATAGAAATTATAAAACATTTTTTCATAAAACAGAAATAAAAGGATCAGAAATCAGCCATATTAAAATGGCACAAAGGTCTGATCAAACTATACCCTTACTACCTTTGAATTTTTCCGTGTGAAAATTCCACCTCAATTTTTACATTTAGAATGTAAAAAAGAGAGTTGAAGGATAGTTAATGGAGAAAAGTTCATAATGTGACATCGGATTTATGGTTAAAATTAATAGGGAGAAACTAGGGACATTGCCTCATGAAAGGTCTGGGTAAGGAAGAATCAAGAACCCTTGGGCACACTCGGTGAAGAATGAAGTTGCAAAGGAAACAGCAAAGATGTATTGCTAAGACAGAAAGGAAATCCTATAGAAAATAAGGAGGCAATTCCTTAGGGAAGGTCAGAGAGGAGGATTGTATTAAAATTTGTGCTGTTCCCTGAATGATATGGCTGGGGGGGCGGGGCTCTGACTAGGCGAAGGCACGTGTAGGAAGATGGTGTAGATGAAGGAAAGAGAAGTTTTTTATAGTATCTTTGGGCAGGTGTGCTTTGTGTGTAAGTGCCTTGTCAAAAATGAAAGGAGTGAATACTTTTTATAACTCAGGTTGAGATAATAGGAAAGAGCTATGCGCTCAAGTGTTTGAGAGCATCTGTTGATGATTTAATTCTGAATGACTAACTGGGGCAAGGAACAGAAAACCTGTGCTGATAAGGAATGGATTATAATACAGGACAGTTGCTGGCAGTGTGGTTATCTAAATGATGGTCCCCAAAGACTCCCACATCCTCATAACCCCATGGATTTACGTTCACCTTACCTTGTGACCTGATGTTACCCTGTGTGGTTAAAAGGAACTTTGTAGTTGTGATTAAGTAGGGATTCGAGATGGAAGGTGTATATGGGTTATCTGGGTAGGCCTGTTTATAAGAGGGGGATGGGAGATCAGAGGAGCGGTAAGGAATGTGACGATGAAAGAAAAGATGCAGAATGCCCCAGGGCCATGAGCAAAGGGATGCGGGCAGCCTCTCAGGGCTGGAAAAGGCAAGGAGGCAGATTCCCCCTAGAGCCTCCAGAGGGAAGGCAACCTGACCAACACCTTGACTTCAGCCCTGTGAATCAGATTTCAGACTTCTGACTTCCAAAACTATAAGGGGATACTTTTGTGTTGTTTGAAGCCACTAAATTGTTACAGCGCCCATAGAAAACATACAGGTAGTAATTTGTAGATAGTTCTAAGTGTAATTGGTGTTTAGTTAGCTTTTCTTCAGGCCTGAGCTTTGAAACGTTTAAAGGATTCTGGTTGGCCCTGGCCGGTTTGGCTCAGCGGTTAGAGCGTCGACCTGCGGTCCTGAGAGACCCGGGTTCGGTTCCCGCTAAGGGCGCGTACCTCGGTTGCAGTTTGTCCCCGGCCCTGGTTGGTTGTGCGGGTGGCAGCCACTCGATGTGTCCCTTTCACATCGATGTTTCTCTCTCTCTCTGTTCCTCTCCCTCCCTCCCACTCTACCTGAGCAAAAAATGGAAAAATGTCCTCCGGTGAGGATAAAAAAAAAAAAGGATTCTGGTTGTATGGTTTATGTTCTGTGGGTTGACAAATTTACTTCTCCAAGGTTGGGAAACTTGGATATGGACCAGATTTGAGATGGTCTATGCTGTGTATTGTTTTGTAGAGAAACACTTTTCACAGTAATACCCTCATTTGATCTTACTAATAAGGGTTTTATTTCCTGTTTTTACAAATGAGGAAACTGAGGTGTGGTGAGGTGAGTGACCTACGTAAAGTAAGTGGAGAGTCGGAGCTCCCGTCATCTCTCTTGTGAGCATCCGAAGCCTACGCTCTTTCTGGGGTCCACAGCTCCCTGTTAGACCAACGGATCTGTACCTGGGCCTCACTGTACGGAGAAAGCACCAGTAATGAGAGGAACATTTCCAAAGGCAGTGACTTTTCCACTTCGATGAGAAAAGGAAAGGAGGAAACGAATTCCTATTTGGGAATTGGGGATACCCTTGCCTGGGGTTTTCCTGGAGCCAGCAAAGATGAAATCTCTTAGAAGTGTCGGCTCGTCTTGTCTTCTTGTCTGTCCTGGGTTTGTGCCATCAGTTCCAACCTGAGTAGTAATTTCCTCCATGGAGAAGATGAGAACAATGGGAGTTGAGTAGTTCTGGGTTCCCTTTGTGGACACTGAGTCATTTGTCTTAAGTAACGTGGCTTTACTAGCCCCTTACATTGTCTCCAGCATTTTTCATCAGCTCACCTATTCTGGGCTTTGCCTTCCTGACAGTGTTCTTACAGGTTCATGTCATTTTTGCTTCGGTCCTACACCCTCCCTTCCATCTTTTTTTTTGTTGTTGTTGTTAGATTCTTTAAAATCTCATCTTTCTGAAGAACTCACAATCCAGCCTCATTTTTTTTAGGTGATGCTTCTCTTTTATCTGTTTAGTCTGGTGAAGGTTTCTTGGAAAACTCATCTGATAAAGAGAGCATTCACGTAGACAGTTTGACCATAATGAGGATTTATATAGTCTCAAAGACTATGGGACAATAGAGTTCTGCTAGTTACTATGTGAAGAATGTTTTGAAATTAATATATCCATGACAGCTCGAACAGTAATCCATCTACATAAATTAGCAGGATAACTGAAAAAATGAAAACAAGTTGTGGAGGGGAAGTTTTTGGGTACAAAAATGACTGCTACAGTGAATAGAGAGTTTTCCATTCTGAAGGAAAGATATGTCCTAAATTATGCCCCTATAGTAATTTTTAAAAATCTTACAGAGAAAAATGCCATTGTTTTTGCTTTAAAAAAATTGTGAATATGTATGAAGAGTAACTTCATGGAAGTATAATTGATAAGTCAAATGTTATACACATTTAAAATTTTAATAAAAACTAACCAATAACCATTAAAAAAAAGTTATACCTACGTTACATAAAAGTTTTATTACCCCACTTACACTCCAGAGCTATTATTAATTCTTAATTTTAACAGTTTCGTAGTAAAAAAATTGTATCTTATTTTTTTTTTTTAAGAAAGGGTTGTCTTATTTATTTATTTATTTATTTATTTATTTATTTATTTATTTTTGGTACATGCCCCTAGCGGGAACCGAACCTGGGACTCTCTGGTCCGCTCCAACCGCTGAACCAAACTGACCAGGGCTGTATCTTGTTTTTAATTTTATTTTATTTCACAAATGAATGGAATTGATTATCTTTTCATATAAATATGAGTTATTTGTTTTTATTTTTGCTTATGCATCTTTGTGTATTTTGGGGGGAGCTATATGAAAAGATTCAGACTTCTATAATTAGATCATCCATCTTTTCTTAATAGTATCTGCATTTAATGTCTTATTTAGAAATTAAGGTTACTTATTTCACTTAGCATAATGCCCACCTGGTCCATCCATGCTGTCACAAAGGGTAAGATTTCCTTCTTTTTTATGACTGAGAAGTGTTCCATTGTGTACATGTACCACAGCTTTTTTTATCCACTCATCTACTGATGGTTGAGTACCATATGATTTTACATCTCTGTAGAATCTAATGAACTAAATAAACTAATAAACAACATAGAAACAGACTCATAGATAGAGAACAGACTGACAACTGTCAGGGGAGGGGTGTTGTGAGGCTGGGCAAAAAAGGTGAAGGGATTTCACACACACACACACACCCCTCACATAGACACAGACAATAGAAAGCAAAAAAGAAAGTCAATGAATTTAGCAAATTAAAGTACAAGATCCTGTTAAATTTGAATTTTTTTGATAAATAATGAGTAATATCTTAGTATAAGTACGTCCAGTAGAATATTTGGGACATACTTATATCAAAAAACCTGATCAGAAAGACTTATCCCCCCTCATTTTAAGTTTATTTTTAAAAATTCAGGTGTTCTAGAGCATTCATGGTTGTTGTTGTTGTTGTTGTGTGTGTGTGTGTATTTTTTCTTTTTCTTTTTTACAATTAAGTTTTTGAGCCATTTGGATTTTCTTTCTCCTTCCTTCCTTCCTTCCTTCCTTCCTTCCTTCCTTCCTTCCTTCCTTCCTTCCTTCCTCTCTCTCTCTCTCTCTCTCTTTCTTTCTTTTTGTGTGGGAAGAATAATGGGAAGCCAGTGCTTTTTTCTCCAAATGACTACTATTATCCCAACATAGTTTATTGAATAATCCATCTTTCCCACACTAATTTAAAATGGTATTGGATTTTCACTGTAAAATTGAAACCACAAATAGGTACACAAGGTGAGAACTAATATGAGAATAATCTCTCTCCAATAGAAGAATGTAGATGTCTTCTTCCTCCAGTTTATTGCTGCTTAAACGTTAAATCGAAGCATCTTGGCCAGAAAGCACCACGGCCCTATGTGAGATAAATTAGTTATCTGGTGATCCAGAGACACCACAGACCAAATTACTCTGAAGAACAATACTACTTTCTTAAGAAAATGCCACAGGAATTGCTGGATCAAAACTGCTATCTCCTCCACGTCTTTGATGAACTCAGTGAATAGAAAGTCACGCTCTGCAGCGATCGTTCAGTCGCTGACGCAGGACTTCCTGAGCAGCTCGCAGAGGTGGGTGGAAGAAGAAAGGGATTTAATGTGAGTTTCATGCAGTTCCTTAGGTCTGATCTTACAAAATACTAGACAGTTTAAAAATTCTCTTTCCATTTATTTTCCAGTGGAAGATAACTAAAAGATTTATAATAATAATAATAATAACAACAATAATAATTATAATAAAAACCTTTGTATGCCAAACTGACTCTAGGTTATATAAACTGGATTCATTGACTTACTTTTTTTTAAAGGAAAAAGCCACAAGCATCCTCCTGGTTAGCAGGATTGACAATAACCCCCCTTTTTACTGAGAACTCAGAAGACATTTTTCCAGGCAGGAATTATCCCTAAGAGTTCCCTGCCTCAGGGTGCTTAGAGGTTCTTAGAATCAAGTTGGTAAACAGGCAGATGGACAGATGGATAGAAAGTAAGTACCACGCAGTGTGAGGAGAAGCTCGGAGGAAGTTTATTGCTCTGGCAGCAGGGAGCCGCCGTGGCTCCCCCGGCCCCGCTTTAGAAATACTGTCCTATACTTACAAGGCTACTTAACGTTCCATCAGGGTGAACTTAAAGTATGATCTTTCCTATTTATAATCAATTCAACCCTTTATTGCTCCAAAATAAAACACCTGCCAGTTTGCCGTATATCCTGCTAAAGCTGAATGCAAACTTCTGTCTCCAGGGTGGCAGGTTTGGGGCTGCATTTCCTCCAATGCAGAGGAGAATCGGCAAGCTTGAGAAAGAACATTTATGCCGTTAAACATCACTACATTCTAAGTTCACTTCATTGGAGAAAATAGTTAAGAAAATGTAAGAGTGTTTTTATAACATTTATAGATCAATATTCAGCCTTTCACCTATAGATAGGAAGCATCCGCCGAGGACAGCCATGATCTTGATAAAGTACCTCCCAATTTTTAAAAGCCCTTATCACAATGTTATTGCTGGACTGGAGTGGGCAAAACCGGCCTCATGAGAAAGCAAATCTCCATAAAAAATATTGCCACGGAACTATGTTCTGGTCCCTGTATTTGTACTGTTCAAGTGCCTTCCAGTGGTCACTGACAAAGACAAGCATACTTTTCTCTTGGCAAGGTCTTAGGATTGCTTCAAACAGCAACTAAACACATTGGCTAATTACTGTCAATTAGGATAGCTCAATTATGCCAAAACCAAATTACTGTTATTATCAGCTAATCCTTGACATTTTTTGGTAGAAACAAATCTTTTGAAATCTTTTAAAAATCATTAATCAGCCCTGGCAGGTTTAGCTCAGCAGTTAGAGCGCTGGCCCTCAGACCAAAGAGTCTCGGGTTCAATTCTGGTCAAGGGCACACACCTCAGTTGTGATTCAATCCCTGGCCCTGGTTGGGGTCCTGCGGGAGGCAATCAATTGATGTGTCTCTCTCACATTGATGTTTCTATCTCTCTCTCCCTTCCTCCCTTCCACTATATCTGAAAATCAATGGAAAAACATCCTCGGGTAAGGATTAAAAATAAATAAATATAATTAATCAATTGATCATGTCAGATGTTTTCCGGAGGTGCATTTTAATTCAGTCTTCAGCTATATAAATAAAATCCTCACCCAAGGATATGTTTTTATTGATTTTTAGAAAAAGAAGGAGGGAGAGAGAGAGAGAGAAACATCCATGGAAGAGAGGAACATCGATCGGTTGCCTCTTGTACTCTCCCTGACCCGGGATCCAATCTGCAACCTAGGTATGTGTCCTGACCAGGAATCCATCCCACAACCTTTGGGTGCACAGGATGATGCTCCAACCAACTGAGTCACTCAGCCAGGGTCAATTCAGTTGCCTTTTAGAAAGCCCATAGCATGAGTCTTGCTAAAAATCTAAACATTTAATAATACCCACATCAAGGTTTTCTGGATTAGATATCAATGATTAGCAATTCCTACCTGAAAATCTGTGACATAGTCAGCTCTCACCTGTGGCATTTTTTTGTTTTGTTTTGTTTTTTTATCCTCACCCGAGGACATTTTTCCATTTTTTGTTCGGATAGAGTGGGAGGAAGAGGAGAGAGAAACATCGATGTGAAAGGGACACATCGAGTGGCTGCCACCCGCACAACCCAACCAGGGCCAGGGACAAACTGCAACCAAAGTACATGCCTTTAGCGGGAACCGAACCCAGGTCTCTTGGGACCACAGGCCGACGCTCTAACCGCTGAGCCAAACCGGCCAGGGCCCACCTGTGGCATTTTAATGGAAATGTCTTTATACATTTGAGACTTTTACAGAAGACTTGCACAGGCTGTCTGAAACCCAGTTCCAAGCAAAGTTATTCTGGAATAAATACATGTCAGAGTTCTTTGGTTTTCATTATAAAATAACATTTTGTCACTTCCATGTCAGGAATTAAGGTGACGGAAGACTCCTTTCAGCCAGTAACGGAATGCTCCTCAGTGATTTCAGTCTGGAACGATTGCTCTTCAGTTCTTGTCAAAAACCGTTAAAGGTATTTAAAAGGCCTCAAGTCAGTTATTCCCAGATGTGAGTAATTATTAGCATCACCTGGGAAGCTGTGTAAACCCTCAGTCTGACTCAGGAGATCTGAGACTTGGAAACAATATTGTAAAAACTCCTCAAATAATTTCTCTTGCCAGGTTTGTAAAACTGCTAGTAAGGGCCTTTTAAATGTGTATACAGATTACTCTATGGGAAAATGCGCACCATCTAATTTATTGAGTTTAGCCCTAGCAAAAAGTGTGTTCTGACAAATTCACATGCCTCTTTAAAAATAAAATAAAATAAAATGGTAACTAAGTCATCTCTCCATCTCTCCTGTTTTTCCTTGGTGCTGGGACATTCAGAAGTGAGTTCCACTCAGCTTAAGGCAGGGGCTTTTCTAAGCCTGGGATTTCTATTCTTCCCATCCTAATTAAATTGTACTGCACTTTACTGTTAGTTTAAGGATTTTATTATTCTTAAGTCTTTGTTTTTATTATCTATTTCAGGTTCTTTTTAAAAGCAGGGTCATGTTATAAATAATAAGCAAGATTTTGAGCAGGAACAGATAGCATTTATTCGAAAGGTTTGGAGAAGCCCTGGCTGGGTAGCTGAGTTGGTTAGAGCATCGTCCTGATCCACCAAGGTTGCAGGTTCCATCCCCAGTCAGGGTACATACAAGAATCAAGCAATAAGTGCACAATGAGTGGACAACAGATCTTTCTTTCTCTCTTCTTCTCCCTCTCCCTCTCCATTTCTCTCTTCCTCTCACTAGAACAAAAACAAAACTAAAACTGAAAGGTTTGGTGGATGAAATTATTACATTTTTATGTCATGTGGCTATGCTTCTACTACAGAAGTCTGCTATATTGGACTGATATTGTACCTGCAGAATTATTTTGTGATTGTGAAGCATTTGTAGACTTTAAAATAAGATTTTATCAAAATACATAGGTGAAAATTATTATAATGATGTAGTATATTATTTATCATAAAAATGGGTAAGTTTGACAACTAAAAATGTTTCTAAGATTTATTGTATACCTGATATGTAAAGGTACATAATTGATGTATGTGTATTCTAAGAAGCATTTAATGAGAACTCTAAAGGTTGATGGAATTTAACAAGATAAAAGAAATCAAAAACGTGAAGAAAATAAGATAATGCATAAGGGGTCTGGTTAACATAAAAAAGCCATACAGTCTTGCTAGAGGTGAACCAACATTTTAACTTCTAGCAGTCTCCATGAAAAGGAAATTCTCTGCCTAGATAAGCGAGAAGAACTTGTGATAATAAATCTGGAAGGATTTCTATTCTCTTTAGGATCTCATGGAGAATGTACTTTGAAGTAGATTATCTCATCTCTTGATTGGTTCAGTTACCATTATGTGATACTAGTAAATTATAATGCAGTAAGATTTTTACATGAGCTGGATAACTTTAAGAAATTTTCTAGCCCATTAAAAATGAGGTCACCATTTTCTCTCTGTTAGCCAATAGAACAGGCACTGTGGGGTGGATGAGATCTCATTGGGTGAGACAGAGTCAAAGGAAATATATTTTTACTAATTTTTCATATTAACTTTATTGAGGTAACATTGGTTAATAACATTATATAAATTTCAGATGTACAACCTTATAATTTGATATCTGTATATAATATAATGTGTGCTCACTACCCAAAGTCTAGTTTCTTTCTGTTACCATATATTTGATAACCTTTACCCAGTTTACCCTCCCCCCACCATCTTCCCTTTTGTGTATCTTTTTCCTTCACCAGGTTAGGGAAGTTTTCAACCATTATTTCTTTTTTTGTTGTTGTTAATCCTCACCTGAGGATATTTTTCCATTGATTTTCAGATAGAGAGGGAGGGAGGGAGAGAGAGAGAGAGAAAAAAAAAAATCATCAATGTGACAGAGACACATTGATTGGTTGCCTGCTGCTCGACCCCAACCAGGCCCAGGGATTGAACTACAATCGAGGTACGTGTTCTTGACCCGAATCAAGCCTGGAACTGTTTGGTCCATGGACTAACACTCCAACCACTCAGCCACACTGGCCAGGACTTACACATTATTTCTTGAAACAAGTTCTTGATCCCTTGCTTTCTTTCTGCTCCTTCTGGTACCCATATGATACAGATGTTGTCCCAGAGGTCTCTTAGACTTTCTTCATTTTAAAAAAATTCTTTTTCCTTTTTGTTTCTCTGCTTGGGTGTTTTCTGTTATCTTGTCCTCTAAATTACTGATTCAGTCCTCTGCTGCATCTAACCTGCTGTTGATTCCTTCTAGTGTATTCTTCATTTCACAAATTGTGTTCTTCATTTCTGGTTGTTTTTTTTTTTGTTTGTTTGTTTTTTTGTTTGTTTTATGGTTCATATGTCCTTTTAATGCTTATTGTCTCTTCGTTTAAGTTCTCACTGAGATCCTCTGTTCTTACCCTAAGGTCCTCGAGCATCATTATAACCATTGTTTTAAATTTTGCATCTGGTGTCTTGGTTTCCTTCCATTTCATTTCATTCTGTTTCTGGGGCTTTCTTTTGTTCTCTCATTTGGTGCATCTTTCTTCGTCTCCCTATTTTGTCTTCCTTTTTATGTCTGTCTCTGGGTATTAGGTAGATCTGCTATGACTCCCAAACTTGTTATGATGGCTTTATGATGTTGGTGTCTTGAGGGAGGCAGTGGCACACTCTTCCTGATCACCTGAGCTAGGTTTTCCAGGAACGTCTCTTGTGTGGGTTATGCATGCCCTCCAGTTGTGGTTGAGTCTTGAGTATTGTTGGCTTGTTCATGGGTGAAGTTAACCCTCAGGCTGACTATAAGGATAGATCTCGATCACAGTGTATGAGTCACTCTGCAGGGGCTGCCCCCTGCGGCAGAGCTGTTCCCAGCAAGGTCTGGTGCCTGCCTGAATGCCACTTTGGGTATGCGCTAGTCTGAAGCCCACCACTGGTTGGGTTGGTTCTGAGTTCATTTGGGTGGGATTCCAGTGTAGGTTGATGTCAGACATTGTGTGTAACCGGCCTTGGGCTACTGTCTGGAGCTAACATACTATTCACTGTTTTTGCCTGTGTCTACTGGGTGTAGGTGTGCATGGAAGAGGTCAAGCTGTAGAAGGATCAGCTTCCTTCAGCTCTGATACAGGGGCAGATCAATAAAAGTTCCAAGGCTCACTGAGGTCCACCTCCACCTGTTGGCTACTCTGCCACCCCCTGAGGTTACCTGGTCTTCCTCCAGAGCCTTCTAAAGAAAAGCTATAGAGTGGCCCCAGGCCTGACATGACCCACAGACCCCAACACAAGGTGTAAGCTTGGTAGAGTGGGATGACTTGTTCTACTGGGTCTCCTGCTTGGGGGCAGCTCAATCAGGCACTCAGTGGGGGAGAAAGTAGCCCCCACTCCAGAGCCATACTATTCAGCTCTGCCAGAGTCTCGAACCCTAGCTCCCCCATGAGGAGTGCACTGCAGGTTCAGGTTGGGTACAGCCAGCCAGCCCCTCTCCAGGAGCAAGCTTAATTGGACAGAGCCTCCAGGACTTAGGAGGACAGATCAAAAGAGTCTCCCATTGGGCTGGTGCCAGCAGAGCCTGCAAGAGCAGGGGAGGCACATCCCCTTCTCCCTGCTCTGTAACCACACAACCTAGCACCCGTCAGAGTCCAGGACAAAAGCCTCCAGAGCTCCCAGCTCTGAGAAGTACTCCCTTCCCCTGCAGAACTCAGCTCAGCAGGGGTGGGTCACTGGAAATTGGGAGGACTGATCAAAAGAGTCTCCTCTGTTGGGGGTAGTGCTGACTAAGCCTGCTTGAGGGGGGCAAGACTGTCCCCCATTTTAAAGCCACACAGCTCAACGACTGTCTGATTGTCCACCTAGTACTTCTCCAGAAAAAGAGCACCCCAAAGGTCCCTGTTATGTGCAGCTAACAAACCTTTCTGCTGGACTTGAGCTTGGCAGAGTTGTGTTGCCTGGGTTAATGCACTCCCCAAGCCAGTGTTG
Source organism: Molossus molossus (assembly GCF_014108415.1). NCBI lineage: Eukaryota > Metazoa > Chordata > Mammalia > Chiroptera > Molossidae > Molossus > Molossus molossus. The sequence goes on along the minus strand of NW_023425345.1, from coordinate 62,558,008 downwards.
TAAGAATGTTTGACCCTGGGAAGATGGCACCTGAGGGTAGTGTGGGATAAGTACTCAGCACAGGGACCTCAGTGGCTGACCCTCCAGATCTCTCCTCAGGACATGCCACTCAGATCTTCTCTTTATGACTCCCATAGGCTGAGTCGCCTTCTCTCTACTGGAGCCCCATGTGGATGACCGAGAGCAAGATCCTGTGCATTGGCCCTTTAAGAGAACACCTGGGTTTCTAGCAGATTCCTTCCTCTTCCAGGCAGTCTCCACTGATTTTCACTGCCAGGTGCTATGCAGATTCCTCTTCTTGGCTCTGGTGCTCTGGGTTGGGGATTCCGTCCTAGGGTTGAGACCCCCTAGTTCCTCAGGGAGCACTTTTTGTCCCTGAGATATCCCTCTGCCTTCTCAGTCACCCCTGTGGGTGCAGGGACCAGCCCTCTCTACAGCTCTGCCCTTCTTACCAGTTTCCATGAGTCTTCTTCTGTAAATCCTTGGTTATAATACTCTGGTTAAACTGTCCTCCAGTCAGTTATTCAGGTTGATTGCTCTGTAATTTAGCTGTAAATCCGGTTTGGCGGCAGCAGGTGAGTGTAGCTTCCACCTACTCTGCAGCCATCACGGAGTCCCCGCATCTTCATTTTCGGTGATGGATATTCCCTTTGAGCCAGAAAGTAAGTTGGGCTCCAGGCTGTAAAGAGTTTTTAGTGCCATCCCAAGGCAGTTGACCACTCTCTTTCCTATTTTCCACTGTCTTGCAGACCAGATGACGTGCTCCTGCATCGCACGCATGATGAGATTGTCCTCCTGCATTGCTTCCTCTGGCCTCTGGTGACATTTGTGGTGGGCGTTCTCATTGTGGTCCTGACCATCTGTGCCAAGAGCCTGGCTGTCAAGGCAGAAGCCATGAAGAAGCGCAAGTTCTCTTAGAAGGGAGTAGACTGTGGAAAGCAAAGCACAGAAGCTGAACCCATCAGCACACAGCTGCCTGCAGAGCCAGTTTCCGGCGCAGGAGGTAGAAGGGGCTGAGAGGTCTCCGAGAGGCTCCTCCCCCAATGGCAGCAGCTACAGGCACAACTGGAATACCTGGAGCCTCCCAGGTTCTATTCTGTGTTGTAGCGACGGCTAAAGGGTCAAGCTCTTAGTTGTGTGGAATACGTTTCAGAAAATCTGATAAAATGTTAACATTTTTTTTTTGGAAAGTAACAGTGTATAATTGTACAGTGTAGTATACAAATCATTATGATTTATGGTATTTAAAAATATTAAAAGAGAGTGGTCTGTGTTCTTTTCTATGTTCTTTTTTATCCCTAAAACACCAGGGTTCAAAAAGAAAGGTCTTCTGGGTTTCACTTGATTCTGCTAGACTGAACTTTGACTTGGAGATGAGGATTTCTGCACAAGTCCCGACCTCACTATATAATCCCCGGTTTCCATTATGAATGAGTACCTTTGGAACTCTGCTTGAAAAGGGAAAACTGCAGTCACTTCTGTGACTCTTCAGCCAGGGACCCTCAACAAGTGGGAAAACATACCCTCCAACACTACCTTTGTCTGTCCATTACTTCTCACCAGGTGACTTCTTAAGAGAAGAACATGATTCTGAACAAGGCTTGTCCTCGCTCTGGGAGCACTGCACCCCTCTATTCATCAGTTCATGTTTGTTTTGGATGGATTATGTCCTTGTGCAATAGAATGTACATGATGTGAAGGACACCTTTCTGCATAGTCAAAGGCTGTTTTCATTTCTTTTTTTAAGTCAGAAAAAAATATTCAAGATCTGTTCAAACATTTGTTTTAATTTTCTTAGTCCTTGCCTTGATGTTACCAGTATTAAAACAAAAATACTGTTGCCCTGACCAGCGTTGCTCAGTGGTTAGAGCATGGGACTGTGGACTAAAGGATCATGGGTTCAATTCCTGGTCAAGGGCATATATCTGGGTTACAAGTTTGACCCCCAGCCCCACTCAGTGTTGTGAAGGAGGCGACCAATTGATGTGTTTCTCACATCGATATTTCTGAACTGTCTCCCTCCCTCCCTTCCGCTCTATCTAAAAAAAAAAAAAAAAAAAAAATCAATAGACAAATATCCTTGGGTGAGTTTTAACAGCGACAGAAACAAAAAACAAAACAAAACAAAAGACTCTTGCTGATGTTCATTTTGCTTGGACAGACCTGGAGATGCAGCCCAGCTTCCATCACAGCTGGGCTTTCTTTGCCTTTATCAAAAGGAGGAGATCAGATCTCTTTGCATCTGTTCATAAACTCAAATTGCAAATATCAATCACAGGTCTCAGGGAATAGCAAATCTATCCTACTTCTTTACTAGGTAGAATCAAACCTTTGCTCCAAAGGTACATTTTTAGTGGAGGAACAACTGACAACATAAACTTTTTGCTTTTTTTCTAGTACTCTTCAGACATGCTTCTAGTAGAATAAAAACAAAGTAGAATTTAAGGACAAGCTCCCCTCAGCTATTTGCTCAGTGTCCTAAGAAAGATGCATATTAGTGGAATGATGCTTTCCTGACTTTTAGTCCACATATCATATTTTTCTTAATCTTAGGATGAAAGTAAATGAGAGCTATAGTCTTCAGTGGAAGGGTGCTGGATGAGTATGATTTTTTTTTTTTCCTAATTCAAGTGTTACCAGTTGCAGTGTGAAAAAGCCCTTGAACACACTATTCGTGACATTTTCTGAGGCCGCTCCAGTGCCTTGACTTCAATCCCAGTTTTCTGTGGAAGCATCCCTGTTGTCTTAGCAACACAGCAAACCATTCTGAAGTATCGCACAGAAACGGGAATCAGAAAATCATCTTTGCATCACATTGTAGGAGATGAAGTCTACTTATCTTAATCCAGTAACCTATGATTAATTGATTACAGAGTAGATAAAAATAACACATGGACATATGTTAAGTGTTGGAAAAAGGGGAAATTGATATAAATCAATCTGAGTTTTCATTTATCAATTTGACATTCAAACATTTATATTAACTAAATGCCTATATGTAGGCCCAAATAGTATATATGAATGTATTCTGTAGGTTGAGTTTTGGAAAAGAGGAGAAACACATTGGATTCATGAGGTCACATGTAGTTTTAGGGTCTTACTTGTTTACAGTCAGTTAAATGTGAGACTATATTTGTCATTAAAGATAAAACCTAAAGGAATAAGGAGAGGGCATTTTAAAGATCACAAAAGGTAAAGAAGCTTAACTTCTTAACATTTTAATTCTTTTTTGCATAAGTGAAAAAAGGGTCTAAGACTCCCAAATGTGATCACTCACATACAATAGAAGTTTATTTCTTCATCACATAACTATCCAGAGTAATTGGGAAGTGCAGGGCAGCTCCGTCTCACAAGGTAATCCAGGGAGGCGGGACCCATCCACCTGTTCTCTCATTGCCCAGGGTAATGGTCAAAGCTGCTTGAAGAAGCACATTCACTGTGCAGCCTATGAAATGAGGGGAAGTTGGGAGCAAGTTCTTTCCTTTGAAGGAAGTTTTAGCCATCACATCTGCTCAGCCCATAATTACTTACCACATAGCTATGCCTAGCTTCAAGGAAGGCTGAGATATGTCCAACTAGATGGACGTATGTCCTACTGAAACTCCAGTCCTATTACTATAAAGAAATGGGAGGATGAATACTAGACTAAATGAAAAGAATGATGTAGAGCCATCAATGGCCCATGCCATGATGAAAATCTGAGCAGGGCTAACACAAATCCCTTGCCGTGGCAAGAAACAAGGTAGTTGTTGGTTAAACCTTGAATCTGCTGTCTGGGAGAAAGTCTTTTGTCCGTTGTCCTCTGTGTCCCCTGGTTTGACTCCTAGAAAATGCTTACTCATCAGACTCATAACCACATCTGAATCTTGGAGGAAGGGGGAGCATCATAGCTTTCACAGGACCCTGCCAGCAGGAGCGGGTTTATAGACCTAGATTTCCTTAGGAATTGAACAAACAGGCTTTTATAGGCAAGGAATATAGTTAATTTGGTTGTGACAAAGAGGCCAACTCCATTTCTGATGTTTGACTGCTGACAGCTTTCAAGCGTCTCCATCCCTCTCCTTTCCCCCGACTCTCACCTGGGCACAGTGAGTAGAAGGCCTGGGTGCCTCCTTTGGCCCAGGTGGGAAGTTCAAATTTCAGCCTCACACCCTGAGAACAATAAAAGCCAAGTGAGTCAAGTCATTTTGGGATCTGCCTGGGGACTTGCCCTGTGTCCCCAGAAAGTCTTATTATGTAAATAATAAACTTTTTCATACCCTCTTGGTATGTGTTTGATTATTGGTCTCAACATCCAAACCAAATTTTGGGTTGGGCGTCCATCTGAGCGGTGCCCACAACATTGGTGATAAAATTTCATCAGAAGCATAGGTTTCCGCTCTGCTTTCAGTTAGTTCACGTGAAAGTACCCACAGCAAAGGGCTACGTTTACAGTTCTTATGTCAGCAACGTCTTACTCATTGGTCTGTGCTTGGCTCATACCCTGAACAACTGTATTAGAAACTCCTCCAGAACGCCCAGGGTTAACCTCGTGGGGGCACTTCTATCCCAGCTCATCACTTCATCCTTGAACTAAGGAGCATTCTTTCATCCTTTGTGACACTACACCTGCTCACTCAATTGAGAGGGATCTATTGTGCACAAGGGTCTGCAAGATTACATGCTCCTCTGAAGATCTCTTCCTTGAGAGCCCCAAGCACTCCCCTGTTCGAACTCAGGTTAAAATTAATTTGGAAACTAACTCACTGGTATTCTTGTGTCTAAATCGAACCCTAATTAAGGATATTTATGACATATCAGACTGTAAGGGACTGCAAATTCTAACTAAATCGGTGAATTTTTAGGGCGGAGCACATCAAGGTTCATGTTGACACATTCAAACCCTATCCAAGCTTGCACAGTAACTTCTAAACATAGCAGATAAGGGATAAAACCAAGAGTTCAAACCTAATAAGAAAAGACCCATCGTAACGGTACCGGTGCTTGTGCTCCCATCTTCCTAGTTAAGAAACACGGTGTGTGAGGACATAGATTTGTTCAGGACCCCAGGGTCAAATAAAATCGTCATCTCGACTTCCCTTCCACATTAAACCTAAACACGCGTTCATCATGGGGTTGCTTGTTCTAGACTCACACCTCTGGCTTGCTTTCTTTAGTGGTTCCTAGGTTAAATTGAAATGGTTAATGCTGCTTGTACCTTCCTGGGAAAGCCAACCACATGCTTTGACAGTTATGCTTCAGTGAGGTTTTTTATAAAAAACACATTTTTGTTGATTTTTAAGGGAGAGAGAAACATCAATGTGAGAGAGAAACATCAATCGGCTGCCTCCTGCACGCCCCCTACTGGGAACCGAGTCAGCAACCTGGATATGTGCCCTGACCGGGCCTCGAACTGGAACCTCTCAGTCCATGGGCCAACGCCCACGCCACTGAGCCACACTGGCCGGGCTTCAGTGAGTGTTAAAGAAGTGCCCTCCTACATTTTTTTCCCCACAAATCCCTGAAATTATTGACCTGCAGTTTCCCTGAAATTCTAGTCTTTTTTTTTTCTCTCTCCATTTTTGTTCAGAGTGGGAGGGGGAGAGAGGATGAGAGAGAGAGAGAAACATAGACTTGAAAGGGACACATTGAGTGGCTGCCTCCCACACGACCCCAGCCAGGGCCAAGGATGAATTGCAACCAAGGTACGTGTCCTTGGCCGGAATCGAACCCATGACTCATTGGTCCGTGGGCTGAAGCTCTAACTGCTGAGCCAAACCTGCCAGGGCTTTTAGTATTTTTTTAAAATATTTTTAAATTGATTTTCAGAGAGAAAGGAAGGGGGAGAGAGAGTGATCGATGTGAGAGCTAACAAGATCGGCTGCCTCCTGCATGTCTCCTACCAGGGATTGAGCCCACAACCTGGGCATGTGTCCTGACTGGGAACCGAACCAGCAACGTTTTGGTGCATGGGGCGACACCCAACCAACTGAGCCACACCAGCCATGGCACATTCTAGTGTTACCCAACATTTGGATGGTCTCTTATAAGTTTCTAAAAATGAGTTGACTCTCTTAATTTCATCTGTCTTCTTAACAGTTTTAACTCAGAAACGACTTTAAGTTACAAGGAATGTTATAATTTTGTCAAAACAAGTTATGTCATCTAGGACAAAATTTGTCCCCAAGGAGGTAAATCCTTCATTTTAGAATGACTAAAAGTCATTCAAAACTTTCACAGGCCAGTCATTCAGACAATTCAGACAATTAAGAAGATGCTGGGTTCTATAGCTACTGCAGGCAGTTAGTTCCAACATTCTAAGATCCCCGCACCCTTTGGTGATTTAACTAAGTTATCAGCAATCAAAACTAAACATGAGCTGACATTTTGTGATTTAAAATTAGTATTTTAACATCTTCTTATCCTGGGTCAACTTAAGTATCTTAAACCTTGCTACCTATTCATACATAAATAATCTGGACAAGCCCTTGGTGTCCAAATACCATGCAATTGAATCAAATTGCATCAGTTTGGTGGCTAAAGTCTACCTTCCTAGTCTAGGGTAATAGTAATTGCAACTAAATTAGTGAAGGTTACTGCTAACGGGGGCCTCCCTCAGACTTATAGATCTTCACGATCTTTGTTGCTTCCTGAAAATACACTGTATTTCTTAGCAGGTAGCCTTTTCTCTCATGAAACCATATTACTTTCTCCTTCATACATGTCCTTCTCTGGTAGCAAACTTTAAATCCTGCTACTTTCCTTCTTTTACCAGAGAGGTAGCTCATGACTAGCTAACCTCTGTCGTAGAACAGCACGTGCCCCGAACAACTGTATGAGAAACTCCTCTAGAATACCCAGAGTTAACCGTCTTTGTAGATAGGTCATACCTTCAGACAAAAACAGGCAATCATCAGGCTGGGTATATCAAAACAGATCTCCATTACTCCTAGAATAATGATCCTTCTACTGGAGCCAAGGTCACCCAGGAGGCAGAACTCGGTGCATTCACTAGGACTTCTCAACCAACTACACATTAGAGAACGTATGTCAATGGCAAGAGATGGGGAATGTTTTGGAACTAACTAAGGATCTTGATTGATCTCCACAGGAAATAAAACAAAGAAAAATGGTCAAAAGATTCAGAATTCTAGGATGTGAGGGTGATCTGGCTGCAACATCTATCACTCCATTGATTGCCAGGGTTGATTCGGCTGATCTGGCTGGCTAGGTGGGTGTCCCTCTCCTCCCTCAACTGATTCATGTGCATCCCTCCCGAAGCTGCGTGCTCGGTCAAAGAGGGTGACCTTCCCCCCAGAGGAGAGGACCGGTCTTCGGTCAAGGGTATTCGCGTAGCTGTGCTCCCCTGCTAGAACCTCCAAACAAACTCTCAAGGTCCATTTGTAGGAGAACGTAGGGTAGTCAAGCTTCCAAGACTCCAGACACATCCAAATGTGCATGGCGCTGTACATGGCAGTCTGCCTTTCTTTAAAAAAAAAAAAAAAAAAAAAAGATTAAGAACTCTTAAGTGTTCTAATGTTTCTTAAGGAGGTAGAATGTAATTTTTTTTTTTTTAAAGGATAACATGAAGATTAAAGGAAATGACCTACTTGGTTATGATGACAGATGAGCAACTTATAAGAATCCCATTCCCACAATGCCCTAGAGGGCTAAATCTTTGGAGAAATTCAAAGACTCTATTACAAAATACCAGGGATTTGCTCCAAAATTGGGGTGGGGAGGATCTCATTTATTAATGACAACAGTTTATTTGGATTTATCTCATGACCCTCACCTCAATGTTTCACCAATTCTCAACCATTACCTTAGTAACTTGGCTCAGTCCCAGTAAGTTCTGCACCTTAAAAGAACAAGACTTAAAACACGTGAGATCAAATCCTCAATTCCTGTAAATATTCTTTCCTTACTTTCTCTTTTTGAGAGACTACCAAGACTTTGTCAAGATAGTCCCCATTGGTGCCATACATTTAATAAATTCAGCTTTATTTGCCCAACAGCTTTTTCTGGGATCTCCAAAAAATTCATCTTGTTGGAGCCATGAAGTAATATTTGGTTTCTTTAAAGTGTATTTACTATTATTAAGCAGACTGTCCAAATCTCTTTCTTGGAAGTGTGTAACGACACTTTGAGAAGAGTATTTACTCTTCTGGGCCTTTTAATTACGATAATTGGTAAGATAATGTATGGAAAGATAATATATGCAAAATGACTAATGCTTAATAGAGTTGGCACAATGTGGTGTTCAGTGAATGTTGGCTCTGTTATAGTCCCCTAACTCCCCAGTTGGCCCTTACCTGGACCTTCGAGCAGTCTGCAAACTCTGGGTTAATTGTCTCTGAACTCAGGATTCCGATTCATAGGTCATCACTGGTTTCTTATCTGCTCTTCTTCCTCCCTTCCATCATTTTCATTGGGTTCCCTTCTAGTCCCACCAGCTAAGCTAAGGGAAGAATTCAGTTCTTTACATTTGTCCTCTTTAATCCCCCGAAAGATGACTTTTTCTTGGGGAGGACCGACTGAGTGGAAGGCCTCTGCTCAGTGACATTTGATTTTAATAACAAAATGTGAAAACTACTCGTCCCTTATAATTGAGTAGATTTCCTTTTCTGCCACTTTCCCCAAACAAATGAACAAACCTAACAACCTTTTAAAAGCATTTTTGGATGGGGGTTGTGGCTAACAAGGGGAATCTTAAGTTATGAAGTTAACGAAATTAGGAGTCTAGAGGAAACCTTGGTGTAATTACAGGACTTCACACCATGGACATAAAAGATAATTTAGGGAGGTTTTTAAAAACATCTTATACATCAGAGACCAGGAGACACCAAAAACACTGCAGTATCTGCATTAGTTCCTAAAATTCTCCTTTCTGAGACAGCATGTCTTAAATGCCAACTCTGTGTTATTATAAAATTCAAATCTACTCTGAAATTTAAAGAGGAAACAGATGAAGTATAAATGTGTGAATAAAATCTCCCAAGCTGAAAAAAATGCTTAAGAGAGAGGAAAAACCCCCTACAGAGATGTTTACTGTGCCCTTCATAATTACTGGTTGAAGTGATGAGGTAGTGACTTCCCTCCTTGATGGGGTGGGCCGGGTGCTGTGCTGGTGTATGTTTGGGGTATGAGCCAGAAAGGTTTACCGAACCTGGAAGCTGTGTGCTGGTAAATGCTTGACACCCAGCCAGGGATGAGAGGGGGCCCTCACTCATAGCATTTGCTGATTTCTTCGCTGTGAATCTACCCACTGTGGCTGACTGCAAGCTATCAATGTGACATCGATGGACTCGGAGTTGGGAAGAGATACACAGTAACTCGCCATCATATGGTCTTTCAACCACGAGGATGTGGTAGACAAAAATAACCTCAAGAGCAGAGGCAATACTGAAATGTGGTAAAATAATTCCAAAGTGATGAGTTTTGAGTATTTAGTATCTGTGTTTTAATATAATTTATGAAGTTGTAAGTTTATATATTTTACTTTTTAATGATGGCCGTGTCTAACAACTGGTTCAGAAAAGTGAACATTTGGTTCTCGTGGGCAGTACTCACACACCCCTGGGAGAACCGAGTGTGTTCCTCTCTCTCTGCTTTCCTATCATGACGCACTTGCAGTTCTTGTTGGCCATGTGGGTTATTTCAAACCTGAATATGCAATCTCCCACCCACTTTTTCTGACAAAAACCTTGTCTCTAATATGTGGTCCCATTGAACCTAAGTTTCGGGCAACATTATCTCTGAGGGTGGGTGGGATAGGGGTGGCCGCGTGAACTCTCATATTGAATACTCTTCCAAAGGGGCATTACTACCCCCAGGATCTGAGAGTCGGGGTGGGGAGGCAAGAAGGAAGACTAGGCTGTTACGACTATAGCCAACCGTCAGGACTTTTTCCGAGATGGTCTGTGTAGGGACAGAGCAATGCCACTTTTCTCACAGTGATGTGGACCAGGTTGATCAATTCAATTAATGTTCCAGTTCAAATGACTCATTTTGTTGGAATAGCCAATTTGTCAATATAAGAAAAACAATCACCTCATTTTATTAAAAACTCAAAAAGTACTGCTTAAATTTTATGAGTTAACAAAGCCCATTTTGGCAAGAGACATGTTGAAATGCACTGAGGTGGTGTGGAGCCTCACCAGCCCTGTGTTCAGCTGGCAGCCGTGTTCTCCAGGATGGTTAGGGGGCCTCTTCTGAACTAATTACATCTACAGCCCTGTTCCCAAGGAAGGTCAGAGTCCGGGGGACATTATGAATGGGTCAGAGGGTGGAAGGTGTAGGCAGGGAATATTTATATCAGTCAAAGGAAGTGCTTTCTGTCGGAGATGTCCACATGTAGAATGGGCTGCTGTTCCCAGTATCCCATCAACCACTTGGTGAGGACAAGGATGGCGCACAGAGGATTCAAGCGTCCCCAAACTGATGGAAAAGATCAGCTTTAAAATACCCTCTTAACCTGGAAAGGCTTTTTGTATGACCAGTTTCAGAAAGCTGCATCACTTTTTAGAGATGTAAGAGCACTCAGTGCATTAAATCGGGGTGTCTAATGTGCACCCCCAGGAGCTCGCTCTGTGGGGATCTGCAACTTTCTTGGGAAAATTTACACTGGGTTTTCATTACAGACCATGATGCAGACACATCCCAGTAAGTCACGAGTTGTAGAAGTAAGTAGTACTTCAAAGCTCCTGTTCATTATAATTCAGGGGGATCCGTTCTTGTTTGAAGATGCTAATTTTGGATTGGGCCTAAGTGTCTATCTAGGGTTCCATGTGGGTGACAAATCATATGCATTTTCAGGCAAACCCGAACTGGTAGCAAATACAAAATAAATCCAGATTTAGGTAAGGAGAGACTTTATTTGAAAGGATTATTGCAAGCAGGGTGGTGGTGGGGGTGGAGGATTATAATGGGGGTAACGGGACCACTGCAAGGGGAGAATGCTCTAACCTTGAGATCTGCAAGCATCTCAAAGATCAGGTAGAAAGGGCTGCTCTTTTACAAAGAAGAATAAACAGGCGAGAATGAACTGGGTGTGGGAAAGTGGACTGAGCTGGTGATGGTGTCATAAGACAGCTGATCACGGACTGTTTTCCCCTCTGCTCAGCCTATTCTTAGGAGAGATGTTCTGAGGGGTTGTATGCTGACTCAGCAACTCCAGCAGGTTATTTATGTCGCTGGACCTGTTTCCTCACTGTAAAGTAGGTGCAAATACAGAGCTTGTCAGAGGGGGTTTCTGAACCCAGATCTGTCAGACTCCGAGCTTCCAGAGAAAAGACCAGTGACAGATGAGAACTGCTTTGAAGTCAGATTGCCTGGGTTTGAATGTGGCTCTGCCATTAATTGTCTGTGACCTCTTAGGTCTCAGTTTCTCTTCCCACAGTTTTTGAGATAAGGATTGTGTTTTGGGGAGGTCTGAGTCATTTAAAATATTAGAATGAATGAATGAATGAATGAATGAATGAATGAATGAATGAATAATGCCGGGCACTTCAATGGTACTATATGTTGCTATATTACTATTATCCTAATTTCTAGAATCAGTCTCAAGTTTGTTTGCTTGGTGCCCAGGATAGCCTGTTCTCAAGCAGCTCACAGTCTAGCAGAACAAATCATTTCAATACAATAGACCACCGGCACTGAAAAACGTCTCCGCAGATACACAAATAATGACAGGGAGGAAGGGAGTTTGAGGAGACACCTTAGGGACCCAGTCAGCAGCAGTCTCAGAGGCCAATGGAGGTCACTGCCATTTTTTTTTGAGGCTTAAAAATAAACTTAAAAAATATATATATCTGGCATAGAGGTCATGTGGTCACATTTTGAAGTCAGAAGGATTCAGATTGGAAGCTGAGGTTTTTGACACAGCATGGCCTTTGGCAAATTAACAGTCTCTTTGAGCTTCGGTTTCTTTATCTCCAAAGTCTAATAACTAGGGCGTGTGAAGAATTATATTAGATGATACATATAGAACGTTTAGTGCACCGTGCTTACTATGCATTAGCTATGTTTCCCATTCTTCTGCTAAGTTCTGAGCACTATACCGGTCTTCTCTGTGCTTCTACTTCCTTATTGGTAAAGTGGGGACATTCACTAATCAGTATTATACAGCGGCTGAAGGCACTCGCATGGACGATAGCCTCGAATGCTTTCTAAAAGTAAAAAGCACTGTCTAAATGTTACAACTTTTAGTGACTGTCGTAGAGATTAAACAGGCAGCACCCTCCTGTAGCACTTAAAACAGGACACAGAATGTCTCTCTCTTGGGTTAAATTTGAACATCCTCTGCTACTACAAGGGATCTAAGACTCCCAATAGCTCCTTCAGATTCTAGCTCTCACCTTTATGTATTTATTTATTTTTTATTAATCCTCACCGGAGGGTATTTTTTTTCCCATTGATTTCTAGAGAGAGTGGAAGGGGGGAGAGGGAGGGAGAGAGAGAGAGAAACATTGATGTGAGAGAGACACATTTCGGTTGCCTCCCGCACGTGCTCTGATCCTGCTGGGGATCAAACCTACAATGCCCCAGACCCTTCAGTCCATGGGCTGATGCTCTATCCATGGAGCCACATCAGCCAGGGCTCACCTTTAACTTTTACCCCTTTGTCTTCTCCTCACAGTCTTCCACCAAAGCAAGGGCCTTCATTTTATTTCTCTTCTGTCATGGTTTGCCTTTATTTATTGCTGATGTGTTGTTCTGTGCAGGTAGACAGTTGTCTCCTTCCCTAGCCATCAGTCATGAGTGGGGAAGGAACACCTACTACTTGGGTGAGGACTGGGTCAGGGGTCATTGGAAAGTTCTTTAGGAATAAAACATGGCTTAAAATGTTAACTTGTGTCTTACAAATGGCATTTTCTGATTGAAGTTAAATCTAGGAATGTTCCCTGGCTTTTGAACTTTTCCACTCTCAATGCCCTTTATTTCTGTAGTTGTATGCTCAGTCTTTTGTTCCCGATTTTTGTTCCTGTTGTTTTTTGCCTTAGCTCTTTGGCAAGCCCTAGGTCATAGAAATTTCTTGGCCACCAAAGGCTTGCAGCAGGGTAGCAGAGACAGGAAACATATTTCATTGCTAGCTCTTTGTTCAAAACTGAAACAATGCGAAGTTTCTTTCCGGGGTCAAGAACTCCAAGAGCAGAGAAAAGTAATTTAAGTTAAGATAATTTACATAGAGATTCTTGTATCTTTACAATATACTCCAGGGGGAAAAGCTCCATGCAAGCTCTACTCAGATCAGCCATTCTCTGTTATAACAGTAAAATTCTCCTTGGGAGATACTGGGTTGGGGAGATAGTTTAGTGAGTGTGACTTTGGGGTTTGTTACCTCCTTTGTTGAGGAGGTAAAATGTTTGTTAACTCCTACACAGAACCATCCTTGCATGTTTTTCTCTATTACTCAAACTTGCATTTTGCCAGTTTTACCCTTCTACTATGAATGGTCCTCTTATTGGCAACATCAAATCCCTGGTGAATTTTTCCAAAATCTAGCTGTAGAATCTCTTCTGGATTGTAGGTGGTTTGGCTTAATTAGCTTTAATATTTTATAACAGTCTTACGTTAGAAAGTCATGTTCTCTCCTTTTCTATTCAATAATATTTCAGCTTGAACACTGTGATGACTTTGGCTAAGGTAGGACTCTAACAAATGCTGTATTTTATTTTTTATTAATCCTTACCCGACCATGTTTTTCCATTAATTTTTGGATAGAGTGGAAAGTAGGGAGGGAGAAAAAGAGAGAAACATCAATATGAGAGAGACACATCAATTGGTTGCCTCCTACATGACCCCAACCAGGCTGGAGATTGAACCTACAACCCAGGTCCTTGCCCTTGGCCAGGAATTGAACTCTCAACCCTTTGGTCTGTGGGCAGCACTCTAACCACTGAGCCAAACTGGCCAGAGCACTAAGGTATGATTCTAAAATACAGTCTGATATTTACTTAACAAATGGATGTCTCCAGACATACGAGACACAAAAATAGAGGAAAAATCACCCACAATGTTAAAAGTTCCATGGAAGGCTATGTCAGTGTTGGAGGTGGCTGTTTCATTCACCAGCTTCTGAGTGGCTTTCACATTTGTCTACATTTATGGGTAGAGAGGTCCTTCGTTCGAGTAAAGGAAGGAAGACCAGGTTAAACTCCAGCACTGTCCTATTTCGAAGCATCACTTTAAAACGTGGGGTTTGGGTTCCTTCATTGTTAATTCCTCAGGCGGCCCTTCCAGCTCCAACATTTTTTTATTGTAAGGGATGTGTCAGCAGAATTACTAAGTGATTACTTCAAATTGTAATCTTCTCTTCTTCCTTAAGAGAAAATCTAATGAAACAAACAGCTGCTTGGGGGAAAAAAAATTCTAGCCTCATAGGTCAAATTATTTTGCTCACCTAATTATTTGAATTCAGAAACTGTGTTTAAAAGGATAGTTTTGATTTAATGTAATTCCATTATTGCACATTTTTAAAAAATAAAGATTTCTGTGAGCTGTAGAAAAATGAAATACTGAAGTTGTGAAGGACACTGATCTTTCAACTGAAATATGAAAAGGGCAAAATAATTCTGGAGATGGGCACAGCAGCCCTTTACAGAATGCCACCCTGCCCACTGAGTGCGGGGCGCCTGTGGAGGGTACGGCGGTCCCGCGGGGCCGAGCGCCTGAGAGCACACCCCGCCGTGGGCAATAGGGGACAGTTTGGTTGCTAACAAACTAAAGAACTGAAAACAAAAATTTAGCTCGAGACCGTCAACTTGAGAGTCTGTTCTATGGACATAGGACCCTAGGTGACCAACTCAGCACTCCCAGAAATAAAGGTTACAACAACCATGTCCTTTATGATAATGGCCTAACATTATTTTCTCATTCAAAAGTAGTCACTTCTCACCTTTCTCCTGAGCCGAAGATGACAGAAATTGGTAAATGAGAAACGGGTGAATGGAAGACAGGACACTTTCACTGAACAAACAGCAGTTTTATTCCTGTGCCACTGAGAAGGTGTGTAAGACTCCATATAGAATTTTTGACCACAGTTACAAATATGAAAATATATTAAGCCAATACATAATTTAAATAGAAAGACTAATAAAGTTCTTTGTTTAAATAGAGTTGGTTAGAAACAACATTGTGGGGGAAGTACTATAGTATGAAAAAATAGAATTATCTATTTCCATTTTCAATAACTAGAGTTGCCGAGGAAGAATACGTGATATGAAAAATATAAAAGTGCTCTATTATAGAACATAATAAGTTCAGCTGCTGGATTTATTTGCATTATTTATTTAAGCTTCACACAAATCAAGGAATAGTCAGATGAGCCTCCATGGATAATAGTGTGTAATTAACATTCAAAGTACTGGGCCAGGAGCAATTTCCACTCAAAAAGTGTATGTTGAATATATCTATGAGCTATTCACCCATTTCTACAAGGTAGGAGGAGAAAAAAGGTTAAAGACTTTACCCTTGTCCTTGCAGAATGGATAAGCCCGATGATCTGCTGGAGGACCAGAGATCAAGAACTCTTCAGATAAGAATGTCGGTGCACCTGGTGTCAGTGTGGCCGAGACAAGGAAATTCACAAAGGCCCCCGCAGACTCTCCCGGCTTCAGGTGGAATCTGGCCCACTCGACTGCAGTCTCCTAACGCCACAATTGCATATGTTCCTCTCTTGTTGGGATGCTTATCTACTTACTCAGCTATTAAAATACATCTCAAACATAACAGAAAACTAGCACTTAGGGTAAAAATAGTATTTCTTAAAAGAAATTACTTAAGGCAGAAAACAGCCATAACTAACCTTTCTTGTGAATATTCTAGAAAGGACATGTTGCATTTGTCAGACATCATTTACAGTTTTGTACAACTTATTTTGGTTTCTAATGTAAGATCATGTGCATTGGCACATAGGTTATAAAAATAATCTTTGGTAAATCTGTTAATAGATTTATTTCCATTACCTAAACCTCTATTTTAGGAGCATTCACCAACAATTTCCTTATTTTATGACTGTATCTATATAGACAACCCTTTTCATAAAAAAAATATGCCTTATTATATTGCATACATTTATTTCTAGGGAACCTCCCTACAAGTAAAGAATATTCTTTTAGTTAGATATATTTCCATTGCTAGAAACATGTTTATTTATTTATTTAGGTTAATCCTCACCTGCGGATATTTTTCCATTGACTTTTTGATGGAGTGGAAGGGAGGGGGGGGGCGGGAGAGAGAGTCACACATCATTTGCCTGCCTCCTGCACAACCCAGATTAGGGCAGTGCCCTTGACAGAATCAAACCTGAGACCCTTCGATCCGAGGGTCGATGCTCCAACTGCCGACCCAAACCAGTCAGGGCGTTAGGAACATTCTTAGAGCAGAACACATTTTTGCTATTAGCATGGCTCATCTAATGACACCCTGCATTTCAACTAAAATGGCCAATCATTTCAAAGGCCTCATCTGCTACAGGCATCTAAAGCAGTGTGTTTAGATTTCTAAAACCAGTCAGTTTAGTCAAACACCTGGTCAATTCACAAAACCAAAGGAATCAATTCAATTGTTTCAACAGCTAAATTGGTGATTTTCAACAGGTGTACAGAGGCACACTGATGAGCAGCAAGAATTTTTAAAACATGCAATACCTATTTTATTTCTTAAATTACCAAATAAAAAAAAATGACAGCAGCCAACACAATTGCCATCCACTATGAATGAATCAAAATTATACCTACATATTTTGTCAGATCAGCAAAAATTATATTTTTTGGTGTGCTGCAGAATTTCAGTAATTAGTTGCCGTGTGCCATGAGATGAAAACGGTTGAAAATCAGAGCGAAATCACCTGGCCGAAGTAATCAACGTGAATTAATTCCCCCAAGGAGAGCAGGTGCTAAGAGAAACATACGACATCTTTAAAGAACAGTCCGGACAGACGGCAGGGCTGCCATGTTCTCTCCCTGACGCTGTCTGGTTAGATCTCCTTTTCTAGGAGGTCCCTTTCTCTGCATCATTTCACTTGCGTGCAGCAGTCATCGTTTACAGCTTTTCCTTTGATGTGAGCCATTCTTTGGATACCTGACATGATTTGAAATCTTGGGTTTAAAATACTCGGAAACTTAGGAAATTTGGGCTGATAACAGCTTTTTTCACTCTTCCTCTTCAGAAACGAGGTAGGGTTGAGGGCTCGCTCACAGCCGGCTGGGGGAGGATGAACCATCCCTCTGGCCACTCTGGCCAACTGCTTTCATTTTCTCAGTGAAAGGGAACCTGGGAAGTCCTTAAATCACTGCCTCAGACCAGCAGCTTACTACCTGTTGTTTTTGACCAGGTCAAGTTTGGTCTGTCCCATGTGTGTGGACGTAAGTCTGGAGAACTCCAGGGTTGGGGCTCAGATCCTACCACTTGCCATCAGATCTGGCGGGCTATGATTTCAGGATTGCAGCCTCAGAGACCCAGAAAGCCAAGTGGATGTGAATTTAGTATGTGGCCGGTAATTTTCTTACAAGAGGTGAGAAGGTTGCAGATAAGGAACTGCTTCCTGAGACTCTAAGGCAGGAGAACCACCCTGTGGAATACGGCATGTGCGGTCTCTTCCTGTGTGGCTGGACAACTGCTTAGTAGTTTTACATTATTTTCACATGCCGTTTTGGGTTTTCTTCCAAGACATAATAAAATTAATTAAAGACCCTCTCAAATAAAACTGCCCCCAGAATGTCTGTGTGCTGTGGTCACTTTAGTATTTAAAAGTGAAGTCATGGTCATCCCTTCTAGGAGATAGAGCCAGAAAAGACTACAAAAAAACTAATGAGTATAAGGAGATAACATGGACAGAAAATAAAATGACATTCCACTGAGGAAGCAAACACGTTCTGAAAGGAGAAGGGGACACACAATGAAAAGCAGGACCTCCTGGTGGGTAAGGGATGGACAAGTATGTGCAGGCCCGGACAGGGAGATGAATCTTTGAAAAACCAGATTCACGAGCTGAGACACTGGCTGCTATTCAGAGAACAACAGAATGATAATGCGACATTGACTTAATGAGTAGAGATGAAAGGAGTTAGTTATGAAAAAAAAAAAAAAAAAAAAACTTGGATAAAGAATTACTGAGACGCAAGATGGGCCTCTCCCAAGACGGGATAACTCAGAAGCACTTTGAAGAGGGATGATTACAGTGTGCCGCACAGGTGCACGGGCAGGGTGCCCACCACGGCAGGAAGTGGGGTGCTTATCGAGGCATAACATGTGCCGGGATTACATTAAAATACATCCAGTTGAGCTGAATGTCAAGGAAACATTTTTTTTCCCATCCTAAATTTAATAAATAGATCAACAAGATTACGTATTTAGTCTTTGGCAGTGGCGGGAGGGAAGTTAGTGAAATAATTGTTGCTAAGGAGATTTAAAATTAGATAGGTGGAGGGCAAGAAGAAATATTTCCTGGATTAGATCAAAAGAACAGACAGTTTTCCCTTGTCATGTCCATTTCCACAACTCTGATCTCACCCCAGATACACCATGGTACACGAGTGTTCTTTACTGCTACAGATATGTAGGTTTTTACGATTTCAATGTTTGGGGTGTGCGGTCAATTGCTCTCTTTCCTCGATGCAGTGTTTGCTGTGGATGCAGCATCAGCACTGGCCAGTGTGGCCTGGGAAGGCTGCCCGCGGCCCTGGACCGGCTCTATGGTCTCCTGCCTCCCTGAGGCTCTCTTTCAAGCTTAACTGAAAACAGTAACAACAACCCTAACTTTGTTACTGTGATACATTCTTTGTGTCAGTAGAAACATGCAGTTTCTAGGACACTGCCTAGCAAGCCACAGGCATTTGCTAAAAGTTTTCTGAATGAATGAAAAGCCAAGGGGAGTTTGTCTCTCCATGTATTCGTGTGCTTTGTGCTCAGCAACACTCGTTTAACGTGCTGCTTATTTTCCTCTTGCTTTTACCTTTCAGTACAGGGAAAGTTATTCCTCACAGACGCCGCATCTCATACATCCCTGGCTTCTGTTTCCCCTGTTGGTACGTCCGCCACACTGACACATCTGTCATTCCTCTTCACTTTTAGATCCACCTAGTTCCCTGGAACAGAACCAAAGCCTGACACTGTCATTCGCGAAGGCGCTGAGCACAGTGGAACGGTGGAAACTTGGGACCCTCCTATTACTCTTTATATTCATTCTTACGAAGTTTTCCCGTTTTTATAAATCTCAAATAGCCCTGGAAACTTTTCTGGTTTGGGTGTGGCTTTACATAACCATGAATAACTATTTTGGATATACTTAGTGATTTTCAATGGCTAGGCCACTTTTGCCCATTGCAGTACTGATGGGACTTTATGGGATGTAGCAAGAAGACAGACTTTGAAAAGAAGTGTGCTCTTTGCAAATGAAGCCACGAGATCAACAAGCTTGAGCTCTAATTCTTCAGGTTTGTTACAGAGAGATTTGCAGTGAGGAGAGAGCCAACATTCTCAGGCAGCCAGGAGGAGTCCACACAGGTGCCTTCAGCTTGTCCCCGGAGGAGCCTGGAACGGGACCCTGACGCGGGCCATGCCCGTTTGCTGACTCACTGAAATGTGTTATAGTCCAAACAGGCACAAATACCGAGGATAAACTTGGCAGAGTATGTCACTTCTACATGAACTATAACTTGAGGTGACTACTTAATATTTTGACTTCAATGATTTACTAAAAGAGTCTTTGGGAAAATTTTATATTAAACACCACTGAGATTTTTTTTTTTAATCAACTGTATGTGAAATTTGTGAACATTTGTATTACAACGCTGACATTAGGTCCTTTGGTCAGGAATATAATCTGCCACTACAATCTTCTTTTGAGGGGAAAACCAAGTATGACTGGCAGAATTTTGACCTTCCAGGAGGGCGGCCCCTGGGGATGAGACACAGACAGTGTGTGCACACCCACCAACACATCCGTGACTGGGCGCCGTGAGCACTCTCCTACCACTACGGACCGGGCTTTGCGGGCCGATTCTGGTGCAGGCAGGGACCCAGGCCTTCTGGAGAAGGAATCCATCACTCTGTTCACAGCCTCTCCACCCAGCCCTCCGCCCTGCAGCCCCTGCCTGACTCAGGCGGCAGCCTCTGGCCGGAGCAAGGGTGAGAGGAACTACTTCAGGCACAGCCACCTCCTCCGGCTTCGGTGCTACTTAATCCCTTCCTCCTCCTCCCAATCCTTTTCTTTTTTTCCCCACTGTCATGTTTGTCCAAATAGCATTTGGATCGTCTTGGGATCCCAAGATTTGTAGAACAGCAATGCAGCAAAGCCAGCGCACGACAGACTCTCTCCAGCCCTGTCCTTCACCCTGGTCAGTAAATATGAGAACTGGTGACAGCCATGGCCCAAGGGGTCCCCTCTGCAACCACCCCACAACCACTTCCGGCAGTCCTGTCACACAGATTGAGTGAGTTTATGTAGAACAACCCGTGAACACTTTAGTGTGGAAAATGGTATCATATAAAGCTTAATATTAAACATTATGAAAAATACATATGTACAGAAGAAACTACAAAATACAACTATGTACAATAATATCTGTTACTTTTAAATTATATAAATTCTTTAAAATTCTCCAGATTAATAAATTATACATAGTATCAATAGGAACAGCTGGCACCTCTGTAGGGCTTGAAGCAAGTTTTTTTGTTTGTTTTGTTTTTTTGTTTTTTGAATCACACAGTGAATAGCTCTTATCCAGGAGAGCTTCGGTACATTCTCAATGCCGTGAATAGCCTGCATCTGAAAGGAAGCATACTGTAATTAGAGACTGCGGCAGGGTGTGTCATAGCTATTTGTTCTATTTATGTAAATTACAAATGGGAAAGACTAGCCAAAATGACTAAAACTCAATGTAATTTAAGATGAGACCAACCCCATGGGGGCCTGGCCATTCCATTCAGAACCATCTAGAATTAGAAGGAACTAGTGATTCTGGTCCAAACCCCGTGGTTTCACAGATGAGCCCACAGGCCTGGAGAGGAAGAATACCTCCCTCAGGGTTACACAGCTTGTTAGTGCTATTTATGCTGCAGCGAGGACCTGAACCCTAACTTGCAGACCCCTGAAGTTAACTAGACCATCGTTAGCCTCCTCTAGGAGCACCCAGGATTACTCTAAAGAAAGGCTCTCCAACAAGTCAAAAGAACACAAAGGGACTTCCGAGTTCCCCAGAGCTCCCTCCTTCCTGGAGCTTCGTAAAGAATCTGACGTGCAAAAACCTTAATTTACTATATAGATACATTAGGGGGTAATTATTTATAATCGAAAGAATTATCTGGTTTACAAAGGACTCCTTTAAATAGCAGCTCTCTTGTGTATTTGTGCTTTACCAACGATTCACACACTGACTGGGTGGGTGGTACAGAGGGTGCAGACAACTAAACAAAACTGAAGATCATTTCGAAATGGGGATTAAATACCTCTGAAATAATGTTTGTCAAAAACAAAAGCAAAAAAGGTGTGATGTATACATGGCTATCCATCATGTGGCAAGGACCGGAGACCTCTCTCCCTTGACGCCACCCTGTGAGCCTTTCCCTCGAAACTTTGGGTAGAGGAAGGAATAGATGCTGCATGTTGGAAGAGCTTTGGGTCTTTAATGGTCTTCAGATTAGTCACATCTTAATAAATGAACTTCTAAGTTAGCGAAGTAAGCTCCTACCTCTGTGATACTCTGGATTCACATTTTCATAGATTGGGAACAAGGGGTTTTCTTGTTCACTCCGTAGCTTCCTTGCTCTGAGGACATCTCTTACGCACTGATGTAGGTATACATACTGACACTAGGAAAAAGCAGAACACATGTCAGAGGAAGGCAAGTTCTCAAGCATAAAAAAATGAGAGATCCTCACAAAACGTGAATAGTAATGAGATCTATCAGGTTAGCAAATTTCTTGATCATCACTTCACTGATGGTCTCCAGTACAACGAAGAGTGACTGCTTTCTATTACCACGGAGACAGGAATGATGGTAGTGGGCAGAAAGGTGGAGTTCATTCATTCTTTCTTACATGCATACATATTTATAGAATAGGGCCTACTACTAGGTCTGGCACACTGCATGTCCTTCACAAATATTTATTAAATAGATGAATGAATGTCCAACACCATGCTATGCATTTTATATAGATTATTTCATTTGATTATTTTGATAACTTCATGAAGTAGATATAATCATCCATATAAATGGAGACTCAGAGAAGTTAAGTAAGTTCTCCAAGGTCACACAGCTAAGAAATGGAACCCTATGGTTTGATCCTGAATGTGTGACCTCAAACTTCATGTTCTTTTCACTCTACCAGTTTTCTTAGTTTGGCTCATGGAAGAATCTCAAAGACGTTGGCTGACTTCAGACAACTACAGAGGGTTATACAGTAGGGACAGATGCACCTGTCAACTATCTGAGAACTAACTACTTTGAAAATAGAAACAAATATAGCCCTGGCCAGTTTGGGTCAACAGTTAGAGCATCAATCTGTAGACCAAAGGGTTTCGGGTTCAATTCCTGGTCAAGGTATGCACCTGGGTTGCAGGTTCGGTCCCGGCCCTAGTCGGGGTTATATGGAAGGTAGCTAATCAATGTCTCTCTCACATTGATGTTTCTCTCTCTCTCCCTCCTGTCTTTCCACTCTCTCTAAGAATCAATGGAAAAATATCCTCGTGTGAGGATTAACAACAGCAACAACAACAAATAGAAACAAGTATAGATGAGTCAGTATTTGGTGACTATAAAGACACCACAAAGACCTCCCTAGACAACAGAAGAAGCTCAGTCATAAGCAGCTAAACTTGTGCATTGGGCCCCATTCCTTACCACCAACTGAGCTCTCTAATAAGGGAATGTATGTCCGTGTACACTGAATGCTTGGCCTCGGGCTCCCTTAATGCATAGCAACTGCTCCAGGGAGCGAAGAGGTCGGGAGGAAAGCACCCCACCTCGTGAGGGACGCTGGGCTCTTTGTCTGCATGCAGCTGGCCTAGGCTGAATCACGAGGCTCTTCAGGATCTCAGTTTCCCCACCTATCAAACAAGGAGGCAAAGGTCTCCTCTGCAGCTAACATCTTCTACCATTACACCATTAATGGGTATAAGACTTCATGTGGCTGTCAGCCAAATGGACCCCCATGATCGAAGTGGTCAGCTTAGAGTATTTCAAAGGTTTGAAATACAAAGTAGAACTATAAAATCTTCACTCACCAACTACCTTTAAAAGTGAACAAGTATTACTTTTTATGGGTTGGCACCAGGCGTTGCTCCTGATTGGAAGCTAGTTTAGTGGGACTAGCTCATGGGACTTCATAATATAGGTCCGGTATAATCGTTAGGGCAATTCAAAGAAACAAAACGATCATAAATGAAGCCTGCATAAATATTAATGTTTCTATGCCTTTCTGGTTACAAATTTTGCTCACTTGTTATGAGAGTTTTATGCCACCTTGATTTTGAAAACTCAAGGAGGGTACTACAGGCAGTCTCGTTTTGCTGTCTTGAAAATAATTCACCAAATTACAGACAGACACTTCCCTGCTTCCTCCCATCCAGAGCATGATTCACATCTTCAGTTCTACTGTGATATTAAATTACCTTGGGACCTGAGTGCTCAGCTATGAATGAGCTCTATTACCTCTATGTTACGCCTTATGAATATATTCTTCAACAATGATCTACCATGGGCTTTGAAGCCAGTTAATTTTCATTAATTTGCCTTGTCTTAAATAGAAATTCTTCTTTTCCCAATAGAACGTCCCTTGGAAACTGACTACTACGGAAACCTCTAGGTTGTTAATGTGCTTCCCACGTCACTCACGAAAAGTAGACAAAGTCTAATATGTGAACTTCAACCATAAAAGATCTTTTTTTTTTTTTGCTCTGTTTAGCTAACTGATGAAGCTTTAGTTCCATCCAATAGTTGTAATATTAGGTAACTGTAATAGAATTATACTTCAGGCCTTTTCATGCTCCATGCATGCAGAGTTCAGCCAAGGGGTAGATATGTGAACCAGTGTCTGTAAGGTGATAAACACAAGACAATTGTGTATAAAGCTTCATGCATAAGAGGTGATCAGAGTCACTTCTGGGGCTGGCAAGGATCAAGCTAGAGGGTAAAGGTGACATTTGTCAAATAGCACGAATGTGCACATATATTCTGGAAGCTATGAGCAGAGTAGTGCAGCTAAAAGGTAGGGTTCAGGGGTCATGGGAAACTCCCAGGACAACCCCCAAACTGGCCCTGCCATCCTCGGTCTACAACATTCCACTGTTTCCTGCTCGTGGGAAGCAGACGAGACTGACAGACTATGACGATCACCTATTGTTCTTTAACAAGTTATTGCTTCATCTGGGTGTCTCTCTGAGTCAGCTTGCCCCAAGGCAGGCTGAACAAACAGGGCCACACATGCCAATCCCTTGTCTAAGGCCACTTTGTTTAGCAATCCTGCTCTTTGATACATTTATCAAAACTTGTGAAGCCCTGCATCCCTTTGTCTCCCAAATAAGGTAGAATAAAGTGGAGGCTGACTATTGCCATGGACCCAGAAAAGTAACCCAAGGGTCAGATGTTCTTTCTCTGGTGCTGGAACAGTCACACGCAGGGCTCGGCGGTGGGTCCCCCCTCTGCACTCAACACCAAGGGACCCCTGCGGGCGCTGGCCCGAGACTGTAGGAGCAGCCCACCCTCCGCAGAGTCTTAAAGCAGGACAGACACTATCTGGATTTGTTTGGGATTTCACTTTCTATGGAAAAAAAAAAAAAAAAGAAGAAGAGAGAAAGTGTCTATCTTCCTGCCATGTTTATTTCATCACTAACAGAAGAATCCAAGTTGATTCTGGCCTGAAGAGTGAAGGACCCTGAAGCCATGAGGGTGGGGATGTTACGACATGAAAATGGAGAAGTAAGCCGGTTACAGAGAGGCTCATACACAAGGATGAGAGAGTGAACTTCATTTCTCAAGTATGGAGAGCTTTCTGAGAGTTTTGTGCGGGAAGTGGACTTAGTTGCTTAGCTCGAGGACTTTGTTGGTGGCAGTGGTGAAGAAGAGTTGTCAGGACAGACGCCGGAGCCAGGACACCCCGGGAGACGCTGCCGTGGGCCCGGGGTGAGCCGAGGGAGGGCACGGCCGGAGGGGACGAGGCCGGAGGAGGACGGCAGACCGACAGGACTGGCTGCCGAGGAGAGGACGCCGGACCCCTGGCCTGGGCCGTCAGAGGGACGGCGAGGTGGACGGAAACACTGAAGGAGCCGAGCAGCAGCCCTTCTGTGATCTGTATTATTGTTGTTTGTTTTTTGAAGACAGATAATGAGTTTCCTTCGTCTGAGATGACCGGGAGGCTTCCAGATGGAGCGTTCTGGTAGGCAAGCACTCAGACGGATGCCGGGAAAGGAGAATGAGATTTGGGAGACACGAGCCCCTCCCTTGTTCTTGATGCCACGGGAGTGGGGCGTCACCCGGGATAAAGACAGAGACAGAGGAGCAGAGCCCTGAGGGCGGAACCTCGGGGGATCGAAGAGTGAAAAGGCCAGCTGAGGACCCACGGCCACAGAACCCCAGAGGGACCGGAGGGGAAGAGAACTGGGGACAGGAGTGATGTCCACAGAGGAGGAGGGGGAGCTTTGCACATCACCTTACCCCTGCCCTGGAAGTCGCCCGTGACACTTACAACAGGGAATGACTGCCCAGCGCCCGACCGTGTCTCCAGGGCCCTGGGCAGGCGTATGGAAGTGACACAGGACCAAGAAGCCTCTGACAATACAGGGAGTTTGAACACGCACACACACACCCCTCGAAACTATTTCAAATGTGATAACTTCCTCTTCTTAAAATTACAAATTAAGTCTGGTTGGAGTTTGTGGAAGTGACAATAAACTAATAATGAAATGCTGGTGCTGACGTTTTAGCAATGTAACTGTAAAATATTTGTTCATTCATTTAACAGACCAAAAACATGTTGAGGATAGAGGGACGGCAAACACGTTCCCCCTCTGGGAACATGTGGTCCTGTGGAGAAGCTGACGGACGATCATCGTGAAACAGTGTGATGCAAGTCTGCAACCCTGGATGCGATAACAGAGCTGGGCAGCAGCGATCCCAGGGGCTGCCCCGCTGGTGAGTGAAAAGCTGATGGGGTACGTGAGAGTGGACGGTCACTGTTAATTCCATCAGCACAGGGAGAGACACAGACAGGAAATGCCTCCTGATAGGATACAACAGGAAGCGCGCAGCACCGTCCCTGCAACACTGCGGTGGCAACAAGGGGTCTGAATTTCAGTGAGCCTCACACGGGCAGACAGAAACAGTGGGGGGCGGAGGATACACCACCACCAGGAACAAGCAACCAGCCACGTCCAGAATGTGGGAAAATCTACAGAGCGAATGAACTGGTCTCTTTAACAATATGTGGCATGGAAAACAAATTAGAGGCGGGATTGTTACAGATTAAAAGAGGCCCCAGCCAAACGTAATGTGTGGACATTGTATTCTAGTGCAAACCGAGTCTGAAATAATTTTGAGATAATTAGGGATATATAAACACAGACTGAATATTATATGCTAATAAAGAATTATGGTCAAAATTGTTATGTGTGATAATGATATTGTGATTATAATTTCACACACACGTATGAGTATTTAAAGATGAAATGATGTGATAAGTAGAGTTAAAAAATATATTCCAAGGTCATGGGAACAGTATATGTGGCATGTAGATGAAGAAGAATACAGAATACTAATTATTGCAGATGCTTGAGTTTGTACAGATGAATTTCTTAATACTATTTTCCCCAGTTTTATGTATTTAAAAAAAAATCCCATAATAAAATAATTGCTATAAGGGAAGTACTTCCAGCCACGGCCAGTGGCGGTGGCAGAGGATCCCTGGTGTGGCCACTGCCTGCCGGGGGCGATGACACCAGTGTGTGCAGACGTGTTACAGAGTGTGAGCTCTGCACGAGATTACTATGTGCTGCACAGGAAATAATTCGGGGGTCAAGGTGGTTTTGGGGAACAGTGGGTGGCGGAGAGCTCAGGGGAGCTGTGCAGGACGCTGGGTTTATGGGGAGAGCTGCCTGGGCTGCTTCCATGTGAACTGTGACTGTAAGAAGGAGAACGGAGCACATTGAGCTGTGACTAAGCAGGAAATAGGAGCATGTAGAACTGTTCATTTCTTTGACCATGGGAATTTTTTTTTCTTTACTGATTTTAGAGAGAGAGGAAGGGAGAGGGAGAGAGAGGTACAAACATCGATGAGAAAGAACATGGACTGGCTGCCTCCTGCATGCCCCGCACTGGGGATCGGGCCCACAACCTGGGCATGTGCCCTGCCCGGGAATCAAACCGGCGACCTCTTGGTGCATGGGTCGATGCTCAACCACTGAGCCACACCGGCTGGGCAGGGAATTATTTTTTAAATAGAGGATTTGATGCATCACTATGTTCACTGCAGCATTACAAGATAAGATATGGAAGCAACCTAAGTGTCCACTGACAGACGACGGGATAAAGAAGATGTGGACATAATATACAGTGCTCGGCATACAAAAGAATGAAACCTTACCATTTGCCACAGCATGAATTGACGTGGAGAGTGTTATGCTAAGTGGAATAAGTCAGACAGAGAAAGACAAATACCATGTGATTTCACCTATATGTGGAATCTAAAAAACAATATAAATGAACAAACAAAACAGAAACAGACTCGTGGATACAGAGAACTGATGGTTGCCAGAGGGAAGGGGGTTGGGTGTTAGATGAAGGGACTAAGCAGTACAAATCGGTGGTCACACAACAGTCCTGGGGAGGTAAGTGCCGCAGAGGGAAATAGTAATATTGTAATAACTACCTATGGTGTCAGGTGGGTACTAGACTTATAGGGAAATCACTTCATAAGTTATATAAATGTCTAACCGCTACGTTCTACACCTGAAACTAAGATAATAGTGAATGTCATTTAAAAAAAATTTTCAAAAAAAGTTAAATAGTGGATTTTGCAGAGTTACGTAGGAAACACAAGGATAAGAGGACCTGGGCCTGGGGAGGCAGTTTGTTGTGCAGGGGATGAGCTGCCTGGTCTGTGCGGGGACACAGCCCTGTCCCTGTAGGATTTTCTAGAACAGGTTCAAGTGCCGGTTTGGCCATTTCACACCTGTAGCCTCTGAACCTCAGTTATCTAGCCTGGAAATGGAAAATAATAACTCTCTTGCCTGGTTATTGTGAAAATCGAATGAGATAACATGTTAAAAATGCCCTGCAGATGCCAAAGGACCGCAAATGGACGCACTTGTCCTGTGCAGTCCATGCACACTCCTTTGGTGTGTCCGGGCCGCGGGCTGCGGCGGGGTGGGTTGGAGGAGGGAAGGGATTAGAACCCGTTTCCTCTTTACTAACCGAAGTCCTTGTGCTCACCCACCAGCCTGCCTGAAAAGGATCTTCAAGGTGCCTGGCCTTTCTCCCATGTGTAATGCATTAATTAAAATAATCTATCTTCCTACCCACCCACCTGCAGAAGATGGGCAACCAGCTCAATAAAGATAAGGGCCCACACCATTCTCAAGGTCACTGAGATTTGTTTTAAAATGACAAGTCCTAGAAAAATTATATGCTCAGAGCTCCTTCTCCTCCTAGTGAGTCACTGTTATTTCCCCTTCTCAGAGGAAAGCCCTAGGCATTTGGGAGGTCCGGGGGGGGGGGGGGGGCAGCCGGAGACCAGGCTGTGTCCTTCAGCTGGGGACTCTTACCTCAGTCTGCACCATGTGGACCCTGTGAAGCCTGAGGTCATACACTGCTCCATAAATGTCCACAGAGTCTTTGGAGTCTAACTGCTGGAGAATTCGGTCCAACGCGATAAAGGTTCCAGTCCTGCCCACACCGGCACTAGAAGAGATGTCGAAGGAAGACAGCGTTTCTATGACACTGGACTTTCAAGACGGCATCCGAGCCTTGAGCAAAATCTTTCTTTGCCTTCCAAGCGATGGAAGGATATAGGAATATTTCTTTCTCTCCATGTGCTCTATCACAGAAGTGGAACCTAGAGTCCCAGCCCCGACCCCTTCCTTCGCCTCTCCTCTCACCAGGGCTAAGCACTGCTCTGCTCTGGGCGTGTGTCCTGTCCGCGCCTGGCTCTGTCCTTTTCCTACATCCACAAACAATATATTCATTTTATGTGTTTCAAACATTTACCAAAATGGTAACATGTTTCATGTATTCTTCTGCCAACTTCTCTATGCAGTACTGTGCTTTGAGATTTGTCCATGTTGTTCCTCACATATATAAAATTGCTTTTAACGAGTTTATCAACCACCACTAATCCATCCACCGCTAATCCGTTCCCTACGGATAGACAGTGAGATCAGTTTGTTTCTCTTTTTAAAAAACAGTGTTGCCATGACCATCATTTGCCCACGGGTGGGCATTTCTCTGGGGCTGCTATGTGGAAGCAGAGCTGGGTGTCACAGGGTGTGAGACCTTCAACCTCACTGGGGATTGACAAATGGCTCCCAAAGTGATTGCATAACCGGGGGATTTTTGCTGCACATATCCATAAGAAAAAGGAGAACAGTGCTCCAGTGGTCCTGGGTAAAAATGCCTGCCATTCTCCAGAAAGCAGGAAGCTCTTAAGTACCATACATTGCTATTAAAAGCATCAGGGTTCCAATGGCATATAAAAGCAGGGCTCCTAGGGTGCCGGGCTGACTGGGAGAAAATGAGTGCATTTGACATTTCTTACGGTTGCAGTTCCCTGCTCCATATTTATTAGTGTTACTCAGTTAGGGCTATCAAAGTGTTGCTGCAAACATTAATTAGCTAAACACCAGGCTCCCCAGAGAGAGACGGGGGTGGGGAGAGAAAGAGAGAGATGGACTGTTAGGTTGATTTTATGGACACACAGTCTGAAGCCAGGAGAATTTGGGTGAGAACATAAATTTAAGAGCAAAACTGGGTGCTACAGATGGCAGGTGCTACTCAACCTGGAGGGTGGACTACAGTGGGGATCCTGAAGGACAGTTAGGGTTATGATAGATGGAGGAGAGAGAAAAGGCCATTCCAAGGAGTAAGAACGGCCAGAGGCAAGAATAAGTGTGCGCTGTCCGTGCTGGCTGGAGTGGGAGGGTGTTCCGGGAACGTGACCGGGTTAGAGGGGATCAGTTATGGAGGGCCTGGAAGTCGCACGAGGACTGCGTTTGTGCAGTAGGAACCAGAGCAAGAGGGGGAGAGAAGGATGAAGGGTGAGGGTGAGAGAGAAGAGGGATTGAAGAAAGCAGAAAAGAAGAAGTCAGTGAAAAGGAATGAGGTTGGAGAGAAGGAGACGTGAGCGTAACAGCATCCTCTGGGCCCAGACAAATCCTCCACCGTCCAGAGTCCCACCCTTCTGCCTCTTTGCAGACTCCCAGATGTCGTTTTACTGGCTCCTAGTGGCCGAGTACCTGCAGTGCACCACGGTGGGCCCGGAGCCAGGCGTCCTGTTGATGTAGTCCCTGACAGTCCTCACGAACTGGATCAGGGACTGGGTGGTCTCTGGGACTCCATGGTCTGGCCACACCGTGTAGTGGAAGTGGCGGATGAGCCTGTGTGCGTCAAGCTGTTCCTCCTGTAAGAGCAGAGAGGACACTGAGAAGGACCCAAGGCAAAGTGTCCCGTCTGACAGCTGTGATCCTGCAGCAATGCCTCCGGGCTGCAATGCCAGGGGAGGAACCGGCAAAACTGGGACTCCCAGGTGACCTTCCTCTCTCTAAGCTGGGTCATTAAATGAAATCAGACAAACCAACGTACACTGCATATCCTAAACTCCCGGATGGTCCACTCAGGCAGCACGGACTCCGAGAGCATCTGCAGGATGAGGTCCCCATAGTAGAGGGAGTCCTGGTCCGCTGGCCAGTAATGGTCACACTTTACCTAGAGGAAGAGCGGACAGAAAAAAAGTGAGTCCGGAAATGTGACTCCTCTATGAACCTGAACTTTCCCTCCTCGAAAGGTCTTCCTGAGTAGGGACCCAGGATCGGCTGCTAAAGCCATCTGACCATCGGCTTGGCATGAACCTGCTCGGGGCCAGCAGCCAGCCGAGCTGCGGCTGCGAGTGGCGGGGAGACGGCGAGGAGCGAACCCCGAACGCTGCCCTCGGTTTCCGCCCGGGCACAGGGCTTCACGGCTGAGGTTCTACCGTTTTCTTAGCATTTCAGTTCCACTGGCAGATGAACCACATCTTACAATGGTTCTTTTCGAAGAAAGATCTAGCTGGGCAGAGGAAGACACTGTCTTCCAGGCCTGTTTATAGTTTGATGTCACTGTCCTAACCTGTGCCATGTGCTAGATAATCTTTGAAAAATCTGAGCACTTATTTAAGCTCAAAATTACATGTAGAAAGACGAAAGAAAGAGGATTATGGACATATATTATTGACCACGGGTACTGAGCGCTTGACATGTAATTTCTCTTTTAATCCTCAAAGTAACCGTATAAAGTAGAGGGTTGTAAGTGCGTTACAAGAGGTGCTTAATTGTCCAGTTAAATATTTCCCTTTGTGTCAGGACAACCTGAAGGTCACGTCTCCTTTCCTAAACGTAGGGCAGAGCCAGCGACCCTGGCAAGGCATCTCCTCTCCCCAAACCCTGAAGAATGAGCCGACAAGTGGCCACTTCATCTTTCTGTGTCAGGGCATTCTGATAATCCCAGTCTGCAAATGGAGACACCTTTGACTGACACTTCAGACCCAGAATCCGATCGGCACCACCTAGTAGAGCCTTTCATAACTGTGTGGCTTAATTCGCCGACAGTGTTCTCAGACGATCCTTACTTAGCTTTGCGGGGATTAACTTTTTTTTTACCCTCACCCTAGGACATTTTTTTGCATTTATCTTGAGATAGAGCAGGAGGGAGAGAGGGAGGAGGAAGAGAGAGAGAGAAACATGGACGTGAGCGAGACACATGGAGTGGCTGCCACGCTCATGACCCCCTGGGGCCAGGGACAAACTGCAACTGAGGTACGTGCCCTTAGTGGGAACCAAACCAGGACTCTCTGGTCCGCGGGCTACGCTCTAACCGGTGAGCCAAACCGGCCAGGGTGGGGTTAACTTTTTTAAAAAATGTATCTTTAATGTTGATAGTATTACAGTGTCCCCTCTCATATCCCCCCTCCACCCCTATCCTGCTCCCGCCCCCGCAGGGGTTAACTTTTGATGCTGGGGAAGAAGTCCCTCCAGGTGGCGAGAGCAAGGCTGGAAGTCAGGAAGACTGTTTACTCACCCGGCCCTTCTCCACACACTGGGTCACCATGACGATGTTGTGGACATTCTGTTCCCACACCATTTTCCAGAAGTCATCCTTAGTGCCAGGCAGAGGTCCCTGAGCAGTGATGTACTCTCTTCTGAAGTTGTTGCCCTGCAATGAATTTACAATATGGAGAGTCAGAAACAATAGGCCTCTTCAGAACTATAAACAAAGAGAGGGCTGCAGATTAGATGATATGTAGGTCTTTGCCAGGCCCCTGACTTGAGAAAAAGATACTAACACAAGTGTCAAGGCTTGGGAGCAGAAACAAAGGTCGGAACACTGAACTATTGTTGAGAGCCAAATTACTTTTTATTAGGCTGGGTCTATTCTAAAGGGCAATGGAGGGAGGACTCGGGCTATAATCTAGAAAACAGTTCATCCGCAATCGTGTGTGTGTGTGTGTGTGTGTGTGTGTGTGTCTGAGGGACTGACTTTGATCAGGATCTTTTCCTATTTAACCTAGAAGCTTGCAGTTATTTTGGATAATTGGCACTGGGGTGTTGGTAAGAGATGTCATACAAGGGAAACTGGAGGAAAGAGAAACCAGCTTATTGAGCACCTACCCTGTAACGTGCTATGGGCTAGGACTTCCCTAGACAGTATTTAATCTTAACCTAGGACATTTTCACCCACTGCTCCTGCAACAGAGAATTCCCTGCAGATCCTAATCAAAGCTTTCTCTCCTTTCCTGTCCTCAGACCGCCACATTCTATCACGTCCGCCATTCCCCCCCACCCCCACCCCCCAAATACTGCCTCTCCTTCGGCTATTCCTTATTTATCCTCCAGGTCTCAATGTGTTGCCTGCTCTGCTGAGCTCTCCTCTGCCTTTCTGTCTGCTGGGTGATGTTCCCCTCCCGTGGCAACCTCTTACGAGAGTGGCCCTCAGACCAGCAGCATGGGACTCCCCTAAGAGCTGGTTAGCAGTGAGGAATCCCAGGACCCACCCTGGCGCTGCTGTATCAAAATCTGCGTGTTAACAATGACGTGGATGTGTGTTTCTCAGGTCGTCACCTTGTCATGTCCTGATGCCCCAACTCTGCTGAGAGTTCCTGAGGGTCAGATTCCATCTTACCATATCCCTGTACCTAACTCAGTGACTGACTGATAGCGAGCACTTAATAAGTGTTTACTGAATGAAAGAATGATTATTTGAAATAAACATTATTTATCCTTATTGTTTGTAAAAGAAAATGGAGGCCCCAAGAGGTGACATCACTTGCCCAAGGTCATAGAGGTCAGCAAGGGGCAGAGATGGGATTGAAACGTGGATCTGTCTGATCTTAAAGCCTTTTCTATTGTAGTGTGCTGTAGAAAGTGGGCAAGATGCTAGCCAGAACCTGAGCCCAAGGTTTGACATAACCTTGGAGCTGCATCTGTGGTTTTCAAAAATCCAAATAATTTTGCATCAGCTTGCCTACCAAGGCAGCCTTAGCAGGGGAGGTCCAGCCCCTTTAGGGAGCACTAATCTTGGCTTAGGGCTGCAGCGAGAAAACGGACCTGTGAAAATGCAACCTGGGCTCATTAAAATCTCTTACGACTACAGCCACTTTGAAAAATGGGCCTCGGCACCAATCACATTGGACATCTCGTGTTTTATGGCAATCAGACATGGTCTTGTCTTTTATAGCCTGAGAACAGTAATAGCATGTAGGAGGGGCGGTAGCTCCAGTGTGGTCACCCATCAAAGCTCCGCCCGGGCACTCCAGCCTAGTGGACACTCACAGGGATGTAGCTGGCATTGATGTAGTCAGAGCAGGGGTCGTCGTCCACATTGGACAGCTTCACCCGAGAGGCATCATCTAGAAGGAAGGTTATTGAGACACATGTGTCACTGAGTTTTGGGGTGATTTTTCTACAGTTTATGGAATGCTGATCCCCATCACCGCCCCACAAGGGAGAATCTTCATCTCCACTCTGCAGACGGGACACCTACTTGCCCCAGGTTGCATAGTTGGCTCATAAACACACAACCAAATGCCTTTTGCAGCCTCTCTGCGCTTTCCTTTGTAACACTATTTGCAACACTTTGATATCTGCCCAAGGAGTGGCCAGCCCCCTCCCTCTGCTGGAATGAATACAAACAATCCAGACAAACCACCTTCCATTGCTTCACCTAATCGGGTAAGGACAATGAAACTACATAATAATTATTTAACAAGAATTGCTCACTGGAGACCTTGCTACGTAAACTGAGGTTGGCCTTTGCCGTTAGCCCTGTTACTGCTCTGAGGCTCTCCCAGGAGAAGCAGTAGGACCTCGTGGGTGACATGTCAGCAGCATAAGACACCTCAGAACCAGAATTCAAGCTGGTTGTTACCCATCTGGAGGGAAGTGCAAGTAACATACAAGTCATTCCTTTCCAAAGGCATTCAGAGCCTCGGGCCTTCCAAATCCAGCCAGACCGTATTTCTTTAGCTCATTTTATTCCTGGAGATGAGAAACGGCTAGTGGAAGACGGTATTACAAACTTCAATAGGAAACTCACAGGGCAGTATATTGTTGTATCGATTTTTCCCTCTATTCTCCGGCAAGAGCGCAATGTCACACGGTTGGTTTCGACCCACGTCTCTTAAGTCCTAGTAGGTCAAAAATCAGTTTGCAAGTAAAGAATACGAAATAGAATATGAAATAGAAAGAGCACGATCTTTGAGACAGAGAAGGGTATGAGAACATGTACACTAGCTCCTGTTTATGAGGGCCGCGTATTCTTCATGCTCGGGCCCGCCCCGCAGCCACCCCACCGGAGGTATTCTCATCTCCTTTTTACAGATGGGACGCAGAAGCATAACTAACCAGCTTCCGGTCACATGGGTGGCAAAGCTGGGAATCGAATCCAAAGCCTGGGCACTTTCCACTCAAGCCCAATGGTTCGCACTCAAGCAAATGGCCAGGTTAAGTAACTGACAGTGTTAGGTTTGCATTTGCAGTTTGTTAGTTCTTTCTTAGCATCGGACCCAGGCAGCACTGTGCTAGCCGTGCGTCTGGAGATGAAATGGCCTGTGGTGATGTGCGGTGCGGGGAAGGGGATTTGGCATAAGGAGCACTCAGCCGAGATCCTAAGTGGCACCCTAACTCCTGAGCCTGCTCGGCCTGTGATTCCACAGTAAAGGTGGGGAGGGAACTTCTGCTGAGAACTTGGGTGTTCAAGTGTCATTGCATCTGAGTTGTACCTCGTACTCCTTGGATAGAAGGTAGTTGGAGTCAGCCTGTAGCTTCATGAAGTGCCCTTCAAACTGATTTATTTTTATTGGGCTAGAGTTAAAATATAACAAGGAAAAGAAAATTACTGATGGGAAAATGCCATAACCAGTTAGAGTTGTATTTCAAAAGCAGATAATATAGGAATTAATGAGTTTTCTCTCTTACCAAGAAGTTTTCCGGTTACTGTGAAAGGAAGCCAAAAGAAAGACCTCGTTAATAACCCTCACATAGTACAGTCAACTCATCTTTCAGTAGATGGTGTGAGAAGATGCGGTGCTCACCCTTTCTGGCCCAGGTTCAAGTGCACAGAGAGTGGTCGGTCCCGGCGGATGCTCAGGTGGGCTGAGGGCCTTTCTCGACCGTGGCTGTAACATAAGGGAGGCGGTTTATATTCTAATTATGAAACTTGACTTCAACACATTTTCCATTTACGGCAGGGCTGTGCATGCTTGTGCCTATGTGGATTTTTCAGTATTCATGTAGATTTATACCCAGCCAACGTCTCTTTGAGGGAGGGGAAGAGAGGAAGAGCATCAAGAAGAAACAGATTTTTCTCACTCTGAAACGGATGTCTGCAAGAGCTGGAGCTGTGTCTTCTGGTTTTTGGCTACAGGTCACAATCACTTCCCACACTCTCAATAAAACTTTCCTTTAAAAAAACCCCAGTAAACCTTAGATGCAAGACATGACATCCAGAGGGAACACAGTGTGCCAAATAAAGAAATTCCCTCAGAGAAGAGAGTGTGGCACCGGGACCACATGCTTTGGTTCTTTTCGGTCTCTCCTTAAATTAGCACAGCAGATCGAAGCCATCACATGGTGATGTCTGCCATACTTTTCAGCATATTTCAGAAAACTGCTCGCAGGAGATAGAACCACATACACAATTTTTCTTTTTCCTATGCAAAAGGTATTATTTCACATTCCAATGAAGTGACACACAACCCCTCAGTCACCGGGGGAGGGCAGAATTCATCAATGGTATGTAAAGAGGCTGACAAGAGTGAGTCATGGTTTTAGGCTTTGACTTTTCTATTTCATGAGAAACAAAGGTGATGTAACTGAGAGAAATTAAACTATTTCCCCTTCTTACTGTTCAGGCTAGAGGGCATTTTCAGTTGCACCTTTCAAATCATGGACCCAATCACCAAAAGGGTCTTGGTACTCACCTCGCTTTCTGCCTGCAGATGAGCAAGGCCACCACGGCCACCAGCATGCCAATCAAGAAGAGACCAGCACTCACACCTTCAATAACTCCGAACAGAGGCTCTACAATAATCCAGATGGAAACAACAAACCCAGTGGGCACATTAGTGCTAGTGAACCAGTAGGGGAGCTACCGAAGCTCTGTCTCCCCTGGAACATTATGACAGGGAATTGAAACGGTGCCCACGCTGCGCATTTTCCCATCTAAAGCACGAGAAGATGAAACCCTGCCTATCATCCTGTAACGGCTGGTCGGTCCTTACACTCTGGGAGTTAATGTTATGTAGCTTTTAAAGGAATTTTGGACTTGTTTGTGCTTGTCTATAAAACTTGGGACTTTTGAGATAAATGCCAGCAGTTAGCCACCAAAATAAAAATGTTACTTCATTTGTATAAAACAAGTTAGAGCATCTGGGACTTGAGCAAATCCAGTGAATTGCTGAGAGTGATTTTAACAAACTCTTATTTTTATTGTCTAGTATAATACTGCCACTGAGAGTTTATGAACAGGCAAGAGTAGCTCATTTTTAAAACAATTTTATTGAAATATAATTCACATATGATACAATTCACCAGTTTAAGCTGTGTAATCCAGTGGTTTTTAGGATAGTCACAGAGTTTTGTAAACATCACCACATTCAATTTTACAACATTTTTATCATTCCCCCTAAAGAAACCCCATTCCCTTAGCTGTCACTCTCCATTCTCCCCTCTCCGAGCCCTGGCAACCACTAAGCTTTCTGTCTTCACAGATTCGCCTATTCTGCACATTTTACATGAGCTGAATCATAAATACGTGCTTTTCTGAGATTGGCTTAGCATAATGCTTTCAAGGTTCAGCCCTATTGTAGCATTAATCAGTATTTCATTCCTCTTTATGGCTCAATAATATTCCATTGCATTAATCTGTGGGAGCAGATATATCACATTTTGTTCATCTAATCATCCATTAATGGCTATTTGGGTTATTTCTACTCTTGGTTATTATGAATAATGCTGCTGTGAACAGGTGTTTGCAAGTTTTGGTGTGAACATATGTCTTCATTTCTCTTGGGTATGTACTTAGGAGTGGAATTGATGGGTTCGATGGTAACTCTGGGTTTAACATTGTGAGAAACTAGAAAACAGTTTTTCCAAAGCAGCTACACCATTTTTCATTCTCACAAGCAATGTATGAGGGTTCCAATTTCTCCAAATCCTCACCAACACGTCTAACTTTCTTTTGGATTACAGTCACTCTACTAGGTGTGAAGTGGTGTCTTGTGGTTTCAATTTACATTTCTCTAACGACTTATGATGTTGAGCATCTTTTCATGCGCTTATTGGACATTTGTGTATCTTTGGAGAGATGTCTATTCATGCCTTTTGTTATTTGTCTTTTTATTATTGAGTTGTGAGTTAAGAGTTCTTTACATGTTCTGGATACTCAAAGCTTATCAGATATAAGATTGGCAACTAGTCTCTCTTATTCTGTGGGTTGTCTTTTCACTTTCTTCATGGTCTCCTCTGAAGCACAAAAGTTTTTCATTTTGATTAAGTCCCATTTATCTACTTTTTATTTTATTGCTTGTGCTTTTGGTGTCATATCTAAGAAACCACTTCCTAACTCAAGGTCACAAAGACATACTCTTGTGTTTTCTTCTAAAAGTTGTATTATCTTAGCTCTTACGTTTAGGTCTTCAGATTAGCCCATTTTTGAAGTTTCATCTTAAACCCTTGGATTTGTTTATTCAATGTTGCTTTTCAAGACTCATCAAATCAACACAATCATCTTTCTTTTAATGTGATTAATATTCTTTTTGTGGCTAAATGCTTATCATCTTCCTTTACTCGATTACATACAATTTTCGTTGTATGACAATATTTCAAAGAGGAAAGATTTGTGTTTACAAAGCCTCTACTTAACACTAAATTATAAGCCAACATGTCTAAATGGTCTTAACTGTGTTCTGATCTCTTTTTGGCTCGAAAGGTGGGAGATTATTCCTATATTTGGCACAAATAGATAGGAGTGTTTGTGAGGCTGTCATTTTGTCATGCAGCATGACAGACTGTTTTTAGCTGCAAAGAAGAACTTTCTGAGATCAAGCACAGTGTAACACCGGCTTCAGCGACAGACCGGGACAGATCATGGCAACGAGGAAAACTGTGCTGGAAAATGACGCTATTCTCAGCCTTCCTGAAATAGTCGAAGGCAGTGCAGTGTACAGGTTAAGGATGCCCGCAGACAGGGCCAGAAGACCGCTCTACTGGCTTTGTTTAGCATGGTCGGTCTTCTCGATCAGCAGCATTTGCACAGACATCTGAGTTACAGAAACTCTGGGTGCCTCAGGGCCTCACCTTTAAAATGAGGATGATACCAGTATTTTACATCAAAAGGTTGTGGTTGGCTTGGAGAAGTTATTCTATGTACAAGGCTTAAAACTACCTGCACAGAGCAGGTGACCAGTAAATATCAGCTGCCATTATCGCTCAGCCTGTCCCTCTAACACACAAGAGAAGTTTCTTTCATAAATTTAGGGAAAGCCTTTTAAGTTCATGTTTTTGTAGTGTAAAAACAACATGTAACGAACAAAAGGACAAAGGTCACCTATAATCCCACTACTCTGAGATATTGTTAATATTTTGGTATTTTTTCTTCAAAATTTTTTCTATGTATTTCTAGGCATATGCATGTATACATTCAAAAGCCTTTTGTATCTATTTATATTTTGACCCATGCAAGCTCTTTGTTTTAATGTTTTCCACCCACTGTTAAAATATTCATCTTTAATAGAAAAAAAATCTGGTACTTCTACCTTTTCTAAACAAATCCCTTTCCAATCCATTCTCCTACAGAAGATGTATAATTCCTCTAATCCACATCAAACCATAATCACATACAAATTAGATTCCAAGTGAAAATCAATGTTCCCCTCACCATGTGCCAAGTTAGCAGCTCTCCCGCTAGAGGCCGCTGTAGGTGACGGCGGTCGGTGGAGTATGTGGGTAGATGGAAAAGTTAGACTTACCTGACTCAGTGGTGATAGGCAAAGAAAAAAATGTGTCTGAATAGAGTGGCTTTGTGAATTCCTTTAGGTCCTCATCAAAGAGCTGTGTAAAAGCCCGAATGCTGATTCTGAAAAGAAAACATTTATTTAGGCACGAATCAGTGGCTGACCACAATAGGGCCGACTGAAGAATGTGTTCAGGAGACACAGGGTGGGCACCTGCCAATATGTATGTAGGGTAGGATATGCATTATGGAATCAGACAGACCTGGGTTTGTTCATTCATCCAACACTTATGGAGCCCCTACTGTGTGCCAGACCCTGTTCCAGGAGTGGAGATACTGCAGAGAAGAAAATTAAATCTCTACCGTGCCAGAGGTTATTATATTTTCATGGAAGAAGTCTGATAGTAAATGCGCAAATATAATATGCCAAATAGCAGTATGTACCATTAAAAAGATACAGCAGAGTAAGGGAGATGGA
Organism: Molossus molossus; assembly: GCF_014108415.1. Taxonomy (NCBI): domain Eukaryota; kingdom Metazoa; phylum Chordata; class Mammalia; order Chiroptera; family Molossidae; genus Molossus; species Molossus molossus. The sequence continues at coordinate 62,517,856 of NW_023425345.1, read as the reverse complement.
GAGCAATGTGTAGGGAGCATGTGGGACCACTCTCTTCAGCACGGTCCACTAAGGTCTCTGATAAAAGGACACATGCACAGAAATCTGAGGAAAGGGGGGGGGGAGGGAGCCATGGCTGCATTCCAGGCCGATGCAAGGATCTTGGTGCCCGGAGGCCAGCATGGCCAGAGCACAGTCTATGAATGACAGAGTGGTAGGAGCTGAGCTGAGGTCTAGATGGAGCCAGACCATGGAAGACCCAGCAGGTCTGGTGAGGACTTTGGCTTTTGTTCTGAGAGGCACAGGGAGCCACTGAAGGGTGTGATCAGGATCGCTCCGGCGCTGCAGCATGGGGTGGCAGTAGCAGAGAAACTAGTCTCTAGGGGATGGCAAGGGTTCGAGTGGGAGATGCTGGCGTGGACCAGAATGCAGTGGTACCAGTAGTGAGAAGTGCTGAATATTTCAAAGAAAGAGATGAGAGATTTGCTGATGGACGCGCAGTAGAAAGGGTGGAATCAAGGGTGAATCCACATGTGGCTGAAGAACAACGTGAAGAACGGAGGTGACATTTATAACATCAAGGAAGACCATGGAGGAGAATGTTGAGGGGTTTGGGAAGATACAGAGTTAATCTGTGGGGGCAGAAATTCTGTGGTGCCTGTCACAGCAGTCAAATGGGTCAACTATCAATGTTATTGGTATTACTGTCATTGTTGCTATTTATAAAAACATATAAAAATAAAACTTTACATTGAACATTACATTCCAAATGCAATGATGTATCTCCCCATGTTTTTGACATTAGTTATTTTCTACAGAGCCTTTTATCTAAAAATAATTTAATATCATTGTCAACGCCATAAAATTTACTTCCTGCCTTCTTTATATGTAACTGCTGAAATTACAAAGAGATACACGGTCACTACTCTTGAAAACTAGAAAAACAATGTCGTCAATACATAAGGCAAACAGTAAAAGAAGAAAGCATATATTAATCTGCAAATGAGGAATTTCAGTTTGGAGGGAACCATGAGTTTGGGCATAAGGAAATGGGGTGGCTTGGAGCATAGGGTTCCAAGGGGGTGGGGTGACGAGAGTGAAATAAAGTGGAAAAGCCTGCAAAAGGCCATCTGGGAGGAGAGGGGTCCAACTAGAGACTAGTGTGCCAGTTCAGGGCCTGGGTCTTGGCAGGGAGAACGGAAAGAGGACTGACAGGCACTGAGAGGAGGGGCAGAGAGGACTAGTCTGAAGAGGAGAAGAGCGGAATCAAAGATGGTTCTAAGCTCAGGTCACTGCGGAGAAAAATGACCTCACTTATAGGCTGGGGAAAGAGGATGAGCTTCACTTGGGCTAATTGGGGTTTGTGTGACAGCGAGACATTGATTTAGAGCTGTTCCATCACCTGGACAGGAGCACTGCTGAGGTAGCTCCATGTGCCCATGGCGGGGGGTAGGGGGGGTGCCCGGAGACCAGCTGGCCCTGAATTCAGTAAGCAAGCAAGGTGCAGCTCCTAAAACACAGACTGGGAACCTCAGTCTGGATGAAAGCCTACTGTACCCATCAGAGGACCAGAAACTTACATTCCCTGGGTGAGTCAGGTCCAGTCTTGAGGGCTGTACTCAATTTCTGGGGACATAATTTAGGAAGCATTAGAGGTCATTTGGGGTGATTGACCAGAATGACGATAGAGGACCAGATAGACTTAGAGGAACATAATATTTGAGTTCAGATTTAAGGAAGACTACCATGTGGAACAGGAAGCAGACATCATTGTATTCCTCCCTGAAGACAGAACTAAGGTCAGTAGAATGAAGTCATGGAGGTACAGCTTCGGAACACAGAGTCGTGCCCCAGCATCCAGGGTAAGGGCTTCCAGTGACTGAAGAGCTCTAAACAGGGGCTGAGGGGAGCCCGCTCCCAGGGAAGCTACAGAAGAAGATTTCTGCACTAATTAAAGATTGGCTTGGGTCAGCTCTTGAGTTCGCTCTCTCTCAAGATTCTCAGACTATAGGTTTACTGATAGAGTACTGGGCTTGGTTTACATGGGAAACATTTTTCCAGTGTTAATTTAAATCCTATGAAAGTGAATGGAAGGGTCCTCTAGTCTTTTTAAAAAATGTCTAGATTTGTTGAACCCAGAAGTATCTGAGCATGTTCTGTAATAATGCTGAAGTAGTAACAGGCCAGGAAAAATTGTTCTGACCCTCTGTCCTCTCCTTCTAACACACGCCCCCCAGCCCTGCTTGACCCTGGACTATTCGCTCTTCTCAACAATCTGTGTGTTTCTGCATCTGCACTTGGGCTTGACCCGTTCCCTCCACCTAATTCTCTGTCCCTATTTCCATATTTTCGCCCATGGCACCTGCCTTTTCGCTCAGTGCCTTTCACAGAGGAGGCACATGTATTGAATATATTATCAGCATGATGAATTTCATAATATGAATACGATTATTTTAACAGATAACTGATAGTAATCATTTCAAGTTTTACTGTGTCCAGAATCAGAAAATTCTGTAGCACGAAGTTAGAGATCAGGTGGTTCGCGTTCCTTCACTTGAGGAAAACGAGGTCAAGAGAAGCAAGCTGACTGCCCAATCACGGTCACATTGCTATTCTGTTTAGAATAGAAACAAAACCAGATCAGCACTTTCCTAACCTCCAAACTGCCTCTCACCCATCATGCTCTGCCCTTTCTCTTCCCATACGGAATGATGGAAATTATATAACCGAACAATGGGAACCCAACAACGAATGGGAACACATTACATTCACTGACATAACAGACTTTCATGACAGCCAAACATAGTGCTTTCCAATTTCTTTTCAATCTTAATTTTTCTTTTCCATGTTCCTTCCTGCCCACCTATTTTCTCTGGAAAAAAAGGTGCCTGACAGCATCGAGGGTCACCATGGTGACTGTCGTGTTGAGACAGGTGGGATGCTGACGTCCCTGAGCCAGGGTCCAGCAGCCACCGTGCAGGGGGCCACTGAGCAGGTGGTTCTCCCATGTGCTTTGGAAGGCTATGCCTCCTCTCATCAAGCACTGTCTGCCTGGCATGCTTTCCCCAGGACTGAACCAAGTGTATACTGGAGAAATAGAGGAAATCTGAGTCCTAGAAAACAAACACATATGGCATGAGTTGATTGCACTATAATAAGAATGTGTAACTTTTCATAGAGTATCTTGGCTCCTAAACATTTATTTTATTTTATTTTTCTTTATTGATTTGAGAGAGAGAGGAAGAGAGAGATAGAAACATCGATGAGAGAGAACATCAGTTGGCCGCCTCCTGCATGCCCCCCACTGGGGATCAGGCCCACAACCTCAGCACGTGCCCTGACTGGGAATTGAACCTGCGACCTCTTGGTGCATGGGTCGATGCTCAATCACTGAGCCACTCTGGCCGGGCTTGGCTCCTAAACATTTAACAAGTGGTACTTGTCAAATTATTTCATAATCAGTCACGTCTGTCTCCTCTACTAGATTGTGTGCTCTCTCAGTGTGGTGAACAAGGTAGGTGACTAAACAAAGGGTTAACATCCCTGGTAAATAGAGGATTTTCAGAGGGATATGGGGACAGGGTGCTGCAGAAATGGCGCTGAGGGTCCAACTGCCCAGCCTTGAGCTGACAAGGGTGGCGTGGGCTGCTTGGAGGACTGAGTTGGCTTTGGAACGGTCTGAAGGAATAAACCAGAAGTCAAGGGAGTGGCGGCATCCCACACAGAGAGACAAGAATGCGCAGACTCAGAGGTAGAAGAGAGCCACGTCATATTCAAGGGAGGAGTGAGGAGGAGCAAAAGGGCAGGGGGCGGAGTGCACTTGGGAAAGTGGGGGGAGACGCAGCCGCGAGGACGGTGGGAGGGAGAGGCGAGGGCTGTGTGTGCCCTGCTCTGGAAGTGGTCACTTGCTCCTGAAGTGAGTGGGAACCCCCGGAACCCCTGGAACCCCTTAGTCTAGAAGGAACATGACTAGGTCTGATCTGTTCCCCCGGACAACTCTGTAATGTTTTGCAGATGAGAAAACTGAGGATCGGAGAACTGAAACCCTATTGATAAGGCCCCACACCGGCAGCGCTGGAACTCGAATGCAGGGGCTCCCCCAGGAGCGCGGAGCTGCGGGGCAGGAAGGAATATGCTGGGGGCCTGGCAGGCTGTGGTCCCGACACCAGCTGTGTTAGCTTCTTATTCTCTCTCTGAAATGTAGTGATGAGTCATCTCTCCTCTCTCAAAAAGGAAACCATCAAAAACAGCCTCAACTTTCCAACTCACAAAGAGAAAATGGCCCTTGGGAGACTTTCGCTCGAGTTTCCTGGAGCCCAAGTGACTAAGGAGCTGAGGCGTCTCTTGGTTCTTACAGGAACTGAAGGGTTCCAGCACTCGGAGATACTTCTCCTTTGCTCGGTGTGAGATCTCACCTCCTTCAGGTGAACTCAGAATGGTCTCCTCCTGAAGCAAACATCACCAGTAAGTGTGGGTATGTTTACTCTGGAGGTGCAAACCTTGGCTGGGGTGGCAACAGCATTGTTGTGGTGAGTCCTGGGCAGAGGTAAGGGGACAGAATTCCTGCTCAAAGTGAGCACTCTGTGTTCGGACACCTACTGGCTTCCTTTGTCGATGTGAGGAGATGCGTGCTCTCAGGCGTGGTTAGGCCACTGTCTCCTTTTGGAGTTGACTCAGGGGTGATGCTCAAAATATGTAAGAGGCTGCGCTGGCCAGTGTGGCTTAATGGTTAGAGCATCGGCCCACACACTGAAGGGTCACAGGTTCAATTCCCAGTCAAGGGCATGTACCTGGGTTGCAGGTTCCATCCCCAGCCCTGCATGTGTAGGAGGCAACCAATCACTGTGTCTCTCTCACATCTATGTTTCTCTCTCTCTCTCTCTGCTCCTCCCTCCCTCTCTTCAATAAAAAAAATATCCTTAGGTCCTGGGCACCAACCAATAAGAATAGACACTGGCCCATAGAGAACCGGATTGGCTACCCTATTGGCCAGATATCAGCTCTGGGAACATACAACAAAGATGGCACAGCCTTCACAGAAGTACCCATCTTGAGTGCCTGCATCTTTACTTCCAAGACGGCAGCACAGATTGATTCTCTTTCTCTTGAGGACCCTGGTTGGGGATGCTGTGCACTCCTGCGTGTTCCCACGGTGGGGAGGTAGGGAGGCTGCAGTGGTGCTTCCTGGGACCAAACCAAACAGCTGCTCCTTTTCATCCACCGCTTTAGGGTGAGGAAAGGATGCTCCCATTCATTCAGGGGCATCTCCCTTCAAGAGGTCTGTTTGGACCAAAGAGCACTTTCATCTTTTTATGCTTTAGAATGAAAATAAAGAAGTGTAATTTGAGTCCTCATTAAAAGTGGAAGCTAAAATTTCATTCTTCTTGGGTCTCTCTAAATTCAGTCTTTCTACTTAGACATTTTCACAATTGTTAACCTGGGAATTGATTTGACTCGGACTAAAGAAGTTTTAGGAGAAAGAACAATCTCTTAAGAACCTTCAATTCTTCACATAATGAACGAGAGCTTCTGCACAATGCTCAAGGTCCTTTTTACGCCTTACCTGTGAATAGAGGCAGGAATACAACTTTTACAAATTACCTAGTAAAATATAGAGCACTCTTGTAACGTAGCATGTCCCTCAACAAGATGATGGCAAGACATCTAACCTGTAGGCCGTGCGTGGCTTCAGCGGTCCATCACAGAATTTTTGCTCATCGGGATCGCATTTTCCACCCAAGCTCTCCATCTCTGCTCCAAGCTTAATGTTAAAACTCTTGGAGTTGCTGTCAGGACTTTCGGCACATTTGCTGGCAAAATAATTGGTCTGATACACTCGAATGGAGTCATTGTGCCTGTATTCCAGGTAGGAGGGCAGAGGGTGCTGTGGGTCTGGCTTCAGCTCATCACTGCCTGGAGGGAGAGAGCCCACAGTGAAGACGGACTTTCTTGCGGCCTCAGTGACTTCTACCTATGTTTCTAAGTCTGACTCCTCACCATCTCTGGTCATTTCCAGAGTGCAGTATTTGTGATCTTGAAGGATGCTGTGAAATTCTCCAAGTGAAATTATTTTTAATTCATTTTTTCTAAAATAAATGATGAAGAGTGCATAACAAAATTATACACACACACACACACACACACACACACACACACACACCATCATTTTCCTTGGAAATGTGTGTGAGAGGGTATCTCATTAAATCAAATGATAACATGTCCCACAGTTCCAGAAAGTTAAACACTCCCCGTTTGTGAGAGTCAGCCCACTCCATAAGCTCTCTACCTTGCCAATAATCATTGTAGCTAAGCTAATAAGGAAATCCCTATGACCTGGGAAATAGGGAAAAGATAAGAGAAATCAAGTCCAGGGCCAGAGCAGTCGCCCCACGAGCACGTTCCATGTGCCACGCCCGGTCCGATAACTGCTCCGGGTAGTAGCTGTTATCTTGAGTCCAGTTTAATCCTGGCTTGAATTTGGCCCCTCAGGCAGAGCACTTCCCAGAACGCTTCCCCTGCCCACCCAGCCTGCTGTGTGTTTTGGCACTGCAAACCAGTTTTGATGTTGGCTGGAGGAAAGCATAATTAGGAAGATAAATATTAGGGAGATTGAACACCATTTACAATGAAATTCAAGAAGTGGTACAGGAGGGGTTCATCACATCCTGGACTCTTATTTAATAAAATTTGCTCAAAATAAATGGCTCTTGGAAATATTATCTGGTTGGCAGTAGTTGGCAAGGAACGTAGCCTTCAGGATGAGCGTACACATTATAAATGCCATTTATGTGAGATGCACTGTTCTCTCAGGTCACCAGGGGACCACAGCCCATCTCCATGAACATCGAAAACTGAAACCCACCTGGCTGAAGGCCACAGGCGGCTTTCTGGGGTATGACTTCTTTTTTATCACTGCCTTATATTCATGTAGTGAAACATTATCTTCATTGTGGTCCACTTAAATCTAAAGTCTCTCCACAGTTCAATGTATGCCCAGTTACGAGGTGTGAAGAAATCTGGGATGCACCACTGACCCATGAAGTTATTTGATTATTTATGCATACCCAGCTTTAGAACAATTAAATAAAATGTAAAAGCACATAAACTGTCAGATACCTGGTGATACTAAAGTGCTATTTAGCTCCAACATTTGTCAGGCTTAAAGGTTCTCACTGCCCACAAGTGGGTTAAAATTGCCAAAGACGCTTAAGAAATTCATGTGCAGCACCTTAAACAATTTTGAAAAATACAAGACATGCAAAATATATCAATGCCTATCTAGACACAAACATCTATTTTGGAGAAATAACACACAATACTGCAGTGGCAAATACATGTATGGGCATGTGTGCACAAATATATAATGCTTACTATATTTTCACAAATGCTGATGTATATAATAACCTCTAAAGATCATACTCAGTGATTGTGTGGAATGTTGTTCAATTATTATCTAGTATTTGCCTAGTCCATAGGAATCAAGTAGTCACTGAGTAATTTGAGAATGAAAGAACTAGAGAATAAAGCATGCTACTGAAAATGCAGTGGAGAAAGGAGGAATGCTTTTTATGAAAATCTTTTTCCTCTCTCAAGCTTTTGAATATTTTTGTGAATTGGTGGGTGGTTTGGGAGCATCTGATTGGTTGAAGTATTTGAGACAGAGACAAAGGAAGACAGTTGAAGCACATTGCTGCTTAATGGCCAATCAAAAGAGCAGTGAACAGGACTGAGCGGGCCGTGAACAGGACTGAGTGGGCCGTGTACAGGACTGAGCGGGCCGTGAACAGGACTGAGCGGGCAGTGTACAGGGCTGAGCGGGCCGTGTACAGGGCTGAGCGGGCCGTGAACAGGACTGAGCGGGCCGTGTACAGGGCTGAGCGGGCAGTGTACAGGACTGAGCGGCCGTGAACAGGACTGAGCGGGCAGTGAACAGGACTGAGCCGGCAGTGTACAGGACTGAGCGGGCCGTGAACAGGACTGAGCCGGCAGTGTACAGGACTGAGCGGGCCGTGAACAGGACTGAGCGGCCGTGAACAGGACTGAGCGGGCCGTGAACAGGACTGAGCGGGCCGTGAACAGGACTGAGAGGGCAGTGAACAGGACTGAGAGGGCAGTGAACAGGACTGAGCCGGCAGTGTACAGGACTGAGCCGGCAGTGTACAGGACTGAGCGGGCCGTGAACAGGACTGAGCGGGCCGTGAACAGGACTGAGCGGCCGTGAACAGGACTGAGCGGGCCGTGAACAGGACTGAGCGGGCCGTGAACAGGACTGAGAGGGCAGTGAACAGGACTGAGAGGGCAGTGAACAGGACTGAACGGGCAGTGTACAGGACTGAGCGGGACGTGTACAGGACTGAGCGGGCAGTGAACAGGACTGAACGGGCAGTGAACAGGACTGAACGGGCAGTGAACAGGACTGAGAGGGCAGTGAACAGGACTGAGAGGGCCGTGAACAGGACTGAGCGGGCCGTGAACAGGACTGAGCGGGCCGTGTACAGGACTGAGAGGGCAGTGAACAGGACTGAGAGGGCAGTGAACAGGACTGAGAGGGCAGTGAACAGGACTGAGCGGGCAGTGAACAGGACTGAGCGGGCCGTGTACAGGACTGAGCGGGCCGTGTACAGGACTGAGCGGGCCGTGAACAGGACTGAGAGGGCAGTGAACAGGACTGAGAGGGCAGTGAACAGTACTGAGAGGGCAGTGAACAGGACTGAGAGGGCAGTGAACAGGACTGAGAGGGCAGTGAACAGGACTGAGAGGGCCGTGAACAGGACTGAGCGGGCCGTGTACAGGACTGAGCGGGCCGTGAACAGGACTGAGAGGGCAGTGAACAGGACTGAGAGGGCAGTGAACAGGACTGAGAGGGCAGTGAACAGGACTGAACGGGCAGTGAACAGGACTGAGAGGGCCGTGAACAGGACTGAACGGGCAGTGAACAGGACTGAGAGGGCAGTGAACAGGACTGAGAGGGCAGTGAACAGGACTGAGCGGGCCGTGAACAGGACTGAGCGGGCCGTGTACAGGACTGAGCGGGCCGTGAACAGGACTGAGAGGGCAGTGAACAGGACTGAGAGGGCAGTGAACAGGACTGAACGGGCAGTGAACAGGACTGAGAGGGCCGTGAACAGGACTGAGAGGGCAGTGAACAGGACTGAGCGGGCCGTGAACAGGACTGAGCGGGCCGTGTACAGGACTGAGCGGGCCATGTACAGGACTGAGAGGGCAGTGAACAGGACTGAGAGGGCAGTGAACAGGACTGAACGGGCAGTGTACAGGACTGAGCGGGCAGTGAACAGGACTGAGCGGGCCGTGAACAGGGCTGAGCGGGCAGTGAACAGGACTGAGTGGGCAGTGAACAGGGTTGAGTGGGCAGTGAACAGGGTTGAGTGAGTAGAGAAGACTGAATGAGTCAATATGCATAATGCACTTCCAACAGTGCCTGACAGATAGTATGGTTCAATAACTGATGGTCATTGTTATTACTGTTGTGGTTGCTATTATTATTATTTGCCCATGTAATAATTACACCCAGCAGATAAAAAGCTTTATTGTTGAAAGAGCTTTTGAGCAGTATTTTGTTGTATCTCTCTGGATGTAGCAGAGATAGAGGGAATGACATAAAAATTAAGTTGTCTGCCCTGGCCATTTGCTAAGTGGTTAGAGCGTCAGCCCATGGACTAGAGAGTCTTGGGTTCAATTCTGGTCAAGGGCAGTACCTCGGTTGCAGTTTGGTCCCTGGCCCTGGTTGGGGTTGTGTGGGAGGCAACCAATCGATGTGTCTCTTTCATGTCGATGTTTCTTTCTCTCTCTCTCTCCCTCCCACGCTATCTGAAGATAAACAGAAAAGTATCCTCAGGTGAGGATTAAAAAAAACACATTATGTTTTCTATTTTTAAGAACCGTCACAGGAGTCCCCACAGTGACCTTTGAGAAAGCACTGTACATTTTCCAGTGGAGTGAATTCACTTACCATCAGCCTCTCTCACCACCACTGTGAAGTATTTCACAGCTCCGTTGGTGTCACTGAACCAGCTGCAGTTGAAAGTAAAGTTGATGGAAGATTTGCTAATTAGCACATCCTTGATATTCACGCGAATATGTGGCGGTGGAGGAGGAGGGCCTGAGGAAGGGTGGGAAGGAACCAAGAAGCATCACAATTCTGCTTTTACATATAACAATCCACTCACCTACATCCTCATGTGTGTGTGTGTGTGTGTGAGTGAGTGTGTGAGTGTGTGTGTGTTTGTGTGAGTGTGTGTATGAGAGTGTGTATGAGAGTGTGTGTGAGTGTGTATGAGAGAGAGAGAGTGTGTGTGTGTGTGTGTGTGTGTGTGATCAAGGAAACCCCTGCTCTCCTGAAGGGAAGCGGCCGAGGAGGTGAGGTATCAGTGGCACATTACACACAATGAAAGAGGCAGCTCCTCAGCAGGACTTCCTGAAGTTGTAGCATCAAATTGCTTAAAAGCTCCATTATAGCTCTAACTGCATCCGGCAAAGTGATGCATTTAAATACTAACTCAGTTAGGGACTTCAAGCTCTTTCAACTTGTTTGCTCTCAGGGCACTTTGCACAGAGAAATGTTTCCATTTCCCCGAGCCTTTTAGGTCCTTTTCCCTAAGTGACAACAAGGCATGCTACTGTGGACATGAACCGTATCCAAGTGAACAGCGGTGAACAACAGGACAGAGAACGGTGCACACTGGGCGCACCCTCTGGGGACACTCACGGTCTATCATTGTGATGGTGCTGTCTTCCACCACCTCGCTAGTCATGCCAGCCGACTGCACCTTGATGGACACCAAGTACCTCTTATGGGGCACTAGCATCACAATATTGAGCAGAGATCTTTCCTTCTCCAGCTTTCTGGAAAACTCAACTTCTTGAGTGTCCATTTTCCGGCATTCAATGCTATACCCGTCAAAGTCAGAATCAGGAGGGATCCAAGAGCAGGCAATGGCCGTGGAGTTCTGGGGCCGGCAGTGCAGGTTTTGTATCTTGTCTGGCTCTAACGGAGAGAGAGGAAGAAACACTTCACAACTCTGTGAGACACTGTTTCCCAGCTCCTCTGGGTCCAACTAGCTCGGAGATCTAAATAAATAATTCCAAAACTTAGTTTGGATTGTTTTCTGAGGAAAACATTCTCATAGATCTCCAAGGTAATGTCTGCCTGCTAGACCCGATTTTGAGAAATATTAGAACTCCCTTCAGGAAACCACCAGGTGCCAACGTGACTGGAAACACAGAGGCACACGTGGGCAGTGACATTGAGTGGCAGCGTCAGATAGAAGGTAAGGCAGAGTAAGCAAGAGGTCAAACGTGAAGCTTAGCTTGCTGGGATTCAAATTCTGTTTCCCAGTTGTGCACTCTTGGGCAAATGGTTTGACATATCTGTGCCCTGTCTATAAAGTGGGGAAATTAAGATGATCACTCATCATAGGGTTAGTGTGATGTTTCAATGAGTGAAATATGCAGAGCCACCTAAAATAGTGGTTGGCATAGTAGTTGCTCAATAAATGCTACCCCTTATATTGAGGAAATTAAGAAATGCCATTGCTGACCTGTTACCCTCTGGGGCTGGCTTCTGCCCCCCTCTTCCATTTTCTGCCTGCCCCCCGCGCTCACACGCATGGCGCTCAAACTGCGTGTGTTCCCCATGCAGACCATGCAGTCCCAGGCCCCTGTGCTGTGGCCCACAGCCTTCTGCCCGACCCGAGGCCTCAGTGAAAGGGAGCTGATCTTATTTGTTGTGAAAGACAAAACAATGAGAGCTTCCGTTCGAAAGAAAAGCACTTACGTGACTGTGCAGATTAATAAGAAACTCTGTAGGATGCCCCAACCAGCTGCATGCCTGCCATTTCTAATTTCTTATATATCTATAAAGCTAAATTGTATGATTTGGATAATTTTTGAATTTTAATTTTAGGAGCTGAGCCATTTAAAAAGGAAAGTTTTCAGCTCCCCAGTCTGTAAACTCAGAGGGGTTCTGGTCTGTGTTTAAATGTGCATTGGGGTCAGGGGTGCCACCCTGGGGTGCTCTCACTAAACTCTCTTGCTGTCCCCCAGGAATTTCCAAGGAGCCTACAGGCTCTAGAATAGAACGTGAAAACCTAGGTCTAGACCACTTTACTTCATTCCAGGAGTCAAAGACCTTCATAAAGACTGAATTTAAAAGCCTGCCCGTTGTTCTATTGACCATAGCACAAAACACAGTAACAACACTCAGATGGCAATAATCAATGACGTCAACCCATCAAGAGGCTCACAAAACAACTGGCGTTTAAGATAAGCAATAACTGTGTCTTCTCAAACATTAACTGCTTGTTAAACTTCTGAACTTCTTTCAAAGCAAGTCAGAGACGCAAAGACACCTTTTCTTTCAGCTGTGGAGAACGTCTCTTAAAACATCCTGCCTAGTCCATAATTCTGATAATTCGTATAAAGAATAACATGGAAACTGGCTTCCACCTCTTCCCTCAATTCCTTCTCGCTCCTCTTTTTTCACCCTCAAATACCACCTGCCTTCCAAGACTCAGGGTTCATCCTCATTTACAAGAAATGAGTACTTACTATGTGCAAGGTTCTCTTCTGGGGATGGTGAACAGCAGGGAGGTGAATATGACATTAACCTTAACCTGGAGGAAGATAGGCAAAGCCATAACACAAGGTAGAAAGGAGAATGTCCCGGAAGAAATGGGAAAAGAAGATGCTGTGTGGTGACAGACACCTGTCACTACTGGTGAGTTGGAATTAGCAAAAGCTTTCTGGCAAAGGTGACACCTCGCCCAGATATCAGGAAGTGCACTGTAGGGGGAGAAAGCCATCGCCCAGGCACGGAGGGTGGGGCTGGGAGAGGTGGGAATGTGGAGGACCCAGAACTGCAAGTTATCGTCATGGCTGGAGCTTATTTGGGAATAGTTGCTACTGGAATGATTTTACATGAGAACTATAAACTTTTATTTTGCTTAACCTCTTATTTTGGTTTTTCTGTTACCCACAGCCAAACCCAACCCTAAGTAATGCAATCCTCAAAGTTCCAACAGCCATTCCTCATAAAAGTCAGCATCAAGTCCTTTGTATGCTGGCTGCTGTCCTCTTGGGCATGCCCATTTGGTAAATGCCGCTCTTAAACTCTAGCTTCTGGGTAAGTACAGTTCTCAGATGTGATTGGACCAGCCCAGCCTCTACTGAACTCTAAAACTGCGCACCTGTGATTTCATCACACAGCAAGCCACTGAAAACCACCCCGAGCTTGCTGCAAACAACACCTCTGAGTTCTTTTTCACAGACTTCTCTTGTCACACACCTATTTGATACCAAACTGGTCTTTGGATGCAATATGGAGCACAACTAATAAACTGTTGTAGCATTCATGTTTGTTGAATGAACAAAACAACTACTTACATAAATTTCTAACTTTCAACTGGCTGTTTTATTAACAACACTACCTGATCTGAGAAGCCACCTGTACTAGGTATTATTGAAAAAATGAATATTTGGATTGAGGTTCCTATACTGAAAAACCTGTGTTTCTTTGAGGTTAGTTCATTGATCCTGAAATGCCTTTGAAAAGAAACTGATACATATTTCATTGTTAAAATATTTTTCTCTTTTCGTTTTATAGCAATATGTCCTCACTGATCCCTCTGCTGCTAGTTTGCCCCTTTCAACCTATTCTTTACACTGTACCCAGAATGAGTTTCTTTTTTTTTTTTTTGTTAATCCTCACCCAAGGATATTTTTCCACAGATTTTTAGGTAGAATGGAAGGAAGGGAGGGAGGGAGGAAGGGAAAGAGAAAGAGAAACATCGAAAGAGAAACATTGATTGGTTGCCTCCCACACAACCCTGACTAGGGCCAGAGGTTGAACCTGCAACCCAGGTACGTGCCCTTGACTGGGAATCGAACCCAAGACCCTTCAGTCTGCAGGCTGACACTCTAACTGCTGAGCCAAACTGGCTAGGGTCCAGAGTGACTTTCTGAAGTACAAATCTGATCATGCTGTCTTGGCCCAAAATTCTTCATTGGCTCCAACTGACTGAGGATAAAGCTCACAGTCATTACCATGGCTCACAGGCATTTTTTGACCTGATTCTCCCAATCTGCACCTTTTATGCTCTGGGCAACTGAACTCCTTTCTGTTCCTCTCTCCTTCCTGGTCTTGAAATATTTCGGTCTCTCTACCTGGAATATCCTCTTCTTTTTAACCCATCTCCACCTGGTAAATCTTACTCTTTTCTTCGGTTTTGATTTGGATGTTTCTTCCAGGAATCTCCCTTGCGTCGGGTCAGATGCCGCTACCGTGTGTTTCTACAGTGCCACATGCTTCCTTCATCACACCCAGAATGTCACAGTTTTGTTTTTTTTGTTTTTGTTTTTGTTTTTTTATCCTCACCCGAGGATATTTTTCCACTTTTTGTACAGATAGAGTGGGAGGGAGAGAGAGGAAGGGAGAGAGAGAGAGAAACATCGACGTGAAGGGACACATCGAGTGGCTGCCACTCGCTCGACCAACCAGGGCCGGGGACAAACTGCAACCGAAGTACGTGCCCTTAGCGGGAACCGAACCCGGGTCTCTCTGGACCGCAGGCTGACGCTCTAACCGCTGAGCCAAACTGGCCAGGGCATCACAGTTTTTAATGGCAGTACCTCCCACTTGATTGTAAGCTCCCTGAAGGCAGAGTTTATTTCTTTTTTTATCCTCACCTGAGGACATTTTTCCATTTTTTATTCAGATAGAGAGGGAGGGAGAGAGAGAAAGAGAGAGAGAGAGAAACATTGACGTGAAAGGGACACATCACGTGGCTGCCACCCGCACGACCAACCATGGCCGGGGACAAACTGCAACCGAGGTACGTGCCCTTAGCGGGAACTGAACCCGGCTCTCTCTGGACCGCAGGCCAATGCTCTAACCGCTGAGCCAGGGCCAGAGTTTATTTCTTTATTGTGTTTTGTTGTTAGTACTGAATAAATGAACAAATCCGTATAGACTTCTGCCTGAATTCAATCTAACCAATCCCAAGTAAAAATGTGGATTTAAGCCAAGCCCCATTGGAATGAGATGTTGTAACTCATACTTCCCCCTCACTCCATCTGAGAACCAAGGGTAGCAAAACATGTCCTACTTGTCCTCACGGATCCAGAAATTGGTCTGCTGTAGGTTTTCCAGGAATCACCACTGACAGTCTTGACACTGAACTGATAGGATCTCCCTGGACGAAGACCATACACGATGCGTCCCTCTGATTTTCTGTTGCTGTAGGGGTTGAAGATGGTGATTGCATCTCTGGGTAACCAATGCACCTCAAAGTCATCGTAGTCTGTCCAGTCTGGTGGACCCTTCCAGATGATGGCCAAGGATGTGTTTGCAACATCAGCAAATGACATAAGACTGGGAGGACTTGGGGCTGTATGAAAGAGAAAGTGAAAGATCATATAGTCACTTCTGTGCCATAACATGTACAAATAAGATAGCTGAGTGACATCAGATATACTTCCAATGTACTCTGTAGGAAGAGAGAACATAAAGTAATGAGGAGCTTGCATTTATAGTGTTTACTACGTGGAAGGCGCTGTCCTCGAGTGTTTTATGTACATTTTGTTTACTTTTCATAACCAGAGCTTCCTTACCAGGGTGCTGTGGGGCACGAGGGTGCCTGAATGGCTTACAAGTATTGATTACATCCTACTGTGAGGGCTAGAGTCCACAGACCATGTTCAATGTCAGATGGCCTTGTCCATTGGCCCCAGCATGGCGCAAACATTTATTAATGTTATATGTTACCTATGTGTGCTCAAGAAATGAAAAAAATTTGGGAAGCACCCCTCACAGCCACAAAATGGTGATGATATATGTGATTATCCCCATTATACAGATAAGAAAACTGAGGCTTAGAGATGCTCAATGACCTGCGCAGTTTCACTTACGTGGCAGAGCTAAGCTAAGGACCTCAATCATTTTAACCAAAGTCTGTTTCCTTTATTCACTGTACCATTGTGCCTTCCCCAGTTCAGGGGTTAGCACATGGCACATCATTACTGACTATATTTCTTCTTATTAAAACCATAATTAAAACGTGTCTTTGGAAGCTACTTCCCACCAATACTTGGCCATTGACAGCTGGGCTTCTCACCTGTTCTGCTCTCCCCGGTGACCTGGTTGCTGAGCTCTCCACTGTGAGTTACCACACACAGGGTGTACTTCCTTCCAGGCACAAGGCCGTGAAAACGCCACTCAGTCAGGTCCTTTTCCTTCCAGTTTTCCTTCTTTGTGCCATTGGGATTATAGAGAATCAGCTCATAGAAGTCGAAGTCCCCAGGGGCTGGACTCCAGCTGAACCAGAGACTGTCTGTCATGTTCCGATTGGATCCCCTGAGGTTACTCACAGAGGCTGGGACTGAAACAGAAGGAAAACCCTTACTGAAAACAAGGCATTTTGGCCCATAGGTGAAAATACGAGCTATGGGCATATAGGTGAGTAGTTCCTATTGCAGTGTTGGGTCTTGCCTGTCTTTGAGGTCACTTAGGTTTATAATAAATTTGGTACAAATTAAAATAAAACAAAACCCAACAGGTGAAAACCCATATCTTTTATATGCTTGCCACATTTACCCTAATGGGCATATAAAATGAGACCTTCAGAATTGATTAATTAAAACTGGTCAAATAGCTTATACCTTAGCTCATACAAGGCCCTAAAAGTGGTCATAAAAGGTTCCAGTCCCTTGGGGTCAGCCCCATCTCACTGTGGCGGCCACACGACAACCTCTCTCTGGGTCTCTTCACTTCCTCTCCAGCTGTTAGGTTCTCAGTCCTTTCGTGCTCTTTCTTACCAAAATCTTCATTAACAATCACTTCTTCCTCGGTATAAATTGGTTACGATGGCACCTGTCCCGTGGGTATTTGTGTATCATCATTCTTTGACGAGTAAAGGCTGTGTCCCTTGTTGGAGGAACTTTAAATATGACCATGCAGAGCGCAGGCCGCCCTGGCAATGGGAACACGTGGGCAAGTCTGGTCATGGTTTAGGCTTATCTGCTGCTCCTTTCAAAAGATCAACAGGACTTCTGTTGGGAGCCTGGAATGTGCTCTTCTCATGCTCCCCTCAAGTCGCAGCTGAAATGTCTTCTCTGTCTAAAGTAGTTGCTTGTCCTGCCAAGTCGCTCTCTGTCACAACGTGCTGTTTATTTCCTTCATAGAAGTTAAGGTGTTCCAAAATCACCTCCCTTCAAAATCTGCTGTTCCCCGCCCATCTCCCCCACTAATGCAGAGCTCTATGAGGTCAGGGGCGTCATCTGTCTCGCTCACTGTCATAGTCCAGCTGTGAGCCCAGTGCCTGGGGCACATCACTCAAAAACTAATGTCAAGTGAAAAAAAAAAACCTGGAATAGAAAAATGAGGTAATGGGTTCAAATTATGAAACAAGAATAGACCCAGTTTCTCCTTTGCAGAGAGACGTTTCTCCCTCTCATCGTCCCGTAACTCTTGGTGTGCATTTCATCCGGTGCTGTGGTTTTGATTTGCAGCAGTCTCTGCCTGTTGGTCCCATTTGCAGTTGTCCTTCTCTGGACCTGCCCTCCACTCCATCTACTTCTTGCACAAAGAATAAGGGCCCAGTTTGAACTGAGACACGATGGGTTACAACCCTCTTGCATATAGAGGAGCCAGACTCATTTTTTCATCAAACCCTATGAGGTAAACAAATGGAGGCAACAAAGTAGAAGCCAGTGCAAAACGTTCCATCAAAGGTCCGATTTAGGGTCAGAAAGCCTGAAGGTCACAAATTTCATATAAAGCAATACCCTGAATAGACTAGGAAACTAAGGACAAATCAAGGCAAAGCCAATGACTACTGTGCTAATTTCCCTGCTATTCACTACTGTTTGGGTCCCGGTCTTACCTGTTCTACTGAATATGAAAGACTCATTAGACAGCTCCCCACTGAGAGTCACAATCACCATTTTGTACATTCGGCCTTGCAGTAAGTTCTGGAAAGAAAAGCTCTGGACTTGTGGGTCAACTTGAGCTCTCTCCTGAAGAGTCCGATCTGGGTTGTACAGAAAGATGCTATACCAGCTGAACTCTCCCTCGGAGGTGGTCCAGCTGAAGGACAGGTGTCTGGTGGAGTTCTCTGTGATCCTCAGGTTGGTGACAGCTGCTGGGACTGGAAAAGTCAAGGAGCAAGAGAGTGAGATTGAGTTTTGGCATGTCCCTGACACAGTTCAAGATGGCGCCTGGATGGACTCATTCAATAGCAGCTGGGTCAAAGGGTTGTTGGTTCTATCCCCGGCTTTGGTCAGGGAGTGTGTGGGAGACACCCAATTGATGTGTCTCTCTCACATCAATGTTTCTCTCTCTCTCTCTCTCCCTCCCCTCCCCTCCCTTCTACTCTATCTAAAAATCAATGAAAAAATATCCTTAAATGAGGATAAAAAAAAAGATATTCTGGGAGGTATATAGTAAATGTCAATCTGACCTGTGTCAATCTGACCTTGGTCAACAAACTAAATGTTTTCCAATTTTAAGAGCTATATCAGAGATCAAAAAACTATCTCTGAATGTCATCTGAGACCTAAGAAATGACCATCAGAGGGAAGGACTGTGGGGAGGAGAGAGTGGGTGGGAAAGAAAGAGAAAATCAAACAGACGGGGGAAATCAGAGTCAGGAATATGAGAAGGAGGAGCAAGAGGAAAGCTAGAACCATTTTTATTTTATTTATTTATATATTTTTTATCCTCACCCGAGGACATTTTCCCATTTTTTGTTCAGACAGAGCAGGAGGGGAGAGAGAGGAAGAGAGAGAGAGAGAGAAACATCAACGTGAAAGGGACACATCGAGTGGCTGCTACCCGCGCAACCCAACCAGGGCTGGGGACAAACTGCAACCGAGGTACATGCCCTTAGCGGGAATCGAACCCGGGTCTCTCTGGACCACAGGCGGATGCTCTCACTGCTGAACCAAACTGGCCAGGGCTAGAACCATTTTAAATAAAAAGTTTACATTGGGATTTTGCAGCCCCATTAGCCTTTAATGTTTGTTACCTATTGGCAAAGTAATCAAATGCCAACAGAATCACCTGCTTCGAACCTGTTGGCACAGAATCTTCCTGATCCCACAGAGGTCTCAAGATGCAGGTGGAAACAGGACAGGACATGGGTCTTGGTCTCTCCCGAGTTCTTCCCCTACACTGCAAACACTTTCTCAGGCTCTCTTGTTTCCTCCCTCTCCTGATGCCAGGCCCTTAAAAGTCCATGTTTTCTATGGTTCCATCTTTCGTCCCCTTCATATCTTATAACACTAGCTAAACAATCAATTTCACTCTCTTTATGAATTACTATGGTCTGAATGTTTGTCCCCTCCAAATTCATATGTTGAAACTTAACCCCCAAGATGATGGTGTTAGGAGGCAGAGCCATTGGGGGGTGACTAGGTCACGAGGGTAAAGCCTACATGAACAGGATTAGTGCCCTAAAAAGAGGCCCCAGAGAGCTCCCTCCTCCTTCCACCATGTGAGGACACATGAGAAGGCACCATCTATGAACCAGAAGGCAGGCCCTCACCAGATACCAAATCTACTGGTGCCTTATCTCAGACTTCCAGCCTCCAGAACTGTGAGAAATAAATATTTGTTGTTTAAGCCACCCAGATTATAGTATTTTTGTTATAGCAGCCTGAACAGACTAAGATATAGACTTAATTAGACTTTTTGTCCATATCCTTAACTCACTTTTCTGAGCTTGGGCGTATATTTTCAATTACCAATAACAACCTCTCTATGAAAGTCATTCAGACGCCTCTAACTCGGTCCAGAACTGAATCCTGTATATTTGTCCTTGTGACTCCCTCTTCCTGCTTCTCTCATCTAAATTAATGACATACATACTACCAGACATGCCGAGCAGGAACTCTGAATCTCTGCTCCTCCATCTACACTGCACTCAGCCACCAAGTGTCATCTTACCTGATGTAGAAATAGTTCTTGATTATATCTACTGTTCTTCATCAGGGCCACTGTGTTAGTTTAGCTTTTGACCCGTAGGATTCCTACAACTGTGAGTGTCTCTTGACCCCAATCACCTTTCTGATTACATCCCCTCACTGTTCTTACTCACTCTCCTCCTGTACACTGACCTCTTCTCCCTCCAATGGCCAGCCCCCTTCCCATGTCAGGACCTTGGCATTGCTGTTCCTGACATGGGTATGCATGTTCCTGACATGGATATTGCATGCATATTCTTCCACAAACAACTGCATGATCCTCTTTCTCACTTCTTTCAGATTTTTACTCAAATGTCAACTTCTTAACAAAATCTTTGAGGACTGTACTATCCAAAATTTTAAGCCTCCACCCGGCTGGTGTGGCTCAGTGGTTGAGCATTGACCCATATACCAAGAGGTCGTCGATTTGATTCCCAGTCAGAGCACATGCCCAGGTTGTGGGCCAAACCCTCAGTGAGGGGCATGCAGGAGGCGGCCAATCAATGTTCTCTCTCATCAATGTTTCTATCTCTCTCTCCCTCTCCCTTTCTCTCTCTCTAAAATAAAAAAAAAAAAAATTTTTTTTAAATGTAAGCCTCCAATACTTGCTATCCCCCTTTCCTGCTTTTATTTTCTCTTTGGTATTTATTACCATCTAGCCTACTATATTTTTTAGTTATTTGTTGTCTTTCTTGCTTACTAGAATATAACTTCATGGCCGTGACAGGGTTTTTTAAACTATTTTTTAAAAATCTTCACCTGAGGATATTTGTCCATTTATTTTATTTTTAGACACGGGGGGAGGGGGGGGGCATCAATGTGAGAGAGACACATTGATTGGTTGCCTCCCACACGGAAGACCAAACTGCAACTGAGGTATGTGCCCTTGACTGGAATCAAACCCAAGACTCTTTGGTCCACGGGCTGAGTCTCTAACCGCTGAGCCAAACCAGCCAGGGCCTGAGGGTTTGTTTATTCACTTCTATGTATCCAGCATTTAGAACAGTGACTAGCCTATAGTCCATGCTCAATAATAAATGAATGAGTGAACAGGTCTCCCCACTCTGATCTCTTCTCCATTCAATCCATCCTGCCATTACCATCTGGTTTAGTTTGTTAATCCTTACCTGAGGATATTTTTTTCCATTGAATTTTTTATTTTATTTTATTTTTTAATATGTTTTTATTGATTTTTTTTTTTTTTTTTAGAGAGAGAGAAAGGGAGAGATAGAAACATCGATGTGAGAGAGAAACATCCATTAGCTGCCTCCGGCATGCCCCATACTGGGGATCAAGCCCGAAACCCGGGAACGTGCCCAGACCAGGAATTGAACCGTGACCTCTCAGTCCATGGGACGATGCTCAATCCACTGAGCCACACCAGCCAGGCTTTCCACTGATTTTTAGAGAGAGTGAAAGGTAGGGTGGGAAGGAGGGAGAGAGAGAGAAACATCCATGTGAGAGAGACACATGGATCAGGTACCTCCTACATGTATCCCTATTGGGGCTGGGATTGACCTGCAACCCGGAAACATGCCCTTGACCAGGAAGCGAACCCGAGACCCTTTGGTGCCTGGGCTGAATGTCTAACTATTGAGCCACACCAGCCAATGCTGGTTTATCTTTTTTAAGGTACACATTTATATTATGAAACATTCACCCTCTGGCTAAAAAACTTTAATTGCTTCCTCACTGCTTACACGATGCAGAATGAAGTCCTGAGACAGGCACACCAGGTGCTGTCGAATCTGGCCCCATCTTGCCTTTACAGCCTTACTCTCCATCACTGAACACACACTTCGCCACCCGCAAAATATTTCTCCTTCTCATACCTCTCTGTCTTGGTACAGGATAATCTGTCTGCACAGAGTGTCTGGGTGTCTGTCTATCCTCTCTCCTTGTGGAAAACTGTTTCACCTTCATGACAGGACCAAAATGTCACTTTTATGAAGACTTCCCAATTCCACCCAACCCCCACGCTCCCCTTCATGTCGGCCATTCCTCTCTTATATAAAACCCTTATTACAATGTATTGTCATTATTTTTCCATGTGTCTGTCTCCCCTCGTAGTCAGTCAGCTCTTCTAGGACAAGAAAAATGCCTAATTCATCTTCATGGCCCTATCACCATCACCCCCTTTCAGACCTAGATACTTAATAAAGAAGTAATCAATTACACCAGAGCTGTCTGAATAATGGCCCCCAAAGACGTCCCTGTCCAGTTCCCCAGAACTCATGAATTTATTACCTTATGTGGCAAAAGGGACTTTGTGGATGTGATTAAGTTAAGGATTTGGGCTGGAGAGCTTATCCTGGATTGCCTGAGCGGTGATGGATGTTATCACCAGAGCCAAAGATGGAAGAGGGAGGCAGAAGAGTGTAGAAGGAGAAACAGTGACAGACACAGAGGTTGGCTATCACCACTGCTGGAAGGGAGCCATGAGCCAGGGAACATGAGTGGCCTCCAGAGAGATGCGGACAGGAACAGACTCTCCTCCTCTAGAAGAAATACAGCCCTGCCAACACCTAGACTTCAGCCCCGTAAGACCCTTGTTCAGATTCTGACCTCCAGAACTGTAAGGTAATACACTGATGTTGTTTTAAGCTGCTAAGTTTGTGATAATTTATGACAGCAGCCATAGGGAACGGATAGAGCCAGCTTTGACGAAAAATCTAAATTGGGGTATGGCGGGCTGGCTGTGTCCATAGGCCAACAGATGTGGAGGTGGTCAAACGGGGAGGATGTTCCTACTGTGTCAAGAAATATATGTAGTCTCCCTGTTTCTTCGTCCCTCTGAGGCTACTGTTCTAAGGGATAGCAGACAAGGAGAGATCTCACACAAAACCACAAGCGGTGTGGATTACCTGTTCGGCCTTCAGTTTGGGCTTCCTTGCTAAAGAGGCCTCCGCTGACCGTGAGGACCTGTATCTTGTACTTCTTGCCTGGGGTGAGGTCTTCAAATTTGTGCTGCTTAGTGGCGGCTGGCTTTGATGTGTTACTCAGAAGGATCCCATTTTCACTTAGAAGTAGGATATCATATCTTTCTGCCACGCCAATGGCTTTTTGCCACCTTACTATTAAGGAGTGACTGCTGTATACATTGTCTGCAATTATTCCCTGGACAGACGCTGGGACTGCAAAGAAAGAAAAGAAGCAGGTTCCATCCTTTAGGGTAAAGTAACCATTTCAGGGAAAGTCTCCTAAAGCAACTGCAGATACATGATGCCTCATTATTGCATTGATACTTCCCGGGTGCCCTTAGCAGAAATTATTCCTTGTCCCAAATTATCTGTAGAATTGCTTTGATTCTCCTTTTTTTTTCTCTCTCTCTAAATTTAGTCAGGATCTTGAAATCAAACAAGTAGAAAAGTTTGTGGAAGTGCCTGGTAGATATGCAGAGGAATGTATATGTATTTTTCTTGAGAAGAGAAGAATGCTGAGCAAATTTACGTTCAATGAATATAGTTTGGAACATATAGTTGCTTATTTGAACTTTCATTCCTAAGATTAACTCAAGTCAAAGCTTCAAGCCTTGACCTAAGCAGTAATATAACATAGTGTTTGTACTATGACTCTTCATGTGAAAAGAAAAATAGTATTACATGTTAATAATATTTTCTGTCCTAGGTTCCTATTTTTTCTCAATCTACATAATCGCCTTAGGAGACTTCATCCACTCCTGTGGTTTGAATTATTACTCATGTGGTGGTAACTCCCAAGTTTGAACTTTTAGTTCAGACCTGTCTTCTATTTTTTGCAAATGACATTTCTCTCTGGATGTTCCACAGATGTCCAGCTCTCAAGATGCCCAAATTGGACTCCTCATCTCCCTCCCATAGCTTCCTTATTGTCCTTTATTTCTATCTTTTGGTCCAAGTCAGAAACTTGGGTTGTCACTCTTTCCCTTCTACATATAATTAAACATGAGTCTTATATTTTCTCCTAAATCTTATTTCTCTTGGATCTCTCCACCTCTCTCCTTCTCTATTACCACTACCCTGTGACAATATCCTCTCTCTCACACATTACTGCAATTCTCTTGACCAGTCCTCTTGATTCCTTACCTCTCAGTTTCAAACTCCATGTTGTGTCTGGCATTTTCTCATAGTACATCCATGAAGATAACTCTTCGATGGCTTTCCATAATTCTAAGCACTTTAACAAGGCATACAAGGCCCTTCATGATGTAATCTGTCTAATTACTTGGCCACATGGCTCACATTCTTCATTCTGGCATACTAAATAATGTGTGGGTCCTCCATGTGCCAAGCTGTCACCCCGGGGACTTCGCTTTTTCTTCCAGAACTAAGTCAACACACACTTCATCACAATGACGCCTGAAGCCTTCCCTGACTATTTCTGTTTGCTCCTATAGTACCCCATAAACATTTTTATTTTAGCACTCACTATGTTGTATCACAATTGTCTTTTTACTTCTCTGTCTCCTTCATTAGATTATCAGTTTTTTGAGGTCAGGGGCATTATCTTGCTACAGAAATTCCCATTTTCTAACACAGTGGTTGACATATGGTTATGTGGTTTTAAATCCTTTAACAAATTTAAATATTTACTCAAATGATTTGGTTCCTAGTGACCTTTCATTTGTTTTGAAAATCTCTATTAGGAAAGAAAAATGCAAAGGAAAAACATACGAGAAAAGCTCTTGAAACCACACTGAATTGTACAAATTTAGGTGGTTCTGAATTTGGATATTTTTGATTTGTGAATAGCTAAGCACATTCATTGTTTCATTATGGAGGACAATTCAGCCTCCTCCGGCGGACGTTTACCTGTCCGTCCGAACGTGTCTATCTGGTTCTTCAGGGACCCGCTGACCGAGGCGATCACGACCTGGTACTGCTCCCCAGCCTCCAGTCTGTGGAACGTGTGCTCAGAGACATGCTTGGGGACGGTCTGGGAGTCCACCTGCTGGCTCTGCCTGAATGCTGACACTGTGTAGGAGTCCACGTCTCCCCCCCCAGGGCTCCAGTTCACCGTCAGGCTATCTGTTGCCCCTTTGGGAGAGACGCGAATGTTTTTGACAGCACTAGGAACTAAAAGAGAAAATAAATTGTAAAAGTTATCACTTAGAGAATGAACTGTGGAAATTTCAACCAAAGGTTTTGTGCTTCTTATGTTCTGCCACCTACTGAGCGCATACACACAGAAACGCTTGATGTCGGTTTACTGTCTCTCTCCGACTCCTCTGCCTGAACTGAAGCTACCGGGGAAAGTTCAGAAGGACATCAAGGCCAGTGAGCAATAGGCGGAGGCTGGTTAGGGTGCCTTGGCCCAAATCTTGGTTTTCTCATTTACCAACTGGGGCTACAGGTAAATTATTTAACCTCTGTAAATTGGTTTCCTCATCAGAAAAATGGTAGTGATAATAATAGAAACTAGCCCCTAGAGTTATGAGAATTGAACAAAGTGTCCATGTAAAGCGCTCTGCTGTGGGTCTGGCTCATGGTAAACTGTTAATAACCATTAACTACTACAGCAACACTCCTAATAGAATTCCAAAGAAGTGATACCCGACCAACAGAGAGATTTATACTTAATCTGTATGCCTCACAAGCACCAGATCTTCACATCAACTCAATAGTATTTCTCAGTAAAGCTTTTTTTTTTTCCTTCCTGTAGATTATACTTTTCTTTTAAACGACATCGTTGTCAGGATAACCTTCTCTCCTCCTTTTTACACCTCCAACTCCTCAACTGTGACACCTGGCCACCCAACCTGCTAAATACAGGTGACCCTTGAACAAGACAGGGGAGGGGCACTGACACTCCCCCTTCCCCTCCCCCGTTCAGCTGAAAGAGTGCTATTGTAACTTGTGACTCCCCAAAACCTTAACTGCTAGTAGCCTATTATTGACTGGAAGTTTCACCAATACATAAACAGTTGATTGACTCATATTTTGTATGTTATATGTATTATATACTATATTATTACAATAAAGTAAGCTAAAGAAAAATGTTATTAAGAAAATCATAAGGAAAAGAAAATATATTTATGGAACTGTACTGTATTTATTGATACTGTAAGTTTGTGTCATCCGTTTACAAGATGAATTGCCTGTCAGCACCTATCTCAATATTGTCTTATAAGACATAAAGCACTGTAGATATTATACATACTACTAACAATATACATCAAAAATGAAGAAAATAAGGTGCAATGATTTATGCATTAATAACAAAGAGGCAGAAATATGATAGTTTTATGGTAGCCTCGTATAACAGATATGCCTGCTTCATGGTAGTAAGAAAATCACTAAAAATTTTCCCAATATATTTATTGAAAAAAATCTGCATCTAAGTGGACCCAGGCAGTTCAAACCAGTGTTGTTCAAGGGCCAACTGTACACCACTATACTAGTCAGGTTCAAGATCCATATTTCCAATTACCCGTGAAGCCCTCAATGAAGGCTGACTGCTGTACATCTCCACTGATGGTCAACACAAGGATTTTATACTGGCGCCCTGGCGTTAGGGAGGTGAACCGAAACTCAGTTGCAGTATTTACAAGGTGAAAAGGAGGAAATATTTTCATGTCATTGAAGAGCAGTTGAATCTCATACTGGTCGACATCCCCGTCAGCTCGGGACCAGGTCACGTGAAGGTCTTCAGTGCTCCTATCCCGCAACGTTAGATTCTTGACTGGCTCTGGGACTGGGGAGGAGTATTAGAGGACACTTCAGGAAAGGGAATGATCAGAGTTTACCTACACAATCATTTCTGAATTATGTTCAAGGAACTGGCAAACATCTCCCTTCCCCACTTCATGCATAATTAAACAAGAAAAACTGAAAACAACTGTTCAAATTGTAGTGTTTTTTTTTTTTCCTGACATAAATCTTATATCCTAAATGTTGGTAGAATCTAATTGTAAAATGAATTATGATCTCAATCATAAGATAAAACAAAAAGTCCAGAACTTAAAATGTCACAATGCAGGAAGACAGGGAAGAAAAATGGGACATTTGGCCTTATTTTTTTGCCAACTATGCTCGCTTTTATCTTCCAATAAATATTCTGTAATTATAGGCCATGGCTGGCTCAATGATGTTAGCTCCCAGTGAGACTCACTGGGAATGTAATTTACTGATAACTAAGTAGAGAAAATTCAAGGCTCAGATAAATTATTTACTCAATGACCTTCAAATCTCAACTGACCACCACATTTTACAATCTTTCCACTTACTTGTTCTCCCATTCCCTTGTTCGCTGGCTTCATACTGTCCACTTTTTGTAATAACAGTGACACTGTACAACCGTCCAGGGACTAGCTTAACAAATGTACACTCATTTTCAGACTTGGGAATGCTTTTTGTTTGAACGAAGTTGTTTTTGTTTTTAATGATGACTTCATAGTGATCAAAGTCTCCAGTAGCATGCACCCAGGATACCTTTAAATAGTCACTCCTGGCTGAGTTGCTAATACTGACTCCCTGGACCTTGTCAGGCACTGAAAAAGAGAACAGAGAACAGCTAAAGATTTACTGGCTCGCAGTGAGCAATTGATCACAGATGACAACCTGGGACAGTAAGAGAAAGTGAGTAGATTTTCATTGTGTACAATTTAAAGAAAAATCTTAGACCTTTAGATCACAGATTTCTGAAGGAGAAAGATTATTAAACTAGTTGGAATGATTAAATGGATTTTTTTAACAGAATCTGATGAATTAATTCTAATCCTGTTGTTAGCCTATACAAAATGTCATGTACAAAATAAAAGATTAACCATGATAACTAATAATTAACATGAATGATGGTGATGATATTAGTAATTCCAACATACCTTGGTGACTCAAGACATGATAAAACATCACCAAGAAGAGTATAAACAAAGCCGGTTTGGCTCAGCAGTTGGAGCGTCGGCCTGCGGTACAGAGAGACCCGGGTTCGGTTCCCGCTAAGGGCACGTAATTCGGTTGCAGTTTGTCCCCGGCCCTGGTTGGTCGTGCGGGTGGCAGCCACTCAATGTGTCCCTTCAAGTCGATGTCTCTCTCTCTCTCTCTCTTCCTCTCTCTCCCTCCCGCTCTATCTGAACAAAAAATGGAAAAATGTTCTCGGGCGAGGATAAAAAAAAAAGTGGAAGAGGAAACACTTATGGTTAATTAATACATGAAGAAATGTTCAATATCACTGGTGATAAAGGAAATGCAAGTCAGGGCAATGGCAAAATATATTTTACATACATTTGATTGGCAAAATTTAAAAATGTGATAAAACCAAGAGTGAGAGAAAATGTCCTTCCACAGGAGATTAGATGAATGAACTAGTATATAGCAGTCAATTAATTTCTTAACTCTAAACAGAAAATTATGGATTTCTTGCTCTTAACATTGAAACACAAAATATGAATGACTCTTATCAATATACTATTAAGAGAAAAAAATCTAAGTCCCCAAAAATTATATACTTCACAAAAGATGCCTTTTTTATAATGTTAAACAACTAAAAACTTAAAAACCCATACTTTTAGGACAACAAATAATAAGATATGCACGGTGGAAAGCAAGAATGTGAGAGAAAATTGGAGTCAAGTTGATGGTTACCTTAGAATGGATCAGTGAGGTGGGACCACAATAATGTGACATAGATTATTATCAAGTTCCTAGCTTTTATTTTGGGTAGCGGTTTCTGAGGTACATATTAAATTATTATAAATTATTGTCTAAATTAAATTAAATGCCTAAAAAGAAATAAAAGTAGCAACTGATGCATGGTTTCCTGAACCAAGAATTGAGATTAATCTAATTTTGTGCACCTGAGGCATCCCCCCAAATATATAAACAGACAAACAATTCTGTGCATATGTGTGTTTTTTTTTCCAATTGATCCATTAATAAATACTAGTTAACACTTTAAAATAAGGCAATTCTGTATTTCCAGCATCATATTAAGAATATTCTAATTTGTCATTTGGGGCTTTATTTTAATTCAACAATAGGCCATAGCTCCATTATAACTGGAGATTATAAATATATTAGAAGGGGCATTGGAAAGAGATATGAACTTAGATGGAGGGTACTAAACTTGTACCCCAACACCAGCATGTCTTCTCGGTCTGTGTGGCCTCTGTCTGTGTTTGGTAAATCGGAGATGTCTGCTCTGGCCACACGGCCAGCCTATGTCCAGGTCTTCTCTTCCACTCACCCCCAAAGCATAAAATAACCTAGAAATGTCAATATTCTGGCCTCTAAGCTACATTTTTCACGATGTTTCTCACACCTACAAGTTGCACGACTAGCCTTTGCTGGCTCATGTGTACTGGTTAGTTTCCGTATTGAAATAAACCTCACCACAGATGCAGTGCAAGGACAGGTATGCCTTTTACAAGATGTTTACCTGGAACCAATGGCAGTGTTGCTAGAATTCAGTCACCACAGAGGTAAGGAGAAGAAATTCTGAAGTGACACGATATGCATGGGCTAAGAAAGGTCAATGATCCAAGCAATTTACTCAAGGCAAAGCAACTGCTATAGGAAGACACACCAGGCTGAATACCATGCGAAGTCAGGAAGGGGCTCTCCAGGTGGGACTGGAGGTAATTTGTGAGACTTGCCTTGCTGCATGGTAAGACGATGTGATACAGAATTACAAATATTGATAATTTTGCCCAAAATGCAGAACAAGAACATTAGGAAAGGAAAAGAGCATTGAGACAATCAGCCCAAATCTACAAGACAGTAACTTCAGATGTGACTCTCCAGTTAAAGGGATTGGTTGGGGTAAGGGTTTGCATTTGGCACATGCAAGTGTGCCAAATGCAAGTTCACGCTGGTGAGGAGTCAAGAAGTTGCTCTGAAAAAAGAATCACTTGTCCTGTGTTTAGAAACAATCTTAGCAAAAGGACTTGCAATGGGAAGGTCATACACATAAGAAGCATTCATTAGTTGACACCAAGGGGAAGCACGGAGTTAGCAGTTGGTTGACACATCCTTTAACTTTTGGCGATTTTTAACCTCCAAGGTGATCAACGTAAGACACTGATATAATGCTGCGTTGTAAATGGAAATCTGCTGTCCAGATTTAAATCATTATTGTGATTATCGGTATAATTAGGCTTCAAATCATTTGAGGGTAGGAAACATCTTCCACACTCCTGATTCGTGCTTTCAGGGATAGTAAGATGAAATGAAAATAGCGCTGGAGACAGGTTGAACTTGCCTACTGGTCAGCCATGTGACTGTGGAGAAGCCAGTTTCTCTCTGGGACTTGATCTCCAAATGAGATGGGCTTAGATTATTCTACGAACACTTCCAATGCTAGCACAGTGGAACAATGTAAATCAGTGGTTCTTGAACTTTTTTGAGGTCACAGAAACTATGAGAATCTGATAAAAACAATGCAGCCTTCCTCCCTCAAATGAGCATACCTTCCTTATCCCCAACAACTTCAGGGACAATTTCCGGCATTACTGCATTCCTAAAGTCTACTCATGGAGCACCAGGTGAAAACCCCTAATCTAAGTGATTTCTGATTCATTAAACATTTAGTGAGTGCCTACTAGGTCTATATCCTGTGCAACATAATAAGATGTTGTCAACTGTCCCAGATCCTCATGGAAAAAACTGACATTTTAAAATGTAAATATCAACCCATAGCTCAGCAGGAAAGATTTGACAAAATATTAATGTCATCCTTAAGCAGATATCTCAGATGTAAAACCCAGGAAGCCAAAGTATACTGGGGAAATGCTAGCTGTCTAAATTTAGTTCTTTCCAGTACCGCAGAGACCTGGCATTCACTGCCTTGGCCAAGATTTTGCTCCTGGTCCCGGAACTATAAAGGTTCAGGTTTTCACCTTGTGTGTAAAAGAATGAACAGTGATCTTTACCAACAGACATTTCAGGAAGGATTTCAGGATGAAAAACTTAGTAGGCTCTGCAGTCACTCAGAACTGGGTTTAAACCTAGGATTTAAAATGCACTGGCTATTCAACAAGTTAAACAGTGGGCAAGTGACTTAACTTTGAACCTTGGTTTCCTGATCTCTAAAATGGGAATAATAGCCCTGGCCGGTTTGGCTCAGCGGTCAGAGCGTCGACCTGCGGTCCTGAGAGACCCGGGTTCGGTTCCCGCTAAGGGCGCGTACCTCGGTTGCAGTTTGTCCCCGGCCCTGGTCGGTCTTGCGGGTGGCAGCCACTCGATGTGTTCCTTTCACGTCGATGTTTTTTTCTCTCTCTCTCTCTGTTCCTCTCTCTCCCTCCCACTCTACCTGAACAAAAAAATGGGAAAATGTCCTCGGGTGAGGATAAAAAACAAACAAAAAAAATCAATAAAGAAAAAAATAAAAATAAAATAAAAAATAAAATAAAATGGGAATAATAATAACTACCTCAATAAGGAGTTTTTAAGGGTTAAAGTAGTTAACATATATAAAGCCAGGGTCTAACAACCAAAAAGCACTCCCTAAACAGAAGTACTTGTTACTATGTTTGAATATAATATGAATTCTAGCCATGAAAGGGGTACTCATCTTACTCTGAAGGTAACTTCTGTTCACAGAAGGGGTTTCTTGGGTCAAAAGATGAAGACTCCATAGCAATGTCGTGACCTCCGTGGCCTTACTCCTAGTGCGACAGAAATCTTGCAGACCTAAGATGTCTGAGCCACACAGTAGGTGCTTCTCATAGAGCCTGTACCCCTTGCAGACTTACCTGTCCGATCTTGGCTGAAGTAATGATTTTCATACATGCCGCTCCTCGTGGTTATGGTCACATCATAGAGGCGGCCTGGGGTGAGGGAGTTGAAGGAGCACTCGCTGACGGACTTGGGGATCACAAGGGACTGAACCACTTTGCCGCTATGAGACAGTGTCACTACATAGTTATCCACATCTCCGGGGGCTGGCAGCCAGGATACGCTGAGGTAGTCATTCCGACCAGAACTGTTTACTGTTACTCCACTCACACTGGAAGGTACTGGGATTTAAGGGGGAGAATGTCTTTATTTATTTTTTTGCTTTTTTTTTTATTAATTTATTTTTGTTACAGATATTTCTCTTTTTTCCCCCACTGACACTCTCCTCCTGATCCCCCCGCCCCCGCCCCATCCCCTGCATTGCTGTCTATGTCCATTGGTTACACATACATGCATATTAGTTCTGCGGTTTCTCTCTTCCCAAGGGGGAAAATGTTTTTAAAAGAAAAGCGCAATCAAAAGTTTAAGTCATTTATCGTGGTCACAAGACAGTGTGAGATTCAGTCTGATTAGCTAAGAAAGAAGTCAAGGAGATGCTTGGGGCCCAGGGCTCTCACCAGAAGGCTGACCCGAACGGAAATGCAGGAGGCCTTTCGGACGCCTCAGAAATACAAGGGTGCCCCTGCCGCGTGTTTGTGGTGTAGCTGTTCCTACGGTATTTTAAGTGGAGGCGTTTTGATGTAAATGTGTCCAAATGTAGGAAAGGGAGCAAACATTCTAACAATCCAAATGAATGGTTTTGGATCAAACTCATCAAGAAAGATGTGTGAGGGGAGGGAAACGGTAAACAATGCAACAGCTTTTTTTTAAAAAAAAGCTCAGCTTTGTTCTTGTGATGAAGTTATTTATTCCTGGGGAGTCTGGTAACTAACACAACTAGAGGTGTTTTTTCTCTTTGTAAAGCATTTCCTGCCCTCTAGTGGCAAAAAACAAACCTAAATGCCTATCCTGGAAGCAACAGGTCTGGTGATTAGACCGCCTGTGGGCAGACAGCTATTGTGGCGAGCATGGCCTTTCTGATGTCAACCATAATCAATGGCTTATTATTTTTTAAAACTTATCTTTATTGTTGAATGTATTACAGATGTCCCCCTCTCCCCCTATTGACCCCCTCCTCCCCGCTCCTGCCCCCTGCCTGCCTTCCCCACACTATTGTCTGTGTCCATTGATTATGCATATATGCATATGCGTTCTTTGGTTTATCTCTTCCCTTCCCAGCCCTGCTCCCTTCCCTTTGAAGTTCATCAGTCTAACAACCCAGTTGTATTTCTTAATTCCTTCACCTTTTTCACCCATCCCTCCAACCCCCCTTCCACTGGTAACCATCAAAAAGTTCTCTGTATCTCTGAATCTGTTTCTGTTCTGCTTGTTCATTTTGTTTGTAGATTCAATTATTGATAGATAGGTATTTATTGCCATTTTGCTGTTCATAATTTTGATCTTTTTCTTCAAGAAGACCCTTCAACATTTCATATAATACTGATATGGTGGTGGTGAATTCCTTTAGCTTTTTCTTGTCTGGGAAACTCTTTCTATGTCCATTGAGTCTAAATAATAGCTTTGCAGGACAGAGTAATCTTGGTTGTAGGTCCTTGCTTTTCATCACTTTGAATATTTTTTGCTACTCCTTTCTGGTCTGAAAAGTTTCTTCTGAGAAATCAGATGACAGTCTTATGGGTGCTCTCTTGTAGGTAAGTAACTACTTTTATGTTGCTGCTTTTAAGATTCTTTCTTTGTCTTCAATCTTCTGCATTTTGATTATAATGTGTTTTGGTGTTGGCCTCTTTGAGTTCATCTTGTTTGGGACTCTTTGTGCTTCCTGGACTTATATGTCTATTTCCTTCACCAAGTTAGGAAAGTTTTCTGTCATTATTTTTTCAAATAGGTTTTCAATTTCCTGCTCTTTCTCTTCTCCTTCTGGCACCTCCATGATGCAAATGTTGGTACTTTTGAAGTTGTCTCACAGGCTCCTTACACACTATCCTCATTTTAGGGGGTTCTTTTTTCTTTTTGCTGTTCTGATTGGGTGTTTTTTGCTTCCTTATGTTTCAAATTGATGGTTTGCTTCTTGGCTTTACCTACTCTACTGTTGATTCCCTTTAAATTATTCTTTATTTCAGTTAGTGCATCCTTCATTTCTGACTGGTCCTTCTTTATGTTCTTGAGATCCTCACTGAGTTCACTGAGCATCCTTATAACCAGTGTTTTGAACTCTGCATCTGTTAGGTTGCTTATCTCTGTTTCGTTTAGTTCTTTTCCTAGAGTTTTGTTCTGTTCTTTCATTTGGGACATGTTTCGTCTCCTCATTTTGGTTGACTCCCTGTGTTTGTTTCTATGTAGATAGAGTTGCTATGTCTCTTAGGCTTTGTAAGGTGGCCTATTATTGTAGGTGTCCTGTAGGATCCAATGGCACAACCTCCCTGATTACCCCAGCTGGGCCCTCAAGGTGCACCCCCATGTGGACTGTACACCCTTCTGTTGTAATTGAATCTTGATTGCTATTGGCATGTCAATGGGAGGGATTTACTCAGGCTGATCAGCTGCATGGACTGGCTGTGTCCACTGACCCCTGGCCTCTGACCACCTTGGAGGATCAGCTGGGCAGGGGCCCACCACACAGAGCAAGACTTACTTCAGTAGGGCTCTGGTACTCACTGAGTCCACTTCTTGGGTGTGTCACTTGTGGAGATGGTTGGGTGGTGGTGCATCAATGTGGTCTGAAGCTGTCTACTGGGTGTGCTGGCTCTGGGGCAAGGTCAGCCATTGCATGTGTTCTACCTGGGGCCACCTGGCATAAGCTACAAAGTGATCTGCAGATGGCTGCTTCTTGTGCTGGCCTTGGAGGTGCCCAGGCAAAGCCAAGCTGTGAACCAAGGCTGGCTGCTTCTAGTGCCAGGCCTGGGGCCACTTAGTGAAGAATACGGGGCTCACTGAGACCAGATGCTGCTTGTTTGAGAGAATTTAGGAAAATCTAAAACAGGAGCCAAGAGAGGCCAATTCTATGGTAAAGCCACTGGAAACAGCTTGGGTGGGCCAGAAAGTTGGGTGGGGCAGGGCCTCAGGGAATCACCAGGGTGAAGCAAAACTGTGAGCCTGGTTGCTGGAGTCCCAGATATGACAGCTGTCTGCCTGCCCCAAGGGAGAAGGGCTCAGCAAAGGAACAACAGTTTCCACCAGCATGTCTGTCCATCTGGGAGGAAGCTGCCTTTCTAGCTCTCACCAGATGCCAAACATTCAGTTCTTCCCTCTATGTCTCTGGTGCCTTTCAAGATGCCAGTCCAAGTAAGTCCATGCACAGGCCCTTTAAGAGGAAGTGCTTGGGGCTCCAGCAGTCTCAGCCTCCCTCAGGATCAATTCTCCCCTGGTTTTTACAGCCAGAAGTTATGGGGACTTCTCTTCCTGGCACTGGAACCTTGAGCTGGGGGTCCTGGTGTGGGACAGGGACCCCTCACTCCTTAGGGAGGACCTTCACAGACCAGATATTACTCCTGATTTTTTTTAAATCCTCATCCGAGGATATTTTTCCATTGATTTTCAGGTGGGGGGGGAGGAGAGAGAGAGAGAGAAACAATGATGTGAGGGTGACAAACTGATTGGTTGCCTCCCAGGGCTGGGGATCTAATCACAACCAAGGTACGTGCTCTTGACCAGAATTGAACCTGAGACTCTTTGGTCTGCAGGTCGTTGCTATAACCTCTAAGCCAAACTGGCCAGTCATCGCTCCTAATTTTTATCTGCCACACGTGGGTGTGGGATCAGCCTGTTCTCATCTCCACCCCTCCTATCAGTCTCAATGTGGCTTCTTATTTTATTTCGTAGTTGTAGGACTTCCATTCAGTTCTATTTTAGGTGGTTTTGAATGATGGTTGTTCTGTAGTTTAGTTGTAATTTTGATGTGGTTGTGGGAGGAGGCAATACCGCGTTTACCTACGCCGCCATCTTGACCGGAAGTTCTCATCATTGGCTTATTCTAATTGGGGTTTAGTGCCACAGACATCCACTGAGAGCCGGCAATTTGCCAAGTACAACAAAACGGAAAAGCCGTGGATGCCTTTAAGGAGCTCCCTGGCTAGAAGTAGTTTGCAAATTAATTTCTGTAGTATTGAGTAATAGTTGTACCATGTATCAGAAATAGTACTGCCCATAGTGACCACCAGACTAAAATCCTGTAGTATATCTAAGCCACACTACTGTTTCCATCATTAGTTGATCAACTTCAGCTAAATATTTTCATAGAATTATCAATATCAATTCATCATGTATAATGGATGAGATTTGGCATCAAACGACTCTCATGTCATCACAAAGGTTTTTCTAAGGGTTCTGTCACACTTACTGGAGATTTAAGAAAATTCAGAATTCATTATTTCCTACCCTCGTTCACCCCCTTCCCACCCCACCAATTACCATTCCTGGGAGAGCAACATGTACCTTCTGGATGGTACTGAAACCTGGCTTTTAGGAAGATCAGAGATGAGCCTGTTCATAGAATGTTTTAAGAGTGGAACACTGGGCTCCATGTGCTCAGCTTACCTGTCCTTCCTTCCACCAGCACTTGTCGGGAGGAGATCCCTCCGCTTACTGTTGTTACCACCACGGAGTAGAGACTGCCTGATTTGAGGGCGTGGAAGCTGTATGTGTTGGTCTTACTGGAGACACTCTCATTTTTGATGACCACATTTTCATGGATGAGTAAGACTTGGTAGAACTCGACGTCTCCCATTGCCTGTGTCCAGTTAGTAAACAGGCTGCTGGTTGTCCCTTGGTTGGCCACATGCAAACCCGTCACTTGGGCAGGCACTAAAACACAGTGGACAGGCAGAGGAAGAAAACAGGTAACATTTAGTCACACTAAGGCAGTGTAATAAAAATAAGTAAAAAATGGAGGCAGTTTTGAAGATGCTAATATATATATATATTTTGCTATAGACTCTTAGCTGCATTTCCTGTAGCATATGGAGAGCTATTCCCCCACAGAGACTTTACTAGTATGAAAAAGCTATTTATATGGAAAATCAAAATTATTTTGGATCCAAGGATGAGATAATGCATGCCTATTAAACAGTTTTGATTTAAATTTTTCAATAATGAAAGCTGCTATTTTTTAAGATTGCTTACTTAATGTAATTTTTTCTGTCCTTACCCCATGAGAACTCAAAGCCACATTACCCACCTGAGCTGGTGAGTGTTATGACAAGTATTGGGAAATCCCTTCAACCTGATGACTAGGCTGTGGTCTAGAAAACTGGTTAATTCTTTGCTGGCACATTCTCAAGAGGACTACTATTATTATACATGAAAATGTTATAATAATGGAAATCATATTATCATATAATGATAATAATAATAATAATAATAATAATCTACTACTGAGTGCTAGCTGTGTGCCAGTTATGGGTTCTATGCTTTATAGAGATTATGTTATTTGATACTCATTCAAAACTCTATGAACTTTATTTTATTATTCCTTTTCCTGGGGAGGAAACCAAAGATGATAAAATAGAAATAACTTGGCCTACGTCAGGGTGATAACAAACAGTGAACCTGAGGTTCAGAGCCTGATCTGTCTAACCCGTGAGCCTGAGCCCTTTACCTAATTAGTAACTACTGTGATTTGTAATCTGTCCATCGACAAATCTTTTTACACAAATCTTGAAGTTGGCCCTTGATCAATACATATCATCTCTGTGCCTCTTCCCTGAATTATGATAATCAAAGGGATTATTGACCTTGGGGCAACTCTTCTCAGAATTCATTGACCTTTGGATTCAGATACAGACATATTCATTAAAAAATATTATTTTGGACAAAGATGGTCAAAAGGTACAAATTTCCAGTTATAAGATAAATAAGTACTAGGGAAGTAATGTACAACATGATGACTATAGCTAACACTGTTACATAATATATAGGACATTTGTTGCGAGTAAATCTTGTGAGTTCTCATCACAAGGAGAACATATTTTGTCTTTTTTCCTTTTTATTTTATCTATATGGGAAGATGGATGTTAGCTGAACCTATTGTGGTAATCACTTCATAGTGTATGTAAATCAATCCATCACACTATATGCCTTAAACTTATAGTGATGTATGCCAATTATTTCTCAGTAAAACCTAAAAATATTATTAATATTCCATTTTAATTCTAAATGTCATATGTAAAGCAAAGGAAGTAATATGCCAAAACAATTTTGAAAAAGAGGAACAAGACTGGAGGACTAACATCATTTAATTTCAAGACATACTAGTAAGCAACAGTAATGAAGATAGTGTGATACTGGCAAAAGAACAGACATATCGATCAATAAAACAGAATTGATAGTCCAGAAATAGACCAACACATAATAGTCAATTGCTATTTTACAGAAATTTAAGAGCAGTTTAGTAGAGGCAAGATCATCACTAAGAAATAAGTCTAGAATGATTAGATGTCCATATGAAAGGAATTAAACCTTGACCCATATCCCACACACATATAAAATTTAACTCAAAAGAAATTCCACACCTAAATTAAAATCTTAAAACTATAAAAACTTTTAGGAGAAAATCTTTGTGACCTTATCTTAAGCAGAAATTTCTTAGATAATCACACCAAAAGCATGACCATGAAATAAATTGGACATCAAAATTAAAAACATATGTTTTGCAAAATACACTAATAAATTAGTGCAAAGACCAACCACAGACTAGGAGAGAACATTTCAACACACGTTTCTGACCAAGGATGTATATTTGGAATAAAGAATTCTCAAAACTCAATGGTAAGAAACAAACATGAACAAAATACCTTCCTCCCCAAAGAAGATGAATGGATGGTAAATAAACATATGAAAAGATGCTCAAAACTATTAATCATCAGGGCAAGACACATTGAAAACACGAGATACCACTACACACTTATTAGAATAGCTAAAATTAAAACAACAACAACAAAAACAAAAAACAACCTG
This sequence comes from Molossus molossus, assembly GCF_014108415.1. Classification (NCBI taxonomy): domain Eukaryota; kingdom Metazoa; phylum Chordata; class Mammalia; order Chiroptera; family Molossidae; genus Molossus; species Molossus molossus. The sequence continues at coordinate 62,479,238 of NW_023425345.1, read as the reverse complement.
ACAATACCAAATGCTGCGGAGGATATGGAGGAACTGTAAATATCGTACATTGTTGGTGGAGATGTAAAATTTTACAACCACATTAGAAAATAGCTTGGTAGTTTCTCTCACAGTTAACATACTCTTACCATATGACCCAGCTCTATAAGTGGTGGGAATAATGAAAATGACCTTAAGTCTAAAACAATGTCTTGGACTTCCATTTCTGGCAGAATGATGGGCTACACGCCAGGAAAATCCCCCCAATCAACACAATTATATGTGTGTGTGTGTGTGTGTGTGTGTGTGTGTGTGTGTTGGATAAAACATAAAAATGTAAATGCACAAATGAGTTGTCAAGAATGCAAGAAATTCTCAGAGACCTAAAAGTAAGTGATAGAGAGGTAACTGGATAACTCAAGTAGACTTTCATCCTGAAGGCATCTTTTAAACATACATTTAAGCTTTGATTTTATAACTTTGCAGGATCTACAAAAGAGGGGGTAAAGTGTAGGACTTTCCCAGACTGAGGAACCTCGTCAGTAACCCCGCACAGCACTGGAATCCTGAAATGTCACATTCTAAGTGTAAGTGAAACAAATATTCCCTTTTACTCCCCACATTACCCCAACCACCTTAACACTGAATGGAAAGGAAAAAAAATTTCCTCTAAGAATTCATAACCTCAAGACAGCTTCAGTAAACTTGCAACTCAAATTCATAAGACCTGGATGATCAAAAAACCTCTAGGTGACCATTTAGATTGAAACAGGTCTGCGCCTTCTTTTTGTGCGCGGATAGCGCTCTGGCAAGCATGGTGAACGTTCCTAAAACCCGCCGGACTTTCTGCAAGAAGCGTGACAAGCATCACCCGCGTAAAGTAACGCGGTGAAAAAGGGCAAGGATCCTCTTTATGCGCAGGGACAGCGGCGTTACGACAGGAAGCAGAGGGCCTGTGGGGGGCAGACTAAGCCGATTTCCGCAAAAAGGCTAAAACTACAAAGATTGTGCTGAGGCTTGAATGTGTTGAGCCCAACTGCAGATCTCAGAGAATGCTGGCTCGTAAGAGATGCGAGCATTTTGAACTAGGAGGCGATAAGAAGAGAAAGGGCCAAGTGATCCAGCTCTAAGCTTCATATTTTATTTTATGTGACAATAAAATCTGGAGGATATGTTCTAAATAAATAAATAAATAAATAAATAAATAAATAAATAAATAAATAAAAACAGGTCTGGGGCCCTGGCCGGTTTGGCTCAGCAGTTGGAGTGTCGGCCTGCGGACCAGAGAGTCCCGGGTTCGGTTCCCACTAAGGGCATGTACCAAAAACAAACAAACAAACAAAAAAACAGGTCTGGGCTGGTAGTAGTCCTGTGCACCTGACATAAAAAGAAAGTTCTTTTTGAAACCCACTTTGAAACAAGGCATCAAAGAATTGCCACAGAATAAAATCCCAAATTATACAGGAAAAAAATCACAAACATTTAAGGAAGTAAAGCACCATAAGCAAAATGCAACAAATTCAATGTGCAACAGAATTGCACTCCTGAAGATTTCAGATAATTATCATTTATTTAAATGATAATTAAAATAAAAACTGTTACTAGGCTTATAGTAATGAAGGAAGAGAATGGAAATATGGCTAAAGAGAATCAAAGAGAATGTTTAAAAGGGTAAAAGAGACCAATTATTCAAACTTAACGGGTAGATTTAAAAACAGTTTAGACAGACAAGATTGGGCATGTTCAGGGTGGTATGGCCAATAGTGTAGTGAAGAACTGTGGGGGTGGTTTGGAGGGCTGGATGGATGGGGGTAAAGGGGGGAGTGGGGAACATCTGTAATGCTGTCAACAACAAAAATATAAAATAAAAAAATAGTTTAGACAGAACAGCAGCAACAAAAAGAATTAATGAACTAAAACAAAAAACTGAGGAAATTATCCAGACTACAGCCCAGAGAGCAAGTACATGGGGGGGGGGGGAATATATATATATATATATATATATATATATATATATTATTCTAGAATACCAGTAGGAGAACAGAGAGGGAATGGAGAAGACATAAGAGGCAAGATTAGAGAGTTAAGGATGAGAATTTCCCAGGATTGATGAAAGATACTTATCTGCAAACACAGAAATCCCAATCATTTCAAGCTGGATAAACAAAAAGAAGTCTGTACTTAGATCATTACTGCGAAATAGCTGAACACCAAAGGCAAAAAATAGATCTTAAAAACAATCATAAGAAACAGGTTACTCATAGAGACATAAAAGTTAGACTGACAGCTAACCTTTTTCAACATCAACAATAAATTCCAGAAAGATTCAAATAATATCTTCAATGTGCTCAGAGAAAATAACTCTCAATAAAATTGTAGGCAAGGGAAAATATATTTCAAGGTTGAGAGCTATACAAAGACATACCCAGAAAAACAAAGCTCCAGAGAGTTTGTTCCTAAACACTCTGTAAAGAAATTTGAAGCGTGTTCTCTAAGATGAAGAAACGTAACACAAGATGGAATTTCTGAGATGCAGGAAGAAAAGATGAGGAAAAAAATTTGTAAATTGGTGGTTCAATTCAAGGATACATGACTGTATAAAACAATAATTATATTTTTGTGGGGTTGAAAGAAGAAGAGAGAAATAAAATACAGGACAACAATAATATATAAATTTGGAAAGAGGAGTATCTGATGTTAACCTTGTTTCCTATTTCACTTAGAAAATGAGAGTGATTGAAAGATAACTGCTCACCACTACATCTATTTGCTTTATCTGAATCCATATACCTTCTTTTTCCCAGCTGACTCTAAAGTTATACTACTTATGCTCCATTCCAAAGCCAGTTTTTTCATTTGTCTCTAGATTCCAATACTTCTTGCCTACTCATAGAATAATGGCAGCAATTCTCCCCTCTCTCTATATAGCATCACCATTCCTCATTCTTCTAAAACATTCCCATCTGCATAAAATGTTATTTATTCTACCATTAAAAAACAATCCTCCTTCCAAACATATGATCTCTTTCAGATGCCGCCCCATTACTCTGCTCTCCTTTGCAGCAAAACTCCTTGGAAAGGTGGTTCTCTGCTCTGTTTTAATTTTAGCAAGATAGACTCAAAGTAAAACAAAACACGGAACTATTAAAGACAAGAGCTGAGATAAGTAAAAATAGAAAACAAACAACAGAAAGGATCCATAAATCAATGCTCAGTACACAACAGGCATTTAGTGAACATTTGTAAGTTGAGTGTCAACAATGCAGCAGACAGAATAGTTTTAAAGCCTAAAGTTTATAAAGAATATTACCTGTTCTTCCTTTCATTGAAGAAGAATTTTTTAAGTCTCCACTAATGCTGGTGACGGTAGCTGTGTATTTTCTCCCAGGCACCAGGTCGGTAAAAGTGAATTCTTTGGCATCTTTCGGGAGTGACTTGTGGATGAACAAGAGGTCTCTGTCTGCTAGTGAAATGATGTATTTCTCCCATTCCGCGACCGGGTTCTGCCACATGATGCCCAGGGAGGTTTCGTTGGCATGTTTGACACGAAGCTGGAGGACAGCCAGGGGAACTGAGGAAAGAGCAATGGGGACTTGGGTCACTGACTGACTCAGAAACACTCACATATTCTTTAGAGAGCTGTTCTCTTCCCTCCGCAGTAGTATCTCAATTCAGTATTTCTTTTCTGAATGCGTATGAACATTAAGAAAAAATAAAAGCTCATCACAAAATATTTGTTTATATGTCATAAACAGAAATAAGAAGTCAAAATAATACTGTTAAAAAAACACTTTACTGGTTCTTTTATTTTTGCGCCACATGATACTTGATGAGTGCTTATGTTTTCATATGAATTCTATGACATGAAAATATTTAATTCAATCTTGTCATCCACAAGACCAAAGAGGAAGATCGTGTTTGAGTACTTTGGGAAGAGTTAGGAGTATTTGTTGCCTCTGTAGCTTGGGAAGACAAACTGATTTTTCCCTTCATTTCTAAGGAGGGAACACTGATGTGTCCATGCAAGGGAAAGTAATAACAGTATACTAGGTAACTAATAATAGTATCTGATTAAAAACTCCCATTATCCAAAAAACTGAAATTTCTTCCATTTCTTTAAAAGGTTTTATTATTAAAGCTTCTTAGGAGACATTGTTAGGAGTAAAGTGTTGATCCATAAAACAAGAGAGAAGCAAAATTATGGAAGAATCAAGCGTGTAAAATTATACTGTGTAAAATTTTGCATCAAAGAAATTTTCTGTCATCTCCTATGATAACCATGCCTTCTTCAGGAATACCTCCTGAAGGACCTGCCCGAGGGATCAGAAGTTTTCCTCCTTTCAGAAATATGTACATGGTAGTTTGCATGGTTTGTTTCTTTTTCTTCATCACAGATTTGTTCGTAAGCAGATAATGTACCATGAACATTCCTTTCTATAAAACCTTTTGATGTTGGGGTCCATGTTTTCAAACTTTTTAAGGAGCTTGTTGAGGTTGGCAAAGCTTCTGCTGAACCTTTCACTGTGAATTTTCTTGGGTGTTCTTTGTCTTCTCCTGCAGTTTCCCTTTTTCTTGCCTCTTCTTCACTGATGTGTTCCCGTTCTAGTTCCAACAACTCGTCATTAGCCAGTTCCTCGGGAACCACCTCTAGGAGCTCAATGGCACCCTCACCCACACCCAGGTGAAAGTTGTTTGACATCTCAAACACAGCTTTGTTGAATTTTGCAACCTCATCCTTGGCAAATCTGTTGAAGTCATAGACAAACCTCTTGAATGTCTTCTTCCAGATGCCCTTTATACAATCCTTGGGGATATCACCCCTAACCGAAGCAAGGTTCTTGAGGAAGTCATAAATGTTGTAATCCTTCCAGAATTGCATCAGTGTTTTCTCAGTGTCTTCCTCAGCAATAGCAGCAGCCTGGGAAAAGGTCCTCCTCAGGACCTTAAAAGCTGCTATAACTCTGATCCATTGGTTGGATCAAAGAGATGGTGTTGGGAAGGAAAACACCACTTTGATATTGTGACGAAGATCACCAATAAAAGGAGGATGTCCAGGAGCATCCTCAACGATAAGCAAAATCTTGAAAGGTATGTTATTCTCCATACATAGCAATTCAGAAGGGCATCCTGGAATAGGAACTGGGTTACCCATGACTTCTTGCTGCTCCCGATGTACACTGGCAGTGTGTGCTTATTGGTATGCTTGAAGGCCCCATGGTTCTCACTGTCCCAGATCACAAAGGGTTTCAATTTGTAGCCTGCAACATTGTCCTCAAGGAAAAATAACAATCCTTAAAAGCCTCGAAACCTGGCATTGACTTTGCCTCCTTATGTACAAAAGTCCTTTTAGGCATGTGTTTCCAGAATAGGAAAGTTTCATCTGATTGAAGATTTTCTCTGGAAAGTAATTTTCCTCCACAACGAGCTTCTCTGGAGTTTCCGAAAATTCTTTTATCTTCACATCAGCACTTGCAGACTCACCACTCAGGTTCACATTATGTAATGAATAACAATTCTTGAATCATCTAAATCACTCAGAGCTAGCAGGAAATTCAATATCATAGTCAGGTCCAGCCTTTTCTTCCAATGATGCAAACAAGCATTTTACTTTAGTCATGATTGTCATGATGCTGAGAGAGCTTCGTTTCTGTGTCTGGTTCAATCCAGGTCATTAGAAGTTTCTTCAAGTCTGACATAGGCCCTTCTCAAATTGTTGTTGGCCTTGTTTTCTTCAATGAATTAGATCCTTTAATAGCTTCCATCACCTTGTTCTTGTTCTCCAGGATTGTGGCCATGGTGGAATGGGACATGCCTGACTGGTGAGCAACAACCATCCCTGGTTTTCCACCTCCGTGGTCCTTAATCACTTTTAATTTCATTTCCTGGCCAATCTCTCAGTGTGGCCTCTTACTGGCAACATCAGCAGTAGATTTTTTACACTTAGGAGTCATGATGAACAAAACAACATGAGATTAAATTAAGCACAAAACAAATGATGCAGCAAACGTGAGATGTTTGAGGTTGCTTCTGGTGTAACAGGACATACTGTTTTACAGCAAACTTTTTTTTTTTTTTAATAAGTAGAGACTACACTCTAAAATAATGATAAAAGCAGAACATAGTAAATATACACATCAGTAGCATGGTCTTTTATTATCATTAGCAAACAGTACGTGCTGCACGTAACTGTATATGCTATGCTTTTACATAATGAGCATGTTTGTTTACAGCGGCATCACCACAAACACGTGAGTAATACATTGAGCTATGATGGTACGATGTCTATGACATCACTGGGTCATAGGAATTTTTAAGTCCATTATAATCTTATGAGACCACTGTTGTGTCCGTCTTTGACCAAAATGTCGTTAAGAGGTTCATGACTATAAAATAAAGGCGTTGTTAGTGGGAGTGATTTCGAATGTTCTTATTTGACAAAATTAAACCTTACTAACCCTATTTTAGTCTGCAAATATATAATATCTAAAATTCAGAAAACAGACAATCCCCAGAAGAGGGGGTGGGGGGAGAAATAAACCACAGAACTTATATGCATGTATGCATGAACAACAGACATGGACAACAACGCTGGGGACAGGGCGGGGAGGGAGGGGGAGGGCGAATCAGTGGGGGGAAAAGGAGAAACATCTGTAACAAAAATAAATTAATTAATTAAAAAAATAAATAAAATTCAGGAAACAATATTAATAGTTAGCTGGGTTACTTGGTAAAGGGACCAAATTGAGATTCATCAGTCATTAACACTTTGATAATTCTTACCTGTCCTGCCTTGGCAGCGCTTAGAGTTCTTCAGATTTCCACTCTCAACAATGACTTCTACTTCATACTGTCTTCCTGGTATGAGCCCCATGTCATCTAGGACATAGTGTGTTTCCTCCTTTCGCACAGTGATGTTGAGCAGCACCAAAGAATCGTTGAAGAGCAGGACACGATACTGCTCCCAGTCTCCAGCAGGGGGCGACCAGCTCACTATCAGGGACCCCTGTGAACCATTGCTGTTTGCTTCCAGGTTCTGAACTTTCTCTGGAACTAAATGGTAAAATGATGTAAAAAAGGAGCTACTAAAAACCAAAAATAAAGTCACCCACTCACTCTTCATGGGTAACAGTAGATAAGAGACCTATTATCTGTAATTCAAAACATTTCTATCCCCACCTGATGTTCGTGGGTTGCAAAAGAGTGTTCTTTCCTCACTTTGGAGACATTTGACACTCAAGAAATGTGTGCTCGATCACTTTAGTAATACAACGCCAATGTGATTTTCTGTAACACTGTTAATAATCTAGTGATGTGTTGCCCTGGTCGGTTTTCTCAGTGGTTAGAGCGTCGGCCCGCAGGCCAATGAGTCGAGGGTTCGATTCCGGCCAAGGGCACGTACCTCAATGGCGATTCTTCCGGGCCCTGGTCGGGGTTGTGTTGGGGGAGGCAGCCACTCGATGTGTCCCTTTCATGTAGATATTTCTCTCTTTCTCTCTCTTCCTTTCTCCCTCCCATTCTATCTGAACACAAATAGAAAAGAAAAAAAAAGTCCTCGGGTGAGGATTAAAAAAAATAAATAATCTAGTGATGTGAACGCTGTTTCACTGATTGCACCGGCTCTAGAGACAGTATTGATGTATCTAATGACGGTGACATTGATGGATGTGGCATTTTTTGGAAGAAACTGCATATTGTGGTCATAAAACATTCCTCTTTCTTTTCCAGTTGAAAAGACGAATCTTGCAATATAGCTCTGATCTTACTCCTTTGCTGAAAACATTCAAGGTCTCTCCATTAACGACAGACTAAATCATCAAGTCCTTGGGGCGGCATTTGTAGTTCTCCACAATAAGCCCCACATCCTTCCAGTCTCACTTCTGACTACTCTGGCGGCTCCCCTCCTTCCCCACGCTTCCCGCTGGCCCCCAGGGGCTTGTTCTGTACACCTGTAGGTCTCCTGGGCGCTCCTGCCTTTGCTTGTCATTCCCTCCACCTCAAATCCCCTCCCTCGTTTCTCCCCAGGAAGTCGTCACTAGTCTCCTGAAAGAGAGTCCATTCTCTTGTGTCTCTGCCCAGTGGCTCCTACTTGGGAGCACAGAGAATGGACTCTGGAATCGGACAGCCTGATTTCAGCTCCAGCCACATTATTTTATATTGGCTGGATGACTACCGATAATTATTTATCTGTAAAGTGGTGATAATAATAGGAACTTTCTGGTGGTTTTGTTGCGAGAACTAAGTGAAACAATGGTGCAAAGTACTCAGCACCTGATACATGGAAATATCAATACAATTACTATTATTAAAATGTACTGCAGTATTTTTATTTTGTGTGTGTATGTTCTACATTGGTGTGATTAAAATGTAACTTCCTTAAAGCAAGGGTCAACAAGTAAATATTTCAGGCTTTGTGGACCATTACGGTCTTTGTCTCATATTTTTCATTTGTTTTTTTTTTGTTTGTTTTTGTTTTAAACCCTTAAAAATGTAATAACCACTCTTAGCGTGGGGCTATACAAAAACATGTTACAGTCTGTATTTGACTGAAGGGTGTAGTTTGCTGAGCCCTGCCATTTAAACAAATCCTAAAGCTCATGCTATAATAATTTACACATAGAAAGCAGTGGATAAATGTTTGGTGACTTAAGCTAATAAAATAATTTAGTAAAAAATATGTTTAAGTGCTAACTGGCCTTTACTATAAGAGTTGATCACAAAGGTTTCATTCATTAGTATCAATGCTAATGCATTTATGCTACTTAAATACATTAAGTGAAATAGCAGGGGGTAGAGCCAGTTATGTAAATCATGCAGGAACCAATCCAAACACATTTGCTTAAAAAATTCAGATACATGCAATTAACCCTCTGCTTTACTCTGTATGTGGGTCCTGGTGCACAGATACTCTCAGTCATATAGATCGTACATCCAGGTTGGGAAAGGAGTTTCCCTTCTAACTTATTTTGTCCTTTTCAAAAGTGGATCAGAGGTTGATCTTGTCAATGAAGGAATATTCTGGAGTCCAGACTCACCTGTTCTGCCCACTGCCATCGTCTGAGCAGACAATTCACCAGAGACGCAGCTGACGGTGACTTGATAAAGTCGTCCAGGGGTTAAGCCTTTAAATTGGGTTTCCATAACCTGGGGTGCTAACACTCTGGACTCTTTGATGGTCCCTTGGTGAGACAGGGTAATGTTGTAGGAATCCACATGTCCAGGAGGTCTTTGCCACTTGACTTTTAGAGAGGTCAAAGTACCATCATTTGTCACCTTCAGATTTGAGACTTCCATGGGGGCTAATTAGGAAGAAAGGAAAAGAGAATTTAACTCAGGATTCTATAACATATGAATTTCAATTTGTCCTACATTATCATTATTCAAATAATTAACAAGCTTTGTTTATGAAACATTTCCTTGATTTGCACATTATTCTTGTTCAGCTCGCTAGGGCACTTACTTGTCCTGGCCAGTTTCCACCTGTGGTTTCGCAGCCCTGCAGCCTCGGTTACAACGGTGAGGTTGTAGAGGTGGCCAGGCGTCAGTCCGTGAAAAGTGTAGGAAGTAGTAGATTTGTCCACGAAAGTGCCATCAACTAGGATCCCTTTATCCATTAGCATCAGCTGGTATCTTTCCACATTCCCAGAGCCGCGGGACCAGGAAATCAGGAGAGAATTGGTGTTCACCAAAATATCAATATCTTTCACCGGGGATGGCACTAATGGGACAAAACGCATTTCCAAAGCATCATTGACGACTTCCTTGTAGAAAACATGGACACGTTTAATTCAAAACTGCACATTCATTCCTGCTTCTCTGCACGTCTAACTTGTGTGACAGCCAGTGGGAACAGCACTTCTGAAATATGACTGGAACCTGGAGTACTGCTTTTTCCAAGTCCACCGCCTAAAGCTACACCCGAGTTCACCTGTCTGTCTCCCCGACGGAACAGGGATTCGGGCAGTTTCTACCAAGAAGTATGCTGTGGCACAGAAGTAAAGGGAAAAGGAAAAGGAAAGAACTGAAGGGGAGGAAACATGAAAGGAGAGAATAAAGCAGGAGAGAACACGAGGGAGAGTGAGTTGATAAGAAAGATGGTCCTGTATGAAGGAGGAGGCGACGTGTCATTGACCTTAGGGTGTGTGGGTACAAGCACAAACTCGTTCCAAACATGGGAATCTTAGGAAACATCGTGACTTGATGTTGTGAGAAGAATATACAAAGGAGGAAAGCCATTAAAAAATGAGTTTTATGGCACAAGCTCAGAAAATGCTGTTGGCTAAGATTTGAGTTAGAAGGACCATTAGGAAACGTTTACTTATTTTGGAGAAAACTCTAGTCCCAGGGAAGCTGCACGACGTGTTCAAAACAACCCAGCAAGCTAGCAGCACAGCCGCACCTCCTTGTTCTCAGTCTGGTCTTTCCACTGTCACACAATATTTACGTATAGTGTGCCTGTGTGTCTGTCTGTATCTTTCTAACTATCTTTGCTCTGGGGGCAGTCTTACGTTCATTTCATGAATTTAATATAATTTCAGAAGAAGCATAGACTATGAAATATCCAACTACCTGTAAGCAGGTCTTACCTGTTGATCCATTGGTATGAATTGTAGATGAACTTTTATTTCCAGAAACAGCGGTGATGGCAATATTGTATGTATTACCAGCAGTAAGGTTAAGAAACGCATATTCATACCATGAAGTACTTTCTTGAATTTTGGCCCCATGTATCTTTTGGTTATCATCAAATAACTGCACCTCATACCAGGTGACTTTTCCAGAAGAAGGAGTCCACCCAACGTGCAGGCTGGTTGAAGTGGTCTTCTCTTTATTGACCTCAAACCGAGCAGGAGGCAAAGGGTCTGCAAGGCAAAAGCCAAGAAAGAGAATGTGGCTTGAAGACATGTGCCGAACATGCTTACCTGGCTAGAACACAAATGCATTTTCCTTAAAACGTTCAGGCACCTGCTGCCCATGAACCAACTGGCATTTGACCCCACTTCCAAACTTACCATTTCATTGATAAAAGAAACCCACTCAGCTACTAGTCATACAAACTCGTTTTTCGAATAAAACTTCTTCTGTTAAGACAACTCTGAGCTTGGAATTCCAAGGAAGGTGATATTTCCTTTGGCTTGCAAGTTTAGCACTTGTCAGACACTGACAAACATCCAGGCTGTGCCTGGCGAAACGTTGAAAATCAACACAAAATACAGATATTAAGAAATAAGTTTGAAATTTTCACTGAACTTTTTCTTTTTTAGGTTATGGATTTTCGTGGCTAAGTAGAGATAACTTCTGATTGTTTTAGATATCAGAAAACCACAAAAGATACAGACCTGATTACGAGGCTAGGCTAGGTTTGCTCACCAAAATGAATTCTCCCAGCAGCTGGCATTTTTCATGTCACTAAATGTTCAAAACTTTCAAAGCTCCGGGACATTCTGGAGCTGCTGAAGCTCTCAGAGCCGCTAGAAATGGGTTAGTCCTGCACCCTGCTGGTCACTAAGCTTCAGCTCTCAAAGCCATGGCTCCGTTTGAGAAGTCCCATTTCCCACCCGGTGAATCGTCCCTGTGGAACGTGAAGCAGGGTGAACAGCGTGTCTCCAGGCCAGGAACCAAGTCAACAGCGTCTGGGGAATAGGGAGGCCGCCTGAGAAACAAGACTCTCCCTACCCCACAATGCTGGGAGCAGAAACACTGAGAGACATTTACATAGGAGTAATTTTCCGAAATCCTACATAGTCCTTGGTCTAGAAAGTGGGATTAAGATAGTGCAAACTAAATTCCAATAGTGAAGTCAGATATTTGAGTGGCGTGGCTGTAGAGATCTCAGCTCTTTTTAAAAAAAAAAAAAAAAAATGTTTTTATTTATTTTAGAAAGGGAGGGAAGGAGGGAGAGAGAAAGAAACATTGATTGCCCCCCACTGGGGATCGAGACCACAACCCGGGCATGTGCCCTGACCAGGAATCGAACCAATGACCTCTCGGTGCATGGGTTGAAGCTCAACCAACTGAGCCACACTGTCCAGGGAAAGATCTCAGGACTTATCTACTTGTTAGTAAATTATAATTTTCAATGACTACAGGAATTCTACAATGTTCCTATAACAGTATATGTTTTAAAAGGCATCTGCTTGTGACACGAATGTGAATACAAATAGGAACAAGGTCATCTTACTGTACGTTCAAAAGGCATTTATGACCAGACAGCTCATAAGAGTACCCATTCACCTAGAGACACCATACACAGGCTAAATTCAGCCTGGGATCAATCCAACGTCTGTGTTTTTGGCTGTGATTTATATGAGTACATCAGACTGCAAAAATTAAATAAGCCACATAACATTTTATAATATCACAATTAATAATAATACACGTTAGCTGACCATTAAGCCGAGGCAGCAGTAACTTTAAGAGCCACAAGCACAGTGCTGGCCAGTCTGGCTTAGCAGTTAGAGGGTCAGCCCGCAGACCAAAGAGTCTTGGGTTTCATTCCAGCCAAGGGCATGTACCTCGGTTGCAGTTTGGTCCCTGGCCCTGGTCAGGGTTGTAGGGTAGGCAACCTATCAATGAGTCTCTCTCACATTGATGCTCCCCCCCCCCCCCCACACACACACACTCTATCTGAAGATAGATGGAAAAATATCCTCGGGTGAGGATTTAAAAAACAAAAAGAGCCACAAGCACAGGTGAGCTTGGAGGACAAGGTTGTGTGCTTCACACCCCAGCACGGCACAGGTTCCCTTGAGAGTGTATACTCCAGAGCCTGATGCCCGGGGCTTGATTCCGGGCCCCTGCTTTGTAGCTGTGTGCTCTGGGCAGTCCCTTAACCTCCCTGTCCTCAGCTGTCTCATCCATGCAACGCTGGCGATAATCCTATCATTTCAGTAGAATTCCTATGAAGATTAAATTGGGTATTTTATCTGGAGCACTAAAAACAGTGTCTGGTACATAGTAAGTGTCCAAGGTTAGCTAGTATTATTACTACTCTTATAATCAGGAGAAGATCTTGATATAGAAGCAGGAAGACGTGGTAGCAGACATGGGCTTTGGAGTCAGAACTCAGTTCAAACCTCGGCTTCATCATGTCTCAGTCATAAGACTCTGGGCAAGTGACTTCACCCATCTAAGTCTCCATTCTCCCATGTGTCTGGGAGCGTGATAATAGTACCTACATTCTTGGATGTTTTGAGGAGTAACAAAATATAGAGAAGACTTTACCTGGCATACAATGGGCGCTCAGCAATCTGTTTTATTCTATCTACTTGACCATAGGAAAAATTTTCCTCTGAATCACTGACAAAATGGAGGCAAAGGTGTAATACAATTGTATAAAACTAAAGTGATAGAAGCCTTAATTATTGTCTTCATAAAAAACAACCTTGATAAAAATTTTATCAGTTTATTCCCATGAACTAACTTTCTAGCCCTTAAGATAAAATAAAACACTCCCAAGGTGATTTGCACTTATAAGCTCTGGAGGGAAAGCAGTAGTTTTTTTTTTTAATTTCCAGCAATATTATTTAAATGTTCTATCTTACATAATAGTCTATAATTAAGGATGTCACAATAAAAGCAAAGAACATAATTTCGCCTCACAGAAAGTTTCCTTATTGCCTGGCAAGGATAAGGTACTTCACTACGATAAGATTCTAATAGCCAAGGAAACTCAAGAACAGCCTTGTCATCGGCAACCCAGATGACACATTTTTGCTGAAGAGGCATTTTAAGGACAAGGATGAGAGGGACCACTGCTTCCCAGTGATAGCTCAAATGAGATCAATACTGTACTGTCATCTACGTCTACAACTGAGCCAGATAAAGACCAAAGAAAATGATGTTATGTTCAGTATAATCTAAACATATATAATCTGCAAAATAGGAGCTACAGAAAATGAATTTAAACGTTCCGTGTCTAGAGGGTGAAGTTCAGAAATGCAGACTTGATCTAATCTCTCTGAACCAGAAAACAAAACAGTCACTCCTTTGTACATCCGCTAGAACAAAGGAACAATGAGACTGGGAAGTGCCTGGGCTGCGAGAACCCACACTGGAAACAAACACTTAAAACCCCATTTATGCTGTGATAAAGCCCTTTGCTGGCACTTGTCCACTATTGCTACGCTGCGGCAAAGTTCATGTTCGTCTTCTCAAGCTACAGGCCCAGTGAAAACTCTACTGGATTAAAAAACGTTTTCAATATTGTATTAGAAACAAATTAGATACTTCCATCAGGGATGCTAATTTCATATATAAATAGAGAGATTTGTAAAATGCTATTTGAAAATTTAGTTTTATGTCTGTAAATCTTCTGGTCATAGGATAAATCATATGTCATTAGAAAACCCCGCTTGTCTTACATAATTTATGCTGATGGCTAAGAGGCATAAATGCACATGTGTGTGCAGTGTAGCCTTCCTGGTTTTCCACCCATCACTCTCATACACACAGTAACCAGTGAAGTATTATAAAGTATGAGTACTGTTGAAAACCGTATGTCAATAACTTAATCTCAAGCAATACGTCAAACTTTATCATTAGCCATAAATGGAAGACATCTTTGTGCTTCTTAGCTCCAGGCAGACCTGGAATGCCAAAGGCAAAGTCCTGCCACATTCATCTGCCCTCTTTCAGTGAATCTGCCAGTATCTGGTAGCCCTAGAATTTCATAAGTTGGCTTGATGTCAACCCAGTTTTTCTGTTCTCAGAAGAAAAGATAAAGTTTAGCTAAATTCTGGAACCAAAATGAGTTCTTCCTCCTTTTCTTTGTTTTTAATCCTCACTTGAGGGTATTTTCCCATTTATCTTCAGATAGAGTGGACAGGGGGGAGAGAGAGAGAAACATCCATGTGAGAGGGACACATTCATTGGTTGCCTCCCATATGACCCCAAGCAGGGTTGGGGACTGAACTGTAACCGAGGTACTTACCCTTGACCAGAATCAAACCTGAGACTCTTTGGTCCTTGGGCTGATACTCTAACCACTGAGCCAAATCAGCCAGAGCTTTTTCATTTTTTTTTTTTTTAATGTGACTTAGCAAGAGGGAGAAGCTCATGTGTACATATAATGAAAGTAATACTTTCTTTAAAAATTATTTTTGTATGGCTATTAAAACATTATTATCTATCACTACAGGAATTTTCAGAGTGTTTAGAATTCAAAACAATATTATTTTGGAAATAAATTCAACCTTATAATGAGAATGCAGGCAATCCATGGGTTAATACTGAACACAGTATATCTGCATCAGATCTGAGAGTTTACAAGTAGGTTTGCTCAGTTTCAAAAACCTGCCCCACAGAAGAACAAAGTGAGAAAGCAATTGTATAGTCTCAGTAAATTAAATACATCTCTTTTACTTTGTGATCATTGCTGTTTGACTACACTAGTCAGCTTTCTGATTTCTATTAAGATGACCTAGCATATTATGCTAATATATCAGATTAACATGCATTTGATTTATCACCTTAATATACCAGACATAAAGTTCAGGTAAGAAGGAACTTTCAAAGTTTTAACAACCTTGAAAGGGAAATGAAAGCAGTTTTGACAATTATTTGCATCCTCATTAACAACAGTGCCGGATGCCACATCATTTTCCGGGTCATCACATTTGGCTTTAGGTATGCAACCTGTAGACAGGGCTGCCCTCGGAGAGTTTATAGTCAGTCTGCTCAGGCAGTTAATGCCTATGTGAAAAAGGTAAACGAAAGGTGCATTATCAGGGAGGCCGACTTTGATGTCAGACGAAACCTGGGTTCAAATCCCAACACTGTCAGTTATGAGGGTGACTTTAGGCAAACTGCTTAACTCCGCCGATTCTCAGTTTCCCATCTATAAAATGAGACCAATGGTACTTCACTGAGCTGTGAGTGCTAAGAGGTAATGGAGCAGGTCAAGTGGTAGGTGCAGGCCTGACACATGCTGGGCTCTCTGTAAATGGCAGTTACTATGAGTGTGGCTGCTGTCAAGAGTAACACAGGTGGGTGTTAATGTTAAATATGCAAATGGAGAATGATAGCCAAAGGCTAAGGTCTCCGAGGTGGGCTTCTTGAAGGAAATGAACCTCAGCAAGTTTGGAAGAAGGTCAAGTAGGACTTAGAAATCAGAGAGAAGAAAAGGCATTGCAGAGTGAGAGAGAAGTTAAACGAAAGCACTGAGAAGCTCACTTCTCCTGAGTATTAGTGTCAGCACTGAGGGGACTCTGACCACTGATGGAGACTTTAACCCCCCCCTCCCCATGATCTCTTTCAGCAGCCCCCCTCCAATTCCCAGATACTTAGCAACTATTGAGGCTTCTCAGTATTATCTCCATAAATGCAGCATAAAGAGAAGTCCCTTGGCCTCCTGTTCCAGATTGTCTCTCTTATTTAGAAATAAGATGTCACTTGATGTGTGCTTTTGAACCTGGACATCTAGATATTAAGGAATTATTGTTAATGTTAGGTACAATAATGATACAGTGATTGTGTTAAAAGCAATCTTCTTTTTCAGAAATGCATACTGAAATATTTATAAATGAAATTAAGTGATGATTTGGATTACATCAAAATGACCTGGGGAGGGGGGAAGAGGCGATATAGATAAAACAAGATTGGCTATCCATTGGTAACTGTGAAAGATAGATGATGGGTACATGGTAGTCCATTATTCTAGTCTATTTTTTTTATTCGTTTGAGTTTTTCCATATAAAAGACAGAAAAAGAAAAATCTCTGGAAATTTATGTGTACAGGCAACAGGAAAAGAGGGAGAGCAAACACAAGACGGACGGACTCCCCGAAAGAAGCCGTAGGCAGGAGCCTGCGGGAGCTGAGCGGGGCTGCTGAGGAGAGGCCGGCGCGGACGTCACTCATCCACGGGTCCCTAGGAGTCGGAGCTCACTTAGTGACATGTAACACAAAGCTACCATGCTAATTTTAGTCACATAATATATGTTTAGGGGCATATAGTCATCTTTATTTAAATACATTCATACCTATAGAATGGGCTTGATTTCTCCTACAAGATCAGAAAGACGTCAGAATTATTCTTATGTCCCTGGAGGCTTCCACCAATTGGTGTCTAGGAATGGAAGGCAAAACAATTTTTCCTTGTTCTCCTCTTATTCTGTCTGGACAAACTAGACTTAATTTCTTCTTGCTAACCCGTAGAATGCTGCGCCCACCAACAGAAGTTAGACTAATGGAGGAAGTTGCCTAAGCACACAAAGGGTTAAGTTCAGGGCACTAGGATGGTTCACTCCATATACGTAGCTCAGCTTGAACTCCTGAAATAGACAGCAAATGACCGATTGCTAAAAACTGAAGTCCATCACCAAGAGTTCAACACAACTGAAAATCAATAGCTGCTTATAATCTATCATTTCTTCACACTATAACACATTTAATTATTCCACCTTTGTGGAATACACACACACACACACACACACACACACACACATATCTTGTAATATTTTTTCCTCCTTAAAAAGATGACTTGAAAAGTAATAATAAAGTTTCATGTAATTTGAAAGAACTAACACCTGCTTTAAAAGCATGTCCTCAGAGTAGTGGAGAGAATTAGAGTTGGATGCAGAAAACCAGGGTTCACGTTCTTTGCCTAGCCTATATTAGCCGTGTGGATTTGTGATCTGGTCATTCTCATGAATAGCAATCTCATCTCCAACCCCAAAGTAACAATAGTAAGCTTACTACTCACTTAATATATGACAAAACTATTCCAGAATTTAAATATGGACTACTTAAAACCTCAAAAGACCCTTATGAAGTAGAGATAGTTTTATTATCACCCCCATTTTATAGATTAGGAAACAGGGTGGAGGGGTTAATAACTTGCCCAAGGCAACCTGGCTAGTAAGTGATGGAGGCAGCAGCTCTCAGAACCCAACCCTGAACCGCGGTGTAACCTGGGCCTTCGCAATACTCCCTCCACAGGGCTGCCATGAGGATAAAGTTAAACAGTATGTGGTCAGTATAATATTTATTTGATCTGTATAGATTTGGCCATGCATAAAGAGGAATGGTACCAAAATTTTAATGCCAATGAAAATAGAAAACTATGTCAATAGCTCTTCAACTCCGGTGTGCACTGATTCACTTTGATATTTGTTTAAAATCAGATATCCTAGGCTCCACTCTTTCTAAATTCATTACATGTTGTGTAGAATCCAAGAATATACCTCTATAACAAGCTCTGCAAGAGTTTTTTGTATTTTTTTTTATAATCCTCACCTGAGGATATTTCCCCCTTTATCTTCAAATAGAGTGGGAGGGAGGGAGGGAGAGAGAGAGAGAGAGAGAGAGAAAGAAACATTGATTTGAGAGAGACACATAGATTGGTTGTCTCTCGCATGACCCTGACCAGGGCCAGGGCCAGAACCGCAACTGAGGTATGTGCCCCTGACCAGAATCAAACCTGCGACTCTTCTGTCTGTGGGCCAACACTCCAACTGCTGAGCAAAACCAGCCGGGGCATCTGTAAGAGATTCTGATGCAAATAGCTTACAGATATTATTGAGAAATCACGGTCTATGTTTAAAGCTATATAAGTGTCGGGGCTGAATTGTGTCCCTCTAAAATTCATGTGTTGAAGCTCTAATCCCCAATACTTCAGAATGTGACTATATTTGGAGATAAGGCCTATAAAGAAGCAATAAAGTTAAAATGGGATCATTAAGGGGAGCCCAATACAATATGACTGGTGTCTAGATAACAGGAGGAGATTAGGACACAGACCACACAGACAGAGAGACACCGTGTGTGGACAGAGTGAGGAGGCGGCCATCTGCCAGCCAGTCAGAGAAGCCTCAGGAGAAACTTGCTGATACCTCGATCTGGGGCTTTTAGCCTCCAGAACTGTAAGCAGATACATTTCTGTTGTTTAAGCCACTCGGCCTGTGGTATTTTGCTATGGGAGCCCTAGTTAGCTAGTGTAAGAGGCAACATTTTGAAGTGGAAATAATAGCTAATATGGTGATTACAGCTTCTAAAATGTTTTTTATTAAAGACAAAGGAATTAACCATATTAAAAGTGCTGATTTTCCCCCCTCATTAATAAGTAGGTGAAACTGACTAACAAGAGGGCATATGCCCACTAAGATATTCTTCCTATGGATGAAGTTCCCTACGACCGGATTCCCTGGGCTCCATAACTTACCCATAACCCAAGGAGAATAGGCCATATTTTTAGTATATGTATATTTTCTCACTAAAATATTAATTTCTTTCATTCCGATTTACTTGCCTATCTCTCTCTCTCTCTCTCTCTCTATTTCTCTATCTACTCATACATAGATCCAGCTATTCATCCATTCATTCATTCACCCATCCATTTAATCAATATTTATTGAATACATACCATATACTAGATGCCATTTTAGGTACTAAAAAACTACTTCCTATTGATGGGAAGATAAAAGCCCCCCAAAAGTTCTAAATGAAAACTAAAAAGTTTCATGTAAACAAACTCAAATGTCCTTAGGATGCAATCAGGTAAGGAAATGCGAAGTGGTCAAATGAATTGGTATCTAAAAGGAGAGAAGCCACAACTCAGCTCTAGAATGTTCTAGGCATACCCAGTTTTGCCAAATCTTCCAATATTTTAAGAGAACCCATACATCTGGTTTTTATGTAAATTTCCCTTTTTTTAAAAAATTTTTTTATCCTCACCAGGACACCTTTCCATTTTTTGTTCAGACAGAGCAGGAGGGAGAGAGAGGGAGAGAGAGAGGGAGAGAAACATCGACGTGAAAGGGACACATCGAGTGGATGCCACCCGCACGACCCAACCAAGGCCGGGGACAAACAGCAACCAAGGTACATGCCCTTAGCGGGAACCGAACCCGGGTCTCTCTGGACCACAGGCCGACGCTCTAACCACTGAACCAAACTGGCCAGGGCCCCCCCTTTTTTTTTAATGCTGGTGAAACAAATTGGATTCTTCACAGTGTGTGAGCCTAATAGAACATGTATTATTTAGACACCTAGACACCCCTGGAGGCTACCAGTTTTCAGCTTCCCCTAGAAACTGAGGACACAGTGTTGCAAAAGCGCTGCGTTCTTCAATCTCTGCTATCTTCACATCTGATTTCTGATGAAATCACAACTAAACAATTTAGCCTTCAGATTATTTTTAGTCGCAACTACATACTTTGACTTTCAATGTATTGTGGTTGTTGCACAGACAGTTTAGTGGCTGAAGAAACCTGAGAACTGCCCAATGTCTTCTCTGTGGTTATGACAGTGACATGCAGGAGGCAGGGCATGGTCTGCGCTCAGGAAAGATGTGGTAAAACTCTGTCACCCCTTCATCATGCCCTTCTCTCACCTCCGCACAGGCCTGCCCGGGCAGGGACCGTGTATAATTTGTCATCTTTATAGGTTCACCAATCGCTACCTGGTGTAATTCACTGCATGATCCATGCTCAGTCAGCGTTGGCTGAACTGAATTTGAATACACATGTTTTCCGATTCTGATTTAAAAGCTGGAGTGAAAGTGACTGCTGCTGAAGTAGTTCCCATTCAGCTAAATTTTTTATCTTTAAGGTCATGTCTAAATGACACCAAAATAACTAGTTACTTTAGAAAATGTATCAGGGAAAGCAATCAGACAAATCACACTTGGAATGATATAGAGATAATCTACGCAACTGCTGTATCTCTAGCCAGAGCATGTCTTGCTCTCGATCTATTCTATTCCAGACCAACAAGACAGAAAAATTGGCATAAGGAAAGCATAGCACACTTTGAATGACTTTTCTATTTGAAGTTCTAGCTCAGAGTTAATATTATACCACTAGTTTGTCCTGTTTTAATTCATTAAAATATGTTTTGTGGATCTCATCTCTGTAGCTTAGCATTTAATATAAAGAAATACTGGTCTTTTCTCTTAAATAAATGAAAAATTCACACATTTCCTTAAAATATAGGAGGTACTATTAACAAAAATTAAACAACTGACCAAAAATATTCTCCCTGAAATAGGATTATAAATCTTGAGTTAAAAAAAAAATGTTTACTTAAATAAAACTATTTTTAAAATGTACAGAATCTTAAGAAGGGTTATACCATCATACAAATAAGTGTGAAAAAGTATTACTATATGAACATCACCTGCAAGTTTTATTTTTCACATTTATCATGGAGCTCATAAAATTTGTGGGGGTCAAGTATATCTGTGGTAATGTAAAAGCAACTCCTTAAGAACAATGATGAGAACCTGAGTGCCAACACATTGAATGCTGATGAAGTCTTTTTTTTTTAACTCAACATAGTTAATAAAATGCAAACATTTCTTACATTTCACAAATGCCTCAGAACTTGAGACACCTACATGCATAATTACACTCAAAGGGCATTCTAACTAGTAATACCCACACTAAGTCCTTTTCTATCAACGTTTTTTTCCCCCCAAAAGTAAAACCTATGGGTTAAATGACTATATTCTGGCTAATGAATGTCTTCATCCTTTCTTCCATCAGTTTCTGAAGGTTCACCTGTTTTTAAAAACCATCTGCTCCATTAAACACTGACACTTTATCCAATGTAATGAACACATCTGGAAGTTCTGCCATAAATTTCACATATTAGCAATATGAGTGTTCATAAAACTATGCTCACATACCAAGAAACCAACAACTTTGTGACTAAAACCTAGCTGCTTAACCTTCTGTAAAGTATTCCGATTACATGGTTGATTTTAGTCTTTCTGATTTCATAGAAAAATACAACTAAGTGTTTAACAAGTAGTGTCTCTTTTCAATTTAAATTCTTGCAAATTTTGGAAATTATCTAAAAGTTTCATCTGAAGTAAGTCAAGTGACGTAACTGGGCATTCTTAATTTGTTCTTTGAAAAAAAGTAAGAGAATGAATATTTGCCTGACTTATTTCAGAACCCAGCTCCATTTCCTGATCCTGAGAAGGGAAAGTTCTCACACTTCTCTGAAGAACCAGATCTGAAGGGGTGATCTTTGTTCAGGCTGCATGTGAAAGAATAGGAAGGACAACACATTTCTCAATTTAACTTCGGGAATTTTTCAGTTAAATCTGACTTTCTAGATGAAGGTAAGTCTTCCTATTGCAACAAATAAAGATAATGGTAAAAGGAAGACTGACTAATGAAGTCATAAAACATCAAAGTCGTTAGGGAATTTAGAACACATTTAGGGGTGGCATTGGGATTAATGAGGTAACGTGCATGAGAGTCCCTACCTAAGTGGTTGGCACTTGGTAAGAACCTGGACCTACATGACCAAGTCTACCACTCTCATTTTACAGATTGGAAAACCGAGGCAGGAAAGACAAACTTAGCATACATATATGCATGGAAGGATTTACCAAAAGTGTAAAGAAAACCATTGACTTGAGGTGACTTGATACTACACTGTTTTAGTTACATACATAATACAAAATGATTTTTGTACCCTCATTTCAAGGGACTTTTCTAATTTTCTCCTATGAATGGCTCTATTCTACTCCTGAAGATTTTATATTCTGGTTCCAAAAATAAAACTAAGTTGAGGAAAGGCATATCCCTAATCATTGCACTTCCATTATTTATTCTAAAAACATTTACTTAAAATTATTCCAGGGCTTGACAATTTAATGGGTTTGGAAGCTCAAACCACCTCTCTTGAACAAATTCCCTCCACAGCCCAGTGTCTCTTTGCTGCATTCCCCTAGAAGCTGCTAATCCGCTGTTTTCAGCACTGAAGACATCTCTGAAAGTCAACCAAGCTGCTCCTGACCAGACCTGTGGATATTTATCTTCACAGGCATTTTCCCCTTCATCTGTTGTATGCCTGGACCTCAAACGAAATACCAGTTGATAAGGCAGGGCTCAGCACAGACTAGCATGGCCTGGATCCAACAGCACCTGTCACCCCTTTACCTGTTTGCAAGACCACAGTTCTCTCGTCTCCATCCAGAGGCACAATCCTGAAGGTATAGGTGGTTCCCGCTTGTAAATCCTTGGGGTTACATTCATAGGTGGTGTTGTCTATCCTTGTGAGGTGGCACCTCGTAACCCCTGATGTGTCACTGCTGTAGATGAGGCTAAAGTTACAGGGCGGCCCCAAAGTTCTCCACTGCAGAGATGCGGACCGGCTGGAGACCCTGGACTCCGTCACCGTGAAGTTACATCTCACTGGTTCGCCCAGTCTGGTCTGCAAAGGAACCAAGACAACAGCTGAAGCAGGCGGTCTGGGCTGCCCAGGGACAGTTCCACAGCACGCCCTCCGAGGTGCCTCCACTCAGCCCTGGCCCCCGGCCTCAGGCCATCTCCTTGCCTAACCGGCAGAGAAAAGGCCCACGGGGGAGGTGGGTGGCAACTTTCCTCCTAATTTTTCCCTGGACAGCAAGAGAAAGAAGGTGGCTTTTATTTTTTTGCCTTTGACAGTCTGGCTGGGGGTTCAGAAGGGTTTCTTTCTTCCCAAGGGAGATAAATGAATTCGGCCACCTTCCTCTCCAAAACATAACCAAGGAGACCAGAGAGCAGAGTGGGAATTTGGTTCTCGGCGAGGATGGAGCGCGTCGTCCTCGCGACCTCTGCTCGGTCCACTCACCTGCAGCAGGCTCAGTGCGGTCCACAAGGCCAACCTGGCTCCACGGCTCAGCATCGCGGTCGGTGCTTCCCGCCCAGGCTCCGCCGTGGGCTGGACACGGGTGGCCCCGACGGCCGCGTGGGGCCACTTGTTGCGCGCGCTCAGCGCGCCCCGCGGGCGCAGAGAGCTCCCCTCGGGGCTGGCGACGCGTGAGGACTGCAGCGGCCGCAGCTGCTCCTGCTGCTGCCGCCCCGGGCGGGCTGCGGACGCGAGAGGCGCAGGGGGCAGGCAGCGCGCCGCCCTTCCCACGCTGCCATTCTGACCCGCTCGGCCTCGCCCGCGCCCCGTCCGCGGACTTCCGCAATCAAAAGGCAATTTCCTCGTCTCCCGGCAAACGAACAATGCGCCGGCGAGGGAGGGAGCCCAGAGGAGGCAACGCCTGAGGCTGCCAAGCGTTCCCGAGGCGGCCAGGCTGCCCCCGCGGCCCCGCGGCCTCTCCCCGGCCAGGGGTCCCGTCTGGGCCCTCGGAGCTCCGCTTCCTCCTCCCCCTGCCCCTCCCCTGGACTTTCACTTTTTCCCACTCTGTGGTCCTCAACCCTGCTGCCTTGGCTAAAAACAGCACTGCTCCCTCTCACTGCCAGCCCGACCCCTACCCCTTCCTCCCTCCACACCCAGAGCCTCCCCCTCCCTGTCTTCCTTCCTACCGTCCTCATCTGCTTTCTCCAGGGCCTCTTTTCCCAGGATTCAACTTAACCACAGCAGATTTCCCTGGGTCGTTTGACTCTTTCCTGAAGCCTTTTATTAGAGTGCTTTTGCCCTTCTCACCTCAAAGCATTCATTTGTTCCAATGCGCATCCTCCTGACACCAGCAAGAGAAAAAGACCCCTGAAGGATCTTGTCCACTGGCAACTTGGCCTTTACTTTTTTCTGCCATTCACTTTTCCCTTTCCCTTGTATAGAGGTCTGTGTCCTCCTTAAATCTTATGCAACTGGTGCTAACCAAGAACAAATGTTATCATCACCAATTGTTCAACTCACAGGCAAAGCAGTTTCATCCCTGGTCATCCAGTGGTTAAAACCATTCCATCCGTAATTGTCCAAGGAATATAAGAAAGAAATAGAAACTCTCGCTGTGGAAGATACTATTGATGGTCAGTTTCCCCACATATCACAGATAAATGGAATTTACTCCGTTTTCAGCACTGACTATATGCTTTTTAGCAACTGCCTCAGTATCTGAATAATCATGTATCTGAAAATGGATTTTAAAACAGTTACCAATAACCGAAAAGCAAAAATGTGTAATCGGCCCTGGGTGGTTTGGCTCAGTGCTTAGAGCGTCAGCCCGCGGACCAAGGGGTCGTGGGTTTGATTCCAGTCAAGGGCAGGTCTCTCGGCTGCAGTTTGGTCCCAGCCCTGGTCCCAGTGGTGTGGAAGGCAGCCAGTTGTGTTTCTCTCCCCCCTCCCCTTCCCACTCTTTCTGAAGATAAATGGGAAAATATCCTCAGGTGAGGATTAAGAAAAAATGTTTAATTGTACAATCAATTAACAGGTGATAATTACATATTGCAATAACTTTTATAATGTTTGATCGCTTTTTGCAAATGTTTGACAGTTGCCAGAAAACAAATGAGATTTCACATTTTAGTTTTCTAGTAAGAATATGAAATACATGGGGGAAAAAAGATATATTCTCTTCTTTTCAAATAGATTATACATACATAAAGCTATATTATCAGCTACTATATCGACTGTTATCTACTTTGAGGAAAAGCAGGAAAAAGGGGAAAAGTAAAAATTATTTTGATTCGTTTAGGAAACATTGTTTTTTCTATCTCTTAATGAAAAAAATGAAGTGTTTACTTCTCAGAGAGGCAGTCTATGGATGTTCACTCTGCCACCAAACCAGGAATCTCAAGTCTCCTTTACAAGTTAGCCAACACTCAACGAAGGTCAAACTTAAAATATGAATCTTTCTGGAAAAACCAAATCTTTTCTATTCCCCTGTTCAGGTCACTTGTCTTACAAAAGAGCTTTGCCCTCCATATTTTGCCCCCAAGTTCAATGGCTTTCACAGCCTGCCATGCCTTTCTGCACAACCAGAAATGGCACCTCCCTCAGATACTGCGACTCACAGGCTGCCTTCAGCCTGTACAGGGAGGGGTCTTTTTTGAGCTTCCTTTCTTTTCAACATCATCCCCCCCCCCTTTTTTTTTTTTGCTGTATTCAGAAGACAAAGTGCTTTCCTCACCTGTAGAACTGCGATAGTATTTATTCTAAATAGTTCCCAGAGCTATTACGAAGAATAAATAGATCACATATGTTACAGCACCTAAGCGAACTCGAAGGTGCCATACGCGAGTCAGGTTGCCTAGGCACAGACTACACCCAGATAACCTTGTTCTACTCTTTGAAAATGTATCCTTCCCATAGGTCCCACATTCCTAGCTTCTACTGCCTGTCTTTGTCTTTTCCACTGAGGTTTAGAAAATTTTCTCATAAACTGCTCCTCAGATTTGGAATCTTCTCACCCAAATGTATCACACACTCTTCTGTTCTTTGAGGAAATCTTCACCAGATCCTCTATTCTCCAAGTGTTTCCAAACATCTTTTTTTAAAAAAAAAACACCAAAAACACTACATGCCAGCAATCTACTGTACCCTGAAAGTTAATTTTTAGATTATTTTCATTTCTAGTATACTGTGTAACAATCCTTTCTTATAATCCTCCCCTTGTGTAGGCAAATGCACCCAAAAGGTGACATTTGAAGAGGACTAACCAAGCAATGACAGTTTCCTCACAACACAGTTCAGATTCTCCCAAGTTCTGTGTTACTAACAGTGAGCTGTTAATAATGCCTTGGGAATAGGAATTGGAAAAAGAAAGATGGTTTCTTTATATATATTTATTTTATTTTTGATCTATCAAAGAGAGACACATACATTTAGAATCATGTGTTGTCCTTTATTTTAATATCAATTATATGAAGAATCATAGCAATATGAAGGACCAGTAGTCACAGACATTTCTTTTTCAAATGTATGTAACTGCTGGGTTGTTTTTTGTTTGTTTGTTTGTTTTTTTAATGTTTTAAGGCTCACACAGATTGCCCCAAAAGTTAGTGGGTTCTAAATAACCCATAAGAATTAACATATGAAATGATGAAGGAACATTTAAATACGGGATATTATTGTTACATGTTTCCTTTTAAAAACACATACTAATACTAAAAATTGAAGATAATTATAATGGATTCAAGCAACGTGGAACTAGGAAAAGCTGCCAGATGCTATCTTTTCTACAAGTTTATTTGAAACTACTGTACAAAGTGTAAATACATCGATTCCTTTTTTTCTTTGTTCTCATCTTTGTTTGGAATTCCTCAACTTCTTTTGAACCTATTTATCCTGCAAAATGACATTGCATTTGCTTTAGAAGTGACTGCATTCCAGGAATTTGGGATCAGCCACTCTGCAACTTTTCAGAGGACAACCTCTTCTCTTTGCCCCTAGGAAACCTTTCCCAGACTGCGAGGGAAGGGTGGGGCTGCTTTTGATTAGATATGAGTGAACAAACAGCTGCCCTTCAAACAACTTGTCATAGCAATCAATGAATGTGTTACAATTTACATATTCATTAATAATGAATTCAGGGGTGAAGGCATGGCTCTTGTCACATTAAGAACATAGACGTCAAATGATACAACTGGTCATCAGGCGTCTAGGGGCCACGCTTTGAGAACAGCTACTTCATTGAGATCAGGGTTTGAGCTAGATCTGGGGAAGGTTGTGGGGATGGGAGAAGAGCACAGTGGATTGGTAAAGTTGACTGGTTAATTCAGACACCTCATCCATGACCTAAAATTTCCTTTATGACTTGGCCTCGGCCCATCTCTCTCCTCTCTCTTACTTGCTTCCTACACTTCAGTGGCCTGGGTCTGATAATTCACTTATTCATTCAACAGTTACTGACTGAGGACCAGTTATGTGCCAGGATCTGGTTCAGGTTTTGGAGACACCCCAACGGAATTGACTTTTTCCTGCCCCAGGGCCTTTGTGCCTGCTGTTTCATCTTCTTGGGCTACTCTTCCCCAGGTACTCTGCTTGGCTATCTTCCTCTCCGACTTTAGGTCTCAGCTTAAACACCCCCCTACGAGGTCAGGCCCTTTCTGATGTCACAAGGAAAATGTGTCCTTTTATTGTTCTTCATCTCTGCAACCCATTTGTCTCATTCAGAACATTAATGACACTTGGCAATAGTCTCATTATTTATATATTTGTGCACTATTTGACTTCCCAGGGCATATGAGGCATTCCCTTAGGGCAATGTCTTTTTTTGCCTTGTTCTTTTTGCACAAAGCTTGGCACAAAAGTAGAGTTTAAACATACAGTTGTTGAATAGAACGGATGAATGAAAGTGACTCTTTAGTTGCTCAGTAAATATTGTTAGGTGAATACTCTAAACAAGTCCTAAACATAATCCAACCGGATGTCTCAGATATCATATTGGAAGGGAAGGTGGGAAAGAGAAGATGGGGAAAAAGAGGGAAAGGCAAAGGAATAAAAATACCAGAAGATTGATTTTCGATGAGAAAGAGAAAGAGGTGGGAAAAGATCAGAGTGGGAGGGCAGATTTAAGGAGGAAAAGGAGAAAGGAGAGGGAGGGAATAACTTCAGGACGATTGTTTGCAAAGAGCAACATCAGCATCATCTCAGAATTTCCCAGAAATGTGAATTCTAGGGCCCTGCTACAACCCGAGGAATCAGAAACACTGAGGAGACCAAATAATATGTTTTCTATTTGTTTTAAATAAGCCTTCGTGCTCTAGTAGGTGAGAAAGAACTATTCAAGTTCCAAATAAAAGTCTTAGATCGTCAATCCCCCTACCAGAAACCTTGCACCAGGTATCGTTTTATATTAGAGAGAGTTCAGGACAGTTTATTGTTCTTTCTCTTTTAAATTTCACTGAGATCTCTGGTTTAAAGAAGCTATGCGAGCCCTGGCCAGTGTGGCTCAGCTAGTTGAGCCTTGTCCCTGTGCACCGAAATGTTGCTGGTTGGATTTGTCTCTCATAGTGATGTTTCTCTCTCCCTCTCCCTTCCTCTCTCTCTAAAAATCACTAAACTGTTCTCTCTCTCTAAAAAAAAGAAGCTATATCACTGAACTGGAAGGTCTTGAACAATTTTAGAATGTGTCAGATAAGTAAATTGGTGATACAAAATGTAGTATTTTATATAACACATGACATATATTTATAATATACATGCATATATAAAAGTATATAATCCATATTTATGCTATATAACATATAGTATGCATATCTTCATAATATAATATGCATATTTTGATATTTGTAACTTCTCAATAACAATAAACTGCAGCCCTGGCCAGTTTGGCTCAGGGGTTAGAGCGTCGGCCCACAGACCAACGAGTCACAGGTTTGATTCAGGTGAGGACACACACCTTGGTTGTGGTTCAGTCCCCGGCCCTGGTTGGAAACTTTCAGGAGGCCGCCAATAGATGTGTCTCTCTCATATGGATGTTTCTCTCTCTCTCTTTCTCTCTCTTTCTCTCTCATTCTCTCTCTCCCTCTCTCCCTCCTACTCTATCTGAAGATAAATAGAAAAATATCCTCTGGCACGGATTTAAAACAAACAAACAAACAAATAAATAAAAATAATCTGCAGATGCTAAATGAGAAAGGATCCAATTTAGTAAATGTTAGATGACAGGCCAACTCTGCTGCCTTTTCCTCTGAGGAAGAGGAAGTACTTTTGTTATGTAACTTTCATGTGTGTTTCCCCAGATATTTTCTAAAAGAAGAAAGCCAAGTAATGAGGGATTGTGTCAACTGATAACCGTTACAATATGGCGAAGCTGTTTCTAAGTATTAATTTGAAAAGGCTCAATAAAGTGAATAAAATTTTTACCTGTAACAGGTGTCACGCATTTAAAAACAGGTGCATTAAAATATAAGGTAAGATCATTTTGATAACCAGTTGTTTCGTTTTTCCTTTTTTAAAAAAATAACTGTAACCATCCTCTTCTGTTTAGACATATCATTTTGGGAAACTTATAGTTCAAGGACTCTTTCTAGCTTCCTAGGTCATAACCTTCCTAGGTCATAGGTCTCCAGAGAAATGGAAATAATAAAGACATTTAGGGGACAGATGCAAAGATTAAATGAGAAGGCGCATATTACATATATAACATAGTTCCTGGCTAAAGGGCTCAACAAATGTTAGATACTATGATTTTTACTACTAATAATAGTATATGAATACCAATAAATCATGGATGCTGAGCACCCACTAATGCTGGAGGATGACAAAGTCCACAAAGGAGAATGTCTATCTGAGAAGATCCAAGTGATAATAAGTTATCATTGCTTTCGATCTCTTACCCAAGAGAATCTCTTCAGTAGAAATGACATTTGACATTTAATGGCTGCTCTGCCTTTTGGCCCTTGCCAAGATTTTTTTAATCTTGGCAGGGAGGGGTTGGGAGTACCGGATATGTCTCTAACAGCAGGCTCCACCATCTCTCTCAGGCACATCTCTAAGGTTTCCTGATATTTTTTTCTACACCCATTTCTCACCCTCTTCCCCTCTACCATTTTTTTTTTTTTTTTTTAATCTGGAGGAAATGGGCTTTGCGTAGCTTTTGTTACAGCTTTTAAAAAAATCCTCATCTGAGGATACTTTTTTCCATTTTTATCTTCAGAGAGGGGAGGGGGGAGAGAGAGAGAAACATTGATGTGAGAGGGACACATTGACTGGTTACCTCCCACAAGACCCTGACCAGGGCCAGGACAAACCACAACTGAGGTACGTGCCCTTGACAGAGATCAAACCTGGAATTCTTTGGTCTGCGGGCCGATGCTCTAACCGCTGAGCCAAATCGGCAGCATAGTTTTTTAATCCTATGCAGACAAATGACGGAAAACCAGATGTGACTGTAAACTAATGACCTTTTCAGCCTCAAGCACCTCTGCTTCTCCATTCCCACACTGCACCCCTGCTGCCCCACCCTTGGAAATGAGTCTGCTCACAGATGCACCCAGTCAAGGCCCAGGGCTGTCTGCAGGGCCGTGTGTTACACTTCCAGTTCAGGAGCTAGGTCACGACTTTCACGCATACTCAAACTCGAACACAGTAGATAAGAAAACACGGTTAATGCTGTCTTTAAGAAAAAGGAAAATAGGAACAAACAAGCAAAAATTGGTCACCCTTTCATCCTCCTTAAAAAATAATGAACGGACAGTGAAAACTCTGTCTTTTTGTTTCAATGTATCATGCTCGCTAGAACTTTACTTCCCATGGACTCTCGGGAGGTTGCAAACAGGACTCATTATTTGGCCAGCACAGGTGCCTTTCCTTGCATTTATATTGTGATTTTAATATTGTTTTAAAAAGTTGGAAAAGGCCCTGGCCGGTTTGGCTCAGCGGTTAGAGCGTCGGCCTGCAGTACAGGGACCCGGGTTCAGTTTCCGCTAAGGGCATGTACCTCGGTTGCAGTTTGTCCCCGGCCCTGGTCGGTTGTGCGGGTGGCAGCCATTCGATGTGTCCCTTTCACATCGATGTTTCTCTCTCTCTCTGTTCCTCTCTCTCCCCCCAACTCTACCTGAACAAAAAATGGAAAAATGTCCTCCGGTGAGGATAAAAAATAAATAAATAAATAAAAATAAAAAGTTGGAAAAGGTAGGCAATGTTGAGAAAATAGATTTTACATGTAAAAAAATCTTGATTTTGCCTTTTAAAAAAATAAAAAACTGGAGGCGTGTCGGGCCCACATTCTACCCGCCTCTTTCACACAGCTCCTCACCTCACCTTCCCTACTGGATGAGGCCGACACAGGGCATCTCAGGGTCTCCTGAATGTTGGGGCTGGCATGATCAAAGTGCAAGATCAAAGCATCTTATCATGTTTTTAAAAAATGGAATGATAAAAAACATCAGCTAGATTATAAACCTCTTAAAGGAAGGAGTCATATCTCTTCACTATCTCCCCCATATATTCAGGTTGTGGAGACTCACTGTTTACCTACACACTGACAGAGTACACAGTCAAACCCCCATCACTAAACAAGTACTTGTAAATCTAAAACAAACTTGTGCTCTTCAGCTCCAGTGCAGAACCCTTAGCATCACAGAACCCAAGGGTATCTAGCACCCAAGCCTTAGGAGAAACATGTGCCCAAGCAGCCCCTGCTCCAAATGGATGGATCTGACTCCACAGAAGGTCTCCTCCTCCTCCAATAATCCAGAAGTCACCTGACTCAGGCCACCAGGGTCAAACACTGTTTTGGTACCTTCTCCACAGATCTGCTATTCTGGGCTGGGAACAATGGTCACTGACACACAGATGAAGGGCAGGCACCCAGTAAAACTACACACAGAGGGTGTACTCTCTGGCCCAGATCTATTAGAAATTCAAATCAGAAGAATTTTGATGAAAAAACAAGTGTCTCCCGTGTACCTCCCAAACAGAAGGTTCCCAGTGGGCATCTCATCTGGGTTTAGCCATGGTAACATTCTGTTGCCTGATCCCTCAAAGTGTGGGAAGACTGGAAAGGATTTTTACTTCAAAGACAGCTCCTGGAATTCATAGCATTTTCCCTTTCAGTTACTGTTCACCATAATTCACAGTGTCTGGTTTTCAAAGCTGTTACTCTGTGAGGGGAATATGCAGGTACAATCACGATGGAGCTGGGGTAAATGACAAAGATTTCAAGGACTGAGCAGTCTCTTCCAGTTTCTTTATCTTATCTTCGCACTTCTCAGCTGGTTCATCTGCCAGTGCTGACCCTTGCCTTTACTGCTTTTTCTTGCAAATTCATCATTTCTCTCTCAGTGTTCATTCTCCTCCTGCCCCACCCTCTCTCTCCCGGTCCTTGAAAAAGATGCACAGGTCTTAGTCAGTATAAACCCTGGTCTGTCCCTAATTCAGTAACATCTATTGAATCCCATCTTCTTAGAGCACTTCAGCAAACTACTCTGTTTATTTTTTTAAATTTCTTTTATTTTGAAATAACTTCAAACTTACAGATAAGTTAAAGGATTGTGCAGAGTGCTTCCACATGCCCTTATCCAGGTCCACGAGTTTTAAAAAATATTTGGCACATTTGCTTTATTACTCTTTCTCCCCATAGACACTATTTTTACCTGCACCATTTCAGAGTAGACTGAACATATCCTGAATTAAATGTGTAATCTCAGTAAAGTCAATCAAATTCGGGCCATTCAAGATTGGTATAATGCTTTACTCCACAGTCCATATTGCAATTTTGTCAATCATTTCAGGAATGTCCTTTCATCATTTTTTTTGTTTGTTTTTTTCCTCCACTAAGAACCCAACCCGGGATCCTATATTGCATTGAGTTATCAGGTCTCTCAATCTTCTTGAACCTGGAACAAGTCCTCAGCTTTTAAAAATGATCTTTATGACAGTGATCTTTTTGAATGATACAAGTTGGCTTCTATAGTTTCTGCTCCGTTTTCACACGTCCACCGTTTCTCTGTGATTAAATTCAGGTCATCCATCTCCAGCAGGACTGGACTTCTCTTATGTTCAAGTTTTTTCCTAACAAGCTGGTTATTTGATTTTTCTCTAAGGGATGACAGACCTAATTGGACACTAGAATCAATGGGGAGATTTTTACACTCTGGTGTTGAGGTCCTACCTCAGTAAATTCTGATTCAGGAGGTCTGAGGGAGAATTTCACAACCTGCGTCTTTAAAGAGCTTCCCAGATGATTCCGACAAGTGCAAGGCCAGGGCCGAGTGCCACAGACTTCCTATGTCAACCACACACCCTCCTCTCTCTTTTGACCTCATTTCCCCTTTCCTCTGCCACTCTCTCTGCCCAGCGCATCAACCTCCGTCTCCCAGGTACCCCATGTGCCAGGGAGCCGGAGGTGGGTTAAAGAGCCCATTTCGATGCACACATTCTGTTCCATGGCTGCGCTTTATGTGCACGTGGTTTACTCTGTGACAATATATGAACACAATCCTTTTTGTCCACATAATGGAAAATCATTGCCAATCACTTATAATTAAAATAAAATGAAAGATAAGTAAAATCCTTGAAATTTTAAATCTGGGAGGGTCGAATGAACTGTAAACCGTATTATGCTACTGGTACATGGCAATCCACTTGGCAAGCCGAGAAAACCGGTCCTGTGCCCAGATTAGGCCGGAGTGAGACTAATTAGAAGTGAGGGTCTTCAGGAACACACCCTTCCCACGGCATATTACTCCCTCACGCGGCCTTTCTGCATGGTCAGCAGTCTCAGGATCACTTATATTTTACTCCGTTCACTCTAGACAGTCTAAAAGTCCTTGCTCTTGAGGAATGATTAGGGGATTTTTTGTTGTTTTGTTCTGTTTTGCTACATCATTGCATTTCTCCTAACGGGGAATACTGTCTCACCTGAAGTTCTGGCCACAGAACCGTGGTGGCAGGGGGGAGAGACCCTCCTGTATAATTTACGTAACACAATAAAAGAAGTTACCCCGGCCTTGAGGGGATGGGGCAAGGTGAGGATTTTTGGCCTTTGCCTTGTCATTTTTTGGGAGGCTCACGTGAGCCTTCGTTGGAAGGTCCAATGGAAGGAAGCACAGAACCGTGAACCCTGGACCAGCACCACAATAGCTATTCATAAACTGAGGAAGTGCGATCCTTCTCCCAGGCCAGGGCCGGGGCAGGGTGGGGAGGGGAGGAGAAAGGTGTGCCTCCAAACACGAGTTAGGGCTGCTGAGCAGAGTCAGAGCCAGCGAGGAGCATTTTAAGTGCATGCTCACATCTGACCCCTCTCGAAGCATTTCCATATAGTAATGTTACTCATCGGGTCTGACAAGCGCCCCGTGAAGGTGGCAGGGTAAAAATGATGGAACCAAAAAAAAAAAAAGTAGTATTAACTGCTAACATTATTGCATACTTGTCCTGTATAGCGAATGCATTAAGCACTTTGCTTAATCAGATTTTAGTCCTCACAACCATCTTATGAGGCAGATAGAGTACCCGTCATTATCCTTATTTTAAAGAGGAAGGGATTATAACGAGCTGAGTAACCAGGAGCTGACACCACCAGGATTTAAACCAGGTTTCTCTGACACTAAAGCTCTAGCTCTTTATCACTGTATCAACCACCTCTTCCACGGTCACGTGGCTGAGCGGGGATCCAGACCGGAGGCTGGTCAGGTTTTAAAGCTAAAGTGAAGTCCAGGGCCCATCCTGCCCCTCTCTGGAGGCCACTTTACATTTAACTCTTCCTCCTACACCCATCACTCACATACTCCAACAGAAGGATTTCCTGGCCTGTCTCATCTTTCCCATGGCCAATGACTGCTCTATGCAAAGCACATTCTGACACCTGTATCTGGGCTGATCTACAACAGGACCTGTGCATGAGGACATAGTGTATTTTCATCTAGGTGGTATACAAGGGTGTCTGGTTGACTGTGTGCATGGGGCTAAAATCCAGCCCATGTTCCACTACCAAGTCGTGTGCATTTGTAGTGGGACTGTGAGAAACACCTTTTTCTAATGAACACAAAGACCTCAGGGCCTAGTAACAGTTCCTTGTCTTACTAGGCTCAGCTTACTAACCTGGGCCCCATTCTTTAAAGACTGTACACTTAGAAAGTAACTGCAGGAGGCTATAATTAGATAAGTTAATTTGGGCTACTTGATTATTTAGATTTTATAGCATTACTATCCTCACCCTCTCATAACCCAGTAACAAAAAAGTACTATCAATGGTGGGAAACCAAGGCATTAGAAATCCTCAGGGAAGATATTGTGGGCCGGGGATCACATTTATCTAGATCAGTGGTTCTCAAATTTAGAAGTGCATCAGTGTGACTTTTAGGGCTAAGCCCCACACCCAGCATTTCTGATTCAGTAGATCTAAGGCAGGGCCCAACGATTGCATTTTAAACAAGTGCTGGGTCTGGGGTTCATATTTTGAAAACCATTGATCTAGATACTTCTCGACTCATACTATAGACAAGCTTCTCATTCTACCAACTTTATCCGTGTAAAGACACACACAGCCACATTATACTATTATTATCCAACAATAGCAAGAAGAGTAGCTAACAGTAATTAAACACTATTTTCCAGGCACTACTCTAGGCACATGATATGTGTTCATTCAGGTCCAGGGTGAGAGAGAAGAGAGATTTTTGAAGCCCCGTTCTGGCCCAAGTCTACCACCGTCCAGAGGTAGACCCCTAACCCTGCCAGGTGAAGCTGTGAGGAAAGAGGTTAAAGGAGAAAGGTAAGAAAAATTCTATTATAATAAGAGTCAACTTAGGAAAACGTTGCAGTAGCATTAACGAGCGATTGTGTTCTCCTTGGCTCTTACCTTCATTAACAGGAGCTTTAGCTAAGAGACTGAGACTAGGTGTGCAAGTGTGTGTCTGAGTGTGTACTCTTCTTGCTCTGCTATTCTCTAATCATCTAACTTTGGGCAAGTTCTTAACCTCTTTAAGTTTAAGGTAGCTATGTGTGAAATACTACTACTACTACTACTACTACCAATACTACTAATAATTCTCCAATGTGGATTGTTTGATGCTCACAGACTGCTCCCACCCAATACCTATGCCCCGTTGCCATGTGACTTTGCAGTTCTTCCCATCAGGAGGTATAGTTCCTACCTTCCTCATAGTCCAACTACACTAAGCCAGTCCCAGATCCTCACACACCAGGTGCTATCTGATAAAGGAAACAATTGGCACATAGAAATGCTCTTTTTTACACAGCTTCAAGCAATTAAGTCGAATAATTTTATTTTTCTCTTATACCCTTCTGGGTGTTGAGGTAGAGTACCTTTCAAAATTGCTTTCAATTACCAAAGGGGAAGGGAGGTAGGGGGAGGTCGAAGAGGGTGAAGGGGGATAAATGCTGATGGAAGGAGACTTGACTTGGGGTGGTGAACACACAGTACAATATACAGAGGATGTATTATAGAACTGTACACCCGAAACCTATATAATTTTATTAACCAAAGTCACCCCAATAAAAAATAAAATTAAAAAAAAAGAATAAATAAACATATAATCCTATCAAGAGTAAAAATAGAAACCAAGATTACTTTCAAAGACAGGCATTTTACGTCACAAGTGACTCACTTTTTAAAATGTCTAACTACAGCTGTTTCAAGTTGACTGTTATAAAGTAAATCCTTCCGCTAAATCCAGCTCTAGAGCTGGGCATTCCTGGCTCATCCCAGCAGAACCCGGCCTATGGCCAGAGCCCCTCCGGGAGCTCTCTGTGTGTCTATTTTACAATGGTCAAACCTGGACAAAATAGAAAAAATTTTTCTAAAAAACAATTTTTTAGTGTTCCGGCAGATATATTTCTATTGTAGTTTTTATTCAGCATGTTTCTTATTTGATGCAGTTAATTATATATATTATATAAACATATATACATCACTAGAGAAAAGTATACATATTTAAGTTCATATGTGAGTGAATATTCTTTTTTATTGATTTTTTTAGAAAGAGAAGAAGTGAGAGGGAGTGAGAGATAAAAACATCGATGGGAGAGAACATCGATTGGCCACCTCCTACATGTCCCCCACTGGGGATTTGGCCCACAACCTGGGCATGTGCCCTGACCAGGAATCAAACCCACAATCTCTTGGTGCCTGGGTCGACGCTCAACCACTGAGCCACACTGGTTGGACTGAATACTCTTTTAAATTGATATTAGATTGCAGTTTTGGTGGAGGCACATTCAGCCA
The DNA here is from genome assembly GCF_014108415.1 of Molossus molossus. Taxonomy (NCBI): domain Eukaryota; kingdom Metazoa; phylum Chordata; class Mammalia; order Chiroptera; family Molossidae; genus Molossus; species Molossus molossus. The sequence goes on along the minus strand of NW_023425345.1, from coordinate 62,441,961 downwards.
AAACGAGAAGGTGCTCCACCAAGAAGCATTCCATATAAAAAATAAGTGGTGAGGGCTGGGGACTTGGAGGCTGAGGGAGAGCCCAGGGCCAGTCCATGACAGCATCGTTAAGCACCAGCTCCCCTTCTCCCAATTCCTGTCTTCCTTCCCCACTTTCCAAGCCCAGACAGGTCTGGAACCATAGTGGTCAAACCCGAAGAGGTGGGTAAAAAGCTAGCTTGGGAGTGAGGGAATTTGGACACGTTCCCTTTTTCTACTTCAAGTTCGAACTGATAATAGATGATGAGAAAGGAGGAGCTAACATTTCAATTGAATTTAGAGTTTGGGTTACATCCTGAAACGGGTATTTTTGTAAGTGAAGTGAGTTTTAAAGTGATGTGAAGAGTGTCCAGAAAAGTCATGAGGCCTTTCTATTCAGAGGCTGGGGAAGAGCTAGGTCATGGGGAAGATTTATTGTAAAGGAAAAGTGGAGATAAAAATAAAATCCCAAGAATTGTTCCAAGGCCTGGCTGTATTTGTTTTGTGATAGATAATGAAGTATCGGCTCACTATCTGGAAACCATATGCGATATTCAATTCTGCACAAAGCAAAAGCAACCAGAGCACCACAATGAACGCCATGTGCACAGCACAGGGCTTCGGCTTTCTTTAAATGATCGGGTTCCTTATCAGGAAACAACTAGACACCGTCAAATGAAACCTTGGCTTGTTGGATTTGCTTAATTGCACTATTATTGCCTAAAATGATGGCCTACAAACCCCAGTGGGAAGCAAAGCCAAAGAGACGAACACCTGGAACAGAAACACTACGACAGCAATCTCTGTGCCCGGGCACCGCTGTCCCTCAGCCATGTGATTATCTGTCCTCCTGTGGATGCCCATGTGGAGTTGGTCCGAGACTTCGCTGACCTTGGCCAAGTTCAGAAATCAATAACCGTGATCCCTAACCTTCCATTGCTCTGTGACTGTTTCTCCTCCCTTATGAACATACACGGCTGTGACATGAATGCTGGGGACCTACAGGGTACCGATTTCAATGTCTATTTCTTGGTTTTAGGTTATGCACAAGACTATGAACCCTGACTGAGGTTCAGAAACGTGGCCGAATCCTGTTCATGTGGGAAAGATGTAGAGCGTCTGCATTCGATTTTAAAGATGTGTCTCATCACACACAACGCGTCCCCGCGCAAGCCAAGCCGCAGCTGGGACGAGGCCGCCGGTCACCCGCTGAGCAGGGCCGCCAGCAGAGCACGTCTCTCCCAGCCTGGGCTTTCCGAGCGCCCCACGAACCACCCGCCCCGCCCCTGTCCTCTCACCTCTTTGCTGGGGGAGGGCCGAGTGGGCCAGGGAACCCACGACGTGTCCGGACTTCCGGCCACCCGCAGAGTGGGGTGCGGGCCCGGGCGGCTGTTCGCGCTGGTGAAGGCGGCCGTGGTGCTGCCCAGCAGGTGCTGCGGGCCCGGGGGCAGCGCGCTGCACGCGGTGGGGACTTGGGGAGGAGACGTGTTTCTAATGCTCCTTACTGAAATGTCTGCTCCCGGGCCAGCTGAGGTGAAGAAAGGACAGTTGCTAAAATTACCCTCATGTTTTATGGAGTCTTCACATAAAAGCAACTTTATTTAGAAGAAGACCTCTTTAAGGACGGACGTGTGGGTAAGCTTTAGTTATATGAAAAATCAGAGATAACACTGAGTGTCACAACGCTCATCTGCCCTGTTCAGTTCACCCATCCTCTACCCACCTAGCACAACATCCCAACCCTGAGTAGAAGACAGAATTAAATGGACACTATGAACATTTAGAGTTCACTGACTTGGTTTCAGGGGTTCCATGGAACTCTAAAAGCTTCGTGTGAAATACTGAATACATGTAGATATTTCCTTTATTCCGTGGGGGCCTTTCAGAATTTCTCAGTCACTGAACAAACTATCAGATTGAGGATCACTGTTAATGACTTGCCTAACTTTGCCACGAGCATTGATGATTCCTTGGGAAATAGTGGCATTTTTTTTTTTTTTTTTTTAACCATAGTGCAAACTATTTCTAACCCTAATTGTGAATACCAAATCATGGGACAGTTCTACTTTCTATGCTACTTATCTTTGGAAGAACAACAGTTAATTGGTTTAAAATTCAGGAGCTGGTGGGATTAATTTACAAGTTTGCTTTGCAAGGCTGAATTGCTCATACTTACAAAAATGTTTTTAGTTTGTGAATTACGTTTGCCTAGCCATAATTTTAAACTGTGCTTCCATCTCATGGGGATCTTGCTAACATGCAAATTCTGACTCAATAGAGATGGTCAGATTCAGCTCTTCTAACAAACTCTCGAGTGATGTCAGTGCTGATCCTGATGGTCTTTGGACCACTGTTCTGTGTAGCAAAACTCTAGAGAATGGTTGTATAATACAAAGCATTGGAAAGATCTGTAAATTATGCGCTGAGGTGGTATGTTTAGATGCTTCCATCAGCTCCATAGTGAATCACAGTTTTCTGGGATATAAAAACCCACAAAGTCTTGTCCAATCAGGGATGGGGAACCTTTTCTCTGCCAAGGGACATTTGTATATTTATAACATCATTCTTGGGCCACACAAAATTATCAACTTAACAATTAGCCTGCTATATTTGGTCTGGCTAATTTGGTGAGGTGTGTGATGTTAGCTGGTATTGAGGTCATGAGCCTTATATGCCCAGAAGGCTGGACGTTCCCCACTCCTGGATACCATAATTTGGAAGAGTTCTTGGTTTAAAGATTGGCAGGAAAAAAGATGATCTTTTCAGTACTTTACTGGTTCATTCAAACAACTATTTATTAAGTAACTATTATGTGTTAGGTGGAGGTCTCTTGAAAATGCTATTAATCATCGCATTTCCCCTTTTGTGGTCCACCTTACTTAACCCCCCCCCTTTTTTGTTAATCCTCACTCGAGGATATTTTCCCACTTATTTTTAGATAGAGTGGAAGAGAGGGAGGCAAAGAGAGAGAGAGAGAAACATCGATGTGAAAGAGACACATCGATTAGTTGCCTTCTTCATGACCCCTATGGCAGCCGGGATGGAACCTGCAACCCAGGTATGGTACCTGCCCTTGAATGTGAATCAAACCCCGGACCCTTTGGTCCTTGGGCCAAGGCTCTAACTGCTGAGCCAAACTGGCCAGGGCAACCTGACCCCTTCTTTGAACTGCATTCATTTCTATTTCTATTTAAATAAACATATTTCATATGATAATGTATGTAAAAAAAGGGGGGGTCTGGTATTAAAAGACAATGAAAATGGAAAAGGCATTTTTAAAATTTAGCAAGATATAGATAGCAGTGCTCTTAAAAGTTAATAAAATAATCATGGCTATTAATCCTTCTTTCCTTGAGATGTGGAGGGTTGTATAAAGTAACCTGTACAGAGGGTTGCTGGATTTAGCAAAAAAAAACACCTAATGCCCAGTTAAATTATAGTGTTAAGCAACCAATGATTCATTATATTTACTATATCTCTAATACAGAATGTTACAAAGGTTATATTAAATTGTATATTAGAAATATACCGAAAATGACTTGTCATTTATCTGACATTTAAATATAGCTGGGTGTTGTGTGGTTATGTCAACCCCACTGCATTCTACTAGATGGAGGCTTTGGTAGAGTTTCGGACATTCTCCTTAGTTTCTGTTTGTTTTTATCTTTCAGAATCCTGTGCCACTATCATTGCCGCTGTGCTCAGGAGAATCCCTCTGAACATAGACAAGGGGCCTTATTCATCCCTGGAGTGTTGAACCCAACTGTACACGACAAAGCCAGCTGCAACGTCAGGGAGAGCCCCAACTCCCCGAAGCAGCCTTAATTGAATTAGGCAATTGAAGGTCCCTTTAGGTAGACACTTGTCTATTGCTGGGATATAAAAATTTCTGTATGTGGAAATCAGTATTTTGGTCATTTTGAGATTTGGCCAGTGCTGATCCTCTGAGTTGACAATTTTAGCTCTCAGACCTTCAAAAAAGATAGAAAGATTTAATGATGGGTTAGGACAAAAACAAGCTTCTAAATACCTAGCATGTAATTACGTGTCTTCGCATGTCAACCTATGTTTACTCTTCCTTGCTAAGGAGCACTTGCTAAATACTCATCCTAAGCACTTTTTAAAAAAATTTGTCAACTTACATAATTAATTCAATGGATGAAACAGGACTCTCCCCAAATTAGATAAATGATCAAAACATTCTTGAAATTTTCCCTGCGGATAACATAGCTTACTGCCATTGCACGTAGCTTTGGAATATCTTATGGAAAAATTCTCAGTCTTTTGTAATTGTCTTTAATTAACCTTCTAAATTTATTTATGAAACACCCCAAACCAAGTAAGCCCATTTCCATTTAGGCCACCACCATTTTTCCAAAGAAAGAACCTACAAAATATCCAAGTTCAGCACCCCTTCATTTTGTGTCTATGTTTTTAACTTGTGCTATTTAAGAAGCAGGAAAGAAGCTTTAGTTTCACATTTTTTTCCTAATTTTGTGAATTTTAAAGGTGTGGGTCACCAGCTTTGGTAGGTCTCAGAATCGCCTTTGGAGTTGGTTAGATTTTGAAGCCTTGGCCCTTCCCCAAGAAACTGTGATATAGTAGATTTGGTGTGGGACATACCACCTGCATTTCTAACAAAATCCTCAGTTGATTCTAATATACATCTAAGTATATGATTTTATTCACATATACAATGTGAGCAAAAACTGAAATCTAATTATTCCTTATGTGGGTATTAAAAGATTAAAAAGTAGCCCTGGCCGGTTTGGCTCAGGGGCTAGAGTGTTGGCCTGCGGTCCAGAGAGACCCGGGTTCGGTTCCCGCTAAGGGCACGTACCTGGGTTGCAGTTTGTCCCCAGCCCCGGTTGGGGTGTTGTGGGTGGCAACCACTCAGTGTGTCCCTTTCATGTAGATGTTTCTCTCTCTCTCCCTCCCTCCTACTCTATCTGAACAAAATATCGAAAAATGTTCTTGGGTGAGGATATATATATAAGATAGCCCTGGCCAGTTTGGCTCAGCGGTTAGAGCGTCGGCCTGCGGTCCGGAGAGACCCGGGTTTGGTTCCCGTTAAGGGCATGTACTTCGGTTGCAGTTTGTCCCCGGCCCTGGTTGGTCGTGCGGGTGGCAGTCACTCGATGTGTCCCTTCACATCGATGTTTCTCTCTCTCTCTCCTTCCTCTCTCTCCCTCCCACTCTATCTGTACAAAAAATTGAAAAATATCCTCGGGTGAGGATAAAAAAAAAAAAAAAGATTAAATATATATAAAAGATTAAAAAGTAGATGGAAGAAAAGAAAATTCATTAAATAAATATATAAAGTGATCAAAAGAAGTTTATCTTTCCACCTCCTGAACTCTTTATTGAAATGGGTGCTATGAAATTATAAAAATAGATCTTTAGGTGTTTTGTTATCTATACATTCTTCTGATGTATTTTTAAAAGGTGTATACGTTTTACAGTTCATGAAAGAGTAAGCTGTGTTTTGACAAATGCAAGGAAAAGTTCTTACACAATGGAACAATATGTTGAAGCTATTTTTAAAAAGCTTTATTGTACCATTGCTCCTACATTGTTTTCACATTATACGCAATTCCTCTTAGAACACAGTTCCAGAAAAGGTGGACCATCTTGGGCCAGTTCAAAAAAGTTTTGCATTTAAGTTGCAAATAGCTTACTTATAGTGTGATGTGTAATAACTGTACCATATTATGACCATATTTTGAATTTTTTAAAAAAAATCACTGTATATTTTAGTTTATAAATTAGTTTATGATTGGCTCAGGTAAAATCAATAACAGAAATGGAATTTTGTATAATAATAATAAAGACAATACACAATTTGTTAGTTTCCCTTCTTTTAGTGATACTAATAATTTTTAAGCATGTTAAAAAAATAATAACTTGAATAAAACTCGTTTTGGCAGTAGACAATTTTAACTATATCGGTACTTCTATACTCTCTAGGAAGATGCCAAATACAATGTGCTTTTTAAAAGTGAGAAAATAATATGAATAGGGATAAACAAAATAGATGACAACTTAGAAAAAGATTGATTTATACATGTATTTGAATATATTAATAATACATGAATAAATTAAATATATTAAACAAGATTGGTCTAGAATAAAGGTGAAGTAAAAGGGAGATTATAATAGTCTAACTATTGGAAATGGTAAAAAGAATAAATTTTCAAAAAATGTCTTTTACTGAAGAACTTCATAAAATAATTCACATCGTATGGGTGAACAACAGGCATATTTGTGGTCTAGATGATAATATTTAGTTGTCAACTCTTTTAAAAAGTGCATTTGGAACCATCCATTGCAAACATTTGAATGCAATTTAACTTTTCACAATGGATTATCTAGCAAATCAGTGAGCTTTTTGTACTATGGATCAACTAGTATTATTCTGCACTTTTAATTAATGATAAATTTGAGATGGAGCAGAAATATGCTTCTGTTACCTTATAATTGTGTTAAGGCAAGTGTTGTACCTATGTACATTTCAAAAAGATATTTTTTGTACCACAATTGCACAAATTTCAACTCTGGTTTTTCTAGAAGTCCATTTCCCACCCCCCAACATGCATTACCAGGTATGTTTGTTCAGTGGTTAACTGTAAATTGTTGATTCTATTCTCTTTGCTTTTGAAGTTAAGTCCATCATTGGACATGTTTTGTATGAAGGTCAAAGGAGAGAGTTTTTCCATGAATTATCTTCTATCTTTAATAATTCTCCACTGAATCTACACCTGCTTTTTAAAAGTTTAAATGAAAGAATATTCTGCTAAGCAAAGTTGGATTAAGAGTTGGGGATGACTATTCTTGCGTATATAGAGAATATTTACAATAATTCCATATGGTTTACGGCAGGCCTATGACCTGAATTACAGAAAAGGAATTGCACAGATTGATGCTATATACTGTATATTCTCTGATAAACTTGAATTTTCGAATTGACTTTTATATTTGTAGTTTATTCTCATAGCCATAAGTTTTATAAGGATAAGGACTATAACACTTACCTTCTATCATAAAAGAGCCCACTGCACTCAGATGGCATCTAAATAAATGCTTATTTAATATGAAATAAATGAGTGACAGAAAACTATCCAAATATTAACATGGTGGAAAGACTCATAAGTATCAAAAATCAACATCTAATAGAAAGATTTACAGATACAGTATATGCTGACCTCCAAATGGGATTATGATCAAAATAATCCAGGAAACTTTTAAACACATAAAGTATTATGCCCAAATCCCTATTTCTTGAAATACAATCTTGGAGGTAGTAGTGGGGGAAGAATCACCCTCCCTCAGGTGATTCTTTTATAGCCAACCAGGCAAAAGTCTGTGGCCAGACATTTGAGAGACACTGTATATTGGAATGTACACTGGACAAGGAGTTAAGAAACTTGGGTTCTAACCAGACCTCTGCCACTAAATTATCTGGGACAATTCACTTAACCTTGACAAACTTCCGTGACCTTGATGAACATCTTCATTTCTAGACAATTTCTCCAGTGTTTTGTAAGATCCATTTGTACCTAATATATAATGCTTCTATTACTTTTATCTTTCATGACTTTCTAAAGCAAACCCTTCATAGAGGAGTAAGTAATAAAATGATTAAGTAAAACAGGAAAATCAAGTTGTACCCACAATAAAAAGTTTCTAGCGCAGAGCTAAATTTTGGGCTACAACAGGAATTTGTGGCCATATATACAAGTTTTTACATGTGTCTATCATCTAGGTTATACCCATCAATGGTCAACATATTAGAAACTCTGTGGCTACATATTGGTTCTTACCATTTCAGAAATATATTATCCCCCAAGAATATCTACCCCTAAACAAAAAGAGATTTGCCCAAGCACAATTTATTATCTTTCTAGTCTTCTCAAGCACCATTTTGATGTTCTAATAGTTCCTCCTAATCAGAGAACAGAAGTGTCTACATCAGCAAAATTTTATTTCCTGATCATTGGCTTTAGCCATTACACATGTATATTGTGTCTATGCTTAGATCTATATTCATATATCTTACAATGCTTAACTAGAGTGCCTAATGTCTGGGAAAAAAGAGAAACTCAATAAATATTTGTTGAAGTAATAAAAGAAGCAAGAAAAGTAGGGGGTGGGGGGAGAGAGAGCGCAAAGCTGGGCTTATTTTAACAAGGAAGATGGAGTCTTCCATGTTGGTGTGCACCACATAATCCAATTCCATTAGTTTATGACTCTTCCACAGAAACAGTGTTTGGGCACGTAGACTTCCCAACAGTGAGACAGAAACAGGACACTGAGCGGAAGAACTTTCAGAATGGATTCTGAAAGGAACAGCTCACCTTTTTTTAAGCAGAGGCTTTCATTGACTGGTTTCCCCTCCTTGTTGACATCTATTTTCATCCAGCTATGGAGGTATTTCTTGCCCTTCTTGACCACTGCCTTGGTGCTCTGTTTCTTGAGAAAGAGAGAGGCATTTTCCACCTCAAGGTACCCTTTGTTCTCGTGGCAAGTCCATCGCGGGGCCTGGGGGCAGCGGACGAGGATGGCTGCTCGGGAAGGCCCGCCAGAGGAGCTGGAGACGCCCAGGCACATCTCAGAGAGCACATGAAGGAGCTTTCCATCCTCAGTCCACATCCACTGCTGGTTCTGGCTGGTCCCATTGCACAAGCCCATGGCCACGATCTTATTTTCGAACAGGCACTGTTGTTTCTGGGTATGGACAATCTGAAACCCCTCTGGAAGAGGAAAGCTCACCTAGTAACTATGTAACAAGTCATAAGGCCCATCAGGAAACAAAACCACCCACCCACAAATCAGCCAAGTGAAAACAGGAGGGTTTATCTTCTGCTATTGCTATCATTTCCAGAAAATATCTCCAGATTCAACACATGGAACTTAAAATCCCAAGGCTGACGATGTCAGAATGTCAAAATGTCACACTTAGCTCCCTTTCTTTGACTCTCACATTGCTTAGAGAAGAAAAGACACCCCCACTGAAATGATGAAAGGAAGCTTGGAAAAGAAACAAAACCATCCAAAGACTCTGGTGTGATGTTTTAGTCCAACTCATTAAATATGCCGAAATTATGAAAAGTTCCGTTCCACTTTTTAGCCATTTTACTGTTTCCATCTCACCTTGACCCCCAACTTTAAAGGGCACCCCGTTTTTCAATCCTTAAGTTATCATTGCAATAAATATTTGTCTATTAATTACATAGTTTAAGTAAAAATTTAAAAATTAGATGCATTTACCCCAGAATAAGACACATTTTTACAACCTTCGAAGCACACCTTCTTAGCTAACCATAACCCATGAAAGAATTGTCACAAACTAAAGTTCTTATAACCCTACAGAGAAGCAGTTCTCTATTTTGTGACAATATCTGTCTAGAATTGTCCCTCAAAATTCTAACCGATTAAAATATCAGCATTGCTTGATGTAAGAAAATTAAACACCCAGTTGTTAAAATCAGTATTAAAAAGTGAGAAATTCAGCCTCAGGAACCATTTTTAATGTGCTTTCACTTAATTTGTCCAGCTCTCCCATGAAAATATTCAGACCTTCCTGCCAATAACAACTTCCAAACTAAACACACCACAGTTCTTCAGCCCCTTTGATTATATGTCTTCCATTTTCTTTCTTTAACTCACACACACACACACAAACACAGAATCATAACCTAATTGGAAAAAAGCATGGAGAATGCCCCCAGACTGTTATATAATAATAAAAATGTCTCCTCAGGACTCTCTACTCTCTGCTGTAAAGATGCCACCTCAGGAGCTGCCTGAGGCATTTGCAGGACAGGAGGAGGCCTCTTATTTTCTTTTGGAGAGAAATTTCAACAGTGTGGGCAACGCTGGCTCCTTTTCTTCCCTCTCCTCGTCATCTTCGGCTGGACTGCCATGGAGACCTAGCTCCATTTCCGCCTCATTTCAGGCACTTTTCAAAGGACAGAAGCTCGCCGGCCAGCTCCTGGAGCAACCCTTCAGGTCCCCGAGGCAGCCCACTCACCTGAGCTCCCGGAGATCAAGCAGGCAAGAACCACCACGTAAAATTCAGCCTCCATTTTCCACTTAACAACCGTTCATGCTTCACTGGGGGGTAAAAAATTCTCCCAGAAAAGTGAAGCAAAGACTAGGGAAGGAAATGTGCCTTCATGGGGGGGAAAAGTCAGTGACGAGCACTTCCTCCTATTGAATTGTTTGGGGAAGTTTTACACCAGTGTCCTTTTGTCTGTTTCCTTAGAAAGAAGGGATTATGATTACCTCTCTCTTTTTTTTTTTATGCAGAAAAAATTCCAGTCTCCAGGAGCGGAATAAAACTCCTAAATTTTCTCTCTCATCCATCTCTTTGGCACTTCTTAACCTCAAAAGGGAAGAAAGGAATTGTAATCTTAGGTAATTGAATGCTCCTACAACAGGACATCTCTTCAGGTGATGTGATTCTGCTGAGTAAACACAAACCATGTGATTTATGAGGGTCTATGACAAGTGATAGAAAGACGTAAACACGCACTGTTCCTGTAATGATATGCTGGGAGTCCATCAAGGAAAACCACATAATGATGGCACTTGGAGATCATGATCTCTCAGGTGATGACAACGGGTATTACATTTGAGATCGTCATCTACACGAGGGAGAGGCAGAGACTAAAATGAAACCCTTCACATCATCTGTTTCAGACTCCCCCCACCAAAGATAACAGCCTCCCTCCAAATAGGACAAAAAAAGTACCTGCTTTACTCAACCTTTAGTATTAAGAGGACTTTATTGGCAGTATGAAACAAAGTCAACATTGCTGCATTAAAAACTCATATTGGAGCAGAACATCTAGTGTTTGCTGAGTGTAGTTTTTTGTCTGATTTTTAGCTTTATTTGTCTCCTGAGGATTAAAACCTCAGTATATTCATAGCAGCATCCTTTAGAAAAAACTGGAAATGTGACAGGTGACATCGTTCTCCAAAGCAACTGCCTTTTATTGGGCAAGAGACCACAGGTAGACAGAATACTCAAAAACTCCTTCTTAGTAAAAGAGAGACAAGTATCTAAAATTCTGGATACTTCAGAGTTGCTACAAATTTGTTTTTCTCTTTTACAGTAAAGTGACTCACAATGTAGAAATACAGTGAATAGAGTTCTGAAGCAGAAACCACTTTTATGCCCAATAATAGAGAATAAATACATATATTCCCAGTGACAATCATTGTGCTCTGTAATTGACTGATAGGAGGTACTGATAAATACACATTTAATAGGTAATATTATTGAGACACATTTCCATATAAAATAGTTACTGCTTTTGATTTTTCTTTTTCAAAAACAAGGACTTATTTATTAAAAATCCTTTATCAACCACTTGCAACTTTAGTGGCAAGATTCTGGTAACTGAGAAAGGTAATAGCACTTAAAAAGGAACAGTTTAACAGCTGACAGTCCATTCACAAGACAGATTTTGCAAACATTAAAGCATCTAAACACACATAATAATTTCTTCCACAGCTCTTCCAGACATCATCTGATGACATGTATCACTGAGTGTTTCATACAAACATTCCATGTGGCAGGTAATCAATACAGACAAAACAACACCCTCCTTAGCTGTGTGAGAAGTCTGGCATTCCTCCATCGGAATAGGACCTTCAAAATAACTTAGGAGATGCTTACAAATGCATTCACATACACAAGGGGCTGGCATTCTCTACTATGGTGCCATCTTCCACAGTCCATGCCATAGCTTGACTGCAGGGCTTCTCTTTCCTTTCATTGCAGGACACTTCTTCTAGAAGCCTCAAGGGGGTAATTGATTAGTCACCCCCGGAGATGGATGGTCTGGTAACTCTTCAGAGAATCACTGGACGGTTTCTGCCGACAGTCTGCTCTCGTACAGGCACAGAGCGTGATGCACAAATTCATACTGCTCACTGGTTTGGACCATTCCACCCCTGCAAGGAGGAGATAATACGGTAAGTTCTCACTGCTAGCATCCTGCAATCTAAAGCAAAAGAAACCACATCCAAGTTAGGGTGTTACGCCAATCAACAGGTGACCTGGTGAACCTTTTGTTATCCTTCTTAATTGTGTCCAAATGACCCAACTGGTGAACTTAATATGCTAATGTGTATAAAGGGATTAACACAGTGCCTGGTATACACTAAGCACTTGATTAATATTACCTACATACCATTCCTGGGAGGCAGTACATCCTATTGGTTAAGTTCCTGGACTTGGGAACCAGCCAGGCTGTCTGAGTTCAAATCTCACCTTTGCCAATTTTTAGTTTTGTGATCATGGACAAGTTCATTAAAATGCTCCGTGCCTCAGTTTCCTCCTCTTTTACAGTGGGATAATTACAGCATATATTTCATAGGATTCTTGTGAGGGTCAAATGAATTCAATGAATGAATTAAATAAATATCTGGAGTGTTAGTGTTACTTCTCAGGTGCCTTGTCATTCATTTTATGTTAAAATGGATTATACACTTGGGTTAAAATTGATCAAAGTGGGTTTACCAAACAAACCTCAACAGTGAAATGTTGGCCTTTCTACAAGTAACAAGAACAACTAGCCTTGGCCGGTTTGGCTCAGCGGTTAGAGCGTTGGACCGCGGCTCAGAGAGTCCGGGGTTTGGTTCCCACTAAGGGCACGTATCTCGGTTGCTGTTTGTCCCCGGCCCTGGTTGGGGTCATGTGGGTGGCAACCAGTCGATGTGTCTCCCTCACATCGATGTTTATTTCTCTCTCTCTTCCTCCCTCTCTTCCTCCTGCTCTATCCAAAGATAAATGTAAAAATGTCCTCGGGTGAGGATGAAAAAGAAAAAAGAGCAACTACCTTGGAATGGTCTATCTGAGTGTGTTATATGGAAACAACCTCAGCCTTGGGTGGAGCAGGCTGGTGTCTAAATATAATAGTGGGTGGGCCCTTAAATGAGTTGGAAAAGGGGACTGGCTCTTGATTTTTCCCCTTTGTTATCATTATTATCATCACTAGTTACTCAGCACACCTACTGTTACTGGATTAGCAGAGGGTAGCAGCCTTCGTGAGAAATAATGATGTTTCTCATACACTTTTATATAAAATAGCTCGCACATTTGGCTCTCTATAATTATTAATGGTTCTTGCACTTGGCAAAGGTACCAGATAGTAATATAAAATGGTACTTATTTTTCCTGCTCACTGAATAACAGCATCACTGTTAGTGACTTTTTTTTTTTAAATCCTCACTCGAGGACATTTTTGCATTTATCTTCAGATAGAGTGGGAGGAAGGAAGAGAGAGAGAGATACATCAAGTGGTTGCCACCCACACAACCCCAACCAGGGCGAGGACAAACCACAACCGAGGTACGTGACCCGAGCGGGAACCGAACTCAGTACTCTCTGGTCTGCAGGCTGACGCTCCAACCGCTGAGCCAAACCTGCCAGGGCTGTTAGTGACTATTTTAAGTCCTATAAAGTCTCCCTAACTCTGCAATCATACAACTAATTTTGAAATTATGTTTTAGCCAGTTCTTCCTACTGGCTGCTGTTACTATTCTAAATAATTACTCTTAGATCTGGTAAGCACTTCCACTTAAAAACAATATATATTGCCTGTCACATGCTTTTGGATTAATGGTAATAACTAAAACTGAGCTTGTATCTATGCTCACTTGTCATCTTCTATAAATACAAGCTTACAAGATATTCAGATAGTTAGACTTCACCCTTCTAAACTAAACAGAATGACATGAGGCCAAAATGATATATTTGTTAAGAGACAAAGAGGTAAATACACAGTTTCTGGTGACAGCCCCCTTTGGCAGAAGTATTTCATCAGTCTTTCCCCCTAAAACCATACATTTTGTCATACTGAAGGCAACTTTCTAGCCAAGTGTTCCTTGGTTACAAGTTGACAACAGAAATGGCCAGCAGAGCCTGTAGGAAGTCTCCCTCTGAGCTGGATGGTGACATCTGGGCACACCTAACGACACAGCAGGTGTCCAGGAGATGCAGCCTGAGCGATCCAGCCACAGTGAGTGTTAGGGCCGCTCCACGGAGCTAAGAGGGGCCTCCCTGTCTCTGGCACCCACACAGCTCAGGGCACCCTCAGCCCTCCCCCGGGAGCTGCAGACGGCACGTGGACCCTTGTGTGTGCTCCATCTCATGGGCTCTGATCTGCGAACTTCCTCTGTTTACCTCAACTGAGGCACGATTTCCCCCTTCTTGTCTGTCCTGGTGATCACTGGTACATCCACGTCCAACTGGTGAATGAACGGAGACACAGTCTAGGTTTCCATAACTATTCCAAATGAGTCAGCAGTGTATTTTAACATTTGGGGTTTAATTTCTATGACACTCTGTTAAGTAAATCAAAGTTGTCTCCGCCAGTGAAGGTAGGAAGGATGGGGAAACAACTAACTAGTTGTAGGCCAGCAAAATTCTTAGGGGTCTGAAGGCTTAAGGAAGGTAGATGAAATGTTAGGTTACTTCCCACTTAATTTGAAAAATAAAAAAGAATGAACATCAAAGAGATCCTCAGAGATCACTTATTCCAATTGCCGACACAGCGTAGCCTCTCCGGGGGAGCCGACTACCAGCAGATGGCCAGCTACCTTCTGCAGGAGTCCCCCTGGGGCCAGCCACCTCCAGAGCAGCCTTTCCCAAAGTTGGCAGGAAAACTTTTGAAGACATCAAAATGAAACTGCTCCTCTCTAACTTTCGCCCCATTGGATGAACTAAAATAACCCAAAAAATATTAAGACTCCTCTTGCAGTCACACAATAGCTTCTTAAATGCTAGAAAACAACCATCAAAGTCCCATAATCTTTTCTTCTCTAGACTAAACATCCTGTGGTCACTCAATATTTCTATCCAGCCTAGTTTCCTCTTCACTCACCCGTCTAGTCTCCCTCTTCTATAGACTATTTTATCAACTATGACCTTCTTAGAGTGTTGTGTCTACTTCTGATGAGATCTAGTCAGTGGGAATATTTTCTCCCTTGAGCTTCTCATTATTGGCCAATTAGTTTGCATTTGCAGGTGCGTTGGGTGGTAAGAGCCCGCAGTGCCCACCTGGTGGTTAGTACTCAGCAAGCCTTTTCGAATATTGAGTGAAGGTTAATGAAAAAGTCTATAGGGTATTTTTGAATGTGAAAATTACAGCTCTCTCCTATCCTGAACTTATGCTACTGAATATTTGAAACTAAATGAGGGCTTTCTATTATTCCTGTTAAGTTCAACATCTTGGTTTTAGCACAGTGTTCTTATTTACTGACCTCACTATTTTTATCACTCAATATATTATCCTTTCATTTACACTCCCAGCTCTATGTCTTCCGGATATTTAACAAGCATGCCTTATTCATCTTTTCATTTGTCATTTATAAAGAAGTAGGTTACCGAGGTTACACAGGCCATGTCATTTCATGTCACGTGACAACAGATAAACTCCAGGCTGAAAGAGGGCAAAGGGCTTCCCATCATTGGAGGCTGATTCAAATCCAGGAACTCATCACTATCATTTTTGAAAATAGGGAATAACTGTCTAATTGTATATATTAGTATATAGAATACTCTGTTGACCTTTGTAAGAACTTAAGATCTAAGGTCTTCCTGGAGATTTTACCCCATTATCAGATAAATTCAGTCTTTTTATAGGGTGGTAATAGTAAAAAAAAAAAAAATGCCTAAGAAGCTAATATAGTGCCTGTATACAAAATACATTATGAAATAAATGAATAGTGTGAGATTAATTATGAAACTCAGGAGAGCCCTGTAGTAACGCACCCTCCAGGAAAGTTCGGACTTGGCCCATAGGTATCTTTCAGATCAGACAAGGCAAAGCTCCAGTCTGTATCACTGATGTAAAATTCCTAATACAAACTGGTCCCCAAAGGTAAGAAGCAAGATGCTTTTTTTTTACTTTAAAAGGCAACATCCAACTCCCTTTTAAAGATCAGGCACTAAAATAACCCTTGATATCCAATAGATCATGGTTTAAACTCATCCAAAGTTAACATTTTAATAGATTTCCATGTTGATCAAGATTATGCTTCAGTAGAGAAGGCTTATGGGGCCCAAAAGAACGGGACCATCATCATTCAGGCAGTGTGCCTGACATTACTCACTACATTGTATGAAGAATTGTCTCTCTTTGGAGATTCCTGTTTAGATACAAATCTGTTTCCCCAGGAGGTATAACACATTCAGTTACAATACCTACTGCCCAGCAGGAGTTAGTTTATCAAAACAGTCATATAAAAACAGGGCAAGGGAACCTGGTCAGCTATGAGCATGGTCGTGGGGTTGGAAAGGTTTGGAATGCCAAGATGTCAGGTTCATTACCAGTAGGGACCAAAGTGTGTTAAGAGGGAAAAGACACCATGCACTGTTGTCAAAGCAAATCCTGTCTCCACCGCTTATGAGCTGCTTTACCTTCTTATGTAATCTTGGCGGTGCTCAGTTTTCTCATCTTCGAAATGATGAGGTAGTAAGAAAATAGCACCTACCTCATGGCACTGTTGTGAAAAATAAATGGGACAATCCATTTATAATGTTTAGCACATGGCCGAGCACATAAAGACACTAAATTGTTAACTTTTTTTTTTTTTTTATCCTCACCTGAGGATATTTTTCCATCCAGCCCCAGATAGAGTGGGAGGGAGAGAGAGAGAAACATTGATGCAAGAGAGATACGTCGCCCGGCAGCCTCCCACACGACCCCGAAACTGAGGTACATGCCCTTGACTGGAATCGAACTCGCAACTCATTGGTCCGTGGGCCAACGCTCCAACTGCTGAGCCAAACTGTCCGGGACTTGTTAAATATTTTTATTGTTACTGTTACTCTTTGGTGCTATCTGGTCAAACAGAACTGAACTGGCGGGAACGCTCTGGGATGAGGCCTTGGAGAGCTCACACCCGGCAGAGGACACAATATTGTCTAAGTCGGGCAAGCCTAGATGGCAAGACCCAAACATGTTTCTCCATATTAGCCAGCCTAGACATCTGCTGTGGTGGCGGCAGGTGATGTGGAAAGAAGTGGGCTCGGAGTCTGACAGATTCAAGTTGGAATCCTTGCTTTTGAGCCTACCAGCTTTATGTTTTGGGGACACATCCTTTCCTACTTCCAGGCTGAGGTTTCTTCACATATAAAATGACATTAATGATCAAGCTAATCAGCTTGTGAAGATTAAATGAGTCAAAGCATGTCAATGCCGAGCTGAAGGCTATCCCAGAAATCCCAGGAACCCAGGGTTCTGCTGTGGCGCCTGAGGGGCTGTGGCTGTTGGGGAGGAGGTTGGGTCTGTAGGACTAACTCCTAATTCCAGCGCTGACTGGGGCAGTGCTGCTTTTTATTGGCTTTCCATGTTGGTGTTTTGTGGAAGATTCTGTCTTCCCATTGCTTTGTTTCCCATTGTTCACCCAAAACTTTGAAAACCACTGACCTGGCAAACAGTATTTACCTAGTGAGGTTTCAAGTTTGGCAAGGTATAAAGGAGATGCTCCATAAAATGCTAAGCACAGTTGTTGTCATTTAGTGAGTACTAAGTCAATACTGCACATTCTTTTTTTTATTCTCTGGGTAGAGGCTTAGCTAGCCCTGTGCCCAGGGTGACCACCCAGCTGGTTTGTGTGACACAGCCCTGGTTCGCTCCTGCTGTCCTGTGTAATTATTAATAGGCCGCCTTTCATTCTCAGAAGCGCCTTGGTTTGGATGATAAATTATTTGTTCGCCCTAATGACGCCCCACTCCACATGACAGAAAGTCATTCCGTTTATTGCAACAGTGGTGTGGGCTAAGTGTCTCTGACTGCTTTGTGGCCACAGAACATGAACACTGTTTGGCCAGGCCAGAGAGGATTCAGACACATGCCCTTCCAGAAATGTCAGAGAGCTCACATCATCAGCCTCCACAAACACAAGAATCAGGGCCGTCTCCATCTGCATGCAGGGAGGCACGTAGCTGTGTCAGCTGGGGGTAAGCTCAGGTTAGAAGGGAAAAAAAGTGTAGTTTTTTCCCTTTGCTACTGGGAGAGTGTTTTTTAAAAAAAGGAACCTTCCAGATGCTCAGGAGAGAGATTTGGTTTTTAACATGTTAAAACGGTGACCTTTTGTGACTATTCACTCACACATACAGAGAGCCAGCAGCCCTTCCTGCCGCACCACCCAGCATGCATCCGGTCTAATCAGTAGACAGAAGAAATTCTGCAGCGGTGACTCACTTCTGGACTAACAATGGAACTTAACGCTCCTTGGCTTTTCATTATTTTGGAATCTGGAATTCCTTTGGTAAAGTTTGGTACAGTAAATTTAGAACAAAAAGTGTGGATGTTAATGTGTCTCCTGGGTAAACTCCCTGGCAGCTCAGGCAGGAGTCAAGCAAGGGTAGTGTCTGCTGCTGTAACTCAGGGGCCTCGGACCAAGGTTTCCCCCGTTCTTCACACAGAGGTCATGGCAAGGGGGGGAGAACTTCAACATAAATGTTTTGACTGATTCTGACCTGGTATTTGGAACATAAACACTTTCTCTGGAATGGCTGTGTTCCAAAGTATGTGTAGGGCACAAAAGTGAGAATTCAATGGAAATTCAATGCATCAGGATAGCTTGAGTTCTTTTTTCCTTTTTTCCCCTGAAAATTAGCCAATTTTCTTCTGAACACCTAGGTTGACACTCAATTAACTCCTAGCGGAGAAGAAAGAAAAGGTTGTCCTGGCAACCACTGGGAGAGTCAGCTGGTATAATCTGTTATGGTCTCAGGAACCGTGATGTCAGGGAAACTGCACCAATTTCTAGGGTTTTAAGTGTCCTTACAATAAGTAAGTCACAATGTTCCGTTCCTGATCTTCAAATGAGATCTTCAAAATTCACTAATTAAGGGATCTCTGAGATCAGTTGGAAATGCAGAAGGAGGTGGATAAATGTAAATCTAGGGTTGATAAAAATTATAACAACAGGTGGAAATTTGAGCTTTGAAATTATTTGATATGAGTTTTGGAAACAAAGGATATTTTGGGGATACATATTAGTCTAGGAAACTAAAGGCATATATATTCATCCTCTTAGAGAACTACAGTTAAAAAAAGACAAAACCATCTAACTACAGTGATTAATCAAAACGTAAACAACGACATGACACACACTGGAAGCGTTTTCCTATCCTGTCTGGGAAGCCACAAGTAAGGTCTGTGGACGTCATTCCAACTTAGGGCCTTCAAGGTGAGGATGTACAAAGACAACGGCAGATTTCACCACCGACTCTTAAACAGGAGGATTAGACAGATTGCTTCCTGTTTCTGGAGAAGAGAAAAAAAGAAAAGAAAAAGGCCTTGGGATCGCATATTATTCTAGTGTTTCATCTCCAAATGTTTTCAAGCTCTTCCAGTGTTCAGAGATGCCAAATGGGATGAAGAGAAATACGATGAGAAAAGTTGCCAGAGGTCAGCCTGCACTGGAATAGGGTCCTTTCCCCGCTGCCAAGACGTCTTCTGATGGTCACGTATTCTCTTTAGTCACTTTCTTGTGACATCGATATGCATGTGAGCACTTTCTGAGTTTCCTAGGCCATTTTACTACTGTAGATTATTATTAATACTCTTTAAAGGGACAGGCGCTTCTCTCACGCCCAGTGTGTGAATGACCTTCTGTCACGATCTCACACTGTCAAACGTTGGCACACACAAGCCTAAATGAATCTCTTGTAGCAGGAGCAAAACACGAGGGAAGCAACTGGAATTCTTAATTAGGTGGTAGAGTCACAATGATTTAGTAATATTTAAGATGAGAAGGTTTAAGCAGGACATGGAAAGGCTTTCTCAGTAATAAACCATGATTGCAATGTATCCAACTTAGTACTAATGTAATGGGTCCTTTCTTTTCACCATAATTTTTGAAAATTGTTGACTTATGAATACATAAGTCATTTCTGTTACATTTTTATGTAACAGAGAAATGTGATTGAGCAAAATAGCCCCTTTTACAGAGAAGAGTCCATCATACTTGTCTTTGGATTTTAATAATAAGTAATCTAAACTGAAACCATCAGAGACAAACCATTTTCTTGATTTACATAGCAATTAGTTCAGGGTCACTGTGAAAGGCAGGATTAGAATGTGAACTTTCTCTCTCTTAAACATATGCTTAATTCACTTAGTTTTCCACCCCAGAAAACAATAGCCTTTTGGGAACCCAAAAAATCCAGAATCTACACAATCTCATTTGAACAAAATTGGAGGTTCAGTTCAGATTGTTAAAAAAAAAAAAGATAGTCAGATTTGTTATTTGAATTTGGATGCATCACTCATTCTTTTTAGGTCTTGGATTCCTCCTGAAGAATGAAGATTTGTACAGTATCCTTTTTTTTATCCTCACCCAAGGGCATTTTTTTTGCATTTATCTTCAGATAGAGTGGGAGGGAGTGAGGGAGGAAGAGAGAGAGAGAAACATCGATGGAGGGGGATACATTGAGTGGTTGCCACCCACATGACCACAACCAGGGCTGGGGACAAACTGCAACCAAGGTACGTGCTCTTAGCAGGAATCGAACCCAGGCCTCTCTGGTCCGAGGGCTGATGCTCTAATCGCTGAGCCAAACCGGCCAGGGCTGTACAGTATTCTTAAGGTCAGATTTTTTTTTAAAACCATCTCTTTCCCTGTAGGTGTTTGGCAAATGTTATGGTTGTCTGTTATTGCCATTCCATTGTTCTCTACAAAAACAATGGTTCACAGACTCAAAGAATGCAATAGCGGAAAGAAATGTTAGAGAGCCAGTCGATTGCTTCCCAATCACTGACTCCCGGGAGGGAAAAGGCATCTCATTGGAGGGGGTCTTTGAATTCACCTGTGCTCTACACACATACATAGGTGTCACTTATTGTTGTGAGTCTTAGAATGAAAATTAATTCATAAGCATCATGGGTTTCAAAGTTCAACTATTAGGCTGAAGTCCATGAAATACTGTACTCTTAAAAAAAGGGGTCCTCATACCAGAAAGGTTAAAGGACCACTACTTTGTCTCACCTCTCATTTCACCAGTGGAGACCTAGAGGCCTACAGTGGACAAATGGTCACACAGGAAATGAGGGGCAGAGCCGGGATCAGCACCCAGCTTTGACATCTGGTCCAGCAATAGCTGCACCTCATGCTCTAGTGGCTGCCTGCTTACCTGTCCCACTAGCAGTGCTCAGACCCAACTGCCTGCTATCCACTTCATCTTTTAATTAATGAATGTTATGAGAATGAATGGAATGATCCAGTAATGTACTTCTAAATAAAACCCTTGTGGGTGCCTTGCCCTGAATTTGAACTCCTACTTGGGAAAAAAATCTGATTTTAGTTCAAAATGTGCTCAAAAGTATTATTAAAAGGAGAATCACAGACTCATGAATCTGCAGTGAGAACTGTACTGTAACATCTATTAATAGAAGTTGCCCTAAAGCCAATAAAAATAATGACTTGCCAGAGAACGAGGAATCCACCAAATGGCTTTGTTATTGTTGTTACACTGGAAACATCCATTTAGCATCGGAGACTCATCTCCAAACCAGATCATTTGAATTTATTGCTAAAATGCGAATTTGTGATCTGAATACAAATTTCCTGTTTTTGTCATGTTGAATAACAACATTCAGGCACTGTCATATGTAATAAGGGAGATAGGGGGTGGGTGTCAGAATTTTGATCCTTCCCAATGCTCAGACTCGACTTAGTCATGAAACAAGACCCATTTCAAGTATCCAAGTCACTGCCTATCCTTTTCTCTGCTGTGAGCCATCCATGCTCTGGGCTTCTCAGAGGAGGCAGCTATAGGTGGGGGGGCCGACTATAAAAAGAGTTGGACAGCTCTGACCAGTTCGGCTCAGCGGTTAGAGTGTTGTCCCATGGACCAAAGAGTCACGGGTTCGATTCTGGCCAAGGGCATGTACCTCAGTTGGGGTTTGGTCCTCAGCCCTGGTCAGTCGTGCGGGAGGCAGCTGATCGATGTGTCTCTCTCACATCAATGTTTCTCTCTCTCACTCTACCTGAAGATAAATGTGAAAATATCCTCAGGTGAGGATGAAAAAGGAAGAGTTGGACAGTGTGCAGCCTCGGAGCTCTTGGAGCAGAGTCCACTGTTAAAGAAGGTCTGCAAGGATGGGGGAGGCTTGTGCACTGCAGGGTACAAAGTATCAGCTCTCCGATATATGCTGTCTTTTGTCTCCCTTATTACATTCCGCTGGATGCTTCCAGTCAGTCAGTCACACCCTTTCCTTTCTCCTTTTTACCCGCCACACCCAGGCTCAAATCCCTATACGTACCGTCTCCCTTCTTCTCTTCACTGCCAAGCTTCTGAAAGGACAGTTCAGATTCACTATCTGACAGCTTCTTTCTCTCCCATTTAGACAGTCTTTGAGAAAGGTGATCAAACGTGAAAGAGTGCTTCAAGGAAGGGCAATGGGTTTCCAGGCTGGGGGACTTTCCAGCTCCTTTAATGCATTGATACTTACTGCAGTGAACTTTGAAAAGGAATGATTCTCTTAGCCAAGGACTGGCTCTCTCACAGCAGTATTATAGATATTGACCACATACATAGATTTTTGGCATCCTCCATATATAGACATTTTGGTATGAGGCAATTTTCCTACATCCTTCAAATTATACTCTGAAGGAAAAAGATTTATATGATCTAAAGAAAAACCAGAAAATTAAATACAAACTGGCAGTTACACAATAGTCACAGGGATGTAAATTACAACATAAGGAATATGGTCAGTAATACTGTAATAACTATGCATGGTGCCAGATGGGTTCTAGACTTATTGGGGGCTCACCTTCTAAGTTATATAAATGTCTAACCACTATGCTGTACACTTGAAACTGATATACTACTGAATGTCAAGTATAAGTCAAATAAATAAGTAAATAAATGCTGGAAACAGGGAAAGAAAGAAGACATACAAGAATGTCCATAGAAAAAGATGCTCAATAAAAAAATTATATTCTTAAGGCAACTGTTGCTAATATCACTCTATTTGTGAAACAGTTTTCATTCATACTAAACACTGTTTTAAAAATTATGGTGTCATTGGATTTCTTTAAACTGTCAAAGCATTAACAAAGAAATATGATTTTTTAAAGCTCTTTTCTTTTCTCCTCTTCTCTTCTCTTCTCTTCTCTTCTCTTCTCTTCTCTTCTCTTCTCTTCTCTTCTCTTCTCTTCTCTTCTCTTCTCTTCTCTTCTCTTCTCTTCTCTTCTCTTCTCTTTTGTGGTACATGCCCCTAGCGGGAACCGAACCCAGGACTCTCTGGTCCGCAGGCCGACACACAACCGTTGAGCCAAACTGGCCAGGGCTTAAAGCAGTTTTATAATAACCATACTCCAAAACCCTGTTTACTTGATCTACAACAGTCATACCTTTGACTTAGACGTCCTGAATTCCCAAGAAGTCTATTTTGCTATTTTCTAAGCACCATGACTTTGGGCAAATTACTCCGTATCTTGAATTCTTTGTTTTCTCACTTAAAAAAAAAGCCAAAGAATACCTCTCTTCCTACTGGGGGGTTCGCTTTGGGAGTTAAAGGAGACATGTACTTTGCAGACCATGTGAAAAGGCCAAGATTCAATACACTTCTGAGTGTGAAGACCGCAGATCCAAACTGAAGGCAAGGACTGCCGACCGAGGATTTTGGGGGGTGTGGGGAGAAGGTCTGAAGAATGAAAAGCTGCAAGAGCAGAAAGGTGACTGTCTCTGCCCACCCGCCATGAGTTAAGGACATGGTCAATGGTTGTAGTCAGCTGAAAACCAAAATTTTAAAAACAAGGTATAGCAGGAAATAACACACGAGGCGAGAAGGATGGGGGAACCAGAAGTTGGATGGGGTGAGGGAAGGAGGAAGGGTTTCCGTGTCCCTTTTCCCAACAACCAGGGGAGTGCACAGCAGAAGGAAGAGAGAGAGAAAGAAAACCAGTGCTGACCCTGCGAAAGAAGGAAGGAAAAGGAAAATGCTTTCAAGGAAAGTTTTAAGGAAAGGATCTGTTTTATAAACAACAGCTGCTCAGAAAAACTTTATGTAGAAGGGATGTTGATTAATAAATCAGAATGATTTCGAGACACGTACTGGCAGCGATTCAAATGCAGGGGGTGGGAGCCCGTGGGTTTCAGATCGGCAGAGACGCGGCTCTGTTTCGAAGATCCTGTCCGGAGAGCAAGCACAAGCCTTGTGGGAAGACCTCGGGAGAAGGCCAAGGCTACATTTTCTGACCATTTGCTTTAGGAAGGAAGAAGCAGATAGAGAAGGCATTGTGATATGCTTTAAAAAAAAATGTATTTGTGATTCCATTCAAAATTGGAGGACAATTTAGTAGACTTGACAAGGTCATGTGACTGGGAACTGGAAACCAATGTGGAGGTCAGGCTAGGAAAGCAGGTGGGGGAGGTGGTTGATGGGAGGGTGAACAGGCAGCATTAAGAGTTACGAAAGCCAAAAAAAAAAAAGAGCAAACCGTGCCCAGTGGTTTTTAGGATGTTATTCCAAATGGGGTCAGAGCAGGTGTTGTGGTTCGGAGTCAGTTCAGATCCAGGCAGGTACCCGGTGTTCGTGGAATTCCAGCCTTAGCCAGTAGGGAAGCAGGGCACAGGGATAGGAACTAGAGTCCCTGGGGGACTTGGGGTCCTAAGCAGGAGCCTTGTTTACAGAAGCACAGAGCAGGAGAGATCAATGTCGTGTGGGAGCAGCTCCAGCTGACGGGGTGCCGTCCCTTACCCTCTGGTGAGGGCCCCTCTTCTGGGCGAAGAAGGTAGGTCAGAGAGTTCACTGTGGCGCCGCCAGATTCTGTCCCAGCTGGGGTACACAGTACTGGACGGAAGGCAAGGGGACTTGGGGAGATTAAGAGAGCAATTGTAAGAGGAGAGGCAGAGATAACTGGAGTGGATCTTCTCATGTACAAAAAGAAAACATTAGCCCTGGCCAGGTTGCTCAGCTGGTTAGAGCGTTGCAGGTTCGATCCCCAGTCGGGGCACATATAAGAATCAATCAATGAAAGCATAAATAAGTGGAACAACAAATTGATTTCTCATTCTCTCTCTCTCAAATCAATATATAAAAATTAAAAACAAAAGCAAAAGGAAAACATTTTTGGAAGCAGTTTCATGCGGGGTATGGAAAGGTGGAAGTGGGGAGGGTAGGACGAGGGAGAGAAACAGGCTGGGTGTTCCACGAAGTGCCTCGCAGGTGTCATCTCAGCGTAAAGTCCCTGCAACCCTGCGGGGTGCAGACTCTTAGTCCCAGCTTACAGATGCGTGTTCAGGTTTCTCTCTATAGCTATTGGTAATAGCTGTGGCTAAACTTGGTTGCACACTCATTATGTAAAAGGCACTTTGCAGGTTCTCTCTTAATCCTTACAACAAAATAGGAAGTAGATGCTATTATTACTCTCTTTTCCAAGTGAGAAAACCAAGGCATGGAGAGAAGTCCTGGAACTTGCCCAAGGCCACACAAACAGAAAACGGCGGGAACCATGGTGCAAACCCAGGCAATCTGTCTCCAGAGCCCAGAATCCTAACCGCCATAATGAATAGCCTTGAATAAGTCAAAGTCAAGAGATAAATAGAGGGAAGATATACTCACAAAGATTTAGAAATGGGGAAGGAAACCTTCATCCAGAAAGGGGATTTGTATGTTTTATTTTTAGAGATAGGAGAAATTTCACTGATCATTTTAATAATAATGAAGATAATAATAACACAGTGAACATTTACTTAAGGCTTACTATGTGCCAGGCTGTTCTACTTGCTCTATATATTATCTCTTTAAATTTAAGGAAAATCTTTCTGTCTTATATTGAAATCACAGGACCTAGCAGATAGGAAGTGCTCAATAAATGTTTAGCAAATGCATCTTAAAAGTTGACTCTAGTTTTACTTTTAGGAAACTCTAGGTCATAGAGAAAAATCTCTCTCTCTTTTAAAAATTACCTTTCACCCTGGCCAGTTTGGCTCAGTGGTTAGAGCGTTGGCCTGTGGTCTGGAGAGACCCGGGGTCGGTTCCCGCTAAGGGCACGTACCTCGGTTGCAGTTTGTTCCTGGCCCTGGTTGGTCATGTGGGTGGCAACCACTCAATGTGTCCCTTTCACATCGATGTTTCTCTCTCTCTCTCTCTCTTTCTCTCTCTCTCTCTCCTTCCCACTCTATCTGAACAATATATATATATATATAAAAAAAATGTCCTCAGGTGAGGATAAAAAAAAAATTACCTTTCAGCTATTATCTTTGTCTGAAATTATCCTGTTGTTTCCTCCCTTGTTTATTATCTCCCTTCTCTCTCCATTAGCATGTAAACTCCAGGATGTAGACCCTCACTCAACTTGTCCAGCTCTATACTTGCAGCATCTGGAACAATGCCTTGGGCGTGGAAGGCGAGTAATCAATATTTGCTGTATGAATGAAAGAAGAGAACCCAGTATTTCAGCCTTTCAGAACAACTCTTCTTCCACTGTGGCACACTGAATTACAGTGCAGGGAGGTCGGCTGCTTGTATGCTGTTACAACATCTGTGTGTCTGTTCTCAAGGGGCACCTGCTCCCTTTCTCCATAACTGACTCAACTATTCATTTACCCAGGCAGGCTTTGTTGTGGAGAAAGAAGGAAAAATTTCTTGTTCTGTTTTTAACACATAAGCAGAGATCATCACAAAGGTGATCAAATGATCTATGCATAAAAATGACTGCTTCACCTTATGTCCTCTAAGATGTGACCTTAATAAATAAAAAAGTGGTTCAGATGGTAAATTTTGTTATGCGATTTTTTTGTTTTTAAATCCTCACCTGAGGATATTTTTTTTCATTTACCTTCAGATAAAGTGGGAGGGAAGTGGGAGAGGGAGAAACATCGATGTGAGAGAGACACATCAACTGGCTGCCTCCCGCAGGAACCTGACCAGGGCTGGGGACAAACCACAACCGAGGTACGTGCCCTTGATCAGAATTGAACCTGTGACTCACTGGTCCGCGGGCCGACGCTCTAACCACTGAGCCAAACTGGCCAGGGCTGTTATGTGATTTTTTTTTTTTTTTTTTTTTACAATTAAAAAGATTAGACTAAATGGGGTGAGGGGGAAGGGGTGGCTCTTGGTAATATGACATATACCTCATTTTAAAGGATCAAGATCCTAAAGTGAGTGGTTCCTTTAAGTCAAATGAAAACACAGAGTATGTAGAAAGGAATAGGGGTGTAAGACTAAGCAGGAATGGTTACCACTATAAACCTTCAGAGACAAGGAGGGATTAAGCATAGTTTGTGGTTTTGGACTTTTTTTTTAAGCCTCACCTGAGGACATGCTTAGGAGGAGGAGGAGGAGGAGGAGGAGGAGGAGGAGGAGGAGGAGGAGGAAGAAGAAGAAGAAGAAGAAGAAGAAGAAGAAGAAGAAGAAGAAGAAGGAAGAGAGAGAGAGAGAGAGAAAGAGGAAGAGAGGGAGAGAGAATCATTGCTATAATAGATAAACATTGATCGGTTGGCTTTTGTACATACCTCAACTGGAATTGAACCCGCAACCCAGCTATGTACCCTGACCAGGAATCAAACAAGCAACATTTCTGTGCATGGGACACCTAATCAAATGAGTCACTCCAGCCAGCTGGGCTTGTTTTGGATTTATGATGGTTGGTATTGCAAATAACACTTTCTTTGATGGCTTTTTAATGTAATGTATATTCTTAAGCACTTTACACAAACCACTATAGAGATGTAGGACTCTGGAGCCTGTGATGTTTGCAAAGTCAGACGGATCAGAGCAGGTTGTGAGAGATAACCCTGCTCTGAAGTCTCTATGACCCAATCCCACAGACACTCACCTGTCTACACGAAGTTGGCAGACAATACTTAGTGGATCGACAACTCCTTCTTCTTTCAACTGTCGACAGCCAATGGATGTAGCAATAAAACACCCCGTTCTACCTATCCCTGCACTGAAAAGAAAGGACAAAGAATAAAAAAGTGGAAGAAAAATAGCAAAGATAAAAATACATACTTTAAAAAGATACTATTAAATTGGAAACAACAGCTGGGATGAATAACAATAGCAACAATAACGACAGCTCTCATACACGGTGGATTACAACCTGGGCTCTGTGCTAGGTGCTCAAACACATGCTCTCCTTTTGTTACACGCAGTAAGATGAGTGGGGTGGAGGGAGGTATTGGGTGGGGAGAATAGTGGAAAAGGCACCGTAACTGTTCTGCAAAGAACAATGAGGGCCTGAATTTAGGAAAAGTATGGGCACTAGAAAGGAGGGGGGAGTCTTAGACATATCACAAGCGTGAGTCTGAAGGACTGGAGTTCAACAGGTAGAGAAGCCGAAAGTCAAAGATGACCAGGACTGGAAGAAGGATAGTCCCAATGCGACAAAGTGGAATTCTGAAATGAGAGCTGATTTGAGGGAGGGTTTGGTCTTGGATACACTGATGTTGAAGATTCCAGTGAACAACTGAAGATTCAATTCAGTTTAGGAGAGAGGAGGTGGCTAGAGGCGCGTATTTCCAAGTCATTTATAGTTGAATAGAAACACGATCTAGGAGGGTTCACCCACTCACCTGCCTTAGACAGTATGTCATCACCTAACAAGACCTCTCTCTCTCTCTCATTTCAACCACTAATAGTCTTTGTATAAATTTCTCTTAAACCTACATTTGTATTCCCTAATTTTTAAAAAATATGTCAGAAGTGGAAAAATCCACCCTGTTTACTAGCAAAGGGTGAACAGAAAGCTACTACTATTTCTCTAGGACATTTACAAAGAGTTTTCTTCACTTTAAGAAGAAACTGATTAAAGTAGATGTCCACTTATATTCCCTAACTTTCTCCTAAACTCTAGATCGGATTCCATCTCCTCAATGGGACTCTTGATGTTACTATTTTGTACTCGCTTCAGTTCAATGGATCTGAAACAGAATTGGCTCTTTTCCATCAAGGTCATGACCAATCAGCCACAAGTTTTCCAGCCTAGAAATCTTGGAGGCATCTTCAACATCTCTCCCTCTCACCTCCTACATCTAATCTGCTACCAATTCTTGTATTTTACACCTTTACTGAGCTTTTAGGATCCTTGCTTTCCTTTCTATAGTCTGTGCTCACATTTTTGACATCTTCTTACTTCATGATTAGCAATGATCTCATTATAGTTCCCAAGTCTTCAGTCTTCTCCTGGACTAATTCACAACACACACGGCTGCTGGGGACCTGACCATGTTACCTCTACTCAAAACTGTAGATGGCTCCCAATAGTTATAGCACAGTTAAGCTCTCCAGCATGGTATTTGTAACCTTGAATAATACAAATGTGACTAACTTTCAAGGTTTATGTCTTTTTACTGAACTCCTTGTACCCTTTGTGCCATTTTTTCATTTACATGAATCATCGCAAAAAATGCCTTCCATTTTCCAATTTTCCCTTCTGTGTTGATGATACTCCTTCAGTCAAAAATGTCCTCCCAATCACCTTTTAAAACCACAAATATTGGTCATGTTTAAAGATCCTTTTCAATATTATTCCAGTGTTTAGAGGTTTCCTTCTATCTTTCTGGTTTGAATGAATAGCTCTGCTCTTGGCACTCAAATAGCAATTATTTCTCCTATTTTGGACTTGTTTTTGTTGCATGTGAGTGCAAAGGGATTCTGAAGTAGAATGAGTCCCTTTTAGTTGAAGTGTCTACAGAGAGTTTGCTTCATTAAAGAGACGGGATCTGAAGTGTACCATATGAATGGCAGGCATTTAGGTTATCAGGAGTGAGAGGGGTTTAAGGAGAGAATTGCTACAGAACAGGATTTATGATGTGTGACAATGAGTAGACAAGCTTGGCTTGAAGAAACAATTATTGTAGAGAAACAGTGGGAAATAAAACTGTGAGGACGATAAAGGGTTTCACATGGAAAGCTAAGAAATTTGGACTTTATCCTCTACAACTTTTTTTTTTTTTTTTTTCAGAATTTGATGAAAACTAGAAAGTTTCACTTCCCAGAAGAAGTCAGTTTCAGTGCGCAAATTTGCTTAAGTGATTTCAAGGGGTTCCCTGACTCCTGTAGCTCAGCCATAGACCCTGGGCTTCGAACTTTTGCTCTAGGCAATGGGAAGCCATCGAGAAATTCTGAGCAGGGACTCCATGTGATGAAAGAGGGTTTTAAGAGCATCATCAGAGAAGTGCACTGGGTAGGCCATAGTCGTGGTGGGCATGGGGAACAGGGTGTGTGTGTGTGTGTGTGTGTGTGTGTGCAATTAGCTGACTACTTCTAAAATATACAAATGAGGTCATAAGGGCCTGAACTTGGGTGGTTGAACAGGGAGTAAAGATTATGAGAGCTTTGAAGGGAAAGCCAATCTGGTGACTGATTAGATACTGAGGCTGGAATTAAGAGAAGGGCCAAGGATAACTGTCCATGTTAGAGGCTGGGTGCCTGGAAAAAAGATGGTCTCACCCTTAGAAATACTAATCAGAAAGGGAGCTGGTGTTATAGCGGAAGTGGCTAGTTTATTTGAGATATCCTGAGTGTTTTATGATTTGGGGTGGGGGATAGTTCCAGCCCTAAAGGATCACCATTTAAGTTGTTTTTCCTCAGCCCCAAGCTAAGTTCAGGATAAGGCTTAATGCTAAAAACTGGATAATGATGCCTTTCAAAAGGTAGACATATAGGAAAATTTTACTTTTAATTAAACCACCAAGGTTCAAAAAAGAAGGCTAAATTACCATCTAAAATAATGTATTTTGCTTATTAAAGAGATCATCAAAAGCTATCTTATAAGACGTATGATGTTAAATGAAACAATTCAAATTACAGTATTTTGAGAAAGCATGAAGGATAAATGGCTAGTTATTGAAATAACTTTAAAAATACTTGCTTTCACTTGGGCACACTAAAAGGAAAACAAGGGGATGAGGTATCGGTTGTGAGAGGAGAGCTATAAGCCAGACATTAGGGAAAACCACCAGAGACACCTGTTACTGTTGGCTTACCCTCTAGTAACACAGGTTCTGCTAACAGCACTTTGTTTTCCTTTTGGGGAACTACCACTTGCCAACGTACCATTTTATAATTTATTTCCATCTGTTTTTCATGAAATCACTTTTAAAATAGTCGTATGGTTTTCACCAAATGTGAAATAATAATAAATGTTACCAAAATACAATTCAAGTATAATTCGGGTACATTCTTGAAACAACAAAAAAAGGAAGCAATACTTAAAAAGTCATATTTGTCATTCCTGGTATATATTAGACTGAATCAAAATGAGTTTCAAGTATTTCCTCCACTGTGTAATTGTCTGCTGAAAATGTCCTAATATCGTCACTGTAAATATCATCTTAATCGAGACTTAAATATTAGGAAGTTAACCAATTCCAACAAACATTTACTCACAAAGTCACAGCTAAAAAGTAAAATCCCACTTCTCTCTGCTCCACGACGTTACAAAGCATGGACAGCTGGCGTAGGCAGAAAGGGGAGCTCATGTCTTACCTGCAGTGGACAACCACAGGCCCTCGGCCTGCAGAAGCAAGTCTGTCTTCTTCCACATCCAGCATGAGTTGTAGAAGGGGCTGGGCACTGTCTGGAGTCTTGTGATCGGGCCATGAGGTGTACCAGTAATGCTTCACATGTTGGGTGTGACTTCCTTGCTGAAAATAGCAACAGCCGCCAAATGCTTCATTTACTAAAAGTCATCCAAACCACAATACTGCATGCCCTCCAGCATTCCCATCTTGCTGGCAACTTATTTCTAGGTGGGGAAAATATCTAGGAGATTTTTTAAGAATAACCCTTCACTTGAGCAAACTTTCCTGTAAATACCCTGATATCAAAGTCTGACAGTCTTGCCTCTATGAAAGGACACACAACGCAATGAACAGATGCACGTGAAACCTATCCAACTTTATTACCCCGTGTCACGCCAACAAAATTAATTTTAAAAATCTATAAAAGAAAATAAAGCAGAAAAAAATAAATGAGAATATATATTTAATAATATATATATTATGTTATATATGTAACATCTGTTCAATATATGTTTGTAATTTACTACAATAAACAAAATGGTAGAGGAAATGGTAGAGGAAAATAGTAGAGGAAAACGTAGCCAAAAAAAAAAAAAAAGGATTGGGAGATAGGGTGTTTCCTGCTTGACAGGTTGCTACAAATGTATCAACCAGTATAAAACCACAATTTTATATCCAGTCACTCTAATTAGCCTACACTCATCCCAAATTCTGGTTTTTAAGAGCAGTGAGACATTCCGGTAGTAGAGAGGCTCCAGGGGTCACTAGATTAGCAACGCTTTGAGTGAGGGGCCACGCACGTCATCTCAAAACTCAGTGCCCGTTTGGGTCCTGGCAAGAATAGGCACTTAGGTTTTGGTAAGTGCCTTCCTATCCCCAGTTTCCCATGAAAAACCACCAGTGCAGCTCTGCTCCTACTCTCTGTGATGAGTATGTCCCAGCAGCGAGGCTCCAGAAAAGACTAAAATCTTTGAGACGACTGTTCTCTGGAAGCAGAAACGATACCATGGCAACGTCCCTCAGTATCTGCTGCCCATAAGTTAAATAAGATCCTTTTCCTCTGATGCAATCTGGACTCAGGGAAGTCCCGATAAATTACTGTCACTCCAGGTGTTGAAGGTCTCATCAACACTTCAGGCTTGTCTCACCTGCCACCGTCCCCCACAAGCACAGATTTTCTCTGTCACCGTTTCCAGGTCTTACTGGAAGCCACGTACACCACAGTGACTTCAAAAAACATCATGGTCAATTCTCCAGAACAAGCCTTTAGTTAAAGGCATTCAAAAGGTTAACTCAAGAGATCTTTTATTTATGCAAATTAGAAGATCATAACATCCTACTTAGTGAATTTCCTGAATATCTACTTATTTAATGATTCCATATATTGATAGTAGCTGACTACAAAGAAATTACAATTTCTATTTCATCTTAACATTATTTAATTGGTGTCAATTAAATCTGTAGTACTTATTAGGATGATAATTTCAAAGTAGAAATTGTTTTCCTCTAGTATCATCTACTTTGTAGCCATGTAATCTTACCTTTAAGACGAGATTTCGAACAGTATAGTTATCACATTCATTTACGTTGATAACCAGAACCTCAACTTTCCCATATATTCCTCTCTTTTCGGGCCAGTATAGCACACATTTCTGATGGAGGAGAAAGAAGAACACAGCAAATATTAATGATGTTCACTGGCCTCATCTTAAAAGCATCTTAAGAGCTTTTATTTAGTTTAAAAAATCAAGTATCAATTTCTACAATTTTTGTGAATGTACTAAAACCACTGAATTATACATATACATAAAAACAGGTGATTTTTATGGGATATAAATTACATCTCAATAAGCTTGTTTTTTAAATAAAGTATCAAGTTTTGCATATTCTTGCCAAACACTGTCACTACTAATTCCATGCCTAAAAACAAGGGTAGAATTTCCCAAACCTCCACAGAGAAATTAAGAACTAAATAAGATCTTAATTAGGAGTTTTGCAAATAATATCCAAATATTAGAGTTTATCATGTAAAGACTAGAAATAAAAGAAATGTTTTCTTACAATAATTTAGGCAAGTTACACTTTCCTGCTTCATCAAGAGAAGTGTCTAGTGAGAGTCTCTGTAATGTGTTAGATGCCACAGGATGGAGTTTCTCTTGATGGAAAGAAGCTGTAATGATAGTTAATGCCTGTGTGGAAGTATATTTCTCAGGACCAATGGTCTTTTCACCTATGGGGTCCATTACAATAGATGTATAACAAAATTATCTTTAAATATTTTTATAATGGACCCTCTTTGAAGGGCTTAATAACAGGAATAATAATCATATTGCAAACAAGAAATATAATATGGTGGTTAGGGTGCAGGCTTTGGGGTCAGAGACCCTGGGTTCACATTTTGGCTTGACCACTTATTAGCTGTGACTCCATAAACAAGATACTCAACCTCCCTGTCTCCGTTTCCTCATGATTTACTATATGGA
Source organism: Molossus molossus (assembly GCF_014108415.1). Classification (NCBI taxonomy): domain Eukaryota; kingdom Metazoa; phylum Chordata; class Mammalia; order Chiroptera; family Molossidae; genus Molossus; species Molossus molossus. The sequence goes on along the minus strand of NW_023425345.1, from coordinate 62,407,947 downwards.
AAGCACTCAGGACCAAGTCAGGCATACAAAAAGCGCTCAAAACATGTTGTTGTTATTTTTATTATTGTTGTTATTATTATATTTTACAATTACTGGGCTCTGTAGTTTCTAAAGTGATTATTTCATTAATTATGCATTAGATCATGCATTAAATATTATATTATTATATTCAAGTCATACTATTAAAAAAACTGCAAAATGAGATTCAAGCACACATTATTTATTATTTTGCCTTTTAACAAACTGTAAAAGATCTATTACCTTTTTTACCACATATTTTAATGATTAAGAAAGTAAAATGTGACAGTTGAGGTTTTATTGTCAACGCTAGGAAAGCAATGTTAATTTTAGGAGTATAGTTTAAATAGCACTTATTTTCTCCCAGACACACATGTGCACTGATAGGGACATTCCTTCACTTGTCGCCTGCAATGGGGCCCCTTTAGTGTTCGGGACACTTGTTTCTTCACATTTATGTCAAAGGCATATGAACATACTTGAAAAAAAAATTAAGAACTCATCATTCAAAAGCACAACGAAAGAATCACATAGTTACAGAATTAAAGGAAAAGACGTGCAAAGTATCAGAAACACACCCCTGGCATTCTGTCATGCTAAGTACTAACTATTCCATAAGCTAGAGTCACGATAACGTCACTTTACCTGGCTGACTCACTGCTTCTTTCATCCGTTACTATAAAAACTCATTTGCATCCTCAATACTCTGGTCTCTTTTCCAGAGTGAATCATTTTCACCTCTATTTACATGCAATCCTACTCCCAAAGCAGTCAGGCAATCAGGCTAAAGGCTTACTCTGGCTGATATAACATTAACATTAAGGGGGGGGGACTTAAAGAGCAATTTATTTCCCTCATTTATAAGTTGTCTAATGTCTACAATTTCCCCAGTTTGTTAAAGATAATCATACTAACCACTATGTGTGGCCTCTTTCAATGGAGCATCAATTATTTTGCTGCAGGACCCAAGCTATTGTGTATCTTACAGCCCCTGCCTCTGGGATGAATCCAAGAAGAGACAAAGAATCTTGAACACAGTACTGAAGAAAGAAAGAAGCATTCAGTGGTCCAGCAGGATGGCATGCGTGCCCCATTGTCCACGATCAGGACGAGCAGCAGCCTCCTCTTTGGGAAGGTGGTTCTCAAAACCCGCAGGAAAAGCTTCAAGGCCTGAGTTCACGCCTACACCCGGACTCCCAACCATCCTTGAACAGGCTTGTGCTCCTACTGATCACTTCTCTCCCAAGCTTGCCGGGGCCTCATAAATGTTTTTCTTGACTCTTTACCAAAAATGCAATTGTCAGCCAGCTCCCAGTAGACAATGCAATATGACTTGTTCATTCAAAGAACCCTTAATTAGCATCCCATCTCCTTTCTGTGATAACAATAGCTTATTCTTACATACTGAATATGCCTGCCTGCCCCCCTTAGGAGAATGTAGAAAAAGAGACCAGATAAGTGTGGGTGGTTTTGAATATGAGGTGGGGGATCTGCAAATGTAGTTGTTTCTAAGAGCACAAGTTCACGTTTAAATTACTTTTATGAAGAGCTTTTTAGGGTTTCTCCTAAACAGTGGTATGAGAGAGGCAGAAATTGCAAGGAAGGAAATGGCTCTATTACAGATAATATTGTGAAACTACACTGATTGTAGGTAATCTGAACTAGCATGCTATCTAGCAGAATATAACCCCAAATCATCACTGTTCTTCTGCTAACTGGACTGATACTTTCAGCAACATTATCTATTAATTCCAAGAATTTATGATTTGGAGGGGAAAAAAAGGTTTTCAGAGGGTCATGTGTCTCTTGTGCAAACAAGTAATTAGCAAACTGTGACTATAAAGATTCTGGACATCAACCAGTTCTTCATAATCAGTAGTTCATAGCCAAAGAAGAATGCAATGCAAACTCTATTTTTATATTCTTTTTTTCTTTGACCCTCCCTCTCGTCCCTACCACGTTAGAGCTATTTGTGTATAAAGATGAAGGAGGTCTAGCTAGTAGTTTAGTGGCCTGAAAAAAAAATATTTTCTAAAATTATTTTCTTTTTAAATTCTATGCATTTAAAATCAAAGAGATTTTGCTCTATGAGCTAAAGACATGTGTCATCACATAGAGAGTGACTCTAAATAAATAAGATGGACAGTTTCATTTGGAAACATTAGCACATGAGAGGAACAGAATGGGTCAGATTGTTTACTATTATTTACTATTGTTACTCTTATTCATGGTGTTCCAACTGAATATTACTAACATAGGCACAGCAATTTAATATAAAGGTAACTTCACCAAGAAATCATTTAATCCCATTTACAATCATTTGAGTTAGGTAGAGCAGAGAGCAAGTATTATTATTATTATTACATCATTTTACAACAGAGGAAATTAAAACCCAGATTTTTTGCGCCCTGGCCAGTTTGGCTCAGCAGTTAGAGCATCAGCCTGCGGTCCAGAAGGACCCGGGTTTGGTTCCTGCTAAGGGCACGTACCTCGGTTGCACTTTGTCCCCGGCCCTGGTTGGGTCGTGCGGGTGGCAACCACTCGATGTGTCCCTTTCATGTCGATATTTCTCTCTCTCTCTCCCTCTCACTCTATCTGAACAAAAAATGAAAAAATATCCTTGGGTGAGGATAAAAGAAACCCAGATGTTTTGCTAGGGGTCTTTGGTAAAGTTCCCTTGGGAGCTAGGACCCTCTGAGCAAATATCACTTTATAAATTCAACTTGTCCAATCTCCATCTCTTATCTGTACATTTGTCTAAAGCTCCAGACATTTATTTCTAGCCACTTAGTAGACTTACCATCCAAAGGTCTCCAGGAGTCCTCAAACTTAACATGTGGAAACAGAACTCCCTTTCTTCTCCCACAAATCCTCCCAAATCCTCCCCTTGCTGTCATCTAGGTTCATGACATCACCCTCCACTCTGTCTCTCAGCCAGACATCCCGAAATCAAACTCTCCCTTAATTCCCCCACATTCCATCAGAAACTAAGTGCTGTGTCTTCGATCACTGGAACTTTTGAATCTGTTCCCTTTTCTCCCACTGCTTTAATGCTGTACCTCATTATCTCTCACCCGGCCCGTTGCTGCAACTGCGAACCGTTGTCCCTGCTTCCTCAAGTCCAAATCCTGTGTCCCGACACCCATTACTTTCCTGACACGCAAATTGCATTATTTCAAAACATCATCGTGGCTCCCTGAAGCCCAAAGGTTTTTTTTTTTTGTTTTCTTTTAGCATAGAACTATATTCTTTGGCACAACTTAACATTCCAGTGTCATCTCCCTTCACGTCCTGCTATACTACACTCAAGCCACACCAAACTGCTCAACCACGCAGGCCACGTGGTTTCCTGTCCGCCTTCCTAAGCCCTGCCGTGTTTTCCTTGTGCTCCTACCCACCCTTCAGGACCCTAGCAAAACGCAGCGAGGCTTTGTGTGGTCTACTTGGCCAGATAATGTAATAAAAATTAATCTTTTCTACAATTTTATCAGATGGAGAAAGGAAGGGAATGAAAGAAGGGAAAACTTAAAATATTGTTGTTGTTTTTTTTCCATATGGCTTTTTAAGATCAAACTGTTTGCAAAGTGCTGACTGGGTCAGTCAATGGGTTAAATGAGATTTATAAGTAAAGTCACGTGGTGAGCTCACACGAAGGATGCATGTAAATACAGAGGAAGAAGGCGGCTGTGTGTCCTTGAGAGAAGTATTGTGTTTAAGCCAAATCATCAAATGACTGCCTCACTTTATGAAAGATCAGTTTGGTACTCTCCTGCTCTTTGAAGCCAACAGTGGGTTGCTTGCTTTCGAATGTCTTATATCATTATTTGGTGTGTTATGTTGGGGCAATAATTCAGTGCATGAGCTTTGGAATCAAACAAGTCTGGATGAAAATTTGGCCTCCATCACTCATTACTTTGAGGCTTTAGGCAAATGGCTTAACCTCTCTGAGTTTCTGGTTTCTCATCCGTAACGGGGATAGCATAACCTACTTTGTGGAGTTAAGAGTGAAATAACTGAATTAATGCATGCACTGTGCTTAGCACATACTTTCAACAAATGGTAATGGGTAGAAAATATCTTCCACAGTACAGGTAATATGGTCATTTACAGCTACTTTTCTCTTTCTTAGAAAGGGATGAGAGAGGACCCAAGTGACTCCCAGAGGTGGTCTGAGGGTTTTGGAAATGCACAAATGCTGACCCCACATTCGGACTGACCCAACTCCAGCTTTGCAACAACAGTTTATGTTCAAAAGAGTCTGACAACGTGTTTTTAATGTTCTCTTTTTTTCAGGAGGAACTCCCTTCTTGTGAATTATCTGAATGAAGGAACTCAATACAATCGCAATACAACTGATCTTTCAGCTTCATTTAGGAAGTTCTCGTTTATACTCGTTTTTATAAAAAATAACTATGAGAATACTGGGATTATTAAATGAGAAGTGAAAATTGTTCATTTATTTATTTATTAGAAAGTAGAAAGGTTCATGAAAATATAAAGCCTGGGAATTTCTAAAGAGAACTCCACCTTCATTTTTTTGGGAGGAAATGATTTTTGTCTATTCTAAACAATGACGCTTAACACAATTGAAAGTTGGCACATTTTTGGTAAACAGCATTTTCCTGGTAGTGTAAAGTCTACTGAGTTTTTCTTTTGAGTCAGACTTCTCAGTCTCATTTTGATCTGTAAAACATCAAAAGTTTCCTCTATTGTATTATAGTTACATCTTCGGAGAGTTTGGATAGAAAGGAAGTTTTATTTTAATTTAATGAATAATCAACAACAAAAAAGTCAAAATTTTTACTGAACTATTTGGGGTTATGACTGGTTACAGGACAACACACATAGAAAATTCCACATAGAAAACATAATTTATTTAACTTTGATATTTCCAGAAGTTATATCCCAGACATTTAGAAAGACAAGAGGCTAAAAATGGTAGGAAAAGAAAACCTTTCCAGTTGCTAAATCTAGTCAAAGAGAAACATAAAAACCTCAATAACCCTTTACTGTGGTCTTTATTTTTATTTTTTTTTTAAGTCTAGCTTTTGCCCTGGCTGGTCTGGCTCAGCGGTTGGAGTGTCGGCCTGTGGACCAGAGAGTCCTGGGTTCAGTTCCCGCTAGGGTCACGTACCAAAAAAAAAAAGAAAGAAAGAAACCTAGCTTTCCACAGATGCACATGACTTTCCTACGGGGAATGTGAACTCTGAGAGTGGTACTAATAGGTCGTTCCAACTATGATGACGTTGGGATAGAAAGGACAAGAGGTGCCCTCCTCCTTTCCAAACTCCGAAGGGAGAGTTCTAAGCATCATCCATGAACTAACTCGGTGTCACACTGAAATACAGATTTATCTCATGAGCACTTCTGTTAGAATGACAACCTTGGTCTTGGGGACAAAGAGGAGCTGGGGCTTTGGCTTATTCTCCAATTGCTCGTATCATCCTTACTAGACAGCAAAACATGTCACATATTACTCAACCTCCAGGAAATGCTTTCTGACCAACAATCTTAGCTGCTTCTATCTTGATGAAAGAAATCCTGGCTCAAGAAGAAGTTAACCAAAGACATCTTTCTGACTTTTTCTATAAACATGAACAAATGCTTCACAAGATTCGAGGATTGAAATGCTCAAGATGACAAATTATGATTTAGTGTACAGTTACTACAACCTGTTCTGTAATCCTGTGAGATACTGTTTCACATGAGTCTTGCCAAGTGTTAATCCTTAATAAATATGCAACATTGACAAGTTAAGACATTTTTCCTGTGGGAAATAGAATTGATTTGTTTCAAAATATTTACATACCTAAACTCACGTAATTACATACCATTATAGTGCTTTGTTGGTGTTCATAATTTATGGTTTTATTTTCATTGAAGAGGAAATAGAATTAGTAAGGGTATGAATGAACTTTGAGAAAACACATTGTGGCAATGTATTGAGAAAATTATAATTAAAACATAGTGGGCAGGGGTAATGCATTTTACTCAGATCTAGGAAATGTTGCAAAATTCTAAATTCTGGGTTGTCAGTTATTTTCTTTTATCCCTCTGTAGGTATTATTCAACAGGTTTTTGTCTTCTATTGTTGCAATTGAGACACCATTATCAGTTACTCTGGTTGTTAAATTGTTTCTGTTCAGTTCCACAGAAGTGTCTAGTTGTAGATTTATTTTGAATTATCCAGCCTAGGATTTACTGTGCTTTTCAAATTTGAGAGCTCATGTCTTTCATCAGTTTTGGGACACCCCTAGCCATCATTCCCTCAAATACTACTTCTTTTTTATATTCTCCCTTTTTCGTCTTCCCAAACATCCATTAGACAGACATAGACTGGACATTTAAATATTGTCCTTTCTGTATTTGTCAACTCTCTTTCATATTTTGGTCATTTTGAGCTTCTAGGTAATTTCCTTAGCTCAATTTTTTAATCCAGTAATTATTCAGCCATGTCCAGCCTACTATTAAACCTGCCTAATGAGGTTTTAATGTTCATAATAGTGTCTATATAATAATTATTTTTTAGGACTCTTTGTTTTAAAATTCTGTCTAGTCTCTTTTGATATTATCTTGTTCTTTTTCATTCAAGTTTATTATTTTATATTTGTGTATTTAATTATGAAAAAAACAGTTTATACTGTATAGTTTCTATTATTCAATTTTTTGTGGATCTACTACTATTTGTTGCTCCTTCTGATTTTTCTTTATGTTTCTTACTTGTGTGTCTCATAATTTTGACTTAGGAGTTGATATTCAGTTGGCCTTTTTCTGGGGAAATTCTGTAAAATAGATACTGAGAGTGTTTGCATCCAAAACATTTTGCCTTTGTTTCTATAAAGTACCACAGAGCATTACCAACCCAATATTACTTCTTATATGAATTATTCCACTTGGTATTTCCTGGCTTTTAAATTCTAAATACTCAAGAGAACCTTTTTATTTATCCTAAGAGAAGCGAGGACTAGGATAGATTAATTTCCTATTATAGTCCTACTTTGGTAGTGGGTTTATTTCTGTGGTTCACCTTTTCACCGAAGGCACAGCCCTTGCGGGAGCTCACTTAATGGAAGGCCTCAGTTCTAACTCCTGGCTTCTGCGAGTTATAGGCTTTGTCTCCATTTCTTGTATTGTCATTAAAACACATGTGACCTGCAATCCTCTGGTTTCATTCCTTTTTTTCTGTTTTTTTTTTTTTTTTTATTCTCACCCGAGGACATTTTTCCATTCTTTGTTCAGGTAGAGTGGGAGGGAGAAAGAGAAACAGAGAGAGAGAGAGAAACATCGACGTGAAAGGAACACATAGAGTGGCTGCCACCCGCACAACCGACCAGGGCCAGGGACAAACTGCAACCGAGGTACGCGCCCTTAGCGGGAACCGAACCCGGGTCTCTCAGGACCGCAGGCTGACGCTCTAACCGCTGAACCAAACCGGCCAGGGCCTTTTTTTCTGTTTTTAACTGCTGGGATTTCCTTTACATTTTTTTTTAGACTCTGCTATACCTAATATTGCGTATTTTACCAAGTATAGCCGATTTAGCAATGGAAAGTTTTTCAGGTTATCTAGCCTGCCGCATTACCTAAGTTCTGTAGATGGGTACACAAAGAGCACACCTTTTAACTTTGAAGAATCTTTTTCTACCATGAAGGTAAACTGTCACAAATACTAAACAACTGTGCCGAAATTGTCAGTGGCTTAATATGTTTCATAGATTGAGAGTGGGTAAAACAGCTGAGAATATTGTGGGTTATTTTTATTATGCAACCTCAGGCTTTCATATAACATTAATAAAAATGCATTTATTCAGCAAACCATGTAGTTAATTAAGTATATACCTTCATCTACTGGTCAAAAACATACTTTTTTTTTCCAAAATAAATTTCACAGAAAAATCCTTCATTTATTGTAGTAAAAATGGAATAGAACAACAAACTTTAAGCAAAACTTATAAATTATTCCTGTGAGCCGGGATTTTCTTGCCTAGCAGTGGGATTATATTATACTCAGCGTTACAACTCATCAAAGTGGTAGCAGGGAAAATTCAGTTTTTTTGAATTCTTATTGTCACGGGAAAGCCCTAATGTAGTACTTCTGACAAGAAAACAAATACAAAAGCTGACTAAAATAAGACTAAACTATGACAACAAGGGGACAAGATGCCCTAAAATGTAAGCAGTACCTAGGACAGCACCCTTTGGGAACTACACAATTTTGTTTATCTGAGGCAAAATACAGAGGAGTATTCTGTCTGTAAGCTAGATCCTTAGAAAAGATGACTAGTATGGAAATAGTTTTTTGTCTTGTCCTTGGACTTCTTATTGTAAAGATATTGAGAAATTTGCTCCGTGTTTATAACTTCCTTCAAATCTTTCTTCAAATCTCACTCTCAGTGGGGCTCACCCCACGCACGCCATCTAACACTGCAGGTGACTTTTCTTTCTCAGCCCCTCCCTACAGCTAAGCACACCCTCGTCTACTTTCTCCCCTATAGTATTTATCCCTTCTGAGATTTTTATGAATGTATTATGTTTATTGTTTTTTTGTCTCTCCTGCCAACCCCAAGAAAGTTAAAATCTTTCAAGGGCAGTGATTTTTGTGTGTTTTGTTTACTAATATATTGCCAACAACTAAAATAGTACCTGTCACATAGTAGGTACAAAAATGACTTGAGATACAAATGAATATTTTTTTTATTTTGCTGCTTCTAAGTTAAGGTGAGAATGCATGGTCCATTTTCTTACTGAGACATGTGGATATGTGTGAGAAATGTGTATTCAATATATACTGGTTTATCTGAAAGAAAGTCGTCATCCATAGAATACCAGCAATTACCATTTTGGGACGCATGAAGTGACCTACCATTTAAATGTCTTCCAAGTTTCCATCTTAAATCTGTTATGAGGTACACGGCAATTTTTCTTACACAACATGTCTTCTATAGCAACAGAAAATATATAACATTTAGTACTTGGGTAAAGCCATACCTCATTTTTTTCTTTGAGTTTGGTGATCATAACAATCACGGGACTATCTTCCTGCCAAACCATCTGCCAGAAATCATTCACGGTGTTGATCATGGGGCCCTGCGTGGCGATGAACGCTTTCTCTTTGCCACTGTAGCCCTGGTTCAAGTAAAGATACAAAACATTGTCTTTGAAGTTCACGCCTTGCACTGAAAACTTAGGTAAAATATCTTCAGAACAAAATAGCTCTGCTAGTCTCGAAGCAAAACCGATTTCTGTGGCTTAACTGATCTCAGAGCCACAGTGCACACGGCTGTTCTCCCAGCGGGCCAAGCTCAGCGTGCAGGATTGGCCGTCACGACGCTCAGCCCTCGCCGGAGCTCCCCATGTGCAGTGTGGCCACAGATGCACAGGAAGGAAGACTCGTAAAAAAGAAAACCCCATCATCAATGTCGATTAGGACTAAGCAAGCAAACAAACAAAAAACGTGCTAGTAACCAAGTTAAGTCAAAATTAATCTATTCTAAGGGAAAATATATATAACCCAAATTCCAAGTAGTCAGCTGACATGCTCATCAGAAAGAGATTGATACTGATTTACTCACCCTAATATAATTAGCATTAATGTAGGTGCTCAAAGAATCAGTTACATTTTTTGGTCTTAAACACACTCTGCTGAGGGGATCTAATGAGGAAAACAAGAAAGAATACATTTAGCTGATATATATTTAGTGCATTTAACCACATTGAATACATTACTCTTTTTAAAGTTTCTTAGATCACCAACAAGCAGTACATAGTGCACCTGCTAACTTACATATTGACGGCTGACATGTGTCAGTGTGTGTTATAGTGTCTGTGTGTCCGTGTCTCGATGCATCTGTGTTTCTTGAGGGACATTTGGGTCCATCTTGATCCCTGTTCCTGATATAAATCTCACTCATAAGCCTGAGATGGTGAGTTTATACTTCCTGCCATTTTGTGTGTGTGTGGGTTCCTGATTCCTGACCCTCTTTCTCATTTGTGCTCCTTTTCTTGTTCTTTGTGTTTGGAATTTACACCACATCTCCCCGCTCGTCTCTTTTCGGTCCTGCCCAATGATAAACATTTGTTCTGACCCAAATCCCCTCTCACTACTGGGAAGAAGCTGTCTTCAGTGACCAGATGTTTGTTTAGTGACAGCACACCTATCTGAATAGATTATTATAGTGTCTTAAAGTCTAAAACCACTTTCCGTCAAGAAATTGAAGCGCTCTTTGTGAACTGTGCTGATATGGAAAATGTGGTAGTTATTTTTACCAACATTTACATAAGTGAATTATGATCAAATCATCCCTTTAGGGTTTCTTCAACCTGCTATATGTTGAGCCTCTTGAAGGCAAGAATGGAGAGTTTTTATTATCTCTATACAACCCGTCTAGCACAGTGCTTATATATATAGCAGACACTCAGTAAATAACTATGGTATTGATTTGAATGGCCCCTTGCATTTTCCAAAAAGATAGTTGTATGCATTCCTCTCTAGCAGTTGTTCTATTGATCTTCTTCTCCAAAAAGGCAAATTCTGAGAGTTTTTTATGTACCCACCATTCCTAACTCCTTATCTACAATTTAGTTCTTGTGTAGATTCCAACCTATCCTAATCTTAGTATTTTTCTGCAGACAGTTACTAAACCCAATGAGCCCATTGTGTGTGTTTTCAATGACCTCTCTGTGACATTCAAAAATAATGACCATATATCTTTTTTGAGTTCTCTCCTCCCTTGGTTTCTGGGTCACAACATTCTGATTTTCCTGCTAACTCTTCGATGGTCTGTTTTCAATCTCCTTTTTATTTAATCTGCACCCCGTTTTCTTTTCTTCTTTTTGGTGGTATGTGCCCCTAGCGGGAACCGAACCTGGGACTCTCTGGTCTGCAGGCTGACGCTCAACCACTGAGCCAAACTGGCCAGGGCAATCTGCACCCCCTTAATGTTGCTAATTCTAGGATTCAAGTTGGCCCTCTTCTATGATCATTTGACACTGCCTTGTTAGTTAATTCATTCCCATGACTTTATTATGCATATCCTGAAGACGCCAAAATGTTTATCTTAGACTACTTTCTTCAGTTATAGACATGTTTTTCTATTTCTTATTTCCTTCTGGATATACCACAAGTTTGTGAAATTCCACATCCCCAAGGTATTTTCACTATCCTTCTGTTATTCTTTGTTAGGTGTGCCACCCCAGCTCCAGAGTCCATGCAGGACAACTAGTTGTCCTTCTTGACCGGACCCTCCACATCCAATTACTTCTATGCTCTCTGTTCTATCTCCTGACATGCTCTGGGATCTATCTGTCCTCGCTCTTCCCATGGTTGTCTTCTTAGACTAGAACCTGAGATGCCATCTGGTCATATTGCTTTCAATCTTATTCTTCTCTGATCCATCCTTTTCATAGCTTGCAAGGTGGTCTTTATAAAACAAAATCTGACCACGTCATTCCCTTGCCTAGATGCCATCCCTGGATCCTAAATGCCACAGCAGTATTTCTCAAACTGTTATCTGTAAATCGTTTCTTCTGGAGCATATAGAATTAGGTCATAATTTATAAATGAAATTATCTTTAAAACAGAAGTTTCAGTAATCAAATAATATTGGAAACACTGAATTCAACAAAGTTGAACCGTGTTCTTCTTCTTACTGCAGGACTTTCTAGGTTCTTTATTATGCTCATGTATTTTGTAAATTTCCAAGATGATCTTACATATAAACTTATTTGTCCATTGAACTCATTTTATTATGAATACTTATTGACAGTTCAGACAGCCAAGAGCAGCATTACCCAATAGAACTTTCTGTGACAATAAAAATGTCTGTCTCTGTGCTGTCCAAAATTATAGCCACTAGCCATGTATGGCTATTGAGCCCTTGAAATGTGGTTAGTATGAACCGAAAAACAAAATTTAAATTTACAAAACCATATGTGGCTAGTGGTTGCTCTGCTAGACAGTGCAGGCGTAGTGGATGAAATCCAAGCACCTTAGCAGGTCCAGCAGGTCTATCTTTCCCTATTGCATCATCAATAGCCACTTGTTCACATGTGCCATATGCTCTCTTTACACAGACCTAGAGACATCTCCAAACCATTCCATGTTCTTGCAAATGATGGCCAGAACAAATAGGGTTCTTTAATTTTATCTATATTGTTTTATATTAGTATAAATACATTGACTGCATGAACAAAATATACAAAATATATATTATTATATGTCATTGTTGTACAAATAATTTCATATTAATATATGGTCAGTTTTCCCCCAATGCTTTTGTGATTTAGGATATAGACATAGCTTCATCACTAATTGTTTATGTTGTAAAATAATTTGATATAAATTTGACCTCAGCACTTTCATCTACCACTTAGTGTTCTGAGCTAGGCTGACACTGTCCTCAGAGAAGCAGCTGTAATTTAATTGGTTCTTGGCCATCCATATTTCTGCTGCAAAACATTCTCAAAATTATATAACCTCACTATTTATGCACAAGCTGACAAAGCTTCTAGAATTGAAAGTTTATTGCATATAAATGAACAAACAAAACAGAAACAAACTCATAGATACAGAGCACGTTTTGTTGGTTGCCAGAGCGGACGGATGTTGGGGACGGGGTGGAAAGGGTGAAGGGACTGAGAAGTACAGATTGGTAGTTGTCAGATAGCCATGGGGACGGAAAATGCAGCACAAAAAATATAGTCAATAATATTGCAACAACTATGTATGGTGCCAGGTAGGTACTAGAAATATCTAGGGGATGTCAAGTATAACAAAGTGTCTAACCACTATACTATACACCTGGAACTAATAGAAAATAATATTGCATGTAAAAAAAAAAGCTTACTGTAGATCAAAACAATAAAGACAATTAGAACATTTAAAATCTTGATCATTTGCTAACCATTTTTAATGTAATATTTCAAACTTATCTCATATTACAGTCTAAAATAAGCCATGAGGAACAACTTTGCATACCGGTCCTAGCCTTTTTCTGATGATTTTTCAGCCAATAATGTGGCTTGTCCAATTACTAAACTATATTTTGTGCAACAGCAGGGGTGGGGTGGTACTTGGGCGGCAGACATTTTGCACAGAAAACACATCACGTGCAGCGTCAGCTGCAGCACAGGTGCCCTGGCTCAAGCAGTCCACCTGGTTCTGGGGACAGAAAAGCTGACGCAGTTCTCCGCTGTCCTCCGGGCAGGAAACAGAGAAGGCTGGACTCTGACATAATCCTAATAATTGTCAACTCCTTCTGAGATTCCAGGGGTAAATATAATAACTGCAATGGATATCTGTGCCCTAGTTACTTATGTTTGGTAAATTTAAACGAAAACATCTTCAGAGAGACAGAGAGAGACAGCAGTCCTAACACAAAGCAGTTTCATCCCATTCAGCCAGTTATAGTCAAGAAATAATCTTGCACAGTGACTATACCTTAGGTACATATATTTAACTATATGGACCAATTAAAAATATGCTGTAGTAGAGTGACTTTAACAACGTGTCTCAAGTCCACCAGAAAGGGAAGCCCAAAGACACCATATTTCTTGCTATCACTATATATTTGAAAAATTTGTTGTCTTATGAGTGAGTTAATAGACTAAATTATGAAGACTCCACTATTTCAATGTCAATACTTAGAAAAAAAATCTTTGTGGTTCTATCTTTCCAGGGCTATTGCCATGAGATGTTGGTGGATTTTGCCAAAGTCCCAACTATGGCTGTTAGTTTAGTGATTGAAGTTCTACTTCTTCTCCAAAGTATTTCTGACACTCTAGTCAGGATTAATTACTCAGTCCTCTCCACAGTCCTACATCACTTGGACCAGATCACTATCTGGCTCATTACATTGAATGTAACTACTCATTTACATGTCTCTCCTCTCTAGTCCGTGACCACCTTGACCTTACAGACTGTTCCTTATTCCGTGCTAGCTCCTGGCATCCGGCTCATATCCTGGCACCGATAAATTTCATGGAGCTAAGTTTAGTTTTAACAGAGTCTACAGCAGGATTACACAAAGTGTGGTCCCGGTATCATCTGAATGAGAATCACCTGAGTGTTTGCCGAAAGTACAGCTCCCTGAGTCCCACAGCAGACCCACTCACGCAGAACCCCAGGGTGGAGCAAAGGGCTCTGGATTTTAAATGAAGAATCTAGGTAATTATTATGCAAAATTAAGTTTTTTGGTAACAGCTTTCTCGAGATATAATTCACATACCCTACAATTCACCTGTTTAAAGTGTGCCACCAGAGTTTATTTATTTTTATTCACAGAGTTTACAACCATCGCCACAATAAATTTTACATTTTCTGCCCCCTTCCCTTTTTATTGAATGTATTGGGCCTGACACTGGTTTAAAAAATTATACAGGTTTCAGGGACATAATTCCATAATATATCATCTGTACACCAAGTCAAGTCTCCATCCATCACTATTGATCTCCCCTTTATTATCTTCCCCCTTTCCCGCCTCCCCCTGGAAATCACCACACTGTTGTCCTCGTCCATGAGTTACAATATTTTCTTTATTCTAAAAATCAACTCCCTGCCTTTTAGCAGTCATTTCCCATGCCTCTCAACACTAGGCAGTCATCAATGTAGTTTCTGTCTCCATAGATTTTCCTACCTAGACACTTCATATAAATGAAATTATACAATATAAGGTCATTTGTGATGACTTCTTTCACTTAGCATAATGTTTTCAAGGTTCATCCGTGTTGTAGCATGTATCATTAGTACCTCATTCTTTTTTATTGCTGAATAATTCTGTTGTGTGGATACACTGCATTTTATTTATCCATTCACCAGTTGATGAACATTTTGGTTGCTTCCACTTTGGGGGCTATTAAGAATAATGCTTTTAAAAAGTTTGTGTACAGCTTTTGTGTGGACACATGTTTTCATTTCTTTTGGGTATATACCTAAGATTAGGATGTCTGAGTCATACAGTAACTCTTGGCTTTACCTTTTGAGAAACTAGCAGACTGTTTCCTAAGTAGTTGCATTATTTTACATCCTTACCAGGAATGTATGAAGGTTCCAGTTTCTCTACATCCTTGCCAAAACTTTCTGTAGTCTATCTTTCTCTCATAATCGTGAGGAGGTGAAGTGGCACAACACAATTTTAGATCTATGTATGTACTGGAACTGTGAGCTCACCATTATTATAAGAGCAATACAAGATAAAGTTATTAACCTTAGACCATTTTAAAGATTATTAGTCTTGATTTGTGTTTGCAACTCTAAATTTGGTGTGTCTGTGGAAGCTGTGATGTGGAATGGTGAGCTGGGGGTAAATGGGGAAAGGCTGTACTTTGCCATGCAAACTATTTAATTCAAGGAACTTACTTGGCAAAATGGTCTTATAGCGATTTTTAGTCCCATGACGTGGAATGTCAATTTCTTTGGGATCCACAAAGTTCATTGGTATTTCCTGCAAAAATGAATGATATCAAATTAGTGCATCTAATGCTTCCACAAAGAAAATCTGCACAGGGGGCATCTGCTCCAAAGCTCTGCTGGACTTCAAAGTCATTCATAAACAACCTCTGGCTTTAACCACCCCTTCCTTTCATAAACATATCAGCGGCACCCTGGCAAGCTGACTCTGAGAAACAGTTCTCTGCGTTATATGTGGTTATTAAAAATCACATAAAACTTTGGTTCAATTTTAAGAACCCTGTTCTGAATAATGGCTGAAAATATATAAACAGGAAGCTGAAAACTGATATTTTAACAACGCGTTCCTATTTCTTCAACCTTTATGGAAGTTCAGCACCCAAAATTTCTCTCTGATGAATTCTTTTTTCAACATTAACTGGGCCTCTTTTAAGATTATTAAAATCTCCCTCCCTGAATGGTCAATATAAGGGCTTTTTATTTTTGTCGATTCAAGTGATGGCAGCGTGATGCCTTCTTCTGTATTAAAGAATGGCCTGTGATTGTACTGCTTCTATTGTGGTTGCAAAGGAAATATTTTTAGTGAAGGACAGCCAGGCACTGTTTCCTCCCACTTACCAAGAATATAAATATTCTTATTCAGTCAGAATGTATGTCATGTGCCTTAAATAACGGGCGAGGGAACAAGTAGAGCAGAAGCAGCCCCGAGGAAATGCATTAGACCCAAAGGGGAGCCTCTGCAGCCGGCGGGCAAGAAGGCCAATACGCCCGCCTTCAAAAGGGCTGAAACAAATACTTACGCATTTGATTATACAAAATACCGTATTTGCTAACTGAAAATTCCACAAAGGATTGCTAAGGTAAGGCTAAGTGAAATACAATAACATTCATCTCTAGATCACATAAAATAGTATTTTTTATTTAAACTTTCTTCCCTGAAAACTATAACTCAAAAGCCTAATATTCATTGAAATAAAATAAATTATCTATAAATTAATTCAAATCATTCTAGTTTTCAGTCAAGCTAAAAAGTTGAGAAAAGCCTAACTATATTATGAATTTGAGACTTGGTCTACAAAGAAGAGTAGCATACTTTTTAAAAAATATGTTTTTATTGATTTTTTAGAGAGAGAAAGATAGAAACATGGATGGGAGAGGGAAACAGCTCTCAGCTGCCTCCTGCACGCCCCTTACTGGGGATCGAGCCCACAACCTGGGCATGTGTCCTGACCAGGAATCAAACCAGGACCTCTCAGTCCAAGGGAGGATGCTTAATCTACTGAGCCACACTGGCTGGGCAGAGTAGCATACTTTTGAAATATCATTTCCTAAACTTGCATTATTCTAGATATTTATAATATTCACCCCCATTCTCTGCTCTAACTAAATGATAAAATTCTCAGTCCAAGTTACCAACAATAAGCAACATTGTTGAATAGTCAGTAGAAACCAGATATTCATGTTCAGTGATTTCAAAGAGGTCAGTCTGTTTCGGCAAGGCCACGGAATAGGTGGTATCTTTATTCCTCCCATGCTCTTTCCTGTTTTCTGATCTACAATGACAATTTGTCATCTTCCAGCATCATCTCTCTCCTTGGTACTCCTTGTTGGCCCCATCTTTCCTTTAAGGAAATCAGGCTATATTAAGAGCTTATCATAAAGAACAAAGATTATCTGTGATTCTAGAAAAGAATAATGGGTATACCTTTGGCTAGTTGTGCGATCACTGACTGGATGCTTTATTTCACTGAGTCTCATTTTCTTCATATATAAAAATATGACACTGCAAAGTCTACTTTAAAAAAAACCTGCATGTCTGTGTTTTATTTTAAACACTCAATGATCATCGATGAGGCTAATAGCAGATCCGACCCATTGCTGGAGCTTTCGTCGTTAGAGTAATTGTGAATATCTGAACTGGCCCTAGAACGATCAATGTATCATTCTCAACCGTTATGGTTGAAGATGTATGACTGATTCAAGGTGCAAAGTGATCTATAAAATGGATATTCCCCTTCGGCAACAATTAGACCAGAGAAGGTCTAATCTGTCTACATGCTGTCAGAGTAGACACGTGTTTTCATGAATTAAATTAACACTGGCAACACTGATGAGTCACCATCATTTTGAGCTGCAACTCACAATCATTTTGATCCCACATTTGATCTCCTGTGTTTCTTAGTTCACTAAAGAGCACCCTATTGCCCAAGTTACAAAATTGGGGTATTACCCCTGACTTCCCCAAACTGACAGCAACACTGCTCCTTCTTCCTGGAATGCTCTTCTCCGCCCAGCTCCTCTGGCCACTCCTTTGCCTGGCCGTCTCCCAGGCAGTCTGCCTCAGCTGAGTTATCTGAGTTATCACATTCTACCTTGAACACGTCAACAGTTGACAAGTGGCAGGGTGAATCTAAAACGCTTGCACTTAACCTTTGAACTGTAACCGTTTTTATTGTTCAGTGGAGGGTTGTGCCATTTTAGTATGTGCCCCTAGTGCCCAGTTCATCAAAATACCCAGTGAAGGGTGAATAATAACAAGCTCACCATGAATTCACTTTGGAGTAAATGTGAACTTGCCACGACTTCCCTCAGCTGTGATCTCGTGAGAATTCGGCTGGCTGACTGCAGATACTCCATTGCAACCTTCTCCCGTGGGGTTGGTATAGCCACAAAGGGTTCGACATTCCCCAGGCTACTCATGTCCAGTGTAAGAGATACGTTGGAGCCTCTCCTATATTGGAGAAGAATGTTATTAGGTTTAAGCACCACATGAATGATTTTGATTGCACAAAATGGTCTTTCTGTACATACACACAATTCAGTAAACACTTTTACAGAAATAAGGACCATGTATCTTTTTCTCTTATGGTACCATAGTTGAGTATAGCAACTATCCAGTTTCATTACAGGGAACTGACAATTTTATTGTTGGAAATAACTTTAAATTGAGAAAATGTACTATAATTTATTAATGAATATAATTGTTACAGAGATTATAGGATCATATTAGTTGGCTAATCATACTAATAGGCTAATCATATTAAGTAAAAATTTTAAGAAAAGTAAACATCACATTTGAATTGAGGAATCAGATATAACACAAAACAACTTTAGTTATATGTATGCCTGAGAATCTAGTTTATAAGTCATATAACTATCTAATATTTTTGACATAAATATTCTGTAGTCGTGATTTTACTGAACATAGGAAGCTCTGAGGGGAAAAAGAAAACAATCACTTTATTTTAGTTCAAATTATTTCCATTGAAATACAATTTAAAGGTTTAAAAATGTATATATTTTTATACCTTCTGAGTGAACCCCTAAAAGATAGCATCTGCATTCTCCATTTATGCATGTATATGTGATTATATGTGCACATGTATGTATTTTATTTAATTCTGTGATATACTCATAAGGGACCACAGAGATCACAGACCCTTATTCTGAGTTACAGTATTTCTTCCCTCTGTATTTTCCTTCCTTTTGTTGGGAAGTGAGGTAGGGCTCTTCCAGCTTATAATGACCCCTTGTGTCTTGGATAGAAGGTGTGAGTGCCTCTTACCAGAACCATTAGCTGTGTGGAACCAAGGAGTAACTATAAAATAGCATGTACAGCCCTGACCGGTTTGGCTCAGTAGTTAGAGAGTCGGCCCTTGGACCAAAGAGTCCTGGGTTTGATTCCGGCCAAGGGCACGTACCTTGGTTGCGGTTTATCCCCGGCTCTGGCTGGGGTTGTGTGGCTGGCAACCATTCAATGTGACTCTCTCACATCGATGTTTCTTTCTCTCGTCTCTTCTTCTCTCCCTCCCTTCCTTCTTCCTGCTCTATCTGAAGATAAATGAAAAAATATCTTCAGGTGAGGATTAAAAATAAGTAAATAAAATAAAATAGCATGTACAAGACTGAGGGGCCTTAGGTACATGTCAAGTGATTAAACATGGTGCCAAGTGGTTGGTGTCCCAAGGAAATGGAAAGTAGGGTTAAATAGGGCAAAATAAATGGGAGTCAAGACAGTAAGAGTAGATGCTAGGCCCAGCACATTATTTCCTTCAATTATATTTTACATATTTATTATGAAGTACTACATCAGAAAATATTCAAGTGGTTAGAGTTTAATTTTAAGCAATGGGAAATTATTAGGACATACAACAAAAAAAACCATTAAACAAAAGCTTATCAGTTCCTTTCTCCTATGTGTCTGCCTCTAGTTGCAGCTTTGGTGCCATTCTATAATTTGATGTGTGATGTTGTCATTTTTGTTAATTTCTAAATGTTTGTAGTTGTGGTTTTAATTACTGCTTTTACCTGATGGTTATTTAAGTGTTTGTACTTACTTTTTTCCTACTGGATTTGCCAAAGCCTGAGATATATATATCTGTGAGTCTTTCACAATAATTGTGTTTGTTATTTTCCTTTGTATTTCTATTAGTTTTGACTTTATATATATTAGATGTTATATTTCTTGAAGAGATTCATAATTATATTTTTACTGTAAATTTTTATCAATATTAAATACTTTCTCATTTATTTTATGACTAACCTCACATCTGACTTTTGAAAACATTAATATTAACATATCTGCTTTTTGTGGCATGTGCTTAAACAAAACCTTTTCTAGTTCCTATTATTATTTTTAAGTCCTTTGGATCACTGCATTTGGGTTATTGGACAGTATTCCGGATACGTACTCATATAATATTACTTACCTGTTAGAGGGATGTTTCCCCCTTCCGTGTGTATGTGTGTGTGTGTGTGTGTGTGTGTGTGTGTGTGTATTGGTGGTGGTGGTGAGTGACAGAGTTTCTGTATTTCTAGGTAAAAGGTAAACAGTTGAAGAGGAGCAAAGAGTGGTTCTGCTTTAAGGTAGAGAATTTTAATCTATTTTTAGTAGTAAAGCAGTTTTTACAGTCCAGTTCTTCCGGCCTTTAAACTGGCAGAACTTTCTTGTTGATTCTAAAAATAGGTTGTCTATTGATCTTAGTTTTTAGCATATTTGCGTGAATTAGAATTTGCTGGTTTCACGGGTATTTTAGCAAGGAGTTAGTAAGGTATTTTAGTAAGGGATTGCTAAGCACACACCACTGTAAATCATTATTCAGTCAATTTTCAGTTCTCAAAGACAAAAGTGTCTGCATTCTGTCAACTGAATGATACCCAGAGCAGCAGCGGTTAGTAGAAGGTGAGGTCTGGTCCCTGCAGAGCACATGTATGAAGGGGGAGGCATTTGAGTTGGGCCTTGAAATGTCCAATGGGTACATTTTGGGTTGAGGGTTATTTCAGAGAGAGAACCTGGCAAGAGAAAAAGTATGAGAACAGGAAATGATAAGACATCTTTGAGAAATGGCATTTAAGCAGTTCTTGGAATTGGGGGGCATGGTTATGTAGGAGAGATGAGGGCGAGGCAAGAATCTCAGAAAATGCAAGACTATAAAAAGTCTGCTCAAATCCAGAAAAGAGAGAATTCAGAACACCAGGTTAATTCAACATCTGTTTTGAATTCCCACAGCATACCCAGCCCAAACCTGGGATTAAAAGCCTTTGAGACCCATGCTTAAGGTGCTTTGACCCGGTGAGTAAATTTTCTGTGGATTCTGCAATCAACTGGGAACCATGAAAGCATTTTCATGCCAACTAACTTACTAAAGGAAGAATGACTTTAGTCTGGCAAGAGAAGGAAGGAAACTAGTATTTATTAAACACCCATGATCCGCCAAGCACCTGTTCTAAGCGCTTTCACATACGGCATCTCAATCTGCCCAGCAGCTCTCCGAGGTCTCACTTTCACCCACTTCACAGGTGAAGAAAGAACCAATTTAGGAACACCATAGCACAGCAAAGGTTCAATCTAACTCAGAGTGTAGAACCCCGGGTCTGTTTGCTTTGTCACCCCGAAGCAAGAGTAGGGGGTGCAGATTATGTTAGACTGTACAGTTCCCTCCGTGGACTTGAAGCCAGTTGTTGGGAGGAAGGTCAAGATTACTGAGGTGTAATGTGGAGGCAATCCAGCATTCAGGGGTAAAAATACATTTACAGTCACATTTGTCTGGGCCCAAACCCTGCCGTTCCCTTGTCCCTGTGGTGGACCTTCGGTCAGGCTACTTGGCCTTTTTGTTTTATCTCAATTTCCTCCTCTTTTGTAAAATAAATAATTAAGTGTACTTACTTACTCCACAGAGTTAGTACAAGGATTAACCAGGTAGTGTAAGTAAATTACTTATAAAAAGCTATGCTTATTATTAAATTCAAACAAGAATGAATCAAGTCCTGCATAACTCTCACCTGCTTCTCTAAGGGATCTTTATAAAAACTTGAAAATCATGGACACTGAGAATAACTTTAACATTTGGAAATCAAGAATCTACACATTTGTCACTAAAAAAAAAAAATCCTTTTTGATTACCTCTTTACTTAAAATTCCTCTTTATTATGGCAAATCCATTTCCTCTGAACCCCAATCAATTCCAGAGCAGTTCACCTCTACACCTCAGACAATGTCTCAACATTCAATTATTTTGTTTGTTAATCCTCAACCAAGGATATTTTTTCATTGATTTTTAGATAGAGTGGGAGGGATAGAAGGAGAGAGAGAGGAACATCGACGTGAGAGGGACACATCGATTGAGGGTCTCCTGCATGATCCTGACCAGGGCTGGGGATCAAACCCAAAACCCAGGCACTTTCCTTGATCATAACTGAACCCTCGACTCTTATGGTCCCCGGGCTGATGCTCTAACCACTGAGCAAAACTGGTCAAGGCTTGAGGTTCAGTTATGAAGTTAAACTGGCACAGGCTTAACACAGAGAGCATCTTCCAACAAACAGCCCTTGTCATGGTAAGTACTCTGCTGTCCTGGCTGAGAGATATTCCCACAGCATGTCATTACCTTGGAAAATCACTGCTTTCGTTCATTCTGATTTTCAAGGAGCAAACAATATTTAGGTTTACTGAAATATGGTGGAATTAGGAAACTGTATCAGCAAAATCAACTTCAAGTGTGAAAACTTCTTAGTCATGTCTTATGCTCAGAGAGAAAAGGTTAAATACATATCCATATATATTTTAAAATGTTATTTTTTCATTATAAAAACAACATGTTTATTGTAGAAAATTTGTATAATTTAAAAGTTTTTTAAAAAAAGGAATTAAAATCACTCAATCACATATACTTCACTAGCATTTAAACTGACTTAACATTTTGCTTTTTCATAGGCAGTCATGGTAGTTTGTGATCTACTGTTTTAATTTCTCTTTCTTTGGTTAGAGAAAAATACATTTTCATATGACTTTGTTCATTTATTGACCCTTTGAGAATTGTCTGTGCTCTTTAAAAAAATATATTTTTTTTTCTTTATTGATTTTGGGGAGAGAGGGAGAGGGAGAGAGAGAAAAACATCGATGAGAGAGAACATCAATTGGCCGCCTCCTGCATGCCTCACACTGGGGATTGGGCCCACAACCTGGGCATGTGCCCTGACCGGGAATTGAACCGGTGACCTTTTGGTGAATGCATCGACACTCAGCCACTGAGCCACACTGGCCAGGTCTGTTCATGCTCCTTCTTAATGTTTATATTATGAATTAATGTATTTATTATTATTATATATAAGATAGTAATTATTTCCCGAACATACCTATTATAAATACATAGTTTATTGTTGCCTTAAAATACTAAGGATTTTTTAAAAATTATATTTATATTCAGTTAAACATATTAATCTTTTCTTATGTGTTTTCTTACATCACTTAACTTTTCCTGAAAGTTAAGATTTTTAAAAGGTTAATATTTTCATCTACTTGGAATTTATTTTGGGATATGGTAAAGGTGAGAATCACCTAGGTTTCCTTCCCAAATAAATGATCAATACTCTAACACAATTTACTGAACAATCTAGAGAAGTGATGAAGTGATGAACTTTATACCTATGGGAATGTTAAGTTTTTAATTAGCATCACTGACTAATGATCTGGAGGAGAAACGACACTTAACTAAGAGAAGATGAGTTTTTCCCACAGTACCCATCAACCAAAAAGGGTCAGGAGTGAGGATAGAATCAAAAAGACATTTAAAAAAATAAAACAAATATAAGAATTTAAGAAAAAAGTCAAATTAAGATACAGGAAAAAAATTGAAAGGATTTAGAGAAAAAAACCAACAGAAATATTAGGAGATCTGAACCTTTAATAAAAACAGAACGTGGGAAAACTAAGAACACAACCTCTTATTAAAACTTTGCTTCTCGTCTACTATGTCACTCTGGACAAACTGTTTTGACTTTTTTATGTCTCGTGACTGCTGTTGGACAAAAGGGAACAAAATAAAAAGCTTTATCAAGCTCTCACTGCAGCACCAATTATTATTTATGCCAAAAAATAAATAAGAAGGAGGAAATTCAAAAGATATCAATGCAAACAATTGAAGGAAAAAGCAAATTCTTAAGGAAAGGTAAAAGGAATGTAATAAACAGCATGGTAATTACAATTAAGTAAAAAGGAAAACATGTCTAAATATTATGGGCCAGGGCCACACATCAATTTCAGCAAGATAATATCAACAGCTCTGTTGACACTGTTTAATCCAGCATCACTGCTCTTAATGAGAAAAAAACAGCTAGAAAAGTATGAGAACACTACATTTGAGTGTTGGAATAACTCAAACTAGGTGTTTACTTTCCTGGTAGTTGGGGATATGTGCTAGATTTTTTTTTTTTAATCCTCACCCAAGGATATATTTCCATTTGTCTTCAGATAGAGTGGGAGCGAGGGAGGGAGGGAGGGAAAGAGGGAGAGAGAGAGAGGAGAAAAAGAAAGAGTGAGTGAGAGAGAGAGAAGAGAGACGTCAATTGGTTGCCTCCTGAACAACCCTGACCAGGGTGGAGACTAGGACCAGGACTGAACCACAACCAAGGTACATGCCCTTGACCGGAATCGAACCCACGACTCTGGTCCATGGGCAGATGCTCCAACCGCTGAGCGGAACCAGCAAGGGATATGTGCTGGATTTTAGAAGCTGATTTAAGCAGAAGGGATGGACTTTCCAGCACGTGGCCAAGGGCTCTGTCTCATTCTCAGACCTGGCTAATTCTGCAGCAGTACCTTGGCCACCGAGAACAGTAAGACTCCAAGCCTGGCACCTCACTTAGTACCCAGTGAGGAATGGAAATGGGAGTCAGAAAATAAAATGAAACAAATGATCCTTTGTCTCTAGTCCAGGAAGACGTACTTCTGAAACTACTGGATTATGAAATTAAGTTTCAGTCGGAAACGGTAGCAGCTTCTTATCTTGAAACCAGAACAGAAAAATATGCATCGAAAGATTATTAGAAAAACTTAGTGCAAAATGTAAGCAGATTTGATCTTTGAGAGCTTTTCCAATCATAATTCTTTTTGTTGTTGTTCTGTAAAAAATACACATAATTTGTTCAGAGCTGTCTTTATTAGCATGCACATCCTCCATGGTGAGAAGTTGGAAGTCGAATGTTGACATCTTCTCCAGATTTGAAATGTTGTGAGTCTAAGACCTTGGGTCCAACCTTCCCTCCTGGTGTGCTGTAATCATAATGGTCCCGAATATGACAATCTTGGCTTGATCATAAAGGTGAGCTTAACCTCACCCTCCAAGTTCATTGTTCATGTTTAATTTAGCTCATTCAATTTGTCCATTAATTCAGTTTTCTAGGGGACTTCTAATTAAAAAGAGAAAGGAAATAAGAAATAGTTCTTTCTCATTTGAATAAAAAAGGAGAAAACACTGTTAAATGGACTGGCCTTCATAGTTCTTTGAAACTCCAGATTCTATCACTTTAAAAAGGGTGATGGTATTTGATTAATAGTTTGCTGTTTCTCTTCATCTCTTTATCTTCAAATAAATTATATATAGTACTAAGCCCATTCCTGGATCAGTTGACAGATCAGAGGGTAAAACAATTAAAAAGGATATGGAGTGCTAAGAGAGTTAAATTGTGACTTAAATCCAAAGCTCTTGGAAAGTTAAATGTGACATAAATGGAGTGTTACTAATTTCTAGACGCTGAAAGAAATGAATAGGTATTGTGACCATCCATAATAAAATCTCCCAAAGGAAATCCTGTAGGGAAGAAATGTAATAAGTGCAGAAGGTACCAGGCATAGGCCCAGGAGGATGATAAATGAATTTCACTCTAAAGCAGAAAGAAAATTTTAAAACGATAGAGAACATTTTTGGTGGGGGAAGTGATTGATTTCCCTCCTTGAAAGCACCTACATCATTAGGTGGACTGTGGCTCTCCCTTTTGAGTGATTACATAAAAAATTGTTTGAATTCATATAATAATATCTGACCTTTTATAAATGTATAAAACGATCAAATTTACTACACCTTTTTATTATTTTAAAAAATAAAAATTGCCTTGGCTGGTTTGGCTCAGCAATTGGAATGATGGCCCTCGGACCAAAGAATTGTGGTTCAATTCTGGTCAAGGGCATGTGCCTCAATTGTGGTTCGGTACCCAGCCCTGGTCAGGGTTGTGCAGGGGGCAACCAGTCAATGTGTTTCTCTCACATCAACGTTTCTCTCTCTCTCTCTCCCCTTCCCACTCTATCTGAAGATAAAAATAAATAAATAAAATAAAAATAAAAACATTTTTTAAAAACCACATTAAAATGTTACATTGTTCTTTAAGCATTGACCTTGGAATCTGAGTTAAAATCAATGCTTGACTTAAGTTCTTTCAGCCCCAATGTCCTCATTCTGCAAATGGGGATAATAGTTAAACTCCCAGTGTTGATTTACATTTTATAAGTCAAAGAAGCAAAAAAAGATATAAACAGTTCCAGCCTAGTATTGGACATATAATATACATATTTGAATAATTAATAAGAATCACATGGCAATTCTTACTTCACCCCCTACATGGCTGGCAGTATTGTGCTACATGGCATGTACGCTGATAAATACTTGAAGAAGGCAAGGTTAGGAGAGCTGGTTAGTGAAGAGTCAGTAGGGTGTTACATATGCAAAGTCGGCGGTCATCTAAGTTCCTCGAAGTTGGAATCATTTTTCATACCTCACACCCTTAAAATTCGTACTTCATATCCTGAAAATTAATAAGTTTTTTCAGGTTCAAAAATAATACATGTTCGCTCTGGCCAGTTTGGCTCAGTGGTTAGAGCATTAGCCTGTGGACTGGAGAGTCCCGGGTTCGGTTCCTGCTAAGGGCATATACCTCAGTTGCAGTTTGTCCCCGGCCCCGGTTGGGGTTGTGTGGGTGGCGACCACTTGATGTGTCTCTCTCACATTGATGTTTCTCTCTCACATCGATGTTTCTCTCTCTCTCTTCCTCCCTCTCATCTTCCCGCTCTGAAGATAAATGTAAAAATATCCTCAGGTGAGGATAAAAATAATAATAATAATGATAATGATAATACATGTTCACTATAGAAAAACAATAAGTATAAATAAAAAAGAAAGAAAAATACTCCATTATATCAACACTTAGAATAAACTGCTAATAACACTTTATGTATATGTCCTTCAAAGTCTATATATGTAAGACAAAATCTATATATTTAATTCATGTATTCTTCTATGACTTCATTTTATTTAACTAAATATATCATAAACGTCTTTTCATGTCTTCAAACAGTATTTATTTAAACACAATTTTCAAACACTATACTATTTCATTGTATGGATGTACCCTAGTTTATTTAAACAATACTGTACCTTATTTTTGGACACTAAGCTGTTTTCGATTTTTCCACCATTTTAGACAAGACTGCAAATGAATAACCTTGTATCTAAATGTTTGTGCATTTCCATGATTATTTTAAGGTCAAGGAGTTTTCAAGACTAACTCAAAATCTTTGAGTCCAAGGTCTTGGACACACAGAGTGTAGAAGAGGCAGGAAGATGGCTCTTGGGGCCCACTGACATCAAATGAGCTCAGACTCTCTTTATCTTTTGTTCTTGCAGTAGCTCCCTAGTAAGGTTTCCTAACTTAAATTTCCTAGTCCCATATGTGTTCTTCCAGATTCCGCCAGAATGATGTTTGAGCACAGCAAATATGATAATAGAAGGACCAGCTGCCCTGGGACATGGGATGCCTTCTCGTCTATTCCCTGTGTATTTCTCCCACCTCGTCTCCTAGCTTGCCCTTATCCAGATCTGTGCTCCAGCCAGGCCAATCAATCTGCAACTCTGGTTTTGATGCCTGAAATGAGCTTGTCCCTACTTTTTCATTTAATTCCCCAAATGCTAGAGTTTTTTTCCTTTGAAATCTCTTAGCAACCTTTTTAATATGTCTCCAGTATATCATAGTCACTAGAAATGACTTTCCCTAAAGTGCGAGCTTCTTGAGGACAAAGACTCTGACTTTAACCCTCCCTTTGTATCCTGTCCTGAACACATACAAAGCAACTCTTTTTGTCTGCATGAATGAATGTTTGCAAATGAAATAGGGTAATGCTGTATGTAATTTACTCTGATGGCTTTTCTAATCCTTCTGAAAACTGGCTGAGTGGGGGATCACGTTCCACTGGAGTTTGAACATTTAGAATGGAGAAGCCAAGCTTAACCAGGTACAGGAAAGGTTATAGTTGATATTTAGTTTGGGTCTTATTTAAATATCAATGAAGCCTGAGCATGAACACCCTCAAAGGCCTTGGTAATTTTGTTCTACAAAAGAAAAAAATAGTAGTGCTTTGTCTTGTAACCAAGCATGATTAATTTTTCCTCCTTTTTTGGCATTTGGTATTGTTTTGACTGTCACTCATGGTGAGGAGCCTGTATCCCTTTTAACAAAAGAACAAAATGATGGGAGCTCTAATTTTAGTTCCAACGTTTAGTTTTTCCAAGTTCATATAATTAGTTAAGAAAAAGATGATGTTGAAGAAATATTAGTAAATCTCAATGAAATCATTCTTTCTTAAATGAAAAATCTTTCTTTGAATTTTAGCTGACACACACACAAAATATTTTCTAAATAATATAACACAATGATAACTTCCTGTCTTTGAGCAATCATGAAAACACCCTTTTAGCACTGAACATTACAACTGAATTAAATATATTTATTTACTTTCAAGACCAGAAATGACACGTGATTACTCCATAGAACTCAGCTAAAAGATGAATCATAAAAAAATACAACTTCTCAGCTTCTTCAGTTTTTTTTTTTTACAACATCTGCTTGTGCAGTCCAAGTTGTTAAAACTGAATTCTGCAATCTGCAGAGAAATTTCTATTTGCAGATGCCATGATCTCATGTATAGAAAACCCCAGGGAATCTATAAAAAAATGTAAAGTAATATTCAAGTTCAATGAGGTTGCATGATACAAAATCAATATAAGAAATCAATTGTATTTCTATATATTAACAATGAATATTCTGAAAGTGAAATTAGGAAAAACAATTCCATTTACAGTATCATCAAAGAGAATAAAATACTTAGGAATAAACTTTGCAAAAAGTATATGAGTTGTACACTGAGAACTGCAAATTATTGTTGAAAAATATTAAAGAGTACCTAAATAAATGGAAGGACATACCATGTTTATATATTGGAAGACTTAACATTGTTAAGATCACAATAGTCTTGAAATTGAACTACAGAGTCAATACAATCGCTTTCAAAATCCCCACTGGGTCTTTTTGCAGAAATTGACAACCTGATCTTAAAATTCATATGGAAATGCAAGGAACCAAGAGTGGCCAAAATCATCTTGAAAAAGAACAAAGGTGGAAGAGTCACAATTCCTGATTTCAAACTTACTGCAAAGTCACACTAATCAAAGCAGTGTGTCATTAGCATAAGGCTAGACAGATCAATGGAATATAGTTGAGAATCTGCAGGTAAGTAAGTAAAGATGTTTAACAACTGAAGTGTCTATCAATAGATGACAGGATAAAGAAGATGTACATAAATACAATGAAACACTACTCAGCCATAAGGAAAGATGAAATACTGCCATTTTCAACAACATGGATGGATCTTGAGAATACATACCATAAGCAAAATAAGTCAGATGGAAAAAGTCAAGAACCATATGATTTCACTTACATGTGGGATATAAAACTGAAAGCAAAAAAACAGAAAAATATGACAAACAAATTTGTTGACACAGACAATATGGTGGTTATAGAGGGGAAAGGGAATTGGGGGGAGGTAGCAGAGGATAAAGGGGGGTCAAATATATGGTGACAAAAAGAGACTTGACTTTGGGTGGTCAACTTACAATGCACTATGCAGATGATGTATTATAGAACTGTATGTTTAAAACCTGTATATTTTTATTAACCAATGTCATCTCAATAAATTGAATAACAATGAAAAAAGACATTCAACATCATAGGCATCATAAGATCAAGACCATAAGAAGACATCATTTCACACTGGCTAGGATGACTATAATAAAAAGACAGTCCTGGCCGGTTTGGCTCAGCGGTTAGAGCATTGGCCTGCGGTCCAGAGAGACCTGGGTTCGGTTCCCGCTAAGGGCACGTACCTTGGTTGCAGTTTGTCCCCGGCCCTGGTTGGTCGTGCGGGTGGCAGCCACTCGATGTGTACCTTCCATGTTGATGTTTTTCTCTCTCTCTCTTCCTCTCTCTCCCTCCCACTCTATCTGAACAAAAAAATGGGAAAGTGTCCTCAGGTGAGGATAAAAAAAAAAAAAAAGACAGACAATGACAATGTTGGTTAGAATGTGGAGAAACTGGAACCCACATACATTGCTGGTGAGAATGTAAAATGGTGGAGCCGCTTTGGAAAAAGTTTGGCAGTTCCTAAAAATATTAAACCCATTGTTACCATACAACCGGCAATTCCTTGGTATACGTCCAAGAGAAAGGCAAGCACATGTCCACACAAAAACTTGGCCTGATGTTTATAGTAACATCATTCATAATAGCAGAAAGTGAAAACAATTGAAATGTCCATCAACTGAATTCCTATATCAAATGTGATATAACCATACAATGTGATTTTATTCAGTCACAAAAAGGAATGAGGTACCGATGTAAGATTCATGCCACAACATGAATCAATCCTGAAGATATTAAGTGAAAAAAAAAAAAAAAACAGACACAAAAGGACACATATTTTATGATTCCATTTATATAAAATGTCCAGAACAGGCAAATTCACAGAGAGAGAAAGTAGATGGGTAATTTCCAGAGGTTGAGGAGCAGGGAATTGGGGAGTAAATGCTAATGGGTATGGGGTTTCTTTTGGGAATAATGAAAATGTTGTGAAATTAGAGAGTAGTAAAAAATTGTCAAGACCTTATAATCAATCTTTGGCATAATCTTATCATAGCATCATTTTAATGAAAATGTCTACCTATTAAAAGTTTTATTGATAGAAAGAAAGAAAGAAAGAAAGAAAGAAAGAAAGAAAGAAAGAAAGAAAGAGAAAGAGAGAGAGGAAGGAAGGAAGGAAGGAAGGAAGGAAGGAAGGAAGGAAGGAAGGAAGGAAGGAAGGAAGGAAGGAAAGGAGGGAAAGAGGGAGGGAGAGAGGCGGGAGGGAGGGAGAGAGGCGGGAGGGAGGGAGGGAGGAAGGAAAGAAAGACAGGCAGAACAAAACAAAGAAACAAAGAAACAAAGAAAGGGGCCAGAAGCTCTGAAAACATTCCCTTGAAAGACTGTTCTTAGACGGCAGGAACTCTAAATCTTCACTAGAACATATGTACAGAACCATGGGCAGTGGCAGCTCTCATCATTTTTAGCTGTTATGACATCTACGGAAAATTTTGTAGTAAACATGTAGTGTATGTGTTTGCCTAATACAGCAGACACTTGAGAGAATAAGATAATATAAAAGAAGAACAATAAATAATAATAAGAGCCTATTCCCATCAAGGGGTTCATGAATGAAAATACAGAACTATTTTATCACACAGCTCAAGATTCCATATATCTGTATCAAGCAATAGGCAGCAAATTTCCTAGTCAATGTAACTGTGCTTACAATTTTTCTTAATACATTTCTGGATTGCTGTGATGCCCTGCATTACTTTTATCTTCAATGTATATTTTTCATTATCTTTCAGAGAGATATTTAACTAATTAATATCTCTTCACACACACACACACACGTGCACCAGAAATCTAATAAGAGTATCTTCTCTTCCCCCAGAGCTTATTTGGAACCTCTTTTAAATAAGCCTCTTTTAAATAAGCTTTTTTGGAGCTTATTTTAAAACCTTGCTTTTAATCATTGGAGATGAGCATTTATATACATTGTTGTATGTTTGCAGTCAGAGTGTAAATTCCCTGGGTGAAGGGTGGGGGAGGTTGCAGAGAGTGCTGGTTGTCATTGACTCTATTCTCCCTCTAACTAGAGTCAAGCAGCAGCTCTGGCTTAATCTTTCATTAAACTCCCAGAGCAACAACCAGCTGGCCCAGGATAAGCATCCATGATGCCAAGGCGGCTATATGGCTAATGCAGTTGTAATGTAATTAGTGTATGTAATAAGTGCTAATAATGATGATGATGGCAGCTAACATTAATTAAGCTTGGCTTGCAAAAAGAGGTTAATTTGTATTATCTCATTTAATTCTTTTTTTTTTTTTTTTTTATCCTCACCCGAGGACATTTTTCCATTTTTTGTTCAGGTAGAGTGGGAGGGAGAGAGGGGAACAGAGAAAGAGAGAGAAACATCAATGTGAAAGGAACACATCGAGTGGCTGCCTCCCGCACGACCGACCAGGGCCGGGGACAAACTGCAACCAAGGTACGCGCCCTTAGCGGGAACCGAACACGGGTCTCTCAGGACCGCAGGCCGACGCTCTAACCGCTGAGCCAAACCGGCCAGGGCTCTCATTTAATTCTTACAATAATTTTTGAGGGCAGTATTATGATTTTCCCTATTTTAAACACAAGGAAACTGGCATAAGTAGCTTATCAAAAGGCATGCAGCAAGGTATATGAATACAGGTCGTGTGCATCCTGAGATTTCATTCTCATCCACAAAGCTGTGATGAACTCAGTCCAACAACAAACATTTATTGAGTGCCCACTATTTTCTGGAGCCATGTCGGCCCTGGGCAGGGGTGCTGCGGGTGCCAGGGTTAAGAAACATGACCTCTGCTCTTGGGGACTTTATACACTATGAGGAAGGAAACCTGTATAGATGATCTGAATATTTTGTAACCTGTTATGGAATTGTCATGTCTAGGAAGTTATTTATTTAAAGAGCACATTTCTTTATACCAAATCTTTGAACTTGCTTTTAATCATTGGAGATGAGCATTTATAAACATTTTCCAAAGGAAAATTTTCACCTTTGTGAAAAAAATGAGTTATTTAAAAAAGTAATTCTATTTAATATCCATCTGAACACTTGTAGAAATACTTCCGTCATTTGACGTAGGAAGCAGGTACCTTAAGTGAGTAACCAGGGCACCTCCAAGTCTACCTTTACCTAAAGTGAACCCTCAGTCAAAATTATGAAAATCTATTGTCTCCAGAGTTTCCCCAAATGTTTATCTAAGAACAGCAATTTATTTAAGTATACATTCCTGTGTTTGTTCAGTGTTCATTTAAAAGTGCACCGCCCAGCGATGCAGTTGCGGTCCCGGTCAGGGCAGCAGGAATGCTTTAGGAATAAGCCAGGATGACGGCCACTTTCTAACGCTGTTAGCCTTTCACCTTGGAATTTCAGAGCAGGGAGTTGCTTCCTTTGGCCAGTGAGGAGTCAATGACTTTTCGGGGGTTATTCTGTGGCCAAGGAAGGTCTCCATTACCTGGAAGAGTTGTGTTCGAGATAAATGAAGAAAGTGGCACTTGACTTTATCACTATACTCACTTTCTTGCCAATGTAAATATACAATCATGTTATCAGCGACGCCTGGGGCAAAGGTAGATGTTTAAATATAAGTGATTCCACATAGTTGCCAATAGTTAAAATAAGCTTTTCCCCTCAGGTAACTGGAATCTGTTGATTTGATGCCATGCACAGTAATTCATTTTTCTGTCTGGGTCTTCTCTTATCAGCTGTCAGATGAAATAATTGCAAGATAGCCCTGAAAAGTGAATAGCCATTCACCCACGTGTGGATAGCACGCATACCAGGCAAAGGAAAGAATTCTTACTTTGGATACTGTGTTTTATTATCTATTCTATGTCCGAGGAGCAGATGGACTGGTAAAAAATAAGTATTTCTGGAATGCAAAATGCCATACACATTTTTAAGAGTGAACTGAAATTTGTCATGTAAAGGATACTTTTATACTTACTGAAGGAATCAAATCCATTTGCTTTTCTATAAATAAAAATGTTCTAAATGTGCATGTTTCCACCAAATCAAATGGAATGAAAAAAATGCCAAAAGCAATGTCCAACTAATTTTCTAGAAACAGCCAACATATTGACTTAACATTAAAATTATATATAATTTTCCTCTTTTGTATTGAGATATACTTTGCATACCATAAAATTTACCTTTAAAAAGTGTACAATTCAGTGGTCTTACTATAGGCACAGAGTTGCGTAATCATCACTACAGTCAATTTTCTAACATTTCCCTCAACCTAAAAAGAAACTCCCTCCCCACAACCTACTCCCCACTTCTCCCTCTACTAATCTACTTTCTGTGTCTATGAATTTGCCTACTTTGGACATTTCGTGTAAATGAGATCATACAGCATACGGCCTTCAGTGTCTGACTTCTTTTTCTTAGCATAATATTTTCAAGGTCCATCCATACTGTATAATCTATCAATACTTGATTCTTTTTTATGGCACAGTATATTTTATGGTATGGATGTATCGCATTTATTTATTAGTTTATCAGCTGATAGACATTTGGATTGTTTCCACTTTGGGTTATTATGAATAATCCTGCTAGGAACATTTGTGCACAAGAGTTTCTGCGGATATGTTTTCATTTCTCTTGGGTACATACCTAAGCGTGGCACCACTTGGTCGTTTGACAACTCTAGGTTTAACTTCCTGAGGAGCTGCCAGACACGTACCCAAAGTGGCCGCCCTGTTTTCCAGTCCCACCAGCAAGGTATGAGGGTTCTAATTTCTTCATATTCTTGCCAGTATTTGTTACTGTCCACAGTTTTCATCAAAGCCATTCTAGTTGGTGTGAAGTGGCAACTTATTGTGGTTTCAACTGCATTTCCTGACTTGGAGCATCTCCTCACACGCTTACTGGCCATTTGTATTTCTACAGAGAAAAGTGTATTCAAATCCTTTGCCCATTTTTAAATTGGGTTGTCTTTTGATTTTTGCGTTGCAAAGTTATTTATATATTCTGGATACCAGACCCTTATCAGATATGTGACTTGCAAAAATTTTCTCCAATATTGTGGATTATCCTTTCACTGCCTTGATAGCATCTGTGATGGTTAATTTTATGACAACTTGACTAGGCCATGGAGTCCCAAGATATTTGATCAAACATTCTGAGTGTTTTGGTTTGAGACCATCATTTAAATCAGTAAACTGAGTAAAGCAGATGGCCTCCCATAGTGTGGGAGAGCCTCATTCAATCAAATGAAGGCCTGAATAGAACATAAAAATATGACCCTTTCCCAAGTAAGAGAGAATTATTTCTGCCTGATAGGGTTCGAACTGGAACATCCTTTCTTTCCTGCCTTTGGACTCAAACGGAAACACTGGCTTTTCCTGGGTCTTGAGCCTCTCACCCTGCAGATCTTGGGACTTGCCAACTTCCATAATCATATCATGTGAGCCAATTCCTTGATAAAAAGCTGATAAAGGGTGTGTGTTGTGTGTGTGTGTGTGTGTGTGTGTACACACCCTACTAATTCTGTTTTTTTGTTTTGTTTTGTTTTTTTTGAGAACCCTAACTAATAGTCTACTTTGAAGTGCAAACATTTTTATTTTAATGAAGTATAATTTATCTATTTTTTCTTTGGTTATGTTTTTGGTGTTGTAACTGAAAAATTGTTGCCTAATTCAAGGTGATAAAGATTTACACCTACGTTTTCTTTTAAGAGTTTCATAGTTGTAGTTCTTGCACTTAATCTTTAATCCAGTAAAGCAGAAAGATGCATACCATGGGGTAAAGTTTATGAAAATCCTACTGTAATTGTTTGTTGATGCATATATATCAAGTAAAAGTATAAAATTACTTATGGGAATGATAAGTACCAAATTTAGAATAGTGATTTCTTTGAAGGAAATGAGGGAGATCAAATTAGTCAAAAGCAATCGGTTTCTATTGTATGTATAACGTTTTGGTAATTAAAGCTGGATGATAGAAGCATAGATGTTCATAATGTAATTCTCTATATGAATGAATGAGATTTATCATAATAAAAGAAGCCAATGGAACATCAAGAATCACATGAGAGATCTTAACCATATAGCTATGTCTCCAAAGCATAGATTAATGTGTAGCTGTGTCACTACTTGCTATTATGAAGTAAATACTCACAAGTATCATTTTGGTTTCAATGACTGTGTCTGCCTGCATTATTGTAAATAATGTGGTTACTGTTCCAGTCACACCTCCTTTTATGTTGAATAGATAGATTTATGCTACAAATATCTATTAATCCAAATAAAGCCATACTTTACTTGTTTCAATTTTTAGAACATTAATTTAATTGTAAAATTAAATTAAGTTAAACTTACAGTAAAGTTTTCAAATAACACAGAAGGAGGCCAACGAAAACCCTCTACCTCTCAGAGCTCACCAGTTTGGGTTCCTGTGCACCCTTCTGGAAATTATCTATGCATTTAAAAGCACAAACTTGTATATGGTTGTCAATATAAATTGGATCATCAAGTTCCATATAGTTTTGCAACTTTTTTTCCACTTTACATATTGGAAAGCTTATCCTTTTAGAACAACAATATGAATTTCATAAGTAAATATATTATAATACATATTTATTGATAAATAACTATTGATATATATTAATTTCTAATTCTTTTTGCTATCATAAACAGTGTTACAATGGACATTCCTGAACTATAACCTTGCTTATTTGTGCAACTATATCTGTAGGAACAATTACGAGAGTTATAATTAATATGAGCTTCTCATATATATCAAATATAGCAAAAGTGATTTTTTTTTTTATTTTAGATATTACAAAAAGCAATCTCTTTACCTCTTTCATTTCTCCCTGTATCAGCTTTTTTTTTTTTTTTTTAATCCTCACCCAAGGATATTTTTCCATTTTTTTTGTACAGATAGAGTGGGAGGGAGAGAGAGGAAGGGAGAGAGAGAGAGAAACATCGATGTGAAGGGACACATCGAGTGGCTGCCACCCTCATGACCAACCAGGGCCGGGGACAAACTGCAACCGAAGTACGTGCCCTTAGCAGGAACTGAACCTGGGTCTCTCCAGACCGCAGGCCGACGCTCTAACCGCTGAGCCAAACTGGCCAGGGCAGCTTTTAAGCCTTTGTAACAGGCTAACGTTATAAATGTATTGGGGTGACAATGGTTAATATGATTATGTAGATTTCAAGTGCACAGATACATCATCTGTATATCACATTGTGCGCCCACCACCCAAAGTCAAATCTCTCATCCATAGACATTTATGTTAGAAAACACTTGAATTGATTCAAATATATCTGCCCTCTAAATCTACCTTCCATTTCAGGTAGACTTATTAGCAATCAAATGTTTTCTCTTGTTTGCACTTGTAAGTAAAAAAAAAAAAAGTAAGTGCACTCCACTGACATATCCTTATTTATAAATTTTACACATGTACTGCTGTATTTACATATTATGGAAATTATAAAACACAAGATTTGAAATAGAAAAGGGCAAGATAAAAATAAATATGGTTTTCCTAGTATTTTTTTACACCCCCATGGACCATTCTGCACATTCCATGAGCTGTGCACACCCACTTTGAGACCAACGTCTTGTGTGCGTTGTGCCTTCTTTCAACCACTTTGGTAAACACCTGAGCCACTCAACGGAATCTCCACCATGTCCGTTACAATCATTATTCATGAAAGATTATTTAAGGTAACACTTTGTGCTTATCACAGAACCTACTTCAATCTGCCTTCCAGATATGCAACTGATAATCATTAAGTTTTCACTCTAGGGATTTGCTATCCAAATGACGTCTGTAACTGTAAAGACAAAATTAAAATGTTCTGAACTTAATATATGCAACGGCATTTCTCCAAGGCAGATGGCAGGGGAGAATATGTGAAAACACACTTATGAACATCAGCTACAAGAATATTCCCTGTTTCTCTTACAAACTATTCTCTTTCAGGTATTGTTTTGGAAATTAATTTATTATTTCTTTTCACCAAAGACCTGAACATAGATATCTTAATATTTTTTTAGACAATTTATAATCTCTGAAATATTCAATAATGACATTTTTATTAGATCTCCAGGACAACATGTGAATAATGAAATAATGAACAAGGAAAAAAAATATATGCATATTTGTCGCCTTTCAGATAATTGGATAATATAAGACTAGAATGACTTTAAGTACCAACTGGTTCAGTCATCTGAGCATGTAAAGTGGTCCTCAGCTATACTGGTGACATTTAATTCTAAAAATGTATATTGTTGATGACAAGTGGATTTAAGAAATATGTGATGAGTCTACCAACTGAAATACTTTAACAAGGGGTTACAGCATAGGGCAACCAGATTTAGCAAATGAAAACACAGGATGCCCAGTTAGATTTGAAAAATAGCTCTAACTGCCAAAGTTTCATAACTTAATGAAAAAAGCTGAACACAGGACATTTAGGGTGTCCTGAAAAAGTCAATACAGAATACAGGACAAAATCATTAAATACACAACAGTCCTGAATACACAGAAAACCTAGCGACCAAGGTCGTGGAACATGATTGACCTAATTTTAATTTCTTCTGTGCATCTGTGCATCTCTCCTATGCATGACAGAGATTTGTAGATGTGGGAAGGAAAATAAGAATTAAGTCCCCAGAGAATTTCAAGACTAAAAATCAATTGTTCCTCCTGTTTATTATGTTTTCGTTGATTAAAAAAAATAGTATTTGCTTTTATTGTATACCAAACAACTATAATGCAAAACTTGATAACTATAATATAAAACTTGATGTCCTGGCTGGTGTGGCTCAGTGGGTTGAGCATTGTCCTGTGCACTGAAAGGTCGCCAGTGTGATTCCCGGTCAGGGCACATGCCCAGGTTGCAGGCTTGATCCCCCCTAGGGGTGCATGCAGTAGGCAACTGATCAATGTTTCTCTCTCTCCCCCCCTCCTGTCTGTCTAAAAATTAATAAAAACATATTTTTAAAAAAACCTGATAATATAAAACTTGATTTTCTATAATAATGCTTATTGATTTCTGGTATGAATAGGGATGCATACCATAGTACTTGAAAGGTCTCTCAAATGATCTGATTTGGGATAAATGAGTTTTAGAAAATTTGTTACTTTGATTTGAATATTATATTATTTGTAGTATTTGGAATTGCTTCTTGACTGTTGGATGTTTGAAACAACAAAGTACTTAAGCCTTAACATTGGTAGTTATATTCCTAAGATAGATTTTTTTTAATGAATTTTTTTGTTACAGATATTTTACCTTTTTACCCCATTGGCACCCCCACCCCACCCCACCTCCGCCCCGTCCCCAGCTTAGTTGTCCATGTCCATTGGTCATGCAGACATGCATATAAGTTCTGTGGTTTATCTCTTCCCACCCCCCCACCCCCCACCCCCTCTTCTGAGGGATGTCAGTCTGTGCCCTACTTCCATGTTTCTGGGTCTACTGTATTCCTCAGACTGTTATGTTCATTATATTCCGTATATAAGTGAGATCATGTGGTATTTGTCTTTTTCTGCTTGGCTTCTTTCACTTAGGATGATACTTTCCAGGTCCCTCCATGTCGTCTCAAAGGATAAGAGATCTTTCTTTCTTACTGCTGCATAGTACTCCATTGTGTATATGTACCACAGCTTTTTTTATTCATTCGTCTACTGGTGGACACTTGGGCTGTTTCCAGATCTTAGCTATTGTAAATAGTGCTGCTAAGATAGATTTTTTAAAAAATAAAAGGCACTTTATGGTCCACAGCTTTATATACAAACATAAAACCTTCTTGTGTCTTACCATTCTAGGTTGAATATTTGGCAGAATATTTTGAAACATTGGATGTTACATTAATTCTTT
This sequence comes from Molossus molossus, assembly GCF_014108415.1. NCBI lineage: Eukaryota > Metazoa > Chordata > Mammalia > Chiroptera > Molossidae > Molossus > Molossus molossus. The sequence continues at coordinate 62,368,417 of NW_023425345.1, read as the reverse complement.
GTATTTCATGTGAAGAATATTTCACTCTGAAAAGTATTCTACAATTTAAATATTTTGAGCTCCTCTATATTGTACATGAGGCAAAATACTTATAAAATAAAAGAAATGAAATTATACTGGAGAAATAGAATATATAAATTTGTAGATTGAAGCATATTTAAACAGTTTGCATATGTTTAAAATATTGTATAAAACAATTGGAAGATAAGTCCTTTGAACTTTTTTTACTTTCATTTGTCTGAATTATCAGAACACATATTTTCCATCCATAATTCTCCCTGGCAGATGAGGACATTCAGAGCGCCGAGGCTGAGATAAGAACGTGGTGCTTAAAACATTCTGTCCCGACGTACAGAGTTCAGTTACTGAATACTCTGGCCAGTGCTTGGAGTTCAGGTCCACACCTAACAAATTCCAAGAGTTCTTCAGACCTCAGCAAGTCAAAATATACAACGGAAATCGTTTTTGACAAGAACCCTTGGGCTAAGCTTTAAGTAATCAGTATCTGGTTAGGACAGGAATCACCCAGTATCCTGTGGAGGAAAACAGCTGACTTGAGGGCCATTTCAGCTTTCCCTCTTATAATCACGCTTTCTCGTCTACTGCCAACTCGCTCCTGGGCTGCCCTCCATGAGGCCTGTGACATTCCGGGAACCCAGGGTTCACCAGTGCGGGCTTGGCCGGGCTCCCCACCCCCATCTTTCCCTGCAGATAATTTCTGCAGTGAAATTATGCTGGATCACGATGTTTAAATGTACATCCTAATGAACCTTTTAAAACTCCCAGACTAAATCGCGTCATTGCTTTGTTAAGACAACACATCCTTTCTTTTTTTAGAATGAAAATCGCAAAGGCTTAAGCACCCAATTTCAATTGCTTCCATAAAGCATAACTCTTTATTATTGCTATTAAAGAAGAAATAAAGCCTTTCTGATTGACACCAAATGAGAATCTTCCACAGAGCCATGGACACCCAATCTGGGAAACTGTGGGTGCATTCGCTGTCTGAACAAATACCAGGGTCCCCGCTGGGACTGCCTTCCAGGGATGATAAGGGACCTTGCAAGGGAGGCTTCTGTGACTCCGTCAGATTTAGGGTCCTTACCTGGCCTTTTCTCTGTTTATTTCATTTGGCTTTAAAATTTAAAATGGCAACAAATATCTCCAGCAGGATTTTTGAGGACACAGAAACGAACTGCTTAAATGTCCTTCCAACCACAAAAAAAAGTAAAGCCCAACCTTCGGTTGACCCTGAATTTTCTGTCTGTTAGTGGCGCACAAGTGCCATCTAGGGGTGGAAGACGGAACCACCGGCTCTTCTCCGAGTGGGACGGGTTTTTCAGGGTTAGGCTGAACAAATGACTTCATTTTACCAAACTTCTATTTCTCTATGGACAAAATTGAATTGAGTCGGACTATGAATATAGAAAAGGCTAAAACAGAAGAAGAATTATAGCGTGCTATGGACATCAGAAGAGGCAGGAAATAGGAAGGAGTGCGAGATGCAGAGGCACACAGACCTGAGCTCATCCCTGCAGCCCACAGGCTCTAGGACATTTATTTAAATGTCTGTGCCTCAGTTTTCTCATTATTAAAGCTGAGATTTTAAAATCTGACTCCCTGAGGTGCTTATGAGGAGGAAATGATATTACATAGTTGTAATGCATCGTGTTCAATACCTGGCACATGGAGCTGCTCAACAAACATTAGGTATTCACAGAGACATAGCAAGGGCTTTCTAGTGCCTTCCTCTGCATACGGAGGACTGCTTACTCTGGGACATTTTTTTCTTATTGGTACTAACACTAGACCTTGGGGTGTTATCCAATATTTAAATATGACCAATAATAATCTTACTTCCCCAACCCCTTTATCATTGCCCCAATGAGTTTTTCTATCCCAGTTCAGATTAAAGCTCAGATTTGGTTCTTCAATGAATAAGGTTTACATATACAGAGAGCTATGTACTCCATTACAGCAGTGCTTTCCATTCTAAGCATACCAAGAGAGGTTTATTTATGTAACTTTTTTTCTTGATTGATTTTAGAGAGAGAGGAAGGGAGAAGAAGAGAAAGAGAGAAACATCGATGAGAACATTGATTGGCTGCTTCCTGCATGCCCCTCACTGGGGTTTGGCCCACAACCTGGGCACGTGCCCTGACTAGAAATCGAACTGGCAACCTCTTGGTTCATGGGTCGAAGCTCAACCACTGAGCCACACTGGCCAGGCAGAGAGGTTTATTTATTTAAAATGCATGTGTTAGCCTGGCTGGTGTGGCTCAGTTGGTTGAGGGTCGCCCCATGGACCAAGAGGTCACCGGTTCAATTCCAGGTCGGAGCACATATCCAGGTTGTGGACTCAATCCCTGGTGGGGGATGTGCAGGAGGCAGCCAGTCAATGTTTCCCTCTCATCAATGTTTCTATTTCTCGCTCCCTCTCCCACCCTCTCACTCTAAAAAATTAATAAATACATATTGAAAAGTAAATAAATAAATAAAATGCACGTGTTATGCAAACAAGATCATCTAGAAATACACACTTGAAAGAAATGCATCGCAGACACTTACCCGCTGTTATCTCTGTGCTTCGATGCCCACAGAAGCCCTCATGTACACTACTGCTGCGTGTCCTAAAGATCTCGGCTTAGTATGTTAGAACCGATGCTAAGGATCCAAGGGAACAGTATTGATTACAGTCATTCGGTCAACATCACAGTGGGATAGACACTCATCTGTCCCAGATAGCGCCACAGAAGGACACCCACTGCCATCTAATAACAACTGGCAGCCCCCGCCTGGGGCGCACTCCTGCCCACTGGGGGTGGGGGGTGGGGCTGCAGGGGGAAGAAGGGCAGGCATACAGAGAATTGCTCCCGTCCAGACATTGTCATGCAAATCAAAAGGGGCACTAAAATGAAGGGGGTGGGGGGGGGATATTAAATGCCTTTCAAATGCATTTTAGGTTTGCCATTGGAGTCTATTTAGGTTTACTACCAGATTTCTTATAGGGCCTTGGCAAGTGCCCAGTCTCCCTAACTGCTTAAAAATACTATTTAGCATCTTGGGCTTTTCTGCACCTTGGCTATTGGTAAAACTGGGAATTATAGCTCTGCATAATGGTTAGGATTCAAAACATTACAAACTTTTTCTAGCATTTAATCTTTATTTCACAGATCTAGCCCTTCCATGGAAGGTACTTTAGTGAAAACAATAAACAAGTGGATGCAAAGCCCCCCTGCTGATACATCTAGGAAAGACATCTGTGGGAGGGCAGCTGGATGACTCAGGACCCACGGGGCAGCAAGGGCCGCAAACTCGGTGAGCACGCTGACCGGTTCTGTGGGGACTCATGGCCGGAGTCCACCACGGTTTTCAATGTCTGCAAATTTGGGTGTGGAAAATATTTTAAAAGAACAAACGATCGGAGTTTGTTCTCAAAATGAAGGAGAGGTGGATGAATAAATGGCTCGACACTCCTGTATCTTTTGGGAAATTTGCCCTAGTTCTGGGCCCGCCACGGGCGCTTCCTCTCCACCCACTTCTTTCCTGCTGTCCTAGCACCAAACCAGGGTGCTTTCGGGTCTGGTGCCCAGGGCTTGCAGATGCTTCGGTGAGTAAGAATGCTCTTCCTGTGTAAGAACACAAGACATTGAGGAACAGGAAAAGCCTATCCGGTCCAACATACCTGCCCTTTTTAGGTTTATCATAATCTCACCTTCCTGCATTGCTACCTCCCTCTGTCGCCCTATACAGAAAAAACAAAAACAAAAACAAAAACACTTCTTAGAGATGTCTCCTGGTCTCTGCTAACACTAGGTCGGCTCGAGTCAGGCATACATTTCAGTCCCGCTGTCTTTAAAACTGATGGTTTCTGAAAACAGTTCACAAGGCTAGTAGACAGTTGGTCATTTTTCTTTCGAGAGAGTCATAAACCATGAAAGAAGCTTGGCTTCCAGGGAGAGAGGTCATCTGGCTTGCTTTGATGCTTAGCTTTTCATTGGGAGTTATCATGTTGGTCCTGTTCTGGGTACCGATATTTGCTTTCAGAGTGTTCAGTGATAAGGGACCTGTTTGTGTGGAATAGGACTTACTGTGAGGAAAATCTGCAGGTGGCTAAAGATTCACCACGCCCAGCAGAGACCTGTTAAAGAGCTTAACATTCTCTGGATGCTTCCCTGGCCCCTGCTACACATTTCATATCTGGAATTTACAATAGGGTGAGGTAAGCCACTCTCCATCGTAAAGAAGGTGAAATATTTAATCAACATTTTCAATGGAAAAGCCAAAGCATAGGCCTGCCACTCAAGTCCTTACAAAAGAGTCCGGGCAGCATTTCTATCGAGTGCCTACGAGTTTTAGGCACTGGGTTTTTACTTTTTAACTGCGCAGGTCAACAAATCACTGAGAAGACACGAAAACTGTCTGCCAGATGTCGACTACTGATTAATTTGTCTTAAGTTCAGCCAAAAGGGAAGAAAATACGATGGGTGGAGCATGAACAGCAAGCACAATCAACATCTGACCAACCAGGGTTTCCTGTCACCTTGGGAACAAAAGTGATTGGCACTGGTTTCCTGTGTACAAGTTAAAAACCAGTAGCAACTGCAGTAACAAGAATAAACTACAGATAAGAGGCTTGGAAATCAGATCAAATCACCCGAACTTCAGCTTGAAACCCTGAGCAGAAAAGTTCTAAGATAACTTTTGAGGACATTCTTTTCCCCTTCTAAGTTATTTTATATTTAAAGTATATTTACTTATAATTTTTCCATTTCTAGCAGTCTCAAATCATTGAAAAGAACACAGAAGTTTAAACTCACGTTTTGGGGGTCATATATGGTGCCAAGATTTAATATTTTTCATCATTCAAAGGGTAAAATTTTATCAAAGCATTGGAGTGATTTTTTTGTCTTGGTCTTTACACTGTCTTGAAGTATAGCTTTCTAGAGGCAGAATCTTTTTGTATAAGGGACAGTCCCAACTGTCCATGCAGATTAAATATGACAAATATAAATTGTAACTTAAACTTTCAAAATGTGGAATTACAGAAGACACAACAGAACTACAATGGAACCAAAGCATCAGCAACATTTACCGTTTTCTTGGTGTTGTCTGTTTTTCAGTTTTTTCCTTATCCCCTTAGCTGCTGATGTCATCAGCGTTAAATGGCATTCTTACTGCAGTGGTATGTGTTAGAGGCAACACAACTCGGCTGTCGGTGTGGGTTCTGAAATCTTATTTCTCATTGCTTCATTCAGTCAGAAATACTTATGAAGCATAGGAATACATGGAGGCACATCCATGAATTGAGGACTGTGACAAACTGAGCAGCATGGTTAACTGTCCCTTTATTTTCTAAGAATTCACAGAAGTTAGACAAGCATACAAAGAGCTAGCAGCAGTTGAAAAATAATAAAATAAGGGAGCAAAACGTTTGCAAAATATACTTTGAAAGACAGTTAAGTTGAAAGTTGTAAATGATTATTTTATTTATGAGATTTAAATAAAAAAGTTACTTCATATCTTTTTATTCTGTTCTTCCAATTTCAGAATCCCTCCCACAACTCATTCATTCATTATATAAGTACATATAAATTGTAAAACACTCCTCATACTGCATTTTGGAATTCATGCAACTTCTGTTACTACCAGTGCAGTGGTTAAGAGTGGGTTAAGGAACCAGACAGCCTGGGGTCCAAATTCAGGTTCTGCCCCTTAAGACTGCGTGATCTTGGGCAAGTTACTTAACCTGACTATTCACCAGTTTTCTTATCTGTCATATGGGGGTGCAACTGGTACACTTACTTCATTAGCTTGTCGGGAGGATTAATTGAGATAATACATGTAAAACGCTGAGAACAGTCCTTGGCACATAATAAACGCTACATAACAGGCATATGAACACGATTGCAGCTACTGCTGCCTCTGTTGCTATCAAGACACGTTCAGTGCAGCTGCCACAGGGCCTGCAGCTGTTTCTGCGGTGATGTCTGGTGGGGTCGTGAACGCTCTCGTTATGGCGTCTGACTGGCCATGGCGCTCCCACTTCTGCTGCTGCAGTTGGACCTGCTGGTGCCTGTCTGCTGCTGCAGCCACCCCAGCTGTCACTGTCGTCAGCAGTTACTGTGTGCGTGTGTGCAGGTGAGAGCATGTAGTCTGGATGGACATACACAACATGTTAATGGTAGTGAGCACTGGTGGTGAGACTGACTACGAAATGATTTTTGTGTTTTTGCTTTGGCTTAAATATGCTTTATTTAAAAAAAACAAAGAAAACTACAGGCCAATATCCCTGATGAACATAGACGCCAAAATCCTGAACAAAATATTAGCAAATTGGATCCAGAAATACATCAAGAAAATTATTCACCATGACCAAGTGGGATTCATTCCAGGGATGCAAGGCTGGTACAATATTCTCAAATCAATAAACGTGATACACCACATAAACAAAATGAAGAATAAAAACCACATGATCATATCAATAGATGCTGAAAAAGCATTTGACAAAATCCAGCATCCATTTCTGATAAAAACGCTCAGCAATGTAGGAATAGAGGGATCATATCTCGACATAATAAAGGCCATATATGAAAGACCTACAGCCAACATCATACTCAACGGACAGAAACTAAAAACTTTTCCATTAAGAACAGGAACAAGACAGGGATGTCCACTTTCGCCACTCTTATTTAACATTGTACTGGAAGTCTTAGCCACAGCAATCAGACATGAAGAAAAAATAAAAGGGATCCAAATTGGAAAGGAGGAAGTGAAACTGTCATTATTTGCAGATGACATGATATTGTACATAGAAAACCCTAAAGACTCCATCAAAAATCTATTAGACTTAATAAATGAATTTGGCAAAGTAGCAGGATACAAAATTAACGTCAAGAAATCGACGGCATTCTTGTACATCAATGATGAACTCACAGAAAGAGAAATTGAAAAAACAATCCCATTTACCATCGCGCCAAAAAAATTACGATACCTAGGAATAAACTTAACCAAAGAAGTAAGGGACCTATTTGCAGAAAACTACAGGTCATTGAAAAAAGAAATAGAGGAAGATATAAAAAAGTGGAAGCACATACCCTGTTCATGGATTAGAAGAATTAACATAATTAAAATGTCCATACTACCCAAAGCAATCTATAGATTCAATGCAATCCCTATCAAAATACCAACGACATATTTCATAGAACTAGAACAAATACTTCAAAAGTTCATATGGAACCAAAAAAGACCCCGAATAGCCACAGCAATCTTGAAAAAGAAGAACAAAGTAGGTGGGATCACAATACCAGATATCAGGTTATACTACAAAGCGACTGTAACCAAAACAGCCTGGTACTGGCACAAGAACAGGCATATAGACCAGTGGAACAGAACTGAAAACCCAGAAATGGACCCAAGGCAATACGCTCAATTAATATTTGACAAAGGTGGCAAGAGCATACAGTGGAGTAAAGACAGCCTCTTTAATAAATGGTGTTGGGAAAATTGGACAGCTACATGCAAAAAAATGAAACTAGACCATCAACTTACACCATACACAAAAATAAACTCAAAATGGATAAAAGACTTAAATGTGACCCGTGAATCCATAAAAATTCTAGAAGAAAATGTAGGCAGCAAAATTTCGGACATCATACGGAGCAGAATTTTCACTGATACATCACCTAAGGCAACAGAAATAAAGGAGAAAATGAACACATGGGACTACATCAAACTAAAAAGCTTCTGCACAGCAAAAGAAACAATCATCAAAATGGAAAGGCAACCCACTGTATGGGAGAACATCATTGCCAATGATGTATCAGATAAGGGGTTAATTTCCAATATATATAGAGTGCTCATACAACTCCACAAAAGGAAGACAAAGAACCCAATTAAAAAATGGGCAGAGGAGATGAATAGACACCTCTCCAAACAGGACATACAAATGGCCAAGAGACATATGAAGAAATGCTCAACATCACTAATCATCAGAGAGATGCAAATTAAAACAACAATGAGGTATCACCTCATACCTGTCAGAATGGCCGCCATCAACAAATCATCAAACAACAAGTGTTGGCGAGGGTGTGGAGAAAAGGGGACTCTAATACACTGCTGGTGGGAATGCAGACTGGTGCAGCTGCAATGGAAAACAATATGGTGCTACCTCAAAAAATTAAAAATTGAACTTCCATTTGACCCAGTGATCCCACTGCTGGGAATATACCCTAAGAAGCCTGAAAAAACAATCAGGAAGAATATATGTACCCCCATGTTCATAGCAGCACTATTTACAATAGCTAAGATCTGGTAACAGCCCAAGTGTCCACCAGTAGACGAATGGATAAAAAAGCAGTGGTACATATACACAATGGAGTACTATGCAGCGGTAAGAAAGAAAGATCTCTTATCCTTTGAGACGACATGGAGGGACCTGGAAAGTATTATCCTAAGTGAAAGAAGCCAAGCAGAAAAAGACAAATACCACATGATCTCACTTATATACGGAATATAATGAACATAACAGTCTGAGGAATACAGTAGACACAGACACATGGAAGTAGGGCACAGACTGACATCCCTCAGAAGAGGAGATGGGGGGTTGGGGGGTGGGAAGAGATAAACCACGGAACTTATATGCATGTCTGCATGACCAATGGACATGGACAACTAAGCCAGGGACAGGGTGGAGGGGGGGTGGGGGTGCCAATGGGGTAAAAAGGTAAAATATCTGTAACAAAAAAATAAATAAAAAAAATTCATAAAGCAAAACAAAAAAAACCCACTTTTTTTCTTTATTGATTTTTAGAGAGAGAAGAAGGGAGAGGGAGATAGAGATAGAAATATCGATGAGAGAGAACATTGACTGGCTGCCTCCTGCATGCCCCCCACTGGGGATCTGGCCCACAATCTGGGTATGGGTCCTGACCGGGAATCACACTGGTGACCGCTTGGTGCATGAGTCGGTGCTCAACCACTGAGCCACACTGTCTGGGCTTGGCTTAAATATGCTTGAAAATTTTCGGCAATAAGAACGTATTATTGTATAGTTCTTTAAAAATTTAAAAACAGTTAATAAAGGCTGAAGAAACATTGAGGTCTCATATTAATCAATATTTTGTATTGCCTCATGGCTAATGCTATCTTCCTAAGAAAGGAAGGGTGTACAGGGTGCCCCTTCCCAGTGTACAGAAGGATTCTTCACTATCATCCTCTTCAACATATGAAGAGAGAGGCCGGGACACACGATTTATTTGCCATCTGACTATGCACCAAGATCACATAGGCATTCCAGTCACAGATTTATTTTGTTGTTATTTTTATCCCATGTCAAAACTTTCCTCATTTATCTTTATGTTTAAGAAGAAATATTTTTGATAAGAGAGGTCTTTTGTATGTTTTAGTCGAACTGTTCCCAGGAGAATGGCATTGGGTTGGCCCATAGCTCAGTTTTGAACAATTACCCTGACATTATCCTGAAAACAATCCCTGCAAGTTCTACTAAGAATAAATAAAGCACAATGGGGTAAAATTATCCACGGAACCTAGGAAAGGCAGCTATATTTTAGTCAGGAAATCTAAGGCTTTTCTGTCCAATGTATTATGTTCTTGTGTTTCTGTAGTCAAAAATGCGGAATGTGAAAAAAAATACAAATTCCCCAGTTACTGATTGGGGGGCTGAATACTAGAAAAAATGTAACAACAGCCCATGGGTGGGTTTCCATGCCCTGGCCATGCCCTGGCGGTGCCGATGGTTTTAATAGAACAGAGCAAATGGGGGGAAAGAATGACGTGCAGTCAGAATAAGGTGATTGTTTTTTAGAATCATGACAAAGAAACCTTAAATCTGTGTATTGTTCCCCTTACCAACTGTTCTGAAACTTTAAATGTTAAAGGGTTAAATATCTAATGCTCTGAGACAGATGAGCAAAATGATGACTTCATTTCTAGACTCTTGAAGTTCTAAAATGCACGGATTCACCCTCCAAGGGCTCCAGCAAAACCCTGACTGGAGGCAAACTCAGCAAGTTTGTCTCTCTTCGCTAAGGGAGGGCTTTCTTAGTGCCCTTCTGAGCCCGCAGAGGAAAGTCACAGTCAAACGGTAGTGCTTCTTACGTCGACTCACATCAGACATGGTCCTGTTGACAGGTGATTTTCAGTGTAACTTTGTAGGAGGTTGCTCAGGAGACCCAAACTAAAACCCAGTAAGAAACGCTTCCTCGCCCTGGCTGGTTTGGCTCAGTGGTTAGAGTGTCGGGTCCAGGTTCAGTTCCCACTAAGGGCACAGACCTCGGTTGCAGTTTGTCCCCGGCCCTGGTTGGTCGTGCGGATGGCAGCCACTCGATGTGTCCCTTTCACGTCAATGTTTCTCTCTCTCTCTCCCTCCCACTCTATCTGAACAAAAAATGGAAAAAAAATGTCCTCGGGTGAGGATTAAAAAAAAAAGAAACGCTTCTTTTTCTTTTTAAAAGTCAGTGTAATGTTTACTTATATTTTAGTCAACCTAATTCAAGAAAATTTCATCAAAAAGCCAATTCAGTGCAACGACTATCATGTGCCTACTGTAAAAAGGACATTTTAAGGCAAAAATCAGCTTCAAATTTGAGTAGCAATTTAAGGTCCTAGAAACGTATGTTCCGTGGTTGACAGCTTGGGGTCTGGAGCCAGACCACCTACATAAGTGCCATGGCTCCCACCGCCAGTGAGGTGACCTTGAGCAGGTGGCGTAACCCCCTGGGGCCAGGGTTTTCTATTCTGCAAAACTGGGACAATAACAGCAAGATTGTTTTTAATGTTCTGAGTTATACGAGTGAAGCATTTGTGTTTTATAAATGTTGACTGTTATTATTATCATCATAGGATAGTCTGCATTATAATAATAGGGTTCCTTCCTACTTATTTCCATTACCTCCTCTCTATTCTCTTCACGGTTTTGAAATATACAGAGAAGAAGTTGGAGAAGAAATGTAGGAGGATACAATGAGATTTTGGTGGAAAAAATATGTATGTTAACGTTCCTACCAAGTATTGAAAATGTCACATATCAATTGATGTAGATTTGATCATATCTAACGCTGAGACTGCAGGATAGCGGAAGATGAAATCTTGAAATAGTTACATAAACTTCAAAGGACCCCATGTTGTCACAGAAATTGGATGATACTGGCTCCTCTCTCAGAAAATTAAAACACTCAGATGCAAAGGTCTTCCTAGCCGAGGGTTTTGCTGAACAACTGCTTTCTCTGGGAACATTAAAAAACTATTGCTTTAAAAATGAAATGACTTTAGTTATAACAGTAAGGTAAAATACAACTTTTAGAATGGGTTATAAGGGCCCTGGCCAGGTAGCTCAGTTGGTTAGGCCATCATCCTAATACATCAAAGTTGTGGGTTTGATCCCCAGTCAGGGCACATACAAGAATCAACCAATGAATGCATAAATAAGTGAAACAACAAATCTATGTTCTTTCTCTCTCTCCCTCTCCCCTCTCTCTAAAAAAAAAAAAAAATTAACAGAAATTTTTTAAATGGGTTATAAGGATAATAAACTAGAATAATTAACTTCTAGGCATAAATGATACCTAACATATCAGAGTCAATCTGTAAAGAACTATAAAATAAAAATTTATAAACATGTTTCTAAAAGAAGTTATCATTTTTGTACTGAAGCCAGGTTTTATAAGTGGCCAATGATCATGTATCTGAGAGTAAGCAACAGTTTTCCTAGGAATTATGTTTGGATTTATATGCACTATAAACAGCCCTGGGACACACTAACGGTGTCTCAGCTACACCGAGGCCGACAGTAGGTGGGAGAAGATGCTCCGGCCACTTCACTGCAGAGCAATCGAACTAGAAGAGTCTCATTAAAAGTGCTTCCCAGCAGGGCAAGGGACAGGCTCCACACAGAACTGCTGCCACAGGAGAAAGCCACGTGTACCAGAAGCTGACCTGCTCCCCCTCAGGTCTCTGACGCATCTGGACAGGTACATCCCAAACAGCCTGTCAGAGGAAACAATCACATGGATGGTCTTCAAACTCTTTTAAAAACTGAACCTCTTGGGTAAACAAGGAAAGAAACCCTTCTTGCAAGGCCAATAGGCAGAAGAATAGCCAGAGCTGGGCTCATTGAGGAGTCTGAGAAGGACCCAGGACCCACCAGCCCATCTCTCCCAAGGCTCTGTGGGGCATAGTTGAAGACCACTAATTCCGATTAAAATGTGGGATAATCTATAGCTAGTCACAAAGCCAGCTATAAATTTATGGTTGAATAGCCCAGTTCGGACAGGTGGTCCCCGTAAGACTTACAGCTCTTTGTAAACGAGTCCGTTACCTTGGTCTCAGTTCCTGCTTCAGTAAAACACTAAGGAGGGCATCTTCCAACGCCACACCCTGTGATCCTAACAATTCCGGTAACATATGCAGTTCTGGGAACCCAGTGTTTCGTGAGAAGGTAACCGGTATTGGGGTACCGTGAAGCCAAAAGTGAAACTAGCTTTAGACAGTCATTGAAAAAGGTTTCAGCTGTGCCATCGATGACTTGTTTCCGTTCCAGCGCTCTGTGTCCAGTAAGGGAGGGGCCACTGTGCTCCTCAGAGGCTCGGCCACTAGCGCCGTAGTCCCAGGACCACGCCTGGGACCAGGGCCAAGACCATCCAGGCTGTGTTCACAAACAGGAGTGATTTAAATATAGAAATATAAATACATAGTAATTTGAGTATATTTAAATATACATAGGCATTTAGATACACATATTTAAACATGTGGGTTTAAATGTATATGTTCTAAATTATATATGTTTGTGTATATTTCAATATATAGTTATCACAGGTATACATGTATGGCTATAGGTACCTCCTCAACTCTGCCCTGAGCTATGGAGGCTAAAATGTTGGGAGTGACTCTAGAACATCTTTCCGTCTAGAAATTCTTTCTGGGTTTTACCTAGCAGCATACCCAGAGAGGTGACAAAGTCTCCCTAGCAGAGTACAACATGAAATCAGGTTGCGGAACCACGGCTCTAAGGTTCCTCTCAACTTTAAAATGCTGTATTTTTGACTTTTTCCAAGAAGCCCCTCGTTCTGTCACCACCTACTTTGAGACTGCACCGTGCCCACCACGACCACTGCCACCACCATCCAGTGAGCATGAGGGAGGGTGTCCCTGGGGTCACTGCAGAGGCTATACAGCCATGCTGAGGATTTCAGTCCCAGAGGCCAAGACGGTCCCTTTAGGGCTGACTGTTGTTTCCGTGCTCCCCCTGCAGGTCATACGCGATAGGACATGCTTAGATTAGAAACTGAAATCGTCGGGTCACCACTTTTATTTACTGAGCATGTCCTTCATTGCTCTTAAGGATTTTACACTTAATAGGGTGACTGTTACTCTAATTACATCTCTGCGCACATTCTTTCAACATCTCTATCAACCAAACTCTTGGACTCAATCTGCCCAAATAACAAAATACATGAGCTCCCCCCACCACCCCATACTGAATATATGTGTGCAATGTTTTATTGCTGCATTCTTTGGTTCTCATTCATTCAACTAGAAATGCATTCACTTTTCTCTGAACTGCTCCAATAGCTGAGCCCTTCCCTTATATATCTTTTGGGCAGAATAGGAATTGTTTCTATTAATTTGCTTTTTTCTATTCATTTCTGCCCTCAATACATTCAACGCTCCGTGAATTATGTGGATGGAGTGGAAAATGAAACACCTGTAAGGTTGGGATATACTTTAAAGCCTGGTTTAGAAAGTGAAGTCAACTGTCTTCCTCAAAGTAGTGAGACAAATTAAGCCAGGACCACAGCCAAGGTTATAAAGATCACCTGGATCAAGATGTTAGCTGGAAGACTCTTTCCTCTGCAGAACTTTCATGATCACATTTTTAAAAGGCTAAATTTTTAAAAAGCCCACTAGGAAAGTGAAGAGAAGGATAGGGGCAGACGCCCCATACGTATGTCCGCAAAATGTTCAAAGAGGAAGAAATCTTGCCTCTCGGCAAAAAATTTGCGATCTTGATGTCTGAAAGCTCTGTCTAGATTTCTAAGCCATTATTTTATAAGCATGGAATCATTCTGCTGCATGACTTTTCTTGTCCTGATGCATATTTGTTCTGTAATAGGTTTGGGACAGAATCTCTTTAATTTTACAAGACTTACACATTGAACAGGAACAGGCAGGACATAGACTGAAATACTTCATCGGGCACATAAAGAGGCTGGAGAAATTCAGTATTCAGGAATGAAATGGCAAGTGAGATGTTTTCCCTGTCCTGGGGCTTTCTAGAACTAGATGGAAATTTCAGAGTTGAAACAGATGAGAGGCTAACGCTGATGAATAAGGTGTACTCTGTACTAGTTAGCTAAGAGTTAAAGAACTCCCGCCACATGTGTGGATGAGGGTGTAAAGGAACAAAGATGAATGAGCTCCTAGGTGATTGTGTGTGTGTGTGTGTGTGTGTGTGAGAGAGAGAGAGAGAGAGAGAGAGAGAGAGAGAGAGAGAGAGAAGAGACCAAGTGTTCATGGGGTCAGGGAAGGGAAGGAGAGGTATTTATTCCTGGGGGTCTTTATCTGTTCTGTGGATAGGATGGGGAAGAACATTCATGGAGAGCAGTGCAGATTTGGAAAAGCTGCCTGGGCAAAGAGAAAGACGGCTGAATAGAAACAGCAACTGATCTTTGCTCAGTGTGGAGTGTCCCTAATGGACTCACATCCTTAAGAATCCATGGTCAGATTGTACTCATGCCTTCAGACTACAGTAGGTCTTCGCCCCGCTTTGAACGTGTTCATTCTCATAGGTCCTTTACTCCTTAATCATGTTCACTCACATTATTGATTAAAGTGGGTTTAAAGTTCCGGTTTGTTTCTCAGACTCCTTAGGTAGAATAAGGATTCTATCAGGAGGATATTCTGAATATGAATTTAGTAATAAAATACTAACTTTGGACTCCAAATTCAGCAACAAATAAAACATAACTAATCATTCAGGAGATCACACTCGGAGCAGGGGAATGAGGTTTTGCTAAACTCCCCTTCACGCCCCATGGTCAGAGGACGTGCGAGGAGATTGTGGTTCAAGGAGGCCCCTCGTGCTGCCCAAAGGGGCCAGACACCCTGCGCACATGGAGATTCTGTCTGCAAGGCAATGGGGAGATGACGGAGATCTGTGTGTGTGTGTGTTTTAAAAGTATTTCTTTCCATAAAATCGACTTAATTTGAAGAACTGGTTCCTTTTTTTCATGTAGAGATTTAACAAATATTTATAAGACGTATCAGGGATTGTGCTTCAGACACTACAATGTTGGGGAATAAGAATCAAGAAGGAAGAGGAGGAAATAAAAAAAGAGTCAGGCAGGATGAGTGGGCCTGGAAAGGGAAGAATTATTGAGGCTGGTATTTAAATCTCTGATCTCGAAAAAAAATTGGCTCCTAAATAAAAGGATTTATATATGATAAGACATATTAGGCAATAATAATTTCATTTGACACACTGTCCTTAAAATTGCTTGTGGACGAAATGAGAAATGAAAATGGCTGGATGCTTAAGCATTGTTAAGAAAGCACATCATATTTGAAAGGGTTCACTCCTATTTGCGATTTCTTTACAACTCTTTCATCACTACTCCGAGACCTTTTCTAAAGCATCTGCCAAAAGAGATTATACCTCACTTGCCTGAGAGGATATTGAAGTCATTATGGATTTTTTTTTTCTTTTACAAAAACAAGATCCTGCTTCTTTTTATCTTTTCCCGAGATGGCACTAGCTACTAACTGCTGCAACATGCAGTTGTCCACTAGAGGGCACTATTTCCACATATAATCAGGGTTCATCCAGGCTGGCTCAGACGTAGCTGAAAACAGAGCCCTTCCCCTTGTTCACATCACACCCAGAGAATCATTTAGCATTGCTAAATGGAAATGACTCTTCAACACTGATAGCAGACTTACAGGTAAAACAACAACAAACAAACCCATCAAGTCAAAAACAATAATTTTGCTGAAGTCACCTGCCGTGGGTGATCTGTGATTTTGCACTGTTTTGCCATAGAGGTCACGTATCAATAATTGGGGAAATCTGATGACAACAGAGCGATGCCTCACGTCATAGAAGAACCATGATCAGGGAGCTCATAAAATCATAGTGGGACCCTGAGCTGTATTTTATGACACGTTTCAAGTAACTACAAAGGTAAGTGGCTCTGCCTGCCAGGTGAAGTCTCCTGACAGGGAGCTACAATTGCGAGCTGCTCTCTCTCAGAAAGGAAGCAAAGTGTACTCTGGGAATTGTCTGAGCCTGCCCTGATTAAAATGCTTCTACAAAAAAGGCCGCTTCACCTAATTCTGTCAACTCGTACAACAAGATCTGGAACATGGTCCCCTCGCTAAGACTTGAAATATCATTTTAGAAAACGCAGCATTTAGTGCTCTTCACGGAGAAGCTCATGGGTAGAGGAATCGGCAAACACAAACCTCTACAATGATACCACAACCACCTCCTGTTTAGGGTCGGGACAGGAGAGCTTTACAGAAACCCCAGTGTTGTGCAGCTGGGGGAAGCAAGCATGATGGTCTCTAAAAACAGGTCACACTCTAAGAATGGTGTGAGAGTTCAAGAGGGTCACTGGGTTTTGCCCCCCATGGTGTGAGTGGAAATGGAGGCCACCTCAAAAAGCTGGATGCCAGTGTCCGGGATGGGGTTCAAGTTAATGAATGTCGAAGCATGGGCTGCCGAGAAGCCCCTTCTGCCTGACTCTCAGGATGCGGCAGCCCGAGTGATGGGTGGTCTGTTGGGAGGCTCCAGTAAGAGGACCCAGTGGGACTTCTGCTGTTCTGCCAGGGGCCACAGTGGAGAAAAAGGAAGATGGGAGAGTACTGTCAGAGCCGCTTCTGGGTCTGCAGGCTTGGGACTCAATCAGCCACAGGGGTCCTGGCACTTCAGCTTGGGGAGAAACCAGGTCAGCATTGCCAGTAAGTGATGGCCAGTTGTTCCCTTTTTAGGAAGAACTCTACCCTCAGTTCCTTAGAAATATATTTTGGCATCTGTGCTTTGCTCCTTGGGTTGTATCCACCATCATTTCTTTCATTTTCCACCGTTACCTTGTGTCTCATGCCTTGTCATTAATTTTCAGGCAGATTTCAAATTTTTGCCTCTATTTTCTTAATCTGTGTCGTTTTTGATAAGGGATCCTTTAAAGTTCTTTTCTAACCCTTTGGAACTCCAACCCACCTACATAAAAAGGCAATTGTGTCTCCTACCAATAAAGAGAGAAACAGTTTAGTGATCACCGTTGACGGAGGGCTTGTGCGTGTTTCCAAAGCCTCCCCAACTCTGCACATCCTCGTAAAAGTATTTAACAAAAATACAGTCATAACAATGAGAGAAGCTTAAGAGTTTTATCATCTGTATCGTCGAGGAGGAAGTAGCACATAGCGGTCATGGGCAGATTTTGTGGCCAGACCGTCCAGATTTGAATCTCTAACTCGACCTTTATCCCTCTGTGGCACTGAGCGTGTTCTCCACGCTCTGCGTCTCTGCTAGCTCCCCTGCAAGAAGGGCACACAAATAACGCCTGCCTCCAGGCTGTGTGAGGAGTGCATGAGATCATACGTCAGCACCGTGGTTGGCGTGGGTAGGTTAGTGATCGGTCTGTCAGCTTCTGTTATTTGTCCTTCTCTTCCCACTGCACGGGCAGTAGCCTGGTGCAGGGGCACAAACATGGGCCCCCCATGTCCACTGCCCACCATACACATATTGAAATGAGCTCTGCTATTACCTAGACAGTCTGCAGAACATGGAGCCCTCCCTTCCAACCCCCTGAGAACAGTTTCCAGCTTGACTTTTCTGGATGACTGCCTCATGTCTCCCCCTCACTTTGGCTTCTTTTCTAGACCCCCGTTCGCCATCACCTTGGTCCTCTATGTTGGGTTGTCACGGGGCCTCTAGAACAGGGACCTGCTGATGGAGGAGAACCCGAGACTGACGACGAGCTTCTAGATTGGCAGTGTATTGGCAATCTGCCACGAGTGTGTGGGATCTACTGCACAAAACCGAATTTTACTTGATTAGAATCTGAAAAGCATCTTGAAAGACAAGCATGGACTTTGCTAAGACGAGTAACAGTGTGACCCTCTGTGATACGTATACTTATTAAAGACACTGATTTGGAATCTATTTTTACTTATTTCCCACAGAATATGGAATGCAGGGGCTCCCCTCCCCCCAGACAGTTCTTGTTAGCAGTACAGCCTTTGGAACTAGGCTCCTTGGGTGCAAATTCCATTTGTCACTCTCAAACCTCCCAGTGACTTCTTATTCGGTTACTTGGGCAGGACCGTGGCCTCTTGGAGCATTTGTCCCCTCTCTGTAAGGAGGATAAGAATGTTCCCTGTGAGGATGACATGAGGTAAAGGGCCAACAATCTTAATGGCGTTGTTATTTTTACTGATGTTAAGTTAGGATGGACTTCTAAAAGATTGTTATCTATATGATCCCCATATGGTCAGGCAGAGAAACGGAGTCATGGCTGATAGACTGTGCTCAGGGTGATAGGTTCCATTAGAACAAATGGTGTTTATTTGAAGGAGGCTACAAGGTAGGAGGCCTGGAAAGATCAGGGAGGAAGGGGAAGAGATTTAGAAGCGCAGACCAGTAGTTACGGAAAAGTCAGCGAGAGAGAAAGTACAGCACAGGGAATATAGTCAATAACACTGTACTAGCTCTGGAAGGGGCCAGGTGGATACTGGAAATATCAGGGGGACACTTTGTAAAGCATATGGTTGTCTAACCACTATGCTGTACACCTGACACTAATGCAAATAATAGCGGGTGTAAACTCCAATTGAAAAAACCGATCGAGGAAAACTGGAGTATAAACTTAGCTCTGCTGCAGCTCATGCTGTAATCTTTGGCAAGTGATGCTGTTGGTGTCCTGCCCAGATCGCCTTTGCCAGATGGTGCCCATGTCTCCCCCTCCCCCATGCTGGCAGCACTGGCTGGGAATGGCACACAGCTGCCGCTTCTCCCGAGAATCACCCTCCGCTGATGGGCGTGGTCTCGTCCAGAGATGCCCAGTTATGCCTCCATGGTCCCCAGGACGGCCTGGGGTCAGTGGCTGACTGATCTGGGGGTCAGAGGCCCAGTCTGCCTGCCTTAGGGCGGAACAGTTCATGAGGTCACTCAGGCCGCAGGTCACCGCGTGCGGCCAGGCTGCGCCCAGACATCAGCTGAAACCACCGCTTTGCTTGGCTTCTCTGTTCTGCCCCCCCCCCCCCCCTTTCCTCCGGGCTTCTCCTGAGAGCACCCTCTCGAGAAGCCACTTGGACAAAGAATCCTTGTCTCAGGCTGAGGTGTGAGGGAATCTCTCCCGAGACCCGAGAGAGAAGATTCTGGGTCTCAGTTTTACTTGACAGAGAAATGAGGGAACTGGGATCCACGTTCATTGATGGGTTTATTTCATGAATACAGAGTCCAGAGTATTTCTGTAGACTTTGTACCCAGATAGTCAGTTGTATCCATTCTGGATTCTTTCCTTGTCCTATGTCTCCCAAAGGGAGATCAGTGAGGAACAAATAAGTCCCCTCTAGGTTCAGATTTTTAAGCATGGCAATGTTTCTCTGCTGGGGAGAGCAGGAGGCAGGGTCAGGACATCCGCCTGGCCCGGAGGAAATGACGGTAAGCAAAGGCTTTGCGTCTGGGCGCAGAATACTCAACGTTTTCTTGGTGACTGACTTTTCATGGCTTCTACCTGCTCTGAGGGGATCTCCCGGCTCAGCCAGGCTGCAACCCCTAAGAAAACCTTTCAAATCACGTCCCCGGGGGCTGACAGCGTCATTTGCATGGGATTTGTGGATAGATACCAAAATAGACGTACTGTATAGTACGGCTTGAGAAGCTGGAGAATGTCTGTTTCTTGGGCATCAGCATCCCTGGGGCCTGCAGCGGCCTCGCTGTGCCAGGAAGACATCTCCCCGTTAATGCCACCTTCCTGCTGGCTGCTCACGGTCCCCGAGGAGCCCGCCAGGAGTGAGAGCCATGTCCCGACGGACTGTCTCTCTGTCCTTGCTCACCTTTTACTTCTGATAAAAATCGAATGAGAAGGATCAGGAAATAACGCGAATCTGCCTGCCTGCTGGTTTCCTTCCCATTTCGGCTGGGCATTCACCACGCAGTGGCCTAAGGGGAAATGGGCAGGATCCTGCTGAGGCGTCTTCCCACTGACGGAAATGTGCCGTTCTGGGGTCTCAGTGTGACCTCGGTGTACTGGGCATCTGGGACCTGGCTTGTCTTGTGTCCTTGAGAGACAAGCGAGGACAGGGTGGAACAAAGAAGAGGGATCGGGGCGAGTACGGCCTCGCGCTGTGCACGGTACAGGCCCTTCTCCTCATCACAGGCGGACCAACAGGCTCCGAGCTGTGCACAGGCATCTGGATTCACCGCCCAGTTCACGGACCCACCGTGGGGGGTGAGTTCATTCCTTCCACGAGGACAGAATTAACTTGATACTGAGAGGTGTTAAAGCACACTAGGTGGTCAATTTATACATGTATATTTCTAGATAGGATAAGACAAATTATAAGTCATTTGACAGTTAAATAATATTTATGATTTCAAATGGCAGGTTCAACTGTATCAATTCAGTAAAAACAAACAAACAAAGAAAAAAACTTTCCTGAGCTCAAAAATATAACTGACCTAGGAATATGATCACAGAACAAAACCCAGAAGAATACTAGATTGCATTTTCCTCCTCAAAGGCACAGTGCCATTTTACATTGATTATTGATTTTATGGTATGCTTTCTAAAAAGGTACAACACATATTATGATACTTATTTTGTAGTTTGGGAAAACTAAGGACTTAAGTGACCTGTTGAATAATTCATTTAGTGAATATGTGAAGTCATATTAGCACAGAAGCTCAGCTGTGTAGTTTATTAGACTGTTCTTATGGAGGTTTGTTTATAATATATTTAATTAACTAACTCTGTAATATAAATTAATTCATTAACTAACTCTGTAATATAAAACACATATTCATCTTGATATCATTTTTATAATCATACAATACGACAATTCAAATATGAAATAATGAGATCTTGGTCCAGGGTAATGGTTATGAAAAGAGAGAATCAATAATGAGAAAATCCAGAATCAATATGATTTGGTGACGAGATGGAACTAGGGAGGAAATAAAGAGGAAACAACTATGTCTCTCACCTTATGATTCTTTAATCTTCATAATTTTCAGGATCTATACTTTGTACTAGTTAAGCATACACATATATTTTATTTATTTTTAATTTAAAATTATATCTACTGATCATTTTTTTAATCCTCACCCAAGGATATTTTTACATTTATCTTCAGACAAAGTAGGAGAGAGAGAGAAAGAGAAACATCGATGTGAGAGGGACACATCAATTGATTGCCACCCGCATGACCCCGACCGGGGCCAGGGATGAACTACAACCAAGGTACGTGCCCTTGGCCAGAATGGAACCTGGGATTCTTTGGTCCGCAGGCTGATGCTCTAACCGCTGAGCCAAACCAGCCAGGGCTATATCTACTTATTAATAATGTTAGAGTAACAGATCCCATCAGGAATGAGAGGTGTATGACCCAAAGGCTTTGAGACAAGTGACTCAACGTGCAGCCTTTATAGTCTCATGGTGATTTTTTTTTTCATCCTTGCCCAAGGACATTTTTTTCAATTTTTGTTCAGATAGAGTGGGAGGGAAAGAGGAGAGAGAGAGAGAGAGAGAGGGAGAGAGAGAGAGAAACACATCGACGTGAGAGGGACACATCGATTGATTGCCACGTGCATGACCCCAACCGGGGCCAAGGACGAACTACAACCGAGGTACGCGCTGCCCCCTTAGTGGGAACCGAACCCGGGTCTCTCTGGACCACAGGCCAACGCTCTAACCGCTGAGCCAAACCGGCCAGGGCTCATGGTGATTTTAATGACCAGACTGTCATGCAGTGAACAGAGGATTAACATTCTAGTCCAGCATCAGGAGATGGAGGGCTGTAAAACACAAAGCTATTTTAAAGCTATATAAGCATAAATTAAGTTTTAAGGCTTAAAACTCTCATAAAAGTTTTCTAACTCCATGGATCACTATACATCCTTCATATTTTATTATTCTTGAAACTAGTCACTACATTGTCTTGGCAGGGACTTATGGTAGAAAATGGGGTGAGAATAGATGAGGAAGGGATGATGGAATAGCAAAGTGTTTCCCTACTACTACTGGAAGGTGACCTGAGAATTATTCATTATAACATTCATTCATTCATTCATTCATTCATTCATTCATTCATTCATTCATTCAAGCATTTACTTCCAGAAGCTCTTGCTTCTCAGGAATTATGTTCTATATGTAAGACACAAAGAGACAATTAAATTATGTATGTGTCCTCAAGAAGCTTAGAGTGTAGGGAATAAGACATTACTAAATGAAAACTTCACCTGCACCTGAGAAGTCTAAATGCTGTATGCACGTAGAGTAACGGGACCAGAGCAGAGGGGAACAGAGGAGAGAACCGAACCAGTATCAGCAAGGCGGACTAGAGAAAGAAGGGGGAGGAGGTAGAGGAAGCTTGGAATGGCTTCCAGGAGAAAGTGAGGCTTGAATTTCACACTCTATATTCTTCTCCTAGTCCTTACTCCACGCTGCACCCTACAGCTCTTCTCTCCTTGCTGGGTAATCCAACCACGACCACTTCTCCTTTTACAACCTTTAACACGACCGGCACCTGAAGAAGTACCTCCAGCTCAGTCTACCTCTTTGATGACACTCTGAAGTTATGGGGAGAAACGAGTCTGCCTGGGAGCCTAAAGGTAGCTACCCACGTATCCCAAAAATAATGTCTTGGAGGCCAAAGGAAGAGAGTTTACAACAGAAGTGCTAGATGTAAAAATGAGACGTGCTTTGCGGTCAGCCCACTGACGTGCTTGGCACGTGTGGGAGAAACGGCGAGGGTGGGCGTGTGGAGACCAGTAAGGCAACAGACATACTCTGCTCGTTTAAGGCACATCTGGGCAAGACGAGAACCAGAGGAGGACTTGTGTTAAGGGAGTTTGTTTGATACAAAAGAGAACCTGTTTCTGTGCTGGGGGGTAGCTTTAGCAAAGAGGGTACAGTTGAAAATGGAGGAGGACATGCTATGATGATTGGGAGGGGGAGGACATGACCTGGAGCTTCTGGGGACAGAGTAGCTTCCTCCTGCTTGATGTGGGAAGGAAGTAGGGGGCGATGGTGGGGATGCAGCGGAGTTTGTAGACTGGGGGCAGGGAATCCGTTTAATTACGGATTGCACACTTGCTCTGCTAAAATCCTCCACCTGGACCACAGAGATGAGTAAGACACCATGCCGGTACTCTCCCTTATCAAACATTAATTTCACTTAAAGGGAATAAATGGATATTTAACCTTATGCTCCTTGAAATTCTAACATGCCCAGCAGTGGCTGACAAAGGGCAGGATGCTGGGAACAGGTACTCCCTGGAGGATTTCATCAATGACCTTGCTCAGAATTGGTGATTCATGACGATAATAAAAATTAGTCTGACTTTTAGTCAGTTTTATTATCACTTTAAATCATCTATAAAAATGACCCCTTAATGCCTGCATCTGAGCAGATCTTTCCTGACACCTTGCCCTTGGTACACCACCGGTGCTCAGATGCCTGCTTCAAGGCTTCTCTTAGAAGAAAATATAAATGCCTTACACCCGTCTGGGTAAGAAGAGTAAAAGAACCGGAAGGACGTGAAGAAGTCAAGTTTAACCCCTTCATATTTGCCAAAGAAGAAAGCAAGGCCCAGACAGGTGAATGGCACATGAAGCCACTCAACCCAGAAATGGCAGGGCTGGGTCTCAACTCCAGTTCTCCTGACTCCCAATTAGCTTCAGGGAAAAAGTTCCATCTTGTGTGCCTTTCCATGCTGCCACCCGGAAGCCAATTTAGTAGTATTCAGGCAAGGGAGTGGCACCTGGCTCCACTAGGAAATCATCACATATCTTGGGGAGGAGGAGAAAGAACGCCTTGACCACTCTTCATTTTCCTTCTGTTGTGAAACCGAGGTGTTTTCCTTTTAAGGACAGGGTTGCTCTCTGCAGCCAATCCTCTTCTTCAACTCGGTCATGGTTCTTTGACAATACTTTCAAAGAAATGTGAGTGACCAGCTTGGTCTTCTGCTGCTCTTAAAGCCACAGACTATTTTTTTCCGAAGGGATGTGGGGTACGCGTGTGTGTGTGTGTGTGTGTGTGTGTGTGTGTGTGTGTGATGGAAAATATAATCAAGTTTATACAGATGATCTAGAAACCGAAGGCAACAAAACATAGAGAGATAGAAAATGGAGATACAGGAAAATAAAAAGAGAATGAACCTGGAAATGTATCTTGAAAATTTTTAGTTCCTCTTCTACTCTGATGTGCAGTGTTGAATATAATATAACTCATATTTTAAATATAGCCACGAATCTTCTTATTTTAAGAAATGCCATGGGAAAGCTTTACCTTACATGTTGGGGAAATAAAGGATTAAGTCACTCATTTATGAATTCAGCACACTACCTTTCACACATTATATTCGCTTTAAATGAAAAATGAACAATATAAGAACATCACCAAGACAGGTAAAGCAACTAAAAGAATGTTACAAATCTTGAGATAATGTTGGTTTTTCTCAGAGGAAGCACAGGACAACTTTATAAAAAGTGAATTCGTGACGTAAGCTCCTTCTGCCTTACTCCAAATAATGCAGGCTTTGGGGGGACATGGGCAGTCCTGTCCACCAGAGTTTTGATGACAATTACAGGATAGGTCAGTGGCCCTCCAAAGGCCCTCAATAAATGATTATAGACACTGTCCTGTGTCAAAGATGACCTTCGCTTGGGTCTATACCAGTTTAACAAAATCAGATGTCACTAAAAGATTTTATGTAACAGCCAGATTCTTTGGGAGACAAGAAAGACTATTTCCTCTTGGGGTCCATATGGCGGTGAGCAATTCTACCTAATATGTTAATCACCTCTAGTTCTCTCCTTTTTAGTTGGTGAATACTCTTAAAAAAACAAAAAACAAAACCACACACACAGCATGTGAGGGATAGAGAAAGGGCTCTCACCTCTCTTGAAGTCCTATGGGTTTCATTTTGAAAGGGGACGGGCACACAGCGGTGGTGGCTTTGATCTCAGGAGTGTATCGACCTTGAGGGTCCACGACCACACTCAGTACCTTTGGCATCTGCTCAGGCTGGACCATGCTGTTGACTGTCTTTGCCTCAGACTGTGTTGGCTGTAACGCGAGGGGCGATAGGTGGATCTCCTGATTTTTCTCCTTATCTTGTCTCAAAGAAAGCTGAAACTTTTCTTTTAGTCTGTAAAGAATCTATAGAAGGAGAAAGAAAGAGCTCCTGTCACATTTTTGACACTCAATAACAAGGTAGGACCTCTTCCACCCCAACCCTGAAGACAAACCAAAGCCAAGGGTTACTGATAACACAAGTAAGCAAAGACTTCTGGGATGGCTTCTCAATTCTGCGGTATTGAGACTTTTCTCAAAAGAATATATCAGTAATTCTATATAGGGTGCACAAACATATTAAATATATATGTACATAAATTTTTTTCCTAAATATTGTTAAAAGCAAATTTCACTAATTTTATAAAAGAGCCAGATGTCAATTTGATCACAGGTAAGGTTTTAATTAAAATGACTGAAACAGGACTTACGGTCAAGATAATGGGTAGGTAAACGCGGTCTCGCCTTCTCCCACGACCACATCAAAATTACAACTAAACTATATAACAACCATCATTCAGAACTTCCTGAAATCAAGCTGAATGGAAGTCCTAGAACTACAAAATTAAAGAAGAAGCCACATCGAGACTGGTAGGAGGCGTGGATGGGCTTGTCCTATACCCACATGTGGCAGATAAAAATCAGGATGGTACCTCAACTGGGAAGGTCCTCCCTGAGGTGAGGGGTCCCCATCCCACACCAAGACCACCAGCTCAGGGTTCCAGAGCAGAAAGAGCAGTCCCCATGACTTCAGGCTGTAAAACCAGCGGGAACTGAGGCTGAGGGAGGCTGAGGCTTCTGGAGCCCCAGGCAGCTCCTCTTAAAGGACCTGTGCATCAACTTACTGGGACTTGCTCCCTCCAGGCTCCAGTGGGGGTGGGGGTGGGGGGAAGCAGTTTGAAAGGCACCAGAGATGTACAGGGAAGTAATGAATTGTTTGGCATCGGAGTGAGAGCTGAAGAGGCAGCTTTCTCCCAGACAGACATGCTGGCTGATGCCGTTGTTCCTTTGGGAGCCCTTCCCCCAAGGAGCTGACAAGTGGGTGTCATATCTGGGATGCCAGCAACCTGGCTCACAGGGTTTGCCCTACCCTGGTGATTCCCTGAGGCCCTGCCCCACCCAACTTTCTGGCCCATCCAAGCTGTTTCTAGTGGCTTTACCAAAGGATTGGCCTCTCTTGGCTCCTGCTTCAGATTTTCCTAAATTCTCTCAAACAAGCAAGCCCCATACCTCTAGCTAACTGGCCCCAGGCCTGGCACTAGAAGCAGCCGGCCTTGGTTCACAGCTTGGATTTACCTGGGCACCTCCGAGTCCAGCATAGGAAGCAGCCATCTGCCGATTTCTTTCTAGTTTATCCCTGGTGGCCCCGGGTAGAACACAGGCAGTCACTGACCTTGCCCCAGAGCCAGCACACCCAGTGGACAGCTTCAAACCATATCAAAGCATCACCACACAACCACCTTTATAAGCGACACACTCAAGAAATGGACTCAGTGGGTACCAGAGCCCTGATGAAGTAAGTCTTGCTCTGTGGTGGGCCCCTGCACAGCTGGTCCTCTAAGGTAGTCAGAGGTCAGTGGTAAGTGGATGCTGCCAGTCCTTATAGATGATCAGCCTGAGTAAATCTCTCCCACTGAAGTGCCTACAGCAGTCAAGACTCAATTATAACAGAAGGGTGTACAGTCCACACTAGGGGTGCACCTCAAGGACCCAGCTCTCATGATCAGGGAGCCTGTACCACTGAAACCTACTACAATTGGTCACCATACAAAGCCTAGGAGACATAGCAGCTCTACCTAATACATAGAAAGGAACACAAGGAGGCACCCAAAATGAGGAGACAAAGAAACATGTCCCAAATGAAAGAATAGAACAAAACTCCAGGAAAAGAACGAAACAAAATGAAGATAAGCAATCTAACATATGCAGAGTTCAAAACACTGGTTTATAAGGATGCTCAAGGAATTTAGCAAAGACCTAAAGAGCAGAAAAATGGATCAGTCAGAAATGAAGGGTGTATAGTCAGAAATAAAGGATGCACTAACTGAAATAAACAATAATTTACAGGAATCAATAGTAGAGTAGGTAAAGCCAAGAAGCTAAGCATTGGTTTGGAATATAAGGAAGCAAAAAACACCCAATCAGAACAGCAAAGAGAAAAAAGAATCCAAAAAAATTGAGGATAGTGTAAGGAGCCTCTGGGACAACTTCAAGTGTACCAACATTCGCATCATGGGGATGCCAGAAGGAGAAGAGAGAGAGCAAGAAATTGAAAACCTATTTGAAAATGTAATGACAGAAAACTTCTCTAACTTGGTGAAGGAAACAGATGTACAAGTCCAGGAATCACAGAGTGTCCCAAATGAGATGAACCCCAAGAGGCCCACACCAAGACACATTATCATCAAAATGCAAAAGGTTAAAGACAAAGAGAAAATCTTAAAAGCAGCAAGAGAAAAGCAGTTTTTTTTACCTACAAAGGAGCTCTCGTAATGCTGTTAGTCAATTTCTCAAAAGAAATTTCAACAAGAAATATTCAAAGTGATGAAAAGTATGGACCTACAACCAAGATTACTCTATACAGCAAAGTTATCATTTAGAATCAATGGCCATATAAAGAACTTCCCAGACAAGAAAAAGCTAAAGGAGTTCATCACCACCAAACCAGTATTATATGAAATGTTGAAGGGTCTTCTTAAAGAAGAAGATAAAAAGTATGAACAATTAAATGGCAATAAATACATATCTATCAGTTTGTATGAATCTACAAACAAAATATACAAGCAAAAAAGAAACAGACTCATAGATACAGAGAACGTTTTGTTGGTTGCCAGATGAGAAGGGGGTTGGGATGGGCAAAAAGGTGAAGGGATTAATAAGTACAAATTGGTTGTTAGAACTGACAAACCTCAAAGGGAAAGAGGAGGTGGGGTAGATAAACCAAAGAATTTCTATGCATATATGCATAGCCAATGGACACCGACAATAGTGTGGGGAAGGCAGGAGGGGGGCGGGAATGGGGACGAGGGGACCAAGGTGGGGGAAAGGGGGGAACATTTGTAATACATTCAAATATAAAAATAAGTTAAAAATAAATAAAGAAATAAGATGATTGAAATAGAAGCTTTATAGAAGATAACCGTGAAACATGGGCTTATGACATTTACAGAAACAGATCTGCATCGTATACATGTAAGAAGAAAGTCTTGCGAAATATTAATGAAAGAATAATTATGCTATAAGCCATCATTTCTTATGTTGGCAAATATTGCATTAGTCATATATTAACTTGAGTATCTAGTAAATACTTGAAATAATTAAATTTAGGACATCTATCAAAGAATACTTTGGACAACAATAATATTTTTTCTTACCCTTTCCCTGTTTAATTTTTAATGCATGTAGAAAAAAATTACTTTCCTCCATTCTCAGACCTCTTTCTAGAATGGCTAATATAATTCAGAAATGGTAGGATCTTCACTTTTAAACTTTTGGAAGAACTGGAATGACTGCTGAGAAACTTGAAGAGACCCTATTGTGAGGTGAGCTAAGTATGTCTTTCCTGTCCCCAGGCTTCCCTTTTTTTTCTCTTTTCTTTTAAAACTTTACTTATTTCTATTTAAATTAATTTTTTAAAGGTTTGACTAAGATATAATTGACATAAAACATTGTATACGTTTAAGGTGTATAAAAGAACAATTTGGTATTGTTTCCCTTGTCCTGGGGCTGGCTCCTGTCCTCCGATTCCTGCAGAAACTAGATGTTCGTGTTTCTTCAAGTCTCTTCAAGAGGGGACTTGATGGGGTGAAGAGCAGACTTCACCCGCCACCTGCAGTGATGACACCCGTGTCCTGTTGGGCTCCCCTGTTCAATTTCTGGAGCCCATTAGCTAAGTGAGTGTCATTTTAGACTACAAGCTTTCCTGGCACTTTTCAGTCACATTTACTCCAACTCTGGGGCTAAGTCTTTCCTTTACTTCCAAAGTTCCTTTAAATTTTGGCACTCTAAATTTTAAATCCACTGGAAAGATACAAAGTCTAAATATATATATTTTTTGGTAAAGGAAGGATATAAATAAAAGCTAGGAAAGAATTCACCTGAAATTATAGAGGAAATAAATACCTTTGATCACTTATTTCAGGAAAATTTTAGAGAATATTTGTCCAGTATTCTAAAAATCTATTGGTTAAAAAAATCCTATTCAAGCTTGGTCTGTGTGGTTTAGTGGTTGAGGATCAACCCATGCACCAAGAGGTCACTGGTTCGATTCCCGGTCAGGGCACATGCCCAGGTTGTGGGCCTGATCCCCAGTGGGGGGCACGCAGGAGGTGGCTAATTGATTTCTCCCTCATCAATGTCTCTATCTCTCTCTCCCTCTCCCTCCACTTTTTCTAAAAATCAATAAAGGAAAAAAAAAATTTTAAATATCCTATTCAACAAGATAAAATTATAAAGAAAAAATAAGGATAAAATAAACACACAACAATCTAAAAGGAAAAGGTATCAGACTGAGATTAAAAAGAAAATAATTCAAAGAACTAAAAACGGTAGCAAGAGGTAAATCTTTGTAAGTAATAAAGAACAGAACTGATGATGCAAATAATACAACCAGTGGTACGTGAGGTGTACAAGGCAGTGTTGAGAGACTGGCTGGAACGCAGAGCAAGAGGAGAACGCAACGAAGATACAGACGAGAGAAAAGACAGGACATGGAAGTCAGACAAAAGTCATGGTCAATGACAAACCAGTATGAATGACAGGGAAGCAAGTCATGTCTGTTGAAAGAAGAGTAATTGTGAGAATAAAATGGGGCAATTTTTCATCACTTTGAGGAAAAAAATACACGTTACAAAAGATGCATGAATTCCACAACTAGATAAATTGATGTTCATGTGTATGAAGGCAACAGAATTTTTCAAATACTCGAGGTATCAGAAAATATACTATCTGTTTACCCTTCCTGAAGAAAATCTTACTCAGTCATGAGAAAAGATGATTCAAAATTAAGCAGTAAAGAGCTAGAAATTGTAATGTGAAAGGGAGCTTTGGAATTATTTAACCACAGAGTGGAAACTAAATGTAATTATGTCTCAGGCTTTGTCTACAACCCAACATCTCAGACTGTAGTAACAAAAAGGGAGGTTGGGGGAAGGCAGAGAGGTAAGGTAAGAAAAAAAAAAAATAGAGGTGAATATATGTTAAGTGACTTTTTTTTTTTTTAATATTCACCCGAGGACTTTTTTTCCCCATTTTTGTTCAGAAGGAGTGGGAGGGAGAGAGAGGAAGAGAGAGAGAGAAAAGCAATGATATGAAAGAGACACATTGAGTGGCTACCTCCCGCCGACCCAACCAGGGTCAGAGACTAATCACAACTGAGGTATGTGCCCTTGGCCGGAATCAAACCCCAGACTCATTGGTCCATGGGCTAATGCTCTAACTGCTGAGCCAAACCAGCCAGGGCTATGTAAGTGACTTTTTAATTAGGGATACAGAGGTGATCAGAGTTAGGATGGTTACTGGAGGTCCTTCTGACCTAACTATATTAAAGAATAGCTTGGCTTGCCCAAAGCAGCGGTTAGCGTGGCAGAGCCAGGCCCTTACGTCACCTCTGGGACTGCTGTCACCACGCCATCCTTCTTGAAGTCTGACTCTGACATCACACCTGCAGCAGAGGTGCCTCTCGCCACTGAGTCTGAGAATGACCTAATCTAAGAATATAGCTTTTGTGGATGGAAAGATCTTAAGAAAAAAGACTATGCACATCTGAGGTATAAGTAGAAACGCATTATTATAATCTGAGCTGTCAGGAAATTAAAGAGAATCCTCAGTGTCTTTTATGCCAGTTTACTTGGCCTGGAAACGTTTACCCTGGTGCTATTTATTGACTCTGGTAGGGTTCAGCTAAATCTTGAATTTTGGAGAACAAAGAGTTCTAAATATTTCATGACAAATATTACTTAAAAAAATAAAAAAGATGTCTAATGCTAAGTGACAAGTCTTCTTGCTGTTATAATTACTTTCACAAGCCACAGGATAGAATATACTCAAGACAAATCCCCTTCCCTTGTGCATAATGCCTAAGGGCGGGGACGTTTTGAACTCACTGCTTCTCTTCTGTTTCCATAACCCTTAGCAGACACTTTGCCATCACACCACCGTGCAAAACCAAACACCCTCTAGAACAATACCAACCCGACGGCACGTATGGGTTAAGCTAAACACATAGCTACTAAAGGATGAGGTAATAGAATTTAAGGTGGGATAGTTTTTGTTTTTTTTTAATTGCAGGTAAGTTATTTTCCTTAATGACAGAAACAAATATATCTGCACATTTACAGAAAAATATAAACAGAAGATAAGGCACATATTATATAGTCTAAGATCCTGCCATCTAAACCGAGTATGTCTACGGGAATCTTTGCTTGCCTGTTCACATTTGGGTTTTGGAGCAGCACAGTTCAAAAATGGAAATGAGCACCTGGCCAGTTTAGTTCCGTGGATAGTATTGGCCCTCGGACCAAAGAGTACAGGTTCGATTCCAGGAAAGGGCACGGACCTCAGTTGTGGTTCGGTCCCTGGCCCTGGTTGGGGTCTTGCAGGAGTCAACCAATCGATGTGTCTCTCTCACATTGATGTTTCTCTCTCTCTCTCTCTCTGTCTCTCTCTCCCCCTCCTTCCCTCCTCCCCTCCCTCTCTCCTACTCTATCTGAAGATAAGTATCCTCGGGTAAGGATTCAAAAAAAAAAAAAAAAGAAAATGAGAAAGCCAAGGAACTGTGTGGCTTCCCAGTAGTTCTTGACAGGTCATGTTTATGATTCTATTCGGGGGAAACAGCTCTAGTCCTTCTTGACCATTAACAAGTTTGTGTCTTCATGAGAAACCTCCGTTATGCATTTTACAGCCATCTGTTTGCTTCATCTCTGGTTAGAGGTCCATTTTTTTAATCCTCACCTGAGGACTTTTTTTTTTTCCATTTTTTGTTCAGGTAGAGTGGGAGGGAGAGAGAGGAACAGAGAGAGAGAGAGAGAGAGAAACATCAACGTGAAAGGGACACATCGAGTGGCTGCCACCCACACGGCCAACAAGGGCCGGGGACAAACTGCAACTGAGGTACACGCCCTTAGTGGGAACTGAACCCGAGTCTGTCTGGACTGCAGGCCGACGCTCTAACCACTGAGCAAAACCGGCCAGGGCTAGAGGTCCATTTTTAAACCGTCTCTATATAGTGTGTGTACAAACGTATTGCTACATCTTAATTAGGGAAAAGCAGAACTTGCATGGTGTATAATACTTATAAGACATTGTTTTAAAACACTCAAGAGCCCTGACCGGTTTGGCTCAGTGATTAGAGCGTCGCCCCGAAGACCAAAGTGTTGCAGGTTTGATTCCTGGCCCCAGTCAAGGGTCACGAGGGAGGCAACCAATCGATGTTTTTCTCTCTCTCTCTCCCTCCTTTCCACTCTATCAATGGAAAAATATCCTCGGGTGAGAATTAAATTTTTTTTTAAATACTCAAGAGACAGCTTCGGCTGTGGGAAAAACTGAGGGGTTTGCTACTTGGCAATAGGGCATCTGCCATGAAAGGAAGCTGTAGGGTGGCTGTTCTCGGCCTGTGGGAATTCTGCTGTTCTAGGGGCACCTGGCAATGTCTGCAGGTGTTTTTGGTCGCGATCCTGGAGTGCGTGCAGCGCTGTTGGGTAGATAGTAGGAATGCTGCTAAATACCCTACAAGGCAAAGGGCAGACCCCTCCCCACAACGGATCATCCAGTCCAAATGTCCACAGTGCTGCTGTGGCGAAATCTGGGACAAAGGATCTTAAAAATCACCGGTGATCTCCTCCTCTTACATTTAAACCCAGAGTGCTTTAACAATTTGTGGAAGGTTAGAAATAAAGTCTGGAATCCAGGGTTCCTGACTTAGGCCTGTGATTATTCTCCTCTCTGTTTCTTGGAAGTCCCACACCCTTCTTCCCAAGCTCTTCTTCCCAAGCCTCTGGGAGTATGTCAGGGATTTTCCTCTGCACAGCTGAAGGTCTAGAAAAAAAGCTTATGCGTATTTCTCTGGGTTAATGCGTCTTGTTCGAAAGTTTGACCTAACGGCTTATCATAGCAGCGGCAAGGCAATATTTTTTACTTTACCTTTAGAGCTTGTTGTTTTGAATTCTAGGATGCAATAACATGTTTTGATCATTCAAAAAAGGAAAAGAGAAAGGAATAAAAGTTAAACTATAGCAAGAGAAAAAAATAGCAGGAAGAAATCCAGAGGAACAGAGAAATGAGAGGAAGCTAAAAAAAAAAAAATCATTCTCTAAAGCCCTTTTGCAGTTTATGATTTTTATTTTAAAAATCTCAGAAGCAGGTCACACAAAACATCTGTGTGAATTATGTTCAGATTTTAAAATGCCCCCCACAGTCCATAGCATGGGTTTGTTCTTTACAGTATTTTGCAGTTAGTTCTGAAAGAGCTCGTTCACTTATTTCATTGAACTGAATAAAAAGGAATTAACCCCTACATT
Organism: Molossus molossus; assembly: GCF_014108415.1. Classification (NCBI taxonomy): domain Eukaryota; kingdom Metazoa; phylum Chordata; class Mammalia; order Chiroptera; family Molossidae; genus Molossus; species Molossus molossus. The sequence goes on along the minus strand of NW_023425345.1, from coordinate 62,334,584 downwards.
ATTCCAGAAACAAAACACTGTGGATGCAAAGATGGCATTGAACCCTGTCCTGTGGAAGCTCACAGAAGGGACAGATGTGCCTGCACAAGACACTGAGTCCACGCAGCAGAGCTGTGTCTGCAGTAGGTACGGTGTGTGCCTATCAGCTCCGCCTGGTTGAAGAGATCTGGCTATACAGGTGTTCCCGCCCTGCTGGTAGGCCCTTTAGTGGCCAGAAATAGATGTCCACAAGATAGAGGGACAGAACCACAATTTGACAGTTTTATCTGTGGAACCACAGTAAAGAGTTCAGACTTTTAATCCAGATAGACTTGGATTGGAATCCCAATTCCTCTTCTCAGACACCCCTATGTATGTTCCCACACATTGTCTGTTCTTTGTCAAGTCACTGGTCTTCTCGATACCATGGCTTCCTCATCAGTAAAATTAGAAAACTGATATACATTAAGGGTTTATGCATAAAGCCTGTAGTTAACAACACTGTTTTATATACTTAAGGATTTGCTAAGCGGGTAGAGTTTATGCTGTGTTCTTATTAGAACACAAAATAATAATGATGAATAAAGAGAGTAGGAGGAAACTTTGAAGGTGACGGATACGTTTATGGCATAGATTGTGGTGATGTTTTCATGGGTATATACTTATCTCCAAACTCATCAAGTTGTATACATTAAACATGTATGGCTTTTTATATATGTTAATCCTCAATATGTTTAATACCTCAATATGTTTATATGTTTAATACCTCAATAAAGTGATATAAAAATACATTCAATGTTTAATACCAGGCTGTAAATTTAGTACGAGTAATAAATGGAAGAAACAAGTTATTATTGTTATTATTTTTTTTTCTTAGTAAAGGGATTGCATTTTTACCTAAGTGACTATTATTTTTACAGAAAAAAAAAATTTGAAAATTAGTTTGAGACACATACTTACTTTGGAAAATGGTTCTGAACCAAATAATTCCAGCTAGAAATTGAATCCCATTTCTTTTGATCTCTAGAGATTATACATAACAAGTTAGAAAAGCGTGGCTATTGATGTCCACCTTACATGTAGTTACTGAGTGATGCTCAGGCTGTAGCAGGTGGCCCGAGCTGGAATTTCCTGGCTCACCTAAGAGGTCACGACTAGAGAAACTCTTTGCATGACACAGGAAGGGCTCTTCTGTGGCCTAACGTGCCAGCGCTTTACTGACCCAAACAGCTGTTTTCGTGTGTTTTCCTGTGCTTCCCGGAAGCAATCTGGCTTACAGACATCTCTCCCTACATTTCATGATTACTTTTGTACTTGTTACTAACCCTTTAAGTACAGGTCAAGGTCTAAATGAGTTGATAGATGCTATTATTGTGGGAAGTTGCCCACACATATTTTCTTGGAAAATTGTATTTGTCCGTTTGTGGCTCCACCCACTGTACATTCTCGCTGGACAGGTGCTAAGTCATACACTGGAAATGTCATGCTTGTCTAAGTTTATGCCTGGCAGCATACATTTTTTTATTTTATTTTATTTTTTTTATCCTCACCCGAGGATATTTTTTCCATTTTTTTTGTTAAGGTAGAGTGGGAGGGAGAAAGAGGAAGAGAGAGAGAGAGAGAGAGAGAGAGAGAGAGGAAGACATCGATGTGAAAGGGACACATTGAGTGGCTGCCACCCGCACGACCAACCAGGGCCGCGGACAAACCGCAACCGAGGTACGTGCCCTTAGCAGGAACCGAACCCGGGTCTCTTGGGACTGCAGGCCAATGCTCTAACCGCTGAACCAAACCGGCCAGGGCTTGATTTTATTTTAAGAGTGAACAATATGCCGCATTTCAAGAATTTGGCCGAGCCCTGTGTTGTTGTTACACAGTATACGAAACCTTCCGGTGCAGCAGTTCCTGTGTGATTTCATAATAAGTCCACCTGCATTTTATTTCTATGGTATGGAGGAAGGCTGGATGCAAATAAGGCGGTCTTTCATAAGTATAATGAATGCCCCTAGAAAAATTCCGGGTTATATCTTTTTGGTTGTTGTTTATCCTTACCCGAAGATATTTTTTCCATTGATATTTAGAGAGAGTGGAAGGGAGGAAGGGAGGTTGAGAGAGAGAGAGAAACATTGATGTGAGAGAGACACATTGATTGGTTGCCTCCCGAATGAACCCCAACCAGGCCAGGATCGAACCTGCAACAGAGTTATGTGCCCTTGACTGGGAATCGAACCTGTGGCCCTTTGGTGCAAGGGCCAATGCTCTAACCACTGAGAAACACTGGCCAGGCCCCACTTATATCTTTTGTTTTGCCATGGAATCAACAAAATGAGAAACAGAACGGGAATATAAGTATTTAAGAATCACAAAAGTGACAGTATAACTATTGCTGACAGATCTAAGCAAGAAACTTAACTTTAAATCAAGATCATTACCAAAAACATTGGAACATTTACAAAGATAAGCTTATTTTAGAGAATAACATCTGACATGCTCCTAAATGTGAGCTGTTGACTTGTCAGTGGCTAAATTGCATCAGATAAACTTAACTTCATCTTAATCCTGTCTATTATATTAGGTAGTTTTTATTTTTCCATCAATATGAACTCCTTTCTGTGTACTGATGGTTGGCTTCTCTGTTCATTTTTAAGTGATCTTTTCATATTAAAATCTAAGGTCGTGTTTGAAATGTACATCATTCCACTGCTTTCTTTCATTCATTCCAGACTACTGGGATTCAGTTTAGAAGTACCACTTCCTCACTGCTCCCCACTTCCAGCGTGTGCCTCTCCCAGGAAGTGGGAGCATCACCCCCTAGGCAGCTAGCCAAATAGCCCTGGAGTCATCCTAATGTTTGTCTTTCCCTCTCCCGGAGAATCAGCCCACAGCAAGTCCCATCAGTTCCACTTACAGATAAATCCCAGCCCTTTTCTTCTCTCCACCTCCACCACCACTCGCTGCTCTGGGCCACTGTCATCCTTCTCATCAGGCTGATGTAACAGCCTCCAGAGTCCTCCTGCTCCCACACTTCACCCCGGCTCGGTCCCCAGCCACTCTGCACCGGCAGAGAATGTGATCTTTTCAACACGCACATCAGAGCTCTGCTTAAAGCACTCGGCTTCCCGCTTCTTGACTCCAAAGAGGCCAGGCCCAGGCCCACCTCCTGTTCCCACCTGTGCTGCCTGGGAGCCTCTCCCACGCGCCCCTGCTCAGACGTCTCGCGTTGCTCTGCTGGCCTCCTCACTGTTACGTTCTCTCTTCGTGGCACTTTACACTATTTGAGATTTTTTAAAAAACAGATAAACCATTTTTTAAGAGCAGTTTTAGGTTTTCAGAAAAACTGAACGGAGAGTACAGAGTTCCCTTTATCCTTTCTCCCTGACCTCCCTAAACAATTTCCCCTACTATTAACATCCTGCATTGGTGTGGAACATTTGTTATGCTTGCTGGGCCAATGTTGGTAGAATGAACTGAAACCTATTGTCTAGATTAGGGTCACTCGGAGTGTTGTACATTCTATAGGTTTTGACAAATCCATAATGTCATAAATAGGTAAGCCAATGTAGGTTAATAATAATGATGAACAATATAATAATAAATAAATAAATAATACAAAAATAAACTCTGTGTTTCGTGTACTCACAACTGTAAACCTCCTTTCGCCAATCCCTGTGTTCACCATTATAGTATCACGCAGAATAGTTTCACTGACCTGAAAATCTGCTTCACCTATTCACACCACCCCACCCCGCCCAACCTCTGGCAACCAACCGATCTTTTTACTATCTGTATAGATTTGCCTTTTCCAGAATTCATATACTTGGAATCATATAATATGTTCACTACTTGATTTTTTAAAATATTGGTTATCCATGCACCCTCTAGAGTACAGGAGAACAGGAACTTTACCACTGTGCCAACAGCAGGCCCTCGGGGGCTCCTCTGCAGGGATTTGTGGATTGAATGAATGGATGAATGTACCCAGCAACCAGTAGACTGAAAACATCTGTTCTTTTGAAATATTCTTTTCTTGATTTGCTCTAGTAACTTTGGAGCAGACTCGTCTAGGTTTCTGACTTTTCCTTTGGTGCTTTGAGATACTGGGAAAAGAGCTGTTTCCCAGCCCCAAGTGGTTGAGAGTGTGGCTGCCTTGGGGCCTTTTGCCACCTGAGACCAATAGCTCTGGTAGTGATAAATCCAGTCATTTCAGATTTGCAAGTGCTCCCTGGGTTGGAAGTGCAGAATCTGGAGCAAGTCTCACGTGTCAACAGCAGGCTGTGCTGCCTCCCTCCACCCTCTGGTGCTCACAGGCTGCTCAGGAATCTGCTTCCCCACTCTCCTCCCTTCGACCCTGCCTTTGCTCTTCTGAATCCTGCCATTCAGCCTTTGAACAATTTCCATTTTCATCACTCTTTTCCCCTTTCCACTTTCCTGTCCTCACATCCTTTTCACCTGTGAAGCAGAAGAACGCCCTAATGTGACCCGCGAGAGAGGACAGGGCACGGGAGAGTCCCTGTGTTAAGAAAAGGAAGAGCCAGGTATTTTAAAGTGCAATCGACCACACAAGGAGCCACACCTTCTGAAACACTAAGCATGCCCAGAAGTCTCTGCCACAGTTTCCACAGCCTCCAACATTCTCTCATTAAAATTACTTTTCCGTAACTTCTCCCATCTAATATGAAAAATCCATTTTCTCACTCAATTCTTAAATGAGTCTTTTGTTTATTGTATCACGATTTTAGAACTCTTCTTTTTTAATGCCTCTGAATTTTTTAGGATGGAAGCTTTAAGGTATTCCTACTACTTCCTATATTTAGATTCAAGGAAATATGCTTATCTTCACCCTAATCAAGGCCTTTATTGTTTTATATCCTTCAAGTTTCGACCTACTCAGCCTCTGTCTTTCCAGACAGCCCTGATCTTTCTAACATAAACCCCTTCCCAGCAGGGGGAGCACAAATGAACAAACAAAATCCAATAAAACACCAGCAACGCTGTTGATTGCAAAGAGCATAAAGATGCCTTTTCTGGGGCATTTGAAAACTAAGGAAAGAATGTTTTCTAAAATGTGCAAAATTAAAAAAGAATGAAGCACACAGAAAATGTTATTAAAACCCATTTGTAAACTTCAAATATTTTAAGTCACAGAATTTTCAAAAGAATAAGAAAATCTTTTTCTATTTGAAACGTACCTGTTAACTCATTCACTACCAAAGAGCACTGCGTAGGTTAGTGAGTTTAGGTTTACTTTGGGTTCTGTTTTGTAAATTAGAAATATACTTTTAAAGGCTTCACATTTATAATTTGTCATTTGCAGAGCGATTTGCAGTTATAGTTTTATAGTACTCATTCACCTAAAAAAATTAGTTCGTAGTGAATTGTATAGCCTTTGAGTCTATAATAATTTCCTTTTCATGTCTAGCATTTCATAAAATACATTCAGAGCCCTTTAAAAATGAGTAAATCAACCACTTTTTAAGGAGTAAGCTTGCCCCTAAGACATATTTCTTTTTTAAAATGTTTCTGAGGTCCATAAAAATGTTATAAGTGAAGAAATAAAGTAAGCCCAAAGTGTGCCCATGAGACTTACATGACTTTGAGAGCTTTAGTGACCTCGGGGAATCACTTCCTAAAGCTTCATTCTCAGGGTTGATCAAGTTACTAAAAGCCCGAGTGCAATTCCAGCTTCGGTCTGCAGGTCAGAACCCATCACTCCGCTGGCAGGTATGAAACCCCCCTCACTTAGCAGGATCCTAGTCTGGCTTCTATTCCCGGCCTTTTCAGCATTCATTTGAATGGCAAATGTATCCAATCGTATTAAGCAGTGAGCTCAGCAAAGGATAAAATATATAAAGAAGCAAACTTACCATCAAGCACGTTACTATAATAACAAAGATGCTGAGAAATATGACAACAGCATAAAATCCTTCTTTGCTCCAGATTTTGTCCGCTTCATGCTGCCCTTGTAAAACATTTTTCTTTAAAAGCAAAACAGAAAGTCCGACGTTAAATGAGAGCTTGAGGAGACTGGCGTTTCTTATCAGACACTAAACATATTTTTAGCTTGATTCCATTCAGTGTAGTAGAAACACCTACACTCCCCGCTGCAGAGCTGCTTCTCAAACTGATCTGACACAGGCTCTGCCGCCTTAGACAGGCAGAGACTCTTTTATCTCCTGTACAGGAGCGAGCCTGCCCAGCCTGGCAGGTCCGGGTCCCAGGCTTCGTGAATGTCCCGTCCAGTCTGTCTTGGAAGTGACCTGGTCCATAGGTAAGAGTTCTGTTCTTTTCTGTGTTGAGGAAACTGTTTCTGGAGCTAAGTCCCCTCCTCCCACAACACCCTGGTTCAAGCTATAACACAGCTCTTAACTTTTCAACAAAAGTGAAACAGGTGCAAAAAATGTATCTCATGAGGCATTAAGAAACACAGCAACAATGTCAGGATCACTTCCTTCTTTTTTTTCTCTCTTTTATCAAACCTCTGTATTTTTCCATGCAGTCCTATTTGTCAAAATGTGATTGAATTTCCACCTCCACTACATAACTTGTTAGAATATTATATCTTACTTAAACATCAGGGAACACTGCAAAGTTCAGGATTATTTAGTAATGAAATGTGAAATAGTTTTATTTTTATATATACTTTTTTTTGTTTGTTTACTACTTTGGGGGTGGAAGGGTAGAGAAGTAGGAATAAAATGTGAATGAGTGTCTTAATTTTATTTTACCTATTCTTTAAAGAAGCATATCCACTAAATCGAGTCTCAGAATGCATTTAGTTTTATGAATCAGTGGAAATGTATTAATTTATGGTTAAAGAAACTTTAACCTGGACCAAATGGCCCACAGTTAGGAAAAACATATCAAGGCTAGATCGAGTAAAATGTTTCCATTTGCTGACGGCTGCCGTTCCCCCCTTTTGTGAGAATGTGTCTGCCCTGGGATATGGTCTCCAGCGACTAAGAAAGCCTTGAACAACAAGATATTGAATGCTGAAAAGCCACATGGAGAAAGGCCCTGGAAAATGAGAGGTCAGGTTGACATTTCAGCCACAAATGAGTTCCCACCACTGGGATGACTTCAGCCCGTACCACCTGGGACAGAACAACCTGGTTGATGCTAGTTAACCCACAGGATTGTGACAAAGAAGAAGTGGTAGTCGAAGAAAAGGAAAGAAAGCCTTGAATAAAACCTGTCCTTGTGTCTGAACTTAGAAATCACCGCTAATTATTTTTCAAGCCTTTAAACATAATAGAATGCATTCACCATTTGTAAATGAGACAAAAAGAAATATTTGCCTCAAAAAAACATTTTATGAAAACTTTTATCTTGGAACTCAAGTGAGTCTTGGTGGGGAGCTGAGACAAAGTAGAAAGGGTCTGTTGAGTTAACTGAGTTAAATAGTGATGAAAAACAATTTGAGGGGATCTTTTATTGCTTGGAATTGCTGCGTGTCTATTTTTCGTTGCTTGTAAAACATTGATGTGCGTACTAGATTATCTTGCCTACTTTCTAAGACACAGACAAATTCATGGATATAAAAATGATTTCAAGATATATTTTTAAAAATATGTAAATGGTAAGTGAATGGAGAATGTGAAATGCTTGATGAAATGATTAGAAACCAACATCTTTCTGAAAAGGAAACCTTGGGTTCTAGTGACAACTCGTCTTTTACTCTTTTACACCATCCAGATCATATTTTATTCCAATGTGTCCATAATATAGCTGGCAACTAATAAAACAAACTAACAAACAAAAAAACACCACAAAACACTCTTGAAAAGCAATCAAGTACAAATATGTAAATGAGTTTTTGGCAGGCAGCTAACCAGCACCTGTGGCTTGCTACAAAGCAAACAACTTAGTTAAGCCTTCAAGTAGGCAGCATAAACTTGTCAAATTTAAGTATGAGGATCTGAGCTTTAGTTAATGTAAAATTTGGATAAAAAGGGGTGGTTAGGTGGGTGGAAAGATTTTGTGTTCCTAACCTGATCTGGCTCATTTCTTTTCTTCCTGCTATAGTCGCACACCTCCTGCAATATCAACATGTTCCTTTCTGTTTAAGACAAATCTGTTTTGTTTCTCTTTTAACCAAAGCAGTGATGATGGAAGAATTAACCTCCCACCCTCCACTCTCCCACCCCCAGTCAGAAAGACACATGTTTTGTACTCTCAGAACTTAGTCACTGCACTTTCTTGGTAAATAGATTTCCTTCTGAGTCATGCTATTCCTGCTGAGCACTACTATATTTGTGCAGAGATCCAAAAGCCTTGATAAGGGTCGGGTAATAAATGGAAAAGTTTGTAGTTAAGATTCCACAAATCAGAAGAGTATAATTCACAGGACTCTCCCATCTAACCTTTGCATGAGGTTAAAGTGATGCTTTTTATATTTTGTCAGAGGGTTTCATAATTCAGACCCCACGGCCAGGTCCAACCAATGCTGCTCTACCACTTTTACCTCTTATTTCAAACACTCTTAACAATATTTGCTCTTGAACTCTGTTGCATTGGAAGTTGTTGGGTTTTGTTTTGTTTTATGATTTAAAATTTGGGAAGTTTCTTGTATCACTGGATCCATAAGAATTGCTTCTTTATATCTCATTTAATAATTTGATGCACTCTAGTTTTGCTTTAAAAAAAATAAATTATGGCCCTGGCCAGTTTGGCTTAGCGGTTAGAGCGTCGGCCTGCGGTCCGGAGAGACCCGGGTTCGGTTCCCGCTAAGGGCACGTGCTTCGGTTGCAGTTTGTCCCCGGCCCTGGTTGGTCGTGCGGGTGGCAGCCACTCGATGTGTCCCTTCACGTTGATGTTTCTCTCTCTCTCTCTGTTCCTCTCTCTCCCTCCCACTCTATCTGTACAAAAAATGGAAAAATATCCTCGGGTGAGGATAAAAAAAAATAAAATAAAATAAATTATGATACCAGATGGTGAGGGAGATTCCCAAATACTAGGAGATCTGATACAGAGACTTTAGGAGATTTATCTCTTTGGGAGAGATGAAGCACACATAATAAGAATGAACTAGAAATATTACAAAATCTCTGGTTAAGTGATGAACTTAATCCAATTAATGAGGTGCACCTACGAGATGGTTTTGTTGGGTGAAGCCACACTTCACTGTGCAATGCACAGGGCGGACAACTCGTCTGAATGATCTGACCTATGTTACCAGTCCTCGGCCTCAGCACCGTATGGCTGGGACTGTAACTCTTCGGACTGCAGGCTCATGCTCCTAGTACAAGGGAACAAGCACTAACCTCCCGGATTCCGGTTTGTATTTATTTGGTAGGATATTTTCTCTTTGCAAATATTCAATGGAAGTATCAGCTGACACTGGCCTGTTACTTAAAGAAAGCAACTACCTCCTTTGCAATATAAAACCTATAAAACTGGAGTCAATGGTAACTGAACAAAAACAACCAAATCCTAAATCTTTTTCTTTTTTTGGTTGATCCTCACCTGAGGATATTTTTTCCACTGATTTTTAGAGAGAGTGGAAGGTGTGGGGAGAGAGGCATTGATGTGAGAGTGACACATCGATTGGTTACCTGCAGTACATGCCCTGACTAGGCCCGGGGATCGAACCCGCAAGCCAGGTACATGTCCTTGACGGGGAATTGAGCCTGAGACCCTTTGGTCCTCGGGCCGATGCTCTAACCACTGGGCAACACGGGCCAGGGCTAAATCCTTTTTAGTGTGAATGCAGGACATATTGTTTCAATAGATTACTTAATTTTATAAAAGCATTTATTAATGGAAACTAAAGTAATGAATTTAATTTTATTTCCCTGAGATTTGACTTAATAGGCAAGAAATCTAGTTTTATCTTTAAGAGCATCTTATACTAAAGTAATATTTGTGCGCCTACAGTGTTCTAGATACTGCACTAAAAATATTTTTTTAAATGTCCCTTTGTCCCCCAAAAGACATAGATTCAAAATGAAAACAGACAATAAACAAAAGTAATTCTCTATTTGGTATTTTTCTTTCCCAAAAGTTATTTCTAAAAAAAAAAACCAAGCCAATAAAGAAATGGCAACAACAAAAAATACATCCTTCCCTGAAAGTAGATAACATAAGTTTAGGAAAAGATGCTTTGAGACATGACTCACAATGTTCTGTCATCCATGTAAAGGATGGAAAACCAAAATGACAGTATTCATTTTTTTTCCTCTTAATAAACATGCTCCCATCGCAGAACTAGAGTTTTAAGATAAAAATGTGAAAGCATGGGCGGGGGCATCAGCTGTCATCACACACTAACCACAGAGCATGAGTGGGACAGCGGGGACCCCCAGGCTGCCATCGCCGGCTTGACCGCTCTCCGCAAACGCTTCAGCAGCGCCCCTTTGGCCGCGCGAGTCTGAGTCCCCCATGAGGACGGGCTGTTTCTGTGTTTCGAGCTGCAGGTTAGAGTGCAATGCTGGGCCGCTTTTAAAAGTGCCCAAGCAGCCTTGGCCAGTTTGGCTCAGCGGTTAGAGAGTCGGCCTGCGGTCCAGAGAGACCCGGGTTCGGTTCCCACTACGGGCATGTACCTCGGTTGCAGTTTGTCCCCGGTCCTGGTTGGGTCATGCGGGTGGCAGCCACTCAATGTGTCCCTTTCACGTCGATGTTTCTCTCTCCCTCCCACTCTGTCTGAACAAAAAATGGAAAAATATCCTGGGGTGAGGATTTAAAAAAAAAAAGTGCCCAAGCAGAAGGCTGGATCCATTCACCTGTCCTGGAGGAAATGCCCTTTATAGCCAATTAAAATACTTTCTAGTCTCCTGCAACATGGTATTTCCCAGTGTCTAGATTTCCTAGATTCCCACGATTTCATAAGAAAATATTAAACATTGACCATGAAATACACTTTCATTATTAAAGTACAGCCCTGTGGTCTTGTGGGCTAATAGTTCTGTGATAGGCAGTGAGGATAAGCTCTTCACCTTCACCAAGCTGGGGTGTGTTGGAGGACCCTCCAATGCGTACTTGATTTCACCTGGTGTTTTGTATGGTGAGATTCTCTTGGTTCACAAATCTGGATGAGTCACTGAGCTGCCATGTTCTTAAAGCATTAAGAGTGGCATTTAAACTCAGAATAAAGCACCAGGGAAGAAGGATTACATAAGTCACTCCTGAAAGCTGACAGGAAGTAGAATAAATTAATCCAATGGTCTTTTTAAATTTTAAAGAATTGTCCTGGGGAAAATGTGTGAAAGTCAGCCCGTGAGGGACCTGGACTGTAAGGGTTGGGTTCGATGCACAAAGGAGAGGCCCTGCAGAGTCGCAGGCAGGTAGGGCTGGGAGGGGAGTGGGTGCTTGGGCTTATGCTGGTCTTTTCCTCTGGTCTCTTCGAAGCATGAGGTGGCCTCTTCCTCAAAGCTCCCCATGGCACAGCATGGTAATGCTGTCATACCCCTGCGTTCTCTCGCCTGCTTGTGTCTCATTCGCCCTACTAGAACATGAACCTAGTGAAAGCAACAATCATATTTTGTTTGCTTATTCATTTATTTTTCTGACTTTGAATACCACTAGCACAGTGTCAGGCTACTTGTGTGCCCACTGAATGCCAGGCACTGAATGAAGGCACCAAGGACACGGATAAAATGAGCTGGCATGTCTCCCAGGGAACGGCAGTGCAGAGATGGACTTGAAGAACAGCAGAGGATGAGGAGTTTTCACACTGAGCTCGACGAGAACCCACATGGCTGAGCACTCACGTGTGTGGAGGCACAGGGAGGGTACAGGAGACTGATCTCGAAACATGAAAGGTGTATAGATGGAGCAACGTGTGCAAAAGCATGGAGGGAAGAGAAAGTATGGGGGTGTCACGGTACCTATGAAGTTTGGAATTGCTGAAGCATAAACGAGGAGGGTATTATTCAACAATGATGAAGCCTAGCACACAAAGTATCATATGCCATATTTAGAAATGGCACGTTTGATTCTGTAGCGTTTAGGAGGCCAAGGAAGAATCATAACATTAGAAGGGCATGGCCAGATTTATTTTAGAAAGATTACCCTGGTGCCAAGAGAGAAAAGACACTGTGTGTGTGTGTGTGTGTGTGTGTGTGTGTGTGTGTGTGTGTGTGTAGGGCAGGGATCAGAGCGATGCTAAGTGCAGAAAAACCAGTTGAAGGTTGTTATAGTCACAATTCAATGACATACATTTTCATTCTGCCAATCAATCCTGCATTAAAATATTTGTTCAGTGCCTACCGTATATGAGGATTTTCACAAATATTAAACAAATTAATTCATATTTCAACTCTATAAAATAAGGACTAGACCCATTTTTTTTTTTTAACTTATACCCATTTTGGATATGAAGAAACTGAGCCTCAGCGAGTCTGACACCACAAAAAGACTTGATTTCACAGACATTAAATCACCTGCCCAAGGTCACACATACATCTTAGGTGACTTTGGGTTTCAAATGCAATCTTGTACCAACACCACACCCGTGATATTTGCTGAAAGGAGAGGCATTGTGCTTTACTGAAAAATGGGACAGACTAAGAAACAAGATGTCTAGATTTTCAACATTGCTTTATAGCTTACATGCCTTGTCACCTTGATGATATCACTTAATTTCTATGGGTTGAACTTTTGTACCTATAAAAATGTTCCCGTATGTTTCCTCCAGGTCTGATTCTGTGATTCGGTGAATTTAATTACATATGTTTAAGATAATGATCATTCTAGTGAGTTTCCTGGTATGGGATGGAATAGGAAGAGCGGAAAAGGGACAGAATTCATCAAAGAGTGAGAATAGTGTGGTTGGTAGGGGAACTTTAAACTGTCAAATTTGGAAAATACCCACAGTTCTTAAGAATGGGATCTTCAGCAAAAGAAAAATCACATTTCAAATTAATTCCACGGTTGGGGAACACGGTGACTATTTGGTGACTATTTTGCCCATGGAGGCAATGAGGAGGGTGCACCTGTCGAGGAAGAAAGATTTGAGTGTGTTTTTTGGACATTTCAGTTTCAAATAACCAACTGGCAAAGATATCTAAATGATCTTTGTTCTAGACAATGTACTGAATAAGTCAAAATAAATTACAAGGCCATAAAGATTTAGAGAAGAAAGTGTCAAAAATGGAAATTGATGTGAAAATGAACTTCCATAAGGAATAAACATACATGGGGTGAAGATCAGAGAATTCTGACTCTTGGGGAGATTTTTATTATCAAATAACATACAATAAACAGCATTAATGCCAAAGCTTCTTGAGGTTGGGTTACCAGGTTATGCTAAATGTGCAGATTTTCGGATGAGATCTTCCGAGCCACAACATACCTCAGGGGAGACTTCGGTGATTCCAAACTGGGATAAACTCTGGTGTAAAACATCGGTATTAAGTGAACGCAGCACTTCCTCAGACAGCAGGGCGTCAGAAACCCCTCCTTTTCGGTTTATGGGAGACACAAAGAGTTCCACACTGTTCTTCTTTCCCTGGTAAAGGCAGGTTATTTGCCTATGTTAATAGACATTTTTAAACAGCTTTGGGAACTATTCTACCTTCCTCTAGAAACACCAAAGAACGTGGAAACCCTAGAATCTTTTTTTTTTTTTTAAGATTTTTAGATAGCGCGGAAGGGAGAGGGAGAGAGAAACATTGACTGGCCGCCCCCTGCACACCCCCTACTGGGGATGGAGCCTGCAGCCCGGCATGTGCCCGACCTGGAATCGAACCAGCAACCTTTTGGTGCCACACTGGCGAGGGAGGAACTCTAGAATCTGAAAAGGCACCTTGGAGATTACATTTATTAGTGATTCTCTGGTACACTTAGTAATACCAGCCCAGAGTTTGAAGTCTTCATATAGCTTTCTTTTAAGTAACTGACACCTCAATATTTTTAATTTTATATTTCACTGGATGCTGGTTTATTTTCTATTCCATACTGTGATTTTTTAAACTTGAATTTGTCATCATTATTTATACCCCCCAACCCCACTTCCCCCTCCCTCCCCTCCCCAGTCACCACACTGCTGTCCATGAGTTCCTTCTCCTTTTCCGCCTTTATTGCTCAATCCCTCCATCCCCCTGCCTCCCACCGAACCCCAAAGCTGTCAGCCTGCTCTCTGACTCTGTCACTATTTTGCTTGTTTTGAAATATACTGTTCAGATGTTCCCTGAGTAATTACATTCAAAGAAGAATTGTAAAACCCAGTGAATTGAATAAAACCTGATGCAACAGTACAATTATTAGGCATCGCCACTCCGTTTACTTTTCTTATAATGTGTTTTAATGGAAGGCTGGACTCAGTAAGGAAGGTGATGCTACGTGAGCTCTGGGGTCACTTGCCTGATTGTGTTCTCCACCTCAAATGTCACATTTTAAAGTCCATCCTTGGGTAGAAATGCATGTTGCACAGTAACATCATGATACTTTCCTATCAGGATTACCTCATTAGTTGAAATGGAGACAGAGGATTTTTTTCTCCCATAAATGCAGACAGGACACATACACACAAAAAATAAACATCACACAAAGCCATCGCCTCTGACTGATTCTCTTTACAAGTTGTACAATGTACTTATGGGGGGAGTTACTGCTGGTCTTTCCTTTTTGACACGGAGTTCTTGCATGTTAGAAAACTTCCTTTTAATGCAATTTATGAGTTCAGCCAAGGATAAAATGGAGTATGAAAATACTACTAGCAATCCAGAAAAATAACATTCTCTGTGTTCGCAGGGAAAAAGTGACAACAATGAAGTATAGCGTAATACAGATGTCAGACATGTTTATAATAACTTAAATAGTTTATGACCTAATAACAACGATAATAGGAATAGAGCGATTGCTTTTGGCCTGACACGCTCAGATGTACCTTAAATTTGTTATCTCATTTTAATACTCAAAACCCCTCCAGGATGTCAGTGTTATAATTCTCTCCATTTTGCAAATGAAGAAACATAAGTAGCTTGCGTAAGGTCATACACGGGACATGGCCAAGCTGGAAATGGGGTACACGATCTTCATCACCATGCGCTGCTGCTTCGGGTATTATCATAACTCTACCCATCATAATAACTGCTCTAAGAAGCAGATGTGTGTACATGCTAGTAACATTCTCCTGGGACATGCATGTCCCTGTCTGGGTGAGGAAAACCCCTTTATTATCCCTGCAAAGACCTATTTTATATATATAAAATCTAAATCTAGTGCTAAGACAACTATAGTACCTAAATCTTCTCAGTTAAGCAAGGTATGCTTTGGATATAACCCATTTCCCTCTTTCAGGGTATTAGGAAATACTGTATTTTCTTTCCCATGGTACTGAGTTAAAAACTTTGGTTTGTAAGCATATTTAGTCCCAGAAAATAGTTGACTTAGAGAACAAAGTCATTATGGGAAATGAAACAACTTGCCCCATCCACACACATAACAATGAAAACAAAAACAAAAACAAAAAACAAAAACCCTAAACCACAATAAAAAGCAAATTCTTCTCCAGGGCTGGAAATGAGAGGTTGGTTCGGTGGAAAGTCGAGCCCAAACAGGGGAATCAGAATCTAGGCAAGGAGAACATGCAGTTCTTGCTTGAGTTCCCATTGCAGTGGAAATTAAGAACAATTTTAAAACTGTAAGATGATTCCCAAGTCCCTTTGCACAGGAACCTTAGGTAATTAGCCTTTTACAAAGAGAAAGTCATCCGCTAGGAGTTGGCCTTTCTCTGCCTTCGCTCAGGCGCACCTTCAAATACAGATGGGCACGAGTAGTTGGATGACATCAAGGTTCCCAAGCGCTGAGAAGAGGGGAGAAGAACGGATGTGGGAGATCGATTGATGGGTCTAAAGTGGGCTCTGTACAAAAACTCCTTTGGGTTTGCCCCATCCTCACCTCAATACCTATCCACGCCTTCTCGAGGCTTTTCCGACCACCTGCTCTTGCATTCCATTTGGAATGCTATCTTCAAGGATTTGCTTTTCTTTATTATTTCATCAAAATTCTCTCTGTGCATTCAGTATCCTTCATCCTACTGCTATGCTTGAAGGAGTTTTCATAGGTGCTGTCTGAAGACAGTGCTGTAATGGACACCGAAGGTCTCACTCTTAGGAAGAATATTTTGGGTGTAGTGTCAGGTTGGTGACAGGAGTATTTTGGGGCCGCTCTATTCAAACCAACCAGGGTCCTAGCCTTGAACTGTGGGAGGGTTGATACATTTTTTCTCTAAAGGGCCAGAGAGTTAGATTTAGTCAAACAATCTGTTAGAATGACTCAACTCTGTCATTGTAACATAAAAGTAGCCATAGGCAATATGTAAACAACTGGCTGTAGCTTATTGCAATAAAACTTTCTTTACAAAAACTGCCAGTAAGCCAGCTTTGGCTCAGGGGCCATGGAATGATAGTATAGGTGTTTTAAATTATTGCTCTTTACTACTGAGACCTTCAATAAAGATCAATGCTTGAACTTGAAATGGAGGCGTCTTACAATGAGGCGATTGATGTGCACTTGCTGGGGTAAGAGTCCTAAAGCTGCCGCCACTCCCTGGCGGAACAGTCGAAGCAAGGTTATGTTCAGCTTGTTGACATCCATTTGCAGTGTCTGGGGAAACAAAGAGAGCCAAGTTATAGTTCAGTGTTCGGTTCAGGATATTCCACTCCTGACCGATGATTGACCACAACAATTTCTGTCACTTTGATACATTTACACTCATGGTGCTTTGTTGCATTTTAATGGAGATAACATTATAGGGATATTTTCCATGAAAATCTAAATGGTCTTAGTTAAAAAGATGGTGCATGGTATAATAATGCAATCTGTCTGGTGTTAATCAATAAGGTATATGAATGATCAATTCATAAAGAATTTCACTGAAATGTGTGTTGGTTTATTCAGCCTTGTTTTCATATCCTGATGACAGAATGGAATATGCAGCCAAGTGTATTTCAGTAATCCAAGCTGAAGGACGGCTTTACTTGGTGTTCACACGCAATCACAGAAAGGAAGATGCTGTGTTAGGTTCCACAACACCAGACTTGACAGTCTCTCTCTATAGTGTTCTGATGCCAATGCAAGGCAAAGAATGAGGTGCAATGATGCATTTTCAAGGTAAAGAAACCAATGGTACTGGTGATTTGGTCTAAAGTAAACAATTCTTATTCAATTGTTTGGGCAAACACTCTTAATTTTCAAGTTGTTTTGGACAAAGACAACCGAACACCTAAAATTTCCTAAAATACAAATCAAGTTATGAAATTAATAATACAGCCTTAATTTAAGTAATGGGTGCATTACTACATTTAACCATAGTTATCTATTTTCAAAAACGCACCATAATCATTTGAGATATTATGTAAGATAGGGAAACTATACATTTAATACATATATATTTGATAATATTTTATTTTTATGCCATCCTCAACCCCCCACCTCTGCCAACTACCAATCTATTGTCTATATCTATGAGCTTTTTTTTTTTTAGACTTCATGTAAAAGAGAGATCATCAGTATTTATCTTTCTCTGTCTGACTTATTTCACCTAACATAATGAATGCCTTTGAGGTCCATCCACATTGGAGCAAATAAGAAGATTTCACTCTTTTTTTGTGACTGAATATTATTCCATTGAGTGTTGTACGTATATCTAAAACAATGTCTTTATGCATTTATCCATCAAAGGACACTGAAGTTGTTTCCATATCTTGGCTATTGTATGCAATGCAAGGGGGTGCACATACCTTTTCAAGTTAGTTTTTTCACTTTCTTCAGATAACTACCCAGAGGTGGAATTACTGGATCATATGATAGTCTGTTTTAATTTTATGAGGAACCTCCATACTGTTTTCCATAGTCACTATCCCAATTTACTTTTCCATCAACAGTGCTCAAGGGTTCCCTTTTTTTCACACGTTCACCAATACTTGTTATTTCTTTTTTTCTTTCTTTTTAAAATAATAACCATTCTACCAGGTGTCAAGTGCTATCCATTGTGGTTTTAATTTACATTTCCCTGATGATTAATAATGTTGAGCATTTTTCATACACCTGTTGGTCATCTTTGGAAAAAATGTCTCTTCATATCTTCTGCTCATTTTTAAATTGGATTTTTTGTTGTTACTGAGTTGTATGAGTTCTTTGAATTTTGGATATTAACCTCTTATCAAATTTGCAAATATTTTCTTCTGTTCAGTAGGTTGCCTTTTTATTTTACCAGTGGTTTACTTTGCTGTGTAGAAGTTTTGTAGTTTTATGTAATCTCACTTATTTATTTTTGCTTTTGTTTTGCTTTAACTTTTCGTGTCAGATTCAAAAATCATCGTCAAGGCCTATGTCAGTTTACCACATATGCTTTCTTACAAGAGTTCTATAATTTCAGGTCTTACAGTCTAGTCTTTCATGCATTTTTCTGTTAACTTTTGCATACAGTGTAAGAGAGTGGTCCAGTTTCATGCGTTTGTATGTGGCTGTCCAGTTTTCCCAACACTATTTATTAAAGAGACTGTGCTTTCCCCATTGTATATTCTTGGCTCCTTTGTCATAAATGATCTGTGGGTTTATTTCTGGGCTCTCTATTCTGTTCCATTGATCTCTGTGTCTGTTTTTTATGCTAATGCCATGCTGTTTTAATAGTATAGTTTTGTAATTGAATTTGAAATCAAGGAACTTTGTTCTTCTTTATCAACATTGTTTTGGTTCTTCAGGGTCTTTTGTCGTTCCATATAATTTTTTGGATTGTTTTTTCTATTTCTATGCAAAATGCCATTGGAATTTTGATAAAGACTGTATAAAATCTTCAGATTGCTTTAGGAAGTATGGACATTTTAACAATATTCATTTTTCCAATCCACGAGCACAAAATATTTTTCCTTTTTTGTGTGTGTCTTCTTAAATTTCTTTACTTACTGTCTTATAGTTTTCAGTATCTAAGTCTTTCACTCTGGTTAAATTTATTATTTGGTATTTTATTCTTTTTGATGAAATTGTAAATAGGATTGTTTTCTTAATTTTACTTTCTGATAGTTCGTTATCAGTGTATAGAAATGCAACAGATTTTTTTTTGTATTGATTTTGCAATATTAGTGAATTATTTTATTAGTTTTAACAATTTTTTGATGGAGTCTTTAGGGTTTTTTATATATAATATGTCATCTGCAAATAGTGACAGTTTTACTACCTTTGCAGTTTAGATGTCTTTTATTTCTTTTTTCTTGCCTAATTGATTTGGCTAGGACTTCCATTATTATGTTGAATAAAAGTGAAAGTGAGCATCCTAACCTTGTTCCTGATCTTAGAAGAGCTTACAGCTTTTCCCCATTGAATATACTATTAGCTGCGGCTCTGTCGTGTATGACCTTCATTATGCTAACGTGTGTTCCCTCCTTGGTGAGTGTTTATCAAAAATAGATATTGAATTTTGTCAAATGTCTTTTCTACATTCATTGATATGATCATATGATTTTTATCCTTAATTTTGTTAATGTGGTGTCTAACATTGACGGATTTGTAGATGTTGAACCATCCTTGCAATTCTGTAATAAATCCCACTTGATCATGGAATGACATTCTTTTTTTAAAAAATCTTCACCTAAGGATATGTTTTTATTTCATTGATTTTTAGAGAGAGAGAGAAAGGGAGAGAGATCGATTGGTTGCCTCTAGTACATACCCTGACCGGGGATTGAACACAGGAATCAAACCCACAACCTTTTGGTATATGGATGATGCTCCAACCAACTGAGAAACTGAACAAGGATGGTATAACATCTTTTTAATGTACTGTTGAATTCAGTCTGCTAATATTTTGTTGAGGATTTTTGCATCTATGTTCATCAGGGATATTTTCATCAAGGTTCACTATGTTCATCACCTGTACTTTTCTTTTCTTGTGACATTCATGTCCAATTTTGCTATCAGGGTAATGCTGTCCCCATAAAGTGAATTTGGAAGCATTTCCTACTCCTCTGTTTTTTTGGGAAAGTTTGAGGAAGACTAATATTAACCTTTTCTTTTTAATGTTTGGTAGAGTTCATCAGTGAAGCGATCTGGTCCTGGATTTTGTTTGCTAGAGTTTTAAAAAAATCATTATTATTGATTCAGTCTCCTTACTATTAATCAGTCTGGTCAGATGTTTACTTCTTGGTAAATTGTGTGTTTCTAGGAATTTATCTATTTCTTATAGGTTGTCCAATTTGTTGACATATAATTGTTCATAGTAGTCTCTTACAACCTTTTGTATGTTTGTGGTACAACTGTAATAGCTCCTCATTCATTTATGATTCTTTAATAATGCATTTATAAATCTTTATACATTTCTTATATAATTATAATGTGTAATTCACAAAGTGGATCATAGTAGGTTATTAATAACCATCAGATGGTTGCAATATAATCTAGTCTATAAAATGAGGCACACTTCTGTGTATACACTTTCTCATGAAGAGACCACCTACAAGTGTAAACTACTCTAGTGTAAGAATTCTTACAGGGCCTTCCACCATTTTGATCTAAAAGGAGAATGATACCGATTTAAGATTGTATAGTCTTATTAGAAAACAAAACATTTTCTATCCATAAAGGAGGCACAAAATGAGTGACTGGAAAGTGGACCGAATGCTCAGTGCCATAGGAACCAGAGGGAGCCGGGGAGGTCCAAGAGGGCTGGTGGGTACAGTAATGGCCCAGCCGAAGCTCCAGAGAGCCTGTGCCTTAGCATCTTCTAATGCTTTCGTGGGGAAGGGGTCACAGTGCTTGGTCACGTTAGAGAGCTGGAATTGGACTGCTTTTTTGTTTAGGTCCTCATGTGAGGATATTTTTCCATTTATTTTCAGACAGTGGGAGGGAGAGAGAGAAACATCTATGTGAGAGAGACACATAGATTGGTTGCCTCCCGCACGACCCCGACCAGGTTCAGGGACTAAACCACAACCGAGGTACATGCCCTTGATCGGACTCAAACATGCCACTCTTTGGTCCTGGTGAATGCTCCAACTGCTGAGCCAAACCAGCTGGGGCTGGAATTGAATATCTTGAAAAAAAATCTAAGATCCAGAAAAGGGCACAACCATTCAAAAACTCTACCTAACAGCCCAGCTGTAAGGTACACCTTGCTTCTGGGGTGAAGGACACATAATTATGTTGGGATTAGGTAGAAAAGCTACTTCAAAAACTACACCATTAGTAAACATTTTTTTATTAAATAAAAATTATCTAATAGTACACAATAGTTTGCTACATTATTCTCTATACTTCTGTACTTTTCCATAGTCTAAAAATGTTCCCATTATTTAACATCATAATTCAAGACAGAAAATAAGATGAGCTCAATGCTGAAGAATAAGTAGGATTTGGAAATGCAGTGATGAGAAAAACATTACAGTTTTAAACATGCTTTATGTATCCACCTGGAAAACCCAAGAGATTAGAAAAACTCAGTCCACCTGCGTGGCTCTGAGAACCGGAAGCTCCTTTTATCCAACAGCTGGCTTTCCGCTGTGCAGGCTGTGGCAGCTGCCAGTCGATATGGGGCGCTGTGCTGGAGATTGTTTATGCCCCTTCCTTTGCAAGGCAAAGATGGGTTTCTTGTTTCCCACAAACCCTGATGAGGAAGCACGGACTTCTGGATCCCCAGCAGTGTTTGTCCCCAGTCCCCGTGGGCAAAATTTGGAGCCAATGGTCTACAGTGGGATCAAGGGGTTGGGTACACACTTGAGAACTCAATTCCTAGGGCCATGGTCACCTTGAGGCCTGTGACTGTGGAGACAGCATTCAACCCAAGTTCCTCAGGGGGAATGGTAAATGGAAGTGAAATGGGAACTCAAGGTTAAAATTAACAACAAAAAAAAAAAAAAAGAGAGAGAGAGAGAGAGAGAAACTGCCCCCCAAATAAAAGCTGTGCCTTTGAAACAGAAATTTAGACTACCTAATTAAGCGAGTAAGTGAGGTGAAGTAATCAGGTTCAAACCGCAATCATCTGGTTTATTGCGTCAAAACCTTTGAATCACTTGCCTCGGTTCTCTGCTCGCCTGTGAAAAGCGGGGTTGACTCCACAGTGCATGTAGTTCTGACTACTCCCCATAAGACAGTGATGGTAAAACGTAGTACAAACAGAAGAGAGCGACATTTGAGGGCCTAATAAGTGCCAGGTAGTATGCATGAGTGCAATTAAAAAGAAAAAAGTAAAGATTCTAGACAAAGAGAATTTTATTTTAGAGAAAATGAAAGTAAGTGATTTGCTATAGTTAGAGGACAGATGCTTCTGACCAGATGTAGAAACGCACAGCTTCTGCTCGTCCTATGATGTGAAGTTGTAACAAATGGGCTAGAATATAAATTCCATGGCAGTAACACTAGTGTTACAACTTTAAAGTTACCAAACAACAGTGAAAGATACATAGTCTGAATATTCAACCCATTTGGTTATTTCTAACATTTAACACACAAATAACTAAAATTTTTATTTCAAAGAGATTAAAATGCTCTTTCTCAATGCAAATTATAAGCCACTTAACAGTAGTAAATAGTGTAGTTTTTATCCAAGAACAAATGAGTGTTTTTATTGATATTGCAAATACATGAGCATACAGAAAAAATTAAACAACATAAGAAAAATTTCAAAGATTTGAAACTCCATCTGTATTTAAATTTATTGGGTCTCTTGTTAAGAGGCTTCTTGAGTCAATTCCTTTTACCTGGGGCTTTGGTCCTTTCCCTCACTAGTGCTTGCCCCGATAAAGTAATACCTCTTTGTAATAAGACTTTCTTTGGTCGCCAGACTGTCCACTAAAGTAGTTTAAGCCTATGAATCTTGGATATAAATCAATTTGATGCAACTGATTAAAATGTAGCACTTGAATTTAGGTACCAGCATGATGTTTAAATTTTAAATATGTGATTGGCTTTTAGCTATTTGTTTTGAAAGGATAGCTGAATTATTTTTGCCTGGGAGTGGTGAAGCTTTCTGAATGACAGCCCCCTCTTATATTATTAGGTAGCTTGGATTGTCATCTGGTCACCCCAGTGAGAGTCAAGCCACATCCCGTGGCCCCGTTGTGGGGAGGAAGGCCGAATGGCCATCCTTCTGTCTAAAGAGATGGCCTCGATGCCCTTGGGAGAAGCCTAGTCTCAATTCCCAAAAGACAAAAAATAACTCAGACCCCTTCAGGACCAAAGCCTGTCAGGGGGAATCCACCCGCCTCTCACTGGGTGCTTTTATGCTATCTGGAATCTGTAACTCCATTCTTGGTAAGAGGCCTCCCCTTTCTGGCCAGCAGTTAGATTGGCAGGTGATCTCCAGGAATAAAAGCAAACATTTCTCTCTTTATGTCTTTGAAACTTGTAGAAAACCCTGACCTATGGGAGGCATTTATACCATCATCCAGTCCCGTCTTATAAGTCTCTGCGTTGTCCTCTGCTATTACAAACTAATGACTTTTATTTCCGTATTTCACATCCCCACCTTGCCTGGAGCCTTGCACCCGCTTCCTCTGCCGGGATGTTCCACGTACACTGCAAACCCAGTATTGCCCAAACTGAGCTTACATTTTCCCTCGCCTCACCCACAGATTTACTTCTAATTTCCACATTTTATGTTATTATTATTTTTATCGCTGACAGTATTACAGATGTCCCCCGTTCCCCACACCCCTTTGCCCCTGAAGTACCGTATTTGGAAGTCATTCTGACTTGACTTTTCCCCTCATGCTTCACCCCAGCATCATGACATCCAATTAATGATCAAGTTCTGCCTATTCTACCTTCTAAATATCTCCTGAATGTGGATTCCATCTTCTCTTCATCTATATTTCCACCATCTTAGTTCAGGCCACCACCAGGTTTATCTGGACCCTGGTCTCTAACTCACTCCCGGAATGGACACCACTGTGATCTGTGCAAAATGCAGTCTAGTCACTATTCTGCTTCAAACACGCTGAGGAAATCTCATTTTCTAATGAAAGATTCTAAGTCCCTGGTTCCGCCCAGTCTTACCTCCCAGCCCTCCACCATGCACACTGCACTCAGCGGTACCGGAGGTGTGCTGTACCCTCACACTGTGGACGTGCGTCTGCAGGTGGCTGGCAGCCTCTTCCTTCTCTGAGGCTCAGCTCCAAGACCACGGTCAGCCTTCCGTGGCCTCTCCTCCCCTCCCTGAGCCTTCAGCTCGCCCAAATACTCTGAGTTGAACTTCAGCCAATTTTTGTTCAAATGTTTATAATAAAAGCCTCACATTTATTTTTAAAAATTTAAGGCATAGAAAGATATATAGTAAAAAGTGAAAGTATACCTGTCCTCTCCTAAACCTTTATTTCAATCCCTAGAAATGGCACAGCCATTTCTTGTGTATCCTTCCAAGTGTTGTCTATGTGTATATTGTAACAAATAATATGTACATATTATCTATTATGTTTATTACTATTAAATACAATAGGATTAAACTATACATATTATTCCATAACTTGCTTTTTCCACTTATTAATATATCTAGGGTATAGTTCTATATTTATAATATATACTATTGTGAAATATCATGTTTTGATTCTTATCTCATAATTTTTTACTCTTCACAGGGGAGCTTATTGCATTCACTTTGATTATTTTAGCTGATATAAATGCTTGTACTACTTTATTTTGTTACCTTACTTTGTGTTTTCACTTCTTTTGTTTTCTGTCTTGTGCTATATGGTCTTTTGTTCTTGCTATTGTTCTACATTTTTGTCTTCTAGGATCTATATTTATAATGTTAAATTTTACTGATTATATATCTATATCTATATATACCCCTTATTTCTTAATTCACTAACTTAAGAAAGTATTTAACGCCCTTCTTTGAAAAACGAGAAAATATACATCTCTTCCAACCCAGTTTCATCATCACCACCCAGTTTTAATAATTGTTTTTATATTGTTATATTTTATGATATTTACAGTATATTCCGTGTACGAGAGACCACTCACTAAATTATTGTCTCTTCCTGGAAGCTCAGTCTGTTTGTATCTTGGTGGAGTCATATACGATTTCTCAGCAATTAATGTAAGTGAAGATAAAATGACATCTTCGGTCGAGGCAGCTGAGTGTGCCTTGTCGACTGTCTTTCTCTCTTCCTTCTGTCTGTTTGCTGGGTGATTCCAGAGGGACCCTAAGACTCTATTAAAAATGACAGAACCACACATAAGAAGATGCCTGGGACCCCCCAGTCACTGCATAAAGCAGAGGCCCTGCCCAACACCCCTCATTAAACAGTAACATGAGTTAAAAATAAATTTTTATTGTATTAAGTTGCTAAGACATTGGGGTTGTGTTACCATTATTTATACTGATGAATGTATAATTTCTGTAATTATAATTTCTAAAGTTCAATAGTGTTACTTATATGTTCAAATGGATTCAATGCCCATGGTGTCTTTTTTTTTTTTTTTTAAGAATGTCCCCACTACTGAATTCTTTATTTTGACATATCTCTTATTTAGCTGGATTTCATTATCAAATAATTTTTTTTCCAAGTAGGGCTCATGATTGCTATATTTCTTGAGGTGTTATATGTTTGAGAATGTATTTATGGTGCCTTTGATAATAGATAACATTTTGGCTGGATATTAAATTCTTGATTCAATCTTTATTTTTATTTTTTTGCCTTTGAATTCTGCTGCTATTATTCCGATACCTTCTGCCATTGAAAGTTTCTATGAAAACTACCAGGGCCTGAGGCTAGTCTGTCTGGAAGATAACTTACTTTTTTGCCTGTAACCTCATTGAAATATTTATCTTTAAAGTTAAACTTCACCAGGATATTTCTTTGAGTTGACAGTCCCTGCAGTGGGGCATGCCTTTCAAGTCGACAGATTCCAGACTCTTTATTTAAGAAATATTTCCTCCTATTATACATTTGAATCATATTTTCTAAATATTTTTGATTCACCTTCAAGGACATCAATTATGCAATTGTATATCCCTTGTCTTTCTCTCTAAATACTTTATTTTATGTACTTATTTTCTTACAGTTTGCATATCTTTATTTAATTGAATTTTTCTCAGGCCTGTTCTTTGTCGTTATGTGTTAATAGCAGAATCTGTTCTATTTCTTTTGTTCCTAATGTGGCTTTGATTTCTGTAATGTGTGTTTTATTGTTATTTTCATTTATCTCTGAGTTCTGCCAGCTTACTCTTGGTGATGCCCTAGACAATCTATGTTCTCTCTTAACTGTTTCAGACAAGAAGTGACATAAAACTTAGTGTATTATTAACTTACAAATCTATGTTGTTGTTGTTTTTCTTAACAAAAAGTTTAGCTTTTCTTTCTCTCAAATTCCTCCAATGACTTTCTATCACGTTTAGAGGCAAATTCAGTCACAAGGTCCTACTTTATCTGGCTCCTGAGCCTCATCTAATATCCAGCCCTCGAGCTACTCCATCCTTTCTCCAGCTCCCTGTACGAGCCACGCTCATTCTTACGTCACAGCCTTGGCCTTCACCTGCCACCGCCTGGAGGGTTGTTCAACATGACCTCATGGTGGCTCCTTCTGGCCGGTCAGCTCTCAGTTAAAGCCACCTCCTCAGGGAGGCCTTCCCAGCTGGGCCATTCCCTGTCACATCACCCTGCCGTCTTTTCCTCATAGCATTTATTACTATATGACAGTTTCTTATTGATTGGTTTGCTGTAGAGCCCCTTTACAGAGATGTGGGCTCACTGACGGAGGACCTTGTTGGCCTGGTCTCCAATATAATCCCAACGCCTGAACAGTGTCGGCATCTAGTACTATTACTGCATCTTTGCGAATGAAGGACTACGTGAGTCGTCACGATCAACACTGTGTAGTTGCAAAGTGGGAGAATATGAGTGAGTTGCACGGTAGGCATAGAACCAGGGCTCTGCTCTGAGGTAGTTACTGAGAGGTTCACCCGAAAGGCCTAACCATTCCAAAAAGACACAGAGTTGATTTAACACAATTAAATGTTTGATTTGCAATTAATATGTCTCTGATACTTTAAGTACTACACAATTCCGGAGAGAAAAAAATCAGTTTATGTTATCTTAGGTTTTCGAAATCTGCTTCTAATTGGTGAAGGCAACATAAGTTTTCTGAGTAGTGTGCTACATTGATTGTAAATTGAACTCAAATTTAATCAGTATTAGTGTCTATTTCTTGTAACTAATTTGAGAGTTTAAAAATGCATCTTTATAACTATAAAAATTAAATATGTTCATGATAGAAGATTTAGAAAATACAGAGAATTAGAAAAAAGGGAATACATATAATTCATAATAGTTTATTCTATCACCCTGAGATAACATTATGGTGTTTATAGTGTTTCCTATTTTCTGATACATAGGTGATATAATATATTTATACCACATATGTATGTATTAAATATATATATACACATCATACAAATGATTATCAATTCTAATATGATGCTGTAACTACCATATATGTCTATGGCTTTCCCCTTTCCATGATGTTAAGAGAAAACATTTACTTAGCTATTCTGTGTGGTAGCAGCTGCAAAGCAGAAATAGTCCTGATTCTTCTCCTCCTCAGTCTCCCCAGGAGAGGAGAAGAGACTTGTGTCACTGGTGGTTTTGGAATGACATACGAGGGCATGAGTAACTCTGTGGTTCCTTTTGGGTCTGCCGGCCTGTGAAAAGCATATAATCTGTCTTTGCAAGAGTAAAGCAGATTGGAAAGGCTCTGTCCTTCCATGGGAGGTCACGGCTGCCCAGTGTTCCTGTGACTGGTGGGTAAGTCTGCTGCAGGAGAGGCAGTCACAGCAGTTTGTGATGCTCCTACGCCACGTCTCCAGCGGCTATGTCAGCACCGGAGCTGACGTTCTTATCCCCACGGGTCTGCTTTCTCCGTCTTTCCCAGGCAGGGAGGAGAGGGATGCTACTTCCTGGTCTGCTCAGCAGCGACACAGGGCACCACAAAGTCAGACAGTATACTCCCCTCCAAAAGGCAAAAAGGCTTAACACGTTTCTTTCTTTCTTTTTTTTTTTATCCTCACCCAAGGACATTTTTTCCATTTTTTGTTCAGATAGAGTGGGAGGGAGAGAGAGAGAGAGAAACATTGACGTGAAAGGGACACGTCAAGTGGTTGCCACCCACACAACCCAACCAGGGCCGGGGACAAACTGCAACCGAGGTACATGCCCTTAGTGGGAACTGAACCGGGGTCTCTCAGGACCGCAGACCGATGCTCTAACTGCTGAGCCAAACCGGCCAGGGCTTAACACGTTTCTTGTTTATTGGCCTGGTTTTAGCATGGCTGTCTACAGAGTAGAAGGGTCAGAGGGGAGTCAAGGTATTTGGTGGTGTGGAAGTCAGGAGCAGAGTGTTCAGAAGAGGTTTACCAACTCTGATGCTGCTGCTGAAGGTTAAGAAAAAGCTGGACCAAGAAAAGGCTATTGAATCTGTCGATGAGAAATAGTTGATGGTCTTCAATTGGTGATTCTCAAAATGTGGTCTGGAGACCACTGGGAGGCCAAGTGTGTCCTTGGAACTCACTGGATAGTGCAAGTTCACTGGGTAGCAACATGGGTGCAGAGTGTACAGTTCCATGGGCTTGCTTTTATCCCTCAGGGTCATTTAACGAGTTTGTAAGGGTTGGTACAAGCACTATTCATAAACTAAAATTAGTGTGTCACTAGTGTATATTGAGGCTGTTAGAGAGTTAACAAGTGAATGTATAATGAAGAAACAAGCAGAACACCAAGACTAATTTTTACTGAGAACAAAAGAAGAAAGGAGGGTAAATAGAGAGGAAAGTCAGGTAAGACCTTTATACTACAGCATTAGCGCATCTGATGACTTTATCTTTCTTCTTAAGAGCACTTCACTGTGATGAGCTACCCCTTTTAATACATGAAATGACAATACAAGAATTTTGCTCAGAATAATGTTTTGAGACATTTTGAAAACAATTGCAATGACAACTTTATGAATTTTTTATATCCTTGCTCTATTGCAGGTATGGGATACTAAATCAATTGATCAGCCAATAATTAAAACAATTCATGAGGGAGCTGAATGAATATTGATGGTGATTAAGAAAAGTTATCGCCCTGGCCAGTTTGGCTCAGCGGTTAGAGCGTCGGCCTGCGGTCTGGAGAGACCCGGGTTCGGTTCCCGCTAAGGGCACGTACTTCGGTTGCAGTTTGTCCCCGGCCCTGGTTGGTCGTGCGGGTGGCAGCCACTCGATGTGTCCCTTCACGTCGATGTTTCTCTCTCTCTCTCCCTTCCTCTCTCTCCCTCCCCTCTATCTGTACAAAAAATGGAAAAATATCCTCGGGTGAGGATAAAAAAAAAAAAAAAAAAAAAAAAAAAAAAAAAAAGAAAAGTTATCTAAATTTCTTGTTTGGAAAGGTAAAACCTTGTAGACAGGAGAGAGAGATAGTCAGGAGCTTCTTGAATTCTAAGCTCACACATTTAAACACTTTTGCCTACTCTGTTTTCTAATTGCTAGGGAGACTGCACCCAACATAAAATAATTGTGTTTGGCATTGCAAGTAGGTGAGCAAATACCAAATAGGAAAACTTTGCCACACTATAATGTAATAGTTAAGAACGTGGGTTAGGGAGTAAGAAAGACTTGCATGTAATCCTGGCCTGAGTGAACTTGGTAAAACAACTCTCTCTGAGCCTCAGTTTCTTCATTTGTCAAATGAGGATGATGACTGCATCCCTGTCACAAGGCTTCTGAGAGTCACATTACTTATTAGACATAAAACAGCCCAAACTGGCAGATAGAAAGTGCTCCATAAATTTTGCTTATAGATATGAATTTACTCTGCATATCAATGTTAAAAGCAATTAGTTAAATGACCTGCTTCTCTGTATATTCAGTATCAAGGGAAATTGAGTAGCAATTTTGTTGATTAAATGAAGGCCCTTTACTTATTTGCTGGAATAGTAATAATATCAAGACACTAAGGAGTGACCTGATTGGATTTCCAGTGTTTGCGTGTACTGACTGTTATACTTATCAAAGAGTTTCAGCCAAAAATCAATCAGGAAATCTAGGTCAGTGAAACAGCAATGGATTAAAAACAATTTGGTTTTGCTAAAGTAATAAGAGTTTTGGAGAGAATATACATTTGAGATTTAAGATAAAAATGGCACGTTTTAAGCATCTTCTTTGATTTCAGGCTCTTGGCTTCTATTTACTGCCTACCTTGCCCTTTCGAACCACAGCTGGGGGAACCAAAATCTTGCATACTCTAAAGAAGACTCTTTAGATATTGAGTTAAATTCATATTCATCGTCCTTTTCTTCTTTGCTCTCTACTACTACAAATTAAATATTAAGACTGAAACAGTTAAATTTGAGTTAGATTAGATCCTACTCATTTAAAACGCCTGCTATAACCTAGTTTTCTTCATTTCATTAATTTCTGATCTCTCTTATAATGTTACCTCTTAATTAGTGTTCCCTTTCATTTCGCTTAATCACATTTTCTGTAAAACACCTTTTCTTTGGTCTTTTAAGACTCCCAATATTTAGCAATTACATAAAGACCTTTTATATATTGTTCTGAAAAATTTAAATTCCATTTAATTTGGACTAAGCCCCTATCCATACAATAGCTTTTTTAAAAATCATGCAATGGTGAAGGTCTCTCGACTTTTCTAAGTATAAAATCACTAGAGGAGATAATGCTTCCATAATTATAAAACTCTGTATACTTTTATGATACTACCATTCTTACACTTTGTGATTTTGTGTTCATTTATACTTATAAAACATTTTTATAAAACTTACAAACCTATCTGTGGATAAACTAGAAGATAGAGATTTATACACAGTTCTTCAGTCAGGAGAAAAAAAATCATGATTTAACCACAAATAGATATTATCTTGGGTACAGTAAACAAATATAATAGCAAGAGACTCGCTTTTCACAGAATTTTCAAGTCTCCTTATCAACAGACATTTCCACATTCATCTTCCCTGATTATGTTTTCTACCTTGTACTGAATGTTATTTCTTCCCTGTTATTCTTATGCCTGTGTTGCCTCTCAGTCTCCCCCAAATTGTCCCTCCCCAGCATTTCTCTCTGAAAGCAGAACACAGCAGCCCAAAGCCTGAGTCAAAAAAGGCAGGAATCGGGGCCGGGCAGAAACCCTGCACGGACAAAGCCCAACGCTGGACGAATCGGCCTCAAAAACGAGGTCAGACAAATTCAAGTTTCTCCATCCAGCCTGATCAAGATAACGAAACTCTAGTCACCGCCGCCGTAACCCTCCGTGGGGGAAGCTTTGCCGAAAGGACAGGCAGGACACCTGACTGCCTGCCCAGTAAGAACTGAGCCCGAACTAGCCTCTAAGGGGCAGTTAGGGATGCTTGGAAGCAGGTGTCCCAGGGTGAAGTCCTAACCCTTCACCTTCCCAGGCACTTTGCATTCTGCATTATTTCAAGCCATCAATATACAAATACTTCTCTAAAATGAAGAAATTAACAAACCTTACAGGCACCTGGGTGCTTTATTCCAGATGTGGGTAAAATAAGGAGATGGCTCCCTTTTACTTTTATGAGCTTCTACTCAATCAACAGGGACACATTCTTTCAGGAATTTCCACTCTACATGCAAACACGTGAACTGTGAGGCGACAGGGAGACCACAGTGTCTGAAACTGTGACCACCGGGGTGGCTCGGAGTCTAACGCTCCATGGAAGGATGTTATAGATTCAGTTTGTTTCGAGTCTCTCCATGAAACAGTTTATGTTTCGAGCTAATGGCTATAATAGGATTTTGTTTTTCACTTTTCTGGTGAACTACCCAATTCTCCAAGAAACATGATAAAATGAAATGAGTTTATTGGCATGTGTTTTTGAGATGAAAATAAAAACTCTATGATTCAGGGTCCTTTCAACTTTTCTTCTTGGAAATCTTGACTTTTTTTTTTTTTTTTTTTTTAGCACAGTGGAAATTAACAATTTTCTGCATAACTAAAAATGAATAAAGACAGAATGTGGATGAAGTTTTTGTCAGTGTTCTTGTGGTTTTATTCATCTGCAGACGGAGATGGCAAAAATAATAAATGTATAATTTTCCACAATGTGTTATTTTAGTGATTAGCGCCCCGAGAACCATCTCACTTCTGGAAAAGGAAGATTCTGAGTGAGGTCTTTTGCAGCGTAACTTTAATACACAGCATGATGCTGCCTATTCCATCCTGTTATTACTGCTCAACCCTCCCAGTGTACCCGTGTTTCTGTTTTAGCATGACTGGGGCCATGGTATTAGGATTATTATATCTCTGATCTAATTATTAAATTGTTAGATAGAAGTTCAGGGAGCAATCAGAAAAGCAAAGAAGACTCTATGTAGCTTATTCTTCCTGTGACCGCTCAATGTAGAAATGGCTAATTGCATACAACACAACCCAGCCTCAACTGTCAACTAAGTAATTCATGCTGGCAAGTTAAACAAATAAATTTAAGACTGTGGAGGCTGAATGGGAAGATATTTGGGTGTAGAAAATTGACAAGCCACATCTCTCTTCACACTCTTCCTATTACAAAGGATATACCTACTGGCATTAAAAGAAAATCACTGAAAACTTTTACTTCTCTTTAGTCTAACATGTTGCTGTTAAACCCTAAAATCCTGCTTTGAAATTACTGCCAAGGTATCATTTGGCATTATTATTTGTTCATGTTTCACACTACAGACAAGCTGAAAAAAAAATCTGACAGCCTTATATTTTGTGGCAAATAGACATTGACTTCTTGAATCAAATGATATATTTGGGCCATCTTGATTACTGTTTTCTGCAATATTGAATCAGACAGAAAGTTAACCCAATTTTATTATTTAGATGGATGAAAACACCAGATGCACTAATTTTGACATTGTTATTCATCATTACGGACCACAGATAAAATCAGAACTATCTATAACTTTGGACCAACACCAGAACCACTGTGTTATTTTTAACATACAATCTAACTTCTTATGTTTAATCTTCATATGCTCAGAACTTCACATAATGCCCAGAACACAGAGGGAAACCAATACATATATTTAAATATAAACTTAAGTGAATTAAACATTTTGTGAGGGTTTTCACCCGAAGATAGCACTTTCTGGAGAGGTTAACTAATGAATTCATACATAGTTCTTAATGAGAGCCATGACTCTTATGAGGACAGCGAGCTTTAATAATAAGGTTCTTGGCTTACTGGTGGAAAATAACAAAGCTGAAGTCCCTGCTGGGAATTAGTTCAGGGATGTCTCATGTCACCTACTTTCATTTAGGGTCCCCCACATCCGATTACAACGGAAGATGCCGACTAGCCTTTTAGTGAAGTCTGCGTGCAACAACAGGGTCCTCAAGATGTGATCATCAAAACAATGTCTGGAGTGAGTGTCTTAGCCCGTTGTAACCTCTCCTTTCCCTTCCTACTTACCGGCAGTGCAAACGGTCATCTTTCCTCAGGGTCAGTGTGGGAAGTAGACTGAACAAAACTAAGACAATACCTGCTCCACCCAATATATTTTATGCAAATGTTCAGTTCTGTCCAAGTGGATGCATTTGTAATTCCATTCTCTTTAGGATGGATAGCAATTTTATGAGAAACTACTTAGGGTTGTGGTAGGCTCTTAAGGTTTAGAGATTTTGAATTAATTGCCTGGCGTTTTCTTTTCATTTCAAGCTTTGAGGCTAAAGCTGTTTCCCTAGATATCACAAAGATTCTCTGCTGGCTCACTTATACATGTGCACATACACAGATCTGGACGTGAGTCTCCTCTTAACCTTGCACTGTTAATGTCATAAAATATTCTCTCTTACCTGTTTGGAAATTGCCAGGATGTGGTGATGAGTTGGGCTTCCATTTGGCCTCTTCTTTGTGTTATTTCCTCGCCATAGCAAGCCGCACTAATCATAAAGCTTTCTAAGCTCGGGCGCTGGGATGAAACCTCACTGGGTCACCTGGGGGTACGTGCCTGGCGCTATTTCTGGAGACGCTGCTGATTCCAGGTCTCCAGGAGCAGCCAGGGCGTTCCCAAGGGGTAGCCCAGGTGCCTGCTGTTTCGACAGTTTACTAGAATTGGAATTCATGGGGATTTTTTTCCTTCTCATGGTAATTAACCAACCTATAATATGAAAACTATAGGGGCTATAGACAAGGTATGTTTCATGAAGGATTTTTTTTAAATTTCTGCCTTAAAAAAAAATTATATGTTCACACGGTATTTTTATATTAAATATAAAGTTCTTTTAAAAGTTCCATGATTTCCACCCTGGCCGGTTTGGCTCAGTGGTTAGAGTGTCAGCCTGCAGTCCAGAGAGACCCGGGTTCGGTTCCCGCTAAGGGCACGTGCCTCGGTTGCAGTTTGTCCCCGGCCCTGGTTGGGTCGTGTGGGTGGCAGCCGCTTGATGTGTCCCTTCACGTCGATGTTTCTCTCTCTCTCTCTTCCTCTCTCTCCCTCCCACTCTACCTGAACTAAAAATGGAAAAATGTCCTCGGGTGAGGATAAAAAAATAAAAGTTCCATGATTTCCTCCAAAATGTTCCTACTCTGTGCTGGGGACTTAACAGATCTTTCAACCCTCACCATGACTTAGAAAGCAGAAATTATGATTCATCGTTTTACCGATGGGAAATTAAAGTGTTTTAAGCAAAGCCCAAGAAATGAATGAGGGATTCAAATACAAGTTGGTTTGATTCCATCATTGATGCCCCTCCCCCCAATATAGCATATGTACACCATTGTGATTTAACAAAGAGGAATGTCAGATAAAAGATTGTTGTGATTATTATGAGTAGTAAAATATTTGGTCTGAAAGAATAAGAGGGAACGAAGGTGATTAAACACAAGCTCTGTCTTTCAGGTGCTAGCGGTCTGTTAGAATAAGGGTGGGCAGGGGAAACCCTTCAGAGAGTCCATGAACGAGGGCCTCAAGATTTATGTCATAACTCGAGCAAGGCTGCAGTGTAATGTAATCATTCATGCATTACTGGGTGGCCTGGTAAGTTGATTTTTTTTAAAGCAATGGGGGACTGTCAAGAGACTCAAAAATGTTCATGATCTTTAACCCAGTCATTCCCCACCCACACATTTATCTTAAGAACACATCAGTGAATAAAAAAAATAGAGATTTTCTTTGCAACGTTACAGTGAAATACTTAGAAGCAACTTAAATGAACATCAGTGTAGAAAGGATAAG
Source organism: Molossus molossus (assembly GCF_014108415.1). Taxonomy (NCBI): domain Eukaryota; kingdom Metazoa; phylum Chordata; class Mammalia; order Chiroptera; family Molossidae; genus Molossus; species Molossus molossus. The sequence goes on along the minus strand of NW_023425345.1, from coordinate 62,299,498 downwards.
TACATCGTGGTACGTCAAGGGGAGGTAACTGTGGTCTAATTCTCCCTTCCTGCATCATTAGTTCACCCTCTCTGTTGGATCTTTTCAATGTCTTCAATGTGCTATAATATTTCTCATATTAAAATAAAAACCAAACAAACCAGAAGACATCCTTGTTTAGTGATCATCTCTTTTTGTTACTCTCCTTTCAAACAAAGGTCTCCAAAAAGTTGTCCGAATTCACTGTTTCTAACTCCTCTATGCCACCTCCCTTCTCCTTGCGTTGGCTCCTGTTACACTAACCCAAGACAGCTACATCCAGTGGCCAATTCTCAGTCTTCATCTTGTTCGATCTATGAACAGCCTTTGATACAGATGATTTCTTCTTTCTCTCTGATATTCTTTCCTCACTAGGCTTGCAGGATGCCACACTTTCTTAGTTTTGCTTTTCACTCACGAGTCACTCTTGTTCAAGAGTCCTGTGCTTATTTCTCTTCATCTCCCTGACCTCTCTACATTGGTGGGCCCTGTCTGCAATTCTGTCTCTCTGTCTCTTTTTCTTTTTGAACTATAGACTCAGATTAATCAGGACCTCATTCTCAGAACTCATGACTTGTATATCTAGTTGCAAACTTGACATACCCACTTAGATGAAGAACTTGATCCTGTTTACACCCAACTCTTGATTCCTATCCTACCCACTTCCATCCCAAATCTGTTACTCTTTCAATTTTCTTCTTCTTCTCCATCACTTCAACCTTCTGTGTGTTCAAGTTAAAAAACCAGGTGTCATTTGGTCTGCTTTCTTTCCATAATGCCCACTATTGGTCAATCCCATCAGCTCTACCTTTGAACAGCATTCAGAAGACCACATCTCATCACCTCCACCAGTACCACCCTAACTCCCATCATGGGCTGCGGCAACAGCCTCCCAACTGCTCTCCCTTCTTTCACTCGGCCTCCTATAGTTTATTTTCTTCACAAAGCCAGAGTAGTTTTTAAACCATAAGTTAGATCACATTAGTACTCTCCTGAAAACCCTCCAGAGATTCTACTTGATCTCCCTAACAACATTTTCCCTCCCCATCCCCATCCCCATCCCCGCCTCAGTCACCGTCTGTCATCACCTTTCCCCCCTATTTTCCTCCTTCCATTCTGGCCCTCGCTGCTCTTCAACATCAGGCTCCCTCTGCCCTCGGGACCTTCACAGTGCAGTCTCATGGTTAGGAACCTCTCCCTGGGATTTCTGCTGAACTCACATCTTCATTTCACTCAGGTCTCTTGACTTAAACACTATCTTCTCAGAGATGCCTTCCCTAATCAGACTATTTTAAAATATCACCTTGCCTGTCACTGCCTGCCTCCTTACACTGCCTTATTTTTTCCCCTCATAACTTTTCAGCATTGATATATAATTCTACCTACTAGAAGGTATATTCAAGATAGCAGGGTTATTGGCTGTCTTGCTTACTGATGATCCACAGAGTCTAAGACAATGCCTGGCTTAAGGTAGATGCTCAGTAAAGATCTTTTGAATAAAGCAGGTGCATAATTTAATATTAGGTGAAATAAACATAATGCAAAGCTGTATGCTTGGCATACATAATGAAAAGTATGTATAGTTTATAATCATATAAATATGTTCAGATCTGTAAAGTGATACAAAGACATCAAAATAATTGTGAATAATGGTTTTTGAATGAAATGTCATAGATCTTTAAAATATAAAATCAGTATATATATCAGGGAAATGATACCAGTTGACAGTTATAGAAAATGCAGTTGCTGTTTTTGAGAAATGACTGGTTTCAACCACATATCTCAGAGAAAAATAACCACCATGATTTCAGAGTTAATAACACTCATATGCATTTGAACATTATATCCCATTCAGTATAGTACACGAGTTAAGTGCAACAATTCAGAGTCAGAGGTTTGGGTCTGAAGTATAGCTCTTCTACTTAATAGCTAGATGATTTGGGGCTCGTTACTTAACCTCTATCAGGGTCAGTATTTTTTTTAAAGCAGTTTTAGGTTCACAGCAAAATTGAGTAGAGGGCACAGAGATTTCCTATATACCTCTTGCCCCCCACCACATGCATAGACTCCCCCATTATCAATATCCCCCACCAGAGTGGGTTATTTGTTATAACTGACACATTATAATCACCTAAAGTCCATAGTTTACATTAGGTTCACTCTCGGGATTGTACGGTCTACGGTTTGGGCAGATGCACAATGACATACATCTGCTATTCTAGTAGCACAGAGTATTTCCACGTCTCTGAAAGTCCTCTGCGCTCCGTCTTCCTAACAAGTCGTGCTAGAAATTTCACAGGAACTCTAGAATAAAATTACAAATTCTTATTTATTGGATGTGTAGGAATAAATTCACATTTGTTAGTAACTCATCAGAATTCTGAGTATATTATTTTTCAATTTTAATATTATCATTTGGCAAAAATATAGCAGCAACATTCATTATTGATACACTTCATAAGAGTGTACATATAATTTCTGTTTGTATTACATTAAACTAAAGAAATATATGGGACCCTCAAAATTTATTATTTCCTGTACTCCAAACACAAAGTTTTATTAACATCAATAGAATCATTCTTGACATATAAAGAAAAAATATTAAATATTTCTGGTTATGAGATATATGTTTGATGTGCTTTTTTTTTTATAGGGTTCAATTTCTGAGTACTTCCATCTGTCATGTATTTTGAGGAAGGCAACTGCTAAATAACAAAAATAATGTATTGTGTCCTACATGTTCAGAATGTAGTTAGTAGGTTTTTAATAACAGATTATCTGTCTTCCATTTTATGTGACCACCCTGACATAGGCACAATAAAAGTGAGTTTATGTGAACCTCACCGGTGTGCACAGACTTTCTTTTGCATTACAGTTTCCCTGGGCCTGTAAACAAACATTGACTCTCGGAATGTACATTAGATCTCACCATGTGCCAATTAGCTACTTTAAGGCAAAATAGAGATATAATTTGTAAATATGTACTTTGATTTAAAATAATCATTAATTTCATCAGCACTGAAAAAAAATCATGAAAACCAATTTACTAGACTGCCATTGATATGAAATTCAATTACTAAGGTGGAAAATACGAACGTAGAACACAAGGGAGAAAACACAAATGGAAGAATTCTCGACCAATGAAGAATTTGCATTGTTAGGGAGTTGCAATAGACACTAAGTAAACTAACAAATAAATCAACTAAATGCCACATAGGCTGTGTCTTTGCATTTAAAAAAAATCCAGTTTGATTTAAAATTTTTAACTAAGTTGTCTGATCAGGATAATAAAGAATGCATAAAATAAGCAATAACTAATAAGGAATATGTCCCTCTCTTTGCTCTTGCCTATTCCTCACTCTTTGTTTGGGCCCACTGCTTGTTTTGTTGTGTTGGCTTGCAGTGGATGTTTACTGGGTTCACACAACAAATATTAATTGAGCTTCTAATATATACCAAGCATGATATATGTTGGGCACACAATGGTTATTAACTCTGCCCTCACAGTTCTTCCCGCTCTTCTCAAAGGCAAATCCCTCTGCTTATGCTCCTATTCCGTGACATATTCTAAAAAATGTTCTCCCTCTTCCATCCTCCGCATCATCCATTCCTTCCTCACCACTGGATCATTCCTACAAGCATCAAATATGCATAAGCCATCTTAAAAATTAAACCTTGATAGAGTCCACATCTCTCTCTACTGGGTGTCTATTTCCATTTCTTTGTTCCTTGTCACATGAAGTATTTTCAAGCAAATTATCTATAGTCTCTGTCTCATCCTTATTTCTATTTCACTCTTCAACCACTCTCATCTGATACAGAAGACCCCGACAATGGAAAGAAACCAATCTTGTCCAGCTCACCACCAGGGGCCTCCACATTGTCAGGTCCAATAGACCCTTGTATATTCTCCTCTAATTCTCAGCACCTATTTGGTACAGTTGACTACTCTTGCCTTCTTGAAACGTTCTCCTCTTAGCTTTTGTGGCATTGTATTCTCCTAGCTTTTCTCCAAAGGAAATAAAAATGTGTTCCTTCTTACATTAGGGTACCTTCCCGGACACTTTGTCTTTCTGTCTATACTTTTTCTCCAGTCCCAGGCTTACACACTCTTCATAGGCTGATGTTACCCAAATGTCCATCTCCAGCCCAGGTCTGTCCTCTGAGTTCCATAGACTCATATATGAAGCTACTATCTGATATCAACATGGGCATGTCTAAAAGAAATCTCCCATTTAATCTGTCCAAAATTGAGACTCGGATTAGTCATAAACCTGCTATCCTTCTAACTTTCCCATTTTGGTAGATGGAACAACTAGTTATCCAATTGCACAAGATAACAATCTGGGAAGCACCTGTGAATCTTTTCTTTCCCTCGTCTACAATACCAACTCCATCCTTAAGCTCATCAGTTCTGCCTCCAAATACACAGGAAGCCTTCCCATTTTGATCCGTCTCCACTGCCAACACCAAGTTCAGCTACCACCAACCGTGTCTTGGGACTCTGCTCTAGTATTCCTGTCCATTCTTCTCCCATTCCAACCCATTCCCGTACAGCATCAAGAGAGAGCTTTTAAAAATGTAAGGTAACAGAAGGAGATTTGACTTTGGGTAGTAAATATACAATGCAGTATACAGATGATATATTATAGAATTGTATACTTGAAACCTATATAACTTTATTAACCAATGTCACCCAAAAACATTTAAAATTTTTTTAGTCCAGCTGGTGTGGCTCAGTGGTTGAGCATAGACCCATGCATTAAGAGGTCACTGGTTCGATTCCCAGCCAGGTCACATGCCCAGGTTGTGGGCCTGATCCCCAGTTGGGGGCATGCAGGAGGTGACCAGTTGATGTTCTCTCTCATCGATGTTTCTGTCTCTCTCTCCCTGTCACTTCCTCTCTCTCTAAAAAAAAATCAATAAAGGAAAAAAAAATTAAAAGAAAAAAATTTTAAATGTAAATATAGTCACGCCTCTTCCACACAAAAACTCTTTCAACCTTCTTTCCCACTGTTTTTGGAATAAAGTCCCAACTTCTCGCCATGGCCTATAAAGCCCTATATATCAGTCTCCAGCTTACGTCACTGGCTTCATCTTCCTCTCTTTCCAATGTTCCAGCCACAATGGCATTCTTTCTGCTTTGCACACCGTTGCACTGGCTGTTCTTTCTGTTTGTAATGTTGTACTGCCAAACCTTGAAATTACATTTTACTATCGTATTTCGTCTTGACTCAAGTGCCCATCCTCATGGAGATCACTCTAACCGTCATATCTAAAGAAGTACCTCACTCCCATCTTCATCACAGTCTCTAGCTCAGTACCCTGTGTCTGTGTGTTTCTTTCATATATACATATACATATACATACATATACATATATATACATATACATATGCAATTTGAGGAGTGAGCCACATCTGCCTTGTTCACCCCAGTGCCCATTCCAGCTCCTGGCACATAAGTAGGTGCTCAACAAATTTTTGTTGAACAGACAAATGGAAGCAAACATAAAAAAACAAAGAGTAGAAGTAAATAGAAATAGGGAAATAGTTGCCTAAGGGCCCTGGCAGAGGAAGGACAAGGGTCTTCAGAAGCACCTTGTAAGAGCACCTGCTCCCTCCATCAAGAGAAGAGGAGTCTAAGGCCCACTTACTTCCCTGACCACTGCTTGTATATTAATCTTTACTTCAACACTCCCATGTACCTATAGGCCAAACTACACTGTCTAGCTGTGCAGGATAAGTCTGTGACTACATGTTAAATATGTACACACATGCATCACATGTATGTTATATGTACCTACAAACACACTCAAATCTAGACATAATACCAAACCATATATTGTTTTATAATTGCTTGGGTACATTGTTCTTTTTTTAAAAAATCCTCACCCGAGGATATTTTTCCATTTATTTTCAGACAGAGTGGGAGGGGGAGATAGAGAGAGAGAAACATAGATGTGAGAGATCACATCAATTGGTTGCCTTCCGCACAACCCTGCAGGGCTGAACCACAATCAAGGTACATGCCCTTGACTGGAAGCAAACCTGCGACTCTTTGGTCTGTGGGACAATGCTCTAACCACTGAACAACCTGCCAGGGTTAGGCACGTTGTTCTTAATTTCTTATCACAAGTTAAAGATTTTGATTGAAGTCTAAGTATCACATGTTTATTTCCTCTAAAATAAAAGTTTAACTTTATATATTGTGTTTCAGCAGATGGTGTTTCAAAGAAGTTGAGAACCATGAGAGAAGTCTGTATGTACTTCTTACAGTAAATAATGTCTTACAGTAAATAAGGTGTGATATTTCCATTTCTTTGTCAGTGGAGATGTTATAGCACTGATTTTTCACCCCATGGACATAAATATTCCCATATATATTTATATATGTTTCATATGTACATCAGAGTTTTGCTTAGCAACAAAAAGTCAACTCTTTATGACAAATGAATATCAGAAAATATCCTTATTAATGAGAAATAAAAAAGCACTTCAAATGTTTGATGTAGAAATCATTTCAAAGAAGAGGTGGATTTTCATAAAACAAGCTCAGTCCAAGCTCTGGTACTTCACAGCACCCCAAATAATCCATGTCACAAGCACTTTGTCACACAGCAGGACAGGTCATGGGGCAAAATCTCAGAGAGAACCACAGGGCTGCTCCCCCAGTAGTTTAAACCAGCAGCTCCTTGTAAGTAACATTGTAAGAGATGATTCCAGAGAAACCAGCCGTGACAACCATCTGAATAAAATACAGAAAAGCACAGAGAGTTCTGATCTCCCTCAAGTCCCTGTTCCCTGTCTACCTGGAGGTACAGCAAGCATCTGCAAATACGACACCCATGTTGGAATGTGCAGCTGGACTGCACAGCGTAAGACTAGTGAAGGTGGACACACCCATTGATTGGGCTGGCTTCCTAGAGCAAAACCCCCAAGCCTAACAAGAAAAGTAATAATAAAGTATCTGGGGTGTATGATCTGGACCCTGCCCACCTTTTCTGACTTGTCTAAACCACTCTCTCCCTTGCCCATCACAGTGCAGACACACTGTTCTCCTTTGTGTGCTGCACTGTAGAGCATGATTATGGAATCCCTGAGGATTTACAGGGTGAGATACAGCACTGAAGACAGGCAGGAACCGGCTCACACACTAGGCCAGTGATTCGGGCAGAAGAGGCTGGGGCAAGGGGGAAAAATAAGGAGAAACTTGACCTACAAGGTTTTATATCAATAATGATAGTAATAATAATAATAATAATAATAATAATAATAATTAACACTTAGCACTTGTTATGTTCCAGTCTTTCTAAGTGCTTACCCTTAACACACTGGCCTAATTAATCTTTGCAACAAATAATTATTATTCTCATTTACTAATGAGGAAACTGAGGATCAAAAGTATTAATGACTTTCTTAAGATATGTCTATTAAGTCATGAACATTCTCCACTTATATACACATACACACACAAAGACACACACACAACTCTCTCTCTATATATATGTATATATATACACATATATACATACATTTATATATTTACATATATATACATGAACAGTTTTTTCAAATATATTATGATCGAACTCTTCCTTCTCCTATATTCTCCTTGTATTTGTAGAAAGTTTGGCTTCCATCCTATAGACACGAGGGTAAAAACAGATGGTATAGGGGTGTAGCAGAGTAGATTGTGGTTACCAAATTGAGAGAATATTTATCGGAAACATATATGAGTCAGTTTATCTTTTGTCCACATTGCTGAACAGAATACTTGTGCAACCGAAATAACTGCCACCCTCTACTTTAGTTCCCTTATCTGTTAGCAAAGAAAAAATATTAGATTACACAGAGTTCTCATTAAAATGAATAATAGTGCTAAAAGAATTATCGAATTACCCATAAAATACATGCAACACCAGCTTAACACAGCTGTCTTTGCAAACATGATTTGTTAATACAACTACATAAAGAGTAATACTTCACAGCTGTCCTTTCACGATTCATAAAATACTGTTTTATTTGCCCCATTTAGGCAATAATGAGCAAATTATATTGAGAAAACTGTGTAGAAGTCATATTTTGTGAGATTTTAATCAATGTATAATTATAAGAATTAGGTATATGGTACAACATTTAAAATGGCTTTGTATATTAATGGCAATGATGAGGCCGTGATTTGTAATTACTTTCAAAGTAGTGTTATACTTTTGTAAATATCTGTTCCTTAGTAATTTAGAAACAAGGCATGTTAAAGCAATGGGATATTGCAGTTTATGTTTTCCTATCTCTCTCAATTTAAGTGTCATTTACCAAGCTCAGAGCGAGGTAGCTTCCCACCTGAGGTCACACAGCTACTGGGCCACCTGGGCTTGGTCCCAGGTTTTCAGATTTCCATGCCAGGAGGCCTTTCTCTTTGCTTATAACATTCATAATTGGTGTCTATATTTTTAAATATAGCTTTTCAATATATGATTCTGTGAGAACATATATAAGTAACTGCTTTTAGCACTGAATAAAATTTCTTCCAATATGGTGTCTTGGAAAACTTTTATTTAAAAAAAAAATTAGGCCTGATATTGCAACATGAATGTAATTTTTGGTCTACATATGTCAGAATGACCTACTTCAAATCATGAGGATGAACGAGCATTTGGGTGAATTATCATATACATTTGGTTTATATTATGTTCCTTCAGAGAGTAAAAGCCTAATTTAGTAAGTCTAAACTGTTAACTTTGTCTTCAAAACCTAAATTTAAAAAGAATATCATATTATCTTACATTTTGACTTGGCGTCATGTTGTTTTATCACTTGAATACCAAGTTCAAATGCCAGAGTTTGATACCAAATCTAAGTGGAAACACCAAGCAGCAGTAAACTGAAGTAGACAGAGGCCAACAGGTACTCGAGTCACAACCACGTGAGGTCTGAAGGCTGCAGGAAGATACTGGGGAGATTTCACTGGGCCCTGTTTTTCATATCTCCCTCTAGTCTTGGTTGTGCATGCGTGTGTGTGTGTGTGTGTGTGTGTGTGTGTGTGTGGTTGCATGCATATACCTATGGGTTTTTAAATCTTGTTTTGCCCTTTATAGTGAGGTTGGTTAGGGCTATTTGTTTTAATGTTTGAAAAGCCTTGATGCTAGCCACTTACAGAAGAAGTAAACTTACCCACCCTTCAGAGCGACACTTATATGAATATCCATACAGCTCTTTACAACTGCAGAAAGTCTGCTCAAGGCCACACAGGAAGTTAACAACAGACATGGGATTAGACTCAGTCTGCAACACCGCCCACCGCCCACACATTGGAAGACAGGCTGTGGACAGCCTTGACGAATGTGTGGACATGCGGGGACCACGGGCCATTGCACCCCTGTTTGTAAAGGCTCCAGTTCTAAGGTGATTGCTTTTCCAAAAAAGAAAGCTCACATTTTTTCCCCAGTCTTTCTGAAAATTTCAAAATAAAAAAAAAATGAAGATCATTTGTATTTTCACTAAAAGGCGACCTATACTATTGTATGTCTTTCTCTTCAGGCTTATTTTCTAACATACAAACAAGATATTATATATTCTCTTTGCTATTATTATTTTGAGAATAGGTTTGTACTTAGTGCATGATGCCATTTTCTCAGGCAAAATTTGGGTTTATCTTATCATTATATAGATATTTTAAAATTTATTTAATCCTTAATGGTGCACATTTCTGTTGTTTCCATGTTGTCCTAGAACATTCTTTGTGTCACGTTCTTACTATACAATTAGAATTACCAGGTCAAAATCCATGATTTTTTGAAGGACTTTTGATAATTTTGCCAAGTTGCCTGCCAGGGAGGTTGAAAACGTGCGTTTCCCCCGCAGTTTTTGTGGAGCTGGCTGCCTCTTCACAGGACTAATGCTTTTCTGTTTAAGATAAGCCCATTCATGCCCTTGCCAGTTTGGCCCAGTGGTTAGAGCGTTGGCCAGCGGACCAGAGAGTATGGGCTGGGTTCCCACTAAGGGCGCGTACCTTGGTTGCAGTTTGTCCCCACCCTGGTTGGGGTTGGTGGGTGGCAACCAAGACACATCGGTCTTTTGCTCTCTCTCTCTTCCTCTTTCTCTCCCTCCCACTCTATCTGAAGATAAATGGGAAAAAAAAAAAGATAAGTCCATTCATTATAAATTGCTGCCCTGTGTCATTGGCTGCTTTTGTTTCTTGAGCCATGAAACACTGAAATCAATTAATTTAGACATTCATTTATTTTTCAAATATTTATTGTGCACATAGCAAGTTTTAAATATGATAGGAGAAAACATGAATGATATAGTCTTTGCAATCAAAAAATCATTTAACAAACAACATCAAGTAATCTGATGCACTGGCTTTAACCCTCACAACAACCAAAGAGGGTGGATACCTTTATCATTCCCATTGTGTAGATGAGGAAACAGAGGTGCAGTGCTTCAGGGCCACATAACTTGTGGTGGAGTTGAGATTTAAATACCAGCAGTATGACTCTAGAACCTATGCTGTTAACCCCTATGCTACAATCTTTAAAAGATATACATAAATCATTGTAAAATTAGGGGAAAAAATGTGGTAAGATTGTATCTGTAAATTCTGGCCAGAAATAGAAAGTGCAATGTAATTATACTGAAGCCAAAACTCTTTACATGGTAATAGATAGGCCCTGCAGTGCTGACGTGGTCCTTCCCCTGGCCAAGAGGTGTGCACTGAACCTGTAGCTCTGGCCTCCTCTGGTCTGGTAGATTTCTTACCCACACAGGCCTGAGTTGACCAACCAATGACGAACATGACTTCATGAAGGACAAGGGAGACACTGGGGAGCTACATCCACTCACTTGCCTCCTAACCTGTGTATATCCCGGTGCTGCTTGACCACCTGTTTGGGAATCATCTGAGAAGAAAGCCACCTAGAACTGAGGCTGAGCCATTGGTCCTTCCAGACTTTGAATGTGGACTAGGAGTTTGGATTTGTCTCAGCTCACCCTTCCTGACAAGGGACCACAATACTGAAAATATAATAGCCCGGCCGGTGTGGCTCAGTGGTTGAGCATCAGCCCATGCACCTAGAGGTCATTGGTTTGATTCCCAGTCGGGGTACATGCCCAGGTTGTGGGCCTGATCCCCAGTGCGGGGCATGCAGGAGGCGGTCAATCAATGTTCTCTCTCATCGATGTTTCCATCTCCCTTCCTCTTTCTCTAAAGTCAATAAAGAAAAATAAATAAATAAATAAAAAATACTATAATAGTTCAAAAGAGAGTTAAGGTGATCCAAGATGATTCCACTACATCTGATGGGAAGGGCCCTGATGGGCAGAACTTCATTTTGGAAAGGGGTGGAGGAAACACTTCAGTAGAAACCATAGCAGGAGGCATTGTATGGACATAGAAAGGGGGTGTGGTGTGTGTGTGCGGGCCATGATAATTAATCCAGTTTGGTCAAAGGTATTGACACATATCTAGTGATAGGAGCGCGATGGGAAAGAATGAGCAAGCGATTCAGGCTAGGTGCAGTTATCAAGAGCCTCAACTACCAGGTATGCAGTTTGAGTTTGATTTTGTAGGTTCTGGGCATCCACTGAAAGTTAAACTATTTAGCACAGCAATTCGAGTCCTCTGTAAAAGAATCTCAGAGTTCTGCTGTAAGTGCTCAGCACACAGCTTCCCTACCAGCACATTCATACATTCTCCAAGATTTAGACATGCCTTACTACTGTTTGCTCATTCTCCAGCAGGCCGTGCTCGTCTATACCCCCTTGCTTTCCTTGGCTTACTATGTTCTGAATTGTTCTCTAGCCCCCAACTCCTCTGTTAAATCTTATTTATCCTTAAAGTCCCAGCCTAAGGGCTACTTCCATGACATCCGTATCCCAAAGCAGAAACTGCTCTCTTCCTCTCTGCCTCGCTAAGTTGGTCTGTGTGGAGATATTACTGGGAGACTGACTTAACAGCAATTCCCAAGTCCCTTTTTCCTCCCTTGCCACTTCCCACATAGGGGCTGGAAAAACTAGGCACTCAGTTCTGCAGCCATCCTTACAGGTAAGTGTGGTCACTTGGCACAATTCTGACATGTATGCAGGGCATTTATAGGGAAGCTTATGCTTCCTTATACATGAGACAGGCACCAGGGAGTAGTAGCTCTCTGACTCCTTCTCATCTCTGCTTTGAACACTGACATGATGCTTAGAGATGTGGCAGCTACCTTGCCACTATGAGGTAGGAAGCACAAGGCTAGAAGGCACACGCCAAGGATGGCAAAGCCAAGAGATGAAACACTGTTGAAATACTGCATCTGACTGAGGGTGCTCTTCTACAGACCATACATGTGAGAAATTGCATGAGCCTCTGTTCAATGAATTTTCTGTTTCTTGCTGATGAAAGCATTCATAATGGATACAGTCTACTTGCTTTTCTTTACTAGTGATTCTAAATTTTTGGTTCAAAATACATATTTAAAAAAAATTCTTTTTTCCTTTATTGATTTTTAGAGAGGAAGTGAGAGGGAGAGAGAGATAGAAACATCAGTGAGAGAGAACATCTATTGGCCACCTCCTGCATGCTCCCCACTGGGGATCAAGCCCACAATCTGGGCATGTGCCCTGACCAGGAATCAAACCGGTAACCTCTTGGCACATGGGTCGATGCTCAACCACTGAGCCGCACTGGCTGGACTGGTTCAATATATTTTAAATTCTTGTATGGAAAGTTTCAAATATCTTCATCTTTGTATTTACTTCTTTTACTGCCCAAACTCTCAATAAACACTGAATTGAATGAATATGGTTTCATCTTTAATGTGATCAACTGAGAAAGGGAGAAACTCAACGTAACAGCTCGATAAATGCTACTCTGTGCTGTACTTTCTTTAAAAATATCCTGTGAAATCCATTTTTAGGTTTTAACATTTTCCCTCGTTCACATATTATCTAATCTGAACGAAGCTGAACACAGAATGTTAGTGAGCTAATTTCCACATGATTTAGATGAACTTTGGAATAGAAGCATACTAGTCATTTGTTTTTGTAAGATATCACACAAGGAACAGACAAACAAGTAGCAGCAGTCATGCAAACACAGCTGGATTTTTCCAGTACTGTCATCATGTTTCAGTATCAGTCCTTGTTTGGGCTGTTTCCTGTAAATACAGCCAGGTAAGCATCTGCTTAAAGATCTACCCTGAAGTTATTTTCAGCAGTTCTGTCGCAATACAAACTTCATCTCAAATTAATAGGTAATTGCTGTGGTTGAATGGGAGGATTCAAAGCACAAATAATCCCTGGAATTCATTTTGTAGAAGTCAGTTACCAAATGTCAAGTGGTGGAACTGTTCAGTATATCTTCTGACTTTGAGTAGTAACATTAAAAATATCTAGACTTGCCTTGGACAGTGTGGGTCAGTGATTAGAGTACTGGCCCACGAACCAAAGGGTCTCGGGTTCCATTCCCAGTCAAGGGCACGTACCTGAGTTGCAGGTTTGAACCCTAGCCCCAGTCGGGGCATGTGTGGGAGGCAACCAATTGATGTGTCTCTCTCACATTGATGTTTTTCTCTCTCTCCCTCCCTTTCTATATCCCTTCCACTCTCTCTAAAAGTCAATGGAAAAAAAAATCTCGGGTGAGAATTAACAACAACAAAAAAAGTTCTAGCCTCTAACAATGTAGACATAATATCATTATTTCCACAGAGTTTCCTCCCACCATCTTATTTTCTAAGTATGTGCAAAAATCAGTAGTAAAAGGTCAGTGTGTATTAACTTCTTTTAGAATGACCATCTAAATTTTTAATAATTACTTAGGTATAGGTTTTAAAGGACCACTTGCTTAAATATTGAATTAATGCAACAATACTGCCCTTATATATAAGTGTGAATTCTATACCAAAAAGTAATGTTGCCTGGAAATTCTTACTAAGAAAACATTTCTCAGATAAATGCATTAGGAATTTAAGTAGTTTCTCAACTAGAACAAGAATGCCATGGGGAGGCATGTATGTAGCATTTCAAAGGACAGTGAAAATCTCAGTGCCATACATATTTCTTTTCTTTTCAGCAAATAGCATACTCTGTGTCCGTCTTTCACAGGAAGACAAAAGCTCTCTAAACCAATGAGCTTTTAGACCTCATAGGTAAGAAAATCAAACCTAACTGAAATGCACTGTGGTAATTCCATGACTGCATGTCTTGTGAGCATTAACTTGGGTATCATTGTGATCTGTCGGTGACAGTGAGGACAGGAAGATGAAGATTCACTATAATAAAACTTCATATCAATAAAAATACAAGATGCAAAGGGTATCTTCAGCATAGATGTTAGATGTCTGCATAGACATAACTACAGTTTCTGAACCATTGCCATACTGATGGGAGAAGCTCTTCTAAAATAATATTTTCATGGGACATTATTTTGAATTGACAGGTGCCTACAAAATATTCTACCCTCATCTTCATTTTGTTTGCGTTTCATGTCAGCAGTTCAGTAAACATGTCCCCAAATGTGAAATTCTTCAGGTAGCTTTAAAGGAAAAATGAATACAGAGGTTATACTTACAGTCTGGAAGATTAAATGAGTTAAAGTATTCATTTTCTAATAAACTTCTGTAAATTTGAGAGGGAGGGAGGGAGAACCCCTGACTACAAAAATGCTCAAAAGTAAATGCTATAGCTGTTAAATAAGGGCTCCTAAATGAATAGTACCGTTAGGTAGAGGTTGACCTCCATGCAAAACACAGTAGAAATCTTAGCCTGCCAACCTAGGCAATTCTGACTTTCATTGTGTATTTCCAGATAGTTGAAACAAATGTAGCTTGTACTGAACATTTATGATTATTAATAGCAATACAATCATTTATTGAACCCTTTTCATACACTAGTTCACAGACTTTCCCCCACCCCTACACAGCAGGCTCCATTACCATGTCCACCTGCCAATGAGGAAATTATGGATGAAGAGCAGAGAGGTCAACGACTAGCCCAAGGTCAGAGAGCTGTAAACAGTGGACATAAGGCTCAACTCTACTGCTAGGGCATTATCCATTACATTGCCCTGTAAAGTAGAGACCTTGCCTGATTCTAAAGCAGCAAATAAAGCAAAACATCAATGGTTTCATTTATCATTTACTAATATTTACATCAAAATTTTCCTGTTTTTAGGACATTACTTCGTTGCAGCAATTCAGCTCACTTTACTTCAGTCAAGAACCCTTTAGAAGATATATTGTCCAATCGGTGGGGATTGTCAAAGCGATCTCTCTGTCTTTCCACTATGTTTTAAGGACAGTTTAAAATTCTGCATTTTCTCTTTACCAGTTGACCTTCTTGATGTCTTTCTTCTATTCTTCTCTCCAATTAAGGAAGCCACAAAATCCCAGAGGTGTCAGATGAGAAGAGTAGCTCACAATATTGTAAGATGCTGTTCTAAATGTCAATATAATTGCACAGGAGACCCGGGCAGTGGAGCAGGTGAAAGAAACATTTCAGTAATGCATGAAGCATTACTATGGGCACCCATGTTACCCTCCAAAAGGCAAGCATTAGAGATACATCAATGTAAATTGTTCCAGGACACGAAAGCTTTCATGAAACATTAACACTGATTTACTGCCCCAGGTGGACTACTTGTGACTCTCTAAAGTGCTTTAAAAGAAGGGAGAAAGAAAAATCTATAGGCCAACTCCATTTTAGTCTCCCAAAGAACAGGTTTAATTTTCTGCCGCATGATCATCTCTAATAATATTGCAGCACTTTTAGAGAGGATGGATATGATTTCCCTAACCCGCATCTCCCATCTGAGAAGCTGCAATAACAATTAACTATTAATGACAAGAAGAAAATAAGCTTTCTTCTCCCTTGGCAATCTGTCACAATGAACTCAGTAGTGTGAGAAGCAATGCAGTGTGTTTTCTGTCAGAAGATGTCATTTTAGGGGTAAGAGATGCATGCCCTTCAGAAAAGTGCCCTTCTCATAGATGCAACGAGAGCTTAAAGGGTTTTTGCATTATTATTGCAGATGCATTTCCATTTTTATAATTCACGGACAGATTTAAAACTTCACTGAATAGAGTCAGCAATAGGAAAATTATACCCCCTCCTTTCTAGTTCTTTAAAATCACCCCTTAGTTTAATCACTTGATTATTTAGACAAATTTTTTAATCTGAAAAAAATCAATGCTTGGGTATCAAATGAACTTTAAATTTTCGAATCTGGAGAAAGAATTTTAGTACATTCTGTGACATCATTTGTTGCACTTTAGATGGTCTCAAAATCATGCCTGAGAAGCTTTGCTTTTGCCAACCCCTCTTTTGCTACGATATGTGATGCCTTAACTTCTGAATATATGCAGCAGGAGCCCAGCTTCTCATCTTTTTGCCTAAGCACACAAATCCATCATCTGTTCATGGCATTGGCTAATGAGATGCCGTCTCTTTGACCTATTTTCCTTCCACAGTGTTGATAGTTAATGTACACAAAACCCCCTTAGGATTAAATGAAGACTATCCCCTCTCCACAAAGCCTTCTGGAGGACGAAGGGTCGTTTCACCATCGACCCATCACACGTCCTTTGGGAACCCGAAAGCTCTGCTCGTCTCAAGGCAGATCGTTTACTTTGTTGTCAAACCAGAACTTAAACCTGCTAGACATTTCTCCGTCAAAATCTATTTCCCAACTCCTTTGAACGTAAATCATCAAAATGTTAAATCCCATGAATATTTTATTTCTTCAAATTTGAGAAGTCAAAAATTACACTTTCAGGCATGATGGAGTCACTGGAACTGATTAACCTCCTACCTAAAACAATAAAACCAGGCAAACTATGTAAAGTGATGGTTTGTAGACATTAGACAAGCGGTATCACAGAACAGTGGTCCCTGAGAGAGGAAACCCAGTAGGAGGAGACCTGCCAGTACCTCAGCCTGCTGTGTGGAGGGAGGAGAACCTGACTGGAACCCTGAGCTCAGGATTCAGAAAGGCCAATGAGATCAGGCTTTGGGGAGACGCAGACACTCAGTCCATAACACTACCCCCCTTCCCACACTCTAGCCAGACCGTTCTCCTCAGGCCAGTGCTTTCCTACCAAGACTGTCTCCAACAAGTGGCACTTAGGCCTGAAACAGGCCCACCACATGGGGTGGTCCACCTCCGTCCAGTGGTGAGTAGGGTAAGGAGGTTTTTTTGTTGTTATGTGAGTACCTCCAAATTTTCTTTGACTTGCAAATTGCTGACTCGCAGACTAAGATTCTGCTTCTTGAGGCTTTGCAGTTGCCAACAGTGAGCTCTCCAACTTGTATGGGGCAGCCCACGCCAGGTCTGAACAGCAGTGGGCCCCGCCCCTGGCCGGGTGGTGGGCCTGGGAGTGGAGGGGGCAGTCTCAGCGTTGCCTTTGTGGCCCCCAGTGCCTGAGTGTGCCTCAGGACACACAAAAACAACAGTGGGCTGGATGTGGCCTGCAAGCTATAGTTTGACGACTTCTGCCTTAGATTAAACAGTACTCTGATCCCACCTAATGAAGTCTTGAAAGAAGCAACAAGGACTTGAACACAAATCTCGACAGAACCAAAAAACTGTTTGTAAATTAACTACTTGGAAATTTAACACAAAAACTTAAAATATTTAAGGAATAAAAAATATCCAGCGGCCCTGGCCGGTTTGGTTCAGCGGTTAGAGCATCGGCCTGCGGTCCGGAGAGACCCAGGTTTGGTTCCCGCTAAGGGCACGTATCTCAGTTGCAGTTTGTCCCTGGCCCTGGTTGGGTTGTGTGGGTGGCAGCTACTCAACATGTCCCTTTCACGTCGATGTTTCTCTCTTTCTCTCTCTCTTTCTCTCTCCCCCTCCCACTCTATCTGAACAAAAAATGGAAAAATGTCCTCAGGTGAGGATAAAAAATGTATATATCCAGCACGATAAGGTTAGCATTCCCAATGTCCAGAACCAATAAAAAAATGTCCAGGCATGCAAAGAAGCAGAAACATGTAACCTATATTTTAAGAACAATTTAAAAAAGAAACAGACCCAGAAATGACATCGATAAATAGAATCACAAGGGAATTCAGGGAGTTCTTACAATGATATTCCAAATGCTCAATAAGGCACAGTAAGAGCATTCTAAGAGACAGCCAAGAGAGAAAAAAGACCCAAGTCTCACTACTTGCGATAAAATCACAGTGTCTAGGATAGAAAACACAGTGGATGGGATTGGCAGCAGATTAGATCAGATGGAAGAATAGATTAGAGCTGAAAGACACAGCAATAGAAACTATCCAAAATAAAACACAATGAAAAAATGATTGAATAAAAAAATGAACAGAGCCTCAGTCAGTCAGTTGTGGGACAATGTCAAGTGGCCTAATATAATATGTAATTGAAATTTTTAATGTGGGAGGAAGGGGAAAAGTCAGAAAAAAATATTTAAATAAATCATATAAGAAAAATTTCTCAATTTAATGAAAATCATAACCACATATGCAGGATGTTCAATGAACCTAATGTAGAAGAAATGTGAACAAAACCATAATACAGCACCTCGTGGACAAAATGGTTTAAAAATATCCGAAGTCAGATCCTGGCTGGTTTGGCTCAGCGGTAGAGTGTTGGCCTGAGGACCAAAGAGTCACGATTCAATTCCAGCCAAGGGCACGTACCTCAGTTTGTCCCCAGCTCTATGCGGGAAGCAACCAGTTGATGTGTCCTTCTCACATTAATGTTTCTCTCTTTCTCCCTTTCTCTCCCTCCACTCCGTCTGAAGATACATAGAAAAAAAATCCTCAGGTGAAGATTAAAATATATATCAGACGGTCATAATTGAGTTTCCATTAACATAAAAAGTATGAGGGAAGTACAAATATATGAAACTATGGAAGGGTGAAGATTTAGCATCATGTAAACTGAGACTTCCAAGAGAATATAGAACTTTTGGTAGTGTGGTAGTTTGCGATTCAGGTTGTTAGTTATAATAAAAATTAGGTGTACTGCCCAGCCTGTGTGGCTCAGTGGTTGAGCATCAACCCCTGCACCAAGAGGTTGCCAGTTTGATTCTGGGTCAGGGCACATGCCCAGGTTGTGAGCCTGATCCACAGTGGGGGGCATGCAGGCGGGGGCCAGTTGATGTTCTCTTTCATCAGTGTTTCTATCTCCCTCTCCCTCTCCCTTCCTCTCTCTCTAAAATCAATAAAGAAAAAAACATTTAAAAAATTATGTGTGAACCTAGGAAAAATTATATGTGAACCTAGGAAAATGGTATAAATTCTTACTCATTCATTAATCCACTTAACATGCATTCAACAAACATTTGAGCTCCTGTTTCTGCAAAAGCACATTAGGAAACATAAAAATGAAGAACACTAGCCCTGACCTCAGAGATCCAATAATTTAGTTACCTTCCAAGTATTATGGCTGAAACAATTTTGCAACTGTTTGACAGATACATATGTAGATTTTAGCTGTGTTTTTCTCATTTCCTTATCACATGAAATTATAGCTAATTTAGAAAAAATGCTCTTTCCGGAGTTTTCTATATTTTCTCAACTTGTGAAATCATTCTCTAGAAGCAGCAGGTGGGTGGTAACGCTTGTGGTAAAAATAGTTTTCTGTTCAGTCACCTCTTTGATTCATCATTCCTTATCTCTAACACAAATGTTTCCTGAAGCTTCTTATCTAAAATTTTATGACAAGTAAAAATGTAACAGTCGTGCAATGGTGCACAAATATTTACAAACAAATATGAAATGAAAGAGCACACCCTAAGATAAACGACCTTTGTGTAGGTGATATATGAAAGTGAACAAGTATTTTGTAAGAAAAAATGACCTTTAAACAAGTCTCCATGGTAAAGGAGTACCCATCACCATAAAACAATAACCTGAAACAGATAACAATGCAGAAAGTAGTTCATACTTGAAGTACTGAAAATCATGGTACAAGAACCTCAAGGGGTGTACAGGATGATCCAATAGAGTCAAGACAGAAATTGTTAGAAATTGTATTTGTATTTATATATATTCTTATTTTTAAAAAATATGTTTTTATTGAATTTTTAGAGAGATAGAAAGGGAGAGAGGGATAGAAAGGGAGAGAGAGATAGAAACATCAATGTGAGAGAGAAATATCGATTGGCTGCCTCCCACACGACCCTTACTTGGAATCGAGGCTGAAACCCAGGCATGTGCCCTGACTGGGAATCAAACCAGGACCTCTCAGTCCAGGGGACGATGCTCAATCCACTGAGCCACACTGGCCGGGTTTTATATTTATTTTTATATCATTCTTTAGAATTTTTTGGTGGGGAGGGATACGTTTTATGATGCATGTAAAACATTGGTACGCTAGTAGATACTTGTTACATAAGTAAGCCAGCATACACACAGTAGGGAACATAACCATTTTTTAAAATTATGGGTGTATGACCAAAAACATTTGGACACCACAAGTCTAGAAATTATTTTAAAATGTTATTAGAAACAGAACCTCTTTTTCACAAAAACTTATGTAAAACACCAAAATTAAAAGGTGTGATATTTATTTAAAATGTTTTAAAAGTAAAAAACTATTGCCTTGGCCAGTTTGGCTCAGCGGTTAGAGCATCGGCCTGCAGACCAGGGAGTCCCGGGTTTGGTTCCCGCTAGGGGCATGTACCTTGGTTGCAGTTTGTTCCCAACCCTGGTTGAGGTCGTGTGGGTGGCAACCAGTCGATGTGTCTCTCTCACATTGATGTTTCTCTCTCTCTCTCCTTCCCATTCTATCTGAAGATAAGTGCAAAAAGTGTCCTCGGGTGAGGATAAAAAATAAAAAAAATGAAATAAAAAACTATTTATGACATAAAAACTATTTTTCTGTTTCCAAGGTATGATGTTTGATTTTTACAAAATCAACCAGGAAATTGATCATGCTTATTTGATTTGAAATGAAGGATTATGAATAGTTGTAGTGTTATTGATGTAATTATCCAGTTAATATTAACAATAGGAAGAGAACAAAGGGGAGACCAGACATTATAAGCATAGTCATCTTGGCAGCTCCCCAAAGAACCACCTGTCCATTCCTTGCAGATCCCTGGGGGAAGGGGTCAAACAAAAGGGGAGAGGGGTGCATGCACAGTGAAGTTGGGGTGATGCAGGGGAGGTGCTTGCCTGTCAGTCTATCCTGGGGAACAATGGATTGATTAGGGAATGGGCCCCATTGGAAGCATGTGAAATCTTTGGTTAAAATTCCCAAAGGAGCCCTGGCCAGTTTGGCTCAGCAGCTAGAGGGTCGGCCTGAGGACCAATGAGTTGCAGGTTCAATTCTTGGTTGCGGTTGTCCCCTGCCCTGGTTGGAGTTGTTGGGGAGGCAACCAGTCAATGTGTTTCTCTCACATCGATGTTTCTCTCCCCCTCCCCCTCCCCTCCCCCTCCCCCTCTCCCTCTCCCTCTCTCCCTTCCACTCTATCTAAAGATAAAAAGAAAAATATCCTCAGGTGAAGATTACAAAACAATAATCCTAAAAAAGCTTTGTCTCTCTTGTTCTCTCTTGTCTCTCCTGTTCTGTCTTGTCTCTGCTGTTCTCTCTTGCTCCATGACCCGCACTCACACATGCATTGCCCGCTCTCTCCGTAGCAATATGGCCTTAAGTAGCCTCATCGCCCATGGCCATTGGAACCCCTCACACAACGGGCTGCAGCCAGGAACACAAGCTAAGCTAGCCAGATGCTGGACTACACTGTACTTCAACATGGAGCAGAAACTGTAGACAGTGGCCTTGATTCTGGCCTTACTGAAGACAAAATTGGATTTCTTCCATAGCAGGACGGACCTTGGAGGGGAAACCCCTTAATTTTACATCATCGATAAAACTTTTCACCAAACCCCATCCCCCCGTGGGGTCCTCAGGAAATTCTTTTTTCTCCTGGCATCTTCAGAACTCCACTTCCACTGATGACAGAAACATTTTAGTAATTTCAGCTTCTGGATTTATTTCTATAGATTTTGCAGTACTCATAGATAAGTTGCTATGAATGATCACAGTTTATTAACATCTCACCTCATCCAGAACAGTGATACAGTAGATCCTCATTACTGCTAGCACTGCTAAATGGATGGACGAACAGTGAGCAAATGTTGTGATGCCTTTTAATTTAGCAGAGGTAGCAGGAAAACCTTAGCATCTACATGAAAATGAATCCAGCAGGCTGTACGTATTATGAGTTTGCAGGCTATAATGTGTCAAAATTTAGCATATGTATTTATTTTCAAAAATATTTGAAAATTTATTTTAAAAGCTGAAAGTATATGAGAAGTGAAGTAAAAATCAAATATTTGTAGACCCTCCATTCTCATTGTCCAAGAAAAACAAAATGAAACAAAAAAAATCATGGGACTTCAGATTTTCTTTTTTTCTGTAAAGGATATTAGAAGGCTAGTTGGCAATGAATTAAGTCTGTATGTTAGGTGATAGTATCAATGCTATTTTTCTGATAGTAATAATCATTCTATGAGTGAGAAAGGGAAATCATTCTCTGAGTGAGAAATTTGTGAGATAGGACACACACACACACTCAAATATGTATTCTTGTTCTTAGGGACCATACAGTGAACTATTTAGAAGTAAAGAGTCACCATGTCTGCGGTGTATTCTCAACGGTTTAAAAATTTAAATATATTTTAATTTGACTTCCAAAACTTAAACCATGGTGCATTACCTTCTCAAGAAATAACCATCAGGCATCACTCTGTTCTATTGTTCTGTACACAATGATGCTCAGTAGGCTGAGGAAAGACAGAAAGTGCCTCCAAAGGAAATGCCACTTCAAAATGATTGCTTCAGCCAAGGCTGCTGTTCATACAATATTATATCCACTAACAGATGTGTGTATTTCAAGAGATATATCTTATACACACACACACACACACACACACAC
The DNA here is from genome assembly GCF_014108415.1 of Molossus molossus. NCBI lineage: Eukaryota > Metazoa > Chordata > Mammalia > Chiroptera > Molossidae > Molossus > Molossus molossus. The sequence goes on along the minus strand of NW_023425345.1, from coordinate 62,276,590 downwards.
ACACACACACACACACCTTAATGTGTCACTCAATATATTTGCACTAATCATTCATAGCTGTCTGGAATTATCTGTTTTTGTTAGGTTATGTCTTTAGTATCTTCCCCCACTAGAATGTAAATTTGTGAGATAGGACACACACACACACTCAAATATGTATCTCTATATCTATCTATCTATCTATCTATCTATCTATCTATCTATCTATCTATCTATCTATCTATCTATCTATCTATCTATCTATCTATCTATCTATCTATCTGCCTATCTATCTATCTAAAAAGGGAGAAGGAGAGGGAAAGAGGAGGCAAGGGAGAGAGGAAAGGAGGGAGAGAGAGAAAGAGAAAAAGAATGATAAAGCCAAAGTTAAATATTAATAATAGGGAAAATGAGGTGGAGAGTATGTGAAAATACTATTCTCGTACTTTTTAGATAGCCTGAAATTATTTGTAAATAAATGGTTACAAATGAAGATTGAAATCTATAATCTGGAAGGGGGCTATATAGAATGAGGCTGATATGATTTAAATTTTGGAGTTTCTCTACTTATATAGTGATTTGAGTTATAGTTGGTTCATAGCTCTAATGTTGCCTTAGAGGCTGTTTCATTCTACCTTATAAAGTAGTCTATCAATAATCTATATCAAGTCACCTCAAAGATAACAAATATTAAATAAGTTTTAAGATATTTATACTAAATATATTTTCAGAAAAAAAAAATGAAAAGACCTCACTGATCTGTACTATAGTAAATCACAACAAACTAAAGAACACTTTTAGATTACTTGCCTTTTTTCTACTTTTGAATGAGAGAGATTTCAAGGGCCTTATCTAAGCTTATAATTTTATTTAATTTGACAAACATATTGAGCAAGAGAGCTCTTTAGTGAATACACAAATGAGGAAGCATGAACCCTTGACTTTAAAGAGCTCACAGTCTTCTACAAAAAAGGAAGAATAAAATAGAATAAAGAATAAATAAATAAAAATCGGCATTGGCCAATATGTTTTGAAAGGTATTTGTGATCAGGGTCACAAGTAGAGTCATAATCACAATAGGTGTTTCCAATGAGCAATGATTTGAAGGGTGGATGGAAAATACCAATAGCTCAAAATTTCACTTCAGTTTATTTCACACTGCCTGAGATAACCACTCTAGAATGCAAATATCCTGTAAGAGGTAGACCTCTAAGTCATTCTCTGGTGGGATCCTTCCTGTATTCTCTCGTATAGTAGCCTAGAAGGGAGTTGAATGTGAAGGTGAAGGTCAATTAAGGGCATGGAATGGAAAAACTGAGTGTAGCCCTGGAATGAAGAGAATACAGAGAATCAGAAAGGGGACTTGTTTACTAGTAGTTTTAGAGTTAAATAGTCCACTAATATAAATGTATACACTTTCCACATTATGGAAAGAGAGAAACATCGATGTGAGAGAGATACATCGATTGGTTGCCTCCTGCACACGTCACAATCAGGGCTGAGATCAAACCTGTAACCCTGGTACATGCCTTTGACTGGGAATCAAACCCATGACCCTTCGGTGAGCAGGCCGATGCTCTAACCACTGAACAACACCGGCCAAGGCTACATTGTGGAACTACTTGAAGATATTTTCTGCATTCCATTACACTACACCTAGGAAGAGAAGTCACCTCCAACTACAACAATCAAATTTTGTGAAATGTGAACAAAGTGCAACAATTTTTTGAAGTCTTAAGCTAAAAATTTCAAAAGAATAAAAAGATATATTTATATTTGGAGTGAAGAATATTAAAAACAGCTTGAAATAACATGAGGAAAACAAAACAGCTTCCATGCAAGCAAACTGGCTGCATGCAGGACTTAGGAACGGGTGAGTACCTTTATGCAAAATCAATGACAATGCTTGACAGCTGCAATTCAAACCATAATGAGTGCCCTGCTCGAAAATTACCATCAGACACCACTCTGTTCTATTTTTTTGGTGCAGAGTGCTGCTCAAGAAAAGACTGAAAATGAACGCCAATAAAGACTTTCATTGACTAAACTTTAGACAGGCTCCCTAAGCCCTTTTCACTACTAGACCTCACTCTTGGGCCCTGTCTTCAGCCTGTCAAGTCCAGTTTTAGTAAGAACCTTAAATCAGTTTAGAGAGAACCCTAAACTTGATATATGACCAATTTTCTCATCTCCCACATTTGATGTATAAGTCCTTGGCCTGTCTTCAGCAAGAATGCTGTTAAATAGGTTTAGCAAGAATCCCCTACCTTTGACGTTTCCCCTTAGTCATTTCCATCCACTGATCCCTCATTGCTCTTGTTGGCTATAAATCCCCGGCTGTCTTGGCTGTATTTGGAGTTGAGTCTGGTCTTTCTTCTCTACTGCAACAGTCTTGCCTCATATCGCAAGACAGTCCCAAATACAGTCTTCCCTACCACGCTAACAAGTGTCAGAAAAGTGTTTTCTTTGATACGTCTAAAGTTAACAGCAGTTGGAAAAGACTGATTAGGAAAAATACCAGGCTGTTGTCCAAATAGGCCTGTTTCCCTGCAAAATGATGTCCCATCTTTTAAGAGATATTTCAGTATTTGTAAACACTGCTCATTTAAATGCAAAATATGTTGAAAGTGCTCGTTTCTTTTAATGCCTGATCCTGATACAAAAATAAGTTTGGCATATATGAGGACCAGCACAAGGCCAGTGTGGCAGGAGGAGGCTGTATATTTATTTCAGTAAGGAAAATATCTGTGAACATGCCTTATTTCTGGGTTAATGTATACAATTTCAGATATAGAAAAATCAATCTTAACATTCCAGGAAACTCTCAATTATTTACTAAGCGTTTACTGAGCATCTGTGTACACCAGGCATCGCTCGGGCTTTGCAGGAAATGCAAAGGAAAGGCTGCCCCGAAGAAGGGGCACTTTAACGGAACCTGGAGAACAGGAAGCACGGAGAGTGGCATTAAACTTGAGCAGATTTGAATCCCCCAAAGAAATCCACGCAACGAGTGGTAAAGACAGCAAAGGTTTCCCTAGAAAATGCAGAGAGTTTGCAAAGCAGACAAGCAAGAGCGTTATGCTTCTCTACATCACAGAAATAAACAGTTCATGCTGCCAGGAGGAAGACAAGTGGAAATGAATGCCAGAAACTAGGTTAATTTCTCTCTCAAATTAAAAAAAAAAAAAAGAATTTAATGTTCATGAGAAACATTTGTCATGCACTGTAGAGGTTGAGCCAATTATTCGTTTATTCATAATTTTGTGTGTCTGGTACCAGACACATGGTGGGTAAGCAGCAGAGGAGATGCCAGGACGCTCCATGTAATTAGCTGGCAAGCTGGGCGTCTCTTCCCTCCTGGTTCACATTTATAGAAATAGCTCCTCCTACCTTCCAGACATGATCTGAATGAATGCAGAGGACGGAGATTAAAGGACTCCCTCCATCCATACCGAGGCAGGATTGCCAATAAGTAGTTTCTGAAAGAAAGCCTCTTAAAATGCTCTTTGGCCTTTGGAAAATTGCCACTATGGAAAAAGGCACTGCCTTCGTGTGACCACAATTGATTGAAACGTCCTCACAGCTCTTAATTCATTGGTTGATTAGAGCATAATGCCAATAAAATTAAGGTCACAGGGCTTGATCTTCCTTTAGACCAATTTTGTGGGTGTGTGTTTTATCCTTGGGTATAAGGCCTTTCCCCTAAAGCCCAATTCTTAAAAATCAAGTAAAATTTTTTGGGCTCATCTCCTTTTCCCCCCTAATTTTCTCTCCCTTTCCTCTCAGCAATGCAAAGTACACACACACACACACACACACACAGAATTGGCTTTTTTCTTTTTGAAATAAAGTGGCTGGTACTGTAGGATTATCCAGAGGTTTCAGACTATCTTTTGGTTAAGCTAGATAGAGAGAATGAAACATGCAATTATAAGAATGAAAGACATGGATGGCGAGCTGCCGAAGCCCATTCTAAAACTGACCCACAGGCAGGGCGGAACTGTCATGAAAACTCGATTACCTGGAAACCTGGATACTGCTGTCAATTCTCATTCGAATGAAAGTATCCAACCTGGCTGTCCACTGTCCCTCATAGAATCTAGAGACAGTGATGAGCAGAACAACTGCTCTGGACCTTGCTCTGACCCTGCAGCAGAATTATCAGCTCCTTCCCTGTGCTCCCACAGTGCCCTGCATTTACTGTATGTTAGTATTACTATGTTACACCGCACACTTACTACCGTTCCCTCCTAACTCTCGTTGCTTAGCTAGAAGCTTCATCTCCCTCCCTACATTTCCCACCGTGGGAGGCAGCAGGAGTAAAGGTTGTACTTTCCAGGAGAGAACAAGGCCTGACCCCAGCTATGGGAGGAGGTAGCTGCCTGTCCAAGGGCCAGGTCCGTGCCTGGCAGAGGTGAGACCAGACAGAGGTCTCAGAGGCCAGAAGGCAAGGCCATCCGCAGCTGAGAGAGGACCAAGGAAGGCAGAACTAGTCAGAGAGGGGCTGCCCCTGCTGTCTGGTCAGGACTTGGTTGTTGTATTGAGCCTGTGGGCCGTAGTCCAGATGTCTCGGTGGCCCAGTTGGTAGAGGGCAGGATTCTCTCTGGAGAGGCACATAGTGGAGTCAACGCAGCAGTGTGGACAACTGGAAGGGAAGGCGCTGGTTGGGGCTCTCCTCAACCTGCAAGAAGGAAACTCCTCCTCCCTCAACATGGGCTCATGGAACCCTGAGCACTGATGGAACTTCCAACATTAGACAGGACTCCCTCTGGGGTGGAAGCCCTACCTCTGCATCCTTATGGCATCCCTTGTAGCCCTAACACAGCCCGCCACATCCTGTGTTGTAGTTATCTGCTTATGAGCCTCTTGAGTCAGGGGATGTATTAAATTCACTCTTGTGTCCATAAAGCCTCGCATATGCCTGGCATACAGTAGTCACTCAACAAAGATTTTTTTTTCAGTTGAAGAAATACATAATCTTGAGTAATTTAAATGTTTAAAAATGTAAAAGATCATATGATGAGCTTTAGTTTCTCCATTAAGAAAGAAACAATGATAGCTAAAAGCTACTAGGAAGGGTAGTAAGTAATGGTGTCTAATGATCTCAAAGTGTGTTCTCACACATGTGGAAGCACTGTCCATACATGTGTGAGCATGGTTTGCAGACAGTGCTTGGTTCCCAAATGGATCATCTTCACCCTGGGCAGCCCTGATCTCCACAGCTGCCCGGCCTGGGAGAAGCCACAGTGTGACGGTGTGGCCGCTGGTGTCAGCTGCTCAGTTTCGTTCTTTTCCTCACCCTGCCCTCCTAGTACTAGAGAGCAGGGACTTGGCTGCATAGTTGGCATTGCCTCCACAAGGGAGCATCTGTGTAAGAGCAAAGATTTGAAAAGCACCATTCCATCAGGACCCAACAGAGTATTATTCACAATAGCCAAAACATGAGAACAACACAAGTGTCCTTCGACAGATGATTGGATAAAGAAGATGTGGTACATACACATGATGAAATACTATTCAGCTATAAAAAAGATGAAACATTGCCATATGTGACAGCATGATGGATCTTGGGAGTATTATGCTCAGTGAAGTAAGTACACCTGACATTTATGTAATGTCATTAACTAATGTTACCCCAATATATTTCATTTAAAAAAGATGACTCTCCCATATAGCTTTGACAGTGGACCACTAGCATCAATAATCATTAACATCATTCAGTGTTTATTAAGTTTTCATGAACTATTTTAAGTGCTTTATACACCTTTACTTCTTATAACAATCCGACTAGGTAGGCAATATTATTACTCTACTTTAAAGTCAAGGAAACTGAATGGTAAAGTTAATTAAGATCCTTGCCTAAATTCACTGATGGAGTGAGAGATGGAGACAGGCTTGCAAACCCACAGTCCGGCTTGAGAGTGACCACTCACAGTCACTACGTTATCTTGCTGCTCAGGGAAATTGTACCCAATTCCAAACACACACACCGCATAGTCTACCGAACCCAAATCAACCACCCACCACCCAAATGGTGGGTGGAGGCATAGTGCTGATGCAGAGAAGTGGTCTGGGGCTGCCTTGAGGCAGTTAAAGATAGTGTTATCTAGTCTCTTCTCTACCTGGCCTTCCTAAGGCCCAAGTTGGAACGAACCTCCCATGGAAACACAGCCTTCTGGAATAGCCCTGTTTCGGCCTCTCTTGTGCTGTGGTCCCTGGGGCAAGGAGCGTGTTCTTGCCTGCTGACAGCATCTAGCCCTGTGCCTGGCACACGGAAGGTCCAAGAAGTGGGAACAGAGGCAACTGCCATAAAACAACAACAAAAATTAACGTGGCTGCCACGTTAGAGTTGACATTTTAGCAATCTCAGCTATTTTCCGGATAGGAAACATGTCATATATCTTTTCGATTAAATGTTTTTAAGCTCTTATATGTATACATGTATATACACGGATTTAAACATATTGATGATCAATCATCTTTTTCAGAAACTACGGTTCTTTACCATAGTGGATTTTAAACATTTTCAGTGTGGGCTGTTCTGAAGTTCTGGGTGGACCTCTACTAGAAAAGGAGGTGAGAGAGGAGGGGGAAGGAAGGGGAAGAAAGAGAGGCAAAGGAAGGAAGATAGGAAGGGGTAGGAGAAAGAAATACCAGTGTTACCCAAACCCTGGGTTTTTACTGAGAAGGAAGCTGGAATTTTGGTAACACCTTTCCTCCAATGTAGTAGTGCTATTAGGGTGCAGAAGGGAAGGCGTGAGGTGCAAATGGCACAGTGACACTGGGGAAGGTGAGAAGAGGTGGGAAGGGCCTCACACCCCGGTGCCTGGATGGCGGTGACACCGAGAAGGGCTGTGCTAATGAGCCCACTGTGTCATCTGCTCCACTCCTTTGTCTGGGAACTCCTTGACATTTCTATTTCATAACACGTGAGAAACACCTCTAAATCATACAGAGCCAAGAATGCATTCTTTTGATTCCCCATGGCAAGACGCACGAGGCTAAGCACAATTAGAGACAGGTTGAACATTCGTCCTCGGCTTCCCCCGAACAGTTCTGATTTGAGATAGTCGGTCCTGTTGGTCCCCTAAGCACACTTCAGTGTCTCAGTTCAGGTGCCCAGACTTTTGGTTTGAAAACACAGTAACGCAAGCTGATCAGAGGAAAGCTTAGGGAATGACGGCAAAACATGTTTAGTTCGTTGGCTCTTTGCTCCAGATCAGGCCAGTCGTCTGCCTGCAGCTCTCCCGTGTTTCACTGCGTCCAGAAGAAAATCTAAAATCCTTGCATACTCCTCAAGCCCCTACAGAATCGAACCCTCATCTCTTCTCCCCTTTCACCACTACCTTCCAGTCCTGCTGGCCTGCTTTCTCTTCCGTGAACATGCTGAGTTCATTCCTGCCCCAGGCCCTTTGCCCTTGCTCTTTCCCGTCTAGAATGCTCTTCCACATGAAGTTCTCATGAGCTTCTTCTCCTGGTTTAGACCTTGATTAAATCTCCACCTTCTCAGAATGTTCCCCCTCACGGCCCTGCCTAAATTAGCACAACCCCAGACTCCCCACACCTTCATGGGCATGGCCCTCTAGTATCAGCTTCATGGCATTTACCATGACCTCTAATCATCTTATTTATGTATTTGATGATCTGTTTTCCCAGTTAGAATGTAAGCGACAGGAGGGCTGGGTCTGTGTCCATCTAGCTCCTACAAAACTATCTAGCAAAAATAGGTTCCCAACAAAGTGTAGGCATCTAATAGCATTTGCATAATAAATGACTAAAAAAGGTATCTCTCATTTCCTTTGTAGTTTGACCCAGTGTAAGGTACACCACACGCCTTAGCAATGAGGATGAGTGCCGGGAACCCAGCACGTGAGCATCACTAGCCCCGTCCCTGTATCCACAACCTGGCTCCTTCTCTTTCTGTTCTTGTAGTTCCCCAACCTCTGAACTTAGAGTGTCTTTTGGGGAAAAAAATGTCTCCACCTGCATATAGTTTACTACACAAACTGCTGCAATATTCAAAGATTAGGTCTAAATGGCCCTCTCTTGGGAATGGGATGAGTAGAAGAAAATATTTTCAAATGGAGAAATATATGCCCTTTGGTTTCATTTTCTCTCTGCGCATTTCAATTTCCTCTTTGAACATTTTTCTCTACATAACATAAACGTACTGAGGCAGACAGGTTGCTCACATGGCCACATCCCCATGCTCAGCCTTGACCATGTTGGGATTATTTCTCAGTATGCAGTGCTTTCTAACACATACTCTGTGCAAAACACTTCATAGCAATATCTATTCGCGAGGAGAATGCAGTTAGTTTTCTGCGTTTATTCAAACCCTGATCTCCTCCTAGTCCGTCAACAACTGCAGAGCAGCATCTAAAGCCACATTAGTCTGGTTATAAATTTTAACAAAATGAACCAGTTAATAGCTGTCCATAGTGGGGTGTGACTAATCCTTTACCTTTCACATTTTGGGGTTGGGGGGAGAATTGAACATGGAAGCCAACTCTTCTAATTCCTGATATTTACTCATTTGAAAGAAACCTTTATTGGCTACCTTCTGTATTCCAGGCACCACGCTAGGCACCGAGGATACAATGTCTAATGGGATATGTTTCTTTGCATCTTCCAGGATCTTGCAGTCTCACCTGTGAATGTTGTACCCGAGACCATGATGGAGACACATGCAGGCTGCTGTGGAAAACAGCCTCAGCTCCCTGTGGACTTGCAAGCTCCATGCGAGCAGTGACATCTATTCTGTATCACACTGCCTAGAACTTATAATAGTCACTTGATAAATATTTGATAAAGGAGTGAATGAATACATTAATAAATATAGATCCGACTGTGCTGTCAAGTAAGATTTTCTAGAAGGAAGACTGATAAGGAGTCTGCATGAGAAAGAATGGCAGGGAAGGACCTTCTCATGCCCCTGCCCTTCCTTGGTTCCGAGTCTTCCAGGGTGAGGGGAATCCTCAGGCTACTACCAACCGTGTGTGTGACGATGAAGCATTTGTAAGAACAACTTGGGATAAACACATTTATTTCTGTACTCTTTAAGTCAGAACTCTAGGTCTAAATTTTTCTCTCTGAGACACTGTAATATTATCTGGCATAAGAAAATGTATCCCTTGAAAAATAAAAGAAGTTGGCAAGTGTCTTCCTTCTGAATGGCACTTTGGACCGAGAAGTGTTTTCTGAGTATGGACATACCAGCTGAGGGCCTTGACCTCCCACACACAAACCAACATTCCAAGGAGCGCTGACTTTTGTGGTCATGTCTGTCAGTCAATTGATGGTGTTGGCTGAGAGAGTCACAAGTTTCAGGTCAGCCCTGCCTATGAATTCTTAAGGACTCAAAATTATTTTCTACATGAGTATCAAATTTCATAAAGTGCTTCCTAAGAAGAAACTCGGGGTACGTCGAGCAGATATTATGATATTACTCTTATTTTAGCAAATAAAACTGAGGCTCAGATTGATTAATTAATGGCTGAAGATCACACAGTTAGATAGTGGAGGAACTGGACCTTGACCTCAGGGTTTGGCTCCAGGTCTGTGTTCATTTTCCTGCCCTGCATGCCTTCCAAGGGGTCAGCAAGACTGGAAGCATCAGTGGAGCCACCAAAAACATCAAACAAACACAGTGTGGCTCAGTGGCTGAGCGTCGACCCATGTACCAAGAGGTCACTGGTTCGATTCCTGGTCAGGGCTCATGCTCAGGTTGTGGGCCTGATCCCCAGTGAGGGGCATGCAGGAGGTGGACAATCGATGTTCTCTCTCATCAGTGTTTCTATCTCTCTCTCTCCCTCTCCTTTCTTCACTCTCTAAAATCAATAAAGAAAAAAAACAAAACACAAAATTTGGGGGCAGCATCAAGTCCTCAGGTTTAAAGATCAATGCAGTAGGGTTTTCTGGCCACCAGAGCAAGCAGATGTACCTGTGAGTAACAACTGACCCCACATTTTCAGCAGCTTTAACAATAAAGGACTTTTCTCAGCTGTGCACTCCAAGTGCAAAGGGCGTTCTGTTCACGGCAGAATCTCCGAGAACCAGGCTGTAGGAGGCTTCACCTTGACATGCTTCCATCGTTTCAAAGGCAGGGAAAAGAGTGTGGATGACTGTACTTTGACTTAAAGCTTCTGCCTAGAACTGATAAATGCCTCTCCGCTCCCATTGTATTGACTACAGCAAGTCACCTGGCCAAGTGTGCCATCAGTGCTCCCCCAGGGCAGGGCAGTGAATCTCCTGAAAATAGCACAGTCTACCACGTTGCTCAAGCAGCGTGTGTTACCTTTTAAAGCTCTAACAGCTATGGACAGCACCGCTGTCAACGCAGCACCTCTGAATCTAAAAGACAATCACTAATCTCTCACCTACCAGCTGTCAACACTCTGCTTTTGCCAGAGCATGTCTTTGTGCAGGGATGTGATCTCTTAGCAGGGAAAGAAGAGAGGCTGCCACGGGGGCCTCTGAGTTCTCTTTGTGTATCCAAATGAGCTTCCTGGAATGGCTGGATCCGAGCAGCTAGGAGATGTTTTCCACTTGCGTAGCCAGCCACCAGTCGACGCCCTGTGGGAGCTCCATTTTGTTCATCAGTGGATATTCGGTCCCCAGCACCGTGTCTGAGATACACAGTGATGAAACTCACACATGCGCTGGCCACTTTTATATGACTTTCCTTGTATTAGGTCTTTAAATCTTCACAGCCCTAAGGGGAAGGTATGGTTATTATCCCCATTTTACAGATGAGGAAAATGTGGCACAGAGGTCAAGTGGCTTACTCGAGTTCCTTAGCTAATGAGTAGTAATTTGAATCAAGCGAGCCCACCTTTTAAAGTTTGATATGTAAAACTGTAAACAATAAATGTTGACTATATTGATTAAATTATTCATTTTAATTTGTGAATTTAGAGGTAGGAGTGGGGTTATAAGCATTTAATTGGCAATTCACCAGAAAGCACTATTTCACTATTTTGTACCCACTAGTCTTAATATACCACTCACTAGTCACACTCATCAATCAGTAGCCTAGATAAAGGCTCACATTAAGCTCTCTCAAATACCATTTTGGCATTTTATAGAAACAAGGAACAAGGCTGTTGAGAAAAGTGAAAGGTGATTCTTTGGGCCTGCACATGAAGACCTTGAAATCAGGGCTCCAACCTCTCCAATCGGCTGCGGAATGCTCTGGCCTCATTCTGTGTGAAGTGTTCTGTTGTTACAAATGCTACAAAATAGAGCAGCCCACGCAAGTGTTACCATTTTTGTTTTGGCTGGTGTTCGAGGTGGAGGACAGATGGCAAGCTGTCATCAGAGGCCTGACTTCTGGCTCACCGGCATGCGGCCGCATGGATCTTTCTGTTTCCTAAGAAAGCATTTCCTACCACGAGTCATATTTATAGTCTCTGACATCTCATTGCTCCTCCTTAAAGATCTCTCAAAGCCTTTGTTGCAGTCAGGAAGTCTTCCAACGTAGATCTACCCACTTAAACTCAAACTGAAGAGCTTTTATAGTAGCACCCTAATTATGTTCAAACCCCATGCTGCTGATTCTTGCTCACGTGTTCAGTTTTAATGTTTGGATTCTGAAACAAAATCTTGTCTTTCCCAGCTTTAGTGTTTCCTCCGAGACCTAAATAAATACAACCTCACCTTGCCAAATGTGTTATTCCCAATACCTAGAAAAGAATAACGGGGCAGAATTTCTTGCTCACTAAACTGTTCACTAAATCATGGTATTCCACCTGTGAGGCTGGGTGCTCCATGACTCGTTGATAAATGACTTAACAGATTTTGCATTTCTGTAGGTCGGGGGTTGCAAGTTCAAATGCCAATAGTGACCAGACAAGTAACGTAAAGAAGAAAAGCCAGCAGGGCTTGAGAGTCTGGTTCTCCCCGCAGGATGCACTGCCCGGGCCCTGGCCATTGCTGCTGTGTGGAGAGGAGCTCTGTGGTGCTCAGTCTGTTTTTCTCAAGAGAAGTTCAAAATCAGATTTTTTAAAAATGTGAAACCTGATTTTTAAATGTCATCTCCAATTTTAAAATATAATGGAGAAAGGCCATTCCAGGCAGAGAGAACGTGAGAGAACGTGGTACGTTTGCAGAAATTCAAATCCCTGAATGTGCTAGGCTGACGTGCACCTTGGGGAGCTGGGAAATGGGGCTGGAAAGCCACTTGGATTTTTTCTGTGTGGGTGATGAGATTCCATTTAAGGATAGTAGCAGTTATATAACGTGGTTAGATGCACATTTATTTGAGAGGTTAAGAGGATGGGTCAAAGAGAAAAAATGGGTTGGGACAGGAGTCAGGAGGATGCCACAACAGTCAGGGGAACAGGCTGAGGACCTACCACTGACAGGGTTGCAGAGGACAGACGGACTTAATCACTCAGAGGAAGAGAATGATCCGGATGTGGGGATGGCTTCATGCTGGTAGTGAGAGAGAAGGCAGTGGAGAGGGTGCCACTCAGATTTCTAGGTTGGAAAAGTAGGTGGTGAGTGACTCCTGTCATTCACTGGGGCTGGGAATACAGGAGTGGGAGCAGGCAAGGGGCGCTAGTGACTGGGGGGAAGGCGGAGGTGATGCCTTCAGTTTTTGACAAGTTTTGTATGATGTGCTTGTGAGACACCCAGGAGGGCTGCAGATAACGTAATGGGAGACGTCGTGCAAAGGCGGTGCTTGAAGCCCTGGGAATGGCTGGAGAGACAAGAAACAGCCTGTACACAGGAGCTGGAGAATGACCACCTTTGGGGTGGAAATAGAGGATGACGACTTGTGGGGTTAATGAAGACCACGTATTCTCACTTCCATCACTTGTACCCTCAGAGTCTTGAATCCAAAAGAGCCCCAGTGGGGGAGTGTGGCGAGCAGTGCTTCCCCGAGCCTGGGCATTGCAATCGTTTGGATATCTGAGATGACGCGCTGCAGGCTCACCTCGCATGTGGCCATCTGATGAAAACCCGATACAACTAAATGTGACATCTATAATGGCCCCTGAAAAGGCCCCAGGTGGCACAGATTGAATACAATAAAGAAGCTTTCCTGGGGCTGCCCATTCCCTCCCCTGCAATTCTTCCTCAAAACGCAACATAACGAGGCATTTTATCACATGGAAAAGGACGGACAGTGATTTTGGCCGGGACTCCATCAGCAGGCTTTCTAGAGATTCAGGCAGTTACTGACGTTTGAATCTGCACGGGCACGTTTCGGAGAACAGAAACCTTGCCTTTTGCCACAGATACTAGACTCATGGGACTTGAGCTAAAGTTAACTGCAAATATCTCCTAGCACTGGGGCACCAGAGACACCCCCGCTGTTATTGGGGGACTCCAGTTGTTCCATATCTCCTCGGTGGCCTTCAGAGCATGGTAGCCATTTGCCCTGGCAGGGCTCAGCCGGCTGGAGCGTCATTCTGCACACCAAAAGGCTGCGGGTTTCATCCCTGGTTGGGGTGCATACGGGAGGCAACTGATCAACTAAAAAAAAATGACTATGGCAACCATTTTTGAAACTTATTTCTAAATATAAATATATTTGTATTTTACTTATGTAATCTTTAACTTTTTAAATATTTATTAATTTTTTTTTACCGAGTTGTGTGGACTTTTGCTCCACAGTTGTGGTGACAAGTTTCTATGTCTGTGTGGAAGCTGCATTGAATGACATGTTCTGCGCTACCTGCTGCTCACAACCCCAAGTCTCTTGGACCCCCTAGCTGAAAGTTTTGATACATAGAAATCCCCCTTGTTCAGTCTTTTCAGGTTAATAAAATCACCTGGTTAGTGCAAAATGCAAAATTAGTTCATTTTCTCAACTTTAGTGTTAGCATCTAATAGAGAAACCTCTCGAGTTACTCAAACCAGGAGAGTACAAGGGATGGAAATGTAAGGTCAGCCAGCGCAGGGTTTTCTTTTCTTCTATTAATTGCTGTTTCTTTCATGGCTAGAATCAGGCCTCAGACATAGCAGGACCTCAATATGTACAATTGGTGACTAATACAATACAACTATTCCCAGCTAATCCTTAAGAGCAATTCTCTCAGAAAGAAGGGGAAAAGTTGCATTGTTGGTCTAGGAGGCAGTATCTGCCATTCTATGCAAGGCATCCTGACCAGAAAATATTTTTTAGCATCTCTTACTGGAGGCAGTTGATGCTCAAAGTTAAAGGTGCAGTCAAACAGAATGTTTCCAGTTCACTGCAGGAATGGCTTAGTGAATAGACCACTGACTTGTAGTGAAAGACAAGCCTGTGCCCTGAGCAGCTCACCACCTTGGAGAAGCTAGTGACTGGCTCTTGGGTGACGTGGCCTGTGAGTCTTGCTGGCTCCTGAAGAGAGATCCGTGGAGTGGACGAGCTTAGAAAGCCAAGTTCTGCCCGCTGGAGACAGAGAGCAAGCAGGAGCCCGACTGAAGTGGCCCCTTGGGGTGAAGCTGGACGTGGCTCTCGCTCCAGGGGAGACCCCTGAAGGCCGGTGCTCTCCGTACGTTGTGACTGCTGCTCGCTGAACACCAGTTTCTGCTGCTCTCTGCCCGCAGTTAGGAAATCATACTGTTTTCAGCCTCCTTCATTCAGGGAAATGAAATTCTCCAGAATTAGATCCAATTCACCTTCTGAAAATTCAGATGTAAGTTTAGTAAGTGCTAGAACAAAAGCCAGGGATATTATATTATTTTAGGTTTATAAAATAGACTTATAATTCATTTTTTTCATGACCTTGAAAAAAACTTTCTGGTGTCCCATTGAGTTTTTTACTCTAAAAGGGCTTTCAATGTGTGAGCTGCTGAAAGGCATAAAATATTTTTAAATTTTTCTTTCTACTTTTGTATATATGCCTACGTTTTTATTTCCTCTAACTTGATATATATGCTCATTGGTATGTGGAATTTGTAAAACTGGTTAGCCAAATGACCAGACTGTTGCATTAATTTGTTTCCTTGAACGTTTTTTCAACTAATGCAACTTTTTAAACAAAACAAGTTATTAAGCAAACAAGGTAAGGAGAGAGAAGCGAAGCTATGATGTGGGTCAGCTGGAATCTGAGGTACTGTGTTCTGCAGTGAGCATCCATACCTGTTCCAGTTTGCTTCCCCCATTGAAAACACCCCTGCCCTGGCCGGTTTTCTCGTGGTTAGAACACCGGCCTATGGACCAAAGAGTCCCGGGTTTGATTCCGGCCAAGGACATGTGCCTCGGTTGCGGTTCATCCCGGTCTTGGTTGGGGTCAGGTGGCAGCCAATTGATGTGTCTCTCGCATTAATGTTTCTCTCTCCCCTTCCCACTCTGTCTGAAGATAAATGTAAAAATATCCTCAGGTGAGGATTAAAACAAAGTGTAAAAATACCCCTACTTTCTGGATATGGCTTTCAAATGAAGGCTGCTGGGCTATATGTTCCTCTGTTTCTTATATGTTATGCTGCAGAGGGAAGTCGCTGACTTCATGAGCACTGATCAGTCGGTTTGACAGAACACAAATATCCCTCATTGTGGTGGAATATTATGATTTTCCCACTGCAAACTCAATTTACATATTTCTATCTCTGATTATTACAGAGAACACTATTGACCTGGAAACATTTCTTTACTTTGATCCTGGGGTCTGGATCTCATTTTCTCAGCCTACTTCACAAAACAAAATTTCCAAAATGCCAGCAATGCATCTTGAAGACATCAGGAATAAATAGTCCATTGAGGGTGGTATCCTCAGAAGTTCATCCACATTACTGCTAACCGCACGTTAGAACTGATGTGTTTTCATGAATGAGGTTGCATATTGACTAGCTAACATATCTTTGGTCTCAAAGCAGTCCAATTTGTTTAAGTAGGGCCACTAACTATTTAGCACAAGATTTATCTATTTAGAAGCTCGGTAACACTAAAACCTAAAACCTGATGATGTCATTGTTTCCTAATGCATTTTGGCAAAGGATAAAGCTCTTGGATGTCATCAGCATAAAAATGATTTGTATCACAGGTCATTGGCTGAGATTATTTGGGAGTGAAAGAGAAGAACCTGGGCTATTTAGGATTCTAGATTATTCGGTTGGCTACAAAGGTGGTCAGTTAAATATAGAATATAGCGGGGACAGACACCCAGAAACCAAAAATGATATCACAGAAACATAGAGACAAAAAGACCATAAATTGGTAGCAAAGGCAAATAAAGCCACAAGAGGCAAACATAGACGCAGAAGGGAATACAAGCACAGCAAACAGTCAGCCAGAAATGGATCAAAATCAGGCAAATTACAGCAGGAGTCAGTTGAGGATACACATGCAAAGGCCCGAGACAAATCTGATTTGCCTGTAGAGATTATTCTAGCTCTCTAGACAGAGATTGCTAATTATTTCCTTAATATCCATATCAGTCTCTACATTTTCCCTAATAGAATTCTCCAAATTTTAGTTGAACACGTGGCTGCTTATCTACAGATTATATTTCCCAGCCTGCCTTGCAGCTTCATAACTCAATTCTGGCTAATGAGATATCCATAGAGGTCATGTGTGCACCTTTCTGCATACCCTCCAACAGAAGCTTGTTTGCCTTCCATTTTTTTTTTCCTACTTATGGACTAGAATGTGGATGATGTGATGCCGAACCACATGAACAAGGGTTATCTCCTAAAGTAGGTTGGAACAACAAGAAAGACACAAGATGGGTCTCTGATGAACTTATGGGTCAGAACTATCCTGCCCACCTGGGCTGCCTACCAGATCAGGAAAGAGCTCTAAATACCACTGAACTAATATCCTAATTCAATCAGTCTTGCTTATTGGTCTTTCTTCTCTGTGTGCACACATGTGTATATGTGGGCATAGGTGTTTCAAAGGCATCTGATGCATCATTGATAACTTGAACATGATTACCTATCACAGGCGAGAGGACTTACATCATTTAAGACTGAGGAAAAATAATACTGGAAATATGCAAGTGAGACACGTGCTTTATCTGTGAAGTTACACAGGCTATTATAAAGCTGTCATTATAATCCAATGTAGTTTTATCAATATTGGTTTTGGGAATTAGGAGGATAAAACATCCCATGAGACATTATCTATATGGTCTGAAACCCATTTCTTTTAATGGTATAAGAATACCCATTAACACAATTAGCAAGTAAAAGAAATAATTAATTGGATTTATGTTAATAATATCAAACCAGCAACCTTTTGGTGCACAGGGTGATGCTCAACCAACTGAGCCACACTGCCTAGGGCCTTGCTCCTTCATCCCTATTGGGCCCAGGAACCCAGGATAATTTCTCCATCTCAGGGTCAGCTGATTAGCAACCTTAGCTTTACCTGCAGCCTTATTTCCCCTTTGTCATGAAAACAACACATTCACTGGTTCCAGGAATTAGGACATGGACATCTTTGAGGGACCATTACCCTGCCTACAACAACCATTTCTGAATTAAGGTGATAAATTTTTGTGTCTCTGATTGCAGCTGAACTGCTTCTGTAACTGTACACTTTACAACACAGGACAGACATTAGGTGACTCGGAACAACTGGAATAAAAGCAATAGGAGAGTTAAAGATGGATCATCTTTGAAAGCCCACAGGGGCCAGTCACTGTAAATTCCTGACCCTCTCGGAAGACCTGGGGCTCTGTGGGGAGGGGCCAGAGGTGCCCATGTGTCTCCATTTGAGCACATTAGCACCTCGAACTGCAGGAAAGGAGATTAAGATTAAGGAAACCTCAGAATCATCTCCACTAAAATCATCAGGATGGGTCAGGCTCACTAGAGAGATGATGAGGTCACTGTGCACTCAGTACACTATGATCTATGTGGTCAGACCATCTTTCTCCTTGAGTTTTTCCAGCTTTGTTTTCTTAAACTGAGTTTACGTCAGAGATAAGAGAGCCTTGGGACGAAATTCTTTCGCATTCTCAGTAACTAAGACTTCTTTGCTTGGTACTAGAGAAATTCCTGCCTTCTCTCTGCCCTAGAAGAGCTGTTGGTTAGAATTCCATTCCGGCTCAATGGTCATTGGAATCAGACTGCCCTGTACCAACAAGTACTACAATGCGGTAACAGCTGCAGCTGGCCTTTTCCCGAACCACCTGGGAGCCAGCAGCAGCGTCACCTGCAGTACCTCAACAGGGACATGAAAAAGTGTAAATTCAAACTTAGTACCCTGTGGGTACTTCAGTTTCTAATAGACGTATTGCAGTTTTCTACATTTCTTGTTTATCATCATTGGCATCCCAAACTGGATATTCCTCACTCCTTGGCTGGTTCTCTCAACCCTGACTTGGGTGATCATTTAAAAATGATTAGTATCATCCTGGCCAGTGTGGCTCAGTTGGTTGGGCATTGCCCTGTGCATGGAAAGGTTACCAGTTCGATTCCCCGGTCAGGGCACGTGCCCGGGTTGGGGGCTGTTCCCCAGTGAGGAGCATGAGGGGCTTGTTGTAGTCTCACACTGATGTTTCTCTCTCTCTCCCTCTCCCTTCCTTTCTCTCTAAAAATCAATAACAAAATCTTTAAAAAAAAATAACAATAATAAAAATGAGTAGTAACGCCAGAACTTAATTTCACAACCTGACTCTCTGCCTCTGAGCACCTCAGTCCTTAGGAAATAGCTGATAACTCTGACATAGTTGCACAATACGTTGTTTAAAGTTGGATAAAGTATGAAAACTTTTGCCTTAAGAACTGAATAGCCATTGAAAATAATTTAAGGATTAAATGTATATATTCATTCCAATATCACACAATATAATACTATTTTGAAATATTCGGCATGTTTGCCCAGCTGGTATGGCTCAGCGGGCTGAGCATCATCCCATGGACTGAGAGGTCCCGGTTTGATTCCCGGTCAGGGCACATGTCCAGGTTGTGGGCTCGATCCCCAGTAGGAGGCAGCTGATAGATGCTTCTCTCCCACATTGATGTTTCTATTCCAGTTAACATTTTAATAATGAGAACATGCATATGGACACACAGTACTTATAAAACAATTTACTAATACTTGTAGATAAGCTTTTCTGTTAATGTCTTCATGGTACTCTGTTAGCATTGCCAATTTCCTTCAGAGGGTCCCACATCTTCAAACTTAATTTTATGAGAAGTTTCTTTAAACCAAATAGTGATGTTAATATTTTCCCTGCAGGAGTTTAGAACAATATTTCCTCTTAAAAAGCCCAGTAAAACAATTCCTATGGAAATAGAATATATTTTATTTGTAACCAACTGCTATCCTTTGTATGTATGACTTGTGAATTTTGCTTTTGTATATAAATTATATTTTACCCTTTTCCTATAAATTTTTATAAGCAACCCAACAGATTATAATGAGTACAATTACATCTATAAAATTACTGAACTGGTCAAATACTGTTCATTTGGAAATTTTTGTCTAATAAAGACCTAAGTATCTACTTAATCTTGGGTTGTTCCCAGTATAGGCATTAGCAGGCACATACATACCAGATTTATTTATGGCATGTATATTAGTTTCCTGTCACTGTGGGAACAACTTCCCACAAAGTCAGTGGCTTAAAACAATAAAATATATTCTCACACAGTTTTGGTGGCCAGAAGTCTGAAATCAAGGTGTTGACAGGGCTGCACTCCCTGAAAAGCTCTCTATAAGGAGGTGCTCATTGCCTCTTCCAGTTTCTGGGGGTGTTGGCATTCCTTGACTTGTGGCTGTATTGCTCTAATCTTTGACTTTTTGGCCACATCACCTCCTTCTCTTCTCTGTGTCTTCCCTTCTGTCTGTCTCAAATCTGTCTCTTATCTTTCTCTTATAAGGACACTGTCATTGGGTGATCTCTACAATTATCTGTCGAGTTAGAATTATCTCTTCAAATCAAGATCCTTAACTTGATCACATCTGAAAAGACCCCCTTTCCAAACACAGTAGCATTCACAGGTTCCAGATATTCAACGTGGATATCTTTCGAAGGGCAATTATTTGACATTTAAAACTATTTCGCTTGAAATCTTCTAGTTCTTCTGCCTTATAATCCCATTGTTCCCTCATTATATTTAAAGAACTAGAGATAATCCTAAAATATTTTGTGCATATGTCCCTTACTTAAATATCTTAAAAAACATGTCCTGATCAACTTTGAAAAAAAATAAGTCTTTTGTTCCAGGAGTTGAAAGAAATCACCCACAGTGAAAAAAACAAAGAAATACTTGTACTAAAAAATGACAATTTCTCTTTGTCTAATTGACTTAATTAGACTGAGAGCGGAGGCTGGCAAAGAGCAGTTATCTAAAAGAAATGTGTTGATTGTTGAGTTAATGAATAGAAGGAACTAACCAGACTTTTACTCGGTGTTCAGTCTTACTGATGCTAGTCATTATGCTGTCCAGTTAGGGTTCTTCTTACCCCAGACATGTAGATAGCAAGCCAGTCTACAAAAGTTTGTATAGCTTTAAAACATTAAAAGTACTTAACTTTCTCATGAAACATGTAAATGGCTGCTATTTATTGAGTGTTTATCATGTGTCAGTATTCTCTGGAAGTGAACATGAACATCTACAATGGAAATATGAATATTCTGAGATCATACAAGCTTTCAAACACATTCCCATAATTAAGTGCTCTTCAAGGAACTCCCCCCCGGCTCTGCGGAATATAAGGGGCCAAGCTCCAGGCCTGCTGAATGTTGGTGATCCATGGATTCGCTTCTAATCAGGTCTGTGATTCTTCACCAACTTGTTTTTGGCTTCCTGGAAGACAGCTGGGCATGTTTCCAACCTTGTTTATGCCAACTATATCATTATTGTCATTGATGTAATTCAGGAACTCTTATGTTAATGTAGGGTGATTAATATGATCTGGATTTTTAAAACCAGATCACTGTTGTTTCTGTAAAAACAAAGTTGAAAGCTTTGAAAGATTCAAGGCACCCCTGTTGCTAAAAAGAATTCCTATTGAATTAGGTTTAGGTTAGACAATTGTACTAGATTAGGAAAAATTACAAAATTCTAGAAGGATTCTGAATTCATAGTGTGTCATTTTACAGACACCAAACGTGGAAATTAGATATGATCATTTGAATGTGGTTTTTACAAGAAAGATAAGAGAGCACTCTAATCATTTATATCCAAAAGATGGTCTAAGGTTATACATTTGAAGCTAAATAAAATAAGACAAAAAAGTGTATCATTTTTATTATTCCCTACTGTAATTGAATTAAAGTAGTCAATAAATTATCAGTATTGATTACATTACAAAAGGTTTACACCATATTTGGAATTGATTTATATGATAGCTTTATTTCGATTTTAAGATCAATAATTTATAAATTCTAATAGATTTCAATTAGGTACTGTGGAAATGGTGACCAGTGTCCAAATATACACAGAAATCAGTACAGTTTCTATAGACAATATATGGCTTGCATTATACTAGGTGTGGTAGGGAAATATCAGAGAATTACAAATCGTGTTCCATGTTCTCAAGGAATTAGTATTCGGTTGAGGGTAATACCATGACAACATTAAAAAGAACAATAATCAGTACATAGAGGACAAAGTCTAAAGTACATGTTGTAGATATAATAAAAAGAACATAAAAGGGGAGGTTTGTATGGGCTATTGGAATCAGACAAAGTCTCCTAAAGGAAATGGGATCCGAGTTGGACAGTGAAGAAGGAAGATGGGCACGTTAGGGAAGAGAGCTGAGGGAGCCCGCATGAGCAAAGGCAGAGGTAAGTGAGAGCAGTGGATGAAAGGGCAGCCGGAGGGTTGCTGAAGGGGATGCAGCTGGTTCCGGCTCCCATGAAAGCTGACTCTGAAACCATGAGAAAGACTGAGACAGGTGCCAGATACTCTGCGGAGGCTTCAGTGAGAGTCGAAGGAACACAAAAGTGGAGGAAGAAAGAAGCTTACCGGATGGCCCAGGAAATTTCCCCCATAACACTAAGTTCGCAGGCGAAAGAAGAGAAAATATTTGGAAGTTATCTTGCTTACAAGAACAAATTTTAAAATAACACTGAATCATAGTAGAGGACTGCACTGAATAAAACCGTAATATATATTTATATCGTCTAAGAGAGGAAGCTGAAAAGTGAGACTCACAGTAGGACACAGTTAGAAAGGATTCATCTATGTGCTCACAGCAATGACATTTAGAATGTGTTTTTATATCCCTTTAGGATGACTTCTGTGTTCCCGAATCATTCATCTTTATGACACACACACACACACACACACACACACACACACACGCATGCACACACCTTCCCATTAACCTACAGACTTATGGATTCAACGACATCATGGATCCCAGATCTTCATTGGCTAAAATGCTCAAGTAAGGCCATAAATTCAGTGCTATACACGGTGCCCAGGACTTCTATAAATGGCCACATGAATGTAGCTTAAGAAGCTTGGAGAAAGATGGAGAATCTAGAAAGAAGGGCGAACAATCCACTTAATTCCTGCATCTAGCTGTGTGAAGTCCCCATCACTGTTGAACTGTTTGGTGATTCAGCATTTTTATGATCTTCTGGACCAAGCTCATGAACCTGCCCTCCTTCGCTCAAGTGCCCTGAGTCTGGGTCTATGCCCCAGTTGTTGTAGACTGTGAACATGGATCACAGTGCTTTGGTGTGAAGAGAAGAGAAAAGCAGTTTCGCCCGGCTGGTGTGGCTCAATGGTTGAGCGTTGACCCATTCACCAAGAGGTCACTGGTTTGATTCTTGGTCAGGGCACATGCCCAGGTTGTGGGCCAAATCCCAGTGGGAGGTGTGCAGGAGGCGGCTGATCAATGTTCTCTTTCACTGATGTTTCTCTCTCTCTCTCTCTCTCTCTCTCTCTCTCTCTCTCTTCCTCTTTCCCCAAAATCAGTAAAAAAAAGAATTATTAAAAAAAAAGCAGTCTCAATACTTAAAAATAATGATATAAAATAAATATAGACTAAAAATGAAAAATAAATGTGCACGGATAGTGAAATTCAGTGTATGTAGCCCAACTAAGAAAAAACTAAAAGACGTAGTTTAACAATCTCCAAACACTTGAAGAACATAGATAACAAACTAGAAAACACATTAGTTAGCTTGAGGCATATTTTTATGGTTAAGTGAAGTAGAGTGAACAAAGACAAGATTTCTTTTCAACCACTGGAGACTAGAAAATGGCCTTCAGGTCTATTAGAAGACCCGAGATTACCTGCAAGGAAAGCTTAGAGGACATTTTTCAGAAAGGCCTGTATAAATGTGGCTTGCGAGCATTTTGAGGGTGGACTGGTATCTCAGCAGACATGGCTCAAGAAAGTATAGAGCTCAGGTACCTGGCACAGGTAAGCACATAAGACTCACTTATTTATCTGAAGAAATAGTTCTTTTGCTTTCCAAGAAGAAGGCATATGTGCGCATCTCCCTCTCCTCATCTCCCCGTGAGGCCCTCTGCTGGCCCCAGCACAGCATTTCTGCTGTTTGACAATAAGCTTTTTGTATGAGGAGCAATAATGACTGTCCAGGCATCTCGTACCCAGGCCTCGCATATTGTAAAACCCCATAAATGGAGGACTAACTTTCCTGCTCATGGAAAACAAACATCTGACATGAGAACTTTGCAGTTAAGTGCAAAATTGTAGCCAGAGACCTATTCTGCCACAGTCTGTGCAGCTATAAACCGGTATAGCCACGGTGCACCTATATCATGGGAGGGTTGTGAAGATTAAAGGCAACACATGCAACATGTTTAGCATTGTGCCTGGCTTGGCATAGCTGCTTGATAATTGTTAGCTCATTGTTATGTTTTATCAATGCACTGAAGTTATATTCAAATCACAAACATAATCACAATATTTGATCCAACATGTCCTCTCTAAAGGATCAGAATACGGTCAGTCTGACTGACACTGATATTTCAGGGGGTTGATGAATTCATGTCCTATAATATGAGGTTTCCGGGCTGTGATTGTGTAATCTCTACCTCCAATTTGCTCTGTGAAGTTAAATTCTGGACCTGGCAAGCCATCCCCAAACCCCATCCTTCACTTTAACCAAGTTTAAGGATTCTTCCTTGTTCCTGATTCACCAAAAGGTGAAATGCTAATTAATGGATTTGTCAGTAACAAGCTTTAGGCTGAATCCTCCCACAACCCTAATGCTTAGCAACAGAGAATTTCCGAAATTTCAAACTCTTGCGGCTTAAGTGCCAAATGAACACCTAGAGACCCCAAAAGACAGCACAACTGGGATCGTTGGCTGGGTTTTCGTTCTAAGAAGAATTTGTTCTATTTTTTGTCAAGCACAGTTTAGACATAGTCGTAACATATAATTTGTGTTACTTGATTTGCATAAACATAATGATTTTCAGTGAAAATAATTTGCACTCAGTTAATTTTTGGAGCACTCCCTTCATCTTTTCCCTGAGACTCTGAAGAGAAAACTGTTTCATATGAGTGTGATTGGAACTATTACTACTTAGAACTAAATATGTCATCAGGTTGTTACGAGTTATAAGAAATGCCCACCCACTCATATTACACTCAAAGGGAGGGGTGCCTCTAAAATTAACAGAGTTCAGATGTTGACTCAGTAGAGGCCTAAACCAACCATCAAACAACTCTAAAAATAAAATATAATGATTTGGTGTGTAGACAGCTGTACTGGCTGAGTAATCTCCATTTGCAATAATTACCCGGTTCTGTGACCAAATTTGATTCTCTCAGTATTATTCTCTCTGGACATTTAATATGCTCATCTGTGTTTATGCAGATTAATGGATATTAAATTGTAATGATCAGATCATTTAAGAATAGATTAAGAATAGAAATGTACTTTGAATGCTATTTGCTTACTCTTAGATTTTGAATAATGTAAAATAATCATTTACAATTCAGATTACTACTTACAGCTACACCAAAACACTGAGGCAGAATTTGCGATAGATGCTGAGAATTATAATGTGAATCTGAGAAAAGAACTTTCTAATGAATATCTGTGTAGTGTTTATTCTAGCAAATACAATTAATAAATTAAATAACATTTGAGGGGAATTATTAATTAGGTATTTCACAAATATTTAATACAGGAAATTTCTGACTACTTCATCATGATACAAGTTAAATAAAACTTTGTGATCTAACCCGCAACTCTAATCACTATTTATAATTTTGTGATTATATGAAAATATACCCCTATCCCAAAGAGTTGACTCATCAATAAACTTTGGAAACAATATATGTAGCCTGGAGAAGAGAACACTTAAATAGAACTATTAAATTGTTTAGAAAAAAACACATATAAATCATGATTTATATGATTTCCAAAGGTAGAAATGTAAACAGTGGGTGATGGGTATAAAAGAAACATTTCTGATCAAAGTAAGAAGGAATTTCCCAGCAGGCAGTGCGGGCCAGAGAAGGGCTGGCTGCTTTAGATGGACCAGCTTTCCCACTGAAGTAGGTTCTTACATGGGCCAGAGAGCCACTCAGCAATGATGTGGAGGAATCCAAGTCCAGAAAGAGTTTAGACTTAGCTGCTAAGGTTTTGTCTTTTTGCAGTTGCTAAAATAAGTGTTTGGGATTGTCTGTAGAATTTATTCAACTCAACTACTAGTTTTTAGTTTTTGTTTTTTAATTTGATTTAATTTAATTTTTTCAACCACCATTTATCAAACCCTCTATGCCCTCCTCCCAGTCACCACACTGTTGTCCATGAGTTTTCTTTTTCTTTTCTTTTTGCTCAACTCCTCCATTCCACCCACCCCCTAAGTATACCCCCCTACCACCACCAGAGCTGTCTGCCTGCTCTCTCTCTCTCTCTGAGTCTGTCTCTTTATTGCTTGGTAGTTCATTTTGCTCATTAAATTCCACATATGAGTGAAATCATATGGTACTTGTCTCTGACTACTCTGCCGTAAAAAGGAAGAAAATTAGATCCTTTGTGACAGAATGGAGGGACCTGGAGAATCAACAGTTTTTCTCATAACATAGCATGACACTTGTATAGTAACACACCACCAAGTTTGAGAAGAGGGACATCTAGTGGATAAAATACGCAAAAGGAAAGGGGTTTTCCTGTTCACATTTTAAATGGTTTTTCATTTTTTCATTGATTTCTTCATGAAAGAAAAAAAAAAATCTATCTAGCTTCATAAATATAGAGTTGAAAAAGACAGTGATTATTCATGATCAGGTGATTTGGTTAAGATAATTATTTCATCCAGTCTTTTAATATATGTTTAACGAATGGCTTTTTAGTCCTTTTTCTTTAATTGGTTCGAGTCGGGCTCTCAAAGGATGAATTTGCTTGCCCTCATACAACAAAAGCATGTGACCCTCTCAGCTACCAATTCAGATCTATTCTTTTAAGCTTTATCATTCAACAGAGAGAATGACAAACAAGGAGAAAATATCTAATTGCCTAAACTATAAATGCACTTATTCTATTCAAGTCTTTACTAAAATATTCATTTCAGCTTTTGTTCTCCTAAACTTGAAATCAATTCAAATATTTTAATAAGGTAATATATTTTCCTATGGGAAAAAAATAATTTTGTATCCATGTCAATACAGCAGGAATGTGCAGCCTGCTTGCCTGGATTAGTAAGATGAATCCAACTCTGCTGACTAAAATAGCTAACTCATTAGTGATGTTTCCTCATCATTAATATTGATGCCTAAATCACAACTAAGTGCTGGAAGCATTGCTCTTGAGAGCAGGGCTGATATTTATTCCCTGTATCCAGAACAGAGTATATATTTTAGGCACTTAAATATTTGGTGAATTAATCTCTTCAAATCCATCTTAGCCAGGGGTAATTTTACCCTACTTTGTGCACTCAGAGCTCTGTCTGGGCCTCTTTATAAGACACTGGGACTATAGAGAATAGGAATTGATGTACTGCTCCATCTCATTCATTCATTAATCCATTCATTCATTTGGTGCTTGCCCCTGTGCAGGACACGAAGTCATTTTTCAAGGTGCATCCTTCTTGACATCTTTACCAATGAGAAGGAAGATGCTGCTCCTGCATTGCTTTGAACAAAACACAACCTCAATTTGTACTTTGCTGATACACGAATAAGTTAATAAATTGCTAACTTTTTTGAGTGCTTTGTCCTAACTTTTTTTTTTAAATCTTCATCCAAGGATATTTTCCCATTTATTTTCAGACAGAGTAGGAGGGAGAGACAGAGATAAAGAGAAACAATGAAGTGAGAGAGACACATTGATTGGCTGCCTCCTGTATGACCCCAAGCAGGGCTGGGACCGAACCGCAACTGAGGTACGTACCCTTGACCAGAATCGAACCCTAGACTCTTTGGTCTGAAGGCCGATGCTCTCACTGCTAAGCCAATCTGGCCAGAGCTGTCCTAATACTTTTTTAAAAAATTCATTTCTTTCCCTTTTTCTTTAGTCCCACATTGTGATTTCATAAGTAATACCAATATTTGCTGGGCATTCATTAAATTCAGGCATTGTTCTCAATCCTTTATACATAATGTAT
The DNA here is from genome assembly GCF_014108415.1 of Molossus molossus. Lineage (NCBI taxonomy): Eukaryota > Metazoa > Chordata > Mammalia > Chiroptera > Molossidae > Molossus > Molossus molossus. The sequence continues at coordinate 62,249,176 of NW_023425345.1, read as the reverse complement.
TTGATTTAATTATCATACTAACTGCATAATGTAGGATTAAAAAATTAAATACTTATCTGTCAAATGAGGAAACTGAGGTTAGGTCATTTACCCAAGGTGAGAGGGCTGGTATGTGGCGAAGCCAGTATTTGATCCCAAGTAGTTCCTGGTTCCAGAGATGGTTCTTTTAACTACTGTATTTATCCTGACTCTCATAATAACCCTCTGGTAAAATTGATGCAGACATCAATAATTGTGAAATGAAAATGGTTATTATAGTGATTTTATGGAAGATGGAAAACTATTCTAAATAAAGATGGACCAGGAAACAGAAACAAGAAGAGCAACCAAAGACCTATATGGAAAAAACAGAAAAGTGTATTAGGTAGAGGTTAAGACCACAGGAATCTGAGTTATGTTCCAGCTCCATTACTTACTAGATGGGGAACCGAACCACCTAATTAACTGCTAATCCACTCTTGTTGCTCTAATCTGAAAACAAAGGGAAGGAGAGAACCCACTCTGAGTATTTGTGAAGATTAGAGATGATACTATGTATAAACTGGCACACAATATCACTAATATCGTTATTGCTGTATTTCATCACATTGAAGACACCCTCCATCATAAAATGGTCTATTACTTTCTATATCACCTTGACAGAAAAAAAAATGTCTACTATAAATGCAAAAGGCCATCAATTTGGAGATGCATGCTGATGTCAGAGATGTTGAAATGTGAAATAAAAAGTATGTCTTGGAAATAATATAATACCATTTTATTATCTGCATAATAGAGAAGAAAAAAAGCCATGGGGGAGAATAAAATGTTTGAGTACATTAACATTTTCATTTTTTTTTCCCAACTCTATTTTACACTATTTGTTCAGATAGTTTGTGCCTGATCATCAGCTTTTAGTATCATTGTTCTGAGAATACTACTCACGTTTAGACTTAACAGTTAATTGTGGTACTAATTCCTCAGGAAATAGAACAGGATGTCTGAAAGAAAGGCACAGGCGTATGGCTGTGAGTGTGTGTGAGGGGAAGAGAGCTGAAGAATGTGTGGATACTTTAAGTTTTTCAAGTCAATATTCAAGTACTTGACAAAAAGAGAACCGGAAAAGTGTAAGGGGTTGAAAAATTAAATCAGGTGTCAAAATTTGCCAGACTTAAAGCAAATCAATTTTTCATTAAACAAATATAAAGTTAACCAATGCGAACTCAATGTGCTACATGTACTATGTGAAGAATATGAAAGGTGAGTAAGACATTATCAATTACAGAAAGAAAAATGCTAAAATGAAAAGGGACCTCACTGTATGAGAAAACATATCTGCTAATGATACCTCTGATAAGGGGTTAATTTCCAAAATATATAAAGAATTCATACAACTCAACAAAAGGAAGACAAATGATCCAATTAAAACATGGGCAAAGGACCTGAATAGATACTTCTCCAAAGAGGACATACAGATGGCCGAGACATATGAAACAATGCTCAATGTCACTAATCATCAGAGAGATACTAATCATCAGAGAGATGCAAATTAAAACAACTATGAGGTATCACCTCACACCTGTCAGAATGACCGCCATCAACAAATCATCAAACAAGTGTTGGCGAGGGTGTGGAGAAAAGGGGACTCTAGTACACTGCTGGTGGGAATGCAGACTGGTGCAGCCACTATGGAAAACAGTATGGAGGTTCCTCAAAATATTAAAAGTGGAACTGCCATTTGATCCAGTAATCCCACTTCTAGGACTATATCCTAAGAATCCTTAAACATCAGAAATAATATACGCACCCTTACGTTCATAGCACCACTATGTACAATTGCTAAGATCTGGAAACAGCTCAAATGTCCATCAGCAGATGAGTGGGGGGGAAAAACTGTGGTACATATACACAATGGAGTACTATGCAGCTGTAAGAAAGAAAGATCTCTTACCCTTTGAGATGACTTGGAGGGACCTGGAGAGTATTATCCTAAGTGAAATAAGCCAGTCAGATAAAAACAAGTACCACATGATCTCACTTATATGTGGAATATAATGAACAAAATAGATCCAGAGACATGGAAGCAGGGAACAGACTGACAAATCTCAGAGGGAAGGGGTTTGAGGATAAATTAACCAAAAAAATTTATATGCGTATAAGAATAACCCATGGACACAAACAATAGTGCGATGAAAACTGGTGTGGGAGGCTAGGAACAAGGTGGAGGGGGTCAATGGGGGAAAATGGGGGGACATCTGTAATACTTTCAAGAATAAAGATAAAATTTATTTTTCTTTTCTTTTCTTTATTGATTCTAAAGAAAGAGGAAGGGAGAGGGAGAAAGAGATAGAAACATCGATGAGAGAGAACATCGATTGGCCACCTCCTGCATGCCCCTCACTAGGGATCGGGCCCACAACCTGGGCATGTGCCCCAATTGAGAATTGAACCAGAGACCTCTTGGTGCATGGGTCAATGCTCAACTGCTGAGCCACACCCACCAGGCAAGATAAAATTTATTTTTAAGTGGCATAGTTAACTGGCACCATACCTAGATTTCCTATTGTTAGCACAATGTTCTATTGATTAATATGACATTATTATAATTTTTTAAAATATTCTGAACATGACCAGAAATACTCCACACTCATCAAACAGCCATTTGGCACCTATTCAGGAAAGGCTGATTCTGCACCGAAGTTAAGCTAAACCCCTTCATGGGACCGAAGTCAGCCCCAGAGGAGGCACCAGACAGATTGTGAGAATTTCGAAGAGGCAACATGGGTGTGGTGCAGTGGAATGGTTATTAATTGAACTCCAAACCAGCTTTGTAACAGGCTAGCTGCAACTACTGTGCAAATTACCTTGTCATCCTGGGCTTGTGTGTCCTTGTTCATACAAAGCACAGCCTGAACTTAGGACTTTACATTCCCATCCACTGCCTATCCTCTAATTCTCATTATGTGCTCAACATAATGAGAGCGGCCGGAAAAAAGCTGCCGTCAGATGCCGGGCTTCGAGTACATGCTTGATGATTTGTGGGTAGAACCTTGGAGTTTTCCAAAGAAGTCTATCCTCATGGAGTAGAACCTTAGTAAATGTCTCCTCTATGCGCCTGATAATAATTATGGCTTTCACTTGGGAGCCGGATGCCTGCACATGTTATCTCATTTATTCCTTACTACATCCCTCTGAGGTGTATGTGATGACTTTCATTTTGGGGAGGAAGAACAGGAGCACAAAAAAATGATTACTAATGATGATAGTAACAATGATTTTTGCTTACTGTCCACAATTATGGTGCTAGGTGCTTTTCGTATGTGAACTCAATGAATCCTCACAGCTTCCTTATGAAGAAGGTTCCGCTGTGATTCCCAGGCTTGTAGCTAAAACATCCAATGACTAAATAACCCAGTCAGGTCACATGGTTGGTAACAGAAGCAGCATTCAAACCTAAGTCATCCAACCGTGGGGTCCAGTACCTAGCCACTGCACGTTCTGGTTTAAAATATGCACAAGGTCACACAACTAATAAGAAAAACAAGAATCTAGACTTGATCCCAAAACACAGACTTTTAACTATTAAGCAAACTCAGATTTCTTCTGGGGCCAGAAATGTAAAATAAATGGCTTATCATAGGGCCTGAGGCACACTGAAGAGTGCATATGCTCTGCCTGAAATCTTCCAAATTCTATGCGCTTTTCAAAGCACATCCAACAAACACATCTGCTGCTGAATGTAGCCTCGCGTAGAAACATGTGGGCTCAGAAAATTCTTGCACGAATGAAACAATAAATATTCTAGCTCTCTTTGCAAAATTAAAGAATTTCAGTTTATCCTTTTTATATATATTTAAAAAAATGTTGTGATGGTTGTTTTCCCTCCAGGAAGATGGAACCGTAAAACTACCAAATGAGGACGTAAAGTTTAGACAAACACCCAAGAGCAAGAATCATGATGTGTGGTCCGGAAAAGGGTTTGCTGGTGTCAGTACGAACAGCGGGCGGCTCCAGCCTCGACGAGGGCAGCTGGGAAAGCTGGGGAGGAAAAGCACGTGGGAAACCAGGGAACTCCTACGATGTCCATGGTCTGGACGGTGACGGGCAACCTTGGGGCCACGCGAACCACTGTGGGAATGCAAAAAGGGCTAGGGAGTGACTAACAGCCCACGGTTCCACGTGCTCTGCGGACAGAAAGCAGCAAAGAGGCAGGGAGAATGGAGAGGAGGAATAGGAGACATCTCCACTCCAGCTCCAGCTCTAAGAACTGTGGGCCGTGTGCACACCGCATAGCCTCTCAGAGCCTACTTGTATATGAAAAGATGATCATTTTTGTCCTGGCTATCTCATCGAGATACTTTGAATAAGAATAACTTACATGCTGTATGAATATAGATTTTTTTTTTTGGCTTTCTGGTCAAATTCCATTTCAACAACAAGCTCTGAAAGAAAACCTTCACATTGCATGTTTTGAGACTCCCCATGCCCTACTTATACTGGAAATATTAGATACAATTGAAGCTCTTATAGGTATTTTCAGACAATCTTTTAAACTTATTTGTAATAGAATGAAATCTGTGCACTTGGTAAATAGAGAAAAATTTTCATCACAGCCTACAGCACTTTTTCCTCCCCAATACTTTTTCCTTCCGTATCTCTTCAGGCAACTACTTTAAGAGAACTTAGGAGAGAACATGCTAACTTCACATTTTTATTTTTGTTTTCAAGACTCAGTTCTTTAAATTCATTCTCATTATGTGCTTATTCCAATACAAATATCATCAGACACGTAAATGTCCAGGATCTGGGAATATACTGATTAAAAGACATAACTTCTGCATCTAGTTAATGCCACTTTGGTAGGGAGACAGACATGTCAACAATGACAGTACAATGGTAATGGCTACAGTGACAGTACATTAAAGAAATAACAGGAGCACTGAGGAGGGACACCTGACCTGTCTGGAATGTGAGGAGCAAGCAGGCATTTCCCAGGTTGGCAGCTGCATATCCACAGGGCAGATAAGAATGAACATTGTGAATTCTCACATGTAAGTTCTTCAGTTCAAGTAGAGTATAGGGAACACAGTAAGATTAGAAAGGATGGAATTGGACATGTTTGTTATCATAATTAGCTAGCTAATATTAATAATAGGAAGAGAGCAAAGGGGAGGCCAGACATTATAAGTATGGTCATCTGGGAAGCTACAGCTTCACACAGCATTGCTGCTTTGAGGGGATTAGCATCCCTCTTCCCTGCTGCAGTACTGAATTGTTGGGAAGTGGGAGACAGGCACATGTGCAGCGAAGTCAGGCTGATGAAGGGAATGTGCTGGCCTGTCAGTCTAACCTGGGAGAGAGATCACTGGCTAAGGGGTGGAGCACTTGGAATCTTAGACGATTATAATCCCTAGACGAAGAGTTCCCTCTCTCTTGTGCCCCTTGCTCCCTCTCGCTCTCTTGCTCTGTGACCTGCACTTACACGTGTCCTAGCCTGCCATGTGGCTTTAAGCAGCCACATGGCCCATGGTCATGCGGACCCCACATGCAATGGACTGTAGCTGGGAGCACAAGCTAAGCTAACTAGATGCTGGACTGGACTGTGCTTTAGTAGGGAAGAGAAGCTCTGGACACTGGTTTTTATTTTGGAGTTACTGACGACAAGATTGGACTTCTCGCATGGTGGGACAGACAGAGATGGGACCTTAAAAGGGAACCCCTTTAATTTTACATCATCAGTAAAGCTTTTTATGAAACCCCATCCTCCTGTGGGGGCCTCAGGAAATTTTATTCCCCGTGACACGGATAACATTTCCACTTCCACTGATAACGTTTTCGTGAGCAAGATGGTGAAGGGTTACATGTGGTATAGTAAGTAGTACTTGATGGTGAACCATTGAAAACTTTTGAGTAACATGAACAGATTTTCCTGGGAGAATAACTTCAGTAACAACTGAGATCACACCTAGAGTCAGGAATGCTAGATTGGAGGTTACTGATCTAACCAAGGAAGGAAATTATAACACCCTAATCATTGCAATTACAGTTGTGATAGCAAAGAGTATATAAATTATAATTATTTAGGGTTGGTTTTTATTTGACTCTGTAAGTAAGGTGAGGGGAGGAAGAGATAGGGAGAGACAGAGAGAGGTAATTTAATATCATTATGTAGTTACGCTTCGGGCAAATGGCTGAATGTAATACTTATCAATACAGGGAATAGCAGGAGGTAAGAAGAGAAAACTATGTATGACCCGACTTTGAAATAGTTAAATCTGAGTTACCTGTGTAACATCCAAAGGGAGATATCTATGAAGAGGTTGAATGGCCAAATAATTGTTAATGGTGGTTGGTTCTGGAGCTCTAGAAAGGAGTTTATTCTGGAGACACAGATTTGGATAGTCATGATCAAATTAAGTGAGAATGAGATTGACTAGACACAATACATAGAGTAGGAAGGGGGGACATGGGATACATCCATGGGGAACATGGACAATTAAAAGGTAATTGGGCCCTGGCCAGTTTGGCTCAGCGGTTAAAAGTCTTGGGTTCGATTCTGGCCAAGGGTTGTGGTTAGTCCCCGGCCCTGGTTGGGGTTGGGTGGATGACAACCAATCAATGTGTCTCTTTCACATCGATATTTCTTTCTCTCTCTCTCTTCCTCCCACTCCGAAGATAAATGTAAAAATATCCTCAGGTGAGGATTAAAAAAAAAAAGGTGATTGACAAAGAATAGACCAAAAAACAGAGGAAAAATCAAAAGTGAATGTCATGAAGAAGGGAATAGTCAACAATATAAAAATCTCTAGTCACACAGGAGTTAACTCTTACTGATTGGTCAGTGAGGTCATTGGGACATTTATAAGACTGTTCATTGGAGTGGTGAAGATGAATCTATACTGGGTGGATTAATAGAAACAGAAAAAGAGAGTGAGGGTAGATTACTCTTTCAACAGGCTGGATTTTGAGACTACAAAATAGAATATATAGTCTTTAATAATTATTTCAGCTTGCACATAAGCCAGGAAACATAAAATATACTGTTAACATATTTGGGAGGTGAATGTTGCCAGTGATTGGAGAATAATAAAGTTGCTCCAAAAATAAATTGGTTAAACGTTTGACATCTATAAACAATGAATATAATTGGTCACTTGTGAAACTGTCTCTGAATGCGAGACAGCAGTTTGGGAACACATAACAGCCTAATTAAGCTGACAAGATTTATCCCAGGGAGAGAGGGAAGAATCTATACGTAACTTAGAAAGCAAGAACATAACTCAATTAAATTGTTTCTTGACAATAGACTTTAAGACAAAAGTCAGCCTTGGGAGCACAGAAGAGAAACCAGTAAGAGCCAGAAGTTGGGGGCATTTAGCTGGGGGTGTGGTAGCCATGGGATGGGGGCTGTGCTGCTCAGACCTCCCTAAAAGAGAGAACATTCGGATTATGGTCTCCAGCTGGGAATCCACCATCGTTCAGCGGGGAATCCAGCAGTTTCACACGGAGGGCACACTCTTCTCGCCACTCCAGCCGACGACTGAGCACAACAGGGGCAACAGAGCCAGGCCATTCCCGCCCACTGAGGGATTCTCCTCCATCTTTGCTCTTTGGTTCCCCATCAGATGGCTGGGGCTTCCCCAGAGCAGCCCTGCAATCCGAGGCTCTTCTCAGCCATTCCTTCCTTATTTCTCTCTCTCATTTCACAGGGCTTGTACTCTAGTTTCCTGGTCAATTCTCACTCCAGTTTTCCACAATGACTATTTCCAACCTTCTTTATTGTTCTCAACAGCTATTTTCTGTTCCGCTTCCACTACTGGTAATAAAGCAGAGAGAACTCCGCTAGAACTCATGATCAGGCATGCTGGTGCCGTCAGATCCATTTCTGGCTCTCCTTAGTCCTCTTGAGTGTTTCTTTCTTTTTAAAAAAAATCATTTAAGACCTTTATTAACAGGTGCTTGCAGTTGACTTTTTTGAAAAAATCAAGTTGTCAACTTTTATTACATTAAAAATGAGGTTCTTAAAAATCTCAACTTGACCAGATATGAAACAATTTAAAAACCTTTAAAGGTGTATTGAGAAAAACCAGGCTTTTTTTTTAAAAAAAAAACACGTTTGTCATTACCAAAAAGAGACGTCTTTAGATAAAAATAATAAAAACCCCATGCTGCATAGATAATGCAGATAGTTCTAGTTATCTGGTCAACGGGCAAAAAGCAAGCACTTAAGGTCTTCAGCTCCAATCTTTTGTTCATTTCTTATTGCTGGAATTTCATCTTCATTTCTTCTTGTTGGATGACTAAACCGGATGATGGTAGAGATGGTAAACTGGCATTTACTCAGCCCCGCCCTGCTCTGCCTTGGGAGCAGATGAGTTCTCAGCTGGTGGATCGGCTGCTTTTGTCTCTTTGCCATCTTGTGGTTTAGGGTTTTCTGGGCATCTGCGTCGGTAATTGAAGTTGCAGTGGTACTGACGTGGAGGTGGCTGCTGACCTTGGGTCTCATCTCCTTGATTTCCTTTATCTTCTTCATTGCCGTCCTCTCTAGACTGTTTTTGGCGAGGAGGGCCCCTGTGGAATTGTGGTCTATTGCCCTGATACATATTCTGTCTCACTGGTCTACCTTGTTCTCCTGCAGCCTGGTTGTCAGCACCCTCCATCACTTCTCTCAAGAATGCTGTGCTAGCCCCTCTCTTTCAATTCAATAGTAATCTCTTCCTCTCATTTGGTTGCTTTCCATTCTGCATTAGGACATATTTGAGCCTCTTCAAACTTAAAACTGATACTAGTAGCCCTCTAGAGAATCTATGTCCCTGTAGCTACCAATGTCTTTTCTTCAAAGCTAGACTCCAAGAATGGGTATTTACAGTTAAGTCTTAATGCCTTTACATTCCACTTTCCATCATGCCCTAAAGTCACCAATGATCTCTAAGTAATGAATTCCAGTGGATACAAAAGTATGCATTAAACCTTGTCACTTAACTGCTCCTTTCCCTTGGCTTCCATGACAACACTGTCTACTGGTTTCCACCCCATCTCTATGCCATATACTCATTATTATTTGTGGCTTATCTTTCTCTGTCACCCTATGCACTATTTTAGTGCTGAATAATACAACTGTAAACAATCAGATCAAATCCCTGTGGCGTACGCGTTCTTTTATCGTCTCCCTCTTCTTGGATGATGCGATCCACTCCTAATATCCAGTTACACTGCATTATTAATGATTCCCTAAGTTAATATTTTTGTTTGTACAGATCTTTCCCCTGAAAACTAGTCCTATATAACCAACTGAATATTGGTAACTCCCTGTATAAGCAGATATATGTTTTATAGGCATTTTGAACTTAACACATCTAATACTTCACTATTGACTTCCTACAAACACGATTTCCTTCCAGTATTTCTTATCTCAATAAATGGCACCAATGGTTTAAACATCAGGTTAATGACAGGATAGCCAATATTTTACCAACTGCTGCTAGTTCCATTATCTAAATATGTCTTTACTTTCCAATAGGTGTTGTATGTGTGAACACTTTGAAATATAATAGAAATAAAGAATTATAGGAGATTGGCTGTTAAGGGAAGAGAAGAAATAGGATTATGTGGGCCAGTGTTCTTAAATTCTGGCTGTTCATTAAAATCATCAGAGTAGATTTTTAAAATGCCAATACTTGGTCCTTGGCTGGTGTGGTTCAGTTGGCTGAGAGTCATCCCATGCACCGAAAGGTAGCGGGTTCAATTCCCAGTCAGGGAGCATGCAGAAGGCAGCCATTTGATGTTTTCTTCTCTCACTTCCTCTCCCTCTAAAATCAATAAAATCATATTTAAAATACCAATACTTGAGCCACACTACTCAAAGATTTTAGTTTCCCTGACCTAAGTTGGACCTCAGGTGTCAGTATTTTCCAGAGATCCCAGGGGATTCAGTATATACCAGGGTGAACATCAACTGACATGAGATCAAGGGAGAAGTGTTTTGCTATTAATGTTATAATTATTCTATTTTGTTTCGTGATGTGAGCATGTGGTGAAAGAAAAGTAGTAGTGAAGAAGGAGGTTGAAGATTCTTGGGGAGGGTGGTAATTGACGGAGCAAGATCCTGAAGAGTGGAAGGGCGTGAGTTCGGGGCACAGGATGTACCTTGGAGAGAAAACTCATCTTTTCTCTGGGATCTGAGGAAAGGAAATATATGGATCCAAAGACACTTATAGACATGAGAAGCAGACAGGAAGTACAGGAAATTCCTTTGTGATGACCTCTATTTTTTTCCTGAGAAATAGGAAACAAGTTTATTAGCTGAGAGTGAGGCTGAAAACTCATTACATCAAGACCTTGGCACTGGGTGAGTGCGGACTCCTATGTGAGTCTTCTCTCCCAACTGATTTATCTTCTTCTTAATGACAGAGGAACTCTTCCTGCATCTGCCTTTCGTCAACCACCTGTTACAGAGATAACCACAAACAAGGCAAGTGCTCAAGAAACATTATGGTGGATCTCAACTCAATTTATTTTCTTTTTTCTTTCCGGCTATTGTAATAATCATTCTGGTTAGTTTTTCTTCCTCATTCTAAAGAAAGAAATGACTTGCCCAATCCAAGTCATTGATTTTTTTTTTTCTTTTGACACTTCATGGCTTATGGTCAAACTCTTCACTTTCACAAAGTTTTCGTAGATCTTGCCTTTCATAAAATCCACCCTGAGACAGTTTCTGGAAAATGATACTAGGCCTCTTTCTGGAAAAGGACACAGTGAAGCTTTGTAGTGTTGTGAATGCATTTCTTTTGAATTCCACAGGTCGCATGTAATTTGGTGTGGGCAAATACCACTTCTAGAAAATGCAAACCAGAATTAAGAGTTATACTTAGGAAATGGATACACATGTACCTATTTCCTTTGCAAAATATATATATATATTTAGTTTCTAAACATAATGACAAGCATACATAAACAAATTCCTGTAAGAAATGTTTTCTTAAATGGGATCCTATATAATTTTGATTATATACACACCAAGATAGTATAACCAAAACCTAAGGAGTTCAGAGTCCCTGTCACTTAAAGATAAATCAAAAGGTTTATATACAATTCTGACATAATATATATACCTAGAAAACACTTTTATGGATAGTTAGTTACATTCTGGACACTTTCGATTAATGTAAAACACACCTTTACTGGGTGCTCCATGACCCACCCTTACTATGTGTATATAGCTACCTTATTTTTGTATGTTCACACTTATCTATGAGAACCTCATGATCAGAGTTGGATTTACCAGCCAATGATACTTACTGCTTTCTTTCTAAGCTTAGCTCTATATGATGTTCCATAGGAATTTAAAAGCAAATGTTAGAAGCAGTCTTTTTCCTAGGGAATACACAGTGCGGCCTCATCAGGGAAGTGAAGGCACACGAGACACAATCATCTGGCCATCAAGCACTGACTGAATATTTAATGCAATGAATATTTATTGAGTTTCTACTTTGTGCTGTGCGTGTGCTGGACAGAATGGAAGACTGAAGTCTCTTCTCTGGCCAGTTTATATAAGCCAGGTCTCCACATAACTCTCCACTTGCTTGCTCAGTTTTATTTTTTTCTAGAACTGAACAGTGCTTGAAAGAGTATGTATGCACTGTCTTTTTCCACTACAATAAAAGAGGGCTTTCTATTTTGGATCCCCAGAATTGAAAACAGTGTTTGGTACATAAAAAATGCTCAAAAATATTTGTTGAATAAATGAAAGACGCGTGCTATAGGATTTAGAGCAAGGCAAGAATAATGCAAATTAACAGTGATCAGAAAGTCCCTAAAAGAAGCTCCCCTTGGCCGAGCAGGGAATGAAAGGCGAGATACCCACATGGGAGCAAATGCCAGGCAGGGAGGAGGACACAGAGATCTCACAGCACAGTCTCTGCGGACATTTGTTAACCTTAGGGTTAAACCATGTTCTTATAAAATTAGTTTCACATATGGTCTTTCCCACTCTTGGAACTGATAAGTATTTAAAGGTTTTAAGACGGTGGCTATAAAGTTGAGTTTGAGAAACTGCCTGGCAAATGGAAAATAGGATAAGCTTTTGCAGAGGTCATCAGTCAGACTGAAATCTAGAAACCATATGATGGCTGGGCCTTTCCAAATATTCTTAGGCAGATTGAATTCCAGTCGCATCTCTGCAAGTTTCCCCAAGCCTTGTGGAATGATTGGGATTGATCACAGTCAGGGCTGTGTTCTGGGTGACACTGAACTCATCCAGGTCACTTGGACACCTCTGTTTAGTCCTGGGGTTGGATAAGCAGATGTATCCATTCTCCCCATCCCAAATTACACTTATCTGCCTATAGAGCTATGATCTTGTGAAAGGGTCATCAAGCTTTCTTTACATGAGGATTCTTCCAAACACAGCCCCGAGGACATGAACAGGTGGCCTTAATTGGCTACTGCCTTTCCAATCTAGTGTTTAGGAAATGAAATCTGGATTCCAACACCAGGCTGTAGACTTAAATTCAGAATGGAGTAACCCTCAGACTGTCGTGATCATTTACACAGAATGACCTCTGGCCAGAAGGTGGGGGCACAAAGCAAATGTAATCAGAATTCTTACGATCACACCTTTCTTCCCCACACCAATGCACAGTCAGCATGACACGGTGTATGATTAGTGGTGGAGTACAGAAAATGACAAGAGCTTGGGAAAATTCTCCAGGGCCTACGTAAAGCTATGTCTCCACAAGTGTGGATCCCACCTTCAGCCCTGGTTAGCTTTGCAGGCCTGGCTAAGTTACATGAGGTGACATATGGGAGCCTCAGTTTCCTCATTTGTAAAATGAAGACAACGATGCCTCTTTCACAGACTTGTAGGTTTTATAACCAGTGTTGCCAAGTGTTCAGTAATGAAGAGACCTAATTATCTGTATGTATTAAAGGAGAGAACTACATGGTTAGAAAATTTAAAGAGCAAAAATTAAAGAAATTATAGAAATAATTTCATAAGTATACCAGCCATCTCATCCATTGCTTAATTTATCAAAAAGAAGAAAAGAAAGAAAAATGAATTAATTTATCTTTTATAATAGCATCTCATTTGGAATCTAAAAAAATGTCCAAGTTTACCATAGCCTTTGATAAGTAAGTAAACACAAAATTAAGACAGAAACAGAATGGCATGAGGATTAGTCTGGTGTCAAGGTTGCTGAAGAATATGTCTCCTTATCAACCACGACCCTGTTCTCTACTTGAGGCCTAACCTTATTTTTGCTTTTATATATAGTCATAGTTCACAATAACTTACACTGTATCTAACTAGCATTGATAAATGAAAATAAAATACAAAACAACGTGCACTAATCACCCCGCCAGTGTACCTCACTGGTTGAGCATTGACCCTTGCACCAAGAGGTTGCTGGTTCGATTCCTGGTCAGGGCACATGCCCAGTGGGGGGCATGCAGGAGGCAGCCAATTGATGTTTTTTCCTCTCTTTCTAAAATCAATAAAGAAAAAATATTAGAAAGCAACAACAACAACAACAAGAAATGTGCACTAACCAGAAGACAAGTGTAATTAAAGTCCCATGACTAAACATGATTGTGTATGTTTAATACACCAGGCTCTCAGCCTCCTAAAATTAATTAAGTCCCTAATGAAAGTTGTCTGCTATCAGAATAACCAATTTACCTTTTTCAACAATATAGCCAAACCAATTCTAATTAAGATTCAAAAAGCCCTATCCTGATGAGCAAGGAAGCTGTAAATGATCTATGAGAGTCCTACTTTTATGTAACGGCACATCTATTACTCTGCTTCAACCCTCTAGCACGCTTTTTAATTCATGAAAAATTAATGTCAAGGCTATTTTATAAAGATTATGCTCACTTTGAAGGTAGTTATTCTAGGAAGCATATTTTAAAACTAAGAATGCAATCTTTTCAAATTTAGCAAGTTGATTCCTAAAATGCCCAATTAAATTTTAAGAGTGTCTTTTTGTTTAATGGACACCCTTTCAGTCCAATAATTCTAATGAACCAACAGCTGTCATTTCTTCTTGCTTAACGACAGGGTAAAATATTTCTCAGGTATTTTCATTACTTTTTTTTTTTTCATTTAGACGCCAAGGATTTAGGAAATGTAACATGTTGGAAAACATTCAGCACTTAAAACTGTTGGATCCCAATTCTATTCAGAAAGACTTGCTGGGGGTCGGTAGTACCCAAGCCCTCAGAACTCTTGGTTCCCTTTGATCTTCACTTTGGCAACACTGTACTCCACAACTCCACCTTCATTAAATTCCACTGTCAGGCTAGAAGCCTGGGTTAAGGTCATGTTCCAGGCACACTTTGTAAAGATAAGGAACAGAAAGCCTCTCTGAGTTAAAGGCAGAGGAGAAAAGTTATAAAGATACAAAAGGCAATTTCAGCCCTGGTGGTGTGGTTCAATGGTTAGAGCACCGGCCCACACACTGAAGGGTCATGGGCTCGATTCCCAGTCAAAGGCATGTACTTGGGTTGCAGGTTCGATTCTTGGCCCCGGACAGGGTGTGTGCAGGAGGCAACCAATCTATGTGTCTCTCTTACATCAATCTCTCCCCTACCCCTCCTCACTCTCCCTCCCTTCCACTCTCTAAAAATCAATAGAAAAAATATACTTGGGTTAGAATTAACAAAAAAGGCAAGCCTCGTGTAAATTCTCCTCCATCTTCCAGTGGCTGCATTATTTCTGCATAATCATCTTGCATGTGGCCAGACTGGGAGCTTGTCCCTAATCCCTAGCATGACCCATTTGTTCAAGCATCCATTGCCTACTTCAGACAGATGGTTTCTCTTGGTTTAAGTTCTCAAAAGGAAAAAAACCTCATTACTTATTGGGAGTGCTCTTCACAACAGGCCATGTCACAGGCTCCTAGTCAGCGAAGGGTAGGGTGTTCTTGGCTTAGGAATCTTCCTGCGATCCCATCCGCTGGGGCCAGGAACAGAGGGTGACATGATCAATAGAATTGCCTTTTGAAGGCGTATGGAAGGAAAGGCACTCATACTGAACTTGGCCCTATCAAGATTGCAATTGCTAGCTCATTGAAAGATGCAACATTCATTCATAACTAAATTCTCATAAATGTTAGCTATTGTTGCCAATATCATGGTCATTATCATCATTTATTCATTCATTTAACAAATATTTATTAAACACACACTATTATGTCAGCCACTCTCTGAGACTGGACATAATAATGATGAAAGTTCTTTTTTGAATGAATTAAATTCTAAATGTTAAGAAACTGATATAGCACGTATGAGACAGTCTAAGAAGAGAGAAAAGATGGTCACTTTCTGAATGACGAATAGAAAACTGTTCCTCTGGTGAAATGGAAGGAATACTAAAATGATGATTAGGAATGCTAGGCCCAGGTGTTGATGGGTTAAGGCTGGGAGTCAGTCTGCAAAAAAAATCACCCAAGGGACGATCCAATCAGTCTGCAAATGTTAGGATGATGGCTGGATGACAAGGCTTGTTTTCAGCTTTGCCTGGACACCTAGGGATTAACACCACGTTTTCTAGCACATATAGACAAAGTTACTGTCCCTGTCCAGGTTATCTGAACAAATGTTCTCTAATATGCTTGTTAATGGTGTGGTTTTAGAACCATGATTGACAATTCAAATATTTAAACTGCAAGGCCCAAGCAATTAAAGAATGAATGAAACAGGCCAGGTATAATTCAGTATCAGATAGTGACAGGAACTAAAATAAAGGGGAGAGCACATATTTTGTCTAAAGGTGGAAGCCATTATGCAGCCATTTGAAAACATGGTACGGTGGTACCTGGTCTCCCAATTTTTAAAGAAATGATTAAAATGTACATTTTTGTATAGAATTTCAGACTTAAGAAAAAAACACACTGTGAGGTCTATATAAGATATTCTAGGGGCTGAATCCATCTTGAGGTCTATTAATCTGCAAGCCCTGTTTGACAGTGAGGAGCACAAATCGACCTCACCACTCACAGTCAGCCTTGGGGAGGTACACATGAGGGGAACTCTGGATACTATGTCTCAAGAGATGCAAGGGCCATCCTGAGCTGCCCCAAGTGAGTTATCATGAGCGATCACCAGGGTCAGTGACTCTTGAAGGCTCAATAACAGACCTCCAGAATGTCAGCATCTTACTCCTATGACTGTTATGTGATATGGTAATCTGCAGATATGATCAGGTTGAATACCTTGAGATAGGAAATGATCCTGAATTTTGTAGGTGGGCCCAGTGTAATTACAAGAGTTCTTACAATAGGGAGGCAGGAGGTATGTCATTATCACAGAAAGAGAAGGAGATACGATAAGAGATGGGTAGGTCAGAAAAATGTCATTGCTAGAAAGGGGCCATGAGTCAGGGAACTTGGGTGAGCTCTAGAAACCGGAAAAAGCGAGAAACTAGATTCTCTCCCAGAGATGCCAGAAGGAACTAGTCCTGCCGACACCTTCACTTTAGCCCAGTGAGACTGATTTTGGCTTCTCATCTCCAGAATTACGTGATAACAAATCTGTATTGCTCTGAGCCACTGTGTTTATGGCGGTCGGTTGCAGCAGACACAGGAAATGAATACAGCAACACAGAACTTCCCAGAGCTGAGCATCCTGCTGTGGTCCAGCGAGAAGGCTGTGGGAATGTATCACCAGACCCAGACCATGAATTTCAGAGCTTCTTGGTCCTGAGGGAAACTATCTATTTAAAGGCCATTGATGTTCCCTGCATAAATAATTCTATTCCTGTTATGAGCCCAGGAGGATAGCTGCCAATCATCCCCAGTCCTAACCAGACCATCCCAAAGCCTACGAATGAGAGGCGAAGCAGAGCCACACGGTACAAAGAATACCATTTTTAAAATCAAGCAAGATAACATTCTATGTGACAACCTCCCTGAGCCTCGATGTCATTATCTGTAAATTGGGAATAATAATACCACATAGAGTTAAGAGATTGAGGATGAAAAGCCTCTACCATAATGCCTAGTGAATAGTGGGAGCCCAATCAATGGTGGAAAATGTTGTTTTTGTTATCCCTTTATTGTTGACCCTTTCTTCTCTAGAGTCACAACCGGGAATTGAACCTGCAACCTTTCTCAGGTCAATGCTCTAACCACTGCTGGCCAGGGCAGAAAATGTCACATTTACAATACCACCTCCTGTCACCAGACTGTCAGGAGAATGAGAGGCTTGTGGAAAAGTCCGCTCTCCTTAAAAGACAGCCTGACAGACATCGTGTCCACTGCACATGGTGTTACTAGTGCTTGTTAAAGAGACTTAATTATCACAGCTTCGGACTGTGCTCAAGGCATTCAGCAGCTTTCAGGCTTCGCAAAGACACCCCGTGACATTTCCACAAGGTTTTCACAGTATTGTCGCTTTAACTGAGCAGAAGATATGCAAAGTCGCATGAATTCACAGATTTGACCCTGAAAAAAAACAGGCCAAGGACATGAACAAATTTTGGAATAGGTTAAAAATACAACCAACACTTGGGACATAGAGGTTCAGTGGACTCTGAAATCCAAAACCAGTGTCACAAACTCAAAGGATTTCAGGAGCCGGCTGGAAACCCATGGAGTAAAGGAGAGGGAGCTGTCAGTGGTGGGGTCTATGCAAACTGGGTTATGGCCCCTGTTCAAAGGCACTCCCCTATATTACCTTCAAACACCTCAGACCAACAGACTCGCTGACTAGAGCGTGAGACCCCTCTGGCTAATGGACACTTTAGCAAAGGATTCATCACCAGCAAACTCAGCCCGAGGGAAAAGTAGGATATGGAAGCGGTTGTCTTCAGAGCAGTCCCTCCATCAATCACCCTTACTCCCACCTCTCAGGTGTCCACACCCTGTGCTTTGTTCTCAGCGCTCAGATCTCCCCCGCCCCTGGCCTGACTTGGCTCTGTTTGGAGACTCTTCCAGGCCTGGATCACTCTTCCTCTTGGTGAGCAAAATTATGTATCTGAAGACTCTTTTGCTCCCTTGGGACAAGGCTAGGGTCCTATAGCCCCTCTTGTATAGCAATATACGCTATTACGCTAGTATTGATAAGACATGCTGTATGAATAAAAATTTTGTTGGCAATATCTGGGAAACCAAGACTCTTTATTCATCCCAGATATTATGGAAATTCAGTGCCCTTATTAGAGCAAATTATTCTTTAATGGTGGAAGTTTAGATGATAAAAAGCTACTAGAGTACATATATATATATATATATATATATATATATATACACACACATATATATATTTTCTTTTTTTATCCTCACCTGAGGACATTTTTCCATTTTTTGTTCAGATAGAGTGGGAGGGAGAGAGAGAGAGAAAAAAACATCGACGTGAAAGGGGCACATTGAGTGTCTGCCACCCGCATAACCCAACCAGTCCCAGAGACAAACTGCAACCGAGGTACGTGCCCTTAGCAGGAACCGAACCTGGGTCTCTCTGGACCGCAGGCCAATGCTCTAACCGCTGAGCCAAACTGGCAGGGCTATATATATTTTCTCTCAATTGACTTTTCTCTTTATTGATTTTAGAGAGAGAGAGGAAGTGAAAGGGAAAGAGAGATAGAAATATGAAGGAGAGGGAACATCGACTGGCCACCTCCCACATGCCCCCTACTGGGGATCAGGCCCACAATCTGGGCCTGTGTCCTAACCTGGAATTGAACTGGTAACCTCTTGGTGCATGAGTCTACACTCAATCACTGAGCAACACCGGCTGGACCGGAGTATATATTTTTGAGCAGTGGAATCTCTTATCACCTCAGATCACGCCTTGGTCTAATTCCCGTAAGGAGTAAAGTATAATCAGTGGAGAAGACTGGAAGAATTCAGAGGGGTACTGGCTTTCAGAGTGCCTCTTTTGAATCTTTTTTTAAAAATATGCACTTCATTTTTCTGAATAAAAAACAATAAAAATAAATTTACTAATTTTATTTATTTTTATTTTATTTTTTATCCTCACCTGAGGACATTTTTGCATTTATCTTGAGATACAGCAGGAAGGAGAGAGGGAGGAAGAGAGAGAGAGAAACGTCGATGTGAGAGAGACACATGGAATGGTTGCCACCCACACGATCCCAACCAGGGCCAGGGAGAAACCACAACCATGGTGTGTGCCCTTAGCAGGAACCAAACCCAGGACTCTCTGGTCCGTGGGCTGATGCTCTAACTGCTGAGCCAAACCAGCCAGGGCTAATTTTATTTTTTAATGCTGAATTGTCAGGGCCCAAGGCAGGCTGCCCCAAATATCTCACAATGGCATGTTGGTTATTTCTAATTAAAGTTACCTGAAAAGCAGCTGGCGATAAAGGACATGTTGACCCTCCTTTGTCCCTTGAATGCAAGAAACAAATCTCCCCTGTGAAAAGTGCCCTCTTTGTTCCACAGCATTTGAGAGAGACACCCTTATCTCCAGAGTGAAGGAATTCAGGGCAAAAAACCTGTGTAAACAAAACCCTCTTGCTTTTTACCAATTCACTACCCCAAGCCCTCTTTCTGCTTAGATTCTTTACTAATGAGCACCCAAACCTAAGTTTCTTTGTCCTGTCAATTCTTCAAAAAGGTATTGTTTCTTTTTCTAAAAGGTATAAATAGCTGTCTGCTTTGGTCATTTCTCTGAGCATCATTTATAATCTCCCATGTGCACATATTAAATTGGTTTTTCTCCTGTTAATCTGCTCTTGTGTCAATTTCACTATTAGTTCAGCCATAAAAACTCAAGAGGGGTAGAGGGGAGAATTTCCCTTCCCTGACAACATTCATATAGATTTTTCACAAAGACCATGAACAGAATCGATTGGAGTAATATTTAATTTTTAAAGTTCATTTCATTTTCTTAAAGCTCAGGTATACCTTTTATTTCACGCTTGCAAAATAAGTTACTCTTATTTCTATTTAAGACTTTATAAAGTTACATAAATACACTTTAGGAACACGGGGGTGTCCAGTGCACAGATACCTGAAAGGGTCTGCCCAAGTTCAAAGCCTGGCTCCAAGACCTGGCCCATTATATACTGCCCATCTTAAGTATATTTCAAATAAATGATGGCAGAAACATCCTGTTGCTGATCAAGTCAATCAAGAGTAGAATTGTGACAATGAAAATCTCCAAATGAGACAAGTTTGGTAGTGGGGCCTATTCATAGGTAGTGACTCAATAAGTGGTGGCTATGTAACCGATTCAGAGGTTTCTGATGTTCCTGAAATATAACACTGAACTTTAAAATTTTATATTTCAAAGTGTTTTCACATACATTGATTCATTTGATTCTCCCTAAAATCCATGTGGAAAAAAAATAAAAAAAGGACAAATGTTAATATCCTAATTTTTCATAAGAAAAATTGAGATGCAGATGATCTGATTCAAGGTTCTTTGGTCCCCGATGAGCTGTTAGTCTCAAGCAAACACCTTATATTTCTGGGCCTAGTTGTAAGATGAGTGAGCTAGACACATGGTGTGTAAGTAATGCCACTTCCTCTACTAGTACTTATATAATTTGGAGATCAAATAGTTTGAATAAGCCAGGCTTCACTGTGGAGTAAACGGATCAGGCGACCAACTTTCCAGGATCTGAAAAGGAATTTGAGACTCGCTCCCTCTTGTCAGTGCCCACACATGGTGGAACCCTGACAGAGATTCCTGTCAAAATGCCTGGGAAATCTAGGTGTCTAGTGATTCCATTTATAATGAGAAACAACTGCATAAGGACTGGAATTCTTAAAACATTTTTCTTTGGAGTGTTTTCACCCTGACGTGAAGCTGGATGGAAGGCTTATCCTAAACAGAACTAAGCACTGTTGAGTCTAAAGTCAAAGCAAAGAATTAATCGATAACAAGTCTTTAAGAAAATAGAGGGATTTTCTCACTATGCATGAACCTGTGGAATCGAAAATATTTAGAATCCTTGACTCAGATGAGATTTCCTGGAGAGTGCTGGATGTGTGGAAGCACACCACCCTGTGGCCCCCTCCTGTGGGCCACCTCCACTGTCTTCTACGAGAATCATTTGTCTAGATTACAATCTTACCAGAAAATATACAAGGGCCATGGTTAGGGGGAGGTCGGAGAGAAAATACATGTTCCCAGACACCAGCATTTAACGACCAGAATCTTTGTAAATGTTAGTGAAATGGCGGCAGGATGTAGGGAGGGTGTGACAAACGTCGAGTTTGTCATGACAGAATTGGTCAGTGCGTCATCATGGAAGTGATGGTCATTAGAAATTTTCCTTGTTATGTGATAAGTGGTTTCTGAGGCTATGAACTCCAACCAGACTAACAATGGTGTTCAACGATTTTAAATAATGGAACCCAAGCCTTTTAACTGCCCCTTATTAGTTAGAGACACCTTTTCAGAAGGAAAATTTTCCCTAAGAATGATTACTAAAATGTCAGGCTAAAGTCATTAAAGAGTACTCTTTGGGCCTTCACTGAGAGTCCTATTAACTGATGTTTAAATATTTAGCAAATATTGATCTTAAAGATCAAACTTTTCAAACATACCAGAGGCAACCAGGTAGAGAGGGTGGAGGCATGGCTCAGGAGGCCACTGGACTCAGGCACAGGGAGTAACACTGGGATCGGCAGAGGAGCTGGCAAACTCACAAAGCTAACACTGGGTGTAAAGAAAGATAACTAATCTGGAGTCATCCAGAAAGTGAAGTTATTCTTGGTAGTTTCTTTAAGAAACTAGAATAATGAGATAATACATTTATACCTATCAGCCACAAAAATAATGAGTGATTAACACTGTTGCTGATAGAAAGGAAAGGTGGCTACTTTAGTCCTTATTGGTAGAAATGCAAATTACTATTATCTTTTGAGAAACCAATCCAGCTATATATTACTTCAACATAGCAATCTCACTTTTAGGAATATATTCCACAGAAAGAAAAGCACTAGCATGTTGTAGCATATGTACAAAGATGTTTTTATAACATTATTCATAGGGCCAAACATAAGACCGTGTGAATTACCATTAATATTAGAGGAATGGTTGAATAAATTATGGAATAACCACACCATGAAGTATTACACATCATTAAAAATAATCAGTCATGACTACTGATTAGAAAAGTTTGCCATGGGTATGATGAGGAAAGAAAGGGAAGGAAGAGAGAAGTGTTTACAATATCATACCATTTTTGCGGAACACAGAATAACAAAAATCCCAATATAGGTGTATGTATGCATATATGTACATACTTGTGTGTGATTGTACATGTATGTGCATATGCATCTGTGAATTTATATGATTATACAAGCATAAAGAAAATAAATGAAAGGATACACATTAGGTTCTTAGTATGAATTACCAGGAGGATACAAAAGTTCAACAGAAGAAGATGAACTGGATAGAGACGAGGAGAGGGGAAAAAAAGCCACAAAATTATTAGACAAAAATTATTATAATAAAAAATAAAATGATTTATCACTTATGCACTTTATCCATGTATAAAAATACTAGAGATAGAGAAAGATAAATGAGAGAACTAAATCTGCCTTTTAAGAATGACCATGATATATTGTTAAGTAGAAAATAAAGATAGTCACAAAACATTTTTTAAATTATTTTTTATTTTTCAATTACAGTTAACATACAATATTATATTAGTTTCAGGTGTACACCCCAGGGATTAGACATTTACACAACTTACTAAGTGATCATCCTGATAAAATTCGCACCCATCTGACACCATACATAGTTAATAGAATATTATTGACTATATTCCCTATGCTCTACTTTACATCCCTGTGACCATTCTGAAACTACCAGTTTGTACTTCTTAATGCCTTTACTTTTTTCACTCATCTTCATAACTCCCTCCCATTAGGCAACCATCAAAATGCTCTGTATCTATGAGGCTGTTTCTGTTCTACTTGTTTGTTTATTTACTTTTATTCAATTATTGATAGATATGTATTTATTACCATTTTATTATTCATATTGTTTTTTTCTTCTTCTTAAAGAAGACCCTTTACCATTTCATATAATACTGGTTTGCAGGTGATGAACTCCATTAGCTTTTTCTTTTCTGGGAAGCTCTTTATATGCCCTTTGATTCTAAATTATAGCTTTGCTGGGTAAAGTAATTTTGGTTGTGGGTCCTTGTTTTTCATCACTTTGAGTATTTCTTGCCAATCCTGTCTGGCCTGCAAAATTTCTGTTGAGAAATCAGCTGACAGTCTTATGGGAGCTCCCTTAGAGGTGACTAACTGCTTTTCTCCTGCTGCTTTTAAGACCCTCTCTTTGTCTTTAACATTTTGTATTTTAATTATGATGTGTCATGGTGTGAGACTCTCTGTGCTTCCTGGGCTTGTTTGTCTATTTCCTTCACCTGGTAAGGAAGGTTTTCTGTCATTATTTTTTCAAATAGGTGTTCAATTTGTTGCTCTCTCTCTTCTCTTTCTGTCACTCCCATGATACAAATGTTGGTATGCTTGAAGTTGTCCCAGAGGCTTCTTACAGTATCCTCATTTTTTTAGATTCTTTTTTTTTTTTTTTGCTGTTCTGATTGGGTGTTTTTTACTTCCTTATATTCCAAATTGCTGTTTTGATTCTCAGCTTCATGTTCTCTGCTGTTAATTCCCTGTAATTACTCTTTATTTCAGTTAGTGTAAACTTCTTTCTTACTAGTTCTTTTTTATGATTTCTGTGTCCTTTTCTACACTGTTGAAATTCTCTCTAAGTTTATCTACTCTTCCTATAAATTCATTTGAGCATCCTTATAACCAATATTTTGAACTCTGCATCTAGTAGATTGCTTGTCTCCATTTTGATTGGGTTTTTTTCTGGAGTTTTGTTCTGTTCTTTCATTTGAGACATGTTTCTTTCTCTCCTCATTTTGGCAGCCTCCCTGTGTTTGTTTTTATGTATTAAGCAGGGCTTCTATGTCTCCCAAACTTGGTAAAGTGGCCAGGAGAGACCAAGCTGAGAACCAAGGCTTGCTGCCACTAGTGCCAAGCCTGAGGCCACTTAGCAAGAGGTACAGGGCACACCAAGGACAGATGCTGTTTGTTTGAGAGATTTTAGGGAAGTCTGAAGCACGAGCCAAGACAGCTCATTCAAATGAAAAGCTACTGAAAATATCTTGGGTGGAGCTGCAAGCTGGTGAGGTGGGGTCTCAGGGAATCACCAGGGTAGGAAACAATGTGAGCCAGGTCGAAGGAGACCCAGATGGAGACACCTGCTTGCCAGCTTTTGGGGGTAGGGCTCAATAAGAAACAATGGCCTCTACCAGCACTTCTGTCTGGGAGAAAGTTACCCCTCTAGCTCTTGCCCTGATGCCAGACAATTTAGTCCATTCCCATATGTCTGTGGTGCCTTTTGAGTTGCCCCAGCACTGGAGCTCAAAGGGAGTGAATTCAAGTAAGTCTGTGTGTGGGCTCTTTAAGCAAAACTGCCTGGGACTACAGATGTCCTCCATCTCACTCACACACAATCTACTGGTTTTTACAGCCAGAAGTTATGGGAACTTTTCCTGGTACTGGAACCCTGAGCTGGGGTGTCTGGTGTGGGGCTGAGACTCCTTGCTCCTCAGGGGGGACCTCTGCCACCAAGATATCCCTCCTGATATTTATCTGCCACGTGTGGGTGTGGGACAAGCCTGTTCCTTGTCTCTGCCCCTCCTACCATCTCGATGTGGCTCTTTCTACCCTTAGCTGTAAGACTCCCATTTAGTTAGATTAGAGGCAATTCTGAACATTGGTTGTTCTGTAGTTCAGTTGTAATTTTGATGTGGATGTGACAGGATGCAAGTACCACATTTACCTATGACACCTTCTTCACTGGAAGCTAAAATATTGGTTTTTAAAGAAGAAAAACACATGCCCTGGCCGGTTTGGCTCAGCAGTCAGAGCATCGGCCTGCGGTCCAGAGACACCTGGGTTTGGTTCCCTCTAAGGGCACGTACCTTGGTTGTAGTTTGTCCCCGCCCCGGTTGGGGTCGTGTGGGTGGCAAGCAGTTGATGTGTCCCTCTCACGTTGATGCTTCTCTCTCTCTCTCTTCCTTCCTCTTTCCTTCCCACTTTACCTGAAGATAAATGCAAAACTGTCCTCGGGTGAGAATTTAAAAAAAAATTAAGAAGGAAACACAAACATTTGAACACAAAGCACTTAAATATTTGTATGACAAAAGACATCATAAAAAAAGAGAAATGACAGATTAAGAAAACAAATATATATATATGTAGCCTATATGGCAGACAAAAATATTATTTCCCAATGAACAAAGAGTTTCTACAAAGTGTTATGAAAAAGATAATCAACTGATATACAAGATAAGTATAAGCAATTTGAATGAGAGGAAATCTAACCATCAATACACATTAAAGATGCTCAGTTTTTTTCATAGTCATAAAAATGCAAATATAAGCAATAAAGAGATATAGATTTTACTCCCCTGGTCAGCAAAAATTAAAAACAGCCACTAACTGCTGCTAACTTTGAATCAGTCAGGCACATTTATGTATTACTAATGGGAGAGTACATTGCTACAACTGTCCAGAAAACAATAATTTGGCAATATATCAGTGAAAATACTCTAGGGGTAAATTATCTCTTTTGAAAATCTCTTACTCATATACATAAAATATATAAGTAGATATAAGTGAACAAAGAACATATGTGTGTGTGTGTGTATGTATGTATATATGTATATCTATCTATCTATCCACACACACATATTTATATACAGATATTTCTCTTTTTCCAATGGTGTTTATTGTAGCAAATAAAATAAAAACTGCAAAAAGCATGAATGTACATTGATTCTGAGGACTAGTTTAAAAAAACATTTGACATATACAAACTTGAAAATTATACAGCCTTTTATTATTTATTTATTTATTTATTTATTTATTTATTTATTTAATCCTCACCCAAGGACATCTTTCGATATTTTGTTCAGATAGAGTGGGAGAGGGAGAAAGAGAGAGAAACATTAACGTGAAAGGAACACATTGAGTGGTTGTCACCCACACGACCCAACCAGGGCTGGGGACAAACTGCAACCGAGGTACATGCCCTTATTGGGAACTGAACCCGGGTCTCTCCAGACCGCAGGCTGACACTCTAACCGCTGAGCCAAATCGGCCAGGGCCATGCAGCCTTTTAGAAGAAATAAGTCAAATTTATATATAAAAACTCCGAGGTATATCTATGACCTATTATAATGAAAAAAGCAACTTGTGGAATAAGTATGGCTTAATTTTTAAAACAACAATAAAAAATCTTTATATGTATTTAGAATAGAAAAATGTATAATATAAATAAAAAAGATTCACAGTTCTACACAATTACAAAGGTAAGCTTCAGTTACCTAGAGTATGTATTTATGTGTGTGGAATCCTTATTATTTGATCTTTCCTAACCATTTGGAAATAAACTAGTAGATTATTAATAAGTTATTAATTTATCAATAAATTATTCTTCATTTGCATTAACAATACCTTTAGAAAAATAAAAGTTTTCTTTGTAACAGTAGCTACTGACAATACAGCTAATGTTGAAATCCTAAAGGCAATCAATACATTATTTGATACGAGAAAACTTTGGGTGAAAGAAGGAGTTGTATTTGGGAGCAGGAGCCAAGAGGCGAACACAGCAGGTGTTAGCACATTCTGGCTGAAGGAAAAGACGGTTAGTCTTTCCGCAGATAAGAGTAGCAGGTGGGTGTTTTACAGGACGATGGCCCATGGCTACATGAAAAGCTCAGCAGGAAGAGGTGTGTGCTGTGTGCTAGCCGTGAGATCCGAATTCAGAGACAAAACCTTCTACAGGAAGACTGAGGACTGTGAGTCACTTCAGTGTCCTGGAAAATTTACTGTGGCACCCAAATTCTTGCCTCCAAATTCATTAAGGAATCACTTATAATCTCATTTTTGTTGTTGTTGCTAATCCTCACTTGAGGATAATTTTCCCATTGATTTTTAGAGAGAATGAAAGGAAGGGTAGGGGAGAGAGAGACAAACACCGATGTGAGAGAGACACATTGATTGGTTGCCTACCACATTTGCCCCAACCAGGGCTGGGGATCAAACCTGCAATCCAGGTACATGCCTGGGAAATCAAACCCATGACCCTTTGATGTATGGGCCAATGCTCTAACCACTGAACTACACCAGCCAGGGCTCAATTTTAAGTCTCAGTACCTGCTATGTTCAAGTAGCTTGATTGTCTAGGGTTGTCTGAGTCTCATCAGTAAAGCCTACAGGTAAGGTTACTTTGTTGGAGATTAGATTTTTCCCAATGTTTTGTCACTTCCTAGACTCTAGAGTCTACAGGTTTGGAACTTTCTTATGTCAACAATATAAACACATGAGATAATCACCTCTTTCTCCATCTATGTGTGTGTATATATGCTACCATTGTAATTAGCTAGTTACTAAAAATAGGAAAGAAACAGGGAAGGCCAGATATTATAGGTGTGTCATTTGGGCAGCTTCGGCAGGAAGCTGCAATTTCACATTCCCCAGAGAACACGAGCTTATTCCCTGCAAAGCATTAGGGGAAGGGGTTCTAGTAAAACTGGGGTAACAAGAGAAAGGTACATGCCTGGCAATCACACCTGGGGACAGAGATGGTTGGCCAGAATGGGCGTGGCCACGGCAAGCACACAAGTATTTGGGAATACATAATCCCCTAAACAAAGGCGTTTTTGCTCTTGTTGCTCCTCTCTCTTGCCCTCGTGTTGTTCTTCTGGCTCCCGGCTCTCAGCTCTCTTGCACTCACCCATGTGGCTCAGTGCCATGCGGACTCCACCCACAGTGGACTAATGGACTGCAGCAGGAATCACAAGCTGAGCTAGCCTGATGAAGGACCTGACCAGCTCCAACATGGAAAGGAAAATCTGGACATTGGCTCTGATTTCAACTTTACTGAAGCCCCAGCTACACTTCTGCTATGACTGGACTAGGGAAATGAGACTTTGGAAACACGGAGGGTTCGATTCCACAGAAATAAAACTTTCTACTCTATCACATCCTCCTGTGGGGGCCTCCAAAATGCTTATTCCAGCAGTATCCCAAGAACCTCACTTCCACAACCTGGGAAGATGAGTCTCTCTCATATCCTGTAACATATATACATTGTGTATGTGTGTGTTTCTTCTACCTTTTATTTCTGTGATTCTTTTTTTCCCCCCTTTAGTCAGAGAGGGAGAGGAAGAGAGAGAGAGTAACATCGATGAGAGAGACTATCTATTGGCTACCTCCTGCATGCCCCCCACTGGGGATTTGGCCCACAACCTGGGCATGTGCCCTTGACCGGGAATCAAACCAGCAACTTCTCGGTGCTTGGAGCCACACTGGCAAGGCTTCTGTGATTCTCTTATTCTTCAAGAACATGGTCTAACACAAATGTAGGCTATTTTCTTTCTTCTTCTTTTTTTTTATCCTCACCGGAGGACATGTGTTGATACTTTGTTTAGATAGAGTGAGAGGGAGGGAGGGAGGGAGAGAGAGAGAGAGAGAAACATCAACGTGAAAGGGATACATTGAGTGGTTGCCACCCACACGACCCAACCAGGGCCAAGGACAAACTGCAACGGAGGTATGTGCCCTTAGCGGGAACCAAACCCTGGTCTCTCCAGACCGCAGGCCAATGCTCTAACTGCTAAGCCAAACCAGCCAGGGCATTGAGGACATTTTTTTGCATTTATCTTCAGATGGGGGATGGGGGGAGAGAAACATCGACGTGAGAGAGACATATCAACCAGCAGCCACTCGCACAATCCCAATCGGGGCCGCCTGGGGATGAACCGCAACAGAGGCATATGCCCTTAGCACAGTGGTTCTCAACCTTCCCAATGCTGCGACCCTTTAATACAGTTCCTCATGGTGGTGACCCCCAACCATAAAATTATTTTCGTTGCTACTTCATAACTTTAATTTTGCTACTGTTATGAATCGCCATCGGAAATATGTGTTTTCTGTTGGTCTTAGGTGACCCCTGTGAAAGGGTCGCGTGACCCCCAAAGGGTCACGACCCACAGGTTGAGAACTGCTGCCCTAGAGCGTTACACCATGTCCTTGCAGACATCAATATGTCAGCATTTCCTGGAAGGAGTCTTTGGTTTGGGAAGGCATTTATCTTATAAGTTCATTGGAGACTCTTTCCAATATTCTACTTACTACATAGTTACTAACAGCTACTTCTCAACTTCTCTGGTATGTCTCATTGCATATCCTTTTCCCCCTGCAATACCGACACTGTCTGTCTATGCATTCGTGAACTCGATTCCATGTCCCCTCCCTCGGATTTGTATCTGCTCGCACACAGTTCCTTTGAGCCAGGAGGGCCTTGCCTGACCCAGGCATGGTTCATCTTCAAGATAGAGTCCAGGGGGCGGTAGAGACCTGGCTGTTACATTCAGAGAACTGAGGGGCTGCCATACCAATTATATTTTCAATTCCCTGCTGCCTTTCGTCTGAGATCAGGTTGTTCTCAGACCTCATTCTGTGACTGACATCATGACCATTACCCTAGAAGGTAAAGCAAAGCAGTCAGGACAAGCCCTGTGGAGGCCAAAGCAGTTGGCCCCAAATTCCTGACAAGCTGGTTTTCTGGAGATAAAACTCTTGCTCTCAGTTGCTGGCTTGCCATGGTGCCTGAAAATGACCATTTATAGTTTTTTTTAGAGCTGTTTTCCAAAGATTAACTAGTTCTAGTAAAAGTTTCAAAAGATTTTACTTTCAGGTAATAAAAGAAATATCATCAACTTTTAATTCTGATTTTATATTCTGAGTTGCTAGTTGGCAACTTTTCCTGCTCCAGAACACTTGAGAGACCACACGAGTGGGAGTTACAGGTTCTGCAACTATTTATCTTGTATTCTTAATCAGATCTACCCACCTGTGTACCCCAAGTCCACTCTAAGGGGGTCAACAGACTAGACTGGGGACCACACAAGTATAGTCCATAAGACAATGTCAAGAACAAGGTAATGAGCAACGAAAGATTAGCAGGGTTTTAGTCAGTAGCACCACATGGGGCCGTGTGAGCTGTGTGGTACACAGTTCTGGGGGATGCTGTTAGCTTAAAGTTCAGTGTAAAGTGCTCCTTCTAGATCTGGACAATGCAAGAAACCCATTACAATGCTGGAATTTTACCCAAGATCCAAGTAGATCCGCAACAAAATTGACATTATCATCATCCACCACCACAATTTTGACAGCTGACATTATGACAATGTGCTATGCTCTACAGTACAAATTCACTGACTGTAGAAAGAATCAAAGACGGTAGCCAGGTCGGATTTTACGATTACCATTAAAATGAAGAAACAAAGGCTCAGAGTGTTCATCGACTTGCCCAAGATCTAAAAGGTAGTTAGTGCAGAAGAGGCATGTGAACCCGGGATCTCTCCTAAAACCATTCTTGCCCTGGCTGGGTTACTCAGTGGTTGGGCATTGTCCCATACACCAAGAAGTTTGCGGGGTTCCATTCCAGGTCAGGACACATATCTAGGTTGCAGATTCTATCCCTGGTGGGGGCATGTATGTTTGTTGTTTCTCTCTCTCTCTCTCAAATCAATTAAAAACAAACAAACAAACAAACAAACAAACGATTCTGTTGCCACTGTGTTAAACTGCTCACAAGGGGAGTGAAGATTGGTCTCTGACATTGGGATTGGTCAAGGTAGGGGCCTACTGAGCAGTGAGCCAAACTGATCATTAAACACACTGTAATTCTTTCATATAAACGCTTTCATTTCTTCAAATCCGATGGGTAAACAAATTCTTCCTGTAAGGGGATTTCCTGTTGTGTAACATCAGCTACAACTTGTCTGTACTGATTGCTATTTTGTTGTAGTGACTATTTTTTAGGACATATTAGAGAAAAGATTTATGGCAGCTTACAAAAAACACAAACAAGACAAAATAAAACTGAATACAAAGTGTGGACACAAGGAAATTGAATTAAAAAAGAAAATGAATGAAGAAAAGAAAACATCCAGCCAAGAGTGGAGTTAGTTCACAAAATAAATAAGGCATTCAATAAAGTTCTCCATATTTGCTGGAGGTAGACCACAAATTTAGCTCTCAGCTTTTTAGCAGTCAGCAGTAAGAGGGAAACATGATTCACAGCATTTAAAAGATATAATTATAAGCCAACCAGAGGCTCAGGAGAAATACAAGTATTCTTGGTAGTAAGACTAGAAGATATATTTTCCCTTGTTCCATATAAGGCTAAGAATAGCCTCCAATTTTCACAAAGATCTTACTATGTCTCAGGCATGATACTAAGTGCCTCAAATGCTTTATCTCATTCAACTCCTGCAACAACTCTACAGGATGGATATTAGTATCACTTTTGTTACAAAAATGAGAAACTGAGATGCAGAGGTGTTGAGTAATGTACTGTGGAACAAGATTAGTAAGCATGTGATTTGGGATGTCAATACCATTCTGCTGATTCCAAAATTATTCTTCTGCCACATGGCTTCTATGTAGGAGCTATATCTTGATTCTTTTCCTAAGAAAGTATCCTTGATTATCCAACAGAATCCTTCAATATCCAATATAATGTAGTCCTCACCACTTTCTCTCTGCCTTGTAACTTTCCTTTGTTTTCTTCATTGCACTTAACCACCACCTGAAATTATATTCAGTTGTTTACTTAGTCTTTCTCCTATTAGAATGTGAAATATATAGCTGAAATAATCTTGTTTATCTTGCACTCTTGTATCCCAAGAGTCTGCTTTATTGAGGAGGCCCTCAATAATCTTTTTGAATGAAAGAATATTTCAAGAAGCAAGGATTAGGTGTCCATTCAAAACTTTTGCATGTCTGAGAACCCAGTTGCTCCTACTTATTCTTGGTGAGGCAGGACAGTAAGAAGCTAGGAAAATTCATTGGCAAGTGGAATGAGGAAACTGAGACAGATAAACAGCCAAGCAATTTACAGCCAGATAATAAATCACAAGGTCTTACTTCCCTAACCAAGGACATTTAAGAGCAAATGGCTTACACATTCCATACTATCCTGGTGCAGACTCACCTTGTCTTCAATGACATTCTTTGAAGGTAAAACTGACCAGAGGATGACTAGGATCCCTCTATAAACTCATTAGATTTATCAGCGTATCAAAGGACACACCTGGAAAGCTGATAAATATTCTATTGAGATTCTCCCTCGAGAACTCCCATAAAATTCCCGGCCTTTAGACAACAGATAGACATCCTAAGACAAAGGACCCAGTGCATGATCTCTCTGGAGCACAAATGCGCCTCCCCGCCCCCTTCTTTCCTTCTTTCCACAGTAATGTATCTTCGCTTTCTTTCTCCTAAGCTCTAAGGGTTCCCAGGAGACTTGCAACCAGGGCAGCAGCAGGCAGCAGCAGCCTGTCTTGTGTTAATCCCCTGAACCTGTCTCTAAGGCCCTCCTTTTGCCTCTACAATTTGTTTTCTGAGTCCACACAGCCCAGATGGCTCACTCCTCTGCCTCTGTGACTTTCTTTCTAAAGGGCCAAGGCAGCCCTAGGCCCAACTCTTCCTTACATTTCCAAAGGACCAAGGCAGCTTCTCCTGGATTCACTCTTGTTGCTATGGTCTAACCTTTTCTATCTTAAACCCCTCTTGTTTCACTGTACCCAGCTTTAATAAATAATACTTTCAAAATCACCTGGATTTGTGTCATAAAATCTTCCCTGCACATTCCATTCCAATGACATTGGTTCCTCAAAGATATTATTTACAAATTCTTCTCCAGTCTCCATGACTTATGTATATTAGTTATTCATCAAAAATATATTGTTTCTTATAACTTGACTATTTTTCATAATCCAGCTTGGCATAGGCTTGATTTTGTATAATTGATCTTGTAATTTAAAAAATTATACTTAAGACTATAGATAATACTATTGCTTGTAACATATGAAGAATTATTTTTTTATTTGCCCATGAAAAATTCTTGCTGATTTTTAAAAGCCTACATTCAAAGAATTTGCCTAGTGGTCTTTTCAATACATATTTTGATATTTGTTGCTCAATATTTCATATTTAAAAAACAGACCAGTCCTTAAAAAGAGAGGGAGATTAACTTAATGGCTTAAAGCACCAAGAACCAAAATGTACCTGATCTGGTTAAACACCTAATTCTAGTTGTCATGTTTTCAGGCGGGAAAAATAATCACATGGTTAAATAACACATCAGCACTAGATCAGTAATGGGAGCAAGAGATGGTTAGGGGGCTTTCTAAACTACAGACACACAAACACATGAAGAACCCCAAGATACTCAGAATAATTAATTGATGACATTAATAAATACAATCCAGGAAATCTCAGGGCTAAGACAGATTCTTAGCCCTGATTGTCTTGGCACATATTCTCAGTGTTCTCTAAGACTTTCAAGCTCTCTTGGAATTTAAATCACATGGAAGTCATTTACAGAGAGGAGGGTGATCAAATCTCACCAACACAGTTCTTCCTGCAATCTTAGAAATTATCTGAACATTTGGCCTACCCTTCAAAAGTGGGACTGTTTCTTCTTTTTTTCTTTGAACTTACCTGTTTCTAACCTACTATTTCAGTTAAAAGACTAGAATATATGAAAGTATAGGCTAAATTGAAAGATACATAACGTTGATAATGTCCTCTTGACTTATTTTTCTGAACCCAAATGGTTCAAACATGGCAGACAAGTAAGAAAAGAAACAACTTGGGAAATTAATAATGGCTGGATTATACTTTCACATTTCAAAAACAAAATTTGGAAAATGGTTAAGCACAAGATTATAACCAATCTTCTTTATGAAAAGACAATGCTAAATGGCTAAGGTGATATGATATTGTGATATATGCTAAGAAAAAATATTATGGTCAGTTTCCACAGTTCCTGGCACATAGCTCCTAAAACCTTGCAGTTTCCTATATAAGATCTACAGAAGCATCTTTTTAAAAGCTAGTTAGTTTTGTTCCCAGTTCCTGAAATAACTCCAGAGCCATAAAGGTGAAATTGCTGTCTTTTGTTATTCATAATAAGCCCTTTCTAGCACACACCTCAATTTATGGTAATGAGGTGGCTTTTGGAAAGCCCCTAAGGATGGGGGAACCAACCAGTAATTAAAGGAAAAGAACTTTCAGATCTGCCCTGGAACCTCTGGGGAGGAAAGAGAGGGGCTGAATATTGAATAATCACCAATGGCCAATTATTTCACCAACTGTGCCTGTGTAAGAAAGCCTCCACAAAATTCCCAAAGAACAGGGGCAGAAGAACTTCCAAGTTGGTGAACATATGGAGGTGTTGGGAGTGGGCACACCCAGAAAGGACAAGGAAACTCTGCATCTTTTCTTACGTATCTTGCCTTATGCATCTCTTCCATTTTCCTTGTCCTGAGTTATATCCTTTTATAATAAACTAGTAATCTAGTAAGTAAAAGGATCAACTGAATTAAATTGTAGGATATCCAGCTGTTGTCACAGGATTGCTTGGTGTGGGAAACCTGCCCCCTCTTTACATTTGGTGGCCAACAATGTCATAAATGAAGTATTGAGAGTAATGCAGAGAGCACAGGAGGAATCTTCCCTGAACTTTTTTGGTGTTAACAGTGGGATTTGCTAGAACAGTCCTGGCTCAGGGAAACATGTGGTTTGGGAAGAGAAAGAATGAAAGGGCAAGAGATAAAGAACCTTTGACTCCCTGGAGACTATGTTAGGAAGCAGCCCTGTGCTCAGTTACCAAAAGTTACCAATGAGTAAGCTTCAGAATTTTGCCCTGGGAGAGAACCTTCCAGAGACTTTTAGCTCCAGTATTTTTTTTTTAAATAAGAGAAGGGAACAAATTATTTCTATCATTTGGTTATAGGGATCATGTTGAGAGAGCTGAGGCATTTGTTAAATATCATGCATGGGCAGGGCCAGAGAGATGCCCAGAAAGCCCCATACAATTATCCATCAGCAGTTAGATTTTAAAGCAGAGCATCATTTAGTTAAAAACATAAACAAAAACCTAAGCATGATTTACAGATATTTGTGATTAGAGATAAATAGAGAAGGAAAGAAGAAGGGACAAAATCATTCACAGAGGGTAAAAGAGGACAGTTCTTAAGCACTGGAAAACCAAAGGGCAATATTTAATGACTTGACAAGTAAATATTTGCACCAAACAAAACACACCCTCTTTGTTTATCTGCAGGCCCTATTATTGTAAAAATTTTGGATAAAAAAAAGTTTTCAGGTTCCAACATAAAGAGACACAGCACTTCCATCTTCCTCAAAGAAAAGTCCTGAAAGAACATTTTATATGCTCTTAAGAGAACATTCTCTCTCTCTCTCTCTCTTGCTAACTTCTTTGACTCCTTTAAATATTTCCCTTGCTTAATATGTAAACTATGGAACATACATAATTCAGTCAAGTGAAAAAAAACAGACCCATATTAATTATATACAGAGTTCATAAAGAGTTTTCTTTTTTTAATTTTTTTCTTCCTTTATTGATTTTAGAGAGAAGAAGGGAGAGGGAGAGAGATAGAAACATCAATGAGAAAGAACAGTGATTGGCTACCTCCTGCATGCCTCTCACTGGGTATCAGGCCCACAACCTGAACATGTGTCCTGACCGGGAATCGGACCAGCGATCTCTTGGTGCATGGGTCAATGCTCAACCACTGAGCCACACCAGCCAGACCATAAAGAGTTTTCTTTAAGATAAATTAACTAAATAGCATTCTCTCAATAGCATTAACAAGGCAGTTGCAATTAAAAGAATACTATATTTGATATATTCAATATTTACTTCTTCTTCTGAGTCAGCTGCCTTAAATTACTGAATGTGTTGGGGATATGGCAATACATAAAACTGTAAAATCTATGATACAATGAAATTTTTAGCAGCTGTAAAAAATTATGCTATATAAAGATAGTTAATGGCATGAAAATTTGTCCATAATATAAACTAAGTAAAGAAAATACAAAACTTTATGTATACAGAGTCCACATTTTTATATAAAAAAGTATTTACACACACACACACACATATGACTATATAGCTTCATGTATTAAAATGGCATTATTATCTAACAGTTAAGAATTCTTTTTATTTCCTCTTTTTCCTTCTTGATATTTCTAATGCTTTTGGAGTCAAAACAAAACTATTACTAGAATACTCTCTGTACATAAAGATAGTCAATGTCCAATTAGTGTGATAATCAATTAAATCAGTTCTCTTAGGACTTCAATCATTTTGGTGTTGAGTCTAAATGATCCAGAACAGACAAATGTGCTGAGTGGTTCAGTACTGAAACTTCATAGACATTGCCTAAGCCTGACCTCTCACATCTCCAGTGTGTGTTCGAGCATCCTCCTTGCTGCTTTAGGAGCTGGAAATAGAGAAAAGCAACAGATGGTGACAGTGTGAGTGCCAGGATGCCAAGCTTAAGAGTGGAATCTCTCCTTCAAGACTATTTTTCAGGGATACAATAATATCTGGAGAATCTAAGCACAGAGCTTACCAAAGTGCAAAAAGGATAAAAGGGTTATATACGATCTTGTAGTTTAACATTAAACATTTGGTGTAAGTTAAGAAAAAGCAAAAATAACCAAATTTCTGATGTAGATTACAAATTTTTTTCTAGAACTTCTTAAAAATAAAATAAAATTTGACAGCATAATTTATATTTTGTTATTATGTACAGTAGAGACCCATGGCCATCATGAATCTGTAGCCTGTTACCATCTGGCTCCAACATTAACATCTAGCTATCAATGAGTATATTTTCAGGGAATAAAAATAGTTAACATTACCATTAGCTTAAATGAAGTGTAATTCATACAGTTGAATTTTCTGTTGAAAAAAAAATGTACAATACCTCCCCAAAGCAAACCAAATGACTTATGGGAAAATTTAAAATGTGTGAGATTTGAAATCAGTCAAATTAGGATTTTAATTCTGCTGGTTGCACTTATTCTTAACTGTGTAACCTGGAGAAAGTTCCTGATTCGGGGCCTCAATTTCCTTGTCTGTAAATTGGCACATAATCATGAGTTTCCTTTCAGCTTGAAGGTTTTAATACCGAGCTTTACTGACATTGTTTCTTCCACCATTACTATACAGGATGGGATTTCTGTAATATGGTTTCTACACACAATACCTTTCCTGAAGGTCACAGGTGGAAGTACATAAAAAGCAATGGCATAATCCAATAATTCTCCCAATTTTGCTTTGACGATTGTGGAACCTAAACTCTAAGAGGGTCCCCAATGGACCCTGCCTTCTAGTATTCATTCCTTCTGCAGTCCCTGTCCCATAAAGGTGGGCTAGACCTAGTGACTCATTTCTAATGAATCAAGTGTAAATGATGGTGTGTGACCTGGAGACTAGGTTGGATAAGGAGTGTGGTTGGGATCTTTCTCTCTCTTCATATGCTCTTGGGGAAGCCATGTTGTGAGCAGCCCCGTGGAGATATCCACGTGTTGAGGAATCGAAGCTTCCAGCCAACAGCCAAGTCAGTGAGCTTGGAAGTGGATCATTCAGCTCTGACATATTCAGAGACTTAGCCCTGGCGGACCACAGGACTTCAGTAACCTCTGAGGCAGAACTATGCAACTAATCTGCTCCCAGATTCCCGACCTTCAGAAACAGTGTGACATAAAATATTTCTTGTTTTAAGCTGCTAAATGTTGAGGTAATATGTTATGTAACGATCGATAACTAATACACAGACCGAATCCCAAATCACGAAGTTGGTTGGGTCTACACACAAAATGCCATTATCAAGGAAGACAGAAAAGAAGTTTCTATATTATTACTACATTTATTTGAAAATCAAAGAAAAGAATATCATTGTTCTAACAAAGAGACCACCATGTTAGGACATGGAAGGGATTGTCCTCTGAGGATTTTATACTCTTTCCTTCTTGGAAGTCCCAGACTGTATGGGAAGACATCCAAGTCACACCTAACATTACAGTAAACTGTCTTATATCAATTAGGATTTTAGGCTTGGTATTTACTACTGACCCAGAATACCCCGACACATAAAAATTCATAATTTTCCCAAAGCCTGCATTTGAATCACACTTTCTGGGAGTTATGCACCTGCTTCCCTACAGCCTCTTGTTCCCTGCCATATAATCAGTCGCCATAAAGAAGTATACAAGCTACAGTGTTTTTCACAAATTTGAGATGTTCTAGCAACATAATATCCTGGGTCCAACATATTGCACTAAATCATGGTCCTTCTCATCAGTAAATGTTCTAGGTGTCAGGACACAGCCTAGGCATCTTAATCTTCTCCTATGTCAGAATGAATTTGCTGCCTTTCGCCACTGTTGGAGAATTTAGAATATGACTTGTCACACATTTTTTACAAGAATCAAATTCCTGAGGCTAAATTGTAAGTCCTCCTGTCCTAATTTTTTTTTTTATCCTCATCCGAAGATATTTTTCCATTTTTTGTTCAGATAGAGAGGGAAGGAGAGGGAGGGGGAGAGAGGAAGAGAGAGAGAGAGAAACATCGATGTGAAAGGGACACAATGAATGGCTGCCACCCACACCACCCAACCAGGGCCAGAGACAAACTGCAACC
The DNA here is from genome assembly GCF_014108415.1 of Molossus molossus. Taxonomy (NCBI): domain Eukaryota; kingdom Metazoa; phylum Chordata; class Mammalia; order Chiroptera; family Molossidae; genus Molossus; species Molossus molossus. The sequence goes on along the minus strand of NW_023425345.1, from coordinate 62,210,649 downwards.
GAGGTACATGCCCTTAGCAAGAACCAAACCCAAGTCTCTCTGGACCACAGGCCAATCTCTAACCTCTGAACCAAACCAGCTAGGGCCCTCCTATCCTAATTTTTTTTTTTGTCTTAATAAAAACTTAAGTTCAGATACTCTGCTTTAGTTTTCGTTTAGCTGTTCTCTGGCATCTGTTCTTCCTTTGCTTGTTAATAGTGTAACCTCCCCTCCTCTACACAGCTTATGGGTGTTTAGGGATGCTCTAGGGCTGGGGCTTGTGGTTTAGGTTTGAGGTAATTAGCGCAATTTTATCACCTGGCCACAAATTATTCAGGGATGAAGTGAGTACTTACTGAGATTGGTTGAGTGATAGAAATGCCCTGTACATTACTGAGAGCTGTGAAGAGTCCATTCTCCCCACTGAATATGAACCTGCAAGGATGAAACTCTAGAAGTTTTAGGAAACCAAGTTGAGATGAAGAGGACGGAACCAGTCTGAGAATGAAGTCATCCCAGAGGAAGCAGAACTGGGAGATTGATCTTTATTGATTACTTAGCCCTTGATCCAATCATACCTAAAGCTAGATATACTATAGAAGTGTTGTTAGGTGAACCACAAAATTTTCTCTAGTTTGGATTAGATTTCTTGTCACTTGTGAAAAAAATATTCCTAACTAATAAGCTTTTCCTGACATAGCAAAATTCTACTGGCAGCTACATAGATTAAACCCACCCTTTGGGACATTCATTACACAAATACAAAAGTATAATTAAACCAATTTGTCTATTAAAAATGCGCAACAATTATTCATATACACCATATAACACACTAAATGATACAAAGCTTATTTACTGTGGCAAGACAATGAGAAGGCTGGACTTTCAAAGCCCTTCAAATCACATTTACCTCTTTGCCTGTAAGATGAAACTCAACAATTGGTCAACAAAGCCAAGCTGAGGTTCAGGATGTAACCAGAGTTCAGAATATAACTGAAAATCAGTTATCCAAAGTTTTTGCCTTTAGTAGTCTTCAAAATCAACCATCTGATAAAAATATTTGCAAAAAATGTTCTGTGCCTAAAAACAAGAGAATGTCTGTGTGCTGATCTGGGTGAGTGTCAAGCAAGATGAGAAGCTTTAGGATTCAAGGAATCTCACAGAGACCATCCCAGCCTCCTAGAAACTCTCCATCATACCCTTATGTGCTCACAGAATTCTTCCCGTTGCCCAAAGAACTGACACTATATCATCTCTCTTCTCTTTCTCTCCCCATCCCTCCCTCTCTCCCACCCTTCCTCTCTTCCCTTCCTTCTCCTCCTCTCCCTCTTATCCTTTTTTCTTCCTTTTCTTCATTTTATTTTCCTCTCTACAATTCTATCCTGTGGTGTAAACCATCTATATTCCACCCTTCATATTTCAAAGTCTTCCTAATCCTCAATTTTCTCAGATTTCCCCAAGAATAGAGTATTCTTCATTTAGTAACTCGCTGAACTGGAAAGACCTGTAGCTGCTTCTACTCTGCCATTTTCACTGACACTCACAGTTCCCTCCTTCCTGATGTCTTGGCCTTGTGGCCTGATGAATATTTTGGGATCCAGTGATAAGAATCATGAATTTTTCAGCACACATTTGGTTAAAGCCACTGTTGTTGTTGTCTGGGCTTTTACCACAGCACTGACCTTAAAGGCATTCACATTCCCTCAATATTGGATCTGTACAAAAATCCTATTAACGGTTTCTTAATTAAGCTCTGGAACATAATTAACATTCTTTGGGATAAACATTTGAATTGTGCTGTCCTCTCCTTGGAGAAAATAAATTACAGATCTTTCTGATTATAAAGCGAAGAAGAAAAAGGAAAAAATTCATTTGTGGACAAATGCTCTTATGAAATGCTTTGTGGAGGCAACTGGGAACCAGGAAAGGAAGAGGGACCCATGCATCTTTCAAATCCTGGTTAAATATCTCATTCTAAAACTCACTGTCTTAATGTTAGAAATGAGAGAGAGAGAGCAAGAGAGGAGGAGGAGAAAAGTGATCTTTCCCTCTGAGATAGGGAGGCTTAGAAATTACATGTACATTTTGGGGGTCAGAAATGGCTTTTCGCTCTAGCTGGGAAAAAAATCCGAATAATTTCCCTAATTCAGGAAAGGATACTTATTAACACTGCTCATTTTGATATAAATTAATCCAATAAATAATTTGTTGGTTCCACTGTAAAATTCCTCAAGCAAAATAGTCTGTGTGTATACATATATATGAAATACATACACACCCTCACCACACAAACCCACATCAATTACTCTCAAAGTCATTTGGTCACCAGAATATCTCCCTTTCATCATCTATTTTCCATCCCTAAACGTCTCTTCTGGGTAAATGAACCTTCAAACCAGCTGATACTTGATTAAATGTTGACCCTCTGTGTTTTTTTTGGAAGCTGAACATTATTGACATAGTTAAAAACAATCCCACTTCCCAGATTTCCCTACTAAATCACCACATGCATAAGTAATGTAAGTGGATTACAGGAAATATTAGCATTAGCAATTGTTGCAAACTATCAAAGCCACAGAATGGTTAGAGACTAGATCAAGAGAGGTTAAGGAAGGATAATGCAGTGAAATTGCCTATTGCATCTTTGTAATCATCACGCAAAAGAAAAAGCACAGCTTTTTCATGAATCTCCAAACCACAAATAAGCTAAAAGTGAAATGACATGCCAGAATTCCTCATTGATGCCTTTTACCCTTCATAGTAGTAAATTAACTAGACAGTGCATGACATTATAAGATAGAACAAACCTCCTGAACTGTAATTTACAGTGACTTTAAGAGTTCATGACTACAGGTATATGACGGTTCCTAGAGAAAATATCTCCGATGAGCCTCAGCATTATCACAGGCATAGCCAAACACAGCGACATCATTAGCATCACTTATCTGCACCAAATACATAGCTTTCACCTTCAGAACATCTGTTACTCACGTAAATGCCAAAAATTTGTTCAAGTATTTCAAGAGGCAAATGACCCACAGATTTTCTTTTAACAAGAGCTCATCTTGTGTCCTCAATTTATGATTTTTATTGAATTGCTGACATTTCCCCCCAGACATTTCTCAAGTAAAATCAGACTCCATTTCATTTGTCTCTATTTCTAGATACCCAAAATAAAGACTGAGTCATAGTGAATATTCAATGTATGCTAGATGAAAACATCAGTAAATGGATCTTTAATTCTTAATACCAGGTATTGTCCTATATGTAGCAGATAAAAAATTGCAAAGAAAAGCTTATTAAATTTCATTAGCTTTGGTGCATAGAGAGGTTGCCAAAATGCAAACATGGCTTCATTGAATTACTGTGGCCATAAAAGTTAACATATCCTATTATATTTTGGAGGAGAAATATAATAACAATAATTTAGCTACTGATTTGTAGGTGTCTTTTTCTTAACATTAAAAAAATTTTTTTTGACAGACAGGAAGGGAGAAAGAGATAGAAACATCCATGTGAGAAACATCAATCGGCTGCCTCCTGCATACTCCCTACTGGGGATCAAGTCTACAACCCCAGGATGTGCCCTGACCGGGAATCAAACCTTGACCTCTTAGTCCAAGAGATGACACTCAATCCACTGAGCCTCACTGGCTGGGCCTGCTTTGTAGTTTTAATGTGGAGCCTCCTATAGTAATTTTAAACTTGAATGGAACAATAGTCTAAATAGTGTATCAATCTCAGCATGTATTTAAACTATAATACCAAAAAAACTAGGAACCTCTGGCCTGGGTTGCACACCCTAATACAAGCAATGGGACCACTGTACCCTCTTGACTAATAAAGAGCAATGTTTGTTCAGTGATAGAAATATTATCCATCAATTATTCCCAAGCCATCTTATTGACAGAAAACCACCAATAACAGAAAACCACCTTCCACCTCTTCCCTTTCAGTGGACTCTTCATTTCTTAACTATTTGAGTCAATTGATTAGAAGGTCTTTAATAAGTATTTATTTATATAAACTTCATTTAAGGCATATCTGCTTAGAAGATATATCACAGAAAGCAGGAGGATCAGTGCAGAATATGATCTGCTATACTTGTAAGGTCTTCCTAAAGCAAATTTAATTCAAATATTTATTAAGCACCTACTATGCACAGTGTACTGTATTGTGCACGGAGAATACAGACAAGGTTTCTTATTTCATGGGCTCATCATATCCAAGAGGAAGCCCAAAGCCAATAATCAAGTAACAAAAAACAAATATTAGAGAATGAGAAGTACTGTGGTAAAAAAATCATTGAGATCCAAAGATACCTATTCATCATTAGTTGCTCTTTTAAAACATCAATCACAGAGGAGAGTACCAGTGTAAACATCAGTTAAGTGCAATACTTACCACCACAATTACACTTGCTGCAGGGACTGGAAGGTTTTCCACTTCAATATCTTGACCAGCCATGGCCAAAAGATTGAGAGATGGGTCATACGCAGGTCTAAGAAATGCTGAATTAACAATTTGGTGGGTTTTGCTTATTTGAGCTTCAGAAGAGGAATGTTTATATATCTTTTGCGGAGCTATATCCAGACTCTTCTCAATGTCTTGTGAATGGTGATACAGGAATGCTGGCTTCCCGCTCTTCTTATGAATTGCCAAAAAGTGATCATTATTTCCCGAAAAGCACCCTGAGAGGAGGAAGAAACAGAAACAAAATCAAAGACCTTATTTGGTAAGATGAATAGAAATATCTGATATTGAGAGTTGTTTGTTCTAAGAGGCTTTAAGACTTGGGAAGGACTTAGATAAATCTCCATTTTTTCCCTACTTCACTATCCCCAACAAATAGAACACACTTGGTGGTATGGAGGCATCTCAGAAACTCTGGGTGGGCAGAAGTGGGCATAGTTTGGAAAAGTCTTATTTATCAGATATTTCAATACCTCTTTTAGCCAGGAATTTCCTCCATTAGCTAAACCCACAATTCCAACACCCCGTTGTACTTCTATTCCTGGCTGTCCTACCTGTTCCTCAAATGACAATAATTTATATCATATTCAAGCTTTCCTCCCTTTAATCAATAGCATTTCATATAATTTGATAACTCATATATCATATTTATTTTATCCTGATTATATTATATTTAAGCACACACACACATACTGCTTCTAGAGTATTTTAAGCTCATTGAGGGCAGAAACCTGCATACACTCATTGGGGTAGCAACTTCCAGTTATGCAACAATATCCATTCTCTCCTTCTTATTTAGTAATATGGCCATCCAGATAAAGTAGTACATTCACACTTATTTCTTCTATTAGATAAATATCCATTAAATTGAATGACTCTTTCTTCTACTTGTCATTGGCCACAGGAGAAAATAGAAAACATATACATATTAGTCAAAAATTATCACTAATTCAAACACCAGTTAGAAAAACAAATGTAAGATCTTTTACATAAAATGATAACCAGGGTGAATAGATCACAATGTATTAATGGCCCTAACATAGTACCTAGTAACTATAGGGACCCCAGGTTTTCCCTTGATATGCCTTTGGCAACAAAAAGTGTACAAATACTATTCATAGAAAATTACTCTCCTGGCAGAATCTGGGACAGACTGAGTTGTGTGGCTCTAAGACAGGGATAATTTTTCCTTTGCACGCCCAACTGGAGCAGAGCCCTCCCTTCACAAGGCTAAATGTTGGTCTGTTCGGGCCTGATAAACTCTGCTGTCATCACCCTGATGACTTCCTGAGACCCTGCCCCAACACAAAAGTGTGCGAGCACCTAGTAGGTGGCAGCTAAACTTGGTATACCTGGGATATATGCTGAGTAGTCTCAGACCCAGCACTGGCATTGAGTTTGAACCTGAATCAATCTGGTGAACACCACTTGCCCCTACCTGGTGACTCACTGTGAACCTAACTCATGCAATTTGAATGCTGCCAGAGGCTCATTCAATGACTTAGTCTAACAGGCAGTCAATAGGTGGAGACAAATGGAGGTGGGTCTTGGGGTGACTCAGTACTTTTGCTGACCTGCCTCTGGGCCCAGTGCTGGTGAAAGTTGGCCTTTGTGAACAGCTTGGTTGCTCCTGCACATACCCAGACCCAGCAGAGGAAGCCACAAGTTGTGGATCACTTTGTAGTTCTGAACAGGTTGCCCAGGGCCAGTCATAGGCTGTGTCTGACATTGGCCTGCACCATAGTCCCTCTATAGAGGCCCCAAAGCAACACACCCAGTGGCCAGCTTCAGACAACATCAGAGCAAAATACAATAAGCTTCACAAGTGGCATACCCAAAGCGATATCTCGGCAGGCACCAGACACTGCTGAGGAGAGTTCTACTTCGTGTGGTCAACACCTGCATAGCAGCTCACATGCCATGGTTGGGATTGAGCCTCACAGTCAGCCAGCCTAAGGGTCAATCCCACACATAAAATGGCAATAGCAATCAAAGCTCAATTACAAAAAGAGGGCCCACATAACCCACACAAGGGACATTCCTGAAGCACCCAGCTCAAGTGATCAGGAGACTGTACCACTAGACCCTACAGGACACCTACTACATAAGTCCACCTACCAAGACTGGGAGGAGAGTCATAGCAGATCTATCCAATATATACAAACAAACACAAAGTAGGCAGCCAAAATGGAGAGACAGAGATACATGCCCCAAATGAAATAACAGGTGTAACTTCCAGAAAAAGAGCTAAATAAAATGGAGGAAAGAAATTTATCAGATATAGATTTCAAAATAATGGTTGTAATGATGATCAACCGCATGAAAATGGACACAGAAACCATAAAAAAGGACCAGTCAGAAATGAATACAATATCTGATATGAAGAATACACTGGAAAGAATAAATAGTAGGTTGGATGAAGCAGAGGATCAAATCAGCATTTTGGAAGACAAAGTTAAAAACAACAACACCCAATCAGAGCAGCAAAAAGAAAAAGAATAAAAATAAGGATAGTTTAACAGACCTTTGGGACAAGATGAAGCCTAATAACATCTGCATCATAGCAGTATCAGAAGCAGAAGAGAGAGAGAAAGGGGTCAACAATCTACTTGAAGAAATAATGACAGAAAACTTCCTTAACCTGTTAAAGGAAAAAGATACACAAACAAGCCCAGGAAACAGAGAGTCCCAAACAAGATGAACCCAAAGAGGCCTATTTCAAGATAGATACATAATATTTAAAATTCAAAAGGTTAAAGAAAAGAGAGAATCTTAAAGGCAGCAAGAGAACAATAGTTAGTTAACTACAAGGCAGCTCAAATAAAACTGTCAGCTGATTTCTCAATAGAAACATTTCAAGCCAGATAGAACTGCCATGAAATATTCAAAGTGATGAAAAGAAAGGACCTATAACCAAGACTACTTTACCCAGCAAAGCAAGCATTTAAAATTGAAGGAAAAATAAACAGTTTTCCACACAAGAAAAAGCTAAAGGAGTTTGTTATCACAAAACCAGTATTACAAGAAATGTTAGAGGGCCTGCTTTAAGAAGAAGAAAAGAACACCACAGTTAAAAGAATAAAATGGTAATAAATATGTACCTATCAATAATCACTTTAAATATAAATGGCTTAAATGTTCCAATCAAAAGACATAGGGTAGCTAAATGGATAAGAAAACAAGACCCATATATATGTTGATTACAAGAGGTCCTCCTCAGACTAAAAGATACACAAAGACCAAAAATAAAGGGATAGAAAAGATAGTTGATGCAAATGAAAATGAATAAAAAGCTGGTGTAGCAATACTTATATCTGACAAAACGGACTTCAAAACAAATGCCATAAGTAGAGACAAACCTGGACACTATATAATGATAAAAGGAGTAATTCAAAAGAGAATGTAACCCTTGTAAACATTTATGCACCCAACATAAAAGCACCTAAATATGTAAAGCAAACCTTGATGGACACAGGGTAGGAAAACCTTTCTTCTGTCAAGGGCTATTTGGATATTTATAACATCTTTCATGGGTCATACAAAACTATCAACTTAAAAATTAGCTTGTTATAGCTAATTAGCCAACTGGCCATTGTTTATCATGGTTAATCAGTTCCAGACTCTACCATGATAAATAAATTTCCATGAAGTAGGATTCTTTATTTATACACAGTCGTCCTTTGTCACTTCACACTTTGACTTTTGTGGCTTCACTCTATCGTGGTTTTTTCAAATACTATATTACTATATTTAAAAAAAACACGATAGAGTGAAGCTGCGAAAGCTGAAGTGTGAGGTGGCGAGGGATGACTGTATTTGGTCTGGCTAATTTGGTGAGACGTGTGATGTTAGCTGGTATTGATTGTGTAGGCCTTACATGGCCCGTGGGCCAGACACTCCCCACCCATGAGAGAGAGAGCAACTGTAATAGAGTTACAGTAGAGAATTTTAACACCTTATTGACATCAGTGGATAGACCTTCCAGACAAAAAATCAACAAGGAAACAGTAGCCTTAATTAACACACTAGAACAGATAGATTTAATTGGATTTTCAGAGCATTTCACCCCAAAGCAGCAGAATATTCATTTTTTTTTCAAGTGCGCATTGAAAATTTAAAGGATAGACCACATGTTAGGAGATAAAACATGTCTCAATAAATTTAAGAAGATTAAAATGATATCAAGTATCTTCTCTGACCATAATGGTATGAAACAAAAAGTCAATCACAGGAAAAGACAAAAAAGCATACAAAAATACTAAGGCTAAATACAAGTAACTAAATTGTGAATGGCTTAAAAATAAGATCAAGGAAGAAATCAAAAGATACCTTGAAACAAATGAAAATGAGAACATAACAACACAAAATCTATGAGACACAGCAAAAGTAGTCCTAAGAGGAAAATTCATAGCATTAAGACCTATCTTAAGAAAAAAGACAAGTATCAAACAATCTAAATTTTCACCTAAATAAATTTTTAAAAGAACAAAAAATAAAGCCCAAAATGAGTAGAAGAACAATAATAATAAAGACCAGAGCAGAAACAAATGACATAGAGATTGAAAAACAAAACAAAACAAAAAAAAATCAATGAAACCAAAAGTTAGCTCTTTGAAAAGATAAACAAGATTAGCAAACCTTTAACCAGACTCATCAAGAACAAACAAAGAGATAAAATCAGAAATAAAAGAGAATTAACAACTGACACCAAAGAAGTACAAAGAATTGTATGAAAATATTATGAACAAATATATGCCAACAAATTGGATAATATGGACCAAATGGATAAATTTCTGAAAACATGTGATCTTCCAAAATTGATTCAGAAAGAATCAGAGAACCTGAATAGTCAGAATACAACTAGTAAAATTGAAGTAATGTTAAACAAAACTGCCAACAAATAGAAGTCCTGGACCAGATGGCTTCACAGGTAAATTTTATCAAACATTCAAAGAACTAACACCTATCCTTCTCAAACAATTCCAAAAATTCAAAGGGAAGGAAGACTCCCAAGCTCATCTTATGAGTCTAGCATTATCCTAATTCCAAAACCAGATAAAGACACTACAAAGAAAGAAAAGTATAGGCCAATAGCCCTGATGAGCATAGACACTAAAATCCTCAACAAAATATTAGCAAATCAGATCCAGCAAGACATTAAAAAGATCATACACCATGATCAAGTGGGATTTGTTCCAGGGATAAAAGGTTGGTACAATATCCACAAATCAATAATGTGATACACCACAGAAAGAGAATGAAGGATAAAAATCATAGATCATATCAATAGACACAGAAAAAACATTTGACAATATCCAGCATCCATTTATGATAAAAAATCTCAGATAACTGGAAATAGAAGGAACATACTTCATTGTAGTAAAGGCCATGTAAGACAGAGCTACAGCCAACATCATACTCAATAGGGAAAAATTCCAAGTGTTCCCCTTAAGATTGGTAACAAGCCCAGCTAGTGTGGCTTAGTGGTTGAGCATTGACCCATGTACCAAGAGGACACTAGTTTGATTCCCAGTCAGGGCACATGCCCAGGTTGTGGGCCTCATCCCCAGTGGGGGGCATGCAGGAAGTGACCAGTCAATATTCTCTCTCATCAATGTTTCTCTTTCTCTCTCCCTCTCCCTTCCTTTCTCTCTAAAAATCAAAAGAAAAAAAAAGATCAGGAACAACACAGGGATGTCCACTTTCACTCTTATTCAACACAGTACTAGAAGTCCTAGCCACAGAAATCAAACCAGAAGAATAAATAAGAGGCATCCAAATTGGAAAGTAAGAAGTAAAACTGTTATTATTTGCAGATGATATGATATTGTATACAGAGAACCCTAAAGATTCCACTGAAAATCTACTAGAACTGATAAATAAATTCCATAAGCAGCAGGATACAAAATAAATATCCAGAAATCAGTTGCATTTTTATACATCAATAACAACCTACCATAAAGGGAAGAAAACAATTTATTTACAAGTGCTTCAAAACAAATATGTAGGGCCTGGCTGGTATGGCTCAGTGGATTGAGTGTCATCGCATGGACTGAGAGGTCCTGCTTCAATTCCCAGTCAGGACACCACATGCCCGGTTGCAGGCTTGACCCCCAGCAGGGGGCATACAAGAGGCAGCCAATAGATCTTTCTTTCTCACATGAATGTTTCTATCTCTCTCTCTAAAAAAAATCAATAAAAACTTATTTAAAAATATTTTTTTGACATATGTAGGAATAAATTTAACCAAGGATGTAAAAGACCTGTACTCTGGAAATTATAAAACATGGAATAAAGAAATTGAAGATACAAATAAGTGTAAGCATATATCATGTTCATGAATTGGAAGAATTAACGTCACTTAATTGTCCATACTACCCAAAGCCATCTAAGATTCAACATAATTCTTATCAAGATACCAATGGCATATTTCACAGAACTAGAACAAATATTCCAAAAATTTATATGGAACCATAAAAGACCCTGAATAGCCACAGTAATCTTGAGAAAGAAGAACAAAGTTGGAAGAATCATGCTACCCGATATCAAACTGTACTATAAGACCATAGAAATCAAAACAGCATGGTACTGGCATAAAAACAGACATATAGATCAATGGAAAAGAATAGAGATCCAGAAATAAAGCCACACCCTTGTGTTCAATTAATATTTGATAAACGAAGCAAGAACATACACCTAGGCAAGGATAATCTAATCTAATCTAAATGATGTTGGAAAAAATTGGACAGGTAGGTACAATAAAATGAAACTGAATCTCCTTCTTATATCTTATGTAGGAATAAACTCAAAATGGATTAAAAACTTACAAGTTAGACTCAAAACCATAAAAAATCCTAGAAAACACAGGCAATAAAATATCAGACATTTTTGTAGCAGTATTTTTTTCTGATATGTCTCCTCACACAAGGGACACAAAAGGAAAAAGCAAAAACAAATGGGACTATATCAAACTAAAAAGTTTTTGCACAGCAAAAAAAACAAAACAAAACAAAACATCAACAAAATGAAAAGATAATCCACTGAATGGAAGAATATATTCAATGATACATCTGACAAGGGGTTAATACCCAAAATTTATACAGAACTTATAAAACTCAACAGTAAAAAATAAACAATCCAAATAAAAATGGGCAAAGGACCTGAATAGACACTTCTCCAAAGACAACATACAGATGGCCATTAGACACATGAAAAGATGTTCTACATCAGTAATCATCAGAGAAATGCAAATTAAAATCACAATGAAATATCACCTCACACCTGTCAGAGTGGCTATCATCAATAAATCAACAAACAAGTGTTGTCGAGAATGTGGAGAAAAGGGAACCCTCATGCACTCTTGTTGAGAATGCAGACTGGTGTAGCCACTGTGGAAAGCAGTATGGAATTACCTCAAAAAATGAAAAAAGGAACTACCTTATGACTCAGTGATCCCACTTCTGGGAATATAGCCAAAGAAACCTGAAATACTAAATCAAAAGAATATATGCACCCCTATGTTCATTGCAGTGTTATTTACAATAGCCAAGATTTGGAAGCAGCCTAAGAACCCATTGGTAGATGAGTGGATAAAAAGGCTGTGGTACATTTATACATGAGAATAGTACTTCACTGTAAAAAAGAAGGAAATCTTATCCTTTGTGACAGCATGGATGAATCTGGAGAATATTATGCTAAGTAAAATAAGCCAGTCAGAGAAAGACAAAGTACCATATGATTTCACTGATATGTGGAATCTAATAAACATAATAAACTAACAAACAAAATAGAAACAGACTCTTTTCTGCATATAGAGAAAAGACTGGCAGCTGTCTGAGGGGAGGAGGGTTTGGGGGCTGGGTGAAAAAGGTGAAGGGGTAAGCAAAAACCAAAAACAAAATTCATAAACAGACAATGGCACAATGAATACCAGAAGGAAAGGTAAGTGGGGGAGGTAGACTAGTGTATGGGGGAATAAATGGTGATGGAAAGGAGACTTGACTTGGGGTGGTGAAGACATTCAATATACAGATGATGTATTATAGAATTGAATACCTGAAACCTATATAATTTTATTAACCAGTGTCACCCCAATAAATTTAATTTTTAAAAAAGAAAAAGAAAGCTCATTGAGAGAAAATAATTGCAAGTCACATATCCAACAAAGGAAAATACAAAGAACCTCACAAAACTCAACAGTAAGAACACAAACAAACCAATTTTAAAATGGGCTGAAGACTTGAACAAACACTATATCAAAGGTAATACAAACCTAGCAAATAATCATATAAAATTTTTCTCAATCCTATTATCCAGTACAGAAATGCATATTAAAGTTGTGATATGACACCACTATACATGTCTTAGAAATGTTAATATGCCATGCTGGAGAGGATCTAGAACAATAGAATGTTTTACACCTTGCTGGTAGAAATGCAAAATGGCAAAGGCACTCTGGAAAATAGTTTGGCAGTTTCTTATAAAGTTAAACATATACTTACCATATGACCCAGCAATTTCATTTCTGTGTACCTACCCTACAGAAATAAAAACTATGTTCCCACAAAAATCTGTAAGTAAATTTTTGTGGCTACTCTAGTCATAATTGCCCCCAAAAGGAAACAACTCAAATGTCCTTCAATGAGTGAATAAGCAAACTGTGATACATCTATACAATAGAATATTATTCACCAATAAAAAGGAATGATCTGTTCATCCACACAACCTGAATGAATATCAAAGGTATTAGGCTGAGTGAAAAAAGATAGTCAAAAAGTCACATATTATATGATTCCATTTATAGGCCATTCTCAAAAAGAAAAACCTATTGTGATGAAGGACAGAACAATGGTTATTAGAGCTTAGGGATTAGGGGATTGGGAGACAGTGCGAAGGAGATTTTTTCTTGTGATCAAACCTTTCAGTATTGTGGTAGTAGTTACATGAATCTATACATGTGCTAAAATTCATAGAACTATACACCAAAAAAGTCAATAGGTTACACTATATTATGTTTTGTAAGCTATTTTTTCACTCAAAAATGTATTAAAATGTCTTTTCTTATCACTAAATGTAAACCTGTATCATTAAAACATGATTGATAAAGTTACGGAAAACAGTTTCAGTGTGTGTGTGTGGGAGGGGGGAGTAAGCTAGAATTAACTGGATTGAGGAGTGAGTGGGAGATAAAGGAGAAAACATATGAACAACTCTTCCAACACATTGGGCGTGATAAGAGAGTGACAGTGCGTTAGCAGGAAGGGAAGGCAGGGTTGAGAGATTTGGTTTCTTTTTCCAAGATAGGAGAGATTTGAGTACAATCAATACATAAAAGGAAGGAGTCCGCTGAGAAGGAGTGGTTGAAAACACAGGGGAGAGCAAGTGGAATAATCATGAGACTGAGTTTCCCTAGAAGATCAGAAGAGGTGGGATCCAGAGCACAGGCAGAAAGATGAGCCTTGAATTGGAGATTAACGGAAGCTATTTCTTCTACTATAATATTAAGATAGGGTATGTGCCTTTGAGACACCATGAAGGGACCTGGAGAGTATTATGCTAAATGAAATAAGCCAGTCAGAGAAAGACAAGTATCACATAATCTCACTTATATGTGAAATCTAATGAACAAAATAAACTGATGAGCAAAATAGATCCAGAGATATGGAAGCATGGAATAGACTGACAGATCTCAGAGGGAAGGGGGAAGGAGACAGGAAGAGATTAAACAAAGAACTTATACGCATATATGCATAACCCATGGGCACAGGCAATAGTGTGGGGAAGGCATGGGGGACAGCAGAAGTGCGGTGAAGGGGGTCAGTCAGAGAAAAAGGGGGGACATCAGTAATACTTAGAACAATAATGATACTTTTTTTTTTTCAAATCTTTATTGTTGGATGTAAAATGTATTACAGATGTTCCACATTTTCCCCCCATTGACCCCCTCCTCCCCACTCCCGCCCCCCTCTCACCTTTTCCCACACTATTGCCTGTGTCCATTGGTTATGCATACAAGTTCTTTGGTTTATTTCTTCCCACCCCCCCATCCCCTTTCCTTTTGAGGTTTGTCAGTCTAGCAATGAATTTGTGCTACTTAATCCCTTCACCTTTTTCACCCATTCCCCCAACCCCCCTCCCATCTGGCAACCAACAAAATGTTCTCTGTATCTATGAGAATGTTTCTGTTCTTCCTGTTCATTTTGTTTGTAGATTCCATTGTTGATAGATATGTATTCATTGCCATTTTGTTTGTTCATACATTTTATCTTTTTCTTCAAAAAGACCCTTTATCATTTCATATAATAACGGTTTGGTAGTGATGAACTCCTTTAACTTTTTCTTGTCTGGGAAAGTTTTTATATGTCCATCGATTCTAAATGACAGCTTTGCAGGATAGAGTAATTTTGGTTGTAGGTTCTTGGTTTTCATCACTCTGAATATTTCTTGCCACTCCCTTCTGGCCTGCAAAGTTTCTTTTGAGAAATCAGCTGACAGCCTAATGGGTACTCCCTTGTAGGTAACTAGCTGCCTTTCTCTTGCTGCTTTTAAGATTCTCTCTTTGTCTTGAACCTTTTGCATTTTGATGATGATGTGTCTTGGTGTGGGCCTCTTGGGGTTCATCTTGTTTGGGACTCTCTGTGCTTCCTGGACTTGTATGTCTGTTTCCTTCACCAAGTTAGGAAAGTTTTCTGCCATTATTGTTTCAAACAGGTTTTCGATTTCTTGTTCTCTCTCTTCTCCTTCGGGCACCCCCAAGATGTGAATGTTGGCACGCTTGAAGTTATCCCAGAGGCTCCTTACTCTATCCTCATTTTTTTGGATTCTTTTTTCTTTTTGCTCTTCTGATTGGGGATTTTTTGCTTCCTTATATTCCAAATCGATGGTTTGCTCCTTGGATCTACATACTCTATTATTGAAGCTGTGTAAATTATTCTTTATTTCAGTTAATGCCTCCTTTAATTCTAACTGTGTATCCATGATTTCTAACTGGTACTTTTTTATGCTCTTGATGCCCTCCCTAAGTTCACTGAGGTTCTCACTAAGTTCATTGAGCATCCTTATAAGCAGTATTTTGAACTCAGTATCTGTTAGGTTGCTTATCTCCCTTTCGCTTAGTTCTTTTATTGGGGTTTTGTTCTGTTCTTTCATTTGGGACCTGTTTCTTTGTATCCTCATTTTGGCTGCCTCCCTGTGTTTGTTTCTGTGTATTACTTAATGAGAGGTTTGGGGCTCGCTGAGACCCGGTGCTGCTCGTTTGAAAGAATTTAGGAAAAACCTGAAGCAGGATCCAAGACTGGCCAATCCTATGGTTAAGCAAGTGGCAACAGCTTGAAAGTTGTGTGGGGTGGGGCGGGGCCTCAGGGAGTCAGCAGGGCGGGGCTAGCAGTGTGAGCCAGGTTGCTGGAGTCCCAGATATGGCTTCTGTCTGCCACCCCCGGGAAGGGCTCACCAAAGGAACAAAGGCCTCTTACAGCACGTTTGTCCCCGAGGAAGCCCCCTCTCCAGCCCTCGCTCCAGTGCCTAACAGCTCAGTTCTGCCCTGTGTGTCTCTGGTGCCCCTCGAGCTGCCTCCCCTCCGAGCTTAGAGGGAGAGAGTCCGATAAGTCCGTGCGCCGGCCCTTTAGGGAGCTGCCTGGGGCTCCAGCCGCTTCAGCTTCCCTGAGCCTCAGTTCCCGCTGGTTTTTCCAGCCAGAAGTTATGGGGATTCTCTTCCTGGCACTGGAACCCTGAGCGGGGCACCTGGTGTGGGACGGGGATCCCTCAGTCCTCAGGAAGGACCTTCCCAGCCGCGGGAGCCTCCTGATTTTTATCCGCCACACTTGGGTGTGGGACCAGCCCGTCTCGCTGCCACCCCTCCCGCGCCCGTCCTACCGGTCTGGATGTAGCTGCTTTTTTTTTTTTTTAATTCCGTAGTTGTACGACTTCCATTCAGCTTGATTTCAGGCAGTTTTGAATGATGGTTGTTCTGTAGTTTAGTTGTAACTTTGATGTGGTTGTGGGAGGACGCGATACCGCGTTTACCTATGCCGCCATCTTGACCGGAAGCCAATAATGATACATTTTTTAAAAAGATCACATCATCTCACTTATTTGTGGAATATAGTGAACAAAATAGACTCAGAGACATGGAAGTAGGGTTTAGACTGACAAACCTCAGAGGAGGGGGTGGGGAGGGAAGAGGTAAACCAAAGAACTTATATGCATATATGCATAACCAATGGACACAGACAACAATGCTGGGGTGGGGATGGATCGAGAGGAGGGTGTCAATGGGGGAAAAAGAAAAACTGTCTGTAAAAAAAATTAATTAATTTTTAAAAAGAACCTGAAATAAAGAAATAAATAAATAATAAAAAAAATAGGGTATGTGGTGAAGTGGCTGTAACTTTACTATCAAGGAGATAGTAAGACCACTCCCAATGGATTTATGGTTAAGAATCCACAGAGACCAGATAGATCCAACATAGCAACTAATTTCACTTTACGGTAACCCCTAGCCTAATTATATGCTCATTGTAATACATGATTGGAAACAGAAAGCCCAGAAAAGGTCACAAAACGTCCCATGGAGCTCTCTTGAGAAGTCTTTACCCCTTTCCTCCAGAAAAGTTCTGAATATTCCTCACCCTTATTAAATACCCTACCTGGGGATTAAATGTGCCTCAATAAAGAAGTAAATCCCATTAGGGAGAGGCTGTTCGATCTGTGGAATAGCCACTCTGTCTTGCTTCCTAACTAATAAACTCACTTTCACTTTAAACTTTAGGTTGCCTCTCACTTGAATTCTTTCCTGCGGGAAGCTAAGAACCCACAGTGGATTGCAGACCTGGGGTTCCAGGACCCCTGTAGCACCTGCATCAATAATGGATAAGGAAGAAGATCAGAGATGTTGATTGTCTTGGTGGTAGAAGTTGAACAAGTTATGTTCTGATGTCTTTCATTTTCTCTGTGTAGAAGGGAATGAAGTCATAAGAGAGACAGGACAGGGGAAAAAAAGATGAACGGAGGTTCAGGAAAACAGAGAAAAACTGAACAGTTCTTGTAAAGACTGAGGAACAAGGTTGATATGAGATGTGTGGTAGGATTTATCACCTTCATTATGAGCTCAATGAGAATTTTCTCCACCTGTAGAGAATAAAGTATTTCTCAAAATGTTTAGTAAATAGCTTGTCAAATATACTCATCTGCATTTAAAATAAAAGTATTCTTATCATAGAAGCAACATTTATATGAGAATAACCAGTTTTGGTAGTCATAAATTTCCACATTGAAATTTCAATTTGAATATGACTTTGATAATCTCTGAAGAGATCTTTAACAAAGGACAGAATAGTGCTTGAAATTGCAACATTAAGTTAGAGTACATTATGATTCATTATTTCAGGTTCAATACTGGCAATTCCTGGATCCAGGAAGTAGAACAGCCTTGTATACACACTCTCAGAATAAATCCTTGTATTACAAGTGTTTAAATCAGATTTGGTAACTTGTGAAAGGAACAAAACTATAAAACAGTAGTCTCTAAAGACCCGAATGTGCCAACAGTCAAAAAGGCAAATTTGTTCTCTGATCATTTTGTGAAGGGACAACCATTGTTCTAAAGCATTGCCAACAATTTCTTCTCTAGAAAGGAGATATAAAGTGGATAGCCCTTGGTAATTTCTACATCAGAAGTGATGAGGCTCCCATTTGATTTGGAAATGCTTCTCAGGAAAAGGTAAATATACACAGAAGTACCAGTGAAAGTTTATATAGAAAATACCTATTAATAGTATTGCAAAATGAAAGAAACATGCTTTTCAAAAAGGCAATGAATTAAGAGGTAAGGGACCTAGATTATTTCAGTTGCCTCCCCACCATTCTCCTCTCATGGATGTGAACTTGAGCGATTCTATTCTTTGCTGAGCCTTAGTTTTTCCATCAGAAAATGAAGGTAACTCTTATATACCTATGACTGGATTAGAAATGCACTTCAGGAAAAAGCCCTAATTCACGGAGGTTTCACATGGTGCCAGTTTATTTTCTAACGACATCAGTTTTTCCAGAAGTACAATAAAAGACCCTTTGGGAACTTCCAAAGGCAGGGATTTCCAGCTGCGATATCCTTGGATGTTAAGAGGTTAATATTAAAACTGTCCTTCCAGTTTTTCTGTATCATTTGGTATTGGTAACCCAAGGGGTCGCCAGTACTAATCTCCAGTTAAAAGTACCCACGGTGATATCACGGAATCTTCCCAATGAACACTAACAGCTTTCCCAAGATGTGACAAATGAGCTCTGTAGCAAAACTTCCCAGATATAATTTGCTCATTCCTTCTCTTAACAGCAAATTCCATCAGTGTTTTGAAAAGTTCCATTATGGCTCTGTCTATATATAAAGCCAGTTTTAAAAAAGTCCAATTTGTGTGTCTTAGTGATGTTCTCACATGTATGTATGTACTTGTATGTGCACACATTTGTTTTGTTTTATATCCTGACACCAAAAAAGCAATTTGACCAATATACGTATATTCATCTTCAAACCAGCTGTTTTGTCATTTTTAAAAAGTTAAAAGTAAGAAAATAAAATGAGGGTGTCTACAAGATAATAATTATTGAATTTACAAAAATTGTACCCTGTCATGGTCCTCCCGAAAAAGATTTGTACTGAAAGAACACTTTCTTTGAGGAGTGTTTTTCCAAAAGTCTAATTTATGCACTGATCACTAGGATGTGAAAATGTAATCCCATGAGGGGTGCTGTGTCATTCTTTAGTACTATCACATGTTTGGCCAGTGATTTTTTTTATTTTAATAAAAATAAAAAATCAACACCAAAGTAATTCATCTATTTTTATAGAGCTGGCTCTATTTTCCTCTATATAGGAAAGGACCTGGATCCTATAGGAATAAGGAATAGTTTTAATTGAGGCATCTTGTAAACTTTTCTTGCATGTTCTTTGACATGAACATTCCACATTTTCCAAATATTCCATTAGAAAATATGGTTCCACTCCCACTTCCAACCGAGTGGGACTACTCTAGGCGTCCCTGACTTCTTTCGATGTCCCTCACCCATTGAAAGCTGAGCAGCCCAGTGGAAAACCATCTGGGAGTCGCAGAACTGACAGGAAAAATCCACTGTGTGCTATGTGCTGCGGTAAAATTACAATGAAAGGGTTTCACGTTTCCTGATTTCTGCCCAGCTTTCATAGAGTTATTTTTCAGTTGATAGATATATATTCCAGAATGGAACATAATACAGTTAGGACAGCATCTGGTGGGACAGTGTGACTAGCCATAAGTCACGAAAAGGAAGTGGGGTTAAGACCACCGGCCTCAGGCTGCTGCAGGAAGTGAGATATGCGGGCGCTGTCAACGGCCCAGCTCCCGCAGCACCGAGTCGAAGGGTGCTTGGAGGAGAAATTGACACAAGTAAATGTCTCTCAAATTCTACACAGCCATTAAGAGAAGACCTTCCTCAAGATATGCCCTCTGGGGAAATACGAAGTGGAGAAAAATGATCGTATGGCAAGAAAGCTGAAAAAATGCTAACCTCTGCAGAAATCGTAGAAATTGAGTTCTACACACACTTACTGAGTAGCGAAGCAGTACATCTGTACAATCTAATTTCTGTACATCAGTCACCGTTATGCAAACAGCTAAACATTGTTATTTACAAACAGCTATGGAGATTACAAATCATTTCTTTCTTTTTCTTCTTTTTTTAAATAGTAGAGTTCTCCAGATGGCTGGGCTCTAATTGCGAGACAGAGAAAAAGAAGTGTCTGCTTTGCAAATAGTTCTCATAAGTTGATTAGGAAGTATATTAAAACACAGCAAAATGAACATTACAACATACAAAAAATTAAAATATTGCCACAGTAATGATACTACAGAAACATAAACTCCCAGATATCAGAGCAGGAGGAGGAAGGAGGTCCCCAGAGGCTACTTGGAGAGATCCTTGCCTTAGTTCCCTTTGCCTGTGTTTAGAAACTTGAGGGGTGTTGGCAGGCCCTTCAGGTCAATACTTTTACTCCATCCAGCTCTAGGCCCTTCATCCATCATTTGAAATTGCCACTGGGCTAGGGCAATGCACTCTTGTAATTCCCTGGCAAAATGAACATCTGCTAGGGAAGGACCATGCAATTAACAGATACTTATCTGGAGTAAATCAGTTTGTCACATCTTTTCTAAAATATAGCTCCTACAATGGGAAGCAAGAACTACACTCTTTAATTGGGGTGGAGAGGAAAGAGAGCGTTGGAGATGGAGGGGCAGCCTGAGTACACAGCTCCAGAGAGTGAACTTCAAGACCTCAGGGTCTGGGGTGCTGGGTGGGGAGGGCAGGGACTGCCAGCAGTGGGGCTGATGCTTCAGGGTGAAGTAGGGGGGACCAGAGGCATTTTTGCTTGAGGCACACACAGGACAGGCCTGGATTGGAGGCATGGACCCTGCACCCACTGGGAAGGTGTGCCCACTCAGCAGAACCTAACCCTAGGGACAACCGGACGCCTGATTTCCAGGACACACACATGCACACATGGAAACTCTGATTTCAGGAAACACATCCCTCCCTGCCACACACACCCCGAAGGTATGGGGACAGGGAGGGTCTTCACACTGAGCAACACACAGTTTTCAAGGTGCATGAGGACACGGAGAGTTCAGCATCAGAAGTGGGATATGTTGACCCACTGGATGTGAATTCAGACAGATCGTAGAGCAGGGCAGCAGGAGCGGTGATACCACGAATCCTACCAGAGCCCTGAGGCGGAGCCACGAAGGGCTGCCCCTCGCCGCAGCACCTCTAAGGGTTACAGGGTTTTCTTCTCTTACATACTTCAGTTTGGAAACAGAATTTTTTCCCTCCAACACAGACTTGCTGGTTATGCCTGAACATTTTCAAATGTATTAGGTGAAGGTTCTACTAGTATTTTTTTTTTTTTTTATCCTCACCCGAGGATATTTTTTCCATTTTTTGTACAGCTAGAGTGGGAGGGAGAGAGAGGAAGGAGAGAGAGAGAGAAACATCGATGTGAAGGGACACATCGAGTGGCTGCCACCCGCACGACCAACCAGGGCCGGGGACAAACTGCAACCGAAGTACGTGCCCTTAGCGGGAACCGAACCCGGGTCTCTCCGGACCGCAGGCCGACGCTCTAACCGCTGAGCCAAACTGGCCAGGGCAAAGATATGACAGCATTTTATTTATTTTTTTGGTACATGCCCCTAAAGGGAACCGAACCCGGGACTCTCTGGTCCGCAGGCTGACGCTCCAACCACTGAGCCAAACCAGCCAGGGCGGTTCTACTAGTATTTTTAAAAATGGGGGCATGCCAATTTGATTTTTGTAGCAGGCACTCTTTATAAAAGAAGGCTCTGGAGTGACTTGTTGTTAAGATGAGAAAAGGGAGGCACCGAGAATTTAAACAGTAATGGCAGAGTTGGGATTTATACCCAGGTAGTAAGATTATAGAGCCTAAATTTATTTTTGTTGTTGATATTGTTTGTTTTCTACTATGCTGTGAGTTAGAGTATATCTTTGCTGTTTCTAAAGAACAAGCATGCCATTTCAGAACATACTTTCTTTTTTGTTTTTAATGTTTTTATTTATTTATTTATTTATTTAGAGAGGAAGGGAGAAATAGAAACATTGATGTGAGAGAGACACATCAGTTGGCCGCCTCCTGCACACTCCCTAATGGGGATCGAGCCTGCAACCCAGGCATGTGCCCTGACTGGGAATCAAACCAGGACCTCTCAGCCCATGGGAGGATGCTCAATCCACTGAGCCACACTGGCCAGGCCAGAACATACTTTCTATCCTAAAGTGTGACATGATTATCCTATAGAAGTAACTGGTATAAAGTTTAAAACATCATAAGGATTTAGGAAATACCCATTTGTATTTCCCTTCTTTTCCTACAATGGAATCTATTTGTCTCCCCTCTATGAAATCCAATGATCATCTTGAGAGATCCGTTGATTTCATTTTCATAGCTTCAGTTAATGTGCAGATTTAGAGTTACAAACATCATGAAAACATTTATAATTTAAGCACTCTAAATATCAGGCATTTCCGATTTGAGGAAACAAATCACTCAAAAGTAACCAGTGGACACCTGATGGGAAATCCTGGTGCTCTGGAGAAACAGAGGTGTCCAGGGCCACCAAGAGCCATGCCCGGTGAGTTCCCCGAGGACACTCCCTCACTGCTGGGGGATATTTAGAGGCACTGAAACAGCTGCCTGGCTATGAACCTGGGTGTGCATAGAGGAGGGCAGCATCCCAGAAAAGTTTCCACAATTGAATTCTGAGTTTTCTGATGGACTTAAGGTCTCCCAGGGAGCCAGACTGGAGCGATACATAAAAGTCACCTGAGATAAAATCAGCATCTGAGAAGAGCCTTGGCCGCTCAGGTGCAGCTAGGCAGCTGGGCCTGGATATTAGAGGGAGTGATTACTCACGCCATGAACAGCTTGAGGCTGTGTTTTGACCATCCCCAATAGAGGGTCTTCCCATCTCCATGCCCATCCCTTTACATTCAAATGGCCCTGTTTCCCCAGTGTTCACAGAACCACATGCAGCCTTCCCCGTGAACCTGGCGCCCAGTGGTCCAGAAGCTCCGTGGCTGCAGACAGTGAGCAGGAGGATGTCATGGTCAGCAGAGGAGAAGCGCCGCCAGAGCGGATCCCACAGGCGGCCTGGAGGGCTAGGAGCTGCAGCCCTGGTCACACGCTTGAACCTCTCACAGTTCGTGGGTCTCTAGAGAGACTAATTAGGGAGGCAGGTGCTAAGATAAATCTGGGCTACCTGCTAAGCAAGGAAGCACGACAGGAAGCAGATATTTCAGATTTATGGCATTTATGGAAATGTATTTATGTATACATTTGCACTGAACATCAGGTAAACCTAAGTAAAATTTGTATTTTACATTCATTTAAATAGGGATTTGCTGAAGATCTGATGCTAGACACCATGTTTAGATGGAGCTTTTAGCTAAGGCGTTGGGGAACATGTCTCCACTGAACGTGGTATTTATTTCAGTGCAATTAAAAAATATTGTCTAGAATGCTGCCTCATGTCAACAGTTTTGCTTTGCTGTTGGTCCATATGGCTGTAATTTTTATGCATGTCAACATCTCAATGAATTGAAATCTAATAAGATTTGATAATAAGGAAAGTCTAGATAGCCATTATGAGTAAAAATTATTTAAATGGAAAGTGCTAATATTCATAATATAAATTTGCTAATAGTCATTCTGTGGCAAATACATCACAATAATGACACTACAGTCACATTATTTGGTGAAAAAGCATTGGAAAATTTGATCATTAAACAATATTTTACCACTAAATATTTTTCTTCAAAGTTATTAAATCCTTTGTGGTGGGAAATATCAGTGATATGCTAAATGTGTCAGCATTTGTAAGTGCTTTGAAGATGAAGAATGCATTCACAGCCCAAAATCCCCTTCTAAAGTGGTTTCCTTTATCTTTTGAATTTCACTTTACAAACAGCTTTTAAAAGGGTTTACAACAAACTTACCATAAAACATAACATCCATGTTATCATTAATACTAATGACAATACATAGGCTTTTGATGTGTGATCCCATAACCTCATAAAAGTGACGTTTTATAATTCATAAACCAGTCTCCATTCTTCAGGTGTAAGCAAGTCTCCCATGAGAAAAGAATATGTGGGATCCAGAAACTTTGTGATTCTATAAAAACTTTGTCTATACATAAAAAAGAGAAAGAAAATGTATAAAACCATTCAAATACCAAGAACTTTTCTTTAATGCTTTGGGTTTTGTTTGGGGGAACAAGGGTGGGTTGGATTATTTTTGGTCTTGATTTATTGAACGCACTGCCTCACACTCCAACCTCATTTTGAACATGTAAGTGGCTCATGTTTGCTATTACAGAATAGATAATAATCAATAATCAGGGTTAGGAGTTCTGGGTCCATTCCTTAGTATATAGACATCATTCTACATATCTTACCTAATTGCTTGATCTCTTTAAAAGAAAAACATTCGCACAGCTGGTGTAGCTCAGGGGTTGAGCATCGACCCATGCACCAAGAGATCACCAGTTCAATTCCTGGTCAGGGCACATGCTCAGGTTGTGGGCCTGATCTCCAGTGAGGAGCATGCAGGAGGCGGTCAATCAATGTTCTCTCTCATTGAAGTTTCTATCTCTCTCTCTCTCTCCCTTCCTTTTTCTCTAAAATCAATAAAGAAAAAAAAATTTTAAGGACAACGTCTATCTCATTTCCATCCTGAATAGCAGAAAATCATGTAGCAATATCTATCTATCCAGGAGGAGTTCAGCATACAACTCCACTACAACTAGCATTGTGCCCATGGAACACAAACTTATCTTAGTGACTATGTCCAAATGAAAGCTTTCCTGTCCCATTTCCACTTCTTTGTAACCAATACTGTAAACTGGATCGAAGGAGCAGTAGTAGTCAATTCTATACTTTATGATCATGAAAATGAGATATAATCTCCTTATCAGTGTAAAAAAATTTATCATAATTTATTTTTCCAAATACATCTTGAATATTTATTCATTCATTGGACATTTACTGATGGTATACTAGGTAACAAGCACAGTTCTAGGGGATGGGTATATGGAGATAAAAGCTACACTTGTTATTGTCCTCAAAAAGCTTCAATATTCAGGTTAAGTACATCAATAGAGGAATGTTAAGTGCCCCCCCCCTAAAAAGAACCCAGGAAAGCTACTTGAAAGAGGTAGGGTATCAAAGGAAGTGTTCTCAAAGTAGGCAATACCTAGCCAAGATTTGAAACTACAGAAAGAGTCCTGGCCAGTTTGGCTCAGGGGTTAGAACATCGGCCTGTGGTCCGGAGAGACCGGGTTTGGTTCCCGCGAAGGGCACGTACCTCGGTTGCAGTTTGTCCCCGGCCCTGGTTGGTTGTGCGGGTGGCAGCCACTGGATGTGTCCCTTTCACGTTGATGTTTCTCTCTCTCTCTCTCTCCCTCTCTCTACCGCCCGGTCTATCTGAACAACAACAACAACAAAAAGAAAAAAGAAAAAATGTCCTCAGATGAGGATTAAAAAACAAACAAACAAATGAAACTACAGAAATAATTATCTTGAAAAAGAAGCAGAGATGGGTATTTAAGATAACGGAACAGTATGTGACACGGGTGAGAGGCATTGCAAACTAGAAGAAATTTGGTCTTTGCATAATAACAGTGTGCTCAGGAGGACAACACAGGAAATGGATGGCGGTCTGAACGTCCTGATGCTGAAAGACTTTGCCTTGCTAATGAGTTTGTGTTTCATTCTAAGAGAAAAGAAAACAGCTGTATTAAATTTTTTTTACAAAGAGAGAAAATACTCTAAAAAAGTAGGCTTTTTAGAGCTTTACCTCTGACATTATTATGAAGGATGGATTTGATAGTAGTTCATTAGGGCACTATATGAGAAATAAGGACCCATCCCAAGGCAGTAACGTGGGCATGAGAGTGAAGAAGACTTGGCAAGAAGACTTGGTGACCTTTAGACTCATGATGATAGGAAACATGGAAATAAAAGCAATTGTGATGGGAAGTGCTGAGTATTGACAGGTGGATATAAGATGATTGTGAGACATCCAGTGATTCCTGGGTAACTGTAATTACAGAGCTGGAGTTTGGAAGAATATCTGAGATGGAAATACGGTTTAGGAATCTTTAGTCTGTAGGTCTGAATATAATTATCCAGGGAGATGGTATGAAGAAAAAAGAGGAAGAAAAGACCAAGGACACATAGATCCTAAAGAACACTAACCACGAAATAATACTCAGAGGAAGACCTAAAAGTAGAAACTGAGAAATGGCTTGAGTAAGGCTGGACATGCCAGGAAGTAGATGCTATGCATGGAAATCAGAGGGGAGAATTTTCAAAACTCAGAAAGAGATCACATTAGATACATGCTGTAAATATTTATTTATTTGATAGCTGGTCACCGTACTTATGTTCAAAAGTAGGATGACAGGATGAGGACTGGAGCTGGTAAAGAAGCAGATGAGAAACAAAGAAGAGATGCTGAATGTGGATAATGCATCCCAGAATTTTTACAAGATGCTTGTCAGTGTGTGACCTCCAACAGAACATACAATTCCACGGTGCTAGGAATTTGTAGTCTCTAGTATACATATACCTATGTCTTAAATGCCAAAGATGCAGGCAGGTTTGTCCCAGTGCCTTAAATCCTCCTGGGGAATAACTTGAGTTTTGGATAAACAAGTTCTGTTGAAGTTCATTCTGAAAGTGGCTTAAATGTCTTGCATGGGTGCCAAGAAGAAATTAAAAGCAAAAAGAAGAGACCAGAAATATCACTGTGTTGTTTTTATTGATTCAATGTATTTAATCTTTAGTAGGTTGTATGCCAGGCTCTGCCCCCAGATGGTAGGCTGGGCAGAATCTGCAACAGATACAGTAGTAAACAGAATAGACAAGTATCTGTGCCTTCAGGGAGCCTAGATTTTAATAGGTAGAGGGAGAATCACAATAAATAAAACAGGTAAAATATTGGGTATGATAAGTGGTGAAAGACCTCTGCGGGAGAAAGTAAAGTAGGAAAGGGATATTGGAATTTTTCTGGTGTGTGTGTGTTGTGTGTGTGTGTGTGTGTGTGTGTGTGTGTGTGAAATACTAAACAGGGTGGTCAGTGAGGGCCTCACTGAAAGTAACATTTGAATAAAGACTAAAGTTGTAGGATTAAGCCATGGAGATACCTGGAGAAAGAGTGTTTCAGGCAAAAAGAAAAGCACAACATATGAGGTAGGCAAGTGCTTGGCGTCTTCTTGGAACCGCAGGAAACCAGTGTGGCAGGAGAGGAACTAAACAGAGGAGAGCAGTGAGGGGCAACACCAGAGGGGCAATGGGGAGAGACTGCAGTAGCACCCGGACCATTGTCAGGACTGTGTTGAGTGGTTTTGAACAGGAAAAACTGATTCTGAAATTTTAAGGCACTCTCCACTACGAAAAGACATCTTAATCTTAAAGAATGACATATCGTTTTCCTAATCTTAAGGAATAACATATTGTTTTCCTATCGGTCTACCCTTTCTTTTTGAAGGTGATGCTTCTACAAATGACCTCCCTGATCCTCTTGGTCCCATCACAGAAACCCTTTAAAAGAAACTGATTATGCACTTCTCTGAGAATGAAATGGCATCATCAGAACATACACTGAAGGCGATTTTTGTGCCATCCAGAAAGGCTGATGGTAAGAACAATGTGAAAATTTGAAAGAGCTTTTTCCAGAGCTAGATGAGAGTAATGCAATGAAATAAGTTCTTTCTGTCTTTTTTTTAAGCAAAACATTCACTAGAAAAAAATTAAGCTTTCACCTGGCCGGTGTGGCTCAGTGGTTGACATCAACCCATGCATCAAGAGGTCACCGGTTTGATTCCCAGTCAAGGAAAATACTGAGATTGTGGGCTAAATCTCCAGTGGGGGCGTGCAGGAGGTGGCCAGTCAATGTTCTCTCTCATTGATGTTTCTAACTCTCTCTCTCCTTTCCTCTCTCTCTAAAATCAATAAGGAAAATAAATAAATAAAGCTTTCACATGGGAATGTTTAAGGTATGCTTTGCAACTAAAATACTACCAAATAAATATCATTGGTTCAGAGAAAGAAGAAAGAATGAGGACGGTTAAATAAAAATGATTTGTCACACTAACTCAGTGGTGGCTTCCCCTAGCAGAAGCAGTGTATGATTTTATAAGTATGCAGTCACAGGTCTAGAAAACTGGATTTTCATTCTGACTATGCTGTTAACTAGTATTTTACTATTTAAAGTAAATACTTTACTATCTACCATTTACTGGATCTTAGTTTTCTCATCTGCATAGTGAACAGTAGGACAGACAGTACCTCTAACTTTTCTTATTAAGGGTATCTGTGAAAATCAGCTGCCATGGATAGAGTTGAGTCCAGGTTCTCAAACAAGCTCCATGCTCTCAGTAATGCGTTAGGATTATCCTACCCAGATGATAACTAGACAGCACTGTAGTCCATAACCCCTCTCTGTTCCCATCGATATTACAAACAGACCACAATAGTTAGCTCTATTGAGTCCATTGGAACTCCAGGAAGGTCAGAATCTTTTTAAAAATTTATTTTTGCATAATAACTCAGATAATCGTGACCAAATAATTACAGATGGCACTCAAGTTGAAAATAATTTGCTACCTTATTATTAGGAGAACAACTATATAGAAGTCAACAGCTCCTAATATAGCTAAGAAGAGCGCTCACATCCTGCCAATTTCTCCCATCCCTAAAGGGTTCTAACATGTCATCATTCCATCAGCATAAAGTAGTTGCTGGTATCCTGGGCATAACCAAAATGGATCAATTAGCTTTTCAATCAAAGAGGCCTGAATATATAGCATTCATTTCCCTTCCTTATAAAGCCCACTTGTATCCTGTGAGGAGAGTCTTCTGTAAAAGAAACAAACTCAGACATTCAACAAGTAGAGAAACCTGGGACTTCTTTGTGCTCCCACCCACTCACTTTCTTATTATCCACATCTGCAGGAGCTTGGATCAAGAAATCTGTGTTTGTTTCAGTTCTAATGAAAAGTCCTAACAATGTTATTAGATAACTGTGATGAATTTTAATCTGATGACAGCTTGTGACCCACAAATTGCTGTTTAAAATGAAAATGCATTCAAAACGAAACTGGCAAAGTAACTAAATTAAACTTGCAATCTGCTATGGAAAAAAAACACCTATTGAAAGAACTATATTAAATATGAATATAATTAATTTTTATATAGCATCTTGCAACTGAAATCTGAAAAAAAAAATAGCCCTTCAATGCATTGTCTTATTAAATTCAAATTTTCAAATTGGTTGAATAATCTTTTTTTTTTTTCTTCAAGTTAAAAAGTCAAAATAGAGATGGATTGGTCTGTCTTTGGTAATACACCCTTTGGCCGAGCTCCAGGTAGAATCTAGTGCTACACCCTTCCAGATTTCTCTTTTGATGAACAAATGTCCTCTATTTACCTCACCCCAAATGTTCATCTATAATAAATGTAGAAGTGTTTTCCACCTGCTTACTTTTAAGTTTATTTATAACTTTTACGGTACACTTCTCAAGATATATTAAATGTGATCTTTAGAATTATTTATACATTAGTTTTTAAAATAACCACACTGATACTTTTGATAGATCAGCTAAATCATCCCTAAACTTGGTAAGAACCAAGGCGCTGTTTTAGGTAGTGAATGTTTATATTAGTGCTGTCATTAAATATTAATATAAGGAAAACTCAACCCAATGTGTATATTTTCATCCCATATTTCAACATTAGGAATTGTATGTGGTAATACAAGGATTCATTACAGCTGTTTGCAAATAATTTAATAACTAAGTTGTAGCTATTTCTAGTTTTCAAAAGGTGCCAAAGAACTATTTAAGTTTCCACAATATAGCATAATTATAACAATTAACATGTGTACTTAATTATAGCCTTACTGTTCTTATACATTACTTGTTCAAGAGATTCACAATACATTAAAATAGCATTAGCTAGAAATAAGAAAGTATCCTATTTCACCCTTATTATTGCATACATAGAAAAAGACTCACCCACTTTTTTTAAAGGATACCACAAGAACTGTAATTTCACAACCATTATTTTTATTCATTACCCCTGGAATACAGTACATATTCAATAAATGTTAGTTGAAAGAATGAATAAATATGTGTGATTGGATGACAAGCAAACTCAGGGAAAACACCTAGCCTTTAGTTGCTACAGGACTACTGCATGGACAACTGCTGTCGCAGTAGGGTTCCTAACATCTCTCTGCCATATTCTATTTTGACTCGTGTGCATGTAAAAATGATAAAGGATTCAGTCCAGCAAGCCCTTGCATTATATAGAGGCTGCATCTATCCAAAAAGCAGGGTCATCGCATATAAATTCCCCAGGTACTTCCTAAGGTTTGCTTCCACAGGAAAACTGATACTGTTTCTGATATCAAATATATTTATATTTAGGAGCAGTCTCGCTGTGACTCTTGGCTAGATCTTATCAAATCTTTCCCAGGGACAGTGCCTACCCCGGGGTTGTCAGCTTTGAAACTGTGATTGGGTTTTTGTTCAGGGCTCTCCGACGCTGACCATGATACTGAAAGACAAGACAGAGTCCTATTTTAAACCGTTCCTTTCTCTTATTGGTTTAGAAAATTCGAGTGACAAGAGCAGGGGCCAAAGGAGCCTGGGGCGGCATCCTTAATGTGAGCCATGTATTTCGATCTCTGGGGCGGAGATGTGGTCCATCAGGTTACAGCCAAGACATCCCTCTGAGCACTCCATAAACCCAGAGACCTGACAGATGTAGCCGCTGCAGTAGAAAAGGTGACAAGCAGGATGGCTTGTCTGTCTCCTGAAAAACTGGCAGTCAAGTGCATAGCCTAGAAACAGGACCAGGAAGTCTAGACGGAGGGGAGGTGAAGGGAATGCAGACCTGTATTCATGTTGCAAATGTTCGCTATTACTCATGCAAGGTAAGGAAGAATCAAGGGCTGACATTAGCTTAAGTTTTCAGCGGCCCCAGTCTTCCAACAGGTGCATGACTCCCTTACCCCTTCCCTGTCAGCACTGTCCTGCTTTGCCTTTCTAAGGCTTTCCTTGCGAGGCAAGCTTCCTAGAGTCCTTAAGCATGTGCAGTTTCCTCCCCGTCGCATCCCCAGCCCAAGCTCTGCCCGGCAAGCCCTTACCTGCAGCGTGGAGATTAAGAAGCAGGCACAGCGCAGGGAAGCCACGAGCTCTCCGCATAGTGTTTGCATTGAGAGGTGGAGGAGAAACTCCGCCACGACCCCACTTCGGGAAAAGTGTTATTAGAAGGAGCCACCGCCAAAGGGCCCCCGGGCTCCGGGATGCATCCGCAGGTCCGCGGCTGGGGTTTGCAGGGCGGCGTGTGGCGCGGGCAGAAAGCCGCCCCGGCTGCGCCTCCTTAGGAGAGGGGGGAGGAAGAGCAGTAGGAGGCGGCTCCCGAGTGGGGCAGAGCGCGGTGGGGGCCGAGGCGCTCGGAGGCGGCTACTGCACGGCCTTCTGGAAGCCCCGCTGCGGCGGCGGAGAGGGCGGGGGGACTCCCGCGCCAGGCTGGAGCGGGCGGCGCGGCCAGTGCGGTGCGAGCAGCAGCCGGACGCGCCGCGGCTACTGAGCATGCCCAGCGCTGGCCCCGCGCGGCCCCGGGCTTTCAAACGAAATTCCGCCTCCCGGGTCTTAGCGGCCGCTGCGACGGGGCAGGTGCACCGCGAGCACGCTGTGGGGAGCCTTGGCGAGGAAAGGTCTGTCCACAACCTGGGGGTGAGGTGGGTGCGGGTGAGTCGAGATGAGGGTATGACCAGGGAAACCAGGGGAGAAAGCCCAAGAAAGTGTCAGGCTCAGGACCCACCCCACTCCTTGGCCAGATCTTGGTTTACACGTGGCCAGAGCCCGCTGCGGGGAGCTGAGTGCAGGGCCGCAGACGACCAGCTTCTCAGGGTCGCCTGCAGTAATGAGCCTAGGCACCTCCCTGCTGAGCACCCCGTGGCCTGGGGGCGTGTAAAGAGGTCTCCTGGGGGCGCCTTGTTCTGACATCTTTCCGTTTTATTTCTCTCTCCCTTCCTTCTCTCTCTCACTCCTTGTATTTAAACTTTCTCCAGACTGAAGTCCAAAGTCTATAATGACAGAAAAAGAAAGTGAGGCCATACTTTTAGACTAGCAGGATATTTCCCTGTCATCGAAGAAAGGAAGGTACCTGTTTGGTTTTTTGGAGATGCTTACCTTTAGTCTCCATTTTACTGCCTAAGGTGATAGGTTAATAGAATCGCTTCTGTAACTGGGCTCCTCCAGGGCTGCTCTGTGCCTGGCTGCCTCGCTCATCTAAGACTGCAATATGACCATCCTTGTAGTAGTCTGTTGGCTAATCCCTCCTAATCCTGCATTCCCTGGCCAGAATTCTCTCCTTTAACTATCCCAGGAGCTTTCTGCCTCTGTGTCTTCATGGAATGCTGTCGTCCCTTCGCCAGTGGCCTCCATTGGCGTCCTCACCATGCTCAAGCTTAGGAAGGTCTAAACCTGGTTTCACTGTTCCGGAAAGCTCAGGCCTAAGTCCAGGTTACAGTGATATTTCTCTCACACACATGAATGTATATACACAACATTGGCTCAGCATTGCCTTATATGGTTTTACAGATACTCATTTATCTGTGGTTTGCCTTCGTAAGAAATTCTGCATCTTTCTCTCACTGAAATTGAATAAAGCCGCTCTAGCAAATAAAAGGTACTAACAAGTGTTTATTGAATTGAACTGCAGATCTCACTCAATGCTTTCTTCCTCCATCCACTGTGAATTGGGATAGCTAATGGGAAATAAGCTACCCACAAAAGCTTAAATTAGGCAGGATCTCATAGGATCTGAAAGTCTGGGCTGTATCTTTTTGTAATTTATTTCACCTCTAACACTGAGAGAAGAGACCTGAAATTGCTGTCCGATGTGTGGAAGAAAGGGAGAATGAGATGTATCTTCAATATCTAGGCAGATCTTCAATGCAGAAAACAAAGATATAGCTTCATTCTCCCCACTCGGGTATGTCATACACCATTTCTGGGGCATTACCATTTCACCCAATGCTGCAGCCTCTTCCCCTACTCTGAATTCACTTTTCCCCGATCTCCTTTTCCCACAGGATATATCACTTTCTAACATACCAAAAGAACTACTTATTAATTTATCATTTATTGTCTGATTCCTTGCCCCTTCACCCCCTTGCAGTGGAATCCCATCTTCAAGGGCAGAGATCTTTGACAGTCATGTTCACTATGTATCCCAACTGATTAGAACAGCACCTCTCACAAAATAGGTGCTCAAAAGATAAATTAAAAGCATTTAGTTGGTGAAGTTCAATACTGACCATTAACTTGGCTCTGTGGAATTCTTACTAAATGGATATTTGAGATAATGTATTTAGTAGTTCTTAAAGCTTAGAGGGGAATCCCTTCTCATCTAACATCTGGTACTAGAATTGCTGCAGAGTTAGAGTGGAGGGAAAGAACCATAGTAATAGGTGTGCTTCCCTTGTTTTCTTCCTTATTAAAAAAGCAAACAAACACCAATTACCAAACTTACATAGGTCTTTAAGAAGAAAATGCAC
Organism: Molossus molossus; assembly: GCF_014108415.1. Taxonomy (NCBI): domain Eukaryota; kingdom Metazoa; phylum Chordata; class Mammalia; order Chiroptera; family Molossidae; genus Molossus; species Molossus molossus. Next base: position 62,177,024 of record NW_023425345.1, on the reverse strand, counting down.
ATACAGTAATGAAATAATGCTGAAGCAGCATCCTGAGCACCTTGCTTTCCTGTGGATAATTCCAACAATTGGGGGGATACATTTAAAGTTTAAAATAATATAATTGGCAATGACTTTGCCAACAAGCAGTTAGCAAGCTATTTATTTTGCCCAGGTGTGCAGGAAGCTGAATTATTAACTGTGCCTGAAAATCCCCTTAACAGCAAAATTTTCCAGTTTCCAATTTGACTAGATGTACTGCTAAAATAGTTCAGCATAGTAAAAATAACCTTGAGTGAGCCGTAATGTTGGTAACTGGGCATTCATTATTAATTTACATGAAAAAGTAAAGGAACAAGAAAAATTTATATTCCTTGGTGAGTCCATCTAATATATTTCCAATGAATTTCATCCCATGACATGTGAAGTCAAAGGACAAAAAATGAATTAGCCAATTAGTGAAAAAGTCAACCCCTTAATGTTTGAGAACTATTCCCTGTGGGTCCATAGATGCTGCTTTTCCTTGATACTATGATCTAATAGTGTGAAGGTGATTTGTGTTGTAGAGTAGAAGCTTGGTTAAAACACTGCACCAAGGTTTAGGCAAGTTCATTCAGATTCAGAGAAGCATGGAAATTAATAAGAAAGAGCCATGCAAATTTGTATTGGCTTATCGAGCTGTGTTGTAAAGGTAATTATTTATAATTTGAAATACAAATAGAAAATTCATATCATATGGACTTTTCCTCCCCAGTGGATGCATAACATCTTTCTTATGAGAAGAGATTCTGGGAGAATTTCTATAGGCGAGAAACCTTTGAGAGCCGGTTCTCAAACTAAATTTAACTGTTATGAACCTCCACCTTACCTTGTCTATGAATGGAGGAATGTCATTCATGTTGGCCATCCTTTCTTAGGACACTTCAAATCACAGATGGGGAACGTTTGGCCTGCAGGCTGTATAAGTCCTGCAAAATCATTTGGTCTAGCCCTGCCAAGGCAACCCCAGGTGGAACTCAAAATTCAATAAATTTAGGAGCTTTTTTCATAGCAACATAAATTTATTTTAAGTGAGTCATAATAATAACATAAATATTGAAGGACAGGCAAGGAAAGTCCACTGTGTGATACACAGGATACATACGAATACATGACAAGACAGACACCTATGCCTCTCATCAGCTGCCCGAGGCCCGTCTGCCTGTATTGTGGTGACTCAGAGGACAGTCAGTGCCAGGCAGGCTAGGAATGTACACATTGTGAAAGTGTTAACACAATGTGGCGAAACTATGGAGATCCGTTGATGATGAGATGAGATGCGATGAGATGATTCCTTGAAACGCTGATGACTTTGCCTCCGATGACTGATGACGGTATTGTTGACTTCTTTGTTCACACAGATGATAACTCCAATCCAACCTATGTCCACACATCCATGATCAACAATACTTACAAAACCTGAATCTCAGATGAAGATTAAGGAAATTATAGTACACAGAAAGGACCTCAAGAGTCAATGATACGAACATTGGATATGTTCCAAATCCAAGATGGAGGATTAGAACAGTGATCAAAACAAAATAATCACATCATCGGTGACACAAACACTGGGTAGTTACTAAAACTTAAATGGTGTAACATCCTACTAATGGTAACAACAAAGAAAAGAAAAGTTGATGCAGAGTATCGATCTTTCCAAGAGAAATGGACAAGTCATTATTTTTTTGTTGAAGTCAAAGGCAAACCTGTGTGTCTAGTTTGTGGCTATGCATTAGCAGTAAAGAAAAAAGCCAATCTGGAGCGTCATTACAGCTCAAAACATGCCAAACTCAATGAATTGGGATGCCAAATGTGTCTGGATAAAAATCAGTGCTCTTCAGCAGAGTTTGGAAAAATAAAAAGCCACTTTTCACTAGGCCTCATTGTGACAAAGACAACGTTCTTTGGACACATTATATAGTGAGTGAGCTAATCACAAAGAAGTTGAGGCCTCGTGTAGAGGGAGAGTCTGTGAAAGAGTGCATGGTGGCTGCTGCAGAGTTGTTAACACCAGACAAAGTAAATTGTTTCAGAGTGTTATTTTGTCTCAGGGAACCATCTCAGATTAGATTACTGATTTAGCAAAAGATATTGAAAATACACTGAAGGATTCTGCAGGGGATTTCCAGTTTTTCTCTCTGCCTTGTGACAAGACAATGGACATAACAAATACTGCCCAATTGGCCATTTTTGTTTGCGGGATAACTCAGAGGAATTGGTGTCACTGGAAGGAACACATAGCACTATAAGAGGTGAGGACTTGGAGGATGTGAAAATGGAGGCGGAGTGAATGGAAGCTACACAAATGATCTTCCAGGGACAAATGGGAATTACAACAAAAATGAAGACAAATCCTTGGAAAAAAGCAATAGAAAAGCAGGACAGGATCATATAACCAGGGACACTGGTAGGATCTGCGGAGGCACGAGAAGGTGGTGGGCTGGGAGCCCACGGACAGCAGCAGTCTGAGCTGTGAGCAGTGCCCTTGGGGAATAAAGGCCAAGCACGTTCCACAGTGCAGAGAGCTGGGACAGAGTGCTAAAATAGCCACAGCCACTCACCTGGGGGCTACGGAAGAGGGAGGGCAGATTGGGCTGGAACTCTGTGGGGACAACCCGGATTTGGAGGGCACTCAGTGTTTTTGCTGAGTTGCGGCCACAAAGGATGGTGGCCAGTGTGCTCCTTCCCAGAGCTGTGGGGAAAAGCAACAGCCCCCTCCCTGGAGATTCAGCCTTTCCCAGGTGAGGCAAAGAAATGCAAATTGAGGCTCATTAACAACCAGCATCTATCCCACCCCCTAGAAATCCTCTTATGCAGAACACCAGGGGTACATTCCAAGGCACTGAGTAACTGAGACCACTAGCCTCCAGGAAAAAGCTAGAAGATAACTGAACCTTTCCTGGGCTTGCAAATCTACCCAGGAAAGGAAGACTTGACAGTGGTGTTTAACATGGGTCCACCCAGGCACATCCAAACCCAGTAGAGGGAGCCACAAACAGCAGAACACCAACACCCACAGGGAAAATTTGGCAGGCTCCAAAAGCCATTGAGATAGCCAAAATGGTGAAACGAAGAAACAATCCAAATGAAAGAACAAGAGAACTCTGTCGAAGATGAGATCAATGAAATGCAGTTAAGCAAATTATCAGAGGTAGAGTTCAGAGCCATGTTCTTTAAGAAGCTCAATAGCATGAGTAAGGACATTAGCACCATGAGTAAAGATATAGAAACATGCCCTGGTCGGTTTGGCTCAGCGGTTAGAGCATTGGCCTGCAGTCCTGAGAGACCCGGGTTCGGTTCCCGCTAAGGGTGCGTACCTCGGTTGCAGTTTGTCCCAGGCCCTGGTCGGTTGTGTGGGTGGCAGCCACTCGATGTGTTCCTTTCACATCGATGTTTCTCTCTCTTTCTCTGTTCCTCTCTCTCCCTCCCACTCTATCTGAACAAAAAATGGAAAAATGTCCTCGGGTGAGTATAAAAAAAAAAAAAAAAAAGATATAGAAACATTGAAAACCAACCAAGTAGAAATGAAGAATGACATAGCAGAAATTAAGAACACATTGGAAGGACTAACCAGCAGAGTAGAGGAAGCTGAGGACTGGATCCATGAATTAGAAGACAGGGTAGAAAAAAATCAACCAATCAGAAAACCAAAAGGAAAAAAACCAATTAAAACACAAGAAATTAGCTTAAGAGAACTATGGGACAACTAGAAATGTAATAACATTCGCATCATAAGAGTCCGCAAAGAGGAAGAAAATGGGCAAGAGTTAGAGAATATATTTGAAGACATAGTGACAGAAAACTTTCCTAACTTGATGAAAGAAGATGGCATTCAAGCTCAAGAAGCACAGAGAGCCCCAAGTAAGAAGAACCCAAACAGGCCCACACCAAGACACATAGTAATTAAATGCCAAATATTAAAGACAAAGAGAGAATCCTAAAGGCAGCAAGAGAGAAGCAACAGGTTACCTACAAAGTAAACCCCATAAGGCTCTCAGCTGACTTCTCAACAGAAACACTACAGGCCAGTAGGAAGTGGCATGAAGTAATCAAGGTCATGAAAAACAAGATCTGAATCCAAGACTACTCTATCCAGCAAGGCTATCATTCAAAATAGAAGGTCAAATAAAGAACTTCCCAGACAAAAAAAAGGCTAAGGGAATATATTAACACCAAACCAGCACTGCAAGATATGCTAAAAGGACTGCTGTAATTAGTAGAAGACATAGGAAAAAAAATAGAACCACACTAAACAAAAATGGCAATAAATAAGTACATATCAGTTATCACCTTAAATGTGAAGGGTTTGAATGCTCCAATAAAAAGACACAGAGTAGCTGACTGGATAAGAAAGCATGACTCACATATATGTTGTTTACAAGAGACTCACCTCACAACAAAAGACTCGCATAGGTTGAAAGTGAAGGGATGGAAAAATATCTTTCAAGCAAACAGAAAGGATAAAAAAGCGGGGGTAGCAATAATCAAATCTGATAAAGTAGATTTAAAAATGAAGGGCATAACTAGAGACAAAGAAGGCCACTACATAATATTGAAAAGATCTATCCAACAGGAAGATATAACCTTGATAAACATATATGCACCCAATATAGAGGCACCAACATATATTAAAAATCTTTTGGAGGACTTCAAAGGAGAAATCAACAGCAATACAATCATAGCAGGGGACATCAACACCCTGCTGACATCAATGGATAGATCTTCTAAACAAAATTTAACAAGAAAACAGACTCTAAATGAAGCACTAGATCAAATGGATTTAATAGATATCTACAGAGAATTACACCCCAAACTGCAGAATTCACATTCTTCTCAAGTGCACATGGGGCATTCTCAAAGATAGACCACATGTTAAGGCACAAACTAAGCCTCTACAAGTTCAAGAAGATTGAAATCATATCAAGCATCTTCTCAGATCACAATGGCATGAAACTAGAAATCAATTACAACAAGAACATGCAAAGACATTTGAAAACATGGAGGCTAAATAGCATGTTATTGAACAATGAATGGGTTACCATGGAGATCAAGGAAGAAATTAAAAACTTCCTGGAAACCAATGAAAATGAACACACAACAACACAAAATCTATGGGATGCAGCAAAAGCAGTTCTGAGAGGGAAGTTTATAGCACCACAGGCCTACCTCAAGAAGCAAGAAACATTTCTAATAGATTATCTAACCTCACAACTTAAAGAACTAGAAAGCAAACAAAAAGAAAACCCCAGAGCAAGTAGAAGGAAGGAAAGAGTAAAGATCAGAGCAGAAATAAATGACATGGAGATCAAAAAAACAATTCAAAGGATCAATGAAAAAAAGAGCTGGTTGGACCCTTAGCTAGACTCACCAAGAAACAAAGAGAGATCCCAAATACACAAAATGAGAAATGAAAGAGGAGAAATAATAACTGACACCACAGAAATACAAAAGATTGTTAACAAATGTTATGAACAATTATACAGCAACAAATTCGACAATCTAAGCAAAATGGACAAAATTCTAGAAACACATAGTCTCCCAAAACTTAACCGGGAAGAGATAGAAAACTTGAACAGACTAATAACAAAAGAAATTGAAGATGTAATCAACACTTTCCCAGCAAACAAAAGCCCAGGCCTGGATGGCTTCACGGGGGAATTTTACCGAACATTCAAAGAAGAACTAATACCCATTCTCATCAAACTATTTCAAAAAATTCAAGAAGAAGGAATACTTCCAAACTCATTTTATGAAGCCAGCATAATTCTAATTCTAAAAACAGAAAAAGACACTATAAAGAAAAACTACAGGCCAATATCCCTGATGAACATAGATGCCAAAATCCTGAACAAAATACTAGCAAACCGAATCCAGCAATACATCAAAAAAAGTATTCACCATGACCAAGTAGGATTCATCCAGGGATGCAAGACTGGTACAATATTCATAAATCAATAAATGTGATACATCACATAAACAAAAGGAAAGATAAAAGTCATATGGTTATATCAATAGACGCTGGAAAAGCATTTGAAAAAATCCAGCACCCTTTTCTGATAAAAACTCTCAGCCATCTGGGAATAGAGGGATCATATTTCGACATAATAAAGACCATATATGAAAGAACTGCAGCCAACATCATACTCAATGAGCAAAAACTAAAAACATTTCCCTTAAGAACAAGAACAAGACAAAGATGCCCACTTTCACCACTCTTATTTAACACAGTACTGGAAGTCTTAGCCACAGCAATCAGACAGGAAGAAAAAATAAAAGAGATCCAAATTGGAAAGGAGGAAGTGAAACTGTCATTATTTACAGACGACATGATACTATACATAGAAAACTCCAAAGACTCCATCAAAAATCTACTAGACTTAACAAATGAATTTGGCAAAGTAGCATGATACAAAATTAATGTCAAGAAATCAATGGCTTTCTTATACACCAATGATGAACTCACAGAAAGAGAAACTAAAAAAAAAAAAAAAAAAAATTGTATTTACCATCGTGGCAAAGAAATTAAGATACCTAGGAATAAACTTAACCAAAGAAATAAAGGACCTATTCACAGAAAACTACAGGTCATTGAAAAAAGAAATAGAAGAAGATATAAAAAAGTGGAGGCACATACCTTGTTCATGGATTGGAAGAATTAACATCATTAAAATGTCCGTATTACCCAAAGCAATCTATAGATTCAATGCAATCCCCATCAAAATACCAATGACATATTTCACGGAACTAGAACAAATACTTCAAAAGTTCATATGGACCCAAAAAAGACCCCGAATAGCCACAGCAATCTTGAAAAAGAAGAACAAAGTTGGAGAGATCACATTACCAGATTTCAGGTTATACTACAAAGCCACTATAATCAAAACAGCCTGGTACTGGCATAAGAACAGGCAGATAGATCAATGGAACGGAATAGAGAACCCAGAAATGGACCCAAGACAATATTCTCAATTAATATTTGACAAAGGGGGCAAGAGCAAACAGTGGAGTAAAGACAGTCTCTTCAATAAGACTGGGAAAATTGGACAGCTACATGCAAAAAATGAAACTAGGCCATCAACTTAGACCATACCCAAGAATAAACTCAAAATGCATAAAAAACTTAAATGTGACTCATGAATCCATAAAAATCCTAGAAGAAAATATAGGCAACAAAATCTCAGACATCATAAGCAGCAGAATTTTACTGATACATAACCTAAGGCAACAGAAACAAAGGAGAAAATGAACACATGGGACTACATCAAACTCAAAAGCTTCTGCACAGCAAAAGAAACAACCACCAAAATGGAAGGAAACCCACTCTATGGGAGAGCATAATTGCCAATGATACATCATATAAAGGGTTAATTTCCAATATATATAGAGTGCTCATAAAGCTCAACAAAAGGAAGACAAAGAACCCAATTAAAAAATGGCCAGAGGAACTAAATAGACAACTCTCCAAACAGGACATACAGATGGCCAAGAAACATATGAAGAAATGCTCAACATCACTAATCATCAGAGAGATGCAAATTAAAACAACTGTGAGGTATCACCTTACACCTGTCAGAATGGCCACCATCAACAAATCATCAAACAAGTGTTGGCGAGGGTGTGGAGAAAAGGGTACTCTAGTACACTGCTGGTGGGAATGCAGACTGTTGCAGCCACTATGGAAAACACTATGGTGTTACCTCAAAAAATTAAAAATTGATCTGCCATTTAACCCAGTGATCCCACTCCTAGGAATATACCCTAAGAAACCTGAAACACCAATCAGAAAGAATAAATGTACCCCCATATTCATAGCAGCACTATTTACAATAGCTAAGATCTGGAAACAACCCAAGTGTCCATCAGTAGATGAGTGGATTAAAACACTATGGTGCGTGTACACAGTGGAATACTATGCAGCTGTAAAAAAGAAAGATCTTTTATCCTTTGAGACAACATGGAGGGACCTGGAGAGTATTATCCTAAGTGAAACAAGCCAAGCAGAGAGAGACAAATATCACATGATCTCACTTATTTGTGGAATATAATGAACATAACAGTCTGAGGAATGGGGTATTCCCAGAGACGTGGAAGTGGGATACAGACTGACAATCCCCAGAAGGGGCGGTGGGGAGAGATAAACCACAGAACTTATATGCATGTATGCATGAACAATGGACATGGACAACAAAGCTGGGGACAGGGCGGGGAGAGAGGGGGAAGGTGTATCAGTGGGGGGCAAAGGAGAAACATCGGTAACAAAAATAAATAAATTAATTAATTAAAAAAATAAAAAAGTAAATAAAACAATAAAATACAATAGAAAATTAAAAAAAAGAGGTGAGGACTTGTTTGAGAGACTTGTTTTATCAGTGAAAAAACTTGAGCGAACATTTGAACAGTTAAGTGACCTTACCTCAGATGGAGCTCCAGCCACGGTTGGCTTGCAGAAAGGGTCAATTGCATTTATCAAGAAAGAACTGACTTGTCTTCGTCTTGATCCAAATGATTTAATTATATGCCACGGCATTATACACCAAGACAAAGTGCACAGTCGTTGCAGCTCAACAACGTGATGTCAATAGTAGTGTCATGCATAAATTTTGTCAAAAGCAGAAGGTTTAACAGCCACCAGTTTAAGGATTTACTGAATGATCTTGACTCTGAGCACCGTGATCTTGTTCATCACTGTGAAGTGTGGTGGCTGAGTCTCGGGAACATGCTCATGAGGTTTTACAAACAGTGGGATGAAGTCAAGCAGTTCATGGAGATGAAGGGAAAACCTGTCAGGGAACTCAAAGTAAGTGAATGTGTAATTTAGTGTTCATGGTAGACATTACCAAGTACCTCTCAGAGCTGAACATTAAGCTGCAGGGCCCCAACCAGCTTCTCAGCTCTCTGCTTTCAAACAGGAAATCTTTTGAAACTAAATTAAGGCCATGGAAAGTGCAACTTGAAAGAAATAACAGTGTACGTCCCTACTCTGGAAGGACAAAAGCCTTCTATGACACTTGAATATGCTGGTGAATGTTCAAAACTAATTGAGGCATTTAATTAAAGATCCAAGGATGTGAAAAGTAAACAAATGGAACTGAACATCTTTGCTACACCATTCAATGTGGAACCAGCTGATGTGCCTGATAACCTATAACGCAGTCATTCAGCTGCAAGCGATGATGAGCCTAAAGCTGGGTACAACAACCTCCCACTGCTGCAGTTCTGTAAACACGACATAAGCAATGATGGATTTCACACTTGGAGAAGACATACATTGAAATATGCATCTGTGTTGAAAACAACTTACTGCTGCGAACAGTTCCTTTCAAAACTCACCATTGCAAAGAGTCAGCTTGATAATATCCTTAGGAGGAGACACTGTCATGACCTGATTTTAGAGAGGAGAAAACTGAGGGACAGAGAATCAAGTTGCTCAAAATCAGGTAGTAAGTAATCAGTCAAAAGGTAAGTTGGGCCCTGGCCGGTTTGGCTCAGCAGTTAGAGCCTGTGGACCAAAGAGTCTCAGGTTCAATTTCTGTCAAGGACATGTGCCGGTTTGATCCCTGGCCCTGGCAACCAATCGATGTGTCTCTCTCACACTGATGTTTCTCTCTCTCTTTCTCTCTTTCCTCCCCCACCCCCACTGTATCTGAAAATCAATGGAAAAACATCCTCGGGTGAGGATTAAATAATAATAATAATAAAATAAAGGGTAAGTCAGTAAAGTTAGGATGCATATTCCGGTATTTGATACCAAATCTTTATGACGTTCAGCTTCAACTGTCGGTTTTAGCTGGCTCCCTAGAATTAGATCAGGACCAGGACAGGAGACGCTGACCCTCGCTAGATCTGGCAGTAAAACTCTGCTGTGAGAAACACCCATAGACATTGTATCCAAGAGCATGAGGCCCTGCTCACGGCATTGGACTCTGGGATCTGGCATATTGTGAACAAAGACAGCAAGTAAAATCATGCTTGGAAGAGTCATGTTAGAAAGATGCTTAAAATAAAGTAGCGCAGAATAGAGGAAATTGTCACTTCTGTGGAGTGTGGGCGCAGAGGTGGCGTGGATAGCAAGCAAGAAGCTACTTGTGCAGAACAGTAAATGAGCCAAGTCCAGCTGGGTGAGTATATTTGAAGAGCCTGACATGAAGAGAGGCCGTAGGATTGTGAGCCAGTGGAATAGACATGAAATAGTGAAATGGATTCAAGAAACTTCCGAATGTGTACAAAAACAACAGGTGCTCGTGACCAACACTTTATGGAGATTTGTGCAGGCCTTGCCCTGTCCCATCCTTCCTGGAGCCACTTGATCAATCTTGAAGTTGGTTTCCTTTTGTCTCTGCAATATTTACGGATAAGAGGAGGAAAAGGAGTAACAATTTATTTTTAAAAAGTAAAAAAAAAAAAAAAAATGATATGAATGAAGCCATTTCAGAGTGGAATGTTTCAGAATAAAAAAAGAGTAAATTTGGAATTCATAGGTGAAGATATTATATATAGGTGAGTGGATTCACCACCATTATTATTATTTATTTTGGGGGTGTATTTTTCCATCAATAACAAAGAAGAACAATCTACCCTTTGGTATAAGTGAAGAGTGAAGAAAACAGTGAAATAACAAAGGATACTAAGAATGGGGAGGAAAAGCTCTAAAGTTTATAAAATATATATTATCACATTGAACTTTCACAAGCACTCTGTGAGGTATTGTTCTCTTTTTGTGATGGAAGAGGAAGGTGACAATGAGGCTAGGAATTGCCCTTGGTCATGCAGCTGGCATCAGGACTGGTGACTCCACCTACCGCCCTGCTGTGAACAGCTCTGTCGCACTGCCTCTGACAAGTGGAAGGACTTACTTCAAAGGCTTAAATGGAAAATGTGTCTTTAACTCAAGACATAGACTTCAAGATGGTTAATGACAATTAAATTTTATAACCTAACACAGCTCTACTTATATTAAGATTAATCTATTTGAAGTGTCTGATATACATACATACACAAATACAGCAATATGTAGTTATTGATTTGAGAGAGAAAGATTTGTTATGCTTATTTATGCATTCATTGGTTGCTTCTTATAGGTGCCCTGACCGGGGATCGAACCCACAACCTTGGTGTATTGGGGCAATGCTCTAACCAACTGAGCTACCAGGCCAGGGACAGGAATATATATTCCAAGAAAAAATTGGATATATATTTTTGTATACATCTGTGAAATATGCAGTCCTAGCCAAATACAAAATATCAAAGACAGACAAACTACTTATAGATTCTGCTATTGGTTCATCATTAAAATTTTATTCAAAATGAAGTACAAATTTTTCTTGGAGCTATGTATTGTACTGTCATCTCCTCTGGCTCTGCAAAGGTCAGATTCATCCAAGATGTCGGTAATAGATTTACAAACCGCTGACTCTCCTGCATTAGCTCTCTGTCCATCCCAAGACACTAATCAGGCTGCACTTACACAACATCCATCATCCTGAGCAGTACACAGATGTGAGAGCCCTCTATTATGGCTGAGCCTAGCTAGTTGGGACCAGTCAAATACATTTTCCGCAGGGCTTGGTCATTCTTTTAGGTTTCCTTGAATGAGGCCACTTTGGCACAACTCATTCATTCAGCAGCCCGAGACACTGAGAATATCCTGGGAATGTATCTATGGTTTGATTAGATCATTTGGTCTCACTCCATTTCTGTTACTTAGTTTCTCACATAACTATAAGATGCTGTAAAAGAACATCTTCCAAATATGGGTCTTCGCGCCTCTCTGACTGCTCACTCTTTGAAATGTAAAGTCATGGTTCAATGCTTCTGTCTTTTCCTTCCTTCTTTCCCTCATTCTTGTAGCTGTATTTCTATAGTGTCTCTACAGTCTATATTTTAGAGTTGAGAAACATTTTTAGGTTTAAATATTCCTCTGTGAAAGACCTGTACCTTTACAACACAGAAGGAAATCTTTTCAAAAATGACCACTGATTGCCTGGCTGGTGTGGCTCAGTGGTTAAGCATTGACCCATGCACCAAGAGGTTACTGGTTCGATTCCCGGTCAGGACACAGGCCCAAGTTGTGGGCTAAATTCCCACTGGGGGCATGCAGAAGGCGGCCAATTGATGTTCTTTCTCATCTATGTTTCTAGCTCTCTCTCCCTCTCCCTTCCTCTCTAAAGTCAATAAAGCAAAAAAAAAAAAAAATTTTTTTTTACATGACTATTACATGACCACTGAAATATCCAAATGCCTAAGGAGTAATCTTTCTAGGACAGAGTCCATTTGTGCTGGACAAGAATGTCTGTTCAAATGATATCACGAGATTATCATTTGAAGTCAATTTACCATGGGGTATACTATATTATATATATTCCCAACACAATAATTTGCTGACATGTCACTGATATAATATTTGACTTCAAATAATTAAGCAAATATATATATAATGAGCCAAGAAGTATTTTTAGTACTTGGGACTTATTATTGAACAAAATAAACAAAGAGTCTTGCCCTCCAGGAGTATGCATTCTAGGAAGAAGAAATATACATGTAACACTAAATATAAGAATAAGTAAATTATATAGTTTGGTGGAAGCTGACAACTGCTATGGAAAAAAGGAAAACATAGATCAAAATAAGGGAAATTAGGGGAATGGGAATAGGGAGAAAATGGAAGTATAAGGAGTGTGCAGACTTAACCAAGGTCTTTAAGCTAAGCCACGTGGAGAAGGTAAGCATTGAGCAGAGGCTTGAAGTTGGTAAGAAGTTATCCCAGCAGATACCTGGTTGAAGAACTATCCAGAGAAAGGGAACAGCTACAGCACAGACTCTCATGATTCCATCTTATCCAATTCAGAAAACTGCAGCCAGAAAAAAATTCCAGCATACCTTTAAATATACTAAGTGTGTACAGAGAAATACAGTGGAAAAAAATGCCAAATTAGACCAAATAAATAATTCTTCACCAGCTTTTGAATTCAGTCAAGTTGCACCAATTTCAAGTTATAATAACACAATGGTGTGAATCACAAAGACACGGAGATTATAACTACCCAAGGCCAACTGACATGCTACTCAGAATTCCACTCTTTATTTCATGATTTTTGGTGTAAAATAAACGCCTCATTTATATAGAAATGTGGGTGCATAATTTGACACTTCATTCATCTTAAGAAACTTAAAAAAAAACTCTGTAAACTGCCCTTCTACTAAACTACTAACAAAGAAGTCAATCCAATGTGCTATAGATGAGAAATCTAGGCAGGAAAACAATGAGGAAAAATACCCTCGTAGCAAGCATTTTTGTGTTCTCAACCTCCTACTTGGCAAATGGCATCAAGATACTTGGGTTAGGTTAGGCATTGTCCAAATGCTAGAGAATAAAGATTTCACAAACCCCGTTTCTTAGAATAGCTTAAGCAAATAATTTTGATTATTTGTTATTTGGGGACAGAATAGAAGGTAAGCCCACTTTATATTTTAATAAAATATCTTTCTTATTTATTTATTTATTTATTTATTTATTTATTTATTTATTTATTTATTATCCTCACCCAAGGACATTTTTCCATTTTTTGTTCAGATAGAGTGGGAGATAGGAGAGAGAGGGAAACATCGACATGAAAGGGACACATCGAGTGGTCACCACCCACACGACCCAACCAGGGCTGGGGACAAACTGCAACTGAGGTACATGCCCTTAGCGGGGGAACCGAACCCGGACCTCTCTGGACCGCAGGCCGACGCTCCAACCGCTGAGCCAAACTGGCCAGGGCATATATTTTTCTTATTTAATTCCAAATAATTAATGCTATTACTATTACTAACACTACTTTGTTGTTATTACAAATAGAGAGAAGGTATAAATCATCTCTCTTGCAGAGAAGTCATCTGGATCCTCTAGTCTTAGAAATACTCTAGAAAAGAAAAGAAGCATTTTAGCCTAGATTTTGACTGCAGAACTTAAATTGAAGTCATATTTTATATTAGGTTTGTGCCAAAAGTATTGATCACAAAGGTTGGAAAATGCACTCCATTCAAAACCAAATTCAGTTACAAATTTGGGAGTAAAATTGAATTTACCTATTTTTGAATCAGCCATAAATATAATTAGATTGCCTTTCAATGTTCCCTCACTATTTCTAGGAAGTGGGCAATATTTTTTTTCATATTTCTGATGTTTTCTTTTATCTAAATTAATTGCCTTCAGTTTGAAGCTGAACATTCTAAATTACAAAAGCAAAAACCTCCATTACACAATAGACAATACAGAAAGGAAGAAAAAGAAATGCCTGTGGAGTCCATTGCTTCATTGCAAGAAGAAATTTTAAAGTGTCGAAACCAGGTGTCAGAAATGGGAAAGCAGGGATTCTGAGCCCTATCTCAACCCCCAGGAAATTAGGCGGCGCCTAAATGCGTGCAATCCAGTCAGGTTTCAGCCTATCCTAAGAATGGTGGCGAAAAGCAGGGGGTGGATGAGAAAACTTTTGTTCCCTTTTTTCTCATTTTCCAGGATAACTTAGTTGACTAACACTGAAGTTACCATCACAAAAAGTACGATTGGATAAAAAGGACTGTAAAACACATTGTATAAATAGGATTATAAGGAACTGTGACATTTCCTTTCTTTTTGAAAATTCTTTTTTCTTTGCTTCTGGTCTTTTTATTTAAAAACAAAAATTTCAGAGGAAAGTGGGGAGGTGGGCGACAGGAAGAGATTAACCAAAGAACTTATATGCGTACATGCATTGCCCATGGGCACGGACAATAGTGGTGAAGGCCTGCGGTGGGATGGGGACCAGGTGGAGGGGAACAATGGGGACAAAAAGGAGGGGGGACATCTGTAACACTCTCAACAATAAAGTTAAGAATAAATAAATACAAATAATCAATCAATCAAACAAACAAAACCCTTAGCAATACAGCTAAACTCTTACCCTATTCCTTCCTCCTTAAAGGTAATGACTATTATGATTTATAGTTTATCGTTTCTAATCATATCTTTAAACTTTTTGTAGGTATCCATAAACAATATGCAGTAATTTTGCATTTTAAAATGTACTGTCATTATATCCCATAAAGCTAAATAGTTTCCACTTTTTTCCTCATTACAATTATTTCATTTTATTTTAATACATTCTTGTACATGTTTTCCAAGCACATTTACTACAGTGTCTCTAGGATACAGACATAAAAGTTAAATTGCTCACTCTTAGGCTATAACCATCTTTACCTTAATCTGAAACCACAGATTGCTCTATGTAGTGTTGGTAACAATTTGCATTCTCAGCAGAAACATATGACTACCAATTTTCTGAATAGCTTCACCGCACATGTGTATCAGATATTTTCCTGGTTCTTGGTATATTGAGTAATTTAAGATTTTATCCTGGACATTTTGAATGCTATATTTTAAGCTTCTCAGTTCTGTTAAAATTATCTAGGCATTGTAAGGTTAATGTTAGATTCAATTAAGACTACAGGTTCTGCCTTGCCTTCTGGTGTTCGTAGTAGTTCCAATGACAGTTCAGTTGTTGAAGTCTTTACTAAACTGCTTTATATCTGTCCCTTGTATTCACTACTCAAGGAATTGTCTGTAATGGGCGGTGGTTTAAATTATGGTTCGGTTCTGAAATCCTTTGCTATGCTATTCAATGCATGTGTACCTCAAGGGTCATCTTAAATTAGAGTGGTCCATTCTCCTTTGCTGGAGTCTGTTTCTACCCATCCATGATTTTGACATTTGCCAGATTTAGCAACATTTATACACATGATTTTAGGCTCCTTCTTTATTGTTCTCTCTCTTATGGGGTTCTTTCCCGGTTTTCCAGCAGCAGAAGTTTCCCCAAACTCGTCCCCTAATTCTCTGTTCCAGAAGAACTGAAAGTTTCTTAATGGAGTTCTGGCTGTCCCACTAAATGCTACAAGAATGAGTAAGTCACTCCATATCATTCTCTTCAAAATATCACCTCTCCTGTACAATCTGCCTATTTTATCTTCTCTTCGGTGCCTTCAGTTTATCTCTTTTGAGTCATTTGTCCAGTGTTTGCAGTTATCTGTGAGAGCATTGGTCTAATGCCTTCGTTGCCAAACCAGAAGCAGAACTCTTAATTTTTACCTTCCTCATTTATGACAGTCCCTTACTGGTTCCAAGTATATGTATAGGTCTCTCATTTTCCAACTCTCTGCCTTACTTAAGGTTTATGATTTGTCTCTATTGGGAATTAAAGCCCAATGTCCTAGCTATTATGAAATGTGATAACCTCCTTAATTTCCCCTGTTCGGTGCCACCACATCCACCACCATTCTAAGCCTTTTCTCCCTGTCTCAGTTTCAGGTTGTGCTTGGTGTCCTGACTTTCAGTTCCCTATTGATTTTGTTACAAGGGATGTTCCTTTTTTAAAAATTTAGATTTAATTATACTTAAAACTTGTCATAATCAAAACTTAAAACTTAGCATGCTTAGGTATTTTCTAACAGAAGGCTTAAGAAGGAGTTGGTTTAGTCCACCATTTGTCAGAATGGAAACACTATTTTTGCCTTCCTTATTATATTGTCCTTTGGCACACTCTGAAGCAGGAGCACTATATACATTTGTTATAATAGCCATTGTCACTTGGTAGAAATGATAATCATGATGATGGTGGTGATTATAATTTTTTACTTAAAAATCCCTATAATAACAAAAATAGGAGGGCTTCTTTTTCTCTATGATATGCTGTTCTACAAAAGTGCACTGTACGAGGTGCAGCTCAGTGAGATCACCCTGGTTTACCACCAGCTCCTGTGCTGAGCTGGGCATTGTTACGTAAGCACCAGCATACAGTCAGATACAGTTCACTCAGTATTATAAAGCTGAGCCAGGAGCATGTTTTTCTTTTTGAGTTGTCCTCAGGAGCTCTTTAAATATATTGAGCAGATAAATGAAAGTGAATCCAGTTAATCATTGCCTCCTGCTTGCTTAATTGGGCTGAAATAGCTTCTTAAAATTAATCATAACTGCAATCATAGTTATGTCTGCTAGGCTGAAAGAGGCCAAAGGCCTTTCCAAAATCTAGAACAAATACCTGTGAATATTTATTTGAGAGATGGAGAAGGTCAACAATAAACTGTATTCCCTTGATTATTTCTGTTTTATTTAAAAAATATATGATCTCGCTTATATGTGGAATCTAATGAACAAAACAAACTGATGAACAGAATAGAAACAGAGGCATGGACACATGGAACAGACTGAGAGCTGTCAGAGGGGGGAGAGTGGGGAGGACTAGATGAAAGAAGGAGAAGGGATTAGCCAAAGAATGTACATGCATAACCTATAGACACAAACAGCAGTGAGGTGATGGCCGGAGGGAAGGGGGTTGGGGGACTGGATGGCGGTGGACAAAGGTGGGGGAGATGAGAAAAATCTCTTGTAGTGTCAACAATAAAAATGAAGTTTAAAAAAACAAATAGTGATATAGTTGGGGGGGGGGGGGCAGGCGGGGAAGAGCGAAATTCCAAACCTAAAAAATGTCCCTAAAGTGCAGATCAGAAGATGGTTCACTCATGCCCTCCACTCAATGTCTGTGCTGGCCAGTTTGTTTCTCTCTGTCCTGTCACCACAAACACACCATTTACCGTGGTCAGCTTTTCCATAAATATGTGTGCCGTTTGTCACCTGGGGACCAGATAAGCAAGAAGACATAATTCAACAAAAATGTGGCTTTACTCTCAGAAAAGAAGGACTTTTTAAAGCAGCATAATCCTCCTACATTGAAAGCAGCATTAACATTGCTCTCCAGGTAAATACCTGATCACTGGGAGACCCTGGTGATCTGATGTGTGTAATACAATTATCTGCAGGTGATCTGGCGAAGCTACCTAAGAAGGCGTTTGATCACCATTCTATCATACCTTGCACGGGGAAGATTTTCTTTAGAGTTTTGGTGAAATGACTTGCTAAATGAGAAAAAGAACCATGTTCCATTTTTATATTTGGATTAATGCTTTTTGGTCCAATTTTCAAAATCCTTGAAACTGGTGAATGAAGGCACAAAATGTTAAAAGAATATGATTGTATTTATTAGAGTACAAAATATGAGATTGAGAGCAAAGAGAAGTTAGATTTAAAAGAAGAGATCAAGGTGAATAAAGGTGCAAAATGCTAAAGGATATGATGTATGTTAGAGTGTAAGACGTGTCTGAGAATGAAGAGGAACTAGATGTGAAAGAAGACTGTATCAGGACATAAAGGTATTTATATGCTACTCCAAGGAACTTAAACTTTATCCCGAAGTCAATGAGAGTCTTTAAGTGCCTTAAGGACTATAGTGATCTGGTCAAGTATACACTGTAGAAAGATTGCTTTAGTTGTTGTGCAGAGAATTAAAGAGTTGGAATAAGACTGGAGTAAAAGAAAAATGTTAGCTACTGAAATTAGTGAGGCAAGAGCCTGGCCAGTGTGATTCAGTGGGTTGGGCATTATCACACGAAATGAGAAGTCCTGGTTTGATTCCTAGTCAGGGCACATGTCCTGGTTTCAGGCTTGATCCCCAGTAGGGAGCATGCAGGAGGCAGCTGATCAATGTTTCTCTCTCACATGGATGTTTCTATCTCCCTCTCCCTTCCTCTCTAAACAAATCAATAAAAACGTATTTAAAAAATAAAATAAAGAATCAAAAAACTTTTAAAAAATTATCGAGGCAAGAGATGGTGAGGGCCTCAACTTGGTCAGAAGTAGTATAAAGAGGAACAGAAAGGGAGTACATTCTAGAAACATTCTGAAGATATAATTGGCATGACTTGGTGGTGGGTTGAATGAAAAATATGTAGGAGAGAGAGGGGTCAAGATGACTTCCTTGGCCCTGGCTGGTTTGGCTCAGCGGTTGGAGCATCGGCCTGCGGTCCAGAGAGACCCGGGTTTGGTTCCCGCTAGGGGCGCATGCCTCGGTTGCAGTTTGTCCCTGGTTGGTCATGTGGGTGGCAGCCACTCAATATGTCCCTTTAAAGTCGATGTTTTTCTCTCTCTCTTCCTCTCTCTCCCTCTCACTCTGTCTGAACAAAAAATGGAAAAATGTCCTCTGGTGAGGATAAAAAAAAAAAAGAGAATGACTTCCTTGTGCGTGGAGAAGATCGGACCACCAACTAGGAGCGTCAGGGTGGAGAGTGTAGAGATAACAGGTCCTGTGTTTCAATATACCAATTTTGTCAAGTGCAGGTGTACAGCCTATACTTACATTTATGTGACTGAATCACAGGGTAGAAGCTAAAACTGAAGGCAAAAGCATAGATATGTAGGTGGAAGATAAAGACCAAACTGATCCGTATGCGAAGAGAAAAGAACAGAGGGTGAGCATATTGAAGCCAAGTAAGAGCAACGTTAAAGAGAGGGGGGCAGATGAAACACACTTTACCTGTCACAAAGGCACGAGGAGCGTCAAGTCTTAGATAACATCAAAAGGCTTGAGAGATCAATAATATCCAACATCACCAGGCAGGTATTTCTTTGTTCTTCCAAACTAGCATTTTAGCCGCGTGTCTCTGTGTTGTACCTTGCCATCACACGGTACCTATTTTGCATAAATAGCTTTTAAAAAATGGCATAAGACTGCCCTTAAGTCACTAAAGGCGCACTAAATCATCATGCATCACAGAGCGGAGAAGGGGTAGGAGCATTTGTTGACGACTGTGACCTTCCCAGTCATGCTGGGAAAGCAGAGCAGGCCTGTGGAGGTACACTTACCAACGGGCGTATGCCAGCTCAGTGTTAATGGGAAGCCGCAGATGGTGAGCTGTGTGTGGCAGGTGCACCCTCCCTGAGACACATCTTAAGCAAACGGATGTTCTTGTGGACGGCTATTTAGACTATCCGCGAGTACTTAAATATGTGTTTTGATGTATATTTGATGTGGGTTTTTAATGTATCTTAAACTGTCTGCACAGCTATATTTTTTTTTCTGTGCCCCGAAGGGATGTTATTTCTGAATCTTATTAAAAATTAACACGAATCTCTTCCCCATACTCTGGCTGTCATGGATGAAGAACGGTGTATGTTGATAAGCACAAGCCATTCTTTCCGTTCTGGACCCAGAGGCACTGGAAAGCTTCACAAATCATGAGATGGGACTAGGCAGAACTCAACGACTTATCTAAATAATATTTAGAATTCATGTGTCAATAAAGCTTCTTGGTGGCTATAAATCCAGAGAATTCAATTTCTCTTTGTAAGGGGGGAAAATATTATTTTATAAATTGGGTTTAAGTGCATATGTCCCTGACTGCACCTGCTTTTCACTCAGGCCTCGGGTATTAGCACGAAACCACTCAAGTCCGTACACCCCTGGTGATGGATATAGAACTTGAAAGAGGGCAGCTACACTGAGAACTAAATGAGAAAAGCTTCCTGATATTACAGAGTCCTTTTGCAACAGACAGATGGAGGTATTCAAGTGCAATTTTTACCTTGCTGCCTTGCACAAATGAAAAGACCCACTCTCTCCACACTAAAGCTAGAAACAAAATAACAGCTCTATGGAATGCAGTGTGGACAGTTCTGGGTTAATCTTTTCCATCACATTACTATCACAGAGGTTTAATTAGAATACCCTCCTCTGTTCACTTCAATATACTTGCTGAAGAATACCTGAAATTCTGGGCAAGAGAATGACTCAGGAGAAGCAGAAACTTTAAGAGACAAGTTGTTTATAGTCTGTATCCTCAGTTTCCTCATCTGTACAGTGGAAATAGAATCCTCTACTTGTTAGTGGAAGAACTACATTATATAATGTAAATAAATAAAGCTCTTAACTCTTAGCATGGTGCTTAGTACATACAAAACAGATGATTAAGAGTGGTTATTACTCTTATTATCATTATGTGGTTTGTATTAACACTCATTAGCTATTTATAAATTCATTTTGTCATCTACTGGCAAGCATCATAGAAAGAATCGGAGTGAAGAAAAATCACGACAGAAAAACACAAAATGGACTAAATGCTATTTATTATATTTGTCTACAAATTATAAAAAATATATATCTGTCATTCAATTTAGGGGAGAAAGATATGTGTTCTATAGAAACATAGTTTGAAAAACCATGTCACAAAACATAACATAATTACACATTCTGAAATATCCGAACTTCTTTCATTCTGAGAGAAATTCTGGCTTGCCAGAATAATTGAGACTTCACATAGGGTGTTTTAAAATGTGGAGTATTTCTATTCAATTTTTTCCATAACAAATAGAAATAAGAAATGAAGTACTGCAATAATTATGTCTGGTTCACCAACGTGTTTCTTTTCCAAGGTACATGCAATTGGTGTCGAAATTATATTGTGGACATATAATATTGCCGTGTTTTCTGTAATTAAAATCGCTTCTCCTTTAAATGTGAGTTTAGTACATCAGCATGGATCGTTATTCCAGGCATTTTGCCACCTGAACAAGCTTGAGAAACCCCAAGCTAGTGTATGAGGATGGCTAATTTCAGAAGCAAGCTATAAATCTCCAGCCATAAAGGATTATGCTGAGTTAGAAGAACTCCGATGGAAGATATGATGAAGTAAGGTGGGAGAAAGGAAAGTATTGTTATAATAAATGGGAAGTTAAACAATCATGATGCAGGACTCGGACACTTTGTAAAATACTTACAACACTTAAAAATGTGTTGACTGGGTGAAAGCTGATATCCCACCAGAAGAGACAAATGCCAAGACAAGTGTGTCTAACACAGAAACATTCACAAGTACCACAGCAAAAAATTTAAATATTCAACATTTATTCTTAATGAAAACCTAGAAAGGCAGGCAGCAGCAGGAGAACACAATGTAATTATAAATGGAAAAGATGAGCTATTTCTGGACTGACACTAACCCATGAACAGTTCCAAGAATGTGACATTTAGCAGCTCAGGAGCCATTGTTATTAATGCATTTATATACTCAGTCCACACTTAATGAGGCGTGTACCTCATTCTAGACTCTGCCCTGGCACCAGGGATTCAGAGATAAACAAGATGCTACCTAAGACTCTCTAGAACTCTTAGTATATTTGGAAAACAGATGAGAAAGTGAAACAATGATTGAACAGTGGAAGAACTGATGTGGGATCTCAGACGAAGATCACCTCCGTTGGCACGGGGAGGCCAGAATGCTCCCAAGAGAAAATGGCACTTGAGTTAACTTAGAGGACATGTAGGAATCTTTAGAATGAAAAGAAAGTATAGAAAACCTTCCTGTATATGTAAAGGCTAGAAATACAAGAGCACATGGGGTGTTCAGGGATGGCAAGTAGTCTTTTCATTTTGGAACATGTTGTGTTGAGCAGGAGAATGTCTGAAAGAAGATGATAGAGACCCAGTCATGAAGCTGTGCATATAACAAAGTGGTTCAAATATGACTGATGCCTAGCTTCTTTGGGAGGGTTGGTTCTGATGCTCTCTCTGTGTGTTTCTGATGCAACAGTGATGTCACTAGTGTCACTTACCCATGGCTCGAAACACTTGGGTCACAAGGACAAATACCAGAATCATCTCTGAAAGGAAATGCTCAGGAAATTTTGAGCCAGAAGACTCTGCCTAAAAGCAGCCAGGGACATTGAGCCAAGCATTTGAAGCCAAGATCTAATGCCAAATGGGAATCAGAACTAGACAGATAAGTGCAAAGAGCAGGAGGACAGAACAGGCAAATTGGTACCAATTTGGGTAAATTCTGGAGGCAGCTGGAAAACCCATGATAAAGTCTTTCAGCACTCTGGGAAGTTTGTTTATGCATGTGGTTGGTCTGAGGAGCCACAGTGAAGGTTATCTACCACACAGTAGGATCTCAACAGGGTGTGTGGTTGGGTTATACCATTTGTCTGTTTACATGTGTGTCTGTGCAAATGATTAACCTTAGAGCCAAGAATCTCTCCAGAGCAGATAATCTTTTAATAATATTTACTAGTGACATAGGTACTTTATCCTTTCAAAATATTATCCTCCTGTTTATCACTGAGCATCAAGGTCTATTGTGGTGCCCAGAGTAGATATTATCTGAATTGAAATGAAACCAAAGAGCCCTGCAGTATAGCCCCCAGCCCCATTGGAAGCCAGATTAAAATTGTGGCAAATTAGTGACTTCTATACCTTTCTCAGTTTCCATTTTAAAACGGACAGACCAGTTTTTAAAATAATAATACTAGCATCAGCTTTATATAAAAATTAAAATAAACAGTTATATACAAAACAGTTAACTAAAATTTAAAATAATAAGGATAGAAACATCAGGCTTCATAACAAGATATTGGGAAATGCTTTACAAAGAATTATCTTTATGATATTGGAAAGGAGAAAACTATTTTTTATGATTAACAAAACAGCAGAAATATTTTTTATGATTTAAGATGAGTTTATACTTTTACAGGTCATTTGTAGGTATAGAAAAAAAACCATAGAATTCTGAGAGCTGAAAGAAAAAAATTATCTGATTTTATCCCTTTCTATTATGAATAAGTTGAGCCCCACAAAATGATTTACTCTAGGGTCTTTTTGTACAATTCCCTTTTCCATACTTGGGTGATACACTAAAATCAGGTATATCAGTCTTTATTTTCCCTAATTGCAAGTTCTTAAGTATGGCATTGTACAAAGGTAAATATCTTTTCATCTCCTTAATGCAGCACAGAGCAAAGCATTTGATAGAAAGTCAATGAATATTTGTTGGAGGAATGAATGAATGAATGCTACTCTGTGTAGTCTGCCTATGTAGGCAAAAACTAAATAAAAAGGTAACACCCACAGGATTGCTGTCTCCTTCACCAAGGTACATCCTAGAAGCTTAACACAATTATCTATTCATGGGGATCTTACCTTTTCCAGATCAACTCTGAGGACTGGTTGGTTATGAGTTCATCCTAGCTTTAGGATCTAAAGGAAGACTATATTGTTTTATAGCTGATCCTTTTATATTTTTATGGAAAAGATTAAGAATTTGTTTTGAGTCCATGAAATTGTCCCCAAATGAGGCATGCTAGCAGCACTAAATGAAACAGTTTGTTCAGTTGGATGTAAAGCTGATCAAGATGGTAATCTAAATTAACTTTTTTTTTTTTTTTGGTTTGAATCCAACAAGAAGAGGCCAAATTAACCATTAAGTTATAAGTAATGACATCATGTAACACTATCATTCAGAACAACTTACTGTCTAAAAGACACAGTCCACTAGCCACTGTTCTTTGTAAACAGATGGTTGGCGGGATTGGCTTAATACTAAAAGAATAATCAATACTTTTTTTTCATAAAGTTTTCTTGCAGAAGATCCATGATGTGAGGGGTCATTGGGGTATTTATTCCTCAGAGTTTACATATAAATAGAGTTGTATGGGCTAATTATTTTTGGGATTGGGATCTTTAGTGGGATCATTGCTTGAGATGTACCTTCCTGCTAGTAAGGGAGGAGCAGCAGTTATTAATAATCGGAGTGTTTAATCATGGGACAGCAAGTTAGCCCATAGAACCCCCTGTGTGAGCTCTAGTGCTGTTGAATACTCTCTGTGGCAGAAGATACAATGCCAACCACCAGGAATAAAAGATCAAACAATTCTGTCCATTGCATCTTGTTGTAAAAGTTGCCAGGAAAAACACACCACAGTCAAGCACTAGATTGGATATCACTTTGCTTACACAGAAAAGAGAAAGTGCAAGATTAGCTTCAAGAGTGGGTGTCAGTCCCCCAAGGCCAGAGTGTCTTTTTCCCTCTCTTACTACAGAAGAGAAGAGACAGAGAAAGATTAGTTTCAAGAGTGGGTGTCAGTTCCCCATGGCCAGAGATTCTGCCTCCCTCTTCTTGGTGGACAGATAAAGGTGTGGGAATGGCCAGGTGCCATATGACACACACTCTTCAAACAGAGATGAAGAGTACTCATTGAGCTTGAAACAAGGGAAAATATTTCCATGCAAGATAATGAACCCAGCCTAAAGCCCATCGTTGTGCAGCAAATTTGGGTAGAAAGACTGTGTGTACAAGACTGCTTTTCCCAACATTTTGTTTGTGTTCTTGTTGTTGAATTTTAAGAGTTCTTTGAAAATATTATGGACTAACAGTCCTTTATCAGATGTGTTATTTGCAAATATCTTCTCTCAGTCTGTGGCTTGTCTTTTCATTCTCTTGATAGTGTCTTTTGCAGAACAGATATATTTTTATTTAAATTTTAATAAAGTTCAGCTTTTTAATTCTTCCTTTTCTAAATTTTGCCTTTAGTGTTATATCTAAAAAATTGTCACTACACTCAAGGTCACCTAGGTTTCCTCTTGCATTATTTTATAGGAGTTTTATAGCTTTGCATTTTACATTTAGGCCTGTGATCCATTTTGGGTTAATTTTTGTGAAGAATGTAAAGTCTGTGTCTAGATTCTTTTTTTTTCTTTTTCTTCAAATATATGTCTAGTTGGTTCAGCATCATTTGTTGAAAAGACTATTTTTTCTCCATTGTATTACCTTTGCTTTACTATTTTATCAAAGATCAGTTAACTATATTTGTGTGGGTTAATTTCTGGTCTTTCAATGCTTTTCCATTGATTTATTTGCCTTTTCTTTCACCAATACCACACTGTTTTGATTACTATTGATCTATATTAAGTCTTGAAGTCCTGTTTTTCCCTCATTAAGATAAAAAAAAAAAAAAAAAAAAAAAAACAAGAAAAGGATGTTTTCTATCACCACTGCTTTTCAACATTGTTTTGGACTTTTTTGTTGTTGTTATCCTCACCTGAGGACATTTTTCCATTTTTTGTTCAGATAGAGTGGGAGGGGGGGGGGAGAGAGAGAGAGAGAGAGAAACATAGTCGTGAAAGGGACACATTGAGTGGCTGCCACCTACAACCCAACCAGGGCCGGGGACAAACTGCAACCGAGGTATACAACCTTAGCGGGAACCGAACCCAGATCTCTCTGGACCACAGGCTGATGCTCTAACCGCTGAGCCAAACTGACCAGGGCTGGACGTTTTATCTAATGCAATAAGACAAGAAAAAAGAAAAGGAGGTACACAGATTGGGAAGGAAGAAACAAAGTTGCCTTTGTTCACAGATGACATGATAGCCTATGTAGAAAATTTAAAATTTTGACAGGTATGTCCTCCTTGCAAAAAAATTTAACACTTTATTATTTTATAAAAGATTTTCCAAATTAGCTTACATTTGATGTTGTTTTGTATTAGTACAAAATAGGTACAATATTTATTTTGTAAAACAGTAAGACAATTCAGATTTGTATTAAAAACAGTTGGAAAATAAAATTCACTTTACAGATGTGTTCTGTCAACAATCTTTGTAAGATTTTACCTATTTCATAAGCAAAACCTTTAACAGGGTTTTCTTGATGATCCTAAATTGGGATTGAGGGTTTGGTTCTTATAGCAATTTTGCTGGACATCTAGTTGCCTGAGTGGGTGTGTATAGAAGCTTTTCTTTTGGACTTAAGGGAAATGAAAGTTTAATATTCTTCATTGGCTAAAGATGAGATATTATAACAATGGTGGAAAAAGAATGGCTTCTCTTCTAGGGTGTCCTAGGATATAGTGAGTCTATTTATGGTTGGAGACAGAAGCTAATCTCTCTCATGAAAGACTCTGGCACATGCAGCATTGCTATAGGTTCCTTGATAATGAATGAACCATTCTCACTTCCACAGTACGTTGTGGGTACCCAGAGGACATCAAGGAGGCAGCCCAGCAGACTCAGGCCATATGCAGTGTAGCCATGCAGGTGACCAAGGACCTCCCTCAGATAGTTTCCGGGCAACAAACCATGAATATGTCAGAGTGAAAGAACATGAATGACCTTCATGTCAGGCATTCCTGGACCTACCTGGAAAAAACTGGGAGACTAAAGAGAAGAGATTGCACTTTTCACAGTGGGTGGGGAAATAAGCCAGATTTTTCATATTGATTATTTATTCCCACAGGCTTGTAGTGCTAGAAAATCAGAGTCATCCCTCTTTTACAAAGGTCCATTTTTACTGCAGGTAAGGGAATCTTGGACATGAAATTCTGGGAATTTGTTATAGTCGATAACAAGCTTTTCTGCATATATAAGTGTGCTAATTATTTAAACCCACTGTGTATAATATTACACTAATAAGCTGCCACACATATCTATCCGAATTATTTATTTTAACGATGTTCAGGGTCAATATTGATTACTACAGCCAAATATTTATATCTGAATCTCTATCAACTATTAAGGCTGACCAAACAATTTGTCACACTGGACATTTATTTTTAGTGTACAGCTCCACCTAACATGTCCTGATTTTAAAAAATGGACTACGGTTTATTTTGTTAAGATGACTCATGGAGGAGGTGTGGTGTGTTCTCTCTTTGGATGGCAGGAATATGCACTTCTCCATGCTAGAGAATAATAATAAGGGATAATATCAACTTGCATTTGCATAATGATATTTTCAAAGACACTTTTATTATTTAATACTATTCTCATGACAATTCTTTTATTTAGACAGCACAGCTATTTCTCTTTTCATTCTGCAAATAATGAGACCAAACAAAGAGAGGTTACTGAAAACATATTCCACAAGAAAGCAATTTCTTTACGTAGGACCCAGCTCATGGCGGTATCCCTCGTGCTTTCCTTAGGATGTCTGTGTCAGCAAGTGTACCATGACTGTCTCAAAGTACATATAAATATATCCAACTTCCTGTTTCCCTTTTCTTTTTTAGGCACTTTACCTGACTGAGAGGGGTAATAATAAACCTCCAAAATTGGGCTTGAGTCACATATAATGGAAAGTGATTCCATTGCTTTTTGGGTAAAATGTGAGACTTCTGCTAGAATGTTTTGGCTACTACTGACTGTCCGGTTCTTCTATCCTTCACATTTTTACTGGTCATTTCATGTGTCTTAATTATTTTCTCAACTAGATTGTAAACTTCTTTATGAAATAAATGACAATTTATACTTTGTGTTTTTAGCACCTATGCTTAAACATAGGTAGTCACCAAAAGTGAATTTTTGTTGATGATATTTATGCAGAAAAGGGTTTAATATATGTATACAATATGGCTCCAACTGTTTCCAAATGAATTAAAATTGCTGAATGAACAGCTTCTTTCAGCCTATTAAATGTACCATGCAACCAAAGCATAGCTCAACATCTGTTATATTTGGGCTTTTTATATTGTATCACATTTCATATAGGAAATGGCACTCTAATACTAACTTTATGATGTTTTCCTCCAATGCTGTATAGTATATTTTGATCTATATGAAGTTCATTCATCCAGAAAATACTTTCTAATCTCCTTTTATATGCCAGACACTGGATATGAGCTTGGCACATAGGATATTCATAAAATTGGCCCAGACTTTAAGAAACTTTACATTTTATAGTTAATTTAAAACATGTGCCTTCTTCTATTTCTTCTGTTTTCTCTATTGCTTCTCACTTCCCATTCCTCCTGAACATTTCTCATATTTGTTTATCTAGTCCAGAAGCAGCTGGTTAATAACAAGAAGGCTTCCATTTGCTGAGTACTCACTGAATAGCTGTGCTCTTCACACAATGCCTTGTTGAATTTCGTTTAAGCCCTGGGGAAAAGCTACTAGGTGGTTATTATTGTCACTTTCATTTTACCACTGAGAACATAAAGATTTAGAGTGGTCAGGTGATTTGCACAGGACTGAAGACTAATGTAGGGGAATCAGGATTGAACCCAGATTTTCTCTCTTCCTATTTCACTGGCTCACCCACTAGATCACTGCTGCCGTTTAAGTAAGGATAAGGTCAATCATTCATGTCATGATAGAACTTCTGTGACATGAATACTTTTATTTTTCTAATGTATGTCAATCAGTAAGAGCACATGTAGAGCATAGGAAAGATATAGAGGGGGCTTGAAATAATATCCAGGGAGCCTGAAGGAACTGAGACTATTTAGCTGGAAAAAGAAATCCCTGATGGGATATAACATCTTTCTGTCCCTAGGGCTGTCATGTGGAAAAGGAATTTTGTTTGTTGAGCACTAGTGCAAGGATATAGCTAAGAGAAAGTTGCAAGTTAAAAAGAAACAAGTTTGAGTCCCCTATGAGAAAGCCTTGCTGATAGAATTGGTGTAGAAGAAATCAACTCATTCACAAAGAAAGAATCCAGAAGTTCAAACATGCTAGTGTTTTGGAGGGGCCTCCGCAGGGTGGAGAAGAGGAAGAGATGGACATCTCTTGGTCCTGCCTCTGGCCCTGAAGGCTAAAGAGCTGAAACATGGATTATTCTAGTCTTAGAACATCCCCCAGGATTAGTCCCACCGAGCAGTAGATGTCACTGTTTCATAGAAAGAAGAGTCAAGAGGCACCTTCTGATTATAAACAGGATAATTTTAAAAGATGTGTTCAGATCTCCCTCTATTTTATATGGAGACACATTTCTAAAAAAT
This sequence comes from Molossus molossus, assembly GCF_014108415.1. NCBI lineage: Eukaryota > Metazoa > Chordata > Mammalia > Chiroptera > Molossidae > Molossus > Molossus molossus. The sequence continues at coordinate 62,147,611 of NW_023425345.1, read as the reverse complement.
AATTAGGGTTGATGTTACATCTAGGAAACATACAATGAGAAATTCAACATTTTATAACATTTTTGTTTAAGAACTCAGGCCTTACTTTTATTGAAAGGTTTAGCCCAACACTGTAGTGAAAAATTATAGTTCCAAAGGGTCTCCATATGTAAGATAATATGAGATCCAATAAAAGACAAAAAATTCCCGTTTCCTAGATGTTGCTGCTGATATTGTGAGTGGTATATACACATATATGCATAGCCATACACACACATTTGGAACCCGGGCTTATTTTGTCCTCGTTTCTGGCCCTCTCCTCTTTCTGAGCTTAACACAAGCTCTTTAAGAAAAAGGGCATGACATGTATTTGACTAGTATTCGAATTTCTCAGTTTGGAGGTCACTCAAGCTGAGATCACCATGAATTGAGTTCCAGGCAGAGGGAGCTCTTCTTGACAAAGTTGTAATCTCCAAAACCCAAAGGTCGATACTGAAGAGACTTCTCAGCCCCAGAGAGTTACAGGGTCATTGACATTGTTTAGCAATAGGAGGCAGCGAAGCCCTCTGGACGACGTTTCAAGTGGATTCTCTTCCCTCTGTTTTGTCTCTTCAGTTCTGGAGATCCCAACTGGAGCACACAGGACCTGATCCTCATTTGACCTGTGTCCCTAAGGAGCTTTTCTCTGGGTAGAGGTTTCTTTGACCTCAAAGAGAGTTCAAAGACAGAGAGAAGGAAAAGAGCAGATGGGGTCCTCTGGACCTGCCCTCTCCATTGACTATGAGCGGCTTCAACAATGGCTTCCTAAGAATCTATAAATGTGTGTAACTCCTGCTTGCATTCTCTTAAGGAGATTATATTCTCAGAGGAGAGATGATATGTAAGATAAATGACATAATAAAAGGTGGAATGTACCCTAAGAGTAGACTAGGGAGCCATATGTTTTAAAATAGGAAAGTAAGCTGGAATAATCACAGAAAGTTTTCTGGAACATATGAAAATTTAATTAGGATGCTGAATGGCAGCGTTTTGATACCTGAAAAATGCAGGGGAACGGAATTCTAAAAAAAGAAATGGTCATAACATAGGTCCAAAGTTGGAATAGAAAGAGCTTTTGACTTCTTATTCAGATTGGTTGAAATGTAGTGTTCATAAAGGGGAAATAAAACTAAACCAAAATCATGATCAGAATCTTATTTGCGTGTGAGGATAGACACTGAACAGTTTTCATGGGGGCAATGATAGTCGTAACAGAAATGCTTTAGAGAGATTATTAGGATATTTATTATGTTTCCATGGACTTTTCTATAGAGTGGTGATCTTCTTTGAAACAGAAAGCTAGACCTTCTGTTGAGAGTAAGAAAGGGTGGACATAAAACTGGAATCGTTAAATGTAAGGAAATTTTGAAAAGCTGCTATAGGAATTTCAACGTAGCAGGAGAGAAATAAAGCACTTCAGTGAGGACCAAGCAGGCCAAGATCAGAGAGCACTGATTATATATAACTGCCGGCATGGTACATAATTAGCAGTATTAGAGTGGGAACATGGAAAGCAGATGATGGCAGCCACTAAGTCCTAAGAATGTGTATGGTGAGTAGGACTGAGAATAAACAAAGCTAAGAATTCTAAAGTATAGAGAGAGCAGGGTATAGAATGGTGGAATACTAGCTTCCACCATTAAGGTAGATTAAGTCTCTGTGTATATCTACCATCCCAAGCAACCTATGTGTGTCAGGCAATGTGCTAAACACTCAATGTTTGCAAACTCTATAAATTAGACGTTGATGTAGTCATTTCATGAACAAGGAAATAGAGGGTTGTAAGGGACTGGAATGACTGATCTGAGACAGAATTAGAATTCTAACCCAGGCCTGCACAAGACAGAAGCAAGTGGCTGCTGTTTCCTTGTGGTTAGCAGGGTGAAGGTAATGGAAGAAGCTTCACTTTTGGAGAAGATTCGATCAAGATATGTTGAAGACAAGCAACGCCAGGTGGCTGTTAGATCTGGAAAGAAGGCCAGGGGGAGCTCAACTATTGTTTTGATAAATATTCATTTCATGTCTTACATGCTATGATAATGGGATTCTCTAAAATTAACATAATGTGTTAAGATTGACACAGCAGTGGTAAAAATACCAATAATAATAAATCTTAGGATCAGAGTGGCTTTCAGGAGGACCATGAGCTAACATCCAGTGTTATTGTTAGACTGTCTTGCAATCCTATGAAAGAAATACCAGTCAGGTCAGCAGGAGTGATCTGTAGTTGGTCTCTGCTACAACAGGGTCCCCCACAAGAGAGACTCAACTATGAGTCTTGGAGCATCTCAGGGCATCTGACTGAGGGTGGGAGAGAGTGCGAAAGCCGGTAAACAAAGAGACTGAGGCACATGGACCAGAGATAGGCAGGGGCATCTGCCTGGTGACACAGCCTGCTGGGCCGATCCCAGCCAATAGACAGGCATTTACAAAGCAAGGAGTCGGGGTTGGGAGAAGGAGGCCTGAGCCATGATCCCCTTCTCCATCTCCATGGTTTCCCGGCTATATGTGCAGTACTGCTTATAACAGACACTTTAGTGTTGACGAGCACATGTGCAGTAACTGACACATTGCCTGAATTAATAAATGGTCACTACGACAGGCTGAGAGCAAGTCACGGAAAAAAGGAAAGAAACTGTCTAAAAATAGAAGTTCGCTTCAAAAATTCAGACTACTTTGTATAAAGTCACTAGTGTTTGTGGTAGGAGCTCATTTTTGTCAAATAAAAGAAAAGGAGGGTTTGGATAAAGTCAGAGACAGTGTTGGGGTGAAATATTGATTGTTCTTTTTGATTTTTTATGTATATCTTTTGTAAGTAATATATTGCATTCATAATAAAAATAAAGTATAGAGATTTGATTGAAGGGGCTTGTACTGAGAAAGTGAAAGCATAGCCATAAGGCATGTTCTATAGGTTTATGTTTCTCACTATTCCTTAAGTCTCAAATTTAAAATGCTCCAAAGTTTACAACAGAACATTTTGATATATTTAGTGTTTTAACTACATTACAATACTATACCTAGTGACTTCAAAAGAGATACATTTGCTCATATATATTTTTATGACTCTTAATCTATCTTACCCCAAATTTTCTTCACTCAAACACAAGTGTTTTTATTTCTTCTGTTCCATTGTATTTCTTGTCCATGTATATAAACATATATCACATATCGTAATCATAGAGAATATAGAGATTTTGTATGCCTTTTTCACTTAACGAGATCTTTTTTTTTTTTTTGCATTGCTCTGTTGTCTCCAGATTTATGACTTTTCATGCTTGCTTAGTAATATTATATCAAACACTAAAATTCTTTTGTCCATCCCTCTAAGGCTTAACATTTCAGATCCTTTCACATTTTTACAAGCATGAACCAACCCCGCTGCCATAAACTTCTTTGCAAATATAACCTTTTTCTTTTTGTACCGTTTCCTCAGAATAAACATTTTTAGAGGTAGCATAATATTTTCTGGTTCTTGAAAGTTCTGGTCCGATTGTTTTTCAAAACGAGCCCGCAGAGGGATGACAGCACTCTCCTGGCTCCTTGGGCCGCTGCTTGAGACTCGGCCCACGCTCACGGGGCGTCTACTGTGACTTGAACTCGCGTTGTTCTGATTACTAGCAGTTTTAAGCATTCTCAATTATGTGTTTAATTTTTCTTTTTCCATTTGAAGCTCTAATGTATATAAATAAAATGCAATCTTTTGAAGTGTGGTAAAGGCCCTCTGTTGTCTTTTCTCTACATGGTTGAAATCCAACAAGAAGTATTCATTCTACTTTTGAAGTGCCCTCAGAACTTCAAATGCCATAATCAGAGATGAAATCTATAAACAAATCTATAAATTGTTTGCTTTTGTGCCATTTCACACTCAGGAAAGACACTGAGGACCTCAACATGTTCTTTCTCAACATTCTGAGGCCTGATGGCACCACGTCAGTGGCCTCCTGGTAGAATTGGGGACAGTCACAACAGTCCTACTCTGAGCAGCAGATTGGATTACCGACCAGGATCAACCTTTAATGGGCCAGTTAATTTGGTTGTTATAGCAACAAAACTGGATTTGACATTGTGATTCAATCAATAGTTCAGCAATTGGCCTGCAAACAGTGCATCCTGTTGAGACTGAAGGCTGCCTTTTCCCCTTGGGAAGCTTCATGACAGCATCAACGTGAAAGATTTCAGGGCATAATATTTCTAGTTTAAAATGTGTACCCCACTCCCCAGTCCCGTGGACAGGGGACCCAGCTCTTCCTCTGGATACTTGTGTCAGTGTGAGTCAGGAACCATGAAAGATGCGCACAGTGGCACAGCTGGATGGAAGGCTACCTTACTCATGAAATCTGAAGCTTGGGAAACTGAGATTTTATTTGCTTTACTTATTTTTGTAGGAGAATCAGAGAAGATGGCTGCCCTGGAGGATTAAGCAGTTTCCCTCTTTTCTGAAGCTTCCTGTGTTCTACCCTGTCCTTCATTAATCATTCTGAATGTGACTCTTCCTCACAGGCAATTGAACTCAATGGGATCAATCACAACATTCTCCAAGTGCTGTAATTTCATACATATTTCAACACAGATCTAAGAGTTTCCATATACTTTCACCATTTGGGGTAAATGCTTCTTAGACCAGTAACCCAATATGCTTAGTAACCCCTTGGGGAAGCAAATGTGGTAGTTCACTGTAGTTCTAAAAGTAAAGCTATACCCAGATATCTGTTAGTTACACTTATAAGAAGTTTTATATTTCATCTTTAACTAAATGTTATTTATACCATAACAAAAAAAAAAAAGTATGACATTTTTCATCCAAGAACCTATTTTGAATTCAAATTAAAATCGTATATGTATGCATTTATGAAGTCTTGGAGTTAAGAAAACATTTTAGGGGCGGGGTGACGCTTAGTTGGTCAACTTAGGAGGCTCTACCACCAGTAAAAAAACTATAAATATTGTCTTCTGTTGTTCATGTGGCAACATTAAAAAATGTGTTGAACTGGATCTAAGGTATCTTCCTATGAGTTCCACAAGCTATGATACATGTAATCTGGATGTATATTCTGTTTAAGAAAACTGAACTAGATTTTTATTTCAATTTCTGAGATTTTTGTGCTAGGTTATTTTATTTTATTTTTGCTAACATTTGTAGAAGAAGACAATGCTACCAACCTTCAGCCAATGTAGAATGTACATTTTGAAGATGTTTGTTTGCTTTTCCAGTAATATAAATGAATTTGATTTTCTTAAAACATTTTATTCCACCGTCTCCAAGCAACAGTATACATGGGGGAAATGATTAGCTAAAATTTAGAGCACAGTGAAACTAACTGACCTACACACTGATTGAACCCACAGGGCTGTCCTGTTCACTTTGCCAAGTCAGTTTTCTGTTACACAGTACACTTTTAAATAGAGAACATGGCAAGCTGGAGTTGGTTATTCAACCTTATTTCTTTACATCAAGGAAGATCGAAGAGTCTTTTGTAAGCAATGTTGCTGCTTCTACTTGCTTTGCCATTGACTATATGCCTGAACAATTTAGCAAACTTAATGCAGCAGTTTATAAAAAAAAAAAAAACACAAAAAAAACATTCTTTCAACCTGTTATCATATCAAAAATCGGAGAGGTTGTGTGATAGTTTCTGACTTTGTTTTGGAGGCATTGCATTATTAAACTCCCCAGCATGATCTTTTTAGTTTGCTGCAACCCAGAATACCTAAACAGAAAAAATTCCTGGGCAGAGTTTTCTAAATATGTTTTTTAATGAATACATTACTTCTATTTTTGTAAACTGGTTTCAAACAAAAGTCCCAGAGTGTTTCAAGAGTCAAGGTCATCTGGTTTGGGTTTTTAATTTTTGAGGTTGACAAATTCTGACGAATGATGTTGATCTTTCTCTCTCCCTCTTCTTCTTCTCTCATTCTCTTTCTTCTCTCTCTCATCTCTCTTTCTGTTTCTGTCTCTGTCTCTGTTTCTCTCTCTCTCTCTCTCTTTTGGCTGTATTGGGAATGAAGTGAAGCTAACTCCATGCTGCCTTCGGACTACCTATAGGGATTCACATAGGATTGGGCAAACACCCCCATCATGATGATGAAAGTTCCCACAAGCCCCTCTACCAGGCAGGGTCTACTGGGCACACACCCTTCAAACTCCATCAAAGTACAAAATTCAGATCCTCAGTCAAATATTTGATTCTTTTCTTGAAATTACCTCTCTGTCCATCTCTTTCTGTTCCAGGGTAGGGAGTAAAAATTCATTTTTGTTTAAACACTCTCATAGCCATTTCTTTCGGTCCTATTTCCCCTTAGGGCTCCCTTCTGTGGATCTGGACCACTCCAAATTAATATGGTGTCAGGCAACTTGATATGTATGTTTTACATCATAACCATTTAATCAAGCCCATTGAGATACTCATGTCAGATACTGGTTTTATCAATTTAGCTGATATTACTTTAAACCTTTAAAATTTCATTTAACTTTAGTTTTAGCTAACATAAAATAGAAGATTTAGACAGATAGGAAATTTAGTGCTGCAGATAAATAGATTCATTTAAGAGCTGAGCAGATGATGACTTTCCTTTCCAGTAAATACATCATCTGATCCAAATGCTTAAGGAATTATAGTGCGACCAGGTAGGCAGGCCAGCCCACTCTAATACAATGAGAGTTTCCGTTTTTAAAACAAATGCATACAGATGCTTCAGATCAATAATGAAACATGCCCTACTTCTGATATCTTAGGCCATATTCAGGAAAGGAAAGGAGTCACTTTAGAAAGAGACTTCACTCCTCTGCTTCACTCTCTGATAGTGAAAAGCATTTGCAATTGGCCCTGTTGCTTAGAAATGAGAGCACTTGTGCAGATTTGGGTCTCAGTCCTGACTCTGCCTCCTGTTGCGTGACCTTAGGCAAGTCACAACCTCCATGTGTATTTCTTTAACAAATAAAAAATTTAGATTTTCATATTCCTTTCAGTTTAACAAAGTCTAGAATTAATATAAAGCTGAAAGGATTAATCAATTTGGAGGTAATGAAGCCATTTTATTTTTCATTGAATATTGGTGAAGCAGTCACACAACATGAGTTGGATTGTTACTAAGTTGAAGACCCAGTCTGAGCACTGTTAGCCAGGATTAAGGTTAAATATACGTTTAGTCAACCTCCTAAGAACTCACCAACCAGTGCCGGTCCCAAAGGCACCTTCCAGAAAATTATCACGGTATGTTGTTCTCGTGAACCCATAAACCAATCTGGGATCTCCTAACAATAATGAACAAGTACTTGTCACTTTTTATAAGTTATCTTATTTCTTCAGTCAAGAAAGAAAAGCTACTGCCCTGGCCAGTTTGACTCAGCAGTTAGAGCGTTGGCTGACGAACCAAAGAGCCATGGCTTGGATTCCGGTCAAGGGTGGTTCAGTCCCCAGCCCTGATCCAGGTCCTGTGGGAGGCAACCAGATGTATCTTTCTCACATGGAGGTTTCTCTCTCTCTCTCCCACTCTGTCTGAAAATAAGTGGAAAAGTATTCTCGGTTGCCTGGCCAGTGCGGCTCAGTGGTTGAGCATTGACCAATGAACCAAGAAGTTGCTGATTTGACTCCCGGTCAGGGTACATGCCAGGTTGTGGGCCAGATCCCTGGGGGGGGGGGGGGGGGGGGCATGCGGGAGGCAGCCAATCGATGTTCTCTCTCACTGATGTTTCTCTCTCCCCCTCTCTTTTTTTCTCTCTCTAAAATCAAAAAAGAAAAAAATATCCCCGGATGAGGATTTAAAAAGAAAATTAAAAAGAAAGAAAGAAAGAAAGAAAGAAAGAAAGAAAGAAAGAAAGAAAGAAAGAAGGAAGGAAGGAAGGAAGGAAGGAAGGAAGGAAGGAAGGAAGGAAGAAAGAAGAAAGAAAGAAAGAAAGAAAGAAAGAAAGAAAGAAAGAAAGAAAGAAAGAAAGAAAAACTACTGCATCCCTGCATCCAAAACATTGTTAGGACCAGTGTGTGGGATATATTTATGCTCTACGTTTTTAAAGATCAGACTTTTAAAAAGTATCAGCAATAAAAGCAAGCTACAGTGCAAGCAAGAAAAATATTTTTAAATGTTTCACAATAGCAAAATATTTCGAGTCAGTCTTTGGTTAAAATTCAACTTTGCATTTACCTTTTAATGTTTCTTATTATTTAAAAAAAAATCAGAAAATATTTCCCTTCAAGAGGCACCACTCTAACCCCAATAGAACATGAATACTTTCCCCAAACTATATCAAAACAAGAGTGTTAGGCAGTCTGGGAATAAATGGTATTCATTTTAAGCTTCACCATAGTCTCAAGCCAAATGATATTGCCAACAGTCCGACAAAGATTAGCTCTAACAGAGAAGAAATGACAGTCTGCAGAATTTCTGCTCAAGTTTCTTCCAAGTGTCATTGAGTCAAAACCACAGAGTCACTGATGCAATAGCCCAGAAAGAGAAAGGGAATTAAAAAGCTAGCAATAACTGTCAAAGAAACTTCTAGTCTTTCTGAAGTTTTAAATTAAGTTTTACTCATGTCAACCCCATCAGCACAGAGGAATAAACTAAGACTGTGTTTATATGACACCACAACAACCAGTCAATTAAGTGGAGAGTGAGCTCAAATCCTTTGATTGACTTAATTTTTTCCTTTCAGTTTGCTATTTCAGTGTATTTAATTGATCACAGTCTTAACATAAGCATATTCATTCAATAACAGGCATGTAGCATTTGATCATTACTAACAACTTTCTGTCTAAATTAACCCTACAGATCTCAAGAATATATAATACAAAGGCTCTTAGTATGTATAAGTGCATAGTCATTTCTGAGAAGTATTTTGCTTTGAACTGTCACTGGAAAATAGTATAGATGAAACCAATGTAAGCATGGTGATAAATATGGTACCCAAACAAAGTAGATTAGATTCATTTAAACACCCAAAAGAGCAAATCTTACTCCATTGTTATTCACAAATGAAAATAAATACACACACGTGTAAAATGGTGAATATATCAATCATATAATATCATTATAAGATTATACTTCAGATGATAAACCATTATGTTTTTACATTAGAAATATAATGAACAAAAACAATATCTACACATTTATCACATAAATTATTATATAGGAATCACATATCACCTACAACATTGTCTTAATGTTGTATAGTTTATACATATAACGGGCTCTAAATATTAGCTGTATTTAGTTAAAAGTAATGTATTTATAAGTATTTATTTGTTTCAAAGAACATTAGTCTGGTCTAACAAAAAGAAATTTGGACATGAAGTCAAAATATTCCTGCTAATCTTATTGCCTTCTGGCTGCTTGACCTTGGAAAAGTCATTTATCCACCTAAATATTCATTTCTTAATATGGTCAATGAAAAAAAAATCTACCTCACAGGTTTAGATAAAAATTAAATAATCATTGCATGTAAAAATGTGTTATAACATTATAAAGAACCATAAATTGTCATTGTTATCAATCGTATGGAATTGCATATATTCAATAAAAATAATTATTCAAATACCTACTATGTACTAGGCAAAAGTAAATAATTAATCTTTACATTTATCTTGCAAAGCAAGTATCATTATACATCCTAAGTAGAGAAAAATATTGAAGTTCAAAGGGTTAGTAATAGATTCAGGAACATATACCAGTGGAGTAAGGACTCAACCTCAAGTCATAACTTCAAAGCTAAAAGCCTTTCTACAGTGCAGCATTAACCCTCATTAATAAAGACATTCTCTGAGGTTTTTGTGGATACTCAGAGCACTATAAATCCTTTGTTGTCCATAATATTCATATTTTTCAATATACAAATCCTGTAGCAATCCTCTAATTTAAGTCTTTGATGGACACAAATTAATATCATTTACAAAAACACTAAGTTTGAAATGTAGTTAAAAGTATTTCATTTGAAAGTTTAGGGCTTTGTCAATTGTAGTTCATGTTGACACAGTTAGTGCAGTCAGCCAAGAACTATACGTGCTTCTGTGTACTCAGATTTGGAAGCCATTAGACAGTGGGGCCATTAATGTTCAACTTGCCTTCTACATGGAGTTTTAGAACCATTCATGTGCCAAGACCTCTTTCTTTACAAACAAAACTATATTTCTTCCCCATCACTGCTAAGTCCCTTAATTTTTGGCCCTCCTCTTGTAGGTACATCCTCCTTGGGGAGAGTTTGTGCTGCTAGCACATGAACATGACCACCTGTGTGGGACAGGTGCTCTTGCAGAAACTAAGAAGTGCTGAAATGCTACATGGTCCAGCAGCCTTCCTTCTGTGAGAAACATATTAAAATTGAACAGATAGAAGGGAAACGTAAATACATTTTTTTTTTTTTTTTTGCTATAGGACAATTAAGTTGGCTACTATAATCTTGATACACATCGAAAGGTTTTAAGTCACTGTTCTTCCAACTATTGTTCATGAATCAGCCATCTCAAAAACATTTTGGGTGCTCATTAAAAATTCACATTCTTTGACTTTACCCCAAACTTATTAAATCAGAAGAATATTAAGGAGGTACACTTATGTATGCTAAAGTTTGAGGATGATTGATTCCAGGGTATACCTCATTTCCAGGTTAAATAAGTTCAAAATTTTAATGCTTTCCTTTTCCATGTAATAATATTAGTCATCCTTCTATGTATCCTTTAGTTGTGCTTAATATTAACATACTCTGTAGTTAGTTCATTCAGATTCCCAAACTGAATGAAATGCTATTGGCACATTTATTGATTATTTGTTTATTTCAATACTAGAAGAGTTCCTTTTCTTGAGTTTTGGGTCTGGCTCTTTCCTCTAACTGGGGTCAATGAGGACCATATAACCCTCTCCTACAAAAGATATGTGCATACGTACAAATACAGTACATCCCATTTCAATTGGTTCGCCGAAATGCTGAAGCCCATTCTTGGGCTACAGTTAATAATAATTGTTTTAATCATGGAAAAATTTACCAGCATAATGGGAGATTTTAGGAAGTTGATAGATTAAGCAGGCAAAAACAAATGAACTTAAAAAGTATAGAAGATGTAAACAACACAAATGTTTTATCTAGTGAGTGTGTGTGTGTGGAACTGCATACATTATCTGCAGAGTACATATTTTATCAAGAACACAGCATACATTTACAATGTTTTATGACCATACACTGGGTCATAAAACATGTCTCAGCAAATGTCCAAAAGTTTATACTAGTCATAGTACCTTACCAAGATGGGATTTAACCAGAAATCATTAAAAAAAAAAAAGTAGATGTATTAGTTTTCTGTTGCTGTGTAACAAATTGCCACAACTTAGTTGCTCAAAACAACACTAATTTATTGTCTCACAGTTCTGTATGTCAGAAGTCTGGGGGGACTTACCTGGTTCCTCTACTCAGGATCTCCCCAGACTGTGGGCTGGGCAGGGATTTTATATGGAGGCTCTGGGGAAGAATGTGCTTCTGTTTTAGTCAAGATTCTGCAGAGACCAATTATATATACATATAAAATTGTGTGTGTGTGCGTGTGTGTGTGTGTGTGTGTGTGAGAGAGAGAGAGAGAGAGAGAGAGAGAGAGAGTATAAGAATTGGTTCATGCCCCGGCTGGTTTGGCTTAGCGGTTGGAGCGTCGGCCTGTGGTCTGGAGAGATCCGGGTTCGGTTCCGCTAGGGGCCCTGGTTGGGTCGTGTGGGTGGCGACCACTCAATGTGTCCCTTTCATGTCAATGTTTCTTTCTATCTCTCTCTCTCTCTCCCTCCCACTCTATCTGAACAAAATATTGAAAAATGTCCTCGGGTGAGGATAAAAAAATAAAATAAAATAAAAAGAATTGGTTCACGTAGTTATGGAGACCAAGAAGTCCCACAATCTGTTGTCTGCTAGTTGGAGAACGAGGAAAGCTGGTGGTATATTTCAGTGCAAGTGTGAATGCCCAATAGAAGCTGCCCCTCTTTTCAAGCCCCTTTTACTCCTCCAAGAATCAACAGTGCCAATATTTGGTGTTTGATAAGATTGTCTACATGGACCATCTAAACAATTAATTATTAGAATTAATAGGACATTTTACCAAGTTTTTGAAATGAAAAATAAATCTAAAAAATCTATAATTCTGTATACTGTCTAAATGGAAAAATTAAATATAGAAATTAAAAAATACATCAGCCACAAAAATAGCTACAAGTAAATTTAATATAGATAAAATCTTCCTAAAGAAAAATTTTAAACTTTATTTAAAGACATTTAAAAAGTCTTAAATACATGGAAGGATGCCCGATGTAAATTGTTGAAAGACTTCATAAAACAAATATTTCAATTATTTCCAAATAAATCAACAAGAATTATGTAATTTTAATAAATATTTTATTGTATATATATTTTTTAATGTTTTTTTATTGATTTTAGAGAGAGAGAAAGGGAGAGAGAGAGACAGAAACATCGATGAGAAAGAACATCTATTGGCTGCCTCCTGCATGCCCCCCACTGGGTATTTGACCCACAACCTGGACATGGGACCTGACTGGGAATTGAACCAGTGACCTTATGGTGCATGGGTTGATGCTCAACCACTGAGCCACACTGGCTGGGCAATATTTATATTTTTAACAGTGATATGATTGCAAAATTTATATGAAAGTAATGTATAATAACTAAAATGACCTTGAAAGAGATGATGTGACTAATTACTCTTAAAGTATCAATATTTACTATAAAGCTATAATGATTGAAGCAGTGTGGTATGTATACACAAATAAGCTAGTAAGACAGAATAAAGGGTCCATTATTTCTAGATGGACATGGTATATGACAGAGGTGGTACTGCCGACTGGTGAAGATGATCAATAAATGATACTGGGGCAACTGACTATCCATGTGGGAGGAAACAAAAAGAAATTGGATTCCTACCTCATTTGTAGACAAACAATTCCACTTTGATTAATGATGTAAATGATAAAATTAAAGCATAGAATTTAATATAAGAGAATATCCTTGATTTTGAGATTTGTAGGATTTCTTTCAAAAATATAGAAAGTACAAAATATAAAGGGGAAAAAACCTGATAAATTTGGCTCATATATAATCCATGTGGCAATTCAGGTCTTTCTTATCCTGCTATCGCCATATTTGGGTCAACTTTGGGAATAGGTGCTCAAACTTCAACATCTCCTTCTTAGCCTCACCAGCAACAGTACTATAGGACAAAAAATAGGCTGGAAAAAATACTGATGCAAAAGAAAATTTTAGAAGAGACCACACAACATAAGATTGTGGACAAAGAGAAGGAAGAAAACCAAAGCAGAGTTAAAAGGGAGACGCCACCTCTCTATTCAAGCCCCTTTTACTCTTCCAGGAGCTCATCAGGTCCTAGGGGTGGTTCACCAGTGGACAGGGCTTTGTGTACTTATGGCCAATTTGAATCTAGACTAAGAGGGTTTCAGAAAAAGCCATTACTTTGAAAGGGGAGTCATATGAATATTGATATCAGTTCTTAATCTATGAGTTAAATGTGTGACTAAAAGTCATTGTCTACAAAACTGTATGTGAAAGTAGCACATTAATTTGCTGAAGATTGTACCTGCAATCTTCTATTGAACTGGACCAACCCAGGTGGATAGTTTACACCAATAATCACAATATCCAACCCACTCCGTTGAGGAGAATATATTAATTTCTCCATGCTTACAGGAACTGAGAAAAATCAGTTCAAATTTGAAGATGTTTTTATTAATAAAAAATTTTCTATTTTAAAGAATTAACTTCAAAAACACTATGCTCTCAAAGATGATTGTTACAAGTATGAAAGTAGCTTAATAATCTATGAAATGATAACCAGTAATTTGAAATAATCTCTTATTTGAAATAAGGTTAATTGTAAAATATATCAAAGTTAAATAACTTATTCAGGAAGAACAAATTGCAGTGGCTCTTAATTGCTGCTAACATTTATTGACTGGTCTATTTATTAGAGGTTTTACACAGATTTTCATTTCCAAGGTTACTATCGGGAGAGATGTCATTTTGTCTGGCCCAGGCTTTGTAAGCCAAAGTACCACTGCTTTCTAAAGGCAGCTCTCAACACCAGAGGCATAACTGCCAGAATGAAATCATTATTCTCTTGGGGCTGGACTTCATAGATCCAACTACTTTAGGTACAGCAAATATTTCATCACTACATGGATTTATAAACTAAGACTGACACAGGCAAGACACAAAAAGAGAAAGACAAAGAATTTCGACAGGTTAATGGTCCAGTCACATTTTATTTCCTTTCCCTTTATCAATGCCAAAAATCAAACAACAGATACTATACCCAACACAAGTAAAACACATCCGTGGACTCCATTCTCTTAAAAATAATTATCAAATGACCCCATGTTATATCACCAGTAATCAAAGAAGTATGGATTGTCAGCAATAGTTTATGCCTACTGAAATATCCAAAGGCATTATTGGATTATTATAATATTTTGAGAATATTCTTTTTAATTAAAGGTGAAATACTGGCTCTCTTCTTAAAAACACATATCACAACATATTTGGAAACAATGTTACAGAAAAGTAGTTCCAGATGTTCTCTGAGAAGTCATGAAAGCCCATCTGAGAAATACGGATATACAGTAATGTACCTGTGTGTATAAGTTAAATTTTTGTGTATACATACATTCATGTGTGTCATATACAGACAGACACACACACTCATATATGATGACAAGAAAATAAACCAGAGTAAATGTGGAAATTTGGGGAAAGAAACTGATAACTCTCCATAAACAATTTGCTAAAGTAAATCACTGAACTTAATGGTTGAAGTGAAACACACGAGGGAGCAATTAGGTAGAGTAATGCAAGGCAAATAAATAAGACCAAACTTCATGCAAATGTAATGCTTCTTCAGCGCTGCTAAGTTTCAGGAAAAGTTAACTTCACTAGTTAAATCTCAGGAAGGAGAAGTATTATGACCACCTTCAGAATCCAGTGAAGCTACAAGCTCCATTTTTTTGTTCAAAAAACAAGAGTAAATGGTGGTGAATTTTGATATTGAATATATCCTGTGAACTTACTGAACTTCCTTATTAGTTCTATTAGCTTGTTTTGTAGATTCTTTAGGATTTTTTAAACATAGATAATTATGTCATTTGTAAAACGTCAATTTTTTAATTTCCTGTCCAATCTGTATATGTTTTATTTTTCTTGACTTCTTAGCCTGTTTAGGATATCTAGTACTATTCAGTTATGATTGTGAGATAACAATCATATGTCTTCCCTCATAGATATATCAAATTGACTCATTGTTTCCCCTGTGTACCACATGATCACTTTTGTCTTCAACAGATTTTATGTATATAATTTTATTCATTAATATTTTGTTTAGCACTTTTGCATCTACATTCTTAAGAGAGATTGGTTTATACTTTTATTTCTTTTTTTAAATTTTGTTACTGATTTGATAGAGGGAGAGAGATCAATTTGTTGTTCCACTTATTTATGTTTTCATTGGTTGATTCTTGTATGTGCCCTGACGGGGGATCAAACCTGCAACCTTGGTATATTGGGATGACGCTCTAACCAACTGAGCCACCCAGCCAGGGCTCATAATTTTATTTCTTGTAATGTTTTGGTATTTAGACTATGCTGATCTCGTTAAAAAAGTCCAGCTACAATGAAATTAAGAACTTGTATTTTTCAAAAGACATAAAAAGGAAATGAAAAAAAAAAGCCATAGAATAGAAGATAACATTTTTTTTTTTTTTATCCTCACCCGAGGACATTTTTCCATTTTTTGTACAGACAGAGTGGGAGGGAGAGAGAAGAAGAGAGAGAGGGAAACATCGATGTGAAAGGGACACATCGAGTGGCTGCCACCCGCACGACCAACCAGGGCCCAGGAGAAACTGCAACCGAGGTACATACATGCCCTTAGCGGGAACCGTACCCGGGTCTCTCCAGACCGCAGGTGGACGCTCTAACCGCTGAGCCAAACCGGCCAGGGCTAGAAGATAACATTTTTAACATATGTAACTGATAAAGGATTTATATGTAGAATAGAGGTCTTCTGCAAATCAATAAGAAAAACAAAATTAAATAAGATAATGGATGAAAAATTATAAGCAGGCAGAACACAAAATGGAAAATACAAATGACTACTAAACAAATGATTAAATGTCAAACCTCATTAACTTTCTGGAAACATGAAGTTGAAATTACAATGAAATACCAACTATTGCACATATCCCCTAGACTGGAAAAAATGAAAAACTCTGAAAATACCAAGTATTTTCAAGGATAAAGGATACTGTGTAACAGCAATTCTCATTCACTGTTGGTAGATGCATAAATTGGTACAAGTATTTTGAAAAATTGTCAATATCATTTATTAAATTTAAACTTATATATGCTTCACAACTCAGAAATTCTAATCTTGAGATATACCCTAGGGAAATATGGTTATATGTGTGCCAGGAAGTATGTCCAAGAACATTCATATCAGCATTGACATGTAATAGCAGTAAACTGTAAACAATGTAAATATCTATCAATAGTAGAATGGATAAACTTGTAGTAAAATTTCAAAAAATGAATATTATGAAGCCACAATAATGAACAAACTAGAACAAAACACAGTGATGGGGTTGGAATTAACCAATATAATGTTAAATAAAGGTAGAAATTCTCAAAAGAATAGACAAGGTACATGTCGGGATGGAACTATGGGATTGCTGCTAATGTTTATTTCTAAGTTCACTTGATCATTCTATAAATGTCCACTTAATAATAGTCATTATATGGTATATTTTAATGTTTTTGTACGTATATTTTACACTTTTAAATATTTAAACATATTTTTTAATGAAAATGATTCATATTATACCTGTCTTTATGAAATCACATACTGACATTAATAAACTTCAAGATACAATAACAATATTAAACTTCAGAATTTCAAAACAAATATATTGTGTTAGAGAATGTAGGGTGTCAGCTATTTGTAATAATCTTCAATGATGTTTTTTAAACAATACACTGTTATGATTTGTGACAGTTAACTTAAAATAAACCAAAACGTAGATTTCTTTAAAAGACTTACACATTTAATTGGTAAAGCCAACAGACTTGGTAAAACTCCAAAATATGAATAATAGTTTGTGATAGCTTTGTCAAGTCTCAATTAATTAATTTAGCTTATCTATTATGATAGAAATACATGTTATTTTTATTTCATAAGTATAAGCTAATAAGAATAAATAAACCATTAGAGAAAGGATGTTTTCTGTAACTTAAAAAATAAATGGGACAGATTAATCTTATTAGTCCAAGAGAGACCACTTAGTAACATTAGCTAGGTATTCTAGAATATTTTGTGTTTTGTTAGGAAAATAAATAAATAAAGAGAGACATCTTTACAAGTCTATTCAGTCAAAAGCAAGTACTTTTGACCTCAGAATTGATTGAAATGATCAGTGATCTGTATGTATTGAGATGTGTTTCTTTGTAGTTCAATTGGGAAAGATAAGAGACATTGCAGAAAAAGCAGGAACTCTGGAATCCTGTAGAGCGACGACTCCGGGCAAGTTCATCTTTCTAAGCCTCAGTTTCCTCGTCTGCAAAGAAGGGAGATGATGTTAGGGACCTTTCAGATTTGCTGTGGATATTGATGCGGAGAAAGTAAAGCTTGCACATGGCTGACACACATTGAGTGTCAGTTGCCCACTTTCCAGTTGGGATTGCTTCCAGCCCTGTGACTCCATAGCTCATTTAAATGTCAAAGCTCCTCTTTAAAACTTAGCATATTCGTATTTATAAAAATCTTTTACCCAACTTCATTTTGAAAATGCAAGAAATGGAAAATACTGCATTAAAAAGAAACTCCTATTGTTAGATAGTCAAATCCATGCAGATATGACAAACTTCGACTTGTACCCAATTCAACGGCATGTTAAATGATTACCACGTTCTCTCCTCAAGCTCTCTCGGAACAAGGAGGAAGTCTGTCTCGGGAAAATCTGATGCTTCTCTACTCCATTCTAAAAAGATGACTAACCTGGTAAGATGGTTTCTAGTCATGAATTTTACTCTGTGTGACCATGGACATAGTTCACAGGTCTTCTCTGAGAATCAGATTTCTTAACTCTAAAACGAGGCTAGTAATACCTGCTTTGCCTCTTTTACAAAAGTCTTATAAGGATCTAAAGAGAAAAGAGTATAAACAACACCTGATTAGGAATCTAAAGACCTTTGATTTAAATAAAAGAAAAAATGATATCTAGTCATATTGGACAAGAGATAAAAGGGAGCATTCACTTGAAATATTAAAAAAAAATCTCTTTCTGAAAATCTTTTCTAAACCACAGGAAGGATAAAAAAATAGTGGTCAACACTTTACGTCAGCAGACCTTCCAGAGTTCAGAGTAGAAAACCATGTCCAGCCTGGGCCATTCACCAAGTCTCTCTGAACCAGTGTTTTATCTATAAAATAAAAGGTCTAAAACAAAAATTCTCCAAAGTTTTTTCCAACTCAAACTTTGTGTGATTGGAAGAAGAGCTTTAGAAATTGGAAAATGACTGATACTTTATTGCAGCATAATAAAATATATTTGTAAACCAGGAGGCAGAATAAAATATGTGAGTGAAACTGAACCTGAAATATTAGACAAGTTTAATCAGAATTAGCAATTTTAATGGTTGCAAATCTACAAGACATCTGTGCAATGCTTCTCTCTAAATGAAACAATCTATGTGAAAGCATTTTGGAAACCATAGATGCTATGCAAATGTGAAGTATCATTAACATCATCAACTTCTTTACTTGAGCTCATTGAATTTGCAGAAGTAGCTTGTACATTTCAGCTGTGATCAATCTCCCAGGGTGGGCATGGTGGGGAGGGAGAAAGAGAAAAGAGGAAGAAGATTTATTTTTCCTGTTTTCTAGTGTCCCCTGTTCGCTGAGAATGTGTGTCTGTGATATAATACAAACAAGACTTTTTTTTTAAATTTTTTCTTCTAAGCATTAAGAGATAATGCTTTCTGTTAGATAGATAGGCAGATAGATAGGTCTTTCTGTGTGTTTAAATTAAAGAAATAGTCATTTTAAATTCTCATTTCTTGGTTTGAGACATTTTAAAATGATTAGGTATTATGATATAGATTATATCATTGTATCCAATATTTGCTATAGACTATAGCTTATTTATTTCCTTCTCTAAGATAAGCTATCATTTGCATAATTGGAAAGTGCTTTAAAATAAGAATTGCTAGTTATGAGTCATGGTAATGATGTTAGACAGTCTGGCAGTATTATCTGCATTTGACCTGGAGAGAAGCTGAGAGGTTGAGGCGGAGGCAGAGTGCAACCTGGACCTGCCAGGCTGCCTGCAGAACGCCAATCTTTAGGAAAAAGCAGTGGGATTATCATTTGGAAGTTGCCAGAGGATGGACAAATTTAGCTGCATAAGCACCTACAAATCCTCAGGAAATGAATGTATGCCGTCTTAAAACCATATAACCTGGCTCAATGGCTTACTGGAAGTTGCTTATTTAAATCAAATGTTAATTTCAAAGAACCTTTAGGGAAACCACTATAACCACTTATGAACTAGATTATTAAGAAGGAAAGCTGGGTTTAGCACTTGCTTGAAGTTGTATTTTCATCAGATTTCACCTCTCTCCTAAGAGGATAATTGGGTGAATAGTGCATCTTGGCCTGGGGATGGAGAGAAAGGAGTGGAGATTGGAGAGCATCTTGCATTTTTTTCCCCCCTCTCTAATTTCTAGCTATTACAGCTTTGGCTAAACCATTAGTCAAACTCCCTCATGGTAATTATGTCACCACTGAAAGCTCCAGAGCAAATAAATACATATTTATTTCCCTAAAGTTTTCTTAAAATTAGCCTCTCAGCTCAGCTCAGAATAGAAGATGTGCAGTTTGAAATACAAGTCTTTCTGCAACTCAGTTTGAGAACTCTCATATACCCTATGATCATTATGAAAGGAAATCATCTGGTGCCCCTGGAATACAGCAGATTAAACAGTGATGTGCAGAGCTTCCGTGGCCTGGGGAGGTCTTCGTGGTATCACACAGCAAGTACCACAGTCTAACCCAACTGGGGAAGGAAGATTTCATTGCTGGGGGAGGGGGCTTTTCTGTTTGAATTGCAAACCAGAAAAATCTCTCTCTGCTGCAAGAATATCAATCCTTCACAAAGGGACAGAGGAGCAGAAGAGTTACAACCAGTTGTATGGTAGCATGGAGCATTCCACAGTGACTCCTGGAGTGGACAAGAAAACAATGACAGAGCTGTGAAGCAAGAGGCAGACCTTCCAACACAGACTATGTAGGAAGAAAACAGGAAAACGGAGACCTAAGTGGACCCAGACTGAATCAATACCATGAATAAAAATACTATAAGATCCCACTGTATTTTTAAGATTGTTTGTTGTGTGCTGACCTTACATATGTAGCAGGGTAAAAAAATTCTTATTATCTTAATAGTGCAAACTAAAGCTCCTCTTAGGAGAGAAATGTCCTTGTTAAGGAAATAATATTGTAACTCATGTTGCAGGCAGAATGTGAGTCTTTGGAATCAGCTGGAGGCAAAACATAGAGTCAAGCTACTCTGCATCCAAAGGGCTTAGGGATGTGTGGTCCTGGGGGTAGTGAGTGGGTAAGGAAAGGATTGCAGAGAAGAGCCCGAGAAGGCTAACCTACATGGTGGAAACTACAGCGAAGGGTCCTGGGAGAATCCCTGCAGTGCCTGGGGGAGATTCCAAAGGCTTTTTAAGAACAGAGATGCTAATAATCAAATTTAAGTTGTTTAGGGCTTTCCAGGTTAACCAGGATATTACAGATTATCCTGACCTTTAAATAAAGTCTGCTGTATCCGTTTCCTTGTGCAGCAAGTGTGGGGGGGAACACAGGACCTAGATGATGGAAGCAGAAACTCAGAGCCAGGGGAACTGGATGCAATGGAAACACATGCTCCCCAGCCTCCCAGAACCCCAAAGAACCTCTGGAGTAATAATGACAGCTTCCACCACAAGCATCCTCGTTTCTCTTTTCTGAGCAGCAAGGGTGGAGAAGCCAATGCTCCTGGGACAACTCTCAGCCGTGGGAGGTGGAGGATGGAAATGGATGGATAAAGGTCCCAACCTTCCTTTTCTTTCCTCCAGAGAGAAACATTTGAAGTGTTTTCACATAGTTTCTGAAAGAGTTCTCAATGGGCCTGAGCCTTATTCGTCCACAGTAGAAATATGCTCATTATCATACTCTTGGGCTATCTCCTGTTTCTGTCTTACTTTCCCCACTTCTATACCTGCACCCAGGTTCTTAACTTAGGTCTGCATTGGGGAAAAACCAAACTGGTCTAATTCAAGAGCGACCGCTTCTGCCGGTTACTTACCTTTAGAAAGTGTCCTTTGCATAGACAAGTATTTATATGCATGTGCATGTACGTATACATGTATATGTATAAGTGTATTATATAGAACATCAGCTTTTTACAGTTTCTCAATTATCCAAACTATGTACAGGGAAAAATTCATATCCTAGAGAATAGTCTAAGACAGCTAAGTCTCTTATAAAAATGTACATCTGAAGTTGAGAGAGAATAAATCTTATTATACTGTTAATCACATTTAAAAACCATGCATAATGCATGCCATTTAGTCTAAATTGTGTTGCCAAGGAGTCCTGAAGCAGACACCATTCATTCTCCATACTCCTCTTAGGTGCCTTCCTATTTTGTTGCACATACATGAAACACATAGCACACAGGACTTCTTAGCAACATAGTTCTTCTAGTTGAAGTAATGGTTTCAAATATTTAAAGTATTTATTGTAAATGACTGAAGTTGTGCATAAAATGATCTTAACGAGTTTTAAGAAAACATGATTTCAAAGATGCTGCATCTTAGCAGTGACTGTAGCATTCTCAGGCTCTGTTGGTTGTGCTGGTTGTCCATGTGCCACACCAGCAACATGAACTTAGTGCTTGGTGGCCTGCTACTCCTTCTGCTGGGACATGTGGTTTTCTCCAACATATGGTTGTGATATTTCCTATCATGGTTAATACTTCTTGTTGTTAAACTGGAAGAGGTTGGTTTCTGCTGGTGCTAATTTGACCTTATTACTGCTTGCCTGAAATTGAAGATAAACCTTTCTAAAAGTTTATACTGTGATTAATATGCCGTGATGATCCACGACTGCACACACATATACACACAAATGTGCATGCTAAGTTTGCTATATACCATGAGAATTCAAAACGGATTGGGTGTCAGTTAAACCAGCAATGCAAGAATAACAACTAGTGGATTTTTTTCTCTTTTTTAAATTAATTTATTTTTGTTACAGATGTTTCTCCTTTTTCCCCTGTTGACACCCTCCTCCCTGGTCCTGTATCCCACCCCCTTCACAGTATTGTTGTCTATGTCCATTGGTTATGCCTATATGAATAGAAGTTCTTGGGTTTATCTCTTCCCGCCTTCCCCCCACCCCTCTGCTTCTGAGGTTTGTCAGTCTGATCCCTATTTCCCTGTCTCTGGGTCTATTTTGTTCATCAGCTTATTTTGTTCATTATATTTAGTGGATTTAACTTTTATCATTAAGTTTTATAGACATTGTTTACAGTCATTACAGTTATATTCAGATTGAGTATCATAGGAACTACTTTCACCTCATAACGAGTCAATTTATTTTAGAGGGGGATGTACAAAATCTGCTATGTTGCCATGGTTTCTTGGCTTCTTTGAGTTCTTGTGAAATACTTTTGTATTTTCAGCTGTATCTTCACATTATTTTTAAATGCCAAGTATCACATGAGAAAATAGCTGTATTCAGAACAAATATTAGGGCCCCATTTTAATATCTTGCTTATCATAGGCAAATGTTTTCAAACTGTATTCTTTTCCATCCATAAATGCTTTGTAGTGGTGTTTCCCTAATTAGCAATTTTAGTGGCATCCTTTCTTCGCCATCCTGCTAATATATCCTGGGCGCTGATTTCATGCTAGTCTCCCTCATCCAAACCTGCTCTTGGGAAATGGATCTGGACCTAATTCACTCTACTATGTAATGTAGTGGTATCATTTGTTTTCTGGAAAATTTGGAGCCATGGCTGAGGGGGGAGATTCTGTTTTAAACTTTAAAAAATTAGAAGCTGGGGGAAATTTTTAAATGTATGTATAATTGTTTTATTGAGTAGCCTTAACATGGGTTATAAACATGAAATATTTTTATTTTTCTCCAGTCACTGTTTCAATGACGCTCTATTAAATGCCACTTGCTTGTTTCTGAAGGACATCTTGGAAATGTGCTATACCTTTTACCAAAGTCCAGGTGTGTTTGAGACTCTCATCTCATAGTGTCTTAAATCTCACTTGTTTCCCTTCCTACCCACAACTCGTCCCTCTCTCTCGTACGCCAAGTTTGTGGCTGGAAAGACTTGGAGTGCGGAGAAGAGTTGGTCTGATTCTGGTTACTACTTCCTTCCCTTTTCTATTCCCAAGCTCAGTTTCCTCAATTTGAGAGATTGGAGGAGAAGCAGGAGGTACAGAGCTCTGTTGGGGTCAATGGTCACCTGCTGCTGGGGGCAGGCTTGGGGGAAACCATGATCTCAGGCAGGCTCAGGTTGATTCTCTTGGCTCTTTTGATATAACTGTCTCCATGGAGATTCTGTGCATGGCTCCCTCGGGAAGGATTTTAGCTCTCAGCCTGCTCAGCTCCAGAGGGCCCTCAAAGAAGGGCAGACTTGTCTCCCTTAAGTCCCTCTCAAGTAGTCCGTGTTCTGATGCCCCTCAGGGTGACATCTCCCTACCCCTCCTGGGGGCCTTGGAGAACTGGAATGGGGTGACTCTATTCTCTTCTAACACAAACCACACCACCATCTGTGATTGCCTCTCTGCTGCCAAATATTCCTTCAGATCTTCTGCCTTTGCACAAAATGTGTCGGCACCAGGAATGATTTTTATATCTGCCCACAAACTTCAGGGAGCTCGCATCAGCCCTTCCCAGGAACTCCTGCCATGCTCTGCTCTGTCCAGTGACAGCACCAGGGTAGGACTGCAGCGAGAATGGAGATTCTCACCTTCCCACCGCAGACAGCCTCTCACCGGACCTCAAGAGCTTCAAAGACATTTCCCATAATACCCTTTATGGCAGACACAATTCTCTGACGGCCCCTAGATTGATGACCCTTTTGTAATGCCCTCCCCTGAAGTGGGCGGAACCTGTGAATGTGATGGATAGGCTATATTAGAAGTTGAGTAGGTTTTTAAGTAGATGACTTCAAGTTCTACAAGGAGCCATCTGGACGGGCCTGATCTAATCAAGTTAGCACTTAAAAGGAACTACTCCCCCTTCCTGAAGGCAGATAGGTTGGAAGTACAAGGGCCAGTGACAGGGGCCACTAGTCAGCTCCTGAGAATGGCCTTCAGAAGCCCAAAATAGTTCTAGAAGGACAGGAAGCAAGACAGTGGGGACCTCACTACTCCAAGCATATGGAAACAAATTCTGCAAACTTTTTGAGGAGACTTGAAAGTAAATATTTTCCTAGTTGAGTCTCTATATGAGGAAACAGTGTAGATAACTTGATTTCAGTCTTGTGAGACTCAGCTAACTGTGAGATAAGTTTATACTGTTTTAAGCCACGAAGCTTGTTGCCATTAAGCAGAAATAGAAAGTTAGTACATGCTCTCTCTTCCCTTTCTGTTCTTCTTATGTCATCTGGAAGTGGGGCCCGTGCTCTCATGACATCTGAAAGGTAGAAGGACCAGCTCAAAACCATCTTGTAGCAAGCCTGGAAATACCTGGCTTAATTTCTTGCTGACTCCCTTCATAATGGCAGAGAAGAGGGATGATTAATACTTCTTTATCCTCAGGTAGGAGCCTCAATCACAATTCCAGAGCATCAACATGTTAAATATATACTAATGTCTTGTTATGTACAAAATGGGGCAAAAGTAGGTTTACAGTTGTTCATATGGCAAATAATACAATAATTAATAAATAATAATACAAAAATAAACTGTTTTGCATACTTACAGTTGTAAACCTACTTTTGGCCGCCCTTGTATGCACTATTGGATATTTTAGCGGCTTTATTATACTGTCCAGTTTTAGTTAGAATGTGTGTGTGTGTGTGTGTGTGTGTGTGTGTGTGTGTGTGTGTGTGTAAAAGAAGAAAGAGAGAGACACTTGGCTTGTTAATGCTTGGAAAATATCTTTTACATTATAAAGTAAGTACCATGCATTCAGGCAACTAAAATGTGTCATTCATTCAACATTTGTTGAGAAAACTCTCTGTGCCAAGTCTTTGAATTTGCTTTTAAATAGTTATAATTGGTGAAGAAGTGAGCCTCAAGTGGCTGAACCCTAAGGAATCAATGCATTCAACAAATATTTATTGAGCATTCTGGAGATAAATAAAAAATAGCCCCCATCTTCTAGGAGTCCAGCATACTAAAAATGGCCAAATATATAAACAAATATTCAAAATACAATGACAAAAGCAGACATACTATCAATGTCTGTCAGTGTTCAGAATACTTTGTAGGAGACTGTGTCTAAGCCAAGAGGTGTATGCAAAATTCTGTGTGTCTACTTTGTTTATAAAAAATAGTTCATTACTATATCATATTTTCTAACAAGTCTACGCCCAGGTTCACAAGGGAAGAGTATCCTAAACAGAGAAAGATATGCTTAGATAGAGATAAGACACAATATATTGCATGGTCAGTAAATAGACAGACTTCATAGGGTATGTGTAGGGTATTCCTGCATTTCTCTACTAATACTGCTTTGGAGAAAATTATAAGTATGTAAAAATAATAAAACTCTGACATGACACTCAAGCCAAAGATTTTCTAAGTATGGTTTCCAAAATCTGGATGAGCAATATAACACAGAAAAGCAACAGAAAAATAAACACAGCTTCCCTAAAACAAATGTTGCCCCCATAGAACCAAACTCTAACCAGTGAAAACTTCTTTTGATGCATCATTTTGATTATTTTTATTTTAATTTCACTAAATTTTGAAAACTAGTTTTGTGCCCAATTTGAATGACATTCTTTACCTTTTCATATTTTTTTCTTATTTGTTGATTAGATATAAATTTATGCTGCAGGAAATAAATCTGAAACAGGAGAGATCAAGAGGGATGAGTTCAGCCTGTTCAAATATGTTACACCTGTTTTGTTATATGCTTGCAGGGTCTGAACTGCATTGCTGTCTGAAGACAAAAGGTGTTCTGCAGCACTTACAGGTAGGTGTATTTCCAACAATTACTCCATAAAGTGCTGCTTGTTTTATAACGCGGATGCTATAGCAATATTATCGATGACAGTTTTGCATTTGATTTCAATAATTACTTTCTAGATGCAAGTAATTTGCAATAGCATGATTTTGTCTAATGATTCAACAATTGAAAAAACTTAAAAATTTCTGTTTTACTTCTAAGCACCCTTCTTTACTTGTATTGGATATATTCTTAAGTACCCAGTGAAATCATTCAATATCGCATGTACTTTTTCTATATTAACAATTTTCCTACTGCATAAAACTATTAGAGTTCACTGAAAACAAAGACCAAGAAGCAATGTGAGTACCTTATTTTAAATATTTGATTTATAATTTTAAAAGCATTATAATGATATCATAATTATACAATTATATAACTATAATAATGTATTAAAAGATTAATTGTAATTGTAATAAAATGTTATAAATAATTAAATTTATAATTATCATTCTTAAAAATAATTTAAAATTTTTATCTCACAATTTTGTGATACCAACTAAGTCTCCTTTCAATTATTAACTTTCTCTCAACTTTCAAATTGTTCTGAACTTACGCACATTAAACTTTTCAGAGACTGTTTTCATTTAATAATCAGTTTTAAAATTTGTTAATAAATATGGACTTTGAAGCAAGAAACAATTTTTAATAAATCCACCTTCCTAAAGCTTCTGAAGTATCTTCTCTTGTGCCATGCTTTTCTCCACGGGTGGGTGAGACTGGTCTGCGTGAACACCAAGCCAGTGTCCTGAATCTTTCTATTGTCTGCTGCTTGTCTGCATAATCTATCAGAGAAATTCCATGAACCACACTACTTTATACATATTCACTGAGATAAAACGTTAGCCATCCTGTTTCCTCAAAAAATTAAAAATGGAAGTGCCATTTGACCCAATGATCCTACTTCTTGGAGTATATCTTAAGAAGCCTGGCCCGGCCCATGTGGCTCAGTGGGTTGAGCGACATCCTATGGAATGAAGGTCCTGGTTCGATTCCCTGTCAGGACACATGCCCAGGTTGTGGGCTCGGACTCTGGTAGAGGATGTGCAGGAGGCAGCCAACTGATGTTTCTGTCCTATTGATGTTTCTATCTCTCTCCCTCTCCCTTCCTCTCTCTTTAAAAATCAATAAAGTAAAAAAAAAAATAGAAGTCTGAAACACCCATCAGAAAGAATATATGCACCCCCGTGTTCATAGCAGCGCTATTTACAATAGCTAAGATCTAGAAACAGCCCAAGTGCCCATCAGTAGACAAATGGATAAAAAAGCTGTGGTACATTTATACAATGAAGTACTATGCAGCTGTAAGAAGAGAGATCTCTTACCTTTTGAGATGACATGGAGGGACCTGGAGAGTATTATGCTAAGTGAAATAAACAGGCAGAGAAAGGCAAGTACCACATGATCTCACTTATGTGTGGAACATAATGAACAAAATAAGCTGTTGACCAAAAGAGATCCAGAATCATGGAAGTAGGGAACAGACTGACAAACCTCAGAGGGATAGGGGTGGGAGGGGTGGGAAGAGATAAACCAAAGAACTTATATGCATATATGCACAACCAATTGACATGGCCATTAGGCTGGGGGAGGCAGGAGGTGGATGGGAGCAGGAAGGAGGGAGTTAATGGGGAAAAAAGGGGGACATCTGTCATACTTTCAATGATAAAATAAAATATAGTAATGAAAAAAAATTTGCCATCCTAGCATAAGGCTCAGGGATGCCCAATAGGTGCGTAACCAAGACTTTGAGTCGAGGCTCATCTCACTAGTCTGATTTCTTCCGTCAGGTTTCCAGTCCTGATTAAGATGCAGTTATGACACCAGCCTCTCCTCCCAACCATTCCACTCTCACATTGCAGATTTGGAAGTGCTGCTTCAATTCTGATGCTGCTTCGGGTTCAACTATCTTATCTCCTCATGTGGAAGTCACCATTATCTCAGATCCCGGCATCTTTCCATATGTCCATGTCAAGATGGCTTCCCTTTCTAGTGGAGAGCAGGGATCCCGCCACCCACTGGCACAACGTGAAGCTAATTCATACGTTTCATAAAGTGCCTCCTATTGGCCAGAGATTTTGTAGTTCACGGACTTAAATAATGGGAAAGAGAAATTTCTTCTTTTCTCTTCCCTAAATGTTGTGCTTTCTGAACCAGAGAAATTCCTAGCTATAGCCTGTGAAGGGAGATTTGAATCAAGCTAGCTACGTTTTATTAGGTAGTACTCTGTAGATCAGAGTTCAGAGGGCCCTTGCTGTGTGTGGCATCTCTGAGAACATGGTTGATCTCTCCTTGGGGCAAATGGTTGTTAAAGTTTTTTGGATGTAGTGTCTTAAAGCACTTGTTTTATGGAAAGAGTGACCTGAACCACTCAATTTACTGCATTGCAGGTATTGTGACAATTTTATAAGATAATGTGTACAGAGTGTCTAATTCAGTGCATGGCATGTAAGACTTGGCCAGGAAAAGTCTTTCTCATGAGAAGTCTGTCTCCACCGAAACAAACGTTTTAGTTCATCACTGGAAGACCTCAGAATAGGTTGCACATTGGTCCGTCTTCCATTATGTTCATTGCTTAAAAGCTGTTGAAATACTATTGACATACAGTACACTGTACCTTTTTAAAGTATACAATTGGATGAATTTTAACATAGGTATGTATACACTTGTGAGGCTATCACCACAGCCAACATAATGACAAATCCATGGTGCCCAAAATATTTTCTTGCCCCTTTGTAACCCAATCTTTCCTGCCCTGCCTCCTTCCCTGGGGAATCACTGGTTCACTTTCTGTCCCTATAAGGTATTTTACATTTTTCACCTTTATGTGAGTGACCTCCGGAAACTGAGCGCCTCAGTGTTACAACTACGAAGAACTAAACTCTACCAACAATCACAGGTGCTTGGAAGAGGAGCCGGAGCCTCAGATGAGATTTCAACTTCCCACAACACCTTGATTGCAGTTTTTGAGACACCGAGAACCCAGATATCTGGCCTAGAGAACTGTGAGTCAATAAACGTGGATTGTTTTAGACTGCTAGGTCTCCGGTAATTTGTTACGCAACAACAGAAAACTAAAACACTGCCACAACAGTGACTCTACCCAGGCTACCATTTCTCTATATTTTAAACTAATGAGAAGTTTTCCTCCAAGGGGTCTAATACCATTTTTATGATAGCCTTCCTAAATTGCAGCTAAAAATGTTAAACTGAAAATTTTCTTTGGTCTGCCGAGATGCTGGAACTGCCTGTCTGTTGTTCACAGGGTCTCCCTTGTGCATTTGATCATTCCGATGCCTGACCACATCTCTGCATATGTTAGTCAAGAAAGATGAATTGGAAAGCAGTTTCTTTTGAAGACTGGCACTGGGAATAAAAGAATGATGGGTATTAGAACTATCGCTTTCTCTGAGTCTTTTTTTTCCCTCTTTTGTTCCCTCACTTCAGATCAGAACAAAAGTAAAAATACAATGCAAAGCCAAAAAAATCACTTAGATATATTTGACAGTTTTGATTAAAATTCTTGAACACAAAGCCAAACTTAACAAGTTGGAAAAGGGAAAGGCAAATATGAGGAAGAACTTATTGAGAAAATGCAGGAATAAATATAACCTGTGTGCAACCACGGTTTAGCTATAGATTTTTAGCCTGGTGTGTATTCCTTTGAAACCTTTCAAGATGCTGCTGGAATATTTTGTTTCCTTCCTGTTTTGTTGTTGATATGTGGCTCTGTAAATTTATTGTTGCTGTTTTAATTAATTTTATGAAAAAATGTACACATGCAACTTATATGATCCGATTAACCAATGTCACTGCAATAAATGTAATTTTAAAAAATTGGAAATGTTTCTTAACACCTCCCAAAAGAATTGGCACTTAGTTGCGGGTGTAGGGAAGAAAGGATAATGATATCAGGTGTGTGTCATTTCTCACTGCCTGCTTTGTGTGAGAGCAAGACCACGGACACCTCCTGCTCCCAGACTGGCCTAGAGGTTACATTTCTAAGATAGTGTTATTAGAGTATATACTGCTATTATGTAGGCATTTTGCTATTTTCACACATACCTTTAACTTTTTTTGGTATACTCTTTGGTTAAAAGAATAGACTTTAGAGCCAACTGACCTGAGTTCTATCACTGCATCTCCCAGTTTTTTGCCATAAGCTTCTGTGTAAGTCAACTAACCTCTCTGAGCACCAGTTAATCTTTAAACTGGAGATAAAACCTACTAATACATATAACTTTGAAGAATAAGTGAGATAATGTATGATATGCTGGTAATGATGCCTGGAATACAGCTATTAATATTAATGTATTGATATTAATAGAAGAAAGTCTTAAGATTGATTCACTAAAAATCTGTACATTAGTAAAGTTATTTTAACAAATACAAAATATTTATTAACTACTTACCTATTATATACAAAGTACCGTGCAAGTGAGGGGTGAAATTCTAGGTCAGACAGAGCAGTATTTCTTAATCATAGATCCTTTTAAAATGAAAACATCTGATGTACCTGTGTGTTAATTTGAACAATTTCTATTATAACACCACAACACATACACACACACACACACACACACACACACACATCTGTACCATTTGTTATGAAGATAATTGTTTATTGATCTGTTTATTCCACAGTAATAATAGTTATCATTTGACTATTAGGCACTATCCCATGCAATTTTACTGGTCATGTCATTTAACCACATACAGGCCTACTAAGTTCAATTATTATCCCTAACTGTCCATGTGATTAGAAATATAGGGGAAGAGGCTTAGGAAAGGGAATATATATATGTGAATATGAAACTTCAAGAGAGAACAAAACTGATGTTTCCTCCCCTACACATAAGCAAATGGCTAAGACACATATCTCAGAGCCCAATTTGAAACACAGTCTGTCTGACCCAAGAATTGTGCACTCATCATTACTTTGTATTAAACCTGAGTCAGTAGTCAGGCCTGGTTTCATTCATCATGAAATTAATAAGCTCCATATTTTGTGTTTTTAAAAATATTTTTCTTATTTATTTATTATTTATTTATTTTTATTAATTTGGTTTTGTTACAGGTGTTTCTCATTTTTCCCCCATTGACACCCTCCTCTCCTTCTGCCCCGCCCCATCCCCAGCTTGGTCATGCATGCATGTAAGTTCTGCAGTTTATCTCTTCCTCCCCTAAAACCCCTCCTCTGAGGCTTGTCAGTCTGTACCCCACCACTATGTCTCTGGGTTAATTTTGTTCAACAGTTTGTTTAGTTCATTATATTCCACAAATAAGTGAGATCATATGATATTTGTCTTTCTCTGCTTTGCTTGTTTCACTTAGCATAATACTCTCCAGGCCCTTCCATGTCATCTCAAAGGATAAGAGATCTTTCTTTCTTACAGCTGCATAGTATTCCATGGTGTACATGTACCACAGCTTTTTAATCCACTCATCTACTGATGGACACTTGGGTTGTTTCCAGATCTTAGCTATTGTAAATAGTGCTGCTATGAACATAGGGGTACATATATTCTTTCTGATTAGTGTTTCAGGTTTCTTAGGGTGTATTCCTAGAAGTGGGATCGCTGGGTCAAATGGCAGATCAATTTATAACTTTTTGAGGTAACACCATATTGTTTTCCACAGTGGCTGCACCAGTCTGCACTCCCACCAGCAGTGTATAGAGTCCCCTTTTCTCCACACCCTCGCCAACACTTGTTGTTTGATGATTTGTTGATGGCAGCCATTCTGACAAGTGTGAGGTGATACCTCATAGTTGTTTTAATTTGCATCTCTCTGATGATTAGTGATGTTGAGCATTTCTTCATGTTTCTTGGCCATTTGTATGTCCTTTTTGGAGAAGTGTCTATTTAGTTCCTCTGCCTATTTTTTTACTGGGTTCTTTGTCTTCCTTTTGTTGAGTTGTATGAGCACTCTATATATTTTGGAGATTGACCCCTTATCTGATGCATCATTGGCGATTATGGTCTCCCATACAGTGGGATCCCTTTCCATTTGATGGTTGTTTCTTTTGCTGTGCAGAAGCTTTTTAGTTTGATGTAGTCCCATGTGTTCATTTTTTCCTCTGTTTCTCTTGCCTTGGATGTTGTATCGGTGAAAATCCTGCTGCGTATGATGCCTGAGATTTTGTTGCCTACATTTTCTTCTAGAATTTTTATGGACTCACAAATTACATTTAAGTCTTTTATCTATTTTGAGTTTATTCTCATGTATGGTATAAGTTGGTGTTCTAGCTTCATTTTTTTTGCAAGTAGCTGTCCAATTTTCCCAACACCATTTATTGAAGAGACTGTCTTGATTCCACTGTATGCTCTTACCCCCTTTGTCAAATATTAATTGAGCATATTGTCTTGGGTCCATTTCTGGGTTCTCTAGATCCATTGATCTATCTGCCTGTTCTTGTGCTAGTACCAGGCTGTTTTGATTACAGTGGCTTTGTAGTATAACCTGAAATCTGGTAATGTGATTCCTCCTACTAAGCTCCATATTTTGAACACTGCCATTTAATCGGCACTGGGAAGAACCTGATATGGTCTAAAGACTCTTATGCATGCCCTTGTTAGGTCTAGTAGTACATGCCTAGGGGGAAATCACCACTATAGTTTTGACTGCAGTCAAGGAGATTGAGCCTAGAATTAGATGCTCTGTTCTCTCTGTGTGGATTCAGTGAAAGACCATTGTAGAAAACAAAGTTGACAAGAGAGCTTTTCTGGAAACCAAGTACAGAAGGGAAGCTGAATAAATAAATAAATGATTTACTTGGGAGACACTCTTTTGGCTTCTATAATTTTCAATATCCTTTTCACGATTATCCTTATTCATTTTTGGTCTAGGGAAATGTTACAAAATCTTCAAAACCAAGAAATACTTGATGTTTTCTGTAGGCCAATTATCTTTGCCAAACAAAACAGATGTTCTTCAAAAATTCTCTGCCACTTTGGAGTCCATAAGCACCATTTAAGTTCAGTCTTGGCTATTCAGTTCCTCAGGAGGGAAAGGAAGAAATAGTTAGTTATTCAGTGAATGTGAAAGTCACCAACATTGTAAAGCAGATGAATGGCAATGCTCTCTTTCTTCCTGCTCCCTTTACAGCTACAATTACTCACTCTGGCAGATACTACCAGTGCCATTCTAATATTTATTCACTCCCTTTTCCCCATGGTACCAAGATTTTTAGCTGGGATTATGGTTGCCCAGAAAAAGACCTCAGTGAGGTATGGTCATATGAGTACATTCTGACTCATGTGATGTGAGCACAGTAATGCAAACCTTCCAAGTCATCCTTTTAAGAGAAAAGAATGTATCTTTCCTCTTTTAGCTCCCCCTTGCCAGTGGCTATAACATGATTCTGATGACTGGAGCTGAAAATATCATCTTGAACCACAAAGTGGAAATTCTCAGAGCTGCCTTACCTGCTCTGGACTGCTTTTACCTGGGCAGCTGTGAGAGATAGGCATAAACTCTCCTGCTTAAACTACTTTTATTTTGGAATTCTATAACAATGGCTGTATCTATAGCCTAATTAATTTAGGATTTGATACTAGAATTGGGGTTGCCATAATAGAATCCAATATGTGTGGTATTGGCTTAGAAGTTGAGCAGCAGGTGGAAGGGATATAAATTAAGAAGCTGCAAAGTTGGTGACTTATTATTTTTGGAAATACATTTATGAAAACTGATACTGCTGATGTCGTAGAAGACAAAACACATATGAACATGGCCTGTGAGTCTAGGAAGTTGTTGAAAAACTCAGAATACTGGTGTATATTTACTGCCCTTTGAGGCTTTAAGCAAAGACCTAGAAAAAAGAGGGACTCACCTTAGAACTAGAACATTTGTGGTCATAGATTGAAGTGCTCACATAAATTTAAGAAAGTTTTTCTCTGCATGTAGCCTTCTACTAAATGGACAAAATGTCCAGTAATTTAGAATTGTACATCATTGAAAAAAGTTAATTACTTCTGTATCCAAAACTGAAACAGGGATAAGAAGTGGCTCAAAAGATGAAGACTTTGCAGGACCTAAAACTGCCCCCTCCCCCAGGCTTCTCTCAAGCATCTCCACATAAGTCAGTGAATGCAGCCCATAAACAAAAATCAGATTAATGTTGTAGGCTTTCCAATCAAGCTTATTGTTTTGGATGGCCTCAAGGAGGCCACTGATAACTTGACAATAATGGGCAAAGGCACAAGTCCAGTTAATACAAGAAAAGTTTCTCAGATGTAAGATGTCTGGCAAGAAAATATATTTGGCTACTTATTTATGAAAACAGCTTGAAGCCAATAAACAACAAGTCTACTAAAATTCTGAGGAATATGTATTGCTAAAGAAACCATACATCTGGTATGAAAAGGTCTGTGTCAGTTCAGCCTATAGAGTAACCCCTGAGTACATCTCCCAAGAGCAAGACATGCTCCGGTACTCTCATAAAGTTACTGTGGAGCATGATGGGTAAGGAGAATGTCCCGGAGGGCAAAGCCAGGGACCACTCAGCACAATGAAGAAGAAATTTCCTTAAGGAGCAGAATCAGAAGTTTCTAAATGAACTAACCAAGGACTAACCAAGTTGCCTGACTGGGAGGTTTCTACAGTATCTACCTCAGCAAGATTTGATGATTTCTAAAAACCAGTGACTGCTCTAGGGTTTCCCCTTTCCCCCCTGTTTTGACTGAGCATTTTAACTGTGGATATTTTATCCCTCTTCTCCATTTCCAATTGAGTTTGGGTGTGGTGGGGAGAGAGAAATAGCTTTTTTCAGTTGTCAGATCCCTGGACCATAACAAGCTACATTAACCTAATGGAGAGGACCACCTATTACCCTAAGACCATGGACTTTGAGGTTGATTCTGTAACTGAATGGGACTTTGGGGTTAATTTATTTGGAAAGGAGACAAATGTGTTAGGCTGTTAGTTGTCTCCAATATCTATTCTCCCTCTCTTCCTCAGTAACAGAACTTTTAGCTAAGAATGTGGGACACCCAGGAAAAATCTACTTGTCCAAAACTTCTGGTCAATGGAATGTGAGCAGAAGCACTATGTATTGGGTTTTCTCCCCTAGAGTGTTCCCTAAAGAAAAAGCTGTTTCCTCCCTTCTCTTTTTCTTCTTCCTGCCGGCTGAAATCCAGATGTAGAGGGTGAAGCTGAAGAAGTAATCTTGGTCCATGAAGTATCAGTCTTACGTTGGAGATTACAGAACCACAGCAGGCCCATCACTAACATTTGCAGGGGCTGGGATTAGCACTCAGATGGAGGGCCAAATACTATGGGCATCAGTAAACAGTTATACATCAACCTAAAAACTATTAAGTAGAATATGTTCTAAGCTCCTAGTTTGACAAATATACCATTAAATGAGCTTGCATGCCAGATTCAAGCATAAAATCCTTGAATTTTTGTGTGTGTGTGGTGGTATGTGCCCCTAGCAGGAACCAAACCAGGGCTCTTTGGTCTGCAGGCCGATGCTCAACCGCTGAGCCAAACTGGCCAGGGCAAAATCCTTGATGTAGCCAGAATGTAGTAGGCTTCCCAGTTAAGTGGTCAGAAACAGATAATCGCCTAACACTGATGTTGCCACCCATCTATGTTTGTGTGGTGCACTATAAGGGATCTCATGGCATGTACATACATCCTAGATCACATGTCTAAGTTCCCACAAACATCTGCCACTGAGCCACCCCTTGCCTTGAGCCTACAGGAGTACAGATCAGCAGCACGGAATCGAACCCATGGCCCTTTGGTCCATGGAGCTGTGCTCAACCTCTGGAAGCAGGTTTGGGGCCATTTGAGCAAGGTTCTCTGGATCCTGAGTAACTAGCACATGGCTTAAACTATGGGGGAAGGGACAAAGGTTCCAGGTAGGCAAGCCTCTTTGGTCCCAAAGACTTCTGGTTTATGGACAGGGTGCACACTTCAAGAAGGGCCAGGACAGGATTCTCAAAGATCAGGCCAAGGCCAAGGGCCATTCTTGCCCTGGTCTAAGTGTGGTACTGGCTATACGTTAGAAGGATACAGATTTCTGACACTGAGAAGCCATCATGTCTACTCTTGGGTTGCTTACTCTTAAATAATTCCATAAGAGAGAAATGAATTTTTATATTGTTTATACCACTGTTATTTTGAGTCTTTGTTACAATAATTATACCTATATTCTAACTATAGTGCTAACTATCTTCCAACAATAGTTACCTGGATTTAATTACAAAGAAGGATCTCAATCTTTTCTCCAAAGTCCTCATCCTCTTCTTTTTTTTTTATCCTCACTTGAGGACATTTTTTGATATTTTGTTCAGATAGAGTGGGAGGGAGAGAGAGAGAGAGAAACATCAATGTGAAAGGGACACATCGAGTGGTTGCCACCCACACGACCCAACCAGGGCCGGGGACAAACTGCAACCGAGGTACGTGCCCTTAGTGGGAACCGAACCCAAGTCTCTCCGGACTGCAGGCTGATGCTCCAACCGCTGAGCCAAACTGGCCAGGGCTCTCATCCTCTTTTTTATATTTCCATGGTCTATTTCTTCCGTAATCATAGATAATTGCATTTTTCCATCCAGCTTCTTTTTTATAATCCTCACCTGAGGACACTTTTCTATTGATTTTCAGATAGAGTGAGAGGGAGGAAGAGAAAAAGTGGAGAGAGAAAGAAGCATCGATGTGAAAGAGACACACCAATTGGTTGCTTCCTGCACGACCCCAACCAAGGCTAGGGATTGAACCACAATGGAGTTACATGCCCTTGACCAGAATCGAACCTATGACCCTTTGGTCCATGGGCCAACACTCTAACCTCTGAGCCAAACAGGCCAGGGCCCATCCAGGTTCTTACGTGTTAGTTAACATCACCTACATAAACTTTCTTTATTTTATTTTTTATTAATTAGTTTATTTTTGTTACAGATGTTTCTCCTTTTTCCCCTCTAGACACCCTCCTCCTGATCCCGACCCCACCCCCCACCACCAGCATTCTTGTCTATGTCCATTGGTTACCCATAGATGCATATAAGTTCTTTGGTTATCTCCTCCCTCCCACCCGCCCCCCTCCTCTGAGGTTTGTCAGTCTGAACCGTACTCCTTTCTATGTCTCTGGGTTTATTTTGTTCATTATATTCCACAAATAAGTGAGATCACGTGGTGCTTGTCTTTCTCTGATTGGCTTATTTTGCTTAGCATAATGAACTTTCTTTTAAGCTTCAGCCTCTAATGTTATTTCTTACTGGTTAGTCCTGAATACTGCTGACAAAAGGGCAGGATTCCATTCAAGCTTGACCTAAACAACAACAAAATCAATATGTATCTCAAAAACTAGTTTTAAAAAACATAATACTTGATATTTCCTGTGCTTAGGATGCTTTTCTCACTTTTAAAACAATTTGAACACTTTGCTCTAAATATATTTTCCAGGATTTTTGTTTAGTCTATTTATGAATGAATAAACCAATGTATATACCTGTACCTAGCATACTCCCTAGTAGCCATATGTTTTCAGTTTTGAGTGTTGATCATCGTCAATGATGTATATATTATAGAATCTCAGAATGTCATATGATTCATTTTAAAATGAATGTATCTTATTCACTTATACTTTCTCAATTAGTGATTGTGGTGACCAGATCCTGAAATCTTCAGACATCCATCTGTCGAAGTTTATTGATCTTAAAAGAGATAAAACCTTTGGCCTTGGCCTGTTTTGATCTTGAACTAACTGAGGAAAGGGGAGGTATTGAGCTCCTTGTACATGCCATGCACTGTACCATCGCCTATGTATAAATTTTCCCATTTAATAGTCAAAACCACTCTGAGGTAAGTGTAATGGGTAGGGAACGTAGACCACACACCTGAGAGTGTAAGAAACACAAATTTCTAATTCATTTATTGAAACTTAATCTGTACTTTAGGGCCCCATTCAATGAAGTGAAAGCAACTTAATCTCACCCATATTGAAAATACCAATCTTAATTTTTTCTGAAGTTGGCATTTAAATCTGGAAGACTTTCTGAGTGTCATGGTGAGGGACATAGTGGGGCGCATCTGGTCCTCAGTTTTCATCTTACAGCCAATGCGATATGGCCCCTGAGCCAGCTACTTTCTTTTTTATTTTATTTTTTTTATCCTCACCAGAGGACATTTTTTTCTCCAGATAGAATGGGAGGGAGAGAGGGAGGAAGAGGGAAAGAAACATTGATGAGCGAGAACATAGAGTGGTTGCCACCCACACAACCCAACCAGGGCCAGAGACAAAGTGCTGCTGAGGTATATGCCCTTAGCGGGAACTGCACCCAGGACTCTCTGGTTCGCCGGCCGATGCTCTAACTGCTGAGCCAAACCAGCCAGGGCACAGCTACTTTCTTTAAAAGAGGTTCTAGATCTGTGCTATCTGGTGTGATAGCCAGGCGCCACAAGTGGCTTTTGACCACTTGATGTGGCTAGTCAGAATTGAAATAGGCTGTAAGTGTGAAAGACACACAGAATTTCAAAGATTTAGTACCAAAGAGAATCTTTCATTTATAAAATCCAATTGATTACATGTGGAAATGATAACATTTTAAATATATTTGGTTAAAGAAAATATATTATTAAAATTAATAATTATTGATTTTTAATATGAATACTAGAAACATTTAGATTACATGTGTAGATTGTGTTTTTTCTATTGGACAGCATTGCTCTCGATCTCTGGTCATTTTCTTCCTCCTCACCACAGGCTGCTTTGGTCAAGCAAAGTCATTTTCATTAGTGTTATACCCATTACTTTGCAGACCAGTGGAACGACTATTATAAAAAGTTAATTGAGTTTATTCTGGATCAATTCACACAGCGTTGCATAGATACTAAGTCATACATAAGCCTATTTCATTGTCTCTGAAAATTAAACTCATAGTTTTTATTTGAGGATCATCTAAATGGTTCTTGTCTACAGGGTTCCGAAAGCACTAGTAAACTCACTCATCAGATATTTAGAACTGGAAATTCATTCTCTGTTCCTGACCACCAGGAAAACATCAGTTTTTGTCTAAATGAATGAGGACTTCCCATGAATTAAAAATATTTGGGATCTCTCTCAGGGGTGTACAGAGGTGATGCTATTACAAGATTGGTTGCTATTTGAACTGTTCAGTTTTCAAAAGGAAAAATCATTCAAAGTCTCTTAAGCAGGAGTTTGTAGAAGGCTATAAAATTCCTTCAGTACCTGTCTCAACAAGAAGCCAACAGCACAATTAACAAAGTCAGGTTTGTTTGTTTTTTCAATTGTGGTAAGAACAGTTAATGTGAGATCTATCCTCTTAACCAATTTTTATGTGTACGATACAGAATTGTTAACTGTAGGCACCATGCTTCACAGCTGACCTCTAGAGCATATATACCTTACTCAACTGAAACTTTATACCCATTGAAAAGAAACTCCGTTTCCCCCTTCCAAGCTCCTGGCAACCACCATCCTACTCTCTGTCCCTGCCAGTCTGACTATTTTAGATACTTCAGAGAAATGGAATCATGCAGAAATTGCCCTTCTGGGACTTGCTTATTTCCCTCAGCATAATGTTTTCAAGTTTATCTGTGTTGTTGCAGATGGTGTCCTTTTTTAAGGCTGAATAATGTTTCACTCTATGTATACACCACACTTTCATTATCCATTCATCCATCAGTAAACTTTTAGGTTGTTTCTACGTTTTGGCTATTGTGAATAACACAGTAATGAACATGGGAGTAAAAATATTTCTTCAAGATCATAATATACATTATTTTGGATAAATACCCAGAAGTAGGATTGCTAGATCAAATGGCATTTCTATTTTTTATGTTTTGAGAATTCACAAAAATCAAAATGGATTAAGGACTTAAAATGAAAACTCCTAGAAGTAAATGAGGAAAGTGACCTAGGTCTTGGCAATGATTTCCAGGATATGACACCAAAAGCACAGATAACAAAAGCAAAACTAGACAAGTGGGACTACATCCAACTGAAAAATTCTACACAGCAAAGAATACAGAGTGAAAAGGCAGCCTACAGAATGAGAGAAAATAATTGCAAGTGTATGTCTGATAAGGGGTGAATACTCAAAATATACTAGGAAGTCCTTCAACTCAAAAGCAAAAACAAACACACACAAATAATCTGATGTAAAAATGGGCAAAGCAGTTGAATAGACTGTTCTCCTAAGAAGACATACAAATAGAGGATAGTTATATGAAAAGATCGATCAATAAAGTCACTCTTGAGGAGGGCGAAATACCCCAACAGAATAAGAGGCAGAGAACAGGAGAAAATTGAACTGAGAAAGTAATTTAGTTACTCTTTTTTCTTTGGAGGAAAATCTTGGAGGCTGGGAAAGGATTGGGGGGGCATTTTTGTCTCTACCCTTTGTATTAAAACTTGGAAAGAGGAAAAAAGATAGAGGCAGTTGAGGAAATAATTGTTTCTCCCTGAATCTTGATAAGACTTGCAGAAAGCAGACTCAGCTGAAGAAAAGGCATAGCTAAGGTTTTACAGAAAGCAGCTAATTAGAGACCTGGTGCTCGGAGACCTGGTGCAAACAGGCTGAGGAGCAGAGGTACCCTCTTAGTCACCCAGAAAGGAAAACGTGACTGCACTGCGATTCATTCAGATGAGAGTTACAGGCTCCAGAGTAGTTCTCCACCTGTCAAAAAAAAAGCCAAGGTTTTTTTTGTTTTTTTTTTTTTTACTTTTGCATAGTGCTGCTGTAGTAACAGATAATTGGGAACAAAATATTGAATCCCCATCCCTCCACGCTCTTACAGATGCAGGCTCAGAAGGAACATCAGCTGGGCAGACAATGTCACAGTGAGGGGAATTTCCCAAAGCAATAAAAACAGGGCCAGAGGGCTGGTACAAAAGTCATCCAAGAGGGAACAATTGCCAAGATCAAAATAAGAAAAGCCAAACTGGGTGTCAGATTCAATAGTGGCAATCACAAGGTGGCATGCAGGAAAGAAGCCCACATGTCCAGGAGCCAATGAAATATAGAAACAAAATCAGGAGTAAGGGGTGAATGGGCACAAGGCAATATTTATTCAAGAAATATAAAGCAGAGGAGGAAGAAAATGGCGGCTGAGTGAATGAAAGCTACACTAACAATCTCCCAGGACCAAACGGGAATTACAAATAAAATAAACACAAATCCTCAGAAAAAAGCAACAGAAAAGCAGCGGGACAGGACCATATAACCAGGGACACCAGTAGAATCTGCGGAGGTGACAGAGGGTGGCGGGCTGGGAGCCCACGGACAACAGCAGTCTGAGCTGTGAGCAGCGCTCTTGGGGATAAAAGACCAAGCCCGCTCAACAGCACAGAGAGCTGGGACAGAGCACTGGTTTGGCTACAGCCACTCACCTGGGGCTCCAGCAGAGGGAGGGCAGATTGAACTGGAACTCTGTGGGGATAACCAGGATTTGAAGGGTGCTCAGAGTTTTGCTGAGTCGCAGCTACAAAGCACTGTGGCCAGTTTGCTCCTTCCCACAGCTATGGGGAAAAGCAGCAGCCCCTCACTTGGAAATTCAGCCCCCTTCAAGGTGAGGCAAAGAAATGCAAATAAGGCTCATTAACAACCAGCATCTGTCCAACCCTCTGAAAATCCTCTTACTCAGAACACCAGTGCTACATTCCAAGGCACTGAGTAACTGAGACTACTAGCCCCCAAGCAAAAAGCTAGAGGATAACTGAACCTTTGCTGGGCTTGCAAATCTACCCAGGAAAGTAAGACTTGACAGTGGTATTTAACGTGGGCCCACCCAGGCTCATCCAAACCCAGTAGAGGGAGCCACAAATAGCAGAACACCAACACCCACAGGGAAAATTTGGCAGGCTCCAAAAGCCACTGAGATAGCCAAAATGGTGAAACGAAGAAACAAATCCCAAATGAAAGAACAAGAGAACTCTATCGAAGATGAGATCAATGAAATGCAGTTAAGCAAATTATCAGAGGTAGAGTTCAGAGCCATGATCTTGAGGAAGCTCAATAGCATGAGTAAGAACATTAGCACCATGAGTAAAGATATAGAAACATTGAAAACCAACCAAGTGGAAATGAAGAATGACATAGCATAAATAAAGAACACATTGGAAGGTCTAACCAGCAGAGTAGAGGAAGCTGAAGACTGGATCAGTGAATTAGAAGACAGGGTAGAAAACATCAACCAATCAGAAAACCAAAAGGAAAAAAAAATTAAAAAACAGGAAGATAGATTAAGAGAACTGTCAAAGAACTGGAAACATAATAATATTCACATTATGGAAGTCCCAGAAGAGGAAGAAAATGGGCAAGAGTTAGAGAATATATTTGAAGATATAGTGACAGAAAATTTTCCTAATTTATTGAAGGAAGAAGGTATTCAAGTTCAAGAAGCACAGAGAGCCCCAAGTAAGAAGAACTCAAACAGGCCCACACCAAGACCCATAATAATTAAAATGCAAAAAATTAAAGACAAAGAGAGAATCCTAAAGGCAGCAAGACATAAGCAACAGGTTACCTACAAAAGAACCCCCATAAGGCTCTCAGCTGACTTCTCAACATAAACACTACAGGCCAGAAGGAAATGACATGAAATAATCAAGGTCATAAAAAACAAGGATCTGAATCCAAGACTACTCTATCCAGCAAGGCTATCATTCAAAATAGAAGGTCAAATAAAGAGCTTCCCAGATAATAAAAAGGCTAAGGGAATATATTAGCACCAAACCAGCACTGCAAGATGTGCTAAAAGGACTGCTGTAATTAGTAGAAGAAATAGGAAGAAAAATAGAACCACACTAAACAAAAATGGCAATTAATAAGTACATATCAATAATCACCTTAAATGTGAATGGTTTGAATGCTCCAAAAAAAGACACAGAGTAGCTGACTGAATAAGAAAGCATGACTCACATATATGTTTACAAAGACTCACCTCACAACAAAAGACTCACATAGGTTGAAAGTGAAGGGATGGAAAAAAAATCTTTCGAGCAAATGGAAAGGAAAAAAAAAAAGCTGGGGTAGCAATGTAGCAATACTCATATCTGGTAAAGTAGATTGCAAAATGAAGGCCATAATTAGAGACAAAGAAGGCCACTACATA
The DNA here is from genome assembly GCF_014108415.1 of Molossus molossus. NCBI lineage: Eukaryota > Metazoa > Chordata > Mammalia > Chiroptera > Molossidae > Molossus > Molossus molossus. The sequence continues at coordinate 62,104,220 of NW_023425345.1, read as the reverse complement.
ATATTGACAGGATCTATCCAACAGGAAGATATAACCTTGGTAAACATATATACACCCAATATAGGAGCACCAAAATATATTTAAAATTTTCTGGGGGACTGCCCTGGCTGGTTTGGCTCAGCCGTTAGAGCATTGGCCTGTGGTCCAGTGAGACCCATGTTCGGTTCCCACTAAGGGCATGTACTTCGGTTGCAGTTTGTCCCCGACCCTGGTTGGGTCGTGTCGATGGCAGCCACTCCATGTTTCCCTTTCACATCTATGTTTCTCTCTCTCTCTCTTCTTCTCTCTCCCTCCTGCTCTGTCTGAATAAAAAATGGAAAAATGTCCTCAAGTGAGGATAAAAATAAATAAATAAATAAATTTTCTGGAGAACTGCAAAGGAGAAATCAACAGCAGTACAATCATAGCAGGGGACTTCAACACCCTGCTGACATCATTGGATAGATCACCTAGACAAAAAATTAACAAGGAAACACAGACTCTAAGTGAAGCGCTAGATCAAATGGATTTAATAGATATCTACAGAGAATTACACCCCAAAACTAATTCACATTCTTCTCAACTGCACATGGGACATTCTTAAAAATAGACACATATTCTTGAACTCTACAAGTTCAAGAAGATTGGAATCATATCAAGCTTCTTCTCAGATCACAATGGCATGAAACTAGAAATCAATTGCAACAAGAACATGCAAAGACATTTGAAAACATGGAGACTAAATAGCATGTTATTGAACAATGAATGGGTTACCATAGAGATCAAGGAAGAAATGAAAAACTTCCCGGAAACCAATGAAAATGAACACACAACAACACAAAATCTATGGGATGCAGTGAAAGCAGTTCTAAGAGGATAGTTCATAGCACTACAAGCCTACCTCAAGAAACTAGAAAAATTTCTAATACACTATCTAACCTCACAAATTAAAGAACTAGAAAGCAAAGAAAAAGAAAACCCAGTAGCTAGTAGGAGGAAGGAAATAGTAAAGATCAGAGCAGAAATAAATGACATGGAGACCAAAAAAACAACTCAAAGGATCAATGAAACAAAGAGCTGATTCTTTGAAAAGATAAACAAGATTGATGGACCCTTAGCTAGACTCACCAAGAAACAAAGAGAACCCAAATATACAAAATGAGAAATGAAAGAGGAGAAATAGTAACTGACACCTCAGAAATACAAAGGATTGCTAACAAATATTATGAACAATTTTACAGCAGCAAATTAGACAATCTAAGCGAAATAGACAAAGTTCTAGAAACACACAGTCTCCCAAAACTGAACCAGGAAGAGATAGAAAACTTGAATAGACCAAAAACAACAAAGGAAGTTGAAGATGTAATCAAGACTCTCCCGCAAACAAAAGTCCAGGCCCAGACAGCTTCACAAGGGAGTTTTACTGAGCATTCAAAGAACTAACACCCATTCTTTTCAAACTATTCCAAAAAATTCAAGAAGAAGAAAGATGCCCAAACTCGTTTTATGAGGCCAGCATAATTCTAGTTCCAAAACCAGAAAAAGACACTACAAAGAAAGAAAACTACAGACCAATATCCCTGATGAACATAGATGCCAAAATCCTGAACAAAATACTAGCAAACTCAATTCAGCAATACATCAAAAAAATTATTCATGACTATGTGGGATTCATCCCAGGGATGCAAAGCTGGTACAATATTCACAAATCAATAAATGTGATAACATCACATAAACAAAATGAAAGATAAAAATCATATTATCATATCAATACATGCTGAAAAAGCATTCGACAAAATCCAGCATCCATTTCTGATAAAAACTCTCAGCAATCTGGGAATAGAGAGATCATATCTTGACATAATAAAGGCCATATACGAAAGACCTACAGCCAACATCATACTCAATGGACAAAAATTAAAAGCATTTCCCTTAAGAACAAGAACAAGACAAGAGCACCCACTTTCACCACTCTTATTTAATATAGTACTGGAAGTCTTAGCCACAGCAATCAGACAGGAAGAAAAAATAAAAGGGATCCAAATTGGAAAGGAGGAAGTGAAACTGTCATTATTCACAGATGACATGGTATTATATGTAGAAAACTCCAAAGACTCCATAAGAAATCTACTAGACTTAATAAATGAATTTGGCAAAATAGTGGGATACAAAATTAATGTCAAGAAATAGATGGCATTCTTATACACCAAGGATAAACTCACAGAAAGAAAATCTATAAAAAAAATCCCATTTACCATAGCAGCAAAAAAATTAAGATACCTAAGAACAAACTTAACCAAAGAAATAAAGGACCTATTTGCAGAAAACTACAGGTCATTGAAAAAAGAAATAGAGGAAGATATAAAAAAGTGGAAGCACAAATCTTGTTCATGGATTGGAAGAATTAACATCATTAAAATGTCCATACTACCCAAGGCAACCTATAGATTCAATGCAATCCCCATCAAAATACCAATGACATACTTCACAGAACTAGAACAAATGCTTCAAATGTTCATATGGAACCAAAAGAGACCGCGAATGGCCACAACAATCTTGAAAAAGAAGGATAAAGTAGGCAGGATCACAATACCAGATATCAGGTTATACTACAAAGCCACTGTAATCAAAACAGCCTGGTACTGGCACAAGAACAGGCACATAGATCAATGGAATAGAACAGAGAACCCAGAAATGGACCCAAAACATTATGCTCGATTAATATTCGACAAAGGTGGGAAGAGCATACAATGGAGTAAAGACAGCCTCTGTAATAAATGGTGTTGGAAAAATTGGACAGCTACATGCAAAGAAATGAAATTAGACCATCAACTTACACCATATACAAGAATAAACTCAAAATGGATAAAAGACTTAAATGTGACTCATGAATCCATAAAAATCCAAGAAGAAACTATAAACAACAAAATTTCAGACATCATACGCAGCAGAATTTTCTTATTTTATTTTATTATTATTTTTTTTAATCCTCACCTGAGGACACTTTTTTGACATTTTGTTCAGATAGAGTGGGAGGGAGAGAGAGAGAGAAGCAATGACGTGAAAGGGATACATCGAGTGGTTGTCACCCACAGACCCAACCAGGGCCGGGGACAAACTGCAACTGAGGTACGCGCCCTTAGCGGGAACCGAACTTGAGTCTCTCCGGACCACAGGCTGACGCTCTAACCACTGAGCCAAACTGATCAGTGATACATTACCTAAGGCATCAGAAACAAAGGAGAAAATGAACATATGGGACCACATCAAACTCAAAAGGTTCTGCACAGCAACAGAAACAACCACCAAAATGGAAAGGCAACCTGCTCTATGGGAGAGCATAATTGCCAATGATATTTCAAATAAGGGATTAATTTCCAAAATACATAGAGTGCTCATACAGCTCAACAAAAGGAAGACAAAGAACCCAATTAAAAAATGGGCAGAGGAACTAAATAGACATCTCTCCAAAGAGGACATACAGATGGCCAAGAAACATATGAAGAAATGCTCAACATCACTAATCATCAGAGAGATGCAAATTAAAACAACTATGAGGTATCACCTCACACCTGTCAGAATGGCTGCCATCAACAAATCATCAAAGAAGTGTTGGTGAGGGTGTGGAGAAAAGGGGACTCTAGTACACTGCTGGTGGGAATGCAGACTGGTGCAGCCACTGTGGAAAACACTATGGTGTTACCTCAAAAAGTTATAAATTGATCTGCCATTTGACCCAGCGATCCCACTTCTAGGAATACACCCTAAGAAACCTGAAACACCAATCAGAAAGAATATATGTACCCCCATGTTCATAGCAGCACTATTTACAATAGCCACCATCTGGAAACAGTCCAAATGTCCATCATTAGATGAATGGATTAAAAACGCTGTGGTACATATACACAATGAAATACTATGCAGCTGTAAGAAAGAAAGATCTCTTATCCTTTGAGACGACATGGAGGGACCTGGAAAGTATTATCCTAAGGAAAACAAGCTAAACAGAGAAAGACAAGTATCATATGATCTCACTTATTTGTGGAGTATAATGAACATAACAGTCTGAAGAACAGGGTAGTCCCAGAGATGTGGAAGTAGGGTACAGACTGATAATCCCCAGAAGTGGGGGTCTTGGGGGGGAGATAAACCACAGAACATACATGCATGTGTGCATGAACAATGGACATGGACAACAAAGCTGGGACAAGGTGGGGAGGGAGGTGAAGGAGAGTGTCAATGGGGGAAAAAGGAGAAACATCTGTAACAAAAATAAACAAACAAACAAACAAACAAATAAATATAAAGCAAATACCGATTATGTGTCAGGCAAAATCATAGATGCTGAGGATGCAATAATGAACAGCATGTGGTGCTTGTCCTCAAGGAGATAGAAAGGTAACAAATCAATAAGCCATTACACACAGAGTTGTAAGTCTTATGGATGCACACAAGCATGGTTCCTCTCAGTTTGGGGAGTTAGAGATTTCCAGAGTGTACAACATCAAGGTTTATATCTAATTGATGAGTTCAATTAAGAGGCAAGACAGGGAGGAGGTAGGGAAGGCAATGGAGGAAGCAGAGGGAGAGCAAAGGAGACTAGCATTCAAGGCCAAGGGTGGCCCGGCCCGTGTGGCTCAGTGGCTGATCATCGACCAATGCACCAGTAGGTCACCAGTTCGATTCCCAGTCAGGGCACATGCCCAGGTTGTGGGCCAAATCCCCAGTGGGGGGTATGCAGGAGATGGCCAATCGATGTTCTCTCTCATAGATGTTTCTCTCTCTCTCCCTCTTTTTCCTTCTCTCTTCCTCTCTCTAAAGAAATCAGTAAAGAGAAAAAAAAAAAGGCCAAAGGTGGCACATGCAAAGGATCAGAATCAAGTACCAATGCAAAGAAGCTGAAAACATGAAAATGAGAACTGAAGGCAGAGAGGAGTAAAATTTATGCCATATTAAGAAGTTTGGATTTTGTCCTGGTGGCAAAGGAAACATTGGATGTATTTGCTTTTTAGCAACAGTGAAATATAGACAGTAGACTCTTGGGAGGCGAGGCTGAAGGCCAAGGTAACAAAGGAAGCTCTGGCAGTGACATGGCAAGAGATGTGAGTGAACCGACTAGGATGGTGACGGTGGGGATGGCGTTAAGTGGACGGAATCTGAAATACAGAGGTAGAACTGAGAGATTCTGTTCTATCTATTCAATGATTGGATGCTAGATCCTGGGAACATTTAGGAATTGAGGTTCCAGCACTTTTTCTGTGAATAAAGTCAGACTCATCTTAGCTCCATATTCTAGGGACCTCTGTCCGTCAGCCTACTGTGTAAAGACAAAGTCTATGAAAACTCCTGGTTCTCTGAACAAAGATACTCAATGTGTGGAAGGAACATCAGAGGAAGTTTGTGGCTTTGCTATTCCAATTTGGGACAAAACCCCCTGAGAAATGAATGACAAATGAGCCATCACAAATATGGTCACCTCAAAGGTAGTCAGATCCTAGCCCAGCTGGAGGTGGAGCCCTGTGGAAAGCTTTCCATGTAAAAGAAATTCTATGGCACATCATTTTGTAATGTGATGACTATTTTTATATTTCAAGGAGTATACATGAGGTTAAGCTTCTATAGCCAAATAATGACAGGTAGCATAAAACTGGGTGTAGTAGAGTCTAAGAGGAAAAAACTGCTTGTCAACCCCAGTACCAAAGTCCTAATGGGCCACACTATATTTTACGAATAGCAAACATGAGCAACCACTTTGGAAACTGCCAACCTACTAGAAGCATGCTTACCTTGGGCAGTCTCCAGTCAGGATGTCCAATTTGAGATTTTAATTTTCCATTATTTTTGTAAGATAAAAATCTAAAGTCTTTTCTAATAACACCTATAAATTGAATATTTTATACTGTAAAACACCTACATATTTCCTCCATAACAAAACACCTTTATTGTGATATTCAGTATCACATTTAAAGATGTTGCCTTTATACTTAAATAGAAATCTATCTAAAAATATTGGAGTGCAATGATCTTACAGATTTTGGAAAGTGCAATTTAAGTGGAAAAGAAAGTTGGTTTCAGGAGCCATTTGGCACTGTTCACTAATATTAACAAGCCACATAAAAATTGAGAAGCTAATAGTATTCAAATTTGAAAATTACATTATGATATTTGATATATTTGAAACAACTAAACTTTTTCTCTCTGAGTACTTTTGGCATGTAATTCAATCTATCCTTCCATAAAATATTGTTTTTCCTCCCTCCAGAATTTTATCTTTCCAAAATAGATTTTTACTTTCTACTCCTTAAGATAAATGCACAAAGTTCACTTTTAAATAGTTTAATGTATTAAAATCCAAATTATTTTTCAAATTAAGTATATATTAAACTATTCATAAAGTAAAATCTACATATATATAATTTTGAACCAAAAAAAACTATTTGGAAGATAATTATGTTTACATATTTTCATATATGGAGTCATTATTTTATAAATTACTATCTTTAGGCTGGCTATGGGGGTATAACCAATCAAAACTCTAAAAGAAGTCTCCACAAACTTTCCCTAGAGAAAATTCTTACTTCTCTAAAGTTCTTAAAACAAAAGCACCTCCAGGAAAGACCTTGCGCACACAATGGGGAACCCAAGGGGCTGACCACCGCAGTGTGGAGGGCACTGAGCCCCTCCCCTGTTCTGGCCCCTTTGCTCCCCAGGGCAGTGGGCAGGCTGCTGCCCTGTGCTAAGTACAGTTCAACTTTGCAGTTGCTGGCCCATCAGGATCAGAAAAGTGGAGAGCCTTACAGGGCAAAACATTGAGCTCAGGCCTTTCATATTTAGAAAGCATTGTTTTGTATCGGTAAAGCCACATAAAATTGAAGGTTATAAAAATAAGTGCTTTCGAAAGAACAAATACTATGATGCAGGAGCATTGAAAAAGGCACTGAGGCACTGAATGCAACAGGGCAAAAGAGGAGGAGGACTGATGGTCTAAACCGACTCTTCGTTTACCTAGCTGCCTGAGTTAAGAAGTTCCATCACTAAGAAAACACTGGGAGAAAAGACAGGCCAAAATGTCAGAAACAAAGGCTGATCGGGTTGCAGCCGAAGTCTCCAACTCCTTCCTCCCTTGATATATGAAAATAATTCTGAGAAACAGGATGTTCCAGAACACTACCCCAGGTGTCCAGGTTGAATCACCCTGGGAGTGGAGACCCCCCCTTGGTCTCCTTGCGGTTATGTCTACGCAAGTAGCCAAATCACATTGTCGTCTCCCTCTAAGGGCTGCCAGCCCCTCACCCATAAATCCCCTATATAACCCTGCCTGTTAGAGATACTGGCACTGACCCCGCCTTAGGAGTCAGCCTGGTAGGTAAACTCCCCAATAAAGTTCTATTGCCTGAACCCAGGTGTGTTCCTCCTTTGGCCGACTTTTGAAAGGCCACTTGGGAGACAGCTGAGAATGGGCAAGAAGCACATTAGATGAGACTAACTTGACAGTAAATACACTCTGATAGCAACCAGACAGTTGAATGTCCAAACAGTTTCATAAGGTCAGAAGTGACACAAGCAAATGCTAGAGATACCATTGTAAGGCCAAATATTATAGGCATGTCATTTGTGTAGCTTTCCCAGGAGGCTGCAGTTTAAGACTCCCCAGGGTACCACTGGCCCATTCCCTGCAGATCAATAAGGGAAGGGACTGGACAGGGGAAGAATAGACAAATGCCCAGTGAAGTCTGGGTGACATAGGGAAGATACTTGCTTGTCACTCACACCTGGGAAGAGGTCATTGGCCAGAGTAGGTATGGCCACTGCAAGCATGGGAAGATTCAAGATACTTAAACTCCTAAACAAAGGAGTTTGCTCTCTTGCTTCTTGGCATGTTGCTCTCTTGGCTCCTGGCTCGCAGGGGCTCTCATGCTCCTGCATTTACCCCATGGCCCATGGACTACAACTAGCCTAATTCTACACAGAACCCAGTTCCACATGGAACGGAAACTCTGGACACTGGCTTTGCTTCTAGCTCTACTGAATCCCCAGCTGCACCTCTTCCAGGACTGGATTAAGGGAAATAGGACTTTAGAAACAGAGGGATACAGTTTCACACAAATAAAAATCTACCACATCTCATCCTTCCATGGGGGCCTCCAGAAATGCTATTCCAGCAGCACCCCAAGAATCCCACTCCCACTAGCAACAGAGAAAGATCAGCCAATCATTTAACCAATAACACTAGGACCAAGAAATACAAATGTAATGTAAGCAGCAGATGTCCATACATCAACCATTTAAAAGACAATTAAGCAAGGTTCTGATTGGCATTGTCTTCTGAGGGACAGATCCAAACCTTCCAGGAGAGGCGACTGAGAAGGACTTGGGGGATAGGAAACAGCCAAGCAGGCCAAGGTTTTAGAGAAGACTTTTATAATAGAAAAAATTAGTCAGGAGAAGAAAAAAAGACAGAGTCGGGAATCTTGGGGCAAAGTCTCAGTTTCATAAAATGGAAAATAGAGAAATTCTGACATGCATAAACATGGCTGCCTGAACTAATCTACCACAGCAACACAGGTGAATGAAGATGAGATTAATAAAGTGTTACCAGATCTTTTCATATATCCTGAATCCCTCCTTGTCCATCATACCCTCCAAGCTCTATAGATTCTACCTCTGCAATGTCTCTCAGATAAATCTCCCATTTCCTTGCCTCACTACTAATGTACTTTACTATTCTTAGAGGTGAAGTCCTAACCTCTAATGTGACTGTATTTGGAAACAGGGCCTATGAGGAGGTGATAATGGTTAAATGAGGTCATAAGAGTGGGGCCCTATTACTATAGGGCTGTTGCCCTTATAAGAAAAAAGACACTAGAGATCTTTCCACCATGCGAGAACACAGAGAGAAAATGGCCATCTGTAACCCAAGAGGAGAACTCTTATTAGACACCAACCTGCTAGTACCTTAATCTTGTACTTCCACTCTTCAGAACTGTGAGAAAATTAATTTTTATTGTTAAGCTACTCAGTCTACAGTATTTTGTTATGGCAACCTGAGCTGACTAAGACAACAGGATAAAATAAGACTCCTCCATATAGAATTCAAGTCTGCCCCTCCTAGCCAATTTTGATGTCTTGCTTAGGCTAAATGTATTGTCCTGCTTATTCCTCTAAGGGTACACCTGCCCGGCTCTCCCCCACTCTAACTTTTACTCACCTTTTAACATCACTGCTCTAATGTCACACTCTCTGTGAGATCGATGACTGTCGTGGATTAAACTGTGTTTCCCCAAGAGATGTTCAAGTCCTCACTCTCTGGTACCTGTGAACATGACCGTATCTGGAAATAAACTTAGCAGATGTAATCAAATTTAAATGAGGTCGGGCTGGATTAGAGTGGGCCATAATCCGGTGACTGGTGCCCTTATAAGAAGAAGCCTGGACACAGACACACAGGGAGACTACCATGCGATGATGGCAGCAAACTGGACTCACGTTGCCACTCGCCAAGGGGCACTGAGAACGGCCAGCAGCCACCGAGAGGTAGAAGGGCTTGAAACAGATTTTTCTTCTGGGGCCCCAAGAAAGAACCAACCCTGAAGACACTTTGATTTCAGACTTCCAGCATCCAGAACAGTGCAAGAATAAACGTTGGTTGTTTTAAGACATCCAGTTCATGGTACTTCTATTTATTTTTCACAGCAGCCCTCGAAAATTACTACAATGACCGACCATCTTTTTCCTTTCTCTAATTTCAGCAGAATAAATTGCTCCCCACATTTTCCCAACAGGGCCTTGTGATTCCTTTATTCGTAGAATAAATATTTATTGAGAACTGACTGTGTACACCAAGCACTCTGCTAGATGTTGAGAATACAACAGGGACCAAGACAGAGAAAGATGATTTCATGAAATCTAGTGGAGGAGACAAAACGAATTTAAAAAACAGACAAAAATAAGCGCGCATTAGAATGAAGGTTAAAAGCAAAACAGAGATGAAGTTTAAAGTGGGGAATTTAGGGCCACCAACACCTTTCTAAGAAGGTGAGGTTTAAGACAAGGAAGAATTTGCTGGCAGAGGAAATAGCATCACGTTTCTGGGTGAGGCAAGCGGTCAGCTCCTTGTGAGAAGTGACAGAGACCAGACTGGGAGGGGCAGTGCTAGGGGCTGGGGCTGGAGATACAGACAATAACCATTCCAAGAGGGCTTTGTTATTCTTTTTAAATTACTCTCCTTGCTGTGAACTGGATGGGGATGGTGGTGGCAGGAGGGGAAGCTTGAGAATCAGATAGGAGGTGTGGCAGAAGTCCAGGAGAGATAATAGTGTCTTAAATGAGGATACTGGCAATGGAGAAACACGGATTAATTATAGATATATGTTGGACTAGAAGCTGCAGAAGTTACTGATGGAACAGCGCATAGCATTATTGTAACACTTAGTGCATTATATTTATATTTTTGCTTAGGTTTCTCTCTTCCCACTTAGACTTAATGGTTTTGGTGGAAGGATCGTCAGAATTATCTTTCAATTCTAACACTTAGTAAAAACCTCAGTAATCATTTGTTGAAATAAAAGCAACAAACAAATCACTTTCTTTGTTTCATGTAGATGCAGTTTATGTCTATAAAACTCTAGGTAAGTGAGCCCTGCCTGGATAGCTCAGGTGGTTAGTTGGTTGGAGCATCTTCCCATACACCAAAAGGTTGTAGGTTTGATCCCCATTAGGGGAGCATATGGGAGGCAAACATATGATCTCTCTCTCTCTCTCTCGCTCCCCCCCCCTTCTTCTAAAAATCAATAAAAATATATCCTCAGGTGAGGATTATAAAACAGAATCTAGGTAAACCAGAAACACAACCATAAAATTTAGGTGATCCAGTTCACTATGGGTTGATAGTAGTCATAGTCTGAAATACTCATGTCCATGCCCTAAATAGATGTTTCTGTTACAATCACAAGCTATGGAAAAATCCCTTGAAATGAGATGTTTTATTTTGGGTGGAAGAGACAGAGACCAAGTGGGTTTGCAATCATTGTGGATTTCAGTTATTTCTTAAGTACTTTTTATTTCCCACCAATGATGGTTTGCATTATGGGGACTTTCATTCGGCTTCTCTTTGGGTGGTCTCCTCTGGAGGGAGTTCCTCATGGTTACTTCATCATGTTGGCACTGCCTCCTTGTTAAAGCAGAGTATGTGTTACAGCGTCAGTGTTAACAGAATCTGCAGGGAGATCTTAGCTGGAGAGCACAAACTGCATGAATTGATCAACATCTCTTTCCTCTTACACAGGGTACAGATGATCTCTAATGATCAAGACTGGTCAAGACCATGGTGCGATAGCTCTTGCATGTATCCTGCGTTTAGTATTAAAACAATCTCTAGGTTTTGCTGCGACTCCTAATAAACTAGAAAGACACCCAAAACCTTAAAACGTGGCTTCTGTGAATCACTGAGCACGGTAGATGCCTCTTCCCGGTCCGGTTTCATTTAGGGCAGAAGTCACAGCAGGAAGCTCCCAGGCTGGACTGAGCCTGCTGCTCTGTTTTTGTTTCCCAAGAAACTTGAGTAATGACAATAGATATTTTAAGAAGTGTAAGACTGCATCTAAACAAGAGTCCGGATTTTTGTGCTTCCTTTGAAAAAAAAAAGTCGGAATCGAATAACATGGGACCTGTAAGCGTCCTGGATGAGAGCTCAGCAGAAACCTCTCCTCCAGGGCAGGCACCCCGTGGCCCCCAGGGGCCCACGTCACTCCTTTCCACTCTTGCTTGGGGTCTGTATGCTTTTGTGGGTGCGACCCGTGGTCTGGGGTCACTGGAAACACTAGGAGGGCCTGCAGCCTTGGCAAGTTGTGCAGGACACCTCAGGGTCACGGGTGAAAGACAGGGAAGGCCCTGAAGTAGCCTGAACCAGAACACGGACATCAAGGTTCTCAGCTTCCCAAAGAGCACGCTCCCCGAGATTCCTGCTTGTTTCAAGGCGAGAAGCTGGGGTTCACCTCCGTCTCTCGGGATACCACTGAAGAAGCTGAGGCTGTGCAGCTGCTGGGCCCCGAGTGGCTTTAAACCCACCTTCTCGCTACCTGCTGAAAACATGCTCAGAAAGGCCGGGAGGTTTTCTCAAAACGTTTCACAATACAGTTCAGGACACAAACATTCTGAAACATTAGAAAAGAAGTATTTGTTTGCTTTCTGTAGACCTTGAAGTTTTATTTACTTGTTTGTTTTCTGACTAGGTAAATAGTCAGGAGCCAGAATATCAAAACAAGAATTTTGATGAGAAAATTTCCCCTCTAAAATGGAACTTCCAGAACCTTCCCTGACAGGATTCTAAACAATTTGACCCTGAGTAATTTGAGAGAATGTATTTCAGGGTCAACAGACAAGCAAATTTCATTTTATCATAAAGGATTAGCACCTTTAAATTTAGTCAAAATATCCCAAGGAATTCCAAGTGCTAAATGAGTGACATCTCATTTCCACACCATCCAAACTAAATGGTCTCTAGTTTAAATAGTTCTTAAAGTGAAACTTAAGAATTGTCATCCCTGCTATAAGGAGGCTTTACTTTTATGAGGCTAATAATAGTGTCATTAATGATTTCAGTAATATTTTACATCCCACTAGAAGATGAAAAATGCCCATTTCTTTCTTTTCCCATCCTTTCCCAGGATGGGAGAAAGGTGGTTAGAACCACAGTCAGGCAGACAGAGTCTGGACAGTGAGCAACAGATAACTAGAGAGAGACACAGAGAGAGAGGATGGGTAAAGAAAGAAGGGCAGAGGAGTTGGGAGAGAGAAGTCATCAGAGAAATCACACAGGACTAATGTTTTCTCTGGACCTTCTGAAATGCAGAGTCAAGAAGAAACGAGAAGTACAAGCCCACAAACTCCCCTGCTCGCATGTCGGGTTATCACAGCAGGGTTCCGGTTCTAGTTTTCTCGCTGGCCAAGGCTCAGTGCAGCTTTACTGTTAGCAGAGCTAGGCAGAGTGATTCCATGGATAAATTTAGAGCATCGAACACCCCAATCATCCCCCAAATTCCGTGGCCCAAACTATTAATGAGGAATGGAATTAACTAACTTTAACTTCACTTCTTCTCTGTCCTGATTAAGTCTCAAACAAGGTCCGTTGGATCAGTTACTTAAAGCCAGATGTGAATGCCTTCGAGCTTGGGATTTGCCCCTCATGGAGTGGATATATCAGACCTGACTTTCATGGAAAAGTCCAATGTATCCAGATAATCTTTGTTCAGTAATACAGGAGGACCATTCATTGGTCAAGGAAAAACACAGAGCTGGATTCTCGTCCTCGGATCTCCAGATGCTTTATGCCTGAAACCAACAAAGCGCAAATGATAGGTTCTATTCTCAGCTCCACGGAGAACACTGCACAATTCACACACTGATCACTCAGTGTGTGTGATCGTATATACGATATGACCTCTCTGATGGTCCCCCGCTGAGCCAGCTTGCATGCAGGGGTCTCCTATAGGCCATGTGTGGTACTAGGGCTTTCCCATGTTAACCCAGCATAGACAGCACTACTCCCAGAGACCCAAGTCGCAGTGACAGTTGATGGCTGAAGATGGGGCAGTGATTCAAGGAACCGAGAAGGTAGATTCACCCTCTAAAAGAGAAGCTCCCGTGCAAGGAAGTGTTGTTGGGAGTTGAGCATCAGAAAGGAGAGGATAATTGATGAATAGAAAAATAAGCAGACCTGGCCTGTTTGACTTAGTGGTTAGGGTGTCAGCCTGCAGACTAAATGGTTGAAGGTTTGATTCTTGGTCAAGAACACGTACCTGGGTTGCAGGTTTGATCCCTGGCTTGCCAGGGTTGGGGTCATGTAAAAGGCAACCAATCAATATATCTCTTACATTGATGTTTCTTTCTTTCTCTCTCTGTCTCTCATTCTCTCTCTCCCTCCCTCCTTCCCCTTTCTAAAAAAGAAAGAGAAATAAGCAGAAAGCATCCAAGAATTCACAAACTATACACAGTCACAAGCCCTTGTCCCACAGCTTGGGGTGAAAATGTTTAAGAACTGAGAACTGTATGTATTTTAGAAAGGTATTGACATGCATACACTGCATATTATATGGCCTCCCACTAGGGTCTGATGGAGGACTCCGTAATCAAACACATCAGAGTTTCCACAGCAAAGCGTGACTATTTACACTAAGGGGAATAAATAAACAGCATAAATAACCTCTGTCAGCTTAGGTCTGGTTTTACCTTCAAATGAAATAAGAAAAATCCTTTTAGTTTTTTTAGTGTTTTGGATTTTAGAAATGGGCATGGAAGATTGTGGGCCTGTGCTCTTTCCTTCAACATGAATTACTAGTTTGGGGATAAAGATGCTGCAGACTCTATGTCTGGCACTTTTGTTGCTTCTTTGTTTCCAGGATTTGCTTCCAAACCTACTCTGCCAGCCTAGGAGAGCCCCTGATTGTGCTACGCATTAGTGCAATGAGTCCACAATTTCATTCATTTGGTAGACATGACTGATTTTTTGAACACCTGCTATGGGCCCATGTCACGCTAGAAGCAGTACTGTATAGTGTCTTAGTTATTAAACGACATTCTAGAGCCTAAAGCCATGGATTCCTAAGTTCTAGACTTAAAATTAAAACCAAAAAATGAAACATTTGCCTTTACACCTTCTACTCAAAATACTTTGATGGTGGGATCTATTCTTAAATTAGTATTTTGAGTCATATAAGAAAACACCACCAGTAAACAAGTTTATGTGAAATGAGACTTGAGCAGCAATTAATACTTGAGAGGATGTCTGTTTTTCAATTGTCTGAGTTTTTTAAATTCACTTTATTTTTTTATTGAGTGATAGGTTCTCTCCCCACCATTTATTTCTTTGCAAGGAACAATTTTTATTATAACACACCAAAATTCCAACTTTTTTTTATTACCCAAACAAATGAAAAACACAGCAAAAGATTTATTATGCCACATAAGTTAAAACTTGGCTTAATTAAGTCAAAAATTGAAAAATGACTATCTTTTGAGGCACAGATTTAATGACACACTGGAACCAATGATTGCTATTTAAGACTCTGCTTTCATTGTTTTGTTTTATTCCAGTGCAATGCTTCCAATATTCCATTTTTGGTATTAAAGTGGTCATCCAAAGGATTTTTAAATAGTCTTCCAGATTTGGAATTCCTCTCATTTAATAAAAGCAAGCCAGAGAATAGCTTAAATGGGAAATTTGAACGATGGGATCATAACACAAGACCATGTCAAAACAGAAAAAAAAAACACTAGTGACGTAACTTGGCATCACAAAAAGGATATGAAAGTCATGGCTCTGAACTTACAAAAAATAAATCCAATATTTTTTAGTTTGCCAATACCATGTCTGGGACAAAGATATTAGCCATGTTGGAGTATGATTTACACCTTCAGAATCGTCTGTATCTCACGCCAGCAGCCCATAGGAAAAGCCAACCCATCCATTACAAGCAAACAGTCTAGGGCTTTCGTTTGACACGAGTAAACTTGATAAATAGAAGTGTTGTTTTTACCATTCTCATAAGCCTCATTAGCCCAGGGAATAAATAACAGTGCAAAGCTTTGAGCCAGTTACCAAAGCTTGGATGTGATTATGACAATGTGACATGTTGGACGCTGTGGAGAAATAGGCCAAACTCTATGCGTGCTATGACAGAATCTTGTCACCATATAAAATGCTGAAACTGAATGCAGTTACACTTTACCAACCATACATCGCTGGTACAAGAGTCACGAAATGTCAATGGCACACATTTGTAGGACAGCGCACTTACAACAATTCAAATGTTTGTAGGATATTTAGCTACATGGGGAAGTTGAGCTCCTGTGGGAAATAGATCATAACAGAAAACTCACTCTCCCTAGAAAGAGCTAAAAACCTTACATTTGCTCTATCGCCAATACCTGAATAAATATGTATTAAAATAGCACCTTAGCTTTAAGAGCTAATGCTGCTTGAATCAGAGTATCTCCAAATCTTACACTTTGTTTTGGGTATATTTTTTAAAGTGTGAGAACATTTTTAAAAGTTGTTCACTCAAGAATTATATCTGCTTTAGATATGGTTATTTATTCAATATATATTATTATTGCTAGTCAGAGTAGCACAATGCTAATCAGACAACAATGAATATAAGCTCACTTTTATGTTCTTTAAACTGACAGCCTTGTTAAATATGTTAATATAACACATTTAAGAGAGTTAATAAAATATACATTGAAATAATCCCTTTTTAAATAACCAGATCGGTCCCATATTCCAGAGTCCTACCTGCAGGCAATATTGTCAAAATATTGTATACTCTACTCTCTAATTTTCAAAATTGTTCATCTTAAAGAAGAACAAGATTTTATTAAAAATATCACAATGATAGGACACGTAATTACCTTCTTCACAATAAGGACACTAAAAAAAATATCTAGAATTCAATTCTTAGAGTGTTTGAGCATCAGATTGTAATATTGATGTGGCAGACTATTCAGAGGAAAAAGAAACATACATTCGATCTCGCTTCTCTTGTTTTAGTTCTTGTACAGAACAAGCCCTTCCTGGGATTCAAACCTGCTCAGAAGTGTGATCAAAGGTCGCTTGACTCTTTGGATCTCATTTCAAATGTCTGAACTTAGTGATATTCTTATATATGGATCAAAATGGCCCAGGTAGTTTTTTACCAAAGCCATTTCTTTCTACCTGATCACTGTTGAAATTTTTACATGTTTAGGAAATGAACAAAAGCAATGAAACAAAAGTTAGATTTCTAATTTTAATTCAATAAAATACCTTGTGAGAATTAGCCAACTAATTCGAGCAAAAATGTGGTTTTATTTTTGCGTAAGTCAGCAATCAAAAAGCCAGAGTGGAAAACAGAATTCAGTCTTTCAGGTTCAATACTGCCACAAATTCCAGCCCTATATCCCTCCACTCTGCCTGACGCGTAGTACAGGGCAGGAGGGGATGGTCCTCTGTGCGTTTCACTTCTTCCAGCCTCTTTCTAACTGTTCCACGGCAACACTTCTTACAAGCACGGATTGCTTTTTGTGCACTCAATATGCTGTCTGAACTGCTTTTCCTTGAGCAGTATTGACATCCAGTGGAGACTCAGAATAATTACAGGTGTGTCAAAATCCCCAAGGACACAGCCCAGAGAGATGTCTGGTTTGAGACAGATATCACACAATTCAGCAGCAAAGGTAAGTTTTCTCGACACACAAAATTGACACAGAATGAAAGGAACAACAGCTTAAAAGGGAGCAAATGGGTCTGAGAAAACTTGTGACCTGAGGTTAGGAAAAGAGTCTGTGGATATGACACCAAATTGAACATCAAAATTAAAAGCTTTTTCTCCCCCAAGGCACCATTAAGAAAATAGAAAGGCAACCTATAGAATAGGAGAAGATATTTGAAAATCAAGTATTTGACAAAGGATTTGTGTCCAGAATATGTAAAGAACTCTCACCTGAGATGGAAAAGATGCAGTTTTACCCTTCTGACTAAAGCAAGAGAAGTAGAATGGACAAAATATATGACACATGGTTTCGGAGACACTGGACCTTACAATAAAGGACAGTGAGGCAGAGAGAGGGGGGACCAGCAGTGGGCCCTGTGATTTCCCAGCTTTCTGCCTTGGGAGAAATTCCAGTCTGTGTGCAGGGAGAGTGGTCCAGGCAGAACTTAGTGAACTCACTGAGTTGAGAAGCTGAGAGTCTGGGGAGGTGAAGGCAGATTTCACCAAACAGCATCAAGAACAGTGTGCATTTTGTTCTTATTCTTCATTGTCTTCTCAGCCACTCACATGAGGACTGTTACATGCTAAGTCCTCAAAAGATACTGGATGGATGGATGGATAGATGGATGGATCAATAAATGAGTGCAAGGAAAAACAGTCCCCAAGTGAGAACAAGTTTTGAAGGCATGATTCATTAGTTAAATGAAAGAAGTGTTCCTCCTTGCTTGGAAAAACCAGTTGATGCATATTAACTATAAAAATCCTAATGTCATCTCTCCTTAGCTCGTGACTTGTGTGTGTACAGTAGCTACGTATCACATGCTGTGTACCGACTCTGCTTATGTCTTTTTAAAAAATTCATTGGCCTGGCCAGTGTGGCTCAGTGGTTAAGTGTTGACCCAGGCACCAAAAGGTCTCCAGTTCGATTCCTGGTCAGGGCACATGTCCAGGTTGCCGGCCAAATCCCCAGTGAGGGGCATGCAGGCGCAGCCAATTGTTATTCTCTCTCATCGATGTTTCTCTCTCTCTCTTCTTCTCCCTTCTCTCTCTAAAATCTAAGGAAAAAAATATTTTAAAAAAATTCAATGTAAAATATAACTTAAGTGGGGTACTCTGGAATGGAAAACATGCATGACTTTGGAAGGCTTGTTTCTGAAATCCAAGAGGTGATGTGGTTGAATGTTCTGTTTGTGTTTCTTACAAGTCCCTGAGGTTTTCTCTATTGAGTCAAGGCGGGGATAGACCGCAACATTTCAGTCCAGTAAAGCATATTTCTTTTGAAAGTTTCCTTGACTCTTATCTTAATTCTTCTATCTTAACACATTAGCTTTTTTGAATTTCCCTGAAAAGATATGCTTCATTTAAATGGCCAGTTTTTGATGGCACCAATGCTAGAAACTTAATACCAAAGCATTACAGTCATCTCTCAAAGAGATTATCATGTTAGGGCTTTGCAAAGCCCAACATGATCTAACAGTTTCCCTCTACTTCTTCCTGGGCACATTTCCACATCACATACGCTTGGGCAGCTGACACTTCTGTTCACCATCTTATTCAAACAGTCTACATACGTGTGTGAA
This sequence comes from Molossus molossus, assembly GCF_014108415.1. NCBI lineage: Eukaryota > Metazoa > Chordata > Mammalia > Chiroptera > Molossidae > Molossus > Molossus molossus. The sequence goes on along the minus strand of NW_023425345.1, from coordinate 62,085,415 downwards.
TGCTAGATGTCTAAAATTAACTCCAGTCTGTCCCGAGAGTGGGCGCGGGGGCAGTATATTTGTTGAAGATTATACACAGCCATGGGAACTTATGTTTTGTATTCATGTTTCTTTTGTGTCTTACAAAGATATACATCTTTAAATAAAATGTGGAAATTGATAGAAAATGGTGGAGTGAATCAAAGCTCCTAAGAAGTCTTTCCCTTAAAATACCTGTAGAATCATTCAGGAGAGAAGCAAACTCAGTAATTGCCAAAACAAATGGAATTGGGCATATTCTTATTTGTGATGAATAAGATCAAGGCAACACTAGAAGCCAACCTGAGCTACAAATATTGTCTTAGGAAAGGTTTCTGCCAGAAACCATACGCCCCCCATCCCAGTCCTTTCCAGCATAAGCGTCAACAACAGGTTGAGACCGATTTCTTGTCTGCCCAACTTCCTCCTTTGTCTAAATTGCCCGGTACATTTAGTATCTCCTTATAGGGTCTCCGAGGTTCAAGATTCAGCCCTCTTCCTTCCATTCCAAAGCCACTTTGCTTTCTGGCCCAGTGTTTTATACTCTATCTTCACCCTGCAGCTCTGTTTGGATTTTGTCCTTGATCTTGACTCTCAATTCTATCTTTCAGATCTTGCTTTTCTCCACAACCTTTAACCTGCTGGTCAATCTTGACCCACTTCTATGTTGTTCCTGGAACCTCAGACTACATCCAGCACCATGGATACATAAAACTACAAGTACTGAAACTGCCATGAAACAGTATCCCGCAACAACAACAAAAAGAAGAGTACAGAGAATGCACTCTCAAAGGAAATGAGCAAGAACTGTTACATAACCTCAACAAGACGCAAAGAGGAACGGCAGGTATGAGCTAGGTTGGATTTTAGAATTGTTCAGGTTGATAGCAGTGGCAGAAAAGTGCAAGCATTCCTACAAAAAATCATGCCAGTGGAATAATCGCGTCTGGGAAAATATGCAGGACCCATCACAAGCAGCAGCCATGTAAGAGAAGACGGCGACTGTACAGCCACCTAACTAAAAGTTGATACTCATTTCTGAAGGAAAGTGCAGGGTGAAATGTCAGGACACATACTCAAGGGTATACTTGAAGAACATTTTTCAGAATTAAAGAGAAACTAAAATTGGATATTGAAAAGGCTTTCTATTTTCTCATCAAAATCAATAACAGTAGAGTAACCAAAATCTGGTGAACTCTTTAAATGTCAAGAAAATTTAAAGAATTTTTCAGGCTTCCAAGTCTAAAGTTAAGACTAAAATAAAAGAAGTCCAAGTCAGGACACTCTTAGACTCCTCTTCTGTAACACTCCATGTCACAGATAACGGGGTGATGACTTCACAGTACGGACAGGGAAGGGTTTATTCAGGAAACTTTATCAGGCAAGCTGTCATCTGTCGTTGAGGGATGTTCTTCACACAGTGGAGTATTCTGCCCACAGGGAGCTCTGTGGACATTATCCAGAATTCCCAGGCCCTGAAAAAAACTTCTTGAATGAGAAGACAAAATGACTGTCAATAAAATTAACTTTAGGGAAAAGCAGATGAGAGAAGTAGGATGTGAATTTACTGAAGGGAGAAGGATGATGTTAATAAGTCAATACAATTGTATCTCATAACCAAAAGAGAACACCTATGTACATAAATAAATGAGAAGGTCAAATCCTCATAAGAAACTACCTGTAGATTAAGGAAAGGTAGAAGAATAAAACAAAATGGTTAAATTCCTCTCTAAGTGGAAGGAAAAAAAGTATTGCATTCGATGTAGTAACTTTATATTTATGATTTAATATTGATAGAATTTGTGGAATACGAGTTGTACTATGAGCACTATTAAAAATGGGGCATTTACTTTCCATATCTTACCTAAAAACTCATCTGTAATTTTTTTCACTAATCCAACAAACATACACCACATGTTAATTGTGCCAGTCCCTACTCTAAGTTTCGGGGTACACTTGAACTGTCAGCTCTCCTGCGGACTCCAGATATGAGGAGGGATACTAATTTGTTGGGTCAAAGTCAACAGATTGCTTTCCAGAGTTAGTGAGGTGAAGCTTTTGGTGTGATGAGCCCAGATGGTCAAGTTTCTTGTGTCTGTGTAATGTAGCTGTTGTTAACTGAGTCTTTGAAACATCCATTGAAACTAAAATCCATTGATGGGTAAGATGGGACTGGGGTTGACTACAGCGTAGGAGGAAACCTCTGCTATGGGAAGGACTAGGGCTGAGTCAAAGGGCGGGAGGGAGAAGAAAACTTAGGTGAGCCACTCTAAGCTTAAGGGAGAAAGGTACATCTACCTCATTTTTCATTTTATTTTTTTCCATCACCATTTATCGCTCTGCACCCTCTTCCGCCTGCACCCCCTCCCCTGCAATTACCACACTGTTGTTTGTGTCAATGAGTTCTTTCTCTTTTTTCTTTTCTGCTCAATCCCTCTAATCCCAGCTGCCAGCCTGCTCTCTATCTATGGCTACTTTTCCTTTAGATTCTTTAACGAAGAGTGGTTTTTCCTTGCTTCTTCTCACCATCTGAATGACAAGATGAGTCTAGCGGAAAGAGACCAAGGAGGCCACTTGCCTGTTTTGCATCTAGGCCACTTAGGGCTAAGTGCATTTTTAAAAAGCATATTGTGGTTTTGCATGATCCAGTCCAATTAAGAGGGCCAGGGGTTTTTACATAAGGACTGAGGTCAAAATCCTTAGCATTTACATAAAAGTATTCTCAACAGCAACAACAACAAAAGTTTAATGGTAAAATCTGTTTGTTGGTTTTTTTAACTGATGAATTAAAACCCTTCTGGAGTTTTAGATAATACATGATCATATTAATGTGTCCAGCAGCAAACTTTATTTAATCTTGGTTAATTCAAGATTTCTCAGCCAATATTGACCACAGAACCTTTTTATGTGAAACGCCTATTTACATGTGGGAAATGGTGTGATTGCTTATATAACACTGCTCTTGAGTAACAGAGTGACTGTACCTGGAGCTGTTCTCACACCTGCATAAAAAACAGGAACAGTCTGGCTGGTGTTGCTCAGTGGTTAGAGTATCAGCCCATGCGCCCAAGGGTCTCGGGTTCAATTCCCAGTCAAAGTCATATACCTGGGTTGGAGGTTTGATCCTGGGTCATTCGGGAGGCAATCAATCAATGTGTCTCTTTCACATCAATGTTTCTCTCTTTCTCCCTCCCTCCCACTCTCTCTAAAAATCAATGGAAAAAATATCCTCAGGTGAGGATTAACAGAAAAAGAAAAAGAAAAAAACAGTAATAATTATAGCTAGTTTAAAAATTTTTAAACTTATCTTTACTGTTGAAAGTATTGCAGATTTAAAGTCAGGCAGGCTAAGTCGAGAATCCAGGCCCTAAGCACAGCACTGGATTGCCGCCTGCCCAGTGATGGACGTCTTCCCAGAGCACAGTTCATAGGTGTCAACCAGCCAGAAATGCAGGTTCTAGGTCCTGGCCATCTGTTCACTTCTTTCCAACTTGGAGACTCCACTTACATTAGACACTGGAGAAAATGACAAATATAATATAGTTCTCATTCTTAGACTAGGGACAGTCAGGAAAGAAAAACAGACAAGTAAACCAATAAATGCAACCCTCTGTGATACATACAGTAAGAAAGGCATACCTCATACGACTTCACCACCAGTTGGCAAGGGTACCAGCCAATCAAAATGGAAGCTGCCTGCTAGACTGGTATTTCCTCTTCCTTTGCTGGAGCTTGGGGGTGATCATAGAGTCATGAGGTGGGGGCCAAGGAACCCAGGGTGTTGGAGTACTGTGGGGAGTCAGAGAAATGGCTGTTTTCTAGCTAACACGGAAGTATGTCAGTGTTTTAACAGCGGATATAACCACACAGCAGCCACCGTAAGTCTGCATATATGATGGGGGTTATGTACTTTGGCTATCAACCAAAGGCAGCGAAGCTGCCCTCAGGCTGGATAAATTCAAGACACGGAATGAGGAAGTTGATTTCCTCTCTCCTCCACCTACCTTGTGCTTCCCTTCCAGCGTGTAGCAGACTTGATCCTCCATCTCAGTCAGTATTTCCCACAGTTTGATATTCACACCACCTGTAGCAGACACAATGACTTTAGGAAGTCCACAAATGAGTTTTTAAAATTTCTAAGAGCTATACATACAAATCTAGCAAATCAACCCATGACTTAGTGGACATCATTGCTTAGAATGAGGATAAAGTTCTTTTAAGTTTAATGAAACAATACCATAGATGTATGAGAAAAAGGCAAAAAGCATGAAACTATTAAATAAGGAATTAGGTCTGGGAGTATTGTCCCATATTAACTGAGATGACCTTTTTTTTAATCCTTACCTGAGGATATTTTTCCAATTATTTTCAGATAGAGTGAGAGGGTAGAGAGCGAGAGAGAGAGAGAGAGAGAGAGAGAGGGAAACATCCATGTAAGAGAGATATTGACTGGTTGCCTCCCTCATGACCCCAGCCAGGGCCAGGGACTGACCCAAAACTAACGTATGTGCCTTTGACCAGAATCGAACCTGAGACTCTTTGGTCTGTGGGCTGATGCTCCAACCGCTGAGCTAAACTGGCCAGGGCTGAGACGCCTTTCTTCATTCATCTGACATTTTTCTATACTATCTCTCACTGCTGTGCTTAAGTAATCTATGTTCCATTACATCCTACTTTTCTAGGTCTCCCTTCTGCAATCTTTAACCCAAAGTCTATTGCAATCTCTCATTTTCAGAAATGAACTAATTGATTTCATATTCATAGCAACTGGAAGCTTTTGAAAGTCAGTGATAGAGACTCATGTCAAACTATATAAAGCAAAAGGAGAACATTTATTGATGTAAGTCTCCAAACCACAGAGAAGTGGATCCAAATTCACGAATGACTGGACCCAGGGGCTAGGTGTTTTCAGAACTGACACTATTGTCTCAGAGTGTTTGCCTCTTTCTTTCCTACACAGACCTACTTTTCCCTGTGACCGTCAGTGTGTCGGCAGACAACTCCAGGGTCATGGCTTTACAATGTTGAAACCAATTTAAAAATTTCTAATAAACCCACTTATAAAAAATTGGGGGAAGAATTCTGATTGGACAGAACTAAGACACATAATCAGTGTAAACACATGTCTAGAGAGAGAGAAAAACCTATCCCCCAAAGAAAGGACACTTACCAGAAAAATGTAGATAAAATCTTAAAATTTCAACTGTACTGGATAAAGAGTGTCTTATGTAATTCTATGCCAAAATCTGGGTATTTGAGAAGCTTGTCTCATATTAAAAAACCTCAGGTTCTTATAGGCCAAGAAATTTTGTAAGTATATGTGAAAAGGTAACTCCCATATCATATGAAGTGTTCTGGAAGATTTTATAGATGGGGAGATGCTTGAACACCAAGTTACCAGAGTAGCAGTTTGCTCCGTGAGCACTAGGTAACAATCTAGGCAGAGGGAACAGAATATGAAAATTTAAGGTGGAATAAAACAGCAAAACCTGAGGGAAAAAAAATACTTACCAGCTGTTTGGTGCATTCTTTCTTCATCATTCCATATAGGACTTGGAGTAGCTAGTACAAAAACAGAACATTGTCACATTCATCAAGAGAAGTAATAGAAAAAGGAAAGGAAGTAGTATTGGTCAAGTCAGGCTAACTGCTATAGAAATCAACCTGAAGATATCAGGGGCTTTACAAAATACAAAATTTGTCTTAGGTTGCAGTCCAATGAGGTAGGAAGGGGAACAGGAAAGAAATCTCTGCTCCATGCAGTCATCCAGGGACCCAGGATTCTTACAGCCGATGGCCCTGCTTTGAGAACAATGGTTCTCAAACTGTAGTATGCCTCAGAATCAGCTGGAGGGCATGTTAATCCATAGATCACTGGGCCCCACCTATTTAGTAAGTCTAGGGTGGATGCCAAGAACCTACATTTTGAGCAGCTGCTCAGGTGATGTGCAGCTACTGGTCCAGGGACCCCATTTCGAGGACCACTGCTTGAGAGCCTCTAGGGACTGCCTTCAGCATCCAGCTGGCAGGTGGGAAAGAAGACAACATTTAGAGAAGACATAGCTGCTCTGAAATACCTAGTTCAGAGGAGCAAACGTAACTTCTGTTCACATTCTAGTGTCAAGAACTGCTCACCAGAGCCGACCTAGAAACAGGAACTCTGGGAAATGTAGTCTACATATGTGCTGGAGAAATGAGGAGAACACAGACTTTGTGAGCACTAACAGTCGTATTACAAAGCATAACTACATAAAACATGAAAGGCCCTTCAAAGGGCAAAAGGTGACGATTTGATTACTGTTATAACAGATGGAAAAAAATATTGGTTTTGTAGATTTTGACTCAGAATATTTTGATAGTTGTTATTCAGCTCTCTTATTCTTTCATTCAAAAAATATATAAAGATTTATAATACTTCTGGATAGGTTTATTAGATAGTTTGTTCACACACTCACCCCAAAGTTTAATTTGCCTTGTATTTAGTTTACTTTCTCTTTAGACTGGAGTTAGGTGATGTCAGATCCTTCCTGGAAGTAGGCAGACTGTGAGTTATTTTTAAAAATACACATGTGCTTAAATAAAAGTTGATTTGCATTGGGGGGGTGGTCAACAAATTAGTAAGCTTCATTTCAGTTTGGGGTTCACAATTCAGTTAATGTTTTTACTAAAATCATTCTTGCCTTTCACTAACACAATGATACTCGGAGATACTAAATTAGCCTCCTGCTGCTGCTTATTTGAACGCGCCTCAAATGCGCCCAATTCTTACCCAGTTAAACCAGGAGGAAGGGACCTCCCCAGTTACACGTTGCCTTCACCTGTGGTTAATTCTTTCGGCTGCCTTCTGCTTGCCGAACAATAAGTATTTTTAATTTTGTGTCTACTCTCAAGGACAGAAAGGAATCGGATCGTTTCCACGCGGAGCAGGATCCCTCATCGCCGCTCCGGCCCTGCCTGCGCTTTGACTAGGCTGCGGTTACATAGCCGCCTGCACTTGGCTCCTTTGAATGTTGAATTTTTTCTGGGATTGCAGTTCCTTAAAATGACAACACCAAGTTACAGCACTTGGTGAGCAACAGACTTGTCAGTGTCTCTAATTAATTCATTGTCCTTTGCAAAGAGGCTTAGTCAGAAGTCACAAGTAGCAGGGCTTGTAAAATTTTATGAACACGCAATAAAAATTCCCAGGAAACTTTGGTCAAATTTCAGGCTCCCAAGATATATGCAACTTTTATGAGCAATTTAACGTCATATTAAATTGGTATAAACTGATTACGAGGAAGCACATTCTGAGGTTTAGTATTTACTCACAAACCAAGCTAATTAAGGGGTTTCGGAGAGGCCACTCCACCGATGGGTTTATAAACTAGCAAAATCAAGGGATGGGACGGTATCCACTGTTTATGTCAATACCCAGTCCCACAATTTCGTTTTCTCCCATTCCCAGGACCCAGTGTTCAGCCTTTGAGAGGCAGCCTTGGGTAATGAAAAGAGCCAAGAGCTTTGCCATCATAAAGCTCTGGGTTCAAGCGCTGTCTCAGCAACCTGCTAGCCATAGCCTTGCATCGTTAATTTAATCTTCGAAATTTCCATTTTGTCATCTGGAAAATGAGCGTCACACCGTAAAAACTGGAATCATCTTCACTGCATAAAACAGTGCTTTGGAAACGTATCTTGTATAAGCTGTAAATCTGGGTGGTTGTTTCTGTTGACTCAGCACTGAGCTTAAGACAAACATTAAAAAGTAGGTGACGTGTGGTCCCCTTGCCCGAGGCCTGCTTCCTTTGGCCAACCATCTCCTAACGCCGGGGCCTGCCCAGCCTCACCCATCTGTTCCTTTCTGTGTTTCATTCAGTCAACACTCTAACTGAGGCTTTGTCCCAAACCCTGCTTATGTTCTGGAGACAGACTTCCAACGTGGATGCTTACAATCATGGCCGTTTTCCACAGAATCTTCTTTAGACTGGCAATGGTTTTTAAAACCTTGGAACTGTCTGTGTGCATGGAGACGTATGCCACTCTCCACCCACGTGCGGGCCAGACCTGGACATCAAACGTTTGTTCTATCAGATGTACAGGTGCCATCTCAACCTTGCAGCGAGTGTAGCATGAACCTTGGTATCAAGTCCACCAGCTTTCTTGCTAGTTTATTTGACCTTGAACAAAGGCAAGTCGCCTAACTTTCCTGAGTCCAGTTTACTTATCTATAAATAAGAATGATTTTGGAAGGATTTAATGAGTTAATAAGTATACTAGCTAAGAATTACTGAACAGTTACTGTGTAATAGGGATTGTTCTAAGCACCTTACATGTAGTCACTCAAATCATCTTCACAATAACCTATGAGGTACGAAGATTATTCTTCCTTAAAGATACAGCTTAAGGGAGAAAGTAATTTGCCCAATTACACAATCAGTAATTGATACATCTGAGACTTAACCCCAGACCACCTGGCTCTGGAGCCCAAGGGCTTATCACACATATAAGGTGCTCAATATATTGAAGCTGAAATTATCCATGTGGACCAGAGACTACCACACATTTGCTGATGAACAACATGACTTAGAAAACACTAGGTGTAGCCCTTGGCTGGTTTGGCTCAGCGGTTAGAGCATTGGCCTGTGGTCCAGAGAGACCCGGGTTCGGTTCCCGCTGTGGGCGCGTGCCTCAGTTGCAGTTTGTCCCCAGCCCTGGTTGTTGTGCAGGTGGCGGCCACTCGATGTGTCCCTTTCGCATTGATGTTTCTCTCTCTCTCTCTTCCTCTCCCCCCCACCCCCTGCTCTATCTGAACAAAAAAATGTCCTCAAGAATAAAAAAAAGAACAGAAAACACTAGGCATGGTCCCCGCCAGTTTGGCTCAGCAGTTAGAGTGTTGGTCCGCAGACCAGAGGGTACCGGGTTCGGTTCCCACTAAGGGCAAATACCTCAGTTGCAGTTTGTCCCTGGCCCCGGTTGTCGTGTGGGTGGCAGCCACTCGATGTGTCTCTCTCACATCGATGTTTCTCTTTTTCTCTCCCCCCCTCTCTCCCTCCCGCTCTATCTGAAGATAATTGCAAAAATATTCTTGGGTGAGGGAAAAAAAAAATACTAGGTATAACAGAGGAGCATAAAATCAGAAAGAAAGAATTTAGACTTGAGCCTCAGTTTCATCTTATCAGGATTTAGTCTTTGGGAAGGTTGTATCATCATATGAACAACAAGAATATTTATCCCTCAATCACCATGTTTTTTGAGAAAGAAGATAGTCTCTTAAAGAATGCCTGACAGGCCACAGCTGGGTAAATACGGGTGTTTCTTTTAGAAGAACATCATTTCTGATTCCCAGTCTCCTTTTGCCCTTCTTCGTAGCAAAAGCACTCTCTCCTTTCACATCCCGGCCCTGAAACACTCACGGAGGAAAAATTCTTGATGTAAACACACTACCCTTATATAGACATACTCTTTTATTTTTTAATGAAGAGAGAGATTGGTTAATCTAAAAGACTGCCGGTATAATAGTGGGGTTCCATGCAGCATTCCATTCACATGAGGGAGCTATTTAAGGCTGAAGGAACTTTCTTGGTGTGCTTGGAATTCTAAGTCATACCGAGTAGGTCACTCCTAAGGCAGAGGGTGCAGACTGGTCCAACCAGTACTTTTTTTTTTTTTTTTTTTATCCTCACCCGAGGATATTTTTTCCATTTTTGGTACAGATAGAATGGGAGGGAGAGAGAGGAAGGGAGAGAGAGTGAGAAACATCGACGTGAAGGGACACATCGAGTGGCTGCCACCCGCACGACCAACCAGGGCCGGGGACAAACTGCAACCAAGGTACATGCCCTTAGCGGGAACCGAACCCGGGTCTCTTCAGACCGCAGGCCGACGCTCTAACCGCTGAGCCAAACCGGCCAGGGCCCAACCAGTACTTTTGCCACACAGTGTTTTGTTTTTGTTTTTTGGGTTTTTTTTTTTTTTTGCAGTGACTATCAATAACTGGTCGTGAAATACGGGCTTAAATGTTCTCTCACTAACTTAAATCCTTTAGCTTGGCCCCTACCGTGGACAGGTGAGTTTGCCAATCCTACAGATCGGCACCTTTCCAGAGCTTTGAGGGAAGTTTCAGTTGCTTAGATGAGCCCCAAAGAATTGAACTCCATCTGCTGTTTTCATCCATTCAATTCTGTACTTAAAGAGAGAAGACCTTAGAATTGACTGTCAAGGGGAAAAATAAAAAACCCATTTGGATCTTGATGTCCAGTCCGTTTTAACCCACCCCACAACTTCCTAAAATACTTAGACATATTGTATGCACTGATGTGTAGGGTAACAATATTTAACTAGGCTAAAACTAAAGTGTCTACACAAGAGACCCACAACAGTAAAAGCTGCAGGAACAGGTTTATACTCATGAGATAATCCAGAGGACTTTCATCTCCATTGAAACCTACCTGGGCATTCAAACAGCTGTGTAAAAAGAACCCCTTCGGTGGGTCTCCCCAGTAGTATTCACTTGGACAGCTGCCTCAGAATTGACTAGTGTAAGGCTGAATTGATAGGCAGGGATTTGAGGATTAAGACCAAGATGTGAACATTTCTCAGCCAAGTGGATCCCTGGGAAGGACACTAGACATGATTTCTATTTTGAGAGACAAAGTGTCTAAGTAACCACAGGGAAATGGACTCAGTGCTCATCAGCTACAAACTTGTGTCCCCTGTTATTTATTGAACACCATGAGCAAAGCATTTGACTCTGCCAAGTATACAACCAAGGTCTGTACTTCAGTGCAAATGAGTCAGACACATAACTTGTGTTGATCTGAGTTTCTCCAAGGGAAGTTAAGGAGCCTTAGTTAAAGTGAGGAGATCACAGTAAATGCTTGGGGGCAAATGTCCCACCCACTTTCTCTTGTTCTAACCATGCAAAGTCGGTCACTCAGTCCCATTCATAACATTTGTGGAGCCCAGAGCAAGAACGTAAATGAAGATCCAGTTAGCATATGTCAAATATTTAATAGAAACTAAGCTACCAATCTGTTTGATAAAATGTTATTTTTTGCTACCTTGACAAATAAAACTTCAAAATGATCTGGAAGGTAAGGTTTGAATTTTGAATTCTCAGATTCCTCACAGTTTCACACTAGAACCTGGCCTCCAGTCTGGAGTGCCTTCCCTTCTCTCTCTTACACTATGAGGGGCTACACCTGCATGTGTGTAGACACCCCAGCCAGTTCATGCAAGCTCCCTCCACAGCCCTGAACACAGCCACCCTTTGGCCAAATCAGCCCAGGGGAGCACACACGGGCTGCATCCTTGGGAGAACAGACCAGGCAAATGGCCCTCACAGGCCTGGACGCTGGCTCAGAACCATATGGGCAGGGTCCTGGGGTCTGCCTTATCTAGAGCACAGTCCGGAAAGGATAGGGAACACTAACTCTGGGTGACACCTGCCCTTGACTGCTTTGACACAGCCAGAGGAGGGCCAACACCGGACCCTCTAATGTATGGGATCCTCTAAAGTGGGGGTTCAAGATAGGAGCTCCTCTTGCCCCATCTGCATATATCTAAAGGCAACACTGGGTGCACCCAGAGCCAATCACTGTACATTATTCTTATTTTCATCTGCAGCCCTGGATGAGGCCATATTCTTGGTGGATGCAGATGATTCACATAAGCCTCTGTGGTTTTAAGACACTCCAAGAATTGTATCTGGTCTGAAATTTGAACTACTCGGCAAGGAATCTAACGCCCATGGATGATTTGGGGCTAAGAAACACACCAAGCGATGGATGTGCAAGGTAAGTGATGTCTCGGCAGCTAGTTGTCCCGCCCAGGCCTTCCACCTTCATTCCTTGGAGTAAACACCTGTTTAGGATGGTTAACATTCTGGGTCAGAATCAACCTCTCTTCTCAAGCGTTAGCTATACTTTTTGCCAGAACTTTTTCCCGCTTCGTATTAACCACGTGAGAAGTTAGATAATGTTATCTTTTTCTATTGTTTTGTTTTCTGTTTTTCACATACACTTTCCCAGAACCAAGTCATGCTTATTGTTTTCTTCCTCTCAGAATCAAAGGCAGCGCCTTTCTTAAAACATGCTATTAGCCAGGGTGAGCCGAGCCCAGCTGGTCTTAGAGAATGGGATGCACTACAGTGAAGTTGTTTAGTCTTCCTTTGAAAGCATTGCGGTTCTCTTCATTTTGATTTTCATTTGTGGGAGAACTTTGAGGTTTTCACGCTAACCTCCTCCCCTCACGTGGTGGAAACTGAGGCCCAGAAAGGTTAGGAAACCTGTGTAAGGTCACACAGCACAATCTGTGGTAAAACTAAGTCAACTCCAGAGTCTTGTGTGTTTTGCTAGTCCAAGTCAATTACAACTTTCATTAGTCACATGATTTGACTTTAGAGGGAGAAGAGCAGGTTAGGGAAATTGGCCAGGGAACCCTGGACTATTAGGCTGAACAGGTCAAGACTCTTGGGTTTTTACAATATTACCCTCTTTATTTTAGGTGTGTGCCTTCTAAGATGAAGGTAGGGCAGGGACATCACTGGTTCTGTGCAGACATTTGTAAAATTGGAGAAAGAAAATACCAGCAAACAGCTGAGAATCTGGTGCAGGCAATAACTTATTATGACTTAATGAGATTACTTCTTGCTGAAATAAACAAAGACACATGTTTCAATGGTTTACACACCAAAAGTTAATTTCTTGCTCATGTCCAAGACCAGTGAGAGTATTCCTAGTTGTGGATGGTGTTTAGGAACCCAGGTTCCTTCCATCTAGTGGGTCCATCATCCCCTTGGGCCTTTGAGATCTCTTCAGTACTCCAGCCCCACCTGCCTTCTGAAATCTTTGCTCCATCTCCCCCATCAGTTCTGCTACATCCCATTGGTAAGAACAAGTCGGGAGGCCACACCAGGATGTGCGGAAGGTGAGATGGGAGGAGGCTGGACGGGCAGCCCTTGCACAGTGGTACCTCTGTGATATAGAAAGGAGAGAATGAATTTTTGGTAGACAACTAACCAACTCCGTCACAATTAATAAACATAATCTTGTGTAGAAAGTCAAAGGCAAAGGGACTTCAGATAGAAAACCTTCTAATTGATGACAATGTCTTACAGTTCTAAACTTTTCACATATGGACACATACAACGAATCAATTAATTATTTCAGAACCTGGCATGTTGAAGGGAGTGTCCTTGATCTTTGGCCAAGTGTTCTCCTTATATAGGAGCTAAAGGGAATGCTACTCCTGTTAAGGGTGGAGCTGTATATTTATATATTAAGTTTTTACTTGGATTCCAGAAAGCAATAAGACTCAAAAGTAATAAAATTAAAATGAAGATCATTGCAGTGTCCCAAATGTTCTTGAGTACATTAAGAACAATGAGACTTAAGAATATTTATCTTTGATTCTGGCAATGATTTATTTCTAAATTTTTATCCCTGAGTTTTATAGATATAAAATGGCGATAGTAACCACTATTTAGAGTAAATATTCCTATTGTCTTAACCTTGTGGTTTTAGTTTTATAAAACCCGAGAGAACCAGGTGAGTGAACCAGCCTAGAAGGGATCCTCCAGCCCCAGGCAAATCTTCAGAGGACCACGGCCCTGCCAGCATTTCGACTGCAACCTCCAGAGACACCCTGAGCAAACCACCCAGCTCACCTCCTCCCAAAGTTCTGAACCACATAAACAGTGCGAGATGATGTTTATTATTGTTTTAACCACTAAGGTTTAGGATAGTTTCTTATACAACTTAGAACTAATTTTCAAAATACTACTTCTCTTTTCATTTATGTTAAATATCAGAGGCAGTTCTACCATTTATGGAATAACAGTTTCCCCAAAACCAAATAGCTGGTGAATCAGCAGACTGATTTCCAGAACAATTATTTTAATAGATCTGGAAGTATATTTCATACCCTATTACTAACAAGGCTATTATTCATGTGAAAACCTAGTATGCATATGTCACATGAGTTCTTAGCATGCTGATCAATGAAGGATTCTCAATGTCCGGATTCTACCAATGCTCTTCTAACCCCCAGTCCTGGATTTCTTAACCAAAGGGTTACTAATGCATTACCCACACCGTCACTTTCAGCATCCAGAGTTTTTGTTTGCTTTTTTTTTTTGGCCAAAGGATAAGAGAAAAAAAACAACAAAAACGAAACCCTTGGTTATGTAATCTACTATGTGCTCTTTACCGATGAATGTGCTCATTACCCCACTCAGGAATTTGTGAGTGTACTCTCGTGTGGAAAAACGAAGCTGCCATGGCAGGTCTAATCAAAATAGGACTCCGTGAGGATGTTCTATTACGCAATATGGAAATTTACCTCAGTTGACATAAATTCCTTAGATACCTCCAGAAGATGAAGTGCTAAAGTAGAGACTGTACATACTAAGGGTTGAACACACCTGTTGTTTTACACTCACTCTTCACCTTTTGTTCCGTGGATAAGCTTAGAGCTCACACAGCCAGGCCAGAGGGAGCCAGAGCTTTACATTAGATGGAAAAGAAATTTGGAATAGAGCCACATGTCTGTTAAAGCGAGTTTTCCAATGATCAACATGGTAAACTCTCAAGTGACCAGGAACGGAAAGTATTATCTAATCTACTTGCATTACAGATCAGATAAGAGGACCCTGTCCTGTTAAATAAGCCCTCGCACCCTTTGCTTCTCACAGCACCAATGTCTTAGACCACGATCCCAGTGAAGACAGAGCGTGATAGCTTTGCCAAGCCAAGATCAACCGTCAGGCCAAACAAGCACGGTTGCGGAGAAGGCAGATGCTCTCTTGTAAAAGGAGATACAGGGAGAGCAGGGGGTGTGGCAAGGAGGGAGGGAGGATGAGAAATCAGGAAAGCAAGGGGCTTCTATTGCCCAATCTCGTTCCTAGTACTTCTTCAAGTTTAGATCACAGTTCCACCCCTTTCCAGCTGCCTGATCTTGGACTGGTTACCAGATTTTACAAAATAAAATATTTTATTAATTGTAAAGTACACTTTTATTGTGTGTGACATTAAGGAGAAACAAAGAATGCTGCCCTTCGAACCATGACTCTATGTTGATTGTGAAGCACATCTCTATTTCAGAAATGTTAAAATGTAAAAAAAACAAAAACATCCTAGAATCAGTAAAAGCCATAATTTCCTGTCCTGGAAAATGACGATGACAGTCGTACTGTGCAACATTGTTTTCTTTGCCTCTCCCCCTGGTTCTGTGGCCTGGGAGGCTGCCTTCGAATGCTCTGTTCCAGTGGGTTCCTGGCTGGGTTCAGTTAATGGGACGATGACAGAAAATTAATGGACAAGGGGCAAGAGAGTTGGAGGGTGTGAGTTTCCCTCCATCACTGTGGGAATGGGGTGGGGGGGTGTAGTCACTGTAGTCTCTCCCCAAGGCTACATTTCAATCTAGTGCCTTCTCTCCCATGGCTTGGGCTCACCCCAGCTCCCTTCCTGCCCCTCCAGACCTGGGTGAGGGGCAGGGGAGGATTGGCTTCCCGCACAGTTGTCCATGGCTGCTTCACCATCTCTTGCTGGCTACCTTAGCCCTCCCCAGACCTTCCTAAATAGATGTTCATTAAGTGTGTTATCTATTTCCTGCTGAAACCCTGATGCAGGTACCAACTTCACATGGCTGCTGCGAATACTAAACGACATAAAAAATTCAGTGACTTCATCCCAGGACCAGGCACATGGGAAGTGTTTCGGCTACTTGGGTCCTCTCTGCTTCTCAAGCGTGTTAAGCTCCTTCCTCTCTTTGGATCTTTGCACTAGCTGTTCGATCCTCCTTCAGTGTTCTTATCCCAGTTCTTTGTAGGGCCGACGCTATCCTGATATTGAGGTTCTCAGCCCAAATGTCATTACTCCACCTTATCCACCTAATCTACTAATCAGTGTTAACCCCCAGTCATTTCTACCGCGATGCCTTTCGTTTTCTTTTCTTTTTTTATCCTCACCCGAGGACATTTTTTCATTTTTTGTACAGATAGAGTGGGAGGGAGAGAGAGGAAGAGAGAGAGAGAGAGAGAAACATTGACGTGAAAGGGACACATCAAGTGGCTGCCACCCACACGACCAACCAGGGCCGGGGACAAACTGCAACCAAAGTACGTGCCCTTAGCGGGAACTGAACCCAGGTCTCTCTGGACCGCAGGCCGACGCTCTAACCACTGAGCCAAACCGGCCAGGGCTCCTTTCGTTTTCTTAATAGACATTCTTTCTCTATGATATTTGCGTGTTACATATTGGTTTCTATTTTGTCTCTCCTGACTAGAATGTAAGCTTGGTGTGTTTCCCCAGTGTTTCGTTGCTCCCTCTGAATCTCGTGTCTAGAGCGTGTCTATCACATAGTGGGGAGGTGCAGGACAAGTTATCTGTAAAGCAGATTCTGAGATAAAATTAACAATGAAAAACACTTATTGGAAAGTAACACCTGCGAAAGGAAAAAAGAGGAAGCAGGATTGGACCAGGAGAGACATCAGCCCATATTGCTGACCTGATAAATTTTCTTCAGCCCAACAGGGATCTCTAAGCAAAGATTTCCGATGAGAGAAGTCCCACATTGCACATGAATGACTTGTCTCTGTCCCCCTACTTTATTTAGTTATTGGCTGAAGGTTGTTCCCAGAAGAAGATCATGACCTCAGCTGACATCACCTTGCTCACTCTTTGGCTGAGGAACCCCAAGAATAGCATGACCTCAGTTGCAAAGCTGAAGCAGACACTAATAAAGCTGACATCAAAAGATGGTCAGCTAACCACAGTGACTGCAGCTGGGTAGAGAGTCCTTTCTCAAAGCGGGTCTAGGTGACACATCTCTATATCTGACAACAAATAATTTTTTTTTGTGTGGAATGGGGTGAATGGTTTGTTTGTTTAAAAAATCATTGTCATACTTGATAGTCATACCTAAATGAATCAAAGCAAAAAAAGAGGGGGATGTATAAGCATTTAATCTAACTGTATGGCTAGATAACAGCTAAGTTAAAGCAAACACAATAAGCAAGACATTTTCAAATAACTGAAATGAAGCCAAGTGCAGCTGGAGAATAAGAAATGAAAGGGAGCGTAGAAAAAGATAGAAAATCCCTTTGTCTGATGATGGAAAATAGGTAATAGGGGAACAAGAGTGAAAATAAGGGACCAGTTCGCAAGCTAAGACGGGAGTCCAGGCAAGAGATGATGATGGCTTGGACTATGGTGACAGGGTGAAGAGAAATGGACAGATTTGGGGTATATTTGGGAGGTAAAGTCACAAGACGTCTAATGAATTAGAGCTGGGAGGTCAGGGGAAAAAGGCTTAGAATAACTTCATGGTTTTTTGTTAGGATAGGGAAGAATGATTGAGGAGGCAGTTTAGGAGGGAAACTCTGCTTCGGATTCGCAGTGTGTGAAGTGCCTTATTATATTCCCAAATGAATGTGTCAAACAGGCGAGAGGCTTTAAGGCTCTAAACTCAATGGAGATGTTGCAAGCTGAAGATAAAATCAGGTGTTACCAGCACATAGATGGTACTTAAGAACCATGAGACTTTTCCAGAAATAATGCCTCTAAATAAATACAGACTGAGGAATCTCCGAGGGAAAGAGGAGGGAAAGCTGAACCAAAGTATTAATATGCATATATGTAGTATATGTACAACTCATGGACACAGACAACAGTGTGGTGAAGGCGGGGGGGGGGCAATGGGGAAAAAAAGAGGGACATTTGTAATGCTTTCAACAATAAAAATAGATAAATAAATAAATAAATAAATAAATAAATAAATAAATAAATAAATATGATTTCCTTCATGATGCCTCCCCCCCCCCCCCTTAGGAAGCTTCATAGTATACTTTTTTGCTGGTGATGTTGCCCATTTGCATAAAACTTAACAGACCTCCAATTTTTCAGCAATAAAAAAAGAAGTCAGTGCTCTATCCATTCAACAAACTGAAAAAGAATCATATAAAAAAGCAGACTGTGTTTGAACATATTTTACAGCATACTTTCCAGACTACTGAGCTCAATAAAAGCATTGAATAAATGAAGAGATGACATTGCGTGATGTAAAGAACCCAGGTTTGGGATCAGGAAAACATGGGTTCAAATCATGGCTTAGCCTCATAAATTTTCCACTCTGAGCGTCATTTTTCTCCAGTATAAAAGTGGAGATTTTTTAATGATTTTGATGATTTTATGTGGATTCAACATGATATGTATAAATATCTAGTAAGAGTAGTAACATAGTAAGGGTTCAATACATTTGAACTATTTAAAGACTTTTTTTATGTTCAATACATTTGAACTATTTAAAGACTTTCTTATGTTCAATACATTTGAAATATTTAAAGACTTTTCATTTTATGAAATGAAACAAGTTACCGTAAAATCAACAGAATGGATGGGCGCTTGCCTAAAGCTACCGGACTGAAAACTGTCTGTTCATTACAGAGATCATGGCGAGATTTACTCATTCCATGGGAAGAAAAGGGAATGAAATACAGAAAAGCCACAGGAGCACGGTTAGTGTGGCTCAGTAGTTGAGCGTTGACCATGCACTGAAAGGTCACTGGTTCGATTCCCAGACAGGGCACATGCCTGGATTGTAAGCTCAGTCCCCAGTAGGGGGCGTGCAAGAGGCAGCCAATCAATGTTGATGCTTCTTTCATTGATATTTCTATCTCTCTTTCTAAAAAAAAAAATCAATAAACAATGGGGGGCGGGGAGCCACAGATACTTCTGCCCACTGTGAACCCCACCCCTAGCTCCACAAAGTAGGGGCATAATAGAATAGACACTGGACAAATAATTCTCTTGGGCTCTAGGCAATTAAGAAAAACTGCTCTCATTGAAACACATTGTGATGAGTTTTTCTCCACATTTCCAAAGATCACTAGAACAATTCATTTGTTTTCCATTCTATAATCGCAATAATTCATGTAAAAGTTACAATAAATATTGCTCCTTCAAGAGAATATTCTAGTTTGACATTGAGATGAGTTAAATCTCCCCATTTTTAAGAAACAGCCTTTGATTTTATTCCTGCTTTTTCCAAGGTAATTGATCGGTAAAATTAATATACAGAGTGGGACAAAAGCAGTTTTACAGTTGTGAGTATGCAAAACACAGAGTTTATTCTTGTATTATTTTTTTATTCATTATTGTATTATTTTCCATATGAATAACTATAAACCTACTTTGCCCCATCCTGAGTAATAGACATGAAATTTCGAAGATGCCATTTCAGCTGGTCTTAAGCTACCTTGAAGGTCTGCAGTGATTTTTTTTAAAATCCTCACCCAAGGATATTTTTCTATTTATCTCAGATAGAGTGGAAGGGAGGGAGAGAGACAGAGAGAGAAACATCCATGTGAGAGCAGCACATGGACTGGTTGCCTCCCACACTGCTTCGACCAGGGCCCGTGAACCGTAGCCAAAGTATGCGCCTTTGGCCGGAATCGAACCTGCAACTCTCTGGTCTATGAGTTGACGCTCCAACTGTTGAGACAAACCGGCCAGGGCTCTGCAGTGATTTTTAATTTTCTGGAAAACAAAGTGAATCCCATGAGTCGGAAGTCAAGTGAGCTATAGCTGGTGAGTCTGGCACAGCCGGGTCTCTGAGCTTTGACTGCTCTCATTTATTAATAAAACACACCTCGGGCTGTCTCCCTCCCTCTCTCTCCCTGCACCCTTCTTTGGAGAACACTGGCCTAGCATGCATCACAGTGGGGTTGACTATTCTGTACTCAAGACTTCTCACAGACACAGAGAACTGACCGACAGCTGCCAGAGGGAAGGGGGTTAGGGGTCTGGGTGAAAAAGGTGAAGGGTTTAACCAAAAACAAACAAACTCATAGGCAGGCAACAGTATTGTGATCACCAGAGGGAAAGGGGGGTGGGGAGGTAGAAGAGGATACAGGGGGAATAACTGATGATGGAAGGAGACTTGATTTTGGGTAGTGAACACACAATACAATATACAGAGGATGTATTATAGAATTGTACACCTGAAACCTATATAATTTTATTAACCAATGTTACCCCAGTAAATTCAATTTGAAAATGTAAACAAAATGTTTTTAAAGTCTTCACAAATTGGCTGCCTCCGGGGTTAATCAGCCTGTGGACATATTTTGTGTGGTCTACATGGCATTTAAAAATCTAGCAGAGGTTTAAAAACTGAGAGAAGTCATATTGTAAAAATAAATAAATAAATAAAGAAGAAAAGAAAAAAAGTTTGTAACTTCTCTTTTAAAAAGTCCTATGTGGCAAGAATTGGCTACATACCCCCCCCCACACACACACACTCCCTATTTGGCTGCACTTCTCACCACTCCCTGTTTTTTCTCAGATGAAACCAGGATTAGTTACCTTTATTATCGCCCTTGAATCATTATGTTTCTTACAGTAAAAAACAGTCATATAAAACTGCATTTTAAAAAATGGTTCTCTTTTTTCATTTATATCAATTACCTGAGTGTCACAAGCATTTAAGTCTGTCTCTCCTATAAACACACATCATTATTTACTTAGCATTTCTTGAGAAGTAATAAAGTTTTGTTTGTTGGTGGAGCATGGTCCTAAAATGAAAGATAATAGCTAGTGCTGGAAATGAAAACTAAAACACAAACAAAAATAACAGGAATGGCTCTTGGCCAAGAATTATATAGAAACTGAAAATGGAATGTTTAAATAAGCTCTGAAAATGTCACATTATATTCTTTAGTTAAATTTTGTTATGTATCATATAAAAAATTAAATAATCTAGTAATTTTTGCAGATTTGAGGGTTCTTTAAATTCTTAGGAATGCCTCTAAACGTATTTAAATGTCTTTGGTTACAGATCCTAGATATCTAGATTTTTAAATTCAATGTTTGGTCACATTAGAAACAAAGTATCGGTAGTCACTGAGTTTGTATGATATATTATGTATTTCCAGGAAACCATTTATCAATATAAAATCCTGACAGTAACATTTTCTTTCTTATCTCCCCAGGCCCATTGTTACACTGTGTTCTCGCTCTGGTTGACTGCTCAAAGCCCTTTATTAATATATCAAAAGTGAGTGAAATAAGCCATAAAGCATCTCATGTAGCCATGAAACTTTCTTAGAACAAAGACATGGGCAATTTTTCCTATGGGAAACGACCTGTGAAAATGCTTCCCAAAGCTATAATTTTCATCATACCTCCCAATTTACAAAAATGACATCATCAATCAATAGTTCTCGTTAGTAAACTATTGTTGAAATATACTGTGGGAAGCTATTCCATGTCACATTAGCAGCAAAAAGATTATTGAAAAAATAATGCATTTAGCTTCTAGAAATATAGGACTATTCAATTCCCTGCAATAAAGCAAAAATCCAGAACATTGTCTTAGGTGCTCTGTACTGTGGTGCTCCCGTACGTCCCCAGACAACTCACCCCTCCCCAAACGCCACCTATATCATCACCATCACCATTGTTACACATGCAACACCACACACACACACACACCTGTCACAAAAACACAACAAAAATCCCACTTTGCCTATTCTCAGGCTTTAGCTAAAAGTTATCCTTTTAACACTTTGGAAGTACCCAAAGGTATACCATTTAGGGAAATTCTTTAGAAGTATTGGAGATTCTCCACTGTCAAGAAATGACTTTGACTTTTCTAATTCTTAGAGAAAATCAACTGCTGATAGTTCTATTGACAATGCTAAATGTGTAAACTTTCCTTTGTACCTTCTATTTCTCTGCTACTAGCCTACATTGCCCCCATAGATTCTTAGCCTGCTATAAAAGTGGGGAAATTTTTCAAGCTTGTTTGGTGAAAATGTATCTTTTTCTACAGAATTCAAACCTAAACAGTACCATGCATTCACCCACACCATGACACTTTCTATAAAATAGCGCATACTGCTCAAGGATCCATAGCTTGGACAACTTCATCATTTCATCCCCAGTCTCCAGGCCTACCTACATAATTTGCCAGGCCCTGTGCAAAATGAAAATGTAAGACCTATTGTTAAGAAAGCAGAAAAAAAGTACAAAAATAAATTTTTTTTCTTTAAAAATATGTCAATATTTACAAAAATAATAAGAGTAATAGTGATATATGAATACCAGCATGAAATTATAAATCCAAAAAGTACCATTTGGTGTCATAACATTATATAATAAAATAAAAATAATATTTTATATTATATCTTAATTGATTATAAATGTTTTCTGCCTTGGATTTCTAAAAATTCATTTATTTGGAAAATTATTTAAAATGTTATTTGTTACTCTTGGCAAATAAAATATCACAAACAACTTGATAAATTTTAATTTTGAGAAAGATCTTTCTGCTCATGCAACTGCTACTAGAGCTGCTAAGAATATTTTATAGACTGTGATAACATTGGAATACGTTTCTGATCAATTATTTCAACATATAAATTTTAGTACATCTAGAGCTAATGATCCTTGTGGGAACAATGTTCCAGAAAGATTTAATTCTTAGCACAAATCAATTTCAAGTAAGTGTAAATTTAGTTGTAAATGTAAATGTATGTGACAGCATTTTAATGTTTGACATTTCTTGTAACTTGTGGGGAAGTTTTATATGAAAATAGTGTTGTTTTACCACAACTGTGACGATCTTTAAATTGAATTTGTTTCTAAGTTTGTGGACATGATTTGCTTTGCAATGTTGCAGAAGTTTTCAAAACCAGAGATTTAGAAATCTTTGAAGAAGCCTGGCAACTCCCTGACATGCTTCATTGGACTAGCCATGTGTATGCTTTTGGGGAATATTTACTGAATAATTTATTGCCTGTCCCAGCGCTCATGCCTGAAAGTTAATATCCATGCAGTCGCCACAGGAAGGAGACTGGCCATGGGAACGACAGGCAAGCCAGCCTCCCTGCAGGTCCCACTGCTGCCCCTCTGTGGAGCCCTCCTCTCTCCAGGAGGCCAGGGTGCTGGCTGTGGCTTCTGCAGCTGATGCATTCAAGGACACGATCAATGTGGACCAGGGCCCGCCCTCAGCTCTCGCCTTGAGGCCCTCGGTGTCCTGGAGGCCCCGGAGCTGTGCACGCCGGAGCCTGGCCGCTGCTCCGCGGACACGCTGGCCTCGTCGCTCTTGTGAGTTCATCCTTGCCCAGGGCAAGGCCTCCGCTCGTGCTGCGCACAGCCCACTACCCCTTCGGACTTCATCTACAAAACCCTCGCTCCAAGATAGGAAACACTTATGAAAAGTTTCAAGATGGTGCCGCAGAGCTTCGGAGAGCTGGACCCCGGAGAAACGCACAGATCGTGCACC
Source organism: Molossus molossus (assembly GCF_014108415.1). Classification (NCBI taxonomy): domain Eukaryota; kingdom Metazoa; phylum Chordata; class Mammalia; order Chiroptera; family Molossidae; genus Molossus; species Molossus molossus. The sequence goes on along the minus strand of NW_023425345.1, from coordinate 62,062,132 downwards.
CATGAAGCCACCCTGCCAGCACCGTATGAGTGATAATATCCCTTGTGCTTCAGGCCATCGGCAGTTCCCAACCCACGTTCTGCAGAAGCGGGGTTCCGTGCACGGGGGGCTAGGGAGATGCTGCACGCACCTTAGCCAATTACAGGCTCTGTAAATCCTGAATTAAAGACACTTAGTTTCATTTAATCCATTCTTTCTGAATCGTGTCTGGCAACAGAATCTCATTTATATAAAACACCTGGGAATATCTTGGGAAACATCAGTGGTCCATAGATAGACTTTGAAAAAATGCCCTGCTAGGCTGTAGTTCAGACTCAATTCAAAAACTCTAAAGGAGTTTGTTTGTTGCCCCTTAACTCGGAATAGGCATTCCATTTCAACTGCTATCTTCATAAGAATAAAAGTCAAGTCTAAATACAAGGCTTACCATGTATTTAAAAAGTATAAGAGAATGTATTTTGTTTGGCAGTAATAACATTTGAATTGTTTTAAAATAATGTTTTATCCTAGAAGTCATATACCAGTTATTGCCCTTCTAAAGTTAAAATCTTATAATATCAGCCCGGCCAGTGTGGCTCAGTGGTTGAGCATCGACCTATGCACTAAGAGGTCGCCAGTTTGATTTCAGGTCAGGGCACATGCCCAGGTTGTGGGCCTGATCCCCAGTGGGAGGCATGCAGGAGGCGGCCAATCAATGTTCTCGCTCATCGATGTTTCTCTCTCTCTCCCTTTCACTTCCTCTCTCTCTCAAATCAATAAAGGGGAAAAAAAATTTTTTTTTTAATTGTATAATATCAGGTTACTCTTCCCAATAGAGGGAGTCATTTTTAATCACACAGAAGTTACTTTAGTTAAACACAGTTATACGAAGCAACTAAAAATGCATTCATAAGTGGCAGGTTCATTGAACCTATTCTTGAGGCCAAGAAAACATTCAGCTCACAGACAATTTCACTGAAAATTTTTTAAAATGTAAGTCAGATTGTATCACTGCTCTTAAAAACCTTAAAACCTTCTCTCTTATATTAAGAAAAAGGCCAAGCTTCTTAAGATGGCCTACCAGACTCTGCATATTTTAAAAACAGGTTTTCTCATCTGGCCAGTGTGGCTCAGTGGTGAGTGCCGACCCCTGCACCAAGAGGTCGCTGGTTCAATTCCCAGTCAGGGCACATGCCCAGGTTGTGGGCCTGATCCCCAGTGGGGGGCAGGAAGGAGGTGGCCAACTGATGTTCTCTTTCATCGATGTTTCTCTCTCTCTCCCTTCTTCTCTCTCTAAAATCAATAAAGAAAAAAAATTTTTTAAATAAAAACACTTACTTTCCCTGTCTCATTTTGAACCACTTCTCTCCTCCTTCACCATAGATCAGCCATGATGGCTTTCATTCATCCATTCTACAAATATTTATTTACATAATATAAAAACATGTAAAAGGGATAAGGACCATGCCCTCAATAAAACGTAAGAATATGTCAGAATACGGAACCTATAACATAATGTCAGGTAGAGATAAGTGTTATAAAGAAAAATAAAACAGGCAAGAGTTTATGGGGGCAGAGAGGATACTGTTTCAGTTAAGGGCTCAGGACAGCCTCTCTGAGAAGGAGACTTGCACAGATAGTAAGTAGGGAAGGACCAGTGCTGCACAGACCCAGGGATGAGCACTGGGCATGAACTGTACCTCAGGAAGAACAAGATGACTCACTTGGGAATAGAGATGGCAGGGGAGAGAGGCACAGGTGGGAACAGAAATGTAGGCAGAAGCCAGGTGAGGTAGGGTAGTGGGAGAGCACTGGAATCAAAATGTCATAGGAAGCCCTTGCAGGCTATTAAGCAGGGAGAACCAGGATCTGATGCATGTTTAAAACTACAATTTGGCTCCTGCTTTCGGAACAGACTGCGACAGTACAAGAGTGGAGACAGAGAGAAAAGACAGAAAGCATTTGCATGGTGTCAAGTGAGGGAGGTGGGGATTTCGACTGAGGCAGCCATGGCAGACCTGTTGAAAAATAGCTATGTTCAGGGATATTTTCAATGTGCGTCCGACAGGATTTGCTAGGGGACTGGATGGGAGAACACAGGAAGAGCGGAATAGTCAAGGTTTGGGGGTCCGAGCAGCTAAGTGAACGCTGGTGCTGAAATGACAGACACTGTGGGAAGAGCAAGTTTGGGAGGGAAACCAAGAGCTCTGTTTCATATGGGGTGAGTTTGAACTACCTGTCAGACATCAGGGGAAGATGTCAAACCCGGATAGATAAGAATGGATTTCATGAGAAAGTGGGGAACTAGAATTATAAATATGATAGTTATCTGCTACCTTTTAGCCCCTCAAATGCCTCTCGCTTAGCCCCAGTCCTTTGGACAATTGTTCCCTCTATCTAGCTCTCGTCTCCCTCGTTCTTCATTTCATGGCTTCCGTTCATCTTTCAGGATTGTTACTTAAATGTCACTTTCCCCTGGTAGAAGTCTTTCTGGATTCCCCAGGCCAGACTAAGCCTCTCTGTTGATGATCTCTTAACACTTCGTAACTTTTCATCATAGTGGATCATACTTAATGGCAAATAAATATTTGTGAGACTGATAATTGTCATGCCCGAGTCTCAGTTCAGTTAGAGCAGAGATATCTATCTTCACTGTTAAATGACCAGTACCTAGTGCAGTATGTAATGTAGCAGATACTCAATAAACGTTTGTGGAATTCATCAATTAATTAATTAATTGGTTCCAGGCAGACCTATTTTTTCATTACCCCTCCACCTTCTTTTGTTTCTTCAACATATGAAGACACATGTGTGTGTGTGTGTGTGTGTGTGTGTGTGCGTGTGTGTTAGTATAAATCCTATGAAGATGTAACTCCCTGGGAGAAGAGAAGCCAGATGTGCAGAACAGTATTTAAGGCCAACTTTTTTTAAGGACTAATAAGATTGTTTTTGAGAAAACAAAAGTCTCCATTGATGCCAAGAAATAATCAGAGAGACAGATTATTATAGTGTATCTTTTATATCATAAAAGTAAATTATGATATTGGACCAATAGCCATACAAAAACCTTCTGACCAATGAAGAATAGATCTGTGTTTTTCTGTTTTTACATCACAGTAAATTCCAGCTAGAAAGTTCAAAGACCTGTCAAGCAATGTGTAATTCACTACCTTGCCTTAGCTCATGCTGGAGTACAAGTGCAGAACTGTACAACTAAAGCATTTTGCAGTGAAATTGGCTCTTTAAAAATCTGTTCTCAAATCTATCTTTTTCTGGCATCAAATTAGAAATGAATCCAGAAAAAAACAACCTTATCCACCCAATTTAAATACAAGTCTATTTCAGGTGAGAATATCTGAAGAATAGATTTCCCATTATTCCACTTCAATTTTCTCATCTGAAAAAGCCTTTTACTTCCTTGATATTTCAAACAAAGCTCTGGGGAAGTCTTAAAGTATCATACAAAGTTATGAGTCATAGTAGAGTACGAGTTTATATCTCTCCTAGAGTGTTTGTTTACTTACAATAAACGGTGAAAAGACCCACTGGAAGACTACAACAGGCAGTTGTCTCTGGGGAGGATATCTCCGCAAGGATTTAAATCGAAAACCCCAAACTTCTGGTTTCCCTCTTTCTAATTTAAGACTAATGTTGTTTTTAGTATTAGTCACCTAAAGTGACTGAAACATGGATAATTAAAGGTAGCTGTTGCCAAACAAGATGGTGCAACCATCTCAAGTGGAAATAATTTTACATATCACATTGTTATCGGAGGGGTCCCCTCTGCATCCCCACCTGTTGTTGGTGAAAGTGGGCTTTTTGGGGTGGCTCAGGAACAAGAATTTCCTGAGGTCTCCATGGGAGAATGAGGTATCATGGAAAGTTTTATTGATGATGTAACCTTAAGGGAGTTATCTTCCAAGGTCCCATCCCCCTCTGTTCTGCCATGGAAAAAGTCCCATTTTGTCTTCAGCAAAGCTAGAATTAAAGCCACTGCCCAGAGTCTTCACTCCATATTAAAGCACAGTCCAGTCCAGCATCTGGCTAGCGTAGCTTGTGTTCCCAGCTGCAGTCCATTTTGTATAGGGTCCACATGCCCATGAGCCATGCAACTGCTTAAAGCCACATGGCAGGAAAGTGCGGGTTATGGAGCAAGAGAGAAGCAGGAGCAGAAGAGGAACAGGGGAGTGAGAACTCTTTGTCTCAGGGTTATAACTAGGAGCTTAACCAGTTAAGCCTTTAGGATTTCATGTACTTGCAGGGGCTCTGCTCCCCTAGCCAATGATCTTTGTTCCCAGATTAGAATGACAGGCAAGCACCTCCCCTAGTTACCCCAACTTCACTGTGCATGTGCTCATCTTCCCCTTTGTTGGACCCCTTCCCCCAGTGATTTCCAGAGAATGGACCTGTGGTTCCCTGGGGAGTGTAAAACTGCACCCTTCTGGTGAAGCTGCCTAAATGACCATACTTATAATGTCTGGCCTTCCTTTTACTTCTTTCCTATTATTAATATTAACTAGCTAGTTACGACAGTAACAACATTGAGTCAAAGCAAAATTCTATAGCAGCAAAGTTACTACTCAGACACTGGATAGCTAGGAAACCATAATTACATGGTTTCAAATTTAACTTTCTAGTAATCATGCACCTGAAAACATAGATAGTCTACATATTGTTTATATCACCTTTAATAGTTGAAAGACATTAATGAATGAATTAAAACTAGACTGAAACTGAGTCCAGAGCCCACAAATGCCGTGTTCATTATTGTATTTCCAACGCCTCACACAGTGCCGGGCATTCAGTACATGTTCAATAAATAGCTGCTATTCACACAAAGACAAAGTGGAGAAAATAAAAATGATGCTTGGAGGCAATTATAAAACCTCATACATTTAAAAAAATTTTTTTTTCTTTATTGATTTTAGAGAGAGAGGAAGGGAGAAAGTGAGAGAGATAGAAACATCGGTGAGAGAGAACATCTACTGGCCGCCTCCTGCACGCCCCCCACTGGGGATCGGGCCCAGAACCTGGACATGTGCCCTAACTATGGGTCGATGCTCAACCACTGAGCCACACTGACCAGGCCCTCATACATTTTTTTAACCAGGTAATTTGAATTCTAATCTCAGTATTAGTTTGTTTATTTTTTATGAGATTCAAGAAAGTTACATTGTCTCAGTTCTAGAAATGATGTCCCAGTTCTCTGTCAGATGTAAAATTCTATTGTATTAGATGCCACTTTCTGCAAATCTCTTACTTTATTTTATGAAAGTAACATATTAAAAAGTAATGCCAGTTCATTGTGTCAAGTGATATTGTTACATGAAGAGAAAAAATCAATAATTTCTCTGTTCTCTCCTTCTTGTCCTAATCCCTGAGGTGACCACGTTAACATTTTGGTATAAATCCTTCCACACATTCCTGTATTTACACACATACTTCTCCCTGGATCACTGCCTCTCCAGCTCAAAGCTGAAACACACATACACCTCTTCACCCTTCTTCTCCTGGTTTAATTCCTACTCTTCCTTCAGACATCACCTCATTCATCACCTCCTCTGTGCATCCCTTTGACACCTCCCTGACTAAGTAACTTGCTCCTTGCATTGATAGCTGTTCATCAAAATCTATTCTCTCCTTTAAGCATGGTGTTAGGATGGCATTGATAGGATATGCATTGCCCAGCAACCGCTGCAGTTAGGTACACCCACGTGGCTTAGCTCTTTCATATGCAAGTAGAAGCATCCTGGAGTGTGTGTCCGAATCCTCATATCCACTTCACAAACCCACCCATCTTTAGAGGTCATAATTTGTCTTCATAGATTGCCACCAACTGTTTGGGACGTCTTCAAAGCACTGTTGTTTTCATGTGCCCACCTTCATACCCTCTTATTCTGATAACCCTGATTTTCATTTGGAAAAATGTCCCTCCCTCACTCTAAATCCCGTGACTTGAATGCCTGACTCCACCTTTGGGGTTCCAGGGAAGAATAGATGAACTAAGCCTCCCCAATAAGCCCACTCAGTCTGCCTGGCAATAATAATTAGCTCATGAATAGGCAATTTACCAAAGTTGATCCAACGAGAGGAAGCCCCAAGAGCTTTGCTGGAATTCTTGGGAGGAGGCATCCCTTTGCTGTTCCCATCGCTTGGGCTGCATAGCATAAGTGCAGAGCTGCCGGTGGTTATCTTTGCCACAACACAGAGAGAGCCTGTCTTGAGATTGTCCCAACTCGGAGATGACAGTGCCAAGATAGTGGAGAACGGCAGGTTCCTGACAGGTCATTTGAGCACCTGAATAGCCGAAATCTAGTAACACTCTACTTGGCAGTTGACAGAGCCAGTAAATTCCCATTTCTATTTTAACCCACTTTGAGTAGATCTTCTGTCCTTTGGTATGGGGAACTCTGAGTGGTACACTCCTCACACCAATAAGCCATATCTCTTTGATTTTACCCTACTGAGGGCGGATATCACATTCTATCTTGTTTTACCCTCTTCCTCAAAGTGTTAAGTTCCATGAGGGTAAGGATGTCTTATTTTTCTTTGGTGTCTCCCAATGCCTTCACGTAATACCTAGTACTTAATAAATTTTGAAAGGCTGGAGGCACAAAACAGGTTCTATGGCACCCAGGGGGCTGCCTGAAGAAGGTGAAGACATAGTTCCTTTTCTTAAAGGAGTTCATAAATTACCGTTAATTATTCCCAGATGGAGGTGTATTCTTCCTAATTCATCAGCTCCAGCTATGAATTTGAGGAGCTATTAATTATATGTCTCTATTGGATGATCCTACAGATATGTCTTCTATAAATGATACTAACTCCATTCATCCTTAGATTTTTTTTCCATCACTTATCTTTTGGGGGCTGGCTTGCCTGTTTAGCTGAATTCTCTCCAGATATCCTTCCAATCACATGATACTAATCCATCAGTACCAGAGAAGCCTTCGAGGGAAGGGAGAGCAATAGGGGAGGGAAGAGAGAAGCCGGGGAAAGTGAAACCACATGAAATGGGCACAGTACCAAAAACATTTTTGAAGTCTCTGGTGAAACTTTTTCTGGCATCACTACATAACAATAGCACATCATTTTCATTAACTTGAACAAACAAAACCAAACGGAGATTAAAAACCAGTACAGATGTAATATAACTTTCCACTCCTAGCCTGGGCGAGGAGGCTGTATGGAGCCACTTCCCTTCACAAAGGCAGGACATGTTCTTTCAGTCTGTCCCAGGCCAAGTCACACATGGCACCAGAGTATGGCCACAAATTCACGACTCTCAACTGGGTCGTTTGTTCCTTCTGCTCCTCCCATTAGGCTCCTTTCTGATGACTGATAGGATCCTGGTGTTGTCTTCACCACCTCTCCCTTTATATTCCTTTTGCTGCTGACCTTCATGATGCTCCCTATACCTGGAATCACTTCTTGCTCCTCTAGTGCCAAGCAACTTCTCCCCCTTTCTCTCCTTTCAAATGCTTCCTTTAGCTGAGCCTTCCAAAGCTGATCTCATTGCAAACCATGTTTGCACACCGTGAGTAGCTTTATTGTTATCTCATGAATCATGGCCATCTGAATTCCATTTCCATTTCCTTGGGGGAAAGTCATGTCTGGTGTGTGTTCCACACAGCCCCACATAAAGGGATGGCACTCAATAAATAAATTGTGATGATAACAGTACCATGAACATACACTCCAGAAATATTTCACAAAGAACGAATGACTGTTGGACCTAGCCCTTGGTTCAGGGATTGAACTCTCCTGGTCGTGTTGGGCTTTGGTCTGAGGCTATCTCTCATGTACATCAGTGGCTTCCCAACTATCAGAGTAGCACATGGCTCTTCAGGGTCCCAGGGACTAAAGGGAGAACACAATAACAAAACGGCTGCAAGGAACCTTAGAAATATAATTTTCCTGGTGAGGACTATGATATCCAGAGATTACATTATTCTTAATCTTATCCAATTTGATTCTTATGACAACCCTAGACATTAGTTATTATTTTATCCTCACTTTAAAGATAAAAAACCCACCCTGTTAGAGTATCAGCCCTCAGACTGGTCTCAGGTTCAATTCTGGTCATGGGCATATACCTGGATTGCAGGTTCAATCCCTGGTCCTGGTTGGGGTCGTGCAGGAGGCAACCAATCTATGTGTCTCTCTCAAATTGATGTTTCCTCCTCTCTCTACTTCCCTCCCTTCTAATTTCTCTAAAAATCAATGAAAAAATATCCTCGGGTGAGGATTAACAAAAAATAATAAAGAAATAAATAAAAATGTAAAAACCTGAAACACAGAGAAGATAAGTAATTTTCCCAATATGTTTCCTAGCTAGTAGGTGGTAGACCAGTTATTGAAGCTGGGCATTTTGAAGCTGGAGACCATTCTATGATATATTATCTAATCCAGGAGCATGGTAAAGTGGAGCAATGTAGAAATATAAAGTATTATTGTAAAAGACTCTGGAAATACAGGGCACCATTGTTATTAGAATTAATAGATAGTGTCATAAATAAAAATAATTCCGAATTGTATAAATATAAATCAATTTTTTTCCTCACTTTGTAAGAGAACATCTTACCAGGGTGCATTCAAAGTAAAATAAACATAATCCATAGAATGGCATTCAGTACACTTAGAACATACTCTACTTCCATTACCTACATAAAGGGAAAAAAAGGAAAGAAAAAAAGGATCTAAATACTACGTGTGATTCGCCCGCCTTGCACTGAGCGCTCGCCCCAGTCATTGGAGACTCGATCAGCTGTTTCCCCGTCAGCCTCCATGGCTGCGTTCCACCCACCCCCAGCGAGAGCGGCTCACCACACTGTATGTGACTTTGGAGTTAGAGATTCCTATTTTTCGTATGCATGGTCTCTAAACATAAGCCAATTCTTTCATCTGGTGCCCATCAAAAGAAACTGTAACCGGCTCCTACCCTAGGGGAAAACTTGGCTCTTGCTTGAATTACTGAGAGATGTTGTTATTCTTCAATATGGCACCTTCCTAGGGGAATCCTCAAGGTATTTCAGCTATGCACAATGGTTACATTATTCACCAAAGCTGGACTATAACCGCAGATTAAATGGAGGGATAAGCCAAGTACTGTAAGAGAGGGTGTGTAGTACTTGCAAGTGAGGGGGGTCATTCTACTATTAAGAGGGATTGGTACCTAAAATATTTTTGAGTAGGAGGGTTAATTTAGAAGAAATGCCCTTCTCAAGTGGGTGACTTATGGTATCAAATAAATCCCAGCTTCTTTTTCGTCTCTTCATTCATCACCCTCTTTATAAGAATAGCCAGTCAGCAAACAGTATTCTGTCCTAGACAGCAATACAGCTGTGAATGAGGTAGGCAAAGGGCCTGCCTTCACAAAGCTTGGATTCCAAGGGAAAGAGACTGAAATCAGATACAATAAATAAATAAGTTCCTTTCGACTTCTGATAAATGCTACTAAGAAAATAATATATATTTTATCAATTTTAAAATGCATTTCCACATGTCACCATTTCTGAGATCTGGAAGGATCTTACAATCCGCTAAGATGTCTGAGTTTAATTGTCAGCATTTTTTTCTTTCTTCACGGTATGTAAAATAATAATGCATTTTACAACTAATGGTGACTTAGATTCAATGAAAATAACAAAATGTAGTAGACACTAGTGCCTTTGCAGATGCATTTTGAATATCGACGATCATGTGACAAATTAGTAACTTAACAATTTTCAACACTAAACAACTAAGGTGTATCAAATGACCTTGGCCACAAAAAAAGCACATGGGTCAGATGCAAAAGAAACTCATTCCAAATTTTTATAAAAATTTTTACTTTCTTTTAGCACAACTTCCTTTAGTTGTTGGAGGTAATTTAATTTTTCCTTGAAATGCCTACACCATCTCTTCCACACATATAACAACAGCTGCCCTAGCCAGAAGATTGCCTTTCCTTATGTTTTTGCTTTTCATGTTTAAAAAGTTTCCTTTTATCTTTTACTTTTTGTTAATCCTTAGGAGAGAGAGAGAGAGAGAGAGAGAGAGAGAGAGAGAGAGAGAGAGAGAGATGTGAGAGAGAGACATCAATTGGTTGCCTCCTGCACGACCCCCAAGTGGCTGGAAATCAAACCAGGAAACTCTGGGTGTGAGGGCTGATGCTCTAAGCGCTGAACCAAACCGTCCAGGGCTCTTAGTTGGTGTTGCTTACTCCAGACTTTCCTGAATACGAAGCTGCCGTCCTCATAGACTTGCATACAAACCTTCCCTGTCTGTGGTCAGTCGCCTGCAATGCCCCTGCTCTGCACCCTGCCTCTCTGCTCCCTGTGTCGTCTGAGGTCCCGCGCAGACCTTGTTGCTCCGCGTACTCCCTTCCAGTTTCGGGGTTCCCTTTATGGCTTAACGTTGAAACACATCAGCACGTGCTGGGCCTTCGAATTTTCTTTCGACGTTGAAGTCATACTTTATATTTAGCAACTGAAGTTATGGTGAGGGGAACCTTTTTTGCTTTCTCCGAAGGTTTCCATGTGGGACCCTCCACTCCCAGGTGTGAATGGGTTTGGAGTAACTGTCCAGCCCTCCTCTCCGCCCTCCCTCCTCACCCAGGGAGAAGAAATGATTTCTCTGACTAGTCAATGGGGGGGAGGGGGGACGGGGGGGGGGGCTGAGCATGCTCAGCTCTGTCCTGCTGGCCTCCTCTGGGTCTCCCTGAGAATGGGTACCTCCAGTCTGTTCCTGGGCCCCCTCTACCCCGAGCGGGGAAAGGGTTCCTTCTGCACGTGAGACCCAGTGGCCGTGGTCCCCAGCGCGGGGAGTGGCGTGGGCGCCGTCTCAGGTCGCTCTGCCGCCCAGCTCGCCAGCGCCGCCGACCCCGATGCCTGCTGCCACCTGCGCTTCATTTTGCAACTAGGGTGGAGAGCGAGCAGATAAGACAGGACTGGTTTTGTGATCCCCACACACTTGCTCCCGTAATGCCAGCATATCTAAGGGCACAAATGACGCAATCAGAAGGGATTTTAAAAAGTCAGAGGTGTCCTAAAATGGAGTTAGCTGTCGTTTCTGGAGGTGACCAACCACAGGGGAGGGAAGGGTCCGGTGAAATTGTGCCTCCGTGACAGCGACTTTTATATCCGATTCTTCCTCTATCCTCACAACTGCCCTCGGAGATAGATCTCATTAGACTGTTTTCACAGTCGAAAGAACTGGCGCAGAGAGCTGGAATAAATGTCTTTAGATCCCCCCGATGACAAGAGAAACAGGGTTGTAATTAGTCAGCTCAGGCTGCATGACAAAATACCACAATGAGTGGCTTAAATAACAGAACTTTATTTTCCCAGGTGTGGAGGCGGAAGTCAAGATCAAGGGTCCAGTTACCTATTGATTTCTGGTGAGACCTCTCTTCCTAGCTTACAGCAGGCTGCCACCTCATTATAGCCTCACATGGCCTTTCTAGGGGTGTGTGTGTGTGTACAGGGGAGGAAGGGAGGGAAAGAGAAATTGAAAGAGAAAGAGAGAGAAAACTGACTTTCTGGTGACTCCTTTTATAGGACACTAATCCTATTGGATCAGGACCCCACTCTCATGACCTCAGTTAACCTTAATGACTTTCTTGGAGGCCTTATCTCCAAATACAGTCACACTGGGGTTTGGGGCTTTAACATGTGAATTGTGGAGGGGATACAAGCATTCAGTCCACAACAAAGGTCACATCCAAGTCCATCTGATTCCAAAAATAAAGAGAAGAAAATGATTTGAAGAAAAAAAAACTAAGCAGAAATTCTAGAAATTAAAAATACAACACATTAGATGAAAAATTTTAAGATGGAAAAGGAGGGAGAGGTAGAATGATTCAGATAAATCTGAAGGTTCTTCCAACTCTTTCTCTTTCTAGTTTATGAAAGGGAAATCCAAGTTCCACACAAACCTGTATCTCATTAAATGAATTCACATTTTCTGGTTCACATTTTCTAGCCCAAGATGTTTGTGTCAAATGGACTGACTATGAAAACATGTTCTTCTGTTGACATGGTCCCCACGCATATTTGATCCAGTCTTGCCTCATTTCCTTGACTGTGCCCTCTCACCTCGGGCAAACCCCTCCAATGTGAAAACTGGCAGCCCCTCTGACAATGCAGTGGCCTGGAGTCCTCGGAGCTTCTGTCAGTAAAGCGGTTTCCCCTGCAAGAGAGAATGAGGTTTTCCCTGGTAAGAATATCTTCCAGCGTTCAGTCACCATCCAGGGTAGTCTCAGACTCCAAGGCATTGAGTTCAGGCCCTTTCCGTGTGAGATTACTTCAAGTCACCTATTCCCATTAAAAAAAAAAAAAAAAAAATTTCTAGTAAGTAAATGCTTGATTTCTTTCTTCTCTATTCCCTGTGAATTAAAGTTTTCACTCCAAAAAATCTTGCCATCCACCTGATATCTGCTTTGTGCTTGTGTGTGTTTTTTTTTCAAATGAAAGTGACAATAAAGTGAGTCTATTTAGAAAATACACTGGAAGAACCAACTGAAACAAATGCAAAAGCTCTTCAGAAGTGTCTTTTTGTCTGGGAAGGCAGTAAGCTGATGCTGCAGAGATAATGGTGCAGAACCAAGCATCCATTAACAAAAAGCTGTTGTGGGAGTAAATAAAAATGCCTTGGAAATTTGGGATTAGAGAGCTTCCCACAGTCCAACAAGCCCATTACCAATTAAGTCTTTGTACTCAGCCCCTTCCAAACAGATGTATATGTGCTTGTTAATTGTTGTTAGTTACTTTCTGGTAAGGGGCCCTGATTTACTGTAGACCCTTTCTGGAGCAAGTTTTATTTCAAAGCTTTCCCCCTACTTCCTTCTTCTCTCGGTGGTCTACACACACTTGGAAATATTTGAGGAGTGTCTGAATTCCGCCTATCCCTCCCCCAGCCCCCCCAGACTAGATTCTGGTGCAGATCTATATAAACCTACATAAACTCATATAAATCTAAACATACTTGGGAAGGGGGTGGTGTCCAGAGTTTTCCTAGAGTTTGAAAATGCAATCAGGGGGCCCTGGCCGGGTGGCTCCGTTGGTGGAGCGTCGTCCCATACACCAAATGCTGCAGGTTCAGTCCCCAGTCTTGGCACATACCTGGGTTTTGGATTTGATCCCCAATCCCCTGTTGGGTGTATATGGGAGGCAACCAGTCAATGATTCTCTCTCTCATCAATGTCTCTCTCTCTCTCTCCCTTCCTCTCTTTCTAAAATCAATAAATATATCCTCAATTGAGGATGAAAAAAATGCAATCAGAGACCATAATCCCAAATATTCTGGAAAACCAATATTTTCTGCAGTGTTTTTAAATATTGTAATATACTAACATTCTGGAAAATTTTTATTTAAAAAGTCCCCATTTTGCTCCCATCCTGCAAAAATGAGGGCTTCACTGATTGTCCTCAAATCCAAATGTCTGGAGCTTCTCTGGCTAGACTGAAATGGATGGAGAGCGTATCATTCACCAACTCAATCTTTCAACACCTTTATGTTTCCAGGAGGCCCAGCATGCAAGAGCATGGATTCCTTTGAAATCACACAAGCCTGGATCCTAATCCCAAATCACAGTGGTAGTATCATCTGGGACTCAGGTTTTAGTTGTTGTAATAGAATTATCTCACAATAATCCTTTCATTTTTATTTTATTATCTTTTTTATTGATTGAAAAAAATAATACTCAAAAGAAATCTTGCAGGAGGTTTTTATGGAAGTGTTTAGAATTTAGCCGAGTCTTGACTGATGAATAAAATACAAAGAAAAGACTTGCCAAGGGTGTTATGAGCCAGAACCTGAAGATAAAACCCAAGACCACATTTGTTGGTGCAGAGGGCTCATGTAGAATAGAGAACCTCAGCACTTAATGGGTATAAGAATTAGTTGGAGAGCTTGAGTTTCAATTTTAATAAGCATTTGGTTTTATTTGGGTTCAGGTGATTCAAGGAGAAGACCCTAAGAATAAATAATAATACTAGAAAATAAAGATGAAAATATAGATTATAAAGGTTCTTGCATGTCACGTTAAGGAGGTGGGCTTACTCCCAAAGATAAAGAGACATCAATTAAATATTTTTGAGCAGGACAGTAGCATGAGTTGCATTCCCTTTTCTTTTTTTTTTTTAATACTCACTCAAGGAAGTGGTTTTCATTGATTTTAAGACAAAGAGAAAGAGAGAGAGAGAGAGAAACATCAATGTGTGAGAAACATTGATCAACTATTTGCCTCCTATACCCACCCTGACTGGAGATCAAATCCACAACCTAGGGATGTGCCCTAACCAGGAATCCAACCATCAACCTTTTTTGGTGTATGGGACAATGCTCCAACCAACTGAGCTAACCAAAAAGGGCAAGTTCTATTCATTTTTAAACAGAATAACACTGGCATTGTGCCTCTATGCTTCAGAGACAATATTGTCTGAAAACTTATGAGCACCTAGAAGATCTGAAATTAATATTTTCTCAGAGTTATGGTCAAATCTGGCTTCTCTAATTCTGTGGTTACCTTAAAGCTTACTTAATGAAGTGCTTAAACCCTAATTAACAATTGTCTAAATAGATATCCTTGCTGTGAGCACTGCAGACAGGAGACATGATTAAAATGGTAAGTTTCAAGTAAACTATCCCTTCATAATTTTGCATTTCCCTTTTTTACTTTTTTTTTTTCTTATATGAAGAGTTCATTCTCAAGTATAGTCAGTCATGGTCTTTTTGATCCATCTTGGTTTTATAGCCATGCTATGTAAAGATTGAAATCCACACTGAAGAAAAGCATGAGGCATGGTTAGAAGTAATGATATAGTTTCCACAGCCACTCACGAATACCAAGCTCATGATGTAAAGTACTCCATTATAAAATGTTATGAAAAAAATATGTCGGGAAAAATATTTATGTTTATTGAGCACTCAAAGAAAACAACGTATAACTCTATGATGTTTTGCTTCTTAGTTTATTAAACTTAAAAGTGATGGTACTGGCATTCCAACACAAGAGCCTAAAATACAGCACAACGGATGTGCACACATCACATAAATCATTTTAACCCTAGTTCAGTCACATAAATGCTCTACTGATCTCTTCTATGTGATGCTCTTTGTTAATCTGGACCTCACCCTTCATTTCTTGATTTATTTTCTTTCTAAAATAAATCCCAGAACAGTGATGCTGGGTCATGTGCCTTGATCTTAAATTGATGGTGATCGTAGGTCAAAAGTCCACAGAAGAAAGAAAGGCAACAGTTGCTGATGAAATCACAGGAGTTGATGAAATCCATCAAGAGCAGCTGTTCTTTCAGTCAAATTAACCAAAATGTCCTTAAAAGTCACCCCAAAGTCTTCACCCTATGGGATTGATGGCTGCCCACGTTTTGTACTTTGGTGTGTATTTTTAAAAGTTTTCTGTGTGAACTTAGGTAAGATTTCAGAGAAAGGACCGTAATAAGGTATTGATTACCTGGGTGAAATCTGTGATTTCATCATGAAATTCTTGACAGAAAGGAAAACCTTTGTTCCTTCATTGCTTGTTTATGTGTCCTCTTATTTGCCTTTTATTATCAAGTTAAAATATCTTTCTTTTATTGACCTTCCCGCAAACCAATAAAAAGTGCTCTACTGCACAAGAGAGGAAAAGACAGAGAGGAAAGCCAGATGCGTAGGACTGAGCACACGCTCGTGAAGGCTCATTGGTCTTATCTCTACAGAATGTGCTTTTCTAAACGTTTCAGAACAACCTAATGCAGTCTCGCACATGCGGTGAGCTTAGTATTTGACGATGATGTTCCTTCACAGCTGAGGCGATGGACAGGCCTTCAACAATAGCTGGTCCAACCCAACTCTGATGAAACGTGTACATTCTATAGATTTATTTTGGAAGAATGGCCAGGCGGGTTAGTGAGGTTTCACTCTACTTCGCTCTCAACTTCAGCTCTTTTCAGCCACAGAGTGTAATGTAGTCTCAGTAAAAAGTGGCATAGAGTTCTTGTTCTCCTCGAGAAAGAGGAATAGTATGGCCTTGAAAACCCACCTAATTTTAGAAATATAAAATAATTCCACCTACAGTATCTAGAAGAGCCTGGAGATGGATCATAGGATGTTTTCTGCTCATTATTTTTTCTTAGAAATGATTTAAACGTGTGGATATTTGCACCTGGGAATGCTTTTCCCATTAATCAGCCTGAAAAGACTATGAAGTTGGTGTTACCAGTTTACTGGCTGACTCTGAACTGAAGTGGCATTTCACACATAATGTAACGGTCTTCCTCGATTCAAAACCTCCAAGCAGGGCTTGGCACCAGGCCAGCACATCTGCTCTATATCCCTGGATATATCATCACCATCTAAATAGAGATACATATTGAAACTTGAACATTTTTATAATAATTTTTTTTCTTCATTTCTTCTTTAGAGAATTTAGAATTTTTTTCTTTGTCATTTTATTCCAGATTGCCAGACTGGAGCATTCACACAACTTAATTTTTTTTTTTTTAACTATGTCTAAATGAAATGTCAAGATAAACATCTATATATTTCTACTTTGTGTCAAGCACTATTAAACATTAGTAATTTTGTAGAAAGTGTTATTTTTTTAAATGCCACATCAGAATGCAAATATGCTCTACAGTCTAAGTAAATCCTTCTGGTTTTCTTCATACAACAGATATTCTTTATACTCATGTGAATTCCAGGGACCATCTCTTTTCTCTTGTGCTCAGCAGATTGAATATATGTGCTGGCCACTGAAATTTTGAAGAGGGTCTTTAAACAAAGTATTTAGCTTCCCTCCTTCAAAACAACAGGAAAAATATAACTCATTTGAAAATGGGCAAATGACTTGAACTGACACTTCACAAAAGAGGATTTTGAAGTGGCTTTTAGCCATAAACACACGAACCAGCGCCTGCACTGGCTAACAGAAAAAATAAAAGTGAATTAAAACTATAATGAAATATCAGTGCACCCTCTCCAGTCTAAGACAGACAATACAAGTATCACAATGATGGGGAGCCACCAGAACTCTCCGATTGCTGCTGGGAAGGTAAGTAGATAAAATCACCTTGTAAGACAGTTTGGCAGTTTTCTAAAGCAGAACATCCATGTTTCCTACAACCCAACAACTTCCTACCTAGGCATATGCCTGACAGAAACTCCTCCATGTGTTCACCAAAAGACAGACACAGGAATGCTGTTAGTTGTACTATTTGTAGTCATCCCAAACTGGAAACTATCCAAATGTTTTTCAATAGTAGAATAGATAGATCAATTGTAGTATAGTTCTTACCATTAAATTCTATTAGTAATGGAACAAACAGTCCTCAACTATAAGCTGTGATAGGAATGGACCTCAGAAACCACAAGTGCTACGTGATTCCATTTATATGAAGTACAAATGTTGTCCAAAGTGTCTCAAGCACTGTAAGTCCAGCAACCACTGTCAGACTTACAGTGCCTTAGACTACTTGGTCAACTTTTTAAGGAGGGTCATGACTGAGAGGAACTCAAGGGGTGGGTGCTTGTTGGGTTCCAAGACAGACTGTTTTTGGTTTAGGTGCTGTTTCAATAAGCTCTATACTTGTGATATGTCCACTTTTGTATGTTCACCTCAAATTTTTTTTTTCTTTATTGGTTTTTAGAGAGAGAGAAAGAAAGAGGGAGAGATCGAAGCATCAATGAGAGAGAACATTGATTGGCCGCCTCCTGCATGACCCCCACTGGGGATGGGACCCAGAACATGGGCATGTGCCCTGACCAGGAATCAAACTGGCGACCTCTTGGTGCACGGATCGACGCTCAGCCACTGAGCCACACTGGCCAGGCTCCAGTATCTTTTTAAGTGTTTTCTATCAAGTCTTTTTCTAAGAATTTAACCTGAGAAAAATCAAATTACAATAAAATTCGAATATATACTTACAAGGATGTTCATTATGACATTAATTGGAAAAAAATGCACAAATGTTAAATAGAGAATTTGTTTAGAATTGTGATACATTAGAAAACAAAATACTGCTAGCTATTTAAAAATACAGTTGAGATAAATATTTCATATACCTAAACTATTTGAAATACTAATAAATGAAAGAGTCAGGTTGCAGAAGAGTCCGTCCGCTATGTGTAGCTGCAGAGCCCGGACCCCTTCCGTGTGCTGTAAGCGTGCCGCCGTCTGATTCTCCCAGAGAGGTGATCCCTGGAGCCGCGAACGCCAACCTGCCTAGTTGTGCGTGACCGCCCTGCTGGGCAGCTACCAAAATGCTTTTGTTTATGTCTGAATGGAGAGACTATAGACATTTTTATTTTTTTCTTTGTAAATGTTCTGTACTTCCCAAAATTTCTATTATAAAAATGTGTTCTTTTTTTTTTTAATTAAAAAAAAAAGGTTAAAATACTACAAACCCCAGAACGCTTACTTCAATTATTATACAAGAAAGCTAGAAACTGCAGTTTTACTATCATCAGTTATATTTCCTGGTGCTTATCAAAAAGAGTGAAAGAAAATGTGTTGTACTCCCTGGGAACCTATGATCAAAGGCAATCTGTAAGAGTACGACCTATATACAGACATAAAGTAGAAACAGGAAAATGAACCATGGACATAGAAACTACACCTAACAAATGCACCTTGACAAACCTCTCTCCTTTTGCTGACACCCTCACATTCTTCTATGCCAGGATTAATTTCTAAACTCCTTTATGAAGAATGTCTGGACCATACTCATCAAAATGAGCTGCTCTCCTTCGCCAAACTCAGTCCCATTTTTAATTGGTAGAACACGTGCAGCAATTAGCAGATTCTACCTGAGCTACCCTCCCGACTGGAAGGTAAGCATTTTGGGAGCAGGAAGTGCAAAGATCCCTTTTACTTCTGAGTAAGCTCTCCCTTTCCCACTGCACTTGTCATAGTGCTTTGTATTACAAATAAAATATGTATTAGTGCTCAATAAATAGATAGTTCATTGATGAATCCCAGTGAAGCCTTTTCTTAATTCTAAGTGGTTGCAAACTTGATATGAAGGAAAGGGTGTGAAGAGATCATCAGGATCGGCTCTCCTCACATCTACAGAGGTGAATGCTGAACGGGACCGAGACAGAGGTCATTCATTTAATTAAACCATTTCCAAGAGAGTCCAGTTCTTTCCATGAGCAAAGAGGGCGGAACATAGTGGGAAGGCCTTGAGAGACTTTGGAGACTGTGGGTCACTCACGCAGCCCCAAAGTCTTACTCCCAACCTGCAGCTGTCAGAGCAGAGAGTGGCTTCTGATGGAGAGTGTTCATCCATAGCAAGTGGCTCATCGCCCTTCTTTCTGAGCCATTCGAACCGGATTAATCATCACGGGATAGTCCTCAGTAGGTCAAAGCTAAACTGACAAGTAGAGCATGCATTCAGGAATGAAAGTTGGGTAAAGTTATTAGCATCAAAAACTCTGCACCTGATGGGTAGCGGAGAAAGAAAACAAGATTGAAACCAGAGAGTAGAGTCCCTTTGACAGGTGACTTGCAGGGGAGGAGTTTCAGGGAAACAAACAAGATCTGCTGTTCTCTGGTCAGAACAATGACACTCAAGGGAAGCATCTCATCAAGTCCCAAAGCTGGAACTGAGCTCCAGGGGCAGTAGGGACGGTACAGAGGCAGAGAAGGAGTGAGGAGCTTGAAAAGAGGTACAACATGAGGCCGGGCCACCGGACCCAAAAGTTCCTGGGCCCTAAATACTGCATCTTCCACTACCTTTTCTACCTTATCCAGGCTCAGTCCACCTGCTCTGTTTCTTTCAAACTCCCTACATTTATTTACAACCAAAAGCCATGAACTTACGTGTGTCTTATGAACCCAACCACTGTGGGAAATCTAAGGGTACAGAGAGAACAGATTTTCTAATTTCCATGGTTCGAGGTCATAATCTCTAAAACTTTCCCATGTTAAGGGAAAAAAAAAAAAAATGACATTATTATGCTTGTATTTCCTCACTGAAAAGAAAGCTGATAAACAAGAGAACCTCATGTGGTTTTTCCTTTCTTTATGGCTGTTTCATTGATCAAAGTTTAGCTCCTATTCCATTAAAAATAAAGCCAGCTGTTTTTAAAATCTTTATCGTTTGCAGTTCTGCAAGCGACCCACAGTGAACTAGTTAGTGAGTGCAGATGGAGAACTGGAAGAGAGGGATGTGGGTTTATAAAAGTGTCTCCTGGACTTTAACTAGCCTCCGGCTACAATAAAATGTTAATGAAAATGCATTAGAAGAAACAGTCAAGGACAACAATAATTAACTACATAAAACACCATTGGATTATTTAAAACAACACCCCCCTCCCCCATCATTATACCTGCGCAAGGAGAACAGGTCAGATGGAAAAGATCTCACAGCATTGCCTGAAGGTCAAGATACTAGGCAAACCACAGAGAAACAAATTTCAGAGGACATCTGCCTGAAGTCAGACTTGAGGGGGTTATAGGAAACATATTCCACTGGGTCCTGTCTTCAAGCCCACGTTCAAATGCTTCCTGAAGCGGAAGTGCTTTGTGGGCAGTAGAGCTACGCAGTCTCTGCTGACGACACAGTGTAGTGCTCTTACCTGTTGGTCAACTTCACCCAAATGATAGGGGCCAGCTCACGACAATTCTTTCTTTTTCCAGAAATATGCATTTCTTTGTTTATGCTTTATTCTCCACCATACCGAATGCAATCTAATTTGACATATTTTGAGAAACTGATTTTTGAAACAATCTCATTTGAAGTTAAGAAATGAAATAAAATGTTTTTGTAGTGCAGATGAAAAAGGTAAGCTGCTCTTTCAAGGGTTCTCATGCCCTGGTCTGTCATGTTCATGGGCCTTAAACTCCACAACCGAATGATATTTGTTTTCCTAACCACAGGAGAAGAAACCAAGAGGACAAAACACTGTCCCCAGGGATGCAAAGTACTAGTAAAGCAACATGGCAACATACATTTAAAAACAAAACAAAAAAAACAGGTTAAATTTAGTGATGGATGAACATCAAACGATTTCTAGCTCTGTTTCAATTTAGATACTTATTCAAAGCATATCGGAATGATATAAACCTCGTGAGCCTACATAATTGAGCTTTAAAGATTTCTTAACCAGTTTTTTCTCCTCATAGCATATTCTCTCTCTCTCTCTCTCTCTCTCTCTCTCCCCCCCCCCCCCCACCTTCCCTCTCCTTTCCTTTTCTCTTTGCTTTTTGTATAAAACCTGGAATGTAAAAGTCAAGGACTACACAAATATGAAAACAACCATTGCCTAGTTGATAAATACAGTTCTGTCTGTCCTACCGGAGTGAGATTTCATTTTCATTCCTTCGCTTTTCCTACAGCACCATCCGAAACCTGTTTCTCCTCATGCCACACAGGACAGGGACCCAACGTGCCATAAACTCCCATTGTCTTTTGGATATTGAGGAAATATGTCACCATCTTGAATATAATGGTACCTTTCTTACGAATTTTTCAAAGTTTAATTACTTCATTCTTTTGCTAGTTCAGTAATACATTAAGAATATGTATTTTGTCCCCCTTAAGAGTAATACAAAGGACAGATCACTTGGAATCAGCAGGCCTCCCTGAGATCCCAGATTTGCCACTTAGTGTCTTTATAGTGAAGTGTCTCCTTCAGTAAGTTTGGAAGAATACTAGCCATCTGATGCCCTTGAAGTTAAAATGAGAAGAAACGCTCACTCCCACCCGAAAGTTCCGAAGGGAGATGTCCGACACATTTAAATATAACGAGGAAAGACAGAGGGACTCAAGGGTTGGCCCGAGAACACCGCCCCCAGACAAAAGCCCCCAAACTTGTGTAGTTCTGATCCTGGTCTCACTCATTTCCTGAGTTCTTGAGGCCATTACTTCATAAAAATGGAATTTTAAAGAAAATGTTCTTGATGCTACCTTGAAATGTTAAAAAGGAAAAAGAATCCATATCTACTATGTTCATTTTGCTTTAGGAAATTCATGATATATTTTAGAACTATCAAAAGTGCCTAAAATGTCACGAGTTCACATTTCAGAAGCGGGTTTCCAGTGCCCGGGACACCGTCTTCTGTGACGGTCACCCCGACCAGGGCACCGCGGCGAGCGACCACCGGGTCCCAACTCTTCCTCAGCCCACCACAGATGAGGCCTTTAAAATTTGTTTTACTTTTTCAAATTGTAGTTGACATGCAGTATTGCATTAGTTTCAGTGTACAACAGTGATTCGACACTTACGTAACTTACAAAGTGAGAGGATGAGGCCTCTGGGCTGGAGCTGGGCAGGCAGCTGGCACCGGAGCCGGGCATCAGCACAGGAAATACCCCCCACGGTTAGCACATCAAAGCCACACAGCCTAGAACCAAGTTTTCCCCCAAAAAACACCACACGTAATCAGTCTGTGGGCTTAGGGAGGGTGAGACAAGAAGAAAACTGAACTTTAAAATACTGACAGTAGACAGAAGAACTGTACACAGACATTGCATTCTAGTAGATCCAATGGCCACGGCTAGAACCATCTGAGCAGCGCAATAAATAACAACAATATTGGATAATCAGCGAAAGAATAAAATAAATACGCAAAAGTCTATAGTGACAAAAATGACTAGCTAAACAAATGACTAGCTAGACAAATCTCCCTGACAGCAGAAATCAAAGCAATCGTTGTTGAAGGCACAGTCTATGGAGGAATGCTAAAATTACTGGGTGAAACTTTTAAGGAAAACAGGATGTTTGAACAGCCTCAGTGTATCTCCCCTCCCAAATATGTATTAATTACTGTGGTGGTTTTAACATATGTCCACGGTTCTTTGATACCCCCTCCTCAGGAAGCTGGAGCTGAATGTCTCTGCCCTCGGAAGAAGGCAGAATAGTCCCGGGGATGTAAAGTAGAGCATAGGGAACATAGTCAATAATATTGTCATATCTATGGATGGTGCCAGGTGGGTCCTGGTAATGTCAGGGGAACACTTTGTAAAGTATATGATTGTCTAACCACTATGCTGTACGCCTGAAACTAAACTAAAATAATACTGAGTGTAAACTGTAATTCTAAAATAAAATGTATAAAAGAAAAAGAAAGGAGTCTGAACTTAGTGACTTGCTTCCGAAGAATAGAGTATAGATGGGGGGAGGGAGGGAGGAATTTTACAGTGAAAGCTGGCAATTACCATTTAACAAAGTGATCAAGGTTAATGTCACCAGTGATGAGTCATGTTGCTATTAGGTACCCCTGATATGAGACAGGCACTTCACCTGTGATATTCTTCCCAAAAGTACATTACCCAAGTGTAACCGTGAGAAAACATCAGTCAGACCAAAATTCGGGGACATTTTACAGAATACTCTTCAAAAGTGTGCAGGTCATCAAAAGCAAGGAAATGCTGAGAAACTGTCACAGATTAAAAGAGACTAAGAAGACATAAGTAGCCCTGCTGGTGTAGCACAGTGGTTGAATGTCGACCCATGCATCAAGAGGTCACCGGTTCAATTCCTGTTCAGGGCACATGCCTAGGTTGTGGGCCTGATCCCCAGTGGGGGGCATGCAGGAGGCGGCCAATCAATGTTCTCTCTCATCAATGTCTCTCTCTCTCTCTCTCTCTCTCTCTCTTTCTCTCTCTCTCTCATCAATAAAGGGTAAATAAATTTTTAAAAAAAGAAAACATAAGTAGTACTAAGTGCAATATGGAATCCCGGATTGGTCTAGACCAGAAAAAGGACCAGTTGGTGGAAAAACTGGGAAATCTGAATAAAGTCTGCAGTTTAGTTTATAGTCTTATACCAATGTTAGTTTTTTTTTTAGTTTTGATAAAATTATCATGGTTACCTGAGATGTAATCATGTTAGCTCACTAGTAAAATGTAGGTAATAGTAGACAATCCCCCAAATCTTTCCAGTTCGGAAGTTTGTAGGACACCTATATTCTTCCAAAGAAGCAATAATTCAAGGCAATTTTTTTACAAGATTATAGCTGGGGCACAGGGGAAGAAAATCTATGTTATCTGTAAGCTTACTATAATTTTAACACATCGCACACAAAAATAATTTTTATAGTGGACATCTCAACTATGAACACATCCTGAAGAGATCCGAAGCCCAGTAATCTTTCTAATTGTAAACTACATTTTCCTACTTAGATTCTTTGAGATCATCATCCGCAGTGGTGAACCACTCACTGCCAATAATCTAACCAACCAATGAACCGTAATAAAAATGTCACTGTGTTTGTTCCTGTCTCAGATATTGAAGCTGAACTCGTACATACGTTCAAAAATTCCATTCATGTAATTGAGTTTGTGTGTGTGTGAGAGTATGTGTGTGTGTATGTGTGTGTGTTCTTAGGCCTCTGAATTAAGGTGAAAATAAGCCTCATTAATTGTTTTCAGGCATATAAATTTGCCTGACTCCAAATAGGAAAATCAAAGCAATCAACTCATTTTTTCCAACTTTGACCACTTCATAGGAAAGGAACTTATAAATCTAGTCCAGATAAATCTGTTACATATCAGTCCAGAATAATTACCCAAACCCGGCTCAAACCCAGTTCAATTAACCAATTCTTTTATCTCTGTAATGTTTACATAAATCTTATCACAATCATCACTCAAGGTTTGGCTTGAGGACTGCCAAAAGAATAATAATATTTTTGAAAGGGCAAAATCTTCATGTTACATTCCACCTTTACCAGCCCGATGGTGCTAAAAAGAACCTTCAGTACATGTTACTAGACGTGGCTTCCTGTTTGGTGAATGAAGAAGCATTGAACATGTGAAAGAGTTTTCCTGCGTACTCTCTCTTCTCGCCTTCTCAGAGTTGTGTTCCCCTGAAAATAACAGTCATAGCCACCACCAATTTTGGGCATGATACAAATCAAAGTACCTGGTGAGGCATGGCTGATCCATCAACACTAGTGAGTGTTTTAACTCATGCACATTGACAAGTTTGAGTGGGCATATTTCTAACCTGAGCCAGACGGACGTCAGGGCTCAGATTGTCCGGGTTTTGGAGAAGGTGATAAAGCTCATATACGGAGTCCTATGGAGCATGCCCACGGAAGTCAGAGGAAACACTCCCTTCGACATGTGATTATGACTTCAACAAAATGTACGGATATCACATTCAGTGGGATAAATAAAGATTATTAATAGCCTCACATCCATTCAGGAAAAGTTTTGTCCTCAAATGAATTATGGGGGGGCGGGGGAAAGAATTCACTTTCCTGAATTTCTTGAATTTGGGAGTTGAGATTAATGGCCTGTGGACCTGGGACATCCATGGTGGTAAAAATGACAAAACTGAAGCTGTCCTACCTTGGGCACATCACGAGGGGGCAGGTTCTTTGGAAAAGATGGTCACGCTGGGAAAAATAGAAGGCGGCAGGAAAAGAGGGAGAGCAAACAAGACGGACGGACTCCCCAAAAGAAGCCATAGGCAGGAGCCTGAGGGAGCTGAGCGGGGCTGCTGAGGAGAGGCCGGCCCGGACGTCACTCATCCACGGGTCCCTGGGAGTCGGAGCTCACTCAGTGACATGTAACACACACAGTGAAACTAGTGTTTGAGTGTGAGGAGGGAACAAGAACAGAACATTCCTCTTATTTTAATGCCCTCCGTTCTAGAAAAGAAACCATGTCTCCAGCTCTAATGGTGAAGAGTCTTTTGAGGGCTGACCCTCTCTAACTGAGACCTCGGCAGGCCACCTTCAAAAGGATCCTTGGAGGCAGACAGCACGCCTGTGCTTCCAGTGTAGACGCCGCTGTGATTTACTGCTTCCAAATTCCATCCCGCTTCTTTTATAAAGTTCACAGTTTCAGAAGACAGTTTCGCTCAAGTCTGAAATGGAAGGCCACCTGGCTCCATTTATCCCCCTTTCATAGTAAGGGCAGTGTAACCCAAAACCTTTATCTTCAACTTTTAAACATTTCACACAGACCATTTGGGAAATTTATTGTATTCTTAAAGAGAGTTGTCTTTTTCATTCAGCATACCCACTACAAAAACCAGCTCGGTACCTGCCGGCCATCTGGTCCCTGTGTACACAGCAGGCCAAAATTTCCAGATTTCCTCCTTGGGGTTTGCTCTGTAGAAGGCGAATCCGATTAGGTGAAAAATAATGCTGGAAGAGTTACAAGCCATTATTCTGAGCGCAAATGACATTTTCTTTAATAAGTGTTCCTTTGAACTTCAGATCTGCCTGGATGCTGGGGCTTGTTTGCAATAGCCATGTAGCCAACATGACGACATCTTTGGCTGAGACCCAGATATTTTTAATCAGCAAAGCTATAGTGTATGAAACAGATTCAAATGGCCCTTCCTTTTCCATGTCAGAAATTTCCAGGAACCTAATTTAGCGGTTCTAGCACAGAACAAACAAAATTAAATCAATCGAATCATTGTGTCATGACACCCAGGATCTATCAGTAATTTGAAATCTAACAGGGACTTGTTACAATAAATAGGGAAAGGTTCCCTTTTTGAGAATATATAGGACTACGTGATGGCAATGGTATAGGAGGGCGAGAGCTCGGGGCTCCTAGTAAGCCATGTAATAGTTTATTAACAAATGTCCTTTCCTCAACTCTACCCGCAGGTGAGGATCATCTGAGAAGCCTTTTAAAAATACCAATATCCCACCCCATAGTAAAAATTAAATCAGAAACTCTAGGAGTGAGTTTCAGACATATTTATTTTTAAAACCTCTGTAGGTGGTTCAAGTGTGCAATTGGGTTTGCTAACGGCTGCTCTGAGCCATCCGCTCATTCACTTATTCGATCAATGTATATAATGAGTGCCAGCCGTCAAGACTATTCTAGGCACCGAAGATGCAGAAAAAAAAAAAAATGTCGAGTGGCCAGAGGAGAGTCATCATAAGTTGCAGGTGATGTGTGGCCGAGTGTGGGAGCCAGGTCACGCAGAAACTTGAAGGACTTTGGATTTTACTCCAAGTGCAATGGAAGGCCACCAGGGCTGGAGGGGGGGTGGTGGCAATTAAACAAAGAAGTGACATAATTTGATTTATATGTTTAAAAGAACATCTTGGCTTCCCCTTGGAGAATATCATTAAAATTAAATCAAGTCCGTGGACAGAACGCACCACAAGTTTGGGCAGCAAGACAATGGAAACTATTGGACACTCGCTTTTATTACTGCCTTTGTCTCAGACCAACAGATTGGCGTGCCTGCGGTTTCAAAGTCTTCATTCCTCTGGGCCATGTCTGGATGAATTACTCTGGCACCGTCCCCTTTAGTGACCTCCCAATGTTACGAGAAGACTGCATATGAGTTTCTCTGCTACTAGACAGAACTCACTTTGAGAACACAGCACACATTTCTCAGCTTGATTATGCGTGACTGACTATTTCCCACCTTGGGCATTTACTTAGGAACAGGAGGATTAAAAAAAAAGCCAAGCAATGACTGTTCCCAGAGGAGATTTATGTGCGCCATGTAGAAATATGAACTCTGCTCTGGACTGTCAAAGAGGTGCTAATGTCCACACCAGGGGGAAAGCTGTGATCTCTAACTAATGTGTTGGGCCCTCTATCTTGTTTGGGTAATAACTACAATAAGGCCCTATGTCTTTCTCATCAATTATAACGTAAGCATTTTCCCCCAAGTGTGGGTTTGTGTGTGAGTCATAACACAAACAGGATAAGCCATGATTGATGAATGAAGGAACAAACCCATTTTGTGTGGTGTTCTTAACCAGATCACAACTGAGAGTCAGTACCATCATCTTGGAACCAGGAGAAAAGCAGAGACAACAAAACCTACGGAACACAGTCTACTGTGCTAAGGTCTTCTGTTGACCGTTGCACGTCTTTCTCTCCAGTGGAGGCCGTTCCGAATGTGCCGCTGCAGCCTGAGCGATAAGAGACTCTAAGAAGCTGCTGCTCAGCACTGAGCTTGGGTTTTCACCCTTTAGATCCACCGTTTATAATTTTGGCCAGCAATGGTAACACAGGCAGACATTTTTATAAGCTAATGTCGTTGATATATATGCACAAAAATAATTTTATTACTCTGAACCAGAAACCCGACAACTGCTTAACCCCCTTTGCCACTGATACCATGACTTTTATTTTTGTTTTTTAAATGTATCTTTATTGTTAAAAGCGATGCTATTATTTTTCTATCATTGTCAGCAATTGTTGATGAAACATATTTTCTCGGTAATTCATTTTCTCTTGAAGCAGAATAGAAAGAAAGCGAAAATTATTTGAGATGAGGCAAACTTTGCAGCAAAGGTCTATTAAACTTAGCATAATTATTCTAGGAAATCCACTCATTGCCATCTACTGACAGATAATAACAACGTTGGTTAGTAATTTACTTACACTTAATAGTTCCAGTTGATAATATAAATCAATCAGTCATTCAACAGTGATTCACTGGACTTATTCTAAGCTCAAGGATATGAAACCAACCAGGTAAAGTATTCCTGCTCATCTGGAGCTCACTGAGCTGGGTGCCAGGCTTGCTGTCTCCTCACCCTGTCCCATGGACATGTCACTGCCCAATAGCATGCATGTATTTGTTGATTGTCATGACCCTCTACTAGGCTCAAGGAGAAACATATTGAATGCTGTTACCATCTCCAAATCCGTGCCTGGCTCATAATGGGCTTTCCATAAATATCTGCTGAATGAAAGCATGATAGAAAAAAGTCAGGGTCATATAACTAATACAAGGCAGAATCCAAACTGAAGTCCAGATTCGTCAGACTACAGAACTCACACCCTTCGATTATGCTCTTCCACAATGTTCGTGAATTCTTTCACCATGACACCCACAAATCAGGAGCAGCCGGCATGTTCTACAACAGGATGCCCATTCATTAGAATGATACAACCAATAAAATACTGTTATCAATTTATCTTCAATGAGGCAGGAAATTGCTGATAATAGTTTTTAGAAGAAGAAAAAAACCCAGGATACCAAGTTGTGTATATACTGCATAAGAAATATTACTGAAAGACAGATGTAAAAACAAAGACTAGAGGAACATGCATGAAAATATTTAGAATAAGTTCATTCTGGGTGATAGGATTGTGGTAACTTCTGCTTTCTTTTTACATTTCTCTATTTCCAAATGTTCTATTAAGGACATGTAATCACTTGGGTAAACACAAAAAGATCATTTTCAACACCTAAGTAGAACTGTTAGTGGGATATAAGAGCAAAAAGGACCTGCTAGGGAGGGAGAGTTTCAATAACAAAGAAATAGAGGAAGGGGGCCACTCTCCAAAGGCATTTTGGAGCTGGATTATAGAAAAATCTTTTCTGCTGACCAAGTTCAGATTTCATCACAAAGTAATAGGGAGCCATTGAAGGTACTTGAGTTGATATGAAAGTCTTATTGAGTGCTCAAAGCCAAATTAAGTGTAAGAAAAGTGGAACAACTGGAACAAAACGTGGGACAATGAAACACTGATTAACCACTGTGTTAATTATGCCTCCTTGCTGACATGGCTATTGTTTTAACATCCCAAAATTACACCCTCGAGATTCACACAAGAACACACGTACTTGCCAAAAAGTGCTTTGCTAACAAGTTTACCACTGTGGACATGGTAGTGTCCACGTGCCAACACCTTGCAGAAGAAAACTATGATCCTCTTAAAACACACCACAAACCACAGATTTATTAAATTCAGGAGTTCATTTAGGTCTTTATTTTCTCTATTTCTATTTATTCCTTGTGAAACAAATTTATGATAGGGAGTTGCGATATAATATAAGAATATGCTTATTGTTCCCTTGAGCATTTTTTGTGAAATTTTTGTTTCATTAGATTTTTTTTTAGTACTGAACATTTTCCATTTTTCCCTTTTTTATTATAAAGTTTTTGG
This sequence comes from Molossus molossus, assembly GCF_014108415.1. Taxonomy (NCBI): domain Eukaryota; kingdom Metazoa; phylum Chordata; class Mammalia; order Chiroptera; family Molossidae; genus Molossus; species Molossus molossus. Next base: position 62,032,328 of record NW_023425345.1, on the reverse strand, counting down.
TTTTCTAACACTATACCTAGAAGCCAATTCGCCAGGGGCATCACAGGAGGCAAAAATAATAGACATGGTCCATTAACATAGGTTAATTATCAAACTGAGTAATCAAATTTTTACCATTTTTGTAGGGATAAACAGCCATAGGAATTTAAAAAGTCAAGCACATAACAGTCCTTTCTAAGCAGGGATTTGGAAGCCTCATGAAGACAGTTCTAAGTTTTTTTCTCTTTGGAAAGGAAGCACATTGTATATGTGCGACCTGTGGAAAAACTGTCTTTCCACCTGTTCTACCATGAAAACGCACATGTGCTTTTCCCTGCCTAGTTTACATGTGAGCTTTTTGTGAAACCTACTATATTAGAATTTTGGGGGTTCAAGTGAAAGAAGTACAACTCAAACTGGCTTAAGAAAAAAAAGCTTCGCCCTGGCCGGTTTGGCTCAGCGGTTAGAGCATCCACCTGCGGTCCGGAGAGACCCGGGTTCGGTTCCCGCTAAGGGCGCGTACCTCGGTTGCAGTTTGTCCCCGGCCCTGGTTGGTCGTGTGGGTGGCAGCCACTCGATGTGTCCCTTTCACATCGATGTTTTTCTCTCTCTCTCTTTCTCTCTCTCCCTCCCACTCTATCTGGACAAAAAATGGAAAAATGTCCTTGGGTGAGGATCAAAAAAAAAAAAAGCTTCATATAATTAAAAAATCAGAGGGAGTTTTGACTTACATCTTACAGGCTTAGCAACTCCAGAAGGAAAAAAAAAAATAAAATGTACCTTTTCCCTAACTGTTCCCTCAGGAATCCTAGATCTAACTTTCGCAGAACTGGCTTGAGTGTTCTGCCCATCTCTACCCATGACCGAGACGGGACCTGTAATGCTCTCACTGTTCAGAGAGGATCTCTTGGCAGCCAGGTGGGCCATCAGCTCTAGGCAGAGAAAATGACAGGAGAACAAAGAACAAAGGCTTATAATCAAAAGAGTGTGGAGTTTCTGGGGAATTGCAAGGCACAACATCCAGGGAGGAAAAAAATCATTTAAAGAGGAAGAAAATGTCAAGAGATGAGGTGGCAGAGTTCGGCAAAGACTGGATACTAAAGGACCTGGAATGTCATGCTCAGGAGCTCGGAGTCTACCCTGAAATCGAGGGCAGCAAATGGAGGATCTAAAGCAAGGGAGCCGCACGGTCACATCTGCATCATTCTGCAGGCCAGGTGAGAGGCGGATCGAAAGGAGAAAGTCTACACAATTTTTTATCTGTATTAGAACACCGACTCTTAAAGTGTAAGCCAATCGGTGCAGCCACTAAGGAAAATAGCATGGAGGTTCTTCAAAAAATTAAAAATAGAACTACCTTTCTGTTATACCTTCAATAATAAAGTTTTTTTTTTAAAAGTTCACAAGAAAAAAAAAATATATATATATATATATATAACTACCATATTATCCTGCAATTCTACTTCTGGGAATGTATCCAAAGGAAATGAAAACACTAACTCAAAAAGGTACCTAGGCCCAGCTGGTGTGGCTCAGTGGCTGAGCATCGACCCAAGAGGTCACAGTTCGATCTTGATCAGGGCACATGCCCAGGTTGTGGGCCTGATCCACAGTGGGGGCATGCAGGAGGCGGCCAGTCCACGTTCTCTCTCATCGATGTTTCTATCTCTCTCACCCTCTCCCTTCCTCTCTCTCTAAAATCAATAAAGAAAAAAATGTTAAAAAAGAAAAAAAGGTACCTAGACCCTAATGTTCATAACAGCATTATTTACAATAGTCAAAACATGAAACCAACCTAGGTGTCCATGGATGGATAAATGAATAAGAAGTTATTTTTTATATATATACATATATATATACACACACACACATAATATATATATTATACATACATATTATATATTATATTTTACACACACATATTTTGTTATATATATTATATATTATGCACACATATTTTATATATTATATATTACATACACATTATATATAGAATATATTACATATTAAACACACATTATTATATCATGTATATGTATATATATAAAATGTTATGATATATTATGTCACATTGTATATCATATATATAATGGAATATTATTATACTATTAAAAAATGAGGAAATCCTGCAACAACATGAATGGACCCTGAAGGCATTATAACTAAATGAAATAAGCTAGACAGAGAAAGACAAATACTGAAGGATCGCATTTATATGGAATATGAAAAAACCTGCAAAACTAATAGAAAAAGTGATCAGATTTGTGATTACCAGAGGCAGGGGAGTAGGGAACTGGAGGAATTGGAGGAAGGTGATCGAAAGATGCAAACGTCCAGTTATAATATAAATAAGTGCCAGAGATGTAATGTGAAGCAGGATCACCATAGTTAACACTCCTGTATGGTACATAGGAAAGTTGTAAAGAGAGTAGATCCTAAGAGCTTTCATCACAAGGAGAAATTCTCTTTTTATTGTATTTATATGAGATGATGGGTGTTAACTAAACTTTTTATGGTAATCATTTCACAGTATCTGTAAATCAAACAGTGATGCTATCTACCTTAAACTTTTATGGTGGTGTATGTCCATTGTCTCAGTAAAACTGGGGGGATGTAGCAGTACAGAGGAGAGAGATTTTTGACGTCACAGTTATGTCTAAGATGGTCCCCACAGCACTGGATTTCCTCGTGAGTCAGAGCATAATGTTTCAATTCTTCAGGATATTAGCTTTCCTTTTCATCTGACACCACCCATTGATAAGATTACTAAGGGAATAAATGGAATTATTCTTATTTCCCGAGCCTTTTATCCCCTTTTAAAGGGTCAAGTTCCTAGAGGATGGTAATACATGAACCATGGTGGAGCAGTTTGTGAAAATTTTTACTTGACCTGTAACTTAGCTTTATAAATAATTCTAAACAGTCATAAAATGACCATGCTTAAAAGATAATTGCTTATTGAGGTAGCAAATAAACTCTGTCCATGCAATTCAGCAAGAATATAATATCCAAAATATTTAAGTATTATTTAAAATTATGCTAAGTGTCATTGTTCATATACGTGGCTAGTTATATAACTTTATATTTTAGGAAGAATGCATTATGTATACTTTAGGAAGAAGAAGAAAAAACTGTCAGTGTTCCAGGATTTTTTCATTTTATTTATAATGAGGAAATGTAAGTGGTGGGCATAGAGGAGGCAGGTGGGAAAAGACATCATTAATGTAAATCAAGGAAACAAGCTATGAGGGTGAGAGATGCCTGTGTTGCAGTCCCAAGGTGGCTGAATAATGCTTTGCTGTAAGGTAACAAAGGAAAGGAATAAAAGACTCAATACACTGTGGTTACAGAGGGTTTTATCTTTTTGTTTCTCAATGGGATCATCTTCCTGGTGTCTCTCTTCCATTCATGTATTCCAAACTATGTATTGAATTTATTGGATGCCAGTAATTTGTTGCATATTGTATCACATGTATTAGATACTAGGGTACATAAAATACAAAGCCTGACCTCACAGTCCTGAAAATCTCATTAGTCAGGCACAAAGACATGTAAACAAATAGTTTTTTATTAGCATGCATTAGAATGAGGGAAATGTTAATATAGGTCTATATAATGCACTTTAGGCAAAATCTACAAAAATGAGCAAGGGGTAAGGAAAGAGCCTGTGAAGGGTTCATTAAAAAGACCTCTTGGAGTTGAATTTAATGCAGAAAACCAAAGAGTAAGTGTTTAATCAGATTCTGATAATGCTCTGAAAGTGATATGGGTCTTGGACATGTGAGACATGTGATTAAAGATGATGCCATGGACATATTGAGTGGGAGTTTGAAACCGAAACTCCCACGCCAATGTACTGTTCTCTGGGTAAAAAGGTAGAATGATTAAAAATGGACTAATCCAAATTTACCCACCCAGAAAGAGAAAAAAGAAAAGAAAAACAAATTTACCCACCCAGTCAAAAGTCTCCCTTGAGAATTTGAGACTGAATTTACAAAGAAATGTTAACATTTGAAATTTATACTATCAAAATTATTTTAAAGTACCGGAGCCCAATAATTAATATAACATTTTTTTCTCAGATCAATGTTATCTCTGAAATATTCCCACAACCCAAAGCACAAAGAGATGCTTGCAGGAGAAAAAAAAATCAAACTCTTCTAAAAATGAGGTCATGGTAATTTTTTTTAAAGTATAAAACAATGACAAAAGAGTTGAGAAAGGATCAACAGACAAATAGAGGCTCAACAAGTTGAGAGAACAAAACAATCTGAAAGAGAATAAAAAAATATTAAAAATGGTTAAAGATATAAGAAAAATCCCTGTAATTTTAAAGAAAGAATAAGACTACCATCAAAGAAAAATCAGATTATATAAAGAAATAAGCATTATTTCTATAAATGAAAACTATTTTAATTAATATTAAAAGCAAGATGAATGTGTTAACCAGAATATTAAATACAGTCAAAGAGAGAATTAGTGAATTAGAAGATACATTTGAGATTTTATAGTGCAGCTCAGAGAGCAAAAAGCAGGAAATATAAGAAATTAAAGTAAATTGAGAAAGCAAAAAAATATACACACATACATATAAAACAATAATTGTAGAAGTAAGGTGATCACATAATTTAATATTCTAAGCAGGACGCATTATAACATGGAATAAAAAGGACATTAAAAATTAAAATTAAAATTAAAATGATAATTTTCAACATTTATTTATTGGTTTTACTCTAATGGTTGACCTACAAATAGTTCTATTCAAAAGTATTTTTTAAAATAATATTCTTTTTAAAGAATAAAATAACATATCCGTGTAAACTTTTTAAAATGTGGGTTTTTGTTTTTGTTTTTTTTCATCTAATCTCTGTGACATCACATGGTAGAAGGCACTAGAGAGCTCTGTGGGGTCCCTTTATAAGAACACTAATCTCATTTATGAAGTCTCCACCCTAAAAACCTAAGTACCATTCAAAGGTTCAACTTCCTAATAACATCACAATGGGCAGTAGTATTTCAACATATGAATTTCAGGGAACTCAAACATTCAGATCATAGCACAGAGTTATATGTAAACAGACTTACTTGTTTTTTCAGCACATATGTGTTTTTTGATATTCATATATATCACCATGGTCCCTCTGATAGATGGTAAATATAAGAAATGGTTTGTTAAATGTTCATTATCTACTTCCTTGTAAAACTGAAATTCAGTACCTAATTTTTTATTAAACATGCTCTTTCATTTATTAAATTAGTTGCTACTGTAAGAACTTATTCAGAATAAAAAGTATACATATATATTCATCAGTTTGACATAGTCACAAAATATTCCAAAATTCCCATTTGCTAACAACAACCAGAATTTATTTCTCAATCACATTGTATGTTGATAGCTACAGGTCAACTATGCTGAAACTCTATAAGGTTCTGCTCCAAGTTCCTTCTCATTCGAGACCAGACTGAAGGAGAATCCTTACTTGTCCTATTATGCCATTTTTTTACATTGTTGAAAAAGGACCAGAAATATTGATCAGCAACATTAACATCTACCGACATGCACCCTTACAGTCACCAAATATTCAGTTCCCTCTTCTTTCCACACGCAGAATACATCCAGCTCTGCCCTAAGGGAGAAAACTCAAAAGTCATTTCCAACCATGGCAGCAGGTTCAAAGTATATAATCTCCAGGTAAGAACAACTGGTTCCTTGTTCTCCATGGTCCCTGACTCTTCCTCCTCTGAGGTTTTCCCCATTTACATTGTTCTCTTTAACCACATTTGGAAAAACATAGAAGAATATGATCCACTTTGGTGTTGAACAACATTCTTGGCCCACTCTGTCCTCATAGACAATTGGAACTCAGGACTGTTTTAAGTCTTGAGCAAAGTCTCTTTCATGTTCATCATTGCCAGTCTCACACATTAATAGACTATTTTTCTATTAATTCTAGTCTGCTTTCTGTACTGGAACCTACAGTCACAGTTCCTTTTAAGAGACAGTCCCCAAATTCTGATGAAATATCCCTTTGCTTTATCACCTTCTGTTCTCTCTCTCTTGATTTAATTGTAATTACAAGACTCTGTGCCCATCAGGTTTTAGTGGGAAAGCCACCCTCTTAATCTCTTTGCTCTAGTACAATTTTTTGTGTGTGAGCTATTAAGTATTCCACCTTTAATTGAATGAATCTTTACTCAAAAATATTAACAGATTCAGGAGTTTTAATAATGGGTATTAAAAAGTACTCTTACTTTGATCCTTGCCAGCCAGGCTGAGGTTTAGTCAACTTTTACCCCTCAAAGCTTTCAAAATCTTATTAATATTTGGGTCTATGAAGCAGCTGCCTTTTCTAACCTTATTGGTCTCTGAACTTCTAGATTCTTTATTTTGTTTTATTACTGCTTACAAATCTTTGCTTTAATGCATGCCAAATGCAGAAAAAAGCAACCAACACACACTAATAGTGTTGTCAACCTTTCCCCTAGACCTACAAGTTTATTAGGTTCATCATCTGTGTTGCAAATTATTGTAAAAACCAAATATTTTGCCATTCCATAAAATAGATCACCCCTCCAATAACTTTTCTAGTCTCTAACTACTGACCCCCAAATAAATGCTCTTGGGTTTTTTGTTTTTTGTTTTTTTTAGAGAGAGAGAGGAAGGGGGGGAGAGAAGAAGAGAGAGAAGGAGAAACATCCATGTGAGAGAGACACATTAATTGGTTGCCTCCCACATGACCCTGACCGGCCCGGGGATCAAACCTGCAACCAAAGTCCGTGCCCTTGACCAGGAATTGAACCTGAGACTCTGTCTGCAGGCCAATGCTCTAACTGTTGAGCCAAACTCACCAGGGCTAAGTGCACAAATCTTAAGATAGAGCTCACTGCATTTTACACATGCATACACATGGGTAACCATTTTTCAGATTAATATGTACAACACTGATTCATGCATTCATCAGCAGATAATGGCAGCCTTGTATCTTAGGGTATTTGATCACAACCTCTTTCTAATCATTGGATAATGACTAAGATATGTTAATATAGAGGCAACCCCTAGGAGGCCAGACTTAAAAATAAAAGTATACGCTATGGGGAAAAAAAACCTGAGCAGAGACATGAGTGACCACACACCACTAGGAAAAGAGATTTGATAAATTTAGCCTCAGCAGTTACTTTAGCAACTTTTGTTCACAAACAAAAATAAAGAGCAGCTGTAGTAACAACTTTCTGAATCCAGCAATGATACAATATGTTATCTAAAATGTAAACTTTTCAACAACTAAAAACACCTATGAGACAAATATTACCTTCATTCAGGAAAAGAAGAGGTCAATAAAATCTGGCTGAGTGTCCCCAGAGGTTAGATTTAGCAGACAAAGACTTCAAAGAACTTAATTTAAATATATTCAACGAGTTAACAAAAACTATGCTTAAACAATTAAATTGAAGCATGGCAACAATAAATCAATTTACAAATTTTAAATAAAAACATAAAAATTATTTTTTTAAAAAAACCAATGAAATTCTGTAATTGAAGAGTATAATAACTAAAATACTCAGTAGAGGGGCTCAACAGATTTGCAGAAAGAATCAATAAATTTGAAGAGAGATCAGTAGAAATTATTGGTCTGAAGAACAGAAAGAACTGAAGACTGAAGAAAACTGAGCAGTCAAGAAGACCTATTGGACATCTAGCATACTAATATGTGCATAATGGGAGTCAAATAAGAAAAGAAAAGAGAGGGAAAGCAGAAAAATGTAAAGAAACAATGGTCAAGAACTTTTTAATTTTGATGAAAAGCATTAATCTACACATCCAAGAGAGTTTGTTGTAAGAGTTAAATAAGTTAAAACAAATAGAAGAATCCTGGCAAATGGTTAAGTCCCCAAATAAATATTAATTATTAATTAATCATTAAATAGATTTGTAAACATTAAGCGAACATAGCTTATTAAAGTATGATTTGTACAAAAAAAAAAAAAAAAGATATAGAACATCTCTAGCTCCCCAGGGCGTTCCTTTGTTCCCTTCCCAACTATTATCTCCTTCCTGTAGGTAAACATTTATTCTGATCTCTGTCACCATAGATTAGTTTAAATATTGTTGAGTTACATACTGGTGGAATAATATAGTATGCTGTCTTTGTATCTGACTTCTTTCGTTCAACATTGTATCTGTAATTTTCATCCATTTGTTCAATGTGTCAGTGATTTCTTCTTTCATTGAAATGTAGTATTTTATCGTATGAATATAACAAAATTTATTTATTCATTCTACTTTTAAAAGATCATATCTCTTTTTAAATTAAATTTATTGGGGATACATTGGTTAATAGGATCATATGGGTCTGAGGTGTGAATTTCTACATTATAAGATTTATGTATTGTACTGTGTGCCCACCACTTTGGATGGTGGGTCACTCTATAAAAATTTTTTTAAATTTTTATTTATTGATTGTTTTTTTAGAGGAAACAAGGAAGGAAGGAAGGAAGGAAGGAGAAAAACATCAGTATTTTTTACACTTATTTATGCATTCATTGATTGACTCTTGTATGTGCCCTGAGCAGGGATCAAACCACAACCTTGGTTTATAGAACCCACTGAACTACCTGGCCTGGGCTCCATTCTTCTTTTGATGGATATTTTTGTTGTTTATAGTTTTTTATTATTAATGATATTACTATAAGCATTCTTGCATATGTTTTTGGTATATGTAAGCATTTGTATTAGCTATTTACTCAAGAATAAAATTCCTGTGTCATAGAGAATTCACATGCTTAGCATATTTTTCTTTTCTTAAAATAACAGAAATTTATTTGTTTACCCCTCTGGAGGTCAGAGTTCAAACCCTGCCTCTAGACGCCCAGCTGTCTGAATACGGGGCAGTCAGTCATTAGGGACCTCAATTTCCTGATTGACAAGATTAGCCTGAGTTATTGGGGCGGGTCCTGCATGCCGTCACGAGCTCTGTGTTTATAAGAGAGGCAAAGCGAGATTGGTGCCCGCACACGCAGCAGGTGATGTGAAGGTAAAGCAGAGAGATCTGAAGCTGTTGTCCTTGAAGACTGGAGTGACACTGCCACAATCTAGGGAATGCTGGCAGCCACCTGAAACTGCAAGAGGCAAAGAACTGATTGTCCCCAGAGCTCCAGAGACAGATCCTTGATATCCTTGGATCCCTTCAGTTGTCCAGAGTAGGACTTAGTGAAAGATAGTTTATTGAGCCCCTCTGCAAGCATGAACCGCAAATACACAAGTGCCCATCAGACTCTTGTGCAAGATTTTTCAGAACCGTCAATTTCCCAATATTATTGTTCCCGTTTACACTCCCCATCAATATAAGGATGTTTCAGTTGCTCCACATCCTCATCAATGCTTATTAATGTGTCTCCTTAATTTTAGTAAATGGTGGCATCTTATGGTGACTTCAATTTGCAATTCTTTGATAATGATGCATATATTTATTGGTAATTTTGATCATCTTTCATATTGCCTCTTCAATTCTTTGTCTATTTTTAAATTAAATTCTTTATCTTCTAAATGATTTGAAGGTATTTCTTATGTATACTATAGTCCTTTGAGTTGAAGTCTAATTAAATACAGTCCCCACTCTCAGGATTGAAAGACATGACTATACCTGCCTAGTGAAATTTCTGAATCTTTGTAGAACAGTGACTATTTTATTTCTTTCATTGTGTCCTTTTCATAATTATATTATTCTTGTTCCATCATTATATGTATTTCAAATATTTTCCCCAGTCTGTGGTTTACTTTTTACCCTTTAAATAATGTCTTTTAATTAAAAAAAGAGTTTGTGATTTATGAAAATATATTTTATCAGTCATTCCTTTTAAAATTAATGGTGTTTGAAACTGTGTAAGAAATCTTTGCCTATAAAGATATCCTGTTGTCTTATAGAAGTTTGTTTTCTTTCAGATTTAGCTCTATGGTCCACCTTGAATTAATTTTATATATGGTTTACAATAGTGGTTAAAGTTCATTTTTTACAACACGAAAATATAGTTGCTCCAATACCATTTTTCGCAAGCATTCCATGTGTAAGTTATTAGGTTTTTGTCTTTCAGCCTCAAACCCACCTGGCTTATACATCGCTTTGTGGTGTTGGTGAAGGGACTTTACAAACCATGTTTCTGCTTTGCTAGCTTGCTTGCTATTAGACTCTACCAGTAGGGGTCGATAGAGAGAGGCTTCAAAACTAACAGAGAAGGGACTTGTTTCTTCTGTCAGTTTCTAGGTCAGTTGTTTTTTGTTGTTGTTGTTGTTGTTGTTGTTATCATCATCATCATCATCATCATCATCATCATCCTGAGAGCTTTTGTGGCTGGTGGATTCTGTAAGTGGCAACCTGTAGTGGAAGAATGTTTTGACTTCTGCAACATCACCACCCCTGTCAGTGGCCTGGGACTGAACCCACAGACCTCTTCCTCCAAAGCTCATAAACACCAGCACCAGCTGAGCACCACCCCTCCTCAGGGCTGAGTCAGCCCCCAAAGCCCTTTCTCGAACTCTCCCAGCGTTTCTCTTTGATCTTGCAGCCGAGGGGTGGAAGCTGCTTTCTGCTTTCTGCAGTTGTTACACTTAGATTCTCTGCTTACCCTTTTAGTAGTTAACAACATTTTACTCTGTGAACAACGTTTTACATTAAACTTTCTTTGTTCAAATTACTGGTGTGGTTTCCAGCCCCTGACAGAACCTCTACTGATGTACCATCTGTTCACTCAGTGCATTGGGTTGGACTGTCACCGTAAATCAGGTGACTTCATATAAATGGGCATGTTCTTGGCCTCTATTCTGTCATAGGTCTATTTGTCTATTCTTGTGCCAGTACCATACCGTCTTGATCACTGTATTATTACAGTAGATCTTAATATCTAGTAGTGTAAGTCATACAGCTTTGTTTTGTTTTTTGTTTTTCAAGCATGTCTGGGCTCTTCTAGATATTGCATTGCCACCAGAATTTTAGAATCAGCCCATCAATTTCCATTAAGAAAAGTTGATCTTTTGATTCAGATTGCTTTGAATCTTTAGATCAATTTGGAAAGAAAGCACATTTTACAATGTTGATTTGTTTAATGATAAACAAGAGGATATATTCACAAACATGATATATCCTTCTATTTATTTACAACGTCGTTTCTCACAAAACAGTTTTGTGGTTTTCACTCATCTTTCATCAGATTTAATTCTAAGTATTTGATGTTTTTGATACTGCTATAAAAGATGTACTTTTTCATTTTATTTTTCACTTGTTTGTTGCTAGTATATAGAAAAATAAGTTTATTGATATTGTAAATGCATTTATTAGTTCTAGTAGTTTATTAGCTCTATTTTTTAAAAATTAGTTGTGATTCCCAAAGACTTTTTCCTTGTAAATTATGTTGTCAAAATTATCAGCATGGCCCAGCTGGTGTGGCTCAGTGGTTGAGTGTGGACCCATGCACCAAGGGGTCCCAGTTCAATTCCCAGTCAGGGCACATGCCCAGGTTTCAGGCTTGATCCCCAGTGGGAAGCATGCAGGAGGCAGCGGATCAATGTTTCTGTCTCTTTCTCCCTCTCTCTTCCTCTCTCTCTAAAAATCAATAAAAACATATTTAAAAAAAAAAATTATCAGCATGAAGTTGTCCATTATATCTTTTTACTATTTTAAAGTCTGTCTGGATCAGTAATCGCATCTTCTTTTTCATTCTTTATATTGGAGAAATTTTTCTCTCTTTAATTTTGATCAATACTGCTGAATGTTTACCAATTTTATTAATCCTGTCAGAGAATCAACTGCTCGCTTTGTTGATTTTATTTATTAAACATTTTTTATTTCTTTTATCCTTATTATTTTTTCTTTCTAATTTTTGAGTTTAATTTGCTCTCTTTTTATATAGTTTCTTGAAAATGGAAGAACCCTCAAAACATTGCTTTGGCTGCACCCCAACAATTTTATGTCATATTTTATTTTCATTTAGTTTGAAACACTTTCTAATTTTATGTTGATATTTTAAACATTATGAATCATTTAGACTATGTTGCTTAATTTCCATACTTTTGGGGGTTTTCTAGGACTTTTGTTGCTGTTATAAATTTAGTTGAATTTTACTGTAGTGAGAGAACTTTTAGTATAATTTTAATCTTAAACTGTATTAATATTTACTATGTATCACAACGTATGGTCTATTTTGGCAAATCATCCATGCATGCTTGAAAATAATGTGTATTCTGCTATTTCTTTCTTTCTTTTTTTTTTTTTTTGGTATGTGCCCCTAGCAGGAACTGAACCTGGGACTCTTTAGTCTGCAGGCCAACACTCCAACCACTGAGCCAAACTGGCCAGGGCGAAAATAATGTGTATTCTGAAGTTATTGGGTGTGCCCTGGCCGGTTTGGCTCAGCGGTTAGAGCGTTGGCCTGCGGTCCGGAGAGACCCGGGTTCGGTTCCCGCTAAGGGCACGTGCCTCGGTTGCAGTTTGTCCCCGGCCCTGGCTGGGTTGTGCGGGTGGCAGCCACTCGATGTGTTCCTTTCATGTCGATGTTTCTCTCTCTCTCTCTCTCTCTCTCTCTCTCTCTCTCTCTCTCCTTCCCTCCCTCCCACTCTATCTGAACAAAATATGGAAAAATGTCCTCCGGTGAGGATAAAAAAAATAAAATAAAATATATGAAGTTATTGGGTGTGATGTTCTATAAACATTAATTAAAGCAAGATTAGTAATATTGAGTTTCCTATAAACTTTTTTTGTTGCTTCTGTTAATTACTGAGAAATAGTTGTTAAATTATGCAATTCTGATTGTGGGTTTGTCTAATTCTTTTTTTTTTAAGTTCTACTATTTTTTCACAGTTACATTGTACAAATATATTTTGAATCATTATGTCTTGCTGGTTAATTTCATTGAAAGACATAAAACTGATTAATATAGAGAGAGAAAGAGATGGGAAGATTTAATAACATAAAGATAGCAATTTCTGCTGAAATAATCTATAAATTGAATGCAAGACCAAACAAAATCCCAACAAATTTTCTTTTAAATTGGCAAAAAAATTGGAATTGTCAAGTTCATCCTATAAATCATACAGAAGAATTAAAACCCCAAAATAGCCAAAAAAATTTCAATGAAATAATTTAAAAAGGAATGATTCATATTTTACTATTCTTATCATTGCAAACACAGAAATTAAATGAGACTAATGCACTAATAGGATAGATAAGAAAATTAAATGAATGGAAAAGAAAGCTTAGGAACATTCTCTCTCTCTCTCTCTCTCTCTCTCTCTCTATATATATATATATATATATGTGTGTGTGTGTGTGTGTGTATACACATATATATGTATAAAATTGGATGTGATAGAGAGGTATGATTACAATTTAGTAGAGAAAGTATGGTTTAATTATTAAATGGTGCTGGTACAACTAACTACACATTTGGTAGGGGGATATATATATATGCATGTATATATATATGTATATATATATTTCTATACAGAAAAATAAATTTGATGGATTAAAGAACTAACTGTGATTTCTGTTTGGGCAAATTACAGACTAGATACTTTGAATTAAAGTATTAAATTTCTAAAAATATATCTACACGTTTAAAGTCTTTTTAAATGCTTTGCTAAGCTGACAAAAAATAAATAAAATGCACACAGAGGTCCAAAATGATGGAATGCTAGAATCCTGTGATGCAATGTGTAACTGCAAGCTTTTATCCTAGGAAATCTGGCTAAATCCTGGAGACCCTGAGCTCCCACCATGATGGCTTCATGGGGAGATGACAGAAGACAGGCCTTGGGTCTAGATAAGTGCAAAATCTAACAGAAAACCTGCACATAAAGCTGGTTTCCCAGTGGGTGCCACCCTCCATGTCAGAATGAAGAGGAAGGAAACCTGCTATGTGGTTTACCCATTTGAAACTTTCTATTGATTGAAAGCAAAAAACAAAAATATCCCCTGAGGATTTGTAACAAGTCATCATTCACAGTGGTTTGTGGTCTGAATTCATGCTACCTGTGTCGTCTGAAAAACCTCAAACCACTCAGGTTGTTGGTATCTCCAGGAAACAAGCAGAAGCAAACACAGATCATCTTAGAGAAACTCAACTGCATGTGAAGCCGCAAAGAGCTCAAACAAATAAAATGCTAAAATTCCAAGGGAATGCGTCATCTAACAAACGTGCAATCAGCATCGGTGGTGGTACAATGAACAAAACAATTATTTTGAAAACAATATGTCAGCTTGGAGCTGGGCATTCTCCTGTGGCCCAGCAGGTCCACTCCCGGGTGTATTCTGTAGGGAAACTCCCAGGTATGGGGACAAAGAGATGTGGATGCGTACAAGGTTGTTGAGTACAGCCTGTTAGTAATTCAAAAGTTCAGTGAGCTGTCTCTTAGTAGGTGAGTAAACTGGAGCCATTCAACACATTAACTTAAAGTAGAAAAATTAACTCTCCTTGAATAAGTCTCAGTATCACAATGCTGAACTTTTGTAAGTCAGTTACAAAACGATGCAGGCAAGTTGACACCCTTCATCTCAATTTTTAAAACTCAAATTACATGGTCATGTGTATATATATTTGAAAGCCTAAAAATATACAACAAAATTTTAAACACTAACCTTTGGATGATGGTAACTTCCCAGGAGGTAAGGAGGAGAGAAGTTGTGGAAGCCAGGGGAAAGTAAGACTTCAGCCCTGTCTGTAATAGTTACATCTTTGTGTGTGTGTGTGAGACAGATATAAAACAAATAATGTATTTTAGTCATAGGAGGCTGTTTTAGTCTTTCCTTGTCTGTATATTTCAAATGTTTTAAATTATAAAATTTTAAGCAGAACTAAAAGAATAGAAAATCAAAGCCAAACTCATGTTGAAAAGGAGATATTTATAATTAATTGCTTTGCTTAATTTTACTCAACAGTATATAATTAATGCCAAATAATCTTTTCTTTAAAAATAAGTCTCTAATTGGGTGTTATTTGCGGCAGAAAACCTGTAACCTACTATCTAACAAATATGTCATTCATCACCATATTTCATTCAACTTTGTATCAATCTTATAGTCTAGTATTATCCTTTAAAAATATTTTTCAAGGTTGTTATTAAAATTTTCAAAATTCATAGGAAAGTTGAAATATTATAATAAACATATGTATTTTCTCCTACATAAAAATTAATAATAGTTCCAACATATCACTTGATAGTAATACATCTATTACTATTATTAACTATTAAGTATTAACATATTTAATATTCAAATTTCCTTAATTGCTCCACAAAAGGTTTTATAGTTACTTCATTTCAATTAGGATGCAGCTTTGGTCAGTTTGGCTCATCAATCAGAGCATCAGCCCATGGACCAGAGGGTCGTGGGTTCATGTGCCTCGGTTGCAGGTTAGATCCCCAGCCCTGGTTGGGGTTGTGCAGGAGGCAACCAATCTATATGTCTCTCTCACATTGATGTTTCTTTCTCTCTTTCTCTCTCCCTCCCTCCTTCCCTCCCACTCTAGCTCAACATCAGTGGAAAAATATCTTCGGGTGAGAATTAAAAAAAAAAAAAAATTAAATTAGGACCCAGAGTCCATGCATTATCTTTGGTTGTTATTTTTATTAGTTTTTAAAAATATTAACCTTCTCCACCTTTTTTTTCCCTTTAAGACCTTCATGATCATGTCTAGGTTAGTTATTTAGTAGAAAGCTCCTCCAAGAAAAGGTTTACCAGATGCTTCTGTCTTTACTTTGGCCTCAAGGATATATGAGAAGCTGACTCTTGATGGAATCTTCCTTCCAATATTAACTCAAATAAGTGTTAAGAGTTTACCTTTACCATATCCAGAAATAAAAAGAGAATCCAGGAGAGAAGTGTGCACAGGGCCAAGCACCTATACCTCGTTTTCTAAACTGTTTATCAAGTAATGAGAAACCAGTATTGAAGAGATGTGTCCACCCTGGAGAATGGAAGCTAATTGTGTACTTCTGAAGGTATCTTAGAGCAGAGGCTCTTAGCCTCCTTGCTGGTGGCCACACATGTCCCCAACACAGAGCTGTGCTCTGGAAGTAACAAACCCTTTACTGTGTTGTTAATGTGCTTATTGCATGCTTTTCTGTCTTGAATCTTTTTGTAAATTTGGTCCTGGGTAAAGGCTTTCGAGTGTCACGAGTCTGATTGTTGATCCAAAAGCAAGGGCACCACTGTCTGTAAAGCAGAATGGGGTCGTTGTAACACCACTTTGGTTTTGTCTGCCCTTCCCACCGTGGTGCCATCTATCTTATGGCTCCACCCCATGAATGTCACATACACTGCAAGTGATGTGTAAAGACATGATGAGATTCAGATTAAAGAGTTTGGGCAAGCAACCTCATGAGTGATCTTGTTTGTTTCATTTTATATCACATCAAGGGTCACATAATGTCAATTAGCCCTACTCTTAGTAATGGTAAGTTTGATGGCCTGGTATGGGCATTTAGAAATAAGTATCTGGCCCTGGCCGGTTTGGCTCAGCGGTTAGAGCGTCGGCCTGAGGTCCTGAGAGACCCGGGTTTGGTTCCCACTAAGGGCGCGTACCTCAGTTGCAGTTTGTCCCCGGCCCTGGTCGGTTGTGCAGGTGGCAGCCACTCGATGTGTTCCTTTCACGTCGATGTTTCTCTCTCTCTCTCTGTTCCTCTCTCTCCCTCCCACTCTACCTGAACAGAAAATGGAAAAATGTCCTCTGGTGAGGATTAAAAAAAAAAAAGAAATAAGTATCTGAATGGCCGCCATCAACAAATCATCAAACAACAAGTGTTGGCGAGGGTGTGAAGAAAAGGGGACTCTAGTACACTGCTGGAATGCAGACTGGTGCAGCCACTAAGGAAGACAATTTGGTGTTACCTCAAAACATTAAAAATAGAACTTCCATTTGACCCAGTGATCCCGCTTCTAGGAATATACCCTAAGAAGCCTGAAACATCAATCAGGAAGAATATATGTACCCCCATGTTCATAGCAGCACTATTTACAATAGCTAAGATCTAGAAACAGCCCAAGTGTCCATCAGTAGACGAATGGATAAAAAGCAGTGGTACATATACACAATGGAGTACTATGCAGCTGTAAGCAAGAAAGATCTCTTATCCTTTGAGACGACATGGAGGGACCTGGAAAGTATTATCCTAAGTGAAACAAGCGAAGCAGAAAAAGACAAATACCACATGATCTCACTTATATATGGAATATAATGAACATAACAGTCTGAGGAATATGGTAGACCCAGAAACATGGAAGTAGGGTACAGACTGACAATCCCCAGGAGAGGGGGTGGTGGGGGAGAGATAAACCACAGAACTTATATGCATGTATGCATGAACAATGGACATGGACAACAAAGCTGGGGACAGGGTGAAGAGGGAGGGGGAGGGGGAATCAGTGGGGGGGGAGGAGAAACATCTGTAACAAAAATAAATTAATTAATTAAATGTAAAAAAAAGAAGAAAAAAGAAATAAAGATCTGGAGGCTCGGTGTGCTCATTGGTACTGGAGTTTTCCTGCTTCTGTTATTCCTAAACCCTTGCAGTGAGTAGAACTAGGAAACATGTTCCCTTACAGCAGCAGTTCTCAACCTGCGGGTCACAACCCCTTTCGGGGTCGAATGACCCTTTCACAGGGGACACCTAAGACCATCGGAAAACACATATTTCCAATGGTCTTAGGAACCAAGATACTGCTCCTCTATCTGTCTCCAGGCGGGTCCGCCCACATGCAGATACGCCCACATACAACATGAGGAACTGGATTCAGGGTCGCAGCATTAGGAAGGTTGAGAACCACTGCCTTACAGTATAATTGCACGTTGATATTAACAATTCAAATTTACCATTACAGACTTTCAAACTTCTTTTGCTCTATGTTTATATCTTTTTCTTTTATGCTAAAAATCTTTGTTCACATTAATGCTAATATGTTTATTTATTTGCTTTATCTTATATAGAAAATAGTTTCAAAATAGCCATGTGAATACTACTACTACCAATTAACTTATTTAATGAAGTATTCCTTTGGATTTTGTTGCTGTTTATGTCCTTAAGATATATTACACTATGTACAGTCAGAGTACTATGTCAAAGTTACTTGAAATAAATTTTTGGTTATGTTATACATTTAGATACTATGTATTTATGTTAAATTTAGAGTTTACTTTTTTTTTTCAGTTTCATTTTGCATATGTAAAGTACTGACATAGTTTAAAACCATATTAGAAAGTCGAAAGAATACACTTTTGAAAAAATATATTCAGAAGATTCTCAGCTTCACTTCTATCCCTACCCCATTTCCATACTTCTATAGGAGTAAACGTTTTCACTAGTTTCTGTTTTATCCTTCTTTAGTTTTCTGTTGCACAATTAAACAAATAGGTATATGTGTTCCTATTTCTCTTTATTTCTTGCACACAAATCTAGCACAATGTAACATTCATTGATTTTTCCTTACAATGTAGCCTGGAAATCAGTCCATGCCAACTCAAAGAGGTCTTCCTCATTCGTTCCTACAGCTGCACAGTACCAGGGAGTGTGCCACAGTTTATTTAACTTGTCCCTCATTTGTGAATTCTTGGGTCACTAAAATGTTTTGCTATTGCAAATAACACAACAGTGAATAAGTGTTGTGTAAGTTGTTTCATATTTGTGGAGGTGTAACTACAAAGTAGATTTCTAGACACTGAGATTATGGGGTAAAGGGTCAATTGAATATGTAGTTTTGTCAGATGGTTCCAAAATTCTTTCCATAGAGGTTGGACCATCCCATAATCTCACCAGCATTATATGAAAGGCGTTGTTTTCTATATCCTTGACAAAAAGACACATAGTGAAGATTTTGGACGTTTGCCAATCTGAGAGGTGAAGAATGGTATCTCAGTGTAGTTTTAATTTAGAATTCTCTTCTTTTGGAGTTATTTACCTTTCTTTTTTTACAAACTGCCTAATATTTTTGTTCATGTTTCTATTGGGTGTTACCTTTTTCCTCTTGATTACAAACAGCTCTTTCTATAAGAAGGAAATTAGCACACTGAGTAACAACCACAGTTGGAGGCAAAAGTAGGTTAACAGTCATGAGTAATTTGACATAGTACTCTGACTGTACATAGTATAATACATCAACATAAACAACAACAAAATCCAAAAAAATACCTCATTAAATAAGTTGACTGGTAAATAAGTTTCTTGCATTATCATTTATTAATTATTGTATTACTTTCCATAAGAACAACTGTAAACTTACTTTTGCCACACCCTGTATTTTCTCTTAGCTGTTCTTTATCTTTGACTTTGCTTATAGTAGTTTGATTTTTTATTTTTTATTTTTTTATCCTCACCCGAGGATATTTTTCCATTTTTTGTACAGATAGAGTGGGAGGGAGAGAGAGGAAGGAAGAGAGAGAGAGAAACATCGACATGAAGGGACACATCGAGTGGCTGCCACCTGCACGACCAACCAGGGCCGGGGACAAACTGCAACCGAAGTACGTGCCCTTAGCGGGAACCGAACCCGGGTCTCTCAAGACCGCAGGCCGACGCTCTAACCGCTGAGCCAAACTGGCCACGGCGTAGTTTGATTTTTTTTTATGCCACTTCCTACACAGACAACATTATGAATATATTTCATGCAAGAATTCTTTATTTCATGGAATTAAATTTATTAATGTTTTGACTTCTTCTGTATTTTATGAAATCATTTAAAAGAATCTCTCCACTCACTTCTAAATTATTAAAGAACTTAATGTTTCCTTTTGCCATTTGTATGCTTTTTCTTTTCTTATTCACTAAGAGTTTATCATGGTATAATGTGAAGTGTGAACATAATTTTATCTTCCAACAAATTTTATTCAGTCGTTCCAACATTATTTATTAAAATTAATTTCTTCATAGTGATTTCAGATGCCACCTTTACCATAAACCAAATTGCCAGATGTATTTGGGTCTATTTATGAAATTCCCATTATATCTTATACCCTAATACCACATTGTTTTTATCATAGAGGGTTTGTAATATACTTTAATATTTGACAGAGCTAGTCCCTGTCATTACTCTTTCTTTTCCTACCTATTCCTGTATATTAATTTGTGCATATAAACTTTCAACTTAATTTATCTAGTTCCAGAAGAAATATTTTTTTATATTTTTATTCAGATTACTCTAAATGTATATATTATGAAATAATTGACATTTTTAAATATTGAGACTTTCTTTCCTAGAACAAGCATTGTCTTTCCATTTGTTCAAGTCTTGTTCTGTGTTTTCAAGTTTTCCTCATATAGATTTTGAATATTTCATATAAAGTTTATTTCTAAGTATTTTACCTTTTAAAATTTCTATTGTAAATGTGGTCTTCCAAAGTAACTTTTAACTGCATTTATTTTTTTAGTATGAAGACTACTAATTTCTGTATGCTAACTTTTTATGTTCTGTTTCCTTGTAAATTCTGTTATCGATTGTAACAGTTTCAGCATTGATTTTCTTGAATTTCTACATTAAGTAAGATATTGAATTGAGGGTTAAAGTATGTACTAAGAGAATATCCATAGATTTTTATTTCATTAATTATTTTCTGTTGTTTTAGGAATTGGAATTTAATATTATGGAAGGCATTTTTAGTGTCTATAGAGGTAATTATATAATTTTTTATTACTCCCTTAGTAAGTTAAATACATATATTTGTATAAATATATACATATATTTATGTAGATTAATATACATATGTATGTGTGTGTCTTTAATTAACTTGATCACAGGCACACACAAAAAGTAACTGGCCAAACTATATATCATTGTCAAGTCTATTTAAATCCAAAGCCAACAGCAAACATCTTTCTCTCCAGATGGAAAAGAAAGTAGTGGTTATACACTGCTGACTGACAAATGTTAAAGCTTGGTTTTAAAATGCAGCTGCAGGAGGGTGGGGGATGGGTAAAAAAGGTGAAGGGGAATACAGTCAATAGCATAGTGATAGGTTTGCACAGTGACAGATGATTACTAGAATTACCAGGATGATCATATTGTAAAGTATAAAAGCACTGAATCACTATATTGTACATCTGAAATGGTATGCAAATGAATATATTGCATACCAACTCTACTCTAATAAAAGTAAACAAAGTCTTACAAAATAAAAAATAAAATGTAGCTGAAAAAAATCATAAATAAAATGGATAAGTAACAGATACTTTTAGATAAATGAAATTGTATATGTGTATACAAGGAAAACTACACAACATTAATCATCTATAATGACATCGAAAAATGGGGCCAAGTATCATAAACATAATGTTTTGTCAAATAAATCAGACAACACGTAGTAAACACTGATATATTTCATTAATATAAAGTCTAGAAAAGGGAGAGAACATTTATGCTGTTAGAACTTAGAATTACAATTAATATTCAGGGAAAAGGGCAGTGACTGGAAGCAAACATAACAGAGGCTTTTGATGTAATGGAGGTGGTGGAGAAATGTTCTGTTTCTTGATCTCAGTTTCTGAAAAGTCTTTGATCTGTACACTTTTGAATTAGTTATTGCTTTTTTGCATAATAAGTTACTCAAAACTCAGATGCTTAAGACAACAATAATTATATTTTGCAATTTCTTGGGGCCAGGAGGAGAGGCTCAGCTGGGTCGTTCTGGCTGAGGGTCTCTCAGGAGGCTGCAGTCAAGCTGTTGGATGGGACCCAGTCGGCCGAAGGCTTCCAA
Organism: Molossus molossus; assembly: GCF_014108415.1. Classification (NCBI taxonomy): domain Eukaryota; kingdom Metazoa; phylum Chordata; class Mammalia; order Chiroptera; family Molossidae; genus Molossus; species Molossus molossus. The sequence goes on along the minus strand of NW_023425345.1, from coordinate 62,010,623 downwards.
GATGATTCGCTCACAGGCTGCTGGCAGGAGGCCGCAACTCTCACCACATCGATCTCTCCATGGGACAGCTAGAGTGTCCACACACTCGGGTCTGCCTTCCTCCACAGCAAGTGTTCGAGGGCAAGGAAGAAGCTGCCATGCTTTTCTGACCTAATTTCAGAAGTCACACTGTACCTCCCATCACTGTCCATTCAATAGAAACGCATCACTGAATCGGGCCCACGTTGAAGGGGAGCGGAATCGGGCTTTACCTTCGGAGGAAGGACTAGTAAAGAATGTATGGCCCTGGCCAGTTTGGCTCAGCGGTTAGAGCGTCTGCCTGCGGTCCGGAGAGACTCGGGTTCGGTTCCCGCTAAGGGCACGTACTTCGGTTGCAGTCCCTGGCCCTGGTTGGTCGTGCGGGTGGCAGCCACTCGATGTGTCCCTTTCACGTCGATGTTTCTCTCTCTCTCTCCCTTCCTCTCTCTCCCTCCCACTCTGTACAAAAAACGGAAAAATATCCTCGGGTGAGGATTAAAAAAAATTTTTTTTAGAAGAATGTATGGACACATTTTAGAGATCTCACACTGGTAGGTCACTTTTCTGAATACATACCATACTTCAATTAAAGTTAAAATAATACACTTTAACAACATTCTTTCAAATGAGCATTGTGAGGGATAAGTGTTTCTTCCCTTTGTCTGATATTTCTTCCATATTCAGGAAGCTCTGTTAATTTAACTTTATAAGGCTCTCAGCGTGTCTCTCCCACCCTTTTCCCAGCATCACCCTGTCCTACAGCCCTGCCCTCCCCTCCCCCAGGAAGGTAGAGTGATTCATATGCTGGTCATTAAGGATAAATAAACTGGGCTTGTTTGTCTTAATCCCTCCTTTCTCTTTCCCCTTTGGAAGCCTGAATGTCTCTTAGATAATTCAATCCGTGGCAGGATTTTGTAGTCTGGGGAGTGTTATCCAAAATTCAGCATTTGGTGTTTGTGCTTTGAACACTGAGAAATAAACTTGGGAGTAGAATTTGTCGACTAAATTAACATACCAAGAGGATTCTCACTTGGCTTGAATTCATGGACCATGGACTTGAACGTGGGTAAGGAATGCCCATGGTGATTCAGAAAATTTACGTCTAGCATGCCAAAGGGTTTTTACCACTGTGTGACAGGCATTTACTTGCTGCAGCTTGACCTTGGCAGGTGATTGTTTCTTATGGCCACGTCGTCCACAAACAAGAAGCTGCTTGGCAGAGGCCGTGTTACGGCAGAAAGGCGGTTGGCGGGAAGAGACAGACTGCAACGCCCTCACGGGATTAGGAAAGGACTGTTTAACGTGCACCGGGGCTGTCCCAGTGGAGTTACCTCCGAAGGCTGAGCCCCGCGCCGCTGCCTGCCTTTTATACATGATAAGCCTCCGGGCATTTGGGGGCCTTCTAGTCCCACTGTGGTTTAGGCATTGGCAGATGTATGGCAATTACATTACAAAAGCCAAGGTTGGGGTCACTGCATTGCCTAAGGGGCTGCACCTGGCTTGCGTTCTCCCAGGAGCCAGGGCGGGGTCTTTGCACTGCCAGATAAGGGGTCTGTTCCCGGCTTGCCTTCTCAGCAAGACTGGCACGTGGGCAGCTCCACACAATCTTCGCGCCCTGCAAGCCACAGCCAAGCATGGGGGTGGGAGGACCTGGGCAGAGGTGAGGAGGTACAGCTCCCATTTCAGGAAAGGTGTGTGCGCTAGACCATTCTAAGGCAGATGGTCGAGGCTTTGCAACCCTGGCCAGTGCCTCTTACTCCACAGGCACACCTGCGGCAAAAAATCAGCTCTCAAGAAAAGATACTCATTCCACGTTAGCAGTGGAAGGCAGAACAATGCTTCTCTGCTGTCAGAGCAACGCCGCTGAGTCCTAGTGCGCTAGAGAACACTGGTGAGAAAATACCTACGAACTGTTTATTCACGTCTCCTGAAAGGCAGGACTTGATCGGTTGTTCCCAGTTCAGCTCTGAATCAAGGACCAAGACAGAATCTGTGGAAGGTCAGATGTTGAATGTATGAGATTTGTACACAGGATCGAGAGTGGCAGATATTTAACGCACTGGGTGTGTGTCAAGGTGATCCTGTTATTGCAGGTGGTATGCAGTGCTCCGAGGGAACATGCCTGAGAACACGTGGACTCCAGCAGCACAGGAAAAGAGGTCCTGGGAGCAGGTACAAGTTCTCTCTGAACTCCTCTAAGGACATGCTTCCCAACTGCAGCTGCACCTTATAGTCAACAGTTCATTCGAAATCTCTAGGGGTGGGATCCAGGAGCTGGTACTGAGATATTGACTTGGCAAAAAGTATGCAAAATATTTAGCCCTGAGCCTGATAAATAGCTGGCAGCTACTAAATAAATATCAGTGCCGGCAACAATTTCCTCTGGTACGTGATGTGGCCTTTCATTTTTCTAGGATGTTTGAATAAGTTCCATAAGGAATTTTAATTATTTTATCAACATTTTTTCATAACAATAGGCAATCAAAATTGTAATTTAATTTGGCAATCTCAGAAAAGTCTGTGTGAAAATTGAGATACACACACACACACACACACTCACATACACATACATACACATTTAGTGGTCTCATAATTTCCAACAGTGTTCCACCTGTTTCCCCTCCACTGACTAAAAAATACAAGTTTCTCATTCTCTAACCAGTGTATACATTGCTACTATTTAACCATAAAGATGCAGGATAATTACATATGAGAGCAATCTGGATAGTAGGAAAAACAGAATTTCTGCTTTATATTTGTCAAATATATGCCCTTTCCAAGATATTTTTAGATGTTTTTATGGCTGGATGCGTCCCAGGAAAGAAAGTTGGTTCTTCCATCTGAAACTTGCTCTTTCTATCTAAGGATTTTTAGACCTTTAGATCTTTGGAAAGTACTTTTCAAAGTCCAGAATTTTAAACCACTGAGGGATCATTCATGAGGATAAAGAAGGTATCGGGAGTTCAGCCGGCATCACAGGAGCCAGGCTCACAGCCCGACTTACAGCCCCTGGCTCCGGCTTCCAGAACCATGAGACGCTTTTCCCAGGTCAGCAAGTCCTCACCACATCCTAATGCGTGTTACACACATTTGATACTCATTTCATCTCAGAGTACTTATTGGGCTTAGTCTGCTTGACTTGCCTGTCTCTATAGTAGGCATTTTTTTTTTTTTTGGTTATGGTATTAAAAACACTAAGTCCAATTGCCAGTTATTATGGCTTCCAGTTATGAAGTTACCAATGATTGCTTGCTTGTTTCTTGCATTCCTAAACCATTTCATCTCAAATTTTGCCATGAGCCCTAACCTGTTTTCCAAAATCACAATTTCTGCAGAGAACAACATGTTCTATTGGAATCATTTGAAATAGTGTCACAAATTACTCTTGGAGCTGTCACGAGCCAGGTGCAATGTCATGTTCGCCTAGTTACTGCTCTTGGCTTTGCCACAACTAAGTAAGTAAATAGACACGACTTACTGGGGTCTCACCTTGGCGGCAGAGCTGTGTCTCCACTCAGCGTGATGTGTGCTGTTTAACGTCATGCTGATTCCCGGGTTAAATCTCCTTTCCTTTACTGTCTGTCATTCTATGCGGCTCGGTTCCTGGCCCATTCTCCCTCCCCCGTCTTTTTGGTTCCACTGTTTAACATGAGCGCTGGACAGCAGCCTTGCAAAGAGCTTCTGAGCAGATTTATCATTTTGTGGAGGAGTTTGTGTCAAAATCCATTTCAAAAATTCAGAGCTTTGAAGATAAAGTCCTTGACGGCCCTAAACTTTTTTTTCCCCGAAGTGTAAAGAAGCTGCATAATCAAAACCAAAACTAGAGAAGTGAGTATTTAAATTCTAAGGTTAATTCTACTCACTCATATATTATAGCTGCTGACATTTATTGAGTACTAAGTCTACTGTATGTTCCCAGTATTGTACATTCATTTCTCATTTCATCTCACAAAAGCCCTATGGAGATTGTTTTTTATCCTTGATAAGAATGAAGCAGAGAAAGCAACGATCCCAGGAACATTCAGCTACTAGATGGTGAAGCCATGATTTGAACCCAGACAATTCTGATTCCAGATTCTATAGCTCTTAACCACCACCCATTGTAACAGAAAGAGGGAATCAAAGTGGTAACTAAATAAACTCCTCTCATGAAAAAATGAAGTGATGTTCTAATCTCTATGTATCTCTTGGAGTCAATTTAATTGGTTGTTAATTTTAGAATTTGTCAATTTTAATTTATGGATGTGGCCATTTTAATGACTTTAAAAATGTAAACACTATTTCTTATTCTTTCATTCATTAATCATGGATTGGGCAACCATCTGTCAGGTATCATAGTATGTATGTGTAGGAATAAAGTTAAAAAAATATATATATTTTTTTGCTTCAAATTTTTCCCAATCAGAAAATGGCATGGAAACAAAGCCTGTAATACAGTGTGATAAGTGTTATGACAAGGGCATACACAAAGCCTAAGGATGGGGGGGAGGAGACCACTACATTTGGATTTATGGCAATTTGTTAACATACTCTGATGTTCAAGTGTCACCCTCAACAATTCAACCACTCTGGAAATAATCTAAAACTACATTCTTTAAACAAATGATCTTTTCCCCCAAGAGATGTGCTACAGCACTGTGGTTGAAGGATGTAAGCTGTGGAACTAGGGTAGCTGAGTTTGAAACCTGAGTCCATTAATTTTGGGCAATTTAACCTCCCTGTGGCTCAGTTTCATTCTCTGTAAAATGAGGATAATAATTTTAGTAACAGAACTGTTGTGAGAATCGAGTGTGATCTATGTGAATTCCTCAGAGCAGTGCCTGACATACAGTAAGGACTTTATGTATCTGCTATTGTCATTATAATTATTGATAAATATATTGGTACTCAGTGAAAGAGCTTTGTAAGGTAAACATGAATACCTTTCTTCACTGGACCAGGTGATATTAAAAACATATATGTATTGAGCCTCTAATTAATATTCTAGGCATCATTCCAGGGTCTGGAAAACAAATTCCATTCAGGAGCTCAGGAGCATTCAGGAAGTTTATATAAAATGAAGGCCACAAAATACTAGCTAAAATACATTAGGAAAAGTGATATTGAAATACACTGTGCTATGGGGAAATGCACATGAATAGAAAAGTTGATTCAGCGTGGATGGGTCCAGAAAAGCTTCATTGAGAAGGTGACATTGAACCAGATTTTGAAGGAATCCAACCAGATGGGTACCAAGGTCATCCCAGGCACAGGGAGCAGCATGGCAAAGCTACGAAGGGATAACTGAAGAACAGAAAGTAAAGGACTCATGGGTACGCACGGAGGGGTCTCTGGAGATGAGCAGAGAGAAGTGGGATTAGTTCTTATGAAAAGCCTGTAGTCGATTCTAATGTGGGGCGAGAGTAATGTAACTCAACGTCTGCATTTTAGAAATATTCCTGTGGCACTGTGGGGAATGGATTTGAAGAGGGAACTAACAAGGGTAGAAAAACTCATCAAGAGATTATTACAATTGTAAAGAGAAATGACAATGTCCTCCACTGAAGCTGTCACTAGCAGGAAAGGAAGAGAGAAGATAGAACAGAAGCAGCAACAAGATGGGATGACTTAGACGGAGTCGACGAAGAGGAGGCGTTGAGTGTGTCGCTGAGATGCCTGGCTGGGTGACTGATAGGCCAATGCCACACGCAGAAGCAAAGGCAGAAATGGCTACGTTGTCTCTATATCTCGCAACTAAAAATTCAACTCAGAAGGGCAGTCCTGAGCAGGGATTTGAATTTTGAGGACTTGGAAGTTGACTGGGATTTGGGAATAGTTAGGATCGACAAGGAAGAGGAAGTAGGATAGAAAGAAGACTCAGACCAGAAGCCTGAGAAACGCCCACCTTCGCACGGTGTCGGGGGAGGAGGGCTGGAACCCAGCGAGGTGCAGAGAGAGCAGCTTGGCCGTGTGGGGACAATGGCGGGGAGGGAGGGACGGGTCCGCGACGCCAAGACACATGTCAGGAGCGTTGTGGTGACGGGAGGGCAAAGTGGACAAGAACAGAGTAGAAGCCAGCACTTCCAATGCGTAAAAACAGGAAAAAGTCGTTAAGTAAACTCTATGTTCAGTGCCCATTGCGGGGATATATAAGATATAGAGGTGGAAACTTAATCTGAGCAAGTTTCTGGAAATCTCGGTGCCCAGCTGTGGGGGAGTGAAGGAGTCAATCTGAGTACTTTTCATAACACCCACAGTTGCACAGATAGCACCCTAAGAAAGCCCTTTTCAGTCTCGTGGCCCCTTCTGGGATATATCCACACTTGAGGTAAAGATTTGACTTCTTCTATTACTTTGGTGCCACAGTTGGACCATGAGGCTGTTTGGAACACTTCTGTGCCTGCTCTAGACATAGCCGTCATTCCTTCTCCGAGGGCTTGCTGCCTCCCCAGGTGCTCAGCCAAGAAGTCTTACTTCACACACACACACACACACACACACACACACACACACAGAGAGAGAGAGAGAGAGAGAGAGAGAGAGAGAGACTCTCTCACATTTTCTCCTCTCATTCTCTCTTGCTTATAGTTTGGGTCTGGGAGATACATGTCCTAAGTTGGTGATGGACCAGCAATGCCCCTTTCTCTCCTCCTTGCTTCTCCCAAATATTTGGCTATCCCCCAAATTCATAAATCGTCTCTGAGAAGGACACACAAACTTGAAGGTGTACCACAGCCGCACAGGTGACATGGGTGAATGGAGCAGGCCGTGGTGGCTACGCAGCCCATTCAAGGTCAGGCATTATAGAGCTCTAGCCAAGTCCTCCTTGTGAGAGTGCAGATCCCGCCGTGCCAGATCTCCCAGAGTTTGATATGAAGAATGCCAGTGTTTAAGTGCCAGGAACCATTTAAAACATTTTATACGCAGTGAAACAACACAAAACACCCTGAAAGCAAATGCAGCCCAGATCCCATAGTTTAAGATGACTGCCTTAAAATGCTAAATTCTCAAATGCAAAAGCTAGAAGCACTGCAGATTATTCCTGCTTTCCACTCCGCACCTTCCTCCTTGAACAGTGTGGAAGTTTAAGGGTGGTGGTGAGAGAGAAAAGAGAGAAAGACCAAGTTAAAAGTGAGTAGTTTAGTATGTAAAAAATATTACACAGCAGCACAAGATAAAGAGGAATTCAAACCAAAAAAATGGCAGAAAACTAACCCTTATTATACATTTTTATATAACTAGTAGCATACATATATTATCTCATTTCATCCTTATAGTGATCCCAATAAGTGTAAATCATTATCCTCAATTTACAGGTGAAGAACTGAGCTTCAAAGAGATTAAGCAACTTGGCTGTGGTTACACAATGATGGAGCTGGAATTTAAACTCTGATATTTTTGTATTCCAAAAGTAATATTCCTATTTAAACTGCTTTCCAAGTGGCTGAGTGCTCACATAATGAGAAATGTGGGTTTTGCTAATATAAAATATAAATGTGTTTAGGGCCATCTGTTTCTCTCCAGTCCAATGCCCATTACCATTTTCCTTGGGGAAAAATATATGTTTGGGGAGCTAGCCCCTGTCACTATGCCAATGATATTAGTTCTTATTTGATTCCATCCAAGCTCTTCCTCCAAATCTCTTTGTTTTTCCATATTTATGAACCAATAATCAGTAATGTTACTTAAAATGCCTTTTTCTTTATATATATCCCTCGTCCTTTGATGAATTTTAGTATAATTTTTGGTACTAATAAAACTAGCATTCCTAATTCTAAAATTTGTAAAAGAAAAAAGAAAAAGAAAACCCATATGTCTACATTGCACACCTGTGGAAGATACAACCTCTACTCAACATTGTACTGAAAGTCTTAGTAAATGCAATAAATCAAGAAAAAGAAATAAAAAGGTATAACTATTGGAAAGGAAGAAATAAAGTTGTATTACTAGCCAATGACACAGTAGTATACATAGAAAATATACAACATAATCTACAGGTAAATTATTAAAATTAATTAGTAAGGTTAGCAAAGTTACTGAATTCGAAATCTACACACAAACATTGACTTTCTATATATATATTAATTTCTCTTAGAAATGTCTTATGAATTTTGTGTTAAAGAGTCTTGCAGTTGTTCATTAGATTTATTATTAGGTATATGATATTTCATAATTCTTTGTAAGTGATTTTTTTGAAATACCAATTTGTACTTCTTGTAGTTGACATTGAAAACCAAGTTTGCGTGTGATGAGCTTGAATCCAGCAACTTTGCTAAATTTACTTATTAATTCGAACAACTGAAAGATTTCTAACAGACAAATTATAAAACATTATTAACAGCAATTAAAGGGAATCTAAATAAGTGGATAGCTATGCCATGGTCGGGGAGACTCACTTCTGTAAAGATGTAAGCTACAGATTCAAAGCAATCTCAATAAAAATTCTAGTAAAAGTGTGTGTGAGTGTAGAAATTGACAAGTTATGTCTAAAATTTCTCCAAAAACACGAGGACAAAGAATAACCACAATGCCCTGGCTGGTTTGGCTCAGCGGTTAGAGCGTTGGCCTGTGGTCCGGAGAGACCCAGGTTCGGTTCCCACTACAAGCACATACCTCGGTTGCAGTTTGTCCCCGGCCCTGATTGGTCGTGCGGATGGCAGCCACTCGATGTGTCCCTTCCACGTTGATGTTTCTCTCTCTCTCCCTCCCACTCTATCTGAACAAAACATGGAAAAATGTCCACGGGTGAGGATAAAAAAAAAAAAGAATAACCACAGCACTTAACAACAAAGTGAGAGGGCTTATTCTATTTTATATCAAGCCTTATAATGCTCAACAGCAGGGTGTTGGTCCAAGGATAAAACAAAACAGTCTAGAAACCGATCTTGAGGCAATTTGGAACACTATCCCACCTTTGCCAGCCACTCATTGTTTGTCTAGTATGGAACTAACTCTCCAGGGAAGGTGCTTAGGAATGGTTGGTATTACCAACGGACATAGTCAGCTCAGTGTCCTTTCCGGGCTGGGGTACAGAAGTTACATTTTTTTCAGTGGTGCACAGCTCAAATTATGTGACTATTGTTCAATTTAGATGATAGGCACCAGAAAGAGTCTCTTTTATCAAATACAATAAAATTCTACTTTCATGCTCTATGTGGGGTTCAATACATTTAGTCACTTAAAAGATGCTCTTACATTATTGAAAGCTTAATTTAAAAATGGGAGCATCCTCCTGCTGTGGAGAAACCCTAAAAGTATGTATTCTTTTTTTCTTTAATATGTTTTTATTGCTTTTTTTTAAAGCGAGAGGGAGAGAGATAGAAACATAAATGTGAGAGACAAACATCAATCAGCTTCCTCCTGCATGCTCTTTACTGGGGATTGAGCCCACAACCTGGGCATGTGCCCTGACCAGGAAGGGAACCAGGACCTCTCAGTCCATGGGACAACGCTCAGACCATTGAGTCACACTGCCAGACTATTGTGTGTATTCTTTGTGTGTTTGCTAGATTTGTTCAAGAGCAGTTTCACTATAGTAGGTGGTGGGAAATAAAATATTTATTGGGCTCATTAAACTCCAACAGAATCAGGGGTGTATATCAGTAAGGAAGACAAAGAAAGAAAGGCCATTGACTAGACCATTAGCTGTTTCTGCCTCAGGAGGGCTTGGGAGAGATCAGACAGGATGGTAGGCACAGGGAAGGAGAGAAATGGACAGATTTGAGAAGCATTTGTCAAATTTCAATATACATTTTATATATCTAAATGAGTGCAATTGTACAATCTTAAACATAATGGAGACATTTCTACATTTTTCTTCATTGGAAGATACATTTCTACTTACATTGAGTTGTAATTTGATCACAGTTTCTTCTTATTTTGTTCTTGCTGTGTTCTTCCATAATTTAATATACTATAATATGTTTTTCAATATTGTGATTTGTTTTGGAAAGCATGAAGGTAAAATATGAGCTTATTCTTAAATCTGACTTTAATATCCTGCCTTCATAATCACCTTCAGTACCAAAGATCAAAATTAAAACTTCAGTAAACTGCCCTGGCCAGTTTGGCTCAGCGGTTAGAGCATTGGCCTCGGACCAGAGAGTCCTGGGTTTGGTTCCCGCTAAGGGCATGTGCCTTGGTTGCAGTTTGTCCCCGGCCCTAGTTGGGGTTGTGTGGGTGGCAACCACTCAATGTGTCTCTCTCACATGGATGTTTCTCTCTCTCTCTTTGTCCCTCTCTCCCTCCCGCTCTATCTGAAGATAAATGTAAAAATGTCCTCGGGTGAGGATTAAAACAAACAAAAACTTCAATAAACTGTCACAAGCAAACAACTGTCTTCTAGATAAAATTTCTCATTTGCAGTTGATGAAACCTATGTGACTTGCAAAGATTACAAAGCCATGTGGTTTGGAGCCTGGTCTAAAATGACTCCTGACCCCAATCCAGTTCACTGTCCATGATAAGAGGCACCTTACTGCCCCCTGGCAAGAGGATGTGTTGTTATTCAGACATGGTTCTCCAAAGCAGGGTTTCACCAGCACAGCACTATGGGCATTTTGGACACTATAATTCTTTGTTATGGGGGCCTGGTCCTGGGATATTATAGGATGTTCAGCAGCCTCCCTGGCTTCTGCCCAGTAAAGGCCAGAAATGTTCCCCTTCCACACCAGTTGTGACAATCAAAATGTCTACAGACATTGCCAAATATCCCGAGAGGCAAGTGTCTCCCCATTAAGAAAAACAGCCCTAAAATTTTCTCTCTATTCCTAAAATGTTTGAATTTTTGTCAAAATAGAAAGAATCCAGGAAACTATGTACCATTTCTTGTAAGAATATTGTCTGTTACACTTTCAACAATTTCATACCCTTTAATTGACAAGCTCAGCACTTGTGTGCTTGCTCTCTAAATCCCCGATTGCTAAGACCGTCTTCCCAATCTCTCATCCAGTCCTTGCCAGGTTCAGCTTGGCTTTGTATCAGTATATTATGTGCCAGGCTCCTTTGTTTCCTGGTTTCTAGGTGATTTCAGCCAGTGGGAGGTACTGGCCAAAGACTGGAGTAGGCAGGAGGGAATGAACCAGGGCACCTCGCCCTTTCTCTGTCCTGGCAGGAGCCCTTGAGTCACCCCCACGGCGCCTACCCTGAGACAATCTTCCTTCTGCCGTCTTCCACCAGGTGGCCCTGGCTCCCGGGCTGTGGCAACATTATCTCTGTCTTTCCAGCCCTAAGGAGGGTAGCGACTTCTAACTGTTCTAACTGTTGCTCATTTCTGCTTGATCTTGCGATCCCACCTGGCTCCTTCCATCATCTGTGTAAACAGTTGCTATGAACTGAACTTTGTCCCTTCCCTCCCCAAATTCATGTCTGGGCCCTAACCCTCTGGGTAGTTGTATTTGAAGTCAGGAAATAACTGAAGTTAAATGATATTGTAAGGTGGAACCCTGATTTAACGGGATTAGTGTTTCTGTAAGACACCAGAGTTCGTTCGTTCTCTCTATGCAAGAAGGTGATCCATCTGTAGCCAGGGAGAGAGCTCTCACAAGGACAAAATCTGCCGGCGTCCTGGTCTGGGACTTCCAGCCTCCAGAAGTGGGATAAACTCATTTCTGTTGTCAAGCCACCTAGACCACAGAATTTTGTTATTGTAGCCCGAGCTGACTACTACAACAGTTCCCTGTATTATATTTCAATTATTTAAATAGCTAGAGATTATTTTGCCCTGGCTAGTTTGGCTCCGTGGCTAGAGCATCGGCCCTCAGACTGAAGGGTTGTGGGTTTGATGCCCAGTCAAGGCAACGTACCCGGGTTGCAGGCTCCATCCCCAGGCCCTGGTTGGGTTGTGCGGGAGGCAAACAATTGATGTGTCTCTCTCACTTGGATGTTTCTCTCTGTTCCTCACCACCCCTCTCTCCCTTCCTCCTTTCCATTCTATCTAAAAAGAAAAAATCAATGTAAAAATATCCTCGGTGAAGATTTAACAAAATAATAATAGCAAATAAATAAATAGCTAGATATTTTTGTTTTCCTGCCTTCCCTGACTGACGTAGTTCTTTAAGTCGTTGACACCATGAAATATCCTAATATGGCCTGACACTATGCAAAGGCACTTTCATGTCCATTCCCTTCGTTCCCTCATCTGTTCTCCCAATAACACTGTAAGGAGGGCAAAATGACATGACAGAAGGGCACAGGTTTCGAGTCCCTTAGACAGTCACAACTCCTCCACTTAACTGGCTGCTTGGCCGAAGAAAGTTACTGAATCTCACTGGGCCCTGCTTGTCCCATCTGTAAATTAGGTCTAATGACAGTACTGACCTAAGAGGGTCATTCTGGACTACATGCGTCACCCTATGCAAAATGCTTAGACTCTTTTAGGCGTATAATAAACGCTCAATATATCTAAGTTTTATTTTTAGCTACCATTCTTTGAGTGCCTACTATACGCCAAGCACTCCGATAAGTACTGGGGACATGACGACAAATAAGAAATAATCAATGCCCTTAGGGAGCTGCCGTATACCAACACAGGCAACACATGGTAAGTGTATTAATATACATATTATCGGAAAGTCAAATAGAGCACGGTCCTCAGCCAAGGTTTGGGAGACAAGTGTCAAGGCTGAAATCCCGGTTTCGCCAAGTACTAATGGTTTGGCTCTGGGCTTGGAGTTCCAGTTCTCTATTTTCTCAGCAGCAAAATGAGGCTAACAATAGATAGCATTTACCTCACAAAAATGTGGTGAGAAGAAATGGGATAATAAAGGTAGAGTTTCTGGAAGACGGCATGTGCCAGAGGACAGTTACCTTTATCGTCAGTAGGGGACACAGAATCAGGTTGTCTAACCTCACCAGGGCTCCCCCACATTTTCCACTCTTCGCTGGTCACTCTGATCTACTTGACAATGACTGCCTTTCTCTCTCTTTCTCCTGCTCCGCAGAGGAGTACATATACAAACCTAGAGACGTCAAAGAATGTTTGTAGCAGCTTTATTGACAACAGTGCCAAATTGGAAGCAAACCCAATGCCCATCAACAGGAGGATGGATAAATACACTGTGATATATATTTGTATACAATGAACTACTACATAACAATTAATGAAGTTAATGAAAATTAATTTCAGTTGCATGCAACAGTATAGATGAATCTCACAAACAACATGTTGAAGAGAAAAAGCCAGAGTGTGTATTTTACAATCCCATTTGTAGAAAGTCCAAGAGTAGGCAAGTGAATCTGTAGTCATAAAATTCAGAAGAGCGGCTATCTTTGGGGAGGTATTTGCTGAGGAGGGTGGTGACATACTAGTAACTGTTGAACAACCAGCTCTAGAAAAAAAAACAAAAATCTCTGGTTTCATACCATTGCCAGTCCCCAGGGTGTAAATTCTCCCACCAAGGTGGATTTCAAGCTACTAATGTGACGTCACTGAGCAGAGCTGGGAAGAGTCGTATGTGGACAGGCTGCTGGGAGCCGGCGTGAGCCAGCTCTGACCCAGCACTGGTAGGTGCCATGTAGGGGCACTCTGCAAAGTATACACACACAGGTACATACTTAATTAAGATCTGTTCACTTTATTGTGTGTATATTAATACCTCAATAAGAGGTAAAATGCAAAAATGTCTGTGAGAATGAGAAAGATAGAAGCAGCTGTAACTATGTTTCAGAGGAAGGTCCAGGGAGATTCGGTGGCTGGAAAGACAGCCCTGGCATCTTCCTGTGCCCGTGACAGACAGAGAGCAAAGAGAGACACCACCGGCAGACACTGGCATAAAGAGAAAAGAGCTGGGCCACGCTCTCATTCTTTCAACCTGACACTTGGTTTAATCTCATCACTAGTGGCCGAGACACCACACAGAAGCCGGTGTTGCCTCTGACGAGCCTGGAAGCACCGCCCTGCCTGTCCCTCCGAGACGGAGATTACTCCCCTGGGTGGCTCCAGGTGAATGTTTGCAACACAGCATCACCTGAACACAATGATCAGACACAAAAAAGCACCGATGTAAAGAACGTTACATTTATTTTGAGTAGAAATGCATATTCGTATCATTTTCCTAGTATCACTAAAATCCTAAATATGTTCAATATGTCTGAAAGATCTCTATAGTCTAGCTAAATGAGACATTTTAATAGGACAGCTGCTCCTAACATATACAGCCCTCAAATATTTACTGTTACAAAAGCCGAAGCAAAATTTCAAAGGAGTTTGACTGATGGCAGCTCGACACATCCACAGATTCATTTGTTCCCAATCTGGCAGAACAGGACCATAGAAAATACCAGACCAAGTATCTAGAAAACAAAACAATAGAATTAACATGGAATTTAAGGGACAATGCTGGAGACATCATAAACAGAAAGAACATTATGTATATAAATATATAATCTTGTCTATCTGTTATCTCCCTTTGTGGGAAATTAGACTCCCACAGGACAAAACCTCCGAAAGTTCTGAGTATTCTGTGTCCTAATCGGGTCTTCAGCTGGCCGGGCTCCTCTGCCCTATCTGCTCGTCCAGCAGCAGCTGCCCGGAGCACTCCACCCTTCTGTGGGGCATCTGCCCTGGAGCTCAGGGGAGCTCAGGGGAACTCTGGGTGCTCAACACACCTACTGCTTCCATAAGAGGGTGATGATCACCTGGTTTAGATCATCTGCATAAAAATCAAGGAGTCTAGAATTTCTCTTGCCATAGTTAGGGCACTGCTGGGAGGAAGGGAAAAAAAATACATTTTTTCTTTAAAAACTTCTCAATCGATGGAGAATAGCTTAATTCAGACATTTCCTTTGAAGTGAAAAAACACAACTGAAAATCTGGAGCATAGTTTCCGGCTCATTAAGTGGCTGTCCCAAGAATGAGGGACCTCAAAACTTGCCCTGTCTTTGCAGTTGGGGACTCGCATGCTGCGGCTTTGATGTAGAAATGACAGACAGACTGATGTCACCGATCAAAAGGTTCCTCCGCACCAGCCTGCTCTGAGGGCCAGCAGGAGGGTGAGCTACCATTTATGCTGAGTCACCACACGTGCTCCTCCTGTATTGAGACGTCTGCTTAACAACACTTTCCTGACAATGCGTTTTAAATGAGAGCTACTGCCCAATATTTCTCTTCTTAAAAAACAAACAAACAAACAACAAAAAAAGCAAGTAGAAACTAATTCTCTGCAAAAATAGTGATTTTCATTCAGAGTGTTCTCAGTCATTCTTTTAGAATAACTTCAAAAAGCCTTGAAATTCAGTCTTTTTGCCTTGATCCCAAGCTTCAAGTCTGGAAGACAGGTATCAGGAAAGAAGAAAGAAAATGGGCAAAATACTGGGATAAGGCAACTATCGTCTTTCACTGTCACATGCTTGAAACAGAAGCCCACCATTTATCAGCAGACTCAACAGTGAATATGCCACTTTCTTGCATCTCACTGCCTCTGAAAAGAAAATGTATCATTGTTCATAAAAATAGCAAGTAATTAAAAAGAGATCCATTGTGTGGTAATGTATGTGAAGACTCAGGACAAGTAATGTGCATGAGTTCCCATACTCTGGAGAAGTCTAAAAAAATGTAAAATTATCATTTTTCTCTCTTTTAACTATGCTATTCTTGGGACCGTCTGTCAGGGTGACTTTTATCCCCCAGTGATGACTGTCAATGTCAGTGACTTTTTTCCTTAGTTGAAATGAGAAAAGTGCTGATCATTTTTCGTGCTTCTAAGTTGTTGTAGTCAAATAAAGAGATATGATCATCTGATTATTTTACTTGGAATAATGAGAATTCCAAAAATGTCTACACATAAAATTTTCTTACAAAACAAAGCATTTCACATAGATTCATAACATCCTATCTGAGAAGAATCCCTCAGGTGTGTGGTCTTAACAACAGAGCCGGTGCCTAAACAGACTAATGCCAAAGGTCTAAATGTCGGAGGGTAATTTTTTTCGTATTATTTTTTAATGAAGATAGTTTGAATATGTTTTCTGCATGGGGATATTTGTCCCTGTTAACTTCTTTAAAATATTTATTGGAGAGATTTTTCTCTGAGTCTTTGTGTTTTCTTGAATTTGAACTTGGGAAACAAGGCCTAAGTATTAAGCCTTGGAAGTGGGCCTAAGTGTTAGGCAACTAGGATTAATGACTTAAGACAGACCAAAGTGCATTTTTTTTTTTTTGATACAATTTTATAGACCGAATATCAGAGGAATATTTTCAAAGCTACAGTTCTTTAAATCAACTATTATATCTACATGCAGTCTAGAAATCACACTAACTGGCATGACTAAAAAAGTTATATTTTATGACATTAACATATATATAAATTCCCTACCTACAAAATGGGTATTTATTAAGGTATTTTCCTAATCACATCTTTAGAACAACCAATAAAATATCTAAATATGTAGCAAACACATGTATTATCCCTCTTGTAATCTTACTTCCCATTAGGTGTATTTAAGTTCTTGGCAATGCTTTTGACTATGATATGAGAGAGATCCATCTCCCCAGTTGATTATGTCTTTATTTTTTTCTGGCTTTCCTTTTGAGAAGTTTCTTAAAAGCATCTGTGGGCTGTAGCCAGTCTTAGTGAATTTGAGTCTCCTGTGAAATTTGACAGTCACAGTGACACTTGCATCGAATGCTTTGTTTAAAGCCTGCTCTTTCAACCATCCACATCAAGTCTACTCCAGCAACATGTGTTTGTGCTGTGTGACTTACGTTTATAAACGTGTGAGTATATATGTATGTGATTCCCCGCTCACCTCTATGGCCACTAGCTCATGTTTCTAAATTAGCATTAACCCAGATTACAAAGCAGAGAAATAAATGACATTTCACAAAGGCAGAATCAAGAGAACTAGACTTAATACATAGCACCATTCAACTTGGATCCTACATCGGACGTAAAGAAAGCCGGCCATGTTTCCAGCAGAGAATGCTTCATATTTAGACCTATTCTGGGCTACCAGGAAGTAATAGTCAATATCCCAATTTATTGCTAGTTGTCCCTACCCTTCTTCTAAAGGTTGGCTGGGAAATTCCACACCAGTAAACCGAAATGACCACTTAGAACACTAAATTGCTTCAGTGCTGGCTGAAATTCCTTTCTGGCAGTGATGTGGCACAAGTGAGAGGTAACCAGCCTCCAGCAATCCCAAGGGGGACACGGTGCCGCGTTCCAGGAGAGTGAAGCTGCGGCACTCAGCTGAGCTCACCCCTCGAGGCACTAACCACGGAGACACCCCGCACATCGTTAGGACTCTTGCCAATGCCCTGAACAGGATGCAAGTGAATTTGACTCACTTGATGTCTAAATTAACCAAGAGCTAAGATGATTCCAAACATGCTTCTCTGAAATAGTTTTACTTCATCATTTTGGCAAAGTTTTTTAGGCCATGTAAGAACTATCACTCAGATTCTTCTTCCTTTTTTTTAATGCCAAGAAAGGCCATCAAGATCAAAACCCTGTACAGGATCCCCCCCCCCCCCCCCCGCCACATCAATAGTAATCAAATTGATGAGAGTAAAATACATAAACCCCGAGAAGAGTTTCCTTAAAAACTTCAAGTGAGCCCATAGTCTTTACAGTGAGAAAATCAAAGGCAACTATTTTGAATTTTTAGAACTTATTAGGTTTCTCTAGAATGGAATAGCTCCTCATACTCTTGAGTTCAGTTTTTTTATTTTTTGTTTCAAAATCAGGAGGAGAAATAAAAAATGTAAAGATTGTGTTTGGATTTGTCTGGGGTTCTTCTAATTTTAACTTGTATTAGTTTTCTTTTTCTTTTTAAAAAATCTTAAGTGTTTCATTGATTTTTAGAGAGTGAGGAAGGGAGAGGGAGAGATAGATAGAAACATCAATGAAAGAGAAACACTAATTGGCTGCCTCCTGCAGGCCCCTACTGGGGATCCAGCCTGAAACTCAGGCATGTGCCCTGACTGGGAATCGAACTGGCGACCTCTCAGTGCACTGGCGGGGCTCTTGTATTAGTGTTCAATGGGAAAAAGATATCTGGGACTAAGAACTGTGTGGAAATTAACTCCATTTTTATTTCCCAGTAGAGAGATCAGTCAGAAATAACAGGCTTAGGGCTCCTCGATTCACACGATTGTAATTCCCTCCCCAGAACCAAAGTTGACAGAGAGTGATGCTGGCCCCTGGCACTTGGTACCCAGTGCTTTTCCGAAGCACCTGGTTTTTACTTGGCTCACCATAAGTATGTGTTAGGAGAAGTAACGGACAACGAGGGAGTAAACAGAGTCAATGTAGAGAGATTATACTGTACCTCAATAACAGCCAGTCCAAACGCTATTCCGATAATTATGATAGCATGTTTTTTAATCAAGTCTTTTATAAAAGAAACGCATGGCTGTTAAAAAAAAACACACACACAAAACATAAAAAGTTACCTTTAATCACATTTTGATGACCTTATCTGAATAAGATTCTTTTTCACTGGGTTGATTTTTTTACATTGTTACCAAGAAACATTCAACAAAAAGGAATTGATAATTTCCTCTACTTCAAGCTCCTCGCCTCGCTGAATGGTAGTAATTGTGGGTTGTTCATACACTAGAAAGCACTTGAGGGGCAACATTTGCTTCAACTATGTCACTGCTGAATCTAGGTATCTCTAGGTATAAATAATGATTTTATTTTGATTCACAATTCTAGAATTAGCATGTTGACTGTGTATATTTTTAGGTTTGTGATCTGTAGCAGAGTTCCCTGTTTGGGGTTCCAGCTAACAATAGTGAAAAGTTTCATTTTTCAAACAAGGTTCGTCAGAAATCCCTTTCTAATACTTATCAGGTTTATTTTTACCTTAAATTTTTTTTAAATCATATGTCCACTATTATGTCCTTAATTTAAATAAAAAAGAGAATTTGAGAAGTTACCTCTTTAGCACATTTTTAAAATTTCACACACACCAACATGCAATTTCAAGCTTAAAACATTTCCGACCACACTACAAATTCCAAAAAATTGTAAATTATATGACTAATTTAAAAAATAAAAATATTATACAATGTAATAGTTCTATTATATGTGTTGCTAGAAAATATATCAACCCAATAATAGTCTTTTATGTACAAAGAGCTAACAAAATATAGCTATTTGTTCAATAAAATATAAATTTTCCATAAGGCTTTTTCCCTTCGTTCCTGAATTGATTTCTCTAATCTCATCTGATCAAAATGGTAAGCATTAGAAGAAATGATTACATTATTTAAATTTAACTATGAGATTAATGATTTACTGAGTCATATTTGTAATGCTTAATGAGTTTTCTTCCCCTTCCCCTTTTGATAACCAGGTTATCTTGGCAAAAGACAGGGAGGAGGGAAAGAAACAAATTATGGCCATTTCAGATTTCTTATTTTTCCAGACTCCTCGCGAACGACACAGGGCAGATGGAAGTATTTTATGAATTTATGACCATCCTTTCGGGAAACCGGTGCAGCGATCAGCCTGCATTTGGCTGAATTACGTGTGATTTTGGAGGGAATGTCTACTATTTTTTAGGATAATGTGAGGGCTTTTCAAAATGTATCCTGAAGAAAAACATCTTTGTGTTGAATCTTTCACGGGACACAGCAGTCTGCAATTGAATTTACTATTTTTCTCATTATCCTAAGCAGAAACTACATTTGCTTACACCATATTTATTTCCCTCTTCCTTGTGGATATTGTGTCTCTAACATTAGGGAGGGGGGGAGGGAGCAGGGAGGAATATAAAAAGGAAGAATACAATTTTTTTTAACTTATATTACTTGGATAATGAAAGACAGGATAGCCTGTAGTCTGAGAGATAACTTCTCCCCAACATGTAACTCTAAATACTAGCAACAGCAATTCCCTTTCAGAACAGTCTCCTTAATTTTGGTAAGATTAGAATAAGGGATGTGACAGTCAGCAGGAGAGATGTTTCTCCTGAGATACTTTCTATGTCCCGATATAAAATTAACCTCAGTAGCCATTACTAAGGCAATAATAGATGGAAATAATCTATAATTATTAATATATAATTTATTGACATATGAGAGCTGTTATAATTATTAATGTATAATTTATTGGATTATAATAGCTATTATAGATCTCTCTCTCAACTAGACTCTAATCTCCTAGAGGACCCAGAAGCATGTCTGATTCTAGTAAGGGTCTGTCTGACACATAGTAGGCACTGAAGGATAACAGCAAATAAATGACACATTAACACCAATTGTTACTTTTGTACACATTCCTTTCAGGCAGAAGGAACACACTATATAAAACCCTGTGGCAATAGACAGATAATCATATCCTCTAGGAAGCCATAGTTTGAACCCCCAAAACTGAATTAGATGGGGTCCCATAACACCCGTGTCTGCCCCTATCCAAGAAATACCAATAGTTTATTACATTGAAGTTGCCTGGTTATCTTTCTCTCTTGCCTATTGGAGCATCAGCTCCATCAATGCAGACACTGCGCCCTAATCAAGAATTGATCTCCAGTGGCTGCTAGATAGTCTGACACGTAGGAAATGGTCAATACTTATTTGATGAATTAAGCAATGAGAAATATGACATGCACGTATTGACACCCACACGTGACATAATAAATGTGACATCTACAACACATGAAAGATAAACCCAGCTTCTTCAATTGACTTGAAATGTCTGAGGCAACTTCTAACCTGGAGCACTAATTAGACAAATCAGTAGGTAAACTTAACACCCAGAGCTGAAACCCCTAAAGGCCAAGTCCCTTTTTTACACCTATACAATTACTTGAGAAAAGGAATTTTTGATCAGAAAAAGAAAGCTTTACTTTTAAAGTTAAAGTGAAAATATAGATTTCTAGCACATATGTTAAAATAGAAACAAATGAGAATAATGATTAAAATCACCAGAGAGGACAAAATAAACTTTTATCTGTTAGTTTGCACTTCGCCTCCCTTGCAGCAGAATGTTACTTTGATCTACTGGAGTTGAGTTTAAATGATGCCAGACTCATAGAAGAAATGAAATACTTTCATCTTTTTTATATTGGCTTTTATCTTTAAATAAGGATTTCTTTTTTATTTGGGAAATTCCTGGGACTTTTTATGTCACGGTTCCTATTATAATTGCTGCAATTTAAATTTTTGTGAAGACTTTTCATTGTGAATAAAATGAACAGGACCCCTTACTGTGCCAAGTTTGATTTGTTATTACCTGTTTGTAAACAAGTTGTCCTTCATAAATTGTACAAGAAGTATTTGACTGATCTGGACATTTACACGACTCATAATTCGTTCCCCAGTCAGCAGCTCCATTGAGCAAACCACAGCATTGAAACTGTTTGATGAAAAATAGATATGAAAAGCAGGCACTAAAGAAGATAAAAACATTGTCAGTACATTGAATCATATTCTCCTGAAACCATTTTTAAGGTGTTTCTTTTAATGAAATATTGTGTATTTTCACCCACTCTCTGAATGTAAAAAGCAAAAATAAATAAATATTCCCTTTTGGTCTTAATATTAAAGAAGGAAAAACAGGTTGCAGGAACAAAAGTCTGAGGAACTTGGGAAGAAGATGAACAAGTTACCTTTCAGCTGTTTTTTTTTTTTTTTTTTTTATCCTCACCCAAGGACATTTTTGTAGTCATCTTCAGACACAGTGGGAGGAAGAGAAGGAGGAAGAGAAAGAAAGAAACATCGACATGAGAGAGACACATTAACTGGTCGCCACCCACACAACCCCAACTGGGGCCAGGGACAAACTGCAACCGAGGTACGTGCCCTTAGCAGACACTGAACCCGGGTCTCTCTGGTCTGAGGGCTGACGCTCTAACCGCTGAGCCAAACTGGTCAGGGCTTACCTTCCAGTTTTTAATGACAAAAAAAGGAGCAGAATCAGTTCTACTTAGCTTAGATTTTAGGCAAGAAGCTTCCAAAGAGTTCATGCAAGAGTCAAGATCTGTTTAAAAAATTTCTGCTCAAAAGAGATGAGAGATTTTAAAAATGAAATTTCCTTCTCATGATCTTTGATCACTTTTGGAGACTAGGAGGAAAGGGGCGAGGGGCTCCTCAAAAGCCAAGGACTCTCAGTGGGCCTCCCATGAAATTAAACTTTAGATGGACATCTGCACGAGAGGGAAAGGGGTACAAATGAGAGATGAAACTCTTAGAATAATGTCAGAAAGGTTAAGGGCTGGAATAAATTGAAACATGGTGAAACCCTAGGGGAACTTGGTCATGTTTGGGGAAGAAAAAGAAGGAAGTGACCAGCCCAGTAACTCAGAGCATTATTAGATGAAAGAGAGAAATAATTATCCCTCATCTTGTCCTACTTGCTCTATTAGAATAGGAGAAAACTCTTGGTGCAGAAAGGCAGAAAAATAAATGGCTGAAGAAAACAGAACCAACACGGGGTGGTTTTCCAGGCTCAGGTGCATTGCAATGCCTGGACGTGGAAAAAACATTCACTTACTGGCTGGGTGACCACATTATCCGTGTGACCTAAACCTCTCTGTGCCACAGTTTCCTCATCTGTGAAATACAGATAATAGTTGCTAATATCAAGAGTTGCTAATATCTATCAATTTGTAGATTGGTTGTAAAGATAAAAAAGAGAAAACCCACATGAAGACATGAAATGCTCAACCCAGTGACTGGATCATAGAAAGCACTCATTGTGTGTTAGCTGTCATTGTTATTTTTGTTTTGTCATGGTCACTGTTTCCATTACGCTCTCACCGACCGTCATCTATTCAACACTGGTATCAGTGATTTAGATAAAGATATGGAAAGTATCTTTTCAACTCTGTACCTGATATAGAGCTGGGAATGATGACTAACACAGTGGAGAACAGAATCAAGTTCAAAGATGGTCCAAACAATGGGCTTAAACTACCAAGTTTAACTGAGCACCTTGGCTCGAAGACTCAATTACACAAATGCAAGGTGGGCAAAAGTAGGTTTATAGTAGTGAGTACACAAGACAGAGTTTATTCTTATATTATTTATTAATTACTGCATTATTTTCCATATAAACAATTGGTAACCTAGTTTTGCCCCCCTCTGGGTATGACTCAGCAGGCTTTTATATGACAAAGAGCTGGAGATCTCAGGTGGTCCCGAGACCAATCAACATTAGCAGAGAGCAATCTGGAAATAACCTCTGTTCCTATTCCCATGGTAGAGAGACATCACTAATTAGAACATAAATCCCCAAAACTATAAACCCCACTCTAGGCACTCACAGATCAGTCCACAGTTGGACCCCGGTGTACCTCAGGATTCCTCAGGGGAGTAGAGTCATACAGAAGACAGTGTAGAAAGGCTAAACTGGGTATGATTTCTAGTCCCAGATCAGATGTAGGAGCAGTTAGGAAGCTGATCAGAACTTGTTGAAGGAGTTATAACAGCTGGATGAACAAGGCACTGTGTAGGGAATGAGACAACAATCTCTAGACTAATAGTCATCACAAGAATCCAAGGGGCACATTTCATTAGCACGTTAGCAAGGAATTTGTGTAGGAATGTCTGTCCATGTGTGGTGGAGCCCCAGGTCACCCAGCCAGAGTCTGAGGGAGAATTTTTTTCCAAAGAAGCATTACTTAAAAAAAAAAAAAGAAGGAAAGAAAGCCCTGGTGGATAACAGAAAGAAAAGAAAAAACAGAATGCACAATGAAAAGAAAATATGGTCCTATGAACACAAGGAGCTTCAGATACAGGATTAGTGCATAAAAGTGAAAGCAATTCAGAATTGTACTATGAAAAAGAGAACATTTAGAACCCCGTTGTCGGCACTGAGACCTTGGACACCAGACACAATGTGCAGCAAGTGTGACTCAGGACTCAACCTAGCGACCCAGTGGTTACCCGCAGTACATTTGGCTCCAGGGAGAATCAAGGGCGCTCAGTCCCACCCAGCGCAGGAACGGAGTTGCCTGAATTCTCCCTGCTTTAAACCTTGATGAAGCTGGGTTTCAGAGTAGAATGAGCCAAGGGATGCAGCGCTGGGGAGCTGGGGAGCACGACCAGAGACAGCTAAACAGGGACTGACTCGTATCAAGCTTTGGCTCTTGAAAATGATGCTTTAGGCAGAATTTTTACAAGCTGGAGTCTATCCAAATGGGAATTGGGTAATGCTCCGGAAAAAAAAGTCATCTGATAAATAGCTCAAGAAAGGATATTTGAACTTGAAAAGCAAATCTTTTAGAAGTCACATGATAGCCGTTTTCAAAGAAAAAGTGGCAGCATATAGACCATCCGTAGATTTTCTTTTTCCTCTGAAACTCCAGAAGAAAGAATTGAGACTGAATGATGCCAATTCTCAGGAGACAGACTTTGTTTCCAATTCAGAAAGAACACACTAATTATCAAACTTGGATATAAGTGGGATGGGCAAATAGTGGTAAACTTTCAGCTCTTCAATATTTAGTTAGAGGGTGTATGACCATAGATGTAAGATACTTCAGTCAGTGAGAAGTCAGGTGCAATGTTCTATAAAATCCAGCTCTCCTCTAAGATTCCAAGAGTTTCTACGACATATGTGAAATGAATGTTACACGTAGTTAACACGATGGGGATTACAAATAAAGAAGGTGTAGTTCTGTCCGGCCGGTATGGCTCAGTGGTTGCGTCGACCCACGCACCAAGAGGTGGCTGCTTTGATTCCCGGTCAGGGCACATGCCCGGGTTGTGGGCCCGATCCCCAGTGGAGGGGCATGCAGAAGGCGGCCAATTGATGTTCTCTTTCATCAATGTTTCTAGTTCTTTCTCCCTCTCCCTCCCTTATCTTTCTAAAATCAATAAAGGAAAAAAAAAATGTGTTTTTTTTTTTTTTTTTTAAAGGTGTGGTTGGAAGGAGTTTCACAGAGTAAGTAATATTTTACTCAAGCCTTCCAGCACATGGAGTATCTGGACGGAAGACGTGGTAAGTACATCCCGAAGATGGGGAACAGTGCACAGGGAGAAAGGCAGGGCTGCCTCACGCACCCTGAGCAGACAGACCCGGCGGGACCAGAGTGTTTTCGTTACAGAACTGTGCTTCAGAAAGTTGTACTATTAGGTAGGAGCCGCATAGAAAACCTTCAGTGCCTGCCCAAGTTTTGCCTTTACCCTAAAGATAGCAAAGCAGCCTAAATAAATAAACTAACAAATGGGGGTTAGTGTACTGATTCAAAAGAATTAACTAGTCAGATTCAAATTCCAGCCCCATCACTTGTTAGCTGTCAGACCTCTCTAAGCCCTAATCTCCTCACCTGTCAAATGGGAATAATGAGGAGAATTACACTGTCCACCTCATAGAGTTGTTGTAAGAATTAAATGAGCTACTAAATGTAAAGCCTGGTACCTAGTAAGCAGTAATAAATGACAGCTATAATTATTTTCATGAGAGAGGGAGAGGGCATGGAAGGAAAGAGACAGAGAATGAGAGACAGAGAGAAAGAGACGCTCCAAATGCCCAAGCACACTATAAATATTAAAACAATGACTGGTTTGGCCCAATCAAAACTTAATCTGTCATAAACTTATCTTCTTTTTTTTTTTGTTTAGTCCTCACCCAAGGATATTTTTTCCAGATATCTTCGGATAGAGTGTGAGGGGGAGGAGAGAGAGAAAGAGAGAGAAACATCAGTGTGAGAGAGACACATCAATTGGTTGCCTCCCACACAACCCCGACTACAACCCAGGACAGAACCACAACCAAGGTTTGTGCCCTTGACCAGAATCGAACCCACAATTCTTTGGTCCTCGGGCCGACACTCTAACCACTGAGCCAAATCGGCCAGGGCATAAACATATCTTCTTAATCTCTGTCCTTCTGAAATGCTTTAGAACTTTGTAAGATGCTGGAAAGAAATTAGAAATATTCTTGGATTTTTCTTATTGCATAGAGACAGAATAATCAAGTCTGCAAAATGGAGACCCTTTTCAACCTTTAAGGAATCCACCTATTAAAAATTAAGTAAACACACAAGAACCATGTCTCACTCCCCAAATGACCTACAAATTCTAATTACCTCTTTCTGAAACTTAATCAGGGTATTCTGGAATGCTTTAGCGTTATCATCTGTTCCACTCAAAAGCTCCACATTTTTCTGGAGAGTCTCATTCAGAATATGCTCAGACTGCAAATTTAAAAAATATTGTAAAGTTATTCGTGTCAGAAGGTAGTCTTTCTATTTCTCAGACTTTCCCAAAATTATCAATTATCATGTGTGTACCCACCTCAGATTTGAAAGTAGCTCCTACGATGCCTGCCGCCACCTGCAGAAGCAGGATCAAAAGCAAGCCTATGAAAAACTGAAAGAAAGAAGAAGGAACACACATGACTCCAGGGCATTCAGGAACATCTTGGGACCTGTTGGCAAGGCGCTTCGCTCTACAGTCTGGATCATGTTACAAGTTGAAGTAGTAACCACTCTCTCCATGTATTCTACCCTTTGCCTCAAGAAGCAAATTTTGGGACCATTGCTACACAGAAATATTTGCTCCAACGACTGACCACAAGAAATGGTTAAAAAGAAAATGTCTTCATGGAATGGTAGATGTCAGTAGATGTTGAGTAGGGGAAAGTTTAAAAACTTAAATGACATTATTTAAATGTTATCTTTCTCCTCTTTCTTTCTCAAACACAAACTTCAAAACAAACTTCAGAAATGACTACAAAACAACGTTTCTACCACTGTCAGAATCACCCGGGTCTGGTTATAAATGTAGATACCTGAAACCTGCCTTATACTTTTGGAGAATACAGCCCACAAATTAATTGATTTTTAAAGCAAGCTCTTCAAGTAATTAAATGATCAATTGCTAATGAGGCCATATGAACCTAAAAGCAACACTATGGATGCTAACAGAGTTCTGTTAAAACTCTGTCCTTACCTTCCCTCGTAATGAACAAACACTTCAAAAATATTTCTTTCAGGGACTGACACAATACTTACTTTATGAGAGAAACAAGTTTAGGTGAACTCTGATAAACTCTTATGTCAGATTTATATCTAATAAATACTTGATGATTTTTCTAATGTTTTTTTAATATCCATTTATTATTTTCTACTATACATTTTAAAGCGGAAGTCTGTGGGTTAGCCCAACCGAATCCATCCTCCTTGAAGCTTTCTAAGTGACAGATATGATTATCTCACTCCCTTGCAATTTTCTTGGCTTAAAATGTGATTTTGCCACAGTCCATACTCAGACTCATCTCCATTATTTACCACAAATAACCTCTGCCACTGTAGCCATACCCAAGACCTTACAGTTCCCCAAGCAAGCTAGCAATGCCCAAGGCCTTGTAGTTCCTCCAAAAAGCCAGGTTTTTTCCCTCCTGGAAAGCTCATCACAATCTTATCCACACAGATGACCTTATTTACTTCTGCCTCTGGCTTGAAATTCCCTCCTATATCCTCACCCTTTTCTTCTTGGGCCACTCCCCCTGCAGCTAATTATTTATTTGTCCATCTTCCCCGATGGGTTCTAATGGTCTTAATGCCACTGCATCATTTAGCACATTTAGCACATTATCTGGCATGTACCAGGTACTCAGCAGGAATGAATAAATGAAGGCTGAAATTTGTCTTTTCTTAGGGTATCCTTGATTCCAAGCCAAACATATTACTTCCACGATCAAACCCTCTCAACGGAAGCCAGAGTTGCATCAACCTTGCAAGTCCTTTTGGCAGACGGGGGTGGGTGCTGGGACCGGCTGGAAAACTCACCAACAGGAGCATGCAGCGACTTTCTCTCATGGCACCACAACAGCCCAGGAAACCCAGGATCATGATGGTAGCACCCACGGCAATCAAGATATCCACAGCGACATAAGGGTTCATGCCAGATTCCCCTTTGCTGATAAACTGAACAACAAAAAGAGAAATCAGAAAATCCCTTTCCTTGATGTGTTTTACTCAACGAAAATCCATCGGGTACCAACTATGTGCCAGGCCCTGTTTCAGGACCTTGAGATGCTTCAGTGATCTAAACCAGCAAAAATCCCTGCCCTCAAGGAGCTTACATTCTATAAGGTGTTACTTATCTGAATAATGTTTTCAATGTTGTACTTTCTAAGGTGCTATATTGGATATTGGATGAAAGCAATGTAACAGGCTTTTGAAGCACCATTTTAACTTTAGAAGGACATGTACTTCCACCCATGATGTGCTCTTTGGTTTGCATGTTTTGTGTTTTAGACATAAAAGCAGCACTGTAATGCATGTGATTTTTTATGGCAATTAAATTAATTATAAAGCCCAAGTACCTCAAACCAACGATAGGCCCAACAATATGAATGAATCTCAAAAAACATATTAAGCTAAAGAAGTCATATTCAAAAGAGTGACTACTGTGTGATTCCATTTATATGATCAAGAATAGGTAAATCTAAGCTATGGCGATAGACATGAGAGCAGGGCTTGACTTTTAGCTGGGTAGGAAGGAAAGGAGGAACTGACTGCAAAGGGATGAGGGAACTTTTATGGGTTAATAAAATGCTTTCTATATTGAATATGATAGTAATTCCACAGGACTATAAATTTTCCAAAACAAACAAAAAATGTAAACTGAGAGAAAAACGTCTAGTGCCTGATAGTCCATATCAATTCTATCTCCTTGTTCCCAGAAGATATATAATCTATGGAGTCTTCCAGAAACTCTCCATTTTACCCGACTATTAAGTAACAGGATGCTGAGGGGGGAATCTTAGTGCCCTGTGTGGTGGGTAGGCCATCCAACCTGCATAATCCAATTCTCTTCCCCGCACACAAACTCTGGTTCATCACCTTCCAGACACCCAGCCTCAATCCGCCACGTGTCCTCCAGACATGTCCAGAAACACATCATGACCGCAAAGTGCAACCTCGTGCCTGTTACACCTGGTGCCGCCTGCAGCCCGTCTGCCTGTCTAACCTCTATCTCCTGGTCTGTTTCTAGGCGGGGCATTAGTTCTTAGACTGTCTCAGAGACTCTGCCTCCTAGAATCTTCTACACATTATGTAGGTCAGCTCCCTTAACAGGAAATACAAAAAAACACCACTATGAATGATCTTTGCATTTTATTTTATTTTATTTTTTACATTTATCTTCAGACAGAGTGGGAGGAAGAGAGAGAGAAAAACATCAATGTGAGAGAGAAACATCAATTGGTTGCCACCTGCATGACCCCAACTGGGGCTGAGGACAAACCG
The DNA here is from genome assembly GCF_014108415.1 of Molossus molossus. Taxonomy (NCBI): domain Eukaryota; kingdom Metazoa; phylum Chordata; class Mammalia; order Chiroptera; family Molossidae; genus Molossus; species Molossus molossus. The sequence goes on along the minus strand of NW_023425345.1, from coordinate 61,981,475 downwards.
TAACCGAGGTACGTGCCCCTTGGCTGGAATCGAACCCGGGACTCCTTGGTCTGTGGACCGATGCTCTAACCCAGCGGTTCTCAATCTGTGGGTCATGACCTCTTTGAGGGTCGAATGACCCATTCACAGGGGTCGCCTAAGACCATTGAAAAACACATATTTCCAATGGCCTTGGGAACCGAGACAGGGCTCCTCTATCCGTCTCCAGGCGGGTCCGCCCACATGCAGATACAGCCACATACAACATGAGGAACTGGATTAAAGGTCTCAGCATCAGGAAGGTTGAGAACCACTGAGTCTAACCGCTAAGCCAAATCGGCCAGGGTGATCTTTGCATCTTAAACGACTCTTTCAAAAGATTCATAGCCTAGAGGGAAACTTTGTTCAACAATCAGGAAGTGGGACGGAATGTGCTGAAGTTGTCAGAGCATTAGAACAAAGACCTATATTCCAGCAGGTCCTAACACATAACTGAGTCTCCAACACTGGAATAGGCACACGGTACTGGCCCCGGTTTCCCACTGATGGGGACAGGAGTCAGCCTCTGTGCTATCTAAGGCCTCCTTTGTCTCTGAGCATCTGTCCTTACTGATAACGTTTCAATTTCCATATTTAGAAACCTTCACATTTACATATGGCCTAAAGATTTTTTGTTCCTTTTTTCATGCTTTGTGTTTGTGAATTTGTTTGCTTGTTACGATTGGAGCTAAGAAATCAGTTTTGTTAATAAACAGGCATGTCAAAATAGGAAATAACCAAAAAGAAAAACACCACACACACACAAAACCAGCATTAGGAAACCTGCTCTGCCCACTCACTATCAAATACGCTTCACTAGACCCGTGTGGCCAGTGTGGGCCAAGCCTGGGGCATCGAAGGGGGGCCTCACTCACTGAGTCATCGGAGCTCTGCTCAGACAGCCCAGGCAGAGAGACAGCAGGTCAAACATCCAGCGAGACCTGGGCGACGCGGCCAGCGTCTATTCAGTGGGTTAATGAAGCTGGTGAGCCACAGCCAAAGACTGGTCAGAAAGCAGTGTGTCGGTTTTCTGAGGGTCTCTGCTCTAAGACCAGCCCAACAAGTGGCTGTTTTTATTCTGAAAGCAGTGGACATCTAGTTCAAGTGTTTGTTCCAGGAGAGGGGCGACAGAGTATTAAAAGCTGTCTGCGTGTGTCTTAGGACAAGGGGAGACTTTGTAAAGAAAGAGGAACAACTGGACCGGGAAGAAGGGGGTCAGGGTCCTCTTCGGATTCTCAGGGATCTCCTTTGACAAGGCGGCTGCCCAGATGATTGGCCTCACGACGCTGAGTTCATCCTGAGGGAGAACAAATTCTCCCTGGGAGATGCTTTCGTACGAAGAGATCCGCTGAGAGATGTTCACGGAGGCCTCCCTGACACCCTTCTTTTCTGTGTTTCTCTGCTCAGGTTTCTTCTAAAATTGCAACCAGTGGTCCCACTAGTAAAATGCAGTTCTTTGCACAGTCCGGATTCTTGGTCACTGACTTCGGACAAGTATAAATCGAGCCAATTTAACGTAAGTCAAGCTGGTTAACGCTGTCCTGGCAGATGCTGACTTTTGTTCGGGGTGAGAGGCTGACAGAGCACGAAGGCAAAATGTAACTAAAGATGCTGTCCAGCTCTTTCAATGTATTCTTATCCCCAGATGTGAAGTAACACCCACTCAAGGACAACCGTTCTCCTTAACACATTCAATCTGTGTAATTTCTTAATAGACTAAACACCAAATTTGTTCACCATAAGCACTGGGGGAAAAGAAAATGTTCCCATGTCAACCAGAAATAATAAGGTAAAATAAGATAAACTAAAATACAGGCTGTACATACATCTTAAAAAGGCCAGGGCACTCTTTAAATAGGTGGCTGTTAATCTCTGTGCTTAATTTGAGTCCCAAAGTCAGACATCAGTTTCTAGACAACAGAGATTCTGTAGCTCTTCAAATACCAGTAACAGGCTCAAAGCTCAAAAGCTCAAGGCCACTAGGAAGTCGCAGTTACATTTATCATCATAAAGCAATAAATGAAATCCTGGTGGACCAAGATGTTACCGACTAGCTGCCACACCTGTCCCTCACCCAGTTCCTTCAACAGGGAGAGGCACAGGACGAGGAAGCAGCTAATTCCCACTGTGATTCTCTGGGTTCTCGAATGGTAGGAAACATAATTTTAAAATAAAAGAAATAAAAGTAAAAGAGAGAGGGAGGGAAGGAAGAAAGGAAGGAGGGAAGGTCTAGAAAAGCTGCCCATTCAGAACAAATGTTAATTTTGTTCTAATCTTTCTTTCAACTAGGCTATGTCCAAGGGCATTTAACTGCACCACCCTATAAAAAGAGTCCACAGAAAATGCATTACTCGTACAGCACAGGGAATATACTCAATAATACTGTAATTAGGTGTGGTGTCAGGGAGGCACTAGACTTATTGGGGGAGTACTTTGTAAGGTATATAAATGTCTACCCACTATGCTATCCACCTAAAACTAATATAATATTATATATATATATTTATGTACATATCCTCACCCAAGGACACTTTCCCATTTTTTGTTCAGATAGAGTGGAAGGGAAAGAGAGAGAAACATCGACGTGAAAGGGACATATCGAGTGGCTGCCACCCGCACGACCCAACCAGGACTGGGGACAAACTGCAACCGAGGTACATGCCCTTAGCGGGAACCGAACCCGGGTCTCTCTGGACCGCAGGCCGACGCTCTGACTGCTAAGCCAAACCGGCCAGGGCTGAAACTAATATAATATTGAATGTCAACTATAAAATTAAGCAATACAAATAAATAAATTAATTAAAATGATTCATTACCTTAATTGCCAGCTTAATAATAACGTTATAATTATCAAATAAAAGCCAGCATTCCTCTTAGAGAGAAAACTTTTTGGTAAAATACTCTGGAAAGGCCCTGGCAGGAGAAAATGTGAGTAGGGCAGGAACGCAGACAATGATGACTAAGAAAACCGCTCCGAGCGCAGTAAGGACACAGTCCGCAGGGTGGAGTGCCCCGGAGCAGAAGGGATAGAGCAAAGTGGAAGCAGGGAACCAGGAAATGGTGCCAGGCATGAAGTTGGTAAAACTAATAGAACAGCCATCCCCCGCCCACCCTTTTCCCCATGCGCATTCTTTCCACATTTGTGACACTGTGGCGAGAAACAGAAACAGCGCGTGTGGAATCCAAAGATTGGAGCCAGAACCAAATGTATGACCTGAATGTCCTCCAGACCTGTGGAATCTTGGTAAGAGCTTTGCCACAGGACATGGCATGGGGTGGGGTGGGGGCAGGGAGTCATGCGAATCCTATCTAGATAGCAAGGAGCTGGACGTCTCCAGCCAACTGCTGAGTTAGTTACACGGTATGACCAGCCTCTTTCTGTTATGAGGAGTTACCCCCATTGCCAGTTGCCACAGGTAATTACCAACCACCTTTGTACATTGCTCCCCTTAAAAGACAGACTCAAAATCTTCTCCAAGAGAACGTCCTACCTTCTTTCCTTTTGGACCACCACTCCACTTTGGGATCAGCCAAGTTATTGTCAATACCTTATACTACAAACACCGTTCTTGGTGCTGGGGAAGGCGGTCTAGACCCTCCAGCCACACTCCATGCTGGCCTTAAGGACGTAACGGAAAAGGCCAACTTCCACTTTGTCCCCTTCCCACCTCCACTTTCCTTGTGGTCTTCCTATTTTTGGAATAACACCTCCATTCTCCAGAAGACTTGATCCATGCCGAACACAGTCAGGCACAGGGTGAGTACTTTTGATTAATTAAATTGAATTAAATCATAAAATCACTTACCAATGCAAATAATTATATGAGGCACCGAAGAAAAATGCTATAGAAATATGTGTTATTGTCATTACTTTAATCATTATAAGAAAAGTAAAATACTTTGGGACGGAAGATTTATTTATTTACCTCTTGACCATCTTTGCTCACTCGTATCCATATTGCCAGCGCCAGGATCAAGATACCACATAGCTGAAGGAAAAGAAAAGAAAAACATATATTAGAGTACAACGAAGACAAACTACAACTCTAATTCTACATACCCCTAGCCATCCGGTTACAACGGTCTGTCATTAATTACACCATGCCCCCTAACAGACAGGAATGAGGCACATTCGTGTGGAGATCACCGCTAACACGGTCCACGGTAACTGGGAGGTTTGATAAGAGGAACTGTTTCTCACCCACAGCCCATTTGCAGCTCAGGGACAAAAAATCATCTCCACTCTGGGGGCGGGGAAAGATGATTTTCTGCGTTTCAACTCGAACTAGGTGATTTTGCTAGATTTTAACATGTAAAAGATAAGTCACGGTAGTCTACAGACAAAATATCCTCATCAGGCCCTGGGTTTGTCTCTGAGAAGCTTAGACCAATAAAAGGAGAATAACTGACTAATTTCCAAACATTCCTTCAAGAAGCAAGTGGGGATAGACAAGGAAAAGTAGAACATCTGACAAAATTGGCAGTTAAGCAACAAGCATTCATAGCACTTCCTGTACCCAAATAAATTCTTTTAAAATAAGCTTTTCGGTAGTAAAGCATATCCAGAGAAGAGGAACAATGAGGAACAGCACTTAAAGTCTTAAATTCCTTTAATGACTTTACCAGATTATTTAATTTGGACCAGGGCCAACACATAAAATGTGAAACACATTTTACTTTCGTGTAAGGAAAACCCTTGCCTTTTAGGTTTGTTTTTTTTTTTTTTTTTTTTTGGTGTTGTTTTTTTTTTTAAGACATGTATGTTGTGGCCTCAAAAAAAAAAAAAAAAAAATTCAAAGATCTATTATTAGATAGAGATGTTGAGAACAAACTTGGTAACATACCCAGCACAGCAGGCCTTGGAGAACCTTCTAGGCTATTCTGGCCGCTGGTACTCTGACACAGAGCTGCCTGTGTCCTCCGAGCCCCGTGACCGTCCAGCATCATTGCTGTCGTGCACGGCTGAGCCATGTGTCTGGAATCCCAAAACAGCAGTTTCATTTTTAATGGCATCTCATTAAGTTTGTTTGGAAGTAGAGTCGAGGGCTTTGTTAAAGAATAGGAGAGCCATGAGTAGCTGAATAACCAGAGAATCCGTGTTCCCTAAAAGATCTCCAAAATCATCTAGGTTCCAACCCTTCATTTCACATAAAGAAACTAGAACCCTTGACAGATCAGTCACATGGTGAAAAATCCAGCACCACTTCTGATCTCACCCTACCTCTGCTCCATGCTTCTATTCCTACAAAATAAGGAATGCAGTGGAAAACTAAAGCTCTTACCAAATCAGCAAATAAGCTGAACAATTTCACTGTCTTACTGGTATGCACATGCACACACTATAAAATACACGCCATTGAAAAAACCTGAAAACCCTCCTTATTTCCTCTCCCTGTTTCGACTCATTCTAATCTCATTTGCAAATGAAGATAAAATACTCATTTTAGCAGTTCTTTGTTAAGAAATAAGTCTGTAATGATTTATGTCAAATGATAATAAGACTCTCTGGGATTTTCAGTAATTTTATAGCAGCTGGATTTTTCGTTATTTGATTTGTTCACTGATATTTTTTCTTTTTCTTCTTTCCCGGGAAGATTTGCATTGATTATCTTAATAGTTGCTCTGGCTTTTAGCTTTAACTGAAAATAGTACTCATTATATAAATAAATATTATGATTATCATCCTTATCTGATATTTATTTATGAAACTAAAAAGAAAACTTTAAGAACCCTTAGAGACTAAGAGTGTAATATTGTTTAAACATTTACAATTTGCTTGTTCACTTTTTCAATGTATTAAGACATCAAATTATTCAGAAATCTTATTAAATCAACCATATTTTCCCCTCAAATGATAAATTTTAGTCTTCTCAACCACTGAATGTTATCTGTAACATTAACATTTAAAGGGAGGATATTAAAGAAACAATGAGATACCACTATACACCCATTAGAATGGCCAAGGTCTGCAGCACTGACAGCCCCAGATGCTGACAAGGATGTGGAGCAGCAGGGACTCTCCTTCATTGCTGGCAGGGAGCAAAATGGTATAGCTCCCGTGGAAGACAATTTGGCAGTTTCTCACAAACTAAATATACTCTTACCATATGATCCAGCAATAATGCTCTTTGGTAGTTACCCAAAGGAGCTGAAAACTTAAATCTGCACAAAAACCTGCCCAAGGATATTTATAGCAGCTTTATTCATAACTGCTGAAACCTGGAAGCCACCATGATGTCCTTCAGTAGGTGAGTGGATAAATGAACTATGGTACAGCCAGACAATGAATTATTATTCATGGCGAAAAAGAAATGAGCTGTCCAGCCATGAAAGAATATAGAGGAAACTTAAATGCATATTATTAAGTGAAAGAAGCCAATCTGAAAAGGCTACATACTGTGTGATTTCAACTATGTGACATTCTGGAAAAGGCAAAACTATGGAGTCATTAAAAAGATCAAGAATTGCTGGAAGGAGGACAAAATGAATGGGGCAGAGCACAGAGGATTTTTAGGGCAGTGAAAATACTCTTTATAATAATATAATGACGAATACATGTCAGTGTCATTATACATTTGTTCATACCCATAGAATGTACAGCACCAAGAGTGAACCCTAACATAGATTATAGTCTTTGGGCAATTATGATGTGTCAATGTTGGTTCATCAATTGTAACAAATGTACCCCTCTGACTAGTGGTGTTGATAATGGGGGAAGTTATACATGGAGGGAGGGGGCAGGGGTATATGGGAAATCTCTGTACCTTCCTCTCAATTTTGCTGTGAATAAGACTACTCTAGCAAATTAAAAGCTTTTAAAAAAGAAAGAGTATTCAATTATTTCAGAAGTCAAAAATATTTTGCCCATCTTCAATCTTCACAATTACACAAATGTTCTTAGGGATTTTGAAGTTGACCAAACTATCATTTCCATCCCTTCTTCAAACTTTATCATAAAAACAAAAAGAAACAAATCTTTAAAACAGATACTCCTCCTGTTACTGAAGAAGTTCATATGCAAAAATCAGAGACTTAATAGCATGCAATCATTCATAAATTTGTTAAATGACTTTAAAAGTAAATTGATTTTCTGTCAAGAACAATCTTCTAGTTACATGATTGACATTAACCTATTTTATCCCAGTTGTTTTTAGATTGGTCAAAACAGTTCTTGGAGCACTCTTCCAGTTTGTATTTATGGATTTGTTCCCTATTTTAAATAACTAGGAGTATAAATTAAGAAAAAAGTGTCTCGTTCTGTCTTTTCTGTTTATAAAGGTGGTAAAAGGAAATAGGTGGATATGTGGAGCCCCCAAGCCAGTCCACAGTGGACACTGCAGAACTGACTATGTCTACCCCACACACACACACACACAGTGAGTCATTGTGGTTGTCACTCAGCTCTCATGGGACATTTTTCTTTCTTTTTCTTCAAATTATGTTTTATTAATATTTTTAGAGAGAAAGGAAGGAAGCGAGAGAGGGAGAGGGAGAGAGAGAGAGAAACATCAATCAGCTGCCTCCGGCATACACCCCGACCAGGGATCAAACTTACAACCTGGGTATGTGCTTTAACTGGGAATTGAATGGGCGACCTTTGGGTGTACCAGTCGACATTCAGCCAACTGAACCACACTAGCCAGGGCAGGACATCTTTCTTTTTATGGAATTAGGATGCTGTTGGTCTGTGCCAACATACTAAGTAATGAGATAATTTTGGTTTGCTTATGAGCATGCTATGGACTAAATTATATTCTCCCTAAATTGGGATGTTGGAGCCCAACTTACAATGTGACTGTATGCTGAGGTAGGGCTTTTAGGAGGTGAAGTCAAATGAGACCATAAGGGTGAGATCCATATCCCATATGATTGCTGACCTTATAACAAGAGGAAGAGAGAAGGAAAAATGTCTTTTTCTATGTACACACGCAGGGAGGAGAGGCCACGTGAGGACACAAAAGAAGGCAGCCATTCGCAAGCTGGGAAGAGAGGCCTCACCAGAAACCCATCGGTTGGTACCTTGATCTTGAACTTCCAGCCTCCAGAACAGTGAGAAAAAAGATTCTGTTGTTTAACCTACCACCTCTATGCCATTTTGTTATGGCAGCCCAAGCAGACTAAGACCGGGCAGGAAGAAATGGGAAGCACCATCCAGCACACAAACAAAGGGTATAGAACAAGCTAATCAATCCTCTTCTCTGATAACGTGTCCTCTAACCATGCCTGCTCCTTCCCTCCCAATTCTATCTTTTGATTTGGGTGTTTATCAAAGTGTTTTTTAAGAGTGCCAAAAATGGAAGAAGTCCTGGCCCAGTGGCTGAGTTGGTTGGAGCATCATCCCATACACCAAAAGTCTGCAGGTTCAATTCCTGCTCAGGGCACATACCTAGGTTGTGGGTTCAATCCCCAGTAGGGATGCATACAGGAGGAAACCGATCAATGTTTTGCTCTCACATCAATGTTTCTCTCTCTCAGTCAATCAATAAAATATATATTTGGGTGAGGATTAAAAGAAAAATGGGCCCTAGCCAGCTTGGCTCAGCCATTAGAGCATTGGCCCAAGAACCAAAGGGTCGCAGGTTCAATTCCTGGTCAATGGCATGTACCTGGATTGCAGGTACAATCCCTGCCCCGGTCAGGGTCGTGCAGGAGGCAACCAATCGATGTGACACATCAATGTTTCTCTCTCTCTCTCTCCCTTCCTCCTTCCCTTCCACTCTATCTAAAAATCAATGAAAAAATGTCCTTGGGTGAGGATTAAAAAAAAAAAAAAAAAGCAAGAAAGAAAGAACGAAGGAAGGGAGGGAGGGGGGTGGGAAGGAAGGAAGGAAGGAAGGAAGGAAGGAAGGAAGGAAGGAAGGAAGGAAGGAAGGAAGGGAGAGAAAGAAAGAAATTAAAGAGTATAGTGCCATTAGTGCCATGCTAGGAGGAAAGAAGCATGTACTGTGAGCTATATCATTATTGGTTCAGAATAGACACTTTTAAGATAAACTTAAGGGAGACCTTCCTATCTGCTCCTGAGAGGTTACAAATGAATAAGAAAATACCCAAACAAGATTTGTTTTTACTATAACCCTGGAATACAAGAGATCACGAGTATAGCCCTAACGTTTTGGGACAGTCTTACTGTTACTAATTTTCAAATTTCCTCTATTATTAAACATTTACTCAAAGGTCTAGTTTAATTGCATTGTAGTGAGATAATATAGCCTGTGAAATCATTGCTCATGAGAATTTTTGTATTAATTTGATCATCATTCCATTCTGGGTTCTCTCCATCTATTATCTTCTTTTGACTTTCCTCTGGCAGTTTCTCAGTGTGGGTTTCTGTATCACTGTCTCCATGTAATGTGATTTCTAGAGTGCATTTTAATTCTATCATTGTGTCTCTGGTTTACTTGAAGCACTTCTTTATTTTATCCATTTCCCCTTTCATCTCATCCTATAGTTTTCCAGTTAACTTTAACTTCTCTGACCTCCAGCCACCATTTCACAGGGGGTTATTGTTTGCATTGCAATGTGGGTACCAATTTTCTGATAGTTTTTTCAGGATGCTGGAGTGTTTCTTTCAGGGATGTGTGCTTGTCCCCTAAGGCTTCAGGGTGACATTCCCCTTCACCGGTTCAATGGTGTTTTTCATCAGGACATACATTCCCTGTTCATTCTCTAATGAACCTAATCTAATTTCCCATGAGCTTGCCTCACGCTCTAACAAGGGTCCGTGATTCTCAGACCTCCTGCTGGAGGGGAGGCTGCTGTGTGTGTGCTCGGCAGGCAGGGCCTCCCGCAGCCCTGACTCGCAGAGATGGCCCCAGCCTTCACAGGGTACCTGGCTTTCTGATGCTCTAACGCAGTGGAGTAAACGAAACACTTCCGTTCTTAGCAGGCTCTGCTATTACGGTTTTTCTGTCTTTGGCAAAATAAATGACATTTTGGTTTTCCTATCTTCCCAAGATGAATGGCACTTATTGTATCAACGTGTGTTACGTGTGCAGTGACATGTCCCTATGGCTGCATTCACATGCAGCTTCTGAACCTAGGAAGTAAGCCAAGCACCCAGCAGAACTGCTGCAAATCCTAATTTTAAAAATCTCTAAATTTAAGGGAAAGAAATCAACCACATTTCCTTCTGACACAAATAGGGCCTGGGTATGCATGCTTTGGGTTATCTTTCCTGTACTGAAGCATAAAATCACTAAAATTTACATAACTTCAAAATAATGAATGTTTAGCATTTGATTAGCAGCCTAACATTACTGAAGTACTTTCAGGAATGGCTTTATCACTTCGTTCCAAAGTACTGTCTCCACAAAGTAACACCTACAGACCTCACACACATTTGCAAGGCCTGGGGCAAGAGGACAGATAACAGACCACAGGTCTCTGCACTAAGAAGTTACAACTCAAGGTGATCAGCATACACAAAATGGGTCCTATCTTCCCACCTTGACAAACGTACCCACTTAGTGACCTGAAAGACAAGGTTTTATTCAGAATTCTCAGCGTTCGCTACCAGAAGGGGGTTGGGGTGGCAGGGGAACAACCAGCCCGGGCCCCCACCTCTCACGTCCTGTTCTGTCTTGAACTCTGAGGGATATAACGGATGAGTATGCATACCCCAGCCTGCAAGCCAGATCTGTTTACAACCTGTTCTCGTTCCTCGCAAATAGCTGCTCTGGATCACCCTTGCGGAAGGATTTGTACAGACCCTGGAAACAGGTTTGGGGCCATTTGGGCAGGGAAATTGTGGACATAGGTACTCAAAGTAGAGGCCAGGTTTAGGGTGAGCATATTCCTTTAGCCATACAGATTTCTTGGTCCATGAGGCCAGAGGAGGGCACTTAAATTATATTTGAGCCCTGGCCGGTTTGGCTCAGCGGTTAGAGCGTCGGCTTGCGGTCCGGAGAGACCCGGGTTCGGTTCCCGCTAAGGGCGCGTACCTCGGTTGCAGTTTGTCCCCGGCCCTGGTCGGTTGTGCGGGTGGCAGCCACTCGATGTGTTCCTTTCACGTCGATGTTTCCCTCTCTCTCTCTTCCTCTCTCTCCCTCCCACTCTACCTGAACAAAAAATGGAAAAATGTCCTCGGGTGAGGGTAAAAAAAAAAAAAAAAATTATATTTGAGTTTTAAAAGCCCATCATGTATGAAATACTATCACACCAGAATGCAATACTTTAGCATTAAAAAGCAGTATGATGGCTGGACTTGGGGGAAATAGCACTAATCTGAACTATTACTGTACGTCAACCCTTGGTTACAGGCTTTCATAAAGCATCTCAGTGAATCTTCACAAGTAATCCTGCTTCGCGAAACTATCGCCCGCATTTTACAACTGCAGAGACTGAGGCACAGAAAAGTCAGGGAACATGTTCCAGGCCACAGAGCAACACGGAGTGAACTCAGGATTTGAATCTGTCAGTTTACAAAATATACTTTTCTTTTTTTCAATTTATGATGAAATGTATGCCTTATCATAACTCTTGACATCTTATTTCCCTCTCTGTTTGAAAATCCAACATTGGAATTATTCATCACTATACAGTGGTTTTATATTTTTGTCTCATAAAAATGCCTGCTCAATGTTGGCTGTACTGTCTGCTCCTTAAACATTGATTCAGTGTTACTCTGAGTTCTTTACAGGAATTGGATCACTTAATCTTCACAACAACCCCAGTTTTACAGATGAGGAACACTGAGGCCCAGACATGCTGACTAATCTCGCCGAGGTCACAAGCTGGCGACGAAGGAGCTGCGGTTAGCTTGAGCTCTCAACCACTGGGCTCCGATGCCTTTTGTCACTGTTCTAGTTCCAACTGATGCACAGCGGAAGGCAATCGCTGTTTCCAAAGCTCACATTTCTGCCATCCTCGAATCTTTATCTTGAGGGATTTCATCGGCTGACAGGATGAAATATAAGTGTGCCCTATTTTTAATGTAGCCCTATCTCCTAGTTATGTCTGCTCTGCATCAACTCTTTTAATTGCTCTCAGAATCTCTAATCAAGGGACCCAGGCACCACATAAAATACAATGATGAACATCAAAACGCTGGTGTCTGGACACTCTCCAAATTCTGACTTCCTACTGCTCTCTTCAAACTGCTTCATGAATGGGCTCCTTTCACTCGCTGATCCATTTGGTGCTACACCTTGGCCCCTCCTTCTCACCTCACCTCATTTGCCATTGGTAATACCCCTTCACTGCTTTCCTTCCTAAAAACGGGCCTCTCCATAGGTCTCCGCTGCGCCCACTGGCCCGAGGCCCTTTATTCCGTGCTTATCCGGACTCCTAAGACACCCCAGGCACCTACTCTACAATATTCCCAAGCCTGATTGACCTGAGAGGAGCATAAGAAAATGTGGGCAGTTCATCTGCTTTGACACAAGACTCAGAGAAATAGGGTTTGTACCTATAATCTTTCTCTTTTCTACAGCATCTCCAATTAACTCTAGTTCCCATCAACCTCCAGCATGAGTGATTAGAAGTCATCTTCACTTCCACGTGTTTGTCTTCAATTGCTAATTTAACAAATGGAAATGACTGCATATTTACGTGGTACATCTTAAATTCTCTCACATCTTAAATTCTCTCACAAAAGAAACTGGTATGTGTAACTTAGTGACCATATGCATATCTTACAGATATTTCAACATCTGGCCCTACTTTGCAACGGCTTAGTTTCACAAGTTATACCGGAAAGAATGCATTTAAAAACATGAGGGCCTGGATATCTACAAGAAAACCACATCAATGGGACTGTTAAAATGTTGTGTAAGTAAACATTAGGAATGTGACAAATTGCTAATTTCCTATGAAGGACTGTAAAATTCCAACTGAGAACTCCGTGCTGTGGGTAAAGAGTAGAAATAAGAGTGGCTCCCTGACCTCAGAGACTGCTCCTGCTGTCTAGGTTTGGAATGAAGAGATGTTGCCTGTTGGCTGAGAACTTATCATTGGTCTTTACAACTGTAGCTCTCACCCAAAGATTCCATTTCAAGATGCTCATACAGAGATTGTAGATCCCACCACTACGCTAATGGTAAGAACAAGGCTTTTAGCCCAGGGAAGTTAGAAATGTCTAACTGAAATCTGCAGCATCAGAGTTTGTTTTCATTATCAGGAAAACAAAGCAAATAATGGTCAACCAATGGAAACCAATGGTCAAGGAAAAACATGGTACATATATCTACAACTCACTTTGAACTCTAATCTTAAATATATACTCCTGAACCTATAACATACCCCTTTCTTAGACTGTCTATACAATAGTGGTTTAAAATTCAGATCGATTTCAAATTCTGGGTTACCTATTTAATGAAATACTGACCTTTGAGTATACAGTATTGAATACAGTATTTTGTATTCCGCATTTTTACAAAAGAGATATATTTCAAGTGTTTTATAATTTCCTAATGAGGATTGCTACTGGTTTGGGTACTTTGGGACATATTATTAAAATATGAGCCATGCATTTATTGGCATGTTCATATTTTAGTTTGTTTAAATTGGCCACACATATTCTGTATCATGAAAAGACAATGGTTAGAGTTTTTTAAAAAAAAACTGGTATCAGTACTTCTTGGAGAAATAGCTGAGTCTAGGCTGGGGCAAAAAATAGGGAAATTTGCCTGAAACATCTTGTCATGCTAAATAGTGAAGAAGTTAGGACCATGTCAAATGAACACAAGAACCAACTCATGATGCTCCCACTGGCCCGAGATGGAATAAACGGCACATCAATGAGGCTGAAAACTCTGATGACATTTAAATTTATTATTTCATAAGCTATTTAGAGAAATACTTGCTTTTCACTTGTTGTATGATACTAAAAAATTAACTCTTCACTTTGAAATCTGTTAGGTAAAGAGTAAGAAACATTTACTGGGTACCACTGGCAACCAATCAATTAATAATGCATTTCTCTTTATTGAAAGTATTGTAGCTAATAAATACAAGAAAAATAATAGAAATGTAATATCAGGCATTTGAAACTTTTTTTTTTAATTGATTGAATTTTATTTTTTTTATTGTTGAAAGTCATTTGGAACTCTTAAGGAAGTAAGGATTTAGGTTCTTCAGCATCATTGGCTACTAACATCATAAAAAGTGACATCACCAGACAGGTGACTCCTAGTGAAAGAACACAGTATTACTTATAAAGTAATTGTATCTGCCAAAAGCAATAATCTGAATCTGTTCAAGCTGCCAGATATGACTACTGAATCAGATAAAATACAGATGATGGGGAATATGTTAAACTACATACACCATGGGTATGAAAATAGATGGTGAAAACTGTGGACAAGACAACACACACTAGTACATACAATTTCACGTAAGAGAAAAAAGAGATAAAGATGGAGGGATAACCTAAAGATGAAAGTTGATGTAAAAGATGTATCAGTGTGTGCACACACTGTATGGGCCTTATTTGGATTCTGATTCAAACAGGGATATTTATGAGGCAATGGGGAATTTGAACCTGGATGGATATTTGATAATCAATTAAGAAATTCTTAATAAGTTTTTAGTATGATAAGAACATTGTGGTTACATTTTTAAAAATAGTGTGTATCTCTAAAAGATTTAGAGATTTAGTGTGTACACTCTAAAAGATTTAGTGTGTATCTCTAAAAAATGTATCTTTTAGAGATATACACTAAAATACTTGCAGATGAGATGATATATCCGAGATTTGCTTCAAAATAATATGGGGTGGGAAGGTAGATGCGACTATGAACAGGGAAGACTGGCCGTGGTTTCATGGCTATCAGAGCTGGATTATGGCATCGAGTACCCTGTCCTAGTTTGTGAATGTTTAAAGTTCTCCATAATAAAAAGCTAAAAACAAACCAACCAAAGTACACAGGCATTTCTTTGTTTATATTCTACTCTCAATGTTTAACCAACTTTAAGTATTCGGAGGAAAGAATGTATCAGGACTAACTTAAAAAACTGGCATTTTTCAGGAGCTCCACTTCCGATCTGCAAGGCGGCCCATTTCTCTGGAGAAGAGAGGAGGTACAAAGGACAAACCTTCTTTGTTTTATTTTATCTATTTATGTACTCACTTCACCTACATATCATCTATACTCATTAGGGCTTCTGGACATTGAATGGAAAGTCGTTCTATACAATAGACCGTATTCTTGTAGTTATTGTTGATTAAGCACATCATTATTTTATTAGAACAGAAATTTACCAACATTTAAATGCCACTGCCAATTTACTAAAGGTAACCAGGTAAGAAGCAAAACCACAACTCTCTCCTGCTTATACTGCTTAAGCCAGTTTTTAAATCAGTATACAAAATGATGTTTTCTTTTGAACAATCTAAAATTGTACCATATATCGTACAAATACTAATGTCAGTTTTCTAACATCCCTGCCTGCCCTTTATCTTATTGCCTTTCCATATCTTATTTTTCCATTTTCCAATGTTAGGGTCCATTTATCTACTTATTTGCTGTCTTATGTCAACAAACTTTTAAGGGAAGCATAAGACCTTGCTAAAACCGAAAACCTGTTGATTAAAAGGTGGGGTGATGACACACCAGAATCCCGATTCTAAACTGTTGAAACAAACCGAGTGGCTTAGTTTAATCTTTTCACGCTAAATACTTTCATTGTTTCCCTCTCAAGTTCTTTATGACCCATTGTTTTTTCTTTGGGTCTCTGAACATAATCCTCTTCTCCGGTCTGTATCTGCTGACATCCCACCATCCACCTGTTTCAACCCCAGAGGTAAAAGCTAGGATTCAGGGGCTTGGTCTCCGTCAGGATGGAATCAGATCAGATCAGGGTCCTAAACCTGGGGAGGCCTGAATGATATACAACTAAGAATAATTGTCCTTTAATTAAGGGGTATTTTTTTCTCTGTGATTGTTTCGCAACAATATCAAAACATTTATAAAATGTTTATCCTCACAGATCCTGAGGTGCACTTTTCCCAGTCATTGGCTCTTTTTCTATTACCGAAATAACCAAAGAAAAAACAAACAAATCCAAACAAGTAAATGGAAAATACATTCTCCTCCTCCTCCTATTTCTCTAGTGCAGAGTCTGCTCTCGTTTATGATATTTATATCAAGATACTCTTTCTTGCATAAAATTTATAATTAAAAGAAAAACACTTACCCAGAACAAGAAGTTGAAGACAAACATGGAATATTTTATACAGCCACTCACACCTGCCATGTCGGAAAAGGATCAGGAATCAGATGCTGTGAATTTAGCTGTTCGCTACAGGATTGTCCTGCAATATGCTCTGGAGTAATTTGCCTGCAGAGATTTCTGTGCCCACAGCTTCAGAGCAGAAATAGAAAGCAAAGAAGTGGGGTGGGGGGTGAGGGGTAATCTAGTTATTAAAGTGGATAAAAAATTAACCCACACATTTAAATATCTCAAGGGCTATCTTTAGGCGAGTATGTTCTTTTGCTTGTCATGGCTCTGGGGCAGCGGGCCAAGATATTTATGATCCTTTCTCAAAAACTGCCTCCTCTAAAGTAAACAGATATCAAGTTAAGGGAGTGGCACTGAACCCCAGAGAGAATGGCACAGTGATACTAGGTTGTTAGATTTCAGAAACCACAACCGGACTTGCCTGCCCTCTATTTCAACTATACGGAATTAAGGTTGCCTTGCTCTGAGATAAAGGGACATTGTGTCTCAACTCATTTTTGCATTGCATTTTCTCAAGAATGCAAAATTTCTTTCAGATGCAATAAAATACATTTAGAAATCTGCTAAGTCAAGGCTTAGACATAGCAACCTTTTATCCTTAACTCCAGAATAATGGTAACAACCATTACATGTACCTGCCTTTCAAAGCTAAATTTATTTCAAAACAAGTTCACGGAGCTTCCTTAAATGCAGTGCAGTTGGGGAAAGTGGGGAGGGAGAGGCTGCCCTGCTTATCATAAGGACATTCTGTTTTTATCTTTGTTTCATTACCATGTAAAAGGGGGGGAAATTGTCAGGAATCCTTCTCTGACTACCCTTACTGCTTCATTTTACAATGTGTAGCCATTTTGATAGTTCAGTTTGTTTTTAAGGTGGACACTATCTTCCCTTCCTCTGATAAGTTTTATGTCTAGCAAAGCTCCTCACCACCAACTAAGTTTCTGGATTCCTGGTCTCTTGGACAAAAAAAAAAATTCAAAATGAGAAGGTGGTCATAGTTCAATGACCAAAGATTGTACAGTTTGTTTCCAGTACTAATAGAAGGCAGCTGTTTCAGGTAAAGGCAAAGTTCTCTGACCTAATTAGGGAGGTGTGGACTACTTTTGTGTAAACAGTTTGGATCATAGTAGTCTCCACATCCTGCCTCAAAAAGAAAGGTCCCCTCCCACCCTGAAATAAAAGAACTCTGTACTTCAAAAGGTTTCTGAACAAAAAATTATTATTTAAAATTTTTGTTACACTCTATACATTAAGCAAGCATGAACTTCTAAAAAATTTGAAGAGTTAAAAAAATATTTTTCTAATTTTTACTGACATACAAAGATGCTTTTGAAACAATTCCACTATTTGACTATAAACATGTTTTAAACGTATTAGCAGCAATAACATTAAGTGTGAAGGTCAAATTTAGAATTAATTCAAAAAATAATTGCTTAATATTTAAATCACTAACATTATCGGTGTTCTGTGCTGTTTCCTCCTAGAAAATGGAAATCCTTTTGAAATTTCTACTGAGATATCAGTATATATAGGATTATCCATGGCTAAAAGAAGAGAGTGTTTTTGACTGAATGAAAACCCAAATGGATTTGGTTTTTATTTATCTAAAGAAATATATAGATTAAAATGCTGTTTTGTTGACAAGTATGAACTGAGTGCCTACCAAATTTCAGTTTGGAATAGGTTTTTTTTTTTGGAGATGCTGAATCTCCTTAAAAAACAAAACAAAAAACTAGTCTTTAGTTTAAATCATTATTGAACTCTGAAACACAAAAATCAATGGATGTGTTTTTACAGGAAGAGTACTCCAGGTAATAGACACCCTCCCCTCCAGTCCAATTCAAAATCTATATGGAATAGTTCACTCCCCTAAATTCCTGTCCCGTAAGTTTGATGAGACACATTTGCCCAAGCTAAATACCATAGAGTCATTTTGCATTCCTTCTTCTTTCTTGTCTCATATCCAATAACTTCACACAAACTGTTGAGCTTCTAAATTTTCTTCAAATCTGTTTCCTCCATCTCATTCTTTTACCACTGTCATTATTCAGCCTTTTACCATCTCTTTCGTGAACCATTTCAACAATATCACAGGTAGTTTCCCTGACAGTTTCTTCTCCCATCCTATTTGCCCTAGCACTCTAGAATGCTCTCTCGACACTCGAGAATTTTTTCTTTTTCTTTCCATAATTCTCTTTGTAAAATACTTATTGATCATTTAATTTCCCTGATTAGAAACCAAGCTAAGGATGCTTTCCTGTTAGCTACTAAAGAAATTTCAGATTCCTTAGAGTGCCACTGAAAACACACGGCCAGCAGACCCCTACCCATCTCCCAGAACTTCCTCCTGCTCCTTTCTGCCCAGGCAGCCGCCACTCCTTGGCTCCAGAACCATACAATTGTTCCACAAGACTAGAATACATCTGGGTATTTGATGCTTCTATGCCATGTCCTTCCTTCTGCCTGGAACATCCTCTCACGTCTTCTCTGCCTGGTGAATTATGTCAACACCCCTCAGCGCTGGGCTCAAATGGCACTTCGCCTGTGGTACCCTCCCCAACCTCATCACTGCCCTCGCTCTGAGCAGACCTACTTGCTTCTCAACACTCAGGCCCATTATAACTGAGAAAAAAAACCTTTAGTCTAAAATTGCCATCCCTTGTAACATTGATTTTTCTCTCTGGCCTGTTTGATCTTTTGTGCCTGAAAGACCAAGATCCTGACCTACTTATCTCTACCCACATAGCAGCTGATATTGAAGATAAAGGAAGGTGTGTAACTGCAGCCAAGATTCCCAGAAAGTTCAACTAAAGATTCCTTCATAGAGTTCTAGGGAACTACCAACATATTACCCCTCTCCCATAAAAAAGTAAATTATCTGGTAAAGTAGTTTCTTAATTCAGGACTTGTCAGAACCCTAACTCACTAATATTCAAGAACATGACAAAGTACACAGCAATTTTCAAACACATGTGACCCCAGGACATATTTTTGAAAGACATATTCTCGGAGCAGCGTTACGACACTTACTTATAAAAACACTAACCTAGACAAACTCTCAGATTTTAGGGATTTTGGAAAGCTCGGAGAGATTGAGTAGCCCAAGTTTACAACACTGGTTACTGTCAGAGCTCTTTCTAGAAATGAGGTCTCATGATGATCAGATCAGTATTCTTATATCAACAATATCTTGAGTTACATTCTAAGATTATGGGTTAGTTATCAACCTATCTTGAGAAACTGTCTTATTTCAGACAGTAGAAGGTTGGGTGTCAGGAGGGATTGGAGAGTGTTAATAATAAGTCAGGAAGAAGAGGCGTGAAGAGTGGGATATCACAAGAAATAACAACTAAAGGAAAGAGCAGAAGAAAAGTTTCAACAAATTTAGATAGCCCTGCTGGTGTGGCTCAGTGGACTGAGCATCATCCCACGGACTGAGAGGTCCCGGTTCGACTCCTGGTCAGGGCACATGCTCGGGTTTCAGGCTCAATCCCCAGTAGGGGGCTGCAGGAGGCAGCTGGTCTCATTGATGTTTCTATCTCTCTATCCCTTCCTCTCTCTAGAAAATCAATAAAAACATATTAAGAAAAATTTAGATAAAATTTTCCTAATGTTTCCATCATGTCAATTACTATCACTCACAGTGAATATACAGGGTAAAGTAGGAGGATGATTTGAGTCTGATTAATTATGAAAATTCTCCAAGAGGCAGTCTTGTTGAGCTAGGTTTTATAGCAGTATGGGGACCCTGACAGGAGAAACAGAGAGACTCCTTGTGCACAGAGTAGAGGAAAAGGCATGAATAGAACATGAGACACCCTATGTAAAATCTGGCATTTTCTCTAAGTCATCAAGCAAATCAGGCCTACCTTTGGGACTTGAACCAGAAAGCAGGCATAGATAGTGGCTCATACTTTCATCATGGTATCAGGTTTCCCTGTATAAAATACACCCAATAAGTCACTCAACAAATGTACTGAATGCCTACTATATCCAAGGCCCTATACTAGGTGCTGGAGGTACAACAGTTCAAAAAATAAGATAATTATTTGCCTCTTGGGGGATTGTATTATATATACACACAAATATATTGGGTAACTAGATGTTGGAAACAAAAATATAACAATGAAGATTTTGTTTCCAACATCTAGTTACCCAATATATTTGTCAGTGGAATGGATACTGACAAAACAAATTATGTGTTTTAGAGAAAAGATTATATTCTCTTTCATTTTATCTATTTCTCCCATTATTATTGTTACTCTGTACCTATATGGGAGTTTTTATGGCATTGTGAACATTCCATTCATTTTCTCAAAGGTAGGCAATAGCAAGAAAAGTGATGTTACAGTTTCTTTTACTGACCACTGTCCTTGTGTGGGTATAAAAATGCATGAGGTCATGAGGTCATGCATTCTAAACAATTAGAGTGAAGAGAAAGATCTGGTACTCTTTAGCATTTCTCGTTTTGAAAAACGATTTTTCTTAATTTTGGAAATTGAGGTTGCTCACTTACAGGTTTTATGACCCTTTTTTACTGGGGCAGAGACTTGGCTCTTATCCTCCAGTTCAATTCCAGCATTCCTGAAACCAACATTCTTCTTATCTTTCATTTGAATGCATGGTCTATGCTTCCTACCCTGTGTGCTTATGGAACCTGGCTCATAAAAACCTTCTGCATATTCCCACTGGAATGGGAAGCATCTGCTGTGAAAATGCTCCCTCTCCTTCCTTTGCAGAATATATTGAAACAACAATATCTACTTGTAGTATTAATTCCAGCTCAAAAATAAAGTGTGACTTGAAATTGTCGTGAAATAGCAATATGTGTCCATGAAGAATGGATTTCCAATAGCCTTCCTCTTTTATAGGTATGTTTATTCTAAAATGTTCATCATTTGCACCTGGATATAAAGTTCCTAACCATATAGGTCACATAGGAAAAATATGAAAATGTGTATGACAAAGAAAGTAGACTTTAGATCACCAAAGTCTATTGTTAAGAGTTTATAAGTAAAGGTTGAGGCAAATGATTTCAAATGCAGTTTCTAACACAGATGGATTAAACATGCCCATGGATTCTTATTAGACTTCACTGCAGGGTTCATAGTCTTTTTTATATTTGTAGCAGTTACAGCAAGATGAGAAAGAGGCCAGCTTCTGGGTGGGGTGCAGGGTCAGGTCGATGGCTTGGCAGCTCCTGCACTCAGCTTTGCCAGCCCTTCCTGAAGTGATCTGCTTCTTAGGACTGATTCACCTTAAGTGATCTCACAGAAGCCAGAATGTCAATTTCTTAGTTTATCATGAGAAATGCACCCATTAAGTCGTCCAAGGCTAAGTAGCGGCCGATCAGAAAATTCTCTTCCGTTAAGAAAGCAGCACACACAGATGGTTTCTTGAGGGATAAATTCAGAAAAGGAGTCAGTGAAATCACTGCCCAGATTTGATAGGCTGATGAGTCTAGAACACCCCAGGGATCCAAAAGCCAAACCCTCCAAACAACACTCTCAGTGGGGGCAGCATCCAATCCTCTCCTTGAATATCACCGACACACCCCCAGCCTCTTTGTCTTGCTGCTTACCTTCTCTGACTTCTATTCAGTCCATGCCCCTCTGTGATCACAGCCTACACCCAGACAAGGGGACATACAAATGGACTAGACATCCATTTACCAGACTGTAATTACAATTTGGTTCTTTAATTGCATTTTAGATATTTCTGAAATGCTTCACTTAAACATGACTGCTCTCTTGGTCCATTCCTATAGATTTTATTAGTTGATTTCTCAGAGGTCAATCTTATTTTCCTTCTCTCTAAATTGGTATGTGCGCCCACGTACAGACTGTAATACTCAACACAAGAAGAAAGAATACAAAACAGAGCTTTGTAATCACCAGCCCAAGATCACTGGATACTCCAATTTTGTGCTGAATATTTGCTTGGTTGTTTGCTTTTTAAGTTTAAAGTTTAAATGCCAACCTGCTTTTCTGTGAGTTCTCTCTGAATCAGTCCTTTGTTTGGTCAGTTCACAAGGTACACATTAGCTGCCAGGCATGGTTAGGCTCTGAGGTTACAGTAATTAAGAGGCAGGGAAGAGACTGCAGGCCACCAACACAGAATTTAAAAGAAAACAGAACAAAAAAGAGGGGAAAATAGAATAGGGTGGAGATGTAAATGTTCTATCAGACACCAGCTTCTCAAACTAAAGGAGTCAACATCAAAGTGTTACAATGAATTTAGCGCAGGCTTATCCCATGACTGGTCTGAAATAAACATAGATATTTTTTTTACTCATAATGTTCATTAGGCTATCACAAGTGATTAATTCTAAATTAGAAAGGTTTATTCATCCTCACACAGTGGGAATGTATTGCATGGCTATTCTGGTTTCGGGGGGGGGGTGTATAGTAACAGGAAGTCACTGTAAAAGGTCATTGATCAGAAAATACCAAACTTCCACTTTACACCTTTCCAAGAAGCAACAATATGCACCCCAAATAAGCTCAGGGAAAGGAGAAAATAAGTCACCTTCTGGTTTAAATTATTTTTAAACCATTGAGGCTGCTATTTAGAGTTCCTTGGGTACTTGGAAGTCCTAATTCTCTCTTCATGTAAGAAGGAAAGAGAAACTGAAATATTCCAGGAAACCTGTGGCTTCACACCTAAACCATAGCTCTGGAAACACGAGGGCCTGGCTACAGTGTCTTCACTATCGTCCCATAGGAACAGATCACCCCAGTTTCACTCCATAGAAAATAAAAGTGCATGTCTTTAAAAAAAAAGACAACATCCACATGCAATTGTTTCAAAATCCGGGCATGGAATACACCATTTCCCCTAGAATTCTCTTCTAGTTCCTTTCTTCACTGATACTCAGCCATAAAACTGTCCTTCTGACACTCCCAGTAATTCTCTTACTTATTAACACCCTGGTCGATTCTGAAAATGCTTCATCCATAGGCCAACAGTGTGAGGAAGTAGACAATGTTTTAAATAAGCTACTTTTGGGGTCACTGAAGTGCCTATGAGTAAAACAAAGCCGAGGGGTGGTTTTGCTTTACACAGGCATGCTGACCTCTACTTTTGCCTACAATAATCATTAAACCTTCAGAAAATATTCCAAAACACAACTTACTGATTTTTTTTTTTTATTATTATGGAAAGGACTCAAACCCTTTCTGCATGCTAATTTATTTATACCATACTCATACTTGAGGTTTCCGGGAGCCAGAGAATTCCCGTAAGTGCCCTGCTGCCTCCTCTCCACTCTTCACTTTCCTGAATACATGAGTATGAAGAGGTATTACTAAGCCAGAAAAAGTGGCCTAGCCAAGGCCTCTCAAGAAGGAATGTGCAAATCTGGGAACACATTCCAGGATTTCCAGCTACCAGTACAGGGCTTGATGTATAAGAACTATCAGCCAGAAATGTCAAGTTTCTCGAGAATCACTGATTCTCAGACGATCCCCTAAGGAGCTTACTGAGAAGGAAATAGTTCCCAAAGCAATTCTCTGTGCAGTAAAAGATTATGTCACTCCCAGGCTTCGAACCCTCTAATGGATTCCTATCACAATTAGAATGAAATCCAAAGCCACACAAGATGGGCCCTTGGCTGCCTCACTGACCTCATTTCCTCCCACTCTCTCCCTCACTCAAGCTGCTCCAGCCACAGTGGACTTGTTGTTGGTCCTTAGAGTTGCCAAATGTATTCCCGGCTCAGGATCTTCCCATTCCCTCTCCCCTCTCAGGAATTCTCTTCCTCCGTAGAGCTGGATGGTTCATCCTCCCCATTCACTGTATTGCATATTGATTTCTTTATTTTATTATCTGCTTTCTGTCTGGAATGTAACTTCCGGAGGTCAGGAACATTTTCTGTGTTGTTCACCGCCACATCCCGAGAGCTCAGAATACAGTAGGTGTTCAATAAATATTTATTGAACGAATGACTAAATAGCAAGTTATCTGAATACACCATCTAATGCATTTTTAAAATAATAACAAAGAGCATCTGTTTGTGTTCACCATTGCTACTGCCTATCCTAGTGACTGGCAGGTTATAATTGCCATATGTGCTAGAATGCAGCACTGCAAAGGAAAAATAAAGTCCAGGCTGCTTTGATGGACCTTACAGTCCACCAACTTGAGACAACAAACAAATATGCAAGAGAGAAAAAAGAAAAAAAAAGGTAGGATCCTGTCTACTAAGTAACTAAAGGAATTATTTCACATTAAATGAAACTCTGAGAAGGTAACACTTAAACTGAGTCCTGCACCTGGGTCAAATCATGAGGAAACACTTAACAAACCTAAATTGAGGGCATTCTACAAAATAACTGGTCTAAATCATTTAAAACATTAAGGTCATGAATTGTAAGGGAAGGCTAGGGAATTCTTCCATACACAGAGTTAGAGGGAGACAAGGCAACTTGGTGAAATGCATGATGTTAAATCAGATCTCTAATATAAAAGATGTTACTGGCCAAATTAAAAAATGTGAATAGCATCTGCAAACAAGGATACATGAAGATTATTTATGTCTTTCCTGTAACTTTTCTGTAGTTTTGAGATTGTCTGGAATAAAAATAACTGCCCTGGCCAATTTGGCTCAGCGGTTAGAGCATTGGCCCGCAGACCAGAGTCCCGGGTTCGGTTCCCGCTAAGGGCATGTACCTTGGTTGCAGTTTGTCTCCGGTCCCAGTTGGGGTCGTGTGGGTGGCAACTAGATGATGTGTCTCTCTCACATTGATGTTTCTCGCTCTCTCTCTTCTCCCCTCTCCCCTCTATTCCCTCCTGCTCTATCTGAAGATAAATGCAAAAAATGTCCTCAGGTGAGGATAACAAAAATAAATAAATAACTGCTCATTGATGGGGGGGGCAGATTGAGGCACAGAAAAGTTAAATAATTTTCCCAAGGTCCCAAAGGATGCAATAAAGCCTGGATACAAACTCAAGAAGTCTAGCTCCAAACTACATATCTTCAACCACTCTGCATGTTGTTTCCATCAAATAGGGCATATATGTTTAGCATAGTGCCTCATGCAAAGTAAGCTCTCAAGTGATACCAATTATTATTATTAAAAATTAATACACTGAATAAATAAATAAATACCACAAGTCATGAATAATAGGAAGGCAAGCTCTGGCCTGTTTGGCTCAGCGGTTAGAGCACTGGCCTGCGGACCAGAGAGTCCCAGGTTCAGTTCCCTCTGGGTGGCATGTACCAAAAAAAAAAAAAAAAAAAAAAGGGCAAAAGCCACTGTAAGATCTAGGGTAAGATAATTCCAGACTAAAGTATTAGATAGTACAAAGGCCCTAAGGTGAGCACAAACTTGGCATGTTGGAGGAAAAAGATTGGTATACATGTTCTATGAAGAGTTATAGCTCCCAGCTGGCTTGGCTCAGTGGCTGAGCGTCAACCCATGCGCCAAGAGGTCGCTGGTTTGATTTCCACTCAGGGCACATGCCCAGGTTATGGGGCAAATCCTGGGGCATGCAGGAGGCGGCCAATCGATGTTCTCTCTCAATGATGTTTCTATCTATCTCTCCCTCTCCCTTCCGCTCTCTCTAAAATCAATAAAGAAAAAAATAAAAGATTTATGGGGAGCATGGTTTAGGGTGGAATCAGAGGAAGTTCTTCAGATCAGATCCTGCAGAGCAGTGGTTCTCAACCTTCCTAATGCCGTGACCCTTCAATACAGTTCCTCATGTTGTGGTGACCTCCAACCATAAAATTATTTTTGTTGCTGCTTCATAACTGTAATCTTGCTACTGTTGTGTCTTAAGTGACCCCTGTGAAAGGGGGTCATTCGACCCCCAAAGGGGTTGCGACCCACAGGTTGAGAACCGCAGCTGTAGAGAGTTGTAAGCCAGAGAAATGAGAATGGAATATATTTAAGTGCTATTGGAAGTACAGGCAGGTGTTACAAGTTGAATTGTGTCCTCCCCCCATTCATATGTTGAAGTCCTAACCTCCAATACCTCAGAATGTGACATCAGAGAAGGGTTTGATAGGAGGCCCTGAACCATCCTTCTGCCCACAAACACATCAATTAAGCAACAATTCATGAACAAATTTCCTTTATGAGAAATCTAGAAACTAAGTAAAAGGCCCCTAAATATTGAGTGACCATGAAAACAGACTTACTGAAGCCAGAAGAAGATTCAGGACATCCTTTTCCTGGAATCCCTCCCCTGATGCAATGCCACGCAGTTAGAGATCTCCTGGCACCCAGCTCTCCCAGGGGAGGGAAGAGTTGATCTGCCTATCCAGTGCTCCTGCTCTGAGGCGCCTTCCCAGAGGATCGACCTCAGTCTTGCCAGTTGTAGAACCTAGATGGGTCACCACAGCCTAGCAGCCTAGGAGAACATGGTGACAGCAACTTGGACTCACAGACACTATAGCCCCACCTCCTGTTCAGCAGAGAGGTAGCAATTGAAAAGGTCTAGCCTTCAGCTTTCCTGGGGAAAGAAAGAGCTAAAGACTGTCCAGACAAACAAAAGCTATGAGTGTTTATAACCACTAGACCCACCTTACAAGAAATGCAAAATAGAGTTCTTCCAGTTGAAACAAAAGGACACTAAACAGCAACATGCTAGCATAAGAAAATATGAAGTTCATTGGTTAAGGTAAATATGTTGATAATACAGAATACTGTATTACTATAATGATGGTGGGTTTACTTTAAATTCAAATGTAAAAGACAAAAGTCTTAAAAATAAGTGTAACTAAAAACACATTTAAAGACATGTAATATTAGCATTTGTAAATGGGTAATGTAGGAAAAACAGATACATTTTTAGAAATATAAAATCTACTACCCTGGCCAGTGTGGCTCAGTTGGTTGAGCATCTCCCATGTACCAAAGGTCACATGTTCAGTTCCTGGTCAGGGCATATACCCAGGTTTCGGGTTTAGTCCCTGGTTGGGATGCATGCAGGAGGCAATTGATTGATGTTTCTCTCTCATATCAATG
This sequence comes from Molossus molossus, assembly GCF_014108415.1. Lineage (NCBI taxonomy): Eukaryota > Metazoa > Chordata > Mammalia > Chiroptera > Molossidae > Molossus > Molossus molossus. Next base: position 61,954,305 of record NW_023425345.1, on the reverse strand, counting down.
TTTCTCTCTCTCTCTCTCTCTCTCTCTCTCTCTCTCTCTCTCTCTCTCCTCTTCCTTCCTCTCTCTAAAAAAATCAATAAAAACATATTAAACAAAATAAATACAAAATCTACCAAAACTCATGAAGAAGTAGAAAGCCTGAACAGATCTATAACTAGCATAGAGATTAAATCAGTAATCAAAAGCCTCAAGAAAAACTCAGTACCAGAAGGCTTCACTGGTGAGTTCTACCAAATGTTTAAAGAAGAATTAACACCTATCTTTCTCAATCTCTTAAAAAGAAAAAGTTAAGAGTAAGAAATCTTTTCAAACTAATTTTTTGAAGCCTGATGCCAAAGCTAGACAAAGATACCAAGTGGAAACGACAAGGCCATATGCTTGATAAAGAGAGATGCAAAAATTCTCAATAAAAAACAAGCAAACTGAATCCAACAGCACATTAAAAGTATCATACACCACAACCAAGTAGGACCTATGCCTAGAATGCAAAGATTGTCCAACATATACAAATCAATGAATGTGATATATTATATTAACAGAATGAAGGATAAAAACAATATGATCATCCAAATAGATGCAGAAAAAGCAGTGACAACATTCAACACTCTCATGATTAATAAAATAAATTTTAAAACTCCACAAACTAGGAATAGAAGGAAAAATGCCTCAAAATATAAGGTCATATAAGAAAAGCCTATAGATAACATTATACTCAGTGGTGAAAATCTGAGAGTTTCTCTTCTAATATTAAAAAGAAGGCAATGATACCCACTTAACACTTCTATTTAACATAGTACTAGAAGTACTAGCCAGACAAATTAGGTTAAAAAAAAAAGACATTCATGGTGTCTGTGAGCCCGAGTTGCTGTCTCCATGTTCTCTTAACCTGCTAGACATTTTAAAGAAAGAAGTAAAATTATTCCTATTTGCAAACATGATTTTATATGTAGAAAACCCCAAAGATTTCATAAAAAACAACAACAACAACAACAACAACAACAACCTGTTACAACTGATACACAAAGTCAGTAAAATTGCAGGATATAAAATCAATATACAAAGATTAGTTGCATTTCTATATACTAACAATCTGAGAGAGAGAAAAAACTAGAAAAGCAATCTCATTTACAATACCATCAAAAAGAATAAAATACTTAGGAATAAAGTTAAGTGAGGAGATGAAAGAATTATATATTGAAAACTACAAAACACTGGTGAAAAAATTAGACAAGACACCAAATAAAGGAAAAGACATCTCATGTTTATGAATTGGAAAACTAAATCTTGTTAAAATGTTCATACTAAGCAAAGTTATCTACATATTCAATGCAATCTCTGTAAAACAAATTCCAAAGACATTTTTACAGAAATAGAAAAAACAATTCTTCAATTCATATGGAACCACATAAGACCATGAACAGCCAAATCAGTCCTGACAAAGAAGAACAAAACTAGAAGTTCCATACTTTCTGACTTCAAAATATATTCTGAAACTACAGTAATCAAAAGAGTATGGTACTGGTATAAAGACAGACATATAGAACAATGAAACAGAATAGAGAGATCAGAAATAAATTCATACATATATGGCCAGTTGATCTTCAACATGAGTACCAAGAATACAGAAAGGGGAAAGAATTGTCTCTTCAACAAATGGTGTTTGGAAAACAGGATATCCACATGTGAAGGAATGAAATTGGACCCTTATCTTACACTATACACAAAAATCAACTCAAAATGAAATAAAAATTAAAATGTAACACTTGAAACTATAAAACCCCTAGGAAAAAACATAGAGGAAAAGCTTTATGACACTGGTCGTGACAATTATTTCATAGGTGTTACCCTAAAAACACAGGCAACAAATAACACGGATTACATCAAACTAAAAACCTTCTGCACAGCAAAGAAAACAACCAACTGAGTGAAAAGGTAATCTACAGAATGAGAGAAAATGTTTATAAAGCATATAGCTGATAAGGAATTAGTATTTAAAACATATAAAGAATTCATACAACTTAAAAAAAAAGTAATAACCCAATTAAAAAATGGGCTACGGACTTGAATAAACATTTTTCCAAAGAAGACATGTAAATGACCAATAGATATATGAAAAAAAGTGTTTATTGTCACTAATCATGAGGGAAATGCAAATCAAAACCACAATGAGGTATCACCTTATACACATCAGAATAGCTATTATATATATATTAAAAAAAGTGTTGGTGAGGATGTGGAGAAATTAGAATCCTGTACATTGTCAGTAGGAATGCAAATGGTGCAGCCACTATGGAAAACAGTATTAGGGTTCTTCAAAAAATTAAAACTAGAACTACCATATGATCCATCAATCCCATTTCTGTGTATATATCTAAAACAGTTGAAATTAGGATTTCACTGAGACATCTACACTCCCATGTTCATCGAAGCACTATTCACAATAGCTAGGATGTGGAAAAAAACTAAATTTTGATCAACAGATGAATAAACAAAGAAAATATGGTATAAATATAAAACAAAATGCTGCTCGGCTTTAAGAAAAGAAATTGCAATATATGACAACATGGATAAACTTTTGAGGACATTCTGCTAAGTGAAATAAGCTAGACACAGAAAGACAAGTACTGCATTATTCCACTTTATATGAGGTATCAAAAACAGTCAAATTCATAAAATCAAAGACCAGAATGTTGGTTGCCAGGGTCTGCAGAGAGGGGGAAATGGGGAGTTATTTATCAATAGGTATAAAGTTTTGGTTAAGTAAGATAAATAAGCTCTAGAGATCTGTTTTATAATATTTCACCTATATTCAATAATAATGTGTTATTCTACACTTAAAATTCATTAAGAGAATAGAGCTCATGTTATTGTATTCTTACCATAATAAAATAATAGATAAATTTTTTAAATGTGTCTGTATTTTGACATAAGGTCTTTAAGAGGTAAAGTGAGGTCATTAATGAGGACCCTTATCCAGTAAGATTAATGTCCTTGCAAGAAAAAGAAATTAGGAAACAGACACACAGAGGAAAGGCCATACAAAGACACAGAAAGAAAACAGCTACTTATAAGCCAAAATTAGAGGCCTGCTGACAACTTGATCTTAGACTTCTAACCTCCAGAATTTTAAGACTTATTTTTGGTGTGTAAGTCATCCAGTCTGTGGTACTTTTGTATGATGGCCCTAACAAATTAATAAAGCAGGTTTTAAGCAATTTAGGGACATGATGCAGAAGATGATGGTAGCTGGTCTAAGGTGATAGCCGCGTAGAAGAGAAGTGACTGGATTCAAGTTAGCTTTTGAAGTGAAATCAACATTGAGAGTGAGAGAAACAGAGGAGCATGGAGGCCACCAGATAGCAGCATGAAAATCCTGGTAGACAGTGATGCCGCCAAGATGCAGGAAACTGGAGGAGGAGTTCTGTTTGAACATCTTAGATTTGAGATGACCTATTAGACACACAAGTGGAGATGTTAAGTGAACAGTTGAATACATGAATCGGGGGGGAGTCAGAAATGGAGATATAAATCTGGGCATCCTTGCTACACAGAGATATTCAAAGTTAAAGTACTGGATCAGATTACCTAAAGAGAAGGCATGGATAGTGAACATCAGAACCCTGACCCAATTCTTGCAGCATATAAATATTTAAGGTTTAACAATGGATAAGTATATAGGACTGAAAAGCAGTTAAAAGTGAGTTAAGAGAAAAACCAGCAAAGTAGTATCCAGGAAACAAGAGGCACAATGTGTCTGAAGCACAGAGTGGGACGCTGCCAAGTGCTGCTGAGAGGGCTGGTGAGATGGGAACTCCGTCACCACTGGTTTCGGCAGTATGGCGATTACTGCTGTCACTGAGAGACCAGTCTTAGTCACATGGTGAGAACAGAGTCCCAGTGGAGAGGGTTGAAGAAGCCATGAGAACTATGAACGTGAAATCATTTATTTTAGACAATTATTTTAAGTGTCACTGGAAAAGAAAATACTCAGTATATGGAGGCTAGGATCATACAGGCTCATATAATTCCACTGGAAATTTCAGAGGGATCCAAAAAATTGGATCCCATATTAATTAAATGGGAGGGTTTCTGACATATGTACAGTTAAGATTATGAGGTTGTATCACCTATAATTAAACTCTTCATTGACTCTATGAAAACCTGCAGAAAATTATAAATGCAGATTACAGTTTAGAAAGTTGTAATTTAAAACAGACTTCCGGTCAAGATAGCGGCATAGGTAAAGGCAGTATCACGTCCTCCCACAACCACATCGAAGTTACAACTAAACTATAGAACAACCATCATTCAAAGACACCTAAAATCAAGCTGAATGGAAGTCCTACAACTACGGAATTAAAGCAGCAGCCACATCGAGACTGGTAGGAGGGGCGGCGGTGGACGAGCTGGTCCCACACCCACCTCAGCTGGGAAGGTCCTCCCTGAGGACTGAAGGGTCCTCGCCCTACACCAGGTGCCCCGCTCAGGGTTCCAGTGCCTGGAAGAGAATCCCCATAACTTCTGGCTGGAAAAACCAGCAGGAACTGAGGCTCAGGGAAGCTGAGGCGGCTGGAGCCCCAGGCAGCTCCTTAAAGGGCCCGCGCACGGACTTATCGGACTCTCTCCCTCTAAGCTTGGAGGGGAGGCAGCTCGAGGGGCGCCAGAGACACACAGGGAAGAACTGAGCTGTTTGGCACTGGAGCGAGGGCTGGAGAGGGGGCTTTCTCTGTGACAGACGTGCTGTCAGAGGCCTTTGTTCCTTTGGTGAGCCCTTCCCTGGGGCAGCAGACAGCCACCATATCTGGGACTCCAGCAACCTGGCTCACACTGGTAGCCCCGCCCTGCTGACTCCCTGAGGCCCTGCTCCACCCAACTTTCAGGTCCACCCAAGCTGTTGCCAGTTGCTTAACCATAGACTTGGCCTGTCTTGGATCCTGCTTCAGGTTTTCCTAAATTCTTTCAAACAAGCAGCATCTGGTCTCAGCTAGCCCCATATCTCTCGTTAAGTAATACACAGAAACAAACACAGGGAGGCAGCCAAAATGAGGAGACAAAGAAACAGGTCCCAAATGAAAGAACAGAAAAAATCTCCAGGAAAAGAACTAAGCGAAATGGAGATAAGCAACCTAACAGATGCTGAGTTCAAAATACTGCTTATAAGGATGCTCAATGATCTTAGTGAGAACCTCAGCAAACTTAGTGAGGGCCTCAAGAGCATAAAAAAGGACCAGTCAGAAATGAAGGATGCACAGTCAAAAATGAAGGAGGCACTAACTGAAATTAAGAATAATTTACACAGATTCAATAGTAGAGTAGGTAAAGCCAAGAAGCAAACTATCAGTTTGGAATCTAAGGAAGCAAAAAACACCCAATCAGAACAGCAAAAAGAAAAAAGAATCCAAAAAAATTAGGATAGTGTAAGGAACCTCTGGGACAACTTCAAGCATACCAACATTCACATCTTGGGGGTACCAGAAGGAGAAGACAGAGAACAAGAAATCAAAAACCTATTTGAAATAATAATGGCAGAAAAATTCCCTAACTTGGTGAAGGAAACAGATATACAAGTCCAGGAAGCCCCAAACAAGATGAACCCCAAGAGGCCCACACCAAGACATATCATCATCAAAATGCAAAAGGTTCAAGACAAAGAGAGAATCTTAAAAGCAGCAAGAGAAAAGCAATTAGTTACCTACAAGGGAGTTCCCATAAGAATGTCAGCTGATTTCTCAAAAGAAATTTTGCAAGTCAGAAGGGAGTGGCAAGAAATATTCAGAGTGATGAAAAGCAAGAACCTACCACCAAGATTACTCTATCCTGCAAAGCTTTCATTAGAATCGATGGCCATATAAAGTGTTTCCCAGACAAGAAAAAGTTAAAGGAGTTCATCACCACCAAACCGTTATTATATGAAATGTTGAAGGGTCTTTTTGAAGAAAAAGATAAAATATATGAACAAACAAAATGGCAATGAATACATATCTATCGACAATGGAATCTACAAACAAAATGAACAGGCAGAACAGAAACATTCTCATAGATACAGAGAACATTTTGTTGGTTGCCAGATGGGAGGGGGGTTGAGGGAATGGGTGAAAAAGGTGAAGGAATTAAGAACAAATTGGTTGCTAGACTGACAAACCTCAAAGAGAAGAGGGTTGGGGGGTGGGAAGAAATAAACCAAAGAACTTATAAGCATAACCAATGGACACAGACAACAGTGTGGGAAAAGGCGGGAGGGGGGGTAGGAGTGGGGAGGAGGGGGTCAATGGGGAAAAATGAGGAACATCTGTAATACATTCAACAATAAAGATAATAAACAAATAAAACAGAAAAAAAATAGAAATGTAGGGTGTACATGGCAGTTCCACAGGACTTTTCTGAGGAATTAGAGATGATTTTATTCTGATCTGATTTGCAAATCACAGAATATAGCATTTGGCATAAACCCCAGACATGCTCTAAAATGGGAAGAATAAGGCAAGTTCTTTTTTGTTTTTTTGTTTTTTTATCCTCACCCGAGGACACTCCTCCATTTTTTTTTTTGTTGTTGTTGTTGTTCAGATAGAGTGGGAGGGAGAGAGAGAGAGAGAGAGAAATATCGACATGAAAGGGACACATCGAGTGGTTGCCACGACCCAACCAGGGCCGGGGACAAACTGCAACCGAGGTAAGTGTCCTTAGTGGGAACCGAACCCAGGTCTCTCTGGACCGCAGGCCAACGCTCTAACCGCTGAGCCAAACTGGCCAGGGCAAGTGTTTTAAAAGCAAGAGTCAAGGGATGAATTGATAGGGAAACAAGACCATTAACTTACATCATTCATTTTTTGATTGATGGGACATGTGGGTTCTGAAGGACCTGGAAGCTAACAATGACAGCAAAGGGAGAGGGTTAGTCTTCTCAAGGATGCTTAGGGTTCAAGCCCCAGATCTATTATGGCTTTCACAAGGTATATCAGCCAGATATAGGCAGTGTTCTTAATGTGGGGGTCCTTGTAGTCCCAAAACCAGGATCAGTCACTGTTTTCAATTTGTTGCTGTTTTACCCAGCGTTTTGTCGGCTGCCCTACCTGGGTCACTTTTCCCCTCACTGTGTAGTTCTTTTATGTACTATGCTGATGTCTTCATATATCTCAGGACCTCAAACTCAAGACTGTCAAATTAAACTGAACTGTTACCCCTCAAACAACCGTCTTGTCTTACCTTTACCATTGTTTTGTTGTTCTTGTTTTTTATTTAACAGACTTCATTTTTAGAGCAGTTGTAGGTTGGTAGAAAAACTGAGCAAAGTACAGACTTCCCATATACTCCCTCCTCCCTTCACCCTGCCACACTTTCCCCTGTTATTGGCATCTGCTTTACTGTGGTCCGTTTGTTACAATTGGTATGTTAATATTAATACATTAATACCTATAGACCATAGTTTACACTAGAGTTCACTCTCTATGTTGTTCATTCTATGGGTATTGACAAATAGATAATGACATGTTACCCACCATCAAAATATCATACAAAATAGTTTCAGTGCCCTAAAATCTCCTGCACTCCAATTCATCCCTCTCTTCTTCTCCCCCTCCAACTCTTGGCAACCACTCATCTTTTTATTGTCTCCATATAGTTTTGCCTTTTCAAAATTCCATAGAGTTGGAATCATACAATGTGATGTACCTGTGACATAATAAGAAATAATGTAGTTGGTCTCTGTCCACAGTTTCCGGCAGCTCCTAAAACCCTCATAGTCTCCAGAGGGATAACAGGTGTCTTCTGCATGCTAATGTGACCATGGGTCGGGTGGGGCCTAACAGTGTCAAGGTGGCGGCTGCTGCCAGAAAGATAGAGAAGGCTGGATTATAACTTTCAGCCCCTCGCCTCAACCTCCAGGGGAAAAGAGGGCCTGGAGATTGAGTTAATCATCAATGGCAGATGACTTAACCAATTATACCTGTTTCCTAAACATAACATAAATCCTTTAGCAGAGCATTTAAGGCCCCTCAATCTCAGTCTCCCAATGTCCCTTTCTAATCTTCATTCCTGACACTTCCCAGCTAGTGCCATCATGACAACCAGTGTGGACTTTTGCCTTTTTCCTGCTTTTACCAGCTGTTCTTTTATTCCTTCTATTCTCCCTATATCAGCAATTTCATTGATACAATCAGATGTTTGACTCTTAACTCAAATGATGCCTCTCATATGAGATATGTTTTTATTTATGTTTTTATTTTTTGCTTAGGATAATTGGGCATAGAAATGATTTATTGTTTATAAAAAGTAATTTTTACAAACATATTGCCTGGTTGAATTTCCCTTCACTTTTTGCCTTTGAATTTCTGGCTCTTTTTTTTTTTTTAATTAAGTTTATTGGGGTGACCTTGGTTAATAAAATTTTATAGGTTTCAGGTGTACAGTTCTATAATACATCATCTGTATATTGTATTGTGAGTTCACCACCTCAAGTCAAGTCTCCTTCCATCACCATTTATCCCCCTTCACCCTCTTCTACCTCCCTCCACCCCCATTTCCGTCTGGTAATCACCATGCTGTTGTCTGTGTCTCTGAGTTCTTTTGTTTGTTTTCTCAATCCCTTCACCTTTTTTTAAAAACTATTTTTATTAATTTATTTTTGTTACAGATGTTTCTCCTTTTTCATCCATTGACACCCTCCTCCCCATCCCCCACCCCACTCCCAGCTTTATTGTCTATGTTCATTGGTTACGCATACATTCATGTAAATTCTGTGGTTTATCTCTCGCTCCTCCAACCCCTCTTCTGAGGTTTGTCAGTCTGTACCCTACTTCCATGTCTCTGGGTCTCTTTTGTTCATCAGTTTGTTTTGTTCATTATATTTCACAAATAAGTGAGATCATGTGATATTTGTCTTTCTCTGCTTGGCTTATTTCACTTAGTATAATGCTGTCTGAAAGAATAAGAGATGTTTCTTACAGCTGCATAGTATTCCATTGTTTTGCCTATCAGCCCAACACTTCCCCCTCTGACAGCTGTCAGTCTGTTCTGTGTATCTCTGAGTCTGTTTCCATTTTGTTAGTTCATTTTGTTCATTAGATTCCACATATCAGTGAAATCATATGGTACTTATCTTTCTCTGACTGGCTTATTTCACTTAATGTAATACTGTCCAGGTCCATTCACTCTGTTGCAAAAGGTAAGATTTCCTTTTTTACGGCGAGTAGTCTTCCATTGTGTATATGTACCACAGCTTTTTATCCACTCATCTACTGATGGGCACTTGGGCTGCTTCCAAATCTTGGCTATTGTAAATAATGCTGCAATGTACATATAGGCACATACATTCTTTCAAATCAGTGTTCTGGGTTTATTCAGATATGTTCCCAGAAGTGGGATCACTGGGTCATAAAGCAGTTCCATTTTTAATTTTTTGAGGTAACTCCATACTGCTTTCCACAGTGGCTGCACCAGTCTGCATTCCCACCAACAGAGCATGAGGGTTCCCTTTATTTCACGTCTTCACCAGCATATGAAATATTTTTCTTTGGTTCGTTGTTTTTTTTTAGAGAGTGAAAAGGATGGGGTGGGGGAAGACAGAGAAGAGAGGGAAAAACATCCATGTGAGAGACACATCGATTGGTTGCCTCCCGCACATGCTGGGGATCAAGCCAGCAACCCATGTATGTGCCCTTGCCTGGGAATCAAACCCAGGACCCTTTACTGCTTGGGCCGATGTTCTAACCACTGAACAACACCAGCCAAGGCATATGAGATCGTTTTTAAATAGATTTCTTTCTTCTCCTCATCTCTCATAGCCCTTTTTATCCCATAATTCAATTTAAACATTTTCTATTGCTGTTGTTTGTCTATTTGTATTTTCTTTCCACTAGCATGCAAGTAGCCAGGGTCTTTATTTCTTAAACTTTATGTCTTTTATACCATAAATTGTGTCTAGCAAATATTGAGTAAATGGAAAAATAAATAAATGCAGTGATTTTTTAAATAAGAAATTTCTAGAGAGAAGAGAGGGTATTATTTTGAAAAAACAATCATCTTTTATCAATGAAACAACTTTTCCCCAACTCACAACTTTTTCTCATCGTCACCATAATTAGAGATTTTTTTTAGACTTTCTGGTTGTTTTGGCACAAAACCCAGTACTTTCCTTCATTAAACCTGCTGCAATATTTTAACCTAATGTGAAAGTAGCAAAACCAAAAACTGCATTCTGATGTGTCAGCATCCTTCTTTCTACCCCTTTTATCTCTTAACTAAAATCCTTCTCCAACTTTCCTAACTATTTGACATCCTTGGAGTGCTTTCATGTAAGCATTGCCCATCATGAAGTCACCTCGCACAACCCGGCCCTCCCAAGCGGAGGGCCGGGTCCAATTATGCTAACAGACAGCAGGCTGAAAACAGTGTCTATTGATATCAGAATAACACAATGTTTTCAAGAATGAAAGTTTCACAACTTTTTTCCAGAAACAGTAACACACAAAGCGGTGCAGCCTGCAGGGCCGACAAGAAGGCTCCATCAGAGAGACTGCGCAGTGCAAGGGCAGAGAGACGGGGAGCTCTCCGAAGGGGAGGGTGTGCAGCCAAATGCTCTTGGCAAAGGCAAGGGCTTTGTCTTCAGTCCCGGGTCTGACAGTAAGAATCTGCTTGGTACCAGCTTAGAGAACTTTGTTCCTTTGTCTACTCAGCAAATATTTTGAAGTGCCTATAAAGTGCTGATTCTGGGTATATGATAGTCTATAGACCAAGTATGGTCAGAGCCCTAGTAGGCTTTACAGTCTAGCAGGATATAGACACAAAGCAAACAAAGCGACAGGTCAGTTTATACTTACAAATTATGATGAATGCCATGAAGGAACAGGATAAAGTGTCAAGAATGTCAGCAATGATGAGAACCTCCTTTGAAGGTACTTCTTGGGAAATGTTTTAGTTGACATGAAAAATCAAAAGCCAGCTATGAAGAGTGTGAGGGCGAGAAGAGGTATTTTACTTCATTCACCAGAAGAATGTTCTTGTGAGAGTTTACATATAAAGTGCTTGGCACAGGACTGGCCCTTTGTAAGTTCTCAACAAGGGATCCTTCTTGTTATTGCTATGGCTGTTGACCTTATACACTTGGTACCAACCTACTCAAGCCTACTGATCACTGAGTAATTCTGTAAACCTAACAGACATTCAAGTAATAAACATCAGTAGTTATATCTTCACACAAGAGGGATATAGAAACTTTTACAAAATACAAAGAAAATTCTCATGAGAAAGTCAGCATCCTTGTCTCTTCTTTCCTTGATAAGCCCTCATCTGGATTTCTCTATTATGACAGAATTTCACTAATTCATATGCTGATAATTAAAGATTTTACATTTGTTCTGTGAAGCAAATGAATAATGTAATCAGAATGTAAGGAGGCAGAGGGCTTAATTTAATTAGGGAAAATTGTTGTTTCTGAGCAGATTTAACCACATACATTTGCATACAATTAATGTGTTGATTACAAAAGACTTGGATTTTCTCACTAAAGCAAGGCAAGTTAAGATTTTACTCTGTAGCACTTGACCTTCCTAAACTTTGATTTCTTGTCAAATTTTGCCATAAATAAGGTATGCCACTAATTCAGACTGGTTTTTTTCTTCAGTTATCCAAATTAGAGTTTTCTGTTTGTCCAGTCCTAACCTGACCTGCTTTCCTTTAGTAGCTTTTTATCATTTATATGTTTTCATTTTCCAGAGGTTAGTGGATCCGATTAAGGTGGACTCTTTCATGGTTAAATGATCTCTGTAGTAGTTATAATCTGATAAAGATTGAAAGGGTGTTCAAGGTGTAATTTTCCTTTCTCTATTATTCTGCCAAGTCTTCCTTTCTATAATCCTCAAGACTATTCCCACATCTCTGATTCCATATGCCCAGAGCCCCATAAGGGCCCCATATGATTCTCTACGTACTTTTTAAAAAATTGTCTTTGTTCTCCGCCTCATGGGAGGAGGAGATGAGTTGTTAGAAGAGTTGTGCAAGTTTTAGCACAGAGACCCTGCATTCAGGCCTCCCATTAGACAAAAGCTTCAAAGTTGGCCCTGAATGACTAATGTGTTCTAATAATCTTGAATGATAATTTTGATATCTCATAGAAAGGATGGTTTCAAGACATCTCTAAAGTATGTCTAATTCAGACTATCTCATGAAATAGTTTAAAGTATGCAATCATCATTAGACACATTTTGGGCACTGTTAAAGAATTTTTTTTAATGTAAAGTCTCGATGCTCATACAGATATCAAATGAACATGTGTTAACGTTTTAATTTAATTCAGCATTAATGAAGAAGTTGATAAGAAGTTACAAGAAGTTGAATACTCCAAAGACAATTTGTAGGTCAAGAATACTGAAATAAATGTGCAAATGGAGGCAACATTAGCTACTTTCTTAGTGAGGGAAAGGAATCAATAGAATCTCTACAATGCTGAATGTATTTGCATTCCCAGAACAAAAATTATTACTTATTGCTATCAATTATCTACAATTTACAGAACTAGAAAATAGTTGAAAGGCAGTAAAAGGTCCAGTGCCTCCATAAAATCAGAATCGGATAACCCCAAGGGGGGGGGGGCTTTAACCAAAGCAGAGTTTTCCACTGAGGCACAGATTTTCTCCTTCGGTACAAATGGCACATGTGCTTTCTACTCTGATTCCCATATTCATTCAGCCACAAATGTGTATTGAAATATTCTGACCCATCCAGTGTGGCTCAGTTGGTTGAGCATTGTCTCATGCACCAAGAGGTCGCTAGTTCAATTCCCAGTCAGGGCACATGCCCGGGGTTGCAGGTTCAATCCCCAGTAGGGGGTGTGCAGGAGGCAGCCGATCTATGTTTCTCTCTCCTGGATGTTTCCATCTCTCTCTCCTTCTCCCTTCTCCTCTTTCTAAAATCAATAAAAACATATTTTTAAAAAATAAAGAAAGAAATCTTCTGGTATGCTGGACAGAATTCTATTCTTTGGGGACCCACAGGTGAATCATACGGAGTCCCTGTCATCAAAAAGTTTAAAATATCACAGGGAGAGAAACATGCACAAGCAAATGAGTGAAAAAAGTACCAGAGGGATTATAATAAAGGTTTATTTAGAATACAGTTGGGACAGAAATAGTACGTAAACTTCAGTAAGTGCTTATGTACCTGGAATTGTTCTAAATGCTTTTACATGATTGTTTTCTTTAAAACTTATAGCCCCATGTGGTAGGTGCAATTTCTAACCCAGTTTTACAGATGAGGAAACTGAGGCACAGAGGAATTCAAGAAATGTATCTAAGATCTCACAGGTGGTAGAGCCAGAGTATTGACCTAAGTATAATTCCAGAGCCCATACTCCAATCTCTATACATTTCACAAAGGGTAAGACATTTAATTCTACCTTGGGTGAGGGATGTGTGTGGTGAACTGGAAAAGGAGACAACTGAGCTGAATTTTGAAAGATGACTGAGGTGCATCTACGGGTTGGTTCGTGGGCTTCCCAAAAAGAAGGAGAGCCACATGAGCCAACACACCGAGACCAGTAAGGTGTTAGGAAAAGGCCAGATCACGGGGAGCCTCTTTCCAAAGTAAAATGTTTAACTTTATCCGTGGTAAACAGATAACTGACCGAGTTTACGGCTGGGGAAAGTCATTATCTATTTTGTTTTTTAGAAAGAACTATGCTGTTAGTTTTCTGATGGCAATATGGAGAATGGATGAGAGCCTGGGGTAATCATTAGGAACTACAGGAATAGGATGCAGGCATGCACACACACGCAAACACTCAGATAAAGGGCTGTCAGAGTCCAGAGATTTTAATATTACTTATTTTAATGTGGCTTGTAACAAAGTTCCTATTTTAAGTTACTGTGAGATGTTATAGCATTCACTGAGACAGAAAAAGGCCAGAAGAAACAGATTTGTAGGAAAGATGAGCTTAGTTATGGGCATGTTGAAGTTGAGGTAAAAACATCTAGAAGACAGTTGGATACCAAGGACTAGAGTACAGAAGAAAACTCTAAACAGTGATAGAGATTCATGAATCTCTCATTGCAAAGAGGTAGTTAAAACCATTAAACAGAATTCAATGTCCTAGGGAGGCAGAAAAAAAATCAAAATAGTAAAGACAGAAGAAAGAAAATTGGGGCACAATAGCAATAAAAGTGTGGACCAAAAAGGAAAACCCCATGAAGGGACCGGGAATGAAGAGAAGTAGGGATTTAAGAATAAGAGAGTTACAAATCCTAGAGAAGGAGTGGTTTGAAGGATGATAGAAATGGTTCATTTCAAATGCCCCAGATAACATTAAGTCCTGTGAGGCCAGACTCATAGTCCCTTGCTGGAGCGGTTTCAGTGACGTGGAAGTGGGGTTGGAAAAGTGGCTTAAAAACTGAGTAGGAACAACTGGGCAAAGATAGCAGATTGGAAACATTCATTTACTCTGGCTCTCTTCTGAATCCTCCAAGATAACGGCAAAGAGATGTTTAAAGGCATTCAAACCAGCAAAGACAAAGCAAAACAGCCAAGGAGATAGAAAAATTTTGGAAGCCGAAAAACTGGTGGATGAGCAGAAGATGACTTAACCGAGTCAAGAGAGAGGACTCCCAAGTCAGCAACGAGGAACACTGAGAAGCCTACCGGTCACAGCCCCGTGGCCGCTCTGTGTCCCGGAAGGGGTGGCAGCAGATTCCGACGCTGTGGGGAGTCTGAGTGAAGGCAGGGCAACAAAGACAAGGACTGCTGGAGTGTGTGTGCAAAAAAGTACTCAGGCTCCAAGATGGCTTTGCAGACTGGGAACGTATAGCCTGCAGAGTTGAAAAAAAAAAAAGTTATTGTACTAGAAGACACCAATAGAGTCCCTGGAAGTGCGCCATGCTGAATTCGAGAGGATAAAGGAAGACTTCGTACCAGCCCTCTTCCCTCACTCTGCCTCTAGGACACTGGCAGTCAGGGTTATACCTTCCAGGCAGGAGAGCAACAGAGTCTTCTCCAGAGACTCTGACTAGCCTAAGGCAAAAGACCTAAAATACTGACATCAGGGATTCCCCAGGAAAACAGCCCAATCTGCTCTCAACATCAAGCCCACTGTCCACATGCAGAATGCATCCAAGCCTTTCAGAACTTTCCATCAGCTTTGTGGTATGACTGCCTTAAACGTGAGCAGACCGTCAAAGCTCCCAGACAACAAAAGAAAACCTCTAACATGAAAGACAGAGAACAGCAAATAATCAACCATGCAGGGAGGTGAAAACCTCACACAACCACCATTTATATAGTCAGAGAGACAAAATGTGCTACCTTTTAAATAGAAACAGAATATATAAATAAAGAGAACAATTTTTTAAAAAGTAAGAAAGAGCTCTTGTAAAAATAAAAACATGTTCACAGAAATGAAAAACTTCGAAAAGGGATTAGAAAATATTCAGGAAATCTATAAATAAATTGATAATGAAGAAAAGTGGAGAATTGGTCAAAGAAGTCCAACATTCAAATAATAGAAGTTTCAGAATAAAAAGGAACAAAGAAAATAGAGGAAAGGACATCATCAAACAACAAATTGAAGACTATTTCCTACACTGAAAACATCCATAGAGTGTCCAGAAAAAAACACAACAAATAAAAATATATCCACATCAAGACATATCTTGAGAAATTTCAGAACACAGTGGGAAAATATATGTTCCTAGAAAGTGACTAGATAGAAAAGTAAAATAAAATGAAAACATAAGCAAAATTAAGTCACCTCCAAAAGATCAGAAATTAGAATGGCTTTGGATCTCTTAATACAGGAACGATGGCAGAATAGCTGTAAAATTCTAAAAGCAAGGGATTTCCAACTCAGAATTCTAGACTCAAAATACAGCTACACTACCAATTAAGTGTGATGATAGACTGCACACATTTTTAGACAATCAGGAACCCAAAATATTTATACACAGCCCCGTTGCACTCTTCCTCCGGAAATTACTGAGAGTATTCTACCAAAATGAGGATGCAGAAACAGGAAATTCACCTCAAGGGTGAGGCAAAGGAAATCCTGAGTGATGAAGAGCGATTCCAGGACAGCTGTGTGCCAGGTGTGGATCACAACCAGCCCAAACTGGAACCGGTTAGAGGCTCCAAGAAAGAAGCCTGAAAAAGGTGAAACGGATAGAATCCCTGATGTGTTTGAACATGAGAGCAGATTCAGACAACTGAGGAGTTGTGTAAATAAGCACATCAAAAAAATTGAGCAAATGAGAAAAAAAAATTGCTTACTCCAGAGAATACAAAAAGGTGTGAAGGAAAGAAAATATAATCATGTGATTCACCTGTCAGTGATGATTAAAAGATATAGTCATGTGACATCAAAATGAATGTAGAACTATAAAATAAAGGGAGTTCTTGGAAGTATATGTGTGAGGAATGTTGTTAGTAAGAGAGAAATCCTCATCTTGCATAGATGTGCTTAGTAGATATTGCCGACAATGGAAAAATCAGGAAGCAGCATATTATGTAGAGATATGAAGAATACTAAGATAAATGAAATAAAAGTATATTGCCTCTGGGCTGCCAGAGTGGCAAAGCCTTAGAAAACTATTTGACTCTTTAAACTGAAGTTTTTATCAAATTTGCATTTTGGTTAAAATGTAAACTAAATTTTTAAAAAGTGAATGGCATCACTTAGCTGGAGTGCTGTCCCATCATCAAAAGGTTGCAGGTTCAATCCTTAGTCAGGGCACATACCTAAGTCGGGGGTTCAGTCCCCAGCTGGGGCACATACAGGAGGCAACTGATCCATGTTTCTCTCTCTCCTTCCTTCCCTTCCTCTCTCTTTCTTTAAAAATTAATAAAAACCTATCCTTGGGTGAGGATTTTTTTAAAAATTAAAATTAAATTTAAAAAAGTTAATGACAGTTGAGGGCATAGAGATAAGCACATGATTTTTGGATAAATTTGGGGGAGGGGTAAGTAGGTAAAGAAGAACACAGGAAATTATTTAAACAATATTTAAGAGATGCCTAAGCATGTACACAAGTTACAATGTCCAGGTCAGAAAATCAAGAGAGGTTGAAAATACAGATGAAAGAGGAAACAATAAAAGCCCAGGGTCCTGGCCTCGATGGGGGTGGGGACGAATGACCTGGAGAGCACACCTCTTTGCACAGCGCAGGGGCACCTGGTCTTCTGAAACTCGAGCAAAGGAAGGGAAAGTGCATATGGATGCAGACAAAAATTAGGTGATCTTGACGGAGGAGAAGGGAGTACTCATCTAATGCTGAATTATCAAAACCCAGTGAATCATGGGATGTGAAATCTTCACTAGAGATTTGAGATACTCTTTCTAGTTTCCATAGTCAGTCTCCACTATTTTTGTTTTTAAATTTTGTGGGGTTAGTTTACTCATTGATCCCTGGTTTCCTTTTCAAGCCACTCCTGAAACAGCAAATGTGAGCTTATGTGCACGCACGCGCGCATGCGTGTGCACATGCACACACATACCTACTCACAAACACATACACCTACTCACACACACACACCCCTACTAACACACTTACTCAGTGATAGGCATTGGCTTACTGAGAATATCCCTTCAGGAAAAACTATGTTGATAGCATAGCAAAGAAGGTCTTCATATTCTTTAATAATTAAGAGATTCTTTTCCTGTTCACATCTTTCAAGGAGACTAAGGCAACAGCAGTATCTTGCAGTAGCTACCGCTCAGCTCTTGGAGACTCTACACATAACTGAGTGACTGCAGCTCAACAACAGGTTCATCAATTACATTTCCTATGCATTTCTTGGGCATGTTGACCTGGGATGCCACCAGCAATATCCTATTAGGTCACATCTTTCAAATGACACATCATGGCCCTGGAGCAATACATACTCAACTGCCTCCATCCTCTTCAACAGTTTTCAATTTTCGGTTTGAGTTTTGTCAGATTAATGTGCCTTTTATTATAAATCATTCCTGTTTGCACTTCAAACACATATAACTAACATTAGCAGAGAATTTACAACGTGCCAGATACTGTAGTAGGTCTTTATATTCATGTATGTGTTTTACATTCATTGATTTATGTTACTCTCCTAACAGCCACCCTAGAACATAAGCATGACATTAGCTGCATTTGAAGGAGTTTAAAGTGGCTGAGCTAGGATTCAAACCCAAGTCTTTCTCTTTCCACATTTCTAACAACAGGTACTACTCTGTCTCCTGTTCCCATGGACTAGGGACCAAAAAATGAGGCTTAAACATGGACAGTGATCCATGGAGAAAGTGGCACAGTTTCCTTCTCCTCTTCACCACACCGCTATTTGATCCAAGTCCTGAGTAGAGCTGACATCCACCACAATCCTCCTTCTTAAATTCTTTAGGGTTTGGAGATAACTGTGTGTGTGTGTGTGTGTGTGTGTGCACGCACGTGTGTGTACATGTTTGTGTTCACATGTCAGAAACTATGTACATGTTAATGTATCAAATCTGACAGTAACATGTGCATTATGTATTATTATCTCTGTTTCTTGTAAAAGAACAGGGAGGTTCAGGATGGCTGAGTGACATACCCCACTTTAAACGGTTTGAGACTGCTGCGCCTGAGAGTTCAGGAGACCATGCAGCGAGCGCACCTCTTCGGAGCCAAACTCTGAGCGCTGCAGCTGGGAAGGGCTCTGTGTGGACTGTGCTCCCCATCTCTGCTGCCCTTTAGTATATGGCCCAGGGGTGATGGTGATATGTCAATATTTTTTTATTAATTTTCTAAAAAGCCTTTGATAGTACTCATTTAGGAAATCACATGTGTATATTATACAGAAACACACAAGTACATCCTAATCCCCATGTGATTTAAATTCAGGGATTCGTAGGTTAAATCCAGCTCAGTGGTTTTTTATAATATAGGAACAGACCAAAGATGTTTATTACACATAAATATAAGATCATGCAACAATTGTTCCTTTGTAGGACTTATGTTGTACAACATGAGGTTTAACAATCCCATGTGGGTGCTGCAGACAGATGTGCCTGGTCCTCCAGAGACAAAGGCATTTCACTAAACAACTCATTTCTTTGCTGCTAAAGCAGTCAGGCTAATCACGAGTTTCCCTGCCTTGCAAAATTCAAAGGACAATGTTTTTTCACCATGAACCAGGAAACAATACTCTGTTTCCTATGGAAAATTTGCCTCACAAAATTATTCTGACCTTAAGATGTTTTTAAAGTAGAATCAACATGAAAACTGTCCTTGGGCAACCAAAGAAAAGTTTACGATAAATTTTCGTTACCTGAATTGTTTAATTGTGGTTTTTACTTTCCTCACATCTTCTTCTTTGCATGTTGAAAAGGCCCTTGTTTGTTTATTTTAGTGGAAGCAGACAGAAAGAACAGCATAGCACAGGGCCATTTTAATAATATACCATGCCCTCAGGAGTTAGAAAAGGGTAATTCACTTCTTTTAAAAATATTTAAAACTATATTTTCCTTCTATATTTTCTGGATTTGCTGTAAACTCCAAATCCAGAAAACAGAGTGTGTATGTACATTTAATATGTACCATCCTCAGAGAGTTCTGTCTACTTTAATAGACTTTTTCTTTCCACACGGAAGCTTATCTTGCTAGAAAATAAAAAACAATGAATTTGCACACATATGCAACCTAAACCCACAACAGACCTTAAAATACAAAACAGTTCCACATTCATAATTATGCACGACATTCCAAATATGAGGCCATCACACCCAAGGGAAGCATACAAATTTAAAAACCTCATCACTTGTGTGACCTTCAGAGACTTGCACTCTTCTCCCATTTCATGCGACATCATGTGTTACAGTTTCATCAAAGCAAACAGTTTGTTTCATTTAAAATATCTTCAAGGAGCGTAGTGAGAACAGCTGCAGTGCAGGTCTCTCCTATCACGATACTACCACCGAGTATTCCTTTTTGTTCCCTTCCCAGTCTAGACTTGATTTAACCAGATTGCAGAGTCTGCTCAGCCACCTGTCTCTGTGTTCAAAGTCAATTGTTGTTTCTTCCAGGTGAGTATAACAGTAA
This sequence comes from Molossus molossus, assembly GCF_014108415.1. Lineage (NCBI taxonomy): Eukaryota > Metazoa > Chordata > Mammalia > Chiroptera > Molossidae > Molossus > Molossus molossus. Next base: position 61,934,281 of record NW_023425345.1, on the reverse strand, counting down.
ATGAACAACATGAATGTACATTTTACAGGAAGAACAAACAAGCTATTAACAGTAAAAATGCAAGGAACAGCCCTGGCCGGTTTGGCTCAGCGGTTAAAGTGTCAGCCGGTGGACCAGAGTGTCCTGGGTTTGGTTCCCGCTAAGGGCACGTACTTCTGTTGCAGTTTGTCCCCGGCCCTGGTTGGGGTCGTGTGAGTGGCAACCAGTAGATGTGTCTCTCTCACATCAATGTTTTCTCTCTCTCTTACCCCCTCTTTCCTTCCCGCTCTATCTGAAGGTAAATGCAAAAATGTCCTCGAGTGAGGATAAAAAAAAAAAAAAAAAAGTAGGGAACGAAGGAAAGAAGGGAGGGCAGGAGGTGAAAGATTTTTTATAAAGGTTTGTCCTGGTCATTTTTTTTTTTTTTTTTGACATGACTAATCAATATTATAGTTGTATTATCATTAGCATAAATCAGTTACCCTGGGACAGAAGTCAGGGCAGAGACAGGAAGTATCATTTGCCCCCTCTGGCTTTAGTATATGAAATATAGTGATGAATCTTACATATGTTGTCTATCATTTGGCCAAAGAGTAGATGCTCTCCAAGATGGACGGGGTAAAGCACTTTTCCCTCCCACCCCACCATTATGCGAATAATCTAACTCACTGCACTGCCTTTCAAACTGGTGACAATTCAACAAACTAATTTCTTCAAGAAATAAAGACATATGGACAAAAGTCAAAGACAAATTAAAGAGAACAGTTTAGCTATTAAGATGAACATAAATACATTCTGCTTTAATAAATGAATCAGATGTTCATTCACACATTGCACATAGAATCACCTTCAATATCGTAGAACTGTCAAGACTGAATCCTGGAAATCAATGAAAGAAAACATTGGCACTAAATTTACACACATTTTGGATGTATAGCTTTAATCCTTTAATTCTCTTTAATTTCACACCTCTGGTCTTTTCATTCTTCTGTGGCTTCCCATACATAAAGAAATACTAGGTCAGGTCATAAGTTGTGTGTAATTCTCCAAAGCAACTCAGTCCCTTTGAAGTTGCCCGGATGCAGCCTTGCAAATTCATGCCTCTCTGTTTGGGGCGGCATAGTCAGAAGACTAGACACTCATCACCTCTCGGCGGTGTGGTTATAGTTATAAATAACTTAGGTGTGCAAAAACTCTAGTGTCTAACTCACACTGCCAAACCACTGGTAGCAAAATACACGTACATGATGGCCTTGACCACAGGTATATTGCCACCTAAGCACATCCTATATTATAAGAGAGTCTTGTCTCTGGAGAAAAAAAATCTGTATAGAACATTAGTGCATGCATCTGTGATCCACAGGTTAGGGGTAAGAAGCTGGGGGCCATGGGTGCATTCAGAACTAATTTCAAGCTTCATCTAATAACAATCCCATCCACTCAAGTGTATAAGTTGGGGGGAAAAATTACCCCAAGATCCTGTTAATTTCATTACCTACTAATGAAGAAAGTTAAAAGATTAGACCTAATTTAATTAGCTAAATGCCCTTATATTTCTTTTCCAGGGAAATTAGTTCAAAGAAAAGAGCCCCAGTCTGAAATCTGAAAGCGTATTCCTCCCAATGTCGTACATATGGCAGTTCCATTAACAAGAAGCAACATGATGCCACGAGGTGCTGGGATACCTGGTTTTCCCATTCAGTAGCTATGTGATGTTAGGAAGTTTGTTTAATGTCTCTGTGCCTTCATTTGTTCATATTTTCCAAATGGATAGGAAATATGTTTGTTTGTCTTGCTTTGTTCTGTGCCCATAATGGTTTTTTAACTCAGTTACTGAAATGTATACAGGGCAGAAAAATTATATTATAAAACTAATAATGTTAACTTGGAGTTATAGCTCCTTTTTTTCTATTTCATTATTCCCGTGCAGGGCACAACCATTACTAGGCAACCTAGACAGCTCAGCAGACCAGGCAAATATTCGCTTGTTTGTCCAATATTAATATCCACTGATGCAATTGATCAAGCTGGCGGAGCTTCCTAGGAAAGCAAATGCCTACCAGGGAAAATGGCACGGATCTGCTTCACAGTTATTTCCAGGCAGCTCTCCTGGTTAATGCCAGGTGAGTGACCACATCAGGATTCAGCAAACTTTTCCCATAGAGGGCAAGACAAATTGTAGGCTTTGCCGGTCTTCATCGAAGCTGCTCAGCTTTGCCATTATTGTACAAAAGTAGCCACAGACAATAGGTAAAAGAGTGAGCAAGCAAGACTGTGTCCCAATGAAACTTTATTCATGGTTGCTGATGTTTGAATTTCATGTGATTTTCACATATTACAAAATATTCTTCTACTTTTTTTTCCTCTACTTAAAAATGGAAAAACCATTCTTAGCTCTTGGGTGCACAAAAGCAGGTGTTCAGCAAGGGTCTTAGTTTACCAGTTTCTAAATGAATATTAGGAAATTATATAAGTTTTTCATCTGGGCTTTGATGAGATGTCTGTTTGGATTGCACTGTGTGATTACTAATGTTCTCGGCATTGATAACCCTTTGCAGGGTGAGGTGACTGTGTCCATGGCTCAGGGCCGGTGCACAGAGTGAATACACAGAGACGGAGAAGCATCTCGCCCGTGGCACGGAGGAGACAAGCAGCATGTGCTCCAAGTCCCCAGCCAGATGGCAGGGGCTCTGATCTCTGATTCCGCTTTTGGCACAGAATCGCCATGAGACCCGAGGAAGGATAAAGGCAGGAGCCCAGACACAATAAAAACAATGCCATGCTAACGCCTGAAAATAGAGCATAGCCTTCTTGTGTCTTAAGAGCTTATCTAATCATCAAACCTGCTCCCAAACTGGTTTGGCAGGCCTTGGAGGCCCCCCTCCCTACTGTGGATAGTACAAGTCTACCGTAAACATTCAGTCTTACCTCTAACCACCTTTGAAAATTGCAAAAACTTCTCAAAAAAGATAACTCAGTCAGTCACCAGCATTAATGTGATAAGGTCATTTTACTCAGGGCTTGGAGCAAACAGGAACAGCAGCCAGGGGCTAGGGTTGCGCAGGCATCAAGGTGGGAAAGAAGGTCAAGAAGGAAGGACTCAAACTTTGCCAATTTCATGGTTCAGGCAACGTGGATCTTTGCCATTCTTTCTATGGTATTTACTGGGCTCTTGGCTTGATTCAAAGTGTTTGGTAACCAGAACCTTTACCTTCACTATGCTTACAGACCCAGAAATATCACTGAGGCATTCTTCCTGTGTTAATAACAGCTAACGTGAAACCAATAGGTCGATTGTACTGTATTAAGAAAATCAGAGTTAATTCAGATTTTCGGAAGTATCATTTTCTTTCAAAATAACCCACAGTGAAATCCTCAGTATAATGATATACTGAGCTGACTGACTGCCGAGCAGATTCTTTCGCTTATATTTTTTTCCACATTTGTAACCAGAATACATTGGTTATTCAATACTAATGTAATGGTTGTAATGGTTAATCAACCATGTGCAAGAAAAATACATAAGTGGAATAATGCCAATTTAAGTTTGGCAAGAATTCCTACCATTTGCTCCACTAATATTTTGTGGTAAGAACAAAGCTCAAGAAATTCTCTGTGGAACATTCAGCTCCTAGAATACACATTAATTACCATATTGCCACTAATAATGTTGGAAAGATGAGTCAAAATCGGAAATGTTTAAAATACAGGGGTAACACCAGGGGTGAGAGAAACTGTAGAGTCAGATGGGTCTAGATTTGAGTGTCAGCTCAGCCATCTAGCAACAGTGTGACCACAGGCAAGTGAGGTCCATCCCTCCAAGCCTCGGTGTCTTCACGTATAAAACGCACGTGGAAACCCTAACCCAGAGACTTGTCGTGAGCATTCGGTGACGCGCTGTCTATAAGAGGGCTCAGAACAGTAACTGGCACAGAGGAGCCTTTGAATTAACCTCAGTCTCTCTCTCTCTCTCTCTCTCTCTCTCTCTCTCTCTCTCTCTCTCTCTCCCCCTCCCTCCTTTTTAATTCTCACCCAAGGATACTTTTGCATTTATCTTCAGATAGAGCAGAAGGGGAAGAGAGAGAGAGAAACATTGACGTGAGAGAGACACATCGATTGGTTGCCACTCGCACAACCCCAACCAGGGCGGAGGACAAACTGCAACCGAGGTGTGTGCCCCCAGTGGGAACCAAACCGGGACTCCCCGGTCAATGGGCTGATGCTGTAACCACTAAGTCAAACCGGCCAGGGCAACCTCAGTCTCCCTTAAGAGACCAGTGTATACTAGTCTCTATTTGGAAGCCCCACAAAGTCAGAATTGAGCTCATAGTCATTGACTTTCTGATAAACTGAGGTTATAAAACAAACCCCTTTCCCCAGTCACTGGAAGACCTCAGTTTACTTTCCTGCTTCCAATAGGCTATCCCTAAAAAAATTTAGAGATTCTTTTTGGTCACTGAGGACCTGGCAGTGACTCTGTCTAGATTTGAATCCTGTCACCTACTAGCTATCTGACCTTGTAAGGTTTTTTTAACCCTTACTATGCCTCATTCTTCTATCTTTTAAATCAGAATAATAGTACCTAATTCTTAGGCTTTTTGGGTTATGTGTGGAGGTTGTTGAGAAAGCAGCTTTAAATCAAAAGGTAGATCCTTCAGAGAAGGTACCTTAAGGGCAGCTTCCAAGTGCAAGGATTCCCTTCATGGGCTTCATCTCGTATGACATAGCAAGGACGACACAACCTCCTTTCAGAATCTAAATTGAGAGGTAAGAGGTGAGGGGCACCTACAGGATGAACCAGAGGAACAAATCTACAATGGGACCATCACTAAGGAAAAGATTCCAATGAACAAATTGTTTTTCTCTCTTCAGGTTTTGGGAGAGAGGCAAATGGGCATAGCATAACATTACAACAGAGATTTACATACATTTTTTAAAGCAAGCAAAAAACTTTGAAGGTATAGCTTATGTGTCTCTCCTCACCTAGAAGAAGGGTGACAAAGAATAATACCTTGCAAACTACAGTATTCAATAATGACTTCTTAAGTGAATAAACCTTGATCTTTTTATACATTTATCTGACTCCCTTGTACTTTCTCAATCTTTTGGCTTCACTATTTTTTCTAGATATACTGATCATGAATGTCTGGAATATTAGTGTTAATTATAACAGCTAAAACTTACAAACGTATGTAGGATTATTACTGTTATCAAGCTATACATATACACTCATATATCTTAAGTAAGAAGATGGGATCTGGCAAACCGGACATAGGTCAGATCATGAAAGAATCGAGTCAGTTTTGTATGGTTAGCAGTTTTGTTCAGTCAGGAGAAACAAAGTGTTGCCAACTTAAGTCAAAGAGAGCAGTAAAAAGAAGACAATTTATTGAAACGATGTGGATAACACTCAGAGGCAAAGAAAACATTTACTAAGTGTATCTCTGATCTTCCAGGACAGCAGAAAGAATCCAGATAATGGGACCAAATGGACCACCCTGTTAGAGCGCCTTAATGTACGATATGAGTCAGCAATGAAATCTACACTGTGCGTCTGAAACAAATCACCTCCACTACTCTCAGTCCTTCCTTCTCTGTCCTCAGAGTTGAACATTTCCAAGAGAGAATTGGCCTGTCTTGGCCAGGGGAGCAGATGGCTTCATGCACAGCAGTCCTGCTAGCCTGCAGGTTTGTGATCTGGGTAATTCCCCAAACTAACATCAACTGTATGGCTCCCAGGAGCCCTGAAGATCCCACAGGCAAGAAGAGACCCACACGAGTCCTGCATGCTCTGCGAAGGGGCTTGGACTTTATCCTATAGGCAGAGGGAAGCCAAAGATGGAGATGACCAATTATGTTCTCCCTGGGAACATAAAACACTCTGGAAATTGTTAACAAATAAGGTCATAAACTACGTGTCATATGATTTTGTGTCTAGGTTACAATATATAAATGACATATAATTCTCATGACATTTATTGGCGAGCAGTATCACAGGATGTTAAAATGAAGCGTAAATCATGCAGTGAATCCAATTTCACTTCACAGGTAACTGCACAGAGGCTCAGAGTCTGTGCCTTTCCCTGGGTCACAAGTCTACCAGCACCCAGGACTTGGGACTAACATTTTAGGGGTCATAATACAACACTAACACATAAAGCCATTAATAGAAGCTTACATTCAAATATCTTTCTTCACTAAAGAATTATGCTCTGACATAGACTCTTGGGTACCTTGGAGTATGTCTGCATACCACACAATGTAGGGCATTACTCTCACCATTAGTCAGAATATTGAAGAAATAATGGTGTTACCTTTGCTGGTTTGTTCAGTGGTTAGAGTGTTGGCCTGCGGTCCAGAGAGACCCAGGTTCGGTTCCCGCTAAGGGCGCGTACCTCGGTTGCACTTTGTCCCCGGCCCTGGTAGGGTCGTACGAGTGGCAACCACTCAATGTGTCCCTTTCATGTTGATATTTCACTCTCTCTCTCTTTTCCTCTCTCTCCCTCCTGCTCTATCTGAACAAAAAAAATGGAAAAATGTCCTTGGGTGAGGATAAAAAAAAGAAATAATGGTGTCTACCATTGTTTCATTTATTCAGCAGGTACCTAGTAATTATCAGGCACTGTATTGACTGAGAGTAAAAAGATCATTGTAATGAAAATAACCCAATTAAAAAATGGGCAGAGGAACTAAACAGACACTTTTTTCAAACAGGACATACAAATGGCTAAGAGACACATGGAGAAATGCTCAACATCACTAATCATCAGAGAGATGCAAATTAAAACAACAGTGAGGTATCACCTCACACCTGTCAGAATGGCCGCCATCAACAAATCATCAAACAACAAGTGTTGGTGAGGGTGTGGAGAAAAGGGGACTCTAATACACTGCTGGTGGGAATGCAGACTGGTGCAGCCACTATGGAAAACAATATGGTGTTACCTCAAAACATTAAAAATTGAACTGCCATTTGACCCAGTGATCCCACTTCTAGGAATATACCCTAAGAAGCCTGAAACACCAATCAGAAAGAATATATGTACCCCCATGTTCATAGCAGCACTATTTATAATAGCTAAGATCTGGAAACAGCCCAAATGTCCATCAGTTGATGAATGAATAAAAAAGCTGCGGTACATATACACAATGGAGTACTATGCAGCTGTAAGAAAAAGATCTCTTATCCTTTGAGACAACATGGAGGGACCTGGAAAGTATTATCTTAAGCGAAACAATCTGAACAGAGAAAGACAAGTATCATATCATCTCACTTATTTGTAGAATATAATGAACATAACAGTCTGAGGAATGGGGTAGTCCCAGAGATGTGGAAGTGGGGTACAGACTGACAATCCCCAGAACAGGGAGTGCTGGGGGAGAGATAAACCACAGAACTTATATGCATGTGTGCATGAACAAAGGTCATGGACAACAAAGCTGGGGACAGGGTGGGGAGGGAAGAGGAGGGGGAATCAGTGGGGGGAAAAGGAGAAACATCTGTAACAAAAATAAATTAATTAATTTAAAAATAAATAAATATTATTATATGCTTAAAAAAGATAATTGTAATGATATTGATAGTGATAACATGAATGATAATATTAGCAATCACTTATATAGCACTTACTAGGTGCTGGACAGTATTCTGAGTGCTTTTCATATGTTAATTTGTTTAAAAACCTGTGAGCTGGGTTGGGGAATGATTATTGATGTGATTATGGTTTCTTTTCAGGGTGATACAGATTTTCTAAAATTAGATTGTGGGAGATAGGTAAATGTGGGGTAGGAAGGGGAGAGAGGAAAAAAAACAAGAGAAAAAAAGATTGTGGCTATCGTTGCACAACTCTGTACTAGAAAACACTGGCTTGTACACTTTGAATGGATACATTTTGTATTTCAATAAAGCTGTCAATAAATTCAAATCCTAGGACACAGATTACTAGGCACAAAAAGTTGTTTTTTGTTTTTTTATTTTTTACTTTTTTCAGATAGAGTGGGAGGGAGAGAGGGAAGAGAGAGAGAAACATCGATGTGAGAGAGACACGTCGTCTGGTTGCCACCCAAGGCACAGAAAGGTTTTACTGTTTGCCCAAGGTCACAGAGCTGGTAAGTGCAGAGCTGGGGTTCAAATCCAGGCAGTCAGATTCAGAGTCTGTACATTAACTAACATACAGTCTCTGACCTGGAAGAACTCACAATCTGGGGCATCTTGACAAACATGAGGTATAAACGTCTTGCCCTTGTATTTAAATTATGCAAATCCATTACATACACACTTGGAAAAAAAGGAGAAATATGTAAAGAAATACCGATTACTTCCCAAAGTGCCAAGTATCTGTAGATGCACCATCACGTCTAAAGCCTGCTTTTGCTTCTGATGATGCTAATGTAATCAGGAAAACCTATCATGAAACAGGTTACATTAGAAAAGAAGATGAAGAGCGAAGTTTCCTCATTGTCCACTAACAGGACAAGGCAGAGATGCTCAATCAGTACGTGTGTCTGTGCAAGTGTGTGCGTGTGAGGATGTGGAAAACACCCCGCCAGGAACTCCTTCGTTGTGCACTCAGCATCTGGCAGGCGCTTTGGAGATAAATGGATGACAGTGAATGAATAACTTTCAACTAGTTAAAGAGTAGCTTAAATTGATCTCCAACTTCCTGGACTTTCGATTGACTCCAGCCTAGACTGTAAGCGAAAAGTGCACATGATGATCTGAAGCATGCAGGCATAAAGGACCAATCAGTCACTTGGTGAGCACCTGGTGCTAATGAGGTTATAGTTCCAGGTCTCTACAGGTGCAGTTTTCCCACAAAATCCTTTTCAAGAAAAGGAACTGTAGCTGTCTTGAAAATGTATTGAACTTGTTATGAAAAGGACTGGGTAAGAGAAAATGATAACCGAGCTCAAGTTCTCTTCCACCACAGGAAACATTCACAGTGAATTCTTACTAATGAAGAGCTAAGGACAAAGCATTTCCTTGAATAGCATATATTCAACCTGTGGATACAACCAAAATGCAGCAAGCAGAAGCAGAAAGTTCTTACACCAGAATGCAGTACTACAAACTGGAGGAGTCTGCTCTACACTTTACACACGGCATTTATGCAGATGCACGGTCTTAACTGCTGAATAGATAATATATGATCTTTTCTGCTGAAGAAACTCACAGTACAAATGTTTATACCTCCTCAAAATTTTTAGAATTTCTGTATTATTACTTAGTTGAATATTCTTCACATTGGGTAATGAATTATGAATGCGATATTCAACAAGTCTCAAATAAGACTAATCTCTTTTGAAAACCAAAAAGAGGTACATAAAAACTACATAGGAATAATTTTCTTACCAGAGTTTGAACAAAAAGCTCCACTCATCATTTAAATGGCAGAAAAAATAAATTTTAAATAGGGTAATAAATGTCAAATAATTTATATTTAGCTTTTGAATGTTCAAAGAAAAAGATATACTCTCTACCCAGACCCAATTTGCCCACCCTTCATGAATTGTATACGTTCTTCTGTTAGCTTACTTATTGTTTGTATTAGAGGCAGGAGAACCAACTGGTTAAGGGCTAGGGTGTCCATAGAATGTATTATCCAAATCAGAGCACTTTGAGACACAATAATTACACTGGGACAACAGAAGTAGCCTGGGACCATCTCAGGAAAAATGAGACATATATTCACCCCGTAAAAGCCTGTGCTTTGAGGTCAGAGTTTGCTGGTAGACAGGGAGAAATAATGGAAGGCTTTTGAGTAGGACTCTTAAATGACCAGAACTTCAAGAAGCTTAGTATAGAAGTGGGTTTGGCTGGATTGGAGCAGAGAAATAGGAAAGTCCATGAAAACACTCTATGGCACTAGGAAAGAAATAACAAGAGGCCAAGCTAGGACGGTGACAATGGAAAGAGAAAACCCATGTAAGAGATAGAGAAGTTAAAGACAGGTTATAAACTTAGTCCAGGTAGGTAGAAAATAGTGAACAAACCTCAAGGGACTATGACAGGTAAAGGCCAGGCATAACAACGAAACTTCCAGTAGGGGAAACCAAGGGGAGCCCAGATCGCAGGCAGAAGCTGCTCCCTATCCATTTTCATACTTCCTGTTCATGTGAGTGCTAAAATCGCAGGTGTGTGCTTCATCCCAAGGAGAAATAGAGGGCCTACGAAAATGCCACCAACAATTGCTCCAGGCACCACTTGGTGGCACCAGTACCCTAAAATGACTGAACACAACCTACTCTTCTGGATCTTAAACTGGAAACCTTAGCCTCAAAGGTCGGCAGTCAACTCTCAAGTTCAATTTTTTTCCTTGATTAAGTTCTTACAGAACTTTCACATCCACCTTTATCTCAAACTATGAAGATCCTGAAAACTAGAAGATGAAAATATTTTATTTTAATATCTCTAATTTCAAAAATTCCTTCACATGTATATACACATAATCGTATGTAAATGTGACCATGTCTTTCATACTGGATTTTTTCTTATGTTAGTCTCTGCCTTTTTGCTTATCTTGCTCACCTCCCACCACCGTTCCTCCCACCCCTCCCAGATAGCCCAGCCTAGTATATATCCACATCTAAATTAGTTTCCATCATCACGCAACCTTAATACAAATGTGGGTATATACAAATTATAGAGAAATGAACATATATATGTTTTTTGATCGATGATTTATAAAATGGGCTCATATAATTACTCTTCCATACATCTTACTTTTCTCCCTCAACAATATCTGATGATAATCCTTCTGAGCAATTGGTATTGCTCCAATTTACTCTTTTGGGAGGCCACATAATATTCCATGGTGTATACATACCTTACTTTATTTAACAACAGTCCCTTATTGATAGGTATTCACTTGGTTTCATTTTTTCAGTTTTATCCCAATATTTAATGTTGCCGTAGAAATCCTGTGACCATATCCTTTATACCAGTGCTTTTGTTTCTATAACATAGATTCCCAAGAGAAAAATGCTGGACTGAAAGGTAAGTATATGTTTTTAATGTTAAGAAATATTTACTTCCAAAAAGCTCTTTAAAATTTCCATTTTCACCAGCAATCAATGAAAGTGCCCATTTTCTCACATCTCCACTAGCAATATATATTTGTACCTTGTGCTTTGCCAAATAGTGGTGATTTTGAGCACCTCCCCACGTTTTTTTTTTTTTGGCCTTATTGATTTGACTCTTCACAGCTTTTTCCCAAAGCAAAGATATTTTAAAAGGACTTTTGCTTAATAAAGAAGCTTTGCTGAATATTTCTGAAATATACTCAAAAATAGAAAAAAATGGATTTATAATAGCCACCAATATCTATATGTGATATCTAGCCCCAACTAAACGCACTGGAATACCAGATGGTATCTTCTGAGTACCATGCTATTCTGGAATGCCTACTCCAAGGGCAGAAGATGGTTATTTTTCTCTTCATAAGGAATTGTCTCCCTCTTAGTGCTTTGTTTCTAATTGAACGATGTATCTCTTGCTGTGAATATTTAAGTAGGATTTGGTATTAAGTAGAACCAGTCCCTTTTATTTGAATGTCATTCAAAATACTTGTTTAAAAAAAAAAAGAATAAAAATCAGTAGGGAAAAAAATTGTATTTTTAAGCTTCTAAGATTTTATAAACAATGGAGCCCAGAGGGGGGAAAAAGTCATAAAATGACTTGACAGTGTCCTTTTAAGTGAACATATGTGAGTTTTATGCATCCATATGTGTTCACATATGCCCTACATATGCACAGCCAGCTGCTAACCAACCAGATTGTCCAATGTGTATGTTTACTGTTAAACAAGCTGAAAGTGTTTGGTCTCTTTGTTAGAGAAACTGCTCATAATTTCAAGTATACAAATGTCAGTTGTTTCTCATTTCTTTTTCTTCCAGGCCAAATGAGCTGTTGATGCTCAATTTGGCAGGATCCTAACGGAGGCTGACTCTTAGCCAGCCACAGAAACCCGACCATGAAAATTCGGGAAATTTTACAAGGATAAGGAGTTCTTTCTAAATGGCACCCTAAACCATAGGAGGTTTTCTTAGAGCTTCGGCCAGTCCTTTCCCACTCACTATCCCAAAGAATAATCACCAACATTGTTTGGATACTAAGGATGGAGTTAGGGTATAAAATGAGGGGTTCAAATCTTCCCATACTTTGGTCAAATACTCTTTTGAAGCCCACTATTTACAGAGAATAGCCTGGGGGTGGGAGCGACGGTGTATAGATAATTTTTATGAAAACAGCTTCATCTGTGATCCCTCAGAATTTCATCCTTTAGTCCACCCTTTATGATAGTGCCCGGCAGCTTAAAATAGTGAAGACTGGGCCAATTTCCATTTGAAGATGAAACCTTTGGAACAGTTACACGCTACGTCTACAATCACAGGATTGGACCAGTTGTCACTGTCCGCACTCTCTAATGGTAGCACGCATATTCTTTGACTGACAGGAGGAAAGAGCACGTAAAGGAGCAGCAGCGGCGGTGGAAAGAGCTGTGCTGAAGGTGGGACGGCCTGTCCCCAGTGCCGCCTGTCGTTCCCTGGCCGTGTGGCCTCAGGGAAGCGGGCAGCTCATGCCCCCGACATTCGTTTCCCGGCAGCTCGATGAGAATAGCGGTGCTGAGTTCCTAAGTTTCTGATGAAGATGAAATGAGACAACCTATGGACAGTAGCAGGGAGACTATAAACAAACAGTAAATGTGAATTCCGTTCCTCACCCTAGTCCCTACAAAGAGAGAGAGGCGGAGAAGCAGGAATATTTCTTGGTCAAGCAGATAACCCAAAAGTCCCCAGTCCCAAGGATAGAGGGACAGAAGGGGATGCTAAATTCAACAGAGAAAAGTAATTTAAAGTGTTAGCGTTTGATATTACAAATTAGACTGGACTAACAAGTTAGACTACAAAGCATATACTTAAGTATACATAATTATTATCAATATATATGTTCTTAAATGTATACTCATTTACTTAGCACCTACTCTGTGTTGAGAACTGTGCTTGACATATAGTAAATGTCCATAAATATTTCTTAAATAAATGAACGAAGACCAAGCCCTTAAAGCACCATCATAATTTCTTGCTTGGCATTCAGACCCCTGGGGTTTATACATGAGTGATGATGTCCTACTTTCCAAGGTGCACATCACAGTAAGGAAGAAGTGCCGATAGATATTTGTTGTCTCTGACTTATGCAGCCTAAGAAAACAACTACAGTATGCCGTCCACTATAGAAGGCAACACAGGCGCCTTCTATATCTAATCACCTGGCGTTCCCGCTCTTCCTTCATCCATTCAACCTTCCTGCATCTGTCCAGTATTTCCACAACTGAGAAATAAAATTCCTATTGCTGCAGGTGTCCATGTGCTTAGGGCAAAATGAGCCACTGCTGACAATTGTAAAGAAAGAGAGAACAGCAGTTTGCATCTGGGTGAGGAATAAGAAAGAGAGAACAGCTGCTGGCTGCTGTAGCAGACAAGAAAGTGAGCAAGTGAGCAGCTGCTGGTAATTCAGAATCTACTAGACTGCCCAAAATAATTGAAATCCAGAAGAAGCATGCAAGACTCGACTTAACTGCTTTACTGTATCCTGCTCTTCATTAGATCCTACTTGTCCTTCATTAGAGACATTCCAGGACAGCCACATGAGGACTCCCAGTGGGAATATCAGCCCTGACCCCACCCCCCATCTGTAACACTTTGGAAAATCAAACCAAGAGAGGTAAAATGGCACAGACTCTTCTTCCAGTAAGTCTATGCTTATTTTTAAAAGAAGAATGTAGTCTGTGGTCGGTAAGGAAAGATCTATTGACCGATGATGAATCTCTCACAAGGCTGGGCAAAAATAATTCTTTCTATATTACTAGAGATTATGGTCATTTTGATGATGATCCCACACTCTAGAATTCAGTAGGCTAACATGAAAATATGATAACAAGTATAAATTAAACTTGTAAAAATACATTTCAAACCCTGTCAATGGTTTCAGTGTTTCTTTTTTCCTATATATATAAGCATATGTATTGTATGCATAGAAATATTTCCCTCTATTTTGTTTTTGATAAAATGAGAAGGGAAAATGTGCACCATGATTAAAACTAAGGTAAAAACTATAGGCACAGGACAATGATATAAAAGGACTTTTTAATAGATGTCAAAATAGGATAGCAGAGGGGACATTTTTAATTTTTTTTTTTTGTTATTGTTCTCTTTATGCTGATAAATTATATAATGTAAAAGATCTAAATAATAATAAACTATTATTATTAAAGTTACTAATAAGATCACTAAACTATACGTTCATAAAGAACAGGTCCTTGCCTGTTTTTTATCATCTTTTATCTCCAATATCTGCCACAGTGCCTAACTACCGATAAATATTTGTTAAATGAAGAGATAAATGAAATGACTGAATCATCTACATTTTTAAACAGCTGTTGTAGTAGAAAGAATGACACCACTTCTACCAATGGCATATGTGTGACTAAGATCAATCAGAAACATCCTCAAAAATGTGTGCTCACAGTATTTTGAAAACGTCTCTACCCTGTTGAGATATGGGGCCAACCAAGCCAGACCTAAAAAGTTCCTCAATTCTGAATTAGAGGGGAGAAACTAGCCAATCTCTAACTATTCTCCTAACTATAACATATGATTCCATAACTTGGATTAGGAGGAAATGGAGAGAGATAAATTGCTAAAGAACTAATGTCACAAGCACCTGGCTCTTAATTTACCAACCAGAATTCCCATGACAAAGCTCCCAGATAGTTTGTGCCTCAGGTGAGAAATTTTACTCAAAGCAAATTTGATTAATGTTTCTATTCATATCCCTCCTCCTCCCAGGTCCACGCGGTCTTCCCTGGTCTGACACTGAAAAAAAGTGCTTGAGCTTTATATAAAGTAGTAAGAACACGAGATGCTGGTTGCTCTTGATTTTACTGTCTCATACTCCGGCATCAGGAAACTCCAAAGCTTAAAGTTTTGCCAAAGGCATGTCAAAGGCTGCCTCTGAATCAGTCTTGTCTATGAAACTATTCCCTGGGGAGACTCTGATATACTCATGAATCTAGTATGAACATCTTTATAAAAGGTCTGTTGTCCAGATATTTTGAAACTTCCCAAGTCCTGCTTGTATAAAGTGTGAATGTTCCATGTTAACATAAGGTACTCCTGCACTCTGAGCACGAAGTAACTCAAGACCCTGACAAATTTGTATGTTATCCAAAATACGTTTGCAGATTTTTCCCTCTTGCCTATAAAACAGCATTAAAGGAAATGGCTTGCTCCATAAATATAACTGTCAAATATTTAAGTGACTTGCACTTCATCATCATCATCACCAAAATGATAAAGTTCCTTTTTTGTCCAGGGCTGGGGTCATAGTGTACTCAGCCAATTCAACATATATTTGAGTGATACACTGAGAAGATGCAGTCACTAGGTTTTTATCCCTAAAGGGACCATAACATCCAGTTATTTCCAGATGTAATTTCTGTATCAGATGCATGATGGCTAATTTTATGTCTCAACTTGACTGAGTCGTGGGATGCCCAAATATTTGGTCAAACATTATTTAGTGTTTCTGTGAGTGTTTTGGGAGTGAGATTAACATTTAAATTGATAGACAGAGTAAAGCAGATTGCCCTCCATAATGTGGGTGGGCCTCATCTAATCAGTTGAAGGCCTAAATAGGAAAAAAAAGTCTGACTCTCTCCTGAATAACAGAGAGTTCTCTCTGCCTCATGGACTTTCAATTGGTACATTGGTTTTTCCTGCCTTTGAACTCAAACTGAAATATTGGCTTTTCTAAAATCTTAAGCCTACTAGCCTTTGTTCTGAAGCTACACCATCCATTGGCTCTACTGGGTCTCCAGCTTTGCCAACTTACCCTGCAGCTCTTGAAACTTGCCAGCCTTCATAATCTCATGAGCCAGTTCCTTATAATAAGTCTCTGTCTCTTGATATACATACCTTATTGGTCTGTTTCTCTGATGAATCCTAATACAACAAGTAAGATTCAACATATAATTCAACACATAAGATTTCCTCCACTGATGGATGATTTGTGGAAGATGGCAGAGTAGGAAACACTAGAAATCTATCTATGGACCCACACAATTGCATTGGTAGACTCTCTCTGATGTAACTATTTTGGAACTGGTAGTTTGTTGAAGGCTTGCAACTTCCATGGGAAGAGACTTGGATAGTAAATTGCAGTTAATTTCAGTCCTTTCAGCTCTCAGAGCAGCAGCAGCTATCCATCCCCAGCTTCATAGCAGGCAACAGTGCACTTACTCCTTGAGCAGCTTGCACACAGCTGGCAGGAGCCAGGGTAGGCAAAAAGTACCCTGTCTTCTAAACATAGAAAATCTGTGCTCTGCTCATTAACTCTGCTTCTGATCACAGAGGTGCCGACAAAGAGACAAGCAGCCATTGTTGTTGAACCTCCACCTACTGTTGCAAGCCCCTCCCCTTCTAGCAGAAGTGACTTCCAGAGGGTTTAAAGGGCCAGCATTCTCCCCCACTTTTATTTTTCCCTTTTTAGAAGTCAGATATTAGAAAGACTTTCAAAATGTGAACAAAAGGGGAGATTCTATGAAAAGTAAGCTCACAGGGTGATCTGATCATAAATTCCTAACTGGGCAGATCATGGTAGGTAGTCAGTCCTCAGACATACAACTTTTTAGTAAAAGGTTTATCTTTGCCTTAAGCAAGCCCTGTCCATTTTTTTCTGTGCATCTAGGTTAACACACCTTTGAAACAATCCTCAAGAGAGCACATATTCTTGTTAACTACCCTATAATCCAATCCCCAACTTGCTTTCTCCCACTTCCAATTAATCTTCTTTATGTTCTCTCCTTAATATGAAATGTATAAAAGAAGCTGTAAAACTGTTACTTCTCTGGAGCATTTGAGATCTTGCTCCCCAGCATATGTCATCAGTTTGGCTCAGATAAACTCATAAACATCTATGGGTTTGGATGTTCTTATATTGATTTTAAAAGGAGAAGAAGGAGGAGGAAACAGAGGAGAGGGGAAGAAGGAGGATGAGGAGGCAGTGGAGAAGGAGAAGAAACTGCATAAATGAGAAAAATTAGAAAGTGATCATTCATACCCAGGGAAAGTCTCAGAAAAGACCTGAGAAGACCTTAACTTTACACCTCAAGCTGACCCTTGGCACAGAGACAGTCTACAACAATCAAAAAATAAAAACAATAGCAAAACAAACAAACAAACAAAAACAGCAATATCTAGGAAAGGAGAAGAATCTGACTTCCATGCTTATCATATTAGTAAGTTCAAATATCCAGTGTACAACAAAACAATACAAGGCATACAAAGAAAAAAGAGACTATGGTCAACTTAAAGAAAAAAAGCACCAAAACTGTCCATGAAAAGACTAGTGGCATATTTCCTAGACAAAAACATTAAAACAACTATCTTAAAGATGCTCAAATAGTCCAGTTGGCATGGCTCAGTGGTTGAGCATCGACTCATGCACTGAGAGGTTGCTGGTTTGATTTCCAGTCAGGGCACATGCCTGGGTTGTGGGCTCAATCCCTAGTAGGGGGTGTGCAGGAGGCAGCCAATCAATATTTCTCTCTCACTGTTGTTTCTATCTCTCTCTCTCCTTTCTTCTCTCTCTCTCAAAAAAAAATCAATAAAAACATTTTTTTTAGAAAAAGATGCTCAAAGAACCAAAGGAGGGTGTGGAGAAACTCAAGGAAATGATGTGTGAACAAAATGGAAATATCAATAAAGAGAAATCTTTTAAAAATTCAAAAAGAAATTCTGGAGCTGAAAAGTACATTAACTGGAATGAGAAAATTCACTACGGGGATTCAAAACTAGATGTGAAGGCAGAAGAAAGTATCAGTGAACTTGAAGATAGGACAATGGAAATTATCAAGTATAAGGAACAGAAAGAAGAAAGATTGAAGAAAAGTGAAGAGAGCTGTGGGAACTTATGAAAGACCATAAAGCTAATCCTGTAGAACTAAGATGTACAAAGAAAATATAGGGCCTTTATATTCAATTAGTGTACTTTTGGTCGTGTCCAAGATGTTGACCATAAATATCTGAGGCTACAAAACAACTTAAGTTTATTTGGGATATTAATGAATTCAAAACCAGGAGATGCAGAGTCAAGTAACAACCCAAACTACATTCAGAGAGAACAAAGAAAGATAGGGTTTATAAAGGCAAAACACACAAATTTTGTAACAAAGGAAACTTCCTATTGGCTATCTAACATGGTGTGATGACTAATTCAAAAGGAATTGGTCAGGTTTTGTTTGAGACGCTGAGGTAAGCAAGCTCCAGGATGTGTCTCTAGGGCAAGTATGGTAGTCCAAAAGTTCAATCTTCACTTAGGTCTCCCATGTAAATGAAGGCTACTGGCTGGTGATCCTGATTGGCTCCTCTCAAGATGAAGAATAGAGACGGTCTGGCTGCCATGGTGAGAAACAAGTAACGTTCAGGATGTGGTCTCACAGCTGGTCCAGAAGTTCATGGTGAAACAAGCATTAAGCAACCTCTTTGTGATCTCCCAGCTCCATTTAGTTCATTTGACATAAGTGATTCTGTGGTGGCAATTTCCATTCACATCTCCCTGTTTTCATTGAGATCTTTCCATAGAAAGCATCAATGACCAACCATTTTGATACAGAGTTATCCAGAATATTTTGTTTCTAGTCATCAGGAAGGCTCATTCCTGGTGTGTCATTTCTCACATGAGGATGGAAAGATGTGTTATCTGAACAGAAGTCATAGTCATAGGGACAACTGCCACCTTTGAGCAAATGAAGGTTAGGAGAAGTATGTTTTAGGCATAGTCCTTACCCAGAATTATCTTTCATCAGGATTTTTTTTTAATGTGTAAACTGATTATTTTTATATGTTTATATTGATTTATTAGGGAGATAGAAACATTGATGTTAGAGAGAAACACAGATCAGCTGCCTCCTGCATGCCCCCTACTGAGGATTGAGCCCACAACCCAGGCATGTGCCCTTGATGGAGAATTGAACTGGGAGCTATCAGTCCATGAGACAATGCTCAATCCACTGAGCCACACCAGCTAGGCTCATCAGGATTTTGGTTATGGTGAGCAGTCCTTTGGAAGTGAAGGCTTGATTGATCATCTCTGATCTTCATGGAAACATTATCTGAGTTTTTACAGGGCACTTAAGACCTGTGGTTATACAAAACGAACAATTCAACAATTAAATGCATCAAATAACTTAGAACAATTTACAATCCAGACTTTTAAATAGCCCCAATCTCAGTTGTGAGCCAGCTGAAATTATCGGAAAATTGAAATCCTAACCACTTAGTGGCACTTGCAGAGAAACTGGAATGTCCCTTTAAGGGACTATGAGAGTTGAAAAGCTTGGTTGTTTCTGATTCTACCTGAAAAGTGGTATTTACCCAGGTACAGAAAGAGGTATTAGCTAGGGCACAAACTCCTTCTTGAGTTGTAAGCAAATAACCTAAAGCAGTCCTGTTGTAGAGGACTACTCAAGCTAGGGAATCTGAAGGTTTTTGTTGGGCTCTGATGGGTCCAGAGCCCGATTTTCAGCCTGCATACCACAAGAAGTTTTAAAGCATGCGATACCTGACTATGTAGTCATTCCCCTTATGATGTAAAAAAAAAAAAAAAAAAATGACAACAGCCAACATAACAATAGCCATCCAGTGTGAATGAATCAAAATTATACCTTAAAAATAGTTTTAGTGTGCTGCAAAGCTTTAGTAATTAGTTTATGTGTGCCAAGAGATGAAAAAGGTTGAAAATGGCTGCTCCAGTGGCTAGGTAGGTTATTTTGTTAAAGGTTCTGGTTAGTTTTTGCATCATTATATCTAATTGAGCAGTTCCAAGGCCAGCTCATGACCCTAAAACTCTAGGGTAGTGGTTTCCCTTCCATATTAATGTCCAAATTCTACCTACCTTCATCTTGGAATGATCACGATTTAGCTACTTCTGAGAAGAGTTCAAAGGAATGGGACTGACAGAAATTGGGAGCTATTAAGTAAACACCACATTCTAACATGCTTTATACTGATGGCATTTAAAAATTGTACAACTGAATTTATTTGCTGTATACATAAACTAGTGTTGGAATTAGAAAAAAAAAAAAAAGTATCACTTACATCCACAGAAGTGCTAGAATCATACCCAGATTTACAAAGAGGCATAATGTTTACTATGCAACTAGCTGTTTGTGAAATTTGTAATCACTGACATGACAAATTCCTTATGAAGATAGTACTAATGTGTAGCAAATTACACCATTAAGTAAGTCGCTCAAATTTATAAGGGTAAAGACTCAATGTCTCTGAATTTCTAACATCATTTCAGTATTAATATGGTTTCACATGTTACCGCATCAGAAAAGAGATTTTAAACACTCCTCCCTTCTCAAAGCAGCATCATCCTTTTAGAGGTGAAAAGAGAACAATTTAATTCCTCTACCACTTTGCCTATTCTCATAAATCTGATATAGTATTATCACTGTGTCTAGGCTAACGTATATTCTCTAAATGATCCAAACTGACGATCCCATAGTTACTCCTGTTGGCAATTTCTCAACCATTCCTGATCCATTGAATTTCTACGTTCCAGAATATTGCTGATATTGTACAATAAACTTGTCTGCCAAAAAGCCATGTCTCTAGTTGAAATATATCCCTGGGTCAATAATTGAGAAGGGAAGATCAACTGCCAATAAAGTCAAACTATTCCCTAAATTATCAGGTGACAGTTGATTTTCTCTATTAAATTAAAATTTCATAGTGAATAGGATCAGGTCTCATTTTTTCTCATTTATCCCCTATCGCATCTACTAAAGTGCTGGGCAAAGATATATGCTCAAAGAAATAATCACTAATAGGGAAAAGAACTGAATTAAAGGTGAATATGGTCATGGCAAAGCCTTATTTTACCCATCACTCAAAAGGCAGGCACCAGAATGAATCTCTGATGTTGTCACCAAAGGACAAATGCTTGTCCCCTGTCACTGTCTAAAGGAGAACTACTTGGACCTCTTTCTTCTTCCTTAGTCATGTATTTTTACCTTACCACGTTGTTTTAAATCACCTCAATTGAGATCCAGGTCTTTTCCATTTGAATAACTGATCAATAACAATACTGAAGTTAGAAAAAAACGCAAGATAAAAGAAATATAATGTACTTTTCATAAAACTAGCAGCATTTCATTCTACCAGGACATATAAAACCTGGCTTTATTGACTGGTCAAAAACAAAGGAAAATGCATACAGGCCCAAAATAGCTTCTTATACAAGGAAAATGTAAGGCTACAATTTTTCCTGAAAAATTATTTCTCCATTAGATGGTGTGTGAAACTACTGAAATGTTCATTTCAATGGCAGAGAGGCGGGAGCCTGTGAATAAGGCTATTTCCTGCCATAGGGGCTTTACAGAGGGGGTTTTGTGAAATCAACAGTGAAGTCAGGAATGGTTGAGAAATTGCCAACAGGAGTAACTATGGGATCGTCAGTTTTACCAAAGGTAGAGGCAGGCATAAGATGACAAGTCCAGCATTCAGATTCCTTTCAGAGGCTAAGGTTTGAGAGATCTTATCATAATTATTTTTTAATCCTCACCTGAGGATATGTTTTTATTGATTTTAGAGAGAGAGGAAGGGAGAGGGAGAGAGAAACATCAATGTGAGAAACATTAATCAGCTGCCTCCCACATGCACCCCAACCAGAGATCTAACCTACAACTTGGGTATGTGCCCTGATCGGGAATCAAACCCACAACCTTTTGGTATATGAAATGATGCTCCAACTGAGATACACCATCCAGGCTATATCATAAAATTTTTATGCCAAGGTTTCAAACAACAAAAATTTGGAAGTACTGCATAGTCAGAGACTAATGATCAAAATATGCAGTCTAAAACAAGGGAAGGTGACTGGCTGGTCATAAGAGTATTGGGATCATTAATATATCTAGGAATATAATTATTGAGGCAACTGTGAAATAAACAAAGGATTATTTATAACAGGAATCAGCTTTACTGGTCTGGTTCCAGATCCTTGGAAAAGCCCCCTGCTTCAAATGTCATCTGCTACTCGTCTGAGAGGGTGTCAGCTCTGGATAACTTCAATTAGAGGTCTTCTACAAACTGCGATGTCCAATCAAGGGAATTATGTATGGATGAAGTGGTCATTTTAAATGAGAAACATGAATCTATGAGTCAGTATCTTTTAACTTTGCAGTGCAGGGATTAGTTAATAACACCTGGTGCAGTCCCTTCCAGCTTTGCTGGAAGGAATCTTTGCGGAGATGTCTTTCCCAATAGACCATATCTCCAGGTTATCAGCTATGATGATCAACATCTTCATCTCCTGGGAGTGCACTGTGAAAATATTCTTCTACAAGCTTGTATTATTCTTGAAGTCTTTCACAAATTCCTTCCTTATAATAGATCTTCTTTTAGCAAGGCAGGTTCATACATTCCTTGGTCTAGCTTCCTAGGTCTCCTTGTGAAGATTTCAAGAGAAGACAATACATGTTTTTTTTCCATCTTTTTTTTTTATTATTATTAATTTAGTTTTGTTACAGATGTTTCTCCTTTTTTTCCCCATTGATACTCTCTTCCCCAACACCCCCCCACCCCATCCCCAGCTTTGTTGTCCATGTCCATTGGTTATGCGTACATGCATATAAGTTCTGTGGTTTATCTCTTCCTTCCCCCCACCATTCCCCCTTCTGAGGGTTGTCAGTCTGTACCCTACTTCCATGTCTCTGGGTCTACCCTATCCTCAGACTGTTATGTTCATTATATTCCACAAATAAGTGAGATCATGTGATATTTGTTTTTCTCTGCTTGACTTGTTTCTCTTAGGATAATACTTTCCAGGTCCCTCCATGTCGTCTCAAAGGATAAGAGATCTTTCTTTCTTACAGCTGCATAGTACTCCATTGTGTATATGTACCACAACTTTTTTATCCATTCGTCTACTAATAGACACTTGGGCTGTTTCCAGATCTTAGCGATTGTAAATAGTGCTGCTATGAACATGGGGGTACATGTATTCCTTCAGGCTTCTTAAACAATGCATGTTTACCAAAGAAGACAGATCTTAGATTAAGTAACACTAAGGAAAGGGCTTTGGGCCAAGGCAGATTAAAACATTCATTTAATGTTGCCAATTGAGTTTTAACTATTGCAATAATTTGTTCTACAAAGCCAGAAGAATGGAGATGATAAACAGAATGAAAATGTTGCAATATTGGACAAATTTCACATATTTGGTATAGAATTTTTCTTGTAAAGTGAGTTCACTTATTACTGTGAAGCTCTGTGGAGATTTCCCAAGTTGGAATATCTTTCCTAGAGGCATTTTAGTGACTTCTTCAACATGGGAATGCTTCTACACAATGAAAATCCATACAAATCATCACTAGCACATATTTATCTTCAGGAAGGGACAAGTGGATTAAAGTCCACTTTTCAAATCTTAATTCTAGCAGATCACATAGAGATTCTAGCATATCAGATAGGTGTAATCAGTTTAATTTTCCCCTTTTGTAAAGAGAGATTCCTTATGAAAAATTCCAGAGGTATTTTCAAGTTAAGCTCAAGATTCTATTTAAAATTTTAAATTGTCAAATACATCGAATGTTTTAAAACACTAGGTTAAATAGGGATCATAGGTCACTGTGGAACAATACTTGATGTTCTATTTAATTTTCATAGGCAAACACAGAAAGTTAAATGGTTGGAAGCAAATTTTACCTCTTTTATTATCAAAGAGATTACCTAAGCAATCAAACACCTTACAATGCAGAGCACAGGAAATTACCTTAATAAAATATAAAATCTTTGCCTTCCCTGTACAATTATATTAAGAGCATATGAATAATACAGGAAAACTTTGTCCTTTTAACAGAGAGAGAAATCCAAAATCTAATTTTGGATCAATGTATTTTTATTATTTATTTAATTTAAATAAATCTATTCCAATCTTGGGTTAGTTTGACCATACATAAGATTTCTTTTTCAAGATCCCTTTTCTATAAACCTGCAATTTCCACAAACCTACAACTTCAAAAACACTTCAGCTTTTGATCCTATCTTTTTCCTTTCTTGTTCTGGAGCAATCATTTTACTTTAGGACAAAATTAATTTCTTTTTTTTTAATCCTCACCAGAGAATATTTTTCTATTTATCTTCAGCTACAGTGGTTGGGAGAGAGAGAGAGAGAAACATCGATGTGAGAGGGACACATCGACTGGTTGCCTCCCGCACAACCCAGACCAGGGTCAGGGACCAAACTGCAACCAAGGTACATGCCCTTGGCCGGAATTGAATCCACAACTCTTTGGTCCAAGAGGCCAATGCTCTAACCACTAAGCCAAATCAGCCAAGGACAAAATAACTTTCTTTTCCTGCAATAAAAATGCACTTCCATTCCTCATACCTTCTTTAACTATACACACATCTTTTTGTCCCTATACATTCATTTTCAATAATTGTAACATCTTCCTCTCTAGTCTCATCACTTTCCAAGAGATCCAACTCCTTAGCATCCTAATCAGGTTTTGTCAGAAATGTTTGGATCTTAATCTGAGGCATCTTGTGCCTTGCAAAACGGCCACTAAGGTCTCCAACTGATTACCCTGCTTTCCCCCCTTGTCTGCTGGCCCCAAAGTTAGCAGAGCAGTGGACAGACACATGTCAGTCCTACTTTAAAGTTTGATTTAATTCATCATTTAACTTAAATAGCAGACTTTAGGGATCTGAGTAACCAAAAGATTTTAGAAAACCATTTACTGAAGTTCACCTCGAAGCTCTTATCCCATTTACCTCTAGTTAAACTGTCTGTTTTTAAAATCACACTTAGATTACTCCTGGAGATTTCATGAGACTTGAAAGTGATTAGCTATCATCTTAAGTTATTTATCTTGCTGACAAATTTCATGTCAGAGATAATATGAGCTTATTTGATAGTAAGCCCTAATAGAATGAGAGTAATAGGTTTGCATTATTTTACAGCACTAATAACTCTGAAGACCTGCCTATTTTAATTAAACCAATAACCTTAAGCTAGTTTTAATTTACTAAAGATTAATCCTAGATCACATGCACTTGGAAAGCATTTGGGTTACTTTCTGCCATATTTCTTCAATTCATATAAGCACCTGTTTGTTTTTAAGTCAATTGAACAGGGTTTTCTCACAATTCAATCTTGAATTTACAAATTAAGTTTGGCAGTATCATCAGAGATATAAATATCCTGTATTATTCATACCATCTATATTATACATACCTGGACATACACAGACAGACAGACAGACACAGACAGAAATCTCATAGCTTGTACTGTAGAACCATTCGATTTTGCATCCCCGGCACAATAATACAAAACTCAATTATGTTACTGGCGAATGGACTAAGTTAAGGTTATTTGCTCAGATCACCAAAGTTTTCTGCATGCTGGAAGGATCCTTTTCAAATTGATGGTTTTAAAGTCAATTTTTATTTTAGAAGTTTCTGAATATCAATCAAAGGTTGCACTCCATTTTTCCCTGAGAAGCCTCAAACGAAAGTTCCCTAGAATGGCCATTTGAACCCCAAATTATCCAAAAGCTCCAATTATCCAGAAGTTCACCCATTTTTCCAGAAAGGCACAAGATCCTAGCTCATAAGCCAGGAGGAACCTATCTTGCTTTTGGATTCCCTAAAATGTCTTAACTATGAGGATCCCTGTTTCCAACAGCTGTTCCTAAATATTCGGAATCACATGTTGCCCCCCTTTTGAACAGAATGGGTGGCTTACCAGGAAGCTTCAGCAAGCAGAAACAGAACAGAACAAATAGAAACAGAAAGCAAGGGTGAACATTAAAGTTGGAAAACTCAGAATATGGGAAGAGTGGCCCCAGAAGGCCGGATTGAAGGGGGGTAGGTTTTAGAGAAGACAGCAGGGAGGCAGGCCTGGGCGGGAGGAGGCTGCTGCAGGTCTGAGGACCAAGGGGGGGGGGGGGGCTCATTTTTACTTCTTTCAGTTGTTCATTTTCCTTGGTTAATTTAGAGTCCTGAATACATTTGGATGCCTCCAGGTACCACTTAAAATAGATACACCATTCCGTTTGTTTTCTTTTTAGAGCTGTGTCGTTTAGCTTTATGGAAAGAGAGTTTTCAAAGGTCAAAATTCTTCAGTATGGCCAGTTCAGCTGCGAATCATCCCTGGTAATCGTAGCCCATGGAGCAAGGAAACTGCAGGACAAGGGCCTACGGTTTTCAAACGTAAACACAGCAGGATTCCAGAAGTGGCTGCTCAGCGATCATTCCCCTGGGCATGACCTCCCCACTTACAGAGGGGTGCTCTGACAAAGGGCAGAGTCCTGCTCACCACACGAGCTCGCTGAATCCTGAAGGCAAAACCAGATGGGCATGCTAAGCCCCGAAGGCAAAAGCTGGCAATAGACCCAAATAAACCGGAACCTCGACCAAGATGGAAGGTTTGGGTCCAAGAGGACTTACCACGACGAGCCGGGACCGCCGAGCAGGGCAGAGCACAGCGGACTCTGGTACCTTGCTCGAACCTGGGCGGCACTGGGAGAGGCACGGAAGATGCCCTGCGTCTGACTGCGTGCGACGATGACCAATCAGTATCTTAGACCAAAACGAATGAAAGGTGTGTTTGCCACCTTGACACACCCAAATCCGAGAGCGGCAGAGTCAGGGGGCAATCCAAATTGTGCTTCAAAGAGAATTTTTTTTTAAAGTAGAGTTTATAAAGGCAAAATCCACAAAGCTTGTAATAACGGAAACTTTTCTTATTGGCTTTCTAACATGGTGTGATGACAAATTCAAAGAGGATTGGTCGCGTACCAGGTGACATATTCTGAGGTAAGCAACTTCCAGAATGGGGCTCTACGGCAAGCACAGAAGTCCAAAGTTTCTGCCTCGTTTAAGTCTTCTATGTAAATGAAGGCTACTGGCTGGGGAACCTGATTGGCTCCTTTCAAGATGAAGAGTACAGTTGGTCTGGTTGCCATGGTGAAGAGCAAGTAATATTCAGGATGTGGTCTCACAGCTTATTTAAAAGTTCACAGGTGGGATGAGCATAAGGCAACCTTTCCTGACCTCCTGGTTCCATTTTAGTTCCCTTGACATAAGTGATTCTATTGTGGCAGTTTTCATTTACAAAAACATCCGCCAAGATACTTGGCCCACACCAAGAGGTCTATGGAAAATAATCTTGTCCAAAATGTCCATCCTTACAAAACATTCCTGGGTTCAAATTGCCCATAACATTTATTTATACTTTTGGTTTACAGGCTTAATACATTAAAAATACTATTATGTTTTAGTAGTCCAATAATTGCCAATAATAATCCTTGTTGCCTCACTAGCCTAGCTGGTAATAGCACATGGGAATAGATAGATGGGTGGACATAGACTAAATGTTTCCATGGACATTTCAGACAAGACCAAACATTAAGAACCAAATATCAAGAACCTTTCAGCACAGACCAAATGTCTCCATGGATGTTTTAGATAAGACCAAATATCCTGCATGGTTATTTTCTTATTGTTATAGATACAATCTCCTCCATATTAAACAATCTCTGTTTGGTAAATGCTCAGTCTTTCAAATGTTCTCTCTCGCCTTTGCTCCTACAGAACATGTCATCTTAGTGTACACAAGCACTGATGTGACTTCATACTGACAAGCGGGTGGCAGGGACAGGGAATCTCGAATCCCATTTACCATCTGAGATCTCACTTGTTCCTACTATGGTATTGCTGACCCGATATGGTATTGCTGACCAGTTTCTGACGTGATATCCAATATGGTAAAACTGAACCAGTCCATCTTTTGGTCATAGTGCTGGCATTCACTGCTGAAGTCAAAAACAGCAAAAAATTATCTCTGGTCTTGAACTCTTTTGGATACCCCATTGTGTTCTTTGTGCAGCCCTTAGACCTCCATGCAATCTAGTCCCACCCCCTTACCTCTCTGACCTCTTCCCTGTCACTCGACCCCTTGCCTACTCTGCCCCTGTTACTCATCCTCTTGTCTATCACATTGGCCTCCTCAGTGTTCCTTGAACACCCTGGCGTGTTTCTTTCTCAGGGCCTTTGTATTGTTGTTCCTTTTGAAATCATGGCTTGCTCCTTCTCTATCTGAGTCTTTGCTCTAATGCCACTTTCTCTGTAACAATTCCTTGACCATCTTTTTAAAAACTAGACATGCCTCCTGAGCTCCCACACTCCTTTCTTGCTTTATTTATTCCATGGCAGTTGCCACCATCTAATGTACCATACATGTTACTTATTTGTTTGGCTTATTGTCTGACTCCTTCCTTAAGAACGTAAGCTCACTGAAGAGATTAGTGCAGAGGACTCAGAATTAATGTGGTATTTGCTCCATAACCTTGGGTTTCAATGAAGTATATAAAAGCCTTAAGTAAGTTTGAGCAATAAATGGTACAATAAACACTTAATAAAAATTCGAGTGGATGAAATCAGTAACAGACCTCCCTTCATCCATTCATGACCTCCACTTTTCAATTTCCATATTTGCCTTCTTCTTGGGTAGATAGCTAGGAATGGAATGGCTGTGTCATATGCTAACCTATGTATATGAGGGTCCCAATTTGTGTACATCTTCCCCAATGCTTGTTATTACTTATCTGTTTAATTATAGTGGAATTTGCACTTTGAAACACGGACTATTTCTGGCAGCCTCAAGGCTTAAGATTATAATGTAGTCCCTCCAGTAAGAAACAAGATAAAGAGAGAGAGGCTTAGGAAAAAATTTAAAGGATAAAGTTTGTCATCTGCGCTCTTTCTCCCAGGTGCATACTGCTTTTAACAGCTATAGCAATGCCCAAGAACCTGAATTTGTGGTTCTCTGTGAATGTTCACTCTCCTTGGATTTGCTTCATGTTCCAGACTTTTTCTGATTGCTCTTTTCTTGATACTCAGCAATAAATAATAGGGTGTAGGAAGTTCTGAGTCATTTTTTAATTGATTTTGGTTTGGGTTTTTGTTTTGTTTTGTTTTGTTTTGTTTTTTTGAGAGAGAGTGAGAGAAACATTAATAAGCTGCCTCCTGCACGCCACCTACCGGAATTTGAGCTCACAAACTGGGAATTGAACCAGGGACCTCTCGGTGCATGGGATGATACTCAACCAACCGAGCCACACCTGCCACGGCAGTTTTGAGCCTTTTGTTTTAATTTATCCATTTTGACCCTGTGCACTTTCTGACCTGAGAATTTTTTGACCCCTGTGTTTAGGAGTAGAAACTTTTACATCAAAATATGCTTGTATGAATAAATACTCATTTAAAAGTATTTTTAGAGCTAACTTCTATTAAGGTACTTTAATTCCTTGATAAAATTTTTATTCCAAGGTATTAAGACATTTCTAATTTTTTTTTTCCATTTTGATTTTCAATTTACTGGAATTCTTTTCATTGGAATCAATTATATTCCACATAAGGTTTCAATGAAAATGCTATTAATGTGTATTTTTTCCTTGTTGCTCATATCAAAATTTTACTGATTATGGTTTCTGCACTTGCAAGTTTTCTTTTATAGCCATTATTTGTACCAAATCCAATTGTCTCATGTCAAATTACTCATACATAAACTTACTCAAATAATTGGATTCTTCTGTCAATCTTTAGGCAATAATAAAGTTTAACATGTGCCCATTTAGCTGTTAGCACTGTTATTTAAGTGTTGGTTATTTCTGCCAAATCTAACTTTTCCCCATTCAAGGTTTGCATGTTTCAATGAGTATCAAGACATGATTCTTTAGTCATAATTTTATTAAAAATGTTACCGTGTATAATTTCAACTGTTGTCTTTTTTGTGTGTGTGCTGACCATTCCTACCAATAATAGATAGCATGAATTCAATAAAAGACTGATAATGTGGATTTTTTTTCTTTTTTAGCTAATTCCTGAGAAAACTGTGAGAAGGTTTCCCTCAGCTATGTCAAAGTTGCTCTGCTGTTTGGAATCTCTCTGTATGCATGCCCTAATTCTTTAACGTATTTCTACTTGATTTGTGTAGTCTGTACTAACCACTCATGCTAATGGCAGAGCAAAGAGCAAATGGTGGGACTGGATTATACTTGGGGGTCTAATGTGCCTGGATCAACACATACATTCTAGGGGTTAACATAATCCAGCATCAGTTAATCTGTTCAATATATTCTACACCTGGCTCATCTTTGGAATCAGCTGGAGAATGTCTTTTAAACATAGTTTCCTAACCTGCCTCTTCCCACCCCTGTCTGTCCTGGCCAGCAACTCTCACTTAGTATGTCTGGGATAGGTTCCCAACATCTGTAATTTTTTTTAAAGTTCCACCAGTAATTCTCATTTCTATCCACAAAGGTTTGAGAGTCTCTTGGGCTAAGCGATACCCAGAAGGGGGCTGCCCACATGGGTCATACATATGTCAGAATACTTTTATAATTTTTATACAGATATAGCTGACATACAGCATTATATTAGTTTCAGATGTACATGTAATGATTTGATACATTTATATACTGCAAAATGATTACCACAATAAGCCTAGTTAACATCCACCGCCACACATAGTTACAAAATTGTTTTTCTTGTGGTGAGAATTTTTAAGGTCTATTCTCTCAGCAACTTTCAAATATACAGTATAGTATCGTTAACCAGAGTCACCACATTGTACATTACATCTCTAGGACTTATTTATTTTATGACTGGAAGTTTGTACCTTTTAACCACCTTCACCCCTTTGGCCCACACCACCAATCTGTTCTTTGCATCTATGAGTTAACATTTTGTTCATAAGTGTATAACTTGGACTTACAACAAATAGGACGTGAAGGAGGAAAAAGGAGACTGCTGGTGGACAGGAAACAATGGGCGGGTGTGCTGAAAGAAGGGCCTGGGGAAGATGTAAGAGGCAGCGAGCAGTGGTCGTCAAGGTGGAGACTGAGAGAAAGAAGTGGAAGTGAAGCAGCACATTGCAGAATCTGAGTTCTCAAACCCAAGGCCCCATCAGGGCCACGCTCCTTCATCTGTTTCTCCTGGTCTGGGGCAGTTTTAAAAGGGATAGGCTGGGCCAGATGATACCCTGCTCAGTGCCAAAATCATCAAGTAACTTGATATAGCACACATGACTCTCAGTCTACAATTCAAGGTGGAAAAGAAATATAACATTTTCTGCGATTCGACTTATTTTTTACTTTGGAGCTGCCCATTCACTATAGAAAGGCAAATTCAGTCAGTTCAAGGTTTTCCTTCTCTTGCCCCAAGGTGGGTCTAAACTAGGGTGGGCGAGCAGTGGTTTGGGTGCCCAGGTGTTTAGAACAGAAGGCTGTTATGTCATCTACAGAGGCACTGGGACCCCACAGACACAAAATTTAGCTAGAATGTTAATACCAATGCCACACACACACACAATCACCAAAAGGGTATAAAAAAACCTTATTACCTACACAATTGGTCCTTTACAATGAAGTCTGAGAGCAGTGTTATGTTGTCATTTTCTATAATCCAAGACTCAGGCTCAAGGTCATGTAATAGTTTCTGTGGTTTATCATTGGGAAAAGCTGCTTGGACATAGTGATTATAAATTTGAGCATACTGCCTTAATCTGATAAAGTGTTTTGCCATTTTGGACTGCAAATGAGCAGTTAGGATAAAGGATGAGATCCTAGATGCATTGGGCATCGAGTCACCAATTCATATGAGGATAATCTATGAGTTCCTATTAGACTGGCTCCAATGGTCATGAGAACTAAGAGCAAAGCCTTTGGCCCTGGCAACTAAAGTTCTTCAGACAGTTTTACAAGTCTCAGTTGGTACCTACTCTAGTAGTGGACAAATAGGTGGGTATTACAAAGTGGAAAATACACAGTATAAAAGTTCCTTTGCTACTATCAAAGCAGAAGATTTTAGCAATAAAAGGCTACTAGAAGACCAGGAAACAGAGACACAGTAGGAAGGACATATTTGTAATCATCTGAGGTGGATAACTGAATGAAATCCATCTGTAGATAGATGTTCCAAAGATCCTAAATATTTTGGCTTGTGTCCATGCCCCAGTTTTACAATTTTCTCAAGATAGTAGGTTTAACAAATGTGTAATGCAGCAGAGATATCCTCTGACATCTAATTGAGGTGTTCTGCCAAAGCTTATTTATGATGGTTTTTTACATTTTCTTTTCCGTAGTGGGTCACAGTGTGTAACAGTTTTGAGAAGGTCCAGTTCAGCAACTTGGGGCAGACCAAGAGACCATCTTGGTGCCACCATAGCTACCTAAGAGGAAAAAACCATGTGATATTTTCCAGTATCCTTCTTCAGAATCAAATGCTTGATGCTGAAGTGAACTCAAGCCCTGATGCCAATAGCTAGGAGTTACTTTTGGCTTCGACTCTTGGACTTGTTGGACAGCCTGGAGGTGTTAAAGCAGTTCATTTAGTATAGTAATCTGTTAAAGTATTACCCTTTGCTTCTTGAGTCTGCTTTTTACTGTGGAGCTCAACCTTAATATAGCCAATTCCTTTGGAAGAAACAAGGCATCTAAAAGGAGTTTTATGTGACTGCCATGTTTAATAGGAATACCAAATGTGGTTAAGAAGTCAAATTGCTTCCAATACCAAAACTTTAGGAACTACTCCAAATGCATATTTGCTATCTGTATAGACATTTGCTCTCTTATCTCTACTTAACTAGCAGGTTGCTGTATGTGCTACAATTTCATCCACTTGTACAGATTTAGCCTCCAGGAAAGGATAATATTTGAGTAAGTCTGAGTGAGTTGCAATCACTTACTGAGCTCGATAGCCTCCTTCTTTGGCTAAATCTGGCTTGTCGAGAAGAGTTCAAGGAGGTCAGAGCGAGGCCAGGAAAACTGCTGAATAAGCGCATGACAGTCATGAGGCTCTCCCTCCTCTGGGAAAGGAAAAATGCTGGGGGGGGGGGGGGCTTTGGGGGTCACAAGCAATTGATAGAAATATGTGTGAGTGAGAAGGATTTCAGGTAAGATCAGTCTAGAAGCAGAAAAACATTGAGTGTTTTCAGTCAAGACTGAGGTCTGAATGGCATGAGGAGGAATATAAGGTTAAGTGGAGATCCTAAGACTAAGTCAGTAGAAGCCTCAGTTAACTTTGCTGCTGTTGCCACTGCACACAAAGGCTTTTGCTATAAAGTGGGGGGCTACTCTAAGTGATGATGAGTGTCTGAAGTCCACTGTGCTCTTTAGTTAGAACTCTCAAATCTTGTCTTTAGATCTTTTATATACGAATTAAAAGAAATGTCTGTGATAATTGGGGCATCCAAGCATAGGAAGGGCTTTTTTATTTTTAAGTTACAAAAGGCTCTAGGTCAGTCTCAGGTACTGAGAAATCAATCTGCACCAACATCAAATAATTATTCTCTTCCATGGAGTTCCAGAAAGAGGTTACCCTGCCCACTTTTAAAACTGGCACCCCATTTGCAAAGTAGAGCTCACCCCAACACATCCACCACGGTAGAATCACTACACAAAACAGTATGTTGACCAGTGAGTATCTGAGATTCTTATCTTTGAAATGTTTCAGTTACTCCAGGGAAGAAATGATGGAAAGGTGGCTTTATGGTAGTGTGTAGGTCTGGTATCAACTAAAAAAGGAGCATCTTATATTTTTTGCAATTGCATGAAAATTATGGTCATAGTATTAAATCTTTATTCTCCCTTTTGTTTTAAGAGTAATTAGGAACAAACCAGAGAATCTACTTACTCAAAGGGGAGACATTCTATCACTCCAGTTTGTCCTTTCTCATTTTAGATACTGTCTTTCAAGTTCAGGCAGAGCAAGTGTTTTCCAGCATCCCTTCTCCTTACAACATCCACAGGTATCTTTGTCTATACCAGCCATAGAGATGTTTTGTTCTTGGGTTTATCTGTTTGCTCAATCTGAATAACTATTCATTTAATCTGTATTTTTGTCTGAGCCAAAGTATCTTCAAAGTACTTGTTAAACTCTTGTAATTCAGAGAGAAAGCAGTCTGTCATCTTCTGTTTTCTAACTAAATCTATCACCTTAGGTTTGTGACCATCAACAGAGAAGATGGCAACACAGTTTTGATATCTTCACTCCTACTGAGAAAAGAGTATTGTGGAAAGTGATAGTTTCACTATCTCTGAATTCAGGAATTTATCTATTTTTTTCTCCTTACATAACTTGATTTTTTACCAATCATCTAAAACAGAAAATACATCAGGAATAGCTACTAATAGATCTTACCCAATTGTAATACTTTTTATATACACTCACAATTAAATTTTGTCCCATTTTTTGGTCATTTTTAGTAATCCATTCATCCTGCTTTTCAAACTAATTTTAAGCATTTCTAGTTCCCACAGAAAGGTGAACTAATTGATAGAAATTAAGAATTTTCAGACTATAAATTCCTAAGACAATTCTTAAGTTCTTCAACTAACTTCTACCTCTTTTTAGGAGGGGTCAGAAAGTCCTAGTTTTTATTATAGAAATATGATTGACCAAGGTTTAAAGCTGAAAGATCATTTCCATCTACATTAAAAGATAATATAACAGGATATTCTCCAAGGAGAGGGCTGTACTTAGGAAGGGGCAATGGAGGATGGGAAGGGGGTGGAGGGGTACAGCCAGGAAAGGAGCAAACTGAGATACAGGGGGCCAGGAAGATGGGGAAAGAGAGTTTCAGTCTGGACTTTTAGATCTTCCACATTTGCATTAGCTTTTCCTAAAGAGTCCTTAAGATAAATAATTTTATAATTTTGCTGTCTTTTAGAGTTTTTGTCTTTAAGAAGCCTCTTTATACCAGTTAAAAACTTGTTGACCATTGAGTGTTTGGAAACTTTGAAACCTTTTATGCTAAGATGCCATACAAATGGGCTGTCTTCTTCATATTTCAAGTTACCCAGAGTGGCCACTGAAGTTCTAAAATCCTCCAGAGCTTCCAACGTTTAGTGCTATTGGCTTTATAAAGTTAATCCTATATTCAAATGGCCTGAACAAACTGACAAAATCTCCTTGGCACTTTGGCTCCATCATGAATGATCATGAGAACCTCAATTTTTAGAATAAATCAAACTAAGAGATGTGTACCAAGAACAATAAAGAGGAAAACTGAGGCATAGGCAGTGCACGACAGCCAAAGAGTCCAGCACTGGCCTCTGGTCCATAGAAGGACTCACTCCACTTCGAAGTGGCCTGGGCTGAGGAGCAGAAGAGCCAATCCTGCCCAAGTCTCAGCAGCAAAACCTTGGAAGAAAATCAACTAGAGATCCATTAGCATAAGGCTCTGAAGGAAGGCTCCAAAGGAGCATTCTAACTTGGAGAGGACAGCGGAAAATTTTGCATGGTTTTAGCAGGAGGCAGTTGGCTGAAGTTCAGCTAGACTTAGCAGGATGGGGGTTGGCTGAAGTCCAGCTAGTTTCAGAAATGGAAATAGAGGGATTGTTCTTGAGGAATAAGAGTCATTGTTTGGGCAGTCTAGATTTTATTGAGAGAAGTGAAGAGGAAGAGTTAGGAGCTAAAGTCACATACTAGAGAGGATGGGAAGGAATAGCTGTAGAGTGGGGGTGGGGGTGCAGGGATTTGTGAAGGCCACAGTGGAAAGCTCTGCAGTCTCAAGTCATTTGGGGTCTCTCTCATACAACAGCACTAAAACTTGTTTTCACAGGGGCTCAATGATTTCATTCAAAGTGATTTGCAACAAAACGACCGTGTCAATGGGAGCAATACCTTGTAGCATAACTCTCTTGAGTGAGCCTTGTTAAGCTACTGAACCAAGCTGTGGATTTGAGGATTCTAGATAAATTAGAAGAACATTTCTTGTGATTGCCTCTTCTTTTAACAGATCATTCAGATTTATCAGGAATTCTGCAGGACAGGATTCAAATAGAAAAAGGTAAATCCAGTGGATAAATTCTTTCATATTACTACATATCCAGAAAAATGTGAAAACCTTTTATAATTCAGCAGTGTTCTTTTATTCTGTCAATATCCCGGGATAATGAAGCATAATTCTGAGGAAGAGAATTCAAAGTACTTGGATGTTTGCTTATTTTGGTTCAGGGGAATGCTGGCACTCTTAGAAGATCAGCCCTTAAGTATGCGACATTGAATGGAAGTCAAGTAGAAAAAAGCATTGGTTCCTCTTACATAAACTTCAGCTGAATATAACTTTCTCATGACATTTCAGCCCCCTCCCCCCAAATCTTGGATAGAAATAAGTGAAAAGATAGCACCAAAAGAAGGGACAATATTCAAAAGATTTTCCAGATGCTTTAAAACCACAGAAAGCATTCAATTCTGGTTCTATCAGGGGTATAAATTAGTCCACGTTTTTTTTTTTCTTCTAAATCATACAGCTGGTTTCTGAACTGAATGTTCATCTGTGCCCTTGTGAACAGTTCCACCACAGTTAGAGGTGAAATTATTGTAGAGGCTCCACAAATCTAAGTCACTGAAGGGAAATCATGGTACTTTTGTCCTTTTCTCTTTTGCATGATTAAAAAAAAAAATGTAATAAAAAGCATTGTTTTTGCCATAATTTCAAACAAGGCCAGAACATTTATGGATGTTGGCAAAAGTGGATCATTTAAGTAACTACTTATTCCAACTTTGAGACAGATGTAGAGTAACATGCTGTAGGTGTTACTTGTCTCTACTTAAGAGTCTCATGAAATATAAAACCCATTCATTATAAAATTTAAGTTTTGTTTGAGGTTTTTTTGATCTTGTTTTTTTCAATGTACATGGAAAGTATAAAAATTGACTTTGTCCAAACCATTCATTTAATTGCTTCTGACCGCTTGGTGAGTGCACCATGTACCAGGCGTGACAGTATTTTTTTGTGTGAAATAGCACAAAAACAGGGATACTATTCTCATAGTTTAATACAAAACTCATCAGGTCCAGGACACTGACGTTTATTATTTCATTCTTATATTCCTGAAAAGGTTTTTGATTAATCATGTACCTCTATGCACCAGTTGGTTCTTTCAGAATACATTTTTTTCTCTTGTCATTGGTCATTTAACTATTACATTTCAGTAAGGGCAATATTTAGAAAATTTTTCAGTTGTTTCAAGAACATAAACTCTGGAGGTTCTACTATTGTTAGTACTGTTCTTTACAAATTATACAGAGAAAGATAACTTTTCTCTGTACCCAAAAGAAAGGGTTTGTTTTGTTTTTTAAGGGAACTCAATTTAATAAGTTTATGTCAAGTTAAATTATTAGAATTGTGATGAGTCCTACAAATATACTTTAAAAAATAAGATTAGCTTATTTGCTTACATGTACAGAATATTTAGAAAAAAGATATAACAGAAATTGAAAACAAAATAAGACTTCATAAATGTGCCAAGTTGGGAGTTCAGATAAATCTCTGGTTAAAACTGTTTCATAGGTAAATTTTATCTTCCTTTGCTCTCCTCATCCTTCTTAATGTTATTTTCTCTAGCTGTGGAGACACATATTCAATCAATTGTATAAATTAATTCACCCTAAGGTGGTTTTGACAGATCACTAAATATATGCTGAACATCTCCCATGGACCTAGCTTTGTACTTGGGACTGTAAACTTTCTTACCGTGATCTTCAGACTGTTCCTCAATGTATCAGCATTGTCTGCAAGCTTGTTAGAAATACAGAATCTCAGACCAACTAAATTGAATATGCATTTTAACATAATCCCTGAGTGATTTGCAAACACATCAAAATTTGAGACACAATGATCTAGGGCAGTGATTCTCAAACTTTAGCTTAATCAGATTCATCTGGGAAGTTTGTTATCTGGTCCACATTTGAAGAACCTTTGGTCTAGAAGATGTAAAAGAGGCCAAAAGTGATCTTTTCCCTTTAGCATTTTATAACATAGCTGAGAAGCAAACTGATCACACATTGAATGTTAAGAGAACAATTGAGTGCTAATCTGTATGCTTTGTACTTCAATGCAGTGGAGTTTTGAGAAGGGAAAGAGTACTATTGAGTTATCAGGAAGAGTTCTGTTGCCTGGGAAAATGGTA
Organism: Molossus molossus; assembly: GCF_014108415.1. Lineage (NCBI taxonomy): Eukaryota > Metazoa > Chordata > Mammalia > Chiroptera > Molossidae > Molossus > Molossus molossus. The sequence continues at coordinate 61,896,248 of NW_023425345.1, read as the reverse complement.
GTACCATTGATGGAACTGAGAAAGGTAGAAAGGATGGTCAATTTGTGAGAAAAGATAATATGTTTCATCACAGATATATTAAGCTAGAGAGGCTGATAGACCAAAGAAAGATCATACCATTGACACTGGAATGCATGATACTAGTGCAGCTAAAGCTAAGGATTAAAAAATTACATGCCCCTTGAGATCAGAAACCTTAAATTACTCACTCATCCATCCTCAGTGCTAGTGGTACACCTGACACACAGGAGGTGTTCAGTAGCTTTTTGCTGACCTAATGCATAAATAAATTTAGATGTGCTCCTTAAAGCCATGACTATTCACAAATTTCATTTAGATGCATTTAGTCTTTGAAAGAAGACAGCAGGAATAAACAAAAGCTTAACTCAAAACTATAAATCTTTAATAGTGGAGTTTCAAGCCCTGAGGAAGCCAGAAGAAAAATATTTTTGATGAAACATTTAATGTACTGCATTACCTATGACTAAGGCTAGTATACAGAGAACCCTATATAGATTCATTCTAGGGTTTTTTTTAGTATTTGTCATGTGTTTTGTTAAGATAAAAATTGTTAGCAATCCTAAACATTCCCAGAATGCTTTTAAAATGAAGTTGAACCTTATTATTTTCCCATTATCATTATAGAAAAGTACTGGTAGCTACCACATGCCAAGTCTCCTTCTTTAAGCCAAGAAAAACCTATATATTGTGGCAAGTTTTACAGAGAGAAATGTGGTTTCTAGCCAATTTTTCTATAACCATCCATCACATCTCTTGATTTCCAGTCTTTCTCCTTGGAGTCTAGTTTTTATACACAATGTTGAGTTGGCTTTACTGCTACCTTGCACAAAGAGAATTCTTCTACAATAAATGTCATTTAGTATGTTCTATTGCTATTAAACTAATTCTTTTAATTTAAGGTAATATTTACTGACTTGGGGATCTTGTGATGTGATGTGATATTATATCTAGGTCATTCAAAGTAACTAAAAGATTATTAGCCCTGGCTAGTGTGGCTCAGTTGGTTGAGTATAACTCCCATGAACTGAGAGGTTGCCAGTTTGATTCCCGGTTCGGGGCACATGCCTGGGTTGCAGGCTCCATCCCTAGTAAGGGGCATGCAGGAGGCAGCCAATTCAATGTTTCTCTCTCTCATTGATGTTTCTCTCTCTTCCTCTCCCTTCCTCTCTCTCTAAATCAATAAAAATAAACATTAAAATTTTATTAAATATGAGATTGTTTTCAAGAGTAGAAAAATGAGTAGAGGCGAGAGAGATTCATAACATCCTTGCTTCCATTGAAACATAGTGGATAAATTGCACATACAGTTTCAAAGAGTCAGTTTTTATGTCTGAGCTCCAGTGAAATTTATTTATTATTTATTATTTTATAAGTATGCTATAGTACATACACAACTTGTGTAAAAATCAATTAAACTAAAACTCTTTGTGGTTCTGATTTAGTAAACAGTTTTCCTCTTTACTCTGTTATAGTCAGACAGTTTTTATACCTATAAACACATATCATACACTCCAACCATACATGGAAATCACTATCCCACCCTAACACTACCTTCTGAACCAGAAATCACTGACTCCTATTGCTTTGGGAGCCATTATGGGAAAAATCTGTGGTTCTTAAATACTTTATAGGACAAAGGTAGAGGGGGAAAATAAACCACTTTAGAGGAGCTGACCTGTTTCCCTCATCCGAATAACATTAATCTTAGATTCATTTAGGTTAGAAAAGTATCTTCTCTTTAAGATGTAAGTACCATCTTGAAGGTTATGTGACTCTTTGCCATACATATTAGTATGATTTGCTTGACCATATTACTTTCTTCTTTAAGAGAACTGAGGTTACCCTGGCCAGTATGACTCAGTGGTTAGAGCACTGGCTAGAGGACCAGAGAGTTGCAGATTCGATTCCAGTCAAGGGCACAAAACTCAGTTGTAGTTTAATCCCCAGCTCTGGTCGAGGTCATTCGGGAGGTGGCCAGTCGATGTGTGTCTCTCAAATTGGTGTTTCTCTCTCTCTCTCTCTCTCTCTCTCTCTTTCTCCCCCCCCCCCTTCTTTCCTCCCTCCCTTCCACTCTATCAATGGAGGAATATCCTCAGGTGAGGATTTAAAAAACAAAAAGAGGGTTTAGGTCAATTGCACTTGGGATTGGATTAGGGGAGGCAGGTAACCATGGCATATAGAACCATGAGGGAGGGGTTATTATGTATAAATAGCATATTGCAATGGAGCACTTAGGGTGATATAGGAGTATTTGGATTGAGGCTAGATGGCAGGAGAGAAGTGTAGAAAGCAAGGGAGAAAATGCCAAAATTAAATTTCATGTGTTTCAAAATTTTGTCAGGCCAAAAAATAGAAAAATAAACATTTTATCCTTCTTTGCATACCCCAAAGATCTTTTCTCTTGAGATCCATGGTTCTGGTTAGTATTCATTTTTTAAAATGAGTTTTGTCTTGCTTCTCTTTGGCTGGTAAGCTCTTAAGTACAATTAATCATTTTGAGTTTCTATTTCTCAACAACATGCCCATTCCCCACCTAAAATACCTTAAATGCAAAAAAGTCCCTTTCCATGTTGACAGTTCATCGTATTATAAAATTATATACATGAAGGTTGGGACAATACTTGTTTGGATGCACATGCTAGAACAGACACATCAAACCTTCAGTGACAATTACCGGGATTCTAATTAAGAAGTTGTGAGATTGGGCTCCATCATGAGTTTTCCATCACTTCCCAAAAGGTCACCAAAATAGTGTGCTGGTTTCAGTTTAAGCCCTGAAGTATAATGAAGTTGCAAAATTGCAAGAAAGACTAAAATCAGTGGCATTGCTAAACTAAAAACAAATTCCACAGGAGCCAGTTGTACATGAAACAAAGTTCCTCCGTAGCGCACCACCCGGCCCCAATCCCTGAAACACACTGAACAAATCATTTGGCTCAAGAAGTGGTGGTACTGTGCACAGCTGCCTCCTCACCAAGGACACGCTGGGGACAAACTTTGTTCTTAAAAGCAGAAGCCCATTTTGAACCGGGTTACAGAGTTAAACAGAAAGCAAATTAGGAACTTTAGTTCAAAGAGCCTTAAGAGTTCAAAAAATTAGCTGATTAGAGAGAGAGAATCAAAATCAGTAAATACAACTCTAAACTCCCTAAGAGGCATGATTTCTGGTTTGACTGAGCAGCCTTCAAACTGGAAGTCCAAGTCACATAGCTACCTTAGCCATCGGCCACTTGGGCTGTCCACGGGCTGGAAAACAAATGCTTCATATGTGAGTCTCCTCTAGTTTTGACAGGATAGACCAAATTATATTTTTGAGACATGTATCATTGGGGGCTCCGGTTAGGGAATAAGGATCCTAACACTCACCCACACTCACTGGCATGCTCTGCGCCCTTTTCAAAGCCATTTGTTTGCTTTTATAAAAGCACAGGCTGAGTATTAAGTCAAAATAATAATAGATTATTATCTGGTGTGGCAGTCTGTGGACATAAAATTAAACTATAGAAGTATTCTACAAGACTGCATGATTAGAAAGAGAGAGAGAGAGAATGCTATTTTAACACTGTTGGGGTTTAAAGTTATGGCTAGTTTCAGAAGCACGCATGCTCGAGAGTCTAGTATACCTGAGAACATGATAATCCCAAAAGGAATTTATTCAAGTTCCAAATGATCCATTAAGAAAGTTATAAAGTACGAGAAACGTTCCCAACTACTGTTTAGCAAACAAATTTTCTGTGCTTATAGGTGAGCCCAAAAGACACTAGTGTTTACCTGTAATAAAATTTTTGTGTCCCAGGGCCTTTTGCCAAGATCATTTATATATATACATATATATATATATATATATTTTTTTTTTTTTTTTTTTTTTTTTTTTACCATACTTTGCAGATTACCCAGTTTCTTTGCTTTGAGCACTTACTTTCCCCTCTCCAGGAAATGGAGGGAAACAGTCTCTCCAGAAAAGAAATTCCCCCACCCCCACCCCAGGAAGGAGGCTAACATCTTATGCATCCATACGTTGCCTTTCACTTCATTGTAAAGGTGCATAAGAATACATCATAAACCCATTTACCTGCTGGGAGTCACTATGTATAAAAGATAGTAAAGATGTTTTAAATTGGGAACATTGTAAATCATCTCTAGATTATTTAGTAATGTGTACTTCTTGTGGATAAAAAATAATCACCTGTTCTTTTAAAACATCTTTGTGTTTATTGTCTACTAAATCTTGAACTTTATTCAGGGTTCTTACAATAACATAATTAGACCAAACAGTTTCTCATCAGTCTAGGGAATCCCAAAGGATAAGTTACTTCTTGTTATTTAAAATGACTGGAAATTCTTTCCTTAAGCAAATCACGAATCTCTGTTTAACTAAGGCCAAAAGAAATTCAAGATTATTTACTTAAAATAAATATGACTAAGAATGAATCAATCTTACCTAATAACAAATTGCCAAGAATGTTATTATATGCAAATGTGGCTTTTAAAAATCTATCACCAACACCTTCCTGCCAACCCGTTTCTGCCGAAAATGGCACCCCACTCCAGCTCTGCAAATCAGAAGCCTGGAAATTGTCATCTGTCTTTATTGCCCACATCCCACCCAAGGTCCTGTAGATTTTATACCCTAAGTATTGCTGGAATGTGTCCACCTACACACTGCCCATCCAAGCCACCACTGACTCTCACCTGGGTTACTCCACCAGGCCTGTGTCCAGGCTTGCTCTTCTTTGGGCCATTCTCCAAACAGCAGCCAGAATGATATCTCATCATGTTTCTCTCCTACTAAACAGCCATTAAATTATCTCCCATAATCCTTGTGATAAAAGCCAAACTCTTTAACATGACTTAAATCCCTCCAACCTTGCTCCTCTGCCCTCTCCAGTCTCGTGCGCTGGCTCCGTTTCCCATCCCCACCTCTTCATCCAACTGCATTTCCTTGATCCCTCTAAATTGAGTTAGATGGCCTGTAAAGAATACCAATAGCTTCCTGTTCCTAGCTCCCTAACTTAGCACGTATCATGTGTTTTTGATAACTGCTTGTTTAATTTTCTGTTTCTACTGATATGCTCTACACGCTACAATTGAACAGGAATCGGTCTGTGTTCAAAACTTTATCCTCGGCTCTCAGCACTGAGCCCCAAAAATGTACGTGCTCAATAGATGCTAATTGAATTAATGAATGAGGTAAAACACAAAGAAGCCAAAAGGAAGGTTCAACCAATTGGGGAAAAGTAATTGATTCCAATACCATAGATCGAGAATAATTTCTGTATTAGCTAAAGACTCAAACAAACAAGAAAACACTCAACATATAAAGGTATAAAGAACAAGAAAAATAGTTCACGAAAGTGTAAATAGGGCTCTGTACGTATAGGCAACTATTTAGCCACACTTCAGTGAAATATCCTTTTTTCTATGTAAGATGATTGGAGATTTTGTTTTCTAAAAGGATGTAATGCAAGGGCACGGTGAAAGGAACAGTCTCATCTAATTTCTATGGAAGTGTAAACTGACACAAATGTTTTTGAAACAAATTAGTTAATATGCTATTTAAATGGGTATACCTATAAAACGTATCCTAACCAAACAATTCTAAATATAAAAATGTATAAAACTGCACAAAGCAGCATTATTTTCAGCAGTAAAAAATGTGAATCAATCTAAATAGTAATAGAATAGACTATGTAAAGCATGATGTAGCCTCTAGATAGATTATTACATGACTTTTAAGCAAGTGATTAAGAAGCCATGAAAAATATGTTTATGATAAAATTTAAAAATAAGAAATATTAAATTTTAAGTACAGCATAGTTAAATATGAAGAAGAAAAAAGGCTGCAAGTATTTTTGTTCAACTAGCAGTCACAATTATTCAGTGAGTTCAGTGAAAAGAGAACTTGTGCCTGAATTATTCTTAAATTTCCACTCTGTTCATGTGAGCTGGTCTAATAATTATGTCTTTGTTATAAAGAAATAAAAATACTTTCCATTGGCTTTGCTGTCGCTATTTTGATAGGTGTTTGGGGAGAAATGAGAGAAAGAAATGGTCACAGTGGCTCGAAACCATGCCGTGTGTGTGTGTTTTTGGTTTGCATGCTATCCTTAGTATTCTTAAGAGTATAGTTACTCACGTTCTTTTGAAATAGTGTCATAAAAAGCATCAAATGTGTTTTTTACAAACCATTACTATAATTCATAAAAACAAAATTTGGTAGCTGGAAAGTCTGTGTTGTTACACAGAATAAAATAGGTTCTTGTTTATCCTCATGTTAAGGGATAATACAGGTTGATAGAAAATTTAGCTACCATGTTACAAATACACAGAAAAATTTCACTGTGCAGTGCTCATAGGGATTCTTCTTCGAAAAGGGATTGTGCAAGAGCAGACATCAAGATGGGATTAGTCCTGCAAGAGATTTACTAGAGGAAATACCTGTGAGAGAAAATGAGGAAGGAGCCAGAGGAGGCTCAGAGATCTGTCAGATCATGAAGTATGTCTGACCCGAGTGAAGGAAAGAGGGGAGGATGGAAGGCTGGGTAAGAAGCATCTTAGACTGTGCTACAATTCTAAGGAAGTTCGGCTAGGTTGAGAGGAAGTCCTTGACACAAAGTCATCACCTGAGGAGTCCTTTTCCTCCCAAGAGCAGCCCTGACTTAGTGTCTCTACCGTGGTTAGTCAGACTTGAAGCCACCCGTGGAAGTGTGGCTTCTGCATGAATGCAGTGGTGGACGCAGAGCGCAGCCGCTGGGCCATCAGTCAGTCATGCTCTGCAAGAAGAGCTCTAAGTGCTTCCTTTCCGTGGCTGCCACAAGCATCAACCTTTCATTACACTCAGAATGCAGCATCTCATTTTGTAATAGAGCACCTATTTCAATGTGTGCTCAAAGTAGCCACCCAGCTATTTGGACTTTTTGATGCAAGATGACTCTGAGTTTCTCATGACAACGGCCCAGGCAATAATTAGGAAAACATACATCTCTATTGTTTTGGTGGAGAAACTGAGGCATGAAGAAGCTAAATGACTTACCAAAGTTAAAAATAAGTAACAAACCAGAACCAAAATCACTGCTGTTTTAATACAAGGAGGTTCCTTCTCTTTCTTATTCATATCTGTAGAAATAAAATAGAAAAATTAGGATGTTAGCTTAACATAGATAACATGTAAACATCCAAGACCAAATGGCTCTCTGCCTCACTGTTGAATGTTGTAAGGATGGAGCTTGCACAGCCAAAAACACTTATTTCAGAATAAAATCAAAGGACCTGGCAATTTATTTATTAACTTTTCTGAGAGATATTGATTTTCCATTGATTGTTTCATTTTCTGACTCAGCAAATTAGGGAGAAATATTAAGGTTTTCTTCAATGAATCTTGAGACTACATACTTAATTTTGAAATTCAACCAAAGAAAAGGAACCTAATGTCTTTCTAACCATTGGGCACAAAAGTTATTTAATGACTTTAAAATAACTACTAGCTCCAAGTATTCTCATCTGGCTTACCTAGAAAATAGGTTTCTTTGTACATTTTTTTACATGTAGTGATGTGATTTCATATAATTCACCTTTAAAATAAATGTTTTTCTCTGTCCAACCACTGTGAAAATGATTTCTTGCATTTTATTAAGCCAAATTTTGAAGTGAGCAAATTTGGGGATATTTGAAAGCTGAATTAGGTCATTAATACAAAAATAGCTATAACTGTCTTTATAATGGTCTACTGGTCTAAAAGACTTGTTGATGCTCAAGGAGTGTTTTATTGTCATGAGATATTTATATCACTTCAAATACATTCCATAACCATCATGAAGAAAGAATTTTATTTTCCAAAGATCAAGCACACGTGTGTCCCAACATATGAGTCTCATCATAACCAGCTCTAACCTTATTGTCTCTGCTGGTAGCTGCTCTTAGTTCCAAATGTTGGATGTAAAAATGTCCCAGGGTCTTGTGAATATTATATAACAGGTTGTTGGGTGGGGAGGGGTGAATGTTAAACTCACTAACAGCATCATCTCCAAGGCATCTGTTGAGTAACATCCAAAGTTGGTTTGTCTTGGATTTTTTGTTGTTGTGGTTATCTCAAACAATCCATAAATTTTGCTAGGCAGCTACATATATTCCATATTACAAGTTACATTAGTAGTCTCTACTCAGGTACAATATTTTAAAAATAAGATAAAATAAAATGTATTTCCATAGAACTTTTCTGTTTCCTCAGACTTCGAAAAAATAAAACCCTCTGTTTATTTGTAACAACAGTACAGCTGTCCAAGTTTTAGGGACCATCATCGCCAGATTTTAAATTGAGCCTGAAACAACCTACCTCAAAGACCTTTCTTGGGCAGCTTCGTAACTTTATCTTTTTTTCTACTGAAGCCATCTATGTAGTTAAACAGAGAAAATTCACATCATTTATTTTGCACATTTGACTCCACTCCCTTGGGGCAAATTCATTCTCTAGATGAAATGGCACCACAAAGGGCGTCCTTAACACTTGATTATTTAAAAAGAAACAGAATATACACTCCCTGTTCCGTATACATTAGGTCACTGGCATTTTTGCATAATGATTTCATAAAAATATAACCATGTGCATGACTGAAAATAGAGTTTAATTTCACTCAGTGAAAAAGGCATTTAAGGAAGTAATTCAAAAAGTTTGAAATAATGATTTCTCTTTCTTCGTCAAAATTACTCAAAATATTCAAATTCAAAATCAACCAGGAGTAAAATAATCAGAGAATCTTGGACCTTGAAAGAACCTAGGAGGTGGTTTTAATCTCAGATACAGTTTTAGATGTGTGTGTAATAGAGACCCAAATTAACATTGGCTTAAGCAAGATGGAAGTCAATTTGTCTCATACGTAACCCTGCAGACGTCGGCAAACATTGCTCGTAGGAATACTGTGGTCTGTGAGGCCACCTAGGGATCCAGGGCCCTTCTAGCCTGTTCCTAGTTGCTCATCACCGGTTTCCTATCTCAGGCACAACCTGAATATTGCACATGTCACTTCTGCTCCTCTTCCCATCGTCTAGAAACCAGTCACGTGGCCGTACCTGGATGCAAAGGAGGCTAAGAATTGTAGTGTTTATTCTAAATATTCATGTGCCCAGATAACATTTAATTACTATGGAGGACAGAAGAGATTTGAGAAGATTAACTAAAAGTCTGTGCCCCAGATTCATTTTATATCCTAATATATAAAGCAAATAAAAATTGAACTCTTTGATTGAAAGCAGGGTACGGTGGGAAGTTGGTATCCCATCTATGGTCTCCTGATTGCTCAAGATAACTAGGGCTCCGTTTAGATGGTCCCTAAATAACTAGGGCTCTGTTAGACACATTTATAAACCATTGCTCTAGACAAGGGATGGAAAATTAAAATGTCTGAAAAAGGTCAGGCAGGTAAAGGAAAGGAATGTAGCAAGTTGAATGGGTCCTGTGGCTGACAGCGGGGTAACCTAAAGAGAACATTCCCAATTAGATCAACAGAGATCTGCTGCACTCAGTACCAACATACTGCTGATTTGCAAAACTGTGGGGCCTGAGTTACCAGACATTTCAATTTTTCAAGAGAAGCCAGAAATCTATATTTTAGTACAATCTGCTTTTGTTGATATTATTACTAGTTAACACATCTTATAATATTGTGAAGGCCAAAACCACATCTGCAAGCCAGATTTACTCAAGGGCCACTTCATACAATCTACATGTGTGTACACCAACCACTTTATTTTCTAGACAAGGAAACAGAAGCACCTACGTAGCCACACCTCGTCAGATGTTTCAGTCTTGCTATTTAGTATTCTTATGCAACACCATTATAAAATGCCACTGTGAAGTTCAGAATAAGCAAATAAGAAAAAAGAAATTCTTTAAAAGTAATCTAATTCTATGCTACAATTTAGTATTCGGCTTTGAAATGAAATATTTAACAGCAGATCAAGTGTGTGTTCTATGCCTCATTCCCTCTGAACCACATAATTGAAAGTAAAATCTGCTCTGTTTTCTACCTTCCTGGCCTGGATTTGCCAGAGCCCTGGCTGCCTGATCAGGAACAAATGAGACCGGGAAGCATCAAAGGATATCACCGGGCACCCACCCAGAAGCCAACCTCTCCTCCATCATGCATGGCCCATTTAATTGCACACTCATGTCACATCGTGGCAGATTCATCGCAAAACACATTTTTCACTTTTACATGTATTTTTTTTCTTTATGCTATGAAGTTGTAAGGTTATATATTTTTGGCTAAAAATTTTAAATATATAGAAATGGATAACCTTTATCTTCTAAATGCCTGAGTGGAACTAAATTGCTCATGGATTACTTATATGGTATTTGCATAAGCCATTTTATGAATATTTCTATTGTTTAGAAGTTTCTTGCAGAAGAATCTGATACTAAAAGTGTGTGTCAGGCATAAAAATGTACCTCACACATTATTTCTACTTTACGGTGGGGTCTTTGAGTCCAAAACTTAGATGAAGAGATGTGCTTATTTTCTGTTTTGTTTTGTTTTTTTTTCTAGAAATTTTACTTTAATCAACCTTTCCAACACTTAAATTAGACTTTTTTGATCCAGTGAATGTTATTCTAAATGTGTATATATATATATATATAGTAAGAGAAAATGTTGGAACTATAAGTAGTCTATATCCATATGAGAATTCAAAAAAATATTTATTTTTCAAATTTGAATTTTCTTTAACTTAAAATTCTTAGGGCACTTTTTAAGCCTGAGGTTTTGGTGTTTCTGTGGTATTAGCAGTTGGCAAAAGTAATGTCTATGGGGGGCCAACCTCAGAAAATAAGAGTCAAAGGGTGAGTTTGGTTTGGCTGGGAAAATATAATATTTTTCCATTTCCTATTTCTAATGTCTTAAATCATCAGATTTTATTAATAGAATAAATTAAACCACATGGAACAATTCCAACAGCACTATTAGAAAAACACAGAAACAAATGTACAAACAAAGCTGCTCTAGTTCCTGGTCACTTTCTGCAGTCTTACCTTGTTTTATCTTCCGGCTTCACTCTGCATCCTCTTTCTTCTGTTTGTGTCCATCACAACCGATTTACTTCTTCTTTTAACTTTCCCTCCACATTCTGTCTAGTCCTGCTTCATTAGTGCAAGTGCATTCCTTAAAAAAGGAGTGAAAATTATTTTAAATTCTATTATCTTTTTTATATAAATTCTATTTTCTTATAGATTTACTTAACACTTTTATAAATGTGTTTCCACACGAAAACATTTCTGGCATAAGTATTGTTATAGGCTGAATTGGTTCCCCTCCCAAATTCATGTGTTGAAGTCCTAACTGCCAGTATCTCAGAACGTAACTGCATTGGGAGAGAGGGTATTTAGAGCGGCAATAAAGATTAAATAAGGTCACTAAGGTGGGCCCTAATTCAACATGACCCGTATCTTTATAAAACAAGGAGATCAGGACACAGGTACACACAATGAGAAGACTGTGTAAAGTTCAAGGGAGAGGATCCCCTACAGTCCAAGAACAGACCTCAGCAGAAACCAACCCTGCCAACAGCTTGATCTTGAACTTCCAGCTTTTAAAACTGTGAGAAAATAAATTACTGTTCTTTAAGCAACCCCATCTGTACTTTTTAATGGCAGCCCAAACAAACAAATGCAAGTATTATCTAAAAATCACATTTACGATAACAAATATTTGCAAGTTATACATTTTTTTAACTGAAAGCTCCCTTCTAATATACTATTCATAATATCCAATACATCAAATGTAGTATTGATAAGTTTTATAATTTCTAGTCCATGAGAGGGTAATTTTCTCAGACCCATAGTAATTCATTTACATTTTATTTTCTTCAGCTTTTTTATCTGTGGAATAAAGAAATCAAAAAAAAAAAAAAAGCAAACAAGCCCTGGCCTGTTTGGCTCAGCGGTTGGAGCGTCGGCCTGCGGTACAGAGACAGCCGGGTTCGGTTCCCGCTAAGGGCACATACCTCGGTTGCAGTTTGTCCCCGGCCCTGGTTGGTCGTGCGGGTGGCAGCCACTCGATGTGTCCCTTCACGTCGATGTTTCTCTCTCTCTCTCTCTCTTCCTCTCTCTCCCTCCCGCTCTATCTGGACAAAAAATGGAAAAATGTCCTCGGGTAAGGATAAAAAAAAAAAAAGAAAAAGAAAAGAAATCAGAGTAGCCCAGGCTGATGTAGCTCAGTTAGTTGGGCATCATCTCATGCACCAAAAGGTTGTCAGTTCAATTTCCAGTCAGAGCACATGCCTGGGTTATGGGTTTGATCTCCTGTAGGGGGTGTGCAGGAGGCAGCCAATTGATGTTTCAATCTCTCATATCGCTATTTCTCTCTCTCCCTTTCTCTCTATCTAAATATCAATGAAAATATTTTTTAGAGAAAGAAATCAGAATAAAGCATTTTTTCTAAGGTTTTCTAGCTCTAAAAACCTGATTCTATATGTTTGTCTCTCAGATGACAGAGTTAAGCACTGTTTTGAGCACCCATTCACAAACACACACAAACAAAGATGCATTAAAATATGGTGAACTTTTTCAGTTGCTTATTACCTTTTTAAAAAGTAGACTTTTTTCCATCCTCTGTTAAAGATAACAGCCCGACTAGTGTACAGGTGGCAGCTTGTGTTACATTAAATGTGGGACAAAGGTAAGAACATGAGAGAAGGACCAAACCTTAAGCAATGAAAGTCAAAGAAAGTTTATCTAACAATAAGGCAAGAAGAATGATCATTCAAGACGCACAGCAAAGGGCAAAGCTGTTTCAGCCTGGTTCAATCACTTCATACACATGGCACTGACTGAGTTATCAGTTAATGTGTTAAAATGAATATTTAGTCATTAAATATTCACCCCAAAAAATGAGGTGGGTCTTTATTTTTCTTGCCTCAATTTTACTTACCACCTTCCTCGATGACAAGTAGGATGTTGAAGTTCAATAGCATATAAAAAGAAGTTGTCACCAACTCAGCAAAGATGTCTCTGCTTTGACCTTACTTTACTGCAGTCTGCGGCACTTTTCAAGAACTCAGATAAACTGAGGTCATTACACTTAGCAACTATGTGAAAGGAGAGAAGAGAGCAAAGGAGACAATACTGAGGGTAGTTGCAGAGGCAGAGAGTTGGGCAAAAGAAACAAATTAAAAAATAGAGCAAGATGAAAAGTAAACAACAGAAGGGGATCTCTCTCCCCCTCCCTTCCTCTGTCTTCCTCTTCTCCTCCCTCCTATTCTTTTACTTTTTCTCATCTTCCATTGGCTATACCTCCTTGTCTCTTTTGAATCTGCCAAGCCATCTCACCTCCACTGACTAACCTAGTCCCTTAAGGTGCAACTCTTGATGTTTTCTTTTCACTCTTTACTTATGACTCTTAGTGCTTTGGAAGCGAGGAAGGGGGTAGTGGTAGATTTTCAAGATAATTTCTTCTCATCTAAATTTCTATAATTCCTAACTTATGTCTGTGCCACCAACCTGGCCCCTCATTAATCTGTCAACCATGCCTCTGCCAGAAATATCTCTCTAAAATGCAAATAAATCACATTGTTACTATAACTTCCAAAGTTGTCATCTTAATTAGCTCAGCACAAGGACTATTACATCATATCACTTATAGCTATCCCAAAATACGTATAATTCCCAAACAAGTTCTCCAGGGTTTTGTACTGGGTGTCTTTAAGCACAAAGATCCTTCTGTATCTGGTTATTTCCTATTCATCCTGGAGCCATCAGGAAGTTTTCTTTCAACCATACAATTTAGTGAACTCTACATGTCACAACGAATTCTATATGGAATTATAGTTGGTAGATTTATTTGTCGGTCCCCTGCTCTATAAGAGTACAAGAAATACAGCAAAATGTCAGCAATAAGGTTAGCATTAGGTCCTCGAAGGTGCTATCACATAGCACTGAAGAGCAGAAGCTCCAAAGTCATCACATACCAGCTGTATGTGGTATGTGCCCAGCGGTCACATCATTTACCCTCTTGGTACCTTCATTCCATCCTTTGTCAGGTTGAAAATGCCTGGCTCATAGTAAACACTCAAGAACTATTATGATGGTTTCAAATATCTATATGTATCTATGTTTATTTCTATATCTACATCTATATCTGTTTATCTGCCTAGAGTGGAGCAGAGCCTCAGCTTTGTGACTCTTTATGCGGGTGTGTCTGTAGGCTGCTCCCTACGACGGGGTAGTATTCTCTCAGAAATGGGTTCTAGAACCCAGTTTTAGATACATGTATCAAATATTCTTAAAAGTAAATATGTTTACTAGATACATAAAATTTTATAGATTTTAAAAAGACCCAAGCCAAACTTTTAATTGTATCCAACCAGTTACATCAGTAGAGCCTTACTGTTTGCTCATGGCTAGAGTAACCATACATCCCTGTTTGCTTGGGGTGATCCCAGTTTAAGCCTCTTATTCTGGCATAATAATTAATTGTGCATCATTTCATTCTCAAAAGTGTCCTGATTTGGAGAATTAATTATATGACCACTCTGTTTGTGGCTCATGATCATTCCGATTGATCACCGTAATTTTTTTCTGATTGGCCAGTGCCTGTGCCATACCAGTTGTGAAATATTTTTTAATATTAGATATGCCTATAAGGTAATTAAAACATAGACAGTGACTTGATTCTTCTATAAACTGAATTAAATGTACATACATTAAATCCTTAGAATAAGAAAAATGAGAAGGACAAGATAGGAGAGAGCCTAATTCACCTCCACCCTTGCCAAGGACTGACCTGGAAAAGGAAACCTGGGCAGGTCTGAGTCCCACTGGTGATACTTCCTCAGTTCCACCCTCTGCACCCCTCTCCCCCACCTGGACCTTCTCTCTTTTCTGGTTTCTTTCCAGTGTAGTCACTGTTGAGAATATTTGTTCCTTACATTCTTCCCTTTCTAAGTTCCATAGGAACTTAGGATGCCCAATTATCAAAGAGAGCTTGTGTTCAAAAGTGGGAATATTTTGTATTGTTCCTCTTTATATGATCATCCTCCACTGGTTTGTAGATGAATTAGCTAGAAATGTCTTCTACTTGACCAGCCATAGCATTTCTTCAAAGAGTGCATTTCCTGGAAAGGCAGACTAAGGACAGCAAGTTCTGTAGTTAAGAAAGCATTATCCTTGCCATTTCCAAATGTCTGACTGCCTTTGACTAAAAGGGTAATGAGAGTTGTTCCATCCAATCACTTGGCAAGGAGGAACCATTTCTGCTGCAGAATTTCTAATGGAATTAATGCCAACTGAATTCACATGGTAAGAAAAGCTGTGCATTTATGCAGAAAAAGTGTTTTCCAAGAATAATACGATCTTGGAGTAGAGCTTCCTCCCCACCCCCGTCACTAGGATTTCTAAGAGAAATGGGATCTAGAGCAGTGAATAGTCAGGTGTTAATTCCATGATTTCCGAATAAAGACAGAGCTGTAGGAGTCCAGGTTGGAACTTAGCTAATTTTAGCACTGAAGACCAATGAAGAATGTCCTTAAAGGTTTACTCATCTCTGTCATTCACTGCCACCTTTAGAAACATATTCTGATAAACAGCAGAATCCAGAGTGGCAAAGAGGAAGGGGGAGGGGTATGGGTAAACTGTTTATTCAGTCTCTACTCTGAAGTTGAAATTGAATCTATGTGTAAAACAGTTGCTCTGTGATACAGTGAAGTTTGATGTCAGACAAATTGGCATACTAAGAAGTGTGTGAGGAAAGGTTTTTATTTTGCTTTGAAGTAAAAAAAAGGTCAGGCACGGCTGTGATTGCAAAAGTCTGCGACACGAAACTATGTGTAATAAGTTTTTACTGTCATGCTCCCTAGACTAGCATAGTAAAGCAGCTAAGGGATTACTTAAAAGAATCTCTCAAGAGCCCTGATCAATAATCACCAGTCTGAATTTTAAAATGGAATCAACAATTAAACGAATAAATTTTTGCTTATGTCCCAGTGCATCTGTCTCAAAAATACACTTTGGGGGATGCGTGTGCTACTTAAGGTATCAGTATGCAAACTGTTTTCTACTGGTTCATTATGAGATAGAGAGATTACATGAGAATGTAAATCAACGCATTGCTTTCTTCATTGAGAACATCTTTCAAACAACAAAAATCTTTTGAATTAAACAGTGCATTTAAGGAAGAAATTGGTCTATACTCTGGTGATAGCTTCTGATTTTATTGCAACTGGTAGCAAAGTTTGTGGACTGACAGTAGCTTACTCTGTACAATTTGAGTAGCCAGACATAAGATATCAAGTTTTCTGTTTCAGAAATTATATTCATCTCTTAATAATAGAGATCCAATTGCAGAAACTTAAGTAAATTAGGGAGTTCTCTCACAGAAAAGATGTGAGAAACCTTACAGGACTTGAATGTCCATCATAAGCTGAGTTCTGTCAGATCTAGCAGATCAGGTTGGCCGGGCCCAGCAGCATTCCATAGTAAGATGCAAATGTACCTGGGACCAGGGGTAGATGGACTGCAAGTAAAGCTACAGAGCAGCTGCCTCAGACCCTCATGTTATCCACCACTGTGGCTCTAGCACTTCTCCCTCAGCTCGTGCCTATGGCTCCATGGGAAGCCCATTATGATCTGCAAAGGGAGGAGGAGAATGGCCAAGCTTGTTTCACAGACTGAGCAACTCGGTATGTGAATATAAGCCAAAAGTGGACGGTTGCCTCTCTATAGCACCACTGAGAGAGGCCCTGAAAGGAAGCGGAGAGTGAAATCCTCCCAATAGACAGGTCTTCAGATAGTCCAAGTGAGCATCCACTGTTGTGTGTTGAAAGAGAAGTGCCTTGAGGCAAGAATAAATATGTCATAAAGAGTAAATAATAAGACTGACGACAAGGAGGTCTGGAAGGGACCTAGGAATGGACCCGTGGGAATAAGAAAGAGTATTGCATGTTATCTATCAGAGAGCATCTGGCACAGAGAAGATAATAAAAAAAGAAGCAGACAGAATGACTGCCAGTGGATGTCAGCGTCCACTGCCCTTTGCTGCCCCGGCCTCGGCACAATAGGCACCTGATCGGGATCGTCTTGGTGCTAGGGATGGAGGCATGAGCCTGACTGCATGAGGTCTCACTCACCAAAGCTGACTTAAATACTGCTTTTGCCAAAAGTCCAAATCTGCCAGCAACAGAGACGATTGCTGAGGCTCCAATATGGCGCCGCCTCTTCAGACTGACTCGGAGCCAAGTTGATTACATTAGACTCCTTTCGCCCTGGATAATGCAGTAATTTATTTCAAGTTAAATCAACACATTCCCAACATGGGTTTGCCTTTCTCTCCTGCAGGACCTCAACCCGCACTACTATTCTAGTGCTTACAGAATAGGTGACCTACTGACTTCAGATCTCACATAACATTTCTGGGGTCAAAAGGATCCACTTAAAAGCAAAGTCACCTGTGGGCACCTGACTGTGGGATCTTCTAGCTAAATGTAAAGACAAGTCCCATATGATTTCACTTATATGTGGAATCTAACAAACAAAATAAACTAACAAAGTGGAGACAGACTCATGCCTGCAGAGAACAGACTGACAGCTCTCAGAGGGGAGGATGTTGGGGACAGGGTAAGGGTCAAGGGATTAAGCAAAGTAAAAAAAAAACAAAAAACTCATGGATACAGACAGCAGTATGGTGATTGCCAGAAGAAAGGGTGAAGGGGGGAGGAAGGAAAGGGTAAAGCAGGGATACATGGTGATGGAAGGAGACTTGACTTGGGGTGGTAACCACACAATACATTATACAGATTATATATTGTAGAATTGTATACCTAAAACCTATATACTTTTGTTAACCAATGTCACCGCAATAAAGTCGATAAAAAATACATTTAAAAAAATACCTAACTATAAAAATAATAACAAATAAATGAATATAGAGATGCCTAAACTTTCTACTGCTCACTGGACCCATACGCGTCGGAATACAAAACTGGACTCGACGCATTAGTCGTCTGAATTCTCAAAGCTTCTCTGATGGCCCAGCCTCAGCCAGTGCTCTCCCAGGCTCCACTTGAACTTTCTCTGGCCTCTTCTGAACACAGTGAAGGTATCTGTTTTCATTATTGCTCTCTTCTTTTCATATCTCAAATTACTCTCGTGAAATACTGCCCTCGTTATAGTGCAACGCAGTTCTTGGAACCTATGCCCCAACATCATGTTACCAGCAGGCCTGAGTTGCAGCAATGTTCTTCTGGTTCTTCTAACTGCTACAAATAAGAAAGAATAAAAATTTGGTTAAAACAAATAGTACCTTCTAACAGGTTAGTGGTAACAAAATAAGAGTCAGGTTGATGTAGCATACTGGGAATTTTTTCCCATGCTTATGTTCTGCAATCTTTCTAGATAATTGTTCTCGCTCTTTAATTAAGAAAAATATTTTTTCCTTTTGAGGGATCCTTTACCTGCTTCTAGAAAATATAAGCAGGATCAAATTTGGTTGCCTCTGGTTTTTCCATCTTCTGTATATCTTTTGTTTTCTATTTAAATATATTGAAAGCCTAGAATAAATATGTTTCTTCTCAAGGTTGAGATTTTTATCCCTGCATTAAACGCAATTTTTGCGATATTCTTACCTTGTGAGCACAAGTCAAATAATTCCTCAATATTTACAAATTCACTTTTAAAACAGGTTCACAGTGGTTTCATTTATCAACATTATGTGCTATCTGCTCCCAGAAAAGAATTTCCTTCATCTGTTTTTCTGTAGGCCCCATTTCTATGCCTCTGATTCATAGTTTCATTGCCATATTCTATTTCATTCAGACGGCTTAACACAGCACAGTGCCTCTTTACCCATGCAACATTGTCTTCTTGTTTCTGTAATATGCACTTTTTTTTCTTTTAATACAATCTTGGCCCACTTAGCTGTATTCCTGGAACACCAAGCCAGAAGTTCTTGTTATTTTTTTCCAGTTATTTCTTCCAAAATATATCACACATTACTTTGCTCTTAAAGCTTACATCATCTTCTTTTATCCCTAGCAAGAAACGACTACAAATATGCCACTTGGAGTAATTCTTTGTTATTTGATCATCAAAATTCCCATAACATAAACCCCAGGCAGTTCATGCTGATTTATCTTTCAAAACTTTTCTGACAATAAAAAGTTGCTGAAATAATTCTGTGATGTCTGTGTTTCATGGCTTCAAATAGGTTTTCCCTTTCCCATTTCAGCATTCCCTTTCTTTACTTAGATCTCAGAAGGAACAGGAGGGACCCAACTGAGATTAAATCTTCATGTCCCAATAACAGACAAGTCTTAGCTGTCCTCTTTGCCCATCACTAACCTAATTCTTTCCTTTGTTCTCTTTTGTGAAATAGTAATTCTCCCTCTCCAGGCTTGTCTTATTGAATATGAAACCTTCCCTGACTTCCCTGACATCCAGCATTTGCATCAAATTACAGAATACACTGTTGCGTATTTTCTGTAGCAATACTGTAGATGTGTATGCTGGGGGCCAGGAGGGCACACGCACTCAGACGGTTGCTTTGGCTCATTGGAAACTTCCTAAATTGGTCATTATTCATCCATCTAACATCTATTGAATACCTCTGCAATGTCATTCACTATGCTATCTGCTCAATCAAGTGGCCCCAGCTTCCTACAGCTCATAATTTGGAGAAAACAAGAAAATCAGTGTTTATGACCTAGAATAGTGATTTTCAACCAGTGTGCCACAAAATTTTCTTAAACATGCAATACCTGACTATTCAGTCAGGGGCACTGACCTCTTTCCCCTTAGACTGTCAATTAAAAACACGACAGCAGCCAATAACAATAACTGCCCAGTGTGAATGAATCAAAATTATACATTTTTTTTTTTTTGTCAGACTGGCAAATGGAGTGTTGCCTTTCTTAATATATGCTTTCACCCTAGAGAAATCAACCTGTTCTAGGTGTGAAATGACATGATTCTCAAATCTCCTAGAACGTTGTCTAATTAATCCTAAAACCACTAGAACTTGGGCTCCATGGGAGTAAGGAGGTCCCTTGTGCTCATCATCACATACTAGTTTATAGAACAGTGCCTGGCAATAGTGACGACTGGTCTCAATGACATTTGTAGTACAAAAGAATACTTGGTTAATAGATAACATTATGAAGGGTCTTTTTAGATAGCTGTAAATCACAAAGACCTCACTATTCCTTCCATTCCTTAGAGACAGAACACAATCTAGGATTTGCATGCCCTTGTGATTTTTAAAAAAATTTATCACAGATATTTTTCATTCATGTGGTTTCACAAGAACACTTTCATTTGAATACTTGAATAATTGTCATTTTTTTAAAAACTTTACAGGTCCTGGGCTTTCTGCTTCCAAAGTAACTGCCATACCCCATGGAAAATCAAGCAGTTTGTTGTTAGTTTGGGTGTAAAAAGTGGTCCTTCAGGATGACTTGAAACGTCAGGATGCCCCACCTCCTTGAGGTCTCCTGCATGCTCTGAGCAGCCCAGCCTGCTCCCTGCCCTGGAGTGCTCAGGGACCCTCCTACACCTTCTGATATGGAGTCAGAAGTGCTAGTATGGCGCCACAAGTTGGCCCTGGGGACCCCAATCTGCATGGGGCCAGGAGCTCTTTAGGAAATCATTTAAACCTGGCCAGCAATTAGGGTATGGACATGTACCCATTATAAGGGACAGAAGTGCTCTAAAAGAAACCAGACTAAAGGAAAAGGAAGGAAAAGTGCCCCAGTGGAGAAGCCTGGCCAAGGAGCTATCTCCCAAGGACGGTGTCTGAGCTGGGTCCCTGCCTGGATCTGAGCCTGGAGGAAGCAGCAGAGCATCTGAAGGCTAACAGCAAACAAGGAGTGTGTGGGGGGGATGGGCAGCATCTCAGTGATGCTCCCTGAACAGGGGTTCACGAAACAGCGATACAAAAACAGAGAGCATCAGATGGAAAAGCAGAAAGCACCCCGGGCCCCAGCAAGAGGAAATATGAATGGCATGAGTAAGACGCGTTAAGCTGAAAGTTTAAGTCATCTCACCAGTTCAGCCCTAGCAGCCTTTTTTTAAAAACAAAACTGTAGCCCTGGCCAGTTTGGCTCAGCGGTTAGAGCGTCGGCCTGCGGTCCTGAGAGACCCGGGTTTGGTTCCCGCTAAGGGCACGTACCTCGGTTGCAGTTTGTCCCCGGCCCTGGTCGGTCGTGTGGGTGGCAGCCACTTGATGTGTTTCTTCCACGTCGATGTTTCTCTCTCTCTCTCTGTTCCTCTCTCTCCCACTCTACCTGAACAAAAAATGGAAAAATGTCCTCGGGTGAGGATAAAAAAAAACAAAAAAAACTGTATAGTTTGGGCCCTGGCTGGTTTAGTTCAGTGGTTAGAGCATCAGCCTGCAGACTGAAGAGTCACAGGTTTGATTTCGGTCAAGGGCACGTACCTCAGTTGTGGTTCGGTTCCCAGCCCTGGTCGGGGCCATGTGGGAGGGAACCAGTCGATGTGTCTCTCTCACATAAATGTTTCTCTCTCTGTCTCTCCCTTCTACTCTATCTGAAGATAAATGGGAGAATGTTCTCAGGTGAGGATTTAAAAAAAAAAATTAACTTGCCCGCCAGTGACTCAGTGGTTGAGCGTCGACCCACGCACCGAGAGGTCGCTGGTTTGATTCCCGGTCAGGGCACATGCCCAGGTTGTGGGCCAAATCCCCAGTGGAGGGCGTGCAGGAGGAGGCCAATCAATGTTCTCTCTCATTGATGTTTCTATCTCTCTCTCCCTCTCCCTTCCCCTCTCTCTCTGAAAGTCAATAAAGAAAAAATAAATAAAAATAATAATATTAAAAAATGTATAATTTGTGTAAAAAGAAAACAACAACATATATTTGAAAGTCTCTATGTCCTAACACTTGTGAAAGAGGGTGAACGGATGTAGATGGTGTAGCCTAGATTGGAACTAGAAGTGTGATGCCCTTTGAATGCGCCAGTAGGTGTGCTCACCTTCATATTTCAGGCTCACTCAGCATGAGGATGTTAAAGGGAAACACCGCTAAAAGGAGCAACTCATCACCTCACTGGTGCCTTGGCAAGAGCTGGTGTAGCCATGTTCCCAGACTGCAGAGAGCACAGGCCTGGGGAAAGGGCACAAGGCACCTGAACAGCTCACTACTGTTCTATGTCCTTCACATATTCTCATACAATCCTAAAAACCACCTTGTGAGGTAAGGACTATTAGTATAAATCCTGCCCAGTTTTACAGATTAGCAAATTGAGGCACGTAAAAGGTGGATAATGCCCTGGCCGGTGTGGCTTAGTTGGTTGAGCATCATCTGTGCTCCAAGAGGTTTCCAGTTTGATTCCCAGTCAGCGCACATGCCCGGGTTGCGGGCTCGATCCCCAGTAAGGGGCATGCAGGAGGCAGCAGATCAGTGTTTCTCTCTCACATCGATGTTTCTCTCCCTCTCCCTTCCTCTCTCTCTAAATAAATATTAATTAATTAATTAAAAATATTTAAACAGAAAAGCTAAGTAACTTGCCCAAAGTCACACAGACACTAAGCAGGTGACACTTCTCCAGCACTTACTCTGTGTCAGGTTTCCTTCCAAGCATTTTGCATAGGCTAATGCATTTGAGGTTGAAAGTGAGCATAATGATTGCATTCGATAAAATTTACCTAGGTCTTCTTCTATTCTGGGGTAATTTTTTTTAAAAAGAAAGAAAATAATTGGGATTTACTAATCTCCACTACCGCAGAATGCAACCTGATTTGGAAATGGTATAAAGAAAAACATGGCTGTAGGGATTTCTGAAAAAAAAATAAGATTTTAATGTTGAAAGCAATGTTATAGAATGCTACAGAACAATGAAAGTGAGTAAAAAATAAATAGTACTAAATGTATCAACCTGAGTGGATTTCCAAAAATTAAAATGTGAAAAAACCAAGTTGAAGAAACTTTATATGTCATTTATATAAAGTTTCTAACAGCTTTATTGAAGTATAATTGACACAAAAAAGCTGCACATATTTAATGTATACATTTTAATGAATTCTGACATATATATAAACCTGTAAAAACATTACCCAATTAAGGCAACAGGTATATCTATCCTCTCCAGGCTTCCTTATGTGTTTCCTTCTCTCGTTCTCCCTCTTTTTTCCTCTCTCTTCCTCCTTTCCTTTTTTTCTCCCTCCATCCCTCCTTCCCTCCCTCCCTTCCTTCCTTCCTTTTGGTGGTAAGAACACTTAACATGAGATCTACCCTCTTACCAAATGTTTACGTGCACAGGTATTGCTAACTATAGGTGCTATGTTGAACAGCAGACCTTTAAAACTTATTCATGAGAGCACAACTGAAACTTTATATTAATGTGTTAATAACAATACTTTATATTGTTTGGGCGAGTGAAGACATACAGTAACATTTCAAAGACATGCATGAGAATGATAACCACCACACTCCAGATGCTGGCTACCCCTGTGGAGGAGGAAGGGAATGTGAATGGGGAGAATACCCAAAGGGCTCCAGTCTGTTTTTCATAATGTTTTATTTATTAGGCTGGGTTATAGGCATATGACTGTACTCTTTGTCTAAACCTTCTTATATGTGTCTGAAATATTTCTTAAAATGAAGATCATTAAACAGCCTCAGAGTAAATGGCAATGCTATATGGAGAGACTTGCACTCAAATAAATACCCCATGTCTCTCTTTTCATGTATGTCTTTCAGAACTCCTTTCCTTCAGTGGACCCAAAGAAAAATCTCTTGGAAAAAAGCTCTAGTTGTATATCATGCATCTTCCATTTCCGTTTGCACCCTGCTCTGTGCCTTGGGAATCTCACCTGCATCAACTGCATCAACAGGATTTCCACACCTTCTGGGTTCAGGGTGGGTTCAGCCAAAGGTGAACTCCCAGGAAATCAGATTGAAGGGTGAAAGTGAGATCAAAATATTTATTTCGACTCCCTTCTGCCAGGTTGCCATGAACTGGCCCACTCCACCACCTAAGTTCATTGCTCTGCTCAACACAACGTAAGACAATTCTCTCCCCCTCGGGTTCTTTCTAGTCAGTAACCACTCTCTGCTTCACCCCTTTGTGCCTGTGAGTTGTAAAAAACTGAGCTGATAGTAGCCCTTGTTTTCCATATTGTCTCTTATAAATAGTCCATTTTTTAAAGAAATGCCCCTTGAGTTGTCCCTTGTAAATTTTCTTAGTTTTATTCTCCTACCTTTAGATTTTTAACTAGAATTTCATTCCCTCAAAAACAATGGAAATTGAATGGATCATTATATATTCATGTATTTATTTATTAAACACCTATTTATAATATGCTAACAGGTACCTAAAAGTAAATGATTTAAGAATTTTTTATTGTTATTATCATTAGGCCACAAACTGTCTTCAAAGATGTCAGTCAATGAAGACAGAACACAGTTAATTAATTCTTATTTATATTATCATATTACATATTATGTTATTCTTAAAGCAGATATTACAATATATACAACATGACATGGAATATAAAGAAGGAGCCCTAACTTTGAACCTATTGTTAACGTCTTCTTGAGCAACACTCTTCAAAATAAGTCAATACACTGATTTATTCATCAAGAAAGTCTTATTACAAAAAATAATAATGAAAATAACTAATGAACTGTTTATATGTATATTAAATTTATAAATTTTATATATAATAAGTACATCATTGTTGTAATAACATATTATATAGCAATAAAATTATTATAACTGATGAACAGTTATAATAATAACTGCTAACACTGGTTGCTCAATGATGCACTTGATTTACATTCTGACATGGGTGTCTTATCTTGTAGTAGACCCATAAAAGTTTGCATACCAGGAATGGACCACTTATTTCATAAAACACAACAAAAATAAAACGAGTGAGATAAATGTCTGCTTTAAAGGTTTATCAATAAGCTTATAGACATAAACATTTACAAAGTGGTTAACAATCCTTTTATACAATAATTTTGATAATCTCCTATAATTAGACATTAGACCACAACAGGTAGAAATTAGTAGGGCTGTCAATGGTCTTCAGAGAAGAAAAAAAAGAAGTCCGTTTTTGTCCAGTATCAAAGACTTTACCAATTGCTAAAGGTTCGATCCAAGAATACAGGGAGAGGAGCATGGTGCTGGCGTACATACAGAACAGAAGAAGACTGGGATTCTTTTCACCTTCGCTTTTAGAGTCACTTGCTTTGGCTTGTCAGTTATACCATAAATGTCAACATTGCCATAGAAATGTGACACCACCTTGTCTGGGTACTACCGTCTTAAAGAAAACAAGCTCTAGTTTACAGACCGGAGAAAAACTTCCACACACCGTATCTGTCAGGGTTCAGTCAGTATAACAGAAACCACTCTGGACATTTCAAACAGGGAGAATTTAATACAGGAAACAGTTACAATAATGTTGGAAGAGCGACAAGAGCCAGAAGAGATAAGCTCACCCAAAGATCAGTAACTGCAAGGAGTCAGTACCGTGCCTGGGGTCAGAGGGGTGAAGGGGCCAATGATCTCACCCGAGCCCAGTGTGGGCCTCAGAGGCTGCTGAGAACCCCCACTTGCTGGGTGGGGCCTCTGGCCCCAGGGCCTGCTCCTACACCCACTGCTGCTGCCACATGGACTGAACCCAGAGCTCACACTGGCCAGTGGCTTCTACAGCCTGAACAGGAAAACCCAGTCCCATGAGTCTCCTTCATCTTCACACAGAACGCTACACTTTGAACACTTCTGGTCACCAAATGTGTGTGAGGTTTTCTCCCACCAAGCGGTTCTCCATAACACCTGCTGGGTGTCCTACAGATTAACTCAATTCTAACACTATGTACCTGGAGAGAGCATCGGATTCCACAGGTGAAGGGCCTCAGTCCCAAAGACCGTTCCCACCCACTCAGATGCCAATCACAAGCTTAGCTTGTCACCTGTGCATCTGACCAATCAGCTATACACCTGAGATTCCCGCCATCCCCTCCTCAAGTCCGATTAACATGCTACAGAGGCTCACGGAACTCAGGCAAACACTTACTTATGTTTACCAGTTTATTAAAGGATACAGGTGAGCAGCCAGGTGAGAAGCTACAAAGGGCAAGGACCAGAAGGGTCCCCAGCACAGGAGCGGCTGTCTCTGTGGAGTTGGGGTGTGTCACTCTCCCAGAGTGGATGTGTTTGTGAACCTGGAAGCTCTCCAAAGCCCCTACTACCGGGGTTTCCTGGAGGCTTCTTCACATAGGCACGCTCAGGTACCAATTCCATGTCCTCTCCTCCCTCGAGAAAAGAGCGCGGGGTGTAGAATTCCAGCTGCTCACTATGGCCGGGTCTTTCTGGTGCCCAGGAACGCGCCCAGGACCCCACCCAGAGTTGCCTCGTAAGAATAAGAGATGTTGCTGGTGCTCTCATCACTGAGGAATTTGCAAGGGCTTTCCAGCTCGGAGCTTTGTGCAGGAACCGGGAGCAGACACGTATGCATCCATGTAAAATCTCACACTGCCAGAGGCACCCGCCAGAAGTCAGGAGAAATAAAAAAATGGCTTTTGTCCTTTTCCCAACTCTCAGTTACTTGCCAATGTCTCCAATTGGTGGAATTTTACAGGAAGACAACTGCCAGGGGAACCGGAGAAGTGGTCTGTAGGTTTTCAGCCCCCAGAGAAGAGTACAGAGAAGGGAGGAGCACCTCTGAGAGAATGGATACACTCAGCAACCAGCTAACGAGTATTTTACACTCTCGGGAGGAATTCATGTGTCTTCTTCTTTTTTTTTTTTTTTTATCCTCACCCGAGGATATTTTTCCATTTTTTTGTACAGATAGAGTGGGAGGGAGAGAGAGGAAGGGAGAGAGAGAGAGAAACATCGATGTGAAAGGGACACATCGAGTGGCTGCCACCCGCACGACCAACCAGGGCCGGAGACAAACTTGCAACCGAGGTACGTGCCCTTAGCGGGAACCGAACCCGGGTCTCTCCGGACAGCAGGTCGACGCTCTAACCGCTGAGCCAAACTGGCCAGGGCTCATTTGTCTTCTTAAAAACAAAGAAAAGAACATTTAGTTTGAAATTATGGTCAATTTTTAACTACAAGTTAACATAGTATTTCCTTGATAACTAGACTTTATCCTTTCCTGTAGCTTTCACCTAACATGGAACTATTTAATACCAATATATTCTGTATTTATTCACATAGTCTCTTTTATCTGTTAAGATTAAATCAAGATTCAAGATAGTGTAATTTATTATCCTATTTATGACCTTGAATTTTCAAGGCCAGGCCAAAAAGTTGATGTGTAATGTCAAACTTTTGTTTTTACTAATAAATACTACTCAAATACTTATATGAACAACAAAGTATAAATATTGAAGAATGCTGTAGAAATGTCTTCCAATTAAATAAATCACCAAAGTAATGTATTTCTAAATTTTTTTAATTCTTAGCTTTAGTAGAGACATTTACAAATTTTTAACATGATTATTAAATAGTAGGACATTTTCCGAGACCTCTTTTATTCAGGAGCTTTTTTAGCAAGTCTGAACTGATACACTTCATGTCATTTATCTTCCAAAATAATTTTGGAAATGAGACATATTTTCTTTTGCCTCTTCGACTGGTATTAAATACCTAAAGTAACCATAATGAAGGGTAATTTCAGAATGGTTCTTCAAACAATGTCATCCCTTCCACTGAATGCAGCCACAAGGTTGAAAAAGATGAGGATGAGAACTGGGAATTGTTAAACTCAGAAATAAGAAAGCCATTGGTCACCTGCCCACTTGGGGTGGAGTCAGATGTGACAGTAAGAATGCGAGTTCTGAAGTCAGGCCACTAGATTTCAGATCCTGGCTCTACCACTTGAAATATCGGTGATTTTGTTCACGTTACTTGTTTCTCTGTGTCTCATTTTCTGTGTATGTATAGCAGAGATAATAATAGTAGAGATACTTTTTATTTTTTTTATCCTCACCTGAGGACATTTTTCCATTTTTTGTTCAGGTAGAGTGGGAGGGAGAGAGAGGAAAAGAGAGAGAGAAACATTGCTGTGAAAGGGACACATCGAGTGGCTGCCACCTGCACGACCGACCAGGGCCGGGGACAAACTGCAACCGAGGTACGTGCCCTTAGCGGGAACTGAACCTGGGTCTCTCAGGACCGCAGGCCGACGCTGTAACCGCTGAGCCAAACCGGCCAGGGCTAGAGATACTTTTTAAATAAAGATTTAAAATTTTGGAAATATATAATTTTTGTGATTCATTTAATTGGAGGAAATTTTCTACACCATTCTTAAATATTTATACCTTGTTGTTCATATAATTATTTAAGCAGTATTTCTTTGTAAGAGTAAAATTTTGACATTATGCATCAACGTTGTGGCCTAGCCTTGAAAATTCATGGTAATAAATAGGATAATAAATTACACTATCTCACATCTGGAAATTTGTCCAACAGATAAACATAGTTACGTACAACAAACATGCATAATATTGGTATTGCAGCATTGTTTGAAATAGATAAAGACTGGGCATAACACAGGAGACCAATAATATATACAAGCCCATGTCACAAAAAGACTTATAAAAAGACTTAGGGGGTCTTCAATGTTCTGATAGAGAAGATCTTTGAGATACATAGTAAAGTATAAAAAGCAAGGGGCAGACAACTCTATATCATATGTTTCCTTTTTGTTGAATGAAAGAGAAAGTGGTAAAAAGAATCATTCCTCAAGGGGCTCACTACCACATCATGAATATCATTAAATGATCAAATACATTCTACCAAACCAGTGTTTGGAGAAATTAAATTATGGCGTTGGCATGTGCCTGAGATAAGTTATTCACACCATGAAGACTATTGTCTTCTATGGGCCTCCTTTCATCCCATGAGTCTTCCCACCTCCCAGGTCTTCTCCCCTTTTCTATTTTGTTCTCTTCATCCTTTTCTTATTCTCCTGCTTTTTCCTCTGTTCTTTGTACCCACCAGCATTCCTGAGCGATACTGGGGCACTGAGGATTAGACTCCCTGGTTACCACTACCAGAATGGTCTCACCCTGTAAATATCATCGCAACAACAAAACTCTGGTTTTCATTTTCTACATCTATTACTTTCACATCAAGTCTCTAAACAACTGTTCAGCTGTAAAGCAGTTTTATCTTAAAAGCCAAAATCTGAAGGATCGTTTGGCCAACAGCAACATCATCTAGTTCACCACTTGAATTCAGTAACTGCGTTTTCATTCTTGCTCCATTACTTATCACTCCCCATTAGCTGAAAACTCACTCCAAGACTAAGGACCACAGGAAAAGGTGTTATTTGCATGTTATGTTCATTTCTGTGCTGAACAGAATTTCCTGTTTCCAAAGCTGGTAGAACAGTTTGAAAGAACAAGTGTTACAGATAAAATGAAACAAAGCTTAAAAGAAACATCATGTCAGCCCCCCATCATAAGCTAAAACCTGTTAGTACACCCAGAGAGTAATATAAAGCACGGAAAATACCAATACCTACCAAGAGTCTTCATAGCCCAGGTGGACAGTTACCAGGAACACTGTTTGCTCATCTCTATCTCATTCAGTACAATTTTTCATATGTTTTTTCTAGAGAATTATAAAAAGAATTCTATTTAAATTAGTGGGAAGACAGCCAAATGTGGTGGCTGATAATATGGGTTTTGGAATCAGACTTACTAGCTGCATGATTGTATGAAAGCTACTTAACTTCCTTGAGGTTCAGTTTCATCTCAAAATGGTGATGAAAATGATGTCCATCTCCATAGGGTTGCTGAGAAGGCTATATGAGGAATCAGTCAAGTACTTGGCACAGAGCCTGGCACATCGTAGACACTGAAAATCAGCTATTATACTATTACTACTTTTTACAGCCCACATTAGTGATTACATTCTTATCACTGGTGATTGGCAAAATCTAAGACGGTCCACTACAACTCATCCCTAAGGTAAAACCGAATGCCTCTGACCACTTGTAAGTACCCATTCCACCGCAGTTACACCAAGACCGGTATCTTATGTTCATCTGCTGGCAAGCTACCACTAAAGCAATGCAGGACATGAAGCAGCGACTCTGTCAAAAGAAGTTTTTAAAAAATTCAACTTATAACACAATTCACTGAAAAATGAAAGATTGCCACTTATCATCATTAAATCTTGTTCCTCGGTAACCACAACTCGGACCTGCCCCGGAGGAGGGCAGCCCTGGGACAAAGAACCTGATTTACAGAGGAGTCCCAGCCAGCCAGGCGCCTGAAACAGCTTCCCAGAGGGTTCGGTGAAAGTCTCGGATGAGACGCTTTTACTTGACAGGTAGATGAAACAGAAACACAAAAACCATACTCTAAATTTAATCCATTAAGGATCTGATGTACCTTCTGGACAGACTAGGGAACTGTCACAGACTGGAGGCAACTAAAGAGACAACAACTAAATGCAGGGAGGGATCCTGGACTGAATCTTGAAAGAGAAAAAGGACATTGGGGGGCACTGGTGACATTTGAAAAAGGTTGTACCTATGAAATAGTATTGTACCTATGTGAATGTACCTGTTAATTTGATAACTATATTATAATATGTAAGCTGTTAACATGTAAGTTGCATGAAGGGTACATGTGAATCCTCTGTCTTATTTTGCAACTTTTCTGTATGTCTAAAATTTTTTTCAAAATAAAAACTTTAAAAAAAATCTTATTTCTTATTGTCTAGGGGTTGTCAGACTAGTTCTTCTGTAAATGCTTAAATGAATTATTTATAACAATAAAAATGGGGGTGGAGCCCTGGCCGATTTGGCTCAGCGGTTAGAGCATCGGCCTGTGGTCCAGAGAGACCGGGGTTTGGTTCCCGCTAAGGGCATGTACCACAGTTGCAGTTTGTCCCCGGCCCTGGTTGGGTTGTGTAGGTGGCAGCCTCTCGATGTGTCCCTTTCATGTAGATGTTTCTCTCTCTCTCTCTCTCTCTCTCTCTCTCTCTCTCTCTCTCTCTCTCTTCCTCTCTCTCCCTCCTACTCTATCTGAACAAAAAATGGAAAAATGTCCTTGGGTGAGGATTAAAAAAAAAAAAAAATGGAGGTGGGGGCACAACAAAGTAGTAGCAGGGAGAAAACAACCCCAGAAAGGAGTAAGAGCAAGAGAGTAAATCAGCTTAAATGTCAAAACTTGGAAATAAAAGGAAAAGTAGTTCTGCTGAATATAATCCAGACCCATAAGTGCATTATTGGAAGGAAGAAAAAGATAAATCCCTCAATCAAACTCAAATCATGTTCTAACCCTGGCCAGATCCCATGGTGGCTGAGGTGTTCACAAAAAATGTACAAGTCTGTGTTAGTTCCTAATTAGCTTAGGATGACTGCCAAAGAAAGTAGTAGCAATTTTAAATGTAAGGTTATGGTTATAAATGGATATCAAAAGCCTTGACACTTAAGTGTCCATGACAATAACTATCAAATTAAGCTACATAATTTGTCCCCCAAGTTTGAACCAACAACTTGTGTTTTATGCTCATGAAGGCTGTTCCTCAAAGAACTGGGTCATCTAGAAAGTATTACAATGTTGACTCATTAAACTAATTGACATTATCAATTTGGGTTATTGTGAAGGCAACAAATAATAGATTTAAAATAATTGAGAATTATATTATGCTATTTACCTCTAGCACTTGTCTGGTAAGAGAGTCCCGTGATAGTGGTTTTTTTTTTTTTTTTTTACAATTAACAAGTAACTGCCTCTGTATAGAATGTGGAACACTTTTGGTTCCACACAAACTATTCTAAGAATTACAATAACTGACTGAATTCTTCAAATCAAGTTGAATTATTCTTTCAGTTCAATTTGCTTTTATTAACCAGGTAAATAAATAAGAAGAAGAACGCCTTTAGAATCATCATCAGTGGTACTGTCTCCAGTGAATGGTATAGATAGAATTCTTGCAGATCACAAATCCGCATGTAATATTCTTGGATCCATGATGCTGGTGGAGTAGGTAGAAGGTACATTCACCTCCACCCAGGACCAAACTGGAATTGCAACTAAAATATAGAGCAGTCAACCTGAATAACCAACTGAAGACTAGCTGAAGAGAAGTCTTATAACAAAGGATTTACAGAAGAAGCTACATCAATGCTGGTAGGCAGGGCAGAGACACAAAAAGTGCTGGTCTCAGTCCCACAAGTGGCAGCTGAGATTCTGAAGGATTGGGGAGAAAAGGCAAGTATCATGCACTGTTGGTGGGGATGAGGATTGGTATAGCCATTGTGGAAAACAGTATGAAGTTTCCTCAAAAAATTAAAAATGGAAGTGCCATATGACCCAGAAATTCCACTTCTGGGAATATATCAAAAGAAACTCAAGACATTTATTATAAAGAATATATGCACCCCTATGTTCATTGCAGCGTTATTTACAATAGCCATGACTTGGAAGCAGCCCAAGTGCCCAGCAGTAGTAGAGTGGATAAAGAAAGGTGTGGTATATTTACACAGTGGAGTGCTACTTAGCCCTAAAAAAGAAGGAAATCTTATCTTTTGCAATAGTATGGATGGACCTGGAGAGTATTACACTAAGTGAGATAAGCCAGTCAGAGAAAGACAAGTACCATATGATTTCACTGATATGTGCAATCTAATGAATGAAATAAGCTAACAAACAAAATAGAAACAGTCTCATTGATACAGAGAACAGACTGACAGCTTCAGAGGGGAGGATGGGTGAGGGGCTGGGTGAAAAGGGTGAAGGGATTAAGAACAAACAAACAAAACCCCACACAGACACAGATAACAGTATGGTGATTACCAGAGGGAAAAGGGGTGGGGGAGGTAGAAGAGGGTAAAGGGGGGATAAATAGTGATGGAAGGAGACTTGATTTGGGGTAGTGAAGACACAGTACAATATACAGATAATATATTATAGAATTGTACACCTGAAGCCTATATACTTTTATTAACCAATATCACACCAATAAATTCAATGAAAAAATTTTTTAAATAAATCCAGTATGTCTTATAATCCAACAAAATGTCATCAAGAGGCTCAAATAATCCATTTTTATATTGCATTGCCAAGGAAAAAATGGGCAAAGTTAAAAGTATCTGGAGAACAGAGAAGTCCTTTTGAATCACTCTTGCCAATTAGCACATTTATTTCATGTGGATAATATTTTTCTGCCATTTATTTTTCTCTAGTTCAATGTTTTGACTTTAATAAGTCATAAGAATATTTATTGAAAATGGCGTGTTTTTGTTGTTGTTGTTGTTGTTAATGAAAATGTCTCCTTTCATCCTGCAAAATTCAGCACTGGGTCAAAAATATCAAGTGAAACAACAGGCAAATGTAATGCACCATTATTCTCCACTCCAGAACCACACCAGGGAGCCCACCGGAGTGTGTCATTGGTCTCAGATGGGGACATTGTCAGCAACAGAAAAACAGTAATCTCATTTCTAAAGACCATATCTACTTAAATGTTAAAGAGATGCAGTCCACCAAAGCCAAGGGGATTCCTTTAACCTCAACTTCACAGCTCTCAGGAAAGACAAGGGAACTATGTGACTCTAGGAATGAAGAAAGTGACTCATAACCATACTTTGCTTAGAACAGTGGTTCTCAATCAGGAGCTTTTTGCTACTCAAGGGACATTTACGATGTCTGAAAACATTTTTGGTTGTCAAAACTGGGGAGAGGGATTGCAACTGGCATCCAGTGGGCAGAGAACAGGGTTGCTGCTAAACATTCTATAGTGCCCAGCACCGCAGCAGCACCACACACACACACACACTCAAACACACACACAGAAGAAAATTATCTGGTCATGTATATCAATAGTTCAGAGAACAACATGTCTGATACATTACTAGAAATATTCTAAAGCTGTTGTACTGCTATGATGGGAATCAAATGTTCCACTTTTATTTTTGTCCCTTCATCATCCAGATCCTTCGAGCATTATCTTAACATCAGTAACAAAACCGCTTGCATTTATTGAGCAGGTTATGTATACAGTGTGCCACCCGGAGCATTTTTGAGTGCTGTTTAATCCTCCCAATGGCCCAGTGAGAAACAAACTGCTGATCGTCACCATTTTACAGTCGAGACAACGGAGGCGTAGGCACCCACTTGGGTCACACAGCTGCAAGAAATGAGATGGAAACTTGGTTCATCGGACTCTAGAAGCAAACATTTCATCCGCAGTGCCCCCTCACAAAAATAGCAAGAGAAATAGAAAACAAAGGAGACAACATTAAGGCAATTAATTTTCAAAAAGAGAAAAACAAGATTTTAATGAGCTGCTGGATGAGACTACATCGTACTTAATCAGCTCTTATGCCCGGTACCAATGCTCACTGCTGAGGATCCTGGCCTCTTCATTAACACACAGAATGGCTAAAAATGGCCCAAGTTAAGTACACTGAATTAGCTCAATTTCCATCTGGGTGGTTCTCCAAATCTCTCTCTAGACTCGTTTCATGGTAGTAAAAAAATAAAAAATAAAAATAAAAATAAACTGTTCCTAAACTAATTCAGAGCTGACTTGAATATATAAAAATAACTAATATTTTCCATGGAAACTTGAGGCAAGGTTTTTGGCCTGAATGATGTTGAGTGGGTGGGGAGCAGCGGGCTAACTGTTCCTCTAAATATTTTGCTTTGTGTGGGAGACCCAATTAGAAGTAAATTAGCTTTGTCATTGTAACCCAAGTTAGGCTAAACAAGACAGCAGGGTGGGACCCTAGAGCTACTAGCATTTAAGGAATACATACACAAAATACAACTGTAATTTGAAAGGGAAACAATTGTTGCCATCTGTAACTAAGGGAAGTCTCCTTAGTCATAGGTATGGGGTGGAGTTGGGGGTGGGGGTGGGGAACCAGAGATAACCTATATAAAAGGAAAAAGGTCAAAAATATTCTTCACAGGAGGGGAGTAAGTGATTTTCTCATCTAACTGGTAAGATCATCCAGACATGATAAAGAGTAGAGATAACAGTGCCATACCATATCCGGGCCTTCAACTGAATGGTTGATAAAAACAGAAAGGTGGCCATTTTTAAAGTGTCGCCTAAGAGTGGTTAAAAAGGGTTCATAAGATTGGAACTACATGAGATAAGTGTTTTTAAAGTATGTGGGTCTACTTAACCCCAAATGCATTTTTATCATTTTATGATTATTCCACCAGAGTCTTGATTCTATCATTATCCTTCTATTCCATTCCTTACCACATAGTATTGTATTTGTCTGCTAACGTGCTAGTCTTTTTTTCTTAGGCTGTGAATCTCTTGAGAGTATGGAATAGGCCATGTTCATATTTTTATCACCAGGACATAACATGGTATGTTTAGCGCATAATAGGTGACCAAGAGCATATTGACAAATAAAGTAATGTCATCTTGGAGATCTTAGGGAAATGCAACAAGCCTGTTACTGTTAAATATTTTTATTAGCGACCTGGATGAGAGTATAGCTATCTTGGAATATTTTTATTTTATTTTATTTGTTTTATCCTTACCCGAGGACATTTCTTCCATTTTTGTTGTTGTTGATGTTGTTCAGATAGAGTGGGAAAGAGAGAGAGAGAAAAACATCGATGTGAAAGGGACACATCGAGTGGCTGCCACCCACATGACCCAACCAGGGCCGGGGACAAACTGCAACCAAGGTACGTGCCCTTAGTGGGAACTGAACCCAGGTCTCTCTGGACCACAGGCCGATGCTCTAACTGCTGAGCCAAACCGGCCAGGGCTGTCTTGGAATATTTTTAAATGGCACAACTATAAGAGGGTTAGCGATATATGTTGATTGACCAAAGTAGAATTAAAAAATATCTCCACAGGCATGACAATTGGGCCAAAATTAACAAGATGTAATCTAGCAGAGATAAATATAGACTCCTGCTGTTAGGCTCAAACACTCAGTTGCACAAATACAAGCCAAATTTGTCTTAGTTTAGTAGTATTTTATATGACAAAGAACATCAGTGATTTCATTGAGAGGAATTTTCATACGAGCCAAGTGCATGATTTGGCTGCTAGAAAGGCTAGTGTGATCTTAGGCTGCCTTACCAGAAATGAGTTATTTACGACATATAGCCCATGGAATTGGGAAATAGTTTGGCGTGGCCATCAGTGGCATCGTAACACATAAAACAAGAGAAGCGGGGGGCTGCTGCACTCACTACAGTCAAGCCACCTCCAGGCCTGCGTTCAGCTCCAAGTACCACATTTTAAGAGGAACATTGACAAACTCACATGTCTGAAGAAGCTCCAGCTAGACAAAGCTCCAGAAATCAGATCTTATGTTCCTATGCTGGACACGGGGGAAAAACTCAAACTAGAGAAGGAAAGACATTCCTTGAAGAATATGATGACCAGATGGGGAACATGTGCCCTGTTTCCTGTCTTGCAATCTCCATAGCTAGGACCACCTGCCCACCATTTTTATTCACTCGTTTAATTATCTCTAATGTGCACTACGTGGAAATAGGAATCCTATTCCTATGAAGGGAAAACGTAAGAAACCCTGATTTGGTGACTCCATTGCCTCAGTGTCAAGTAAAATTGTTGGTGACATCATGATGACTTTATCGACTCTTATCCTTGTGACCAAACAATCACTCTGCTCCCCATTTCAGCATCTGAGTCCTTCTTTGTTCTGCCCACTTTGATCATCTTCCTGATGATGTCACTTTTCTGCCTCCCTCCCTGGATTTCTGTGTTTGGTCTCTTCATAGGCTCCCTGTCACTGTGCTGAGATAGACAGCGTCTTGAGAACCTCTTCCGTAGGTGAATGTTGACCCTGGAGACTGTTCCCCCAGCCAGGCTCATGAATATCCCTAATCTCGAGGTCCCGCATGCTCCCACAGTGGCTTGCCCATTGCTTTCCTACTTAGGATCTGTGTGACTCAGACTAAAGCAGTCCTACAGAGAGAAGATAAGGTGAAGATTTTCTTTCATTCAGTTACAGGGAAGATGTTTCGAATAATCCAAGCTTTTTATAAACCCAGATGAGCTGCATTTGAGAGAGACTGACCACCACCAAGAACTCCCCAGCAATGGTTGGAGCACAGCCAGGAGAGGGTTTCTGCATTGTGAGCAAGCTGGGCTGGACTGGGTTTCGGGTACAATCTCTCAAACGTTAGTGTTCCAAAGCCAGCCAGGAAGCTTATTTATAGAGGCAGAATTCTCCGAACTCAGTAGGTCTGGGTTGGATTCCAAGAATCAGCATTTCTAATAAATCTACTTTCTACTTCCAGGTAGTTCCAATATACGTGGATGTGGGCACACTTTTTAAAACTCTCCAAAGGAAGGTAACCAACATCTACTAAAAACCTACTCCGTGTTAAGGGTTTGTATATTTTTTCTTAACTAAACCTCAACACAGTTCTGTGGGAGCTATGACACTTTTGTTAAGAACTCGGGCTCAAGAACCACGCTGCTCCAGTTCAAAGCCTAGCTTCTCCACTCCCTAGACTTTTCCTTGCCTCAATTTCCTTTTCTGAAAAAAATGGGCCATATTAGTAACCATCTCATAGGGTTGTTATGAGGATTAAATAGTTCAGTTCATATAAAGTGCTTAGAACAGTGCCTGGCACACGTGAGCACTCAGTATTAGGATTACGGTGGGTGACAGTATCATTCCCCATTTTGCACATAAGGAAATTGGAACTCCAGGAAATGAAGTCACTTTGCCTCAGATCCCTCAGCTAGTAATGACCTCAGCCTGTCTGCAAAGACTATACATTACTGCTCCTCCCAACTCCGGGATTCTATGGCCCTACCAACCAAAGACATCACTGTTGATAGGATTGGGTGGGAAACTGATTTCTAAAGATGGCCATATGCCTATGGGGAATAGACAGATACCTAGCTCAGATCCCACCATGAGTGACTTTACAAATGAGGAAACTGAGGTTCAGAGAGTAAAGTGATGTTGAACTCGGTTCCTCCACCACCACATCATGGCTTTGTCACTACTCCACACTACCTTCCCTGTGGCTCTAACCTAGAATGAGTCACTGGCCACCTGGGAGAGTCTTCTCATTCTAATGAACACAAATGTTTTAGAAACAAAAGTAGGAAACAAAAGTAGAATTCAGAGTGGAACCAGTTCTTGTATAAAGACACTACCACCTACAGACATGGAAACAATGTATTTCCTGAAAATATTTACTTGCTCATAGCCACAGCCTAAGAGACTTATCTAACAATTGACATCTTAAGAGGAACCAAAAGACAGCACTATGGGGAAAGAACTTGAATCTTATAAACAAGGAAAACTTAGCAAGTCGGCACTGAAAGGACTGGCTTTGGAAACGGGCAAACTTGTTTGAAATCTTGCCTCTGCCACTTACTCGCCATTTTATTGACCTTTCTGAAATTCCATTTTTCATTTACAAAAATGGGAATGATCACGGCTACCTTGCAGAGTGTGAGGTTTGAAATGACATCAAGTAAAGCCCCTAGCCCAGTATCTGCCACATGGAAAGCGCTCAGTGGTGGTAGCTGCTCATCCAGACCTCCAAGACTGTCATGCTAGGGAGACACAGAACTCACCTCCAGAGAGCAGGTGACTCCCGGAGCCATGGGCAGGGGAAAGGAAGGTCAGGATGCTGGTGGAGAGCAGAGAGAGAAAAGTTCATGCTCTGCATGCACTGCACCAAACCTTGAGCTACCGCTCTTCTTAGCGAAGAATTTGGAGGATGAAAAATTACTACGATTCTCTATATCTAATTAGACATTCCCTTGAAAAAAATTCTTAGTATGAAGCCTTACTAACATGCATTATTTTATATAATCTCCTCTGGGACAAAGAACTTTTCCTACACATTCCTAATGTTTCAGTGTCAGTACTCAAGAAGGTTTTACTAAATGAAAGAATTAATTATTGTCATTCAGCCTACCACAAAAGAAACATAACATATACGAGTCCTCACAGCAAATACACTCAAGAATTTTCTAATCCAAGGGTCAGCAAACTTTTTTTGTAAAGGACCATATAATAAATATCTAGCCTTTGAGAAACATACAGTCTCTGTCATGTATACTCAACTTTGCCAATGTAGCAAGAAAGCAGCCCTAGAAAATGGGAAAATGAATGAATGTGTCTGTCTTGTTTACAAACACTGAACTTTGAATTTCTTCTCATTTTCATGTGTCATAAAATCTTTTAAAATATTTTCAACCATTTAAAAATGTAAAGACCATTCTTAGCTCATGAGCCATGTGAAAAACAGTCCTAGATTCTAGTGTATGTCACAGCATCAGCGAATGTTTTCATGCAAAGCTGCTTCCAATTATTCCCAATAGAACTGAAGCTAAAGCCATTTCTCAAAAAAAAAAAGCTTCTAAATATTTTTTTACATGGAACCAAACTCAAAATACATACAAATGGTAATTTAATTCTAATTTTCAACCTCCAATGGTTGACCTAATATGCCCATATCATATTGTGAATGTAAGTGGAAAAAAATGTACTCTATTGAGAGCTATACTCCCTTAGGCTTAAAATTTTCTTTTTCTAAATGATAATTCATTGGAAAATCAGTGACAATTTCATGAATATAAACGTAATTAAGTACCATCAGGATCTTCCTGAGGGACCCTAACCTTCGAGTGTGTGTGTGTGTGTGTGTGTGTGTGTTTCATTTTAAACTTATGCACAGAATCTAAATAAATTAACCATATATGTTTACAGAGTTCAGAGAAGTATCCACATTGTTATTTACATTGCATTTCTGTTATCTCTGGCTCTGTCTCCTGTAAAATGTCAATGCAGAAAAAACAACAGGAACAGGATATCTGTGGGATTTAAATCTCTTCTAATCTAGTCAGTTTATACATTGGCTACAGACAGCAAACTGAAAACCAAAACTATAAAGAATGAGACAAACTTTAGGTATTTAAAAAATCAAACAATTGTAGTCTTATCACATGTGTTCATTTTTTATTTCAAAAGCATTATTTATGTTTTGCTGGAGGAAAGGCATAATCTTATAAAGGCTAATCTTACTACCTAAACTTTGTATGGAGAGGGAGACTTTTATTTTAAATAACTGATTATCTGGGACCCATTTCAACTTCACCACTGACTCACCTGCACTTGGGCAAGTTGGAACTTCCTGAGTCACAGTTTTCTCACAGTTCACGTCTTGTAAACATTATTTTGGTCAAGTTCTGATGACTCAGAGAATGCTTTACTGTCACATCTGTATATGGACAGCAAGGCTGGATGAGAACCAAGAGAACCAGAGGTTATGTTTTTGACACAAGAGTCGGGACTAATAATTCCAGGCTCCGAACATGAGAAAATCTTAGAGAGTCTGTTTTCAAGGTTCTTGTTTATTTGCTGCTTGTTTTTTTATACTAATATATAGATATATGACTATAAATATATAGGTGTAGGATATAATAACTAACCCTTAATAACACCAGTTATTTAGTGTTGCATTAATTTTAGAATTGTGCTTTTTGGGAACTCCAAAAATTCGTAGGATTTTTATTATCTCTCTTCCTACCCTTAGTTCTCCAAATGTGTTTGTCTTATCTGTTGAATTTGTAGCATTTACTCTTTCATCTGGAGTTTCTAACTTTCCAAAGAGGTCTAATATCAATGCTTTACATGATCCATACATGTCTATGAAGAAATATCCATTCTGATTTTTTATTGTAATTATTTGAAGCAGTATGTACTCATTGTAAAAAATTAAATAAGAGGTAGAAAAAAAATTAATAATCTCCTCC
Organism: Molossus molossus; assembly: GCF_014108415.1. NCBI lineage: Eukaryota > Metazoa > Chordata > Mammalia > Chiroptera > Molossidae > Molossus > Molossus molossus. The sequence goes on along the minus strand of NW_023425345.1, from coordinate 61,855,514 downwards.
AACTCCCAATCACTTCCATCTCAAGAGCTTACCAATGCCACCTGTGTGGTATCCAGTCTCTTTGACCTGTCTCTATACTTATCAAGGCATATACCAACATATATATCCATATATTGGGTTTTTTTTACTTCATTTGTTTTAAATTCAGATTATTCTTTATATATTATTCTGTAATTTGTTTTAATTCACTTTAAAATGTGTCTTGAATATGCCTGTAGGTAAATATATCTATGAATTGACTTTATTCTGTTTTGATGCGTGCATAATATTTTACAAAGTAGATTAATAAAATAAATATTTTTATAATTCTCTAAGTTGATGGACATTCAGATTTTTCCCAGATGTTTCTACTACAAACATCCATATACATGTTTTCTTACATACCTGTGCAAGTATTTTTCTATAGTTCCAAAAGAGAAATCTGCCATCAAATATATTTTCTGAAGAGTTAAATGAGCTCACTCCAGGTATATGTCAGTGTTGATTTTTAGCAAGCTCTTTAGTGCTTTTCATTATGATGGGTAAAGAATTATACTTTATTATTGCTTGAGTACTAATGAGTATATGTACTTTCTTGAGTACTAATGAGGTTGATCATATTTTCAAATATTTATTGAACATTTGACTTTTTACTCTTTTTCTGTAGTTTTTTTTCTTTTTGATAAGCAATGCACAGCAATTTTTTAATTTTTGCAATAAGAACTCATTAGTATTAAAAACACTTTCTCTGAATTTGCCATTTGACTTTCTTGTGTTATAGTTCAACATGGAGAGAAGTGTATGTTTTCTGTAGTCATCCATCTATTTCTTTAAGGTCTCTGGTGTTCCTTCTTTCTTCCATTTCTTTTTCTTTCTCTTCTTTCACTTTTTTATAGCTAGGCCTTTAATATATCTCTATCTATTTCCATACATGATATCACATAAGTATCGAACTTTGTGTTTTCCAACTAATTTTCAATTTTACCAACACCACTTATTAAATATATCATTCTTTCCCCACTGAGTTGAAATGTCGTCTTCATAATATATTAAGCTATATAAATGGACTCTATTTAGTTCTGCTGATCTACTCATCTATTTCCATGCCAACCATACAGGTTTGATGACAGTAGTTTTATGATAAGTTTTGATATCCAGTAATGCAAGAATCCCATCAGCAATATTTTCTCAAGAATTGTTGGCAATCCTGCAACATGTATTCTTTCACATGAACTTTAAAATTATTTTGTTCTACTTTAAAATGTACATGTGGAAATTCTGATTAAATACATATAAATTGATTTTATGTATTTATTTTTAAATGACTGATAGTTTCATAATATTAACTCTTTCAAGTCAGAAACAGGACATGTCTTTTCAGTTACTTAGAACCTTTAATAACATTTTATAGTTTTGTTCACACATATTCTGAAACTTTCTTTTAAATGCATTCCTTTCATTCTGATTACTAACATAATGAAGAGCAATTAATTTGCTTTTGCACTAATCTTATATCCAGCCACTTTAGCAAATTTTAATTCTTTTAGTACAATCACTTGGGTTATGTGAAAATAAAGATATTTGTCTCTTTTAATATTTATACCACTGATTTTTTCTGTCTCATTGCTTTATCTAGAACCTCCAAAATAACATTTAATAAGAAGAAGAATAGTGAGTGTTCTAGTCTTAGTCTTACTCTTAATGAGAATAACTAATATTCTATTGTTTTCTTTTTTCTAGCATTTTTATTGGGAATTCAGTTAATTTTAAATTTAGTTTGCTTTTTTTTTTTAGACTCTATTGATAAATGATACTGCTTTTTTCTTCTTTCATTTGATAATAAAATGAATTATGTAGATGGCCCTTTTTTATTTGAACCATCCTTGCATACCTGAAACAAAATCTACTTGATATATTATTCTAGTAATAAACAGCAAAATTTGATTTGCCTATAAAAGTCTAGGTCTAGCCCTGGCCGGTTTTGCTTAGCAGTTAGAGCATCGGCCTGCGATCCAGAGAGACCTGGGTTTAGTTCCCACTAAGGGTATGTACCTTCGTTGCAGTTTGTCCCTGGCCCTGGTTGGTCGTGTGGGTGGCAGCCACTCGATGTGTCTCTTTCACATAGATGTTTCTCTCTCTCTCTCTCTCTCTCTCTCTCTCTCTCTCTCTCTTCCTCTCTCTCCCTCCCACTCTGTCTGAACAAAAAAATGGAAAAATGTCCTCAGGTGAGGATAAAAAAAAAAAAGTGTAGGTCTATAACTTTTATATTTTCAGTATTTAGTTTGATATTAAGGTTATGTTAGCTTTGTAAACGGCATGTATACTTTTTCTATGGTCTTGAATAATTAATTATATTATACATAAATTATCTCTCTTTGAATGTTGTCTAGGATGCAGATGTAAAACCATCTGGGTCTCACATGTTTAAAAACACTGAGTGTTCTGGAACAACCTTGTACAGTATTTCTACTATCTTCTATAGCAATTGGTCTGTTTAGTTTTTCTATATTTCCTAGGATAAAATCTGGTGTTTATATTTTGCTTGATAAACTACATAATAAATTATATAATAAAATTTCAATTCATAACCAGACAATTCTATATAATATTCTTAAAATTCTATTAAGTTCAATAATATCTATAGTTATATTTTCTTTATCATACCTAACATTATATGATTTTTTCTGTTTTGTTCTTAAATCAGACTTTCCAGGAAAATATCTATTACATTTCAAATATACATATAGCAAATAATAACTAGGGAAATAAATAATAACTCTCTAGAAGATAACAACTTTATCTATAGGAGCTTGGTGTAGTCATCAAAAATATTTGTTTCCTCACTGACATAGTAACAAATCAGCCCAGGCAACGAGGGCACAATAACCAATTAATTCTTCAACACAATACAATAGCCTTAGACTTTATTTATTCATGTGCATATTTGTTTACTTATTTATTCATTTCGGTTATCTAGGGGGATTCTACACCATTGTTTCTACTTCATGTTATACCTGAGTTAATGTAACAGTGACAATAAAACCTTCTAAATCCAAACTGAAAAAAAAAAGGGGGGGTGTCTTGAGATTGGATTAAAAGTTAAATGAAGAGATAAATACTTCTTTTACATTGATGGGTTCAGGATAATTAACAAGATGTCCCCTTTTCTTTCTCCTGCCTCCCTAATCTACCGCCAATGGATCATGTGTAACCCTTTATGTCTTCCTCCTTTGACTCTAATGTATAAAGTAAGGTGCAAAATTGCCATTCTCTGAAGCATTTTCTCAATCTATTGAAATTTTGCTTCCCAGCAATTGTCATCAAGTTTGGCTCCAATACATTCATAAAAAAATCTCTCGAAAAAAAAAAAAAAAAAAAGTGTCCTGACTTTCTGTATTAGACTCAAGAAATTATTTTCTTCACTAGATCTGAGAAACCTTATGTCATGGTTCCAGAGTGTCTACAAGGCCCTTCTTATAACACTTCTAGTTATACTTGTTTGTGTCACAGTTAATATTTGTTGTCCATTATCTTGGATGATTCTGCATAGCCACTGTCCAAACAGATGATTTAACAAATGATGCAAAAACAAAAACAGGATGAAAACATGCTGCTGATCAAAGATGGAATCTCATGTTCACAAGAATAAACAATAGTAATTAATATCTTGGCAATCTTCCTGCAGCTTCATCTGGATAAGGACCAAAATGGGGGAGGGCAAATAAAAATGTTCACGTGATCTTAGGGACATGAGTGATTGTTCTCTAGCTATGGTAGCAAGGAGCCATCAGAACCAATTTTTTTCTTGTAACTCATCGTTATTGTTGAATGTATTACAGATGTCCCCCATTTTCTGATTCGTTGCCCTCTCCTCCCAGTCCTGCCCCCCTCCTGCCTTCCCCACACTGTTGTCGGTGTCCATGGGTTATGCATATATGCATAGCAGTTCTTCGGTTTATCTCATCCCGCCCTCCCTTCCCCCTTCCCTTTGTGGTTCATCAGTCTAACAACTAATTTGTACTTCTTAATTCCTTCATCTTTCAGAACCACTTTTAAATTTATTCCATTGATCAGTGACAGTTTTGCCTCAATTAACATGCTTTTGCAAGCCAACCAATCAGTAACAGTCCTTCACTTTTAAAAGTCAGTGAATGAGAAAGATTTAGTCCAAGAAACATGCCGCTGAGTTCCAACCAATCAACAACAACCTCACTTGAGTAATTCCGCTTGAACAGATGATGTCAACACACTGCATGCTTCTCCAAGTATGCCAATCCCTGAACCCCATGCTGCTCAAAACTTCTACCTAAGTTGGCACTCTACTCTTCTCAGGGAGACTGTGTGGTTGGCATAGTTCTCCCCATTATACAATATAAATTCAGCATTGTCTTTTTATTCCAGATATTAAGTAGTGATCTCACCACCATTTGATATTCAATATTTATTTGTGCTAACTATGAGATTAAAAACACAACAATTAAGATGGTAAGACAAGTTTGCTGCTCCCCTGTGAGTTCATAGAGTAAAATGTACACTATTTTCAAATATGCTTAATGTTCTTAAATATCCTGAAAAACAGTGAAGATAAGCATAAGAGAGATATAGAAATATGTTTTTAAAAAAAGTTCCCTGGCTTGGTGCATAGCTGATTGAAATAAATCTAATTTACTATCTGTACAAATAATGTAGTCTTCATGCTTATAATAATGTTAACTTCTAGTACACCTTTAAGTCTATTTTGGGACTAGACAGATGAAGAAGAGAAAGAAAGATAAAGGATCTGAGAGAGAAAAATCAGTAAAGAAAGAAGAATAAAAATAAGAGAAAGTAAGTTCTAACAAGTTATTTATGAGGAGATAAAAAAGCCTCAGTGAATCTATAAACTGAACAAAGTTTTTTTGCGTATGCTTTTTTTAAATTTTCCATAACCTCACTCCTGACCTCTGAGATACTCTCTATTTGCCCCCTTGTCTTAACTGAGGACCTCACTTAACCTCACCGGCTGTCAGCTAATCTCCATAAGAAGGCAATAAAGGTTCCTTTTAAAAACCTGTATTGGGCACCCATTGTGCGTCAGGCCCAATACTGGGTGTTCTCCCTCTCAGAGAGATTCTCAAAGACACAAAGGCACTTAAAACCCAAAGTAATAAATCCACTGATGAAATTTTAAGCACTAAGTATCTGGTCAGGCATGTATTTGGGGCAAGGAACCATACAAATAGCTGTAAGAGCATTTGTGAACTATGGTAAATCCCGTACGCCTTATTAAATTTCTGCTGCGTCTTCCAGGTGTGGTAGGCAGTTAGACAGACGTGAGCAAAGCAAGCACAATGGGCCAGGGCAGAAAACCCCAGATGCCTACCAACGAGCAACACTGGTGAAACAAGAACTGCACCCCACGGTAACCATCGCTGCCTTAGCACATCGCTGGCCATGTGGTTCGGACCCTCCCCTGGCCTTTCTCCCCGGGCATGTCTCTAGTTGTGCTATAGACCCCTTTGGAGGACAAACAAGGGGGCAGGAGAGTAGCCTCCTACAAATCCCGTACGAGCCTTGCTGACCACTCCCTTAATCATCAAGCCCCGGGACTGTAAGGTTCTAACCCACATCAATTCATCTTAGGAACAAGGCCTGGGTTCTGTTGACCAGAGAGAAAGAGTTTCGGTCAAACTAGAGATAATATCTAGGCCTTTGTTGTGTTTCAGCTCCAGGCCCAGAAAAGCAGCAAAACCAGATAAACGATCCCATGGCTGAGCTCAAGACCAGCTGTGATGACTAATGACCCCTACCTGGCACCGAGCAACCAGTGGAGATCATGACCCTGAAAGGACCTCAGGACAGATGGCCCAGCATGGCTCCCTCTATGGGGCACGCCTGTGCCTTTCCCTACCCCTTCCCCCAGTGCCTTCTCCTCGCCTCCTCTTTCTCCTGAGCTCCAGGGGCCTTCTTTCGCCTCTGTAACTAGTTTCCTGAGCCCATGTCCTCTATGGCTCACTTCTTCTACCTCTGTGACTTTCCAAATACATTTTCTCTTATAGTTTGGGTCTTGAAACTGAATTTGTTCCTAGCCAGCCCTCAAGTACCGGGGCTGCTGAACCGAGGTCCTGTCTGATTCCACTGGTATAACACCTGGTGCTGTTTCCTCGCCAGCACAGGGATGAGTCTTCAGGATGAGGCTAATTGTCTCTTTCACATGTCTCTGTGTCAGTATATGGACAGCGGATTTAAGGAGAAGGAGCTTTTATTTTAAGTTTATCGTAGCTGCCCCTGGCTCGGCTGGTTAGAGCATCATCCTGATACACCAAGATTGCAGGTTAGATCTCCGTTCAGAAAACAGACAAGCAGCAGCCAATGAAGCATCAGTAAGTAGAACAATAAACTTCTTTCTCTCTCTGTCTCTCTATCTTTCTCTCAGTAAATACATAAATAATATAAAATAAATTAGTTTACCATAGCAGAAAACGGTGGATTTGGCTGAAGTAACCTTTGGTCACCATCGGAACCAGATCTGCATGGTCTCATACTATTTTTGTTTAATAACTGCCATTGTACTTCGTGTGTAAGTGTGGATGAGAAAAGCTATAGCAATTATACTATATCCCTGTTGACTTTCATTCTCTTTACATAAAGATTTTAAAATTCATAATTTTGCTAACACAGGCACAGTTTTCTCATTCTGTTAGCTAAATTACTGCTGAATTCAATATCCGTTTGACGGTGAAGCTTTCCTCATGTCAATTGTTATTATATTTAGTACTAAACCAGCCCTAAAATGTTTTTTTTTAAACTGGAAAGGAAAGTAATTCAAAATTATATGAGCTAGAAATCAATTTTTAAAAATAGATTTAATGTTTTGAAGTACTCAAAGTTGTTCTCCTTATTAAAAAAAAATTTGCTTTCTTAAACTATGTTTATTAAGTAAATTAATTTTTAAAGTTTTTCAGCAAAATAGGCTGTGTGATTACTTAAAAGAGAAAGTCATCATCTGAATTCCAAATGTTCCAACTGTTCTGCCCCAACTTCTGAAGTTTTTGTAAGCCAGAGGTTAAGGTCCAAAAAGAATCTCAGGCATCGCTTGACATCTTTTTTTCCTTTAATTTTCTCCCTTCCTTCATTTTTGAAGCATTGGCAAAACTGGTCTAATTTCTCCTCTTACAAAACTGTACCACAGAAAACAGTGTGTGTGTGTGTGTGTGTTCTTTGTTTATTTATACATTTTGATTACTTCTTTTAATGGCAATAGTTGCATTGTAATAGTAATCTAAACTACAAATTGCCATCCCACCAAGTAAATGAGCTGTTTACATAACAATGATGTTTCAGGAGGAACCAAATTTGAACACATTTTGAAAATTCACTGTTCTCTGCTCTCACTAGCTCTGTGGCTCTCAGCTATCACCGTGGTTCTGCCTGTCTCAGTTTCTCCATCTGTAAAAAGGAGATAATTCCTTTACACAAAATGAAATTGTTAGGAGTAAGTGGGGTCAAGCACAACAATGTATGCAAAAGCACTGTGTGAACTTTAACAAAAAATGTGAAACACAAATAACCTTTTCAAGTATACATATGGCAATTTTGACCCAGAGAGCACAGAGGAAGGAGATTAAAATTTAAAAATTCAATAAGATTAATCAAATGCACAGTAGCTTCTCTCCTTGGCAGCCTAGAAAATTTGCTATACAGTTACTATTTTGTTAACATTTTTATTGAGAAAGAATTCAGACAGAGGGTCCAAGAATTCAAAGATAATTTGCATTAGGTCAATTTAACAATTTGCATTAGGTCATTTTGTTACTCCAGAGAGATATGCGCTGAGGATTTCAGGAAATACACACTATATATTTTGGGGTTTCTGATTCAGAGACATTTTAAGCATCCTTCCTACCAGTAGTAATTATTTACTTATTTTTACTTCATTTTACTACTGTTTCAAATGTCTCATCACACCAAATGCACCTGATCAAATTCTTCCTGCAAAATTCCATGATGTCTATCTCAGCTCCCACTGCATGTTTTCACAGCGAAGTCTGTGTCTACATCAGCACTTCTATTATACATTTGTTTCTTGGGAGCAAAAAACTCATCCATGAAAATTAACTACAGCTGAAACTTGGCAGACAGCTTAGAAGCACATTTTGTTTTTACCAACCTTCATGAAAATCCATATGGCTGTTTCTAAATTCCTGTATATCAGGTTTAAATAAAATAAATCCTGGCCAACATGAGACACTTATTTAGGCTCATTAACTTCAAAACCAGTTTTTTTAATGCAATTATTCCATGACTGGCTCTCATCTCTTCTCCAAGTCTCTCAGCCCCCACTCTGGGTAGATGCCTGGTCACCCTGGTGGCTGGCCTGGCTGACACCTGCAGCCCACTTCTAACCTTGAGGTGTGCAGCTATGTTTCGTATTGTCACAGGACTGTAAAATTTCCTGGGAGCTGCCAACTGAACTGTCACATCAGAGATTCCCTTGGCCCGGCCCGGCTCCTACTCTGCCCCACCCAAAGACATGCCCCTTACCGTACTGTGGTCACATCCATACACCCCAGAAGGCAGCATGTGAAAATTCACTTCTCACCCCTGTAGGCAGAGCTGTCTCTGCTTTGAACTGTTGGAAATGAGTTCTCCACGGGTCTCTCATATTTCCGCATGTCTTGCAAATGAAGCTCTTTTTTTCCAGACCATCTTTTCAAGGATGTTTGTACAGTGAGCAGCCTTGGGAGACAGAGATAGGGTCTCCCTCTGGGGGAAAGGGCCAGCCACGCTTACTTCCTAGCATAACAAGACAACCAAGGGCGGCACACTTACTGCCCATTGTATTAAGACTCCTAAACTCCTGAACAGGAGTGTCTCCCTCCCGCAGATGCAGGTATATCATCCAGCCCTCCTCACCTTCACCCTGTGGAAATCCAGGTTGCACAGAAATGCTGACTCTCTGGCAACTGCTTTTACTCTGAGTAATAAACTGTCCACCTCTGACCCAGCCATCTCATCTCTTCTAACAGCATTCACGAAACTGGCAGGCTAACTAGTTAGCTGGTAAATAGGGGGGAACTCAGGTTCTTGCAAGTTGGGTGAAGCTCTGAACACACAGCCTGTCTTTTACTACAATGGAAGCTCCTTGCAAGCTGAGACCACATTTATTTTATTCATCACTCTATCCCCAGCACTTAGAGCACTTCCTGATAAATCAATGGCGGTCAGTACTTATTTGTTGAGTGTGCAGTAGAGAGCCACATTCAAAAGGTAGGAGAGAGCAATCCATCGGGGCTCCCTGGTGACAAAGGTTGAATAGAAAAGTGAGGTGTCAGGTGAATTCTGATTGTCCCCCTACGTCCAGTTTTCCCTTCACTCTGCTGTGAGAATTTTAAAATCTCATTCAGAGACACGGCCTCTCCAAAAACACGTGTCCTTTAGTTTGAGAATAGAAACACACCTTAGAGTTGTACAGCTTTGCTTCTAGTGGATGACAGAATGTAGCCTCGGAGATTCTGTATCCTCTCAATTAGAACACGTGTGGTGTTTCCTCTTCAGTTGCAGCTTCTCAAATGTTTCTGCTGTCCCTCCACCAATGGCAGGACTGGAGCAGCAAAGTGAATGACAGGCCACTTACCCCTTATTTTCAAAACATTTGTTAAGACACAATCGGGTTGAGTTCAAAATACTGGGATTAATTTTTTTCTGAATCCTTTTTTCCGCAGAATTTCAGAAAGATTCCTCCCTGCTGGTTCTTTGGTCTGACTTCATGGCAGTGTATCATTTACTATGCTATTTTCAGAGAAGGATTTTAAATTTCTATAAAGAATTGAGGCACCCTGGGGCTAAGCTGGACACTTTGAAAACAGAAAGGGCCTGTGTGCTTGTGTTCAAGAGCAGAGCCACAGGGGACAGAAGCAGAAGAGGATGGTGCAGCAGACGGGACCACAAGGACAGGGCCACAAAGGAGCCCAGAGAGTGAGGACCGGCGGCCTGAAGCAGGGGCCCCGGTGTGGCTCCACACAAAAGCCTATTAGGGAACTTCCTACATCACTGGTTAACACCTTGCTAGATCTCTTTTGTTTTTGGATCAAGAAGTTCCTTAGGATTCATGCAGAAAGAGCAGGACCTGTCAATATCTCTCAGTCCTGTAGAACTGGTCACCCCCTTTCCCCCTAAAAACTGTTTAAGACGAACCTTAAACACTCACACCTTACTTCCAGGCCTCAAAAATGAGATTAGATAGATAGATAGATAATAGATGATAGATAGATAATAGATGATTAGATAGATGATAGATAAATAGATAGATAATAGATTAGATAGATAATAGATGATTAGATAGATAGATGATAGATAGATAGATAGATAGATAGATAGATAGATAGATAGATAGATGATAAATAGACAGACAGTGGTATCCAAATGGCGAGGGTGCCTGTGAGTGCCCTGGTAAGATGAAAACAAAACGATTCCAAACATCAGACCTCATGCTAGTCAACAGCTGCACTTACAAATCAGTCTCAGTTCTAAGCTTTCACTGATTCCAACTTCAGAAGAGCAAATACCCAATGAATCGGTTTTAGAATAAAACAAACCAAACAAATGTTTGATACGGACTTCCTGTTCAGGACGGAGAAGGATTAATAGCGCTTGGCCTGACGAGAGCTCAGGCCCGGGCAGGTGGCAGGCAGGGTTCCACGGGCGAGCCAGCACACCTCCGCGGGCCGGCTTAGCCAAGCCCTGGCCTCCTTTCCACCGCCGCTGCCAGCGCAGCGAACCGAGCCAGAGTGTGGTCGTTCTCTAATGAGGCTGAGCAGAAGGAACCGAGTGGAGCTTTTCTTGTGGCCAAAGCAAGACGAAGTTGTGAATTCAGACCTCCAGAGGCGAGAGGCTTATGCACTCACCAGCTGCCACTCTGCTGCCCTTCACACGAAGCCTCGCGGTGGCCACGCACAGAGCACTGTTAAACTGGATGCCAGGAGTCCCCTTGAAAATGGCTTTCCATTCTGGGCAGTGAAGCGATCTCTGGGTGTGAAGGCACGTCTGAGATTTACAAGCTACTACTGACATCAAAAATGCAGCATTTGTTATTCTCCTTTCAGTGTCCTGTAGGCATATTGGCACTCATTAAATGCTTCCTAAAAATATCATTTGGCAAACATTCATGTTTGGTTCATAAAGGCTGACGTACATTGTTGAGAGGATCATTTAAGAAAGCCGCTGTAAAAATGTAAGCATGTGCATTCACTGAATCAGGTTGTTTCATTTGAATTAACATGTCGAATTTTCCCCCCTCTGTCCAAAAGCACAGCTTACGTTCCAAAGAACTGCTTCTGGAGCCTCCTTGCGCCTGTGGGTGACTCCACACCTCTCTCAGACTGAGCCAGGTTGCAGGTCTATGTGTCCAGTTTCCTCAGATTATATTGGGAACAGGAAAAACAGGCCACGTTAGAATTCTTCAGCAGGATGTTGAATTAATTTGTCAATTAGATGTGCTTGCTTACATTCCCATCTGGATGTCATGAGACTCCAAAGCTGTCTTCTCACGGTATAAGTAGAAAATGAGAATTGACCAGACCTGTTATTTGAAGCAGGCTAAAGGGTAACCTAATGACCATCTTGTTTAATTGGGACCAGAAGTATACTAAAGAACATTGGTCATTATAACCCTGAAGATCCACGAGAGGAGACATCAGTAGAGGGAAGAAATTCCTCATTGCTGAGCTCTCTGTCCAGCCCTATTCCAACCCAGGCAGCAGCTAGAGAGCAGAAGTAAGAATAAACAGAGCACGAGAGTAAAAAAGAGGGAAAGAGAGAGAACAGGGTGATTGGTTGAAGAATTGTTTGCAAAATACCTGAACTGGCTGACTTTTTCATTCCTTCGTGCACAGCGGGGCCATATGCATCCAAGCTAAAGCAGAAAATTGTGCTGTGGAGACAGTGAGCTGTCTGCCTAAAGGAACTAGGGCTTCCAAATAAAGGACTAAAACCACACAGTAGGGCCCTCACTACAAGTCTTGGGACTGGGGGGAGAGATTTCTGCCTTTCTGACACTAGAGTGAGATGCAACAGGCAGCAAGCTCTCTGTGTTACATAGAGCTTAGTCAACTCTCTCGTTCCGGATATGGGCTGGTGAAGTCAGGTGAACAAAGCATGTATTTATCTATATAAATTGACCTCATTCTTCATTCACAAATATGAATAAGAAACCAAGGTCATCAGACATTTGAGGAAGACCATCAATACCAAACAGAAGGATCAGGCTGAACAAATAGAACTGACCTCAGAGAAAACAAAAATAATTCAGACTCAATCAAGAAAATTTTAAATTAATATCAAATATATGAAGGAAGGTATTGATAACATATAAAGGATAAGATTAAGAAGGAATAATGAGAAAGAAAGAGCTCTTTGAAAATAATAATCTGATAGCCAAAATAATTTTCAATAAAAAGTTGAAGAAAGGGATTAAGAAGTTCAAATTGGCCCACCCAGTGTGGCTCAGTGGTTGAGCATTGATCCATGCACCAGGAGGTCGCCAGTTCAATTCCCAGTCAGGGCACATGCCCAGGTTGTGGGCCAAATTCCCAGTGTGGGTCATGCAGGAGGTGGCCAATCAATATTCTCTCTCACTGATGTTTCTATTTCTCTCTCCCTCTCCCTTCCTCTCTCTCTAATATCAATAAAGAAAAAAAGTGAAAATTGGCAGTTACAAAATAGTCATGGAGATGTATAGTACAGCATAGAGAATATAGTCAATAATATTGTAATAAGTATATATGGCGCCAGGTATATATGGTGCCAGGTAGGTACTAGAATTATCAGGGGTATGATTTTATAAATTATATAATTCTCTAACTACTGGAAACAAATATAAAATAACACTTAATGTCAACTGTAATTGAAAAATAAAATAAGAAACTAAAGGAAACAAATTTTTTTTAAATGTTAGAAGAGAAGTTAAGGTAATCTACAAGTAAAGAAAAAAGGTATAACAATTAAAAAATATGAGAGAGAAAATGAGAAAAGACAGGGAATCAATCAAGGATATATAAATTCCACCTAATAAAAATTCCAGAAACAGAGAAAAAGCAAAATCAAGAGAAGGAAATAACAAAAGAAATACTGAAATAAAACTTGTTAGAACTAAAAACAGATATCTTCAAATTTAAATCTCTCACTGGTTACAGAGCAGGATAAATGAAGTAACACCCATACCTGGGCACATACAATAACTATCCAGGGGGACAAAGAAATTACCTAAAAGGAAGCAAAAATCAGATTGGTAGCACCTTTCTCATCAGCCAAATTTATTGTTGCAAATGAGTGAAACAGTGCCTTCAAAGATAAAACAAGAAATTATTTTCACCTGAGAATTCTGTACCTAGCCTACTTGTTAATCAAAATGTGAAGTTGTAAAGACATTTTTGTACAATCGGTAAGTTTATTCCCTCTTTAAAATAAAATTATTTGAAGATGCACTATAGTTAAATCAAAAAAGAACCTTCCCTCCCCCCAAAAGAAGACATAAGACACAAGAATGCCCAGAATAATGCCTCAGTAGCAGGCCTAGAGCACACATTAGTGCATCTAAGAAATAGCATCATTAAGAAGCCAAATTTTCTTAGGGATACATTAAAAAAATAATAAGGCACAAGTTCTTTGTGGGGGAAAAAAACACATACACACACAAAAGACAATTGGAAACTCTAAGAAAAAAAAAAAAAGAACTGTACAACAAAAGTATGGTTAAGTCAGAAGCCTATTAAAACGTCCTCAGGCACCCTGGCAAGGGGCATCTGAAAAAAGAAAACATTGACTTGCATGCTTGGAACATCTTCCAAACAGTACAGGTTGGGGGATGTGAGATTCTATTGTTTTTATCTATGGATTTTTACATATAGAAATATTTGAATAATCATCACATTTTAAATGCTTCTTATTTAAGTCTAGTTTATAGAAACAGAAAACAGTGGTTGACAGTATGGGAGCCCTGGTTCTAGCCATGGCGAATTCAAATGCTGCAGCACTTGCCCGCGTAAAGCTGCGGTGACGTTGGCAGATTTTGAAAAGAGAAGGGGAGAAGGACAGGTGGGGGAGAGGGAATGAATGTCAGCTCACCAAGGTGTTCATCTTCTGCAGCTGGAAGGAAAGAGGAGTGTCTCACATTCATCAGGAGTGAGTAAATACAAATTTAACCAGAACGTAAACAACTAAGATTTAAGCATAATATTTAACATTGTGGCCGTCATAATCAGAAAAGACAAGCCCTGCAATGGTCCAAAACAATTTTGTCTGAGGTAGTAATTCTTCAACTATGGCCCTGGACCAAAGTGAATCCACAGATTCTTTTAGGGGACCCACAAGATCAAAACTATGTTTATAATAATATCAAGATGTCATTTGCCTTTTTCAGCCTCACTTTGTCATGATTGCACAGTGTAGTTTTCTAGAGGCTGCAGGGTGTATAATATCACAACAGATTGAACACAGAAGAAGAGATGAGAATCCTCCCATCTTGTATTAATCCAGACATTTAAAACATTTACAAAAATGCAAAACAATGTCACTTTTCCACTACCATGGAAAATCTTTTTCAATATTTTTCATTAAATGGTGTTTTGAAATGTTCGCATGCAATGGGTTTATTGTTATGGTTTTTAAATGCATATTCCATAATTTTCTCAGTTTAAGTTTCTAGTATAATAAATAGCCAAAAGCTCTTGGACATATTCAGTAACTTCTAAGAGTCTAAAAGGGTCCTGAGACCAAAATGTTTTTTTCTGAGGAATAGGATGAGGGTGAGGAAAAGAAAACTTCCCGTTCTCTTGTGTACATCTCTATACTGTTTTGACTATTGGTATGCACATACATTACTATTTTTACTGAGATATAGTTGACATATAGCAATATTCTAGTTCCCAGTGCACAAAATAACTATTCTCTATATGAACATACTGAGAAATAATTACAATAAGTCTAGTTACTTTTTAAAAGCAATTTTTAAATGCATACACAAATAAGACCATGGTGTTTAGATAAGAGAGGTACCCAAATAGCAGCTACACATCAATGATGACTAACAAAGAGCTCAACTTCTCAGGATGTGGAAGAAGTTTTCCCAGTAAAGAGTATTAACCTTGAGATCAACGGACAGAATTTACCTGCAGAAAACCTTTACGCGAACCCAAATAACTAATCTTCTTGTAGATTGTAGGTGTATTTCTGGGCAGAGGAAAGAATTTGGCCACTCTGTGGATTCCTCAGAGACTCCAGGATCCAGTGTTCCTCAGAGTGTTAACCTGATACCCCTCCTGTTCAATAACATCTATTAAATGTCTTTTTTTTTAATTCTTTTACAGCATATTGATGGATGCCACATAAACACATATGCAGATAATGAAGCTGTGTTTGTTATGCCAGTTTTCTTTCATGAAGCTTAGATTGCCTCACAAACATCACCTAAGTCCAATTTCTTATCCAAAAATTATATTCATCCAGAGCCAGAATATATACTTCTCACATGATTTATATTCTCTCGCTCTCTTTCTCTCTCTCTCTTTCTCTCTCTCTCTCTTTCTCTCTCATTCTCCCCCATCCCCCAGGTTTAAATATAGTCTTTCAGAGACTGTTAAAAACAATTCATGATTCTGTTGAAAATGTCAAAATTTCCTAAGTAAAATCTATTATACTATGTATTGCCAAAGTCAGGGAAGCCAATTAAACTGCAATTTTACTTTTGGCTTTAAGATGCCAGAAACTGTAGCCAAGATTATATTTCAGCAATCTAAATTAATTTAGCTATAAATGGTTATTCAAAAGGAAAGGAAAAGAAGACAATAATGGAGATTTTAGTGTGTTATCTTTGTAACCCACATCAGGTTACAATTGTTTTGTTTTTATATCATTTACAAGCATTGTTTGTGCCATGGGACCATCAAAAGACCATAGACAAAAGGCAACAGTGACGATAGGCATATTGAGAAAATATGTATCCAAAGACATTATATTATGAAATGTGCCTACTCTTTTTCCAAAGACATAAAGGGATTGTTACATGGAAAGCTTGCTCTTCAGTTAATATTTGATATGAAGATATCTTAGGACTGACATAACTACTCAGTGACTTGGAATGACTACTTAGAGGCTTGGAATAATAAGTAGCTTTGATTGAAAACCTACTATGTGATAGTCACTGTGTTAAACATTTTATATTCATCTCATCTGTCCTCACAATGATCCTACATTAGATAAGCAATATTCTGTCTCAATTCATATATAAGTAAATTGAGGTTTAAAGAAGATTATTAACTTGCCCAAGGCTTAAAACTAGTGTATAGCAAAGCCAGACATCAAACCTGGATCTGCTTGATTCCATAGCCCACGTCTGAACCGCTTTGCTAAACACGAAGAGCTTGTGAATAGCATTCTGCAAAGAGGAGAAGAGTGAATTTTCCATTGTTCATCAGCTATCACTTAGAATGGACACGTCTCTCTGAAACCAGCACATATAATACATGTCATTTCAAGGAATATTCATTGAGTGTCTTCTACAGTCAAGACACACTGTAAGGAAGGCTATGTAAAGAGAAAGGTAAGGCAGCTGATTGGAACGGGTTTTGCAGTCCAGTGAGGGAGAAAGCCACCCTCCCACAAGGTCGGCTTAAATGAAGAAAGACATGAGCTCTCAGAGTGCAGAGGGAGGCCTCAGAGTGGGTGTTCATGCAGGATCTCGGAGAGTGAGTGGCATTTCTCAGTGTGGAGACTCCAGGGGAGGCACAGACTGAGAGCAGAAGCAGAGGACAGAGGCACAGGGATGTCCCGGGGCACAAGCGATCTAACAGGGCTGCGTGCATAGAGAATGAAAAGGCAACTGAGGCTAGAATGATATTTTGGGGCCATCTTCCAGGACAATTTCTATGCCTGCATAAAGAAATTGGAAATTTCTTCTGGAAAAAAAAAGGAGTCTGCAGGAAAGGGGAAGGAATTGATGACATCAGAAGCCATGATAGTTCTTACAACAGCTAAGGTGGGAAATGATGAAAGTCTAAACTGCAGGGTGACTGTGAAAAGGGTGAAGAGGAGGCTAGTAACACAGAGACAGCTGGTGAGATGTGGGTCAAGAGGAAGACAACTCTTTAGATGACTAGAAACTAAAATGAGAAAAGCAGGAGAAGAAGGATATAATGGATTTGGTTTGAGGAAAAATAATCTGGAGGTGCCTACAGGAAAATTCATGCAAAGGTATCTAACTGTTGGCAATTCAAGGTGGGAACGGAAAGAAAGGACAATGTATAAAAGTTTATGTTATGGAGTTATCATCAGCATGAAAATAGGTAGGAGAGGCTACTAGGTAGAATTTGAATGACAAGAGGACAGAATTTTAGTGAATGCCCATTTGTAAAGGGAAGACCAAGAAAGAAGGGCTGGTTAAGGAAATGGGGCAGTGGACAAGCATGTATTTTAATATAGAGCAAGAAGGAGTACTTTCAAGTAGTGGTGAGGGATCAGAGCCACGTACTCTTGAGACATAAACTAAACTGAGATGAAGAAGAGACTGAGAGCCAAGATGCCCCCATAACTTGATGCAGTTTCTTCTGCTCATTTCCATTTGCAAGCGCCATCTGCTTCTTCCTTGTTGCCTGTAGGTATAGTCAGAAGAAAGGTACAGTTTCACTGTTCAATAAACATGTGTTCATGTGGTGATGATGATGACATAGACTGTCTGCATAGGAAGCATTAAATCCAGGATCTGCTTCTGATTTAGATCTTAGGAGTTTAGGAAAATATTCTTTTTTTTTTTTCCTCTCAGTTGGGCCTTTGTTCCCATATAACTCACCATCAGGTGTCCATTATAAGCAATTTGCAATTTCTCACCTGATCTTGGCATATGTTAAAGCCAGAAGTAGATTCTTTGTGCTTCTAACTTGAACAGTATTTCCTTCATATAGTAGAAGACCTATATAACGTTGTTGTTTTTTTTAACTTTGCTCTAAATTCAATCATTCATTCACCAGCAAGCATCTATCAAGTGCCCCAAGTGTCTAAGGCTGTGGGGTGCAGTCATAAGCTGGACAAAGCTCCTGCCCACATGGAATTTGCATTCTGGTGGCAGAGACAAATAATAAAGAATGAATGAACACAGATGTGCAACCCCAGTCTCTCTGTCGTAAGTGTTTTAGTGAAAACAGTAAAGCAGATAGTGTGGTCTGCAAGGCAAGGCCTCTCTGAGAAGACGTTTGAGCTGAGGCTGCAATGAAGGGAGTGAAAAACCCAGTCTGAGATTTGGGGAAGAAACATTCCTGGCAGAAGAAGAGCAAATGTAAAGTCTCTGAGGCTTAGCACGGGATCTTGGCACATTCAAAAAATAGCAAGTTTATTTCCTTTGGATATATACCCAGAAATGGAATTACTGGATCATATGGTAATTCTATTTTTAATTTTTTGAAAAACCTCCATAATGTTCTCCATAGTGACTGCACCAGTTTACATTCCCACCGACAGTGCCCAAAGGTTTCCTTTTCTCCACATCCTCGCCAACACTTACCTCTTGTCTTCTTGATGATAACCATTCTAACAGGCGTGAGGTGGTATTTCATTGTGGTTTTGATTTGTATTTTCCTCATGATTGGTGATGTTGGGTGCCTTTTCATTTACCCGTTGGTCATTTGCATGTCTTCTTTGGGAAAATGTCTATTCACGTCCTTTGCCACTTTTAAATCAAGTTATTTGTTCTTTGCTGTTGAGTCAAATAAGTTTCCTATATACTTGGGATATTAGCCTTTTATCATATATATGTTTTGCAAATATTTTCTCCCATCCCATATGTGACTATAATTAATGATACTATATTGTATATTTGAAATTTGCTAAGAGAGTGGGTCTTCAATGTTCTCACCACACACACACACACACACACACACACACACAATGGTAACTATGAGAGGTAATGGATATGTTAATCAACTTGATTGTGGTAATCATTTCACAATGTGTGCCTATGTTAAATCATCACATGTACAACTTAAAAATTATATACAATTTTAATTTGTTGAAGAACAGCAAATTCTTTTGCAACCTCAAAGAGAAGTTAAGAAGGCATGATGGATTCAGACCTTGCTAAGTCACAAAGCACACGGTTGGTACTCCTTCCTTTCATGTACTTTGCTAGCTCCCCTTTCACCAAGGTGTCAAATTCCTCAGATCTTCTTTGCCAAAAGAAATTCTGAGAAACAGGGATGCTTGGGGACCCATCCTGTCAAATTCACTTATCTAAATCAGGAAGAGAGGAAGACTCAGAATCCTTTCCTTCGGGCCCCACGAAGATAGGACAGTTGATTTGCTTGAGTATTAAAGTCTGATGATGAACTGGGAAAGGGTGTGGCTGACAAATATGCCACTGGAAGGAGAGGTAATGGCCATTTATTGCTCTGTCAGACCCCCAGCCTACTTTTGCACGGCCCTGACGCTTAATTTCCTCAGGCACTGTGCTTTTGGTCATAGATATTTGGCTACACACACTGCACATTCGACTGTCCAGAGAACAACCAACGATTGACCACTTCAGGCTTGTCCACGGCTCCATTTGAGAAACTGCTGACAGGTGGGAATGAATAACTTAGCACATGTGAGTAAAGCACAATTGCTGGAGAGAAAACCCCAGATGTTCCATTCTGAACAAAAATAATGTGTGACTTACATTTCTTAGGATGTAGATAACTTGCTATACATTGCTTAGGACTGTAGAAAGACTATCAAATTTAAAAAAAAAAAAAAAAATGACCTGGAAGCAAAATCTTAAGGATCGTCATTAGGGATTAAAATTTACATATCCTGGTGTTTCCATTCCCATCCAAAGAGAAAAACATAAATTTACTTTTCAAAAGTATAAAACAAATAACATTTCTTGTGCAGCTGTCAGGTATAAATCCTTGATACACAACTGAATCCTTTATGTAGGAAAGGACAGCATGGAAGACCACTTAGCTATTCCCTTCTAGAGAATTGTCTGTCGTCTGTCTATCTATCTATCTATCTATCTATCTATCTATCTATCTATCTATTATCTAACTATCATCTATCTATCTATCATCTATCTATCATCTATCTATCATCTATCTATCATCTATTTATCATCATTTATCTACTAGCTGTCTACTTGTCTATTTCAGACTCAAGAAATAGGTATAAATTGATGCCATGAAAAGCTGTTTGTGATATAATTAAAATGTATTTTCCTGTTGAAAAAATGTAAATATATTATGAATAGTAAAAACACTAAGTACACTAAATATAAAAAAACTAAAATATTTTAAATATAACAATATTAAAAATATATTTACACATTACACACGCACAAAGAGAAAGAGAGAGATTGATTCTAGAAAGAACCTACAAAGAAAATGGTAATAGTTCTTCCTGGAAGTAGGATTTTACCTTATACTAGACATGACATGTAGTTCAACTCTTGGCTCTTTTTTTGATAGGATCTGCTCACTAGATCACAGAGGGCATGGAGGCCTTGATAATGTACAGAATGGTAACACAACCAACGAACCACACAAGAAAGAGAAAAATAGAATGAGGGGTTAGGGGAACATCTGTAATACTTTCAACAATAAAGATAAATTTTTTTTAAAGAAAAGGAAAAATAGGGTACAAATTCATTTATTATGGTCACCTATTCATTGATTATATTCACCTGCCATATAATATTAGAATATCTATTTCTGTAAGTTCCTAGAGTGGGGAACTAGCCAAACCTTCTGTTTCTTCTCACTTCCTTCAGGAATAAAATGAGCACTCAACATGTTTGCCATTCATCCCACATTCCATCAGCAGGAATAAATGGACCAGGAAGTTTTGTCCATACAGTGCAACTTTATTAGCTATAACCAGAGTGAATTAATGTGCTTTTGCAACCTGGTTATGTTCAGTATTATAAACTTGGTTACTCCTCTAAGACCAAACTGATTCTTTTCAACTCTGAAAGAAGGAAAGCCCTTCAGATATACTGTAAGAATCGGAGAGACGTTTTCTAGGGTTGTTCCTTCAAGCTCAGTCTCCAGAAATCTGGTAGGCATTCTTGCCCCATATGCTAAGTCTCACTTAAAAAAACTTTTTTTAATTATCCAATATTTGAGATAGTTCAAGCTCATTGGAACTTTAGATTACAACATTTCATGAGGGGGAGCAGTCATCTGTAAGAGAACGCCAACACATATCAGGCCTGTTTTACCAACCAGAGCTCTGGGAAATAAAAAGGAGTGTTGACAAGAGATTTATTTTTCAGACATGTAAAACCTAAGTGTCTGATTCTGCAAAAACAGTACATTAAGAACTGTATAATTACTTTGCTCAAATCCATAGAGGAATGGAAATATGTTTAATGACCTCTAAAAGTAAATATCTCAACATAGAAAATAAGCAAATGAAAAATAAGCCATTAAAAAATATTTCTTAATGAAGTTCTTAGTCTATAACTTCTTATGCTTTATTGAATTAAAATTAAGGAAGAATGAAGAAACTTTTCAACAAATTTTATATTTTGGACAGAGAAATAAATAAATAATTATTAAAGTCAGAAATATTCTTATATCTATTAAAATGATCAGTAATTGCTCTGCTGGTGTGGCTCAGTGGTTGAGCATCAACCCATGCACCAAGAAGTTGCTGGTTCTACTCCTGGTAGGGCACATGCCCAGGTTTTGGGCCCAATCCCTTCTGGGGGGCATGTAGGAGGCAGTCAATCAATATTCTCTCTCATTGATATTTCCATCTCTCTCTCCCTCTCCCTTCCTCTCTAAAATCAATAAAGTAAAATAATTTTTTTTAAATATTTTAAATGATCAGTAATTAAATAAACAATATTTTAAAGAATGAGTTTAATCTAATGGCAATCCCTAAGAAAATGAAGACCTGTTGTGCTGTTAGGTTAGGTATTTTTCCTGTAAATTTTAATGTATTATTCATATACATTAATTTAATGCATATAATGTCATTTTAATGTATATTATTAATATACATTAAACACTATGACGACTTTGTTCCAGTTTGCAGAAAACTGTCCTGTGTCCCAGGAAATCTCTCAGTCCTGGGCAAACGGGGATGTTGTTTACCTACAGCTAAGCATAGAATCTCTATATGATTTCAACAATAACTTTTATAAGCCTGCATCAGAAAACTAGGTTAAACAAATATTTGGGACCTCCATCCCTCTCATGGTAAATATATAGGCCATATCTGTGATTAGACAACAGAACTAATTCAGGTTGACAGGAGTTTAAGGTAAACTTGGAGAGTAAGAAGATAGATAATGCAGACTATGGAAAATAAATGAATTTCCACAGTAACATTCTTTCCATCTAAACTGTACTTTAAACTGAGAAATGCTAGTCCCAGATTCTTTAGCATAAGAATCACTAGTCTTAATAATATGGAAAGAGCAATAAAAGCATGGAAATTTCCATAGGAATATCAAATTTTCCTCAATCATATTGATTTATTGAAACGCTTAACAATGGAGTTCTAAAATATATTCTTACCACAGGCAATTCCCTAAAGGGAATTACTTGGAGATCAAGGTTATCCATTTTAAGTGAATTTGACAATAATAAACTGTTTAGTAGTTTTATAGTTAACATAGACAATAATTTCCAGAGAATTTTTGGACCTCCAGCTAACAAGCATAGCCAATTTTTTGAGAAGTCTAAATAATGTGCAATTCCTTCAGTACCTGATGCCAGTGAATCTATTATTTCTCAGTTTAAAGCCTTTGTTGTATCTGCTTTTCATTTAAGCTCGGGAGAAAACATTTTGTTTCTGGAATTGTTTCTTGGAAAAGGGAGTAAGTCATTCAGTCCTTTACCAAAACCTAAGGGCTTTATTCCCTTCTCTTTCTGCAGCACCCATACATTGCTGCCTGAAAATACCCCACACATGTGGCCCTGTCATTTGGCAATAAAACCATCTGATCCAGCAGCGATGAAAGGTCTATGTTTGAAAGAAAGCAATCTAAGATAATTTCACTGCTAACACTTAAAGAGGGTCCAAATACACTCGACAACACATCGAATATACAAAGTACACTCATAGGGAGAATACTCAGTACCACAGGACACATTTCAGCCAAGTACTTTTCGAAATAAGAAGCTCATGCCAATAAAAGTAATGAACCTTTTCTTATATAGAACCAAAGGGAAATCGGGGGTTGACGTGAAGGACACTTACTCAAACACTGATCTGTTTTAGATTATCAATGTGTTGCTCATTCTAAGGCAAACAGACATGGCAAAATTCGGAAAGGAAGAAAAAGACTTCCAAACTTGAATTCTGTTTTTCCCAGATAGATCATCTAAAACATTATTCATTATGTGGTTTTTAACTAACTTTTCCTGATCCTCTGGAGTTCTTTATATCCTTTTTTCAGATACTCGCTGAACGCATTTCCATATGACAACCTGGTGTGCCCAGAAAACAGAATGGCTCTGGGAGCTCAGCAAGGACGAGGGCACACGTGTCCTGCCTTTCAGCTTTCCTCATGTTCCAAGGGGCAGGAACATATAATTCAAGTTTATCACCTACATATAACATACAGTCTGTACCAAAGGTTAACAATTGTGGGGAAATTCATGTTTTAAATACAGTCAGTCTACTTAACACTGAGAATTCCGTTCCAGTGGTAGTACTAATATCTTACGTTAGGTTTACAAAACACCCATATAACCTGGCCGGTGTGGCTCAGTGATTGAACATCAACCCAGGCACCAAGAGGTCACTGGTTTAATTCCCAGTCAGGGCACATGCCCAGGTTGTGGGCCAAGTCCCCAGTGAGGGGCAGGGAGGAGGCGGCCAATCAATGTTCTCTCTCATTGATGTTTTTGTCTCTCCCTCTCCCTTCCTCTTTCTCTAAGGTCAATAAAGAAAAAAAATTATTGAAAAACAAAACAAAACACCCATATATATTATTATTTCATTTGATTACCACAGAATCTTTTGAAGTAAATGGAATAACATCACTATACTTACTTTATAAATGAGGAAAGTAAGGTTCATAGATCCTAGGGCCACTTTTGGACACCTAATTCGACATTCATCCCTCTGCACAATGTTACCTCTTTAACTAGAATAGCATGTATTTTTTTAATGTTTACCATGTACTAGGCATTGTGCCAGGAAGCTGTGAATACAGTGGTAAACAAGAAAACCTCAAACCCTATCCTCAAAAGAGCTTTAATTAAAATTATCATTGAAGGCAGTACTAGCATCTTCCCACAACCACATCAAAATTACAACTAAACTACAGAACAACCATCATTCAGAACCTGAAATCTAGCTA
Organism: Molossus molossus; assembly: GCF_014108415.1. Classification (NCBI taxonomy): domain Eukaryota; kingdom Metazoa; phylum Chordata; class Mammalia; order Chiroptera; family Molossidae; genus Molossus; species Molossus molossus. Next base: position 61,831,216 of record NW_023425345.1, on the reverse strand, counting down.
AATAAAAGTCCTATAACTAAGGATGTAAAGATAAAGCTACGTGGAGATTTGTAGGAGAGGCAGAGAGATTCAGAACAGGCTGGTCCCACACCCATAAGTGGTAGACAAAAATCAGGAGAGATATCTCAGCTGCAGAGCTCCCCTCTGAGGAGCAAGGGGCCCCAGCTCCACACCAGGCCCCCCCAGCCTAGAGTTCTAGTTCCAGGAAGAGAAGTTCTTATGACTTCTGGCTATGAAAACCAGCAGGAATTGTGGGTGAGTAAGAGGAGTGCTGCTGAGGTCCCAGACAGTTCCTCTTAAAGGACCCACACACTAACTTACTTGGACTCACTCCCTCTGAGCTCTAGCACGGGCAGCAGCTTGAGAGGCACCAGGGCCAGACAGGAAAGAATTGAATTGTCTGGCATCAGGGTGAGAGCTGGAGGGGCAGGTTTCTGTCAGAAAGAAGTGCTGGCAGAGACCATTGTTCCTTTTCTGAGACACCACCCCACCCCACCCCACCCACACACACATACAAAGCCAGCAGATGGGCATGATATCTGAGTCTCCATCAACCTGGCGATCACTGTTGTTCCCATCCCCCACCATAATGATTCCCTGAGACCCTGCCCCGCCCAACTTGTGGGCTTAACCCAAGCTCTTTCCAGTGGCTTTTCCATATGAATCACCTGTCTTGGCTCATGCTTCAGACTTTCCTAAAATCTCTCAGAACAAGCAGCATCTGGACTTAGTGTCCCCCCCCCCCCCCGACTTCTCGCTAAGTGGCCCCAGGCCTGGCACTAGCAGCAACTGGTCTTGGTTCCCAGCTTGGCCTCGCCCAGACACCTCCATATCCAGAGAAGTAGCAGCCATCTGTAGACTGCTTTGTAGCTCATGCTTGGTGGCCCCAGGCAGAACCCAGGCAGTGGCCGACCTTGGCTTGTACCTCTTGGAAGGTCCCACACCCATCACACCCTGTGGACAACTTCAAACCACATTGAAACACCACTCAATCACCTCCACAATTGACACACTCAAGGGTGGACTTAGTGGGTACCTGAGCCCCACTGAAGTAAGTCCTGGTCTATGAGGTGGGCTTCTGCACAGCTGATTCTCCATGATTGTCGGTGGTCACAGCCAGTGCCTTGTAGCTCATCAGTCCAGGGGTAAATCACTCCTATTGGTGTACCAACAGCCAAGGCTCCACTTCAACAGAAAGGTATACGCAGCCAACATGAGGTGGGGGGTACACTTGGAGTGGCCAGCTGGGGTGTTCGAGGAGGTTGTGCCACTGGATTTTACAGAATATTTACTACATAAGGCCACTCTACCAAGCCAGGGAGACATAGCAACTCTACCCAATACATATAAACAAACACAAGAGGCCGCCAAAATGAAGAGACAAAGAAACATGTCACAAATATAATAATGTTTTAAAGGCTGGATGGGAGGTGGATATAGCAAGGTCCCTAAATACAAAATGAAACAGTTACTTTTGAAATCCTACAGCTGGAAGTGCTGGATGGTTTTAGATGGATTTAGAGATTTTCTGGTTCCATTCATAGTAAATACTTCTATGCTTCTGGCATGTTAAAAAGGAAAAAAATTATCATTTAATAACTTTAACAAAATAACTTATTTGGTGAGTAAGTCCCTTGAATGGACACAAAATTTACTGACCAGACTGGAAAACGCAACACTAGAAAATCATGAGGATCAGAGAGATTTTTTTTCATAAGTAGAATTTGAAATATATTTCCCAGCCTCCATACAGAATATGGTCCTATACAAAGTAACACATGTTCACACAGACCATGATTTAAAGCCATTCAGAGTCTATCACACAGTCAATGTCAGTGACATTAGAGAGCTATCAAAACTGCATATGACAGTTTAGAGATACACAATACATATGGCATGGTTCCAAGAAGGCTTACATTGGAAAACTTGCTCAACTCTTTCCCAAACTTCTTTTACTGTGGAAATCTTTATTCAATATAATACTAACTTTAAGCTATGCTAATTAAGAAGACAGATTCGGGAATTAGAATGACAAGGTTTGAATCCCAGCTCTACCAGTGTATGCATTAAGGTAACAATCTATTTGCAACATATTAACCCCCAAATTTCAGTGGTTTAACACAATCTAAGTGTATCTCTCACTCACATAAAGCCAAGCAGTAGACTAGAGAAAGTGGGAGACCCTCCTCCACCCACATTCATGGCTCAAAATGGCAGAAGTTCAATCATCTCTGACAGGTGGCTCCTAGGGCTGCCCTGGACATTGGTGTCCAGTTGGCTGACTAAGAAAAAGAAAAAGTGTTGAAAAGTGAGTGGTTTCTTTGGGTCTAGTTAACCATTTATATTCCATTATCTGGAACCGTGTTTGATGCCAAACTTAACCTCGAGGGATTTTGGAAAATGTAGCCCAACTATGCCCAGGATGAAAGGCAAACTGATTTTTCTCAACAACTAGCCATCACAAGTCACAACCAGTTTCTAGAATTAATTATTTAACTTCCACAGTTGCCTATGTAAAGTGGTTTCATTGCATCCAAAACACCATCATATTTTTAAAGCTGTGCTATTATTTTATGTGCCACTAAGGGAAAAAAATACTAAAAATAAAACTAGATACACACAGCAGGATGGGGAGGAGGGTGTCTTGGGGGGGGGGGGGAGAAACATCTGTAACAAAAAATAAATAAATAAATAAAATTGAAGGAAAAAAAAAAACTAGATACACACACACCATCAATTGCAAAGGATATCCTGATTTTGAGATGTTAAAATATGGGGGAGGAGGGAAATGTGGAATTTAGAATTGATGAAGTGTAGTAATAGTACCTGCCTCCTTGGATCACTGGAAAATTAAATAAAGCAATGTGCTAAATAATAGGTCACATTGTTGCAGGATCACCACAGGGCTCTAAATTATCCATCAACCAAAAAAAAAAAAAATACTCACATGGCAACCAAAACCATACAAAACCTGCACAAAAACAAATCTTGGTTTGGAAATGCAGAACAGGAGTTGAGACATTCTTGCCACTGGCAAGCAGAATCATGACAGGTCAAACCCTCTTTCCAGTCTTTCCTGTGATCCTCACTCCCTACTGAACCACCAAGGCTCAGAGGGAATGGAAACCAGCAGACTGCAGGGACTGCAGTTCTTGTTCTTAACAACGTTTGCTGCAGGAATGTTATCTTGTATAGACACAGATCTTTCAAAGTCCTAATTAGAATGGCGATGAGCACCTTTGCTTGATTATGCAGTGAGGATGTGTTTATACTTTGAGGCAGAACAATGTAACGGCTCAGAGAGGTTGCCTCTCGAGTGGAAGTGCCCAAATTTAAATTGCAGATTATCCAAATTACCTAATTTCCTGAATCCTCATGCGTGGAACTAGGATAATGATAGTACCCATCTCTAGCTGTTAAATGAGGTAACCCATGTGAACTCCTTAGCAACTGCACATGGTTTATAAGTAAGTACTTAATAAACAGCAGCTGTTTGTACCTATGTACCTGCCCTACCTTCCTGTGCCTTTCGCAGTCCGGTTGTGAGTCATTACCCACCGGGAGCTACACAGGCTCGCAGGAGCCTCAGAAAACTGAACCCTCTCCACAGGCTTCCCCATTCCCGGTCTGAAGCCAGCAACTACAGCAATGCTGCTTTCTCTGTAGTCCTGGGTCTGCCATTACTTTATCGCTATAGAACTACTGGAAAGATCCTATGTTGCCCCGGCTGGTTTGGCTCAGCTGTTGGAGCGTCAGCCTGCAGACCAAAGAGTCCTGGGTTCGGTTCCTGCTAAGGACACGTACTTTGATTGCAGTTTGTCCCCAGCCCTGGTTGGGGTCGTGTGGGTGGCAGCCAGTTGATGTGTTTCTCTCATATCCATGTTTCACTCTCTCCCTCCCACTGTATCTGAAGATACATGCAAAAATGTCCTCAGGTAAGGATAAAAACAAAACAAAAAAGGAGATCCTATGTTTATCTATTTTGCCTCATCAGCATCTTAAAAAGTCATAACAATATTTTCTCATTTCTTGGGCCAATGTGAAGACCTTAAAAATAACCCCTAAGTAAAAACACACACACACTTCAGAAATTATCGGTCAATCACTAGAATTTTTGTTTTGGTTTATTTGTTTTCCATTTTAAAATCATTACTCATACTATTTATCAACTAAGAAGAGCTACAGATATAGATTCGATATAGATATAGATGGATTAGATAGAGATAGAGATAGATTATATATAGATATATAGATAGATTAGATATAGATACAGATAGATAGGATATAGATGATAGAGATAGAGATAGAGATAGAGATAGAGATAGAGATAGAGATAGATAGATAGATATAGATTATAGATATATACAGATAGCCCTGGCCAGTTTGGCTCAGCGGTTAGAGCGTCAGCCTGCGGTCCGGAGAGACCTGGGTTCGGTTCCCGCTAAGGGCACATACTTCGGTTGCAGTTTGTCCCCGGCCCTGGTTGGTTGTGCGGGTGGCAGCCACTCAATGTGTCCCTTCACGTCGATGTTTCTCACTCTCTCTCCCTTCCTCTCTCTCCCTCCCACTCTATCTGTATAAAAAATGGAAAAAATATCCTCGGGTGAGGATTAAAAAAAAAAAGATATATATAGATATAATGTCATACAAAGTCACCACAAGGGTCAAGTAGTCTTGCAACCTAAAAAGACAGTCATCCAGCAACTAAAAGCATACATATACATATACATATACATATACATATACATATACATATACATTTACATTTACATTTACATTTTTATGTCTAGAGTAATAATATACAATCTAGTGATCAGAAGATGGAATGTAGAAGGAACACACGGTAATGTAGTTCTGGTGACCAATATTATTGATGTTTATCAAGAGGCACATCATTGCACAGCATATAGTTTAGCAAGATTAGGTCAGGGTTCCCCAGGTAAATGAATTCTGTCCCGTGATTGCTGATGATATGAACTAGTAAGTGGTTTACTAACTAGCTTATTGGTGCTTTCATGAGTAACTAACTAGTCCACTTCTTAATTCATCCAAGTGTGAATTCAGCTTCAGGTAAAGGGAAATGTCACCTAAAAATTAGGTGACCATTGCTAATTCAGATTCATCTTAATGAATTACAGTTTGATCGTATCTGGCACAACCAACAAAATGCTACAAATAGGCTGGTGAAATACCTTTTTTCCACAGAGCAAATTCACAAATTACTTGCTGCCAGTATTTCATTACTAGTGAACCTACCACAGAAGAAGTATTTCTTCAAAACACAGTACTGTTCTATTACAAACATTCTATCTCGATTTTTCTGATGATTAAAGGGGATTTTAATTATACAATCAATGAGAAAATAGATAGAAACCATCTGGACATTCCTCTGTTTTCTGCCAAAGAGTTTTCTTTTGTTTTACATATCAATGACTTAAGCTAACAAAGGAATTTCAGTGCCAGTCATTTGTCCTTGGCAGGGCTGGATCTTTTTTATGTTATGAAAGATTTTTTAAATTTACTGATTGAGAGTCAAATTATCCCACATGGTCAGCGAATTAACCTCAAGATTTTCCTACACATAAAACTAAGAACAAAGGGTATTTTTTTAATTACTTGATCTTTAAAGCATACAAACTTTTAAATCATTTTGTGCTTCAATGTTTTTACTAATCAGGGTGGTCAAAACTCAAAAACACTTTCTCTTTTTTGAAGTGCTGATGGAAAATGCTGAAAAAACAAGGTGCTGAAAAAATACTATTGGTTTTGAATAAACTAAAAGAATGGAGAAGATGGCATTAAGAAACAAAGAGAGCTTTCCAGAAGTTATCTTACTACAGGGTTGGGCCACCAGTCTGTACCAACTAAACCTTCAAGGAACTCTAGCAGAGAAGGATCCTTGGCAGAGCCTGCCCAGGGATCTAGCTCCAAGTGTGAAGAGCAAGAGTGAACTACCAGAGGAAAATAAAAGTCACATATTAGGTCAGAAACCAATCTTGCCTTCTGCCATCTGTCTGAGACTGAAAGAAAAAGTAGCATGTTGACCACAGACCTTTGCCTAGGACTTTGCCACATTTCTCTGTTGAGTACCATGACTGTGATTCTGAAACATGGATTTAGTTCCTTAAGTCCGTTCTTTGAAAGGAAATGCACAAAACAGAAAATAGCTCCTTCCATGAAGGCAAAGAAGCAATACAATTTTTTCTTTTTCTTTTTTAACTTATCTTTATTGTTGAATCTATTGCAGATGTCCCCCCCTTTTCCCCAATTGACCCCCTCCTCCCTTCCCCACACTATTGTTTGTGTCCTTTGGTTATGTATAAAGGCATAGAAGTTCTTTGGTTTATCTCTCCCTGTCCTCCCTTCCCCGGCCCCTCGAGGTTCATCAGTCTAACAACCAATTTGTACTTCTTGATTCCTTCATCTTTTTCACCCAGCAATATGATTTTTTCAACATTCTACAGAGGCATCTCTGTAATAAGCAGGATTGGTTGATTTGATAGATATGTATAGAAAACCAGTAGCTTCTGGCGCTTGAAAATTTAGTTGCCAAACAATACTAAAGAAATACATTACATTTTTTTACATCTTTATTGTTAAGACTATTACAGATGCCCCCCATTTTTCTCCATTGCCCTCCTCTATCCTTTTCCCGCCCCACCCCAGGCCTTCACCACACTGTCTATGTCTGTGGATTATGCATATATACATATAAATTTTTTGGTTATTTTCTGGCCACCCTACCCCCTTCCCTCTAAGATCTGTCAGTCTGTGCCATATTTCCACACCGTAAGACCTATTTTGTTTGTCTGTTTACTTTGTTCTTTGGATTCCACATATAACAGTTTCTCTGAAAGAGAAACTAATCAAGCAATCCCTTTTACCACTGCAACAAGTAAAATAAGATATCTAGGAATAAACTTAACCAAGGAGGTAAAAGACTTCTATTCAGAAAACTATAGGACATTGAAAAAAGAAATAGAGGAAGACACAAACAAGTGGAAGCATATTCCATGTTCATGGACTGGAAGAATTAACATTAAAATGCTCATCCTACCCAAAGCAATCTATAGATTCAATGCAGTGCCTATTAAAATGTCAATGACATATTTCATAGATCTAGAACAAATAATCAAAAAATTTATATGGAACCAAAAAGACCACAAATAGCCACAGCAATTTTGGGAAAGAATAACAAAGTTGGAGGGACCACAATACCAAATATAAAATTTTATTACAGAGCTATTATAATAAAAACATCTTGGTACTGGCACAAGAACAAGCATATAGATCAATGGAACAGAACAGAGAACCCAGAGATTGACCCAAGACATTAAGCTCAATTAATATTTGACAAAGAAGACAAGAGCATACGATGAAGTAAAGACAGTCTCTTCAATAAATGGTGTTGGGGAAATTGGATACGTACATGTAAAAATATGAAACTAGACCACCAACTTATACCATACACAAGAATAATGTCAAAATGGGCAAAAGACTTAATTGTAAGTCATGAAACCATAAAAACCTTAGAAGAGAACATAGGCAACAAAATCCTAGACATCTCATATACCAGAATTTTCAGATACATCTCCTAGGGCAAGAAAAACAAAGAAAAATGTTAATAAATGAGATTACATCAAACTAAAAAGCTTCTGCACAGAAAAAGAAACCATACTCAAAATGCAAAGGGAACCCACTGTACAGAAGAACATATTTGCCAATGATACATTCAATTAATTAAGGGATTAATTTCCAAAATATATAAAGAACTTATAAAAGTCAACAAAAGGAAGAAAAACAACTTAAAAATGGGCAAAGGTCCTAAATAAACACTTCCCCAAAAAGGACATACAGATGGCCAAAAGACATGAAAAAATGCTCAAAGTCACTAATCATCAGAGAGATGCAAATAAAAAGGACAGTGAAGTACCACCTCACACCTGCCAGACTGGCTACCAACAATAAATGAACAACCAACAAGTGCTGGCCAGGACCTGGAGAAAAGGGAACCCTAGCACACTGCTGGTGGGAATGCAGACTGGTGCAGCCACTATGGAAACCAGTATGGAGGTTCCTCAAAAAATTAAAAATCTAACTGCTGTTTTGCCCAGTAATTCCACTTCTAGGAATATATCCTAAGAATCCCGAAACACCAATCAGAAAGGAGATATGTACCCCTATGTTCACAGCAGCGGTATTCACAATAGCTAAGATCTGGAAACAGCCCAAGTGCCCATCAGTAGAGGAGTGGATGAAAACTGTGGTACATATACACAATGGACTATTATGCAGCTGTAAAAAAAAGGCAGCATGGCGGGACCTGGAGAGTATTATGTTACCTTTTGCAGTAGAGGGAAAAGTCACTCATATGAAAGTTTGATTCACAGCAATATTTTTTTCCTTTTTATTGAATTTATTGGGGTGACACTGGTTAACAAAATTATATAGGTGCATATATTTTAGAGGTAATTTGTAGGACTGACACAAAATTTTTTCAGTGGTATTTTAAAGATTTCAGTGGGAATAAGGAAAGAACCAGAAATTGATTTAAAATTCACTGAACTGTCAACAGCTCTGTAAAAAAGAAATTTGATCAAAAAACACTTTCCCGCCCTGGTCGGTTTTGCTCAGTGGTTAGAGCGTCGGCCTGCAGTCCAGAGAGACCTGGGTTCAGTTCCCGCTAAGGGCACGTATCTCAGTTGCAGTTTGTCCCCGGCCCTGGTTGGGTCGTGCGGGTGGCAGCCACTCGATGTGTCCCTTTTATGTTGATGTTTCTCTCTCTCTCTCTCTTCTTCTCTCTCCCTCCCACTCTATGGGAACAAAAAATGAAAAAATGTCCTTGGGTGAGGATAAAAAAAAAAAAAAACACTTTCCCTTTTAGTGCTTCTTTTTAAAAGAAGGGGGGGAAAAAAGCTAAGACCACTGGGAAAATTCATAGGGAAAAATATATCAAGGAAAGAAAATTACCTTTTATCTGTCACTAAATTGATATCACTTTACTACTCTCATTAAAAAGAAAACCATCCCAATTTTCTATAGTCAGATGAACTTCTTTGATTATTTTATTGCTTTCAAGAGGTGATTCTCTAAGCCATTACTCTAGGTGAGAGAAGACAGAATTTTATTTTATTTTGGGGTGGTTTTTTCCTTTTATTGTTGAAAGTATTACAGATGTCCCCCTTTGACCCTCTCCTTCCTGCTCCCACCCAGGAAGACAGAATTTTAATGACTTAATATATGGGATCTAAGAAACTGTTCTCAGTCTCAAGATTTGTTTTTATTATATTATAAAAATTTTTGATAAAGAGACTCAAAATTAAATTAGTGAGCTCCTGATAAACATAATAAAATTATTTTGTCTTCACTTCAGTATTTATAGATCCTTGATGATTACCAGATTTTAAGTTGTATAGCTCCGTGCAAATTAAATACAGTGTATTAAAAGGGATGGGATGATTTAGGCAATTTTTAATAAAATAAACACATTTCCAAAAAGTTATTTGGTAAGGCATATTTTAGAGCTGTCTGCCGGAGGATATTAGAAATAGTAATTTTGAAAACTGTGAGAAGACTAGAGATGATGGGGACATGGAAGAGCTGCAGCCATGTTGTGGGAGGAGCATGGCCTTTGGCCATAGACTGCTTTGCATCAGACACCTAGCTCTGGCCCTTGCCACCTTGAGCAAGTTACTCTGTAAATCTGTTTCCTCCTATTTCTGAGAACTGTTTTAAGGGTTACATAAAAATGTAAAATTGAACTGCCATTTGACCCAGTGATCCCACTTCTAGGAATGTACCCTAAGAAGCCTGAAACACCAATCAGAAAGAATATATGTACCCCTATGTTCACAGCAGCACTATTTACAATAGCTAAGATCTGGAAACAGCCCAAGTATCCATCAGTAGACAAATGGATACAAAAGCAGTGGTACATATACACAATGGAGTACTATGCAGCGGTAAGAAAGAAAGATCTCTTATCCTTTGAGACGACATGGAGGGACCTGGAGAGTATTATCCTAAGGGAAACAAGCCAAGCAGAGAAAGACAAATATCACATTATCTCACTTATTTGTGGAATATAATCAACAAAACAAGCTGAGGAACAAAATAGACCCAGAGACATGGAAGTGGGGTATAGACTGGCAAACTTCAGAAGAGGTGGATGTGGGGGGAAAGAAGAGATAAACCACAGAATTGTAAGCATGTATGTGTAAACAAGAACATAGACAACAATGCTGGGGTGGGGGGATCAGGAGGAGGGTGTCAATGGGGGGAAAAATGGAAACATCTGTAACAAAAATAAATAAATAAACAAGTATAGATAGAGATAAAGATAGAGATAGAGATAGAGATAGAGATAGAGATAGAGATACAGATACAGATACAGATACAGATACAGATACAGATACAGATACAGATACAGATACAGATACAGATACAGAATCAGATGATAGAGATATGTATCATACCTACCACAGTGCCAGGTACAAAATACTCAGTAAATAGGAAGGTTCCATCCCCTACGTTGGAGGACTGAGGTGGAAGAAAGCAGTGCAGGAAAGGGGGGTGGAGGATGCGAGTGGGTGACTACTCGAGACAGCAGAGATGTGGTGGATGCTGTGGGGTGCCCCCCTGAGCCCACTTCCCACAGCACCAATGACGTCACCTGCTGACAGCTCATACTTGAGTCCCCTTCAGAAAACAATCCCCTGGCTAACGGTGTCCCTCCCAAAGCCATGCCCAGTCCCCAGAGGCAGCTGCATCCACTGACTGGAGGAGAAGCCATGAAAGGCTCGGGTCAGGACGCTTCTGAAGTACCATCCCGGCTTGAGTGCCAAGGGGCACTGCGGAGTTTCCCAATTACAAATTCCACTTCCAGTTTCTTGTGCCCCGAGCTTTGGGGTTTTTCTTCAAGGCAGGTTGGCAACCCCACAAGCCCAGGTATTTAGCAAATGAATTATCTCTGTGTGTTCCTTTCTTTTTGCCTGTTCATCCTATTTTAAGGACAGGCAGTATTTTATAATTTAAAAATAAAGTAAAAGGACGTGAACTTCAGAGCCTGAGAACTGAATCTTAATCCCAGTCCTGCCATTTACTTGCGATGTGGTCTCAAAAGAATTGCTTAACGTCTCATGGCCTCTATTTGTGAGAATGAAGTAATAACATATTGTGAACTGAAGTAATGATAGGCATCGCGTATGTTTGTGGTGAGGCTCCTATGAGATAACCTACACAAAGCTCACAGTGCGGTGGACATTCCGTATATCCTCAATCACACATCCTCATTCTTGTCTGAAAAGCTCCCTGGTGGTACCACTCATCCAACCACTCCATTGTCATCAAATCAAATTATACTAAGTGAATAATTTGCCTTCCCAGGCTGTCATATCCCCTTTACAATATACTCATTCTGACTCACAGTACACATATACATTCCAGGAGTGGTCCCCAGCCTCCCCTGGCCTTATCATCATGCCTCTTAGCTGGGTCCTAGACATGATGTAAAAACAATCTTGGATGGTCAGAACATCTAAGCCACACTTTTCTTTCCTGGGAAGATGAGGTCTCTCTGCTTTGTTTCTGCTCTGGCCAAAGCATCTTACCATACTCAGGGGATCCGGGAATTCAGAAGAACAGAAATTATTCCTACTCAGAAAAATTTGTCTGGATTCCTCTGAATGAAACAGTTAGAATTACATATTGAAATGTAAACCCACAAACTCAGATTTACAGTGAGAGGCACCAACTCAGTTCACATTCATTGTTTGGGTAGGAAGATGTTTGACACATTCTATTTTGGACTTTGCAGTATAATAATTAATATTTATTTAATAGTTGCTAAGTGTTAGACATTCTGCTAAGTATCTTACATGCATGGGGTTATCCTCATGAGAAACCTAGTTAGGTATTATAATAATCCTTATTTTAGAAAAGAAGAAAAATAGTGTCAGAGAAAGTATCTTTCCCCCTGGTCCTAGGAAAGATGAAAAGTTGGGGCCACCCTAGTAGTTGACTCAACCAAATTGGACAGAGACCTAAAAAAGAACTAGCAAGAGTCATCAATAAGAATAAGCTTATAAGAACAGGAGGGAGAAAAATATTTTGTGTTTATATACATCAGCCTATGTTTGCACTTCACAACTATCTATGAAACAGAGTTAATGTTATTATGAAGATATTTTCTAAGAGAGAAACTGAATTTCCCCAACCCCATGTGCTTTTTTATAGAAGACGAAAATAGAGAGCATTATACATTTAGTCCATTGGGATGTTTGGTTTTGTTTAAAAAATAAAAACTTTTAAGGCACAGCACCAGCAGGAAGTTAACTTGCAGTGACATAGCAGTGAGCTCATGATGCCCAGATTGAGTGCCAAGATCCTGAAACCAGCTAGTTTGCCTAATCCACTAAGCTTCATCATTTTAAATAAATTTATTCTGCTGGGATGTTATTTCCTTCTCTCTCTCTAGACATTTTATTGAGTATTGACTTGATTTTTCCTGGATCAAGTGAAGCCATTTGCTTGAATTGGTCACACCTACTGACTGAAAATTAGACAATGTATATGTTTCAACAAGTTTGATATCAGAAATTACATCACGAACAAGCAAAGCTAATTTAATTGAAGAAAATGAAGTCTTGTATTTTTGATGACTCAATAAAATTAAAAGTTGTTCATTTTCTCACTTTCTCACCCAACCCAAAACATTGCCATGGAGGCCATTTATCAAAGCCACTTTAAAATTCATTGTAAGGCCCTGGCCAGTTTGGCTCAGCAGCTGGAGCGTCAGCCTACGGACCAGAGAGTCCCGGGTTCACTAGGGGCACATAACAAAAAAAAAAAAAAAAATCAATTGTAAGGCCCGACTGATGTGGCTCAGTGGTTGAGCACTGACCCATGCACCAGGAGGTTGCCGATTTAATTCCCAGTCAGGGCACATGCCCAGGTTGTGGGCCTGATCCCCAGTGGGTGCCATGCAGGAGGCAGCCGATCAATGTTCTCTCTCATTGATGTTTCTCTCTCTCTCCCTCTCCCTTCCTCTCTCTCTCTATAAAGGGTCAATAAAGAAAAAAATTTTTGTTTTAATAAAATAAACTGTTAGGAATTTTGCATATGCAGTAAGCTTAGCCCCGATCTGTAACATAAGGAGTACGGAAATATTATTAGCCCCAAGTTCTTAGGTCTGGAAGAGCCCCAGTGTCTCTCTACTTAGTTAGGCATTGCAGTGAAAAGGTAGTCGCTTCCTCCATTCAGGGTTGGTGGGTTTGCACAGACACACAGTCATGGTGACAGACTCATCATCCTATGCAGACAGGAAACTCACATAGTGATGATGTCCCACATCCTCTCTAGTGACTCCTCTGCTTCACAGCTCAAAGTTAGAAGCAGGTTTCTCCAGGTGGTTCAAGGTTACGGGGGCAATACTGGAGATCCTTAAACTAGTAGTTTAGTGATAAGAGGTGGCACTAGGTCCCTGTCCCTGAATTTTGTCTTGCAAGATGAAAGTCTTGAGTTTTCTCAACTAAAGCTTCTTCCAAGGGGATCGTGATCTGGCTGTGACAGCAGCCACCTCCACTGAGCAGCAAGACTGTCTTAGAGGTGCTGCTGTTTTGTTGCAGTCTCTTTTCCATTGGCCATCACTCTTCCTCACTTCTCAGTTTAACCCACAAAGACACTATGAGCCACACTTCAGCAAGAGATATGCTTTAAGTTATTTGTTCTGCCATGTTAAAAAATTTGCATTGACTCACACACTTTCAACCTGTCACCCTTATAACCAATATCATGAACCTGCAGCAGAGTCCACTGGCATTGATAGTTAAGTCTGTCTTCATAGACTAAATTGTAATAACTAGAGCAAAAATAACTTCCACACGAGGATTGAGTACATGGTTCTGGACTTGTTAACATGGGTTATAACTATTTGAGCTAGCCAGCAAAAGATGTTTCCTATCCAATTAAGAGACTTTTATAGCATCTGCTATGTGTGGGGCATTGTGGGTTTTTTAAAATATATTTGCGTTTGATGTTTTTCTGTCTTTATGTTCTCCATCCTAGACCAAGGTCAGCAAACTTTTTCTGTAAAAGGTCAGATAGTAACTAGTTTTGGTTTTGAGGGTTATATAAGGCTCTATCACAATGACTGACTCTGCCTTTGTAGCAAGAAAGCAGCACTAAGCAATACGTAAACAAATAAGCCTGACTGTGTACCAATAAAACTTTATTAACAAAACATGAGAGGGAGCAGATTTGGCCATAGTTTAATGATCCTGATCTAAACCAAAAAGTTAATGAGGGCAGGAAACTATCTATTCTTTTATCCCTAGCACACAATGGATATTCAAATCTGGAAACTAAATGAATAAAAATAAATTTCAAAGGATCAAGAAACTATTCTGGATCAGTCATAATACCAAATTTAGTGTTTCACACTTGTCGGTGTGATACAAATTAATTTAGCAGAGAAGAGTTTGTTGAATAATTGAAACTCAACTTTATTTCATACAAAAGATCCATCTCTGCCTTTTATTCTTGACTTATCCACTGGGTTGTCTTTTGTTCATTTATTCTTGGTTCAAAACAATTAAATGATGCATTAAACTTAGGCGGTGGTCCTGCACATATCTGATCCTTTAAAAAGTGCTCCAAGTGGAAACAAGGGTATAGAAGAGCTGTTTCTTTTTCGCATGTTCCCACTCACATGTTGTTTTAATTTTTCATTTTCATCAAGGCAGGTAAGCTGCCATCTGGTTGACTTTTGACAGCTCTCAGCACTGTTAGCTGAGACTTTGGCAGTTGATTTCTTTTTTAAATGGAGGAAGCCAAAGTTTTGACAAAATTCAACCCTTTATCCCTAGAGAAATTATTGCATTTTTAGAACTTGTTTTCAGACCAACTTTTCCCAGAAAGGGTTTATCTATTCCCTTCTCTTTCAGGATTTCTCCCTTTTTTCAGTCAACTGTCACAAGCTGGTTGCTTCCTGGCTATAACGGGGGTTTTTTAACTTGCAGTACAAAATAAGCAACCTGACATTGCAAATAGGCCTTGTGAAATGATAAGCATAATATTTTAAAGGCATTTTAAAGGATATTTAAAGGCAATATTCCCTATCACAAGATGCCCAGATGGCAAAATAAAGAAAATAAGAATTATCACCACCTGAAATAAATGATTTTTCCTCTGGTTAAATAGAGAAATGTCCATTTTAAAGGTTTATACCCACAATTTGTCATAAATGGAGGCCTATATAGTCCCCCCCCCCACACTTAACTTTTTGTGTTTTTCCAGCTCTATTGAAGTATAATTAACAAGTAAAAGTTGTATATATTTAAGTGAACAATGTGATGATTTGGTATAGAGATTGGGAAATGATTACCACTATCAACCTAGTTACCATCCATCATCTCACAAATTATCTCCTTTTTGTGGTGAGGACACAAGATCTACTCTCTTAGCAAATTTCAAGTGTGGAATACATTATTATTCACTGCAGCCACCATGCTGTACATTGGCTCTCCAGAACTTATTCATCTTACAAATTAAAGCTATACCTTTTGCCCGGCCAGTATGTCTCAGTGGTTGAGTGTCAACCCATGCACCAAGAGGTCACCAGTTCAATTCCCGGTCAGGGCACATGCCCAGGTTGTGGCCCAATTTCCAGTGGGGGGCATGCCTTTTGACCATCTCCCCATTTCCTCCATGCCACCCCTACCCTCAGCCCCTGGCAACCACCATTCTACTCTCTTTCTACGAGTTTGAAATTTTGATTCCACAACCAGAAGCCTATATAGTTTCTTAACCAAAACTTATTTTTCAATATTTAGGTGAGAAAAAAAAATGTACCTGACTCCCATTTCTTTCTCTTATGTATAAAAGAAATTATTACTATAGCCCTGGCCAGTGTGGGTCAGTGGTTAGATTGTCAGCCTGCACACTGAAGAATCATTAAGTTCGATTCCTGGTCAAGGGCATATAACTGGGTTGTAGGTTCAATCCCCAACCCTGGTCTGGGCACATATGAGAGGCAACCATTTGATATTTCTCTCTCTCTCTCTCTCTCTCTCTCTCTCTCTCTCTCATTTCTCTCCCTCCCTCACACTCTCTCTAAAAATCAATGGAAAAAATATCCTTTGGTGAAGGTTAAAAAACAAACAAAAAGTATTATTATAATGTCTTTTTTTCTTCAAACAAAAATTTTATTCAGAGAGTTTAGAAAATTAGCACTGGGAAAACGAGCACTGCCCTAAAAAAAGAAATAGGTTGTAGCTACCTTGTCCTACACTTGAGCCCAGATATGCCTCTATGCCTGGCCGAAATCACCTAGTCAGCTTGTAAAGCATACAGATAACTGGGTCCCACAACACGGTCAGATTCAGGACTCTGCTGGCTTTGCTTGGGTACGCTCCCAGTAGCCCTGACGGTGTTTCAGATGGGAAACCCCTATACCAGAAGACTGTTTCCCAGCAAGATTCTGCATCTGGTTAATGCCTAATAATGTTTGAAAGACCCCAGATTCCTTTTCCCAACCATAGGAAGATTTTCTTTTCACCCTTTTGATTGTCACCAAAAATTAGGTGGCAGCCACAAAATCCTATTTACTTTCGTTGTAAGCCCAACATCTGTCTTAACAACCACAGACCCTCTTTCATTTTGTAGCTGTTCCAATCTTTGAAAGCAGGGGCTGATGTTCACAAGCAGACGTATACTTTTCATAAAGCCACAAAATAAAGGGACTCTTTCTAGTTCTGATGGAAGAAAAACCATGTGTCAGCTTAAATATCTCCTGCTTTGGTTACACACATCAGTATGTAAAAATATTTACAAAACCTAAGTGTGGAATTCAATGCAACAATGTGAAATTGCACCACACTTGTGATATTCAGACAGAGGAGCACTAAAGATTAAAAGGAAGCAAAGCAACAACAAATTTTACTGAGTATCATACGTGTTAGAAAGTGAGGAGATGAACACAAACTTGATGTAGCAATGGTTTGTTTTTCTTTTCTGATTGCTGAGATTTTAAAGATTTTTTATTTTTGCAAATTCCACAAAACTCTTGACCTGGGTTTTAGATTACATATAGCTGATTGTTTGTACTTGCAATAGTTCATTCAAGTTTCCAACAAGGATAGATCTCTTTATGATGAGTTTAGCGTGTCCTCTTGTTTGCTGCAGGGTTCTGGGCTTACTCATGGGAGAGCTGATACACCAAGAGAGATCAGTTAGAAATTTCGTGCAACTTTTCTGAAACTGTATCTCTCATTCTTCAACAGGCTCATTCTCAAGGCAGTGGCAAGGTTTAGTGA
This sequence comes from Molossus molossus, assembly GCF_014108415.1. NCBI lineage: Eukaryota > Metazoa > Chordata > Mammalia > Chiroptera > Molossidae > Molossus > Molossus molossus. The sequence goes on along the minus strand of NW_023425345.1, from coordinate 61,813,904 downwards.
CAGAGAATGAAAGCTCATTAGACCTACTGAGACCTGGTGCAGAACTGGGCACAGCTTGGCTTCTGCATTCTACCAGCCAAAGCAAGTTATAAGTCCAGCTCAGACTCCAGGACTAGGGAAATAGACTATTAATTAAGCAGGGACATCTGTAATACTTTCTAACAATAAAGATTTATTTTTTTTAAAAGATGTAAACAATTTCAAAGTAACAGAACAATGAGTATGAATTCAGAGAAGGGTGGGGAATTGGGGTCATTTCTGCCAGCAACGTGTCATAGATGAAAATCCCTATTTTCCTGATACAACCTGTTTCTGTCTCCTCACTTTAGAAAAACAAAATCAGAGATCCATAAAATTTGAGCTGAAAGGCAATCCTTTCATTTACCAGAATGGAACCGGAAGCACCGGGAGGTTTACTGACTCATTTCACATAGCTAAATAGTTACAAAGCCAAGACAAAAAGATGGATGTTCCACATTCTGGAGCTGTGCCCTTCCGTCATACCATGCCACTGGTTCCCCAGAGTGCTCAGCCTCATTTGTAGTATAATGGATAATAATAACCTTTTACTCAGGATGCATTTTTTAAAACCAATATTTAAAATTTGTAGTTTTTAAAAAATATGTTTTTGATTTTTTAGAGTGAGAAGAAGGGAGAAATAGAAACATCAATGTGAGAGAGAAATATCAATTGGCTGCCTCCTGCACACTCCCTACTGGGGATCAAGCTAACAACCTGGGCATGTGCCCTGACCAGGAATCAAATGGGGACCCCTCAGTTCATGGGGCAACGCTCAGTCCACTGAGCCACACCGGCTGGGCTAAAAATTTGTAATTTTTTTTTAATATCAATAATCAAATCTTCATTTGCAGGAAATATAAACACAAAGCAACTTTATACAAATAACTCTTTTTATTCATCATTATTTAGCAAGAAATAGAAGTAGAATAGTGATTAAACACACTGACTATATGCTATTGAAGGAAAATTATATAAATAGCTTTATTGTTACTTATAAGTTTGACTCAGTGTCACTAAATTAATAATTTCTTAAAAGAATAGAACATAAACCATTCTAATTACTTATTTAAGGTTTCTAGAAATACTTTCTGACCCATAAAAAAGGGGGCTTTCACAATATTTGATGTTTCCAGTTTTCTAGTCTATTTTTCTTTATTAGTAATTAAGGAACTCTTTATTAAGAGTAAAATATAAGTTAATAGATGGTGACCACTGTCAACCTGCCTTCTCATGCATAGAAAACTATCTTAAGAATATAGAATTTTAGTCTTTTCTATTTGAAGTGCATTTTGCTATACAGTGATACCTCGGTTCTCGAACATAATTCGTTCCAGGAGGACGGTCGAGAACCAAATTGTTCGAGAACCGAAGCAATGAAACCAATAGGAAATAATGGAAACTGGATTAATTCGTTCCAAGCCCCAGAAAATGCCTATTTGCTGGCCTAATTTGTATATAATATGTAGAAAAACATAAGTCTCAACAAGAAATAAAAGTGTACAGTATGTCTAAGGGTTCAATTCAGTGTAAAGCGTGACTCTCTCCACAAAGCGTGACTCTCTCCACAAAGCGTGACTCTCTCTCTGCACTCACACTGAGGACGCGAGCAAGGCGCGCTGGGCCGAATGAACGCCATTCGGCTCAACTCGGCTCATCTCGGAAGTTCGAGTTCCAAATATTTGTTCGGATTCCAAGACAAAAGTTTCTCGAATCTCCTGGTCGAATACCGATTTGGTCGAAATCCGAGGCGTTCGAGAACCGAGGTATCACTGTATTTCATGATCAGCTTTTACAAACAGGGCTTGATGAGAATAAAATCTATGTAGAGTAGCTTTTTCTAACTAAAAATGTGAAACTACCTAAATAACTACACTGTAAACTCAGGGAAGTAGATAAATAAATTCTGGATCTTCCATACAAAAGAATAACAAATCAATGATAAGGGAACATGCTCTAAAGGCAGTGTTAAAGTAAAAAAAGAAAGATGGGAAGAAAGAAAAAGAAAATGCATATACACAGCACAATTCCAATTTATAAAATATATACAATAAAAATACTGAAAAGATCTATGACAAAATATGAACAGTAATTTCCTTGAGTGAAAGAACTATAAGATTGATTTTATTGATAATTTATATTTTCTTTCTATACTTTTATGTAAAATAAGTAAAAAACTATATTGTTTAAAAGATTAGTAATTGAAAAAGAAAAGTAAGTCACAAGATTGAAATGATTGCAAACATTTAAAATGCAGAAAATCCTTTTAAAATAATATATTTGAATAAAATAATTACTAGACAAAATATTTTAAATGAACATCATATATTTTAGTCACCCTGCACTCAAAATGAGTGAAACTATAAACTTAGAATGTATGATTCAACAATCCCGTTTCACAGGTAAGAAATTGATTCATGCCCAGAAAGGTTAAATGAATAACTTACCCAGTAATATACAGTCCACTTCAGAATCAAGACTCACAATCTAGCCATGTTCTTTCTATTTTATAATTCTGCTTCTCTAAAAAGTAATAAAAGGTAAAGTAAGTGAAACACTGTGAGTTAACATACAGTGAGTAGAGTACCAGGTTTGTTTTTGGGTTTTTTTATCCTCACCTGAGGACACTTTTCCATTTTTTGTTCAGATAGAGTGGGAGAAAGAGAGAGACAGAAGAGAAGAGAAACATCGACGTGAAAAGGACACATCGAGTGGCTGCCACCTGCATGACCCAACCAGGGCCAGGGACAAACTGCAACCAAGGTACGTGCCCCTAGCGGGAACCGAACCCGGTTCTCTCTGGACCGCAGGCCAACGCTCTAACTGCTAGCCAAACCAGCCAGGGCAGCACCAGGTTTTTTAACATGTGATTGTCTTGCTTACCTACTCTCACTTATGAATCCGTCTCTAGGCAAGGTAGTAGCTATAGTAAAACATTCTCACTTTTCCAGATTTGCAGATGGGTAATATCTTTATATATTTAAATTTTTCATTATTTTATTCTACTGATCTCATTTCAGAGATTTTTCCTCTTGATAACAAACCACAATTTGCTTCGGTGGTCTTTAGGAAGACAGAGGAATACATAAAGATAAGACATCTATTCCTTACTTCCTAGTAAACGAAAGACAGTAGCACTTTGGGAGAAGAGGCTAAGACTTACTAGTGAATTTCGAAGCTTTTGAGATTAAAAGATGCATAGGACATGGTGCCTGATTTCAAAGAGCTTTTGGTAGAATTGGAGAGATACAGATATATAGGATGGGGCAAAAGTAGGTTTACAGTTGTTTGTATCGAAAATAATACAGTAATTAATAAATAATTATACAAGAATAAACTGTGTTTTGCGTATTTACAACTGTAAATCTACTTTTGTCCCACCCTGTGCAAGCAACTAAAAGCAATACAGAGTTGTAGTTACAATAGGAAATGTCTTTACAAGCTTAAAAGAAGGGTTAGTCATTTCTACATCAGGGATATGAGGTAAAGCTGTTAGGAAAAGCCTTGTAAAGTCAAAGTTGTGGCTGCAAAGTCCTCAGTAAAGTTCAGCTTATTTAAACAAGAAATCAAGTAACATGTCCTTACCATCCCAACTACTGTTCTGTTAAGAAAACAGCAAGAGTTATTTTATAAAAGAATTTTTGCCTCAAAATAACTTTCAATCATCTTATCGGATCTCCAAAATTTGGTAAACGCAGATGCTTATAAATTGAAAAGAATCTGAGCAGCCCTATATGAAATATTATGGTGGGAACAAAAATTTATGAGACACATTGTCAGCCCGCAAAGGACATGTAATATTATTATAGAATCAGTATCTGTACACACAGGATAGGATAGTGTATTAGTTAGAAAAATACTAGTAGCTATTAACAAATATACCCCAAAGTTCTGGTGACCTAACACAATATAAGTCTATTATGTACTTAAGTAAAAGTCCATTGTCCATGTTCCCACTTTGAGGTGGCTTTCTTCCATTTGACAGTTGTTGAAAATTTAGCTAAACTACTTTATAATGTTGCTTCTACGGCATCCACTTTGTGTGGTTAAGTGGCCTGCAGTGGCCTTGAACTGACACTTGTCTCTCTCTATAGCACATGCCCTAGATAACAGTCCACAGAGTCACAAGGAAATGTTAGTTCCTGGTATGATTCCTGAAACTGTGCTTGGATAAGCATTCTCTGCCACTCTTTCGGTTTGAATTGATGAATTGGGCTTTAGTCGGGGGAACCCGTAAGTATTCTACTCACGGTCCTAATGAAGGCATGCACTCCAAGTCCTTGCTGTTCTCTTTGCCTAAACCCTGCCTTGACCTCCTCGAAAGGCAACTGAGTGTGCCATGTACCTCCTCCAGGACTTCTGAGTGATAACCTCTATTTCTACTCCCCATGGTCTTTGGTTGAATTGAGCTCATCATCGGACATTCTAGGGCTCTACTTAACAAGTGTTAATTTAACAAAGTTACAACAAAGATGCTCTCTCCATTTTCTCTGCCACTTTCTGAATTCTGCAGTCCTCGAATGTCCACTGGTGGATATGAAGGATCTAAAAGAGAAGGCATGCCAGTCTCTTTTTCCAATTACAGTGTACATTCAATGTTACTCTATACTAGTTTCAAGTGTACACATAGTGGTTAAACACTTATATGCTTTATAAAGTGGTCCCCCCAATAATTATAGTAACTACCTGGCCCCAAACATAGTTATTACAATATTATTGACTGTATTCTGTATGCTGTAATTTATATCCTTGTGACTATTCTCTAACTTCTTAACCTCCTTAGCCTAGAAGTAAAGTAATTCACATCTCCAATTATCCACTGGCAGAAACTAATGACACAGTCTCACATGTACCTGGGAGGGCAGCTGGAGCAGCTGTTTCCTAGCAACAACTTGACACTGTGGAGTGTGGAGAAAAGTCTCTGATGGATAGCGAGCCATTCCTGCCATAGATTTCTGTGGGGAGGGTCAGAGTGAAATTGGCTTTTTTTTGCTATCACATTTAAAAAATATATCTGGTTGCAAATTTAATTGATGACTCTTTCTGAATGTTAGAAAAACTTGGTCTTCATTAGTACCTCTCCTCAAATCTTATATTTCCTACAAGGATGTATATGTTTGTGAAACTAGAATCCCTCCTAGCCATTCATGCAAATAAATTATGGTTATATTTTGTTTCTTAGAACTATTTCATAGTTGAAATCACCTTGTGTGAAGCCATTTTGGCACATGAACAAATTGACAGTTTTGGGGGCTATTCATTCATTGAACAAACATTCAAAAAGTATCTACCATGTTCCAGGACACACATTTACTCAGGAAAATAAAACAAAAAAAGATCTCCCGGATCCTTAGAGAGAGAAGCTGATTTCTATAATTAATGTAAACTGGGATTCTAGAGGGTAACTAAAACAATATATTAAAGTAATTGGTTGCAGAGTTTTAGATTTGAGATCCAAACCCATAAAGGTTGTCTAGACTGTCTAACATGGCCAACCATAAGCTGTAGGGGGAAGACTGGCACAAGGTGAGGTTGATCTTGAGAATGAAAGAGACCGACTTTACTGTTATTCCAGGTGTAGATTTAACAAGATCCTATGATCAAAACAATGGCTCAAAGGTATCCAGGATGGAAAACTGAATGAGGTAGAAGCAATTCTCCAAGGTAAACATCAGGAGGAACTAGAGTGACCTTGCAAACAAGAGTTTTTAGGGAGAAAGTGAGTTTCCTTAGAGTATATTGAGGTGGAGCCAACTGTAGATACCTATATAAAAATTTACTGAAATGTAAAGGAAGTTATCTGCCCACAAGCAATTAAATGTATCATCTAAATTCATGTAGTATGCTACTTTTCAAACTTGCTTTCTTAAATTTGTGTGCAATTTAAGTGGGGGAAGGGAGAAAAGGCAAATGAAGGTAAATAATATCATACTGTCTTTATAATATTAGATCTGGCAAAATTCAATTCTCTTTTTCAGAGGTTCTAAATGCATTTTGCAAATCAAGCCAATGTTTAATAACAAGCTCACCTGGCCTTGTTTTAGTTCAAACATTGAAGCTTCATTGCACATATTGAAACACTTAGCAAAAGGCATACTGCCTTAGAGGGACTACCTTCTTTCTAAAACTAAACCAAACTGGGAGATCCAAGATGGTGGTGTCATAGGTGGATGTTACACTCACCATCTTCCATGACCAAACTGGAATTACAAGTAAAATATAGAACAATCAACTTGAATAAACAACTGAAGACTAGCTGAAGAGAAGTCTTATAACCAAGGATTTACAGAAGAAGCCACATAAAGACTGGTAGAAAGGGTGAGATGAAAAAGCAGGCTAGCTTGCTCCCATGGGCCACAGCTAAGAATCCAGAGGGATATCTTCACTGCAAAGTTTCCTCCTAAGGAGCTGAGGTCTCAGCCCAAGCCAGGTTCTCCAGCTCCGAGCACCAGGGCCAGGAAGATGTGCCCACATAATATCTGGCTGTGAAAATCAGCAAGGATTCTGTCTTCCAGGGAGAGACAGGAGTGAGCTAGAGACACAGGGCTCTTCTTAAAGGTCCAACCCAGAAAATTTCATTCATAGTCACTCACTCTGGGCTGTAGCAGAGGGATGGCAGAACAACCTAGAGTTACATGAGAAGAGACTGGTGAAAGCCGCCAAACCCCTGTGCTTATTTCCTCTCCCATACCACAGACGCCATCTTTCTTGGATGGACCACTCTCCTCATTATGGCATCAGGCTGGGAGAATGCAATAGCCCACTCTCTGGACTCTGTGTTGCCCCACCCTGCAGAGCTTATGTCCTGCTGAGGAGTCACCTGCCTGGACTGGGATGAAAGATTGGTACAATATTCACAAATCAATAAATGTGATACACTACATAAACAAAATAAAGAATAAAAACCACATGACGAGCCCTGGCTGGTATGCTCAATGGTTAGAGTGTCAGCCCACGCACCAAAGGTTTGATTCCCGGTCAAGCGCACATATCTGGGTTGCAGGTTTGATCCCTGGCCCTAGTTGAGTGCGTGCGGGAGGCAACAAATCGATGTGTCTTTCTCACATCAATGTTTCTCTCCCTCTCTCATTCCCCCCCTACTTCCACTGTCTCTAAAAATCAATGGAAAAAATATCCTCGATGAGGATTAATCAATTATTAAAAACCCACACAATAATATCAATAGATTCAGAAAAAGCATTTGATAAAAATCTATTTATGATAAAAAATTTCAGCAAAGTAGAAATAGAGGGATCATACCTGAACATAATAAAGTCCATATATGACAAGCTTACAGCTAACATCATCTCAATAGGCAAAAACGTATTTTCTTTAGGATCAGGAACAAGACAGCTCACCACTCTTACTCAACATAGTACTGAAAGTCCTAGCCACAGTAATCAGACAAAAAGAAGAAGAAATTAAAGACATCCAAATTGGAAAGGAAGAAGTAAAACTGTCATTATTTGCAGATGACATGATGTTGTATATAGAGAACCCTAAAGAATCCACCAAAAATCTGAGAACTGATAAATGAATTCAATAAAGTAGCAGAATATAAAATAAATATCCAGAAATCAGTTGCAGTTTCATACACCAATAATGAACTATCAGAAAGGGAAACTAAGAAAGCAATACCATTCACACATGAATCAAAAATATAAAATATCTAGGAGTAAATTTAACCAAGGGTATAAAAGACCTGTACTTGAAAAATTATATGACACCAAAGAAAGAAATTGAAGGGGATACAAATATGTAAAAACATATACTGTATTCATGGATATGAAGATTTAATATCATTAAAATGTCCATACTACCCAAAGCAATCTATAGATTCAATGCAATTCCTATCAAGATATCAATGGCATATTTCACAGAACTAAAACAAATATTCCAAAAATGTATATGGAACCAAAAAAGACCCCGAATAGACACAGTTATCTTGAGAAAGAAGAATAAAGTTGGAAGAATCATGTTACCTGATATCAAACTAGACTACAAGGCCCTAGGTATCAAAACAGCATGGTCCTGACATAAAAACAGACATATAGACTAATAGAATTGAATAGAATGCCCAGAAATAAAGCCATGCCTTTATAATCAATTAATATTTGACAAAGGAGGCAAAAAATATACAATGGGGTAAAGATAGTTTATCCAACAAATGGTGTTTGAAAAATTGGGCACACATGCAAAAAATAAATAAAATTAGATCCCTTTTTTACACCATACAAAAGAATAAACTCAAAATGCATTCAAGACGTAAGTGTAAGACTCAAAGCCATAAAAATCCTAGAAGAAAACATAGCCAGTAAATCTCGAACATTTCTTGTAGTGATATTTTTTCTGATATATCTCTTCAGGCAAGAGAAACAAAAGAAAAAGTAAACAAATGGGACTGCATCAAACTAAAAAGACACATCAACAAAATGAAAAGGGAACCCACAGTATGAGAAGACTATTTGTCAATGATATATCTGTTAAGGGGTTAATATTCAAAATTCATAAAGAACTTCTACAACACAACACCAAAAAAATCCAATTTAAAAAATGGCAAAGGACCTGAATAGATACTTCACCAAAGAGGACACACAAATGGCCAATAGACATATGAAAAGATTCTCAACAGTCACTAATCATCCAAGAAATGCAAATTAAAACCACAATGAGACATCACCTCACACCTATCAGAATGGCTATCATCAATAAACAAACAAGTGTTGGTGAGGATGTGGAGAAAGGGAATCCCTACAGACTGTTGGTGGGAATGCAGACTGGTGCAGCCACTGTGGTACAAAGTATAAATTTACCTCAAAAAATTAAAATGGAACTGTCTTATGACACAGCGATTCCACTTCTGGGAAAGAAACCTGAAACACTGATTAGAAAAAAATATATGCACCCCTATGTTTATTGCAGCTTTATTTACAATAGCCAAGATTTGGAAACAGCCCAAGTGCCCATCTGTAGATGAGTGGATAAAAAAGCTGTGGTACATGTACACAATGGAATACTACTCTGCAGTAAAAAAAAATCTTACCTTTCGACAGCATGGATGGACCTGGAGAGTATTATGCTAAGTGAAATAAGCCAGTCAGAGAAAGACAAATATCATATGATTTCACGTATATGTGGAATCTAATGAACAAAATAAGCTAACAAACAAAATAGAAACAGACTCATAGATACAGAGAACAGACTGACAGCTGTTAGAGGGGATGGGGGTTGGGAGGATGGGTGAAAAAAGTAAAGGTACTAAGCAAAAACAACAACAGCAACCACCACCCACAGACAGACAACAGCATGGTGATTATCAGAAGGAAAAGGGGGTGGGGGGAGTTTGAAGAAGGTAAAGGGGGGATAAATGGTGACAGATGGAGACTTGACTTTGGTTGGTAACACACAGTTGTACACATGAAACCTATATAATTTTTATTAACCAATGTCATCCCAATACATTCAATAAAAAATTTAAAAATAAATGACAATTAATAAAATAAAATGTAACTAAACCAAACCAAACAAAGGTACCTGTTTTAAGCAAACCTGGATTATTATTAAGTTTGGTGTGAAAATCATAAATGTGGTAGTTCTGCTCTATTTCATCTCCTGAAATTTACACTCCGATTTCAACTGTGTGTTATTTTCATTTATTCAAACCCACATACCAGAATCAAAATTCAAGGTGAGGAGGGAACAGCCTATATTAATGACCCTAATTTAAACTTTCCTTAATTTAGACCTCCAAGTTCGCATTGTTTTATTTTGTAATCATTAACAACAGCAGTAAAGACCTGTGTGGTGCTTACAACCTGTTTTAAAGATTTACACATACTAAAACCCATAGAACCTTTACAAGAGCCCACAAGGTAAGAACTCTAATAATCAGCATGTTAAAGACAAAGAAACTAAGGCACAGAAAGGTTAAGTAATTTGCAGAAGGTTCTGCAGCCAGCAAGCAGCAGAGGTAGACTTTAAACCGGGGTGGCTTGAGAGCCTGTTCTCACAATTCTTAGGCCATATTGCCTGTCCACTTTACAAATAGTATTTCACGTTTGCTGTCCTTTGTACTTGAAGATTTGCTCCGACAGCCCTAGGGCATCATGCACAAAACCCTTTATTCACAGTGTAAGTCGATCCAAACTGCCCTGCCAACAGAACCAGACGCCAGCCAGCGGTCATCGTGATCCCCCTTCTTTTTCCAATCATCTAATTAAAAAATAGTGACTGCTGAGAGTTCCTAGAACTCATCCGCTGGGGAGGACGTGGAGGAGATCAAGGGGAGCCGGGAAGACTCCACCTCACAGCTGTTTCCTTCCTTCTTCCCTGGAGCGCTGGGGAGTTAATGACCGCCTGTCAGGGAAAGGTGAAGAGGACTGAGGCAGGACGGCCATGCGGGCACCGGGCGGCAGTTTCACACCAAGGATGTATAATTATCCTTCCTCACCAAGGGAGATCTGGCTCGGAGAGGATAAATAACTTGCCCCAGATAACGGGGTCAGAATGCAAACCCAGCTCTGTTTACCTCCGAAGCCCAGGCGCGCTTTTCCACTGAAGAAGCAAGCGCAGGAAGGAGCTCATGCTGGTGTCTATATATCTCACTGATTCTTACCCTTTCTTCCGGAAAAAACAACATAGAGAGGGATTCTCAAAGTTTCCTGGTTGGTATTACTACTAAATATTTTTTGTTCATTATTATAATTCATAGCATGCAATATATTGAGAAGTGGCTTTATTAAGAGATCTCTAGGGAACATGAAGTAAGCAAAAAGTAGGGTAGTGATATGGCAGTAAAGGCCATGTTTTATTAACTGCTTATATTGATCGGAGGCTGTTGTTTTTTTCCAATTGTCTCTCGATGAGAACATATGTGTTTGACAAATCTTTTCATTTAAAATGGTCACTTAAAGTTTAAAATAGCTATGCTTATTGTCTCAAGATCAATATATAATGGGAAAGAGTTGTAAACATTTTCTAAGAAAAAAGCAAATGAAAAGCATCAGTATTTCAATTTAACAAAAGATCTTCATAGGGTTGTTGTAGAAATAAATAGGAGAATACATTTAAAGAGCATTTAGCATGATGCCTGGTGGGTTTTAAATAACCAATAAGTGGTAGAGATTTTAGGAAAACATTATAAAATCCAGATATTAAAAAATTCAAAGCACTACTGGTGGCCAAATTTATTGCTTTTTAAAAATGTTTTCATAATATTTTAACCCATTTTAATTATGTTTTAACTATTTCATGTAAATAACAAACTAATAATACCTTTCCACTTATTTTTATATACAGATACATAAAGTATATTCAAAAACTTTTTTGCCTGCATTTATGAACTAAGTGCTTTTCACTTTTCATTGATACATTGATTTACCCAGATCCCAAACGTGACAGCAAATAATTCCAACTGATCTCAGAATAGCATGGCCTCACTTTCTGCATTTTTAAAAATAGTTTGCAGAGATTCAAAAAAAGAAAAATCTTTCTATTGTTCTATCCTAGTCTCGAAGGATATAAATCCTCAGAAAATACTGGTTTAAAAAGTAAAGTTCTGAACATATTTGTAAGCAAACTCATTCCTGTAATGCAACCATTCGAACTGTGAGCATTTCAGTGACCACACACATGCATGAAAACCATAGTGGTTTGTGGGCTGTCAAAAACACTCTTGAAGAGAAGAGAAGGGAACAAGATTCTGTTGCATTTGTGACCCCTAGAGGCCAACATGAACGTGATCTATTTTATTCATTCAACGATGTCTCAAAGTACAATCTTCAGGAGTTTAAGATTTATAGGCTTTAGAAAATAGAGCAAATTCAAGAAAAGAGAGGTTCCATTTTAGGTGGATATGTTGCCTTGAACTAACAACCACAAACCACAAATTGAAGTCTTAAATAATAATTTGAAAAAGCCTCAGACTCTTGGAGAACCTTCATGGAAAATGAAAACCTTGCCTACTTCGCAATGGAGCTGTCCAGACTAATTATGTAGTATGAGTAATCACCATATTGAGGATGGACACAGTAAAATGCGTCCATTGGAACTTAGAGTCAAAACTCTATTCTAATGTTTGCTAGTTACGTCTTCTGGAAAAGTCATTAACCTCTCTGAGCTTCAGTGTCCTCATTCGTAAGTTAAGTAGTCCTAATAAAACCCCCCTTAACAGTGTTACTTGCAGATTAAATGAGATAACATATACTCAGAATTATCTTGAAAAGAGTCTAGTACTAACCTCATTTTTTAAAAATTCATTATGATTACATCACTATTTGTTCAGATGTTTCCTGTTATCTCTAAATGATAATACTTTTTTCACCACAGTGATCAACCAAAACAAAACATTAGTCAAAGAAAGGCTTCTTTGAGGTAAAAAATGTTTGAAGCAGAGCAGGTAGCCTGTATTATTGCACAACTGTCCTAAAAACTCAGTAGAATCAAGCCTGGAGCAGCGGTGAGTCAGCCCAATTAGATTTACATACCTTTGTCTTAAAGATGGCAATTAGGATATAACCTCTGAAACGTTAGGGCATTTCTTCACCTTTCAACACGTTCAGAAAGGGTACACATCCATCTTCCCACACACTGCGCTATTGTGTTCAGGAGCTTTCTTCAAACCGGCTCCTGTCACAGTGGGAGGGAAGTTTGCATTGTTGCATATTAGTTGTTCACACACTCCATCTCTCCTGCGGGGGAGATCAAATAGAAGATGACTAACGTGTTGCTGCCAAGTTCCCATTTCCCTTCTTTATTTCCATGAAGCAGAAGTGTAATCATGGATGCCTCTCCTCTGAACCTTCTTCCATCCCACAGAGCACAAGAGAAATTCACTATTATAATTATGTAGTCTCTAACCTCAGTGCTACTCCCAACCCTTACTTGCCAGAGCTCTCTCATGCCTCATAATGATTTTTGCTAAATCTTCGCTATTCACCTCAAACCTGCTTTACTAAAACCTCTTCTGTTATTCTCAACAAATAAATCGACTTCTATTTTCTAGAGAAAAATCAATGCCTTAAGACAGAAACTCTTCAAACTTCTTACCATCTGCTTACAAGGGCATCTATAACCAATACCATTGTTCCAGCCGCCCCTCCTGCCTCAGTCAATTAGGATCTCTTCTGCCTGATCTCCACATCATGCCCTGGATCTGTCTATGTTCAGTCACACTTAAGTTCATCTTAATTAAGTTCAACTGCAACTGAAGGAAAACACAAAATAATAGGGGCTTAAATAACATAGAAATGTATTTCTTGTTTGTAAAATTAGGACCTTACATAAGCAAATCAAGGCTAATATAATGCCCCCACAATCATCAGAGATATGACTCCTTTGAACATATTGTCTCCATTATTCTCAACATATGGCTTCTGCCACATGGTCCAAGATAACTCCTGAAGCTCCAGCCAATGCATATGCATTCTAGTCTGCACACAGGGCGTCAGCTTTCCCCCCACTGGCCAGAACCCAATCACAAGGCCCACCAAGTGAAGCTTCATTTGTATTCTTAATATGCACAATTATGAACACAGCAAAAAATCAAGGGGAGCAGAGAGAGGAATAATGGATATTGAGAGAGGAGTAACAGCCTCCACCAGTCTTACGCAGCCTTCTCACAATGTTCATTGTGCCCACATTTTCTTTTCTCTCTATAATTTTTTTAATTAATTAATTTTTTTATTACAGATGTTCTCCTTTTCCCCCCATTGACACTCTCCTCCCCATTCCCTATATATTTTAATTTCCTCTATATATTTAATTTCCTCTTTCTAGTGCATATTTCCCTTCACCATTCAAACATCCTCCTACACTGTGTACATTTCTATGTTATTTAAGCCCCTATTATTTTGTGTTTTCTAACTGCTGCTCTGCTTCTCTCCTGTTCACCACCAATTTTTTTAAAGATTTTACTAATCATCTCCCTTGCAGCATTCACTTCTCAGCCTGCTGCAGTCTGACTTCTGCCCCTGTTGTGCACTGGATTATGTCCCCTAAAAAGACAATAAGATATGTTGAAATCCTACCCCACAGTACCTATGAATGTGATCTTATTTGGAAATAGGGTCTTTGCAGATGAATTCAAGTTAAGGTAGGGCCTTACAAGATTAGGGTAGGCCCTGACTCCAACAATGCATGTCCTCATGACAAGCCATGTGAAGCCCCGGTGACACTGAGACGTGCCTAGAGAGCACCGTGGGAGGACGGAAGCAGAGGGGGGAGTGATGCTGCAACAAGCCAAGGAGCACCAAGGACTGCTGACAACCACCAACGGCCAGGAAGAGGCAACAAAGGGTCCTCTCCTGGAGTCTACATGGCCCTGCTAATACCTTGATTTCAGGCTTCTAGCCTCGAGGCTTCTGTTTCTTCCCTCCAGAGAACATAAATATCTGTTATTTTAAGCCATTAAATTTGTGGCACTTTGTTATGGCAGCCCTAGCAAATTAATGCACCCCAACCACTCGCCAGTGTCACAATGGTCTCTTTGTTGCTGAATCCAGAGGGCAATTTTCAAGACTCATTTATTTTCTCTCTATACATAGCATTTGACAAAGTTATTTACTCCCTGCCATTAAAATCCTTCTGCCCTTGACTTTGGGGCACCACTCTCTGCTGGCTTCCTCATATCTCTCAAGCTACTCTATCTCAACCTCGCTTTCTAAGCTTCTTTGTTTCATACACTAAATATTCTTGCTACCGACTTCAAATTTGATGTGTTAGCTGAGCCAAATGTGTTTAACTCCCTCGATCCTGCTCCGAAATCCCCAGTGAAATGAGTAGAACAAGATAACATTTAAAAATCCATCTAGGTCATTTACGTATTCAGCAAACATTAGGTGTCTACTACGTTCCAAACACTGTACCAGTACTTGAGATGTAGAGAGGAACAAGGGAGACTCAGTACCTGACCTCGTGGAGCTTTTGTTCTTCTGGGGATATGATAATAAATAACCAAAGAAATACATGAGACAATTACAAGCATAGTAAGACAAGGCCTAAAGGAAACAAATAGGTGATGAGATAGAGCAGGAGTCAGCACATTTTTTTCTGTAAAGGACAATATAGTAAATACTTTAGGCTGTGCAGGCCATAGCTACTCAATTCTGTTGCAACTACTCAACTCTGCTATCACAACACAAAAACAGCCATAGGCAATACATCAATGAATGGGTATGGCTGTGTTCCAATAAAATTTTATTTACAAAAACAGTCAGGGGACCAGATTTAACTTGTGGGACGTAATTTGCCAACCCTTGAGAGAGAGAAAGAGGAATTAGAATAAGGGTCAACAGCGGCCTTTTTGAAAAGGTGGCACCTGAACTAAGATCTGAAGGGAAGAAGGAGCCACACCTAATTCCCTCAGCCCAGCAGCCTTGGAACCAGTGATGGCTGCAGCAAAAAAAAATGTCTTGTTCTTCTTTTGTTAGGATCTCAGAGATTTTTCTTTTCTTTTCTTTAATTTAATTAATTGATTTATTTTTGTTACAGATGTTTGTCCTTTTCCCCCCACTGATTCCCCCCTCTTCCACCCTCCCTGCCCTGTCCCCAGCTTTGTTGTTCATGTTCATTGTTCATGCATACATGCATATAAGTTCTGTGGTTTACCCCCCCCCCCTTCTGGGGATTGTCAGTCTGTACCCTACTTCCACGTCTCTGGGACTGCCCCGTTCCCCGTTCATTATATTTCACAAATAAGTGAGACCATGTGGTATTTGTCTTTTTCTGCTTGGCTTGTTTCCCTTAGGATAATACTCTCCAGGTCCCTCCATGTCGTCTCAAAAGATAAGAGATCTTTCTTTCTTACAGCTGCATAGTACTCCATTGTGTATATGTACCACTGCTTTTTTATCCATTCGTCTACTGATGGACATTTGGGCTGTTTCCAGATCGTAGCTATTGTAAATAGTGCTACTATGAACATGGGGGTATATATATTCTTTCTGATTGTTGTTTCAGGCTTCTTAGGGTATATTCCTAGAAGTGGGATCACTGGGTCAAATGGCAGTTCAATTTTTAATTTTTTGAGATAACACCATAGTGTTTTCCATAGTGGCTGCACCAGTCTGCATTCCCACCAGCAGTGTGCTAGAGTCCCCTTTTCTCCACACCCTCGCCAACACTTGTTTGATGACTTGTTGATGGCGGCCATTCTGACAGGTGTGAAGTGATACCTCATTGTTGTTTTAATTTGCATCTCTCTGATGATTAGTGATACTGAGCATTTCTTCATATGTCTCTTGGCCATTTGTATGTCCTGTTTGGAGAGGGGTCTATTTAGTTCCTCTGCCCATTTTTTAATTGGGTGCTTTGTCTTCCTTTTGTTGAGCTATATGAGCACTCAATATATATTGGAAATTAACCCCTTATCTGATGTATCATTGGTAAATATGCTCTCCCATAGAGTGGGTTGCCTTTCCATTTTGGTGGTTGTTTCTTTTGCTGTGCAGAAGCTTTTGAGTTTGATGTAGTCCCATGTGTTCATTTTTTCCTTTGTTCCTGTTGCCTTAGGTGATATATCAGTAAAAATTCTGCTGCTTATGATGTCTGAGATTTTGTTGCCTACATTTTCTTCTAGGATTTTTATGGATTCATGAGTCACATTTAAGTCTTTTATCAATTTTGAGTTTATTCTTGTGTATGGTTTAAGTTGATGGTCTAGTTTCTTTTTTTTTTTTTCATGTAGCTGTCCAATTTTCCCAACACCATTTATTAAAGAGGCTGTCTTTACTCCAATGTATGCTCTTGCCCCCTTGGTCAAATATTAATTGAGAATATTGTCTTGGGTCCATTTCTGGGTTCTCTATTCTGTTCCATTGATCTATCTGCCTGTTCTTGTGGCAGTACCAGGCTGTTTTGATTAGAGTGGCTTTGTATAGTATAACCTGAAATCTGGTAATGTGATCTCTCCTACTTTGTTCTTTTCTTTTTCAAGATTGCTGTGGCTGTTCGGGGTCTTTTTTGGTTCCATATGAACTTTTGAAATATTTGTTCTAGTTCTGTGAAGTATGTCATTGGTATTTTAATGGGGATTGCATTGAATCTATAGATTGCTTTGGGTAGTATGGACATTTTAATGATGTTAATTCTTCCAATCCATGAACAGGGTATGTGCTTCCACTTTTTTATATCTTCCTCTATTTATTTTTTCAATGACCTGTAGTTTTCTGCAAATAGGTCCTTTACTTCTTTGGTTAAGTATATTCCTAGGTATCATAATTTTTTTGGCGCGATGGTAAATGGGATTGTTTTTTAGTTTCTCTTTCTGTGATTTCATCATTGGTGTATAAGAATGCCGTTGATTTCTTGACATTAATTTTGTATCCTGCTACTTTGCAAAATTCATTTATTAAGTCTAGTAAATTTTTTTTTCCTCACCTGAGGACATTTTTCCATTTTTTGTACAGATAGAGTGGGAGGGAGAGAGAGAGAGAGAGAAACATCGACGTGAAAGGGACACATCGAGTGGCTGCCACCTGCACGACCAACCAGTGCCGGGGACAAACTGCAACCGAGGTACATGCCCTTAGCAGGAACCGAACCCGGGTTTCTCCGTACCGCAGGCCGACGCTCTAACCGCTGAGCCAAACCGGCCAGGGCAAGTCTAGTAAATTTTTGATGGAGTCTTTGGGGTTTTCTATGTATGGTATCATGTCATCTGCGAATAATGACAGTTTCACTTCCTCCTTTCCAATTTGGATCCCTTTTATTGTTTCTTCCTGTCTGATTGCTGTGGCTAAGACTTCCAGTACTATGTTAAATAAGAGTGGCAAAAGTGGGCATTTTTGTCTTGTTCCTGTTCTTAAGGGAAATGCTGTTAGTTTTTGCCCATTGAGTATGATGTTGGCTGTAGGTCTTTCATATATGGCCTTTATTATGTCGAGATATGATCCCTCTGTTCCCAGATTGCTGAGCGTTTTTATCAGAAATGGGTGCTGGATTTTGTCGAATGCTTTTTCAGTGTCTATTGATATGATCATATGATTTTTATCTGTCATTTTGTTTATGTGGTGTATCACATTTATTGATTTGTGAATATTGTACCAGCCTTGCATCCCTGGGATGAATCTCACTTGGTCATGGTGAATAACTTTTTGATGTATTGCTGGATTCGATTTGCTAGTATTTTGTTCAGGATTTTGGCATCTATGTTCATCAGGGATATTGGCCTGTAGTTTTCTTTCTTTGTAGTGTCTTTTTCTGGTTTTGGAATTAGAATTATTCTGGCCTCATAAAACGAGTTTGGAAGTCTTCCTTCTTCTTGAATTTTTTGAAATAGTTTGAGGAGAATGGGTATTAGTTCTTCTTTGAATGTTCACTAAAATTCCCCTGTGAAGCCATCCAGGCCTGGACTTTTGTTGCTGGGAGAGTCTTGATTACATCTTCAATTTCTTTTGTTGTTATTGGTCTGTTCAAGTTGGCTCTCAGAGATCTGAATGACAATCCACATAATCCACAACATTCCTAACTACGGATGTTGGGGAAACATTAATCCCGCATCCCCAATGTGGAAATTTGCAAAACTAGAAAGATCATTCAACTTAAGACCATGTTTAAGTTTTAAAGAGGGTTAGTGATCTGAAGCACTAGGTAAAAATTTCTCTTTAAACAGACTTATTGAAAGAAATGGGAGAAGGCATTACAAAATCTTTTATCTGTGTTTCAAGCAAGAGTAAAAATATAATATATATCTGAATGAATATAGAGTTTATATAGAATATAGAATATATAATGAATATAGAATAATATAGAGTGTATAAATATTGTTTTACTCAAAATCATTATTACCATAGTGGTATCAAGTTTTATGATAGATTACCATAGAAAATTGAATTAATGAATTTGGTTTTTTCTAAAGACACAAAAAATAACAAATGTGAAGACAAATCCAAGACATAGAATTTACTCATAATAGTAACTAAGCAAAAAATAAAACATATAAAGTTAAAGCAAGAAACTATTAGAAATCAAAATAAGATTGTCTTTATCTGAGAATTTGCTCTTCAGCTCAAATGGAATAATGAATGCCAGGTCAAATTTATGTAGAAAGAAACAAACCTAGTTATTCACTCATGAAGTTGTTGGATTTGAAGTCTTTAAAAAAAGAAAACTACATATATCCAGACCAGAATAGAGCTTGGGAGGTGGGGAGAGAAGAGAAAATGCACAAAAACAAAAATGTTTAGAAACAGACGTATCCTCTACAACACTAATGCTGTAGATGGTTTTAAAGATAAAGACTGTTATCCAGGGATTCTGAGTTCATTCAAATTATCATTTACATCTAAGAGCAAAGAGATCTTATACAGATTCAGGAAGTACATCACTTCTAGAAATAATTACTCTAAGGAGTACTTGAACCAACTGAGACTTGAATCAGAGTATTTTAAGGATTGAAAGAAAAAGGATCAAAAAGTGCATGAACAGAGGGCTTCCGGTCAAGATGGCGGCGTAGGTAGATGCCGTATCACATCCTCCCACAACCACATCAAAGTTATAACTAAACAAGCATCATTCAAAACCGCCTGAAATCAAGCTGAATGAAAGTCCTACAACTACAAAATTAAAGCAGCAGCCACATTGAGACTGTTAGGGGCGGAGGCAAGACTGGCTGGTCCCACACCCAAATGTGGTGGATAAAAATCAGGAGGACACCTCAGCTGGGAAGGTCCTCCCTGAGGACTGAGGGGTCCCCGCCCCACCCCAGGTACCTGGCTCAGGGTTCCAGTGCCAGGAAGAGAAGTCCGCATGACTCTAGCTGGAAAAACCAGCGGGAACTGAGACTGAGGGAGGCTGAGGCAACTGGAGCCCCAGGCAGCTCCTCTTAAAGGGCCCGGGCACGGACTTACTCGGACTCGCACCCTCCAGGCTCCAGCATCGGGGAGGCAGCTTGAAAGGCACCAGAGACATATGAGGAAGAACTGAGTTGTTTGGCATTGGAGCGAGGGCTTGAGAGGGGGCTTTCTCCTGGACAGATGGGCTGTCAGAGGCCTTTGTCCCTCTGGTAAGCCCTTCCCTGGGGCGGCAGACAGCCACCATTATCTGGGACTCCAGCAACCTGGCTCATACTGTTTGCCCCACCCTGGTGATTCCCTGAGGCCCCGCCCTACCCAACTTTCAGGCCCACCCAAGCTGTTGCCACTTGCTTAACCATAGGATTGGCCTGTCTTGGATCCTGCTTCAGGTATTCCTAAATTCTTTCAAACAAGCAGCATCTGGTCTCAGCTAGCCCCTTACCTCTCATTAAGTAATACACTGAAACAAACACAGGGAGGCAGCCAAAATGAGCAGACAAAGAAATAGGTCCCAAATGAAGGAACAGAACAAAACTCCAGGAAAAGAACTAAGTGAAATGGAGATAAGCAACCTAACAGATGCTGAGTTCAAAACACTGCTTATAAAGATGATCAATGAACTTAGTGAGAACCTCAGTGAAAATAATGAGGGCCTCAAGAGCATAAAAAAGGAGCAGTCAGAAATGAAGGAGGCACTAACTAAAATAAATAATAATTTACACAGATTCAATAGTAGAGTAGGTAAAGCCAAGAAGCAAACCGTCAATTTGGAATATAAGGAAGCAAAAAACACCCAATCAGAACAGCAAAAAGAAAAGAGAATCCAAAAAAAATGAGGATAGTGTAAGAAGCCTCTGGGACAACTTCAAGCGTACCAATATTCGCATCTTGGGGGTGCCAGAAGGAGAAGACAAAGAACAAGAAATCAAAAACCTATTTGAAACAATAATGGCAGAAAACTTCTCTAACTTGGTGAAGGAAACAGACATACAAGTCCAGGAAGCACAGAGAGTCCCAAACAAGATGAACCCCAAGAGGCCCACACCAAGACACATCATCACCAAAATGTAAAAAGTTCAAGACAAAGAGGGACTCTTAAAAGCAGCAAGAGAAAAGCAGTTAGTTACCTACACAGGAGTTCTCATAAGACTCACCTGACTTCTCAAAAAACTTTGCAGGCCAGAAGGGAATGGCAAGAAATATTCAGAGTGATGAAAAGCAAGAACCTACAACCAAGATTACTCTATCCTGCAAAGCTGTCATTAGAATCGATGGCCATATAAAGTGTTTCCCAGAGCCCTGGCCGGTTTGGCTCAGTGGTTAGAGCGTCCACCTGCGGTCCGGAGAGACCCGGGTTCGGTTCCCGCTAAGGGCATGTACCTCGGTTGCAGTTTGTCCCCGGCCCTGGTTGGTCGTGCGGGGGGCAGCCACTCGATGTGTCCCTTTCACATCGATGTTTCCCTCTCTCTCTCTTCCTCTCTCTCCTTCCCACACTGTCTGTACAAAAAATGGAAAAATGTCCTCGGATGAGGATTAAAAAACAAACAAACAAACAAATAAAGTGTTTCCCAGAAAAGGAAAAGCTAAAGGAGTTCATCACCACCAAACCGTTATTACATGAAATGTTGAAGGGTCTTCTTGAAGAAAAGATAAAAAATATGAACAAACAAAATGGCAATGAATACATATCTATTGACAATTGAATCTACAAACAAAATGAACAAGCAGAACAGAAGCATTCTCATAGATACAGAGAACATTTTGTTAGTTGCCAAATGGGAGGGGGTTGGGGGAATGGGTGAAAAAGGTGAAGGGATTAAGAAGTACAAATTGGTTGTTAGACTGACAAACCTTAAAGGGAAGGGGGGTGGGGGCTGGGAAGAAATAAACCAAAGAACCTATATGTATATATGCATAACCAATGGACACAGACAACAGTGTGGGGAAAGGTAGGAGGGGGGTGGGAGAGGGGAGGAGGGGGTCAAAAGGGGAAAATGAGGAACATCTGTAATACATTCAACAGTAAAGATAAATTTAAAAAAAAAAAAAAAAGCAAAAATCTGAAAACTAAAAAAAAAAGTGTATGAACAATTGTGACAGGTTTTCATATATGGCAGCATTACCTCCCTTCCCACAAACTCTTCAGTAATGTAGCCTTGCTGCTTTCCAGTGAAGAGGTGGAACCTATCTCTTCACCCTCATGCATTTGGGTTTAAACCTGTGACTGCTTTGGCCAACAGATTACTGCAAATGTTAAACTATTCTAGTTCCAGACACAGCCCTTTACTGACCTGGCAGCTTCTGCTTCCTTTCTCCTGAAGCTCTCAGCTGCATGTAGGAAGAACCACCTATTCTGCAGAGAGAGGGGCCACATGGAGGAGAATGGAGCACCTCAGACATCCAGCCCAGCTGAGCCTTCCTATGACTCCAGTCTCAGCCTCTATCTTATTATAAACACATGAGAGACCCCAAGTGAAAACCACTCATATGAGCCCAGTCAACCCAAAAACTTGCAGAGATAAATAGAAATCCTTGTTTTTTTCAAGCACTAATTTTGGAGTGGTTTGTTACATAGCAATCAATTCTGAAACAACGTAGTGAAACATAATGCATCACCTAATTGTTGTTAACATTATTATAAAACTGTCTAATGTAAAAAAAAAAAGTCTTAAAAGATATGATATCATAAAGGATGCTACAAATATTTAGTAAAAATATTCTGGATCTAAAATTCCAGAATCTTTTGTCAAAAAACAAAACTCAAAAGTGGGAAGAGATAGAAGAAGAAATTAAACATGTAATGCATTTCTCAATTTATACGGAGGATGAAAATTGTTACTATTCCAGTCTTCACATTGATAAAGTAATTAATATGCAATTTATTTTCAAAAGAAAAACAATTTTATTGTTTCTGATTAAAAATCAATAAATATTAGTTTAAAATAGTTACATGATATAGAAAAGTATAAAGAAAATAAACATAATTAGTAATCTCATTTTCTAGAGACACTAGTAATATCCATTTAGAGCATATTAATTTCTATAGGTATATTAACTACAATACTGTTTAACACAATGTTAGATGGTTTATTTAAAAATGGTTCCACGGCCTGGCTGGTGTGGTCAGTGGTCGAGCATCGACTCATGCACCAAGAGATCACCGGTTCGATTCCTGGTCAGGGTACATGCCCAGGTTGTGGCCAAATCCCCAGTGGGGAGCATGCAGGAGACAGCCAATCGATGTTCTTTCTCATCTATGTTTCTATCTTTCTCTCTCCATTCCTCTCTCTCTAAAATCAATAAAGAAAAAAGAAAAAAATTTCAACAATGATTCCATAAATACTCCATTTCTATTTAAAGAAATTCTCAGCCTGGTAGTATCATTCTAAAACAGTCATCTGCATAATTGCTACACCTCTCAAAAGTAAATGATTTCTTTACTTTCTACATTGAACAAAATTCTTATATAATCAGATGACAAACTATTATACTATGTTTGAGAGCTTGGCAAACTCTCAAACTATGATAGAGAACACTTGGTATGGTTTACACGCAGCTTACCTCCAGAGCTCTTTTGAGTACAACATTTCATAGCACATAGATCATATTATGCCAATAAGCTGATCTTATTTGATAGTGATGTAGGAAGATACCTATATTCATTGACATTCTAACTGGACATGACCTTAAATTTAAGGACTATTCACTAAAATTACTGTTTCTCCAGTGCTTGTCCAATTAGATGCTTTAGAACTCAGGGTTCAATCAGTTCAGAAAATTCTATCACAAACACTACTGAGGTCTCCTTGTTTCCCTGTATGAGATTTCCACTGGAGGAAATACCCAGCCACAGAATTGCTGTGGCAACCGGTTTGTGCACATGTAATGTCCCTATACTCCTAAACTGGTCTCCAGGATGGCAACCATCTTATACTCCATCCAGCAGTAAAGAGGGGTTTCTGATTCCCATGGCCTTGGCAGTACTTGATATTATCCAACTTCTTTTTTTTTTTTGGTATGTGCCCCAAGCGGGAACTGAACAGGGGACTCTCTGGTCTGCAGGCCAATCGCTGAGCCAAACCGGCCAGGGCTTATCCAACTTCTTAATGGTTGTCATTCTCATGGGTAACATTTGAATTTGCAACCATCCTTGGTGAGCTTCTTTTCATATGCTCTTTAGTTATTCCACTTTTCCTCCTCCTGTGAGTTGTCACTTTATGTTCTTTGCTTGTTCTTCTATTGGATTGCCAGTATCTTCTCCCATTCTTTCTGCAGAAACCATTCATTTTGGTGTCATCGATTACACTGAGGATTTTTTTCTTTATGGTCTGTGCTTTTTTCCCCACCTCATTTAAGAAATACCGCTCTGTTGTTACAAAGCCATTCTCCAACATTATAGTATAACAGCTTTACAGTTTTATTTCGCTATTCCAATGGGAAGTTTTTATTATTACTTTGTGGTATGAGTGTTGGCCATGTTTTTTCACCAAGTGTTTTGCCAGTTTTTACAATTCTATTTATTAAATGATCTGTCGTTTCCTCAAATATCTACCAACAATTCACCAAGCTCCCATATACACATGGGTTTGTCTTAGATTCTATTCTATGTCTATTCAGCATTTATAGTACCAGTATCACACAGAATTACTACATCTTGGCAGCATATATTAATATCGGATAAGATATTTCTCTATATCATTCTTCTTTTTAAGAATTATTTTAACGATGTGTAGATTCATATGGGCCCATTTCAGATCTTTTGGGGTCTTTTTAATGTGCTTGTTTTTATTTTTGTTACTTTTAACTGGTATATGACATTTTATTAGTTTCAGGTGTACAACATGATTTGATATTTAATTATGTCTTTTATTATGACTACATTGAACTTATTTTAATTTGGGAAGAATTTACATCTTTACAATGTTAAATCTTCCATCCATAAGTGTGATATTTCTTTCTTCCTAGTCAGGTCTGCTTCGATGTCCTTTAGGAATGTTTTAAAATGTTCTCCACAATAATTTTTGCACTTTTAAGTCAGTTCCTAGATACTTTCTTTCCTTTTGGCTATTTTACATATCATGTTATGGTCTAATACATTTTCTAACTGGCTATTGGTGTAAAGAATTCTATTGATTCTTTTGATTTTTACTTATTGATTTGTGTTCAAGCAACCATGCTGCACTCTTTTTTAGCTTTAATAGCTTGTCTGTTGATTCTTTTGGATTTGCTGTGTAAATAATTAAGGCATTTACACGTACTAACCATTTTGTCTCTTCTCTTATAGTCTTATCCCTTATTTCTTTTACTTCTCATATGTCATTGGCCAGGACACCCCGTCCTCTGTTGAACAGAAAGAATCATAGCGAGCATCCTTGTTCATTACTGACCTTAAAGATAAAGCTTCTAAGGTTACT
Source organism: Molossus molossus (assembly GCF_014108415.1). Classification (NCBI taxonomy): domain Eukaryota; kingdom Metazoa; phylum Chordata; class Mammalia; order Chiroptera; family Molossidae; genus Molossus; species Molossus molossus. Next base: position 61,788,679 of record NW_023425345.1, on the reverse strand, counting down.
CCATTAAGTATATTTGAACATTTTTACCAGATCTGCCACTTAGACACTGCAATCTCAAATGGTGTGTTTATTAATAAAGAAATTGAAAACCTCATTTTGAGAAACAGAATTTCTTGCCAAAATAACACTAAGCTCCAAACTAAACTAAAAGTTTGGACACATTTTTCCAACTTAAAATAGTTTTAATTGTGCTTTTTCCTCCCGTATTTGTTCATTTCCCTTTGCCAAATTTTGACCAAGGGAATAGAGTGTAACAGTATTTATTAGTAGCCATCTATAAAAAGATTTAAATGATTTATAGTTTGAACTATATATACTGAAGTTCTCTAGGTGTATTAACTAATGGAACTGTTTTTACTATTAAATATTCGGTGTTTACATTCATATTTTCATGGAAGATCAGTGTTTGAATCCTATCTCTACCCAGGAACTAACTAGCTACGTGACTGTAAGCAAGTTACTTAATCTCACTAAATTCACTTTCTCCTTCAGAAAATGTGAATTATATACATGTCAGCTCACAGGATTGTTGCAATGGAAATAGTAATACTTAACTCATAAGACTGTGGTAAAAATTGTATGTTCTAGTGATTACAACACTTACAGTGGTGCATGACAGAAAGCTATTGTTTATTATTGCACAAACACTTTATTTAAATCTCACAAAAACTCTATGAGGCAGGTAGAGCCTATGTGAATATGTGCTTTTTACTTATTTTACAGATGAGGAAACTAAAATTAATTTTATAGACAGGGCTAAGATTCAGTGGGCATACAATGACATATTCTTATCAGTTGTTAAAAATTGGAACTAATTACATAAGGATTCACTGCCCAAGCATGCCAAGTTCCACTGACCCCTCCCCCCACCCCAATTCTCCATCTTCTCCCCTGGGACCCACGTACCTCTCCATGATGCAGCAACTAAAAGGCTAACAGCTGGGCCCTGGCCAGTTTGGCTCAGCTGTTAGAGCGTCGGCCTGCGGTCCAGAGAGACCCGGGTTCGGTTCCCGCTAAGGGCATGTACTTCGGTTGCAGTTTGTCCCCGGCCCTGGTTGGTCGTGCGGGTGGCAGCCACTCGATGTGTCCCTTTCACGTCGATGTTTCTCTCTCTCTCTCTGTTCCTCTCTCTCCCTCCCACTCTATCTGTACAAAAGATGGAAAATGTCCTCGGGTGAGGATTAAAAAAAAAGGCTAACAGCTGGTTAGCAGAAGAGCTCAGGCAGACTAGTTGGTGACCATGAATTCCAGATTATTAAATATTTTTAATATCATCTTTATTTATTGTATATGTCAAATCTAAGATTCATATCCAGATCTACATGACACGGTTCTAACTTACATAATAGACTAAATAAGGAGGAAAACAAAGGATTGTAGTTTCAATGTATAAACTTCTCATAAATGAAAAAATGTAGCATAATCCAGAAGGAAGAGAATGTCAATAGCACCTTCCTACTGATAGAATTAAATCAGCCAAATAATCTTTTTTTTAATCCTTACTTGAGGATATTTTTCCATTGATTTTGTTTGTTTGTTTGTTTGTTTGTTTGTTTGTTTAGATAGAGTGGGAGGGATGCAGAGGGAGAGAGAGACATATCAATTAGTTGCCTCCTGAATGTGCCCCAACCAGGGCCAGGGATTGAACCCAACACTGAGGTACCTGCCCTTGACCTGGAATCAAATTCGTGACTCTTTGGTCCATGGTCAATGCTCTAACCACTGAGCAAAACCAGCCAGAGCCCAAATAATCTTTTAAATCTCAATATAGTTAAAGCTGAACATTAATAAAAAATATGCATATGCCATATTTATTATATGATTCTTTTATATTTTGCAGTAAAATTAAATGCTTTACTTTCCATGTATCCACATTAAAAATTGTTAACTATAGAAGAGAAAAAAATAACTTATAATTCTACTCCCTAGTATAACCACTCTGAATACCTTTCTAAGAAATGAATGTTTTATGACAAAATATGCAGTTAGTATTGCTTTTATAGTTTCTGTTTTGTCAAAGCCTTAGAAACATCTTACAAAGGCAGTCAGGATCATAGTAACAGCCACCTGTTTCGTTGTACCTCTTAATTTTGAAAAGCGTTGCACTTTTGGCATGAAATTTAAGAGAAATTCTAGAATAGAAAAAAAACGTTAAAAAACACCATGTTTCCATGTCTAAAATTTCAAGTATCAAAAGTTTTCATTATAAACCCCCTGTAGAAGAAACTAGCCACAGCAAATTCAGAGCCTTACTCATCACAAGGCAACTGGTAGCAGTGGCCAACCTCTTACAGATTGCATGTTGATTTCACTAGAACTATAGCCTCCGTAGGATAGAATTGGATATCTCATTAAATAAAAATTCCTATTACATCATTTTAATAGAGTTTATAACAGGTAAATAAACAAAGATAATAAATATTTACAAGTGAGCTTGAACTTACCACCACTTTGGGTTCCAAAAGTCTATGAGCCTAGAACTTATAAACTTTGAACTCAGACATCTTTTCCTGTTGTAATATTTTCTACTTTATTTTCTCTTTCCTTGTATATATCTCATTTCCCACTTGAAATTATAAATCCTTTGCAATCAAGACTCACGTCAAATTCCTGTATTTCCTCGTGAGATTTAGTATACTACACAGGGCACGCATCAACTACAAAATAAGTGGATATTTGAATTAACTAATAATCATCTACTCTGAGCCAGGCACTTTAACCTTATAAAACACATCTTGGAATGGGAAAAAACATTTTTGTTAATTCCTTATTTGATATTAATATTTCCATTAAAAAAAAAAACTCTACACATCTTTAGAGCTGCTTTCAGAAAACACATATCTCACACACACTCACTAAAAACTAAGACGAAGAGATACCAAACAAAAAGGCTAATCATGTCTAAATCTGACACTGATTAGTTTGCCTCTCATATTTTTATTTATTTGTCTATAACCTCACTCTCAACAAATAAAAGTTTCCAATCACATTTTAAAATAGGAGGAAAGCTCTTTCAAGGAATTTAACACCATCTTTCACCTACTTCCAAGAAAATAGTTTGAAATAGCAAGCATTTGTCAATGAACCCAACCAGGAGCTGTAACTAGACCACAACACCACATGGTCAGCCATCTGAAATGCTGTTGACAAATCTCCCATTAGAACAGGTTACAATGCCATCATTAGCAAGTCATCAATCTGCTAAGAGTCATTTTCTATATAATTTTCTCTCTGAAGGCAGGAGGGTCGCATAGCACCATTGTGTTAAACAGCTCTGAGAAATCTGAAAAAATAGCTAAGATGGAGAGTATGACATAGTGTATAATTTCCCACTTGCAGTTTTATACTATCAGACTAGCACACATGGTATTCTCATCATTATCGTCAGAAGTTCCACAGACGTATCATAAGTAATATAAGGTTCTACGGTTGTAATTTGCTTACAGTCACATAAAAAAAGAGAGAGAGAAAGAAATTTCATGGTAGCTGCCTGGTTCCAGGAGTCATTTATTCTTATTAGAAAACCAAAGCCAGCAATGACATGAGCAAAGCTGACAATCACTGCTTGGGAGAAACTCAGAACTGGGATGTCACTTGGCGGACTGTTAGTTGATATTTAGATGGAAGTTAGCCTAGGCCTGGCTTATCCAAGGCGCCTTTTGAGTTTTGTCAGCTCAAGCCTAATTTTTAAGGTGATATTTAAAGAGAAACTCCCTACTCTCTCTAAAAGTTGGGGGATGTTTGAACACATGGTGGTTCATTTGTGTGGAATTACAAACCTTTTTAAAAAGCTTTATTTGGTGTTGTATGGATTTAAGATATTTTTCTTGGGTCTCTGGTTCTATAATCTGTTTCCTGTGAAGCTTACCATGGCCAATTTTCTTATGAGAGAAGATCAGTTTCATGCACTAACAAAGCCCAAGAATCAAATTGAACTCCAAAGTAAACAGTCATCATAAAAGCATATTGATTAATAGATCCTTAGTCATTTCAAAATTATCACTGATATAATTTGTTGACCACTTTTATAATAGCCACTAGTTCACTAGTTGTATTCCTGGAAATATTATTAATGCAATTGTTCATAAAGTTGTTAAGAACCATAAAAATGATTTCTGTGTTAAATTAAAAACAAAATAACTATTTAGCATTGTCATATGCTATAGAGGACTTCAAGATGTCTTTCAGGGTAGCAATGCTACTGGTTTTACTCTTACTCCATAGATTGCTCCTTGTCAGTGTCCTTTGCTGGTTCCTTCTCAACTTCCTGGTCTCTTAACACAATTCAAGTATTGCAACACTCCATCTTCAGACTTCTCTATATACATTGATCACTTCAACTTTCAGGGCTTTAAAGACCATCAAAATGCTGAGGATGGCCAAGTTTTTACATCATTAGTTCTAAACTCCAAACTCATATATGCAACAGCATTCTCAACATCTACATTTGGACATGTAATATACATCTCACGATTTACAAGTCCAAAACTAAGTGCTTGATATCCTAACCTCCTCACCTCCCAACCTGTTCTTCTCACAGCCTTCTTTTTTTTTTTTTTTTAATCCTCACCCGAGGACATTTTCCCATTTTTTGTTCAGATAGAGCGGGAGGGAGAGAGAGGAAAAGAGAGAGAGAGAAACATCGATGTGAAGGGACACATCGAGTGGCTGCCACCCGCACGACCAACCAGGGCCGGGGACAAACTGCAACCGAGGTATGTGCCCTTAGTGGGAACCGAACCCGGGTCTCTCTGTACCACAGGCCGACGCTCCAACCGCTGAGCCAAACCGGCCAGGGCCTCACAGCCTTCTTTATCTCAGTTAATAACAACTTTTAGTTTTTCAGGCCAAAAATGGTGGGATCTTTGATTCTCCTCTTCCTCACATTCTACATCTAATCCATCAGAAAATCTTGTTAGCTTCACATTCAAAATGTAGCCAGTGGAATACTACTTGGCAATGAAAAAGGATACACACATACACATGCACAGGGTTGAGTTTCAAAATACTACTTTGAGCCAAAGAAGTTAGACACAAAAGAATATATACAGTATAATTCTTGGGTTGCTTCTACCTTTGAGCTATTGTGAATAATGCTGCTATAAGCATGTGTGTACAAACATCTGTTCCAGTCCCTGCCTTCATTTCTTTTGGGTATATACCCCAAAATGGAATTGTTGGATCATGGTAATTCTATGTTTCATTTCTTGAGGAACTGTCATACTGTTTTCTAGGGCACCCTGTACCATTTTACACTCCCACCCACAATGCACAATTTCACCATATTCATGTCAACATTTATTATTTCTGTTCATTTTAATAATAGCCATCCTAATGTGTAGAATCTCATTGTGGTTTTAGTTTTCATTTTCCTAATGATTAGTGATGTTAAACATCTTTTTTTTTTTTTTTTTATCCTCACCTGAGGACATTTTCCCATTTTTTGTTCAGACAGAGTGGGAGGGAGGGAGAAGAAGAGAGAGAGAGAGAGAGAGAGAGAGAGAGAGAGAGGGAAACATCGATGTGAAAGGGACACATCGAGTGGTTGCCACCCGCACAACCCAACCAGGGCTTGGGACAAACTGCAACTGAGGTACATACCCTTAGCAGGAACCGAACCCGGGTCTCTCTGGACCACAGGCCAAAGCTCTAACTGCTGAGCCAAACTGGCCAACGCGATGTTGAACATTTTTTCATGTGTTTTATTGGCCATTTGTATATCTTGTTTGGAAAAATGTCTATTCAGATCATTTTCCCCCTTTTTAATTGGGTTGTTGTGAGCTGTTGAGTTGTAGGAGTTCTTCAAATATTCTAAAGTATAAGTTCCTTATCAGATAAATGATTTGCAAATATTTTCTTTCATTCCATGAATTGCATTTTCATTTTGTTGATAGTGTCTTTTGATGCACAACAGTTTTTGATTTTAATAAAGTCCAGCTTACTATTTTTTCTTTTGCCTCCTGTGTCTTTGATGTCATATCCAACAATTCATTGCCAAATTGCATATCATAAGGCTTTTGCCTTATGTTTTCTTCTATGAATTTTATATTTTTAGCAATTTCATTTAGGTCTTTCATCCATTTCAAGTTAATTTTTATATATGGTGCAACGTAAAGGTCCAATTTTATTATTTTGAAGAACATAATAAGTAGAACAAATACTGAAAGAAATATCCATAAATTTAATACAGAAGAAAAATCTACCTAGAATAGGAAGAATTATACTGATTTTGTGTTTTCCTTCTTAAATTTCCCTTCCTCCATCATGCACCTCATACTTTATCCTTATTATCCCCAGAGGTCTCATTAACCTTATCAATAACAATTCAATACATTTTAGTCACTAAGTTATCTAAAGGAAAGTAGAGCGCCTTATAACACTCATAAAAATAAAGCTATGGTGATGAAGCAAAACCCATATTATTGGTAATTTTTAATTTCTACTCAATAGTTCTTTGAGATCGGCCAAAAATACAGATAAAAGTAACAGTGGCAATAAAAATAATAGTAGAAGTAAAGGAAGCTGATGTTTTTTGAATGCTTGCAGTGTACTAAGAACCTAATATTAAATTTTATTTAGTCTTCAAAGTAACATATGAGACAGGTGCTGTTATTATCCCATTTTAGAGTTGAGGAAACTGAGCTTTAGATCTGATTCTATGTCCACCCACCTCAAGGACTAAATGGAAGAGACAGTCTTCCGATCTAGATCCTGTGCTCTTACCAATTACATCAAGATTTCACAAGCTCTCATCAGCCAGGTACAACTTCCACATGTTTGAGATATTTGTATACAATCTGTATTTTTGTATTATTAGTTACTTATATTTTTCTTTAAAGTCAACTCTTCTTTTACAAAAGAGAACTTTCTTTTTAAAGGTACAAAAAAGAACAAGAAAAAATGTCTTTAATGCTACATAAATACCTACCAAGACTGAGTATGAGAGCTGCTCCCCTCTTCAAAATGAGAGATTCAAAGTGTTAGAAAGATGTTATAAGTGTAATTAATACCAAACTAAGACTTCTTTTGAATGAATAAGAAGATATAAAAGGCCCTGGCCAGTTTGGCTCAGCGGTTGGAGCGTCGGCCTGCGGTCCTGAGAGACCCGGGTTCGGTTCCCGCTAAGGGCACGTACTTCGGTTGCAGTTTGTCCCCGGCCCTGGTTGGTCGTGCGGGTGGCAGCCACTCGATGTGTCCCTTCACGTCAATGTTTCTCACTCTCTCTCCCTTCCTCTCTCTCCCTCCCATTCTATCTGTACAAAAAAATGTAAAAATATCCTCGGGTGAGGATAAAAAAAAAAAAAGAAGATATAAAAGAAAATTCAAAAGCAGTGATTTACCCACTATCTGATTTAATGCTCTTTGAAGCTTGTAATCAGGTCAAACAGACTGAGGAATCACTTACTATCTCTTCATGGTACCTGCCTCTTACCTGGGAAAAGAACACATTACTCTCTACTGGGCCTGTGTGTGCTGCTACAGCCACAGCAAGTCGGCTGTCCTACAGACAAGTGCATCAGTGAGTTGTCTGCCACAGGAAGCTTCTCCTAAGCCTCATGTTTAATATAAACAATAGTTAAGTAAAGGTCTGGTGGAGAGAAGAGACAGGATGACTTGCAAAATCAATGATAAGAGATGGTAAATAGAGGTAATAGAAGGTTCAGGCCTCTCTAATATCAAATGGCATTAAGAATAAAGGTATAATAATGTCCTATTTAATGAATAAATTTAAAAGAAAAAAATATATAATATCTACTGTAATTGGTTTCTATAGACTTCATAAATTATATATATCTTAAAAATCTATACTTTTATTTTTTTAATTTATCTTTATTGTTGCAAGATGCCCCCCCCCCCCACGTCTTCCCCCATTGACTTCCTCCACCCCACTCCAGTCCCTCCCAGACCTTCACCACACTATTGTCTGTGTCAATAGGTTACACCTATATGCATAAAAATTTTTTGGTTAATCTCTTCCCATCTTCTCCTTTCCCCTTCCCTCTGAGGTTCATCAGTCTGTTCCCTGCTTCCAAGTCTCTGGATCTATTTTGTTTGTCAATTTATTTTGTTCATTATATTTCACATATAAGTGAGATCATGTGATACTTGTCTTTCTCTGACTGGCTTATTTTACTTAGCATAATACTCTCCAGGTCTCTCTATGTCGTCTCAAAGGGTAAGAAGTCCTTATTTCTTACAGCTGCATAGTACTCCATTGAGTAAATGTCCCACAGCTTTTTTATCCTCTCATCTAGTGATGGGCACTTGGGCTGTTCCCAGATCTTAGCTATTGTAAATAGCACTGCTAAAGTGTCCCAGTTATTAACTTCAGAGACACCATATCTTTAATCACTCTAAATAAAAAACTGTGGCAAAAATTTTAACAAAAAGAAGGTAATTTATTTTAAAAACTTACATTAGACCTGAGAACTTCCTCCTGCAAGTCTGACCCAGTTGCAAGACTGAAAAAAGCCTGACTGCTCCCCACCCTGCTCTCAGGCCCCTCACTTCTCCACCCAGGAACGCACGCCAGTTCCACTGTTACTCTGCCTTCTCTACCCAGTGAATATGGCGAGTATATTTCTGAGCCTACAGATGGAATTAAGTCTGTTATTCAGAAAACTTTGTAATTCTTGTCTATAATTTGTCTTGTTGAATTTCAACTATAAATAGTAATTAATTTCTATTTACCCATTTGTGTAAGCACCCACGTGTGTTGGGTACTTTGTAAAAAAATGTTTTTTAAAGATCAGGTTTTAGAAATTTTACCAGTATCAACATGGACAAACCTAGACTTGTTCCGGGGTAAAAGAACAAAAAATAAACACTAGACAACCCTAGACTTTTTTCTAATAGTTAAATCATTGCAATTGCTCAAGAGAAGGATCAGAAGAATGAATGAAAACAATTCAATTCAACTAACTTTAGAATATAGGCAGTTTCCTGAAGCAGATGGACCAATGAGGAGCTGGGTACACTTAGCCTAATTAGAAAGTATATTTAGGCTTGACCCACAGGATAGGCACCTTGGGTAAAAAGGGGAAGGCCCTCAGGGGGTGTCTCTTGGACAAAGGTAGACCGCCAACACAGCCACTAGGAGTCTGTGACAGCTTCAGTGGTACTCAGAAGACCCTCTTTCTAAGGCCATAAGACATGGTACTGCCTGAAGACTTAGGCCCATGGAAGGTGTTATCGGTGGAAGTGGAATGCTTGCGATGTTCCTGAGACTCTCTCGAGAGGATAAGTAATATTTATTGGCGTGGAAATAAACCCCTGTGTTTCCAATGTCCCATCTCTGCCCAATGCCCCACAGAAGAGGTCCAATCTTGTCTTCAGCAGGATGAGGATAAAGGCCGCGGCGCATAGTTCCTGCTCCATATTGAAGTCCAGTCCAGCATCCTGCAGTGGAGTCCACGCAGCATGGGCCACTGGCTGCCAAGGCCAGGTGTCTGTGGAGGGAGAACTCGCGAATGTGTGGGCAGTGTGGGTCATAGAGCACAGGAGAGAGGGAACTCTTTGTCTGGGGAGCTTCTTCAAACTAACCAATTAACTTTCCAAGACTTTGCATGCTTCTGATAGCGTCCACCCCCTAGCCATTCCATTGTTCCACGGACAAGCACTTCCCCTTCATCACCCCGACTTCTACTGAGCATGTGCCTAATGCTCCCTTCTCCACCCAACAATCCAGTAGCCATAGGGGAAGGGAGGGGTGTTAATCCCCTTGGAGAAACAATGCTGTGTGAAGCTGTAGCTTCCTAGTGAAGCTTCCCAAGTGATCCTATTTACAATGTCTGACTTCCCTTTGTTTTCTTTCCTTTATTAATATTAACTAGTTAATTACCATAACAAAGGCAGTTGCTGTGTCCTGAAGCATGTATTCTGCAAAGTGTCCTCTAGTGTCCAAAATCTCTCACTGCATGTTAAAAACAAAAACCTTTCTCAGTTCCTAAGATCAAGGATCAGTTCTCTCTTAGCACAGCTTGATACTTGGTAGTCAACCTGTGATTATTATTTTTCAAGTTTCCACGTGGTTTCTCCACTTATCTTTTTTAGAGAGGTATAACTGACATAGTATATTCATTTCAGGTATAGAATGTAATGATTTGCTGTATATGTTGAAAAATGACCACCACAATTAAGTCTAGTTTACATCCATTTTTCATGTAATTTTGATATCAGTAGACAAAGCAAACAATGTAATTGAAAGCATCTGATTGAACAGCCAAAGGAGGCAGAAGGACAGCTAAGAGTGTGGTCTGCAGTATGAGAGTAAAACCTTGCATGTCATTTACTGGTTTTGTGACCATGAACAAATGAATTGACCTTTCTGTCTCAGCAGCCACAGCTATAAAGTAGGGATAATAACTTCATTACCTCATAGGATATATTATGATTATCCTATATTTAGTTAATAATCATGATAATATTTAGTTAATAATCATAGTATTTGGTTGATAATCATAATAATTATTAACTAAATCTGGACCCACCCAAACTCAACATTGTTTTCTTATAAAACATTTCCTCATTTTAATAACCATTTTCAGTGTGCAGTGTCTACTCTAAGTTGGCAGAGTTGGGAATGTCTAAAACTCAATGTACCTGACTCCTAGTCCTGGGCTCTTTTAACATATAATTCATTTCATTCTTCTTAATCCATAAAAATTGACACAAATCACACTCCAACTCAAAGGCAGCAGAGAAACCAAATGCTTCTTCATCACGTTTCCCAGATGTAATTATAATGAACCACTTTTTAAGACAGGTAATGGATTAACATAAGATTATAATGAAAAGATATTGGAAGAACTATTGTGAAAGCAAAAGATAAGTCAGTTCCATACATGTTTGGAAACACCATTGATCAGATCTAGGGATACAGAAAAATATAGACAAATGGGGGAACCATTTTAACATGCTTACTCCATAACCAACCAATGATACTGCCTCTACCTACTTCCCTTCCCTCAGTCCAGCTCTGTGCTTAGGATCACTAGTCCCATTACTAGTTCTTTAGTTAGGACCTGGATGTCGCTCTGCCTTCCGTTCAATTTACATCCCACTAGCCCTTCTTCTGGAGTCTAGGGAGTGATACATAGAGAGATGAACTTTACATTTGCTTTTGTGAAGATTACTGGTGACTTTTTTTATTGCCAAGACCATGGTTAGTTCTCAGTCCAAAAGGCTTCTTACAGACATTCAACATAGTTGATTGCTCACCCCCTTCTTCTTAAAACAGCATCTTTCCCTGAGCTTTCATTACTTCAATCTCCTGGTCCCCTTTCACCCTATCGGTCTGCCCTGACTGCTCCTCCTCCTCCTCTTGATCTCTAAACATTGAAATGCCTCGGACTCAGTTCTCAGACTGCTTCTCCTCTTTATACTCCTTCTCTAGGGCTTCTTATCAAATATTACCTACATGAATTGAGGACTTCCAAACGTGTCTCCAGGTCTGACTTCTTCCCTAAACTCAAAATGTTATACCCATCTGCCTCCTTGACATCAATACTTGAATATCTGCAGTAACAAGCATAAAACTGAGCTCTTCGTCAGCCCGCGGACCAGAGAGGCCCAGGTTCGGTTCCCGCTAAGGGCACGTACCTTGGTTGCAGTTTAGGGTCCTGTGGGTGGCAGACACTTGATGTGTATCTCTCACTTGATGTGTTTCTCTCTCTCCCTCCCTCTCTCCCTCCCGCTCTGAAGACAAATGCAAAAAAAAAAAAAAAGTGTCCTTGGGTGAGGATTAAAAAAAAAAACTGAGCTCTTGATTACCCTCCCCAGAATTCTCCATCTCGGCAAACCATACCACCATGTACTCTAGGACTCAAACCCCAAATCTAGAGTGTCCTTGTCTTTCTTCCACCTCCCATACCCACCCACTAGCAAATTCTGTTGGATTTACCTTCAAAATACATTCCAAATTCAATCACATCTCACTAACTACACAGCTACCACTCTGACCCCACCCTTCATAAACCATCACCTTGCTACGGCACTGCAATGGCTGCATTATAACCAATATTCTTCTTCTACTCCTGTCCATTGTAGCCAAAAAAACCCTGCTAGATCATGTCATTTCCATGTTTAAACCCTCCAGTGGCTTTTCATCACGTTCAAAATACATTCCAACACCTTATCTTGGTTTACAAGCTCTTCAAAATATGGCCCTTGGCTTTCTCTTCAAAACCATCTTCTTGTTCCTCCCACTCTGCACTGGCCTCCGTGTTGCTACTTGAAAATGCTATATTGCTCCCAGCTGAGAGCTCTTCCTACACAGTTTTCTCTGCTTCTCCAAGTGTTCCAATGGGTGGCTCTCTCTCTCACACAGCTCCGATGGCCCCAGGCAAAGAAGTATTCCCTATTTTACGTAAAATAGACCCCCTATCATTCTATCCTCTATGGTGCTTTATTATTTTCTCAAAGCATTTATTATTACCTTACATATTACAAATGCATTTGTTCACATTTTACCTTTAGTCTCATGCACTAGAATATAAGCTTTAAGATGGCAAAAACTACGTTTTGCTTGATAATGTTTCCTCAGCCCCTGAAAGAGTGCGTAACACATATTAGGCACTCAATAAATATTAAAGAAATAAATGCATGCCTCCATATTTTATGTCTTAAGTTTTATGCAATTCCCAGTGTTTTCCAGTTTGGAAACAAAATCCGTGCACTGATGGGCTGTTCTTAGGTACTTCATCACAATGTGAGGTTCTACCCCTTTTACATCAAGGGCTGTAAGAGAGTATAACTCGGTTGCTGGGTGTTAAATTGGTCTAATGATGGAAACTGCCTCTCAGCCATCTCCAGTGGCCTCGGTGTCTGAAATTCTATAGCAAGTCTTTATGAAATTATTTCAGCCCTCACAGCTTGCAGTTACCACATTTGAGAGCACCTTGTGGGGTGGGGATGAGGAGGACTACTGAAAGTCCCAGGTAAAACCATTTGCTTTCAATAAATGTGGCTGATGGTGCCAGAAGATGGGTGACCTCCAAAAAGTCAATGCTGAGCAGCTGGAAAGTAGGGCACCCAGAAGATATGAAGATATGATGCTACGGCAGGGCCAAGCATTAGAACCAGTTAACAGAGTGACACAAGAGTCCCACTGCAACTAGGGTTGAATTAAGTCCCGTGGGCATCATAATATGGTCCAATTCAACCACCACATGCATGTCTTAAGATGAGAATATCCCTGAAGGCGCACAGGAAGCAGTTCACACGGCACACCTCTGGGCTCCGTCACAGGCCACACTCAGGGCTCCACTTGCATTTCCCTCCAGGAATCGCTGCCTCTGCAGAACATGTCCTGGCCGCAGCACATCCAGCACAGGCATAAAAACCATGTTCAGAATTAGTTCTGTATAAGACATATGGGATGCGAATGTCCTTGTAAACATTACATACATTGAAGTCTGGAATCATGAAAGATATATAATTTATTTTCACCTCTCCTTTCTTTTGGAACTTGTCTAAAGTTGGTATTTGACATAGAAAAGGTAACTGGAAATGACTGAGCCCTCACTTGCACCAGATACTTCACATAGGTTCCTTCATGTGATTTAATTCTTACGACAACCACCCAGTAAGTGAGTTATTATCACTGACATTTTATAACTGGGGCAACAGGCTTAGACATATCAAGAGGTCTGCCCTCGCCCAGCCGCTGTGGCTCAGTGGTTGAGTGTCGACCCAGGCACCAAGAGGTCGCCAGTTCAATTCTCAGTCAGGGCACATGCCCAGGTTGTGGGCACGATCCCCAGTGGGGGCATGCAGGAGGCGGTCAATCAATGTTCTCTCTCTTCAATGTTCCCATCTCCCTCTCCCTTCTTCTTTCTCTAAAATCAATAAAGAAAAAAAAAAAAAGAGGTCTGCCCTCCAAGCTTCCAGATCTCTCTGTAAATGTCAGTTGATAAAAGAAAGAAAGAAAGAAAAAAGCCCTATGTATTATCCCTGAAATGTAAATGTATACGTCTTTATCTCCACTACACTGCTACACCTACGAGGCAAAGTGACCATCACTTCCCACCCCGACTACCGCAGAAGCCTCCTGACTCATGACCCCGTTTCCGCACTTGCTCACCCCACACTTCAACCCAGCCAAAGTGATCTTTGTAAAATATTACCATAAAACAAACTGGCTTAAACACCTCAATCATTCCCCATTATACTTAAAATATGATCAAAATTATTTTACCCTGTAGACAAAGCCCTGGATGATCTGCCAAGAACTCCAATTTCAAGCCCTTCTCGACTCTCTCTCTAACCATAAGGGCATATTTCTACTCCCGGAACACTCTGAACTGTTCCTACGTTAGGGCTTTTGTCCTGGAACTCTTTATGCAGAGCTTCACATGGAAAATTCACTGTTACTCAAGTCTCAATTGGAATGTTACTCCTCAGATAGGTCTTTTCTCATGACAACAAAGCAGCCCACTCTCATCTCCTTATCACACTATTCAGTTTTATTTTATTTTATTATTTTTGTGGTTAATCCTCACCCGAGGATATTTTCTCCACTGATTTTCAGAGAGAGTAGAAGGGAAGGAGGGGTGAGAAGGAGGGAGAGAGAGAGAGAAAGAGAGATAAATGTGAGAGAGAGGCATCAATTGGTTGCCTCCCACACACACCCTGACTGGGGCCAAGATTGAACCTGCAACCCACATACGTGCCCCTGATCAGGATTCGAACCTGAGACCTTTCAGTGTGCAGGCCAACACTCCAACCACCGAGCCACACCGGCCAGGGCTACCTAGTTTTATTTTATGACAATATTAATTACTACTTGCTGTTTTCTGTTTTCCATTTGTTTTTGTTTTTACTTCTTTCCATCTTCTCACACTAAAATGCTATTAGATACCCTGCCTGTTACATTAAACATTGTAACTCCAGTACCTAAAACAGTGCCTGAGTAAGTAGTAAATGTTAGTTGAGCCTAAATTTACATCAGTACTTCCAGAACAAAGATTAAAATTCAGGTGTCTATCCACAAATTCTTTTTACTACATTCTGACTTCTACATGAGTTTACTTTGGAATACAATAATTTTTATAATTTACTACTTGCTTTACATACATTGACCCCTATCTACCAAGTCCTTTAAATTAAAATTATATATTTTTTCAAGGCCTGTTTTACTTTCCCCATTGTGTTTTTTTTTTTTTTTATCCCTAATCAAATCTAATCACTCCTTTATCAGTGTTAGTATAACATCTTTATTATATTTCACTTTTGAAACTTAGCTTACCTTGTTTTTTATCTGACTCTCCACTTAGACTATAAGTTGTTTAAAAGTCGGGATCATGTCCAATATTTTCTACTTCTCTCAATGCCTCTCAGACTGCCTTGACCATAGACGTTTTTCAATAAATTCTTGCTGAATTAAGTTATTTTCTCTTCATACAAAGATCTTGTTGATTTCCAGAGATTTAGGGCAGTCATAATATAATAAAAATCATTCACGGAGGCAGAACAACCTGTTTATTGACAATAATGATACTTCCAGGAAATATATTGGAACTACTAAGGTTCAAGGCAATATTCCATAATCTCAAATGAATTCCATGGAGGAATAAATTGCATCTCACTGACTCAGAACCTATAAATATTTTTCAACTAATATCTACACAGAATGTTGAATTCCAAACAACTTTTAAAAACCACTAATCATTCACATTCTTCCCCAAATGTCACACAGTGTAAAACTGATGGATCTTTTGTGACCTGATGACATTTGTCTCCATTCCTGAAGGCATTATAATGGAAATGTGGTCTTCTATCATCCTGCTACAGTTGGTATAAATCCACTAGATACTTTTAAAAAATATTTTGGGAACACACAGTCATGCAAACCAATATCTGCCTGTCCCAGCAGGGGATAGTAAAAGACTTTACAAACACCAGATGGGATTTAACAGCTTTTGTAAAACATAAAATGCTCCAAGAGCGCTAAGTCACTTCACGAACAACTCAAAGCCAATATATTTGATTTCCAGTATACATATTTTTTTCTTAAAATTTTTAAAAATTTTCCAATAAAAGTTTTATCACAGTCCTCTGACATTTAATGTCTCTCAAAATTTAATTATAATTATTTACCCTGTGGATATTATGCACATTATTATTTGTGGATACATTAACGGCGTTCTAATTTTACCACAAGACTAGAACATAAGGAGTTTTAATGCAAATTCATCTGATTTCAATATGTTGAATGCCTGCTTCACCAGAAATCCAAACAGTCCAATGTGTTCTTTTCTTTTTGTCATCTCTAACTTCAGTCTTGTAACTATGCAGGTATTGCTATTCTGAAAAGTATTTTGTAAAATAATAATTGCTAATCATTTCACAAAATATGACCTAAAAACACATTGTTATCTAATTTTATTTTCAAAGATTATTTTCTTGGACTCTTCAGGGAATATAAGATTGTAATCATAAAGTAGAGTCAATTTTCTATTCAAAGTGAGCAGAAGCACCAATAACCCTCCCCCCTATAAAAATATATATATATTACTTATGCAATTGGATTTTATATAACAAGCAGCCAGGATGGGAGTAAGAAGAGACAGGATGTCTACAGATGTTCTTTACTATTGTTTTACTTAGAGTAACATTGGAAAATGGTTTGCTTCGCTTAACCAATTCTCAGTAAATGGTTGCAATCCAGAAGAAAGCAGTTGAAAGTCAACCCAAGATTTAATTTCAGCTGCATTTAACATATTAAGTATATAATCCACACAAAATAGGCAACTCGAGGGGAAAAAAATGTATTCGTGTGGCCCACACCATGGGCCGCAGCCATGTCTGTGAGCAGAGCTGCTCCATTCCACCCTCTAAACCACCCCACTTATCTCAGATTGAAAAACGCAATTCAGCCATGGCCAGTGTAGCTCACTTGGTTCAGTGTCCCATGCACCAAAAGGTTACCGGTTTGATTGCTGGTTTGATTCCCGGTCAGGGCAGTTGTCTGGGTTGCTGGCTCAATCCCCAGTAGGGGGTGTGCAAGAAACTGCTGATTGATGTTTTGTTCTCACATCAATATCTCTCTCTCTCTCTCTCTCTAAAAATCAATAATAATTTTTAAAAGGAAAGCGATTCAGAGCAATAGAGTCTATAACAGAAATCATCACAGCAAGAGTCAAGTACCTGATAGCCCACTTGATGACACTCCCCAAACCAAAGAGATTTGGATTTGCTCAAATGTGGGTTCGAGAAAGTCACAGATAGTATTTTTAATCTCAGAGAGTGAATGTCACAAAAAGTGGACCTAATTACATCCCTCTCCTACTTAAAACTCCTCAGTGGCTCCCCTCTGACCTCAGGAGAAAGCTCAGCCTTCCTCAAATACCATCCAAAGCCCGTTCGGAACCGGGCCTGCTTTCTCTCCAGCATGTCTCTCTACATTTCCTTTCCCTGCCTTCGCAGACATGCAAGCATGCTGTTCCCCAAAAACACATCGATCCCTCAATCAGCACGCCCTCTCGTTACTTTCTCCTGGCTTGTTTACATCCACATTCCAGGCCTCCACTGACAGGTGGCTCCCCCGGAAGTCCTGAGTCCCCAAAGTCTTGAGAGAGCAGAAAGTCCTCTGTGAGATGCTCCCATGCTCTCCGTCCACACCTCACTGTATTCATGTTGCAGGGTTGTTGGTCTCTGCTGCTGGCCTGCATTATTGGATCCTCACAAAAACTAATGAGGCCTTGTTGTGCCTTCTTACAGAGTAAGAAATCATGACTCAGAGATAACTTGAGGTCAATTAATTAGCGATGGAACTAAAACCCTGTACCTTCCCTTAACCATCACACTATGGAGGCATTAATTCAAATATTATGAGCGGTTATTATATTAGATGAGCACATATAGAGAAAATGTAAAGCATAGGACCTGTAATACATACTATGTGCTCAGTAAATTAGTCATCATCTTCATTAGCATTAGCATTAGCATTAGCATTAGTACTGTTTGGTCAGAGTTAATCTCTTTCAAGGCAAAACTCAGAATCCTGCCAAATCCAGGACCCTTCTAAACAATGAGATCGATCATAAGTGATAGTTTTCTCAAACTACTTCCCCTCCTTTCTTTCCTCAGAAATCTTTAAGACCAACCTGTATTATGCTTCCCAAACAGTCCAAATGGGGTTGCTCTCAAACACAATCCCTTTTCATATCCACCCACCAGCAATTATCCCTTGGTTACCGAGGGCTACATTATAGAGTCTAAACAAGGATGTGTCTCCCATCTTCGGTGTTGTTATTCTATCACTATTTTAGCATGATATCCATCTTGATCCTCTTGGCTTGACTCAGGCCCATTATATGTGAGGCCGAGGTAGAGTGAATTTTTACAAAACTCTTTATTTCTTAAGGGATGTGAAACTGAACCTTGTCCCAATGGCAGCAGCATCTATTTAAAGACAATCTGATTTTGTAGAAACTCAGAATGAAAACAGGAACTGTCTGCCATTAAATATGTTTCCTGTAACCCAAGCTCAGTGAATTGGGTCGCTCAGTTTTGCTGTTGTTCCACCTCTGGGAGCCCTATTTGAATCGACAGGGCTTGGTGAGTACAGAGTAAATGGTAGGATTTTCAGTCTCACAGAGAAACAAAGCTTTGCAGGAGAAAGAATCAGCCAGTGTGCAGCAAGCAAACTGTCTTAACTGCAAATATACTTCCAAGCTCTGAAGGATCGCATTAGTTTATTGAATCTGAGATTCATTTCTCCACCTTGAAAACTAAATGCACAATTTAACATGCTTGGCCTTTTCTTTTTAAGGGCGATCCAAACTTTGAAATGCCTCTTGCATTGTAAGTCCAAAGAGCCCTCATGAAAAAAAATAAAATAAAATCTTTGGTGATCATCTTATTCACAGTAGCAGATTAGAGTTGCAGTTTATAGCTTTCCATTTCCTGAGAGTGAACTTAACATATTTAGCAATAAAAATTTCCAAATTATAAATGACTATACAACATTTTCCATCAGCTCCCACACTGGAGATTCAGCTTCTTGATTTAGAATTCCCGGTTTCATCTTAACTATATGGGTGAAAGAGTAAAGACCTAAAACTCAGCCACATCGCTGAAGAACACTAGACGCTGACTCCCATCGGAACTTCCAGGAACGGGAACGGTAGGTCTCACATCCCACGACCAGGGCTGGGGATCTGGGGAGGTGGGAAGCAAGAGAGAAGGATTAAGCAAGTAATAGAATGGTAATCAGAGAGAAGGGAGGAACACCGGGAAATCTGGAGGTATCGTCCTCATCTGTGAACATCTACATAAAAATTAAAAAATGCCTTCATCCTATATCTAATCTCAACATTACACTGCAAGTTCCAGAGATAAAATAGGAACTCCCCAGCCCAGAGGAAGGAGCCTCAAACCACTGGGCCCTCTGCACCCACTCGGTGTCCCTTGTCTCAGAGAATCTAACGGAGCTCCAAGCTCTGGCAGGAGATTTGGGACTATGCACAGATGCTGAGGCTTCTGGCCACCTCCCAGGGGCCCCCAGTCCTCCCGCAGCGCTGCCTCCGGCGTCCGTTCCACACCGGGGAAGGCCACCACGTTCTCCGTGTCCCGTCCTCGCGTCCGCGTAGAAGTGCTCAGGGCTTCCACAGACACGGCCTAGCAACCCCACAGCCGAGCTCAAACGTCTCTTCATACTTGGGAGCCATGCCTTGTTTTCTGAGTATCATTTTCTCTTCGTCTCTGCTGTGCCAAGAACTTAAGACTCTCCCCTTCTTCTCTGAACTCCATGAGTATAATCTTTTTAAAACTGGAAGGGACGGGGGGGGGGGGGGGGGATGAACTGGCCATTTTAATAGTTTAAACACAGTGACTAACATGCATTTTCCTGAGTTTTCTGAGAATGCGAGTAGAGCTGTTTTAAGTAAAAGCAAGGAATTCCCGGATGCCTGCAGGGGACTGCATAAATAAAACAGCGCTTGTGCCTGCGCAGCCCTTCTTAGCAACTCGACAGCCTTCCGCCGGTGCGAGGCTACCCTGAGAGTTTATGCACATGTTGGGAATATCCACATCAGAACATTTGGTGTCGACAGGGCCATGGCTTTTATGCGATTTAAATAGGGTAAATATCCTCCACAAAAGTTTCAAGGGAGTTAATTTAATAAAATGTTCAAAATCTTTATTTTATGCTATTTTTCAGCCCTTGGATGCCTCAAAACTCTTGCCAAGGTCAAACACTTCACTTCTGAAGTTAGAGGCATAGATTCTGCATATTTGGACGTCAGTGTAATCTTTTCCTCTTCCTGCTTTGCAAAGGAGCCCTCATTTCATGAAGTATCCATTCTCTTCCAGGAGGTGCGCCTACAGACCTATTTATCGGACCACTGTTAGGTAGACTCATAAAAATACCCACTATTTACTGAGAGCTCCCTGTATATGTACCTGACACTGTGAGAAGCACTTTGTCTCATTAAATTACTGCTATTATTATTCCCATTTTATACATGAGACAGAAAATTAAGTCCTTGCCCAAGGTTATGCAATGAAAACGTGGCAGACCAAGGATCTAAGCCAGGTAACCTGACGCCAGAGGCAGAACTCTGAGCCATTGCGATCTGCTTCTCCAGAGGAATCTTATAGCCGTGTCATTGAGGAAGCTAATGACCAAAACAGTACTTTGGTTTTTCATTTGTTTTTGTTGTGGTTGTTGTTGTTTTTCATTTTGATCCAATATTTTTGAGCTGAGTGGGAGGTTGGACATCATTCCATCACCCATCTTTACACAGGCGAGAACTAGAGAGGCTTCGCAGTGGTACCAGAGGAGAGAGAGATTGGACAATAAAAAAGTGAATGGAGGTGATGTGCAAGTGCCGACGTAAAACAAAAGAGTAAGTGTAAGGACATGTATTCAATTTTAGTGTTTTTGCTCTTAAGTACAGCTTTTTAAATTGACCCAAAAGAACAGGTGTGTAAGAATATAAAATGGTGCACCCACATTGGAAAACAATTTGGAAATTCCTCAAAATGTTAAACATAGATATGACCCAATAATTCCACTCCTAAGTATATACCCAAGATAATTGCAAACACACATTTACATAAAAAAATGTACACTCTAATGTTCTTAGTGGCAAAAAGAAGAAACAACCACCAAAAAGTAGAAACTACAACCCAAATGTCATCAATTACTGAATAGATGAACAAAATGTGGTGTGTCTATTTAAAAAATAGAGTATTTTTCAGCAGTAAAAAGCCATGAAATATCAATACATGTTACAATATGGGTGAAGCTCAAAAACAGTGTGCTAAGTGAAATAAGGCAGTCACATATTGACCACATATTGTATGATCCCAATTATACTAAATGTCCAAAATAGGAAAATCTATGGCTACAAGAAGATTAGTGGTTGCCAGGGGCCAGGGAGAGTGACACAAGGGATGAGGAGTGATAGCTAATGGGTGAAAGGTTTATTTGGGGGGTTGATAAAACGGTTTTCAAATTAGATGATGGTGATGGTTGTGTAACTATAAATATACTAAAAAGTATTGAATTGTAAACTTTAAAGAGAGGAACATCATGGCATGTACATTATATCTCAATCTGTCTGTTAAAAAATCTTTGCCAAAAGAGCATGTGCTTGCTACCTTTTACCACAGGGAGTGGGCAGAAATGGTCAAGGTGTTTGTTTCATCCCTGTCTTTTCAGCAACACTTGCTCCGGCTTCGCGTGTTTTCTGCTAAAAGCATCCCTCACCACCAGCAGAGGGAGCTCAAATGATAGCTTTACCCACTCTGCACCCCGTCGTGTATCCCGTGAGGACAGAAGAAAAGAGTATCTTTAGAAAAGAGTATCTTTAGAAAATGAATGTTTCTTTAGAGAAAATAAAGGAGAGTTGAGTTTTATCTTTTCTTATCCCTACCCAAAGGATAGAAAAGTTGATGTGAAAATGCATCTCTTTAAAACAAACTCACACTGACCCACTTATCCATCTCCGCTTCCGTTTGGAGACAATGATGCCCACTCTGGGCCCCTTTCATGGCAGGCTCCAACACCTGTGCTCACTCCGATCTGCATCCTCAGAAGGGATCCATAGCTATCAAAGGCATAAGCAAGCCAATAGTGATGCTGATTTTCCCTCTCTGGATGTATGTAGAGCTAGTCTTAGTAGAGAAAGAAAAAAAAAAATCAACCCATGGACATGTTTCCCAGAGAAAACATGTCTAATTTTTAAAAATGTATACGTGCTTCCTAAAATTGCAGGCCCCTGTCGCACCAGCTGTTAAAGTTACAATGGTGCATCAAATGAGGTAATCAATTTTACACAGATGAAGAAAGATATACTATTTCAAGCCCAACTTGGGAATTAACTAAATTTATATGCATGTTGTAGTGGAAAGAGCATGGAACGTAATTTCAGAGGATGTGGGGTCAATCCTTACTCCACCACTTACAAGCTCTGTGACTTTGGGCAATTTGCTCAGCTTCTCCAAGCCTCCCGCTCTCTGTGAGTAAAACGTAGATGATACTAATGTCTACCTCGCAGAGAGGCTGTAACGTAAGGTGAACACGTCCAATGCTCAATGGCTTCTCATATGGTTATTTTAAGAATGTACTTCCAAAAATTTAACCCAGTTCCTCAAAATTAACTTTTATGGAAAATGTAGAAATCACTCTAGAATATTACATTATCTTTGCTTATATTTTAACATAATTGAGCATGTCAATCTATTCAATGAATTGAAATATTTTGGGTTAATTGACTACATCATAACAGCAAATAATTATTAAACCAACTGGCTATAGTTTTGATATTGTAGAAGTGCTGGATATTGGAAAAATAAAGACACATGGCATAAATGGAATGAACAAAATGGCATAATAGTAGTTTCTAAAGAAAGAGACTACTAATTTCTATCCCTTCGAAACAAAATGATTGTTCAGCTTATGAATATTATGAAAATATTTCCAACCCCTCAGCCTCCTCACTTACTTGTTACATGACTTTAGAAAAGCCTCTTAAACAATGCAAACTCCACTTTTAAAATGAAGATAACAGCACCTGATTCACAGGCCTATTGTGGAAGCCAGATAACATCAGGCATGTAGAACACCTTTGCACAAGCAGGTGCTGAATCTGTCGGTGGTTCTTTGTCTCAATATCTGAACGGATGTCTTAAGTCTTTGAAAAGAGAATATTTTACAGTGTTTTATCTCAGATATTTTCAAGTAGATTAGATTACTTCTGTGTCTATTTCAAACAGATTAATTGAATTCATTCCAAGTACACTCTGTTCCCGTCACTTTATAAAAATTGTTCTTGTTAAGATTCATAATGACCCGCACAAAGCTAACCCCAATAGACAGTTCTCCCTCTACATCTTCAGTCTATTAGAGGCATGTTTTACTGTTGAGCATTCATTCCTGATTGAAACATTTTCTTCCCGTGGCTTCCAGAAAACCCTGCCCTTCCCCTGACTTTCCTCCTGCCTCACTGGTCACTCCTTAAGCTTTGCTGCGAGTGTCCCCTCGCCTCCTCCTCTAAAGCAGCGATTTTTACCCGTGCGCCTCAAGAACTTCTAGAACCTGCAATACCTCACCATTTAGTCAGGGACACCGACCTCTTTTCCCTTAGATTGTCAAATAAAAATATGACAACAGGCAACACAGCATTAGCCATCTGGTGTGAATGAATCAAGATTATACTTTTGTTTTTTTCCTTTGTCAGATCAGCAAAAATTATATTTCTTTTTTTTTCCCTATCCTCACCTGAGGACATTTTTCCATTTTTTGTTCAGATAGAGTGGGAGGGAAAGAGAGAGAGAGAGAAACATCCACATGAAAGGGACACATGGAATGGCTGCCACCCGCACGACCAACTGGGGCCGGGACAAACTGCAACCGAGGTACGTGCCCTTAGCGGGAACCGAACCCGGGTCTCTCTGGACCTCAGGCCGATGCTCTAACCACCGAGCCAAACCTGCCAGGGCCAAAAACTATATTTCTTGATGTGCCACAGAACTTTAGTAATTAGCTTAGGTGTGCCATGAGATGAAAAAGGTTGAAAATCACTGGTCTGCCGTTGATGTTTTATAGAGCAGTTTTCAGAGTACTTCAGACTCAGTCTCTGGATCTCTTCTCTTTTCGGTCTGAACCCACTCTCTTAACGATCTCAAAAAGTCTTATGGCTTTTAATACCTCCTACATTCTAACAATGATCAAATTTAAACTTCCAGCCTGGGATTGTCCCCTGAGCACCAGATATATTTCAACAGCATTGTCAGTGTTTCCATTCAGGCATATAATGTGCTCTCAAAATTAATCTGTCCAGTTCCAACCTTCTTCTTTTTCCCCCCAAACCTCTTCTTCCCACAGGCTTCCCCTCTCAATTAATGGCAGCTTCAATCCTTCCAGTTGCTCAGGTCAAAAACCTTGAATTCTTCCTCGACTGCCCCCTCCTTCTCACAAACCCCACATTCAATCCATCAGCAAATTCTGTCAGCTTTATTTTCAGGACATATCCTGAATCCAACCTCTAATCCAGCCACTTGTCATCCCCTCCACTATCATCCTGGCCAAACCCTCACTTGGATTACAGTAGCCTTGACCTTTCATTTAACCCTCTTCATAATTCATCTCTTCCCCACCTAGCAGACAGTCATTCTTCTAAATGAAAACTAGACCAAATCGCTCCTCTGCTCAAACCCTCCAGTGGCTCCCATCTCACTCCAAGTAAAACCTGAAGCCTTTACAATGACCATCTCGAGGTCCTTCTTCCCTCCCCAGTGCCCTCAAGTAGCCCTGGCATCCTTGCTGTCCCTCAAACATGACAGGCCTGCTCCTGCCCACCCAGGGGCCTCTGCATTCGCTAGTTCTCCCTCCCCACCGATGCCTGCATGACCCACTGTCCAGCTTCCTTCAGGTCTTCACTCGATGTCGCCTCTCAGTGGACCCTCCCTGGGACATTCCACTCATGACCGCATTCACCCTCCTACTCTCGCTCCTTATGACCCCATCTCTGCTTTCTTTTAGCTGATTTCCACATGACATTCTATATATTTTAGTTATCTATTTGGTAATTATCTGCTTCTCTAGAATGTAAACTCTCTGGAGAGTAAGGGGAAAGGATTTTTGTCTGTTTTGTTTACCTGCTGTGTCTCCAGAACCAAGAACAGCATCTTGCCCTAGCAGGAACTCAATAGCTATTTGTTGAGTAACTATAAAGGATGAAGGGATAGTTTTCCTAGGCCTAGAGTAGATGTTAATTAACCTCCTAAATATAATTAAAGCCTTAAGGCTTTTGGCATTTAGAATGATTTTAAATTTTAAAAACTTGCTTATGAAACAAAGTCTATTATAGCACGAATTATAGGTAGTCCCATAGTATCCAATACTGGGTGTGCGTGTGTGTGTGTGTGTGTGTGTGTGTGTGTGTGTGTCCCATTAGGCAAACACATTCCTTTTATAGTGCCTCACTTAGTTTACTTTATACATCAAACCAAAATTTAAACCACAGTTATATGCTGCTCTTTTTCTCTCAACAATTTCTATTCTTGCTTCTCTTTGGGGATACAGTGGGGGGGGGGGGGATTATAGCTAATATATATATATATATATATATATATATATGAATTTAAATTAAAAATCAAGGAACAGCTCTCATACTTTCATAATAGAATGAAAACAATCTATTTCTTCATCTTAGAACCTACAACCTAGGTGAAATAGCCAATAGTAAAATAAATTACAGGACATGAAATTCCATCAACATTTTTTATTAAACACATTTTTAAAAATTTTAGTGTTTAGTTTTTGTTTTTACTATCCTCTAGGATTTCAAGAAATGTGATTCTTACAAAAAGCCATCCTGTATCTCTGGTCAGTAAGTGGGCATAAGAACTATGTTGTAGCCAGAGATAGTAACTAAGTATTATTTCTCTTGCTATTCTAAGTTTACCACCTAATGAACTACTGTTTTGAATACTCTTCTGCCATATACTTTTTAAATTATTTTGGTTTTTTTGTCGTACCCACATCATGTAAAACAAACAATAACTTTACATTTTAAATGGTTTTAGTGAAAAATGTTGCCTATCTCAAGAATTTCTAAGGAAAACAAGTTAATTTTAGAAATTATATTATATATTTCCCATTTATACCTCAGAATAAACTAAGTTGTTTATTTCTTGACACAATGATCTCTCCTTTAAAATGTTCCTCTATTTCCAAAGTCTGTGATATTCACCCTTTCTTTCTATGTAACTAATACACCTTTTCCTCCAAAAAAGACCTGCCAGATTTCTGCCACATGTTCTGTCCCGGGCTATGAGCGTGGGATCTCAGTGGGAAGGTTGAAAAGCATTTAGAAATAAAATAGAAAGCGAGTTGTCAAATGTTTTCAATTTCATGGAAAAACAGAACCTCCTCTGACGTTTCATATATAGACAAACCCACAATACAAACCAGCATTACAAGTCAATGTTAGTGTCGATTAACAATTTGACTGTCCACAGCAACTTGGCACTGGAGTGATCACTCGGGAGATTTTTTTAACACTGCAGAAAACACTGATCTTGCCCTTAAAAGATTTCAACTTACTACGTACCTAAAGCAAGCTCTGCTACTCTGTGTGCACCTAGCCCCATAACGGAGACTGCACACACACCATTTATAACACTCAAATCAGCCTTGAAATTGAGGTGGTTAAACCTCATTTATTAATAAATTTCTATTTGTTTAAACCTCTATTTTCTTTGTCTGCTTGCCACTAGAATAAACCACCATCAATAGGCCAGCATCACAATTATACAACTTCACATGCAAAGGAGAGAGAGAGAGAGAGAGAGAGAGAGAGAGAGAGAGAGAGAGAGAGAGAGAGGCTAAAATAAAAGGCAGATGAAAAATAAAACTGTACTTTCATTAATTTAAAAGGATAACAAATTATATACTCTGGTTTCTCCTCGGATCATATAAATGTTTTGCCTTTTATTAAAAGGATAATAATTTCATTAGTGTTTGGAATAGTGCTTACTTTCCCTATGGAAAGAGATTGCTAAACAAATTAATGGTATGAAAACCATTCTAAGAAATGTAGCTTATGTTTGCATGCCATTTTATTTTATTATTTCATTAGTAAATCTTGCCCAAAAGATTATTCATGAACACTCAGATCAGTTTGAACACTCAAATCAGTTTGTAAAAAAAAAAAGAAAGAAAGAAAAAGTTGTGCGTGTCTGTTTCTAATCAATGTCTGTCGTTTCCACTAGACCAGAAGCTCCAGGAAGTCGGGGACCATTTCCATTTTACTCACCATCACATCCTCAGTGCCAAACACAGTGCCAAGCCCAGAGCAAATTCTCAATAAATATTTATTCAACAAATAAATAAATGTCCCTTTTTATAGCACTCTCTGTGCCTAACATAGCTTAAATCCATAATAGTGGTCAATAAAGTTTTTATTAAATTGCATTAAGAGGATAATCTTGAGGGAAGTGGTTTTGGAATTACAAATTCATTCATTAAGCCACTCAAATAATAATTATAAGACATTTGTAACCATTCTTTCAAGCATGTGCTTAATGTGACACTGTTTTGTTCAACCCAATTACAGCTGCAGTTTTCTTTCTTGTTCACACTCTAAATTAGTAAGCATATTTCTTTTCAACAAAACTCATGAGTCAGACTTTCCTTGCCCTCAGATGAATATTTCCCCAGCTATTCCAAATTATTAGAGGGTGTGCTTGTATCAAATGTCCATCGATTACTGATTGGTCTCGATGTTGAACAGCTAAGAATATTTCAATGTAGATACAGATTCTTATCAACCAACCAGGAATGTTTCTTAATAATCATATTTCTTCTGAATATTCTTCCTGGCTAAGTAACTAAACAAAACCTTGTTTCGAATCACGTAGCTACAGCCTTGGGGTTCCACTGACACTGCTTCATACCAACAGTGATGTTCCTTTCGACAGACGGAACACGTCTGTAGTATTTGGCTGTGCCTACCTATTCTCCTGGCCGCAGCCTCTCTGGGCTTCTTTCTAACTGTTCCTTTTTGCTCTCTGCTAACTCCTCGTCCTGGTTTCTCCTCTAAGTGTTGTTATTTCTCAGATTTGTCTTTTCTTGCACTTCCGTCTGAACACTAGTAAAAAGTAGGGCTAACAGCATAGGTTTAGAGTCAGCCTACTTGAGGTCAAATCCCAGATCTAACTCCTCCTTGCTGTGTGATCTTGGGCCTCGGTTTCTTCATCTATAAAATGGGGGTTTCTATATAGTACCTATCGTGAGGATTAAAGAAGATAATACCTGTAAAATGTTTAGAATGGTGCTTGATGAGTAGTTAGCACTGAATAAATGCAAGATATCTACCATCGCTTCTGCCACAATTTCATCAATTTCCACAATTATATCCACCATCTCTCAATACCAATATTGACCCTGACCACCCCATCAACCAAATTCCCAAACGTAGGGTCACGTATCCCCGTCCTCTCTCTGCAGCACCTGCCTGAAGACCCGCCTGAGTCCTGGTCCACTCACACTCCACACACTCAAATCTGGACTCTTCTTCCCCACATCTGCTCATGTTTAGCACCACCTTTCTCTCAACCAATCAGATGAGAAACTATTATATTCTAGCTGGTACATCGCGCATCATAGTGCTCAACAAGTATACACTGAATCAGCCCTTTCTGTCACCTTTTCCCTCCATCAACATGGGCATTCTCAGACTTAGTTCCTTTCCTATATGCATCCATCTGAACTTTCATTCTCCTTATCTTCAGTTTTATAGCTTTATCCCTTGCCAGAGCTTCCAAAAGTCAACAAAATTGAGTTAATAACAATTTTCCCAATTGGTACTCAGCTTTTCTGCCCTCAACCCTTTGCTCATACTGTCCCCTGCTCATCACTGTCTTTCTCCAATGTCAAAGTCTGCCCCTCCTTTAAGTCCCATGTCAGATACAACCTGCTCCATAAAACCATCCGTGTTCTACCAGCAAGACGTATTCCCTCCTGCCTCCGAACACGAACACGACAGCCCTTTGAACTTCTCCTAAACAATTCCCCATATGCTACACCCTAGTGTGGTTATTTATTTAAAATTTGAATATTCCTTGCCAGATTGAGAGTTTGCATAGCATATAAGACAGAGTCAAATTTGCTACATACTTAGGGAAGTTTTCAAGTCCTCTAAGCCTCAATTTCATCATCTGTAAGATGGGGGAAATAAACTATCATGAAGACATTAAAACTGATGTTTACAAACATGTTTAATGCGGAGAGATATTATTTTCCTCATCATATGTGAAAAATTATAACAATTATGTAAAAATATATGCACAACTAAAAAGGCAGAAAAGAAATAGATAACAGCTCTTACCTTCAAGTTTGTGTATGGCTTTTGTTTTGTTCTGTACCTGTTTATTTTCCAATGTTTCTACAACTGGCTTGTATTCCTCTTATAACTGACTCATAAAACAAACATTTATAGAATGCCTTCAGACACAAATTGTGAACTAATGATACAAAAATGTTGAGACCAAAGAGTTTATAAAAGGAAAATTTTTTTTTTTTACTTACTAGGGTAATATATGAAGTTCAGTACCATCCAAAAAAAAAAAAAAAAAAAGTGGGAAGAAACATTTATGCCTAAAAAATGCATCAGATTTCAGCCATAATGTGACTGGGAAAGGATCAAGGAGAATAAAGAACCTTATAAATCACTTTCCAAAAATATTTGCTGTCATTATTGGGCTAGGACCTCAGCACAGCTTCTGAATTGAGATGTTTAGACCCCTGCATCCCAGTCTAACACGGGGAGAGAGCCACGCAAAGGGGGCACCGCATCAAGCCTGTGGTCACGAATGGACATCTGGCTCCAATAGGAGAATCCACATCAAGAAAGACTGACGCTCCAAAGGTACACGTTCTGGTCAGCACCTTCATGATTTTGGAAACTTCTCAACTGCAAACTCAACATGTCCAATGTTAAATTTACTATCTTCTTTTCAAAGCCTGCTCCCCTTTGGGGCCTGAGCCTGGCTTTGAAATCCAGGAGGCCACAGTGTCAACGTCAGCTCTGCCAATAAGTGGAAAAGTGGGCTTCGGAAATGTTATTTAATTTCACTGAGCCTCATTTTCCTTTGTAAAAAGAAGTTCTGCCAATTCTGCCCCAGAAATATCTCAGGAATCTAACACTTCCCCCCTCCCCGCATCGACTGCTACTGACTGACTGTAGATTGTCTGGCCTCTTGCCCCGATCTGCACACTCAAATTAGTGGTAACTCCTCACTCCTGCTCTTACCACTCAGCTCCGACTCCTCCAACGGGGTCTCCAGCCGACACTAACGTTCTCTTTTCTCAAGGGTAAAATATGACAATGTCATTCCCCTGCATTAAAATGCTCTGGCCCCCTGTTGTACCCAGGCTCAAGCCCAACCCTAACAACACCACTTTCACAACCCCTCTGCCCCGGTGTGACCTCTCCAGCTTCCCTTGGGCCAGGCCCCCAAGCTCCCAAGCCTCACACACAGTCACCCTAAGCTAGAGCCATGCTAATCACTGTCGAAAAATTGCATCTTGTCTCCATCTGACTCCTCCTCACTTAACAAACTCCTGCTGAGTCTTCAAAAATCGCTCCAAACATCACCTTTTCTGTGAAGCCTTTCTCGGAGACAGTTGCTCCACTGTTTTTTAACCTCACAGCATTTTTTTCATCCCTGTGTTTTATATTCTGCATTTTGATTATCTGTTTCCCATGTCTGTCTTCTCAACTCAACAATGAATGACTTGAAAGCAAGTGCCATCTTGTAACCTAACCGCAGGTAGCGTGGCACAGATTAACCTTTGTTTGGAGTTTAAAACTTTGTCTCAATTAACCTGTAACCCCACTTAGACTGTGCTAAAATTTATCAGGTTTGGGTGATGCTATCTTGTAATTTGTTGCAAGCCTCATAGAACGACCAAAACCTAGACAGATGTTTACCTAGATCTCCGCAATCAAGCCCTGACCTTGAGTGCTAGAACCGTTTTTTAGGAACAAGTGCAGGATGTTTTGCAGGACCAGGGGGTGAACCCACTGAAATCTCCTGATGGCTGAAAACCTCCTGAGACCGAAGGACCCTCCAGTGACTTCCTTATGAACTTTCCTCATTTGTAATACTGAAATCTCCATCCAGGAGCAGAGATTTTCAACCATTTTTGAACATGTGAAATATGTATAGCCATGTTTTCTGAATGTCCCTGATGCTCTGGAATGTCCCCATCTATACGTGCAAGTGTCCCTCTGTGTATGCATGATTTCCCCTAATATAGATTAGATGCTTTGCTCGGGACACACTACTCTGGGAACGATCCCGGGTGCCTTGGATTTCTGGCTTATGATAAAGTTCCTTCTCATAAAATCATCTCGGAGCTGGCGTTTGGCTGGCACTCTGAGCATTCGGCCCCATCCAGTCCAGTAACTATGCATTTACCACCATGTTTCCAGGGCTTGGCTTCTACTGGATGTTCAGTAGATGCCGTTGAATAAATATATTCTAATTAAAATTGGGAATTGAGCCCTGGCTAGTCTAGTTCAGTGGTTACAGCATCGGCCCGCAGACCAAAGAGTTACAGGTTCGATTCCGGTCAAGGGCACATACCTCGATTGCAGTTCAGTCCCCAACCCTGGTTGGGGTCATGCAGGAAGCAACCAGTCGATGTGTCTCTCTCACGTTGATGTTTCTCTCTCTCTCTCTCTCTCTCTCTCTCTCTCTCTCTCTCTCTCTCTCTCCCCCTCCCACTCTATCTGAAAATAAATGAAAAAAGTATCCTCAGGGGAGGATTGAAAAAACAAAACAAACCGGGAATTGAGGCTTCACTAAAACCGGAAACTGAGGCCTGCTAAATGTAACTCAGACTGTTTCACTAGCAAATATTCCCAACCAAGGTGACCTCATAATTTTATAACATTCTACTTTCATGTGAAACCATAGTAAATATTCAAATACCCATGTCATTAGCAAAAGAAAAACAAGTAAACCATTGCCTGTTTCAGGTCTCCCATCTCTATAGGGTTGACTAGACTTTTTAAGAAAATAACACCTTAAAAGAGAATGGGACGTTTCCTTATTGCTACCATAAAAAAAAAAAAAAAAAAATGCTTACTGCAAAAACTCTGGAATAAATTCACTCTCCTAACAGTTCTGTAAACTTGGTACAATGATCTTACCTTGCATATGAAAAAACTGGGCCTCAGAGATGAAGTTGCTCCAAGGTCCACAGCTTGTAAATGGCAGAGCAGAGATTTGAACCCTGGACGATGAGAACCCAAGACTGTACTATACTGCGATGCCATGTTGCCCTTCTCTTAGGTTTCCAGCCACACCCATGCCATCCCAGCCACTCCCAGCCATCCTAGTGGGAAGTTAGGGAGAAAAGGGGGAGCGGGGAAAACAGCGAATGTGAAAAAAGTGAACGTCACTAAGGAAACAAAGGGGATTGTCTCTTAGAAAATGTATTTAGAATGTATTTTTTGAAACTGCAAGGAGGTTTCTTTCTGCCAAGTACCAATCCAAAATCTATGCAGAAGAAAAAACTCCATGAAACTTCAAATCAAAATGTTAGTCCTGTTAAAGAAAAATTAAAACAAACAGGCTCATTTTATTAATCCACAAACCTAACAACACTCAACAAAAGGTTTCTGTAAATTTTAATTGCAGCAATCTGGACAATGTTTTATTATGACTCATTGACTCGAGGCACAATGTTTGTGCAATATATTTTGCCCTGCTTTATGAGATTGTAATTGCAGTGAAATGCTACTATGCATACCCAAGTAAAATACACCGGACTTAACAAAATACAGCATTGGGGGAAATAGTGTGCTCTCTATTTGTTTATTTTACTTTATAAATCTTGTATTTCCGAGGAATAAAATCCAAAAATCTGTTCTTGTAGGTGAGCTGCACAAGTCCTTCTCCTTACTTTTACTATTTCTGCTCAATACCTATGGTTTTTCTTTTCTGAAACATGCTTTCAATTATTATTTATTATCTAGTGTGCGAGAAAGCTAACTCCTGAGACACAGAATGTTTTCTACTAGCCATTTCCCAAATGTGTGGCCAGAACAAGAATCAGGAAGTTCTGCCCTGTACTCTGCAAAGGGGAACCTGTCCGTGATGGCCACTCACTCACCTGAGCCGAACACGTCTTTGTTCCGCCCCCTGGGATTTGTTCTTGATGATACTTCCACCCTTTCCTCATTCAGTGAGTTCCAATGCTCCTTTCTTCTGTCTTTCTTTTTCTTTTGAATATTGTTAATGAGATAAATATTCCAAGATTTGTTGATGTTTACAGGTCATAATCCCTTTGCCAAAAACATTAGGGTCACAGACGTTGCAGAATGAAGAATTTTGGAGAATTAAAAAAAAGAGAACATATTCAGATGCTAGTCCAGATATTGTATACAACCCCTAGTGGAGTCAGGGGAAACACCCTATAATCAAACACATCAACATTTCTGCAGCAAAAATAAATAAATAAGAGAATGACTATAAAAAGAATCTGTCTATTCAGTTCTAATTAGACCACCAAATTTGTTTCAAAAAAATATTTTCCTTATCAGAGCTCTTAGGATTTCTAAATTGTAGATGAGGGGTGTGGGTCTGTCTACACTCTGCAGACAGGCCTGGGAGACGCAGCTCCGCAAACAGGACCTGTTAGCCCCTCCCCGTTTTGGAGCAAGGCTCAAGCTCTGTCTAAGCCCTGACATTTAAACATGAGCATGTGGACATGGTGGACGGTTAAAAATTCTAAGAGTCTATTTCTAAAGGGACCAGGAAAAGATTCATCACATTGGGCATATGGAAGAGTTTGTCTGGATCCTAACACAATATTTGGCAGAATTAAATAAAGGGTGTGAATAAGCAGAAAGATCATTTAATTTCAAGGGTTTTATTTTTTATTTTTTCTCATTAGTTTTATTCTTAGTTTGAAAAGAAAACCTACCCATGGTTTACATGTGAGTTTGATTGGACACATGTTCTCAGGGAGCAAGCTGCATACCAGTAGAACCATGTTCATTATCATACATGAAATAAGACAAGGGGATCAAAATGAACTAAAGGATTGATAATATCACATAGTGCTATCCTTTTTTTTTAGCATGTTTTGAGCATATGGATATATTTAAAGGTTTCCTTTATGTTGGATAATATGAAAGACAGATCCAATTGATTTTATATAATACGCTATTTCAAAGTAATGAATTAGCTGAACTGATGCTTTCTTGCAAAATAAATAATTCTGAAAGAAAATAGAGCTTTATTCTTTAATTCTCCTCCCTTTTCAATTAATTAGACTTTGTTGGTGAAAGGAAGTTAAGAAATTCAGTATAAGTCTGATTATATCATGAATGTAAAATGAGCAGGGCAAATAATGGGCTCTATACTCTTTTAAACAAGTTAAATAAGTCCATAATAGCCCACCAGTTGTGTAAACACTATTTCACTATACTTGTAAAAGAAATATTGACTTACCTGTTAACTAAAATTATCCTGGCATGCTTCAACTAAGCTTATTAGTAATTCTTGTGGTGTACATGAATGTTTGTAGATTTGGACTTTTATCAAAGATTAAAGAATTAGGAAATCATCCGTTTAGCAAGCCCAGAAAGTAGACACGTACCAGACTGCCCTTTACCAGAATTGATTTTAGAAACTTGTAAACTAAGAGTCTAAGAAGTAAAAAGTGATTTAAATCCTGGCATGAGATATTCCATTACACAACAGCTCATTAACACCAAGATACCTTCCAAAATCATACATAAGAATATCTCAACTAGACAAAAGACTAAATGAATCTTCTTTAGCCTATTAACCTTGCTATCACATGTAAGGGTGTTGTTTACCTCTGACACCTTAGTATATATTCTTGTGAATAACTGGTTGGTGAAATTAGAAATATATACATTTAAGAGGAAAAAGGTTTCAATATATTTATCCCTATTGTTCAGATTTTTTAAAATATCACCATCCTTTCCCCAACTGGTTCCACGACAGTCCAAAAACACTACACATTTTTATAAAATTTTTAAATGTATTTTTATTGATGTTTGAGAGAGAGAGATAGAAACACTGACGTGAGAGAGAAACATTGATTGGCTGCCTCCTGCATGCTCCCAAACAGGAATCGATCCCGCAACCCTGGCATATGACCTGACCAGGAATCGAACCGGGACCTCTCAGTCCATGGAACAGTGCTCAATCCACTGAGCCACACAGGCCAGGCAACACTATACTTTTCTTTACAAGAAATATGTGAATGTCTCAATAAAATAATAGTAAACCCAAGTCCCCATCCAGTTAAGTCTATATGTGGCTAGAATTCCCAAGAGATTTGAAAAAGGGATACAGAGCTGTAAAGTTAGAAAACTTGGGTTTGAATATTGGTTCCATCACCGACTTACTGGTCACCATTAGGAAAACCACTTGCATTTTTAGCCTTAAACTTCAGGTTAGAATATTATCTACCTCTGAAGATTGTTATGAGAACCCAGTGAGAGCATGTGTATGGTGTGAAGGGCTGAACCGATGCTGATGGTCATTATCATGCAATTTGAGAACCTGATCTTTTAAATTAAATAATATTTGCCACAAAACAAAGAGATTTCTACTCAGTGGACTTACTAGAATGTTCTGTGAGAGAGGGAAAGAGAGAGAGAGAGTGTGTGTGTGTGTGTGTGCAAAGAATCACATTTGCTGTGCTTTCTTCTGTATCAGCTAAGATAAAGTGATTGATATACATGCATTCAGGTAATAAAATCACCATTATCCATGCTTATTTTCCACCCGTGATTTTTTATGTTTTAAGGTCTACAAGACCTTGAGCTTTCAAGCTTCCTGTGCTTTCAGTTTTTGTTTTTGTTTTTATTTTCCATCGATTTCAGATAGAGTGGGAGGGTGTGGGTGGGTCTGTACTCTTGACTGGAATCAAACCTGGGACTTCAGTCCTCCAGAAGAAGCTCTAACCATTGAACAAACTGGCCAGAGCTGCTCTCGGGTTTTTCCTGAGTATCCTTACCCGCTAAGTCCTTACTCACTACTTCAAAACAACAAAACAAAACTTATTGGTTTGTCTAATTGGGAGATAATGGAGTAGAAATGGCTTTAGCTCCAGGTATTTAAAAGATGACCTTGAGATTTTGTTTCTCTCATTCTAATGCTAATATTCAGTATCTGGTGAACTTTCTCCACAACGCAGAATGGCAGGCTCCCTGAGCTCCATATTTCCGTGTCTTTTGAGCTCATGAAGCCAGGGGAGAACACCTTCTCACCCCAGGGTCCATGACAATCCTCCAAATATATTCAGACTGCTCTACTTGGGTCATACAGGCATCTACCCAGAGGCAGGGAGGCCAGGCCACAGGAGTAACAGCCCTATCAGAACCACCTAAGGTTTGGGAGGTAATTTCCCAAGGAAAGTGCAGCTGTACTCTTACCAAAAGAAGAGAGGAGAAATGTTAGGTATGAATAAATAAATAAATAAATAAATAAAAACAGATGTTCATTTCACCTGACTTCTCCATTTAATTGAATCAGAAATCCCTCTGCTCTACATGAACTTATTAACGAGCTTCAATTCCTGAAAAGAAAGACACCGACACAGATTGAAAATCTACTCTGCTATAGTCCAAGTTCCAGACGTTTTAACATTTAAAACCATGTAGGTGAATAACATCCCCCTTTTCCAGCGAAGCTAGCTGAGACTTAGATAGGCTTATTCTGTGCCTCTGATCCAACAGCCTGAAACCTGCAGAACCCAGATTCCAAGCTGGTTCTGCCCGTTTCATTCCACAACCAAAGTGCTCCATACGCTCTTTCTAGCAACCCTGACATCAGAAAGGTTTGCCTAAATTCCTGAGATGGTAAACATTATCATATTTGGATATCTGTGCTGATAAATCAGTCAGTCAATAAATATTTGTTAATTTCCCACTACCATGAGCTGATAGTATGAGTCCTGCAGGTAAAGACATCTGGCCTAGTCCCTGCCTCCACAATCGTCAGTCAAGTTGGCAAAACGAAACAAATATGCAATCAAGAAAACTTCTGAGCTAAACTACGTGGTATTTATAACATACCCTTCAGTGAGATTCATTCTATAAGTGTGGAAGGAACGGCTGGGAGAAACCAGAACAATGTGAAAATAAGGAAAGGAATGGTGATGGATGTGGTATGCACAGGGGGAATAAGGAACAGGCTAGCACTGGACACAGCACTGATATCCAGAAATCAGGGTTAACTCACAGTTTTCAGCAGCTACTGTCAAATTTTCCAAACTCTCTGGGCCAGAGTTCCTTTATTTGCAAAATGAGGAGGATGGAGTCTATAAATCTTAGCTACTCTCTCTCTCTCCATCTAATCCAGAGAATCACAAAGTTACTAATTATGGGATTCACCCAAGAAAGGAGCATGTTCAGAATACTAATTTAGGTCCAAGAATCTCTATATATTTTTATAAGTCCCACATGTGACCTGCCAGGTTTGAGAATCACTTCTTAAATGAAGGAGGGTAAGTACACATTACACAAAAGTGTGTGTGGGGGGGTGGGGGGGTGTCTTCCCAACTGAAATTCAAAAGTTCATATGGGAAAGTCATCAGAACAGGCTAATTGGAAGAAGATTAAGAGAGGCCTCGAAAGCCAAAAAGGTTCTCTGCTTTCGTAAAGCAAGGAGGCATTGTGCTGCGGAGTGAACATTGTGCATTTTTGTGAGTTGATGTGGCAGGCTTGGGCCATCACCGCTTTCAGCCACGCACCCGGGTCTGCAGACACTGACTTGTTCCTCGCTGAGGCCTTCTTTCCAAGAAGGCCCGAGTCCTTTCTCTGTTCTCCTGTAGGTTCAATGTGTAAGAACACGCATTTTGCAGTGGCCCTGGGCAGTGGAGCCCAGTGCCTCTCACCTGGGTGGGACTGCACGTACGCACAGAACCCCGGGACACTAACGATGAAAAGGCCTCGAACAAAAGCAAACAGCCATCTCTCTGTCTTTCCCGCAACGTTTTGCAAAAGGTAACTTCCAAAGAGTCCTAAAACGCTGAAACTACAGTCACTTCCGACCTCTCACCGATGAGTTAAGAAGGCAGCACTGGAGAGCTTGCTGCTCACAAGCTGCATTTATGTAGCCATTAACCCAGCACTTTGATTTTAGGGCAAAAGCGAGCCAGTGAGGCATGAGGTAAGGATGAAAGAGACCACCCACCCACCGTCCGCTTGGGGACGCCTTCTTCCTTCTGGATTGGATTTTAGGGGTTGTTTGTTTGTTTGTTTGTTTTTAAGCACTCCCTGTATTTCATCCATTATGTGAAGTGGGCTTGTAGGAAGCTTGCCGCATCCTTTGGTCCCTACGCGTCCATCTGCGTCCCTCCGAAGCAGGTCTCATTTGGCTCTCGGATCTCGGTGGCCAGGACCCGAGCAGGACTGAGGGTGGGGGTCCTCGGCTTCTCACGCGCGCTAAACGCTGGAACCCGCCCCCCGGAGGCAAAGTCGGAGTGCAGAGAACTCACCCGCTTCTCTTGCCGCCAGCACCTCCCAGCCCGGACTCAGGAAAGGAGGGAGGGAGGGAGCCCGAGGAGGGAAAGTGGGGCCGGGCGGGGGGTGCCTGGGAAGCCGGGCTGCGCTGACGTCACTGGGCGCGCAATTCGGGCTGGAACGCTTTAAAAAACGAGCGTGCGAGCGGAGATGCTGCTCCACACAGAGCAGGCGACTGCAGCAGCACCGCTCACCGCCCTGCAGCGGCTGCAGCCAGGGTCGCTCCCGAGGTCCGCGTGGCGGCAGCGGGCACGGATCGGCCCCGCGGCGCTTCTCCTCGGCGCCCCGCCGGGGGGCAGGAGCAGGGCGCCCCGCGCTGCAGAAGCCGGCTGAGCTGCAGAAGCCCGCGGAGCCGCGCCTGGCGCGCCACGGTCCGCAGCAAACCCGACGCCGCCCCGAGACCGCGTCCCGCGCGCGGCTCCCTGCCCAGGCACCATGGACACCTCCTCGGTCCGCGCGCTCCTGTCCTTGCTTGTCCTGCTGCAGCTGGCGGCCGGGGGCGGCTCGTCGAGACCCGGCACGCTGCTCCGGGGCTGCCCCGCGCACTGTCAGTGCGAGCCCGACGGCAGGATGCTGCTCAGGGTGGACTGCTCCGACCTGGGGCTCTCGGAGCTGCCCTCCAACCTCAGCGTCTTCACCTCCTACCTGTAAGTGAGCCCCCACTCCACTCCGAGATGGGGATAAGGGGGAAAAGGAGGCCAGCTCAGAACGAGGCTGGGGGCCCCTCGGCCCCCGCCTGCTCGGGAGGGGATGAGTGGGTTTGCAAAGGGCATGTTGGGCCTCGGGGAAATGCACGTGTCTCAGCGGGTAGCATGACCGCACTTTCTGGGCCCGCAGAGAAACGACTTCAAGTGCACCCCGGGGAAGCACTGTGCGCCGCAGCTTCCCGGCCCGGCTCTGGGCAAGTCGCAGAGCGAATTCCTCCGAGTGTAGGCATTTGCCTGCAGTGTGGGCATTCGTGCCCCTGAGCCTGGAACCCAAGGGCGGGCCGCCCGCTTGGTCCCTGCCCCAGCCTCCCCTCCTCTCCGAGTCCTGTCACGTTTCATGAAGAGATGGTCTGTAAAAAGTTTCCCCAAAGGAGAACTCCAACTAGCCCAGCTACAAAGGAGCTTACTCTGCATCTCTTGCACGGTCGTGTAATGTAACATTTTTTTTGTTTCTTTTATCCTTTTTTTTTTTTTTTTAAATGGAGTGATTAAAATGTGGCAACCACAAACCCCGATTAGAGCTGCCAGAACGTTATCTTTACCTTTGGCTGCCCGGGCCGCCTTTGAAGTGCCGGCCGCCACGGTGTAATCTTTAACCATCTCCTCCTCCCGGGAGGAAAAGGGAAGTGGGCTGAAGGCGGCGGGGCTGGTAAACAGTGGCGCAGACACCCCAGCGGAGACCTGAAGCTCTCTGTCATCCCTTGGAGATCCTCTCACCCCCTGCTCCCCCCAACACAACCTCCAAAGCTCCAACCGCGAAGAGGAGGCAGCGGTTCATTTCATAATCTTGTCTCTGGAAAAGCCAGGCCCGGAGGGTAACAGGTGGTTGGGTAGATGAGGGGACCAAGGCGACTACTCCCCCTCCCCCTAAGGAGACTCTGGAGCTTGGTTCCTTAAGACAGAGACCAAGGTCGAGGCCACTCTGGAAAAGGGGCACTGGTAACTGCAAGGTGACACGTTTCGGTTTTCATCTGAGCCCACCCCAAACCCACGCGATCTTAGTTTGGGCTTCTCTAATGTACCTTGGCAGAAGCAGGTTGGGATGTTTGTGAACTCATTCTTTCCTCTGTTTAGTTGTTTTCTGGAGGGAAGAAACATGAAAAGGCTTGCACAACGCCTTCCACTAAATAGTGATTCTTTTTCTGGAGACAGAATGAGGGGGAAAAAAAAATTTTTTTTTTTTTTTTACTTGTTTAATATGCATTCAAAGATATGGACCATGCTGCTAGATTTTGGTATCAGTGGCAATCCCATCCTCATGTGCCTTTAAACTGTTTTAACTTCTTTTCTTTACCTGAAAGGATTATAAAATTATCCACTTCCCCACCAGATCTCCCTTCAATTGCACACATTGCCTGTGGCAGTGATATTTTCAAAAGGATAGAAATCTACTCTCCTACGTGATCATTCTCTAAGAATTCATTTTCTCCCCCTAAATAGCTGTTTACACTACAGAGTGAAATGCTCATCCCTAAACTCTCTGCTTTAACTGCTAAACCCAGGGTTTCAAGCTTCGTGTGTTCTCCTGTGGAGTGAATTCCTGAGAGTCGTGTGGCAGTTTCACTTAAGAGCCTAGAACTATTCTTTGCCATCACCCTGAAGAAACTGACTATATACAAGATAAGTGTGCAAACCACCCCAGCACTCACCTATTAAAATCATACACTCATTTAAAAACATGTTTAAGAATATAGAAAGTAAATGTATGAATAGTGCCAAGATGCTTTTTCCCCCCACTTGAAAGAACGAACATTTGTTAGGCTTCTGTTACTAAAAGTTGGCATGAAATGCTGCCTCAAATCATTTCCCACATACCGCAATTGCATTTAACTGCATCCTCCATGTGCTCAGGAGATCTTGCTGCCACTGTTCACTATCTATCGTTATAGATAACTCCTTGGAGCTGAAGTACCATTAGGAAATTGTCATCTTCTCATACTGTTTGATGACAGTCTGTACCCTGGCCTAAGGGGAAGTTTTCTTAAACTCGGAGTGTCTATGAAAAGTGTCACAGTGATTTTTAAATACTTGCTTCTAATGGCTAACATTTCACGGGGTTTGAGTGCACAATGTAAAAATCAGTCCTAAGTAAATAACTCAACTGATGTTCTTCTTAATACGCAATTTCAGACTTTGGTCTCCTTGTAGAGTACAAATGCCAGGACCCATGGGATGCCCTTACTTCATGGGTTGAGGGTTTGGGGGTTTTCTGTGTTTTTGTTTTTACAACCATGGGAAATCTGTGCAGACATTAAGGGTAGATGGTGCCCTCTTTTGGTTACACCTAGAATTATCTAACCATTTCTACCTTCACTTGTACACTCGTAACCTAAAAGAAGAATTTTTGTTTACTCATATTCAAATTAAATAATTATGTATCTTACTGTTTTTCTTATTTTAAGACTAAAAAAACAGAACACTAAGTTACAGCCCCCACGCCACTGTGGC
Source organism: Molossus molossus (assembly GCF_014108415.1). Lineage (NCBI taxonomy): Eukaryota > Metazoa > Chordata > Mammalia > Chiroptera > Molossidae > Molossus > Molossus molossus. The sequence goes on along the minus strand of NW_023425345.1, from coordinate 61,746,987 downwards.
CTGATGGTAATTAAGCTTTGGTGAGAAAGTTGCAGTGTGTAATGATTCGTGGGTAAAAGGCCAGTCTACTATCTTTTTTTGTTTGTAGTAGGTTATCACCATTTATTTGAGTCAAAATGTTATCTCTTAATCTTCCTCCCATCCCCACAAAAGAACAAGCATTTCATTTTCTTCAAATAGATTGATGATGGCAAGTCTCAGCGGCACACATTTGGCAAATAGATTTTGTCACAATCTGAGAACTGGTTAGTCAGACTCCTAGGTAAAGAAAGTTTCCTGACTCTCTTCATAGAAGGCTAGAGCTATTTATGTGCAGTTTTATAGTCTTTCTTTATTCCCCAGAAAAGCTAAATCTTAAGCCAACATTAATAGTAACTCTCTTTTCTTTCTGAATTGCATTGCCCAGTAGATCTGTAATTGGACCATGGAACATGGTGGAAACACTGGAAAATCTGTCTTAATCCTCTCTCTCTCTCTCTCTCTCTCTCTCTCTCTCAGTCGTTATGAGCTCTGATTTTACAAAAGGGGCCAATAAAGCTCACTCAGCAGAAAATAAGAAAAACACCAAGGTTGAGACAAAGCAGACAATAATTGACAGTGTTTAATACATCTCAATTTACCAGTCATGATTTATCAGAAATAAAGTAGCTCTAGCTTCTAATCTTATTATAGGTGAGTTATCTTAATGTACCAAATGTGAACATTTTGAAAATGTGTTTAAATAAGCTCTTGACTATAAGCTCCTCTGTTACTTTGATGTGTCTTTCATCCAGTTAGTGTAGCATCCAAATAGAAAACTAAATCCTATTGAACATCCTAATATAGTAAATATACTTTTTTTATTGATTTACAACAGCCATTTTATTTTTAAATAAAAACAGTGTTTTTTCTTGCTGTTGCTTAAGGACATGAACATTTCATCCACAAGCAAATTTGTGTCACATGAACCAAAGGAACCGAAGAAAGATTTGTTTTTTAATTTAATGAATGTAGATTGGTTACTTTTCCATATGTAACTCTGGAACAAAATTTAATTTTGCACACAATTAGTAAAACTGGTATTAATAAGAACCTGTCAAAAAGAACCTGCTAAATTAAGTATGGCCCTGGTGTCATACATGTGTTTTAAACATTGAAAGTACAGTTTCAATATTTAAAAAAAATTTTTTAAATCTTTGAAAATGGTTTCCTGTATTTCTGCTTCCCTTCAAGCAAAGTATTTTAAATAAATGAAAATGTTTGTACTTTAGCAATAGTTACAGAAGCTTTAACTGTATAACAGCCTTAACATTTATATCAATGTCAAAATTATAGGATCATCTACAGCCTACTTTTTTGAAATTCATTAAAAATATATTGATGCCAATGACTTTTCTCTATTTTAATCAAGTTGTCTCTTTTTCTCCAGGATTCCCAGGGTTTCTTTTGTTTGTTTGTTTTTTGGGGTTTTTTTTACTGTTTTCATTATGGAAGCAATTATTGAAACTAATTGACTAAAGTAGTCTGAGTGATTTTTTTTTTTTTTTTTGAAGTTGTAGCTCTGATTCAAACAAGATTTAAAATAAATATTTTACTGACTATGTTCCTCATATGCATGGTAGAGTTTATGTGACAAGAATAAATTTTTACATACAATTCAATATGATCTTCAATCTTTTTCCTTCTTATTAGTTTTCTTCAAAGTAAAGGAGTTCTGATAGGCAACGAAAGGTAGCAATCAGAAATGAGTTATAAGATTGGAATAAAAAAAAACCTTTGTAGTTAAAGAAAGCAATTTTTTTATAATGGGAGCATTTCCACTTGGATGTATTTAAAGAAGTTCAGAAACACTAAAATGGTCTATGATTTGTCATAGTTAAGTTGTATTAATCAGAACTATTTGATTGTTTTTATTTCTAAAACAAAAGCATAAGACTAATAACCAACTAAGCAATTATTAACCCAATAAACCTATCATTTAAAAATTAAAGACACTGCAGAATATTTATGCTTTTATAACTGATACTTAATATCTACCCACTTTAGAAAAAGCATTTTTATATTTCTTCTATTAAATTCATACATTTAAGTCATTTTAGCTATAAGTTTAAGTATGTTTCCAATTAATCCAGATCACATGCCAAAAGAGAGAAATGAAAAACAGACCCTGGCCGGGTGGCTTAGTTGGTTAGAGTGTCATCCCATATTCCGAAAGGTGGTGGGTTCGATTCCTGTCAGGGCATATACCTAGGTTGCGGGTTCCATCCTCATTCGGGGCAAGTAATGGGAGGCAACCGATGGATGTTTTTCTCTCATATCGATGCCTCTCTCTCAAATCAATTTTTTAAAATAAATTTTATAAAAAGAAAACAGCAGTGAAGTAATTCTTTTGGTTTTGTTTGGTTATTTATATGAATTTAAAATAACACTAAGTGGCACTTTTACTTGTAAACAGCCCACAGTAGATATTTCTGGGAAATGGAATTTTTCTTGAGAAGGCAAAGTCCTTTCTTAAAGATTCAATCTCCTCACTCCCGTTGTAATGTTTCCCTGTACGGAATCTTGTAGCAGAGATGCAGCCCATGAGCACTAGAGCCACAACTGCTACATTACAGACCAAAGAAAACGAGCTGGTTATCCAGTCCTGTTGCTCTTTCTGCTGTATCTTAGTAAAATTGTATTTGTTATATCTGCTCGTGAATTCAGACTTACTAGAATTCTTATTACCAGATCTGTCAGCTTCAATCCACATTTCTATTCAGTCATTACAGATACCAACCACATGCCCAATTCCACCTGTGGAATTCGTTATCTATAGGAAAGGGAGACATTTCACAGGCTATAAGGTAGAATTTTTCATAAAAATTTTCATAATTCAAAATTAATTTTGTTCTCCACAGATTACATGGTAGGAAGCAGGCCCATTCTTGAAACACCTGGCATTTTCTCCTACCTTTCCCAGTTAATTTTTCTGTTACATTAATTAAGCCCAATGGATATTCCTTATTTGAAACTGGTAGGTAGAACATTAGTCATTTGATTTCAAGTTATCTGGTGATAGTGCTCAAAGACTGTTAACAAGGTGTTAGCATTCCTAGTTTAAAAGATGCTCCAGGCTTGCCCGGCAGGTGTGGCTTAGTGGTTAAGCAGCATCCCATGTACCAGGAGGTGTCGGATTTAATTCCCAGTCAGGGCACATGCCTGGGTTTCAGGCTTGATCTCCAGTAGGAGGCATGCAGGAGGCAGCCAATCGATGTTTCAATGTTTCTCTCTCTCTCCCTCTTCTTTAAGATGCTCAATAAGCAGGAGTCCTTCCTCATACCCCCATCTATTACCCCTATTCTCAGTGCTTGAATCTGGGATTGGAGAAACTGTTTACTTTGAGAGTATGCAAAGGAGCCAACCCATGTCCATGAAGTCATCTTCCTTAAAGTCAGATGGAATAACACTCCTAACTCCAGGCTGTGATGATTGGCTCTTTCCTTCAGGGTTCATCCTCCTCCCTGGGCTGTAAGCTCTTCCGCAGGGGGAAATTTCCACTTTCTATCCCAGTGCCCACATCAGTGTCTGACACTTAAGGGATATTTATTAAATATTTGTAATGCCAAGTTGAGTAGAATTGGCTAAACTGGCTGCTGAAATCCCAATGGCTAAAAGAGGTCGGAGAAAGATAGAGAAGAACTACTTATCTGCAAAGTAACAGAACACAGGTTACTGGTATCCCACAATTATGGTGCAGCCCCATTTGAAATACAATTAAATTGTGTTCAGCTTAAATGATGCAACGAGTTGTGTTTTTTGTTTTTTTTAACAAACACACCAGAATTTGTGTATCTAAATTATTTTATTATTTTAATAGTAACAACAACTGACATTTATATAATTCTTCCTGAGTTCCAGGCATTATGCTAAGTACTTGACTCAACCAAAAATCCCACAGCAACCTTATAACACAGTTACTATTTTCATTCCTAACTTGGGGGCCTATAAACTTATTCCAAGGATATTTCCATTGCTTAAAAATATTTTTGAACTTCTTTGAAGTTATCTTCAGGACCAGTTTACCAGAAACAAGAAAACCAGCCTTCTAATTTATGGTTATGCCTCAAAGTAAATGTAATTGGTGCTGAAATATTTCAGCACATTTTTCCTTTCAGGAACACAATTTATGAAGCTCTGGGAAATGTGGTTTTTAATTTTCAATAAAATGAGAATTATATTATATAGCTTAAGGCCAAGATTTTAAGTTTAGTAAATACCGTTTCACTTTTTCCTGTCTTCAAGTCAAGGATAAATTGTGGGAGCTGCCCAGGAATTATAAAGAGTGATCAACTGACTGATAACTTCCAAGTCAAGAATAAAACTATTTTTTTCTATGATCAGATCTATGTGTCAAGTAAAGCAGTTGCATTCTTTGGAATTATTTCTCCATTTAGAGAGACATAAACTTGCTTAACAGGCTAATGTTATTTGAGTTTGTATTCACCTTTATAAACTGATGAGATGAAATGAACTGATGTCATGAAGGTCTTCTCCATACTGTCATTTATTTGATTCAAAATGAAGAATGATTTCAAAATATTATATATAAATATAATATAATATTATACATATTATATATAAATATAATGTTAATTTATATATATCCTAATCTTACATGCATACCTTCCTTCCCAAAGTCTACACTAAGAAGGGAACCTAAGAAATTATATAGCATATATAATGCATATATACATACATATATATAATGCATAATTTAAAAATTATGGCAGTGATATAGATTTCTTTGTAATTCAGAAATGTAGATAAGCCAGGGAAGAAGCCTCCCTTAACTATTTTCAGTCCTTCAGTTCATTTGCTGCTGTAAACATAACATGTGCTAAACATTTATTATATTACAAAGTAACCATGAAAAACGAATAGGTGGCCAATTAATTATAAATTATAATCTATATAAATAGCTCCTCATCAAGTACATACTGATGTTTAGAAAATTTAGGAGACATTGAAATATAATCTCTAAAATTTCTTAAAACAGTACTCTCAAATCTTATTTTCTGTTAACTTACTATTCATTTAAAGTTGTTTAGCAATCCCTGATTTTCAGTCTCATTTTTTAATGCATGCACATTATTTGCATATTCATTTTACCCTTCTTGCCTTCAGAAGGAGTTTTGTTCTATCTTCTGGCAAGGACTGGTGGTCGGGGCAAAGAAAGTGAACTGACGCACACACCCCGACACGCCAGCAAGAAACAATTTCTTTCGTGCCACTTGCTCGGTAGAAATGATACATAACATTGACATGGTTTGGCAGCAGAGAGCCAACTCTTTTGAGGGGAGAGACTGAGCTGGCTGTGCGAAGGCACCTTCAGTTCAGTTCAGAAGCTGAAATGCAGAAGACAATTGTCCTGGCAAAGGGAGCCCAACTCCAGCTGAGAACGCGTGCACCGAGCTGACCTTCCTCTCAGCCTGCCAGCTGAGATTAAGGTTTCCTCAAGTGGTCCCTTGTTAGCCCAGCCTTTTCCCCAGTGTTGCTCATCTTTCACAAATGGAAGCCAAATGTTTTAAACTGTTACTCAATTTTGCAGCCAAATTCCTTTATTTCCTCTTTCCCCTCCTTTTCTCCCTCCTTCACACACACACACACACACACACACACACACACACACACACATAATGTGATGGCTAACCTAACATGCACACCTTCCTTCCCAACGTCTACCCTAAGAGAGCCTAAGAACTTTTATGTTTTACTAAAAAAACTAGTAAATATGTTTGATCTTTTTTTTCTTGAAACCTTGATTACGTAGAACAGGAACCTCTACAAAAGATATCCATTTGCAAAAATAACCTTCCTTTGATCAAAAAGCCACAAAAGTGTAGTTCTCAAGAAAGTAGAAAACCACACATGATCTCAAGTGGAAAAAATATAAAGAATTTGCTGAATTTTTAACCTTAGCACATAACAAAGGTATTATTTTAAACGTGGTTGGTTAATGTGGGCTGTGTTAGAACTTTCGTTGTGTTGTGTTTGGGTTCACCCAGTGTTATTTTAATGAGTTTATTGGTTCGACACACAAAACACCACATGGCCCTTGAAGTTTTTAGGTTATAAATTTTCTTGTGAGGCACTTGAAGGAACTCTGTTACATAATCAATTGGTCTTTCAATCTATCAGCACAATAATAAGCTTTCACTTTTCACAAAAATAGGATCATTTGGTTATAAAAACCAAATAAAAATTCCCATGGAAGGAGTTACATTCCTTAATCCTCTGTTTTGTACATATATTGAGACTTTTGCAATAAACATTTATTTCACAATGAATCTATAGAATGTGTTTGGAGTCATCTAGGAAACGCTGAGGTAGGAAGTCTTCCTCTTTATTCTCTCTTCATCCTTCCTGTTCCGATGGGCCCTCAGCAGTGATGTCTGCGTTTGGCGATAGGTCTACTCTATTATTGATATAGTGTCAACTGCCCAGTAGAGTAAAGCCTAGTCCGAGAAGAAAATAAAGGCAAGAGAGATGGTAAGGCTAACCGAGGGAATCTGCTACCCAAGGAACAGTGCAGGCAGAACAGAGAGACTGAGAGACCTCTACTGGGCACCCTGTCCCCAGGTGGTTCACTTCTCCCTTGTCTCTCTTAATCCTTCTCCATCCCTCGCTTCTAGATAGCATCAGAGGAGGACTAAAAGCATACATTTTTCTTATCTCAGACACTTTCTCCGCAGGGCTTCAAACTACAAGATGAAGGAAAGCTTAGAAAGAAGAGTCTTTGAGATAAAAGTATCAACTCTAAGTGCACCGAAATTGGGGTCTTTGATTTTAACTCCGGGAAGCCACGTCACTAGCCTGTGGTGGGAGACCTTAGCTCCTCACAGCCCCCGTTCCCCAGCAGCTGTTGTTCTCTGGGGCTCCTGGCAACAGAGTACAGGAGGAAGTTCAAGATCTTTTTTCATTGAGTCTTCAAGCTCGGGTAGCAGAGGAAATCCTAGTTAAACCAGATTCTCCCAGGGTGTAAGCATATCTTATTTGAAGATCTCAGAAGTTTTAGCAACATGATTAACTGACAGCAAGTATCCACCTTCCACCTTACAGCTGCTGGGCCTTACAGCTTAAAATCTACTTCCCCAGGTTCTTATAATTATGAGAAGTGTTGGGTGGATATGGACTGGTCCCAAATGACTATTACACAGTAATTTGAAGCTCCCTTTGCCTTCGCTACAGAATCTCCTCAGGACATAGTTAATTGTATACTGAGAAGAAAAGGCTAATTTCAGTAGGTGTGTATTAATTATAATAAAACCAATTCAGAACTTGAGCTAATAGCTAACTACATTTAGAGTAAGTTCTGTAAAGAACTCAAAGGATAATCTTTTATTCACAAATTAGCAGAATGACTAAGCTGTATACCTAAGGTCACGTTACACAGTGCAAGACTGAAATTTAATCGTGATTACTAGACCTTTGTCCTGATTGCCCAAATAAATGGAACTAAAATCACTTACAGGTATTGCAGAAGTTTTTGATGAGTCAAATGCAATGTCTACTCTTGCATGGGATTGAGAATGGAAAGGACCTTGGAAGTCACCTAATCCCACACCTTCTTTCATGGATGGTCACAGTCGTGCTCATAGGGGTAAATGATGTTCTCAGAATCACGTAGCTGGCAAAAACGGAATTGGAACCCAGATGTTCTAACAACCCCAGTTGTGTGCTCCTTCCTGTCAATGTTTTGTCCCAGTGCCAGATACTCCAATGAATCCTAAAACTCTGTTACTTCTCTAGATGTTCCCAAAGATCCTGTTGCTTTTGTATGTTATATATGCACATATCTAAGTGTGTGCCCGAATGTTAACCTTATCACCTTTTTTGACCCATTGTAGATACAGTAAAGTGTACTCAGAATCGCCTAAAAATCTGTAGAGCAGAATGGAACAAGCAAACTTAGTTTGAGGAATAAATAATTTCCCAAATTTTTGTTCACAGTACATTAACGTGCCCTTAATGTAATTTAAATTTGTTTTTTTTCATCCTCACCTAAGGATTTTTTTTTTTTTTTTGGCACATGCCCCTAGCGGGAACCGAACCCGGGACTCTCTGGTCCTGGTCTGCAGGCCAATGCTCCAACCGCTGAGCCAAACCAGCCAGGGCAATGTAATTTAAATTTTATAGTGACATTAATTTGACTAAATTCAGGTCTCATAAATGTCTATTGTGTCTGTTCCCTTTCTCCACAAGCTCTGAAATTACAGGAGTGTAAGCTTTCCTCACTTTCCTCCTGCATTACTGTGACAGCCTCCTGTCTCCGTTTGGATGGACCCCAGGACACACACACTCCCTACCACCCCGTGAGTTGGTCCGAGATGCATCTCTGGTCATGTCTGTTTTACAGTCAGTCTCTCAAGGGTTATCCAGTGGCTGTCAAGATACAATTTAACTCCTCAGTTTAACCCACAAGGCCAGCCTCACCCGCCTCATCCCCCACGGCCAACGCTGCTGCCAGTGCCTCCCTCGCCCCTGGCTCTCCGCTCAGCCACGCCAAACCTCCCCTGCAGTTGCCTGTTTCCTGCTTCCAGGTATTCACACGTGCTGGTCTCTGCTCGAAATGTCTTTCTGCTTTTCCATTTGCTGACTCCTATGTGTCTTTCTAGACTCGATTCAAACACCACAGAACACTTCTGTGACCCACCCTCTTAGAAAACTGCCTTGGACACTCCCATGTCATGCGAACGCACCTGTCACAGTATTCCCGCTCTTGGTCACCACACTTGATTTACTCTTCTGTTTGTACTACTGGACTATATAATACGTCCCTTGAATTATCCATTTTCTTGAACCCAAGAAGAAAGGAGTCTTCCCTGACTTGGATCAGAACACAGAATCCCTGTGTATGAATGGTGTTTTTCATTTTTTGTGTTTGATGATGCTTTGCTGTCTGGCGGCCCTGCTGACGTAGGAGAGACGGCCCCTGCCAGGGCTGGCTAATTCCTACCGGCAGCGGTGACTCCGGGCAAGCACACCTTCCATATGCAAGCCCACCAACCAAAGTCTACGCCCCCAGGCACCTGCTTTATCAGGCTCTTGCAGGGCACTTACACTCCAGGTCAATATTCCCCATCCTAATCATCCCAGAGCCAGGTATCAGACAACCTGAGACAGCCCGACACCCCACGATCTGCTGAAATGACTCTGACCGGCTGATTCTGAGCCTGTTTACCCTGCCCATTTCTTCCCGTGGAGAACACAATAAAGGCTGTCGCCCCTGCCTTTCTCTCACCCCTCTGCCTCTGGACAGACCCAGGTGCTTCCCTGTGTGGCCCTGCAAACTGATGTGTCCCCTACTCTGGGCAACTGTAACGCACTGTCTTCTCAATGGCAGTTGCGTCCTGGGCAGCCGGCCACACCGTCCTGATACTATTCAAACCTGCCTTTGAAACACTGCGCCCATACATGCTGGTGCCTGGGCAACTTCGAAAAAGGATGAGGCCAAGGCACATTTTCCCTCTCTAGGAGGCATGCTAATGTTTCCCTGGAGTCTATGCAGGACTTGTACTTTGTCCACACCTAAGATCCAATGTACCATTGGTCCGGCCACCAAATGTGTAACAGTAGATGAGCTGGCATAACCTCTGGTATAATCATAATGTGGCACTAAAGAGGTCCTTCCCTCTGACTTTGGCAGACTGTATTGTTTGTAAACTCCCATGACAGAAAAACATCCAAATAGTACTTTTACCCTTTTACCACCAGTTTCTCATTTGACCTTCATAACAAACAGTAAAGAAGGGACCACTATCTCCACTTTTGGTAACAGCGCTTCTTGACAAGGGTCACAGCCCTATCTTGAGAGACCTTAGCTGGTACTCTGTGCCGCGATTTTCTCATCTATAAAATGGCAATAATAATGATACCCGCCTCACCAGGTTGTTGTGAAGATGGGTGGGATAATGCACATAAAGCACTTTGCACAGGACCTCATATGTGGTTTTTGGTGATGATGCTACAGTTGCTTTAACATTAAACCCACACTTTTCAAATACGCAATGCTGGCTCTTATTGTTATTTCCCAAATATTTAAATTAATTGCCCTGGGATTTTACAAGTGTAAACGATTTTCATGAAACAAGATTTGTTAACATTAAAAACAAGTTAGAGAACAGTAGCGATGTGTCTAGCTGATAAAAGAACAGCGGAAGTAAGTAAGGGCAGCTTCAGCAGAGTAGGGTGTCACCCGGCATCTGTTTAAGTAAAACAAGTGTAACTTTCCTCTCTGATCCCTGGTATCAAATAGATAAAAGATTTTGTGTGTTGGATGAAATTTTAGATTTTCATCTGGGTGTATAACCTTGTGCAGGCATTGCACAAGCCTCGAGGTGTGACTACTGGGTGAAAGTTTCGTCACAGAGTGTGGGCTGGTGGCCCAGAGTTTGCAAACTATTCCCCAGACACAATTTAATGAATGGCCCACAATGTGTGGCCCTAGATTTAAATTGTTTTTTATTTTTCATCTCCCCCATCTCCGTGATTTTTCCTAAATAAAGAAGAAAAATTCAGTCTAGTAACTTCTTGGGCTCTTAGAAGCTCCAGTCTCCGCAGCTGACCTGCTACACACAGCAGCAGGTAAGAGAGGAGGACTTAGGGGACTGAGAAAAGATTGGGACTCCAACCTTCCTGCAGAGCCAACCACGTGCTCAAGAAAAACCAAGTTTTTAACACAAAAAAAAAATGTGTTTGATTATTTTTTTACATTAACTAAAAAACCAGTTCTACTCGAAGGGAAAAACCGGTTTAAAGGATACACTTAGGTTTATCTGAAAATGCATTCAAAAGAGTCAAATTTTTATGAGGAACCTCTTTGTCGCTGTCTTTGACAAAAGACCAGTTGGTCCAACTCAACTATAGGAAGAATCTTTGCAGTGAGTGAAGACAACAAGGCTAAAATTATTTCCTGGGGACTAATAGATGCCAGTGACTTGAATCTGTGAGGGGAGGGGATTCAATGTTACACAGAGGGTCAAAGCACTGCTTGGGCTTGTATTTGAGCAGGGGCCTCCAGAATGAGGTCCAGTGATGCCCAGCAGAGAGGAGAGATGGATGGGAGGTCCTTGGACTGGCCAGTCTTCTAACCCGACGGATGAGCCCTGCTCACCCTCTCCACAGATTCTCCACAGCCCTCCAGCACAGGCCAGCTGTGTCACCCGTAACCAATGAAACCAAGAGAGCAGGTTTGAAAAGGACAAGAGTAATCTCCCCGGTAGCAAAATTTGTGTGTCTTGCTACATGTGAAAATATGATTCTGGAATTCTCATGCGCCTACTGATTACTGAAGTAGGGAAGATGATTTCTTTTACAGCCCTAACACAGACACTGAAGAACTTTCAGGGAGACATCCATCACGTGTTATCCAGCAGCACAGATGGGAGAATGGGATCTATCAGCCCAGCTTTATTACGCAGCTTAAATAATCACTAAACCAAGAAGGACCCGAAGGCAGCAAAAGTTGAACGATTTTAAATGAAGGATCAGAAGGTCCTCTCTCAGGCGACGCCAATTCTCCAAGTGGAGCAAGGGTAAGAGGGAAGTGATGGCCCAGAGGAGACTGTGGCAAATGAGAAAAGAATTAGAAAATGTCAAGAGGGGCTCAAAGGTGAGGTGAACTGCAGGACAAAGAGTGAGGCAAGATGACAAGCTGCCACGCGTGGCACAGCCCCTGGCCACTGTCTCTGCTGTGGGGTTGGCTTACCCAGTGGGTAGAGTTCAGTCCTTCAAGAGGTCTACACACACACACACACACACACACACACACACACACACACACGGGCACATCTGTTAAAAAAAAAAAGGAAACTCATTTTGGAAACAACCCCAAAATCTCAAAATACATATATCTACCTACACTCACCATACAATGATAAGGCAACTGGCACACTCCTCAGAACTGGGAAGTAGTTAACACTATGGTGCAGGAAATCAGAACAAACCCTAAGCATTCAGAGGAGAGGTGTGCTAGAAGCCTGGATGCACGGTTCTCAAACTTGTCTGCGCGTTATCTCCAACTGGAACCTAATGTTAACCACCTCGGGGCCCTGATCACACACCAAACCAACTAACGCTGAGTCTCCAGTGGAAGAATGTAGGCATTCGAATGATTTTTTTCACTCCTCCAGGCAAATTCAATGTATAGTTGAGTTTTAAGAACCTCTACGCTAGAATTTGGTATCCCACCAACAAGACATGGACTCTCTGGCAAGAGGATAACCTCCCTGCCTCCGTGTCTGCATCTGTAATAAGAGGTGAGCACATGCTCTGAGGTCTCTCCTAATTCTATCGTTCTATGAATCAGTCGGCTTGACGTTTGCGGGTATTGTAACAAGGCAGGTGTAGCAAAAAAGGCAGTTTCTACACACCCACACCATTTTCGTGCCGCCAATCTGGGAGCATTGTTTACTCTCCTGCAGTGAGCATTACTTAAAGCGACTTTATTTGTTTTACAGTTTAGAGGGCCTCTGTAGGTAGCCTCAGGAGCCCATTCATTTCATTAACATTAAATCAACAAGCAGACCTTCTTTCTGCCTCTCTCGAGCAGGATTAATGGATTTTGGCATGATTTGTGCAGCTAGCAGCAGAACCTCGTGCTGAGACAGCGAGCAGGCTTGACTAATTCCCAGCAGCGCTAACTTCATAAACTTACTTTAAGCTTTTAACTTTGACTGAAGATTAAAGGTAATGACTTCACGCTAGGTTTTGAATGCATGATACTCAAGAGGTATAAAAACCTATACAAAAATGACACGCTATTTGATAAATTAATATTATATATGCATGTTTATGTGTGTGTGTGTGTACATAGATATGTGATTTTATGCTTATAAAAATACTCAATTCTGTGTATCTAAAAAAGGAGGCTCTGAAATACTAGATTTATGTAATAAGTAATTATTACACTATGTAGAGTATTGACAGCTGCATATGTAGAGTGTAAGCATGCGGACCTGTGGTTAGAATATCATATATATGCTAATAGAAGGCCCAGTGTTGCGTGAAGCTGTGACTGTTGTATATGAATAATTTCCTAAGAAGCAAAATGATTGTACTCTATGAAACAGTTATCACCCATAAAGAATCCTACATATGACTATGCTTGTACTTTTTTCCTTCCAGTCTTAAATTAAATTCAAAATTCAGAGAAGTCTGCACGATGAAGGGAGAGAAAAGGGAAAAATACAATATTTCCAGCCCATCTGACAAGACGACATAAAAGCTTTTGATCAAAGGGTCTTAAGTACACTTTACTGGTGTGACAAACAACATTTTTATCCCTTTATTAGATTTATTTTTCTTCTGAAAACTGCAGTGACCAGGGTGCGGTTTGTGAAAGAAAGCTGGCAGGGTTGTGTTCTTTGATTCCTAATTAACACCTTCAGTCTCAAAAGAGAACCAACAGAAATACCATAAAATGTTGCAGCTGCATTGTGATTCCGCTTGGTTGGTTTGTTAAAAGTCGGCTGGGCATTGGCAGCTGCAATAAAGGGAACACTCAATGGATGTTTTGTATTGTGCCTACTGAAGTGCAAGAAGGCAACCATTTTATTTTTCACATGGGCAGCTGCAGAGGGAGGTTTAAATGGAGCTAAATACAAGATTTACTGTTAATTTATAGTAGATATACAAAGAAAAAACTAACTCTTATGTTTTTACAGTCACAGAACAGAAATTTCAGCAAGAAATAACCAAGGACAATAATTTCGGAGGGTTTTAGCCACTGACTTGGGGAATTTGGCAACAAGGAATAGCATTCATTATTAAAATCAAAATAGCCTTTTTGAAAGAACGGAGTAAAGCCAAAGCTTTAGAAATTGACATTTCCACTTTGAAAGGTAAAGGTATATCTTTCCTGTCTTTGGTAATGGAACTCCCTCCTCCCACTTTATTGAAACCCTAAAATTTGTTCAGATTGGAACTGAGTAAGATTCCATACACCCTACCTCACTTTTTTTTTTAAAGAGCGTGGAGTTGAATTTTGCTTTGGGTAGGGGAATAAAGGAGTCATTTAACTCTGGTCAGATAAATCTCAGTCACATTCAAAAATGCAATTAAGGAAATATGTAAATCTAGATGTTTCATCAAATGCTAGCTAAGGGGTTACTAGTTCTTTTCGAACACAATGACTGAACTAAAGAACTTTAGTGTCTGTGTAAGAACCATTGTCCGAGCCGCGGTCCCTGTTGGAAACAGAGTCCGGCCTGGCCGTGGGAAATACCTACATATTTGACACAGGCCCTATTTCTGAGAGAAAGGGGATGGAAAAGAAAGTATGGCGATTTTACTGTTGCATTCTAATAAGCCATGATCTGCCTAATTTGCTTTGATCAGGAAGATAAACTAATTTTTCTATGGGCTGGATAAAAGTAATTAGCAAGCCAAAGCTTTCATGTTGTTTCAAAAGAGCTAAAGTAAAGAGGATCAGAAATTGTAATGGTGGGAGTTAAATACATCTTTTCGGCTCATCTGAGAGCATTGTTAGTTCAAAATAGGATGCTAACACAGAAGAGGAGCTCGGGGTAAGGATAGTTTCATGGGCTGCACAACCATTGTACATTCCGGGACCCACAGTGCTGTGTAACTGAACAGAATGACCAAAGGGTGGTTTATAATTAATTGGTGTCTGTGTCATGCAGCCCTGTCCTTTTGTGGAGACACCTTTACCTTCATGTGAAAAGTTACAATTATCACCTAGTTTCAGAGTATTGTTGGTTTTCCCAGACGCTCTGCATCTCAGTTGTTATATTTAAGTTGTTGGGGGCAGTTGGATGTGTTAACTTGAGCCCTGAGCCACGGCTCTCCTTAAAGCACACAGACACAGCCAGCTTGGGGTTCTACAACCCTGGTTATACTAGAGTAGGATCCGAGATCAAACTGAAAAAGCTAATCAGGAACCGGACTCCACAGATGCTTGAATTTCACAGCCTGGCTCACGGGATTGTGTGCCAGTTACCAACTTCAATAATGCCGCGTCCTCTGGTCGTGTTTTTTTTCCTAAACACCCAAACACATGTAGTTATTAGATGAGAAGGAAAGATTTTGGAATATGGGATTTTGTTTCTTCCAATAAAATCTATTTAGTGTTCACTTTTTTTCTTGTTGATATGACCTTTGCATTACTTCCTTTTCCAAGCTGTTGTACTAGATACGGTATCTGTAACCCTACTGTAAACTTAATTGCTTTTTTGGCCACTAATCTCCTTTGCTGGGTTCTTAGATACCAAGGTGTGCATTTCGTGTCAGACTCAGTGTGTCTTTAAATTAAGTGGATCTCTCTGGGAAGTTGGAGCTCACGAAGTTTCAAGGTTATATAGAAACTTTTATTGTAGAATAATTCCAAAGGAAACTAGAAAATAGGAGTTTAAGACCACTATTCTAACTTGTTTTTTTAAATTGTTTAAAATGATTTGATTTACCTTTTCTCATGTATTTCTGCCCCTTTGAGGAAGCTGCAGTCAACAAACATTTTAACTCTTTTACCATTGTTTGAAAAGTTCTCAGTAATAGCAGTCTTCAAAATGGCAAATAAGTCTCTTCATTTTATTGCTAACTGTCAAAGGTCTAGAAAAGATAGCAACTAGTAAGACGAGGAATTCAGTCCATGGCTATGGGGGGGAGCTTTAACAGGGTCAACTTCATGTTCCTGCATATTCATTCATTCATTCATTCATTCATTCACATAATTACTGTGTATTGATTAGTTACTTTGTGCTGGATGCTGAGAATACAGCAGTGCACAAGGTAGACAAAATCCCTGTCTTTGCAGGAAAGACAGATATTCAGCAAATACTCATTTAAATGTTTACTATTAAGATTTTGAAAGGGATCTAATGGAGCATGGGAGTGCAGTAAAAGAGAACGTGCCTGGTGTTGGCAGTCAGGGAAGACTTCCTTTAGGAAGTGACATTTAATCTGAAACTTGGAGGACAGTGGAGTTGGCCAGAAAAAGGAGAGGGAAAGAGGATTCTAGACAGACTTTCCAATTGACGTCTGAGCACTGGTTGAAGTCTCTCCTATGCATTCTGCAAGTGTAACGTACAGGATGAGGCTGAGGACCCTTTAAGTACCTTGGACTTGGGGAACGAAGTCTTAACACGGTTACCCCTAGGGGTCAGGATTCGCCTTTGAGATCTGACCTGTTCTTACTAAGAATTCTTTTAAACGGCTGTACGACAAGGGGTTCTGCAGTTTCCGGTCTCATTAAGTGTATCTTCTGCTTTACTAGCTTGTAATTTCATGGGCATACCAAATTCATTTTCAGTCCTTCTGAAACTAAATTATGCACTTATTTATTTGCACCCCTAATAATAACCTGAAAAGAAGAGGTGGCAATTGTGTTATATGGACCTGTATGTTTTCCCTTGATTAGGCAGAGAGCCAAGAAGTAGAAGGCAAGTTTTCCATTTGTCTTCTCACTCACAGTAGACCCTTCCAGTGTCTGTTCACAGGGGAAGCTGGTCAGACCTAAGGGTGCACTTTGATCCAGTCTTTTAATTATACCTAACATTTACTTGGTACTTACTATCAGGAAGGTTCTAGACTAAGACCAAGAAATAAAGGTGAATCAAGGAACTCTGCCCTCTGATGTTCACAATTTTGTTGAGGAAGAGAGACAAGTAAGCCAAAGCAGTGTCATGATTAAGAGGCTTACTCCAGGGTCAGACACATTTTGTTGGAATCCTGGCCACTGCCACTTACCATGTTGGGCCAATAATTTCACTCCTCTGTGGCTTAAGTTTCCTCATCTGGAAAGCAGTGTTTCGTATAGGGTTGCTCCTGAGGGTTGTTACTCGAGAGCACTTGGAACAGTGCCGGCAGGCAGTAAGTATAAGGTAAGTTAGCTGCTGGTATTCATAGAGGTGGCTATAAAGTCTTACGGAAGCGTAGAGAAGAAAACCATTTGCTCCATCTGGACTTGAAAGTACTTCTCAGAGAGGCTCATGTTTGCCTTTAAATGTCGGGGGAGAGTTCCCACGTGGACGGGCACGTCCTTCAGAGTGCAGGTGCCGCTACCAACAGAGGCCGAGGACAGCGAACGCACGTGGAGGAAACGTTCAGATCTGCTGCGTGTGAGACAAAGACGGGCCGCGAGGGCTGTGAAGCAGGGACCACAGAATGCACCTGCATGGCCGCTGGAACCCCCGAGAAGAGACGGAAAGCTTAGTACGGAGAAACTTGTAAAATGCAGCTCAGATCCTGACTGACACCTGCCAAATAACGTCTCATGGCTTTATTTAGGTTTTCCTTCAGATGGCCGAGCCTCCACAGTGGGGTGGCTCCTCCACCGAGGACCGGCTGGTCCAGAGTAGACAAAGGCTCCGAGGCCGGGGTTTTAACCTTGCCCTCTCACGTCTACCGTTTACCCTTTCTGATCTGTTTTGTTGTCTGCTGAATGAAAGCATCTATTCAGTGTCCATTTTAGTGCAAATATCACCCTGGATTGACTTTATATACAGCGAGGAATGCTTCACATGCAAACGAATGCCTCCAACCATGTTCCGTGCACAGGCACTGCATGTCCACACGCCAGGAGGAAAGTGGAGGTGGAATCAGATGGGGGACTTCTCCACAACCGGCGTCTTTCCGCAGGAGTCAGCCAGTGCCATCCTCCCTCCTCCCGGACAGAGTGGCTTCCATTCCTACCTGCCTTACACTTCACTTCCGATTATAAAACAGGATTAATTTATTTTTTTTCTCCACATTCTTTCCCGTCCCTCAAGATAATAAATGAATGAATGGCTTCTGGATGACACACTCAACTCTGCTTGAAACTCAATCCCACTCACCTCTGAGGGCCTTTAGGCCATGTCTCTGCTGAAAATGGAACCATGACAGAGCTTCCCCAGGCATCGCTTCTTATCCCTTCTCGTTGCCAGAGTCTCTCCCATTTGGAGCCATAATCTCACCTCTTGCACCTTTCCTGACTGTCAACACTGCGGCCGGAATCCACAGTTTAGCTTTGTCTAGACCGCCAGGCTCCTGATGACCTGAGTCCTCCCTGCTCCACCTCCCCTTCCCGCATGTCTCAAAGGTGCATGTCCTGCCTCTTTCCCAAGCTATCCCCCATCTGGGATTTCCCTTTCATTTCCTGGGACGCATGATTTATTTGTTCAGCAAACTTTTATTTATTTATTCATGCATTTATTTATTTTAGACAGAGTGGAAGGAAGGGAATGGGGTGGGAGAGAGAGAGAGAGAGAGAGAGAGAGAGAGAGATCAATGTGAGAGAGACACATTGACTGGTTGCCTCCCTCATGACCCCACCAGGGCCTGGGGATCGAACCTGCAACCCAGGTATGTGTCCTTGACCTGAAATCAAACCTTCAACTCTTTGGTCCTCAGGTCAACGCTCTAACCACTGAGCCAAACCGGCCAGGGCCATTCAGCAAACTTGTACTCAGAGTGTGCTATGCAAGGTACTATGGGAAGACATAAAGATGAAGACAACAATATCAGTTCATTTTCTTCTAAAAGTTTGAAATCTAAAAGGTTGGTGTCATTCCATACTGTATTAAATTTGGTAACCTGATATGTTGCCAGATAAAGAGATTTCTATTTAAAAACAGTTACCATCATAGCATCCTCTTTTTCTTCCTCTTTAGTCTTTTTATAATCACGTTCCCCACTACCTGGCACATGTAAGTAGTATATAAATGTTTTATATGGGTGGAATGAGGAGACCTCTCTCTATTCTGCAATTTCCTCAAACTCTCTTCCCTTCTTTCTCCTTTCTGTCGCTGCCAAAATTCTTGAAAGAGAAGGCTACATTCACTGCCACAATTTCATTACCACCCACTCACTCTTTCATTCCTTTTGAAATCAGCCTGCCACCCCCACCATTCAACTAAAATCACTCTCTCTTTAAACACCACCAGTGACCTCCTACTGCCAAATTGAAATGGTCTTTTCTCAGCCCTCCATCATCCCAGGCCGCTCTGCAGTTTAAGACTCTGCCAACCATCCCCTCTTCCACCCTAAGCAGAGCGAGTACTCACAGTTCCAGCCTCAAAATGCACACGTTTTGGAATCTGCCAGACCTGGGTTTGGCCACAGTCCAAAGCTCAGTTTCCTTATCTATGAAATGGGGCTAATAAAGCCTATTATCTGTGTCTGGCACACACACACCATCAGCCTCCTAATTGCTCTCCTTGCCTCCTTCTCACCTCACACATGAGCAGCTGCCAAATTAATCTTTCTAAACGTCATGACGATCACGCCACTTCCCTGTTCGGAAAGCTTCGGCAACACCCAGGGGCTGGAGCCCAGCTCTGCTGCCCGTCAGCCCCAGGGGAGCCCAGCTGTGCTCCCACAGGAGGCCCCTGCGGCTCCCGGGCTCAGCCTGGCCTCTGGCTACTTGTCATTTAATCTCTTGATTGCTAGAGTCTTCACTAGCAAGTGGAAAGAGTAGATTCAGTGAAAGCTAAAGCTCCACTCTGTGATTTTACCTTTTGGACTTATTTTTCCACACTTTCCCTTCAAGTCTCCTATTCTTCAGGCACATTAAAATGGACCCTTCTCCCCTAACTTGCTCCTTGCTTTCTTGCGAGTCCCTCTTTGCCGTCCGCCTGTGTGAAAGTCCTTCCTCAGGCTCTTCTCAGGTGCTATCTTCTCTGCCATGGCCAGGAGGAATGATCCCACCCAATGGATGCCAATCCTCCTCTTGACGGTCCGTCCACATCAGAGGAGTCCTGCCAGGACCACTGTAATCGGCTCCTCACTCCTTCCCCTGCCGCACTGGCTCGCCTTTGCTCTTTGGCCAATTCTGCCTTCCCATTGCCAGCTTTGACTTTGCCACCTCTTTCTTTTTCTTAAAGATCCTCCGTGACTTAACATAGTCCATTGCCTCAACCCAACATCTTTACCCAAGGTTTCAAAAGGCTTCAACCAAAATGTCCCAGATAACTTTAGTTCTCTCATCTGTCAACACTCTTCAGGACGATCGTAAGCTAAGGCAGTTGAACTCATACATGGAGGCCAATGGGCTATAAGAGCCTTGGATTTTTTTTATATTAATTAATCTGAGGACTAGTATAGTGCATTTACAAGTTAGTACAAAATCAACAAATATGCAAAGTGTACTTTAAAAAAAACTTCAACTGTTATATATTTTATATATTATTTAAAATCTAGTTACAATATTAAAGTTGTAGCACATTTAGCCACTTAACAATAGATTAGGTTAAATTCCATAAATATTTGAATGCATTTATACTCCAGCTCAGTAGTTGGTAACTGGAGCAAAAATCAGGATCTCACATGGAGATTTTTTTTTTTCTTTAAAGAATAGTTTTTTATTTTATTTTATTTTATTTTTTTAGAGGGAGAAGGGAAGGGAGAAAGAGAGAGAGAAACATCAATGTGAGAGCACAACATCGATTGGCTGCCTCCTGCACGCCCCCTACTGGGGATGGAGCCCAAAACCTAGGCATGTGCCCCAACCTGCAATCCAACTGGGACCTCTCAGTCCATGGGAGGGTGCTCAATCCACTGAGCCACCCAGGCTGGGCTCGTGGACAATTTTTTAAGTCCACATTCCTAATATCATCCCAGAGATTCTGATTTGGTAGATCTGGAGATGAACCTGGGCATCTGGATTTGAATACCCCAGGTTATCAAGATCACTGGATCACACAACTCGAATTACGCTGTGCACAGTTCTCTTCACCCAGACTTTGGCATCAGAAACATTTGGGTTAGGACTTTAGTTTTGTCACTTATTAAATGTGTGACTTTGAGCACCTGTAAAATGGGACGATGACAATACTTTCGGTAGAGGAAGATAAAATTAGATCGAGTCCACAGAATATTCAGGATAGCACCAAACCCATTGCAAGCAAACAATAAATGTCAACTATGATGATGACAATGATGATTCTTTAAGTCCATCTCTTCAAATTTCTAATTTGTTATGTAGCTTAAAGACCAATTTTCATAGTACTGAAGGAAATGTTAACACAAGTTAGTCAATCACTCCACTTGTAGACATTAGTATCTCTTATACTTATTATTCTTCTGTAGGTTATTAGAATACATTTTAGCATGTGAATTATGGTTTGTATATGTAATATACATGTAGATGTACGTGGGGTGTGTGTGTGTGTGTGTAATCTTTAATACATCAAGTGACCATTTAAAAGTTCTTGACTTTGTCTTGCCTTTAAGCCAAAAGTGTTTGGAGGACTTTGTTGACATAGGTAAAAACAAAGCAATTTTGCCCTGGCTGGTGTTGTTCAGTGGTTAGAGCATCACCCCAAACACTGAAGGAAGGGTCATGGGTTCAATTCCAGTTAAAGGCATGTACTTGAGTTATGGGTTCATTTCCTGGCCCCTTCAGGGCATGTGCGGGGGCAACCAATATGTCTCTCTCACATCAATGTTTTTCTCTCTCTCTCCCGACCCTTCCTACCTTCCACTCTCTAAAAAAACAATGAAAAAAATATCCTCAGGTGAGGATTAACAAAAAAAAAAGAAAAAAAATAGGCAATGTTTCAAAAATAACTTGCTGATCAATCTTTGGCCAAAGTGATATAAAAGCCTCTGCTAGACTATATAATTATATAGTAAACTTAAATACTAGTTTTAAAAAAAAGATTGTTTGAACCATATTTATTGTATTTAAATATATTATTTTTCTTTACACTTATAATTATAATTAATTATTTGCATTATGATGTTTCATGTCTGTTCCATGACAACTATCTCAATGTAAGACTTTAGAAAGACAGGAAGTAAGCCTGTATTGTTTATTGTAGAATCCCCTGAGCCTAGCACAGTGCCTGCCACATAGCAGGTGCCAAGTAAATATTTGTTGAGTGAGAGGAAGGAAGAAAAAAAGACAGGAGAAAGGGAGAACCAGGAGTCATGCATAGAGTAAACTTTGAACTAAATGTGAAGTATAATTAAGACAACTTTAACCCACCAAAGTGTATAATCTAGCTAGGGGTATGTGACATATTCAAAAGTATGTACCATTCAGCACACTCAGTAAATGTCATAGGAAGATGATGACTGTCCAGAGAGGTTAACATAAATATAGGAGAGGTAGGGCTCAAGACTGATCCAGAAGATGGAGTGAAGAAGAGAGAAAAATTAGCATCCAAGTTAAGAAAAATCAGAATTATATCATAGAAGCTACAATTATAGCCCTTGAGTAGACAGAAGAAAAATAGTCTTAAGTCCTTATTAGAGTAAGTTTCAACAGGCTAGATGGTATAAAGATATAAATGTTGTTTGAATAAGTACATTCAATATTATAATTAATATATATATATATATATTATCCTCACTCGAGGACACTTTTGCATTTATCTTCAGATAGAGCAGGAGAGAGAGAGGGAGGAAGAGAGAGAGAGAAACATTGATGCAAGAAAGACACATCGGGTTGTTGCCACCCACACAACCCCAACCAGGGCTGAGGACAAATTGCAATCGAGGTACGTGCCCTTAGCAGGAACCAAATCCAGGTCTCTCTGTTCCGCGGGCCGATGCTTTAACCCCTGAGCCAAACCGGCCAGGGCTCATGATTATTTTTATTTATTCTAGTAGTGATAGTTAATTTGATGTACTTCGAACATTAAAAATTGGCATGAGATTTTTATGTTCAGAAAACAGAAGTGTTTGTTAGAAAGAAAAGCTATCCTGGGAAGAAGGCTTGGAATTGGAGATTTGAGTGTAGTAGCCCTCTTTATCTGTGGAGGATATGTTCCAAGATCCCCGGTGAATACCTGAAACCATGGGTAGTACTGAACCCTATATAGTGAGTTTTCTCTACATACATACTTATGATAGAGTTGCATTTATAACGTGGACAATTTCACGGATAGAAGATTTGTTTTTACCTTAGATGTTAGCAACCTCAGCATACAATGTTTCCTTAAATCAGGAACTTTCGTTTTTTCACTAAAGGGAATGCCTTTGGCATCATTGCACTTTGAAGCCATTATTAAGTAAAGTAAGAGTTACTTGAACACAAGCCCTGCAGTACCCTGATTGGATAATCTAGATGGCTAGTCAGAGACCAAGGGTGGGGAGTGGATACAGACTGGAGACATCGTACAAAGGGATGATTCACGTTCCCAGCAGGGTGGAACAGGACAGTGCGGGATTTCATCACACATGTCAGACTGGTGCACAATTTAAAATTTATCAATTGTTTTTTTTGGAATTTTCCAGTTAATATTTTTGGACCTCGGTTAACTGCAAGTAACTGAAACCAAAGAAAGTGAAACCACAGAAAAGGGAGTACTTGTGTACAGAAAGTATTTTGGGGCACGTCCCCAGGCTCAGACCTGCAGGGAGAGGGGAGTGAAGGAGGCGGGACTGGGCAGAGGGAGAAGTTGAACTGAGATGAAGTTGCAACAAAGTCTTTGTCCAATCCCATAGGGACTCAACATTGGGTGGCCCTTTGGAAGTGTCCCTTCATACCTTACGCTGGGCCAGTTATTGGATGCAGGTCTCTTTCCAACCCTCCCCTTCCCCAGTGAGCATGGAGGCTCACTTTAATTGCTCAGCAGGACCACTCAGCTGGAGCCCTGGGCAGCTGTGGGGATGAACCCTGCAGTCGGGCATCTGGGCAGCATACAATTTAGTCTGGAAGAGGGAAGAACAGGCAAGGCTGCCATGTTTCTTGGGAAAGTAACCAGAGTTGACTTGCCAAAATAAGGCAGTGCTATTCTGAGAATGATCAACCCTCAACAGGATCCTAAAAATGATCTCAGACTTGAGTCCTCTTCCTCCTCCACATTCTTTCTCTTCCGTTCCATGGGCTCCTTTAACTTTCCAGCCAGTTCCTTTTCTATCTTAATCAGATGTATATATGTTTGTGCATTTCTACTCTCCCAAAGAATGTTTATACTCTTTGGCTTTCCTCCACCTATCTTTTAAACAAAACTCTGTCTCTAGGATTCCTCAGGGAGTGACAGGGGAACCTCTGAATACTACTGTACTAGCTCAACTTCATCTCCCAACCAGCTGCATAAACTTCCTCTCTTCCTACATTTATATTCTCCTGGTCCATTAGGTAAGCCTGCCCCCATTTAACACATGGCACAAGTATGTTTCTCAATTCCTCTATTAGAAACTTGCCTCAAAACTCACTCTTCAGGTAATGTAAACTGATTAACTGGAAATGAAAAAACAAGCAGTCTTGTAATCCACCACACAATGGTTATCAAATGGCCACTTCCTAACCACTCAGAAAAATCTAAATAAAAATAATGCAGTGAAACAATAGTAGCAAAGATGTTTTGTTGGTCTTCAACTATGAACTTTTGAAAAGCAGTGACAGCACCTGTTCTGTGCTCCTTTCCATTGCACAATGTCTAGCACACTGTTAGAACTCAATAGAATGAGATAATTTTTTATCCAGCCCTGCACCTGGGAAGATTGGCAGGCTGCCACCAACTAGATGGCTGGTGTACTTGAGTGATTCCTGCGCCTTTACGTAGAAGTAAAAAGTCATGAATTAAACCATCTAGACAGACTGCTATGAGGATTATCCATTGAATAGAACAGTGTTGTGTTTGTATTTTTTTAATGAGAACAAAATATACTGGTATAATCCTTTATGAATCAAGAGGAGAACTGAAGGAGCAAGGAAGATTATGAAATTATGTTACTTCTGTATCATCAAACTTGAAAGGGCTTAAAATTCTTTCATTTCATTTTAGCAAAGATTTTATTTTATGAAATAAAATTTTGTTTAATGTATTTGTTCTTACTAAGCTTGCAGTAATTCAGGACTTCTTAGTTGGTAAAATATTAGATGGTATGAAAATGAAGGTATCATGCAGAGAAAAATCACCTTGCATTGACACCTTTAAATTGAATGGGAACATAATGAAGAAATGCAAAGTAAATACAGAAGATTAAATCAAAATTATCCATTTATTTTGGGGATAAAAATAAAGTAATACAAAAAGATGTTCTGCATCGTCTAGCTGGTGTGGCTCAGTGATTGAGCCTCAATCCATGCAATAAGAGGTCACCAGTTCGATTCCCAGTCAGGACACATGCCCAGGTTGTAGGTCCGATCTCCAGTGGGGAGCATGCAGGAGGCGGCCAATTGATGTTCTCTTTCATCGAAGTTTCTATCTCTCTCTCTCTCTTACTTTCTCTCTCTCTAAAATCAATAAAGAAAAAAAAAAAAGATGTTCTATATCTATGGTTCTTCATGATGATACTATTTTGCATTTGCGTTACTTGCCCCCCCCCCCCCAAAAATGGATGCTACATGTGATTAATATTTTCCTCAGTCAGCTCTGGCCTTTTATGAATAGTATCTAAGGAAGATCTGGCAAATTATAAGAAACTGAAAAATTAAAAGGCTTTCTTGGGTATCTAAATCTGGTTGTCATTCTCAGATTTTCCAAATTTAAGGAAGAGATAGGAACATAACTATGGCTCTTTAGGGAGCTATTATTTAGTAAAATTGGCAGCATGTCTTCCTTAAAAATAAGAAGAATGCAGTTGATTTTAACATTGCAGTGAATCTGGAATGATAATGAGAGTTACCAAAATAATTATTTGAGGCAGGATCTGAATACTTGAAGTATGAGGAAGGCAAAAAGGAAAACAAGTTTTGTTGACTTTTTTTAAAAATAAAAGTAGCCACCATTTATAATGTGCCAGACTTCCTATATGTTATCTTATTTACTCCTGATAGCAAACCAGTGATATTTGTTATTTCTGTTCAGGAAAGTTAAGGAATTGTCCAAGGTCACAAACCTAGTAAATTGCAGAGAGGGGATTTGAGAAGTCTGATCTCTAAGCCTATGCTTTCCCTCGGACTCCAAGAGGAATTTCCAAATGTGAACTTTACCTGAACATCAGCTGTGATGACTATTTTAACTTGCTTTCATCTCATTTAATTAATAAAAAGTTACTTTAAAAAGTGGTGAAAGCCCTGGCCGATGTGGCTCCAGTGGTTGAGTATCGTCTCATGCACCATGAGGTCACTGGTTCGATTCCCAGTCAGGGCATGAGCCTGATTTGCCAGCTCGAACCCCAGTAGGGGGCGTGCAGGAGGCAACCAATTGATGTTTCTTTCTCATTGATGTTTCTCTCTCTCTCCTTCTTTTCCTCTCTCTCTAAAAAAATCAATAAAAACATATATATATTTTTTTAAATGGTGAAAATAATTGTATATTTGAGAGAGAATTATTCAAGATTCCACTGTTTTGGGAGTGACTTTGGCCTGAAGAACTGAGGACATGGTAAGTGCCAGGGGATTCAGTACTGAGGATACTGACAGTCCCCATTTGTTTTTGTTTCTAACATCTGCATCAGGAATAGCTGGCTGTCATTTCAACAGTGTCTCTGATTACCATGATCTCTCTTGGGATAATCAAAGTGGTTTTGTTTGTTTGATTGTTGCCAGTTAATAGTGTTGCTTTCTAAGGAGAGAGTAATTTGCATGTAACTTCAGTGATAATTAGTAACAACAAAAAAATATCTTGGAATAATGATAGAGATCAAAGCTGATATTTTCCATTGGACCTGGAAGACTAGAATAATTGATGCCAATTTGGCAGGTTGCATGAACATGACATGGATAGTATTTTAATTGCCATAGTTCTGAATATTGTGCCTAGAAACTACTTGTTCTGTTTGTATCATTTCTGCAAAAATGCTGTAAGAACTAGAGATGAACTTCAGGTGAAATCCCTAAGCAGGTGTATTTTAATCTCATGAAAATACAAAGAAGTATTTTATTGTTTGAACGTGTATAGCACCACTACATCCAAAGATTTCCCAGAGAGCCTAATCTGAATTCTTATTAATTCTCACAGTATTTCTATAAAGTTGAGATAAATGCTTTTAAAACTATTAGCTAGACCAAGGGACATTATGTAATATTAATGTGAGGCAAGCAGATTGATTTTACTACACATTGTGAAAGTTAAAAATGGCAATCAAATATTTTTAATGCTTTAGCCTTCATCTAGTTGAACTTGTTTTTGTATTTGAATGAACACAGAAGTGCTGTAAGTAATGAACTGGTGAGTAAGACAATACCCAAGACAGGTACATGAGCAGGACTTGGAAAAATAAAATGAGATCTCTGTTTGAAATAGTAATAATTGTAAAGTTGTCAGTCCAAGGCTCTTATTTGAACCGCTCACACTTGATAAAAATAAATAAATAAATAACAAGCTGTGACAAATAGAAGGGCAAGATTTCAGTAATTCACTGAAGAATGTCTCTACTCAAAGCTTTGTGGCAAAAAATGTCTTGTTTGGGTCACAATTGCAGAGTTGAAATAACAGCCCATGAATACCCTGGAGAAATGACTATGTACCCAAGGTGAATGCTAAAGCCTTCTCTTTTGAATGAGCCTTTTAATCAAGGCATTCTCTAGGCCCTGAAAAAGTCTTCAGTGGTCCTACCTAAAGATTAATGGGAAAAGCCGAAACTAAGTTGGCCTATTTGCAGAAACAATTTTAAAGATTTACTGATGGTTGACAAATGCCATTTAAGCTTTCAAAGCCAGCCATATGCTTTTGAAAAGGATTTAAAGGAAATCCTCCCACTAAAGAAGACAACTTTGAAGGATCTCCGTAGCAGCCTCTGGTTTTAGGTATGCAGACATGTTCTTGAGTTTTCTCTTTCCTGCGTCTCCCCGCCCCCTATCTTTGCTGAATTTCTAAAGCATGTGGCTCAGAAAAAGACCATAGGCCTTCCTCTAATAGGTTTCTATGTTAAGGTACCTGTATACTTTTGTTTGTTAGTGAGAGTTAAACCAACCCTTGCCAGACAGTTGTACATATAGCGTATGTTTCTCAATTACCTTTCTGTTAATAGAGGGTTTGTAAATAGGCCTCTAATATTGAAAGGTTAGTGTAACATTGTTCAAATATACAAGGAATGCTTTTTAAAGGTGTCTGGGTTTGTAGATTTCATGTCAATATATAGATTATTTTAGGTTTCTAGACTATCAAGCCTCCGATGCATTATAAATCAGAGTTTAATGACCGTGGGCATCATTTTCCTTCCGTCCACAGTCATTCTTCTGCGCATTTTGCCTTTGGTTTCTGGCCCACGTAACTTTATTCAGCCTGAAGACTAACACGTTTCCAAAGAGATTGCATTCAAAACATTTCTTCACTGGGTAAAAATCCGAATGCAATTTAAAATTATTATCCAGTCACAATGGGGATTAGAACTGGCCCCACTTTATACTTTGGCATGCTGCGTCCACTCACTGCAGTGAGGTCTGCGGGTGATGTCATCTCCAGGAGGACTCCCTCCGCCATCCCCGCAGAACCAGATGGTGCACTGCGTGGCGGGCCAGGCCTGGCAGCCCCTAGCTGCCTGTTGCTGCCCCTGTGGGTTCAGGGCAGCATGCTCTCGCCCTGTTCGCCTATTCCCCTGGGTCCCTGACAGCGATCCGACGAAAGTGACACTGACACAAAGCAGCCCAGAGGGGCAGGAGTTGGGGGTGAGGTCAAAGCAGAGAAACTGAGAAAATCCAGTGAAGTGGAAGCTGAGCCGATAAACGCGTGGAGGCTTAGAGCTCGTTCCCAGCTCACTTCAGTCGCCTCGCCCCCACCCCACCCCCCACCCCCACCCCGGCCCGCGCGCGCGCAGGACGAAATGCGGCCACTTGGCTGCCTCGGGAACAAGGACAGGCCACGAAGGAGGGTTTGGACGCGTGAGCCTCAAATCCCTCTCCACAGCAGCTGGGAAGCCTAGCAGTCACTCTCCTGCTTTTTCTTTTAAAAGTTAGAACCTCATGAGAGCTCACCCACAGTGAGTGGCATTGCCGGGCACACCTGCTGGCAAGGATGGCCACGTCTGCCCCTTCTCTGTCACCTGGGTTACTGGAGTGTCCTTCTTCGCTGACCGTCCTCCAGTTCTCTCTCTAGCTTATCTCCAAGGCGATCTTTCTGGAAATCTTCTAAAATCAGACATGTTTCTGCCAAAACACCTTCAGTGACCCCTGCAGTACCCATACCACCAGCAGTGGCTGAATATTGGTACGTGGTCAGGGAACCTAAAACATCTCATCACATAGTGGGAACGTTACTCCCTCTTCAGTTCCCTGACAACCCTTCTGGCTTCATCAGGGAGAGTCTCAGCAACGGCAACGTTGTCTTCAGCACCTCCCTTGTACACACTAAACTCCCTTCTTATCAAAGGGAAGACGGGTTTCAGGCTCAGTTTGATCTGGCAGATCTAACGAATCCAATCAGAATTTAATAACATCATTTGGTTTGCATTGTATATACTTTACCAGCTTCCTTCTGACAGCTGACAAACTGGTTTTCTACTTATAGGTACTGATAGAAATTTTCCATTTTTACTGAACTTACCTAGGTAATAATCTACATATACACAGTTATATACACACATATGTACATATATATGCAGAGTTCGGCTACTGTTATTATTTGGCAAAATAAGAAGTCGTTTGGAAAACACAGGGCTTTGAAATAAAATCCAAACTCCTTACATGGCCTATAAATCTCACTATAATCTTTCTTTCACTCCTATCTCCAGATGGGCCCAGCTCCCTCCACTGCTTCATTGAAACCTTGTAACAGACTAGCAAGCCATGCACAGCACAAACTGGGCTCCCTTGTCGAGCATGCGCTGTCGCTATTGCCTCCATCGTCTTCCTGGGTCTTCTCCATCTAAAACACTCCCCTTCATCCCTCCAGTTTCAGCACCAGGCCATCCCTCAAGGAAGCCTTTCTGTCCCATTATTTTACCCACCCTTCCCATGCTTCTGTTGGCTGAATTAGTGTCCCTCCACGGAGGTCCCACAGCATCTTGGTCACATTTTTTTTTAATGTTTTTATTAATTTTATAAAGAAACGGAGACAGAGAAACATCGATCAGCTGCCTCCTGCACGCCCCCTACTGAGGATCAAGCCGGAAGCCCAGGCATGTGCCCTGACCTAGAATCTAACCTGCGACCTCTCAGTCCACAGGTCGTCGCTCTACCAACAGAGCCACACCGGCCAGGGCTTGATTACATCTTTATTAGACTAGTTATCACTTCTGTACCTCTTAAATTGTTTCTTTCTCTTCCTAGCCTGCAAACCCCATGAGGAGAGGAATTTTGTTTAGGTCTCTTACACATCTGTCTGAAATACAGTATTTCTTCAATAAATGTTTAATGAATTAGCACATTCTTTTTACCTAAAAGGCAAACAAGTAGGATAGCTAATAACCAAAACCTTAATAATAGTACAGTAAATGATATATAAATAATGCAGTCTATGTTAATTATAAAACTGAGGGGTCTACCAAAATGTGAAAACAACCCAAATGTCCATTAGATAAATACAATGTGGTATATACACACAATGGCATATTTTTTGGCCTTAAAAGGGAACAGAGTACTGATACACAATAGAACACAAGTGAACCTTGTGTACGGGGTGTCCAGAATAGACAAAGCTATGGTGACAGAAGGCAGATTCGTGGTTGCTTAGGGTCAAGACAGTGGGAGGGTATCAGTTAGTGACTGCTAATGGGCACAGGGTTTCTTTTCTGAGTGACGAAATCTCCTAAAGTTAGATTTTGGTGATTGTTGCTCAACTTGGTGGGAATACAAAAAATAACTGAATTGTACATTTTAAATGGGTGAATTGTATGGTATGTAAATTTATACCAATAGATGTTTTAAAAAAAGAGTGAGAGCTCTAAGTCAGACTGCCTGATTTTGAATCCTCCACAATTTACCAGCTAGTGATCATGGGCAAGGTATTTGGTTTCTCTGTGACTCACTTTCTCTTCTGTAAAACAGAGATAATAAAAGGACTCACCACAAAAGATCATTGTGAAGATTGAATATGCCTATCATTGTGCCTGTGAAATAGCCCTCTGAAAATATTAACTGTCGTTATTGCTAAAAGGCTATGTAGTATATTCTGAATCATGAGGAAAAATATGACATTTTAATATACTTATAATACCAACTGTCTTAGCTCTTTCACAAATGGTGATGTGCCTATACCACGTATAATATTTTTGGTTAATAAGACATCCTGCATATACTATGGACAATTCACAATGCAATGCATGCACGCTTTATGTTGCAATTTAATTTTCAAAACAACCTTAAAACTATTAGTAGCTCCATAGGCAAAAAAAAAAAAAAAAAAGGAAGGACACACAGAGCGGGCGACTTGCTCAGATTTCCATGCCTTAACAGTGGCAGAATGTAAGGCATTTGACCCCCAGGCCAGTGCCCTTGCTGGCACACCAAGCTCTCCTATGTGAAAGCGTGCCCACGTATACATACCCATCAAATAGGGTGATCACCCCTGGAGAGAACTGTCTGAGTGGACATGATGGGCTCCACATTGCTGTCCTTATTTAAACACATCTTCCACATCAAACTGTCACAACAGGCCCTCCTGTCTGGTCTGAAATTTTACAATAAGAAATATTCTTTTGAAATGGAAAATAGGCAGAGCCTTTGTCTCGAGAATGCTGTTAAATAAATATAACCTAAGAAAGGATGGGCCTGGGGGGTCTGTACCACAAGGGTGTGATCCTTGTCTCTCAACACCAGCATTATGACACTATTAAGAATACTGGCTAAACAAGTGCTTATAACATCTGACTTCAATCATTGTAGTCAGTAGCAAAAAATGTGTTACGCATGGCATATGCATACCACAGCATGAGCTGAGTGTATGAGGCACATCCCATGATCAAAAAGGACAATGCAAAACTAATCCTAAGTGGATAGCAGAATTCACTTGGAACATCTGGGAACAAACATCATGGTTTCAGGTTAAATTCTTTCTCTGCTAGAGTATTCAATGAATTCACGGGTCCAAGCTTCAGCCCACATATACTATATTATAAATAATTCATATGTGAGTATGATCATATTTGAGTATTTAATTATCATTAAATCTCTGCCTTCGAAGAGATTACAATGTGATCTAAAAGATTTTAACAATGTCCATGACTTGGATTTTGCATTCCCGGCACTTTTCATGGGTCTGGCATACAGGAGGTTCTCAATAGATGTTGGTTGAGTCAATGTATGAGTAAATGAGTGAGTGAATTATGATTTGGGGGAAATTACATAACATGTTTATAAATTAACATTTATTCAAAATGTTCATTATTAATTTGTTGGATGATGAATGGATAGACTCTAAATGAATCAATATGACAAGCTGAATTTTCAGAAAGAGTGAAAGCTAAATAAGGTTTTTATTAATTTCATTGCCCTATCTGTTTAATTCATTTCAAAATGTTTTTAAGATCTGATTTTTTAAAAAGGGTAAATTTAGGGTGATAACCTAAGTCATTCTTGATTTTCAGAAAATGATTATTCAATTTACCAGATTACTGGTATTATATGAAAGAAATGAAATGGTAAAACAGATAGATCTTCAGACCCTGATGTGATACACTGTGTGTTCATCCACAGCCATTAGCATTGGTGTCGTATTCGGGACGGGCAATGCCTCCCTCTCGCTGGCTGGAGTCAGTCTTCGAGCAACTTCAGGCTCTTCAAACAGAGCCGAGAAATAGAATAGGACTCTGAGTGTCAAATGTTACTGTACAAATCCCATACACTAAAGCCTCTTAAAAAGAAGGCTTTGACTCTCTTTCACATCTTATTTGTTTTCTTTTATATTCAATCTTGATAAGCTTGATTATTTAGCTTCCGAATGCACATTGGAGTATAAATTGCAATTACATAAAAGCTACTCACCAAGTCTTTCACTTTTCATCGATAACTGCAGAATTTATGAACTGATAACAAGAAAGAATTCCCCAATTAGACCCCCCAAATAAAACAAATCTATCTGCCTTCATTTGGTGTGCAGAGAATCCTACAGCTTGCACTCGGTAGTTTCAAAAAATGTTCCAGCACAGGTACTGGTATTTTTATAATGGCAACCATGAATAACCAAGGAAAATGTAAATTCTTTTAAAGAAGGCATTAATGGATAGAATAAAATTTTTTAAAGATTTATATTTGAAATGTTAACATTTTAAAATTTTAGGCATTTTAAAGATAAGATTGAATTTAGATGGAAATCTTTCTAAAATAAATCCAGTAAATGGAGAGAAATTGTTTTTGCATTTAAGATACATAAATAAGTGGTTTACTTCCAATTTTTTTTTAAAGCACTGGATTCGTAAGAATATTACAAAAGCAACATGTGTTACCAGACTCTAGATTATATCCTTACTTATGTTCAGTTTCACATGACAATATGTGGAAAAATCAATTTACTTAACTTTAAGCTTGTAAGGTTTCTTTTAGATGATGTTAAAAACTATAAACAATGTGACAACTGACCAGCTACAAGAATGAGGTTGATAAAAAGTGAATTATATAATGCTTGAACTTGGAAAAGGAGGAAAAATACATCATAGCATAGAGTTACTTTAAAGCTTTAATGTTGGCCAAGGGAGATTAAATTGCCTTTGGGGTGTACAGATGCAGAAGATTCCGTTGGTGTGCTTTTCAAAGCAAAGACAGATGATATTAGGAAATAAAGCATGAGGGCTTCTGCATTAATCTGTCCACATTATTGTTTTGATCTATGACTAATTGGAACTACAAGAGGGTTCAAGAAGATCCTTACAGCCAGTTTGAGGCTAGCAGACATGTAATTCTCCTAAAAAATGCATCTAGGAAGATTGCTTGACCACAAAAGAAAGAACGTGTGAAGAATTGTTCTAATTTAAGCCAGTTAGTGTGTCTAATGCAAGATTAATATGGAATATGCACAAAAATGACCCAAAAATCCAATACTTGCTACCAAGAACAAGAGAAAATTAACTAAAATATACTACACAATCTCCAAAAATAATACACCACTCCCTTTTTATGTCTTTAAATTCGAGAAAAAAAACTAACACCCAAGAGATTTACTAAATCCAAAGATGATGTCATATCTTTGCTTCAAATCCTGCAATGGCTCTCAGAGCCTCCAGGATGTTCTGAGCTTCTCAACAGGACATGCGAACGGGGCCAGCTTGGTCTGCTTCTGACCCTTGATGCTTTTCCGGCCTTGTGTTGGGTCGTGTTGCAACACAAGCAATTCCCATTCAACTGTGCCAAGCTATTTGTAGTTTCTGGGGAACAGCCTGCTCTCTTTTGCTCTGATGCTTTTATGCATGCTGTTCCCCTACCAGAAATGCTCTTCCCTCTTTCACCCCTCCCTTTACCTTAGCCAACACATCTCGCTAAGGTTCAGTTTAAGTGGTAGATGGCTCTTAGAACACTGTGATGGTAGAAACGTTGTGACAGACTATTTAATGTAAATAAAAAGAGCGTTCTTTGGAAGATTGGTGGAGGAAGAGATTCCTTCCCAACCGGCTAAGATCTCGGAAGGATTTTAAGGGGAGATTGGTCTTATATTGGATCTCATAGGACTAAGAAATTTTCACCAGTCTTATCTTACTGAGAAAACTTTGATTCTGTACATCTTATTTCCTGTTTGGTCATTTTACTCCCACCTTGGGACCTTGAGAGTTAACTTGGAGATGCTAATAGGACAGAAAACTCATCAGTCTACGGCCATACCACCCTGAACGCGCCCAATCTCATCGGATCTCAGAAGCTAAGCAGGGTCGGGCTTGATTTGTACTTGAATGAGAGAAAAATCATCAATATGTCCATGATTGAAACACAGCGTT
This sequence comes from Molossus molossus, assembly GCF_014108415.1. Lineage (NCBI taxonomy): Eukaryota > Metazoa > Chordata > Mammalia > Chiroptera > Molossidae > Molossus > Molossus molossus. The sequence goes on along the minus strand of NW_023425345.1, from coordinate 61,712,331 downwards.
GCTCTACCTAGGAAGGTTGTTTTCTGAGCACCAGGTCAGATGGGACTGACATGTTAATGAGGGAATAATAGGACACTGTCACCAGCCAGATCAGTAGGTGGACAGCAAAGTTAACAAAGCCCACCAGCCGGAACTCCCAACTGCTCCCTCTGAACACCCACCTTACCTTCCTTACTATTCTTCTTTTGACATTAAAAAGCGCTATGAAAATCTCATCTCCTTCAAGATGCCATTTCTGATAAGTGGAAAATGTGTTGCCATCTTTCTGGACATGCTGTATTTAAAGACATGTTCTTTGGAAGCATACAGACTTATAAGTGGGATTCGAGCATGACTGAGGAAGGGTTTAGTCACATGGAAGACCCAGAACCCTCCTAAAAATTATCTAAAGTGCCCAACTGCAAAATTGGAATAAAGAGCAGTTGCACTGATGAAGGTGGTGGCATTGGTGTTGATGGTACCAATAAAGCACTGTATACTTTTTAGTTTCATGTGGAAAATGCCTGGGTTGAGCATCTGAGGCACCATTGACCGATCGTTGATAGCATCTTAACACATCACCACGGCAAGTCAAATCAACAGTAAGAAGAAGAGGTCAACAGCAGATACCATACTATGGTCAAAAGGTCCAGTTCTTGGCATACAGATGAGTCATCCTAGCCAAGACTAGAACTTTCAGAGTAATTTGGGAAGGAGATTTATCAGGGACTAAAGTTCCTGAGTGTGACTAGGAACAATGCCATGTAAACAAATCATGGCTATTTTAATCAGGCTCGTATGGATTGGGAAAATAAAGCATTGTACCTAAAACAAGCAGATATTTGAATAATTGGTATTGTGGTTTCAGCTTAAGAAATATATCATAAACACATAGCAGATTAAACACGTGTTTATCTCAAGTGACAGAAAAGACAAAGAGAACAGGAGAGACAATTATAATAGACAGGATGTGTTAACAAATTTGTGAAATGACTTAGTAGAGAAATGGCAAGAGCTAAGTCAAGAAGCAAGCCAATGCTATGTAAAACCCCAGAAAGGGGTACTTTTGAAGATCCAAGTATTGTTGAAAATAGGGAAAGTCATTGAAAGTTTTAATAATAAGCAGTGATACATCTCCCTTAGTTCACACAGCCAGACAACTGTCTACTGACCACCCAAACTCCTACCACAAACAATAATCCTAGTAGAAGACTAGAAAGTTACAGTCTAAAGAAAGTAACCCCTGGGAGACTCTAGACTAAGAGGTGCAAATGGTTACCCCCGGGAAGTAGGAGTCATATGGAAGAGGTGAGACAAGGACCTGGTGAGATTGTTTTTGTTTTTGTATTTGTTGTTTTATTATAAAGTTTATAGTTGTTTAAATATATATATATATATATATATATATATATATATATACACACACATATATAATCATTAACTTAAAGTAAAATTTTAATTTAATTTTAATTTTAAAAAGTAAAATATTCTGGCTGGTGTGGCTCAGTGGTTGAGCGTCGACCCATGCACCAAGAAATCGCCACTTTGATTCCGGGTCAGGACACATGCCCAGGTTGTGGGCCCAATCCCCAGTGGGGGGCATGCAGGAGGCGGACAATCGATGTTCTCTCTCATCAGTGTTTCTGTTTCTATCTCTCTCCCCTTCTCACTTCCTCTCTCTCTAAAATCAATAAAGAAAAAAAAAACTTTTTTTTAAGTAAAATTAAAAATATGTTTTGTATTCATGAAAAGACATTTAAAACTACACACTAGCCCTGGCCGGTTTGCTAAGTGGTTAGAGCATCAGCCTGTGGACCAGAGTCCCGGGTTTGGTTCCTGCTAAGGGCACGTACCTCGGTTGCAGTTTGTCCCCGGCCCCAGTTAGGGTTGTATGGGTGGCAACCACTCAATGTGTCCCTCTCACATCGACAGTTCTCTCTCTCTCTCCCTTCCTCTCTCTCTCCCTCCCACTCTATCTGAAGATACATGCAAAAGTGTCCTCAGGTGAGGATTAAAAAAAAACAAAACACTACACACTATTGTATTAGTGGACAAAATTCTTATCTTTTTTTTTTAATCCTCACCCAAGGATGTTTTTCAACCGATTTTTTTTAGAGTGGGAGGGAAGGAGAGAGAGAGAGAGAAAAACATCAATGTGAGGGAGAGGTAGAGACATTGACGGATTGCCTCCCACACGACCCCGACTGGGGCCTGTGATTGAACCCTCTACAGAGGTATGTGCCCTTGACCGGGAATCGAACCCACAACTCTTGGGTCCTCAGGTTGATGCTTTAACCGCTGAGCCAAAATCCTATCCTATCACTAATAAATTCATCTAGCTTCCCTGGGAATTTTTTTTGTAATAGTGGCCTCCTTTCATGACACTAAACTGCCGAGAACACAGTAAGCAGGACTGCCACACACAGCCATACAAGCTGTGAATGCCCAGCCCAGGGCAGCCGGACTTGGCAATGGGACGGCTCAAGTAAGTTTCCATGAGTGTTCAAGCTCCACTTCTTACTGTTTAATTTGTAGTAAGATTTGTAAACTCACTTCCTCATGGCTGGCACAACTCCTTGCCTTTGTTACTCTTTGAGCTTAATCATCTGCATGCACTTGTTGAGTTCCCACACATAGCTCAGTTATTTTAACAAGATTCATTGCAAAGATACAAGCATGGGCTTTCCCTTTTTGAAGTCCCCCCCCCCTTTTTTTTCTCTTCCATCATTTCTCAGTTAATAATTATACATTCGATGTAGCTTACACTGACATTTTGAGTTTCTGATTCTATATGTAATCAGACTTGGTCTAAAAGACTCTAAATGTTATACTTTTCTTGCATTTCCTTAAGGTTTGTAACTCATTAACCAATAACAATGAATGATTACTCCTCTGGTTGATTTTAAAGGTGCATCAGTGACATATTGGCTCTTGAGACACTCATAAGCATAGAAATGAATGTTTCCTGGCAGATGTTAAGAAAAGGCAAACAAATGCCTTTGTGACAGCAATAATTTGGAAGATGAATAGATAAACCATGCTATTGGTACCTAAAAGTACGTATTCCTCAAATCAGTTCAGCATTTGGTCTTTTCACTGTTGAGCCTCTGAGTTTTAAAAATCTCTTTCATTGTTGACTCTGCTCCCTCTACTGGAAACTTGGTTAAACTGAATGAAAAATCAGTTTCTCTGAAATGGAATAGTTTCTCTCTCTTCAGAGTTAGTCTGTCAGCCCAGACTGAAATGCAGACAAACATTAAGCTGGAAAAGTATTTCCGTAGCATAACCAAAGAGTGCCGCTGCAACATGGAGAAATGTGGGGTCTCTCTCTTTCCAGTGCAAGCCAGTGTTTGTGGGGTTATTTTAGTTTAAAGACAAGGATGTTTAAATCAAACTCGTGGGTAATTGAATTCAATTCAGGGTCTATCTTGTAGCTTTTGTTCTTTTGGATGATTACATTTCTGTTTTTACTACTTTGTTTTGAGCGTAAAATGCTTGAAAGCATTGCAAAAATACCAAGAGCTCATTAAGTATACTGTAGGGACTTCAAAGGATCTCCGAATATGCTTTAGAAATATCACGTTCACATTCCCCATACCACTGAGGTAAGAACAGTAAAGATTCTTCCATTTAGTGAGAGAAAGGAGTTGATGTAGGGAGAAGTTTCGGTATCCAAGCAGGCCACATGCTACTTAATAGCGAAATAAGAATAGGGTCCATGCCCTCTTTATTTAATTTTGAAACAGTCATGTTTCTACATCTTCCACATTCAACAAGACACTAACTCAAAAACCAGTCGATGAGATTTATTGGGTCCTTTTTTATTTTTTTCTATTCATTAATATACTTTTGATAGGTTAGCATCCATAGTAGAGTTCTTTTTAAAAGTACACTTTAGCCAATGTTTAAAGGAAACACAAGGAAGACACAGTATTCTTTCACCTGCTTTCTATACTATCCTCTGAGACCCACAAAACATACTGAGTAAAAAGTCATCTTCACAGAAATAAGAAAGGAAGGGAATAATGTCAGAGAATGTAGCATTCGTTCAGCGGGGCAGTCACGCAACAGAAGTCTGTACTGTTGTCAACCACGTGCCAGACGCTGTGCGGAGAGCTGGTGAGTTCGCATCCCCCGTCCTCATGGCCAAGGGAGGGGACAGGACAGAGGTGAAGATGTGGCCACAGACGGTTCTAAATGAAAAGAAAGGTGGTGGGAAGTTGAGGTGAGGAGTGTGGAGGGAAGGGGTTGGGGGAGGCAGGAAGAACAAGGAGAAGTGGGGAGAGACCCATTCTGGATTGGAAGTTCAAGGGAATGTATCTGAAAAAGTGATCTTTAAGAATAAAGAAGAGCCAGCCTTTGGAAGGGAGGGTGAGGTGCAGGGGACTGCCGTGGGCGTGGGTAAAGGCAGAGAAAGGCCCAAGGAGGGAAAGCACTTGGGGTGCAGGAGGGACTGTGGGGGTGCAGGGCTCACCTCTGAGCCAGGGACTGTGCATCCGGGTGAGCACAGAGGGTCAGGGGGCGTCTGGTCGGTCAGGGCCTGTCAGCCACACCGAGGCATTTGCATTTAACCTAAGAGGAAACAGGAATCCATTGCAGGATTGCAGGCCGCGCTAGGGAATGATCTAATGCTGTTCGAAAGCTGTGTTTGGCTGCCATGTGGAGCATCCGTACGGGGCCAGGAGTGGAAGCAGGAAGCGGGAGAGCACTCAGGAATGGGGACTGAGTGGGGCCTAGGCCGGCAGATGTGACGAGGAGGGGATGATGACTGCTTCCTCTGGACGGGGCCTTGTGCCAGGCACTTGACATGTAGCTTCACTCGCCTGCACAGCTCCGGCAGAGCCTGGGAGCAGGAAACCACAGGACACGGCTCCTCCACATCCCTTCCCTGCACAGAAAGTTCATCGGAAATACACTTCCCGTGTCAGCCTCAGAGGCAAACCGCAGGACACATTGAAAGAATCAAAGGCAGTTTGTTGTGACTGGAATATAGACTGTTTGGAAAGGTTTAGAGAGAGGTGAACCTAATCCATTGAATTAGGACTGGACCATAGGAACTTAGTCAACAACTGGCGAAGCCCTTTCCAGCGTCAGACACTGAGCTATGGGCCTGCACCTACATTATCTCATTTAACCCTCACCGTGGCATCATGAAATAGGTGTTCCAGTATAGCCTTAGAAGTTCAGGCCACACAAGCATTAAAGTGAGAAGTTCTAACAGCAACATAGTGGCAGAACCGTCATCTGAGACCCTGGCCTCTTTTCCAAATCTCTAACCTATTTTCCTCTCCTCACCACACAGCTGGATAACAACATCTGGGCTCCATTCTGGAGATGATGGGCAACCAGCAAAAGCCTTTTGAACCCATGGGACAGGGTAGGGTGATGATCAGATTCACCTTTTTGAATAACAACTCAGTGCCTTCGCATGGGCTTCAGGATACTAGATGGAATGTGCATGGGAGAGAAAGATTTCAACCTGTTGGCATGAAAGGGTCCCATAGTCACACCATGTTAACTGCGAGATATTTCAGCATCTTGCTTATTGCACAGGGCAGGGAACACAATGGGAATGTATGCCTGAGTGAACTAAAATAGATCTAGCTCCTTTAATGAAAACTTTGGAAGATTTTCTTTGAAATATTGCCTTGTGGGTCTTTTCTGGATAATTATCATGGAACCATTAAGCACAGCCACAGGCCCAGGATTATTTAGGAGAGTCAATGACACGGTGCAGTCTCTCCCTGGATCATGTAAGCACTACATCTTAAAGCCTCTACTCTGCCTTTTCTGTTTTTGTTTTTATTGATTTTAGAGAGAGAGGAAGTGAGAGGGAGAAAGAGAGATAGAAACATCGATGAGAGAGAACACCAATTGGCTGCCTCCTGCATGCCCCCCACTGGGGATCGGGCCCACAACCTGGGCATGTGCCCTGACCAGGAGTCGAACCAGCAACCTCTTGGTGCATGGGTCAATGATCAACCACTGAGCCACACGGGCCGGGTACTCTGCCTTTTATTTTATGTTGTCATCACCCAATAATGAAGCAATGAAATTATCGGCTAAAAGGCATTTATGGTGTGAAAGAAGAGTGTGGAGTGAAGGTCCTTCTCAATTCCCTCTTTTGAAGAAAAAAAAATCATTGGAAATTACTTCTTCTGTCATCACAAAAGGCAAAATTAATAGTTTCCTGTGTGTAATTCATGGGTACTAGCTCAGTGATGCTCAACCAGGGGCGATCTGACCCTATGGGATATTTATTTGGCAATGTCTGTGCATTAGTTTGCTAGGGCAGCCATAACAAAGCACCGCAGACTGGGTGGCTTAAATAACAGCCATTTATCACAGTTCTGGAAGCTAGCCTTCCGAGATCAAGGTGTCAGCATAGTTGGTTTTTTCTGAAGCCTGTCTCCTAGGTTTGTAGAGGGTTGTCTTATCCCTGTGTCTTTGCCTGGCCTTCTCTTATCCTTACCTATGTCCAAATGTCCTCTTCTCATAAGGAGACCAGTCATATCAGAGTAGGGCACTCTAATGAACTCATTTTTAATTCATTGCCTCTTTAAAGACCCTATCTCCAAATACAACCACATTCTGAGTTATTGAGGGTTAGGACTTCAACATATGAATTGTTTTGGGAAGTATATAGGTACAGTTCAGCCCATAACAGTCTAGAAAAGTTCTTGGTTGTCACAACTTGGTGGGGAGAGGGGCTACTGGCATCTAGTGGGGAAAGCCGGGGACACTGTTCAACACCCTACAGTCCACAGGACAGCTCATCCGGTCCCAAATGTCAGTAGCTTCAAGGTTGAGAAACTCTGTCCTAGTTCCAAAGCCAGTTGTTTTGTTTTTAAGCATAAGGAAAATCAGAATATGTTACTCAAGTGAACAGTAGTACTGTGAATTATAGCACAGTCTTAGTTAGGGCTCTGCAAATACCCATGTTCACATATCACACAGGAAAACAGTTTTTGACTGGTTTCAAAGCAACTTTTTGGAAATATAGTGTAAATTATGTTCTGACATTTCTGCATTTCTAAGACAAATTGGGAAGAATGTGTGGGTATGAATGTGCTTTGTAAACTTTCAAGTTCTAAACCGAAAAAAAATGAAGTTATTGTTAAATAAAAAAAAAGGAAACACAAAATAAAATAATAGCTCTTTTATCTTTTTGGGAAAAAAAGTAAGATAACTCGATGGGACTGGGAAAGAGGAGAGAATGAAGACAGAGAGGACCATTAAGAACTCATTGCAATTGCTTTATCTCCCCTCTGACATGAGTGAGAAGCCCAAGGTTTCGACTGGGATTCTGGAATCTGGGGAAAGGAAAGAAATGGACCATATAGACCGTGGAGCTAAGCAGAACCCAAAAGTTGATGCCCGAAGGCTGAATGGAAATAGAGTAGATGGTCTAGAAAGGTGGTCCAAATAGAGTCACTCCAAAGGGAATGGCCATGATGTAAGAGATGCCAGAGATGCCACAAAGGTGTGAACAGGTTCAGAGAAGTGGAGAGACTTGCCCTGAGGCGCCTCCTTACATGCATGGTACTTCTTGGGAGTGTAAAATGTCAAGCAAATATTAAGAACTAAACTTAAGCTATAAAAGCAAAAACTGGAAATAAAAGCATGGACTCCAGTATAGAGTATAGCTGTATAGTGGCTGATCCCATTGACTTTGGAGTCAGACAGACCTGGTTCAGACGCTGGCTCTGCCACTTACTACTAGTGTCACGCTGGGAAAGCTCAAGCTTTATGTGTCTCTGTTCCTTTATCTATAAAGTGGGTTGTTATCTGAAGATTCATTAGATTGTGTCAGAGTGTGTGTGTGTGTGTGTGTGTGTGTGTGTGTCAGATAAATGTTAGTTATAATTGTTTGGCACAGATAAATGTTAGTTATTATTAGCCCTGGCCAGTTTGACTCAGCGATTAGAGCGTCAGCCAGCGGACCAATGAGTCATGGGTTCTATTCAGGTCAAGGGCACATACCCCGGTTGCAGTTCATCCCCGGCCCTGGTCAGGTTGTGCAAGAGGTAGCCAGTCATTGTGGCTCTATCACATTGATGTTTCTCTCTGTCTCCCTCTCCCTCCCTCCTTCCCACTTTATCTGATGATAAATAGAAAAGTATCCTCAGGTGAGGAATAAAAAAAAAAATGTTAGTTATTATTATTCAAGAAACATTGCAGAGATATAATCAATAGGACTAATGACCATTTAGAGGATAGTGGAGATGAATGATCGAATAATGTAAAAATAAATATATAAATAAATAAAACACTAAGTTTCTAGCTTGGTTGAATGAAAGAATGGCAATGCATTAATCAGGATGAGGAAACACAGGGAAAAGTTGGTTGGGGAAAAGAGAAAATGAGTTCGGTTTACTTATTTAAACTCATCTATATTGTTGAATGTATTACAGATGTCCCCCCTTTTTTGACCCATTGCCCTCTCCTCTCCAATCCTGCCCCCCTCCTGCCTTCCCCACACTATTGTCAGTGTCCATTGGTTATACATATATGCAAAGAAGTTCTTTGGTTTATCTCATCCTGCCCTCCTTCTCCCCCTTCTCTTTGAGGTTCATCAGTCTAACAACCAATTTATACTTCTTAATTCCTTCATCTTTTTCACCCATCCTCCCAGCCCCTGCCCATCTGGCAAACAACAAAAAGTTCTCTGTATCTATGAGTCTGTTCCTGTTCTGCATGCTCATTGTGTTTGTAGATTCAATTGTTGATAGGTATGTATTAATTGCCATGTTATTGTTCATATTTTTGTTTTTCTTTTCCTTCAAGAGGACCCTTCAACATTTCATATAATGCTGGTTTGGTGGTGATAAACTTTAGCTTTTTCTTGTCTGGGAAACTCTTGATATGTCCATCAATTCTAAATGATAGCTTTGCAGGATAGAGTAATCTTGGTTGTAGGTCATTGCTTTTCATCACCTTGAATATCTCTTGCCTCTCCTTTCTGGCCTGCAAAGTTTCTTTTCAGAACTTGGCTAACAGTCTTATGGGAGCTCCTTTGTAGGTAACAAACTGCTTTTCTCTTGCTGCCTTTAAGATTCTCTCTTTGTCTTTAATCTTTTGCATTTTGATGATGATGTGTCTTGGGGTGGACCTCTTTGGGTTCATCTTATTTGGGACTCTCTGTGCTTCCTGGACTTGTGTATCTGTTTCCTTCACCAAGTTAGAGAAGTTTTCTGTCAATATTGTTTCAAATAGGTTTTCAATTTCTTGCTCTCCCTCTTCTCCTTCTGGCACCCCTATGATGTCAATGTTCACATGCTTGAAGTTGTCCCAGAGGCTCCTTACACTATCTTCATTTTTTTGGATTCTTTTTTCTCTTTGCTATTCTGATTGGGTGTTTTTTGCTTCCTTATATTCCAAATTGATGGTTTGCTTCTTGGCTTTACCTACTCTACTATTGATTCCTTGTAAATTAGTCTTCATTTCAGTTAGTGCATCCTTCATTTCTGACTGGTCCTTTTTGATGTTGTTGATGTTCTAAGTTTGTTATAGGTCTCCTTAAGTTCCTTGAAGGTGTCACTAAGTTCCTTGAATGTCTCACTAAGTTCCTTGAGCAACCCTATAACCAGTGTTTTGAACTCTGTATCTGATTGATTGCTTGTCTCTATTTTGTTTAGTTCTTTTCCTGGAGTTTTGTTCTTTTCTTTCATTTGGGACATGTTTCTTTGTCCCCTCATTTTGTCTGCTTCCCTGTGATTGTTTCTATATATTAGGTAGAGTTGCTATGTCTCCTAGGCTTCGTAGGGTGGCCTATTATTGTAGGTGTCCTGTAGAATCCAGTGGCACAACCTCCCTGATCACCCCAGCTGGGCCCTCGAGGTGCACCCCTAGTGTGAACTGTATACCCTTCTGTTGTAATTGACTCTTGATTGCTGTTGGCTCATCAATCAGAGGGATTTACTCAGGCTGATCATTTGCAAGGACTGGCTATACCCACTGACCACTGGCCTCTGACTCCCTTGGATGGCCACCACACAGAGCAAGACTTACTTCAGCAGGGCTCTGGTACCCACTGAGTCCACTCATTGAGTATGTCACTTGTGGAGGTGGTTGTGTGGTGGTGCTTCAGTGTGGTCTGAAACTGTCCACTGGGTGTGCTGGCTCTGGGGCAAGGTCAGGCACTGCCTGTGTTCTACCCGGGGCCACCCGACATAAGCTGCAAAGCAATCTGCAGATGGATGCTTCTTGTGCTGGGCTTGGAGGTGCCTAGGAAAAGCCAAGCTGTGAACCAAGGCTGGCTGCTTCTAGAGCCAGGCCTGGGTCCACTTAACGAGAGGTATGAGGTCCGCTGAGACCAGATGCTGCTTGTTTGAGAGATTTTAGGAAAATCTGAAGCAGGATCCAAGACAAGCCAATTCTATGGTAAGGCCACTGGAAACAGCTTGGGTGGCTCGAAGGTTGGGTGGGGCAGGGCCTCAGGGAATCACCAGGGCAGGTCAACAGTGTGAGCCAGGTTGCTGGAATCCCAGATATGGTGGCCGTCTGCCATCCTGGGGAAGGGCTCACCAAAGGAACAAAGGCCTCCACTAGCGCATTGTCTAAGAGAAAGCTGCCTCTCCAGCTCTTGCCCTGATGCCAAACAACTCAGTTATTCCCTTTATGTCTTTGGTGCCTTTCAAACTGTCTCCCCTTCTAGCTTAAAGGGAGCAAGTCTGAGTAGTAAATCCATGTGCGGGCCCTTTAAGAGCAGCTGCCTGGGGCTCTAGAAGCCTCAGCCTCCCTCAGCCTCAGTTCCCACTGGTTTTTCCAGCCAGAAGTTATGAGGACTTCTCTTCCTGGCACTGGAACACTGAGCTGGGCGCCTGGTGTAGGATGGGGATCCCTCACTCCTCAGGGAGGACCTTCCCAGCCGTGGTGTCCCTCCTGATTTTTATCCACCACACGTGGGTGTGGGACCAGCCCATCCACCTCTCCGCCCCTCCTACCAGTCTCGATGTGGCTGCTACTTTAATTTCGTAGCTGTAGGACTTCCATTCAGCTCGATTTCAGGTGATTCTGAATCATGGTTGTGCTGTAGCGCAGTTGTGATTTTGAAGTAAAAAATGAGTTCAGTTTAAAGTGTTTTGCATTTTAGGTAACTGGCCAATTAACCACATGGAGAAGCTAGAAAGGAAGCCGATCGGTTTCCTTTTTAGAAACAGATCGGTAGCACGGGTGCACATTCAAGGCTAGAAATTGTTCACAGAAAATAGAAGAAGGCAGAAGAGGTAGAACCCTGTGGTATTCCTAGATACTTCAACTTTTCTGATGATTTTTGGTGATCAAATAGTTCTCTAGAAGATATAAAGTGCTATCATCTTGGGGGACAGGAGGTGTGGAAAAGGAATTGGTTCCAAATTTGTTGAAAGCTTTTGAAATATCCATAAAATCATCAAAGACCTCTGCTTTCTATAATGATGTTATTATTATTATTTATTATTATTATTGTAGTTCTTCCATCTGCATTCCCACGTCATTAACAGCTCTGTTGAGTCTTCCCCACACTGGTAACTTGTTGCTATGGCTTTCAAAACAAAACAAAACAAAAAACCCACCAAGATTGCCTAAATACAAAACAATTCTCCTCTGATTGGGACCTTTTCCTCTGAGAAAAGTACATAAATATTCATGACTAACTTCGTGAGCTTTTTTGATTCTGACTTTTCCAAAAGGGTTTGGTTTGTTGTAGTCGTTTTTTGTTTTGTTGTCTGCTTGCTTATTTCTCTATTTTAGAGTGTGTTCCAAGCACATAAGATTTTTAGATAAGTGATCTCCCCCAAATAGCTACATCCATCTCTTTTCTTACTATAATAAGGCAGATAAGTGCCCAGTCACATTAACAATTTCCATCTATGAGATGAGAATGACACTGTAATTTTTTTCAAATGAGCTTTGTTTTGAGGTTCTGTCTTTCAAAGTTTCCATTAAAAAAATTATTCACAAAGTAAAGGGACCAGTAGAACATAATGTCTCTAAACATTTAAAAAATTATCCTGTAAAAATTTTAATTTTTTAAGATAATCATAAGCATCCATTAGCTAACATTTCTCTACTCTTCTTATGTTTGTACAAGTAATAGTTTCAATTTGTAAAAACACTAAGAGTTTCCATTATAATAATGATGATAGTAAAATCCATAGTGCTTTACATAGATTAGCTCACTTATTTCTCACAATCCCAAAACACAGATACTGTTACTATCATCTCCATTTCACAGATTACGTAACTGGGGCACAGAGATGTTAAATAACTTGCTGAATGTTCAGCTCGGAAATAGCAAAGCCAGGACTCAAACTACGGCTGAATAGTTCCAGGATACACCCTCTTAATTATTATGCTACCAGCTATTTCAAAGAATACCTTCGAAACCTCAGGAAGAATAATGACATGAGCAAAAGAGCAAGAGCATTATTAGCTTGTCCTTTACGTATCAATGTATAGTTCCATTGGTTACAAGTAAGTTTTACTTTCACCTTGAAGGTCATCAAAAAAGACAAAACATTCCTCTGGCACTTTTTAAAAATGCTGGTGGCCAAAAGTCAAATGAAAAGATACTCAACTGTATTAGACGTGAGGAAAATGCAAATTAAAACCACAATGAGATACCACGATAATTTAGCCAAAATGACTAAAATTCAAATGAAAAATAATGCCAATTTGGTGATAACAAATGAAAACAACTGGATGTCAAACCATTGGAATTCTTTTGCAATACTGGTGGAAGTATGAATCCATCTAACCACCTTAGAAAATCATTTGGCAGGATCTAATAGTAAAGCTTAATGTATATGCACCAAGACCCAGCAATTACACTCCTAGATATATACCTAGTAGAAATGCACACATATAATTTGTTCAACAACAGACATATGTAAGAATGTTTATAGCAGCACTGTTCATAATAACCACAAACTGAAAAGAACCTAAATATTTAACCAAACAGTTTCATGGATAAATGTTGTTATAATAATAAAATGAGATACTGTATCACACTGAGAAGAAATAAACTACTGCTATGAACTACACGTGCGAAAATATCATAAACATAATGAGTTTTAAAAAACAACTATACTCTGTATTGCTAACTGAAAAAAAATATTTGAAAAGGCTACATACTGTATGATTCCAAGTATAGGACACTCTGGAAAAAGGCAAAACTATGGAGACATTACAAAGTTCAGTGATTGCCAGGAGGGATGATAGGAGAGGAGAGGGATGAATAAACAGAACACAGAGCATTTTTAGGGTAGTGAAAATACTCGCCCTGGGTGGTGTGACTCAGTTGGTTGGGTGTCATCCATGCACTGAAAGGTTGCCATTTCAATTCCTGGTCAGGGGGCATGCCCAGGTTTTGGGCTCAGTCCCCAGTAGAGGGCTTGCAGGAGGGAGCCTATCAATGTTTCACTCTAAGATCAATGTTTCTCTCTCTCCTTCTACCTCCATCTCTCTCTAAAAAGCAATAAAGATTTTTTTTTTTAAAGAAAATTACTCTTTATGATACTATAATAGTGGATACATGTCATTATACATTTGCCGAAACCCATAGAATGTACAACACCAAAAGTAAATGATAATGTAAACTATAGACTTTGGGCGATTATAATGTGTCAACAGGTTCATCGGTTGTAACAAATGTACCATTTTGGTGGGCCATGTTGCTGAGGGGGGAGGCTGGGCGCATGTGGGGAAGGGAGTGTGTAGGAAATATCTGTAGCTTCTTCTCAATTTTCCTGTGAACCTAAAACTACGCTAAAAGTAAAATCTTAAAAGAAATCTATAAACTGTATGATTCCATTTATAGTAAGATCAAAACTAAGCAAAACTTAATATAATGTATTAAAAGTAAGCAGACTAGTTCCTTTTGGGGGAAGTAGTGAGAGGAGGGGGACATGAGGGAGCTTCTGAGATGACGGCAGTGTTCTATTTCTCGAGTACCAGGGTGACACTGAAAATTTATTAGGCTGGCCAGTTGAGATTTATTCATTTTCCCCATATATGTTAGTTACACTTCAGTAAAAAAATCCTTTTCAAAGGTACATTGTTTTCGAGTTAAAAACAATGACATGAGAAAAGTACCTGGAAACAACATTATTCATATTATCATGAGGTGCTCCTGAAGCCTGTACCTTTCCTTTTGAAGTTCTCGGCTTATCTTCAGAAGCATATTTGAAAAGTGATCAATTAAAAAGGCTGGAATGGCTCCAGCCTAGATCCATTGTTAGCAAAGGTGTCTGGCACAGAGCTAGACGCGCCTGGATCTCCCAAGGCAAGTTTCAAATGGTTGGACTTAGAAGAAATAGGAATTGCAGTGTGCTGCTAAAGAAGAAAATATTTGTCTTCAACTGCGGCACAGATGAAAGAACAATTTTTTGTTGTTTTCTTAATTTGTTTAATAGTCACACTATAAGAAACAGCTTTTTTTGCTCACTGATAGGTGTACCAAGTCTCAAACGTCGACAGTGTGGCTGGGCTTTGAGACGGCAGACTAAGTACCTACTGCAGGCTTCCCTCCGACAAATCCATGCAAACCCAAGGAACGATGTTTTAGCAGGAGAAGGAGCAGAAAAGGGAACACAGAAGGACAGAAGAGGGAAGCGGAGGAAGAAGCAAGCAGAGGTGGAGGAGAAAGAAGAGGAGGAGGAGAGAAGGGTGGGAGGAAGCAACAGCAGCAGTGTAGAAGTGCTTGAGCTTGGGCGAAGAAGGGGCGCTTCCCAGGAGTAAGACTCAGGAATCCCCAGGACAGAAAGCAAGTAGGACAGCCTCGAAAGAGAAACCACAACTCGCATTGTGAGCAGAAATCACTGTGAAAGGTGGGTTCGTTTCCAAAAGTGTTTTATACCAGAAGGATGATATACTTCACACTTAGGAGCAGTGTAGCCATATGATGAGAAACGTGATTTTTCCAAAAAGGGGTAAGATCATTTGCTCACTCACAGAAAGGAGGCCGAAGAGGGTTCAGTTCAATATTCCCCGAGTATCTTCTACATGGCCAGGCTTGGCTAGGCACTAAAAGTACTGTGATTAAAAAAGAAAGCCACTGATCGTGAGTACAGCCTGCAGTGGGAAATAGACACACAGACATATTTCAACATGATGCTGTTAAATATGTGCAGTGATGCTGGAGGACGGAGAGCAAGTCACTGACATTGACCGGAGAGGTGAGAGAAGGTTGCCTGGAGGAGATGACACCCTACCTCAGATCTTGAAGGATGAATTAGAATCAATATGCCAGGCTGGTTAAGAGTTGGTGTGCTAGCCCTGGCCGGTCTGGCTCAGTGGTTGGAGTGTCAGCCTACGGTCCAGAGACCCGGGTTCGGTTCCCGCTAAGGGCACGTACCTCGGTTGCAGTTTGTCCCTGGACCTGGCTGGGTTGTGTGGGTGGCGACCACTCGATGTGTCCCTTTCACATCGATGTTTCTCTCTCTCTCTCTCTCTCTCTCTCTCTCTCTCTCTCTCCCCCCTCCCTCCCTCCCTCCCACTTTATCTGAACAAAATATGGAAAAATGTCCTCGGTAGGGATAAAAAAAAAAAGAGTTGGTGTGAAACCCAATGGGGTTTGTATGTAATACTAACAAATGTGGAGTTCATTTGGAAAGGTTTTAAGTAGGGTGGTGACTTGGCTAATTCTGAATGTTTTTAATAGTTGGTTCTCATTGCCATTTGGAAGGTGGGACTGACAGGATTAGACTGGTCAGCCAACCACAGAGCTGGGAGGCAGTCTCGGTGGCTGGGACAGGGTGGTGAGGGCCTGCAGCAGGGCGGAGTAAGGAGAGAGAAACGGGGTAGGCAGAGATGATGAAAAATGGGGGAAAGGCTTGGATAGAATCTAAGATTTGGGCTCTTCTGACTGGAAGATGATAGTGACATTAACTAGAAACCAGCTCTAAGAAAAACAAACATGTTTGGAATAGAAAATATATTTTTTTTCTATTTTGTACATGATGCATTCCTGTAAGATTGCTTAGTGGACACATCCAGAGGGTTAGTTATATGACTCTGAAGCTTAGGAGAGAGATTAAGACTAGGAATATGGATTTAGAAGGTTATGGGCCTCTAAGTGATGCTTAAACCCCTCAGAGTAAGTAATAGCCTCCAAGAAGAAAGGGTAGAGATTGAAGAGCTTAGGCCAAGGGCACAACTCCAGAGAACACTGACATTTAAGGAGTAGATACAAGAAAATTCCACAGAGGAGTCTATAAAGTAGAAAGGTTGGGAAAATATGAAAAGAATCCTGAGAGAATGATGACTTGGAAACAACAGAGCACAGAGTTCCAGAAAGAGCGCATCTACTGAGGAGAGAGGCCCAGTAAACCGTGTGTTCATTAGACTTGACAGAATGGAGGCTGCTGTTTCTTTGGCAAGAGCGGTTTTATTGGAGTGTGGGGATGGGGGCTTGTGTGTTATGGTCGGAAAGGAAATGGGAAGTGGAGATCAGAAACAACCCCAAAGGGAATGAGAAAGATTAGGTAACAGGTAAAGGAAGACATGGGATTGAAAGATCCTGCTTTCTTTTGGTTTTAGTCGCGAAAAAGACTTAACTATGTTTACACATTGAAAGAGAAGAAGAGGTTGGAAAAAAATACAGGAAATCAAAGGGATTATTCAAGGAGTGCTGTAGCATCCTGGAGGGGATGGGATCTAGGAGCAAAGCCAAGCAAGGAGAAAAGTATGAGTATAATAAGCAGGTGATAAAAGAGAACAAAAATGTGGCCTATAACATGTTTGGTGGTCTGAAGAATTCATTTATTTCCATGAGGTAGAGGGAAGGTGTCCCGTAATGGGAGTGGCTGTTGATGAAGAGGTTGGAGGCGAGTGGTAAAGGTTGGCAACAGTCCCTGTGGGAATAAATTGAGCAATCACAAGTAACAGGATTATGTGGCAGTGCTGTGAGTCCCAAAAGACCATGATTTTATAGTCACTAATCTCACAGTTGTGAGTTTTTATTTTCTAGTATCACTCAGTACCCTGGGATAGTAACTGAGAAAGAGAATCATGGTGTTTTTCCAGAGCTGGGGTTTTGCCAGGAGAGTGAAACAGAAGATGGGAACGAGGGAGTCGAATGTGTTGATGAGATAGTGATCCAGGTGATCAGTGCATGATCTAAGCTAGGCTCTTAGGCTAAAACAAGGCTTTGATACTGGAAGTATCAAAGGATTAGAGATTGAAATAGAGAACAACTAAGCTGGAAAGATAAGAGGTTGTGTCAGAAACACAAGGGTCTGGTAAGCTAAATCTTTCATGGGGCGAGAGAAGCAAAAGGGAGCACAGGAGAGGTAATTTGCAAACAGAGACTAATACATTCCAGAAAAAGAGAATCACACGTGTAAAGACAGAGAGATGCAAAGAGGAACAGCACAGATTTCAGTGCATCTGGAGCACACATTGCACAGAGACAAGTGGCAGCAAATCAAGGTGGAAACAAACATTAGACCAGATCGTGAGAAGCCTACGAAGTTAAGGCATTAGCTCCTCTAAGAGGCCTGGACCCAGCAGAAGTTCTCAGACAGGGGAGTCCCATACGGGTACAAGCTGAGAAGGGGCTCCTCCTTGGGGGCTGAACTCCAGGCCAAACTCTGCTCACCAAGGCATCCACCCCACTCTGTGGCTGCTTCAGTGGGAGAAAGATCTTTCCTGTAGTGTACACACACCTCCAGTGGAGGAGCCCTTTCCAAATCATTCATCTGAGGAGGTGTCTTTCCTGTTAGCTAACAGTGGGTTTGAGGGGAGTGACGATCAGATGAACTTTTCAGGGCAATCTCTCTGGCCATGGTGTAGAAGATGATCTAGAATAAGGAGACAGAGTAAGCAGTTATCAGTATAACAAGGACCTGATCATAGCAGCCGAGAAGAATGGAGAGGCCAGATGCAGAGGCAAGCTCCGTGGCAGAATTAACACTGGGCACCTTATGGACAGAGGGACGGTGAGAAAGGGAAAAGTTGAAGATGACTTGAATTTGTTCTCCACTGTGTTTCTAGACCTACCCACAGTTAATGCTCAATTAATATTTGTCAAAGGAAAAATAATAGAGCTGCAAGCAACAAAAACATGTTCTGCTTGCATGGAGCCCTCTTGTCATAGGAAACAGCATCTTCAATCATCTTAAGCCTCCTAATTTTTGAATGACTTGTAGAGCTCAGGACACTCATCTAGAAATGTACAGTTGCTCCTGCGCAGTGGTTCTCAGCCTTGGCTGGACAGTCAGATTATCTGAAGAGCTTCTAAAAATCCCAGGGCCCATAGACAGACGATACTGTGGTGATTACCAGAGGGAAAGGGGGGTGGGAAGAGGTAGGAGAGGGTAAAGGGGGAATAAATGGTGATGGAAGGAAACTAGACTTGGGGTGGTGAACACAATACAATATATAGATGATGTATTATAGAATTGTACACCTGAAATCTGTATAATTGTATTAGCCAGTGTCACCCCAAAAATTTAGTTAAAAATAAATAAATAAAAATTTTAAAAATAAAAATAAATGTCCTGGGGCTCATACTGGACAGATTAACTCAGAAACTCTGGGGGGTGGTATCCAGGCATCCATATTTTTTAAAACTCCTAAGGTGGTTCCAATACATGGTCAACACCTCCCATAGAACTTTGCTGCCCCCTTTCTAGACTAGACGTGGTCATTAGCACATAGATGAGAACAGGGTAAGACAGGGCAGAATAGTTTAACATAATTAACCATCTTGGCACAATGAATCATCCATTTTTTTCTGAGATCTTTTTACATAGTGATCAGTTCTTCAAATTTAATTTCAACATCTTGGCAAAAGATGAAAGGAATTAAAGAAATCTTTTCTATTGCTTCACTAATTTTGAGAAACTGAATCATGGGCAAAAGATGGTGCACAATAGAGCCATTTTTAAAAATAATAGTTTAAGAAGTAAATACCGTTCAGGCTGGGAAATTATTTTAAGATCCCCCTCATTTGTTGCTAAGATTATATGTGTTCCAGGTGTCAGAAAGACCAAATACTATAGGAAAATGAAAGGAAAGATTTAAAAATAATTCAAGCGTCAGAATGAGGATATTTTTATACAGAGTAGAAAGGTTGCTCTTATTCTATCGTTTTTAACTCAAAGTGGAGTTAAATTACTCAAGTCGTTTATGTCTCGCCCTCTTGACATGAAGGCCGGAGGAGCATTGCGAACCGAGAGTGGCCTGAGGACCCCCTGTCCAAGTTGTTTCTTACTGATTCACAACAGATAGGAATTTGAGAATAAAGGTTTGGAAACTTTTATAGTAATTGAACGATCTCTATTGAATCACCTAAAATATCGAGGCTTCTATTTTGTATATCTGTGTTTTTATCTCTTTCTATCATTAATTTTAACTATTTTATAACAATATAAGGCCTCAGCAAGTTAGACATTTTTAAAACTTGGTCTTTCGCACACAGAGAAGGAAAAAGTGATTGCAAACAAATTACATTCTATCTTACCCACTGTGAATCTCTGTTTTAAAGGCCTGCTTCATTTTACCTTAGATTGCCAGGACTAGGGGTGGTTCCCTGCTCTCGCTCATCCTCCTGCCTGGAAACGAAAACAGCCCGTGCGCGCAAACAGATGCTAAGGTTGCGGGTTAGCAGTGCGAGCTCATTTTCTGAGAGGAACCCCAATGTCAGGTAGCAGGGAGAGGCTGTGAATTCCTTTTGGCAAAGGGGGGACTCTCCTTTTTTAAGAATAAAATTAAGTCACTTTCTTCTGATTAGAAACAGCTGATCGTAGGGTTTTAAACTATGAATGTAGAGACACCTCGATTTAAATCTGAGGAAGCTAGCCCTGGCCGGTTTGGCTCAGTGGTTGGAGCATCGGCCTGCGGCCCACAGAGACCCGGGTTCAGTTCCCGCTAAGGGCATGTGCCTCGGTTGCAGTTTGTCCCCAGGCCCTGGTTGGGTCGATGTGTCCCTTTCATGTCGATATCTCCCTCTCTCTCTCTCTCTCTCTCTCTCTCTCTCTCTCTCTCTCCCCCTCCCACTCTATCTGAACAAAAATAAATAGATAAATCTGAGGAAGCTGGCAGAGGGAGGTTGATTTTCCCGAGGTGGTGCAGCTAGTGGATGGAGAGGCCTGAAATCAAGCCCGAGACGTTGAGCCCTAGCGGCCTGCCCTCGGCTCTCCCATCGGAAGGGCACAGGGCTCAGGGGGAAGGAAGCCTGAGAGGGAGGCTGAGGTGAGCGTCGCTTCCAGGTCCCTGAAATCTGGTAACAAATAACGTGGCGTGCTTACGGATCTCCTTAACGTGTAGCTTTCCTGGTTCTAGTTGGAGCGCTCTGCACACCGACGAGATTCGCCCCAGACTGATTTGCACACCACACAGGAACGTGTCGGAGGAAGCTGGGCTCTCCACGCCCGCTGTCTCGATGTTTGGGCTAGTGCCATAGTCACCAATAAACATGCTCCGAAAGCAAACCACCTTGATCCTTTTTAGGAAGTAAGTGGGATATCAATTTAAAAAAATAAACGAATATCCCTAAGAAATATCAAGTCCTCGCAGAAATTACATAGTCGCGGTGAGGAATCCAGAAACGGCACTGATTAATTTAATCCAGGTCTGTTCGGGGAACTAAACAACTTGACTACTTCAGAGAAATCTCTGCACACAAGAAATGGAAAGTGCTAATCAGTTATTTGGTTCTCTTATCTAGACAATGCCAGAAAAATCCAGATTTTTAAAACGCGGGCAATAGAAATATTTTTAGTTCGTGTTTTGGGCATTGTTTAGTTTGAGCTTGAGAATATAGCCATTAACTCAGCTATATTATTGTTCACCAACGTTAAAATGAATAAGTCTGCTTTTTTACCACACCCTAAAACATTTAGCAAAATATTTTATCTTCCTTGTACATACTAGTGACCTTTTATTTTTATTTTTATAAGAATTTATTTGAGCCAAATCTGAGGACAATTGCCAGGAAGCAAATTCTAAAATGCTCCCACTAGTCATTTTTTAAAGACAGAAAGTGAATGATTCCTCAATTCTTAGCCCCACTGATTAAAAGTTAATGTTTGATAAAGGAACCAAGCTATTGATACTGAAATCAACCGGTTAGGCGCAATGAATGTGGTGGCCACTTCAATAACAGAAAAAATTTAGAATTTTTTAAAAGCTCATCAGTGAAATGGGTGAAAGTGGTCAAAAGACATAA
Organism: Molossus molossus; assembly: GCF_014108415.1. Lineage (NCBI taxonomy): Eukaryota > Metazoa > Chordata > Mammalia > Chiroptera > Molossidae > Molossus > Molossus molossus. The sequence continues at coordinate 61,691,198 of NW_023425345.1, read as the reverse complement.
ACTTCCAGCCCTGGCCTGTTTGGCTCAGTGGTTAGAGCATCGGCCTACAGACCAGAGAGACCCTGGTTCGGTTCCCGCTAAGGGCATGTACCTCAGTTGCAGTTTGTCCCCGGCCCCAGTTGGGGTTGTGTGGGTGGCAGCCACTTGATGTGTCTCTCTCATGTCAATGTTTCTCTCTCTCTCTCTCTTCCTCCATCTCTCCCTCCCACTCTACCTGAAGATAAATGCAAAAAAAAAAAAAATGTCCTCAGGTGAGGATAAAAAAAAAAGGCCATAAACTTTCAGTTATAAGATAAATAACTCCTGCGATGTAACATACAGCATGATGACGCTCGTTGAAAATACTGTGCTGTGTATTCGAAAGTTTCTATGAGAGTGAATCTTACAAGTTCTCATCACAAGAAAAAAAAATTGTAACTATGTGTGGTAATGGATTGTAACTGATCTTATTGTGGTCATTATTTCACAATATGTACATATATCAAATTATGTTGCACAGCTAATACAATGTTATATGCCAATTAAATCAATATAAAAAGAATAAATATGAAGCTCATTGTATCATCGCAAGATAAAATGTATAGATCTGGTCTGAGATTATATAGCATTAGTTCTGAATCTTTGGGTTTGCTGACTGTTATATAAAGTCTTAGTTGGTCTTGATTAAAATCTGTCTAGCAGTCCATTGGTGGGGAGCTGAGAGGCAGACAGCATACCCCAGTGATGCTGTAGGATTATGTGGGACACAGTAAAAAACAACAACAACAACAAAAGTAAAAGCAGAATAAAATCTAATTACATGGAGTTTCGCTTAAAACAAAAATTGATTGAGTTCTGCCCAAAGTGGCTTGTTGTTTCCTGTGCCAGGAACTACTGTGCAGGCCCAGCAGGAAGTGTGCTACAGAGTAGGATCACATTACACCCTTGTTTTATGGTTCATTTCACTTATTTAATGCAATCTGAGAACCTGTAAAAGGAACATGTTAGAAGGAGGGAATAGGCTTTTTGTCTTGTTTTGTTTTGTTTTGTTTTTTTAAGTTTCTTTGAATCAAAACATTTGTTTTTACAAGGTGCTTATGGTCCCAGGGAAACAGGACTTCCAGAGTTGCACGGTGAAGACATTTCTCTTAGTCACAAAATGTAAAGCAAGACACAAGGTTGAGTTATGTCTAGCACTGAGTTATGTCTTTCCTGGCTGTCCTATTCCGTAGATTTAAACATGAAGAATTACAACCATGCCCATGAATGGCCTACATCATTTTGAATGATTGTATAAGCTCCTCTAGGGTCTCTAAATTGATAGTCCATGGTGGTGGGGGGTGGGGTGGGAGGAGAGGACTATGTTTAAGATGCAAAATAGCGATTCATTTGTCAAGCAAAAGAATGAGTTCATTTGGCTCTACTGCTTGAAGATGTGTGAATTGAACAGCTGGATTTCCCCGTGGTGGCATACGCTGCTCCTCACTCGCTGTCTGTTTTCCTCTCCAGAGACCTCAGCATGAACAACATCAGTCAGCTGCCCCCGAGTCCTCTGCACAGTCTCCGCTTCCTAGAGGAGCTGTAAGTACCAATGTAGTCATGGTGCATCCAGTCAACGCTGGACACATTCTTGTGTTTGTCTCTCATACTTACTGTGGGAACCAGATAAAACAAGGCAGAAAAGCTGTCAGCACCAACAATTTTGGCACATGAGGAAGCACTTAGTTGGGAGGGGGAAATAAAAGAATTGCTTGTGATTCTGGAAATCAACTTATAAAAGAGTTTACCATGAGGCTAAGGCATTCTAAGGTGAGACAGGGCCAAACAAATTAAAATTTTAAAACAAAGACTGTTTAAAAGAGCTGGATGGCTCTTTGGAAATAGTTAAGCAGCAGGATATTGAAAGTTTGAATACTGGTTCATGTTTATTAAAATAGTAAGTAAAGCTATAATCAAAACCAAAACTGCTGCCTGGTTGCCTTGTGCCAGGGAGTTCCCAATTCATAGCACCAAAGCTTTTTGTCCTGATCACTTTTAATTACTATTTTCCTATGTTTGAATTTAGCTTCCCTCCAGGCCTGGACAGAAAATCGTGAAATCCACGATGGGCTTCAAACCAAGCTCTCCCAAACTCACTATGAAAATAAAATACAATAAAAAATGAGGAAGCCAAACTGGTTAATGATACACGGAGGAATCTTGATTAAGTCTTGTAATCAATTTCCAGAAGATGAAAAAGAACTGTATAAACCGAAAATCTGCATTTAAAAATTCATTTGATCCTCTTACCCTTTTGAGTGATGGGGATGAAGGGAGTGAAGTACCTTCACTGTCTTCATGAAGACCATCCGCTGAGTAAACCCTCTGACTTTTGATTAAAGGGATTGTTTAGGCAATTTCCTCTTTCAAAAATACTTAAAAAAAATAAATCCTAGAGTCAGGGTCACGTTTGGGGACTAATTTAAATTGTTGATGAACCACAAGATCCACCATGGGAGGTGGGAAGGATGTTCCATCACAAACAACTTACACTACATCAGTCTTTTTTCCCAAAGAGGATAAAATCCTCACATTTCTCCCCTTTAGTTTATCTATAGGATGTCCCCCCAAAAAAATGTATACAGAAAAAAGTGCAGTTATAAAGCCAGTGTTTATTAAAATACATTTAATTTTCAAAATGTAATAGAATCTACAGACACCCTGAATACATTTTTTGGGACACCCTGTATATTTATTTTCATACCATTATGTTTTTAACCAATGCTATTGTTTTAATACTTAAATCAGCTAAATATGCCCACACTGTTATGGAGGGGTTTGTTGGGGAAGCTTAGATTACTAGTCTGTACAGCAAGTTTTACTCATTTGATGAGTGGATTTTCACTATGGCTTGTCCAGGAGAATCTTTTTATGTCTTTTATCTCTGGTCATTCTCGTGACTAAAATTTAACCCTCATCAAGGTTGGGATCATGTCTGTCTCCATCACAGCTGCTTTGCAATAAATCATACATTTCTGATGAATGAAAGAATGAACTAATAAGAAAACAAAATATGTAAAAGAAGTTTCTTGTACAACTTAGCTGCCTTGAAAAAAAGTAACAAATTTAGTTGACATTGGCCAATATTTTTAAAGATTAATTTTAGTAAATTTCAAACATCAGTGTTATTTCTTTATTGACATCCTTCTCATCCTCCCTTCATAATTAATATACACACTTAGTCCTCTTTATCCCCATATTTTTAAGACATGCATTTTCTATCCTTTTCTCTTTAATTTCCTTATACTATGAAATGGCAAAAGGGCACCTCAATTTTATACCACAAACTGAATCAATAAATAATTCACTTCCCCAGGGACTTTATTTAATAGAATTCCTCCCTCTGTGACCCAGCTTATTCAAAATAACTCCTCTTTCTTCATGAGGTCAATGTTAATGTTCTTCCAAGGTCAGTTTTTCAAAAGCAATTGAGAAAAGTCAGGGGGGGAGGGGAAGGGGAGGGAACTACCATTTGAAAATGCTGTTTTTCTAAATTGTCTTTTTTTATATCTCTGGAAACTCCATCAAACCTCTTGACCATGGAATCATAGAATTTCAGTAATAGAGGACACCTTTTAAAAACTGTTCATTCCATTTTTTCATTCTGTTCTTGAATTCCCTCTGCTGAGCTGGCCAAGTTGCTGAATTTAAAAGTGAGACCACTTTCCCATATATAATTCTAGGTTGCATCTAACTGATGTTTAGAAGACATCATTATTTATTTAGTGGCAAAGGGGATAGTATTTATAGAACCTGGAAAAATGATCAACTCTGCTTGGTTTATTCCTTTATTCCCAAGGCTAAATTTATGGCTTGCCTTTGTTATGTTGCTAATTGTTTCTATTAGACTTAGCTGTGTTCAAGTCATGCTCTTTTCTAGACTATAAAATCTTCTAAATAGTATAATTATAATGACAACAATTATAGTTTGCACTATGCAAAATATTTTACCCATATTATCCCACTGAGTCCTCTTAACAAACCCATAAAGTTAGATATTATTATTATTTCCAGTTCTCAGATTAAAAAAAAAAAAAAAAAAAGCCTAAGTATAGAGAAATGAGGAATTCATCCAAGAAAATGGAGTCAGAACGTCCCAGAGCTAAGATTCAAACCTGCTTTCAAAGCCAGACTCAGAAAGGAGAAAAAAGGTCAGAATTGTGTGTATTTCATCCGTGCTTTTGTTCTCGACAGTGCCCAGCACAGTGGTGTGCACAGTGGAACACTTGAAAGCATGGTTGAAACTGAGTTTCGTAATGATAGTATGTATATTGTGTCTGTGCATGTGTACCTGTCAGGGAATGAAAAGAGGGAGTGAGAGAGAAAGCAACCGAGCGCCATCAACCGAGCAGGAAGACACTGGATGCCCAGGTTACCCATTCACTGGTCTCATAGATCGGCTAAGAAAAAAATGTCATCAGAATTTTCAGGTGTAGAACTTCACCAATTTAGCATTGCTGGACAGGTACAAAACCGTAACTGATGTTGTTAAATATACGTGCATATAATTAAGCAGCATCTTTCATATAATATTCTACATGAACTAACAAAAGACCAACCATACAGCTAGATATAGACATTCAGATAGCTATCATTTTGTGTGGGTGTGTGTGAGTGTATATCTTTTGTTATGACAACTAAGGCATTGTTCTGAAAGTTTTCTTTTGTTTTTTAATCCTCACCTGAGGATATTTTTCCATTTATCATCAGATAGAGTGGGAGGGAGAGAGAGGGAAAGAGGGAGAGAGAGAGAAAAACATCCTGTGAGAAAGACACATGCCCTTGACCGGAATTGAACCCGTGACTCATTGGTCTGCGGGCTGAAACTCCAACCACTGAGCCAAACGGGCCAGGGCTGCAAGTATTCTTTCATTTGGTTTATTGAGCTCATCTCTATGTTTTATCTTTTTATACCTTATGTAGAAAACTGCTACTGATACTGTCAATAATACTAATAAAACTCCCACCCCAAAACTCAATTTTTAAAAATCTCTGTTAATAAATCCAAGTTACCACTCTTCCTCTTAATGCTAATTATACAATACAGGGGGCGGGGCCAAAAGTAAGTTTACAGTTGTTCGTGTGGAAAATAATACCATAATGAATAAATAATAATACAAGAATAAACTCTGTGTTTCACCTCTTCACAACTGTAAACCTTCTGTTGGCCCACCCTGTACATTGTTTCCCTGGTTTAATTTATTCAACTAGGTTTTAAACCTGTAGACAGCCATGGTTCATTACTCACTTATCACTGGAGCTTATCAACAGTGCCATCGTTTTAAAAACTCATGGACACAGACAACAGTGTGGTAATTGCCAGAGGAGGGGTGACGGGGGAAGGTGGAAGAGGGTCTGGGGGGGGTGCATGTTGGTGGATGGAGACTTGATACACGGAGCTTTGATAGATACAGACAACCAATGCAGATAATCCTTTACCAAATTTTAACATCCTAAGCAATAATTGCATTTCTCTCTAATAGTATCTCCCCCTGTTCTAGTTATTCTGTTCTACTAGGGGCTTTATGCTAATGTTTGCTATTTGGACACATAAAAGATCCTACACTTGGTCCATTCAGTATGGTTCAGATGTTAGGATCTAATTGTCCCTAATGCTCACTTCTACCAGTTCCATTAAACCTACGTTGGCAGGCTGACTAAACCAGAGGGGCAATGAATTGTTACCATTTTAAACAGTCTAAGTTCTTCATTTCCTCGTCGTATTTTATAATATTCCCAGATTCTAATGCTACTGGAATCAAGTATTCTATTTAGGTAGGGAACATGAGAAGCTCTAGGGAGATCTGTTTCTAAGTTACTATTGTTCTCTGGCCTTGTTTGCTCATATTATGGTTGGCCTTGAAGAATCTTTGTATAAATAGTAGGTATCTATTATTGCAGATGAAATTTGTAATGAGAGATACCACCAAACTTCCTGAAAGCACAATCCGCACTTGTTACTGCTACTTCCTCATCATGTTGCTGCAAATGGTGACAGCTGTCCTGCCTGTCCTTTGAAATTTTTTTTTCGCTGTGGATCAAATAAAATGATAATGAAAGAACTTTGGTAAACTTCAATTTACCTATTGTACTGTGTTAGTAAAATGAAAACACCTTCATGCCCATGAATAATCTTCCTGCCTCTTGGCTTTGACAATGCTCAATCTCTTGTCTTCCTAGATCTGGAAGTGGATTATAAATGCTGTTTCTTTGAAACTTTTTTCTCTAGTGCTATTTCACGGAAGTTATTTTGCTTCTCTTCCAAATGTCTATCCATACAGGATATAGGCGTTTAGATATCTGTGTTTGTGTATGTATGTGTGTATATATGTGTGTGTATGTGTGTGTTCATGAATATGTGTGTATTTATGTGTGTATGTACATACATTTTATTAGAGACATTTTTGTTACAGAAGTGCACCACCCCTCTGCCTTCTGTTCTTTTTCCCTTTAGCCTCCTTTCTTCTCCACTCCCAACTCCTATAAAATGCAGGCATTCCTCCAATTTCTGCACTTAGTTTTATTATATCCTTTCTCAGTTCTTTTCTATTAATTCATTCAACATGCATTTATTGAGCCACTGGGAACATAAGAATGAATAGGACTTGCTACAGTTGATTCATTCATTCAAGAAATACCCTCCCTGGGGGGACTTAGAGTCTAGTGGGGGAGACAGACAATAAACAAGGCAACATGCACATACGATGTTTGGTTGTGACCAGAGTGATGACGAACACAAACATGGTTAGGTAGAGAATAATTAACAAAGGATGACAGGAGAGAGAGCCTCTCTAAGAAAGTGACATCGACGCTGAGATCAGGAAGGCGAGGAGTTGGTACCAGGTCCTAAGTGCTGAGTGGAGTGGTTCTGGCAGGGGAGTGACGTGAGCAGAGTCCCTGAGATGGGAAAGAATGTGGTGTGTTTGTGGATCTGAAAGATTAATGTGGCTGGAGGGGGGGGGGCAGAGACATGGGATGTGGCTGGAGAAGGGGGGGCAGTGACATGGGATGTGGCTGGAGGGGGGGGGGCAGAGACATGGGATGTGGCTGGAGAAGGGGGAGGGGGCAGTGACATGGGATGTGGCTGGAGAAGAGGGGGGGCAGTGACATGGGATGTGGCTGGAGAAGGGGGAGGGGGGCAGTGACATGGGATGTGGCTGGAGAAGAGGGAGGGGTGCAGTGACATGGGATGTGGCTGGAGAAGAGGGAGGGGGGCAGTGACATGGGATGTGGCTGGAGAAGGGGGGGCAGTGACATGGGATGTGGCTGGAGAAGAGGGAGGGGGGCAGTGACATGGGATGTGGCTGGAGAAGAGGGAGGGGGGCAGTGACATGGGATGTGGCTGGAGAAGGGGCGGGCTGTGACATGGGATGTGGCTGGAGAAGGGGGAGGGGGCAGTGACATGGGATGTGGCTGGAGAAGGGGCGGGCCGTGACATGGGATGTGGCTGGAGAAGGGGGGGCAGTGACATGGGATGTGGCTGGAGAAGGGGGGGCAGTGACATGGGATGTGGCTGGAGAAGGGGCGGGCCGTGACAGGGGGTGAGGCTGGAGAAGAGGGAGGGGGGCAGTGACATGGGATGTGGCTGGAGAAGGGGGAGGGGGGCAGTGACACGGGGTGAGGCTGGAGAAGAGGGAGGGGGCAGTGACATGGGATGTGGCTGGAGAAGAGGGAGGGGGGCAGTGACATGGGATGTGGCTGGAGAAGGGGCGGGCCGTGACAGGGGGTGAGGCTGGAGAAGAGGGAGGGGGCAGTGACATAGGGTGAGGCTGGAGAAGAGGCCCCGATCAAGCAGGACCATTCAGACAATGTAGACAATTCAAATAAGAGCAATGGGAAGCCAGTGGAGAATTATATAAGGCTTATTGAAACAATAGGATTGATGATTTTTAATTTTTTTCTCTGATTTCTATATGCAAAATATATTGGGGGGTTATGGAAGCAGAGAGGCCCAGTAGGAGGCTACAAACCAGTTAGGAGACCATTGCAGTTGTCTGAGCAGGAAACCCAACATTTGAACTATTTTTGCTATGTAGGTGACCCGCCAAATCAAATCTCTTTTGTCTTTGACTGCTAGACAGACCAGTGCTCCTGGAAGTGTGGTCCCTGGACCAGCAGCCTTGCACCACCTGTGAGCTTGTTAGAAATGGACATTCTGTGCCCCACCCCAATCTAGTGAGTTGGAAACTCAGGATTGGGCTCAGGAAATTCTCTTTTAAAAGGGTCTCCAGTAGGATTGGAAGGAGGTGTCAATGGGGGAAAAGGGAGAGACATCTGTAAAAATAAATAGATAGATAGATAGATAGATAGATAGATAGATAGATAGATAGATAGATAAATGGATCCCCAGGTGATTTTGACGCATGATAAAGTTTTAGGACCACTGCTCTAGGGCAGAGGTTCTTGAATTCTAAGTGGTTCTGAGAATTACCTGTAGTGCTTGTTAAACCTCACATTTCTGGGCCCCACCAGAGTGTTTTTAAGTAGGTTGGGAATGGGAGGGGAGGATGTCAAGAATTTTCATTTATAGCAAATTCTCAGGTGATGCCAATACTGCTGGTCTAGGGACCACACTTTGAGAATCATCACCTACCTAAGTGACACCTCCACCTACTCCGTCAATGCTTCAAAACTTAACAGCATAGCCCTGGCTGGATTGACTCAGTGGTTAGAGTGTTGGCCCACAACCAAAGAGTCTCCGATTCAATTCTGGTCAAGGGCACATACCTTGGATTACTGTTGGGTCCCTGGCCCTAGTCGGGTCCTGCAGGAGGCAACCAGTTGATGTGTCTCTCCCACATCCATGTTTCTCCCTCCCTCCCTCTCTTCCACTCTATCTGAAGAAAAATGTAAAAATATCCTCAGATGAGGATTAAAAAAAATAAAATAAAACTCAAAAGCATAGAACCAGATTCACTGGTGCCTCCCCCTCAAAGGCCTTTTCTCCTGCCTTTCCTCCTTGCCAGCAGCATCCTGATTGTCCAAACCTGTGATTCCTTCTCTCCCACCCTCTACCTCAGTCATTTCAAAGTTCGAAAGCTCATTGTTCCCCACTGTCTTTCCATCTGTTGACTCTGTTTTATCACCACCTAGGTCACGTTCTTATTGATTCTTCTGGATAACTGTTAAAATACTTTAATTAATTAATGAGTGAATCACTGTCTCTGGGGATGGAGACCACGAAGGTCCCCAGGTTAACTTGTCAACAATATTAGACTGTGTAAGGACTGTTTCAGTTTCCCATCTTGAATATGCATTAGAGTCAACCTGGAGCATTTTTGAAACTACTAATTACCAGGGCTTATTCCCAGAGATTCTGACTTAATGGATCTCAATGGGGACTCAGACATCTTTTTTTTTTGAAGTCTGCAGGGTGGGGGAGCTAAGACCCACTGGGATATGGAAGCATCAAAGCAGAGGAAGAGTCAGGGACTAGTCAGTCGATTGAATGTGGGCACTGAAGGAAGCTCTGAAGGTGCGAGATGATTCGGAGTAAGGTTTTGAGGTTAGATACCGGGAGGCACAGTCAATAGAAACAGGAAATTCAAGGGGAACAACTGGTGTTTTGAAGGCAAGGGGATGTCTGGCTCTGGAATATAATGTGTCAGGTACCAGCAGGACATCCAACTGCAAATGTCATTAACAAAGTGAGAATGTGAGTCTGGAGCATGATGAGCCTGTTCTAGAGATAACAATGGAGACCTTTACAAAGAGGTGATTGTGGGAGATACCTCTTGAGTATCTTGAGAGAGGATATAGGTTCTATGTTTCCCAGTGTGTTTCTAGACCCATATTAAAATCACCTGGGCTGCTTGTTTAAAATGCAGATTCCCAAACCTTTCCCCCAAGAAACCCTGATTTACTAAATTTGGGTTGGGGCCTGGGGCTCTAAATGTTTTATGGCTCTTAAGGCAACGGCAATACACACTGAAGAGTGAGCACTACTAGATAGAGAAAAAAAGAAAAGGTGTGAGAACAGAGACTTGAGGCTCATCTGTTTGGAGAATGAGAACTTAAAAAGGGGCTAGCAAGAAAAAGAAACAAAGAGAGCCAGTCAGTGGTGAGCACAGTGAGAGTGGGTGGGATCGGGAAGCCAGTGGGAAGAGGACTTTGAATAAGGAGCTGTGAACAACAGTTTTCTTAGGATAACACCAAGGCAGCCGTTCGTATCCTTGGTTACTCCTGTTTTAGACCAACCTAAGCTCCAGACCAACTTACTTTCAACCAAAGTTATGGTTAAAAACCCAAAATGTATAACCAAAATGCAATACTGAACTAAATTCTCTTGTGTAAACTTTTCTATGTAAGCATGAGCAAATAACTTGGCCTCTCTTTGGCTCACCTTCCCATCTATAAAAGGGGAACAGTCATGTCACTTGTTCAATAGGACTGCAATAATTAAATATCACAATGTATATAAAGTACTTAGCATTGAAGAAGGAGAGTTTTTCAGCTGCTCCTGGTCTACTCATGTCATCACCGAGCCGCTGTCTTGGAATAGCTATGTCAGACCTGAAGCAACTGTGGCACTATGGCCAGCTGACTTTGGAAATATGAGCAAGTGATCAATCAATAAATATTGATTCAGCTCTTGCTCTGTGCAGGCAGTAAAATTTTTGACTTTAGGAAGCTATAATCGAATCAGGTAGACTACGTACAAAAGAGTATAAAATTAACCTTTCTAGACAGCTTTATATAGGATAGATCCTACAGGAAAGTTGACTATGGACTGAGGTAATTATGGAAGACTTCAGAAAGGAATTGAAAACTGAATTTCATTAGTCTGTGGTTAAAAATACCATAAGGCGCCCTGGCCGGTTTGGCTCAGCGGTTAGAGCGTCGGCCTGCGGTCTGGAGAGACCCGGGTTCGGTTCCCGCTAAGGGCACGTACTTCGGTTGCAGTTTGTCCCCGGCCCTGGTTGGTCGTGCGGGTGGCAGCCACTCGATGTGTCCCTTTCACATCGATGTTTCTCTCTCTCTCTGTTCCTCTCTCTCCCTCCCACTCTACCTGAACAAAAAATGGAAAAATGTCCTCGGGTGAGGATTAAAAAAAAATAATAATACCATAAGGCAAGTACCCCAGGGAAGGTTTTCCTGTCCATTGGGAGGATTAAGTCTGCTTGGCCGCAGTTTCTTGGAGTGTGTGAATGAGCCTGTTTACCAGTGAACTAGATCCCTGCTACCTGCTTCAGCTTCTCAGATAGATGAGAACAAGTATATACAAATTCTGATTTACAAAATGGAGATAAGCAATTCACCAGATGCAGAGTTCAGAAAACAGGTTATGAGGTTGCTCAAGGAGCTCAGTGAGACATTCAAGGGACTTAGTGAGACCTTCAAGGAACTTAAGGAGACCGTCAAGGAACTTAGTGAGAACATCAGCAACATAAAAAAGGACCAGTGAAAAATGAAGGATACACTAACTAAAAAAAGGAATAATTTACAGGGAATCAATAGTAGAGTAGGTAAAGCCAAGAAGCAAACTATCAATTTGGAATATAAGGAAGCAAAAAATACCCAATCAGAACAGAAAAAAAAAAAAAAAAAATCCAAAAAAATGAGGATAGTGTAAGAAGCTTCTGGGACCACTTCAAGTGTGCCAACATTTACATCATAGGGGCCAGAAGGAGAAGAGAGAGAACAAGAAGTTGAAAACCTATTTGAAACAATAATGACAGAAAAATTTTCCTAACTTAGTAAAGGAAGCAGACATACAAGTCCAAGAAGCACAGTCCCAAACAAGATGAACCCAAAGAGGTCCACACAAAACACATCATCAAAATGCTAAAGGTTAAAGACAAAGAGAGAATTTTAAAAGCAGCAAGAGAAAAGCAGTTTGTTACCTACAACAGAGCTCCTAAAAGACTGTCAGCCGATTTCTCAAAAGAAACTTTGCAGGCCAGAAAGGAGTGACAAGAGATATTCAAGGTGATGAAAAGCAATGACCTACAACCAAGATTACTCTATCCTGCAAAGCTATCATTTAGAATTGGTAGACATATCAAGAGTTTCCCAGACAAGAAAAAGCTAAAGTAGTTCATCACCACCAAACTAGTACTATATGAAATGTTGAAGGGTCCTCTTGAAGGAAAAGAAAAACAAAAATATGAACAATAAAATGGCAATTAATACATATCTATCAACAATTGAATCTACAAACAAAATGAGCAAGCAGAACAGAAACAGACTCATAGATACAGAGAACGTTTTGTTGCTTGCCAGATGGACGGGGGTTGGAGGGGTAGGTGAAAAAGATGAAGGAATTAATAAGTACAAATTTGTTGTTAGACTAATGAACCTCAAAGGGAAGGGGTGAGGGAGGGCAGGATGAGATAAACCAGAGAACTTCTATGCATATATGCATAACCAATGGACATTGACAACAGTGTGGGGAAGGCAAAAGTGGGGTGGGACTGGGGAGGAGGGGGTCAATGGGGGAAAATGGGGGGACATCTGTAATACATTCAAGAATAATGATAAGTCAAAACAAAACAAAACAAAAAATACCATAAGGCACCCTGGCTGGTTTTGCTCAGAGGCTAGAGCATCAGCCCATGGACTGAAGGGTCTCGGGTTTGACTTCTGGTCAAGAGCATGTACCTGGGTTGTAGGTTTGATCTCCAGCTCCCATTGGGTTTGGGCAGGAGGCAACCAATTGATGTGTCTCTCTCACATTGATCTTTCTCTCTCTTTCTCTCCCTCCCTCCCTTCCACTCTATCTAAAAAATCAATGGAAAAATTTCCTCAGGTGAGGATTAACAAGAACAAAATACCATAAGGCAATATTCCACAAAAGGATCCCCTTTTGTCCTGAAGAGTTCACTTATTGTCCAGTGGACTTAGCCCTTGAATCTCGAAAAGTGATTTTTTTTAATCCTATCTAATAATGAAAACAAAATGGAAAGTTTATAAATACGCTGTTTAAGAAAGTAAGATTTTGGCCCAGCCAGTGTGGCTCAGTGGTTGAGCATGGACCCATGCACCAAGAGGTCGCTGGTTCGATTCCCAGTCAGGGCACATGCCCAGGTTGTGGGCCCAATCCCCCGTGGGGTCGTGCAGGAGGCGGCCAATTGATGTTGTCTCTCATCAATGTTTCTCTTTCTCTCTCCCTTCTTCTCTCTCTAAAATCAATAAAGAAAAAATATCTTTGAAAAGAAAGTAAGATTTGGGGCTGGATTTGAACAATTAAATATGCTTAACCCATTGGCGGGTGGGTCATGGAGACACCCCAGTTTTTTAAAATTACAATTTCTTGAGGCATATTAGGAAAGACACGTTTTCTTCAATGGGAAGAAAAAGTAGATGGAAAGTCATAATCTTTGTATCCAAGGCTGCTGAGTAGGCTTCAGCAAATCTTACAAAGATGAATTCCAGAGGCTTACACTTTATGTGACCCTTCTGATGAGCCTGGGCATCTTACAAAAGAAAACCTACCACAGGTGGGCTTGGTCAGGTACAACAGTGGTGCGTTACTGTCAGCAGAGGCAAGATTAGTAGAATACAGCTAACATTGAGTTTTCTTCTGTTCGTGTCTAATTCTGATGACCCAGACACTTGGCTTCTGTGTGGATAAACCCAAAGCCAAACCTGTAATTGTGGTGGCCCCCAAAACAAGAGCACTTTATCAACTGAACAGAATCATGAATAGTCTATCTTAATTCATTATTATATTTGTTTTTTTGTTTGTTTGTTTGTTTGTTTGTTTGTTTGTTTTTACTTTACTCTCTTTTGAAAGTACCGAATTACAATATACAATATTAGTGTGGTTTCTGCTATTTTTATTTTAGGAGAATTTTTGTTTTCAAATGGGAATATTTTGATACCAGAAGAGAATAAGAAACTTCAGAAATTTGATGTTTAAGTGATAGTTTACAATTAGTAGGTGAATTATAACACACAGGAGTGAAAGGAATTCAGAAATAGTAACGGAACCACAAAATTAATATTGGAAAATCACAGAAAAGAAAAATAGTACCAGAAAACCGGAATAGGTTAGAGTCATCCACATCTTCAGAATAGGAAAAGAGGGAAAACTACCACCTCTGAGCCCAATGTTAGCCCTCACCAAATTTCTAGAACAAATCAATTTAACATATCTTGGGTATATGCCTTTGTGTACTTTGTAAAAGTTGGAAACTAAAGCAGTAATTTCTAGGAGCCAGCATGAATTCGCTAAGTAATCTGAAATGTTTTCTTGTAAATAAGGATGCCACATTCAAGTTCATTCCACTGATTGTTTAAGTAGCACTGTTGTTACATAGCTTCATGCTCCATAAGAAAAGACTAGATTACGTTTAAATGACATTGTAAAGCAATCATCTTTTTCGTTTTACATAAAACTTTTCTGAGCTTTGGTATCTTTATCTACAAAGGTGAATAATAATAATATCTGATCTACCTCCTCATATAAAGTATGACAAAGTTCTTTTAAGTGTTAGTGACATGCAATAAAAAAATCTTACAATAAACAAGAAGGAAAAAGCAGGGTGGAGGAAGGATGAGAGAGAAAAGAATAAGGGTAAGCAGGAAATGAACATGTAACATAAAAACACATTTTAGGGCAGGAAAAAGAAACCTTAGTGGAAGAACCCTATTCTTTTTTTCTTAATCCTCACCTAAGGATATTTTTCTGTTTATCTTCAGATAGAGTGGGAGGGAGGGGGAGAGAGGGAGAGAGGAAGAAACATTGATGTGAGAGAGACACATCAACTGGCTACCTCCTGCATGCCCCTGACCAGGGCTGGGCCAAACCGCAACCAAGGCACATGTCCTTGACCGAAATTGAATCCGAGACTCTTTGGTCCACAGGCTGACACCCTAACCACTGAGCCAAACAAGCCAGCGCCCCCCCACACACACACTTTTTTTTTAATAAGTGTAATGAGATCCAGGGAAATAGTGTGACTTGTGTTAAGTCTCACAGCAAATTCATGGTGAGAAGAAAGAAAACAAAAAAGGGAAAGGAAAAAAAACAAAAACACTAAACAACTAATAGTTAGAAGTCAAAAGAGTTCTCCTAAGCACTGACCTGGGAGGGCTGGTGGAATTCACCTGGCCCTCTCGCTTAGCTCTGAAAATTCCTCTCCACCTTTGGAATGCGGCGCAGGCCACCCATGTTGGACCATTGCTCCTTGCACAGTAATTTTCCCAAGGGTGCCAATCAGAAAGCAGGGACAAGTACCCCCTTTTGCTCTCAATGTTCACCCCGTTTTCACCCACACATACTTCTCTCTCTTCAGGCCAATGTCCCAAGAGGAGGAATCAGGCCCACACCTGATTCCTTTGCCCTTGTTCCTCCGTTTTACAAAATGAAGCTACAAAAAAAAAATAAGCAACCCTTTAGATTGCTTTACTTTAGGGATCCAAATTACTGTAAAGATTCAAAGAAACATACATTCTCAAACACATTTCAGTAGGTTGTTACAGCATTAAGGCATCTAATTAGTTGACCTATTTGAAGAGGAACATATCTACGTAATGATTTTGTTTCTTGTTAATGGCAATTAAGTCAGTAAAACTAATAATAGTGGCACAATATGGGTCTTATATAGAGAGCATGATCTTTTTCATAGGATATTAAAAGGTTTGCTTATGAAGATGTGTCTTAGTGTAGAAATGAAGATAATGAAAGTGATATCCCTGTGAAATAACTTTAGAAACAGAGAGAAAAAAGCAACAACCTCTCAGCTAATTTGTGTGTAGGTCTCTAGGGTCCGAACACCATTGCCCAGAGATATCTTAGCTCAGATTGTCACAGGCAAGATTTGTGTGCAGTTCTCACTATTTGTGTATTCATCTGAAAGTCTTTTTTTCCTGTAGTTTAAAATTACTAAAACCATCCCACATAGCGAAGAAATAAGAGGGGAAGGAGGCAATGATTTCCTTAAATTGTTGTTTTTGTCAATGAGATAGATCTTCTACCAGCCCAGCAAGTAGCCAATCACACATCATAAATTCCTTTGCTTCAAGACAAACTCCCCTGATGACACAGGTCAGTGGTTCCCCAAATTAGTTCTGAACACAGACTTGCCTAGAGAAGGAAAACAATTCGTGTGAAGTGAGTTATGTTTCAGGAAATGTAACAGACCGGTATTTACCCTAACAGTAATTTAAACTAATAAAATAAATAAATACCTTTTACACTCCCTTTCGTTTTCAAAGTCAAGGTCTCAGAAACCGTCAAGCGGCTGATGCGGTAGAGCAGGAAGAGGGGAGCCCGGCTCACGGCTGTGTTCTAGAACTCAAACATGTGCTGTCGAAATCATGACTGTGAGCAGGATCCTTAGGGACATTTTGGCTGTCCCTAAAGAGTTCCTAGTCAGTTTAGTCTCATCAGTCAACCAAGTCCAAGTCTTTCTTAATTCAATAAGCCACCCTTTTATGTTAACGGTCATACACAATTCATTACTTCAGTGTTATGTAGAGTACTTGGGATACCCAATCAAATGCTTGTGGGTTATCTATAATGTAACCAGGATTACAAAACGTTACTGTTCTTTGACCCCAGGGGGTGGTTGGGTTGGATTTTTCTTTCTTCCACATCAATCCTCTCTCCTCACCACCTGCACCCCCGCCGGCTGCACCAGCATCTCCACTAGAACTGCAGTGGGTTCCGTGTTTCCACTCTTCCCTCTCGTCTCCCCTCTCAAAAGCTCCCATCTTTGTAAAGTATACGATTGTCTAACCAGTCAGAGGCACACCTCAAACTAATGCAGAATAATATTGAATGTAAAGTATAATTGAAAATTAACAGACATTTTTAAAAATTCAAAATAAACAAGAAAAAACAAAAGTCCCACCAGAAGGACCCTTTTAAAACACAGATCTGCTGACATCAACCCCCTTCTCCAAGTCCTTTGTGTGGCCTGCAAAGCCCTGCGTGGAATGGCCCCAGACACCCCCCAGGCGCACCCCTGTCATTGCCCCACCGGGCCATCCTCTCCTGCCATGCTGGCCTCCTGGCCGTCTCCGGGCCACACCGGGCACCTGCCCGCCGGGGCGTTCATGATGCTGTTCTCACGACGATGCCTGCTCGGCGCGGACCTCTGCTGACACCCTCACGGCCCGGCCCTCTCCCACCGTCTGCTCTGTGCTAACAAGCCCACCGCCCCAACCACCGCCCCTGCTCTCCAGCCCCTCGCCTCGCTTTTATATTAAAAAAACGGTTCGAGGACAGTTAGCACAGTGTGTGAGCTATCGGGTGGTTTCCGTAAAATGGGGCATTTACTGTGTTTCTTCTTAAGCACTTCTCTTGCCGGCTTTTTGAAAACTAGAAATGTACAGACACGTTTCGCAAAGGATAACAAAACAAGGTTTTTTAACAGCTGTTTTCGGCATTTGTGGTTTGAACATAATCGAATTGTATTTTTTTAACAACTGAATGAATTCCACACAAGAGAACGGTGCTCACTCTCCCTCCTCTCCCTTCAAACCCGCAGACGTCTCGCCGGGAACGCTTTGACCTACATTCCCAAGGGAGCGTTTGCTGGCCTCTGCAGCCTGAAGGTTCTGTAAGTAAACAGCGCGTTATTTGTTACAGTTCCGACTTTAGCGGCAAGTACATGCTAATTAAGTTGTAAAGACTGAGTTCCTTGAATAAGCTATTTGGAGCCAGGGGGTAATTCCTCTAAACCTAAGTCTACCTTCACTGATACCAAATAGCCATATTATACCTGGCTGGGTGCGTGTGTGAAAAAATGCCTCTCTTTTTCTAACTCTGATATCTAAAATTGTTTGCCCCTAAATAACCAGCTTATCAACTCAAACTTTTAAGAGGATTTCCAGTTCCTCTTGTGTTATGAAGTTGGGGAGAAGTTCTTGAATCATTTTGATCACCGAGTGAATAAATCACCACAATACTAACATAATAAGATCACATCTTCAAACCTTTTGCAAAGTTTGTGTCCTTATGATTAAGGATCAGCTAAAAAAAAACAAAAAAAAAACCAAGTTTATGTTACAATTATGAATTAGTGTGAAAAAAAACCTATTGTTTGTAGATATACTGAGTAATTGTTTGAGAAATGTTAATTCATTGAGACTTGTAAAAGTGGGTCTTTTTTTTTTTTTATCTTCACCAGAGGATATTTTTTCATTGATTTTTAGACAGAGTGGGAGGGAAGGAGTGAGGGAGGACGGGAGAGAGAGAAGCATTAATGTGTCTCAATTGGTTGCCTCCCGCACTAGGGCCATGGATTGAACCTACAACCCAAGTATGTGCCCTTGATTGGGAATCAAGCCTGAGACTCTTCGGTCCAAAGGCCGATGCTCTAACTGCTGAGCCAAACCAACCAGGGCAAAAGTGTGTTTTCTTATTATTCTATATCCACCTTCCCAATTTGTTTATCAGAAAACTCATTATTATTGACTACCTCCTTCTTCTAGTACCCATTGCTTAATTTTTTTTCAGTTTATTCTGCGCAGGAAAAAAAGAGGCACTTAGGTAGAGAAAATAGGTAATTCAATTTGAAACTCATAACAGGAAAATTTTATCTCAGAGAAAATACCCTGATTTTATTTCTTTTCTCTGAGATAAAAGTTATAAACTCTAAAAAGGTATTTGATATATTTCTGCTTAACGGAAATTACATTTTATTCACCTTGGGGATACATAGGCTATTTAAAAAGCCATTTTATTTAAATTTAATATTTGTTACATATTAAACTTGTTAAAGGTCAAATTAAACAGTAGAATCATTTTGGTCTGCTTAGGTGATTGGGTTTGGGCCCCTCAGCCTTGAATTATTTTTATTAGGCAGAAATATTTTTAAATTGTCATATTGCCAAATCCTAATGTTAATTCATTATGTGATAGAATTCTGAGGTATAACACCAACTTCACTACACCTGTGTCTCCATGAACACAGCAAAATATTTGGAACCATTCTAAATGTATCACATTAATCAAGTTTGATAAGACAGATAAGGTGATGTATTTCCTTTGTTGACCTATGTACCACTAAGTATTTTGGTACTTATTAAATTGATTATACTGGAACTGGTCATTTTAATTCACTTAACAAAATGTAAATTAGATATACTGAGCTAGAGTGTGTGTGTATCTATATCTGCGTATAAAATGTATCTTCAGCCAACATAATTATATGTATATTGTGAAAATATAATGTGAATACATATAAATTATATAATATAAATATCTATGAATTAGATATACACTAGATATGATCATTAGATAGAATTATTATTTTACATTTTTGAATTTTCATGTTTGAATTACTCAAGTTTAGTATGAATTTTTTATAATAGTTTTTAATTTTCTAATTATATATTTCTAATTTTATCATACTACACCAGACCTCCATGAAATTGGAGATGTTGTCTGTCTTGTCCACTGGTCTATCCCCAGCTCCTAGAACATGCCTGAATCATAGTAGACACTCAAGAAATATTTGTTGAATAAATTATCCTGACTGATGATACAGAGAGAAAAAGGGGTTTCTAAACTTGCCAACTTTCTTCATTGTGTATGATGTTGACTTAATGCTATATGTTTATTAATGGCTTATCTGTCTCATTCTAAACAAAAAATGTGGGTGTTTACCCATCGGCATGTTTTATTTACCCAGAGTACTTCTGCACACTTTGCTGCTTCCTATGCCATATTTTGCCTGAACACTTCAGAGAGCTTTGGATTAATCTGAATTAAAAACTGAAAATCATAGGTTATCTCTCAAGCTTATCATTTTTATATGTACCCTTTCCACCAGAAAACAAGCAATATAGTGTTCAGTTAAATACCCTCATTCACCCTCTTCTAACTAACCGCTGTCTCCTGTCTTCTACACAGTCAGGGGTTCAGCAAAGTCTGGTAAGTGTGACACTCAAAGTGACATTGAACACATTACTACTGCAAACATAATGATCAATAATGTGCTCATGCCCTAAAGAGATAATCTAGTGGCAGATTGTAGGATCCAGATAGTGGGACCAAGATAGACAACTAGCTCACCTCTGATTCTTCTAGAAAGTGTGTCGAGAACTGAGTAGAGAACACTGTGGAACTACAGAGGTTGGGAAGAATATAGTCCAGTCTGATGGTTAAGGTTCAGCTTCCTAGGAGAGATGTTTTCCCAAAGAGATGCCCTCGGAGTGAATCCTGAAGCGCAACTAGGAATTAGCCAGACAAATGTGGTGGCTGTCTGAGGGGACAATATGCACAGAGACCCAGTGGCTGGAAGCACCTGGCATGCACAGGCAGCTCCCAGCAGGTTGGGGCTTGAGCATTTAGGAGGTGGAGAGTATCTGGAAAAGAGCCTGGAGAAATAGAAAGAGTCCTGGTCTCCGGAATCCCAGATATCCTGTCAAAAAAGTATGGGCATTAGTATGTTCTAGGCACAGTGAGGAGGAAGGGATGCCAGCAAGAGAACGTTATGCTCAGACTTTTCAGTTTCGCTAGATCACTGTCCAGGTGAGGAGGATTCAAGAGGAGCAAGACCTCTCCGGGAAGTATGTGCCCTCCTCCCTTCACTTTGCTGACGGAAAGATTAATGTCTAAGGAGCAAATTCAGTTGTCCGATATTTTGGAAGTATTTCAGTGTTAGAGCAATGGTCCTCAACCATGGTGGTACTTCCTGCATAGAGGTTTGGTCATGTGTGAGGGTGTCTTGGTTTCCAGAGGGTAGACATGTGGTACGCTGTCCCGTGCCGCGTAGCCCAGCATAAAGCCTTCGATCACCACATTGGACGTGACTTCCGACTGGCTCTCTGCACCAGATGTACGTCAGTAACTCTTCGTGCCTAACAATACTGAAAGGTTTTCCAAGAAGTTCTGCATAAGACTAATAATTCTCTACAGGAAAAGTTAAATAGAATAAATATATTCTCTCAAAATTATTAAGTAATTGATTCAGCTTTTGCATCCTGTCCATTCTAGGTATCATATGATTTCTAACCACAGATGTAGTGGACAATGCTGTTACCACAATAGAACAAATTCCCCAAATACCAGAAAACAGTTCAAGATGTAGAACCACAGAGATGTAAAACTTCTTTAAAATAATTATCATTAAATTAGCAGAGAAACATGAAACACAGAGCTCTCACTGAATTTTATTAACAAGGGCTGCTTTATAAATGTTCTGTTTTATGGCCTTTAAAATTTTTTGGAGCAAAATCGATATTGTGACAATGATATGATTTACTCATTTAGGGGTGGCCTGTTGCTTTTTTTTAATTTTACTCTTCCAGTATCCACCTGCTATGAGGGCAGTTTCGTGCCTCTTTCTTTTTCCATCCAGCTTTGATTCCCCATTGCCTCTTGTGGGATATATTCTCCAGGGCCCCTTGAAGTGTTCCCTTCAGCATATGATGGAGTTTTGAGATAGAATCAATGTTTCCTGTGATATTTCAGCCCTATCTTGTCCTGAAAGATAGAGAATTATTTCGACATGACTCATTGATAAGGAACACTTATTTGTGAGAATACCCATGTTCATTTGTAAGAATGTCACAATTCCTCATTTCGCCACTACAACATCTATAATTTGTCTTGCTATGTTATATTTACTTTATTAAGGGTTATTTCCTTCTTGTCCTTACAATATAGGTGTTGTCTGTGATACATCTTAACTCTAGTTCTCATTCTAGTGTCCGTCTAGACCTCCACTCTTATTTCCCTGTTCTTGAACTCTTAAAATTCAGCTTCTGACCATGTTATGTCTCTCACAGCCAACCTTATTCATGAAAAGTAGAGACAAACGTCTGACTCATTCAGAAAAATGTGTCCTTGGGTAGTCACTTCTGAGCATCCTGTATAAAGTTATATCATTTTTTTATAAATTCTTCTTTTACTTCTTCTTTATGATACAGTTAAAGCAGTACACTTTGTTGAATTTTTTCCATGAAATGATGTATGTAGATAGGTTATATTTTTATGAATTTTATCTTAGTAGATGAAGCGTTACAAAATATTTATTATTAAAGGGAAAATTAGGTTTAATAGTGTTGAGAACCACAGTGCTAGAGGTAAAATGCTGAACAATTCAGGCCTGTCCTTCCCCTCATGGAGACTCTCGAATGTTTTATAAAGTCCAAAAGTCATGGGAAGAAAGAAATAACTGATTGTATTGCAGCATGGTGAGAAAGATAATATAAAAGTAATATTTATCTGGACCAGTATAAGGAGGGTAAGGAGGGCATATGGTAAAAGAAGAGAAATATAATAATAATACAATCCATCGAGATGGACAATGAAGATCGCAACAACCGTCCTTGGCTAGGACTGTTTTATACCAAACGTGTCACTGTGCACTCTGGAACATCACCAACGTTTAAGATTATTATCCCTGTAAACATTGACCTTCATAGCCCTGGCCGGTTTGCTCAGTGCTTAGAGCATCGGCCCATGTACTGAAGGGTTACAGGTTTGATTCCTGATCAAGGGATTGCAGGTTGATCCCCAATCCCCAACCCCAATCAGGGTCGTGCAGGAGGCAGCCAGTCAATGTGTCTCTCACATCAATGTCTTTCTCTCTCTCTTTCTCTCACCCTCCCTTCCACTTTATCTAAAAATCAATGGAAAAATATCCTCGGGTGAGGATTAACAATACATAAATAAGTTATTGGTTCTGTGTTCCAAAAAACTCAGTCCTGTGGAATTCTGAACCAGGCTATCCTCAGCAGAGGTTCATTTTCTTATGTAGGCCATTTGGTCAAGGAATGACTCATTTCCAGCCACCCACTACCAGAACCAAAGCCACATAGAGGTGATGGGTAAAACTAACAGAGAAAGGTCACAACTTGCCAAAATTTTCTCATCCCCATAGAGGCCCAGTACAGAGCCTTGAAGTTACATGATACCTAAACACAAGACGATTAGTCAGAGAGAATACCAAGCCATCAGCTGTTCCGAAGTCCCCGTTCGACATATTATCTCATCTCCCTCTGCTTCACTCACTGTCCATATTCTTATTTAGTCCTGTTGGCATAAAAACACAACCCAAAAATTGTACTGTTAGAATAGCATGGGATGTAGTACGGAAGAGTGAATATTTGAAAGCTCCTCAGGGAAAAAAATTAAGAAACTATGAAGTCATCCATTGTCTCTAGAGAAAGTGTTTCATTTTCTTTTCTTCCCCACATGTGAATGAAAAAAATGAAGTTGTAAGAGGTTAAACCCATATTCAGCTCAGGAACATTGTGCTTATATCCAGTGTACTGAATAAAAGAGCATTTGCAAAAGAAATCAGCAGCCACGCTGGGAATGCTTTCTGTTTTAATTGCCCTCCACGGTGCTGTAAACCCCTTCATTGTTTTGTTTCCACTGGAATATCTTACACAAAAATAGAATTTTCTAATTAACTCACTGGAGACTTATAAGGATGTAATGGAGATAACTTGCTCTTGTTTTGTCATTTGAAAGTAATTAAGCAAAAGTTCTGTACTTAGGGAAAGATCAAAATTTAAATTGTTTGGTGTTTTGTTTGTTTTGTTCTTTTTTAATTATATTTTTGGTGTTTTACTAATAGCTGAAAAGTTAAATTCCGGGAGGTAAGTCAAGGGTAGCTTTAAAAGTTATCATTAATAAAGCTTGTTTAAGTTCCATTTTATGAGGCCAGATATATAAAGCTACTGGGAAAGTTTGCAACGATTCAGTGAAGGAAAACCATCTAAATATCTCCTACCCCTGCCCCTCCCCCTCCAATTTTACAGCATTTTAGAAAGACCACATATTAATATTTTCACGGTTTGGTTAGCAAAGCATAGTAGAACAGTTAATACTTCATACCAGTAATATACTACCTACAGAGTTTAAATATTAATTAAGCTTATTATCTGTATCTTCTCATTAAATTCATCACTCAATCATCAGTGACTTAGAAAACATTTCAATGAAGTTAAAATTATATAATATATTAAAACTGCTTGGAAAGGTATAAATTAACATAGAAATGTAAACTCTTAATGTTCAGGTAAACTATACAACATATAGAATTTCAACTACAATTTTCCTGACTCTTGAACTGGTTAGTGAAGTGTGAGATCTCCTTAAAACTTGACTTTGTTTGTAAGGAATCGATATGTTTTTTGAGACTCTTAATTTATGAAACGTTAGTTGAATTCAACTTTAACACAATGAAATTATTTGAGAAAAACTATTGGAATACAAGTGACACAGTCAGATTCCCTAGAAAACAGAATCCTGGCCATGGCGAGACAAGCATAAATGTTAGACCTCCAAATATTTTTCACATCTTATTTGTATATGAGCTCACATTTGCACACATGAAAGTATAATAAACACCTTTACATTTTAATTGTCCAACACCTTGTTTATCAGATATTATTCTATTCCCATTATACAGAGATAAAAGATCGAGTGTTAGGAAGGTTAAATGATTGGCTTCCCAAGACTTAAAATTTAGGACTTATCTCCAAGCTCAATGTAGCCTCAAGTTCATGTGAAAATACTCTATCAGAAATACTTAGCATAGCACAGGGCGGTTCTCAGTGCGCGGAGCCTTGCCCCGTCCCAAGGACATCACCTGGGAGTGTTGGAAATGCAAATTCTCTGGCCCCACCCAAACCAGCAGCACTGAAAACCTTGGGGGTGGGGCCCAGCAGACGGGGACTTCACAAGCCTTTCAGTGGGTTCTGCGCAACCCGAAAGTTTGAGAACCACTGGCACTGGTTTTGTTGTTGCTGCGGATTTTATTTTCGCATTAAAGTGTCACAGTCAGTACAATCTCACTCCGTTGGTAGTTTTGAGAAGGGATTCATCATACAAAAAGGCCAACTTTTACTGAATGCTCACTGTGCGGCGGTATCGTGCTATGTACTGTCACTCACTGAATGGTCACAATAAGCCCTGGCAGGGGAGTATAATGACAGGTCACTGAGACATGGAGAGATTGGGTGATTTGCCTCAGGCCACAAAGCCAATGGCAGGGAAGAGGGGTTCAGATTCAAGACCCCATGCTCTTAACTAGTCCTTAATCCTACCAGACACCATGCAGCCTGAGAACATGTACATTCAGCAAATATTCCTCCAGAGTCAGACATACTTGGAGCTGAACCCCAGCTAGTCATCTAATGAAAGGAAACTTTGATTGTGGCGATGAGGGAACCAGGCAAATTGTTTCTGAAATCCAAACATAGCTTTGTGACCTAATAAGCAGAAACATTTCTGTAAAATGTCTACTTTCCTAAAATAGTCTTCTGCCTCTGGCTTACATGGGCCATGAAATACTCAGGGGGATGGGAGTGGCCACAAAATTATTGTTAGTTTATGAATAAGGTAGCAAAATGTAAGGAATCTAATGGGAATTGTTTCCATGCTATTTTCCCATTAGCAATGATACTTTTATTGCACTGTTGCCAGGTGTTTCCATTCTGTAGTCCCCATGTTCTGAAAAGAACTATTGAACCTAGGTAAGCAAAAGTGCAAATACTTCACATAAAGAATGTAATTTGTATCAAAATATGACCATGAACAAAAAGGGAGATCTTTAGTAGCCTCCTACCATTATCCTTATTTTCCTTTTGTCTAACCTGTATTGTCACCAGAGTGATCCTTTAAAAACATAAATAAGATCACATAATTTCCCATTTAAACAAGAGTTCCTCATCACACTTGAAATAAAGCTTTATCATGGCCTGCAAGTCCTCCATGAGATGGCCTCAGGTTCTCTCTTCCAATTTCTTGCACTCATTCATTCCTCCTCGGTCACAATTGATCCTTTGCTGCTCCTTTAACAAGTCAAGCAAGCTTCAACCTCAGGACCTTTGCATTTGCTCTTCCCAGTTCCTCAGTAGCTCCTCCCAGATATCACATGGTTTGCTTCCTGACTCCATTCTGGTCTCTACTCAAATATCAGCTCCTAAGAGAGTCCTTTCATGACCACCTTTAAAATAAAAATCTCACTCTTTGTTATCATTTATCCAAAATCCACGTTTTGTTTTTTATTCATAATACTTATCACTTGTCTCATGTTATATATTCATTCATCAATTTTAATTACCTGTCGCTGCCCACTGGTATTTAAGCTCCCCAAGGGCCAAGGGTTGTCTGATGTTCTGCTGTCTCTCTGACCCCTGGAGCAGTGCCTGACACCACTATGGCCAGTTATTGTTCATTATTGTTAACTTTCTTTAATACTTTTCTTTATTTGTTTTAATGTGCAGAATGCTGCAGAATAATCACCTAAGGCAGGTACCCACGGAAGCTCTACAGAATTTGCGAAGCCTCCAATCCCTGTAAGTACAGTCGAAATTGCAAAATGTCCTCAGGATCAATTTGGGAAAGAGTATTGCAGGGTCCAAGTGACCATTTTAGTAAACTCCTAGGTTGGGGGCTATACCTAAATTAAGTTGTGAAAGAGAGTTTCCATTGGGGCAGCAGTTTTTGGCATCCTCATTAAACCATATGTGTGGGAGGACGAGTGTTGGGGTTTGGGGTTTCAGGGCAGAGGCTTAATGATAACACCTGCAGCCAGAAGCCTCTTATATATGCTGGTATCTCAGGACAAACATGTATTTCCAGAATCTTGTCCTACATTCCCCTGTAACTTAAAGTTCCTGCATTCAAATCAGGAATGTTACTTTCTCCTTTTATCTAGAAAAATGGGTGTCACAATCTAGACACCTTGGCATCTTTAATTTATTCTGTTTTTAGATGATCTGAGCTGCCTTGTAATAAAATTTGCTGAGTCAAATAAAAACTTAATCTTTTTTTAATTCTGTATGAACATCAGGAGTTCTCAAATCAATAAGCCAGGATCTAAAAGTATGCTTAAAGCCTTACTGCACAGATCCACCAACTGAGAACTTCCCCATCATCACACACAAATGTACAAACAACCCAACAGACACACACCACCGATCACACAAGATGCACAAACACAAACGTGCACAGCAGAGGCAGTGTGGTGTGTCTTACTTTGAGTCCACCACTTTTCCATCAGGAACTTCCACCCTCCACTGATGTAAAACCTCTGAATAAATACAATTTACCTATCAGATATTTTGGAGCTTGGATTGTAAGCAATTGTTTGCAGTGATTATTTGGCAAGACAATGCCACGAGTATTCTTTTGGTCAGTAAATCTTTACCTCATCAGCAGGTGTAAGTGTTTACAATATGTTGCATCATTTCCAGTGTACACGTGTGTGATACATGCTCTCATCTTGCTCACACTGGAGGTCCTTATCTTGCAAACAAAATACTGGCTTCTGGTCTAGAATGATGAAGGAGATAAAGGCATAACAAAGGCATAAATAAATATTGCAGACTCTAGTTGAAAATCGCTGTAAAAAGTCCACCAGTTAATCATTACACACAGTTTGCTTAATGCCTTTTCTTGAGGTGACATGAGAGGAGGAGGAACGTGAGATTTGGAGATGATACTTTCTTCCTTTGATCTTTTCTTCTTTTAATGAAAGCAAGTCTGGGCTTGAGACCAATGTAAGCTTTTCACTCCAGTCAAACAAAGTGACTTCCTAGGTTTTCACCATCCTATAGATAAACAAGCCCACAAGGGCCCCTTTGTGGCATAGGACAGGTCTGCTACATTTTCAGGGGCTCCTTAGTGACATAACAGTACCGCTCCTCCTTTGTTGCACGAGACTTTTCCTGAAGGGAAGAAGCAGTCAGAGAAGCAAACTGCTCTCCCGTGGGTTGTCTGCGTAGGGGCATGGGGTCCAGTGGCTGAATTGAAAGCCAGATAATAATAGCGGTGGCCAATAGGAACTTGAAACAGCTGTGAGGCAGGGATACGTTTGTAACCAAAAGCCACTATCAGCTGAAAGAAGATCACAGCCAGAACACACACAGAAGTGAACTCTTTGAGAAAGAGAAAACCATGAATCTTTTGTCCACTCCAACTGGGTGGTGCCTCTCTGATAAAGCAGTTCAGATTTAGTTTCTTACCGTCTAGATATTTACTATTCACCAGGTGTCTCTTGCATTTGGTTTCTAGTTCGCAAAAACAATTACCTTTGAAACTTTATAAGTATGTGTTCCCTGTAAAAGAAAAAGCCAAGGGTTAACGTTCTAGTATGACGCTTATCACATCCAAACGGAGGCATCTGGATAGACACTTGGCCCTGGTGCGCGCTGGATTGTATCGGCTGGGTATGTCCTGTTTGTCTGGGGTCCCTTTGCCCTGGGCGCAGACAGACCCAGGGGAGGTGCCGAATGTTGGCGCTGTGTGTTGCCATGCCTCTTTTTCTCACTTACATTTCTTTGTGCTGCTTTGATATAAGAATTAAGATTTCACAAAAAAGCATAGATTTAACCACCAAGCACACAGAAGGAACCCCCTACCCAGTTTTCAGGCTTGGGCAACAGTGAGCCCCTTTAAAATTTTACTATTGTTCCAGATTCAAGGTGTTTCATAGTATTTCTCCTGCTTCCTTTATGCATCAGTTTTGAGTCAAATGCTCATTCCGGACATGCATTCCTTACCCCTTTCATTCATTTCCATGCTCTGCTTAAGCCTTTGCACTACTTCGGTATCGACCTGAGTAACGAAGAAGGGGAGAGCCGTCTCATCCGGGCCGCTGACCCCTGGGCGACCTCCATTCCGTTACACAGCCCTTCTTGGGCCGCAGCAGCCCTTGGGCCTTCACCCTTTATCTGATGGTTCCTCTTTTCTCCTCTCTCTTGAATTCACTCTATTCTTCTGCACGTTATTATTTTCCTTGTATTATACATGCACCCTCTAAGAAGTACTCCACCCGGCACGGGGCAGTGAGTCCATCGCCCGCACACTTGCCTGGCTTTGTCGCTTCTCGGGGAGGGTGCACTTCTCAACCCTATCTGCAAAGAAGCAGCATCCGGGGAGTCCCAAAGCCTCGGCTGCACCCCCAGCACAATTCAATCCAAATGTTAGTGTTTTCTCTCTCGTGTAATTATATAATTTAGAGCTTCTTACATGAAAATTGGGACAGCTAGCGTCCTGTAGAATTCTTTCAGATGACATGTAGATATTCTCCTGAATTCTTTTTAAACATGAAATGATAACAAAACCCACACTTTGCATTTTCAGTGTGAACTAATAATGTACTTGGAATAGAGGATAAAAATCAGGGCTGCCTTGTTTGTGTTTAATGGAAACAGCTCACATCTGCCTATTGATTCTAATAGCAACCTGGGGCAGGTAAAGTTAGGAGGACACCTCCTGTATTCAGCTGTGGTCCAGCAGCATCGGCACCTCCTAAGATATGTGGAACCTTGGGCCTCATCTCTGTCTTACTTAGTTAGAAGTTTCGTTTTAATGAAATTCTCAGGTGACTCGTATAGCCAATGTATTTGAGAAACCTAATTCGCTCCTGTTCGGTAATACTAACAAAGTGGCCCACAAACCAAAAATGAGTGAGAACTACTGAAATAGATCATTGGTATACTTTGCTCCATGCATATAGACTTGGCTTCAATGAGTCAAGTTTAAGAAACTTGACATCTTGAAATTGGTAACACTGCTGTGAGGAAGAAAGAGACCGTACTCATGTTTCAGGGGATGTAATTTTCCATTGATTCCGCATAAACAGAAGATATTTTTGCTTGTTCATAATGCAAACAGGTAGGTACGTGTGTATTCTTTTAATTCTCTCCTGATGCTTACAAATTGCTCGGCTAATGAATAAGAGGGCAAGTCCGTGTGCCAGAGCCAGCCGTCCAGAGCCGGCCCCCGTACAATATGCACATTTGGCTTCTGACATGGTCATGACTGCCCAGACACCAAGTGGATTTTTTGTAATGTAATCAAACATAACTTAATTTCCTTTCTGTTTTTTGGAAGGGAATAGGAAATGTAATCAGAATTCACAGTGAGTTGTATTTCACCGAGAAACGTTTGGCATTGTAGTCATCTCAGGACGAGGGTCAGATTACAGTGATTTGATGGAAACTTAAAACTTAACCCTCCCATACCCTCACACCTTGTATTAATAGTTAAGAAATTGATCTATTAAAAAAAATCTTTGCTTCATTTGCTGGTAGTCATGTCGTTAGTGACGGTCAAGATGATCAAAGGAAATGACACATCCAGTTAACCAGGGTGTTCTTTAACCCATGTTGGTTTTTATTCCAAGTCTGTACTACCAAAGCTAATTGCAGAGCATGCACAATCCCAAAAATACAACAGTTTGGTAAATAGAAAGTGAAAGGAGAATGAGACATATCTTTAGTACTATCTCTATTCTCCAACTAGCTAATATTCACCTTCAGAGTATAAGCTATCTCTTAAAATCTAACAAGAATGTATAATTTCTTCCTGGAACATGATCTGCCCATGCTTCTTATTGTAATACCAGTTTCAAAGCGACAGACCCCACCCCTGGACCCTGGGAAATGTCAGTAACTTCACCCAGACTCTTCCTAGGTAGGCTATTGCTGATAATAGTCTAAAAAGAGAGTAAGCAAGAGGAATGGGTGGGGAGGAAGCAGGGACTCGCAGTGCTGGGCAGAAAGAAAGGCAAGCCTCGAACTAGCAGCGGTTTTCTCCCAGAAGCCTATTGGGTTTCTGACCAGGATAAAGAACGGGAAGGAAGTAAAGAAGACAAAGAGGTGTGAGCAGACAAAAAGAAAGAAGGTGAGGTCACCAAGAGGATAAGATTAAAGGATCAAAGGGGGTTAAAAAAAACAAAAACGGAGAAAGGTAATGGTTTTCGTATTAGTGACATTATTCCTTCCACTAAAATAGTCTCCAGAGACAGAAATTACAGGCCTACTTAATAAATATACCCCATCGTGTGGTTTGGTTTGTTCTATCACAAAAGCGTTGGTATATTTTGTGGGATGAAGGTGGACTTGGAAGTTCTAGGGGTCGAGGGTTTTGTCCATGACACCAAGAGTTCTCTCCATGGAACCAAGTGCAAACCAGCACCCAGTGAATTGTGATGAGGAAGAGAAGTTTTTTCTTGTCCCCCCCGCCTCATTTAAACATTAGAAGAAAATTATTTTCAGACACAAAGCCCTTTCTACACAGTGCTTACAAGAAAAGAGCTCAAATTAGAGCATTGTTCTCAGAATCATATATGGAAAAAAAAAATGTGAATACTTCATGCAAGACCTCATGAATGAAAGATCCCTACACCGGGGAATAAATGGTGTTGGACAAAATAAAATTAAATAAAGAAAACAAAAAGAAAGATCCTTACATCAAGTTATCTGCTAGAACTCTGATAAATCACATACATGACAGTCAGATCAGATAGACAAATACCTAAAAGAGAACATGCGGATCGTGGAATGAGAAGCAAAATAAACTTCTTTCTACCTTCTGAGGTGACATGAAAGTTAACTTTGGAAAGTAGATTTAACTCTGGAGAAGCTAAGCGGTGGCAGCTATGGGAAGGCCACTGTGAATGGGCAGTGTTTCCCCCTTTTCGGAAGAGATGGGGTTTGTGGTGAATTGTGGGAAGGCACAGCAGGAAGCAGCAGAGTATGGGAACACTGCAGGAACAAAATCAGAATGTCCAGCTGAGTAAATCCCATGGCTGGGGAAGCAGCAGCCACCAGCATTTACTGAGCAGTTTAACCTGCATCACCCCACTTCATCCTCACAGCAACCTTAGTGATGAAGAAGCAAAAAGCTCAGAGGGGTTACTTGACCTTCTCAAGGTCATATGGCTTGTAATGGAGTCAGGCTAATGAGTCTGAAATAAGTTCTGGTCTTTCTGACTCCACGACCTGCCCACGTCCCCACTGCACTCGCCTCCCTCGGGGACTCCTTGCAGGGCACTGCTGTCAGGGGACGGACAGAGCTTGGCCGAGCACCTGCTCTTCTAGGCATGTTGATGAAGGTTTACAAAAAGAAAGAAAAGTTGTAACGCTGCAGGACAGAAAGAAATACATTGACGTAGAAAAGGCAACAATACTTTTTATAGTGTGGCCCGGTTGTTTCTCTTTAGTGTTTCCCTACACATTTGGCTGTCCACTATCTCACTACCTGTGAGGTAGAACTTGACTCCACCTTCCTGATGGAGAAACCGTAAGTGAGAAAGGTATCTTGTGTCTATGGCAAAGGGAAAAGTTGATTAGACAAAAACATGAGGGACAAGCATTCCAGACAGAGGGAACTACACGTGCAAAATCTTGCAGGGGGTAGGGAGTGCGGCTGGCACATCAAGAAAGAATGTCAGTGTAATCAAAACAGCCTGGTACTGGCACAAGAACAGGCATATAGACCAGTAGAACAGAATATAGTACCCAGAAATGGACCCAAGGCAATATGCTCAATTAATATTTGACAAAGGTGGCAAGAGCATACAGTGGAGTAAGGACAGCCTCTTTAATAAATGGTGTTGGGAAAATTGGACAGCAACATGCAGATAAATGAGACTAGACCATCAACTTACACCCTACACAAGAATAAACTCAAAATGGATAAAAGACTTAAATGTGACCCGTGAATCCATAAAAATTCTAGAAGAAAATGTAGGCAACAAAATTTCAAACATCATACGCAGCAGAATTTTCACTGATACATCACCTAAGGCAACAGAAACAAAGGAAAAAATGAACACATGGGACTACATGAAACTAAAAAGCTTCTGCACAGCAAAAGAAACAATCATCAAAATGGAAAGGCAACCCACTGTATGGGAGAACATCATTGCCAATGATACATCAGATAAGGGGTTAATTTCCAAAATATAGAGTACTCATACAACTCAACAAAAGGAAGACAAAGAACCCAATTAAAAAATGGACAGAGGAGCTGAATAGACACCTCTCCAAACAGGACATACAAATGACCAAGAGACATATGAAGAAATGCTCAACATCACTAATCATCAGAGAGATGCAAATTAAAACAACAATGAGGTATCACCTCACATCTGTCAGAATGGTCGCCATCAACAAATCATCAAACAACAAGTGTTGGCGAGGGTGTGGAGAAAAAGGGACTCTAGTGCACTGCTGGTGGGAATGCAGACTGGTGCAGCCACTGTGAAAAACAATATGGTGCTACCTCAAACAATTAAAAATTGAACTTTCATTTGACCCAGTGATCCCGCTTCTAGGAATATACCCTACAAAGCCTGAAACACCAATCAGAAAGAATATATGTACTCCCATGTTCATAGCAGCACTATCTACAATAGCTAAGATCTGAAAACAGCCCAAGTGTCCATCAGTAGACGAATGGATAAAAAAGCTGTGGTACATATACACAATGGAGTACTATGCAGCTGTAAGAAAGAAAGATCTCTTATCCTTTGAGACGACATGGAGGGACCTGGAAAGTATTATCCTAAGTAAAACAAGCCAAGCAGAAAAAGACAAATACCACATAATCTCACTTACTTGTGGAATATAATGAACAAAACAAGCTGAGGAATAAAATAGACCCAGAGACATGGAAGTGGGGTGCAGACTGGCAGACCTCAGAAGAGGGGGTGTTGGGGGGTGGGAAGAGATAAACTACAGAACTTATTATGTGCATGTATGCATAACCAATGGACATGGACAACAAAGCCGGGGACGGGCCTGGGGGGGGGGGGATGGGGAGGAGGGTGTCAATGGGGTAAAAAAGGAGAAACATCTGTAACAAAAATAAAATTAAATAAATTAATTTTTAAAAAAAGAGAAATGAGAAAAAGAAAGAAAGAAAGAAAGAAGGTCAGTGTGGCGAAGCAGAAGA
Source organism: Molossus molossus (assembly GCF_014108415.1). NCBI lineage: Eukaryota > Metazoa > Chordata > Mammalia > Chiroptera > Molossidae > Molossus > Molossus molossus. The sequence goes on along the minus strand of NW_023425345.1, from coordinate 61,657,573 downwards.
GAAGTGAAAAAAGAGCCTAGTGAGGCAGGTGGGGTCCAGTTCCTTTGAGAGCCATTAGGAACGTGGCTTTAGTCTTGATTGTAAAAGCAATGAGAATCCGTTGGGGGATTTTCAGCAGGAAAGGGCAAGGTCAGATCTGGATGACCGAAACTGTCTGGGAGAGAAAAGAAAGCTTTGTCGGGGTGGGGGCAATGGAGATACAGAAAGGGAGAAGGATTTGAGAAATATTTAGATGAAATTGCTGGTATTTGGCAATGAATTAGCTGTGAGGGATGAAGGAAGAAGAAGTATCAAGGACGATTCTCGAGTGTCTGGTTTACGTCACCGTATGATTAGCGAAGACCATCGCTGAGATAAGAAGCACTTGTAGAGGACTACATTTGGGTGGAGATACTGAGTTTGATCTTAAACACATGTTTGAAGAGAAAAGAGTAAATAGAGTTTACACATCGACAGATTGAAATCCAGATCTGGATCTCAAAGAAAAAAGAAATTGAGGTTCTGTCCTCCTACCATGCAGTTCTCTTCACCTAACACTTTATTGTAATAATTTGATGATCCGACTACCCTGTAGAAAGCATGCCTCATAGAGGTGGGGACCATGTCAGCCTGGGTTACTGCCAGATCTCCAGCACCAGGTCCAGCACAGCAAAGAAACCACTCAAGAAATGCTTGCTGAGCTGAAGCCTCGCTCGCTAAGTGATGTCCTAAACTCTGCTCAGGACCAGCTCATCTCCCAGTTTGACTGAAGCCTGTGTTCACTGATCTCCGGGCTGCCAACTCTTGGGTCTGCTCCCTGGCTTTCATTCCCTTGCCCTTCCTGAGATGCAAGTTGGATCCTAGTGGTTTCTTTGGGAAATTTGGGGTTGATCTATCTACAAGAATTAACTTTCCCATGGTCTTAGCTGAGGACTTTCTACTTTAAGAGTAAGGTTGAGGGAAGAACCAGAATATTCAGTCCTCGAGGATTAATGGGATTTGAATAGGCAGGAGGTAGGGGAAGCTCATGAACACAAGGCCCAGAAGTACTGTGGGAAAGACTTGGACTGGGACAGAGAAATAAGAGAGAAGTTGGCTAGATCAAGTGGATGGACAGATTTGGATATCAGAATGGGAAGCTTGAGTGAAAGGAGCGGTAATGTGGAAGAACGAAGGATTCCTAACAGGGAAATGACCTAACGCACAATTTGAGGGAGATTAATCTGGCAGCAGTTTACAGGATTAATTGAAGAGATAAGAGATCAAAGGCAAAAGGACCAGCTCAGAGCCTGTTGCAATAATACAGGTGTGAAGAGATAAGAGACTGAACGAGACAGTGGAAACAGAGATGAAGATAAATGGAGAGAGCTTGGTGAATGATTGGCTGGAAAGCAATGGATGTTTCAAAATGACCCCCAGGTTTCAAACCGTGGTGGTACCTGGGAGACTAATGAATGGTGCCCCTGATGAAAAGATAGTCTTTGTTTTCTATGGAGAAAAATGAAACTGAAGAAGTTAATGCTCGTGTTAATTTTGCTATAGATCATCTTCCATTATAAAATTCACAGCAGTGGTGACCTCTGAGAAACTGAACAACTTAATGTAAATTGACTGTAAAATACATTTCTCACTGGGGTCTTGCACTCCCCAATGATGCCAGACGGACAGAGGTTTGGTTCAGCTGGCACTTCATCTGGCTGCTGGTCAAGCCAGCTGACTAGTCTCACATTGACTGCACTTCAGTGAACCTATGGGCCTGATCTCTCCCCAAGTTGAACAAGTGGGAAAAAAATATTTTTACTCTTTCAGTGGTAAATCTAAAGCTATAATTTTTCTAGCTTGTCTACATTAAGTTTACCAACAAGTAAGATGAAGGATATTTAAAAAAAAACAAAAGCAGAAACTCCCATTTAGGCAATTATGATATTTATATAGTCATACACTTAATATCTTTCTAGGATATGGGTGCGAAATGTCATTAAAATTTCACATTGTGCCCTGGCCAGTTTGGCTCAGCGGTTAGAGCGTCGGCCTGCGGTCTGGAGAGACCCGGGTTCGGTTCCCGCTAAGGGCACGTACTTCGGTTGCAGTTTGTCCTCGGCCCTGGTTGGTCGTGCAGGTGGCAGCCACTCGATGTGTCCCTTCACATCGATGTTTCTGTCTGTCTCTCCCTTCCTCTCTCTCCCTCCCACTCTATCTGTACAAAAAATGGAAAAATATCCTCGGGTGAGGATAAAAAATAAAAAATAAAAAATTTCACATTGTGACCATTACATAAATATTTTTTAAAAATACTAACAACAGCCCTGGCCGGTTTGGCTCAGCGGTTAGAGCATCGGCCTGCGGTCCGGAGAGACCCGGGTTCGGTTCCCGCTAAGGGCATGTACCTCGGTTGCAGTTTGTCCCCGGCCCTGGTTGGTCGTGCGGGTGGCAGCCACTCGATGTGTCCCTTTCACGTTGATGTTTCTCTCTCTCTCTCTCTCTTCCTCTCTCTCCCTCCCACTCTATCTGTGCAAAAAATGGAAAAATGTCCTCGGGTGAGGATAAAAACAAAACAAAACAAAACAAATAAAAATACTAACAACAAAAGTGACATATTATAATGAAGACTTTATAGATATTAATATGAACTCAATACTTCATATAGATAACATTTTATCCTGATAGTATTATTATATTGATCTCCTGACAAATTCAACTCTAATGATCCATTGGTTCCAATATAATCAAATTTAATCTATAGCAAAGATTCGAGGTACCTTGTCGAACTGTGGTATTTTAATCATTGTTTTTCATTTTTCAATTACAACTGACATACATTATTATATTAGTATCAAGTGTACACCCCAGTGATTAGACATTGCATAATTTACTAAGTGATAATCCAAATAAATCTTGTACCCATCTGACACCGTACACAGTTATTACAATATTATTAACTTATTCCCTATGCTGTATTCTACATTCCCATGACTATTCTGTAACATTCAATTTGTACTGCTTAATCCCTTCATATTTTTCACTCACCCTCCCCCAATGCCCTGTCCCATCTGGCAACCTTCAAAATTTCTTTTTTTATTCCTTCTTCTACTTAAAGAACACCCTTCAATATTTCATATAACAGTGGTTTGGTGGTGATGAATTCCTTTAGCTTTTTCCTGTCTGGGAAACTCTGTATCTGTCCTGCGATTCTAAATGCTAGCTTTGCTGGATAGAGTAATCTTGGTTGTAGGTTCTTGCTTTTCATCATTTTGAATATTTCTTGCCACTCCCTATGGCCTGCAAAGTTTTTGTTGAGAAATCAACTGAGTCTTAAGGGAGCGCCCTTGTAAGTAACTAACTGCTTTCTCTTGCTGCTTTCAAGATTTTCTCTTTGTCTTTAACCTTTTGCATTTAAATTATGATGTGTCCTGGTGTGGTCATCTTTGGGTTCATCTTGTTTTGGACTCTTTGTGCTTCCTGGGTTTGTATGTCTATTTCCTTCATTGAGTTGGGGCGGTTTTTTGTCATTAATGTTTCAATTTCTCACTCTCTCTCTCTTCTCCTTTTGGCACCCTCACGATGTGAATCCCAGGGGCTCCTTACACTGTCCTCATTTTTTTGTATTCTTTTTTCTTTTTGCTGTTCCGATTGAGTGATTTTTGCTTCCTCATATCCCAAATCGCTGTTTTGGTTCTTGATTTCATCTACTCTATTGTTGATTCCCTATAAATTATTCTTCATTTCAGTTAGTGTATCCTTCATTTTGATTGGTCCTTTTTTATGATGTTGAGGTTCTCACTAAGTTCATTGAGCATCCTTATAACCTGTGTTGTTGTTTTTTTGATATATTTTTATTTATTTATTTATTTATTGGAAAGAGAGATAGAAACATCAATGTGAGAGAGAAACATTGATCGACTGCCTCTTGCATGAGCCCCACCGAAGATCAAGTCTGCCTGTGCCCTGACCAGGAATTGAACCAGGATATCTCAGTCCATGGGATGATGCTCAATCCACAGAGCCACACCAGCCAGGCATAACCAGTGTTTTTAACTCTACATCTAGTAGATTGCTTATCTCTCTTTTATTTAGTTCTGTTTCCGAAGTTTTGTTCTATTCTTTCATTTGGAATATGTTTCTTTGTCTCTTCATTATGGCAGCCTCCCTGTGTTTGTTTCTAGATATTAGGTGGAGCTCCTATGTCTCCCAGGTTTGGTGGAGTGACCTAATATAGTCAGTGTTCTGTAGTGTCCAGTGGCACAGCTTCCCCAGGTACCCAATCTGGGCATTTGAGGTACAATCCCATGTGGGCTATGGACACTCTCCCCTTGTAGTTGAACCTTGATTGCTGTTGGCACACCATTGGGAGGGATTTGCCCCCAGCCTGATCAACTGCAAGAACTGGCTGTGACCACTGACAACCATGGAGGGTCAGCTGTGTAGGGGCCCACCCCATAGAATAAGACTTACCTCAGCAGGGCTCTGGTGCCTGCTGAGTCCTCCCTTGAGTGTGACATTTGTGGAGGTGGTTGGATGGTGCTTTGACATGGTCTGAAGCTGTCCATTGGATGCACTGGCTCTGGGGCCTCCCAGGAGGTGCAGGCCAAGGTCAGCCACCACCTGTGTTCTGCAAAGCAATCTGCAGATGGTTGCTACTTGTGCTGGGATTGAAGGTGCCCAGGTGGAGCCAAGCTTCAAACTAAGACCAGCTGCTGTTCATGCTGAGCCTGAGGCCACTTGGCAAGAGGTATGGGGCATGCTGAGGCCAGATGCTGCTTGTCTGAGAGATTTTATTTTATTTTATTTTATTTTTTTGGTACGTGCCCCTAGCGGGAACCAAACCTGGAACTCTCTGGTCCGCAGGCCGATGCTCCAACTGCTGAGCCAAACCGGCCCGGGCTGTTTGAGAGATTTTAAGAAATTTTGAAGCATGAGCCAAGACAGGCCATTCGATGGAAAAGCCACTGGAAACAGCTTGGGTAGGCCCCAAAGCTGGGTGGGGTGGGGTGGGGCCTCAGGGAACCACCAGGGCAAGGCAAACAGTTTGAGCCAGGTTGATGGAGTCTCAGATATGGCGCCCTCCTGCCAGCTCTGTGGGGAGAGGACTCATCAAAGAAGCAATAGCCTCTACCAGCACTTCTTCCTGGGAGAACGCTGCCCCTGAATGGAAGTCCTACAACTAGGAGATTAAAGCTGTCACCTGATGCTAGACAATTCAGTTCCTCCCCATATGTCTCTGGTGCCTTTCAAGCTGCTGCCCCAGTGCTGAAGTGCAGAGGGAGTGAGTCCAAGTACATTCGTGTAGGGGCCCTTTAAGAGAAATGCCCAGGACTCTAGAAGCCCTCTGTCTCCCTCAGCCTCAATTTTACAGCCATAAGTTATGGGGACTTCTCTTCCTGGCGCTGGAAACCTGAGCTGAGGGGCCTGGTGTGGTGCTGGGACCCCTCACTCCTCAAGGGGGAACCTATGCAAATATTCCCCCTGATTTTTATCTGCCACACATGGGTGTGTGACCAGCCCATTCTGCATTTCCTCCCCTCCTACCATCTTCATTTGGCTTTCTCTTTAATTTCCTAGTTGTAGGACTTCCATTCAGCCAGATTTCAGGTGGTTCTGAATGATGTTGTTCTGATTAGTTTCCATCTTGATGTGGTTGTGGGAGGATGTAAGTACCACGTTTACCTACGCCACCATCTTGACTGGAAACGTCAAATTGTATTATACACAAGCTTGGAATTACATGATTTCATTTCATTGCAAAAGTAAAATAATAATTGAAAATGCTTTTATTTCTTAATATTTTATAAATGAACTAAATCACTGTGGTCTTTTGACTATTCTTGAATTGCTCAAAATGGTCTCACCAAATGTACAAATGAATGTACAAGAGAGTTGGTCATTTCTTTAAAACTTATGAAGAAAAATGGTCATCCAAATATAAAATAGCAATGTCAGTCATGAAGATGCCATGATTCATAGTTGAAAAGAAGCCTCATTTATTGAAAGAACCCTCACATTCTATTATACCTGCAGCTGCAGCATTCTTCACACCTTGGCTTTTTTTTTCCTTGAGTCACCCATGTTAATAATTGACATTATTGCAGTCATCTCAGATATGAAATCAGCCAAGATCAATGGCTTATCTTTTGACTAACGCTTTCTTTCTTGTAGTTAATGGCTCATCAAAGACATTCTCAAACAAAGACATAAGTTTGTGTGATACATTGGCCAAGTATCATATAAAAGATATATGTAAAGGATTATTCTTCTGGAACAACAATAACAAGAATGAGGTCATAGATTCTCTAATCCCTACAATAATGCCTTTAGAAATAAAAAATTCCTTTCAAGGGTATGGAGCAGATTGGCAAAATATTTCTTTTAAAAAAGAAGATTTGTACAATTAACCTTTTATGCATGAAAACACTATGGAAAAAAATTCAGACAGAATGTTAAAAATGAGGGCTTTTGTTTTTTGTCATTGCCTGACATAAAAGATTGATTTTTTTTTTCTTTGCTTGTTACCTTCCTAGCTCTTCATCACATAGGATACATTGATATTAAAGTACTACAGTCATGGCGCACATGCAGTTCTGTTTTATTTTTAGCCTATATAATACCCGGTAACAATGGTCCCTGCTCTTACATGGACTCCATCCACCCAGTGGCCCGAGATGGAACATGGAGTCCTCATAGCTTCCTTACCTCCTCCGGCCACATCAGGCTAGTCCCGCGTTCCGTCAGGCTTGCTTACTTAGCATCACTTTCCTCTCCGTTTCCATACTTCTTTCAGGCACTCATCTTTCCATCTAGGAGTGATCTTCCTACAGCCACTCCCATTGTTAAAGTGTTTGGGTTTGCAGCGTCTAACTGCAAGCAGGTTTTTTGCTGCCTCTATCACATATTGATGGATAGATACTTAAATGCCATCACTTGTAGGAACTTTCTCCGAGAATGTGACATCTATCACATGTCACCATATCTCCTTTGCCTTTAGAAAGAAGATGATATAGTCAGTAATGTATCAGGAACAAAACACTCACACACACACACACACACACACACACACACACACATAATGATAATACTGAAGGCTGAAAAATAAGGGTGACTTCCCTTAAGTATGATGGCAGTAACCTCTTAATTATTTCTGTTATGAGAGGTGAAAGAAGTCGTCTGCATTTCTCAGAACTAACAACCTAGCATCTATTTTAACTACTTTTGACTAAAGCAACATTTGAGTTTACCTTTTTTAAAAATATATGTTTTTGTTGATTTTTTAGAGAGATAGGAAGTGAGAGAGAGAAAAAAACATCGATGTGAGAGGGAAACATTGATCAGCTGCCTTCTGCATGCCCCCTTCTGGGGACTGAGCCCGAAACCAGGCATGTGCCCTGACCGGGAATGGAACTGGGACCTCTCAGCAATGAAACAATGCTCAATCCACTGAGCCACACTGGCCAGGCGAGTGTACCTTTTATTTTCCTTTCTGAATTGTTTTGATGGTCAAAAGACAAAAGCACAAACTGTTAACCAGCTTCAAGTTATAATACTTTAAGATCATTAAGGTGCATCACAGTTTACAAAGCTCTATTGTATTATTTTATTTAATCATAAGCAACCCTATAAGATAGAGAAGTGTTTTCCCCATTTTACAGATGTGAAAACTGAGTCTATTGACTTGGCCATGCTCACAGAGCTACTATACTGACTTGCATCTGGCTGATATGGCTCAGTGGTTGAGCTTCAACCCATGCACCAAGAGGTTGCTGGTTCAATTCCCAGTAAGGACACATGCTCAAGTTGTGGACCCGATCCCCAGTGGGGGGCATGCAGGAGGCAGCCAGTCGACATTCTCTCTCATTCATGTTTCTCTCTCTCCCTCTCACTTCCTCTCTCTCTAAAATCAATAAAGGAAAACAAAATTTACTATACTGACTTGGATCCAAGACTTCTCTACCCAAATCTCTGCACTAATTGGCAGATTCTGAGCTGTCTACACACACACACACACACCTTGTGACTTGCATGACGAGGAAATAATAACAAAGAAACACTTAAAAATGGAGCTATTCAATTTAGTTATTTTTGTTTCTTCTGACAATGTTATAGAACCACATGTTTATGTATTTCCGTTTTCTGTCTACTGTTGTTTTTCTTATACCCCACTGCTTAAATATTGCATTTTCCAAGCATATGAATGGAAAATGTCCAGCTGCCCAAAAAGAGCAGATTGATATAACATGAGCTCTTTGTTTGCTCACAGAACAGGCACAAGTCATGCCCTGCCAGCTGCTTTGTCCGCAGTCTTAACCTTGTTCTGTGAGAACCACCTGTATGACTGGCTGGATAATTGATTCCATGCTCAGGTTTAGCCTGGGGATCTTCTGTTAAGATTAAACCAGATACTGCCTCGCAAGGTGAATAACATACCACTTTCTGAAGTCAGTTTGAGCCACTGAGGCCAGGTGGACATGGACTTCCAATCACTGCATTTGGAAGGAGCATCATTTTGGGAGCTTCTCATATGAAGAAACTATTCGGGCAGGGAGATATTTTAGTGCTGCGCTCAGGGTACCCAAGTATTGGGTCTGGGAGTATTTGTTCAGAGAATTGTCCTGTCTTACTCATTTCATTTCAGATAGTAAACTGCTCTAAAATGTACAGTGTAGAGGCCAGATTACATCTCTTTTTTGGGGGGAGGGGGGTGATTCATGAAAAACATCTATCCAGAGAAATGGATTTATTAACATTGGAAACTGATCACTGGGTCACTTCAAGATCCAGCAGAAAATTTGGTAGTACCTTAAATATCAAAGAAGACAAACCTAGGACTCAAGACCCAAGGTTTGCAGTCAACTTTTGGGTGGTCATCTTCAGGACCCTTAGAAGCCACTAGGCGTTTCAATGCCTGAGCAACTGGCAGTAATAGGACAATATGTCAACTAAAACATGGAAGCTCATATTATTTCAATGAAGTGTTCATTCTTTAATCAGTACAATCATAAAGGAGAGTTTACAAATGTGCTTTACTTCTAGTTGAAAATAACCATCACCTCATCCCTTGGTGAAATGACACTTTATTTGAACATGGGTTGAGCAGGTTGTTGCCAGAGAAAGACGAAGAGGTGGTGTTGAGTTTTCCTAAACATTTTCAGCTTCATTTGTTGACAGAACCTTAAGATAGTTGGAAGCTGGGCTTCTGCTCCCTACTGTAACCGTTGTTCCACGGGAAATTTACTTGTGAGTGGAGTGTGACTCGAACTCATTCCAAGTGACCTTATCTCCATTACTATCAAAACTTGGCCCACAACCTTGAAGATGTCGCTTGTTCCCATTCAATCAGAAGCAAAAGCCAGGGGACAAGTGAAGTGACATTGTGACCAAAAGTGAGGGAGCCACTTTCCACTGCTCCCCACCACCGAGAGAATTCTCTCTACTTCTGAACTGCTTCGATGTGGTGTACAGGGGATTGTTTCCTGATCCTGTGCTTCCTCCATCTGCTTAGTCGTAAATGCTTCCTAAAATATTTTTCAAAATCCACTCGCGATGTTCTAATCCTTCTTAATATATGGACTGCTTAAAATGCAAGTCGTCTTTTTTTTTTTTTTTTTTAAATTCCAGCTTTGAAAACATGCAAACAAATGGGTGAGCCTTAAGAATGGATTGGGCAAAAGTGAGTGAGAGCTGTTGGAAGCAGAGCTGAGCGATGGTGGTTCTATTGTCCATGCACCTTACAGAACAGTTTAATTACGTATCTGTCTGGTCACTTCAACAAGGAAAGTTAAGACATGGTGATTACAGCCCGTTTTTGTTGGATTAGAGGGAAATAAATGTTTTGCACTCCCTCTGCTGGCTCTGAAATTACAACAGCTCATTAACCAGATCTATATTTAGATGCCTCTTCCCATAAAAAAAGAAAAAAATGGTGTGTGGAAAAGGAAGCAAAAAGCTGGGAATGCTGTTAATTTTATTATTCATTTAAAATGTCAGGAAAAACAAACATCCTGCCCAATGCCAGCAGTTCGGATGAGCAAGGAGCCAGAAGTTCTTTTAGGCTCTCCAAGCACTGTAACAGCCTTTAAAAATTACTCCATTCCTTTCAAATACTGAAACAGTCTTTTCCTAGAGCTTAATAAAAGCTTAATAAACAAACTAGTGGATTAGTGTGTTCAGTATGTTCAAAACAGTCGGGGAACACAAAGGCATGTATTTGGTTTAGGGTGGGAGGGAGGGGAGAGGGTGTCTCTCTTGGTGTCAGAAAGGAAAACAAAAAGATCCTCACCTGAATCCGTGTACCTCAGGGGAGGCCACTTGCGTGCATGAAAGCTACCAAAAGCTGGAATTTTACAGCCAAGGGCCCTAACAAGCAATGGCTTTCTTCTTTTTTTTTTCACTTTTTTTTTTCTCTATTGATTTGAGAGAGAGAGGAAGGGAGAGGGAGAGAAAGATAAGAGAGGACATCAATTGGCCGCCTCCTGCATGCCCCCCACTGGGGATCGGGCCCACAACCTGGGCATGTGCCCTGACCAGGAATCAAACTGGCAACCTCTCGGTGCATGGGTCAACACTCAACCACTGAACCACACCGGCCAGGCAATGGCTCTCTTCTTGAGTGAGAAAGAGAGGCTATCAAGAGAGCAAAATGCTCCAGGCATCAGGGGATCAGGAGAGCCCCGCCCTGTTTTACTCTTGTTGATCAGCACATGGAGGGTTTTCCTGCAAGGCCCATCTTTGCCTGGGCTTTGCTCTCTTTTCCAGTCTTGCTTGCTTTCTTCCTCAGGCGGCTGGATGCCAACCACATCAGCTATGTCCCCCCCAGCTGTTTCAGTGGCCTGCATTCCCTGAGGCACCTGTGGCTGGATGACAACGCTCTGACGGAAATCCCTGTACAGGCTTTCAGAAGTTTATCAGCACTGCAGGCCATGACCTTGGCCCTGAACAAAATACATCACATACCAGACTATGCCTTTGGGAACCTCTCCAGCTTGGTAGTTCTGTAAGTTCTATTGATTTTTTTTTTTTTTCTCTTTCTCCCTTTTAACAATTTCTAAGTTCACTGTAAGACCTTGAATAGAGACATTTTAAAGATGGAAAACCCCATGAATCTCTCCCCAGAATGCCTCATAAGTGTTCTGATTGTATAAAAGACTGAAACAACATTTATGGAACACCTGCTATGTGCCAAGTACTACTGGGCACTCTCAGATATGATCTCTGCCCATTGGATATTGTACAAGTAATCACCACAATGTATAATTAGTTCAGTGACCAAAGTTAGTTAAAATGCCTTATTTCTGATATTAACTTATAATTCAGGTCAAACTGAAATATGCCTTCTTATTCTTTTTATTTCATAAGTACTTCTCAAACCCCTGCCAAGAACAGAGAAGCAAGAATGAACCCGACAATGAACGACATGTATCTGTGCCCCCTCATAGGTCAAGTTTTCATTATTTTAGTAAATCAAAATGATCTTCAAGTAATGGTTTGAAAAATAACCAGTCTTTTATCACAGTGTAGCAATATGCCCCACGTGTATAATGTCTGTCGATACTGATACAGGGAAACAGCAGCTGCTCGAAAGGCCGTAAGGTCAGTTCGTGGAGGAACTTTGACCAAGGCCTCTTCTGCACTATTTCTCCCTTCGCGCCGCACCTGCTCACCTGCCCGCCTCTGTCCCCAGTCATTCCACTTTGCCTGACTGCATGTCTGTCTCTTGCACGCTACTGTATATTGCTTGAAGAGCTGGCCAGCATCTTACCCATTTACTGAGGTTCCCCTCGACCCCATTCCCTGCATGTTGCATGTAGAAGATCCTCAGTAAGTATTACACAGATCTCGCATAAACCCAAAGCATATTTATTAGAAGAACTTTAGTCTGAAAGAATAATACATTTTTTGGTGATATTAACAAATTTCTAAACCGGATTTCACATACAAAGATGATGCTATGGACATACCAGTAGATGGATAGGTGCTTTAATCTTTCTTTCGCTAGAGCAGTGATTTTCAGCCTTTTTTCATCTCATGGCACACATAAACTGATTACTAAAATCCTGCAGTACACCAAAAAATATATTTTTGCTGATCTGACCCCCAAAACATAGGTATAATTTTGATTCATTCACATCAGATGGTTATTGTTCTGTTGGTAGTTGTCATTTTTATTTTTTTTTATTTGACAATGCTAGGGAAGAGAGGACAGTGCCCTTGACTAAATAGTCAAGTATTGCATGTTTAAAAATTCTTACGGCACACCAGTCGACCACAAGGAATAGATTTACAGAGATCCAGCTATTCTTTTTCACTCTGTCTTTTTAAAGCTAATTTTCCAAAAATCTCTTTGGAACTTGGTGTATTTTTCACTTATGCACACCATTGCTTTCATTGGCTTTGCCCTAACTGACTTACCATTGAGCTGAAGGTGATAATTATACACACTAAATACTGTGTCAAGATAATTACTCTCCTTGAGCAGCCAAAGAATATGATCATGATTTTCTGCAGTCACACTTGCTGTTTCTGTTAACCTGTGGTCCCACCTGGAGAATGTAGCCATTATAAGCTACCAGCTTCAGTAGAAACCGTGCTTAGTACACCTGGGACCTTTCCTCCATCCTCCAGCTGTCAGTACAGTCAGAATCTCTGCTTATCACTCTACTCCCCAAAGTCATGCTAAATACCCCTTGTGGGAAAATATGCTGAACAATCACACTGAACAATCTGAATTTACTTTTATCAATCATGTTGCTCCTATTATGATAAACTCCCTGATTTTTCAAACCCAAAAGGTAAAGGTAAAGGGACTGCCTATTAAATTCTCTGGTATAGAATCATCTATGGTAACAGTGAATGGAGCAGATAGCCTTTTTTTAAAAAAAAGTTAAACAAAACATTTCTTTATATAATTAGTGCATTCTTTAGTGCAAATTTCTTTGGCTCTAAGCAATCAGAATGTTGTGCCTAAACTTCTGTGTCCTGACTATAACATTCTCCCGCAGGCATCTCCATAACAATAGAATCCACTCTCTGGGAAAGAAATGCTTTGATGGTCTCCACAGCCTAGAGACTTTGTGAGTTGACCTTTTATTTGTTTCCCTTTTTTTCAGTGTTTTTGTTTGTATTCTAAAGGAATCAAAATAGCCTTAAAGTCAAACTTGCAGTTTGGTTTGGTTAATTGCCTGAGCTTTAAACAGATATTCACAGTGGCTTAATCTTACACACACACACACACACCTGTAAAGCTAAACAGTAAAACTCAGATTTTATCTTAATGCAACAAGAGTGATAAATTAGTTAGAATCATTATAAGCTAAAGGAGGTGTTTTCCATTGAGCAGGGACTTGCTTGCTTGAGAATGTGCATTCTGTCAGGGATCAGTTCTATGTTGGGATTCAGGCTCACTCCCCACTGAATGAGAGAGTACACACCAGGTCCAATCTGAGATGAACAAGTGTCTCCTTAGGAAACAGTAAGGTTTCATACTAAAAGCAAATCCAAAGACTAATAAGTAATGGTAGCTACCATGTGTTGAGTATATCTTATAGTCACATATTGCACTGAGCATTTGGCATACTTGATTTCAATTATCCTACAACCATTCTATAAGAGCAGACATTACTATTCATCTTAGGTTTAGTGCTGTTGAGTCTTTTACCAGCATTGCATAGCTAGTCAATAGCACAACTGGGATTTGCTTCCTTCTTCAGTTTGACTCTGAAATCCATGTTTACTGCCATGGTCTACTTCCAAGAATAGGTCAAAAATTTAGTTTTGAGTTGTTATTTATAATAAAAATAGAGCCAAGCCTGCTGACTGTAGCCTAGAGTGTAGCCCAGAGCCACTTGGAGAAGAGCTTCTTGGGGGCCACACCCTGGCCGAGCCTTTCCCAGGTGAGGGGCTGCTTCATTGCCCTGTTGAGTGGGAGTGATACTATAAGGGAGAAAGGGGGTGACTGACTGTGAGGGTTCTGAGTGTGCTGGGAGAGGAGGTTAGTTCCAGCTGTGCCCCCAACCTAAACCCCCATGTTTTTAATACTCAAGTGCAATAACTCACACAGGGCCATTGACTCTACAATGTTGGCTCTGACCAGGACTGCAGAAGGAGATGACCAATGACCACCCTCTTGTGGCCTTAGAGCCCATTACTCATTTGATTACAGAGCTTAGCAAGTTGCACATGATCAGTTTAACTTCTAACCAGGTCTGAGTCCACTAATTTCTTTCCATACCATCTATTGTGGGTGGTCTTCTTGAGGCCTATCAGCACTAATAGGTCTCATTCCAGGGTTACTTAAGTCATTCTGTATTTCCTCTAGAAAGGGAGGAATCATCCTCATAAGGAGATGCCAAGATGAACTCGTCCAGGCAGGACTCTGATGTCAGGTTAATGGCATAGGCAAGCAGTTTCCATCAGCTGCTAGGAAAAATGAGAACTTCTCCCTTATCTACACGGGGTTTGGGCGGAGGATCTTAGCAATGGAAAACACCTTCGGTCCCTTTCAAGTCTACAGGGACAAAAACAAGATGGGCTTTGATGGGTGTTTCTATAAATAGAATCCTTCCTTCCTTCCTTCCTTCCTTCCTTCCTTCCTTCCTTCCTTCCTTCCTTCCTTCCTTCCTCCCTCCCTCCCTCCCTCCCTTCCTTCCATCCTTCCTTCCTTCCTTCCTTTCTTCTTCTTTCCTTCCTTCCTTCCTTCCTTCCTTCCTTCCTTCCTTCCTTCCTTCCTTCCTTCCTTCCTTTCTTTCTTTCTTTCTTTCTTTCTTTCTTTCCTTCTTTCTTTCTTCTTTCTTTCTTTCTTCTTTTTTCTTCATGTTTGAGGTGAGGACCCAGGATTGCATATAAACACCATAGAATAAAACATTTCAGGAGAAATTCATGTGAGTCTTATCTCCCCTCCCCTCACCTTGCCCAGGGCTAAGGAGGATTAGTCAATTGGTTACTCCCAACTTCTTCCTTTCCCTCACTAGAAATCCAAGTAATTTATAAGGGCCCAATCCTTTTTTAATCAAAACAGAGCATCTGGAGAGATTTACAAACAGGAAGAAAATTTATGTCCACCAAAGACACAAGTTTCCTGCCTGCAGTATAGCTTAAGGATGGTTTGTGTCAGACAAGTAGGAATCTTGATTCATGTTTTACTCAGTTAAATTATCTCTCTCTCAAAATTAAATAGCCGTTCTTCTCCACAGAGGAAGAGCTGACTACATCTGATTGCCTGACCAAAGGGTTTTTCTGTGTCATCTGGGAAATCTGCCATTCCCAGAGACCAGGAGGCAATTACTTTTTCATACAAAGATGTAGATATAAGGTGGAGTAAATCTATAAAGCTCTTGTGAGTAATGGGATTGAAAAGCCATTTGTGTCAGAACAAGTAGAGAAATTAGTGATTTGAGATGGTTTGGCTATTCCGTCTCTGTGCCTGAATGATAACACGGAGCTTTGCCTCACAGACCAAGGAAAACATCATGCTTCTGATCTGAATCGCCATTTGTGTCCCCGAGAAAATTCTGGACCTAATGTCCTTCCTGAGAGTACCCTGCACATTACAAATCCCTCCAGGAGCAGGTCCTCCTGGACCTCGGGCTGTGGGGGATACAGGCACTCCACAGGCTCCAGGGACAAAGCAGCTCTCCAAGATGTCCTCTCAGGCAAGACTAAAAGCAGCGGGGGGTGGGGAGAGGATGGAGGAGGGAACAAGAAAGGGCCTGTGACTCAGGAGCCCCGAGCAGTGCACACACTATCTGGCAGCTTAGTGAGCGAGGCTCAGGCGAAGAGCCACATCAGCCAGCAGCTGCCAACACCTGGCCAAGTGTCCCAGCCGCTTGGACATCAGCACAGCGACACGTCCCCTCCCTTTTTGAAATACCCCTGTGCCACTGAGCCTTGACTCCTTAAAATTTCTCATGATCAATCTAACAACCATTTTAATGCAGATACTTGAGAAATGGTGGTCAGCAAGCCCAGCAAATCTCTCTCCGTCAAGAGAGGACTGAGAATTTTCATCAGTGATACCAGTCCATTGAAATAACATGTTAACTTTCCATGTAAATGTAGTATATATGAACCTGTCAATGAAAAACTAAAAACACTGTTTATTTATTTTCAGAGATTTAAATTACAATAACCTTGACGAATTCCCCACTGCAATCAGGACACTCTCCAACCTTAAAGAACTGTAAGTATTTAGGACAGACTTAATGGGAGATCTCCATTCTTCATGAATTTATTTTTAAATATGTTTGACTGCCCTGCCGTTGTGGCTCAGTGGACTGAGAGTCATCCCACAGACTGAGAGGTCCCATTTCAATTCCCAGTCAGGGCATGTGCCCGGGTTGCGGGCACCCTCATGGAGGGTGTGCAGGAGACAGATGATCGATGTTTCTCTCTCACATCGATGTTTCTCTCTCTCTCTCTCTCTCCCTTCCTCTCCCTCTAAAAAAAATAAAGAAATAAATAAAAAATAAAATATGTTTGATCATTGTACATAATATGACATAATAGAAAAAAATTTAAATTCATACAAATGTCAGTTAAGTACACTTGAAATATACTTTAATTGATTCTATCACCAGCAAATATCAGATAATGTTTTTATTTTTTTAATTAATTCATTTATTTTTGTTGCATCTGTTTCTTCTTTTTCCCCCACTCCCTTCCCCACCTTTATAGTACTGTGTCTATGTCCACTGGTTATGCATATATGCATATAAATTCTTTGGTTTATCAGCTCATCTTTTAAAATTTACAATGGATTTCTCTAATATATGTATATTAGAAAAAAATATACATATTTTTCTAAGCCATACTCTTTTTCTAACATATATTCCCCCAATATTTATATACTTTATAGATTTGTACAGAACTGTAATGGAATTCAGTTATTTGCTGAGCATTTTGACAAACATTTCTAGGGTGCATAAGTCTATGCAAACTGGAATAAAATGTATATGCCTAATGCAGTTCACATACATTACTTTACATTCTTTAAATACTTCGTGAATCTTACTTGATTTTTAAAAACCCACAATTTTGCTAAAGTAGAGCTAACCTTCAGCTATTACATTGCATATATTTTCTTTTACGTACTATAATTAGGTTTTTATTGTACCTATAACCAATGTAAGCAATGTTCTAACACTTGGAAAGGAAAATCAGCATAGAACCTATTTTCCTGGCAGAGAGAAATAAAACACACAGCTAAAGGTGGTAGACTGCAGGGCTTGTTTATAAAACACACACACACACACACACACACACACACACACCCCTTTAGGAGTTTCTGCCTCAGGAAAACCCACTTATGGCCTAACTGGGAAGTCATCGTTGTCCATGCGAGGCAGACCAAAGACTGCCACTCATCTGGTCCAGCCACAGGCCCACACAGGACCCCAGATCTTTGACTCTGCCCCTCAACCATCCAGACATTAGTGTCAACAGAAGAGAATCAGTTTGTTATTACAGACTCACTGAGCACACCTTCCTTCAGCTCAGGAAATTTTGTCCTCACAAGGAGATTACTTTAATCTCCACTACAGTTTAAGTCTGTTTTCTCGTCTCCTAGCTTCATATGGGGTCAGGAGGGTGATCATAATCTGTCTCCGAAAATGGTTCCCTCTGTTTCAAGTTAATATCTATCAGATATTAACAGCTACATTTTCCTTACATAACATTAGATTGTAAGTTCCATAAAGCACAGTTATTATGTTCAGATCCTTTATTTCTCTTTCAAGATGACAGCTTGTGAGTTCTCTTTCCCCTGGAGAGTGAGTGAGGGCACATGTTTCAAAATGCATAGAGGAATTTCACCTTGTCGTCTAGTTACTGAAGGTGCTGGTTATTGCCCCAGGGAGAGGGGGTGAGGGCTATTAAATCATTTTACCCCACACTCTATTTTCTATAAACTGTTTTTGTTTCTCTTTCTAGAGGATTTCACAGCAACAACATCAAGTCGATACCTGAGAAAGCATTTGTAGGCAACCCTTCTCTTATCACAATGTAAGTGGCCATAGTTCTTTCTGAGTTTTCCATCCTGAAATAGAGCATGTATTACGCTTTTAAATATAATACAATGACTGTTCTAAATTTGCCTGAGTTTCTCAGTCAATGTAAGACTGCACAGAGGTATATAGAGAGATATTTTGCCAGGTTTTAGCTGAATGCTAAAATAATATAAAAGATTCTTTTTTTCAAAGGACCTTCAATACGCATTGCGTTATGCTTCGTATCTTCAGATGCCTTTTCTCACTTCACAAGAATCTTATAAAGCGCTTTGCTTCTCTCTGTCTTCTAAGGAATAAACTGATTTTTAAAGTATCAATGTCAAGGTCACCTAGGCATTCAGAACATTAATTCAAATGTACTAGAAATATAAATTATTACATACAAATAGAGTCCTTTACAACAAGAGATGCCAGCCTAAGGGATGGTAGGGGTGGGAAGACTGTTTCATGCGATCTCTATACCCATTCACTGCCATGCCCGAGCCATGCCCGAGCACCGAGTCACATATATAAGTACAAGCTACGTTGCAATTCTAGAAATACACATGTTTTAGAAAGGTATGTATGAGGATTTAGGTATCATAAAAGCACAACATAGACTTACAACAATAATGTGTAATTGATTCTATGTTTCACATTTAGCACTGACATGATTGGTCATATGTAGGTATATAAGAAGAAAATAGGTAATAGGCTGGCTCTTAGTTAAAAGACACCTGGCGGATTTGGGACATAAGAGTGGACTGAGGTCATGGGGGAAGGGTCCTGAATTTGGAGGAAGAGAGTAAGGACCTTTGGGGAACAGGACTCTAGGGGCACTTCTTGGCAGATATCCGTCCTGTGCCAGCTTGATCGAGCGGCTTTCTGGGACTGTCGCAGTTGTCACAAATGAGCTGGAGCCCCAATTAGCCCTGACAACTGAAAAAAATACCATTCATCATTCCTGAAGCGTTCTGACAGTCTGTTGGAAAACTAAGGGTTTTAAAGTTTACTGCCAATAAATATTAGTCCTCATTAGAGAGTATTTACATAGTAAGAGGTTGGCAAATTGCATTGCCTTTGCTTCTTTTTCCTAGCAGCAGCAGGACTAGTTTTTTAAGCCACTCTTTTTATATGCTAATACGGCTTAAGAAGGATAACAGCCCCCAAAATTATTAGTGCTTCTATCCAATATTTGATGTTGACTAAATTCCCCTCTCCTTGCTTCTGCCTCTGTTTTCATCTCTTGTCATTGCCACCCCCCTTTGTGCCCCCCCCTCCACGATTCCCACTTTCTGTGAAGGCGAAGGCCTCCTGTGTCCATTGGCTACCCAGGCCTCATTTCTACCTCTGTTCCCCATCCTGTGCCTAACTTCCTATTCCAGCTGCCATCAGCCTCTCTGCTAGCCATTGCCTCTAGAGTCTGATTCATCTAAGGCTCATCTCCCCACCCCCACCACTGGCAGGGTTATCTCTTTCTCTCTCTCTCTCTTTTTTTTTTTTTTTTTTTTATTGATACATGCCCCTAGTGGGAACTGAACCCAGGACTCTGGTCCACAGGCCAATGCTCCAACCCCTGAGCCAAACCGGCCAGGGCAGGATCATCTCTCTCGAAACATAACATCGTATTGTCACTCTGTTGCTGTGAAACATACAGAGATCAGGATTGCTTATTTACATTAAATCACACTCCTTACCTGACATCAACAGCCTTCTACATGGCCCAAGCCAAACCTCCCGATCAGTTCACCAAAGCTCAACTCAATTACCCTTCGCCTAACCCTGACCAACTAAGCTAAATTCATAGAATGAATCTCTTTCCCTCTTTCCTTTGCTCCTGTGATTCTATCTCTTCCCTGTACTTATGGACGTTTTCTTCTCCAGGGTCCATTTCATAACGAGATCGGGCACTTTCAGGGTGGTATGGCCGTGGACTCCAGCGTCCATTTCAAATGACAGTTCCATGAAGTGTTTCCTGAGCTCATGAGAGTACTCCTTTCTGAGAACCCTATAGCTCCTTACTTGTATTTATGATACCTCTGCCTGATGTATACAAGCGCGTGCATTATATCTGCCCAGTGTGCACACATATGAACATATAAGCATATAGTGGAGACAAAGAGGAATATAATATTATGAGGGAAACTCCATTTTTTAATGCTCATGCCTATGTCCCAGCTCTAGCTCTCTCTCGCAGATTATTTAATGCAAGGGAAAAGAAGAGGTCAGGGTGCAGAAGCACAGAAGGGGACTTAGGTGTGTTGGGTGACAGCTGTACCCCAGGCACTGTGCCGGGCGTTACGCGTGCAGCGGCTCCACCAATGCATACCCAGACCCTACAACCATCATTTTCCCAGCGCAACAAATTAGAAAATTGAAGCTCTAGGTGGTAATAAACTCGCTAAAGTATCTGAGCCTCAGTTTCTTCCTCTGGAAATAAGGAAAATAGTATTTAAGTGTCTATGCTATGGATTTTATTAAATTGTTGGATAGATCCATTTGAAAATGCTTTGTCAACTACAGAGTGATATAATCTTTAAAAAAAAAAAAACAACTTTTTCCTCCTCACCTGAGGATATGTTTTTATCGACTTTAGAGAGAGAAGACGGGATATATATATAGAGAGAGAAAAACATCAATGTGAGAGAGAAACATCGATCAGTTGCCTCCTGTACGTGCCCTGACCAAGGATCACAACTTTTTAGGTGTACAGGATGATGCTCCAACCAACTTTTGGGGTGAACGTGATATAATCTTATGTATTTGTTTTATCCCAACTGATTCCAAGCTTCTTTAAAGCAGAAATATGTAATCATTCTCCTTCACACCCCTAGCATGCAGCATAATGCCAGGCATCTGGTAGCTACCCAATGACAGCCCCGTTAATGGATCGGTCTCAGTCCCTGCAGCAGCTACCCTCATACTCTGAGCATAGTGGATACCAATAAATATTTGTTGAGTTTCATTGAACTAGAAAGATGTCTCATCTCAGAAGTATTTCTGGGGCCCCATTGACCAGGCAGTGCAAATACCACTGCGACATTGAAAACATCTGTAAAACAAAATATTTTTTAAGCTCTAATAACGTCTCACCTTTTAAAGCGATAATTAATTCCAAAAAATTCTGACATTATAAAAGAAAAACCAGAATAGCTCATTTCTTCTCAAATAATTTGAGGAGTCCCTTTTGTGTGTTATGATAAGATTTGTCCAGAGGATATCATCTTCATGTAGATATATAGACCTTCACCTTTCTTTAATTAATGATATGCTTGCCAGCACCTTGGATTACCACTTTGCCATTCAATGCATAGTCCACAAATGTTGGAGGCAGAGAAAGATTTTTTTTATCTTTATTGCTGAAAGTTCCCGCTTTTCCCCCCATTGCCCCTCCTCCCTGCCCTCACCTCCTCCTGCTCTCCCCACCTAATGTCTGTGTCCATTGGTTGTGCGTATGTGCATATAAGCCCTTTGGTTCATCTCTTCCCAACATCCCCACCCCCTTCCCTCTGAGGTTTGTCAGGGTTCCCTACTTCCATGTGCAGGGGAAGATTTTAAAGCAGTAACAACAGTTCACTTGCTTTTCTCCTTAGTAACTATCATTCATATTTGCGTTGCTGTCAGAAATTTTCGATTTTATATAGCATGGATTTCTTACCAAAAGTCTCGTAATATGAGTTAAAATACTTCTGAGGTTTGCCAGAAACCATGTGATCAGGAATGTTATGTAATATAGTATAATGAAAATTACGTAAATACGTTTAATGTACTTGTTGAAATTTTGAACGAGTACTCATTTGCCACTCAAGTTTTATACTAAGACATTGGTGTTTGGTCCTGGCCAGTTTGGCTCAGTGGTTAGAGCATCAGCCCACGGACCAATGAGTCACGGGTTCAATTCTGATTAAGGGCATGTACCTTGGTTGCGATTCATCCCTGGCCCTGGTTGGGGTCATGCGGGAGGCAGCCACTCGATGTGTCCCTTTCACGTCGATGTTTCTCTCTCTTTCTCTCTTATCCTCTCTCTCTCCTTCCCACTCTATCTAAACAAAAATGGGGGAAAAAAGTCCTTGGGTGAGCGTAAAAAAACAACAAAAAACAAACAAACATAAAAAGACATTGCTGTTTGGATTTGTTTCAGACATTTCTATGACAACCCCATCCAGCTGGTTGGAAGATCCGCTTTTCAACATTTACCTGAGCTAAGAACACTGTAAGTTTTTCTCTTACATACCCCTTTCCCCTTGTAGGGTTGCTATAAAAACCAAACGAATACTATCAGTTGAAGTGCTTTGAAAATGGGAATAAAAATCACCATTTTCCGGAATCTTCTCCCAACAATACTCGTGTACCCCTCCTTCTAGGACTTTGAATGGTGCCTCACAAATAACTGAGTTTCCGGACTTAACTGGGACAGCGAGCCTGGAGAGTCTGTAAGTGCTTGAGAAGTCTCTTGACTTTGACCAGAACAGGCACTGTTTTTAAAGCCTGACCAGTCTCAATGTCAGGGAGTCAAAATATGTCACTCTGGGATGCCTAAATAAAAGAACTATGTCTGGTTTGTGTTTCGACAGGACTTTGACTGGAGCACAGATCTCATCTCTTCCTCAGACCGTGTGTGATCAGTCACCTGACCTCCAAATGCTGTGCGTATCAGTGAGGCAGTGACGTTGTGTGAACAGTAGCTTCCATTTGGGGTCCTTTAAAAGGGGAGAACGCTGTCTCCTTGCAAGGCTCCAGCAGGTCAGGCCTCCTCTGCCGCTCTGGGCCAGGCAGTGGCTCTGGGCAGATCCTGGCGTGATGGCATTGCCCCTTTGGGTCCAAACTCCAGACGGTCTCCCACTGGAGTTCCAACTGGCACACATTTCCTTTCAGAACATGGATATGAACAAGCCCACATAACTTCATCCCCCCCCCCCAAAGCCTTTGTAGAGCAGAAGAAGAAAAAAATAGCAAAATAGATTTAAAACCCACTATGGATGCCAACATGAAAAATTGAGCTGACAGATGAGCGACAAACCTTGATAAAGATTCTTCCGGTATGGTTGCAGGTGCCATGTTCTGATGCTTCCTCTAATGGTTAAACTGTTTGCATATATTCCTTCTTTCTCTCTGCCTGTCTTATGTTTTATGAAAAGTAGTTTATAGGAACTGAAAGAGCCTTGCTTTGACCTTCCATTCTCAGCCCTCTCTCTCAAATCCCACTCAGCTCTGTAATCGTCCTCTCGAGCATTGTTGGGACGGAATGAAAGGACCCTTCGCCGTTTGCCAGGGCTCTGTTCTCCTGAGCAGACCTCTGCAGCTGCTGAAGGCCTGTAACTGCACCCTGGGCTTTACCTAGTAGCAGAACTCCAAGCGGGTTACACATGCGAAGTGGAAGAATGGGAAGGGCCGCCGTGGTGCCTCCCCTTCGCCAGCCCGCTGTCACGTGGGACCACAGCTGCTCAGTGATGAGGGGTTGCACTCACCACGTGACAGCCTTAGAGTCAGGCACCCACGTTGGAAGGAAAGGGACAGAGTTAGTCTCCTCTTCCTCACCCCATATTGCCCTGGGATGTGTAGATACAAATGCGAAAACTGAGGATTAAGGGTGTTAAGTGCATTTGTCAAAGTCACTGAAAGAAAGTAGCAGAGTCCAAATTTTAAATACAAGCAGTTTGATCGAATAACTGAGCAAAAGTGTCTGAACAGCAGGTGGTGGAAACCCTGGGGCTATCTTAGCATTCTGCCTACCGCACCCAGAGTAAGTATAATTAGCCTCATTTCTTGAGGAAACTGGCTCAATAGCGTGACTAGGACTTTACATCCCATAATTAATAAGTAAGGAGCCAATATTTAAACTGCATCTGTCTCCACCATGTCACAGTAAATGGTAAACCACCAGGTCTAGAACTGCATAAATGGAGGCTGACTGATAAACTGGTTATGAATAAAGGCTCTGGGGTCTGTTTTTCATGTTCAAGTCCTGTCTCTCTATGTACCAGCGCAGTGTTTTTTGTTTTTGTTTTTTGTTAATCCTCACCCAAGGATATTTTTCCATTGATCTTTAGACAGAGTGGGAGGGAGAGAGAGAGAGAGAGAGAGAGAGAGAGAGAAACATTGATGTGAGAGAGACCCATCAATTGGTTGCCTCTCACACAACCCTGACCAAGGCCAGGGATCGAACCTGCAATCCAGGTACGTGCCCTTGACTGAGAATCAAATATGCGACCCTTCAGTCCATGGGCCGATGCTCTAACCACTGAACCAAACTGACCAGGGCCAGCAGAGTGTCTTGAGCAAGTTGTTTATTACTTCTCAGCTCTGTTTCTCAGCCTATAGAGGTGTAATTAATTACTTCCTTCAGAGGATCATCATGAGGGTTAAATGAGTAACTACCTGCAAATACTTGTACCAGCACTGGGGACATTGTAAACTCTCAGGCAGTGTTAACTCATCGTCTTGTTTCTCGCTTCCTTTATACCATTATTCTTTTCTCAGAAGGGCTTGAAAAACACAAATGCACCAATGGCAGTATCTTGCCATTTTCAAAGCACTTCACTACACTATTGCTTTGTTCTTCACAATACCTCTGCAACATCAGCAAATCAGGTATTCTCGTTGAAGGAGAGAAGATACCGATGCTTTGGCCAGTGAACCAGGTACCAGGAGTTGAAGTTGAGAATAGAACTCAGGGTCCTCACCTCTACTACAGTCTAGATTCTAGAAGTAGGGATCTGAGAGCTGTCCCTGCAGCTGAATCATCCGCTGGGTCTCTGTTACATGAGGAAATTTCATTGTCCCTGGGTGGCTTTGCCCCCAAGTTGCTTTGTCCCCACAGGACTTACTTGGCTGTGTGTGGCTTTCCCCACTTACCAGCTGGTGATCTTAGACAAGTCATTTCACATTGCATGGGGGTAATCAGTGTCTCTCTCATAAAGTGACCACAAGGATTGAATGAAATAGCTGTAAACATGGTATCTGTATATAAGAAGTTCTTGCTCAGTGTTAACCATGAAAATCATTAGGTAGAAGTGAGGTAGGAGGTGATACTGTGTCTTTATGTAGAAGGTTTTACATACCTCTACTAAGAGGTACACAGGAAGGATTTGTCCCCTTGAAGTCTGTGGAGATGAGTGAACTACATTATTTTCAGCTTTGATAACACCTGTGTCCGTTTTATTTTACTCACTTTTCAAAATTATATACCGTAATTCAGGTACGTTTGTGTATAGGTAGGAGGTATTGTTTTGTTATTTTGTTTTATATTTGGTTTGGTCTTTGAAACCTCTAGTATAAATCGCAAATTTGTGTTTGCAAACAGCTTTATCTGAACTATTTATTATGTGGAATAAATTAATTGTATTTTTATATAAATCCAATTTTTCTATAACTGTAGGATAAAGTAATCTATTAAAGAATAAAATAACTGCCTGGCCAGTGTGGTTCAGTGGTTGAGTGTCGACCCAAGCACCAAGAGGTTGCCGATTTGATTTGATTCCCAGTCAGGGCACATGCCCAGGTTGTGGGCCTGATCCCCAATGGGGGACAAGCAGGAGGCGGCCAATCAATGTTCTCTCTCATTGATGTTTCTATCTCCTTCTCTCTTCCTCTCTCTCTAAAGTCAATAAAGAAAACAGCCTTGACCAGTTTGGCTCAGCAGTTAGAGCGTCAGCCTGTGGACCGTAGAGTCCCGGGTTCAGTTCCCACTAAGGGCAAGTACCTCGGTTGCAGTTTGTCCCCAGTCTGGTTGAGGTTGTGTGGGTGGCAACCACTCGATGTGTCTCTCTCACATCGATGTTTCTCTCTCTCTCTTCCCCCCTTCCTCCCTCCCGCTCTGTCTGAAGATAAATGCAAAAATGTCCTCAGGTGAGGACAAAAAAAACCAAAAAATTTGTTTTAAATAAAAAAGAATAAAATAACTTAAAAGCCTCTTAGGAAACAGTACTGACTTTTTTAGTTGCATAGTGGTGATCTGGTTTTAAGAATTAAAATCAGGCATGAAAACATGTTAGCTGGTTAGCTAATAACTTCTAAAATATGAGACAAGTTAAATATATATACATATACATATCTGTGTGTGTGTGTTTAAAACTTTATCTACCAAGCTTTCTTTTTTTAAGCTTTCTGCAAATTACCATGGCTTGTTTTAGATTAGTTATATTTTACTCTAAATATATCCAGATGGTTTTGTTATTCTGTAATTTGTTGAGTTTTGGCTGAAGACTTTCTTAGATTTCCACCCCCCTCTTCCTGTAGTGATTGATTTCAAAGTTAATGCTATGTTTTGAATTGTTGTTGGGTGTTTTATTTTAGTTAATTAGAAAAGAACCCACAGTGATTCATTTAGCTGTAGAAATATAGCAGCTCTTAGAAACAGAGGTAAAATTATTTAATTTGATTTGTACTCATTTCAGTAAGATAATAGCTAGAACATTGTAGATCATCACTAACAAAATATAAATAAATTCATTAAGTAAATTATTTAAATCAATTAAAGAAGTATAACAGTTACATTTTAGTAAATGTTTGAATCTTCTGCTTAATCCAATAATACTGGTGACTACCTGCTCCATGTCAGGCTGGAGAAATGTTCAGTGTCGGCCTTTGGGAGATACATCATCTTGTAGGGTAAAGGGGAGCAAAGTATGTTTCCTTACGATTAATATGTAACAGACTTTCCCTTGTGTACCTTCTGTTTTTCAGAGATCTATCTTACAACCTGCTGGAAGATTTGCCCAGTTTTTCAGTCTGCCAAAAGATTCAGAAAATGTACGTCCATAAAGTCTCTAAGTCACTTAGCAAAGACTAAGAGCCCACACTCACATTTCCAAGGCTCATTGATTTGCCTGCCCTGTGGTTCACTGGAAGACATTTGATGTGTTTCCTTCTTACACACACAACATGTGACTGTATAGATTGGCTATAAGGTTGGGAAATACAGATAACACTATTTTACCATGCTTTGTACAATAAGTAAAATATTTAATATTTCCTCTTTTTCACCCTGAACTTAGTGTAATAATGAAGTAGGGTTGTTTGAGCTTTGGGATTTTGCTAAAGTTACATATCCGAAAAGTGGTATTGTTTTTTAATATGGGGGACTTGAGTTTGTTGGAATGTTTGTTTCACAATAGTCATCTTTAGAAGAGGAGCCTCATTTGTCATATTTGAGATGCCATTGATGCTCCTTACACATGACACATTTTAGAATTCCTCTCTTAAAATTGCCAGCTCCATAAAATATCAGCCTTATTTCTTTATAGTCATACTTTGGATGTGGTCAAAACAATATTAACCATTTATCCTTTCCCATTTAATTTTCCCACTTAATTACTTTTTTGGGCAACTAAGGGAGAAAAAAATAATCTATCTTTGAAAGGTAGATCTGAAACTCCTGAAGACCCTCAAATACAACAAAGGCTCAGAAGGCAGAACCAGGAGAGGCACCCTCACAGAGTTTGAATGAAGATGGCATTTGGAACATAATTTTATGTTCACCTAAAGGAATGAGCTGCTTTGAAGGAGAGAGCAACAATATTTGTTTAAGTGTATAAACTGTAATGTTCTTTTTTAAACAGAACAAAAAAATTTTAACGGTCACTTGAAAGTCACATTTCATGTGTTTCTTTGATTGAGGGCAGGTAATCTCTCTGTAAAAGTTCTCTGAAGACTAATCTTTGAAACCAGTGACTTTGAAATCAATCTTTGGAACTCTCTTATTTCAGAGACCTGCGACATAATGAAATCTATGAAATTAAGGCCGACACTTTCCAGCAGCTGCTTAGCCTCCGATCTCTGTGAGTACTGCCTCTGGCCCCTCCCATCACCGGGCACTTTCCTTCTTTCTGGGTCTTTCCCTAATCATTTATTTTCACTCTACATCTGTGTTGTTAGGCCTTCATGAATGAATTTGCTATGAAAAGGGTAATATTTTGCTCCAGATCATTTCCGGAAATAAATTCAAAAGTCATAAATTTGCACTCTGCTCCCTGCCAGTCAGCAGACCTGAAACGTTGACTAAAGAGGAAGGAGGCCACTCTGTGGAGTAGCTGACAGAATGTGTTTCTGTTTATGATCTGGAATTGTCAGGAATTGTTTTGCATACGATGATTAAATGACCACACAATTCTTCCTGCCCTTTTTTTCTTTGGCGGTTAAACAGTTTTTCTTTCTTCTTTTTAAATTATTTTTTATTTTTCAATTACAGTTGACATACAATATTATATTAGTTTCAGTTGTACGCCCCAATGATTAGACATTATATAAAGTACTAAGTGATTACTCCAATAAATCTTGTACCCATCTGACACCATACAAAATTATTACAATATTATTGACTATATTCCCTATGATGCGCTTTATATCCCCATGACTATTCTGTAACAATCAATTTGTATGTCTTAATCCCTTGGCCTCTTTCACCCACTCCCTCAATCCCCTCCCATGTGGCAAACATCAAAATGTTCTGTGTCTATGTCTGTTTCTGTTCTGCTTGTTCATTTATTTTGTTCTTTAGATTCAATTGTTGATAGATATGTATTTATTGCCATTATATTGTTTATATTTTTTTCTTCTTAAAAAAGACACTTTAACATTTTATATAATGCTGGTTTGGTGGTGATAAACTTTAACTTTTTCTTGTCAGGGAAGCTCTTTATATGTTCTTTAATTCTAAATGATAGCTTTGCTAGATAGAGTAATCTTGGTTGTAGGTCCTTGCTTTTTATCACTGAACATTTCTTGCCACTCCCTTCTGGCCTGCAAAGTTTCTGTTGAGAAATCAGCTGAGTCTTATGGAAGCTCCCTTGTAGATAAGTAACTGTTCTTCCCTTGTTGCTTTTAAAATATTCACTTTGTCTATAACTGTTTGCATTTTAATTATGATGTGTCTTGAGTTCATCTTTTTTGGGACTCTGCACTTCCTGTATATCTATTTCCTTCACCAAGTTAGGGAAGTTTCTTGTCATTATTTTTTAAAATAGGTGTTCAATTTCTTACTCTCTTCTCACTCCAGCACCCCCAAGATGCGAATGTTGGCACGCTTGAAGTTGTCCCAGAGGCTCCTTACACTATCCTCATTTTTTTGGATTCTTTTTTCTTTTTCCTGTTCTGACTGGGTTGGGTTTTTTTTTTTCCTTCTTTTTTATATTTCAAATTGTTGATTTAATTCTTGGTTTCATCTACTCCACTGTTGATTCCCTGTAAATTATTTTTCATTTTACTTAGTGTATCCTTCATTTCTGACTGGTTCTTTTTTTATCATGTCTATGTCCTTTTTCATGCTGTTGAATTCTAAATTCCTTGACATTCTCACTAAATTCCTTGAGCGTCCTTATAACCATTAGTTTGAACTTGGTATCTGATAGTTTGCTTGCCTCCATTTTATTTGGTTCTTTTTCTGGATATTTCTCCTGCTCTTTCATTTGGGACCTGTTTCTTTGTCTCCACATTTTGTCTCTTTTCCTGTATTTGTTTCTGTGCATTAGGAAGAGCTGCTACATCTCCTGGACTTGGTAGAGTGACCTTGTATAGTAGGTGTCCTGTAGGGCCCAGTGGCATGGCCTTCCCAGTCACTTGAGTTAATCACTAGAGGTGTGCCCCTATGTACGCTGTATGCACTGTCCTATTATAATTGAACCTTGATTACTATTGGTGTCATTGGGGGAGGCTGCTCAGCTTCAAGGATCAGCCATGACTATAGCAGAGGAGCCGCTGTACAGGAGTCAGCCCTATGGAGGAGGACTTGCTTCCGTAGGGCTTTGGTGCTCACCAAGTCTGCCCCTTGAGTGTGTCACTCATGGAGGTGGTAAGGTTGTAATCTTGTGTGATCTGACACTGTCCACTGGGTGTTCTAGCTCTGGGACCTCCCAGGAGATGAAAGGTCATTCACCACCTGTGCCTTGCCCAGGGCTACTCGCATGAGCTATAGGGCAATCTGCAGATGGGTGCTACTTGTACTGGGTTTAGAGGTGCCCAGGAGAGGACAAGCTGCAAACCAAGGCCAATGCTGCTAGTGCCAGGCCTGGAGCCACTTAGTAAGAGGTATAGGAATACAGACGTGAGCTGCTTCTTATTTGAGAGATTTTAGGACAGTTCGAAGCATGAGATAAGAGAGGCCATTTGTATGGAAAAGCCACTAAAAATGGGTTGGGTGGGCTCACAAGCTGGGTGGGTCAAGGATCTCAGGGAATTACCAGGGCAGGCGAACAGTGTGAGTCACGTTGATGAAGACTCAGACATGGCACCCGCCTGCCAGCTCTGTGGATGGGGACAGTGTCTCAGAAAAGGAATAATGGGCTCTGCCAGCACTTTTGTCTGGCAGAAAGCTGCCTGCTGCCCAGTTCTCACCCTGATGCCAAACAATTCGGTTCCTCCCCATATGTCTTTAATTTCTTTCAAACTGCTACCCTAGCACTGGAGCTCAGAGGGAAGGAGTCTGAGCAAGTCTGTGTGTGGGCCCTTTAAGAGGAACTGCCCTCCTTTCACTCAGTCACAGTCCCCAGTGGTTTTTACAGCCAGAAGTTCTGGCTCTGGAACCCTGAGCTGGGGAGCCTGGTGTAGTTCTGGGACCCCATTGCTCCTCAGGGGGGACCTCCGCAGCTGAGTTATTCCTACAGATTTTAAACCACCACATATGGGTTTGGGACTAGCTCATTCTGCATCTCTGTCCTTCCTACCACATAAATGTGGACTTTTTAAAACCTAGTTGTAGGACTTCCACTCAGCTCGATTTCAGGCAGTTCTGAATGATGTTTCTTCTGTAGTTTAATTGTAATTTTGACGTGGTTGTGGGAGGCTTCAAGTACCACATTTACCTATGCTACCATCTTGACCAGAAATCTTAACAGTTTTTCAAAGTGTGTCACGAAATGTTGAAGAATCACGTGGGGGGTGAATGTAAAGTATACAGATTCCAGGTCCTCAACTGCCTCATGAGTTAGAATCTCTGGAGTGGGGCCTGAAAATCTGCATTTTAACAAGTAACTAAGGTTGACAACAACAGTCTTCAAAATGCTCTGTTGCTCAGACAAGTAAGATTTGTAAATATTTAATTCCACTTTATGATTGAAAACCCTCTATATTAATCATTAATGAAAAAACACTTGGTAACAGATTTTCTTTTTTGATGACAGTAAAAACTTTTCCATCCTACAACTGGGTTTCAGTGTAATTTTGATGAATGATGACAATATGCAATGTTTAAACTATGGTATATTGTTAAAAATCTTTTATTTCCTAGAGTTTTTCTTAATACTTAAAAGATTATACCTTCATAAAATAATACCGTTCCTCAAAACATTTTTTCTTCTTTTTTTTCTTTTTTTATTGATTTTAGGGGGAGAAGAAGGGAGAGGGAGAGAGAAATAGAAACATCAATGAGAGAGAACATTGATCAGTCGCCTCCTGCATGCCCCCCACTGTGGATCAGGCCCACAACCTGGGCATATGCCCTGACCAGGAATCAAACTTGTGACCTCTTGGTGCATGGGTCCATGCTCGGTTAACCACTGGGCCACACTGGCTGGGCATCCATTCCTCAAAACATTTTAAATTCATCTTTAAGAATCTCTTTCTCCTTGCCTTGGCCAGTTTGGCTCATCATTTAGAGCATCGGCTCATGGACCAATGAGTCTCGGGTTCGATTCCAGTCAAGGGCACATACCTCAGTTGTGGTTTAGCCCTGGCCTGGTCGGGTCATGCAGGAGGCAACCAGTCAATGTGTCTCTCTCAAATTGATGTTTCTTTCTTTCTCTCGCTCTCTCTCTCTCTCTCCCCCTCCCACTCTATCTGATGATAAATGGGGAGGGGGGGGGATATCCTTCGGTAAGGATTAAAAAAAAAAATCTCCTACTCCCAAAAGTTTACTTTAAAAACCATCTTGTTCTTAATTTAATTGTATTGCTTTTTCCTTACTTTTGGTCTAAATCAGCTTGTGAAGTTCTTTTAGTTATTTAATAAATGTAAAACAAAAATACATTGCCTACTTTTATTTCCTAATTTATTCACCAGGTTGGAGTTCTGGCTGTTTCCAAAAGTCAGTATTATTATTATTTTTTTTTTTTTTTTGAAAGGCTGATATAGTTGATAATACTTGTATTGCATTATTGAAATTTGCTAAGAGACTAAAATCAATTGTTCTCACTAAAAGATGTATTTTTATGAATAAATATATATACTTATCTCCTATTGTCTTCAAGATCAAGTCCAAATTTCCTAGCACTGCCCTTTATAGCTTGATCCCAACCTCCTGGAATACTGTCATCTTCACCCACACATTCTTAGTTCCCTGACACACAGACTGTTTCCTGGTCTTGTGGCCCAGTTGGTTCCTTCCCACTCTTAACTTGCCCTTGTCCATCCCATAAGAACATGAATCTTTTCCATTCTCTGCTGTAGGACTCAACACTCAGCATTGTCATCAGGTGAACCATGCCCTACTTGAAAACAACAAGAACTTTTTTATCTTCTTATCTCCAGAGCCTAATGCAATGGCTCTCTCCTTATTTACTTAAGAATTTCAAACATGGTTCTCCAATTTTTGTCTTTCTAACTCAACACTCTCAAAATCCAAGCTCAGTTTCTTAGTAATCTTTTTTGAGAATGACTGGTGCCTAGTGACTTCTGTAAAAAGAGGTGATTGGCTCAAATGGCCCATAAGACCCTGCAGTAGAGGGCACTGAGTTGTGATTAGACATAGTTCTACTTATTTCTATTTTAATCTTGCGACTAAAAGTATAAATAGGAAACATTGAGAGCCAGGTGGGTAGTGGAGTGCTAAACTGCACTGTATAGACAAACAGAAAACAGGCGGGATTGTTAAGTTAGTGCTTATACAGTATAAAGAATAAGCACAAAACAGAGACAGAAAGGTGAAATTGGTGACAGTTACTGTCTAAGCCATGTAAAAGATTGACTTTTTTTCCATTTTTAGATTTCCATATCAGATATACTCTCCGGTCAGATAATTATGTGACCCAATCTAACTCAACTCTAATAAAATAAAATAATCCCTTTAATAAATTAAATCAGTTTTGGTTTGGGGTTGGAGAGATACCTCTATTTTTATATCTCGTTCCCCAGGGATTCAGAAGTGGACCCGAATTCCAGTTCCTCACCTTCCCTTTACAGCTTTTCCAGGAGCCCTGGCATCATTAGAATTCTAGCCTTGTGTCTTATGAACTATGTGGCATTTTGAGCTTTAGATTCTCCATCAATAAGTTGAGCAAAATATAGAAATGATTGTGAAAACTCATTGAAAGATGAAAATCACATGCGAATTATGAATTATTAGTATTGGGGGGGCATGTCATCAGATTGTAATGATAAGATTAGAAATTCTGGATATGGGAAGATAATGATGATATTCTGTTAAAAGCTAATTGAAGCCCTTAAAATTGTGGTTTGTTTGTTTGTTTATTTGTTTGTTTTAATATGTATTCATCCATTTACTTATTTAACAAATAATTACAAAGTCTTTTAAATGGGCATGGTGCTGTGCTGGATTCTGGGGATTAGAGAGCAAATATGCACACAGTCTTGGTCTTTGTACAGTTCAGTGAGTGAGATAAAAAATAATCAAAGAATCAAGCTAATAAATGTAAATTCACAACTATGATAGACATTTTGAAGAAAAGGACTATGTTATTATAAGAGTACCTAAGAAAAGCATGGAGTGTTTGACCTGTTGAGTGAGGTCAGGAAAACGTCCTCAAGGAAGTGATGGCGGCTATTGGACTTGAAGTATAGGAGTTAGCAAGATATATAGAGGAGAGAGTAAGAATATTCCAGGCCAAAGGATGACCCTCTGCAGAAGTCCTAAAGTAAGAGGAAACACTACATGTTCAAAGACCGTCAAGAAGTCTGGAGTGTCTGGAAGGCAGGGAGCAAGGAGGGAGTGGGGCATCAGATGGGGTTGAGAGACTTGCAGGGTCCAGACTACATGGTCACGGTAAAAATTCTGGTCTTCATCCCAAGAACAATGAGGAAGCCAATAAAGGGTGATGATATAATGATGAAGATACTGCATCCCAGAGATCAGGTGCTATTAGGTAGAGTTGGTCTTCATCAGGCTTCAGATCAGCAAGTTAAATCCTCGATTATCTATCACTATGTTTACAGAGTAATTGAATGTGAACTTTACAATACAAAAAGAAATTTGTAAAGTTATGCCTACAAGTTCAGTATCAAAAAGGCACTGAATATAATTCCAGACAGCATTTAAAAAAATCATCAGACTATGTCCATCTACTCAATGAATAAATGGTGACTAGTTTGCAGAAGTCATTAGGATAAAAATGAGCCAAATTTGGCTTTGACTTCATTTTAAAAATATTGGTATATCCAAACAATCAAATTCCTACCTCGTGTGAGAAGATAAATTTCAGTAAAATACTAAAAGAACAAAAGAGAAAGTCTTATGTATTTAGATACTATATTTCGTGCACTCGGGCCAGGGAAAGCAAAGGCCGAGGTAGGAGTAGGCAGTGGTCAAGGAGCAGCAAACAGGCCAGTGTGACTGGAGCAGAGTAAGTGAGCAGAAAACTGGCAGAAAATGCAGGAAAAAAGGTAAGTGGGAAAGATGTTATCAAGCCTCCTAAGATATCATGAGGACCTTGACTTTGACTCAGAGGTAAGAGAACAACGGAGGGCTTAGGACAGAGAAATAATATCATCTGACTTTTATTTTAATAGGCTCCCTCTGGCAGCTGTGTTGAAAGAGACTGAAGAGAGACATGGTTGAAATCAGGGAGAGAGAAGGCCACTGTCGTGGTCCAGGTGGGGGATGAGTAAGGCTTGGGCCATAGTAGTGGTAGTGAAGAAAGTGAGAAATGACCTCAAGCTTCTCTGAGAGTTGGATGAATCACAGATGCCTTCATGGTTTTCATTCTGAAAACTGGAAGCATATAATGATTGTTTCTGAAAGAGGGAAGACTGTTGGAGCAAAATCTCAATTTTGAACAGGCTGAGTTTGAGATGTCTGTTAGTCGCCACTGTGGACAACCTTTTTTAAAGCTAAATATTGCCTGTCTCTCTTAACAAAAAAAAAGTCCGTGTTTTTATGTTAACAAAGACTCTGCCTCTTTAGTTGGTCTTATCAAAGATTCTAACCACGCAGTCAAATTAAGTCACTCTCTTACTTAAAACTATCCAGTGACTTTCCACTGAATTTAGAGTAAAATCTAAATTCCTTACCACAGTCTTCAGGACCCTTCCCATATGTCCTACCTGCCCAATTTACCTCGTAACCCCCCCTTCTCCTTGCATCATACTACTATAAGGGCCCGATTTCTGTGTCTTGAACATGCCAGTATCATGTTGGTCTTAGGGACTTGCTGTTGCTGTTGTCTCATTCTGGAATACTCTTCCCCCTCTTTACTCTCCTGTACCACAGACTATGTGTGATCATTCAGGTGGCAGCCCTGTGTTCTCTCCTCAGAAAGTTCTTTTGTAATCATTCCCATGATCTTCCTAGTCTTCCTTATCCTCCGAAATTATTCGTTCATTTATTTACACATTCATTGGTCGTCTCCCCCTCCCTCCCCCACAGGTGTCTTATCTGACTAGTCTGCCACTATTCTCAGCACCTAAGACAAGGTCTGGCACACTTTAGGCATTTGGTAAATATTTGTTAAAAAATTGAATAAAGGTAGGAAGTAAAGGATGAGCTGAGAGAGAAAACCCTATTCTGTCTTATAATCAAATATGTCGTTATGTTGGCTACAATTTTTGCCCCTACTGATGAATGCATTTCATGTTGTAGGCCTTACAAATGTCAAAGTATTTCATGTGGGATTTGTATAGAGTCAGTACACCAGGCCATCCCCATTTTTCATATGAATATGGGGCTCATAGGGACCAGATAACTTCCTTATGCTTACTCTACTTTTTAGTGACCGTCTGACCTGACCTTGGATCTATGTCTCCTGACTTAGAATCTAGTGTTCTTTCCGTATACCATAGTGGTTAGTTCTCTACGAGACCACAGGCACTGATATTTTCTTAAGAAACAGCATGTAATCAAATGGGTCAGATAAAATTAGAAGTGGTCTCAAATTTTGCTAACTCAAGTCTTAGTCCATTTTTAGAACAAACATCAGATTTTAATATCTTCTGGCTCTGGTATATTTAATTTTCTTTCATTTAAATACATGTTTCTCAGACACCTATTAGCAATGTAACTAGGAATACAAGACAGCTCCCAGAGAATAAGCTCCTTTAAAATTTTTTACCTGATTTGACAGTCTCTGGGGCTTTATAATCTCTAAAAAAACTGAATTAATGTTAGTTCCCATATGTCACAAACCAAAACACTTTGCGTGAGCATTCAGATCAAGGCGAGGGATTGTGAACCCACCTGGGATCGGGCAGAGCTGCACAGAGGAGGACCCATTATGCACTGGCTCTTTCTGCAAGTCTGCTTCCCATCCGTCTACCCATGGGCAAGAACAGTGCACACTTAACATAGGTAGTACTTCAAGGGGGCGGGGGAAGGGTGCTCCTCCCTGGGATTCGAGACTTCCCAGAAGCCTTAACTAATATAACATTGTGTGCCAACTGTAATTGAAAATTTAAAAATAATATTTTAAAAAAGACTTCTCAGAAGCCTTGAAATTGTCATTTTACTTTAGAATGTTTTGCCTTTACTCGACACTTCCATAAACACTGTGCGCAAAACCGTGTGTGTTGGGGCGTGGGGTGTTCAGAGATGCAAAATCTAACCTTCGTACCAAGAAGTGTACAGTTTAGCAGGAGTGTAAAACTTACTCTCAAGCAACTATAACATAAATTAGAATTTGGAATGGATGCAGCCTAGAATGTATGGTTAACAGCTTACTCCTAGGAGTCGGACAGAGTTGGAGCTTGACTCTGCTGCTTATTAGTTGTTTCAGTCAGGATACTTAAATCCCCTAAGGCTTGGTTTCCTCCTCTTTAACATCAGGGTGACACTTCCTATTAGTATTACACATAATTGCATTCCTGATAGAGTTATGTAAGTAGATTACACAGCTTCTGATATATAGTAATTGATCAATAAATGTTTGCTTTTAAAATGTTCATATATGTATATTTTTTTAAAGGGCTTCAATCCCCACTCTTTTCTTGTTATTTATTTATTTTTCTTTACTAATTATTGATTTTAGAGAGGGAGAGAGAGAGAGAAACACCAATCAGAGAGAACATCGATTGGCCACCTCCTGCATGCCCCCGACTGGGGATTTGGCCCATAACCAGGGCATGTGCCCTGACCGGGAATTGAACCAGCAACTTCCTGGTGCATGGGTCGACTCTCAACCACTGAGCCACACCAGCTGGGCCCCGTTCTGTTCTTAATAAGAGACTGCACTTTACGTTGAGAAAATATCATTTATAAAATTGTAAAGTGGAGACATAGGATGTATGGGGAAGTAGCCGGTCTCATTTTGTCCAGAGTCTGGGATCTGTGTGGAGAAGTCTTGAAATAGAAGAGATAAACCTGAAAGGGTCAAGTGAGGTAAAGCTTGAAGAGTTTTGAGTGATAAACTGAGCAATTGATATTTAAATCAACAGGTGTGGGCAGGTAGTGAAGGATGGTGTGCTGTTTAAAAGGGAGCTCTGGACCAAACACCCGGTCTCACTGTTCACTGCTGCACAATGCTGGGAGAATTATGTAATGTCTCTGCCTCAGTTTCCTCGTGTGTAATAATATAACCAACATCGTGGGCTTATTGTGAGCATTGTGAGACATCATATGTTCACTATTAGCTGACAGCCTGGCACAGCACTAAATAAATGGGAGTCATTACTAATTATTATTATTATCATTACATAACTGAGCAGTTGATTTGTGCAGAAGCAAAAGACAGTTTTTTCAGTGTTATTTTATAATTAAAATGGGCATGACAATACATTTTGAGTAAGATAGCCATTAAAAGTGACATTTTAAAACTCTTCTCTAACCCCCAAATATTTGGTTTTTCCCCAAGTTTCCTGACCATTTAGCAGTCAACTCTGGCTGGAGGTGACTCTAAGATTCTCTGTAAAGTGGCCTGGTGTCCGGCTGGTGTGGCTCACTGGTTGAGCGTCGACCCATGCACCAAGAGGTCGCTGGTTCAATTCCCAGTCAGGGCATGTGCTCAGATTGTGAGCCCGATCCCCAGTGGGGGGCATGCAGGAGGTGGCCAGTTGGTGTTCTCTCTCATCGATGTTTCTATCTCTCTCTACCTCTCCCTTCCTCCCTCTCTAAAATCAATAAATGAAAAATACTATCAAAAAATAAAGTGCCCTGAGCAGGAGCAATTTACATATAAGACATGGCAGCTGGCAGTTTGTGTAGTGAATCTGTTCCTATAAAGTTGGCTGTATATTAGTTTATATAAATTGAGTGTTTGAATTGAAAAAGACAATTTTTCTGTGGAGAAACACTGTCATCAATTTAGTTTTTTTTTATTTATTTATTTTTTATTTTTTTATCCTCACCTGAGGACATTTTTTCCATTTTTTTGTTCAGGTAGAGTGGGAGGGAGAGAGAGGAAGAGAAAGAGAGAGAGAGAGAGAGAGAGAAACATCGATGTGAAAGGGACACATCGAGTGGCCACCACCTGCACGACCAACCAGGGCCGGGGACAAACTGCAACCGAGGTACATGCCCCTAGTGGGAACTGAACCCGGGTCTCTCCGGACAGCAGGCCGATGTTCTAACCTCTGAGCCAAACTGGCCAGGGCATCAATTTAGTTTTTAAATGTAAAAGAGACTACTACCCTGTTTGTCATCATATCCTACTGCTCATTAATTTGCGTAGGCAAAGGCTACATAAAGTCCATCTGCTCGATAGCACTAAGGAGAGGCTACCAAAAGGCAAGTCAGAGTTCATCTCGATTCTGTTTTCTTTTCTGCTTTTTAAGAAAATCTACAAATATTTCCACCTGCCATTATTCATTTTCATTGTGTCGGTTTTCTATAGGTGCAAACAGTGGATGGGTAGTCAGGAGGAATGTCACTTCCCTAGAAAAACTCAGAGCCAAAGTGTTGAATGACAGTTGACATCTGCAGTCTCGTAGGTGAATTTTTCTCCCAGAGGGGTCCAACCTGATCACAAAGGATCATTCCCCTGAGTTCTTTGGATTTCAAGGAGAAAATGAGTCTCATGTCAGAAAACTTTAATGGAACTTTTGGCTGAAAAAGACATGCAACCAAATCCTGCCACGTTAGGCAAGTCTGCCAGAGGCTGTCAGTGAGGTCCATCAGCTCTGGCTCGCTCTGTCTCAGTGATGAGAGCACGGATATCACAGCCTAAGGCAGCTTCTTTTTTCTCATCTTGTTTTGCCTTGTTTTTCTCTTTCTGTTTTCCCCTCAGATCTCTTTTCCTTCCCCGCAATGAGTTGATGTCTCCAACACGAGGAACTCATTTGTTGACCAATAGGAACTCAATAGAATGTTTTTTATGACCTATTATTTAAAGCCAGACCTGCTTGGAGCAATTTCTAATTCTCTTGATAAAGTGGGTAGAGTTGGGGGTATTATAATTCAGATGTATCAATTTGGGAAGGGATCACTAGTTACATTCAAGATAGTTTATGCTTGAAGATCTATGGTCACCTCACCATGTCCCACACCAAACCCCCTTTTTATCGTCACTTTATCTCCAAGCCAGCATGTTTTCTCCTCCTACCCCACCATTTGCAGGGAGATCCATATCTACCAGCATCACACATTTATGTAATATATAATTTTATAGATAGATTTCCATATATCAATTTTCTAGTCATGTACTATTGGAAGCTAGGTGTCAGTAACTATTTTTTATTATGATAATCCTCAAACATATATAAAAATAGTGAGGGTAGTATAATGAACACCATATCAGGGACTATACGTCATGTATTCTTGTATCTTCATGAGCCCCAGAATTGTGACTAGCACAAAGCAGGTACTTTATACAAGTTGGCTCATCAAGATGATTTCCCATGTATCAAATTTATTTCCTCCTTCAAAAATAAAAAACAACTTTGTATAAGTCCACTATTTGGAACCCCTCTATCACCTTTTCTTGTTTGTTTGTTCAAAAATGAATTTGTTGCAGACCTGTAGCTATAACAACAGAAAATAGCAATCTTTTTTTTAAAGGACTATTTGGGCATCTTTTATAGTTTTCTAAAAAATGTTATATTTGTTGAGTAGAGAGGGACTTTTTCCTCTACTAAAAATGTGTCTATTTCAATTTGAGATCATGGCTGTTTGAAGGTACTTGACCTTAGAGATTCAATGCCTCTAAAACAGGGGGAGAAATACATACATCAAGACCAAATTAAAAGCTAATGAAACCTGGAAGCATGTTTTATATTTAGAACTTAAGAAAACAGTTTTTTCGTATGAAAGTTCCTGGGTTTTTTTGTTTGGTTGGTTGGTAGGTTGGTTGAGGTTTTTTTCAGGGATTAAAAAAAAGGGGTTGTGCCTTTACTAAATCACGCACATTGGTTTCCCCATGGGACTTGGCGAAGGAGGAGGCAGCCAGTCGTGGGCATCTCTACAGTAACAATCTGTTGTCTCCTGAACTGTGCATATAAGGCCTGGGAAGGTCTCTGGAAAAAAACAATCTGGTTGGCAAATGCCTATCCTATTACTCACTACGTTAGCTGGAAATCACTTTCTTGGAGATTGAGCATAAATTGGCAACCCAACCAGAAGACCTTCTTCTTCCTCTTTTAATGTATTGAACTCTTGCACCAACAAATTTCTAATAATGAGTGAAGAGGCCAAATCACCTTTAACCTTGGGGGTCGGGGGAGTGTAGTAGCTACAGCTCAGAGTTCAATTCTAAAATCACTTCATTTTACTTCAGACAAAGAGGGACACATGAAACTACCAACTTTTAACAAAGAGGAAACTCTAAACGAATCATAAGATTTTGAGCAAATATAATCCCTACAGAATGTCGAATTCTTTAACAAATGATAAAATGGGGATTTGGAGAAATGAGTGACTAGGCTGAGGATCACCCAGATACTTATTGGCACATGTAGGTCCCAGAAGCAATTTCCTGTCTCATACACCATCACCCAGGGAGGTACTAATACCATAAATGTCAGGCCAATACTGTACTCATTCTTTTACTCCCACAAATTGTAGTGGGAGGCTTTCAAGCCTTCATTGGATGAAATGGCCATTATGTTGCTGTTATCTGGGTTTGAATCTAGGCATTTCAGATCTAGATGCCTCCTTTCTTAACTCCACTTGGTACTTCAATGATCAGGAATTGTCTACGGACGTAGGTCCAGCAACATTTGGACAAAAAAGAAAAAGTGCAATGTTGGTTCTTTGCGAGGATACTAACATCACATTCTGTTTCTATTGTCTGGAGTCTAAAACCAAAGAAACTCTTTAATTACTTAAACATTGTGACCTCTGGACAAACTTCCTTGGGCAGCGGCGGGGGCGGCAGCTGCTTCTTCTTCTTCTTCTTCTTCTTCTTCTTCTTCTTCTTCTTCTTCTTCTTCTTCTTCTTCTTCCTCCTCCTCCTCCTCCTCCTCTTCCTCCTCCTCTTCCTCTTCTTCTTTCTTTCTTTTTTTCTTGTATGTTTTATTGATTTTTGGGGGGGTGGGGTACATGCCCCTAGCGGGAACTGAACCTGGGACTCTCTGGTCCACAGGCCGACGCTCCAACCACTGAGCCAAACAGGCCAGGGCCTCTTCTTCTTTCTTATTCTTCTCCTCCCCCTTTTTTTCCTCCTCCTCCTTCTTCTTTTTTTTTAACTCTTATTCTTATTATTCTTATTCTTACTCTTACTCTTATTCTTCATTTGAAAGAAATGCAAATAATCAATGAGATTGCAAAGTTAGGTGGTCAGAGAAAATTTGTTGCCGTAACATCTGTTGGAGGTAAATCTGTTTAGGGTTCTGCAAACAGAATCCATGGGTTAGTTTTTAGGAACAGAAAATAAGTTGACACCCCCAAGTTAATTTTTTCCTGTCCTGCATCTGGGAGGATAATATCAGGAAAGATTAGCAGCTGAGACCTCCAAAAAGTCCCCAAGCAGTCTTTTAATAATGACAGTCTGTCTGCTTAACTTCCCCTGGAAGAAGACAAAGAGAAATGCCTTCTTAGCAACAC
Organism: Molossus molossus; assembly: GCF_014108415.1. Taxonomy (NCBI): domain Eukaryota; kingdom Metazoa; phylum Chordata; class Mammalia; order Chiroptera; family Molossidae; genus Molossus; species Molossus molossus. The sequence continues at coordinate 61,615,558 of NW_023425345.1, read as the reverse complement.
TACAAAGACAACCAGAAGTCCTGCAAGACCTGAAGACCAAAATGAGAAATTATAGGGTCATTTATCATGTTGCTAGAGGAAAATTGTTGTTCTCTAGAAACTTTGGGACTTTAGTACAATTGCATGTGACAAATATGAGCCATAGTGGGATTATATATCAGCTAAAATAGAGGCTCATATAGTAGATGTGACGAACATCTTTCACACAGAATTTAAGAAGGTGTTTGTGATATCTTAAAATCTCTAAGTGGCCCTGGCCAGTTTGGCTCAGCGGTTAGAGCATCAGCTCGCAGACCAGAAAGACTTGAATTCAGTTCCTGCTAAGGGCAATACCTGGGTTGCAGTTTGTCCCCAGCCCCGGTTGGGGTGGTGTAGGTAGCAACCACTCGATGTGTCTCTCTCACATCAATGTTTCTCTCTCTCTCTTCCTTCCTTTTTTCCTCCTGCTCTATCTGAAGATAAATGCAAAAATGTCCTCAGGTGAGGATAAAAAAAATCTCTAAACGATGAATAGTTTGTTTGAGTAGGTAGTAGTGAAAAATCAGAATATGCAATGTGGAAAATGTAGCAATAAATTTTGCTTTTCATAAAATAATATGTAGATCATAATTATTAAGGTTTTGAGTGATCTCATTATTCTACTTTATAACCAGTTATTTATATATCTATCTGAATCTCTACTAGAGTGTAAGTTCTTAGAGAGCAGGTATGTGTGCATTATCTACCCTGATATCTCCTAAAGTATAATGTTAAACAATCAAATTCATGGAATTGTTTTTAAAACTCTTCTGCCACCACCACACTAGAGGGGCCTCAGTTTCCTAGAACTGTAAGAAGAAGCTTTTTATAAGCATTCATGAATCATGAGACTAATCACTTTTTATTTGCAAGGCAGGACAATTCAATTGAAGATTCCCATAGCTAATGAACCACGAAGGCAAACATTTATTTCAAGTTTGCAAATCCTAAATAATTTTAAACAACCATTTTTCTTCTTTTTACCCAATGGAGTAATCAGCAGAGGTTTAGGTATATTTTCTTTGTTAGACTTTGGGAGTCAGCTTATCATGATGCAGTGTTTGCGACCAACTTCCCCTGGGATGTCACAGCATCATTTATCATTATTTATCATGTTAGCCCCCCAAGCTGAAAGCACTCCATGAGTCCTAGATTGCCTGAAGCTGTTTAGATCATCTGTAACCATGTTTTCCCATTGACTATAGGTACGTCCACATGGTTCATAGTTATATTCAAGTGTTTCAGTGACCAACTTTTATACTGTTTATTCTTTTATGCACCAAATGTATATGAAATATTGTCTATGTGCAAGAAGACACAATGCTACATCCAGGAATGCTAAAATGAGTAAGATCATGACATAATGGCTAATGAGACTGGAGGAACTGCTGTATAAAGACAGTGTCCTACATACACTGGACCTTCAGTAACTCCCTGCACACTGTAGTGTCTGCCTTCAAAGAACTTGCGAATCAGTAGATATGTGTCATGGGGTTAACCATAGACATTTATCATATTATTCAAGTTTGTCATTAGAAAAATATATATTTAACACTTTAAATATATATTAGAAAAATATACTGTAAAATTGCATGTATAAAAGATTCTAACAAGTCTTATGCTCAAGGACATTTCATTCAGGTGAGGAGACAATATCTAGTTTGCTTAAATGGATAACCAATAGGTAGTACAATTAAAATATTAAATAGCACAAGAGATGTTACATGATGATATACAGTTGCCATGAAAATAAAATTAACTTTAAGTAAAATATGCACAAATTCATAGGAGAAAGAGACACAATTGCTAAAAGTTCTTGTGCCCTTCATTCACTGACACATACTTTTATTCAAATGGAGGGAAATTACTCATGCTTCTTGAATACTTACTCCTTTCAGGCTTTCTACAGGTATGTCTTTTTATACTTGATCTCATTCCCCCTGCACAACTATATGAAGTCAACACTATTATATCCATTTTAGAGATAAAAACATGGAAGCAAGATGTTTTTGTTTACCTACAGAGAGAGGACTGTAAATAAGGGGTGAAGTTGGACTCAAATCCTAGTCTATCTGTCTCAAACCTCGTTCTTACCACACTACACTCCTCCCTGAAAACTTTTGGTGAACCACAGAAGGTACTAAGCATGTCATTATGAGAAAAATCAATGGGTTAGCAGGTTAGACATGAACATAGTTGCTCCCTGATTGGTATCAAATTGAAATGCTCTTCTAAACAAATGGGGTTTCCTATTTATTTTTCCACAGTCCCTGCAGGATTTTGATGCCATTTTTAAATGTAGGGGACTCTGAGACAATTTATAGAACCAATACCTGAGTGCAAAGATGTACCCACGTGTAAACCATTAACAAGCCTCCTTAATACCCCAGAAACCTGTCTATTTGCATTGTGCTCAAATAAGTAACTAAAAAATGAGTATATCCATTTGTTGGAGTCATCCTTTAAAGTGTGCTTTCCCTTGAAAAGAAAGATGTATTTTCTTTATAGTGTATAGTGTAACATGCTTTGCACTCAGTGGTTGCTCAATAAATATAAGATGTTGGCTGAGTAGTTGATGGTGATGATACCCTGAGTTGCTTTCTTTCAAGTCAAGACCCTCAGGCTCTTTGTCAATCAAACAGAACACATAGGTGTCCTGTCAGAAGCTAAAGAAAACTCTGCAATCATCCAAAGGCCACTTATTTTGAAATGCCAAACATATTCTTGATAGCAGCTTAACCTCTGTTTAGGATGCCTTGCCCAGAGTAATTTAGTGGTTTAACTGTTTTCTGTTATGTCATAGTGTTCAACACTATATTGTCAAGGTGACGAATCAGAAGGATAGCAGTTTACCAATCAGTCCCCAGGGACTGTGCATTCCATCTTTCCAGCCAGCGTGAAGTGATGGGTTTGTCTTAAGACAACTAGTTCAAAAGCTGAGATCACTTTGGCACAAAAAGGAGAAATGTGAGCTATGGCTCTCAGTGACCAATGAGTCCAAGGAGTAGATTGGCCCCCTCCATTCACACAGCTCATGTATGAGGAGACAAGGAGAAACCCTGAGTCCTAAGGCTGGTTGTGGACTGCCTCTCCTGTGGCTCCCTGTGCAGTATTCATCTAACCAGAGTCTTGGCTGTGGTCTAGGAAGCACAGTAATGAGCTGGTGTGTGCTCACTAACGCATGCAGGACTTGACCTGGAAAGAACTCAACTATGCTTGGCCTGTGCAGCTGGAAGGGCCTCGCTATCTCCCAAGGAAGAAGAGATTTTAGAGGTAAAGAAAATCCCAGAGAGATACGATGAACAGAGAAAGAACATCAAGATCTAAAGAAGCAATTCCCAGGGACTTGTCTAGATTCATTGAAAAGGTCAAGGAGCTCGCTCCTCTTTCAGGAAGGGCCAGGCACAGTAAGGCAAATTGATCCTGCCTATTCCTGAAAAGAAGTAATAAAATTATTTATTGCCCACCTGCTTCCCACAATAAACAAAATAATGAGGTCAAGAAAAACATTTAAAAAGCTACATGGTCATTTGGGTACCATCGCAACTATGTAATTGATGTAGTGTATTGAAAAAGATGATGATTGACTGTTTCTCTCTCTCTCTCTCTCTCTCTCTCAAGCTTGGCTTTTGCCCCGACAGTTTTACATTAAATGTCTTATCTTTAAGTCTGCGTTTATTTTGCCAAAAGAGAGCATTATGCTAAGAAAATGTTCTATTCTGTTAGTATTATTTCCTAAAAATTAAAAAACTAGACTATAGAGCTATACTCAAATGTTTCAATTTCACCAACATTTATAACTATTTATTCTTTTATGCATCAAATGTATATGGAATACTTTCTATGTGCAAGAACGCTACATCTAGGAATGCTACAGTGAGTAGCATTGTAGTGCCTGCCTTCAAAAGAACCTGGGGGTGAGTAGGTAGGTGCCATGGTTTGATCATAGGCATTTATCATGTTCTTCATAGTAAATGTTGTAGATGGGAAACCTCACAGGCAAATCCCTCTAAAGATTCCCCTTTACAAAAAGCTGAGATGTTAGGAGAGGTATGTGAAAGGAAAATAATTACTAGAATAAAATATTATAAATGTGATTGAAACATTTTAGGTACTAAAAGTAGGGAGCTCTCATACAAGATTAATTTGAAATATAATGTGCCAAAGGCTAAGTGCCCTCCATTCTGCCTGCTCCCTCTCTGCCGCCATAAAAGGGTAGAATTTGACCCAACATATTTCCCCACCCTTTGTATCTCTGCGGGAATTCTTTCATCCACAGATCTCAAAGTGTTTTTACAAATGTAAATTAACGAGCCTCATCATCACTTCTTTCCACAAAGATGGTTCATTTAAGTAACAGAAATTTACCTAAATGGCCTGCTGAAGGTCACCTGAGAAATCGTTTGTGTAATCTGGAGATGGATATTCAGAATGTAAAAGTACCTTGCAGCTTCATTGCTTCCTGTGGCAAGTCTCCCTGGAGGGACAAATCTCCTTTAATCTCTACAGCAAGGCCCCCACCAGCTGGCCTTTCCCCCGCCTCACCGAGCGCCCACATACCTGGAACCCAGGCTTCAGCCCTCCTCTCTCCTATCTTATCTGCCCCTAAAGCTGAGTGAGGACAGAACATGACTGCTTTTTGTTTTTTGTTTTTTTATTTCTTTTTTATCTTTAATCTCCACGTTATCCATTAGGAAACCAAAGATCAGAAAAGTGAAGTGTTTTTCCCAGGGCACACAGCTAGTTAGCCCAGTGGAGCTGGGAATCAACCTTAGGGCTAACTCTAAATTGAGCACAAATAGCTCGTGTTTATTTAACCTCTATTGCATACCAGGCACAGCTCTAAGCACTTTACATGTATTAACTAACTTAAACCTTACGACAACTCTTTGAGGGAGGTACTCCTTTTGTCCCTATTTTGTTTTTGTTTGTTTGTTTTTCTTAATTAATTAATTTTTTTTTTATTTTTTGTTACAGATGTTTCTCCTTTTTTACCCCATTGACACCCTCCTCCCCATCCCCTCCCTGCTCCATCCCCGGCTTTGTTGTCCATGTCCATTGGTTATGCATACATGCACATAAGTTCTGTGGTTTATCTCTTCCCACCCCTCATCACCCCTCTTCTGAGGATTGTCAGTCTGTACCCTACTTCCATGTTTCTGGGTCTACCCTATTCCTCAGACTGTTATATTCATTATATTCCATATGTAAGTGAGATCATGTGGTATTTGTCTTTTTCTGCTTGGCTTGTTTCACTTAGGATAATACTTTCCAGGTCCCTCCATATCGTCTCAAAGGTTACAGCTGCATAGTACTCCATTGTGTATATGTACCACTGCTTTTTTATCCATTCATCTACTGATGGACACTTGGGCTGTTTCCAGATCTTAGCTATTGTAAATAGTGCTGCTATGAACATGGGGGTACACATATTCTTTCTTATTGGTGTTTCAGGCTTCGTAGGGTATATTCCTAGATGCGGGATCACTGGGTCAAATGGAAGTCCAATTTTTAATTTTTTGAGGAAACACCATATTGTTTTCACAGTGGTTGCACCAGTCTGCATTCCCACCCGCAGTGTACTAGAGTCCCCTTTTCTCCACACCCTCACCAACACTTGTTTGATGATTTGTTGATGGCGACCATTCTGACAGGTGTGAGGTGATACCTCATTGTTGTTTTAATTTGCATCTCTCTGATGATTAGTGATGTTGAGCATTTCTTCATATGTCTCTTGGCCATTTGTATGTCCTGTTTGGAGAGCTGTCTATTCAGCTCCTCTGCCCATTTTTTAATTGGGTTCTTTGTCTTTCTTTTGTATGAGCACTCTATACATTTTGGAAATTAACCCCTTATCTGATGTATCATTGGCAATGATGTTCTCCCCTATAGTGGTTGCCTTTCCCTTTTGATGATTGTTTCTTTTGCTGTGCAGAAGCTTTTTAGTTTGATGTAGTCCAGAACATGACTGTTTTTAAAGATTTTTATATGAGTCATTGGCCATATCTTCCTCCTCCTTGCCCCACCAAATTCTTCTATTAATCCAGTCGACAAATATTTATTAAACATGTATCTTGTTGCCACTCACTGTGCTGGACACAGGGACCACTACAGTCATGCCTGTCCCTTCATGGGAAGGGCAGACAGTAGTAAACAAGAGTCAGATACACTGTGGTCAGAGCCATGAAGATGACAAAGGTGATGGGCGGGTGAGGTAGGTAGGGAGGGATGGATCAGGGAAGCCCTCTCTAAGCAGGTGACATTTGAATTGAGTCCTGGAGCATGAGAATAAGTCAAACTTCTATTTTTAATTGATGTGTGGTTTTTTTTGTATCTTATAGATCTTTATTTCTAATAAAATAAATATCAATTTTTAATATTCCACATAAAAAGCTCTTTGTGGGAGCTTTTTTTTTTCCCTTAGTAAAGGGGTCTGGAGAAAATCACTGCGGTTTATCCCCCAGCCGTGACTGATCCATTTCTTGCTCTGACCTCATATGGTGCTGTTGTGATGGAATGACGGGCAGCTCCTGTGTGAGACTCTGGCTTGGCTGAGGGTTTTGTCCTTCGCAGCCCTGGAAGCTGATTTGTGGTGAGCTGTGGACTTGGACTAGTCAGCTGGTTTTCTCCTTTTTCTTTTTCCATTTTGGGTTTGTTTTGTTTTTGTTTTGTTTTTTCTTATTTTTCACTTTTTTCTCATTTTTTAAATTATTTTCTTTTTTATTTTACTTATTGTTCTCTTTTCTCATTTTTCTTTTTTCCCACTTTTTTCCTCAATTTTTCTCTTCTTCGTTCTCTTCTCATTTTTTAATTTTTTCTATTTTTCCTTTATATTCTTTGTTTTTTCTCGTTTTTACTTTAGAATTTCTTTAGTTAGTATAATTAATTTTGGTATAGTTAATATAGTTAGCATCACCTTGGCCAGTGTGGCTCAGATGGTTGACTGTTGTCCCATGCACTGAGAGGTCGCCAGTTCAATTCCTGGTCAAGGCACATGCCCTGGTTGTGGGCTCAATTCCCATTAGGGGGTGTGCAGGAGGCAGCTGATCAATATGTCTCTAGCATCAATGTTTCTCTCTCCCTCTCCCTTTCTCTCTAGGAAATCCATAAAAACATATTTAAATATATATACATATATTTAGCATTATTTATTAGTATTATTAGCATAGTTAGTGCAGTTATTATTAGTTTCCATAGTTTGTATAGGTATTATTGTCTGTTAGCATAGTTAAGCATAGTTAGCATTCATTGATAGTATTGTAAGTTAGTACAAGTCACCATCTCAAATTAACTTGCAGTCATCTCTGCCCACAAGGAGCCCCATATCGGCCATTAGCCAGGGAACCTTTGCCAAGGTGAGGTTGATCCAGCACATCCCCACTGGAACAGATGTGGCTGTCAAAGTCATTAAAAATTCTGTTGGAGCTCCTGTAGAGTTTTTTGAGAAGTCCATTGTATGAAGGGGTTGAATCACCCAAATATCATAAAGTAATTCTAGGTGATTGCCACCCAGAAAACGTCCTTCCTCTTTATGGAGCGTGTGAGCAGAGGCGACTTGTTTGATTGTCCTGAGGACCACAGCTGCACGAGCGAGGAGACCCGAGCCGTGTTTCGGCAGCTGGTATCAGCAGTACAGTACTGCCACCAGAGGGGCACCGTCCACGGGGCCTGAAACCAGGAAGTACACGTATAGATGCTGAGCTGAATGTCAAACTTGCAGACTTTGGCCTCAGGAGTAAATTTACTGAGCATAAGCTGAGCACGTTCTGTGCTACCCTCTCATGTTGCCCCAGAGCTCTTCCAGCGCCAAACCTATGACAACCCCAAGGTTGATACATGGAGGCCTGGGGGGATCTTTCTAGGAAAGCGACAGAGACCCTGCCATTTGCGGGGGAGGAATTTGGGGAACTGAAGCAGCAGACACTAGGCAGGGACTTCCCTATTCCATACCATATGTCTATAGAAGGTCAGAAACTATAAAAATATTAATCACCCTCAACCCCACAAAAGAAGAAGCTTGGAAGATATAATGAAAGACTCATGGCTCAACAGTAACATGGACCTGTGGTGACATGGACCCCAGGTAACAGAAATAATGAAGAACCTGGACTTGAGCAGGATGAGATCCAGGAGTCAGGAACAGGAAGAAAATATGACAAAGTGATGGGCACTTTGGTGAAGGGCTATACCATCAGGGTAAGGCCCTGCCCCTCCCTTGACTCCAGCAACTGTAGCCCTTCCCAAACCCAGAAGGCTCAGCCACCAGGACAGAAGGCCAAAGAGCCTGCCATTCCGCCAAGCTGCCTGGAGTCGAAGATGACCGTTCTCCCAGCCAACCTGGAGTCAAGGACCACCACCCCCAGCCTAGCCCCCCAGCAGCAGCAGGGGTAGTGGGCCCCAGAGGGAACCAACAATGAAAACTCCCTCCACCCTGGGCAGCCTGATGGCAAAACCACAGCCTCTCCCTCTGGCCACAGCCAGGGCCAGCAAGGAGTGGCTAGGAGGATCTTTAGTTTCCTATTAAAACTCACACGATGGGGCCATCCACTGACAAGCAGCGTCTCAAAAGGGCAAGAGTCAAGCCAATACAACTATTAAAGCTGTGGATGGCCAAGACAGGGCCACAAAGACTCTGAGGGACATCAAGCTACACTCCCTGCATTTTATTTTTATTTTTTTGTTAATCCTCACCTAAGGAAATTTTTCCATTGATTTTTAGAGAGAGTAGAAGGTAGGGAAGGTGGGAGAGAGAGAAAGAGAGAAACATCAGTGTGAAGAGACACGTCAATTGGTTGCCACCTGTACTAACCTACAACCCAGGTACGTGCCCTTGACTGGGAATCAAACCCATCACCCTTTGATGCACGGGACGATGCACTAACCACAGAGCCACATGGGCCAGGGCAACACTCCCTGCGTTTTAAATGCTGAACTTGAAGGTGCTGAGCTCCAAGGAGGTTGGTCACATGGTGTGGGAGATGAGCCAGAGGGTGGATGCAAACAGCTGCGGGTGAGAGAGGTTCTAGAAATACATGCTGTGTGTGCAAGGATCCCTGGGTGAGAGGACTTGGTCCAGGGGACAATGGAGGTGTGCAAACTGTCATGGCGTTCTCTACATGGGATTCGTATAAGGAGGGTATTTAACGTCTGCATGGTTTCCAGAGCATCTTATCCAAAATACCTGCTAAGCTTGGAGGGTGACCCCTAGGGGTCAAGAGGAGAAGCTGTCCTCACTGCAGGTCCACCCTTCAGCCCCCATCTGAATGAAATTTAAGAAACTGGACTGTTTCTCCTGGGGCCCTTCTCCTTCCCCTGCTCATCTTTTCTCCCATGTTTGTGTGGGTTCATATTAAAGTATTTAATTATTCCAAATTTTGTAGTTAGCTTGATGCTCCAGAACGATGAACTGAATACTCTGTTTCTCATCCTCCCTGCACAGAACGGGAGCTGTGCGTCTTGTCGTTTGAGAAGCGTGTAGTGATGTAGCGCTTGGACTTTGTTATGGGAACTGCCAACAGCACTGCATGTGTTTCTGCAGGAAAGAGGCCAGCGCCCAGCCTGCCCGGCTGGCTCCACACACCAGGGCACAGCAGTGGGTGAAGCAGGCAGAGGTCTCCATGCTCATGGAGCTAACCCAGGTGTTCTGTGACATCAGGAATCCCTTTTTTTTTTTTTTTTTTAAACATTTTTTTTGTTATTGCTTTTTTAGGGAAAAAGGAAGAGAGAGAGAGAGAGAAACATCGATGTGAGAGAGATACATCGATCGGCTGCCTCCTGCACACCCCCTACTGGGGATTGAGGCCACAACTCGGGCATGTGTCCTGACCAGGAATCGAGCCGGGACCTCCCAGTCCATGGGCCAATACTCATCCACTGAGCCACACCGGCTGGACGTCATCAGGAATCTCTTTCCAGACCTCCTGGCTTTGCTTGCTTCACTCAGTGCTGGTTTCATTTTCAGGTGGGCCTTCGCTGGGTATGAGTCAGACTGTTAAAGTACTGGAGGGGGGTGCTCCAGCAGAGGGAACAGCACAGGTAAAGAAAAGTGCTCAAGTGAGAAGGAACTTGGCATTTTTCAAGATGCCCAGAGCGTAGCGAGTCAGCAGGAGTGTGGCTGCAGACCAAGGGCAGAGCTTGTGGGCCATGGGAAGGAGTGTGGATTTTATTCTGAGAACAGCAATCAACCCATGAAGGGTTGGTTTTAAGCAAGGAAGTAACATGATGTGATTTATGTTTTAAAACTAGTAAACATTTTTATCTATTTCTACATATTACAAGATTCACCAGGCAGGGCAGGTTTTCTTATGCCTTAGAACCAATGAAGAATATGAGTAAGAAACTGTATTTCTTTGTCCCATTTTACTTCTTACCACACCAGTCCCCTGAACATGCAGAAATGCAAAGTAAAACATTGTTTTATAAGGGAAAGATCTGCCAGGCCAGTGTGGCTCAGTGGATTGAGTGTCCACCCATGGACTGGGGGGTCCCCGTTGGATTCCTGGTCAGGCTGCATGCCCTGGTTGCGGGCTTGATCCCCAGTAGGGGGCGTGTGGGAGGCAGCCGATAGATGCTTCTCTCTCACATGGATGTTTCTATCTCTCTCTACAAAAAAAAAATTCAATACAAACAATTTTTTAAAAAGAATCAGATGTTTATGATCAGCTTTTAAAAAATAAAAAGGAAAGACCTACCTGCCACTGTGAAGCCAATTCATTGGTTCTTACATCACTGATCTACTGATCTTGACCTTTTCACTGAGGAACCTGCCGTGTTCCTTTGATTCATCTTCCCTTCTTCCCTGTGATCCCAACAGTATGTGGCAGAGCCCTGTGTGCGACTCTCATCACTTTGTATTGTCATTAGTGGTTCCCTTCCCCCCCTTGCCCTGATCTGCCATTCCTGAGTTCTTTCCCATCATTATCACAGAGCCAGGTCCAGAGCAGGTACTCAGAAAAAGATGGACAGACGAAGCATCAGTGTGGTGACTATATAGTGAATTGTTCCAAATCAGGACACTTTAGAGTATAAAAGGGGATGTGTGATTAATGATTATGCTGGGACAGTAGTGTGAAGTTGGACTGGGATTGAACTGGGATGTACGGTAATAAACAAATTTGTGAACTCTTCAATTCTGCAGATCTTTTAGAAAGCACAAATATTCTATTTGCCCCAAATGGTTTAGACCATTGGTTCCCAAAGCATGGGAGACAGAATAGTGTAGGAAATGTTTATAAGTAGCAGGGTTTCAACATTAAGTAATACAGATTCACACTTTCATAATATAATTCCCTTTTCCATTCTACTTTAGCATTTGTAATTATTACAAAGGAAAACTCTCCAGTTTGATGCAAGGTTATCTTTAACTCCCTCAAATTCCTGCTAATCTTCTTTTTTAAACAAAAAACAAACAAACAAACCTAAGGATCAGAACCTTTGAGTAAGAAATGCTGTTTGGCTGGGATTTCATATTACTATGTTAATTATATTTATTTAATGCTCTCCTTTCCTTCATGGCAAATTATGATCATTTTCCAGGTAGGATTTGGATATAACATTTCATTTTCAATTAACCTTTTGAAGTAAAAACAGAAGATATTTAAAACATATATATGATAAAGTTCATACACAGATTTTGGCAAAAACAAAACAAAACAAAGCTTGAAGTTGATGTATAAATTCCATACTGTTTCCCATAGTGGCAGCACCAATCTGCATTCTCCACATCCCACCTGTGCATGAGAGTTCCCTTTCTCCACATCCTCACCAACACTTGTCATTTGTGGATTTATTGATGATAACTATTCTGACAGGTATGAGGTGATATCTTATTGTAGCTCTAATTTGCATTTCTCTGGTGATTAGTGACGTTGAGCATCTTTTATGTCTACTGGCCATGTGTATTTCCTCTTCGGAGAACTGGCTATTCAGGTTGTCTGCCCATTTGTTAATTGGATTGTTTTCGTTGGTGTTGGGTTGTTTATAAATTTGGGGTATTAACCCCTTATCAGATATATCTTTGGCGAAAATGTTCTCCCATTCAGTGGATTGTCTTTTTATTTTGTTGATGGTTTCCTTTGCTGTGCAAAACTATTTTAGGGTTTCAGTCAAGATGACAATGTAGGGAATGTCTAATATACTCAATAAAATATTTGATAACTGGAAAAAAAACATTTTAGCTTGATGTAGTCCCATTTGTCTATTTTTCTTTTATTTCCTTTGCCTAAGGATATATGTCAGAAAAAAAAAATGTTACTAAGGGATATGTCAGAGGTCTTACAGCCTATGTTTTGCTCTAGTTTTATGGTTTCAAGTCTTACATTTAAGTCTTTATTCCATCTTGAGTTTCTTCTTTTTATTTATTTATTTATTTATTTTTACTGATTTTAGAGAGAGAAGTAGAAAGAGATAGAAACATTGATGAGAGAGAACATCGATCAGCCAACGCCTGCATGCCCCCCACTGGGAATCATGTCCACAACCTGGGAATGCGCCCTAACTGAAAATTGAACTGGTGACCTCTTGATGCATGGGTTGACGCTCAACCACTAAGCTACACTGGCTAGGTTTGAGTTTCTTCTTGTGTATGGTATAACAAGGTGGTCTACTTTCATTTTTTTTTAAAGTATCTGTCCATTTTCCCAACACCATTTACTGAATAGACTGTCTTCTTTCCATTGTAAGTATTGCCTCCTTTGTTAAATATTAATTGACCATATAGACGTGGGTTTATTTCTGGACTCTCTCTTCTGTTCCAGTGATCTATGTATGTTTTTACACCAGTACCATGCTGTTTTGACTATCATAGCCTTGTAGTACAGTTTGATATCAGGTCATATGATACCTCTAATTTTTTTCTTCTTTCTAAGGTTGCTGTGGCTATTCAGGGTCTTTTGTGGGTCCATATAAAGTTTTGGATTATTTGTTCTGTGAAATATGCCATTGATATCTTGATAAAAATTGCATTGAAGCTATAGATTGCTTTGGATAGTATGCACATTTTAATAATGTTATTTTTTTTCTATACATGAGCACAGCCCATGCTTCCATTTATTTGTATCTTCAATTTCTTTGGTATCTTATAATTTTCTGAGTACAGGTCTTTTACCTCCTTTTTTAAATTTATTTCTAGGTATTTTTTATGCAATTATAAATGGGTTTGTTTTCTAAGTTTCCCTTTCTGATAGTTCCCTATGGGTGTATAAAAATGCAACTGATTCTTGCATATTTATTTTGTATCCTGCTACTTTATTGAATTTGTATTTCAGTTCTAGTAGATTTTGGTGGAATCTTTAGGGTTCTCTATATACAGTATCATGTCATCTGCAAAAAAATAACAGTTTTACTTCTTATTTTCCAATTTAGATGCCTTTTATTTCTTCTTCTTGTCTAATTGCTGTGGCTAGGACTTTCAGTACTCTGTTGAATAAGAGTGATGAAAGTGGACATCCCTGTCTTTTTTCTTTAATCCTCATTTAAGGGAAACACAGTTTTTTCCCACCGAGTATGATGGTAGCTGTGGGTTTGTCATGCATGGCCTTTATCATGTTGAGGTCATATTCCTTTTATTCCCACTTTGCTGAAAGTTTTTATTATAAGTGGGTGCTGGATTTTACAAATGCTTTTTCTGCATCTATTGATATGATCATGTGGTTTTTATCCTTCATTTTGTTTATGTGGTATGTCACATTAATTTGCAGATAATGGCCCAGCCGGTGTGGCTCAGTGGTTGAGCTTCGACCCATGCACCAAGAGGTTGCTAATTCGGTTCTTGGTCAGAGCACATGCCCAGGTTCTGGGCCCAATCCCCAGTGGGGGGCATGCAGAAGGTGGCCAATCAATGTTCTTTCTCATCAGTGTTTCTACCTTTCCCTCTAAAAATCAATAAAGAAAAAAAGAAAAAAAAATTGCAGGTATTGTACCAACCTTGCATCCCAGGAGTAAATCCCACTTGATCATGGTATATGAACTTTTTAATGTATTGCTGGAATCAGTTTGCTAATATTTTATTTGTGTTGCTGTTAATTCTCACCCAAGGATATTTTTCTATTGATTTTTATGAAGTGGAAGAGAGGGAGGGGGGAGAGAGAGAGAGAGAGAGAGAGAGATCAATGCGAGAGAGAAAAATTGAATAGTTGCCTCCCACATGCACTCCAACAGGGGCCAGGGATCAAACCTGCAACCCAGGTATGTGCTCTTGACTGGGAATCAAACCCTCAACCCTTTGATGCATGGACCAACACTCTATCCACTGAGCCAGACTGGCTAGGGCAGCTTGCTAATATTTTGTTGAGGATTTTGCATCTATGTCCATTAGGGATATTGACCTATAGTTTTCTTTCTTTGTAGTATCTTTATCTGGTTTTGGAATTAGGACAGTGTTGGCCTCATAAAATGAGCTTGCGAGTGTTCCCTCCCCTTGAATTTTTTGGAATAATTTGAGAAGGATGGGTGCTAGTTCTTATTTGAATATTTGGTAAAATTCACCTGTGAAACCTTCCAGTCCAGAACTTTTGTTTTTGAGGTTGTTGTTGTTGTTTTTATTGCTGCTTCTTCCTTTTCATTAGTTGTAATCAGTCTGTTCAGATTTCTCTTTCTTCTTGATTCAGTTTGGAAAACTGTATGTTTCTAGGAATTCATTTCTTCCAGGTAGTCCAATTTATTAGCATACAGTTATTCATAACATTTTCTTATAATCTTTTGTATTCTGTGGTATCAGTCGTTACTTCTCCTCTTTCATTTCTGATTTATTTATTTGGGTCATTTCTCCTTTTTTCTTGATGAGTGTGGTTAAAGGTTTGTCAATCTTGTTTATCTTTTCAGAGAACCAGCTCTTGGTTTCATTGATCTTTTGTATTGTTTGTTTAGACGGTTTTATTTAATTCTGCTCTGATCTTTATTATTTCCTTTTTTTGACTCACTTTGGGCTTTGTTTTTCTTTTTTTATTTCCTTTAAGTTTAAGGGTAGATTGCTTATTTGAGATTTTTCTTGTTTCTTTGGGTAGGCCTGTAATGCTATGAATTTCTCTCTTTGGACTGCTTCCTCTGTGTCCCACAGATTTTGAGTTGTGTTTTTATTTTCATTTATCTCAAGGTATCTTTTTATTTCTTCCTTGATCTTATTGTTAATCCATTCATTGTTTAGTAACATGTTATTTAGCCTGCATAGTGTGTGTTTTTCTGTTTTTTTCTTGTGATTGCTTTCTAGTTTCATACAATTGTGGTCAGAGAAGATGCTTGATATTATTTCAATCTTAAATTTATTGAAACTTGTTCTGTATGGAAAAAGTTTCATGTGCACTAGAAAACAATGTCTATTCTGTTGCTTTGAGAGGAAATGCTCTAGAAATATCAATTAAATCCATCTGGTCTAATGTGTCATTTAAGACTGCTATTTTCTTGTTGATTTTCAGTCTGGAAGATCTATCCATTTATGTCAATGAGGTGTTAAATTTTCCTACTATGACTGTGTTATTGTCAATCTCTCCTTTCATGTTCATCAAGTTTTGCTTTATATATTTAGGTGCTCCTATGTTGGTGTGTAAATGTTTACAAAGGTTATGTCCTCTTGTGGGATTGATCCCTTTATCACTAAATAACATCTGTCTTTGTCTCTTATAATCTTTGTTTGAAAGTTTATTTTGCCTTATGTAAATACTGCTATCCCAGCTTCTCACTTCCAGTGCATGAAATATCTTTTCCCATCTCTTTACATTGAGTCTGTGTCTTTTGTTCCAAGGTTGGTCTTTTGTAGACAACACATAGATGGGTCTTGTTTTCTTATCCATTCAGTTATTCTAGGTCTTTTGATTGGAGCATTTAATCCATTTACATTTAAAGTGATTATTGATAGGTATGTTTTTATTGCCATTTTATTCTTTATAGTTATGTTTCTCATTTTTTCTTTCTTTTTCTTAAAGAAGTCTCTAACATTTCTTGTAATACTGGTTTAGTAGTAATGAAGTCCTTTAATTTTTAATTTTTTTTTTCTTTCCTTTTTGCTGCTCTGATTGAGTGTTTTCTCATACCTTATCTTCTAAATTGCTGATTTGGTCCTCTGCTCGTCTAACCTACTATTGATTCTTTCTAGTGTATTCTTCATTTCAGATATTGTATTCTTCATTTCTAACTGTTCTATGGTTTCTATGTCTCTTTAAATGCATACTGTCTCTTTAAGTTCTCATTTGTGTTCATTTATTCTTCTCCTAAGTTCCTTGAGCATCCTTATAACCATTGTTTTTGTTTTGTTTTGGTTTTGTTTTTGTTTTGTTTTTTATCCTCACCTGAGGACATTTTTCCATTTTTGTTCAGATAGAGTGAGGTAGAGAGAGAGAAACATCGCTGTGAAAGGGACACATTGAGTGGCGGCCTCCCGCATGACCCCAACCGGGGCTAGGTATGAACCGCAACCGAGATACGTGTCCTTGGCCAAAATTGAACCCCTGACTCATTGGTCCAAGGGCCATGTCTGTACCGCTAAGCCAAACCAGCCAGCACATAAGCATTATTTTGAACTCTGTATCCAGTAGATTGCTTTCCTCCATTTCATTTAGTTATTTTTCTGAGTACTTCTCCTGTTCTTTCACATGGGACATGTTTCTTTATCCTCCAGTTTTGGCTGCCTCTCTGTATTTTTTTCTGTGTATTGGGTAGATCTGCTATGTCTCACAGTCTTGATATGATGGTGTCTTGTGTAGCTCAATGGCACAGTCTCCCTGATCACCTGTACTAAGTGCTCCAGGAATGTCCTTTGTGTGGATTTTATGAGCCCTCTTATTGTAGTTAAGTCTTGATTGCTGTTGCCCCATTCATGGGCGGGGTTGACTCTCAAGATGACTATGAGGATTGACCCTAACCGTAGTATAAGAGCTGATGTGCAGGGCTGAGCCCAAGAAGCGGAATTCTATCCAGTAGAGTTTGGTGCCTGCCAAGATCTCCCTGTGAGTGTGTCACTTGTAGAGCTAATTGGATCATGCTCTGATGTGGTCTGAAGTTCACCACCAGATGTATTGGTTCTAGGGCCTTTTGGGAGAGATTCCAGTGCAGGTCAGTGTTAGCTGCTGCCTGTAACAGACCCTGAGCTACTTGTTTGGAGCTGTAGAGTGATCCACAGCTTGTGGCTGTCATTGCTGGGCCTGGGTGTGAATGGGAGGGGCCGAGGTACACACCAAGGCCAGTTTCTACCAGCACCAAGCCCAGGGGCAGGTCAGCAGAAACTAAAGAAATCCTGAGATCTGCCTCCACCTGTTAGGCTCAGTCACTGAAGGAGCCTCTGGCAGTATGTGAGTTGTGTGAGGTAGCTTCCCAGCTAGTCACCAGGTAGAGGCGAGTGGTGTTCACCAGGCTGATACAAATTCAAACTTAGCACATTGCTGAGTCTGAGGCCACTCAGCAAAAGTTTCAGGGTGTACCAAGTCTAGCTGCCACCCCCACCCCACCCCCAGGGCCTTGCAGACCTTTGCAGTGGGTTAGGGTCTCAGGGAGTCATCAGGGTGAGACCAGCAGACTTCATCAGGTTACAACAGACCAATATTTGGTTGTGTGGAGGGAGGGTTTGCATAGGAATGGTGGCACCAGTGTGCAAGAGAAAAATGGCCCTTGTCTTAGAGTCACACAACTCAGTCCCTCCACCCCTGAGCCTGCCCAGACTTCCTCAAGAGCCTTCCAAGAAAGTCTGCACTGCAGGCGCAGGGTGGTGGCGCCCAGCTGACTCCTCCGCAGGGCTGAAGCTTGGCAGTACAGGCCCACAGTGAGTCAGAAGGATGGGGCTAGTGATCTCCCGGTGGTGGGTGGCAGGGGCCGGGGGTGGGAGTAGCTACTCTGATTTGTTGTAAAGAAAGATATTGTCCTCGCCCTAGAGTCACACAACTTAGTTTTTTCCTGTTTCTCTCTGACAATCCAAGTCCACCCGGACCTCCTTAAGAGACCTCCCAGAAAGTCTGCACTGTGAGCCCAGGCTGGCAGCAGCCAGCAGACTCCCCCTCAGGACAAGAGCTTGGCACTGCCTGGCCACAGGGAGTCGGCAGAGTGGAGTTAGTGCATTCCCTTAGGCTGATGCTGTATGGTAGGGAGTGCTCAACCCAAGAAAGATGGCATCTGTGTGTGGTATGAGTGAGGGACTGAGCTGAAGGGACCTTGGCCTCTGTAACTTTAGCCTTCTCCCTGAAGCCACTAACCCTCTGAGCCACCCAGAGCCCATGGTGAGTGGCTGCAAATGAGATTTTGTGCACTGGCCCTTTAAGAGGGACCCTGAGTTTCTAGCAGACCCCCATTCTCTCCCTGGCAAACAGAATCCCCACTTTTTTCACAGCCACGTGTTATGTGGGCTCCTCTTTCCAGCTCAGGTGCTCCAGGCTGGGGAGCCTGGCATGAGGTTGAGACCCTTCTCTCTGAAGGGGGAAGCCCTCGAACCTAAGATATCCCCCCAGCGGCCACCCATGGGAGCAGGGCCAGCACTTCCTGCCTCTCTGCCCTTTCTGCGAGCCTCGATGCGGGTTCTCCGGGAAATCCTTGGCTGTAAGATTTCTGTCCAGCTGGTCAGTTGGTTATGCGGGTTGATTGTTCTATGATTCAGATGTAATTTAGTTTGGTCCTGGGGGGAAGTGCCATCTCGGATCTCTGATAACTTTCCATTTATTCAAATATCTGTACTTTTGTTACCCTTTTTGGTTAGGCATTTTTAAAAATGCGAATTTTAACTTCATTGCTACTTTTTTTTTTTTTTATCCTCACCCGAGGACATTTTTTCCATTTTTTGTTCAGATAGAGTGGGAGAGAGAGAGAGGAAGAGAGAGAGAAAAACATTGACGTGAAAGGGACCCATCGAGTGGCTGCCACCCGCATGACCAACCAGGGCTGGGGACAAACCACAACCGAGGTACGTGCCCTTAGCGGGAACCGAACCCGGGTCTCTCTGGACCGCAGGCCGATGCTCCAACCGCTGAGCCAAACCGGCCAGGGCTACTTTTTTTTTTTTTTAATGTAAAAGTCCTTATTCCTGTGGAATTATCTACATTTCATTATACATATGTGTCTGTGGAGGGGGAAGGGTGAGAAAATTATATTTCTCATAAATTGTAGATTGTTTTTGTTATCAAAAGATTTTCTTTCCAACATATGCTGGCCCCTCTTTTATTCATTTCCCAGTTAAGAATTTAGATGTCTGTCTCCTTTACTGAAAATTTTTTTTGAAAGAATCTCTGTTTCTCTTAAGGCCTGACACACATGGGCAATGCAGACAAATTCTTGTTGAATTTCATTACACGTCCAGGGACATTGTATAACTTGCAATGTACTTGCTTGTCGGAGGAAGAACCAACCTCAGAAGTTCCTGCCTCTTCCCACTCTCCTACCCCTATTCATCTCAAAAATGCCCTAATAAAATTTTACAGCCATGTTAAAGTCAACTTTTTAGCAAGAAGAGAGTAAAAACTAAAATATCTGCCTGACTAATTTTCCTTGATTAATTTAAACAAGGTTACTTTAAAGTTCTCTCTTTAATTATTTTATACTACTAATATCTTTATCTTAAGGATTATTTGATAAGTTAATTGTTCCTGCCCTGAATGAAAATTTATTTTTGTTAGAAGACTAAATATATATGGTAAAACTTCACATGATCATCTCTTTTATTTTTTTATGTAATCCTCTCACTTTTTCTTTTAAATAGGAATTTAGCTTGGAACAAAATTGCCATTATTCACCCCAATGCATTTTCTACTTTGCCATCTCTAAGAAAGCTGTGAGTATTTTATTACTTGTTTATGGCAGGTCTTTTCATAATTAGGGGCCCTCTAAGCCCACAGTACACAAATTGCCCAGCCCTCAGTGTTCACACTAGAGCTATAGCAGAACAGAGCGGAGCCCTACCCCTCCAAGGCCATGTGGGCCATTATGTGGATAACTGAAGATCTGGGTGACAGCTGGTTCTTGTTATTGAGGTGCAACTTTCCATTTTTGCTGAGTAATCAAGTGGAATGAAATAAGTTGTCAATTCAGTTGTAAAGGGCTTTCATTTTATAGTTGGCCATCTTGACTAATAGAAAACCTTTCTGTCCCTTTTTCTCCCTCCCTGTCCACCTTTTGTTCTTTTCTGTCTCCATCTCCCTTGTCTAATAGAGAAAGAAGGAATTGGTCAGACAGAAGCTAAGGGGAAAAGGAGGGGAATAAATCCCCAACACTTTACCCCTCACCCCTAACTTAAGCCAGTCAGCATCACTTTTCAAATTAGAGGCAACACCTGCCACTTCATTTATGATATTCCCACTGTAGCAAAATTAAGCTGAGCATAGAAATTCTAATCTGGATGTGATTAAAACATTTCCCCCTGCCATTCTGATTGTAAAATAAAAGGTATCAGGAGCTAAAACCAAAATGGTTACTTTTACCATTACGAGTGAGGACCCTGCTTAGAAGTTTTTATGGAACATTGTAATAATCTTTAGGTTACTTTTTTAACGTAAATGTTTTATGCTAACACACACTAAAAGCCAATTGTTGTTTGATGTTTTGCAGGGATCTATCGTCCAACCGCCTGTCGTCTTTTCCTGTAACTGGGTTACATGGTTTAACTCACTTAAAATTAACAGGAAATCATGCCTTACAGAGCTTGATATCATCTGAAAACTTTCCAGAACTCAAGTGAGTTTGTCATTAAAAATAATAAGATACATTTGTGGTCATGTGAAATAACAGACGTGTTATAGTGGTTTTCAAAATTTATGAGGTCATGGGACTCTTTTGAATTGCATTTCATGCCCTCAGGTCCACTACCCCTGGGGCATTGTTAGGACAAGTCCCAAAGTGGGAGAACGGGTCTTCCTGACCACATTTCCGTTTTCCCAAAGATGCCTCCCGGAATCACTGAGTTCATGGAAAGAGTTCGAAAACCACTGATCCATGGGATATAAACTAGGACATGTAATTAAATAACATTATAACATTATTGTACTCCTGTTTACATTTTTAAATTCATCTAGCTTGTGTATATGTTCTAATAAAATGTACTAAATTAATATTTGCTTGAGGAAGTAATGCTCTTTAAAGCCTTTTATGCTTATTATTGATAAAAAAATTTTAAAAAAGTTCCTTGAAAGATTATGTATACATTTTTTTTTAATCAAAGTACTTTTCACATACTTTGAAACCATAACACAGTAGAGTGTTTGGAAAATAGGAAAGGAGAAAAAACATCTAAAAATACCCACTAGACAACTCTTTATGTTATTTCCTTCTAGACTTTGTTTCCAATGTATTTTTAATTGTTAGAATCATAGTGCATATACAAACTTTTATAATTTTGTCACTTAATATTTTGTCATCCCATAAGTACCTTTTAATGGTGCTACAATTTTCCTAGCAGTCATTTTTTAACATTTTTATTACAGAAATTTTCAAACATAAAAGTAGAGAAAATAATATACCCATCACTCAACCTCAGCAATTATTAACATTTCATAGCAATAATTTTAATAACTCCATTGTTATTATAAATAGTGCTGTAATAAACCTCTTTGTGCACATGGTTAATATTTTAGATTATGCATTAAGGCTAAAATCCAAAGGCAGAATTATTGAGTGAAAGAAGATGAACACTATATTTAACAATTTACTTCTCTATTTATTTTTTTTATTAATTAATTTATTTTTGTTACAGATGTTTCTCCTTTTTCCCCCACTGATTCCCCCTCCCTCTCCCTCCCTGCCCTGTCCCCAGCTTTGTTGTCCATGACCTTTGTTCATGCATACATGCATATAAGTTCTGTGGTTTATCTCTCCCCCACCACCCCCTCTTCTGAGGTTTGTCAGTCTGTACCCCACTTCCACGTCTCTGGGACTACCCCATTCCTCAGACTGTTATGTTCATTATATTCCACAAATAAGTGAGATCATATGATACTTATCTTTCTCTGTTTGGCTTGTTTTGCTTAGGATAACAATTTACTTCTCTAAGTGTATGTTTTTCCTTTGGTTTTGTTCATTTAAAGGGTTATAGAAATGCCTTACGCTTACCAGTGCTGTGCATTTGGAGTGTGTGAGAATGTCTATAAAATGTCTAATCAATGGAATAAAGGTGACAACAGCAGTACAGATGATCTTCATAAGAAAGATGCTGGAATGTTTCAAGTTCAAGGTAAGACCAGCTGTCCCAGTGATGAAACTGTGTCTGGAAGGGTCTTGAAAAGTCATCAGACAGACCTGAACTCCAGACACCTCCCTGTGTAATCCCCAGCAAGCTGGGAGTCCATCCCACTTTTTAAAAACTCCCAGAGAAAGAGAAAGTTCCTTGAGCATTCATTCTAAAACTTCAGCTCTTCTCTAAGTGAATTTTTAATTCTTTTTTTTTGGGGAGGGGGTACGTGCCCTTAGCAGGAACTGAACCCAGGACTCTCTTGTCCACAGGCCGATGCTCCAACCACTGAGCCAAACCGGCCAGGGCAAATTTTTAATTCTTATATGTATTAGATCATCCTTAGCATATATAGTATAAATATGGGGTAATTATTAATATTGATATTTCCATAAACTTTTCAAAGGGCCTCATCTCTGTGGTTACCTATCTCAAACATGCTTCTGGGCTCTTTTCTCCAGAAGACAGAGTCCATTTTCGTTCCTATGTGGAGGATATAGGCATTTTAGATGCCCCCATATTTCAGCAGAAGGGCTTAAGAATCCAACTTCTTATCTAATTAATTCCAAAGCATTCTCCCCTCTTGCCCCACAGGGGTATCTGTCAGGAAGGTGAAATGAGATAATGTCTGTGGAGCACTTGGCTTTCCTTGAAGTAAGACCTTACTTAAATACACAGCAATGTACCTCAAGCCACACCTGTGGTAATGAGGAGGTGCTCTGGACAGCCCCGTTTTCCTTCCCCTGCCAACTCTGCATGTTTGCACAGAGTCTGAACAGACTGGCTTTTCTTCCTTTGGGCCTGAATGATTTGTTGATTCCTAAGCAAGGGTGATTCACTCTGTCTGCACATAACCTTCACATTTCTTCCCCCACACGTCGGCTTAAGGAGCTGTCATGTTGGCCATCTACTTTTTTGTTTTAAGGCCACAGCACGTGTCCTGTGCTTGTTCTTGCTTTAGTTTTTGCTCTTAAAAAATAAAGTCAAACAATTAGAGCGCCTACTATGTGTCAGGCACTGTTCTAGGTCCTAGAGGTACACAGTGAACAAGAGACGCAAGGTTTTTCATGGAGTTTATTTTCAAGGACAGTGATTCTCAACCCTGGGCCTGGAATCACAAGGAAGTTTTTAAAAATATTCATGCCCACGCCCCACAACAGATCATACAAATCAGCATATTTGGGAAAGTGTCAGATGGCAAATCTCTTGTGTCATAGAAACCTAAACCAAGCACCATCAGAGAACACAGCCCAGAACATTTGCACTATAGCTAAGTGTCAGAAAATTAGATAAAATGGTTCTTCCACTGGAGAGGCCCACAGCCTCTCTCTAATTTAGGTCAGGGCAATTTGGGGCCATCATGAGTTCCAAGGAACAAGAACAGAATGAGAGAGCTCAGATGTTCCGACCAGGAGTCCGAGGTTATTTTCCCCTCCCCCCAGTTTTGCTGGAATACTGTATCATATAGTACCTTGAGTAGAACATCCAAAGGCAACTTTGTAGTGGACTTACAAGAAAGCCAGAGCCCAGGAAAGAGCAGAATGTTCGACCTTCCATCCCTTTGTGACACCTCAAGTGCAGGCAGCCCAGAAGCCTCCTCCCTGATATTTGGTGCCTTGAAAAGAGATAGAACTAATCATTCCAGGACTTCTCATCCCTGCAGATGAGCGTGATCTTGAAGATTTCCTGCTTGACTTTGAGGAAGACCTGAAAGCCCTTCATTCGGTGCAATGCTCACCGTCCCCAGGTGAGAACGGGGCCAGAACTGCCTCAGCAGCAGCTCCCACTGACTCTGAGGCCATCAGTGACATATGGCTGCCCTTCAAAGGGAAATCTGTGCCACCTTTGTGGCTCCTGGCTGTCCCTCCCCATGGGGACCTTTAAAATACAAATGTTCATTCCCTGGAGTTGGTCTCCATTCATAAAATATTTTTTGTGGGAGACTTTTAATTCAGGTTCATGGAAACTGGAGCTAGAAGCATATGGAATTCTTTTTATTTGGTGGTGGTGGTGAGCATATGCAATTTTTAAAATGATATTAGCAATTTAGCCTGAACTAGTAGTATGCAACAGTCTTGCTTCCTGTCATCACTGATTTTTTTTTTTTTTTACAGTGATTTATTTCAAGTCTTCCCTAAATAGCTATTTGGTTAAAGCAAGTAATAGTTTATACATATAAATAAAATATATCTTTATGGACTTCATTAATTGTCCCATTCCCAGAAATAGGATGGGCCAGTTGAAAAAAAAAAGACATCTGGGAAGGTTAGCATTTTATTTTCAACAATTAGAATGTCCCTTGCTCTCTCAAACATCAGATGCCATTCTAAAACTAAGACAAGAGTTTCAAGAAACATGCCTTCATACTATCCATACTGCCTCTTCTGGTATTATGGAGTATTTTCCTAGGATTCTCCTTTTCTGGTTACAGAATCTTCTTGAAGCATTCTGGGGACAACAAACAAACAAAGAAACCATAATGAGCCCAGCCGGTGTGGCTCAGTGGATTGAACACTGTCCCATGGGCTGAGAGGTCCAGGTTCTTACTGATCAGGACATGTGCTCGGCTGCAGGCTTGATCCCCAGAGTGGGGTGTGCAGGAGGCAGCAGATCCATGTTTCTCTCTCTCTCTCCCTTCCTCTCTCTCTAAAAAATCAATAAAAACATTTTTTTAAAAACCATAATGAAAAGCCCAGGAGACCTGGCTTTTTACCTGGCCCTAACACTGCTGTTTTTGGGGGACTCGAATCAAGTGATTTAAATTCCCCATCTCCATGTGTCTGTGTACAGCTGGGACACATGAGCTCCTGGTGTGCCAACCTCGTCAGTGCCACAGGAGCAGTGATGGTGGTCGAAGAAAGTGAAGTGTGCCACAAGGAAGCTGGGTGTCACTGTGGCCATTATTGGTGTCCTAATGAAAGAAACAAAGAGGTAATCTGGCAAGAGTGGTGAGCCGTGATTTGACGCCCAGTCTTTCTTCCTTGGACTTCTAGGCCCCTTCAAGCTCTGCGAGTACCTGTTCGGTAGCTGGCTGATCAGAATCGGAGTGTGGACCGTCGCAGTTTTGGCCCTTACTTGTAATGCCCTGGTGACTTCAACAGTGTTCCGGGCCCCTCTGTACATTTCCTCCATAAAGCTGCTCATTGGGTTAATCGCAGCGGTGAACATGCTCATGGGGGTGTCCAGCGCGGTGCTGGCCGGCGTGGACGCCGTCACCTTCGGCAGCTTCGCGCGGCACGGCGCGTGGTGGGAGCAGGGGGCAGGGTGCCAAGTCGTGGGGTTTCTGTCCATTTTCGCTTCGGAATCATCTGTTTTCCTGCTGACCCTGGCAGCCCTGGAGCGCGGGTTCTCGGTGAAATGCCCTGCAAAGTTTGAAACGAAAACTCCGTTTTCCAGCCTGAAAGCAATCATTTTGCTGTGCGCGGTGCTGGCGGTGACCATCGCCACGGTGCCCCTGCTGGGCGGCCGCGAGTACAGCGCCTCCCCGCTCTGCCTGCCGCTGCCCTTCGGGGAGCCCAGCACCACCAGCTACATGGTGGCTCTCGTCCTGCTCAACTCCCTCTGCTTCCTGGTGATGACCATCGCCTACACCAAGCTCTACTGCAACCTGGAAAAGGGAGACCTGGAGAACGTCTGGGACTGCTCGATGGTGAAGCACATCGCTCTCCTGCTCTTCACCAACTGCATTCTTTACTGCCCCGTGGCTTTCTTGTCCTTTTCCTCTTTGCTGAACCTCACGTTCATCAGTCCCGAGGTCATTAAGTTTATCCTTCTGGTGATTGGCCCACTTCCTGCTTGTCTCAACCCCCTCCTCTACATCCTCTTCAATCCCCACTTTAAGGAGGATCTGGGGAGCCTGGGAAAGCAAGCCCACTTCTGGGCAAGGTCGAAACACTCGAGTCTGATGTCCATTAACTCTGACGACGTCGAGAAGCAGTCCTGTGACTCAACCCAAGCCTTGGTGACGTTTACCAGCGCCAGCATAGCCTACGACCTGCCGCCCAATTCCGGCTCACCATCCGCTTATCCAGTGACCGAAAGCTGTCACCTTTCATCGGTGGCATTTGTCCCATGTCTCTAATTAAATGTGAGAGAAAACGTTTTCAAAAATTGAAAGCCCCAAAATGTGAGATTGAGTATATCTGAGCAGTAACTGAAAAGAGCTGAGTTGAAACTTGATTTTTTTTTTAAATCTCTCAGAGTGAAAAAGCTGAAAACCTATTGAGACTGCAGAGTGAAAAGTGAGTCTAAATGCTGCTTGTGTAATTTGTTCAGCAAAGAGATAGATCAGTCACACTATTTAGGTAAGCCCAGATTTTTTTAAAGGCAGATTGAAATGTTCAAAAAAGATTCTCCATGATTTCCATTGAATTCTTTTTAAAATCACCAATCTGACTGGGGGAGGGAGGGGTGTGACCCTGACTCACAAAAGGAGTTTTAAGCACCCAAACCCCTTAAAAGATGCAACGATGGTTGGAGGTATTAGAAAAATAAGGGTTTTCAATGGCCTGCGGTACCAAGCAAAGGTTGTAATCAAGAGGATTTCATTTTAACGACCATGTGGAGATGTTTTAGTCCTCCTCTGCCTTTCCGCAGCAAGGGTCCTTCCATGTCACCAATCCCCCCCACCCCACGAATGGCTAATATAAGGCACTATTCATTTACTCGCATGCACCTCGTTTTTAGAAATGCCTCATTTATCAGCACTCAATGGCTCCATCCTCAGTGGCATAAAACTACTTACAAATATTTTGAAAGGAAAATGAACTTAAATTCTTAAATTGCCATGAAGGCAATCCTGTACAGGTGAGGTTTGCCTTGTTGAATTCATTTTTAACTCCTTGGTGCCCAAAAGTCAGCAGAAAAGTCCATTGCTGGCAATGGGCATACCTAGTAAAGATGGTAGCAATCTCTGATTTTTTTTTTCTTTCTCCTGGGTGCATGCACATTTTTCGCAGGAGGTTTTATCAGTTGACTCAAACTGATATACATCTTAAGGTAATGATCAAATGCAGGCATGACATGAATTAAGTCCACTGACATAACTTCTCACACATGCATCTCTAGTAGCTCTAGCAACGATGTCTGAAATCACTTTAGACTCAACAGAGACTTGGTAACATATTATCCTGTTTATTTAGCTTGGTTTTAGCTGTGTTGTGTTTTGGATCAACACATTAATGTCAGGAACATGACTTCTCTGCTTATTCCATATTTAATACTTGTTAGGTATTTTAAGAGGCAAAATTATTAAATACTAAAGGTCAAAGGATTAATTTGTAACTTTAATATACTGCATTAGCTTCAATACATTCAAACCAAAAGACTGTTAGGTAGATTTATTTTTATATAAGCATGTTTATTTTGATCAGATGTTTTAACTTGGAATTGAAAAAAATACATTTATGAGATGTTTTATAAGATGTGTAAATATAGAACTGTATTTATTACTACAGTAAAGATTCAGTAACACAAATGACCATGATAATAAACCATGTACAGTGGCATATTCTTCCATATATATTGTGTTTCTCTGCCTATTTCCTTTAAATTCATTAACTGTATATAATATATGTAAATGTATAGTACTTGTAAATAGTTTCCAAACTTGTTTTTCTGTTGGGTACAAAATAAAGAAATTTGTAATAAAATGTGTGACTATAAAACAAAATATTTTTAAATTATTTATTGAGCCCATAGGCAAATATATGATGTCCTAAATGTTTTTATTTTTGATGTGTAAGTACATTTGCTATCTAACTATTTACACTTTAGTATGTTAGATATTTTGGACTTACCTTAAGAAGTAAATCTTTCACAAGAACAAAACAAAATATCTTTACTGAATCCTGGACTGTTTTAACTGTGACTGATCAGCCATTTTGTCATGACGAATGACTTGGAGAAGTTGATGGTCCCCATTGGTAGTCTGGGCTTCATAGCCACAACCTATTTCTTGTGCAATGTAAAAAAAAAAAAAAAAAAGATAAAAATAGAAAGAAAGAAATGTATAAATAACAAATCAATTTTTTAATTATTTAATATGAATATGACTTTTCTATATATTCTTCCTTTGAAAAAAACATACCGCTCTTAGGTCCTGACTTCCCAGTGAGCTGCCAGCAGCCCCGCCCTGGCTACTGCTTTCCCTGCACGTTTCTAGAGCAGAGCAGGGCCCCGCCCAGCCCTCTCCCGTTGCTTCTACCCTGAGCGCTTCCTTTGTTTCCCATCCCCAGCATTAGCAAATGTACTCTCAAAAGCTATATATATATATATATATAACAAGTGATATAGAATTATACACTTGAAACCTATATAATTTTATTAACCAATGTCAATCCAATAAATTCAATAAAAACTAAAAAAAAAAAAAAAATTACATGACTATGTCAAGGTCAAAACATAAGGACATGGGACTCTCAGGGCACAAAGAAACACACCGGTCCCCTTCAGTTTCTGTTCCCCAAACATAAGACAAATGATTTTTCTAAACACCTTGGGCCAGACCTTCCCAGCCTCAGTGGGATGCCTGATCTCCCTGTATAGGTTATAATATAAAACCATCAAATGCTGCTTGGAGGCCCAAAATTATTATTAGGATCAACCCAGATTTACTGGGGACCCCAGGGCACCTAGCACTGAATTTCCTACCATTCATCAGCTATAACCACATGCTTCAACCTACTCTCGTTAACAGGCATCCAATGGAGTCCTACTGTACAGTCCACACTTGGTTTGTCTTCAGCTGCAACAAGGATCATAACATAGTCTCCCTCCTCTTAATCTAACTCCTCTTAGCCCAGGCAGCAAATACAAAAGTTGCCTCCAGAGCAATGGGCTTCAGTTTCTCTTCTCGACGAACTTGCTTCTCAGTGTCCAAAGTTAGGAACATGTCCTGGAAGCCCACCCCTTTCTCTCCCGCTGGAGAAAAGAAGTCAGTGAAGTAATTTTCAAAGGGAAAACAACAAATCCACTCACATGTATTTCTTTAAAAATCTCCACGCTCTATTACTTTATCAGCAAAATCTAGGTACAATACATCTCACACCAAACACTGCTCTATCAAGTGTCTACTAAATGCTCTCCCCTGTAACACCGCAAATCAGAATGACTGGGATTACAGCCACAGGTAAATCAGTCTACAGTGAGAAGGAGAAAAGAGATATGATAAATATTGAAAGACTGAAGAAAACAAAAACAAAAAATCTAAAGAACATAAACAGGTGCACTAGCCTAGAGTAAGTGGTTAACAATATTTTATGCTTTCAAAACTGGATGCACTCAGTCCACACACGTTGTGTACCTACTATGTGCCGTGTTCTGTGCACGTGGAATAATAAGACAAGGTCTGGAATTTGCATTCCAGCGGAGAAGAGAGAGACAATAAGCAAATATAAACAAGGAAATATCTGAAAGGGACATGAGGGAAATGAAACTGAATAGCAAGTCAGTGATAGGCATGTTACTTTATTTTTTTAATTTTTTTTTATTTTTTAACTATTATTTTTTTTAATCTTTATTGTTGAATGTATTACAGATGTTCCTCATTTTTCCCCCATTGATGGGCTCATTCCCACTCCCGTCCCCCTCCTGCCTTTCCCCACACTGTTGTCTGTGTCCATTGGTTATGCATATAAATTCTTTGGTTTATTTCTTCTCACCCCCCCACCCCCTTCCCTTTGAGGTTTGTCAGTCTAGCAACCAATTTGTACTTCTTAATCCCTTCACCTTTTTCACCCATTCCCCCAACCCCCCTCCCATCTGGCAACCAACAAAATGTTCTCTATATCTATGAGAATGTTTCTGTTCTGCTTGTTCATTTTGTTTGTAGATTCGATTGTTGATAGCTATGTATTCATTGCCATTTTTTTGGTTCATATTTTTTATCTTTTTCTTCAAGAAGATCCTTCAACATTTCATATAATAATGGTTTGGTGGTGATGAACTCCTTCAGCTTTTCCTTGTCTGGGAAAGTCTTTATATGGCCATCGATCCTAAATGACAGCTTTGCAGGATAGAATAATCTTGGTTGTAGGTTCTTGCTTTTCATCACTCTGAATATTTCTTGCCACTCCCTTCTGGCCTGCAAAGTTTCTTTTGAGAAATCAGCTGACAGTCTAATGGGAACTCCCTTGTAGGTTACTAACTGTTTTTCTCTTGCTGTTTTTAAGATTCTCTCTTTGGCCTTGGCCGGTTTGGCTCAGCAGTTAGAGCATTGGCCTGTGGTCCAGAGAGACCTGGGTTCGGTTCCCACTAAGGGCATGTACCTCGGTTGCAGTTTGTCCTCGGCCCTGGTTGGGTCGTGCAAGTGGCAACCACTCGATGTGTCCCTTTCACGTCAATGTTTCTCTCTCTCTCTCTCCCTCCCACTCTATCTGAACAAAATATGGAAAATTGTCCTCGGGTGAGGATAAAAAAAAAAAAAAAAAGATTCTCTCTTTCTCTTGAACCTTTTGCATTTTGATGATGATGTGTCTTGGTGTGGGCCTCTTGGGGTTCATCTTGTTTGGGACTCGCTATGCTTCCTGGGCTTGTATGTCTGTTTCCTTCACCAAGTTAGGGAAGCTTTCTGCCAGTATTGTTTCAAATAGGTTTTCGATTTCTTGTTCTCTCTCTTCTCCTTCTGGCACCCCCAAGATGTGAATATTGGCATGCTTGAAATTGTCCCAGAGGCTCCTTACATGATCCTCATTTTTTTGGATTTTTTTTTTTTTTTTTTGCTGTTCTGATTGGGTGATTTTTGCTTCCTTATATTCCAAATCGATGGTTTGCTTCTTGGCTTTACCTACTCTACTATTGAATCTGTATAAATTATTCTGTATTTCAGTTAGTGCCTCCTTCATTTCTGACTGGTCCTTTTTTATGCTCTTGAGGCCCTCACTAAGTTCACTGAAGTTCTCACTAAGTTCATTGAGCATCCTTATAAGCAGTGTTTTGAACTCAGCCTCTGTTAGGTTGCTTATCTCCATTTCGCTTAGTTCTTTTCCTGGAGTTTTGTTCTGTTCTTTCATTTGGGACCTGTTTCTTTGTCTCCTCATTTTGGCTGCCTCCCTGTGTTTGTTTCTATGTATTACTTAATAGGAGGTATGGGGCTAGTTGAGACCAGATCCTGCTTGTTTAAAACAATTTAGGAAAACCTTAAGCAGAATCCAAGACAGTTAAGCAACTGGCAACAGCTTGGGTGGGCCTGAAAGTTGGGTGGGGCGGGGCCTCAGGGAGTCACCAGGGCGGGGCTACCAGTGTGAGCCAGGTTGCTGGAGTCCCAGATATGGCAGCTGTCTGCCGCCCAGGGAAGGGCTCACCAAAAGAACAAAGGCCTCTGACAGCACATTTGTCCCGGAGAAAGCCCCCTCTCCAGCGCTCACTCCAGTGCCAAACAGCTCAGTTCCTCCCTGTGTGTCTCTGGTGCCCCTCGAGCTGCCTCCCCTCCAAGCTTAGAGGGAGAGAGTCCGATAAGTCCGTGCGCGGGCCCTTTAGGGAGCTGCCTGGGGCTCCAGCCGCCTCAGCCTCCCTGAGCCTCAGTTCCCACTGGTTTTTCCAGCCAGAAGTTATGGGGACTTCTCTTCCTGGCACTGGAACCCTGAGCGGGGCACCTGGTGTGGGACGGGGACCCCTCAGTCCTCAGGAAGGACCTTCCCAGCTGCGGGAGCCTCCTGATTTTTATCCGCCACATATGGGTGTGGGACCAACCCGTCCACCTCCGCCCCTCCTACCAGTCTCCATGTGGCTGCTGCTTTAATTCCGTAGTTGTAGGACTTCCATTTAGCTTGATTTCAGGCAGTTTTGAAGGATGGTTGTTCTGTAGTTTAGTTGTAACTTTGATGTAGTTGTGGGAGGACGCGATACCGCATTTACCTTAGATACAGAGGTCAAGAAAGGTCTCAGGAAAGGCACCTACTAAGCTAAGATCTTATTCAAAAAGGAACTCCCTTTGCTTTAGCATTCAACCAGTTCCACCAATAAAACTCATTTTTAGTTCCTCTATGCACATGTCACCTATGGCAAACTGTTTTGAGTGACATTTTAATATAAGAATAGCTTAAGTAGATGTTTTATTACACATTTTTTTTCTCACAAGTGTTACTGGAGAAAACCATTCTTAAATGAAATAGAAAACATCTTTTCCTTTTGTTTTGACCAAAAATGGAAAAACATATCAGTAAAAGGTAATACAATTAGCAACACCCTGTTCATTTAGAACCAAAAAAAGCTCCAACATCTGAAAAAATAACTATATCTTGTTTTTTGTGTTAAACATACCATTACATGTAGCTCTGAGCCTGTTAGCTAAGATGGGGCTCACTGTGATCATTCTGGGTCCATTCATGTTCTTCAGAATTCAGCAATTTTATTTTACAGACCACTACGTCAGTAAAAGAGACTATTTCCCTCCAAGCCACTCAACACCAACAATTTTCTCTCTTGGGCCCTGAAGTACAGTTAGGTTATGGTAGAGTTTCCTTGTAAGTGAAGATGTTGAACTCAGATTCGACAATGACTCATTCATCTTAAACACAAGTTCAAGCATGTCTGACCCTTGACGCCAATTGGATTGGATGATAACAAAGCTTTAGCTTGTCTGGATTCAGAAAATGAGCGAAAACAGATGTGATAAGCCGGGAAGCATTGTGGAATATGGACCTTCCAACTCTAGTCACATCAGGACATGACGTCCTATTCTGGTTACTACATTTTAAGTGGGACATTAAAAATATGCCACTCCATGAGGACAATGAATCTAACACTATGAATAGAGAAAATAACTCACCAAAAAATAATTGAGAAGAACTGAAACATTTTACCTGAAGAAAAAACATCTGCCCTGGCCAGTTTTCTCAGTGGTTAGAGCATCGGTCCATGGCCTAAAGGATCTCGGGTTTGATTCCCAGTCAAGGGCACATACCTGAGTTACAGGTTCCATCCCTAGTGCTGATCAGGGTCATGCAGCAGGCAACCAATCAATGTGTTTCTCTCACATCAATGTTTCTCTCTTTCTCTCCCTTCTTCCCACCCCCCCAAACAAAATCAGTGGAAAAATATCCTTTGGTGAGAATAAAGTCTAAAGAAAAACATTTGAAATATTTGAATAATTGAAATTTACTAAGTGCTATCTTAAGTCCCAGCTCATAGCAGGCCAAAGAGTAAAATGGTTAGGCCCAAAGGTTTGCTGCCAGATAGAACCTGCATTCAAATCCTAGTTTTATTACTACCTACTACCTAATACTTATCCAGTCCCAACTTTCTCCTCAGTAAAAATACCACCAGTCTCACAGGGTTGGGAGTATTAATAACTCCGTGTGTATAAAGTTCTCATCACAGCACCTGGAACATAGGAAATATTTAATAAGGGGCTACTGTTTTTCTCCCCTTTCTTAACAACATATGACATGAGCAGAGCAAGACTTGCCATTTTGCAGATGAAGAAATTGAGAGTGAAAATGATAGGTGACCCCTAATGTCAAAGACGAGGAGCTAGGATTAGAGCTTGGGTTTTATTTAATAGAACTTGAAAGGCAGTCATGAAATCAGCTGAATTCCTCTCTCAGTGAATAAGAACCAGTTGGTAAGTGGTTCAGGGAGACAGGCGAACTTATCTAAGCAAGATTCATTCATCAGATGTCTTGGATACCAAAGAAAGTTCATTATAGTGAGTGAGAAGCCAGATCAAATAATGGCTTTCTCAATTCTCAATGTTTTGAATAAATTATTGTTAGTCTTCTTGGAAGGTGTGATATTGTGATTGATAATAAGGAATATATTTGGTTTTGGTCCCCATGCATGGCACAGAGCTCCTAAAACCCTTCAAATTTCCCAAGTGATGAGAGTCGGAACGTGTCTCTTGTTATGTTGATGAGGTGAATTTTGGGAAGTCCCTAGGTCACCTAAGGATTGCCAGGGGAACCGATCCAGTGATTAGAGGGTTGAAATTTTTAGTCCCACCCCCTCTCCCATCCCTCCCACCCCACCCCAACCTCTGGGAAGGGGAGAGGAGCTGGAAATTGAGTTTAATCACCAATGGCCAGTGATTTAATCATTTGTGCCTATGTAATGAAGTCTCCATAAAAAACTAAAGGGCGGGGCATGGAGAGCTTCCCGGTGGATGAATGCCTGGAGCTGTGGGGAGATGGCACTGCCTGGAGAGGGCACGGAGGCTCCACGCCCTGCTCCCATACTCCGCCCTACGCATCTCTTCCATCTGGTTATTTTGGAGCCATGTCCTTTTATAATAAACCAGTAATCTAATAGGTGAAATATTTCTCTGAGTTCTGTGAGCCACTCTAGCAAATTAATTGAACCCAAGGCAGGAGTCTTTGGAACCTCCCATCTATGGCCAGTTTGTCAGATGCACAGATAACAACCTGGGACCTACAACTGGCATCTGAAGAGGTGGTGGGAGGACCCACACAATGGAATCATTGTCGGAATCGCAGAAGGAATTTTAGAGATTTAGTAAATTCCTGAGGAAGGCAGTAAAATCTTAAATCAACATCCTGAAACCTAGAACACATATTTGTGTGTCACGACTGATGGTCATTCAGCCAGTCCCTTCAGTGGTGATGAAAGGCTTGGGCCTTAAATGTACCCCTCCTTAGACACTTCAGCTCTTGACCACCTCCGATTCTTCTCTAAAGCTACTGATGAAACAGTATCAACTCTCTAAGGCAGGGGTGGGGAACCTTTTTTCTGCCAAGGGTATTTGAATATTTATAACATCATTCGTGGACCAAACAAAATTATCAACTTAAAAATTAGTCTGCTGTATCTGATCAAACATTTAATTAACTCTCCCCTAGTGTGATGGCTGGAACTGGTTCTCTTTGGTGAGGTGTGTGATGTTAGCTGGTACTGATGGCGTTGCTACTCGCAACTTCTTTTCTAGGTTTGCATCGATCAATCTGGAGCTCAGTTGACTGTTTGAGATAGTGAGTTTTGAAAAGAACTGCTCACAGGTGGGGGGTGCCAATGGGGTAAAAAGGTAAAATATCTGTAACAAATAAATAAATAAATAATTCATTAAAAGAAAAAAAAAAGAACTGCTCACAGCAGTACGTTATTCTGAGCGCAGATGCATATTTCAGTGCACGTCTCCTCAAGGTGGGAAATCCATCACTGCTTACGTAGTGTTTACAGAACTCCAGCAGCAGGAAGTGGTTGTACCCAGCTTTCAGCTCATCATCACTTGGCAGCTGAATGATTTCGTGTTGTAGGTTATCAGGCACATCGGCTCATTCCACATTGAATGGTGTAGCAAAGATGTTCACTTCCATTTGTTTACTTTTCACGTCTTTGAGTTTTTCATTAAATGCCTCAATTCGTTTCCCATGTTCACCAACATACTCAAGTGTCATAGAGGGCTTTTGTCCTTCCAGAGTGGGGAAATGCACTGTTACTCCTTTCCAGTCACACTTTCCATGGCCTTAATTTAGCTTCAGATGATTTCACATTTGAAAGCAGGGCGCTGAGAAGCTGCTGAGGCCCTGCAGCTTGACATTCGGCTCTGAGAGGTACTTAGTAATGTCCACCATGAACGTTAAATCACACAGCCATTTGCTGTCATTGAGTTCCCCGACAGGTTTTCCCTTCATCTCCATGAACTGCTTGACTTCATCCCGCAGTTTGTAAAACCTCATGAGCATGTTCCCGAGACTCAGCCACCACACTTCACAGTGATGAACAAGATCACGGTGCTCAGAGTCAAGATCATTCAGTAACTCCTTAAACTGGTGGCTGTTGAACCTACTTTTGACAAAATGTATGCATGACACTGATGTCGATATCACATCGTTGAGCTGCAACGACTGTGCACAGAGACTGTCTTGGTGTATGATGCAGTGGCATATAATTAAATCCCTTGGCTCAAGACTGAGATGATTCAGTTCTTTCTTGACAAATACAATTGACTCTTTTTGCAAGCCAGCCGTGGCTGGAGCTCCATCTGAAGTAAGGTCACTTAACTTTTTAAATGTTCGCTCAAGTTTTGTCACTGATAAAACAAGTCCTCACCTCTTGTAGTGTCATGTATGACTTCCAGTGACAGCAGTTCCTCTCGAGTGTCAAACTGCAGTTATCCCACGAAGGAAAACGGCAAGTTGGGCAGTATTTGTTATATCTGTCATCTCGTCACAAGCCAGAGGGAAAAATTGGAAATTCCCTGCAGAATCCTTCAGTGTTTTTTCAATATCTTGTGCTAAATCAGTAATCTGATCTGAGATGGTTCCCTGAGACAAACTAACACTGAAACAATTTGACTGTGCCTGGTGTTAACAACTCCACAGCAGCCACCATGCTCTCTTTCCCAAACTCTCCCTCTACAGGAGGCCTCAACTTCTTAGTGATTAACTTGCTTACTGGTCTGAAAAACCTTGTCTCTGTCACAACAAGGCCTAGTGAAAGTGGCTTGTTGTGATTCCAAACTCCACTAAAGAGCATTGATTTTATCCAGAGGCATTTGGCCTCCCAATTCATTGAGTTGAGCATGCTTTGAGCTGTAGTGACGCTCCAGATTGGCTTTTTCATTGCTGCTAATGCATCATCACAAACTAGACACACAGGTTTGCCTTTGACTTCAACAAAAAAATCATTTGTCCATTTCTCTTGGAAAAATATACACTCTGCATTAACTT
This sequence comes from Molossus molossus, assembly GCF_014108415.1. Classification (NCBI taxonomy): domain Eukaryota; kingdom Metazoa; phylum Chordata; class Mammalia; order Chiroptera; family Molossidae; genus Molossus; species Molossus molossus. The sequence goes on along the minus strand of NW_023425345.1, from coordinate 61,578,790 downwards.
TTCTTTTTTTTGTAGTCACCATTTATAGGATGTCACACAACTTAAGTTTAACTCCAGTGTGTGTGTTGCCAGCAACGTGATTATTTCGCTTCGATCGCTGTTCTAATTCTGCATCTTGGATTTGGAACATATGCAATGTTCGTATCATCGACTCTTGAGGTCTTTTCTGAGTACTGTTGATTGTGGACGTGTGTATGAAGGTTGGATTGGAGTTATCATCTGCGTTAACAAAGAAGTCGACAACATCAGAATCATCAGAGGCAAGGTCATCAACGTCGTGAGGAATCATCACATCTCGTCTCATCATCACCAGGTTGCCGTTATGTCACCACAGTGTGTTAACCCTTTCAAAACGTGTACACTCCCAGCCAGCCTGGCACTGACTGTCCTCCGAGTCACCGCAATACAGGCAAACGGGTTGTAGGCAGCCGATGAGGAGCAAATGTGTCTGTCCCGTCATGTACTCATATGTGTTCTGTCTACCCCATAATGGACGTTATTTGCTTGTCCCTCAAAATTTACGCTATTATTGTGACTTACTTAATATAAATGTATATTGCCATGAAAAAAGCTCCCAGAGATAAACCACAGAACTTACATGCATGTAGGCATGAACGGTGGGCATGCACAACAAAGCGGGGGACGGGGCAGAGAGGGAAAGGGAGGGAGGAATCAGGGGGGAAAAAAGGAGAAACATCTGTAACAAAAATTAATTAATTAATTTAAAAAAAAGAAAAAAGAAAAAAACTCCTAGATGGATTGAGTTCTAAGTCCTGCCTGCAGTTGCCTTGGCGGGGCCAGACCCAGCGATGTCTCGGGCCTGCGGCCCACAGGCCGATGTTCCCCACCCTCTTCTCTAAAGTTCTAGTGTTGGCGGCAAAATTGGACTTTGGTTCTTGTGTTCAGCAAAGAAAGAATTCAGAGACAAGGACTCAAATTATAAGAGAAAGTTTATTGAGAAAGTTACAGAGATAGCAGACGTGAGCCAGCTGGGCTAGGAGGGCTCAGGAAACAGTTTACAGAAGCAAAAGAAGGGGCCTTAGAGCTTAGGAGAGAGAAAGGCAAAGGTAACGCACCTGGAAGACAGGGAGAGCACATGCGCTGGGTCCCTCGTCATGAGGGTTTGTGTGTTTATTTTTAAATATGCTTCTGTTGAGTTCAGAGATAGAGGAAGGGAGAGGGAATGAGAGAAACATCGCTCTGCTGTCTCCTGCGTGCCCCTTTTACTGGGGACTGAGCCTGAAACCTGGCCATGTGCCCTGACCGGGAATTGAACCAGGAACCTCTCAATGCATGGGAAGACGCTCAACCACTGAGCCACACCAGCCAGGGCCATCTTGAGGGTTTTAAAAGCAGGGAGTTTAGGGGAGGCTTAGGGGAGGATCTCAATAAAACATTCACCAGCTTTATGCTAATGTACCATAATGAGATTTATTCCCGACTTCATCTGTCCTTGGGTGTGGTTGGCACAAATGTCACTAATTGGAGTTCTACTTCTGTCTCCCTTAGTAGGGTGCTTTAAGCTATTTACCCTATGACTGGGGAAAAGAAGTGTAAACCATTTACTGTTAAGTGCCCTTGGTTAGGAAAGATATGATTTTGCGATTTACTACATGGCTGTAAACTGCTTGACCGTTTATCTGTCTCAGTTTCCCTATTCCACTTGTCCTGGCTTACTAGTCTGTCTCAATAGCAGAATGAACGTCTGTTCTTTCTGCTGATATCTCTCCCCAGGGAGTAAGAGGGGCAGGTAACAGCAAGGAAGTCAAAGAGTCACACACAGCACAAAGTCAGAGAATGTACTAGCCCAGAGAGCATGGATACCCAAGTAGACACACCACTTGTCAATTTTTCTCTTTAGCTATTTCAAGCCTTTTTTTTTTTTTTTTAATCCTCACCCAAGGACATTCTTCCACCTTTTATCCAGATAGAGTGGGAGGGAGAGAGAGGACGAGAGAGAGAGAAACATCGATGTGAAAGCGACACATCAAGTGGCTGCCACCCGCATGACCAGCCAGGGCCGGGGACAAACTGCAACCGAGGCACACGCCCCCAGCGGGGGCCAAACCCGGGTATCTCTGGACCGCAGGCCGACGCTCTAACTACTGAGCCAAACCAGCCAGGGCTATTTCAAGTCCTTATACATCTGTCTTTCACTCCACTTTTTGTCTTTCTTCTTCCTTCCCCCTGTTTTGGATGCCAGGCTGTAGATATTACAACACTGAGATGACATATTTAGTAACTGGTCAGTTAGGCTTCCTTGATCATAAGTAATGGAGGAAAGTGAAAAGTGATTGGAAGGACCCACGTGGTAGTAAGAACAAGAGTCTCAAGGGAACACAGGGACAGTCAAACTTCCCTCAGGACCTTAGTGTGGTGTTGGAGAGCTGGAAGGCTAGCTCTAGGAATGGAGAGTTCCTGATACCCCTTCAATTTATGGATCTCTCACCACTCGACTAACCCAGTTTTTGTGTGTTTATTTTTGCTTCAACCACTTCTGTTGCTACCAACTGACCATTTCTGTTCTGTAACTTTTCTCTAACTCATAGATTTGGTATTATTCATGACTTCAGCCCACTGTCCTCAAAGTGACTGCACTTCCCCAAGGTTTCACTTTAGGACCCTCACTTACTACTATTGCCTTGCCTTTTTTTTTGTAGCTTCCACTCCAACTCCAGAAGGGAGAGGATTTGATTGATCATTGTCCCTGTAGGGCAGAGCTTTGGGGGCTAGGCCATCTCAGGTCACTGCCCGGACAATGGATAGGCTATCTCTTGGTCACACGGTCAAAACCCTGACCTTCGATGCTTAAGGAACCAGCCAGGGTCACCTTTCTCTGCGGGGAACCATGGGCGAGGATCTATTAGAAGACTCTGGGGACTCTTGACTGGGCTGTTCTGTATATATGACTAATTTTGATTTTCCTTATGAAGGGAGACAGATCGGAGGTACTTGTCCAGCCAAGGCATGCCTCATATTTGCAATTGCTTCCCAGCCACAACCCCTGTTAAATTTTCCTTGGTTTAAACTAGGTCAATCAGATCTTCTCGCCAAAGGATCTAAAATTAGGACACTAAGACATCTAAGTCAGATGATGATGGGATGTGTGTGCTTGAACTGAAAAATTAAACAGAATTTTGGCGAGCACTAACACCATGAAAAGCCAAAAAAAAAAAAAAATTGCATGTACATTTAAGTTTTGGAAGGCCCTGGCCAGATAGCTCAGTTGGTTAGGGCATCATCCTGATACGCCAATGTAGCGGGCTTGATCCCCAATCAGGGCACATAAAAGAATCAACCAGCCCTGGCCAGTTTGGCTCAGCGGTTAGAGTGTCGGCCTGCGGTCCGGAGAATCAACCAATGAATGCATAAATAAGTAAAACAACAAATCAAACTTTCTCTCTTTCTGTCTCCTCCTTCCTCTCTCTAAAATAATTAAAAAATATTTAAAGAATCTATCTATTTTTTTAAATGTTTTGGGAAGCAGAAATAGCCACTTTGCAAAGAAAAACAAAAGATGTGGCAAAGAGAAAGAAGAGGAGGCAAGCAGCCCCATGAAAGATGGACTTTCTAGAAAGTTCCATTTCCTCGGTGGCCTGGTCATGCTTCTTTTCTTGTTCTTGGAGATGTCCATGATGTTGCTTGTTGTATGACTTCAACTAACCCCCCTTTTTTACTCAATCTAGTGTGAAGGGCTTTTGTGAGGTTATTGTCTCTCACAGACCAGACCTCTCCAACTAAAATGCGCAACTCCACTGTCCAAAATTCTATCGTATGTCGCTTCTCCTCGCCACAGGGAAAGTCAGTGAGCGGATGGAGTGCTTCCGGAAGTTTTACTGTAATAGAGCTCCCCCCATATGGAAGGAAACATCAGAAGCGGGAACATGATTTCTTCCCATACCCTTCACTGTGTTTTCTTCTTTTAATTCAATCCTTAGGTTTAACCAATAGGGCTGTGAGTAATCAGAAGTATGGTAGTCACCTCAGGGGAGAACTTCAGCTGAGCATCTAGGCAGTTTTATTCGCACCTTCACAAAGTGCCCCCCCCTTTTTTTATCCTCACCCGAGGACATTTTTTTTTTTTTTTCATTTTTTTGTTCAGGTAGAGTGGGAGGGAGAGAGAGAGGAAGAGAGAGAGAGAGAGAGAAACATCGATGTGAAAGGGACACATCAAGTGGCTGCCTCCCACACGACCAACCAGGGCCGGGGACAAACTGCAACCGAGGTACGTGCCCTTAGCGGGAACCGAACCTGGGTCTCTCGGGACCGCAGGCCGATGCTCTAACCACTGAGCAAAACCGGCCAGGGCCAAAGTGCCCCCCCCTTTTGCCCAGAAATCACAGTTCCTAGGAGACACCTTCCTGGGAGCACTGGGGGCAGGAGATTTTATCTGTAGAAGGCTCTGTGCTACCATATTTTACAAAAGACCCGGCCTTTTCCCAGCTTTCCAATGCCCCAGTCTTGCTTAACAGCAGTACAGTCTGTATAAAAACACACATTCATCTTTGGATACAGCCTCTATAAACCTCAGTAATCTGCCAAGGTCACAATACTACGTTGCTAAGGCTCAAATCTCATACTGCACATGAAGGGTTCCAATAAACAGCACCCTTTCTCTTGGCCTGTATTCTAAAGAAGTGAGAAATAATAATAATAATAATCATAATAATAATGCAGATATGATCAATTCTGTCACATTTTCTAATCATAAACTTAATATTGCAGACTGTGGCTTAAATATCTTGGCAAGTGAGCTTTCCAGAGTTAGCCATATTCTTTTCCAAGACACAAGAGGCATTGGATGACGGCCTCCCCACACGGAGACCAGGTTCTCTATAGTTACTCTATGGAACAGCAGAATTGATGGTTCCAAGTTCCAAATTTAAGAAAGAGAGAGAAAGAGAACGGGGGTTACCCAAGCAGGTCAGATGCCTCCCCCAAACTTTAAGATGGATCATTCCTACTCCCCTGGAAGAAGTCAGCGAGTGGGCTGAGCGGCCAGGACAGTGTAGTACCAGAGCTTCCTCTATGGAGAAGGAAGTATTAAGAATGAAGAATACTTTTTTCTTCATTGCTAATAGCTATTAATTATTGTTAAATATATTTTAAGTAGTTGCATGTCTGGAAAAGCCAGCTCACTATAACAGTTAACCTTTATTGGAGACTTAACCAGTTCAGTATCGGGTGTTTTTGTGTACAACACCTCATTTAATTAGGCGGCAAGCCTATGAGATGAGGCCTGTCATCCCCATGTTCTAGATGAGAAAGCTATAGCACAGTTTTGATCAAACAAAGGTTTGATCATGTACCTGGTAAATAGTGAAGCTAGGTCTGAGAAGCATTTGAGTAACTACACTAGTGATTTTCAAAGTGTGGTTCTTAGGAAATTTGCTAGAAATTCACATTCTCAAGTTTCACTCCAGACCTACTGAGTCAAAACTCCAGAGCTGGAGCCCAGCAGTGTGTGTTTTAACCGGCCAGGGGATTCTGATGCAAGCTCAAGTTTGAGGACTGCCTTCTACTGCCCACAGGAGCTTGGTCTTATGGGAGAATTGAGCGATATATCACTCTTCGGGCAAGGGAGAACAGGAGACAAAAGGAAAAGAAAGATAGCAATCCTGAGTTAGAGAAAAGCACAGCTGTGGAGGCAGACAGGAGAAAATTTATTTCAAATGAAAGAAAAATGAGTGAAAATGTCGGCTAAAGCACTAAGAAATATTTATAGTACTCTATAGACAACTCCATCCTTTGTTTACATTTGTCTACAGAGTTTGTGTAGCACACATTTAGGTTAATTCAATTATTTAGTAAACATGGATTGAGTGGTTACTTTGAGAAATATAATGTAGTGGCTGAACACTCAGATTCGTAAGTCAGGTGGTCTAGGTTCATATCCCAGCTCTAACCCTTAACAGCTCTAACCCTTGTGTGACCTTGGCAAGTTTCTTCACTTCCCTTCCTCCGAGTGCTCATCTATAAAATGATGTTAACACTCACAGTATATTGCATCTGTCAACAAAGTTCATTTTCCAATTAATTGTAAAAATTAAGGGTAAAATGGGGCATGGAGATATATTAATTATAGGAAAGTTTCCATTTTCACTGAAGAGATTGCAACTCATGTGTGTCTGATACTCATCTGATTAACTCCTCAAATGTTAAAACTCCATTCCATAGTAGAAAAAGATCTTGCTTGCCCTGGCCGGTTTGGCTCAGAGGTTAGAGCATCCGCCTGCGGTCCGGAGAGACCCGGGTTCGGTTCCCGCTAAGGGCATGTACCTCGGTTGCAGTTTGTCCCCGGCCCTGGTTGGTCGTGCAGGTGGCAGCCACTCGATGTGTCCCTTTCACATCGATGTTTCCCTCTCTCTCTCTCTTCCGCTCTCTCCCTCCCACTCTACCTGTGCAAAAAATGGAAAAATGTCCTCGGGTGAGGATTAAAAAAAAAAGAAAGAAAAAGATCTTGCTTGACATTTGGGTTAAAACTTGCTAACCACTTAGAAGTTTATTAGAAGTAACAATAAGGAAGTGGCCTACAAAAAGAGGAAGAACACTTTGTGCTTTTTACCCAAGGCCTTTGTCTTAACAGGAGCAGAATTAGCCCTCTGGGGTATGGAGGGACCTTTGATTTCAAGTAGACCAAACGTCATTGTTTCCGATTGACATCACTTTGTTTTCCAATAGAAAAAATGAGAATTCAGCTCTGGCAGGTTTGGCTCAGCGGTGGAGCGTCGGCCTGCAGACCAGTCGTGGGTTCGATTCCAGCCAAGGGCACATACCTCGGTTGTGGTTCATCTCCGGCCCTGGTTGGGGTCGTGCGGGAGGCAACCAGTCAATGTGTCTCTCTCACGTCAATGTTTCTCTCTCCCTTTCTCTCCCTCCCACCCTATCTGAAGATAAATAGAAAAATATCCTCTGGTGAGGATTAATAAAAAAAGAAAAAATGAGAATTCTTGATATGTTGCTTTGCTATAATTGGAAAAAAGATTTTGTACCTGATTTTGCCTGCTACAATCTCTAGAATATTGTTCTTCCTCTGAATATCTTTGCAATGAGGAAGAAAGTTTAAATATCTCTTATATACAACTGAAGGTATCTACCCCAGACAAAATTCAGTGGAGATTAACAATACTCTTCTGCACTTTTTTTCCATTTTAATAGTGTATGGATAAGGAGATGTAAAATGGGTTGGGTTGGTCATACGCCTGGTTCTGTGTGGGACACTGCATAAAGATGCACAGAGCTGATCAAGAAGCAGGTGGCATCACCTGAAGCAGAAGGATGAAGTCGCATTTCAAAGGGAGATGGTACCAAAGGATGGAAGGTTATTTCACTACCTGAAGGGAGATTTTCATGGTTCACCATTAAAGTATCTTTATTGGAGATTGCAATTTGGTTCAAGCCACTAACCTCATCCTATATTGTTGAATGGAGGTGTGGCAGAGATGTTCAGCTGTTCCTAAATATGTAGTCTGTCCTTTCATTCTACATCTCCCAGCTTCCTTTGTAGTGGCTCATGTCTATGTTCTGAACAATGGGACAAAAGCAGATGTGGTGATGTTTAGCTTGTTGGAAGTATTAAGAGAGGTTTATCTTTCTTGTTTATCCTTCCTGCTAAGTGGAATGTGAACCAAAGGGTTGGGACTGGAAAAGCCATCTTGAATCATCAGGATCACCACCCGCAGAAAGCTGTAACTCAATTTAGAAAAGGGCCTACCCTCCCCATTGAATTTGGGGTTCTGGCAGTCCCTTTGTGTAAATTTTAGAGGCCCCCCCTTCCTCCAGGCCAACTCAATCAGTGCCCTAGGATGCTTGATATGCTGATCATGGACTCAATTTCAGTCCCTACTACCCCAGCCTCTTGACACGCGAGGGACCTGAACAGCAGAACCGTTATGTGGCAGCACTCTTGAGAACAGAGGTCACAAAGGACTGAGCAACAGGACAGGTGGTCCTAGGTTTCACCATCACAGAGTACCATACCAAATGAGCCCTAGTTCACCTACTTGGATTTTTACCTGAGAGAAAATTCTATCTTGTTTAATTAAGCCATTGCTTTTTTCTTTTCGTCAGTCCTAACATAGAAGGCTCATTTGCAACAAGATGGAAGTCCTGGATTTTACTGTTGGCTCTTTTGACTCATAACTTCTTTTTCTCCTCACCAGATCACATTGCTTTTAAGAGTACCTCATTAGCCCTGGCCGGTTTGGCTCAGCGGTTAGAGCGTCGGCCTGCGGTCCAGAGAGACCCGGGTTCGGTTCCCGCTGAGGGCGCGTACTTCGGTTGCAGTTTGTCCCCGGCCCTGGTTGGTCGTGCAGGTGGCAGCCACTCGATGTGTCCCTTCATGTCGATGTTTCTCTCTCTCTCACACTTCCTCTCTCTCCCTCCCACTTTATCTGTACAAAAAATGGAAAAATGTCCTCAGGTGAGGATAAAAAAAAAAAAAAAAGAGTACCTCATTAATCAGTCACCCAAAGTGAATACTACCAATTATCCTCTGCTCACATTCTGTGATTTTTATCTTTCCACCACTGGGGCCACAGATTACACCAGGTTGGGCCTCATTTACAGTAAAATCTTCACATTGATCCCTTTTGACTTAAAGTTAAGACCATCTGCTAATGGATAGTTTTACCTGTTATTTTGAACAATACCAGGAGTAATCTGAATTTAGATGGCAATGTTCTCTGTTTTGTTTCTTAGAGACAGCAACTAACTTATGCTTGAGCAGTTAGGGGCATATGCTCCAAATGATGGTTCTGAGATTATATCCAGAAAAAAACAAACTATCATTTTGTAGTATCTCTTTGCCGTCAAAATTTTGGAAAATGATCTGAAACTGCAAATATTATTATTTTTTTCATCCTCACCCGAGGACATTTTTCCATTTTTTGTACAGATAGAGTTGGAGGGAGAGAGAGAGAGAGAGAGAGGGAAACATCGATGTGAAAGGGACACATCGTGTGGCTGCCACCCACATGACCAACCAGGGCCAGGGACAAACTGCAACCGAGGTACATGCCCTTAGCGGGAACCGAACCCGGGTCTCTCCGGACTGCAGGTGGACACTCTAACCGCTGAGCCAAACCGGCCAGGGCTGCAAATATTATTTTTTAAAGATAATTTCTATTACTTGATCTCTCAACACCCGAGATCAGTGCACATATTTTCACATTTTATAGATGTGGAAACAGACAAGGAGCAATGAAATGGCCTGTCACGATTACACAGCTAATTAGTGGAGCTAGATCTAATGTCCAGATCTTTTAGATATGTTTTCATTACTCACATTGGTTCACACTCGTTTTATTTCCTGAAACTATTTATTTGTAACTCATTTCCAACCAGCAAGGAAGTGCCAGCCCTACCCACAGGCAGTCTCATTTTTTACTGTATGATGTGCCAAGTTGAGTGTTTGTTTTGGTCTTGGCAGCAGATGCCCTGATTATCTCCATTAGTGCAAACAGCTCCCAGTCCTGTATCACTCTTCCTAATTGGTTCACCTCCCCATAGGCTACTGGCCATCATTCTCTTTCCTAAGGCCTCCATCACTGGGTAAAGAACACTTGCAAGATTAAATTTACTGGATTGACCAAACAACATAGTGAATCCATCTTTGATTTTGACTGAGTAGGTCATCTTGAAGCTTTCAAATTACCAAGTAAAGGGCAAATGCAGTATATTCTTTTTGACAGCTGTTTTCATGCTTGGTTTTAGGTGTTTTCTTTTTTTTTTACTTCATAGATTATAGCACCCGAAGAGTCATATTCATTTATATTTTGGGTGGCCTCCAAAATGTATGTCTTGCATAGCAGTAAAACATTCATTGTTGTATGCAACGTGTGATACAAATGACTCATGTAATTTTAACATTCTATTCACTATCTTCTATGCAGTAAGTTGCATCTGCACATTGAAGGAAAAATCCATACCGACCAGCACTCACCACTGTCTCATCACTTAAGACCAATCAAATTGGCCTCAAAAATTGTAAATCTCTTCTTGATAAAACCAGGAAGGACGTGTTCCTTTTAAGCTCCTATAAAACTTTACTCCCCAACTGAACTATTTTATTCCAGCCATTACTGAGTTTCTACATTTAAAATTTTCTAGTATTAGGCTAAAATGTGTCTTACAAAAAAAATCAGTTTAAAGCACTGAGGACTGGGCCATCTCCAGGTAGTTTCTATATAGATAGAAAAATAGCCATGACTCTGAAAGACAGTAATAGAATATGATTTTATAGCCTTGACTGGGACTGAAACGCCTCCGCAAAAGTTGTAGATACTAGCAGCAAACATTGAAAGTAGCCTTTTCTTTATGCATTACCCTAAAAAGTCAGGGGGGAAAACAAAACTAGTAGCAGCCATCAGATTGCTACTAATTCCAATCAGACTCTCCACATCAAGGCTGTTTAAACTGGGCCTGATATGACTGACTCCTCAGTCATGCTCATGTGGACTTCCAAGCACAGCATGCCCCAAGAGATCTCTCTTCTGGACAGATGTGGCTGCTATGGAATTTTGTGTGGCTTACCTGTTATCATGTCTAACAAACTGATAGTTGCTAATGACTTGCACAAAGCCAAAGAAGCTTTGGGGAAGTTTTTTTTTAAATGTATAGGTTTCTAAACATAAGTGCAAACCATTCTACAACATTCAGGTGTAAGTGGCAGTTTTTGAAAACAGTATTACTAGCCTCAATTTTTTCCTCCTCCCATGTTGTCTTAGGCAATAACTCACTTTCATCCAGTAAGACTTTCCCAACCTCCTACCCAAATTTGGAGCCCCTTTGGAGATGCTTTCTTGGCATGTAATCTTCTGTTGTGTTAGATTTGGGGACCCTTTTATTCATCTTTGTATTGAGTATCATGGAGAGTTCAAATTGGTTCTGGAAGAAATAAACGCTTGTCTGTCCATGGCAGGAACTCTGAAAATGTATTATAGGGTCTCCTCTTGTGAAGGCCACTAAATAAAAAGTGGAGACAAGTCCTATCCCCATTTTACCATCTACGAAGGACAGATACAGCTCCCCGGCCAGTTTGGCTCAGTGGTTGAGCATCAACCCAGGTACCAAGAGGTCGCTGGTTCGATTCCCAGGTAGGACACGTGCCCAGGCTGTGGGCCAAATCCCACAGTGGGGGGCATGCAGGAGGTGGCCAATTGATGTTCTTGCTCATCAATGTTTCTCTCTCTCTCCCTCTCCCTTCCTCTCTCTCTGAAAAATCAATGAAAAGAACCAAAAAAAAAAAAGAAAGAAAAAAACAGATATAACTTTCTACTATCTACTTCAAAGATGTCAGGGGAAAAAAAAAAAACTTTTCACATTTATTTCAGATATCTCAATCAAGCAGAATTCAAGAAGCACTGCATAGCTGTTACTGAGGAAAGTGACATGAGTGGTGACAGAAGATTGGAATGAGGGCAGGGTGGGCCAGCATGTCCTTAGGTGGCTCTTCACTGGCCCCTGAAATAGTAAACATACAACTGAAGAGAACCTATAAAAAATGAGGGGACTTTTTGGTGGTACATGGAAGAGTCCTAAAAAAAGAAAGAAAAGTTTTTTCAATTCAGCTTTACCACCTACATTAATAAGTACCACAGCTTGGAAAAATAAAGATATAGATTGTGAAATTGTAAAATCATGAGGAACAACAAAAAGTATATATAAAAAATGTTCCTTACAAGCCTGCCTTTTCTTAAATAGTTCTTGTTCTAAGACGCTCTGTATAATTACTGCTAGTTTGTACCGAGGGGCATAATCCTCAAACCTGAAAGGTCACTAAAATAGTATTTTCCCCTTCTTCCCTCACACTAATGTTAACACACAGACATGAAAGCAGGCTTCAGGAAATTATGACTTATCTGTGAACATGAGACAGCTTTAAGCAACAATATTGGCCCCACTTTGTATTACAGCCACATGTTCCTACTTTTTCAACAACCTTGAAAAATAAATATTTGAACTACAATCTTCAATAAAACCCTCTACATTTGTTGTCAGTCTTAATCACCTTTTGCTTGTCTGCTTAGTGCTTTTAGCTCTTAGATGTTGCACCTGGAGATTCTAGCTTGCTTTATGATGTAGGTTTATATGCCCTTTAATTGAAAGCAAACCGCCTTAGATAATCCAGTGACAACAATGTTACAAGGTCCACTTTCCGTTAAAAAGCAAATAGAAATATTAGAATGTTCTCTAAAATGAAGAAAAACAAAAATACACCACAATCTTCCTTTATCAGAGATAAAACCCACTTTTGTGCTTTCTCGCCCCTCTGGCGGGAGTGGTGGAGTCCTCAATGACTAATCTTTTCTCACTGTGATATTTTTCTGCCCAAAGAAAGACTTTACTAGTACAGTATGTTAAACGTTGTATTCATGCTACCTGACTGTATCAACTTCAACCCCAAGTTTATTTAATATTGTAATTACTACTTGTCGAATATGAAAGGATGAAACATAAACCTCATTCCTAAGCAGTGTTTGCTTTTTTTCTGTGTAGGTTCAAGTGAGTTTGTAAAATGACAGGAAGAAAAGGTGACAATAAGAGGCATCTTTAAGGCAATATAGTTTCTATAAGATAGCTCCATGATTTTAAACAACAATATGACAAGTGATTAAAAAAAAAACAAAAAAAAAACAGCTGGCTAACATATGCTAGGGGCTCTGTCTGCATGACTGTGTACAACATGTGAATAGCTACCCTGGAGTTGTTAAAGTGTAAGCTTGCGTGGCTGAACTAGGGCTGCATGTATCAATGAAAGTATTTTTTCAAAAAGGAGCAAAGTTACTGCTGTTGGAACTGTTAATGAAACAAATGGAGGTTCTGGAATACACAAAAAATCAAAACGTAGTACCATTTCCAAAAAACTACGAAGACATTTCAGTTAACACCACTATGTGGACAACAGACTGGAAATGTTTATCCAAGAACCTAATAACGTTTTTCAAATAATAAGAGCAGGAAAAGCAATCAAAGTTAAATAAATGCATACAATGGAGAAATACTCCTCTGGGATTATCATCTCCACCCAAATGTCTTTGGTTTTAGAGAAAAACCAATTAGCCTCTTTTTGGTTAAATGAAACACACTAGACAAAATGGGTTCATTCTTGACATAACCAAACAGCTCTTACTAGTCAAATATGCACTGTCTGGTAGGCACAGAGAAGGGCCTCAAACATGGTTTTGTTTTGACTAAGCATCATATAAAATGTACAGATGTACAAAATTTGCCTAGTTATTTCATGGAGCTGCTGCTCTGCAATAGATTGTGTAGTAGCTGTAGGACCAGATTTGCTACACTGTGTGTGTACCATTAACAATTTTTCTAACAGGATGCAAACAACCCAATATAGGCTAAAAACAAAACAAAAAGCAAGGTCTCCTTTATAATTTGGTCATATTAATTAATATTCAACATGAGACAGCATGTCGGTAAGCAAATCATTCAAACTACAGTTGGGAGATACTTTCTAAACACTGTGATCTAAAAAAGAAGGAATTTAATGGTAGTGCAAACCTATCTGTTCACGGTCCTCGAAACAGAACAGGACCATCTTCTCATAAATAAAAAAGTCACTGGAATGTTTTTTATGGAAAGCAGGTTTAAAATAAGAAAGTGTTGATTTAGTTATAGTGAATATGCCTATCTCCTACTTCAGCCCTTTCCCACAAGAGTGTGAAAAGTTAATAAAGACAGCAACATTTTTTAAAAAGTTATATTAAAAATGTTTTGTTTATAAACAATTTTAATACCACAAAGTAGTATTTTAATACAAAGCAGTTCAAATATTAACTGTTCTTTAAACTGTTAAACTTTATTATAAATTAAAATTTCATTACAAAAAATTGCACATAATATTTGACCACTCTTAGGTTCTGATGCACTGGCATTTGCAATAGTTTCTTTAATCTTCAAGTGAAACAGTCTCGGCAAGGAGTCCAGAACGTAGAATGGGCAATAAACAACCCTGTTAGAGCATTCAAGTGCAACTAGCAGACTTGTGGCCATGGCAGTTACACTTTCCTTAAGGTGGACTGCTTAAGTTTAAATCCTGAAATGAAGAATCTCAAAGGTTTAAAGAGGAAGAACTAAAAGGGACTGCCTGCTTTTTACTGTAAACACAGCCCTGGAAATTAAATCCCAAACAAGAATCTCTCAGGCATCAGAGTGTCAAGTGAATCAGGACTAGAACAACATAAAGGGGTAAAAGTAAAAAATAAAAACAAAAAACAAAGCAAAATTAAAATATATGGCAGTCACTTTGAAGAACTATACTTACGTACATGATGTTATGAGAATCTGGCAGGGCCTAGAGGCAGACCAAACACGAAGTTCATTTATCCAACCGAAGAGGGTCATGTTCATTGCTTCCGATTTTGAGGGTAGGATATTGTAAGGACTTGATATGATCAGTAATGCTTGTCTGCATTACACAGACCTTAGCCAGGGACCAGCCTAATCTTGAAGGATCATTCAAATACTTTTGGCAATTATTATAAGGACTTAGAACTGACTGTGCACCCAGTGTTCAGTGATTCTTGCTTTCTGTTTTGTAACTGTTTAAATTTAAGAGCTCATTTAGGCTGACTCCAATCTCTTGGCACTTGGAAACTAGTTTTCTCAGGTTATCAGTTTTACCTCCTTCTGAAGCTTCAAACAAGAGTTGCTGTAAAAGACAGGGAAGCATAGAAGTAAGACTTAGCTAGATTCTGAGCATTACCACATCAATGGATATGGCACATGCAGAAAATTTATAGGAAAACTTCAAGATCAAATAAAAAATAAAAAGCATTACATCTTTCCACAGTGATGCACAAAGAGGTAACTTCTGTAAGGCTCTCTGATATAAACGGTAGACCTATAAGATAGATATACACACAATTCCATCAGGAAACGTGATGAAAACACCTTCATAATCCTAACAATTTGAATGATATTTCATAATATAATTATTATTCAAGACAAAATGGTTACATTGGATTTGAGAGTCCCCAAATATTTAGAGTTCTTGGAATGTTAACTTCTATGCTTTATAATCCTTTTACATCAAGAAGTCAACGAAAGGGGCAGAACAGCTTAAAAAAAAAAAGTGACCCATCTGATAGTCAACTATGGCTTACCTCTCTTTGTCCCTTTAAAACAATCTCAGCAGCAATGGCTCTAAGGAAAAAAAAGAAATATAGAAAAGGGAAAAGAAAAATTTATATATCTTTGAACAAAATGAGATACTACCACTGGCAGAATATTGACTGTGGGAACCTGAGTACAAAACTTCCTGAAAGTAACAGGCTAAACTTCCAAGGAGGATAACCTATAGTGAAAAGAAAAATTCAACAATTTTTATCAATTTTACAAGAATAAAGCAGACCAGTGTTTTGAACATAAATAACGTTCAAGAAAAATACTCCTAATTACTAGTAAAAAATATCTGGCACTATCACCTTTAAAAGAAAGAGAACATCACACTACAAGTCAGGGATATCCCTAAATTTCAAAAGGGATGGTCTTAAAAATGTGTGTAACAGATGTATGTGTTTGATAACAGTATTGTTATCTAAATGTTCCCCTTAAAGGAAAA
This sequence comes from Molossus molossus, assembly GCF_014108415.1. Lineage (NCBI taxonomy): Eukaryota > Metazoa > Chordata > Mammalia > Chiroptera > Molossidae > Molossus > Molossus molossus. The sequence continues at coordinate 61,563,210 of NW_023425345.1, read as the reverse complement.
TTACAATTCTATTTTGCATTTAGAAACAATTGTTAATGAGCACTCCCTCCCTCTTCATATAAAAGTCTCAGCAAGTGCCAAAAACAAATGTAAATTAAAAATCTGCTCAGGAAAAAAAAAAAAAGATGTCATTTAAGATTTACCTGTCTGGAGCAAACTTTACAAATAAAAGCAATAGCTATAAAAACATATACATGATTGTTGCATTACATTTTCCAGGTGGCCAGGCATGTTGGGATATTATATGTAAACATCTTGGCTTGAAGTTTCAGAATCTGAACATTGCTTTCTTCCCATTCATGATGAAGTAGCCTGCAAAGTATATTCAGGAAAATGAACAAAGCATTCCAAGTGTAGAAAACCCCAAATGTGCTCTATGAACAGAATGTTTGGTGAGGCACAATTTCTGGTCAGTTAAACTCCATCAAGGCTATTCAGCAACTATTTATATAATGCCTCTTACAAAAACTACCCTGGGACAGGAACATGCAAACTAGCAAGAGGTGCAGTCAAGACCCATGCCATTTTCAACAAACTAAAATAAGGCCCATGTAGTCTTATAGAATACCAAAGCATTCTCTCCAAATTATATTCCATGTGCCCCCTCCCCCAAATTTTCTAAAATGACTTGATACATTAATGCACTTTCCTGGTATTTTTCTCTCTTTATTAAACAGAGTATTCTTAATTGTGAATGTTTCTTGAGCTAAAATGTTAAGTACAGTGATTAAGTTCTCTATTCTGAAAAAAAGACAAGGAAATAGAAGTGGAGCTTCACCAGAAAAACTAACAATTAAACTACCTATATTCCAAAATGCCTATGGTAACAGAAACTGGTGAAAAACAACCTCATTTTCCTATTTCATAAGTTTTACAAAGGTGATGTTGCATAATACAAATTTCTGTAAGTAGTTTCTGTAGATTAGCATGCTTTCTAAGAATTTTTATTCTAAAATGCTATGGTTATTTTTGTCACAGCCATAGGCCTTTAAATGTTTTTCAGTATCTTTTTAAAAAAAATGTTTAGAGAAGGGAGAGAGAGAGAAACATCTCTGTGAGAGTGAAACATCAATCAGCTGCCTCCTACACACTCTCTACCAGGGATCAAACCCACAACCCGGGCATGTCCCCTGACCGGGAATTGAAGCAGCAACCTTTTGGTGCATAGCATGACAACAACCAACTGAGCCACATTGGCAAGGGTTATTGTTCAATCTCATACCATTTTTCCACATACACGCTAAGTAGAATGTAAATACTTTGAAACACAAAGGAATATTTGATAAGTATTTTAGGTAACTTATGATCGATTCATAAAACAAACTTAGAAACAAGACACAACTGATGCAGAGAGAACGACTGCACAAGAAGAAGCCAAAGCATTAGCATGTAAGGTACCTTTCTGAATTAAAAAGTAAAATTCTTAAGGGTAAAAATGGGTTTTCTCTATCAGAGAAGAGAAACTACGAAGAAATGCTCAAAGATCGTCTTTTAATTGAATGTATGAAATCCCTAGATAAATGTTTTTCAAATGTGATTTGAGGGCTCAAATTCAGAAATCTGCATTTAATTCCTGATGCATGCTAATATTTGAGATCAACTGACCTATCTGGAAATAAGTCAAAGTAACCAAAAATATACAGGGGTGAGCAAAAGTATGTTTACAGTTGTTCATATGGAAAGACATGCAGGTTATGATTATAATACAAGAATAAACTGTATTTCACATACTCACAAGTGTAAACCTACTTTTGCCCACTCCTGTATATAGTTGGCTACTATCTCTGTAACACTTTTTTTTTTTTAATCCTCACCCAAGAATATTTTCTCAAGTATCTTCAGAGAGAATTCAAGGGAGGGGATGAGAGAGAGAGAGAGAAACATAGATGTGAGAGAGACACATCAACTAGCTACCTCCCACATGACCCCAACCAGGGCCGGGGATGAACCTGCAACCAAGGTACGTGCCCTTGGCCGGAATCAAAACTGCGACCCTTTGGGCCACGAGCCAATGCTCCAACCGCTGAGCCAAACCAGCCAGGGCTATCTCTGTAACACTTTAAAAATCTCTTAAATAATGTTCCTTTGCCATATAAAACCATGCTTAATGCATATAATACATGTGGTAAGAACATAAGGTATGTGCTTAAGAAACACAGATGAACTTTACTGAATTATATGCCCGTTGTAACCTGCAGTTTCCTGAAGTAACTAGATTTTTAGCTACCTGTTGCTTAACTCTAAAATTAAAGTCGTATATATCAATGAAGAAGAAGTAGAAGAACAGACTGTTCTTATCAAGCTTAAGAATAATTTTATATGAAAAGCCTACACTATTAGGCTGAGAACAGAAGAAATTTCACCTTTTCTTACCTCAGTGCAAGTCCGGAATTAGTTGGCATAATTGTGCAAAACCGTTCCAAGGTTTTGGAATGCTGGGTCTTTGGAACACAGCTCAAATAAAAGTAAATAACCTGCAAATGTTGAGGGGAGAGGATAATTAATGCAGCAAGACGTGAAATCCAATTAACCTATGTGTTTTAATGAGAAAACCAAAATGGTCTTCAAGACATGAATGTATAAAATAATGTACGATGCTGAGTTACAGTTCCTACCATTAATTTTATTAGTGATTTCCAAACATGTATTAGGAAATGTGGTCTAGTGATGACAGCCATGGGCTGAGAACACTGACAAGAAGCCAGGAGTTCAGGTTTCCATTCCTGAGTCTACCTTTACTTGCTGTATAGCTGGGCAAGTCATGGGGCTAATAATACCTGCCACATCTTGCTCATGAAATGCCCATGTGTAAATGACTTAATGTCCATAAAGTGATTTGAGATCCTGGGATAAAGAATGGCATAGAAGTACAAAGCATAATAATTGGTTATCCCAATTAGCAATACACCCTCCAAAAAAAAAAAAAATGTGTATGTTTTTTAGCTTACACTGATTGAGCTTTTAGTCTATATTAGCCAATACTGCACAGAATGAAAGGGGTCTCTGAACATTTAAAAACAAAAACCCTTTCATTGTTTATAAGAAGATAACTTTATAAATTTATCGTCAGTCAGATTCTACTCTTAAAAAATTCTAAACAGCATCTGATTTCAGCTATTTTATGCACTAATGCCCTATGAATAGTTACACTTCCTTAACAAGTAAGCCCATTCTTACTTATTGTGAAGTTACAAAATTGTTCTTTTCTTTTTTTAATTCTTACCTGAGGATATTTTTATTTTTTTTCTTTATTGATTTTAGAGCAAGAGAAAGGGAAGAGAAAGAGACAGAAACATTCATAAGACAGAACATCAATTGGCCGCCTCTTGCATGCCCCCCACTGCCCCATTGGGGGTTTGGCCCACAACCTGGGCATGTGCCCTAACCCATAATCGAACCGGCGACCTCTTGATGCATGGGTTGATGCTCAACCATGGCCAGGCTTCTCCCCGCCCAAGGATATTTTTCTATTTATCATCAGATAGAGTGGGAATGAGAGGAGGAAAGAGAGGAGGGAGGGAGAGAGAGAGAGAGAGAGAGAGAGAAACATCGATGTGAGAGAGACACAATGACTGGTTGCCTCCCCCTTGACCCTACCAGGGCCAGGGATGAACTGCAACCGAGGTACGTGCCCTTGACCGGAATCAAACCCACAACTCATTGGCCGGCGGACCAATACTCTAACCGCTGAGCCAAACTGGCCAGGGCCAAAATTTTTCATTCAGTAAAATTTTCAACTATTCAAACAAAACATTATAGATATAATTATAAGTACTTCTTTAAGATACATTAAACCTTAACATCTCTTCAATTTTGCTTCAATGTTATATTTTTTTAACTATATCATAACTGATATGTACACCTTAACTGAACTTTAAAGGGCTCTTTCTAGGGTTGGAAGAGATAAATAGTACAGGATCCAGAATAACAGTATCACAGAATCATACCTTTGAAACCTATATAATCTTATTAACCAATGTTACTCCCAATAAATTTAATTAAAAAAACAAACAAGAATAGAATAATAAATGCTAGGAGAGTTGTCCTAGGAAAAATTCTCGATATAAAAGAGTATTTCTGTCATTTTTAAGTCCCCTTCTTTTGTACAAACATCTAAAGAAAAAAGTTTTAAGTTCTTACCCTATTATGAAATTCATAGTTGGACCAGTAATCAGCACTGCTAAAAGGAATGGGATATCGGGCAGGGACTGTAACCAAACATCTATTCACTAAATCAGTAAACAGTCTGAATTCTTGGACTTTATTTCTGGATCCAGCAGCTTTATTATTGGCAAAGACAAGATAACTGCCAAAAGAAAAATATTATAATTTAGAATAATTAAGCCAGTAATTCTCTCACCAAGAAAGCCGATCACCCTTTACCCACCATACCCCTTTATACCAAATACCATTCTTATTAAGAGGAACTAAACTTACTCCATCCAAATCTTCTGCACTATATCAGATCTCATGGCCACACCTAATGCTGCCTCATATGCCTCCACTGTCTCTTTAATACTTGATTGAAGAGGATGACAAAGGCTGTTTATAAAAAATGAAGGAAAAGATTGTATGTCTACAGCTCAATTCTATTAGGTAAAGGAATGACAAAGTATATTTTAAACATTACAGATATTATGAAAATGGAATCCTTCTTTTGATCTTTCTTCTTTAATAATGTATAAACCTTAGCATCCCTTTGATTTTGCTTCAATGAGTTTAATATCAGGTTAATTTTAACAGTGTAATTCAGTAATAAATAACAAATGCAAGCCTAGCATGCAACATTTCTTTCCACAGCTGATAATGTCTCACCAGTAAATCAGCCACAAATAAGGAACTTGGTAGTTAAACATCTCATCATCAAAATTCCCTTTACATAAATGGGCTGGAATATCAAGTGGTCCTGGGATATTTAAGAGATACCTGGGGGAAAAAAATTACTGGTTGAAATTATGCCTACACACACATGAACTAATATTTTAAAATTTAAAAAAAACCTCAGTTTCAATTTAAATTTCCTTGACATATTTTTATAAAGTAACGACTTTGTTTTTACGTGCATACCATATCGCTTTGGTCACATCTCTAGCATCACATATTTATTATTTTATATATACATGAATAACTCATTTCTTAAAATTATGTTGTTTTTTTAATCCTCACTCGAGGACATTTTTCCATTTTTTTGCTCAGAAAGAGTGAGAGGGAGAGAGAGAGAAACATCGACGTGAAAGGGACACATCGAGTGATTATCACCCACACGACCAACCAGGGCCAGGGACAAACTGCAACCGAGGTACATGCCCTTAGCAGGAACCGAACCCAGGTCTCTCCAGACTGCAGGCCGACGCTCTAACTGCTGAACCAAACTGGCCAGGGCTTAAAATTATGTTTTTATTCTATCTCCAAAATTAAACAAATCACAATCATCTAATTCTACCTAATTAAAAACAGAGACTAACAAATAAGACAACCAAATATCGAAAATTGTCCTACAAATCTGTGTTTTCTTTTGTTTTTAATTTTACTTACTGATTCTGAGAGAAAGGAGTGGGGGGAGAAAAACATCAATTTATTATTCCACTTATTTATGCATTAATCGGCTGATTCTTGTATGTGCCCTGACCAGGGATCAAACCTGCAACATTGAGATTATCAGCATGATGCTCTAAGCAACAGAGTTATCCAGCCAGGGTACTCTGTGCTTTCTCGTAAAAAAAAAAAAAATAATAAGAAAGGTTCTTTAAGAGTTACAAAACTCAATTATCTAAAAACAATTATCTCTCACCCAGCCAGGTAGCTTAGTTTGTTAGAGCCTTGCCCCATATACCAGAAAGGCTGTAGGTTCAATTCCCTGTCAGGGCACATACCTAGGTAGTAGGCTCCATCCCCAGTAGGGGCACGCTGGAGCACATACAGGAGACAACCAATCAATGTTTCTCTTACCCTGATGTTTCTCTCTCTCTCAAATCAATAAACATATCCTTGGATGGGGATTTAAAAAATTAATTAAAAATAAAAGCAATCTCTCCCATACAAACACATACATATCATTATAGGTTTAATTTTAGACATGATATGAAAATATATTCTATAACATATTGGCCCATAAGGCACTTGTCCAAAGAGGTCCAAGATCAAATAAGATTGGGAAATACTGAAAACTACAGCCCCCTCTTGAAAAGCCACAATGTGTATTAGGATATGAAAGGCTCTAAAAAGTCAGTTAGTAAAAAAATCTATTTGACTTTGACTAATTCAAGTTTCCCCCCAATATATTTAAATTTGTGTGTATAAAATTTACCAACATCTTCAGGAACCACGTTTTTAAAGAAAATACACTGATCTCAACAATGACACACTAGTATAACTGTTTACCTTAGATTAAAAATTATTTCAAGGGGCTAAATTTTAATGGATTAGAGAGGCTGTATGGGGCTTTGGGAGAGGGGGTGGGGTGGGAGAAGAATCACATAAAAGGGAACAAAATGGGAAATACAGAAGTCAAGCTATCACCCAAAACTTGGCCATAACCAGCTATATTACCACAATCACTTACCTTCTAAGGATGTTAGTTTTCTCAACTCAAAACTGAGGTAAGAGGTAACTTCAAATCTAATCTATGTAAGTCTCCATCCCTAGGCTAACTTCAGTAAAGAAAATGATCCCCAGGTTATCTACTCATCTTCAGACCGACTTGAAACACATGACAATTACCATATTTAGTTCTTTTTGTCTCTATACTAAGTATCACATAGAAAAATAATAATAAAATCAAACTATAGGCAAATATTAGAGTTCTAGGTATTTCGTTTTATAATTTCTACCATGAAATTAAAAAATAAGATTTTGAACCTATTAACAGCACTGACTTCTATTAATAAACTTTGTCAATATATATAAATTTAAAATTTATATCAATTAGTATGACAATGCCCCAAACTATTTCAATTACTGCTGTTCTCCTAATAATGGACTCAAAACAGATTTCCTAAATAAACAGAAATACATACTCTGTAAATAAGGATTTCAGTATTACCTTAAAAAACTAAGCAGAGGATATCTTTTTCTTGCAACTCTCAGTGAATTATGAATTATGACTATTCTCACAAAAAATTTAGTAAAGTAACATTACTTAGTAAAACACCAGAAGATTATTTGTTTTTTTAATTAATTAATTAATTTTTTAATTATGTATTTATTTTTTGTACACTTTTGCTCTTATCTTCAGATAGAGTGGGAGGGAAAGAGGGGGAAGAGAGAAAGAGAAATATCGACATGAGAGAGACACATCGAGTGGTTGCCATCCATACGACCTTAACCGGGGCTGGGGAGAAACTGCCCTTAGCGGGAACCGAACCCTGGGGACTCTCTGGTCCGTGGGCCAACACTCTAACTGCTGAGCCAAACGGGCCAGAGCAACCAGATTATTTGGAGGCAACCCATTTTCAAATGTTTATTGACACTGTTATTTATTCTACTTCATACGTTGATATTAGTTACTACAGCAAAAACTGGTAACATCTTTTAAGCTAAACCAATTATCTCCATGCCCAAGGAGAGACAAGAATCCGCAAAGCATGTAAAAAGTTTGGTTCAGTTTTGCATTTATTCTGTGCCAGAGTTTGAGATGCTTAAGCAATCTATTTTGCATTTTAATTATTCTTTTGTAATTTATTCTAACTTATTAATCTAGATATAGCAAAGCAGAAAGAATTTCAGGAAGAGTACTAGAGTCACTGTCAATAAACTGACTACCATAAGAGGACATATAAAAAGACTCCAGTTTAGGAAAGAAAAGTGGCCCCAAACTTCTGTGCCAAATCTCCAAAAAAATTGCCATGCTCACAAAATATTCTACAGTGGGTGGACCAGTGACTTAACAAAATGTAAGTTGTTTCTAAAAAAGTTTTTATGCAATATGACTATACTGGGGATGAATGGAGGGAGCACCTAAGAAAAGAAAAATATTAGCATTACATTTATATACATAAAGCCAAGATTTTATCTTCACTTATTTTTCCACAAGAAACTTTTTAAGGAGATATTCAGTATAGGCCTTCCTTCTCTCTATTGTTCCTAACAAAATTACAGAGTATGTCATGATAAAATAGTTTCCTTTGCATGCTATTTATGAGCAGCAAACTCTACTTGTTTTTCTAAATAAGGTTTATATAGCCGTACCCATTTACTTATATATTGTCTATGGCTACTTTCTTGCTACAACAGCATAGCTGACTAGTAGTGACAGACTGTATGGTTTACAAGCCTAAAATATTTCTTATCTGGCTCTTAAGAAAATAGTTTTCTGCCCTGGCCAGTTTGGCTCAGCAGTTAGAGCGACCTCCCGCGGACCAGAGAGTCCCGGGTTCAGTTCCCACTAAGGGCATGTACCTCGGTTGTGGTTTGGCCCCAGTTGGGGTCGTGTGGGTGGCAGCCACTTGATGTGTCTCTCTCACACCAATGTTTCTCTCTCTCTCTTCTTCCCTCCCTCTCTCTCTCTCCCTCCCACTCTATCTGAGGATGAATGCAAAAATGTCCTCGGGTAAGGATAAAAAAAAGAAAATAGTTTTGATTACTACAGAGAAATGAAGATGAAGAAGGGAAGAGAACTTAAAAAATATAGCCCAGCCGGTGTGGCTCAGTGGATTGAGTGTCGTCCCATGGACTGAGAGGTCCCAGTTCGATTCCGAGTCAGGTCACATGCCCAGATTCCAGGCTCGATCCCCAGTAGGAGGCGTGTAGGAGGCAAACAATTGATGTTTCTCTCACACAACGATGTTTCTCTCTCTTCCTTCCCCTCTCTCTAAAAGAATCACTAAAAACATATTTAGTAAAATAAATAAATATTTCCTTTAAAAATATATATAGATATATATCATTCTTTGTGATCTGCTGTGACCTCTTGTAAAAAATAGCTCACAGCGAAAACAAAATCAGCAAATACAGAGCTCTACATAAGTTACTGAGAAAGTGATGGTTGAGAAAAGAATCCTATAAAGCTGCTTATTCAACAATATTTTAAAGGCTAAAGCAGTTCTCTTTAACAATTTTTTTAAAATTGATTTTGAGAGAGAGGAAGGAAGAGGGAGAGAGAGACAGAAACACCGATGAGAGAGATCATCGACTGGCCACCCCCTGCATGCCCCTCACTGGGGACCAGACCCACAACCTGGGTCTGTGCCCTGACCGGGAATCGAACTAGCAACCTCTTGATGCATGGGTTATGCTTAACCACTGAGCCACACTGGCCGGGCTAAAGCAGTTCCCTTTAGAATTAAAAAAAAAAAGGTAGAAGGCAAATTATTCACATCCACTTTAGATCACCAATCAAATAAAACTCATTTTTCAAAAATATCACTTAGTGTCTCAGAATAATTCATTGCTATACTATTATGTGCTAAAATTAACAATAACAATACATTAAAAGCAAAATGAGTCACGATGGTTAATATAAGCCTTCATTAGTGTCTTTAATCCAAAGAATATAAAGCATTTTACATGTTTCCATTTCTATTAAATTCTATTGCCTTCATAATGTGTAAGAGGATGTTCAAGTATTTTTTAAAAGTCAGTCTAAAATGAAATCAATCCACACACAAAAATCTGTGATCTTTCCACTGAACTCTACTATCACTCATTTCTCTGCAAATCAAGAGTTCTACAAACTTACCGAAACAGATCCAGGTTACTATATTTCTCAAACCCAGGTTTAAAGAAGGACGCAATAAATTTCCGCAAAAATGGAAGAAGATTATCCCCTTGATTCTATTTTAAAAAGAGGAAGGAGGAATGCACATTAGGCTTACAATGTTTAATTAAAATCTTTCAAGGGTGTAAAATCCCCTAAAAAAAAATTCACTAATTAGTTTTCTTGAGTAGGTGGGGGTAGATATAACTTCTATATTCAGCGTTCTAAATTAAATTCAACTAACCATTAAACAGCCTGACACCCAATACACCACAGTCTCAAGTTGCAGCCACCAAAATTACCTATTAAATGTTTCGCACTGTGCTAGGTGTTGGAGCTCCAAATCTGAGTAAGACATGGTCCTTGCCCTCAAGGAGTTCTTAACATAGTATATATAAAGCAGCTATAAATAAAATTACAAAGTAATTTAAAAAGTGTAATAGGGCATTATAAAGCAGAAAGAGAAGAAATATCTAACATAGTTTGCAAAGGGCAAAAGGACCAGAAAAAGCTTACTGGAGAGGCTGATACCTAAACAGCTTAAGAAATTGTGAAACATAAAAACATCATATTTAAACATTCTAAGTCATTTCATTATTACCTGCAAGATGAAGAATTTGCACGTATGATAAAAAACCTCTGCATTCTGAGGATTTTTTTCAAATGCAGTAAGCCACACTGCCCTGGCTTTGTCGTGTTGATTTGTTTGCAAATATAAAGCAACAAGGGCTTCCAACAACTGGCAGTTCATGGGACAAGATTCCAATAAACATTTACAAAGTTCTACTGCAGGTTCATACCTTAACAAGAAAAAAACATGTCTATACACATTTTAAAAATCACCTTTTAACACAAGGTTAACTGCTTGTCAATTAAGTTTTACCTCTCTAGCAGCTGGTGCAGAGCAAGCATATTTGTGTAAAGTGGAACACAGACCTCTATTCTTTCCTCAACAGTAAGACTCTCGTCTGTGCAAGCTTTCACCGCATCTATCCAAAAATATCACAATAACATAAATTAAATATAAAATGAATATGTAACTGTTCTTTTTTTTTTTTTAATCCTCACCCAAGGACATTTTTCCACTTTTTGTTCAGATAGAGTGGGAGGGTGAGAGAAAAAGAGAAAGAGAGAGTAACATCGACGTGAAAAGGACACAGAGAGTGATTGCCTCCCACACAACCTAACCAGAGCCGGAAACAAACTGCAACCAAGGTACATGCCCTTAGCGGGAACCAAACCCGGGTCTCTCTGGACTACAGGCCAACGCTCTAATCGCTGAGCCAAACCGGTCAGGGCTGTAACTGTTCTTTAATGCTAAAGACCAATAGAAGATGGCCTATCCCTTTGCCTGACCATCATCTTATACTGAATGCCTGGCTTTTACCCAAAGGAAGCATTTCAGATTACCTCCAAACTCCTAAAATTCAATTTCTTACTCTCACTTTCCTGGTAAAAATAAAACCACCCAATATGAGCTCTTGCATCTACCAATGTTTTCACTTAAACAAATGTCCCTACATTTATCTATCCTAAATTCCTTAAAACTGATCTAAAATCAAAATTTAAAAATCAAGAATGAATTACCTTTTCTTCCTCTGACCACTTCAAGAGGCCTTGATGACTGCTGTCATACAGCCATTTAAATGTCTCCCCCTAAACTAGATTCTTTGCTTATTCCTTCAAAATACACTTCCTCCTTGTAAAGAATGCTTTATTTGACCAGACTACTTCTTAGAGAACAGTACCATGTTTTACTTTGCACAACTGTCACCATTTCCTCCTTGGCCAGTGGTAGTATGACTCCATCTACCAAAGGGTAGATATTCAGAATTTAAAAGTGAATGCCATTCTGAAACTGCACCTTTGAAGTTCACTTACAGGATCTTTTTTTTTAAATCCTTACCCGAAGACATTTTTTCGTTTTTTGTTCAGATAGAGTGGGAGAAAGAGAGGAAGAGAGAGAGAGAAACATCGACGTGAAAGGGACACATCGAGTGGTTGCCACCCGTACGACCCAACCAGGGCCGAGGACAAACTGCAACCGAGGTACATGCCCTTAGCGGGAACCAAACCCGGGTCTCTCTGGACCACAGGCCAACGCTCTAACCGCTGAGCCAAAATGGCCAGGGCACAGGATCTTAACTAAACAAACCTAAAAGCCTATCTCTACATTCATTTTATTTGATTAGCATTTGATAATGTTCTTCCTCTTCTTTTTAATTTCTTCTTGACTCTGCTTCTAACAGTTTATATTTTCTCTTGGTCTCATTCACTGACTCTCTTCTCCCTTTTACTCCTTACTGCTATACTTTTAAATCTCTACTTCCTCAAAGGAAATATCTCATAGCTTCAACTACTGAATAATCTACTGAGTGAGTACATTACAAACTGCAAAGCACCTTATAATACAGTAACTTCTATGCTAACTTCCCAAACCATTTCTGTATCCATAATTGTCCACTTAAGGTCCACTTCCTTATCTTCCTTATTTTCTTCTGCCAACAGGCATTTCTAATTGGATGACCAATTACCATTCAAAAATACGACTCTTACTACCAAAATCAGTCTTCCCAATTTACCGGTTTTCTATTAATGCACTTTCCTTTTCCCAGTCTCAAGACCTCAGGGTCTTTGATTCATCTGTGATGATTTCTTATCTTCTTCCTTGATATTTAATCTGTCTCCTGCATCTCTATGGGTTAACTTCAAATGTCCTTAATAAATACTCTCTTTCCCAGATTACTATTTTTGTGCCTCAGTTATGACAATGAGTTTCTGGTTGATTTTCCTACCTGTGGCATCTCATTTCTCTTTAGCACATTTTTTTTCTTTCTTAAAGAACCTCTATTGCCATCAAGTCTTAATATACTTACAAAGCGCTTGAAAATTTGGTATCATTCCACTAACGAGTTAATTCCTACTATTCTCCAGCACAAAACTCCCACTTTAATAAGGACTCTTCCACCCTGGTCAGTTTGGCTCAGCAGTTAGAGCATTGGCCTGCAGACCAGAGAGTCCTGGGTTCAGTTCCTGCTAAGGGCACATACCTCGGTTGCAGTTTGTCCCCAGCCCTGGTTAGGGTCGTATGGGTGGCAACCAGTCGATGTGTCTCTGTCACATCGATGCTTCTCTGCCCCCAGCTCTATCTGAAGATAAATGCAAAAGTGTCCTCAGGTGAGGAAATAAATACTCTTCCTTCTTATAATTTCTCTTCAAATCCAATGTACCAATTTCTATCTACTTATCGATTTTTGTTTACTTAGCCTCTCTTAACAGGAATGTCCTATTTTTCCTTCCTTTCTTCATTGGTTTATTCAATAAACATTTATACAAAGCACTTAGTACACAGCCAGATAGTATAGGCCCTTGGAAAATATAGAGCTAAGACAAAGGTCCTATCTTTGAAGAGGCCCACTATGTCACTTCATAGTTGAGCCTCAAAATCCAGCTCTAAGTCCTAATTCTTCTATAAAGACTTCCCTGATTATACCAACCTACAGTAACCTCTTCCCTTTGGGTTTATAGCCTACACCATACAATTATATCAATCACAGATCCTAATCTCTTCTATACGCATAGAATTTAGACTATATACTAATGCTCAGTTATTGGGCCTCATCATTAATAATTATGTCAAATGTACAGATTATCTTCTGACTAGACTATATACCTTCTTAGTAAGAAGAAATGGGCTTTATACCTCATATGTGTCCCACAGCAAATACATTATTTAGTATATAGTAACAATCAAATTCATTGATTGATGGATCAAATATTAATTACTTGAAAAAATAAAATATAATCTTTAACTTTCACCTGATGAACTTTTAAAAAGGAATTACTTGATTCTGTAGTTCAATCAACTCATAAACCTATATAATCTACTTATCCAGCTAACATCCTTTGCCATAATCAGAAACATTGATTATGTAGTGTAGTCCAGTTCCTAGCCTTCACAGATGCCAATGCCCATCTTTGCTGATTCAATCCTTAATCTTTGAGACATTTATATAATAAAATATACAACTACAACTTGCAGTATGTAAATCTGTTCCACTTAATTATGAAGAACCATAATAAGGGATAAGTTGATGTTCTAAAAATAATTTATAAACATTTATACTTACCTTCAAAAACTGCTAACAACATATCAGGATTAGTCTTTACATCTTGAACTGTTTGCCATGGCATTATAAATGGTTCTGTGTTAACAATTCTTGAAGGATTGGCATTAGATGGATCATAAAATTTTGAAGGAAGACCATTGAATTCAATAAGATGTATGTAGGCCAGCCATGCCAAACATCGATCACTTATTTTAAGGTATTCAGATACTATTCCATCATTAGCTGATTTCAATGCATTCTAGGTAAATAAAAAAATAATCTCAGTGTTTTTTAAAATAATGGCTCCTATTTCTAAGATTCAAATGTAAAGGCAACAAAGAATAAAACAGTTGTATTTCTGTATTTCTTTGGAGTGGTTCTTAAATACCTAAGTTAAAATTTTGAAAGCCATCAATTTTTTTAATCACAAACTTTCTAGATTATCAATACTAAATTAACAATCTCTACTATGCTAAGGTTCATAACATAAAGAAAAAAGATTAAATTTATTTGAACATTTTAACTGTCTTGTTATTCAAAATCTATTAAGATAAAGAGAAAATAGTAAAAACAAACAAAAAATACTCTGCACCCATATAGAAGATTTTCACAATGAACTAATTTTTACCTTATTGTTTGAATACTGAAGTTTATTCTGGTGGGTACTGGACATATATTATTTTCACCTGAACCTCATAAACACTCTAAAGAAGGTATTATCCCCACTAAGCAAACGAGAAAACAATCATAAACTTATTCAATTTCACACAACTTTAGTAAGTGGTAAAACAAGGATTCAGACCTGGAGCCCATGTTATCATTGAACAAAACCACCTATAATGTTTTAGACCTTTTGAAAATTCTCTGCAAAGTATAATTAAATGCTACAGTAACTATTTACCTGTAAAAGTGCAAGTGCACTTTGGGATCTTCCAGTAAATATGTGCAGTTGAACTCTAAATAAAAGAGCCTCTAAAAGCTGAAAGGACAGAACATCTGATGCTTCCTGCTTAGCTGCTCCCATCAGAAACTCCACCATTCTCTCACATACGTAATCCTTTTCTTCAAAGGTGCTTTCTAGGTGCAGAAACTGACCAAAGAGGTTTCATACAATTAATCCTGATCCATGAGAATAAACTGTGTAACTACAGATTTTTCACATTTCATTAACAAACTGTCTCATAGCCTGAGGAATAGGGTAGACCCAGAAACATGGAAGTAGGGTACAGACTGACAATTCCCAGAAGAAGGGGGGGAGTGGGGAGGGAAGAGATAAACCACAGAACTTATATGCATGTATGCATAACCAATGGACACGAACAACAAAGCTGGGGATGGGGCGGGGGGGATGGGGAGGAGGGTGTCAATGGGGTAAAAAAGGAGAAACATCTGCAACAAAAAAAAAATTAAAAAATAAATAAAATTAAAAAAAAAAAGAAACTGTCTCATATTAAATCTTCAATTTCTACAAAAAGGATCATTATAAATATAAACAAATTCATCTCCAGTACTGTAACCTAGATTTCCCCTTCTACCACAAGCTGGAAAGTGAAATCAGAGGAACACTAGAACAATACTGAAGTACTCTCAGAATTATCACTGAAACAATTCTATCTCTCCTTTCCTTGAATCAACAGGTAAATGACAGCAAGATCACGATGTAGCTCCAAAAGCTCATGTTTATGATCACATGATGACATACAATTTGCATTAATTACTAAGGTATGTGACTGTACAAAAATTTTGAAAATAGCATTTATATTAGAACTATGTGGCAAAATAAATAATTTAAGAGACTTAATCAAGAAAATTAAAGGCCCTTTAAAGACCAAACAACTTTAAGGAAAAAATATTACACCCTAAAAATCTTGTGGTGATTGATAGCATTAACTTTGGTATAAGGCTCCAGGTCAAAAATCAACCATATTTCACTGTCCACATCTATTCAGCACTTGTGTTAGTTAAGAGTTTGTGTGGCAAGTTCATTTATTAAGGGACACCATGTTATACAAATCTATTTGTTCTGAATTTCAGGTACCAAGAAAATGATAGATCTGACAGTGACTGATTTATCTAAAAGTTTATCTGAATCTAATAGCTTCTGAGTTTAGCTAGTAAAAGTTCAGATACTAATAAATATTTATTTTACAAGTGGATTAATTATAATTTTATATTTAAACCTGAGCAGAAAACATCCCATTCTCTCAGAGAATGAGGAAGAATCTATTTTTTCACCAAGTCTTTATATCTTGGCAAGGTTCAACATTAGTAGGAACTACAGATTATTTTCATAAATAATGAGGACAGATAATATATTATTTCTTGGCATTCATGGAACATCTTACATGCATAAGAAATTCGAACAAAAAATTCGAAAAAAAAAAAATTTGTTTTCAGATGCTTTGCACAAAATTCACTTAACTTTGCCCAAACTAAAACTGCTTAAGAGCCCTGGCAGGGTGACTCAGCTGGCTGGAGTAGAATCCCATAAACCAAAAAGTTACAGGTTCAGTCCTTGGTCAGGCTGCAAACAAGAGGCAATCAATCGATGTCTCTGTCTATGTCTCTCTCCCCCCTTCTTCTCTCTCTAAATATCAATAAAAACATATCCTTGGGTGAGGGTTAATAATAATAATTTTTAAAAAACTGCTTAAGAATAGGTAAGTATAAAATGTTTATATTTTTTCCTTACCAACAAAGTTAACAACAAAAATCACCTCTTCATTAAATTTTTTTTTTCTTATTTAGTCTAAATTAATCCAGAGAAATGGTTTTGAGGTTACTGGACACCAAAAATAAAGGTATTATATCTATATACAAATAAAGCGTATGATATGTTAAGCTACATATCAATATTTAAGATGATCCAGAGTTATGAACTCACACACACATGCACACAAGGGACTATGTTATCTTTTCTACTCACAGTCCAAAAACTTTGATAATCGGGAGCATATTCAACAGCTGTTTCACACATTTCCTGCACCTCCTCCTTGGTTCCTCTTTTAGAAAACAATCTGAGGTAATGGCACCAAATTTCTGGATTGTCTTTGTTGTTTTCCAAAGCCCGTGCCAGAACATTTAAAGCAGAATCCAAGGACTCTGAACATAGCCTACATGTAAAAGAAAAGCAGGAACATTTTATTTTAATGTTTGAAAATACTTTTAAACTGGGCTAATCTACTGAATCAATTTTTAAATTTAATTTTCTACTAGAACCTACCAAGAAACTAGTCACCTATGACAAAGAGAGGTAGATTAGGATTTTCAGTCACATCTGTTCAAAAAGGTACTGATTTCCCATAGACCCAACAATTCCTTTTTAAGTGGATGCTCAGTTAGCATTTACCAGCTAAAACCACTGTGTTATAAAACCACTGAATTATCAACTTCAAATGTGCTTTATGTCCACACTCAGCAATACCTTTTATGATTTACATTGGTCTGGGAATGGGAAAAGTTAAACAATTCTCCCTCAAGGCCAGATACTGCCAGCACAAAATATCAAAGCTTTTAATATAATAGTTCTTTTCAACGGTCAAGGGCTTGCTATCTCTCAAAGAAGATAATTGTCTCTCGTGATCCTATTCATAAAATAATGTACAGTTCTTTGGCCTTCACTCAGTAAATGAGTCAGAAAAGAAAACACTGTAACTTATCCCATTAACATATAAATGACACACAGGGCAAGTTAAATAAGCACCATATTCTGGTATGTGAGGTGTATGCTGCCTTATTTTAAAAGCTTTTATACCAAGTTCTAAGATAGACAGAGTAGCCTGTTTTAAAAAAATATATTATTTTAAAATTATGATAATTTATTTCTGGTAACAAAAAATTATTTCTACTAAAACTGCCAAAAGGTAGGAGTTACAAAGTACATTTATGCAAGAGGAGCTGTCATTTGTGAAATTAGTAACTATTTCTTTATTTGCATACATGTAATATAACACTACATGCAGAAAAAAAGGCAATTCAGCAGAGTTTAGAGGATCTTAGACAAGCTTTAAATCTCCAAATGAAGAGTAAAAATTTAATCTGTTCCACTACTTCTTGTTTAAAAACCCAATAATCCTTATACCACTCAGAATTTACTGTTTTTAATAATCCTACTTTGAAATAAGAGCCCATTAGAGTTAAAAACTATAGTTAATTTATTACCTATACAGTGAGCCGTGCACACAATTCAAGATCTAATCTTAAATATTTTCTAGTAGCTTTTAAACAATAAAGTGCTTTTGGCTCTGTCAAAAAACAAAGGCTCCATTGATACTAGGAAGGAAACATGATTACCACAGAAGAAATGAACCTCAAACACAAAAACACAAATGTGTAACAGTTTACACAAAGATTAGAAGCTGACCTACCCTTCATTTTGATTCAAGTACTTATATGCAAGCTTAAGCCAAAGTTGTACATGAGAAGGATTTTCAAGCACACTTGCTTCTAAATTAGCAATGTCATCGGTCTCATTTGTAAAGTATCTGACATCATCTGGAGTCACAACTGTATCCAAAGCTGGAACTTTTATTCTGTTCTCTGGCTGAAAGGCTATAAAAAGATATCATTAGTTTCATACTTTCTCTTACCCACAGACACAGGAAATAAACAACTAGCCTCATCTTAAAAATAATCTAAAAATTTAAAGATTCTAATGACACACAGTAGCTCATAGCTTTAAGGTAGAGCAATAATATAATTTATTGTCCAAAGCAGGACACTTCTAAGCGTGAAAGGCAGTGTTACTAAAAATTATGCCAGAACAAGCTAGGACTCTGCTGGGCCAAACGGAAGTATGATCTCCCTACTTTAAGTTAAGTGCTATCATCTGAATATTCACACATTTATCAAATTTAAAGAAAAAGTTATAATTTATGAAGACGGTTTATTTCACATCTAAATTAGAGAAAACGCGTTACATTAATGTAAATAAGCAAAAGAGAACATACACCTATCAGGTATTTGCTAATCTACAAACAGTAAACAATTAAATTATATGAATTTGAGATTATAATGCAAAATGTGCTTGACAAAAGAGTCACTCATTCACATTACTCTGTTCAATCGTTTACTCATTTGGTAAGCCTACTTACTGCATGTCAGAACACATAGGCTCAAAGATGAAATAAAACAGAACATATGCCCTCAAAAAGACACAGGTTAGGCAGTAGTGTGACACTGTCATGATTACCAAGGATGCTTGGTATTTGCAGGACCATGAATATAAAACACCCCACAATGTAAGGGGCAGTCCTGCACAATGGAGAACTTAAATGCCAAATGGCATAACTGTTATTTAAAAATAGAAATAGCCTGGCTCAGTGGTTGAGCGCTGACCCATGCACCAGGAGGTCGCTGGTCCAATTCCTGGTCAGGGCACATGCCCAGGTTGTGGGCCAAATTCCCAGTGGGGGACATGTAGGAGGTGGCCAATCGATGTTCTCTCAAATAGATGTTTCTATCTCTCTCTCCCTCTCCCTTCCTCTCTCTAAAATCAATAAAGAAAAAAAAAAATTTAAATAGAAAAAAACAATTATAAAAACTAGGCTAGTAGATACACCAAAAGATTAGTAAAGTAGAACACCACAGTTTAATGACTCTGGATCTTAAATTACTTCTTACCATACTTAATTGGTCCTGTAGACTGTTCCTCATCACTACTGAAACTATTCTCTGAAGTAGGTTTTCTCCAAAACTTTGGCTTCCACTTTCTTTTATCTTTGTAGGTTGTAAATGGAGGTGCTAAAGTAGACAGAAGACTGTTAGTTGATACACGTAGTTCTTTATAGTTTTGAAGGCTACCCAAATAACACTCAAAAAGAGCTAAATTTATTCTATTGTGTTAGAAATGACACACATACACATATATTTTATATTGAGAACATAATACCAAAAACCTTGTCATAAAGGAATTACAATATCCTTTTGGGAGAGTGAGAGGGAGACATATATACTCACTATGGCCTTTACTTTCGTTGATATTGCTAACAAGAAGAACAGCCATCTGGTCCATTGACATTCGATCTTTGTTTATTCCAAAAAGTTTCTCGACATATTTTTCTGAAATTAGACCAATGCTATCTTCATAAAAAGTATTAAAAACATGGATTTCAGAGAGGAGGCTAATTAAAGAGTATAGAGTAAAGAATAGTTAAAGAGAAGTATATGGTGATAGTCAAAAACACTTATGGCTTCCAGAGGGCAAGGCCTACATTTTCTTCACTACTATGGCAAATCTTATCATCATGCATCCAATTCGGGCTGAAAGATGTATGTATTTCTGGAAACAAACTAAACAAGTGAAAATATAAGTCCCAAATTGGGAATGATTAGATTCAGTGACTTTATAATCACTCTGGGTTGTGATAACACTAAATTTAATAAACACCAATTCCCTCACTTTCAAAAGATTTGTTTTAATATCTGGCACTAAAGCTGGGAAAAGCTTAGTAATATTTACTCATAACGTCTGACAATGATCTATGCTTCCTAAAATGTCAGTATATCAAGTCATCTTTATCTCATTTTAGAATCTGAAACTACAGACATCTTAAATTTCCAACTCACCTTTATTTTTGAAAAATGTAATAAAAATAAGTCTATTTAAAAATCATTACTAAATCATCTCTATACAAGTGTTTATATATTCTTCTAAATAAACTGTTTACATTAGCTCTGTCCAAAGAACTTTTTGCAATGACAGAAATGTCTTATATCTGCACTGTTTTATTGTTAAGCACTTATCACTGCTGAGCTACTGAATTCAATAGTGACTATTAAGCACCTGAAAGGTGGCTACTGTGACTTTGATGGAGTACATTTTAATTTTAATTCAATTAAATTTGAATAGCAACATAATGACTAGTGACTACTATACTGAACAGAGCAGATCTAGATAAAGTGTTATATAGATGAATGTATTGAATTATGATAGCAATTAAAAGATGTCAAGAAACTGAACATGACATTTTTAAATTGCCTAAATTCAAATTTTCACTTGGGGAACAAGAAGAGGTTTTTTTTTATTCCTCATCCAGGGTTATTTTTCCATTGATTTTCAGATAGAGTGGAAGGAAGGGAGGGGGAGAGAGAGAAACATTGATGTGAGAAAGACACACTGATTGATGCCTCCCGCATGACCCCAACCAGAGCTGGGGATCGAACCACAACCAAGGTACATGCCCTTGACTGGAATCGAACCCATGATTCTTTGGTCTGCAGGCCAACGCTCTATAATCACTGAGCAAAACCAGCCAGGGCAAGAGGTTTTTAATAACCTGCTGCAGTAGCAATTTCTTCATCAGTGCTTGTCTCTGAACAACCAATCAAAGACAGATTATATGACAGAATGTCCTGGAATAGCTGTTTTCGGCTAAGCGTGTAGTCTTGTATATGCTGCCTAAAGTAAAATGACAAAACAGAAAAGGTAATCATGTACGTAATCAAAGCCCAAATAACCAAGACTGTCTTTTAAATGATAAAATGTTCACAAATTAAAACTACTCACCACTGACAATCATCATCATTACATGTTCCTGTTAAATCAAAACGGCAGAAACACTGATCTGGTTCAATCATATTACTGTATGATATTGAGCTTAGGGGAAGTTTCTCCTTGGTTCGATAATATGGACTAAATCTAAGGAGAAGAGAGGTGGACATATTATGCTCCATAAACATACCCAAGAAAAATTGTAAATTTTTTATCTTTCCTTCCCAACTAAAATTTCCGTACTTTGAGCATACTATTATCTAATTACTTAATAACAACATTAACTAAAAAGAAAACACAGAATATCAAGTGATAGGGACAAACTACTTTGATACCTAGAACCTAAAATATCTGAAATAGAAACCAAAAACCAAAAAACTCTGTATTTTAAAAGTAGTATTTTCAGCCTAGCCGGTGTGGCTCAGTGGTGAGCATCAATCCATGGACCAAGAGGTCACCAGTTCAATTCCCAGTCAGGGCATATGCCCGGGTCGAGGGCTTAATCCCCAGTGGGGTACACATAGGAAGCGGATGATCCATGTGTCTCTCTCATCAATGGTTCTATGTTTCGCTCCCTCTCCCTTCCTCTCTCTCTAAAAATCAATAAAAATACATTTTTTAAAAAAAGCAGTATTTTCATACTACATAATAAATGCTATATAATATTGGTATTTCTTACACATGTTACCAGCCAACAAAAATATTAGGGAAAAAAGTCTATACTACCCAGTAAGCGCTTTACAATTTTATAATTCAATTATACTCATTTAACAGTCTCACAACTTCTAGAAGTCTAAAAACAAAGACAACCTCCCACAAAGTTAATGGGAGAGCATAATTGCCAATGATATATCAGATAAGGGGTTAACCTCCCATATAGAGTACTCATACAAATCAACAAAAAGAAGACAAAGAATCCAATTAAAAAATGGGCAGATGATCTAAATAGCCTACTCTCCAAACAGGACATACAAATTGCCAAGAGGAATATGAAAAATTGCTCAATATCACTAATCATCAGAGAGATGCAAATTCAAATGACTATGAGGTATCACCTCACACCTGCCAGAATGGCTGCCATCAACAAATCACCAAACAAGTGTTGGTGAGGATATGGAGAAAACGAGACTCTGGTACACTGTTGGTGGGAATGCAGACTGGTGCAACCACTATGGAAAACAATATGGTGTTTCCTTAAAAAATTAAAAATTGAACTCCATTTGATCCAGTGATCCCACTTCTAGGAATATATCCTAAGAAGCCTGAAACACCAATCAGAAAGAATATATGTACCCCTATGTTCATAGCAGCACTATTTACAATTGCTAAGATCTAGAAACAGCCCAAGTGTCCATCAATGAATGAGTGGGTAATAAAGCTGTGGTACATATACACAATAGAATACTATGCAGCTATAAGAAAGAAAAATCTCTTAATCTTTGAGATGACCTGGAGAGTATTAAGCTAAGCGAAATAAGCCAGTCAAAGACAAGTATCGCATGATCTCACTTATTTGTGGAATATAATGAACAAAATTAGGTGATGAACAAAATAGACCCAGAGACACGGAAGTAGGGTTCAGACTGACAAACTTCAGAGGGGGGTTTGGGGAGAGATAAACCAAAGAATTTATGCTTATAAGCATAGCCAATGGACATAGACAACAATGCTGGGGTGGCTGAAGGGAACAGGAGTCAATGGCAGAATAAGGAGAAACATCTGTAACAAAAATAAATTATTTAAATGATAAAAAATAATAAAATAAAAATAAATAAATAAATAAAAGAACAAGTTCATTTTTCAGTGACCATGATTCATTTTTTGCCATTATCATCAAATACTCAAAGTTAAGATATCAAAAACAGGAGTAATCCTAAAACTCAAGTTCCTTGATTCTTTTATACCTGTAGGACTTAAAAACTAGAAGAGGGCTGTGGTAGGGACTAAAAGGACATGGCTTCACTTCTGTTGCTTTATTCTGTGCTGTCACAAAATCTATATCCACAGAAATCTCCTGCAAAACAAAACAATAATTTCATAAGGCAAATAAGGCTAGGGTGAATTCTACATTTTAAAAAATATATGAAACGTTCAGTTACCTGACCATGCAAAACCTTTTCGGTAATGCCTGTGGTGGTTTTTAAAATCAGTTGTTTTAAGCTGTCAGCTTTTAAATATAATTTTTGCAATTCACCAATTTTTAAACCTAGAAAAAGTTCTGGTTTTTCTACCATGTTCTTAGGTTTGTTTAAGCATTCTTTGTTAGGTGTATCAGTGTGCTTAAGGTTAGGTTTGGTAAAAGAATTAGACTCTAAGAAGGATCTTCTTCGTTCCCTGTTTGAACCAGATAAAATTTCATCATCAGCATCATTTTCCTCAGTGTCCAGACTTAATTTATCTTGAGTCAGATCATGAAGTGAGGGTTGAGGTAAAGAAAATTCAGGTTCCTCTTCCACAACTGGAGTGATATTTTGTTGTTCCCTTGCTTTAAGGGCCCGAGCTTCTTTTAGTTTCTGAATTTTCAAAGCATATTCATATTCTAGCTTTTGTAACCGTCTTTTTTCCATGGCAATTAGTTCTGCTGAATGCTTTCTTGGACTTGATACTGGAGAATTGTCCAGTCTCATTATTTTGTTTGGCTGAGGGGGAAAATGATATAAATATTTTATATTGCTATGATTTTATAAACAATTTTTGGTAAGGTAATTGTGCTATCCCTACAATACAATGCCAACATTATAAAACTAAATAACAAGAATAAAAGTTTTACAAGTCTCCAACAGTTTTGCTAGTTAATCTATGATCTACAGAAAAACAAAGACAAAATAAACAAGGTTACAAAAACAAGGTGTCATTTGAAAAACAAAGCTCTAATCTTATTCTCTTTGAATATGCAGGAACAAACTTGAGTTATTTTATATACCTCTTATCCTCAAAACTATCATAAACACTTTCTGCTTTCCAAAAATAAAATATTTCTACAAAGAACTTACTCCAAGGCGATCTTGCTCCAGTTTACGTTTTCCTATTTCTTTACTAGCCACTGCCTTTGCTCGAGCAAGCTCTTCTCCATACTTCAGAGTCAAAGCCTTTTTAACTGTAACACGCTGTTGTACTTTGTGAATCTGAAAATATAGGATAATTCTGAAAATGTAAATGTAAACCTTAGAAGAGAAAATAACTTATTTTTAACACAGCAGCTTTAGGGTATGCAACTGAAAATAGAAATATTCCAATAGTACATCTCAAGGGAGAACATTATTTTATGAAAAATTTGGCCCATAGCCCTGGCTGCTTTTTCTCAGTGGTTAGAGCGTCGGCCTGAAGACCGAAAGGTCTTGGGTACAATTCCAGTCAAGGGCATGTACCAGGGCTGCAGGTTCAATCCCTGGTACTGGTGGGGGCACTCTCAGGAGGTAACCAATCAATGTGTCTCTTTCATATCGATGTTTCTTGCCCCCCTCCCCCAATCCCTCCCTTCCACTCTCTCTAAAAGTCAATGGAAAAAATATCCTTGGGTGAGGATTAATAACAACAAAAAAAGAACATTATGCCCTGGCCGATTTTGCTCAGTGGTTAGAGCGTTGGCCCCTGGACCAGAGAAACCCGGGCTCAGTTCCCACTAAGGGCACGTACCTCGGTTGCAGTTTGTCCCAGGTCCCGGTTGGGGCTGTGTGGGTGACAACCAGTCAATATGTCCCTCACATCAATGTCTCTCTCTCTCTCTCTCTCCCCCTCCCAGCTCTATCTGAAGTTAAATGCAAAAATGTCCTTGGGTGAGGGTAAAAAAAATTTTTTTTAAAAGAACATTACTTGTTCCTGAAGCTTCTTCAAAAATATTTTGTTGACGCTGAGTATTTTCTCTGTTGCTTGAAGCTGTTCTGTAAGTTTTGCAATCTTTGTTTCAGCATTTCGAACAGATTCTTTCTTCTTAGCCTCCTGCTGTACTAGATTCTTTAAAACAGATTCATCTTTCATCAACAGAATCCTAATTAAAGAGCAAGAAATTCCCAATTAATCTTTTTCTAAACTAATGGACTAACACTATCGAAATAAAAATTTTCAAAGCAGTAGTTCATTTTTAAATATATATTTAAGATATACAGGAGAGCATTTAAAAAGATAAATACTTTCACCCTGGCCAGTTTGGCTCAGTGATTAGAGCGTCAGCCTGCGGTCCAGAGAGACCCGGGTTCGGTTCCTGCTAAGGGCATGTACCTCGGTTGAAGTTTGTCCCCGGCCCTGGTTGGGTCATGCGGGAGGCAGCCACTCGATCTGTCCCTTTCACGTCGATGTTTCTCTCTCTCCCTCCCACTCTATCTGAACAAAAAGTGGAAAAATGTCCTCGGGGGAGGATAAAAAAAAAAAATTAAATTAAAAGAAAAAGATAAATACTTTCATATTCATCAGTCACAAAGGTATTCAAAATAGACATTGTTACATTTTTATGGGTCTGATCTTTTTTTTAAAAAAAAATCATTTAAATCTAAGTAATGTGAATTACACTTGAAAAGTTAATAATAAATGTTTAATATTGGCTGCATCTGACCCTGTATGACTTCTGAAAAATGAGAACTTAAGGCAGAAAACTGCTATGTTTAGCTTCATTTATAATGCTAATAAACATACAAATAAACATCTAATAAATATAATCAGGCATGTTTAATTAACTTACAAATCTCGAACTCATTTTATCTAAAGCAGGCATGGAAGGGGAAAAGTCTAATTTTTAAACAATATGCAGATAAAAGTTTAGAACTGAGAAGTAACGCAGGACAAAAGATAAATTTATAAATGTAAACTTTCATCTTTTTTTTTATCCTCACCCGAGGACATTTTTTTCCATTTTTTGTTCAGACAGAGTTGGAGAGAGAGAGAGAGAGAGAGAGAGAGAGAGAGAGAGAGAGAGAGAAACATCGATGTGAAAGGGACACGAGTGGCTGCCACCACCACGACCCAACCAGGGCCGCGGACAAACTGCAACCGAGGTACGTGCCCTTAGTGGGAACCGAACCCAGGTCTCTCTGGACCGCAGGCCGACACTCTAACTGCTGAGCCAAACCGGCCAGGACAACTTTCATCTTTTCAACTGCTAACTATTATGATTAAAAATAATAATAAAGTATCCTTCCCAGAAATACCATATTTCAACAATCACAACAAGTAACATCTAGAATAAATCATAAAGACAGACAGCAAGACAAAAAAAAATTTTTTAAACCTTTTCATTTGTGCCCTGGCCAGCTTTGCTCAGCGGTTAGGGCATTAGCCCACAGAACAAAGAGTCAAGGGTTTGATTCCGAAAGTCAAGGGCATGTACCTCAGTTGTGGTTCGATCCCCACCCCTGGTTGGGGTTGTGTGGGAGGCAACCATGTGCCTCTCTCGCACTGATGTTCCTCTCTTCCCCTCACTCCCGCCCCCACTCTATCTGAAGATAAACAGAAAAATATCCTCAAGTGAGGATTTAAAAAACAAACAAACAACTTTTCATTTGTTAAGAAAGTTATTAAAGAAATAAAATCTAAACAAATCTAACTTAATCTCTTATTTTTAAAACAAACACAATACAACTTCTCACTGATAATTTTAGAAATGTATGACCATTATGATATTTCATCTATAAAGCACATTTTTCAGATCTCTAATATTAAGATGTGTCTCAACATTATGGCAAATCATAGTTAACCTAGCAGCATGTTTTCTTTCTTAGTAACGTATAAAATAATGACACGTCCTAGAAGTAATAAAATATGGTAGCACAGACAAATATCAATTCAAAACTGAAGACACATTTGTAAGGACTATTTTAAATGTATTCTATTTTGGTTCAGAATACTTAATCTCTAACGTCTAATTCATAAACTGAGAACAGAACATAGTGTTATATACTTAATATAAAAACTTCTATAGTCACTACCTCCTTGAGATATCTGTGCTACATTGTAAAACAATCCAAATTACATTCTTTTTTATAATATAAAAAAATAAATAAGACTACCAAGGTGGCTGTAATGTTAAAAACGAGGCTGTAGTGCTCGCTTCGGCAGCACATATACTAAAAACGAGGCTGTAAATTTCCACCCTTTTTACCTTAATTAACTCTAGATAAACATTTGAAGCTTGTTTTAAAAATCATTAAATTATTTATATATTATTATTAATGATTTTTCAACATTAAGAGTTAATTCATCACTGTAATCATTTTTTACTACCAAGATTTAAATGTTAAGAACTGGTTAGTAAGTTACAAAAACAGGAAGAATCTTAATATCTTTGCACAAAACCTCCCCCCTTATATTTTTAAATCTAAAAGGGGACTTGCAGAGAACAAAGCTCAGAAATGTTGATGTTATCTAAAACCATTTTGCTCTCTATCAATTAATAATATCAGGGTATTTGGAAAAATGTCTATCCATAAAATGATATAATTATTTCTATCAAATATATGCCAGTGGCCCTCATCACAAGAAAAAATTTTATAACTACGTGTGGGGACAGATGTTAACTAGACACACTGTGGTGATCATTTCACAATACATACAAAATATCAAATTATTACGTTGTACACTTAAAAATAAGTTACAAGTTGCCCTGGCTGGTTTGCTCAGTGGTTAGAGCACTGGCCTATGGACCAAAGAGTCGTGGGTTTGGTTCCAGTCAAGGGAACATACCTCAGTTGGGGTCAATCCCTGGCCCTGGTTGGGGTCATGCAGGAGGCAACCAGTCGTTATCTCTCTCTCTCTCTCTCTCTCTCTCTCTCTCTCTCTCCCCCCCCCCCCTCCCTCCCTCCCTCCCTCCCACTCTGTCTGAAAAATCAATGGAAAAATATCTTGGAGTGAAGGTTTAAAAAAAAAAGTTACATATGAATTATACCCCAATAAAATAACCTTAAAATATGCAATGCATTCAAATTCTATCATTCAATATATTCATTTCATCTTGTGAGGATTTACATGTGTTCACAAAATTCTGAAACACCATTTGAACAACACAGTAATTTCACAAAACATATAAGAGAGTGGTTCTCAACCTTCCTAATGCCGTGACCCTTTAATACAGTTCCTCATGTTGTATGTGGGTCATTGGAAATACGTGTTTTCTGATGGTCATAGGCAATCCCTGTGAAAGGGTCGTTCAACCCCCAAAGCGGTTGCGACCCAATGATGTAAGAAGTTTATGTTCTTGAACTTTATATTCACACTTTATAACAACACCATATTTCACCATGTGTCTTATTGCACAAACTAGGTAATAACTATTTCCAACTATCAAGTCCACCTTTAACAATAAAAATATGCCTCCAAAGAAGGTATTTCAAAAATCATGCCAGAAATTTTAAAGATTCCAAATAATCCATGTATAAGTCTGAAGGAAAAAACTTCTTTGAAGTCTTAATATTTTTTAAAAATATGTTTTTATTGATTTTTTAGAGAGAAGAAGGGCGAGAGAGAGAGAATCATTGATGTGAGAGAGAGACCTTGATCAGTTGCCTTATGCATGCCCCCTACTGGGAATCAAGCCCAAAACCCAGGCATGTGCCCTGACTGGGAATCAAACCCAGACCTCTCAGTCCATGAGATGATGCTCAATTCACTGAACCACACCACCCAGGTTGAAGTCTTAGTATTTTTATTTAAACATTAATACTATTATTTAATGTAAATGTATAATTCACCAAAATGATAACCTTATAAAGTTCTATCAAGTATAAAAAAATTTGTAATCATATAGTGTTGTTAGTATTGACATATACCACAAAAAGATAGCCCTCTAACATAGGAACATTAGATAGATGTAGTATTTAAATAAGATAATGAGGCTCACCTATGTTTTTTAAGTTTTGCTTCTGCATCTGAAACCTGCTTAGTAACCATTGCTATTCTGCCAATCCCATCAATTTCCATGTCAGAGTTTGCTGGAGATGATGAGCTCGTCTTCAGCTGATCTGATTTAATCAAACGCTGTTTTTCCCGACTAAATTAATAAAGACAGATGAATTATACCAAAGAATAAACTGAAATTATTTTTCTTTGAATGTTTTCTATTTCATAACATAAAGTAAAAATATTAATCATATTAATAATGATGACCAATATGCATGACCCAAGATGGCTTTCAAAGTTAATAATGTAGCTCGCCTTTATATTAGCTTTTCTCTATTTCTAAGCTGTTTTAATCTCAGTGCATCACTGTAATCAAGTCTACAGATGATCATCTGGCTCTCTCTCCTGTGTGAGTTATAAAAATATTAACTCTGCATCTTGAATAAAATCACCTACTATTCATTTCAAAATGCCAATAAACTGTATATAGACTTAAGAACTGAAAACAGCACATACTTTAAAGCTGATTATATAAAATGCCACTTACTTGGCAATCTCTTCCTTTAACAATCGGTATTCAATCTTCTTTTCTTCAGGCAAAGCTTCAGGTGTTCGCATGGGATCATTTTCTTTTTCAGATTTCGGAGGTACTTTCGGTTTTGAAGCTTGCTAGAAAGCATGTGAAGTCAACCAGATCAACAGCTTTCACTTATTTCACACTAAGACATTGATTTTACATTGCAACCTAGTGTGCATTTATATATTTAGAAATAGCCATCATCATTATTTTCTATTCCTTTTTTAAATTAAATTTACTGGGGTAACACTGGTTAATAACATACAATTTCCAGGTATAATTCAACATCTGCATACTCTACTGGATGTTCACCACACAAAGTCTAGTTCCCATCCGTTACCATATATATTTGACCCTCTTTACCCACTTTGCCCTCTCCCAGCTAGTTGTTAACCACCAAATTAATTATATACTCTACTAAGTAGTCAAGACCTACAGTTTGAAAATAATTGTACTAAATCATATCTAAACAGCTGCTGCAGTAAGAATAGGGATAAACGTTGCACTTAGAACATACACTTTAATAAAAACTATTTTCTGGTAATATAACACAATTTCAAAACAGTAAATTTCCTTGGTACAGAAGACAATTATCCACTATTTTGAAAACAGGACTAATTAATTGGAAATAAAATTAAAGGAGATCAATAGCTAAATCTATCTAAATTTATACATGCTTCATTATATTATACAAAGTCCTAATAATACAAATAAAGTATACCCATAATTTGATATATTAAAAAAGGAAACTTTAATGATTGTCAATAAATTATCTTTCTTTTTACCTTTCATTATTGCACTCACCTCGGCAGTTCGCCTTGCTTCTTTAATCATAGACTCCAATCCACCAAAAACACTATTTGTTGATTTGGAAGCCTCTCCATCAGATTCACTGTCATCTGAATCATTCAGTGTTACAACCACTGATTTATGCTTTGGAAGCTGCAAAGACAATATATTTGCTACCCTTAATGACAAAAGTATCTCTATTCTTTTCTTGGCTCTACCACAATTAGCTGCATGGCCTTGAACAAGTCACTTAACCTCTTCAAATTGCAATCCATAAAAATAATGGACTCCAAGCAGACAGTCAACGGTTCCTTCTAGTTACATTGCATAACTGACTTTGTCCCACTTTAGCAATACTGGTTACATGCCAAAAACATACAACATTCTATACTCTCCGTCTTTAAAGACACTGCTATGATCACCTTCTTCATTAAGTTTTATTTTTTCCAACTTTCTATAAAAAACCATAATGCCATCTTAAATTAACCTTTACAACAAAGATAAAAACTAGTAATTCTAGCCCTGGCCGGTTTTGCTCAGTGGTTGGAACATCGACCTGTGGACCAGAGAGTCCCAGATTCGGTTCCCACTAGGGGCACGTACCAAAAAATAAAAATAAAAATATTAAAAAAAAAACAACTAATAATTCTAAATAATTATTTTAAAAACTTTTTGGCTTTTGCAGTTATATATAGAGGGTAAGTGACCAAAGTTGGTTTATCTAACAGAGGCAAGATCTCAACTTCACTTTGCCCCATTTATTTTACTTTGAAGGCATTAGAAAATAAGGCAGCCCTGGCCAGTTTGGCTCAGTAGTTAGAGTGTCGGCCTGCGGTCCAGAGAGACCTGGGTTCGGTGTCCGCTAAGGGCGCGTACCGCGGTTGCAGTTTGTCCCCGGCCCTGGTTGGTTGTGCGGGTGGCAGCTACTCGATGTGTCCCTTTCACGTCGATGTTTTTCTCTCTCTCTTCCTCTCTCTCCCTCCCACTCTATCAGACCAAAAAAATGGAAAAATGTCCTCGAGTGAGGATAAAAAAAAAAAGAAAACAAGGCAAGAAAACAAGAACTGTCATTTCAATATCCTTAATCAACATCATAAATAAATTCTTACAGCACAGTCATTAATTGGAAAAATATGAGCAAAGTATAAACAAATACAGGAAAAATAAAAATACACAATTTGCTAAAAGTAACTCTAGGCCAAATGGACCAATTTATATAGGAAGATATTGAGGAAATGGCAAAGGAAACCCTATCACTCTGATGAAAATAATGCTTCCCCCAAAACATTATCATAAAAGCCACCATTTTACTATTAATAAAAAATAAATTTATATTTACATATGAGTTTATATGTGCATATAAATAAACAAGGAGGTGAGGAATGAGATAGTGAAACTGCATACAAATCTCTCACAGGCTGCTTGAATAACAGTAAGATTAAACATTTTGTTTGTTTTTTTACCGAGATCACAGTTCGTGGAAGACGAGGTCCTCTGTGAAACTTTGGATTCTGTATCCTAGGCTGAGATACTGTATTAATACTGACTATTGACAGATTGCTTCTTGGCACAGGCTGTGAATTGTTCAGAGCTGGAGGTGAAGGTGGCTCACTATTACTAGATGTTTCCTAAATAGGAAAGAGACAGATAGAAACACTTTCAAAACAAGAAATTTCTGTCATCTTTTAAAATCTTAACAAAATATTGAAAAATGTCCTTGGGTGAGGATAAAAAAAAAAAAATCTTGAGCAAGTTAGTACCAGACTACCAGACTTCTCCCTATTTTATAAAAGCCCAATGAATTCAAAATAAGCTAAAAGAGTAGGGCTATCTAAATCTTAAGCTCATGAGCACCACCTAGCGGTTTGGGTATTTAAATTACCTCTGGCTTAAAAGCTCTTTTATTTGCTAGAGATTTAAGGAGTTCTTCTCGAAGCAGCATTTCTTCCTCCTCTTCCTCATCTGCAAAAGGTGGTTTTGGAGGCTGTTCTGGATCTTCAGGTGGGAGAGGTGGTAAAGGTGGTACAGGAGGTAGAGGTTCAAGAGAAACACACAAGCCTTCCACATAAGGCTGGCTCAAAAGTGGCAAAGACTAGTTATTTTTAAAAAGAAAAAATATTAATTACAATGCAAATTTTACCAATTCCAAATGTTTATCTGTGGAGCATCATTAAATTAGAAAAAAGTTTTGTGCTATTATTTTATCTAAAAGCATAATAAGAATACTGTAAATCTCAAAAACTATCCCACAATTCAATATTCAGCCATAAAAGGTGTAATTTTTGCAATAAAATCAGTAATATTTGAAACATTTATGAACTTCAAGACAATTATACAAATTCTCCATTCCTATTCTTATCTTTATTTAGCAATCTAAAAAATATAAAAGTCAAATTGTATAAGGTCTATCCCTCTAGATGACTGCCTGAAAACAAGCAGAGATACTGAAAAACCAAGAACATAATATTTAAATATAAATAAAAAATTAGGGACCAAGAAAATACACTGTACAGAGTATCTTAAGAAAATAAGCGTCAGGAAGGCTCACCACTACTCTCTTAAATCTCTATGAAATGGCTTGTTAAAGAGTATCTATAAAGAAAACTAATTTACCCAAATTACCTAAGTTTAAATGTATTTTTGCTTCAAAGACCTTCCAATAATACTCTTGGCATTTAAAACAGTTCAAGGAAGGGAAAAAAAAAATGTTTTCTCTCTTACTCTGTGCTCACATATTTCCTTCATCTTAAACTTCCTAGAGGACACCAGATATCTACCTAGGAACTGTGAAATGTAAGATTCCCTCTAACCTATTAATAAAGATCCAATTTGATCTCTAGGATCTCTCAATCTAGAAATAACTTTGACTTAGTTATTCTTCCACATCCTATTATTTTCTTTTGAAAAAAATCTACCAAATGTACAGCCTGCCAGTGAATAATCAACTGCTTAGTCCATAGATTTCATAGCTATTACTTTTGGTGAACAATTCTGATTTTTTTAAAGCTCTCTTCAAACCTAACCATTCATCAATAACATGCCAGTTTTTCAAAACAAATTAGAAATGACATTAAGCAACAAAATTTTCTTAGGAATAATACTAATTCTCACTTACAGTAACCTGAGGTGGTGGAGGCAAAGAAATAGATGGTGCTGAAGAAAAATAACCCAATGAACATTCAGTAAAGAATGGTGGTTGCACTGGTGAAGGAGCTGAAAAACATTTTGTAAGAGTTTAATAACAGAAATACTTCAACATGAATAAATCACATTTATGACGTTTGGAGAAATACAAATGCATCTAGGTAGAGTGTAACTTAGATTTCATTAATCTCTAATAAAATCTTTAATCTCAAAGAGACCACACCGCCACCTATTTAAAATTGTCCTTATGTTACTATAAAGTCAGCCATCCACTTAAGCTGACATTAGTCCCTCAAAACTCTTCACTTTAATGATAACAGGGAATAGAGCAAGAAAAGCTAAAAATGTATTTTTTTTTTTTTTACAAATCTACTTTATAAGAAATAAAACAAAAAATTCCCCTGAAACTGAAAAGTGCCTGAACTAAAGGAAAATAGTGATGTGACACCATTCTTCCCTTCATGTGGATCAAAGAAAGTGAAGAAATAGACTAAGTTGTGTAGAAAACAAATAGGACTAGAAAGGAAAAGAATTACCTACTACATTTAATCAATAAAGTGTACATTTTTCACATTTTAATATTCTGAAATAGTTACTGATGCATCTCAGTTAAATTATTAGCCTTTCTTCTTCCTTGGTAGCAAATAAAAATGTGCATTTTATGTTCAGTGGTTTCTTAAGACTCAGTAAAATATGGCAGATTCAACCTATTCTCACTACCCAAAAATTATATAATCTTAGGGAAAAATGAATGTTTCTTCTTTGTTCCAGTTGTCTCACAAGTCAATATGGACATTACCCACAAGACTTGTGGCCCATTTGAATATATACTGGACTTCAGAATATTTTACTTCTTAAAAATATAATCTGTAGTGAATATGGAAAAAAGTTAAAATCTGACAAACAGTACAGAATATATCTTCTGTATAATAATTTTTTTACAAAATTATTTTAAAAGTATAGCCCTGGCTGATATGCTCAGTGGTTAGAGCATCGGCCTGTGGACCAGAGAGTCCCAGGTTCAGTTCCTGCTGGGGGCACATACCTCAGTCGCAGTTTGTCCCCAGCCCCGGTTGGGGTCATGTGTGTGGCAACCAGTCAATGTGTCTCTCTCGCATCGATATTTCGCTCTCTCTCACTTCCTCCCTCTCTCCCTCCCTATCTGAAGATAAATGCAAAAATGTCCTCAGGTGAGGATTAAAAAAAAAAAAAAAGTACAGATCATAACATTATTTTATGGAAATACAGAGTATTAATAATATTCTCAACACTTGAGAACTACTATGAATCGTCTTTAAAGAACCTAGAAATAAGAAAATAAAAGATGTAAAGAGTTAAATTATAAAATCAAAACATATCATGTAAGATTACTAAACATAAGCCTAAAAACAATAAACATTACCCAAATCATATTATGCCTTATCTCTGGTTTAGACACACTAAAGTAGAATTCTAGTTCAATTTGGTCTCACAATATAACCACAGGGAAAAATATACTCATCATACAGTCTTTCAACTAAGCATTCCAGTTCTAAATGCCAACTGCATGTGGTTGTCTGCCTCAGTCTCATGTGTTTTAATTACTGACGATAGTTATCTCACAGCCAATCATCCCTGCATATCAACTAAAGCAAGTCTCTAGCTATCCAGGTTAGAGTCACATCTCAGAATATATAATCTAATTGAGGTACAGCCCTGATCAGTTCTAGCCAGTCTTTCCTGAGATGCCACTAGTATCATCTTCCATCCCCAAATTTGTACCAAGTATCATCACAGGAAGGAGGAAGAAGGAAGCCTAAAAACAAGTTAAGATCCTTTCGACTAAAATCCAAAATATCTTGGATATAAAGATACTTAAGAGATCAGAGGTTTGTTTTTTTAAAAGCACTGTCCTCATCTGCTTTTAAAATCTTCACTTTTTACATCAAATAATTAAGGGTTTAAACACCGTCTTTCTATTTAAATGCTACCTAGAACAATGGGAAATAAAAGTCAACATTACACATTTGAAATTTGCTCTCCAAGTACTTGTAACACCAAATAATGCCTATGGTTGAACAATCCACTAACAAATCTCCTGTTCACTACACATTTCTTTCAAGGTTTTGGGTGGCCCTTGCTGGTTTGGCTTGGCAGTCAGTGTTGAACTGAAGGGTCGCAGGTTCAATTCCCAGTCAAGGGCATGTACCTGGGTTGAGGGTTCGATCCCCAGTCCCGGCCAGGGTCATGAGGGAGGCAACCAATCGATGTGTCTCTCACATCTATGTTTCTCTCTCTCTCCTCCCACCTCCCTCCCTTCCACTCTATCTAAAAATTAATGGAAAAAGATTCTCAGGTAAGGATTTAAAAAAAAAAGGTCAAGGTTTTGGGTAGCTTCATGACCATTTTTTATTTAATAATTATGAATATGCAAATGTTTTAAGAGTTTTAGCTTGTACCTGGAGAACTGGTTTCACTATCTGTATCCATAGCAACTTCTTCATAGTTATCATATTGATAAATGCCTCCTCCACCATCAGTAGGTTGCTTATCTAAGGATCGTCTCAGGTCAGGATCTGAAGACTAATTACACAGGATATTTAGTTTCACAGCATTTTCTCAGTCTATTCTTAGGCTAGAAATTATAAAACAATCAACAGTTACTTTCTAGGAAACAGTATCAAAACTAAGGTGATCCAATTAGACCTGCCTATCACATTTGATTTGGGAAATTCAATGTACATGACAGGTGGTTGATAACTGTATGATAGAAAATGGAAGCTAATAAGGACTATCTATCTATACAGATGAAATTCTCCATAGTTAGCTGAGCTACTAATCACCTATTCCTCTACAAAATAAGATGACACCAAAATCTGTAATACTTATGGCCTCTCTCAATATAAAAAAATAGACAAGCCCTGGCCAGTGTGGCTCAGTTGGTTTGAGCATTGCCGCATACACCAAAGGGTCTGAGGTTCAATCCCCAGTTGGGACACGTACAGGAGGCAACCGAAAAATGTTTCTCTCACACTCATTCCACCCCACCCCCTGCCCTTTCCCTTCCTCTCTCTCTAGCATCAATGAAAAACATGTCCTCTGGTAAAAATTAAAAAAATAAAAACTAGACAAATAAATTCAAGTGTTTTGTCATCAAAACTATATTTAGATTATTTCAAAAAATTCAGTAACATTTTAGTTATAAGTAAATTATTAATAGCTGAAAACTAGAAACTCTTGGTCAGTGTATTTGCATATTTTCTTTTTTTACTTCTTACAATGTTTCACTCACAGAGATGGTTTATAACAAACTGAAAACTAGAAAAACCTATATAGATGGATATAAGAGTATTGTGCATAGAGAACACTTTTCTCTAAATAAAGATTCTATCAAAGTGTTTTTCAGAAGTTCAAATATTTATAAATTCCTTGCTTAAGCAAACAAAACTCCTGACTCCCTAGAATTAAAGAGCTCTTACTCTTAATATCCTTCTATTCTTCATTAGTACATTCACAAGTGTAGTCTCAAAGTTCAGAATTCTGAAAATTATCAATAGCAGCACTGGATCAAAATTAAATTTTCAATATACTTCCTGACACCATTCCATAAAAGACAATTAGTCATTCACACAGTATCAATGTTTTATGATACTAAGGGTTCACAAATACTTGATAACTAAACAGCCACTAAGGCTATTACTATGATTTAACTTTCTTTAAAATAAATCTATACCAATTAATCATGACACTCTTCTAAATCCACATTACTAAATAATGAAAAACTAATGAAATTCTGCCCCTGTACTAAAGTAGCAGCCATTTTTAGAAAAAGTCCTCAATACAATTTAGTAATCCTAATTTCTTCTAACTAGAAAATGATTTAAAAAGCTAAATGTAGGACTTGCTAACCATGATTTTAGTCTTCCTTTTATTCTATTTTTAACATCTGTAAGACTCATTCCCAATTATAACCTACCTTGCCTTCTCCCCAAAAGAGTTATTTATATAAAAGAACTTTATATGCTTTTTAGTTAACTGAATTTATTAAGGACATTTAAATTTGAGTAGTGTTTTGATTTTATATTTTTGCATTCCTTACTTTACTTCTTGACCGCCTCTTTCCACCAACCAATTTCATGAATCGATTGTACTGCTCTTCCTGATTTGAGAGATCTCGAATTTTTCTGATTTCTTCCTCTCTTTTCCTTCTCTCTTCTTCTTCAGCTTGTTTCCGAAGATCCTCTTCTTTCAGTCTTTCCTGTTCTTTTTGCTGTTGTAGTTTCTTCCATGCCTTTGTTTGCTGCTTCCTCAATGCTTGTTTAGCTTTAAATAAAAAATGTAGAAAAATCAGTATCTATTAGTTAGAATTTTCTAAAGGATAAAAAAATAAGCTTTAAAAATTATTTTTATTATCATCAAGTTTATTATATAAATAGCTGTTCCTCAATTCTGTTTACAAAAAATTGTCTTCCATTCAAGGCCCTATAATTCTTCTCACTCAAAACTTTGTGAATTAAAATCTAGACACTACACTGATATATAAAATCACTTAAAATAATTTAACACCCTGGCCAGTTTGCTCAGTGGTTAGAGTATCAGTCCACAGACCAGAGAGTCCTGGTTTTGATTCTGGCCAAGAGCACATACCTCGACTGCAGTTTATCCCCGGCCCCAGATGGAGTTGTGCAGGTGGCAACCAATAGATGTGTCCCTCTCACATCGATGTTTCTCTCTCTCTCTCCTTCCCGCCCGCACTATCTGAAGATAAATGTAGAAATATCCTTGGATGAGGATTAAGAAATAATAATAATTTAACAAAAATGATCACCTGTAGTGCTAACTTTTTTGGCTGAATGTGTCTTTGTACTGGTTTTAACTTTTTGCTGCATGGTTTTCGTCTTAGTCAACTTTTCTTTGCTTTCTTTCATCACCTGCTGTTCTTTTTGTTGCCATTTTTTACTGGCTGATTGAAGAGCCAAAAGACGAAGTTGTAGTTCAGATAGTTCCTCCTCGTCTTCACCAAGTTTCTTTAAAAAAAAAAGTTGCAATTTTTAAATTATTTGACTTTAAACATTTCACCAAGTCAAACCTTTATATGATCAAAATTTAAAGTTAGTTTTAAGACAAATATTTAAATAGCAAATATAAATAAAATAAGGAAACAAGATTACTTACCACAGCCCTAGACCCTAATTCAGTCCCTATAATACAAACAGAATTTCAGTCCCTATAACACAAACAGAAGATCAATCCGTGTATACATTTATGTATAGGGTTGGAGGGGAAGGGTACAACTGATGAAACAGAATAATACAAAAAAAGGAGCCCTGGCCAGCATGGCCCAGTTCATCAGGGGGCTGCTAGTTCAATTCCCAGTCAAGGGCACCTGCCCAGGATTGTGGGCTCCATCCTCAGTAGGGGGCATGCAGGAGGCAGTCAATAGACGTTGCGCTTTCACTCTGATGTTTCTAACTCTCTCTAAAAATCAGGAAACTATTCTTCAAACAAAGAAAAAGTTAGCTTTACCCAATAGCAACCAGAGGTGACCTCTGAAAGTGGTTCGCTATTCACTTGACCCAGAAAACCCCACAAAATCATGCAAGTCAAGAGGTTCAAATCTTCGTGTTCACTTTAAGAACACTCGGGAAACTGCCCAGGCCATCAAAGGTATGCATATTCAAAAAGCCACCAAGTATCTGAAGGATGTCACTTTACAGAAGCAATGTGTGCCTTTCCGTCTTTACAATGGTGGAGTTGGTAGGTGTGCACAGGCAAAACAGTGGGGCTGGACACAGGGTCAGTGGCCCAAAAAGAGTGCTGAGTTTTTGCTGCACGTGCTTAAAAATGAAGAGAGCAATGCTGAACTTAAGGGTTTAGATGTAGATTCTCTGGTTATTGAGCACATCCAGGTAAACAAAGCTCCCAAGATGCGCCGTAGAACGTACAGAGCTCATGGGCGGATTAATCCATACATGAGCTCTCCCTGCCACACTGAGATGATCCTCACTGAGAAAGAGCAGATCGTTCCTAAACCAGAAGAGGAGGTTACACAGAAGAAAAAGATATCCCAGAAGAAACTGAAGAAATAAAAACTATGGCCCGGGAGTAAATTCAGCATAAAATAAAGACTAATGAAAGTAAAAAAAGAAAATGTTAAGGGTCAGAGATTAGCATTTAACTGGGTTTCCCAAACAAGAAAGAATAAAAATCTGAAACCAGTGAACTAAAAATAAAAAAAATCAATTCAGGAGAGATAAGGAATGAAGAATTAAGTGGTTATCACATGATTTATTAGCCTTACAAGTAATACAGAGAACTGGTACGATGTAAGTCAAAATTCAAATCTACAAACTTAAACTTTTAAAAATATATATTTTATAATTCTATAAGGTAGAAGAAAAAATATGTAAAGATTTGCTTATATCTGAATGTTTAAGAACTTTTTCTGACTGAAATAACTTGATTTTTTTTACTCTACCTCTTTTGATATAATTTTACAAATTAAATTCTCTACATTTTAGCTACAATATATCCAAAAATGTCAGGCAACCTAAGCAGAGGTTATTTGGAGTACATGGATTTGCAGGGGAAGAACATAAAGTGTCTGTCTGGGTCCTTCAGCTTCCCCACCCCTTAAATGCAAAATTGTGTATTTTTCCTTTATGTGTATGCATAGAGGAGGAGGGGAAATCAAATCTAAGACTCAAAAAGGTCAAAGCCCATATCGTATCTAATAATTTTCTGATAGATGAACTGTAATTACATTTTTCCTAAGATCCAATTAAATTATTTAATTCTTAAGCATAAAGAAAACAGTAGATCATATACCAACTGGTTTCATCCTTATATACATTTTTATAAATCCCTAACTGAACTACCATTAAAATTCAGTTTATCCAAACCGGGATACGGTTACTCTTTCCACTACTGAAAAATACATGTAACAAATGAGTTTTTTAATTATCATGATTCTTTTTTATTCCAAGTCACTTAAGCATACCAAAGTCTACAGCCATGCTGTCAATATAGTAGTGACGAGTCACATGTGGCTACTTAAATTTAAATAACCAAACTTGAATATAAAATTTAGTTACTCAGCCACACTAATCATTTTCAAGTGCTTAATAGACACATGTGGCTAATACCTACCGTACTAAAAAGTACCGATATAGAACATTCTCATTATTGCAGAAAATTCTATTAGATTTTGGACAGTGCTGATCTACAGAGTTTAACTTAAAATAAAGCTATCATCACTGTTCCACTGAGACTTAAAAGTTTTTCATTACTGTTTGCATCTACTCCTTTTAGAATAAAAGAAATCAC
The DNA here is from genome assembly GCF_014108415.1 of Molossus molossus. NCBI lineage: Eukaryota > Metazoa > Chordata > Mammalia > Chiroptera > Molossidae > Molossus > Molossus molossus. The sequence goes on along the minus strand of NW_023425345.1, from coordinate 61,522,276 downwards.
TGATTATATCACACAACTATATGCTATTTAAAGCAGTTACCTAATCAGCAAGAAGAGTACTAGATAAACCTCATTCAACTCCTTGCTCTGACAATTAAGTCCTATGTAACTAGACAATTCACTTAACCTACCCATATAAATCCTACCTTACTTAACCTGTAAAACAGATGATGTCAACTTACTTTATGTAGTTGTGAAGACATTAAAAAACATATACACACATATATATGCATGTATGTGCACATGTCCCGTTATGTGGTCAGTGTGCATGGGTATGTGTGTATATCTGTTACATTATCATCCTTAAATTCAGGACCACCTCTTTCCTAAAGCTCCTAGGCTATTTGCAATAATTACCATTTACTCATAAAAACTAGCTGAGATCTTAATAGAATAAACTACAGCTATTTCAGACTTCTAATTTAACAAAGAAAAGGCTTGGATTATTAAGTGCCTATTAAATGTCAAACACAGTGTTTGATGCCTCTGTATTTTATCCTGTGGAACCTTACAACAAACCCAGAGGACAGATAACATTAAACTCACTTTGTAAAGAAGAAAAACAGAGGCAAGCAAAGGCTTACACAGAGCAGTCAACTAAGAGGAGGAGCTAAAACTGGATACCAGGTCAAGGTTTGTCTAACTCCAAAGCTTTCCCGCAGAGGCTAATCCCCCCCCACCCAAAATTGAAAAAGAAAATTATCTGGATGAAAATGAAGTTTCAAACAACAAACAAAAGGATCAGCTAAGGAAATAAATAACACTTCCATTAAACACAATTTAATTGAACCCAGCGGAAAAATACTCAAAAATGTCTCTCCAGATTTTCTCATCACTAAGTTTATGTCCAAATAAAGATATAGCAATGATAAATAAATATTAGTGGAAAGCAATACAGAATTTCCCTTTTGAAAGAACAGAGTAAAGCAGTACAACAATCACAGAGCTATCCAATTCCACAAAGCAATACCTTACCTTTTCAGATAGAATATCTGAGGCACTAAGTCTTCTTGTTAAATTTTGTTCCTTATCTTCTAATCCTTTAAAATAAAATAGCATACTTTGAATACTCTAAAAGAAAGCTACAATCAAATTAAAACAAAATGTTAAATAATGTTTAATATTAATTATTTTAAAGGGTCTCATTAAGGGTCTTATTTTCTCAATCTCTTAAGCAAAATAATGCTGTTATAGAAAATGAAAATCTGACCAAACTTCTCAAATCAGCCTCATTTCTAAAAGTTAGAAGGCAAGTGATTCAAAATATTAAATAATAAATTAAAAGCCCATTTGGATAAAATAATTTGTAAACTAAAAATAATAATTTCAAATAAGAACAGAATGTATAGAGGTAGACAACAAGCAAAAGTTCATTACCAGATAATTCACATTGATAAAATACAATGATGATTATTAATTCTGATCTATAAATGAAATGAACTCAACATTTAGAAATTATATTGAATTTATACATTAAAGAAGTAGTCCTCTATTTATCTAGGAAAGCATCAGCAGAAGTAGGTTAAATATCAACACAATTAAATCCATCCACACATTTTCCCAGAATTCTAGCCTTGGGCCCAGATTTCTGAACAAGTTATTTAGAAAATCGTATATATATATACACACACACACACACACACACACACACATCTCAAATCTATAACTGCTTGACAAATCACACAATAAAGTTACAGTACATTTACAACAGTTCTGAGATACACTTTTGTAGCTAAAGCAGATGTAGTTAAAAACTAAGAGACTCTTTCCTCAAGATGACACAACTGAAGTCTTCTAAACTCCAAGTCCAGTTTGTTTTTTCCCTCATAAAACTATCTGCCAGTGTTCCAAATATCCTAACTTGATTACTTAAAACCCACTGGTTAAAAAAAAAAAAAAAAAGCGATCTATTCAATAAAGAGAAATTAGTAAACAAGTACCCTAGACAAAGTAAACAGAAGGCAAACACCAAATTTTGTATTCGGTCAGTTCTGCTATAAGGTTTGTTTTAGAAATGTTAATCTGTTGCAATATGACTGATATATTAGAAAATAATTTGAGCATAACATAAATTTCATGTTTGCTTAAGTGTGATTTATCCCCAAGAAACACTGAAAAGAATGCAGAAAACTATACCCAGGTGATCTAAACCATGTAGGACTACATAAACCCCCACAAAACTTTGAGCATCTATCAACTACTTCAGTTCACTGTGTATGTTTTCAGTCATATTCATCCACATCTGGTGTAACAGCTTACTGCCCAATTTCAAATAACCTTCCTTGCTCCACTTTATAATAATTCACAAGCTGAAAATCTTTCACTTCCACAAGGACACTTTAGGTCTTTTTCAAAGTTAAGTCACATTTACTGTAGATTCAAGCAATTTTTTTTTTTTACCCATTTAACATGTACAGCAGCAATACCATTTTTATTAGGTTCCTATCTTTTTTCATGTGTCACTGACAAAGTTTTTGAATGTTGTTTCCCTAACTCCATTTTGTTCATAAATCCTGTGATTTTCATTGTGCAATTTTGCAGTGTAGTGGTTTTTAGGAATGCATATGTCACGTTATAGCAAAACTGATCTTACTTCAAAGAACATTATAATAGTAATCATTATTAGACAAAAATGGAAAACAAATAATAAAGACATAAACAGACTTCCAATAATAAATGTAGAAAGCAGCCATTGGCTGGTTTGGCTCAGCAGGTAGAGCATCAGCCTGAGGTCCAAAGGGTCTCGGGCTCGATTCCCGGTCAAGGGTACATTCAATCCCCAGCCCCAGTTGGGGCCCTGTGGAAGGCAACTAATCGATGACACATCAATATTTCTCTCCCTCCCTCCCTTCCACTCTATCTAAAAAGTCAATGAAAACATATCCTTGGGTGAGAATTAACAACAACAAAAATAATTAATAAATAAATGTACGTATGTATGTATGTAGAAAGCACTAAACTTTTCTCCTACATGAGAAGCCTATTAGTTGATGAGAATCTATCTTGTCTATAACTGGTGACAGCACCTCCCTTTAAGGTAGCAGGCAGGCAAGTTTACATTAAGCTAGCAAGTATCGCATGAGCACAACGCTACCTTAAAAACAAGCACAAACCATAAATTTCAGACTATAAAAGAAGGTTATTATTTAAAACCAAACATATAGCCCAGCCAGTGTGGCTTAGTGGACTGAGTGCTGTCCCACGGACTGAGAGGTCCAGGTTTGATTCCTGGTCAAGGCACGTGCCTGGGGTTTTAGGCTTGATCCCCAGCAGGGAATCTGCAGGAGACAGTCAATCAATGTTTCTCTCTCATACTGATGTTTCTCTCTCTCAAAAAAAAAAAAATCAATAAAAACATATTTTAAAAATATATATATATGCCAAGCATATAGTTAGTCCCTATTTCATCAATGCCATCTGTCTCTACAATAAAATTATTTCAATTCTCAATACTTCCAAAATGAAAATTCATCTTATGTAGTCATGTAGTATTTAAAAAATTACACGGTATCTTAAACTGAGCTTGAGACGATCATAGGTGGTGTTAAAACCATAATAATGAAAAACACCACAGAAAAAAGTAACACTGAGGACATCCACAGTTAAATTACAAAGGAATTTTAAGGAAATTCAAGAAGTTTTAAGAAATTCCAGATGTGTATGGTATCATAGAAACCCCAAAATTTCAAGATTAGTGAGAAAATCATCACTGAATATAGATATCAACATTGTAGTCAGAATGATCCCTTGAGAATATGTATAAAACATATTATGCCAACCTTTTCCTCAATAATCACTCAGAATAAAAACCAAAGTTCTGACATGGCTCTACATGATCTATCCCTAGCATCTTTGACCTCTTCTCCCCCACTATTCACATCCCCCCATTCTCTCTTGTTTAGTGGCACAGGCCTTCTTTTATTTCCCAGAATAATCCAGTCAACCCTCTGCTTTATTATGGTCATTATTCTAGTTCAGCAATTTTCAACTGGTGTGCCACAAGAATTTTTAAGATATTCAATACCTGACTATTAAGTCGGGGCACTGAGCTCTTTTCTCTTAGTCTGTCAAATAAAAAAAATAACAAGAGCGCCCTGGCCGGTTTGGCTCAGCGGTTAGAGCGTCGGCCTGCGGTACAGAGAGACCCGGGTTCAGTTCCCGCTAAGGGCACGTACCTCGGTTGCAGTTTGTCCCCGGCCCTGGTTGGTCGTGCGGGTGGCAGCCACTCGATGTGTCCCTTTCACATCGATGTTTCTCTCTCTCTCTCTCTCTCTCTCTCTCTCTTCCTCTCTCTCCCTCCCGCTCTATCTGAACAAAAAATGGAAAAATGTCCTCAGGTGAGGATTAAAAAATAAATAAATAAATAACAAGAGCAAACGCAGTAACAGCCATTCTGTGTGAATGAATCAAAATTATACCTATTTTTTGTCAGGCAAAAAAATGTATTTCTGGTGTGTTGCAGAATTTTAGTAATTAGTTTGTATGTACCATGAGATGAAAAAGGTTGACAATCACTGCTCTAGTTCAGTGATTCTTAAACTTTAGCCAGCATTAGAATCAACAAGAGGGCTTGCTAAATACAGATTGCTGGGTTCCATTTCATTTCCAATTCAATAGATCTGGGGTAGTGTCTGAGAGTTTGTATTTCTATCAAGTTCCCAGGTAGTACAAGGACCACAGTTAGAAAATCACTGCCTTAGCTATTCATTCTATTTGCCTAGAAACCTCTTCTCCCTGACATCCATTTGGTTATTTCCTCACTGTCTTCAAAGCCTCTGTTTAAATCTCACCTCCAAATTCAGGCATCCTGATCACCCATTAATACTGCAACATGTACCTGCTACCCCATCTTACTTACTCTGCTACAGTTTCTCTCTTAATTATAACTGTTATTAACTGTGTCCCTTTCTAAAATGCAAGTCCATGAAGACATAAATAATTGTCTGTTTGGTTCAGTGATGTATTTCCAAGAGCCTGGAATAAAATGCTCTAATTTTTTAATGAATTAATTAAATGAATAAATGAATAAAAATGAAAAATGAATTTTGCAACCAACTGAAAGTAACCTTGCCATGAGTAATTTAAGTATTCTAGAAGGGGTAGAAAAGCACATTGCACTGGGTTAAGAAAGCATAAGAGGTAAAGTGAAAGAGTCAGTAAAGACCCTGTCCAGAAGTCTGGATAAAAAGACAAGTTAAGCCCTGGCCGGTTTGGCTCAGCGGTTAGAGTGTTGGCCTGCGGTCCCGAGAGACCCGGGTTCGGTTCCCGCTAAGGGCATGTACCTCGGTTGCAGTTTGTCCCCGGCCCTGGTTGGTTGTGCGGGTGGCAGCCACTCGATGTGTCCCTTTCACATCGATGTTTTTCTCTCTCTCTCTGTTCCTCTCTCTCCCTCCCACCCTACCTGAACAAAAAGTGGAAAAATGTCCTCAGGTGAGGAAAAAAAAAAAAGACAAGTTAAGGGAGAATGAAGAACAGGGAGGAGGGGATGTTTAAACTTTGGGATGGAACACTAAAATATGTCTATAATAAAACCCATCACGAGAAAGTGGTTAAAGATAAATCAGAATAAACAGACAGAGCAAGGTCCCAGGGAAGGTGGGAGAAGTTACAGTCAGGAATACAGGTTAAAAAAAAAGTGACCATGCCCAACCGGTGTAGCTCAATGGATTGAGCATCTTCCCATGGACTAAGAGGTCAGGGTTTGATTTCCAGTCAGGGCACATGCCTGGGTTTCAGGCTCGATCTCCAGTAGAGGGCATGCAGGAGGCAGCTGATCAATGTTGCTCTCTCACATCGAGTTTCTATTTCTCTCTCCTTTCCCTTCTCTGTAAAAATAAATAAATAAAAACATTTAAAAAAAAAAAAAAAAAAGTAGCCATAAACAAGAAGAGGGTCACCACTTCCTCAAAGTGGAAGACCTGAAGTGAAAATCAGTATGGATATAAGTTTACAGTCAGGAAGTAAGAAGCTGGAAGTTGAATGAGATAATCGGAAATAGAAGGCAAGCTCATAAGATAACAATAGAGATAAAGGCTGAGTAAAAGCCTGAAAAACGATGATGAAGGTTTAGAAGAGTTGTTGAGAAATGGGGAGGGGGAAAGAGAAGCTCACCAATAATTTAAAGGTTTGCATGCAGAGCTGAGAGTCTTGCAGAAGACTGGAGAAGAATATGTGTAAGTAGGAACACTATAACTTATTGATTCAGATAAATTTTATCCTTTTTGGTTTTCTTCCAATATCTCTTTACACTGCTGCCAGTTAATTTTTCTACAATAGATATCTGATCACATCATTTTCCTGCTTAAAAATATATGATTGCCCACCTGAAATTTAAAGAAATTCTAAAAATTTTTTGGTTAATCCTCACCCAAGGATATTTTTTCCACTGATTTTTAAAGAGAATAAAAGATGCCTGGCCGGTATGGCTCAGTGGTTGAGTATCAACCCATGCACTAAGAGGTCACCAGTTCAATTGCCAGTCAAGGCACATGCCTAGGTTGTGGGCCAAATCCCCAGTAAGGGTGCATGCTGGAGGTGGCCAATCAATGTTCTCTCTCATCAATGTTTCTATCTCTCTCTCTCCCTTCCTCTCTCTCTAAAGATCAATAAAGAAAAAAAATTGAAAATAAATAAATAAATAAAACAGATTAGAGAGTGAGAGGAAGTGAGAAAAGGGGAGCGAGAGAGAAACAACGATGAGAGAGACATATCCTGTGTGTAGCACAACCGGGGTCAGAAATCAAACATGCAACCCAGGTATGTGCCCTTGCCCAGGAATCAAACCTGCCACCTTTTGGTTCGTGGGCTGATGCTATAACCACAGAGCCACACCAGCCAGAGCAGAAACTCTAAATTCTTTAGCAAGCCCTGGCCAGGTAGCTCAGTTGTTTAGAGTGTCATCCCCATAGACAAGGTTGCAGCTTTGATCCCCAGTTGGGTTACATATAAGAATCAGGCAATAAATGCATGTGTAAGTGGAAAAACAAATTGATGTTTCTCTCTCTCTCTTTCTAAAATCAAATGAAAAATAAAATAAGTTATTTAATAAGATATTCAAGGCCTTTTGTAATCTGATCTCACATATACTTTTATAAATTCATATCCTACCACTCCTAGAAACATATCATATAGCCTACATTGCACCCATAACTAAATATCCTTTAAAAGATCTGTGACATCAGCTGCTTCTTTGGTTCATCTGACTTTCTAAGTGGAAAAGACTAATTTTTCAAGACATATATCAAACATTTCCATAACAATGAAAACTTCCTAAATCCAAGTGGGGATTTTTGATCCTTGTTCTGTGTTACTGCAGGCTTGCATAAATAAATCTTTATTATACTCTGTGATACTTACATGTGTCTTTTCTATCCCTCTGGATTATACTTTTCAAAACTATCTTCTGGAATGATGGCATTAATTTGAAGAAGAAAAAAAATACCCCTAAGAATATGCAACCAAAATCAGTCGGCACTCAGGTTTGCAACCAACTTTACACCATATGGATGACCTTGAAAATCTTAAATATAAAATGGTCCAAGAGCAAGTCTACTCAAGTACCTAGCAACAGCAAATGCGAATCCTCTCTGGGGAATTCACCTTTGTGCCAGGCCTCAAAAAATTCCCACCAAAAAATTTCAAAGAAAAGGAGCACCTCATTTAAAATACAAACAAAAAGTCAATCACTAAGTGTTCAAGAAAAGAAGATACTGAAAACAAGAACCAGGAAAGACAGCAAACATCTGAAATCAGAGCCACAAAGACCTCAAATACAACAAATTAACAGGCAAAGGGGAGAAACAAAACAAACCTATGGTTAACGTGCTTAAAGAAATAAAGATACATTAGAAAAAATAAGTAAACTAAAAGGAAGGTGCCAAGTGATCTGAAAACAAAGTAAAAATAAAATACTAAAATAAACTTGTAACTGAAATTTAAACTCAATAGGTAGACTTAAGACTCATTAGACAGCCCTAGCCGGTTTAGCTCAGCAAGTTGGAGCGTCGGCCTGCGGACCAGAGAGTCCCAGGTTTGGTTCCTGCTAGGGGCACGTACGAAAAATAATAAAAATAAAAAAGACTGATTAGGCAGTCACAGAGAGAAAAGTGAACTGAAAGATATAACAACTGAAATTTCCGAGAAAGTAGCAGAGTTATAAAGAGATGGGAACTTAAGAGAAGTTAATGGAAAATGGAAGATAAAGTGAAATGATTTAATATAATATACATCTACAGAGTTTCAGAAAAGAGAAAATTGGACAATATTTTTTAGAATAAAAACAAAAGCACAATATATCCCAAACTCTATACATAAATAAATAAAACTATAATCAACACGTCATAGTTAAACTACAGAACACCAAACACAAAAATAGGATCTTTAAAACAACCAGAGAAAGATTACATTCAAACTAGAAATTAAGATAGCTGAATTTTCAAAATCAATAATGGAAACCAAAAAGTATCTTCCATATGTTGAGAATATAATTAGCCAATCTAAAATGCTAAACCTAGGAAAATTATTTAACATATACCTGGGAACAAGATCTCAAATGCTCCCTTTTTCTTTATTTCTTTCTTTTTTTCCTTTCTTTTCTTTTGATTTTAGAGAGAGAGGAAGAAATAGAAACACTGATAAGAAACAATTATTGGCTATCTCCTGCATGCCCCCTATGGTGATTGGGCCTGCAACCAGGGCATGCATGTGCCCTGACCAGGAATCAAACTGGGACCTCTCAGTCCATGGGACGACCCTCAATCCACTGAGCCACACTGGACAGGTGAAAAATTTTTTAAATGTATTTTAAGCATAAGTAACTCTAAAGTAGAAAGAAGAGTGAGCCAAGAAAGTGTTAAATGTGTGGGCAAAGCTAGACAAATACTGGTCCTTGTATATCAGGGAGAGAGTAAAGACTTTGATTAATTAAAAACGTAAGAATTCATGTTACAACTCCTCGAGGAACCAATATGAGAATAGAAACTTAGTAACTAACCTCCAAACTAGTGAAAGAAAAAAGATTATATTAAAAATATAATCAAAAGAGTCAAGAAATAAAAAGGAACAAAGGAAATCCAAATATCAGTTTAAAAAATGTGAATGAACTATATGTTCTAGTTAAAAGACAAAGACTGTCAGACTAAATTACAAATGAAATCTGGCTCTATACTATGTACAAGTGACATTTGAGATAAGAAGATATTATAATAAGACTTGGAAGAATGAAAAATAATATACAAGGCACTTATACTTATCAAGAGAAAGATGGTGTGGTATGGCTATAAATATAGACAAAATAGCCTTTTAGGCAAAAACATCACTAGAGATAAAGAAGGTCACTACATAACAATGAATCAATTCCCCAGCTTCAGAGTACTTAAAGCAAAGTACTTAAAGAAAACCACTATCATAGTGGCAGGTTTCAACAAATGTCTCAGTAATAGATCAAGCAGATTAAAAAGTGAAGAAAGATATGAACAACATAAAAAGCTTGATCTAACAATCCATATGTTTCTTTCAAACACATATAGAACAGTTCTAAAAATCGATCATATGCTAAACAATAAAGCAAGTCGATACAAATATTTCAAAAGACTGGTTGGTATTATATGGATTTCATTCTCTGACAATGTAATTGACTTAGAAATCAGTAACAAAAAATACAGCTAGAAAACTACATGCCTGAAAGTTAAATGCTTCAAAATAGGCTACAGGTTAAAGAAAAAGAAAATTTTGAATTTTTAAAATTTACACTTCACAAACTGAGATATAGCTAAAGAAGTTTCATAGCCCAAAATGAGCTGAACAGGAAAGAGGCTGAAAACTATTAAGTTTTATTTTTTATTTATTTATTTTTCTTGACTGATTTTTAGAGAGGAAGAGAGGAGAGACAGAGACATCGATTGACCACCTCCTGCATGGCCCCCCCCACTGGGGATCAGGCCCACAACCTGGGCATGTGCCCTGACCGGGAATCAAACCGGAACCTCTAGGTCCATGGAAATGATGCTCAATCCACTGAGCCACACTGGCCTGGTGGTAAGAGATTAAGAATAATTTTTTATAAACTTTACAACTTACAGAAAATGTACATATTACTAGAAAAATATAGTTTACCTAAACTACCTTAACCAGAAACAGGAAGCATGAACAGTCAATAGTTTAAAACCTTCCCAGGAAAAAACTCCATCCAGGCCGACACTTTAACCAGTAAGATTTACCAAATATCCCAGGAATAATTTCAATCTTGAACTAGTCCACAAAATAAGGAAACCACTCCCCAACTCATTTTGAACTTCACAACCTCATATTAAAACTTGGCAAGCAAAAGAAGGGTAAAAAAATTACAGGCTTTGAACTCACATAATTCTAAATAAAGCACTAGCAAACCTTTATGAAGGTTGTAAATTGTCCAAAAGTGCTAAAACTCCACTGTCCCATCCTGGCCAGTGTGACTCAGTGGTTACAGCATTAAAAAAAAGAATTCAAAAGTCTCTCAACTAGGAAATGGATAAACAAACTGTAGCATAGCTATACAAAGAACATTCAGCTATAAAAAAAAAAATAACAAACTACTAATATCTACAACCACATGGATGAATCTCAAATACACTATGCTAAGTGAAAGAAGCTAGAATCAAAAGGCATCGTACAGTATGATTCCATTTATATGACTTTTTCTTTAAATCCTTACTGAAGAATATGTTCTTATTGATTAGTTGCCTCCCATACGTGCCCCAACCAGAGATCGAACCTGCAACCTATGTATGTGCCCTGACTGGGAATCATACCCACAAGCTTTTGGTATTTGGGACCACACCTCAACTAACTGAGCTGCCCAGCCAGGGCTATATGACATTCTTGAAAAGGCAAAAACTAAAAGGATAAAGAGATCAGCAGTTACCAGATGGGCTAAGGGTTTGGGAAGTGAGGGATTAACTACAAAGTGGCATGGAGGAATCGGTAGGAGTTAACAGAACTGTTCCATATCTTAACTGGAGGCTGGTAATGGTTTCCCACCTGCCTGCATTTGTCAAAATTCAAAAAACTACACACTTAGAAGAATAAATTTTACTGTATATTATACATGTACAAAAAGAAAAGCCCTGGCTGGTTTGCTCCGTGGTTAGAGCGTCGGCCACAGACCAAAGGGTTTCACGTCAACACTGGCCCTGGTCGGGGTCATGTGGGAGGCAATCAATTAATGTGTCTCTCTCACATAGATGTTTCTCTCTCTCTCTCTACCTCCCTCCCTCCCTCCTTTCCACTCTATCTAAAAAAAAGAGAAAAGAAAAATTAACAAGTGAAATCCATGCTATATAAAAATGATATGTCAATGATCTAGCTGGATTTATTCCAAATACACAAGCCTAGTTTAACACTACAAAGTCAATTAACATAATCCACTACACCTTAATAAAGGAGAAAATTAGATGCCCACTATTACTTATACTAAAAACTAGATTATAAATTTTGACCAGCATGTAAGGCCAAAAAAATTAAAAGATTAGAATGAAACAAACATCATCATTCAAAGATATGACTGTCTATGTAGATAGTGCAAAAATAATTCACGGATAAATTATTAGAATCATTTCAATGAAGCATGTCACCAAAATAGGTAGTTACTCCTTTAGAAATAGAAGAATCTTACTACTTAATTGAAGCGTTTAATTCCATTACCTTGACTGGATTCAGTAGTGTCAGATTTCAGGGAAAGTTGTCTTGTTCCATCTTTAACTTTTTTCAATCTGTTCTTATCTCCTGGTAAAGTCAATTTTTGCCTGAGTGGTTTTAATTCAAATGCCTGAAAAGTTTTGACCTGTGTTTTCTCCTCAGGAGCTACTTCTTTATTTGAGTCCTTTGTAATACTGACAGTATCAGTGCTTGTTTGGTCCTCAGAGTTCAATGTTTTAGGATCTTCTTGCACATTCTCTTCTTTGCTACTCAAAGCTAGTTTTTCATCCTTATTGATGCACTCTAGTTCCAACTGTATTTGCTTATACTTCAAAAGTAAATCTTCAAAAGTTTCTTCCCCACAGTTTTCACTTTTTGATGAATAATTTTTTCTTAATGGAGATCTTCCAAAACTTTTGGCTGAACAGCATATTAAGGAAACCAGTTTCCAAAAAATTTCCAGTTAATTTAACAAAAACACATTAAGTTATAGATGAATTGTCTCCCTTTTTTCAAGAAAGATGAAGTGATATTTTTAAATTACTAAATTCCATTTAATATATGTGCTGCTAATGCCCACTTTCATTCTGTGCCCATATTTCAAATTTAACAAATATCCATATAAATAGTCCACTTACAAAATCACTAGTGTCAATTATTACCCATAGTATCCACAAGTATTCCATCTGGTTAGGTTGTAACATCCTTCTTTCTGTAGGTATCAGGAAAGCCCATAATGAGCTGACGTTAAAGATTCCTTTCTGAAGGAAGAGGGGGGAAACTGAATGGTTTGTCACAGATGTGGATAATTTACACTTCAGATATTCAGGAGGAAAGTTTCTTCTTTTTAACAATTTCTTCTCATGTCTCAAATTTTAAAAAATACAGATAAAAAATGAACACTGACAATTATTAAGACTGATTTATGAATAAGAAACACTTGCTTAAAAACCTAATACATAACAATCTTAGAGCTTATCAACTATATTAACATCCAACACATGCATAACTAAGACAATGAAGGCAGTTATATAATAAAAAATAAAACTTTTAAATTGTATTCAAAATGTATCTTCTAAACATTTTCCCCTAAAGATATGTACACCTAAAGCAATTATTTTAGTTATTTTCTTCTCCAACAGTGATAAAAACAGCACAACTTAGAAATGGCTACAAAGTTCCAAACTACAATTTTTATTCTAAATAATTCATACATATGAAAATTGTTACACCTCACTTTTCCAGCCTACAAATTAACAAGAGAAAACACAAGTATTTCATGTGGTTTTACTACAATATGTCATTTACAGATCATTTGAATTGGCTAGAATATAGCATTACAGTTCCCAAATGTTTCTTCTGTTTAACAACCTACAAGACAAGCAGCTTGCAAAGATTTTAAACTTCCCTAACGACCAATTCAAGAATGGGAATCAACACCAAATATATTAGAAACTAAACAAGCATTACAACTGAAAATCTTAATGGTTCTAGCAAAACTGTTTTGGTAAATACTTGGTTCTGTCTCTCCTCTTCAGAGCCAAGTTTCTTGAAAGAACACTAGTTTCACATTACCTGTCTTACTCTTCAACCACATGGAATCTGGCTTCTGCTGACTGAATTTATCCCCCATGTTTTCACTTTTTACCTTACCTCTCTGTAGCATTAGACACTGTAAACCACTTCTCTCCTTGTTTCCCTACCTCTTTTTTCCCCCCTTTGTCTTCAAACTCCTTTATCTATCTTCAACTCCTGCAATGATGGTGCTCTCCAGTGTAGTCTATTTAGTCTCTTTCCCTTTTTTTTTTTTTTTTTGTTAATCCTTGCCCGAGGATATTTTCCCCATAGATTCTTCAAGAGAATGGAAGATAGTGAGGGAAAGGAGAGGAGGGGAGTATGGGAGAAAGGGAGGGGAGAGGGAGAGAGAAAAACATGGATGTAAAAGACATATCAATTGGTTGCCTCCTGCATGTGCCCCAATCAGAGCTGGGGATTGACCTGCAACCCAGGTACTCGTCACCGATTGGGAATTGAAACCAAAACCCTTGGTGCTCAGGTGGACGCTCTAACCACTGAACGACACTGGCCTGGGCGAGCCCCCCCCCCCCCCTCTCTCTCTCTCGCATTTTAATGCACTCTCATAGTTTTCCGTACTATGAAAAGCTTTGCCTGGTAATACACATTTGGAGTTCTCCCACAAGCCATCCCCCATACTGCTGCTACACTAATCTAGAATACACATCGTGTCAAAACTCTTCCCCCTTATTTATTTATTTATTTTTTTTAGAGAAAGGGAGGAGAGATAGAAACATCAATGAGAGAGAACATCAATTGGCCACCTCCTGCATGCCCCCCACTAGGGATTTCGCCCACAACCTGGGCATGTGCCCTGACTGGGAATCGAAACAGCGACCTCTTAGTACATGGGTTGTCGCTCAACCACTGAGCCACACTGGCTGGGCTCTTCCTTTTTTTTTTTTTATCTCACCAAAAACAGAATCCCAAAATCCTTATAATGGCACAGAATTTCTTAATGATTTGACCTGTACTTCCTTTCCAATCTCACCTTTCCTCTGTTCATCACAATTTATGCACAGCTGTGTGTCTAGGTTTTTCTGTTCTTCAAATTGACCCCAATTCAAATGTCACCTATGTGAAGCCAGAAAATTATTTGCTCTCCTACCCCTCTGTTATGTATTCTTTGTACATAAATTCTACAAGTATCTTCATTTACATCTCATTTTTCAATAGAGCTATCTAAAGGCATGACTCCAGTAATTAAAAAAAAATTTATATATATACATATATATATGTATATCATCCTGGCCAATGTGGTTCAGTGGCTGAGCATTGACCCATGCACCAAGAAGTCACCAGTTCAATTCCCGGTTGGGGTACAAGCCAGGGTTGTGGGCCAGATCCCCAGTTGGGGGCGTGCAGGAGGCAGCCAATCGATGTTCTCTCTCCCTCTCCCTTCCTCTAACATCAATAAAGAAAAAAAAATTATTTTTTTAAAGATATATATCATAACCTTGGAAACATCTGTAAAGGAAAAAGATTCAATACACTTAACAAGAAATAAAATCAGGACAGAAAAATGAGGAAAAGTAATTGAGTTATGATTTTAACTGAGTAATCGTCAAAGCTAAATGAAATCTTTTTTATTTTTTTTATTTTCGAGAGAGTGGAAGGAGTGGGGGAGAAGGAGGAGGAGAGGGAGAGGATGAGGAAGCAAGAGAACGAGGGGAAGGGGGGGGCATCTCCATTGATTTGCTGTTCCACTTATTTATGTATTCATTAGTTCATTCTTGTATGTGCCCTGAGGATCAAACTCACAACCCTGGCATATAAGGACTAACCAACTGAGATACCTAACAGGGCTGAAATCTACTTCTGTCAATACAGGACAGCTAAAAGCAAACACTTAAAGGATTTAATTTTTAGCTGGTCAGGAAACAATTTCTAACTGAAACCTGGTTTAAAAAAAGAATTGCCTGTCAACCTTCACAATTGCAGATGAAAACAGAATGACTTTCTACTGAGAGACACTGGCCTAATATTTTAACTCTCATCATATTTGAAAGTTTAAAACAGTAGTCATCCAAAGGAGACAGATGCTAAGACTGACAAAGTGTCTATCACTAAGAAAAATTAAAAATGAATGAGAATGCCCTTGCTGGTGTGGCTCAATTAGTTAAAGCGTCATCCTGTAGGCCTGGAAGGTGGCAGGTTCCATTCCTCGTCATATGGATGTTTCTCTCTCTCCCTCCCAACTTCCTCTCTCTCTCAAAAAAAAAAAGAATGAAAATGAGTACTGCCCCTGGCCGGTGTGGCTCAGTTCAGTTTGATTCCTGGTCAGGGCATATGCCCAGGTTGTAGAAGCATACAGGAAGCAGCTGACTGATGTTTCTCGCACACCAATATTTCTCTCTCTCCCTTTCCCTTCCTCTCCCTCTAAAATCAATTTTTAAAAATATTTATGTTTTGCCCTGGCCAGTTTGTCTCAGCGGTTAGAGTGTCGGCCTGCGGCTCAGAGAGACCCAGGTTCGGTTCCCGCTAGGAGCATGTACTTAGGTTGCAGTTTGTCCCCGACCCAACAGGGCTGTGCGGGTGGCAGCTACTCGATGGAAAAATGTCCTCAGGTGAGGATCAAAAAAAATATTTATGTTTTTATTAATTTTTATAGAGAGAAAGGGAGAGATAGAAATATCGATGTGAAAGAGCAACATTGATCAGCTGCCTCCTGCACACCCACTACTGGGGATCGAGCCTGCAACGTTGGCATGTACCCTGACGGGGAATTGAACCGGGACCTTTCAGTCCATGGGATGACGCTCAATCCACTGAGCCACACTGGCTGGAATAAAAAATATATATTTTTTAAAGAAATAAAATAAGTACTGCAATAAAATTTGGTTTATTCTATTTCTTTTAAGCTACAACTAGCATACCTTAATTATTACAAAGAAAAAGGTTAAAAAAATAACAAACACCAATCACCTGTACTCATGCTGCCTCACTTCTGGATTATGGAAATGAGCCACAGAAAAGTCGTTATTCTTTCTTAATGCAACATTTGTAAAATAAAACCATTATTATAATCAACAGTGGAAATAAAGATTAAACTCAGTACAAACTTGGTCTTAAAGAAATTTGAATAAAATTTCTTATTACAAATTTTGTTTGCTCACATTATACAAAAGTGGCTGGGAACTATGTTTTCCTTCACAAATTCTTAAAAGAATACCACCTCTAGGATGGATTAATGATACTTCTCGAGAAAAGCAATGAGGATCAAAACAAGCATCCTTTTCTTAAACGCAGCATCTGTGAAAAGAAAAACACCAAGACAGCTCATTTCCAATAATTTACTACAGAAATAAGACTAGTTATCTTCCTGTATTTTATTTTCACAACTTCATATGCCTGTTTATTAATAAAAATGTATGAACTTAATAATTAATAAAGGCATATGGCAAATGAATGGACAGAAGGAAGGCAAAGGAAGGAGGAAGGCAAACCCACTCATCACCCTCTTCTCTAACAGAATTTAATAAACTTTGAGTTCCCATAATACTTCTTATGTACCTCAATTTGAACCGTTTACATTAAACTAATTATTTCAGTCTCTCTCTGCAACACAAATTAAAAGTTTCATCTTTTCTATTTTTAAAATATATACATATATGTACTTAAATACTTTTCTGTTTTTAGATTCAGAAATGACAATAAGCAAATCCTTGGTTGATAAATATCTTGGTCAGAGATTTTCTAACTTAATTCAAAACATCCTCTGTCTCTTTAAAAGTTACAGACCTACATGATTTTCTCTGAAAAACTCTGGAATACTCCTAACCCAACTTTTGGTTGCAGAAATAAGTTATTACAAGGCACTAGCACCAGAAGCTGCTGCTACTTAACCTAAACCTACCTTTCTTGCTCCCTCTATATCCTGACATCTGAAAAAGACCATATGGTTCTAAGTATTCTATAAAAATAATGTTGAGTGCTTTCCAAACAGATGACATTATATGTAAGTTCCATATGTAATGACTATATTAAAAAATCATTATACCATGGAAATTACAACCAATAATAAAAATGCTTAGTAAACTACTTTTATGCAGTTAACACAGAGTAAGTCAAGACATAGTTCTAACAACCCATCACAAAATAGCAATACTTCAGATGACTGATTCCTCAGTATAAATCCTGAGTAAACTCAGGAATGTTAAAGATAACTAAGAATAAGGTTGGAGGGAACAAAAATCTGTTTGCTATTTTCCTTTTCAACCTCTCCACAATTTCCACCCTTCCAAACATCCCCATGGCTTCCAATATGTTAACATTAAAATGCTGTTAAGTTTATCCGTCTCATTCTGACCTACATATGTCAGCACTAAGAATTATAAAATGTCCATAAAGTAAACATAAGAAGTAGAGAAGTTAAGGAGGTCAAGTTTTTCAAGAAGATATATGAATTTAAAACCTCTGAATTAACAGTTGGTGAAGATACTACATGGTCCTTTTTTTTTTCCACTTTAAAAGACACTAATATGTTAAGAATAAATTTTTTAAAAGGTAAAAACAAAATAATAAAAACGGCAGGATTATGCAGAATGAACCGTAATTGACAATATCAAAGTGTAATATGATAAAAGAACAGTATTCCCCAAATTGTTTATGGCTAGATTTCTCTCTACAACAATCCAAGTTTAACCTCACATACAAAGTTCCTGTACCAGCAAAAACAAATGCTAATGGAACTTGGGCTTCTGATGTATTATTTATTACAAATCTGATTTTAGACTGTCTTGGATTCCACTAGCTTGGCCCCAAACCATGACAAGGTTGAGGTTACAAAGCAATACACCCAATAAAGCAATCTTTAAAAACACTATAGAGTGACACATGGGGATTCCCAAAGAACAATTTACTTTATGGTGACAGAAACAAATAAGCGATTCTGATGGTACGGAAAAGTTACTCATCCCACAGACCTAGTAATGACGCTAAAGGGAACTTGAGTGACACACCCAGAGCCGACCGCCACGTTAAGGATACAACTCTTTCGAGGTGGAGAGGGCTCACGCCAGCTCTGACTGCCGTTGAATCCGGATCCCGCTCCTCCTCCCAGAGGTGCTCTGCCCCCCGGCTTGCCTCCTCGGTCACCCCCTCCACGACCCCGACTCCAGCGACTCCCACCCCGGTAAGGCCTGCCTCGAAAGCGGAAACGGTCCAAGGCGATGTGGCTCCGTTCCCAGAAGGACGGCCGGGGGTTGCTTTCGGACAGTGAGCTCGAAGGCATCCGCACGGAGGGCTGGTGAGACCGGAATGACTCTTTGGGTCGGTAGCTGCTGTGTCCCCTGAGGTGGCCCCGCTCCGACGCGTGCCGCGAGCGTGAGAAATTCCTCAGCTGCTGCTGAGAAGAGGACGACGACGACGAGGAGCCACCGCCTCCGCCGAATCCACCGCCCCGGGCCGGGTGAGGAGGCCTTCGCCGCGGATACATTAACAGCTCGCAGCCGCTGCTGCTGCTGCTGCTCCGGCTCCGTATCTGGCTGTTATTATCGTCATCGCTGATCTCCCCATCTTCTAGCTCCCCTTCTTCTTTGGGCGAGAGGCCACTGGAGGCTGGGGCTGGAGTATCAGCGGTCGCCATCCCGGGAGCAGAGCCTTCCACACAACCTCAGCCCTCCGTCCGGGGAACCGCCCGACAATTACCTTCCTCCTCGGTTCCCTTCTCTTCTAGTGGACCCGGTCGGCAGGGCCTTACCCTACTCAGACACCTAGCGGGCTGTGCTCTCCAACTTCCCAGCACCCCAGCTCCGTCTCGCCGGATCGTCGCAACCCAGTTCCCTACCCTAGCGCCCCCTTGCTCCTTCGCGAGCGGGACTCTTCCGCCTCGCGAGAAAGGGGCTCCGAAAGTGGCCCTGCCCGCAACGTCACTTCCTGCGGCTCACAGGAAACAGGGCTCTCAGTTCCCGCGATAATTATTGAAACCACGCGATCTCAGTGGGACTTGTAGTTTCTTCCTGTCTTCGGGCCGGTCCTTCCAATCTATCACGCACACCCACCCCAGACTCTGGATTGGGAGTATTGGGGATATAGGGGAGTGTGATGGGATGGGCGGGCCTGTTCTTAATCTCGGCCTTGAAGGAGTATCGTAGAAATGGGGGAGGGGGAGCGGAAAGGGGGGGTAAAACGTCTTGTTGTTTAATTGCTCTGAGGACGGCTGCTAAAGAGACGCAGTAGCCCCACACCCCTTTGGGGCCAAGGAGGAGTCGGGCTGTGTCCGCCATGTTGGTGAAGGCAAAGGAAGGCGACCGGAGCTGCGGGACGGACGGCTCTGCTGGCTCAAATCCGCCATATTAATAAAGAGAAAGGGAAGCTTTGACCCCTGGCCCCCGACACACACACAGACATACCTCTTCTTCCCACCCCGCTCCCACGACCCAGCTCGGTGGGCCTTTCCCCTGCCTCACTTGTCCAGCCTGCCTGAAGGAAGCGTAGCAGACACCGCCCCAGAGCAGGCTGACGACAGCGCCGGATGAGGGGGAAAGGGAAATGCCGACCAATTGCGCCGCGGCGGGCTGTGCTGCTACCTACAACAAGCACATTAACATCAGCTTCCACAGGTAACCTGGGCAGGGCGTGGGGGTGAGACGGCGGCGCGAGCTGCCAGCTGGAGTACTGCTGGTGCGGCAGGAACACGAGAATTCGGCGAATTCTAGTAACTTCACTACCGAGGTGGTAGCAAGGAAGCATTCTAGTTTCCCTTTGTGTGTTTCTCAAATCTGTCCCATATTTCTTTCCCGTCGGGGAAGATTTACCCACGTTTCTATACGAAATCCAGGTTCTGTTTGGTGATCACGCCTTGAAAAAGTGACAGGAGGACGCCTTAATTTTCGACTCTTACTTTTACAGATTAGACCGGTCTTGACATTAATGACGCCGTAAGAGAGAGCTCTTCCTGTTCAAGTAGGCAATCACCTTAAGGCCTACTGTGTTCCTGTTAAATTCCCGTTAAATTCAGGACATTTTTTTTAAAATCAGGAAATTCTTACTGAATTGACATGGGAAGCATTTAGATTTCTAATAGTCACGTACAATAACTCTGCGGAGGAATTCAGTCATCATTAATGATAATCGTGGAATTAAGCAATGTTAATAAAGTACAAAAGAGAAGCTTTCTGTTCTTACCAGAACAGAGTAATAAAAGAACCTAGTTTCTTTTCTTCCTTGCTTTGCTGGAAGAACAATCAAAATTCTTTAGTTCTCTCAAACCAGAAATCTTCAAAGCACCTTGAACACTACATGAAATACAGTAAGTAAATGTTTACCCTCTCTGCAAGTGGCTGCCCTGTGACTGAAGAAAAGAAGCATTAAAAAATTACTTGCAGCCCTGGCTGGTTTGCGCAGTGGTTAGAGCGTGGGTCCAAGGACCAAAGAGTTTCAGGTTTGATTCCTGGTCAAGGGCAGTACTTTGGTTGCGGGTTTGGTACTGCTGCTCAGGGTGGTGCAGGAGGCAACCAATGGATGTGTCTCTTATATGCTTGTTTCTCTCTCTCCCTACCACCCTCCTCCTCTATCTAAAAAAAAATTTTTTAATCAGTGGAAAAAATATCCTCGGGTAAGGGTTAAAAAAAGTTTTTTAAGTTAAGTGCAAATGGTTCTGATTTTATATACCTCACAACTTAATACAATCTTAGAATATAGAAAATATCCTTGACCTTTTCTCTACCTCATGATGACTAAATGTAACTCCTTATTAAAAGTTGCCACTTAAAAAAAAAATCTTTGTGATGTTTCTGTTTTCAGCTACTTCTTGCAAATGTAGTGTTTTATTCATTCATGCATCAAATTTGTCCCGAGTTCTTATTTGCCTGCCATCATGCTAGGGATCCAGAAAATTCTTATATTCCTGGAGTAGTGAGAAAGAAAGACAGACAAAATTACAGTTAAGTGCCATGGGAAAGACATGAGACCAAATGGTGAGATAGATTTGGTCCTCTGTGTTCCTTTAAGGACTTTCTATTTTATCCATTAGTACTTGAGAAGCCAGGGAGGGTTTTTAAAGAGTGGCATAATTAAATGTGCATATTGAAAAGTCCTCTGGCTGAAGTGTGTAGAATAGTGTTACTGAAAGTGCTGGTTAAGCATCATCAAGAGGTGAATTTAATGAGAAAGAAGCTCATTAAAGAATGTTCATTTGGCCCTGGCCAGTTTGGCTCAGCGGTTAGAGCGTCAGCCTGCGGTCCGGAGAGACCCAGGTTCGGTTCCCGCTAAGGGCACGTGCCTCGGTTGCAGTTTGTCCCCGGCCCTGGTTGGTCGTGCGAGTGGCAGCCACTCGATGTGTCCCTTCACGTCGATGTTTCTCTCTCTCTCTCCCTTCCTCTCTCTCTCTCCCACTCTATCTGTACAAAAAATGGAAAAATATCCTCGGGTGAGGATTAAAAAAAAAAAAAAAGAATGTTCATTTGCCTACTGTTTCTTTCACAGCGAAATACCGCTGCTACGTTGTCAACTGAGCTACACAATTTACTTCTTTACTGGCACAACCAGCACTAGAGTAGAAGAGGTGAGAGTTAATAGAAAAAAAACCAGGAGCCTATAGTAAAATAAGGAAGAGTCCACCCAGTGGCCTAGACTAGAGTAGTACTGACAATAAGGATGGAAAGAAGTGAACAGATTTGAGAAATACTTGAGGAGAAATTACTGAATTTGATAATTTGATTTGGAAGATGAGAGAAAGGGAAGAGTCAAGGCACCAATAATGAATGTTTAAGAGATGCACAGTGATGCAGTAGCATGCATACTTCCTTTCCATATTTGACTGTTTGCCACTTATGAAGTTAACATTTTCATGTGTAACACAAAATTTTAGGTCATAAAATAACATAATAAAAATACATTTCTATTTTATAAATACGGGATTAACTAACTCCCCTTCTAAGACATTAGTAGACTTCTTTATTCCCATGTATAACATATGTTGTTTCAACTTCACTGTCTTCATTTTTCTTCTCTTAGACCACTCCAAATTAGGTCTCACCAATAATTTTCTGAAACTGCTTTTACTAACATGAGTTGTCACTCCTACATTCCTTTTTCATGGCTTATGCTCATTTCCTCCTTGAAATGCTCTCTACTTTTGAATTATTTGACACTAATTTTGTCATTTTCTCTTACTTCTGTGGCCTGTCTCCTCTCCCAGCCCTTCTCTTATTAAAAAGATTTCAATTCTTCCTGTGGTCTCAGTTAACATATACTTGTTGAGGCTTCCCAAATCAATTTGCTCCAATCCAAATCTCTAATGAGTTCCAGACCTATAGGCCCAATATCTCAGTATTTCCCTGGTCTCTCCAGTTCTTCAGATTTATATTAAAACTGTACTAATGAATTTGCCCTTCCTTCAAACCTACTCCATTTCCCATATGCCCTTTCTCAGTAAATGAAAACATCATCTACCCAGAAACTTCTCACTTTTGACTCAATTATGACAAGGATCTCTTAACTGGTTTACTGCTTCCATTCATGTAGTCCCTTCTGTAATCAATGATGTGTTGCTAAATGTTTAACAACAGAATCTCCAAGAAAGGGGGGAAGCCCTGATTCATAGCATTTGCCCTAATTCTATAATATAAATACTCCTACCCTGGCTGGTTTCAAACTACCAACATGACATCACTGATTATAAAGTTGGGAAGAAATGTGTAGTATATAGCATTTATACCATACAGATACAACAGACATAAATAGTTTTAAGAATATAGATAATACTAAAATAATTAGGAAGCAATGGGTTTTTAGTATTTATTACCTTTGTTTTTAAATTTGTTGCAAATTTACATAATTTAATTTTTGTTTTTTTGTTTTGTTTTTGTGGTACGTGCCCCTAGCAGGAACCAAACCCAGGACTCTCTCGTCCGTAGGCCGACGCTCAACCGCTGAGCCAAACTGGCCAGGGCACATAATTTAATTTTAATAATGGCTGTATTTAATAGCCAGTTAAAACATTTTCTGTAAACAATCAGCTCTCTAAATTAGGACTTATAATGGCTTATTAATGTAATTTTGGATAAAGTTCAAAATTACTCTTTGACTTAGAAAGCTCTCTGGCATCATTTCATGTCATAACACTTCACTATTCCCATGCTAATTCCCCTAGCTAATTCCTACTGTCCTAGAACAACCTGACTAGATTGGCTCTTCCTGTTTTATGGTTCCACTTGACGTTGCACTTACCCTTTATAACACTCATGACACTTGAATTACTTTTATAATAACGAATAGCATTTATTTAGTATTTACCATAAACTGTGCACTGGACTAAGCATTTATTCACATTGTCTTATTTAATCCCTAGAACCACACTAGATAGCATCACAATGGTGCCATCATAAATAATAAAACTAAGGCCTAGAAAGGTTGCATAACTTGCCTAAAGTTAACTATCATGTAAAGGAAGCAAGTTTGACACCCTGATGTGACTTAAGAGACAGTGTTCTCAGCCATTCTTTTCTACTGCATTAAGCTATTCAATTCTCTATCTTCCCCATTACAGTATATCCTCAATAGAAGATAAATACCATAAAAGTAGGTTGGTTTTGTTTACCACCATGTGTTCAGTGCTTGGGACAGTCCCTAGGACAGTGCTTGGAATATAAGAGGCATTCAGCCATTTATTAAAGACCCAAACAAAATAGCATTGTCTAAAATACTGAATGATTGTCCTGGTCAGTTTGGTTCAGCGGTTAGAGCTTCGGCTCATAGATCAATGAGTTGCAGGTTCGATTCTGGTCAAGGGCACATACCTCAGTTGTGATCGTTCCCGGCCCTGGTCAGGTCATGCAGGAGGCAGCCAGTCCATGTGACTCTATCATGTCAATGTTTCTCTCTGTCTCCCTCCTTCCTACTCTATCTGATAATATAAGTAGAACTCTGTCCTTGGGTAAGGAATAAAGAAAAGATAAAAAAGCGAGTGATTTTTCCAGAACATCTGATGTTTCTGAAAGCCTTGTTCTATTATGGTGTAGACAGCCCAGTCCGGTGTGGCTCAGTAGGTTGAGCATCGTCCGATGGACTGAGAGGTCCCAGTTCGATTCCCGGTCAGGGCACATGCCCAGGTTGCTGGCTCAATACCCAGTAGGGAGCATGTTTCTCTCTCTCTCTCTTTCTCTCTCTCCCCCTAAAAAGTCAATATAAAAAAAAATATTTGGGAAAAAAAAAAAAAAAGAAGCCATATTATGGTGTAGACAAACATATCCATCTGTTACCACTATGTTATTTTTTAAATACTTACAGGATGATATATTATTATTTAAATTCAACTATGGGCTAATACACCTTTTGAATATACTAAGAAAAACCAATAACACATGCAAAGCATGATTATGGTTGATGCTGTATAAAACCATTATCCAAAATCAAATATAAAATAGTTGATTATTTTTATTCTTCTATTTAAACACAGATAATTAGCCATGGCCAGTTTGGCTCAGCGGTTGGAGCTTGGCCTGCGGACCAGAGAGTCCTGGGTTTGGTTCCCGCCAGGCGCACGTACAAAAAAAGAGAGAAAATAAAAAATAAACACAGATAACTGAAGATTATTTAGTAATGCTAAACTAACCCCATTGATTCATTTATTTATTGATTCACTCAGGAAAGTTCATTGAGTGCTTAATAGGATAAAGTAGTGGAAAAACAGTTCATAGCCTGGAGAAACTTATGATCTAGTGGTGGAGATAGAAAAGCAAGCAATTAGCCCTGGCCGGTGTGGCTCAGTTCGTTGGAGAGTCATCCCATACCCTGAAAGGTGATGGGTTCAGTGCCCAATTGGGGTGTGCACAGGAGGCAACTGATCCATATTTCTTTCTTGCTCTCTCCACCCCCCACCCCCTAGGAAAAGCAAGCAATTAGAATACAGTGATGTTAGTTCTGTAACATATAGGAACATCTAACCTAAATTTCTGATCATGAAAAATTTTTTTAGGAAGATGGGATTCCTAAATTGAGTCTTGAAGGAAATAAAATTTGGTCAAGTTAAGGTTCAATCCAAGGCACTGATTTCATAATTAGGGAACTAGTTGTAAAAAACTAAAAAAAAAAAGCCCTAGCCAAGTTAGTTGGACATTATCCCATGCTCCAGGAAGTTGCCAGTTTGATTCCCAGTCAGGGCACATGCCCAGGTTTGCCTCCTCAATCCCCAGTAGGGTGTGTGCAGGAGGCAGCCCACAAATGTTTCTCTTTCTCATCAATCTCTCTCTAAAAATCAATTTTAAAAATATTTTAAAAGGCCAAGAAAAAAAGGTTAAATATCTGAAAAGACAGCCTTCATATTTCTGAAGAGTCTTATACAAATGATAATCCAATGATAGTTTTTCTCTTATAAGTTCTGAGGCCTCAACAAGAATAAATTCATACATTTAGTGTTTATAAACAAAAGCTTGATTTTTTTTTTTTTTTAGCTTAAGGCACATGCAATATTTCCAAACTATTAAATATAGGTAGCGAGATCTTTGAAATACATTTTATTAAAAGGCAGGGGGTAAGCAGAGTAAATACATTCTTCATCAGAAGTGTCTAATAAAATAGAAAAAAAAAAAAACATGTATATTAAAACATGAACTGTAGAGTGACATACAAATGCTAATTTTCAGATCAGGATATATTTGGGGTTGAGGGGATAGGGACAGGAGGCTGAAGGGTATTTACCAATAAATCTGGGCTTTCATTTCTTTGTGCCCCTCATTGCTGGTAATTTGATCAACCCTCTGATGTCTGACATAGCTGAAGTTGTTACCTAGTGAAGCTTCATTTAGGGAAAATGAGCCACATGATCTAACATAAATTGTTCTTTTTGTTATTGTTAATCCTCACCTGAGGATATCTTTCCATTAATTTTCAGATAGAATGGAAGGGAGGGAGGGAGGGAGAGAGAAACATGGATGTGAGATAGACACACTGATCAGTAAACCTGCAACCCAAGTACGAGCCCTTAACAGAATCAAACCTGAGACCCTTTGGTCCAGAGGCTAGTGCTCCAACCTCTGAGCCAAACTGGCCAGGGCATGAATCGTTCTTTTTAAAAAAAAAAAAATTTTTTGTTTTTATCCTCACCCGAGGACATTTTTCGATATTTTGTTCAGATAGAGTGAGAGGGAGAGAGAGAGAGAGAAACATCGACGTGAAAGCGACACATCGAGTGGTTGCCACCCACACGACCCAACCAGGGCCAGGGAGAAACTGCAACCGAGGTACGTGCCCTTAGCGGGAACCGAACCCGGGTCTCTCTGGACCGCAGGCCGACGCTCCAACCGCTGAGCCAAACCGGCCAGGGCTGAATCGTTCTTTTTAAATACTACTCAGTTCAGCCCTGGCCGGTTTGGCTCAGAGGTTAGAGCATCGGCCTGCGGTCCAGAGAGACCCGGGTTCGGTTCCTGCTAAGGGCACGTACCTCGGTTGCAGTTTGTCCCCGGCCCTGGCTGGGTCGTGCGGGAGGCAGCCACTCGATGTGTCCCTTTCACATCGATGTTTCTCTCTCTTTCTCCCACTCTATCTGAACAAAAAACAGAAAAATGTCTTCGAGTGAGGATCAAAAAAAAAAACAACACTACTCAGTTCATAATTAATACTTAAAGGATAAGGTAATCAAACTAAAGAAGAGTTGAACTCAAAGTTGTTACATCTGAGTGTTGATTCTTATGTTTCCAAGTCAGTCAACAGTTACCACTAAAATTTTTAGACAACCCCTTATATTTTTCTCTTCCTTAATTGGGTACATATTAGTATATTTTATATTTGAAATAAATATGAGAGGAAAAACTGCTGCTGGGCTTGTCAGCAGCATTTTACTTTTTGTAATAATTTTGCATAGCTTAAGAGTTCATTTTTTAAAAATATATGCTGTTGCCCAGCCAGTGTGGCTCAGCAGTTGGAGCGTTGGCCTGTGGACCAGAGTCACGGGTTTGGTTCCCGCTAGGGGCACGTACAAAAAAAAAAAGCAGCAGCAGCAGCAGCAGCATTTTTTAAAAACATATGCTGTTGCCCGGCCGGCATGGCTCAGTGATTGAGTGTCGACCCATGCACCAAGAGGTCGCCAGTTTGATTCCCAGTCAGGGATGCCCAGGTTGTGGGCCCAATCCCCAGTGAGGGGCATGCAGGAGGCCGCTAATCAATGTTCTCGTTGATCGATGTTTCTACCTCTCTCTCCCTCTCCCTTCTTCTCTCTCTAAAATCAATAAAGAAAAAAATAATAAAAAATAAAATATGCTGTTGCCCTGGCCAATTTGGCTCCGTGGTTGGAGCATAAGTGTCTTGGATTCAACTCTTGGTCAAGGGCATGTACCTCAGTTGCAGGTTCGATCCCTGGCCCCAGTCAGGGCTGTCAGGAAGACAACCAATTGATGTGTCTCTCTTACATGGATGTTTCTGTTTCTCTCTCTCTCTCTCTCTCTCTCTCTCTCTCTCTCTCTCTCCCCTCTCCCTTTCTCCCTCCCCCTCCCTCTCCTTCCCTTCTGTCCTATCTAGAAGATCAATGGAAAAATAACCTCGTATGAGGATTAACAATAAATAAATTAATATATATGCTGTTTAATTAGAAGTAATACAAGGAGTTATTAATTTACATATTCTGTCTCATTTTTGTTAAGCAAATTTTTGTTGAGTCCTTTCTGTTTTCAAGGCACTGTACTAAGTGTTAAAGATAAAGAGATAAAAATATACAATGGTTCCTGTCCTCAGGAACATAATCTACTTTTGTTTCAGTGAAAAATTATTAAAATGGAAAAATTAGAAAACTGGTAGGTGTCATAATGAAAGAACACAGAGGAAGGAATACCAGAATCTATTTAAGCTTTCCTTGATAAAATTTAATCTGTAGATAATTTGATTTGTCTTGACCATGTATATCAGCAGCAGATGTATGCAATGTGAAGTTACTCCTGCTTATAAGATTCTATGTAAGCTTGATCTAGATCAGTTCAGTCTTTTTTTTTTTTTTAAGAAAGAGAGAGGGAGAGAGAGAGAAACATCAATGTGTTGTTCCACTTATTTATGCATTCATTGGTTGATTCTTGTGCCCTGACTGGGGAATGAACCTGCAACCTCGGCATATCGGGATGACACACTCTAACCAACTGAACTACCCTGCCAGGGCCAAGATAAGTTTAGTCTGGTTTACTTTTTACCACCCATATTTAAGGACTAGAGTAGAAAGAAAGATCTCTTTGTAAAGCCCTGAAAAATAGAACCACTCAAGTCCGGTTTTTATTAATTTTTTACAACATATAAAAATTAGCATTAATTGGTTTCTATTCCAGTGTCTGGATATTGGAAATTTAAATTTTTTTATGTAAATTGAAGACACTTTAAATCATCACCACTTAAAATTTAATCATTTAGGTATAACCAGCAATATGAGAGTTGGGATTTGAGTTGCCTTTTTTTTTTTTTTTAAGGTTTCCTTTGGATCCTAAAAGAAGAAAAGAATGGGTTCGCCTGGTTAGGCGCAAAAATTTTGTGCCAGGAAAACACACTTTTCTTTGTTCAAAGCACTTTGAAGCCTCCTGTTTTGACTTAACAGGACAAACTCGACGACTTAAAATGGATGCTGTTCCAACCATTTTTGATTTTTGTACCCATATAAAATCTATGGTAGGTAATGTTGCTTTTTTTTAACCCTATTTTTAGAACTTGTTCCTTTTTGTTTATAAAATGGAACAATTTAGATTATATTGAAATTCATATACGATTATATGCCTCAAGAAAATTGCAGAATTTCCTCTTGTGCAGTAAAGGTGCAGGCTAGAATTAGAGCTCAGGTCTCCTGACTTCAGTATTCGTTCCCTGATCCAAATTGTTTTCTTACACTGGAATTTTACTTTACTACCAATAATTATTAATAATAATTGATAATAACTGAACCATTAGTAAAACTGATAAATCATGAGTAATGAAACATCTAGCATCACTCTGCTCTGATTTTAAGATATACAAAATGTGTGTGCTAAGTTCTTTAAGAGCACTACACCCAAAGAATACCAGAGCTTATATCAAAGAATATAAGTTCAGAGAAAAGTATAACAGGAAACTTCACAGAGCTCAGGCATTTAGGCGGGGTTGGAGTTTGGAGTTTGGAATTTAGGAGAGGGTTCTTGACGCAGCATAGAACAATTGCAATAGCATGATGAGAACAAAAGCTAATGGGTTGAGGGGTGAACGCAAAATAAGCAAATGTTATGAAATGCATTTTTTTTTTTTTTTTGGTCCGCGGGTTTACACTCTAACTGCAGAGCCAAAACGGCCAGGGCTCACCAAGTGCTATTTAAAAGGAAGAAAAGAATTAAGGTACAGGATGAATGTATTAAAAACAGTATTTCTGTAGCTAGGGAAGATCAGATCAGAGAGGAAAAAGCTAACTGAGAAAGACCGGGTCACCAAAAAAGGGTAGAATGAACAAAAATAGAGAGTTTAACTTTGAAAAGGAGGATAGGCATCTTTTCTCAAAGGAAAAACCGCTTCTTATTTGTGACCAATAAATTTGCAAATGTACATGACTCCCATATCTGAATGGGAGAGGAGATTGTGGTAAACTAGCTATCACAGATACTAGAAAAGCTCCAGCAGGGCAAGAACTTTTGTCTTTTTCAGTTCTGAATCCTCAGCAACTCATAGTACCTGGTACGTAGTATACACTCAAATATTTATTGAATTTGAAGTATACCTTACTTTTGACATTTTGATCATTCATTCAACAAGTATTGACTAAACTTTACATTATGTGAGAATCTAAGTCAGATGCTGAGGATATAAAGATAAAAAAAGAGTCCCTGCCAACTCCCCTAGGCAGAGGGAATGCTAGTTGTAGGTTTTGTGAGGACAAGAACCATATTTGTCTAATTTGTTCACTATTGTGCCTCCAAGAATTCATGAATAAATTCCTATGTGTTGCAATAACTGTTGAATGAATGAAATACACAAAGTTATGAGGTTATGATGAAATCTGGGAACTACAAGTGGTTTAGTATTGCTAGAGTCTAAATCTAGATCATGAGTGACAGAATGGGGTGAAATCCTAAATGGTATAGAATGCCATGTAAAGATTTCTTTTTCTTTAGATAATGGGGAGGCAAAGAGGAATTCAGCCAGTCTAGAAACATCAAATCTGGTAGAAAAATTTTTCTGGTGGCAGACTATGGATCAGTGAGGATCAAAATGAGGTGGGAATCAATAAACAAATTTTTAGCATATTCAAGCTAGATATGATATAGGCCTGATGTGGGCAGTAGCATTAAGAATGCTAGAGAAGAGATGATTCATAATAGAGATATTTAGGATGTAGGATTAATAGGATTTGATGGCTAATTAAATGAAAGCAATAAAGGAAAAAAGGGTCCTCAGGTTTCTGATTTGGACATTTTCTGCCCACATTTGAAATCCTCGAATGGAAGCTGTAACTGAACAATTAATAAGTAAATCTATTCAGGAGCTTAATACTTGGGAATATATTCTTATTAAGTAGGACCTGAGGTCTGCAATTTTAACCAATTGAGAAATTAGTGTTTACCTAAAAAAGATCAAATCAGTATCACATAAACCAAATGTCTAAATACATTATATTGGCCTTAGTGAGAAAATTGCAAAGGATATTTAAAATCTCCATAAAATCATAATTTAGAAGAGACCTTGGAAGTCCATTGTCTGTTTCCAAACCAATGTTTGTGTCTCTTCGTAGGGGGAAAACAAAAAGATATAGTTGGCTGGAATTAATTCAGCCAGTTGAGAAACTTGAATCAATGATTACATGAGATGGAGTACTGATGTTTCTATCTTTTCAAATCAGTTTTTAAAAGAGCAATTTAAATGCTGTTTTATAAACCTGGACAACATTTATTTATGATATTGCATAACTTATGTACAACCCTCTAATTTTATTTGGCCCAGAAACTCAAGTCGCGGAATCTTTTGAAGAAAAACAACAGTTGTACTCCAACTGGACCATCTAACTTAAAATCAAACATTAGTAGTCAGCAAGTACTACTTGAACACAGTTATGCCTTTAGGAATCCTATGGAGGCAAAAAAGAGGATAATTAAACTGGAAAAAGAAATAGCAAGTTTAAGAAGGAAAATGAAAACTTGCCTACAAAAAGAACGCAGAGCAACTCGAAGATGGATTAAAGCCACTTGCTTGGTGAAGAATCTAGAAGCAAATAACATATTACCTAAGGGCACATCCGAACACATTTTACCGCCTTAAGCAGTCTTCCTTTGGAGGATTTCAAGATTCTTGAACAAGACCAACAAGATAAAACGTTACCAATTCTCTAAATCTAAAACATATCAAGAGTACTTTCATTCAAGATTAGCCTGCATAGATCTTGATACCCATCCCTTATTCTATTCAAAGGTAACGATATTTAAAGAAATAATGCCAAAATTGTGTATTTAATAAAGTTTTACTTGAAGTAACATTATTACTGTATAACTTATGAAGACTTGATTACAAAAAAAATGGAAAACTTTATGAAACTTGTTTGGAAAAGCATGGAAGTGCCTTACATGAGAATTACATACCTAAACATTTTGCTAGGAAATTTTGCAAGATGTGTTGTGTTTTTGCCTTTTTAAACAACTTTTAAAGAACAGTGTATGATAAGTAATGTATTTCATTTATTTTAGAAAAAAATGTTTTTATGTACCAAAGTTGAGACCTTATATTCTAAGTAAGACATTAAGTAGGAGTTAACCAACGTTAAATATGACTTTAAAACTGCTGGGTTCTTTTGTATTAATTAAATTATTATTGACACTGTGACTTGGAACCTTTACAGAAAGAAGCCTGAGGTACAGGGCAAGTTCTTTTATTTAAACTTTCTGTATCTTTTTTACAGTAAAAATGAGCTCATCATGACCTTCATAAGAATATTATCTTTCAAAATGGACTGTAAAATATATTGAAAATATTTTTGAATGTAAAGTAACCTTGAGTCATCCAAGTTAGTAAGGCCTCAAGTACCTCAGACAAGTAAAATCTGTTAGCTGATTATATTAACCTCCTAAGAAAATATGTTGTGAAATAATGCAAAGATCGGAATCTAGCTTTTACCTTATTAAACAAAAAGATAACTATATACTGTACTACTGTTTTACTCAAAATAAAAACAATACATTTTTTATTTCAAAATTGATGCATTAATAAACAAATATTCACCCTGGTGAGTTTGGCTCAGCAGTTAAGAGTGTCAGCTGGTGGACTGAAGGGTCAAGGGCATATACCTGGTTCCATCCATGTTAGGAAACTCCCTCTGCCTGCATGTGTGTTGATAACAAAACTTTTAAGCTTTTTTCCCCTACAAACCTACAGAATTTAATCATAAAACTGTACCTACCATATTATAGCTTTAAAATTTATAACTTAAAATGGAATCAATTTATCTTACATATCAGATGGCTTTTTATCTCCTTTCTTAGTGAGAGTAGAATAGAACAACTGTACTCCACATGGGAAATAAAATGTAGTTCTCTACAAAAATACGTGTGTCCGTGAGTAAAGTTCTGCTCTCCAACTGCTAATTACTTTACAAAATAAGGGTATCGGAACTATTCTTAACGTTGCCACTTGAACAAGTAAAGAGTTTGCCTTACTTCACCAGATAAATGTTTAATAAGAACACTTTTCCTTCACATATTTTTGATCAAATCATTCAAAAATTTATTGATGTATAATGAAGTTATTCAATCCTGATTCAAGCTTTCTGATACCACCATATGAAATTAATATACACCTAATCATAAATTGCTGTAAATCTTTCCTCTAAGGTAAATGCTATTTGATTTAAAAAAAAAAAAAAACTTTGCCAACTTTAGATCGCTGGTTTTTCTTTTAATTTATTGATTTGAGAGAGTGAGATTGATATGTTATTCCACTTATTTATGCATTCATTTATTGATTCTTCTATGTGCCTGACTGGGGATCAAACCTGAAACCTTGGCATAACAGAACGACACTCAACCAGCTGACCTACCCAGCCAGGGCTTAGATAGTTGTTTTGCTTGGATTCTAGCAACAGTCTTTTTACATTATGTGCACCCTCTTTTAATAAGGAATGCCTCCCAAGCAACTAGATTTCACAAAGGCAAAGGTTGGAAAAGTCTGTTTTAATTATAAGGCACTTACAACAAATATTTATGAAAATCCTTTTGTGTATACAGGGTGGGCAAATGTAGGTTTACAGTTGTGAGTATGAGAAACAGAGTTTATCCTTCTATTATTTATTAATTATTGTATTATTTCCCATATGAACAACTGTAAACCTTTTGCCCCACCCTGTATTGTAAACCTTGTTAGTCTTTTTATCTTAAATGTTAAATTTAGCTCCTTGGAATTGTCATTACATGGTGGTTTTTGTTTTTGTTTTCTAATATGGTTTCAAATTATCTTTTTACCAATACCTAGTCATAATCATCAGCAAACACTTACTGACCATATCTACTTTATACCTCAAGTTAGGCAAATAATCATTTAAACAAAAAAATAAATAAACATAAACAGTGTTTTCCAAATAGACTCTCATGTGGTTCACCACTCCTCCTCGATACAAAGCAAAACACTAATTAATGTAGTCTGATTCCCATCTACAATAATATGTTGATATCTTAATATAACATTTTAAAAATCACAAAAATAGAACATTATGAACTACAACAAGCTTTTGGCAGTTACTTAATCTTCATTATTATTTGAGACCACTGAATAAACTACCCTACCACTCAGTAATTTTAAAGTAAAAAATTTTTGGTATTTTCCCTATGTCATTTTCATGTTACTGTCCTGATAACATATTCCAAAATCACTGCATCAAATCTTTTCATTAACATACTTCTATCTACCTTAAAATTAGTTTCATTCATAGAAAAAAAAAAACTAAAAAGAATCTTAAAATCCTGGTTTTAGTTTGTTGATAAACTTCTCGTCACTTTGACCCTATACTATAAAACTAATTAAAATTATAGTAACTCTTTGTCCTCTGCAGGTTGTAACACAAATCCTCTGGTCATTCATTCAATGCCTACTTCGGCACTAACCTCTACAGAGAATCAGCCAAAGGCTAGTAACTTGACATAAAGATGAATCTAACTCGATTTTCTACCCTTAAGTTGCTCAAAGTCTCCTGAGAGGAAAAAAATATTTATCATACAATGTGATAAGAACTATAAAATACATATGTGTGAAGTGCTTTGGTAAATGGTGTTTAATTGGAATTTAGTGAGAACATAAACTTTAGACCTTCTTATAATGAAATACTTTTCTTTTGAAATAGATTTTTCATGACAACTAAGGGAAGTAAAAGGACACTGATGTTGACCTGAATTACATGGTGTTTTGTTAATGAGTTGTAAGACAGTTCTCCCTTTAAAACGAACACTAAACAAATTTTTCACTAATGGTATCTTTATTAACAGGAAAATATAACTAAAAACACTATATCAAAGCCAAGTACTGAAGTTTATTTGACATTTTATATTTTTACGAAATAACAAACCCTACTAAATCAGTCTTAACGTTAACAAAGCACTATGGCACCCATTTGTTCTCCTGTTTTTTACATATCTGTGTGGTCGGTGATATCTCCAATTTACAGCTAAAGAAATCTGTGATGATGTAATTTATTTATTCATTCAGACATTTACTGTGTGCCACTGGCACAAGGGATAGAATACTAGTAATCTAGAAAGTCTCAAATTGAACATTGATCTCCAGCCTCCAAATCTTCTATTCTGCCCACCACATTATAACCCTCTGTTAAGTATGTAAATCATTAAAATAGGCTAAGTCATGTGTCCCAAAAAACTTAAAAATAGTCTATGAAGTCATTATTGATCTTTTCTAGGTAGACTTTATAATGTTGGTATTTTATCTCATTTATCGATGTTAGAATACGGGTAAATTTTAATTTTGGTATAATATATAGAAAATGGTTCAACTTTATGCCAGAATATGGGATTCCTTTGGTATTTAGACAGTTGGAAACTTTCTAAAATTAATGATTTTATAATGTATATTGAACAATTGCATATTGTATTCACAAAAATTGTATTCTGAGTATGTTGATATTAAAAATGTTTTTCCAAGGACATTACTATCATGCCTATTATTTTCCAAAACGTACATGAACATTTCTGTGGAAGTCCTTCCCTTAAATTGACCCTCTGAGATACTTCTGTAGAAGTTCTTCTCCCTATATTGAAGCAATCTGTAAATAAAATAAAGATATGTAAAGCCTGGAAGAGGAATTAACATTATCATTTTCGTTGCTCAATTTATACCTAACCATCCATTATAGTTTATTTGCACTTTTAAATACTGGTTATGCAATCTAACCAGTTGTGCAGATATACCAAGCACTAAAAATTCTGTCTATCCTGACAACAATTTGAGGCTAACAAAAAGGTTTATTTGTAGATATTATTATCAAAGCATTATTTTTTTAAAATAATTTTTTTTCTTTATTGATTTTAGAGCGAGAGGAAGAAGGAAGAGGGAGAGAGAGATAGAAACATCAATGAGTGAGAACATCGATTGGCCGCCTCCTGCATGCCCCCCACTGGGGATCGGGCCCACAACCTGGGCATGTGCCCTGACCGGAAATCGAACTGGTGACCTTTTGGTGCATGGGTCGATGCTCAACCACTGAGCCATAATGGCCGGGCTCAAAGCATTATTTTAATAAAAAAAAATATAAGAGTGATTTTTCTTAATTTTTGTCTGATTACAATAATACTTTAATTCAAAACATTCTATCTTGCCCTGGCCGGTTTGGCTCAGCGGTTAGAGCGTCGGCCTGCGGTCCTGAGAGACCCGGGTTCGGTTCCCGCTAAGGGCATGTACCTCGGTTGCAGTTTGTCCCCGGCCCTGGTTGGTCGTGCGGGTGGCAGCCACTCGATGTGTCCCTTTCACGTCGATGTTTCTCTCTCTCTCTCTCTGTTCCTCTCTCTCCCTCCCACTCTACCTGAACAAAAAATGGAAAAATGTCCTCGGGTGAGGATAAAAAAAACAAACAACAAAAAAAAACATTCTATCTTAACACTCATTAAGAGACACTGAGGCCCTGGCCAGTTTGGCTCAGCGGTTAGAGCATCGGCCTGCGGTCCAGAGAGACCCAGGTTCAGTTCCCACTAAGGTGCATACCTCCGTTGCAGTTCATCCCTGCCCCTGGTTGGTCGTGCGGGTGGCAGCCACTCAATGTGTCCCTTTCATGTCGATGTTTCTCTCTCTCTCTTCCTCTCTCTCCCTCCCACTCTGTCTGAACAAAAAAATGTCCTCGGGTGAGGCTAAAAAAAATTTTTTTTTGAAGAGACACTGAACAAACTAGAATGAGCTAGACAGACATGGTCACTGTCCTCAAGGCTACTGGGGAAAAAATACTCCATTTGTTTATTCCTACCCTCACTGTTCCATACCCTCTTCCTAATGCCCTTTTAGAATGAGTTGACTCTAATTCAACATAGGTCCTCAATATTATGCCTAGGCTTTTAAAATTTGTGCTCACAGACTTTTTAAAAAACTTGTATTTCATGTCAAGAAAGCAGATATGAGCCTATCAAATTAATTTTCAGTTTAATTATTTAGATTTCAAAATTTAACTCATTTCTATTCTTGTGAACTTCCTATTTTCATGCTCTTCTTAACCACCAAATCTTTACAGATTGCCTTTCACTTATCTTAGTAACAACAAACTCCTTATCATACTTCAAGTCTTAGCTCTGACACTCCCTCTCTGATACCTTCAAAACAGCGATTTTTAACCTTTTCATCTCATGGCACACATTAATTACTAAAGTTCTGCAGCACATCAAAAAGTATATTTTTTTGCTGATCTGACAAAAAAATAGGTATAATTTTGATTAATTCACACCCAGAAAGCTGTTGTGTCAGCTGTTGTCATGTTTTTTACAATTTGAGGTAAAAAAGGTTAGTGCCCCTAAATAAACAGTCAGCTACTGCGTGTTTTAAATAATTCTTGCAGTGCATGGGTTGAAAATTGGTGCCTTACCATACCAAAGTGACATAAGTGCTTTCCTCCTTGAGTTCTGTTTTATACATAACTTGGATAAAGTCCTATTACTATAATTTTCATCTTCTATGTTTCTTCAATCAATGTATATAGGTGTTTTGTTTTGTTTTTCTTTTTGGTTCTGATATGTATATATTAGGCATTCAAATATTAAATTTCAGAAAATCTAAACCACTCCTTTGGCTTAGATTCAAAGGGATTGTACACAGAATCCACTGACAATTCCTGGCAATGGTGCTTTTTTGCCATTGGGCTGATTTTTATCCTTGGTGTTAAGTACCAAATGTCTATCCCAGAAAAACACAAACTTGTTTATGTCAAAGAATAAACAAATAGGTATTTATATTGTGACATGTAAAGGTTATTAATGCAACAATGAACTTTCCCTCTGATTACTATAGAAGTTCTCAAACTCATGTTTTCTGAGGGAAAGGAATGAATCTGGTAAAATAATTAACTGTCGGGAAGATTTAAACAAAGATGTTCAGATTCTTCTCAGAGCCTTTAACAACACATTCTCACAGTTCTGTGAGTATACAAAATTTTTAAATTTTATCAGATGGGTGGGGAATAGGGGTCGAGGGTGGCATACTATTGAGGAATATATAGTTTAAGAAATGCTTAACCAGAAATTCTCTGTTGCTAGAAAATGCCTTTATTTATTTATTTATATTTTTTATCCTCACCCAAGGACATTTTTTCCCCATTTTTGTTCAGTTAGAGTGGGAGGGAGAGACAGGAAGAGACAGAGAGAGAAACATGATGTGAAAGGGACACACGGAGTGCGTCCTCTGGCAGGACCCAGCCAGGGCGGAGGAACGGCAGCCCAGGTACCGCCCTTGACAGAACCCAAGGGGGGACTCATTGGTCCGTGGGCAATGCTCAAACCGCTGAGCCAAACCGGCCAGGAATAGAAAATGGCCTTTAAAGTAAATTGAAAAAGGTTTTGTTAAAAATTTTTAAGATTGTTAAAGTGTATAAAAAAAAATTTTTTTTTAATGTATTTTTGACACTATTACAGGTGTCCCCGATGCCCCCGCCCTTACTCCCCTCCACCCAGCCCCGTGCCCCTCCCTCTGGCCATCACCACAAAACTTTTTTTTTTAAAGAATAGTATATCTTACCTACATTAACTTGCCCAAATTGTTTCAGCCTTAAGCTAAAATCACTTGTCCATGGAAAACAGCAGCAATAATTGGACACTTGTTTTAAATTATTTTCTCCGTCATAAAATTCCGTGTTTACAACACAATATATGCTCCCCCCACCAAAAATCCATATTTCATCAACTCATAGATGAAAACAGTATTTTAATACTATGCTTGCAATGGATTTACTGGGTCTAATTTCACCTCCATTCTTTTATTGTTACTACCCAGGTGGTGGTTCCACTTTTCGGCGTCTCCCGGCGTCCTCAAACATAAGGACGCAAGATTCCCGACAGCAAGCTCGAGCGAGGGGCACTACAAACTCTCACATCCCGGCGGCACCGGTTCCCCGGCAGGTCCCACCGAAGCGCACGCCCTTGGAGCCACCCTCTAGCCGCCCACGTGACCGAGGCGACGCCCTCGGGCGGCCACGGCGCCTGCGCGCAGACGGGGAGCTGCTAAGCTCCAGGCCTCTGGACTGTGGCCGGCTGGACCTGGACTCAGGCGGCACGGGTGGCCGTCAGACCGTGGCCGCTCTCGGTCACGCCGGAGTAGCTGCCGGAACTCGTCGGGGTTCCGACACCATAGCCGTATCCTGCCATTTTTCACTCACTGACCTGCGGGCGCGGGCACGTGGGCGGGCGGTGGGGGACGGAGCTCGCCATCCCCGAGACCGCCGATTGGCTGCGTCTGTTTTCCTTCCCCTTCCTGGCTGGGGCTTTCTGGTGCACGTGACTGCAGCGGGCTCTCCGAGGGGAGACACTTTGTTTTAGTAATGCAGCGTTAATCTAGCCGGAAGAGCTCTCGATCAGCGACAGTTTCCAGAAATAGTTTGGGTTTATATTATTTTTTTGATAGGTAGAAAATGTTGGCATTCCACGCAAGTATTTTACTGGCGACTTAAGTGACTATTTTTCTCGGAAATGCTGTATATTTTCTCACCCAGTTGCTCATATCCTTATTTTTCATGACATATCTTGATGACAATCTATGCAAAAAATATATAAGGATGATAACTAATATAGTTATATTGAGCCTGGTCATTTGCATTTCTTTAGCTTTCTGGATTATATCTATGACTGCAAGCACCTATTATGGTAAGTATGAATGTTCTGAGTTCTTTTTTAAATAAACTTAATTGGTGGAATTTAAAAGTGTACTGTTGTGAAATCCAAAACTTATATCCTCTGAATGGTTATGAATTGTGTTTACTTAACTTCTACAGCCTGGATTTAATGTACCAGAAAATATAAACAGTGCCTTTAACGTTCTAAGCCCTTTAATACATGTTGTTTGTGATAATATTAGTTACACATATTTCAGAATATGTTTTATGTAATTATTACATCTATCTTGGTGAGAAATAACTAAAGCATAGTTTTGTAAAGCACTTGCAGTGATACTTTTAATAAGAATATTCATCCCCGGCTGGTGTACCAAGAGGTCACCAGTTCGATGGGTCAAGGCACATGCCCAGATTGTAAGACTGATACCCAGTGTGGGGCATGCAGAAGGTGGCCAATGTTCTCTCTTATCGATGTTTCTGTCTCTCTCTCCCTCTCCATTCCTCTCTCTCTAAAAATCAATAAAGAAAAAAATCGTTTAAATAATAATCATAACATAGTTTATCAGTTTAATTTGTACTGTAAAAATAAAAGGCAACATAGTGTTTATATTTAGAGGATTTGTCATTTCAAAAAGAACAGACTCCCTTTTAAAGTCTGAATCCACTTGGCATAAATAGGAGGTACTCCGGACTCAAGTCTACGGTTTTCAATCTGCTTTAGAGCATAATGTGCCTTTACACAATCTTCCTTGGTACCCCTATAAAAATAAAATACTGTTCAAGGAGAAAAGTGAGAAATAGAGTGAGAGAAACTCATAAATGATTATATTGTCTTTTTCAAAGACAGGTGAATAATCTAATGGATGATTTCCAGGGTACAGAAGCTTTCAGGGCTGTTCGTCATGAGCCACAGTAGGGGATGAAGGTTTGGGGAGGAGAGGTATAGAAGATTCTCCCTAATGCCAGTATTAACTTTGACGAATTCACAATAAACCAGGATTTGTAAATTGAAGGGCTCTCTGGGGCCAGGCACCTGACTTAAATGAGTGAAGCTGTCCCAGATCTTTGTATAGTAAACACAAGGGAATAGTTTTCCCTTTTAGAAATAGGATTCAGCCCTGGCCAGTTTGGCTCAGCAGTTAGAGCGTCCACCTGTGGTCCAGAGAGACCCAGGTTCGGTTTCTGCTAAGGGCATGTACCTCAGTTTGTCCCCGGCCCTGGTTGGTTGTGTGGGTGGCAGCCACTGGATGTGTTCCCTTCACATTGATGTTTCTCTCTCTCTCTCTCCCTCCCACTCTACCTGAACAAAAAATGGAAAAATGTCCCCGGGTGAGGATGAAAAAAAAAGAAATAGTATTCACATTTTCCTTTACTGTAGTCACTCAGCCTGGGTGTTGAGCAGTCTGTCAGGAAAGGCGGGCACTTCAAACTGGAAAACAGTGATCCGTGTAAAAGAGGCAGCTTCTCTTCACTTGTAGTCAGTTCTGCCACGTGTCCCAAGTTTCTAGTTTCTGAAAAAGAAGCCAAGATTTGAAATGTTGATTTGAAATCGAATCTTTAAATAGTAACTCATTATTTATTCTTTGAGTTTTTTTAATTTGTTTGTTTTTATCATAACTCAAATTGCTTAAAAACGTTATACTAGCCAAACACAACATCTATGAGCTGGATGCAATCTTTGGAGAAATCAGTTGCTAATCATTGAATACTGAGGTATGTATCATGTGAGAATGTTACTTAAAAAAAAAAATCTCTGAAAGGCAGAGAAAGGAATAATTGGATCCTGTTAAGAAAGGAGTTTGTTCTGTGCTATTCTTGATATTCAATACATGCCTCCTCTCCAAAAAAAACTAATTTCAAATCTCTAAATATGTGTGGAATACCCATTATTATAAACAGTTATAAATGGTTTCCAAAACTTGGACAGGTCTTACTTGGTTATTGCCAGTAGGATTGTCTCTCTGAAAATATGTAAGTCTCATCATAAATATTTTATCTGTTTCCCTATTTATGACAGTATTTTAATCCAGAATGCAGTTATCAATATTTACAGCCAAGACTAACCTATGCAGGCCTCACACAACTGACGCTCTACCTTTATAATTTTTCAGGTAATTTACATCCTATTTCTCCTTGGCGTTGGCTGTTTTCTGTTGTTGTTCCTGTTTTGATTGTATCTAATGGCTTTAAAAAGAAAAGTCTAGATCACAGTGGAGCTTTAGGAGGTATGTTTTGCCATTCAATGTTTAACCACATAAATGCTTGCTTATAAAATTTAAACTCATGTTTTATAAATTCTGAATATATGAGATTATAAATCACAATGTTATATATATTAGACAATAATAAAGTTATACATTGCTCAGCATTCCTATTCTGTCAAATTTTCAGATAGCAATATAACCTTTTAGAATAATGTACAAATTTAACTTTGTAATTTATATCAAGTAAATTAACAGAATAGACTTTTGAGGACCTTGATTACTCTGCTCCTTTAGTTGGATTAAATTATCTGCTAGCAGAAACATTGGAGCACTCTTCCTAGGTGTAAAATAAAGGAGCCTTTGGAAAAAATAGCTAATAGACATATTTATATTTTTATCTGAGTTTTGTCTTACCATATAATCAATAAGTATTAGAAATGGCTACATTTTATTTATTTTGTAAATATGATATTGTATATACCGTGTATCAGGCATTATTGTTAGCATTTTGGAAATATTAACCCTTTATACAGAATAATTTGAACAATTTCTGCTTAAATATAATAACAGAGTTATGCTTTTCTAAAAATATCCTTTCTCAGGTTGCCTTGCCTTGGTTTTTATTATTCTTGATCTATAGCAAGAAGGGTCAAGTCCCTGAAATTCTGTCTTCCTTTGGTTTCCATGTTGTATATTAATCTGCTTCTCTAATTTTTCTGATCTCTGTTTTATTTTTTCTGCTACCGTTTTCTTTTCTGCCTTCTAGCCCTATGACCTTTATTCCTCTCTACCTAGCCTGATTTAGAATTAGAAAATAAATATGTGAATCCTAGCACTGCCACCTGCTATCTCTCTGAACTTAGCCACATTGCCTAACTCCTCGAAGCCTCATTTTTCTTTATCTTTT
Source organism: Molossus molossus (assembly GCF_014108415.1). Classification (NCBI taxonomy): domain Eukaryota; kingdom Metazoa; phylum Chordata; class Mammalia; order Chiroptera; family Molossidae; genus Molossus; species Molossus molossus. Next base: position 61,479,699 of record NW_023425345.1, on the reverse strand, counting down.
GTGCAATAGGTCCTATGGGCTTATTGGTAAGACTAGAACAAGATAATGTGTGGAACAACATGTCTTGTAAAACTGCACAGCATTATACAAACATTCACTGTTACCGATTTATTATCTGCTTCCAACCATTTTGTAAAGTCCCTGAAGACAATGTATCTTAAGCTTCTATGTCCCATGTTTTTTTTAATAGTGTTACACACAATATAGGTGCTTAGGAAACATGTGGATTGATTTTAAAACCTCTTCTCTTTTCCTCATCATTTTATTCTTTGAAATGTTGGTATCTTTTTTGCTTGTTGTTTTTTTTCTCCCTTAAGAACAAAAAAATATAATGTTGATTTAAAGTATATCATAGTACTTGGAAATACCATTATGTAGTACTTAAACTTTCAGTGTTGTAATTTTCTCACCTGGAAAGAAGGAGGGCATAATTGTACCTTTAGCATTGACTTATCATGAGGAGTTATCCGTTGTAAATATTTAGCATAGTACCTGGCATGCATAATAAGTATTTTACAAATGTAAGTTGTTATTGTTTTTGTTCCACTACTACTACTCATAGTCAAAGGAATTTTACTAAGGTTTGTCATATTATGCCTTTACAATGCATAGGATTGAGAGGAGTTTCAGAACTTCTGCAGGATCTGGGTACTTAGAGTCCTTATTGACATAGGAACACATAGCTCAGTGTTGATAGAGGGAATGGAGGGGTTGAGGCAGTGCTTAAGGTGGACACTGAAGTGGAGGGCTGTGGTCTCCTTGAGAGAGTATTTCTAGAATATGAAGTAAATCACATGACAGGATATGTGGGATGAAGCACGGTACAGGTGATTTGTTCCAAAGAAATATTGTCTGTTCCAGTTATTCATCGTGTTCCTTTGAACATGTCAGTTTGGACAATTTGTCATCAGGCTTTTGACTTGACAAATTTAAATTTAATTTTGCTTGCCAAGACTATTAGCCTTAATGGTTTACTTTTTTTTTTTTAATCATTCAACAAATGTTTAGTGAGGGTTTCCTGTATGCCAGGCACTGTTCTGGGCACTTAGGATTTAGTAGTAAACGAAATGGATACAAATTCCACTGTCAGAGAGCTTACATTTGTAGTCAGGGGAAACATAAATACCATGGGTTTGAGGCATTTAATTCCTAGACAAAGACACCATAAGTGTAAAGGAAGTGCACAGCAAATGAGGTGGTGTCAGGAAAGGCCGGTGGTTGTGCTCCCAGTGGTCTCACAAAGGTGGCCTTAACCATTTTTTAGTCACCATGGTTCAGGTCTGGTGTTCAGTCTTTCCGAAATGGAAACCTCATTCTGTCAGGTGCCCAGAATTGATCGGAGCCAGGGAATCTGGTTTATATTGCTCATTGTCACAAGGGACTGACACATGAGCCAAAATGCAACTTTATTAACCTGATAAAATATGGAACTACCGGACTAACTGGAATATAAACATCCTTGTTCAGGCATGCCCTATTCTTGTAGTCAGGTTACTTGAGAAATCAGATTATAATTAGAAGGTTGCTTTGGTAAATACAAAGTCTGAGAAATACTAATGCAAGTCCATAGATCAAATGGTCTTGTTGCTTATATGGTGTTTGACAAATCTGACAACCACTGGTTCTTTAGGCTTCATTCGTGGCTGAAAGTTTTTGTGAAAGAAAGGGGTCATTGAGCCATATGTTAGCCAGTAAAAAGATCAGGTCCTGGGACATACAGTCTAAACCAAAACAGGGCATTATGGGCTTATTGGTGAGGAGAGCTCATGGGGCTTTTTAAACATGTATGTTGTTCTGACTATAGAAGGAGAGGATGAAGCAGGGGCAATTCTAGGATAGGTGAACAGTCCTTAAGGAAGAAATATTTACTACTTTTTTTTTATCCTCACCAGAGTATTTTTTTTTCCATTGGTTTTTAGAGAGTGGGAGGGAGGGAAGGAGGAAGGAAAGTGGGCAGGGGGATCTGGGGTAGGGGGCAGAGAGAGAGTGAGAGAGAAACATTGATATGAGAGACACATCAATTGGTTGCCTCCCACACTGCCCCATCCAGGGCCAGGGATTGAACCTGCAACCCAGGTATATGCCCTTGATCAGGAATTAAACCCGAGACCCTTCAGGGTGCAGGCCAACACTAACCACTGAGCAACACCAGCCAAGGCAATATTTACTCCTTTGCTTGGTTGTAGGCAACAGTCTGGAAAGTTCATGCATATAAGCAGGATGCAGTGGCCTCTGGAGGTTGGCCATTTTTTTTAGTTAGCTTCCTGGAAGTTCATTCAAAGCTCCATCATCCATTCAGAATGTTTACTCTTTTTTTTTTAATCCTCACCCAAGGACATTTTTTCATTTTTTCTTCAAATAGAACGGGAGGAAGGGAGAGAGAGAAAAACATCGATGTGAAAGGTACATATTGAGTGGCTGCCACCCGCACGACCCAACCAGGGCCGGGGACAGACTACAACTGAAGTATATACCCTTAGTGGGAACCAAACCCCGGTCTCTCTGGACCGCAGGGCGACACTCTAACCACTGAGCCAAACCGGCCAGGGCAGGAATGTTCACTCTTTTGTTAGTTGGACCACAGCTATTAACTGGATAATTACCCTTGTCTCTTTCTCCTAATCTCTGGCATACTGTACTTTAATTTAGAACATCTCAGAATTTTTCTCTTGTTAATGTTCTTATTTTGGGCTAACCAGCATTCTTTTGATTCCCATAGTCTTTCTCTAGGCAAATTACATGTGATACAATTAGATTTGAGTTTATTAAATTATAATATTTTGATCCTGCCATAGAGTATACTTAAGTCACCTTGGTCAGAATTTTGGGTGTAACTCCACTCCCATCCTCAGAGACATCTGTAGACAGTTCTTTTACTTGCCCAGATGGCATCTCTTAGGTACAGAATTAACCTGTTTTAAACTTAGAAGTCAGCAATAATTCTTGAGTATTCTAGTGCTTTGGGAGCACCTTGTTGTTATGCATATTAATTTAGTGAGAATTAGAAATTGGAGAGAGAGGTTGGGGAGGAGGAATAGACACAAACTAGAGATAGCAGTTACTAATCTAAAAGTTCAGACAAAACTGGGAGTTGCCAAAAATTCTACGATATTTTTTTTTAATATTTTTTAAATTTATTTTTTGATTGATATTTTAGAGAGAAAGGAAGGGAGAGAGAGATAGAAATATCAATGTGCCCTGGCCGATTTTGCTCAGTGGTTAGACGTCGGCCTGTGGACCAAAGAGTCATGGGTTCAATTCCTGTCAAGCACACATACCTCAGTTGCAGTTCATCCCTGGCCTTGGTCGGGGTCGTGCAGGAGGCAACCAGTCAATGTGTCCCTCTCACGTTGGTGTTTCTCACCTCCCCCCTCTCTATCTGTCTCTCTCTCTCTCTCTCCCACTCTATCTGAAGATAAACAGAAACGTATCCTCGGGTGAGGATTAAAAAAATTCATATATCGATGTGAGAAACATCGATCGGCTGCCTCCTGCATGCCACCCACTAGGGATCAAGCCCACAACATGGGCATGTGCCTTGATCGGGAATCGAACCGGGACCTCTCAGTCCATGGGACAATCCAGTTCACTGAACTTTACCAGCCAGGCCCAAGATATATATATTTTTTTATCCTCACCCGAGGACATTTTTCCATTTTTTGTTGATAGAGTGGGAGGGAGGGAGGGAGGGAGGGAGGGAGAGAGAGAGAGAGAGAGAACATCGAGGTGAAAGGGACACATCTAGTGGCTGCCACCCACATGACCAACCAGGGCCGGGGACAAACTGCAACCGAGGTACACGCAGGCCGATGCTCTAACCGCTGAGCCAAACCGGCCAGGGCCAGGCCCAAGATATTTTTAAACTACATGAAAGAAACTATTCCTTCAAGCCTTCAGTTCATTTCCTAATTCTAAACCTGTAATCAACATGAACATTATTCACTTCATATCATTTTAAGGTGGTTGAAGTAAAAAAAAAAAAAAGTAGGTGACTTTGCATATCATTGTAGATTGTCTTGGGGCCATGTTCTTTGGGTTTGTTGAAAGACAGTGGAACAAATTGTTAATAGTGACTGTCCATGGAGAAGATATAGATGGAGGTGGTGGGAGCTAGGGAGAGACACTTTGACTTTGACTTTGTGTACTTACATATGTTTTCACTTTCCCCTCCAGTAGTAATGTACTACTTTTGTAATACTTTAAAATCAATTGAAAAAACTTAAAGGTTTGCCCGGCTGGTGTGGCTCAATGATTGTGTGTCGATCCATGCACCAAGAGATCACCAGTTCGATTCTCAGTCAGGGCACATGCCCAGGTTGTGGGGGCATGCAGGAGGCAGCCAATCGATATTCTCTCTCATCGATGTTTCTATCTCTCTCTCCCTCTCCCTTCCTCTCTCTTCTCAAATCAATAAAGAAAAAATATTAAAAAAAACAAAAACTTAAAGGTTGGATAACAATAATATTCAAAATTAATATTGTTATAAGAATAATACATAATTTCAAAAAATAATATTGAGATTTTGCCATCACAACTGTTATTACTACCCATGATATTAGTTAATATTTATTAAGGGCCTTCTATGTGTTGGATAATATAATAAGCACATTATAAAAATGATCTCGTTTAACTTTTTGCAGCAAACCATGAGGTAGGAATTATTATTACTCTTATTTACTAATGAGCAATCCAAGTTTAGGTAACTTCTCTTAGTCATGTAGAGGTAAGTGGAAGAACTGAAGTTTGTACTCCAAACTATTCAACTGAAGAATTGAAGCACTTTATTAGTATGTTCTTCATACAGTATTACATTATTTCTTGCACTCGCAATTAAAATGTATTTAATTTGCCCAGCTGGTGTGACTCAGTGGTTGAGCATCTACTCATGCACCAAGAGGTTGCCGGTTCGATTCCCAGCCAGGGCACATGCCCAGGTTGTGGGCCAAATCCCCAGGGGGGGCATGCAGGAGGCAACCAATCGATGTTCTCTCTCATTGATGTTTCTATCTCTCTCTCCCTCTCCCTTCCTCACTCTCTAAAAAATCAATAAAGAAAAAAATTTTTTAAATAAAATAAAATGTATTAAATTTAAGTAAAATGACAATAAGTGAGCATCTCTGGATGGATCAATTAGTAAATGTCTCAGTACTTGCAGTACTTGAACTTTGACCTAACCAACAAAGTTACCACAAAAATAGGACCTTTGCCCTGGCCGGTTTGGTTCAGCAGTTAGAATATTGGCCCTCGGACCAAAGAGTTGCAGGTTCGATTCCGGTTAAGGCTACATACCTCAGTTGCAGTTCGGTCCCCAGCCCTGGTCATGGTCATACTGGAGGCAACCAATCTGTTTCTCTCTCTCTCTTTCTCCCCCCCACCACTCTGTCTGAAAATAAATGGAAAAGTATCCTAAAAAAAAAAAAAATAGGACCCTGGTCCCTTCTTCTATTATTAATAAAATATAACGTAATATGTATTTATTAAATAAATGTTAACTTATTTAATATCTTTTATTCCATTACTTAATAGAATTTTGTTTAATGTGTTATTTAATAAAAATTTTTATATTGGCTGCAGTTTGTCCCCGGCCCTGGTTGGGTCGTGCGGGTGGTGGTCACTCGATGTGTCCCTTTCACATCGATGTTTCTCTCTCTTCCTCTCTCTCCCTCCCGCTCTACCTGAATAAAAAATGGAAAAATGTCCTCGGGTGAGGACTAAAAAATAAAAATAAAATTTTATATAGAAAAACTGAATATATTTATCTTTTTTTTTTAATCCTCACCCAAGGATATTTTTCTATTTATCTTTATATAGAATGGGAGGGAGAGAGAAAGAAACATCAATAGGAGAGAGAGAGAAACATCAATGCGAGAGACGCATCGACTGGTTGCCGCACAACCCCGACCATGGCTGGGGACGAACCACAACCAAGGTATATGCCCTTGGCCAGAATCTAACCCACGACTCCTTGGTCCGCGGGCTGATACTCTACCGCTGAGCCAAAACCAGCCAGAGCGAATATATTTATCTTAAGAGTTACAGAGAACAGAACTGTCAACCATAGAATTAGTCAGAGATGGAAGAGTTTGTAGTTAAAATACAAATAAGTTCTGCCACCCCAATAAGTTTAATAAAAAGGAAAAAAATACAAGCAGGCAGCCTGGACAGTACTACACAATGTAATAGTGCCTTAGTGTGGTTATCTTTTGGAAACTGGTACCAGTCCCTGCAGGGCTACAACTTGGATTTTTGTCAGACCCACAAACTGGGTCTAAACTGGAAGTTTAGACTCGAAGCAGCCAAACTCACGAGAGACCAATTTATAACTCAGAATGTAAATTTCTTGGGTGCCACAGATCTAAATGCCCAATGATAGAGTAGCACATTCTCTCCCTAAAAGAAGGTCTATGAAATTAGTATAAAAGTGTGCTTGAAAGTTCAAAAGAACATATAGAGAGTCCTGGCTGGTGTGACTCACTTGGTGGAATGACAGCCTGTGCACCGAAAGGTTGCTGGTTCAATTCCCTGTCATGGCACATGCCCAGGTTTCAGGCTCCATCCCCAGTAAGGGGAATGCAGGAGGCAGCTGATCAATGTTCCCCTCTCCCATCAATGTATCACTCTCTCTAAAGAAAGAACATGTAGAGAATGCTACCTTTTGTGTAAGGAATAAGAGAAAATAACAAAACATGCATATATCTGCTTATCTTTTTTTTTTTTTTTATCCTCACCCGAGGACATTTTTCCATTTTTTGTACAGATAGAGTGGGATGAGAGAGAGGAAGGGAGAGAGAGAGAGAGAAACATCGACGTGAAGGGACACATCGAGTGGCTGCCACCCGCACAACCAACCAGGGCCGGGGACAAACTGCAACCGAAGTACGCGCCCTTAGCAGGAACCAAACCCGAGTCTCTCCGGACCGCAGGCCGACGCTCTAACCGCTGAGCCAAACCGGCCAGGGCTGCTTATCTTCTTAAAAAGAAATATAAGAATAAACTGGAGAAAAGTGGAGTTGGTTACCTACAGAGAATGGAGGGAGAGCAAAATATAAAACAGGGTTGGGGAACCTTTTTTCTGCCAGGGGCCGTATGGATGTTTATAACATAATTTGTGGGCCATACAAAATTATCAACTTAAAAATTAGCCTGCTATATTTGGTCAAACATTTAATTAACTCACCCCTAATGTGATGACTGGAACTGCTTCTCTTTGGTGAAGCGTGTGATATTAGCTGGTATTGATATTGCTACAGAAAGCTACTTGTCCAGTTTTGTGTCAGTCAGTCTGGAGCTCAGTCGACTCTTTGCGATGGTGAGTTTTGAAAAGAACTTCTCACAGCAGTAAGTTGTTCTGAACACAGATGCATATTTCAGTGCATGTCTTCTCAAAGTGTGAAATTCATCACTGCTTATGTAGTGTTTACAGAACTCCAGCAGTGGGAGGTTGTTGAACCCAGCTTTCAGCTCATCATCACTTTGCAACTGAAGGATTTCATGTTGTAGGTTATCAGGCACATCAGGTGGTTCCACATTGAATGGTGTAGCAAAGACGTTCATTTCCATTTGTTTACTTTTCACGTCTTTGAGTCTTTCATTAAATGCCTCAATTAGTTTTGCACGTTCACCAGCATATTCAAGTGTCATAGGCTTTTGTCCTTCCAAAGTGGGGAAGCACACTGGGTTACTCCTTTTTTTAATCCTCACCCAAGGACATTCTTTCGTTTTTTGTTCAGATAGAGTGGGAGGGAGAGAGAGGAAGAGAGAGAGCGAGAGAAAAAAAATATCGACATGAAAGGGACACATCGAGTGGCTGCCACCCGCACAACCCAACCAGGGCCAGGGACAAACTGCAACCGAGGTACATGACCTTAGCGGGAACCGAACCCGGGTCTCTCGGGACCGCAGGCCAATGCTCCAGCCACTAAGTCAAACCGGCCAGGGCACTGGGTTATTCCTTTTCAGTAGTACTTTCCATGGCCTTAATTTAGCTTCAGATGATTTCACATTTGAAAGCAGGGAGCTGAGAAGCTGATTGGGGCCCTGCAGCTTGACATTCGGCTCTGAGAGGTAGTTGGTAATGTCTATTGTGAACACTAAATCATACTTACTATCACTGAGTTCCTTGACAGGTTTTCCCTTCATCTCCATGAACTGCTTGACTTCATCCTGCAGTTGGTAAAACCTCATGGGCATCTTCCCATGACTTAGCTACCGCACTTCACAATGATAAACGAGATCACGGTACTCAGAGTCAAGATCATTCAGTAACTCCTTAAACTGTTGGCTGTTAAACCCTCTGCTTTTAACAAAATTTATGCATGACACTGATGTTGACATCATATCGTTGAGCTGCAACGACTGTGCACAGAGACTGTCTTGGTGTATGATGCAGTGGCATATAATTAAATCCCTTGGCTCAAGACTGAGACGATTCAGTTCTTTCTTGACAAAAACAATTGACCCTTTTTGCAAGCCAACCGTGGCTCCATCTGTAGTAAGGCCACTTAACTTTTCAAATGGTACCTCAAGTTTTTCCATTGATAAAACAAGTCTCCCAGACAAGTCCTCACCTCTTGAAGTACCATGCTTGGCTTCCAGTGACAGCAGTTCCTCTTGAGTGTCAAACTGCAATTATCCCATGAAGGAAAATGGCCAGTTGGGCAGTATTTGTTATGCCCATTGTCTTGCCACAAGCCAGAGAGAAAAACTGGAAATCTCCTGCAGAATTCTTCAGTGTGTTTTCATTTTTTATTTTTTTTTATCCTTACCCGAGGACATTTTTCGATATTTTGATCAGATAGAGTGGGAGAGAGAGAGAGAAAGAGAAATATCAACGTGAAAGGGACACATCGAGTGGTCGCCACCCACACAACCCAAACAGGGCCAGGGACAAACTGCAACTGAGGTACATGCCCCTAGTGGGAACCGAAACCGGGTCTCCAGACCGCAGGGCGACGCTCTAACCACTGAGCCAAACTGGCCAGTGCTTCAGTGTTTTTTCAATATCTTGTGCTAAATCAGTAATCCGACCTGAGATGGTTCTCTGAATCAAACTAACACTGAAACAATTTGACTTTGTCTGGTGCTAACAACTCTGCAGCAGCCACCATGCACTCTTTCCCAAACTCTCCCTTTACAGGAGGCCTCAGTTTCTATGTGATTATTAGCTCGCTCACTACTTAATTCATCTGAATAATGTCTCTGTCACAACAAGGCTTAGTGAAAGTGGCTTGTTGTGATTCCAAACTCCACTGAAGAGCATTGATTTTATCCAAACGCATTTGGCCTCCCGGTTTATTGAGTTTAGCGTGTTTTGATGCTCCATATTGGCTTTTTTCATTACTGCTAATGCATCATCACAAACTAGACACACAGGTTTGCCTTTGACCGCAACAAGAAAATAATCATTTGTTCATTTCTCTTGGAAAAATCTACACTCTGCATCAACTTTTCTTTGTAGTCACCATTTGTAGAATGTCACACCACTTAAGTTTTAATAACTCCAGTGTGTGTTGCCAGCAACGCGATTATTTTGCTTTGATCGCTGTTCTAATCCCACATCTTGGATTTGGAACATATGCAACATTCATATCAACTCTTGAGGTCTTTTCTGTGTACTGTAATTTCCTTAATCTTCATCTGAGATTGTTTTTGTGAGGATTGTTGATTGTGGACGTGTGGATAAAGGTTGAATTGGAGTTACTGTCTGTGTCGACAAAGAAGTCGACAACACCGTTGTCAGTCATTGGAGGTAAAGGTCATCAACGTCACAAGGAATCATTTCATCTCATGTCATCATCACCGGATTGTTGTAGTTTCGCCACAGTGTGTTAACACTTTTACAACATGTACTCTCCCAGCCTGCCTGGTACTGACTGTCCTCTGAGTCACCGAAATCCAGGCAGACGGGCCTCCGGCAGCCGATGAGAAACGTGTGTCTGTCCTGTCTTATGTATCCTGTCTATCCTGTAATGGACATCCCTTGCTTATCCCTCAAAATTACATTATTATAATTCACTTAATAGAAATTTATGTTGCTATGACAAAAGCTCCAGATTTATTGAATTTTGAGTCCCGCCTGTGATTGCCTTGGCAGGACCAGACCAAATGATTTCAAGGGCTGGATGTTCCTCACCTCTGATATAGAGGGAGGAAGAGAAGGGATTTGGGAGGAAGTGGCATTTCTCTTGAGTATACTTTTTTGTCTAAGTTTGTCTTTGGAAAGCGTGCCAGTGTTCTACATATTTATGAAATTAAATCAGTAAAGATGGGGGTTGGGAGTTCTAAAACTGAAAGCAAACTAAAACAGATGAACCCAATTATACTTTAAATTAATACTATAAGCACCCTGGAGAGGGAGAAAAAAAGAGTAACTTACAAACACAGTAGTTAACTATATTGTTCAGTCTTTGTTAGGGGAAGGAGAGAATTGCAAACCAATCCTAAATTATTTTGTTTTTGTTGTAGTGGGGATGAAGCAATTCTGAAATAGTTTTAGATGTAATAAAGGATTGAGCAAATGTGTGAAATTGTCATTGAAGCCAGGGTTCTTACAAAGGAGAAAGAGGCATACAAATCTGGAATGGGGAAAAGCAAGAGAGAGCCTGTGGATATGGATTGGAAATAGAGGTATTGGTGTAATATCTTACATTTATATAGCACAGTTTGTTTGAAAGGAGGTCAAAATATGGTAAGAAAATGCATCTCAATTTAACCAAACTGATATTCAGTTTACTATTTGGTAATATCTTAATTGGTAAAAATGGAAATGTACATTTCAGGTTATAATGTGAAAATAACCGAAAAAACATTTATTCTTTTTTTCACAATTTTAATGTGTGGACTAAGTATAATTCTGTGTGTATATGTGTTTCTTTCAGCGCTAATAGTTGGATTTATCCTAAGCATTGCAAATTTCAGCTTTTTTACCTCTTTGCTGATGTTTTTCCTTTCTTCTTCAAAACTCACTAAATGGAAGGGAGAAATAAAGAAGCATCTAGATTCAGAATATAAAGAAGGTAAAATGAATTATGTTTGACATTATTTAAATGACTAACTTTGTTTCATCCTAACATAAGCTTTTAATCAAAACATGTTTAGACTGTTGAAATAGATAAATTTTATATGATAATTACTTTAAGTAGTAGCCTGATTTACTTTACCGTTACTTCACTACAATAGCATGTGACAGCAAAATTTTAGAAGCAGTAAAGTCTTTTATTAATTATTCTAAAACAATATAGAATGTGGGCAAGGGTACCATTCCACTTTTAGTCATTTTTTAAATTTTAGCATTTTTCTTTTCTCAAATGTTAAGTTCCTATATCAACATAATTTTCCTTCTGAGAAGAAAACATTTCCTTTTTTTCTACTTGTTTGCTTCTAGGTGGGCAGAGGAATTGGCTTCAGGTGTTCTGTAATGGAGCCATACCCACAGAGCTGGCCCTACTGTACATGATAGAAAATGGCCCCGGGGAAATCCCAATAGATTTTTCCAAGCAGCACACTGCTTCCTGGATGTGTTTGTCTCTCTTGGCTGCACTGGCCAGCTGTGCTGGTGACACATGGGCTTCAGAAATTGGTCCAGTTCTGAGTAAAAGCCCACCAAGGCTAATAACAACATGGGAGAAAGTTCCAACTGGTGAGTCTTTTTTTTCTTTATTGATTTTAGAGAGAGAGGAAGGGGGGAGGAGAGAGTGAGAAAGAAACATTGATGAGAGAGAACATCAATTGGCTGCCTCCTGCATGCCCCCTACTGGGGATTTGGCCCACAACCTGGGCATGTGCCCTGACTGGGAATTGAATCGGCCACCTCTTGGTGCATGGGTTGAAGCTCAACCACTGAGCCACACCAGCCAGTCTGGTGAGTCTTTATTTACATTTCTTTAAAAAAAGTGAACAAAAGAAAAACTTGATTTATTGTGTTTCTTAGTTAAGGACCTTTGAGGAATTGTTCGTCTCCTTAATTGGAAAATTGCTGAAGGCTATTAAATTGCTGATAATAAATAATATTTGCAGGAAATGTTAGCAAGCCCTACATAAATAATGCAGAAACAGAGATTGATTCACAGATGTATCAGTGGGAAAGGAAAGGGAGGCAACAATAGAGTATTTCTCGAGGGTATATTATGTGGTTAGTGCGTTAACATGTACCTTCGTTCCTTATTACTGTTATCAACTACTGCATCTTCTTTGTATCTTTGTTATTGCCTCCTCCTCCCCTTCTCTTGTCTTCTTCCTATTCTATCTTTTTCCTGTTTCTTCTGTCCTTTTTTTCTTCCTCATTATCATCATCATGAACAGTTAACATACTTGAGTACCTAATGTGTGCAAGGCACTGTTCTACATGGATTACCATTAAGTACTCTTAATAATCATATGAATTGGTTCTTTTATTATTTTTATCTTACAAACAAGGAAACTAAGGCATAGAGAAGTTAGGTGACTTCACTACAGTCACATAGCTTAGAAGTGGCAGAACTAAGATGGAAACCAGGTAGTCTGGCTCCACTGAACCATTATACTTCATTGCTTAGAATGTCAGCAGTTACTGAGGAGAAAAGACTATTTTATAAGTGGGCTATGGTTTTATGATCTTTGGATTAAATCAAAGAGAACTCTTTCTTTAAATTAGTCTTGATTAGATAGGTACCGAATTTTTTTGCTTCTCTTGCCTTTATCTGTTTGCTGATTGTTTACCAGAATATTTTATCCATATTTCTATTTCAGGGACCAATGGAGGGGTTACAGTGGTGGGCCTTGCTTCCAGTCTTCTTGGTGGCACCTTTGTGGGCATTGCCTACTTCCTCACACAGTTGATTTTTGTTAATGATTTGGACATTTCTGCTCCCCAATGGCCAATTATTGCATTTGGGGGTCTAGCTGGATTATTGGGATCAATTGTGGACTCATATTTAGGAGCTACAATGCAATTTACAGGTAAGGACATTACCTTATTATTGCAACCATTGGTGTATTAAAGAAATGGGAAAGAAATAGGGAAAATATAAAAAGATACGACAATGAAAATAATCCCAAGGACACCAGGAGTTGAGAGACCAGGAATGATAAGGCAAAGTCTCTTCTACAACTTTGATTTTCTTCTTATTATTATTTGTTTTGTTGTTATGCTAGTTGAAAGAGAATTAGTCCTGCAGAGCAATGAGTAGAAGTTGTGTGGGGGAGGATATGACAGTGAAGGAAACAGATGGTTTTGCTAATGGGCCTTCACCTAATCCCATCAAAGCAGAACCTTTGGGATAAATCATTTTAATGCCCCATTCTTCCACTTGTTTTCCAAATCCATTTGAGAGAATTATTGTACTAATCTGACTACACACATATGACCTCCTTTTCTACTGAGACATCGTGCTTGCTTTCCTTCCTACTGAGGTTTTAGCCCCACTTAAGATATATGGGAAAATTGACTTCCCAAGTTTTCTGTGCTTCGCTCTGAGGCTCTCCTGTAATGTCAGTGTACCCACATATCTTGTTAGGTGTATATTTGCCCCACATGCTAATCAACTATATTTTCTTCTTTGATTCATATAATGAAGAGCTGGGAGTCTAGAGAAAATTTCCCTGAGTACAATCTCCCTGTTCTCCTTATGCCCCAAGATAATCTACTTGCCCTTCCACTCACCGTTCCACCATTCGAAATGTTTGTTCTCTCAGTTTTGTTAGTCTCATCTCGATGCTAAAGAAGAATCAGTCTGATTTTCATTCACACTAAGGGCTCAGTAATTATGCACACACACACAAACATATGTTTTTTAAAGAGCTTAAGTTTTATTCTAAACTGGGCTGTAATTGGGAAAGTTTCTGATCATATTGAGTGGGTTGAAAAACAGTTGTGGCCTGTTGACAGGTTAATTCATTCAGTAAATTTTGGTATGCCTTTGTGCTGGCACCATGCTAGGTCCTGGGTATCCATTGCAGAGGCTGCTCTAGTCTCGGGCCTCAGGTTAGTCTTGGAGGGGAAGGCAGGCGTAGTCTGCCAGTTTCATGTCATCTCTGTTTTTCATATTCTGTCTTCTGCTTCAGAATGAACTCCAGCAGTGTTGAGAGAACAGTATTGAGGGGTACTGAAACCCATTTATTCAAAAGGCCTTTTGTAATTAAGGTTTCCATATCTCTCACTGTATAGTTATCCATTAAAGTCATTTTATAAGTGCCTAAGACTCTTTCAAAGAAGATGTCCTTTAGAGGAAAAAGCTACTTTTTTTTTTTTAATCAAGTCATTTGGATTTTGGACCTTACTTCTTTTCCACTCTAGGTTTGGATGAAAGCACTGGCATGGTGGTCAACAGCCCAACAAATGAGGTGAAGCACATAGCAGGGAAACCCATTCTTGACAACAATGCGGTGAACCTGTTTTCTTCAGTCCTCATTGCGCTCTTGCTCCCAACAGCTGCTTGGGGTTTCTGGCCCAGGGAATGAACTTCATCTCATTTACAAAGATTGAAACTGCGGTAAATTCAGCTAAATGTGCAGTTCCAAATTTCATCCTAAGAAGAATAACTGTGGCAAAGAGGAAGTGCCAGCACCTCTCATATTTCATTGTGATGGAATTCTACATTTTTTTCTCTCCTCTACTCATTTGTAACAGCTAACATATTCCAGTGAAAGACAAGAGTATGTAGAACTTACCCATTTTTCTCTGCTGCTGAATGGAGCCTCTTGAGCAATGAAGCTACAATGCCTCTACAATGCCCCACAATAATATTGGTGTATATTGAACTGAAAGCTAATATGTTGAACTGAAAGTTCCTACATGATAGATAAAAATTTTGTTTTGCTTGCTTAAACCAGTGTGAGGATTAAAAGTCATAAAATTTAAAAATGGTTCTCAGCTATGCCAGAGAAATGCCACTGTGCCAGTTACCCAAATGTTATATCTATTTTAAGTGGTTTAAACGGATATGTGTGGAACCCTGAGTAAGTGTAGTATCCTGGAGTTCTTCCACTACTTGCCACTTATAATTTTGAAAAGTATGGAGTTTGATTTCTAGTGAGCTGTGAGGCCTACTCCACATTTGTTCTTCCATCCTCAGTGTTAGTAATGAAAAAAAAGTAAATATCTTTTTCATATGACCATTAGAATGCATGAAAAAAATATTTTTAAATAAAAGGAAGAGAGATCTACCCTGTATCTAAAAAACGTACACCCTTCCTATATATTTTAGTTGATCTCTGAGCGGAAATTATCTCAAATTTAATATTTTTTAATGTATCTTCTACCCATCTTTCAAATGTGCATAGCAATCTGCTTTACATTGGCATACCAAACAGAGAGTCACTGGAAAATTATTTGCTAATCTGGAATTTACTTGAAGATGCTTTTCCTGTGATATACCCTTAAATTGTGCTCGCTTTTATTTTATAGCCTCAATTAAAGTGAAATCTATTTTTTAGTTTTGTTATTTAGTGATTAACTACGTTCTAAAAGGATTTTGATATGATGTGGATTATTTTGCTAAAAGTATTTTAAAATATTTCTCATGTGATTTCCATACTTTTCTTTCCCTGAGGAGAAAAGACTTCTAAATAGGCATTCACAATGAGGAAAAACCTACTTAGCCACCAAATCTCAGGAGAATTGTATGTGCTTTAAAGATGTAAGCACAATTTTGCAGCTTAAGTTTTTAATCTCCTAATGGAGTATCTGTTGCTATAACTCCAAATGGTCCTGAACTGTTTTAACATATACAGGTCTTTGCCCTGGCCAGTTTGGCTCAGAAGTTAGAGTAGCGGTTCTTAACCTGTGGGTCGTGACCCCTTTGGAGGTCGAACGACTCTTTCACAGGGGTCACCTAAGACCATCAGAAAACACATATTTCCGATGGCAATTCATAACAATAGCAAAATTACACTTACGAAGTAGCAACGAAAATAATTTTTTAGTTGTAGGTCACCACAACATGAGGAACTGTATTAAAGGGTCACGGCATTAGGAAGGTTGAGAACCACTGGGCTGGAGTGTCAGCCTGCAGACCAAAGAGTCTAGGATTTGATTCCAGTCAAGGGCCCGTACTTCGGTTGCAGTACTTTGTCCTGGCTGGTGTGGTTCAGTTGGTTGGGTGTTATCCTGTGCAACAAAAGGTTGCAGGGTTAATTGCCAGTTAGGGCACATGCCTGGATATGGGCTCATTCCCCAGTAGGGGTTGTACAAGAGGCAGCTGATCAATATTCTGCTTTCACATTAATGTTTCTCTCTCCCTTCCTCTTTCTAAAAATCCAAATGTATATAATCTTCACTATATGTTAAATTAAATTGTTTGACTCTAAGCAGGTTTAAGAGTCACCGAAAGTTGATAATCAGGAACATATTTCTGGAAGAAAATAAAAAGTTGGCTGAATTTATGAGGATTGTAATGATTCTAACATTTCTTAATACATGTGATGCAATATTAATGATTTGGGAACAAATGAGTAAGAAAATGATTGTAGAACAAGTGAGGGTAAGGTCATATTGGCGGGGCAAGGCTCCTGAAATTATTCTCCCTGCCAAGACGAGGCATATTAATTCTTTTTCACTTATCATAACTACCCCTTTCAAAATTATTTTATACATGTGACACTTCTTTTCTTATGTTTGGATTTTTTAAATTAATGTTTAAATACATAAGTAATACACTGAATTTACTGTTCTCTCTAAAAAATTAGAACATTAAAGATATAGTTAAACTATTTTTGGCCTCCACTACCCCCTCAACAAACCTAGTCCCCTTCCAACCTTCCCAAAGAACTTTGAATCTTTTCTACATAGTAATTGTTTTGGGTGTCTTTTGACTCATTCTTTTTAATCAATGAAATTTTGTTATAATTAGTACTATCATTTTGCCACTTCAAGTTGGATGCTGACATTCAAGAAAAATATATTTTTTAAAAGATTAAAAAGATTTACAAAGAAATATTTAATGTTATCTGATAAGATTACATGTGATTTTTATTTTTGTTGAAATAACTTTGTTATGGTGTCTGAATTATATCTCAATAAAGCTATTACAAAGATACATATACAAAAGTAATTTAAGTACTTTTCTAAAAAGCCTACAATCAAATGTATTTCTTTTACAAATCAAAAAATGCTCAAAGTAAACAAAATAATCTCTGGAAATAATCTTTCTTCCCCATTTATCTCTTCCCGTCATTATTTTAAGCAGTATTCCTTCTGTTTATAAACTACCTTATTAGCAATGAAATAAGAGTATAATGAAATTTTAGTATAATGGAAACTATCAGTGAATACCCAAAGTAATCTTTTGATATCTTTATTTTTGAGCTATTACAAAACTTAGTTTAAGTTATCACATATCTCTCAACACATTGCCCAGACTTGAAGCTAAATACATATACCCTCTCATATGAGTGAGTATGAGAAAGCCAGACAATGTCAAAATCTTTTCTAACACTCTTTAATATCTCCCTACTTTTTTTTTTTTTAATCGTCACCCGAGGACATTTTTGCATTTATCTTCAGATAGAGTGGAAAGGAGAGAGGGACAAAGAGAGAGAAACTTTGATGTAAGAGAGATACATCAAGTGGTTGCCACCCACACAACCCCAACTGGGGCTGGGGACAAACTGCAACCCAGGTACATGCCCTTAGTGGGAACCGAACCTGGGACTCTCTGGTCCGCAGGCCGACACTCTAACCACAGAGCCAAACCGGCCAGGGCAGTATCTCCCTATCTTTGCATACACTGTTCTGTCTTCCTGGAATTCCTTCCCCTTTCTCCTCCCTTATTGATCCTTCAAAAGCCAGCTCAGTGGCACTTCCTCTGAGAAGCTTCTCGGGCTAAATTAGCTATCCCCATACACATTCTACCCTTTACAATAGTTACCACATGATGAACATTTATTGAATAATTAACCTCAGGACATTATTACTTTTTTCTTCAAACTGCTAATCTCCATGTTGCTAAAGAACTGGAAGATGTAGGAAGGGCTCTGAACATTTCTTTGGAATTGAGTATGGTTTTCAAATCCATTCATGGCACCAGAATAATAACAGAGATTCTCTGATTTCTTCTTGATCTTGTCAAGCTACAAGTTTTTAAATAGTGATATCATGTAGGATTAGTAGAGAATAAACTCATTAGAAACCGATGTTGTGGATACAGATCCCCATATTTCTGTTGTGATCATCTATGTAATGTTACCTGTAATAACTCAGTTCTGATAAAATTTGATCCTAAAGTTGGTCTTTACAACAGACTAATAAGATGTTATTGAACAAGATTAATTTCTCAATTTAAATATATATATGTATATATTTTTTTATTGATATTTTTAGAGAGGATGGGAGAGAGAGAAACATCAATTGGCTGCCTCCCACACGCCCCCCACTTGGGATCAAGCGTGCAACCTGGGCACATGCCCTGACTAGAAATTGAACCAGTCTATGGGATAACACTCAATCCATTGAGCCACACCAGCCAGGCTAATTTCTCAATTTTTCCCCCATGAAGTAATGCATTCAATGGTGTCCAAACACTGACCATTCACAAGTGTGCTTCCTCAATGATTAGCAAGAAATTTCTGTTAAACACCCCAAAATAACCTTTTTTCCTTGATTTTTAAAGTAACATATTACATAAAATTTAGAAAATAAGAAAAAGGTGTAGAAGGGAAAAAATTCATAATCTTACTAAGAGACAAGCAGTTAAGAGTATATGTGTTTTGCCATCTTTTATCTGAGTGTGTGTGTGTGTTTTACATAATTGGGATTGTTCTAGCATTGGGTTTCTTGGGTTCCCCAAAAATCGAGAGGAAAGCCCTGGCCGTTTTGAAGCTCTGGCCGGTTTGGCTCAGTGGTTAGAGCATCGGCCTGTGGTCCAGAGAGACCCGGGTTCGGTTCCCGCTAAGGGCACATATCTCAGTTGCAGTTTGTCCCCGCCCCTGGGTTGTGCAGATGGCAACCACTCGATGTGTCCCTTTCACGTCGATGGTTCTCTCTTTCCCTCCCACTCTATCTGAACAAAAAATGGAAAAATGTCCTCGGGTGAGGGACAAAAAAAAAAATCGAGAGGAAACCCCAGAGGTTCTGACATGTGGCTCATCCTGGTTGAGTTGGTTGAGCTTCGTCCTGGACACCAAAAGGTCACCAGTTCAATTCCTGGTCAGGGCACATGCCCAGGTTTCAGATTTTATCCCAGTCAGGGTGCATGCGGGAGGCAACCAATTGATGTCTCTCTCTCACATCAATATTTCTCCCTCTCCCTTCCACTCTAAAATCAATTCCAGAAAGTTTTTTAACTAAAAAGAGGAAACCCCAGAGAAATTTTTAGAAAGATTTTGTTAAGCTTATGCTAGAGCACAAAGGGGAAAGGAAGATCCTTCTGAACTGGCTCAGCAGCTGGCCCTGCTCGGCTGCTTTTATGAGCTGGGGACAAGAAAGGCTTGTGAAATGTTCAAGTATTGGCATTTTCCATGTCAAGGTGGGGTTATTTCTACCTCCTGTTGGGTTGTTTGGCAACTCTCTCAGAGCCTGCACTGTGGGGGCAAGATGGCAGTGTTGCTCATTGTCATCACTACCTCAAGAAGGTCATATAAGTAGCAAAATCCTAGTCAAGTGCTCATGTGGATCAGTAGTTGAAACATCTGCAAGGAAGCAGGCAGTTAGAACAGAGAGAAAATCAGTACTGCTGTGTTTCTGAGTAGGGAACGGAGAAGTAGTGACTTTTTTTAAATATGGAACACTTCACGATTGCACAGGGCCACACTAATCTATATCATACCAAGTTTAGTATATGTGCTGCTGAAGCAAGCGTGGTAGTGGCATTCTTGGAGGTCAACTTACCTAGTATTCCTTCTGACCATCTGGAGTCCTTGGGGTCCCAGGCCCAGGTCCCTACACTGTCACGGGATCACACTGTAGTTACAATTTTACACCCTGGTTTCATCAGTTAACCCAAGCATTTTCTCTTGATATTTAAAATTACTCAAATACATTTCTAATGTCTGAGTACTGTTCTAGCTTAGAAATCACCCTACTTTAACTAGTTTCTTATTTGGGGATTTTGAGGGTTTTTCCCCCAAATGTGTTGTTATAAATAGCACAGTGGCCCAGGCTGGATAACTTGGTCAGAGCATCGTCCTGATATGCCAAGGTTTCGGGCTCCATCTCTGGTCAGGGCACACACAAGAAGCAAGAAACCATTGAGTTAATGAAGAGGTGGAGCAACAAACCAATGTCTACCTCTCTCTCAAATCAATTTTTTAAAATTAATTTCAAATATAAATAAATAAATAGCACAGAGATGATTGCTTTGTGGAAAAGTCTTTGACTACTTTTCACTTTGTGAAGTTAGTGAGCAAATGCCATTGATGAGCATTGCCTAATTGCTCTTTGGAAAGATTTTTAACCGTTTGTAGAACCACCACCAATGCATGAGAGTACTAGTGTCACTACAACCCCAGCAGCACTGAAAATCATTGGTTCCTTAATCTTTGCCATTTGGAATTTTTAATGGTGTCTCATTATTTTAATTTAGAAGAATCAATCTTAAAGGAGGACAGAGAAAACTATATAGTCTATGTAGTCTTCCAGAGGAAAAGCATTTTGGAATAATAATAGCAGTAGTTTTTGCTCTGTGCCAGGTACTATTCTTTTTTAATCCTTACTTGAGGATATTTTTCTATTTACCTTCAAACAGAGTGAGAGGGAGAGAAAGGGAGAGAGAGAGAAACATCAACATGAGAGGAACACATCGACTGGTTGCAGTTGGGCCGGGGATGAACCGCATCTGAGGTACGTGCCCTTGGTTGGAATCGAACCTATGACTCATTGGTCCCAGGGCCAACGCTCTACCACTGAGCAAAACCAGCCAGGGCAACCAGGTACTATTTTAAACCTTTGCAGGCATTGGCTCATTTAATTCTCACAACAACCTGTTAGGTAGGGACATTATTCATTTTGCACCAGTAAGGAAGCTAAGCTAAAAGATGTAATGAGGAGGCAGCCAGTCAATGTTCTCTCTCATCGATGTTTCTATCTCTCCCTCTCCCTTCCTCTCTCTCTAAAAATCACTTAAAAAAATTTTTTTAAAAAAGATGTAATGATAGATTTGGGACGAATATTTCCCTAGAGAAGAAAAAACCCAACAGGTAATTGTGGTAACTGAAGCAACAGGAGAGTTGAGCTATTGCCATTCAACAGTTTCACTATTGCTCTCTGACTGAAGTTTTTAGGATTTTTTTTCCTAAAGCTATTGGCAACAGGTTTAAACACTTTCACAATTAAGATTTGTGAATCTGAAGTTTTTCTCCTTTTAAGAATGAGAAAGGCAGGGAGAAAGCCCGACAATATCAAATTAATTATATCTTGGAGAGTACAGTGTAAAAAGGAATACTGTTTATTAGAAATATGTTAGATGCATATTTGTTTAATCAAAGGGAAGATTAAAAAAATAAAACAGTTTAAAAATCAAAATTGACAGTATGCTTTCATTTTGGTTTAAAAATATTCATAGCCCTGACCAGTTTTGCTCAGTGGTTGGAGCATCAGCCCACAGACCAGTCTCAGGTTTGATTCCCATCAAGGGCATGTACCTCGGTTGCAGGTTTGATCCCCAGCCCTGGTCAGGGTCCTGCAGGAGGCATTCAATCAATGTGTCTCTCACATTGATGTCTCTCTCTCTCCTTCCCTCCCTTGCACTCTAACTAAAAATCAATGGAAAAATATCCTCAGGTGAGTATTAACAAATAAATAAATAAAAAACAAAGGAACTCACTCCCTTGTGCTTTCGGGACTCTTGGGACTCTTGTTGCTTGGGGTGTGCTCTCTTGGCTTTCTTGCATTCGCCCGTATGGCTCATGCAGACCCCACGTGCAGTGGACTAATGGACTGCAGTTAGCCTGGTACTGGACTGGACCTAGCAACAACGTGGAAAGGAAGCTCTGGACACTGTCTCTGATTTTAGCTCTCCTGAAACCCTCAGCTACATTTCTATGACTAGACTAAGGGAAGTGGGACTTTGGAAACCCAGGGGTGCAATTCCACAGAAATAAAGCTTTCTACCATATGGCATCATCCTCCCTTGCAAGTCTCAAAAATTCATTTTCTCAGGATGTAGTAAGAACCCCACCCCCAGCAGCAATCTGGGGAGACCAGGCCAACTCCCCTCCAGTAACAACGGTAATTTCCTTTTTAACAGACCTCTCAAAGCATAACACCAGAACAAAGACCACAAATCCCCTCATTATTATTATTATTATTATTATTATTATCATGTTAATTGTTGATTGTTAACTATCTTATACCCACAAATGTAAAAGAAGTATGTGTCTATTCATTTTACTTTTTATCCAGTTCCAGAGATCTACCCACTTTGCTTTCTCCTGCCTCCCTAGTATATATCCAGTGAATTTCATGTAACCCTTTGCCCTGAGATTCTGATGTATAAAAAATGTGGTAAAACTGCCATTTTCTGGAGTGTTTTCTCAGTCTGTGGAGATTTTGCTTCCTGGCAATTGTCATCAATTTGGTTCAAATAAACTCATAAAAATTCTTACAGGTTTGTACGTTTCTTGCTTTGACAGCTTTTTAACCCAGGTTTGGCCAATCTAAATGCTGAATTGAAACTCTGTTGATAAAGTTTTGCTGATGCTAGTTGTTACGGACTGAATGTTTGTATGCCCCCAAAATTTGTATGTTGAGATCCTGAACCTCAAGGTGATGGTGTTAGGAGATGGGGCCTTTGGGAGGTCATCAGGCCATGAGAGTAGAACCCTCATGAATGGGGTTAGAACCATTATAAAAGAGACTCCAAAGAGCTCTTACCCTCTCCACCATCTGAGGAAAGGAGAAAATGGCCATCTGCGACCCAGTAAACGACGTTCATAAAACCCAATCTTGTTGTACACTGATCTTGGGCTTCCAGCCTCCAGAACTGTGAGAAATAAATTTCTGTGGTAAGTCACCCAATCTATGGAATTTTTGTTATAGCAACCTGAATAGACTGAAACACTGGTGTAGAAGTGGGAAGGGAGATAGAGGCAGGAAGAAGAGAGGTATGTAAGTAAACATAGGTTTGGTTGTCTAGGCATGGATGGCTAACGGTGGTGTTATTGGGAGAATCTGGTAGGTAGAAGGTTAAAACCAGTGTCAGCTTGTGGGATGCTTTTGTGGGCTTTTTGGAGGTTTCCTGCTGAGCCCCTCTTTGCAGTTCTTACACCAGCATATTTATCTCTAGTTCAAGTAGTTGCTTGTATTAGTTGTCCATTAAAGCAAACAACCCAAAACTTAGTGGCTTAAAGCAAAAACCATTTATTTGCCCTCAATTGGTGGCTGACCATTTGGGTTGGGCTCAGCTGGGCAATTCTATTCTACATGCTGTCATCTGGGCTCACTCATTCATGTTCGCAGTTGATAAGTCAGCTGTGGGGCTAGTCGTGATGGCCTCGTTTGTGTGTCTGGCACTTGATGCTGATTCTTTTTTTTTTTATCCTCACCCGAGGACATTTTTGCATTTATCTTCAGATAGAGCAGGAAGGAGGGAGAAAGGGAGGAAGAGAGAGAGAGAGAAACATTGATGTGAGAGAGACACATTGACTGGTTGTCACCGGCACAACCCCAACCAGGGCCAGGGACAAACTGCAAACGAACTGTCCCCTTAGTGGGAACCAAACCCAGGACTCTCTGGTCCACTGGCCGATGCTCTAACCACTAAGCCAAACCAGCCAGGGCTGATGCTGATTCTTGGCTAGGCTTTTTTGCATGGCCTGCCTGTCATCCTCCAGTAGGCTTTTTAACCTGATGGCCTGATGACACAAGTGTTCCAAGAAATCAAAAGGAGGAGCTGCAAGTTCTCTTAAGGCCTAGCCTCAGAAGTCTCATGATATCATTCTTGCTGCAATTATTGGTCAAAAAGTGAAAAGGCCACTCAGATTCCAAAGGGTGGGCAGTGTACTCCACCTCTTCATGAAAGGAATAGCAGTTACATTGTAAAGGAGACATGTGACAGGTGTGATGCATTGGGGGCCATTATTCTAATAATCTACCACTCTTATTTCCTCAGCTTCTGGACCTCTAGCCTCTTTCTGCTGAGATATTCTTAACTCTCAGGCAGCCCTATTGTCAAGACAACCTCTTTTTTTTTTTCTTTTCTTTTTTTTTTTTTATCCTCACCCGAGGACATTTTTCCATTTTTTGTACAGATAGAGTGGGAGGGAGAGAGAGGAAGAGAGAGAGAGAGAGAAACATCGATGTGAAAGGGACACATCAAGTGGCTGCCACCCGCACGACCAACCAGAGCCGGGGACAAACTGCAACTGAAGTACATGCTCTTAGCGGGAACCGAACCCGGGTCTCTCCGGACCGCAGGCCGACACTCTAACCGCTGAGCCAAACCGGCCAGGGCAAGACAACCTCTTAATAGTTTCACCAGATGATCTACATATGCTCCATGGGAAAAATCTCTTGTTTTGACAGCCCCTGGAAGTGCTAGCTGATTTTAGTGCAGCAGCACCTCTCTGGCTTTACCATCAAAAAAAGAGGCATCTTCTTGCCCTCCTGAAACTCTGGGCAGGAGACAGCCCCCAGGGTAGAAGTCAGCTACAATGTTCTTAGGCATGCTTCTCTAGTTTCTCTCTCTCTCTCCCCCCACCCCCCGCCCCCGTGAGATAAACACTTCAAGTCCCCTCCCCAAATTGGAGATTTACAGCCTGCGAAACACCTCTTCTAAAAAACTCTTTAGTCTTCTCGCAAATTTTTTCTTCTCTCTGGCCCCATTTTGTAACTCTGGTCTGGCTGAGGAGTCCAGGAGTTATGCAACATGATGTTGGAAGTTCTCTGTGGAAGAGTGTGTGTTATTCTGACTTTAGTCTCCAGATGTTTATATTAGCATCTCCATCAAAACTAGGCATTTAGCCCTGGCCGGTTTGGCTCAGCAGTTAGAGCATTGGCCTGAGGACTGAAGTGTCTTGGGTTCGATTCCCAGCCAACGGCACGTACGTGGGTTGCTGGTTTGATCCTCGGCCTTGGTGGAGGTCATGCTGGAGGCAACCAATTGAGGTGTCTTCCTCACATCAATGTTTTTCTCTCTCTTTCTCTCTCCCTCCCTCCTTTCCACTCTATCTAAAAAAAAAAAAAAATTAGTGGAAAAATATCCTCAGGTGAGATTTAATTAACACACACAAAATAACAGCAACAAGAATCTCAAGATGAGAGGATCCTGGGTTACCCAGGTGGGTCCAATCTAATCACAGTCTTTAAAAGGGGGAAAACGTTCCCAGTAGTGGTCAAAGAGGTATGTAATAAGAGAAGACTCAGAGAGATGCTGGTTTTGAGGACTAAGGGGGCCCATGAGCTCAGGAATGTGGATGGTGTCTAGAAGCAGGAAAAGAATTCTTCCCTAGAGCCTCCAGAAAGGAGCACAGCCCTGCTGACACCTTGATTTTAAAACTTTTGACCTATAGAACTATAAGGTAATAAATGTGTTGTTTTAAGCCACCAAATTTGTAATAATTTGTTTCAGCAGCCACAGCAAACTAATAGACCATATCAATGTTGCGAGGCAGCATAATTAGCAGCACAGACTCTAGAGTTAGATTGCCTGGATTCAAATCCTAGCTCTGCCCACTCACGATATATGTGACCTTGTTTACTTAACCTGCTGTGTTTCAGGTTCCTCATCCATGAAACAGGGCTGTTAATAGTATCCAGATCATGAAGTTGCTGTGAGGATCAAATGAGGTAAATCTTCTAACATACCTAGCAGTCCTCGTGTTTACAAGCATATCTCAGGGTTATTGTGGGTTCTAGTCCAGACCACTGCAATAAAGCAAGTCCTTTTGCTGGTGCAGGGTCTTACCTTCAATTTGTAAAAAACACAACTTCTGTGAAGCACAATAAACGAAGCACAATAAGCAGTCAGTAAGTATTATTACTGTTTGATGTCTAAAGTGACATGCCGCTGCAAGGTCTTCTGCTTTATATTACTATTATTGTTCTGTGAAAAAGACAACTCCCAATATTATAAGAATGAACTGTGTTGGTGTCATTCATTTTGTAAGTGGATTTTTTTTGTTTTGTAAGAATCTTTTCTTTCCTTCCACAAAGCTAGATTAATCAAAACTTCATTCTTAAGCTTTTGAGATCATTTCTCTCCTAATAAGATAATGGGTGCCTACTGGTAGGCACAAGACTCCCTGTGCTCTTTAGGCTTATCAATAGTTCCTTTCCCTGCACATGCTTTCTGTATCCAGGCCATCTGTACTATTACTCGTCCCAAAATATATCCTATACTTTCCAATGTCTCCACATTATTTCACATGTTCTTACCAGAGGGTTTTGCTTCTGTTCTGGCAGGGAGTTCACTAGCATCTGTGAGAAGACACATGTACTTCCACATTTAAAAACAGATCCTCAAGTGATAGGAGTATATGGTAAAATAACCTCTGTGCCCACCTTCCAAATTCTTTACTCTTTCACTTAATTCCCACATCCCATCCTCACTCCCAAATACCCTTAGAGCCTTTGAGGGAGAAGCAGAGAATAGTAAAAAAGTATGAAGTACTCCCTAAGTGTCCAGATCACCTGGCCCCTGCTCAGCTTTCCTCTGGTGGTAGAAGGGAAAAACCAACCGGCTTGAGAAGAAACATGGCCTTTCAGCCATCTTTACGTCATGCTTGCTGTCCCAATTTCCCTAAGAGTTATATGGGTTTCACAAAATTTTACATAATTAATAAGACAGGTTAAAATGTACTCCTGGGCTTTGCCAGTGTGGCTCACTGGTTGAGAGTTGACTCATGCACCAAGAGGTTGCCTGTTCGATTCTTGCTCAGGGCACGTGCCCAGGTTGCAGCCTCAGTCCTCACTGGGGGACATGCAGAAGGCGACCAATTGATGTTGATGTTTCTCTTTCGTTGATGTTTCTATCTCTGTCTCTCTCCCTTCCTCTCTCTAAAATCAATAAAAGCACATTTATTTTTATTGATTTTTTTTTTTTTAAACAGTGAGAGGGAAGGAAGAGAGAGACAGACTCATTGATCGGCTGCCTCCTGCCAGCTGCCCACTGGGGATAAAATCTGCAAGCCGGACATGTACTTGACGGGGAATTGAACCAGGACCTCTTAGTCCATGGGACTAAACTCAATCCACTGAGCCACACCTGTGGGCTGGCCAATAAAAGCACATTTAAAAAAGTAAAATGTACTCCTGGAAGATTTTCTCACTACTCACCTCTCACAACCAGATGTGTTTCCAGTTATAATCAGAGTTGCTGAGGTGACCTGAACTTGTTAGTATGCAATTCATAATGCAGTCTTCACAAGATACAAATGCTCTTATAATTAGCATTATAAAACAAAACACAAACTTTTACACAAAGAAGTTGGAACTATTGACCTTAAATAGCCAGATAGTTCTCCAGCAAAATGAACTTATTTGGAAACAATTGCAATTCCGGACTTGCAGTGTAATGGGGAACCTATTGCAAATCCAGAGAACAAAGGAGAAAAACATCCTTTTATAGAGGAAAGGGGGGGGGGGGGAGGCTTTGTTAAACAAAGAGTCCATTGGAGGAAACTGGGAGTTCATAGTATACTATTCTTTTTATTGGCCAAGTTGTAACAATCTTTCATTGGCTGAGTGGTTGCTGGGAGAGAAGATTTTCCCCCTTCTTCCTGCTGGAGTAGTACAGTTAAAAAACATTTTCCCTGTCTGAGATGGAATGTAGTTTATTCCTGTTTGAGGTGATTGACAATGAGTGGTAGGGCCTGAGAGGTCCCTCTACAGGCCCTCTCAACTCCATTTAAATGAGATTTCTGTTGATTAATCTTACTGAAGCCTACTACACAAAACAGTTTGGTTTTAGTTTTCTAACATCTTAATTTGAAACTTTCAAACACAATAATATAATGAGCCCTGATGTATACATCATCCAGCTTCAACAATTCATCTCACTTTTTTCTTTTCTTTTCTTTCTTTTTTGTATGTGTGGTTCTATTTTTTTTTTAATATGCTTTTATTGATTTTAGCGAGAGGAAGGGAGAGGAAGGATAGAGAGAGAGAAACACCGGCTGCCTCCTGCCTGCCCCCTACTGGGGATTGAGCCCACAACCTGGACATGTGCCCACACTGGGTTGCTTCCATATCTCGGCTATTGTAAATAACACTGTAATTAATTAGGGATGAATATATTCTTTTGAAACTGTTTGGATTTCTTCAGATATATACCCAGAAGTCAAATCACTGTGTCATAGAACAGATCCATTTTTAATATTTTGAGGAAACTCCATACTGTTTTCCATAGATGGCTATACAAATCTGCATTTCCACCAGGATGTTCAAGAGTTCCCTTTTCTTCCTCACCAACACTTTTCATTTGTGGATTTATTGATGATAGCTATTCCAACAGGTGTGAGGTGATATCTCATTGTGATTCATTTGTATTTCTCTGACAGTTGGTGACATTGAGCATCATTTCATATGTGTACAGGCCTTCTGGATGTCCTCTTTGGAGCAATGTCTGTTCAGGTCCTCGGCCCATTTTTTAATTGGATTGTTTGGGGTTTTTTTTGATGTTGAGTTGTATGAGTTTCTTATAAATTTTAGATATGAACCCCTTATCAGACATATCATTGGCAAATATCTTTTCTCACTGAGAGTTGTGAAAGACAAATATTTTTAATTTTACTACTTTGACAAATGATGCACCCATGTGATGCACAACCCTATCAAGATATAGAACATTTCCATCACCCCAGAAATTCCCTTGTATCATTTCCTGTCAATCCCTCCCCTTCCCTGTAGTAATAATCATAGATTTGTTTCACCTCTTTTAGAAAATCATATAAATGGGATATGTACTTTTTTGCATCTGGCTTTTTTTTTTTTTTCTTTTCGTTCTGACATCTGAACGTCATTAATATGCATTACATAGATAAGTAGTTTCTTCTCATTGTTAAAGTATTCCATTGTATAATATAAATAACCTGCAGGATGGCTCCTGCTTTAGTCCCTGTCCATAATGAACAGCTGGCCTATGCTACCAATGGGATATTAAGGAAATGACAGTAATGACTTCTGAGGCTAGATCATAAAAGACATTACAGCTTCTACCTTACTTTCTTTTGGATCACTCATTCTGGGGAAAGCCAGCCTGCTTGTCATGAAAACATCTAAGCAACCAGTGCAAAGGCCCACATGAAAAGAAAATGAGACCTCCTAAAAACAACCAGCACCACATGAAGTAAGTCCTCTCGTATCTGTCAAGTCTTCAGCCTGATAAAAATCTTGAGTACAACTTCATGAGGAACTCCAGGCCGGAACCATTCAGCTAAGATGCTTCTATATTCCTAACCCACAGAAACTATTATCATGAGAGATGTCACTTTGTCATTTTCCTTTCTTGTAATGTCTTTGTCTAGTTTGGTATTAGGATAATGTTAGCCTCATAGAGCGAGTTAGAAAGTGTTTCCTCCAATTCTATTTTTGGTAGCTGTAGAGAACTGGTATCTTTTGTTCCTTAAATGCTTGGTAAAATGCTTGATACCATCTGAGCTTGGTGCTTTCCGTTTTGGAAGGTTTTTAATTATTGATTCAATTTCTTTAGTAGATAGGCCTATTCAGACTATTTCTCCTTGTGTGAATTTTAGTAGACTGTGTCTTTCAAGGACCTAGTCCCTTTCATCTAAGTTATCAAATTTGTGGCAACAGAGTTGTGTATATATATATCTGTTTTTTGTTTCTTTTTCACTGATTTTAGAGAGAAGGGGAAAGGGAGAGGGAGAGAAACATCCATCGGTTGCCTCCCGCACATCCCTTACTGGGAACTGAGCCTACAACCTGGGCATGTACCCTGACTGGGAATCAAACCAGCAACCTCTTGGTGTACGGGAAGATGCTCAACCAACTGAGCAATACCAGCCAGGGCTATAATATTTCTTTATTAATCTTTTAGTGTTCATGAGATTGGTAGTAATGACACCTCTTTCTTTTCTGATATTAGTAATATGTGTCTTCTCTCTCTTTTTTCTCTTTTTCTTATCTTTCTTTTTTTCTCGGTTAACCTGCTGGGGGATTTAAAATTTTTAATTGATCTTTTGAGAAACTAACTTTTGGTTTTGTTGATTTTCTCTCTTATTTTCCTGATTTAAATTTCATTCATTTTTGTTCAGATTTTTATATTTCTTTGCTGCTGTAATTTATTTTGGATTAAATTTCTTCTTCTTTACTTAGTTTTTCTAAATTGGAAGCTTAGATTATTAATCTTTTTTCTAATGTGTATATTCAATGCCATAAATTTGTCTTTAACATTTTCACTGTACTCTACAAATTGTATAGGTTATATTTGAATTTTCATTTAGTTTAAAATATTTTAATATTCCTTTTAAGCCCGGCCAGTGTGGCTCAGTGGATTGAGTGTTGTCCCATGCACTGAGAGGTCCTATTTCAATTTCTGGTCAGGGCACATGCCCGGGTTGTGGGCCGATCCCCAGTGGGGGCGTGCAGGATGCGGCCAATCACTGTTCTCTCTCATCAATGTTTCTATCTCTCTCCCTTCCTCTCTCTCTATGAAAATCAATAAAAAATGTGTTTTTTTTTTTTATTTCCTTTTGAGATTTATTTGACCTATGTGTTATTTAGAAATGTGTTGCTTAATCTCCAAATATGTTGGGATTTTCCAGCTATCTTTTGTTTTTTTAATCCTTACCTGAGGATATTTTTGCATTCATTCTCAGATAGATTGGGAGGGAGAGAGGGAGGAAGAGAGAGAGAAACATCGATGTGAGAGAGACACATCAAGTGGTTGCCACCCACACGACCCCAATCGGAGCCGGGGACAAACTGCAACTGAGGTAAGTGCCCTTAGCGGGAACAGAACCCAGGACTTCTGGTCCGCAGGCCAATGCTCTAACCACTGAGTCAAACAGGCCAGGGCCCAGCTATCTTTATGTTATTGATTTCTAGTTTAATTTCATTGTGGCCTAACAAACTTTAGATGATGTTTATTTTTTAAAATCTGTTATGATGTGTTTTATCTCAGTATGTGGTCTTGAGAAGAATGTTTATTCTGCTGTTGTTGAAGTCAATTAAATTCACGTAAGTGATAGTGCTCTTCAGTTCTACTCTATCCTCACTGCAAGCTCACTTACTCTTTCCTCAGCAATGTCCGGTCTACTGATGAGTTCATCAAAGGCATTCTTTATTTCTGTTACCCGATTTTGATTTGCAGTGTTTCCTTTTGATTTTTTCATAGGGTTTTCATCTCTCTGCTTACACTACCCACAGACTGCATTTCCACGTTGTCCGCTTTTCCCATTAGAACCCTTAGTATATTAATCAGTTATTTTAAATTCCTGGTCTCATAATTACAAAATTTCTGCCATATCTGAGTCTGGTTCTGATGCTTGTTTTGTCTCTCAGACTGTGGGTTTTTTTTGCCTGTTAGCATGCCTTGTAATTTCTGTTGAAAGCAGAACATGATGTGTTGGGTAACAGGAACTGAGATTGTCTTTAGTGTGAGGATTTACCTGTATCTGGCTTGAAGTTAGGCTGTGTTTTCTTTGCTATGATGTCAGAGGCTAGAATTTTCTCTAGTGTCTTTGTTTTTGACTACCTTATTGTCTTTGGGTTTTCCTGGAATAGGAATTTAAGAATAGAGCCTGGGGTTTGCAGTTCTTTTAGCTATATACTCCCTTCTTATTATGCAGGAGCCCTATTGGTGTGGTAGTAAGTTGTGGGAGAAGTGTTCTATAATCCTTTAGTTAGGCCTCAGTCTTCAGTGAGCCTGAGTAGGGTATTTCCTTTCTTCTGTGTCAAAGGCCACAGGAGGCTGCAATTGGGTAGTTCCCTGCCCCACTGTGTATTAGGCTTTGGTGAAACCCTAGTCAGTTAGGCTCTGGTGAAATTGTTTCTCTTGAGGGACACCTTGTTAAAGAAAACTGAGAGCTCTGGGCATATTTTAAAATAGTTACTCCCCTCCCCCTAGAGGAATTTTTCTGTGGTCTTTTCAGTGAGAACTTGGTATGGCTTTTGAGGGTAAAATTCAGGAAAGTATGAGGGCTCCCTAATCCTGGGCACCCTAGGATTTTTTTATTTTCGGTTAATCCTCACCCAAGAATATTTTTTCCTCTTGATTTTTAGAGAGAAAAAAAGGGAGGGAGGGAGGGAATGAGAGAGACAGACAGAAAGACACAACAACATGAGAGTGACACATTGATTGGTTGCCTCCCGCATACCCACTGACCAGGGCCTCGATAGAACCTGCAAACCAGTACATCCCCTTGACCGGGAATCAGCTCCCTAGGAATTTTTAACTCTCAAGCTAATCTGCATTGAGCTCCCAGCAACTGGTTAATTATAAAGTATTCCCACTCCTGGGCTCCTTTCTGCTCCCTGTAAGCTGTGATTCTGTCTAGTTTTCAGGGCAGCAGTTTCACCTGCGACCTCAGTTCTCTGACAGATCTAAGAAGTGTTGCTGATTTTCAGCTTTTTTTCTTGTGAAAATGGAAGTGACAACTTCTAAGCTCTTTGCATTTCAGATGAGAAACTGAAAGTCACCAATATGGTTTTTAATTCTGATGATTAAAACCATTTACAAAGTGTGTGATAATGAACCTCATTTTCTCATCTGTGATAGAAAATACATAATTTTAAAAGTCACAAAAATATTTTGGTTCTATGTTTGCAAATCACTTGCCATGGTATTACTATACCATGATGAGTGATACATACATATGATGAGTGATAGCTTTCTTATTGGTTGATGGGTCCACTTTTCTGAGGACCTGGGCAAGTTCCACATAGTAATCTAAAATAAACTAAGGATTAGCAACCTTTCACAAAGGTTAAACTAAGTCTTTACTTATTCACTCCTGCTTTCACTTGAAAACGAAAACTCAGTTCAATTTTCAGTATCTTCTAACACTTTTCATTAAATACTGTTTTACTGAATGATGACTGCAATAAACCTTTATTTATCCCATGTATCTATAATTGTTTCTTGATTTTCTTGTTTTATATCTGCAGTAGGGAATTACTTAGTACTAGAAAGTTCACTGGACTAAGAAGTGGAAGAAATAAAACAGAGTCCTAATCCCATCACTAATTAGTCCAATAATTTTGGCCAAGTCACTTAAGTATTTGGATATCAGTTTCTTCATCCAAACCATAAACATTTTTAAATAGATGATCAAAAACTCCTTTCGGGACTAAATTTTAATCTTTCAATTACGGATCAAAATGTAGAACTAACAGCTTTTTACTCATTCTTTATAAATATTTAGTCATGAGCAATGGACATATTGCATAGTATTAGGCACAAATCACTAAGATAAGGAAATAGAACAAAATAAACATAAAGCTTATAGTCTAGCTAGGAGTAAGGTATAGGCCAATAATTACACAAATAAATAAATACTTGTGCATGTGATAGGTGTTATGAAGGAAACTACAGTGTTGGTGAATAGTGGGACCTAGAGGGACTGATTTTATTGGATGGTCAAGAAGTATTTTTCAAGCTGTGGTACATATACACAATGGAGTACTATGCAGCTGTAAGAAAGAAAGATCTCTTATCCTTTGAGACGACATGGAGGGACCTGGAAAGTATTATCCTAAGTGAAAGGAGCCAAGCAGAAAAAGACAAATACCACATGATCTCACTTATATACGGAATATAATGAACATAACAATCTGAGGAATACAGTAGACCCAGAAACATGGAAGTAGGGCACAGACTGACATCCCTCAGAAGAGGGGGTGGGGGGTTGGGGGGTGGGAAGAGATAAACCACAGAACTTATATGCATGTATGCATGACCAATGGACATGGACAACTAAGCCGGGGACGGGGCGGAGGTGGGGTGGGGTGGGGGGTGCCAATGGGGTAAAAAGGTAAAATATCTGTAACAAAAAAATAAATAAAAAATTCATAAAAAAAAAAAAAAAGAAGTGTTTTTCTGGGGAAGTAACAGTAGGCACTAGGCAGGTACAGAAAGGATAGGGAGCTCTGGCCCATGTGGCTCAGTGGTTGAGCATCATCCAGTGCACCAAAGGGTCGCTGGTTCGACTCCCACTCAGGACATATGCCCAGGTTGCAGGCTCGGGAAGCCACCAATTGATGTTTCTCTCTTTCTTTACCCTTCTCCCTTCCTCTCTCTCTCTCTCTCAAAAAAAAAAAAAATCAATAAAAACATATTTAAAAAAATAAATATAAAGGAAAGAAGGAAGGAAGGAAAGAAAGGAAGGAAGGAAGGAAGAAAAAAAAGGGTGGGGAGTAGAGAGCATTTCTGAAACACAAAACAGCCAGCAGAAAAACCCTGAGGCAGAAAGAGCTTGGCCTGTGAAAGGAATGCAAGGTGGCTGGTTAGGCTGGAGCCTAGTGTGCAGCAGGGACAGTGACGCAAGGAGGCTGGAGCTGCAGGCAATCAGGGCTGGGCCCTCAAAGAGCCTCAACTTGTCAGACTTGGGGTTTTATCTTAGTGCTATAGAAAATGACTACAGTTTTTCCAGATTTTCTTGAATCTGGTATTTAGCCTCATTCTGAAGTCCTCTCTTTAAGATCTGCATTCTTTAAAAGAACCTGTCTGAGGAATTAATTTACACTGATTGTGAAAGAGTAGTGGATCAACAGGCAAATCAGGCGTTTTCTTTAGTGTAGGAGTTAAGGCAGTGGTTCTCAGTGTTGGCTACAGAGTAGAATCATGTGGGAAGTTTGGAAAATTCCTGTTACTGGTTCAAGGTTTATGTGCTTAATGCTTCAAAGGCTAATATTCAAAACGTCAGAGTTTAAAGGAAAGGTGTGTTGATGGAGGAGATGTGGGGGTGCCTCATAGCTTCCACAAATCCATTTTAAGAGCACCTAGACTTTAGGCATCTTTTATGTCAAGGGAAGGGAGGAGGGGCAGGGCCAGAGGTGTGTGAGGATTTTATTTTATTTATTTTTTTATGCTCACCCGAGGACATTTTTGCATTTATCTTTAGATAGAATGGGAGGGAGAGAGGGTGGAAGAGAGAGAGAGAAACATCGATGTGAGAGGGACACATCGAGTGGTTGCCACCCACATGACCCCAATTGGGGCAGGGACAAACTGCAACGGAGGTATGTGCCCTTAGCGGGAACCAAACCCAGGCCTCTCTGGTTCGTGGCCGACGCTCTAACCCTGAGCCAAACTGGCCAGGACAGGGTGAGGGTTTTTAGACAGCTAGGTGCTAAAGAGATCCAAGGAAGAGCGCAAAATCAGAAAATCTCTTCATTCCTGGCTGGTCAGTTGACCTCTGCTGATCTGAGTCCCGTCTTGAGGCTCCAGAAATCTTTGATAGTCAATATTTTGTATATATCTCCCTACCTCTTCTGGAAACATGCCTTCTGACAAGGGGCTGTTCTTGCAAAAACTCAAGCCTCAAGCAGAATTCCTCTAGTTGATGAGCATATCTGTAACAGGAGCTAGTAGCCTGAAGGCCCTGGGAGAAATGCAGGCTAGAAAAAAAAAAAACAATAATGAATAAATAAATTTAAAAAAAAATTTTTTTTTAAAAAGAAAAGAAAAAGCAAGCATTTTACTCTATTTCACTCCTACTGCCTAGCTCCCCCTTTTGAGAGATTTGCTCTAACTAGTATGGAATAAAGCAAGAGTGTTTCTGAAAGCTTCTCGGTGATTCAAATGTGCAGCCAAAATTAAGAACTGGGAGGGAAACAAAGAAAGCTCAATGTTTTAACAGTCTTTTTTCCACTATCCATGCCTCCATTTTCAGAAGGAGTTCTTAAAAACAGTCAATATGCTGCCTTAGTTGGTGTGGGTCAGTGGCTGAGCATCGACCCATGCACCAAGAGATCACCAATTCGATTCCCATTCAGGGCACATACCCAGGTTGTGGGCCACATTGGCGGCCAGTCAATGTTCTCTCTCATCAATGTTTCTATCTCTTTCTCCCTCTCCCTTCCTTTCTCTCTAAAATCAATAAGGAAAAAAATATATTAAGAAAAAATAAATAAATGGCCCTAGCCGGTTTGGCTCAACAGTTAGAGCGTCGGCCTGTGGTCCAGAGACACCCAGTTCGGTTCCCACTGAGGGCATGTACCTCAGTTGCAGTTTGTCCCCAGCCCTGGTTGGTCGTGTGGTGGCAGCCACTTGATGTGTCCCTTTCACATCGATGTTTCTCTCTCTCTCTCTTCCTCTGTCTCCCTCCCACCACTCTATCTGAACAAAAAACGAAAAAATGTCCTCGGGTGAGGATGGAAAAAAAAAAAAAAGAAAAAGAAAATGCTTGTCAGGAACTATTCTCAGTACTTCACAAAAAGTAGACTCATAATTCTCACAATAACTCCACAAGAATGTTCTTACTATTTTACCAAAGGGATAAAGAATTGAGCCTTGGCCAGTTTGGCTCAGCGGTTAGAGCGTTGGCCTGAGGTCTGGAGAGACCCGGGTTCAGTTCCCGCTAAGGGCATGTACCTCGGTTGCAGTTTGTCCCTGGCCCTGGTTGGATTGTGTGGGTGGCAGCCACTCGATGTGTCCCTTTCACGTCGATGTTTCTCCCCCCCGCCCACTCTATCTGAACAAAATATCGAAAAATGTCCTCGGGTGAGGATAAAAAAAATAATAATAATAATGAATAAATAAATTTTTTTTTTAAATTTAAAAAAAAAGAAAAGAAGAAAATTGAGATAGAGTTTGAATTATTTGACCAAGGTCACATCACAGAAACAGCAGAGCTGTTGTTTGAACTGAGGCAGTCTGGCTCCAAAGTTCTTTTTATCTGCTTTGTTATAAGACTTCTATTTATGGAATCAGAAGAGAGGTGACAACTTGCTTTCTTTCTACATTGCCAGCACAGGTGTAGAGAAATGCTTATTGGACTTCAGGTCTTCCAGAGAAAACCAGATCTGAGCCCTAATTTTTTTTTTATCCTCACCGGAGGACATTTTTCCATTTTTTGTTCACACAGAGTGGGAGGGAGGGAGAGGAAGAGAGAGAGAGAGAGAAACATCGATGTGAAAGGGACACATCAAGTGGCTGCCACCTGCACGACCAACCAGGGCGGGGGACAAAATGCAACTGAGGTATGTGCCCTTAGCGGGAACCGAACCCAGAACTCTCTGGTCTGCAGGCGATGCTCTACCACTGATTGAGCCAAACCGCCAGGGCTGTTGGGTGGTTTTTAATAGGCTGGGGTAAGGACAGCTTGCGTAAAGATTGGGTGGGGCATAGATTTTTTTTTCTTTGTTGGGTCAGACCACTTCCTCTTGCTTTTAGTTGCTTAGCAACAATCTCTGAGCCTGTGCTATGAGGGCAAGATGGCAGTGTGCTCACTACCACCACCCCAGGAAGGTGTATAGTGGTCAAACCTTATTCCACTGCACATGTGGAACAGTGGTCTCAATATCTGCTCTTATTGGGGTAAGTGGTTAGAAGGGAGATAAGGATAACTACTTTGCAGTTGTCTTTTTTAAAATTTTTTTTCTTTATTAATTTTTAGAGAGAAAGGAAGGGATAGGGAGAGAGAGAGAGAAACATCAATGAGAGATAACATCGACTGACCTCCTCCTGCATGCCTCCCACTGGAGATTGAGCCTGCAACCTGGCCATGTGCTTTGACCAGGAATCAAACTGGTGACCTCCTGGTCCAAGGGTCAACGATCAACCACTGAGCCACACTGGCTGGGCTACTTTTGCAGTTTCTATAGGAAGTGGAGGAGTGGTTGCATTCTTGTGGTCAGCTTATCTGGCATTCCTTCTGCCTGTGGCGAAGTCCCTATGCTGTCTCTTAAGTATAAAAGTTGTAGAAGGAAACTACCAAAATATAACAAAAACCACTTATTTAAAACCATGCAAGTAGTATTCTAAATAGCAAGCCAAGTAAACAATTTAAATTAAAATCAGAAATTAGGCATAGAATTACAGTATCATCATCTTTATTTAAGATTGTCTTAGAAGTTTTAATAACTATAATAAGATATACTTTAAAAGAATAGTTTAAATTAGCTTTCTCTACTGATGACATTATTTACCTAAAAAAACCAACAGATTCAATAAAATGGTAATAGAAGTACCAAGAGAAATTACTAAGTTGGCTATATATCAAAGCAGTATACTAAATTCAGTAGGTTTTTCACTTTTCTGATAACTAGAACCTAGAAATGAAAAATGAGAAAAAATATTCTATATTCCATTCATAATAGTGAAAAATCTATAAAATGCTTAGAAATAAATTAATAAAAAATATAAAAATAAACCAATGAAATATTATTGGTAGGCATAATATGAAAATATTAGATCTGAGAAAATGGGAAGACACACTATATTCTTGAATGGGAAAAGTTAGCATAAAAAAATAACATTTCTGCCCAGCCGATGTGGCTCAGTGGTTGAGCATCAACCCATGCGCCAGGAGGTCACTGGTTTGATTCCCAGTCAGGGCACATGCCCGGATTGTGGGCCCAATCCTCAGTGGGGGGCATGCAGGAGGTAGCCAATCAATGCGTCTCTTTCTCTCTCTCTAAAAGCAATAAACAAAAAATTTTTTAAAAAAATAACATTTCTCCCAAAAGTAATATATTAATTAGTTGTCACTCTAATTATGTTTATTATGGAGTTGTATAAAATTCTCCTAACACCGATATGAAAAGTTAACTGTTACTTAAGAGCCAAAAATGTTGTGAAAAATAAAAACAATGAAGTGAGATTGTCGTATTAAATTCGGAACATATAGCCCTGTCTGGTTTGCCTCAGTGGTTAGAGCGTCGGTCCATGGACCAGAGAGACCTGGTTTGGTTCCTGCTAAGGGCACGTACCTTGGTTGTGGTTTGTCCCCGGCCCCACTTGGGGTTGTGCAGGAGGCAGCCATTCGATGTGTCCTTTTCATGTCGATGAGGAGTCCTCTCTCTTTCTGACTTCCTCTCTCTCTGTTCCACTTTATCTGAACAAGAAATGGAGAAATGTCCTCGGGGGAGGATAAAAAATTTAAAAAAAATTTGAACATTTAATACAAATACTCTATTAAATCAATATGATATTATAACAGGAAAAGACAAAAGGGTCAATAGACTAGAAAAAAACTTTTTTTTTTTTATCCTCCCCCGAGGACTTTTCCATTTTTTGTTCAGATAGAGTGGGGAGGGAGAGAGAGAGAGAGACATCAATGTGAAAGGGTCACATTGAGTGGTTGCCATCCACACAACCCAACCAGGACCGGGGACAAACTGCAACTGAGGTACAAGCCCTTAGCAGGAACTGAACCCGGGTCTCTCTGGACCACAGGCCGACACTCTACCACTGAGCCAAACCGGCCAGGGTGAAAAAAACAACTTTTATAGACATATGAATTTAAGGTGATTAACTGGAGAGAGGATGGATTTTGTTTTCTTTTAATTTTTTTCTTTTTTGAATTTTAGAGAGAGAAAGGGAGAGGGGAAGAGAGATAAAAACATGGATGAGAGAGAACATCAATTGGCCGTCTCATGCATGACCCCCATTGGGGATTGGGCCCACATCCAGGACAAGTGCCCTGACTAAAATCAAAATGGCGACCTCTTGGTGCATGTGCTGATGCTCAACCACTGAGCCACACTGGCCAGGTGGATTTTGTTTTTAGTATGGTAAACAGCATATAACATTGAATTTACCATCTTAACCACTGTTGTTTTTTAATCCTCATCCAAGGACATTTTTCCATTTATCTTCAGATAGAGCAGGAGGGAGAGAGGGGGGAAGAGAGAAAAACATTGATGTAAGAAAGACACATCAATTGGTTGCCTCCCACAAGACCTCGATCAGGGCTGGGGATCAAACCTGCAACTCAAGTACATACCCTTGCCTTTGGTCCGCAGGCTGACGCTCTAACCACTGAGAAAAACTGGCCAGAGTGGGATTTCCTTCTTTCTTTAAGGCTGCATAATATTTTATTTTACGTATATTCCACATTTTCTCTCTCTTTTTAAAAATATTTTATTGATTGATTTTAGACAGAGAGAGAGGTATGGAGAAAGAAACATTGATTTGTTGTTCCATCCATTTATGCATTAACTGGTTGATTCTTTCCCTCTCTCTCTCTCTCTCTCTCTCTCTCCCTCCCTCCCTCCCTCCCTCCCTTCTTATCCTCACACGAGGATACTTTTTGATATTTTGTTCAGATAGAGTGGGAGGGAGAGAGAGAGAGAAACATCGACGTGAAAGGGACACATTGAGTGGTTGCCACCCACACGACCCAACCAGGGCCGGGGACAAACTGCAACCAAGGTACATGCCCTTAGCGGGAACCGAACCCAGGTCTCTCTGGACCGCAGGCCAACGCTCCAACCACTGAGCCAAACCTGGCAGGGCCACTGGTTGATTCTTATATGTGCTCTGATCCAGATATCAAACCCACAACTTGGCATATTGGGAAAATGCTCTAACCAACTGAGCTACCTGGCCAGAACTATTTTATGTTTTGTTTATCTATTACTCTGTCAGTGGACACTTAGGTTACTTTCATCTCTTGACTGTAGTGAATAATGCTACAATAAACATAGGCATGCAAATATCTCTATGGTCTTGCTTTGAATTCTTTTGGTTATGTATCCATAAATGGGATTGCTGGAGTCATATGGTAATTTTAAAATAACTTTTGAGGAACTGAATACTGTTTTCCATAATGGCTGCACCATTTTACATTCCCACAAACAGTGCTTGAGAATTATCCTTTTCTATTTTTTTAATATATGTATTTATTGAATTGAGAGAGAGAGAAACATAACAACAATAGGTTGCATCCCACCTGGGTAATCCACAACCCGGTTATATGCACCATTCAGTGCACAGGACAATGCTCTACCTGTTGAGGCACACCGGCCAGGGTGAAGATTATCATTATTTAAAGTATTGATTTTATTAAACTTGAGGATCATCTTGATCCACTTAAGGCTTATCATTAAACATTAGTATTGCAGGCTTTGGCTGGTTTGGCTCAGCAATTAGAGAGAGCATCGGCCTGCGAACCAGAGAGTCCCAGGTTCAGTTCCCACTAAGGGCACATACTTCGGTTGCAGTTTGTCCTCAACTCCAGTTGGGGTCGTGTGTCTCTCTCACATCTGATGTTTCTCTCTCTCCCTCCCGCTCTATCTGAAAATAAATGCAAAAATGTCCTCGGGGTGAGGTAAAACAAAACAAAACTAAACTAAAAACAAAAACAAAACAAAAACATATCCTCAGGTAAGAATTAAAGAAAAAAGGATTTTGCAATATTTCTTTAAAAAGTGTTGAACTTTGTTCTGGAAGTTACTTTTGGGTCAACTTCATCTTTCTGAGGTTTGATTGTAAGTGTTCTAGGTGTGTGTAGGTAGCCTTTACTGAAGAGCCAGTTTAACTCCACTACTAAGGTGGGACTTCTGAGAGCTCTATTGAATGACTCATTTATTCAGTGGGGTATCCGACAGTATCTGATGGGCACTAGATAGATCCCAAGGCTTGTGTAAGCTCTTGGAATTTCCCTCATTACAGCTGCCCTGTAAATGTTTCTTCTTCAGCAGTTGTTCTTCTCCCAGCCTCATGAAGTTTCACCCTTCACACACAAGACTTGAATTTAGTCTAAAAGATTCCAGGGAGGAACACCTACTATGCACATTTCTGGAGTTCTTTTTCTGGCTCTTTTCTCTCCTATTCACTGTCCCACAAATTTTAGCTGTCTCAGCATCCCAGCACTTCAGTCTCTATTTTCTTATGAGACCTTCCTACACTGTGGCTGAAAATGGTCCTCAGGCAGAAAGCCAGGACAGTTCTAGTGCTCACCTAATTTATTTCCCTTTGCTCACTGAACGCGATCCTGTGCTGCCTGTTGTTCAGTTGTTTCATTTCCCCACCCTCACTTTCTAGGTGTTTACAGTTAGGGAAAGAGGAGTCCCAGAGCAGCAGAAATCTAGACTTGACTTAATAATCAAACTGATTCTTTGCAGCAACCCCTGATGTTCTTGAACATAACACAGCATCTGAAAATGGTTGATGAAAGTTCTTTTGCTCCCAAATATGGAGAAAACACACTAGGATGGAAGCCATATAGATGGTATGAATGCTGTCAAGTTCAGAGGTCACTTGAAGTTGTTTTGTAATGTAAACCACACTGGGGACTTTACAGGGACATAAAGAAGATAAATATTGTTAATTTATTTTTTCCACAAAGCATCTAGGGATTCCACTGGGGAAGAAAAAAATTGATTGTGTCTCAGCCAACCTCTACCTCCTTCTTATTCAATCATAATAAATAATGGAGATAATAAAATCTGTGCCTTTGAGAGATTTCTGTTTGGCTGTGTAGAAGTTACAACAAATAATATACTCATTATCAGTAAATGGTTTTCAATTATTCATTGATTTAACAAAATATTTTCAAATGCCTACAATGTGCCAGGCACTATGGTAGGCCATGGGCATACAAAGATAAGTAAAAGATAATCTCTGATATCAAGGGGCTTATGATATAGTGAGTAGACAAGCTCTTGATAATTATGATGCATTACACAACCACAAAATAAGAATATATATAGGGCATTATGGGATCATGGAGAAGATATAGCTAATCCAATTTAGAGGGCATGGTTAATAAAGTCAAACGCATCAGAGAAGGCCAAACAGATAACTGATAAATGTCTCCTGGATTTTACAATATGAAGATTCTTGTTAATTATGCCTGAGGAATGCTATGGAAAAGATGGAGTGGTTTGAGTACTGAAAATGTGGAGACAATGCATGATGACATCTTACTTAAAATGTGAATTTGAAATGGAAGACTCTCTTTTCTTCTCTCTCTCTCTCTCTTTTCCTCACCTGAGGATATTTGTCTATTTATCATCAGATAGAGTGGGAGGGACAGAGAGAGAGAAGGAGACAGAGAGAAACATCAATGTGATAGAGCCACATCGACTGGCTGCCTTCCATATGACCTGACCAGGGCCGGGATGAACTGCAACCAAGGTATGTGCCCTTGACTGGGAATCAGACCCAAGACCCTCTGGTCTGCAGGCTGACGTTCTAACCACTGAGCGAGCAAAACTGGCTAGCGCTGGAAGACTCCTTTAATGATGGAGAGGCAATATAATGTGAGATTAATATCTGGAGCCAAACTACTTACATTGGGAAGTTGGCTCTAATGTTTTTTAGTATGATCTTGATCAAGTTACTAAACCTTTCTGTACTTTGGTTTTTCTATCTGTAAATTGAGAATGATGCTAATAATACCTACTTTGTAGCATTGTTTTTGGTATTAAATTAGTTATTACATGTAAATAGAAGCCTGGTACATAGAAAATACTGAATAATTGTAGCCATTTCCATTATTATTAAGTAGAAGAGTTGGAAGATGAAGAACATATTTGTTGACTTAAGTTTTAGTGATCTAGAAGGCAAAGTAATTTACTGAATACCTGTTGTGGGTTTAATTAGGACCAAGAATACCAATTAACAAGACAGAGTATATCAGACTAGATTTTTTTTTAAAAGAGCAACTCAACTAGCCCTGGCCGGTTTGGCTCAGCAGTTAGAGCATCAGCCCACGGACCAGAGTCCTGGGTTTGATTCTGGTCAAGGGCATGTACCTCGGTTGCAGTTTGGTACCCAGCCCTGGTCGGGGTTGTGTGGGAAGCAGCCAATTGATGTCTCTCTCTCTCTCACATTGACACTTCTCTCTCTCTCTTTCCCTCCCTCCCTCCCACTCTACCTGAAGACAAATGGAAAAATATCCTTGGGTGAGGATTAAAAAGATAAATAACGAGAATCCTTTAAAAAAAAAAAAGCAACTCAACTAAATATTGTCTATAAGAAACCCATAGACAGAGATAGATTAAAAGTAGAAGTATGAAAAAAGATATACTATGCAAACACTAATCTAAAGCATCTTATAATAGTTATATTAATATCAGACACAGTAGACTTTGAAACAAAGAATAATATAAAGAATAAAAAGGGAAGTGGGAAAAATGGCGGCGGAGTGAACGGAGCTACACAGACCGTCTCCCAGAACCAAACTGGAATTACAACTATAACACAGACAAATCAACGGGAAAAACCAACAGAAAAGCAGCTTGCGAGGACCATACAACGAGGGACACTGACTCCATCCCGGTAGGCTTGCGAAGGCGCGAGACGGGGCTGGGAGCCCACGGTCGGCAGCTCGGCAGCGGCCTCAGCTGTAAGCGGCGCCCTCGGGTCACACTCCCAGGCGGCCCCGCAGCGCAGCCGGGACAGAGGCTGAAACAGCCACAGCCACTCACCTTGGGCTCCGGCGGAGGGAGGGCAGACTGGAC
Source organism: Molossus molossus (assembly GCF_014108415.1). Lineage (NCBI taxonomy): Eukaryota > Metazoa > Chordata > Mammalia > Chiroptera > Molossidae > Molossus > Molossus molossus. The sequence continues at coordinate 61,435,475 of NW_023425345.1, read as the reverse complement.
TGGAACTGTGTCGGGACACTCGGGGTTTGGAGGGCGCTCAGAGCTTTGGCTGAGTGCAGCCACTCAGGACGGTGGCCACATTGCTCCTTCCCAGGGCTCTGAGGAGAGGCAGCAGCCCCTCCCTCGGAGATCCAACCCCACCCTGTGGGCCATTGAAGTGCTAATTGAGGCTCACTAACAACCAACATCTGCCCCACCCTCGTGAAAGCCCCTTGGCTGAGCACCAGAGGGAGTTTTTCAATCAACTGACAACCCAAAACTCATCAGTTAACCTAGACTGCTAGCCTCCAGACAAAAAGCTAGAGGATAACAGTACGTTTCCTGGGCTGGCAACTTTAACCAGGAAAGTAAGACTTGACAGTGGTGTTCAACGCGGGTCCTCCCTCGCTCATCTAAACACAGGAGAGGGAGCCACAAACAGCAGAACACCAACACCCACAGGGAGAACTTGACAGGCTCCAAAGCCCACAGTGATAGCCAAAATGGTGAAACAAAGAAACAGAAGCCAAATGAAAGAGCAAGAGACCTCCACCGAAGATGAGATCAATGTGGAGCAATTAGGCATGTTAACAGAGCTAGAATTCAGAGCCATGATCTTGAGGAAGCTGAACAGCATGAGTAAGGACATAGAGACACTGAAAATAAGCCAAATGGAAATTAAAAACCAACAAGAAGAGATAAAAAATGACATATCCGAAATGAAAAACACATGGGAAGGTTTAAAAAGCAGAGTAGGGCCCTGGCCGGTTTGGCTCAGCGGTTAGAGCATCAGCCTGCGGTCCACAGAGACCCGGGTTCGGTTCCCGCTAAGGGCATGTACCTTAGCTGCAGTTTGTCCCCGGCCCTGGTTGGGTCGTGTGGGTGGCGGCCACTCGATGTGTCCCTTTCACATCGATGCTTCTCTCTCTTCCTCTCTCTCCTTCCCGCTCTATCTGAGTAAAAAATGGAAAAATGTCCTCGGGTGAGGATAAAAAAAAAATAAAAATAAAAAAAATAAATCCAAGAAAACTACTCTGCCCTACCAGTCTTCTCACCTTTAAAAAAAAAATAAAAAAAATAAAAAAGCAGAGTAGGGGAAGCTGAGGACCGGATCAGTGAATTAGAAGACAGGGTAGAAAAAATCAACCAATCAGAAAAACAAAAGGAAAAAACTATTAAAAAACAGGAAGACAGCTTAAGAGAACTATGGGACAACTGGAAACGTAATAATATTCGCATCATAGGAGTCCCCGAAGAAGAAGAAAAGGAGCAAGGGATAGAGAATATATTCAAAAAAATAGTGAGAGAAAACTTCCCTAATTTGGTGAAGGAAGAAGGCAATCAAGTTCAAAAAGCACAGAGAGTCCCAAGTAAGAAGAACCCAAACAGGCCCACACCAAGACACATAGTAATTAAAATGCCACAAATTAAAGACAAAGAGAGAATCCTAAAAGCAGCAAGAGATAAGCAACAGGTTACCTACAAAGGGAACCCCATAAGGCTCTCAGCTGACTTCTCACAAGAAACACTACAGGCCAGAAGAGAATGGCATGAAGTAATCAAAGTCATGAAAAACAAGAATCTGAATCCAAGACTACTCTACCCAGCAAGGCTATCATTCAAAATAGAAGATCAAATAAAGAGCTTCCCAGACAAAAAAAAAGCTAAGGGAATACATTAGCACCAAACCAGGACTGCAAGAAATGTTAAAAGGACTGCTGTAATTAGCAGTAGAAATGGGAAGAAAAATAGAACCACACTAAACAAAAATGGCAATAAATAAGTACATATCAATAATCACCTTAAACGTAAATGGATTGAATGCTCCCATAAAGAGACACAGAGTAGCTGATTGGATAAGAAAGCATGACTCATCTATATGTTATTTACAAGAGACCCACCTCTCAACAAAAGACTCACATCGGTTGAAAGTGAAGGGATGGAAAAAAATTTTCCAAGCAAATGGAAAGCAAAAAAAAGCTGGGGTAGCAATTCTCATATCTGATAAAATAGATTTCAAAATGAAGACCATAACTAGAGACAAAGACGGCCACTACATAATATTGAAAGGATCTATCCAACAGGAAGATATAACCTTGATAAACATATATGCACCCAATATAGGAGCACCAAAATATATTAAAAATCTTCTGGAGGACTTCCAAGGAGAAATCGACAACAATACAATCATAGCAGGGGACTTCAACACCCCGTTGACAGCACTGGATAGATCCTCTAGGTAAAAAATTAGCAAGGAAACAGAGACTCTAAATGAAGCACTAGACCAAATGGATTTAATAGATATCTACAGAGAATTACACCCCAAAACAACAGAATACACATTCTTCTCAAGTGCACATGGAACATTCTCAAAGATAGACCACATGATAGAACACAAACTAAATCTCTACAAGTTCAAGAAGATTGAAATCATATCAAGCATCTTCTCAGATCACAATGGCATGAAACTAGAAATCAATTGCAACAAGAACATGCAAAGACATTTCAACACATGGAGGCTAAATAGCATGTTATTAAACAATGAATGGGTCACCGAGGAGATCAAGGAAGAAATTAAAAACTTCCTGGAAACCAATGAAAATGAACACACAACAACACAAAATCTATGGGATGCAGCAAAAGCAGTTCTGAGAGGGAAGTTCATAGCACTACAGGCCTACCTCAAAAAACAAGAAAAATTTCTAATTGACTGTCTAACCTCACAACTTAAAGAATTAGAAAGCAAACAAAAAGAAAACCCCAGAGCAAGTAGAAGGAAGGAAATAGTAAAGATCAGAGCAGAAATAAATGACATAGAGACCAAAAAAACAATTCAAAGGATCAATGAAACAAAGAGCTGGTTTTTCGAAAAGATAAACAAGATAGATGGACCCTTAGCTAGACTCACCAAGAAACAAAGAGAGAGAACCCAAATACACAAAATCAGAAATGAAAGAGGAGAAGTAACAACCAACACCACGGAAATACAAAAGATCATTAACAACTACTATGAACAACTATATGGCAACAAATTCGACAATCTCAGCGAAATGGACAAATTTCTAGAAACACACAGTCTCCCAAAACTATTCCCGGAAGAGATAGAAAACTTGAACAGACCAATAACAACTAAGGAAATTGAAGAGGTAATCAAGACTCTCCCAGCAAACAAAAGCCCAGGCCCAGATGGTTTCACCGGGGAGTTTTACAGAACATTCAAAAAAGAACTAACACCCATTCTCCTCAAACTATTTCAAAAAATTCAAAAAGAAGGAAGACTTCCAAACATGTTCTATGAGGCCAGCATAATTCTAATTCCAAAACCAGAAAAAGACACTACGAAGAAAGAAAACTACAGGCCAATATCCCTGATGAACATAGACGCCAAAATCCTGAACAAAATACTAGCAAATCGGATCCAGAAATACATCAAAAAAATTATTCACCACGACCAAGTGGGATTCATTCCAGGGATGCAAGGCTGGTACAATATTCACAAATCAATAAACGTGATACACCACATTAACAAAATGAAGAATAAAAACCACATGATCATATCAATAGATGCTGAAAAAGCATTCGACAAAATCCAGCATCCATTTCTGATAAAAACGCTCAGCAATGTAGGAATAGAGGGATCATATCTCGACATAATAAAGGCCATATATGAAAGACCTACAGCCAACATCATACTCAATGGACAGAAACTAAAAACATTTCCATTAAGAACAGGAACAAGACAGGGATGTCCACTTTCGCCACTCTTATTTAACATTGTACTGGAAGTCTTAGCCACAGCAATCAGACATGAAGAAAAAATAAAAGGGATCCAAATTGGAAAGGAGGAAGTGAAACTGTCATTATTTGCAGATGACATGATATTGTACATAGAAAACCCTAAAGACTCCATCAAAAATCTATTAGACTTAATAAATGAATTTGGCAAAGTAGCAGGATACAAAATTAACGTCAAGAAATCGACGGCATTCTTGTACATCAATGATGAACTCACAGAAAGAGAAACTGAAAAAACAATCCCATTTACCATCGCTCCAAAAAAATTACGATACCTAGGTATAAACTTAACCAAAGAAGTAAAGGACCTATTTGCAGAAAACTACAGGTCATTGAAAAAAGAAATAGAGGAAGATATAAAAAAGTGGAAGCACATACCCTGTTCATGGATTGGAAGAATTAACATAATTAAAATGTCCATACTACCCAAAGCAATCTATAGATTCAATGCAATCCCCATCAAAATACCAACGACATATTTCATAGAACTAGAACAAATACTTCAAAAGTTCATATGGAACCAAAAAAGACCCCGAATAGCCACAGCAATCTTGAAAAAGAAGAACAAAGTTGGAGGGATCACAATACCAGATATCAGGTTATACTACAAAGCGACTGTAACCAAAACAGCCTGGTACTGGCACAAGAACAGGCATATAGACCAGTGGAACAGAACTGAAAACCCAGAAATGGACCCAAGGCAATACGCTCAATTAATATTTGACAAAGGTGGCAAGAGCATACAGTGGAGTAAAGACAGCCTCTTTAATAAATGGTGTTGGGAAAATTGGACAGCTACATGCAAAAAAATAAAACTAGACCATCAACTTACACCATACACAAAAATAAACTCAAAATGGATAAAAGACTTAAATGTGACCCGTGAATCCATAAAAATTCTAGAAGAAAATGTAGGCAACAAAATTTCGGATATCATACGGAGCAGAATTTTCACTGATACATCACCTAAGGCAACAGAAATAAAGGAGAAAATGAACACATGGGACTACATCAAACTAAAAAGCTTCTGCACAGCAAAAGAAACAATCATCAAAATGGAAAGGCAACCCACTGTATGGGAGAACATCATTGCCAATGATGTATCAGATAAGGGGTTAATTTCCAATATATACAGAGTGCTCATACAACTCCACAAAAGGAAGACAAAGAACCCAGTTAAAAAATGGGCAGAGGAGCTGAATAGACACCTCTCCAAACAGGACATACAAATGGCCAAGAGACATATGAAGAAATGCTCAACATCACTAATCATCAGAGAGATGCAAATTAAAACAACAATGAGGTATCACCTCACACCTGTCAGAATGGCCACCATCAACAAATCATCAAACAACAAGTGTTGGCGAGGGTGTGGAGAAAAGGGGACTCTAATACACTGCTGGTGGGAATGCAGACTGGTGCAGCCGCTATGGAAAACAATATGGTGCTACCTCAAAAAATTAAAAATTGAACTTCCATTTGACCCAGTGATCCCACTGCTGGGAATATACCCTAAGAAGCCTGAAACACCAATCAGGAAGAATATATGTACCCCCATGTTCATAGCAGCACTATTTACAATAGCTAAGATCTGGAAACAGCCCAAGTGTCCACCAGTAGACGAATGGATCAAAAAGCTGTGGTACATATACACAATGGAATACTATGCAGCGGTAAGAAAGAAAGATCTCTTATCCTTTGAGACGACATGGAGGGACCTGGAAAGTATTATCCTAAGTGAAAGAAGCCAAGCAGAAAAAGACAAATACCACATGATCTCACTTATATACGGAATATAATGAACATAACAGTCTGAGGAATACAGTAGACCCAGACACATGGAAGTAGGACACAGACTGACATCCCTCAGAAGAGGGGATGGGGGGTGGGGGGGTGGGAAGAGATAAACCACAGAACTTATATGCATGTATGCATGACCAATGGACATGGACAACTAAGCCGGGGACAGGGTGGAGGGGGGGGGGGTGCCAATGGGGTAAAAAGGTAAAATATCTGTAACAAAAAATAAATAAATAAAAAAAATTCAAAAAAAAAAAAAAAAAAGGGCCCTGGCCAGTTTGGCTCAGCGGTTAGAGCGTTGGCCTGCGGTCCGGAGAGACCCGGGTTCGGTTCCCGCTAAGGGCACGTGCTTCGGTTGCAGTTTGTCCCCGGCCCTGGTTGGTCATGCGGGTGGCAGCCACTCGATGTGTCCCTTCACGATGTTTCTCTCTCTCTCTCCCTCTCCCTTCCTCTCTCTCCCTCCCACTCTATCTGTGCAAAAAATGGAAAAATATCCTTGGGTGAGGATTAAAAAAAAAAAAAAAGAATAAAAAGGGATATTATGTAATAATGGGTCAATTCTCCAAGAAGACATAACAGTCCTAAATGTCTACACACCTCACAACTGAACTTCAAAATACACGGGGGAAAATAGAAATAAAAGGTAGAACTGAAAGGAAAAATAGTCAAATCTACAAGTTGGAGATTTCAACACAGAAGCAGTTACCAGAAAATCAATAAAAATAGGGACAATCTGGCCCTGGTCAGTTTGGCTCAGCGGTTGGAGCATTGGCCTGCGGTTCAGAGAGACCCGGGTTCAGTTCCCGCTAAGGGCACCTACCTCAGTTGCAGTTTGTCCCTGGCCCTGGTTGGGTCGTGTGGGTGGCAACCACTCGATGTGTCCCTTTCACATCGATGTTTCTCTCTCTCTTTCTCCTTCCCACTCTATCTGAACAAAAAAATGGAAAAATATCCTTGGGTGAGGATTAAAAAAAAAAAAAGATAGGGACGATCAGAATAATCCTAGCAATTCACTCGACCAAATTGACATAAAAAACTTGACCCAACAACAAAATGCATCCTTTCAAATACACATAGACTATTCACTAGAATAGTCCAGATTCTTGACCATGAGACAAATTTAAGCAAATTTAAAGAAAAAAATTATTCAAAATATGTCTGGCTGGTGTGGCTCAGTGGTTGAGCATCAACCCACGCACCAAGAGGTTGCCAATTCAATTCCTGGTCAGGACACATGCCCAGGTTGTGGGCCCAATCCCCAGTGGGGGTCATGCAGGAGGCAGCCAATTGATGTTCTCTCTCATCAATGTTTCTATCTCTCTCTCTCTCTCTCTCACTTACTCTCTCTCTAAAATCAATAAAGAAAAAATAAATTTTTTATTATTATTCAAAATATGTTCTCAAACCAAAACAATTGAATTGTAAATCAATAGCAGAAAGATACATGGCAAATCTCAGATATTTGGGACTTAAATGACATTTATAAATACCAATTTTCTACTGCTGCTATAACAAATCACCACAATTTTAGGTAAGACATCTGACATAGGTCTCCCTGGGCTAAAATCAAGGTATTGGAAGAGCTGCATTCCTTTCTAGAGGATCAAGAGGAAAGAGTGTTTTTTCCCCTTTTCCAGCTTTCAGAGACCACCTGCATTCCTTACTTCATGATTCCTTTTCTATATCTTCAAAGCTAGCAGCAGAGGTGGATCATACCACTCTGACCTTGCTTTTGTCATTACATCTCCTGTTTCTGGCTTCTACTTTTCCCCCCTCCTCTTTATTGTATTTATTTTAAAAAAATTTTTTTCTTCATTGATTTAGAGAGAGAGGAACAGAGAGGGAGAGAGATAGAAACATTGATGAGAGAACATTGATTGGCCACCTCCTGCATGTCCCCACTAGGGATTTGGTCCACAGCCTGGGCATGTGCCTTGACTGGGAATTAAACCAGCAATCTCTTGGTGCATGGATAGATGTTCAACCACTGAGCCACACCAGCCGGGTCCCCCTCCTCTTTATTGAATTTATTGGGGCGACACTGGCCAACAAAATTATACAGATTTCAGGTGCATAGTTATATAATACATACTCTGTACACTGTACTGTGTGTTCAGTACCCCAAGTCAAGTCTCTGTCCATCATCATTTAGTTCCTCTATACCCTCTTCCACCCCCATCCCCTTGCAATCACCACATGACTTCTACTTTTACGGATACTTGTGATTACACTGGGCATCCCTGGATAATCCAGGATAATTTCACTATTTTTGTTGTTGTTAATCCTCACCTGAGGACATTTTTTCATTGATTCCTAAATAGAGTAGAAAGGGGGGGGGGGGGAGAAACATCAATGTGAAAGAGACACATCAATTGGTTGCCTCCTGCACAACCCTAACCAGGGCTGGGAATGAACCTGTAACACAGATATATGCCCTTAACTAGGAATCAAACCCGAGACGATTCAGTCCTCGGGCTGATGCTCTAACCACTGAGCAACCGGCCAGAGTTCATCCCACTATTTTAAGATCAGTTGATTAGCAACCTTAATCCCATCTGCAAACTTAATTCTCCTTTGTCATGTAAACTAAATTTATGTCACAATCTTGGTTAAGTCTGACAACCTTCCCAAAATTTACATTTTTGAAACTTTTTTTTTTTTAACTATCTAAACAGATGAAGACCACACTTTTTTTGTCTTTATTGATTTTAGAGAGTGAGGAAGAGAGAGAGAGAGAAACGTTGACATGAAAGGGACACATCAAGTGGCTGCCACCTGCGTGACCAACCAGGGCCGGGGACAAACTGCAACCAAAGTACGCGCCCTTAGCGGGAACCGAACCCGGGTCTCTCTGGACCGCAGGCCAGGCCGACACTCTAACCACTGAGCCAAACCAGCCAAGGCAAGACTTTTTCTTTTTATTTATTTTTTATTTATTTATTTTATTCTCACCCGAGGACATTTTTTGGTATTTTGTTCAGATAGAGTGGGAGGGAGAGAGAACATCTACGTGAAAGGGACACATCACTACGTGAAAGGGACACATCAAGTGGTTGCCACCCACACGACCCAACCAGGGCCGGGGACAAACTGCAACAGAGGTACGTGCCCTTAGCGGGAACCGAACCCGGGTCTCTCTGGACCGCAGGCCGACACTCTAACCGCTGAGCCAAATCGGCCAGGGCAAGACTTTTTCTTTTTAACTGAGAGATTACTTTGAGTTATTTCCATGGGACACCTCAAGGATTTATTCTCTCTTATGAAAAAAAGTTTTTAAACTAATTAGCCCTATTTAATATGCTTGAAATTACATGGGAAGCTTTGCCAAATAAAAGTAATAGTAGTAATAACTGTTCTATTTGTATACATATGTTTTTATTAAAATGGATGTTCTAAAAATGTCAGCCTGTTCTAGGGAGGAACTGGCAAAGATTCAAAGTCAAGTTTAAACAGGGACCTCCCAGAGGTAGCAGGTGTCTTGGTAGTGGCATTGGACAAGCCAAAGTGATGGTTTTCTGTGGGGGAGTCCAGCAGTGGTACTCCAGATTTTTGTGGTCCACACATTGGGAGTTTATAAATTATTTCCAATGCTCAATGCACATTTCTGATAAGCCATGTGCAACATCTTAAAATCTTGCATATTATTTGTTCTTTATATATTAAAATTGTATATTGAATCTAAAAAGATACATATGAACTTTGTATTATTCTTTATGTCATTTGACAGTGATTATTATTATTTTTTTATTATATATTTTTCTTTACTGATTTTATAGAGAGAGGAAAGGAGAGGGAGAGAGAGATGGAAACATCGATGAGAGAGAACATCGATTGGCCGCCTCCTGCATGCCCCCCACTAGGGATTGGACCCACAATCTGGGCATGTGCCCTGACTGGGAATCGAACCAGTGACCTCTTGGTGCATGGGTCAATACTCATCCACTGAGCCACACCAGCCGGGATACAGTGATTATTATTTACCGCCCCCCCCCCCCCCCAAATGGTGTCTTGAAATGTTATATCTCACAGACAGGCAAAGTTTTTTAATCAGTTGCATTATAATCTAATCTATAACCATGCCACTTTAAGTTCTGTCATTTACAGACAGTCATTGTTTTATTCTAATGCATTTGCAGATATGTTATATCTTTAAAAAAAATCCATGAAAAGGACTCTGACTTACTCTAAATTACAGATTTCTAAGCAGGTTGTATCTTTGAACTAGATGAATATTTAGGAATAACTGAATTCATGAAAATACTGGCAAATAATCAGGATAAACAGAAAAATGGTTATGGAACTAAATGAACTGAGAATATTATTCTTATGACTGTTTTCAATATTGCTAATTTTTAAATCTTTTTGTTTTCCAAATATAAGGAAAACTGAAAGGAGACATTCTGCATTATTATCAATGGCTCATTAACCAAGTTATATGGACTGATGAATTAATAACATTGATTTTACAGTGTGTTTCTAGGAGACAAAGACGTCAAAAACCATGACTTAAAACCAGGAGATTTTTTCCATTGGGAAAGACTTTAATTAAAGACTCTCCAACAGTGTTGAAAGGGACCTTACCTTATCAGGTGCCTAACCGTGAATGGACATCTGCCCGACTCTGATACTCACCTCCATCTACATTGGAGATCAAAGACCTTTCAAGAATGAAAAGCCCAGACATCGGAAATAGACAGCCATCCTGAGACACTGACAAGGCCTGTATACCTACAAAGTAATGTTGCTGCTAATATTAATAATAATTATTATACTTGTTGTTTAGACTTTTCTCAAACCCTATGTATATAGCCCAACTGTTAATAATTATTGAAGGTGTATAAGATAACTTTTTGCATTATCAATAATACTCTTTTTTTTTAATCCTCAACCGAGGACATTTTTGCATTTATCTTCAGATAGAGCGGGAGGGAGAGAGGGAGGAAGAGAGAGAGACCCATCGATGCGAGAGAGACACATCGACTGGTTGCCACCCACACGACCACAACCAGGGCCGGGGACAAACTGCAACCGAGGTACATGCCCTTAGCGGGAACCGAACCCAGGAGTCTCTGGTCTGCAGGCTGATGCTCTATCTGCTGAGCAAAACCAGCCAGGGTAATAATACTCTTTTTATAATTTCTCTTATGAAATTTAGAAAAAATGCTATTGCAAAAGTTGGTAAAAAAAAAAAAAAAAGAAAGAAATATTAAGAAAGGAATTTTATATATAAACCTCAAAACCTAATTATGAAAATGTATTTACCTCCTAACCTAATCAAGACTACTAACTATATTAATTCCAACAGAAGCTGCAATGGGCCAAAGTAAACAGAAACCCATCACATGGTCAAATTATAAAAAAAAAATGTATGTTATGCCCTCAAACTATAAGTGAATATTATACTGGATGCAAAATATAAAAAAGTATGATAGACAACAATACCTAGATCATAGTAGCTTGTTGGTTAGAAATAATCCAGAGTGTTTTTCTTAACAGGGGCCCATAAAACCTGACTGCCTCCCATTTACCTGCCTTTCACTTTGATGAAAAAAAAAATTCTGCCTTGATTTCCCTCCAAGATTAAGGTCTTGCCCTATACCCAATGGCTCATTGTTCAGCAAGACAAACCCTAATGCTAAGACTTCCTAGGGATGAGCCTTCCTAGTACTGTGGGACCACTTTATCCAACCAAAGGTTGGTCATCACTGCAGGAGGCAGCCAATTGATGTTGATGTTTCTTTCTCATGGATGTTTCTATCTCTTTCTCCCTCTCCCTACCCCTCTCTCTAAAAATCAATTTTAAAATATTTTAAAAGTTAATTAAATAAATAAATGGTTCAGCCCTGGCCGGTTTGGCTCAGTGGTTAGAGCGTCGGCCTGCAGTCTAGAGAGACCGGGGCTTGGTTCCCGCTAAGGGCACGTATCTCAGTTGCAGTTTGTCCCCGGCCCTGGTTGGGTTGTGCGGGTGGCAGCCACTCGATGTGTACCTTTCACGTCGATGTTTCTCTCTCTCTCTTCCTCTCTCTCCCTCCCACTCTATCTGAACAAAAAATGAAAAAATGCCCTCGAGTGAGGATTAAAAAAAAAGGTTCAAAGGAGGGACACCTATACAAATGGGGATTTGGGGGAGTCACTGGCAGATGGAGCTTCAAGGAATTGGAGGTTTGTACAAAGGCAGAGAGAGAGAGAGAGAGAAATTTATTAAAAATGAAGGCATAAGATTACTGGTACTTGGGAGGTTTGGTCATTTATTTTGCATCTACCATGTTCCAGACATTATTCTGGACACAGGATATAATGGTAAGCAAGGCAGATCTTTACTACCATAGAGTTTACAGCTCAAGTAATGGAAAATAAATAATTGTCATATTCAGTGATACATGCTAGAAAGTACTTAAAAAGTGGCATGAGAAATGGTATGATTTTATTTTTATTTTATTTTATTTTTAAAATATTTTTCTTTATTGATTTTATTTATTTTTTTTAAATTCTTTTATTTATTGATTTTAGAGAGAGAGAGAGAGAGAGATAGAAACATCAATGAGAGAGAACATCAATTGGCTACCTCCTGCATGCCTCCCACTGGGGATCGGGCCCACAATCTGGGCATGTGCCGTGACCAGGAATCGAACTGGCAACCTCTTGGTGCATGGGTCAACACTCAACCACTGAGCCACACCAACCAGATGAGAAATGGTATGATTTTAAATAAGACCTTACCAAACAGGAATGAGCAGCCAATAGAGAAAACACTCAAGCCAGTGGTACTTACTGAATGCTGAAATCCTCAGTATACATGTGTATTTCCAAACATCCCATTAGACCATCGCAGCTATTGAAAAGCTCTCCAATCTCAACATCACAAATCTCTCATAAGAACCCTTAACTAAATTATTTCACCAGGAGAAAAAAATTTCTCTAAGAGCTTTTCCATTTCCACACTGATTTATTTCTCAAAAAGATTGGAAAATATAGTCATTCAGGCCTAGTTTAAGTGTACAAATCCCTTTAGAATTTCCAGTTCCATGTAACTGCTGACATCTAGGTTTTAAAAGTGAATATACTAGACTGACTCAGTGAGGCTGCTACCACTCTGAACTAAACCTTTTTAGTACTTTAGAAATTTTGGCTACACAATTCTATTGCCAATTATGCCAAGCATATACTTCCATCTGATACAACCTCGTGCTCTGGTTATTTCAAAATACAATTTATAAATGGAAATATAAAATACACATTAGAATTAAACAAAGTGTTTGGCTTCTTTACTTGTTCTCCCCCTTTAACCTTTGAGATTATATATATTTTAGAAGAAATTGTTGAATTCTGAGAATCTGGAAGTTTGGCTTAAATTTCTTCTTTGATAAAAATATATAGTTTCTTGAGACACCTTTTTAAAAAAAAAAAAAAAGTTTATTGATTTTTAGAGAGAGAGGAAGGGAGAAGAGAGAAACATCGTTGTGAGAGCACAACATCAATCAGGTGCCTCCTGCACAACCCCCGCCAGGGACCAAGCCTGCAACCTGGCACGTGCCCCAACCAGGAATCAAACCGGCAACTTCTCGGTGCACAGAGACGACACCCAACTACACTGGCCAGGGCTCTTGAGACACTTAGTTAACATTGTCACTTTAGGAATAAATGGGTTGGGAACTTTCTCCCTTCACTAGCTTATATGTTTCTTGGAACTTTCTTGTTTTCTACAACTGTGAAGAAAACCTCCCAGTGGTTTCTCTTTTTTTCATGTTGAGGGACTTCTGAGTTCCAGTCTTATTTGTTTATTTATTTTTTAAATCCTCACCCATTTTCATTGATTATTAGAGACAAAAAGGGAGAGAAACATCAATGTGAGAGAGAAACATCAACCAGCTGCCTCCTTCATGCTCCCCAACCAGGGCTGGGGATCAAACCCGCAACCTGGGTATGTGTTCTTACTGAGAATCAAACCCACAACATTTCAGTGTACTAGATGATGCTCCAACTGAGCCACACTGACCTCGTAAATTTTATTGAGCTACTTGTGCCCCTTTGTGGCCAATGCTTACTATTACAGCTCAGTTTTGTTTGCCAACAAGAGGCATCTGAAATGTTGCTTCACATACAGGAGAAATAGTGGGTCTCATCACCAAAGGGAAATGAGATCAGAACCAGTTGGAACCTAGAGGCATAGCCCTTGACATAGAAGAGAGTAGATACCTGTTAGCAAGGACTGAATTCTGATTAAAAGGAGAAGGTGTGGATGCCAGTTTGGCATCAAACACAGCTGTTATAGAGCTTCCAGTCAGGATGGTGGAGCAGTTGAATGTAGTGCTCACATCCTCCCACAACCACATCAGAATTGCAACTGAACTACAGAACAACCATCATTCAGAGCCGCCTGAGATCTAGTGGAACGGAGGTGCTATGGCTGGAGATGTGAAGAGGAGGCTGCAGATGGAGATGCAGAGCGAGCTGGTCCCACACCTAGGTGTGCCAGTTGACAATTAAGAGAGATGTCTTTGCTGTGGAAGTCCCCTGTGGGGAGAGGGTGGTCCCAGCCCCACACCAGAACCCCCAGCTGGGGGTCCAGTGCTAAGAGGAGAAGTCCCCATAGCTTCTGTCTGTGAAAACCCATAGGTATTATAGTTGAGTGAGTCTGAGGGCTGCTGGAGTCCGGAGAGTTCTTAGAGGAGCCATACATGAACTTACTTGGACTCACTTGCTCTGATCTCCAGTACTGGGGCAGCAGCTAAAAGGGTACTGGGAACATATGGGGAGGGACTACATTGTCTAGCATCAGGATAAAGGCTGGAGGGGCAGATTTCTCCCAGATAGAAGTGCTAGCAGAAGCCATTGTTCCTTTGCTGAGCCCTCCCCGCACAGAGCCAGCAGATGAGTGCCTTATCTGAGTATCAGTCTGGCTGACACTGTTTGCCCCATCCTGCTGATTCCCTGGCACTCTGTCCCATCCAATCTGTGGACCCACTTAAACCATTTCCAGTGGCTTTTCCATACAAGCAGCCTCTCTTGGCTCATGCTTTGGATGTTCCTAAAATCTCTCAAACAAGTAGCATCTGGCCTCTGCGTACCCCATACTCTTGCTAAGTGGCCCTAGGCCTGGCACTAGTGGCAGCTGGCCTTGGTTTGCAATGTGGTCTATTCCTGGGCACCTCCAAGCCCAACACAAGTAGTAACCATCTGCAAATTGCTCTGTAGTTCATGCTGATGGCTCTCTCAGGCAGTGGCTGACCTTGGCCTAGATGTCCTGGAAGACCCCAGAGCCAGCACACCCAGTGGACAGCTTCAGACCCCACTAAAGCATCACCCAACCACCTCAAAAAGTGGCACACTCAAAAGTGGATTCAGCAGGTACAAAGTCCCACTAAAGTTAGTCCTGCTCTGTGGGGTCAGCCCCTGCACAGCAGATTCTCTATGGTGGTTATGGCCAATCCTCGAAGCCAACTGGCCTGGGGGGGAGGGGTGTCAATCCCTCCCATTGACATGCCAACAGTAATCAAGGCTCAACTACAAAAGGAAGGTGCACAAAGCCTACATGGGGGAGGGGGCGCACCTAGAGCATCCAACTCAAGTGACTAGAGAGGCTGCACCACTCAATCCTACAGGACATCTACTACATAAAGCCACTCTACCAAGACCAGGAGACATAGAAGCTCTATCAAATACATAGAAGCAAAGAGAGGCTATCAAAATGAAGAGACACAGAAACATGTTCCAAATGAAACAACAAAACAAACTCGAGAAAAAGAACTAAACAAAATGGAGACAAGCAATCTTAAAGATGCAGAATTCAAAACTCTAGTTATAAGGATATTCAATGAACTTAGGGTAAGAGTAGATAAACTCAGTGAGAACTTAAAAAGCTAGGAAACATAAAAATGGAGATGGAAAACATAAAAATAAACCAGTCAGAAATAAAGAATATACTAGCTGAAATGAAGACTAAATTACAGGGAATCAACAGTAAAATAGATGAAGCAGAGAATCAAATCAGCAATGTGGAATATATGGAATCAGAAAACACCCAATCAGAAGAGCAAAAGAAAAAAATTTTTAAAAAATGAGGATAACCCAGAGACATGGAAGTGGGGAATCAGACTGACAAACCTAAAAAATGGGGGTGGGGGTGGGCAGAAAGAGATAAACCAAAGAACTTATATGTCTATATGCATAACCAATGGGCATAGACAACAATACTGTGAAGGGGGGGCGGGAGTGGGGAGGAGGGTGTCAATGAGGGGAAAAGTAGAAACGTGTAACAAAAATAAATTAATTAATAAAATAAAAAATGAGGATAGTGTAAGGAGCCTCTGAGACAACTTCAAGCATACCACCATTCGCATCATTGGGGTGCCAGAAGGAGAAGAGATTGAGCAAGGAATTGAAAATCTATTTGAAAAAATAATGACAGAAAACTTCCCTAACTTGGTGAAGGAAGTAGATATACAAGTCTAGAAAGCACAGAGAATCACAAATAAGATGAACTCAAAAAGGCCCACACCAAGACATATCATAACTAAAATACCAAAGACAAAGAGAGACTCTTAAAAGCAGCAAGAGAAAAGCAGTTAGTTACCTACAAGGGAGCTCCCAAAAGACTGTCAGTTGATTTCTCAACAGAAACTTTGTAGGTCAAAGGGAGTGGCAAGAAATATTCAAAGTGATGAAAAGCAAGAACCTACAACTGAAGTTACTTTACCTAGCAAAGCTATCATTTAGAATTGAAGGACAGATAAAGGGCTTTCCAGACAAGATAAAGCTAAAGGAGTCATCACCACCAAACCAGTATTATAAGAAATGTTAATGGATTTTCTTTAAGAAGAAAAAGAAGGGAAAAAAAGGGATAAAAAATACAAATAATAAAATGGCAATAAATACACATATCTACCAACAAAAAAAATAGTTTATTTTTAAATTTTTATTTTTTTCATCCTCACCCGAGGATATTTTTCCATTTATTTTCAGATAGAGTAGGAGGGAGGCAGGGGGACACAGAGAGAGAAACATCAATGTAAGAGAGACACATCGATTGGTTACCTCCCACACGACCACAAGCAGGGAATATGCCTGCTAAAGAAGGTATATTCTTGTTATGAAATACCTCACTTGGTGGGGGGTGGGGGAAGAAGGAGGATGGAAGGACAGGCCAGGGACAACTGCAACAGAGCTACATGCCCTTGGCCGGAATTAAACACGAGACTCACTGGTCCGCAGGCAGACGCTCTACTGCTGAACCAAACTGGCTAGGGCTACATCTATATTTATCCACTCTGCTCAAAATTTATTGCAATCCATATACCTTTGCAATACTTTCCTTAAATCCCAATGTAGGCTAAACCTGAAAAAATATTTTATCTTTAAAAATTGTTTTATTTTACAATAAAACATTTTAATTGTTTTGGTTTAGTGATAAATGCAAAGTACTGTACATAGGTTCTAAGATGATCAAGCTATAAAATGATGTGGGATCCATATCATTCTAACAGTGGTTGAAAGAATTAGCTATATTGAAAAGAGAAGGCTTAAAGGAAGACCATATAGCTTTCTTCATATGTATGAAGATATTTCACAAAGAATAGAGATTAGATACATGCCATGTAAGTTGGGTCAAGAACAATTAATTGTAGGCAGAGAGAGGCAGATTTCAATCCAATATGAAAAATTCAGAAGGAACAGTGGAAGGTGCCCCTTCAAAATGAAATCTCTAATTCTGAAAATATTCATGAATATGCAAAGGCCTTGAAAGGAGGAATGCAGAGAGAAGTAGAGAATATATCCTCAGATATAATCATGAGGATATTAATAAAGATATGTTATCTTTAATGACTAATTCTAAATAAATCTAATTAACACTATCCTTCTTATAATCCATTTTCCAAATTACAGTACAGCCAGAATGATTTTTTAAAAGTCAACAATGATTATGTCAGCTCCCTTGATTAAAACCCTTCATTTGCTGAAAGGCCCTTTCAGTATTGACCCCTGGCTTCCTTCCCTGTCTCATCTGATGCTTTTTTCCTTCCTCTTATATTGCTTAACTTTAGATGCTTGCTTCTTTGTACCTCGAGGCTCTTGGACATACTGTTCCCTCTGCTTCCAAAGCTCTCCTCCAAAGGTTACTCCAGTTGAGTGCCCATATAAGTTTACAAATTATTCTGAACAGCTTTATCAAGACGAAAGCATTTATTGTATAATTGGCTGTGTCTCTATTCTCTGCTAAAATGTGAGCTCTTAATGACAAAGACATTGTATCTTGTTCAGCACAGGGCCTGGCATATGGTGGATACCTTCAAATATCTGAATGAGTGAATGAATGAATGAATGAATGAATGAACCAACAAGCAAACAAACATCTGGTTTAAAATGGAAAAGGAATCTGATGGGGAAAAATGTTTGCCAAACCAACACCAGATTTCTAGTTGCAAATTTTCAGAAACACCAGTATGGTTTCTTGGAGGAGTGTATTTCATGAAAGAAAGAGGAGGCAGATGAGGAAAAATAAGCAATTATCAAACAAGCCAGGTCTATCAAGGTGGAGTCAATTTGGAATGCCAGAAGCTTCATGGAAAACAGAAAAATCTGGGGAACCAAGGTATAACAGCTTAAGAGGTATTGTCCATTCATTCATTCATCCTCAAATATTTATAAAATGCCAATTATGTGCTTGGCACTTGGAGTCAGAAATTAAAAGATGGGCAAGTCTTAACACAGTGTTATCCTTAACAAATCTGCAGCCTAATAAGGGCAGAGAAATACTCAGCAAAGCAACTTCCATGAAGTGGGGTAAACACTGCTAAGGAAGGTATATTCGTGTTACGAAATATCTCATTTGGCTGGGGGTGAGGAGGATGGAAGGACAGAGGAAGGGTGGTCAGGGAAGCCTTACCGATTTAAGCTGAGACCTGAAAGACGAGGAGACCTGGCGGTCTGGGGAATTAAAAGAAGTTATAATTTGGGATCCCACAGAAAAATACTGGTAAGATACTGAAGGGCACTTAGCAGTTTGGCTCACAGCAACTCCGTGTGAGAGAGGCCATTAGCTTGGCGAGAATTCCCGGAGCAAGAGCGACAACGTCTTGCACTTCAACATTTCACCTGAGCTGGGCTTGGCTGAACAGCAGGTTCCCACCAAACGCTGAGCGGCGGCGGAGGCCGAGGGCCCAGCCCAGGACGGCACGCAGACGCCCGCTCCATCGGCCCCGCCCCCGGGAGGCCCCCGCAGCCCCGCCCACGTCCAGGCACGTTCTCCGGGGCCGGGTTCCAGGGCCCGCCCGCGGCCGCGGCGCCCATGTGACTGAAGTGTGACGTAGGAGGAAGGAGACGCCATTAGAGGGAGGTGGAGAGGGAGTGTTCTTCGCCTTTCGTCGGGTGCCTGACGTGGTTGCTGGGGCCCTTCATTCTCGGACTTTCCCTCGGCCCTTCCAGGCCTCGCCCCAGGAGGCGGTGGAGACGGCGCCCGGGGTTTGTGGGCCAGTGCGAGGGGCCTGCGGCGGCCGCGACGGTGAAGGCGCTGCGGCGGCCGCGGGGAGCTCGGCGCGGCTCTAGGGTTCGGGCGGCCGGGAAGCGACGGGATGGCTGCGGCCGGCGGCGGGGCGGCGGCGGGCCGAGCCTACTCGTTCAAGGTGGTGCTGCTGGGAGAAGGCTGCGTGGGGAAGACGTCGCTGGTGCTGCGCTACTGCGAGAACAAGTTCAACGACAAGCACATCACCACTTTGCAGGTGCGGGCTCCACGGACGGGAGGTGGCGCCTCGGGGCCCCTACCCTCCCGGCCCGGCCGTGAGGACTCGGCCGCCTTGGGCTCGCCGATCTCAGGCCTGCCCTCCGCCTGCCAGTTGCTGTACCGAATCCGTCCTGGGCGCACGCGGGGTCGGGGCAGCCTTAGACGTAAGGGCAGACTGTTGGCAGGAGTGGAGAGCCCCGAAAAGTCCCCAGCGCCCCGGCTGCGCAGGTCGTGGAGTTCCCATCTTTGGGCTAGTTTTTCCCCTTCGTTTTTCTTCCGCTTGGGCCCTAGGTGCTTTCACCCTAACGGTCACCGAAATGTCATCCCCGCCTTTTTTGGTGGTTGTTTCTTTCAGAATTGGGAACTTAGCCGCAGATTTGATTTTGCGAACTAGGTGGTTTGAAATTTAAGCGCTTACCGATGACTAAGTGTTTATGCAAGTTCAGTTTTGTCCTGTCTTCGAGTAACGTGCTGATTAGCAAAACATTCACCTCTGGAGGGATTTTGAAATGACCGCTTGCCGGTGTGGGTTACGCAGTTTCGTTACTGCCTGCGTGGTTCTGGCTTGTGGGTCAGTCGTCTTCTGCGAGGTCGGTCGACCCATATTCGCATGGAAACGTCATGTGAATACTGTTTCTCTTCTTTGCTCTGCAGTTACATTGTGGTTACTCAGAAAAGTGTTAGATTGTAATCATTTATTGGGAGGGAAACTAGTTCTTTGAAGCAGTTGTAGTCAGTCTCCCCTCTCTCCCAAAGAAATCAGGCTGCACGTCTTCGAAGAAAAATATCCAACTATCATTGTAGTTAGAGACAGTAAACTCTAGTGGACTTTTGAGCCTGATTGTCTAGGTTCATATACCACCTCCATCCATTGAACTAGTTGTGTGATCTTGGGCAAGTTAATTAATCTGTTTCTGCCAAACTTTCTTCATCCATTAAAATGACCATAATATCTAGTATCTTTCTAGCTCATAGGGTTGTCTGGACAAATATACATAAAAGCGCTTAGGACCTGGACCATTGTAAGCTCTTCATCTTTATTGTTACTGTCCCAGATTGCACAATAGATTTTAATTAATGATTGTGGAGTGTGTAAAAACATGAACGCTATTAATAGAATTCACAATGTTCTAATTGTTATGACATTTGATGCTTGCTGCTATTATTAAACTACCAAGTCTAGAATTTACAAAGATGTTACAGTTCTGACTCCATATTCTATTTTTACCCCTGTGTAAAGCATATCTGAAAAAGTTAATGTCAGGAAGCTCCTTTTTTTCCCTTACATCCTTGTACACTTACACAATTTTAATAATGAGCTGTTACTTAGTGCTACTAATGAGATTTATAGGGTAAATACATTTCTGTGATGATTTGGAAGTTTAGAAATTCATTTAGGTAAAATAACAGTAGCTAACATCAAGTTCTTAATATGCTGAATACTTTACCTTTCTTCTGTCATTTCATTCTAGTAACAGCCTAGGAGGTGGATAGTTTTGTTAGCCCCATTTTACAGGTGAGGAAACAGGGTTGGTTAACTTGAGTAATTTGCTGGTGGTTATATTGCCACAAGTCATACTGCCCAAGCTGAAAATTGAACCCAGGTCCAACTTTAGATTTTGAGCAATTAAGTCACACCGCCTTTGGATATTGGTAAACCACCCCTGTAGTGGCTTCCTTTATGCTACGGATCTAAGATAAAAGAAAACTCTTGTAATTGAGCTCTCAATTTTTTTTTTAAGATAATTTAGCCCTCTAACCTAAAACTTACACTTTCCTTATACATTTGAAAAACCCCTTGAAACTAAAAGCGGTCTAAAGATTTTAAAACATCAGAAAAACCACTGCTGGAGCCTGTCCATAGAAGAGATCCACTCACATCCAACTCAACTCCAGGAAGAGGTCTCAGAAGCCCCACCCATGTCCAAGCACATTCTCCTTACCAAATCCTAGGAATCAACAGTGTCCTGTGCAGTTTACAGGAGAAGATGAAATTATGGTAGATCTAGTATTGAACTATAAGTCCTAATTTTGATGTTTATATAACTCTCATTACAACAGTATCTGGATTATATTACAGAATTGAGGATTTTGTTGTATACCAATGTATGGAAACAGTATTATGTCTAATCTCTTTCTCTTAGATATAAGTTCATCTCATTCTTATACTTTTTTCAGAGAAATTTGACTTTAGTGTGATCCATAAAATAAATCCTTGTAAGCTTTTAATTTCCAAATGAAGAGATCACGCATCAGAAGATATGATAGGAAGTTCCTCTTTTTTTCTCTACAAAAGTACTTACTACCTATCTTTTTAAAATAAGTTGTGTTTTGCAAAGTGCACTCTCATGCATTCATATTTCAAAGAATTATATGACTGAGAGGAACTAAGATAGTTTATGGTTTTCTGTTTCAGTCTTTTGTTTAGTATTTCAGTCAAGTGATTGTCCACATTTGTCTTGGAGGTGTGATAAACTGATATAGAAAGTAAGAAACTATTCCCTGAGGGAATCGGTTTCATTTATAGACAGGTCTCATTTCCAGTAAGTTTTTCTGGGTGTAAAGCCAAAATCTGTTTCCCTGCAGTTTCCGGTCTTAGTTCTGCCACTGCATCTTGGTTACACATGACATCTCTTCTGACAGTTGAAGATAGCTGTCACATGAGTCTTGTCTTGTATAAACAGCTCTGGTTCCTTTATTTTATTTGTTTGTTTGTTTGTTTGTTTATTTATTTGTTTGTTTGTTTTTGGTGGTACGTGCCCCTAGTGGGAACCAAACCTGGGACTCCCTGGTCCACAGGCCGACACTCAACCGCTGAGCCAAACTGGCCAGGGTAGCTCTGGTGCCTTTAACTGGACCTCTTATGATATTGTTCTAAATAATTTCACTATTTCTTTTGAGAAGTTTTGTAACAGTTTGAGTAAAACTGACGTATGCCAGGGAGCAAGATTTCAAGTGCTCCTCATTTCACTGTTTTGATGTCTTTCCTAGACACTCACATGTACTTATTCATTGTCTTCTTTCCTTAAAGTGTGGTGCCTTCAGCTGCAGAAATGATGCCAGAGGAGGTTTGAACTGAGCAGAGAAATGCAGGCTGTCACCTCTCCTATTGAAAATCCTTTTCTAACACTGAAGTAGAGAGGTTCTAGGATTTTTGGGGGCAGTTGTCATACTGATTGATATTGGGCTTGCTATCTTAGTCTTTGTAGTTGTTTTTTTGTCCCTATGTATCTGACCTGTTAAATTTGACTTTGATAGATTTGCATCAGTGGTTAAAATCTGTTAATGTCCTTTAAAATTTTTATTCTATAGTTCAAAATACATTGATTGAACTGTAGGTCAGGCACTTGAGGTCCTGGGCATGTAAAGAGGAATAGGGCAGCCCCAGCCGTTGTGGCCCAGTGGCTAGAGCATGGGCCCTCAACTGAATGGTCATAGGTTTGATTCCTGGTCAAAGGCACATACTGGTTGCAGGTTTGATCCCCATTCCGGTCAGGGCACGTGCAGGAGACAACCAATTGATGTGTCTTTCTCACATTGATGTTTCACTCTGTCTCTCTTTCACCCCTCCTCCCTCCCTATCTTCCACTCTCTCTAAAAATCAGTGGAAAAAAAAGATCCTCAGGTGAGGATTAACAAAAAATGAATAAAAAAGAAGAAGGCATGATTCCCCATGTTTAGATTAGCTACTCATTTTAACTTTGTCACCCAAATATTTGTCTATAATATCTCATCAGGTCATTAATAAAGACTTTGAAGGGGGAGAGAGAGGGCCAAGTACAAAGCTCTGGGACAGGTGTCTCACTGTAGTCCAGCGATGTGACTAGAGGTGTATTTTTCTTTAGACTTTTGGAATGTTAGGTTGGGGCTTTCTCAGACTATGCGTGGCGCACAGTCTTCTTTCCCCCTTAGTGAGAAATGGTTATTAATAGAGTGTTGTACATATTAATGGTAATGGAAGCAAAAAAAATGACTTAAGACTTACTGCTGTGGCCCTGGCCGGTTTGGCTCAGCGGTTAGAGCGTCCGCCTGCGGTCCGGAGAGACCCGGGTTCGGTTCCTGCTAAGGGCATGTACCTTGGTTGCAGTTTGTCCCCGGCCCTGGTTGGTCGTGCGGGTGACAGCCACTCGATGTGTCCCTTTCACATCGATGTTTCCCTCTCTCTCTCTTCCTCTCTCTCCCTCCCACTCTGTCTGTACAAAAAATGGAAAAATGTCCTCGGGTGAGGATAAAAAAAATAAAAAAGACTTACTGCTGTGGATTACTACCTACTGCATACAAAACCTTTAGTTAAAATAGTTATTTTGGCATTACAGATCTCCTAGCTTTTTTGCCCTAGTTACATTACATTAGTCTTGCCTACAGGGGATATCACAAGATGCTTTGTCAAATTCTTGCAGAAGAGAGGATACATGTATTTCTGCATGAGGTGGCCAGACGATATAAAAAGGGAAAGTTAGACTTCAGTTTGAATTTTGGCTTCTACTTAATAGCTGTCATGATTTTGGTTATTTTAATGTTTGTAAACTGGTTCTTTTTTATAAAATGGAAGAATCTCACTCATAAGATTTTCATGTGAATTAAATAGCCATCATATGTAAAGTTTCTAGCATAGTGCCTGGCATATGTTTATTTAATAAATGTTTGCTGTTGAATAAATAGGTGATGCTTAATTTATGTTGGTTTCTTTCATGGTTACTCAGTCAAAAAGGTAATTGAATTTGACATGAATTATTTTGAGAACTCATGCTGTCTCTGAGGGATAACTATTTTAAAATTGTTTCTAGATTATACATATTATATACATTTTATAGATTTTATATATATACACACACATATATATTTATTATCCATTCTAGAGTTTTGGCTGGAATTGACATTTCCGGAAATTTTGCCTTTTGAAAATTGTGACATTTGCCATGCTTGAGTGCTTTAGTACATCTCCCTTTCTGAAGCGCTTCTCCTAAGTTACCAATAATTATAAAGTGATCTTGTAGGCAAGCTCTCTGAGAACTCAAGGTCCTTTACCTGGCCCAGGAAGCTTAATTTTATATAGAGTCCCCAAGCTCTCGTATGTGATTTCCCTGCTGATTTGGGCTTTGATAAAATTGACAAAGGCAAGAAAGATAATTGTAGTGAGGTAGTTACTGCTTTTTCTCTGGAATTAATTAAAGCAGTACTGCTGAACCTAAGCAATTAAATTCAAGAATTGTTTATTTAATACCTGTTATGTATCAAACATTGTGCTAACTGGGGAATATAAAGATGAGTAAGATACTTTAACTGGCCAAGTTGGTGTGGTTCAGTGGATTGAATGTCATCCCATGGACTGAGAAGTCCTGGTTTGATTCCCAGTCAGGGCACATGCCTAAGTTGCAGGCTCAATCCCCAGTAGGGGGCATGCAGAAGGCAGCCAATTGATGTGTCTCTTTCTCTAAAAAAAATCAATAAAAACATTTTTTTTTTTAAAGATACTTTTTACTGTTAGCTTTCTTGACTTTGCATATTCTTTTTTTTTTTTTTTTTTTTATCATCCGAGGACATTTTTCCATTTTTTGTACAGACAGAGTGGAAGGGAGAGAGAGGAAGAGAGAGAGAGGGAAACATCGATGTGAAAGGGCCACATCGAGTGGCTGCCACCCGCATGACCAACCAGGGCCGGGGACAAACTGCAACCAAGGTACATGCCCTTAGCGGGAACCGAACCCGGGTCTCTCCAGACCGCAGGCGGACGCTCTAACCGCTGAGCCAAACCGGCCAGGGAACTTTGCATATTCTTAAATGTTTGTGCCATTTTGATTATAACCACCTTTTGTCTTTGGTATGTCTCTGTGTCTGTGCTCTCGGGTGATCACTTTCTTTTCTTTAGATATGCCTTCCCCCCACCTCATTGAAGGTGTTTTAAAATTATGAACTCTAATTTAAATGCCTTCTATCATTTTCCTTTTTAGAATACTAACTAAAATTCCACCTATCTGCCTCCCGAAGTGTAGAGTAGGTGCCTGCTATTTGATTAGCAAAGTAGTGCTGTATCATTTTTTCTTAAGCTAAGTTGACTCCACTCCACCCATATATCTTAACCTCCTGAGCAACACCTGGCATTCAGCGTCTAGCAGTTGGTTTTGCACTTGGCATCATAGTCTCTGGTGTAGGAATCTGTGTTTGCTTGTTTGTAAGATTAATGTTTGAATGTCTGAAATATCCTCCAAGTAGTTTTGGAACCCACATCACTGTTGATTCAGCCAATTCATCTATAATATCTTTATAAAATATGATAGTCAAAGTCTTTTTTTCTCTTCAATATTTTACTAGAAACATCTGGGCTATAGAAGGGTGGGTGATTTTTTTAACAAAAGAGCTTTTTTGAATTGGGGCTTTCAGCTTGTTTTATATATATCTATATCTATATATGTGTGTGTGTGTGTGTGTGTGTGTGTGTGTATATTTTCCATATCTGACTGCCATTTTCTGCTTTGTGTTTTGAGCTACTCCTTAGGTGTGATTTTTTGACTCTGTGAGGTATTTACTTGGACACTAAACTGATTATAAACCCTCTTTTTAGAAACTAAGGACAAGAAATGGTTGGTTTTCTTTTTTAAAAAAATTGAAATATATTTGAAATGTGTAAATTTAAGGTGCACAACATATTAATTTTTACATTTATGTATTATAATATGATTGCCATTGTAGCAATCTAGCTTAGTTTTCTAATAGCTAATTTTTATTGCCTTGCTACAAAGGACTAATTTTATAAATTATCTGCCTGAATCCTTTCATGTATGAAGTCTGGAAGTAGTGATAGATACTTTAAATACTTAAGCCTGAAACAGTATTAGTGAGTGTAGCAAAAATAATGTTACCATTTGGTCTCTCTGTCTGTCTGTCTCCGTCTCTTTCTTTCTCTCAAGTCTGCTGAACCTAAAGATACTAGAGTCAGTAAAGTTTTCATCCACAGTTCAGATATTATGATACTTTAGGTATTTTGCTTTGTCACTGGTTAGCAAGCATAGCAAGTGATCTGGCTAACAACAACAAAAACAAAAATTAAAGAAGTTATGAAAAGATTTTCATTTGGCAGATATAATTTGTTCCTATTATTTCTCTCCTATAATCTCTTTTTTGTTTGTTTTTTATTCTCACCCAAGGACATTTTTCCATTTTTTGTTCAGATAGAGTAGGAGGGGGAGAGAGGAAGAGAGAGAGAGAGAGAGAGAGAGAGAGAGAAACATTGACGTGAAAGAGACACGAGCGGCTGCCACCCACACAACCCAACCAGAGCCGGGGACACTGCAACCAAGATATGTGCCCTTAGCAAGAACCGAACCCGGGTCTCTCTGGACCGCAGGCTGATGCTTTTACCGCTGAGCCAAACCAGCCAGGGTTTGTTTTGTTTTTTTAAGTAGAGATTTAAAAAAATTATCTGCTACGATTTCAGATAAGATGTTGGGCAAAATAAGCATCAGGTGCAAGTGATGATGGCATCCTGAGCTAGTAAGATTGCTAATTTTGTTAATACCCTTAAGGTTTGAAAGATGAAGTCATTGGAATTAGAAGTAGTGGTGCTGTAACTCAGGGTTTGGAGGTGTAAAGTGGGAAATGAACCATTACTTTGATCCTTGTTACTTTGTGCCTACCCTGAGTATATTTTGGGAGGAGAATTGGTGTCCAGGAACACTTAGCATCCAAATAGAGGAGTGCCAGGTTAAGAATGTGTGTATATGTCCTAATAGGCAGCTTTGAGCAATGGAAAAATCACTATGGAGTTAGACAGGCTTTCATCTACAGTAGCACCTGACTGAATTGGCTGACCTTGGGTGTGGTCACTGTATTCATTAAATATCAAGTTCACAACTGTAAAATAAGGGTTGATTACCTACTAAACAGGGTTGTTTTAAAGATTAAATGAGAAAGCCCAAATATAGTGCTTGGCACATAGTATGTACACTTTCTTTTCTTCCTATATTCCTAGACCCCTTTGAATTGGTATTATTTTATGCCACTTTCCTCTCCCCTTTCTAGCCTAGGGTTCTTCACTGAGATAATAACCACAAGTAGTATGAGTAGTCTGGACAAATTAAGTATGCCTCACAGAGGTGGTTAAAAATGATAACACAAATTTCCACCTTTTGATTATTTGCTGCTATCCTGCTGTTACATAAAATTTATTCAGCTTTATTCTCAAATAAAATTGTACTTGATTTTATTTTATTTTTTAAAATTTCTAACATGCTTTTCTTTAAACTTATCTTTATTGTTGAATGTATTACAGATGTTCCTTATTTTTCCCCCATTGACTCCCTCCCCCCCCCCCCCCCCCCCCCCCGCCTTTCCCCACACTATTGTCTGTGTCCATTGGTTATGCATATATGCATATAAATTCTTTGGTTTATTTCTTCCCATCCTCCAACTCCCCTTCCCTTTGAGGTTCATCAGTCTAGCAACCAATTTGTACTTCTTAATCCCTTCACCTTTTTCACCCATTCCCCCAACCCCCCTCCCATATGGCAACCAACAAAATGTTCTCTATGAGAATGTTTCTGTTCTGCTTGTTCATTTTGTTTGTAGAGTCAATTGTCGATAGATACGTATTCATTACCATTTTGTTTGTTCATATTTTTTATCTTTTTCTTCAAGAAGACCCTTCAACATTTCATATAATAACAGTTTAGTGGTAGTGAACTCCTTTAGCTTTTCCTTGTCTGGGAAACTCTTAATAGGGCCATCGATTCTAAATGACAGCTTTGCAGGATAGAGTAATTTTGGTTGTAGGTTCTTGCTTTTCATCACTCTGAATATTTCTTGCCACTCCCTTCTGGCCTGCAAAGTTTCTTTTGAGAAATCAGCTGACAGTCTTATGGGAACTCCCTTGTAGGTAACTAACTGCTTTTCTCTTGCTGCTTTTGATTCTCTCTTTGTCTTGAACCTTTTGCATTTTGATAACAGTGTGTCTTGGTGTGGGCCTCTTGGGGTTCAGCTTGTTTGGGACTCTCTATGCTTCCTGGACTTGTATGTCTGTTTCCTTCACCAAGTTAGGGAAGTTTTCTGCCATTATTGTTTCAAATAGGTTTTCGATTTCTTGTTCTCTCTCTTCTCCTTCTGGCACCCCCAGGATGTGAATGTTGGCACGCTTGAAGTTGTCCCAGAGGCTCCTTACACGATCCTCATTTTTTTGGATTCTTTTTTCTTTTTGCTGTTCTGATTGGGTGTTTTTTGCTTCCTTATATTCCAAATCAATGGTTTGCTTCTTGGCTTTACCTGCTCTGCTATTGAATCTGTGTACATTGTTCTTTATTTCAGTTAGTGCCTCCTTCATTTCTGACTGGTCTTTTTTTATGCTCTTGAGGCCCTCACTAAGTTCGCTGAGGTTCTCACTAAGTTCACTGAGCATCCTTATAAGCAGTATTTTGAACTCAGCACCTGTTAGGTTGCTTATCTCCATTTCGCTTAGTTCTTTTCCTAGAGTTTTGTTCTGTTCTTTCATTCGGGTCCTGTTTCTTTGTCTCCTCATTTTGGCTGCCTCCCTGTGTTTGTTTCAGTGTATTACTTAATGGGAGGTATGGGGCTAGTTGAGAGTAGATGCTGCTTGTTTGAAAGAAAACTTGAAGCAGGATCCAAGACAGGTCAATTCTATAGTTAAGCAAGTGGCAACAACTTGGGTGGGCCTGAAAGTTGGGTGGGGCAGGGCCTCAGGGAATCACCAGGGCAGGGCAATCAGTGTGAGCCAGGTTGCTGGAGTCCCAGATATGGCAGCTGTCTGCTGCCCCAGGGAAGGGCTCACCAAAGGAACAAAGGCCTCTGACAGCATGTCTGTCCAGGAGAAAGCCCCCTCTCCAGCCCTCGCTCCAATGCCAAACAGCTCATTTCTTTCCTTATGTCTCTGGCGCCCCTCAAGCTGCTTCCCCTCTGAGCTTAGAGGGAGCAAGTCTGAGTAAGTCCCTGCACAGGTCCTTTAAGAGGAGCTGCCTGGGGCTCCAGCTGCCTCAGCCTCCCTGAGCCTCAGTTCCTGCTGGTTTTTCCAGCCAGAAGTTATGGGGACTTTTCTTCCTTGCACTGGAACCCTGAGTGGGGTGCCTGGTGTGGGACGGGGACCCCTCAGTCCTCATGGGGGACCTTCCCAGCCAAGGTATCCTTCTAATTTTTACTTGCCACATGTGGATATGGGACAAGCCCATTGTGCCTCCCCCCACTCCTACCTCCGCCTCTCCTACCAGTCTCGATGTGGCTTCTTCTTTAATTTTGTAGTTGTAGGACTTCCATTCAGCTTGATTTCAGGTGGCTTTGAATGACGGTTGTTCTGTAGTTTAGTTGTAACCTTGATGTGGTTGTGGTAGGATGCCATACCGCATTTACCTACACCGCCATCTAGACCAGAAATGTATTTATTTATTTTTTAAAGTATTTTTTTCTTTATTGATATCAGAGAGAGAGGAAGGGAGAGGGAGAGATATAAACATCAATGAGAAAGAACATGGATCAGCTGCCTCCTGCGCATCCCTCCACTGGGGATTGGGCCCGCACCCTGAGCATGTGCCCTGACTGGGAGTTGAACTGGTGATCTCTTGGTGCATTGGTCGACACTCCAGCTGGGCTATATGTATATATTTTTTAAATTGTCTATTGATGGGCACTTACGTTATTTTATGTTTTTTTAAATCTTGTAATTAATTTTGTGATGAGCACTCTTCCATAAAATTGTTTTGTATATTTATGATTTCTTTTTTCTTTTTTTTTTTTTAATCCTCACCCGAGGACATTTTTCCATTTTTTTTGTTCAGGTAGAGCGGGAGGGAGATAGAGGAACAGAGAGAGAGAAAGAGAAACATTGACGTGAAAGGGACACATCGAGTGGCTGCCACCCGCACGACCAACCAGGGCCGGGGACAAACTGCAACCGAGGCACGCGCCCTTAGCGGGAACCGAACCCGGGTCTCTCAGGACCGCAGGCCGACGCTCTAACCGCTGAGCCAAACCGGCCAGGGCTATTTATGATTTCTTAAGAGAGACTTAACACTGTCCCTTAAACTCACCTTGGGAGAGTGGTGGTGAGTTTCAGAGGGGATGATAGAAATTCACTCCCTTCTACTGAGAAATCCTTACAAAACTCGTGACAAATTATGGTTTTAGCTGCCACCAAGGATATAGTTCAAACATACTTAGTAAAAATAACTTATTAGAGACCCCTCCTATGAGTTATAAGGTTTTTTTATTCATTTTATTTTTTAAATATATTTTTATTGACTTTTTTAGAGAGAGAGGGAGAGAAAAAAATATCGATGTGAGAGAGAAACATCTATCGGCTGCCTCCCACATGCCCCCTACTGGAGATGGAGCCCACAGCCCGGGTCCTCTCAGTTCATGGGATGCTCAGTTCACTGAACCACGCTGGCCAGGTGTGATAAGGTTTTTTAAAATCATGGACAGTTTGGGAAGATACTTGGCATGTAGACCAGAGTATGAGGTGAGACCAAAGCTATTTATATTAGGGCATAATATGAGACTGGTCGTCATAGAACTCCAGAGGAAATACGAAGACAAGGTTTGGTAGGTTTGGGGGAATATATTATGACAAAGGAAGAAGAATATTCAGTGGTATTACTAAGATTCTAAATCTCAGGGACTTGGAGAATGTGATCAAAATACTAAAGTTGGAATGAAAGCCAGTTTTGAAGAGATCAGTTTAATTACAAATATGCTGGAGAGGCATTTAAGTTAACCTATATGTTAAATATTTAGATAGGATTCAGATCTTGAGTTTCTTTTGATAGAATTCATATTGAAACCCTAAAAATGGTGGAGTTCAAATAAATTATATAACTAATAAGTGGCGAAGGTGAGATTCAAATACAAAGTTCTGCTCCAAAGTTCATGTTCTTAGCCTCAATGCTATAATGAGTGGGAGAAGCCCTTTTATTCACATTTATTTTTGTACCATGTATTGGTCTTTTCATTTTCTAAGTTCTTTCTTTTGTTATTTTGCCATTTAATTTATTTTATGCCTTTACTGTATAATCTTTTTTTATATATGTTTTTATTGATTTTTTTTTTTTTGAGAGAGAGAGAGAGGAAGGGAGAGAGAGAGAAACATCGATGTGAGAGAGATTATTACCTTTTCTCTGAAGCTGTCTTGGACTCATCCAGGCAGGCTTTACATTTCCTTTCTTAGCCCCCCTTATAGTATTCTTGGCAAGACCCTTCATTTTTAACAATTATCACGATATTATAAATCTCTTTACATTTTTATTTCTGCAATAGACTATAAGCTTCTTGAAGGCTTCAACTGTTTCATTTCTGTGACATTAGTACCTAGGAAAATTATTAGATATAGGTGAAGTAATTGAATTTTAAAATAATTGCAGGAACATTTTTGAATAATACTGGTTTTCATACATTAAGTAAATTACCAGTAAACATTTTTTTATCTCATTGTAGAAATCTCTCAAACTCTTTCTATATTGAGTAGTTATCAAATTTTATGAGAAAAACTAAGAAAAAGTATTTTCTTTGTATTTTTTATAATGTCTTCATAAAACAAAATATCTTTTTCTTAGATTAGAATATAAGTAGTGTTTGGTCTTCAGTGAAAATGTTTAGTTACTAATAAAAACTCAACGATTACTTTTTCTTCCAGATAACTTGAGTTTCATATTGAGATGATGTATTAATCTATAGTTGATAAGAAACATTATTTTATATGAAGCATTGTTTAATGTATATCTCTCTTTTCTTAGGCATCATTCTTAACAAAGAAGTTAAATATTGGTGGGAAAAGAGTAAACCTTGCCATATGGGTAAGTTAATCTTTTCAACTATGTGAGTTAAGGCCTCTACTGTTTTTGGTACTTTAATAACTATTTGGGTCAAGGAATGATAATTTGAAATTCTGGATTTTTTTTTCAATTTATTGAAGATTAGCCAAAACTTTTTAAATAATATTTTTCTAAAATCTGGCTAATCATATCTTGAATACAATTATATACATGAATATTGCTATCATAACTTTTCAGCTCTATAAGGGTTAACTCAGGGATTCCATGTTAGAGAAAGGAAAGGACAGGGTGGGTAGACAGCAGCCTTGCCTTTTTAATATATATTTTAATTGATTTTAGAGAGAGAGGAGGGAGAGGGGAAAAAAGAGAGAAACAATGATTGGCTGCCTCCTCCATATGAGCCTACTAACTGAGCATGTGCCCTGACCAGAATCAAACCGATGACCCTTCGTGTACAGGACGAAGCTCAACCAACTGAGCCACATCTACCAGTGCCATGTGGCCTTTTTTCCTCTGTGTTTATGTTCCAGTCTTCCAAGAGAGTTGCTAGTGGAGAGTAGGGCAAGAGTAATGCAGTAGGATACCTGTTGGCAGGTGCATGTTTTTCTTGTCTTTTCCCTCTGTGGGGCCAGGCCTATTCCTGGCTTATAATGCTATCTTGGTCATTGTGGCCCTTAGGTAACTGAACTGTTTATTTAGTGGGGATAGGAAGATTGCTGGGGAGGAAGATGGTTGGGAGGGAAAATGGAAACTTGTATAACATTAAAACATTAAATATTGACTATAACTTGATGTTTAAAAAGTCTCTGTAACCTGCTTTTTTTCTTTTAACATTGTTTTGGGGTTATCTGTAACTTTTTGCCCCACTTTTTGTGGTCATGAACTTTTAGTCAATACTTTACTGTAGTTGCAGTAGCAGATGTATTTTTTTTCTTCTGATCTAATAAGCATTTGTTTATTTAGGATACAGCAGGTCAAGAGAGATTCCATGCATTGGGTCCAATTTACTACAGAGATTCAAATGGAGCTATTTTAGTTTATGATATAACAGATGAAGATTCTTTTCAGAAGGTATTTTATTTACTTGTGGATAGATGACTTAATAGAAGAATAACGCTGGCTTTTCAAGTTTCCATAACATGCATTTGTTTACTAATGTGATTAATCTTGGGTTTAAAGGTGTAGTTTGTACATAAATGGTGACTGCTCATATTTTTTAAAGGAGTATTTAGTTCATGTTAACCATATGAATATCAGTTATTGTTTATTGTTTATTACCTGGCTTTCTTAGATATTAGAAAAGGGAAATAATCTGAAGTAAAACTTCAGAAAAATACAGGGTTTTTTTCTCTCTGTTAAAGAAAACTCACATGCATTTCTTTGATTACATGCATACTTGGCACCTGAAATCTTGGTATGTCTACATGGGCTTCCTAATTGTGAAGAGGAAGAAGGAGAACTAAATAAAATTTAACCTCTTTCTCCTCACTAAATATTCTGGAGGATATATTATAACATTTAAAAGTATTTATTTTAAAGTTTCTCAATTTTTTTTTTACCCCTTTTTAAACATATGCCAAAAATGTAATTTTTAAAGTTGATTAGGACCAAAAATGAGTACTATTAAACTTATCTCTGAATTCTCATCACCATTAAGGTAGTGACTACTTATTTGACCTTTCCTCTGAAAGTCCCTTTTGGAATTTGTCAAGGGTGTGTAACCAAAAGGGGTAATTTCCAAGGCAAAAATTTATCTTGGCTTGAGTTACACTTTTGTTCGTGTTGAAATTGCTTGTCTTTTTAGTTTTTTTTTCTTTTCATTTATTTCCAAGTATTTATTTTTTTAAAGTTTTTTGTTGTTGTTGTTTTTTATTGATTTTTAGAGAGGAAGGGAGAGGGGGAGAGAGATAGAAACATTGATGAGAGAGAACATCGATTGGCTACCTCCTGCATGTCCCCCACTGGGGATTGGGCCCACAACCTGGGCATGTGCCCTGACTGGGAATCAAACTGGCAACCTCTTGGTGCATGTCCATGCTCACCCACTGAGCCACACTGGCTGGGCTATTTCCCAGTATTTAACTGATGGAGTCAGATATATGTTAGCCCTTGGCTTATTAATGACATGTGGAAAAACTTAGTTCAAAGAGTAGAAAAATTAGCCCAGCCAGTGTGGCTCAGTGGTTGAGTGTCAACCCATGTACCAAGGTTGCTGGTTCGATTCCCAGTCAGGGCACATACCCAAGTTGTGGGCCCAAGCCCCAGTGGGGGGCATGCAGGAGATGGCCAATTGATGTTCTCTGTCATTGATGTTTCTGTCTGTCTCTCCCTCTCCCTTCCTCTCTAAAATCAATAAAGAAAAAAAAAAAATCTCTGACATTTAAAAAAAAGTAGAAAAATTAAACAGCATGCAGATTTAATGACATTTTAAATAGTTATTTTGGGGCTTCGATTTGATGCTATTTGTAATCCCTTCTTGCCTTTTGTTTTTTAATTGATCTTAGTGGAAAGGGGAGGAGGGAGAGAGGGACAGAAACATTGATGTGATATATAAACATCAGTTGGTTGCCTCTCACACATGCCCCAGCTGGGGATGGAACCTGTAGCCTGAGTATGTGCCCTCTGCAGGAATTGAACCTGCCACCACTTGGTGTATGGGATGATGCTCCAACCAACTGAGCCACACTGGCCAGGGCCCTTTCTGCCTTTTTACATTAAAAAATTGATTTAGGTATTTTATTGATTAAGAAAAGGTTGAATCTCTTAGGTTGAAAAGTGACCATTCATCTCTTGCTGCATTTCAAAACCCCTAAAACTTGGTGGTTTAAAATGATTTACTGTTTCTCATGATTTTGTGGGTCCTTTGCTACCTTTGGTGTCAGCGGAGTCACTTACGCAACTGCATTGAACTGGGAATTTGGCTGGTCCAGGAATATCCAAGGCATCCTGGTTCTACTCCATATGGCTTCTCATTCTATCTTGTGTCTCATCTTCTGGTATTCTCTCTACATGCTCTCTCATTATTCCATATTCTAGCCTAAGCTTCTTGTATGACAACTGAATCCCGAGTGTAGCTGCCAGGCCTTCTTTAGGCTTAGGTCTGGAACTGGCATAGCATCACTCTGCCACGTGCTCTTGGTCAAAGCAAGTTACATGGTTACCCCAAATTCAAAGGGAGGAGAAATAGAGTTTATTTCTTGATAGGAGGATTGGCAAAGAATTTGTGACCATCTTTAACTCACCACAGAATGTATGGGGTAATGAATTGGATGCCTATAGAAGGGGGACTTATTGGAGGTGAATAACAGTTTATTTTAAACTGTTTAGATTTATGATGCTATATGTATAGAGAGCAGAGCAACACATAATTGCATTATGTCATGTTTCCTTTGAAATGATGAGGATGGACATTTTATACGAGTACTATCAAATTTTTCTTATGTGAAATCAACTAGGGGTGGAAGTTAAATGCTTTTCTGAAGACTTTATACACATGCATGAATGAAATAAAAAGATGGGGCTGTACTGAGAAAACTGATTCAGTGCTATTACAAAGATAAGGTGGTGATATTGATTACTTTTGCTTTTATAAAGATTTAAGGTTTACTAAAGAGTTCATTCTTCTATATTCTTGTGGAGAACAGGAGTATAGCACTGTTATTACATTTGTACCATAGGACCAGATGCTACAGTTAATGCTTACCACATATTTAATGTAATTTTTGTAATTTATAGATACATGTGTGTATTTTTTTGGAAGTTGTATAAGTTCTGTGTAATTTGATTGCATACGGAATAAATTCCATTACAGAGAATATGAAAGAAAGTATCCAAGTTTTTTTATTTTTTTTATCCTGTTTTATTATAGTCAGCATCTTTAAAATCAGTTCAAAAGATTCATTTTCTTAATTCTAGTTTACTCCCAACTGTGCCTACTAGTATGTTTCATCCATAGTGAAGTATCAGTTTGTTACTGGAGTCATTGTATGCCAGTGGTCCTCCAAGAGAGGGTGGCAATGTCTGGAGACATCTGTGGTTGTCACAACTGGAGGGTGATCCTGGCATAGAATGGTTAGGAGGCCAAGGATGCTCCTAAACATCATATATTGCACAAGAAGGTCCCTCACAACAGAGCCAAAATATCAATAATGCCAGGGTTGAAAAAAACCTGTCATATACTGAAGGATGAATATTTATTTTGCCAGTGTTTTTGGTGCCTATATATATATTTTTTCCTTTAAGTGTGTTATGCCGAAGCTCCTAATGCCCTTTGTTTCAGAACTAGTTGGATTAAGTTATTGTGTTCTTAAGTCCGAAGTGACTCTATACAAGTACCTATTATCAGAGGCTGAAGTTGACCTGCTTTTGCTCTGGTGAATAACTTTGCTTGAATCTATGGAAGACTTATGAAAATTTGTGATTAGAAGTACTTCGGTCTGTACCTACATATAGATACAGAGAGAAATATTTCCATTGGATGTTTGTATGCGTGTTGTTTGCAATATAACCTGACAATAAAGTGAATCATTCCCGGTAACAACTAAATATATGGGCTGTTAGCCAAATTCTGAGATATTTTGGCAATGTTGAATTTTGGGGTGTTGTAATGGTAGTCTTGTAACAGAAATTGTTTTAATATTAACTCTTTTGTATACACAGGTAAAAAACTGGGTCAAAGAATTACGGAAAATGTTGGGAAATGAAATCTGTTTATGTATAGTTGGTAAGCATCATTACTTTTGAAAAATATCCTTTATTTTCTTAATGCTTTATTAAAGAATAGTAAACCAGTAATTCTATTTTAAAATTACATGAGAAAAGAATGACATTTTAACACATAATGTTTTAGAATAATTCAGTATTTGGAAGTGCTCTTTTAGGAGATTCAAACTCTGTACCTCAAGGAATGCCTTGAGAAGCAAGTGGGAAGCTAAACACGTAAGGTTTAGCCTTGCTTCAATTTGACTTTTAGTTTTCTACCATACAGTTTTATTTAGAAAATAAGTTCAGGAACTAAAATTAAAACCAATAACTTAAGCTAGTTCTTGTTCTGTACATTTAACTATGTACTTAAAAAAAAGAAATTCTTATCTGAGGACATGCTTAGAGAGAAAGGGAGAAAGAAACATCGATGTGAGAGGGAAACATCAGTTGGCTGCTTTCTGACATTGCTCAACCAACTGAGCCACTAACTATATACATTTTTGAATTAAGGAAAAATTTGACTCCAAGAAAGGATATAAGTAGATCATGATACTAGGGTGGAGGAATATTATTAAAGAATAAAATAATGGAACTCTAAACTCTCTCTTGGACTTCTGAAATTTCTCTTTGGTTCCCTTTTTCCTTTTGATTATTATTTCTGTGATATAACAGTTAATTATTGAGCAATAAAGTGTACCAGACATTGTTCTATGTACTCAGTAGACATTATCTCATGTAACTCTCATTGCCTTACAAGTGTTTTATAGAGGAAGCTGAACTCTGGAGATATATTAACTTGAACAATATTAGGCAGCTATCAGAGATGGGATTCAAATTGAATCCCTTATGCCTCCTGTGCATATGTTATTAATCCTTATGATGAGTAGCCTCATGCTGTTTTCTCCGTTCTTTTCTATATGACTAATATAGTAAAAATGCCTGGGAGAAACCAGGGGAGTACTAGTGAGGGATGTAGAGTGGAATGGTCAACATGGGCAAATTCTGCTTTTAGCTTTAAGAATTTTTGTTTTTAACTTGAGTTTACGTTTCGTGCATTTTGTCACCATTAAATGATTGGTAAACTTGACAGTTCCAGATCAGGGTGCAGGTCTGGGGAAAGAGGCCAGGGAGATGATCTGGCCTAATTTTTAGTTGAGATGCTACATGTTAGGCGAGATGGCAGGAAGGTTTCAGAATAGAACACTGAGGTAGTAGGCCATATAGGCGTTTGGGGCCAAAGTTGCAGGTAGTTTATTAGTGAGTTTGGCCTGACTTTGTGTGGTTTTTGGGACTTACTGGGAGTAGATGTGGCTATGATTATTGAGCAACTGAATATTTGACTATTTGGGATTCAGATTATCTCTCAGAAGAGAGAAAGAAATGACTAATATATACTCAGAGAAGCCTCAAGAGCTTGTTACTTTAGCAAAGTTACAAAGTAACATTTAAAAATATAGCTGGACAAATAAGCTTATGAGTATTAAGCTTAACTTAATTAACTTAAATTATATTCTTTATGTTCATATTATAAAAAGGTTTAGGAATATTGTGTCTGGTAGCTTACTACCTCAAGTAGGGTCAAATATCCTCATTTAATGTTATATACCATTTATTAATGATCGGTATAAAATATAAAAAGCTTACTCTCTTCTTTCCTGTTGGCAAATGTGACATGGAATTTTAGTCGTGGAGAGTCCCTTTATCACAAAAGGAAAATTTCACAGTTAACAAAGCTGTATCACCAGTATCTTAGAAGCCCCACCGGTGCTTTTCTCATCCCAACACTATCCAGCTGCCTTCTCCTAACCATCTCTTACTGCCAAATACTATCTTAACTTTTTACTTTGTGGATGAGTTTTGCTTTGAATTTTATATAAATGTAACCAGATAGTATGAATTCTTGTGTCTGGTTTCTTTGGCTTTTCATTATGTTTGCAAGATTCCGCCACATTTTTGTATATAGATGTAGTTCGTGTTATTCTCTCTGCTGTCTAATAATTTATTCTATGAATATTCCACAGTTTATAAACTTTTGCTATTGATGAACATTTGCATTATTTTTTTTTACCTATTGATTTTCATTCTATTATCTGTCATAGTTCAGTATTTTATTACTGGTAGTTTTACTTATAGTAGTTCTTCTGTTTTATTATCTTCAAAATAATAATACCTTCTGGTGAAGATTTAATATGATTTGGAGAACACTTAGTATAGCAAAGGCATTTTGACAAATATTTGTTCCTTTCCCTGTACATAAGACAACCTTTTAAACTTTTGAAGCTTGCTTGAATAGTTAGCCTACAGTCTTTTTTTTTTTTTTATCCTACTCCGAGGACATTTTTTCGATATTTTGTTCAGATAGAGTAGGAGGGGGAGAGAAGAGAGAGACATCGACGTGAAAGGGACACATCGAGTGGTTGCCACCCGCATGACCCAACCAGGGCCAGCGACAAACTGCAACCGAGGTACGTGCCCTTAGCGGGAACCGAACCCAGGACTCTCTGGTCTGCAAGCCGATGGATGCTCTAACCGCTGAGCCAAACCGGCCAGGGCTAGTCTGCCCTTAACATTTGTATGTTTATTAAACAAATATTTTTATTATTTATTTAAGAGAGAGGGGAAGGAAGAGGGAAAGAGAGAGAAACATCGATATGAGAGAGAAACATTGATGTGAGAGCGAAACATCCATTGGCTGCCTCCTGTATGTCCTCTACTGGGGATCGAGCCTGCAGCCTGGGACTGTGCTCTGACCAGGATCGAACCGGCAACTTTTCTGTGCACTGGATAATGCCCAACCACAACTGAGCCACACTGGCTAGGGCCAAATATTTATTATTAACAAGTTACCATTAATTGAGTGCCGGGTACATTTCTAAGAACTACACATTTATTTCATTTAAGCCTCTGACAAACTGCAAGAGAGATTTTGTTGCCATTTCCATTTTACACTTCAGTAAATGGGCTTGGAGAGCTTGATACTTTCCAAAATACATAACTAATTGGAGGTGGGTAGACCTGGGATTTTAACTTAGGTCTGTCTGCTACTTCAAGCCCATATCCTTAATCAACATTATATATTGCTTTCTATGTACTAGGCTTTGGGGATAGTGTAGTGAATAACTAAACAAATTAGATAATATCTTTGTCTTCTCAGAGTTTATTGTGTAAGGAGAGAGAGAAAAGCAAACTATTGTATATTTTGATAAATGCTGTGCAGGGGGAGTACTATGGAGTACTGTGATAGCATAGAAGCAAACCTAACTAAATTTAGGGGGTGGAGGGTGAAGGGAAGATTTCCTAGAGCATTGGGTTAACTAAGTTAGCTAAATGGAGCCAGCAGGGTAGGAGTAGACAGTACTTTAATGCTCTCATAACAAGTTTGATTTTCCAGTTGCTCATTCACTGTGATAAATATGTCTAATATTAATAACTACTCTTTATTGAACATGTACTATATGCTAAGCCTTGTACAATGATCATATTTTTATATCAGCCCTGCAAAGTTTGTTAGCTAATATTTGTACAAAGTGAGACTAAGGTTAAGTAATTTACCTTAAAATCTTACAGTTATAAAGTGAGTCTGGACCTAGAAATTTTCTTCAGATTTAAAAGGCTTTTGAGAGCTGCCTTCTACTAGGCCAGACACCATCAATCTAAGCAAAATAAGGTTCTAGTTCTTTAAAAAAAAAAATTCTAGTATTATACTTTTAAGTAGGTGCTTACTTTGGTGGTTATCCTTGTTTTCAGGTGTCATAAATGTATTAGAATTTTTCTGTTAGCTGCACCATAGCATTGAAACATATTGGAACTAAAAAGGTACCTTTTTGAGTTTTGGAAAGATAACCCATCACCAAGGCAGTTTTCTGTGACTTTGTCTGTGCTTAATGAATTTATAATGGACACTGACTGTTCAAAGAAATAGTAGTTATTTCATAGAGGGATTAAGTTTTTTTTGTTTAAAATAATTAAGTTAAAATAGCTTTTTTTTTTAACCCTCACCCGAGGACATCTTTCCATGTTTTGTTCAGATAGAGTGGGAGGGAGGGAGGGAAAGAGAAACATTGACATGAGAGGGACACATCGAGTGGCAGCCACCTGCACGACCGAGCCAGGGTCGGGGACAAACTGCAACCAAGGTACGTCCCCTTAGTGGGAACCAAACCCGGGTCTCTCTGGACCGCAGGTCAACGCTCCAACTGCCAAACCAAACCAGCCAGGGCTAAAATAGCTATTTGAATAACTGGATTTATTAAAGTTAGGTTAGTTTAAAATGTTATTAAATAAGAAAACAATAATTTCCTCCAGTTAGTCATTTGAGGCAGTACTCTCCCTATACCTTTAAAAAAAAAAAAGATATTGATAATTCAGATGGAATTTGAAAAAAGAGGCAGCCCGGCTGGTGTAACTCATTAGTTGAATGTCGACCCATGCACCAAGAGGTCACCGGTTTGATTCCTGGTCAGGACACATGCCCAGGTTGTGGACCCAATCCCCAGTGGGGGACATGCAGGAGGCGGCCAATCGATGTTCTCTCTCATCGGTGTTTCTCTCTCTTCCTCTTCCTTTCTCTCTCTCTGAAATCTATAAAGAAAAATATATTTTAAAAAAAAAGGAAGCAGAAAGTCCTAGGAAAAATTCATAGGGTTTTAGTTCTTGCTACCTCTAGAAGACAATCCTGTTTTATCTTTTTAAGAGTGGCAGAATGTTGTGCCTTTGTTTGCTAGAGCCACTGGCCACTAGGTGGTGCTTTTTGCATTCTTTATAGCATAAATAAAACTACTTTTTCCTCTGGTGACTGTTGAATATATTGGCTATAATATTTAGCAAATTAAAAATTTTATTGACAAAGTTTAATGTAGGAAATCAAGACTAATATATGCTGAGGCAGACAAATAACTGTTCAAAGACGGAAGAGTTCATTACTGAATGTGTTAGTACCTACTGGACTTTAGACTACTTCCTTCCCTCTCATCCTTAGGCTATGGAGACAAGCAGTTGATTGCAGCTGCTTACAGTTAGGTGCTCAGAGATCCTTTATATATAGAATCTCTGGGCTTGTACTTCTCAATTCTAAGCATTGCATCTTTCACTAGGTACTTTGGTGCTCTATCTGAAATTGTCTTCTAGATTCTTTAAGGTCCTAAGAAAAATTACTTTATTTACAAGGCCCACCCCCTAAGTCAATAGAATAAATTAAAATGTTGTTTGCAGTGTTCTTCCTTAGGGTATTTGTCCCCATTTCTATCTGTTATTTTCATTACTTTTAGCACTTAATGTGTCCAGCCAACTCATATTAACCTCTATCCTGTATTTAATAAGGAATCTGTATTTTGCAGTTACTTTACTTTTGTTCTGGTGGCTTTTTAGCATACTCTTAGTTTGGTTCCCTTGTTTAAGGAGGGCTAAGCTAAACTTATTTTCAGTCATTTCACATCTGTATGATGTACATATATATTTAAAACTTTTAATTTTCAGTTACTGTTGACATAAAACATGTTAGTTTCAGATGTACAACATAGTGATTAAACATATAACTTAATAGTTTTCACCTTGATAAGTGTAGTACCCATCTGACACTATACATAGTTATTAGAATATTATTGACTATATTCCCTGTGCTGTGTTTTACATCCCTGTGACTGTTTTTATAACTGGCGATTTGTACAGCTTAATCCCTTCCACTCTTTCACTTATCTCTCCAACTCCCCACT
Source organism: Molossus molossus (assembly GCF_014108415.1). NCBI lineage: Eukaryota > Metazoa > Chordata > Mammalia > Chiroptera > Molossidae > Molossus > Molossus molossus. Next base: position 61,393,002 of record NW_023425345.1, on the reverse strand, counting down.
TATCTGGCAGTCATCAATTTTTTTCTATCTGTGAGGTTTTTTTTGTATTTGGTTCAATTCTGTGTTTTAGATTCCACATGTAAGTGAAATTGTATGGTATTTGTCTTTTTCTGTCTGACTTATTTCACTTAATATTCTCTAGGTCATAAGGTACATATATTAAGTTCTCGCATGTTTTCATTTATTTTTTGGTTAATCCTCACCCAAGGATATTTTTTCTTTGATTTTTTTTAGATATAGTGGACAGGAGGGAGGGAGAGCGAGAGAGAGAAACATTGATGTGAAAGAGACACATCAGTTGGTTGTCTCTTGCATGACCCTGTCCAGGGCTGGGGATCAAACCAACAACACTGGTATGTGCCCTTGACTGGGAATCAAATCTGCAACCCTTCAGTCTGCAGGCTGACGCTCTAACCACTGAGCAAAACCGGCCAGGGCATCTCTCTCATGATTTTAAAACAGAGTATAGTTTTCTCCTCTGTGGTGGTGAAGTGCTTAAAAAGCCATACAATTAATGCTTTCTTCAACCAGTTTATATATCATCCAGGAAACAAAAATACCCTTAGGATCCAAGAGGCTAACCTGTTATATTTTTGTGAACAATTAGGTTTCCTTGCAAGTTGATTCAGGACCATTTACACTTGCCTACAAAACATAGATTTATCACTAGGTTCCCTAGTGAATCTTAGTCTCTGTGATACCTTAAATGAAGGAATAGTGCCCTTCTCTTTGGAAAAGTTATTTTCTCTGACAGATGGCAGCTTCAGGAATGCTGTGCATTGAGCCATTTGAGGGAGGTTGAGGCATTCACTTTGATAATCATGATCAACCCTCATAGGGGTTACGTTTTCTAATTTTAGGACATTTAGAAGTTTCATGGGGATTTGTATTATTTTTTCAGGTGATTAAAGTTGCAATTGTATATTTAGAATTGGCTTAATTTTGTTACAAAATGAATTACTGTTAAATATTGGCATTTACTTTTTCAAATTAGGTAATAAAATAGACTTGGAAAAGGAAAGACATGTATCCATTCAGGAAGCAGAATCGTAAGTATTATCCCTGCCACTTTCCCAGTGACCCGCCCCCCAACAATCACTCCTCAGTAGAAGTCTTCCTCTTAGCACAGTGTGGTTTACCATTTAGGTGTTACTCAAATGTCTTAATATAGATTTATCTGTTGGTTTCAGTGAAGCATGTTAAAGTTGGTAATTTCTAGACTTTTGGCAACATATAAAGATAAGCCACTCTCATTTATTTAAGTGAAAAATATAAAGTAATGCAAAAGAAAACTATCATGATCAAATGGTGTGTCACAAAATCTTTACAAATACTTGTGTTCCAAGTTATTAACAATGTTAACTCTTGTTAACTTGTGCTGATTTAAAATTTGGTAATGTACAGAGATGTGAAATGGCTATGTATAATCTTTTTTTATTTTTTATCAGTTTTAAAAATATAAATATATATTTATTGATCTTTAGAGAGAGAGAAAGAGAAACATTGATGTGAGAGCAGAACATTGATTGGCTGCCTCTTGCACGCCCCATCACCAGGGATTGAGCCACAACCTGGGCATGTGCCCTAATTAGGAATGGAACTGGCAACCTCTTGGTGCACAGAACAGTGCCCAACCAACTGAGCCACACTGGCCAGGGCTATAATCTTAGTTTTATTAAATCTGGGCTTATTAGTTAAAAGTCACTAAATTTGTACCATAAAAAAATTCACATAGCAGTCATGACAAAAACATGAAAAGTATTTTTTATATTGATAACTGATGTTATTTTTTTCTTTAAGGTATGCAGAATCTGTGGGAGCAAAACATTATCATACATCAGCCAAACAAAACAAAGGAATTGAGGAACTCTTTCTTGACCTTTGTAAAAGTAGGTATATTCAGATTTAGTATATTTAGAAATGACTCTTTTTAAAATATTTGTAATATGTTTAAAGTGATGTTTTACAGTCTCCATTAATGACCATATTGATGATTTGTCACATCTACCAGTACTATTATTAATATTTTTTATAAATACCTACATGTAAATATCTACTTTAGCTCTACTTCAAGCAGTAATGAGTGGATATGAAATCTTATGAGTGTGGTATGTGCTAAATGCATATTAAAATGCATAGCTGTTACAAGTATAAATGGAGGGAGAATATACAGATTAAAACAGATTTGAGAGATGTAACAATCTATTGCAGTGGATGGACCTTATTTGAATCCTAATTGACCAAGTAGTGAAAAAAACATTCATGAAACAAAACTATGAACATTCACTGGATATGTGATGATATTAAGAAATTATTGGAGAGACTGTGGGAGGGCGGAATGGGTAAAGGGAGTCAAATTATATGGTGAGCAATGGAAACTAGGCTTTTGGTGGTGAGCACATAATAGCATATACAGATATCAAATTATAGTGCTGTACACTTGAACTTTATATGATGTTATTACCCAATGTTACATCAAATTAAAAAGTAAATTAGAAAAAAACAGTATTGTAAAACTTTTAGATGTGATTATGGTGGTATGGTTATGCTTTAAAAAGAGTTTTTTTTGTTTTTATTTTTTTTTAAGAGTTTTTTTTGTATGCATAACCAATGGACTTAGACAACAAAGCTGGGGAAGGGGTGGGGGGTACGGGGAGGAGGGTGTCAGTGGGGGGGGTGGAAGGAGAAACATCTGTAATGAAAAACTGATAAAAATAATTTTTAAAAAAATCACATAGTTATTTTTTTAAAGTTCTTTTACAAATCATATTAGAATAATTTATGAATAATATATATGTGATTTATGTGTGTATGTATGTGGGATTTGATTCAAAATAATGATAGGGATGCTTGCCAAGTATGGATTGAAATTGTGTGATGGACATACAAATTTTCATTATCTTATTCTTTCTACTTTTATATATATGTTTGAAATTTTCCATATTAAAAAGTCATTTAAAGAGAGAAAGGAAAATGTTTGTTTATATACAACCTGAAAGTCATTTCTCATCTCACCAATAAAATTACATACCGTATTTTGGAAAATCTAAGTCTATGTAATAATGGATTGAAATGATTTTATCAAATTACATTCCTTGAATTTATGGACATCTTAGGCTCTTGAGAATTTGATGCAATTGGTTTTTCTCTGTAGAAAAATGTACATGTACATAAACTTTGGAGTGAATTTCAGTTCTATGAAAACCTGAAAGTCATTCATAATTCTTCTAGAGTAGTAATTTTCTAAGTGAGGTCCCCTAATCAGCAGCATCAGCACCACCATCAGCATCACTTGAGACTGTGTTAGAGATGCTGCAAATTCTTGAGCCCTACCCCAAACCTACTGAATCAAAATTTCAGGAGGTAGGGCCAAGATTCTGTGTTTTAACAATCCCTCTGTGATTCTGATATACACTAAAAGTTGAAAAGCACTGCTGTACATTCCAATCATTTGTGGATCTTGTTAAAATGGCTCTGGTGTGGACCTGAGCTGCTCATATCTAACCCCAGTGATCATGATGCTGGTCCTTCTTCAGACCATACTTTGAGTATAAAGGCTCTAGATCTGGCTTATAAATGTTTAAATCACGTGTCTTTATAAAAAATGTTGAATATTCCCCATATGTTTATTTTAAAATGCAGAACATATATAATAACTACAGTCGTCCCTCACCACTTCGCGCTTCGACTTTCATGGCTTCACTCTTTCATGGTTTTTTCAAATACATTAAAACGTTGATCAAGACAGTGAAAATAATACAGTGCATGCTTGGTTGTCTGAGTCAATTATACACTCTGTATTACAATTAAATTAAAATTACTGTACTTATGGACTGTAGGCCTATGTATTCGAGCACCCCAGGAACCCTTTAACACCAGGTGCAACTGCTAGAGTCTGGAACGGATTAACCACGATAAATGAGGGACAACTGCAGTAATGTTTTGTACATTATAAAACACATAAAAAAATAGAAACATTTTAAAGTTGAGGAAAACTAAGTAGAAGTTAGATTTTGTAATGTTTTCTAATTTCATCTCGGTGGCTTGTCTAACAACCTCAGTTTGGAAACTACCATTCAAGAGCAGTCTCTTGACCCAAATTGAAGAATCCTTGTTCTATTCTGAGGATTTCTTCTTTTCTGTCCTCATCTTTTCGGATACGTGTTTTTCAGTTACTTACTCCTAGTCTGTGTCTTACATTTTCATTTTTAACTGTCTCTCAAAGAGCAGAAGTTCTAAAATTTAATGATGTTCAATTTGTCAGTTTCTCTTATGATTTGTTTTGTGTCTTATGAGAGAAATCTTTGTCACTCAAAAGTCACAAAGGTTTTCTTTTTCTTAAATTTTCAAAATTAATTTATTTTATTACAGATATTTCTCCTTTTTCCCCCATAGACACCCTCCTCCAGATCTCCCCCGCCCCCAGCATTGTTGTGTATGTCCATTGGTTATGCATATATAAAGATTTTCTTTTATAGAGATTTCCTTGTATGTTTTCTTCTAGAAGTTTTGTGTTTTACATTTAGGTCTGTAATTCATTTTTTGTTAATTTTTGTATATGTCCAGTTCCAGTACTATTTCTTGAAAAGATTATCCTCTGTTGAATAATCTTAGCAACATATGTCAAAAATCAGGTGACCATGTATGGGGTTTGTATCTGAACTATTTCCATTGATCTCTATTTCTCCTTTCACCAATATCTGTCTTCATTAGAGAAACTTTCTACTGTATTTTTAAATTAGATAGTGTGACTTCTTCAGCTTTGTTCATCATTTTTAACTCTTTTATTTTGTCAAATATGCATTACTAGTTGAAGAATAAATCTTTTACCTTAAGTACTTGGAATAATTTGGACTTCTTTGACATATTTTTAAGTATATTTGGAAAATTGTAAGGATTATACTTGTATACAATCATTTGTTAAAAGGCAAAACTTTTTTTTCTCTATTTATGTCATTGTGGCTATTATCTGGACAAGTAAACTTCCTATTAATTTTTTAAACTTGCAGGAAAAGCTGTTTAGTGAGCTGACAAAATGTTTATTATATTTAGTGTCTTTGCTGGTTTAAAGTCAGAAATGTCTATCATGGTGGTATACTAAAATTATAGAAAGAGAATTCAAAGATTGTAGTCCTAAATTATTTGTTTTCTTCCTCTCTTAGGGATGATAGAAACAGCACAAGTGGATGAGAGGGCAAAAGGCAATGGCTCCAGTCAACCAGGAGCTGCCAGGCGAGGTGTACAGATTATTGATGATGAACCTCAAGTCCAGAGTGGTGGTGGAGGGTGCTGTTCTTCTGGATAACTGTTCACACCTAAGAAATTAAAACAAACTGTGGATCATTGCCCTCAACATGAAGACTGCCATATTCCAAGTCACATTATTTTACCAATGGAATTATAGAATTAACAGTATTTTAAATTACGTTTATAACACTGCAGAGACCTTAAGTGCTAAACTTAGTGGAGTTTGTGACCAGAGAATTGGCATTTTCTACAAATGTTAACAAAGCAATTACCAATGGCCTTTTTACATATTTTTTTCTTTAATAAGGAATAATATGCATGTAGAAAAGACCTACTTAAAGGCTTCATTTATATTCTTTTAAATCAAATCTTTATTTAATAACTTATGTACGTTGTTGGAATGGTATACATTTTGCAGCCCTTTGTATTTTGTGGTAGTTTGAATTGTATCACTTCTAAACAGCAAACTGTTTTTGTTTTTGTTTTTTAATTAGCAGATACCTGAAGTACTATTTTTGCAGGGTTTGCACAGTCCCCTAACTGTCTACTACTTTGATATAATCTATATACATCCTGTATGCTGAGCTAGTAAAATACATTGTAAATTACATATTAAATATTTTATCTGCTTTTACAAGCGCAAGGTGCAAAAATATATACAGTAGTCTCATTGATGACTGTAAAGTGATTAACATTTGATGATAATGCCTAAGCTTTCTGACTCTGATATATAAAGATCATAGCTCCCTTCACTTTTGTCTTAACTTGAAAGTGGCGTGTTTAATTTTTCACATATACTTTACTTGAATTATTGCTGTTGTCACATATTTTTCCCTCTGTAAGTCCATCTGATGATTGAACAACAGCATTTGCCTTTTGGTTTGGGTTTTATTTGTGTTTTAATTTTTTTTATGAAAGAGATGACTTCTGCCAATTTTGCTTTAGAATGGTTATCTTAGAAATACTTGAGCAGCACATGCTGAATTTTACTTCTTCAATGGCTTTAGTTTTCTCTTAGGCTTTCTGTGAGATGGGTTCACTGGTGCGAGAAGAAAGGAAGAGATCCCAGATAGTAGCCACTCACCAAGACTCATCCATGCAGAATGTTAGTGGTGGTTTATGCTCCTGAGGCAGCACTTTTAGATCCTTTGTGACAATTGTCTTCGTTCAATGCTTGCCAGAGATGAACACAAAGTTTTGTTTAATTTTGTAAGAGCTGTTCTGAGTTTCTGTGAAGGGAAACATTTCATGTAATGCAGTTACAGCGAACACTGGAAAGATTTATTATAAAATTATATTCTTGTGTACTTTGTAAATTAGTCTCTCATTAGATTTTTTTTTTTTACATGGAGCATAGGACTGAACTTAAATTTGTTAATTTTAATAGAATCAGGCACTGCTCACGAAGGAACACAAGTTGTAGAAATCAACGTAAATTGTTCTTGTTCTAATATATATATTTTTCCATTTCTGTCATGCTTGGAAAACTAGTAAATGTTATGTCTGAGATAAAATGGAATGGTCCCTGGATTCACTTCTTATAAGAAGCAGTAGTATGCAATAAAGTTGTTAGCATGAGCAATTAAGAGAATATAAAGATGTACTACCATATTTTTAAGTTAAAACCTTAATCTGGGTTAAAAATGGAATGAATTGACACCTTAATTTTATGATGTTAGAATTTTAACTTAGTATTAGCGGTTCTGTGAGCCCTCACTTTACCTTTTCTAATTATTGTCCTTGCCAAACTCAACACACTGACCTCTGTTGTGTGTGTTGGGGAGAGTGGGGTGGGAAAAGTCAGGGAGATAAGCTAAAATTCTTTTATGGGGTGACTGTACTCTGGTTTCTCAGTTTCCTGTGAAGTTGGTGTTTGTTCAGGGGCTTGGGGAAAGCAGAGGGAATCATGAGTACCACAGAGGAAAATTGTTCGGGCCTTCTTTCAGGTGTAGAGAACGCCTTGCCACGCCTCCTATTGTAGATGTAGATGGGAAATAAGCTCGTGCATTGGAGTGAAAAGGTTTAAATTTTTTTTTTTCTTTATTGATTTTTAGAGAGGGAGAGGAAGAGAAACATTGAAGAGAGAGAGAACATCAATTGACTGCCTCCTGCATGCCCCCCACTGGGGATCGGGCATGTGCCCTGACCGGGAATTGAACCGGCGAACTCTTGGTGCATGGGTCAGTGCTCAACCACTGAGCCACACTGGCCGGGCCTGGAGTGAAATAGGTTTATAAAACTAGAGATGAAATTAAGTTTTATTTTTAAAAATAGAGTTATAAAGCCTGATAATTGGAGAGCTGTACTCTCAATTTTGACCTTATAAAGTCCAGATAGGAACCTTTCTTCCAGAGCTGCCAGATAATTATTGGTGGACTATAGCTACTCTCCTTTTTCCCCCCCTCTATTCTCTCTTGGTTTCTGTGTAGCTTTCTTAACCTCAAACATTTTATTCTTTTTTTGTTTAACCTGTGATTTAAATTAATGCAATAGCAACAATATAGTATACCTGTCCTTGCTCTAAAGCCCCAAAGGTCTTTAGGTGGAAATAGGGTGAAGGAGTAATGAAAGAAGACCAATCAATTGTAGTATGTTACAGGGAAAAATAAAGAGATGGTAGACCAAGGCTGAGAAGTTTTTCTGATACTTTCTTCACATCTAATATATCTTTGTGTTTTTAATCTTGTAATTGTGCTATTAGGAAGAAGACACAGTTACCATGTTGTGTATTAAAAGTAGTAAGTAGGTAGAAGCAATATATTTTTCAAATAGTAAGTGTATACACTTAGTATATATAATTAAAATTGGTTTAAGATAGTCATTAAAAGTATCTGAATATTATGTTAAAAGTATCCAGTCATTTCTGTAATGATGATGGCTTTCTTGCTCCTTGTTTTTCTTTGTGATTATAGAGGAAGAATATTGTTTTTAAAAATGTAGATTGTAACAAATTTGGGGTAAACAGTAATATGAAAAGAAAAATGCATCATATTATTGGATAAAATATGAGTGTTTGAATTTGTTTTGTTCAAGAATGTCTCCTGAGAATACCCTAGATCTATGACTGTTACAGCTGAATTAAAATCTTTTTCTATATTAGCCATATATTATTAGTGATTACTTTTAATTTGGCCTTTAGGAAAGAAGAGTGATATTTATTTTTAGATTTTCATAAAATACAAAATTTGGGAACTAGGGAAGGGAGTAGTGAGGAGTAGAATGGAAGTCAGGTAGATGTGAAACTGCAATATGATAGTGTTTTAAATCATTTTGAAAAATATGTTACTTTTATTACATAGTTCCTAAATAAGGCACGCTATGCATTGTAACAAATATTTAGAACATTAAAAAATGGACTGGGGTGCTATTTATTTATTTTAATAGATAATTTGCGATTTTCTATATTATAAATGCTACGAAGAATCTAGATCATTTATCTTATATATTATCTCTAAATAATACAATTTTCCCTTGTGATTACCAACTATCTCTAAAGTAGTTTGATCTGTGCCTTTAACTTTTCAAATTTATCTTTTATCTTCTGTTTGCCATTACAATTTGCATGGGTTCTTTATAGATACAATGTGAGAAAAGGGGAATACTTAATTGGAGACAGTGTAAGCTGTTGGGATCTTCAAAAAGTGTAGATAGTAGTGACCATCAGCAGCCTTACCGTAATGTTTAAAGATATCATAAAGGCAGAGTAGATCCTTAAGTATTCTTTTCTGAATTACAAACTGCATTGCCTAGATTTAAAAAACCATTTTTAAAAATTGATTTTAGAGAGAGAGGAAGGGAGAGAGAGAGAAATGTCCATCGGTCACTTGCATGTCCCCACTGGGGTTTGGCCCACAACCTGGGCATGTACCCTACTGGGAATCAAACTGGCAATCTCTTGGTGCATGGGCTGATACTAAACCACTGAGCTACACCAGCTGGGCTGCATTACCTAGATTTTAATCATTAAAAGCTGGGATTCATTTAACATACATTTACTTGATTTTTTAATAGGCATTAATACTAGTAGGTTGCTGTTCTGTAATTTTTAATCATCTAAAACAGTAATGTGTTTGGTGCTGTGGCCAAAATTCGTGCTACATATGTCTGACTTGGATGGGTTTTTCCTTTTCCAGAAAAATAAATCACAATCTGAGCAAACTTTTCTAAATGTAAATATTTTAGTATTAATCATGTGTCATGAAAAAAATTTATAAATACTCTTGAGTTTCCAATATCAAGCAAAAATACTTCACTTCTAAACAAATATCACTTTAATATCTTGATAGATCTTAGCTCTACTTGTACTATCTGGGATTTATATATTATCTCTTTTCTGAGAAACTGAATGTACTTTTGAATATTAACCTTTCTACTGCAACATTTTCTCTGTGGTAGACAAATGAGGATTGCGAGTTAATGTTACATGGTACACCTGGCAAGAAAGCATCTTGCCCTCTTCAGAATCCTGCACATATTTCCAAGTGCATCACATTAAAACCAAAAGATTGGTCTTGCCTCCTTAAATGACCTTTATTTCCACTGTATCAGTTCTTACCTTGATTTTGATACTTCCTGGCAGCTGTATCATCTCTTTATTATCAAATGCTCAAGAAAAAACTAATAAGATTTCCTTAAATTGAACTGTGTAGAGCAATGAGAGAAAGTTTAGGGAAAATAGGGTTAAAGTATGATACTGTTGAAAAATAGACAACAGTTGTTTTTACTAAACTGTATCTTCCATAGCAAGCTATTTTAAGGAAACCATTATATGTAGTACTTCTTAGAAATGTAAACTTTTTCATTTTGTATTTAATTGTCTAAGAATATATTCTAGAAAAAAGAATATATATATATATATATATAATGAAAGTGCCCTTTGGGAGCCCCACTCCCAAATGGTCACTCTTGATCTCTAATATATGCTCTTCAATTACCTTTTTGCACTTATATACATATATACCTATAGAAATACATCGTTTTATGGAGTTTCGATTTTTACATAAATTCTTACTGTGCATATATTTTGCAACTTTCTTTTTTCACTTACCAACATGCCTAGGAGCTCTTATATTAGTTTAACAGACTTTCATTTGATTTTCTCCCATATTTCTTTGGGTGTGTTTTGCCTTTTTGAATAGCCTCTGACCATGAATCCTTCGAAAAGCTATCTGGTCAATTTGGTGGGCTTCGTTAGAATCATAAAACTTGCATGCCAACCGGTGCTTACTTAGAATCAGAGTCCTAAGAGTGTGAATCAGGAAATAAGGGATGTGCTTACAATTCATTTGAAGTACATTATTTTTGGACTACTGTTAATAATATATACAATTAAGAGTTAACTTTCACAGACTTTAGAATAGGTTTTTATTTGAGGGAAGAAGGAAAAAGAGGGAAGGTATAGTTGATAGGGGAAAAGTACAGAGTAAACTAAAGCAAGTCTTCATACAACTTCAAGTAGTTATGTCACACAAGACTTCATGCTACCAAACATTTAAACTTCCGCATGATCTGTGCCTTTATTAATATAGAGTAAAAAAATGAAAGTTCCTTTTCAGATCTCCCTTTCCCCACTATCCTGCATACCTCTTGAGAGGTAACCATTGTTAACAACTTAGGGTGTGTTGCTATCTCTATTATATATAAATATTTTTATTTATAGTTGACCTTTATATGTTTCAATTCCCTGAAAGCAACTTTTACCCAATGCCAAATTCCATCCTCAGTCAACTGACCAAATTATCAAGAACAAACCAGAATCTCACCTGAAAGTTAAATCAGTGGTAACAGTTCTTGAAATAGAAGACAGTTCTTGAAATAGACCCTTAAGGTGTTTTTCATGTTTATGATAAATTACGCTTAAAGAGTAACTAGCATTCCGGTAAAGTCAAATCAAAATACTGGTTTCTGTCCCTCATGGAAATAAGGCTGAGAAAGAGGAGGGTGCAAATCCAAGGTTTCTTAATACTTGTGTAATTTTGGGTTGGGCTTCTCTTGGCATGCTTTGCTACTTGGGGGGCATTGCAGTATACCCAACAATTACTTTAGATACTTCTCTGTACTGTCAAGGCAATACCTTAGCATGTTAGTGCTATGACATACAGTTAAACATGTGCGCCTCAGAACAAATTTATTCATATTTGACTAAATGAAAACTGAAAATTCAGAGAGCAATTGAAGCACAACTTTCCATGATTTTGTTAATAATTTCTGAATGGTCTTTCAAAAAATTTAAAGCACACTCTGCTTATTTTGACTCTTCTAATTTATTGAGTGTCTGCTCTGTGCCCAGTGCCCTTTATAGTTAGAGCTCAAAATTAGGAAACCATTGCCCATATTCTAGGATGTAAGTAGTTTATCTGTGGATATGAGGTCAATCAATCATGTATGTTCACATTCTGTATTTAATCAGCTATGAAACTTTGGGGGTAATTAGAATGACAGTTGTTGAAGATGATAGTGAAATTGAGGTAAAGCCAACCAGAATGATTTTGGGTCTTAGAAATAATTTTCAAGCAAATTAAAATAGAATGACTTGTTTTCTAGCTTCAAAGGGGCAGTGAAGTGATCCTCAAGCCCCAGTTGCTTTTCCAAATTTTGTGGTAATAGTGAAGAAACAGATGCCTTGTGATTATTTTGACAGCTGCTTTTTTTTAAAACCTAGAAAACAAGGAATTTTAAAAAGCAATCGTATTGGTTTTTTGGCCTTTGGCAGATGTTTTCTTTGCCTTGTCACCAGACAGGAACCCAGGAGACAATTCATTAATGAGTCATGGTAGGCCTTTGGAGAGTGTAACACAGTGTAATTCATGAATTTCTAAGTGCAATTTACAGTTTGGGAGCATGGGTCCTCTTTTTCCTACCTGAAACTGAAGACAGCCAGAAAGATAGCTTAACGAATATCTGAATTTTCTGCTAATCTTTTTAGTAAGTTTTAAGGATATATTTTTAATTACAGCATATTATTATTATTTTTTTAATTATTTTTTTTATCCTCACCCGAGGACATTTTTCCATTTTTTGTTCAGATCGGGAGGGAGAGAGAGGAAGAGACAGAGAGAGAAACATCGATGTGAAGGGACACATCGAGTGGCTGCCACCCGCACGACCAACCAGGGCCGGGGACAAACTGCAACCGAGGTACGTGCCCTTAGCGGGAACCGAACCCGGGTCTCTCTGTACCGCAGGCCGACACTCCAACTGCTGAGCCAAACCGGCCAGGGCAATTACAGCATATTATTAAAGGTAACATTATCTGGATCCCTTCTTTACCCTCTTTGGGAGAAGATGAGTGAAATCACCTTTTTTTAAAAATGTTTTTATTGATTTTTTTTTTTTTTTAGAAAGGAAGGGAGCGAGAGAAACTCTCTGATCAGCTGCCTCTGCTGGGGATCGAGCCTGCAATGTGGGCATGCGCCCTGACTGGGAATCGAACCAAGGCCTCTCAGTCCATGGGACCACGCTCAGTCCACTGAGCCACACCAAATTGCTGAAATCACCAGTTTTTGAAAAACTATTTCATAAGCCAGTTATCAAGAAGTAACTTCTATTTATCTGTATTAATTCATCTTCCTTAATTTGTAAAAGGAATAACTTCAATGATCTAGTAACAGTTCTTCAAAATGTTAAAGCTTGTAAGAGGAAAACTAGATAGCAAGAGCAAGACACTGAAAATGTTGGCTCTCTTCAGGATGACAGAATTACTACTTTTGTCCAAAAGTTATGTATAATATAAGCTCCCCCCTCCCCCTATGAATTCCATATGATGTTTTTATTTGTTTTGGGGTTTTTTTGTTGTTGTTGTTTGTTTTTTGGTACGTGCCCCTAGCAGGAACCGAACCCAGGACTCTCTGATCCGCAGGCCGACGCTCCAACCGCTGAGCCAGACCAGCCAGGGCTCCATGTTGATGTTTTATACCTGTAAATGTTCTTTAACTGAAGAAATGGCAAGAGTAGTTCCTCCCTTCAAAGATTTTAAGGCCAACAGTAGTGGCACAAGGAAATCCTTTTTGGTTGAACTTTAATGAAGATGGTCAGATATGGCATTTAATTTACTGAATACTTCTCTTTGATATGTTGCCTTGAGTCCACATTTGATAGCCCCAATTTCTTAACATTTGGTTCACTCTTTGCCAGAACTATAGTAGGAGCACTGCTGCCTCCACTGATAAAAATTATTAACATGACAAAGAATTATTTGTAGAGTTATCATCATGTACTATAAAAGCAATACTCATAAAAGCAAACAATCTGTGGACTGTTTGACAGGAATGTGATTCATAAAAATGGGGGCAGAGGGGCAAAACTAAGAACTAAAGCTTAGGGGTAGAGTGTTGATTGAGAACTTCAGTCAATCTGATAAGTGACTTATATTTGTCCTTTTTTTATTGATAGTGAATCCTGGGAATATGGGTGGGTGTAATTAAAGAAACAAAAATTGATTTGTGATTCAGAATATTAGAAGCCAAGAATCCAAAAAATAGGCTTTAATAAATGTGTTGTCAAAGGATCACAGTATTTGTAGTGGTACTAAAGAAAAAGAATTAGCAACTCTAAGCCAAGCACTAATTTTTTAAAGAAAGGGGAGTGGGGTGGGGAAGCTTGTATTGAATGATAATGAAGTTTGGGGATCTCTGTAGCCTAATAATGTCTTATGCTGACATTATTTTAAAGTCAGTTTTAACCTCACTAGGGAAAGTTGAGATAGATTCTATGACCTTTACTTACCAAGGGTAACTAATCTCTTTTTCAGAGTTAGTGCCACAGTTTTTGCTAATGCTGTCCTGAATTTCCTTACTATCTTTGCTTTTTTTTTTTTTTTTTTTTTTAAAGCTGATTAGGGCACTGCCTGTTATCTTTTGGAAACACTTGAACTAGAGAACTTGAGCTGTTCACCATTTTTGCCCTAGTGTTGAAAACTGAGTAGAAGTTAGTGTCCCAAAATTCTTAATCTTTGACCAAAAATAAATAAATAAATGTTTTTAGTGTATATTTTCAGCTTCTTCAGTTTTCCAAGATAACTTTGCTGTTTTGTTTTTGCTTTCTTGTTGCTTTGCAATATATTTAATAGGATAGTCAAAGCAAATCATTGCACTTACCATATTAACTCAAATTAATGTTTATCCATTTTAACAAATACCAAGAAATGCTGGAAGGAACCTCTGCAGGTGCCTAATGGGGCTTCCCAAATGAGTTAGGCAGGAGCATAGTGTCTCATGGTCCTGTCAGGAAAATCTACAGATATTTACCCATTTTGTTGGGCAGTTGGAACAGCTACTTTTTGTTTGTATTTTCCTGAATTTTCATCTTATTTTGCTGTAGCACATGATTGGTACTGACTTTATTTTATGAACGTCTAACTTAGAAGTTAGAATATTTACCATGCTTGTAAGAGGCCTGGGGAAGAAACATATGCTTTATCAAGTGAAACTTCTGATTTGATGTGGTATTTTTAAGATGGACACATGACTGATTTATTCTTCCCATGTAGTTAACTGGTGTGGTTTGAAAATATTTTAACCTAAGATCCTAACGTAAGATGGATTTTCTTGTATAGTTTATAGAATTTAATGTTTCATACATGTAAACATGTTTGATTTGGATTTCTCCTCATCTTATACCTAGTGTGTATATTTTAAAAATAAAATCATACATAGATTTAGGAAAACTGCTATGGACAATGTATGAATATCACCAAGAATGTTTAAACAAACCTGAGACTAAAATTTTTTATTTTGCTTGCAATCTCAAATGTAAATTGAAGGAAAAAACTTACAAACTAAAATGCCTACCCTGTTGCAATATATATATATATATATATCACTTTAAAATATTTTATTGTGAGAGGAGAAAAGAATTAGATGCTATGAATGGACAGGCTTGATTAATCTCATTAGAAGAAAATTAGTGGGACCTCACAATGTGGTGAATAATTGAACTGGGCATATTCAGAATTTAGCAGGTACTTTGTGTTTCTATTTTCATAATAGGGTTTAATCATTCAGTGAAGAGCATTTTACTGGTGCTCCGAAAGGTATATAAATATACTGTAATGATTCAGGTCCTCAAGGACCTTGAAAACCTAGGGAGAGAATTAGAGTGTTTAGAGATATTACAAATGGAGAAGGAGGAAAAATTAGTATTTGTAGAAGATAGTGCAAAGTTTAAGAGAGTCATCTGAAAGTATCCTAAAACTAATAAAGTCGCTGGGTGTAAAATTAGTCACAGAAATTAAAAGCTTTTATTGATATAAACAACAGCTAGTTAAAAGATATAATGGAAGAAGAGGCCCCTTTTAAGAACAAAGGAGAGAAAATACCTAATAAACAATATGCTAAACACAAAAAGAAGAATTTATATTTCTTCTGAAAAGAAAGCTCAAACATGTGGAACGGCAGATATTCTTGGACAGGATCACAACATCATAGACATGACAGTTCTTTGTAAATTAATCTATAAATATAGTGTAGCCCAATAAAAATATCAGGATATTTCAAAACTAGAAAGCCGTGGACAAAAGAGTCACAGGTTCAATTCCCGGACCCGGGTCAGGGTCATGTGGGAGCAAGCAATCGATGTCTTTCACATAAATCAATGTCCCTCTCTCCCACCCTCCCTTCCACTCTCAAAATCAATGGAAAAATATCCTCAGGTGAGGATTTAAAATAATTATAAATTATATCACTATATTAAATAAATTCTTCATGGCAAAAACCACAAAGAAAAATTACAAAAATGGAAAAAATATTTGCAAATTATACATTGCTTAATATATAAAGAACCCCTATACTTCAATAAGAAAAGTTCAGTAGTCCACCTTCACTATTAAGAGAAGTACAAAATAAAACTACACTGAGACCCTTTGATCAAGAAAGATTTTTAAAATTTTATAAAACACAGTGTTATGTTTCAGATATTATTGGTAACAATTAGGAAGCAAGTTTTTCTACTGATAGAGGCATATATTGGAACAACCACTAAGGACAGTGAATTAACTACGTATTCTGGATTTTGTCAACCGTCAATTTATCTTCCTAGTCAGAACGGTTGGAAATAAATAAATTTTCCACACTTTTTTGTGCTGCTAGGGTTCTGGAAGCTGATTAGGTTTTCTCAACTACAGGTTTTCCACATGATTTGAAAAGAGAAGTGAGGCACAGGTTGCAATGTTTCGAGAAACACGCTTCCATATAGCAGCAATCAAGTGTCCATCCACTGACTTCCGGGTGTGGAGAGGTAGTGGTGGTGACGGCAGCTTCCTAATCTGACATATTCCTGAATTGTGATTATCAGATCTTTTCCAGTTTCCCAGGTGTGAGCAGTTGTGGTGGCTTCTGGCTTCCGGCATGGCTCAATGATGACACCAGAGGTAGAAGCTCCCCTAATGAATCAGGATTCATTCTGGGAGGCTCAACCCAGATTCCTACACCCTACTTCTTCAGCCCTCCAGTGACTTTGTAAGCATCAAATACCTTACAAGTCTCGTCCTGTTTAAAATGTCTAGAATGGTTCAATTTCTTTTTTTTTTTTTTTCGGGGATTCGACTATGGTCCTGTTTCTTGCATTGAAAACGAACCAATCAATTTGGCAGTAGCAATCAGAATTGTAAATGTATTTCTTTTTTGACCAAACAATTTTACTTCTAGAAATATATCCTATAAATATGCTTGTCTATGAAGAAAGGAGTTTGTACAAGGTTTTTCAGTGCAATGTTTGTAAATTGGCATCAGTAGGATAATTGTAAAATCAACCATAATGCATGTGTCTAATAGAATTCTAGGTACGTATAAAAAAGAATGAGGGAGGGAGCTTTATGTATTTAAAGATATAATCAACAAGGCATATTAAGCTAAAACAAACAAACAAACAAACAAACAAAACGCCCAGGAGACAGAACTCTGTTTTTAATTGCTTTGTTGAAGAATAATAGATATATGAAATAAAGAGCTTCCCAGACAAAGGCTAAGGGAATACATTAGCACCAAACCAGCACTGTAAGAAATGTTAAAAGGACTGCTATAATTAGTAGAAGAAATAGGAAGAAAAATATAAGCACAATGAATAAAAATGGCAATAAATAAATACATATCAATAATAACCTTAAATGTAAATGGATTAAATGATCTAATATAAAAACAGAATAGCTGGTTGGATAAGAAGGCCTGATTCATAGATACGTTGTTTACAAGAGACCCACCTCACAACAAAAGACTCACATAGGTTGAAAGCAAAGGGATGGAAAAAAATTTTTCCAAATAAATGGAAAAGAAAGAAGAGCTGGCGTAGCAATACTCATATTCGATAAAATAGACTTCAAAATGAAGGCCATAACTAGAGACAAAGAAGGCCACTACATAATATTGAAAGGATCTATCCAACAGGAAGATATAACCTTGGTACACATATATGCACCCAACATAGGAGCAGCAAAATATATTTTAAAACTTCTGGAGGACTTCAAAGGAAAAATGGACAGCAATACAATCATAGCAGGGGACTTCAACACCCCACTGACCTTACTAGATAGAGCCTCTAGACAAAAAATTAACAAGGATACAGACACTCTAAATGATGCACTAGATCAAATGGATTTAATAGCTATATACACCCTAAAACTGCAGAATTCACATTCTTCTCAAGTGCACATGGGGCATTCTCAAAGACAGATCACATGTTAGGACACAAACTAAGTCTCAAGTTCAAGAAGATTGAAATCATATCAAGCAGCTTTTCAGATCACAATGGCATGAAACCAGAACTCCATCACAACAAAAACATGCAAATAAATTTGAAAACATGGACGCTAAATAACATGTTATTAAACAATGAATGGGTTGGTTACCAAGGAGATCAAGGAAGAAATTAAAAACTTCCTGGAAACCAATGAAAATGAACACACAACAACACAAAATCTATAGGATGCAGCGAAAGCAGTTCTGAGAGGGAAGTACATAGCTCTACAGGCCTACCTCAAGAAACATTTCTAATTGACTATCTAACCTCACAACTTAAAGAACTAAAAAGCAAACAAAAAGAAGACCCCAGAGCAAGTAGAAGGAAGGAAACAGTAAAGATCAGAGCAGAAATAAATGACATAGAGTCCAAAAAACAATTCAAAGGATCAATGAAACAAAGAGCTGGTTTTTCGAAAAGATAAACAAGATTGATGGACCCTTAGCTAGACTCACCAAGAAACAGAGAGAGGACCCAAATAAACAAAATCAGAAACAAAAAAGGAGAAGTAACAACTGACATCACAGAAATGCAAAGGATCGCTAACAAATACTATGAACAATTATACGCCAACAAATTGGACTATCTAGGTGAAATGGACAAATTTCTAGAAACACATAGTCTCCCAAAACTGAACCCAGAAGAGATAGAAAACTGAACAAACCAATAACAACAAAGGAAATTGGAGATGTAATCAAGAATCTCCCAGCAAAAAGCCCAGGCCCAGAAGGCTTCACGGGAGAGTTTTACCGAACATTCAAATTAGAACTAACACCAATTCTCCTCAAACTATTCCAAAAAATTCAAAAAGAAGGAAGACTTCCAAACTTGTTTTATGAGGCCAGCATAATTCTAATTCCAAAACCAGAAAAAGACACTACAAAGAAAGAAAACTACAGGCCAATATCCCTGATGAACTTAGATGCCAAAATCCTTAACAAAATATTAGCAAATCAGATCCAGCCATACATTAAAAAAAAAGTATTCACCATGACCAAGTGGGATTCATCCTAGGGATGCAAGGCTGGTACAATATTCACAAATCAGTAAATGTGAAACATCACATAAACAAAATGAAAGATAAAAACCATATGATCATATCAATAGACACTGAAAAAGCATTCAACAAAATCCAGCACCCATTTCTGATAAAAATGCTCAGCAATGTGGGAATAGAGGAACCATATCTTGGTAAAATAAGGGCCATATATGAAAAACCTACAGCCAACATCATACTCAATGGGCAAAACTAAAAGCATTTTCCTGAAGAACAAGAGCAAGACAGGGATGCCCACATTAGCCACTCTTATTAAACATAGTACTGGAAGTCTTAGCCACAACAATCAGACATGAAGAAAAAATAAAAGGGATCAAAATTGGAAAGGAGGAAATGAAACTGTCATTATTCACAGATGACATATTATACATAGAAAACCTTAAAGACTCCATCAAAAATCTTCTAGATATAATAAACGAATTCGCAAGGTAGCAGGATACAAAATCAACATCAAGAAGTAAACAGCATTCTTATACACAAATGATGAACTCACAGAAAGAGAAACTAAAAAAGCAATCCCGCCCTGGCCAGTTTGGCTCAGCGGTAAGAGTGTCAGCTTGCGGTCCAGAGAGACCTGGGTTTGGTTCCCGCTAAGGGCATGTACCTTGGTTGCAGTTTGTCCCCCGCCCTGGTTGGGTCATGCGGAAGGGAGCCACTTGATGTGGCCCTTTCATGTCGATATTTCTCTCTCTCTCTCTCCTTCCCACTCTATCTGAACAAAAAAAAAAGAAAAGAAAAGAAAAATGTCCTTGGGTGAGGATAAAAAAGCAATCCCATTTACCATTGCAGCAAAAAAAATTAAAATACCTAGGAATAAACTTAATCAAAGAAGTAAAGGACCTATTTGCAGAAAACTACATG
This sequence comes from Molossus molossus, assembly GCF_014108415.1. NCBI lineage: Eukaryota > Metazoa > Chordata > Mammalia > Chiroptera > Molossidae > Molossus > Molossus molossus. Next base: position 61,373,108 of record NW_023425345.1, on the reverse strand, counting down.
ACATTGAAAAAAAGAAATAGAGGAAAATATAAAAAAGTGGAAGCACATACCTTGTTCATGGATTGAAAGAATCAACATCATTAAAATGTCCATACTACCTAAAGCAATCTATAGATTGAATGCAATCCCCTTCAAAATACCAAAGACAGATTTCACAGAACTAGAACAAATACTTCAAAAGTTCATATGGAACCAAAAAAGACCCCAAATAGCCACAGAAATCTTGAAAAAGGACAAAGTAGGAGGAATTACAATACCGGATATCAGGTTTTACTACAAAGCTATTGTAATCAAAATAGCCTGGTACTGGCCCAAGAACAGGCATATAAATCAATGGAATAGAACAGAGAACCCGGAAATCGACCCAAAACATTATGCTCAATTAATATTTGACAAAGGTGGCAAGAGCATACAATGGAGTAAAGACAGCCTCTTTAATAAATGGTGTTGGGAAAATAGGACATCTACATGCAAAAAAATGAAATTAGATCATCAACTTATACCATACACAAAAATAAACTCAAAATGGATAAAAGACTTAAATGTGACCCGTGAATCCATAAAAATCCTAGAAGAAAATGTAGGCAACAAAATTTCAGACATCATACGCAGCAGAATTTTCACTGATACATCACCTAAGGCAACAGAAACAAAGGAGAAAATGAACACATGGGACTACATCAAACTCAAAAGTTTCTGCACAGCAAAACAAACAACCACCAAAATGGAAAGGGAACCCACTGTATGGGAGAGCATAATTGCCAATGATACATCAGATAAGGGGTTAATTTCCAAAATATATAGAGTGTTCATACAACTCAACAAAAGGAAGACAAAGAACCCAATTAAAAATGGGCAGAGCACCTAAATAGACACCCCTCCAAACAGGACATACAAATGGCTAAGAGACATATGAAGAAATGCTCATCATCACTAATCATCAGAGAGATGCAAATCAAAACAACAATGAACCCTGGTTGATTTGGCTCAGCGGTTAGAGCGTCAGCCTGGGGACCAGAGAGTCCTGGGTTTGGTTCCTGCTGGAGGCATGTGCCTCTGTTGCAGTTTGCCCCTGGCCCCGGTTGGGGTCGTGTGAATGGCGACCACTCGATGTGTCTGTCTCACATCAATGTTTCTCTCTCTCTCTTCCTCCCTCTCTCCCTCATGCTCTATCTGAAGATAGATGCAAAAGTGTCCTCAGGTGAGGATAAAAACAAAACAAAACAAACAAACAAAATAACAATGAGGTATCACCTCACACCTGCCAGAATGGCTGCCATCAACAACTCATCAAACAAGTGCTGGTGAGGGTGTGGAGAAAAGGGGACTCTAGTACACTGCTGGTGGGAATGCAGACTGGTGCAGCCACTGTGGAAATCAGTATGGTGTTTCCTCAAAAAATTAAAAATTGAGCCCAGCGGGTGTGGCTCAGTGGTTGGGCATCGACCCATGTACCAAGAGGTTGTTGGTTCGATTCCTGGTCAGGGCACATGCCCAGGTTGTGGGCCAAATCCCCAGTGGGAGGGTTGCAAGGGGCAGCCAATCGATGTTCTCTCTCATTGATATTTCTATCTCTCTCTCCCTTCCTTTCTCTCTAAAATCAATAAAGAAAAAAAAAAATTGAATTACCATTTGACCCAGTGGTCCCACTTCTAGGAATATATCCTAAAAAGCCTGAAACACCAATCAGAAAGAATATATGTACCCCTATGTTCATAGCAGCACTATTTACAATTGCTAAGATCTGGAAACAGCCCAAGTGTTCATCAATAGATGAGTGGATAAAAAAGCTGTGGTACATATACACAATGGAATACTATGCAGCCATAAGAAAGAAAGATCTCTTATCCTTTGAGACAACATGGAGGGACCTTGAGGGTATTATGCTAAGTGAAATAAGCCAATCAGAGAAAGACAAATACCACAGGATCTCACTTATTTGTGGAATATAATGAACAAAATTAGCTGATGAACAAAATAGACCCAGAGACATAGAAAGGAATATGGTTCAGATGGACAAACCTCAGAGTAGGGGGATGGGGTGGGAGGATGGAGGAGATGAACCAAAGAACTTATATCCATGTATGCATAACCAGTGGACATAGACAACAATGCTAGGAGGGGTGGGGGAGTGGGATGGGGAGGAGGATGTCTAGAAGGAAAAAGGAAAAACATCTGTAACAAAAATAAATTAATAAAAATTGGAGAAAAAAAAAAGACTCATCCATATTATAGTATTTATTGATAGTTCATTACTTTTTACTGCCCAATAATATCCCTTTGTATGGATATACTACTTTTTTGTTTATTTATTTACTTATTGATGGACAGGTAGGTTATTTTCCATTTGTGGTTATACAAATAAAGCTTCTGCAGCCATTTGTGTACAAGTCTTTGTAAAGACAGATACTTTTACTTCTCTTAGATAACTACCTAGGAGTAAAACTGCTTTATTTGGTAGGTGTATGTTTAACTTTTCAAGAAACTGACAAAGTATTTTCCAAAGCAGTTGTACCATTTGACATTTCCACCAGTAATATGAAAGTTTCAGTTTCTCCACAACCTTACCGACACTTGATATGGCCAGGCTTTTAAATTGTAACCATTCTAATAGGTAGGTATATTACTGTGATTTCAATTGGCATTTCCCTAATGACAAATTATGTTGAGCATTTTTTCATATGCTTAATTGACTTCTGTATATCTTCTTGGTGACGTGTCTGTTCAAATTTTTTGCCCATATTTTATTTTATTTTTAAAAATTATTTAGTTTGAGAGTTCTTTATATATTTTGGATATAAGTCCTTTATCAAATACATGATTTACAAACATTTCCTCCTTGTTCACCTTATCTTTTTATTCTCTTAGTGTCTTTCAAAAAGCAGAAGTTTTAAATTTTGATGAAGTTCAGCAAGCTTTTCCTTTATGGAGTATACTTTGGTGTTGTTTCTAAGAATTCTGCTTAGCTTGTGATCATAAAGATTTTTCTTTTATGCATTCTTCTTTGCTTGAATTTTTTAAAATTGAATTTATTGGGGGTAACATTAGTTAATAGAATTACATAGGGTTCAGGTGTACAGTTCTGTAATACAACTCCCACCTAGTGGTCTTTAACAGATGATCTGATCCCCCACCCCCAGCATATTTATTGAACATCATTCTCTCTACTGGCCCTTTTCCTAGAATTAGAAACATGATCAAGTACCTCCCACTTTAGCCCGGCTGGTGTGGCTCAGTGGCTGAGCATAAACCCATGCACCAAGAGGTCGCTGGTTTGATTCCCGATCAGGGCACATGCCCAGGTTGTGGGCCAAATCCCCAGTGGGGGGCATGCAGGAGGCAGCTAATTGATGTTCTCGCTCATCAATGTTTCTATCTTTCTCTCCCTTCCCCTTCCTCTCTCTGTAAAATCAATAAAGAAAAAAAATTTTTTTTAATAGGAAAAAAAAAGAACCTCCCATTTTAAACAAATTCCTTCATAATTATGGGCATTTCTTCCTGTTTCCTGTTTTATAATAAAATGTATTCAAAGTCCACATTGGTACCTCTATCAATGTTCTCCAATTTCCCCTTCATTTTTCAACTTCAGTCTTTCACCTGACCCCATCTCTCCATAAAATTGTTTTTATCAAGGTCAAGTATAACTACTTTCAAGGTGTCTCTCCTGTATTTTTCCACTGTGCCCCATGACTTCCCATTCACATTGAAATTATAACTTCTTCAACACTTCATATCTCTTCTAACATAGTATATTTTTTACTTATTTTGTTTATGTCTGCTTTCCCTGGTTAGAAGGTAAAATCGGGGAGGACAGGTAAAATCTTTGCATCCCGCATGTAGAATAGTGTTGGAACATCATAAGAACTCAATTTGTGTTAAATGAATGAACACTGAATTGTGATTATCTATTTTCCTGTCTTCTAAATTAGGCCAAGAACTACTGTGAAGACTGGAACTGTTGTTCTTATCTCTTTATTAGCCACGTTAGCTCAGAGACTGACCCACAGGTAAATGCGAGAATGATGAACGCACTTATGGTACCAGTATTTCGGTTAAATGCTTCTGGATAATATCCCAAGGCCTGAGAAAGTGGTTTTTAAATTCTACTCTGGAACCCTGGAGTGCCAATGAATTAATACAAATTTTGCAAACAATGGAGATTTAAGTTGCCTAGAGACACTGTATCAGTCAGTGGTCTGCAGAGAAACAGAACCAACAGGAGATTATCTATCTATCTATCTATCTATCTATCTATCTATCTATCTATCTATCTACCATCTATTTATCTATCTTCTTTTTATCTGGATACTTATTATGAGGAATTGGCTCATGCAGTTATGGAGGCTGAGAAGACCCACAATCAGCTGTCTACCAGCTGGAGACCCAGGGAAGCCAGTGGTATAATTCAATCCAAGTCTAAAGGCCTGAGAATCCAGGGAGCTAAATATGTAATTCCCAGTTCCAGGGCAAAAGAAGATGAGATGAGAAGTCCCAGTTCAAGCAGCGAGACAGGAATAAAGGGAAAAATTCTTCCTTTCTCCACTTTTGTTCTATTCAGGCCATTAACAGACTGAATTATGCCCAAACACTTTGAGGAGTGCAATTTACTGAGCCCATTCATTCAGATGCTAATTTAGTTCACAGCCTCTCTCTCTCTCTCTCTCTCTGTCTCTCTCTCTCTCTGTCACACACACACACACACACACACACACGCACGCGCGCACACACAGAAATGATGTTTTATTTGGGGAACTTGTGGCCACTCAAATTGACATAAAATTAACCATTACATTGTTTATGTCTTTAATTTCTATTATTAGAATATTTTGAAAATAGTTCTGCTGCTCAGATAAGTTTCAATCATAGATAGGAAGAAAAAAAGTACAGAGAAAAGAAGAGAGGACAAAGTTCTCAACCTTAAGTGTACATTTGAATCACTCAGGGAGTTTCTATGCTGATACCTGCACACCACTCCAGAAATATCGGTCAGGTCAAGGATTGAGCATAAATATATTTAATTTTTTCCCCCAGATAATTCTGAACCACTGGAACAGGTAATCATTGAGAAATGGGGCAGGCTACAAGAAAAGACAAAAGTTAGTTTTTTGAGAGGCAAAATGTCTCCAACAATTGCTTATGGTCCTCTTTAGTAATATTAGGTCAAAGACAGTGGGGTTTTTTTTTTTGGTAGTCATGACTAGTAATTGGATCCAGACACTTGAGGGGACAAGAGAGCAGACCAAGTGTTTAATTGTTACTTTATGGGACACTAATAGCAACTAAAAAAAAATCCTTCTTCCTTGAAGCTTCTAAAGGTTAATTATCAACCAGTTCTTTCAACCCTTAAATTACTTTCTAAGAGTGAATTAGAAAGAGGAGCATGGATTCTATTAGGAGATTGTGGTACTAGTGTAGATTAATTCTTCTTATTAAGTGGTACCCTGTTGTTCATTTTTCACCACAAAGAGGTTAACTTAATCCTTGTTTCAAACTTGCATATTGAGCAATTCTGAATAATCGCATGTAGAATGATAACCTTTATAACAGGCACAATCCAATAAAGAGAAAAATTTGTTTTTGGAATGCAATTTCAAATTCATAAAGTGAAATTTAGTATCTTGGAAAGAGAGTGTATGAGTTTCATGGTGTATGATTATAATTTCTAAGGGAAATTTCCAATATTCTGTGATTCAATATAAACTCAGGATAAATATATGCTACTGGCATTACCCGAGGCATGCTAACAACTTAACCACGTTTAACTTATTACCAAGTAAGTATAGTTAAACAAAGGTTACATAATTTTGGTCATAGCTACCAATTTATTGTTATTATTCTCTGTATGAAAATACATTTCAATAACAGAAAATCTCTCCATGTAAAGAAGGGCATGTTTTAACCCAGTTCTTTGTAAAGAGTAAGCTATTTTCGTAAGATATATTGAGTTTTTTTCCTTTAAACTAAGTGTTTTGTGAGTAAATTTAATAAAATGGTTCACCACAAGATTGCCTTTTAAATTCCAAAACAAAAGCATTAAAATGAAAGTTGACTTTAACAGATATGGATATTGCATTATTTCTTCCACAAGTGCCTGCACTTTTTATTTTGTGATGATTTGTGTTCCCTGATATGCTTTATCTCATGCTTGACTGATTACAAGTGTGAAAGGGGGGTTAAATGTATTCGCTGTTGGCAATTTAGCATTAATTGTAATATGCTGTAATCCAAATTACAATCTGTCATTTCTAATCAAATTGTGAAGCACTATAATTGTATTTTAGAGTTCCACTGCCATTGATTATAGCCACCTCATTTGTGTTTTAATATACCATGACGAATTTGTGAATGGAAATACAATCTTGTAACAAGCCAGGAAACAAGTATTGTTCTTCCTATTATAACAGCAAGAAAGTTATTTCTTAACAAATGAAAAGAGAAGGAGATAGTAAGACGGTAAAGAGGATTCATTTAAAGATGAAAAAGACTCAAAAACACTTCAATTTTCTAGCAGTGCATAAAAATAAATGAGCCATGGAATTTAAAAAAAAAACATTTTAAAACAAAACATTACAAAAATATTTTTAAATTAACACTGTTTTTTGAAATTTAGCCATACTAATATAGATTGCTTTATTCATTCAAATTGCTATGTAGTATTCCACAGCTTATTGCACCTTCTCTCCCTGATGATCATTCAGGTTATTTATGTTTTTACTATTACAAATCATTCTGTAGTGAATATTTTTGTACATGACACTTCATACATGTGGAAGATTTATTAGCGAATAGCTTAGAAGTGGGATTTCTGAGTTGTGGAGTACACACAGCCTGTATTTTACTTTTTTAAAATGAAATCTGTGTAAGAACACTTACCATGAGCTCTACCCTCTGGACATCAAATTAAAAGGCTTCTGTATAGCCCAGTCAGTGTGGGTCAGTGAACTGAGCATTGCCCATGGACTGAGAGGTCCCAGTTGGAGTCCCAGTCATGTCACATGCCTGGATTGCAGCTTGATCCCCAGTAAGGGATGTTTCTCTCTCACACCAATGTTTCTATCTCTCCCTTCCACTCTGTCTGATAATAAGTAGAAAAGTATCCTCAGATGAGGAATAAAAAAAAAAAAAAAGAAAGAAATTAGAAAAGGAACAACAGAATAAACCCCAAAGAAAGTAGAAGGAAGGAGAAAATAAAAGTAAGAGCAGAATTTTATGAAAGAGAAAACTAAGATACAATAAAGAGAAAAGATAAGTTCAAATATTGGTTCTATCAAAATCTTTAAAAAGCTTTTGGAAAATTTTTCAAGGTAAAATAAAAGCACACATAAGCAATATAATGAAAAAGAAAGAAAACATAATTGTAGTTATATTAGAAATACAAAAGATAAGAAAATGTTTTCAATATATGTCCATAAGGTTGAGATGAATTAGGAACTGAAATATCTGTGATAATATGACTTACATAGGACTGTAGACCACCTGTGTCAACTTGACTTTGCTGTTTGTTCAAAGACATTTTTCCTGAAATGGATACTGCTGTAAACAATACATAATTTCACCTCTTTACAAAATTCCCACAGGTCAATTTATCTGAGACAGTTGACTGCTTACTTCTGCAATTAGCTTGTAGGTACCTACTATAATTTATACTTGTGATAAGTGACAGCCAGTCATTTCAAGATTCTTTCTTCTCTTGGTCCACCAAATTTTAAACAATTATATCACAAATTTGCCTGATCACTATCAGCTCCTTGCCTTGAAAGACACACCTTAAACCACTTGAATTCAGAATCCAAAATCCTATAAATATTTCATTCTGACTCCCACACCCTTCCACCCCAAACTGCACACTCTGCTAAGATTCTATCAGGTAGTATTCTCCCTTACTAAAGGAACTTTTAGTTATATAGCTTTGCTTAAATAATAGGCCTGGTTGATGTATTAGGAAGTTCAAAAGGATACATTCCCTCTTTTGGGGGGAGTTCAAAATGATAAATTCCCTCTTTTTTTGAAATTCTATATATAAAAAATAAATTTCTAGTGTTCTTTGTTTTTTGCCAAAGCAAGTCACAAAGATAGCTCAGATTCAAGGAGTAAGAAAATATACTCCACTTCTTGATTCAAGGAGTTGTAAAGTCACCTTGCAAAGAAGCACACTTACAGGAAGAGATGGATAAGTGTGGCTATTTTTGCAATCTACCACAGGGATGGAGAAATCATATAACTCAGTCCCTGTATCTAACTAAAACCCTTAACTTAGAGATAGGTTGATTTGTGAAAGGTTACACAACAGTTAAGTGATAGCACTTCTTTTGAGAATGTTTCTAGATGTTGCTCTTCTGGGCTTCTGATTCATAGGAAGAAAAGGTCAGGAGCTTATATACCATCACATTTGGAGATTAAACTACTGACAAGCTAAGGTAACAAATTTCAGAATATTAAATCACTTGCCTAGAGTCCTACAGCTGGTAAGGATTTACACAAGATTGTCTCCAGATACCACACTCCTTACCACCCTCTACTGTCAACAGGAAATCCAATTTCAGTATAGCACAAGAACTTTTTTCCTTCCTTCCTTCCTTCCTTCCTTCCTTCCTTCCTTCCTTCCTTCCTTCCTTCCTTCCTTCCTCCCTCCCTCCATCATTCCCTCTTCTTTCTTTCTTTCTTTCTTTCTTTCTTTCTTTCTTTCTTTCTTTCTTTCTTTCTTTCTTTCTTTCTCTCTTTCTCTCTTTCTCTCTTTCTCTCTTTCTCTCTTTCTCTCTTTCTCTCTTTCTTTTTCTTTCTTTTCTTCTTTCCCTCCTTTCTCCTTCCTTCCTTCCTTCCTTCCTTCCTTCCTTCCTTCCTTCCTTCCTTCCTTCCTTCCTTCCTCTCTTTTCTTTCTTTCTTTGTCTCTCTTTCTCTCTCTCTTTCTCTCTCTTTCTTTCTTCTTTCTTTCTTTCTTTCTTTCTTTCTTTCTTTCTTTCTTTCTTTCTTTCTTTCTTTCTTTCTTTCTTTCTTTCTTTCTTTCTTTCTTTCTTTCTTTCTTTCTTCTTCTTTTCCCTTTGTTTCCCTTGACTGAGATGATATGTCAGAAAAAATATTGCTATGGGAAATGTCTGAAATTTTACTGCCTGTTTTCATCTAGGATTTTTATGGTTTCTAGTCTAACATTTAAGTCTTTAATCAACAGTTTAAGTTTATTCTTGTGTATGGTGTAAGAGGGTGGTCTAGTTTTGGGGCTTTTTGCACATATCTGTCCAGTTTTCCCAATACCATTTATTTAATCGACTCTCTTAATCCCAGTGTATGTTTCTGCCTCCTTTGTCAAATGCTAATTGACCATACAGGTGTGGGTTTATTTCTGAGCTCTCTTTTCTGTTCCATTAATCTATATGCCTGTTTTTATGCCAATACCATGCTGTTTCGATTATTATGGGCTTATAGTATAGTTTGATATCAGAAAGTGTGATTCCTCCCACTTTGTTCTTTTTTCTTAAGCTTGCTGTGACTATCAGGGTCTTTTGTGGTTCCATATAAATTTTAGGACTATTTCTTGCAGTTTTGTGAAATGCCCTTGGTATCTTTTTTGTTTGTTTGTTAATCCTCACTAGAGGCTATTTTTTCCATTGATTTTTTCTTTTTTTAGAGAGAGTGGAAGGGAGGGAAAGTGGGGAAGAGAGAAAGAGGGAGAGAGAGAGATAGAAAGAGAGAGAGAGAGAGACATTATTGTGAGAAAGACACATCGATTGGTAGCCTCCCGCACGGAGGCTGGGGATTGAACCTGCAACCTTTGGTGCACAGGCCAAGACTCTAACCATCAAGCCCCACCAGCCAGGGCTGCCATTGGTATCTTGATAGGAATTGCATTGAATCTATAGATTGCTTTGGGTAAGGAACTTTCTAACAATGGGGAGAAAGCATTACACACTGATTGTTATAAATTCAGACAATTCAAGTTGCCTAAAGTAGAGAGTGGAATTCCTCTTACAGTCCTAGGAGTGTGGTGTTTGGTGCAGAATCTACACTGTAGATCCTTAGGGCTTTTTGTTTTTTCTCTTTTATCCTTTATGCCCTTAACAGGTGAAGAAATCAAATAATTCCCTTAAATAGTTGGCTCCAAAACATTCTTAAATTCCAGTAACAGATTCCAGATTCCATATATACTGTATGTGTTTTCTTACCGTTTAATATTGACTCCAGGGTAGGGACATGAAGTAAGGGAAAGTATGCCAATTATGGATGTACATGCTGTTATGTAGGGAATGTTCACACATAATACTTAAATAACTGTTGTAGAGAAACATAACCCCTCAAACTTAAGACTGCAACAATTGTTATTTTCAAGAGTTCAATTTATGCAAATATTTGAATTTGCTCATTTTGTTTTCCATTAGTTTCATCAGAGTACAAGAGAGAAATAATGCTGTAGATTCGTGCCAATATAATTTTAAATGATTATTACATTGATATTTCTTTTTCCCACCAAATAGCTTATAAATTTCTGTTTTCTTTCTTCATTTTATAAAGAGTAAAAAAAGCATTTAACATAAAGCTTCATGACATATTAAAGGAGAGAACAATGTGAGTGGATAAGCAATGAAGCCGAGAAGGGAACATTTGATACTAGGTAATATGTGCCTTGATAGAGGAAAACAAGAATACCTCCTCAGGCTCAACAATAACTCCATTTCTCAATAGTTAGCTATGTTATGATTCAGAGATGAATGGAAACATTTCATGAATAATCAGTAGTTTGGGAAGCTATTTTTTATTATTTGCCTAACAGATCTTTCATTTCCAAAGTATGATAGCATCAGAGAAAAAAACACGCTATGTAAAGGCTGTCACTGAGATACAAACAATTGACATTGAAAAACTCCCTGCATAGAACCATGCCTCGGGTTTGAAGTTTTTATTTGTTTTTCAATAGCTCTTCATTGCTTTTCCAGCTCACTCCTCCAAGTCTATTAGTCGGGACTGTCTTGACTATCACTAGTAAGATGAAGAATTGTGGAGAAGGTTTGCAGGAGAAAGACTTGATGTCCTGGCTGATTGTTGAAGGATGAAAAGCCATTTCCTAGTTGAAATGGGTAGGTTGGGGAAGGAAAGCAAGGGGATGCCAGGCAGAAGAGACCTAATAAGCAAAGGAAGAAGTAACATAGAGTTCAGAGAACATAAACAGTTTCCAGGAAATGATAGAAAATAGGCTGAAGGGTTAAGTCAAGAAAGAAGCCTGAATTTCATACTGTCAATATTGATGAAAAATTAGTGAATAATTTTAGAAGGTTAATGATACTGTGATTGAGAACAGAAAAAAAATCAATGTGCTTTATTGTTGAGAAAGCATTAGAAGGCAGCCGTATTTTAGGCAAGGAGTACAAGGAAGTTGCTGCAGGCATATATGGGGAGATACCAGAGGCTTAAGTATAATAGATAACTAAAGAGCTATTACTTTTCTTTTTTCTTTATCCACACCTGAGAATATTTTTTCCATTGATATTTTTTTAGAGAGGATAGAAGGGAGGAAGGGGGAGAGAGAGAGAGAGAGAGAGAGAGAGAGAGAGAGAGAGAGAGAAACATTGATGTGAGAGACACATCAATTGGTTGCCTCCTGAACAAGGCGGGATCAAACATGCAACTTGACTGGGAATCAAATTTGTGACCCTTTGGTACGCAGGCCAATGTTCTAACCACTAAGCCACACCGGCCAGGGGTAGAGCTCTTACTTTTCAGTTGCATTAAGGGTTAAACAAAATTTTAAATCCCAGCCAATCATATGGTATCGCAGACATATAGGATTTCTACCCAATAGCCATTTTCCTTTTCTTCTTTGGTAACTGCTCTCTGGTACTAAGGGCCATAAACTTGAAGGCCCTACTACAATTGAGCCATACTAATTTAGGAATAAGAATGAGATGCAATTCTGGCCAATAAGATTTGAGAGAAAGACTCCTCAGGGCTTTTCATTAGTCTTAAAAGAGGAACACATGGAGAAGATATTCACCAATGAAAGGGGTCAATATGCAAAATATATAAAGAACTCATGCAACTTAACACCAAACACACACACACACACACCCCAAAAAACCAATCCAAATAAAAAATGGGCAAAGGACCTGAATAGATATTTCTCCAAAGAAGACATACAGATGGTCAATAGTTATATAAAAAGATGCTCAACATCATTAATCATCAGAGAAATGCAAATTAAAACCACAATGAGATATCACCTCACACCTGTCAGAATGGCTATAATCAATAAATTAACAAACAACAAGTGTTGGTGAGTATGTGGGGAAAAGGGAACCCTTGTGCATTGTTGGTAGGAATGCAGATTGGTGCAGCCACTGTAGAAACCAGTATGGAAGTTCTTGGAAATACTAAAAATAGAACTACCTTATGACCCAGCAATTCTACTTCTGGGTATTTATCCAAAGAAATCCAAAACACTAACTCGAAAAGATATGTGCACCCCCAGGTCACTGCAGTATTATTTACAATAGACAAGATATGGAAATAACTTAAGTGCCCATTAATAGGTGATTGGATAATTGAGTAATGAATATTACTCAAACACAAAAAAGAATAAAATCTTACCACTTGCAACAACATGAGTGAACTCATAGATATAGATAACAAACTGATGGTTGCCAGATGGGAGAGGTGAAAAAGGTGAAGGGATTAAAACGTAGAAATCGGCAGTTACAAAATAGTCCTGGGTTTGCCCTGGCCGGTTTGGCTCAGCGGTTGGAGCGACGACCTGCGGTACAGAGAGACCCGAGTTCGGTTCCCGCTAGGGGCACGTACCTCGGTTGCAGTTTGTCCCCGGCCCTGGTTGGTGGCAGCGACTCGTTTTGTCCCTTCACGTCGATGTTTCTCTCTCCTCTCTCTTCCTCTCTCTCCCTCCCGCTCTATCTGAACAAAAAATGGAAAAAAATGTCCTCGGGTGAGGATAAAAAAAAAAAAAATAGTCCTGGGAATGTAAAGTACAACATATGGAATAAAGCCAATAATATTGTAAGAACTATGTATGGTGTTAGGTGGGTACTGGACTTATCAGTGAGATCACTTTATAAATTACATAAGTATCTATGCTGTATGCCTGAAACATATAATATAAAATAATATTAAATGTCATCTGTAATTAAAAAGGAATCCATGTAAGGAACTTCCACTCTTCAAGCCTATGCACATTTTTTTGAGGATGGGATTAATGGGGCTGCCACAGTCATTTTGAGAGCATGTGGACTGTTTTAGGACAAAAGCCAACATTCTGGAAATGAGAGAACAGAAATATTTCAAGAAGCTGACTGTTTGATGACCATGTTGAGGTGGTGAATTAATTAAACCTAAAACTGCCCTATTTCTATTAATGGAGACAAATCAAAATCCACTTATTTAATATTTTTATTTGAATTATCTGCTACTTGCAGCCAAAGGCATCCTAACCAATAATTATGTGAGAATATGTAACTGAATTGAAAAATACCCTGTACACTTATAAACTGTGGAAATTTGCCCCACAAAATACACAGGGAGGACCCATACATCTTTCACACAGTTTTTCCCAATGTAATATCTTGTATAATGATAGGATATATCAAAACCCAGAACCCTAGAATATGTTACCTAACAGCAGAGGGACGTTGCCTAAGGAATTAAGGACCTTGAGATGGGGAGCTTGTGAATTATCCAGGTAGGCCCAATCTAACTTCAAGGAGTCCTTAAGCGGAGAACCTTTCAGGAAAAGATGTGACCAAGAAAGAAAGATCAAAGATGCATATATTGCAGAGAGATGGGATATTGCTGGCTTTGCAGATGAAGCTGGAGGCCAATGAATACTGATGAATGAATGCAGGTGACATCTGGAAAAGCAAGGAAATAAACTCTCCTCTAAAAGCCTCCAGAAGGGAATACAGCTCTGCTAACAGCTTGATACTCACTTGGGCCAGTTAGACCTGTTTTTGACATATGACACTAAGAAAATAAAAATGTGTTCTTTTTATTTTTCAGCAACTAAGTTTGTGGTAACTTGTGGCAGCAATAGAAAATGAATGCAGTGCTTTTTACCCATTTTAACTGGTTTGAGACCTCTCTTCATATTCTAGGTATCAGTTCCTCAATGGATATGTGGTTGGCAAATGTTTTACCTTAGTCTGTAGTTTTCTTTCTTTCTTTCTTTCTTTCTTTTTTTTTTTTTTCCCCATTCTTTTTATGGAGACGTTTGGAAAACAAAGTTTTTTAACTTTGATAAAGTCCAATTTATCAACTTTCCTTATGGACCATGATTTAAAAAAATATTTTTTTCTTTATTGATTTTTAGAAAGAGAGGAAGGGAAAGGGAGAGAGAGATAAAAACATCAATGAGAGAACATGGACTGGCCGCCTCCTGCATGCCCCCCACTGGGGATCGGGCCCACAACCTGGGCATGTTCCCTGACCAGGAATCAAACCAGTGACCTCTTGGTGCATGGGTCAATGCTCAACCACTGAGCCACACTGGTCGGGCTAGATCATGATTTTAATGTCAAGTCTAAAGACTCTGCTTAACTCTAGATTATAAATATTTTCTTCAAATTATCTAAAAAATTGTGGTAAAAATGTAACAAAATTTACCATTTTAGCCGTTTTTAAGTGGCATTAAGTACATTCACATTTTTGTGCAATCATCACCACTCTTTTTCTCCAGAATTTTTCATCATCCCAACCTGAAACTCTCACCCACTAAACACTGACTCCTAATTTCCCTTGTACCCCATCTTGCCCTGAATCACTATTCTACTATTTCTGTAAATATAGTTGTTCTAGGTACCTCATATAAGAAGAATCATACAATATTTGCCATTTTGTGTCTGGCTTATTTCACATACCATGATGTTTTCAAGGTTCATCTGTGTTATAGCATGTATCAGAATTGTATTCCCTTTTAAGGCTGAATAATATCTCATTGTATGTATATACCATCTTTTATTTATCAATTTACCTGTTGATGGATTTTGGGATTTCAACCTTTTGTCTATTGTGAATAATGCTCCTAGGAATATTGGTGTGCAAATACCTACCTCTGCTTTCAGTTCTTTTGGACACATATCTAGAAGTAAAATTGCTGGATTATACAATAATTCTTATTTTTTTAAAAACTGCCCATACCGTTTTCCACAGAGGCAGCACCATTTCACATTCTCATCAGAAATGTCCTCAACATTTTCTTCTGAATTATACCCCTTGTGTCTGTTTCCCATTTTCTAGATTCTATATGTTGCTCTCTCATAATTAACTGTCTGTTTTGGTGTCACACAGCCACCAGTTGCTTCCTGAGAGTGTGCATAAGAGATTCACCTTTTTAATCCACCCCTCCAAACCCTCTCCCATCTGGCAATCATCAGAGTGTTATCTGTATCTACGTCTGTTTCTGTTCTGCTTGTTTGTTCATTTTGTTTTTTAGATTTCACATATAAGTGAACTTATCTGGCATTTGTCCTTCTGTGTCTGACTTATTTCACTCAGCACAATACCCTCTAGGTGCACCATGTTGTTGCAGATGGCAAGATTTCCTTCTATTTTACAGCTGAGTCTTATTCCTTTGTATAGATGCACCACTTTTTCTTTATCCATTCATCTATTGATGGACACTTAGGTTGCTTCTGTATCTTGGCTACTGTAAACAGTGCTGCAGTGAACATCTAGATGTATATGTTTTTTCCATTTAGTGTTTTGGATTTCTTCAGATTAATACCCAGAAGTGGAGTTGCTGGGTCCTTCTATGTCTCTTGTTATAGCCTTTTTTAAAGTTTATTTTGTCTGGTATAAATATTGTCACTCCAGTTTTTTTGTTTTCATTTTCATGAAACATCTTTTTCCACACCTTTACTTTCAGTCTGTGTGTGTCTTTTGATATGAAGTGAGTCTCTTGTAGACAGCATATATAAAGGTCTTGTTTGTTATCCATTCAATCATGGTATGTTTTTTGATTGGAACATTTAATCCATTTGAATTTAAAATAATTGTTGAAAGAACTTGTATGCATGTATGCATAACCAATGGGCATAGACAATAATGCTAGGGGGTGGGGTGGGGAGGAGGGGATCTAGGGGGGAAATAGGAGAAACATCTGTAACAAAAATAAATGAATAAAAATTGGACAAAATTGTTGATAGATATATATTTATTGCCATTTTATTATTCATATTTTTAATCTTTTTTTCTTACTCTTACCTGAGAACATTTTTGCATTTATCTTCAGATAGAGCAGGAAGGAGAGAGGGGGGAAGAAAGAGAGAGAGAGAGAAACATCAATGTGAGAGAGACATATCGACTGGCTGCCACCCACACGACCCCAACCAGGGCCCGGGACAAACTGCAAACGAAGTACATGCCCTTACTGGGAACCGAATCTGGGACTCTTTGGTCCATGGGTCAACGCTCTAACCGCTGAGCCGAACTAGCCAGGGCCATATTTTTAATCTTTTTAAATCCTTCTTCTTAAAGAAGACCCTTTAACATTTTTTGTAATACTGGGAAGCTCTTTATCTGTCCCTCAATTTTTAATGGTAGCTTTGCTGGGTAGAGCAATCTTGGTTGTAGGTCCTTGTATTTTATCACTTTGAGTAGTTCATGCCAATCCCTCTGGCCTGAAAAGTTTCTGTTGGGAAATCAGCTGGAAGTCTTATTGGAGCTCCCTTGTGGGTAACTAAGTGTTTTCTTTTGCTGGTTTTATGATTCTCTCTTGCATTTTTATTATGATGTGTCTGTTTCCTTCACCAGACTAGGGATGTTTTTCATCAGTATTTCTTCAAATAGGTTTTCTTTCCTTTTTTTTTTTTGGTTATTCCTCACCCAAGGATATTTTTCCATTGATGATTTTTTTTTTTATCCTCACCCGAGGATATTTTTCCATTTTTTGTACAGATAGAGTGGGAGGGAGAGAGAGGAAGGGAGAGAGAGAGAAACATCGACGTGAAGGACATCAAGTGGCTGCCACCCGCACGACCAACCAGGGCCGGGGACAAACTGCAACCGAAGTACGTGCCCTTAGCGGGAACCGAACCCGGGTCTCTCCGGACCGCAGGCCGACGCTCTAACCACTGAGCCAAACTGGCCAGGGCGTGATTTTTTTTTTTTTATTTTTATTTTTTTTAGATAGAATGGAAGGGAGGGAGGGGGGGAGAGAGAGAGAGAGAAACATTGATGAGAGAGAAATGCATCAATTGATTGCCTCCCACATGACCCTGACCAGGGGCCAGGGATTGAACCTGCATCCCAGGTACATGACCTTGACTAGGAATCAGATCTGAGACCCATTGGTCTGTGGGTCGATGCTTTAACTGCTGAGCCAAACCAGCCTGGGCTCAAATAGGTTTTCAATTCCTTGCTCTCTCTGTTCTCCTTCTGGCACCCCATGACGCTTGGTACACTTGAAGTCGTCCTAGAGGCTCCTTATGCTACCTTAATTTTTTTTGGATTATTTTTCTTTTGCTGTTCTGATTGTGTGCTTTCTGCTTCCATTTATTCCAAATCACTGATTTGATTCTCTGCTTCATCTACTTTACTGTTGATTCCCTGTTATTTATTCTTCCTTTCAGTTAGTGCATCCTTCATTTCTAACTGGTTCTTTTTTTTATAGTTTCTATGTATTTTTTTTATGCTGTTTCAGTTCTTACTAAGTTCCTTGAGTATCCTTATAACCATTGTTTTAAACTCTGTACCTGATTGCTTCCATTTCATTTAGTTCTTTTTCTGGATATTTTTCCTGTTCTTTCATTTAGGACCTATTTCTTTGTCTCCTCATTTTGGCTGCTTCCTTGTGTTTGTTTCTATATATTAGGTAGTGCTGTTACATCTCCCAGGCTTGGTAGAGTGACCTTATATAATAGGTGTCCAGTAGGCAGCCTTCCTGGTCACCCAACCTAGGTGCTCCAGGTGTACCCTGTGTGACATGTGTGCACTGTCCTGCTGTAGTTGAGCTTTGATTACTGTTGGCAAGTAACTGGGAGGAATTGGTTTTCAGGCCAGTCATCTTTGAGGACTGCCTATGACTACAGCAAAGGAGCCACTATGCAGAGGCAGACCCCCATGGAGCAGGACTTGCTTCAGTGAAGATTTGGTGCCCGTCAAGTCCACTCCTTTAGTGTTTCACTTGTGGAGGTGGTTGGATTTTAACCCATTGTGGTCTGAAGCTGTCCACTGGGTGTGCTGGCTCAGGGGTCTCCCAGGAGATGAAAGGTCATCCACCACCTGTGCTCTCCTGGGGTCACCCAGCATGAGCTACAGAATGATCTGCAGATGACTGCTTCTTGTGCTGGGCTTGTATGTGCCTAGGAGAGGCCAAGCTGCAAACTGAGGCTGGCTGCTGCTAGTGCCAGGTCTGGGGTCAAATGCACAGGCCAAATACTGTTTTTTTAGATATTTTAGGAAAGTATGAAGCATGAGCCAAGACAGGCCATTTGTATGGAAAAGCCATTGGAAACAGTTTGGGTGGGTCTGTAAGTTGGGTGGGGTGGGGTGGGGTGGGGGTCTCGGGGAATCACCAGGGCAGGGCAAATAGTATTTGCCAAGTTGATGGAGACTCAGATATAGTGCCTGCCTGCTGGTCCTGTGGAACAATGGCCTCTGCCAGCACTTCCATGTGGCAGAAAGCTGCCTCACCAGCCCTCATCCTGAAGCCAGACAATTCAGTTTCTTCCCATGTGTCCCTGATGTGACTTGAGCTGCTGTCCCAGCACTGGAGCTCAGAGCAAGTGAGTCTGACTAAATCCATGCATGGGCCCTTTAAGAGGAATGTTGGGGCTCATGAGCCCTTTGTCTCACTCAGCCACAATCCCTACTGGTTTTTACAGCCAGAAGTTATGGGAACATCTCTTCCTGGCATTGAAATCCCAGGTTGGGGAGCTTGATGTCAGGCTGGAATTCTTCTCTCTTTAGTTAGGACTTCCGCAGTTGAGATATCTGCCACATGTGGGTGTGGGATAAGCCCTTTCTGTGTCTTCACCCTTCCTCCCAGTCTCATGTGGTTTTTTTTTTTTTTTTTTATATATCGTTGGTTATACAACTTCTGTTCAGCTAGACTGCAGGTGTGCCGAATGATGGTTGTTCTGTACCTAACTGAGTGTAATTTTGATGTGGTTGTGGCAGGTTCTGTGCACTGTGTTTAGCTACACCACCATCTTGACCGGTACTCCCTCATTTCTGGGAAATTTTAAAAAGTATTTGTTTGATAATTTTCTTTCCCCCGTATTCTCTGCTCTCTCTCATTTGGATGTTGGATAACCTGTTGTAATCCACTACCTTTCTTTACATTTTTTCTCTTGCAGATCTTTGTCTTTTTGTTCTGATTTTTGGGATATGTCTTCAGCATATTTTCCAATCCATTTATATTATAATTTTTTAAAAAAGTTTTAATAGTTCATTTTGCTTTTCTGACTATTCCTTTACATGGCCTTTTATTTTTGTTCCATGGAAGCAAAATCTTCTCTCATCTCTCTAAAGGTATTTATTGTAATTAAAAAGTTACTTTTTGCCCTGGCTGGTTTGGCTCAGTGTTTGGAGCGTCAGCCTGCGGACCAGAGAGTCCTGGGTGTGGTCCCCGCTAGGGGCACATGCAAAATAAAATACTTACTTTTTCTGTCCTCTGTTGTTTTGAATTGCTTTTTGTTGGCTTGTTAATTTTGGTCTCTACTTTTCAGCTTAAAGGTTTTCTTAAAATATGTAGTGAACCACAATTATCTGTTTACAGTTAAGGGCTCAGAAATAAAAGCCGACTGGAAGTTTTAGGTATATAGGTGGAGTTTGTTGGTTTTTATCCTTCATTGTAGGATAATATGGTTGGGATATTTCAATGAAGATCCCCAATTGCCAGTATCTATAGGTAGGATTTCATCATCTGGCCAATTTATCTGGAGAGAAATTCTGTAATCTCTTGGCTGTCAGCAAAAACCACACTCTTTTCATAGTACTATCTTGTATAGTTGAGTATTAAAATAAAGTTTTAGTCTGACTGGTGTTCAGGAAAGATAGAGATCAATGAATAGTGGCAAAGTTGGGGAACATATTTTTAAAACATTTTTTTATTAATTTATTTTTGTTACAGATGTTTCTCACTTTCCCCCTCTAGACACCAGGGGAAAATCTTATTAGATAATAAGATAAGCTCTGAAAGAAAAACAGATTAATCAGATACTGATGTGAGAGAGCATCAAATTGAACAAGTAATTAAATGCTGTATTTTAGAGAGGGGAGTGATCACTTTAGTGTAGCTCAGCTAATCTCCATGTCTCCAATGAAGTCTCTATTCAGTCATAAAGGCAGCTCATGACTTTGGTAAATCATTGATCTCTAAGAGACTCAATTTTTTCAACTGAAAAAATCTAGGGATACGATTTCTGAAGTCCCGCCCAGGTCTAAAGTTTCTTTAAGGTACTTATTAAGATTCTTTTTTATCATATGACTTTTTGAGTGATGTTATAATTAGTAAATGACTATATAGTCCATGGGAGTGAACTTAACTATAAAATTACTCACTCCCATGAAAACAGTAATTATTTTGCTTTAAGTTACAGGGAACTCAATGACTTTATTTATGGTAAATTTATATGCATGCTGCTTTAAAACACCTATCCACTTGTTATATGTAAGTGTACTATGATTATTTTCCTTCTAATATAGGAAAAACTAAAACATGAAACAGACTTTGTTGAAATCTTGACCTTATTTCTTCCTTTTGCATACAGAGGATATCACTGAAGAAGAAAAATGGTCTTTTTCCTCTTTTATTTATTTATTTATTTAATCTTCATCCAAGAACATTTTTCCATTTTTTGTTCAGATAGAGTGGGAGGGAGAGAGAGGAAGAGAGAGAGAGAGAAATATCGATGTGAAAGGGACACATTGAGTGGCTGCCTCCCGCACGACCCAACCAGTGCGGGGGACAAACTGCAACCGAGGTATGTGCCCTTGGTGGGAACCGAACCTGGGACTCTCTGGATCGCAGGTCGACGCTCTAACCACTGAGCCAAGCTGGCCAGGGCTCTTTTTCCTCTTTTACAATAATGTTTAAATTTTTTTATTTTTTTAGTGAGAGAGGAAGGGAGAGATAAAAACATCGATGTGAGAGAGATACATTGATTGGTTGCCTCCTTCATACCCCCTACTGGGGATCAAGCCCACAACCTGGGCATGTGCCGTGACTGGGAATTGAACCGGGACCTCTCAGTCTGTGGGACCATATTCAATCCACTGAGCCACACTGGAGGGCAGGTGTCTTTCCTCTTAAAGGTAAAGCATAACTGTGCCACTTCTAAATGGGGAAATGATTTAAATTATTTGTTAAACCCTTATTTAGCTAATGTCTACTATGAATTAGGCATTTGTGTCAAGTGCTTTCCAATAGTTCATAGCCTATTAAGGGAAAGGAAGGCAATTCAGTAAGTCACCAAGTATTTTACAGCCTGAGACCATGGGAATGTAGAAATGGAAACTCTGTAATTGGTGTCTGCTTTGTCTTACCCAGCGGCCACTCCCCCTTTGTCTGGAATGGTTCCTACATTTGTCTTTGGAAATTACCCATTCCTCTCATTTCACACACTTTGACTGAAGCTATGGACATATGATTGAAATCTGGCTGATCAGAACATCATATACTTTGGGCCACAGTGACCGCCTCAGGAATAATCCCACTAGCCAAGGCAAGCCAAGCCAATCTGCTACAGTCAGAAGCAATTTAGGGACACAGTGTGGCACAATCAGGAAACATTCAGATATTTCGCTATGGTTGGAGAATTGGGTCTGAGTAGGGAAAGTTGGGAGATAAAGCTAAAATGGGCAGGAAGAGTTTATGAAGGACCTTATATGTTATGCTTGAGAATTTGAGCTCTTTCCTGAAGCAATGGGGGAGCTATTAAGGGATTAAGCATGAGTGTGCATGATCAGATTTATGATTTAGAAGAATTAACCTGATAGGGATATAAATTATGAGTTAAGAGGAAGATGAAATAGAAAGCAAGGGAAGAATTAAGATGCCACAGTGTCGTCCAAACCAGAGGTTATGAGAGACCTGAACTGCGGGAGTGGTAGTGAGGATAGAAAAGAGAGACATTGTGGGGCTGTTTCCCAGGACCTCTCCAGAAGAAATATCAGAAAGGGGAAACATGATAGCGACACTTTCGTGGAGAGATTGTGTTCTGACTGCATCTCTATTTCAGCAAATGGTAGTAATTTTCAGAAAACAAAAGCAAAATATAAGTTTTGTCTATGACTGTGTTTCTCAAAATTTACTGTGCACACAAATCATCTGGGGATCTTGTTAAGATGTGGGTTTTGGTTCAGGGTGGGACCTGAGATCCTGAATTTCTAACAAGCTCCCAAATGCTGCTGGTCTGCAGACTACACTTTTTTGTTGTTGTTATTCCTTACCTAAGGATATTTTTTTTTCCACTGATTTTTTTTAGAGAGAGTGAAAGGGTGGAAGGGAGAGAGAAAGAGAGAAACATCAATGTGAGAGAGACACACTGATTGGTTGCCTCCTGCATGTGTCCCACCTGGGGTAGTGATCAAATCTGCAACCCAGGTATGTGTCCTTGACTGAGAATTGAACCTGAGACCCTTTGGTGTGCTGGCTGGTGTTCTAAACACTGAGCGATGCCAGGCAGGGCTGCAGGTTACACCTTGAGAGGCAAATATTTAGGACTTTCTGATGTGTGACTGGAGCATTCAAATAAAAATGTCCAGCCCTGGCTGGTTTGGTTCAGTGGTTAGAGTGTCGGCCTGTGGACCATTGAGTCGCAGGTTTGATTCCAGGGCATGTACCTGTACCTCAGTTGCGGTTCGTCCCTGGCCCTGGTTGGGGTCATGCAGGAGGCAGCCACTATGTCCCTTTCACATTGATGTTTCTCTCTCTCTCTCTTCCTCTCTCCCCCTCCCACTCTATCTGAACAAAAAGAAAAAGTGTCCTCAGGTGAGGATAAAAAGAAATTATCCAGCAGGCAGCTGGTGTAGGTTTTAGACTTTAGGAAAGAGACTTGGGCTCCAGAAAAGTGAAAAAAATTCAAGGATAGCTCATGGGCAGTAGTAGCATTTAAGGGGCAGTTGGAGAATGAAGCTTAAGATATAAAGCAGTAGATGAATCTAGGGTCCCAAATTTTCAATGAGAAGCTTTTAATTCCCAAATTTATTATATAAATCTTAGGTACCATTATAAGTAGTCTACTCCTGGCACTCAACTTTTCTCCAAAACAAAGGTGTAAGAAATGTCATATTAAATGTTTCTGTAATCATAATCTATTACTCTGAGCTGGTAGAAAATTTAAGCTGGGTCAGTATTAGGGCTCTACAAACCACACCCAAGGTTGTATGAATGTTCCAGAGGTCTTAGTCCAGTACACTTGGAAAGGCTCTCAAGTCTTCACTCAATGTTGGTTACTATCAATATGCTCATTTCCCCAGCTCACTTATCCCTTACAGATGAGCTGCTTTGCTGATTCAGTGCCAAGCTTGGACATGGGGTCTTGGCCACGGATAGAATCTCTGATGCTTAGTGTGCAGCCTTCCTAATGTTGCTACACATCCATTCTCATGTAAGGTCTTGCTACCTCCCTCTCCCATTAGGTTCCCAATAGTCACAGAGCCTGAAACCCTTCTTTTCTGTTATTCCCATTGGTTACCACTTATTCAACCAACCACAAAAGCCTCTAACCTTTCTCTACTGTGTGAAGAGAGAAGTACCTCAATAGGCACAGGTGTTATGGTACAAAAGGGCCTTTTATTATGCTCGGGGGTGAGGAAAGTCCCAGATCTTATGCCAGAACTATCAGGGATGATTTCCAATCATTCTCTAGCATTCTGTTATAGCACCAAGACGAAAACACATTAATATCTTACTATCTTTACAAACCATCTTACCACACATGCATTGTCCCATGAGATCCCTACAACCACTCCATGGGTAATTCTCATTTTACGTTCTGAAACTTGGTTGAATTCAGAAACTTGTTTCAAGTCACACAGTGACTGTGTGGGAGCTCTGAGCTCTGTACATTGGACTCCAGAGCAGTGAGGGCGTGGTATGCTATCGCAGTTATCAAAATACCTTGCTCACGTGTGAGGGGCAGTGACCAGACTCAAATTCAGCAACTTCACAAACGGGGGAAAGTCTCTGTGTGCGCGTCTCAGATAGGGGGCTGGGATTCCTTTACTCTTCATCACAGTCGTACCATCTCAGATGAGAAAGTGAGACTGAAGCTGAAGGAGGAAGTGACTTTGACTATGGCCACAAAGCCAGGTCTATGTTTGCTGGCTCCCAGTATGGTGTTCTCACCAAACTGAAGTGACAGTCTTACCGCTGAGTCTCTCTCCTCCGCAAACCCCAAGGCAAAACCACTTCAATTCAACTTCCCTTTAAGAAGTTACATGAGCACATGCGCAGTATGCACCAGAGGCTCCACCCTAGCTGCCTCTGAGCCCAACTCAGCACGCATGCGTCAGGCGGCTCCTCCCGCCCCTCCCCTTCACTCCGCGCCGTTCCCTCTGCTTGCCACTCATTTCCCGCCCGGATGTCAGCTTAGTTTTGCCGGATGTTGTTGTGAGTCCGAGAGACACGTGAGGCGCTGCTACGTCATCACAGGCACGCGCAGGAAACATGGCGGTCGCGGGTGCTGTGAGCGGGAAGGTAAGTAACGGCCAGGGGGAACAGCTTTCCTTTTTCCAGGATGGTGGATGCTTTTGCTGCGTGGAGGCCGGCCGGAGAGGGATGCGAGGGTCTCTCTGTGTCACGAACAGCCTGTGGCGGATGTAGGAGCAGAGGACTTGGTGGTGTCAGCTGTTTATTCGAGCATGCCGGCTCAGTCCGGGGGTTAGACACCTGGCTCCTGCTCCAAGGCCAGCTAGGCCTCGGTACTGTTGTGGTCTGCTCTGACCCGGGGCTGGGGGCCTTTACTTGTATTACTTTTCTTTAGGGACAGGTGATTGCCCAATTCCTTTCTTTTTTCTGGCTCACTTTTTTAGCTCTTCGTTTGTTATTTAGACGCGCCGCTTTCTGTCTTTGAGGCCTTAGTCTAATTTGTCCCTGCCTTCCTCTGCTTTACTCTGGTAAAGGGGCTGGAAACAGGTGCTGTGCATCAGTGTGCATAGATGAAAAGAGTGTATTGGAACCATTTACCAGACGGCTGGGTTGGTTGGTGGTTGTGAGCAGAAGGGCATGTTTTCACTAAGGGAGCTGGAAATTTACACCATCCCACGCTTGTCCAAGAAGACGTTAGTTAAGGCATTTATTTCCTAGACGTCTCTGTGATGTTACCCCGGAAGTATCTTTAGTGCTTTTTTTTTTTTTTTTTTTTTTTTTTGGTGTGGTACGTGCCCCTTGCGAGAACCGAACCCTGGACTCTCTAGTCTGCAGGACGGCGCTCAACCGCTGAGCCAAACTGGCCAGAACTTTAGTGCTTTCTTAAAGAGGCGGTTAGTAATCCCCGCCTAGTTCGTTAGGGAACTAGGATTGGGTGCGGAGGGGATTTCATTTTCTAGTGCTTATTCACGTTCTGAAAGCATACCTGACTTATTAAAATTAGACTGTTATTTAGGGCTATCAGGACATGCCCCTGGCAGCATTTCCCATTACAGGAGTATTTCGTCGAGGGTTGGATCTGATGATGACTCATCCGGCGGTTAGTCTTACTTACTTGTAGAAAGCTTCCTCTGTTCCTTGAGTTTCATTCATTTTTCCTATTCTGCCTTCCCTATCTCATTTTAAATTATTTGGCAGCATTTGTGGTTTGGTTTATGGATTACTAGACTAGGCAGCAGAATATATGGTCGTAGTTTTGCTGTTATTCTGAAATGTGACCTTGGGAAATTGAGCAAGCATGACTTCTCTGTCCTTCATATTGTTTATCTCCAAAATGGAGGTGATGACAATCGTTATTTCTTGTATTGGAATCGTTAGGATTATATGAAACAATAAAAGCATTAAAAAAGTACATACTTCTGCATACTGGCTATTTTAAATGATAGATTGGTCATCAGTTTTGCATTATTCATGCTCTTTGGTTTTATCAGTTTTTATCTTTAGGGTGGATGCTAATCTACTTGACTCACTTCACACAGGATGGGGCAAAAGTAGCTTTATAATTCATATGGAAAATAAGGCAGTAATAAATAAATAATAATACAAGAATAACTTTAGCATACTCACAACTGTAAGTCTACTTTTGCCCCACCCTGTATATGAAGGTTATCCTGTTTGATTTTTCCATCTGGACTGATCCAATCTAAGACTTTCCAAGAAGGGATCATTTCCTTTTGAACTACACTTCCTCTTTTAGGTGTGGATTGATTTTGAAAGAACCCTTGAGATGATGAAACAGCTGTGAAATGTAAGACTTTCATTATACATTTCATAATCTGACTTCTTAAAATTAGCCTTTTTTTCATACCTCTACTTTATAACCTCGTTTATTCTCACTCATTGCAAATTCACACCCATTCCCATCACTCTACCTAAAGTGTGTTTTCATGACAAAAGTTGCCCCTCTCCATCATAGTACTATTATGACTCCCAAAACTCACTTATTCTCTTGTGAAGAATAAGTTCAGATCTAGTTTAATGGCACCATCATTCACCTGGGTGCATATAATACAGACTTGGAGATGTCCATTTCTATAACAATGTCTAATCAATAACCAGGTCCTAGCAGTTTTACCTTAGCGATGTTTCTTAAATTTGCGGCATCATCTTCATTCTCAGTGCTTAGTTCATTCAGGCCTTTAGTTTGCCTGTAGTTTTCAGTTCTTGGCTGATTTTTTCCTACTTGTCTGCACTCTCTTTGCCTAGTCACCTCTCTATACCACCACTGGGTTTATTTTTTCTAATGCACAAATTTGATCTTCTCTTGCTTTAAAAAACAAAATATCTTTTCTTTTGTTAATTGTCACTATTAAAATGGTACTCAAGGTATAAAAACCCATGTTACCTTTCTGGTTTTATCTTATGCTTCCCTACTTCCCAGTCTTTCTTTGGGAAAGGGGAGCCGGGTGTGGGGAGATATAAATATAAATCAATTTATATTTATCTGTTTATTTATTTATGAGTGTGTATTTGTGTGTGTGTGTCTGTTTTTTTTTTTTTCTCTCCTCCAACCATCCCCCCAAAAAGGTTCAGCTAAGCCCTATTTTAGAAACCTAGGGCAGGGGATATTAACTTGTTCACTTAATAACACAGCTATAAAGCAGTGGATCGAAACTTGTTCAAAATAATCATTCTCATTATTATTTTAGGAATTGAAAAATACTCTGTTTTAGGAGTCATGTAGCTTTGATGAGTAAAAAAATCACAGTAGGGCCCTGGCCGATTTGGCTCAGCCGTTAGAGCGTCGGCCTGTGGTCCAGAGAGACCCGAGTTCGGTTCCTGCTGAGGGCACATACCTCGGTTGCAGATTGTCCCTGGCCCTGGTTGTGTTGTGTTGGTGGCAGCCACTTGATGTGTCCCTTTCACTTCCATGTTTCCCTCCCTCCCTTCCACTCTAGCTGAACAAAAAATGGGAAAAATGTCCTCAGGTGAGGATTAAAAAAAACATAGTAGGGCTGTGTAAGGGGATGGAGCCTGATGGCCTGCATTCAAGCTTTCGATCCACTGCTTTATAGCTGTGTTACTTTGGACAGATTTCTTAACTTTCTTGTGCCCCATTTTTCTCATTTGTAAAATGGGGGAATAATAATTATACTATATTTCCATCATGGAATTGTAGAGAGGAGTAAATGAGTTAATATTTGCAAAGCATTTAGACTAGTGCCTGGAGTCAATTGCTCAATAAAGGTTAGCTGCTGTTATTACTATTGTTAAGAAAGATCTTTCAGCCTTGGCTGGTTTGGCCTGTGGACTAGAGAGTCCCAGGTTTGGTTCCCGCTAGGGGGCACATACCAAGAAAAAAACCAAAAAAAAAACCAAAAAAAAAACACCCACATCTTTCAGACAGTAAGGTTATTATTTGTTTAGAAATAGTTGAACATTTATTTTTGCTACCATTTTGAATAAAGATTAAGGCTATTTACAAATAATAAACTAACACAGTTATGTAAAGTAAACTAGAGGGGAAAAGGAGACAAAAGGAAAATAAATAAAGGTGAGGAAAGTAGATGAAACTGAAGTAAAACAATAATTAAACTGTATGCTTTAGTGGGTGCTAGTTTGGCTGTAAGTTTTCTAGCAGCCAAAGTAAAGAGGGAGACATCAACTCTAAGAATTATAGGATCTGTGGTAAAATAAAACCAAAAGCAAACCTCCAAAAAACTAGTTTCTGAGGATTAGACCACAGTATAAAGTCTTCTGTAGATTCTTTAAAATATGTAATATAATGAATGTGATTATATGGCATATTGTGTCCTTTTGTAAAGAAAAAGGACCCTGTATTGCCCCTTACTATGCTGTTAATTTTTTGCCAATGAATATTTCAGTAGCTCAGTGAATACAGGGTACCAGTTTGATGTTTTCAGTTCTCTGATGATTTGACTACATTCAAGGATAGGTTTTATTCTCATCATGATTTTTTTCTTGTATATTGTTTTTCTCAGCTGAGCTTTTGAAAGTGGGTTTGAGTTTGATATTAAACCCTGATTTTTTGAGTTCAGCTATCCTTTGCTGTTACATTTGTGTAGAACTGTATGTTTTCAGTCAACCAAACAGGGAAGGCGTGTTATCCTCTTGTGAATAATAAGGGACGAAATAGAGACAAGTCTGTAAAGGCCATTCTGCTTCTTTTCTAACAGGTGAACAGAGGTGAATTAGTGGAATGAGTTGAATTTACAGAGAAGGTGGGAGAAAGGAGATAGCCTGGATTAGGTTTTGTCCTTATACTCAGTACCTTTGATGGTTACAATTTACTTTCATTAAATTTTTTTTTTTCCTTTATTGATTTTAGAGAGAAAGGAAGGGGAAGAGACAGAGAGAGAGAGAAACATCGATGAGAGATAACATCGATTGGCTGCCTCATGCATGCCCTCACTGGGGATTTGGCCTACAACCTGGGCATGTGCCCTGACTGAGAATCGAACCGGTAACCTCTTTTTTTTTTTTTATCTTCACCTGAGGACCCTTTTCCACTTTTTGTTCAGACAGAGTGGGAGGGGGAAAGAGAGAGAGAGAGAGAGAGAGAGAGAAACATCGACGTGAAAGGGACACATCGAGTGGCTGCCACCCTCACGACCAACCAGGGCCGGGGACAAACCGCAACCGAGTTCCTTAGCGGGAACTGAACCCGGGTCTCTCCGGACCGCAGGCCGACGCTCTAACTGCTGAGCCAAACCGGCCAGGACCGAACCGGTAACCTCTTAATGCATGGGTTGATGCTCAACCACTGAGCCACACTGGCCGGGCAGTTTACTTTCATTTTAAACAAATATTTATTAAGCACCTAATTTGTTCCAGTCAGTATGTTAGGCACTGGGGGTACATCAAATACTGCAGCTCCTCACCTTGGGGCTTATATACTTCAGATCTTCAGAAGGAACACATTTACTAACAGCCATCCCTTTACCATGTCTAAATATGAAATGTAATTTGAAGTCCTTGAAGTTGGTGTATTTTTAGTGAATATCTGTATTCTTAAGGCCTGTAGATGAAATATTTGTATTCGGAATGTTTGTATTCTGAAGACCTCTAGACATCATGAGGTCAGGGCCTGCAATATTTTACCCACATCTTGCATAGATTCTGGTACATAGTAGGTATTCAGTAAAGAGGAACTAACAAGAAGGTAGAGAAAATGAGGGGGAACTAGAGTGAGAGAGATGGACTTGTTAAAATAGCACTCTTGGCCCTGGCCGGTTTGGCTCAGTGGTTGGAGCATGGGCCTCCATGGACCAGAGAGTCCCAGGATCAGTTCCCGCTAGGGGCATGTACCAAAAATAAATAAATAAATTTAAAAAAGCATTAAAAAAATAATAAAATAAAATAGCACTCTTGTTTTGGAGTTAAAAAGTCCTATATTTTAGTACACTTGGATTTCACTCTCAGTCTGTGGTTGGAAATGTATTAGAATTTAGTTCTCTTGAAAACAACTTGAAACAAGTGGGAAATCAGCTGTTATTTTGTTCTTAGAATTTGTTTTGCTGGTATTCTTAGTAAGAATTTATTTTGTAACTTAAATTTGGCTCCTCACAGTTTCTTTCAGATATGCTTATAGTCTAGTGAAACCCTTATGCTTAAGAAAGATAAAAGATATTCTTGGTACCTAGTAAATTTTTTGGAGACTATTTATTTTCCTAGCGTAGATCTTGTAACATGGTAGTACCTTGCTGGTACAGGATACAACATGTGTATGTCATCTTTGTTTTTGTGGCTTTCTTTAGTTTAACAAAGGTTTCAGTATCTTCTGTGTGCTGAGTGCTTTGGATACAAGAGTGTTTAAACACAGACTTCATTCTTGACACAGTACAGTGGTTTGCAATTTTAACAAGTTACTTCAATATATGAATGAATAAATATGGCTTTTTGAGAAAGTATTCCAATGTCAAGTCTTTGCTTTGAAGGCACTTAGCTGCTGGGACTAGATGAAAAATTATAACACAACCTTTTCATTTTCATTTTTTGTGGAAGGAAATCCTTAGGAAATCTACTAACTGTCTTTTATTGTGCAATACTATAATGTATATGTAGTTGTTGGTATAAGAGAAGTCATTCATTTTGTCCTCATTGTAGTTCTCCAGACTGCTAAATTATTTCTGCTCTCCTGTCTGATATTGTTTGGCACACTAATGTCCTTAAAAGCAATAATAGTTCTTCTCTTCATTAAGAATTGTACCATTCTCAGTATCTCTGTATCTTCACTCAGAATTTCTGTGTTTTGTTACCCTTAAAACCACCTATGGTTCTATATTTCTTTAGTTCCATGGTCATTATTGATTAACATGTCCTAAATAACACATGTTACTTTCTTCTGTATTCTCTGCTTATCTCAGTGGATAACCTCATCTACTCAGTTTTGTCCTTGACTTTTCTCCCCTTCACTTCCCACATGCGATCACTCATGAAGTTCTATCATTTTGACTTTTTAAATAACTTTGTTAAGCCATCTGCCTTTCCTCATCCCCACTGCTGCTGCCTTAGTTCAGGCCACCATGAGTCTCTCTCCCTGGATTACTGCAGCTATTTTTTCTTGGCTTTGCAACCAGTGTTAGAAAAAGGCAAGTCTGACCATGGTACCATATTCCCCTGCTAGACTTTTCTAATGGCAGAGATTATCTTCTGGATAAATTACCAACTCCCAAATTCTTGAGCATGGCTTATAAAACCCTTTATGATCTGGTCTCTATTCTTGTCTCTTAATACTAGCCTCTATTGTCTGACCTGGGTTGCAGCCATGCACTGAACTTCTGCTCTCTGTATAGAACATATACCCTCTTCTAGTTAAAATTCTTCAGGTCTCATCTTATGTCACTCTGGTTAAGTCTTCCTCATTTCTCATCCTGCCTGAGCCCCTTAAGTTTAGGTTAGATACCATTTATAAGGGCCTGCTGTGGCAGCGTATTCATACTTCTGTTATATGTTGTGATTATCTATTTTCTTGTCCTAATCTCCAATTCAGTTGTAAGTATTATGAAGACAATGACTGAATTTTATTTATAAAATAGAATTCCTAGAAACTAGCTTTATTTATTTATACCTAAAAGCTGGCATATTGCAGGTGTTCACTATATATTTATTGGAGAAATAACTAAAATTGACATTCAGGATCCTGTGCATCACATTCTGCTATGACCATTGATTTACTGGTTTATATGACATTACAGTTTAGTCAGACACTTTTTCAGTGTATGTGTTTTTTCACCAACACCTTTTATTTCCCAGCAACTAGTTGGGACTCAATAAATGTGACTGTATGAATGAAGAAACTTCTAAATCAGATTAGGTGGAATGGGTGTTGTTGGAAGAGTTTGGAGAGGCTGTTGCTTGTGTTCTTTAATGGAACTTAGAAGTTATTTACAGAGAAGGTGCAAAAAGGTGTTCTAGGTACATCGAACACAATCCACACCAAAAAGGCACAGGCTTTGAGAGAATATGTCATTTCAGAGTGGCCCAGGCAGGAAGTTTGTTTGTATTGGGTGGGGAGTGTCAGGTGCCTCCCAGGGTTTCATTTTGCATTTCCATAACAACTAATGATGTTTAGTATCTTTTTATGTGATTATATGCCATTCCTATATCTTTGGTGAAGTGTCTGTTCAAACCTTTTGCCCATTTTATTTTAAACTGTTGTTCATTTTCTTGTTATTGACTTTCTTTATTAATTTATTTTTGCTACAGATGTTTATTCTCCCCCCCCATTGATACCCTCCTCCTGATCCACCCCCACATCCCGCCCCATCCGTCCCCAGCATTGTTATTTATGTCCATTGGTTACCCATAAATGCATATAAGTTCTGTGGTTTATCTCCTCCCCCACCCCCTTCTGAGGTTTGTCGGTCTATATCCTACTTCTATTTCTCTGGGTCTATTTTGTTCATCAGTTTGTTTTGTTCATTATATTCCACAAATAAGTGAGATCATGTGATACTTGTCTTTCTCTGATTGGCTTGTTTTACTTAGGATAATATTCTCTAGGTCCCTCCATGTCATCTCAAAAGATAAGAGATCTTGTTTTCTTACACATGCATAGTATTCCATTGTGTATGTGTACCACAGCTTTTTTATCCACTCATTTACTGATGGACATTTGGGCTGTTTCCAGATCTTAGTGATTGTAAATAGTGCTATTATGAATATAGGGGTACATATATTCTTTCTGATTGGTGTTTCAGGCTTCTTAGGATATATTCCTAGAAGTGGGATCACTGGGTCAAATGGCAGTTAATTTTTAATTTTCTGCGGTAACACCGTAGTGATTTTTTTAAATTCTCACCCGAGGACATTTTTGCATCTATCTTCAGATAGAGCAGTAGGGAGGGAAAGGGAGAAAGAAAAAGAGAGAGAGAAACATCGACGTGAGAGAGACACATCGAGTGGTTGCAACCCACATGACCCCAACTGGGTCTAGGGACAAACTGCAACTAAGGTACGTGCCCTTAGTGGAAACTGAAACTGGGACTCTCTGGTCTGCAGGCCGATGCTCCAACCGCTGAGCCAAACTGGCCAGAGCTCACCATATTATTTTCCGTAGTGGCTGCAACAATCTGCATTCCCACCAGGAGTATACTAGAGTCCCCTTTTCTTCACACCCTCGCCAACACAAGTTTGAAGCTTTGTTGATGGTGGCCATTCTGACAGGTGTGAGGTGATACCTCATTGTTGTTTTAATTTGCATCTCTCTGATGATCAGTGATGTTGAGCATTTCTTCATATGTCTCTTGGTCATTTGTATGTTCTGTTTGGAGAGGTGTCTATTCAGCTCCTCTGCCCATTTTTTAATTGGGCTTTTTGTCTTCCTTTTGTTGAGTTGTATGAGCACTCTATACATTTTGGAAATTAACCCCTTATCTGATGTATCATTGGCAATGATGTTCTCCCATACAGTGGGTTGCCTTTCCATTTTGATGGTTGTTTCTTTTGCTGTGCAGCTTTTTAGTTTGATGTAGTCGCATGTGTTCATTTTTTCCTTTGTTTCTGTTGCCTTAGGTGATGTATCAGTGAAAATTCTGCTGCGTATGATGTCTGAAATTTTGTTGCCTACATTTTCTTCTAGGATTTTTATGGATTCAAGAGTCACATTTAAGTCTTTTATCCATTTTGAGTTTATTCTTGTGTATAGTGTAAGTTGATGGTCTAGTTTTATTTTTTTTTACATGTAGCTGTCCAATTTTCCCAATACCATTTATTAAAGAGGCTGTCTCTACTGCATTGTATGCTCTTGCCACCTTTGTCAAATATTAATTGAGCATAATGTTTTGGGTCGATTTCTGGGTTCTCTGTTCTATTCCATTAATCTATGTGCCTGTTCTTATACCAATACCAGGCTGTTTTGATTACAGTAGCTTTGTAGTATAACCTGATATCTGGTATTGTGATTCCACCTACTTTGTCCTTCTTTTTCAAAACTGCTGTGGCTATTTGGGGCCTTTTTGGTTCCATATGAACTTTTGAAGTATTTGTTCTAGTTCTGTGAAGTATGCCATTGTTATTTTTATGGGGATTGCATTGAATCTATGGATTGCTTTGGGTAGTATGGACATTTTAATGATGTTAATTCTTCCAATCCATGAACAGGGTATGTGCTTCCACTTTTTTATATCTTCCTCTATTTCTTTTTTCAATGCCTTTTAGTTTTCTGCAAATAGGTCCTTTATTTCTTTGGTAAAGTTTATTCCTAAGTATCTTAATTTTTTTGCCGCAATGGTAAATGGGATTTTTTTTTTTTATCCTCACCCGAGGACATTTTTCCATTTTTTGTACAGATAGAGTGGGAGGGAGAGAGAGGAAGAGAGAGAGAGGGAAACATCAATGTGAAAGGGACACATCGACTGGCTGCCACCCGCACGACCAACCAGGGCCGGGGACAAACTGCAACCGAGGTACATGCCCTTAGTGGGAACCGAACCCGGGTCTCTCCGGACCGCAGGTGGACGCTCCAACCGCTGAGCCAAACTGGCCAGGGCAATGGGATTATTTTTTTAGTTTCTTTTTCCGTGAGTTCATCATTGGTGTATAAAGAATGCCATCCATTTCTTGATGTTAATTTTGTATCCTGCTACTTTGCTAAATTTATTTATTAAGTCTAGTAGATTTTTGATGGAGTCTTTAAGGTTTTCTATGTATAATATCATGTCATCTGTGAATAATGACAGTTTCACTTCCTCCTTTCCAATTTTGATCCCTTTTATTTTTTCTTCCTGTCTGATTGCTGTGGCTAAGACTTCCAGTACTATGTTAAATAAGAGTGACAAAAGTGGGCATCCTTGTCTTGTTCCTGTTCTTAAGGGAAATGCTTTTAGTTTTTGCCCGTTGAGTATGATGTTGGCTGTAGGTCTTTCATATATGGCCTATATTTTGTCGAGATATGATCCCTCATTCCCTCATTGCTGAGCGTTTTTATCAGAAATGGGTGCTGGATTTTGTTGAATGCTTTTTCAGCGTCTATTGATATGATCATATGATTTTTATCTTTCATTTCGTTTATGTGGTATGTCACATTTATTGATTTGCAAATATTGTACCAGCCTTGCATCCCTGGGATGAATCCCACTTGGTCATGATGAATAATTTTTTTGATGTATGGCTGGATCTGATTTGCTAATATTTTGTTAAGGATTTTGGCATCTATGTTCATCAGGGATATTGGCCTGTTGTTTTCTTTCTTTGTAGTGTCTTTATCCGGTTTTGGATTTAGGATTATGCTGGCCTAATAAAATGAGTTTGGAAGTCTTTCTTCTTCTTGAATTTTTTGAAATAGTTTGAGGAGAATGGGTGTTAGTTCTTCTCTGAATGTTCGGTAAAACTCCCCCGTGAAGCTGTCCAGGCCTGGGCTTTTGTTTGCTGGGAGTTTCTTGATTACATCTCCAATTTCCTTAGTTTTTATTGGTCTGTTCAAGTTTTCTATCTCTTCCCAGTTCAGTTTTGGGGGACTGTCTGTTTCTAGAAATTTATTCATTTCGCCTAGATTGTTGAATTTGTTGCTGTATAATTGTTCATAGTATGTTTTGATGATCTTTTGTATTTCTGTGGTGTCAGTTGTTACTTTTCCTCTCTCATTTCTGATTTTGTTTACTTGGCACCTCCTTTTTTGTTTCTTGGTGAGTCTGGCTAAAGGTTCATCAGTCTTTATCCTTTCAAAGAACCAGCTGTTTATTTCATTGATCTTTTTAATTGTTTTTTTAGTCTCTATGTCATTTATTTCTGCTCTGACCTTTACTGTTTCTTTTCTTCTCCTTGCTCTAGGATTTTTTTTTTTTTCTTTCTAGTTCTTTAAGTTGTAGAGTTAGAAAGTCAATTAGGAATTTTTCTTGTTTCTTGAGGTAGGCCTGTAGTACTATAACTTCCCTCTCAGGACTGCCTTCACTGCATCCCATAGATTTTGTGTTGTGTGTTTGTTTTTATTGGTTTCCAGGAAGTTTTTAATTTCTTACTGGATCTCCTCGGTAACCCATTCATTGTTTAATAACATGCTATTTAGCGTCCATGTGTTCAAATGTTTTTGCATGTTTTTGTTGTAATTGATTTCTAGTTTCATGCCATTGTGATCTGAGAAGATGCTTGATATGATTTCAATCTTCTTGAAGTTGTAGATACTTAGTTTGTGTCCTAACATGCAGTTTATTTTTGAGAATGTCCCATGTGCCCTTGAGAAAAATGTGAATTCTGCTGTAAATAGTGCTGCTATGAACATAGGGGTGCTTATATTCTTTCTAATTGTTTCAGGCTTCTTAGGACATATTCCTAGAAGTGGGATAACTGAGTCATATGGCAGATCAATTTTTAAATTTTTTTTTTATCCTCACCCGAGGACATTTTTCCATTTTTTGTTTAGATAGAGTGGGAAGGGAGAGAGAGAGAGAGAAACATCTATGTGAAAGGGACACATTGAGTGGCCTCCACCCGCACAACCCAACCATGGCTGGGGACAAACTGCTACCGAGGTACATGCCCTTAATGGGAACTGAACCCGGGTCTCTCTGGACCGCAGTCCGACGCTCTACCACTGAGCCAAACTGGCCAGGGCAATTTTTAATTTTTTGAGGAAATGCCATATTGTTTTCTGTAGTAGCTGCACCAGTCTGCATACCCACCAACAGTGTACTACAGTCCTCTAGTACTTGTTTGATGATTTGTTAATGGCAGCCATTCTGGTAGGGGTGAGGTCATACCTCATTGTTGTTTTATTTTTATTTTTTTAATTGATCTTTTTGCTGATGTGTTACAGATGTTCCTCATTATTCCCCATTGACCTCTACCTCCCCATTCCTGCCCACCTCCTGCCTTTCCCCACACTGTTGTTCGTGTCCATTGGTTATACACATGTACATATAAATTCCTTGGTTTATCTCTTCCCACCCCCCACCTCCCCTTCCCTTTGAGGTTTGTCAGTCTAACAACCAATTTGTACTTCTTAATCCCTACACCTTTTTCACCCATTCCCCCAATCCCCCTCCCATCTGGCAACCAATAAAATATTCTCTGTATCTTTGAGAATGCTTCTGTTCTGCCTGTTCATTTTGTTTGTAGGCTCAATTGTCGATAGATATATATTCATTGCCATTCTGTTTGTTCATATTTTTTGTCTTTTTCTTCAAGAAGACTTCTTTAACATTTCATGTAATACTGGTTTGGTGGTGGTGAACTCCTTTAGCTTTTTCTTGTCTGGGAAACTCTTTATATGGCCATTGATTCTAAATGACAACTTTGCAGGATAGAGTAATCTTGGTTGTAGGTTCTTGCTTTTCATCCCTCTGAATATTTCTTGCCACTCCCGTCTGGCCTGCAAAGTTTCTTTTGAGAAATCAGCTGACAATCTTATGGGTACTCCCTTGTAGGTAACTAGCTGCCTTTCTCTTGCTGCTTTTAAGATTCTCTCTTTGTGCCCTGGCCAGTTTTGCTCAGTGGTTAAGAGCGTCGGCCAGCGGAACAGAGAGTCCTGGGTTTGGCTCCCGCTAGGGGCATGTACCTTGGTTGCAGTTTGTCCCTGGCCCCGGTTGGGGTTGTGTGGGTGGCAGCCACTCAATGTGTCTCTCTCACATTGATGTTTCTCTCTCTCTTCCCCCCTCCCTCCCTCTCTCTCTAAAAAAAAAGGAAAAAAAAAAGATTCTCTCTTTGTCTTGAATGTTTTGCATTTTTTTTTTTTTTTTATCCTCACCCGAGGACATTTTTCCATTTTTTGTTCAGGTAGAGTGGGAGGGAGAGAGAGGAACAGAGAGAGAGAGAGAGAGAAACATCGACGTGAAGGGACACATCGAGTGGCTGCCACCCGCACAACCAACCAGGGCCGGGGACAAACTGCAACCGAGGTATGTGCCCTTAGCGGGAACCGAACCCGGGTCTCTCAGGACCGCAGGCCGACGCTCTAACCACTGAGCCAAACTGGCCAGGGCGAATGTTTTGCATTTTGATGACGATGTATCTTGGTGTGGGCCTCTTGGGGTTGATCTTGTTTGGGATTCTCTGTGCTTCCTGGACTTGTATGTCTGTTTCCTTCACCAAGTTAGGGAAATTTTCTGCCATTATTGTTTCAAATAGGTTTTTGATTTCTTGTTTTCTCCTCCTTCTGGCACTCCCATGATGCGAATGTTGGCATGCTTGAAGTTGTCCCAGAGGCTCCTTACACTATCCTCATTTTTTTGGATTCTTTTTTCTTTTCGCTGTTGTGAGTGGGTGTTTTTTGCTTCCTTATATTCCAAATCAGTGGTTTGCTTCTTGGCTTTACCTACTCTACTATTGAATCTGTGTAAATTATTCTTTATTTCAGTTAGTGCCTCCTTCATTTCTGACTGTGCATCCTTCATTTCTGACTGGTCCTTTTTTATGCTCTTGAGGCCCTCACTAAGTTCATTGAGGCCCTCACTAAGTTCATTGAGCATCCTTATAAGCAGTATTTTGAACTCTGCATCTGTTAGCTTGCTTAACTCCATTTCGCTTAGTTCTTTTCCTGGAGTTTTGTTCTGTTCTTTCATTTGGGGCCTGTTTCTTTGTCGTCTCATTTTGGCTGCCTCCCTGTGTTTGTTTCTATGTAGTATTTAACAAGCGGTATGAGCGTATCTGAGAGCAGATGCTGCTTGTTTGAAAGAATTTAGGAAAACACGAAGCAGGATCCAAGATAGGCCAATCCTGTGGTAAAGCAACTGACAACAGCTGGGGTAGGCTTGAAAGTTGCCTGGGGCAGGGCCTCAGGGAATCACCAGGGTGGAGAAAATGGTGTGAGCCAAGTCGCTGGAGTCCCAGATATGACAACTGCCTGCCGTCTCAGGGAAGGGCTCACCAAAGAAACAAAGGCCTCTCACAGCATGTCTGTCCAGGAGAAAGCCACCTTGCCAGGCCTCACTCCAATGCCAAACAACTCAGTTCTTGCCTCTATTTCTCTGGTGCCTTTCAAACTGCCTCCCCCATGCTGGAGCCTGGAGGGTGCTAGTCCTAGTAAATCCCTGTGCAGGCCTTTAAGAGGAGCTGCCTGGGGGTCCAGCCGCCTCAGCCTCCCTCAGCCTCAGTTCCTGCTGGTTTTTCTAGCTAGAAGTTATGAGGTCTTCTCTTCCTGGCATTAGAACCCTCAGGGAGGACCTTCGAAGCCGAGGTAGCCTCCTGATTTTTATCCTCCACATGTGGGTGTGGTACCAGCCCTCCGCCTCTGCCCCTCCTACCAGTCTTGGTGTGGCTGCTGCTTTAATTTCATAGTTGTGGGACTTCCATTCAGCTTGATTTCAGGCGGTTTTGAATGATGGTTGTTCTGTAGTTTAGTTGTAACTTTGATGTGGTTGTGGGAGGACATGATACCGCGTTTACCTACACTGCCGTCTTGACCGGAAGTCCCCTCATTGTTTTAAATTGCATTTCTCTGATGATTAGTGATGTTGAGCATTTCTTCATATGTCTCTTGACAATTTGTATTTAGGTCCTCTGTCTATTTTTTTTTTTTTTTTTTTTTT
Organism: Molossus molossus; assembly: GCF_014108415.1. Lineage (NCBI taxonomy): Eukaryota > Metazoa > Chordata > Mammalia > Chiroptera > Molossidae > Molossus > Molossus molossus. The sequence goes on along the minus strand of NW_023425345.1, from coordinate 61,333,598 downwards.
AATTTTTAATTTTGGTACGTGTCCTAGCGGGAACCGAACCTGAGACACTCTGGTCCCTAGGCTGACGCTCCAACTGCTGAGCGAAACTGGCCAGGGCCTCTGCCCATTTTTTAACTGGGTTCTTAGTCTTCCTTTTGTTGAGTTGTGTGAGTACTCTATATATATATTGGAAATTAACCCCTTATCTGATATATCATTGGCAATTATGCTCTCCCATACAGTGGGTAGCCTTTCCGTTTTGATGATTGTATCTTTCGCTGTGCAGAAGCTTTTGAGTTTGATGTAGTCTCATGTGTTCATTTTCTCCTTTGTTTCTATTGCCGTAGGTGATGTATCAGTGAAAATTCTGCTGTGTATGATGTCTGAAATTTTGTTGCCTACAGTTTCTTCTAGGATTTTTATGGATTCATGAGTCACATTTAAGTCTTTTATCCATTTTGAGTTTATTCTTGTGTAAGTTGATGGTCTAGTTTCATTTTTCTGCATGTAGCTGTCCAATTTTCCCAGCACCATTAATTAAAGAGGCTGTCCTTACTCCATTGTATGCTCTTGCCACCTTTGTCAAATATTAATTGAGCATATTGCCTTGGGCGAAATAGAGACAAGTCTGTAAAGGCCATTCTGCTTCTTTTCTCCTCTTCATTATCTCTTTCAGGTACTTCAGTTATGCATATACTAGATACTTGATGTTTTCCTGCAGCTCATTGATGCTCTATTCACTTTTTATCAGTCTTTCTCCCCGGGTCTTTATGTTTTGTATAGTTTATTGCTGTGACTTCAAGTTCATTATTCTTCTGCGGTGTCTGATATGCCAAATACTCAGTGTATTTTTCATTTGAGACATTGTAGTTTTCATCTTTAGAAGTTTTATTGAGTCTTTGTAATATTTGTGATGTTTTCTTTTAGTGAGCTCTAACTTTTCTCTAGTGTCTTGAATACATGGGATTCAGTTATAATAATGTTTTAATATCCTTCTCTATTCTATTTGTGTTATTTTGGATTATTATTTAAATTCTCACCTGAAGATATTTTTTCATTGATTTTCAGATAGAGTGGGAGGGAGGGAGGGAGGGAGAGAGAGAGAGAGAGAGAGAGAGAGAGCGAGCACGCAGGAAGATAGATAGATAGACAGACAGACAGGCAGACATCGATGTGAGAGTGACACATCAGTTGGTTGCCTCCTGCACAACCTCAACCAAGGGTATGTGCCCTTGACTGGAATCAAACCCATGACTCTTTGATCTGAACCAGACTGACCACGATCGTTTTGGATAACTTTATTGGCTGATTTTCTTCCTTATTATCTTTATTGTTGTTGTTGTTGAAAGTATTACAGATGTCCCCCTTTTTTTCCATTGACCTTGTCTTTCCCACTCTCCTTCCTTATCTCATTATGGGTTATAGTACTATGTTAATATGTTGCTAAATTTTTTCTTTTTCCAGATGTCAGATATTGTAAATTTTATTATAGGTGCTAGGTATCTTTGTATTCCTGTTAAATATTCTTGAGTTTTATCCTAGAAGGACTTGTTATGTGGAAATCATTTGATACTTTTGGGTCTTGCTTTTAAACTTGCTAGATGGTATCAGCATAGCATTTGATGTGGAACTAATTTTGCTACAGTGCTGAACCAATACTATTCAGAGTACCCTACCCAATGCCCTGTGAATTATAAGGCTCCCCACTCTGGTGGGAACAGCTCTGTGTGAGCCTGCAAATTGTTTTCTAATAATTTCAGGTGGTTTTTCCCCTTTCCTTAGGTAGTTTACTGATACATATGCACTTGTAGAACACTCAGTGACCTCTGTAGACCTCCTGAGTTCTCTCTCTCTGAGCATTTCTCTCTTTTCTGGTATTGTCCTGTGAACTCTTTCTTGGCCTCCCCTCAGTTCCCAGCTCTATTTCCTCAACTTAGGGCAACTTTTTCATAAGGTGCCTAGTACTTTAATACTTTAAAGATATTTTCCCAGATGGATTATTTAGGAAACTCAGCTTCTTCTTATCTGGAAAAATAGACTAACATATATGGGAAAGAAAGAGTTGCATAATATGTTTCAGTTAGGTAAAATGTTGCACTTGATTGTTTAGGGTTCACTTCATTAAGCTTCCAGAATCTCTTTAGTGTTAATAGTATCTCTGAACCTTAGGTTGTCTTGTTAATGATACCAAGCTTTTCTTGGCAAGTGAGTGCCCCCTTTTCTATGAGAACTTTGAATTTGGTTATTGTAATACCTGAGTATATTAAACTAGTGAAAATATGCTAAAGTGTAGTTTCTGGAAATGTCTCTGATCTATTTGTTACTAAAGCTTGAGATTTTAAGGGATTTCTTTTCCATAACTTTTTCTTAGATCCATTTTGTGGCTCCAGTTATAACTATTCTGTTTTATGAACTCATAAACAGAAGTCTGGAAAGGTTACAGTATATGCTTTTGGAATTTTCTTTTTTCACTTTACACATTAAAATTATTTTTTTAAGTACTAAAGCAATATATAACTTTTAACTACTAAAAGAAATTAGAGGTATTAACATAAAAAGTTAGTTACACTTTCAACCTTTCCCCATCCCATTCTCTCTTCCAGAAGTAACTTCTGTTGACAGCTTAAAGCATGTCCCCACATAACTTGCTTTATGTATTTTACAGAGATACCGAAAATGTTTTAAAAATATAAATGTCATCATACTGTAAATAATTGACATTTTTCCCCATGTATGTATGTATGTTTGTCTATTTAATCTTCCTCATTCTTTCTTAACTTCTGAATAACATTCCTCATAGGAAGAAAATCCCAGGGTGTCCTGGCCAGTTTGGATCAGCGGCCTGTGGACCAGAGAGTCTCGGTTCAGTTCCTGCTAGGGGCACGTAATTCGGTTGCATTTTGTCCCGGCCCTGGTTCGGGTCATGTGGGTGGCAACCATTCGGTGTGTCTTTCTCACGTTGATGTTTCTCTCTCACCTCCCCCCCCATCTGAAGATAAATGCAAATATGTCCTTGGGTGAGGATAAAAAAAAATATATCCCAGGGTATAGTTTGATCATTTTCCTCATTGTGGACATTTAGATTCATACCTTTCCTTTCCTCCTTTTCTCACTCCCCCCTCTGATATTATAAGTAATAAATCATACTATTGTGAATAATCTTATGAATATATTTATGGATGTGTGTGAGTAAATCTGTATACATTAACATTTTTCATCTCTAGACAAACAATAGAATTGTGTCCCACAATACTAATTTTTGCCTTCTACTTAATGCTAGTCTGTTGCTTAATAACTATTTTGTCGATGGCCATTTTGGGTTTTTTGAGTTCAGTACTTTTCTGGTGATCTTGATTATTAGAAGACTCTTTTCTGACATGATATAAGTCCATATCAGAAGTGACTAACATAACACAGGAGAGGCAGTAAAATAATGTGGGGGTTCTGTAGTGCAGTGGCTAAGATCAGTTTTCTGGTGTCAGATTGCCTAGGTTTCAATCTCTACACCACTTTCTAACCACCCTTTACTCTTTGTATCATCGACCTTAGGCAAGTTATTTAACCTCTCTGTCAGTTTTCTCATTTACACAAATGGACTCCTTATCCTAATGATGTAGTAGGATATATTTATAGAACCTATGATGTAGGGTTGTTGTAAACATTAAGTTACAACTTGTGGAGTTCCTGGTACATAAGTTTTCCATGAATGTTAGCTAAAAACAGAATACATGCCAATTTATATTCATCAGCTGGATGGCGATGGTGATGGGCTCTGGTGGGGCTTGTCCTGCATTGTTGATCCCCATGCTATTCTGAATAGTGATGTGATTATATTAATAAAAGGTCTATATAAATAAAAAGTACACTCCATTCCAAACTTACATATGTCAAAAGTACTTTGGTCTAAATGTGACTCTTTTATTTTCCTTGTACTTATTTTCATAATTAAAACAATAATAATTCAAATGGGTTCCTTTAGAAGATAAGACTTAACATTGGGACCATATGTTAATCATATTCATATACATGTGGTCTTTTACATGGTTTTACATATAGAAGTACTCAGTAAATATTTGTGATCTTGAATTAGTTGAAACTAGTTATTTCTAGAATTCCTCATCATTCTTATTTAAAATTCTCATATTATTCTCTAAATATCTATGCCACTCTGCTGGGTTGTTGTAAACAAAATGATTTTACAGTAAAAAATATGCTATATTGCCCTGGCCAGTTTGGCTCAGCGGTAGAGCATCGGCCTGCGGTCCAGGGAGGTCCGGGTTGGGTTCCCGCTCAGGGCATGTACCTCGGCTGCAGTTTGTCCCCGGCCCTGGTTGGTTGTGTGGATGGCAACCACTCGATGTGTCCCTTTCACATCGATGTTTCTCTCTCTCTCTCTCCTTCCCCACTCTATCTGAACAAGAAATGGAAAAGTGTCCTCAGGTGAGGATTTAAAAAAAAAAAATGCTATTATGGGAATAGTTAGAAAGCATTGATTCCTCATTGTATTTTATCTCTTCTTATTCTTGAATATTTTCAGGTCCATTTTCAGTTTGGATCCAGTATTTTGCTTAATGTGTGTTAAAAACATATTGAAGTCACTTTGTTTTTTTTTTGTTTTTGTACAGATAGAGTGGGAGGGAGAGAGAGAGAGAGAAACATCGACGTGAAGGGACACATCGAGTGGCTGCCACCCACACGACCAACCAGGGCCGGGGCCAAACTGCAACCGAAGTACGTGCCCTTAGCGGGAACCGAACCCGGGTCTCTCCGGACCGCAGGCCAACGCTCTAACTGCTGAGCCAAACTGGCCAGGGCTAAGTCACTTTGTTTATTGAGACAGAAATTAGCCTGATATCTTTGTTTATAGAGAAGGTTAAGATTGTGATAATCACTAACCTCAAAACTTTCATGCATAACAAAGTAAACTTCCAATTTATCTTTGTTTGAAGTTCTCTTAAGTCTGAGTGCTGTTTTTAAAATAATGCCTTTATATATGCAATTATCAGAAACTTGATTCAGGTATTATAGGAAAATATCTCTTAATTTTTAAAAAACTGATGTTGAAATGGTATTGAATAAAAATGCTGTGATTGATCTTATTTTTGCTGTTCCAGATAATATATGAACAGGAAGGTGTCTATGTTCACTCATCTTGTGGAAAAACCAGTGACCAAGACAGCTTGATTTCAGGAATATTACGTGTTTTAGAAAAGGTATGTTTCTAGTGAATTATTTTAATAATTGTCCATGTTAGTGACTCATCTTGGGGGCATTATCAGCAAATTTGAATTTCATGTGTAAGATAAAATCATGTAATTGAATAGTGATTGTAAATTTAACATGAAATGATGTTAGAAATAAAATACTTTAGATAAGTCAGTAAAATGGCATAGGATGCTTGAAAACTTACTATGTAAAAGTTGCAATAATAAAATTTTATAGTAAAATGTAAGCAGAGTTTTGAAATCTACATATAGTAGTTTACATATGATACTGCATATTTAAAGTGCTAATATTTAAGGGTTTAAAATTTTATTTTGGATTGAGGGACTTAAAAGTAGGTGACTAAGAATGTAAGATATTGCTGAATAGTAAATATAGTTTATAATTTTTTCTCTAGGATGCTGAAGTGATAGTGGATTGGAGACCATTGGATGATGCGTTAGATTCTTCTAGTATTCTCTATGCTGGAAAGGTATTTAAGAAAAAAATATATGACTAAAGAAAGTTTTGCCTTTTAAAAAAATAATAACTTTATTGAGATACAATTCATATACCATAAAACTCACTCTTTTACAGTATATAATTCAGTGGTTTGGGTATATTTACAGTTTTCTGCATCCATCACCAGTATCTAATTTCAGAAAATTTCATCACTCCTGAAAAAGAAAGTACCTTTTATCAGTCACTTCCCACACCCCTCTTCTAGTCCCTGGTAGCCACTAATCTTCTTTGTCTCTGAATTTGCGTATTGTGGACATTTTGTCTATATGGAATCATACAATATATGGTCTTTTGTGACTGGCTTCTTTCACTTAGCATAAAGTTTCAAGCTTCATCCACGTTAATAGTATCTATCAGCATTTTCTTTTTTCTCTGAGTAATACTGCATTTATGAATATACCATGTTTTGTTTATTCATTATTTGATGGATACTTGGGTTGTTTTTATGTTTAGGTTAATATAAATAATACTGCTCTGAACATCCATGTATAAGTTTGTGTGTGGACATATATTTTCTCTTGAAAACCTAGGAGTAGAATCATTGGGTTTTATGTTAACTTATGTTTAACATTTTTATTTTATTTTTTTATTGATATATTAGAGAGACAGAAGATGGGGGAGAGAGAGAGAGAGAGAAATATTGATGAGAGAGAACATCGATTGGCCACCTCTTGCATGCCCTCCACTGGGGATCAGGCCCACAACCTGGGCATGTGCCCTGACCTGGAATCAAACCGTCGACCTCTTAGTGAATGGGTCGATGCTCAACCACTGAGACACATCCACCGGGCTTATGTTTAACATTTGTATTGTGTTGATTTCTCACTATGGTAGGTAGAGATTTAGCTCTATTTTATCTCTATTTCACCTTCACCTTGAAACTCTGGGTCAGTTGTCCACATTTCTTCTTAAAAGTATTTAATCATATACATAATCTTCTAATTTCTTCTTCATAGAGACATTTCTTCCAGCTTCAAGACTGGTTGCTCTTTTGGTTTGCTATGCAACAGTTATCCTGGGGACTCTTTTTGCCTCTTTCCCATATTTCAGTCCCCCTTTTTTTGTTTTTTGTTTTTGTTTTGTATTCTATGCTGTTATCTCACATGTTTTGGTGCAGTTCAAGTGCTTCCTAAGAAAAAAGATGCATGGGGGCAAAAAGATTTCTCTTTTTAGACTTTCTATTTTTATTCTGAATCGGATAGCTTGTCTGACATAGAATTACAGTTTGGAAATAAATTTCCCACATGTTTTTGATTTTTTTGTTTTGTGTTTTATCCTCACCTGAGGACATTTTTGCATTCATCTTCAGATAGAATGGGAGGGAGAGAGGGAGGAAGAGAGAGAGAGAAACATCGACGTGAGAGAGACACATTGGCTGCCACCCACACGACCCCAACAAGGGCCGGGGATGAACGGCAACCGAAGTACGTGCCCTTAGCGGGAACTGAACCCGGGACTCTCTGTTTTGCGGGCCGATGCTCTAACCGCTGAGCCAGACTGGCCAGGGCCCACATGTTTTTGAAAATTATCATCCCAGGTTTGTCTAGTTTTTTTTTTTTTTTTATCCTCACCCAAGGATATTTTTCCATTTTTTGTACAGATAGAGTGGGAGGGAGAGAGAGGAAGGGAGAGAGAGAGAGAGAAACATCGACATGAAGGGACACATCGAGTGGTTGCCACCCGCACGACCAACCAGGGCCGGGGACAAACTGCAACCGAAGTACATGCCCTTAGCGGGAACCGAACCCGGGTCTCTCCAGACCGCAGGCCGACGCTCTAACCGCTGAGCCAAACTGGCCAGGGCTGTCTAGTTTTCTTTATTGATGTTAAGTTGAATGCATTCTGATTCCTGATGCTCTTTAGAATCTTTTAGGATTTTCCTGTTTAGAACCCTTTAGGATTGCCTTTTCATTTCTGATGATTTAGATGTCCTGGTAAAGAACCTTTGTAGTCTTTTTTATCCTTTGTGCTAGGGCTAGGTACTTGATGGGCATTTTTATTTATTTTTGTTAATCCTCACTCGAGGATATTTTTTTCCATTGATTTTTTTTTTTTTTTAGAGAGAGTAGAAAGAAGGGAGGGAATCAGTGTGAGAGAGACACATTCACTGAGTGCCTTTCTTATGAGCCCCTACTGAGGCTGGGGATCAAACCACCAACCCAGATATGTACCCTTGACTGGGAATTGAACCTGTGACGCTTTAATGCACTGGCCAGCACTAGAATCATTCAGCCATATTGGCCAGGGCTTGATGGGACCTCCTAATATGGAAACTGTCTTTTAGTTCTTAGGAAATGTTGCTGAGTTATTTCAGTGATTATTTCTTCCTCCTCTTTATTTTCCATCTTTATGGAACTCTTTAGACCTTCTGGACTGGTCCTGTAATTTTTTTTTTTTTTAAATCTTCACTCGAGGACATTTTTCCATTTTTTGTTCAGATAGAGTGGGAGGGAGAGAGAGAAACATCGACGTGAAAAGGACACATCGAGTGGCTGCTTCCCACATGACCCAACCAGGGCCGGGGACAAACTGCAACTGAGGCACGTGCCCTCAGTGAGAACCAAACCTGGGTCTCTATAGACCGCAGGCCGATGCTCTAACAGCTGAGCCAAACTGACCAGGGCTGGTCCTGTAATTTTTTAATACTTTATTTCCTATTTTCTAATTCTTTGTGTGTGTGTGTATATTATTTTCTAGAAAATATTTTCAGTTTTTCTTTTTTAATCCTCACCCGAGGACATTTTTTGTTTTGTTTTTTTGTTCAGGTAGAGTGGGAGGGAGAGAGAGAAAGAGAGAGAGAGAGAGAAACATCAACATGAAAGGAACACATCGAGTGGTTGTCACTTGCACGACCCAACCAGGGCCAGGGACAAACTGCAACTGAGGTACATGTTCTCAGTGGGAACCGAACCCGGGTCTCTCTGGACCGCAGACCGAAGCTCTAACCGCTGAGCCAAACTGGCCAGGGCCCTTTTTCCCCTTTTAAAAAGAGAAGAATGATAAAACGACTATGAGGTATCACCTCACACCTGCCAGAATGGCTGCCATAAGCAAATCATCAAACAACAAGTGTTGGCAAGCTTGTGGAGAAAAGGGGACTCTAGTGCACCGCTGGTGGGAATGCAGACTGTTGCAGCCACTATGGAAAACACTATGGTGTTACCTCAAAAAATTAAAATTGAACTGCTATTTGACCCAGTGATCCCACTTCTAGGAATATATACCCTAAGATGCCTGAATCTCCAACCACAAAGTATATATGTACCCCTGTGTTCATAGCAGCACTATTTACAATAGCTAAGATCTGGAAACAGCCCAAGTGTCCATCAAAGATGAGTGGATAAAAAAACTGGTACATATACACAATGGAATATTATACAGCTGTAAGAAAGAAAGATCTCTTGTCCTTTGAGACGACATGGAGGGACCTAGAGAATATTATTCTTAGTGAAACAAGCCAATCAGAGAAAGACAGATATCACATGATCTCACTTATTTGTGGAATATAAAAAACAAAACAAGCTGATGAACAAAATAGACCCAGAGTAGTAGGGTACAGACTGACAAGCCTCAGAGGAGAGGGGTGTTGGGGAGGGAAGAGATAAACCATAGAACTTACTTGCATGTATGCGTAACCATGGACATAGACAGTAATGCTGGGGGTGGGGTGGGGTTGAAAGGAGGGTGTCAGTGGGGAAAAAAGAAGAAGCATCTATAACAAAAAATTAAAATAAGAAAGAATGATATTAGTAATAGTTAATACACTCTTGTTGTAAAAATTCAAATAATAAGTTGAAGTCCATGCCTGTTAAGTGTATTTCTTTCAAGAATTTATCTGTACAATTTTCCTTTCTATTTATCCATCCCTAGTTTTCTCCTGTGCATTTCTAAATTATATATTTACATGTAGTTATGTTACACACATTGTGAACATTTTTTATTTACTACTATGTATTGCACATATATGCATATTAACATATATCAGTCTTTAAACTACTGGCTAGTATTTCATTGGCTACCTGTAGTTTATACTCATTTCTTCATTCATGGATATTAAGATATTTCCAATTTTTTCACTTTTGCAAACAATACTGTAATGGATATTCTTGTATATGCCTCTTTGTGTACATGTATTTCTGTGGGGTAGATGATGAAAAGAAGTGTTACTATGGTGAAACACATGCCTATTTTGAATTTTAATGTTTGGCTGAATCACCTTTTTGAAGTAAGTACCATAATCACAGTGTGGGACAGCATTTTCCCTCACTGTGTTTCATATTTTTAATTGATTGGGGCAAAATAATTAAAATTCATCTTAACTTGCTTTTCTTTGATTGTTTCTTAAGTTGCATGTCTTCCTATATGTTTGTCACTTTATATTTCTTCTTCGACTTGCTTGTTTATACTATTTGCTTATATTTCTCTCTCTTTTAAAAAAATATTTTTCTTTATTGATTTTAGAGAGAGAGAGAGAAAGGGAGAGGGAGAGAAATAGAAACATCGATGAGAGAACTTTGATTGGCTGCCTCCCATTTCCCCCACTGGGGATTGGGCCCATAACCTGGGCATATGCCATGACCGGGAATTGAACTGGCAACCTCTTGATGCATGGGTCCATGCTAAACCACTGAGGCACACTGGCTGGGCTCTCTCTCTCTCTCTCTCTTTGAAAAAATATGTTTTTATTGATTTTTGGTTTTTGTTTTGAGAGGAAGGGAGAGATAGAAACATTGATGTGAGAGAGAAACATTGATCAGTTTTCTCCTGCACGCCCCATACTGGGGATTGAGCCTGAAACCTGGGCATGTGCCCTGACAGGAATTGAACTGGAACCTCTCAGTCCATGGGCAACGCTCAATCCACTGAGCCACACTGGCCAGGCTTATTTTTCTTTTTTAATGTTTTTTGATTTCTAAATAAATTGGTAGTAGTTGTTTTTGTGTTCTGGATGTTTTTATGTCATCTACCATATATTTTGGAAACATTTTTACCCAGTCTTGGTTCTTTTTTACTTATGTGTGGTATCTTTTGCTGTATAGAAGTTAAACTTTTTGGTTTAGTCAAATTATTAACACTGTATTTTAGACTTTTGGTTACCTTTTAAATGGCAAGTTTTATTCGAACTATATATGGAGATATGTTATTTGTATCTTTGAGCTAGTTTTGATTAAGGGAAATATACATCCGATGGTGGCTTAAGTAAGTAGCCATCATTGACTCTCTTTTTTTTTTAATCCTCACCCAAGGACATTTTTCCATTTTTTGTTCAGATAAAGTGAGAGGGAGAGAGAGAAACAGCGATGTGAAAGGTACACATTGAATGGCTGCCTCCCACATGACCCAAACACAACCGGGGACAAACTGCAACCGAGATATGTGCCCTTAGCGGGAACCGAACCCAGGTCTCTCTGGACCGCAGGCCGACGCTCTAACTGCTGAGCCAAACTGGCCAGGGTGCCATCATTGACTCTTTTCCTCAACCAGAAGTCTGTAGATTTGGAGCTATTTGTAGTGGTTTCTTGTTTTTTTTCTCTTATGCTTATAAAATGGCTGCCATATTTTTAGATAATACAGCTTCATTGAAATTAGGAAAAAGGGATGAGGCCTTTATTAGGAAAGCAAAAGCATTTCCAGAAGCCCTGCAGACTTCTGCTTATATTTCATTGGCAACCCTAACTACAAGGAATCTGGGTAAGCTTTCCCCCCTCCCCCAAATATCAGAAAGTTTATTTAGAAAATTACAAAGGTAGTAGAAGTGAGTCAGCTGGGCTGTGTAGGCTCAGGAAACTAGTTACAGATGCAAAAGAAGGACCCTTGGAGCTTAGGAGAGGGAAAAGCAAGGCAACACTGGTATGGGACAGCAGAAAAGATGTTATCGGACAGACCCCACCCCAAGTCAGAGGGAGAGGGCTGTCCCCTTCTCCATTCTTGCCAGTCTGGTAAGAAGATGTCAAACAAGTGACACTAGATAGCAGCGTTGTAGCAAAGCAAGCAAATTTATTAAGAAAGCAAGGCAAACCCTGGCCAGTTTGGCTCAGCGGTTGAGTGTCGGCCTGTAGACCAGAGAGTCCCAGGTTCAATTTCCACTAGGGGCATGTACCACAAAAAAAAAAAAAAAAAAAAAGAAAGCAAGGCAAGCAAATTAAAATACACTTTGCATAAAGCACAAGTGAGCAGCCAGCTTTTTTGAGTACATGTCCAGTAGGGGTTCAAGTGATTTTATACCTTTCTGTCTACAGGTTTTAAGGTTCCTCTGCCAGATAGCTTGGGTTGCAGATTAGGTTTCAAAATCTCCCTTTTACTTTGTTGTAGCTTTTCTTGGGACGTTTGTATATACACCTGGTCGTCTTGTTTGGCAAGTCATAAGACGGCTGATTCTTTGTTCAGTGGGTTAGATAAAACACCCCTTTTTTCCTTCCCCCTTCCCTCCTCCTGCCTTAGCAGTTCCAGGGTGATTTAAGCTATGTATTCTCTGGTTAGGGAGAAGAGGTATTAACCATTTGTTCTCAAGTGTCCTTGATTGGGGAAGATAAGGTCTTGTGATTCACAAGCTGGATGCAAGCTGCCTAGACTTTTGGGCCTTGTTTAATTTTCTTGTCTTAGTTTCCCCTTCCATTTGCCCAGGAATTTTTCTAACTTCTAAATATCCTGTCACAACACAACTAGGGGGAAGAAGAGGGGGATGGGAATGGTGCAGGTGTGGTCCCAAGAGGGAGAGCCAGGTAAGCTTTTCTTATGTTTTTGATAAAGATGGTCAAGGGAGAAAATGATAAGAAATAGTGTTTCATTTTTCCACCAGTGATACCTGCCTTAATTTATATAGATGCTGAAAAGATGTTGATTGAAATTAAATTATACTTCTAGTCTCTAAATATTTTATATGTTATAATTATTTTAGGACTCAAGTTCAGTTGTTGAATGGACCCAGGCCCCAAAAGAAAGAGCTCATCGAGGACCAGAACATATGAACAGTTACGAAGCAGAGTGGGACATGGTTAACACTGTTTCATTTAAAAAGAAACCACATACCAATGGAGGTATGAATTAAATCTTTTGAAATCTTAAACTGATTAGCTATGATATCATATTAAGCAAAAGTGCAAAGAAAGTTCTTTAATGTTACTCAGTCAGAGAAGAGGGATGCTCTGGTAGTGCTTTGGTACATATAACTCTCATATTTTAGTTATATTCCCTTTTCATTTCTTTTTTTGTTGTTGTGTTGGTAGTGACTTCATTAAAAAAGGCTTTAAAAACCCCTTTTCTATTTTGTAGTTACTAATGGCAGAAAATAGAAACACTTTAGAAAATTGCTTTGGCTGTCTCTCTTGCACATTTTTCTTAATCTAGTAGAATTTTAAAAAATGTTATTTCATCCTAAAGCACCAGGGGGAGATGGAGTATACCACTAAACCATCCCATTCTAATTTCAGTGTTTATTGGAATCTTCACAGCTCATTGCAGTCTCCCCTTTATACATGTTCAGGGACTATTCTCCTTTATATATATTTAAATATGTGTTTGCTGTGTGGTAATTATCTACATGTAGATAACAAAGAAGAGCCAAGCTAACAGTCTGATAGAACACATATACTTCTCCAATACAGTCTGGCCAGCCCATCTGTGATATGGGCAGGTTATTTGTGATTGATCGCTTTTAAAATATTAAACGCGGCTGGTGTGGCTCAGTGGATCGAGTGTCGTCCCATGGACAGAGAAGTTCCAGTTCAAATCTCAGTCAGAGCACATGCCCGGGTTGTGGGCTCAATGCCCAGTACAGGGTGTGTGGGAGGCAGCTGATTGATGTCTCTCTCTCACATCAATGTTTCTATCCCTCCTCTCTCTTTAAAAAAAAAAAAATCAATAAAAACATTTAAAAAATATTAAACACTTGCTCTGGCTGGTGGTGATCAGTGGTTAGAGCATCGGTCTGTGCACTGAAGGGTCCCAGGGTTCGATTTCTGGTCAAGGGCATGTACCTGGGTTGTAGGTTTGATCCCAGGTCCCGGTTGTGGCTTGTGTGGGAAGCAACCATTCGATGTGTCTTTCTCATATTGATGTGTCTCTCTCTCCCTCCTTCTCTCCTCTCCCTCCCCCCTCCTCCTCCCTCCCTCCCTCCCTCCTACTCTCTGAAAAATCAATGGAAAAAATGTCCTCATGTGAGGATTAACGGAAAAAATAATTAAAAATAATTAAACACCTGTATAAAGTTAAAATTTTTTTTTTAAATATGTTTTTATTGATTTTTTAGAGAGAGAGGAAGGGAGGGAGAGAGAAACATTGATGTGAGAGAGAAACATCGATTAGCCACTTCCTGCACCTCCCCCACCAGGGACCAGGCCTGCAACCAGGGCATGTGTCCTGACCAGAAAGCAAACTGGAACCCTTCAGTCCATGGGATGACATTCCACTGAACCACACTGGCTGGACTAAATATTGTCCTTTTATTGATTCCTCTGTGTTTTAGAACTAAAAGTGTATTTTAATCTCTTAATAATTTTGATCTGAATATAGGAATTTATCCATATTTACCAGATTCAAAAAGCTGGCCAAAATTTATTAGAATATGTATCGGTACATTTATATAGTGTTGTTGCAAAGTAAAATTGATTTTCATGTATGGCCTGGGGAATTATTCTCATGTATAATAGTTATATTTTGAAATGTATCATTTCTTGGAAACAGTGGCACAGTGGCAATTAAGAAGTAAATAGTCACAAGATATTGCCAATAATCAGTTCATGCATGCATGCGTGTGTGTGTCTCTCATCTGTTTATTTTTTGGAATTTCCTTTCTACTGAAAGGGAAGGTTCTTAACCAGAACATTGGAAAGTGTTAAGGAAATATAAAACCACAGGATTTTAGTATATTTGTCATGTGAGGGATTTTTAAGTTTTCTAGACCAGCTCTTCAGGATTGGTTATGTGAATTGCTTTTTTTGTTGTTGTTGTTGTTGCCTAATGCTGTTAAGTCCTTGAACATGAAAATGTCAGGCTACAGAAATGAGCAAAAGGAGTTTTCAGAATTTTATAGAAGAAAAAGGAATTACATGGATGAGAAAAGCATAATCTGACAATAAAGGTCTTTTTATTTTATTTATTTATTTATTTTAGAGAGCGAGAGAAACATGGATCAGTTGCCTCCTGTACGTGCCTCGACCAGGGATCAAACCTGCAACCTAGGTATGTGTCCTGACCTGGAATCGAATCTGCAACCTTTTGCTGTATGGGATGATGCTCCAACCAACTGAGCCACCTGACCAGGGCAAAAGATCTTTTTAGAATAATAATTTTCAACTTTGGCTGCACATTAAAATCATTTGGGAAGATTAGGCTTTTTAAAAAATAACTCTCTCCTAGTGATTTAAATGTGTGAAGTTGAGAACCTCTGTGTAGCTTAGCAAAAATCCGCAGGTGTAAATACTGCTTACATGGCTTGGCCATGCATTGTGACTTACAAAGTAAAGAATATAACTTGACTTCTTAATTATTAAAAGTTAAGATGCCTGGCCGGTGTGGCTCATGCACCAGAAGGTCACCAGTTTGATTCCTGGTCAGGGCACATGCCCAGGTTGTGGGCCCAATCCCCAGTGGGGGGCATGCAGGAGACGACCAATTGATGTTCTCTCTCATCAATGTTTCTCTCTCTCTCCCTCTCCCTTCCTCTCTAAAATCAATAAAGAAAGAAAACATTTTTAAAAGTTAAGATATTTTTCTGTTTTCTTTTTAGTATTTAAAAAAAAATTATGATTGTGCATAGCAGTAAGAAACTGGCCCGGTATGCATACACATATTTAACAAAACCAGGATTTATGAAGTGCACTGCACTCTGTCCCATCCTATCCTGTCCTAGAATATCCCATCTGATTATATTTTATTAAAACTCCTTCCTAAAGGAAACAGTTTCTAGGCTTGATGTTTCAGAATTCAAAATTGTGCCATTATAAAACATTTTTATATTTTTAAAAAGCATTTTTTCCAAATAAAAATTTTTATTTATTACAACCTTCACTTTTGTTGTTGTTGTTAATCTTCACCTGAGGATATTCTTTCACTGACTTTTAGACAGAGTGAAAGGGGAGAAGGGGAGAGAGAGAAACATTGATGTAAGAGAGACACATTGTCTGGTTACCCAACAGGGCCTGGGGACTAAACCTGCAACCCAAGTACGTGCCCTTGACCAGCAATCGAACCCACAGCCCTTTGTTCCTCAGGCTGATGTTCTAACCTCTGAGCCAAACTGGCGAGGGCTACACTTTTTTTTCTTTATTGATTGATTTTAGAGAGAGGAAGAAGCGGGGGGAGAGAGAGAAACATCGATGAGAGAGAACATAGATTAGCTGCCTCCTGCATTCCCCCTACTGGGGATTTGACCCACAACCTGGGCATGTGACCTGACTGGTAATCAAACTGGCGACCTCTTGGTGCATGGGTCGACACTCAATCACTGAGTCATACTGACTGGGCAACCTTCACTTTTTACTTTTTACTCTTTTTGGTGACTCACAAAGAACATTTGGGACAAATCTTTAAAAAATTGACTATCAAAGATGTATTCAACTTCATATTTCTTAAGAGTTTCTACTGCTAAATCTTTGTTTTTATGTACCAGATCAAATGTTTTGAAAATGTATATTCCCAGAACGAGACTGCCATGATGTTCTGCAAACCTGTCTCAAGTGTCATGTCCTTGATGTTAATTTGGTTCAAGACATGGATATTTATTGAGCTCTTTTGTTTTACTCTTCTGCTGCTGTGGCCAGTTTTCCCATGTCAGTGTGTTGGAGATGTTTATGTAGTAAATTATTTGGTAACTTACTAAGTTCGGCAGAACTAGTTAGGTTTATTTACTTTGCTATAAGGAAAAAGAAGGAAATTTTGAGTTAACTCTTGGTTTCTGTTTTTCTTTGTAACCATTTCTGTTTCTGGTTAGCTTTTGGTGGTATATTAAATTGCAGATTACTTTTATGTTCACTTGGCACTAGCTTATTCGTTTATTCAACACATCTTTGAGTGCCTTTTATGTAGTAATCCCTGTTCTAGGACCTGGGGATATAGTTGTGACAAAATAAAGTTCCTTTTCTCATGAAGCTATATTCTAGTAAAGGGAACTCTAGACTTAGTGTTACTCATCATTTATCAGCATTTTAAGTGAGGAAATGTGTGAGGAATTTTCTGTTTTATTTAATATGTAATGTGTGTCTCTTCCATTAATGAAAAATCTGTGTAAAATTTTTAGTTTTTAATATATACAAATTGCTGATTATTCATATAACCTACATGTATTATTTAATATTCTCCACAAAATTTTCTTACAGTAATTTGGGTTGAATACTTTTTTGTATAATTTAAAATTTTTATTTAAATGTTTGTATTTAGTTTTTTTTTGGTTTTATCCTCACCCAGGAACATTTTTTCCTTTTTTTTTTTTTTTTTTATTTAGATAGAGTGGGAGGGAGAGAGAGGAAGAGAGAGAAACATCGATGTGAAAGGGACACATTGAGTGGCTGCCACTCGCACAACCCAACCAGGGGCAGGGACAAACTGCAACCAAGGTATGTGTCCTTAGCGGGAACCGAACCCAGGTCTCTCTGGACCACAGACTGACGTTCTTAACTGCTGAGCCAAACCGGCCAAGGCTTATATTTAGTTTTAACATTGCTTTTTAACTGTGAAAATAATTTTGGTCTTTTCAAATAATAAAGTAATATGTATCCTTTCTAGGCAGTTCAAATATATTCACACTTAAATGATTTATGAAGATGCTGGAACTGTAGAATTGTTCTTACTTTGATAACTAGCTTATAGTAGTGATATAAGCTCTATAATATAAATTCCAGTAAAACATAATGTGTAGTAGTCAAGTGGGCACATGGCACTTAATCTAGTACCAATCTTAGATATGAGCTCGCTATTCGAAACGGTGTGTTACTTTAGCCTTTCTGGGCTTCCTTTGAAATGATACTTGCTCAAGTGCCCATGAAATAGTGGTGGTGCCTGCATTCCTTGCAGGTAGGGGTTTCTGTAAGCTGTAGATTTCTTTGTTTCAGTTTAGGAGACCTTATTGGAGGTGATGGAGCTGTAGTGTTCCTGACTATATAAGAAGGTGATCAACACCAGTTTATTTTTGTAGAATTGATAGTGTGGGACGGAATTAATGAAGAGCTTGAATAACAGGATAGTATGACACTTTTTAGGAAATAACACTAGGGAAAATGTTTTTTGAAATTTCAGAGATATAACATGCTATTGAGTTAAAATGTTAAAGTGATTAGAAATTAATTGCATTAATGAGAAGAAACATAACATTTTCCCTTGTTTAACTTTTTAGTTAAATAGATAATCTTTAAATTGCTGATCATCTATGGTATTGTTCACAAGCCTAGTATTTAAAGCTTGTGTAAACAGTCCATAAACTCAGAAAATGCTTTATTTTACATAACTATAGTTTTATTTGAAATAAGGTCTTAATTTAGTAAAAGATTGACTTAGCAGGAACATTAAATGTATTCATTCTCTTTGAAGCATTCACAATTTAGTTATCTTTTTTTTTCCTCTCACCCGAGGACCTTTTTTTTTTTTGCGCTTATCTTTAGATAGAGTGGGAGGGAGAGAGGGAGGAAGAGAGAGAGAGAAACATCCATGTGAGAGAGACACACCGAGTGGTCACCACCCATACAGTCCCAACCAGGGCTGGGGACAAACTGCAACCGAGGTACATGCCCTTAGTGGGAACCGAACCCTCCTCTCTCTGGTCCGCAGGCTGACGCTCTAACCACTGAGCAAACCGGTTAGGGCTAGTTATCTTTTCACCCTTAATTCCCCACTGCTCTCTGGGTTTTTGTCTCCCCCCCCCATAAAGAAAGAAAGAAAAGTCTGTTCACTCCAATGTTATTTTTTATACTGGTATATTTACCTTCACTCCCTGTAATCTAGGAAAAATAATTGCAAAAGGAAGTGAGGGAAATAAAGGTTTTGTTTTTGTTTTTTGTTTTAAATGATTGTCCAGGAGCATCATAGCATTCATATTTGGGGGAGTGGAAAGATTAACATTTATTGAGTATTTTCTATATACTTTGCACTGTACCTAGTTAATTGACAAGTATTATCTCTTTTAATTCTTAGAATAACATTGGGAGGTAAGTATAATTAGCTCCATTTTATAGATGAAGAAGCTGAGGCTCAGAAATATTTAGTTATTTGCTCCAGATCATTCAGTTAGTGAGATTGTGGTACTGCAGTTTAGATCCAGCCAGCCTGTTTCCAAAGCCATGTTCATTTTATGCAAAGTTTATATTTAATTGGGGATAACCTTTTTAATTTGTGTGCAATAGGAATAATTATTTTAAAAATTATTTTTTTAAGGAAATACATGTTGCCATTTTAAATACAGGTGGAAGCTTTAGTGATATGTATGGTATAGTCATTCCCTAGGGTCAACAAATTTCTGTTAAGGCAATCATGAAGAGCACTGTCAGTACCTTTTAAAAAGGTGAACAAAAATATTTTGCCCCATTTTCTTGTTTTTAAGATGCTCCAAGTCATAGAAATGGGAAAAGCAAATGGTCATTCCTGTTCAGTTTGACAGACCTGAAATCAATCAAGCAAAACAAAGAGGGTATGGGCTGGTCGTATTTGGTATTCTGTCTAAAGGATGACGCCGTTCTCCCTGCTCTACACTTTCATCAAGGCGATAGCAAACTACTGATTGACTCTCTTGAAAAATATGTGGTATTGTGCGAGTAAGTATGAAATTATTTTCTACTTATTGAAATTGGATTGTTGTATTGGTCCTAAGGCATACTATTTTTACTTGTCACTCATGACCTATGTGCGTCTCAGGGCACATGCAGCTTTTTATTTTTCTGGGTTATCGACTGCTTAGGTGAAGGATTGCATAAAATTTTGCCATTTTAGTATTTCGGATCTGCAACCTATCACTTTATTACTGTTTTAAAGAAAAGAGTTGTCTAATATTTTATACACATTTAAATGAAGATGCATCAATAATTATGCATTATATATTTACCAAATTTACCTTTTATTATATGTAGTTTCTATTAAACAGAGTATTATTTGAAATGTTGCAAATTTAAATCAGGCACGTCTGAGCCCTTCATAAAATTATTATACATAAGGAAGACAAGGCTTCCTCATTTCTCAAAATCTTGTATCTTACATTCATTCACCCATATGCCTTTGTATACACATACTCTTTCATGCTTTCACTTTCATCAGATATATTTTGGGTATCACTTATATTCTGATCACTGTGCTAGTTGCTTGATATTTAGTAGTGAACAAAACATATCTGGATATCTGAGAGTATATGGTCTTGTGAAGGATGCTGACCAATAAATGGCAATAAAACTCAAGAACTAAGGTGAGGAGGTACAAGGTGCTTTGGGAGCTACCAGGAAGAGAGGAGAAGGGTACCTCAATCAGACTGTGGGTTGGGTAGGAGCCAGGGAATACTTTCTGAGGAAGTGACATCTAAGTTGAGACCCCACAAATGAGTGAACATTAGCATGAAAGGGAAGGAAATATTTGGAGAGAAAGATGTTTTAGATAGAGGGAAGGATATAAAACATGATGTAGTCACAAAACAGAGTAATTCAGTATCACAGGTCTGCATAGTGGGGGAATGGAGTGTACCAAATTTAAAGGGGAGGCCAAAGAGCTGGGGGTAAAGGGCAAAGTGTGAAGGACCTTGTAAATCATGTTAGGTTGTTCCAGTCATCTACGTGAAATTATAGTGGCATGAAATAGGAGAGTGATAAGGAAGATACAAGTATTAGTGTTTGTGATTGAATGGATATGTGGAGGTGAGACGAAGGGAGAAGCTGAGATTTTTAGCTTGGAGAACTGTAAGGATGATAATGAACTTCATTAATGTCCTCACTTTACAGTACAGAAAATAGAAAAATGTCCTTACTCTATCTTGTCTAAAATTAGACTACATAAAACTAGGAGTGATCCAAAAGTTGAAAAATATTGACTGATTTCTGGAATGAAATTTTCTCTCGTACCATGTTGCTCATTTCTGGCTGGCACTAGGTATGCTGATCAGTACCAGTAACCATAAGAAAGTTAGGTCTGGTTGATAGTGTTTGGGTCTGGATCTTCGAGTGAGAAGCTGTGAATTAGGCTACCACCCAGGAGTTTAAGTAGATTTCAGAAGAGGGCATTGTCATGATTGGGACAGAAGGCTTGGCTGTCTGAAGAGCAGGTGTTAAAGACTTGGCGTTTTTAGCTGTAGAGCAAACTTATTATTAATCAGTGTTGTGATGTAATAGCCTCAAAATAGCTCATTTGATCTGAGGCTGCTTATTTAAAGTGTATCAAGGATGAAGTGGTAGAACCTTTGTACTCTTTACTGGTGAGATCATACTTTGGAGAACTGGGCTTAGTTTTAAGCCTTTCATTTTCAGTGCGTTAGACTAACTATACTACATGGAAAAGATGACTAGTGTAATGAAAGGGATCAAAATGATATGAAAAACATTAGGAGGATGTGGGGATTTAACTTGAAGAAGAATTGTAACATTAAATAAAATCCAAACTTCTTACTATGATCAACGTGGGCTGCCTTATCTTAGCTCTGTTTTTATCTCTTAAACTCATCTCACACTATTCTCTTCTGTAGTCTAGCCATATGGTTTTCTTTCAGTTCCTAAAACACCCTAAATGCTTTGTTGTCTTAGGGTCCTTATGTATGCTATTTCTTTGGCATGGGATATTTTTTCTCTTTCTGATCCTTGAGGTATTAGTTTAACGGCACTTTCTCAGAGGGTATTCTCTGGATGTTCCCTCTCCTTTTCACTGTCTCATTCCCTTGTTTGCATCCTTCATAGCCCTTAACAGAATAAAATAATTTTGTCTGTTTTTAAATGTTCTCTAGATTGTAAGCCTATAAAGGCAGGAATTGCTTCTGTCTTTTTACATTGTCTCCTGAGTTTCTAGCCACAGTGCATATCACATATTTGCATGATAAATCTTAGCTGAATGAATAAATGGCATGGTACATTAAAAAAATTTTTTCTTTATTGATTTTTAGAGAGAGAAGAAGGAAGAGGGAGAGAGAGATAGACACATCGATGAGAGAGAACATCTATTGGCCGCCTCCTGCATGCCCCCCACTGGGGATTGGGCCCACAACCTGGGCATGTGCCCTGACCGGGAATCGAACCGGCAACCTCTTGGTACATGGGTCGACGCTCAACCACTGAGCCACACTGGCCGGGCTGGCATGGTACTTTTAATTCTACAAATAATTTGGAAAGGGTTGTTTGGAGAAGTTAATTGTGCATTTGTTTTGTAAGACTCCCAAGAGAAAATAGAAGGAAACAGATTTTAGCTCAAGAGATAGAGAGTTTTCTATCTTGGATGGGAAACAGATGTTACTCATCAATCACATTATCAGAGATTGTGTGTCCTGAATGTGTGCTGGTGATTTAATGTGTGCTTTGTTTTAATGAGGGCTGTAAGTGAAACTTTGTTTTCTTTCCTGTATTTGTAAATAACTGAGTAGTAAATATAAGAATCATATAGTTAGTGATAAAAATATCACCATTATTGGTGAAGCTTAGATATGCAGCATCCTAATAATTCACCCCAAATTAGTTTTGAAGTCACCCAGATTTTGTCACTTTCAGACAATTATAGGTCTCCCTAATGAGGTCAGATCACTTATGATGTGAATGAGAGCAGACTAAAAACCACTTTCTTTGTTGACAGGCAGATCCAAGAGAACTGGGATGGGATTATGCCAAGCATGCACATTATTTCTTTTTCTTTTTTTTTTTTTTTTTTTTTTTATCCTCACCCGAGGACATTTTTCCATTTTTTGTTCAGGTAGAGTGGGAGGGAGAGAGAGGAACAGAGAGAGAGAGAGAAACATCGATGTGAAAGGAACACATCGAGTGGCTGCCACCCGCACAACCGACCAGGGCCGGGGACAAACTGCAACCGAGGTACGTGCCCTTAGTGGGAACCGAACCCGGATCTCTCAGGACCGCAGGCCGATGCTCTAACCGCTGAGCCAAACCGGCCAGGGCATGCACATTATTTCTTAATCTCAGCAATCAGATGTGTCCCTGTGAAGAAGGAGAGTTTCTTTAGAACAAATGCATATTTCCATTTGGAAACATGAAACCATGGGAATGGTGTTTCTTTTTCTCCCCATACATTTTTTTCTTTATTATTGAAAGTATTACAGACATCCCTCCTTTTTTCCCCATTGACACCCTCCTCCCCACCCCACCCCCACCTCTCCCTATTTTTTATTCAACAGCTAATTTTTTTTTGAGGAACCAGGTCAAGTGTTGGAAAGAGAACAATAATGAAAAATGATATGTCCCCTGCCTTCATGGAATTTGTACTATTGTGAGAGAGACAAACATTGCTTATACAAGTAAAAGTAAAATTTCAGCTGTAATAAGTTTGTTGATTAAGAGATATATAGCACTATGAGGGCATATAATAGGACAATACATGTAATAAGATAATGTATGAAATAATTTTTATGTGTGTTGGTAGTAATCAAAGCCCTGAGAGAGAATGAGATTAAGTAAGGGGAAGATAGAATGGGACAGCACACGTGATTAATTGCAGTCTTTCATGACCTGGTCTAAGAGAGAAGCCTAGCAGAAGAGACTGACCTCCCTACACTTTGTTCTCTTGTCTCTTCCCATTGGGCTTTATTATTAAATGTCTGGTCAATCAGGGATGTGACTGTTCTTGGGGGAGGAGATAGCTGTCTAAAGTAAGTCCTTCAAAAGCTACACCCCCAGTACCTCCATTGTGGATTCTCCTGTGACACTGGGGGCCAGTTTACTCTTTTCCCCCTGAATGGTTGAGATGTATACGAATAGTACATTAAATATTTTAATTCCAAGGCTCATCTGTCCCCTGGGTTGAAAATTAGTACTCCCTATTTTATTCTTTCCCATCATAAATTATGACCAATTACATTGTGCCTTATAGCTCATCAGAGAGATTGTATGTTGAGTCCAAATGGTAGAACATAGATACTCCATACAAGCAGGTAGCAATATAAAAAAAAGTCCTAAATTTGTATAAGCCATTATCAGGTTCTTAGGGAGATATTAAAGTTCCTTATTATTTTTTTTCAACCTCACTCAAGAATATTTTCCCATTGATCAGATAGAGTGGAAGGAGGGGGAAGAAGGGGGAGAGAGAGAGAGAGAGAAATTGATGTGAGAGAGACACATCGAATGGTTGCCTCCTACATAACCCTAACCAGGGCCAGGGATCGAACTGCAACTGAGGTATGTGCCCTTGACTAGAATAAAATCTGCCACTCTGGTCCATGGGCTGATGCTCTAACTGCTGAGCCAAACCGGCCAGGGCAGAAGTTCCTTATTTTTTTTTTTATCCTCACCTGGGGACACTTTTGCATTTATCTTCAGAGCAGGAGGGAGAGAGGGGGGAAGAGAGAGAGAGAAACATTGACGTGACAGAGACACATTGACGTGAGAGAGACACATCACCTGGTTGCCACCCACACAGCCCCAACCTGGTCCAGGGACAAATTGCAACCAAGGTACGTGCCCTTAGTGGGAACCGAACCCGGGACTCTCTGATCTGCAAGCGGACACTCTAACCGCTGAGCCAAACTGACCAGGGCGGAAGTTCATTATTCTTTATGTTCTTTAGTTATTATCCAAATAAATGGAATTCCCAGTTAAAGTCCAAAGAAATAAAAATTATCTGTATCCTCAATTGTGCGTGCACATGCATGTGTTTAATGTACTTGGTGTCAGCCATGTGGGTCTCATTTCCTGTCACAGCAGTTTTCCTAAGGAAAATGATGTTTCTAGAGCCATGTTTCTGTGGTCAGAGATTGTTGTAGAGACCAAAAGGAAGAAGAGTAGTCCAGGAAAACCTTGCTTTCATTCAGCCAGCCTCACAGGGATGTCAGCCATTCTATGTCATCCCTCCTTGTCTTCTGAGTTCAAAACTAGTGGAGAGAAAACCAGTAAGACCACATTATTTTTTCTCTGATTAACGTAAATTGAATACTGTGGCTCGCATCTATGGCCATGTTGTCTTCCTAATACTCCCCCTAGCAAATAAAGGGCATTACCATATAGATGGGTAAAAGAATGAGCCACAAATACATTTTTGTTAATTTTCTGGAACCAACTTGGTTGCTGGGATATGAAGGAAAGTTATTGGTTCCATTAAAATTATATTGTATATCGGGCCATTTTTTACATTAGTAAATAAATTTCTAAGCAGTAAAATGTTCCCCTAAAAAGCCAAATTAGTTGTATCATCATGTTACATCAGCCTTTTACAAGATTGGGTTCTACATACAGTACTCATTTATTCCATTTGAGAGAGATTATCTCATCTATACAGGTCAGGGCAAAAGTAGGTTTACAGTTGTGAGTGCGAAACAGCGTTTATTGTGTTATTTTTCATACAAAACTGTAAACCTACTTTTGCCTCGCCCTGTATGAGCAAATCCTAATATATATATATGTGTGTGTGTGTGTGTGTGTGTGTGTGTGTATATATATATATATAATATATATATGTATATATTTGTATTTGTTTTGTTTTAAATACTATGTACCTTTTTATTTTTCATTAACTTTTTTTTTTTTTTTTTTTTTCAATCCTCACCTGAGGACATTTTTTCCATTTTTTGTTCAGATAGAGTGGGTGGGAAAGAGAAAGAGAAACATCAACATGAAAGGGACACATTGAGTGGCTGCCACCTGCACGATCCAACCAGGGCCGGGGACAAACTGCAACCAAGGTACATGCCTTTAGCAGGAACCGAACCTGGGTCGCTCTGGACCGCAGGCCGACGCTCCATCCGCTGAGCCAAACCGGCCAGGGCTATTAACCTTGATTGATAACTTTTGCAATGAAATTTTTATTTTTTTAGCTTTACACATTGGTCATTTATTTTTTAATATATATATATATATATTTTTTCATATATATATATTTTATCTTTATTGTTGAATGTATTACAGATGTCCCATTGACCCCCTACTCCCCACTCCCGTCCCCCTCCTGCCTTTCCCCACACTGTTGTTTGTGTCCATTGGTTATGCATATATGCATATAAGTTCTTTGGTTTATTTCTTCCCACCCCCAACCCCCCATCCCTTTGAGGTTTGTCAGTCTAGCAACCAATTTGTACTTCTTAATCTCTTCACCTTTTTCACCCATTCCTCCAACCCCCTCCCATCTGGCAACCAACAAAATGTTCTCTATATCTATGAGAATGTTTCTGTTCTGCTAGTTCATTTTGTTTGTAGATTCCATTGTTGATAGCTATGTATTTATTGCCATTTTATCTGTTTATATATTTTATCTTTTTCTTCAAGAAGATCCTTCAACATTTCATGTAGTAACGGTTTGGTGGTGATGAACTCCTTTAGCTTTTCCTTGTCTGGGAAACTCTTTATATGGCCATCAATTCTAAATGACAGCTTTGCAGGATAGAGTAATCTTGGTTGTAGGTTCTTGCTTTTCATCCCTCTGAATATTTCTTGCCACTCCCTTCTGGCCTGCAAAGTTTCTTTTGAGAAATCAGCTGACAGCCTTATGGGAGCTCCCTTGTCGGTAATTAACTGCTTTCTCTTGCTGCTTGTAAGATTCTCTCTTTGTCTTGAACCTTTTTCATTTTGATGATGATGTGTCTTTGGTGTGAGCCTCTTGGGGTTCATCTTGTTTGAGACTGTCTGTGCTTCCTGGACTTGTATGTTTGTTTCCTTCACCAAGTTAGGGAAGTTTTTCTGCCATTATTGTTTCAAATTGGTTTTTGATTTCTTGTTTTCTCCTCCTTCTGGCACGCCCATGATGCGAATGTTGGCATGCTTGAAGTTGTCCCAGAGGCTCCTTACACTATCCTCATTTTTTTGGATTCTTTTTTCTTTTTGCTGCTCTGATTGGGTGTTTTTTGTTTTTTTATATTCCAAATCAGTGGTTTGCTTCTTGGCTTTACCTACTCTGCTATTGAATTGTGTAAATTATTATTTATTTCAGTTAGTGCCTCCTTCATTTCTGACTGTGCATCCTCCATTTCTGACTGGTCCTTTTTTATGCTCTTGAGGCCCTCACTAAGTTCATTGAGGTTCTTACTAAGTTCATTGAGCATCCTTATAAGCAGTATTTTGAACTCTGCATCTGTTAGCTTGCTTAACTCCATTTCGCTTAGTTCTTTTCCTGGAGTTTTATTCTGTTCTTTCATTTGGGGCCTGTTTCTTGTTTTTTTTTTTTTTATCCTCACCCGAGGACATTTTTGCATTTTTTTATTCAGACATAGCGGGAGGGAGAGAGAGGAAGAGAGAGAGAGAGAAACATCGATGTGAAGGGACACATCGAGTGATTGCTACCTGCACGACCAACCAGGGCCAGGGACAAACTGCAACCGGGGTACATGCCCTTAGCGGGAACCGAACCCGGGTCTCTCTGTACCGCAGGCCGACGCTCTAACCACTGAGCAAAACTGGCCAGGGCTGGGGCCTGTTTCTTTGTCTCCTCATTTTGGCTGCCTCCCTGTGTTTGTTTCTGTGTATTACTTAATGAGAGGTATGGGGCTAGCTGAGAGCAGATGCGCTTGTTTGAAAGAATTTAGGAAAACTTGAAGCAGGATCCAAGACAGGCCAATCCTATGGTAAAGCAACTGGCAACAGCTTGGGTGGGCCTGAAAGTTGGGTGGGGCGGGGCCTCAGGGAATCACCAACGTGGGGCAACCAGTGTGAGCAAGGTTGTTGGAGTCCCAGATACGGTGGCTGTCTGCTGCCCCATGGAAGGGCTCACCAAAGGAACAAAGGCCTCTGACAGCACATCTGTCCAGGAGAAAGCCCCCCTTTCCAGTCCTCACTCCAGTGCTAAACAGCTCAGTTCTTCCCTGTATGTCTCTGGCGCCCCTCGAGCTGCCTCCCCTCCAAGCTGAGAGGGAGAGAGTCCGATAAGTCCATGCGTGGGCTGTTAAGAGCAGCTGCCTGAGGCTCCAGATGCCTGTGCCTCCCTGAGCCTCAGTTCCCACTGGTTTTTCTAGCCAGAAGTGATGGGGACTTCTCTTCCTGGCACTGGAACCCTGAGTGGGGCGCCTGGTGTGGGACAGGGACCCCTCAGTCCTCAGGGAGGACCTTCCCAGACGAGGTATCCTCCTGATTTTTATCCACCACACGTGGGTGTGGGATCAGGTTGTCTGCCTCAGCCCCTCCTACCCATCTCGATGCGGCGGCTTCTTTAATTTTGTAGTTGTAGGACTTTCATTCAGCTTGATTTCAGGCAGTTCTGAATTATGGTTGTTCTGTAGTTTAGTTGTAATTTTGATGTGGTTGTGGGAGGAAGCGATACCACGTTTATCTACCCTGCCATCTTGACCGGAAGTCACATTGGTCATTCTTAGTAGCACTATAAAATAGTTATTTTGAATTCTCAGCGCAAAAACATTATTATACTCTTAAAATTTCTGAATTTATTCTGAGGTCTTTCGGAGAGGCTCCCTCAAAAACCTGGGAAGTACTTCTGAATTTTTAGTAGATATGCTGAATAGTTGTGATATTAGACTATGATTTTCCTTAAGCCTTTTAGTAGGCTTTAATAGAATCGCTAATGTTAGCACCATTACAAATTCTGTCTTACTGCTGCAGTGAGTTTGAAAGTCTTGAATAATGTTGTTATGAGATCGACTTCCCAGAATCCATAATAGTCCCTGAATACATAAATATAATATTTATAAATCTATAATATTTAGTCTTCCCAGATTAAATCGATGTGGTAACCTGGCAGGTGGAAATGTAACTATTCTGGAATGCCAACCCTCTGCAATTGCCTACCAGTATACTACTTGTTTTTTGACTGATGTATTTTAAAAAATGTTTTGTTTATTTCTTTAGGGCAACAAAGTCTTAAATTTCTTATATCTCTCTTCCTAGAGCTTCCCCCGGCCCCTCATCATAGAGCATTGGGTATAAAAAATGAAATCCTTCCGTTTTAAAAAGTATCTGTGGTTGCTTGTTTGTTGGACAGTCATTTCTTCCCATTTGCAGTTTACTGACTACAGCTTTAGGTCTGCAGCTGTAATAATGATCTGAGTTTAGATAGTTGAAGGTTGTATATTTGTTCCCTTCTACGTGCATAGCCAGTATTTTGACTTTCATGACCAATTTTCATTTGAATTTCAAAGAAATAATTTGACTTAATTTATTGTTAGAAACAAAATAATAACCACTGCAACAGCAGCACTGTGCTAGGAAAAAGTATGTTTCTCTATTAGTTTCTTGTTCTAGTGCTCCACTTAAAAGTTGATCTATCATTTAAAAATACTATTTGAGAACCTGTAGGTCTTCATATTAAGCATGACCCCAAAAAGTATTCAGAAAAATGGTGTTTAATGAAAATTAAACATTTAAAAAATTATTATTCTTTTTTTACTTCAAATGACTCAACCTCTTTTAAAAAGCCAAAGGGCTTATTAAGCTCCAGTTGTCTCTGAAGATGGAGTGCTGTTTCTGAATATGTAAGAATAAGATCCTGTTTTGGATTATGTATTTCCTTTAGCATTGCTGTTGCATTCTGTTATGTTAGGATTGAGAAGAGGTAACTGTTATTAAAGTTCTTATCTGAAACATTTATAATAAACTAGAAATACATAGCAGCAAAATAGCACATTTAATTTTTATTTTAAACACAAAAGTTGTGGATTCATTACAGCTGACTTACTAAATTAACAAACTTATTTGAACAGAAAAAAAGGGTAATTCATTTGGTTACCTGAAATTAGACTGATGTCTATTTGGAATGTATTTTATTTGTTCTGTAGATGTTAAGAAATGTGGAGAAAAACTTGTGTCCAGAGCTTAATAAGCAAGATATTATCACCTAAACTACACGTTATAACCTTGCTAAATATGTTTGTGTGCTAATAATTACAGATAGCATAATTAATGTTGTTTAGCAGATAATTGATCTATTGTATCTTATATTTTAATATATATATATATATATTTTTTTTTTTTTTTTGTGGTACGTGTCCCTAGCAGGAACCGAACCTGGGACTCTCTGGTCCAAAGGCCGGTGCTCAACCACTGAGCCAAACTGGCTAGGGCTATATTTTAATATCTTATATGCAATACTACCAAGCTGTGGAATGAAATTGGAAACCATTTCAAAATGGGACATTTTCCTATAGTGTACCTAGTAATATACTGATGAATCCTAGAATGTGTTTTGTCTTACTTTAGTTTTTATGATAATAAAAGAAGATATAGTTGTAAGGTTTTCTACTGTAATTCTAAACAAGAATTTGGGTTCATTATAATTTATTCCTCTTGGTTTTACCTGGAATAAAAATATACTTCAACCCTTCTATATTTGTTAATTTAATATTTCATGTTTCATATAGTTTTGGAACTCAAGGTAGTTACTAAATACTTAATATTATATTAATGGGAAACAGTTCTAAAACAGGACATTTAAGTTTTTTGTTGTTAATGAAAAGTAACTGCACTATAGTTATTCAGGTAGCAATTGATGAAGTGTGCTAGTGTTTTCAATATATTCCTTATTTTTATTACAGATCTCCACAGGATAAAAGA
This sequence comes from Molossus molossus, assembly GCF_014108415.1. Classification (NCBI taxonomy): domain Eukaryota; kingdom Metazoa; phylum Chordata; class Mammalia; order Chiroptera; family Molossidae; genus Molossus; species Molossus molossus. The sequence continues at coordinate 61,303,302 of NW_023425345.1, read as the reverse complement.
ATACTTCTTGTGAATTGTCAGAATAAGAGTCTTTCACAGTCTTTTGAAAATCTTCTTGATGAACCAGCATATGGTTTAATACAAGTATGTTTCTTAAATCTATTTTGTATTATTAATCTGTTAAACTGTCCCCATTATTTTGTATACTCCTACTTCTCAACTTTCTCAGATAATACAGAATAAGGCACATGTCTCTCTGTGTATAAACTTTATAAAACTCTTTGTAATTTTATAGAAGTAATAGTACGTTTTATATTATTTGTTAGACTCGGAAGCTTCCTTGGTTCTTAGTTATTCTTAAGACATTTTTTTCCTTTATAATAATACTGAAATTGGACATCAGTAAATTTTTTATTACCATAGCTGTCATTGATTAGGTAAAAGATCACTGTATAAGCCACTTTGAATTAATAAACTTAGGCAAAAATCTGGTTTTAATTTTTATTTTCCATTTAAGTAGGTTTTAATTCCATTTAAAGTATGTGAGTATATTCTTGCATTTGGCTGAAAATGTGCACCTAACACAAAGTTAGTTTATTTTTCACTCAGATTTCTATGTAAACTAATGAGATGGTTGTTTATTTATTCATTTGTTTACTTATGCATTCAACAAATGTTTGAGTGGTTACTTCGTCCCAGAAGGAAGGTAAGAGAGCTAAACACTGATTAAAATAAAAAGCTAGGGCCCTGGCCAGGTGGGTCAGTTTATTGGAGCGTCGTCCCATGCTCCAAAAGGTTTTGGGTTTGATTCCTGATCAGGGCATATACTTAGGTTGCGGATTCAACTCCATTTGGGGTGGATGTGGGGTGGCAATGAAGTTGCTGTCTCACATTGATGTTTCTCTTTTTCTCCCCCTTCCTCTCTCTCTCAAATTCAATAAAAACAAATCCTCAGGTGAGGATTAAAAGAAAAATAGTGAGGGAACAAAGATTGACTTTAAAGAAGTAACTAATGTACCCTGGCCGGTTTGGCTCAGCGATTAGAGCATCAGCCTGGGGACCAGATAGTCCCGGGTTTGGTTCCCGCTAAGGGCATGTACCTCAGTGGCAGTTTGTCCCTGCCCCCGGTTGGGGTCATGTGGGTGGCAGCCACTCAATGTGTCTCTCTCACGTCGATGTTTCTCTCTCTCTCTCTCTCTTCCTCCTTTTCTCCCTCCTTCTCCATTTGAAGATAAATGCAAAAAATGTCCTCAGGTGAGGATAAAAAAAAAAAGTAACTAATTTGCTAAATATGAATAATCAAGCAGTTTGGGATTTAGAAGTAACCCTAGCAGTAGAAAAACCTTTTGCTGTTTTCTAGGACAGCACTGCCCAGAACAAACCTTTTTTATTGGCATGATTTACTTATCACATAATTAGATTAAACTGTCTGCTAATTATTTAAATATTATGAGCTATTAAATATGTTTTTATTGATTTTTTTTAAGAGATGGGGAGAGAGAGATAGAAACATCGATGTGAGGGAGATACATCCATTGGCTGCCTCCCACATGACCCCTACCAGGGATTGAGCCTGCAACCCCCGGGGACTGAGCCCACAACCTGAGCATGTGCCCTGACTGGGAATCGAACCAGGACTTCTCAGTCCATGGGACGATGCTCATTCCACTGAACCACACCAGCCAGGCAATACTGTGAGATTTTAAACTTAGACTAGTGTAGCACTGCACACTTCAAGAAATATATTTTTTTTGTGAAGGCAGGACTGCTAGACAGAAGAAAGCTGTTGTGGGCCATTCACCAATGGAAAGTAAGCACTGCATATATTTCTGATGTGCAGATTGACTGAAGCCTGCAAATCATGTGTTTATCTGCAGTTCAATCATTAGCATTAATTTGCCATATATATACTATTTTAACCAAATGATGAAAACTTGACTTAGAAAATGAAAAATTTTCTTCTCAGAAAAAAAATAAAATTATAAGATAATCTTAGAATACTGTTTTAGTTCTGATTCCCCTCCCTTTAAAAAAACTTTGCCTTTTTCCCCATCATGAAGTATTTTTATTTTTTATTTGAATTAATGCTAATATTTTTCTTTCTACTACATAGAAAATTAAAAAGGATCCTTATACAGCAACTATGGTAGGATTTTCCAAAGTCACAAACTACATTTTTGATAGTTTGAGAGGCGGTGATACCTCTACACATCAACGACCACCTTCAGAAATGGCAGATTTTCTTAGTGATGCTATTCCAGGTTTAAAGATTAATCAACAAGAAGAACCAGGATTTGAAGTCATCACAAGAGTGAGTGGAGATTTTATATTAATAAAGCTCTTATATTTTAACAGGGGGGATGCTTTTAAACATGTATGAATGCTATAGAAATAGAAACTTAATTTTGGTTATACCTGCCTCTTTGTCATAATTCTTTCTTAGAACTTTTTGCTAACATATCTAACAACTAACACTTGTCTTGCCACCAAATTGTTCTTCATTGATTACTACGTATACTTTCTGTTCATTAATGTTGGATTTCTTTTCTTTGATTACCTTTATTTTACTATTATAATTGTTATTGTTAATCTCTTACTATGCCTAATTTATTAATTGAGCTTTAGCATTGCTATATAAGTAAAGGAAGAACAATATACATAGGGTTCAGTACTATCTGCGATTTCAGGCATCCACTGGAAGTCATGGCACCTAGCGCTCACAGATAAAGGGGGGGCTGCTTTATACTGAAAACTATGCCAGTGAGTTCAGGTAGTCAAAAAATTATTAAAAACAAACCCAAATATTAGTAGTACCCTTTAAAGTAATTCTGGTGTTCATATTTAATATCATCTAACTTTTTTTTTTTTAACATTTTTTCTTTATTGATTTTAGAGAGAGAGGAAGGGAGAGTGAGAGAGAGATAGGTACATTGATGAGAAAGAACATGCTTCCCACTGGGGATCGGGTTTATGACCTGGGCATATGCCCTCACCTGGATTAAACTGGTAGCCTCTTGGTGCATGGGTCGACGCTCAACCACTGAGCCACACCGGCTGAGCATCATTTAACTTTTCTACATATGAATCATTGGAGTTGTAGTACATCACATCATATTTAAAAACAACTATTTATAAAATTTTTCTTTCCTAGAAATAGCCTCTAAATTTTTAGGTTCACCCCAAAGTGTTCCTAAAAGATCTCTTTCGGTCTGTAATGCCTCCTGGAAATAAAGCTTCTTTGCCTGAAGAAACAGATTTTTTCAAAGCTCTAATTATTTCCGGTGACACTTTCATAAACTACATTAGGCACTCTTGTGCTGCTTCTCGATATTTAGTTTCATCTGAAGACTGACTGTAAGTCCTCCATGACCATTTCTAAGTTGAAAGCATGTTTTGAATCCAATTTGAGGGCCCCACTTAACACTTTGAGAGCTTGTCTATTGCTGATAATTTTAGCCAGCCTTAGCCCTGTCCCAGCTTGGTATTTTACCCATCTCCTTGTGAACAAATCTGATCTAACTCTCTCTAGTCATTAATCTGAAACCACATGTTATAATAAATTCTGCTCCTCCACCCAATGTCCAGCCTTGATACAGTGCAACACTTTTTAATGGAAATCTCATATCTTATTAAGGTTGTTTGCACGAACATACATAAGGCCACTCCATCCTCTGGAGTTCCTAGTGCTTTCAGCAGTATTCAGATCAAATTCTGAGGAGAAAGTATTTTTTGCCCGACAAGCAATGAAACCTTTCTCCTTTGTCCAGTTTTCCAGTTTAGTCACTTTTCCCACAAGTTGTAGCATCATAACATCTGAGATGTCATTCCTTTTACTTGGATTGTTCAGAGTAAGAAAGGCAGTGCCATTGTCTTCCTTCTGAAGGTCAGTGACTCCACCAGGAAACTGCTGAAGTTTTCTTTGTACTTCATCCTCATGGAAACCACCAGGTGTATATAAAATGACAATCCCTCTTTGATTTAGCAAATTTGTTCTTATAGATGATGTCTTCAAAAGACTTCTTGCCATTTCCTGTTTGGACTCCATTCCTCTTTGCAAGCTGGTTTCTCTTACTGGAATGATCTGATTACCTTTTGATAATAACGAGCAGGTTATTTGTTCCATTGAATGCATAGCATTGAGTAAAATAGTGACTCTAGAGTATTACTTCTGGTTTTGTTCCTAATTTGTATGTTTTCTTAGTAGGCACCAGCAGCAGCCAACCAGGACACTACTACTCTAAGGCTTTATTATTATGGGAATCTTTTTTTTTTTTAAATTCTCACCCAAGGATATTTTTTTGTTTATCTTCAGATAGAGTGGGGAGGGATGGGGAGAGAGAGGAACATCAGTGTAGGAGGGACACATCAACTGGTTGCCCCCCGCACGACCCGACCAGGGCCTAACTGCTACTGAGGTACGTGCCCTTGACTGGAATCAAACCCGAGACTCATTGATCTGCAGGCTGATGCTCTAACTGCTGAACCAAACTGGCCAGGGTGGTTTGGCTCAGCAGTTATTTTTAAAATAAGATAGACTGCCTGGCCAGTGTGGCTCAGGGGCTTGTGTGTCATCCCAAGGACTGAGAGGTCCCAGTTCAATTCCCGCTCAGGGCACATGCTTGGGTTGCACGTTTGATCCTTAGTGGGGGGGCGTGCAGGAGGTAACCAATTGATGATTCTTTCTCACATCGATGTTTCTTTCTCTCTAAAAAAATCAGTTAAAAAAAAGTTGGACTTCGGCCCTGAATTATGGCAAATCTTTATATATATGTTCAACCACACTTATGAATTTGCTACAGTGCTAGTAGTTAGAACATTATAAATATCTAAATTGTGGTACTTAATTAAAGGGCTTATCTTGCAAATGGCATTTTAAAATTACCAACATCCGTTAATTGAATTAAAAACTGGAAAATACCAAGTGGAGCTAATGGATCATGAATCACTTCTGAGGGTTACAAATTTTAGTTTAGAAGAAAAACTAATTTTAGAATATGATTAATGGAATAATACCGTTTTTTAAATAATACAGCATACCATTTAGTTTGAAAGGTTTCTTATAGGAATTTACATGTTAACTGTTCTGCATTTATGTAATTGAAACCCAAAATAGAAAATGCCCACCCATCCCAGAATTTATAATCCAATTATATGTGTGTTTAGTAGGGGAAATGTATGGAATGTTAACTATTTAGTTCATAAACTAAATATTGGAAAATAAGGGAAGATATTAAAAATATTAGAACAGTGTTTAATACAATTACTTGAGTAATTGTATTTTAGTTTAACTTTCTATATACGTTAATTTCATTTACTGGTTAACAGTGTACTTCTTTTTGCTTATCTTCTTATTTCAGATTGATTTGGGAGCACGACCTGCTGTTCAAAGGAGAGAGCCAGTGTCACTGGAAGAATGGACTAAGAACACTGATTCCGAAGGAAGAATTTTAGATGTAGATAATATGAAGCAGATGATATTTAGAGGGGTAAATACTTTAATATGGATTATATTTTAAATTGCTGGTATTCAAGTTTTCTTTTTCTTTTTTGGGGGAGAGGAGGAGGAAGGGAATTCTTTTGGATGAATGATACTTTAAAATTCCTATAGGACAGAGTGAGATGCTTGTGATGTCCCTGATGTTAGCTGTGACACCATTAAGTTTAGGGAAAGATATTTTTCCTTACTTGAAGTTGTATGGGTTATGTGAAGAAGACATGTATGTGGCCCAGTGGTGGTTGTGTTATCCAGTAATGACTGGGCTTTGAAAGACTAATCAATCCCACTGTCTGCCATACAGTCTATTGTATACTCTGCATTGTTTTAAAGCTTTCTGGCAGCTGTTTATATTTTTAGAATCTAGAAGTAAAAAACAAGATAGTATTTTCTGAATTGAACTGTTTTTTAAAAAAATATGTTTATATTGATTTCAGAGAGAGGAAGAGAGAGGGAGAGAGAGAAACATTGATATGAGAGAGAAATATCCATAAGCTGCCTCCTGCATGCCTCAGACTCAGGATTGAGTCTGAAACTCAGGCATGTGCCCTGATCGTAACTAGAACCCATGACCTCCTGGTGATGGGTCAATGCTTAACCAACTGAGCCACACCAGCCAGACATAATCGAGATATTTTTATGTATGAAACTCTCTCTTAAATACTGGTCTTCCTGTTTATTTAAATGCAAGTTTTGTGAACTTAAACTATTGCATTCTTTTTTATGAATGTGTTTAATACGCATGTTTTCTTCAGGGACTTAGTCATGCATTGAGAAAGGAAGCATGGAAATTTCTTCTGGGTTACTTTCCTTGGGACAGTACCAAGGAGGGAAGATCTCATTTACGAAAACAAAAAACGTAAGTAATTATCTTTTGTATGTTCATCCAAGAAATTTACCATGCAATTTAGTAAAGGGTTTCTAGACGACTATTTGAAATATATAGACTAGTATATGGGAAAATAATTTTATTTTTATCTTTGTCTTTCCCTCTCTTTATTGATTTTAGAGAGAGAGGAAGGGAGAGGGAGAGAGATAGAAACATCAATGATGAGAGAACATCGTTTGGTTGCCTTCTGCATGCCCCTCACTGGGGACCAGGCCTGCAACCTGGGCACGTGCCCTGCCCTGACCGGGAATTGAACTGGCCACCTCTCTGTGCATAGGTTGATGCTCAATCACTGAGCCACATCAGCTGGGCTATTTTTATCTTTTTGATTTAAAAATAGACACCAGCATGGGAGTGTGAGGGAGGCCACGGATTATGTTTAGAGGTATCTTTGCCTCCACTCAGCAGACACCATGAGCAAAGTTTACACTCTCCTGTTTAAAAAACTTATGGACAAGAAGTTATCATTGAAATTACATGGTGGCAGACATATCCAAGAAATATTGCAGGAATATGATCCCTTTATGAATCTTGTGATAGATAAATGTCTAGAGATGGCAACAGAACAATATTGGAATGGTGGTAATACAAGGAAATAGCATCATCTTGTTAGAAGCCTCAGAATGAGTATAAAGAATGGTTGTGTTCATCAGAGAAATTAACTCTTCCACATGTCCCCCTCCACAGCACCATTTACTACAATATAAACATTGAGTTGTATGCATTTTCTTATCAAACTTCTGTTAAATAAACTTTATATAGTCAAAAAAATATTACGAGCACTATAGTTATTTCAAACCAGAAACATTTATTAGAAGGACCTCATTGCAGTTAGACTGGTGAATATGTAGAAAGATGGTAAAAAATATTTTAGTCCCCTAGTACAAACATTTTGAATACTTGAAAAATAACTAATTAGATTTGGATTTAAAAATATATCTCATTTATCTTGATTTATTTTTGCAATTTATGATGAGATTATAAAATGACTCATAAGAAGTATATTTGCTATTTAGGTTAATTAACCTTTAAGTAATTTTTCTGTGCTCTTGTAACATAAACTGATCTTTCATTTTTGTTTTGGAAGAGTGTTTCTGTTTTTAAATAATATCTCAGATTTGAAAAGAAACACAGAACAACTTTCCAGGTATACTCTTATTCCCACTTTATCAGTTTAGTCTTTAATTTAAAGCTCACTCCTAATCGTTATGTATGTATTCGAACTCTCAAACAGTTGTTTCTCTTTTCGATACTTTTGCCAGTTTCTCTAAGACATTTTCACATTAACAAGTTTATGCAGTAAACTCATTGTCACATTTTTTAAAAGTCTGTAGATTTGTATTTGTAATTATTTAGAACCTTTCACAGTTAAAATATTTAATGACTGGAATAATTTTAGATATGATAGTAAGGATTAAGGCAAATGTTTTCTTACAATCATACCTAAATTATTCTAGTAGTTTAAACAAAGTTTATGACATGTCTAAGATTGTTTTATTTTTCCTTTGTTTTTATAACTTTAAATATTTCAGTATCATATTTATGAACTTGCATCTTACTAGCATTGTAAACGCTTTGATAAATTGTAGAAAAGCTCAATTAAAATTTTTAAGTAAAATGTTCAAAGTAAACTGTTTTGGGTATAAAATTGTTTTCTATAGTGATGAATACTTCAGGATGAAACTGCAGTGGAAATCTGTCAGTGAAGAACAAGAGAAGAGAAATTCGAGGTTAAGAGATTATAGAAGTCTTATTGGTAATTTTTTCTTGATTTTGGAAGTACACGAGATAGGTTTACATTGCCATCTTGACAAAATTTAAGAAATGAATATATATGCTATAGAATTGGGGCTCAAAAGAAATCAGAATTTGAGAGTACATTAGAATGTGTGTTTATTATTCTTGGTTGTTCTTCAAGTAGGTATATGAATTCAGACAGTATAATTATAAATACTGATATATTTCATTTTTTAATTTCAAAATGTGAATTAGTAAAGAGTATTTAACTTTATTTGCTTGTTGAATTAATTGCATTGAAAGTTATTGTACTCCTTATTTCCAAAACAGTTAGTTTTGTGGAAACTATTAATTTTGTGGAAAAATTAGGAACTATAGATGAGCAAAAATAAAATAAAAGTTAGTTTGTTTCTGTCATCCGAGATAACTTTGTTTAAATAAGCTTTGGTTTATATCCCTGAAGAACTCTAAATATGTATATATACATATATATATTTAATTTAAACAAATGACTCCAGATAGATAGTAAATTTTTGTCAATTTTTGCAAATTGAATAACTGTTCCCTAAAAAAAGAGATGCAAGAATTTTACACTAAGAGAGTTAGACTTATTTCCAAATAATGAGTACTGGGTTTTCTGGCTCTTACGATAAAGGCCAGGTTGTATAAGTGATTGAAGGAATGCATAGTTATTGCTGTACATACCTTACCTGACAAATTTCAGTTCATAGTCTCCATTTTACAGATAAGAAAACTGAAGCCCTGAGAGCATAAATGACTTGCCAAAGTTACATGGTTTATAAGGGCAGTACCCAGTTTTAATGTTCTTTACTATCTTGTTACCTTGCCTCTATCTAATTTTAGGATAGCTTTGGATAGTAGTGGAACTTATTTCTTTAATTCTTTTTTTTTTTTTTTTTAAATCCTCACCGGAGGACAGTTTTCCATATTTTGTTCAGATAGAGTGGGAGGGAGAGAGAGAGAGAGAAACATCGATGTGAAAGGGACACATCGACTGGCTGCCACCCACACGACCCAACCAGGGCCGGGGACAAACTGCAGCCAAGGTACATGCCCTTAGCGGGAACCGAACACGGGTCTCTCTGGACCGCAGACCGACACTCTAACCGCTTAGCCAAACCGGTCAGGGCTAATTCTTATATTGTATTGGGGTTTGTTTATCTGTAGCTTCATGAAAGAGGTTAAGGGGATGTTTTTACCACCATGTTTAACACCACCATCCCATGGAAGAAAATAATCCCTTTTTAAGAGCCCAGCATAGACTGATTTGGCCGTTTGGGAGCTCATAATAACAAAAGCTGAGATATTTTTAAATATGTTTTTTTCTTTATTGATTTTAGAAAGAGAGGAAGGGAGAGGGAGAGAAAGAGAAAGAAACATCAATGAGAGAGAACACTGATTGGCCGCCTCCTGAATGCCCCCCACTGGGGATTGTGTCTACAACCTGGGCATGTGCCCTGAGCAGGAATCAAACCGGTGACCTCTTGGTGCATGGGTTGACACTCAACCACTGAGCCACACCTGCTGGGCAAAAGCTGAGATCTTTTTAGCAATAGTGGGTTTGATTGAAAAATAACTTTATTTTTCTAAAAAATAAGTTATATCAGAATAAACTGTCCTTCCTCTTGCTAAGGAAAAAAGTTGGGGATCTTGAGGTATAGGGTGATCTGAAGTTGCCAACTGAAGCCCTCTGCTATTCTCACTTTCAGTAAGGAAAATGATAATGGACTGTTTTTTTCCTGCTTAGACATAAAATACTTGAAGTGGAAGAGATCTTAGAGATTAACTGATACAGTATTTAAGCCTTTTCTTTCCATGTGTCAGATCTTCTTCCCTTTTTATCAAGCAACAGTGATGATGGCTCTGATCGTCTCAATCTTTCTTGTGTCCTGTTCTCACTCTTTCTAGGAGATTGGAGGACAATTTAGATGTTTTAAATCCCCATAATATAATTTGAATTGAGATATACTTTAGTCTAAATTTCTCTCTTTTTTTTTTTTTTTTTTAGCAGATAATAAAATTAAGTGCAGAAAAGGTTAGTAAATTGTCTTTAGTCATCTATCTAGTTAGTTCCATAGCCCAGATTCATTCACAGTCAGATTTAATTCTTAAGAAAGTGACCTCTCAACTATACCATGCTTTCTAGAAGTATATATAACTGGGTTTTAAAGCATTCTTTTTTTTAAAAAATATATATATCTCCTCACCCGAGGACATTTTTTTTTTCTTTCTTTTTTTTTTATCCTCACCCGAGGATATTTTTCCATTTTTTGTACAGATAGAGTGGGAGGGAGAGAGAGGAAGGGAGAGAGAGAGAGAGAGAAACATCGATGTGAAGGGACACATCGAGTGGCTGCCACCCGCACGACCAACCAGGGCCGGGGACAAACTGCAACCGAAGTACGTGCCCTTAGCGGGAACCGAACCCGGGTCTCTCCGGACCGCAGGCCGACGTTCTAACTGCTGAGCCAAACTGGCCAGGGCCCGAGGACATTTTTCTATTTTTTTTGTTCAGATAGAGAAACATCACGTGAAAGGGACACATCGAGTGGCTGCCACCCGCATGACCCAGCCAGGGCCGGGGACAAACTGCAACCGAGGTACATGCCCTTAGGGGAACCGAACCTGGGTCTCTCTGGACCGCAGGCCAACACTCTAACCGCTAAGCCAAACTGGCCAGGGCTATTTTTTTTTTTTGATCCTCACCTGAGGATATGTTTCCATTTATCTTCAGGTAGAGTGGAAGGGAGGAAGAGAGAGAGAGAAACACTGAAGTGAGAGGGCTACATCAGCTGGTTGCCTCCCGTACAACCTGACCAGGGCCTTATTGGGGACTAAGCGAAACCTAGGTACATGCCCTTGACTGGAATTGAACCTGCGACTCATTGGTTTGCAGGCTGATGCTCTAACCGCTTAGCCAAACCAGCCAGGGCTTAACAAAGATATTTTTTCCCTTTATTGATTTGAGAGAGAGAAGAAGGAAGAGGGAGAGAGAGATAGATACATCAATGAGAGAGAACATCGACTGGCTGCTTTCTGTATGCTCCCCCCCTCCCCCCACTGGGGATTGGGCCCACAACCTGGACATGTGTCCTGACCGGGAATTGAACCGGCGACCTCCTGGTGCATGGGTCGACGCTCAACCAGTGAGCCACACCAGCTGGGCTTAAAAAATATTTTTAAGTTGAATTTTACAGAGACAGGAAGGGAGAGGGAGAGAGAAAAATTTATGTGAAAGTGAAACATCGATCGGAGCCTGCAACCTAGCTATGTGCCCTGACCAGGAACTGAACCAGCAACCCCTCGGTACTCAGGACGACACCCAGCCAACACTGGCCAGGGCAAAGCATTCTTTTTCTATAATACTTTTCTCCAAAATTATTTTTTAGGAAAGAGTACCAAAAGCCTTTTTCCCCCCTTTTTTGGCATACATTCACTTTATTAAAGAATATGCACAGGTAAGCTTTAGGCCTTGTGGATTGTGCCAAGAAGTTGGATTTTAAGTATGAAGAGAAACTATTGGAGCATTTTAAGTAAGACCATCTTATTTGTATTTTAAAGTACTTTTCTGTGTGGAAAATGGATTAAATCGAAGTTAAGAGTAAGAGAGACCAATTAGTAGAAATGACTCCAAGCAAGAGATAGTGGTTGCAGAAATGTGGAGAAATAGATGGATTTAAGTTATATTCTGGTGATAGAAATAATAGGACTTTTTGATTAAATGGAGTATGAAGGAGAAAAAGAGTAATCAAGGATGGGACTGCATTTCTTGACTTGAGAAATTGCGCATTTGGTGGTACCACTTATTGAGATGAGAATGGGACATGGTGAAATTAAATTAGGTGTTGACTATGTATACCTTAAAGTGAGACATAATAAATGTAATGTCAGGTGGCTAGTTGAATAATCTGGGTGAAATGTACAAGTTTGGGTATTATCAGTATAAATATCCATGGGGATAGATGTTACTTAGAGGAAAAAAAAGACAGATAAAAAGGCCCAGGAATGCCAGTCTTTAGAGCAGTGGTTCCTAACTTTGGCTGCACATTAGAATCATCAGGGATCTTTCTGAAAATCACATTGATTATTTTAAACATTCCTACATTCATTCAATATTTACTTAGTGCCTATTATGTAATAGGTTCTCCTCTAGGCATTGGGGATTAATTAGGGAATAAAACAGAAAATCAAGGAGGTTTTGTTCTGTGGGGAAGAACAGACAGTAAATGAGGTAAGTAAGTAACATATGTGGTATGTTAGTGATGAACTGTTAAATAGAAAAATAGGCAGGGAAGATGGTTAGGAAGTTTATGTGTTGTATTGATTTAAGTGGTGACCAGAAGAGACTTTTTTTGAAAAGGTAGTATTTGTGTGGAAACTCGAAAAAAGGGGATTGGTGAACTATGTAGATATCCAGGTGAAGGGCACTCCAAGCAGAAAGAAACATGTGTTAGACTTGTTTCCACACCAGAATGTTTGAAGTATAGTAGGGAGGTGAGGGTGGCTGGAGTGAGTTTTGTGGAGTAATAGAAACTGATGGGGTCGGAGAAGAAATGATGGATGTGGGAGAAGATAATGTGTTGGAAGCTTGAGAAGAAAGAAATTGTACAATAGTTAAATGAATATCGAGAGGGAATAGTAAGAAAGGTTAGTGGTGGTGAATGCAAAATGTGTTTAATTGGCATCATGGTGTTTTTCTTCAGTTTTTTTTAGCTACGTCAAGTTAGATGGAGGGTTGGATTTAATGGGGGCATTTTTTTTTTTTTTAAACTTAAGTACTCATTTTTTTTTCTAGAAATAGTTTCTGGAAACACTTCTCTTGTAAAATACCATTTTTGTTCATTTTTTGGTATTCTGCCTGGCAGAAATATACAAGGGGAAAAAGTATAGGTAGTTCATGAGGGTACAAATTACTTTTTTACTGTGTTTCAAACACCTGTTAAGTTCGATCATCTATAGTGGCATTATGACTATGTAAATTATGCTTACGTTAATAAAAAACTTGTTATATACCTCTTTCAACTGCGATATGAGACAAACATTTTGACATTTTTAAACAAAATTTTACATTTACAGCATTTTTTTTGGTATTTTCCTTATTTGTTTGAAAAATGTATTAACAATTCTATAGATACATAGTTTTAGTAACTCTAAAGTAGTGTATTTTAACAGAAAGCTAGAATATTGATCTAATAAATTAAAAAATGTTCTCAAAGTCACCACTATTGTTAGATTCTGCTCTGTTGTAGTATTACCTCCCCATCTCTTCATAACAAGTATTAAGGATGTTCGTAAAGTATTGAGTTTAAGTGGGTGTGGAAGTCAGTTATAACATTTAAACAGAATTGGTTATAGAGTACATTAATCATTTTGAGTTTAAAAATTTTTCTAATATACTGAGGGATTTAAGTTAGAGAAATGCCCTTTTTAGTTGTAAAGTCTTTCCTAAGATGCATTTAATAGGTTTGTGAATTGAATTGTCAGTGTAACTTGGAATAGTCTTCCAGTGATGTTTCCAAATCTATTTTGAATGTTATGAAATCATTTTCAGCAAAATGTGGATTTTCATTTTTTAAAAATTGAAATAAATTGCTTATACTAATTAATATATAAGCTAAATAATGTATGTATGAAAATAAGGAAGTAACTTGTCCTGAAAATTATTATGGAACATGACAAAGAAATTTATATTCTCATAATGAATGAAGCAAATACAAATGAAACACATCTCTTTGATTACAGTTGATTGCATAGTAGCTTTTTTTCATTACTATTTTCAGATAGTACTGCCTAATCACAATCATTCAGGACTGGCATTTTTATTGCTAACGTGAATTATTAGTGTTACTTTTAATTAATGGAAGTATTGCCTATTATTCAGTTAAATGGTTTCTGTGTTTAAATAATAATAAAAAATATTTAAAAATATACCCACGAAGAGGTAGACTGATTGAAAAAAAAAATTATTCCAAATGCTACTTTATTGCATATCTGAAGTGGAATTTGATTAATTAGTTTTATTAAGTAAAGTCTTGGCAAGAGTAAAATTAATGGCAAGAGAAATAATCTTGTGTTTAAAAGGTGAGCTTTATAAAAATCTGTTTTTTTTTGAAAAAAGGTTTTCAAATATTTGATGATTTTTCTCCTCAGAAAAAGATGTTAACAGAACAGATCGAACAAACAAGTTTTATGAAGGCCAAGATAATCCAGGGTTAATTTTGCTTCATGACATTTTGATGACCTACTGTATGTATGATTTTGATTTAGGTAAGTTGTCCTCTAATATTCTAATTTAAAAAGATTTATATATATTTATTTTTAAATTTCAGTTTGTTAACCTGTTATATGTATGTAATAGTTCTGGCATAGTTTTTATAGGGATTGTTCTATAGGGAACTGTAAACTTATAAGGCTATGGCTCCCAAATTATGTACCGAGGAGCACTGTGTTGTCATAGCTAACTTAACGGGGACAATGTGGGATATTTTAAACTTTTGCGGGAAATATAGTGACATCTGTATGGACAGTGCTCTACTAGCTGAAATAGTTCAGGATTTCAGCATTAGATTGCCACATTACTTCTGATGAAATTATATCTTTTTTTAAAAGATTTTTTAAATTGATTTTTAGAGAGAGAGGAAGGGAGAGGGAGAGAGAAAAACAGTGATGTGAGAGTAAAACATCAGTCAGCTGCCTCCTGCAACACCTCCTACTGAGGTTTGAGCCTGCAACCCAGGCATGTGTCCTGACTAGGAATTGAACAACTGGAGACCTTTTGAACAACGCCCATCCTACTGAGCGATACCCACCAGGATTGAAGTTATATTTTTGCAGACTGTTTTTGGCTTTGCTGTGATAAGCAAGTACTGCTGAAAATTGATGAGGAACAGGAATGAGGAATTGAGAAGGGGGGTTGTGCCCAATGGGTGTTAAATTCATAGAACATAAATACTTAAGTTGTTTGATCTAACTGCTTAATAAATGGAAATAATAGTTATTTCTTTGAGCCTAGGGGTGCCTTGGAAAAAAATGAGACATTAAGGATTCTGTGAAGTGAGAAAGTTTTGGAACCTTTGTTTGATATACTTTCTCCCTTGTTAAGGAACATGCTGATTTGATATATTTATTACACAGGCAGTGCATTTAATTATATAGGGCATGTAGAACTTTACTTTAAAGATTGGGGATTGGCCCTGGCCAGTTTGGTTCAGCGGTTAGAGCGTCGGCCTGCAGTTCACAGAGACCCAGGTTTGGTTCCCGCTAAGGGCATGTACCTCGGCTGCAGTCTGTCCCTGGCCCTGGCTGGGTCGTGCGGGTGGCAGCCACTCGATTTGTCCCTTTTCACGTCAATGTTTCTCTCTCTCTCTCTCTCCTTCCCGCTCTATCTGAATAAAAAATGGAAAAATGTCCTTGAGTAAGGATTAAATAAACAAACAAACAAACAAATAAATAAATAAAAATAAAGATTGGGGATTGATGGCCAGCCAGTGTGGCTCAATGGTTGAGCATTGACTCATGCACCAAGAGGTCACTGGTTTGATTCCTGGTCAGAGCACATGCCTAGGAGGCAACCAGTCGATGTTCTCTCTTATCGATGCTTCTCTCTCTCTCTCCCTCTCCCTTCCTCTTTCTCTCAAATCAATAAAGAAAAAATAAAGACTGGGCTGGAGGTGGAATTTGGGAATCGCATGGGGAAAAGATGCTAAGGGATAGAAAACCTAAGGGACCAATATTTTATGGGGCAAGAGAACTTTAGTTGTTTTTTAATGGACCAACAAATTCCCTAAGCATCAACCTTTAAGTAAGTATAAGCAGTGCAAAGTTTCTGAGTTACCTACCATGTGTGGGACTCCCAAGTAGAGGATAGTGGAAATAGGTGTTTTCCAGGTTACTTTAATATAGCTAGAGACATCTTTTGGAGAATGTCATTGGATATTCGGCATATTAAACCCAAATTAACCTTGAATTATGGGTATATTTTATTCACCATTTGTATCTATGTGAATTCCTCTTGGCTTCTTATATGTATTAGGGGAAGATGTAAACTGTTTAGTGGATCTTGAGGTATTAGCCTCTTTGGTGACAGTAAGTTGAAAATCTCAGATTTCTCTTTAAATTTTGGCCAGTCCTATCTGTCACACCTATAATGAGTTCAGATTGAATCATTGAAACCATATTGGTAGAATGCTTTTTAGGTTACAGAGTACTGTCATACTTGATTTAGATTTAGATTTAGATTTGGATTCTGAAAGCAGCCTTTTGAAGAAGTGGGGAAATAATGCCTACTTTATGCATAAAGTTATATTGATTCAGAAAGTGATTCAAGGTTGCACAGTAGTAAATATTGGACGAGGATGGAGACACAGGTCCTTCAGGCTGGCATTCTTGACACTAATACATTCAGCACTCCAGCTCTTTGCCATTTTGGTTTCTGTTACCACTATAGGGAATAGACACATGGTCCTAGGGAGCAAGAGGCATTGTCTCGAACTCTTAGGTGATCATTTTGAGATAGGAATTTATTCATATTCTCAGAAGGAGTTCCTGAATGCTCAGATTTTCTTTCAGAGTATAGGCTCAGACCAGCTAACTGGATAAATTACTCTTAATTTGTCTGTATTAACCCCACGTTCTTTCTAGTCAAATACTTAAGTTATCTGAAACATAGCCAAGCTTTCCATTAAGAACTCTGGCCTTTTGAGAAGCCAAGGTAGTTTTCATAAAGCAGTGGGCCACATTTTTTGCCTTTTACTCATAGCAAAGGAACTTGGGCTGTAAATTTACTCTTATAGGTGATTCTGTCATATTTAGTTGTTTGGCTTCTTAGCTCATAGATTAGGTAGGTATAGGTTTATTTGTATTGAATATAATCTTTTTAATAGTGAGGAAGTGGACAAAAATTATCAAAAGAAGACAGAAGACAAAAATGACCGACAACAGATAGAAAAACCTCAGGGAGGACCAATTTTTAGTTAGTTCAAAGACCCCACACCTAGGACATGGCTATGGGAGGTATCTTTTTTTTTTTTTTTACAGTGTGTGTCTATATGATGATCCTGAATAACCAATAAAAAGTGAGATTATACTCAAAATACTGTATATAAGAAGAAGGGAGGGAGTGTTTAATTTTTAAAAATGATTTCCAACTAAGATTTAAAAAAAATTTCATACTTTAAGAGCTAAGGTTCATTTAACCTGGAAAATTAAGCTAGATGTAGATGAAATGTTTTTTTTATCAGTGTGAGAGTAGACACTAGGATATAAGGAGATCATTTCTTATACCTCTCCACGGAAACAACTTGGCTACGACAATAATTTTAGAGAACAGCTTCAGAAATTGTAGTAGTGCTGGTTAAGATGTGCATCAGTCAGCACCAGTGCAGACTCTGGGTATCACTGAATGCTAAATTCAGCAGCTTTAATCTTTCCTTAATTAAAAGGAATTTGTACATTAATTCCACCCCCGCAACTCATGACATACCTCAACGAACATCATGTGTAAAATAAAATAGATTAAAAGCAACTAGAATACAAAGATTAATTTGACTACTTGCTTCAGGTAAGACTTACAGAAGAAATATGGTAGTGATGCCATACAAAAGCTGAAGACTTAAAGGATTAAATTAGCTTCTTAGAAATTTTTATTAATTATACCTTTATAATAAAGCACTTTTTTCCCCAGAGGAAAGGTGCTTTGTAAATCTTTTGAAAAGCACACTTTGAAATATTTCTATTATAGACCATATGCAGTCAGTCAGCTCCAGTAAAGTAAGTATTCTTTTGCACATTGTTGAATTCAGATCGAATTTCTTTCATGCTTTAATTCAGTTAACCTTTATATTTGACATTGCTTTCACTGTGTCAGTGCCATGTAAGAGAGTTTTGATGTTAACAATTTAGTCTTCCTTTCAGCCTACTTATTCTTTTCTTAACAGTTGTACTAGTCAGGCTTTGCCAGAGAACAGAACCATTAAGATTATGTGTATTTGCTCTCCACCCCCCCCCCCCCCAACCAGAAAAAGAGTAAAAAGAAAAAAGTCCCACAATTTGCTGTCTGCAAGCTGTAGACCTAGGGAAGCTGGTGTGTAGTTTGGAGGACTGAGAGCAGGGGAGCAGTGTTGTAGATGACAGTGCGAGTCTGAAGGCATGAGAACCAGGAACACGGAGGGCAGGGTAAGATCCATGGTCCCAGCTCAAGCAACCAGGCGGAGAGCAAATTCAGACTTCCTTCAGCTTTTTATTCTATTCAGGTTCTTTCAATGGATTTGATTATGCTCACCCACATTGGGGAGGGCCTTCTGCTTGAATCATTTCTCCAATTCAGATGCTAATCTCTTCTAAGACATTCCCAGAAATAATGTTTAACCAGACATCTGGGCATGCTGTGGCCCACTCAAGTTGACACACAAAATTAATCATCACAAGTGTGCTTTATTTTAAAAAGCATCTGCAATAAATATGTAGAAATGTTTACATTTAGATACAATGTCACATGCCATCTTTTTTTGTGTGTGACACTTTTCTTAAATTGTCTTGGTAACTCCATTTTCTGGTACTGTAATAATCAGATGCCCACCATGGGAACCCAAAAGTTCTTTTGTGCTAAAGTGAGTAGAGCCATACTTTTCCACAGCGTACAGTGTATACATAGGTTGCTAAAGACTAGGCATAGCAATAGATAATAGGGCAGAGGCTCAGAACAGATGGAACTAAATATTTATTTGTAAGGAGATCCTGCGTGCCTCTCTGTTACACATTTAATCTGAGTTTTTTCAAGAGACTTTGGTTTATATGCTTCCTGGTTCATTTTTTAAAAAGTTTTCTTCCAAAATGGGAATAGCGATGCAGTTATATATCCTTTCTAGCAGAAATATCCTCTTCCCTTTTAAAACATATACTCTTTAAATGGCTTCAGTGCACATAGATTTTGATGAATGTTAAAAATATAAGCTTTGGATTTGCAAATGAAAGACTAATCTTCATAGACTTCCCAAGCCACCAGTGGAAAAATATCTCTATGTAACTTCAACAAATGTACAAACTTACCAGAGTTGAATGATAATATGTATGTAAGAAAGCCTAGAATGAGCTCTTGTCACTTTGTTGGTTCAAATATCTATGTCTTAGCTGAAATTTAATTGTAAAACACTTAAGAAAATTGAGGGTTTTGTAAATCGGAACGAAAAAACAAGAGGTTTGACATGTTCAAGTGAAAAGTAGAACCAAGACTTTTTGTTCATTTTTAAATAAGGGACCTGAATCTTCAACTTTATAATTTTTCTTTAAGTAAGGGCTGTAATTAGTGCCATAACTGAAAAATTATAACAGCATCAAGAGAAAGGTGGTTAAAGTGACAGTTTTAGGCACAACATGTTGATTGGATTGACCCAGTTGGTAGTATGGCTTGGATATAGAGTAACAAGAAAGAAGACAAAAAGTCAACTATTTAAGAGAAGTACATAATTTTGTTGTGACTCCTTTGATTTATATTACCAGTGAATTGATTGCTAAAGCAGTTGGATCTTTTTAAATATGTTTTTATTGATTTTTTTAGAGAGAGGAAGGGAGAGATAGAAACATCGATGTGAGAGAGAAGTGTAAATTGGCTGCCTCCTGCACGCCCCCTACTGGGGATCAGGACTGAAACCCTGCCATGTGCCCTGACCAGGAATTGAACCAGGACCTCTCAGTTCATGAGACAAGACTCAGTCTACTGAGCCTCACTGGCCGGGTTTTAGTGCTTATTTTACTTGGCTTATTCAAGGCAACTTGGTACTGTTTACTACTCTGGCCTGGCAACTTTCTTCCCCTTGACTTTTATAAAAATCTTTTCTCTTGGTATCCTTTTTTCCTTTGACTATTCAATCTCCTCCAAGTATGTATTTTTTTTTTTTTTTAATTTTTTTTTCTTTATTGATTTTAGAGAGAGAGAAGGGAGAGGGAGAGAGAGAGATAAAACATCGATTGGCTGCCTCCTGCATGCCCCCCACTGGGGATTTGGCTCACAACCTGGGCATGTGCCCTGACCAGGAATTGAACTGGCAACCTCTTGGTGCATTGGTCGACGTGCAGCCACTGAGCCACACCGGCCAGGCCAAGTATGTATTCTTACATTTAATGTTTCTCTGGGTTTTCTCTTTACCTCTTTTCTTTCTCATAATGCTTTTGCATATTATTTTTAATTTTTTAATTTTTTATCCTCACCCAAGGATACGTTTATTGATTTTTAGAGAGAGGAAGGTAGGGAAGTGGGGAGAGACAGAGAGAGATATAGACATAGGCATAGACTTTGATTGGCCTTCTGTACATGCCCTGTGGGAATCGAACCCACAACCTTTTTGTGTATGGGACAATGTTCTAACCAACAGAGCCATCTGGTCAGGGCTTGCACATTATTTTTTAATAATATTACCCACTCTTGATAGTGATATCTATACTAAGACACCTACTGAAAGAAAGATAATATGCTTGACATCTCAATCTAAAACAACTCAATTTTCTCACATCATTGCTAGACTTCCTCATCCTTGTTTATTAGTGAACATTATATCTACCAGTTTCTGAACCAAAGAAAAGATGAAATTTTAAATGAAATGGTGGTGATATGCACAGAAGGATACATAACACTTAAGTTTTCGGAGACATGATTTTTTTTTTTTCTCCTTAGGATATGTGCAAGGAATGAGTGACTTACTTTCCCCTCTTTTATATGTGATGGAAAATGAGGTCGATGCCTTTTGGTGCTTTGTCTCCTACATGGACCAAATGGTAAGAATGGGGTTCCTCCCTTTAATCATACCAACTCGAAAATTTTAGTTGTTTAATCTTATTATATGTAATAAGATCGATGCTTATATTTAACCAGTTATGATGGAACTTTAAAAAATTGCTTTGTGTTTGTTTCTTTTTTTAACAGCCTTTTCAAGAGGCTTAAAAATGCTGCCATTGTTTTTAATACAAAAAGTAGATAGGAAAGTGCCTGTAGGACAAGAATAATCAAGTTTTAATATCAGTAAATGCTTGTATTTTGCAGAAGAGCCAGGAGTCATTACAGAATATTGATGAATAGATGAATTCAGTTCTTGTGAAGTAGTTGAACTTTTATATCATCTGTTTCAAAGATAAAGCTTAGTCATACTAAGTAATATCCTTACTTTTTGTGAACATTTTGGATTTTGTCACTGATTTTTCTCTAGATGTGTTTGAACTATTTGTAATGCTGACACTTTCTTAGTAGTTCACTGTTATTTTCTCAGAAGCATGTGGTTATTAGAGTTGAACTATGTCTATATATACATATTACAAATAACATTTTATCTATTATCATTGATATATCTTGGCAGTAGAGTTCTAGGACAGTAGTACAGAGAGACTATAACAGGAAAATAAAATAGAGCAGTCTTAAGTTATCTTTTAGAATGAAAAAAAAAAAGCAGAGGGCCTAAGAGTAGATAAAGGCATATGAAATCCAAAGACTTGACTACATAGGTCACTGTACTGTTTCAGAATAAGATTAATATACTTCATTGTGGGCTTCAGTGTCGGATATTGAAATGGTTTGCTGGTTTACTGCGGTTAATCAGTTCCAGACTCTAGTGCGATAAATGAATTTCCATGAAATAGGATTCTTTATTTATAAATCAAATATTTTCACAGTTAGAGCAGAGAAAACCTGTTTACAACCTTCTAAATAAGTTTATTAACATTATTAGAGCCCTCTAAACATGAAATAACACTCTTTAGTCACCATTACACTCATATTACCCAATATATTAGAGAAAATAAGACATATTAGACATCACAAATACCATTATTATTGTACATTTAATTACACACACACAGTTCTTTTTTTTTTTTTTTTCCATCCTCACCCGAGGACATTTTTCCATTTTTTGTTCAGATAGTGTGGGAGGGAGAGAGAGGACGAGAGAGAGAGAGAAACATCGATGTGAAAGGGACACATCGAGTGGCTGCCACCCACACAACCAACCAGGGCCGGGGACAAACTGCAACCGAAGTACATGCCCTTAGCGGGAACCGAACTTGGGTCTCTCCGGACCGCAGGTCGATGCTCTAACCGCTGAGCCAAACCGGCCAGGGCCACAGTTCTTTTTTTTTATCCTCACAGGAGGACAGTTTTTTGCATTTATCTTCAGATAGAGCGGGAGGGAGAGAGGGAGGAAGAGAGAGAGAGAAACATCGATGTGAGAGAGACACACGGAGTGGTTGCCACCCACACAACCCCAACTGGGGCCAGGGACAAATTGCAACCGAGGTAGGTACGTGCTCTTAGCGGGAACCAAACCCAGGACTCTCTGGTCTGTAGGCTGACGCTCTAACCACTGAACAAAACTGGCCAGGGCCACACACACAGTTCTTACACACAACCACTAACCTATGAAAATAGTGCAATTTGTTCGATGATGAAGCGATGAAGATGAAGAGATGTACTGCACAGCAAAGAAGAGCAAGGTTACTGCTCCTCTGAAGGCAAGACCTCAGTAGGAGAGTCTTCAGGTGGTGCATATCGTCAGCAGGTGTGTTGTCGTCTTTTTCCCCTGAAGGAGCACTAGGAGTAGGCAGTGGGTGTGTGGGTGTGCGTCTGAAGAACATCGTGGTAGGCAGTTGCTGGCATTGTCTTTTCATATGCATGAGAGGCTTTTGTAGGGTTCCATCGCTCCATCAAGTGCATTTTGGAACCACAATGCACACATTGTTTGTGGGTCCCATTTGCCAGTCATGTCCTGTACTACCTTAATAGTTCTCACAACTTGCGAGAGACGCTCAAGTGTAAGGCCAACTTCCTCCTCCTGACCCCCAGGAACCTCTGGCTGCTCTTCCTCCTCCTCACTCACAGACTTAGTCATCTCCACCAGATCCTCATCAGTTAAGGGATCGAATGTGTCTCCAGCAGCTCATCCACGTCATCGTGGGCCATATCTGCGAAACCTTCTCCTCCCAGCATCAGGGCTAGCCTAACTGCCTTCTCTACTGCCAAGTTGCTTACATCCTCTGGGGTGAATCCTCTGTAGTCGTGGACAATTTCAGGCCACAGCATCTTCCAGCTGGACTTCACGGTCTCTGTCTTTATGTCCTTCAACGCGGGCTGGATGTTCTTCAGACAGGTCACGATGGTATACTGCCGCCACTACTCCTTCAGCAAGAAGTTCCCCTTAAGGTCCATGCCTTTGACGAGGTGCTGCAGGGTGTTTTGCGTGTAGAGGACCTTGAACATGCGAATAACACCTTGATTCATGGGCTGGATCAGCAAAGTGGTGTTGGGAGGAAGGAACTCAATCCACACACCGTGGTAGGATAGGTCTTGCGCATGACCTCCAGCATTGTCCAGGAGGAGAAGGATGTTAAACTCCAGTCCCTTCTCCGCGAGATACAGCTTGACTTGGGGGATGAAGCACTCGTGGAACCAGTCCAGTGACAGCTGCTCCGTGAGCCAGCCCTTGTCGCTGTGCATCCAATGCACCGGCAGCAGGTTCTTGTTTTTATTCTTCAGGGCCCTAGGGTTCTTGGACTTGTAGGTAAGGGCAGGTTTGAGCAAAAATCCCTCAGCATTTCCACACATAACGATAGTCATGCGATCCTTATATGCCTTGAAGCCACGAACTTTGGCCTCATCCTTGAAAATGAATGTCCGGGAAGGCATTCTTTTCCAGACCAGTCCTGTTTGTTCATATTGAACACCTGTTCTGGATGATACTCGCCCTCCTCAAGGATCGTCTGGAACGTGTTGTTCACGTAGTCCTCCGCTGCAGGCTGGTCAGCAGAGGCAGCTTCTCTGCGGAGAACGACATTCTTCAGATGATACCTCTTCTGGAACTTCTCGTACCAACCCTTGCTCTCTGGGAAATACATGAACATTGCAGAAGAGGGTCCTGGTTGAGGTTTGTCTGCCATATAGCGCTGATAGAGCTGCCTCGTCTTCTCCTGGATGACCAGCCAATCCAACGGAATGTTTTTCTTGCAGCTCTCGCTGATCCAAATGGCTAGGGCAGGCTCTCTTTTTACTATGAACTTATTACGACTCGTCACGATGCACTTTGCTTCTTTGTTGAAAGAGACAGTAGATGTTGCATGGATGTTCTTTTCATCTTTATGGGTGGAGTGAATGGTAGACTCATTTAAGTTGTAATGGCCGGCAACCTTCATGATTTTCTTGCCATTTTTGATCATATCCAAGAATTTCACCTTCTCCTGGATGGTAAGCATCTTCCTCCAGCGCTTAGTTTCATCGTCAGAAGACTTAGAAGAAGCAGCACGTTTGGGAGCCATCATGGGGCTTAGATAAAAGTTCTAAGAAATCGCAAACACTCACAAGAGCAAAGATGCTTCTGATGTGTAGTAATGTAGAAGTGTGTATGAGAGAAACAAACTTGCATGAGGCTGAGCCAATCTGGCCAGGATAGGATCAGGGTAGGATAGCCAATCAGTGAACAAGCACACTCTAATTGGCTTGGTTTCACCACACCCAAATTTTTGGAAAAAAGCTATTGCCCTCACACAAGGAGTGGTCGAGAGGTTGCACCTGGTGTTGAAGGATTTGTCGGGGTGCTTGAATACATAGTTCTGCAGTCCATACGTACAGTAATTTTAATTTTAATTATAATACAGGGGTGTATAATTGACTCAGACAACAAATTACAGTGATCTAGTAATATCATAGTTTGTCTTCCTTACCTATTTTTTTTTTTATTTTCTCCCGAGGACATTTTTGCATTTATCTTCAGATAGATCGGGAGGGAGGTAGGGAGGACGAGAGAGAGAAACATTGATGTGAGAGACACACATTGACTGGTTGCCACCCACACGACCCCAACCGGGGCCGGGGACAAACTGCAACCAAGGTACGTGCCCTTAGGAGGAACCGAACCCAGGACTGTCTGGTCTGCGGGCCAGCGCTCTAACTGCTGAGCCAAACTGGCCAGGGTTCTTCCTTACCTTTTTGATTCACTGATTTTACTTGCCTTCTTAGTTCCAATTACTCCCCAGTGCTCTAGAAACCTGAGGCATTTGTTATAAAGGTCTGCAACTGATGTTAATTTTATAAAAACTCTTGTCTGCCTTCCTTGTGTTTGTGTTGTTTATCCTCTTTACACTAGAGCTGGTATGTTACTTGGTAAAGGGTTCATGTCTTTGCTTAACTAGTTCTCTGGTATGCTTCCATCATTTTTCTAATGCCTGATGAGATTTTTGTTCAACAGATTTTTTGTAGAATAAACACATGAATATTTCCCCAGTGCTTAGTACAGTAGGTACTCCAGCAGAGTTAATGTGAACCTACTGTGTGTAGTGTTTTACAATAATAGTATTGCATACAACTGAGGAAATATTGTCATGTTCAAATATTATGATACTAATCGCATACATACATGTGCAGGTATTAGGTATCAAAGGTAAAGATAACTTCCTGAACATCTGTAATAGACACTTGTAATCTATTTGTTATTTTTTGTATATGAAGGTTCATGTTCTTCTGTCTTTTTCATAGTAAATGTCCTCTGTGTTTGCCTTTCCTACGGAGGATGTCTGGGGATTTTTCTTGTCTTTATTCTAAAAAGATCTCTTAATATATTGTCTACTAACATCTTTTTTTAAGAAGTAATATTGAAAGGGCAGTGTGTTACAATCAAAATAACTTGCACGATTAATTTTCACTTTATTGCTGTTGTTTTAGTGCCCTTTACTTGATCCTGCTGTTGTTTGACTCCATTTTGTTTAAAGCTTTATTTCATATAATATATTATTTCTTATGTGACAGCTAAATCTAATGTCTGTAGATTTATTTCTGTTGATATTGACTCACATCCATTGTAGGTCTAGTCCCTCCCTTTCTTCTCCTCACCTTCCACCCCCATATCTTATATATGCATATGTATGTATGTATACATCAGATGTAATATGCATATATAATATATGTATGCACATATATATGCATACATATTCATGTGTATGTATATACATACACACATATTTATTTATAGATACTGTTAAGGCCCTTTGTATATCCATATAGATCTTCTTCTTCTCCAGAAATAGCTATTTGTCCAGAGCTGGCTTCTGTCATGTTGGGAGTGCTCCTTTTCATAGCTGAGTGGGTAGAGTGGCTATGCCATATTGGTACTCCCTAACCAACTAGGTTTTGGCCGTGTCCTAACAAAAATGATGCTGTTACTGAGAGAGTTCATTCTACTTTTCCCCTTCAGGTCCACATGGTAAATGTGAAGAAACGCTATCTTAAAGGCTTATATTAGTCTGTTAAACTATTCTTTAAATCATTAAAGAGAAACTAGTTTATTGAGAATTAGTAGCCTTTAAGTTATTTCTTGTTTTTACCAAAAATGGATGGTTTCTAATCTGATACATACTTCTAACATAGTACTACTGTTTCTAAAACCAAAAAATAAGCCTGAAGGAGTGGATGTTCTTAGGCTTTCACAAGGGTTAAGGTTGTATGTCACCAAAGAGGGGTTGGTGCACGTTTTAAAGGGATCAGAATAATCTAAGAAGCCTTTTGTTTATTTTGGTGCCCCCTCTGTCTTTGACTGAAGTGTTGGTAGGGAATCAACTAAACTTTGAAGATTTTTGGAAGCATGTAAACCACAGCAGTTCTCAAACTTTGTGATCTCAGGACCCTTCACACTTTTAAATGTTATTATTTGTTTATATAGGTTATCTATTGATGTTTATCACGTGAAAAATTAGTACTGAGAAATTTAATATTTGTTCATTTACAAATAACAGTAAACCTACTACAACTGAACATATCTATCATTTTAAAATGGAAAGTTAGTTTTCCAAAACAAAAACAGATTTACTGAGAAGAGGGATTGTCTTACATTTTCATTTTCTTTAACATCTAGTTTAGTCATACATGCTTCTGTGTTCAGTGTTTTGCATTATCACACATTTTATAGCCTTTATACTTGAGGGAGATTCTAAAATGCAAGATGCATATAATCTCTAGTATTGTCATAAAGATGGTTTTGGCATTACAGATTTCCCTAATGTCATCAAATCTAAGAAATAGTTAATTTTTTAAAAAGATACATGTTAAAGCTAAAATTAAGTTGTATGTGATAATTTGAAGAAATATTTAACAGTGCGCCCTTGGCCAGTTTGGCTCAGCGGTTAGAGCGTCGGCCTGCGGTCCGGAGAGACCCGGGTTCGGTTCCCGCTAAGGGCACGTACTTTGGTTGCAGTTTGTCCCCGGCCTTGGTTGGTTGTGCGGGTGGCAGCCACTCGATGTGTCCCTTCACGTCGATGTTTCTCTCTCTCTCTCCCTTCCTCTCCCTCCCTCCCACTCTATCTGTACAAAAAAAAAAAAAAAAGGAAAAAATATCCTCGGGTGAGGATTAAAAAAAAAAAAAAAGAAATATTTAACAGTGGAAGTGATTTGATAAAAGTTTATTTCCCAAATGTGTGTTCCTTTCACCAATCTCTTATTCGATGTCAGAAATTTGTATGTCACCAGCCTGCAGTTAACTGTCTCTGCATTCTTCTTTCTCTAAATCAAAAGAATAGAGTTTGAGGCCAGAGATTCTCTTTCCTTCTTTTTTAATGTTGCTTTAGCTTTTTAATTTGTTGTGATTTTTAAAAATATAATCGGTGTGGTATTAGTCCAACATTTGTCTTTAGACTTATGGTTTAGTTATTAGTCATTATGTACTATAAAATATTTATTAAATATTACTTATTTGGTAACGTGTTTTCTTTTGTAAAGCATCAGAATTTTGAAGAACAAATGCAAGGCATGAAGACCCAACTAATTCAACTAAGTACCTTACTTCGATTGTTGGACAGTGGATTTTGCAGTTACTTAGGTAAGGTTAGTGAATCAGCAAATTGTAGGGTAATACACAGGGAGAAAAATGTAAATAACTCTCTTAAAGACATCTAGGTTCTATTACTGTTGCCTGGGATCCTCTGAGGAATGAAAGTGTGGGACCAAACTGTCTTCGTGTACTTAGGTCTTAAAAATTTTTTTTTTCTTTAAAGATAGTTTTGTTCTTTTTTTAAAAAAAAATTATGTTTCTATTGATTTCAGAGAGAGGAAGGGAGAGGGAGAGAGATAGACACATTGATGAGAGAAACATTCATCAGCTGCCTCCTGCATGCCTCCTACTGGGGATTGAGCCCACAACCCAGGCATGTGGCCTGACTGAGAATCAAACTGGCAACCTCCTGGTGCATGGGATGACACTCAACTAATTGAGCCACACTAGTTGGGCTGTGTACTTACATCTTAAAAGAATTTATAAAATGAATGATTTGTTGTTGTTTGGTTGTTTTTGTTTAAAGAAGTTAGCCTGCAGGTTTGAATTGTTTCCTTGAATTAGTAGAAGGTAATTAAATTTATAGGACTTGTAATAGACTAAGATGCATAGAAAATTTGAGTTTGAAATAGGTCACTGTGTTCTGAGATAATTAGCATTATAGTAAGCCATATATATATTTTTTCTTCTGTATAGAATCTCAGGACTCTGGATACCTTTATTTTTGCTTCAGATGGCTTTTAATCAGATTTAAAAGGGAATTTAGTTTTCTAGATATTCTTCGATTATGGGAGGTAAGTTCTTAAATTATACAAATATAATATTATGGAAAGCAAAAATTTATTCTATAGAACATAAATGGATTATAATAGTCTGAGATTTCTAGAGCAAGTATGTTTCAAAAATCTGATAGTTTGTCGTCTCTCCTTAAAAATTAATGATTTTGAACTGAATATCTGGTTTTTGAGCCTTGTTCTGTAAATCATGACCCTTATGAGCTCTGTGGCCAGTTGGTTTCCTAGAACCTGTTCTCTGGACCACTCGTGTCTGTCTGTCCTGGGAAGACCTGGCTGCGTGAGGCTCTGCCTCATTCTAGGTAGATTGTATTCTAGTTCAAGAGGTTTTGACAGGCCAGGCAGTTGAGGTGGCAATTGATTTATATTTTGAGGTATTGGGAGGGAGCTGCCTTGTGTTTTGCCTTTTGTAAAAGAAATTTAAGTTAGAGCAAAATACCGAGAATAATATAACACACATTCTAACATCCACATTTAACAGATGAGGAACATAGAATTTTAAGAAAAACTCACATATTCTTGACCTGGAATCATATTTTTAAAGTTTATCAATTTTGTTAAACTAGTATCTCAACTTTTTGTTTTGTTAATCCTTACCCGAGGATCTTTTTGCATTGATTATCTAAGAGTGTGGAGGGGGTGCGGGGTGGAGAGCAGAAGGGAGAGAAACATCAATGTGAGAGAGAGACATTGGTTGCTTGCCTCCCACAGGACCTTGACCGGGGCCAGGGATTGAACCCAGGTATGTGCCCTTGACTGGTAATTGAACCCGTGACACTTGGTCTGTGGGCTGACTGTTGAACCAAACTGGCCAGGGCAGTATCTCAACTTTTTTAAAAGGATGATTGAGAATATTATTACCACATAGCTATAGAATAACTTCCTAATCTGTGTTTACCAAATATATTGGGATTTTAAGTAAAACCTTGGAGGTTAATTGAATTTCATTTAAACTTTAAAAAATTGGCTTGGTCCCAAAATTACTCAACTTGATTTACTCCTGGTGAAAGAAGTAAAAGTATTTTAGGTATGTGTTAATAGTATGGTTATATGGGTCTTTTTATGTTTCCAGATAAGATATTATCAGGTACATTAACCAGGGGAAATTTAGGCCTTAAATTTGAGGGCATTACTTATATTTAGGAAGAAATGCAGCTACTGATCAAACGTTTTATGTATGTGGGTATGCATTTTGGGTAGTTGATTCAGTTTTGTCACAATATCTGACTTGTATAGTATGATGTTTAAAACGTAGAGTTGACTCTGAGTGTCTTTGGTTCCATGCATTGTGTAACTGAATCTTTTTTTATTTACAGGATTTAGATTTCTTTTCTAGAGACTGAGGGTGATTTAATAGTGAGAAACTTTAAAATTAATTTACAGCATGTAATTGAAAGTTCAGAAAAATATTTCAAATGCCTCTGACTCTTACACCTTAAACGTAACCTCATAGTTGTGGCTCTTAAATTAATACCATTTATCATATTGATTAGACTCAGTGATTTGCTTATTGTGGCTCCCTAAAGAGTCACATTTGGAATTCATCGTATTCGTGTAATGTTAAGCTCGATGGTAGTTGCTTTGTAGATAAAGATAAGACTTCCTTACTCTACTCCTCATTTCCTAACTAGAAAACTGGTTGACTACTCCATGTAGGCAACTTCTGCTTTGCATAGAAGTCATTTAGAGTTCAGCATTGTATATATGAGGAACATATTTTAGAATTAATATGGTTTACTAAATAGTTGTTTTGTTTTACAGGTAATGTGGACTGAATTACCATGTAAAAATTTCCACCTTCTTCTCTGTTGTGCTATTTTGGAATCAGAAAAGCAGCAAATAATGGAAAAGCATTATGGTTTTAATGAAATACTTAAGGTTGTTATTTCTTTAATTTAAGATTTTAGTATTTTGGCTCTTTCCTCTTTTTGGTGGTTTTGATACACAAAACATTTTCTTGGAGCTTTATTGAATCCCTTGAGTAACTTAAATTGTATCAGTAACAGTACTGGGACTGGCTCTGGGAATGACTGTTTACCCAATACATGTTGGCCAGTTACTATTTTTACCTGGCTAATTAGGAAGAAAAGGAAATTCAACAAATGCTTTTTCTTGGTAGTTTAGTTTTCTTTAAAAAAAAAATTGTATTTTGCTTATAACTTTGAGATAGTAGACTTGAGACAGTTGTTAAATTTTTTTTTTTCCATTTATCTTCAGATAGAACAGGAGGGAGAGAGGGAGGAAGAGAGAGAGAGAAACATCGTTGTGTGAGAGACACATCAAGTGGTTGCCACCCACACGACCCCAACTGGACCGGGGACAAACTGCAACCGAGGTACGTGTCCTTAGCGGGAACCGAACCCGGGAATCCTTGGTCCGCAGGCCAATGCTCCAACCGCTGAGCCAAACCGGCCAGGGCGACAGTTGTTAAATTTAATGTTCTATATACTTATTAGTTATTTTTCAGCTTTAAAACTTGAAGTGATCTAAGGAAAGATGAATTTTCTATTTGTAGTGTGTGAATATTTTTATTTTAAAGATTTTATCTATAGTGAAATATAATTGGTAATAAATAATATAGTAGAACATATAGTGCTTTCAATTTTGATTATCATTTTATTTTATTGATTCATTTTAGCATATCAATGAATTGTCCATGAAAATTGATGTGGAAGATGTACTATGCAAGGCAGAAGCAATTTCTCTACAGATGGGGAAATGCAAGGTATACAGTATTTTTTTTTAATCCTCACCCAAGGATATGTTTAGAGAGAAGGAGGGTAAGAGTGAGAGTGAGAGTGAGAGAGAGAGAGAGAGAGAGAGAGAGACATCTATTGATTGCCTCCAGTATGTGCCCTGACCAGAAACGAACCTGCAACCTTTTAGTGCTTGGGACAATGCAGCAACCTCTGAGCCACCCGACCAGGGCTCACGGTATACAGTATTTTAAATAATTGCAAGATTTTTTGTTATATGTTTTGGGTGGGTTGAGGTGAAGAAAGAATTTTTCTTCTTAGAAGTAATATAAATGGCAGCTTTAGCAAGTTGAAGGCAGATACAAAGCATTGGCTAGCATTTAATTTAGAATTATAGATTTATAGCACATAATTGAAAACAGTTGATTAACTATGCTAGATGAAAATTATATAATGCAAAATGGCAAAAGTAATGAAAACATTTCTGTAAAAATAACAAGGCTGTAGAATGTAAGCATTGGTTTATTACCCAGTCGAATTTGTAGTGCCTCCAAATAAAGATAGATGTTAATCAGAAGTGATTAAGTCCATGTCATTACATTTGTATGTCATGCTCTTAGTTTGCCTGAAAAGGCAAATTTGATGTGTTATGATCTGAATTCAAACCACATCATTGATGTATTTTGGCTTTTGCATTTTTATGAGAATTCTTTTTTGGTCTTTTCCTCATTTGTTCATGGTTCCAGATACTTATTTTGGTTCAGTTTTATAAACACTTATTTGGTAGCTATTTTGTTCAAAACATGTCAGTGATACCTTCTTTTTAAAAAATTTTTTTTAATCCTTGAGGACATTTTTGCATTTATCTTCAGATAGAGTGGGAGGGAGAGAAGGAGGAAGAGAGAGAGAGAAACATCAACATGAGAGAGACACATCCACTGGTTGACACCCGCACGATCCCAACCGAGGCCGGGGCCAAACTGCAACTGAAGTACATGCCCTTAGTGGGAACCGAACCCGGGACTCTCTGGTCCGCGGGCTGGTGCTCTAACCGCTGAGCAAAACCGGCCAGGGCAGTGATACCTTCTTATCTTTAAGGGACCTTTGTATATTGAGGGGAAAAGACAGTGTAAATAAGATAGAAAAACAATGAGAATGAACCAAATGCTAAATATTAGTAACTATATGGTTTTTTTGGTGGGGAGGGTAGAGTGGGGTGGAGAGTGATTAATTCAGAATAGAAGACCAGGGAACCACTTAATGAAAAAAGTGGTTAGGATTTCATTTGGAGTAGAGAAGGAAGATTTGAGAGGGTACGTAAGAATTACACTGTTAGAACAAATGTTCAAATTCTGGAATCATAGTCTTAATTGGAGGTGTTATTTTGTGATTAATTCTTCTGTATAGTGAATGATGGTTTTGTTTTTTGATTTTTCATATTCAGGAATTGCCACAAGCAGTTTGTGAGATCCTGGGTTTTCAGGACAGTGAAGTTACAACACCAGATTCAGACACCGGTGAAGATGAACATGTTGGTGTGACTGGTTGCCCTACACCTGCGTTTCAGAGGAACTCCTTGCCTGTACTCGCTGCCAGTGGAGCCAGAGAAGACAACCCAACACAGATACCAGTGTCCCCAGATGTTGGCAGATTAGCACCTGCATGATCCTTCTGGTTGCTTAATTTTTGAAGAGACACTTTGTTGCAACTTCTTTTCAAGTACTTGAAAGGTGGAAATTTAAATCTTGGTAATGATCATGCTTTAAGGTTTATGGAAAGAAAGTGTACTGATGTTCTTGCATTAAAGCTTTACAGAGATTTACACTAATTATTTTTGTAGTTACTTCTACCAAATAGCCTTTCTTTTTCAGTAACATTCCTTAGTATTTTTATAGCCAAGTACATTTTATTTTCTTGCTGATGAACTGGAATTGGATATTACAAGTGAATGAGTTGGAAATTATGCACTTTGAAAACGTTCACTTTGTTTAAGTTTAGTGGGTCTTGGCTTTGATTAAATTAAATGTTGAGCCTTTCTATAGCATTCTAAGCTGAGAAGTAGAATGCTGCCCAATGACAAAATAAAATAGTTTGTTTTTCTCTATTGTTTACAACAATACTCAGCTTAAATATTTATGCTGGTTGAATATGATTTAAATTGGACATTTTCATCAATGCAATTTAATGTGTGAGATAAAGAGCTACTTCAACCATAAGTGGATTGGCAGTATATTTTTTACAATGAACTTTTCTTCACTTGTATATAAAAACTATATAAGTACTTATTTATGAGTATCAGAAAGGAATAGCATATTTTCTTTAACTGAGTAAACTTGACAATTATTGATTTATATAACCTGATTTGACAAAATTAATACATAGCTTCAATATGAGATCTTTTTCAAAACTATTTTCTTAACCAAGCATTTATTTCATGAGACTACATTCAACCCTATACCTGGTGTAATTTTGAAATTAATTGATTATAACCTCACTTTACTAATAATGTTTATTGTCTTTCCTAATAATGTATTAACTAATTAATCAGGTCTTTAAATTTCTATAAAATACTCTGAAAAAAGCTTATGTTAAAAATTTCAATATACTATCTATCACAAGTCTCAAAAAAATACTCTTTTGTATATGAACAAAGCTGTTGTTTTTACCATGCAGTGTTGCATGATTTTTAAGTTATGTGGAATTAACATAACTGATTTCATTTTAATTGTAATTTGTTAACTCCTGTACATATCATTAAAATAAATTTAAAGTTGATGTAGTGTTTTCAGTTAAATTACACCTAGAAATAGTCTGGAAGTTCTTCATTAGGAGAAAAAAAATTCAAGATGGACCCAGTAAATTTTATATTTTTATGTTACTGAAACAATCATTTGAATGAGTTGTGGAAATGAGAAAGAAACGACCCCCCCCCCCCCTTTTTTTTTAATCCTCACCCGAGGACATTTTTCCATTTTTTGTACAGATAGAGTGGGAGGGAGGGAGAGGAAGAGAGAGAGAGAGAAACATCGACGTGAAAGGGACACATCGAGTGGCTGCCTCTCGCACCACCCAACCAGGGCCGGGGACAAACTGCAACCGAGGTACGTGCCCTTAGCGGGAACCAAACCCGGGTCTCTCCGGACTGCGGGCTGATGCTCTAACCGCTGAACCAAATCAGCCAGGGCGACCCCTTTTATCACTGTAAACAAATGTTCACTGGCATGAAATTGGGCATAGTGTTGCCATGGAGGGCGCACAGCTATGTGACAGTAAAGGGCTGTCCACAGCCGATGCTAACAGAAACTGTGACGCAGTTTTAAAATGGTCCAATAGATAGACTCCCCTGCCCCCTAGAGCTAAGAAACCAAATGAAATTTTTTTCCTACTTGAGCATTAACTGACAATCATGACAGTAGAACCAACCATTAGATGTTAGTTTTTAATATCATATGTGTTATCTTTCATCAGTTAATAATGAGTAAGCCTATTCAGAAAAAAAAAGTAAACTGATCAAAAACTCAGCATCTCCAGCCTTTCATTTCCTGCTGTTCAGGAAATTGCTTAGAACATCTTGATGTCCTTCTTGTTCTTCCTGGACAGGGGCTTTGGGAAGTTTGTTCTCACTACATAATGTGATATCTACTTCAGAGTTTTTAAAAATCTTAATACATTTAGTAAGTTGAACTTTTGTCAAGTCTTTTTAAAAAATAAAACTACTTAAAACAATTTTACTAAATAGTCTAGAGCATTTTTTTTGCAGTGTTAATATGATATAGTGCTAAAGTTTTTATTTAAATATAGTTGAAATACAATATTACATTAGTTTCAAGAGTACCATATAGTGATTCAACATTTATATACCTTACAAAGTGATCTCAGTAAGTCTAGTAACCATCTGTCACTGTACAAAGCTATTACGATCTTACAGTGTATTTTCCATGCTATACACTACATCCCTGTGACTTATTTTATAATTGGAAGTTTGTGCCTCTCACTCCCCTTCACCTTTTTGGCCTTTCCCTCCACCTCCTTCTCTCCTGGCAACCATAACTTTGTTCTCTATATCTGTGAGTCTGTTTCTGTTTATTTTATTTTTCATATTCCACATGTAAGTTGAAATCATACCGTATTTGTCCTTCATTGTCTGACATTTTACTTAGCATAATACCCTCTTGGTTCATCCATGCTTTCACAAATGGCAATATTTTATTTTTTTAATGGTAATATTCCATTGTATATGTATGTATATATAATATACATACCACATCTTTATTCGTTTATCAATGGACACAGGTTGCTTTCATATCTTAGCTGTTGCAAATAATGCTGCAGTGAACATAGGGGTGCATATATCTTTTTGAATTAGTGTTACTTTTTTATTCAGATAGATACCCAGAAGTGGAATTGCTATGTCATAATGGTAGGTCTATTTAAATTTTTTGAGGAATCTCTAGACTGTTTTTCATAATGGCTACGTCAATTTGCAGTCTTACCAACAGTGCATGAGGGTTCCCTTCTCTCCATATCTTTGCCAACATTTGTTATTTATTGTGTTTTTTTATAATAGCCAATCTGATAGGTGTTAGGTGATACCTTATTGTGGTTTTGATTTGCATTTCCCTGATGATTATTGATGTCAAGCATCTTTTCATGTGTCTATTGGCCTTCTCTATGTCTTCTTTGGGAAACTGTTCAGATCTGTACATTTTTTAGTCGAACTTTTTATTTTTTTGCTGTTGAGTTGTATGAGTTCTCTATATATTTTGGTTTTTAACCCCATATCTATATGTCATTTGCAACCACCTTCCATTTGGTGGGTTGCCTTTTACTTTTTTAAAAAATTTTTTATTTATTAATTTGTTTTTGTTACAGATGTTTCTCATTTTCCCCCCATTGATACTCTCCTCCCCTTCCCCCCACCCCATCCCCAGCTTTGTTGTCTATGTTCATTGGTCATGTATACATGCATGTAAGTTCTGTGGTTTATCTCTTCCCTCACAACCCCCCCCCCCGCCCCCCCTTGAGGCTTGTCAGTCTGTACCCCACCTCCATGTCTCTGAGTTAATTTTCAGCAGTTTGTTTAGTTCACTATATTCCACAAAGAAGTGAGATCATGTGATATTTGTCTTTCTCTGCTTGGCTTGTTTTGCTTAGCATAATACTCTCTAGGTCCTTCCATGCCATCTCAAAGGGTAAGAGATCTTTCTTTCTTATAGCTGCATAGTATTCCATTGTGTACATGTACTGTGGCTTTTTAATCCACTCATCTACTGATGGACACTTGGGTTGTTTCCAGATCTTAGCTATTGTAAATGGTGCTGCTATGAACATAGGGGCACATACATTCTTTCTGATTGGTGTTTCAGGTTTCTTAGGGCATATTCCTAGAAGTGGGATCACTGGGTCAAATGGCAGTTCAATTTTTAACTTTTTGAGATAACACCATAGTGTTTTCCACAGTGGCTGCCCCAGTCCGGCCGTTTTCTTTTGTTGATGGTTTCTTTCACTGTGCAAAAACTTTTTAGTTTGATGTAATCCTGGTTGTTTATTTTTCCTTTTGTTGCCCTTGCTTGAGGAGAATACTAAGGACTTATTCAGAGTCAACAAAATCCAGTTAGCAAATACTATGGAAACTTGAGCTTGCTGAAACAGATAGTTCAGATAAATTCGTTAGTCTCACTTTTTAAAGATTTGTTTTCAGTTTTCACAGAATGCTCTGTTCATACCTTAACATGTAAAATACATGTTGTATTATGTAATATTTAAAGTTGTTAAAATTCAAGTAATGTCTAAAAAGTCTTCATTTCTGGTATGAGTCTGTGGGAAACCTTTTTGCATTTAAGAACATCCCTATTTTGTCCAGTCAGTGTGGCTCAGTGGTTGAGCGTCAACCCATGCACCAAGAGGTTGCTGGTTTGATTCCCAGTCAGAACACATGCCCAGGTTGTGGGCCTGATCCCCAGAGTGGGGCATGCAGGAGGCGGCCAATTGATGTTCTCTCTCATCGATGTTTCTATCTCTCTCTCCATCTCCCTTTCTCTCTAAAATCAATAAAGGAAAAAAAATTAAAAAAAAAAAAAAAAAAAAGAACATCCCTATTTTGATTGATTTTACGCATCTAGGATTCTTCATCTTCGTATGTTAGGAATTTTAATTTTGGCAATGACTGAAGCCTTATTGAGTAAGGAAAACATTATTTTGGGATAGATTGTGAATGATTTTTGCTGAACCTGACTTTTCCAAAGGTTTTTATGGGTGCCAACTAATTCTTATGAGAAATTCATGTAATTATGCCCATTATTAAAGATTGTATAAAGTAACCCAAAATGTTTATTGAAAAACCTAGAACTTCACCTGACTTGTGTGCAACTATGTAACAAGGTAACATCATTCTAGCTTGGATTCCTTTACTTGGGGTTTTCAGAAGATGTGAGAACTTCCTATTGTATTTGAAGTCTTGTATGTATATGTGCATATTTTGGGGAAAGGTCACATCATTTCTTAAAAGGTTCTTTGATTTTCCCAAAAGTTGAGAAACATTGTTATAAATTATTTAATGTGAGAATAATAATATGACTCATGCTAATGATTTTATGTGCTAAACCTCCAATAATTAAAATACGTTCAGAGGTCTCATTTCTAAACCCTTGATCTATATTGTCAAAATTCATGTCCAGGCTCAACTTCAGACCTATGGAATTAGAATCTTTGGAAGTTATGTCAAGTAAGCTGCATTTTAACAGGCATTCAAGTGGTTCCTGAGCCTCCTGAAGTTGGAGAACTGCCATTATGTATTGTATTTCATAGGTTAGTGTTTTGGCTTTGGTCAGGGAGACAAGTTCCTAAGTTTTTAACAAAAATAGTTCCTTGATTTTCTAAGGCCCTCATTCTGGTCATTATTTTTAGCAAATAGTGATGCCAGTCTTCTTAGCCTATAATATGTAGATTTCCCCCTTCTCACAGTTCGAAGATAAACTTTCAATGTCACTTTACTTCTAAACATGAAACAATTAAATTTGAAATGAATCTGAAAGGTTTCCATCAGAACCTAATGTCACCTGGTACTAAATATCTGTGCTTTTAATGTGAATATACTTGAATGATGGAAGGTGTTTGGCCTGTTCTGCTCTTGGGTCCTTATAATATGGAGATTTTCACTTGCAGATTTTTGACACTTCCTCTGATTACAAATATTTGCGCATTGTTCTGTAATTAGACTCCTGTATTTCTCACGCTGTCCATCTTGTCAGAGAAAAACAGTGTGCTGCCCTTAGATGCAAAGGTAGGGTCGGGAAGGGCAGTTAGACTGGACTTATGTGTATAAATGTTTTTGATAGCCAGACACTCTTACAACCCATGGGAAATTGCACTGTTTATGAACTCACTGTGAAAAAAAATTATCAAAATCTCTTTTTCTAAGAACTACCAGGAATTAGAAATACCGTTTTTGCCTAATGTAGTTCAATCCCTAAAGTTAGAATGTAATAGGAGGTCAGCTATTACATATACTTCTCTTTCTCAAATATCTATATAGTGTATTGTGCTCACATATCTCTCTCTCTCTGCAAAAGAAGACGGAATGAAAAGAAATTCCCTAAACTTAGCTATGATCAATGAGCAGCCCAGTTCTGGTTCAACTTTTTTAATTAAAAAGACTTATTAACCTCAGGGATGGGCTTTGGCTGTGACAGTCAATAATCGATGTTTTCCAACACCACACTAGTCTTATTGGAGGTATACGACCCAATGGGTTTGTAGACTGCTCTAAAAACACAAATAGGGCTGTTTTTACATTGCTTTAGATGTATGGCTTGACTGGACAAGGGACTAGAATGTCTTCTATGGTGGGTCACAGGCTCACTTTGCAAAGCAATTGCTCTCCGGTGGAGAAACCATCAGGGTGCTTCTGAGTGCTTGGCAGTTACCCTGCAAGCTGCTGGCACTGTCGGGCACAGTGTGCAGGGTGCACCCAAGGAAAACTGGGGCCACGTGCTTTTCGTTATCTGAGTCCAGTGCTAAATGTGCCAAATGGAATAGTTGTGGGATAGGAAGTCATTAGCAGTTAATAGTATCTAACTCAAATAGACGATGTAAAGACTTAAGTTTTCCAAGTGAAATTGTTTAGGTACTTTTTGTACTCTTAATAGGAGTAATGCTATTAAAATACATAGATGGTCCTATACACTTCTCTCCCTCCACCAAAAGGACAAAAACTGAAGGTACATTCTTTTGCACATGTCAAGGTGTGAAGAAGGCATGTCAGAAAATGGGGTTTTGTTAAATTTTCAATTTAAATTCAACTTCTGAATAATTTTGGGGCATATATTTATTCTCTTTTGATTTACAGAGCTTTTAAGGATTCTGTATAAAAGCTAATGGACTTCCCAAAGGAGGAGAAACCTGTCTTATGATTCTCACTAGTTTCTTTCACATCCTATTTACTAATAGTTTTCTAATCTAGCCTTTAACCTTTTCTGTGTAGTATGACTTGTGCTGAAGTTTTGATTGGTGAAGGTAGAGAGGAAGAGAATCCTTTTCATTGACATTTCATGCCTAAGAGGGGTAACAAAAGAAACCCTAGCTTCATAAACTACAACTTATAGAATGGATGCATTAGTCCAGGCAGAGGAACATGTTTTCTTAGGGAGGAAATTTAAGGGATGAGAAAACATCAACTCAGTTCCAGTGGATTGAATTCAGAAGGCAGAATCCTGAAGCCATTACTCATCCACACCAGAATCCTTGCTCCTAATCTATTTACTTGATCTTAACAGGACTACAACTCATTCCAGATAGGAGAACCTATCCTCCCTCCTTTTATTTATTAAAAGAAAGTTTTTTCTTTATTGATTTTAGAGAGAGAGAGGGAGGGAGACATACATAGAAACATTGATGAGAGAGAACATCGATTGGCTGCCTCCTGCATGCCCCACACTAGAGATTTGGCCCACAACCTGGGCATGTGTCCTGACCGCGAATCAAACCGGTGACCTCTTGGTGCATGTGTTGATGCTCCACCACTGAGCCACACCGGTCAGATTACCCTCTCGCCTTTTAAAACACTTGTAGAAAAGAAAATTCTTTACCACAGACATTTCTTTCTTTTGGTCACTCTCCAAATTTGATTTTGTAATAATTTTTCACATCTGGGTTGCTGAGTTTTTCATCTCTCTCTTCAACTCTGTAGTTCAGAATTAGAATAAAAAGGTAAATTTGGAAGAGTGGAAGTTTATTCTGTAGGGATAGTCAAATAATTGTGAGCATTTATTATTTTCAAGTATAATCCATTTTGAATTTATTTTTGTGTATTATGTAAGATAGTGGTCCAGTTTCATTCTCTTGTATGTGGGTGAGCATTCCATTTGATAGCTTCACAGTGTGGAGTGAATCCATGAAAGGCCTGGCCTTGGTTAGGGGCCCCTGTTAATCTCTTTTATAAGTTTATCTTAAGGACTCTCACATTGTCTGAGCCCAGCACCGTAGATTTAAACATATACATCCTTTGTTAAACTTTTAAAAGTCTTAGAAGCTTTGTGTTCTTTTTTCTGCTTATTTTCATATCTGCTATTACTGACTCAAAGTTTCTTGGTTGCAATTTAGAGCCCCATACCTATATAAACAAAATAATGAGTTGTGTTGATAGTGCAGCAGAATGAAATGCCCAGTCTCTGACTCATCTTGTTCAAGCCTGCTTTGTTCCATGGCCCCAGGCTAACAGCTCCTGCTTTACACCTGCTAATCATTTGAGGACTTCTGCTTGGGGCTTGAGTTTTTACAAAAAAGCTCCTCCCATTTCCCCCTTGTTGACATAAAAGAGGCCTGAACTCCATACTTTCTTAAGATGGGTTTGAGGAACTACTCGGGCTCCCAGCTTCTCAGGTGGTACATTCTTGATCCATAAACCTGGCCTTATTCCAAATGCTGACAGTCCTTTTGAAGCCTCGGGCACACAAACTTTGGACCTGTAACAAGAGGTGGTACTTCCTAATCCCCCCCAAATTTTGTTTCCTCAGGGAGTTCGAGGTGGCTTAGGGTGGGGTGTGGGTGCTTGGGGCACTTTATGCTTTATGTTCTTGGCATAGAAGGGAAGTTTATTCTATGAGCTCCAGGAGTCAGGTGTCAGAAAAAAAAATTCAGTCCTACTGATGGGATGGTTCATTCCAGAAAATGTTCACTGTACTTATGAATGTGAAACAGAAGGGTTAGGCTATCTGGGTAAGGACACAGGTTTTGGAGTCAGCTAGACACAGATTTGACTAAGTTGCTTCTTAGTTTTTGTGATCATAATCATTTTCTGGGCCCTCAGTTTTTCATTTGTAGGTGGGAATAATACCCCAATTGTGAGAAGTAAATTGGAATACATATGAAATGTTTAATACATGCCTGGTATGACTAAGCCTTAATAAATGGTATCATTATTTTCTGATGGCAACCAAATAGATACTGCCAAAGGCCATCTTTAATTTCATCTTAAAGCTCTGGTTTGTTTTTCCTCCCCAAACATTCTATCCTACAGGAACAGTCTTGGGGCACCATTTAGTTTGTTTCCTGTGGACTGTGGTAATTTTGATATCAAATCTGAACTGTGTATTCTGAGCTACTGCTTCAATGACCCCAAAATAAATCACTATCATCTTTGTGCTTCAGTTTTATCCTCTTCCATCTGGGCTTAAATATGCTGGCCTTTTATCAAGCTCCCTTTATGAAAGTTGTTAGAAAAACAATGCGAATACTAGTATAAGATATATTTTGCTTATTAATGAAGTCTGATCATTCTCAAGTCAACCCTCTTGGTCAATATAGCAAGTAATCACAAAAATTAAAATAATCACAAGGCATGTCTGCATTAAGCATTATTTGTAGCATGGAAAATTATAGTGACTATTAGTCAACAAACAGTCCCTTTATTTGGCTGGAGGCTAAATAGCTGGCTCTCAGCCTCCTGAGATTTAAGAGTCTCAGTATCTCGTGCATATGTTCAATTAATCACCCTCTTGGATGATACCCCTATTCTCAACTATGTCTGGTGCCTTCAGTCCAGAGGCGTTCTAGTTTACCTTTTCCAGAGAATAAGCTTTATTTATCTATCTGGGGACAGGAAGGGAAGTGGATTGGCTATGTAGAATAGAGAAGGGAAATAATGGGTTTTAACTGCCCCCCTTAAAATAACAGATTTATGGAGATATAATTCACATGCCATAAAATTCATGTTTTTTGGTGTAAAATTAAGTGGTTTTTAGTATATTCAGAGTTGTGCAACTAGCACCAATATCTAATTTTAGAGTATTTTCATCACCCTCAAAAGAAACTGCACCTGTTATTCATCCTACTTCCCCTGTCCATTCAGCCCCCGGCAACCACCAATGTACTTTGTTTCTCTTTCCTCCATCTCCTTTTGTGGGTGTTTCTGTGTCTTCCAGACATTTCATATAAATGGAATCCTACAGTATGCGGTAATTTTGTGACTAGCGTTTTTCACTTAGCATAATGTTCTCAAGGTTCATTCATGTTGTAGCATATCAGTACTTTGTTCCTTTGTATGAATGTGTGTGTTTGTGTATGTATATGTGTATATATGTGTGTGTGTGTGTGTGTGTGTGTGTATAGTTCATACGTTCATTTAATCACCCTCTTGGTCAATTATTTGCTATATTGACCAAGAGGGTTGACTTGAGAATGATCAGACTTCATTAATTATAGTAATTATATATATATATATATATATATACATATATATATATATATATATATATATACACACACACACACACACCATATTTTGTCTTTTCATCAGTTGGTA
Source organism: Molossus molossus (assembly GCF_014108415.1). NCBI lineage: Eukaryota > Metazoa > Chordata > Mammalia > Chiroptera > Molossidae > Molossus > Molossus molossus. Next base: position 61,260,144 of record NW_023425345.1, on the reverse strand, counting down.
TTTGAGTTGTTTCTACTTTGGTTGTTATGAATAATGCTGCTATGAACACAACATTTTGTGTGGCTATATGTTTTTATTTTTCTAAGATGTGTATACCTAAGGGTGAAATTTGCCGAGTCATAAGGTAACTCTACGTTTGACTTTCTGAGGAACTGCCAAACATTTTTACAAAATGACTACACTATTTTACATATACCTAGGAATAAAATCACTGGGTCATATGGTAACTTTATGGTTAACATTTTGAGGAACTACCAAAATTTTCCAAAGTGACTACCATTTTTCATATAAAGTGGTATCTTGTGGGTTTAGAAGTATATATATTTAGTTTTATTTTTTATCTTCACCTGAGGATATGTTTGATTTTAGAGAGAGGAAGGGAGAGAGAGAGAGAGAGAGAGAGAGAGAATGAGAGAGAGAGAAAGAGATGTGAGAGAGAAACATCCTTCAGTTGCCTCCAGTACGCACCCTGACCAGAGATCGAACCTGCAATATTTTTGGTATATGGGATGATGCTCCAACTAATTGAGTCACCCAACCAGGGCCATATCTTGTGTTTTTTGATGTGCATCTAGTGACAGAATGTTGAGCATCTTTTCTTGTACTTACTAGTCATATATTCTTTGGAGAAATGTCTATTCCAATACTTGAAAAAATAGTTTGTTTTTTCATTGTCAAGTTGTTAAGTGTTTCTTATATATTCTGGATACTGTCTCCTATGAGATACATGATTTTCAAATATTTTCTTTCATCCTGTGGGTTTTTTTTATTTTATTTTCATTTTCTTGATGGTGTCCCTTGAAGTACAAAAATTTTTAATTTTGATGAAATCTTATTCATCTATTTTTCTTTGGTTGCTTATGCTTTTCTTGTCATATCTAAAACAATTGCCTAATTCAAAAATATCCTCCTATGTATTCTTTTAAGAATTTTATAGTTTTAGCTCTTACCTTTAGGTCTGTGACCCATTTTGAGTTAGTTTTTTTGTAGACATTTAACTTCATTGTTTTTCATGTGGATATCCAATGTGGTTTCAGCAACATTTGTTAAAAATATTCTTTCTCCATTAAATTGTCTTGGCACATTTATTAAAAGTCACTTGATCATAGCCTGGCTGGTGTGGCTCAGTGGTTGAGCATCGACCCATGCACCAAGAGGTCGCTGGTTTGGATCCCAGTCAGGGCACATGCCCAGGTTGTGGACCAAATCCCCAGTGGGGGGCATGCAGGAGGCGGCCAGTTGATGTTCTCGCTCATCAATGTTTCTATCTCTCTCCTTCCCTCTCTCTAAAAATCAATAAAGAAAAAATATTTTTAAAAAATCAAGTGATCTGCTCTGGCCAGCTTGGCTCAGCGGTTAGAGCGTCAGCCTGCGGTCCGGAGAGACCCGGGTTCAGTTCCCGCTAAGGACATGTACCTCGGTTGCAGTTTGTCCCTGGCCCTGGTTGGTTGTGCGGGTGGCAGCCACTCGATGTGTCCCTTTCACATCGATGTTTCTCTCTCTCTCTCATCTTCCTCGCTCTCCCTCCCACTCTATCTGAACAAAAAATAGAAAAATGTCCTCAGGTGAGGATAAAAAAAAATAAAAATAAATCAATAAAAAAAAAAAAAATCAAGTGATCATAACTGTAAGGGTGTGCTTCTGTATTCTAAATTCTATTCCATTTATTAACATGTCTGTCCTTTTGCAGTACCATAGTGTTTTTCTTTCTTTTTTATTAATTTATTTTGTTACAGATGTTTCTCCTTTTTTTCCCCATTGACACCCTCCTCCCCATTGCTCCCACCCCATCCCCGGCTTTGTTGTCCATGTCCATTGGTTATGCGTACATGCATGTAAGTTCTGTGGTTTATCTCTTTCCTCCCCCCAACCTCCTCTTCTGAGGGTTGTCAGTCTGTACCCTACTTCCACGTCTCTGGGTCTACCCTATTCCTCAGACTGTTATGTTCATTACATTCCACAAATAAGTGAGATCATGTGATATTTGTCTTTCTCTGCTTGGCTTGTTTTGCTTAGGATAATACTTTCTAGGTCCCTCCATGTTGTCTCAAAGGATAAGAGATCTTTCTTTCTTACAGCTGCATAGTACTCCATTGTGTATATGTACCACTGCGTTTTTATCCATTCGTCTACTGATGGACACTTGGGCTGTTTCCAGATCTTAGCTAGTGTAATTAGTGCTGCTATGAACATGGGGGTACATATATTCTTTCTGATTGGCGTTTCAGGCTTCTTAGGGTATATTGCTAGAAGTGGGATCACTGGGTCAAATGGCAATTCGATTTTTAATTTTCTGAGGTGACACCATAGTGTTTTCCATAGAGGCTGCACCAGTCTGCATTCCCAACAGCAGTGCACTAGAGTCCCCTTTTCTCTACACCCTCGCCAACACGTTGTTTGATGATTTGTTGATGGCGGCCATTCTGACAGGTGTGAGGTGATACCTCATTGTTGTTTTAATTTGCATCTCTCTGATGATTAGTGATGTTGAACATTTCTTCATGTCTCCTGGCCATTTGTATGTCCTGTTTGGAGAGGTGTCTATTGTTTTGATTATTGTAACTTTGTTGTTAAGTTTTGAAATTATTTTACTGATTCTTAAACAGACTTTGAACTGCTCTTTTTCGGTTTCCATTTACACCCACGTACAGAGGTATTTGCGTCTTTAGGGGATTTTTACAGTATGCATTAAGGTGCTTCTCAGTCTTCTTCATTGGTAGCTTAAGGTTCAGCTTTCTTATGTCTACAAATTCTTTATTCACTCTTTCATCTCCTGTCAAGCCTCCAATTTTTGTTGTTTCTATTTATGCTGATTTTGTGTGCCTTAAAAAGGAAATCCTTTATTGTTGCTTTAGCAGGATTTACGGAGAGAACAAAAGTAGTTAAGTCTAGCCCTGGCCGGTTTGGCTCAGCGGTTAGAGCGTCGGCCTGCGGTCCGGAGAGACCCGGGTTCGGTTCCCGCTAAGGGCATGTACCTTGGTTGCAGTTTGTCCCCAGCCCTGGTCGGGTCGTGTGGGTGGCAACCACTCGATGTGTCGCTCTCACGTCGATGTTTCTCTCTCTCTCTCACTCTCACTCTATCTGAACAAAATATCAAAAAATGTCCTCGGGTGAGGATAAAAAAAAAAAAGTAGTTAAGTCTACATTCTTTTTTTTTTGTTAATCTTCACCCGAGGATATTTTTTTTCCTTGACTTTTAGAGAGAGTGAAATGGAGGGAGGGAGCGAGAGAGAGAGAGAAACTTTGATGTGAGAGAAACACATCAATTTGTAGCCTCCCACACATGCCTTGATTGTGGCCAGGGATTGAACCTGCAACCCAGGTACGTGCCCTTGACTGGGAGTCAAACCCCCGACCCTTCATTGTGCAGGCTGATGCTCTAACCACTAAGCAACACTAGCTAGGGCTTAAGTCTACATTCTTAATTAGGAAAAATTCTTTAATATCTTATATAAGTGATCTAGACCTGTTGCCTAAACTTCAGCATCCACATTCTCTTTAACTCCTATAATCTGGGTTGTATTTCCTCTCTTATGCTAAAACTGCATTCTTTAAAGTCATGAATGACCATTTCACAGCCAAATCTAGTGGTCTTCCTCTAGTCCTTATTCCCTTTCTCTTTGTGGCTTTTGAAACCTTTGACCATGGGTCTTATCTCTTTTTTAAGCTTTTATATTTCATCTCCTTTAATCATCTTGTTACCTGATGACTTCTGTTTTTCTTTCTACCTTGAATTGTAATACATTCACATTGTTGTGCAATCTCCAGAACTTTTATCTTGTAAAACAGAAACTCTGTACCCTGTTTTTCCCTCCCCATAGCCCCTGGGGACCACCATTCTAGTTTCTGTTTCTATGAGTTTGACTACTCTCAATACCTTACATAAGCGGGATCATACAGTGTTTGTCTTTTTGTGACTAGCTTATTTCACTAAATATAATGTCCTCAAGTTTCATCTATTTGCAGCATGCGTCCAAATTTAATTACGGGTAAATAATATTCCGTTGTATGTACATACTACATTTTATTCATTCACCAGTGGACAGACACTTCCATTGCTTCAGCATCTTGGCTATTGTGAATAACACTGCTATGAACATGGGTGCCCAAATATCTCTTTGAGACCCTGCTTTCAAATTCTTTTGGAAATAGCAATCACTATATCATATGGTAATTCTGTTGCTACGTTTTTGAGGAACTTCCATACTGTTTCTACATTGGCGACACCATTTTATTTTATTATTATTTTTAATCCTCACCTGAAGATAGTTTCTATTTATCTTCAGATAGAGTGGGAGGGAAACAGAGGGAAAGAAAGAGAAAGAGAGAGAGAGAGAGAGAGGAGATCGACTTGAGAGAGACACACACCAACTGGTTGCCTCCCACAGGGCCCTGACCAGGGCTGGGATGAACAGCAACCAAGGTACATGCCCTTTGCAGGAATTGAACCCATGACTCATTGGTCCGTGGGCTGATGCTCTACTGCTGAGCCAAACCAGCCAGGGAGGCTGTACCATTTAAAATTTCCCCAACAGAGCACAAGGGTTCCAGTCTCTTTTCCCTTTCTCTACATATTCTTTTATTTGGAGAGTTCATGTTTTATATCAGCTAACATCACTGAATTACTCTCAAACATTTATTCTCAGCTCCAATCTATTTCTCAAACTCTAGCTTCACATTTATAATTGCATGCTATTTAGAGTCATTTGATTCTGGCCGGTATGGCTCAGTGGTTGAGCATCGACCCATGCACCAAGAGGTCGGTGGTTTGATTCTTGGTCAGGACACATGCCCAGGTTGTGGGTTCAATCCCCAGTGGGGGGCATGCAGGAGGTGGCCAATTGATGTTCTCTCTCATCGATGTTTCTATCTCTCTCTCCCTCTCACTTCCTCTCTCTCTCTAAAGCCAATAAAAGAAAAAAAATATTAAAAATGAAGAAATAAAGTCATACTGTGGTGAACTCAAATTCACTATCCCTAGTTTTTTTTCTCCCCTAAAATTTATTTCTTCTTTGGGAATAATAGAAATCCCACTATTTCCAGCCATAGAAGCTTGATAGTTGTGTTGTCTTTTTTTTTTTTTTTTATCCTCACCCGAGGACATTTTTCCATTTTTTTGTACAGATAGAGTGGGAGGGAGAGAGAGGAAGAGAGGGAGAGAGAAACATCGACATGAAAGGGACACATCGAGTGGCTGCCACCTGCACAACCAACCAGGGCCGGGGACAAACCGCAACCAAGGTACGTGCCCTTAGAGGGAACCGAACCTGGGTCTCTCCGGACCGCCGGCCGACGCTCTAACCGCTGAGCCAAACCGGCCAGGGCTGTGTTGTCTTTTTCTATTTGATTTCACTTTCTTTTTCAGAATTAATATTCAATGAGCTTCCAAAAAAACCCTAGTTCAAGCTTTTACCAATTTTCTCTCCTCTTACTGGTTGTCCTGCCTAGACCAAATCTTACTGAGGTGTCATTTTCATTGGGTCACAGTCCCAGTACAACAATAATAAATGCTTCCTCTTTAAATGTGAATGTGTTATCCTGGCATTCAAATTACCAAAGAATCAGTCCTTTATCTTATCTTTCTTGTTTTGTGTTTGTCTTCTAGAAACTTATCTTCTCTTCTCTTTCCTTTTCCTACCTTTCTGAACTTTTTTCTGTTATTTTATTTTGTTTTATTTTATTATTTTATTTTATTATTATTATTTTTTTATCCTCACCCGAGGACATTTTCCCATTTTTTGTTCAGATAGAGTGGGAGGGAGAGAGAGAGGAAGAGAGAGAGAGAGAGAGAGAGGGAGAGAGAGAGAGAGAGAGGGAGAGGGAGAGAAACATCAACACGAAAGGGACACATTGAGTGGCTGCCACCCGCACGACCAACCAGGGCTGGGGACAAACCGCAGCCGAGGTACACGCCCTTAGCGGGAACCGAACCCAAGTCTCTCTGGACCGCAGGCCGACGCTCTAACCGCTGAACCATACTGGCCAGGACTATTTTATTATTTTAAATTTGCTTCTTAAATTTGCTTTTCCCCAAGCTCTGTTCCTGGCTCTCTTCTCAAACAACACATTCTCCATGAGTGAAGCTGTACCCGCATAGATTCAGTTATTTGACAATACCTAACTCTCTATATCCAGCATAGGTCTCAGTTCAGGTCTTGAACCCATATATCCACATGCTTATTGGACAGCTTCACTTGAACAGTCACAATATGTATAAAATCAAAGTTCTAAAAATTCCCTCTAAAATTGCTATTATTTATATGTTGTCTAGTTCAATGAATGACCCTATCATTTACCTAGACCCTAACTCAGAAATTTGGGAGTCATTCTGGAACCTCTTTTTCTGCTCCCACATTTAAGTAGTAATGTTGTCATTTGGAGTTTACCCCTCAACATCTCTTATTCTTTTTTATCCTCAGCTGAGGACATTTTTGCATTTTTATCTTCAGATAGAGTGGGAGGAAGAATGGGAGGAAGAAAAAGAGAGCAACATTGATGTGAGAGAGACACATTGAGTGATTGCCACCCACACGACCTCAACCAGGTCTGGGGACAAACTGTAACAGAGGTGCGTGCCCTTAGTAGGTGCCGAACCCTGGCCTCTCTGGCCCGCAGACAGATGCTCTAACGGCGGAGCCAAACCGGCCAGGGCAACATCTCTTGTTCTTTTCATTTCACCCTTAATGCTGTTGCCTCACCCAGGTCATCTTCTCATGGCTAGACTACTTCAAGTCCTAAATAGTTTATGCCTTCAGTCTTGAAACTCCTCCAAGCTGCTACTTTTAAAAAATACCAATATGGTTATGCTATTGCCTTGCATAAAACCCTTTCAATTGTTCTCTTCCACTTAAAGGATAAAGTGAAGTGCAAAGCTCACCAAATGCCATTCAGGTTTATCAGGATTTGGACCCTGCTTTGCCCTTTAGCCATATCTCTCACTGGACACCCTTGCCTCCAAACCATACTCGACCATTTTTGAGCAAAAATTGTTCTCTCTCTTTACTTTCTTATATTGTTTCATTTACAGGAAACATGCTCCTTACCCTTTTCCATTCCCTTCTGACTCACAAACTCACTTTTAAATATTTAACTCAGCCCTGGCCGGTTTGGCTCAGCGGTTAGAGCGTCGGCCTGCGGTCCTGAGAGACCTGGGTTCGATTCCCGCTAAGGGCGTGTACCTCGGCTGCGGTTTGTCCCCGGCCCTGGTTGGTCGTGCGGGTGGCAGCCACTCGATGTGTCCCTTTCACGTCGATGTTTCTCTCTCTCTCTCTCTCCCACTCTATCTGTACAAAAATTGGAAAAATGTCATCGGGTGAGGATAAAAAATAAATAAATAAATAAATAAATAAATAAATAAATAAATATTTAACTCAGGCAACACCTCCTAGATGCCTCTTCTGACTCCCCTATGGCAGCATTAAGTACTCTCTCCCTTGTTCTTTTTTTTTTTTATCCTCACTTGAGGACATTTTTCGATATTTTTTTCAGATAGAGTGGGAGGGAGAGGGAGAGGGGGAGGGAGAGAGGGGGAGAGAGAGAGAGAGAGAGAGAGAAACATCGACGTGAAAGGGACACATCGAGTGGCTGCCACCCACACAACCCAACCAGGGTCGGGGACAAACTGCAACCGAGGTATATGCCCTTAGTGGGAACCGAACCTGGGTATCTCCAAACTGCAGGCCAACGCTTTAACCACTGAGCCAAACCAGCCAGGGCTCTTCCTCATTCTTTACTGTCTTCTGTGGAGCATTCAATATATTTTGTTTCACTCACTTATTTGCATATATGCTTCTTTTAGTGAGTCTGCGATATCCTTGAAGGTAGATGCCGTTTCTCATTCATCTTTCATCCCCAGGACTTGGTTTCAATGCTTCCCACAAAGAGTGCTTAACAAATCTTTGTTGAATCATACATCTTTCCAAACACTGTTCTAGCTGAAATAATCTATGTGTAATTTCTTGAGTGTACTTTTTTGTTAAGATGATTTCTTTTTTTTGAAATACTCAAGAAGCTATATAAAGTAATAGTTGAGAACATGATTTTGAAGCCAGACAGCCTGAATTTAAATACTGCCTCAGTCACTCTTTAATTGTGTGAACCTAAATTCCTTGTGCCTTAGTTTCCTCATATTTAAAGAATAATTTCTGTCATGTAAGTGTTTTTGTGATGATGAATCCCCATTTTACCTAAAAAATATGCTTAGAATAGAAATCAGCAAATGCTAAGCACTCAGGAATATTAGCTAATATTATCATTACTTCAGTCAATATATTTAAACTTGACTTTCCTCTTTGCTGGTCAGAACTAATTTTGAGAGAAAATGCAAGTCAAATAATATTTCAAAAATTAGATCAAATAGTAATTGCTGCCCCTCAAGATGCCAGGAACAATGAAAATCCAGTTAATATTAGTTTATTCCAGTTTTGAAAATTTTTATCTTGTTTTCTATGTCGACAAGCAGTATCAACCTCAGGTTTTGCTTAGTGTTGCAGTCTAACAAACACATTCGGTCAGGAGTCTTCCATTCATCCCTCAAGAGGTTGGCAACACTTTCTGGTGGCACAGTAAATTTTATGACTTCCTAGAGTTTGAATAAGTATATCAATTGATATGTATTTCAAATTTGTTGGATTTGATCTAGTCATAAGTGGAGAGAAAACATTCACTAACCATCAATAACATCAAAGGAATGACTGACTAGGCATGTAGTTCTCTTTTTCTCCCCACTTTGTGAGAAAGATTCTTTGTGGGTTAGTTTCTCAGCCATATCTATGACTAATCAAGCATATGACTAATATATGTATATGTGGCTAAATCAAAGCCTCACATTTTTTATTTATTTTTATTTTTTTTTTACGATTGCCTGGTTATCGCTACAAAGCTGCATCACACAATTGGGAAGCAGTGCCTTTCTGAAAGCCATCACACACACACACACACAAGTGCACGCACAGCACATCAGGTGAGAAAAAGCTTATCAGTATAAAATAAAATGGCTTAGGGATTCGGCAGTGCTGATTTTTCTTAAATTATTTTCCTTCTTTTGGAAAGAAAGCACAAAACCTTTGAATTCATAGTCAACTAAAGGCTGAGGTTAACTTGCCAGTAGCAGGTTTGAGAAATGAAAGCTAACATCAGGGGACAGATATTTTCTTTTACAAATATCACCCTATTATGTACTGTTCTTCATCGCCCACGTCCAAACGGCTACTCGACCTATGAAACGAATCGCACCATGAGCACAGATAACCCCGGGCTTCAGGTCTGTAATCTGACTGTGGCCATCAACAGCCAGAAATGAGTTTCTTTCTAATCAGCCTTCCATCAGTCCCCAGTCACTCATAAAAAGGAGCATGGGAGGGGAGGATTCACATTGCTCTTTCTTCAGCACCAGGGTTCTGGACAGCGCCCCGAGCGGGCTGCTGTTCTCAGGCTCCTTTCTCAATCTGTCAGGCGCAGCTACTGCCTCTTTAGTACCCCCTGCTGCAGAGAAGGAAAATTACACCGGGATCCATGCAGCCTGCAATGATGATGTTTTCCAGTAAATACTGGGCAAGAAGAGGGTTTTCTCTGGATTCAGCGCTGCCCGAAGAGCATCAGCTACTTGGCAGCTTAACAGTGAGTACTGAGTTGCTGGCTTTCTCTAGGGAGTCTTTTCTAGGGTGGCGATCATCTCATCCTGCCATATTGTCATATGGACACCTGGTGTAGAGTAAGCATGCACACCTCAACTCCTTCCTCAATCATCTGTGTACCCTGCTTCCCTCCTGTTGGCCTTCAGTCTTCCTTCTCTCTCCATAAAGTAAAGCAGGTATACTGATAGTTACATGCTAAACTTCTTTTCCTCAAAATGTATAAGTACAAAGCAAAGAAGCTCTTGAACATCAATGAAAGGTTGTATAAACCAATGTCATATATCCATAACCAAAAAAGTGTGTAGAATTTTGAGAGGCCATTTATTATGAGAAGGAACAGGGAGAAGAAATGAAATAGATTTTCAGGGTTCCTGAAAGTTGACTATCTCCTCTACCCCATTCCACCTACAAAGCCTGATCTTCAAACACAGAAGTAATCTATTTTATTTTACTCCATAGGTGCTGGTTATTGGAATGAAAGAAAGATTGAGTTCCTTTCAAAAGTTTCCCTGTGTTGCTCATAACTCCATTTATTTTTCAGTTTAACTGATAGAGTAATGAAAGCAACACACCACTTGTTTCAATATTTAAGATAGTTTTTATATTTAAATATTAACAATAAAAAAGTAATATTTTGCAGAATTTTAGATTCTGATTTGAGGTAATAGTCATGGGATTTAATAAAAAAAGACACTGAAAAAAAATTCATATTCCTAGTCATTTAAATGATTGAATGATATTTTATTATTGCACTATCAGACTGTATCAATCAATTAAAATTCAGTCTTTATCACAGAAAAATCTGTTTTAATATTGTAGCTCTGTTTTAATATTGTAACTCCATGCCAGAGGGTTGTATTGTACTGGTATATTATTACTGCTAAAAATGTTGAAAAGTAATCAGGGCAAGTTTTGTAGAATTATTTAAATCAATTTGTAAAAATGAAACTAAAAACTTAAACAGATTTTCTAACATTTAAATTCATAAATATTTGGATGAGATATTACATGGAGGAATTTTGAAGGTATAATGTACCTCTAGAAGGAAACAAAAAAACCCTCAAGAGTTATGCTACTTAAATATATAAGATCTGTGTGTTATGTGGTGAGGAGGAGGCAGATGATTAGAGTAATAAGACATTTGAGGTTTTAATGATTGAATGTACAATCAAATGCCAATATCTGCATAAACATTTTTTCTCCCTCAAGTCATAAATAATAACCTATTTTTAATAATATATAAATCTAGAGAGTGAGGCAATACTAACATGTGAAAATAAAGCCAGTAGAGAAATCAGAGGAAGACAGTGGCAAATCACTATTCATGGGGTTCCAAATCTAACGTACTTTTCTCAGTTTCGTGAGGAAGTAATAGATTAGTGTGATTGTATTATCTCACTTTTTGCCAGGGAAAAAGTTCTCTGTTTACCCGATTCCTCATTTGCATGTACCAAAAAAAAAAAAAAAAAAAATACACCCTAATTTTGTTTTGTCAAATGAAAGTTTCCATCTTTTTTATCTGGCATTTATGACAATGTGAAACAAGTTTCTGGAATCTGCCATTTTTATCTTTAGCCAAATAGTCATTGCTTGGTCATGTGGTTAGTATCTTGAATGGCTAATAAAATGTTAATCTTTTTCAGTTTCTCAGATTAAACTTTTGTACCTAATGATTAGGTAGTTCTCTCCCCCTTCCTCTTTCTCCCCTTCACCCCACCCACACCTCCTCCCCTCCCCTCCTCTCCCCTCCCCTCCTCTCCTCTCCTCTGTGGCTGAATTTTAACAGCCACTTTTCAGATGTCATCTGCTGACACAGTTGGCCTTGTAGGAATACATCTCTTTGCACTGAACTTCTGCAGATAGATTCCCACTGGCAATGTGGACCTCACTGCAGAAAGTAAGGTTATCAATTTCAGTGCATGTCTGGACATTTTTCAGAATGAAATGAATATTTTGTTTTAAAGATTTAATTGAGATCAAAATTATTGTGAAAAATATACATTTGTTCTTTTTGTTATGTTTAGTAATTAATAATATAGTTTCCATATGAGTCAACTAGGCTGACAGATCAAATTTTATGCTGCAAAATAAACTTAGAAAGGCAGGAGTTATTCACATGTGAGATTTTTTACTTTATGATAGTCTGTTGCGCTGAAAGTGAATCAAATCTGATCCCCCTTTTATTTCCACCACTGGATGATATCTTAGAGCATTGGAAAATAGTTTCCAGGGTAAATGAGATCAATATTTAGAATCAAAAGTTATGAATTGACATAGCGACTTCTTGAGTTTATATGATTGCTGGGGCGTCCAGCATATGAATGGAATATGTGGGGGGGAAATCTAGTGAAAGAGAACTCTGGAATCCTAACTAATATTTATGTGTGTTTCTACCTTTCTGAAGCTAAATAAAGCTAGCTCCGGCAAAAGTGATGATAAAAAAGGCAACAAGGGCAGCAGCAAAAGTGAAACCGCTACTGAAAGTGGCAAGACGGCGGTTGTGTTCTCCTTGAAAAACGAAGTGGGTGGACTGGTCAAAGTGCTGAAACTCTTTCAGGTGAATGGAAACTATCATTACATAACTCTAGAAATGACTGTGTGCCCGGTTACACATCTGTCATCTGTTAATAGGTGTCACTGAGTCGTTTCGGGATGTTGAAATGTTTGAGAAAACCAAATTTCATGAGGCTTTACAAGGGAGGTTGGTCTGCCAAGCAATGGAATAAGCAGATTTGTGTGAAATATGTTTTATAAATTCAGAGTTAGGCCACTAGTAATTCTGCAGACTGTTTTCAGGTAGGCAGTTACTAGTTAAAAAATGTGAGCCTTACACTAGGAAATGCAAACACAGGAGGAGCCAGAGTATCTTTAAATATCAGGAGCCTGCAGCCTGGTTGGATCTAACATTTGAACCATGCCCAGGTCCTGGAAGCACATTGGTTGCAATGTAGGTATTCAGTATCTCCTAAGCCCCATGAACTTGCCATTTGTAAAAATGACTTTCTCTCCTTATATCTAAGTTTTCTCTTGCTCTTAAAGAAATGCATTAGGCTTGCCCAGGCCCAAATGGGTGGTTTGAACACTAAGAAAGAGTCTGCATGAGAAAGAGTTTTTGAAAAATCAAGAAAAACGATTGCCTTTTTTCCGGGGTGTACCTGATGGTTCCTCTACTCTTCAGGAAGTACCTTCCTTACCAATGCACTGGGGTGTGGGGACAGTGCTCTGATTAGAGAGGATAGGGAGCCCAGCTCTTTGAGGTGCCCTGGACTGCTGTGCAGTAAAGACATGGTTGAAATGACAGTCAGGATTCAGACCTGTGTTCTCCCAGCTTGGCTAAATCATAGCTGCTTCCTAGGTTCAATTTCTTCATTTGTGAAATAGCGATAACTCTTCCTACCCAACAAGGTTGTTGTGATGAAATAATAGGAGTGAAAATGCTTGGTCCAGTGTACAGATATGAGGCATTATTGTAAAGTCTCTTTGGTGACTGTAGCAGGGAATTAGCAGCCCGATTTGGTAAATATTTTCTTGCTCCTTTTTGACCTTGAAGAAAGGATCAGGCACCATAAACAGTGGTAATGGACATCTGGGGAAATATTTTACACGTAATTATAGTATCCAGCGCTGTCTGCATACAGTGCCCAAAGGCAGGCCAATTCCATTAGACAGCTGGGTGCTGTGGAAGAAACCCTGGAGAAGGAGTTAGCAGCCCTGCCTTTCACTTGGCCATCAGCTAGTCATGAGGTCTGAGCTAAACCACTTAACCCATCTGGACCTCAGTTCCCTTGTCTAAAAACATCTGTTCTGCTTCAACCAGAGGACATTAAGTCCGAAGTGACACAATCTGCATGCAGACTCTTGAACGTTGAACTCAATATTAGTCTTACCTTTATTGTCTGCCGGTTTAGAAAATGTGGCATTAGCGCAAAGGTTAATCAAAACAGAAATGTGGCATTTCGTTTCCTAGTCACAGGGCTAGTTCCTTTATACAGAAGAGGATGCTGTTTGATTCGCTCTGACTCTGGCACGAAAAACAACCTCTCCTGCTCCTGTGCTGAACATTCCGAGACCATCCAGGGGTGTGTCCAGAATTGTGCCGATAATCAGTGTACCGTCCACAGTGATGGGGCGGGGCCTGCTTATCTGGGAGTGGGTTAGGGTGGAGAGAACTTAGTCTTCAGTTAACGTAGGGAAAGGAAGACTCCATCCCTGGGGAAAATGAAACCTGAGGTTTAAGTATTACATTTCTGCTATTCCTCAAACATCTTATTGTAAGGAGACTTTTACCTCTGAAATCTATCGCGGGGTGGTAATTGCAACAGAACTTTCTTGTATGAAGCTAGCCTGGAGGTTGCTGAGGGAGAACAGTTACTAAGTGGTCCCATTTAGGGCTTTTGTTTGTTTGCTTTTTGGTTTCTTTTGGCCTTCAGAGACCCCCACTTGGCTGCTTTTCTTCCTTTGCTTTTCCTGCAATGTGGGCTACACTTTGGCCCCTGTTTCCTCAACATCATTCATTTTCGTAACACTGTCCCGATTTCTGCCTCTTGTACTGTATGCTATTTTTTCCAAAGATTATTTTATTTTTAAATATTAGTTTTTTAAAAAGTTTTTTTTCTTGCCCTGGCCGGTTTGGCTCAGCGGTTAGAGCGTCGGCCTGCGGTCCGGAGAGACCCGGGTTTGGTTCCCGCTAAGGGCACGTACCTCAGTTGCAGTTTGTCCCCGGCCCTGGTTGGTCGTGCGGGTGGCAGCCACTCAATGTGTCCCTTTCACATCGATGTTTCCCTCTCTCTCTCTTCCTCTCTCTCCCTCCCACTCTGTCTGTACAAAAAATGGAAAAATGTCCTCGGATGAGGATAAAAAAAAAAAAAAGTTTTTTTTCTTAATTGATTTTAGAGAGAGAGGAAGTGAGAGGGAGAGAGAGAGAGATAGAAACATCGATGAGAGAGAACACTGATTGGCTGCCTCCTGCGTGCCCCCCAGTGGGGGTCAGGCTTACAACCTGGGCATGTGTTCTGACCGGGAATCGAACCAGCACCCTCTTGGTGCCTGGGTCAACGCTCAACTGCTGGGCCACACCAGCCAGACTATTATTTTATTTTTAAACTTTAGTTTATAGTGGAAACTTTATACCATTATAAAACTAGGGATTTGTGTTTTAGTTTTTTTTTTTTTTTAGAAGAATATGAAAATAAAAATATAAATCTGGGGATGATATGATAATATGATCATTTAATTTCCTCCCCAAATAATCAAGCACACTACCAGAGGTATGTGGACTGCACTGGGAAATAATGATGTTTGGAACTACAACACATTTTACAGGGCCCTTTATATACCTAATGCCCCCTGCCCCCCCCCTTTTTTTTTTTTTTATCCTCACCCGAGGACATTTTTCCAGTTTTGTTCAGCTAGAGCGGGAGGGAGAGAGAGGAAGAGAGAGAGAGAGAAACATCGATGTGAAGGGACACATCGAGTGGCTGCCACCCGCACGACCAACCAGGGCCGGGGACAAACTGCAACTGAGGTACGTGCCCTTAGCGGGAACCGAACCCGGGTCTCTCTGGACCGCAGGCGGACGCTCCAACCGCTGAGCCAAACCGGCCAGGGCCCCTGCCCCTTTTTTAATAATGAGGTAGGAAAATGGATTACAGTCTCTACCTTATTAATAGAAACACTGGCTGAACACCTTTCCATAATTTCATCAACTAGAGAGAGAGGAGACTGTCTTTTCCTTTGTGGGCACTTGGCACCTTGAAGAGTTGAAGGAGAACAGCCTGTGGCATCTCTTCCATTGTGTCCTGGATGTACAGATGTTGCTTCTGTTTCCCCAGGAAAAGCATGTCAACATGCTTCACATCGAGTCCAGGAGGTCCCGGCGAAGGGGTTCGGAGGTGGAGATCTTCGTGGACTGCGAGTGTGGCAAAACGGAATTCAACGAGCTCATTCAGTTGCTGAAATTTCAAACGACAATTGTGACGCTGAACCCGCCGGAGAACATTTGGACAGAGGAAGAAGGCAAGGCTGGTTTTTGCTTGTCGGATGATTTTGCGAAGGGGAAAACACAATCTGTGAGCTAATGTTTTCGATCCTCCGCTGTGTTTCCAACAGAGCTAGAGGATGTGCCCTGGTTCCCCCGGAAGATCTCTGAATTAGACAAATGCTCTCACAGAGTTCTCATGTATGGTTCTGAGCTTGATGCTGATCACCCAGTAAGTGTCCAGTAGAATCCATTCCTCACGCGCTCTTGCAGCCCCACCCGTGTGCCTGGCACTGTGCCCTGTTCGTGCTATAATGCTTTACTGTAGAGCAATTCATCATTTAGTCCCCATGACTGAAAGCAGGCTTTTAAATGAGAAAGCTCCCCTGTAAATACGTGTTGGCTGGAAGCAGGTTAGAAAGATGGCAATCCCACAAAGCATTCATTTTTCAGAGGGTTGGATAGAGGAGGAGATTCTAAACCTGGGAGATTATTTCCGTGGAATTAGACAGCCTGAAATATACTTGCAGATGGGGACCCTTGGAAGAACGATGAACTGAAATTGATCACTCTGTGGGGAACCTTGGGGAGGACTTGGCGTTGGGGGCTCAGTGAGAGAATACAATTCTCAGTTAGGAGCAGAGTGATGGAGTGGACTCCAGTCTCAATGGAAAGGCCCAGGGTTTTAGAATAAGTCCGTGACGGAAGATGCATCTCTTCCCACATCTACCCAGAGTCTATTTACCATCATCTCTCCCCTACGCCAATAAAAATGACCACCTGGAAAGAAATATGATACGTAGGTAAGCATTTCCCACTATCCCCTTCCTCCTCCTTTACATTAGTTTTTATTTAACACAAGAGACCTGGAACTTCTTTATGGTCAGAACGAAGTACAGTTAATAGTCTGGGAGAAATAAGCAATGTCCTCATTTATTACAAGCATTTTTTCCCCAGTGCCCCTTGTCTATAAACAGGCAGATAAGAGGGTGAAATCTGAGCAGATCAGTCATGCTTACAGGAGTGTTTGTGGCCTGAGGGTATGGCTCACAGATATTCATTTTATTTAAGTGGAGAGAGTCTGCAAACCTGATGGTGGGCTTGATGCTGTGGCCCGGGGACCGGCGGCATCAGCAACACCCAGGACCGTGTGGTAACAAGCCCACACTCAAGTCTGAGAACTCTGTTAGAGAAAACAATGACAACTTCAACAAGAAGAAACTTTTCAATCAAACCAGTCATTTGGCATACTATACCACTTCAAACTAATTTATAACATAATTCATATAAATGGTCAAACATCTAATTCAATTGCATTATTCAAAAAAACTGAATTCACTCAAAGACACAGTGTGTCATACTTGCTGTCATAGCCTAAAGCTTCAGAATAATTCACAGGCAAGGCTCCTGAACATCAGAAAAACACTCAAAAGCGCCTTCAGCACTCACTCATTTGTCACCTTCCCTCCTCACCTCCAGAGGAGGCAGAATGAGCACAGAAGTCTGATTCAAGAGGACTGCCCAGACACCAGCTGTTCACTTGCAGAATGACCTTGGGCAAGTCCCTCTACCTCTGTGCCTCAAATTCATTATGTAAAAGTGGAAATAAAATTCTTATTGACCTCAAAGGGGCCTTTGAAAACCATAGTTAATACAACCAAGTGGAAAGCATTTTGGCAAGTAAATACTTAATTCCAGGAAGGGAAATGCTGTATTAAATCATCCCAATCAATGCCTGGACAGTAAAGGATTTCTTGATCACCTACCTGCAGTGCTCTCCTTAGTCTAGTTTGAAAGTTACTTACCTGGAGAAAGGGGGTCAACCCTTCTGATGGAACAGCCGCGGGAACCACTGACCTTGCTGAGAAGAAATGCATTCGGTACCCAGTGTACATTGTCCTGTGCTGAATTTTGTTCCATTATTCCTAATTACACCCACCTGATGACTCCTTTTTTTATTTTCTTTGCAGCCACTTTAAATAATTGCAAGTACTTAGCAACCTCCTACCTCCCTAATTTTTTCACCATACATATTTCTTTTATAAGCCTACCAAATGTTCTTTATGCAAACTTTGATATTAGTAAGTTGGTGTTTTTTTTTATGTTATTATTTGATGAGGATAAAAATGTTGTCTAAGGCACTTTCTTGTGCTTCAGAATGATCCCAGCCCTGAGGGGTCGCTGTGCAAGGGTGGCCCCTAGTCCAGGGATGGCTTCAGAGGGGCTTGGAAGTGAGTCAGGCTGCTGCGGCTCCCCGAAAGGGTGAAATACCTATCTAGGTCTGTGCCTCTTAAACCTAGATGGACAAACAGACCACCTGGAATATCTCCTCAAAATGCAGATGGGGTTCCTGAGATTCTGAGGAGGTGCACTCCCACTTGAGGCTGACGCCGGAGGTTTGAAGACCACGCTTTGAATAGCAAGGATCTAGACAGCGAAGGCCTTTCAAAGTGTGGTTCGGGGTCTGCCCACAAGGGGCTTGTTAATGTTTGAGAACTCATGTCCTAGCTCAGTGATGCTCAGCCTCGCTTTCCATTCAAATCATCTGTGGGGAATTAAAACATCTCCTGATACCAGGGTCTCATTTCAGAATGCTTGAATCAAAATGTCTGGGAACATGCCTAGGTTTCGAGTAGTATTTAAAGCTCCCCGGGTGATTCTAAAATTCCAGCAGGGTCGACTTATGTGGGATAGCTACTCGAGTGCCAACATACATTCAGCTGAGCACTTCGGGGTGTCGGCATGGTCTTCGGTTTCCCTTGATTTAAATTGAGAGAGAGAAGGTGGCTGTCCAGCAGATACTTTCTGGGTGTTAGGGTTGCCAGATGTACCAAGTAAATAGATGGGATGCTCAGTTAAGTTTTAATTTCAGGTAAACAACAAATAGTTTTTCTCTTAGAAGTACACCCCAAATATCGCACAAGTGTCCTGAATCTGTGTTTTATCTGGTTGCTTATTCCTGGCTTCGGCTGTGTCTCTGTGATGGCTCACGTAGCCAGCATCCCTGTTTTATTCTGCCGGTCCCTGGCTCAGTCCCGGAGGTCCGGATTGCCCACAGGCCGGTGCAGCCTGCCACCCTGGGCTAACGAGGCATGATGGGAGACCCTCTCCGCGTGCCTGGAAAAGGTGCAGGTGTTCACTGAGGGGAGATAACTGAGATTCTCCAGGAAGCCCAGCAGATTATGATGCTGTTACCATGGTGTCCGGTTTGGCAGGAACTGGAGAACAGATGCTGTGCTTTTCACACGACACTTTCCTTTTGTCACGGCCTGCTTTCTTTCTGAGATATAAACGTGCTTGGACCTCTGCAGTTTCGCCATCCCAGGCGGCCTGGGGTTACTAGTGGGTGTTGAAACTGACCCCCCTCTGCGGCAGGGTCCCCTTTGTCGTCATGACCCATTTGTGAGTGTGGTAACTATCACCACGAAGTTTTGTATGGACACATGTTAAGGCTTCATAAGCCTGCCCATGAGCCTCAGTTTAAAAACTCCCAATTCATCGCAAAAGAGAGAAAGGGCTAGCTTCCGGGACAGGAAAGTTCACTTCTGCAGGGGGTTTGGGTGGTCTCAGGGCACGCCATCTCTCTCCCTGTCAGCAACTCTCTTCTCATTCCTGAGAGAAAGGCTGTGGGCAATGGATGGGCTTCATTTCTGTCCCGCAGACAGTCCTGTGAAGGTTTCTGGCCTCAAGGCCAGCGCTTCAGCCAGGAGAGAGACTGGACCATTTTCTATGAGTCTCAGTTCCTGTTGAGCAGCTGCCTTGCAGAAGGCGGCTGGGTCTGTGTGGGTCTGTGCAGGTCTGTGCGGGCCTGAGTGGCTCTGTGTGGGTCTGTGTGGGTCTGTGCAGGTCTGTGTGGGTCTGAGTGGGTCTGTGTGGGCCTGAGTGGGTCTGTGTGGTCTGTGTGGGTCTGTGCAGGTCTGTGTGGGTCTGTGCAGGTCTGTGTGGGCCTGAGTGGGTCTGTGCGGGCCTGAGTGGGTCTGTGTGGGTCTGAGTGGGTCTGTGTGGGTCTGTGCAGGTCTGTGTGGGCCTGAGTGGGTCTGTGCGGGCCTGAGTGGGTCTGTGTGGGTCTGTGCGGGTCTGTGTGGGTCTGTGCGGGTCTGTGTGGGTCTGTGGCAACTCACCTGTCAGAGCCCATTTTCCCAGCGGCGGTCTCCTTGCCTAGCCTCCCTTCTCAGAGTGGCCACAGCTTCCTGCTTATCTTTTGGGGCTGCAGCAGTAGAAAGTTAAATTGAAACAATTCCTTCTGGGCTTCCAGCAGTTTGAAGAAACACCTTGGGAAAGAACTGATTATCTTAAAGTACCCGAAGAGAAAGGAAATGGAAAGCCTGTTGACAAGAGGAGAGATTTTTGAGTAAACCAAGAAGTCCTCTCAGAAGGGTTCCACTTGACTGAAGGATGACAGACAGGATGTTTAATTTCCCCGGTGTTATGACGATGGGTAGAAGTCCTGAAGTTGCTAAAGACTTGTCAGAATCATAGGAACTCAGAGTGGAATGGAGCTGACCTGCTGTCCTGTGCATGAATCACTTAAAATTGATTTTGCATTGTGTGGCTGTACTCATAAAATACAGCAAAACCTCTTTAATTCATACTAATTTGTGAATTTGATAAATATTGTGAACGATAGAGTTTTAAATAAATGCACATTTACTGGTCATTTACAGAAAGCAATTACATTTAGGCTAACTTACCAAACAACCAGGTTAAAGGGATCAAATAACCAGGTTTAATGGCAAGGATCAGGTTAATTTGTGATGAAGACCAATTACATGTAAATGAAAACCAATGGATGTGGTTCACAGTATCGATTTGCTTTCCTGAGTCATTCTGCCTACGTAGTAGAAAAGCAAATTTTAGCCTGAATTCCCACACTTCCCAAATTAGTACAGTCTGGGCTTAACGAGGTTTTACTGTAAGCACCCTTCGCTTCCACCTGTGTCGCCAAGATGGTCACGCAAGGGCACAATTTGCATTTGAATTGCACACTCAACTCCACCTGATTTTCTTTCAGGCCTTCTGCAGCTCGGTTTTTGGCACTCTGTTAAATAACTTAATCTCTTTTCTGTTTAAGGGATTTAAGGACAATGTCTATCGACAGAGAAGAAAGTATTTTGTGGATGTGGCCATGAGTTATAAATAGTAAGTACGCATAACTGTTCTCCGCAACTTGTCGCTGGCTGGTTGGAAAAAGCACATGCCGTGTTACACAGACCCGTCTTCTCTCCGCTTTCACTTTTCCGAAGGCAGACGCGAACCATTTTAAACGCTCACCAGCTCCGCAGCCTTTAAATGCCAACACGGGTGTTTGACATCCCGGTATAATTGTAAAAGAATGAGACCTGCGGGCCACATGCCAAGTGCTGCATTTTCACTATTGTGTTCACAGCTCCACTAAGGAGCCGTTTCTGTCCACTCTGCAGGGCCCAGGAAATGTGTTCTCATCTTACTTTTGACTTGACTTTTCAGTAACCTCCTCCCAATGAAAGTAGAGAACTCAGCAAGAATGGTGAAAGGGCCCATGGAAGCAGCTGTAACGAAATGTGTTTGCTTTATGTGGGAAGGGAAACGCCCTTTCATTGGAGGTTATGGAAGAGTGTCATACCCTCCTGGGTTGGGAGGAAATCGGAGAACCTCAGGCTTGGGGCGAGGATGTGCGCCGTGCATGGTGCATGGTGCTGGGTGGCGGGATTCTGCGACAGGCAACAGTGCGGAGTGTTGACTGCAGCCTATATCTAGTCGATGTTAGGCCTCGATTCATTGTGCTCACACTACTAGAACTTGTAGATCATTACGGCCCTGTCTTGACTGTCTGGTATGTGTTTTTTATTCTAGTTGAGACTAGGTGAGGAACTTGACTGTCCTTTGGGGCAAGTTTGTCCTTGGTGAGAATTTAGGACGTTACGTGTGTTATACAAGGTATCACTGTTACCTTTCTCCTCCCTCCCTCCCTCCCTCCCTCCCTCCCTCCCTCCCTCCCTCCCTCCCTCCCACCTTCCTTCCTTCCTTCCTTCCTTCCTTCCTTCCTTCCTTCCTTCCTTCCTTCCTTCCTTCCTTCCTTCCTTCCTTCCTTCCTTCCCTCCTTCTCACCTGAGGACAGTTTTCCATTTATCTTCAGATAGAGTGGGAGGGGGAAAGAGAGAGAGAGAGAGAAAGACATCAATGTGAGAGGGACACATCAACCCGCACAACCCCGACCAGGGCCGGGGACAAACTGCAACAGAGGTACATGTGAATCGAACCTATGACCCTTTGGTCCTCGAGCTGACGCTCCAGTCGCTGAGCCAAACTGGCCAGGGCCCTTCCTTCCTTTTTAAGAAATATGACACGCAAGTGCTTAAAGCAAACGAGAGGCGTGCATCTCACACCTCTGAGTGGGCCAGTCATTTCCTCATTCCTCCTCACTCCTCGTTTCCCCGAAGCTTCGGTGCCCCCCTTCCCTCCTCCTAAGCTCACACACGCTCCATTCTTGCTCCACTGTTTCTAACCCTGAAAGCCAGGACTACTTGGCACACGCTTTTCCACGTGTGTCTACTCCATTCTCATCCCCTCTGTTCCACACGGCTTCTTGAGCCTTTTTAGGCGACTGTGACCTTCTACCCCCTCACAGTGTCAGTGTGCTGATGGCTTGCCCTGGCCCAAGCCCAACCTCACGCCCCTTTGACCCTCAGCACTGTCGCGCTCTAACCCTGTCTTCCAGTGTTTCCCTGTCAGATTGCTAAGAGAGCACTCTGGCCCGAATTTGATTTTCTTAAAAAAAAAAAATTTTTTTAATTGATTTTAGAGAGAGAGGAAGGGAGAGGGAGAGAGAGATAGAAACATCGATGAGCAAGAACATCGACTGGCCGCCTCCTGCATGCCCCTCACTAAGGATTTGGCCCACAACCTGGACATGTGTCCTGACCAGGAATTGAACCGGCGACCTCTTGGTGCATGGGTTGACGCTCAACCACTGAGCCATACTGGCCGGGCTCAAACTGGATTTTCTACATCAGGCCCTGAGAAGGGGTTGTGCCTGTCAAGACTAGCTCCCCCGGGTTCACAGGCCCTCCCTGTGGGGTCAGACCATGCCTGCATATACGGGTCCTTAGAAGGGGATGGGCAGGACATGCCTTTGGGACCTGTGGGGACGGTCAAAGCTCGGTGCTTGGCAGAGCCTTTTCCTTTAGATAAAAGGTAGATAAAATGTATTTTATATGTAGATGCTATATTTAATGTCTTATATATAAGAACAGCATATAAATGCACGTATGTAGTATATAAAGGATTTTGTTAGCATAATGATCAAGGAACTAGCTCAGGTGTTATTTATTCTTCTTGACATAGCCCAGAAACTGGTCAGAGGCAAGCTGGTACTGCCTAACAGCACTGGTATATATGAGTCCACCAGTTTTAAAGCGTCGATATGGGGAGGCTTTGGCTTTAAAGCAAACATGTTTATATAGAAAGGAGAGGACAAGAGCACATGGTTGAAATGAGGAAGGGTGAGGCCTGTAAAGTATTCACAAGTTTGCATTTGCCATATCTCCTCTGCTCAAGAGGGACACGAAGATGTGGAGTCTGTGGGAAACAAAGGTACAAACCGGAGGTTGGAAATGGTGGAGGTTTTACACAAAGGAGGGCTGGATGGAGCTGGAGCGCTCCAGGGTCCAGCCTGTTTACAGAGGGGTGTGCAGCTCCAGGGCCTGGCTCTCCGTCACCGAACGTCCAGGGGCCCTAGGCAGGCAGGACACTGGCAATTCATCGTTTCACAGGGAGAGATGTCTCTCGTATGACTCACAAACTCTCCCTGTTGTCGTGATACCAGAGAGGCCAAATTATAACCTGAAGTTTATTCCGTGGAGATACAGTATTTAACTAAGAGCGTTTGGGATCCATTATAACCCTCTCCCCTGGAGCTGAGTCAGGCTGACTACATAGAATAACAAAGTGATTGAAAACTGGGGCATTGGAGCCAGACACGCTGGGGTTTGAGTCCTGTCTCCTTTGCTTCCTAGCGAGGTGGTCAACATCATGGTGCTCCGGGTCCTCATCTGGGAAGAGTGTCTAACAAGAGGACCCCTCTCACAGGGGGGGATTAGTAAGGATTACTTCACACAGTGCCTGGTACATGGTTTGTGATCCTAACTGTCAGTTGTTATTACATCTTCCCCCTTTCCTCTGTTCCTGACTGTCTCCAGCTTCCAGGTGACCTATTGTTTAATTCTTTAGCTGTGTTAACACCATTGTTTTTGCTGCCACCTTAACAAATACTGTAGTTCAAATGTCCCTGGAAGTCATCCTTGGAATAAAACTCCTTCGGTTTCCCATTTAAAGACTGTTGTATATACCGATGCTTTTTGGGCTGACCAACATCCTTCTTTATGGAGAGATTTTGTAGAAAGCAATCATATTCCCATTTATGTGTGTGTGGAAAGCTGCCAAAACACTGATAACAGATTGCCAGCTGCCTCGGGTGCATCTGGGGTGGAGAGAGTGAGGGAGGTGCCCAGGGGGTGCTTACGTCTGGACATGACCCCGGGACTTTGCGAATGTAGAGAGAAGGAGGTCATCTCTTAGTGCCCTTGATGCCATCACTGCTCTGGCTTCTGTGGGAAGAGGTTGAGGGAGGACGAGGCCAGCCATTTGTGTGTGTAAATGCATGTGTGTTTGCAAGCGGAGGGCGGGGCTTAAGCTTGTTTCTGGTGCTGGTGGGGGCGGGGCACAGGTACAATAAGTCCTTAATGGGCTTGGGTCATTGTCTCCAGCTTGCCATGCAGTAAGTGAGGTTTGCTTTTATTTTTCAAAAAACAAAGCTACAGTTTCTAGTTGAAATAGGTCTTTTTCTAGTGCTAATGGTTTTCTGAGTGAGCAAAGGAAAAGATGTCAATACAATAATTACTTCAAAGACGCTCATTTGAATGGCTTTTGGCAGTGTGCTGTGATCTGATTTCCAAACCAAAGCTTGAACCACCGGTCTGAGAAGCAGGTCACTGGAAACTGGGGTGGTCCTGAAAAACCCAGCATATGAGGTCCCTGCAAACATAGTTTGGTGATAAAAGGAGAGACCATTCTGACATGGGGTGACCAGTTCAGTTCCCTGTTCACAGTTCGTTAAGGCTTTCAGGACACTGAGAAGTTAAATGTATGGTCAGAAATATAGACAAAGACAGAGTAGAGATGGTTTGGGGTCAACACAGGGGTCGACAGGACGTAGTCTGAGGTGTCTAAAAGCAAGGGGAAGGAAAGATAAGAAGCACAGACTAGTATCTGTGGAAACCATGGCCAGGAAGCTCTCCAGGGAATTTGTGTTGAATGCTGTATTTTCTATGATGGTCTTGAAAGGATAAAGCAGGGGGAAAGAATCAACACATGCAGAGAAAAATGAAACAATTCCACTCTATGATGATAAAACAGCAGGCTCCAAGTCTGCATAACCGCGAACATGAACGAGGAGAGGGGACGGGGACTGTGGCAGCACTCTGGGACTCGTCCACAGGTGCCCCTCAGGTGAGTTTCTGATTGACAGCGCCGCCGAGAAACATGATTGATTACCCAGAGGCCCACTGCGCCTGCAGACATGCCCGGGCTCTGTGGCCACAGAGTGTCGGGAAGACCTAATTGCCTCACCAGTAACGGCAGGAGAAACACTCGTTAGTGCAAATACCATTTGCACTGTTTTAAAATCATGTGTGAGGGATGCGGATCACAGCCTGTCCTCCCCAATCTAAATTAGAGAAATTCTAGTATCAACAAAGAAGTACCCCAAGAGTAGCTTTGTGAAATGCACAGACTTGCAGTCACTGTCAGTGGGAGCGTGTGGGGGGGCAGGTGGCTTATGAGGAGGAGAAAATCATGGCTGGGATGTAGCTGTAAGGTCTGTCTGACACTCTCTGGTTTTCTGTCATTGGCACCTTCCTATTTTAACGTTGGTTTTAGCTTTCCTGCATTTCTGTGGGTTTCACAATTGCTCTATTTTTTGGGGGAAAAACTAGGAATACATTTTTTTCAGTTGATTAGAAATAAACCAAATTTTCTTTGGGAGTGATTTTAATTATCGTTCCCCAACAATATGCATGCCTATTTAATTTTATTCTGTTAGTGGTGGGGTGGTGGTAGGGATTCCAATCCATCTTACTCTCTTGGAAAGAGGCCCCAAGCTCTGACTTTAATATACCACTCTTGTCTGCTGAAATTGATTGTGAATATTACCTTGATTATGTTTTGTTATCAATGTACTTTCCTGGTTGAAATTAAGGCGGGACAGGAACCTCATGTTCTTCTCATGGGCTGGTTCCTTTTTGCTTTCTTATTTACTTATTATTTTTCTTTCAATCTGAGAGGCGGTGTGTGGAGTGGTTAAGAATTGTAGAAGTTAAAGCTGACTGCGGGGTAAATTCCAGCGTCAGCACTTACCAGCTGAGGGATCCCTGCAAGTTATTTGTCTTCCATGCCTCAGTTTCCTTTATCTGTAAAATAGGGACAACTCTACTTCTGCTTTATAGGATAATTAGGAGGATTAAATGAGCTAATATACTAACAACACTTAGAAATCTATATAGGAAGTTCTATTTAAGTATTTGCTAATATTTCATTTTGACTTTTTTTCTTTATTGATTTTAGAGAAAGGAAGGGAGAGGGAGAGAGAGATGGAAACATCGATAAGAGAGAACATCGACTGGCCGCCTCCTGCATGCTCCCCACTAGGGATTGGGCCCACAACCTGGGCATGTGCCTTGACCAGGAATTGAGCCAGTGATCTCTTGGTGCAGGGATTGACCTCTTGGTGCATGGACCGATGCTCAACCTCTGAGCCACACTGGTCGGGCAGTATTTGCTAATAGTTTTATAACATTAGTTTTCTCACTTCAACTAATCTCTCTTTTTTCTCTACCATCATGCTCCAAATCTTTTTATTACCTTTTGGTTAATATTCTTCTCTTTGGCCAAGACTTTCCTTAAGCCCTGAATTCCATCTGATTTTTACATCGTATTCATTATGTATTGCTGCATAACAAATTACCCCCAGACCGAGCATTTTAAAACAGCGAACATCTATTATCTCACAAAGTTTCTCAGGATTAGGAATCAGGGAGCAACTTGGCTGGGTGGTTCTGGATCAAGGTTTCTCACAGGCTGGCATCAACGTGCTGACCAGGGAAACGGTCATGCGAGGGCTCAGCTGGGGCTGGAAGACATGCTTCCAATATGCAGGAGGCCGCAGTTCCTGGCGACATGGGCCTCTTCAAGGGTCTGCCTGAGAGCCTTCAAGATATGACCTGGCTTTCTCCAAATCAAGTGATCCAAAGAGAACAAGGCAGAGTCCACCTAACCTCAGAAGTCGCGAACTATGACTCCTGATGATCTATCGGTTTCCTAGCCCACCCGATATGCTGTGTGAGGGGATGACACCTAGGCATGAACACCGGAAGGAAACGGTGAACACATACATTTAACTTGTGTTCAATGTTGTTTCTTCAAGAGCCTCCCTAACTGCTCTACCACAATGGGTGCTCATGCATTCTCTACAGAACTAACCTGCAGAGAGCTAGGTAGCGTGCTGCAGCAGAACGTGAGGCAGAATGTATGGGCATCGGAGCTGGACGGAACCGAGTTGGAATTTCTGCTCCCCTTGCAAGCTCTGTGGCCATGAGCGTTGACCTAGTCTCTCTGAGGCTCAATAGCTACCTTGTACCCTTGGGAGGATTCGCAATGATTACAGAGCCCAGATGCTGACTGGTACAAGCTGGTGCTGAATCTATAATAATGTGATTATTATCATCCATGTGTTAAGTTGCTAATGGTTCCTCGATTCCATATAATTATTTTTTAAACTCATTTAAAATGGGTAAAAGACTTCAAGGAGTGAACGAATTAAGGAACTTTGGGCTCCACAGTAGGCTGGGTTAAAGGATTTTTTCAAAAAATCTGTATGTGTGTGTGTGTGTGTGTGTGTGTGTGTGTACACTTTTCAGTTTCACATAACTCATGTACACAGCTTGCTTCTTCAACCTGAAAAAGTAACTCTCTGCAAGGCCTTCCCAGGTCACAGGCTGGGGTTGGGCTATGTTGGGAGCATTCCTGAATGGCTGATGGTAGAAATGTTCACCCTAAGTGGACCTCTAAGGTGGCTTGTTTGGGTAGTTTTAGCTTCCTTTAGTTAAATTCTGGCCATAGACTGGATGCCGTGTTAAACACATTGCTTATGTTCTCTGATTTAACCTCACAACAGGCCTTGGAGGTGGGTGGCGTATTGTACTTATTTTGAAGATGAGCAAACTGAAGTTCAGAGACATTAAGAGACTTACCAATGGGGACAGCTGATTGTGTCACCTGCAAAAACCCCAGTTGTTAATGTTTTACTTTCTCTGAAATTGAGCAGTAAATTGAACACTAGAACAGAGGCAAATACTTGTAGTCCTAGGTTTATTTCCCAGATGACCAGAATCATTTCTGAAAAAGGTCACTTTTGGAGGTTTCCAGTGTGCCTGCGCTGGAACCTAAATGTCTCCTTAGCTCAAGAAGCCACATCTTTTCTCTCGTTTTGGAAGTGGCTGTAACACTTCTACTTGCCATGAGTGTTTTCACACACAAGGTGAACACAACAGTGACATAACTAAGTAAGTGACTTGGAATTTTTAAAGGTGATTATCTTTACAGAATTCTCGGCGTATTTGAAATGCATAGTTCTTGTATGTATTTAATACACTTAAGACTTTATGGGGCCAGGACTCAAACCAGCCCTGCCTGACTCCAGGGCTACGTGCCGTCTCTGGTGGAGCGCGTGGGGCGTCTGCCTGGGCCTCAGCCTGTGCAGCGAGGGGCCCGCCTCTCTCAGGCCCTGTGCTCTCCTCCTGCTGGAAGTCTGATCCTCGTGGGATGTATTATGGGTGGAAATAAACACAGCTGGGCTGAGGCTTGAAAAACAATTGCTAGAGATTTGTCTTTCTCTGGCTTTTTCTAGTTGCTAGCCTCTTTATTTCTTGATTTTTTGATTTACAAAATTGCACCCTTTGTGATTCATTTGCTCTGAGGGTAGGTACACAGCTACACCAAGACTCTAAAACAAAACGGCCCCAAACGGAGACTAGCGTATTTGAAAGGCGCAATCACAGCCCAGCAGGCGCCTTTGGTTGGGGTGAGCTTGTGAATATTCCACTCAGCTCCATTACCAGACAATTCTCTCCTTCAACACAAATGGTGATGAGATTCTAACCTCCTCTCCCCATTAAACAGAGAAGGGCTTTTTTTTTTTTTTTTTTTTTTTTTGCTACCCTCCTTCCCACACACCCACAGCCCCAAATAACACATGTTGTCTAAACGAAGCCCTCTGGGGCTGAAATTCAGTAATTGCCATGCATTTTAAGATGTTGGCTAGACACAAATTATGGAATGGATGTGCCTTGGAATAAATGTATTGGGCTTCTAAGCCAGCATCTTACTTCTCTGGAGGTCTTCTCAATGTCCTCTTTCTCGCTAGAAGACTCAGCAGGTGTCATTCGTCGGTTTACAAAGGGAAGGAAGGAGGTGGATGATCAGAGACAGAGGTAGGCTCCCTTGAGTAGAAGTGTTGGGCAGATGTTGGGTAGAGCTGTTGCTGCTCTGCCTCTTACCTCCCGATGTCCAGCGTTAAAATAGACTCTCACAGCCAAAAGCGTTTCTGAAAGAAAGGGTTTGCCGAGCCACATGCTAGCCAGAAAAGGACCAGGTGCTGGGGGCAAAAGTCTAACCCCCTCCCTCCCCCCAGCAGGGCATCTGTCACCTGTGCTGGAGTCCATGGCTGCTTTCATGCATGTGTTTTGGGGAAGAAAGGTGTAAGTTGTTTGGAAAGAATTTACATTGGCTACAGATAAGGAGGGTGGGAAAAGGTGGAGCGGGCAGTTCTGGGATAGGTGCATAGTCTGTGGAAAGGAAACACTTACTCCATTTGATTGGTAATGGGCAGCCGTCCTGATCCTACGGTCATAAGCAGAATGCATGGTGTCCGGTGGTCGGTTAACAGGGGTTAACAGGCGTATGGAAGTTGACTCAAAGCTCCCACATTCAGGAATGTGAGCTCGTTAGTCGTCCCACAGCTATTAACTGGTTAACACTTCTTGTCTCTTTCCCTCACTCTTCGGCTTGCTGTGATTTCATGTAGGACATCTCAGAGTTTGTCTCCTGTCACTAGCTCTGTGCATGTTGGGGTTTCCCTACTCCCAGGCAGCTGTGACGATGTAGCTTTGGTTTGGGCTGGAAGATTACCATGCGCTGCTGAGTTTTTCCTAGGAGGCATTTGCAATTATTGCAACTTGTAGAAAAATAACTGGGGTGGCTCTACCTCTCCACCTTTCCAGAAATTTTCGTTGACCTTAGCATTTCTCATTTCATGCGAGAAGAGGCATGATTTATGGGTCCTGCTTGGTTTCAGAATGTAGCTTAAAGGAATACATTACTAACAGGAGTTGCGAGTGCTCCGTTGCCTATTTTTAGATAGGCGAATCTTAATTGGAAACAAAACAAATAGAAGGCAGAGGAAGAATGAAAGGGGAAAGTTATGCTTTCTTTACAGGGGAAAAAAACTAAACCGGGGAGTGGCAAGTTTTTATCCTTAATGATATTTTCCTCATTGGTTTCATTGGCAGATGGTCACCTTGATGAATTGTGAGCTCTATTGTGTTGTGGGTCCAAGGTTTAATTTTTTATCTTCTCTGTCTTTCTGAGAAGAGGCACCTTAGAAGGCAAATATGTTTTCTTCCTGACTGAGCTAATTTTATCCCATTTCATTATCCTCCATTGATTTGCTTTCCCAGGTTTTGAATGAAGCTGAGATGTATGTGGCTGTTTGGGTTCTTTGTGACTCCTGTGTAAACACTAGTTGTTGATTCTTTAATTTCTTTGAAATGGAGCGGTAAATTGAAAAGTAGAAGGAAACCAAATAGTTGTAGTACTGGGGTCATTTCCCAGATGACTAGAAGAGTTTCTGAGGAAGGTCGCATTAGTGGTTTTGAGAGTACATTTCTCCTAGAATCTAAATGTCTTTTTCTGCCCAAGAGGACACACCCTTTCTTTCTTTAAAACCAAACCAAACCAAACCTCTGCATAGCGACACAGGTGGAATCAATCAAGCTGAAACAAGAGCCACAGAATGAAATGGCTTGGGTTTTTAAAAAATTATTCTGCTCTATACAGCATTCTCAGTGTACATGAAATGCACAGTTCTCGCAAGTATTTAAAGACATCGGGTTTTATGGGAGAATCATTTTCATGCCAAATGTTTCTCTCTACCCGAAGCTCAGCTCAGTGGTGGAAAGGAAGGGAGCCCAAGGGTCGCAAAGAAAAACAAAAGGGAAAATTGATTTGGAAAAGGTTTCTTCTTTTCATTTTTGGGGCTCGGTGGGTTTTCCAGAGGTGCGTGAACGCCTCGGTAGGATGTTGTCTGATTACAGACGGCTCCCACAGCTGTGAGAAGCATTAACTCAGTAAGGCCGGGGGTTACTGACAAGGCCAGGAGTTGCGCCAGATTCTGACGTGTTTCCCAGGGAGTGAGGTATGAGTATTTTTACCGTAGAATGATTTCCACGAACATGAAAGATTAAAATTACCTCCACAAGTCCTGTTCAAGAGGTGAATGCATTTATACGAGAGTGCTGCTCTGTCATCTCCAGACCCATTCCTGGCTCCACAGGGAAGTGATAAAATTTTATTAATTTCTATACACCCAGAGGAAGAGAACCAACTCTACTGAGTACCCGTTAGCTACTTGACACTGGCCCGGGAGCTTTACGGATGATGGGTCTTTGGATCCTCTTGGTGTCGTGTGGTGGTCTTATTGTCCTCAGTTTCAAGTGAGGAAACAGAGGCCAAACTCAGTGCAGGATACTAGTCAGATACTCAGTACCTGTGTGTATAGAGTTGAGAGTGGGACCTCCCTGAATCTGAGTCCCCGCTATGACACTTACCAGCTGATTGATCTTGGGAAGATTGCTATGTCTGTGAGCCTCAGTTTCCTAACCTTAAAATGGGGATACAAACAGTCATTTTCTCACCCTAGAAAGTGAACAGCATATGACATCATCCATCTCATGTGCTATTATGTTACTGTTATAGTGATAGCTAAATGGCTGATCGGATGAGTGGATGCTATTATGAACTGTAGGGTGACTGCATTCCCTCACCCACCCCCGAAAGAGGCGGGGCCCAGTAGCTACTGACATTCTGCCCCTCTTGGTCAAGATGCAAGATTTTGGGGATTGAAATGGACTTTGGGAGACTCTGGCCTGGTCTCTTCATCCCAGTGGCCTGAGATTGTCGACTGCTGTGGAATTGAAACGCTTTCCCAGATTGCCTCCTCGTAGTTCCACTTCCTTGTGCACCGGTGAGCAGCTCGTTTCAGTGGATGTCAGACCCATTATTCTGTGGATATTTAATTTCATGGTAGTTTTGGCCAAAGAAAACCACTCCCCTTGAATGTGAAGAGCGCTTTCTGCCAGGTGGGAAAATGGTGGGAAGCCCTGTCCTGGGGCACAGGATAAATAAAAACAAATAATTTCCGGGAGTTCAATCTCCTCTCTCCCTGAGGCTCCCTGGGTGCAGTCGTTTATTTTCATTATGTCTCTTACAAAGGCAGTACCAGTATGAACAATGGGAACAAAACAGACTCACTTTTTTTTTTTGCTTTCTAACATCTGAAAGTTCCTTAGGGCCCATGGAGTCATTTAGGAAAATTCATGTGTGCAAAACTCATCTGCAAAAGCAAATAAAATATGTGATCACAAAGGCTCTTTACCTGACAGGCCTAGGGGACCCGCTGGAAATATGGGCCTTGCCGGTCACTGTCAGAGCTCAGCAGACTCAGGCCGCCCCAGCGAACTCTTACCGAGAGATTCGTTTCAGACAACGTGAATGATTTGAACTCTTGGTATAACTCGGTTGGTTTTTAAGTCACTGTGGTTATTTGTGTGTTTCCTCTTTGAAAAATACTGATCAATCATCATGTCCTATGGCTTTGAAAATATCTTTGAAAGTTCATTCATTAGATGTCCAGCCAAGGAAACATGTCTGTGTTAAGCTTGGCTTTGGATTTGTATCCTACTTTCTTTCCTGGTAAACATTTTGGCTGCGGGTGTGATGGGTGACAATGCCTCGGGAACCGGAACTGAGATCATTAGAAGACAGAAACCCTTACTTGTAAACTATGTAGTACATAAGGGTAAATGAAGCTACCAGAAAACGTATTAAAATCTCAAAGTCTTGCCCTGGCTGGTTTTGCTCAGCAGTTAGAATGTCGACCAATGAGTCTCGAGTTTGAGGCAAACAGTTCGTATATCTCTCACATCGATGTTTTTCTCCCTCCCTCCCTCCCTCCCTCCCTCCCTCCCTCCCTCCCTCCCTCCCTCCCTCCCTCCCTCCCTCCCTCCTTCTCTATCTGGAAAAAAAAAGAAAAATATCCTCAGGTGAGGATTAAAAAATTTTTTTCAGTCTTTGAGCTGCCTTTTCCATAGCAATTAAAGTAAATGAAGCAGGGACGAGGTAGGATGAATATGTTTGTATCTTCCAGACTGATACAGAACGGCAGTTTTTCTCAGCCTTTAAATTTGTGGCTTGTTTTGGCATGATTGGTTGATTTACTTATTCCACAAATATTCCAGGCTCTGCTCTGGGTGGCAGAGATATAAAAATGAACAAAGCAAACAAAAATTCCTGCCTTCAAGGAGCATACTTTGTCATGGGGGAATAGATTTAGCAGAGTGCTATTTAAAATTTTTTTTCTTCTTCCTCCCCACCCCTGGGTGTTACAAATAGTATTTTATTATAAACTTATTGAGTGTCCTTTATTGTCTGGATTCTAAAATGTAATATTATCAAATGTGGGAGCCTTAGAGTTTTCTCATGGACTCTTAGAAGTCAGTAGAAAAAAATGGCATTTGCTTTCTGGTATAACTAGAATAGAATCCATCGACTCCACTTAGGATATATATATATTTCCTGGCTCATGGCCACCTTTTTTTCAGTCTCAGGGACATAAGTCATCTTCCAGTTGAATACTCACCAACTGGCCGCAGGTGGTACTATTTGAAGATGGTGGTACCCACCAGCAGAGTACGAGGTGACAGAGTCACCAGCTCCAGTAAGAGTCATAAGGGCTGACTGACATTTCTGCACACTGTATGTCACCTACCTTAAGAGACATGCAACAAATAGCAAATTTTGCGAATGATAAATGTTTCTTTTAAAAAAAAATAAAATTAGGTTAAAGGGAAGATTATTCTGTAATAATGTTAGTATAATGCCAATCTTGCTCTTCTATACTCTTATGTGCGTTCGTGAACGGGAGGAAAGGAGATGAATTACAGACAGCTCCTTGGGGATGGCGCAGAATCCAGGGCATGCTCATTGAGCACTGCAGAGCATGCATCTCATAATTCAAGAAGGAACAAAGATAGAGACCTCCTGCCTTCATTTCCCGTCATCTTGCTCCAAAGGCCCTGGCCCAGCCCTTAGAGGATCTGCTAATTGCTAATGAGTTGCCAAGTTGATGGAATTTTACATTCACCTCCTCTCATTTCCCTGCTGCCACCCCCATGTGGAAATGTCAATCAAGAGAGAAATGTCTGAGATGGGGAAGGAGAGACAAGATGAGGCAGAGATGAGAGGGATAATCTATTCCAAGCAGATGAACAGCTCTTGAACAAGCGAGGTGTCTCCTGCCCCTAGGAACACGAAATAAAATAAAATAGAAAATGAGGTCATTCCTAAGTATTTCTATCAGATTCACCCGTCCCCTTCACTAGTTCTGTTTACCTTCTGCTCTGTGCAGTCCTTGCTGCTGAGGCAATCCAAGTGTTTTCAAAGAACACGATCTACGTTGTGTTTCAGCCAGTCTTATCATCTTGATGTACATGTGATCAATTGCAGTCTGTCACATCTTCCTCCACTGAAGAAGTGAATTGCTTCCCGAGACCGGAGCTTCTCTAAAGATAACACAGGCAGAGAAATTGCATCGCACACTAGGAATTCCAGCAGCAAGGACTCCAAGAGGCAGCCAGGACATACTCCCCATAATCAAATATTTTCAAAAAAATATTTTAATTTAAAAAAAGTATGTATAAGATAAAGAGCTCACTAGTGGGCCGGCTGGAGGAGAAGATCAAACAAATAGTCAAATGAAACAGAAGCATTGCTGCATATCCATTCGGCTATACAAAGGACCCCAGCATTTCAGCCTCAGCGGGTACATGTCCCTGGATTTCAGTGTCACAATGGATTTGTTGAACAACTTGGCTCTAACAAGCTCAGGACTTACACAGAATAACTATCTGTGCCTGCCCCCAATTAGGTTTGTCTATGCGCCTTCCACTTTCTCCTCTCTGCAGGAACAAGACAGATTTTTCAGAATCATCCCCTGGCCTCGAGGAAGAGTGGGATTTAAACAGATAGGCAGAAAGGTGCCTCCCACAGCCTTCAGTATTTTCAAAGAAAGTTCTTAGTCATCTCTGAGTTAACAGTGCACCAGGTCGTTTTCCCCATTGTCAAGCCTACATCCCCACGGTGACCATTTTAGTCCTTTTCCTAGTATGTCTTCATTCAGCACGGGTTCCCCATGGTGTTTATAAAGCCTTAGCTTTGGGGGCAGAACCCGCAGTGAATGGAAACCACTGAAAGTGACATCTGTTTTCCTCCAGTGAATTAGGAGTCGGTGAATAATAATTTTGGTAGTGGTTGAGGATTCCAGATCCCAACAGATTCCCTTTAAATGGAGGAACTCCCTTGAGATCTAATGATAATGTTTACACATAATTAGTTTGTTGAGGAGTCTCATCTTGTTGGGGTTTATACCTACATAAAATGGTTTTATTTTCCCTACTCACTGCCTTCAACTGTATTGTGTTGAATCCTACTTTCCTGCTGGGAAGCTAGTTTCTTAGCAACGTCTCATTTCCTGTCATTTTCAATTATTAGTATAGTCTCATTTGGGCATTTAAAACCTAGTCCTGTTCATTTAAAGAAAGATTAATATCAAACTTGATTCATGGTGTATCCTCTCTCTGCCTCAGCTGTGTGTGTGTGTGTGTGTGTGTGTGCACTCTGCTTGAGACACTTTTTTCTTCTAGTATCTAGTTCCTGTGGAGTTGGGGCTAAATGGAGAGAGAGGGGGAAGTTGAAGATTTTTTCCAGCATTGTCAGAATGTCATATGTGGTCAGGCCTCAAGCCATACTCACCCTGGTTCAGAGGTTCTGTCTGACGGGGTGGTCTCTGTTGAAATGGTCTCTGCACAGTGTTATGTGTGGTTTTCTTGGGGCAAGAACATTTCTCCCACCCTCACCCTGCAAATATAAGCCCTGCCTCCCGTAATCTTGTCAGTGGCCACACCACCGTCTCCAGGGTGGGCACACCGTAGCTGAGGCCCTGCTCACACCCTTGCCCATGAGTGCATCTCCCCCAGGGGTGATGGGAACCCCGGGGCATTCTGCCTTGTGAGAGCGGAGCAAACTGGAGGGGTAGGGCTTCCCTGTCCTCCTCCTAGGCTCACCGCCTTGGGTCCATGGACGTCTATAGATTTCGCTGGGCATCAGGCTCCACACTTATGCAAACTTCAAATTTCAGACGACACCTGCAAGGGCCCCTCCCCGTCCCCACAGCATGTCACACTCCTAGGCTCCAGAGGCCCCAGGACCGGCTCTCTGCTGCTCCTCCCTGCTGGCAGGAGGGCGGCTTGTGCTCCTGCCACTCAGCAGTGGTCCAGCTGGGAAACGTGATGCCAGACCCTGCTTCCCTGGGGCGTCCGCAGTCCTAAATGATTCTCGTGGCTCAGCTCGCCCTCCTCACTCAGGGAAGGGGAAAGAACCTGCCCCTTCCCCAGCCCCTGGCCTCCCCACAATCCTATGCATCTCTTGTTCCTTGTTAGGCTGGTGGGTGGGGTCTGGGGTGGAAAGGGTGGTCTGAGAGGACTTTGCTGGTTGTAGGGCCGTTTCTGCTGCCTGTTTTGTTTTTTTATCCTTACCGAGGACACATTTTGCTTTTTTTTGCATTTATCTTCAGATAGAGTGGGAGGGAGGAAGGGAGGAAGAGACAGAGAGAGAAACATCAATGTGAGAGAGACACATCGAGTGGCTGCCACCCACACGACCCCAACCCGGGCCAGGGACAAACGGCAACCGAGGTACGTGCCCTTAGTGGAACCGAACCCAGGACTCTCTGGTTTGCGGGCCGTCGTTCTAACCGCTGAGCCAAACCTGCCAGGGCTCTGCTGCCTCTTAAGCCCTGCAGGGAGATGGCTGGCTTTCTGCTGGGGCCTTTCTCTGGAATGTGGAGTAATTAAGTGCATTTAGTTTTGGACCAGAGGAGTGTTGTAGGATGCCGAAATATATGCATTATAACATTTATCCGCAGGCAGATGCATGATGATACGTGAGTACGTATCCTAGGCCCTAGAAAGATCAGGACACCGCTCTGTCATCTTTTTCACATACAATTCACAAAACCCCATGAACCCAAAGTACAAAGAAGTGCAATCAATTCTGATTTTCCCCATGAGTACAATTTTTATTTTTTCAAAAGTCAAATGTCAAAGTTTAGAAAAAATCACGGGTCCCCCGAACACATGTTTCTTCTGCTGGGAGACCTAGAACTACACCCCAGTCTTACTGAGAAGGTTAAATGATTGAACAAACATAGAAGTATCTACAAAATTATGTGATCTACAAATACATGCGAGCATCATGATTACAGATAATTATATGTGAGATTTTTACATAAGAACACACATACCCACAAACCTTATTTTAGTTTGATATATGAAAATACGCTGGTGTCTGGAATACATTTAAAAATTTTGTTGGTAGCCCTGGTTGGTTTGGCTCAGCGGTTAGAGCGTCGGCCTGCAGACCAGAGAGTCCTGGGTTCGGTTCTTGCTAAGGGCACGTACCTCGGTTGCAGTTTGTCCCTGGCTACGGTTGGGGTCGTGTGGGTGACAACCAGTTGATGTGTCTCTCTCGCATCGATGTTTCTCTCTCTCTCTCTCCCTCCCGCTCTATCTGAAGATAAATGAAAAAATGTCCTCGGGTGAGGATAAAAAAAATATTTTTTTTTTGTTAGTATATACTAATCAATTAAGACTATAGCCTGTCTTGACCCAGACTGACTGGATGTTAAACCTGGCACTATGCTTATAGGCAGTCTCTGAGTCTCAATTTTTTCATCTCTAAATAGAGATAATAATAGTGGCTGCTTCATGGATTTGTTGTAAGAATCAAATGGGTTAATTTATATAAAAACACTTAACCTTAAAAAAGTGTCTGGCACCATAGTCAGCTCTCAAAGGTGAGCTATTATTATAAACCTGTATTAACTACATAGAAAATGGAAAATTTATTTTTTTTCCTCCTGTATTTTGGATGTTTTAAATAGAAACTAAATGGATAAAACTAGCCTTTACTTTGTGGTGAAGCTGATTTTTAAATATTGATCTTAAAGATTACCTGGGGGTGGGGTGGGGGTGGGGTTACAGCAGTGTGAGAAATCTCTTGATAATAACTGGAGTTAGATTTACCTGCAGGTGATCAAGGGAGCAGTATAGTTCTGTATTGACAATTCACTCAAAAGAGCAGGCACTATGGTTAGTTACTCAGGCAGCACAAACAAGCGGGAACAAATGAGAATGTACATGACTGTCTGTATTACTGAGGCTGCAACACTAGACATTCATTACTAAGTAACAGATCTGTATGCCTCTGTCTTTCTACCCGAACTCACACACATGTTCTTCTGCTGCTTCCTGTTGGCTATATCCAGCTCCCCGAGAGGCTGCGTGTTTGCAGATCGACATCAAAGGCAAAAGTTTGACCTAACGATCCTTTTCAAATGACTTCTCAATATTTCACTTATTGTTTCAGCCTCATTGCTTTCCAACCTTCCGACTGTGCACAACCCTTATTAGCTGTATTGGCTTACCCGAGTGAAATTGATTTAGTTGAATTTTCTGGACTGTTTATAGATTTATTTCTTACACCCTTTCTCTTTTTATCTGTCTATTTCAAGATGTCAGTCTGCATTCATCACAGATGCTAAGTCTTAGCAGCCTTGATCTTCTCAGCAAACATTCCTCAGGTTGTAATTTTTTTTATTTTATTTGTGATCAACGGTCCAATTTAAACAATGCTAATCTTGTTCTCATTTGGTTTGTATCAGCCCTACTCTTGGTACTTAGGAAAAGCAAATGTTAATTTCTGGTTCTCAAGTGTGTTATTCCCTCATCCTTCATGTACTTCAGTTAATTAAAAAACAAACAAACAAATAAAATAAAAAAACAACCACTCAGGTAGCAGGAACCACATTAGGACCTGAACTGGAAGCAGAAAGCATTTGGGCAATAACACTGGAGTATGTGGGGTTGAGGACAGGGGTCAGTTTACTAGCCTACTGTTACTCTTGGCCTCCTTCCCCATTTTACCTTGGAGTGGGGGTGGGGCAGGCAATGGGGCTGGTCCCAGCTGGTGGAAAGTGCCCCACAGCACCCCCGAGTGGCAGCTGCTGCCTGTGCACAGCTCCTGTGGTGGCTGCAGCTACAGGCTGGAGGATGTAGACGGGGGTTGGGGGCGGGGGGAGGTGTGGGATTCCTTTGTGTGTCCGGACTGTCTTACTTGCATAAGCGTATTTACTTGCACAAGCGTATTTGCTGAGCGCAGGAGCAGAATTTCTGACCCGTGGCCAGGGTGGGCAGAGGGGAGTGCTGCAGGCGGCTGCTGAGCATGTCGTGAGGGGTTTTCTCAAACCCTAGTTTCACTTTCCAAATAGATATTTTAATCAGAGGCTAAATTCAGATTCAGATTCTGACGCTCATGTCTGTGTCCCCTCCACCTACGGGACCCCCAGGTTGCATCAGCTGCTATGCTCCCTGCTCATGGCTGCTGGCTGCTGTTACAACAGCATTACTTTCTCTCCCTCTGGGAACTTGCAGATTATACCTGGCCAACAAGGCTCAGCTTAAAGTGTGCCTCCTCCAGGAAGCTCTCCCTGAGCACTCCAGTCCAGGGCCACCTTTCATTAGTCTAAATCAGGCATCGGTACATACTGCTATGGGCCAGATCTAGCCCACTGACTGTTTGTGTAAAGAAAACTTTATTAGAACATATAGCTATGTACCTGAAAGGAATACAAAATAATATTGAATGTAAATTGTAATTGAAAAAAAAATTCAGATAATATATAAAGGAAACATAGCTACATTCTTTTGTTCCGTACTGTCTATGGCTGCCTTCAAGACCCAGTGTGAGAGACTGTATGGCCCATAAGCGTAAAATATTTACTCTCTGGCCCTTTGTGGAAAAGTTAGCTGGCTCCTCTCCTCAACTGAGGGGCCCAATGTGCACACCTCTCCTCAACTGAGGGGCTCAATGTGCACACGGTGTGTAATAAATGTTCCTCTTCGGAAGTTTGCAAAGTTCTCGGTTTAAACTTAGCATAGCCTTCTAGCATTTCCCAGATATTTTGCTCATTGAACAAATAATCTTAAAATTACACTTGGAGATTGGGGTGAGTTCCCCATAAGGGACAAAGAGAACCCAGAGGCCATTTTATTTTCAAGAGACAACATTCACTTGTTACTGTTGTCAGGTGATTGCAGATAAGGCTCTCAGAGCACATCTGGGTCCCCAAACCATTCCTTCCAACCCAGAACTCTCACTTGTTACTGATCTCAGTGTAAGAACATACATCTGATCAAATTTCCATAAGGATGTGTGAAGATGTAACTTAATCAAATCATTCGTATGGAAATCTGAATACGCACCCAATTTTAAGAGGTTAGCTTTTTACCTGCTTTAAAAAATAATCCTAGCCCTGGCTGGTTTGGCTCAGCAGTTAAAGTGTCGGCTCGTGGACCAATGAGTTGTGGGTTCGATTCCGGTCAAGGGCATGTACCTCGGTTGCGATTCGTACCTGGCCCTGGTTGGGGTCGTGCAGGAGGCAGCCACTCGATGTGTCCCTTTCATGTCGATGTTTTTCTCTCTCTATCCTTCCCACTCTATCTGAACAAAAATGGAAAAATGTCCTTGGGTGAGGATAAAAAAAAATATATAATAATAATCCTAATGGGATCTTCTTAGACACTCAGGTGTCCCACTTTGTCAGAATCTGACTTGCTATAGGTATGAAGGTGAAAATCCTTAACTCATTGACCCAGAGCTAGATTCATTCATTCCTCTTCTCTCCTGCCTAGTGGCCAGCCCATCCCCAGGGTGGAGTACACGGAGGAAGAAACTAAAACCTGGGGTGTTGTGTTCCGGGAGCTCTCCAAACTCTACCCGACTCACGCTTGCCGGGAGTATTTGAGAAACTTCCCTCTGCTGTCTAAATACTGCGGCTACCGGGAGGACAATGTGCCTCAGCTCGAAGACGTCTCCGTGTTTCTGAAAGGTAAGGCTTCGCACAGGCTGACGCCCTGGCCAGCATCTCATTTGCCTTCCAAGGACACACAACTCCCCCTCTGACTCTGCCTCCCCCTTACAAGGACCCTTGTAATTGTGTCAGCACCTGAATAACCCAGGATCACCTCTCCATCTCAGGATCTTTAACTTCATGCATCTACAAAGTCCATTTGCCACATAACGAAACATACTCACCAGTTCAGGGGATTAGACATGGACATCTTTTGAAGGCCGTTGTTCAGCTTACCACGGTCCCCAAGAATGGCCTTTTCTAGCTTTGTGACCCATTGTGAACCTGTCCTTTTCTTCCCATTCCAATGCCGCCACCCAGACTGAGGCCCCATCACATGACCTTGGTGCCTGTGTCTTCCCCCCTCTGCTCTCACGCCCACTGCTTCCCGGCAAAGCTCCCTAAAGCACGGCTTTCTTCCTGGCATCTGCTCAGAAGCTATCACTGCCTCTCCGTCGTTTTTACCAGGGTTGGCAAACTTTTTAATTTTTTCTATAAAAGGTCAGATAGTAAGTATTTTAGGCTTTGTGAGCCAAGAGGCAAAATTAAAGCTATTGTGTAGGTACTTATACAACCATTAAATGTGATTAGTAAAGAATGTCAATTCTCTTCCTAGCTCATGGGTGTACAGAAACAGGCGGCAAGCTGGATCTGGACTACAGGTCATGGGGTGCTGATCTCTGGTTATACTGTCCAGTCCTGAACGGCTAGTCTTAGTGCCAGGCCCTGACCCAGCTTTGCAGTTTGTCCCCTGCTATGGCTGCTGCCCAGGCCCTCAGCTCCCACTGTGGGCTCTGCACACCTCCGCTTAGGCTCTGCCTCTCGCTGGAAAAGTCAACCCGTTTCACCTACTCCAGTTCTATCTGCTCTTTGAGACTCGGGGCAAATCCTGCCTCCTCTCTGAATCCCGATCCTAACAGCCGTGGTGAGCTCTCCCGCTCGGATTTCATTCTCGATCACGTGTGTGTGCTGGCAGAGAGATGGGCCTGGTCTGATCGCTGGCACACTGAGCATCACACCCAGCACACCCATGATATTTGAGACTGAGGGAAAGAGGTGGGGAATGAGCACCTATTTACATAATGCCTTTGCTACTGTTTAACTAGATTATGTTTTCCCCAATAGCCCACCTCTGACATGTCCCTCTTTGTTTCTCACAGTTATGTGCACATTATTACCACGGGCTTGATTCATGTATGGGGATTACTGCATCGTTTCTCAAACCCAAGTAATTAGAATACTGTCTCATGATTTTTGCCATATCTGTCTCCCAATTTAACATTTTCATTGTGAGGGATGGTATAGTACAGCATGGATTCTGGAGGAGTCTGCATCCTGCCAGCTCCTGGCTCTGTGACCTTAGATGAGGTGCTTAACCTCTCTGTGCCTCCGTGTGTCTTGTCTGCAAATGAAGATAATACTTTTATCTAGGGGAAACAAATTGATAAAACTTAAAGCCCTAATATTATTGCATGACACACATTAAGCTGAGCAGAGTCTTAGTTATTGTTACTATTATTGTTGTTGTTTTTATTGCTGTTTCCTGTGGTGAACTGGATGCTGGGAGTGTGGTTTGCACCACTCATTGGCACATAGCAAGCACAGTGTCAGTGTACACGTTTTTATTTCTTTTAATAATTGACTTTTAAAATACCTAATTTATTATTATTATTTAAAATTTTTTTTCTTTATTATTGATTTCAGAGAAGGAGAAAGGGAGAAAGAGAGAGAGCGAGAGAGAGATATAGAAACAACGATGAGAGAGAACATCAGTTGGCTGCCTCCTGCATGCCCCCCACTGGGGATGGGGCCCATAATCTAGGCATGTGCCCTGACCAGGAATCGAACTGGTGACCTCTTGGTGCATGGGTCAATGCTCAACCACTGAGCCACACCGGCCGGGCTAAAATACCTAATTATTAAAAGAAAACTTAAGCAATGGTATCCACAAATTCAAAGTTCTTAATGTCATAGATACATACTTAAAAAAATGTATGTGAAAAGAAAGAACATAGCTATTAAAGACTACTCCTCTGTATACCACCACTCATATCCCACATGTGGAATACGTGGGCTTAATGGACATAAAATAGAAAATGGAGAAAATATATTTATCTTTTTAATATTCAGTGGGGAACGATTCGACACGAAAGATTTGGAAAGAG
This sequence comes from Molossus molossus, assembly GCF_014108415.1. NCBI lineage: Eukaryota > Metazoa > Chordata > Mammalia > Chiroptera > Molossidae > Molossus > Molossus molossus. The sequence goes on along the minus strand of NW_023425345.1, from coordinate 61,216,974 downwards.
CAGAATACTGTTAGAATTATGGATCTGAGGAGGCCCGAGGACAGGGTTGTTTCCGTGTAAACACAGAAACTCCACGGGAACCTGCTTCAGAAGTTTAACTGGTTTTTGTCTTTACAAACCATTTCTGACCATTCTAAGGTAGTGTCCTAATGAGGGGAGGTGTTCAGAATGGGAGCCTTTGGTATGCTGGTGTCCGAGCTGAGAGTAGCCCTCCTGTTGGAAATGTCCTGTGTCATGAGAAGGAAGCGGTAGGTGGCCCTTAAGCTGAGAACACGGATGATCCGTCCACGGCCCAACAGGGTTAGCAGCATAGAGCAGTTTCATCGATGTTACTACATTCTGCTTCTTTATTCCCTCTTACTGTAAACCAGTAAAGCATGTGGGGCTTTCATGTACCTTCTTCAAGTGGCAGTGATTAATGTGACGTTGTCATGGTGTCACGGAAAACAGCAGGATGGAGGGGGTGGGGCAGTGACCATAGCAAGCTGGGCCGTGAACTGATTCCGTGGTGCTAGTGGAGGGGTGCTGTGTGACCACGGCCGCGGAGGGACCCCGGGTGTGTTTCAGACAGGTACTGGGTAGTACATGGTAAGCATCGCTTGAGCTTGCAATCCTCTCCTGTGTAGTTGAGCTCTCTTGTCCTGAGTTGGCTTCTGTTTTTAAATCCTTAAATATTTTTTCACCTTTTCTTCCATTTTTCACAGACGTCTTGTTCCCCTGGAAACCATCATTTGACAGTGTAGTTAGTGATCTGAAGCCACAGACGATAACTGTTAACAGTACGGTTGACCCTTGAACAATGCAGGGGTCCCCCGCACAGTCGAAAATCTCATGTAACTCGGTTTCACTTTGGCCCTTCCCATCCCCGACTCAGCTAGCAGCAGATCAAAAGCAGTATTTTTGATCTGCGGTTGGGAAAACGCGGCTGGGAATGTGAAAATAGTTGTTCTGATTCGCATTTAGTTGAACTCTACGAGTGTGAAACCTGGGAATAGGAAGGGCTGACTGTACTCATTGAAACCCCCCCAAAACATGTGTAAATGAACCTCAGTGAGAACTTCAAACCCGTGTTGTTCAAGGGTCAACCGTGTATGTCATTCAATTGTCAAGAGTTTCTAGAACATCCTTATAAATAATAGGAAGCCCTGCTTGGGCCTGCTAGTCCTGTGGGCTTATTATTTAGTTGACTCTTTCTGTTGCCTCTTTAGAAAGATCTGGCTTCACGGTGAGGCCGGTGGCTGGATATCTGAGTCCCCGAGACTTTCTGGCAGGACTGGCCTACAGGGTGTTCCACTGCACCCAGTACATCCGACATGGCTCGGACCCCCTCTACACCCCAGAACCGTGAGTACCCACCCTGGAAGCCCAGGCTGGCTGGCGACCACCACGCTGTGAATAATGAATGCTCACTTTACTTGCAAGTGACGTAGGCCCTCTTCTCCTCCTAATTCAATCCTCTCGCCAGCGAGAGGCACAGCGTTCACCCAGAGAAGGAAGGTCTCGTGGAGAGATCAGGCTCCTCAGCTAGGTGCACGGGGCCTCTGCTAGTCTTTCTGCAGCTTGTCTCTCTGACTGGATCCCAACAATGAACCTTCACTGTGGCCAGGCTGTCGATGGCATTGCCCCTTAAGCCATATGTGGTTTTGATAAATCCATGGTCCCTATAGACTTAGGACACTGTTGCATTGAAAGAAGCAGGGCTCCCACTGAAATTCCAGTAACAAGGATAATTCCCACGTTGCAGGCTCAGCTCTCATCAATTTATTTGATCCACGTTGCAACCCTGTGGTTATTGTCTCCATTTTTACTGATGAGGGGACGCAGGTACGGGGGCAAAGTACACGCTGACGGGTGTGCCTCGCGCCTGGGGAGGCCTCTCCCTCAGGGGGAGGTTGCAGGCACCTTGGCAACTCCAGGGGCTGATCCCCTCTCCTTTCATCCTCACGGCACCCTCGGACTCAGAGCTCTGTGCTGTGCTCCCCGCACCTCCTCGTTTTTTGGATGCTCCTCCAGCCTTACCCACCACCTCCAGATTCACGGGTTTGTGATTCTTCTTTGGCTCTATCAGCTTTCTTGGAGAACATTCAAACTCGGGACACTTATCCTTTCTCCCCGGACAATGGGTGGGCTGAGAGTGGGAGAGAAGTAACCGATGGTGCTGTACGGCTCTATCATGGGGACCAGAGGGCGAGCTGTGACCCCGGGTTGTTAATGATTGGGCCTCAGGACACATGGCACCGTGCGGTCTCTCACTGTGAAACGCCTGGGGCCCTTTTCCTGAACCTTCTTTCTTCCACTGCCTTCGAGGGGGGACCCGTCCCGCCGTCCTGTGCACAGTCCCTGCTTCCTCAGAAGCGGTCGTGGACTCTTCTTATCCCCATCTGTCACCTGTGCTGACCAGGCTGGCTCTGAGCGCCTGAGCTGCCTTACGTCTCCCCTGAGAGCATGAGCTCGTGAGTGCTCGGGACTCTCTTTCTTTCTGTGCTTAAAAAAAAGATGAACGGCCCTGGCCGGTTTGGCTCAGCGGTTGGAGCGTTGGCCTGCGGTCCGGAGAGACCCGGGTTCGGCCCCCACTAAGGGCCCGTACCTCCTCGGTTGCAGTTTGTCCCCGGCCCTGGTTGGTCGTGTGGGTGGCAGCCACTCGATGTGTCCCTTCACGTCGATGTTTCTCTCTCTCTCTCTGTTCCTCTCTCTCCCTCCCGCTCTATCTGAACAAAAAATGGAAAAATGTCCTCAGGTGGGGATAAAAAAAAAAAAAAGATGAACGCACATTTATTGGAAGACAACTGTGTGCCTGGATTGTCTGGGAACCACACGAAGTCCCTGCCCTCCCGGGGAACGGGAGACCGTGTCAGCCAATAAGCAAATAGACAGCGATGCTGAGCCTTCTTCAACTCATGGCACACATAAGCTGACGACTAAAATTCTGCAGCACACTGAAACATATATTTTTTGCCGATCTGACAAAAAAAAAAGGTATAATTTTGATTCGTTCATACTAGACGACTATTGTTGTGTGGAGTGCTGTCATTTTTTAATTTGACAGACTAGGGAAAAGAGGTCAGTGCCCCTGAATAAATAGTCAAGTACTGCACGTTTTAAAAATTCTTGGGGCACACCGGTGGAAAAAGCACGGAGATAGATAGATAATATGGTATCAGGTACAAGTGCAATGATGTGCTAAAAATGCTGTGAAGACACCAGATGCTTTTTTTGGATTGAGCCCTTAGGGCAGCCTCTTGGGAGGTGATATCTGAGTAGAGACCAGACTATATCAGGGGGGACATTCCAGGTGCGGAGAGAACAGCAAAGGCAAAGACCCTGAGGCTGGGAGCTGTCGCTGAGTCTCTGCCCCCCTGGGCTCCATTCAAATGAGTGCCTAACCCTAATCTGACTCTAATTTGTCACCCATTTGTAATAATGTGACATATTAAGAAATACAAATTTGGTCTTGGTCTCCATTTCTAGTACAGAGCTTCTAAAACCTTTGAAAATTTTCTTGGTGAGAGAGATAATGTTGTCTTTTGTTATATTAATGAGGTGGCTTTTGGAAAGCCCTTAGGTCATCTTAACAAAGTGAACTGGTTGTCAGGGGAACCAACCCTGTGATTAGAGGCCTGGAACTTCTAGTCCCACCCTCCCGGCCTCTGGGGAGAGCAGAGGGATGGAGGTTGACAGCTGTCAACGGCCAGTGATTTAATCAGCCTTGCCCGTGTAAGGAAGCTTCCATTACTTCCAAAAGGATGGTGCTCAGAGAAGCTCCTCCCCCACCCTCATACATTGCCCCGCTGGTCTCTTCCACAGGATGTTCATCTGTAGCCTTTATCTTATTTTTTATAATAAACCAGTAACCTAGTATGTGAATGAAATGTTTCTCTGAGTTCTGTGAGCTGCTATAGCAAATTAATCGAACCCGAGGAAGGGGTCATGGAAGCTTCTGGTTTGTAGCCAGTCAGTCAGGCGCACAGGGAACAATCTGGACTTACGACTGAGACCCAAGGCAGGGGTTGTTGGAACCCTCAATCTAAAGCCCGTTGGTCTAAAGCACAGGTGACAACCTAGATTTGTGACTGGGGTCTGAAGCGGGGGGGGTACGGGGCAGTCCTGTAGGACTGAGCCCTTAACCTGTGGGATCTGATGTCCTCTCTGGGTAGATAGTGTCGGAATTTAGTTAAATTGTAGGACACCCAGCTGGTGTCCGAGAATTGCTCCTTGTTTGTGGGAGTGCCCCACCCCCCATGTTGGAATTGGGACCAGGAGCCCGAAAGATCACTATCCTTTTCTTTTTAAATCCTCACCTGAGGACATTTTTGCATTTATCTTCAGATAGAGCCGGAGGGAAAGAAAGAGGAAGAGAGACAGAGAAACATCATCCACATGAGAGAGACACATCAAGTGGTCGCCACCCACAAGACCCCAATGGGGACTGGGGACAAACTGCCACTGAGGCACATGCCCTTAGCGGGAACCGAACCCGGGTCTCTCTGGTCCACGGGCCAACCCTCTAACCGCTGAGCCAAACTGGCCAGGGCAAGATCACTATTCTTAAGGCCACCGGGCTTATCACTTTGCGTATGATGCTGTTTTACTTCGATAATCTTGTGATTAATGGGCTGCCATGGTTTTCACTGGGAGCAGAGAGCCCTTGGAGGGTTAAGCGGTTAAGGAGCTGTTGGTGGATCGAGGGGGCAGAGATTGGAGCTGAGCCCGCGAAGCTCCCTCCTCCTTTGAGGTGGGCATGAAGCTCACTGACCAGGGAGGTCCCTGCAGAATCACTACATGGTTGTTGTTTTTTTTAGCTCTTTTCAGCTTCCCTGAAAACACTTTCGGGGTAAACAAAGGTTACTTATAGGACTCCAGACATTCGAAAGAGAAGTGCTGCTTGGAGTGGAGTGAGGGCTCAGAGGAGTGTTGTCAGAGGTAGAAAGGCAATCTCTAAATCTAGCCCAGAGGGTTTACAAATGGCCCTGTTTACAAATCGTAGGCACTTTGTTAGTTCCCTCTGAACACCTGGCCCTCCTGAGACCCTGATCGCGTGCGGATAGGTCTGTGTGCCGAGCAAGAGGGCAGGGAAATGAGATTTTGGCCACAGAAGTCTATAAAAATTTGGGATAATGCGTTACATTTTTATCAAAGTACTTTTAGCCAATTCATTCAGCAAATGTTTATGTGCAGCGCTAGCAGGGAGGTGCAGTGGATTCAAGATGAATAAAATATAGCAAGTGTCTTTTCAAGCGGCTCACATTCTAGCAGGGGAGATAGAAACATAAATAATTATCCGAGAGTGTGGTTAGGGCTGTGTACAGGCTTGGAGGAGCACAGAGGGGAGAGGGCAGTCCCAAAAGCTTTTCACAGGAGGTGTAAACTGAGTGGGGGTCTGGAAAGGGGGACAGGAAACTGGTTTTTGAACAAGGCAGGATATGGAGGGAAGGAAAAACTTTCAAGTCAAGGAAACAGAAGTGCAAAATTGTAAGAGCACACAAGAGTCATAAATGATTGAGGCTTGTTACACCAGAGTGGCCAGAGCACAGGTTGTCTATTAGGGATGAAATGTTTCTTCAGTCCTCAGTGTAAACGATCATTTGTCAGACTAGGACCTTGAGCTTAATTATGTAGGCAGTAGGGAGCTATCCAAGGTTCTTGGGCATGATCTGATAATCTTGTCTGAGAAGGATGGTGGGGTAGGGACTAGGGAAGTGTGGAGAATGAACTGGACGAAAAAGCAGGCAGGGAACTCGCATTCCACCACAAGAATATAGTTTATAAGGTATTGAACGAGCAAAGGTCAGTGGGACAGGGAAGGTGGCACCTCTGTGGAAAACACCACTGAGATGGAATTAACAATATTTGGTGACTATAATGGGGGTGAGGCGACCGGAGGGTCAGGGTCTTTAGATTGGGAAGCTGAATGGGTAGTTCTTTCTTACAGTGAATGAGAATATTGGAGGAGGATCCTACTTGGAGGAAAGAGGGAAGGAAGAGGGAGAGGAGGATTTGGGACTGGAGCATGTTGTTTTTGAGGTGCCCATGGGTGCGACCTCTAGGTGGAGAAGCCTCAAGCAGCTGGAAATAAGGGTTGAAATTCAGAAGTAAATTTAAAGCTCTCACTATAGATTTGAGTGTTTTCCTCTTCCTTGACTCCTACTGCAACACAGAAGAGAGGAGGCTTAAGTCAGAGCGTGGATTTGCTAACTTAGAGCTGTTTTTACAGGCTCTTAAAAATTTTTTTTTTATTGATTTTTTTTTTAGGGAGAGAGGAGGGGAGAGAGAGGTAAGAACATTGGTGTGAGAGAGAAACATCTATCGGTGCTTCTGCCATGCCCCCTACTAGGGGTCGAGCTCGCAACCTGGGCATGTGCCCTGACTGGGAATCCAGCCGGAACCTGTCAGTCCCTGGGACGACACCCACTCCTCTGAGCCACACGGGCCTGGTCAGGCTCTTTTTTTATTGGTGGGTTTGATACCGTTCTTTAAAAAATATTATTATTATTTTATGAATACGTAACCCACGTGGAGGATTCAGAATTTAAAGCTACGAAAGGGCATGTACTGTGAACACTGACTTCCTTTCTCTCCGCTGCTCCCTTGACGCCCACCTCCTCCTCCCTGGAGTGCCGGCTGCTACCAGTTTCCAGTGCACCCTTCCAGAAACACGCTATGCAGACGAAATTCTCAGTAACGATCCCTTTAATCCTGATGTGTTGTGAAGTCCCGAGCTCCTCCCCAGCCACGTGGCCGACATCTATGGGGCACTACACCGGGAGCACCATTTCCTGCCCGAGCGCTTCGCGGGCATTGTCTTTGCCGTGCAATTCCGTTTCCTCAATTGAAAAGCAACAAGAGGGCAGATTCTCCAATTTGTGAAGTTCAACTTGGCTAATGTGTTTGGAGCTTGTACTCTGATTCCAAATAACTGCCTTCAATTGCTGAGCTGCTGCAGAGGGGCAGCGCTAACGAGGCAGCGTGGACCCCTGACGGTGCAGGTAGAAATGAGAGTGGGAGCAGCAAAGACATTGTCTGGGAACAGAATTGTATTTTCCTCTTCAGGCTGGGTAGACGGTATTTTGATGTCACAGCTTTCAACACACATTGGGTTTTAGACATGTGTTGGGCTTGCTTTTGCATTTTACATTTTAAAGACGCGATTCTTTCAATCTGGCCAGATAATGGGACTTGAATTTTTAAAATGATGGCAGATTGGATTGGTTTCCTGGGCAAAGTTTTCTGGCCGGGAGGACAAAGGAGAAAGTCCCGGGGAATCAGGGACTCCTGGTTTTCTTGGTGGGAGGAGGTGCTTTTCTGTGGGCTTCGCCTGGACTGAGGGTGCTGAGGCTGCAGCAGTGGGGAGACACTTGCTCGTTCCCCCTTTGAGCAGCCCCCGGGCAGTGCTCCTGCACTTGGTTGTCGCACAGTTGTATGCTTTGATCCGCTGTGATCGCAAGCAACTTGGTCGCTGATTGAGTATTGAAATTTGCAAATGATTTCCTTTAAAAAAATCAACTGAGGCCCTGGCCTGTTTGGCTCAGTGGTTAGAGTGTTGGCCCATGGACCAAAGGGTCTCAGGTTCGATCCGGTCAAGAGCATGTACCTCGGTTGCAGTTTTCGATTCCCAGCCTTGGTTGGGGTTGTGCAGGAGGCAACCAATCGATGTGTCTCTCTCACATCAACGTTTCTCTCTCTCTCTCCCTCCCTCCCTCCCTCCTTCTCTCCTTCCCACTCGATCTAAAAATCAATGGAAAAATATCCTCAGGTGAGGATTTAAAAAAATAATTAAAAAATCAATTAGGTCAAATTCAAGGTTATTCCAATAATAGCATCCCGCCCACCCAGTGGAATGAGAAAGAAAGGTGCAGAGTCCCCAGTTGCATAGGTGTGCAAGCATCAGCCAGTATGTGGGTAGCGGCAGAACAGAAGTTTGAGAAGCCCCATAATCTCCTGGCTTCCTCTTTGCCTCTCTGGGAAGTGTATTGCGGGCTGTGTCACATTGCATCCTCTGGCCACCTCCTCTCCCCTTAGGGCAGGGTTTCTCTACCTTGGCCCCACTGATCTTTCTGCAGACAATTCTTTGTTGTGGTGAGCTGTCCTGTAGGATGTTTGGCTTCTACCCTGGCTTCTACTACCCACTAGATATCAAGAGTACCCTTCCACTACTAACAGGCATGACAACCAAAAATGTCTCCCGATATTGCCAATGTCCCCTGGGGGGCAGCGTTGCCCCTAGTGAGGACCATTGCTCTAGAAGAAGAAATCTGACTGGTCACATTGACCTTGCTGCTCTGCAGGCTAATTATTAGGCTTCTTCCTCTTAGAAGCAATCAGTTGACATCGTTTCCTTCTGCAACACACATCTGAACACCGCATTCCCTTGTTTAACCCCTGTTAGTTCCCTGTTTATATAGGGAAAATGTCTGATTTTGTCAAACCGTGTCTTCTGCTTCTCTTTTTGCCCTTCCAGAACTCACGCTCCAGGCACACTGGGCATCTTAGCGTCCCCATGAGCCTGCGGATTCTTGCCTCCATCCCTTTTGCAGGTGGTCCATTTCCCCTGGAATGGCTCTGGTAAAATCCTTCAGTTCTCCAGGATTGAAGCCCAGTCTCAGTCTTCTCTGTGAAGACTTACCTGGGCAGAGTTAGATGTTCCTGTAGCACTTTGCTTTGCTTCTACTTTAGCGCTTACACCGCTGCGTGGTAAGGGTCATGTGTCAGTCTCCTTCTGAGGACGGAGTGAACTCAAGGCCAGCTGGCAAAGGCAATACGGGAACAGGTGAAAACCAAGTCTAGAGTGGGCTGGAGCCATGGACAGCACCACCACCAGGTTCAAGATGTACTCAAAGTCCCAGACCCAACCTGAGGTGTGCGGCGCGAGGGAGCACGCGAGTCCTGGGTACGCAACGTGCTGCAGCGGGGCCTCCTTCCGAAGGGCTACAGCCCTGTATTGATGAGTGTCTTCCACTCACCCCAAAGCTTTACTCTGATTTTAGGGACCGATGCTGGACATCCCTCTGTGAATAAGGCATCTTGCATTTCGGTGTCTTCAGGCAAAATCATGAACTGTTCATGGTGGACATTTAGACACCAGTTGAAGCTATGAGGATAGGTCACTTGGATCACTATTTGAAGACAGCCTTCTCTTCAGATCACACCCAGAGAGGGGCAACCTGTTTTGCTCATCTATTTTGTTTTTGGGATAAAGATAGTTTCAGAATAAAGAAGTTGTTGTTCCTTGTGAGGCTGAAGAAGAGTTGGGAAAGGCAAAGTGAAGATCTTCCCCGCCACTCTTATTAAAATGAGAGAAAGAGCAGGAGAGAGAGAGGGAGGGAAAGAAAAAAAGAGACCCAACCACACCTCACATGGTGATTAAAAAATGTACATTTTCCCCCTTTTGGGTAACTAATCTTGAATATTATCCCACCCAAAAGGCGGGAAAGCTCATCGCCTTACCTTGAACACCAATGCCTCTGTGACATGTTCTAAATTATATTTGAACGATTTGAAATGTTGCATCAAGAAGTAATTCTATGAGACTGGCTGCTTCTGCCAAGCATTAGTGCAGGTCCCTATGGGACTGTCGTGTGGGTGTGTGTGTGTCCATGTCTGAAGTGGGTGGTGCCCCTCCCCAGGACGGAGAGTGGATCAGAGGCAGGAACACGTCTGCATTTGTCTGTAGAAGCTTCCTGCTGGAGGTCGGTGGTGATTCAGTTTAGGAAAGTCTTGGGCTTGCTGGGAAGAGAAGCAGTTGGGGGCAGGGATCTTTCTCTCCCTGTTCTGGTCTCTAACCTTAGGCTTCTGGTTTCCCAAGGGTGCTTTGAATTTCAGATGTTCTGTTTATCCCTGGCTTTTCTTCCCTGGGCACTTCCTTCTAAGGGATCTGCGGTCTCTTGTCTTCGTGGTTCCTATAGACTTGTGTTTTGTGTAAGGTGGATGTTGAATACGTGCTAACTGAATGTTCATGTGCACACGTACTTGGGTATACTATTTGCAATTATATCTGTAGTCCTGATGGTCAGTGACATCTTCGAAATGCAGAGCTTTTTAATTAGAAACACAATTTAAGGAAACCATATTCTCCTAGGGCCAAATTTTATGCTTTCCTTCAAAGTTGTATGGACTGACTGGGGTCTCAGAAATGAAGGAGGGTAGGACAAGAAGACCGTATTTTATAAGATATTACATATATATATATATAGGAAACTCCAGTATTTTTCTCTTCAATATAGGTCAAACTCACCCTGATCTAGATTTCTGGTTGGAGACAAGAGATGGCCAGATGCCTCATGATTCCGTACGGATGCCTTTTGGAACTTGAAATACACATCCATAGCACAACCCCATACCTCTTGTCCATGGTTCAGGGAGAAGCAACCGGGAAATTTAATTTATTTTATTATTATTATTATTATTTTTTATCCTTACTCGAGAACACTTTTGCACTTATCTTCAGATAGAGCGGGAGGGAGAGAGGGAGGAAGAAAGAGAGAGAGACACATGGACTGGCTGCCACCCACACAACCCCAACTGGGGCCGGGGATGAACCACAACTGAGGTACGTGCCCTTAGCGGGAACTGAACCCAGGACTCTCTGGTCCGCGGGCTGACGCTCTAACTGCTGAGCCAAACTGGCCAGGGTGCAACTGGAAATTTTAAATATAAACATAAACTCTTTGACATCCATTATTTGAGGTTGAGCCAGTACAATATCTGTCTTCCCAGAAGAGCTGTTGCCAAAATAATAGAGCAATTGAAATCCCTTTTTTAAATCACTTAATGAAAACACTTAAAAATAGTCGTTCCATTTTATTTTTCAAATATTGTGCTTAACATACAAGTAACAAAAATATACTTGGCTTAAGATGGTATAAACTTATTTCACGGAGGAGCTCCAGATTCGAGGCTGCGTTGAGGCGACTGGTTATTCAGCCCACCTGATGTGGGTGTATCTTCTGCTCGTTCCTGGCGGGTCACTTTTCAAATCAAAGAGATAAGTTCCACCATTAGAAAATAATTCAGGACACCAGTGACTAATATTGCAACGCTTATTGCATAATGCAACTAAATGCCTTTGCATTGAGGACGATCCTTCTTGCTTGCAGTTAGTTAGCATTTTAGGGGCAATTAACGTTATTTTAACATATAACTTTTGAAGTTTAAAAAAGGTTTTGCAGTCAGGTGATCTTATAATTGCCACCGTGTTTCAATTTTACAAGAAAAATAAAAGTGAATTATTTCTGACAGTATCTTTTGTCTCTTTTCTGAATAAAGTAAATGAATTTCATACGGAGCCCTGCTTACCAGAACAGAACCCTCTCTGAAACTGGCAGGAGATGCCGTTTTCTTCCTTTTCTTGCGGCTGGGACACGAATCCTCATTTGTTAAGTAGTAATATCATCAGGTGAAGACGCAGGCTTTCAGATTTATCAGGGCGAGTGCTCCTCTATTGATCGAACAGCTGCCTCTTACTAGGTCTGTAATGAGAGGAAAAATAGGATCTTTCCTTTTCCCACTGCCCCTGAGTGCTGACATCTGAGAGATTCTCGGTCTGGGAACCTGTCTGATTTAAGCCCTGGCTGTCGTGTGTGGTTTAATATTGGGCCTGCCTGGCTGGAGTCAAGTCCGGGCAAGGTCTTACGCAGAGCCAGGAAGATAAGCCAGAGCTTGGTAGACTTTAACATCCATTCCTGAGAGCTCTGTTCGGCTTATACCTGCTCCTTCCCCCAGGACCCCCCAGCCCGTGCCAAGCTTCCTGCCCAGCCAACTGGCTTCCTCCACGCGCTGTCTTCATTTCTGCCGTGCAGGATTGCAAGGCAGCCTTGCTACCAGTGATTGTCAGAAAGCGGCACGTTCTCCGAACACCGGTCCCATCTGGCCTCTCTTTCCTGCATTGTAGCCCGGAACTCACAGCCCCAGAGGGGCAGCCCTGGGAAGTTGGGTTGGGGCTACACCCAGGGCCAGCGAAGTTGTTAAAGGCCCTAAGACCCGAGAGTATTGCCATCCTTCCATCTTCCAACATAGATCATTTCGACAGCATCATCAGCAGCAGTAGAAGCAATATTTTATTTTACTATTAATAATAAACATGTATATATCAACTATTCTGTGCCAGGCACTATTTTAAGTGCTGTATGTGGATGAACTCACTTAAGACTCACAACAACCATTTGAATTGTTACTATTATTATTGTGGATAATGTTATTGTTTATGGACGAGGAACCCGAGGCACAGAAAGGTTAAGTAACTTGCCCAAGGTCACACAGATGGTCAGTAAGGGAGTCAAGATTTGAACTCAGAAAGTGGTGCTAGCATCTATGGAAATAATCACTCTTTAAAAAAAAAAAAAATGTTTTATTGATTTTTTTTTTAAGAGAGAGGAAAGGAGAGAGAGAGAGAAATACATCGATGTGTGAGAGAAACATCCATCGACAGCCTCCTGCGCACCCCCTACTGGGGATCGAGCCCGTAACCCAGGCATGTGCCCTGACTGAGAATCGAACCGGGACCTCTCAGTCCATGGGACGATGCTCAATCCACTGAGGTATACCAGCCAGGCTATAACCACTCTTTTATGTAAAACAGTACTGAACAGAAAAACTCAAAACTTCCATGTGTGCCGAAGCTGAATAGCTTCTTTCTTGGTTTTCTAATGACAAATTTTGTATCAGATGGTAATTTGGTGGCCCTGCCTTGCCAGAAGCGTCGGTACTGCGTGTGCTCGTTGGGTGGCCTGGTGCTGTGCTGTCCTGTCCAGGGTTTGGTCCGACTACCAGGGTGGAGTAGCCTGCTCTCTCCTGTGATGTTCACAGGGCCCTGCTGATGTGCCCCATTTACCAAGGGGCGGCATCTCCTGTTCCACTGAGAAAAGGCAGGGGCAGGTCGTACGCAGAGGGGAGGCTGCATGTCCACGTCCTCAGGCTGAAGGACCTGTGGACTCCAGGTCCCCAAGTCCAGGTCCCACCATCAGCTCTCTGTATGACTGGCAGCAAGCCACTTAACCTCCCTCTGTGAGGGATGATGAAATAATGCTTTGATCTCTGGAGGAAAAGAAGCTTTTATATAAATACCAAACAGGTCCACTCATACTTGGCACCTCCTCAATTCCTGTGGAGGCTGATGTGCCTCATAAAATCCCAGCATGTCCGGAGTGACAAGGCCACCTTCCCAGCCCTGGATGCCCAAGTTTTCAGTCATAATAGTGTGTCTAGTTTTGTGAAATACCTAGAAGCAAAAATAACCCCTAAGACTTTTTACAGAGACTTTTGTCTCAAGAGCTCCAGGCGATCTAACAACAGACATTCTATAAAAACAAAACTAACGACCCTATCCATTTTTAAAAAACCTGTGCATTTTCAAACCAAATGTGTGCCCTGTGTGCCTGCTGGAGTCCTGCTTTTGTCCTTTTAGGCTGTTATTGGTAGTGGCTTGGGATAGAGTTAAAACACACACACGCACACACACTCACACACACAATTTTTCTAATTTTTATTTTTTGGCAGATTCAAAGCAGGATTACTTTAGCTCACTGTTCCACATCCCAAAGTTTTTCCTTCCTTGTGTGGTGCATGTAACCCAAAATTAGCCCTCATAGGCACCTGCACCTGCGTCATAATTCATGCTCCCCGAGTGTCACGTGGTCAGGGAGAAACTCACCCTGCACCTTCACGTGTGGAAGACAGATGACCTGGGAGAAAATATTTTCCGGAATACTTGCATTTTTAAATTGCAACTTCAGAAGAAGAAGTTCAAAATGATTGAATTTTTGTTTTTTTTTTTAGGCAAGGAAGAGGTAACCACTGTTCATACCCTTCACTGCTGTGTAGAGAATTAATCTATTGACAGGCACAGAGCCAACACAGGAGAGAAGGAAAAAGGGATCTGACATTTCCCACACACGTGCTGTCCGTCTGGCATCTTCCCACTCATCTCCATCAAAGAAGTCAGGTCTTTTCCCTGTGGTCGCACAACTACGAAATAGCACAACCAAGGTCTAGTCCACAGCGCTGTGCTCCACTGGAAACTAGGAAACCATACTTGAGACCTGCGTTACCTCTACATGGCACACCTCGGTTGAACTCAAAAGGAGTCATTGAGTGTCTATGATGTGTCAGGCTTTTCTTAGCACTGGGAACCCCAACATGAACATGGCATCACCTCTGTCCCAGAGAAGCTTACTGCTTCTTGTTCAAATGATAAAATATCTTCTGAAAGGGCAAAATTTATGGCAGTACAGTAGACTTAGGTGTAAGTATCAGTTAATGTAATATGATGAATAAGACATAACTTGTTGGGAGCTTATGTTTAGTGCATTATCTTTTTCTTTACTTAAAAAAGAATTCTGACCTGAGGATATTTTTCCATTGATTCTTTAGATAGAATGGAAGGGAGGGAGGGAGAGAGAGAGAGGGAGAAACATCGATGTGAGAGAGAGACATCAATTGGTTGCCTCCCACATGACCTCGACTGGGGCTGGGGATTAAACTTGCAACCCAGGCATATGCCCTTGAATGGGAATTGAATCCGTGACCCTCAGGTCCACAGGCTGATGCTCCAACCACTGAGCCATACTGGCCAGGGCTTAATGCATTATCTTACTACACTGTTTAAGAACTCCAGGAGATAGGGACCCTTATAATCTCCATTTTACAGCTGAGAAAACACATCTGTGCTGTCCACTGTGGGAGAGATGTAGCTAGTTAAATTGATTAATTAACATAAATAAAACTATAAATTTAGCCCCTCAGCAGCGCTAGCCACATTTCAAGAGCTCAGTAGCCACAAAGGTGGCTACCATGTTGCACAGTGCAGACACAGAAATTTCCGACATGGCAGAGAGTCTAGCTGCAAGCTGCCCTTAGGGACTTGCCTCTGGAGGAAAGTGGGAATGGCCTTAGGTCTGACTCCTGAGCATTAGCTTTCAACCATCATGTTATATTGCCTCTTTAGTATTTAGTGAGATTTAGCAGGGGAGGGAAAGCATTAAACATCTCTCATTTCCTTAAGAACTAAGGAAGAGCTGAGATGCTAGGGAACTAGAGACATAGCAACAGTTTCCCTTGCAGGTTTTCTCTTCTTTCACTGGCCAGGAAAGCTAGGACTTGCTGTTTGCGCTTTTATGGAACCACAGGGTGACTTCTGCTAAAAGTGACACTACGATTATGCCTTAAGCCTCAGCTCCTAACATAGTCCCTGGTCCATAATGGACACACAGTAAGTGAACTTAAACTAAATTTAAAAAAAAGATGACTCTAGCATTTTTTCTGCCAGTCTCAAAATAAGCACGGTGCAGAAGAATAACATCGGTGGGCTTCCTTCCAATTCCCAAAGGGAAGAAAGTAAGTAAGACTTTCTCCAGGGCAGTATCCAGGGGCTCGGCTTTGTAGAAAGAGGGCTGCATACATGTTGATCTACACTGGGATGGGGATAGAAGAGGGAATGATCATCAGAACTGCCTATAACCTGGCTGCATTATACAGTATGCTATTGTAAATCTAAACTAAAGAAACTCCGTCTGCAGCTCCAAAGTGAGCACCAAAAAAAAAACCCAAAAAACACAAAACAAACTGCCTCGATATCAAATTGATTCCTGTTATCATCTCCTTAGTGCAGTGGAAACAAACCAAGTCACCCCCTTTTCAATGTGTCCTGGTGGGTTATCCCAGACCGCTGGCACTTACCCATTAATGTGTGACAGCTGAAAGAAGACCCTGCTTTGGCTCTTAGCACATCCTCTTTCTTTTCATCAATGCGAAGGCTCCACCCCTCCCTCCCATCTTCCTTTCTTTCTCTTTGTGATTTAGCTCAAGTGCTGGCTTCTGTGTCATTTAGAACAAACAAAACCTATAGAAATATGGTTTAAAAGACAGATGCGCCGATTTGGGATGGGAAGCAAACGTTGGATGCTCACTCACCGCTTCGTAAAGGCTTTAATTTACAGCAGGAATAGAAAGGAGCCGTTGAACATGTAGCAGCTCCAGGAGTCAGCTTTGAAAACTGATAAGAGGGAAAAAAATGCCAGACTCGTTTTGAATTTGAATTTAACAACCAGGACCCCGGTTTCTCCACACAGCGAGATGGCAACTTTCTTAGAATGATTTAAGAATTCCCTGGGGGCGTCCTGCCCAGGCCCCCTTGCAGGCCATTTCCGCAGGCTTTGGAGTCCTAACAGGGCTTACCGGGGAACATTCCAATTTAGAGCAGCCTAAGTTTGGTGTCTGATAGCAGCTCTAGGTTTTCATTTGTTCTTTCTTTTTCTTTGTCAGAAGGAGACATGATGTTTTACAGTGTTAACGGTTTTGAAAGGCCCTACATTTGCAGTGAGCAGAGCGCCATTGTGAAAAGGCTCTGAAAAGCATTATTCAGGCAAAAATGCATCAAAGGGATGTGAGTTAAAAAGAGAAAAGTTTGCCGATGTAGAGATTGGCGGCAGCATGTGCTGACAGGTACAATTATAGCCAAAGAATTGAATCTTTTAAGAAGGATCTGGTGAGATAAGGCAATAGCGTGGACTCACTTGGACACCTGTTCAGTTAGACACTCAGGGGTCCAGCTGAGGACGCCGTAGCTGACGCAGGGAACCACTTCTCCTGCAGGACATAAAAGCTATTGCACTTTGTAAAATAGGGCGAAATAGCATGATCCAGCCCCGCAGAACTTAACTGATACAAAGGTTGGAGAGAAGGCTTGGTGTCCTCCCTCAGGCTCCCAATAGTCTGGAACCTCTTGCAGTCCCAGAGAGTTGTAGTCAAACCTAGCTTCTAAGTCCTCCAGTCTCAAAGAAACTCGAGAAAATGTCAGCTTCTCAGAGCTAATTAATTGCTTCTGTTGGTAACGTTAAAGATCTTTCTAGTGCAGTGTCCTCTGTCTGCACCCCGTGCATTAGTGGAAGGCCCTGGGACAGAGAACAATCCGGTGTTTCTTTCTGAGAATGTTCCACTAGTGTCATAGAAGATAAAAGCCTTCCTGGTGCTGAAATAGGGCACTTGAAGGCTTGCTCAAGGAGAGGTGGGCTCCTGTCCACCTGCAGCTCCACTGCCCAGCAGAACCAGGGCGGTTCTTCCCGGCGTGTCCGCGGGCGGCGCTGGGAGGAGGGCGCCGCCTGGCGCAGTACAGCGCAGTCGTTTGCCGGCTGAGCCACGCGGCCGGGCCAGGTTTCCATTCTTTTAAAAAAATTTTCTTTTCAAATCCTCACTCGAGGATGTTTTTCCATTTATTTGCAGATAGATTGGGAGGGAGGGAGAGAGAGAGCGAGAGAGCGAGAGAGCGAGAGAGCGAGAGAGAGAGAGAGAGAGAGAGAGAGAGAGACACACACCTATGTGAGAGGGACACATGCACTGGCTGCCTTCCCCATGACCCCGACCAGGGCCAGGGACAACCGCCACCGAGGTCGTGAGCTTGACCAGATCCAAACCTGCGACTCATTGGTCTGCCGGGCTGATGCTCCAGGTTTTCATTCTTTTTTTTTTAAATATTGATTTTTAGTGAGAGAGGAAGAGAGAGATAGAAACATCCATAAAAGAGAACATCGATTGGCCGCCTCCTGCATGCCCCCCACTGGGGATCGGGCCCACAACCTGGGCACGTGCCCTGACTGGGAATCGAACCCGCAACCTCTTGGTGCATGGGTGGATGCTCAACCACTGAGCCACACCGGCTGGGCATAGGTTTTCATTCTTAATGAAACAATGGGACTTAAGCTTCTGGATTGTATGATATATATTTTTTTCTCTCAAATTTATACTTCTTCTTTTCCTCTTCTATGTGTAGTTGAATTACTTTGTCATGGTAATGCTATTAAAGGTTCTTAAATTGGCTGCGAGTTACAGGTTTCTGATAATGGTACTTTAACTTAAAATCCAGGTGACAGCTCTCTTTCTGCCACAGAGAACTGACTCCTTGATGTCTTTGGATCTTTCGTATTTGCCTTCCTCTTTCCTTTCAATCACCGGCTTTTCACTTTCCTTGCTGCCCTTCAGACTCTGTTAGGACCTAGGCAGATGGGGACAGCAGCCTCCCCGAGTCTGACAAGCTCAGAAGTAGATCCAGTGTTGCACCAAGAATTCACCAGTGCAGGAGCCACAGCCCCTCCTGTGCCCACGTTAAGAAGCACTTAGCGCTGTGCCCGACCCACAGCGAGCATTTAACATGTGTTGGCCCCCCAAAATGATCTTTGTTTCTGCCCACCTTCTTATTGATGCCGTGAGCTAATACCATGTCAGTATTTCCCTGGAGTTTGACATCTGGTCTAGTTTGGGAATTATTGTTGTCACATTTTCCACTTGGGTCAGTGGGGTGCTTTCTTATTTACAGTGGGGTATTCAGATGTATCTACGGTGGGCCACCTGATCCCAATTCCAACAGCGGTGCAGACTGCATGACCTTTCACAAAACTGATCACAGGAGTGAGTCTAGGGGTCCACTCCTAGCAGGGAAGTATTAGACTTAACAGCATCAAATGCACAGGGAGGAATAATTAGCTACCTAGTGACCTTTCTGTCACTGCCTTTCATTATTCTCCAGGGTTAATGATGTGGGTTTAGTGGAATTGAACGTGGGCAGCTCAAAATTACACGATCACATTCAGCTTCGGTTCCGAGTCCTTGTTGCTGGAGGCTTGCTAGCAGAACTCCCAGTGTCGTCGGTCATGCGTGGGGTCTCCACACTGGCTGTGTCTACTGTCACCCAGAAAGCTTAAAAAAAAATACAGATGCTCAGGTCTATCCCAAAGAGTTGGCCTGACTTGGTGTTAGGTAGGACCTATTCATTGGTATTATTTATTTTTTAATCTTCATCCAAGGAGATTTTTGTCATTGATTTTTAGAGAGAGTAGAAGGGAGGGAGGGAGGGGAAGAGAGAGAAAAACATCAACACATCTGTTGGTTGCCTCCCCATGCTGACTGGGACTGGAGATTGAATGTGCAAACCAGGTACATGCCCTTGACTGGAAATTGAACCCATAACCCTTTGGTCCATGGGCCAACACTCTAACCACTAAGTCATACTGGCCAGGACTATGGGTATTTTAAAGAAGCTTCCTCAAGTAATTTGGAAGGTTAAAAACCACTGAATGACTGGAAAAGAGATTTTGGACATACTGATTATATAATTTTTACTTGAGCTAACTAACTTGGTTGAACTCTCCTCCTCCCCAACTAAGGCCCACCTCCCTTCTCATTTATTCTACAAATACAAGTTAAAACAACAGAGCAGAAAGAGCAGAGCTTTGAGACAGAGGAATCTGATTTCAAATCTTGTCTCTGTCTCTTATTAACAGAGTGACCTTGAAAAAGATGCTTAAATTACTGACGTTTAGCTTCCCCATTTAGGAATAGTAAGACTTCTTTGTAAGTGAGGATTAAGTTAATAATGTGACATGAAAACATTTTGTACAGTACCCAGCACACAATAAGAGCTCAGTATGTGTTTTCTTCCTTCCTCTCTCTCTCCCTCCCTCCCTCCTTCCCTCCCTCCCTCCCTTCTTTCTTTCTCTTTCTTTCTTTCTTTCTTTCTTTCTTTCTTTCTTTCTTTCTTTCTTTCTTTCTTTCTTTCTTTCTTTCTTTCTTTCTCTGTCTGCCTTTCATTTTTTCATGGGAAAAATGAGGAGCTTGGATAACATTTAAGTTCCCCTTATCACTGATTCTGATTCTTTGCCTTAAGCATTGTGATTGGAGAAAAAACAACCCATATTGTTCTCCACAAACTCAGTTGATGTGCGAGAAGAAAGCTATTGGCACACCGTTACAGGGAATGAGTTTGGAGTTTCTCTTAGTACAATGTCCACACATGTTGGGCTGCCCTCTCCGTTGATGTGTGTGTGAGGTGGCTGGCCAGGGCTGGGGAAGTGGTTTTCCTTGTGGGAACAAGATCTTTTGATTGAGTAATGCCATCTGTTTCCTGTGGGCATCGATCTTGTGCCTTTGACCACCCTTCACTTGCTTCCACCACATGACCATCCAACCTACTTTATACTTGTGATAATGCCCGTAGCACCTGGCATTTCTATTATAGCACCTGCTTGATGTGGTACACTTCAGAGGAGCCCAGGTGAAATCAGGAAACATCTTTCAATTACTACCTGGCTAATTGGTTTTTGTAAAGAAAATTAAATATTGCTGCCTCTTAATCCATTCCCAGAGAGTCACAAGGCTTCATTCCAACAGAGCCTGGTATCAGGGAACAGTCTGTGATTCATGGAAGTGACTCAGTCGGTCGTCTGCCTCGGTATGTTGTGACACATGCTGCCGCTGTCTGGTCATCTGGCTCCAAAGGGAAGCTCAGGCGAATGAGCGGGGTTCTGAGCTCCCATTATTGCCTAGTTGAGGTTGACCAGAGCGGAGGACTGGGACGGTTTTCCTCTCCGCAGCTCAAGGGAGTTGCTTGTGTTATAGGCAGATAAACTGTGGGAAACGCCACTTGGATGATGACAACAGGATCCTCTGCTGTTTCCCAGTGCCTGGCAAAGTGTAAATGAGATGCAGTGCAACAGAAGGGTTAAGAGCAAGAGTTTGGAAATCATGATGAGCTGGAGTCACATTTTGGTGTTATCACTGTCTATAGCAAGAGTCAGCAAGCTTTTTCTGTCAAGGGCCAGCTGGTAAACATCTTAGGCTTTGTGGGCCATATGATCTCTGTCACAACTACTTAACTATGTTGTTTTAGTCCAGAGAGGCCACAGACAATACATAAATGAATAGGCATGGTTGAGTTTTAATAAAACTTTATTTACAAAAACAAGCAGTGGGACAGATTTGGTCTGCGGCTATAGTTTGCTAATCCCTGATCTACAAGATCTTACATTAATAAATTACTTTAATCCTCTAAGTTTCTCTTGAGGATTAAATAGAGATAATATATATAATAAAACACTTATCATGTACTTGCTATAAAGTAAGCACTTGAAAATAGTCTCTACTATTTGATTAAAAATATTATATATCATAATTTAAAATGGCATTGACTCTAAGGTACATCTGGATTTCAGAGTTGTTAAAATGTGACAAAAG
Organism: Molossus molossus; assembly: GCF_014108415.1. Taxonomy (NCBI): domain Eukaryota; kingdom Metazoa; phylum Chordata; class Mammalia; order Chiroptera; family Molossidae; genus Molossus; species Molossus molossus. The sequence goes on along the minus strand of NW_023425345.1, from coordinate 61,195,983 downwards.
TCTTAGAACTGATTAAATTAACAGTAATTAGAGTAACACATTATGTTTAGGATTTTAAGTCTTGTTCTACCAGTGGTAGTTAAAACTTTTAGTTTAACATTTCCTTGTGATGTTTTTCTTGTCAGGGACACGTGTCACGAACTGCTGGGACATGTTCCACTACTTGCAGATCCTAAGTTTGCTCAATTTTCACAAGAAATAGGCCTGGCGTCTCTGGGAGCATCAGATGAAGATGTTCAAAAACTTGCCACGGTCAGTTTATTTTTAACTTAAAAAACTGTTCTACTTATGTCCATTTGTAAGCTAAAGAAAGCTTTAGTTATCAGCTATGAATTTTAAGACGAGCATTCTGAATAGGGCATGGTGACTTTATCCTTTCCCGTGTTGTGTGTTTTTGAAGCAGTGTGTTTTTGGCTTGTTAACCACCCGGATACTTGTACTTTATTCTCCTCCTCCAGAGGTTGGCTAAATGGTAAATTTTTAGCCTTGCAGGTCACGAGATCTCCGTCACAACGACTCCGCTCAGCCTCTGTGGTGCAGAGGCAGCCACAGACAGTATGTAAATGAACGAGTGTGGCTGTGGTCCAATGAATCTCATTTCCAAAAGCTGGTGGTGGGCCAGACTGGGCTATGTGCTGTAGTTTGCTAACTCCCATTTTAGTTTAATGTCAATTTCCTAGAAATGTTGGTAATAGTAAAGGGTATACGTTTATGGGAAAGCAGGGGTTGTGCTTGGGACTGTGTCTTTGATGAGTGGCTGTGGTTGTGGTCAGACACAATTTGAGTCAGCAGTTAGAAGCTCAGGCTAAACAATTAGGATGTGTACAAAACCAGAAAAAGATTTCATAGATGCTCTGGTCTCAGTAAAGTTCTTCTCAAAGTGTGCAATATGAGAGGAAATAGTGGCAGCTACATTTAAGATGCTGGAGAGCTGGATCTGGCAAGTTTACGTGACTTATCTTAGCCTTTTCCAAGACCCCATAGGAAAGAGCGGGTTTAGCAAACTCATTCACCTGCAGGGACCCATCGGTAGCCTGCATGAGCAAAGCTACCAGAGGAAGAAAAGGTGGGATTTTAAGTTGCGTGTATTTGACACAGATACACATTGATGGCGTATTAGACATGCAAGAATATTCTTCACTTCTACTAAGAAGTAAATTTTTTCTTAGATTCATAAAGACACACAGCCCTTTCAGCGTATCTGTTGTCTCCTCCTTTTGATAGAAACATGGGGACTGGCAAAGATTTCTGTGCTGAAAGAGGAACAGCAGGGCGAAAGCCATGCCGTTGGTGCAGTGTGGGCACGGATAGGGGTCAGTGGGGACTTCGATGAGCTTGGGGACAGCATGCGTCTCTCCATCGGAAGGCGGGTCCTGATTCCCGCTCACGGCTGCCGGATGGAGATACAGGCATTGGTGTAGCCAGATCTCCAGACTGTTGAAAGACACTGGCAATCTGGATTTTTAAATAGAATTGAATGATTTATAAAGTTTGGTTCATCTAAAACTCCATCATTTTGAGCTGAGAAAAATATATTTGTAGACCAAATCAGATTCTTGACTTTCCAATTTGTCACCTTCGCCCTGGAGAATATGTATTATTCATATTGACTATCTGTTTTACTGCATAACAAATAACCCCCGAACTTAGTGGCTTCAAGTAATGAACATTTATTACCTCATGGTGTCTGTGGTGGGGAATTTGGGGACCAGCTCAGCTGAGTGGTTCTGGCTCAGGGCTTCCTCTCTGGTTGCCGTGGAGATGTGGGCTGGGCCTGCAGTTGTCTGGAGGCTTAGGAATCTTCCCCCACGATGGTCACTCGTGTGGCTATTGGCAACTGGCTTCCTTACTTCCAGACAAGTGATGGGAGAGAAGGAGAGAGAGAGAGATTGAGGGAGGAAGTTAATGCTTTTTATAAAAAAAGTTTTTATTGATTTTTTTAGAGAAAGAAAGGGAGAGAGAAATAGAAATATCGATTTGAGAGAGAAACATCCATTGAATGCCTCCTGCACGCCCCCGACTAAGATTGAGCCTGAAACCTGAGCATGTGCCCTCACCAGGATTTAAACTGGCACCTCTCAGTCAATGGGATGACGCTCAATCCACTGAGCCACACCAGCCTGGCTGTAATGCCTTTTTTGGCTTGATCATATGCTGCTCACATCAGCCATGTTCTATTCATTAGAAGGGACTCACTCACGGGGAGCGAGATTAGGCTTCACTCTTGGGGAAAGGAGTATCAAAGTGTTTGTGGACACAGTTTAAAACTATCACACAAGAGTCCTGTTATTTAATTCTCAAACCTTGGATCTGGGTTTAAACTTCACATTTCGGAACTTTTTCTGTGACTTTTAAAGTTTCCCTTGAAGTTTTCTGGTTTCAGCTTTTGACCCCCAACAGCTCATACTTTTGATCAGGGACAAATGCATTGTTTACTTGTCTAACTCTGAACAGCTACCAACCGGGATTTCACTCTGCCAAGTTGTGTGTGTGTGTGTGTGTGTGTGTGTGTCCCTAACGAGAAGAGGAGAGGGACTAAGGAAGGACTTGATGAAGATGAATGAAAGCGGTGCCTAGTGAGTGAGTGATCTTACTCTTTTCTTAAAAGCAGTGACAAGAAAGCAGTTCTACTTTTTCTTATTTTTATACTCCATCAAATGATGATTAATTAATTCCATCATTCAAACTCACATGTACAAAGACCATGACAGGGTCCCCACATTTCAGACCTTGATAGCCCATATAGAAAGAAACCAAGATTTTTCAGAGGAAAGAAATTTTTTTATTAAATATTTTTTTCTTTATTGATTTTAGAGAGAAAGGACGGGAGGAGAGAGATAGAAACATTGGTGAGGGAGAATGTCGGTTGACTGCCTCCTGCATGCCCCCCCCTGGGGATTGGGCCCACAACCTGGGCATGTGCCCTGACCAGGAATCATATTGGTGACTTCTTGGTACATGGGTTGACGCTCAACCAGTGAGCCACACTGGCTGGTCCAGAGGAGAGAAATTTTATACTGAGTCTTGAAAGATGAGACAAAGTCAGCAAAGTCACAGAGAAGAAAAGGGGGATAGAAGGATAGTTTCAGCTGGAATGAGAAATCTCTCTGGTTTGGGGGTTCAGCAGGGAATGTTGCACACCAAAGTCGAGGGTCATGCTGAAGCCCAGAGTTGCCTTTTGTATTCATTTTCTGTTGCTGCTGTAACCAATTGTGCATGGCTTAAAACTACACAGATTTGTTATCTTACAGTTTCATAAGGTTAGAATTCCAATACAGTTTTCACCTGGGTGTTGGCAGGACTGTGTTCCTTTGGGAAGCTCTAGGGGAGAATCTGTTTCATTGGCTTTTCTAGCTTCTGGAGGTTGCCCAGTCCTTGGCTTGTGGCCCTCTTCTTCCGCCTTCCAAGCCAGCAATGTTGCACCTTTCTGCCCATTCTACTATTGCCCCGTCTCTCTCTCACTGACTGTAGCTGGGAAAGGTCTTTTACTTTTAAAGACTGATGTGACATGTTGGGCCCACCTGGATAATTCGTAATACTCTTCATCTCAAAGTCGGTACCCTTAATTATATGTACAAAGGTAACATATTTACAGATTCTGGGGATTAGGGCATGAACATCTTTGGGGGGAGGGATCATTATTCTTCGTTTCTATTTTTTTTTTTTTTATCCTCACTGGTGGACATTTTTCCATTTTTTGTTCAGATAGAGTGGGAAGGAAAGAGAGGGGGAGAGAGGGAGAGAGAGAGAGAAACAGCGATGTGAAAGGGACACATCGAGTGGCTGCCACCCGCATGACCAACCAGGGCCGGGGACAAACTGCAACCAAAGTACGTGCCCTTAGCGGGAACCGAACCCGGGTCTCTCTGGACTACAGGCCAACGCTCTAACTGCTGAGCCAAACCAAGGCGCTTCATTTCTATTTTTATATTTACAAGAAAACTAATACATGAACCTTGAAAACTATTTTATTAGGGCCAGTAAATCTGTAGGATGGTCACGTTTCTTTCGGAAGTTAGCATTTCTTAGCTTGATTCCAATACCCCTGGCTGTGGATTGCCCTAGCACTGATGGCTAAAAACATTTCCGCCTGTTAGAGAGCATTAGGTCGTTATCATGTTTCTCTCTCTCTTTTTCATCACCCTTTCCTTGGAATACCTGCCTTCCTGAAATAGCCAATCAAGTCAACAGATATTCTTTAAGTGGCTAAAGAATCTTAGGTACCATGAAATAGGGATATACAAAGACTAGAAGATAGTACTTGCCTCAAGGAACTCACGCTCCAGTACACAAAAATACAAACACCCAAAGTCAGTGTCAACTTTTATTGAGATACATGAGCAGATAGGTCGAAGAAGTAGATTTAAGGTAAATCTTCTAAGTGTGTGTGAGTTCTGAGTTCACTGTTGGAGACTGGGATTCAGAATGGGAGTAGGAGCCAGCAGAGAGGTTCTTTTCTATTTAGGAAGTGACTGGGGACAGCTTAGGGATGATCAAGGATCTCCCAAGGGAGCCAACCTGCCCGGAATCTTGCAGTTAAAAACAAAACAAAACAAACAAAATAAAACGACAAAAGAAAACAGAGTATAAACTGGCAAAAGACTTCCACCTGAAAGATTTGGAGTCTCTTCTAAATACAGTGGAGATTTGGGGTGGAGAGGTGTTGTCTCACCATGGTGTTGCCTGATCTCATTTGCATTAGCCCCGCCCCAACTCTCTCTGATTTTTTTTTCCCCTCCCACAAGCTTTACAGTTCCAATTCTTTCCAGTTTTAGAGATTTCCCACTTGCTCTGAATCAAAGTGTTTTGCAAACCAAAGAGAAAGCTGGAAAGCTTTTTCAGTGTGATGTGGAGGCCATGGAGGATAGACTCACAGTGTGAGGAGCCCAGGACGGCTTTTCCTGAAATGATGCTAAAACTGCCTTTGACTTCTACAACCACATCTGGTCCCTCACTAAAACCAAAGTGAATGGAAATCTGCTGGAAGATGGTCTTGAAAGAAAACACAGTTAGATTTCAGCCAGGCAATTTTAAAGTAAACCCCGGAATGAATATCCTAGTAGAAGACATGCATACGAATGACCCTCCAGCTGAAGCCCAATTTAATGGCCCAGTTGCAAAGGCTAAGAGATTAGAGCTAAGGTCTCACTAGGAGGGGTAAAAAGTCCAATGGGGGGCGGATTGTGGTGGCTAGCAAGTCCTCTGAGCTGCCCAGATGAGAAATAGAGGTATTATTAGCTGATTTCCTCAAAGTTGTTCCCATTAAGTCTCCTGAAGAAACCCTAGAATAAAATGAGGTGAGATGTACCAAAGGGGAAAAATCCATAGAGAGGACAAATGGAAAGCCACAGAAATCACTTCATGTTGACCAATGAGGCAGGCCGTATTCGTCTTTCACTCTAGGTGAGATTTATATTATTAATGACTCTGTTTATATAGTGCCTGCGTTTCCTTGTTTAGTGAATTTAAGCGCTAATGAAAAAGAGAGCCATGCCTAGTGAAAGCAGACGCTTTAATAACTTTCTGTGGTGTGTTGTCAACAAATCTGTCTAAGGAAGGAAACAGCGCCCACCAGGACTAATTGGCACTTCAAAACTCTGTCTTGTCCTGGTCTGCAACTCTGGTCTGACTTCAGAGGGACCAGACGATTGCCTGTAGCTACTGCCTCCCCTTGCTATATTTCTGCCTGATATTTATTTTGACATTTTAATAATGCTCAGTTTTGAGAATGAAGCTATCTCTGCTGTTTTATGTGGGCAATGGTTTCTTCGCCCTGAGAACCATTGAAATGAAACTCTTTTGTATCTGAAGAAATTGAGGCTGCTGCTTGGTAAATGTATTTTATATGAATCGTTATACATGTAAACAGTTTGCCGTCTGGTGGGTAATGAATACGGCCACTGGTTGTACTCGTTGTAGCAGTCCGGGGTCCGCGTGTGATAGATATGCAAAAATATTCCCAATGAGGGCTGCGTGGAGTGTGCTATAATTTTGAGACCAGCCATTTCCCACTGTAGTGCTGGCTTAAGTGGATTTAATAGATTAGTGTCTTCTTGAAAGGTTGTAAACGTAAAGGCCTTCAGGGACCAGATGGGTAGCAAACATGTGTGAAATAGCCTGATAGAAGATACTAAGGAGTGTTGGAGGCTGTGGAGACCTGGAGAATACACATTATACCCAAAGGCCTTCCAATTCAAAAATTAAAACAAAAAGCTCTTTGGCTGCAAGTTGTGTCTGCAAGCCAGAACAGAACTCTGGGCTCTCAGCTGCCAGCTCATGGATCTCAAGTCTGATTATATGTTAGACTATACTGCCGGCCCTCGATTCATCTTCATATCATATTGAACATTCTCAAGGATTCTTTGCTGGAAAACTGGCTATTTTTTTTTTTTTCCTAAGAAAAGGTGGCTATAATAGTGTTCACCAGAAATAAATATCTCAGTGTCGTTGAGGAGTGACTGATTTTGAAGGATAATTTTAAGCAGTTATAAGCGGGACTGCTGAACCTAAGTGCTGAGCACGTGTCAAAGGGTGATTTGTCATTAGAGACAAGTAGGATGACAAATGCAGCTCAAAGAAGAATTTGGGGGACTGAGACTGTCTAGTCGCTGAAAGAAGGGATCCTGGAGTAAGGTGCAGCGTGGTTTCTGTTTCACAGGACAAGAAACCGTAACCTTGAAGTTATATTTTCTACCAGGCAGAAATAATTTACACGTCTAGTGAATAAAAATAACGTGCAATTTACCAGTATTCACAGGGTAACATCTAACTCACAGCATGTGGGCCCTAATCCTTAGTAAACAGGAAGTCAGACAAAAGTTATGCAGCTCCTAGATCAGTGCTTTTCAAACAGTAATCCAAAGTAACCCAGGGATCTTGTGCAAATGCAGGTGCTGGGCATGTAGGTCTGGAACGGGGCCTGAGGTGTATTGGCATTTCTGACAAGGTCCCAGTCAATGCTGCTGCTGCTGCTGCTGCTGCTTCAAGAGAAGCAGATGACCTGCTCGACAGGCGGGCCAGCTAGACCGTGCTCCAGTATGTCTTTGGAAAGGCACATGGTAATCTTTTCGACCTATTTTCATATTTGATACTTTTTCTCAAAACTGGATTAGTAGGGCGTCGGCAGATAACTGTTTGGTGGGAGATGACTTTATTTAACACTTATTCCAGGCCTGAAAATTACCCTCGGATCTAGAAGTGCCATGTTCTGTGTCTGCTCTTCCCTCTCCTGCCACCTGCTATTTTGCCTCATGCCTTAGTTCACTGAGTTGTACGGGGATGCACAAACAGGAACTTGCTGATAATGTTAATTTAGGAACTAGTCCTAGGAAAATATTGATTTCTCTTTTTTCAAATGTTAAGAAATGTAAAGGGACTCCTTTCACCACACGGTGAATCCCATCCTGTGATGCAGATGGCTTCAATTCCGTCTATTCATTTCTCACATCATAAAGGCATTTGAACAGACAAAACTGTGCGTCACTTCTAGGAGAAAGCAATCAGCATGAATACACCACAGATGTTTCCCAAGCAGAATAAATCGGCGTCTGGCCCAGTTGGAATTTTCCCTGTACTGAGAGATTTAGGTCATCCACTCGATTCTGTCGACCCTGACGTGTGTTTCGGTTCACTTTCTGATGGAAAGGATTCTGTCACTGCGTGTTCCTAAGGCTGATGAGAGAGGTGTCTTGGCCAAGGGTTAACAAGGAGGAATAAGCAAACTTTCCCAGAATATGTTCTCAGAAACTTAGTCTCATGAAATGATATTATGAGTTCTGTAAAAGGAGGGATCCATGGGCAAATATATTTGGGAAAAACTAGGTTCAGTAAAGTGAAAAGCTTTGTTTTTCAAATGCAGGACTTTTCAGAGCCTTTAATAAGATAAAGTGCAGAACAAATCTCCACATTTAATAAAAAATATTTTTCCAAGCTTACCATGCTTTCTTCATTTTAAGATGACACTGGTTGTAAAACACACCCTTAATTTAATAGTTTTTTTTTTTTTTTTTGGGTGGGTGGGGAAAAGATTCAGCTAGTAATTTTTTTTTTTTTTTTTTTTTACATTGTAAAATAAGGCTCCATTTCACAAATGTTAAAAAGTAAAAAAAAAGTGAGCTTGAGAATTGAGAAACTACATTATATGGTCACAGAAGTCTATTTTAAGGAAATGTGTATTAGCATCCCAGTCTATTAATATTCTAAGGAGTACAGTTTAGGAGATGGTAGTCTGGAATATTTTTTGAAAGGTTTGAATTCATCGTGAGTTGGAACCTAATCACTAGCTATATTTTCTTTTCTTTCTGCAGGAAAGAAATGTCATAAAATCAATAATATAGGATTCTGCTTATACTTTATCAAAACAAATAATGTATTTGTTCCAAGTAAAACAGTTTGCATTGATTGGGGCTTTTGATGACCGTGAATGAAGTGTGTTTGAATTTTCAGGTATAACCAATACTTTCAAATGCTGAGAGTGGTAATAAAATGTACATCCAGTCTTAAACTAATAATTGACTAATTCATGTTAGAAGTAAAATTGCAAAGGTAACCTTAGTTTATGAATTGCCATGAATGTTTCCTGCCTGCCGAGGACATTAGCTTGTTTCCGGGTCTCTCCTGTCTTTGCCTATCTGGCTGAGGGTTGGGAACTTTCAGGTGCTTTTAAAAGAAAGCTCTCGTTCCTTCTGAAGATGTATGACAGTAAAAGTGGCCATTTCAGTATCTCTACAGAAAGCTTGAATTAATAAGCCCCAGGCTCATTTAGTCCCTGTAGTACCTTTGAAGTAGTTCAAGTGTTTGGATCATTTAATACAAAGCTGACAAAAAGCTGAAAGAAATGGCCCTGGCCAGTTTGGCTCAGCGATTATAGCATTGGCCTGTGGTCCAGAGAGACCCGGGTTTGCTTCCTGCTAAGGGCATGTTCCAGTTTGTGCCCGGCCCTGGTTGGGTGGTGCGGTAGGTAAGCCACTCGATGTGTCCCTTTCACGTCAATGTTTCTCTCTCTGTCTCTTCTTCTCTCTCCCTCCCACTCTATCTGAACAAAAAATAAAAAATTGTCCTTGGGTGAGGATAAAAACAAACAAACAAACAATAAAAACTGAAAAGAATGTACTTACATATATTTTTAATCACGATGTTTGGGTAGATGGTCAGTGTGTGTGTTATTTCTAAGAGTAACTTAAATAAAAGTTAATGTCTACTCCAGCTCATGGCTTACACTTTTATGTCTTCTTTGCATATAGAAAAATAGTTATGGTTGCAAAGAACATTATATTTCTTTAACTAGCCCCATAGAGCTTATTCAGTCCTTTTTCACTGTTTTCACCATTAGCTTCTTTTGGTCTTTTTCTGCTGGGGTGCCCCAAGGCCACACCTCCTTCTGACTAGGGCTGTCTGCTGAGAATTTTGATATGGCAGCTAAGACCATTCTGCTCTATCTGTTTGCGTATACTTCATATATGCCCTTCACCATTGCCATTATGAGGTATTTGCCATGTATTCACATCATGATGAGAACACCACCATTATTTGGAATTAAAAAATGAGCTCTAGATTACCCACTGTGTTTAGAAACACATTCTTTTATAATCGGGAATAGTTGTATATTTTCTAACTCAGGTCTTTCATCATCATTTATAACTATGTCCTAGGGGCTTCAGAGAACCACTAGATAACTGCAGATGAGAAAAACAACCCCCAACAACCTTTTAGATATTTGGAAACTCATAAAAATAGAGCTGCTTTGGTAATTGTTCATTCTTTGTTCCTGTGCTGAGTGAGCTCTGTACCCACTTAATTTTATCCACGTAAATGCCACAAGTCAGCAGGTGGGGTCCTTTAGCACTTGGTGAAGCTGCCATTCGGGAGGTGATCTGGGCAGTGTGTGGTGTGGTGTGGTGTGGAAAGGGTCTGAGTCTGACGTTAGCCCAGTGGGGTCATAGTACCAGCTTTTTTAAATCCCCAGCTTTATTGAGAGATAATGGACACATAACAATGTGTAAGTTTAAGCTACACAACTCAATATAATACACTTATATATTGCAAAGTGATTAGTTAGCTAACACCTGCATCACAGCACATGATTACCTTTTCTTTTTCTGTGGTGAGACATTTAAGATCTATTCTCTTAGCAACTTTCAAGTACATAATATCGTATTATTAACTCTAATCACCATGCTGGGCATTAGATCCCCAGAACTTATTTATCTTGTAGCTGGAGGCTTGTACCCTTTGACCGATTCTTTGTTTTTATGAGTTTGGCATTTTAGAGTCTACATATAAGTAATGTCATACAGTAGTTGTCTTTCTCTCTCTGACTTATTTCACGTAGCAGAATGCCCTCCAGGTCCATTCTTGTTATCACAGATGGCACAATTTCCTTCTTTCTCATGACTGAATATCTCTCTATACAGCTTTATCCATTGATCCATTGATGGACACTTAGCTTGTTTCCATATCTTGGCTATTTGAATACAGCTGCAATAAACATGGGAATGCAGATATTTCTTCGAGATCCCGTTTTCATTTCCTTTGGATGCACACCCAGAAGTGGAATTGCTGGATCATATGGTAGTTCTATTTTTTTTTTTTTGAGAAACTTCCATATTATTTTCCATAGTGACTGTACCAATTTATATTCTTACCAACAATGCAAAAGGGTTCCCCTTTTCTCCACACCCTCACCAATGTTTTTTATCTCTTGTCTTTTTGATGACGTAAGTGCCAGCTTTGTTACTTCCTAACCTTGTGCTCAGGGACAAATTCCATGATCTCTTTGTGCCTCAACTGTCTTCTTATAATGGGGATGTTCTTCTACCCAACGCTGAGTAAGGAGCCAATGAGATGAGGTACCTCTTAGTGACGTATGCCATGCCATTATCTATATCATACCCAGGTGGCACCTGATCTTACCCTTACCCAAGAAATCCAAACTGCGCCAAAGGAGGGGTATGAGAATTTAAATAATTTTAAAGTCATTTTGAGACTTGAAATTCCCTGGTTCTTCATCTAGAGCTAACTTCTTCCTGTGATTCCAAAGCCCTGACGTTGAGCCCTTCTCACTTCCTTCTCCAAGGAAGCCAGAACGAATTCACCAGGCACGGAAGACTCCTGCAGTTATTTTAATTTCTATGAAGATGTACAAAAGAAGGAGTTTTCTGCTTGAACTACAATGGAGTAGGCTCTCAAAATCTTATACTTATATTAACAGTAATATCTGTGGTGTAATCCGTTTCTAGCAAAAGCAGGGAGAAGATGGTTGGGATCTTTTTTTTTTTTATGAGCTAGAATAGCAGAGGTAACATTATATCAAACTATAGGAGTTTAATTACCCCATTCCACAAATGTAGTTTTCATATAAAGGAGTCAAAAGGATTTTCAGAGCTATTCTTCTGAACTGTGATATAAAAACCCAGAATGCATTTAGGAGATGTAAAATGTATTATGAGCCACCACAATGAACGGAAGCACAAAAAAGAAACATGGCATGAGACTGAACGCACAGTGATTAAAAATCTCTCTGCTCCCTTCTTAGAAATATTGAAAGTTGCTTAGAGTTTTATATGCTTGTCACTGTAAGGATGGGCACTTCTGGGGTATTTCTGATGGGTGGATTTCATACTGGGGAAAGGTTTCCCAGAAAATGGAAATGCTGTCATTTGAGGGCTTAAATCCAGAGTAGGTGAAGTGAGAATGCTGGGAGGGTTGGGAGGAATAAATCACCCCGGGGAGCCTCATCATCATTTCCAGGGTCTGCAAGTCTGTCTTTATAGTGTCCATAAAAAATCATTCCCTCAGCACTGAAGGGAAGTCTGAGGCAGGGGACTGGGAACCCCTTTAATGAAAAGTCTTTACAAAAACCTTTGTTTCTCTTCTTTATTGCAAAAATATGTTAAAAATGGATAAGTAAGGGAAAGGATATAAAGATTATTTGTAACATCGCAGCAGGGAGAATACTGTTAATATTTTGGTATATAAGCCTTCTAATTTTCCGGAAAAGTCATTTTGCTAAGTCAAGAAAGAACTAAGTTAAGGAGAGTCCTGGCTTTGGGAATCGGAGCAACGAGATGTTCACCCATTTATCAAAGACTGGTGCTGTCAGAGGCTTTATCTGTTGCATCAACAGAAGAAAGAATAAATAGGAGGTACTCTAGAAATATTGGGTTTATGACTTTTCGCTCATGTAAGTTGCAGTGCTTCAGTGAACATCTAAGTAGCTAATGAGTTTTATTTTATTTTTTTGAGAAGTTCACCAACACAACTTATAAAAAAATTAAAACATTGGTTTCCAAACATATTTTAATCTTTAGTCTTGAAATTCTGCGTTAGTCTTGTCCCCATTAGTGAGTGCTACTTTAATCAATATTTACCCTCCCTGTGTTCTCTTTTTGAGTAAGATCATAAACTTGATCTCAGGTATCATACTGTAGGGAGTAAAGGGGACAGCTGGAATAAAATAGAGTGAACCACACTGTATACGACACTATTGGTTTTCCTTGAGCCTGTGTATCTGAGGGACCTGCTAGTGAGGCAGTATAGGGCAGTGGGGAGTTCAGAGTGCAGGCTTTATGGTTAGATGACCTGGGTTCACATCTAGGCTCTATCACTTACTGGCTGGGTAACCTTGGATAACTTAATGAACTTATCTGTGCCCTAGTTTCTTCATCTTCAAAACAAGAGTAATAGTACTATCGAGCCTTGTAGAACTGTTGGGGATCAATGAGACAATTCATTGTAAAGTTGCTTAGGACAGTGTCCGATAAATGCTGGCTAGTGTATTTGACATGATTGTGCTTTGATGTCTAGGTGGACACATCAGTAAGACTCAAGTTTAGGAAAGGCCCCTGTAGAGAATTTCTACTCTTCTGTGTGACTTTGGGTAATTCTCTAACTTTCAACAACTCAGGTTTTCTCTTCTGAAATGCACACTGTGCAATTTATAATACAGAGGGGTTTGAGGTGGAGACAGCATGCTACCTTGCAATGCGAAGTGTTTTAAGCATAAATAATAAAGGTAAGGCCTTCTCTAAAGTATGTCAAGCTTCTCCCTGGAGATGGAGGAGGCTTCCCCTGAGTTAATTAGCACACCTCCCTCGAGTGAACACAGAGAAAGACAAGTCTCCGAAAACAGCTTGGGAAAACAAATGAATAAATATTGTCTGTGCCAGAGAGAACACATGAAATATGAGACCTCGACTCCACTTTGTGAGCAGATTAGGAGTGATGCTGCTCACTGATACATGCAACCCTCCCTTAATAACTAAAGAAAGCCATAAATCTGGCTTCATACCTTGGCTCCTCCTCCTTCGGTGTTCAAGTTGCTGAGAATTCAAGCCAGGTGTTTGCCATTTGGCTGGAAGATGGCTGCATTAACATAAAAGTATGCAAAGAAGCTGTTGAAAGAGTTCCAAAAGATGTCGTTTGCTCCAGTTTCGATGGATTTTTTGGATGTGTCTCTCTCCGTGTTGGTAACAGGGGTCCTATGTTGGTGTCTAATTAGCAAGGTTTACAAGAGTTCTCTGTAATGAAACAAGCAAGATACCTTAAAATGGCATACTTTAGAAACATTTAAATGTTTAGCTTTCACAAAACTTTTTTGGGGGGATGTTCGCCTATTCCTCCCTTAAATATAATTGAGAATCCTTAGTTCTCCCAAAATAAAACTCAAGGCTGTGATTGGCAAGAAAAGGAGCATTGGATCGTGCCTCTTTGCCAGGGTGATCTAGCAAAGGCATAACCTTGCTGGATTCCAACTAAATATTGTTTTTACAATGCTGATAGAATCAATTATGGCCCATTCATTTACTCATTTGGTAATACTGAGCATCTACTATGTGTCAGACATTGGTAATTCAACTGGGAAACATGGCAACATGGTCTTTTTTTGGGGGACTTACACTCTAGTGAAGAATATTGATAAGTGAATGGATATTGATAAGCATTCAAATATAAGCTGATAAGTGCAAAGAGGGGAAGGAGGGCACTTAAGTCAGGTTCAGGAAGAGGGATGAATGATCAAAGGTCTGCGGGAAGACTCTCTCAGCAGTCAAATTGGTAATTTTTAATGTGCTGTTATATATGTTTGCTGATAGAGCAGATGTTAATACTTTAGGACAATTTTGCATCTCAGTGATTTGTCTGCCTATTGGTAAGCTCCTTAGATTGGGTTTCAGGAACCGTTGAGCTGTAATTAAGCCCATAATCTCCTACCTGGAAGGAATTTCTCTATAGAATCTGAGCCCCAAGAGGAGATGAGTCAACCATAAAGATAGCTATGGTCTTAATCATCTCAGAGCAGGAAACTTCACCTAAGGTATAGCTCTTACCCTGATTTAGCATTCAAGTCTCACAATGGCACTTCCAGATAAGCAGGACTCATATTTTTGTCCCCTAACACAGTCGCTGGCATCCACAGGGTGCTGTACACAAAATTGGTCCTCGATAAAAATTCGGCAAGGAAAAGAATCCTCATTTTATAAATGAATAAAGGGAGACTTAGACAAATGAAAAGACTTGCCCAAGAGCATACAGTAAAATAATGGAGGGACTGAGCGATTAGATTCTCTGAGTCCTGGTCTGTTACACCAAACCCCTTCTCCGGAGTCTAGGGTGTCAGGGCCTGGTGTGACCAGGTGAGGCAGCCACAACGGGCGCTCAGTGTCCTGGAGGCAAGTTACTGTTACAGAAGCAGATTCAGACTCTTTAAGTCACGCCATCCTCTAAAGGGATGACACATCAGCGCCCTCTGTTCTGGCTGATATCTTGGGGATGAGGTGGGGGGGCAAAATAATGATATATTTAGCCTATACCTTGCTCAAATTGAAAAAAAAAAAAGGCCTGCAGTTACCCATCAGAGGCTATCACACGAACACCCAAATTCCTAGCGTCTCTTAGAAAGCCTAGCCTCTCTGGTGATCAGACTGCCTTTGCCTGAGGAGACAACTGGCCAGAGCTGAGTTGCAGCCCCCATTTGATGGGTACATGATCCTGGATTGGGGAGTGAAATTTCATCTCCAGTCACCTGACTGTCTCCCCTTTGCTGAGTAGGGGACTCTACTGGCTGGGGGTGGGGGGTGGGGGGTGGGGGGTGGGGTGGCGGAGAGTCAAATAGAGGGATTGGCTGTAACAGCAGCAAACACACCAGTTCTCTGAGTAGCCAGAGACAGAGGGTAAGTTTGGCAAAACTGCTTGTCATGAGACACCAGAAATATTTTGGGTCATACTATTCTTTGCTGTCTCTTGAATTCTCACTGATCTGTACCAGATCTATTTTGTGCCCATCAAATAATGCATCTATATGAAATGTAAGTAGATTGCTGTAGTTTAAATTAATATCTGTAGTATTTAGTTTTGAGCTTTATAATATGACCTTTTAAGATAAACATGATGTATTTTATTTCCAACCCAGCCTCATTTATCGTCATCTCAGCTCTCCTGAGCTGGGCTAATTGCAGAGCTGTTTCCTACTGGTAAGACTTAGAAGAATGTAGCCTCCTTTTATGACTGGCTTCTAGTGTGAACTCCTCACGGGCTCCCAGCAGGCCTGTGCTGGCTTACTTGGCTGACTCAGGGGCCACAAAGAAGACGAAGGCACCTACCCCAGTGCAAGCCGGCACACACCAAGCTCAACTGTCAAGAACGGGGCGTACTCTCTAGGGGTCTGTAATATTCAGCCCCCGAGAACAGAGGGCAAACAGTATGGTGGAGGGCAAGCAACATGTACATTGGGGGCCAGGCACAACCGATCCCAGTCCAGCTCTGTCAGCCCTCAGCTTGCCCATGTTACTTAACCTCAGTTACCTCATCTGTAAAATGGGGAATTGACCATATCTCTTAGTTGTTCATCCTATTTTCTCTGTTTTTCAGACATGGAACCCAAGACTGAGGCTAGATAGCTTTCTTAAGGTGAAGTAAATCGCAGAGCTTGCCCTTGAACCAGGGTTCTTTCACTCTGCACTCAATGCGCTCAAACCACTGTGCTACTTCACCTCCCTAGCCCTGCCTCTTGGGGGGGAACATGACGTCCAGTGCTAGCACGTGGGTCTCAGTAACTGGCAGTGGTTATCGTTAGAGAAAGGGGAGCTCGATAGAGCTGTAGTGCTATCAAGAGGTTCAGTTACAATGATGGGCACTCATTGTAACAGGGTCCCCAGTTTACAGGTAAATCTTTCAACCCCATTTACACATATAGATGGTAGTGTCAACTCTGAGTGTGAGAGATGATGATGGCAGCGGTGATGTGAGTGACTAGAAAAGAAACATGACTTCATTAATAAAAACTTAAAATAGGAGACGGCTCAGGGTGATGGAGCATGAGAATGGCCCTCCCTGCTGAACATACCTCTCTTGTCAGTTTTCAGACATATGATCATCCTCCAGGATTCCTGGCCTTGTCTGGGAAGAAATAGGTGAGGACATGCAAGCTCCGTAGCCCAAATGTCTAGGAGGGTGTTGCTCGTCGTAACGCAGAGATAAAAATAAAACGACCCTTTAAAGGCGATGGTGACTACCCACAGCTTACTGGGGAGTCGGTAAAAACCTCATTTTTCATACCAGCATTCAAGAGCTGACCTTTAAAATCACCACATCTGGGGAGAATGTGTGATTTGATGCAGAACATTTTAGGGCATGCCGAAAAATGAATGACCAAGAATGTGCTCATCAGTTTTCTTCTCCTTCAAGGAGCTCAGAATTGCTTAGGTTATAAAAGTCAGTTCTTGGGCACTTCAGAATCTATAGCATTTGCTTAAGTAGGTCTTCTGTGCAAAGAAGATTAAGCACATATATAAATGGAATGCTAATCCATGCACCCGGTACGAAATGATGGGCGTGTGTGTGCGTGTGTCAGAGTGAAGTTCAGCCATTTCAAGGTACCTAGCTATATCATATGTTTAGCAAAGGGTCCTTTAGAAAAAAGATGGAATTACTTTAAAAGAAGAGACACACTATGTGAATTGCTTTGTTACATGGAGGCTCATGTGCTACGTGCACCGTCCAAGGAATAATACTGCTGAATATATAAGCAGCTTTTGATTTGTGCTCAGCTAGTGTGGCTCAGTGGTTGAGCATAGACCCATGCACCAAGAGGTCGCTGGTTCGATTCCCGATCAGGGCACATGCCCAGGTTGTGGGCCTGATCCCCAGTGTGGGGTGTGCAGGAGGCAGCCAACTGGTGTTCTCTCTCATCGATGTTTCTTTCTCTCTCTCCCTCTCCCTTCCTCTCTCTAGCCAATAAAGAAAAATAAATAAAAGCAGCTTTTGATTTGTGAAACAAAATATTTGCAGGGCCAGAAGGCATTAAAAAGAAGCCTATTTAGCCCTGGCTGGTTTTGCTCAGTGGTTAGAGCATTGGCCCATGGACCAGAGAGGCCCAGGTTTGGTTCCCGCTAAGGGCACGTACCTCAGTTGCCGTTTGTCCCTGGCTCCAGTTGGGGTTGTGTGGGTGGCAGCCACTCGATGTGTCTCTCTCCCTTCTGCTCTATCTAAAGATAAATTAAAAAAAAACAAAACAAAAGTCCTCGGGTGAGGATAAAAAAAAAGGCCTATTTGTATTCATAATATCCTTTTTTTAAAGAGCCATGGAATTATGTGGAAAACAGAATTGGATGGATGGCCATCTCACAGATTTATCTCCAGGTGAAATAGCGTCTGTGTGATCTCCTGTGTCATCATCTGCTAAATGAAGGTCTGGGCAGTGATGCTGAGAGAGATTCCTCAGAGCTGCTGAATCTGAGCCGGGAGACACTTCAGGGCCTGGGTCTATCACAGTAAGCCTCCTCTATACCCCTGCCAAGCAGTTAGCATTTTCCCTGGCTAGTCTCCAGCTGGCTCCAGCCTTCAGAAACAGCAAACTGAAAAACTTTCCCCCGACATTTTCTGATGAGGATCCAGATGTCGGAATCAGTGGAGTTTCAGAGTTGCAGCCTGTAGTACTGAAGGAGGCCAGAAGCCACTTAACCACGAGGCGGCTGAGCTTCCGCAGGAGATCCTGCCAATCACACTCCATCCAGGCTCCTGAAAGCCTTCGAGGAGGTGGGCTGCTCCCTTCCTCCTGCTTGGAGGGCATCGCTGTCGTTGAGGGGGCCACAGAGAGAGGGGTCGAGGAACAGATCTATTTCTGCAGCCCTAAGTGAAAACTGAGTTGATGGGTACAGTAGAAAGTTTTTCATCTTTTCAGAGCCTGTGATATTAGACAATTTGCTGCTGGTTGTAGCTGCTGGTTCGGAAGACTGGCTCTGACCCTGCTGGCTTGGCCCACTGGGAAACTCTTCTTGCTTAACCGTTTCCCCCTTCCTTCAGTATTTGCAGAGTACCTGCTGCATGTCACGTAGGGTACTGTCGACCAGACAGAGAGCCACAATAACAACAGAAACAAGTCACACGCTGCCCCTGACCTCAGGGAGTTCAGAGTCTGGCGGAGGGAGAGGCAAGGAGACGCAATTTCAGTTCGGATCCCACGTGCTCCGCTGAGGGTGAGAACAGGACCACCGCACCGGGTGTGCAGGCAGGGGCTCGGCAAAGGTAACGGGTGGTGACGAGCGCATTCCAGACAGAAGGAAGGTGTGTGCAAAGGCCTAGGTGGGAAGCTGAAGAGGGGCCTCGATTTTCTTTTCTTTTTTTCTAATCCTCACCGGAATATATTTTTTCCCATTTATCTTCAGATAGAGTAAGAAGAGAGAGAGAGAGAAACATTGATGGGAGAGAGACACATTGGCTGGCTGCCTCCCGCACTACCCGACCAGGGCCGGGATGAACTGCAACCGAGGTACGTGTCCTTGACCAGAATCGAACACGAGACGCTTTGATCTGTGGGCCGAGGCTCTAACCGCTCAGCCAAACCGGCCAGGGCAGAAGAGGCCTTTAGTCTGCACCACTGCAAATAGTCCCTGAGGGGTGGGCGGCAGGGAGGAAGGCGGTTGGGAGAGGAGTCTGGGGGAGGAAGGGGCTAGGTCCTAGAGGGTCTTTTCTGCCATTTAAAGAGTTTGGACCTTTAGGCCAGTGGGGACTGAAGTTTTGTGAATGGGCTACCACATGGCTATTGGGACCCGACATTGTGCCCTGGGGACGAGTGTCTCACAGTGGGTCCTGTCAGGGTTAGGGGTGGACCAGCTGCCGGGTGTCACTGATGGTGAGTGAATGTTTGTCTCTCCTGTTAGTCCCTGAGTGGGAGGGAGAGAATGAGGGATGCTTCCTTTTTTCTTTTCTTCTTCTTTTAAAAATAATAATAATAATAAAAAAACAGCATTAAAACCTGAAATAAAAACTAGTAAATGTTAAATTATATAAGTCAGGTGGTCTCCTTTGGAATTGAAAATGCTCTCAGATAAGCTGAAGAGGGACAATAAAACTGAAATGGCCGGAGGGCGTTTAAACAAAATCCACTTGTTCTTGAAAACAACCTGAGAGATATAGGAAACAGTATTAAGAACCACACAGAACCCCCCCAACCCCCCCAAACAGTGCTGCTGGAAATTGCCTATGTCGATATATTCTTCAATAAAAGTTGTTTTCTGCTGACACTTTTTTTCTCCTATGGACGGTCCTCTTATATTTGATGATCAATTTTCCACAAGGTTTGCCATAATGTTTCCTCAGAGCTTAGGTTTTTACATTTTAATTCATCTGATGGCTGTCCTTAGCCTAAGACAATATATGCTGTTTGCACAATTCAGGTCATTGTTTTCTAGCTGACAAAACAAGTTACTCAAATCCCAGCCCTCCTCTGTTTCTCTTGATTTTGTCCGTCTTGCTTTGAGGAGAATCACTGGCCAAAGAGGCAGTCTCTACCCGGTCCAGCGGACCTGTGATCATGCACCACCCATAATTCGACTTAGCTCTTCCTCCCCATGATGTACATCTGGGGCTCTCCTAAGTCACCCCCTCACCCAACCCTTTGACCTTACTATTTCCAGTAACTTTCTCTCTTTCCGTAGCCCTCCCAAGATCCCATTTATCTTTCAGAGTCCGCCACAGGCTTCAGGAGCATAGAACCATTTTCTTTAGGTACTTTTATAATCTCAACTAGCACAGCAGAATTTGATAAATATACATTAACAAGTGTATTTTGATGATGTTGTGACTTGGCAAGAGCTATGCTGATTTTCTGTTAGAGGCTCGTGGTAAAACAGGAGTTTTACTACACCTATACCTAGGTGTGGTCGTGGCTCAAGGCATTCCGACACCGGAACTTGGAATCTCCACAGCGACAGGCCCCATGTGACTGGCCCCTATATCTGTGAACACGTGAGGAATGGCTTCCCTTTGCTGAGGGGAAACTCCAAGAGTGGGGAGAATGGTCTGTGGTTGCACAGCAGCTGTAGCCCTAGGACTGCAGGTGACTCGTGTCTTCCAGCTGTACGCTTCTAGCATTTCCGACGCTCTTATCTCACACAGGAATAGCGCAGGGCAAAATCTCCCTTTCTGCCAGCTCAGAAGCCCAGTTCCAGAGAGTCTCGCCAGTCAGGAACCCTTGCTCTGCAAATAAAGCACTGAGGTCCTCATTGCACCTAATGTGATCTGGTTTATGTGTGACTCTTGAGAGTATTTGCAGTTTAAACAGTTAAGCAAACAATAGCAAAAACTGATGTCTGGTGGGACGTTTACTGTCTTGTGCTGCTTGAGTGGTGGCTTAAGCAAGACAGCTTCCGTTTTCACGTTTGTGTCCCTATTCTGGTTGATGTGTATTGCCTCAATACGTCTATCCTGAAGCTTCCTGCTTTGCTCTCCAGCCTCGTTCTTCCAATAAACAACGATTATCATCTGTAATTTAATCAAGATTCAGGGAATTTTGGCCAAAGGTGAGAAGATACTTGCTGCTTGTAACCTGAATTTTGATGTAGCTAAAATTCAAACTGTGGTGTCTGGGGCCCAGTGGTAGAGGGTGAGGTGAGAGGACACTTGGAATGGCCTCTACCTTTTAAACAGTGGTTCAGGTGTCTTCTTTGACATCACTGGTTATTTGAGCATGGAAAAATGAGCATGAGAAAACACCAAAAGCAAGACTGGGAGACACAGAGCCCCTTTGTGTGTTTTTCTCTGCACTTTTCAGGGGTGCAGACATCTGATGTTGGAACACCTTAAGTAGCATTCTTCCCTTGTGGGGTTGGTCCTTCTGTTATGACACTGGCAGCAAACAGAACGAATGCTTGTTAGACTCGTGTGGAGCAGGGTTCTGGAGGTCCTGACTTTACAGGCTTTGAGCCTTTGTTTGCTAGATCATGCCGTGGCGCTGGTGGGGGTGGGCAGGGGCGGAGGCAGCGTGAGTGGCTAGGGCACGTGAGGAGTCGGGATAATAGCTATTTATACCCAATAATGGATGTATTTCAGTATTTCAGCAACAGGAACTGCTGTGCCTGTGTGACTGGCTGGTAGTGGCCCTGTACCCATACATGCACTTGCTGAGGAGGAAAGAAGCTGAATTTGAAGTTAAGAAACTGGAGCTTGAGCCCTGGCCAGTTTGGCTCAGAGGTTAGAGCGTCGGCCTGTGGTCCAGAGAGATCTGGGTTCGGTTCCCGCTAAGGGCGCGTACCTCGGTTGCAGTTTGTCCCCGGCCCTGGTTGGGCCATGCGGGTGGCAGCCACTCGATGTGTCCCTTTCACGTCGATATTTCTCTCCCTCTCTCTCTCTCCCACTCAATCTGAACAAAAAATGGAAAAATGTCCTTGGGTGAGGATAAAAAAAAGGAAACTGGAGCTTGACTCCTAGCTCTGCCAACCATGAGTTGTGGATTTTGGGCAAATCACTTGAACATTGAGCCTCACTTTTCCCATCTATAAAATGGAAATAATAGCCCAGCCAGTGTGGCTCCGTGGATTGAGCGTTGTCCTATGCACCAAGAGGTCCTGGTTAGATTCCTGGTCAGGGCACATGCCCAAGTTGCAGGATCGATCCTCAGCATGGGGCATGCAAGAGGCAGCCCATTGAAGTATCTCTCTTACATCTATGGTCTCTCTCTCTCTCTCAAAAAAAATCAATGAAAGCATATTTAAAAAAATTTTAAAATGAAAATAATAATAATTGCTCTATCTCAAGTTAGTAGTAGTAAGATAACATATATGAGAACACTTTCTTAAATGGGAAGTCTTCTGGCTAAGTGCCTTTATTACCTTGATGTTGTAGAATCATTGCTGAGTTCTGTGTTTAGTGATAACTTCAAGTATGAGTGTGTTTAGGGTTGTCTAATCAAATATTATATTTCTGTGTTTTTTGAGTTGTTGGGTCCACTTTTTGTATGTTTTTCTTGTTCCCCTCTCATGTTAGGGTGTGGGCTTGGAAGCTACATAAGTACAATTTGAACTGTGTATAAGATAAGGATAAGTAGGATCTGAGTGAGGCCTGAGAGATCCTTTTATATGGAAAGCAAATCAAATTTAGCACCCAACTTTTTGTTATGTTTAGCTCAGTTAGGGCTTTTTCAAACTGTCTTTGCTAGCTTCTTGCTTTTGAGATTTGTGGATAATGGAATTCTAGATGTGGAACGATATGTGCGATTATTTTAAAATATATACTACCAATATGTAGAGAAACGATTTTTGGTGAAGGTGGTGGAGAAAATTTACCTCTTACTCAGTCGTTTATTCAGTGACATGTGTAGCCTCTCTCTCGGAGAAGACGAAGGCGGTCGGGCACCTAGGCTTCCTCTGGAAGTTTGTGTGTACCGTTTTAATCCAGTGTAAGAATACAGCACGACTCTTAGGAGGGGGTAATATAGTTATTCACGGATTCAAGGAGTGGGGGGAGTGGGAGGCAGAGGACCCTTAATGAGGGGAATTGGAACAGTACATTTCTCTTCCATCAAGAGTTCTCTGAAAAAAGATTTTCATCTCTTTAACTGGAATATGTGTCTTAGCAAGAGCTTCAGGTACCTCACACCGAACATGGGAAAGATGTTGCATTGTGTGCTTCTGTAAGTCACCATGTGAAACCTGCGTGTGTTTGTCAGTGTGTTAAGTCTCTGAGGACTGTGTTCAGGCAAGCTCCCACTGCTGCCCATTGGGCTCGCCAGAACTGTAGCAAGAAGGGTGCGCTACCAGTAGCAACCTGACGGTGGCAGCATTGGGCGACCTATCTCATTTCCCTGGGCACCCGCTCAGCCTGAGCACGTCCCGTGGCTTGTTCCGCCGCAGTGTTGGGGTTTCAGACTGTCACTCAGGCTTGCTTCCGCTTAATGACTCTATGTATGTAAATGATTCTGCTTTTTTTCTGTGGAAGAAGTCCAATCTATCATTCCTGTTTTGGTTTTTCAGTTAATGATTATATGTAATTATATTCAAATAAAATATTTATAAATAATTACATATAATTAGTGGTATGTAAAACTTGGGATTCATGAACGTCAGCTTTGATGAAAGGTACCCTTCAATTTGGGGGGGTGTTAGTCTTAGTATTATTATTTGTTTCTGCTTAAACGACAGTAGTGGCCAAGAATCTGCAGTTCTCTTTTATTGATGTTCTTACAAGTTTTTGTTTTTTGTTTTTTGTGTTTAAAATAATAGGTAGGATATTTATTTGGTAAATCTCTAAGGAATATATTATAGATCCACGTCTGGAGAATCCTCCTAGGAAAACAAATGATCTTTTCTTAAAACTTTCAGAAGCATTTAGGTGTCCCTGAATTCTGGAAGGTCGTCAAGGGGTCACCGAGTTCGACTCTCAGCAGGCTTCGCCTTTCACACCAGAAGGAAGAAATGTGCACTTGCCCCTCCTCCCCATTCATGAGTGATCATGACCAGGGCCGCCTGCATTTTGAGGTCTCGACTGCAGTTGTAGACAGAAACAGAAACAGAATAATTATTCTGAGCCAGTTCGTAAGGCAAATTTTGCCAACACTGGAGATTCAGGCGCACTTCTTCAGTTCTCTTTACCTGTTAGCCACACGTGGATCTACACGTGGAAAACTGTCTCAGAGCAAAAGGTCTTGGTGCTCTGGGAGAGTGGGCTGTAGAAGCAGCCTCTAGGCACCTTCCATGGTTGAGAACAACAGGAAACCAAAGGGAACGGTAGGTAAAGGGAATGAGCAGATGGAGCTGTGTAAGGTCAGTTTCTGGAAGGACTCCCAGATGAGGTATGGTGCCCGAGATTGTTCCGAGTGATGGGAAAGAGGACACACAGTGAGTCTTTCCTCTGAGGTTGCCCTGATTCTAGAAGCACATGGACTAAAGACACATGGGTGGATTTAGCTTTGAATCTTTAGTGGAGTTGATACAGACCTATTAATTCCCCTTAAAAGTGGATGGGATGCCAACTCTATGTGAAAACTGGGTATATGGCACACCAACTTTTCTTTTTTTTTTTTATCCTCACCCGAGGACATTTTTCCATTTTTTGTACAGACAGAGTGGGAGGGAGAGAGAGGAAGAGAGAGAGAGAGGAAACATCGATGTGAAAGGGACACATCGAGTGGCTGCCACCCACACCACCAACCAGGGCTGGGGACAAACTGCAACCGAGGTACATGCCCTTAGCGGGAACCGAACCCGGGTCTCTCCGGACCGCAGGTGGACGCTCTAACCGCTGAGCCAAACTGGCCAGGGCGGCACACCAACTTTTCTCAGGGGCTCCCTCAGCCTATTTTGATTTAGGTTATAACCATGAGCGTGCATTACGTGTGCAATGATGTAGCATAAGGCAAATGAAAGATGCTCTTACTAGGCTGACCTACATCTGCTGTCACGGACTCCACATGTGTATTTTGGAGTTTTTAGAACATGATAGCACTTTTTTTTTTTTCCACAAACACTTCCATGTGCAATGTTAATGCTCCAAGGATTTCACATCATGTGCTATAAATGCAATATACATTAGGGAATCAGCTAAAGACACACTAAGAAGATGTTATGAGATTCTACTTTTCCTGTTTGACTTTCATTGATTTTTTTGGTGGTAAAGGAAAAATCATGCATCTATTAATCTTTTACCTAGAAACTTTAAAATACTGAGCCCTGGATCTCTTAAATATCACCATGTAGACTGGCCCTGGGTAAATCACTTCATCTCCTTAAACTTGAGTTTTCTTTTTGATAAAATGGAAGGCTGAACTTTCAGTCTTCTTGTTTTATGAATGTATGATTGCTTCTCTTCATTGTGTCCAACACTGTGCAAACTTTTGGGGAGGACAGACTTGAAGGCTATTTTTTTTAATATGTGCCCCTAGTGGGAACCAAACCCGGGACTCTCTGGTCCGCAGGCCAATGCACCAACCGTTGAACCAAACTGACCAGGGCTATATTTTAACTTTCTTTCTTTTTTTTTTTTTTTTATCCTCATCCGAGGACATTTTTCGATATTTTGTTCAGATAGAGTGAGAGGGAGAGAGAGAGAGAGAGAAACATCGACGTGAAAGCGACACATCGAGTGGTTGCCACCCACACGACCCAACCAGGGCTGGGGACAAACTGCAACCAAGGTACATGCCCTTAGCGGGAACCAAACCCGGGTCTCTCCGGATCGCAGTCCGACGCTCTAACCGCTGAGCCAAACCGGCCAGGGCATATATATATTTTAACTTTCAAGACATAGTCACATCTCTTGTTTGGGTTCTTTCTTCTCAAGAGAGGCCTCTGTGGTATTGCTTTCTCCCAAACCCCTGCTACTCCTGGCCCAAGTCTGTTCTAAGTCTTTCTTTTTTTTTTTTATATATATTTTTTTAATCCTCATCCGAGGACATTTTTCCATTTTTTGTACAGACAGAGTGGGAGGGAGAGAGAGGAAGAGAGAGAGAGGGAAACATCGATGCGAAAGGGACACATCGAGTGGCTGCCACCGGCACGACCAACCAGGGCCGGGGACAAACTGCAACCGAGGTACATGCCCTTAGCGGGAACCGAACCCGGGTCTCTCCGGACCGCAGGCCAACGCTCTAACCGCTGAGCCAAACCAGCCAGGGCTGTTCTAAGTCTTTCAACACCCTTGTCTCTTGGCTGCCACTTCCCTCTAACTGGTCTCTTTGCTTTCACTCTTGACCCTGTACAATCTGCTCTTTACCCAGCACCAGCAGGATCTTTTTGAAAACTAAATTAGACATGTCTCTTTCCAGGCCTAAAACCTTTCAATGACTTCCTACTGTCCTTGAAAATACAAATCTATTCCTGCCACAGGGCCTTTGCATTTCCTCTGCTGGAACACTCTTTCCCCTAGATCTTTGCACAAAAGGCTGTGTTTCAAGCAGTATGCAGCTTAAATATTACTCCCTCAGAGAAGCCTTCCCTGACCTCTCCATCTAAAATAACCATGTCTTTTTTGTTGTTGTTAATCCTCACCCCAGGATATTTTTTTCCATTGATTTTTTTTAGAGAGAGTGAAAGGGAGGAAAGGAGAGAGAGAGAGAGAAAGAGAGAGACAGGTCAATGTGAGAGAGACACATCGGTTGGTTGCCTCCCCCATGAGCCCTGACTGAGCTGGGGATTGATCCTGCAACCCTGATACGTGCCCTTGACCAAGAATCGAACCCACAACCCTTCAGTGCCTGGCTGGGAACATTTTTCAATGTTGAGTGACATTTGTGGTTGTTACCACTGGGGTAGGGATTGCTACTGGCATCTAGTGAGAAGAGGCCAGTCAACAGTTGCCATGGAGTTTATCATCTAGGCTGGGGAGACAGATGACAGAAATAAATTGAAGACCATGTCAACAAGTGGTGTGATGAAAAAGAAAGAAAGGTCGGAACAGAGTAAGGAAGAGTGCTGGTGTGCATTGTGGGTGATGGCGGTAGGAAGGGCTATAATCTTAGCTTCCTTGGGAGGTGGACCAGGAACAGAGAATTTGCCTCTGGAGGTTTAACCTGGACTGACCAGTGCTTTGGGTCCAGCCCAGTGCTGCAGAGCACATAGCCCAGATCATCCTCACCCTGAAAACATGTGAAACCCTCCTGAACTAACGGGCATATGTGCCTCCAAATAAAAATAGAGCAAACTGCCATGGGCTAGAAATACCATTTTCTGCCCCCTTTCATGAGTGTTTAAATTCTCTTTCTCAACACCGTCAGCACTCTGTCATCGCTAATGCAGGACAGTGTTAATTTGATGCAAGTTTTATTGCTCATTGTCAACTTCTCACTTTTCTCACAGAGCAAAAACTGTGTGATTTCAGCCTCTCTCAAGAACATTATGAGTTTTTGGTTGTACAGATGTTTCTGTCTGTCTAGGTTAATTTCCTAAACTCCACAGAAACAACTATAGATTTTAATATCTTGGGAAAGCTGTGGTATTTAATGCTGATAAAACTCAGGTCAATGAAATGGTCCTTAGTTAGTATATACATATAGGTTGTCCCCCAGAAATGTATATAGCGTGTCTGTAGATTCTATTACTTTGGAAAATAAAATGTATTTTAATAGACCCACCCTACATTTATATGTGTGTATATATGCACACACACAACATCTATGTGTTTGTGTGTGTATATACATTGGTATATATTTAAGATCTCACTAAAAAACATTCTAAAATTGTGGTTTTGGTAGTTTGGTAGGCATGTACTTACTTTATTGGTCTCTCTCTTGTTTCAAACATTGGCTTTCGTAGGTAATCAACAAATGTTTGTTGAATTAATAAACAAACTGCAAAAATCAATTTGGGATTACTAAGCTCTAAGTTATTGTTTTCACAAGTGCATGAACTTATTGATGTCACTGAAACACAACTTAGTAAATGGAATAGCCTATTCTTACAGCATTATCACTGTGACATATTCATTTATTTCTAAGTCTGTGTCTTTTCATTTCTGAAATTATTGCATGGGTTCTGATTTGACTAGTGGGGTTTCTGAACCTAGCAAGCATAAGACTTTTAGTAGTTGATACCTTTTCCATATACCTTTGGCCCAGGAAGGGATTATTAAGCAAGAGAATAGATTTCAATAAATGTTTTGGACTTAGATGTATGTAAATTGACATGGTTGAAGAAATTCCGCACAGTGCACCATTTTATTTTGGATGCCATTTTATTCTCTAGAAGAACTTGTTAACCAGTATACTGGATGTGTGTTGATTTTTTTTTTTTTTTTTTTTAGTGCTATTTCTTTACAATTGAGTTTGGCCTTTGCAAGCAAGAAGGGCAACTGCGGGCATACGGAGCAGGACTGCTTTCTTCCATTGGAGAATTGAAGGTATGAAGCTGTGAATGAAAGTATCCTTCCCAGGCAATCTGGTTCAAGGTCATGGAAAATATCGATTTGTTTGTCTGCGCATTTCCACTTGCAGATACTCCATAAATATTTAACACAGAGGAGCTGGCACCTCAGCGTGGGTGCTAACCTAACTGTTTGCACTTCTGAAAATGGGTCATGCCTTTCTGGGTGTGTGGTGTGACTCCAATGGGTGGGCAGCTATGTGCACAGTCAACAGGAATGACAGACGTATGCTCAGATGTTGGCTAACAAAGGATGGCCCTGAATCTAGTGCTGAGATGTGGCCAGCGAGCTAGCCGTGATTCTAATGTTTAGAATTTCCTCGTAAGGGTGCCTTGGCTGTCCTCACTTCCATCACCCTGTGGCTCCAGTGGACTCCCCAGCATTTATTTCCCGAAGGGAAATTTGACATTATGTTAGCTTCTTCAAAATTAATGTGTTTTATTTATTTATTTTTTTATTTATTTTTGTGGTACATGCCCCTAGTGGGAACCGAACCTGGGACTCTCTGGTCCGCAGGCTGATGCGCAACCACTGAGCCAAACTGACCAGGGCAAAACTAATGTGTTTTAAAACATATATAGACATATGCAATTTAGAAAAAACAACAATGAAATAAACATTTGGTCTGCAAGGTATCTAATATGCATAGTGATGCTTAAGGAACGCTATTTTAAAAAACAATACGGTAAAATTATCTTTTTTTTTTTTCAGAAATCTTGGGGCCTGGGGTATCTGATAATTTAAATATTCTGATTACTTAAGGATTACTGTCTATACCATTGGGAGATAGCAAGTTTTGATTAGTTTAGAATGTGATGTGAAATATAATGTGCTAATGGTACTGAAAATAATTTAATTTGATTATTCAGAGTAAGATCAAGATTATGAACTAAGGGTTTTTATTTTGAGTATTGATTATCCTCATATAATGTAATTAGGGAATATATAATTGTAACTTTTGGGTTGTTTCTGTTCTTGAAAGATGCAACTTCACTAGAATTTTATAAAATCCTCTCTTTATGACCCCATTCATTCATTCCCCAAGCATTTGGTTGAGTACCTACTATGTGCCATGTACTGTGCCTGTCACTAGGGGATATAAATACAAGTAATAATGATGAAGAACAAGAATAAGAAGCCCTGGCCAGTGTGGCTCGGTTGGCTGGGCATCATTCTGTGCACTGAAAGGTTGCTGGTTTGATTCCTGGTCAGGGCACATGCCCAGGTTGCAGGCTTGATCCCTAATAGGGGGTGTGCGGGGGGCAGCTGATTGATGTTACACTGTCACTTCATGTTTCTCTCTTTCTCTCCCTCTTTCTCTCTCCAAACAAAGAAAGAATAAGAAGAAAATAGCAGCCACTTCAATGGACATTTAAATAGGCCTTAGTATTTTCGATGCTTTAGCCATATAAACCCATTTGATTCTCATAACTACATAATGAGATAAGCAATGGTATCATTACAGATGAGAAAACTGAGGCCTAAAGACATTAGGGAACTTACCCAAGGTCACACAGCTAATACCTCTGGGAGCTGGACCCAACCAAGTCCAGGCAGTCCAGCCTTCAGAGTCTGAGCCCTTAACCATGAGGCTGTCCTGCCTGGGATCCCTGTTAGTAAGGAGTTTACCTTGTGGTGCAAGAGATAAGCAATCAGATAATACGGACGGCGTGGAAATGTGCCTGGCACACAGTGGGCCATGCCTGGGAAGGCTTCCTGACAGGAGCCCAGCTGCCCAGGCTGATTTTTGAGGAGGGGAGCGGGTGACTGCGGCGAGGATGCCATGATACAGAGCAGTCGTCGGACAGCAGTGCGTGTGCCCTGGGCAGAGCCTGCCCCTCTGAGGGAGCTGCCCGCACCTCGGCCTGTCTGGAGTGGACCGTGGTATTTAACGCACAAAAGCCTGATGTGATGTGGTGAGATATTTTTTACTAAAATCCTCAACAACAGCAAAAAGTCCATTTTGGGTTGATCGCAGCGCAGTGGGCAGAGCCCACAGAAAGAGTATGATGTCATATCTCTGAAAGACCCAGGCCTTCTGCAGAGTGCATTTTGATTTTCCCCCCCAAAAGAATTAGCCAGAAAATGATGCAGCTCTTGAGCTACATCTATTTACACTCTCCTCAGAGGGTTTATAAATTACGCCAGCAACAAAAGAAACAAATCTCTCTCATTGCCCTGACTTTCGACAGGGTCCTCTGATCTGGTTAATGAGGCATGTGTAGGCAGCACTGGGGTGAATCTGTTGTTTTTGTTTCTGTTGGTGTGGTCGGAATCGTCTGGAAATGGAAATCAGCCAGAAGCGTGGACACCGAAGGGCATTGTCTGCCATGAATCTTCTTGTTCTGGTCCATCACCTTTGGTCATTAGCATTCTTCCATTCTCAAATTTCAACACTCCAACATCCCTATGATTGCTACTTTGGACCATTTTTACAATTCAGGCATTCTTGCTACAAGAAAAATCTTCTGATCGTTCACAGAGGGTACATAACATGGTGTAGACGCCTTCCGTAGCCCCCCTCACCCCCTGCCCCGCCCAGAGCCCTCTCACAGCTGAATACTTCAGTCTGACTTTTACTGAAGTGGACAGATGCTAGTCCTTGATCTAGGGATAACTTTATTAATAGTATTATAACATTCCAGCATCAATATGCTCACAATTTTGATTCCGGTTGCCTTATGTGGTAAAATATTTTTGCTGTTCCAACTGCAGCCCAAAGATAGGTCCCAGCTAAGTTGTTGGAGGTTTTGGCATTGTCTTTATAACTTTTGCATAAATATCCACAATTCGCCTTCTCTCCTTTTTTTTTATTTTTATTATTTTTTTATCCTCACCCAAGGACATTTTTCCATTTTTTTGTACAGATAGAGTGGGAGGAGAGAGAGGAAGAGAGAGAGAGGGAAACATCGATGTGAAAGGGACACATCGAGTGGCTGCCACCCGCACGACCAGCCAGGGCCGGGGACAAACTGCAACCGAAGTACATGCCCTTAGCGGGAACTGAACCCGGGTCTCTCCAGACCGCAGGCGGACGCTCCAACCGCTGAGCCAAACCGGCCAGGGCTCTCTTTTTTTTTTTTAAATATTTTATTCTTTATTGATTTTAGAGAGAGAGAGGAAGGGAGAGGGAGGGAGAGAGAGAGAAACACTGATTAGAGAGAACATCGCCTGACTGCCTCCTGCATGCTCTCCACTGGGGATTGGGCCCACAACCTGGGCATGTGCCCTGACCGGGAATTGAACCGGTGACCTCTTGGTGCATGGATTGATGCTCAACCACAGAGCCACACGGGCCGGGCTCGCCTTCTCTCCTTGAACAGAATATGTTTTAACATTTGTGCTTGAAGAGGCTGGATTTTCCTGGGCGTACATGTTGCACTTCAGAGCTGACCAAGTATTTCCAAGTGGTATATCTAAGCTCGGAGGATACCTTTCATTTTTCTGTCTTATTTCTTGATAATGACAATGCTTTGTTTTTTTTACAGTTTTTGATGGTGCTTATTTTTATCTTTAAAGACAGAAACAGAAATATGGAAATGCTTGTAAGAGCTAACATAAATCTGATAACCATAAAGACTATTTTTTTTTGAACTTTCAGCAATGGTGAATCTCTCTTTGTTTTAGTTATCTGTTCTGTCATGAACTTTCAGAAATTCTAAAAGTGTGTTTATCAGAGAAAGACAAGGACCGTATGATTTTATTCATATGTGGAATCTAATGAACAAACTGAGCTACCAGGCAAAATAGAGACAGACTCATAGATAGCGAGCAGGCAGCTGTGGTGGGGGGGTGTTGGGGGCTGGGGTGGAGGGATTGAGCAAAAAAAATAAAATAAAATAAATGAGAGAACTCATGGACATAGACACCAGTGTGGTGATTGCAGGGGGGGGGGGGGAGGGGAGTGGGTGGAGGTGGAAGAGGGCATAGAAGGGACAAATGGTGATGAAAAAAGTGTGTTTGGATAGGGCCTTTTCTTACCTTCATCACCGTGGAGAGCAGTTACTATGAGCTAAGTCATCTGGAAAACTGACTGCCATTCACCCGCAGTCTAGCGTGTGTCTTTGCTTTCACGCCTTTTTTTCTCTTTATCCCACAGTTGACCTGGGATATGTCTCTCATTAAAAAAGTTTATTATTATTGCCTTTTCTCCACACCCTCGCCAACACTTGTTGTTTGATGATTTGCTGATGGCGGCCATTCTGACAGGTGTGAGGTGATCCCTCATTGTTGTTTTAATTTGC
The DNA here is from genome assembly GCF_014108415.1 of Molossus molossus. Taxonomy (NCBI): domain Eukaryota; kingdom Metazoa; phylum Chordata; class Mammalia; order Chiroptera; family Molossidae; genus Molossus; species Molossus molossus. Next base: position 61,163,614 of record NW_023425345.1, on the reverse strand, counting down.
ATCTCTCTGATGATTAGTGATGTTGAGCATTTCTTCATATGTCTCTTGGCCATTTGTATATCCTGTTTGGAGAGGTGTCTATTTAGGTCCTCTGACCATTTTTTCATTGGGTTCTTTGTCTTCCTTTTTTATGTTGTATGAGCACTCTATATATTCTGGAAATTAACCCCTTATCTGATGTATCGTTGGCAATTATGCTCTCCCATACAGTGGGTTCTCTTTCCATTTTGATGGTTGTTTCTTTTGCTGTGCAGAAGCTTTTTAGTTTAATGTAGTCCCAGTGGGGACTCTAGCACACTGCTGGTGGGAATGCAGACTGGTGCAGCCACTATGGAAAACAATATGGTGTTTCCTCAAAAAATTAAAAATTGATCTTCCATTTGACCCAGTGATCCCATTTCCAGAATATATCCTAAGAAGCATAAAACACCAATCAGAAAGAATATATGTACCTATGTTCATAGCAGCACTATTTACAATAGCTAAGATCTGGAAACAGCCCAAGTGTCTATCAGTAGATGAGTGGATAAAAAAGTTGTGGTACATATACATAATGGAATACTGTGCAGCTGTAAGAAAGAGAGATCTCTTATCCTTTGAGACGACATGGAGGGACCTGGAGAGTATTATGTTAAGTGAAATAAGCCAATCAGAGGAAGACAAATGCCACATTATCTCACTTATTTGTGGAATATAATGAACAAAATTAGCTGATGAACAAAATAGACCCAGAGACATGAAAAGGAATATGGTTCAGACTGACAAACCTCAGAAGAGGGGGGTGGGAGGTATGTATGAGATAAACCAAAGAACTTATTTGCATTTATGCTTAACCAATGGACATAGACAACAATGCTGGGAGAAGTGGGAGGGGGCGGGTTGGGGAGGAGATTGTCTGGGTTGGGGGGAAAGGAGAAACATCTGTGACAAAAACAAATTAATAAAAATTGAAAAAAGTTTATTATTCACCCATTTATTATTTTATTAAAAAGAACCCAATATTGAAGGTCTCAGATATCAAGGAAGTTGGAGTATGTAGTGGGGAAGTTCTAAGAGGGTGATTGACACGGGTCTTTGTTGAATCCAGCTCTTTTGGAGAAGCAACAATAATGTTTGCTCACCTTAGGTGGTAAGGAAATGATTGCTAATGATGAATTGGTGAGTCTTACCTCAAAAAGTCAATCCATCTCAAAATCAAAAGGCAGTTTTTTCTTTTCTCCATGGGTAATGGTAAATAAAGCCTAGTTCCTTATTTCCTGAAGGGCAGAGATTAGACTTTTCTTATAAATGGTCTTAGCACTGACCTCATAGTAGTTGCTGGAATGGTACATTATTTATACATCTGTTCTGCTTTGTAGGTTTTGATAAAGCTGGTTTTTTTTTTTACATTTTTAATAATTATTATTATTTGGGCTTTGGTGTTAATATCCTTGCACGGTGGATTTATTGTACTGCTTTTTCATGGCTGTTAATCAGCATTCACAGAACAGGTTTCTATTTATTATGGTCATTTGTATTTACTACCGCTTCTGGCAACTCTGAGAGATGCTCAAGATTGCTGCCAGGCTCCAGGGAAGAGGGTTCCCCAGGCTCGGTTGGTATGGCGGCGTGAGGCCCGAGTTAGGACTCACGGCTTTGGATCTCCCACCCCTGAACCCCGCTCAGCTGGCTCACGCCTCCTGTCTTCCTCCTGCCCTCCCCCCATGCGAGCACTCTTGGTGGTGGCAGAGCAGGTGATGGAGCACCAAGAGCTGGAAAAGGGTCTTTGGCCTTAGAGAAAGGACTGCTTGAAGGGAGAGATGGTTCCCTCCCCCCGGCAGCTTATTCAAACTGATGAAACTTTCAGCATCCCTGGTAACATAAGAAAAAGTGTTACGCCATCACCCTTCAGTTAGGCAGTAGGGATGTCAGTGCCAAGTTGTGCTTGGTCAGCACGAGGGACATTTGAGGGAGGTTAAAAAAATATAGTATGCATACATATAGACGTACATATACAAATGAATATATTTATTATTCTGAGGTGGGAAAAGATGATTGTAGGGTAAGTGTAAAGATGTTTACAAATTTATTTTATTCAGAACCTAGGCTTCAATCCTACCTGTAAACCTGACTTCACACTTGAGTTTTTCCCCAGTGTTAACCAGTCCTGATATAGAGGGCGAGGATCATGGGATTTACATCTAGAACAGTTAAAATAACAACTCTGTGTCATTGCACAGGTGTGTGGCTGGGAGGAAGGAAGATGTTATACGGATGAACGCAGGGCAGCACTTTCGCAGTGTAGGACCTGGAAGCCTCCTAGCCAGGGCCGTGTTTCTTTACCTGGGGGTTCCAGACGCCTGGAGGGAGGGGCTGCACCAGTGGCCGCTGTCGCCGAATGCACACGGACACCACGCATCATCGTGAGCTAAATTAGCGATGACGAGTCAATATATTGGGCACTTCCTGGGTGCCAGGTACTTTGCACGCATTGCCTCTTTAGCTCTTACCACAGACCTGGGTTGCAGTTACTAGTAGCATTCCCACCTTCCAGATGAATACTGGGCTAGCCTTACAGGGGGGGAATAACTTGCCCAAAGTCATGTAGGAACTTTAGGTAACAGTTGGGTTATGGGAACATTTTGAGGTTGAAAAGGGATGTTTTAATTTAAAAGGCTGGAATGACAGTTAGGTCGTAACTTGCACACTAATGCCAGTTCATGAGCAATGGCCATTTCTGGTGGGAAGGCCGGGAAGGCCATGCCCCGGCGCAGTGGGAAAGGCGGCTGTGGGCAGTCTTGCTGGGGCGGGGGGGGAGACATGGGGGTACGAGTGCTGTGTATTTGCAGGCCCTGTTCAAACTGTGTTGTGAGAAGAGCCTCAGAATTCATGGAGTTTACCAAAGAGGAAACCCCAACCTGGGAATGTTTCACTCATGTGATACCATGCCTCTGGGACATCTTGTTTAGAACCCGGGTCTCCCGGCTCCCAGTCTTTAGCACTATGGGTAAATCCCAAAGTCTCTTTTAGATGAGAGGAGGCGATTCTCAAGCCGTCCTGCACTATTTTCTGGTTAATCCTCACCCGAGGATATTTTCCCATTGATTTCCTCACAGAGTGGGAGGGAGGGAGGGAGAAGGGGGAGGGGAGAGAGAGAGAGGGGGAGAGAGAGAGAGAGAGAGAGAGAGAGAGAGAAACACGGATGTGAGAGAGACACATCAGTTGGTTGCCTCCCACACAACCCCAACCAAGGAGGCTAGGGATCAAACCTGCAACTGAGATACATGCCCTTGACTGGGAATTGAACACAAGACTCTTTGGTCCGAGGGCCAATGCTCAAACCACTGACCAAACCTCCAGGGCCTTTCCTGCACTTTTAAAATAGCTCGAGAGTAAAAGACTGCCAGCCAGATCCTCAGCCTCACAGAGCCGCTCTGTACAGAAAGCCGGATTAGTTCTTGCCGACTTCAGCGTACCTGGAGCACACTTCAGGAAGGATGCCCTGTGGAGTTCCCCGGCGACATCCAGCACTTTGGCTCGATGTTGACAGAGAACCCACTCTGGACATAGAGGAGAGGGAATGAGAGCTGTTCTCCAAAGCCCAGCAGCTTAGAGGGAGATGTGGGGAGTGGTTGAGGAGCAAACTCTGAAGGACTTCACTCCAATGGGAGTGGACTTTGGAAACAACAGAGACATGGATCCTTTTCATATCCCTTGGGCCACGCTTTAGTATTCACAAATAGAGGACCTCATGGGCTGCGTGGATGTTCCTGGCAGTCATCACACAGCGGAGCTCCCCACCGGGTAAATGAGACCATTTATAGCTGTGATCACCTCTTCCTTTGTCGGCCTCTCTCACCGGCTGCTCCCCCAACACCAGGCTCTTGTTCTCCAGGCGAACCTCTGGGTACCATTATCATCCCCACATTCATAACAGCCATAGGTGCCATTCTGCATGGACAGAGAGGTCCTCAGCAGGAAGCCAGCACATTGGACGCCACAGACTCCTGAAGATAGACTGCATTTTTGAGAGCTTAGAACAATCAGCTCCAGTTTTTCCTTGAATATTACGTGAGGCAAGTGTGATATGTTTTGCCTATTGGTCTTTGCCTCAAATTATATGCTGTGAGCCCACTGACTTTTCTTGACACCTGGGCAGAGCACCTGTGCCTCTGGGATTTTTCTCATCTCCTTTTCCAGTTAAAAGTACTAAACAGGGTCATCTGAGTATCCAGAGGAGTCATCACATGATACATTTTCCTCAATCTACTCTGATTCCAGTCTCTGTTATTGTAGACACACGTTCTGAAAGCATCCTCTACCTGTAGGGCCCGCGGCGGTTGCTAGTATCCTATCAAAGCATTGCACACCCTGGCAGATGAGTTTCACCCCCTTCTTGTGTTTGTCTTCGACCCAGTGCAAAGTCCTTGGCTCAGCAAGGATACCCCCGGGGAGCCATGCCTTAAATGTTCCTATAACCTCTTCTGCTTTGGCTCTGCTCATGCTCCTGAGTGTGGGGCTGCGAGAAAGATCGAGGACACTGTGTCAGTCACATTCCTTCCATTCCTGTGTGCTGATGCACGGGTGGGCAATCAGAGCAACACACTAAGGTAAAATGCTCCCAGAGAATGCCACTTCTGATTCTGAAGCCCATGGCGAGCCCACAGGTGGTCTGTTCTTTGCAGAGGAACAACAGCTCTTAGAAGGGGACATTTTGTTTCTTGAAACTGAAATTGTTTTAAAAATGTGGACAGAATGATTAGTCACGTGGAACCCAAATCTCCTGATATTCACTGCACTGCATTGAATCCAGCACAGATGCATTTGCAGGTGTAGTGACCTTCTGCTTCCAATGAAGCTATCTGTGGGCCAATGAAAGCATTCACCTCAAGATGCCCTCTGCATTCCCTGGTTCATAGATGCACTAGTCTGGACAATGGGACTCGCGAGACAGCAAACCACAGGGTAGGGCCGCATGCCCTTTCTCTTGCCCATCAGTCCTCTGGGTCACAATTAGATTTGCAAACTGAGGGAACCACAGCCTTCGTCGTGGGAGGCTGCAAAGCATTCCGTTGTTGGGGAACGCACCAAGAATGCTGAACAGGAGAGGTGTTCAGCATTTCTCCAGGAAACCTTAGCCGTTAGCGATTGAGAAGGAGAAGAATGCTTTGGGCAGAAGGCAGAGGCTGGAATGGAAACCACGGAGCCCAGACCTCTCGTTGCAGTCGAGGAAATGAAGGCACAGAGGGGTGAAGCGATGCCAAGGGTACCCGTTCGACAGCAGCAACACCTGGACCAGAGGCCAAGTTTCCGGACTCTCAGATCAAGGCAGTTTCTCTTCTTTTCTTTCTCTCCCAACCAATGTACCCTTGAAATGAAGGAAGGGACAGAATCCGGAGGTGTATTTATCAGAATATAGTTCACAACCACTTATGTCTGAGTCCCCTTGGCTGCCTTTAAAAGACAGATTTCTGGGACTCATCCAGACCTACCAAATAAAATCAAGGCCTGGGTACCGGCATTTTCACGAGCTCCCTAGTGATTCTGTGCACGTTCCGTTTGAGAATCATCGATCCAGGGTCTATAAATAGGCACGGGGCCCATGGCAGGAAAAGACCACGCACTTTTAGCATCACTGAGTGTATCCTGAGACTCCAGTCCTTCGTGTTCCTTGCTGTTGCTCAGACCAGTCATGTGTTGAGCTGAGGGGAACTGATGCAGGTTCGAAGAGTGAGTGCCCTGGCTTCCCTGTTTTCCTAATGCCCACTCTGGGCATAGCTACAGCGGTTAATATGAGCTATTTTGTTCCCACCCGGAAATATTTATCTGCTGTAGATTGCTCTGCGGTACTCAGTGGAAGGTAAATGAATGCTTTGCAAATGTCCTCAAATATGCAGGCGCACCCCAACTCTGCTGACACAAAGTACCTGCCCTCAAAGTGTCTCCCGATGAGCCCGCAAATATTTTAGTCAGAGTCCCAATTACCTCTCCACGCAGGTAATTATTACTTCTGCCATTTAAGTGAAATTTCAGTACATTGCTTGTAGCAATCCACTTAGGACCGTATTTATGCGATCCCTGCTTCTATTCATGGCATAGATTTAAAATTCCGTTGCTGTTGGGACACAGCTCAGAGTGGTTTTTCAGTGTGAATTTGGCTGATAATAAGGAAAATAATACCATAATCTCATTATTTTCCTTCAGGACTTAACAGACTTAAAATCGACAGCAGCAACAAAAACCCCTAACACTCGATTTACCCTGCATAGGGAGAGACGCATGTCCCGTGGCAGACTCGGACCCGAGCAGCTCTGTGGACGGGCTGAGCTGTGCGTGGGAAGGGGCGGAGGCTTCGGAAGCCCCCCGGGGGAGATTCACGGGTTTCGCTGTGTGTTTTCCAGCATGCTCTTTCCGACGAGGCTCGCGTGAGAGCCTTCGACCCAAAGACGACGTGCTTACAGGAGTGCCTTATCACCACCTTCCAAGAAGCCTACTTTGTTTCGGAAAGTTTTGAAGAAGCCAAAGAAAAGATGAGGTGAGTTTGTTTTTCTCCCATCTAGAGAAAATGTCTTATTTCTCTGGCTGTGTTTCTTCCCTCCATCCATCTCTTCTGCTGATGAGGGTCGAGTGCATACCCTTCTGTTTCTGTTTGCTTGGCAGGGACTTTGCAAAGTCCATCACCCGCCCCTTCTCAGTATACTTCAACCCCTACACACAGAGTGTGGAAATTCTGAAGGACACCAGGAGCATTGAAAACGTGGTGCAGGACCTCCGCAGCGATCTGAACACCGTGTGTGATGCCTTGAACAAAATGAACCAGTATCTGGGGATCTGACGCCTGGGACCAGCGTTGTTGCCAGCGTCGTCTGTTGGGGGCTTAGTGTCAATGTCATATAAGACCAATAACTTTCTGTGTCATGGCTTGGCTAGTAGGCATGCAATTACGTGTATCTCTACCTACTTGTAACTTCCTGTGCTAGTGACAGGTCACCACTCATCATATGAAAGATTGTAATACGTTTAAATGTCTTAAATCGGTTTGACATTCCTGCTTAGTGTCTTTAACCAAATTGCATCTATTTAAAATTTGTAACGCGCAGCCCTCTTAGGATTCTAGGTTTTGACCTCCTCTTTCTCAGATCGGCCATTAGATACAATGAAAAGAGCGGTGTCACTGTTTCCGTTTGCCATAGTTCTGATACCGATATCCCGCAGCATCACTGGAGATAAACCCAGAACCGTATGAAACATCCCATCACATTAACAAGGATTCACTATTCTGTTTCAGAAATTGTTGAGGTAACACACTAGCAGTGGTTCTCAACCTTCTCAATGCCATGACCCTTAAATACAGTTCCTCATGTTGTGGTGACCCCAGCCATAAAATTATTTTTGTTGCTACTTCATAACTGTAATGTTGCTACTGTTATGTTTTAGGTGACCCCTGTGAAAGGGTCGTTCGACCCTTTAGGCGACCCACAGGTTGAGAACCGCTGCACTAGGGAGACTGACGTTTAGGTCGAGTATTTATACAATGGAAGAAAGCTGTAGAAATAAATAGAAATGGGATATGTAGGGTGCACTGACCTTGGAGAAACCGACTTGTGGCCTGCTTCCCAACGCATTTTGGAAGAAAATACTTCCAGAAAGGACATTAGGAAAGATGAAACAGTGGGTCATAAATCTTTAGACTATTAATTTTATGCTGGAAGAAAGTGAATTATTATGCTCAGGTGTTTAACCCATTTCTTTTAAAGGGCAATAAAATCATAAGGCTTTGCTTTCAAAGATGGGGAAATTGAGTCTCAGAGAGGTGAAGTGATGTGGTTGAAACAGCACAGCAGGTTGTGCACCAACATTCAGTCCATTGCATATTGCTTTTGAACTGCAAAGAAGCTTGACTTGGTATGTGCATGTATTCACATGGTCAGCGAAGGCAAACTAATGCTTTTCAAAATGAATGTTGTTCACTAAGTGGGAGTTGGTTTGTGATTCAGACTTGCCAACAGGACAGATACTTCCCCTCACAGGCCCAAACCAAGCCAGATCTCTGGGAGTCTGTCTATTTGCCCAAAGTTTGGGCACATTTGGACAAAAATATAGTAATAATATTAAAAATCTCTGGTCATGCTTGCCATAAGAGGTGTAATCAGGTGATTAAGTGAACAAAAGAAATAAATAAAACTGTGGAATAAGTGAATGAATTTCATTTTTTTCTGATTTCTTCAACAAACACAGCACTCTCCCCTCATTCTGCTTTGGTGGTACAAAATCAGAGGGGGAGGAAAGGGGAGACGAGAAAACGTAGAGAAAGAGAAGATGATGAAATGACTTTTCAGTTAGTAATTCTAAAATATTTCCTGGAGCAATTTCCAAGGATGTTCTTTTTAATAAGACATTGCATATAATTTCTGACTAATTCATACTCTTACATAGGTCCATGATGAGAAAGACTTTTTTTGGACTAAATATTTTTGGGAAGAACGTGAGGCAGACATACATCAGAGAGAAGGAAAATGAAAACGAAAAATCAGAGGTTTGAATAATGGTTATCTGAACTATTGAGGATCTTTCATTTCTGTAGGATTCTCAGAACAACTGGATCTTTAAGACAGGATTTGATGGATAGAATGTGAGAGTCAGGCAATGTAAATGCTGTTCCGAGGGAAAGACACAGTGACTTGAAAGATTATTGGTGGCAGAGAAAGTATGGGCACGCGGAACCAAATGAAAAAAAATCTAGAAAGATCAAGTAGTTGTGTCTTCAGTAATTGTCTAGATCCATAAATGCCTAGTTTCTTAGACCTTGCTTTGCTAGATCTGGATGATCTTGTGAAATTATTTACTTGTAAACACTGATCCAGAACAATCATCCAGAAATTTCCAGAATTAGTTGCTGAATTTTCTCAGAGGAGAGAACTGGCTAGAAAACAACGTCTCCTTTGTGTTGTTTCTATAATTCCATGTGGCTTTAGACATCATTAATAAATAAATAAAAAACCGTAAGTGGCCATCAAGCTTTTCCCTTATAGCCTCATGAAAGGGGGACCTCTTATTTAAATATTCTGAAGGAAGAATTATATTTAATTGTAAATAAGTTCCCTCAACAAAAATAACATTTGAGGGTCTCCTGATTGGCTTCTAATGGTATCTTCAGTTTTCTAACATGTGCAAAATCTATGTTGTTTCAAAAATAGAAGGGTCGCCACGTTAACAAGCTTTCCCACGGAGCTTATATAGGTACCACACAAGGAGGAGGAATTACTGTACTTGATTCTTTTTAGACTTGTTCTCCATTTGGAATAGCAGTTACCATGGTTTTCACCACGTGAGATGGTAGGATCCTGGTTTTTATTTGTTGTGAGCCTTTAACATGCAAATGCCATTTCAACTAATGGTGGGAATGATATAGGAATACAATAATCCTATAAAATTTAATAGCCATCATAGGAAAAATGTTGGCATAAAAAGTGCCCAAATGAAAACAGTACAACAAAGTAATCGCAGCCCATTTCTTGTCATCTCTGATACCTCTGCTCAGTGTAACCATTTCTCAGTTATGCCTCATGACCTAAAGCTAAAATAAATAGATCCAATGGCAGTTATACATTTAAATGCACTTGCTTACTGTCGTCTCACTATGAATCCCTACTTTATTTTGGCTCTGCCTCTGACTTCAGCAGTCAGCTAGTCAGAAATCAACCCAAGGTTCCTAGCAAGACCAGGTTTCCTACACATCACACTTTGCAAAAGACAGCCAGAATCTGATTCGTCCAGTCTCCTTTTTGAACCATTTTTTTATTTTTATTTGTTATGAGTTAGGGTCAGGCACCCCATATATTCTTGAATGAGCAGTTTATTTCCCATAATAAGATCATAATAGGTTGTTCATAAGTTGCATCTTTTACAAGTAGGGAACTTTGGTTCAAGATGGTTACAAAAAAAATTTTTTTTTTAACTTTAGTGGTAAGGGTTGTGAAATTGGGTTTCTGGCTTAGTATTTATTTACTGCGTAATTTAGAAATGATGCTTTATGGGGATGATATATTTGTGTCTGTCTTGCTTGCACATAGTAAATGGGCCTGAGCCTAATGAATGTCAAGCATTGCAACATTTACCAACATGGAAAGTCTAAAATGAGAAACAGCGTGCTTCAATGTGTGGGCAAATAGAAATACGAAGTTTCATTCTCAAATGGAGTCATGGCTCACATCATCTCATTTTCTTCCTCCGAGCTGGAAAACAGGCACACAAGATGCAGTCGCCCTCCAATTCATTTGATCTAATTTTCAACTTCTAAAGAATCCAGCGCTGATGCTCACTCTCATGAACCTTGTCTTACTTATAATGAAAAAGAAGGCAGCCCAGAGTTTCCAGAGCTTTCCTTTTTCTTCAGTTTCCAAAGACATTCTCTTATTTTGGGACATGATTCTTATGCAGATGACCATATTCTGGGAAGAGTCAAGGGAAGTAGCAATGGGATACAGCTTCTTCTAATATTAGATTTGCACGTGTTCAAAATAAACCCATTTTGAACATGAAATGGTGCTTCTTTGTAATGAGACTTGAGGTCATAACATTTACTCATTGGTTTGGACCATATCAGGGACGGTGTCAGACACTGTCCTAGACACTGAGGACCTAGGGGTGAATAAGACAGAGGCAGTGTATGCCTACTTCGAACTTACATTCTAGTGGAGAGATACAGGCAAAAAACTAGATTATTTGATTGAGATCCTGGCAAATTTTATGAATAAAATAATCAGGGTAATGTGATAAAGAACATGGGGAGGAGGGGTAAGGTGGGCAGGAAAGACCTCCCTGCACAGATGGCATCTGATGAAGAACTGTGGGACGGAAAGACGCCAAGGGGGAAGGGGCAGTGGAGAGAGTGTTCCTGGAAGAAGGAACAGCAAAACCAAAGAACAGCAGATCTGAACTGGATGTGTTTGAGGAAGAGATAGATTGCCAGTGGGCTGGAGAGGAAGGATAAGAGCAGCATGGGGCAAGGATGGATGATCCAGGGATCCAGAGGGGTCAGGTATACTCTAAATGTGGTGGGAAGTCTTGGAGGGCTGAAAGCAAGACAGTGACAAGATCTGATTTACATTTTTAAGAGGTTACTCAGGACGCCGGGTGGAAATGAATTGTAGGGGGGTTGGAGGGTGGGAGTTTGGACAAGACTAGAAGTGGTAAAACCAATGGCAATACTGGGATTTGCAAAGTCAATATCCTGGTGGCTCATGGTGGGCATTATTGGAAAGAGTTGTCATTAAACAGGTTACAGAGGTAAATGGGTGGGTCAGAACGTTCAGATGAAACATGAGGAATCTGAAATAATTGGGGTTGGTTATCATTTGGCGGGAGAAGCAGATGTCCAATAATATCCGGTGTCTTTCGCAAATACTTAAAGCTTCCTTTGTCGAAACAATATCATGCTCAACTTGCCCTGGCCATCTTTTAAGGACAAAAAGCCAGATTGGAAAGCAAATGCATTTTCTTCTTCTTCTTGTGACTCATAGATATTAACTGCATAAATAAAAATGAGGTAGAGAATAGGGAGTTCTTGGTGGAAGTTGGTGGTGCAGACACAGGGTGATTCAGGACGAAAAAAGCTTCTGCACCTCTGGGCAAACTACATAGTTGTGTTCACTCTGGCCTGAGCAGTAGGAAGAGGCCATGCAAATGTAGGTGAATTAGTTAAGTCTATCTCCACTCTTCTCCCTGCCTCCCATCTTCCCAAATGTACATTTCAGGTACCCCAGACAGGTTCACTTGCTGTGGTTTCTTCTTCTCCCCAAGAAGGATGGGTCTGCTGCAGCAGCTGGAAGTATATTTCCCTCTTTGGAAAGATCATTGTGAACCTGATGTTCAACCCAAGGGCACCTGTGGTTATGGGGCCTGCAAACAGCATCCTCGTAATCCAGTCTGGATACAGTTTTTATAATTGAACAACAAAAACACCCGACCGACGTGGGAGGGTAATTTGAAAGCTAGATGGCACAAAGAAATCAAGTTCATTTTCTGTCAAAATCAAAATCTTTTAAAAAGATGCAAAGCTAGTTTTCTCTGTAGAGAAAGATAACATTAATTATAGGAAGGTGGTAGAGTTTCCTGGTCCCTCCGGAACTTCTCCCAGATCTCTTGCAATGCCCTTACTCTTTAGATTGTTAATTTCCATAGAACTAGCAAGATGCTGATTCAGTAGATCTATTATTCCCAAAGGTATGCAAGCCACTGAACACATCTAATGTACAGCTTGCCCAATTTTCGTGAACAGCTAACTTCACAGACGTTAATGAGGCCAATTATTGGCAAGTGAATTTGAAGTGAAGAACCCATTAGGTTTGCCACTATAGCAGTTATTTGTTTATTGGGATTGATTGGGGCAAAACTTCCTTTTGATCATTACATCTGATTGATCACTGCACATGGCATCACGAAAGAATGAGGTTCCCCAATCAGACAGTTACTTGGAAGAAAAATCTCCACCTTGCAAGGGCAGAACATGTTCCCTTATCCATTTCAGTGTGAAAGCCTAGCCATTAAGTTGGAATGGATCCTAATTAGCCTCCTCACAAATCTCTAAAACTTTTTGGTCTTTCCTGTTAAGCAGAACTTAAAAGAAACCTATTTAAAAAAAGAAAGAAAGAAAAAGAAAAAGCCTTCGTTCCTCCCTTGCCCATGTATAGTCAATATCAAAGAAGATAACGTGCAGGGGTAACACTTACTGCTGAACATGAATGCAGACCTAGCAATCCTGATTTGAAGCAGCATTGGAAAGTATAATTTGATTCACCCAGCCAAATGATTACTGCAAGTACAGATCATCAGCACGGCCCACTCCAGCACATTTGAATTGGTGATCAGCTGACAGCTAATTGCCAGACTGAGTCTGCTTCTTGAGCTTCTGCCTGGGAACAGAGGGAAAAATCCCTTTGACTCCTCCCTAGCCTGGACAGAGGTTTTTATTCCCTTTGAGAGTGGGTGCCACTCTGCTTGCACAGGTAGCTGTTGTTTGCCCAGCAGTTGTGCCCTTTTGGTCCAGTAACTGCACTCTCTTTTTCCTTCTGTGAGTAGCCCTCTCCCCCATTCTTTGTTCATACCTTGGGTGAGGCTGACTCCACTGCTCAGTTGCAGGGGTGGGCTTATGAATAAAGTTTGGGCAATAAGGGATTATATACCCCTGCCCACAATGATTGGTGCCGGGGTTGGCGGGAGTGGGGGTGGGGCGATGCTGTGAGATGGGCCAATGAAGGTCAAACCCTGGACTTCTGTGGAACCATTAGGAAAGAGCTGTCCTGCCTCTCTCGGTGACTGGAAGGCAGCAGTATGTGAGTCTGGAATTTCCGGGGCCACCATGTAGGGAACGCGGGGATAAGAGTAAGAGATAGGGCCAATGTCTCAATGACATTGTCAAGCTCATGGATTTGGCTGCACCTGAAGCTAGATGTACCTTTGGACTTTCCAGGTCTGTGAGCCAATGAAGGGCCCCTCTTCCCCTGCTCTCGTTTTCCTTCTGTGGTCACTGCTCACACCCAGGATGGACGCCAAAGAGGAGAGGAAGGAGATTTTACATTGGCTTTCTTCACATGTTCCTCTTGCTTGTGGAAATCACAGCTTCCTGAAGAAGCACTACTTATGTTTTTTTGGCTTAGCCTGTGCCATAAAAATATGACATGCCTGACTCTGACTTGCTAATCTTCCTCTAACGCTGGAAACTGTGTGACTTCTCCCGGTGAGCTGTGGCCGGCACAGCTGTGCAAAAGGAGGTGAAACTGGGTTCTAGGTGACTAGCTGAGATTTGGTCTGTAGGCCACCAATCTGTTTCATGGAAAAAAAAGATTAAGGGAAATTAAACTGAAGATAACTGGGTAGGACTTTTTCTGTTCCAGTTTTTTACTGTAATTCTTAGGAAGATCTGGTTTTCATCAGGATTGGGTATTTTTAAAGGAAAATTCTCTCTCCTAGGAAAGAGAACATTGACTTTGAAAACAGGTAAACAAAAGTACAAATTCTTGTTTTTTTGCCTGGTAGGTGGGTGACCTCTATAGACTCATTGATACTTTCTGCCACTTCAGTTTTGTTGTCTGTAAACGGGTGTGAGAATAACTCATTTACAGAATAATCATGAGAATTAAATATTATATATATGTCTAACCATACAATTACTTAACAGATGTTAATGTCCTTCTCTTATTTTTAAATCTATCAGCTCTTAAACGTCTCCAGCTTTCCCCACACTTTTAGATGATGAAATCATTGTAACTTAATGGGCCAAAGAAGTACTATATCAGTGTTATGGGTCATTGTGTTTATTTCTGTGACCTTTCATATTTTTAGTGGACAATTTTGGTAGAACTGACTAAATCTCACTCGGATGTGATTCTGTAGGCCTGTGGTCATTTGCATGATGGCCTTAAATCACTACCTGGAAATTCAAAAGCAATGAATATGCACCGATTCAGTGACCTCAGAGATGTTTTGCATTTCTCTCTGGACATCAAAATTTATATCTATGAAATGGGAATAAAGACCTATTCAAATTAATGAAACAATATAAAGGTTGGAAATTTCTGGAAGAAAGACACTAAGCAAATCAAACTATTATTCATAGTTCATTGAATTGTGGCAAGATGTCTCTGAGCCACTCCACACTGTCTGTCTCAGAAAAACTGAAACAGGGCAGAGTGGTTGGTGGGTCTGTTCCAGTCACCAGTCCATATACTGAAAGGCAGGCCCAACCAGCTCCATTTCAGAGAGCAAATTGCTTAGGGCTGTCTCTGATGAAAGTAAAGTCCTGGTCAAAGGGAAAAAATTAAGGGCAGAATATAAATGCATTTTATTTGCAGAGCAGAGAAAGGAAGTGCTAAGTGAAAATGGGAAATTGGAACATTATATGTTGGGAGAGCAATTCCTTTCATCCTTGCAGCTAATGGGCTGAGCAAAAAGTGAACAATCTGTTTCATGTGATGATTCACTAACGCTAACTGACAAGGTTTCCATTTCTGAATCTCGGCCCACAGTCAGCAGCTTGTTTTGTAGTGCAATAGTACACTTATCTATTTATTGCAATGCATAAACAGGAGAGCTGAAATGTACGTGAGGAATAACCATAACTGCTTAAATCCTTCCTGGGAAAAGAAGGAGTGAGGGAAAGGCAGCGTGGAGTGTCTCCTACTTGCTCCCACTAAAATAACCATCTGTTTCCTCTGTGATGTCCTGTCCTTTGAAGAATTCACTTGGAGAAAAATATTCTAATATGGGAGAGGAAACAGAAGCTGGAATCAGTTTTACTTCGACTTTAGTCTTGCTTCCTTTTCATCTGGGTTGTCAATGACACAGCTTTGAATGGAGTGCTCATTCTAATCGCCAGCCCAGACCCTGAGCAAGTACCTTGTGGCTCACCTTTACCTGAGGGCCTAGGTTAGGCATGAGGAGATCTGACATTTCACGTCATCTGGAACTAGACTGCCATTTCAGTAAGGATGGCAATCAAAGATCAGTCAACCATTAGCCTTATTTTCCATTCTTTACTTTGTTGACCTTTATTTTGGTAGTATTTGTATAATTTGGGTTAGCTTGGCAGACACTGGGGAGCTTTGTTACAGATGACTCATTGGGACCTAAGAGCGGGGATGGAGGGGCCTCCAAAGGAAGCTAGGGCTGGTAACTGGAGAGACCTTAGTATTTCTCTGTGCCTTCTCTGCACATCTGTTTCATTCTACTTTCCGGGACTCTCTGTTACCTTTTTTTTTTTTTTTTCTGCAGAGGAGATTTTTCTTCTTACCCGTCTGCATGCTAGAATATGGAGACTCTAAAATTTATGAGTTAAACATGTTACAATTTTAGCCAAAGAAGGTTTCATTGACTCTGAATTCAAATTTCAAATTCTTGGGGAAGAGTCTGATTGACCTAGTGTGGGTCAGCCGTCCAGTCCTGGTCCGGTTGGCCTAGGTCAGAGCAGAGAGGTCAGGGAGTTTAACCATGATCGCGGACACCCTTTTCTACAGGCGGGGAGGCAGTCAGGGGAGAACATGGGCTGGGCAGAAATCCAAATAGGTTTTTATAGTCCAGACTATAACTATTGTCCCGTTTTAAAAATAATCATGCTTCATGGAGCTTGTCTTTAGATGCCAAATGATCAGATCTGGGGAAGGCCTTTACCCTCCATTTCACATTTGTATCACTCCCTTTTGGACTTTCTAGCTTCCCATTCAAATGTCCCAGGTTTTGGAGCCGGTGAAGTGAGCTCACCTTTGGCCAGGCCATCCACGCCGCTCTCCCCTCCCTGCCTTGGACTCGCATGTCATCGCACCTGCGGGCTGGACTGGTGACCGGGGGCCTCACGGTGGTGGGCAGAGAGGAGACCGTGAAAACAGGAGGAGCATCCAGAAAGGGAGGAGAGGAATCTCCATCCCCGCAGCGCTGCGTTAGCCACTCCGGGCCTCGCATGTCGGAAAAGCAATTTAAGTGACTGCCTAAGAAAAAAATAATTACAACATGTTTATCTGTTCTTGAGATTCATCCTAAGCTAATATATTGATTTAAGTACTGTTTCTGTGAATGGTGTTTTTGAATCAATACCTCTTAGGCCCATGCAAATTGTGGGTGGGTAACAAATAAATAAAACAAAATAAATAAAACAAAACCCTTAATGTTTTCTGTGCCCAGACACTTATCTGTTACAATAAGTGGAGGGATGTAAATTTTCGGGGTGCTTGGCTAACTGGGCATTCATGTTGCGGGAAGAACCATAAAAGGAAAAGAAAAGAAAAAAGAAAAGAAAAGAAAGGAAAAGAAAAAAGAAAAGAAAAGAGAGGTAGGAGATGCCCTGGCTAGGTTGGCTCAGTGGTTGGAGTGTCAGCCTGCAGACTGAAGAGTCGTGGGATCGATTCTGGTCAAGGGCACGTACCTCAGTTGCAGTTTGCTCCCCTGCCCTGGTTGGGGTCATGTGGGAGGCAAACAATTGATGTATCTCTGTCATATCAATGTTTCTCTCTCTTTCTCTCCCTCCCACTCTTTCTGAAAAAAGAGAAACGTAGGAGGGTCAGGAATGTGTGGTCCTGGAAGCCAAAGGAGAAGGGCTTTAAGGGTTCAGGAGCTACAGACTCCAAAGAACTGAGCCCCAGCCCCTGGGATGTGGATGGGGCTCCGTGCACTGGACGGAGTCACGAGCGTGGCCAGGCATGTTCCGGGCATGTGGACTCCGAGGTCTGCTGGGATTCCTGCCTCACTATGGGAGCTGTATTCTCCTTTGGCAATTGAGGTTTATTTTATTGTGACCTAGTTTTTATCAAGACGCTGACTGATAGGCAGGCTGACATAGTGGCTGACTCCCACTTGACCACTGAGATGCCATAGAAGTGAGAGGTTTGTGGTGCCGACTGTGGGGAATCCTGCCTTTTATTTCTGTCCCAATTTTTTCCAGGACTTTTCCCCCTCAGTATACTGTGACCTTGTGCTGTGATAACTTGAGCTGTATAACCTCGAAAAATAAGTGCAGAGGCTCAAGCCCAAAAGGTCTGTCTAGTGTCAAATGCCCCCTTTTAACCTGAGAAAGAAGTTGCTCATTAGCTTCGCTCATGTTTCAGAGCGGAAGCCTCTACCTATACTAAAAGTGTTGTCTTCAAGTACCACACTCAATTTTAAAAGATATTTAAATATATTTATAGCTTTCTTCTCTCTTTTTTGAGATAGATACCATTTCTTAAAAATAAAGCATTTCACTAGCTAATCATAGTTTATACCTTTCTCAATCTAGGGAAAATTAGATAACTGTGCACTAATATTAATTAGCTTGTTTAATTA
The DNA here is from genome assembly GCF_014108415.1 of Molossus molossus. Lineage (NCBI taxonomy): Eukaryota > Metazoa > Chordata > Mammalia > Chiroptera > Molossidae > Molossus > Molossus molossus. Next base: position 61,145,824 of record NW_023425345.1, on the reverse strand, counting down.
GGACTCATTTAATATCCATTATTTTTAGTGCGATTGCTACACATAAAATGAAATCAAAGAGAACAGAATGATGGATTTGTCTGAACACCACATCACGTTGCTATATATTTTAGAGGCACACACACAAAAGTTAAAAATGTCTCTCTTTTATCTGATAATTTTTCTGGTTGTGTTTCCTGCGTCAGGTTTGAAGCAGCCAGTATTCTTCAAGTGTGGATGAGGAATGGATTTGCTTTGGCCAGCCGATGTGTAGGTTTTCTTTCCTCTGTGTTGTAGTGGCTACCAGTGTAGAACCGAGGTCAGATAACCTAGCTGAGACCCAGTTCTGCTACTCACGGGGGTAGCTGGGCTAGTCACTCTATTCTGCCGTGAAATAGGAATGGATAATAGTGACCTCACAGCATGGCTGTGAACATTAAATGTGAAGGTATATTTAAAGCACACAGAATAGCATCCGTCACCTATCTCACAGACTTCTTGTGAACAGAAAAATATATGGAAAGCCTTTGTGTCTGCCACATGACATTTGTAAACATGTAATCAATGCAGGCCGTTATTATTCTCTCCATTGTTTTCTGTTAATCATATGGTTCTATTTGTCAGAACTTGTATTATACAATTAATACATCAGTACATTGTTTCCCCCCACTGGGAAAGAGTCAGGAATACATAAAGGTGCAGAACAAAATCTGAGCGTTCCCCTTTGCTCCCCACCCTCCCTGCCCTCCACAAACTCAACAGTTGTCAACTTTTGGTGGAGGGAGATTTGGGTTCTTTTATAATCTTGATCTCCCTCCCACACCACAGTTCGATAGTGGCAGTTTCTTTTTTTTTTTTTCAACTCATGCTGAGTTTCAAGCAGACACACTTGGAGCTCAATAACATTTTCTGATGGAAGGTCAGGATAAAGCAGGTGCTAGAAACTAGTGTCATATGAACAGTGCATGAAGGAAGAGGGAGATTTATGAAAAAAATACAAAATGCACTGGGGGGGTAGGAGAACTGCCTTCAGCCATCAGAGTGATTTCTGTGGACTGTGGACCTTAACCCACTTCCGTGTACACTCACGGAACCTGTGTTCTGTGGTTCTTCCCATCACCATGGCCCTTTTACTGCTTTGCAGCTGGGCTTCTCTGATCTCCGAGGGCGTCGAACTTCTTTGAATGGTATTTTTTTAACTTCTAAGTAACAAAATGTTTTTTGTTTTACATTCTTCTTTAAATGAACTTTTAACCATACTTGGGAGGGGATTTGGAGGGCATTCAGGTTTTTGGAACATTTAAAAAATAATTTTGAAAGGCAAAGAAAGATAAAAATAACTCTCCATTGTGCAGTCTTGTTTATTATTTATCAAATACAGGTGCTTGGCTAAGCTCTTTAAACGTGTTATCTCATTAATCTTCACAAGCACTTTTGAGTTAGATATCTTTATCATACTTTTTTTTTTTTTTTTCCAGATAAGTAATCTGAAATTCAGAGAAAAGTAAATAACCCACCCAAGGTTATGCAGAAACCCGGCGTCATTTTTTAAAAAACTCTGGAATATCTGACCTCATATTCCAGTCTCTGAACTTCAGCGCTATGCAGCCTGATTTTTGCAGAAACAATGCCAGGCACTGGACATGCATGATTAAGGCCTCATTCTCGCCCATGTAGTCCATACTCTAAACCAGCAATTTCAACCGTGTGCTGTAAGAATTTTTAAAACATACAATACCTGACTATTTAGTCAGGGGCACTGACCTCTTTTCCCTTAGACTGTCAAAAAATGACAACAGGCAGAACAATAGCCGTCTGGTGTGAAAGAATCAAAATTATACCTATTTAGTTTTTGGTCAAATTGGCAAAAAATATGCTATCATTTTTGGTGTGCCACAGAATTTTAGTAATTAGTTTATGTGTGCCACAACATGAAAAAGGTGGAAAAATCACTGATCTAAACAGAGCTAAGTCAGAATTTGGCTACCGCCTAGCTCGGTTGAATGGCGTTTGACAAGTGACTTAACCTTCCTGTGCCTTAGATTTCTTGTGTGTAAAATGGGGATAGCATGAGGTTGCTGAACTCGGTACTTCTCTCCCAAATGGACACTTTCTGTCTTGATAAGAACTCTGTGCCTCTCTCTCCAAATAACAACTATTCTCCCCTGTACACACACACACACACACACACACACACACACACACACACACATTGCCCATTTTGCTACTTCTTTGGTCCCAATGGTAACATATAAATGTACCATAATTTAACCATTTCTCTAAAGTGGTTAATTTGGATCGTCCCTACATCTTTGTATATAAATGTCTGCTCACTCTTCATTTTTGTAGACTAAATTCCTACAAGTAACATCACTTGGTGAATAGGTGTGAAGAATTTGCAGTACCTGATACATATCACAACATTTTTCTGAAGAGATGATGTCAGCACCAGAATGCTGTTAACCCTGCAGTAGTTAATAGGGTTACATCTGTCTTGAATCACAGCTCCTACAATACCTGGAAGGGGTTTTTATTACTTTGAACTTTCATTTTGACAGAATTCACACTATGAGATGAAACTACATAGAGTTTAGTTTTCTGTTCACCTAAGTATAATCATATGTGATAAACTTCAAATGATGATGAGACCAGACTTTCACTTCATCCTGGCTAAGGAATGAGTACAGACCCCAGCTAAATGTGGCTGAGCCGTCTGGTTCCACTTTTCTCTCTCATACCGTCCAAATTTTTATCCTCTTCTGTGCGTCTCAGGGTGTTCTTGTTCCACGTTAGAAGGTTTCTTCCTTTGAACAGGACATTTTTTACTATTTGCAGCACATTTCTTGTTTCCTTCTGCTTCTTGAACTACAGAGTCCATCCCAGTGTTCAAAAAAGTCTGCTTTCCCCTTCCTCAATGCTAAATACTGCTCGTCTGTTCCCTTCTATGCCAGCACTGTTTGCTGTTTTTAGGGTTCTCTGCAGAGTGATGCTCTGTTTGATGGACTGCCTGGTTCTGATGGTTTCATTTAAAGGTCCGGATTTGGGCAGAAATACTGGTTCAAATTGGGCAGTAGCATAATCACTGTTATATTTCCCGTGTCACACTGTTACCTGTCCTGGACTAGAGCAGGTCAGTGTAATTATTTAACCCACTTCACAACCATAGTCATGCAGCCTACATTAATAAAGGGTGAATGCAAAGTTACAACATAACTTCTTACATCAAAACTCTTATTCCGATGTAAAAGGAATCAAAGGGAAACTTCAAGGGAGAGATTCTCATTTATTTAGGAATTCAGGAGCAGCCTGCCCTGCAGGCAAGTGTGTGGCCTTGATGCTCTTATAACATTGTTTCGTTCCAGTAATGGTAAGGCTTTGTACAAATAATGAAAATCAAAGTCACTGCCCAGTTCAACCAGGTAATGATTTTTTCTGTTTATAAAGGCCTTACCTTCGCTATTAATCATTTGATCTCTGTGGTTTGCATGTCTAAATTTAAATTCTGGTCTAGTTTAAAGTAACATCAGGAGCCCTTTAATCTAATGCAGCCAGGAAAGTAGTGAAAGGGGTTAACTGAAGAAGTTGGTTAGAACCGAAAGTTATTTTGAAAAGACACCTTAAAGATTTTACTTACCTTAAGAACATACAAACTTGTACTCATTCACCAATGTTTTGCTGTAGACCCACTGTCCTCATTGAGTGGGGGGGGGGGTCCCCTGGTTGGACTTGGGCATTATCTTTCCTCAACCACAACTGTGATTCATTGGCTTTCTTCAAGTGGAGCAATAACCTCAGGTCACGGGCACAGATGCCTGAGTGCCAATACCTCCTACATTTTTATAATTCTTTTTTTTTTTTTTTTTAAATCCTCACCCGAGGACATTTTTCCACTTTTTGCACAGATAGAGTGGGAGGGAGAGAGCGGAAGAAAGAGAGAGGGAAACATTGATGTGAAGGGACACATCGAGTGGCTGCCACCGCACGACCAACCAGGGCCGGGGACAAACTGCAACCGAGGTACACGCCCTTAGCGGGAACCGAACCCGGGTCTCTCTGGACCGCAGGCAGACGCTCTAACCGCTGAGCCAAACCGGCCAGGGCACATTTTTATAATTCTTTAAAAATACTTTCTGATTGGATTTTGTAATCTAATCTAATCTGACAACATAATTTTTAGTGAGTCGCCTTTATAAAGTCTTTCTGAAACGCTCAGTAAGATTTTCAACTCTCGTTTTGCATTCACATTTTGTTGACTTACATGTTATTTCACTTAACTGTGCAATTACAAAAACAAGTTTAAGAGGCATAGACAGGGTTGGGAACAACCGTAGCCGACCCTGGCAAAGCCTCAACTCAACTGGGGGGAGCCAGAGGCTTTCTTGCTGCTCGGGCTGGAACAGAAAACTTCACAGAGAGACGGCGAGCTTTGGGGAACCCGGCAAGTTGGTTAGTGGGGTTGGTTAAAGGAGTTCTATTGTACTTCTAAGATCCCTATTAGGAGTGTCATAGGGACATTTGAATGCTATGTACTATGATTTCAGTTAATGTGTGAAATAAGTCTTTTGCAGAGGTGAAAACCTTTTAATCTGAGATTCTAAACGATTTTATCTTTCGTTCACTCTAGTGCTGTAACACTTGTCTTGACGTAATTCTTGGCAGTTTCTGCAACTGGGCCTGGATGAACCCTCAGGACAAGGACGTTCCATTTTCTTCACCTCCCCTTTTCCACACATCTTGTCCTCCAGCCTCCTGCGACACTTCCTGCTCAGCTGAGTCCTAATTTTGTTGTCGTCCATGACCACAGCCTACTTATCAATTCTATTCTAGAAACGACTTTTTGCGACCACCACCGCAACTTGGTAGCTCCTTTCAAAGTCCTCGTACCCAGTCTTCTCTCTATCTCTCACCCCCACTCATCCACATTTCTCTTCTTTTTTTTAGCTTAAATTCCATGGTCAAACATGATCACCCCCCTGCATCCACCCTCAACTCCCTTAATGCACTCTGTGGTTTCGTCAGCTTTGTTAGGGAAAATCCCAACCTTGGGTATGTCGAATTGCCTTCCTACTCTATGGTTGTAAACAAACTCTCCATGCTGTGGTTGGTCTCTATTTATTTATTTTAAGATAGAAAGATTTTCTTTATTAGTGACCCCAACCGTATTTCCTTAGATACAGGAGTTTTGAACTCAAATACTCAGGAGAAAACAAGTTAGGATTGCATTATCCTGCAACTCATTACCCGTTACATATTGTAAAGCAAAACAGCTTGGAAGGAGGGTGGAAGGGAAGGCGAGTGAGGGCAGGAAGATAAAGAACAGGAATTAAGTTGATCAAGTGGATCCATCCCTCTCTTTCTTTCTTTCTTTCTTTCTTTCTTTCTTTCTTTCTTTCTTTCTTTCTTTCTTTCTTTCTTTCTTCTTTCTTTCTTTCTTTCTTTCTTTCTTTCTTCTTTCTCTCTCTCTCTCTCTCTCTTCTTTCTCTCTCTCTCTCTCTTTCTTTCTTTCTTTCTTCTTTCTTTCGTTCTTGGGAACTATGACGTCCTTCCAAGCACAGCTCATTTCTGCAGATTATTTTCCAAAGGTGTACAAAATGGAACCAAAATGGAGAATCCCTTGAGAACCTCAAAGGGTGCAACATTAAAAGCCATGATTATAGCCCTGGCCAGTTTGGCTCAGCAGTTAGAGCATCAGCCTGTGGTCCAGAGAGACCCGGGTTCGGTTCCTGCTAAGGGCGTGTACCTCGGTTGTAGTTTGTCCCCAGCCCTGGTTGGTGGTGCGGGTGGCAGCCACTCGATGTGTCCCTTTCACGTCAATGTTTTTCTCTCTCTCTCTTCCTCTCTCTCCCTCCCACTCTATCTGAACAAAAAATGGAAAAATGCCCTCAGGTGAGGATAAAAAATAAAAAACAAACAAACAAACAAAAAACTACGATTATCCAGTAGCAAGTGTTCCAGCCTTCAGTTGCCAGCGGCTTCCTCTTCGTTCCCAAGAGTTAGCGGGATGAAAACATCTTCCCATGATTGTTTCCATTTCTTTCTTCTCTGCATCTGGGCGAGCGTGGTTCAGCATCTTGAGGAAGTCTGATGTTTTTGCCCCCATACTTGTATGAATATAGGCCTTAGAGCACTTGCTGTGGTAGTGCCGGTAGTCCCGGAACGTGTGGATCAGGTTGATGGTGTCACGAGAGCTGGCATTGGTGTGATGAGGGAACAGCGAAGGTAATATAGCCAATATTGTCACCCACAACAGCATCAGGGTCTTTCAGCTCCAGAGGAGGTTCCCTGTGGCTAAAGAGGATCTGTGGTGCTATGTGGCTGGCTCTGCGACCTTCTTTGAACTCCTGCATGGACACCTTTCCAATGACCACATTGTCGTCATCCTTAAACACTGTGCTGAAGACTCTGTGACTCTGTCCTTTTTAGACTCAACATACATGGTCTCATCATCCCTGTAATGGGTAACTGCCCTGTTCTCTCCTTCCTTGCCCTCTTCTTGGAACTGGAAGTATTTCTCAAAGACAGAGGCAAAACAAGTTCGTTTCAACATGCCAGCCTGGTGTACAATGGAATCACTGGATGCAGGCAGGTCTCCAAGGTCGTATAGCAAAGAGACATTGTATCCTGATTCTGGATTTACCAAGAAACTCCCGTACACTCTCTTTAGTAACTCATCAGCACCATGTGCCTGAAGTGCCTTGTAGAATTTCAAAGAAATACTGACCATCACTTTTGTTTTGTCTCCATTAGGATTTGAAATATGATAGAGGACCCCATCAAGACCTGCGAATGTTACTTCTACTGCTTCTGGTTTGTTTCTGGCGGCCGCGTTCTCTAACTTGAGCCCGAGCGTCTCCTCGATGATGCGGTTGTTCACCTCCAGCAGGATCATGGTGTGGGCTGGCCCCAGAAGCCTGAACCCGCTCGCCAAGCCGCCGCCTCCACTGCTGCCTCACCCACAAGACGGGTCCCGCCCCTGGTCTCACTGTAAATTCATGATCACTCACCTCAAGTGGCCCTGGCCTTGTGTAGTCCACTGACTTTTCCTCTCTCCTAGATGATTATTTCATGCTTCCTCCTCTCTGTGAACTCTCATGTCTCCTGCCCATCCTCTCTCTTAGCTGACCTTGCTTCCTGTTCCATTGATACCATACAAGCAAGCAGAAGAGGCTTTCCATGAGTTCCCACTCAAAACGGCTCGATGTCTAGCATTCGTCCCCATATACTGTCTCCTCTCCTGATTATCGATTGTCCACCTCTCTTTCATCGATTTCCTCTTCTGATGGGTCAATCTCATCAGCATATGGAGAAAAAAAAAAAAAAGCCATTCTCTTTCCCATTAAAACAGCAAATGCCTTTTATTTTTTTATTTATTGAATTTATTGGGGTGACATTGGTTCACAAAACCACACAGGTTTCAAGTGTGCAACTCAAACAAACACCACCTGCATGTTGCATCATGCACCCATCACCCAAAGTGAAGTCTCTCTCTGTCCCTATTTATCTTCCCTTTGCCTACCTCCACCTACCCCACCCCCTTCCACCTGGCTATCACCACACTGTTGTCTGTGCCTATGCGGGGTGTGTGTGTGTGTGTGTGTGTGTTTGCTTAATCCCTTCACCAACTTTCATCCAGCCCCAGCCCCTCTCCCCTCTGACAGCTGTCAATCTGTTCCATGTGTCCATGCCTCTATTTTGTTCATCAGTTTATTTTATTCATTAGATTCCACATGTGAGTGAGATCATATGGTGTTTGTCTTTCTCTGACTGGTTTATTTCACTTAGCATAATAATACCCAGGTCCACCTGTGTTGTCGCAAAAGGTAAGATTTCCTTATTTTTTTCACGGTTGAGACGCATTCCATGGTGTAAATGTACCACAGCTTTTTTATCCACTCAGAACTCTTTTTAAAATCTCATTTCTTCCTCTAGCTCCATCTCCATTTCTCTACTCCTCTCTACAGTGTAGCAAAACCTGTTCAAGAACAATCGGTGCATACCAACTCTTTCCCTTTCCTCCCGCTCTCTCACACTCATTCCAGTCCAGCTGTTACCCCGGCTGTTCTAAACCTAATAAAGTCACCAGACTTTTACATCACGGGACCCAATAGTGACATTTCAGTCTTCATCCTTACTTCACCTATCAGAGCAACTATTGGGCCAATGGATCACGTACTCTGTACATCACTCTCTTCATTAGGCGTCCAGGCACCATCCTCTTGTGGGCCTTCTCCTACATCTCGGGCTGCTCCTATGCAGTTTCCTTTGCTGGTTCTTCCTCATTTCCTCAACCTCTTTACACTGAAGTGCCTCAAGTCTTGGATTTCATCTGTCCGTTACCTACACTCCCTTGGAGATCTTAACTAATCTTGTGGCTTTGAATACCATCCACATTTCTATGACTCATATTTATATTTTAACCTAGACCTCTAGAAGAGTATGTGTAATTCCTATTCAATATCTACTTTAAAGTCTAAAGGGAAGCTCAAACTTAATAAGTCTGAGATTAAGATCCTGATTGTCTTCCCCAGTCTTACTTCTCTCGCCGGCTTCCTTATTTTAGTAACTACAACTGTACCCATTAAGTTGTTCAGTGGATCAGTTTCCTGTTGCTTCATAACAAACCACCCGCCCTCAAGGGCTTAAAACAACTCTCATTTATTATTAGTCACATGTCTAAACGTTGAGTTGGAAGTGCTAATCCAGACTGGCCTTGCCTAGGCACCTCTGCTTCAGGCTCCAGATGTTAAGGCTCTGCTTCCCACTGCAGGTCTGCTGGTTCCGGAGCCACTCTGTTCTACCTGTTTCTTATCTTCCTGGGATAGGGAGGCTGGTCAGGACATCATGCTGATGGCTGAGGTGTAAGAGGGCAGGAAACAATGTGCAGGATCTCGTAATCCTGAGGCTCAGAACCTGCAGGCAGTCACTTCCACACACATGCCAATGGCCACAGTTAAATCTGTGGTTGAGCACGTGGGCAAGGGGCAGGAGAAGATATAATGCCCACACTGAGGTCGGGAGAAGGACACTGATGCTGGGGAACATGAAGAATCAGGGCCAATAATTTAACTGACCACTCTCAGTCAAAACCCTCAGTGTCATACTTGATTTCTCTTTCTCATACAGGCCCTAAGCATCTGATTGGTAAATTCTGTAGACTCTGCCTTCAAAATACATGCCAAATCCGATCACTTCTCACCACCTTCATTACTATCACTCAGCTCCCAGCCAACGTTATGTCTTATTACAATAACATTAAGACTTTTCTATCCAGTCTCTCTGATGCTGCCCTCTCTGCTGATGGTCTTCTTTAGCATGGCAACCAGAGTGTATCAGTTAAAATATAGGTCAGATCCTGTCATTTTTTTTTTTCAAAAATTTCTAAAAGCTTCCCAACTCAGAGAAGCCAAAAATCATACAATGGCCTAGAAGAATGCACCTGGGCTGAATCCCATCCCCGTACCTCTAAGATGTCATTTTTACTTTCTCCTGCCTTGCATTGCTCCAGAAATGTTTCACTCTCCAATGTTTCTTGAAAATGTCCACCATACCTCTGCCTCAGGGAATTTGCACTTGCTGTTTTCTTTGCCTGAAATGCTCTTGCCCTAGATGTCAACATGTCTTGCTCTCTTAATTTTCTTCTAGTCTTTGCACAAGTGCTCTCAGAAAGGTCTTTATTATTCAATTTTCTCTCCCCAAAGCTTACCACACCAAGTACTTCCCATCATCATTTCCTGCCTTGTTTTTTATAGTATTTATCACTATCAAACATATACACAGATAATTAATTTTTTTGTCTTTCTTTACTAGAATGAAAGCTCTATTCTTACATCCTTCTAGCTGAGATTTCTTCTCTTCTTGTTCACTGCTATTACCTCCAGTGTCTAAAAAACCAACCTAGACCTTCAATACATATTTAATAAATAGTAGACCCTCATTAAATATTTTTTTGAATGAAAGAATAATGGAGTGAATTTTACTGTTTTATCAGCATTTATTTCGTAATAGGCAGAAATAATTACCTTAGAAATGTTTAACTTTTGAAATACTGTAGATTAATCTAATCCTCTGAAGTAGACTATAGATTTAGGAATTATGTCATCAGAAAATTTTTATAATTTGAATGTTGATTCATTATTAAAGTACATAGTAGAGAATATATTAATTGAAATTCTCAACTGAGCTTCATTTTTCTTTCCCCCTTATTTAATCCATAATATTTACTTTGGACAGCACAAAAGCTTTATTATTTGTTCCCTTTCTTTTGCAAAAATGACTGGTTTTGCAATTTCAGCAAAATGACCTCAGTTGGGGGAATAAATAAGTTTAATTTTCTTTTAGGTTTTGAGATGGTTAAAATTGAGAATAGGTGGGATGTTTCTTTCCTATATTATTTCTTCAGCTTTATAATTTTATGTTCAAGTTTATTTTTCTAAGCCGTCCCTTGTTTTCCCTCCTCTGAGGGCAAAGGAAATCACTTTACCTTGCAGAAATGTGCCAGCAGCATCCTGCAGAATCTTTGAGGAAGCTTATCTAGTGTCATTAATTTTGGAAGATTCATGGATCCCTGTAAAAGATATAAAAAGTCAGTGCTTGGAAGTTGATGATGATTATTTTTTTACTTTTCTTCCCTTTCATATGCAAGGGAATGGGGTGGGCATATTTCCTTAGTTTTAATGATGGTGATACATGATCAGAAATAGTCATTCTTCCCCAGCTCTAAGGGGGGGGGGGGTGACTGCTCATCCAAAAAATAGAGCTTGGTCTTCAGTAAGAATTATGTATATCAGGATGAAAGAAATTGGTTTGGGTCTCCTAGCATATATCAATAAGTTTAGTTTCCTTTGTATATCTTACAAAATTTCTTTCATTTCTTTTACTTTATGAAAGGTGATTGAAGTAGAGGTTTAAAGGAACTAAATATATTGCTGCAATTCCCTTCAACTATTATGTTTCTTTCCATATGTCAGGCTGAAGATAATTATCAGTAAAATGCATGAAATTATTATTTGGCTCTGATACTCACCACTTATAACGCACTTTATACATGCACCAGGGATATGTTGGGCTAGGTTTACCAATAAATCTTTTTTATCATTGATTGTTTTAATTCATATTTAATTTTTAAATTCATATTTTAATCTTCAATTTTGTATAGGAAAAAAACAATCCTCACTACCTGACTTCTTCATGGTCCACATTTCAAAGGAGATTTTTTTGGTAGGAATGTATAATCTTATCTCCCCCATCCCCTCAAATGATCAAATAATAGTTTTCTTTATGTGAAAAATATTGAGCTTAAATGGCATCATTATTAATGACTGTATATATTAAGAAAAATGCTGTATGTTCATTATTTGACCTCCTTTCTAAAATAAAAAGCAATAGACGAGTGGGTCTATGATGAACATTCTCCTACAGAAACCTTTCCATTTGTCAGTAGTATCTTGTAATATTTTCTTTGGGGCCCAGTGATCTTGAGACCCATGTCTCTTCTGGAAAAAAATATAGCAAACTTTACCTTAAAGAAACAAATGGGAAGAAAAATGAGTGGACTTATCACCCTGGTCATATTTTGCAGATATTTCCAAAGTTAATTTCTCCCCAAGGAGGGGCAATAAACAGGCATTTACTTTGGAAGGTCAGTCTCATTTTTAGCCATTTAAAGTGGGAATGTTAAGCCCTGGCTGGTTTGACTCAGCAGTTACAGCGTTGGCCCGCGGACCTGAGAGTTCTGGGTTCGGTTCCCACTGGGGGCACATACCTCAGTTGCAGTTTGTCCCCGACCCTGGTTGGGGTCGTGTGGGTGGCAACCAGTTGATGTCTCTCTCTTACATCAATATTTCTCTTTCTCTGTTCCTTCCTCTTTCCCTCCCAATTTATCTGAAGATAAATGTAAAAAAAAGAGACCAGTTTGGGGCTTATTAAAAAAAAAAAAGAAAAAGAAAAGAAAAATAAAGTGGAATGTTAATAGGAACACAATTAGAGCAAAGAGTCTGCAGCCCACGTGAGAATCATCAAAGTTATGAACAGGAGGCATTTAAAGTGGTAAACATAATTGCTGAAAGCGTACTGGGAAGAAAAAAGATTAGACTGAGGATATGCTGTGAGATTTTAATCCAATCTTGGCTCCCTTTTATAAACTCTCCCTAACCCTCCTCTCCCAAGTATCAGTCAAGCTTTGGACTTCCTGCTGGTCTGGAGGGGTTGGAAGAGGAGGCTACGTCAGAGACGTAGCGGATGCCTGCTTCCCCCTGCCATTTCCCTCCTTGTGACCATCCTTTGGCCCAGCCAGCCCCATCAGCTCTGCTCCTTGCTGGACCCAGGCCCAGCTGCTCTGGGGGGAAGTGACGTTTCCCTCCTGCGAAGGCACACAGGCCTTTAATGAGAGAGTCCTGAGAAGGCTTCCTCTTATTCTATGGAAAACTCAAGAAAGGGACGGGCTAGAACTCAGGATACCATTTTTAAAAGTCAAAAGCACTGGAGTATTCACTATTGTAGTAAAAGGCATTACGTTTCTGCTTTTGGAAATGGCCAAGGAAAACTTTCAGTACATCAATAGCTATTCACCGAAGCTTATTTTGTTTTAATGTTCGGAATTTTCACATCTGCTGTCATATGGCTACAGCAGGACGTTAAGAGCCCGTGGGACTTCTTGCTATGCATGATTTAGACTGTTCTTGTCTGAAGGTGAGAGCTTCCCCCAGGCCCCCTACCTGCCCCCCCCAACCCTGCTCCCCCAAGTATGAAGAGGCGAGATAGCAGCTGGCTGGTGGAGACCTCAGCCTCAGTAGTCCGATTGCCTGGCTTTGAGTTCCAGTTCTTAGGCTCACAGATGTGGGACCTTTGAAAGTTATCTAACCACTCTGTGCCTCAGTTTTCTCATCCGTAGTACGGGAGCAATAATGTTATTTCCCTCATAGAGTTGCAGTAGCGAACTGAGGACAGTGTCTGACATATCGTAGCTCATGAGCTGGGAGTGGAGGAGGATGACAATAAGAATGATTCTACTTTGCGTTTAATGTGAGATGTGACTGAACTCTACGAAATTAAAGTGACTCATTAAGAAGCGTGACAGCAGTAATAAAATTTATTCTACCCCAACATTTAGGTGTAAGACATTTCTTTTACTTCTCTAAATCAAATTTAATCTGATCTAAGCCTTCTCATTATGTTGGTTGAAAATTCAATTTCAGTAATTATTGGAGTTTTCTCTGTCTCCAGATTGGGCAAAGGTGAGGATGGGAATTCTACAGGGAGAATATTTGGGGATGCTTCTCATGTGTTTGGGTCAAATGGATCTCTGTCCAAGCTCACATCTGTCCTGGATAGGGAGCGGCTCTGCTGCCCACCTGGGCTTTACTGAGATATAATCAGCAAATAAATTGTATATATTTAAAGTGTACACCATGACAATTTTATATATATGTGTGTATATATGTACACACACCCACACCCACACACCCCCACACACACACACTATGAAATGATTCCTATAATCAAGTAAATTAATACACGCATCACCTCACATAATTACTTTTTTTTTTTTTTTTGTGGTAAGAAACCTTTAAAATCTACACTCTTAGCAAGTTTCAAGTATACTACAGTATTATTAACTATAGACACCATGCTGTATATTAGATTCTCAGAATTCTATCTTATACCTGGAAGTTTGACCATCTTCCCTTTTCCCCCACCCCCAGCCCCTGGCAACCACCATTCTGTCCTCTGTTTCTGCGAGTTTGACTTTTTAATTCAGAGTGCTCATGTAAATGATACCTCAGTATTTGTTTTTCTCTGTCTGCTGCTTTTGTTACAAGCTGGAGCCTGGGTCTTTGTGAGGCTGGGTGCGTAGGTGCTTACTGCTGAGTCTCCCCACATACACAGAGCCGTCATTCCTTTTGGGGTGCTGCCATCTCCTCACTTTGTGGAACCTCCTTGTTGTAGAAGCCACAGATCTCAGTCCCTTTCTGAGTCGTGGGAGAAGCTCTTCCTCCAAGCATTCATCCATTTCCTCCTCTTCTTCCCACACAGACCTGGCCCAGTGCCCTAAATGAGCTTGGACTTTGAGGGACACACTAAAATCCAGAACTTTGCATAATCTTTAGGCAACTTCTAATCGGGATTGGCAACAAGAACTCACCTCAGAAGACAACACGAAGACCTGTGGCCATTTGCAACAGGAAGAGAAAATTCTAGGAAAAAGACAACATATTCATCTCCCTGTTCTGGTTCTAGTGTTGGTTTCAGAGTGTGGACCGTGGGAGTTCTTTTTCACTAGAGCCCCTCACCTACGCCTTTCACACCTGTCAGAGTGATCTCCGTCGCTCATTGAAATCAACAAGTCATGTTCAACGGCAGTCAGGACAGTTTTAGTCATTCCTGGCCCAGTGTTTGGCCATGTGTTTCCTTTCATTGGGACATGCCGCGTGACTCTTCCCACAACAGGGATCCGAAAGGGAGGAGGTGGAACGCACACAGGACAGACCTGCAGGACCCAGACACACCAAGGTCACACTGAATCCGTTACATTAGACATTTGTTTCGTAGAGTTGGGGAGGTCATGGAGATGCCCTTTACCCCTCTCCTGTCCTTGGAATGTGCGCCCTGCCCACCATGCCAATGGCTGGAGCCATTTTAAGGATGCAGCCCAGAGAGAGTGAGGTGTTGTTGAGACCACCTGGGCTGAGTACATGATTGAACCCAGGTAAGGCCTCTATATAAGCTTCCAAGATTCTGGGCAGATGTGGAGATCTACTCATCTTTCAGATCCCCCACAAGCCTTGTACGTACCCTTGCTTGTTAAAGTTGTCACTTCCCAGTTGGGAGTCATCTGTCTCTCCTTTGGCCTCTTCTTGCCCTCTGTGTTTGCCGAGTTCGTGAACCAACACATAGAATTGAGTTAAACCAATTACCTTTATTTCTGTAAAATACTATGTACTAGATTTAAAAAAACTGCTATCAACCAGGCTTTGTTCATCCATGACTCTGGACTGTTTACATGACCTTGAAAGAATCCTTGACAACCTGCCACTTCCTACCACAAGCTCATTGATCTTTATCTCTTCTCTTTTCCTTATTATTTCTTCCTCTCCTATTTCTATTATCCTTCTCATTACTTACTCTTTCATCTCTCTATTTTCCCTTTCTCTGTACTTTCCCTAATTTTCTATTACAGAATAGTTACTTTCCATCTATCTGATCTGATCCAAGCCTTCATTTTACTGGGGTCAATCAAGACTAAAGGGACCATTAATTTCTACATGGAGGTTTCTTTCTTTTTAATCTGGACAGCTGCTTTAATTTTTAAAAAAGAATATCATATATGTATAATACAGTGTCCATTTTTTATCCCCCCCTTTTCCCCCTGTCCTAGGTATATAAACTATACTTCAGGGAAACAATATAATCTCTGTAAATATCATTCCTTGAATTCTCATCAGAGAAAATAAGGTTAGTTCTGTACGCCAGAACAGGTGTTTAGGTTTCTAAATCTAAATTGATACTCCTTTGGATCTATTTTTTTTATTATTAAATAATAGTTTATTGATTTTTAGAGAGAGAGGAGGGGAGAGGAAAGAAACATCAATGTGAGAGTGTAACGTCTATTGGCTGCTTCCTACACGCCCCCCACATGGGATGCAGGCCACAACCTGGGCATGTGCCCTGACTTGGAATTGAACCATTAACTCTTCGGTGCATGGATGATGCCCAACCAACTGAGCCACACTGGCCAGGGCTCCCGTGGATCTTTTAAAGACCAAGTAGTAGCATTGATGTCCCATTCTATTTTCATTTCTGCAGCAGCATTTTTTGGAGGTGGTTGGTATTTATATATATATAAAATCTCAGCAAAGATCAGAGTCCTAAATCAAAAGAGTAAAGTCCTCCAAATAGTTCAATTTAATTCAAAAAATTACACAGATGATAAAAATAGTTTCTATCCTCTAGAACAAAGTCCAGCAAACTATGTCCCGTGGGCCCAATATGGCTCACTGCCTGTAAATAAAGTTTTATTGGGATACAACCATGCTCATTTGTTTTCATATCGACTGTGGCTGCTTTTGTGCTACAGTGACAGGGTTTAACAGTTGTGACAGGGACAGTATGGTGTGAAAAGCCTAAAATATTTACTGTCTGGCCCTTTGCAGAAAATATTTACCGATCCATTATCAAAGGTAACATTTGGTGTGGAAGCGGTAGAGAGTGGACAAAGAGACATCCGCACCGTTTGGCTCACCTTCATTTTATGTTATGCTGGATGAAGAGGCAAAGCCTGTTGTATCTCCACTGTATCCTGTATATACTTTTTAAAAATAGCACTTGTCACTGTGTAGTTGCAGTTATTATTTTTAGATAGCTATCTCCCTTACTGTTAGACTGTGTTTGTTCAACAAACACACATTAAGGATCTGCTTTGTGCCAGGCATTGTTCTAGGTAAGGATAATAGGCAATAAATAACAACAAAATATTGTCTCGTTCTCTCTCCCTCTCTCCATGGACTTCACAGTCGAGATCTAGGTTTGCAAATCAAAGTGATTTCAGGGACCAGGTTGGTAATGTAAATGAGTAAAGCAACCCAGGTCTTTGTCTGTGCAGGTAGCATGACAAAATACCATGGACAGGGTGGTTTATAAATAATAAACATTTATTTCTCATAGTTCCAGAGGCTAGAAAGTCCAAGATCATGGTGCCAGCAGATTCAGTTTCTGGGGAGAGCCCGCTTCCTCGCTGACAGCCTTCTTCTGTCTGTAACTTCACATGCTAGAAGGGGCAGGTAAGCTCTCTGAGGCTTCTGTTAGGACATTAATCCCATTCATGAGGGTCCCACCTTTATGATCTAATCACCCCCAAGGCCCCACTTCCTAGTATCATCACCTTTAGGGTTAAGATGTCAACATATGAATTTTGGGAGGACACAAACATTCATACCAGAGCAACAGGTGTAAGGCACAGACTCACGTTCTTTGAACCAGTGGACATGTAAACACAGTTTTTACTTCTACAGAGTTTGTGCTGCTTCTTGGTTTTCTTGAAACAGGAATTCTTCCTGGATTATCCTTTACTTTTCCAATTTTGATAGAGACACATTTGAGTTATTTTTCTCTACCATGAAAGAAACAACAGTGTATGATGACTGATGGGGACTAACACTTGGCTTTAGTGTCAGAGAGGCAACAGGGACTGGTGGGGATTGGGACACCGAGATGAAGTCCTTCTTTAAAGGAAACACCAGCTACTCGAGTCCAGGGCACTACTGTCATCTGGGAATGCTAAATCTTCCCCCTTTTCATCCTCTTCCTTGTCCTCCAGACAAAGAGGAGCTGGATAGCTGGTCTGGGTTTTCTGTGAACTCTAACCATTTCAGTTGGTTCAACTGATAAAACTCCTTGCAGACCCAGCTCAGTATATATACCAATCAAACTCTGTTTATAGTCCAGTTTGTGTTCTCTGTGTGAAAACTGTTTAAGGTCCTTGGGACTAAGTACCTTGTTTTAATAATAATAATAATAATAATAATATGCTCAATGATTCCTTCATTATGTTATTATTCATAGTTTACAGATGAAAACGAGGTTCAGATAGAAGTAACTTGTCTGAGATTCTGAAAAGCTCTTTCCCTTTCTCCAATAAATAGTACCTGACTTTTGTGAAAATTTAGAAATAATATCTGCAAAGGTTTTCTTGTAAACCTCAATGCATTGTCCAGATGTTCGTTTATAAAGGGATACAAGAGAGCTTCAATATTCTCTGTAAGGGTTGAGAAAAGAAGGACTTTGTTTTCCCGGCGGAGACACTTTCATGTGAAGCTCCACAGAAGGCTGGGTCCTCGGAGGTGTGGAGGCGGAGGGACCTCCTGGCGAAGGTCAGAGCATCCTCTCTTAAGCTGTTTCTGGGAAGCTCACTGGAGCGCTGGTGTTTGAGAAATATTGGCCTAGAAATATGTAACTCTCTCATTCATTTAGGGAACTGAATCTAATTTTATGACTGGAACATGATGGGATTGACTGAACACATGTTTGAAGGGGAAGGAGACTGTCAAATTGCAGAGGGCCTGAAGGGCCATGCTGTATCATTTATTCTGTAGGAAATAGGTGTCACCTGAGATTTTAGGCAGGCAAGAGATAGGCTTATATTTTGAGTGTAAGGAGGAAATAAACTCTAACCATGTGGGCATGATGGGGAGCTTTGGGAAACTGACCAGAGGCTGGGAAGCCAATTTGTCCATCTAGGAAGATGCCCAACATGTGCCAAGGAAGGGTAAGGTTGGGAAAAGTTTTCCATAGTCTTTCTCTTGTTTTGATAAAGATACATTTAAAGAAAAATAATAATGAGGTATTTGGATCTACGTGGTAGGTATCTTTCAGAGAACCTGAAGGACTTTTGCATCACCAAATGGAATCCCTTGGTCACTGTTCATTTAAAGGAGAGAAATGAAAGCTTCAGACAGAATGATAAATGTTAGTTTAACTCTGTGAAGAAAAGTCCATTTTGATGGTAGTACTTTGATGTTCTGATGTTCTTGACATTGGGTGCACGGGTTTATGTGTGGGCTCTGCAATGATGGGCTATTCTCGGATGGAAGCTCTTAAACTCCCCTCATCCCTCTTTTTGGTGGACATAATTGAGTTTTGCTTTATTCACTTGCTTCAGAATATTATCCAGTTTAGCAACTCATACTGACTTGTTTTCTTGTCATCGTTTTTGAGTTGCTTAGGCAGGTTGCTTTAGTTATGCATGTTTTAATTATTTTTCATTCCCCTGTAGAATCCTTTAGGTAACAGATCACAACTCATCCACTTCTTTTTTAAAACTTTTTATCCTCACCCGAGGACATTTCTGCATTTATCTTCATATAGAGCAGGAAGGAGAGAGGGAGGAAGAAAGAGAGAGAAATATCAATGTGAGAGAAACACATCGAGTGGCTGCCACCTACATAACCTCAACCAGGGCCAGGGACACACTGCAACTGAGGTATGTGACCTTAGGGGGAATCGAACCTGGGACTCTCTGGTCCACGGACTGCTAAGCCAAACTGGTGAAGACCTGTCTACTTCTCCTGAAAGCTGGTTTTCCAGGCCTGCTGGAGACAGATTCTTGGATAACTAACTGTCTCTATGATCTATGTTTCCCATGTTGAGGTCAGCATTCTGCATCCAGAGATGTTTAAAGAATGTAGTTGTTGTCTAATAATTTTTTTGCAAGTCTTTCATTCCACTTTAGTTTGTAAATAGCCTTCTCAAGAGAAAACTAAGGGAACAGTCTTGAGTAGAAGGAGTTTATGCAGATGAATTCAGATTAGCATTATTCATTAACCTCAGCGGTTTGTACTGGTTAATAATAGCCAACACACACTGCACTTTGAAAGATTACTTATTAGGTGGTATAATGTCCCTTCAAAGACGTTCTTGCTATTTCATTTAAAAGGCAATGAATTAGCCCTGGACATCTGCCATCTATAATTTCTATCAAGTGGAACTGCCCTTCTATATAGCATGTTAGATTTCAGTGCTGGGAAAATTTCGTCAAGTAACATCTTGTTTCTCTAGTGGGGGTGGGGGGCAGGGCAGGGGGAGACTTAGCATGAGAACAGTGTCAGGAGTCCTGATAAAGTTTACATATTTTTGACACAAATTCTAATTTATTTCTAATTATTCTAAAGTATCAAGCAAACATATAGATTAGGAAAGATATGTAATGTGACACATTATTTTAAAACAACTCAAATTTTGTGGTATGGAGTGTGATAATTCAGATTCTAGAGATACATAGACCTGGGTTCCTCTATTAGGTGTGACTTAGGTAAATTACTGAACCTTTACGAGCCTCAGTTCCTCAGTGCAAAATCAGGACAATAACAGCACTTTTATAGAGTGTTTTTAATGATTAAACATACAGTGTTTGGAAAGCACTTAGTGGAGGGCATGGCACAGGTTTGGCTCTTAATAAATGCTACTGTAGTTATACTTACTATGAAATCAAATGCTTCTGGAAATGAATCTATTCCTTGTTTTTAAGTTTGATGTGTAATGTTGGAATACATTCTTTGAGGTATTACTTTGAAATACATTCTTTGAGATATTACTTTAAAACGCAAATGAATTGTTTAGAGTCTAGGTTTTGGCCATTTCCTTAACTGTATGATCATGCACAGTCATTCATTCATGCACACACCTGCTCACACAGGTATTGTAATTCGGTGCCATTATGTGCCAGGTTCTAGGCACTGGGAAGAAAGAGATGAAGAGGCAAGACAAGGCCTTTATTCATAGGGTACCTACATGCTCCTAAAAGATGTTAGACACCCCAAAATATAAAAAAATAAAATAAAATTTGAAGTGGTATTGCAAAGACAGTAAAACAGGCCATGGAATTGGGGGTCACTGGGGGGGGGCAGTGCTGAGCGTGTGGCCAGGTCTGAGAAGATGTGTTTCATGGAAGATTAAGTCACAAGGCAGCCAAACAGACAGGGATCTGTGAGAAGAGCGACCAGGATGAGGAGGGCTAGAAGTGTGAGAGACTTGAGGGGGCCACTCTCAGTGGGGCTGAGGGACAGGAAGAGGCCTCGTGTGGCTGCCTCACCATGAGCAGAGGGAGATGGGCAGGGCCCGTTGAGAAGGGCCATGAACACCACGGGAAAGGGTTTGTATACAATTTTAAGCAAGATAGAAAGCTACTGGAACATTTTAATCAGGAGAAAAATGTGTCCTGGCTTTTAGTATTTAATCTTTTTATTAGTTAATCTGTTTCTTACACATAAAAAGTGGACAATAATGGTAGTTACTTGGTAGGATGCCAGAGGGTTAAATGAGATAATGCAAATAAAGCACTTGTCAGCGGCGTACATAACCACGAAATAAAGATTAACTATTGTTATTTTTGTGTAACTGGTGTTGTTCTTATTATAGTTGCTTTGGACTGAATCACGTCCTCCACCCCCACCCCCATTCATGTTGACACTCTGACCCCCAATGTGACTGTGTTGAAGACCTTTAGGAAGTAATTAAGCTTAAATGAGGTCATAGGGTGGGGCTGTAATCCGACAGGTTGGAATCCCTGGAAGAACAGAAAGAGATGCAGCCCTCCATCGGTGATGAGTTTGGATGGAGTAATATCTATTCTCACTTGATTTTTCTATGTGAGGAGCAGCAAGCATTTGGGGAGGCCTGCTAGCCAGGGCTAGAGGTATTGGCCATCCTGAAACAGGAACAAGTTCATGGCACTAATGCTCTGAGTATATGAACAGAGCCGTCACGACTTCTAGGGTCGCTCATTCTGGAGCAACGCTCTACACATCTGGCTGCATACAACAATGACTGGGGGAGTTTCAAAATTCATAGATTTCTGGGTTCCACCTCCACAGATTTTGATTTAGTAATTCAGTGATGGAGCCCTGTAATTCGTATTTTTGATAAAATACCTCAAATATTCTCCCGAGTTTGGAATATCCTGGTTTTAGAACATTTCTGAGTATCCTAAAATGATGTCATAACATGTATGCAAATACATCAGAATTTTACCTGGCCCTAGGAGATTTGGATTATTGAAACCTGTGTTACAAGTTTTCTATATGCTTTTTTTTTCTTTATTGATTTTTAGAGAGAGAGAAAAGGAGAGGGAGAGAGAGAGAGAAACATCGATGAGAGAGAACTTTGGTTGGTCGCTTCCTGCGTGCCCCCTCTGGGGATTAGACCCACAACCTGGGCATGCGCCCTGACCAGGAATCGAACTGGTGACCTCTTGGTGCATGGTTCGACGCTCGACTACTGAGCCACACCAGCCCGGCCTCTCTATATGCTTTTAAAGCTATGCAGTGTGATGGTTTGTAATGTTTTTTGGACTTCAACTTTATAGACTGAAATGCCAGTGACACTACTTACTTACTAGCTATGTGGTTTTGAGCAAAGCATTTGCCTCATTTTATTCATGTATAAATGGGATAATTACAGTGCCCCAAATTTTAGAACAGATTTTACCAAAACCAACATAAAATGAAATAAAAAATTTGAATAGTCCTATAACTATTAAATAAATTGAACCCATATTAAAAACTTCCACAAAGAGAGCTCCAGCTCAGATGACTTCACTAGTTTATCCCAGAAAATAATGAGAAACGATGTCAACCTTACACAGACTCTCTCACATAAAAGAAACGGAGAGAAGACTTTCTATTGTTTTATGAAGCTAACATACCAATAATAAATCCTGACAAAAATGTTACAAAAAAAGAGATATTATTGGTCATTCTCAGTCTTTATGCAAAAGGCTTAACACAGCAGGCCTGGGACTGCTGTTCTCAGAAAGGCCTCCTTGCAAGGATGGTCCTTGGCTGGCATCTGCAAACCCGAATTTCAGGAGCATGTCCACCATTTCCCAACTGATGAGACCGACTCACTGGGCCTAAGCTGTCTGTGCAAACAACATGGTTTATCTGAACACCTGCTTTCCTTCTAGAAATATGGAATTGTAGCGCTAGGCAGGGTGCTCGTGTGCACTGAGTCTCTAAGGAGCTTCCCCGGTAGACAGCACCTTGCGCGGTGTCGCAGTTCAGTGCTGGAGGAAGGAAGCAGGTCCCGTCTGACTCCTCTGCGAGAGACTCTTGGACACTTGCTCCTGGTTTCCTCCACGCTTTACTCCTCGTGCCCTTTCCCTTCGCGGAAATTGCTTTGTATCCTTTCGCTGTAATGATTCAGTGTGACTCAATGCTGCATCCTGTGAGTCCTGGTGAGTCATAAAATCTGGAGGTGCTCTTGGGGCCCCCCAACAGTTGCATGCACTGTAGGTACTAACCAATTCAATGTCATGAGAAAGTAATCACAGGTAAAAGAATTATTTGTATTTGACATGATCATGTGTATGGAATTAAAAAATAAGTTTAGCAAGGTTGCTAGGTACATCATCAAATATTTTCAAATTGAACGCGGCCGGTGTGGCTCAGTCGGTTGGAGCATCGTCCTGTACACCAGCAGGTGGCAGGTTCGATCCTTGGTCAGGGCAGACACCTGGATTGCGGGTTCGATCCCAGTAGGGATGCTTGAGGAGGCAACTGATAAATGTTTCTCCTTCACATCGATGTTTCTGTCTCTACCTCACTCCTTTCCTCTCTTTAAAATCCATGAAAATAAATAGTAAAAAAGTTTTTTTTTTCAAATTAACCATGTTTATATACAACAGCAACAGAGTATAGGAGAATGTAGTAGCATCAAATAGTACTAAGGACCCTAGAATAAATCTAATAAATGAGGAAAACTGCTTCACAAAAAATATGAAATATTATTGAGAGAAATTAGGGAAGCCCTAAATATTTGAATGGATGTGCCATATTAATGGATTAGAAAATTCAATATAGTAAATATGAAAACTTTCCAAATCAATTTATAGATTCAATGGAATATCAATTAAAATTTGATTTTTTTTAGTTAAAGGTGTCAAGCTGAGTTAATTATTTATCCATATGGAAAACAATGTCCTGTGTCTCACAAAAATCCATTCTACATGAGAAAGAGGCATAAGTATAAAAAAGCAAACTAATAAACAATAAAGCTTTTAGAAGAGGGCTATTCAATAGAACTTTCTGTGATGATAGAAAGTTTATATAATTGTGCTACTGTAATACAATAGCCACTAGACCATGTGTCTGTTGAGCCCTTGAAATGTTTCTAGTGTGAATGAGAAACTAAATTTTTATTTCTTAAAAATGTTAGTTGATATAAATTTAAATAACCACATGTAGCTACTGGCTACACTAATGCACAGTGCAGTTCTTTTTTTATTTTATTTTTTATGTTTTTCTTTATTGATTTTAGAGAGAGAGGAAAAGAGAGAGAGATGGAAACATCAGTGAGAGAGAACATTAAACGACCGCCTCCTGCATGTCCCCCTCTGGGGATCGGACCCACAACCTGGGCTTGTGCCCTGACCGGGAATCGAACTGGAGACCTTTTGGTGCATGGGTCAATGCTCAGCCACTGAGCCACACTAGCCAGGCAACATAGTGCAGTTCTTAAGCATATTACAGGAGACTATCTTCAGAACCTTGAGATAAGGAAAGATTTCTAAAATAGGACAGCAAAATTAGCAACTAAAAAGGAAAATATAATAAATTGGATTACATTAAAATGAATAATTTTTGTTCATCAAAAGACACCTTCAAGAAGATGAACAGTTAAGGCTCAGAGTGGGAGAAAGTATTTTCAGCACAAAGAAATTGACAGTCTTGTCCAGAGTATACAAAAAACTCTTACAAAGAAGAGGATGATCAGAAAAGAGGAGATAATATTAGAAAAGTTTGCAAAAGACTTGCACAGGCACTTTAAAAGGAGGCATGTAAATAACCAATGAACATATGGAAAGGTGCTCAACATTGTTAGTGACCAGAGAAATACAAACTAAAACCATGAGATAATACTATTCTCTTATCAGAATATTAGAATTCAAAACACTTAAAAATACCGAAGGCTGATGATGATGCGGAGCAATAGGAATTCTCACACATGGATGGTAGGCGTGTAAGTTAGTTCAGCCATTGTGAAGACCAACTTGGTATTGTGATCAAGAGTAAAGATATGTATACTCTATAACTCAATAAGTATTTTCCCAGCAGAAACACAAGCACATGTGCTCTAAATAACAAGTTGAAGAATATTCATAGTATTATTATTATTATGTTTTTAAAATATGTTTCTTTTTTTTGCCTTTTTAGAAAGAGAGAGATAGAAACATCGATGTGAGAGAGTAACATCGATCAGCTGCCTCCTGTACACCCCCTACTGGGCATCAAGCCCACAACCTGGGCATGTGCCCTGACCAGGAATCAAACCAGGACCTCTCAGTCCATGGGACAATGCTCAAGCCACTGAGCCACACTGGCCGGGCTCATAGGAGTATTATTAGTTATAACCCAAACCAAGGAAAAACCCAAATAACCATCTCAAGTAGAATAAATGTATAAATTATGGTAGGTTCATAGAATAAATTTTTTTCTTAATCCTTACCTGAGGATATTTTCCCATTTATCTTCAGATAGAGTGAGGGAGAGAGAGAGGGGGAGAGGGAGAGAGGGAAAGAGAGAAAGCGACATCAATGCGAGAGAGACACATTTGACTAGTTGTCTCCCACATGACCCCAACCAGGGCTAGGGACCGCAACCAAGGTCTATGCCCTTTACCAGAATATAACACTCTAACTGCTGAGTCAAGCTGGTTAGGACTAAAATTTTTTTATAATAATGAAAATGAGTGAATTACATCCACACATATAAACATGAATTAATCTTATAAAGCTGAGCAAAGAAGGCAGACTGAAGAGAATACATATCTTTTTCCACTTATACAAAATTCAAACACGGGCAAACCACTGTGGGTTTAGAAGTTGGGGTAGTAGTTGTCTTGTTTATGGAGTAAAGAATTGTGATTGAAAAGGGGCACAAGGGAGCCTTCAGGGGTGTTGGTGTTTTATTTCTTGACCTGGTTGTTGGCTACATGGGTATGTTTGCTTTGTGACAGTACAGTGAATGGTGCACTTATGTGAATGTGTTTTACCTCCATAAAAAAGTAAATGAATGACAAGAACAAAACAGATGATAAAAAGTAGGCTACAAAATAAATTAAATGTAGAGATTAAGACAGTTCATCCTTAATGTGTAAGAAACATGGTGTTTTTAGCGATAAGAAGCAATATGATATCTTGCATTCACGTCAGGGTTTGGTCCAGGTTCTGGCTGGTAGTGCAGGACCCACAAGTGGGCTGGCTCAGCTGGGCAGGAAGAGGGCTGGCTTTCACCCAGCAAGCACTGTGAGGCAGCCTGGCAGGTGGGGAGCTGGTATCTGGGAGGCCTGGCAGTGGTCTGCAGACAGATGTCCTGGCTGATGGGTCAGGGTTCTCAAGCTGGCAGCGGGCAGAGCGAGTGTCCAAGTGGTCAGGTGGTTGGTGCAGGGAGGACATTTATCAGGTAGTACTGACCATGCCAGGCAATAGGGCTCAGGGACTGGCATCTGTATCATGAGAGGAATGGGAGGAAAAAGATAGAATTCAAATCCTGGAGAAATAGGGGCAAGGCAGAAAATCAGGTGGCAAATCCGTTCAAGAAAATGGGGTACAATGTGGAGGTTTGCTCATAAGACTCTCAGAGCCTGCAGCTATTTTGAGTCTACAGGTGGCTAGTTTAATACGTGTGGCTGTGCAGCTTGGAGGCTAGGAGAGGGCACCAGGCTGGTGAACAATCTCTAGTACCCAGGAAAAAAATAATAAAAACAGAAAATGTTAGCACCAGAAGAGACCTCAAAGCTCACCTAATTAAACTTATTCATGTTACAGGGAAGGAAATTAATATTATTAAACACCACCTGTTCATTGCTTTTTATAAGCAAATCCAATTTATCCTTGTAACCACCCTGTGAATTAAACAGTATTGTCTTTATTTTGCAATTGGGTCAGAGAAGTTAAGTAACTTCCTCTGGGTGAGACGGCACTGATGCTGTTTCCACCTCGTCGAATAGCAAGTTAGGGCAGAGCTGGGTCTAATGTTCAGCTTCTTTGACTTCGAGGTTTATTTTATTTCCAACATGACAGAATGACTGTAATTTTATTTACATGGATTGACGGTCAAATTTCAATACCTCTCCTATCTCACTTGAGCTGAAAACATGAGTTGACTGATAATGCACACTGGAAGTATTGGTTTCCTGTAGTTGAGGGTCATTGAAAATCTGATTTGTGCCTGAAATGCCTCAAATACAGAGGGATGATTAAATAGATCAAACTGTATTTTTGGTTTCCAGTTGAATTTTTCTATGTATAGCTTTAGTTCAGAAAAACCAGAGCACGCAAAGTTTAAAAAAAAGTAGGAAAAAGATCACATAGGAAACTTCTAGTCAACTGTTCTGAAGCTCTTTTTGGATGAGAGGTGAGCTGATGGACTGGGGAGAGGCTAATGACACCCTGGCAGCCTACTATCACAGACCTATTAGCCCTGCGGTGGCCCCGGGGAGACAATGGGGGCACTCTGCTGGGATAGAGGAGGAGACATTTCCAAAGCCACCTGAAAAGCGAAATAATTACAGAGAGTCACCTGAAATTCAGCCAGAAATGTAGCATAGGCAAGTCACCTAACACCTTTATTTGTCCTGTCTGAATTGCAGATAAAAGCTTTTTATCTACCTACCTTACGAAGACATAAGAATACATGTAATTTTTGTTGTAAGATTCTTTCAACTATTTCACAAAGAATCCTATCTCAAGACAATGCATTGTTATTATCATTTCTCTCTGCTTTGTGTCTTGGGAGATTTTGAAAGATGCTACAAATGGATTAGGTGAGTCAGGGATAATACAGTTCCCATCCTCCAGGAGTGGGAATCTGCAGACCATGTTCTCTCCAGCACCTTCATGCAGAAATGCAAATGAATACATATCAATATGTATTTAGTATCTAGAAGTGTCGCTGTATTGTTATATTGTGTTAACACTTCATATGAGATTTCTTGTTCTCTCTCTGTCTTGCTATATGCCTTGCACCTTCTCCTTCCCTCCCTCCCTTCCTCCCTCCCTCCCTCCCTCCCTCCCCCTTCTCTCTCTCCTCCCTCCCTCTCTCCTCTCTCCCTCCCTCCTTTCCTTCCTTCCTTCCTTCCTTCCTTCCTACAGTGCTTACTTCCTCTCCTTTAGGTATTTAATGACTGAGATGAGAAGTAAAAATCATAGATGTTTTCTTTTTATGTGATTCCAAATGTCCAAATATTCTTAAAAATCTGGGATTTAGAAGAGTCTGGTTTGTGTGTTACTAAAAAACAGGTGGACATTCTGTCTCAGTTCAGTTTTGAAAAGGTTTTCATGAATGTACAAAATACCCAGGGGTAAGAAACGTGTTGTTCTCTCAGTCCAGATTTCATTTTTTCATGTAGTAAAAGATACTTACAGAAACATGTGTATAACCGTGACATGAAAAAGAGACTGTGCACACTTGGTGATAAAGAACTTGACGCACAGACTGGAGTCTAAACATAAGATGGGGTGGTAGAAACTGTAGTTACTACTCACCACGTGGAGACCAGGGTCCAGTTTAGATATATTTTTCAAATTTTTAAGAACATTCAGAAATTGCCATTTTTAATGGCAATATCCTCCTTTTCAAATATTGGTATGAATTAAAAATTTTTTTTGAAACACTCTTTGAGGCAAACAAAACACATTTGTCGGTCAAATTCTACTCACAGGTCCCAGTCTACCGTCTTTGAGGTCAGATCTTGATGAGAAATTTGGATTTTAATATGCATGCAATGGGACATCACCGGATAGTTTTAG
This sequence comes from Molossus molossus, assembly GCF_014108415.1. Lineage (NCBI taxonomy): Eukaryota > Metazoa > Chordata > Mammalia > Chiroptera > Molossidae > Molossus > Molossus molossus. Next base: position 61,117,548 of record NW_023425345.1, on the reverse strand, counting down.
TAGCAGTAATATCATTTAATTTACATTTTCAAAAAATTCTCAGGGCCATGGACAGGGGGAGAAGGTTATGGCTGTGGCCTGAGTGACAGATGGTGGCCTTGGTACGTGAACTGTCAGTGGAAGAAGAATTTGGAAAAGGCAGAATCCAGGATGTCACATAGACATGGGGCTGAAGCAGTTGGGTAGCTGGTGATGCCATCTACTGAGATGGTGACAAGGGGAAAGAATTAAGTTTCAGATGGAACCAGAACTTAATTTTGGAAAGTTCTTTCTCTAATTTTTTACAATGAATGCTTAGTTTACTTACTATTTTTCTTGTTCTTTTGTTAATACTCACCTGAGGATTGTTTCCCCATTGATTTTTTAGAAAGAATAGAAGGGAGGGAGGGAGGAGGACAAAGATAGAGAAACAGTGATGTGAGAGAGACACAGTGATTGGTTGCCTCCTGAATGTGCCCGGCCCAGGGCCAGGGATTGAACCTGCAACCCAGGTACGTGCCCTTGACCAGAAATCAAAACTGAGACAGTTCAGTGTGTGGGCCGATGCTCTAACCACTGAGAATATCAGCCAGGGCTGTTCACTTATTATTTCTTTAAAAATTGATAGCGATGTTCGCTTTGGCAGCACATATAGTAAAATTGGAACGATACAGAGAAGATTAACATGGCCCCTGCACAAGGATGACACACAGATTCATGAAGCATTCCATATTTTTTGTTTTATGAGGCCAGCATAATTCTAATTCCAAAACCAGAAAAAGACAGTAGAAAGAAAGAAAACTACAGGCCCATATCCCTGATGAACGTAGATGCCAAAATCTTGAACAAAATATTAGCAAATCAAATCCAGCGATACATCAAAAAAATTATTCACCATGTCCAAGTGGGATTCATCCCAGGGATGCAAGGCTGGTACAATATTCACAAATCAATAAATGTGATACACCACATAAACCAAATGAAAGATAAAAATCATATGATCATATCAATAGACTCTGAAAAAGCATTTGACAAAGTCCAGCACCCATTTCTAATAAAAAGGCTCAGCAATCTGGGAAGAGAGGGATCATATCTCAACATAATAAAAGCCATATATGAAAGACCTACAGCCAACATCATACTCAATGGGCAAAAACTAAAAGCATTTCCCTTATTTAACATCAGACTGGAAGTCTTAGCCACAGCAATCAGACATGAAGAAAAAATGAATAAATGAATTTGGCAAAGTAGCAGAATAAAAAATTAATGTCAAGAAAAGGACGGCATTCTTATACACCACTGATGAACTCACAGAAAGAGAAACTAAAAAAAATCCCATTTACCATCGCGGCAAAAAAATTAAGATACCTAGGAATAAACTTTACCAAATAAACAAAGGACCTTTTTGCAGAAAACTACAGGTCATTGAAAAAAGAAATAAAGGAAGATATAAAAAAGTGGAAGCACATACCCTCTTCATGGATTGGAAGAATAAACATCAATCTATAGATTCAATGCAATCCCCATCAAAATACCAACGACATACTTCACAGAACTAGAACAAATACTTCAAAAGTTCATATGGAACCAAAAAAGACCACGAATAGCCACAGCAATCTTGAAAAAAAAAAGCAACAAAGTAGGAGGGATCACATTACCAGATTTCAGGTTATACTACAAAGCCATTGTAATCCAAACAGCCTGGTACTGGCACAAAAGCAGGCAGATAGATCAATGGATCAGAATAGAGAACCCAAGACAAAAAATGGATTGGAAGAATAAACATGCTCAATTAATATTTGACAAAGGTGGCAAGAGTATACAATGAAGTAAAGACAGCCTCTTCAATAAATGGTGTTGGAAAAATTGGACAGCTACATGCAAAAAAATGAAACTAGACCATCAACTTACACCATACACAAAAATAAACTCAAAAAAGGATAACAGACTTAAATGTGACTCATGAAGCCATAAAAATCCTAGAAGAAAATGTAGGAAATAAAATTTCAGACATCATACGCAGCGGAATTTTCACTGATACATCACCTAAGGCAATAGAAATGAAGGAGAAAATGAACACGTAGGACTACATCAAACTCAAAAGCTTCTGCACAGCAAAAGAAACAACCACCAAAATGGAAAGGCAACCCACTCTATGGGAGAGCATAATTGCCAATGATACTTCAGATAAGGGATTAATTTCCAATATATATAGAGTGCTCGTACAGCTCATCAAAAGGAAGACAAAAAACCAATTAAAAAATGGGCAGAGGAACTAAATAGACCCTCCTCCAAACAGGACATACAAATGACTAAGAGACATATGAAGAAATACTCAACATCACTAATCATCAGAGAGATGCAAATGAAAATAACAGTGAGGTATCACCTCACATCTGTCAGAATGGCCGCCATCAACAAATTATCAAACAACAAGTGCTGGCGAGGATGTGGAGAAAAGGGGATTCTAGTACACTGCTGGTGGGAATGCAGACTGGTGCAGCCACTATGGAAAACACTATGGTGTTACCTCAAAAAATTAAAAATTGAACTTCCATTTGACCCAGTGATCCCACTTCTAGGAATATACCTAAGAAGCCTGAAACACCAATCAGAAAGAATATACGTACCCCCATGTTCATAGCAGCACTATTTACTATAGCTAAGATCTGGAAACAGCCCAAATGTCCATCAGTAGACGAATGGATAAAAAAGCAGTGGTACATATACACAATGGAGTACTATGCAGCGGTAAGAAAGAAAGATCTCTTATCCTTTCAGACAACATGGAGGGACCTGGAGAGTATTATCCTAAGTGAAATAAGCCAAGCAGAGAAAGACAAATATCACATGATCTCACTTATTTGTGAATATATAATGAATATAACAGTCTGAGGAATGCGGTAGTTTCAGAGACGTGGAAGTGGGGTACAGACTGACAATCCCCAGAAGGGGGGGGATAAACCACAGAACTTATATGCATGTATGAATGAATAATGGACATGGACAACAAAGCTGGGACAGGGCGGGGAGGGTGAGGGAGGGGTGTATCAGTGGGGGGAAAAGGAGAAACATCTGTAACAAAAATAAATAAATTAATTAAATGAAAAAAAAAAATTGATAGCATTTCTGTTTGACCCTATCAAAATTGTCAATTTTATTTTTTGGTGTCAATTTTAAAATTGTTTTTTTGATCTAAATTTAAGAGAATATTATAAAATATCTAAATAGTTCTGGCTTTGTTATTGACTTCTTCTGTTGCATTGTAGTTGGAGGATGAAGTCTCTTCAAATTCTGCTTTTCTAAATTAATTGAGAATTTTTTTGCATCTAGTATAAAATTGTTTTTTTTTTTGGAAAAAGTACCTATTTTATCTCAATTTTGTTTTACTAAGATTTTAACACCTTTGAAGACCAATTAGGGTTTCTTATCCAGACTACTTCAAGAAAGAATTATTATTCTATTTAAACTAATGGTTGATTTGCTCTGTCCGTGAAAAGAACTCATACAAAACTAATCTCACGAGAAGGTAATGTCATACCATTTTTTACATATGAGTTTTCAAGCAAATACAGTGAACATTTGCTACAGAACCATTTACTTTAGATCTGACTGTGATAAAAGGCGATTACATTTTGGACCCTATCCAAAGAAGTTTAACCTCTTCCAAGGGATTTAAGCGACCAAGGGCTATAAAGTTACAGGGCATCTCTGGGATTACAGGGGTCTCCGGGACACTTTCTCATAACACAGTCCTGTTCCCAGCCCTTGCAAGGCCTGCAGATTCTGGGGAAGTGCAGCTCTTTCCATCACAGATGCTTCTTAAGTGTGTACTTACTTTATTTCCCTTGCATGCTCTCATCTCCTCTTTCTTCCCTAAACCCTCGCTTCTGTGAGTTCTTTGATAGCATCTATGAAGTACCGAATCCCATGCACATACATTTCTTAGGACCTCCCTTTACTGAAATATTGTGCAATGACAGCCTGGTTCCTGCCAACGTTTACAGGCTCTTTTAGCTTTGTAAAAAAAAAAAAAATTTTTTTTCTTTGTTGATCTTAGAGAGGAAGGGAGAGGAAGAGAGAGAGAGAACCATCAATGAGAGAGAACATCGACTGGCTGCCTCCTGCATGCCTCCCACTGGGGATTTGGCCCACAACATGGGCATGTGCCCTGACTGGGAATCGAACAGGCAACCTCTTGGTGCATGGGTCAACGCTCAACCACTGAGTCACACCGGCTGGGCTCTTTTAGCTTTGTTTCTCTTCTTTTTTTATAAGCAGTCAAGCAGAGAAAAACCTTGCTAAACTCCTATTTCTCATTGTAGGCACCTGTTTATTTATTTTTCAGACCTGGGTAAGTATAAAGTGTTTTTTTTTTTTTCCCCTCACAAGTATAGGTAATACACACACACACACACACACACACACACACACACTCACTCACACACACACATAATTTTAAAAAATATATTTTTTCCTTTTTATTGACCTTTTCTTTAGAGCGAGAGGAAGGGAGAGAGAGATAGAAACATCGATGAGCGAGAACATCAACTGGTTGCCTCCTGCATGCCCCCCACTGGGGAATGGGCCCACAACCTGGGCACATGCCCTGACAGGGAATCGAACCGGTGACCTCTTGGTGCATGGGTCAACACTCAACCACTGAGCCACACTGGCCGGGCAGCATAAGTAATATATTTATACTTGTTATTATACTAAGATAGTCAATAGTAAAACTTCTTGTCTATTCTACACTCTTTTGAACTTCTATTTACATATTTGTATATTTTCCTTGAGCTCAACTTTCAGAAGGAAAAATATTGAAGAGTCTAGCGAAGAGCATTATAGCCAGAAGCTCACTTGGGAAGAGGGTCCCTCTTAAGCAGGTCCTGAAATATCACCAAAGTGAAGGCTGTGCTAAAGGTGAAGCAAGGTAAAAAAGTAAATTTAAATTCTTCCCCAAATGGTAGGCAATATTTCCAGTGTACATGAAAATAAAGTAGTCTACCAGATACTAAATGGGCTTGAATATATTATTATAGGAAGAAAATTATATGGGATTTAAGTGTCAGCCCAGGAAGAGAGAGGCCTCAGCTAGCTTTCTTGCCCCCTCTGGTCTCCATTTAGCAGCCGCTTGCTTCTGAAAGAAGCAATCAGCAGTGGTTTATGATGCTCAGACATTTCTCTGATGCATGCTGCCTGAAAATCATTGATGTTTCTGCTTTAACTAGATTTAGCTACTTTGAGTTGAAAGCACCGTGCTGCCTGAAATCCCGTTTTACTAAACCTGCCAGTGAGTCCAACCACGGAGTCCTCCAGGAAAATTCCATTGCACAGTTAGAGGAGGCTGTTAATTACGGCTACAATCAGCTCTCCCTTAAAGGTACAGGAGCTCTGCTGCCCCGGCTGTCTTTGTATGCAGCCCATGTGATGCCATTCCAGTGGTATCATGTGGTTTAGCCTCTTTTGATGTGTTTCCTGGGCTCCTGTGATTTTTGTGTCCCTGCAAAACGCTTTTCGAGCAAGGCCAAGAATCTTTCAGAGATATCCTTTTTTTTCCATTCCTGGGATTCCAGACTTTTCCCACCTGCCATCCCTGCCCCTCTCCTTTAGCAAAACATCTACTTACAAAATAGATCTAAACAGTTCCACACTCGATTATGTACAGAAATGGCGCCTTTACGCAGAATATGTTACCTTGGGAACTGAGACAAATTGTAGACTTATGGATTCTAAAGATTTTTTTTTTTTACCTTAATGAAAATTTAATTTGTTATGAATGGTTCATCATAACATATGCCAAGAAGAACGTGCCAGAAATAACAATCTGAAGGAACACGCAGGGTCTAATGTTTCCATACTTTTCCAAGAGTGGAAGAGATTGCTGAAACAACACATGTCAGATACCATTACCGTCACCTTGTTGAGGCCATCTGTTAGAAACCAAGATCAGGACCTGCTGCATTCACTGAAGCTGCAGTACTGGAAAGGACAATGTCAAATGGCATTAAGTTGATTCTGTTAAGAGGAATGTACCTGAGGGATTAAACTTTAAACTCCCCTCCCCCGAAAGATAAGCCCATTTTCTTTGTACAGACATCCATAAAAACACAGCAACCTTTTTTTGAAAAAAGCACTAAAATTTACATCATGGCACTATTCAGTTTTTAAAACACAAAATTGCAATAACCATTTGTATATTTATGTATTCGAATGCACGCATGTATAGATGCAGAATATGGATACATACACGATAGTGTTGGCACTTAGAATACGTAGGGGTTTCCAGAATAAATCAGGGATGAATGCAAAAGAGTATCTGATTGTTTATAAATGAAAAACATATGCTGTTTCCTTTGATATTCTGTTGAGGCCTGAAAAGTGGAATTTAAGAGTGGATTTTAATGAGATGCTTGCTCACTTTTCAGCCATTCTTGCTTTTATATTGAAACATCAAGCTGGTTTTATTAAACAATAACTATGTGGCCTGCCAGTCTTTTAGAATGCTTTTTTTGGGCAGTATTTCAAGTGTCCCTGCTAACATTCCATTTGTCTGTATTCTATGGTCCCCCCGCATCCTCCCCCAGTCCACCCTCCCCTCACATAGATAACAAAAGAGTAAAAATTCTCTTTCTCATTCTATTTTTTAACTCTGATCAGGCTCTGTTGTTGGGGTTCTTTAGTAAAAACATATTTGCCTAATGCATCAGCTCTTCCCTGGTGGCTAAATGCATTAGGCAAGTTATGGACAATCCTTCGATCTCTGTTTCCTCATCTATTAAAATTCTTGGAGTGGATTTAATGATCACTAATGTCCTTTCTATCTCTAGAAGTCCAGGATCCATAGGGAAAAGGAAGTCCTGTATATAGCTACAAAGTGATATATCATGCTCTATTTAAATGTTTCTCAGCACAGGATACAGAGTTAGTGATATATCGAAACACTGCAAAGAAAATCTGGGACTTAGAACCATGTTTGAAATAAATTTGTACCCGTTGAAGATGAAGATACTTCCTGAATAGTTCTCTAATATTTCTTTGTTTTTTAAAATCTTATTCCACGTTTCACCACAAATTCATATCTATCATCTATCTATCTATCTATCTATCTATCTATCTATCTATCTATCTATCTATCATCTATCTATCTATCTATCTATCTATCTATCTATCTATCTATCTAATCTATCTAGCTATCTAGCTATCATCTATCTATCTATAAAGTTTCTTTTGAGGTCATCAAATGGCTTAGAGACTTGAGGTTTATTTCTCACTTATTTTACATGTGTGAAGCTCAAGACTGCTCCATGTATAACAGCCCAGGGAATTGTTCCCAGTCTTCCCTTGCATGGCAGTGGGTCTGAGGGGAAAGGAAGTGGGCTGGGGACTAAGGTTAAGGAGATGTGGACCCAGAGGGTGAGGACTAGATGCCAATGCCAGAGCAGTCAGGGTGGTTGTTGGGGTGGGAAGAGGAGATTCACCTTAAGGGTTTTGGGTGGAGTTTGTTGCTAGATTTTTAAATTTTATTTTATTAAAAAAATTTTTTTTAATCCTCACCCAAGGATATTTTTCCATTTTATCTTCAGATTGAGGGGGAATAGGGGAGAAACAGAGAGAGAGAGAGAGAGAGAGAGAGAGAGAGAGAGAGAGAGAGAAACATCAGTGTGAGAGGGACACATTGATTGGTTGCCTCCTGCTTGACCCCAACCAGGGCCGGGAGGAACCACAACGGAGGTTCATGCCCTTGATGGGAATCAAACCCAAGACACTTTTGTCCTCGGGCCGATGCTCCAACCGCTAAGCCAAACCTGCTAGGGCTGTTGCTAGAATTTTTCATGTATCTTTCTTTTTCCTAGGGTGCCCAAAAGATAGACCCGGACACTAAGAACTATTTAAATAGAAAGTAGTATCTTAGGCCCAGAAACCTAAGAGCATATTCCCAATTCCTTCTCCCCTGATGGCTGCCCTGCAGGGCAGACCCAGTCTGACACCTGGCTATGAACTGAGACTTAGTGTCTCTAATTTCACTGTAGCGATCCTGTTCACTTGTGAAATCGATTCAGGGTCTGTCTCAGGCTCTGACTAATCTCTGGCAGCATTTTATTCCTTCTTGGGGCCCTGGGGAATGGCGTGGGAGGTGGAATTTAGCTAGAAAAGGAGTGGACAGTGGTGGAAGCCCAGGCAGATGTTATCCCTGTGGGAAGAGCAGAAATACGAGGAGAGACGCAGACGTGCCCGACCCCAGAAGTTCATGGATAAATAGCAAACGTGACCGATTTCGTCAATTGCTCACCTTCTCAGTTCCACATACAACTCTCAGGGAGCCTGTTGCCATGAGTCCAAACTGTTATACAAATGGGTGTTGGGGATCGAGATGCTTTATGCTTTCGGATTTTATAATTCTAATAAAGAGGAATCTGCTTCTGTGTTTGATGGAATTTTTCTCTAAACCCATTTTATTCTAATGACATTTTAAGATGCTGATTCATTATGACTTTTCATAGATGAAGAGAAGGTCCCTAACCCACTTGCAATATTTTAACCGTCTTTTACATATATTTGATTGAATGGAACAAAAGATCATTGTCTACTATAAACAAAGCTCTGTAAAATGTTAATACTGTACTGGCTGATTCTAAGATAAACATTTTAACATCTTTAAATTTGGGGTTCTTATAGCTGATGGCATCGTACAGTTTAATTGGAGGCATTTAAAATGTCTTGATGGTAAAGAAAACAATGTGTCTTACAGTTAATGTCTTCAGATTCAATGGGATGGTAGCACGAGAAATTTGGGCAAGTCTACCTGCCACGCCACTAGATAAGCACATGCTGTGAGTGATTGTAGGTTAGGAAATAGGAATCTGGAGTCTGTCGGTTGATTTCAGTTTCCATCTGCTTTTCATTGTGTGTGCGTTGCACCAGCTGAAAGTGACTAGGATTTAAAGATACATCACTGTCTTACAAGATGCAAACCAATGGCCTCATTTGCATTCAGTGGAGTAAACAGATACCTCTTGCAACCCTGGAAGAAACACTGGGTGTTCCAGACTTACTGAGACGTAACATGAAAGACTTCAACAATGTGGCATCTTTCTAAGAGATTTTCAAAGGCAAATCTGACTCTCTCTCTCTCTCTCTCTCTCTCTCTCTCTCTCTCTCTCTATATATATATATATATATATAACTTTTCCCCATCATAACTAAAAGATCATGTAAGGTATGTCTTAAGTTTACACAACGAGAGAGGATATGGCATTTTTAGCATTGGTAAGAAGGTCGGACAATGTCCCAATTATTTCCATGAATTTGTGTATTTGGAAAACATATCGAAAGCCTACTATGTATAAGATGCCCACCCAGTCTGAGACAATTATTAACCAGAGGCTAAGAGATATCATTATGAGTTTTGCCTTTAAGGACTTGGTAATATAATATAGCAAAATGTATCAGATATTTAAAAGAGTAAATATTATAATTGTTGATATCATTAAATTAGTTAATATTTTAAAATGTGTTTAATACAGTGTCTAGAACATTGCAAGTGCTACATGAAGGTTTTTCTTAAAAGAACTATACAAGCAAAGGAAGGACAATCTGTGGTGCAGTATGGGATAAGTGATCTAAGTATGGTACCCCAAAAATGCTGTGGAAATTCAGATAGAGAGATATGTTCCAGCTGTGGAATATATCAAGAATCAAGGGAGTTTCAGAGTCAAGCATGCAAGGAACAGTAGGATTCCAGTGGAGAGAGAGAGAGAGGAGAGAAAGCACTTTGGATCCAAAGAGTATCAAAAGAAAAGTCCATGAACACTAGCTTATCTAGTTACACTAGAGCATGTTTATTTGCCACAGGCAGCAACTATGGGAGAGAGAAAGGCTGAAGACACAGGATCCAGAGGGGATCAATACTTGAGCTCTTTTGGGAAGAGGTAAGAAGTGATGGGATTTAGACAGGCAGGGGCATTAATCTTAGATCAGAAAAGCAACATCTATTCCTCTAAGGCATGAAGAAAGGACGGAGGAGTAGGTATGAGTGCAGTTGAACCAGTTTGGGGTTTATTCCTTCAGCAGTCCTTAGCAGCTGAGGTGTAGGAGCAGACAGGAAGAAACACAGGTTCTCTACAAGGTTGAGTTGTCTTGGAAGCTGCAGCTCAATGGGGAAGAAAATAAAGTCAAGAAGGTGTCCAAAGAGAAAAAGGGAAATGAAGGGTCAGGGATTGACAGGCTTCAAGAAGTTGATCATTAAATTTGGTGGGAGTGAGGGAGTGGGCTACGTGGAAGCCCAGGAGGCTGTGTTGCAGAGCAGAGTTTAGAATCTTGGGTCCTTAGGATGAGTCAGGTCTCTGCAGTTGGAAAGGGGCTGTTGGAAACTCATCCACGTTGATATTTAATTAACTCAACTTGCAAAGTCCTCAGTGGATCTTGAGACATGATCTGGAAGTCAACAGATGGTAAGAACGAGGAAGGCTGCAAGGAGTTACAGGGGAATCAAATGTGTCTCCAAGAAGCAAAGGCACGTTTTTCAGAGGTGGGGGTGGAAAGAGCAAAGAAGATCTGCAAGAAACAGGGGGAGAACAGAGAGTCTCATCCACATACTTCAGCCTTCAAGTACATGTGCTATAGGAGAATGAGCATTTGAGGGGTATATAAAGAAATCAATAATTTTAGGGGAAGACATGCATTGAAGATTATGCCTATAGCAGTTCAGCATTCTGAAGTAGAGTAGAGACTAAAGAATTGGACATCATGTCAGATCCAGGCTCTAGAACTGTGTGACCCTGGGCAGCATAACTTTGCTATGCCTTGGTTTTCTCATCTGCAAAATGGGAATAATAATAATTATTATTATTATTATAATTACAATTACTGTCTGGATTAAATGCTATGGTGTTTTCCTCCCACCTTCATAGATCTCTCATTCTCTCAGTGCCTTTACTTTGCTTTTGGTCTCCCTGGGCTTTTAATGTTGAAGTGTCTTAGGGCTCAGATCCTGTTCTGCTTTATTTTACCTCTTCTCCTCCCCTCCCCAACAGCCAGCCTTAGGGTTTTAAATACCATTCATATGCTTATGGTTCCTAAGTTTTTATATCTCATACAGACCTTTCTTCCAAACTTCAGACCCATATATCCACTTGCTTATTAGACGTCTCCATTTGGATGACTAATATATATGTTCAGCTCAACATGTTCAAAACTGAAATCCTGACCTGTCTCTCAAACCTGCTCTACCCACAGCCTTCTCCACAAGAAAGCAGCCGTGTTCTCTCTTGGAGTCCACATCACATGTCCCTGCCTCCAGGGAAGATCCTGAATCCAGTCACTTCTCACAACTTCTGCTGCCACCATCCGGGTCCGAGTTCACCTACCCTGTTCCTGGCATTGCCCTCTGCTGTCTTTTCTCAAGCCAGAGCTTGCTAGAGATCTTTAAAAATGTAAGTGAGGCCATAGCGCTCTTCTAGCATGTCCGGTGGATTCATTTCTCTCAGAAAGTCCTTACCAAGGCCGGCAAGGCTGGACACGACCTGCCGTCCTTTTCCTGGCCTGGCCACCCATTGCGCTCCTCCTGCCCACCCTGCCACAGTCTGTGCGGCCCCCTTGTTCCTTGAACAGGTCATTTACACTCTGGAGCCTTTGTGCTGACCATTTTCCCTTCCCAGAATCCTCTTCCTTCAGGTGTTTTCATGGCCAACTTGCTTGCCTTCAAATCTTTGTTCCAATATTACCTTCTCAACGAAGCCTTGCGGCCCACCCCACTTAACAGTGTACCACGTGCCAGCCCCGCTTTGGCACTGTGTCTCCTAACCTTGCTTTACTCTTTACTATCACCTCCTTATAGACGATATAATTTACTTATTATGTTTATTCTCTATTGCCCATCTCCCTGTGCAATAAAAACTGCATATATACAGCGTCTTTATCTGCTTTTATCATTAATGTATACTAAGAACCCAGTATGGTGCTTGGCAAGTGGCAGAGATTCAATAAATATTTACTGGATAAATAAAACAATGAATAAATGAATGGATGATTATAAAGCACTTTCTATATGCTGGACATTAGACTAAGCACTCCATTAATGCTACCTGTTATTATTGTTGCTATGTGTTTTTGTTGGGGGAGGTGAATGAAGGATACATTCTAAAAAGGTTTGAAAATAAAAAGGAGGGTGGAGAGGAAGACTGGTTGGTTGACATCGGCTGCAAAGTGGATTATGACTTTAAAATAAACCCTAGCCGACTATCGGCTTCTCTGTAAGAGCTCTCTGGAAGAAGGCACTTTTGGGAGAGCACAGTTAGGAAATAATTTACCCAGGGATAATTATTACTAGCAGGAATGAGTCTTTTCCCACCCTGACTTACCCAATGGAGACTACTTTTAAGTAATTACCTTGGTTAAGTTTTATTAATCTTTTGGCACAGAGCGTAGTGGTGCACTTTATTGGAGGACACTGTTCGCCACTGAGGTTTTAAAGCTCTTTGGGGGAGCATTTGAAAGAGGGTAGAATTTGATAGCAAGATTGATTTAGGAGTGCTTGTTCACATTTTCCTTCCTTCCTTCCTTTCTTTTTCTTTTTTTTTTTATATCTTGAATGTTTGTGCAATTAGTGAGTTTAAGAAAAAATTGCAAAATTTTAGTTCAGAGAATATGAGGTTTTCTGATTACTTTGAGTGAGTTTTTATGCCTTTTGAATTTTGATGCTTCCTTCTTGTGCTGCCCATGGATTTAAATATTGAAATGGCTTAATTACTGTGTTGGAACTGGAAGTTCTATGCTTGACCCAGGGATATAGGTAGATATATATATATATTTTTTTTCCCCTTAAATGAACCTCTGTACCACCGACATAACTCATGTTCATTGTAGGGAATGTAGACAAGGCACAAAAAAGAAAAATTAGCCTTTATACCATCACCAGAGGTTAACTATTGTTACCTTATTGGTGCATGTTCTACCTGAGTCATTTCAAAAGTTGGATCTATTTCCCTTGGAACTTGTTCTTTAGGCATCAAAACCACCTCGCAGTCTACAAGGCAGTGATTTATCACCCTTTCGTGCATTATGGACTCTTCTGAGAACCTTGTAAAAGCTATAGATTCCTTTCTCCCAAGTCTCCATATTGCCATGCTCACAAATTTTGTGGTTATTGTCAGGGGTTTTATGCCCAATCTGAATCCTGTAATAGTTTGCCCATTCTAGGTTAGCATCCTTGATATAAGGCAAAAGCCTCTCTTAAAAAATTTTTAAGATCTCGTAGATAATGAAAAAATAAAATGCTTACCCTTGTTCTAAGGTAATGACAGTGAATATCTGTTGCTTTTATCTGCTGGTCCCCATTTTATCCCTCCCTCTTTTCTGGTAACACGGTCCGAGCTTGTTACACCGGTGGGCATGAACCCAGCTTGCAGCGAGGAGAAAATCTCACCTTAGAACAGCTAACGTTGAGTTGAAATTAAACAGAGACTGACATTATATCAAGTATGGAACAATCTATGTATCTGAATATTTTTTCTACTGTAATCACTTTGGGAGGTTTTATTTCAATTATACTGTCATGGTTCAACACATTTTTGTGTTAACTCTTCTGGAATTGCCTTTAATCAAATGTATGATCTATATCAGCAAGTCACATGATCAAACTTTTGGTTGAAAGTTACAGAAACCCTGCTTAAATGATTTAAGTAAAATGGTGTCATCAGGACCTCGTTTGCCTTCGTGTTCCTGAGCCCTGCTTCCTTTGCACTGGCTCCATTCTTGGACAGGCTTTTTCTGCACGGCGGCACAGTGACTGTGGCATCTTTGCAGGCTCGAACCCATCAGAAGCAGAGAGCCTCCTTTCTGGTAGCTCTCAGAGAGGTCCCGAGAGTTAGACTGCATGCCCACAGTTAAACCATTTCTGAGGCCAAGGGAATGAAATGTGGTTTTTTGTTTGGTTCTGGGGTATGTGCTTCCCCTTGGAGTCTTAGTTCCACCCAATATGCATGTACTAATTAAGGATGAGGAAGGAGGTTAAGAGAGAAAATGGGAGGCTGTTGTTGGAAGAAGGGAAAAAGGGTACTGAGAATACTCATTTTATTGTCAATATGATTTCTTTTATTAAAGTATAGTTGACATACAGTATTATATTAGTTTCAGGAGTACCGTTATATACCTTATAAAGTGATGACGATGATAAGTCTAGTAACCATCCATCACTGTACAAAGTTAGTTTTCGAACTGGAAGTTTGTACCTCTTAATCTCCTTTATCTTTTCCACCCATTCCCCTAAACCTTTCCCTCTGGCAGCATCAATTTATTCTCTGTATCTACAAGTCTGGTTTTTTTTTTTTTTTTTTTCACTGTTTTTTGTTTTGCAGATTCCACATATGAAATAATACGGTATTTGTCTTTCTCCGTCTGACTTATTTCACTTAGTATAATACCCTCTAGGTCTATCCATGTTGTCACAGATGGCAATATTTCGTTCTTTTTTTATGTTTGAGTAATAGTCCAGCATGTGTGTGTAAACCTGGGTTGTTTCCATATGTTGTCTATTATAAATAATGCTGCAATGAACATAAGGTTGTATATATCTTTTCAAGTTAGTGTTTTTGTTTTCTTAGGATAAATACCCAGAAGTTGAATTTCTGGGTCATGTAGCAGGTCTATTTTTAATTTTTTGAGGACCCTCCATATTTTTTCCAGAGTGGCTGTACCAATTTACAATCTCACCAAGAGTGCATGAGGGTTCCCTTTTCTCACCATATACTCACCAACACATGTTATTTGTTGTCTTTTGGATAATAGCCATGTTGAAAAGTGTGAGGTGCTATCTCACTGTGGTTTTGATTTGAATTTCCCTAATTATTAGTGACTTTGAGCATTTTTTCAGGTCTATGTGTTGGCCATTTTTATGTCTTCTTTAAAGAAATCTCTGTTCAGGTCCTCTGCCCATTTTTTAAATCAGACTTTGTTTTATGTTTTATTGTATAAGTTGATTATATATTTTGGATATTAACCCTTTATTAAATATATCATTTGCAAATATCTTCTCTCATTCACCAGGTCGCCTTTTTGTTCTGTTGATTTTGTTTGTTTGTTTGTTTGTTTTCTGTGCAAAAGCTTTTTGGTTTGATGTAGTCCCATGTTTATTTTTGCTTTTGTAACCCTTGCCCAAAAAGATATATTCCCAAAATATTGCTAAGACCAATGTCAAAGAGTTTATTGTCTATGTTTCTTGTGGGAGTTTTATAGTTTCAGGTCTTGCATTTAAGTCTTTAATCTATTTTGAGTTAATTATTTTTGTTTGTTCAGACAGAGCAGGAGGGAAAGAGAGGAAGAGAGAGAGAGAGAGAAACACCGACGCGAAAGGGACACATCGAGTGGCTGCCACCCACATGACCCAACCAAGGCTGGGGACAAACTGCAACCGAGGTACGTGCCCCTAGTGGGAACCAAACCTGGGTCTCTCTGGACTGCAGGCTGACGCTCTAATTGCTGAACCAAACCGGACCAGCCAGGGCTGAGTTATTTTTGTATATTGTGTAAAAAAGTGGTCCAGTTTTATTTTTTTGTATGTATCTGTCCAGTTTTTCAACACCATTTATTGAAGAAACTTTCATTTTCTCATTGTATATTCTTGATTTTTTTTGCCATAAATTAATTGACCATATTAGCATAGGTTTATTTCTGGGTTTTCTATTCTGTTCCATTGATCTATGTGTCTGTTTTTGTACCAGTACCATACTGCTTTGATTACCATAGATTTGTAGTATAGTTTGAAATCGGGTAGCACAATACCTCCAACCCTGTTCTTCTTTGGCTATTAAGGGTCTTTTGTGATTCCATTTAATTTTTAGGACCATTTGTTCTTGTTCTGTGAAAAATGCCATTAGTATTTTGACAGGGATTGCATTGAATCTGTAGATTGAGTTGGGTAGTATAGACATTTTAATTATATTAATTCTTCCAACTTATAAGCACAGTATATCTTTCCATTTATTTGTGCTCTCTTTATTTTAAATCAACATCTTATAGTTTTTAGAGTACAGATCTTTACCTCCTTGGTTGAATTTATTTCTATGTCTTTTATTGTTTCTTATATAATTGTAAGTTGAATTACTTTCTTAAATTTTCTGACAGTTTATTACTAGTGTATAGAAATACAGCAGATTTCTGCATATTAATTTTGTATTGTGCAACTTTACTGAATTCATTTATTAGTTTTAATAGTTTTTTGATGGAGTCTTTGGATTTTTCATATGCACTGTTATGTCATCTGCAAAAAGTGACAGTTTTACTTCTTCCTTTCCAATTTGGATACCTTTTATTTCTTCTTGTCTGATTGCTATGGTATCAATGTAATTCTTTGAAAGTCACAACTTATTTGTGATGCAAAATATCCACCTTCTTCATCAGACATGACCTTAAATAACTTTTAATGACAATAAATATAATAACTTACTATTATTAGAGGTATTCAAAAGAATGTGTTTCAAGTTATAATATCTACTCCAAGAGAGGCAATTGTCATACCTGGGAAAATAAAGCTTACTCAGAGAAGTTATCTCCTAATTTAAATAAAATAGAAGGAATAAGTAGTAACACAAGTAAATCATAAAATTGCATGTTGTCCTGGCCAGTGTGACTTAGAGAGCATCGGCCTTTGGACCTAAGGGTCATGGGTTTGATTCCCTGTCAAGGGCACGTTCCTGGCTTGCAGGATTGGTCCTGGCACGTTAGGGCTCCTGCAGGAGGCAACTAATTGATGTCTCTCTCTTACACTGATGTTTCTCTTTCTCCCTCTCCCTCCCTTCCACTTTCTCTAAAAAAATCAAAGAAAAACATACCCTCAGGTAAGGATTAACAAAAACAAAAGACAAAACAAAAATTGCATGTAAATAAGTGTTGACTTTTAGCCTGCATTTTAAAAGAGTCAATCCTAAAAAAGAGATTATGAAATTCTCAAGGGGTGTCTACAATATTGAATTACAGACAAACTGTTAGCTTGGTAAATATATTGCTTTGAAAAATATGAATTGTTTGAGTATTCCTGTGGGTGCAAAAAATTATGTGCAGTCTGTGTTACTGGTTATAATGTTCTATGTGATCAGGCTTATTTATTGTAGAATTTATACTTTTCTATTTGGCTTTTTTTGTCCTTTGGTGTAGCACTTTCTGAGATGAATATGTTAAAATCCTCACTTACAACTGTTGATTCAGCTATTTATCTCTCCTAATTTTTCAGTGACTTAAAAATATATATACCTTTCAGGGCCACCTACATACATACATCCTTACCTCCCACAGCACATTACCCCAACAAACATGTCAAACACCTGTCATATGTGAGGCATGTCACTAAGTGGAGTGACAAACACAAAGGATTGGTTCTTGACCTTAGGGAATTTGCAGTGAAATTACATCACTGGAACAGCCATGAAATAATTTTGATTCAGAGCAGCCTATGATAATCACCCTTCCTCCTTTGTACTTTATTGGCTCATCTTTATAATACCTGCTCGCTACTTTTACAGGTTGTTTTTGTCCCCTTAGAATATGTGTCCCTTAGAATGCATGTCTCTTGGAATGCTCTTATTTTTAAAAGATGTTCTTTATTTGTGGCAAGAACACTTAATATGAGATCTACTTTTGAACAATTTCTTAAGTTTACAATACAGTATTGTTAACTACAGGCACAATATTGTACAGCAGATTTCTATAACTTATTCATCTTGTGTAATTGAAATATTGTGCCCGTTGAAATTTCCCCCTTTCCCCTCCCTCTACACCCTGGTAACCAATTTTCTACTCTCTGATTATATGAATTTGATTATTTTAGATACCTCATAAGAGTGGAATAATGCAGCATTTGTTTTTCTGTGACAGGCTTGTCTTGCTTAGCATAATGTTTTTAAGGTTCATTCATGTAGTTGCATATTGCAGGATTTCCTTCTTTTTAAAGGCTGAACAGTATTTCATTTTATTTATGTACTATATTTTCATTATCCATTATTCATCAATTGACATTTGGGTTGTTTCCACATTTTGCCTATTGTGAATAGTACTGCAGTGAGCATGGGGTGTTGTTAATCTGCTTGTGATCTCGATTTCAGTTCTTTTGGATAAATACCCAGAAGTGAGAAAAATGGATCAAGTGGTAGTTCTAGTTTTAATATCTTGATGATCCTCCATACTGTTTTGCATAACAGCTGCACCCATCAACAGTGTAACTCTCCTATTTGATGAAAAAAAAAAATCACATCTTAGGTGTTAAACATAAACGTGCTGTTACAGGAATTATAGAGCATAAGAGAGCATTTCTGGGTTGTCAAGAATAGTGAAAATGCTATGTGAAGTGAGTTACTCTTTGGTTTTAACTCAAATCCTCTTTCCTCAGGTGTCCTTTCAAACCTTTTTTGATCATCTTGAAATATCCTTTCCCTCTGAGCAGACATTTCCCAAAGAACATATCAGCTCCAAGGGAAGGGCTAAATGTTTTCGTCATCACCTCAGTCTTTTGGATCCAATGCATTTTCCATTGAGAGGGCAAAGCTTTCACCTGGTATGACTGAGCAAACCTGTTAGTGTGGGCTGCCTCTCGCAGCTCTGTGTCAGCTTGGCTGGGCTGCTGCTACCTCCCACGGACCCCTGTCTCTGCTGTTCTCAGCAGCACACGCCCCACTTTTATTTAAATAGCAAAAAGGTTGGAGCTGAAAAAGAGAACAATATCCAGTTTGGCATATGAAATAAGTATTATAAACACAGGCTGAAAAGATTCTAGGAAGGAGCGAGGTTGGTGGTCCCGATGAGAGAGGAGATGGGGACCAAGCCATGACTGAATGTTAGAAGGTACCTTGGAGGTCGTTAGTTCTCCTCGCCTCACCTTAGAGGTAAGGAAACGGAAATTCAGGTTGGCAAAGTGACTTGGTTAAATTAGCACCAGACCTGTATCTACAACCTGGGCCTTCTTACTCCTAGGGCAATGTTCTTCCTGTCATAGTCAACTATGCTTCCTGTGTATTTCAGTCAATGACAGAGTGCAGCTCAGATATTTTTCTACAGATCTGGATTTTGTAAGTCAGAAAAAATTTATTTAATGACATGGAGAAATTTGCTAAGACTTGTTCTTATACCTAGCGTGATGGCTAATTTTATGTGTTAACTTGGCTGGGCATGGTGCCAGATGTGTGGTCAGACATTATTCTGGATGTTTCTGTGAGGGTGCTTTGGATGAGATTAACATTTAGATCGGTGGACTTTTAGTGAAGCAGGTTGCCATTCATAATGTAGATGGGCCTCATCCAATCAGCTGTAGGCCTATAGAGAACAAAAGACTGACAACCACCCTGCCCCATCCTGAGCTAGGAGGAATTCTGCCAGCAGACCGCCTTCGAACTTGAACTGAAATAATGGCTTCTCATGGGTCTCCATGTGATGGTTCACTTTGCAGATTTGAAGCTGTCAGTCTCTATAACTGGGTGAGTCAATTCCTTAGACATATATTTCTCAATATATCCACACACACATCCTATTGGTTCTGTTACTCTGGAGAACTCTGACATGCACTTAGTAAAATATTTGTTCTTTTAATCCAGGATTTGGACCCAGAGCATATATCTGATGTTTTGGGTCATCATGTGCTGTTATATCTCTCTCTAATGCTCTGCAAATACAAAGATAACTTCTCTTTTCTTTTGGTACTAACTGAAAACATTTAAAACATATACTCTTGTTTCTTCCTCAGGAATGGAGATCATTTCATAGTAAACAGAATCCTGAGCTTCTTGTCAAGGTCTGAGACCAGCGCTGCTGGCCCCGCCCATTAAGAGGTGAGGCACCTCTCAATGCTTCTGGCTTATGCACCGGAAACGGCAAGAGAGCCAGCACACAGCAACTCAGTTTTCATTCTTTCTCTGAAAAACTGGTCATTATTCTGCTGTCAAGCCCTCCATCCTGCTTTCCCGAGACACTCCCAGGCCCTCTGCACCCTCCTTCTTCGTATTGGTTAGGACACTTTCAGTCATGAATGCAGCGACCCAGCTTAAACTAGTCAGCCCAAAGGGCATTTTATTTGCTTATGTAATAAAGTCTGAAGGAAGCTCTGGGGTAGGTGAATTCAGAGCCTCAAATATTGTCATCAAGACCCAGTTTATCCCCTCTCTTTGCTTGTCTTTGGATGTGTCTGTGCCTTTTTCAGCTAACTCAGCCTTAGTATTGGCGAGATGCAGTCAGTAGCGCCTGGTTCTCATCCTGTTCATGAGACACTGCGGGAGAAATGAGAGCACCTCCCAAGAGTTGCAACAGAAGCCCTGGTCCTGACTCTCACTGGTCAGTTAGGTCACCTGTCAGTCCCTGATATGCTGATTAGTTGAGTCCCAGATCACTTGACCATCTTTATACTTGAATTAGTGCTGGCCTCAATCCAGCCGCATGTACAAAGAACAAGAAGAGGCAGTTTTCTCAAAGAGAAGAAGAGAATGGAAGCCAGGTAAACAAAGTAAGAGAATATACTACACCCTCCCTGTCAAGGTTAGGGAGTTAGATTATGTTTGGCAGGTGGGTGAAGAGCTGTGGAGAGTAGAACTAAGGAAATCAGTC
Organism: Molossus molossus; assembly: GCF_014108415.1. NCBI lineage: Eukaryota > Metazoa > Chordata > Mammalia > Chiroptera > Molossidae > Molossus > Molossus molossus. The sequence continues at coordinate 61,096,989 of NW_023425345.1, read as the reverse complement.
TTACATAGTTCAATACTTTTTAATCTTTAAAACATGTTAATGTATTTTTCAGCTTTATTGAAGTATAATTGACAAATGAAATTAAAATATGTAAAGTGTACAATGTGATGAGTTGATATACCTATACATTATATATGTGTATATATATATACACACATATATATACACACACATACACATATACATTTACAAGTGTGTGTGTATATGTGTGTGTGTGTGTGTGTGTGTACATGCATGCGGGATATCTTGTGGTTCTGGTTAAATGAGTTCTGGAAATAGTGAAAGAAGACCAAGCTAGAGAGCTCTTTAATATTTTAGGAACAAATTACATTTCCTGGAAGGTTCTCGGATGCAGATTTTGAATATTTTTAGTTGCATTTTACCTTATAGTGCCATTTTCTCATTGACCATTTTCTTGTCAGCTCCTGGGCTTTCTCTTTCATTCTTTTCTGTGGTTTGTTGTAGTGTTCAGGATGGAATACTCAGAAGTATGCTCCATGAGGAAAGGGGTTTGGTCCTTTTGCTCACTGTTGTACCTCCAGGGCCTAAAAGAGTACCAAGCCCATGATAAGCATCCTAGAGTATTTGTTGAATAAATGATTTGATAAATAATGTGTTATTTTATATTTGGCCTCACCATGGATATTGGAGAAATGTCATGGTAATGAATTCTGCTTTGTTTACTATGCTCTTTATAATGACTTTTCCACTTGACTTTTTTTACAGTAAATTTTTAATTTTGAGATAATTGTAGATTCACAAGTACTTGTCAAAAATAACACAGAAATGCCGTGTATTCTTTACCTCATTTCCCCCAAGGTAACATCTTGCAAAGCAATAGTATAATATCACAGCCAGGATACTGACATGTTGACATTGATGCAGTCAATCTGGGTGACTGTATGTGTGTGTCTGTGCTATTAAATTGTCTCATGGCACAAATTCTTCTCATCCAATATACACGCTCTTTTGCAATGTGACTTTGCTGTTCCTAAATCCAGAGGTAAAGTCTCTTGTTCCATCCCCTCTAATCTAGGCCATGCTGGCAGAAGTTATATTGTGCATCCTAGGGCCTCCGCCTCAAATGGCTTCACAGCTTTTACCTTCTCTTTCTTGCTGCATTTCCCGGGGTTTTCACTTGAAGAAAATGGTCTAGTCTACTAGAGAATGAGAAACAATGAGAAAGCAAGTTGAGCCCGGCTGGTGTGGCTCAATGGTTGAGTGTCAACCCATGAACCAAGAGGTTGCCAGTTCGATTCCCGGTCAGGGCATGTGCCCAGGCTGTGGGCCTGATCCCCAGTGGGGGGCATGCGGGAGGCGGCCAGTCGGTGTTCTCTCCACTGATGCTTCTATCTCTCTCTCTTTCCCTTCCTTTCTCTCTAAAATAAATAAAGAAAAAAATAATAGGGAAAAAAAAAAAAAAAAGAGAGAAAGCAAGTTGAGGTAGCCCAGCCAACTGCCAGCCAAGTGAGTGGGCCCAGCCTATGTCTCTCTAAATGCATGAGTAAGCCCAGGTGAAACCTGCACAGGACCCGCCCAAGCCAAACCCACAGGATTGTGAGAAATAATTTTTGGTGCTTTAATTTTTGAAATATTTGTTACATGTTAGAAGGTAACTGAGACAGCGGCATCTAACATTCAGAATCTTTGGCTATAAACACTCAGATGTTATTCTTGGATTCTGATATGGTAACTGGTAGGTGAAGATCAACTATGTGTAGTTTGAGGTTTTCGCCCTGATATACATATATATATATACATATATACATATATATATATACATTACCTGCCAGTTGATTTTATTTTCTCATGTTTCTTGTCAGTTACATACCAAGAAAATCTGATAAATACCAGTCTTATTTCATCTCCCCCCCTTTTTTTAAATCCTCACCCGAGGACATTTTTGCATTTATCTTCAGATAGAGCAGGAGGGAGAGAAGGAGGAAGAGAGAGAGAGAAACATCGACGTGAGAGAGACACATCAAGTGGTTACCACCCACACCACCACAACCGGGGCTGGGGATAAACTGCAACCAAGGTATGTGCCCTAAGCGGGAACCGAACCCGCGACTCTCTGGTCCGCAGGCTGACGCTCTAACCGCTAAGCCAAACCGGCCAGGGCTCATCTCCCTTTTTAAAAAATCTCCCTTACTTGTTTCATGTAGATATAGACCCAAATCTGGTTTTCTAGGTTAATTTTTATGTGGACTCAAATCTAGCCAAATAAATGTGTCAGTAGATAATCCACATTACCATATTGTAAGACAATATTGAAACCTAGAGTTCAGACTCAAGAAGACAACTCAAAGACTGTTTATGTTTCTGAAAAAACATTTAGTTCCTATCACTCTCATTTTTGTGTGGATCCTAATGTCAATACCCACGATACATTTTTAACTAGAGATAATATGAAAGGACACATTATTTCAGAAACCCCAAGAAAGTACATGGACACACAGAATTTTTAATAGATAGTCAAAATATAAATGCATTTATCTTTAATGGTTCTTCACAGCATTTCTCTCTTAGATTTATTAAAGATTAATTAAATAATCTAGTAAGTAGATCTCTCTTTTAGTGGTGGTGAAGAAATCAGTCTTTGAGGTTAGACTCCCAGGTTTCAGATCTAATTATATCATTTACAGACTGTAGGACTTTAGGTTGCTTAATCTCCTTGTGCCTAATTTCCTCCATCTGGAAAACAGGGATGATAATAATATCTACCTCAGGTTTGTTATGAAGACTACACGGGAAAATGCACAATCTCTGCCAGGTACCAATCACTCAAATTTCACTTACTACTACACCTCCTTTTTGCTTCTCTGATTGTGATCATAATAACTCTTCATTCTCTCCTAGGTTGACCACAAATATGGATGGTCTTATTCCTGGCTTCTCATAATGCTGGCACTGTGAACATTTAACACAAAGCTAACAACTTGTTTCCTGGTTCAAGCTTTTGATTGTTACAGTTAATGGATGCTTACGACAAGGTCAGCCGTGTGCCGTGTGAGAGAGACTCCATGGGTTCAGCTGGATCACCGTGGCGTGTTTGTTGTTGTCCTCATCATTTATCTTTCGTGAATATCCCTCTACTTCCCCCGAGGAAGCAGATAAATAAATAAAGATTTATGAAAATTGCTGCCTCCTAGTCCCCCTGGGATCAGGTGAAGAATAGTCCCTTTGAAACAGAAATTACCTCTTGGCTGTACTTGCCTCTCCAAGACATATTGCAATCATGACCCAGTCATTCCACCAAAGTTCAAGGCTTGTTTCCATTTATTGAATTATCCACCGGGTCATTGACCCCCCTCACATACATAGTACGGTTGTATCAGTCTGGGAATTGATGACAGCTAAATTCTTAACAAGATTCTTCATTCTTTCTTCTGAATAGCCATGATTCATTCTGGCTGCTAAATTCATCACAAGGAACATACATTCCGGGTCTTCTGCATGCAAATAAAGCGGCATGGGATGTATCCAAATTCAAAAGTAAATGAGGGGTAAAATGGTATGCTAGTGTGACTGCAGTTTTGACTAATTTGAATCTATTTGCCCTCCATCATTTCTGTGGCAGCATAGCCATACCAAAGTGGATTCAGTGAAGCTGATTGAATCACAGCATCTAAAAGCTTAATAAGTGGCTGAAATGTAAATACTGACCTGGGGAATTTTGCATGGCTAATGAAGGCAGCCTTTTAGTGTCCATGATTATATTGCACAGCTTTACTGAAACAGTCAATAAATGTTTACAAATCCATTTGATCTACTCAGTTTGCCTGCTCACAGTATAGGTGGGGTGATTATATTTCAATAAATACTTACCTCTTTCGGGGAGAATGACATGAAGGGAACGGAGCAGTAGACACAGGATGAGTGTCTGCTTTGAGTCAGGTTTTAAGGATGGTTGATGAACAATTCTTAAAGTACTCTCTTTGATGATTATGGTATCATCTTTATGAACAAGAAACTTTCTGCCAATAAGTCTTGCAAATAGTTTTGGTTCTGGAAGGATATTGAGAGGGGAGTGGAGAAAGGAGAATATAAATGCTTTGTGCTATGAATGCTAGATCTTTCCACCTGAAATCTGTAAATACAATATAGATTTTCCTGGCATTGAGTTACACTTGGCAGATCCTTCATTCCATTGATCTGAGGATAGTAATATTTATCACAGTGTATTCCTTTATTAGAAGCAAAAATACTTTAGAATAAAGAGACGTTCCAATTATTCACGTCCCTTTGTTATTATGCTAGTATCTCTATGTTTGTTTTGTCTGACTGTTTTGGTGAAAGGAGAACAGACTGAGAAAAATGTGGAATTTGAAATAGTACAGGGTGAGCACCCTAGAAAATGAGAAATGCACACATAACTTTTTTTTTTTTTTTTACTTTGGATGAGAGTCAAAGTTCATTTTCAAACTAAAAACATAATTAGCCATAATGACAGCCTATTTTGTTTAGATCATTTAAAATTTCAAAGTGTGTTGCTAAATGCACAGACTCTTTCTTTTCGTTTCTTCTCCAGTGTGAATCTTCGCTTAAAGCAAGGGCCTCCACGTTGGAACAGAGGGAATCTTGATGAAGCAGTAATCAAGCATAATGAACACAACTGGGAGCTCAGAGACTTGGTGCAAATTATGCTTTGCACAGCCCTCAGGTATATTTAGGTAGCTGGACATGCTTAACCCACACCCCAGGTGTTAGGCAGTTTGATGCCCCACCTCCCCCTAGGAGTAAGGCTTTGAGTAAGGTTTTAGGAGAGGCACAGAGTGACATGCTTGAGCTGTCACCTCAAAGGAGCTTTCTCTAGAGCAGACCGGTGCCATCATCCAGGGACCTCCCCAAATGTGGCAGAAGGGTCACAGAGAAATGCCAGTAATTTGATGGGTCTATTGACCACTCAAATAACTTGACTATCTTTGAGAACAACCTGATTGTTGAACTTGAGTCTGCTGGGCTATCTGATTCTATGTCCCAGGAAAACACTAAGTTCAATGATTTATGTCATTAAGTTCCAATCTTGTACTTTAACTAGTTCAGCTGATAATAGGCAACTCATGGGATGCTAGAAAAAGTGTTTAGAGGTGGACCGTATTGTCAAAAGCTTTGGGAGTTTGTGGGGAGAAGAAGGGAAGACCATGGGGAGTCGTTATCACTGTGGAACTTTCCAACCTGCAAAGTGTAGACAATGCTCCTGTGGAGGAGGTCATGAGGCTGAGAAATTAGGCAAATCCCAATATGATGAATCGTGGGAGGCATTGTCCAGATCCCCTTTCAAGGAAGGGCTTGTTGCCTTTGCTGGTGGGAGTGCTGTCAGCCGACAGCCTGTGGGCATCATCTCAGCAGCAGAGAACCAGCTGCCTTGCCCAAGGCTACCTTCTTGGGCAGCTCATATCTAATGACTGATCTAGGCAGGGGTACAAGGATTTGGACTTTGGGCCCAAAACAGGACAACTCTAAGAGGCCGTTCTAGCTTCAGATCTCTCTTTGACAGTGACCTGCTTTGCCATGTGACTTCTTCCTCTTCCCAGTATTTCTTTCTTCTTCCTCTTCCCAAATGTGCTACCTGCACAGTAAATTCCATGTCAGAGAGTCCAACTCGAGTCACTATGTGGACATTAGGGTCCAATTGGAAATACAGCTGGAGTTTAAGGAGGAAGCATGAAAGTGCCCTGATTTGAAAGGTGAAGAAGGCAGAGATTAAATCCTTTGTCATAGATCCTTTGCTGCAGTACCTATGTCAGGTCCAGTTTCTAAAAGTATTTTAACTTAGAGAAGTATCAGACTAGAATATTACTAGAGAATTATCTTTTCCCAGAGACATAGAAAAGAGTACGGTTCAGATGGACAGACCTCAGAGGAGGGGCAGGGGGAAGGATGAGATAAACCAAAGAATTTATATGCATGTAAGCATAACCAATGGACATAGACAACAATGCTGGGGGTGGGGAGGATCAGGAGGAGGAAAAGAAGAAACATCTGTAACAAAAATAAATTAATAAAAATTGGAAAAAAAAAGATCTTTTCCAATAACTTCATGGAGAAGTCTACCACTTTACAGGAATCCTACTTTTAGGGGAAAGGGTTAAAAAGGCCTTAACCTGTCACAGGGAAAGAATGGAAGAAGGGAGCTAGGCATTAATAGCAGTAGAAATAAAAGACAAGGCCTACAGCATCCCTTGCCTGAGGCCTCATTCCATGATTTCCATTTACTGTGACTCGTGTGGTTGGAGAAGTTCTGACAGTCATAAAGAAAAGCATGTATTTTTTTTTTGTTTCCACAGTTTCTACTCCTCTTTAAAAGGAATATAATTTCAGGCTGGTCTTTCCCACTAGATTTTAAATTATTTTTTTTTAATTTTTTATCTTTATTGTTGAATGTATTACAGATGTTCCTCATTTTTCCCCCGTTGACCCCCTTCTTCCCACTCCCGCTCCCCTCCTGCCTTTTCCCACACTGTTGTCTGTGTCCACTGGTTATGCATATAAGTTCTTTGGTTTATTTCTCCCCCCCCAACCCCCCATCCCTTTGAGGTTTGAGAGTCTAGCAACCAATTTGTACTTCTTAATCCCTTCACCTTTTTCACCCATTCCCCCAACCCCCCTCCCATCCGGCAACCAACAAAATGTTCTCTATATCTATGAGAATGTTTCTGTTCTGCTTGTTCATTTTGTTTGCAGATTCAATTGTTGATAGCTATGTATTCATTGCCATTTTGTCTGTTTATATATTTTATCTTTTTCTTTAAGAAGATCCTTCAACATTTCATAAACGGTTTGGTGGTGATGAACTCCTTGAGCTTTTCCTTGTCTGGGAAACTCTTTATATGGCCATCAATTCTAAATGACAGCTTTGCAGGATAGAGTAATCTTGGTTGTAGGTTCTTGCTTTTCATCACTCTGAATATTTCTTGCCACTCCCTTCTGGCCTGCAAACTTTCTTTTGAGAAACCAGCTGACAGTCTAATGGGAACTCCCTTGTAGGTAACTAACTGCTTTTCTCTTGCTGCTTTTAAGAGTCTCTCTTTGTCTTGAACCTTTTGCATTTTGATGATGATGGGTCTTTGGTGTGGGCCTCTTGGGGTTCATCTTGTTTGAGACTGTCTGTGCTTCCTGGATTTGTATGAGTGTTTCCTTCACCAAGTTAGGGAAGTTTTTCTGCCATTATTGTTTCAAATAGGTTTTTGATTTCTTGTTCTCTCCTCCTTCTGGCACTCCCACGATGCGAATGTTGGCACGCTTGAAGTTGTCCCAGAGGCTCCTTACACTATCCTCATTTTTTTGGATTCTTTTTTCTTTTTGCTGCTCTGATTGGGTGTTTTTTGCTTCCTTATTCCAAATCGATGGTTTGCTTCTTGGCTTTACCTATTCTGCTATTGAATCTGTGTAAATTATTCTTTATTTCAGTTAGTGCCTCCTTCATTTCTGACTGGTCTTTTTTTATGTTCTTGAGACCCTCACTAAGTTTGCTGAGGTTCTCACTAAGTAAGTGAGGTTCTCACTGAGCATCCTTATAAGCAGTGTTTTGAACGCAGCATCTGTTAGGTTGCTTATTTCCATTTCGCTTAGTTCTCCTCCTGCGGTTTTGTTCTGTTCTTTCATTTGGGACCTGTTTCTTTGTCTCCTCATTTTGGCTGCCTCCCTGTGTTTGTTTCTATGTAGTACTTAATGAGAAGTATGAGGCTAGCTGAGACCAGATGTGGCTTGTTTGAAAGAATTTAGGAAAACCTGAAGCAGGATCCAAGACAGGCCAATTCTATAGTTAACCAACCAGCAACAGCTTGGGTGGGCCTGAAGTTGGGTGGGGCGGGGCCTCAGGGAATCACCAGGGCGGAGCAACCAGTGTGAGCCAGGTTGCTGGAGTCCCAGATATGGCGACCTTCTGCCGCCCCAGGGAAGGGCTCACCAAAGGAACAAAGACCTCTAACAGCACATCTGTCCCCGAGAAAGTCCCCTCTCCAGCCCTCACTCCAAAGCCAAGCAGCTCAGTTCTTCCCTGTATGTCTCTGGCACCCCTGGAGTTGCCTCCCCTCCAAGCTTAGAGGGAGCAAGTTCGAGTAAGTCCATGTGCAGTCCCTTTCAGAGGAGCTGCCTAGGGCTCCAGCCGCCTCAGCCTCCGTGCGCCTTGATTCCCACTGGTTTTTTCAGCCAGAAGTTATGGGGACTTCTCTTCCTGGCACTGGAACCATGAGCTGGGTGCCTGGTGTAGGACGGGGACCCCTCAGTCCTCAGGGAGGACCTTCCCAGCTGAGTTGTCCTTCTGATTTTTATCCGTCACACGTGGGTGTGGGACCAGCCTATCCGCCTCCGCCCCTCCTACCAGTCTCGATGCAGCTGCTTCTTTAATTCCGTAGTTGTAGGACTTCCATTCAGCTTGACTTCAGGTGGTTTTGAATGATGGTTGTTCTGTAGTTTAGTTGTAACTTTGATGTGATTGTGGGAAGATGTGATACAGCGTTACCTATGCCGCCATCTTGACCGGAAGTCTCTAGATTGTAAATTCTTTAAGGGCATTGTCTTTGTTTGGTTTGTCCTGGAAACAAGCAGTGAATCAAGATTTGAATGCAAGTCATCCTTCCCCGACCTTGGGAGGTACAGAGAACACTGACAAGAATTGGAAAAGTATAGAGCAAAGAAGAGGAGGCCAATGAGATGCCTATTATTAAGTTTGTTATAGTGGCCACTCATGTGTCTCAACAGTATGGCCCACAAGTGTCAAAGGAGCTGGGGTATTTATGCACCCTTACCTGTTATTCACTGGCTGAGGGGTGTGGAGTTCTAAGCATGGGAAGCTGAGAAAGCGCAGGGAGGTATTCATTCTCTGGTACTTCTGGCCTGGTGTGCTCTGGAAGAGCCACTTTCTAGAAGAAATCCAGGCTCAGGGATATAGATACCAGCAGATGGAAATTGGAACACACCAAATTAGTGAAGTCCAAAATATCTGGGTGCTGGGTGTGGGGAGCTGGCAATGACTGCTAAAGCATGGATTATATTATTCATTCTTATATTCTCTCTGACCTGCCCTGTGCCTGGTATGTAGTGTGTGCTCAGTTGTTTTCTGAATTCCTTCACAATGAGACCAAGCTCAGCTCTGCAGTCCTTGTGTGCCAGGGTCCGAGGCTCCAGCAGGCTGGAGAAGATGAATGTGCTGTGACTCAGGTCATCTCTTCTGTCTAGAAGAGAGAATGAAGAGGGCCAAGCACACTTAGACTCTGTTCTTAAAGATTAATGTAATACTTGGATTCCCCGATAAGCTTTAAATTAAAGTTGGAAATTGCCTGGTGCAATTCACAAAGGTGCACACACAAGAAGGGAGAAAAACATTTCTGATTACGGTTTTATTTGCTGACACTCCTTAACAATTTATGTTCAAGTGCTATTTTGTTAATTAATGGCTGCTCAAGAAATGCCATGTGTCAGCAATGAATCACTTAATCCTGTTGCTCTTCAATGGTATATGGATAATGAACAAGGACAAGTCATATAATTAAAGCTGAAAATAGCCTGGCTGTGGGACAAAGCCCTGTCAATAGGAAAAAAGATATTATATTTGTCAGTATCCATACCAGGCTATTAATAGTTATACTAGTTAAAAACATGAGAGGGAACTTGATTGACAAATACAACTCAATAACCGAGCTACAGAGGACAGGTAGAGTTAGCGGCAGGGGTATTTGGAGCCTGGGAGCAGAACACCATCCCGATCCCGATCCTTCCCTCCTCTATGCCTCTCTGCCCCCTTCATCCTCTCACACCAGCTTTGACACAGGTGTGGGGCCAGGGCTCTTGGTAGCTTCGGGCTCACAACTAACATCTGTGCCAGACAGGGGAGGGCTCTTCTCCACTCAAACTAAAGTAATTCAAGGAAGGGCTCACTGGCCACGAGAGTCCTGTGGCCCAGGAAGTGGATCCAGTGGTTAGAGCCTTCCTGGAGGAAGGGAGAGGTGCCTTGTGGATGAACAAGACAAGATTGTAAACAGCAGTACAGTAGAAATTCCAGGTAAACGGTCTGGATTAGAACTGCCATTGTGATTCAGAGAAGGAGAAGAGGATGGTTCAGTGGTTGGGGAGGTGGGACTTGAATTGGAAATTTGATGAATGGGTAAATAGGAGAGAAAAGGGCATTTTAGATGAGTGATACTAAATAAAGAAGGTACAGTTTGGGATGGAATGCAGGGCACTGGGGAGACCGGTCTGGCAGAAGCAGAGCCAGTCTATGCTTGGGAGTAGAAGGGAAAATGTAGAAGAGAAAGTATGGACAGCTATGAGTGCTAGGCAGGAAAATCACAATAGAGTTTGAGCTAGAGAGTAATATGATGATAATACTGGTAATAATAGCAACTACTTCTATAGCACTTACTCTGTCTGGGTCAAGGACTATTTTAAATGCTTTATATAATATGGTGTTTAGTCCTCAAGGTAACCCATTCATTACAATTATTCTTCTCTTTTTGCAGAGGAGGAAACTGAGGCATGCATTATATAGTCAAGGTCATACAGCTAATGAGTGTCAGGTTTCTCTGGTTTCACTGCTGTGCTAGACCATCTAAAGGCAATACATGTTCAGCTTAAAATTTAATAAGACCTGATATTTGTATAGTGTTTTACATACAAAGCCCTACTTATTTGCATGAATTCATTTGAGGTTCATAACAATCCTGTGAATCCAGTAAAACAGGTATTTATTTCTACTTCCATTTTATTTTTGAGACAAATAAAATACACCTCTCTCATCCTGTGTAATGTCTCTAAATTCACATGACTGGAAAGTGGTTGGACTCAGACTAGAGTTCAAAGCTCCTGAGTCTGGCTGGTGTTTTTGCCTTATTGCCTGAACACTAATGTGTTGTGGATGGATGACATTGTAATGCGGGCATGGGAGGAACCGAGGACCTACAGATGATTCAGGAAGCTGTTGGGGACATTGGATGGAGAGGTGGTAAGAGTCCGTTACCGTAATCTTGCTTACTTTTCAAATCAGAAGGCCAGAATTGTGTAACTTTAAAAATTAAACTTCATGTTTATATTTCAATAAAAAATTATGAAAAATTAAACTCAGTGCCTTCTGATGTCCTGAAAAAGCAAAACCAATCGTATGCAGATTTTTCCTGAGGAAAGACCATTTACAATATTGACCTTGCCTACTTTCAAAAGTTAAACATTGCAAACCTAAGATTTAATTCAATAAGTGTGAAAATGCTCAAAAATATTCTTCCGTTTTAAATTAATTTTTGTTTAAAAAGCAAATAAAAGCAGAAATGAAAAGTAAAGAAAAAGAGGTGAGTCACAAGGAAGTACACATTGCAAGAATAACAGTGAGAGAAAGGCTTGAGAGGAAGGCAGGGTGAATGTTATGTATGTGGAAGAAACTAGCACAGACCCTGGTGCACACTTTGTCTGTCTGTCTATCTGTCTATCTGTCTGTCTGTCTATCGAAGCTCAGTACTTATTAAGATGTATTTTGGCCTGCAAAATAAAAAAAAAAGGCTTTTATAATGTTGATTCCTAAGAGATGTTTGCTTATTTGATCCCTGAGTATTTATACATTCTACTCTTAATATGATAGGCAGAAGGAGCCAATATAGAAGACATTTGCACATTGTAAAAGCAGTGATGATTTATTTATTCACTATATTTATTCACTAATTTATTCATTCAGCAAACCTCTCCCATTTGCCACATACTATCCTAGGTGGTCCTGGTTCTTATTGAATTCACTTCAGCAGAGAGGAAACTTTAGGTGTGTAGCCCCATGGAAAACACTTTCTGATCTGTTATGCCATCAACCCATAGGGTACCATTTCTCCAAATGACAGATGAGGAGTCTGAGATTCAGGCCTACAAACTGGGACTTGAAGTTCTAAAGATCTACTCAGAGAAATATCACTCTGATACTGTACAGAATCGAGTCAGGTGCTGGAACTGATCTATTTGCATTTTCCCTACTCATATTGTCAGTTTTGGCTAAAAGGATAGAAATATGGTAGCTGTTATAATTCATTCTGTCATGATCCAAGGCATTCTTAAACTGAGTTGCTTTTTAGCCAGAAAATTTATGAAACTTATGCAAGGCCAACAGTAAATTTGGTCTTATCTTTAAAAAACCATGATGGTCCAATCATATACTATCACCACAAATTTCCTTGAAGTGTGTGTGTTTTTTTTTAAACTATATTTTATTGTTGACACTATTACAGATGTCCCCCATTTTCCCTCCCTTTGCCTTCCTCCACCAAGCCCCCGGTCCCCCTTCCCTCTGTCCATCACCACACTGTTGTCTGTGTTCATGGGTTATGCATACATGTTCTTTGGCTAATCCCTTCACATTTTTTCATTGTCAACTCTCTCTTCTCCCCTCTGACAGCTGTCAGTCTGTTCTATGTATCCATACCTCTTTTCTATTTTGTTCATCAGTTTATTTTGTTCCTTAGATTCCACATATAAGTGAGATCATATGGTATTAGTCTTTCTCTGACTGGCTTATTTCACTTAGCATAATAATTCCCAGGTCCATCAATGCTGTCACAAAAAGTAACATTTCCTCCTTTTTAAAGGCTACATAGCATTCCATTGTGTAAATGTACCACAGCTTTCATATCCACTCATTTACTGATGGATACTTGGGCTGTTTCCAGATCTTGGCTATTGTAAATAATGCTGCTATGAACATAGGGGTGCATATATTCTTTCTGATTGGTATTTCGGGATTCTTAGGATATATTCCCAGGAGTGGGATTGCTGGGTCAAAAGGCAGCTCCATTTTTAATTTTTTTGAGGAAACACCACACTGCTTTCCACAGTGGCTATACCAATCTGCATTCCCAATAATACATGAGGGTTCCCTTTTCTTCATTTCTACTCAACACTTGTTTATTGATGATAACCATTCTGGCAAGTACAAGGTGATATCTCATTGTGGTTTTAATTTGCATTTCTCTCATGGTTAGTGACTTTGAGTATTTTTGCATATGTCAATTGGCCATCTGAGTGTCCTCTTTGGAGAAGTGTTTATTCAGGTCCTTTGCCCATTTCAATTGGATTGTTTGTCTTCCTGGTGTTGAGTTGTATAAATTTTTTATATATATTTTAGAAATTAATGTCTTATTAGATGTATCTTTGGCAAATATGTTCTCTCCTCCAGTAGGTGCTCTTTTCATTTTGCTGATGTTTTCTTTTGCTGTGCAGAAGATTTTTAGTTTGATGTAGTCCCATAGTTTATTTGTGCCTTTTATTCCCTTGTTGTAGAAGATACATCATCAAAAACATTGCTACAAGAGGTGTCTGAGATTTTACTGCCTACATTTTCTTCTAGGATTTTTATGGTTTTATGACTTATATTTAAGTCTTTCATCCACAGTGAGTTTTTCTTTTCTTGTTTGCAAATAATTTTCAATTATTTTGAGGCTGTTTCTTGTGAATAGAAATCTATCTCTATTATGAATTATTTGGTACCAGTGTAATATATTCTCTACCCACCTTTGAGGAGCAAAATGCAATAATAACCTAAATATATGCCAAAATACTTGGGAGCAACAGGAAGTTAGAGGAGCCTCCAAGTTAGAGCTGTAAGCCTATGACTCCATCCTCTGAATTCTTTTGTTGATTAGATGTAGGTAATTTGGTGAGCTCACTCTTTCTGGACCCTACAGAATTTCCAGTGGAACTACCTCCTGTTTTCCTATCTTCAACAGAGTCCTACATTGGTGCAGCCTGGAGCTAAATCCTTTAAAAGGGCTTCTGTGGCATTCAGAGATGCAGACATTTTAATCTCCGAATCTATTGCGGCTCTTGAATGTCTGACTAAACTGCTGGATATCACAGAGAGACTGCAGGACTGAGAATTATCAATGCTTTGATCATTCGCTGAGAATTTCAAATGAACTTATTACAGTGCTTGTTTAGACATTTTTTGAAATGTGTCATTTAATGAATTGATTTAGGTAAACTTATTGAAAAATTCTTTCCTGTTTCACCTGTTGACTTGAAGGACGATACACTTGCCTCCTTAGAACTAGATAACCTAATAGTCCAATTTATAACATGACCTTTCACTCTGCCTGCTCTCCTTTGGCAGCTTCTCAAAGTTTAAGTATGAAGAATTGCCTATATATCAAATTGAAAAATTATGGCTTCTCAATAAATGCCAGGGACAGTCGAGTGATGGGGTAGCACTAATATTCAATCCAGCTAACTGGGAAGCGGCCTAACCCCAAACCAGTAAGTGAGAAAAACAAGCATGACATAGTCAGGAAAACAAGGATGGGTCATGAACTGATGATAGGAGGGAGTAAAACTCCTTTTTATCCAAACAGATGGATTTGTAAGAGCAAAGTTAGTCAAGCAGCTGACAGGCTGAATTTTCTCATTGCGCTAAATGCTTAAACAATCAGAAGAGCTGTTCTTACCTTTTATCCAGAATAGAAGAGAGAGGAAGGATGAAATGATGGTTTTCTGTTTTTTACAAACATTGACAGAATAGTCAAAATAGAATATGATAGGTCTTATGAACTCAGAGCACTAATTCGTTTTTTTCCAGGCTGACATCAGCCTATTTCCAAAACGGACAGACACTGTTTATTTTTGTGAGTCGTTGTCTAAGCTAATGTATCAGCTTCTTCTTTGATGTTTCAGCTTTAAGAAAGTTGCATTAATGGAAGGCAATTATGGTAATTTGAATTAGAAATGGAATTATGGTAATTGAAAACTTCTCCGGTGACAGGTATTTGTGAGACCCCGGTGTTCTGGTGCAGTTCAGAACTGCCATTAAGCTCATGGTGATTAGCATTTCCCCCCTGAAATGGCTGAAAGAAGGAGGGAACATAAAACAAAATCTGACAGTATGAGAAGGAAACTGGCAACAACATCAAAACCTGCAGTCAACACAAAGAAACAAACACACTGATGGTCTCGGGCTCTTTAGAAATACAGAATCAGAAGAAAATCGCAGCTTTGTGTGGGGCGCTGGGGAGGCTCAGCATTTATGTTGCGAGTGTGCAGTAGAGAGCCTTCTGCAACAGAAATTTGAAGCACAAAAAAACCATTCTTGTTCTCTGGCTTCCTTTCCCAGTCCAACTGCTGCGGAGCGCGGGTGGGCCCCCACACCCAACGCATGAGAGAGCTACGGCACATTGGATGAATCACTTGGTGTTCACAGTCATTCAGCACATGTTTATTGACTACCTACTATGTGCCAGGAGCTACAGATAAAACTAAGACGAGGTTTATTCCCTCACAGAGATTTTTCCAATCCAGTGTGATGAGACCTACTTGGCTCCACCTTAAAAGCAGGGAAGCCCTCTGTTGGATCCAGAGCTACACTGGCTTTCTTCATCCTGGGAGAATCAAAAAATGCTGGTTTTAGCTCTTTTTTGTTTCTGTTTCTTTCGTTAATCCTCACCCGAGGATTTTTTTCTGTTTAGTTTTAGACAGAGTAGAAGGAAGAGAGGGAGAGAGAGGGAAAGAGAGAGAGAAACATCTCTGTGAGACAGACACATCCATGGGTGCCTCCCGCACGATCCTGACCAGGGCTAGGGATCGAACCCGCAACCCAGGTATGTGCCCTTGGCTGGGAATCAAAGCTGAGACTCTTAAGTCTTTGGGCAGAAACTCTAATAGCTGAGCCAGACTGGTCAAAGCCTATTTTTAGCTCTTAATCCCTTAGACTTTGTTTCTGTTTTGGTAATTTCTCCTGAGGTCTCTAAGGATAGTACAATAATGGACTGCGTATAAATTAAGATGTGCTTGACTGCAAATAATCGAATACCTGGCTGAAAGCATAGATGTATGTACGGTTTACTAATCTCACATAATAAGTAGGAAGTTCCAGGCTTAGATCAGCAGGTCACTGTATCACCAACATTTCAGGCGTCTACTCTTTCTGATCCACTATTGTCTCTATGTTGGCAATGTCTCCCTCATGGTAGTAACATGGCTACTAAAGTGGTAAGCTAATGTCTTCACACAATCAAGCTCTAAGCAAGAAGAAAGGGGACAGGAACTAAATCATTCCTAGGGGAGAATCCCGTCCCGCCCCCTCCTCTGCTGGAAACCACTAGGAGACTGCCCCTTATGTCTCATTGGTGAAAACTGGGTCACGTGTCTACTCTTAGAACTTTAATTGGCAAATGGAAATAGTATTGGCATCACTGGCTTAAAAATCGCTCCTCATTGCCTATGGCTTGGTACATCCATTCCATCAAAATCAGGATTCAGTCAGCAAGGAGGAGGGAAATGGCTTTGGGTGCACAGGCTTCGGTGTGGAGTCAGAGATGATAGAGAATCCTGCAGATACTTTCTCTGCACATGGACATTTCTAATTTACCCTCTGGGTCAAATCATCTTTCAGACATCTTTCTACAAAAATGCAAATGCTTATAGAGCACTATATCCTGTGGGCAATCAATGCCTGTAACATCAGGTGAGGTAAGACCGTCTGTACTGATGAAGAAGATAAGGTACGAGGAGGTTAAATAACATGCAAAATGTGAACGCACCCAGGCCAGATGTCAAAGTCCATTTTCTCTCCACTGCACAGTTCTTCTCGAAGTTCAACTCAGAAGTAGAGTCAGTTGAATTTGAGGGTGTGATATACTAAGCATTTCTATCTGTCGTGAATTTTCTTGCTGTTCACTGCCAGTTTCTGTATAACATACCTCTCCAGTCCTGCAAGATTACAAACACATTGGGGAAAAAAATTAACACTTTACCTATCAAATATCTGAGATTAAATAACACTGAATTCTTTTGATAAGATATAGGTAATTATACTCTGACTCTCGATGATGCCATCATCGCTGTCCTTCGATGATTTATTTCATATGAACTGTGGGAAGGAGATTTTATATTGAACAGAATTTTTTGGATACAGGAAGAGAAAAGAAATAGCAATCTATAACTCCAGTAGAAACTGTTGTTTTGTAAACACATCTAAATGGCTGGTGTTACTGTTTTAATGGGAGGAAATGATGGAAAATAGAGTGAAATCCCAATCTGCTCAGATGGGAACTATGTCCTAGTAACTTGGCAAGTCCAAGTCCATCTCCTTTCCTGTCACTCCTAAGCAATCTGTTTGTGATATGCATCATACAGACTTCAGTTTAGCGGAGGGTAATTGACCACGTCAGCTTCTCCTAGGCAGCGCTCGCTGTTACCAGTGCATTGGATGTCCTCTGCAAGGAATCCGAGACACTAGTCTGTTATTGGAGCTCCTCTTCCAGACAACAAACGTTTCCTTGCTGCTGAACATTAACTCATGTTACAGATGTGGTTGAAACGGCGAAGCTGTCCATCTCAGAGAGGGGGAGACCGGTTCTATCGATGACCTGATTACTGCATCCTGATGACTTGTGCCAGACACACGAGTCTTCGTGCATAGGGCAGTCCCTGGCAGTAAAAGAACTATATGCAAAAGGAGAATTGTCTGTGCGGCAACGATTGCTGCTCAGTTTTCATTCTATTTAACGAGCAAGCCTGCAAAAAAGGTAAACCTTCCCTTGGTAATTCCGAAAGGCTACCACTTTTTTGAGTCCTTATAAGTAGAAATTGGATGAAAAAGTTTGCTGCACTGGGAAGAAAATCTCATTTGGGAGTATAAAAGAACACTTTGACAATTATCTCCAGAGTTCTAAGGTCTGAGGAAGAGGAATGACAACATTTTATTATAAAGCACATTTAATTGAAGTAATTAGGAGGAAGCATGCTAGTACAGGCTGAAAGGCTGTCAGAGGGAAATGGATTTCTGGTCAAGTGTGCTGAGCTTGCAGGCTCCTGATGAACTTCTGTGATAATAACAACATAATACTTCGGAGGCATTTTCAGCCTTACCAGAAATTATTTTTCTCTGCCTCGTTCTTCTTTCAGATGAAATAATAATGTTTAGCACTTAGCTGGCATCTTTCATTCTGATGGGTCCCCTGGTTCTTAAACAATTTTTCTCTCTCCACATGTGTGAATATATGTCTACACAGAGACATTTCAGCAATTGCCAAAAATTTCAGCAATCCCACTGGGTAGCGCATTGCAGCTGTTCAGTATTATCCAGCAAAGCTACACAGCATTTGAGGGATATAGAGTAAAAAAAAAAAAAAAAAAGGAAAGAAGAAAAAAAAGACAAAGCCCCCAAAGTTAAATCCCAATGTTAATATTCTAAGGAATCTAGAAGGCAGAAATGTGTATATACACAAAAGGGTTTGCTCAGCATCTTCCTTATCCTGCTTCTAATATATGATCCATGAATTATCTGGGTACCAGGAGGGGATGGTGAAGTTGGTTTTAAAGTATCTTTGAAATGTGGTGCTGTCAGCAGCAGGGTTTCCTGATGCTGTGCGGGGACATCCATTCAGCACCAGCGCAGAGCAGTGTGTACCACTCCACTGAGTTAGCCGCAGACTTCCTGTAGCCTGCTGCGTTTTCCTTAGAGGTCTCACTCAAGGACTGGCCACGTCTGCTATTTAGGTTCCAGGAGCTGGTAAGTAACTGTGATGAGCCATTCAGATTTCATCGGAAAAGAAGTAAAATCATTTAATTGCTTTAAAAAGACATGCACTTTACAGCACTGGGGTCATTGGAATTGGAAAAGTGATGACTGAATTTTCCCAGCAAAAAGAGCTGTGTTGGGCACATAGTGGGCACCGGCTATTAAATAAACGAATGAAAACTTTGAATTCCTGATGATAACATTTGTATGGTAACAAGTACTTTTCAAGGCACTTTCGTGGATACCAACTTTTAAAAATCTCATTGATACTATACTGGACTTAATTTGATATTGTTAATGTCAGAAGAATTTAATGTAGGAAATTCATCATAATGAGATCACTTCCATTTCTCTACGGCATCCTATTACTAACACTCCTAGATGGATTCAACTTCTAAGACCTGCCTTGCTCATACCCTGTTGTATGCGAAACTGCCTGGTTCAGAGACCTTACTGCCTGTTAAGCTTTGTTTTAAACTATTTTTTCCCTTCCCTTCCCTTCCCTTCCCTTCCCTTCCCTTCCCTTCCCTTCCCTTCCCTTCCCTTCCCTCCCTTCCCTTCCCTTCCCTTCCCTTCCCTTCCCTTCCCTTCCCTCCCCTCCCCTCCCTTCCCCTTCCTTCCTTCCTTCCTTCCTTCCTTCCTTCCTTCCTTCCTTCCTTCCTTCCTTCCTCTTTCTTTCTTTCTTTCTTTCTTTCTTTCTTTCTTTCTTTCTTTCTTTCTTTCTTTCTTTCTTTCTTCCCTCTCAAGTCACCTTCCTGGGCTTATGTGACCCACAGAAGCAGGTATACCACCCAAGTGCAGCCATTGCATAAGCTGACCAGTGACATATGGCCTGGTTCTCAGGAGGAGTTGAATTAGGTGGGTTTTCTCTGAAGAATCTGAAATTAGAAACATGGTAAAAAACATCCAACTACTAGGGCAGCTGAAAATGAAATAAGGGCATGAGTTAAGAGTTGGCTGTAGCAAACAGATGATGACTTTGACAGAGTCCAGTGAGAAGGCCGCTTGGTGGTAAAGAGAAGGGAACACATACACAGGGAATGTGAGACAACATGCATTGCTGGTGAGATCACAAAAGCAATGGAGAACCATTGTGACAACTTCCACTTCCATCTGTGTGCGTGTTTACAATGCATCATTTTATTTCATAATGTGACTTAAGTGGACTTTTGATCCTTACCATCAAAAGAGTCAAAAGAGATATTGGCATGATACATATTTGCTGATGAAAATACAGTGACTCATAGGAAAGATAATGATGAGCTTGAACTTCTTTTCCTGGGTGGGATGTTATAGTAATTGATGTCATGGCTTTTGAGGAATACACAAGTAATTGCCCTGAAAGCTGGTGTCAACCTTCTGCAGGATGTGGGTCCTCTTCTCTTACACATTACGGTGCTCAGCACATGGTTTGCAGCAGGCTCCTTGCCCTCTGGCAGCTGATATTGCAAGTCAGGAAGTTGTTTGTTAAGGTCTAACTTTGGAATTCTTTGACCAGGATCTCCACGGGCTCTTCCAGGTTTTGTGTGGTTTATTTACCAAGCCAGGTGTGGCTGCAGGTCTTGCATTTGCAGAAATTATTGGCCAGGAAGGATATTCTCTGAGGTCAGAGAAGCTTAATTTTATGCCAAAGGCTCCTGAAACTATCATTTGGGAGATAAAGAAAAAAAGAAGAGTATGTTGGGAAGCTGACTCAGTTAGCTGTCTCATCTTTCCTCTCCCATTGTATCCTCTTCTAACTCTCCATAGCTGTAAAAGTTACTGGGCAAAACACCAAAGAGTTGCCAATAGCCACAGGCTAGTTAACTTCACTGAATCATGTCTGCAAAATGTGAAGAATTGTTTTTGTCTGCCCTACAAAGGTGTTATGAGATCCAAATGTTAGAACACATTCACTAAAATGTACTGAGCTCCCAAATGTGGACATACCAGAGTACTCTACATGGCAAAAATATTTCCCCTTTCCTGTCCCTCATGTGTCAGTCTCCTTGAAGACGTCATTGCTATTTTTTACCTTGTCCCATGCTTTTCCTGGGTGGGCTCATCACCTCCGCCCATGGAGGATAATGTCATCTTGCTGGTTAACTCCAAAATCTTGACCTCCGACGTCCTTTTTAGCTGTTCTAGACTCCAACGTCAAACTCCCTGTCAAACATTCCTCTCTAAATATTTCATGGACACCTCAAGAGCATTGCAAGGGATGTGCAGGGGCCTAGGGGTGAGAGGAAAGTTGACGTCAGTGTGGGGACTCCTGAGTAGGCAGGACAGGGAGAGAGCAAGGGAGGAGAGAGGCGGAAGGGTTTGTTTCTGGTGGTTTATTCCCTGTCAACCTACCTAAGCTGGAGCTACACCCCTCAGATTCCTTTCCTGGTACGACTCTGGGAGAATCAGGATTAACCACAGAGAAACTGGATTGCGATTTGGGAGGGGGAAGTGTAGCAACTGCCCGATGCTAGTGAAGGGCCGTAGGCTGCTGCATGATCTGTCGGCTAACGGATTGGTGTGGCGTGGTAGTGCCCCACTTCTGCATGCCCCCCCTCCTCTCCCCTCCCCTCCCCTTCTTGAGCTTCTGTGAATTCTCTTCTGGGCCCTGTGGTGACGGATACCTAATATCCTGCGTGTCACTCGTACCATCAAGAATGGAGGTGGTAAGAAAAACCAGGGCTCCCGTTTGCCTGGTCAGTTCCGTTTGGTCCTCCCAGCTTCCAGGCTGTGTTTTCTCTCTGCCCCCTGTCTCCTGAGTTACTGGCTGTGCTGACTTCAGGCCCTGCAGGGCTCGCACGATTGCTTCGGTTTTGATTTCTACGATCAGTTCCTTATCCTCTACCATTAACTGTGGCTCTGCTCCTCTGACCGGACCCTAGGTGGTATAGGTTTATATGAAATCAGTGCTCATTTTTGGTTTAATTGATTCATCGATTAGTTATGACATTAAAATCTTGCTCCACACAGGATTTTTTGACAGGATTAATAGACTGACCAGTTTCAACGAATCTGTAGCAGCGATTTCTTTGCCGAAAAGATTTTCTTATTTTAAGAACTGTTTTCCTGTAGTAGGATATTATAGTCAAGAAACTGATTATTATAAAAGGTAATTTTCAGGGAGTTCTTTCCCACAGGATAATGTTTATATTTTAATATTTAAAGAAGATGATTTTTCTTCGTTTGTAAGCAAAACTCAAAACACCTAGAGCATCCTGTGATGGCACCTGCAAGGAAGTGACTTCTTTGGATGTTTGAAAGTCTAATGTGCACATCACTCTAGAGGTCATGGTACTCACCATCTAATTCAAAAACAGGTTTTTCTTTTTAATATGTAAGTGAAAATTTCTGACCCTGAGCACATATTTTTCCTTTTGTCTACAAGGAATTTCAAACTTAAATATTATCTAAAAATATGTTTAAATATATAATAAACAGCCTTTTAAAATGTAGCTGCTGCTGATTTCTTACCTTAAAGATTACTCTGAGGGAAAAAGAAATGAAAGCTACTTGAAAGACAATACTGTCTTGAATTATACATCTAAAAAAAAAAATACATGGTTCTAATGCCTGGTAGCAACTGTTATGATGGCAGATAACCCAACATTTATGTATCTGAAGTTTAACATTTAAAAAAATTAAATTGAACTTATAGTATACAAATACTCTATGGTTCTGTTTACTTCAACACTTGAGACTTAGCAAACCTAGTGGAAACAAGTTATGATAGAGCTGTGCACACCCGAATGAGCTGGATTTAATATATGGGGCGATGGGGAGCTACTGTGGGTTCTCCTCCCTGCCCAGCTTTATTGAGACATAACTGACATATAACATTTTGTAAGTTTAAGGTGTATAACTTGATGATTTGATACACTTATATGGTGCACAATGATGACCTCAATAAGGTTAATTAACATGTCCATCACTTACACAACTCCCTTGTGTGTGTGTGTGTGTGTGTGTGATGAGAACATTGAAATCTATACACTTACCAACACTAAATATTCCTGAGCAGGGAAGTGAGAGGCCTATCTCAGCGTGATTAATCCCATGGAGACATGCAAGATGGGTCAGAAGTGATGCATGAGTACAACAGTAATTAAACATATTTTAAAATATGTTTTTCTGTTACACATATATTCTCATTTGAGGAAATTTGAAAAACTCAGATAAGTAAAAAGAAGGAAATAAAGCACCATAAGTTATCATCATTGAATCCCTAACATTGTTAGCCTTTTGGCCTATTTTCATCTAACTTTTTTCTTGTTTATGGTTACATAGTAGAAATCATGATGTATATATGGTTTTTTCCCATGATTTTTATCTAACATTGTTGAATACCCTTGAAATTTAAGAGATTCATATTAAAACATTTGATCATGCTTAAATTGTTTAATATCATTTGTATATACTTTTACCTTTCTTTTTTTATAAGTTTATTAAGGTTTAACTTGGTACAAAAATTTCTCATACAGAAAGTAGACAATCTGAGGATATATATATATATATATATATATATATATCTCATTGCAATAAAGATATTGAACATTTCCATCACCTCGAAATGTTTTATCATGCCCCATTACAATCATCCCTCCCTAGGCAACCACTACCACTGTTTTCTACCATTGTGTGCATTTTCTGGAATTCTATATGAAGGGGATCCTACAGGACACACTCTTTTTCTGGCTGGCTTCTTTTATTCAGCCTAATGTATCTAAACTCACCCATGTAGTTACATGTACCAGTAGTTTCTACTTATCACTGAGTGGTATGCTATTGTATAGCATGCAATTTTCTCCATAAAATGTGCAGAGAACAACAAAACCACACTGAGATTCAGATGCCAGACCCCTCATATACCTGTGATTCATGTGCCTGGAAGTTAAATTCATGCCTCAACATAATTATATATTTTCACAAGTCACAGAATTTGAGGTCACTTACAAACAATCAAAATCTCTAGTGTTAAGTTCATTCATTGACTCATGTATTCATTTGAGATATGTGCATTTTCTAGGCACTTCTAGATACTTGATGTATATCAATAAACTAAACAAAGAACCTTTCTCTTGTTGAGATATTGATATAGGAGAAGATATGAGGTTATATTTTAATAAATAGTGAATATAAACATGTAAATCATCCAGTTTATGAGAAGTTGATAGGTTTTACATAAAAATGAAAAAATAAATAGAGCTGGATAAGGCAGATTTGTGAGTGCCACAGTTTGTTTGGGGCATAGAGGTAGGTTGTAAGATTAAATAGAATGATCAGAGTAAATCTCAGTGAGGACTGAGTTTTAAAATCTGAGAATGTCAAGGTGTCAAGAATCTACTTATCACTGCATTTTCTGAGTAATTATTTGTAAACATTATATGGCTATAAATATGCAGTTGAGTGGTTATATCTTTTTTTTTTTAATCCTCACCTGAGGACATTCTTCCATTTTTTGTTCAGGTAGAGTGGGAGGGAGAGAGAGGAAGAGAGAGAGAGAGAGAAACATTGACGTGAAAGGAACACATCGAGTGGCTGCCACCCGCACGGCCGACCAGGGCCAGGGACAAACTGCAACCGAGGTACGTGCCCTTAGAGGGAACCGAACCCAGATCTCTCTGGACCGCTGGCCGACGCTCTAACCGCTGAGCCAAACCGGCCAGGGCGAGTGGTCATATCTTAATTTGCTTTACCAGAGCTATGGTTGAACATTTAGATTAGTTCTAATTTTCACCGTTATAGGTAATATCACTATGAGCATTGTTTGAATAAAGCTTTTGAATTGTCTGTTGTTTACTTTGGATAGATTTTGAAGTACTCTTATTACAATAAAACAAATTAGCATTTTTTTCCCTTATACTTTTTTGAGATACAATGATGTTGAATCATCATTGTATTTCTAAGATCAAATCCTCCTTAGATATACTCTATTATTACTTCCTAAAACATTCTTAGATTCAATTTGTTACATTTTATTTAAGATTTTATATCTATCTATTTATTTATTTTTTATTTTTTTATCCTCACCTGAGGACCTTTTTACATTTATCTCCAGATAGAGTGGGAGGGAGAGAGAGAGGAAGAAAGAGAGAGAGAAACATCAGTGTGAGAGAGACACATCGATTGGCTGCCACCCGCATGACCCCAACCTGGGCCAGGGATGAACTGCAATTGAGGTATGTGCCCTTGGCCAGAATTGAACCCGGGACTCTGGTCCACAGGCTGATGCTCTAACTGCTGAGCCAAACTGGCCAGGGCAAGATTTTATATCTGTTTAAAAAAAAAATAAAATTAACCTATAATTTATTTTCTATTTTTTTTTTTTCCCTAGCGTCAGTGTTAACTCTGTAATCACATAACCTATGGGTAGCTTCCCCTCTGGTTTTCTATTACTGGGAATAGTTTTGGTAGAGACTTTGTTCCTTTGAAAGTATGATAAAACTTACCTATGCATCCTTATGGTGGGAGAGATTCCTTTCAGATTGTTTATATCATTTTAATTTTTCTTTCACTTATACTTGGTTACAGTTGTTTCAATTGCTTTCATAGTTACTTGAGTTGAATGCTTCACTTATTAAAAACATTGACCTCATATACCCATCGTAGAGTTGACCATATTCCTGGGATCAGGGCAAATGATCACCACTAGGCAAGAACTTCACTCACTTAACTATTTTTTTGTTCTCATCATCTACCTTCTACAACTGCTCTTGTTGCTCTAACATCCACACCTATGTATTTAAACATATGACCTTCCACTCATTAGTCATACATTTATTTTAATCTTTGAAAAGCATATGGTATTTTTTATGCTTTTAAACTTTATGTAAATAATTTCTGACCAAGGTGAAGTAACAAGAGTAACATCCTTAAGTAAATGAATCCAAGATGAAAAACCAGACACAATATTTTAGCCAGTGGTTTTCAAGGCACTGGATATCAGACAATGAAAAAGAGTGAGCCCTGAGAGATGGGAAACAAATGAGGTGATTCGTATGACTTCCTTGAATTTACAGGTCATGATGCAGGGATGGGGCAACGCAGGTGACCCCTGGAAGACTCTGGGTTGAAGAGATGGAACTGAGAATCTGGAGAGACCAAGGTGGCCTGAGTTGGCATGGCAGAGTCCCAGAGGGGAACACATTGCCCAGAAACAGAACTCTGGATATCTGTAGAGATCACCTCTTAACAATTCAGCAGTGTCCCGATCAGTGAGACCGGGGAAAGAATCATGAGAAAGAATTAGAGAAAACTGTACCTTGTACTCATACAGGCCCAGGGACAATGTCTATTCCCACATCCAGTCTAGAAAACTTAATAATTCCCAGGACATTGGGCAGAGTACTCACAAGGGTTTGCCTCAATTGTGGGCAAAAACTAGCCCTAGAATAATCACTACCCCAGTTCTGAACAATAAATCTTAAAAGCAAGGCCTGAAATAATTAAAGTGCTCACAAATAACGCATTTCAAAATAAAACTCAACGACAATTAGGGGAAAGCAAACACATCCAGTACACGATCAGATAAAATCGGATTCCTGGCATCCAATCACGATGACCAGGCATGCAAGGAAGCAGGACAATATGGCCCATAATCCATCAACTGAAGCTGAACAAGAACTGACACAGATGTTAAAATTCCTGGACAGGATATCAAAGCAGTTATCAAAACTATATCATATGTTCAAAAAGTTAAGTAGAAACAGATGCTATATAAAAAAGACCAAATCAAGCTTTTAGGGCTTAAAACTAAAATGTGTGAGATGATGCCCTGGCCGGTGTGGCTCGTTGGTGGGCATGGTCCTGTGCACTGAGTTGTCAGTTTGATTCCCATTCAGGGCACATGCCTGGGTTTCCAGCTCCATCCTGGGTATGGGCCAGGCAGCAGACAGCCTATTGATGTGCTCTCACATCAATGTTTTTCTCTCTCTCTCCCTTTCCCTTCCTCTCTCTCTAAAAATCAATAAAAATATTTAAAAATGTGTGATATGAAAAATTCTGAGTGGGATTAGCAGCAGATGAGACATTGCAGAGGAAACTATTACTCAATTTGAAGGCATTGCTATAGGAACTCTCCAAAAGGAAACACAGAAAAAAAGGGATTAAAAAATAGTATCAGATATGACACAACTTCAAGGAGCCTAAAATCCATGTAATTAGAGCCTTTAAAGGGGTAATGAAAGAAGTATTTGAAGAAATAGCTGAAGAAATTTCAAATTAGATGCAGATTATAAATCCACAGACCTAAGAAGTTCAAAGTCCTCAACAAAAGAAGGAGGGGACAAATCACAATCAAATTGCTCAAAACCAGTGTTAAATAGAAAATACTGAGAGCAGCCTAAAAAATATCACGTATGTACAGAGGAACAAAGATAAGTATGACAACAGATTTCTCTGGGAATAGAATAACATCTTTAAGGTACTGAAAGAAGAAAAAAGTTCTGCTTAGAACTCTATACCCAGCAAAAATAACTTAAAAACAGAGAAAAGGTAAAGACAAAAGCTGAAAAAATTTCTCATCAGTCAATTTGTCCTAAGTGACATGTTAAAGCAAGCTCTTTAGGAAGAAGGAAAATGATTCCAGATGGAAATATGGATATCCACAAAGAAATAAAGAGCACTGGGAATGGTAACATGGGTAAATATACGAGTTTTTCTTTTTATTTAAATGTCTTGAAGCCATCTCTACTTATCCGTTGCTGCAGTATTCATACCTGGTCATCTCCAACATTTTTCTAACACTCGGAGACAAGTGTGATAAACCTCCTTATATTCTCTTGTGTGTCTATGCAGAAGTCCCTAGGATATACACTTCTTGAAAAGTTGGGATTAGAAGGAAAATTCTAGAGGATAACAGCTCTTTACTGAGAACTTACATACTTAACAGAGAAACGTTGGATACATTCCTCTTAATGTTGGTAAAAAGACAAGGATGACCACGTTGACTGCTTCTGTCCCACAAAGTGCTACCGGTTCTGGAAAAAGCTTTTAGGGAAAAGGGAAATAAGACTTTTATTTGAATAGGCAGATAAAATAATTACTTCATAGGGAACCCAACAGGGGTCAGTAAGATTGCTGGATATAAAATTTATTAGTATTTTTCTATTCCAGCAAAGAACAATTAAAAATGTAATAGATACCATTTTTAATAGAACAAAAACTATAAAGTACTTAGTAAATCACCTAATAAAGTGTGCACAATACCCTAGTAGAGAAATATAAAAATTTTCTATTAAGGAACATAAAATAATAAATGGAAAGATATAGTACACTCATAGTTGGAACAAGTCATTTTAAAGATTTAAGTTTTACTTTAGATTATTACTCTATGAATTCAATGCTAAAATAATATTGAAAAAGAAGAACATATATGCAGGATTTCCTAACTAGACATTAGACATAATACAAAGCCACAGTTAAAGCAATAGTACTGTACTGGCACTGAGCCCAACCAATAGACCAATTGCAACTTGTATATGCTGGAGTATAAGAGGGGAAAGGATACATAATCTAGAATAAATTCTTCGAACAGATGAAAAATCTATCAGAAGAAAATCTTGGAGAATATCTTTGTGGCCTTGAGATGTACAAGGATTTGTGAAATGAAACCCAATAAATAAAACCACTATGGGTAATATTCATGGATTTTTCTACATCAAAATAAAAGATTTCCGTCCATTTAAGAACACTACAAGGTTAATAGTTGGTACAGGCTGGGGGAAAATATTTGTAAACTAACAAAGAAAGCTCAAGAAATGCAATAGATAAATGGACAAAGGATATGACTAAGAAGTATATGAAACATTCTCAACCTCATTACAAATCAGAAATATGCAAACTGATATGTGACTACAAACAATACCACTAAAAAAAAATGAAAAAGGTAGGTAATATCAATTGCTGGTGAATAAAAAGGGAAACTAGGACCTTTATGTACTCCTAGTGAACTTATGCATTGGAGATGCCATTTTAAAAAGTTATGTGACAAGAATAAGAATTGAGGGCTTTTTGTATATATTGCTAAATTTTCCCCCCAAAAGTGCTGCATCCTTTGATGTCTGTTATTGTATCCTTTGTATTATGTCAATATATATATTTTCAGTTTACAAAAAAATTATAGTTACTTTCATTTACATGTTTAAATTAATACCAAAGCTGAATATTTTACAATCTGTTAATTGATTTCCTCTCTTCCAAGTTATTTAACTCCTTCATCCATGTATCTTTTGGGAACTTGGTGTTTTTTCTTATTCATTCATATAAGCTTTAATAGAAAAAGTATTGTTGCTATTTTTGTTTATTTGCATAAAAATGTTTTGATCGACTGTCTATCAACTGTGCTATTGTTATAAATGACCCCAAAATATCAGTTGCACATGTGCTGATCCTTCTTGGATCCCAGCCCAGGGAGCAGCCCCACTCTGGGACACGTCTTTTTTGCAGTGGAGGGTAAAAAATGAGACCTGGTGGCGATGTCTATGGGCTCTTAATGCTTTTGTTTTGAACTGGCATTTGGCACGTGTGCTCATATATCATTAGTCAAAACCAGGTGGGAAAGTATATTCCACCCACAGGGATACCTGGCAAGCCATCGGGGGCAGTGGCGGGAATGGATAATCCTCTCACCGGAGTCCAGTAACGAATGAAAGGGAACAAGAGGACAACCTGCCGAAGAGCTTATTTGCAGGTGACTGATTTCTTGAAAATAATTAAAATCTGTCTATATTTAGCTTGCATGGATGTAACAATGGACGAGGAGTGTCTTGGGGAGGATATTTGAACAATGAGAACAATCCCTGGGAAAATATCCAGGTGTAACTTTTGGAGGTTGTAGCCTGCGGCTAAGTTGGGTTGTTTAATTGAAGCAGGAAATGCTGTTTTGCCTGCTGGAGCCTGGGAGCCTGGCTGGCTGACTGCAGTAGTTCTGGCAACTAATTCACCTGAAGAAAGGAGCTGGGGTTTCACAGCCCGAAAGGGGTTTTGAGAGACGCTGGCGTTCTCAGTCTTGCAGGGGGCATTGCTTTGGGAGACATTTGTGCCCAACATGAACCAGATCAAAGAGTCAAGTCAGATACTTTTGGGTATAGGATTAAAAAGATAAAAAGGAAAATTCAATAAAAAGGAAAAAAATAAAATAAAAAGGACCCCAGGCTCAAGATACACAGAGTTCCTATTTCCAATCCCCAAACCTTTTCTGATTAATCAAGTTCTTTTGATGTGAGTGACTCTGACCTCCTCCCAACAGCCTTGCGTTCTCACTTCAACACTCCAAAAGCAGTGTTGCAGAAAGTGAGCACAGTCCTTACCTCTAAATCTACTCTGCACATTAGTCTTTGGTGTTTTGGGAGATTATTTCAGTAAGTATTCACGGAGTGCTTTCTTATGCCAGCTCTGTGCGGGGTGAGGAGGACACAGAGATGAATAGACCCTGTCCCCAACAAGTGGATGTGAACATAGATAATCTTGTAAAGTAGACTGATAGATGCTATAAGAGAAGCCAGAGGAAGGACATTTGCATTTGACTGGCAGCACAGTGGGTTAGATGAAGTTTCACAGAAAGGCTATATTAACTGGATCTTGCTGATGAGAAGAGGTTTACAAGCAGAGACAGCAAAGGCATGGAGCTGAAAAGAAAAGAGAAAACAGAACCTGGCGCATGTGGAAAAGCAGAGGGCGTGAGCGAGAGGGTGTCCAAGGTGAGTCTGCAGAGGTAGATGGCAGTCATGACAGTGGATTTTTATTTTTAGGCAATGGGGAGCCATTGAATGTTTTTGTAAATATATACATAAAACAAAACCCATAGATATATGTTTCAGACAACAGCTATTGATGACCTGAAGACAAATGAGAGAAATATGAGTCTGAGAATTGGGAAACCAGTAGGAGGCTAATGCCACAGTCAGAGAAAAATTAATGTGAGTCCTAATGAAAGCAGTAGCTGTGAAAACAAAAAGGAAGGATAGTTCAAAGGATAGTTCAGAGATGGAATTGACAAGACTTGACAACAATTAGGATTCAGGGAGTGAGACAGGGAGGAAACAACAATGCTAAGGTTGCTGCCTTGGGTAGAATGGAGAGATCATAGGAAGGGCAGGCTTGGAAGAGAGGGAGGGATGCTGGGGAAGATGCTCTCATTATCCCAGAAGAAGTCCTATTATAGGATGTCTGCGCTGGAACATTAAGCACTCCAACAGCTTTCCAATCTCTTAGAGCATTTTTCCATCTGTCGGTTGAATTTTGAGGTGGACTAGTGCTATAGTGACATCATAGCATTCATGCTAAACTTGTAGTGTAGAGGCCAATTCAAAGGTCCACAGCTGGGTCACTGGGTGTCCCTGGTTGCATCCACAAGGCTGCTCATCTCTGACCTATGCGATAATGAGTGTGCTGGGTTCTTTACAGGGTATTTAAGTGACTTCGTTTCCTGGTTGGTCCTGGGCTAGGTGCCCCGCTGGGGCAGCGAAAGCCACAGCATCCCTTTTCGACAACAGCTGCATCTCCTTTCACCTCCCCTCAGCTTTTCCCTGGGTGGCTGATGTGTACACAGAGAGACAGCCAGCTCGGGAGTAGGTGATGCTGCTGGCTGCAAAGGGACCAGACTGGCTTCTCCAGACTCCTGTTTGTGCTGGCAGCAAAGGTTGTTAATTCACTCCTTGCTCTAATTAAAATTAGAATTTGCCAGGTCCTCGGTCAATTCTTTTTTATTTTTTTTTTAAGGAACAACATGAATATCTTGTGATGGCACTGACAAGTGTCTTCAAATGTCACTGGCACTCTGGCCAGTTTGGCTCAGCGGTTAGAGTGTCAGCCCTTGGACCAAAGAATTGTGGGTTCAATTCTGGTCAAGGGCATGTACCTTGGTTGTGGTTCATCCCTGGGCTTAGTCGGGTCGTGTGGGAGGCAACCAGTTGATGTGTCTCTCTCACGTCGATGTTCCTCTCTCTCTCTCCCTCCCTCCCACTCTATTTGAACATAAATAGAAAAATATCTTTGGGTGAGGATTAAAAAAAACTGTCACTGGCACAGGTTGATCTCTTATTTTCGTCCCTCTGGAACTTGATTATAAAAGTAAGCATAGTTTGAATATTCACATCAAGGAAATAATTATATTGTCATCACTCTTTTTTTTCCTTAAGGTTATTTTTTGGAAATTTCCAGAAAGAGGGCTGTTCCCTATTAAGTTTCATCCACACATAGGGTAGATGTTCTACATACTTCAGAATCCACTTATTGCCCAGGCTCCAGAAGACATGCAGTAGAAGAAAAGGATCATGGGAAAAATGTGGGAAAGGGTCATGGGAAGTAGGCTAAAAGGCTGTGCAAAGGAGAGTGAGAGACCCGGGAAAATCCCTGCGAGCCCCATTACACGGGCTAGAGGAGGATCCCTTCCAGGCTTCAGGGTTCTTCCCTTCCATGGGCCCCTTTCGAGTTCCTGCGAGGGGCCCTAGCAATGTGTTGATCTGGATATACATTTTTGAAAAACTGTGTGTATTTTCAGTCTCAAAGAAGATACCCAAGCTGTACAATCTGCTGGCTTCACAGAACCTGGATCTACTCTTGCTTTATGGCTCTAGAAAAAGAAGCAAAGAAAGAAATCTTAAAATGTAGGTGTTCTTTGTGCTCCTTCTATGCTGGGTGTTAGCTTCATCCGCTCACTATCACTCTACAATTCAAAATGTAGCTACTGTCAAAGCAGAAAAGTTTGGGGGCCAGTGAAGGGAAGGGAGTGGGAGACAGATTTCAGCTGGCCGGTTTGGTTCTGTCATTTACATAATTCCAGATAAGCAAATGATGAAAGCAGTGGCTGATAGTTATTGTGATGCTTTAATTATTTCAAGCCAACAAAATGATAATAAGTCATTGATGCTAGACTCTTTCCCTATGCTTGCCTTGTTTTGGATATATGTGTGAGCTTTAAAACGAGTCACCACAACTTATAAAGCACTGTGAGAAGAGGGAAGAAAAAAGAAAGGCAAGGATGCAAGTGTGGAGGGGGAGATGCATCAAGCTCCAACATGCAAACAGATGAAAAGTGGCAGCAAGCCTAGTGCTTGTGGGCTTTTGGACTCTAGTTCAGTCACTCAAAATTGACACTGAAGTGTCATTTTCCAAAGGCATAATCAAGATGACCAAGTCTCCATAGCCTCTTCAGCATCCTCAGTTCTCTGCTGCAAATTATTAATTTGTGGTGTTATTTCCAAGCATTTCAGGACCATCATCTCGTTGGAAATCCATTTCCGTTCATTATGAGTTCCGCCACCCGCAGTAGGTACGGTTGGCAGGTTTAGGTTGGCAGCTTTATCAGCCTGGTCTTTCCATTGATGATAGGGAGACAGGGCCAGATGAAGCTTGCCTTAGGTTTCACATTCAATCAATACCCGGGACAAAGCTCAGCAGGGCTTGGCAGACTTGCGAGCCCTGTACCTGGCTACTGGGGCATCCCATCCTACTTTCATGATTTTTTTTTTTTATAGTGTGTATGTTTTTCACCTACAAGGTACTTTTAAATAAAAGGACCAGGGAAAAATGTGTTCTTAGCTGCCTTGAATCCCTGAAAAGACTCAAAGGGTTACTGGTGATAAAATACAAGGGCCTTGCTGTAGGATGAGATCAATAAGTAGTGGTCTCCAGGCTTCCTGCCGAACTCCAGGGAGATGGAGTTTGTTGCCTTCGCTGAAGATTCTTCTCTCTTTAGAAGCAGGCTGCGTGTGCCCGTCCAGGTCACGGCGGAGTTATGCCGCTGGGACAGATGAGCTGCCCCCGTGGCTTTGACTCTTTACCACTCCCTTTTCTGATCCATACTGACACCACACCACTGGACAGTTCGGCAATGGGAATCTTGGGGCTCGTTCTTTCTCCAGACATCTGCCCTTCTGCCTTTGCTGCTTGGTTTCATGTTGCTATAAGCACGCCATTCATTCGCACCGACAGGGCCATCGATGCCTGTCCTTCATTTGGACCGTGAATATGTAGGGAACGACTCAGGACACAATTAATTTAGATATTTTTGAAATTTCTGAACTGCATCTGATGGGGGCAGGGAGGATGTCTAAGCTTAGTTTCAGTGCTGAATATAAGCGAGTCTGTGCTGTGAGGCTTTATGAACATCTGCAAAATGGGCTCTTCATGTTTTTTAAAAAACGTGCACTGTAGTGGAACAGAAGTATAATATAACCCATTAGCATCAGTGTCAGTGTAACAGCCTCAGAATTGCATATTGTTGGGGAAATATTGATAGCAAAGTGTAAACAACTGCAAATGGAAAATGCAATAAAGCTCTCTTCATAGGACCCGCCATTTACAACGAAACAGGCTACGTTGAAATTATATGAAGTAGGCGCATGTATGTCCAAAGTAACAGGTCATTTGAATTAAGGCTTATACTTTCCCATTGACCTATAGGAGGGTAAAAAAGAAAAAAACAGTGAAAATGCACTTGGTAGATTGTCTGGCCAGCATATGGCTGTTAATGGTGCAAAGAATATTTGTTGACCCTACTCTGAGAATTTGCAGTGCACCCCAGTGCAATGTGACCTTGAAGCAATGAGGCATTTCATGGGCACACATGTATCACACGGTGAGGGAATATGCACTGAAGGGGAGTTTTCTCACACACAGACAACTATATTTTGGATGAGAAATAACTGGCTTAGTCAAGTGAATTTAAACTTTTATAGAATCCTGGGGCTTCAGTTTATCTATCTATCTATCTATCTATCTATCTATCTATCTATCTATCTATCATCTATCTATCTATCTATCTATCTATCTATCTATCTATCATCAGAGTTGACCTAAATCAGTGTTTTCCATCTGTTTTCTGTCTTGTCACTCTGGTGTCATGTAAACAAGGTGACAATAGAGAAGACTTACTAGTCTGATTCTTGGGAAAATAGTCAGCTTCAGACTACCCTGTGATTGTCTGGAAACAAAATAGTGATATTCCACTTTTTGTCATTCTGCGGTCAGATTGGTACGAGAAAGGGAACGGAAGAAGCTCTTCTGAAGCCTGGTGCCTGTGATCGGGGACATTGCCAAGGACAGATTTGCAGTAGGGCCTGGGGGAAGATTTAGAGTAAATATCACTGAACCTCCAGGGTTCTTACTTTTTGCTCCCTCGGACACCAGCTGTGGAAGAAACAACTTCTGTGTTTCAGCCTTGGTATCAAAAGAGCGTGACGTGGGCCCAGCCATACATGACAGTTCACAGAGAAGCCGTGGCTGGCCCTTGAGCCCCAAGGATGGCATTGTTCTCTGAGACTGTGGGGAGGCCGGTATAAACATGGAAGTGACTAAAATCACATTCTTTTCCGCTTGGTACCTTGGTGTGAGGGTAGATCCTGAGGACACGGCTTCTAGTGAGTCTCAGTCAGGAGTACGTGTCACTACCAGCCTGTGAAGCTGAGGAGCCCTCATCTTTCTGGCTGGCTGAGGGGCAGTGGTTGCATGGGGGAGAGAGCTCCAAATATCTGTCTTTTTTTTTTCTTTAATCCTCACCTGAGAATTAAAAAAAATTTTTTTTCTTTATTGATTTTAGAGAGAGAGGAAGGAAAAGGGAGAGAGATAGAAACATTGATGAGAGAGAACATTGATTGGCCACCTCCTGCATGCCCCCCACTGGGGATTTGGCCCACAACCTGGGCATGTGTCCTGACCAGGAATTGAACTGGTGACCTCTTGGTGCAGGGGTCGACACTCAACCACTGAGCCACACCAGCCGGGCCTCACCCAAGGATATTTTTACATTTATCTTCAGATAGAGAGGGAGGGAGAGAAAGAGGAAGAGAGAGAGAAAGAAACATTGATGTGAGAGAGGCAAGATTGGTTGCCACCCACATGACCCCAACCAGGGCTGGGGATGAACCACAACTGAGGTACGTGCCCTTGCCTGGAATCGAACCTGGGACTCTTTGGTCCATGGGCTGACGCTCTAACCACTGAGCCATACCAGCCAGGGCTCTAAGCATGTGTCTTTATGGCACATGATGGTGGCCAAATCCATACCTGTTGCACAGTGTTCTAAGGCATGGTTACCAACTGATTGTAACATTTGTGGGGAGAAGCTTCCTCCTACACCGTGATGACACCACCATGCCTGTGACAGCAGTGCGTGTCTTGGTCCTTGCAACAGGTGTCTGGAGCACCTCCTCTCCACTGTGACATCACAGGGCAACAACGACAGCAACACCGAGTGAGGCGGAGAACAGATTTTCCATTTCCTCTCTTGGAGCTGTGCCCTGTGGAAAGGGTACGTCCATAAGGTGTTTAGGCGTATCACAGGAAGACATTTTTAAGGCAGCAAGCTGAGGACACAGAGTCATTCAAGTTGCATATTCCCGTAGAAGGGTCTGATTTTGAACCCCAAATTTGCAATAGATCCATATGTGGGACAGGCTGCCTTAAGTGTGCTCACCGTAGGTCACTGCATAGATAAATAGGATCAATTATGGGCTAGGCACCGTTCCCTATATGCTAATAAAAATGTCTCCATTTTCATTCTCAGGGATCCTTGAAGGACCAGCCTGAGGCTGAGAACCTCGAGGTCCCTAAATAATCCCTATGGCTATGGTCATTCCACTTGCTCTCCGGAGAGAACCAGCGGTGCCCTCCTAACCGTGTAATGACTGCTAGGAGGAATATCAACAAGGGAAGCTTCCCTTAAGAGAGGATGAGTAAGGGTCAGGGGAGTGAAGAAAGGAAGTGAACATGGTGTCTAGAAAGATCATCTTTGTGCTTTTCTTTTCTGCTTCTCAGAGTGTATGACTGTTACCTGGTCAGTCAAGCTGTTCTCCTTCGGGAGAATGAGGACTGTGATAACAGGAAGGCAGAGACAAAGAAACGGCCGTCGTTTCTGTTTGTGATTCCAGAACAGGCCCTTGAAGTCGATATGAGAAACAGTAGTTTTGAAAATCAAAGCTTTCTATTTTCAAGAGCCAAGTTCAGTGAAAGCTAAGAAAACATTTTGAGATTCCAAAGGAAGACCCTGGAGGAAGTTGGGCGTACTGTTTAGGTCAGAAAATAGATGTGAAAGTGGAAAAAAAAAGCAGTGTACTAAATAAACCCTGGCTGAACATTAGAAGTGTCTTGGGGGAGCTATTAAAAGGCCCCATCCTTGGCCTCACCCTTGACCAACGAAGTCAGAATCTCTCAGGGTGGTCACTGGGGATTGGTACTTAGAACAAAACAAACCTCCCTGGATATTTCTTGTGCAGCCCAAACTGAGAGCAAGCAAAAACGGCGAAGACCCAAGACCATTCTGATCCGAGAGGGAATATGTGTGCACTTGGAGGAGGTATCTGGGGACTGAGAGTAGGAGACAAGGTCTGAGGAGACCCCATGGAGAAGATTCAGTTTCAGCTTGAAAAACTGTCCAACCCCATTTACTGCTAACAT
This sequence comes from Molossus molossus, assembly GCF_014108415.1. Classification (NCBI taxonomy): domain Eukaryota; kingdom Metazoa; phylum Chordata; class Mammalia; order Chiroptera; family Molossidae; genus Molossus; species Molossus molossus. The sequence continues at coordinate 61,060,133 of NW_023425345.1, read as the reverse complement.
CAGGCAGCTGCATGGGAGCTGAGGCACCATCCACAGGCCAATGACGTTGCCGTTGGAGGACGTGACTCTGAGGAGTCGCAGCAGCTCTATCCTCTGCTCTCTGCTGGAAGAGGGCATTCCACAGTCCAGTGCTTGCCCGGCCGCCCTGAGCTGGCTGCAGCAGAGACGCTCACCGGTGTCCAGACATTGCGGAGTCCTAGCCAGACCTCCTGGGGTCGGTTCTCATTGTCGATGGCCCTGAAACAGAAGGCAGGTTAACCTGGGGGAGAACCTGGAGGTATGACGAGGTTATGCAAAGGGCAGTACCTGAACTTAGAGGCAGAGCAACCCCACTGAAAGCCCCCTTTTTATATGAAGAAGGGGAATCTCAACACAAATAAAATGAGCACTAGGTATACTTTTCAAAGACACATTCTGTGAGCATAGCCTTTGACTTGTATTTCTTTCCCCTACGTAGGTGTTCCCATGGTGATTTTGAAACAATGCTTGATGCGCCAGGACATACATCAGAGCCTGGCTCTCCAGTTGGGTGGGATTGAGTTGTTCTTTTAAAAAGAACACTTAAGATGATTAACTAGCACAGTTAAGTATGAAAGGAAGAAATACGAATAAAGATGCTGGCAATGTTTCCTTTTCCACCATCAAATTTCAAATGGCAGAACTGATTTTTTATTTTTAATGTGGTAAAATGGCTTTTAAGGGTAAGTTCAAAAGACTTTTGCAGATAACATTTAGGTTTGTGAAAAATTTATAGAGATAAAAGGTTCATAAAGATGATAATTGTCATGCTTGCATGACTTTAACCTTAATGGGGTGATAAAATATCAAGATGTGTGTTTTATACGAAATACATCTAAAGAAAGACATAGAAAACCTCACTGGGGGGAAGCTGGGCATTATGGAGTCCTCCCCAGTGTCCGTGTGTAGCCGTTAGGAATAGAAATTCTCAGCCCGAGCAGGAGGCTTCATTCCTGTGGAGACAGACAGTAGGAATGTCGCAGGTGGCAGAGATGCTGGACAGGAAATCATATTCTCTGTGCCTCGTGCCAAGTGGGCTGCCACCGCCACAGACGGCACTGTGCCTTCCAGGCCACGGCTGTATCAGGCCCTTACTGGAGATCAAATTAGGCTATTATGAGAAATAGTCTTATTTAATGAGAATATAATTATTTTAATTGTGCCTGGTAACAACCATAATACAAGTGACAGAGTGTGTTTAGGAGCTGGCTGGCTTGGGCATCGGGCTGGGAATTCTCTGCCGCCCACTCTCTCCGACTGCGCTCTCAGCTCCAAGCTAGGACAGCCATTTCGATGGGGATCACGGAGTTTTGGCAGAAACGGTCCATGAACACGGCGCAGAATGTGAAGTTTTCTTAAATTTTTCATTAAACTGGGGAGACAATGAGGTAGGGGTCGTAACTGCTGGTGTGAGCGGCTAAATTGAATCAGAAAACTCCCATAACAGCGTGCTTTTTAAGTATTCTTTTCCCCACACAAAATAAAAATATAGGATGTTCAGGTAAGTTTGAATTTCAGATTAACAACAATAATTTTTTTTTTTAGTGTAAGTATATCCCATGCAATATTTGGGGCATTCTTTTTTTTTTTTTTTTATCCTCACCTGAGGACATTTTTTCTATTTTTTGTTCAGGTAGAGTGGGAGGGAGAGAGAGGAACAGAGAGAAAGAGAAACATCGATATGAAAGGAACACATCGAGTGGCTGCCACCGACACGACCGACCAGGGCCGGGGACAAACTGCAACCGAGGTACGTGCCCTTAGCGGGAACCGAACCCGGGTCTCTCCGGACCGCAGGCCGACGCTCTAATTGCTGAGCCAAACCGGCCAGGGCGGGGGCATTCTTAAACTAAAATATAGGGTACCCTGTGTTTTGTCTGGTGACCCTAATTAGGTGGTCACCTATAAGGTGAGATTTGAGCAGAGCCTCAGGGAAGGTTTCTATGTAAAAAATATGATCTCCTCCTGCTGCTGGCTCTTGTGCCTAAAACTGCACAGTTAAATCATTTCTATGAACTAAAATATAATATCCAAGATATGTCTGTTTCAATGCACATGTATCACACATTGTCCCATCATTTTATCTTAGCTCACCAGGAACTCCTGTTGTGAGTCTCCCCTGTTCTGTAGCCTCCAGAAGCTACAAAGAAAGTTTCTTATAAACTGTAGGCTTAGCTCTGTCCACTCATTAACTAGCCCTGATGATGGGAGACAATATGTTTGAAGGCTTAGAAGGATCACTAGTGTGTTCTGAAATTATTTTTGTGGTCACGGTCTCAAATTTGGAGAGCCTTGGTTTTTCTTCAGCCGTTTTGTGCCTCCAAAGCACAACCACTCTCTCACCACACACGTGCTCAGTTCCTCTATGCCTGGCACTGGGCCCAGTGTTATGGATAGGAGGATGAATAAGTAATGATTCTAGTCTTTAATGGATTTATAGTCAGGAGCATCAGTGTAGGTAGGGGCTACAATAAAAGTAGTCTCTGGATGTGGTGGGAGTATGTAAAATGAATCCCTAAACCAGATTGGGGGAATTAGGGAAGATTTTTGGACAAGGTGATGTTTTCATAGAGTTTGAATGATAATTAGGATTTGGGAGAAAGGAGTAGGGGAAGGAGAGAAGGGCCTTCCAAGCAGGGCTCAGCACATGCAGGAAAACAAAAGGGAGAGAACACCACATGTTTAGAGAATTACGAGCAGTGATTATGCTGAGATCTAAGGCATCTGTTAAGTGTGGAATGCAGGGTGCTGAGAGGTAACTCTGGGCTGGCCGGCAGTTACGAAGATGTCTTTGTCATGCTGAGAATTCTTCACCCACCATTCCCATGTTACATAGACTGACTAGGCTTCTGCCTCAGTTTCTCCTTCAGCGTTCCTGGCAGTTTTCATGAGCGCTAGCGTGTTGTTCTAATCCCTTTGGCAGGAGTCATATCATCCTGCTTGGTTCTTTCTAGTCCCTCGCTGGTCATGGTGGTTGTGGTGGTAATGGTGTGTGTGTATGTGCATTGGGGGAGGATTACAATGAGTTGGGATCCTATTTCTTTAATTACTGAGTTGGATCCTGATATCCACATAGTATTCAGAAACCCAACACTGCACCCCAAATATCTTTCAAGTGTTTTTACTGGTTTACTGCTGCCACCATATTAAATCATCAGATCAAACCATCTTTGTTACTGGTGATGAATTGACCGATACATAAATTGATCACCCACTCTTGGAACTAGACATTGGACAGATTGACACTGTTTTTAAGGAGCCAGTGTATAGCCAGGTTCTTAGACCCAGTCCTTTGCAGTTCAAGTTTCCTATTTTCCTATAAGGTCTTAATATCTCATCTATCTATAAGTCTATGGCATCTTATATCTCAAAGCTGGGTTTCTGTAGCAGCCAGGTGGGAAACAGTGAGGAGAGGAGGCACCCATTGCTTCTAGGGAGGACATATAAAGTGGGGAGATTGTATTTCTAGAGGGCTGTGGCAGGACTCAGTGGATGACAATGGCTTTGCCAGGCACCCTGATTCTCTTTGGCTGTCGAGGTTCTGGCTGGTCTGCCTCTATTGTCATCACATTCCAGCTATTAGCTTCCGTTAATTGTTTTTGACAATGTCCTGGGGCACAGCTTGCTCTATAATCTGATCCAATTAAAGTCAGGCCTTTTTGCCCAGGTAGTCTTTGAGGTCTTCTCTAACTCAAAGAGGACTCAGCTTTCTCTTTCCTTGGTTCTCTCTGCAAAACCTTTAGTCTGCCTGGTGTTTTTCTGGTGGCTGTCAAGGAGCTACCAGCCTCCTGTTAATTGCTCCATTGTTTTCAATAATTCCCCTGGGCTTGAACTCTTCTCTCCCTTTGCAAATAAAGTCAGTTCCCTTAGAGACAACAACAGAGCTCTCTGTTCTAATGGCCTGCCTCCGTCACTGGGAAGAATGTCTATACCACTGTTCTGGAGCTGGTGTCAGGGAAGTGGCCCACTTCTCTCCAAGTGACAGTCCTGTTCTCTGAGCGGGCATTGGCAATGTGTGGTAGTACTTGGTTTTCCCAATGTGCCCCTCCTGGTATTGAATGTCCCCCTAGTGAGAGAGCAGAGAAGAAGGTGACCAGGGTCCAGTATTCTTGGCCTGCCATGCCTGTGGTAGAGGTTCGTTCCTACTAGTGAAGGCTGGAGGAAGAGGGGAGCTTCAGACCTCTTTGCCAGTCTTGGTTGAAATAGAGTTTCTACAATACAGATCGGAGGGCATGGGATGGGCAGACTCCCCCTTCCAGGAGAAACCAGCATCCTGGCCTGGGAACGGGGAAGGAGGAGCCCCGACTTCTTGGCTGCACCTGTCTGGAGTAGAACTTCCATCAGACTGAGTTGTTCTTACTATATTTATTAGATTTTCTCAAATAAATGTTTCTCCATTTGCTATATGCCCTTAGGATAATTTCCATAGACTTTAAATTGCTGTTGTTTTTAAATTATGTGTTTTTTCCAGTTAGGTTGTTTTGCTGTGGAGGACTACAGAGACTCTAACAACACCATTCAGAAGTGTTTCTCTTTACATCATTCACACACAAAAAATGTGATGAATTGTCTTGAGGAAGAATCATAATGTATTCAACCTTTCCTTTTGTTTCAGGCATCTTAATGACAAAATACTGCAGTGGTCATCAGTGTAGCTTCATCTTTACATAAATCTGGAGTTATTTTCTTAGGATTAGTCCTTTGAAGTTTTATAGACGAGTCTAAGCTAGCACCTGGCAGGATTCTCACCAGTGGTTCACAGATTTAATGGTAAATTTTTCTTAAGTTCTGTTTTCACAACATCAATTCCGTGTAATAATCAAAAGCAGCCTCCTTGGCTCCTCCTATTTCAAAGACTCCAGTCTCTACTGTGTGACTCATTTTATTCTGTTTCCATTATGAAAGCCTTTTGAATCCTCGGTTCTTTGGGTAGCAAACGTGAATTTTTAAGTCAGTAAGTGATCAGACTTTTCTAGTTCTGATAATGAATACTTTCCACTTCTAGACTTTTTCTTTGATACCTCTTTTCTCAGCTGTTTCCCTAGTCAATTAGTACTCAAATATCTTAAACAAAAAACCTGAAACACACAATTTCCACCAAAAGTAAGAATTGTTTCTTCATAGCTTTGGAGAGTTAAAGCGGGGACTCCTAAAAGCAAACTTTTCTACTTAAAACTTTCTTCTAAGGTCATTCCTGATGTTAATCATATTTTTAATTTCTTATCTCTTATTATTAGGTATTCCTCTCTACAAGAAATGTACTATAATAATAAGGAAACAATGTGCAATAAATACTGTGTGCTATTAAAGTATTTAGGAGTGAGGTGTATTTATGTCTTAGTTATATAATTAGCCAGACTAAATTGAGAAACCAAATTCCGGTCTTGTTTAAACATTCAACAGAACATATGTGTTCAGCTGTCACCCTTATCCTTATTTTCTTACTCTTACACTATTTTAGTAAGCTGCATTCTTTATTTTTCATTTCTAAATTATTGAGGAAATAATAATATGGCAATAATCTTCACAGAGACCCTTTGGTCATGTCGGTTCCCTAGTCAAAAGGCTTTAATGTCTACAGGGTAACATTTTTTATTCTGCATGTAACACTCCACATACCTCTCTAAGTTTACGGTTTTCAACTCCCTTGCAGAAACTCTCTTCTCTAGCTGGTGCAGTTTATTCATTTCCCCCGGTGTATACAATGTCTGTCTTCACCCCTTGTCTCTGCTTTGCCACCTCCCCTATCTGGATTGCCCCCCTAAACTATTTCCATTTGTTACCTATCAGTTGGCTTTAAAGTTGGAGTGGGAAAGGAATATGATTATTTGTCAGTCTAAAATCTTAGTATCCAAATACCCAAATCCATTAAAAACAGAAAAAAAGGAAGGAAGGAAGGAAGGAAGGAAGGAAGGAAGGAAGGAAGGAAGGAAGGAAAGAAAGAAAGAAAGAAAGAAAGAAAGAAAGAAAGAAAGAAAGAAAGAAAGAAAGAAAGAAAGAAAGTCTCAACACTTCTCACCATGGAAGGTCTTGGTGAAATTTTTCACTTCCAGCTCCCAACATTGCCAATTGATATCCATCACTTGGGACTTATTTATTGTCCTGTGTTTTTATAATTTTTGTTGTGTTATGTAGTCGTCACAGGAATGTGAATTTGTGGAAGGAAGACAATAATTCAGTTATCTTTGAACACCTGAGGTGCTTTACAAAGAGTAGATGCTCAGCAGACGTTGAGGGATGTCAACTGTGCTCTCTCATCATTACTTCCAACCAGCTGCTGAACACTGACTTCTCTTAAATAATGTTATTGAATTAGTTTTGTACTTTACAATTTTCAAACTGCATCTCAAATGACACAGGTCACTTTACTTAATCTTTAAAGAATCCTAGGAGATGGCGAGAACAAATCTTATTTCCATTTCCTAGATGTGACAAAAAGATCTCAGAGAGATGGGTTACTTGCTCAGGTCATGGTGGTTATAAATTACAAAACCCAGTTCTTCTAATCCTAGGAGATCACTCCTTTATCCTGTCACAACGGTCTCTTCTATGATCATGAAAACCTCAGGTGACTTTCCAGAAATGTAAAGAATCCCACAGCATGAGAAAATATATGACATTTCCAGGGTACCAGTTGAAATTTGATGTGAAATTCCACCTGACATGTTTGTAGCAGCTTTAATTATTTAATCAATTTAAAACAGAATATTTAAAGCAGCCACAAAAAATCACTGGGCATAACCAATTTCCTCCATAAATCAGACATTTTGCACCTCAACTTTCACTCTTCAGTTCTATTTTGTGAACTAATTGGCACCACGGTGAAAATTTAAGATGTGGACAGACTATAACAGGTGGAGCAATCACACCTTCACAAGGAAATTAATTTATATACACACACAAATACACACGCATATTCATAGGCTCTGATCTTGCCAAGAAAAGAGCCCCAACAGTGTGGTTAGCTGCAATTATGGCTAAGTGTCATAAAACAGTTTTGGCATATCATGGCACCCACAGGAATCACAGGGATCGCAGTTATTGGTCTTCTAGGCACGTTTCAATCTCATGTGAATTCATCCTTGCAAGTTTTCTGTTTTCTTTGTTGTTTGTCAGAAAAGAAATTTTACTACATCCTGCTACTTGTTTTGTGATTTTGGGATGTCAGGAAAGCAGCTATCTCGAAAGCTAGACTAGAACAACATGTGTCAGTGTGATTTATAGGCATTGCGGTGATTCCGCGATGATGAAGACACAGCTCCATATGTAACAGCCCGTATGCACAAACACCCTTTTAGAAGAATGGTTTCACTCAAAGGTCCTGAGATTTTTTTTTTAATGCTTCTGTAATTACATAGATATTATCGAATGCTTGAGTAGAAGCAGTCTTTGATTACTTTGTACCTTATTTTTGGCAAATGCTGACATGAATTTTTCTGGCCCACGCAAAAGATACATCCATACATAAAATAAAATTTAAAGAATCTCTCTGAGTTCAGACTAGACTACACACCTAGCTAAAAAGAGTCCTGTGACTAAATATATTGTTCTCTAACATGTAATTTGAAGTGTACTAGATACACTGTACAAGGTAAGATGCATAATGTCTACTAAGTAGGAAAACTTAAAATTGGTGATACTCATAGGTACCCAATCTTTCATAGGGCAAGATTGAGAGGAAAAAAGACCTTATTTCTATGAAATGTTCCATTCAACTCTTTAGTTAGTATGGACTGGGCAGAAGGCAGTGTACATGAGCCCTCCAGTGATTCATTTTGAAGCTAATATAGTTTTAAATAGAGAGTAGTATGTGTTTGAGAAATTTCCACTACTGTTTCTCTATTTGAAAAAATTAAACTCACTCAGTTTTGCATTTGTATGTTATTTTAAAGCAAGAAGATTATAGTTGTGTTGTATTCAAAAAGACATCCATGCTGTTCTCTCCTGCAAAATAAAAGCTTTTTATAAATAATACATGCTCATTATAAAAAAAACAAATACAAACTATGAAAAAATATAAAGAAGTTAAATAGTATGTGAAGTCAAATTACTCAAAGACTATATATTTTGGCAAATATATATATATTTTTTAAATCCTCACCTGAGGATATTTTTCTCATCTATCTTCAGATAGAGTGGGAAGGGTAAAGAGAGAAAAACATCGATGTGACAGAGATACATCAATTGGTTGCCTCCCACTTGACCCCAATCATGGCCGGGGAGCAAACTGCAACCAAGGTACGTGCCCTTGACTGGAATAGAACCCACAACTCTTTGGTCCGTGGGCCGACGCTTTAAATGCTGAGCCAGACCAGCCAGGGATTGGCAAATATCTTAACAGACAAATAACTATACAGTCATAAAGAAGGATACATACTAAAATTGGATTAAGCAAAAATGTAATATTTTTCATCCATTAATATATTGTGGTCACTACTCCATATCAATAAATATAGGTTTATATTATTATTATTGATCATTGCAAAGTGTCCTAATTATGAATACTTCATAAATGCTTTAATTCTTTATTTTAAATTCTTTCCAAATTTGACCCTTTATAAATAACATTGGATTAAAAATACAAAAATATATGTATCATTGTACAATTTATTCAGTAAATTTTTATTGGGTGTTTTTTGTGTGCCAGACATTATTTTTAATGCTGGTGAAATAGTAGTGAATTGAAGATCTCTGCGTTTATGAAATTGACATGTTCAGGAGGAGGTGAAAAATAAATCACTGAGATAATTACAAATAGTGATATGTGCTTGAAGAAAACAAAATAAGTAAATATGAGGTATCTAAATGAGAGGGAGAGGTCACATTAACTGGTATAGTCAAGAAATGCTTTTCTAAGGAAATGGGATTTTATCAGAAACCTGAACAGAAGGAGACAAGAAGAAAGAATTTTCCAGGGAATTGTCCCAGCCCTGATTTGGGATGACTTTGAGTGTTTTAAGAACAGAAATATGGTTGATGTGGCTCCAGTGTGGTGAGCCACAGAGAGAGAGAGAGAGTGTGTGTTAGAAGAAACAAAGAATGGAAAAGCAGTCAAAGATTGATCCTTCAGGGCCTCATGGTCTATGATTAGGAGTTAGATTTTATTGTAAGCAGAATTTTTTTCAAAGCTCTAAAATATTGTTTGAGAAATTGAAGTGTGGTGGGGTGTTGATTGTAGGCGAAAGGGCAAGGGGACCACTCATTTATTCAATCTATCTTTCATCAAATATTTATGGAACTTGTCTTCTATCAACCATGCTCTAGGCCCTTGAATATAAGGGATGGCATGAATTCAGTAATGACCAAAACAGAGGAAGTCCTTACTCTTTTCAAGCTGATATTTTAGCTTCATGTAAAGAATGTCAGGTAGAAATGTATGTGAAAATTAAAGCAGGATAATGATTGTGGTGTGTGTGTGTGTGTGTGTGTGTGTGTCCACTTGTGCATGTGCTATTTTAGGTAGGATGGTCTGGAAGGTCGTCTAGAGGACAGAATGCTTAACAAAGATATACAAGAAGTGAAAAATGAGTCAAGACAATAAGGATGAGGGGGTGGATAATTGTTCTGGGCAGAGGGAATGGCAGGATCAGCAAAAATATCAGTATTCTAATTGATAGGTCTAAACAATCCGAGAGACATGAGCATTGAGGACGGTACTAGAGAATGAAGTAGCCAGGGACCCTGAAGGCCATGGTGAGGATTTCAAAGTTTTGTCGTTTTTTTCTCTGAATAGAATGGGAAGAGATTGGAAGGTTTTGAGCAGGAGAGTGAAAGGATCTCATGTTTTTTGTTTTGTTTTATTTTGTTTGTTTTTTAAGATCACCTTAACTGTTGTATGAAGGGGGAAATGATGGAAGTAGGGAGGAGAGTTAGGAGACTATTACAATAGTCCAGGCAAGGATGATGGTGGCTTTGATGTGGGTAATAGTGGTGGAAGTGGTAAGACATTGTTAGGTTCAGAATGTACTGAAATGGAAGAGCTAATAGGATTTGCTGATGGATTGGATATGGAGTCTTTGAGAAAGAACCAAGTCAAACAAGATTCCAATAGTTCTGCCATATGTGGTGAATGGTAGTTCCAGTTTTAGAGACATGGAAGACCAGGAAAGGAAAAGTTTTGAGAGAGAAAATAAGAGTTGCATTTTGTGTATATGAAGCTATAGATGTCTATTACATTTTTATGGGGGAAATGCTGGGCTGACAATTGAATATACAGGCATGGATTCCAGAGAAAGGTCAGGACTTTTGGTATCAATTTGGAGATATTAATATTTGGATGGCATTTAAAGCTGTAGGAATAGATGAACCAGGTGGAAACTGGGTAGGAAGAAAGAAGAGAAGGTGTCTGAGGAAGGAGCCTGGAAAATTCCAACACTCAGAGATCACATAGAGAGAAGAGCTGGTAAAGGAATGGTCAGAAGTAGGAGGAAAGTCAAGAAGCTGTGGTATCTCAAACACTAAAAGAATGAAGTATTTGAGGAAGAAGGCATGATCAGTCACATCAAATGCTTCTGGGGAGTCGAATAGAAAGAGGACTAACAATTGTTGGATTTAATAATGTAGAGTATACGACAACCATGAAAAGGAGGTTTTTGTAGGAAGTGTTGATGAATGCCTGATGGGAGAGGGTTTGAGAAAGAAAAGAGGAAAGGAAATAAAAATGGAGGACATAGACAATGGATTTTTAAATATATTTTTCTTCTTTATTATATTTTTTCTCATCACAATTTATCCCCCCATCCCCTCTTCGACCTCCACTCCTCCCCCTCCTCCCTACAATCACCAAATCACAACTCCCCCCTTCTCCCGCTCTGAAAGGGAGCAGAGGAAAAACCAGAATGGCATGTGGAGTAGAGAAGGGTTTGTTGTTATTTGTTTGGCGGTTTGTTTTTAAAGATGGTAGAAATTACAGAGTATTTACTTTAAGACATATAACTTTTTAATTAAAAGCCTTAATTTTGGCTTCAGGGTTAGGGTCAGATCATAAGAGTAAAAGCAAAATTAATCAGGAAGCTATTGCAAGAATGCAGGGAGACCATGATAGGGGTTTGGACTACAACGTGTACAGTGGAGAGGAGATGGTGAATTCAGAGGGAGAGTTGAGAAGACTTGCTGAGCAGGATGTGGAAATCAGGAAAAGGAGGAATCAAGGATGATCAAGTTTCTTTCTGGAGCAGTGAGAGTCGGGAGGGGCCATTTAGTAAGATGGAAAAATATTGGGAGAGTAACAAGTATTGTTGGGAGTATAAGAGTTTTCTTTTTGAGTTGCTGAGTTTGAAATTTTAATTGCCATCTTCTTAGGAGAAATACTTTGAAGTAGAAGTGCTAAATCAAAGTGTTAATTTTTAATATATATTTCTGACCTAAACCCTCTACCAGTATTTGATATTGTCTATTTCCCTGCATTCTGGTCAACTATGACTATTACCAATCTATTTAATTACTGCCTATCTAATGGGCAAAATGATATTTCATTGTTTTTGATGTCTGACTATTGTTAACACCAGTTTATACTTTGTTTTTTCATTTAGTTTTGATTTTTTGGTGGGAGAGTAGAATCCCTTATTGTGATATGTGTGTATATATGTGATTGTCTCTTTGTATCCTTCAGTAATTTTCTTTCTTTAAAAAAATGTTTCTATTGATTTTTTTAGAGAAAGAGGAATAAAGAGAGAGATAGAAACATCAGTGTGAGAGAGGAACATCAATTGGCAGCCTCCTGCACGCCCCCTACTGGGGATCAAGCCCGCAACCCTGGCATGTGCCCTGGCCAGGAATAAAACTGGTACCTCTCACTCCATGGGATGATGCTCAATCCACTGAGCCACACCTGCTGGGCAACCTTCAGTAATTTTCATTTTCTTATTGATTTATGAGTTATTTGTATGTTAGAAACAATAATTATTTACCAAATATATTACAACTTTTCATTTGGGTTGTTATTTATTAGAAAGTCTTATTTGCGGTGTTACTTTTGTAATATGAGAGTTTATAATGTGTATAGAGTCAAAACAACCCATCTTTTCTATTTCAAGTTCTTGCTTTAGGGTTCCGTGTATGCAACCCAGATATCAGCTTTCCTTTCAGAATGAAGTAAGATTTGTATAATCCTTTCTTCATGTCCCACGGGTAAGCTTCCTAAAGCATCTGCAAATTTCTCATGGCTTATATGTCATGGTATTTTCTGACTTCCTGCCACACTCAATTTTGACTTTATACCCATCTGATATTCTCACTCTCTTTCTTTTTTTTCAAAATTTTTTTGTTCTACGTCAACTTATTCATCATTCCTTGACTCCCTCAAAAGCCATTCATTCACACAAGAGACTGTCCCTTATTTATTTTCCAAAGGCTCAATCAATGCACCAGCTACTGAATACCTCTCTGCCAAAATAACATGCCATTATAATGTGTTCAGAATGTCTATATATGCTTGGGTCTAATTCTAGACTCTTAATTTATTCCATTTGATCTTACAGACGCAAATATGGTTTGAATCACGGTAACTTTATTATTATTTATGAACTTATTTAACACATTTACTGACTACCTACTATGTGCCAATCTCTGTTGTAGATATAAAGAACACAATAGTACACAAGACAAACATGATTTCTTTCCTGTGGAGTTTAAATTCTATTGGGAATTTACTGATAATGAACAAAGAATCATATGTTTTGAAAATTAAAAATACCCGACTTTAATTGTGAAGAAACAAATAATTAGGGTGACGTGCTAGTATGTCCAAGGTCTGCTTTATAGAGGAAGGTCAGGAAAGGGTTCTGAGGATGTGATATTAAACCTGTGAAGAAGAATGAGAATGCCCTAACCCTGTGGATTGTCCCACTGAGGCAGAGATGAGGCTAAGGCAGAGATGCTGAGGCAGGACTTCAGTCATGTGAATTGAGGTGACCTTCTACTTGGGAGCTCTTATATTCTTTCACCTTGAATTTCCATTTCTTCAAGAGGAGATGTAATTACTTTTGCCATATTCAGCATTTTTCAAATCAGAAATCTAACTCTAGCATAACACATTAAAAAAAGTTTCATTTTCCAATTATTTTGCTGTTTTCTTCAGGCATACTAATTAGCTATATACTAGATTTCTGTTGCTTGTAATTCATATCTATCATTTTCTCTTTAATTTTTTTTCTCATTGTCCCTTTCCTCTTTATTTCTGTGTGGCTTCCTCAAGCCTGTCTTCTACAATATGGATTTCGTTCTCTCTACTTTTTTTTTGTTTTTCATCGCTTCAAATGTTATGTTGAAATTTTCCAATGATGTTTGTTTCCTTTACTTTCTGAGCTTTTCTTTGCCAGGTCTTTTTTCATCTTATTACTATTATTATTTTTGGTTATATCATTTTATCTTTGGTCTTTTGTTTTATATAGCTCTTGATATTTCTACTTTCCTTTAGAGGTCAAATTAGTTATTTTCTTAAATGCTTCTTTTCTTGTCTGAATAATTTCTTCCTCATTGTGTCCCTTCTCTAACATTTTTATGCCATGTTTTTATTTTTTCTTCTTTTGGGGACAGAATTTTTGCATAAATTCCATGTCTGTTCTTATATTTTTCTCTGTCATTTATTCCTTAGTTGAGGGACATTCTCTCTGGTTATTGTTGGCCAAGTCTTATTGGCCACCCTCCCTGGTTCTCTGACTCCCATTTGCATATTTCTCCTAGGAATTAAAGCAGAAGTCCAGATCAGTAGGGGCTCTCACAGTGTGCTCTACAAACCAGCATCATCAGCATCATCTGGGAACTTATTATATATGCAGATGCTTGGACCTCTACCAGAGACCTCTGTGATGAAACTTCCAGGGGTGGGGCCCAGCAATCTGTATTTAAGAAGACCTCCAGAAGAACAACATAGTGATTAGCTATTTATATAACTGATCAAGTGTGATGTAAGTCTAGTACCAATCTGATACCATACATAGTTATTACAATATCATTGACTATATCCTCATGACTATTTTTATTACTGCTAATTTGTACATTTTAAACTCTTCACCTTTTCTACCACAAACTAGTGTAATATTGTTTGTCAACTCTAATTGAAAAATTAACAGAATTATTAAAATATAAAAGAATTAAAATCAGGATCTCAAAATAGAAAAAAAAAAAAAAAAGGAAGAAGCAGCAGCCCTTTGGGTTATTCTGAGGCATACAAAGACTGAGAACCACTGGTTTAGATGTGTTTTCTTTCTCCAGTGGCTCCTATCCTATTTATGTTCATGTCACATTTCTAAATGCTAGAATTTGGGGGCAATATATTTGAAATGTATTGCACTGTTCCCTTGGTAGTGTTTAGTGCTATATTGCTGTTTGAGGAGAACTGTTTACTGTCTGGCATTCTTTCTTATATACTTAACATCAGATTTTTTTTGGTTTGTTTTATTTAGTAAATACAAAATTATTTTTGGTTCCTCTCATCTCTCATTTATTGTACCTTTTATATCTCATTAGCTGCAAGCTGAACCTGTGTTGTATGACCTGCTCATCTCAGTTGCTGGTCGACATTGCTATGAATAGTATGTGTTTTCGCCCAGCTGGTGTGGCTCAGTGGTTGAGCGTCGACCCACGCACCAAGAGGTCATCGGTTCAATTCCTGGTCAGGGCACATGCCCAGGTTGTGGGTCTGATCCCCAGTGTGGGGCATGCAGGAGGCAGCCAATCGATGTTCTCTCTCATTGATGTTTTTATCTACTTCCCCCTCTCTTTTCCTCTCTAAATATCAACAAAGAAAAAAAATAGTATGTATTCTCAGTTGCAGCAAATAAATTTTTTTTAAGTCCTCACCTGAAGATATTTTTTTTAATGTATCTTCAGATAGAGTGGGAAGGAGGAGAGAGAGGAAAAGAGAAAGAGAGAGAGGAAACATCAATGTGAGAGAGACATGTCACTGGCTGCCTCCTGCATGGCCCTGACCAGGGCCAGGACAAACTGCAGTCAAGGTACGTGCCCTTGACTGGAATCAAACCTGCGACCCTTTGGTTGGAGGGCCGACACTCTAACCACTGAGCAAAACTGACCAGGATGCAAATAAGATCTTTTAACACTGATCCAAATTTGGAGAGGCAGTTGTGCATCAGTATTCTGTTATACACATATAAGGCCAATGGTTTATATTATCTGTCTAGCTCTACTGATTTTTGTGATGGGTACAGCGCAAACTGGGGCTGTGCCCTGATATGTTAAGCTTTGTTCTGGATTGTTTATGAATGAATTAGAACTTTTGTATTAAAAAGGTTAGACTTGTGGATATAAAAACATATCCTGCTCTGTGGTTTCGTTCACCTATTTAACAATGAATTGGCTTTATGAACACAGATGACGATACTTTGAAAGGTTGGAGACGGGACCAGGGAGGAGGGTGTCAATGGGAGGAAAAGGAGAAACATCTGTAACAAAAGTAAATAAATAAATTAATTAAAAAAGAATGAATTGGCTTTAATGGAAAAATAAAAAAATTTGAACATTAAGTGAAAAGCCATATAAAAACACAAGCAATATATTATGATTACTATGAAAACAAGAATGAATTGGCTAATTTGATGTAATGTTAAATTAAAAAGAACCCCCATAAAGATGGATTATAAAGGAATTTGGAAAAACTTCTGAGGCTGATGGATATGTTCATTATCTTGATGTGTGAGTGTTTTCATGGGTGTGTACATATATCAAACTTGGATTGCACACTTTATATATATATACACTATACTGCACATCAATTATACCTCAGTAAAGCTATTAAGACACCAAGGGTTTTTATAACCCTCTCAGTATGGTTTGCCTTGTAGTATAGTTTGTGGATGTGGATCATTGGTTCTAACTTTGACTCTTTGTAGATTTTACCTGTCTTCCCACCAATCATGGGGCAGAGTAAAAATAAAGCATGATGTGGTGACTTTTGTAGACCTATCTTGATTTTAAAGTGTTTCTGATACAAGGTGTAAAGAGGAGCTACAGATGATAATGGCGAACTCAGCATCCTCCCTAAGATTTTTCTGGTATGCTAAAACCACATTCTCAGGTCACCAGAAATCAGTTTCAGATGTGATTTGTTTCATCAACCAGATGTTGTTGCATGAGACTAATTTAAAAATGTATATAAACAAGAGAGGCGGAGTGTGGGGGTTGTGGGAGAAGTCACATGGTTCAGGGGCCAACATATGATGTAGTGACCTGCTAACATGGCAGAGGATTTCCTAATCAGCTTCCTGTCACAGTGTGGTGCCACTGTGTTCTTAGTGTGTCAGTGTGTCCTGCGGTGGCAGGGTTCCCAGTCATGTCGGAGTTAGTATGGTTTTGCAGTCAGCAATAATACAGATTGACTCCTGATTTATTACCTTCCTGCAGTGGTGATGGTCATTTTCTCAATCACAGCAGAAGCAGAGTGGTTCTAAGGGTCAGGAGTTGGTCCTGGGAGATTAGCCTGAAGCCTGCTTCTCCAGCCCTTCAGAACTTACGGGAACATACTTTCTACTTAAACCAGTTCAAGTGGATTCTGTTGTGTGTAACTGAGACCCAAGTGATAGAGTAATTAGTACCAGAAGTGGTTATGGGCAATAAACATCAGAGAAATTAGACTTGATTTTGTTTAAAGGCAACTTCAGCACAGAGTGAGCAGTTACTTACATTATCACCTCTGGTCATCCACTGTGATAGACCATTATGGGGACACGAGAAAAAAAGGGTCCTAGGAGTGGGTTGGTTTTTCTCTGAATTATGCTGGTAAGCTAAAAGAAAGAAAGAAATAGGCTCAATATTTTAAATTCTCAGCTCTAGGAACCATCTGAGAATTAAGAAATTTTTACAACTATCCTTAAAGACTCTCATCTTTTGCAGCCTCAAGACTAATTTACATGGAAATCAGATGGAAAGTCTGATGCTGCAGGTTGTTGAATTATAAGGTAACTCAAATTTATAGTTTTGCCATTTATTTTTCACAAAATTGAAAACATTGCCTTAGAAAAAGTTAGACCTCATTATTGAAATAATATCATTTAGGAGAACTTGGATAAATCTACATGCTGGAACCTCACCAAGTCTCCCTTGTGCATCGAAGCAGCTTCTTTCTTGCCTGATGATGTTTATCTTGTCTTTCTTGGAGTCTTTATAACCACCTTTTCTAAGACAGTTCCCTTGCCAGGAGAAGACAGTTCTCTACTTGTAGCACCTTCACTACCCTTATTGTTTCCACACGATAGCCAGATCAGATCATGGCATGTCCTAGGGAGCAACTGTGACATCAAGCCTAGAGAAAAAGACTTATAAACTAAAAGAGTTAAATGATTGTGCTAATATATTTATAACAGCAGAAAACTGTAGATTATCTGTGGAAAATGGATTTTGAAGATAATAGCCCAATGTTTTGATTGGGAGGGGGAAGGGCGTGATTTATTGATGTGGATGCAATTACCAGAAACTTGGGACTCAATGTGTAGTTTGAGCATCTGAGAGTGTTTCTGTTTGGTCTGATGGCTGACCGAGTCCTTAGTTGTGACTTAGGCTAAATGACATTGAGATGTTAGAAATTCATAGTGTCATGAAGAAGAAGAAATTCAAGTTTTAAGGAAGTAAGAATTTTAGAATGGGTATAACATATGTGATCAAGTCAACTGCCCCATAATTGTGTCTCTCAAGAGTATGCTCTGTGGTGATGGGGGATAGTCATGGCTGTCCTTTATAGTTTGGAAGTGAGGACAGAACACACTACCATTCAATCAGAATCCCAACTTTAGTGGGAATGATAGAATTTTATGTAGCAGAGGCCAGTGTGGCACTAACCATGCCAGAAAAGCTGAACATATTTAATCTCAGTAGGCAGAGTGGTTTGATGGCAGACTTTTTTTATTTTTTATTTTTAATTCTCACCTGTGGATATTTTTCCATTGATTTTCAGATAGTGTGGGAGTGAGGGAGGGAGGGAGTGGGAGAGAGAGAAACATTGATGTGAGAGAGATACAGCGATTGGTTGCCTCCTGCACTACCCAGGGCCAGAGATTGAACTGCAACCGAGGCAGGTGCTCTTGACTGGAATCAAACTTTTGACTTTTTGGTCTGCAGGCCGATGCTCTAACTGCTGAGCCGAACTGGCCAGGGTTGATAGCAGACATTTTTAATGGTGACTTATTGATCTTGGGGCCCTAGGAATGAAATAGATGGACAGCTCACTAAAAACTCAAGGTCTGGGAACAAGGCCTGACGTGAGACATCATGATAATCATGGCCTCCCTACAAATTCCCAGACCTAAGTCAGTACACAGATCCAGAGTCTCTTGAGTGAAAGAAAATCATTGTTCGTTCTCCCTGAGACTTTGGATTCCTTCTTCTTCTTCTTCTTCTTCTTTTTTTTTAGTGCAAGGGATTTTTGGCATCTTTACTTTATTCATTATGGGCCACCATTAAATTCAAATTTTCAGTCAACCAATGATCAGTATCCTTGAAGAAAGACTAACAAAACATCACACGTACATACTGTAAATCTTCTTCCCACTGCTGATTACAAAGTACCAATGTATGGGGTAAAGGAAAATGCCAGACCTTTCAGTGATTATTGATACTGGTCCTGAAATAATATAAATTCATAGGGACCCAGTTGCCACTATGATCAGAATGGGGGCTTATAGGTTCTAGTGATAAATGGAGTTTTGACCCATGTCCATTGCGGGGTATTTTTGATAGGTCCATGTATATATACTGTGATTATTTTTCCATTTTCTGAATATAGAATTTATTAAATATACTGTATATATCTTAAATCAACTAGCAGAATCCACACATGCTATTAAAGTATGTTTATAGGTGGTTCCTCATGGTATGTGACCTAAGCTGGAAGTGGACTGACTGTTGAATTAAAGCTTTGCAGAACATACAATGATACCGTCTAATGGTCTAGAATGAAAGATAACTGTCATACATACATTTTGATTCATGGGCAACAATTAATGGCTAATGGGTTGGGTAGCCTCCAAGACTGGAGGATTTTGGACAAGGAAGTCTGAGGAAGAGGTAAGTAGATGGACCTCTCAGATGGACCCAGAAACTGAGTCATATGTGCTTTATGACTGCTTTCCAAAAGATTTCACTTTGAGACCAGGTACTCAAAATCAAGTGAACGAAGTGGTTACCCAGTACATGAAAGATGAAGTGTTTCTCTAGCCACTCCAGTGTTCTTTCACTGCGTTCATGAGCAGAATGACTCTGGTGGCACAGGTGAAGGTTATATATCAGCTCAATAACATGAATTTTCCTCCACTATAGTTGATATGACTACATATTAACTTAGTGTTCAGACTTCCAGAAATAGGATAATGCCTAGGTGGCTAAGTGATAGATCATATTAAGTTTCTTCCATTATGGGAAGAGTAGTGACTTTTTTCACTGGAGAGGGATTACCTTATCTAGATTTGGATTTACCTTCTCTAATTACTATGTTTCTGCCAGCAAATATCTGAGGACTCAGGATATAGCTTATTTATGGTATCATACACAATATTTTTTGATCAAAGAACTAATAGCCAACTGTAAAGCATCAGGTTCAAACTTATAGATTTGCTGGTAATATCTACCCAGAAACAGTTTCTCTTATCAAATGGTGGAATGGACCATTGAAGACTCAGTTATGGCAGCATCTTATAACACCTTGTGAGGAGTGCTATCTTACAGATGTGGTGTTTACTCTGAACCACTGACCAATAGATTTCTCCCGTAGCTGGAATACACAGGGTCTAAAAACAAAGTGAGAGCCTTGGTAATGGCGTCTCTTACTATAACACCAATGTAACAGCAAATGACCTACTTACAAAATTTTCCTTCTCATTGCTGAAGTTTTGGCTCTGCTGGTTTAGAATTCTAAGTATCTGAGAGGGGATTACTTCCTTTAGGGGATAGATACAGCTGGCCATTTTAGGAAAAAGAGACTAACCTGTTTTGGTTGACATAATTGATCCTAATTATCAATGGGGAAATAGAGAAAGAAGTGTGTCTGGAACCCCAGCAATCCTCTCGAATGTCTCCTGTGACATCTCGTCTACGGCTGGGGAACTGCAGCAGACAGGCACGTGTGTTTGGAAATATAACTATGAAAAGTAGGTTGTATATGGTTGCTAAGTATATAGAAAGTAGCTTTGTAAACAAATATTCCAATCTTCTAGAAACAAAGGCTGAGAAAAAAACAAACAAACAAAAAACAATAAAAAACACATTTCCTGGGCTCCCTTGCAGCTAAGGTTCTGGACATCATTTAGATTACATCAGTCAGAAGCATTTTTAAAATACACTGTGTACTAGTTAGTCACATTGGTAGGGAAGCAGGATGTGGAGCATTCACTTTGCTTATATAGATAGAAGATGACAGACGTTGTGTGGTTCTGGGATCATCTGCTAAAGCTCCTATATTTATTTAGAATGTGGCTCCCTGATTCAGCAGGTTGTTACAGAAGCAGCTTTCCTGATCATAGCAGAGGCAGTGTGGCTTTGGGAGCTGTTCAGATTCAATCCTGCTTCTCCAGACCTTCCAACATTTTGTAATTACTTAATTTTCTTCAAATCCTATTCCGCTTTAACTAACAAGAGTGAATTTTATTGTCTGCAATTGAACCCTGTCTAATACACAGCTTCCTTCCAATTTGAAGATATAAGTAGGATGTTTTTTCCAGAAAAAATTTCCATTTGCTTCCAGCCATGCTGTACTATTCTCTTGAGAAGGTGAATTATGTACATTACTGGCAACTTTTAATTTAGTTCAAATTTAGTTGATAGTTCTCAAATGTGCTCTAAGCTTAGAACTCTTATTTACAGGGTTGTTAAGAGTTGCTTTACTATTTTTATTTTTTTGAAAATTACTTCCAATAGAAAATAAGAGATCTTTAATACATTGTTATATTAAAAATCTTGGTTTGAGTTATTCTAAAGTTATTTTAATTTCAAGCTCAGTTCACATTCTGTTGCTCAAGCTGGCAAGCTATAATCATGTCTTCCTTATCTATTTGGGGATTCCTTGAAATAGGAGAACAAAATATGTCTAAGTCTAAAGATATCCTCTAAGTAATGTCAATAGGACAGACTTTTTCCTTTTTTAAATAGGCCTATGTGTTCAATTTTATAAACCAGGGACAGTCCCAGTTTCTTAACCTTGGCTGCACACGGAATAATCTGGGAAGCTTCTAAGAACTAATGCAAGAACCGCACCTCAGACAAACTGAATGTTCTCTTAGAGTACTTTTTTTTTTTGGTTAATCCTCACCCTAGGATATTTTTCCATTGATTTTTTTAGATAGAGTAGAAGGAAGGGAGGGAGAAAGAGAAACATTCATGCGAGAGAGACACATGATTGGCTACCCCCCCCCACAACCCTCCCTGGGGCCAGGGATCAAACCTGCAACCCAGGTATGTGCCCCTGACCTGGAATTGAACCCATGATCCTTTGATCTGCGGGTCAACACTCTAACTGCTGAGCCAAACTGGCCAGGGTAGGGTATATATTTTTTAAAACCTCCCCCAGATTATTGTATTGGTCTTCCAAGACTGCCATGAAAAAATACCATGGCTTAAACAACAGAAATTTATTTTTGCACAGTTCTGGAGGCTAGAAGGGTACGAACCAGGTGCCATCAGCTTGGGTTTTGGAGTGGCTTCTCTTTCCTGGCTTGTAGATGGCCACCTTCTCGCTATGCCCTCCCTCAGCCTCTTCTCTGTGTGCTGTGGGGAGAAAGTGAGCTCTTCCTCTTCTTATAAGGACAGTAGTCCCATCTGATTAGGGCCCCACTGTGTGACTTCACTCAACCTTAATTACCTTCTTAAAGGCTTATCTCTAAATACAGTCACGTTGTGGGCTGGGGCTTAAACATATGAATTTTGGGGGGAACCCAATTCAGTTTTTAACAATGATGACTGACAATCACTGGTTTAGTAGAATGTTTTCATTTTGGCGGCTAGATTTTAGGAAATAAGAAAAAGCAGACAAGTCACCATGATGTGCCTGGTTTAGTCGATGTGGCAACTTCTGCTGGGTAGAACAGAAAGCAATAGCACTAACAAGAGAAAGGAATGGGGTGGGGCAGGAGCTAGTCAACCACTTCGTCTCAGCAGGACAGCAGGCTGCAGTTCAAGCTGGCATGGTATCCCAGAGTGGGTTACAGTGCGGAGACCTGTCAAATGCTGGAGTCTCAACGTCATGAACCCTGAAGAGAGTAACAAGAATATGAGAACCAGGGTTCAATTGTCGTGACAGGGGCAGTGGGAAAAGGATGTGTTGTCCTGTAAACTTGTTTTTGACCTTGTCTGAAAACTGGAAAGTGAGTCTTAAGGTCTCAAGAGCCAACCAGGGCTTACACCGCACAGTCAGAGAGAAAGCTTACAGAAGGCTGGATCTATCCCCATGGTTACTTGTTGTGGGACCAGCTGACTACTGTTAAATGTCATCTGTTGGTGGAGTGAGGAATTCTTTATGGCTCGCATTGCTCTGGTATCTAGAGAAGCTGTTCTCAAACTTTAGGATTGCCTGGAGGGGTTATTCAAACATGGATTGCTTGGCCTCATCCCCAAAGTTTCTGATTCAGTAGGTCTGGGGTGGGGCTCAAGAATTTGCATTTGTAACAAATTTTCATTCAGGTGCTGTTGGTGCTGCTTGTTTGGAGGCCACTTTGAAATCCGGTCTTATTTGCACATAATCAATATAGTATGATGTGAACTATTTCTTCCTTTCTTTCTTTTTTTTAATCCTCACCCAAGGACATTTTTTGATATTTTGTTCAGATAGAGTGAGAGGGAGAGAGAGAGAGAGAAACATTGACGTGAAAGGGACACATCAAGTGGTTGCCACCCACACGACCCAACCAGGGCCGCGGACAAACTGCAACCGAGGTACGTGCCCTTAGCGGGAACCAAACCCGGGTCTCTCCGGACCGCAGGCCGATGCTCTAACCGCTGAGCCAAACCGGCCAGGGCTGAATTATTTCTTTCATGGTCTCTATACTCAAATACCCAATAACTAATACTCAAATAATTAATTCACCTATTAATTATTAGAAATATGTTTTAAGCATCCCAGTGCCATTTTAAAATTATTATTCTGGTGTCACAACTGGGCTGAATAAGGTAGGGTGGAAATGATATGACCTTGTGGCCAGAGAGACCGAAAACTGACACAAAGCTATGAGAGGTGGGTGTGAACTGACAACGGGTAGAAAGGTGTATGTCATTCAGATGCTCACCCGCTATCGGTTTAACTGACATTACAGAGAGATGGTGCGACGTCCCATGATACAGAATTCATATAAGGAAAAAGATATAAGTATGAGTTTAACTAAATAGGAAAGTACCCAAACCCAGAGCGCAGGACACCCTGACAATAGTCTTCCCAGAACTCTCCTTTAATGGGCCACTTCTTACCCGATTCACATTATTCCTGTACGTGTGGCTGTTTTACTACAGCAACCGTATAACCCGGGGTCAAACTGAGGTGATCCAATGCTTCAGTGGGATTTAAAAGCCACTTTTTATCATGAAATAATTGTAAACCCAAAGAGTTGTAAGAACAGTATGAAAACTCCCATATATCTTTTGTACCCATCATGCAGATTCAGCAATTGTTGCCATTTTGCTACATTTGCTTCTTCTTTCTCTCTGTACACAGGCTGCACACATTATTTTTTCCTCAACTGTTTGTAAGTTGCTGACATTACACACTTTTGTCCTCAATTGCTTCCATATGTATTTCCTAAGAACAAAGATATTCTTAATTATAGACAGAAGGAGTGCAAAATGGCCCAACAGTTCTCTTATACCAGTATGCAAGTCCTTTTGTAATGTGGTTTAGATGCCCCTCCCATCAAGAGGGGAAATCTGTTTCTTCACTCCTTAAATCTGGGCTTAGCCATGTGACTTGCCTTCGACACGGGGTATTAAGCATTGATGCAAGCAGAGGCTTGAAAAGTGCCTGTGCTTTGGGGCTTGCCCTCTCTTCATGCTGGGAACCTTTCTGCCGCAGCGTGGACGCGGGGCGAGGCTGCTGGAGGATGAGAGACACACAGCTGTCATCTTGGTTTACATCAACCCAAGTGCCGTTAGTGTGAGTGAGGCGATGTCGACCACACAGCTCCAGCAAACCAGCTCAGACTACAAGAACTACCCAGCCAACCCACAGAACCATGAGAAGGAATACATATTTATGGCATTAAGCTATTAAGTTTTAAGGTGGTTTGTTGCACAGCAACAGAGTAAAGTAACTGAACACAGGAAATTGAATAGTAATATGATATTATTGTCTAATCCATATTCAAAATTGTAAAATTTTCTTAAAAATTTTTATAGCCTTTTTTCCCCCTTCCCAATCCATTTTCTAATCTAGGATTATGCACTATAATTAGCTGTCATCTCTCTCTCTTTTTAAACTTTCACAACATTTTACTATTATTTTTGATATGTAAAGAGGTGTTTATAATTAATGTATACAACTTGATGATTTTGGAGATAAGTGTATACATTCTGAGGCTATCACCACAATCTGTGTCATAAACCTGTCTATTGTCCTGCCTACATATTATTATATTACTATTATTATTATTATTTTTGTGATAAGAACACTTACCTACCCTCTTAAGAAATATTTCTTGCTTTAATAATTTTATTGAAATAAAGCTATGTCAATAGCTTTAGAGAGATAAAGCATGTCACTATTTTACTTTCTCTCATTAGTAAATTAAAATGTTTACATGTATTTAAAATTTTTCAATTACAGTTTACATTCAATATTATTCTGTATTAGTTTCAGACTCATAGCATAGTGGCTAAAAATCATGTACTTAACAGAGTGGCCTCTTGGGAAATTTTGAAGTATACAATATGGTATTGCTAACTATCATGTTGTACAGTAGGTCTCTAGGATTTATTTATGCTGTATAACCAAAACTTTCTTCTCATAGACTAATACATCTGCTTTCCCCTCCCCTCAGCTCCTGGCAAGCACCATTCCAGTCTCTTCTTTCAAGAGTTTGTTGTATTTTTTAAATACTCACCTGAGATTATTTTTTCCATTGCTTTTTTTTATCCTGACCCAAGGACATTTTCCCATTTTTATTCAGATAGAGTAGGAAGGAGAGAGAGAGAGAGGGAAACATCAATGTGAAAGGGACACATCTAGTGGCTGCCACCCACATGTCCCAACCAGGGCCGGGGACAAACTGCAACCAAGGTACATGCCCTTAGTGGGAACCGAACCCTTTCTGGACTGCAGACTGACGCTCTAACCGCTGAGCCAAACCAGCCAGGGCATTTCCATTGTTTTTTAGAGAGAGTAGAAGGGAAGGGTGTGTGATGAGGGGGTGGAGGAGAGAGAGAGAGAGAGAGAGAGAAACATCAGTGTGAGGGAGATGCATCAATGGATTGCCTCCCACGCAACCCTGGGGATCAAACTTGTAACCCAGGTATGTGCCCTTGACCAGGAATCTGACCCAAGACTCTTCAGTGCACAGGCTGATGCTCTAACCACTGAGAAACACCAACCAGGATGAGTTTGACTATTTTAGGTTCATTGTATAAGTTGTACCGTAGTATTTGCCCTTCTGTGTCTGGCTTATTTCACTTAGCATATTCTCCAGGTTCACAGATGTTGCAAATGGTAGGGTTTTTTCTTTTTAAAGGGTGAATAGTATTCTATTGTATGTATATTCCACATTTTCTTTATCCATTCATCCACTGATGAACAGTTAGGTTGCTTCCATGTCTTGGCTATTGTAAATAAAGCTACAATGAACATGGGAGTGTAGATATCTCTTTGAGATCCTGCCTTCTGTTCCTTTGGACATATAGCCAGAAGTGGGATTTTTATATCTTATGATACTCCTATTTTTAGTTATCTGGGGAACATCCATACTATTTTCCGTAGTGGCTATACCAATTTACATTCCTACCAACAGTATATAAGGGTTCCCTTTTCTCTATATCTCTGCCAATATGTGTTATTTTTTTCTTTATCCTTTTTTGATAATAGCTCTCTTAACAAATGTGGGGGGATTTCTTATTGTGGTTTTGATTTACATTTCCTTAATAATTAGTGATGTTGAGTAACTTTTGATACACTTGTTAGCTATTTGTATGATTCTTTGAAGAAATGTCTATTCAGTTCCTTTGGCCATTTTAAATTGAGTTATCATATGTCCTGATTTTAAAATATATTACAAAGCTACAGTAATTAAAATAGTATGGTACAGGCATAAAAACAGACCTATAGAACCATGAAACACAATAACAGAGTCCAAAATTAAACCCATACATATAAGGTTAATTGATCTTTTATAAGAGTGCCAAGAAAACACTGTGGGAAAAGGATAGTCACTGAAGCAAGTGGCGTTGAGAAAAACAGATATCCACTCGCAGAAAAATGAAATCGAACAATTAGCTTACACCATCCCCCAAAGTCAACTCAAAAATCAACTCCAAACATAACCAATCCAATTTAACCAGGATATGGGATATATATGAATAAAACTGTGTGGTAATTCTGTCACATTAAAGGATAGTGACTGGTTTGGTACTGACTGTTGCACCACCCAGGCATTTATTGGATGTTGTGTGAATAGAACTCAGTGGCTGTGTGGCACATATATTTGGCCATAGCTTCCATTTGGGTGGTTGGGTTGCTACACCCTGGTTTTCCCTGGGCACAGGGGAGAGAGCCCCACAGTAACAAAAATTGTCAACCACCCTCTCCTCAAGGCCAGATGGGCATGTTTTGTTTTCCACTTGTACAATTGTTTGGGTGCAGTCTTTGTTCCCCTCATTGGCCTACAGGACATTATATTACACATAGAAGGCCTTTCTAAATTCACCCAATTAGCCTTAAGTGATAGCCAGCAAAGCTCGTTTTTACTGAACACTGAAATATTTCTAATGAGAAAAGCTTTCTTCCAAAATAGAATGGCCTTGGACATTATCACGGCCTCGCAAAGAGGCACCTGTGCCATTATTCAAACAAAATGTTGTGTCTTCATACTTGATGTGTCTGCTAATATATTGTCTTTATTAAATTATACGAGGGCACAAGTGGATGCCCTGAGTCATCTAACCCCCAGCCTAGGCGATGTAATAAATCCGTGGTTCAGATCATGGGGCTCTTGGTGGAAGAAATGGGGAATCATTATCTTAATCTGTGTTTTCTCTTGCATGTGCTTTTTTGTTGCTATGGTATCTGCCTCCAAGGTAGCCAGATAGTCACACAAAATGAGTGACCTCTATGCTAGTGAAACCCCTTGCTGACACTCAGGGCATATTGCAAAACAGGGGGGCATATGAAATTGTAAGAGCCAATCACAAGGTATGGAGTGTTGGAGGAGGTCATTGAGAGAATATGATGGCTGAATGACCCACACATTGGACCAGGCCATCAGAGGTTCCTCACGCCCTCTCCTCTTCTTGGAATGTACACTCTGCCCAGTGTTTCCACAGAGGGGGGCCCTTTCAAGGATGCAGCCCTGAGAAAGTAAGATGTTGTTGAGACCACCTGGATGGTATATGACCACCCAGGTAAGGCTTTACACAAACTGTGAATATTCTAGCAGGCACTGCCTATTTTGTGGCTGCCCACTACAAGCCTTGTATGTAACTTTCCTTTTTCTTAAAACTGTCGTCTACCAATCGGGAATAGCCTGCCTCTTTCTTTGGCATCCAGATTCAGATTTCACCTGGGAAGCTGCTGAGGGTATGGACATCAGAATGTTGCCTATCATAGTGTCCTGGGTCTGGCCAAAATTGCTGGTCCTTTATATGATTCTCACCTGCTTAGTTTGGAAGTGGCTGGCCTGAGGCAGGTCTGACCTTGGGCTGAGTGGCTCTCTGTGGGTGAAGCAGATCCTAACAGGGAAGGCAGTTGGAGGCTGTCTGCTGATCATCCTCCCCACGTCTGGGCAGCAAGTGCTTTTGGGAAACTCCTCTGTGTCTACCACACCAACATACTAAAAAAGTGAGTGATATGTATTTCTCTGAGTTAACATATGCTCTTCTCAGTTAGTTAAAACTAATAGTGTACATTAATGTGGTAGTATTTTTTCCCTAAAAAGCTATTATTAAATTTATGATGCACACATAGCCAATGCCATTGCAGAATGGGGAAAATACAGCAATTGATTGAGTCGTTAAATGAAAAGTGGTCGTTAACTTGTTTGAAAATTTCCTGTCCTATTCCATCTATTTCATAGACTAGGAAAAAACCTTGAAAACTTTACTTTCAAAAGAGTTACTTCTCTCATTCAAAGGAAATGATAGTAGAAAAACCAAAATAATCATTTGATATTTTGATATCAAGGTTCCTGTGGATTTATTTAAAAGAGCAAGTTGAATAATACCTTACAGAGAGGCAGAAAGCATGCAAGAAGAACAAGATAAATAATGGAAAATAAAAAGTTTTTTTTTTTTTTCCAATGGTAAGGAAGCTGGGGCTGTCCAATACATCACGGAGACAAGTGAGCGGTGATCACAATAAAAGATATTCTGGGAATGGATATCCCCACAATTCAAGTGACTGGCCTCAGTCCAGGTCTTTATTTCTAGGTCTTAAACATGATATGTGTCTGAGCATCACCAAAGGTATTTTTTTTTATTGGAAATTGCTATAACTAAGGACAGATATGATTGGAATTTGGAAGGCAGCATTTATCATTGCTAAATTGGATTGCTTATATTTATAGTTCTTTCAAAAGTACCAAACATGGAAAGTTTCCACTTGCAACAATTCTACAATATTATATGTTAGCTCCAAAAATATGAGAATGTGGTGCTTTTGAGACTTGATTTTATAAAGACAGTTTGGCGAATATACGTTGTGCCTAGAAATCTGATACCAAGAGGCTGCATCAGTTTGGGTCGTTCAGTGGCACGTACCTGGGAATGGGCTTGAGAAAATGAAATAAACAGTGGCAGTAAAAATGCTCAGACTGCAGGCTGGTAAACTATGACCAACAAGAACAAAATTATGAAATGTCTATAAAAATTATCCAAGGTAAATATACGTAATAAATTCTACAAATGTGGAATAAAGACTAAATGCCAAAATGTTTTCTACAAAACTGGGTTTATAGAATGCTACAGTGTAGGCTGAGACAATGAAAATATTTTTTATTTTTAAAAAAAATGTGTATTTTATACAGCGTAGCTGCTTGAAAGCTGTTGAACTGTGTTCCTAAAATGTCTAAAATGCTAAACTATCATTAAAATCTGTATATTTTTATTAACCAACAATCATGACTTCTAGGGCTATGAAAACAAAATGAACAAATACAAGTGAATATTCAGAACTGTGTTCTAACCTGACTTCATCATGGTTTTTATTTTTTATTTTTTTTATCCTCACCCAAGGACAATTTTGTATTTATCTTTAGATAGAACTGGAGGGAGAAAGGGAGGAAGAGAGAGAGAGAAACATTGATGTGAGAAAGACACATTGACCAACCAGACACATTGACCATCTGGGGCCGGGGACAAACTGCAACCGAGGTATGTGTCTTTAGTGGGAACCGAACCAGGGTCTCTCTGGTCCATGGGCCGGCGCTTCAACCACTGAGCCAAACCGGCCAGGGCTTTATCATGAATTTGATCAAAGCTTCAAGACACACCCAGCAGTTATTGCGCGTGGAAAGGCCCCATTGCCTTATTTTGCGGAGAAAAACAAAGATGCTTTCAAGAGATAAGTCTGGGGGCTATATTTGCCAAATATATAAATGAAAAGTGTTAAATAGTTTCTTGAAGATCATTTCTACATAATTTCAGAAAATGAGCAATTTGTATAATGTCAAGCACCATTAATTGAAATGTGCCCTTGTTTTGATAAATTTGCCTTATGTACTTGATCTAGAAGCTTTTTTGATGATGTAGTCCATGCTTCTAGGTTGAAAAATACATGTGAGGAGTATTTATTTTGACTCAGTTTAGCAGCATGGTGCTTTCAGTAGAATATTGTACTGTGTATCAGGAAATTCAGACTCAGGTACTGAATTATGGGATAACATACATTCACAAACAATAATATTTATAATAATAATAATAACAGCATTGATAATATCAAGCCCCAAATTTAAAATGCCAAAAGAAATAATGGCAATAAACATACTAGTTTAGAACTATAAAAACTGATTAAAAAAAAAACAAACTTGCTCAATGGACCAGACATTTTATTCCCTAAAACTAATAATATAAAGGTACCTATGTTTATAACTGTTCTAAACAGAAACATCTCAAAATTAGTGTAGCCTGTGGGTTTGACACAAGGTTTGATGAGAGATGGAAATTGAGGAATATCAAAATAGTTATTTTGCTAAGTGGAATAGTTTCAGAAGGGCTAATGGGAAATATTATGGAGAATCTATCACACTTAGATATCAGTTAAAATGTTACTACTTCCTGCTCCTTGTCATACACCAGATATTTCTAAGCCTAATAGAAGATAATACAATGTATTTGGCCAGTAGAGTTAAATTGACTTGAGAACAGATTTCTCTGAACTGCAAAAACAAATATAATTATACATCCAGGCCAAGACATAGCAAGATGTTTCTTTAAAATAAACAAAGAAATAGCTTGGAGACAATCATGAAAAATTGACTACAGTGGCAATATCCACCCGCTGAAGATATATAGAAGCCACAATTTGAAAGGTTCCCAAATGTCACGGAAACAATATGGCCTTGAGAAGAGATAAATCAGACAGATGGAAACATGCAAATGTCACCTATTGGAAATCTGAACAGGAGGTGACTGATGTAATAAAAGCAGCTTGTAATCAGGAAACTCAGGCCCTGACTTACGGCAGATTACTGGTACAAGAATTTCATGACAACACCTCGAAATGTTGCAGGTTGTACTGTGAATAAATCAGAGGAAGACTGAATGTAATAAGACTTGAAAACAAGTGACAATCGTAAATAACACCATTTTGAAGTCACTACAATTTAGATCAGTAACATTTTACTTACTTTCTGTAAACCATTCCCATGAATCTGAACAAATAAATAAACAAATGATTATAGATTTTATTTGCCTCCAGGTACTTCATTTTCCAGCCAACCTCCCTCCCTCCCACACACCTTTACTTTTCCCTGGTCCCTGTCATTGCTAATGCTCTCTGCTTTTTATGGAATCCCTACTTCCCCATTTCTACACATCCAAATCTTACCTTGACCTGCTGTCTCCATGAAGCCAGTTCTGACCATCCCTAGTCAGATACGATCTCTTCCTTATCTGAAACTTTAGAGTCGTAACTCACTTATGACTTTTGCTTTTGACCTCATATTATAGCTCTTATGTACTTATACTATTTCCTTATTAAAATATAATTTCCTCTAGGGAAGAGTTTAATCTGAATCATTCTTATGTTCTCCGCAGCAGCTAACAGTATCTTGTATATACAGTAAGTATTTGTTAAATGAATAAACAAACCATGTTCTAATTTCCAAAACAATTAATAAACTAAGAAATATGATTGAGTCTCCTCATAATTATTCTAGTTCTTTGCAGGATTTATGAAGGTAGAGGTAGTCTCTGCCATTCGTTGCTTTGCATCACAAGTTGTGCTACCCATTTGGCAAGCACATGGTAGCTCATTAATATTACCTAATATTCATGCCTCCATTATGAAGTTTATTTCATCTGTTATTAGCTTTAGCCTGTGCATCAGGGTACTAAGTTGTATCTTTTTTTTTCAATCCTCACCTAAAGATATGTTTTGCTGATTTGTTTTTAGATAGAGAGGAAGGGAGAGAGAGAGGGTGAGGGAGAGAGAGAGAGAGACATTAATCTGTTGCCTCCCATACCTGCCCTTACAGGGGATTGAATCTGCATCCTAGGTATGTGCCCTGACCAGGAATTGAACCAGCAACTTTTTGTGCATGGGATGACACCCAACCAACTGAGCTGCATTGGCCAGGTTGTTTTTACTTTTTCAAAAAATGAGTTTTATTTTTATGTCGTAGTTAAAATTTTAAGGCTAGTTTGCAATTTACATAGTTTTGGGTCAAATAGAACATGTGGAAACATTTGTGCATATTATTATTTTTTGAACATTGAATAGTTGGCAACACTTTAATATTAGAAAAATTCCCATTAACCCTCACTTCCCCCACCCCTGATTTCTGACTTTTCTTGAAATATCAGATCTGACAATACCCTGTCTCCATTTTTTTTTTTTCAGAGCAACAATCTGCTGGATTCAGACGTGGACATGGAATGTTTTCCAGTTTTGGACTGTTCCTACCAGGTCCCTATCACTCATTTATATTCTTTATTTGGCCATTTTAGATCTCTGAATTTATTATTTTTATTTTAAAGCTTCTTTTGAAAAGATAGGATGTAGCAGAGACTGCTTACTTGCATTAAAATAGATTTCTCTGTCCTGTGCATGGAGCTAGACTATTTTTCTTAGCCAACTTTACAGTTAAGTGTGGCCATGAGACTGAGTTTAGCCAATGAATGGAGAAGTAATATGTTTTCAGCCTACTCCATGCAGACTTCTCCACTGTCTTCCTCCTTTGGATGGCTGGATGCAGACGGACATGGGACCTGTGTATTGGCAGAGACACAAAGCTGAAGGAGCACGTCCTTCAACGACTGTCTGTAGGAGAGCTGAGCTCCTGGCTGCTGTGGCCCTAAGTGTTATGTGAGCAAGAAATACATTTTAAAAAGGTTTCTAAGCTTTAATTAAACCGGAGAGATTGAAAAGTATATTGACACTTTTCTCAGAATTGTATTGCAAG
Source organism: Molossus molossus (assembly GCF_014108415.1). Taxonomy (NCBI): domain Eukaryota; kingdom Metazoa; phylum Chordata; class Mammalia; order Chiroptera; family Molossidae; genus Molossus; species Molossus molossus. The sequence goes on along the minus strand of NW_023425345.1, from coordinate 61,027,368 downwards.
TTCCAGTTTTTTATCTTGCAATTGTAGGAGTCTAGTATAGGTTCATGGTTTGAAGTAGAACATGATCAAACCTTATTTATTTAGGTCTTTTTGTTATGGCAGGTAGCCTACCCTAAATAACCCAGCATGCTAATGATTTGGTAACTGTTCATGGCATCGGATCCATGAGCCAACAAATGTCAAGCAGGCAGAAGACAAGTGAGAATCAATGATGATGGTGCTATTGGGTCTGAGTGTCTGGAATGCAGGAACTAGTAGATACAATGTGTTAAGAGAAAAGGATTTTGGAGAGAAATATTGGGTCATCCCTGAGAAGTCCTATCATTAGCATCAACAACAAACCTTTATTGAGCACCTGGTTTAGTGATGTGAGTTCATCTCTTAGGCCAGTAGAACAGTTGTGAATTCTCTGCTAGTTTTATTAAAATGTGTTGAGAGAAAAAGAAAATCTCAGTTTCAACTAACATGAGCAGGCTCTTCGAGAGCCCTGGGCTAGCCACACCATTTCACTTATGTATTTCTCAATTACTAGATTGCAAGTAGAATTAATTCAAATTAAGTTTTTGATGTTTATTATAGTTTACATATTCGTTTTAGGTCAAATTTTGGGACTATTAAATTAATTATTTATCTAGGTATGACTTAGAATTATGTGTTTGTATGCTCATAATATATTGGTCCTAGCCTCATTGTTGTGTAGACCATTATACCCATTTATAATATTTGAAACATAGTTTTAATTGACCAGAAACTGGTATTTATAATAATCTTTGAATTGTTTATCAGGGCAGGCCTCTGTGAGGAGAGGCCTGGACGTTTCTTGCTGCTCTGCCTGTGACTGTACAGGTAACTTCAACTTTGACTATAAAGACAAAGAAACCAATTCATTTTGACCTTCGATGCATTATACCTGGCTGGAATGTACTTGATGGCACACAACCCCACATGTAAGATTATTTTTATAGTTTGATTAATGGTAGTCCATTTTATAACATAAAGTGTCAAGAACACATTGCAATAAAAGGAGAGAATACCTGGAATCTTTTAAATGTGGAGTTTGGATGGAAAGATCTGTCTGTCGAACTGAGAACCATCCTGTTACTGATTTATTATGTAGAATTTATTCAATAATAACAGCTGCAGGGGGCAAATGCTATTTTAGTGTCATGGAATGTTATAATTCAAAGAGACCATTGACTCTTGGTGGGTCTACCCAACTTACTAGCCTTCTTTGGAGTTTGCCCCATGGCTTTTGCTGAAGAGGTAGAACTAGGCTCCGTTTACCTTATCCCTTTGGCCATAACTAAAGTTAACTGTCCACAATAGGAACAGAGAGTTGATTTAAACTGAACCAATCAAATTAGTTCACTGTCTTCTGTTTGAACCAAGAGCTGTAGGGACTGAGGTAGACAATTAGTGGCTTTGGCACAGTTTATAGTTAGGAAATGAATGGGTCAAGTAATTACACTAAAAAAGAGACTTCGGGCTTAGATAGGCATCAAAATATTAGCTTCGTTATTAGTAAATCCGAGTTGGAAAATAACACCTGGACCCAAGACTAAAATGGGCTAGCTTTCTATTCTTTACTCCCTAGTTAACGTGTCCAGAAAGAGCAGCTAGAATTCTGTAACTACTGCCCTCTGGAAGGGGATGACCGAGTGAGCATTCTGTACAGACATCACACACCCCTGGATTAACAAGATCCTGATTCTATTTACACAAAGACCTTCTCAATCAGATAAGTCACTCTCAGGGAGAGAAGTGAGAGGAGGGTGTCAGGATGTACTTCTTTCCCAATACCCTGTAAACAAGGAAAAATTTCCACTGTCGTGGACCAAGGCAGGAATCTGGGGAGGAGGAGACACGTACTTCTTCTACATGGCCTTGAGACATGTGAGGAAGGTAATGTTACATGTAAGGCAGTGTTATAGGGGAGTAGAAATTAGGATTGTGCCGAGAGAGAAAAATAAGGACAGGAGAGGGGAGAGATCATAGAGCTGCCAGAAAAAGTGGAATGAGAAGTTGCCTGACAAAGAGATTACAATATTAGGTTGAACCATATGAAATTTTAATTTTGGGGGTCGAAATGGTCAAGTCTAGGCAATTTCCTATGAGTCAGTCTCATGCACCGCAACAGTGGTAATGGTTTTGTGGGTGTGACAGGTGAAGGGTCTTCTCATGCAGACAATTGTCTAGTCTCCGGTCTAGACTTAAATCTAGGGAAGTGACTCACAAACCCCAGTTGACAACTACGTTGAAACTTGTCTGTGCAAAATGAAAGAAGTAATATAGTGTGAAAAAAAATTTTTTTTTCAAAAAAGTTAAATTTCTTTCATTTTAAAATCCTGAGATCAGAAGACTTTGGAGGGTTAAAATACCTTTTTTTTTTTTTTTTTGGTAAAATGATATTTTAGTAGTTGGTACTTTTAAAGTCTACTTAGTTGGGAAAAAAATGATGGCAAGTATACATCAACCTTCAAAATCATTCTTGGTATTTTACTATTCTGCAAAATCTGGCCCTGGCCAGTTTGGCTTAGCGGTTAGAGCGTCGGCCTGTGGTCCGGAGAGACCCGGGTTCGGTTCCCGCTAAGGGCACGTACTTCGGTTGCAGTTTGTCCCCGGCCCTGGTTGGTCGTGCGGGTGGCAGCCACTCGATGTGTCCCTTCACATCGATGTTTCTCACTCTCTCTCCCTTCCTCTCTCTCCCTCCCATTCTATCTGTACAAAAAATGGAAAAATATCCTCGGGTGAGGATAAAAAAAAAAAAAAAAAAAAAAAAAATCTGAATGTTTAGAAACCACCCGAGGGCACACCAAATAACCAGAAGCAGTATGACACAAAAATAAGCAAGTTGGAAAAATTAAAGGCTGTACAGGCCATTAATTCACCCTGGAGTCTTTATTCCTTCTTTTATGGACTCAATACCTTGTGGAGCCTCAAAGGGTGTTTCTTGCTACCCTTAGGGGAAGTAGGTCTTCCATTCTGGGTCTTCTCTGCTGCTGTCCCATGTACCTCTCCTCTGACTGATAAAGGAGCACAGCTCTACCTTGTGATCCATTGTTAGGGAGCAATGTTTCTCCAGTTCTCTCCCCACTGAAACCTGAGCAAGAAGATTACAGAGAAGTTACCCTTCTACCCCTGTTACCCTCTCACCTTCCCTTCCTCCAGCACAACAGCATATCTGATTATCACGGCGATTTTTCAAGTTCTCTAATGAAGGGTCTTACAGGTCTCAGAACTGGTAAGAAAACAGAGATGAAGATTTTACCTTACTTCCTTTCCCTCTCGTAGTACAGACAGCAAGAACCTTCCTCTAATCAAGGTTTCAAAGGGCCTCCTTTCTTGAGTGACTTCTCTTGCGGTCAACTTTTCTAAGTTCCCCATCTTTTTCTCCATTCCCTCGTCATGGAATGGAGTTTCCATGCCTGTCCCCATTTCTTGTTGTGTCTTGAGGGCTTCAGGCTTGGGTGTCTTCAATCTGGAGATGAAAGGGGGGCCTTTTGCCCCATGGATGGAGGAGAAGTAAGATCTGCCAGTTTGGGTTCAATCTGCCCTCCAGCAGGTCTGTGGTTATTTCCTCAGTAATTTTACCTAAGAAGCAAGGTAAGAATAAATTTTTTTTTTTCATAGAAAATATAGTATTATTTCAAATGAATTAAGTATATTTCCTTTATTAGCATGATGTGACCTTGCCTGTTGCACAACAAAAATATCAACAACAGGATTATTTTACAACAAAGATTTTGACCCTTTTTTTGGATCTGGCTTTATTATTATTTTTAAATACATATAATTATTGCAGTTGTAAATGATTCTCTTTTCTCACTCTGGAGGGGTGGTGTCAGTTCCAATTAAACTCCATAAGATTCTAAATCTCCTGGCTAGTAGAAATAGGATAAAGAGCTTGTGTTACCTATTTGTCCCACCACTTACATGAACCATATTTGGCACAGTGATGCAGAGAAGAATAAGGTATAGGAGCAGCCCTTCAAAAGCTCAGTCTAGATGAAACTCTATGATTACAAACATTTGTATCATCTGGTACTAAGTAGCATACGAGCCAGGAAACAGAATTTAGTTGTTCAATGCAAAACATTCATGATACTGAGACAACTTTAAAGTCATAGAGGATTCGTGCAGAATAGTTTGCAAAGGATTTTCACTTTTAATATCTCATTTGACCCATGTGATTATGTTGTGAGATAGATGTTGTTATTCCATTTTACGGATAATTAAAGCTCAGAAAGCTGAAGTAATTTGGTCAAGGTCACCCAGCTTCTTTCTGAGAGGCAGAACTGGTATCCATATTGTAATTAAAAGCTACATATTGCCTTTGACTGCTGTGGGCTATATTACCAGATTACATGTGGCTGAGAATGTATATTAACAATTAGGTCTTAAATTTAAGCTAATAAAAGATTTTAGGGCTGTATTATACACATAAAACCAAGGAAGTTATTGAAAATAATTAATACAAAAACTAGGAGAATAAAACTCTGGCCAAAAGAACACAAGTTCTGATGTTTGAGAAACGTAGTTAAACAGCGACGGCTCCTGAAATTACTCTTCCCCAAAACAAAGATATGCAGAATTTATGCAACAATTACAATTATTGTTAGAGGAATTGCTCAAATAAATGTGTAGACCGAGTAAATCAACACTATTATGATTTTGGAGAAAGAGGTTCAGTAGTCAATAGTTAAATGTCTCAAGCAAGATGAAATTCATTACAGTGGTAAGTAAATTTATTCAATTGCACTGACATTTGAAATACAACTAGACTAGTTTCAGTTTGTTTAAATAGTTAAAGCCATTGTGAAAAGGGCTACCTAAAACAATCGGCAGCACATCAGAAGACAGTGTTTCTATATCTCAGCTATTAGGATCTAGCTTGGACTAAATTATTCATGCCCCACTCTTCCTCACTTCCCCAACTCTGCACCTGGTAGGGCTGGGATAGTGACAGAAAACTTCAGTGCCTACAAGAGCACTGTGGGTGATTTAAATCAGGGAGATGGGCCAGGTATAAACAGAGACTGCTGGGCACTGCCCATATCCTTGGGATCCAGCCCATCTATCTCGCCTAGACTCACATTTCTTTGTGCTACAAGCGAGCTGTAAATCTCTTCCCCATCCAGCTGCTCATCCCATAAAGGTCAAGAGAAAAGCCTTTGGAAGCAGACAGATGTGCTATTCGAGGAACTTATTTATATTCCCACTCATTTTTCTTGCACCTAAACTAGGGATTATAAAACTCATCTTCATTGTAGCTATCTTCATCACTCAGAGTTTTCATTGTTTCACTGTCTCAAAGGAAAACCTGCTGATCTACTTCGTCGATGAACTCATGGTGGCGGGACCTGGCAAATGGGCAGTAGCAGGTACTCTAGATGCCCTGGCAGAAAATATGTGGTTTGAGAGTAGGAGAAAAATCCAAAGAGAATTCAAACTCAGTCACTTTGGTGAAGTTTCTGGGAGACTAGCAATCTGAGGTGTGAAGGGATATCCCCTCCCAAGTACTTCTAAGAAAGAGACACAGCGCATCAAGGGTCACTTTGGGGACAACAGAGCCCACATTTGGAATCTATGTACAGAGGATACTCCTGACGTTACCAATATGAGTGAGGCCAAGAGTGAGAGAAGCCACTGCAACTGGTCTGAGCCTCAGAGCAAAGCTGTCCTTTAATCTTTATGAGCCAGCAGGTCAATGGCGATGGAAATGTCTGTGGCAGTTTGGGATGCCCTATGCAGTCTCTAGCTGACCCCTCTATGAATATCATACACAGGACAAGCTTGTAGTATTTGGAAGTAAATATTCTACTGTTGAGAAACTGCTCATAGCCTGCTAAAGGGCTCCACTAGACATTGAAAGTCTGATCATGTGAATTTAGCCTTTAATACGACCTAGGTATTCTCTGCTCCATCAGGCACCAATGTTAAGTGTGTCCATCACTCAGTCATCAGGTGGAAAGGGCATAAATGACATGAGGTCTACTCTTGTTCTGTGGGCATGGATACATTTTAATTACCAGCGATGGCCCCTGTTAAGAGCAGGTGGTTCATTTTCCTAATGTACTCACTCCTGTTGAGGTGTCACTTCTCCATTCACCTGCCAATGGCCTCCTTTACAGTCTTCTATAACTAGCTAACTGAGAAAGAACAAGTTCAGTTCAGGTATGCACATGGCTCTTTCTTCCAGTATTGCATTGCACAAATGACCTCCTGCAGCAGTGTAACCCCAGAGAGGGGTGGACCTGAAGGACAAGGAAGACAAAAAAATCCTTCTAGCGGGCAGAAATTTGGGTGGTATTCTATTTTGTTTGTCTGGAAGGAGAGAAGGTTAAGAATCATGGACCCATTCGTGGATAGAAGCTAATGGTTTGAGTGGATATTCAGGGATTTGGAAAGATCATGATTGAAGGATCAGTAAGAAGTAGTTTTAGGGAAGAGAAATGTGGGTAGACCTCCAAGAATGGGCCCAGAATGTAAGACTGTTTATTTCTCACATAAGCAGTCACCAAAATGCTCCTTCTGTTGAAAAAATATTTAATAACCATGTGGACAAGATGACTTTCTTTGTAGATTTCACTAAATCTCTGTCACTAGCCACCCCAATGCTTGATCAATGGGCTGATGAACAAGTGACTACGGTGGCAGGGATGGAAGTAATGCATGGACTAAAAATCACAGAATTTATTTTACTCAGTCTGATCTGGCTAATGCCCATGCTCGGTGTCCAATCTGCACCATACTTAAAGGAAACTTGGAAGCCACCTAGTGGCAGGTCGTTGAGGTCAGACCCTTTCCATTACAGAAACTGTTCTTATAAATAGTTATTTATCCTGGATCTTATTTTGTCTTCCCTGTTGCCATCTTTCTCCAAGCACTCTAGTTTATGGACTTTGTGAATGCCTTAACCTCAGTTATGGTATCTCATAGAGCACCAAGTCTGACTGAGTAATGAATTTTATGTAAAACGTGAAAGACAGTGGGTGGCCCTGCCCGGTGTGGCTCAGTTGGTTGAGTGTTGTCCTGTGCACTGAAAGGTCACAGGTTTGATTGCGGTCAGGGCACATGCCCAGGTTGCGGGCTCGATCCCGGTTTGGGGTACAAGCAGGAGGCAGCTGATCAATTTTTTCTCTCACATCGATGTTTCTCTCTCTCTCTCTCCCCCCCCTCTCCCTTTTTCTTTCTCTCAAGTCAATAAAAACATATTTTTAAAAAGACAACAGATGGACTTGCATGGAGTAAACTGGTCTTAGCATGCACACCATCACTCACAGACACATCATTTCCCTGCTGCCTCTCTTAGCTAGCATAAACTCTGTTCTCTGCAACTGAGCCCTGACGGACACAGGCAGCACAGACCAAGTTCCTCAAATTATGTGGACAGATGGCTCTATGCACAGGTAAAAGCAATTTTAACCTGTGCCTTTTAATAGGTAGCATTTTGAGAAAGTTTCAATGGCAGCTGATTGTAATGTACTCCCAAAATATTTCATTGTTTTCTTAATACTAAGCGAATTTGAGAAAGGAAAAAAGAGAACTGGTGTAAATTCTTCGGGAGTTTAAGTTAAAAAAAAAAAAAAAAGGAAAGTTAAGCTAGCAATAATAATAATGTTTACTGAGTGTGTATAACTCAGTATGTGGACAAATCATTGAATATTTTATAAATTTATAATAACAATTTGTTCTCTTAAACATGTCCTAAAACTATTAGAGATGTTAATGTGGTATTTTGTGATTCATAAAAGTGCTACAGAATAGAAGTACAAGCAAGCCTGATATAACGTGACAATTATATCCATCATTTTTTTAAATCAGTGACTGAAATACTTTCTACAAACAGAATCCTCCCACTGAAGTTGAGCAGTAGTAAAAGCTGTCTGCCTAAAAGTCTCTAAATAGAAGCTTTTTCGGGTTAGCTTTAGAGACTGAAAAATTCGGGGAAATTTCAAAACCCAATAAAAGCTCTTCCTGAAACTCACCTGGTGCATCCGCTGACCTCTTCTTCTCTTTCTTATCATCAAGCACTAGAACTTCATAGTGTTTACTTGCAAATGACAGTTTTAAAACTTCACTGTGCTTTTATATACATGAGTACATGAAACAGAGTTTACTCTTGTATTATTATTTATTAATTATTAAAATTTTTTTTCTTTATTGATTTTAGAGAGAGAGGAAGGGAGAAGGAGAGAGAAATAGAAACATCGATGAGAGAGAACATCGATTGGCCGCCTCTTGGATGACCCCCACTGGGGATCGGGTCCACCACCTGGGCATGTGCCCTGATTGGGAATCAAACCGGCGACCTCTTGGTGCATGGGTTGGCACTCAACCACTGAGCCACACCGGCTGGGTATTATTTATTAATTATTGTATTATTTTTCATATGAACAACTGTAAACATCTTTGCTCCACCCTGTATCATCTTCAAGGATGTTAGTGCTGAGTCTTTGAACCCTGATGACTGTCACCGATAGCAGTGCTGTTTGGCAGGTCCCCAGTGATGGTGATGCCTCTGGTCTACAGACAGCATTTTCAGTAAGTAGGTTTTATGAACTGAACTTTAATGCTTCAGTCACCTTGTTTCTTTTCAAGTAAACAGCAAATAATTTGATTGATTCCTTTTTCTAATTGAGACAGATTATTTGGATATTGTACTTAACCCAGTCCCAGTGTCAACTCAGGATGAATTTATAAAAGAGGGAAAAGGCAGAAAAGTTGAGGTAATGATTTAAAATACTGACAGTTTAAAAAAATTACTTATTGATTTTAGAGAGGAGGGAGAGAGAGAGCAAGAGAGAGAGAGAGACATTGATTTGTTGTTCCACCCACTCTGCATTCATTGGTTGATTCTTGTGTGTGCCCTGACTGGGGATTGAACCCACAGCCTCAGAGGTGTGTCAGGAGATGCTCCAATCAACTGAGCTTCCTGGCCTGGAACTGGCAGATTTTTAACTCAGGGCTACCTAAAGTTCCTAAACTTGTTTTTTCACGTGAGTGTCATAACACCATAGAGTTGCTGAGGTTAAATGGAACAATATAGGTAAAATGTTTGGCAGAATGCCTGCACACAGGAAATGCTCAAATATCATCTGTTTTATTAGTTATTATCTTCAATGAGCAAACAGTCTCGATTCAATTTGATTGTGATTTATTGAAGTAGAAATTCTTGGCTAAAAATCTATTGGCTGTAATAATTAATGAGGTTGTTTTCTTAAAACCAGACCATCACCAATGTCATCATATGATCCTATCATTACCAAATAAGAAGCTGATAATTATATATAAAGCACTCCCCCTCAAAGAAAAATCATGAATATCAAAATTGGATACATTTGATTTTCAGATTACTTATATTTGGAAATTTTCTCATTTATAACTTTTGACTTAGATCTTTAAGTATCAGTATACTTATTTTTGTCATTGTTATGAATATAAGGAAAATAATATAAAGTATGTACATGTTGTCTTTATGAATATTTAACTGTGTAGTTGCACTAAAGCCTTGTAATGAGTTCTATAAACATACAGATTAGTATTCAATACATTGTGTTCCATTATTTATCCAGCATGTGAGACACTTGCGTTTCAACCTCAGAAACGTTTTTTTCTCTTCAAGGAGGTATTTGTACTATTGTCCATATCTGTAGAACTTCTAACACTGTATTTATGTAAAATTATACTTCAGTATAATTGCCTATGTAATTAACATTCAGGAAGAAATTATTTATTCAGGAGCACATTTCACAATTCAATTTCAGTCTGTAACAAAGAGGTTTTTAAATGTTAATCTTATTAAAAAAAATAGGGCAAATAGTAAAGGCTGTGGATTAGTACAAGAAGCAGCTACTTACAGCATTTTAACATTTTCCCTGACTGGGAATTACCTATTTTCTACCAGAGAGTCTGGGGATGCTTTAAATCTCACTGGGAAGTGTGGAGTTGAATCTTATATTTTGTGCACATCAGGTGACTAAATATAAAAGCAAAATGGTTATAGAGACATTTGCTGTTGGAGCTTTAAAAGAGAGAGAGAGAATAATGCACATTATGGTGAAGTTGAAAATGATCAAGAACATAAAAGGCAGAAAATAAAAATGGGAGGTATATTTTCAGTCTCGATTCTATGGAAATTTTCTGCCTTGGATAATAATCCTTTCAAAGCTTATGGACAGGATCCACACCTCCCCTCCACCAGCCAGCTTTAGCTCAGCAACATACAGTAACATCTCCTGAAGAACACAGGAACAATTTCTGTCACATGCCTGTTATTATAGGAATTGGTGAAAGTATAAGGGAGTCAAAAATAATCAGAAATACTGTCTTTTTATTTGCATGTTTTTTTCTGATTATAGAATCTCATGTTGAAATAAAATGCAATAATTTCATAAACATTCAACAGTACTTTAAGACATATAGTAACTTTATTTTCTAGCCATATTTGTAATACAAGCTTAAAATTTTCTTTATGATTTTAATTATTCTGAGATACCATTTAGTGGTTTGAGTTCATTTGTAAAATAAGTGTATAAATAAATACTTGTGTAGAAAGGTTATTGATGATGATACACAGAAATGAGATACCATATATGCCTGTTTGATCATAATATAATCATTCATTGTCATTGCCACTGTCTTAGTCCAAGCCACCGAAATCTCTAACCTCTACCGGCCTTTTCTCTGGAATCCCTGCTTACACACATACACCGTTGCCCACAGGGCAGTCAGAATTAGCTTTTCATTAACTTGGTTATAGCCACAGGCTCCCACCGCCACATTTATCCACCTACATGTGTCTGTTCCACTCCAGTCTCTATGTCCTCCTCTTATTTTGGAGAACTCTTTATTCTCCCATCCAGAGCCAACCCTCCACCTCTGAATGAGAAGCCATCTCTTTTCACTTATGTTAAACACACACACACACACACACACACACACACACACACACACACCCCACTCCAGATATTCTCCTTTCTCTCTCTAGCATCACTACTGTTTCCTTCACTGGGTCATTTTCATGAGCATATCTATCCAAACCTCCTCATATACTAATTTGCTCCAATTCTCCCGTTATCTCTGAACACATTTCAATCAGGCCAATACCCACCATCACTTGACTGAAACTATTTTATCAGAGTTTACCAGTGACCTTCATGTTGCAACATTCCACAGTCAATTCTTAGCCCTCATCTTCACGGAGCTATTGCTAGCATTCGGCACACCCGAAACACTACCCTCAGCAGGCTTCTGGGCCAGCACACTTTCTGGTTTTCCTTGTACCTCACTGGCAGTTCCTTTTTAGATCCCCTATAAACACTTATGTCCCACTTCCTCATTTCTTTCAAGTCTTTGCTCAAATTCCACATCATGCGAAGTCGTCCTATTCCACCTGTATCAGTCAGGATTCTTCAGAGAAACAGAACCAAGGGGGATAGGGAGAGAGATATTCATTACAAGGAATTGGTCACATGATTATGGAGGCTGAGAAGTCCCAAGACCTGCAGTTGGTCAGCTGGAGACCCAGGAGAGCTGGTTGTGTAGTTCCAGTCTGAGTCAGAAGGCCTGAGAACCAGGAGATGGCATGTGTTCCAACCCAAGGGCTGGAGCTCAAGCAGAGCCAGACTTTTTTTTCTATTTAGTCTTCAACTGATTGAATAAGGCCCATCTACATTAGAGAGGACAGTCTGCTTTACTTAGTCAGAGATTCAAATGTTAATCTCATCCACAAAAGACACACCCAGAATAAGGTTTGATCAAATGTGTGGGCATTCTTTATCCTCGTCAAGTTGACACACAAAATTAACCATCTCACCACCATATTTAAAATGGCACACCTAATTCCTTTCTCTGACTGTCTTCTCTCCATGGTACCCACCACCACCCACATATGCTTTGCTTGACTTACTTGCTGATTAAGCTAATGTCTCCTCCATTGGAACGGTAGTTCCATGAGGGCAAAGGATTGTGTGCTTGTTTATGTCTGTACCTCCTATTCCACAGTGTTTTGCACATAATAGATGCTAATTTAATGTATGTGTGAGTGAACAGGTGTCACTCCCTTGCTTAAAACTTTTCAGTGGCTTATTATTGCACATAAGATAAAATCCAAATTGCTTACCATGGTCTACAAACCCTGTGTGATCTGCCCATTCTTTCCTCTCTAACTTCTTGTGTCCCCCTCTCAATCCTTCTTTGAGTTCCTAGAACACACTCAGTTTTTTTCTGCCTTAAGGTTTTGATACTGTTCCTTTTTCCAGGAACACTGTTCCCACTTTCTTTGTGTATCTGGATTCTGTTATATTTTAGGTATGAAATTAGCTACTAGCTCCTCAGATAGGCCTTCCCTGACCATCATGTTTTCTATGTTTCTCTCTATTATTCTCTATTACTGTATTCTCTTTTTGAATTCATATCTCTGATTTGTGATTACATTCTTTCTTTTTAAATTGAATATAATTTACACACAATACATTTTTCTTTTTAAAGTGTGCACTTTATCGGGTTTTAGTATAATCACAAAGTTGTGCCTCCATCGCCATTATCTATCACTTTCATCGACCTCAAAAGAAACTCTGTGTCCAATAGCAGTCACTTCCACATTTCCCATTTACCCAGTTCCTCACACATACTAATCTTCTTTCTGTCTTTATGGATTTGCCTATTCTGGACATATTACTTAACTGGAATCACACAGTATATAACCTTTTGTGTCTAGCTTCTTTCATTTGGCATGATGCTTGCGCGGTTTGGCCATGTTGTAGCATGTGTCAGTATTGTGTTCCTTTTTGTGCCTCAGTAACATTGCATTGTATGGATAGACCACATTTTGTTTCTCCATTCATCAGCTGATGAACACTGGGTTGTTTCTGCATTTTGGCTATGATGAACAATGTTATTATGAACATTCATGTACAAGTGTTTGCTCGGAAATAAGTTTCCATTTCTCAATTTGTAATTATATATTTATCTACTTCTTTCCTCATTTAATTGTCAGTATTAGATAGAAAATATGTTCTCTGAGGTCAGCGTTCTTACTGTTATCCAGCCCTAAATCTTTAGTACCTCGCACCATTCTTGGCCCACAGAAAGCACTCAATACATTTGTTGGATAATAAAGGCTCACTGGTAAGGGGTTGCATGACTGGAAGCAGCCTGCCTCTCAACTCATAATTCAGTGTGTTGAAATGATCCCACCCAAGTGGATCACATGTTAGCATCAGATACTGACTTAAGCATTGTGGGGACATTAGAATCTCAGCTCAGACACCAGGTTGGAAAGTTCTGATTGCATTAGATGTGGCATTGGGCAAGTTCTTAATATCTGCGAGTATTATTTCTTTCCTCATTTATAACATGAACAGATTGAACTAGATTAGTTATTTTCCAAATATGTTTTATAGAGATGTGTGTGTGGGGGTAGCTCCAAGCTCCATTTCCCTGCTTTGACCAGAGTGACTCCAGTCATACTTTTTTGAGTAATAGGTTTCCACATATGATTTCACTTAAAAATGGTCATGGGAGCCCTGGTAGGTTTGACTCAGCGGTTAGAGCATTGGCCCGCCGACCAGAGAGACCCGGGTTCGGTTCCCGCTAAGGGCATGTACCTCCACTGCAGTTTGTCCCCGGCCCTGGTTGGGGTTGTGTGGGTGGCAACCACTCGATGAGTCTCTCTCATCGATGTTTCTCTCTCTATCTTCTCCCTCTAACCCTCCCGCTCTATCTGAAGATAAAAAAAAATGTCCTTGGGTGAGGATAAAAAAAAAAAAAGAAAAAGGTCATGGGAGGTATGCTGATCCTTAAATATTTTTTTAATTAATTAATTTATTTTTGTTACAGATGTTTCTCTTTTTTCCCCCACTGATGCCCCCTCTCCTTTTCTCCCTGCCCTGTACCCAGCTTTGTTGTCCATGTCCATTGTTCATGCGTACATGCATATAAGTTCTGTGGTTTATCTCTCCCCCCCATCCCCTCTTCTGGGGATTGTCAGTCTGTACCCCACTTCCACGTCTCTGGGACTACCCCATTCCTCAGATTGTTATGTTCATTATATTCCACAAATAAGTGAGATCATATGATACTTGTCTTTCTCTGTTTGGCTTTTTTCGCTTAATACTTTCCAGGTCCCTCCATGTAGTCTCAAAGGATAAGAGATCTTTCTTTCATACAGCTGCATAGTACTCCATTGTGTATATGTACCACTGCTTTTTTATCCATTCATCTACTGATGGACATTTGGGCTGTTTCCAGATCTTAGCTATTGTAGATAGTGCTGCTACAAACATGGGGGTACATATATTCTTTCTGATTGATGTTTCAGGCTTCTAAGGGTATATTCCTAGAAGCGGGATCACTGGATCAAATGGAAATTCAATTTTTAATTTTTTGAGGTAACACCATACTGTTTTCCATAGTGGCTGCACCAGTCTGCATTCCCACCAGCCGTGTACTAGAGTCCCCTTTTCTGCACACCCTCGCCAGCACTTGTTGTTTGATGATTTGTTGATGGCAGCCATTCTGACAGGTGTGAGGTGATACCTCATTGTTGTTTTAATTTGCATCTCTCTGATGATTAGTGATGTTGAGCATTTCTTCATGTGTCTCTTAGCCATTTGTATGTCCTGTTTGGAGAGGTGTCTATTTAGTTCCCCTGCCCATTTTTTAATTGGTTTTTTTGTCTTCCTTTTGTTGAGCTGTATGAGCACTCTATATGTATTGGAAATTAACCCCTTATCTGATGGATCATTGGCAATTATGCTCTCCCATAGAGTGGGCTGCCTTTCCATTTTGGTGGTTGTTTCTTTTGCTGTGCAGAAGCTTTTGAGTTTGATGTAGTCCCATGTGTTCATTTTCTCCTTTGTTTCTATTGACTTAGATGATGTATCAGTGAAAATTCTGCTGCGTATGATGTCTGAAATTTTGTTTCCTACATTTTCTTCTAGGACTTTTATGGATTCATGAATCACATTTAAGTCTTTTATACATTTTGAGTTTATTCTTGTGTAGGGTGTAATTTGATGGTCTAGTTTCTTTTTTTTTTTTTTTTTTTTCTTTTTGCATGTAGCTGTCCAATTTTCCCAACACTATTTATTGAAGAGACTGTCTTGATTCCTCTGTATGCTCTTGCCACCTTTGTCAAATATTAATTGAGCATATTTCCTTGGGTCCATTTCTGGGTTCTCTGTTCTGTTCCATTGGTCTATATGCCTGTTCTTGTGCCAGTACCAGGCTGTTTTGATTACAGTGGCTTTGTAGTATAAACTGAAATCTGGTAATGTGATCCCTCCAACTTTGTGTTTTTTTTAATGATTGCTGTGGCTATTTGAGGTCTTTTTTGGTTCCATATGAACTTTTGAAGTATTTGTTCTAGTTCTGTGAAGTATGTTGTTGGTATTTTGATGGGGATTTCATTGAATCTATAGATTGCTTTGGGTAGTATGGACATTTTAATAATGTTAAATCTTCCAATCCATGAACAGGGTATGTGCTTCCACTTTTTTATATCTTCCTCTATTTCTTTTTTCAATGACCTGTAGTTTTCTGCAAATAGGTCCTTTATTTCTTTGGTTAAGTTTATTCCTAGGTATCTTAATTTTTTTGATAACACTGAGGAGAAAACTATCCAGTGATGTCAGCGGGGTGTTGAAGTCCCCTGCTATGATTGTATTGCTATTGATTTCTCCTTTGGAGTTCTCCAGAAGATTTTTCATATATTTTGGTGCTCCTATATTGTGTTCATATATGTTTATCAAGGTTATATCTTCCTGTTGGATAGATCCTTTTTATATTATGTAGTGGCCTTCTTTGTCTCTAGTTATGGCCTTCATTTTGAAATCTATTTTATCAGATATGAGTATTGCTACCCCAGCTCTTTTTTCCTTTCTGTTTGCTTGGAAGATTTTTTCCCATTCCTTCACTTTCAAACTATGTGAGTCTTTTGTTGTGAAGTGGGTCTCTTGTAAACAACATATAGATGAATCATGCTTTCTCATCCAATCAGCTACTCTGTGTATTTTTATCGGAGCATTCAATCCATTTACATTTAAGGTGATTATTGATATGTACTTATTTATTGCCATTTTTGTTTAGTGTGGTTATATTTTTCTTCCTATTTCTCCTGCTAATTACAGCAGTCCTTTTAATATTTCTTGCAGTGCTGGTTTGGTGCTAATGTATTCCCTTAGCCTTTTTTTTTTTTTGGGAAGCTCTTTATTTGACCTTCTATTTTGAATGATAGCCTTGCTGGGTAGAGTAGTCTCGGATTCAGATCCTTGTTTTTCATGACCTTGATTACCTCATGCCATTCCCTTCTGGCCTGTAGTGTTTCTGTTGAGAAGTCAGCTGAGAACCTTATGGGGTTTCCTTTGTAGGTAACCTGTTGCTTCTCTCTTGCTACTTTTAGGATTCTCTCTTTGTCTTTAATTTTTGTCACTCTGATTGCTATGTGTCTTGCTGTGGACCTGTTTGGGTTCTTCTTACTTGGGGCTCTCTGTGCTTCCTGAACTTGAATGCCTTCTTCCTTCACCAAATTAGGGAAGTTTTCTGTCACTATTACTTCAAATATATTTTCTAACCCTTGCTCATTTTCTTCTTCTTTGGGGACTCCTATGATTTTCTGATTGGTTGATTTTTTTTCTACTCTATCTTCTAATTCACTGATTTGGTCCTCAGCTTCCTCTACTCTGCTATTTAGACTTTCCAATGTGTTTTTTATTTCTGATATGTCATTCTTCATTTCTTCTTGGTGGTTTTTAATTTCCAACTGGTTGATTTTCAACATTTCTATGTCTTTACTCATGGTGCTCATGTCCTTACACATGCTGTTGAGCTTCCTCAAGATCATGGCTCTGATGCTGATTCTTAAATTTTTTTTTTTTAATTGATTTGAGAGACAGTGAGAAACATTGATCACTTACCTCCAGTATGCGCCCTGACTGGGGATCAAACCCTTAACATTTTAATATACAGAACAACGCTCCAACCAACTGAGCCACCCAGCCAGGGCTTAAATAAATTTTTTTAAATCCTCACCCAAGGATATTTTTCTATTTATCTTCAGATAGAGAGAGATAAACATCGATGTAAGAGAGACACATAGACTCGTTGCCTCCCGCACTACCCTGACCAGGGCCAGGGACGAACCATAACCGAGGTAGTGCTCTTGGCTGGAATCGTACCCGAGACTCATTGGTCCACGGGCCGTCACTCTACCACTGAGCCAAACTGGCCAGGGATAAATATAATTTTAAAAGACCACTGGACACATCAGAAGAAGGTTAAGGGGCTCTCAGCTCTAACTTGCTGTGATTAAGTGTGTTTAGAAATCAAACGAGGGAGGCCAGGAGGGGGTTCTCAGACAGATGATACTTGAACGGGGCTTGTTGGGCTGGCAAACTCTGCAGAAACTGCATCTGCTGAGGTGTGGTGTGTCAGAGGGACAAAGACAAGGCCATATGGGGCATAAGAGTAGGATATAAACTGGGGTTAGATCGTGGATGTCCTTGGGTGCTGAGTGATGTTTGTGCCCACGAACTCCTGCAACTATTAAGGAGCCAGTAGGGTGGATTCAACAAGTGACACGATAAAAATGGTTTTTAGGACGACAAAGACACAGCACACTAGAAGCCACTCGAAGAACTGAAATAAGCCTTGAAGAGGCAGGCAATTTGATTAAATTACTTTGCTCATTATTCATTCGGTGATTTGGGGGCTTGCCATTTAATCCCTGGATGATGGGAAGATTCTTCTGTTCTCTCTCCACCAGTGCATTCTGATTAGGGAGCTAACACCATTCTGGTGTTCAGATCCTAGTATGGATATGAATTCTAAAGGGCTAGCCTGTTGAGAGTCCTCCTTTGTGTTAAATGTGGTCAATGGTGCTGAAATTAAGTTCAAACTCCTTATAGTCCCTTCAGTGGTTATCTGAATATGTCTAGTCTTTTTTAAAGAGGAGGGCTCTGTCTCTCAGCTGAGTTTAGGGTACCATGGAGCAGTTTTACTGCATTCCAAGGTATTCCTAGGTGAATAGCTGAGTGACCTGAGAAGCCTGCTGATTTCTAGCATATTGATGGATGGAGATTTATTTCCTATCGACTGTGTTCCTTGAAGGGAATAGGAACCGTGTTACCCCCTGCAATCCATTAGGCTGACATCTCTTGTAATTGAAAGCCGAACAGGTTTGTGGAGTAAAGATTGCTCATGGATTTGTGTATGTGTGAAGAGGAAAAGTGAGGTAGAAGAGAGAGTGAGGAGGACAGACTGTGCAGTAGTTGTTGAAAGCCAAGCATATTTAAGGAGCTTTAACTCGGTCATAAGAGGGCTCCATTCAGTAAGCTGCTGGAGAGATATGCGTTAGAGCAAACACCTGCTGTCCAAGAAAGCTGGCTCTCCTCGTGAGTTACATTTCCTACGGAAGCATCATTTGCGATAATAGCTTGTATCGTTTATTAGGAAATCAGAAAATGCTTTCCCAGAGCCTAAGTGGAAGGTATTGTCTATTGGGAAAAAAATTAAAAATGATAATTAGAAAGTTTGCTTTGGGGATGGGATCTGGAAGTGCAGAGAATGGAAAGGAGATAAAATGGTGAAATCACTTTTAGGGGCCTGGTTGTGTTAATAACTAGTACAACAGTGAAGATAGTTGTTCCAATTGGCAGCCAGAGTAAGCTTTAGGGATTGATTAATTCAGTCACAGTATGGCTTTCCTGCTTGCAAGATTCTGGTTGTATAGTGGAGAAGAAAAATAAACAAACAAACAAACAAACAAAGTGCCTATAATACAGGAGCTGCCCGGCCAGTGTGGCTCAGTGGTTGTGTCAACCCATGCACCAAGAGGTCACCGGTTCGATTCCCGGTCAGGACACATGCCCAGGTTGTGGGCCTGATCCCCAGTGGGGGGCATGCAGGAGGCAGCCAGTTGATGTTCTCTCTCATCGATGTTTTTCTCTCTCTCTCTCCCTCTACTTTCCTCTCTCTCTCCCTCTACTTTCCTCTCTCTCTCCCTCTACTTTCCTCTCTCTCTAAAAAAAAAATCAATAATAATAAAAAAATACCAAAGGAAAAAAGTACAGGAGCTAATTGCATAGGCTGTTTATGAGCTCATCAAGGCAGAGCACCTAACCAGCCTTGGGGGTTTGGGGATCAGGAACGCATTCAGGAGTGGATATGAGCCAAATGGAGCATCAGCAAGCTGTTTGGAGCAGGAGAGTGATAAAGGAAGACTTCTTGGCAGGGAGATCGCAAGCCCACATTTCTAGGGGTAAAATTATGGACAATTCCACGCCGCTAACTGTGTGAGTGGAGCCCTCCCGGATGCACTCCCTCTGTCCCCATCTCTCCGCGCACGGGGCAGGCCGGTGTGGGAGAGGCAGCGTGGGGAGAGGTAAAGGGCTGCTGCGGGGGTGGCAGGCAGAGTTCAGAGAACTTAGTCAGTGAAATGGAAATAATTAAAGGAGAGAAGGAAAATGCTACATCTGTAAACAAAAGCAGAAGAACTGTTTGCAGTCCGAATCCGGAATGAGGGGTGGGGGAGGTAGGAGAGGGTATGGGGAATAAATGGTGATGGAAGGAGACTTGACGTGGGAGGTGAACACACAGCACAATACACAGAGGATGTGTTGTAGAACTGTGCACCTAAAACCTATATAATTTTATTAACCAATGCCATCCCGATACATTCAATAAAAAAGCAAAAAATAAATAAAATCTAAATCCATGCCATCCCGATACATTCAATAAAAAAGCAAAAAATAAATAAAATCTAAATCCAGAAGCTTAGAATAGGTGTTTTCAGAAAATTATTTTAAGAGAGCAGAGGAAAATGACAAAAAAAAGGACAAAAGTGGAATAAAGAGAGATCAATATTTTTGGCTAAGTTTTTGAAGTTAGATTCTCCCCCAGTTTAACCTAACTCTGTCAAGCTCCTAGTTAATTCTGTGTACTGTCTCCAGCAGGAGAGAGTTTGGAAACACAAAGGGTGACTCTGGGACCCCTCCAGGCTCCAGGCCTTCTGCGATGATTACAGGAGGGGCCCCTCAAGTGCTTGCAGGAGTGAGATGGTCTCGCCGAGTGGAGTGTGCTGGGAGGGCGTAGGCTGCGATTCACGGGCACCGTTAAAGGGAGAAGCACTACTCAGCTCCATTGATTGTTGGCACACAACAATCTCACCCTGCTGTAACCATGCTTCTGTTTTTTAAAATATCGACAACGAATTCAAACTTCCTCTAGTCTTTGCCTTTGCTTATATTTCAGCTACGTCCCATCACTTGTGTTGTTAGAATCATAGAACTGTGCAAGCCGCTATGAATCTTCACGAAGAAATCACCAACAGTTCATAAAGTTTCCACTTTTAATAACCTCGAAACACTCTCATTAATTTTGAGTGAGAATATAAAATGCTAAGTGGAGCAGATATTTGCATTGGCCTAACTGTTGCCTCCTTCTGCAAGCAACCCATGTCGGAAGCCAATTCATCATGATGGTTGCTTGGAGAGAGGGCTGAAGTCAGATTTGGATTGTAATTGGCCTTTATCTCTATGGTAGGCCTAGGCCTTGGATGTGCCCAAATTCTGCTTGCTTCTTTGCTGCTAAGATGATTGTCTTTCGGCGTTAATCGTCGTCTTCTGGGTAACTGTGGGTTGTGGCCGTGGGAAGTCTTGACAGTTCTGAGGGAAGAAAGACAGTGGGGTCATGGCATTTAGTCCTTTGGTTTCCTCAGGGAGTATCTACATCACAGGGTTGTTGAGCAGTTTAAATAATGTAAACTTAATACAGTCTCTGGCACATGTAAGCTCTGAACAAAACGTCTTTTAATTTTTTATAAGAGTAATTAATGTAGTTTAAGAAGTCAAATATTTCCCTGTCTCTCTTGTGGGAAGCGGGTCTTTTCAAGGTCAGCTGCATTCCCAAGCTCTCCTTGAACTTGGTGCTCTATCCTTCCCATCTTCCTGGGAGTCTAAGGGAGAGGGTGGTTTTAACTTTACACCTTTTAGTTCCAGATTCAGCACTATACACGGTGGTTCCTTATCCCCACAGATGGTAAAAATGAATTTCTTTTTATTTATTGATTTTTAGAGAGAGAGGAAGAGAGATAGAACCATCAATGAGGGAGAACATTGATTGGCCGCCTCCTGCACGCTCCCTACTGGGGATCGGATCCAAAACCTGGGCATGTGCCATGACCGGGAATCCAACTGGTGACCCCTTGGTGCATGGGTTGACACTTAACCACTGAGCCACACTGGCCAGGCATGAGTTTCTTTTTAAATAAGCCCTTCTAGAGTTGACTTTGGCGAGAGTGCCACTCACTTCCTGTAAAAACTGCCTGTTGGACACATGAAGCCATGGCCACCTCCTACCTGGACATCCCTGTCTCCAGTTATGTTTCAATAGAGCCTCCTTCACGTGCAGTTCTGAATATACTACTTCCCTGCTAAATATCTCTCATAACCTACAACCTTTCATTTAACTTCAGTTTGCTGCATATCTTCTGGTTAACTCTTCTTCAACGACAACTTGACTTCTGTCTTCACCTGCCCTTGTGTTTCTCCAATCACAGGTGGAACAAGAGCTCCACTCTCAAGCAAAGCTAACCCCTTACCCCAGTGGTGGATTCAGGCTTCTCCATCGACTTCCATCTTACAAAATGTAATGGTCAAAATGGTCAACTCTCTCCATCCATTGCAGTTGACCTCTCAGGAGCACGTGAGTCAGTTGATGAATTTCTGCTTCATGAAATATTTTTTCCTTGCCTTCCTTTGCAGTACACTTTCCTGGTTGTTTTCCTTCTTCATTGCCTGTTTATTTCTCTCCAGTCTCTTTTGATGGCTTCTCACTTTCTTCTTTTCTTCTAAATATTGGACTACTCCAAGGCTCTGTTCGTGCCTATCTTTTTTATGTTGACTTTTCCTCTGGGTAACTTCACCCATTGTTTTGACTTTAAATAGTATAACCAAAGAACACATATGCAGCCCTGGCTGGTTTGGCTCAGCAGTTAGAGCATTGACCTGTGGTCCAAAGAGACGTGGGTTCGGTTCCCGCTAAGGGCATGTACCTCAGTTGCAGTTTGTCCCTGGCCCTGGTTTGGTCTTGCGGGTGGCGACTACTTGATGTGTCCCTTTCACGTTGATGTTTCTCTCTCTCTCGCTCCCTCCCACTCTATCTGAACAAAGTATTGAAAAATGTCCTTGGGTGAGGATAAATAAAAAAGAAAGAACACATATGCACATAGGCACAGCCTATGGACACAGACAATGTGGTGAAGGGCTGGGATCAGGTTGCGGATGAGTGGAGGGGAGCAAAGGGGGGAACATCTGTTAGACTATCAATAATAAAATGAATAAATGAATAAATAAATAAGTAAGTAAATAAATAGTATCTACATGGAGAAAACTGCCACATTTATCTTTGGCTTGAACCCTTCCTTGAGTCCTAGACTTCTATACTCACAGTGCCGAATTCATAGTAGAAGCTCAATACATGCTTACTAATTTAATTCCTATTAGCTGGTAAATAATATTCTACATCTTATTCTACCAGCATGTATAGAAAGAGTTGATCTTTTTTTAACACCTACCATATTCTCTATTTTTAAAAATAGAACGTGGACTATGTTTTAATATTATTCCTTTCCCATGGAATGAATTGACTTATTTGTGTAGTTATTCTATTACTGTTCCAAAGTGATAATTTTTAAAAAAGAAGTAAACATAATTATATTGTTTTATAATAGCTTTATTTGAAAATAAAGTGATATACTATATATTAATTAATACCTACATGTTTATTATATGTAATACTTGTATCTACATTAGTAAAATATATAGGAGAAAGTACTCTGCATATGATGAATAGGTCTTGACAAATAAGGAAACTCATAGTAAGTGAGCAAACTTCTTAAAAGCAAGTAGAATGACATGATTTATTGAATACAGTGGGATAAAAATATGATTTTTTACCTTTTCTCTTTTAGTGTTGTACTTTGAGGTCCCCAACATTTTCTGTTACAGCTTGCTAAAGTGTGTCAATAAATCTCTACATTTTACTCGCAATGTTATCTTATCTTTCTCTTGGACATCTGCTCATACTTCATCCTTTTTGAGAATTTTTAAAAGGTTGTTTTCCCCCTACAATTTTCTGCTACAGCTGATGACCAAAAAAGATATGTACCAAATAGAAAACAGGAGAAGGACAGCAGGGTTATTACATATGGTCCAGTCACATTAGTTTAGATCAAAAGCACTTACTCTGTGTTTTACCCCTTCTGTCACCTGGTCCTTGGAATCTGACTCTAGGCAAACTGAGAAAGCATACGCTCAGTGGGATGGTTAAAAGGTCACAGTTAATTTTCTTAGGACTCGAATTGAGCCACGTCTGGAGGAGCGGGTTTGAGCACTAAATGTCAGCATTAATGCGAGACACGCGGAAATATTTGCACGCTGAGACAGAAGCCCATAACAAAAGGGACATCCGCTTTAATATATGGTTAAAATTCAATTTCTAAAAAATGATTACAAAAACAAAACCTCAAGAGGAAAGGCTGTGTAGATTATAAACTCTTCTGGAGAAACATTTGTGTTGCCCTTTATTAGTAGAATATATATGTCAGTAGCTGTGCTCGATGTGATCGAAGGGCTGGTTTACATGGCACTGATTCTGCTCTTTCCTGATCCTGTGCATTCAGCAAGCTGGGATGGCCCCAGGCCTCTGCAAACAAGGAGGGCATGTTAACAGAAAACCTGCATTTTGCTGCTTGGTGTTGTTTACTGCACAACTGTGGGGCTTCCATTATTTCCTGCCGCCAATCAAAATCTCCCCTGTTTATTTCTAGGCATCTCTGGGAGAGTTCTCAGTAGACCTGAAGAACAAAGCCATTCATCTGCTTTTGTCTCTTTGATGTCTGCTCCCTGTGAGTCACAGGAGGAAGCATCGCACCACTGTCTCTCAATGACGCTCTGCTGAGTCTCAGTCCCTTCTGTTGCCCTTTCTCCAACTGTTCCACATTTTATCACTTGGGCTCCACTCAGCCTGTAGAAACCACAGGTCTCAGGGAGTTCCTCCTAAACACAACCCTGCCAGCTTCCACCTTCAGCCTTCACCTGTTTTCCAGTCCCCACCTGCAAGATCACACACACACACACACACACACACACACACACACACACACCCCTCACGGCCCTCACACAGTTCAGCCACTCAAAAGCCAAACCTCCCCAGCCAAAAAAACAAGAATCCTTCCTCATTTCTACTCAAGCAAATTGGGAGGAGGAGACTCAGAGTAAGTTCCAGCCAACCTGATATTCATGATATGTAGAAAGGGACAGTCAGAGTGAAGGGGTGGAATACGGAAAGGGGGTGTAAAATAGAAAATAAGACAGGACGCAGAACGGGAGGAAAGCAGCACCCAGTGGTGGTGAAGACTACATTTCGCACACAGCTCTGCCATTCATGTGACGTGGGCAAGTTACTAAAATCCTCTGCATCTGATTTTTCTCATCTCCACAGGGAATAATAATAGTATCTACCTCACAGAGTTATGGTGAAGACTGAGTTAGTTAATAATATGGGCCAAGTACTTACTAAGTGCTATGTAAGCATTGGCTATTGTTAATTATTATTATTTGCCATTGAGCCTATGCATTCATCCTTAGGTTCTGTATCTTTGCTCTAATCAGGAGTTGAATTAATGTACAAGTCTCTGTTTTTGAAGCCACAATGTCTCTGGAATCAGAAACACTGTTTTCAGCAGGCCGTTAAAACAACCCACTCTGCCTAGGATTTGAGTCCCTAACGCAGCGCACCAATGCTGCTCTTAGGACTTCTTGGAGCTCCTGGGCTTGCTGCCTCGCCAAGCCTGCGATGCCTGCTCCCTTGACCTTTCCAAACTAACCCCTCTGTTTATCTCTCATTGTGAGAAACTTGTCACTGTCTTCTGTTTAGCTGGACTTGTAGTCTTGTGCTCTCTGAGTCAGTCTTCTCCCGTTGTTGTGTGTACCCGGCCATGACAGAATTGAATATTCAGAGACTAGAAACAGATGGATTATGATGAATACGATATATTGTGCCCTCGTTCATCTTGGTAACAGGTGGCTGCTCAGCCAGCTGGGGTCTTTTTGAGGACACTCTCCCAGGCCTCCTTCTGACCATATGCACTCCAGTCCAGATGGTGACATGGTTCCCCAGAGCCCCGAATCAACTTAACGGGGGATAGCAGGGCTCTGCTGACTCTGCCGAGGGTCTAATACAAACATAGATTTAAAAAAAAATTTTTACTTTCTAATTCAGGAAAAAGGAACAAACCTTATGTGAAAGGCATGTTCACAATGTGGTCTCAAATTCTCTCACAGGAAGTCTAAATATACCTGATTAAATTAGCATTCATAAATGCCAAGGCAAGAAAGCAAATTAATTTGTTTTTACTGTTGGAAAAGAATAAAGATGACTTTGGATAATCTAATGTATTAGGTTATTTACGCTGTCTATCTGATTTCCCTTCGTAAAGATTCATGCTACAATAAAATAATGGCAAACATATTTGTCATGTTATGTTGGGTACAGGTTCACCTTGGTAAGAGGTGGGGGTAAGTTGCTGTCATGTAAGGTTAAAACTATTTTATACTGTATCCTGGAACTAACCCACTTTCAAACAAATGGCTTATAAGAATAGTACATATTTGCTTACAGTTTATCTCTGCTTACACAGAGTTTTCTGATGCATTCATGCAAGTGTTGATTAAATCCTTCATGTTGCTTGAATGCTATGATCACTGAATTGTTGGTTAAAGAAATCAAGAAAAAATGTTTCAAGACCAAGGCATAGACATTTTTGAAGTTTGAAAAAAATAAGAATAATATGGCATTATTTAAGACTGGTTGAGACATTTGTGATAATGGCAAATAAAATATTTTTTGAATTTTTTTCTAGTTAATTAAAACATCTTAACTATTTAAAATTTTAATCTTAATATTTAAACATGAACTTTGAAATATCTAGAACAACAATGATTTTAAATTATAGAAAATAAATTTAAATATACTTGTCCCTTTTTTTCTGATAGAGTAGCATATCTATCATATGGGTGTGTGTACCATTGGTCCATGCCTTTAAAAGCAGCTTCCCAGTAACCTGGCTCTTTATTGAAACATGACAGAATTCTGCTCATGGCCCCTATTGTTTCCTTGTCCATCATCAGTGTTCAATATACCTGCTAATTTCTATTTCTAACCCTGGAGATTAAGTTCAGTGAAGAGAAAAGTTAGAAGAGAGAGGAAAAACCAATGCAAGAAAAATCAGGGTAGCAGCAATAATATTGCCTCAATATTCATGTTAAAGGATCATATTTGTTAAAAGGTAAAACATGATTTTCATACAACTATAGAATGAACATGTGTCAAAGATTTTATTTAACTCATTAATTAAAGAGGAAACCAGTAGATATTACAATTAGTTAAAAGGAGAATTTAATTTACAGAGATTTGTGTTCTCTTTTGAACAAAATCTACCTGCATTTGTATGAAGGGAGATCATTGCATAACTACAGAGAGGAAACTTTCTCATTATGCTGTTTTCTAAACAGGCCAGTCAAAGACAACAGCAGTGGAGATACCTTAATGACTGAGCTAAGTAGAACACCAATTTCTTTCCTGTCTTTTTTTGTCATTCCAAAGTTACAATTTTTCCTGATATTTGTACATAAGACTTATTATGAACTGAATTGTGTCCCCAAATTCATATATAAAAGTGACTCTCTTTCTCTTTTTTTAAAAGTAACTTGTCTTCAGTCAGTCATTGAATATGAGCAGGATTCAGACTCGGGATTTTTGACTATACAGATGTATAACAAGGAATGTGATGGATTAAAAGTTCATGTTTTCACAACACAGTGTATTTTTAACTCGATATCCAAATGCAAAAGGCCCTGGAAGTTATATAGTGATGTTATAACTCAGTGCCATTGACCTAAACTCTCAGAGGCCTTCACGACAACCAAAGGGGTTGTCAGTTACTCATCTACTGAAGAACATTATTCACTAACCCCTGAGTAATCGCTAACCCCGGGGTAATAACTAACCCTTGAGTAATCCTGGGCTCAGGACCAGGAATAATCTATTGAAAACATCTTGAACTTTGAGATGTCTGGGAAACTGAGTAACAGGTAATTAACTAACCGCTAAATTCCGCCTCTGTAACATGCTTGCTTACACGTAGCACCCCCCTTACAAAATCCTAGAAAAAAGAGCCATTTTAGCTCTCCGGGGCCACAGTTACTTCTATGTGGGACATACTGCAGGTGCCTGAGGACTTAGCTCAATAACTCCTTTTATTAAACCCCATCTCGGCATCTGAGTTTGGTCGATCTCCTGGGTTACAACAGTGACTGTTCAAATCCTCCCATTCTGTAGATTTGAAATGATAAGTGATAGAGCTAGGGTCATGTGGAGGAAGAAGTCTTCTGAACACCCAGCTTCTTTCTGGGCTCTATTCTACCACTGAGTTGAGCCTATTGCCAAACTGACTAGCAAAATATTACTACTGCTGTCCTGGCCAGTGTGGTTTGATGGTTAGAGCATTGGTCAAGGGCACATTACCTGGATTGCAGGTTCAATCCTAGGCTTGGTGGGAGTGGGGCACATGTTTGCTTTTGTTGGCTACCAACTCAACACCCTCCTTTCTTGTTCTCCTTCATTCCCCCCTCCTCTTCCCTCTAAAAACGTATTCTTTCCCCAGGGACTAGGCAGAGGATAAGCAACAAGGTCTACTGATTATGTCATAATACTGAGCAGTTTTGGATTTTATTTTAACTTGGTCTCTGTAAAAAACAACAACAATGTTCTTGGCTGCTATTTACTCCCCAGTGAACTTAAAGGTCCACCTCAGAAACAGATCTGAAAGCAGCCTACCCCTGGTCAATTTTCAGTCACAACTCTCCTGAAAACAGTATCAGCACAATCTGAAACTCTTACTGTTATTCTTACAGACTTCACTTCTCTTTTGGTACCTGCCTGAAGGCATCAGCAGCCTTAGGCCTTTGTCTCGAGGCTCCTTTTTTTCTTTTCAACTCCTGCCTCATAAACAAGAATTTTGAAATCTTCTAAGGGGATGTTTCTGAGCCTATAATGCTTTTTGCCTTGAAATTTTCCACTGTTAGAAATTTCAGTAACACTTTAAAAAAATCCCAATAATGGGGATGGTGGAGTAAAGGAGATGAGTGGACCCTAAGTAACAATTTAACTGATGAACATTATTTTTTTTTGTTTGTTTTGGTTTTTTTTCTCCATTTTTTTTTTTTTTGTACAGATAGAGTGGGAGGGAGAGAGAGGAAGGGAGAGAGAGAGAGAAACATCGACGTGAAAGGGACACATCGAGTGGCTGCCACCCTCACGACCAACCAGGGCCGGGGACAAACTGCAACCGAAGTATGTGCCCTTAGCGGGAACCGAACCCGGGTCTCTCCGGACCGCAGGCCGACGCTCTAACCGCTGAGCCAAACTGGCCAGGGCTGATGAACATTATTTTTAAAATTGTTTAAAGTCTCTGGAAGTTGTTCTCAGGGTATAAAGCAAATGAAGGAAGCATACATTCAAGAAAATCTACCAGATCTTGGTAAACACAGTGGAGTCTGGCATTTCCGCCACTACCTGCTCTGTCACCTCTCCCTTTATGGAAATCTACTCGGTGTTCTCTAACCTGAGCAGGTATGGCCAAGGAGAGGGGAGCCCCCTTTCTCCCCGGCTCCCAGTTTGAAGCTACAATTGTAAAGGACAAACATATGACCTTGCCCACTGGTTTTTAAGGGAATGGCAAGAACTAGCTGCTAATAGATAACCACTGCATTGTATAGATAACCATTGCTTTGTATAGATAACCACTGCATTGTATAGATAACCATTGCTTTGTGTACACCGAAACCGATTGTTTCCTCAGGCATAACAGCTAACTGCAAATATCTGCTTCTGTAGTGCTTGCTTGCTCACACACCCTTAATCCAAATTCCTTAACAGGGGCTAAGACAACTATATTAGCAACCCACCTCCTGAGCTCGGGGCTGCTCTCTCCTCTGCGTAGGATGGGACAGGCACCTCACGGCTAATAAAGCTCTCTTAATTTGAACCCAGTTTGGAGTCTGAGTCTGGTCTGTCTCGTTGGTCTACAACACAATTTCATCCTAAGTGGGGGAAGCTGCCAGCATTTGTTACTCCTCCCTCCTCACCAGCCCTAGCTCTATTCCAGGCAGGCAATGCCAGGAGGACCAGGTTGCCTTTACCCCTTCTGTGGCAGGATAGTAAGAAGCTAGGAAGGTTCCTAGGCAGGTGGAATGGGAAAACTGAGACAAGAAAATTAAACAAGGCCAAACAACTTGGGTAGCTTGCAGCCAGTTTGTGTGAATCCCAAGACCTTATATTCCCCAACCAAGGACCTTGAGAGCAAATGTTTTATACTTTTCCTCCCTAACCAGAGAATACATAGCTTAAATCACCCTGGCCTGGGAAAATAGAGGACAAAGACCCAATTAATGCCATTTGTGCCCGCTAAACCCAAGGACAGATAAAGTCTGGGGGACAAACAACAAAATCCCAGAAGTATTTAGATAACATCACTTGGGCCAGAAAAGGGGGAGAGGGGGGAAAAGGGGGAGTTTTATCTCATCCATTAAACAAAGAAGTCAGCAGCCTTAGGACTTGCTAAACAAGATGACCAGGTGTATGTACAAACATTCTGAGATAAGCCACTAATGTAGGAGAGGACTCTGATACCTAGTCTGCTACTCAAAATATCCAGCATGAAAGCTTTGAAACTTATAGGGGGAAAAGTATAAAACCCTTGAATGTTTACCAGGCTGGGTGCCCAGACTAGATGAGTTGCCTGCTTGTGCTTTATGCCAAGTGTATTCTTAATAAATTTGATTACTTTACTTCAACACTGCTGTCTATCATCCATATGAAATCTTTTTTGTGATATTGACAAGAGCCAAGGAGGAGACAGCCCCCCTCCGACTCGGGCTCCAGTAACACATCTAGCTTCCATTTATAGGGTGGAAACTCTGTTTCAGATGTGGCAGGTTTTGACTACTGAAATCTCAATCATCTCTTCCCAGCTCTCTCATATGGTAAAAATTCCACCCCAGGAGTGACAAGCTGAGAAGACCAGAAACTGCCTCTCTTAGCTTCAGTGCAGTGATGCTGGGGTTCTGCCAGGGAGAAAGGCATATTGTAAGAGTAAATAGCTCCACAGTTCTGATTGAGGGGACTTACTTATGTTACAGATTGAAAAATATATACCATGCAAAGAGCAACCATAAGAGAGCTAAAATGGCTATGCTAATATTAGACATAGTAGACTTTATTTATTTATTTATCCTCATCCAAGGACATTTTTCCATTTTTTGTTCAGATAGAGTGGGAGGGAGAGAGAGAGAGAGAAACATCAACATGAAAGGGACACATTGAGTGGTCGCCACCCACACGACCAGGGCGGGAGACAAACTGCAACTGAGGTACGTGCCCTTAGCGGGAACCGAACCCGGGTCTCTCTGGACCGCAGGCCAACGCTTTAACTGCTGAGCCAAACTGGACAGGGCAAGAGATAGTAGACTTTAAAACAAAAAAATGTTACTAGATGTAAATAGGGACACTTTATAATGATAAAAGGGTCAGTCTATCAGGGAGATATAACAATTTTAAACTTATATGCATCAAACATTTAATAATATTAACTTAAGGATAAAAGAACAACAGTAGGGCACTTCCCAAAATATTTACAGTATTAATAGTAAACATTAATTCCAATAATTATTGAGCACTAATATGGGCCAGGAACTATAACAGGCTTTGGGGACCCAGAAATATAGACAGCTACTCTTGAAGAATTCAGAGGACATACACATTTTAAAAATTACTAATTCTCTAATGTAACATAATAAGGGCTCTTACAGAGTATTTGAAGAAAGCATTTCGATAAAAAGAACAATAATTAAAAACAAAACTAATCACTTTATTAATGAAGTCTTGAAAATGTTTTTATACCATCCTCTTATTTGATCATCACAATTACCTGTTATTATACAACTGGAGAACTTGAAGTTCAGACAAGTCCAAAAAAACTGATATGTAAATATGTTTACAATGATCAAAGAAAAAAGTTGCCTTAAAACTATGTCTATAATATGATCCCATTAATATTAAATAAAATACACACAGAGAAGGGTTTTAGAAGCATATAAACCAGGGTGCTAAAAGTAGTTATTCTGGAATAAATAGGATTATGAGGTTTTTTTTTTATTATTACTTTTTATTATATATATTTTATGATTTTTCTCTAATGAACATGTATTGCACTAGAAATATTAAATTGACAAAACAAAGAAATTGGACCCCTACTTCACACTGTAAACAAAAATTAACTCAAAATGGGTCATAGATGTAAATGTAAGAGCAGAAACTATATAACTCTTAGAAGACTTAGAAGTAACTCTTTATGAGCTGGGCTAGGCAAATTCTTTTTTGTACAATACCAAAAGCAATAAAAGAAAAAAAAATAGATAAATTAAACTTTATCAAAATTAAGACATTGTGGTGCAAATGATAACAGTAAGAAAGCAAAAAGACAGCCCATGCAATGGAAGGAAATAGCAAATCATATACTTGAGAGGGATTTGTAGCTTGTCTACACAAAGATCTCTTACAACTCAGTAAAACAGCAAATAAACCCATTTCTCCCAGGAATCTATACAAATAATCAATAAGCACATGAACGATATTCAATTTATTAATCATTAGGGAAATGAAAATCAAAGTCACAGTGTCATACCGCTTTACACTCACTAGGGTAATTACAATAAAAAAGATAGACAACACTTGTTAGGTGTTGGTGAAAATGTGAAGAAATTGATATTCTTATACATTGCTGGTGAATGTAAAATGGCATAGCTGCTTTGGAAAATAGTTTAGCAATTCCTCAAAATGTTAAACATAGACTTATAGAATCCAGCACTTATACTCTTTTGTATTTACCCATGAAAAATGAAAACATACATCCACACAAAAACTTGTACGTGAATGTTCACAGAAGCATTATATTATTCATAATAGCCCAAAATATAAACAACTCAAATGTTCATTACCAGATGAATGGACAAATAAAATGTAGTGTATCTGTATAATAGGAAGTTATTTAGCAATAAGAAGAAATCAAGTACTGAGACATGCTACAATATGAATAAACCTTATAAAAATTATGCTAAGTGAAAGCCAGTCACAAAACATTACATATTATATGATTACAGCTTTATAACATGTCCAGTAAAAGCAGATCTATTGAGAGAGCAACTAGAGTTTTGGTTGCCTAGAGATGGGAATGGAAAGAGTCAGGGACATTGATG
This sequence comes from Molossus molossus, assembly GCF_014108415.1. Taxonomy (NCBI): domain Eukaryota; kingdom Metazoa; phylum Chordata; class Mammalia; order Chiroptera; family Molossidae; genus Molossus; species Molossus molossus. The sequence goes on along the minus strand of NW_023425345.1, from coordinate 60,994,990 downwards.
GTGACTATCAATAGATATGGGGTTATTTTTAGGGGAGACATATATATTTTCAAATTAGATTGTAGTGATTGTTGCACAATCCTATGAATATACTAAAAAACATTGAATTGTACACTGGAAATGGGTGAATTTATGGTACGTGAATTATGTTCCAGTAAAGCTGTTAAAAGTAACATAATATCTTTAGGGGAAACACTACAGTTAGCAAAGACACTTTCCTGGACATTTCTCTTAAACATCACAATAAATGTGTTGCTGTTTCCTGATTGGTATTATTTTCAAAAAATTTTTGAAGAGAGGGAACTGAGGTTCAAAGAGAGGGAATGACTTGCGCAAGGCCACTTTAGCAGAGCTAGAACATGGAAAGTAGATCTTCTGAATCAACCTTTCTACTTACCATGCTGTTGGTTATATCACACCTGCAACTATTAAATGCCCACATGCTCCTTAAACTTACCTGAAGGATGTGCCTGGAGGGGCACCCCAATTTTGTAAAGTCCCAAACAGAATTGTCTGATGTTATTTGCATGCCATGCCATAGAATTGAATTTGTTCAAGTTTCTTTGAGCCAGTTCAAAGGATTACATGTGAGTAGAATTCATTATATAACTCACATTACACGGACCAACTCACTGGAAACTAAAGGTAAAAGTACCCTTTATATAACTAAGACTCTCTAGACCTCCTTTACTTCTATATGCATATTTACTACGCTAAAGTTTCAAAATCAAAGGCAAACTGAAAAGTGAATGAAAATAATAACAGCTTTTGTTCCTCCTCGGTCACTCATATATGACCAGATGTTTGTACTTTTAGATAAATTAAATCCTTGTATATTTCACTCAGAGCAGATCAAGAATAAACAAACAGTTGTGATCATTTTAATACAGGCTGCGAGAAAGTACCTGAGAAATGGGGAAGGGTTAACATGCTCAATAATCTGACTAATCTTTTTTGGAGAGGGCACAGAGGTTTCCACTGCAGCTCTCTTTACAAGCCATTGCACTCTGAACACTGAAACACAACACTTCTTAGAATGTAAAATAAAACCATTAGCTCCCTCTGACCCTATTCCAGGATAATTTGACTAGAAATTAATAACTGTCAACTGGAGGTATTTTGCTGGCACTAAGGCAAAGGATGCGTGATTCCTCCTTCAGGTTACTGGCTGTGCACACCACATTTACAGCCGGAAGATTAACTTACTGGCTGGAGTGGGGAAAGGATTTTAATTTGCAAAAACAATCATTGCTTTTTCTGAGGTCATGAATTTGGTTTTCTGGATGGTGTAGATATTTTAAAGTGCTGCCTCACTGGATGGCTGAGTAACAAGCACCATTAATGATACGGTTTTTAGTGACTTTGTAATAAAATGTTCAGTATTTTACATTTGAACTTTTTTTTTTTTTTTAACAAAACATTTTAAACAAAATTACTTCACGTCTGAAATATAAAGCAAATGACCAAAGCAATGAACACACTGTTTACCTAATGCTGAATGTACTGGCATTTTCTTGAACAGAACAAGAAACAAAAACCCTGTAAGGTAAATTTAAATTGTGATTAAAATTGTATTTAATTATGCTTTTTTTCCTCCTAGATCATTTCTCTTTATCCTATTGCTGGCCTAATATACAGTTCTTTTCTTTCTTCATATGTACTCTTGGCTGCTGCAAATTCATGGGGGTGATAGTCTGGAATCTCTGAAAGCTTTGTCGGCGTCATTAGAGAGGGAGACTTTGTCTTTCTACTTTCTAATCCCACCAAACTCATTTGTTGAGTGTCTTCTTTGTGTCATTTGCTTCCCTGTACAGGACTTCATTTATCTCCCAACACTTTGAGGTGCTATTTTAATATTTATATGAGGAGCACAAGGCTCACCGAGGTCTGGTCACTGCCCAAGGTCACAGAGCTGGTAGTGGTACAGCCTGGGTCTCTGCACACTGTTCTGTGCCATGTTCCGCAGCGGTTTGCCCAGCTTCAACTGCGCTTTCCAAATCGTCATGGCCACAGCGTAGTCTGAGATGCCTCAGCTAGATTCTCAGGGTCCAAGAAGATTTAGGTAAATCTGGGCTCCTGAGGCCGCTTGCTTTGCATCTTCAGCAAGAGTTTTAACAAAACGGGTCAAAATGTGAATGTGGCCCAGCAGTGGCCCGAAATTCTTTTGGATGGAGCTGTGACGCCTGAATTCCCTGGGGCCTCAGACAGGCACACTGACAATCTGGAAGCTAAGCAGGTTCCTCGGAACATGGAAGAGGTTTGTGTTTGTGCTTGTATTTTACTTCTGAGTCTTCCACTCCAATTGCACTTTAGCCAGGAGGAGAAATTTGAACGGGCTATAGGTTAAGGTGGGAAAAAATATGGGCATGGAAGCAAGATTTGCTGGATTTGGATCTCATTTCTGCTGTTATTACCAAGTGAAATTAGGCAAGTTAGTCAACACGAGTCTCTTTCCTCATTTGTAAGATACGGATAGCAAAATTTATCTCGCTGTCTTGTCATGGGGATTAAATTAGGCTATGTAAAGACTAGACAGTTGGAGCTCAACAAACAGTAGACTTCCTACTTTCCAGAAATCCAGTGGATACGGACAGCCAAGGAAAAACTGTTTGGGTAGATTTTGTACTTGATTCTGTGAGACTTGTAGGCTGGGACCATAGCTACTAAGGCATGCCAGCTCTGTAGTGTTGTACAATTTATCAAGCATTTTCAAACCCAACTCATTATTTCATTTGGTTCTTATAAAGTCCTCATGGTAAGAGCATGACTTGTATGTCCACTGTTTAAAGTCCATTTTAATACAGATGAGGGGCCCGATGCTCAGAGAAATCACGTAATTTGGTCAGAATCATAGAACTGCCAGGTAGAGAATCCAGGATAAAGCTAGGTCTTGTGTCTTCATCAGTGTCTTCATTAAGGGGTCTCTCCTGAGAGGGGGGATATGTCATGCTGCAAGTTACTGGCATTCAGGCCAGCCTGAACCTACACATGTTACTTCTCTCCTCCCCCATCCCGCCACCCCGTGACAGACGCATTGTAAATAGAAAAGCATGCCTTGGGATGCAGACTGCATTTTAGTGATATTTTGTAAGCTTGACAATTTATGCTGATTGATTTGTTGTGTCACCAAAATAAATATCATTTCTATATTTTCAGTTTCCATTTTCTCTAAGGTTTTATTCCAGTATAGTCATCTAATGAATTAAATTTGCATTTATTTCACTTCAGAAAGGTGAGAGAATTTCCCATTATAAATAATTTAACTGAAAATTTTACATAAATTGAATTTTTGGCATTTCATTTTAATGACATTGGCCATGGAAAGTAAACAACAACCTAACTTGATGGTTTCGTGTTTTGTTTTGTTTTTGCATTTTGTCATTGAAAAGATTTCAAGGCAATATCAGTTTGTTTGTTTTTTTTAAGTGAGATTGTATTAAGGAAATTGGTCAGATGAGCAATTATATTTTCCTGATTTCATTATATATACCATAAATAATTTTTTTTTTGAATGTCTGTTGATGTGCTTTGGTACTTAAGAAGAGAAAATAGGAAGAGGATCACGTTAACTGACAAGAAACATTTTAAAAAAGTGCTCAAATGAAGGTGTAGGTTAGGTTTTCACATATACTGTGTCTCTACTGTTTCCTGCTCAGCAAGTCAGGCCTGGTAATGAACTTTGATTGTTCCATTCAATATCAGCTAGTAGCCATAATGAATCAAATTACTCTATAACCTCATTAATACTAAATAGCTCTCTTTCTAGCCTTTGGTTTCCTAAATAGCTATCCATTCACATCTTGGTTAAGGACTTTCCCTAGTGCCTTTAGTAATTAATGGAATGTAGCATTCCTCAATAGCTCTTAAAAAGCCAAAGATCATTTACTGTATTTGGAAAAATCCAATGGATGTCTGACAAGACGTGAGAATTCCTTGCAACCGTCAATCTCTTATTTGATCATCACTGTACAGCATGTCAGTTAGAAGGTCTCTGTAGGAGGAAGTAAGCCTTGTTAATCTCTGTAAAAGCCAGAAATCGCTGCTCCATCATTCCAATTTAATGGCTGATTTTTATGCTCAAAGAACAGTGCATATACATTTAAAGTAGCAAGTTCTCTGCAGATTCAACAGAATGCTAAGTGAAACAGAGATGCTTTCGTTGCACAATATAATGAAGCAGAAACATGAGAAACATAAAAAAATTTAAAACATAAGCTTAAATGTCAGATTAAAGAATAACAACTCAACTTTTTACTATGTCTGATGAAAAAATGTTAAAATAAACTATTAAACTGATCTTGCAGGAACCCAGAATCAGAATACTCATTATTTATTTGTTTCTGCATATTATTTAAATAAACTTCAAAACCAGTTTTAAATTTTAATTTCCCTTGTTTACAACAAAGAAGGTGTTTATTCTCATGAGCCGTGCTGTAGCTCAGTTCATGATGTAACAATAGCAAAAAAAGTAGCCTTCCTACTTTAGTAACTCTAAATTTTACTTTCATTCATAATCAGTAGTAAATTATATTATCTAATCTAGTAAAATAATGATACCAACGTGAACTATAGGCAATGTAGGCACAGAAATAAAATGTGAAGCTACTTTCTATAGGATCATGATTTTATATCAAAGAAATTTTAAAAGCAAATAATAGAAAATTTTATCACTGTGGCTTCTGGATAAGGTATATATTTGGTCAAAGAAGTTTGATTAAAACATAGCTTATATGGCTATAGATCATTATCAGCTCTCAACTAAGGGAAATGAAAGTGAGGAGTGCTAGCCCTTTGATACTCTTCTTCTAGCGTAAAATACCAAATACAACGGCCTTTCTCAGCCTCCTACAGATTCTTCCATTTTACTGCATTTTCATAATGTCATTTTGGTCAGTCTCCAACGTGAGTTAGTTTCTAGGGCTGCCTTAACAAATTACACTAACTAGGTGGTTGATGATAACAGAGATTTATTTTCTCATTGCTCTAGAAGACAGAAGTCTGAAATAGAGCTGTGGACAGGGTTTGTTCGTTTTGCATTGTCCGAGGGACACGCCACTCCATGCCTCTCTCCTAGTTCCTGGTGGCTGCTGGCGGTCTTGGGTGTTCCTTGGTTCATAGCTATTTAACTCCCATCTCTGGCTCTGTCTTCACAAGACCTTCCTGTCTGTGCTCATATATCCCTGTCCTTTTCTTTTTTTATCCTCACCTGAGGACATTTTTTGATATTTTGTTCAGATAGAGTGGGAGGGAGAGAGAGAGAGAGAGAAACATCGACGTGAAAGGGACACATCGAGTAGTTGCCACCCGCACAACCCAACCAGGGCCGGGGACACACCGCAACAGAGGTACGTGCCCTTAGCGGGAACCGAACCCGGGTCTCTCTGGACTGCAGGCTGATGCTCTAACCCCTGAGCCAAACCGGGCAGGGTCCCTGTCTTTTTCTTTTAAGGATTTCTATCATTGGATAAAGGATATAAGATGACCTCATCTTGAGACCCTTAATGTAATGATGTCTTCAAAGACCTTTTTTCCAGGTAAGGTCAGAGGTACTGGGGGCGAAGACTTGGGCATCACTTTTAGAGAGCCATTACTCACTGCAGTCTCTAATGCCCTAGTCCATAAATTAGTTGAAATCTAACCTAAGTTTCACCAGAAAGCAGAGAAATAAAAGAATTAATGGCAATGAAGCAAATTCTTTATAAAGTCAAATGAATTAAATACAGAGAATGGTGCTTTGTTCTAAGATTACTCCTTTCTAGTTTCTGTTTGTTGAAATGTGATGGTAATGGCAATGGTTTTTAAATATTTTTTTTCTTGACATATTTTGATAAAGACTATACTAATGTAACAAAGCCTGTAAACTGATTTCTCTATTAGAACTCTTATCTGCCAATAGCCAACATTCCAGCTGTGTCTGAGAATACAGGAGTTGGAAGGTCTGGTGCTCATTTTGTGCTCATTACTATAAATAAGACATCAAATTCCCTTGTTTGCATGAAGCTCACATTGTAACAATTTACATTAAAAAAAATCTTCAACCACCAAGAATCTTCCCCATCAGCTCTAGGTGAGTCATTTTTAGGGAAGGATTCCAGTTGTTCAGCCTGAATTATGTGTCCTGCCCACCTTGAACCTATCACTGTGACTATGAGTGAGGGGCCATGATTAGCCCAGCTTGGGTCAGGTGCCCATTACTGAGGTCCCTGTGATAGGCTAACTGCTAGTAGGAGGGAAGAGAAACGGTAGACAAAAACAAAAGAAAGTAATGATCCTCTGTTACCAGGACTCTGAGCATTGCTAGCATCGCAAAACTGCTTTGTTTTTGTGCACTACAAATTCATGGCTTTCAGTCTTAGGTCTTCACTGATAATTCATGGTCCTTTGGCTATATCGGTATTGATTTTGTGCATTCACTGGGGACCTGTTGAAATGCTGTGTTTGATGCTGGAGATAGAGAGATAAATAGTACACAGGCCCTTTCCACAAACAACTTGTGGGCAAGAATGACTTTAAGCATTTAATTAAAATACAACATGGTAAATGCCCTTATCAGGAAAAAGTGCCATTTGCAGAGATGAAGGAATAACTACCTGGAATAGGTTAAGATTCGCAAAGGAAAGGAGAAGTGTGGCGGGCCTCCTAGGCGTAGATAATAAATGGGATGTAAAAAGGCGTGGGCGTTTGCAAGGGCACCACAGGTTTGTACATCAGCTTAGGGGGGTGGTTAGAGACAGGCTGTGTGCAGGGGAGTGCGAAAGGGGGCTAGCGACCACAGAGCGGAAGCCTTCGAGGACTGGATTGCATCTTTCTGCAAGTCTCTTAAATGTCTCTGTATGTCTCCAGATTCCCCCTTTTCCAATGCTGAAAGTTGTCAGCAAGTTTTACTTCTTAAAGTTTGCCCTGGTTATGTCATTCTCCTGCTGAAAAACTGACAGAGACATCTGTGACCTAAAGTGTGTAGTCGAAGCTTGTAGCTGTGCTTCAGAATTAATACAAATGAAGCACTTGAGACAGTGCCTGGCCCATGATAAGTGCCCATTTCATGTTAATTACTCTTGTTATTGCTGTTAGCCTGGCATCCCTGAACTCTCTAGGGTTTTCTTCCAATTTTTTTCTCGGATCATTTTCAGCTCTGTTCAAACCAGGCTACTCACTGCTGCCCAAATATGTCTTCTTTCTTTCCACCTTTGCTAACCTTCTGTATTATCTTCAGAGGCTGAAATCTCTTACCCATACTTCAAAATCCCCCTCAAAGGTCACTCCCTTTCTCTTAGAAATTATTTCTCCTTTCTTCTCATAGCATTTTGCTTGAACTTCTTCGATGACATTTAACATAGAGTCTTATTCTATGGTTATTTATGCACATGGCTTCCTATCTAATTTTATATATCAGCTTGATTCCAACGGGTGCATTTCTTTTAACCCGCTTTCTCTTCCACCAAGGAGTATTACTGGATAATTTTGATATGGGTCTTCTTGTTGCCTTTCTTTATTGTGAAAGCTGGCTGTGTGTAGGGTTGATACGGGACAGACACTGCCAGAGCGGGTCTGCCTCAGGCTGGCCTGTAGTGTGTGGGTTCTTGACTTTGTGTAGGAAAGATTTCACAGTGCGAGTCCAGGTAATTTTGAGACTATGTTTATTAAAGCTGAGGACAGTGAAACAACAGAAGGATTTAGGGTTGAAGAAGCAACAGGAGAGAGGCTAGGCTGTGCCCTGCTTTGACCTCCTAGAAACATTACAGGAAAGAAGTGAGCCTAGACAGGGCTGCTTTAGCTCACTGGGGAGTCAGGGAAAAGGGGGCCTTGGAGACAGGTTTAGGGGGTTAGCCCGGGATGAGTTGCTGCTGTCCACTGCTCCCCTGGTTGCAAGTCTTGTGGGACCTTTAGGGTTTAGGAGGAAATAAAAAGTTCATGCTCAAGAAAGCGTAAGGGCTCGCTCTAGAACAAGCCTGCACTGGTATCCTTTGTTTTGAGGGTTTTATCTCTTTACCGTGGGTAAAATCTTAGTGGAGGTTTTCAGCAAAATATTCATCAGCTTTCCAGGGGCATTTTTAATATGCTAATGCATCAAAATGAGCATCTAGTGGGGGTTTGGGATTATTTTTTGGTCTGCTTTACTGTTTTATTTTATCTTCTGTCTGGCTGTAATGGGGTTTTTACTATTTGTTCCCCTGATTTCATCTATCTGTGGGTTTGAATGGCACAAATGGCATTGATTGGGTCTCTATTCTCTATTTTCCCCTACTACAGTGATTTAAGGTATGTATTCCCAGGTTAGGGAGGAGACGTATAAACCATTTGCTCTCAAGTGTCCTTGGTTAGGGAACATAAGGTCTTGTGAGTCACTAGCTGGCTCTCACTTGTTCAAATTGTGTGGCCTTGTTGAATTTTCTTGTCTCAGTTGCCCTATTCCACTTGCCCAGAAATTTTCTTAGCTTCTTAATATCCTGCCACAGGATTGTCTGTAAGAGTCATAAAAAATATAAGAACTTTTTGTTTTTAATTTAAAAGATGTATAGCTATTGATTAATTTTTTTCTGAAACCTTTAACTAATGCAGCAAGACAAGAAAATGGAACATGGAACAAGGAGCATGGAAAAGGAAGCAACAAAATTATCATTATTTGCAGAAGATATGATTATCTACTTAGAAACCAAGTCAGTCTAGTTTATTTGTGAGAATAAGCTGAAAAGCTGTTGGGATTATTTAGAGTTTAGTAAGGTAGTCATGAACAGACAATACACTTGCAATATGCCTATTTAAAAATATGTGTGTATATTTGGAGTAGTGCCAATGAAATCTAATAGCACTTGTAACAGAAATAGAAAATGCTTGGGAATAAATTTACCAAGAAATGTTCAGGACTATATGAGAAATAAAGCAAGCATTACTGAATAAGGTGGAAGAAAACTTAAGTGGAAAATATATTAACTTTTTTGGGACCTCTTAATATTGTGAAAGAAGCTAATCTATCAATTTAAGGCAAACTCAAATAAAATTTCACTGTTCTTTTGTTATTTAATTATCATTAGACCCTAAAAATGGTTCTAAAATTGAGCCAGTTAGACTAGAGACTTTTCAAAAATGCAATTCAAGTTGGGAATAGTCCTACTCACTATTAAAACACATTATAGAGCTATATTTAAAATAGTTCAGAAAAAGGGACACAGATCAATAATTTAGAGGGCAAAGTCCAGAAATAGACCCAAGAATATAAAAACATTTCATATAATAACTGTGAACAAAGAAAAGGTGGATTATTTCATAAATGGCCTTAGGATGACTGGTAAACTTAGGAAAAAACAAGGTTAGATCTCCAAACACTATACAGTCAGCTACCTCTAAATACCAGTAGCTTAAAATGCCAACCATTTTACCATCACACAGTTTGTACGGGTCAGAAATTTGGAAGGAACAGATGACTGGGTCTGGCTCAGGTTCGCTCATGCCATTGCAGTCAAGTGGTGGTGATTGGACTTGGCACAGCAGGTGTCAAAGCAACTGGGCTCTGGCTGAGCATCTCCAGTCCCCGAGCCTCTCCATGTGATTTCTTCTCATGGGCTCATTTGAACATCCTCACAGCATAAAAGCCTCAGGGACTAAGATAGCTTACAATTTTTTTTTTTTACATAAAGAATTATTTATTGACATAAAATTTTATACATCAGCATATTATAAGGGTTTTATCACATCGTTGAAGTTAAACTGGCATTTCAAGTGATTATAGAATTTTATAATGCTGTAGTTACAAGTAATATTGATTTTTGTGTGTTCTGTGGAACATAGTTTAATCTTAAAGGTCTCCATGTAATGCTCACTCCTGCCCACCACTGTTCAAACCATGCTGACATATAAGTAGTGATTGAAGATTTCTTTTTCATATCTCTGATTTATTAATAATGGTTACATTGGATTCCTTAAAAATATGTAAGATTGTGCCTTAGGTTAAAAAGACAAACATGAATGCTTTCTTGAGTATGTAAGTAGATAGTTTATTAGTTTAAAATTAAAATATTTTCCAAATAATTATTTTAAAAGAAATAGCCCTTGCTGTGTTTCTAAGTGGTTAGAGCGTCGGCCTGTGCATCAAAACTTGCAGGTTTGATTCCTGGTCAAGGGCCCATACCTGGGTTGTAGATTTTATTCCTGGCTCTGGACAGGGAGGCAACCAATCAATGTGTTTCTCTCATATCAATGTCTCTCCCTCTCCTTCTCTCCTTTCTACTTTGTCTTAAAATAAATGAAAAACTATTCTTGGGTGAGGATTAACAACAACAACAACAACAAATGAACTTTTAATTATGGAGTAAAAAAAAATGTTTAGAAGGCTGTAGGTGTGAAGGCATATCTGTTTTTAGTTTTCCAGAGCTATAAAAGTTTTCAGACCGTGTTCAGACTGCTAACATGTTGTCTGCAGTCTTCAAGAGCAAGTATTCCAGCAGCAAGACCGAAGCTGAATTGCCCTTTGTGACTGAGCTATGGAAGTCATGTGGTATTCCCACTGTTATATTTTATTGGTTGACAAGCTCATCTTTATTGAAAAGACAAGCTCATTCTGACACAAGGGTGGGGTACATAGACCCACTGTCCTGATGGGAAGATTGTTGATGTCATTGTAAGATAGATAGGTAGAATGGGATATTGTTCCAGACATCTTTGGAAAGCACTGTCTACCATCATACTTAACATGTTGCCGATTGACACCTTATGGAATAATCTGGGGGACAGTCTCCCTATCTCTCTACACTGATAGCCATCATCATAGCTCCATGATTTCAAAACTTTAGCATGTATCAGAATTCCCTGCAGGGCTTCTTCAAACACACACTCTGGATCCCACCCCAGAGTTTCTGATTCATATGTCTGAGAGTAGGAGGGCGAGAATTTGAAATTCTTATAAATTCTCAGATGATGCTGATGCCGCTGGTCTCAGGACCACATTTTGAGAACCAGCACTGTAGATCACAACATTTGTTCTTCTTTGGTTACCTGCTATTTCTCAGGTACGTACAGTGGGCCATATAGAAAATCATTCTTTCCCATGTAGTGAATCACTTTTCAGGATTGTTCCCATCTGCATTCATGGTTGACCTGAGGAAATTAGAGGGTTAACAAAAACAGGAAGAATTTTTAGGCTTTGTGAGTCCCGTCAGCTAGCCTGCACCCCTCCCATTTGGACTGTAAAGGCTACTTACTAGAGTTGTTGGGGGGAGAGAAAAGCACAGAAAATAATTTTATTGTTTTTGACCCCTTCAAACAAATACGCTGCCAGTGGAGAAGCTTCTCCTTTCACCTGCGTGGAAGAGCTGCTGACAGCCTAAGGCAGGGCCACCCACGTGGTGAAGGCTCACCCTTCAGGGCCCGTACTACAAGGGTTCTCTGTTGCCCCAAGCTCCTCACCAAGTCAGCGAGTCAGCGTAGTGACCTGAGAAGCAACTTAGAAGGGGCGGTCTGTCACCTCATCAAATTGAAATATTCTTTGCCATCTTTTATGGCTTAAAGTTTCAAGTATAATTAATACATGTGGAACGACCTAAGTTTAGCTTCAAAACCGGTGCAGGAGACCAGATCGTAGTACAGTCTCCTGAGTTTGGTGATGATGTCATGGAGGGGACACCTGGAGGTTTATTTTTTCTGGTTTTGCAACCCAAAGTTAACAACTCTGACTTCTGTAGAGACCTGGATACTCTGGTTGACAAAGCTTCTTTGCAGTTGACTTAAACACTCAAACCAAAAAGCTGGCAGAGCGGAGCACCAGCTCCCATACTGCTCACGGACAACTTTGAATATTGGGCTCTGGTCCTCGTCTGTATTAATCTAGAATTATAGTCCTGTTTAGTTGGACTAGACGAAACGTTATTCAACTTAAGAAAAAGACGAATAATTTCTAACCTAAAATTATAGACCTATTAGCTTAATACAAATTTATCCTCTAATTTGCCCTTAACCAGGAATCCAGCATGACTAGGAAAGAGAGAGTAACCTATCCTTTGTCTTTCCCTCTTCTTTTGGCTACTTTGTATCCTTTGGGAATGTTGCAGTCTGGCAAGAAAGATGGGCGAAGGGGAAATTAAATGGTACTACTTAATAGCACTGCTGTGGTCCTCTCTTTAGAGTTGACGGCTTCTGTATAACAAGCACCCAGAGTCCGGCTTCCTTATCGGATGCATGTGTTTGTTCTTCAGGGGCCCCAGAGGGAGAGTCTGCATCCCTGCATCCTCCCTGCATCCTCCCTGACATGGCAAACAGGCTCCTGCAGGACCTCTTCCCATCACTCTAAGCCTCCCAATGCCGGGGCTCCCTTGTTCATCAGACACCTCCTTTAGTCATCTTCTGTGGTATTCCCACCCCAAACTCAAGCCTCCTAAATCCTTGCTACTTCAAATAGGGGTGAAGCCAGCCCACTGACACCTCTCCCCCGTTTCATTCTGATCCCCTCCCTCTGGCACCTAGGCACAGGTGAGTGGATATCCAGTCAGGAAGTGAGATGCCAGTCTCGTTTCCTTACAGGCACTTCCAACCCTACATGTGGCCTTCACCTCTATCACACACGAAGCCCTCTTTTGGAAACAAAGACTTTGCATTCCTTCCTCTGTTATCGTGAAATGAAATTCAGAGATAATAAAGTATCATAAAATAACATATTTTAATTCAAAAAAGGATGTAATTAAAAAAACCCAATATAATGTAACTACAAACTAAAAAACAAATATAACTTATAATAAAACAACATGTAATACATATTGATATGTAAGTGCTCAGACATAATAGTATTAGGAAACATAATGAAGTAGTCAGACACTTGCCACAACGTATGATGAATTAGTGTGTTTAAGATGAAAAAGCCAGAAGCCATTCTCTATAAAGGAAGGAAAATTAAAGGGCAGAGGAGTGAGTGGACCCTAATTGAAACTAGTGGAGTGATAAGTAATAATAACCTGCCACATGTAAATGATAAGAAAAAAGGGGAAAGAACCTTAATCAAAGCAGTGATAATGCCATGGCAAATCACAATGGTCAAAATGGAAAGAAACGAAACAAAACACACACAAAGAATTAGAAAATGAACTAGTATTATTTATAAGTGTAATGTAAAAATAATTTGTATCTCATGACATAGGTTGAGTCAGTAATAAAATAACAGCAAACATATTTCCCATGTTGAAATGCCACCACATGTCCAAGCATGTATTCAGTAGTTGAATGTTCTGGCAAGACGTGTGGACGAGAAGGGGCCACATGCTAACCTGACAAGCTCCAGGAAGGCCTGCGGACAGCCTAGCCAACTCAAAGACCTAAAGTAACCACAAAGGATGGTTTGAAATGCAAACTTTTTTTTTAATCCTCACCCGAGGACATTTTTCCATTTTTTGTTCAGATAGAGTGGGAGGGAGGGAGGGAGGGGGAGAGAAAGAGAGAGAGAGAGGGGGAAGGAGAGGGAGAGGGAGAGGGAGAGGGAGAGGGAGAGAGAGAGAGAAAGAGAGAGAGAAACATCGATGTGAAAGGGACACATCCAGTGGCTGCCACCTGAACCAGCAACCAGGGCCGAGCACAAACCACAACTGAGGTACGCACCCTCAGCGAGAACCAAACCCGGGTCTCTCTGGACCACAGGTCACTGCTCTAACCACTGAGCAAAACTGGCCAGGGCTGAAATGCAAACTTTTTAACTAAAAGCGTTTTATGGCAGGTAGTCCTGTCCTAGGCTGACATCTTCCCCGACAAAGGTCAATTTTCACCTTGATGGAGCCTATTGTCTTTTTGCATCTACGATAACTTACCTTTGGAATGTGGGGTAACTTCCTTTGTTCCAGACCCTTAGGGCACAACCTATGCACCAGGGGGGAAACCACAATCCCCTCATTGTCATTATTATCCTGTTAACTACCCTCCTCACATGTAAAAAAAGGATGTCTATCATTTTACTTTTTATCCAATCCCAGAGATTTCCTCCCTTTCTTTCTCCCACCTCCCTACTCTATCACCAGTGGATTTCATGTAACCCACTTATGCCTTCTCTTTTGAGTATTATGGATAATTAAGGTGCAAAACTGCCATTCTCCAGAGCGTTATCTCAGCCCCTTGAGGTTTTGCTTCCCCATATTTGTTGACAGTTTGGCTCAAATAAACTCACAAAATCCTTCACGAGTTTGAATGTTTCTTGTGCTGACACATGCTGAAAGTATAGAGGTGTGAAGCAAACCTTCACTGGGTGGGATTCTCCCATGCAGTGAGAATGTCTGGCACCCTGGGCTCCTTCCCACCAAATGCCTGAAGTGCCCACAAACAGGGTAAGAACAACCGAAAAGAAAGAAAACCTCTCAGATGTCCAGAAAGCTTCCTAGAGGGTGGTTCCTCCGTTGTGGGAAACATGTCTTAATTTGTTTTTTTTTAATTAAGCCCGATCATCTCATTGGTGCATCCCAGTAAGTACTGCTTTTGCTGAATTAAGCTTTAGCATGATTCAGTCAATGGTCTACCCAGAAACCCAACACTGCATTATCTGCAAATGTAGTATTGAGGATGCTGTTCACATCTCACAGGGTCTTCTGTTCAGACCACTGGGATATATTAATTCTGACTCAATACCGGCATACTGCAGCTTCTCCTGAGTACTACTCACCTTGAGTCATGCATCTAATCAAGTAAGTCAAATTTCTGGTCTGTGTCCAGCAAGTTGATGAGAGGGCATGGAATGCCTCGTATGTACTAACTTCATTATTGATTTTTTATCTTATTTTCTATTTTATTTTCTCTTCTGCTTTTCTCCCTTCTGTGTTGAGAAACCAGAGTTGGTGTATGTACTGAATTAAGAATATGCATATTATGACCTGCTGAATGAGGAGGCATAAACTACCCATCTGGGTGGCAGGTAGCTCCCTCAGCATTGCGCTTCCACTTTAGGGAACCGAAACCCATGGGGTGGTTTCGATTGAGGGCTCAGTTCAAGACACACTACTTTTAGTAATGTGTACTTACAGATTCCAGAATCAAGAGGGCACAGTTGGGTGTGGGGAGGGCAGGCTTCCATCCGGGTCACCAGGGAGCAGGAAATAGACAGCAGGGTAACATGCATCTATTACACATACCGTGTTTGGGGCAGAGGTCCCTCACTTTTTGTGGGCTTAACTGTAAGTGGTTATTTTAAAAGGTGCCCTGGGAAAAGCAGAGCATGGCTTATGGCTGGCATCCTGAACGCAAGTCTTTACCTAATTGTCTAGACTCTGGGTGTGAGCAGGGTCACCACACTCTAATCAGCAACTCAGAAAAACAAATTCGTTTTCCTCAAAAGTTGTTTGCTTTCCTCAAAGAAGGGTGGCAGTGGGGCGGGAAGAGATAAACCAAAGAACTTACATGCATATATGCAGAGCCAGTGGACACAGACCAGCGTGTTGGTGAAGGCGGAAGGCAGCGTGGGGGTGCGGTCAATGGGAAAAAAGGGGAGTACCTCTGTAATACTTTCCCAATAAAAATAAATGTTCAAAAAGTTGTTGGCTCATCACAGATTCATGCATGTAACCATCTTTAAAATAAATACTTTTTCCTGTTGGGACAAAATAACTTGACCTCCAGTTTCAAGACTTCCTCCTAAATACACGCTATAATTCCCCTCTCCTTTCATCAAATATATATATATATATATGTATATAGATATGTATATAGATATATATCTATATAGATAGATATATAGGTAGATATCTATCTATAAGATATATATAGATATATGTATAAAAGTATATATATATATATATATTTTTTTTTTTTCATAACTGCTTATAAATAAGCAAGTCCCCTTTGGTGGACCTGAAGCTGTGAGGATGAAGAGCCACTAAAAAGCTTGGGACCTTTGCAGGTGATGCCTACCCAGGAAAGCATCATAAGATACGGAGCCAGCCACAGTGGGCCTGGTGCTACGGGGAGGCAGCAGGTCAGATTGATCTTTCAATATCATCTTATGCTCCACACTAGTTTGCTACATACCACCAACTGGACTTTGCTGAATGCAAACTACTATCTTTGCTTGAAATTTGGTGTCAGAGCAGAAGGGCTACAGGTTCCCCGATGGTGGGTTATGAGGAGAGATTACTTTTTAGATGTAGTAGAGTGTTCTGTGTCCTTGGGGAAGAGGGGGCTTCTTGGAGAAGAGATTTTCATCACCCAGATGGCTCCCCTAGATTGCCATCATGAACTGCTTAGACAAAGATAGAGTAATAAGCTATACTTAAATAACACCAAAATTGACTGATAGGATACAGCTCCACACTAATGAGGATTTTGCTGTGTATGTATCTTGTAAAACACCTTAAAATATAAAAGTGGGTTATAAACAATCTTAATGGTGTTATTATTAGTCCTATCTCTCTACTAATGCAACCATATATAATGGTCACATTTTAATCATCTTCTTCTTTTCTCATTTACAAATCCTTGTTAGCTCACCCAGTATTTCATCATTTGATTGCAATGTTTATTCTATTTTATGTATTAGTATTATGTATAAGTAATTTTAGATTTACTTTCACATTAAGAATTTGTACTGAACTTAGACCGACTTTCCTATACTGGAAGCATCAATAAGTCCTGATTTAGCAGAATGTCTGCAGAGAAATATACCTCTTCCTAGTGAATAATAATATAATAATATGCTGTCTGTTATATGCTAAAATGATGCACTTGACCGCCTGTCAGGAAATGCTCTCTGACATATTTTCTAGTGATCATGCTAAGTTACTTGGCTAGCTATAAGTTGTAGGAAGAATTTTCTCTCTGTGAAGTTAATTGGCTCAGGTAAGGCATGAATGTGCAACTTTAGTCCTGTAAGCATCACACCCTCTAACCAAGTAAATAGCTTAAATAATATTTATTCCCATTACTTATAACAATCTATTGTTTATGAAAAGCTGGATGACACTGCCTTGCACAGCCTTGTCTTCAATTGTCTTGGGAGTTAGGGGAGAGCCAGTGGAAAGACAGGAGAAATCTGGGAAATAGAAAAGGGCAATGCAATGAAGTATAAATGAGTTTTAAACAAAGGCACTGAAATTCATTCAAAAGTTTTTTTCCCTTTATTGATAATACAGAGAGAGGGAGAGAAAGATAGAAACATTGATGAGAGAGAACATCGATTGGCCGCCTCCTGTATGCCCCCCACTGGGCATCAGGCCCACAACCTGGGCATGTGCCCTGACCAGAAATTGAACTGGTGACCTCTTGGTGCATGGGTCAATGCTCAAACACTGAGCCACACCGGCCAGACTCAAAAGCTTTTCATCCAGATCTTGAAACAACAGTTGTGTTGGTTTCTTTGTGTTAAAGGTTAGTTATTAAGCATTTAATGTAGTGATATATAAAAACTCACTGGATTGTTTCTTTTCTTCTGTTTATATGAAGCATGTCTTTTTCCTTGGGAGGAGAAAGATCTGCTATTGTACTCCTAAAAAAGGAACAGAAAAAGAATGGTTTCTTTTGTGGTCTTGAGGTTTGGTACTTGACTGTCTGATTGCCGAGTCCTTAAGAATGTGTCCCCCTGCCCCCCAAAAAAGGAGAAAGAAAGACTGGTTTTTCTTTTGATTGTTTGTTTTTTTTGGGGGGGGGCTAGAAAAATTAAGGCCTGACTTTTCAGGATAGTTCCTCAGAGAAGAGACCAGAGGTTGACTGCTCTTTTGGGTGGTGGAGACCAAGGTCTCACCAGAAAGTAGAGTCTAAGAGGTCTCATATCTCTATGGGTTTCAGAGAGGGTTCTCTAAGCGTTGTCATATGGGGACCAAAGTTGAGATGGGTGGTGATGACAAGATGCTACCTGCAGAGCAGTCCATCTCTGCATATGGATGGGCATGTGGGCATCTCCACTGTGACCACGATCTCTCCTCTTTTTATTCCTCGGGATTCTGTAAGCTTGGGGTCTTCCTCCTTCGAGAGGAAAGGGAGCCATTTAAAGTGACTGATGCTGCTGACCATGGCAAGTGGGGGTCCAGGGTTAGATTTGATTTGATAGAATAAGGAAAGCTGACATTTCCTCAGCACTTTGATTCGGGGGGGCAACTGATTATATTAGCATGCATGCCTTACCTTGCTCACTCCTGAGAGATTCTAAAGGAATTATGTTATTCCTTGCTGTTCGCATCCTTATTCTTTTTAAACTGCTATATGTACGTAAAAAAGTATGAAAAGAGTCTTTTTGTTTCATGAAAACTCTTTAAAATAGGGTTAATTGATTTTAACTGTAGTATATTTAAACCGACAGTTATATTAATAAATATGTTATATTAATAAAATAGAAATTACTTCTAATTAGTATAAATTCAAGTTACAATCTGTAACTTAGCACATAAAATGGCCTGTAAACCTCACTGCTGATTTGTGAATTTCCAGAGACTAGCTTGTAATTGTTTGACTTACCATTGTAAAGAATATACCCAAGTGAGAAATAGAATCATCACATAAATACGCTGAGGCTGGCATAATAGACTGTCATGGAATTGGTAGAAGCTGTTCTAAAGGACTCTAACGTGGGCAGCAGACAAACATAACCTCTGATTGAATTGGTGTGTGATTCAGAAACTACAGATTTTTCTTATGATTCTAGCAAGGAATAATTAGCTGAAAAGATGAGAATGGTATCTAAGATTAATGATAACATCAATAAGCTATTTGAACTCAATAGGCTAAAAATGAACACATGAAACAGCAATTAAGCACATTTGGTTTAAATAAAGCACACTTACTTGCCAGGAAAATTAGCTGCTGCATTTATGTTTCCATTGGGAAATATTTCTTGGGATTGGGGCAACCAAAGCATTTCAAAGACAATGGGAACAATAACCAAGTTAAAATTACTTCAGGAAAGAAGGGAGGAAGGAAGGAAGGAAGGAAGGAAGGAAGGAAGGAAGGAAGGAAGAAAGAAAGAAAGAAAGAAAGAAAGAAAGAAAGAAAGAAAGAAAGAAAGAAAGAAGAAAGAAAGGAAGAAAATCCCTCCTGGCCATGATTAACTTAAATTCTTAGTAAGACATCAAGGAAAAAGTATTATATATGCATCAAGAGAATAATGAAAACCTGGGTGATAAACAGTATGGGCTCATACACAACAGATCATACCAGACATATTCAATTGCATTCCTTTGGTCAAATTACAAAGTGGATGAAAGGAATCAGTAGAAGTAATATATCTGGACTTACTGTATCATTTTCTTTATGCCTTATGAAAGCTTACTTAAAATTTTAATTACAATTAGCTTAGCTTTTTACACTGAAATGAATAGCCTGAAATAAACTCATTAAAAAAAAAAAGGGAGACAAGATGTAGTAGCATGTATGAGTTGAGGAAGGAGGTGGAAAGCTCCTAAATGGACACTGAAGGGACAGTTGACCCCTCAAGACACTGAGACCTATTAAAAGAATAGGGAGGGGAGAGACTAATACAGTGTCCCAGAACAGAATGGACTTCAATATTGGTAATTCAATATTCATTCTGACGGATCTGGAAAAAATATATTTTTGCAATGTAAGAAATGACACAATTTATAGATATGCTAACAAGAGATTCTCTACCCTGCCACCACCTGACAGTTGATAACTAAAAAAATTTAGTTATCAAAAGTTGTGTTATAAAAACTGTAGTGTCAATGATAAAAGGACCTCGGGTCCTAAAGAGTTTGAAAATGGCAATAATACAATTGTATTTCCTCTAGGAGGTTTAATAAATATTGCTTTGATCCCATTTAGTGCTTGGTCATTAGTAATGGCCTTTGTTATATTATTACCATCAGCCCTACCATTAGCATAGTGCTCCCACACTTCCCATCAGCCTCACCACCCCTGCTATGATAAAGGAAAAAGCTATTGCAACAGATGCTTCCATTTTTTTCTTACATGAGTGTCTTGGCACCAAGACGTGATCCTGATACAACCAATAATCTATGTTTTGCAAGACATGTTTCACAATATATCAATCACATCAGATCTCATTCAGAACATGAAAGTTCACACTGTCACATAAAACCTGTGTATAGAAGTAAACTGGTTAGCAACACACCCACAATACATCTCATTAAGTGTAACTGGCTACAATTTTCAGTAGTTACCACTCACTGGAGAAATCCTCTGGCGTTCTCGTATGGTGGTATTCTAACAAATTCCAGGGCTCCCCATCCAGAGCCCTAAGCTTTCCTCAGAGTGGCTGATTGTAAAAGCTTTCAGGCCATCTTAGCAGAAAGACTTATTGAACTTGTCAGGGCAGGGAGATGCTTTTCCCTCTGCTCTCCTTGCTGTAAAATTCCCCGCAATCCCCAACATATGCTTATAAAAGTTGCCTCTGCTTTATAAGCTGCTGAAGCTTCTAAACCAGAAAATATGGTAATGTGTTAAACAGATATGTAGTCTTTTCCCTCCAGTAGCACAAAACTCTTTTTTAAGGCAAACACACTGTTACTATGAATCACGGTGCTGTTTTCATCAGTCTACACAAATGTAATTGAAAAATAACGCACTGGGACTACTTTAGGACCAAGAATTAACATAAATTGTGGAAAGAAAATGGGTAACAGAAATGATATTGTCATTTTTGGAATTTGGGCATTTATCAACACTTAGAAGTCAGAACTCCGTTGTTCCCACAGAATTAATTTACATACTAGGCAGAATTTCAGATGATTAAGAGTTTTAACTGTCTTTTGAGGAAACAAATTAAAAGTACATAAATATATGTCTTTTTGATAACCAAGAACAAGCATGAAAATTAAAAAGGGAAACATCAAAATGCCAACAGAACATTTCATGTTTCACTAGTCATTGAGGTGGCCACTAATTTAGATCAGGTTTTTACTGGCTCTAGTATCTATCTATCTATCTATCTATCTATCTATCTATCTATCTATCAATCATCTATCTATCTATCTATCTATCTATCTATCTATCTATCATCTATCCATTCATCTATTTATCTATCTATTTACCTATCTATGACTCAAAGCACCCAGTTATCAATTTCTAATGTGCCTAGTCAGTCAATCTCCAAGTATACAGAGGTGGGGTATATTATGCAGTATTTATAAAATTTACATGCCTAAGGAAGCCCTCCTTTTGGAGAAACATCAAGTTTAATGAGAGTTCTGTTGTACAACAGTTTGGGAAACCCAACTCATTTGGTTCCCAACCAGAGGTAAGAATGGCCCATGAGGTCATTTGTCTTATCAAACTAGACAGGTGGTTTTCTTAGGGTCTAGACAATGCAGAACATAGGATTTCCAGAGAAACCAGCTTTTTATGATCTGTAGATGGTTACTTCTAAAAAATAAAAATAAAAATGACTAGTTTTCTCAGGCCACAAGATCTTCCAAACAGAAAACGTTCAGCTTGGATTTGATCACTTCCTTAGCGAACACACTGTTCAAAATTAAGGTGGCGAATTACATGTGACTTAGGAGGCACCGCTTACATTAACGTGTTAAATGGGTGGACAATGGGAATGAGGCTGTGGAGTGCTGGGCAGAGGCTTATCACTGTATAATAAGAAGTGGAGTAGAATTTTTGTGCCATAGGAAGACTTTAATTGTGTGTAGGAAAGCTAATTCTTGTGTCTGTGAGCTGTGCCAAGGTGGACCTCAATACCTGGTCTGAATGGGAGCCCTTAGTGGAAAGAAAACTACCACTATTCCTCTACTGAGGAATTAAAAAAATTTGTGACGTGTCCACTGACTGCTGGATTGGGTTTTATTTTAAAATGTACCTAGAATTTTGATTTTACTCAGATGTGGCGAGGCCAGCAGAT
Organism: Molossus molossus; assembly: GCF_014108415.1. Taxonomy (NCBI): domain Eukaryota; kingdom Metazoa; phylum Chordata; class Mammalia; order Chiroptera; family Molossidae; genus Molossus; species Molossus molossus. Next base: position 60,973,224 of record NW_023425345.1, on the reverse strand, counting down.
CGGGAGATGCTTGCCGTGGAGGTCAGTTTGTTCCAGTTCCCAGGAGGAAGGGCGCCATGCCATGTAGGGCCACGGGAGCAAGCCCCGGGGTCAGCCAGGAGGCAGCAGAAGCGAGGGGAAAGCATGGGTAAGAGCCTTGACTGTGAGTTTCCATGGAAAATATATTGTGATTTTACAGGGTGAGGCAGGAGCTGCCGAGCAGGCTTTGGATTGAACGGTGTGAATAATCTTGGCAGGCTCTGGGCTATAGGGGTAGCCCCTTGTTGTTCAGGACCTGGTGCTGGGGTATACAGGGCAGAGGAATATTGCCTCCGGGAGTATAAAAGTCAGATAGGGGAGCTGGGTCTGCGTTCGAGCTCTGCATTGGTGATTCACATGTGACAGGTGCACTTCCAGCATGGTAGTGAGGCTCCAGATGTGAACACTTCAAGAATATAGAAAATACAGAGATATACTTAATACAAGACTCTGGAACGCAGAGAAGTCCAGGTAGTGAGAAATTTAAGAACTTTATCCCAGTATCCTCTGCTCTGTTTGTGAGGTTCTAGGGACGCTCCTGCCTCAGAACCTTCTCATTTGCTTTTTCTTCTACCTAAGCATTCTTTACAAACGTGTCTCCATGTCTTCCTTTCTTATTCCCTTCATGCTTTACCTCAATAACACGGTTACATTAAATCTTGCCTCCACCATACTTAAAACTGCAGCCCCCCAACAGTTCTCTACCTTATCTGCATTATTTTTCTTGATGACGCCACTCTCTAACGTATTTTTTACTTGTTTGTTTTATTGTCTCTCTCCCATCACTGGAGTGCACGCTCGTAAAAGCAGGTGGGGGTAGGTGAGCTTGGTAATGTTTTGCTCACTGCTGCATCTCTATGATCTTGAACAATTCCTGCACATGGTAGGTACTTAATAAATATTTATTGACTGCTCCTGACTGGTGTGGCTCAGTTGGTTGGGTGTAATTCCGTATCCAAAAGGTGGCTGGTTCGATTCCTAGTCAGGGCACATGGCTGGGTTGTGGGCTTGATCCCCAGTAGGGGGCGTGCAGGAGGCAGCTGATTGACGTTTCTTGGTCACACCAATATTTCTCTCTTTCTCTCCCTTTTCCTTCCTCTCTCTCTAAAAAGAAAAAAAAAATCAGTAAAAAAATCTTTAAATATTTGTTGAATGAATGAATAAAGGAATAAGCAGTAATGTTCAACATTCAACTTACAGCTGTTTTCTCCAAACCTCCAAACAACACTGTTGTACACACAGCCTTGGGTCATGGTGCTTCGGACAATGGACCAGCAGTGTCAGTGTTCAGCTTGGGATGAGCTGGTCCAGAGAGCAGGTGGCAGCATCAGGAGGAGAAATCACTGGTGGGGGCCAGATCAGGAATTCAGAGTAAAACTGAAGAATGAGAGGTATCCAGGAGAACTGTAGCAACTCCACCCAGTTTTCAAGGAGGCAAAGAGCAGGTTAGATTTCCCCAAGCGTGTGGCATGGGCAATTCAATCATTTTATTTGAATATATATATAAAAAAAGAAAGTGACCCCAGAGGGGTAGGGTACATATGAATTACAACAACATCGCAAGAGAGTCTCAGGTAAACGTCAGAAACATTTAAAGAAAAACAGTAGTAAGAAGCAACCTGACTTTCTGACGTAAGTGCAGTTCATAGAAGAAGGGACGCACATTGAATTTTGATGAAGAATGAGGAGACAAGGCCATCACTAGTGTCATTCTCAGTAGTTCCTTGATGATGTTTTCAGTGCATTTCACTGATACATAGGAAACACAAAACCTCACTAATAAACTTTCATTGTTTGTGAGTCAACACTGCAAGAACATGTGCTACAATGCAGTAGCCCTTAGATAAATTAAAACACTGATATTGTTTCTGCTCGATAAAGTTGTTCTCTTTCACACCTTTTCAAGATTCCACTTTGCACATATTTTTCCCAATGTAGTACTTGCTTTGTTTTGCTATTTAATTTTTCAATCACCTACTTCCAGCTGATAGTAAAAGAAATGAAGAATATCTTGAGTGTATCCTCAGGTCTGTGTTTGTATTACCAGTTGTAGGAACTACTTGTACATAATAATAGTTGGTCATTTCTCTGAACTGAAGGTCATTTATGTTTATTTGTGATATGACGACAAGTCCACTGTATACCTATGGAAAAGGAAAACACCAACTTTCATTGTAAAGCTTTCTGATGAGATACAACATACTTCAAGCACATTTTAGTATAAGCAAATAAAATAACTTCTTTCTGTAAGTGATACAGAGAAAATATTTAAATGTTGAGTAAGCCTTGTAATTTTTATGTTCACAGCTTTGTCAGAAAGATGTTATCTTCCCAGCAGCATCATGTTATCAAAGATGCAAACCTTAAATCAACAGCTGTTACACCTTCAGCAAGTTATGAAATTTTTCTGATTTATAGCAATCATTTTTTTTCATTTCTTTTCTCAGTCAAGCAGGAAAATTAAGGTTATTTTCATGTAAAAGATACACATATTGTGGCTCGGTATTGCACATAATCCACATCTCTTACCTTTCAAATTAAATTGCTATTGAATTGAATGTGATCTGAGGGCTCTTTTTGACTAATACCAGAAATATTGTTGGTAAATAGAAGGTAGAGACAACATTATTTACATAAAAATAAAGAGAAGCTAACACAGACATAATAACAGGAATTGTTTTATGATTTTCATGATTTGTATTGTATTGATATAGCAGAACAAAATGAAAATAAAAGCTAAAGAGATTTGTGGTGGTAGAAGAGAGAAATGCTACAGTTTTATTTTTGTTGGTTTTAGGTGCTGTCTTTTTTTTTGTTAATCCTCACCCAAGGACACTTTTCCATTGATTTTAGAGAGAGTGGAAAGGAGATACGAAGGGGGAGAGAGAGAGAGAGAGAAACATTGATGTGGAGAGACAGATCAATTGGTTACCTTCCACGTGACCCCGACCGGAGCTGAGGATCAAACCTGCAATCCAGGTATGTGCCCTTGACCGGGAATCAAACCCAAAACCCGACAGTGTGTGAGCTGTTGCTCTAACCACTGGGACACCTCTCTTTTCAGCTCACAGATGCAGAAGAAAAAGGGGAATTGGGCCTGCCAGCTTCTTATGGACCAAATCTGGAAGTCACATTCATTCTATTGGCTAGAACTCAGTCACACGGCTGCTTCTAACTCCAAGAAAGTCTGGGAAATGAAACAGAGTTATAAACTCAGAAAGAAGGATAAATGGCTTTGGTGAGAGCACCTAGCCAGTTATGTCATGGATGGTGAAGTTCGTTTGAAAAGGCAAAGGCATTCAAGTGAGTATACAACAAAGCACATGAACTTGTGCTTCCTGTTACTGCAATATATGTGACTTTATGTTACTACAATATACGTAGCTTCCTGTTACTACAATATATGTAACTTTATGTTACTATAATATAGGTAGCCCAAGCCAGGAAGGCTTGGATATATTTTGTTTATTTCTAAAATGAAGACAAAATCATAGCTTTATGATAATGCAACTGATAAAATGTTGGCTTTTTGTGTGACCGATGGGCAGGTGGTCATATGAAAGAAGGAAGCCATCTTTACTGGCTCCTACCTATATCTTGTCCCGTAGAGATGCAATCAGAGTGAAAAAGCCCTGTGATTACACCAGAATGAAGCAGTCAATTTGTGTCAATGGGAAGTTCTCAAGTCCCAAAGCAGAGTATGAGTCTTTTGAGGAAAATATTTTGCCATGGCATGATTTCCCTGGAGCCACAGTTCAGAATAGGCATCTCTCTCTGGTTTTATAACGTGTACTGTCTTTCTGTAGGCTTCAGAAAAGTCACACCATCCCAGTTATTTCCATTGTTTTTGAGGACCACGCCCAGTTAAAACTGTATATTATGACTTAACCTCATAATTTTTGTGTGTGTGTATTTTTAAAATAAAATTACTCATAAAAGACAGGTACAAGATGAAAGATTAAATCTAGTCTTCCAAAGTACCAAATCAAACTCAATTTTGAGGCACAGCCATAGCTATACTATGAAAACAAGTGTTCAGTTAAAGATGGTATGCATGATGACTCACCAATTACTAATAAAATTAGATTAACACTTGTTACAATGAGATGTTCAATTACATTACAGCAAAATTACTATAAAATACAAAATTGATGTTTCTTACCTTTTCATTTTTAGGGATCTGAAGCATCTAAATCATATCTTGTAGCTGTCACTTTTCAATCATTATTTATGTCAGATGTATTATTGACTGATGAAAACCAGGTTTTCCTCGCTCCTCTTAAAACACTTAGCATGGTTGTTTTTTTTTCGAGTTTTGATTTTTGGCAAGTACTTTTGGTGTTGAAAACATATTATGTCATAGCATAAATCACTGCTTCAGACACTGCAGGCACGATTTTCTGAAAGGAGATAAAATCTGTTAGATTCCTTTAAAGTGACAAACCTATAAAAGAAAACAGAATGAAAACAATGTGTCTGCTACATATCATCCACAACATGGTGGTTCGATGAACAGCATTTGCTTTGTACAAGTTACACAGCACATTTAATTGGGAATGTGACGAGGCATTTTGTGTCAAAAACATGATAATCACAAGGGCACCTTAAGAATTCATGCTTTAATTGATTTTGTTATTTTCCCGGGAATTTCTCTATCTTGTACTTGAACAAAAGAAATATTGCAATGTTTTCAAAACTTAACTGATTTTGGGGGGTTGCTGTTGTCTATTGGCTTTAGGTGGCCCTGAGAAATGTTCCTTTATTTTCTGTCTCCTTTTTTAAGTAACATTGTTGGTAATGTTAAAGAAGTATTCTCTAGCATTAAAACAGCTGGTGTCTCAATATTCATATTTTAAGCTGAAATAGCACAGTGAGATCATTGTAGATAGAAAAGTAGGAAATAAATCCACATATGAGATATTATCATTCACTTTACATCGTGAAAAACAAATATAGCTGTCATATTCTAACATTCACCATAGATAACTTGAAAATATATATCACTATTTAACATAGTGAAAAAAGAGAGAGTATTTATGACTATGGGATGCATAGTATTTGGGCAATGTGTCTTATTAAAGCAAATTGGCTACTGGATGGTAAAATTGCAAAGAGCTTATCAAAGTGCTGAATCAGAGAATCAATGCATGGGGAAATTCCTGCACATTTAATATTGGTATTTATTAATCTTTGGAACAGGTTATAGCATTGTGCAGCATTTTAAAAACACAAAAAGGTATCAAAGTGAATTTTACTATGGATAGCGTTGTCTTTGGGTCACCTGCATTTCTGACCACAGTGACTGCTCTGACTGGTGGGACAGCCATCAGACTGTTGCATAATTCATTTGCTCAGTGGATGTGATTCAAGCTGGGGTCAAAGAACTTCTCTTTAAACTACAGCTGGGAGATGGAAGAAAAAGTCCTTCCACAATTTGCAGTAGGAGAGAATAATGTGATAATACAGCAGGAGTGGAGAAGAGAGAAGGAATCTTATTTGTGATGGAAATCTTGTGGTAGGCTCTAAAAACCCCAGAAGCTGCTCTGCTGAGGTTGGGTCCTCTACTTCTGTGAGACTCAACAGAATCTCTCCAATAAATATTCCCCCTTTCTCCCCCCACCCCTTACTTCTGGAAATTCAGGTTAAATTTTTATCACTTTCGACCAAAAGGAATAAAGAAATCCTAACCTATTATATAATTATGCATGTTTATTTGAACAAAATATTTAAATAAAAACTCCAACAGCCTTTAAGACTAGGATAATAAATTTTAATTAGATAATGAGGCATGTTGGCTTATGTGGCTTCAAGGAATGTTTTATAGAATATTTATTTTTGCTCAAGGCCCCCAAAGATGCACTTTTATTTCATGTTGATATCTAGTGAGAAAACAAGTTTCTAGGCACTCATTTGGGCATTCATTTATTAATGAACATTTTTTGAGAACTGCTTTGGACCAGACACTGTCCTAGGTGCTGGGGATATGGAACAGCTCCGTCACCCAGAACACTTCATTGTGCTATGCTTTTGCAGTGTCACCCTCCTCCTGACCCCTAACCCCTGGCACCACTGATTTAGTTTCTGTTACTATTTTATCTTTTTGAGAGTGTCATATAAATGTAATCACACAGTGTGTTACCTTTTGAGTCTGGCTTCTTTCACTTAGCACGATGCTTTTGAAACAATCTTTTTTGAAATGATTATGTGCATCAATACTTTTATTGCTGAGTAATATTTTAAGTATGTACCACTGTTTGTTTATTCATTTGACAGTTGAAAGATATGTGCATGTTTCCACATGATCATTGCTTCCACAGTGATCATAAATAGAGCATCAATAACTATTTGGATACAAGGTATTTTGTGAACATAGTTTCCTTTCCCTAGGGCATATACTTGGGAGTAGGATTGATGGTCATGCATTACGTGCAATTAACATCATAAGAAACTGCCAAATTGTTTTCTAGAGTGGCTGAATCACATTGCATTGCCATCAGCGATGTATGACAATACCCATTGTTTCGCATCTTCTGCTTATGCTATTGTCAGTCCTTTATGAATTTTAGCCATCCTTACCGATAGATGCTGGCATCTCATTGTGGTTTTAATTTGCATTTCCCAAATGGCTAATGATGTTGAACATATTTCATGTGCTTATCTGACTTACATATATACACGTTTGGTAAAGTGTCTGTTCAAGTCCTTTGTCCATTTCTTAACTGGTTATTTTACTGTTGAGTTATGACAGATCTTTATATATTCTGGGTATAAGTCCTTTTCCAGATATACGATTTAAGAAATATTTTCTCCAAGTATGCTGCTTATCTTTTCATTATTTAACATTGTCTTTCATAGAGCAATTAAAATAATTTTAATCAAGTCTAATTTATAATTTTTAATGGACTTATACCTATTGTGTTGTAGCTGAGACCTCTTTGCTTAATCTTGAGTCATGAAGAATTTCTTTTATGTTTTCTTCTAAAATGTATATAGTTCCACATTATATAGTTCCATCGATGATCCATTTTGAGTTAACTTTTGTAATAAATGTAAGATTTAAGCCAAAGTTCTTTTCTTTTGTTTTTTTTGTACATGCCCCTAGTGGGAACCGAACCCGAGACTCTCTGGTCTGCAGGCCAACGCTCCAACCGCTGAGCCAAACCAGCCAGGGCCAAAGTTCTTTTCTTTTCTTTTTTTTTTTTTATCCTCACCCGAGGATATTTTTCCATTTTTTGTACAGATAGAGTGGGAGGGAGAGAGAGGAAGGGAGAGAGAGAGAGAGAGAGAAACATCGATGTGAAAGGGACACATCGAGTGGCTGCCACCCGCACGACCAACCAGGGCCGGGGACACACTGCAACCGAAGTATGTGCCCTTAGCGGGAACCGAACCCGGGTCTCTCCGGACCGCAGGCCGACGCTCTAACCGCTGAGCCAAACTGGCCAGGGCCCAAAGTTCTTTTCTTAAATGGATGTTCAATTGTTTCAACACCATTTTTAAAAAATTATTTTTGTTACAGATGTTTTTCCATTTCCTCCCCTGAGACACCCTCTTCCTCATCTCACCCTCCTCCCCAGCATTGTTGTCTCTGTCCATGATTACGCATACATGCATATAAGTTATTTATTTTATCTCATCCTTACTCCCTACACCCCTCCTCTGAGGTTCGTCAGTCTGAACCATACTCCTTTCTATGTCTCTGCATCTATTTTGTTCATCAGCTTATTTTATTCATTATATTCTACAAATAAGTGAGATCATGTGGTATTTGTCTTTCTCTGACTGGCTTATTTCACTTAGCATAATACTCTCCAGGTCCCTCCATGTCGTCTCAAAAGATAAGAGATCTTTTTTTCTTAAAGCTGCATAGTGTTCCTTTGTGTATATATACCACAGCTTTTTTTATCCACTCATCTATTTATGGACACTTGGGCTGTTTCCAAATCTTAGCAATTGTAAATAGTGCTGCTATGAACATAGCAACACCACTTTTTTTTTGAAGTCTATCGCTTCTCCACTGTAATGGCTTTCCACATTTACAAAAAACCAATTGGCCATATTTATGTGGTTCTATATCTGTACTCTCTCTTCAGGTCCATTAATCAATGTGTCTTTATCATTGCTGATATCATACTACCTTGATTATAACAGTTTTATAGTAAGCATCACAATCAAATAGTGTGATTCCTTGTACTTTACTCTTCTTTTTCAAAATTCTTTTGAGTATTCTAGTCCCTTTGCATTTCCATATGAATTTTAGAATCCACTTATCCATATCCAAAAACATTCTTCTGTGACCTTTTTGGCATGCTTGCTTTAAATCTGCAGGTTGAGGAACCGCAACAGCACGTACATCCCTCTGGCTGCAGAAGTCTTCGGATCCAGCATTGCCTGCCCTTCTCGGTCCTGAGTGGGTCTCCTGTGGTGCCTGCCGTGCTCTAATCTGCACTGGTCTTGGGAATTGCAGGGAGAACTCAGTGAGACCCTGGAAACTGAGACATGCTGAATTTGGTCTGATCTTTAACCTGGAAAGAATGAATGACACCTCACAGTGGATTACCATAAACCTGAGCTTGTGGTCACAGCAAATAAACTGCTATTCCCAGTCCCCAACAGTATTGAAATTACTCCATCCACTCAGCAACTGTTACACATTCTGCTACGATAGATTTAAGACTCTGTAGACTTCTTTTTTTTTTTTTTCGTTTCCCATTTCTCTAGCTAAGAGTGATGGAAATAGATATCCTTGCCTGGTTCCCAATCTTTGGGAGAAAACCTTCAGTTTTTCACCATTTAAGTATAAGGTTAGTGATAAGGTTTTTGCAGATACTCCTGTCTATGAAGGAATTTCTGTTTATTTTTATTTTGCTATGTCTTTACAATGAATGGATGAGGAATACTTTACAAATGCTTATTCTTCATTAATTGATATATGATGCATATGACTCTTCTTTTTACACTGTTTATAAAATGGACTATATGGGTTGATTTTTAAGTTATTGCATTCCTGGGATAAATTCCACCTGGCTGCATTTTATCATTTGTTTTTACAGATTGCTGTAATGGATTCACTGCTGTTTTGTTGAGGATCTTTGTATCTATATTCATGAAGGATATTGGTCTACAGTTTTCTTGTATTATCTTTTCTAGTTTGGGTATGAGGGGAATGCTGTCCTCATAAACTGAGTTGAGACGCGTTCCTTTCTCTTTTATTTTTTGGAAGAGTTTGTATAGAATTAGTGGTATGACTTCTTCCGTAAATGTTTGGTATAATTCACTAATGAAAACATGTGGGCCAGGAGACTGTTTTTCATAAGGTGTTTAACTGTGAATTCAATTTCTTAAATAGTCACAAAGCTGCTTAAGTTGTTATTATGCATAATAATGTTTACAGTATTCCCTTATCTTTTCCATGTCTGGAGTGTTATCTGCCTTCATATTCCTGATATTTCTGAAATAACATTTCTGATCTCATCATTACTGATTCCAATTCCTGATAATTTGTGTCTTCTCTCTTTGGTCACTTTTGCTAGAGATTTATAAATTTTATTGATCTTTTCAAAAAACCAACTTTTGGGTTGAATGTTTATTATTTTTCTGTCCTCATTGTCATTGACATCTGCTCTTTATCATTTTCTTCCTTCTGCTTGCATTGGGTTTACTTTACTTTTTAAAAGTTATTAAGTGAGAACATTAGGTTATTGATTTAAAGCCTTCCTGCCTTTTTAAAATTATTTATTTTTATTTTTTATTGTTGAAAGTAATACCGATATCCTCCCTTTTCCCTCATTGACACCCTCCTTCCCACTCCCACCCCCTTCCTGCTTTCCCCAACCTAATGTCCATGTCAACTGGTTGTGCATATATACATACAAGTTCTTTGGTTTGTCTCTTGCCACCCTTCCAACCCTCTGAGGTTTGTTAATCTGTTCTTTACTTCCATGATTCTGGATCTTTTTTGGTTGACAGCTTATTTTGTTCATTACATTCCACAAGTAAGTGAGATCATGTGGTACTTGTCTTTCTCTGACTGTTCATTTCGCTTAGCATAATACTCTCCAGGTCCCTCCATGCCATCTCAAAGGGCAAGAGATCTCTCTCTCTTACAGCTACATAGTATTCTACTGTGTAAATGTACCACAGCTTTTTTATCCACTCATCTACTGATGGATACTTGGGCTGTTTCCAGATCTTAGCTATTGTAAATAGTGCTGCCATGAACACAGGGATAAATATATTCTTTCAAATTGGTGTTTTGGGATTCTTAGGATATATTCCCAGGAGTGAGATTGCTGAGTCCAAAGGCAGCTCCATTTTAATTTTTTGAGGTAACACCATATTGTTTTCCATAGTGGCTGCACCAGTCTGCATTCCCACCAGCAGTGTACTAGAGTCCCCTTTTCTCCTCATCCTCGCCAGCACTTGTTGTTTGATGATTTGTTGATGGTGGCCATTCTAGCAGGTGTGAGGTGTTATCTCATAGTTGTTTTAATTTGCATCTCTCTGATGATTAGAGATGTTGAACATTTTTTCATATGCCTCCTGGCCATTTGTATGTCCTGTTTGGAGAAGTGTCTATTCAGGTCTTCTGTCCATTTTTTTTTTTATCCTCACCCGAGGACATTTTTCCATTTTTTGTTCAGGTAGAGTGGGAGGGAGAGAGAGGAACAGAGAGAGAGAGAAACATCGATGTGAAAGGAACACATCGAGTGGCTGCCACCCGCACAACCCACCAGAGCCGGGAACAAACTGCAACCGAGGTACGCGCCCTTAGCGGGAACTGAACCCGGGTCTCTCAGGACCGCAGGCCGACGCTCTAACCTCTGAACCAAACCGGCCAGGGCTTCTGTCCATTTTTTAATTGGATTGTTTGTCTTCCTTTTGTTGATTTGTATGAGTACTCTATATATTTTGGATATTAACCCCTTATCAGATGTATCATTGGCATGTATGTTCTCCCAGGGAATGGGTTCCCTTTTCATTTTGATGCTGGTTTCTTTCACTGTGCAGAAGCTTTTTAGTTTGAGATAGTCCCCTTTATTAATTTTTTCCCTTGGTTTCTCTTGCCCTAGGCGATGTAGCAGAATATGTGAAAATTCTGCTACATATGAGCAGAATGTCTGAGATTTTTCTGCTTACATTTTCTTCTAGGATTTTAATGGTTTCATGGGTTACATTTAAGTCTTTTATCCATTTTAAGTTTATTCTTGTGTATGGTGTAAGTTGGTGGTCTAGTTTCATTTTTTTGCATGTAGCTGTCCAATTTTCTCAACACCTTTTATCGAAGAGACTATCTTTTCTCCATTGTATGCTCTTGCTTCCTTTGTTGAATACTAACTGTGCATACTGTCTTGGGTCAATATTCAGGTTCTCTGTTCGGTTCCATTCATCTATATGTCTGTTCTTGTGCCAGTACCAGGCTGTTTTGATTATGATGGCTTTGCAGTATAACTTGATATCTGATATTTGATCCCTGCTACTTTGTTCTTCATGTTCAAGATTGCTGTGGCTATTCGGGTTCTTTTATGGTTCCATGTAAACTTTTGGAGTATTTGTTCTAGATCTGTGAAATATGCCATTGCCTTTAATAGGGCTTGCAGTGAATATGTAGATTGCTTTGGGTAGTATGTACATTTTAATGATGTTGGTTTTCCAATCCATTAACACAGTATATGTTTCCACTTTTTTATATCTTCTTCTATTTCTTTTTTTCAATGTCCCGTAGTTTTTGAGAACAGGTATTTTACTTCCTTGGTTAAGTCTATTCTTAAGTATTTTTGTTGTTGTTGCAATAGTAAATGGCATTTTTTTTTTCTTTTCAGTTTCCCTTTCTGAGTGTTCATTATTGGTGTATAAAAATACCATCAATTTCTGGATGTTAATTTTGTATCATGCTACTTTGCCAAATTCATTTATTAAATATGGTAGATTTTTGATGGAGTCTTTAGGATTTTCTATGTACAATATCATGTCATCTGTGAATAATGATAGTTTCACTTCCTCTTTTCCGATTTGGATCCCTTTAATTTTTTCTTCATGTCTGATTGCTGTGGCTAAGATTTCCAGTACTATGTTAAATAACAGTGGTAAAAGTGGGCATCCCTGTCTTGTTCCTGTTCTTAAGGGAAATGTGTTTAGTTTTTGCCCACTGAATATGATATCAGCTGTAGGTTTTTCATATATGGCCTTTATTATGTTGAGATATGACCCTCTATTCCCACTTTGCTGAGCATTTTTATCAGAAATGGGTGCTGGATTTTGTCAAATGCTTTTTCATATCTATTGATATGATCATATGGTTTTTATCTTTCATTTTGTTTATGTGGTGTATCACATTTATTGATTTGTGAATATTGTACCAGCCTTGCATCCCTGGAATGAATCCCACTTGGTCATGGTGAATAATTTTTTTAATGTATTGCTGGATCTGATTTGCTAATATTTTGTTAAGAATTTTGGCATCTATGTTCATCAGAGATATTGGTCTGTGGTTTTCTTTCATTGTAGTATCTTTGATTTTGTAATTAGGATTATGCTGGCCTCATAAAAAGAGTATGGAAGTCTTTCTTCTTCTTGAATTTTTTGGAACAGTTTGAGGAGAATAGGTGTTCTTTGAATGTTTGGTAAAACTCCCCTGTGAAGCTGTCTGGGCCTGGACTTCTGTATTCTAGGAGTTTCTTGATTACATCTTCAATTTCCTTAGTTGTTATTGGTCTGTTCATTTCTGTCTCTTCTCGATTCAGTTTTGGGAGATTGTGTGAGTCCAGAAATTTGTACATTTTGCCTAGGTTGTCCAATTTGTATAATTGTTCATAGTATTTTTAACAATCCTTTGTATTCTTGTGGTGTCAGTTGTTATTTGTCTTTCATCTCTGATTTGTTTATTTGGGTCTTCTTTGATTCTTGGTGAGTCTGGCTAAAGTTTCATCAATCTTGTTTATCCTTTCAAAGAACCAGCTCTTTGTTTCATTGATTTTTTGAAAACTTTTTTAGTCTCCACATTGTTTATTTCCACTCTGACCTTTACTATTTCTTTCCTTCTACTTGCTCTGGGTTTTTCTTTTTGTTTACTTACTTGTTCTTTAAGTTGTAGAGTTAGGTAGCCTATTAGAAATTATTTTTGTTTCTTGAGGTAGGTCTGTAATGCTATGAACTTCCCTCTCAGGACTGCTTCTGCTGCATCCCATAGATTTTGTGTTGTTGTGTGTTCATTTTCATTGGCTTCCAGGAAGTTTTTAGTGTCTTCCTTGATCTCTTTGGTAACCCATTCATTGTTTAATAACATGTTATTTAGCCTTCATGTGTTTAAATGCTTTTTAGTGTTTTTATTGTAATTGATTTTTAGTTTCATGCCATTGTGATCTGAGAAGATGCTTGATACAATTTCAATCTTCTTGAACTTATAAAAACTTAGTCTGTGTCCTAACATGTGGTCTTTCTTTGAAAATGTCTCATGTGCACTTGAAAATAATGTGAATTCTGCAGAGTTGCAGTGTAATTCTCTGTAGGTATCTTTAAATCCATTTGATCTAGTGCATCATTTGAAGTCTCTGTTTCCTTGCTAATTTTTTGTCTAGAGGATCTACTCAGTAATGTCAGCAGGGTGTTGAAGACCCCTGCTATGATTATATTGCTGTCAATTTCTCTTTTCAAGTCCTCCAGAAGTTTTTAAATGCATTTTGGTGCTCCTATATTGGGTGCATATATGTTTACCAAGGTTATATCCTCCTATTGGATAAATCCTTTCAATGTTATATAGTGGACTTCTTTGTCTCTAGTTATGGCCTTCATTTTGAAGTCTGTTTTATCAGATATGAGTATTGCTATCCCAGCTTTTTTTCCTTTCTGTTTGCTTGGAAGATATTTTTTCCATCCCTTCACTTTCAACCTATGTGAGTCTCTTGTTGTGAGGTGGGTGTCATGTAAACAACATATATATGTCTTGCTTTCTTATCCATTCAGATACCCTGTGTCTTTTGATCTGAGTGTTTAATCCATTTATATTTAAAGTTATTATTGATATGTACTCATTTATTGCCATTTTTGTTTATTATGGTTATGTTTCTCTTCCTATTTCTTCTGCTTATCATAGCAGTCCTTTTAACATTTCTTGCAGTGCTAGTTTGATGCTAATAAATTATCTTTTTTTTTTTTTTTTCATCTGGGAAGTTCTACTTCACCTTCTATTTTGAATGATAGCCTTGCTGGATAGAGTAGCCTTAGATTCAGATCCTTGTTTTTTATTACCTTGATTATTTTATTCCATTCCATTCTGGCCTGTAGTGTTTCTGTTGAGAAGTCAGCTGATAGCCTTATTGGGGTACCTTTTTAGGTAACCTGTTACTCATCTCTTGCTGCCTTTAGGATTCTCTCTTTGTTTTTAATATTTGGCATTTTAATTATTATGTGTCTTGGTGTGAGCCTCTTTGGGTTCTTCTTACTTGGGGCTCTCTGTGGTTCTTGAACTTGCATGCCTTTTTCCTTCACCAAGTTAGGGAAGTTTTCTGTCACTATTCAAATATATTCTCTAACACTTGCTCATTTCCTTCTTCTTCTGGAACTCCTATGATGTGGATGTTGTTAAGTTTCATATTGTCCTTCAGTTCTCTTAAGCTATCTTCATGCTTTTTAGTTGTTTTTTCTTTTTTTGGTTTCTGATTGGGTGATTTTTTTCTACCCTGTCTTTTAATTCACTGATCTCATCCTCTGCTTCGTCTACTCTGCTGGTTATTTTTTCAGTATGTTCTTTATTTCTGCTAGGTCATTATTCAATTCTGCTTGGTGGTTTTTCATTTCCAAATGGTTGGTTTTCATTGTTTCTATATCTTTACTCATGCTGTTGAGCTTCCTCATAATCATTACTCTGAACTCTACCTCTGATAATTTGCTAATACAAATATAGCCCTTAGCTGTTGCCCATGGGTACCCAGCCAGCCCTCTTGCACCTCTGCAGCTCCCACCAGTCTCGATTTGAGTATTATTTATGTCCCTGGTTATAAGGGTTCTCTCCAGCTGCTCTTCAATTTTTTTTTTTTTTTTTTTCAGATGACTTGTCTTTATTTTATTTGTAATTCCAGTTTGGTCCTGGGAGATGGTCTGTGTAGCTTCCATTCACTCTTCCACCATTTTGGATCTTCCTCTGCCTTTTCAATATAAACATTTACTACTATAAATTTTCCTCTAAACCTGCATTAGCTGCATTCCACTTTTTTGATATGTTGATTTTTATTTTCATTAAGATCAAAATGTTTTCTAATTTCAACTAAGACTTTCTCTTTGAGTAATAAATTTCTAGAAGTGTCTTCTTTAATTTCCAGGTGTTTTGGGGGATTTTCCCATTGTTTGTCTTTAATTGATTTCTAGGTTAATTTTATTATGATCAGAAACAATGTGTACAATTTCAATTCTTTAAAATGTGTGTGTGTGTGTGTGTGTGTGTGTGTGTGAGTGTTTTAAATTTATCCTGGATATAGTCTATCTTGGTGCTATTTTGTGTTTACTTAAAAATTGTGTATATTCTGTTGAATAGAGAATGCATTCAGTGCCAGTTAACCTTATTTGTTGATAGTTCTTACATACACTTCTTGATTTTTAGTCTACTAATTCTTATCAGTTTTTGAGAGAGGAGTGAACTTGCCATCAGTAATAATGAATTTGTCCATTTTTTTTCTTTCAGTTCTGTTAGTTTTTCACTCTTCATGTATTTTGAATCTCTTGTTAGATGCACACTTTTTTTTTTTTTTTGGTTTGTTATCTCCTGATGAGTTGACCCTTTTTATCAATATTTAATGTCATTCTTTTACTCTTAATTTTCTCTGCTCTGAGGTTTAATTTGTTTGAAATTAACATAGCTATCCCAGCTTTTTTTTTTAAACCTAGTGTTTGCATAGTGTATCATTTGTTTCCATCCTTTTAGTTTTAATGTAGCTATAATATTATATTTGAAGTGCATTTCTTATGAACAGCATATAGTTGGATCATAGTTTTTAAATCCATTCTAACAATATCTGTCCTTTAGTTGACATCTTTAGAACATTAACATTAAATGCAATTATTGATCTATTTGGTTAGAGGTCTACTATTTTTTTGCTGTTACTTTTCTTTGTTTCTCATTCCTCTGTTTTCCCTTAACTGCCTATGCTTGCTTTATTTAAACATGATAATATATCATTTTTTAAAATGTTTTTTCATATATCTTTGTTTAGATATACTTTTTTTTTTTTATCCTTACCCAAGGACATTTTCCTGTTTTTTGTTCAGATAGAGTGGGAGGGAAAGAGAGGAAGAGAGAGAGAGAGAGAGAAACATCGACGTGAAAGGGACACATCGAGTGGCTGCCACCCACATGACCAAGCAGGGCCGGGGACAAACTGCAACCGAGGTACGAGCCCTTAGTGGGAACCAAACCCAGGTCTCTCTGGACTGCAGGCCAACGCTGTAACCGCTGAGCCAAACTGGCCAGGGCTAGATATACTTTTTTAATGGGTGATATAGGCATTGTAATACACACACTTAACTTTTTATAGTTTAAAAAATCAATACTTTACTAATTCAAACAGAATATATAAATCTTCCCACAATAAAGGTAGCTTTATCCTACCCATTTGTGATGTAATTGTCATATATACCTCATTATTGAAAATCTATTAACAATGTCATAATATTTACTTTTTACTATCAATCATATTTTAAAGAACTCTTAAGGCAGCCCGGGCCGTTTTGGCTCAGCGGTTAGAGTGTCGGCCTTTCGGTCCAAGGAGACCCGGGTTTCGTTCCCGCTAGGGGCACGTACCTTGGTTTCAGTTTGTCCCTGGCCCTGGTTGTTTGCGCGAGTGGCGGCCACTTGATGTGTCCCTTTCACGTCGATGTTTCTCTCCCTCTCTCTCTCTCTCACTCTCTCTCTCTCTCCCTCCCACTCTATTTGAACAAAAAATGGAAAAATGTCCTTGGGTGAGGATAAAAACAAACAAACAAAAAAAGAACTCTTAAGGTAAATAGTATATATTTACCAATATATCTAATATTTCTGATGCTTTTTCTTTATTAATGATGGTTCAAGTTTCCTTCTGGTTTTATTTCTCTTCTGTCCAAACAAATTTCATTAGCAATTCTTTTATAACAAGTCTATTGGTAAATAATTATTTTAATTTTTCTTCACTCAAAAATATGCCTTTTTCACCTTTACTCCTGAAGGATATTTATTGGATACAGAACTCTTGATTGACAGGTATTTTCTTTCAGCATTGTAAACATGTTGTTATATTTCCTTCTGGACTCTGTTTTTTGACGAGAAATCCACAGTCATTCTAATTATATTCCTCTACATGTAATGTGTCATTTTCTCTCAATATTCTCAAGATATTTTTTCTTTAGTTATTTCAGCAATGTATGATGTGTATGAGTATGGCTGTAAAGATATCAAATTATTTTATCCTGTTTGAGATTTACCAAGCTTATTGAATCTGTAAGTGTATACCTTTTACCAAAGTTTTCAGCCACTCTTTTTTCAAATATTAGATTTCTGTACTGCATTCTTTGTTTTCTCCTTCTGGGATTCTGATGAAATAAAATTAGACCTTTTGCAATTGTCTCAGATCTTTAAGGCCCTGTTTATATTTTCAATCTTTTTGCTCTCTGCTACTCAGATTAGATGATTTCTATCAAATCTATCTGTACATTCACTGAATGTTCCCTCTGTCATCTCCACTGGGATACTGACAACATCCAGTGCAGTTTAAATTTTGATTTTTGTAATTTTTAGTTCTAAAGTTTCCATTTGGTCTTCCTCACATCTTATATTTCTTTGCTAACACTTTCTATTTTTTCATTCATTTGAACATTGTTCACACTTACTTGTTGAACATTTTGTAGTTGCTACCTTATAATTTTTGTTGGATAATCTCATAATTGGTATCATTTCATCATTGGCAACTATCTATATTCTTTTATTTTGTGGTTGAAATTTTCCTGGTTCTTCATGTACTGAGTAATTTTGGATTGTAACATAAGCATTTTGAAAGTTGTTATGAGACATTGGGTCTTGTTTAAATCTTATAAACATTGTTAAAACTGTTGTTTAGCAGGCAAATGACCTTACTGGGTTCAAGTCACTAATTTTATTCAGCCTTCTATGAATTGTGGTTTCAATGCTAGTTTTATTGCAAAACCATTGCTAAACTATGCAAATTTGTCCCCTATCTAGTGGCTGGTCTGGGACCTGGCGAGGGTTTTACCAGTTATCAAAATCTTTGATATGCTGTTTAGGATCAGATCCACATATGTGCAGCTCCAGCATAAGCACAGGAATCCATAAATAACTTTATAACACTGCTTTCTCAAGCTCATTCCTCTCCTCTATGTTCTCAGTACTGTACAGTTATCCATGGCTTCCTTTATAGTCCTCTGGCTGGAAAGTATGGGCTTTATTTTCTCTGCTCTGTATTCATTTTATCAGATGGGGGGGGGGGGAGAGAGAGAGAGAGAGAGAGGTTTTTGCCACCTTCTTGGGACTGAGAGGCCAGTTCTTCCTTTGAATTTTAGGTTGCTGTGGGCTCTGCTATCATGGTTATTGCTGCCAGTAGACTTTCCTACTCCTTAATATTGAACTAGAGGGTTTCTTCTTGAGATCTTTCTATGCATACCAATGTCAACATCTAGTTCTTGGCCTGCCTTGAAGCCAGGCTGTGAGGTACTGGAGGAAAAAAAGATTAAACTCACTGCTGGTTCAGGGATGATTTGAATCCCTATCTTCTTCCTCAATCTGTCTGCTGCTATCCACTTTTAAGAGTCCTCAAATAGCTACTTCATCCACATTGTCCTGGTTTTAATACTGCATTCAGTGGAAAAGACAGGTTGGAGAGTGCTTCCTTCACCTTATCCAGAAGTGGACTACCCATATCCACTTACTGACAGTGATTGATTGAGGAATAGCATTGAATTCAAGTCTGACCACAGAGATATAAAATGAACCCTGTTGGGGGATGGTGTCTAGCAAAGTTTTCTCACTAATTAAGAGAGACACACAAGAAGAGAGGCTATCTTCATTTTACTTCTGAATACTGTTACATCAAGATGTCACATCTGTGACTACTGCTGCCATTTTGCCCCCAGCCTTGGGATAAGGGCAGCAGAGATGACAGTGTGAACACATGAAACGAACCCGGGTCTTTGATGCCATGATGGGATCTGCCCTACTTCAGGACTTCCTCTGATGGCTGATACATACCTCTCTTTAAGCTTGTTTAAGGTTTGAAATCTGAGGTTTTCACTTGCTGCCCAAAGTATCTTAAAGTACAGTGTCCTTCTTTCTATATTTTGTACAATAATTTTTGTTTGTTTGTTTTGTTTTTGATGTGAATTTTCAGAGAGTTCCCTCTGTAGCCATCTCTCTTTTTTAAACATATGCTGTCCAACAAGATAGCCTAGCCAAACTGCATGGGGCTATTGAACACTTAAAACGTGCTATTCTGAACAGAGATGTGCTATGAAGGGCATCATGTACACCAGATTTTGAAAACTCAGCTAAAAATAATAAGGTAAAGTATCATGTTAATAAATTTTCTATTTATTACATGTTGAAATGATAATATTTTGGAGATACTATTTAATAACTATGCTACTGAAATGAATGTCATTTAACTTTTTAAAATGTGGCTACTGCAGCACTATTTACAATATCTAAGATCTGGAAACAGCTCAAGTGTCCATCAGTAGACGAATGGATAAAAAACCTGAGGTACATATACACAATGGAGTACTATGCAGCTGTAAGAAAGAAAGATCTCTTATCCTTTGAGACTACATGGAGGGACCTAGAAAGTATTATCCTAAGTAAAACAAACCAAACAGAGAAAGACAAGTATCATATGATCTCACTTATTTGTGGAATATAATGAACATAACAGTCTGAGGAATGGGGTAGTCCCAGAGATGTGGAAGTAGTGTACAGACTTACAATCCCCAGAAGAGGAGGTGGTGGGGGAGAGATAAACCACAGAACTTATATGCATGTATGCATGAACAATGGACATGGACAACAAAGCTGGGGACAGGGCGGGGAGAGAGGAGGAGGGGGAATCAGTGGGGGAAAATGGAAAAATTAATTAATAAAAATAAAATAAAATGTGGCTACTGGAAATTTTAAAATGACACATTTGACTCACATTACATTTCTATTTAACAGCACTAACTCCCAGACTCATATCTAACTACTAATTCAACAGTTTCACCTAGAAATTTAATCTCAAATTTAGCATGTTCAAAAACCAAACTCCTAAATTTCTCTTCAAATATGCTTTCTCTGTCATCTTTCTCATCTTAGTAAAAGACAACTCAGTCCTGAATTCAAGTTGCACAGGTCAAAACTTTGGATTTATCCTTGGTTGCTTTTTTCTCCCACTTCCCATATCTATTGGTTTGCATTGCAGATACTATCCATAATCCAAATACAATGCCATCTTCTATACTTGTGCTTGAATTCATATCACTATCATCTATTAATATCATCTATATTATTGCAGTTGTCTCTATTTTAAACAGAAACCACAATGACCCTCTTGAGAAGTAAGATTATGTCACTCCTGTTTGCAATCCTTCAGCGGTGTACCTTTTCACTCAGGGTGAAACTTAAAATCTGGACCCTGAACCTCTTTGACATGATCACTTCCTACCCTCTCCCTAATTCACTTCACCCTGGTCACATGGCCTTCACCCTGACCTCCAACTTGTCCAGTGAGCTCCTGTAGGGCCATTGCTCCGTCTACCTGGGTGCCTTTCTGTCAGATACACACAGGGTTTGCTCTCTTACTTCCTTTGCGTCTCTACCCAAAAGTCTGTAAAAATTTACCATACACCTCCAGCACATCCTGTATTCTTTATCTGTCTTTTTCTCCTTAGTACTTATTACTATGATACACTGTTTAATTTTTACCCCTTTTCTAAATAGAAGCTTTATCAGGGCAGGGATTTTTGTCTATTGTACTCACTGCTGTATCTCCAGCAATTAGAACAGTGGCTGGCCCAGGAAGGTGCTCCATATCTATGAACTGATTATTTTTTCTCTCATTACAGATCATCCAGATTTGCTTTTCCCAGTT
This sequence comes from Molossus molossus, assembly GCF_014108415.1. NCBI lineage: Eukaryota > Metazoa > Chordata > Mammalia > Chiroptera > Molossidae > Molossus > Molossus molossus. The sequence goes on along the minus strand of NW_023425345.1, from coordinate 60,952,111 downwards.
TACCCCTGTGATCTTCAGAATTTTGATGTTTTTATTCTATACTCAAATACATTTTACATAAAAAAAGCAAGAATAGCTTTAGAGTGGTTTCTCCTACTATTTCATTTTCTTTCTGAGAGTTGATATTATTAGCAGGTGCAATTAACAACTTCACTGATAATTTCCTTAAGAGGAAAATAAGACTCCTAGCAAAATGTCTAGGTAGTTAATTTCATAATTAATATCTTCTGCTGATTCTTTTCTAGTTATATTCTATATTAATGGGAATATTTATTTCCTACTGATCTTTCTTTCCCTAATAGGGAGCTAAAGTAGTTCAAACTATCAGTCTCTTTCTGCCCCATTTACTCACTTTGTCCCTGGGAGATTTGGACTTGGCAAAACAAACTGAGGATGTTTGTCTCAGCTGTCCCCTTATTTCACTTAGGAGTGAGTTTACCCACAAAGAGCTGAAGTATTCCTTTGCTCATCCCTGGTGTAACACAAGCTTCCTTAAAACCATCATTGTCTGTGCAAAACTGGCCTCATCTTCCTAATTTAAGGATTATTATTAGAAGCAATAGCGGGAAAGAGAAATGCTATTTATTGGGGGTTTCTTCCAGATTTATCTGTGCCAAAAGGCATCGTCAAATTCCTCTAGCTGGTCTTGTCATCTAGGGTTATTTTAATAATAATATCATTTCAATTCACAACTTCTAGGGTATTTTTCTAACTGCTTCTCAGTATGCTACCACAGTCAGGTGTATAGGGTATAGATGACATACAGTCCTATCCTGCCTTCCTTCAAATATCTGTTCATTTGGAACACATCATAGTTTTCCATCATCTGACATTTTCTAAGCTGTGGTGTTCACTATGAGGCCTTATCACACTATATTATTAGATTTATTTATTATCCATTGTTTGCACATTATAGATATAGGTACCTGAGAAAATGATGTTACTGATCCCTTTCTTAGTAACTTTTTCATGTGACTAATTGGACCTTCACCATTATTTCATGTTATCCTGATATACTCTATAAGAGTGATTTTCAAACTGGGGCACACATAACCCTGGAGGTAAATAAGGTTTTCCAAAGGATATGGTATTAGAGTCAGGTTATTTAATAGAAATGCATTGTGGATTCTATTGTAAATGATGCATTTAACACCACCATTTGTAAGTGCAGATCTTAATAGTGGTCTAAAATATCTCTTCTTTTGGCTATGAATTTCCACGAAACTCCTCATTATAAATAAAATAATCATCCATGGCTACATAAACTAATTGAAAAATAAAAAACATCTTACTTTCAATAAGAGATAAATTCTCAATAAAATTTTACTTTTATATTTACTAATTCTAACAATAGTTAATATATTTGTTTTCATTGATTATGTACTAAAAGCTATTTTAATGATAATTCAAGCCAGAAGAAAGCTGTCATACTTAATGGTGCCATAAAATTTTTGAAAATTAAAAATTTAATTTATATACATATTTTATTGAAGAGACTATGACAGGTTGATCAATAAAAGACTTTCAAGCATAACAATATATTGCATTAAGATCAAATTCTTTTGGGACTGGGGAATGAAAATGTAAGCTCAGCGAGAAAAAAGAATGATGTAAGATTTCTGATGGACAAAGGAGAGCTTGTTCATGTGCGCTTCAAATTATTATGTCATTTAGATTCATCTGACTCACATTAGACAAGATGGAACAATTCTATTTTTAAAATACCATTCTTTAAAACACATAAGAAGTCATATCCTTTGCAACTGTGTATATACACAATAAACTTTTCAGATGTTAACCCCAAAATGTGAAGGGAGTCTCAATAATTAAAAAAAAATAATCTTTTCTAGAGTGCAGGAAAAATTAATGCTTTAGAGTAAATTTAAAAATTTTATCTGGACATTTCTCCCCAGCCCCCAACTCATCCTAGTCAATATAAATTCCTTTTAAAGAAGTCAGACAGTTTGTGGGTCAATATCTCACCAACTGTGTGACATGAATACATTTCTAACTCACCATGTCCGTGGTTTAGAAATCCAAATCGTATTCTTTGATTTTATATCTATCAATATCTAGAACCATATATCTATATCTATATCTCTCTAGCTACTCACTTCCCACATACTACTCTATCTTCTCAAATCTCAACCTTCAGAGGAAAAAAAAAAAAGCACACCACTATCCCACAGTCCTACAAGGCTACAAGACTACAAGTCCTTCAATTTTCTATCTGAGATTTCGTCGTCTCTCTGGAAGTTTCTCAAATCTCTTCTGTGGGAATCTTCCCTTCTCTGTCCCCTACAAGAAGCAGCAGAATATTGCATCTCTTCAGAAGGTTCACCTTTACCCATATGCTTGTATTTTATATCTATAAACATCGAAATATCTATATAGCTATAACTATATTCAATATCTTTTTCCTATATTATATGCCCTAGTTTAGGAAATTAAGTAAGAATGTATTTAAATTAAAATGTCTTTATTGAGGTATTTTCATGCTACAGGGGAGTCTATATTGTGTTGCTCCACCTCACGGTTCTTGAGTACAAAGCACAAATGTACCTGCTACACCGAACCATGGCCATACTGACGGCTTGTAAGAGGTTTTCAAGGTTTAGTCTCTTAGTCACAACCAGTGTTGCAAAGAACATTCTTGTGACTAAATCTTTCTGCTCCTGTTTGATTATTTCTCAAGGATAGATTTCTGCAAGTAAAATTACTCGGTCAAGACTGCACATGTTAACTTTTAATGGATATTACTGTCCCCAAACTGTGCCATTTCACAGCCAAATAACAACGGAAGAAATATTTATTTCCTTATACCTTCTGTAAAAATGCATATAATCAACTTTTACAATGTTTCGCCCGCCAAATAGGCCAAGAATGACTTTCCCCGGATGCCTTACTTCGCGTTTCCCTGACCTGTGGGGCGGCACCCCTCTGGGGAAGCGGCCTGCGCGGATCCGAGTCCCCGCAGTGGGGAGAGCCCGCTCTTTCTCCCCGCGGCCTTATTTATCTGCTCAGTAGGATTTGGATACGGCTTTTGATTCCCCTCTGACTCCAAAAAACATTTTTTTCAGGCTTGCTTTCTTGGATCATTTCCTCTTTTTTTTTGTTTTGTTTTGTTTTCATCTTTTTAAATATCGAGGGTAGAGAGGTCTTCCTCAAGCCTGCTTGCTTCCGTCTCAAGCTGCTGACTTGCTTAACATAAATAGCTGGGTATTGCTTCTGGCGAGGCCATGAGCCAGGCCCTCGCTCAAGGGCAAAGGCAATCACCTCACCTTCCATTTCCATTCCTCCCCTTCTAGTTAGTTTCTAACACTTTGTTGTTAAGTGTTAGAAAAGTTATTTTCTTCTTTATATTAAGGTGGTGCTTTTGAAACTGCTTCACAAAATTGCTTCTATAAGCAGAGAAGAGGGGACTTGAAAAGAAGATAATGATTTGTTTTCTTATTCCAAACCTTTGAGGAAAATTGGAAGCAGAGAAACGTGTCGCTTCCTTCTCAGTTCTTTCACTCTCGGACAGAGATTACCTGGGGTTAGAAGCACTGTGTTAAGTTGAATGTAAATCAAAATCATGATTAATTCAGTTCAATGCAATTTTACAAAAATGTCGACATTGCATGCTAAACTTCTATTTCTTAATTATATAGGAATTTGGAGAAAGTTTTCCCTTTTCACCTAGTAGGCCCCCTGAGAGGGCCTCAGGGACCTCCACAGGTCCCTGGTTCCCATTTTGAGAACCCTCATCTAGAAGAATGGCTCTCCATCTGGCTGAACAGAAAAATCACGTAGGTACCCTGAGTCTCAGACCCAGAGGTCTTGATTTGGTTCGTTTGGGATAGGCCTGACCAGTGGTATTTTATCAAGACTTCCTAGGTTATTTTATTTTTATGTTTTAAATACGTTTTTATTGATTTTTCAGAGAGAGAGGAAGAGAAAGAGAAACATCAATCACTGCCTCCTGCACACTCCCTTCTGGGGATTGAGCTCACAATCAGGGTGTGTGCCCTGACCGGGAATTGAACCAGGACCTCTCAGTCCATGGGACGAGGCTTAATTCACCGAGCCACACCGGCCGGGCCTTCTTATGTTATTTTAATATGTAGCCAGAGTTCAGGATCACTGTGGTAGATCATGGTCAGGTGTCCTTTCATGTTGTAGATACTCAGAATCTATTTTGGGATTGTATTAAAAAACCTGCAAGCACAAAAACATTCAAAATACATTTAATTGACATAATGCAGTATTAGGCCATATTTTGTATGAACAATGGGCCAGAGAAATTTGAACAACCTCTTTCTCATAATTCCAGATACCAGAATAGTGTGTTGGAACCCCACTTTCATTAGGTACAGATCACTGGTATCTATCTATCTATCTATCTATCTATCTATCTATCATCTATCTATCTATCATCTATCATCATCTATCATCTATCTATCTATCTATCTATCTATCTATCTATCTATCTATCATCTATCATCTGTTTATCCATCCACCCACGTTTGGTGTGTGTGTGTGTGATACTGCTATACATTCATATATATGAACTGAATTTTTAAATCAAAGAGTGAAATTCTTATTCATATGTGTTTTCACATTGCATAAAATATGTATCAACATTACATGATGCTTTTTCTAAGTCATTATGAAACTCCCTCAGACATGTCTTGAGGCCAATCCACTTCAGAGGACAGATCACTGAAAATATATTAGGGTTTGAGTGAAGAAGAAGGGGAGCAAAGCAAACTTAGCTTTTTCTGGTGGTATAGTTTTCCCAGACCTTAAGTATAAGAGGGGGCGAGATTATCACTGGGCTCTCCTTTGGTCACTTCTTGTAAGATATATTTAGCTATGGGCATTTGAAGAGTAAAAAAAGAACCAGGGATAAAGTTCTGGATAAGAGCATGAGTGGAAATTCTTATAGTTAATGATTTTACCTTGGTACATGTAAAATATGGATACTTTGCTAAGAAACTGAGCAATTTATATATTTGGAACCCTAATTAATAGCTATTAATGTTCTTATTTATTAGATGGTAATTCTTTGTTTTTGTTTGTTTGTTTGGGCAGACACTTCAGAAAAGAAAATATATGAAGGTTAAGAAGGATATAAAAAGATTTTCAACATTATTTGTCATCAGGGAAATGCAACTTACAACCACATGACATTCCACTACAGACACACTAGAATGGCTAACATTAAAAAAAAAGCAGAGTAATGTTATCAAGAATGTGGGAAAACTGGAGCTCTCAATGTTACTGGTAGTAATATATAATAGACTAGCAGTACCTTATGAAGTTAATTATATACCTATCATTTCAATCTAGGGACCATTCCACTCCCAGGTACTCACTACGGAGAATAAAGGCATATGGTCACATACAGAGACTTGTGCATGTATAGTCACATCAGCTTTATTTGTAATAGCCCCCAAATGAATAATAATTCAAAGGTCTATCAACAGGCGAATAGATAAATTATATACACAGGGTTGGGCAAAAGTAGGTTTACAGTTGTGAGTATGCAAAACACAGTTTATTCTTGTATTATTATTTATTAATTATTGTATTATGTTCCACATGAACAACTGTAAACCTACTTTTGTCCCACCCTGTATGCAACAGAATAAAACTAAACAACTACTAATACATACACTACATAGATAAATAAAAAATATATTATGCTGAGCTGCCCCGCAGCCTGTATGGAGTAAGGTGTCCTTGTGGAAGGTGAACGCAGAGTCCGATGGTGGGCAGAACGCTCCCTTTCCCTGACCCGATCGGTTTAGGAGTTGTGCAATAACCCTCCCAGTGCCTGGTGTGCATGCAACTTACTGGGTGGCCAAGCCTGGTAAAGCTGTCAGAATGAGTATGTGATTCTTTTTTGTTAATCCTCATCTGAGGATATTTTTCCATTAATTTTTAGATAGAGTGGAAGAGAGGGGAGGGAGAGAGGGGTCGGGGAGGAGAGAGAGAGAGAGAGAGAGAGAGAGAGATCGACGTGAGAGAGACTAATTGATTGGTTGCCACCTACGAGACCAGGGATCATACCTGCAACCCAGGCACATGCCCTTGACTGGGAATTGAACTCGTGACCTTTTGGTCCATGGGCCGACTTTCTAATCCCTGAGCCACACCAGCCAGGGCTGTGATTCTTTTAAATGTTACAATAAAGATATGTACAGAGGAAAAAAAAAAATGCTGAGTTGAAGAAGCCAGACACACTTTATGCTACTATTTAGGTAAAATCCTAGAACAGGCTAAACTAATCTATAGTGATGAAAAGCAAAATAATGGGAACTGAAGGCTGATAAAAACGGCAGGCCATGGGCACTTCTTGGGGTGATGAAATGTTTTATAATTTGATTATGATGGTTACATAGGGTGAATTCATTTTCCACATGCATCAAACTTATACTTAAAATCAGTGCTTTTTATTTCCTATTAATATGCCTCAGTTTAAAATAAACACATTATTATAGGTAACGTGTCATAGAAGCTGAGCGATAAGAGAGATGATTAGAGACTGACAGTCAGAATGTAGAAACGGCAGGTCGGCTAAAATCGATGGAAGGCAGCTGAAGATGGTAGGAAAATCAAACCAGTCTTAGAGTCAGATAATCCAGCTTTGGGAATGCTTTCTCTCATCTAAAATTTATTTTTACAGATTGTAAGGTGCTGAAAGACCCTTCTCTGTTATGCTAAAGGTCGGCAGGCAGTAAAGAACTGGATAAAATGTGAATTCATTGTGTATGGTCAGAAGAAAATTAAAAAAAAAACGTTTTCTAATAAGTTACAAACAGACTCTTAGAGGACACTCAAAGATGTTTGACACTAAGCTGCTTTGAAAAGGTATCAGAGACTGCTCAGTCTAAGAAAGGCTTCACAGTGGATTTGAAGATTTCTTTCATTTGGGCCAGAGAAAAGGCCAAAAGATTAATGTTAGAGCTGAAATGTACACTGCAGTTTTATTTCTTCCACTTGTCCAAAATGGTGTGTCACTTTTAATAAAAGTTACAGATTTAGACGTGTTTGATTCTTATGGTGTATGTTCCCTTTCTAAAGCATAAATAAGATTGCTCAAATTATCTGCTCTCCACAGGAAAGCCTTCTCTCTCCCCCTCCTTGGGTATTATAATTTATTTATTTAACTTTTAACACTGAGATCATTGAGATTCACATGCAGTTATACAGAAACAATAAAGAAAGATTCTGTATATCCATCACCCAGTTTCTCCCAACATTAACATCTTGAATAATATCAGACTGGAAAACTGACATGACATACAATCCATCGACCTTAATTAAATTTCACAAGTTGAACACTCATTTGAGAGAGTGCATGTATGTGTATTTAATTCTGTGCAATCTTGCGACATGTGTAGATTCATGTCTCCACCAGCAGTCAAGATACAAAACAGTCCTATCACCACCAAGATCCCTTATATAACTGCACCCACTTCCCTCCCACTCTTCCTTACTGCTCGTGTAACTCCTGGAAACCTCTAACAAATCCCATTTGTATAATTTTATCATTTAGTGGATGTTGCAGAAATGGAATCATATAGTAGACAATATCTTGAGATTGATTGTTTTCACCCAGCATAATTCCCTGGAGATTCATCCAAGTTGTTGTGTGTATCAGTTCATTATTTTTAATGCTGAGTTATATGTCATGGTATAGATGTACCACCATTTATCTGTTCACCCATTGCAGCATACATGGATTGCTTCCAATTTGTGGCTACTATAAATAACACAGTTACGAACACTCATGTACAGGTTTTTGTGTAAACATAAATTTTCATTTCTCTGGATAAATGCTGGAGTGGAATTTCTGTGTCATATGGTAACTGCATGTTTGATGCTTAAAAAACCCTGCGACACTGGTTTTCAGTGTAGGACAATTTTAAATTCCCACCAGCAATGTATGTGTGATACAATTTCTCTAGATCCTTGTCAGTATTTAGTCATTCTGATAGGTATGTAGTGATAGCTAATTGTGCTTCAATTCACATTTCTTTAATAAATTGCAGTAAGCCTACAGATCAATTTGGGGAGAACTGACATCTTAACTATATTGAGTCTTCCACTCTATGAACCTGATATTTCTTTCTGTTTATTTATGTTGTTTTGACTTCTTTTTATCAGTATATGAAATTTTCAGCATACAGATAGTTTGCATATATTATAAGGTTTTTATCCAAATGTTTCATTTTCTCTGTAGTGATTATAAATCTGTTTTAATTTTGGTTTTCACATGTCTATTGTTACTATAGAGTAATAACTGATTTTTGTGTGTTGAGCTTTTATCCTGTGATTTTGTGGAAACCACTCCTTAGGTGCTGAGTTTTGTTTTTGTAGAGTTCTTGAGATTTTCTAAATAGACAATCATCTCATCTGTAAATAGGGATAGTTTTATTTTTCCCTTTCAACCTGTGTACATTTTATTTCTTTTCTTGCTTTACTGCAATGGTTAGAACTTCTAGTACTCTGATGACTAGGAGTGGTGAAAAGCAAATATTTAGCTTGTTCCCTATCTTAGAGGAAAGCATTTTGTCTTTGACCATTAAGAATAATAGTTATGAGGATTTTTAAAAGATGCTATTTATTGCCCTGGCTGGTTTGGCTCAGCAGTTAGAGCTCTGGCCTGTGGACCAATGAATAGTAGGTTCGATTACTGTCAAGGGCATGTACCTTGGTTGCGGTTTGTCACAGCGCTGGTTGGGGTCATGCGGGAGGCAACCAGTCGACGTGTCTCTCTCACATCGATGTTTCTCTCTCTCTTTCTCTTCCTCTCTCTCAAGAAAAATAGAAAAATGTCCTAGGGTGAAAATTGAAAAAAAAAAAAAAGCATGTTATTTATTAAGTTGAGGTTGCTTTTGGTTATTCCTAACTTGCTAAGAGTTTGAAAATTATAAATGATTATTGAATTTTATAAAAATTTTTCTGCATTAATTGGTGCAATTATTATATTTAGCTTGCCAATTCTTCCTCCTCATCCTGTAACTTGAGGGCTTATAATGATAAGATTTGCTATGAAAATGTAGTCTTGGTGGAAAGCAGGTGTAGTCATGACAAGGGAAAATTAACAGGAGTATTGGAAGAAATAAAGTTTAAAGAATGGATTCCTAATAGAGCAGAAATTCCTTACTGCACATTAAAGTTCAGTGGATATCAGTGGCATTGGGTATAACAAATGGCAGTATAGAAAAGGATACATGTACGTTTGAGTTCTGGAACAAAGAGAAATGTATTATCTATTGGGATATAAGAGCCACTATTCTCTGGGGTTTGCTGAGCCTTAAATTTTGTATCTTCATTTCAAAAACTGGGATTAAGCAGTAATATTTCTTCAACTTTATAGGGACCTACAATCTAATCACTGTATCCCATTTTCACTGTCTTTAACCCTCATATCCTCATTTTCCTCCTTACTCAGTTTTGATTCCATGGTTCATATTTACAACGGCTCCCTTGCCAGTAACCTTTATCTCCCCTGCCCAGCTGTCCCTCTGATGCAGTTGGCTGAGTCTTAATTCTACTGAAGCAAAACCCAACTACTCCAGGCCTGCACAAACATGGCATGAGCGGCTCCAGAAAAATGAAACCTGTGTCTGCTAATGTGATGTGGACACTGTGGGTCAATGATCCTAAAGCCTAACATTTTCATTTTCTATTTACTCATCTTCTTAGACTACTATAGAATATATCTTACCTTTTTCCTCAAACCTTCAACACCTTCTTACCTACCCAGCTGATAACCTTCCTTCCTATTTTCACTGAGAAAAGAGTCACAATTGGGAGAGAATGTTCACAAGCACCCACTGCTATAGGTACTCACTTAACCACATGTACCTACTTAACTACCCACTTATACATGAATTGTGTACATATCTTCACACCAAGGCTCACCTCTTTATTTCAAGAACTTCACCACCATTCTAGGACATAATTCCACTCCTGTGTCCAGATTTACTCTCTGACTGGATCATTCCCATTAGCATCTAAGCATATTATAATTAACTGCACCCCACTCCCATCTCTTAATCTTACATCCTCTTCTGGATGATGTCTCATTTCTCTACCACCCTTTACAGAAAGAACACTGGAAATATTTGTCTACTCTCCACTTACCACTCACCACCCATTCACTCTTGAACCTTCTCCAATTAGGCTTTGCCTCCAACAGCCTACTGAGCCTCTTCATATGAAGGTCACGAATGACCTCCACATGGCCAAATAAAATGATCCAGTCCTCAACCACGTGTTCTTGACTATCAGCAGCACAGACGCAAACATCTTGGTCTTCCCCTCATGCCTGCCTCTCCCTCAGCCTCTGCATCTCAAACGTCAACTCCATTCTTCTAGTTGCTCAGGTCAACTCTCTCAGTCAATTCTCATCAAATTCACCAGAAGTATTTCTTTAGGGCTCACAATAGATTGTAATTTGTCAGCTTAAAACTCTCCAGTGATTTTTCATAACCCTCAGGATAAAAGTTAAATCTTTATAGTGACCCACGCAATCTTATACAGTCTTTTTCTCTCTCCCTAGCTTACCCCACTCTAGCCACATTGGTCCTGCTATGTTGCAAGCACACCAGCCACACTCCTGTCTCAGGGCCTTTGCTCTTGCTGTTCCCTCTCCTCAGTTACATATACCTGACTTGCTACAGGTCTTTGTTCAAATGTGAGGCCTTCCCTGTCATATTTAATATTGTAAGCCCTCTTCCTGGGCCTGTCACTCTATATCCCTTCTATTACCACCTTTAATTTTACTTACAAATTTTGTATTGCCTATTTCTTTACTGGAATGTAAGCTCCACAATGTCAGGCAATTTAATCCATTTTGTTCACTATACCGAGAACAGGACCTTGCACACCATTAAGTTGTTTCTTAATAAATATTTGCTCAATGAATGAATGAATGAATTAATTAATATTGGGACAAGGTTTAGAAACCTTGAGATCTAATGCTTACATTAGTGGCCATGCCAAAAAGAGATCTATGTAAGTTGGGGGACACCTCACAGGCCCCACCTTGTGGTACCAGAATATCTCAGGAGACTGGTAGTCCTTTTTTTTTTATCCTCACCCAAGGACATTTTTCCATTTTTTGTTCAGATAGAGTGAGAGGGAGAGAGAGGGGGGGAGAGAGAGAGAGAGAGAGAGAGAGAGAGAGAGAGAGAGAGAGAGAGAGAGAGAGAGAGAGAGATCGATGTGAAAGGGACACATCAAGTGGCTGCCACCTGCATGACCCAACCAGGGCCGAGACAAACTGCAACCGAGGTACTTGCTGTTAGCGCAGCGGTTCCCAGCCTGTGGGTTGCGACTTCGGGCTGCGACTTCTTTGGTGGTCGTCGCGACCTTTTCACAGGGGTCGCCTAAGACCATCAGAAAACACATATTTCCGATGATCTTAGGAACTAGACACCGCTCCTCTATCCCTCTCCAGGCGGGTCTGCCCACATGCAGATACACCCACATACAACAAGAGGAACCATATTAAAGGGTTGAGGCATTCAGAAGGTTGAGAACTACTGCTTAGCGGAACCGAACCCAGGTCTCTCCAGACCGCAGGCCAACGCTCTAACCACTGAGCCAAACCTGCCAGGGCGAGACCTGTTGTCCTTTGAGAGGTTTGGGGCAGATCCGAGCCAGGAGAAAACAGATGCAGGACCCTCATCAGCACAGAGATGTGGCTCATTGCATGAAGTCAAGCAACAGCGCGCATACCAGCTCCGTGTGAACACTGCATCATGTGAGGGGGCGATACGTGTGGTGCGCAGTTCAGGCTGGAATACTTCTTGCCTTTAGAGATTTCAAAGGGAATGAGGATCCTGGCAATGGTTTTCATGACGCCATAGACAGTGCTGTCTAGTTACTTTGGTTTTATCATCATCATCACACAATATTTTATGTGTCTGAAAGACACAATTTAAGAAGAATTCAAATAAAATTTTTAGACCTACCTAGGATGTTTCTTCCTATTCTTGAGTTTTTATATAAGTGCCAAGAAAGTAGATAATGGTTTCCTGAGACAAAAACCATAATGTCTAGTGGCTGTGTTTTTCTAAATCTTGAGATTATTGGACTGAATTTTAAAACGTGTGAAAATGTATCTTTCAGTTAAAGCACCGTTAACTTGCTATTTTGTTTACTGTTCATTATCTATATCATGTTTGAATGGCTATTGGGTAAATGAAGGCTATTCAGTTTTGTTTCAAGTTGCCTGAACTTTTCAAAATCAGGTGGTAATTTCATAAGACACTTCTCCCCAGGAGATTATGTGACTGGCAGAAACCTATTTTGATGATTAGGAAGAAATTGCAGATTATTCTTAAGTGGTTATTAACAAATAAGCAATGATGTCTGTGACATTTGCTTTCTGCAGAATTTGATTTTAAAAAATGAGATTCAGCTCTTTTCCCTTTACTTTTAGACACTTAATTGTTTATTACTGAGCCTTCTCCCATAGTCACTTCTCTGCGGATATACTTTAAATCGTCCAGAGTCTGTGGGCATAGATATTAGAAAAGCAAGTAAATCATCATGATGTTCAATATATTACCTTTGCACATAATTCCTTGAGCAAGAACTCTAGACTAATGAGAGCATGTGGATCATTTAGAATGGTGTTCTTTTTAGAACCAATTGCCTGGGAATTGAAAAATTCTAAGTGCTTTTTCATGGCGTTATTTGAATTCATTTAAAAAAAAATCCACTTCATTTGGACCTGTTTCTGTGTCTCCTCACTTTGCCCTCCCGAGAAAGAACTGGAGAATGTTGCACTTTGGGAAAAATTTAATTAAGTCAGTTCACAAAGGAACATTAGAAGACAAAATTCCTCAGACCCGATCCTCGCTGGCATTGTGCAGACAGACAGGAGGTGATGCTCAGAGCCAGCCCCCTTGTCACAGAGCTGAAGCTTCCCTGGCAGGTGGGCAGGATCAGTAAGGCTGGGGACATGGGGCCGAGGTCAAGATCACAATGCATTCTTGAACTTTAATGCAATCTCAACTCCCCAATACGTGTGAGGTATATCAGGAACACTGGTATTTTGAGTCTTAGCCAATCAGATCTGAGGGCTCATTGTGTCCAATTCACAATGTGGATTATATTTCATAATGTTGCTAGGGCTTCATTATTTGCACATCCTAGAAGGTACAGCTCTTGCTCTGAACATTTAAAGGAAACAGCTATGGAGCTCTGAACATTAAACAGAGAATTACTATAGGTAAATCTCACAGAAATAAAGCAATCATCCTGTGATCATGGGTTTAGAACGATATATTTGAAGGACTATCACATCGGCAGTTTATTCTGACTATTGTGGCAAGCACTGAGGCTGAAGGAGTGGCACGGGGAACTAAGTGTGTACTTTATGACCTTGCAGGTGAGCCTAATGACAACTAAAACACTTTTTATTCAGACTGTACAGAAACATACAATGCTCGTATGGAAAATCACACAATAATTAATGAATAATAATGCAAGAATAAACTGTTTCCTATACTCACAAATGTAAACTTTCGTTTGCCCCACCTTGTTTATACCTCTCTCATCTACTTATATCTATTTCTGTATCTTTATATATAAATATAGAAAATAAAGACAGACATACCCAAATAAGACATAATGATCACAGAAAGTATCTGTAAACATTAATGTTAACTTGTGGACATACATTGATTTTAAACACATCCTTTACTTTAAATAGCTTTGATTTTCTGTCTGGAAGACAAAAGAGAACATTAATTGCTATCACGAAGTTTACCTAGTTGAAAGTTAGCGCTTCTAAAGAATGAGTCAATACTCATTACTTTTCCATATTGGAAGATTAAAGAAATAAATGATCCTTTGAAATTAAAAATGAAAATCTCAGAAATGTCAAGAAAATATATTGCTCAGTCTCACTTTAATAGGAACTGAATAGAGATTATAAAGCCTTCTGACATTAAAGTGAAAGGTTGTTGGTATATAACGCAACCCAATTAATCAGGATCCGCTTAATTTGGAACAGAATAAATATACAATGTATTTTGCTGCTTTCAAACTTGTTTTAAAAACCCTATATGTTTAACATGAATGTAATAAAAACGAGGACAGGAAAAATACCCGGAGCTAGGCTGTGTGGAGGATGAAGGTAGCACACTGCCAGCACCACACATGACCAGGAATCTTCTGGCTGGCACTACGAAGCAGCTTATTTGTTAAGCTTTACTCAGCTTAAACCGAAGGAAGACACACCTTCATTATTAAAGTGGACATTAAAGCGTGATCAGAAAAATGATCAAACCTTTTCACAGTCCTAGAGAAGAAAGTCCTTTCCCTAATTTTTTTTTGGGGGGGGGATGGGGAGGGGTGTTAAACTCTAAGAACAGGATACAAAAGTTAACCAGGCAAAGGTTAAATGAAGGACTACAGCTTGAACATTGCCATCCTAAGGCACCTTTGAATTGGCTCCTGTACCAAATCCACGAGAAATGGAATATGTATCAGAATATCACGGAGAAATTCAAATATCACATGGTGCAAAAATGAACAATTAGAGCTCATTTTCTGATTTGGAAAGCACAATACACTACTTTTAGAGGCAAAACATAAGACTTACTCAAGTTAAAAATGACTAGAGAGGTGCCCAGCTGGGGTGGCTCAGTTGGTTGAGCGTGTCCCATGCACCAAGAGGTCACCCATTGGATTCCCAGTTGGGGCACATGCCCGGATTGTGGGCTTAATCCCAAGTAGGGGGCGTGCAGGAAGCAGCCCACTGATGTTACCCTCTCTTTCTAAAATCAGTAAAAACATATTTAAAAAATGACTAGAGAGTTTAATTCTAAGGTTTTTACAGCCTTACAGATAGTCTGGCTGCTTTGGTTCTATAATAAGATTTCCCAAGCCTATAAGAATATTCAGAACGCTTTTTGTTTGTGTGCTTCCCACATAGGTACCTGATAGCTATGACATTCAGGTTATAGGTGAAATCTGAGGCCTTAATGCGCATCGAGGGAAAATTGCTTCTTGCATGACACATGGTACAACGTTCAACTCCTAAAAGGGCAGAAGGAGTTTAGATATGGACATTTACACTCTCAAAGAGATCAGATTATACGTGATTTTCGCTTGCTCTGAAATAACTCCATAACTGCAGTTTCAAAATTTATTTCTCCATCATACCACAAAAATATGTTAGCAATAAATTCTAAAATATTTAGGCGTTTCTAAAAGGAGAAACTATTCTTTGTGTTTGTTTGGCTGTTTAAAAGATTATTACAGCATCTCTAATATATGGAGAATATTAGGGAATGTATAACATATTTCCCGTGTGTCTCCAATAAGAGATGTTTTAACACACTGTACTGAGTTTTCCTCATTCCTTTATAACTGCAGTATAATTAAAAGAAACTGAGTAAGGTAACTCAATGTAAATTCAATCTGATGTTAGAAGGAAGCTGCACATGAGACTAAATCAGATACAGAGGTTTTTTTTCTAAAATAGGATTAAACAGCGTTTCAAATCACCTGGAATCAATTCTCATGGTACACTGTTGCAGAAATGATACTGACTTAAGAAAACATTTTTCTTATGGAAAAATAATAAGTCAGAGCTTGTCACTTATGTTACCCAAGACAAGTTTGGTGATTACCCTGTAAATGAACATCGATTTTTGTGTAGACTCCAATATTTCCAATCTCTGAGAAACTGTGCAGGTGTCCGGAATGTCCAATTGCAGAATTATGGCAAATATCTTTTAGTGAAGTGGTGGCTTCCCTGAGAAAAAAAAGAAATTGCTTCACATCTGAGTTTTACCACACTATTTTCTAAGACTAGCCTTAACACAGCAGAGGGGAAAAACCTCAGAAAACAAAACCCAAATCTCAAAACCTTATATATGTATTGTTACTGGCTAGCCCACAAGGTGGCGCTAGAGAGAAAAGTGACAAAAGAGGATCACAAGCAACACGTATATGAAATCAATTCTATTATCAGAATTAAACCGAGTTTATGACACCATCATCTACATGTTAACATGATAATAACTCAAAACATTCATATACATGTTCGTTGCTTTTTTCCTGCAGACTTTCTTGGAGTAAAAAAAAAGTTTCATTCAATCAAGCTGCTGGTTATATTTTCAAAAGTTAGTTGACGGTTTCTGAGTAGTAGTTGTTTTTTAGCAAAGTTTTTCTTTCCAGATGCAAACTCCATGATCATTATATGTTATACATTATAACCACTTCCTTTTGATGTCTTGTCTAGTGCTGAAAACTTCATGTTTTTCATATAAATGTAAAAAACACCCTATTTAACAATATCATATTTGTAGAATAGTGCTATATTTAGACTTTTAATATTTATAGTAGTAAAAAATAACCTTTTAAACCACCAAGAAAAAAGGCATGTTAGCCAAAGACTGTTTGAATTCCAAGAATAATTTCTCTACATATCTCCAAAGACATATTTCACCTGTCTTTCAGGGTGCCAGGAGTGTACTTCCTGAATGTGAAGGGAAAAATGTTCTCAGAAAACCATGTATAGAGAAAGAAAAGATGGAGTGATTTTGGCATAGCCTTGGTATATGGCCCTGAAAGTAAAAAGGCATAAATGACCCTTAGTTATAGCTTCATGTGGCGTAAGGAACTGGGTCTTCTCTAGCAAACATCTCCGATTATGAGCAAGAAAGTACAGACCACAAAGAGTCTATTCTTCATTTATAATTAAGAGATATGTTATGCATAAACCGTCCTAAAACTTGAAGGAAAATATTATAATTCATCTATTTTTCTTAGTTTGGAAGTAAGACTTCAATGAGTTGAAAACCAATGCAATTTTAATTTTTACTATTATGGTGTACTGTATATAAAGCTTGCAAAATATTTTCTAACAAATTATGTGTTGTTTTTCACTCAGAAAAGACAGTGTCTTTGACTAGAATACTGACCTGGCAAATCTGTATAATATATAAAATAAAAAAAACACTCTAGATCAAAATCAGCTCTCAGGAATGCATATTCAGGAATATAAACTCAAGATTGGTAATATTTTAATATCTCAAAGAGAAAAACTTGATCACATTTCTCCTAATCTCTTTTTCATCCCATTTACAATAATAATTTGCTATTAAAATTTAAGAAAATATTATAATTACCTCATTTAAAGAGCTGTAGTGATAAACATTTGGATGATCTATCTGTAGGTTTTACAAGATAAATACTCTTATTAAATGAAAGAATAGTCAATAAAATAATTGAAAATTAGGGGAAAAAACATGGATTAGAGAATACATTTGGAGGACATAAAGCAGGATATTTTATGCCTTCATGCGACTTTATACACACATACGCACATATACATATATGAGTGTGTCTTAGTAGTAGCTACTTTTTATGGTTTGAAAGAGGTGTCACCACTTTCATTTTATGTAAATTTGAGTTGTCAAATAAGCCTGGGTCAAAGATACATTTTTAAAAAATGCATTCAAGAGGTAAGATTTCTAAGGCATATAAATTATTTGTTCCACAGTATGAATATAAGCTATAGTCAACTCTTTCAACTACTTAGTTCTCAATCCAGGATGAATAATACTCTTTTTTTTTTTTTTTCTGTTAATCCTCACCTGAGGACATTTTTCCATTTACTTTTAGATAGAGTGGAAGAGAGGGAGAGAGAGAGAAAGAGAAAAACATCGATGTGAGAGAGACACATGGATTGGCTGCCTCCCACATGACCCTGACCAGGGCCAGGGATTGAACTTGCAGCCCATGTACATACCCTTGACTGAGAATCGAATCTGAGACCCTTCAGTCTGTGGACTGATGCTCTAACCACTAAGCCAAATCAGCCAGGGTAATAATACTCTCCTTTTAAATTTCTATCATTACTTTATAAAATTCTGCTTAGAATCATACTCCACTTTCTCTATTAATTTCATTTAACAAATATCCACATAGCACTTTTCATGTACCAGGCACTGGTCCCTCCAGTGAGGGTGGAGACCACGGCTGTCAGGGTCAATGCTCTGACTCTAGCACTCTGCCTGGTACTGACCTATAATCTACACGGCAAATGTCAATTATGCAACTGGATAGTTGGCATCTGGCTTACCTTTCAGCAAGTAGTATGGCATAATGGTTTAATATACAGGCGATGAAGTAATTCTGGTTTAGAATTCCAGTTCTGCCATCTACTAATTAAATATCTTTGGGCAGCATATTTATTCTCTCTGAGTCTCAGTTTCTTCATTTCTCAAATGAGGTGAATAACAGCATTGACTTCATGAGATTATTTTCCTGATTAAATAAGATAACATAAAGTGCTTAGACAAATACCTGATTCAAGATAGCCCCTTGAAAAAGCTTTGCTATTATTATTGATGTTGTTAATTCTTCTTGCCATATTTATTCAGAAGCACAGATTTGAACTATTTAAATTCATGGTAAAAACTATGTTGGTATAATTAGTAGAATTTCCATTTCCTGAGCTGTTAGTCAAATTGATTAGTTCAACAGAAACACCTCCAGAAAGTTACCCAATTTCTTTTCTGCTTGTAGAATTTGGTGTATATCATGCTTGCAGGTTTTGTAAATAAACTGCAAACACTTCCACAATACATTCTTTGCCTTTTTATGGTGCTTTCTTACTGAGATCATAAACCAAAGAGCCCACAGTTTTAGAACCTAATGTTAGAACCCCCAAATAACAACATAACTTTCTTGAGATCCTAACACTCTCCTCTCTGGATATGACATTTAATGGTAGAACTAGAAATGACACTGTGGATATTTGGTTATCCTTTTCCTTATATTTGCCATCCCATCTGGAAAGACTCCTTTCATGCTGTAAAACTTGCTCTGTTTTGGTGTAAGATTAATTAAGAGGTTTCCCTAGGACTAATAACATAGTTATTAATAGATTAGAAAATGTTTTATTTTAAAAACCTTATAATTTCACCTATTTTTATGTGAGAAAAAAGACAATCAAATTTAGATATAATTTCCATGCAGATTAATCCTTTTAAATAAACAGAAGTCAGACAATAGTTTAATCAAGGTGTTAATTGTAGTTGACAAACTACAGACATCATGAAATCGCACCATATCAATGGTGGCTAATTTTAAACAGTTCTCTTTCCATCTTGACAATCTTGAGGAATGTTCCACTTAGAAGGGTGTGTCTTCTCTAAAGCTCATCAACCATGTGGACGGATGCTGTTGTTACATGGTATAAAAATTTGAAATTATGTCTGCAATGATGTGAGTTCCCCAAAATAAAATTTCATCAAATTATCAGTCTTAAATGCTGTTTTATTATTGCCACACGGCAGCACCACTTTAGCTGGTAAATAGAGAGTCCGCCACTCATCATCAGCAGTGGTCTCCAGTTGTGTGAGGTTTCAGGAACATCTTCCTCTCATACAATCCATCAGTCCTATTTTCTCTGCCAGAGGAGCAGGGGTTGTTTTCTTCCCCTCCCTATGCTTTTGCCAGGACAGTGTATTTTTATAGTTTCTTCACACATGAAACTTACAGTTTTTAATTAAATTTTTTTTTTACTTCTCAATGAAGATTAATTAAAAATCCCATGAGAGCTTAAATGAACTAGTACATTAGCTTCGGAAATTCTTTCAAAAAAATCTGAGGACTGGGAGAGACTTCTGAGGATACCTCATCTAACTCCTATACATCAACACACCGAGAATCGGAGTCTAAGTAGGTAGGTGAGGATAGGTAGGGAGGTTACGGCAGATGGGACTCTTCTCCTGAGTCAAGATGCTTCTGCTGCAGAGTGCTAGTCACACCTAAGCGCTGAGTATGTAAGCACACTTCAGTGTGCCTCCCCATACAAACCCGTGTGAAAAGAATAAAAAGCAGTTTAAGTGTGAATAATCAAAGAGTAAAGACTTCGAAACCAGATCATTCACTGAAGCTAGTTCACATGGATGACTGACAGGGCCAAAGTGTAGATTTAATTTAAAATTACTTCTGTTTGGCCTCATGTATATTAAACGCTCAGACTGTTTGAACTTTTACAAGCCCCTAAATCAAATATGACCACAAAATGGCTTTAAAGACATCGATTAGCTAAAGAAAATAATCGTAAACTTCTTCCAACAATAAATATGTTTCTGAGATAAGCATCAAGCACTTTAGAAAGTCTTATTCCACTGCGTGGCTCTAGTGTTGGCAAAGTCTATCCCAAACTATCTCAAATTCAGTGATTCACAGCACTGAAGGCAAGGCAACTTCTTCACAGGAATATTAGTGACTCCATGCTTTAATATTTTTTGTTAGGTACACAGTCTGAAACTGTGTGTGTGTGTGTGTGTGTGTGTGTGTTTGGTTAGAGAGTAAAATGGGCATTCTCTAGAAAATGATATTAAAAGATTATTTACCAAAGTGCTTACTTCTAAGGGAAGGGGGCTATATACTTTTGGAAATTTAAAAAAAAGAAAGAAAGAAAAAGAAAAACTCACTGGGACCCTTTTGTAACATATGAAAGAAAAAATATTTACCTACTTGAACTTGATATTGTGTTTACCGTATAAAGATGCATTTTAGGGGAATCGATGTTTTAATAAGTTGTGTCCACTTTGTGTTAATAAGTTGTGTCCACTCCCCTTGGATCTCAAAGATAACCTGTCCACTAATTTAATCAAAGTCAGTAGAGACTTTGCTAATTGGTAGATATATTCTTTAATTCCAAAATATTTGAGAACTGTGTCATAGCAATTTCAAAAGCACATAAGCACATTAATAAAACACAAAGAAGACCAGAAAAGACCGTCTTTGAATCTTGTCTTGACTAACGTTGTACATGGCTTAGTGGGTAGCTCTTCATTTGGAGTATGTTTCTCAGGCTTGTGGAGGTGGTTCCAGATTCCTCTCATAATCCAAATGAGCCAAACCCATGAGCTTTTTAGATGGATACTCCTGAATTACCAGACTCATGCCCTGAGGTCAGAGAAGTCTGGTGACCTGCTGAGAGTCACACAGCTCTTCTTGCCTGCCTACTATGCTTCCTAATTCTGTGAAAAAAACAAAAACTGATGAACTCCAACTCCTCAACTCTTAAAATGCATACAGCAAGATACATATGGACAGCAAGAGGATAGAGATTTAAAAACAGAGCAGAAAAAAGTAACTTGAACAGAATGTGGCATTTCCCTTGGTCTGTTGCTAACGGCCCACATACAACATGCTTAAAAAAAAAAAAAAAGAAAAACCCACCCTGGCACTTCTTTTCATCATCATTTTAAAATGCTTCCAATGGACATTTAGAATATATGGCAATGGGAATGTATCCCATCTGGGGATAAATGAAAAAGAGCTTTATGGAGCAGGGCTATGCTTTCCGTGGTTGTCCTGCTAAAGAGGATGTATATTTGGTCTCTTCTCTTTGGTGCTTATAAAGCCAAACAAAATATTTATTTGTATATTTTCAGGACTCCAAAGTCAGTAGCATTAAACATTCCTTTTTTTTTTTTTTTAAAGTTATGGATGTGATTTTTAAAATCTCTCCAGGATTTGAAGATGTGAAAGACATACAAAAAGTAATTACTTCCTTCTCTTTTTATTCTGTGCTTTATTATTTATTTATTTATTTATTTATTTATTTATTTATTTAAACTTTGAAGCCCATCACACTTCATGTTATTTTTTTTTAAAAAAGAGACTCTTATCTTGTGGGTGCTACTTTTGGGATGGCTCTTTTCTGAATATTGTCCCAATTAAGGTTCTTCACACAAATTCTAAGGGTTGGATAGCCCTACACCCATGCATACTTTACACTGTAATTTGAAACTTCTCTAAACTTAGACAAGAGTCCATAACCAGCCAACGGTTTATGAACCTGTTTTGATGCTCCTGCTGCCAGCAAACACTTCCTACTGATAACTATTCTCAAAGAGTTTAAACAGTTTTCATGGTAACACTAAAAACTGCAAAAAAAGTAATTGTGGCTAGTTGAAGGGAAAAACTGACCAGTCATGGAATATATTTGTTCCCTGTTCTGCTAAATCTAAACTAATGAAGCTCATCTTCCCAGCTTTTCTCAGTCTCAAGTTTTCAGTCCTGAATGTTACACTGAAGGGATAGTTTAATCATTTCCCCAACCTAAAAATAAAAATTATTCGACGGGGGAAAAATATCTTTAGCCTTTACTTCCGGAAGATTCTAATAGTTCACTGCTAACCCTCCTTTTAACACTGCAACCCGGACACATCACACCGGATAATATGTGTAGTTGGGCTTTGAAAAATTTATTTCACTTTACATACAATCCTCCAAATGCTCTGGCGAGCTTGATGTGAAATCTGACACAGCCAAGCCTCCCCAGCAGGATCTTCCTTTGCTCTTGGTGTTAACAGCCTAAGGCTTCAAGGATCCCTCAGGGGAGGCTCGGTGAGGCTGAGTCGGAAGAGGGGTGACTGCGGGGCTTGTTGCGCTAAGATTTACAATGCACTTCTTGCAGGCGGCTCAGCAACCCCCTCTGTGGCTGTGGGTGTCTAGTGTGACAGAGAGGAGAAAAGCTCTCTAATCTCCCAGTGCCTGCCTCAGCCTCTCTGCCGCTCCCCCCTCCCGCCTTCCCTGCCTTCTCGCTCTCCCTAGCTCTCTCCTTTGCCTTTCTCCGGGAGTTTCAGTCCCTGAATGCAGCCGGAGTAGCCTTGGCAATCTAGACCTGGAGCCTGTGCACACGCACACACGAGCACACACATGCACACGCACTCTCTCTCACACACACTCTGGCTTTCCCCACGGGGATAAGGAGCAAACCCGGAGCTTCATTTACCTGAAGGGGATGGCCCAGCCGGACACTTCTTGCTCACTTGTCATCTCCGGAGGTCGGAGCAACATCGGAAAGAGGGAGGCTCGCTGTCCGGTGTGCAACCTCTCGCCGTTTGCCGCCACCGCTGCTTAAAGTGTCCAAGGCGGAGGAGCAGGCTTTTCCAGGACATATTCCCGGCGCAGCTCTGCGGCCCTGGGACTTCACCCGGCTGGTTCACCCCAGTCTCTTCCACCCCGGCCATCCTCTCGTCCCCGGTGCGGGGTGCATGGCTCGGGAGCCTCCTTCGCTGCTGCCGCCACTGCTGCCGAGAGCACATCCCACCCAGCTGACTGAACGCCGCTGCTGGAGTGGGGAGAGAAAGCGGAAACCCTAACTTCCCTCTCCACCGTCCCCGTCCTTTCCAGCCGAGGACCCGCTGGAAGGCTCCCGCGGAAAGCCAGGCGAGCGCTCGGCTCAGGGGAGGGCAAGCCGGAGCCGCGGGCGCACAGGGGCGGGGGCAGCATGTGCCCCGGCGCCCGGCGCCCGCCGGAGAAGTAGCGCGCGCTGGGGAGAGCGAGACGCTTTCCAAGTTGGGCGCGTCCCAGAGCTCGCCGCCCCGCGCCTGGGCCGCCGGTGTCCGGAGAGAGGCGGGGCTGATGGGGGGCGCTGAGGTTGCTGTCGCCTGCGGCTAGAGTCCGTCTTAAAAGCACCCAGGCCAGCATCCCCAGGGTCCCAACTGGCGTCGCGCCCTCTGCCCGCGTGCGCTCTCTGATGCCTGTGCTGGCGGTGGCCCGCGTGGACCGCCCGCGGGGGGTGCCGGAGGGGGCGGGGGAGGAGGAGGAGGAGGAGGCAGTGTGATGGCCCTGGACGGCGAGCGGGGGGAGCAGGAGGAGGAGAAGAAAAAGAAGAAGAAGAAAAAGAAGAGGAAGAAGAAGAAGGAGGAGGAGGAGGGGGCTGAGAAGAGCCGCTCACCCTTCGCAGCCACGATGGGGGAGAACGACGCCGCGCTCCGGACCGGCAGCAGGGGGCTCTCGGACCCATGGGCGGACTCTGTGGGGGTGCGACCCCGCACCACCGAGCGCCACATCACGGTGCACAAGCGGCTAGTACTGGCCTTCGCTGTGTCCATCGTGGCGCTGCTCGCGGTCACTATGCTCGCAGTGTTGCTCAGCTTGCGCTTCGACGAGTGTGGGGCGAGCGTGGCGCCCGGCGCAGACGGCGGCCCCGCCGGCTTCCCACCGCGCGGTGGCAATGGGAGCCTCCCGGGTTCCCCCCGGCGCAACCACCACGCTGGCGGGGACTCCTCGCAGCCCGTGGCAGGCGGGGAGACCACCCCTGGGACCCCGTCCGCCCAGCCGCCGTCGGAGGAGGAGCAGGAGCAGTGGCAGCCGTGGACGCAGCTGCGTCTGTCCGGCCATCTCAAGCCGCTACACTACAATCTGATGCTCACCGCCTTCATGGAAAATTTCACCTTCTCCGGGGAGGTCAACGTGGAGATCGCGTGCCGGAACGCCACCCGCTACGTCGTGCTGCACGCCTCCCGGGTGGCGGTGGAGAAGGTGCAGGTGGCGGAGGACCGGGTGGCTGGGGCTGTCCCGGTGGCCGGTTTTTTCCTCTACCCGCAAACCCAGGTGTTGGTGGTGGTGCTTAATAGGACCCTGGACGCGCAGAGGAATTACAACCTGAAGATCATCTACAACGCCTTGATCGAGAACGAGCTCCTGGGCTTCTTCCGCAGCTCCTACGTGCTGCACGGGGAGAGAAGGTACGGAAGGAGGCGGTGCCGGCACCGCCCAACCCCGCCAGGCTGCCCTAACCTCTGGGCGGCCGGCGACCCTGGGGAACCTCCTGGAGTCCTATACCCAGGAAGCGAGGGGTGGGGGGAAGAAGCAAAGGTGGGGTAGGACCATCACCCAGAACCCTCAGGGTCCCCCAGATGCCTGGGCTGTCACTGTTGCCAGCTCCACAAACTCACCAGTGGAGAGCGATGAATGCTATCCCCTCTTCTAGTCTGGAGACCACCCTCTGCGTCAAACTTTCTTAGCCAGACGCCCCAAACCCCCCCCCCTCCCCAGGCGAAGAGTTTCTTAGCCAGCCAGGCATAGGGCTCTATTTTTTTTTTTTAAGGGTAGTGTGTAATCTGAGCGACGCCAGGGTGTCATCAAAATCCTGCCAAGTTACCGTCGAGGGGAAGTACGTTAGCAGTAACAGGCCAGGGCAGCAGCTCATTCCAGCGAGATACCAACGCAGGAGAGGGGAGGGCATATCCCCCACTCCACCTCGCCTGTCATCTGACCGGTACAGAGCGGAGGATGGGCTTTAGCTGCATAAAGTTTTCCAGAACTGGAAGTTGAGATTTAAAGTAGTAGGAAGGAGCCGTCCTGTGACAGACTGAAGGGGCGGGGCCGGTGAGCACGTCCTTGCAGGTGCTGCCAGCTCTCTCCCCCCGCGGAGTGACTCGGTGGTCTGTTCCTGAGTTACTGACTACACTGGTGAAAGGAAGGAAAGCTAGCGGTCAGTTTCAAATGCCTTGTTAGCGAGTGCCTGAATGATTTTAAGATATGGGCAGTATTCTGTCTTCTATATTGTGAGAGGCTGTGGGTCCTTTCACCACTTGTTTAGAGCTCAGATTTGGGAATCCAACAGAACCAGGTTCAAAGCCCAGCTGCAGGCGTGAGCAAGATGCTTCATCTAAGTCACCAGTTCCTGACAATGACTACCTCTATACTTACTGAGTAATGTATATTAACTCAGTCTTACAAGAATCCTATGGAGTAGGTGCTACCAACACTCCTTATTTAACAGATGGGGAAATAAAGGCACAGAAAAATCAAGTAACTTGTCACATAGTGAGCCCCCAAAGCAGGGATTTAAACCCAGGCAGTGTGGCCCCAGAGCCCATATTTTTATTTTTAATTTGGGGATGATGATAATGATACCATCATCATAGGATTGTTGCAGGTGTCCATGGGCTAATTAATTGAAAATCACTTAACTCTATACCTGGCATTTAGAGTATCTACCATAAAGGTTCGCTTTTATGAGTGTCTGGTGGTAGTAAGCCTTCAAGCATATTGTTGAATGAATAAAAAAGATATTCTTGCTTTTTGTCCTAACTCATTGCTTTAAAAATAACGAATTAATTGAATGACTATAGGACTTATGAATAACCAAACTGACAAAAAAATGAAATCGACAACCTTAGAAGTAGAGGCAGGTTGGAAATTAGTAATGGTGCCCCACTGGCAGAGCCTCCTGTGTTCTCAGTTTGTTCTCACGACTGCAGGAAACTGGGCTCTGAGCAACCAGGGTGTCTGAGGTTACCAGGCTTGTCAGTGAAGAGTTGGACTTGAACTTTGGTGTTCTGATCCCTGGACCAGAGCTCATGTTGTCTGGAAACTCTCAGAAGAAATTATTGTATAAGAGGCTGGGGAAATTTTAGTATGTTATGGGAGAACACAAATATTTATTTAT
Source organism: Molossus molossus (assembly GCF_014108415.1). Taxonomy (NCBI): domain Eukaryota; kingdom Metazoa; phylum Chordata; class Mammalia; order Chiroptera; family Molossidae; genus Molossus; species Molossus molossus. The sequence goes on along the minus strand of NW_023425345.1, from coordinate 60,925,866 downwards.
AGAGTACTATGAAGTAACCTCATATAAATAAATTGCCCAATGCTTTAGTAGTTGTATGATAGTTAAAACCTGTAAGTGAATGTATAAATTATTCATTCTTCTAAGATCAGATGTGGACAGTTTAAACCCCCTTCCACCTCTTCCTCCAATGTATTCTAAACAATAGAGATTAAAAGTATTTTTTAAACCTATGATCATATCAAATATAGGGAAAAGGAATAGAAGGCAAATTTGCATGTTATGTTTAGAAACAAGCTTGTTATATCAAAATGTCAATAGTGGAAGCTGCATATCATAACTGATAAATCTGTGGTGAAATAAATACTTTCAACAAATCCTGATTTCTTAGCCATGCCAAAATATATTTGGTGGAACTGAGCTTGTTTTGGTCAATGCCTTCAAATTAGGACTCTTAAAAAAGACTGGATGTTTCTGCTTGACCCCTAGCTGGTTCCTTGTACTCCTGGTGCATATTTGTATTTAAGCTCTCTTCTTCAGTTTTCTCCAAAGATGTAAATAACTTGGTTGAAAGTTTGACCTAGTGCTTATGTGGCTAAACTCTGCATCCCAATAGAAATGTGGAATTCTATGATTCTGGAGATCCCAGGGTAGTTTTATTTCTAAACATCTTAAAGAAAGTCTTGTTTCTCTCTCCCCCCCTCCTTGAATGCCAGAGTGAAAATGATAATTTCTTGGATGTTGATAACTGGAGTTGATAAGGCAAAGGAAATCGAATAAACTATTTCACAATTATGTCAACATTATATATATATTAACCTTTTTGTTTGTTTATTGTTGTTACTATAGCAACTTGGAGCATTTTTAAACATGCTAATATCAGGGACTCAGCCAGGGTTGGACTTTTATTGGTGATGTTTTTGCCCCCAAAATGCAATGTAAATTGACATTTTAAAAATACTTTCCAAAGGACGCTGATGCAAACTCAGAATTTTCATTTGAGTAATGATTAAATATCTTGGTCTTAGTCATATATTTTTTTGCCAATTTCATTATCAGATCATTTCTGTAATGAAAAGAAATATTAAATCTGCTGATGGGGAGTCACATTGAACAACTAGAAATATTTAAAAGAGTAATACTACAAATCAATTCACTTAGCCTATGGGGAAACAACTCATTAATATCCCAATCAATTTGATTCTTCAACTCACTCCTCACTCACAGGTCCGAGAGAAACAATTTGGGTGAGGGCAGGAAAATTAGATCTCACCATGTGCAGTATACCTTTGAGCCCTGGAAGGTTTCATCCCGCACGAGGTGTTGGAGGGGGCCCTGGTTTTGTCCCACAGGGAAGACTTACCTTCCCTGGCTCCCATACAGCAGCAGAGAAAGGTCAGAAGACATGCTCCCCATTGAAGCCCAAAGTTTCTTTTCTTGAGGCAAATGCTTTACTTTCTGTTGGCCATTTGGCTAAAGGGAAAATTTATCACTTGTTGGATACTACAAATAGATGAATTCTCTTACATTTGAAATGTTTAGACACAGCAGGAAATTATCTCCATTAGGCAGAACACTGTCACCTTTTCATCAAGTGGGTGTGTAGCAGGCAGAAAAAAAAGGGTGTGTATTTATGTCATGGTATTCTAGAGTAGAATATACTTGCTCAGAATTAGGTAAAATGTTCATTTACCTGAAGTAATTGCCACTTTGGGGTAGCCAGATGGTGAGCGTACCCATATTCAAAGTTGGGTACCTTAATTTAGATCCAGATGGCCGATTGAAAGAGAAGATTTACGTAAAGTAAATGAACATTTTATTCACTTTCCAAAGGGAAACAGTTTTTCTTTGACAAACTTTGATTGGGTCTATAACATGTCACAGTGCCAAAAGACAGAATAAAAATAGATCTTTTTCTATCAAGGGTTATTTAGAGAGAAACTGTGATCTCCAAGTAAAATGGGAAAACAACATTGCAGTTCTCAAAAAGAATCGCAAAAAAACCCCACACTTTTGCAAAAATCTTGTGGAGAGCACAGCTTTTATGGGTAGGCATTTGATCTTTTGTGGTATTAGTATACATGGTTTGATTCCTTGTCCTTTTTTCTGGAATGAATTAATAATCATGATATTTAATAAAAGCAAGAAAACCGCTACATTGCTTTTAGGTTGAAAGAAACTTCTCCCAGTCGCTGGTGAGGAGACAGCTTTACATGAACAAGTTGGTGTACATAGCTTTCTGTCCCCTGTAGAAGGCTCTGAACAGAAAAAACCTGCGAGAGTCATTTGATTCGGTGAAAACTTTTTAATATCATTCCTTAATGGACTTAGCTCATTGTTTTCCTGTCAGGCACACATAACCATATGGCCAAACTGAGTCCAATTTGCTGCTGGATTTTGGTCACAATTCAAGATGCCACCACTAAACTAAATCTAGAAAATATTACAAAAAGTGCTTTGAGCATTTAATGACTCATTCAAGGAAGAAAATCCATATAATTAGTGTTGGTCTTGTTGTGTTTTTCCCATGGTGCCATTTGATTTGATCACCCTGAATAGTAATAAAGTATACAGCTTCTTTAAAAGAGTTAAATTAGTTTGGCCGTGTCTTTACTTCTTCAAAGCAGCTCCAAACAGGACCTATTTGCTCTAGATCTCTTTCAAGCGAAAAGGGACCTGTGACTGGCTTCCCTGTATTTGTTTATTTCCTTAAACCAGATTTGCTCCTGTGTCTGTGCATGGGCTGAAGACAGCAGTACCAAGCAACAGTTCAGGCTGCTGAAAGACGGCGACATTTGGTTGATAAGATTATAAGAATAAGACTCACTTATTTAAACATGACTTCAAAGAATGATATAACAAGACTGAGGAAGAACTTGTGTACCTTTAATGCATACATGTTTTATGGTCTATAAGGTCGGGCATCCCTCTGTCACCTCAGGTTCATCCTCCCAGCCACCAAGGCTCATCATCACCATCGTTATCAGCATTGTCATTCTTTCCATTTGTGTGTGTGTCCTTTACATCCTTTCAGATGTACAGTAGTGGCTGGGTCCCTCCAGAATTTTTCAAAGTCCCATGCAATCTTGCTTTCTGCCACTAGAGAGTGGATGCTTTCTCCAACAGATGGAATTTTACTACGTGGAATTCGGGAGAATATAAAAATGAAAAATACTCCCTGCTTTTCTCAGGCATAGCTAGATGGTGGTGGCTGGGCTGGGAGGGTGGAAGAAGATTGGCAAGAGTGGGTGGGGCTGAATTGGGGCGAAGGGCCGCAGGCTCACCTCCTGCACACCTGCCCGCAGGTGCGCCTTCTCGGCCTCTGAATGCCCGCGTGGCCCCGAGGAGCTCCGGCACTAGTTGTGCAAAGACAGGGAGAGGAAGGAACAAAGCACCTTCACCATGAAGAAGAGAGTGAAGAGAAAAGCTGTGGTATTTCCCAGCTAGACAACTCCCATGCTTGGTCAGACACTGAGCGATGGAGAGGGTTGAGAGAGCAGGAAGAGTGGGAAAGAGAAGGAACTCACAGCTCTCTGATTATGGCACTGCTCTCTATCAGCAGTGAGAAGAGCAGAAACCCGGGACTGGAGGGCCAGAAGGGTGTTCCCCGTGTCACCAGAAGCCAGGAGAGCAGACCGAAAAATCCCAAGTACCAAGGGGAAGGCACATCAGTCATTTGATATTGTTTTCAAGACTTTATTTGCATTCTGACAGTGGCAGTACTTTATAATCCTTACATCAGCCTTTGCTTCTTTCCAATATTAAACAAATGAGTCGCAGACACTATTTATTCTTATGAAAACCTAATATTATGGCCCAGGACAATAATGTTATGTATTCATAACACTCTTCGTCCGTGGTGATCAAATACTCAGTACTCATTTTTGATAAGAGTATTTAGTACATAAGTAGGAAAACAATTACGAATATTATGCTCTGTTTTTATAACACGATTATTCACACATGCACCACTTCCTACATACATATTGCTGGCATTATTGCATTATGTTTTTAGTTTACTAGAATGGTTATTTAAAAAAATAGACCACACGCTTGCTTATAGCACTGAATATTCAGCAGGAGCACTTCTCTTCTGAAATGGCAGAGGTTTAATGACTCATTGAAGTACATAAAAACACACAGTCTAAACAACACGCTTTTTGACTTAAAATGTTTTCTCATTGAGTAATAATTTGCATTTTGATTAACAGCCTTAACTTTAAATGGGACATGTGTTAACTTCCATGACCTTGGAACTGAGCCTATCTACTATAAATAGTCGAATAGTAACTCGATTGCTTGTTGGAACTGTTCTTTAGATCTTGGGAGTTTTTATTACCAATCTTAAACTATGACAGCAATTTGCAATTTCGAGAGAAGCAAGTTCAAAGGCCATTTTTCACTGTGCTGTATGTGTGGTGTGCACAGAGGAGGCCAAAACGGAAACCTCTGAAATAAGCCACGCCGTTTGGGAGGTTCTCTTGGTTTTGGTGGGTTCCACAGTGAAAAGTCACGAATCAATTTTTAACACTAACAGCATTATGCAAATGTCTGTATCCTCTGCATATTTTAACTTTGTGAAAAGGCAAACTGAAAATAATGGAACAGAAATTGTTTTGTATCACGTACTGTAGTTTGTTGGCAATATCAACCAACGTTAATGCATTACTTCTGCTGAATCTTATCATAATGACTTGACACAAGTAGCTTGCCTAGTGAACTTCCGCAGAAATAAGAAGAAATCAATTCTCTGTATCCTTCAGAGGCAACAAAAAGCTTTAAGCTCTCCTTAGCGCAACCGAAACGTCAAATAGACACGTTGTTAAGAAATCAAGTAATTTATTTTAGATAGAAGGGAATTAAAACACAGGTATGTTATTCATAGTTTTCTAGTTATACTAAAGTGACATTCTTGGAATGACACTTTCAGGATGTCACTTTTGGAAGTAAAATTTTTTTTTTATGGTAATAGAGAGTCATTAAAAGATTAAAAAATGATTTTGTTCATTTAAGAAAGCAAGAAAAAAACAGACAACAAAATACGTTTCCCCATTAACTTCTGCCTCCTACTGTTTTATTTCTTGTATTTACATATGTATTTTATATCCATATGATATATTAAAATGTTTTCTATTTTTCAGTAATTTTTTGTATTTCTTATACCTGGTGTCTTGCTACCTACCACCTCAGATTCACCTCAAATTACTCAAATTCAAACTCATTATTTTCTACTCCAAATCACCTTCTTTAGGGTCCTCTTCGATGTTTTTTAATGTTAGTAAGCAGAAAAGAAGTCTTACTTCTACCAGCTGACGACAACTGTAAAATATATGCAGTGAAGACAAAATTATATTTTTGAAACTTAACAGACCCTGTTGGGCACTGAGCCTGAGATTAGAATTGTTTGTGAGGAAGGAGAGTGTCAAGGGCTTGCTAGAAAGGAGAGGTGTTAGAGATGGACTGGCAACACTGAGATTCGATAAAACCAGAATGTGTAAAAGGGCATACTGGGCACTAACTTCATACTCGAGTCAAAGCTTTGGTACAGGCTTGGTTCTGTGCAACCCGTAGTCAACTTGCTCACTTCTCCATCCATCTCTGACCCTTCAGACACTATCCAGGCGTCAAGACCAATTCTTAATTTCCTCCTCCATAATGCCTTTCTTCAGTTCTTATGAGGCTGGTAGTTCTCAAGGGGGTCAGTTTTGTTCCTAGGGGACATTTACAATGTCTGGGGACATTTTGGTGGTCACAGCTGGGGAGAGGTGGTGCTGCTGGCCTCTGGTGGTGGAGGTCAGGCATGCTGCTGCTGCTGAACATCGGATGTAGCCGAGGACAGCCCTGGACAGTGACTGTTATCTGACCTTAAATATAGTAGAGCCGAGGCCAAAAAGTCTGCTGTAGGAGAGTGTACTTTCTTTGTACATTTTCCCTCTTTGTCATGGCTTTTTGTATGATGCCTGTTTAGAGATATATTTAATTTTTTTTATTTAGAGTATAAACTCCTTGAGGGAAGGAAGCAAAGATACTTCTTTTTCTCCTCAGTATTTAAACACTCAAAAAATGATTAAAAGGGGCACGTGCATTATAAAACTTAGAGTAAAAAGCTATTCAGTGGTAATATAATTAATGTATTTAAAAAACCTTATCAAGTTCAGAGAATATTTTCTTTCTAATTTTTGTTCCGTTATAGGATCTCAAGCTTGGAAAAGACCTTAAATGTAATCTAGTCCTACCGTTCTTCTTTACCAAGGGACTTGTTTTGATTTCCTAAATACTGAATTGAAATTCAGTTGCAATCAGCCTTAGGTGCCAGACTGTGAAATTGGTATTTTCTCATTTAGACATTATCAGAATATATGTTGGCCCTCTGTGCATAGATATATACTGTATATATGAATTCATTAAGAATATTAATTGCAGAAAAAGTCACTAAATGATTTCTCCGGTTCCTTTCAACCCTGAGAATCAGTTATTTACACAGCTAGCTTTACTCACATATTTACTTGCTACAGAAGGTGAAAGGAGACAGCACTATGTGATTCTTTTGCATAAATATTTGGTTTATCAATTTCTCATTAGCCCAAAGGTATTTAGAATTTCTATATCTAATAAATTCCTGCGCATTAATTACTTAATGCTGAAGACACCTTTGACTTTTATATAATGATGAAGACATTCTAATTGCAACCACTCTGTTGAACTCTTGCGGAACTTTTCCCCTAGTAGTATTAGTATCAGAATATATAAATATAGAGATTATTTTCCAATTAGATTGCAAAGAACTTAAGGGCAAATGGTTATATCTTAAAAAAAAAAATCCTACCATATACCTAATAATGAAGAGAGCCCACATACAGTAGATAACATCTAATTGTTTAATGACCAGAAATGGAGTTCTCAGACACTTGAAAGTTAAAAGGGAACACGTTTTTTCATATATGAAATCTCAGAGATATCTTTTAAGTAGCCACAGTAGAGAAATAGCAAGCTCAGAGGACATTTTAATTAATGAGGTTGAAAGATAAAATTCAAGAACATTATATAAGACAAAAGTATGTGATGAAAAAATTGTAAATGGGCACATTTTAGCTAAAAGGTACTGACATTTAATTAAGTAAAAATTTATTGCTATCTGTAAAAATAATAGGGAAAAATAGTACCACAATTCTGGCCAATTTGGAAAGAACTTTTATTACCAACAGTTGAATTAAAACATTGTTTATAAATTATGGCTAATGATTCATTTTACTGTTTTTGAAATATAATTACATTTTTACTCAGACTTAGAAAATGTGAATTCTAGACCTAGCTTTGCATAATTGACTGTAACTTTGGACAAATCACTTAACCCTACCCAAACTACTTTTCCGTGTTAGAAATTTATGAGACTTGGATAGTTTGTTTCTAAGATTGCTTGCAACTTTAACCTTACAGTGTTTTTCTGAAGATTTATAGTTAAAACTTCTTTTCCATTATATTATTTCATTTTATCATCTCAACAGTAAAGAAGGCCTCGAAAACATTATTGTTTTCCTTCTACTAATGAAAACATAGGCTCAGAAATTAGGCTAGTTACCCAAGCCTGGTATGTAGCACCCAGAACTGTTTCCCAGATAACTTTCAAAAACTTTTTCTCTGTGAGTTAGTATACAATTTATCTTTAAAATGCCTTATTTTTCTCATTTCGAAACTAAGCATCAAAAAGGTAGGTCCTCAGTGATAAATGTAAGCTTCATAATTTTAAAATGGTCTAAACATTTACACCTCATGGTTTGAGCCAGGGAAGGCTAGCCAATACAATTCAATACACACATCAGCCCCTATTGATTGGTAGTAGCTGCCTGAAGTGCTGTGCTGAGAATAATTCTGAGGCCAGTTCAGGCTCAGTGGGAAAGTGCGCCCGTTAGATTCGCCATGTGTACCTTGGGTGATGGAGAAGGAGAGGTGGCAGGGTTATGGGGAAATAGCTTTTAAAAGAAATAACTTTAGGACTCAGTAAGGTTTTACAAAGAGTCTGGTATTGACTTGCCTTATATCAAGTTTTTAAAAAAATATTTTTTTCTTTATTGATTGTTAGAGAGAGAGGAAGGGAGAGGGAGAGAGAGATAGAAACATTGATAAGAGAGAACATCTATTGGCCGCCTCCTGCACACCCCCCATTGGGGACTGGCCCCACAACCTGGGCATGTGCCCTGACCAGGAATCGAACCGGTGACCTCTTGGTGCATGGGTCAATGCTCAACCACTGAGCCACACTGGCTGGGCTATATCAAGTTTTGCAACTAGTATTGTTAAAATACTTTTATTAACTTTTGTCATGAATGTGTTAATAAATAATGACCTTTTTTTTTTTTTTTTTAAGTTAAAAGAGTGTCCTGCTTAAAGTACTTAATATTAGCATTTTCACTTGTAAATGGTTAAAAAAATGTTGTTTCTAGTTAGTATTTTATTTTATATATATTTTTTAAAATACAAGATGCAGGGAGAAAGAGATAGAAACATTGATGTGAGAGAGAAACATCTATTGGTTGCCTCCTGAATGCTCCCTACTGAGGATCAAGCCTACAACCTAGGCATGTGCCCTGACTGGGAATGGAACTGGGACCTCTCAGTCTATGGAGTGATGCTCAATGCACTGAGCCACACCGGCTGGTCCTAGTTAGCATTTTAATAAGCAACTTTGCAGCTTGATCTGAAAACTTGATGGCATTAAATATATTTTATATATATATTTACATATGTATATATATGTGTGTATATATATATATACACACACACACACACACACACATTGACAGGCTTATTGTATAGATATTTATTATATTAACATGTCATAATAAAATAAATATTATGAGTAGTGAAAGCCAACGGTATCTGGATTACTCAGTGTAAACATATGTTTCAGCTCTCTAAGAAAGGTTGAAGATATTGTCAATCAGTGGCTGCCATTTTTTTTGACTGGCTGCTATTAATTAACCACCTGCTGGGTGCTTTACATGTATTCACTGTGATAGGTGCTTTACATTCTCCCTGTCCCCGCCCCCCAAACTCTACAAAAGTTTTTTTCTGAGTTAAGCAAGATTATATTCTTTTAAGCAATGAACAACTACACCTTAGGGAGATTTAGTAATTGCACAGAATGATATGACTGAGAATGTTGTAGAGCTGGCATTCAGACCAAGTTCTGTGAGGTTTCGAAGTCCTTTTTCTTAATAAAATCAGGTCATGTCTTAGTGAAATCTGAGGACACAGATGTTTCCCAGTGATGGTCTATGTTCTATATGTATCTGATGAGAACTTCTGGATTTTAGCTTCACTGGCTTTAAACGTTGTACAGCTTCAGGGAGAAAAGTGAAGCATGCCAAAAAAGAGGGTTATTATTTTCCATTGTTTGCCAATGTGATGCCAGTAAATTGTTTTTCTGTAGACTATGATGTTTTGTCTACTCGGCACTGCTCTCGGTTTAGAGAATTTACTTTGAGACAAAAATTTCCCCAAAGAACTTTTATTGTTGGGGAAACATGTGTACTATGCTTTTATGCTATTTATGAACTTAAGTTGGGTTCAGAAAAGAAACGTATCTTGTAATTTGGCAAAGATATGTTAGCAGCAGAAATATGTAAAGCGGTCATAACTTAAGCCATAAATGTAATTGGGAATGTCATTTTCTTTTTTCCAGATTCCTTGGTGTTACTCAGTTTTCCCCTACACATGCCAGAAAGGCATTTCCTTGTTTTGATGAGCCCATCTACAAGGCTACTTTTAAAATCAGCATCAAGCATCAAGCAACTTACTTATCTTTATCCAATATGCCGGTGGAAACTTCTGTGTTTGAGGAAGATGGATGGGTTACAGATCACTTTTCACAGACTCCTCTCATGTCCACGTATTATTTAGCCTGGGCTATTTGCAACTTCACATACAGAGAAACTATCACGAAGAGTGGGGTTGTAGTAAGTATTTTAAACTTAATGATGTTTTTGGATTATGTACACACTGCAAAGTCATCTGATTTCTGGATTAACAAATGAATTGTGCCTATCCTCTTAACACTTATATAACTGAATTCTTTCCTTAACCCTTGGGAGAAAAACTATCTTCCTGGTTTCAAAGAGTTTGACAGGAATGTCTCTTCTATACCCAGCCCTCTTATTCCTATACCCCACCCCCTTCCCCTGTCATCCCTTTCTCTCTTCATCTCCTGAGTCTCTCTGGAACAGCTGTTATTTGTTTTGGGAAACATTTATATGACCGGGAAAGCTGCTTCTTTTTATTGTGAAACATTTCAAATATACAGAAAATGTGGAGAATAACATAATATACTCCATATAACTACTAGCCAGCTCTGTGGAATCTTACCAATTACTTTTTGAAGAAGTAAAACATATTGGATCGCGTTGAAGCTCTCTGTGCATCCCTTCCTCATCTCATGTCTTGCCCTCTTCCTTAGAGATAATCACTCTACTGAATTTGGTGTTTGCCATTTCCATGTATATTACTATATAATTATTAAGTATGCATATATCCATTTATAATACACATCATGCTTTAAAATTTCACAAGTGGTTTTATATTATAGATATCATTCTGCAACTTATTTTCATTTCATTTTACTTTTCCTTAAACGATGTATTTTTGTGGCTTATCTGAATAGAATTGTTGAATGAATATATCAAAATTTGTCATCTTCCTATAGATGAACATTTTAATTTTTCTGATTTTCAATGGTGAACAGCAATGCTCTGGTGAACATTTTTGTATATAAGTTCTGCTAATGTGCTGGAACTTCTGTATGGTATAAAGCTTCTTTTAGCCCACAACACCTAAATGTATAAAAATATGTTCTCAGGGAATGTTAGTATATAGGTAGTCCGGAGAATTACTGTCTGTATTGAATTTATAGTAAAAATCAATTGGACTCACTATGACAGCTACTGTTTGTGACATGGTTGTGTTCAAGGCACTTTTGCATGCTATTGAATTTAATTAGTGAGGCTAGGTCAGCCATGCTGAGTTAACAACTTCCTCCTCATTTCAATGGCTTTCACAATAAATATGCACTTATTTTCATTTTCATGTCAATTCTAAAGCAAGGTATTATGATTCCATTTTTCTAAATGAGTAAATTGAGGCTTAAAAGATTAAGTAACTTCCCCGTGGTTACAAAGTAAGCAAGTGGTAGAGCCACCAGTGAAACCTCTGTTGGTCTGATTTCAAATTTTAGGCTTTTCTGCCCTGTGCCCTAGGAGCTCTGTATCACCATTTCATCTGTGTGTATATAACAGAATCCAGGTAATGATTCTCCCCTACCAGTGGCCATCATATGCAACGTAGCTTGAACATAACAAAAGAAGTGAACAGAAGTCTATATTCTTATTCTGTAGGAAGTTAATGGCTCTATAATAACCTAAATTTTGAAATATAGGTTTAGCTAAATAAATTTTTCTCACTGTAACTTTCATTTTAAATCACTGTGGAGCCTGTTTTCAAAAAAAAGAAAAAGAAAAGAAAAGAAAAGAAATCTACCTGCTTACAAAATTCATGCCACTATTGAAGAACTGTAAAATAACTTCCTAAAAAGAGGGCTAGATGACTCTTTTGGACTTTTACTCATTCAGTAAGTTGAATTCCTCTGATGTTTGTGATGTCTGAATATTTCAAGGCTGTGCACATTGGGCCAGGCACAGAAAAGGAACACCAAGACATCTCATTTCCTGTTATGTCTTCAGAAGATGATGATTGACTAGCCTTGGATCAGCTAGCAGCACAGGGTACAATGGAAATGTTTTTTCCAAGTATGTTTTCTTAAAAGTGTTCACAGCCCTTCACAATTATGCTTGCTGCTAAGTGACCCATGTTTAAGTGACCCAGACACACTCTAATTATTTAGATGTGACTCTGTATTAGAGTTAAGAATCTAAGTAATTAGTAAACATTTTAAAAGTCCTCCTTAATAAGGTTTATGTAGGCAGGATAAAAACATGCTACTAGAGAACATTGAAAGGTCAGCTGAAATAAAGTTTTGGATTGTATAATCTAAAAATACTCAGAAGTGTAAAGAGGAAAACAAAATTGCCATTGGGAGCCCTTACTTATCAACTGTGGAAATATGGTTTAAAACCTGGTTCTCGTTTTCCGTCACCCTTTGGAAATCCAATCTATTTTCTTTCCACTGCCTTTCTTCTTTATTACTGGGAGCCCATGGGAATGACATTTCTCAACTCTTAACAGCTAGAAGGAATGGAAGTTTAGTTTTAAAAATCTCGGAAGTGGGATGGCTATGTGAAGTCCAGGAGGTCATCTGGGATCAGGAGCTGAAGTTTCCTTGAAGACATGAGAGAGCAGCTTGGGTAGCATCTTGGTAATACATAGCTGAACAGGAGCCGTGCCTCAAGTGTGGGTATTTGAAGCATCATGATTTGCTTATCAAGTTATCTACACTCTGCAAGGCACTATTCTAAATAATTAGAAAGATAAAACACAGTCTAAGATCCCTCTAGTACAGATTGCAACGGCAGCATTCAGATCGAATCTAAGCCTGCAGATGTGTTTTGTCTACCCATCCGTAACATGGCTTAATATTTTTATAATTAGTTGACAACACTTAGAAATTGGGAGAGTGCACATAAAATTATTTATTTCTGGCTTCTCTTGAAAAAAATTGGAAGATAACTGGGCCCACATTACTGCTTGACAGTATTTGTTCACTCATTTATTCCTTCAACATATTTATTGACTGAGTGTCAGGTATTGTTTTAGGCTCTACTGCTAAAGCAGACAGAGTTTCTACTCTCAAGAAACTTGCACCCTAATGAGGAGATGGTGACAAACAAATAAACAAATACGTGTATCATATGTTACATGGTGATATATGCATGCTAAAGGTGTGTGGCTGACCCACTTACATGGGGCATTTGCTTTTCAGTGTAACTTAATCAAGTTACTTTTGCACCTAGTCTACTTCACTATTGTATATTACCTGCTTTCATGCTGTAGACATTTGGATTCTCAACCTTTATCTAGGGACATAATTTCAGAAGGTAGCCAAGGAATATGCGTCAGAAAAGAAATGAATTCACTAATTGTGAACTAGTGTTACTGGTGTTCAATAATTGTCAAATTAAAATTGTGGAAAATAAGTTAAAGACAGTTTGGAAGAGGGAGAATTTACTAAGGGTTGGAGTCTAGGTGTGTGCTTCATGGAGGAGATAGGATTGAATGTGGCCTCATGATGCTTTGGTCTTAGAGAAGCAGATGAATGTAAGCATACAATCCATGGCAGGGGGTGTATTAATAAGAAAAGACAAAGAGATAGGGATATCTGTGGGAAGTAGTGTAACTTTATGGTAATAAACATGGATTTTAAAATCACGTAGGTTTGTTTTAGAATTTTTGCTTTGCTTCTCTATGACCTTGATAAAATACCTAACCTCTCTTTATCCTGGTTTTCTTATTGGAAACTGAAAGTATGAATTATTCCTTTATAATATTGTTCCAGTTACTGTCTTGGCATAATAAACTCCAGAATTTAGTGGCATAAAACAACCATTTTGTATGATTAAAGTTTCAGTGGGTCAGGAATTTGGAAGGGGACACTTGGGACACTGTCTCTTCTCAGTGATGTCAGGGGCCTCAGCTGGGGAGACTTGATGACTGGGGATGACTTGACAGCTGGAGACCAAAATCACCAGGCCCATCTTCACTGGTAGTGGTTCTGCCAGTCTTCTGTGATGTCAGCTGGGGCTGCTGGTCATAGCATATATATATATATGGCATAACATGGGTTTACTCAAAGCATGGTAGCCTCAGGGTGGTTGGACTTGTTACATGGTGAAATAGCCCCAAAGGTGAATCTCCCCAAAGAACTAACTAGAAGCTATATGACCTTTTTGGACTTATCCCCAGAAGTCACACAGCATCTCTTTTACTTATTAAAAAAAAAAAAATACATGTTTTTATTGATTTTTTAGAGAGAGAGGCTGAAAGAGATAGAAACATTGATGTGAGAGAGAAACATTGATTGGATGCCTCCGGCACGCTCTCTACTGGGAACTGAGCCTGCAACCTGGGTTAGTACCCTGATCAGGTATGGAACCGGGACCTCTCAGTCCATGGGATGATGCTCAATCCACTGAGCCATACTGACTGGGCACTTTTACTGATTTTTAATGGTTGCGAGTAAGTCACTAAGGATGATTCTGATTTGATAGAAGAGAGAATAGACCCAACCTCTTGATGAGCAATGTCAAAGAATTTGTGGCCTTGTTTTGAAATCACTACAATCTGCTCTCTGGTCACAAATTATTTACATTCATTATGCATACAAAATGCACTCACCAATAAGTCTGACTCATTATAGCATCAGATTCAAGTTTGAGGTTCAGGATCTCAACATCTAGTTTAGGTCTGGGTGCAGATGAGACTACTTGTGATTGGTTTTTTGGGCATGGTTTCTCTTTCTGAAAACCTGTTAACTAAGGAGACAAATGATCTATTCCTACTCCCCACCCCCAAGAGACCTTTCCATTCAAGAATAGAGAAAATGAGAGGACATAGCAGTTGCTGACTTATGGTAATTTTGAAATCCAACTGGGCACATGTTGGTAATTCCTTAATTATGACTCATTGCTAATTCCTGCGAGTTGTTCTTTCTGGAGCTTGGCCCCACCCTTTGGGTGCTTAGTCTTGTCTTCTAAGGCCTCTTTTCTCCTCCAATTTGAAAGAAATTTGTTTGCAATTAAACAGCCTTCTGAGCTTGCTTTCTACCAGGAAAAAGTTCAGGGTCCAACGGCTTATTTTTCTTTTGTATTGTCTCTGTTGCTTTATATCCAATCAGGTATATACTTTTATTTAATTTATAATTATATAAAAATGTTTACTTTTTTTTTTTTTCCCTCACCCGAGGACATTTTTCAATATTTTGTTCAGATAGAGTGGGAGGAAGAGAGAGAGAGAGAAAGAGAAACATCGATGTGAAAGGGACACATCGAGTGGTTGCCACCCACACAACCCAACCAGGGCTGGGGACAAACTGCAACCGAGGCACATGCCCTTAGCGGGAACCGAACCCGGGTCTCTCCAGACCGCAGGCCAACGCTCTAACCGCTGAGCCAAACCGGCCAGGGCTAAAAATGTTTACTTTTTATACATCAAGTTATATATCTTCCAATAAACAAAACTATACCCAATGGTCTCTTTACAATGAGCCTTTGTCTACCTTGAGGCTTTTGCCCTTATCATTCTTAGGTGCTTTGTTATTTAACAGAGAGTGTTTTAAGGAACACCTTTAAGATCCTCAGAAAACCTTTGGTCTTTTTCAAAAGGTCTATGAAGTATCACTTTAAGAGTGTCTGAAGTCTTCATTTTTGAAGTCACATTCTTTTTTCTTTAATGTTTTCATTGATTTTTTTAAAGAGAGAGGAAGAGAGAGAGAGATAGAAACATCCATCAGCTGCCTCCAGTACTCCCTCTACTGGGCATGTGCCCTGACTGGGAATTGAACCAGGACCCTCAGTTCATGGGACGACTTTTAATCCACCAAGTCACACCAGTAGGGCTGAAGTCACATTCTTGGTTTTATCTTTAGACCATAATTTCCTGACTGCGATGTGTATTTCTTCCCCCTGGCACTCTTTCTTACTTTGAAAATCTTTTGTCATCTGGAGACGCTGGGATGAAAAAAGAGTTTTAATTTCAAGCTCAGCAAGTCTTAAATTTTTTCTATTTTTATGGCCAGTGAGAAGAAGCCAAGTGGTACTTTCAGTGTTATGTCTGGAAATCTCCTTAGCTAGAAAATATAGTTTAGTAGACATGGTACTCATTTTCCATGATACTACAGGCAACAGTGTTGCCAAACTTCCCTCCATTACACCACAGAGGTCCTCTTTCCTTTAGTTTTCAATACTCTTCACCTTAATATTCTTGAAGCCCTCACCAACAGCTTCCTCAAGGTCAACAAAGATTTTGCTCATAAGACCCTCAAGGGTCTTCAAGCCTTTTCCCACAGTGTAGTCCCAAAGCCAACACCACATGTTTTGAAGCTTTGTTATCATAGTGCCCCACTTCCAGGTGCTAAAATAGGCTCTAATTGGTACTGTTGAATAAGAAATCACTCTAAAACTTAGCAATAAAAAATAACCATTTCTTTATGCTTATGGATTCTTTGGGTCAGGAGTACAAATAGTACAGAGCAGGGCATGACCCATCTCTTCTTTACAATGTCACAGCTTTAGAGTCTCGATATGTGTGTGTGATTTGACAATTGGGAGCCAGAATTATCTGAGGGTTTCTTTACTAAGTGTCTTTAGTTGATGTTAGCTTTTGTCTTAGCCCTTAGTTGGGTCTCTCATTTGGAGCATCTATGAGTGGTGTTTCCATGAGGCTTGAGCTTCCTTACAGCGTGGTAGCCTAATGTTGTCAGAATTGTTATTGGTAATTCAGACCTCCAAAGGTGGGTGTACCAAGAGATTTACACTGCCTGTTCTTTCCATGATAAAAGGTTACATAGATTGTATTAGTCTTTTCTCTCTCTCTCTCTCTTTTTTTTTGTTTTAAAGCAAGGCAGACACTATATAACCCTTTTGTTTTAAAGCAAGGCAGACCTAACCTAAGAAGTTAAACTGTGTCACTTTGGGATCATTCTGTTAGTTGTAGACTTAGTTCAGCCCAGATTCTAACAAAGGGGTCATAGACCCCATCTTTCAATGGGAGTAATGTCAAAGCATTTGAAGATTCATTTGAAAAGCACCACAGTTGTTATAAGTTTTATAGTAAATTATGTTTATAAAATCCTAAACACAGTGCCTGGCACATTGTACTGACTCTGGTGATGAAAATTGATTTGATGAGATATTCATAAGTCATAGAAGGGAGTAGATATTCATAAGTCATAAAAGGGAGTAGATATTCATAAGTCATAGAAGGAAGTAGATATTCAGAAGTCATAGAAGGGTGATATCTAAGTTTGAGAGGTAGATGGAAACTAGATTGTAAAGAGCTTGATGCCTGGATAAATTTTAAGATTTTGTTCAGTTAGCAATAAGAGCCACTGAAATTTAAAAGCTGGAGACATTATATGTATAATTTTTATAATCTGCCTGAGTAAAGCATGCACAATGTATGCACATGAGGAGACTGAAAACATGGAGTCCGCTTTGCTAAGAAACTCTGGACTGGAGTAGTTATAATTTAAATGAGTAGCATAGTATAGATATGAAAGGCAGTTTAAAGGAAGAATTGGTAGTACTTGGTGAGAGATAAAAGATAGGAAAAAGTGAACATGGGAAAGCAAAAGAGCAAAAAGTCAAGAGAGACTTTAAGGTTTAAGTTAATAACAGCTTACCCTCCATATTTCACCGTGTATTCTGAATTGGCTATCACAACCAATGAGGGTTTCCGTTTGCCTTGACCAATCTCTTGGATGTACAACCTATATTGTTATAACTGGGTATATAGAATTTCATTAGTCAGCATTCTTTATATTAGCAAAGCTACAAAAGCTCAATTTGAGCATAAGCAAAAAGGGAAATTTATTATAAAGATATTGGTGTACCTCAGGTCAGAGATGGACCTGGGGCTTGGAGCATTGTGAGAAACATAGGAATCCTATTTCATGTCCTTGTCAATACTTCTGCTTTGCTTTCCTCTCTCACCATAGACAGGCTTCCTCTGTTGTTTGATTCACATGATGGAATATTGCTGCCAAAAGTTCCCAAGCTTTCTATATTGCAATGAAAGCCTCAACAGGGAAGGAACCCTTATAAATTCCAAACATATAGTGAGTGTCTTAGTTGCCCTTGCTTGAGTCACATGATCATCTCTGGTCACTGTGGTTAGAGAGCACACATGTTGAGTCACAAAATAGGAACATGGCATCTTCTACTTTACCTGTACATGGGAATCTGTTGCAAAAAAAGGAGTTTCTAGAGAAGGGATGCTGGTCAAAAATTACTACAAGCGCCCCAGGTGTATTTTTTGCTTTATTGTGTGGAATGACTACCATGGGGGGAATACACAATATTTATCATGGTGATGTACATGCATATACATATACCTACACCCACATACATGTGATGAACATTTCTGATGCTTAGAGTTCTAGTGATGATACTGTGTATACACATTTAAAATATGTGTGTATATTAAAACATGTATTCTGTGTAGTTTCCTACTGAAAATAAAAATTAAGTCTCATGCCCTGGCTGGTTTGGCTTAGCGGTTAGAGCATTGGCCCACGGACCAATGAGTTGTGGGTTTGATTCTGGTCAAGGGTATGCACCTTAGTGGCAATTCAGCCCTGGCCCTCATAGGGGTTGTGTGGGAGGCAACCACTCGATGTGTCCCTTTCACATCGATGTTTCTCTCTCTCTCTCTCTCTCTCTCTCTCTCTCTCCCCTCCTCCCACTCCATCTGAACAAAAATGGAAAAATATCCTTGGGTGAGGATTAAAAAAAAAGTTAGGTCTCATTTTAACAAGAGAAGTAGAGGACTATGGGTTAATGTACTCTAAGCATATATTATAGTTTATAAATATCCATGTTAATAATAGGAATCCTTTTGTCATTAGACATTCTGGTAAGATTGCAGTACATATATAATAATGGCCCATAGAGAAAGAAACAGTGACAAAAGAGTTGGATTACAAGCTATTAGCAATGTAACTAGAGGGTTCCTGACTACCCCAAGAAGAGTTAGTCATCCTCCTCCTCTCTACTCTTAGAATACTGTGTGCACTCATCCCTTATAGTCATTATCTTGCTGTTCATAGTCCTTTTTGCTGGCCTTGTAGCTCGTCTAGACTGTGAACACTTTGAATGCAGGCAAAATGTCTTACTCATCTTTGTAAAATGAGCATTTCCTATTGTATGTAGAAAATTATAGGTACTCAGTGAAAGTCCATTGAACATCTAAATTAGTGAATTCTCTTCAGAGAAGTCACAATGTGGGTGGTTTCCAAAACTTTTGGTTAGGTTAATATATAGGGCATGGAAATTGATGAGAAGTACTCTTGACCAATATTGAAGTACAAATAATAAATGTTATAATGCAGATATTTCCACTTTAAAGCATTCTGGTGGAAGGTGTAGGTGAAAAGAGAGTGTTGAGTACTAAGGGGTAAAGTTTTATTGTCAAACAGGGAACTGAATTCAGGGCAGAGTCCAGGCTCTGGAGACTCTAGAATAGAGGAGCAAAAATGGAGTGGTTCTTTTAGATTGACAGACCACGGATTGTCTCTGCTTTCCATCAGGAAGGCAAAGTTTGTGTTGTTAATGAGCTGGTGATAGCTGGCTTGTCAGGTAGGTGGGCCTGAGTTGGTTGGGCGGTCTGCTGCCATGTACATGTGATTTTGGGATTATAACACCCCATTCGCTTCTGTTGCATAAGAGATATGCTTGAGCCAAGCTTGGATCACCCAGTCAGGTCTTGTCAGCAGGCAATGTGGCCAGGTCAGGAATTTATTGGAGTTAGGATGTTTGAGAAGTTAAAAGAAAAAGAATATAATTGATGAACCTCCTTAACTTTCATTGGTGTGGTAGGTAGATTCTGTGAAGGTAGATTCTGTGAGTGTAGAATGAAGAAATGGATACTGTAATTGTAGACTCTGTTTTTCTTAAGAGTGCTAGTTATGGAAGGAATAAGAAAATACATCTATGCAGAGACTAATAGAAGTGATTTTTACATTATAGGAGAGCCAAATCTATAAGAAAAGAACTAAAAGTTTCCAGACAGTAACAAAGGGCTACCTGATGTTTAATGGCTTGCCTTTGTTGGGGAAATGTACAACATTCTTTAGACCTTTCTGCAAGTTTTAAGAACCTAGAAATAGGAATAAAGAAAGCAGTTATTTGAGGGGAAGTGGCAGTTAAACTTGGGAGACTGATAAGTCAAGAGGGTAAGACATCCAGAGTGGTAGAGTTTTGTTGAAATCATAGGCCATGGTATCCAGAGAGGCAGAGAGGCAAGTAAACCCATAATTTAAGTGATAGTCATGATCAATGGATTTGGATGGCTGAAGAGTAGAAGTCACTATGAGAATAAAAAGTAGGACTGGAGTGATGAAATGAATGAGGTGGAAAGATGGTCTGTGATAGGAGGGTTTCAGATTTCAGGGTGAATCAGAAGAATTTTAAGTCTGTTACTGCAAAGTTGGATGGGTGAAGGGATTGAAGATAGAATCATGGATTGAGCAGAGATAAGGTAATTGTGAGTCCATATTAGAACAAACTTCAAAAATGTTTTAGGGGACTCCTTATAAATCTTGAAGGGTAAGAAAAATGTAAGCCAGGCTTCAGTCTCCTTTAAGTATGAATGTTCCCTGGAGGTCTAGAAGGGGAAGGGGATTAGTAAAAGCCAT
Organism: Molossus molossus; assembly: GCF_014108415.1. NCBI lineage: Eukaryota > Metazoa > Chordata > Mammalia > Chiroptera > Molossidae > Molossus > Molossus molossus. Next base: position 60,905,552 of record NW_023425345.1, on the reverse strand, counting down.
GAACTTCAAAAGAGGAGTCTTTTTCATGGAACTGAAGGAACCCTGGTGATAAAGCAATAATGGCAGATCTAGGAAACTTCTCATCATTCTCTCTGGCTCTGAGTGTGGATGAGAGCAAATCTAAGTAAGGATGAGTATGTGGACAAAAGAGGAGGTGTCAGATTTGTGTAAGAAATAAAGCTGTTGATAATAAAGATTAGTTACAGAGCAGGTGGAATGGTTGTCTGGAGGGACATGTTAACAGTAGAAGAGGAAAGACTGAGTAGGCAAAATTTAGTTAATAGAGGAGCTTATAGACTCATCCAGCCCCAAGGTTTCCATTGGGGTTGGTGTAAGGTAGTGTGCCTCAGAAAATCTCCATCCCCTGGTGCCTGGCCTGGGCTGATGGTGGATTCACGATGAGTGATAATAGATTTTGTTATGTAATTCACAATTTATCAACTTCCCTGAGATTCAAGAGTCTATATATTGAAGAGGCTAATAGAATCCAATGGAAAAGCTGGAAGTAAGAAACAAACCTACAACACAGAATAGTTTAGTCAGTGTAGAGTATTCATGGTTGTAGTATGTTTATACCTGATAATGTGTGTGATGGATTGGATGGTGTCAAGCCAGGTCCATTTCTCTCTTGGTAGAGCAGTGACTCTGATCTGGCTGTGATCTCTTTCCCTCAGGCTTTCTGCTGGGATTTTGGGAGGTAACAGTGGAGGCTACCAGTCTGGTTGTCTCTTAGATATGGTCCCAGCACATCTAGAGTAAAGTAATAGCATATGATGTGATGATCGGAAAGGGTTTGCTTTTCACTTTTTTTGCTGTTTCCTTTCTTCTTGACTTTAGATTTATTGTTATTATTATTATTTTTTCTTCCCTTTTCTTTTTCCTTCTAGTTCTTTTGGACTTTTACTTTAAAGGACTGTTTCACCCAACCTTTATAATCTAAGGGAGGTAGTGTTTTGTGTGATATTGAGGAAGGAAGTAGTACAAGATGAGTTTGGAGATTTAGGCAGGGGGTAGATCATGAAGGGATTAGTATGTCATGTTAAGGACTTTTGATTTTATTCTGTAAGCAGACAGAACCGTTGAAGGATTTGAGCTTGGGTGGGCTCAAGATCATATCAGGAGCTTTCTAAAGAAGCATGGGGATAATTTAAAATGTCTTATCACATTTGCCAAAAGACTCAGTACCTTTTCTCTTTTATTTACCTGAGCAGATCTGTTTTCCTGTTTGGCTAAGGCAGCCATGCTGCTGTAGCTCAACTTCCCTGAGGATCAAGGAAGAGGCAATAACTGGATATATGGCAAACAAGTGGAGTTGCTTCAGTTGCATCTGACATGAGAAAAATAGCCAACCTTTTGCATCTAGTCTCAGATGTAACATGTGCAGCAGTCTAGAGAAACCCTGTGGGTAACCATGATATAGAACAAATGATGAGACAAATCATATTCCAAAGGTCAAAGTTTCTCAGATTTAGATGATTCTTTTAGGATTTGGTGACAAATTTCTGAAGACTCACAAGGATATTTGGTTGAGATATATTGATATTTATGGAGATGGAACTTGCAGGAAACAGAGAAAATTCTTTGCTGAAGAATCAAATAATATTCCTGGAAGGCCTTTGTATTCAGTTGGATACATAAAACTGAATATTCTGAGTGGAAGAAGACATCACGAGTACTAATAGTACTGTCTGTGCTTAGCCACTGCCTCCTACTAATGTTTCTTGACTTCCATTTCTGACCAGATGGCAGGAAAGAAACTCGCTGGGTTTTTAAGATGCTGTTGTTTTCTGATTAGGTTTAATTTGGGGAGGAAGTGGAGAATGCCTAAAACCAATTGCTAGTCATTGTGATACTGTTCACATGGCACTGAAAATCATTTATTTCTACCATATTTCTTAAGCCCATAGAAAACATTTCTTCATCTATTCGCAAATATGTATTGAGCCACTGTGTTCAATAATGAACAGATATTAGGAGGATTCTGGCATAATTAAAAAGATCACAGAGAGAACAGACTAGCCAGAATTTGTAAGAAGTTCACATAGATGTAGGACTCTGAGTGACAGGGAGAGGAAACATTCTAAACTTTTCCAATGAACCTTCCTCAGACATGAATAGATACCAAATGTCTTTTCTGGGCTTAGCACCATGTTAAATACTAGACACAGACCCATGTGTGGGGTATAGATTTTGTCTCCAAGGGGTGTAGGAGTCAGTTGTTAAGATGTGATAAACACACTACCATATGCTGATGGTACAAGCACTATTTAATAAAGGAAAGGTAAGCTTAGTGTCGTGTTAGATGTGAAAGAACAGAGAAAGAGGTCAATGGTAATCACAGGTAATCACTGAAAAGTACTGGATCTTGAAGGATGGGTGGATTGGGGTAGGTGGAGGGCTAAGTAGAGAGCTTTTTCTGTGAGATGAAGAGACTGTCCAAGGAAGGGATGGCCATGAGGTTTACTTCAGTGTGAGAAGATTAATATCAGTAAGTTGGTTGAAAATGTCAGAAAACAACTCAGGAAAACTTAAGCAATAGAGAAAATCAATAGTAAGATCCTGGACCGGTCACAGAAATGAAGAATTAAACAATTATGCTTTGGGAAGGATGGCCTTGAGGACCTGGACAGCAGCTACTAATAACAATCTTTTAGAGGCACTGTCATCAGATCATGTTAGCTGTAGACCTCAAAATCCCAGGGGACAGAGCGAGAGAACAATCCATTTCTTTTTTTTTTTTTGCCTGCATAGAGTGTCCACGTCCAGGGATGATGTAGATGCCGGGGTTTCTTTATTGGTATACCTATCAGGGGAGGATATAATCTGGGAAGGGGTATTTTTTTCAAAGGAAAGACAGCATGGCATTATCAAGAAAGGGGAAAATAGACCTCATAAGCAAAAACATCAGATAAAAACAGATATCATTTATTGAGTACTTACTAGCACTGTTCTAAGTATCATTTCATATAATACTTCATTTAATGCTTTGAGGCAAGAACTGTTCCCCATTCTCAAGATGAGGAAAATGAGGCGCCAAGAGAGCGAATGTCTAACTTGTCCGTGACGGTCCATGGCACAGGCAGCTTCAGACCCGGGCCGGGGAGCTCTGCAGCTTGTACTCCACTGGCCTGGATCCCGAGGGGGACGCAAGGTGGAGTTGCAGGAAGTGAACTTGAATAGGCAGAGTGACGTCAGAAAGACCAGATTAGAACGGAGATGGAGAGAAATAAGGATCCCCAAAGGACTAGGGAAAGACATCATAAAAGTGGTGTTTTACAAATACTAACTTTGAAGAAGAGTGCGAAACACTTTGGTGGGGAGAAAGCCTAGAGTTTCCAAAGCCCACCAGAAGGTCATAATCAAGCCTGGATATAATGTAGGTTTAGATGAGGTAAAGACACATACATTTACTGACCTCCCACATGTTTTTTTTCACATGACAATGAAACAGTTTTACATGTAACTCCATGAGATGCTGTGGGTCAATTACTGAATTAAGATTCTAAAGAGTATTGGTATACTCGATCCTAGTCCGAGAGCATACCTGTAGGTTTCATGGCCTCCATGAAGCCTCACCCCAGCTGGATTCTTTTCCTTCTTTGAACTGTGATAGCCCTTTAGTTGTAATTCTCCTTGGGTTATTGTCCTAATACATTCTTATTGCTGTTTTCTGTACATTCTCTTCTTCCTTAATAGATCGCAAGAACTGTGAGGATAAGAACTGTTCCCAGTGAAAACCACACTCATATAAGATACATATAATCAGACACACATGTAATGTATGTATTTGGTACATATATATGTATATAATGTATATGGTATACATATATATAATGTATTTATATGGTATATATAATTTCTATGTGCTCCCCAGTATACACACACACACACACACACACACACACAATATACCATTACTCCATGATATCTAGCACACTTTCTTGCCAATAGCAGTCACTCAGTAAGGATTTGAAACATGGACGATGTAGGATGCATTTGAAGGAAAAATAAATAAGTCTTAATGAGTGCTTTGTTTGGGTAACAAAGGAATAAAAGTGAATCAAGGACAACCTCAAAGTGTCAGGTTGCTTGACTTAGAGGATGGGGCATGAATACAGTGCCCTTACTTCTGGTGGGTTTTCTCCTTGCTTTCTTCTCCTGTTCTGCCGGTTTCTCTCGCTCTTCTCCATGGGGTTCTGGGTTCAGGTGGAGGATGGGCCAGAGGGAGGTGTTTCGCTTTCTTTTTTCCACTCCCATTACGCAGTACACACTCCTGTCATACAAGTGAAAGAAAATAAAGAAATACAGAGTTCATTTTTATTTTAATCCTCACCTGAGGATATTTTTCCATTTTTATCATTAGATAGAGTGGGAGGGAGGGAGAAAGAGAGGGGGTGGGAGAGGGAAACATCGACATGAGAGGGACACATCGACTGGTTGCCTCTTGCACGACCCTGACCAGGGCCAGGGATGAACCGCAACTGAGGTATGTGCCCTTGAATGGAATTGAACCCGAGACTCATTGGTTCACAGGCCAACACTCTAACCACTGAGTCAAACTGGCCAGGGACATTTTTTTTTTATGGCACATTTATTATATATGTCTTTCTGATTAAATGTAAATTTTTTAAATGGTAAGTCAGGCTGAAAGTTAGGCTATCATCTCCACACATGCCTAGAAGTAATGCAGGAGTGTCTCTCAGAATCTCAGACAGGAGAAAGAACCGTCTGAAACAAGATCACTTTGTCTGAATGGGAGTGTGTGTGTGTGTGTGTGTGTTTTTGTTGTTTTTTTTTTTAGCAATCCATTGAGGAATTTCATCAAAGGACTCTGCGGCCATGTAATAGATGCTCATGGTGGGGATTGCTTTTACCTTCCTCTCCCCTAGGGAGTATGGTGTGAGCAACAAGTCAGTGAAACAATCTTGTATAAAAGATTCTTTGGAGCCCTGGCCCATTTGGCTGAGTGGTTGGAGGGTCTGCCCACGGACCAAAGAGTCATGGGTTTGATTCCAGTTAAGGGTTCGTCCCTGGCCGTGGTCAGGGTCATGCAGGAGGCGACCAGTTGATGTGTCCCTCTCACGCTGATGTTTCTCTCTCCCTCTCTCCCTCTCTCTCTCCCCCGACCCCTCCCACTCTGTCTGAAGATAAATAGAAAAATATCCTCGAGTGAGGATTAAAAAAAAACAAATAACAAAATGTAAAAGAGTCATCGGAGGGGGAGGGATTCTATTAAGTGACGTGTGTCCTCTAGGGGGCACTGAGGAGTCAAGCAGGGCAGACAAAGGAGAGAAGGAAATAGCATTGGTGTTTGACAGACCTGGGTTAGATTTTGGATTCCACCACTTATGAGGAGTAGGCTTCTTAACTGGAGCCATAGTCTCTTCTACAGAACAGGGATTACAGCGTATGCCTTGCAATGCTCTTGGGAAACTTAAAAGAGACAATGGAAGTGAGGTGACAATCTCTGTACTGGACACATAAGGCCCTCGATGTACGGCAGCAAGTCACACAACAGTAAGTTTGTATCTTCTAGTGAGCAGGCTAGGTGGGCGGAACAGCACAGAAGGTCAAAGTGGGAGCTTTTGTGGAAGCAGTTTTCAAAGGCCGAGGAGGAAAGTTGGCAGCGGAAGACCGGAGGCACTGCTATCTCATTTCGTCTTGCCAGCACAAGGCCACTTGTGCCAAGTGTTGCCAACATTCATAGTGTTTACTTTTTCTGTGGTTACCAACACTGTGAAAGTGGCTTAGAACCTCATCATGGGCGAAAAGTGAGGTGGGTGTAAGGGATGTTTCTTTATGTTTCTGTCATATGTGGGAATATGGACTCTTTTTAGGTTTATAGAAGAATTGCTCCCACGAGGGGAAACACACACACACACACACACACACACACACACACACACACACGAGAAAGATATTTGAAGACACCAGTAACACAATGGTCTCTGTCTATTATCTTTGTCCACACATAAAAAATAAAGTTATATCCTACTAGTTTACTAGTTATCAGGCTATGATTAAAGCCAGGGTGGAAAAAAAGGAGATATACGTTAAAAGAGGAAAGTTTCTGTACTATTGGTGCATCACAAAAATCATTCCTTCATTCATAAAATTATTTTATTTTAAAATAGCACTATATTATTAATCATTGATTATGTGTCAGGTATTATTCTAAGAACTTTATCTGGATTATCTTATTTGAGCTTTATAACAATGTATTAGGATATTTTCTGTCACAATAATTTTTATGTTCTACAGATGAAGAAACAGGCTCAGAGAGATGGCATAATGTGCTGCTCACAGCACAGTACTAACTGCCAGGTGGGACCCAAGCTCTCATGGTCCTCATCGGGCCACTGGGTTATTTCACACTTGCTAAGGATGGATGTACACAGGGCACACACAGGGGTGTGCACACACACGGTCTCTCTTCTCGTGGAGTTTGTTTTCTAGCTAGCTGTGAGATGCTTCTCAGACACTGTGTATTTTGGGAAGATCTGTAAGAAAGGAGTCCCTCTCACACCCTTCAGAACAGTTTCTCAACCTTGACACTGTTGCTTTTTGATTGGAGAACTTATTGTTCTGGGGGGTCTGTCCTGTGCCTTGTAGGATGTTTCACAGCTTCTCTGGACTCTGCTTGTTGGACGCCAGTAGCACCTCAGTTGTACCAACAGAATATGTCTCCCGACATTGTCAAATGTGTCCTTACAAAATCGCCTCTAAGAACCACTGCTCTAGAAGAGTGACTTGCTGGTTGATGACTCTATGTGAAAGGTATGGAGGTGCCTCCATCTGGGGGTGTGCAGTCAACCTGGAGCATGTATTTAAGAGGTGACAAAGGGCTCATCAGGGCTCATTTCACTCACTGATATTTTATTTCTACAGATAAGTGTGCATACACATGCAATTAGAAGAAATATAGATTATATCATTAGAGATTTTGAGGTTCCAGATGGAAAACAGAGAATTAAGAGACAAAGGTTTTCATAAGTAAAGGTAATGAGTCATTGCGGGGAAAGAGCAAATGAGAAGGAACTTTTTATACTATGTTATATGATCGGGCATTATTTGGCTGTTTTAAGGATAGTCTGAGTGTTGTTCAGTTTGCAGAGTTTCCAATGTACTGTTTGACGTTTTTACTGTTCATATTCTAGATGTATGAGACTTGGTGGAGGTCTTATGGCAACTGTTCTTAAACTCCATGTGCATATCAGAGTCATCTGGGGACTGTGTTTCAGATTCCGATTATGGGCCCTATTCTAGATTTGCCGAACCTGAACCTTCAGCCATGGTGCCTCTGCTTTGAGAGCACATTAAAATGCTCTGATGTACATTCCTGAATAAGAAACATGGACTAAAGCTTTCCTTCTCATGTTTCTGTATCTGGAATGATCTTTCATGACTCTGTTTCCTCTTCTTAAGGTCATATCCATTCAAGTCACACATGAAACATTTTTGTTTTTAAAAGTAAGTTTTTACTGATTTTTTAGAGAGAGAGGAAGAGAGAGAGAGATAGAAACATTGATGTGAGAGTGAAACATCAATTGGCTGCCTCCTGCATGCCCCCTCCTGGAGATTGAGCCCAAATCCAGGCATGTGCCCTGACTGGGAATGGAACTGAGACCTCTCAGTCCAGGGGACAACACTCAGTCCACTGAGCTACACCAGTTGGGCTACATGAAGCATTTTTGAAAGAAATTCCCCTTGGCCACAACTTTCTCACCTGTTACAGCAACGTGCAAAGGATGTTGGCAAATGTAGTCTTTATTTCATAATGCCCTGTTGACTAGGAAATGAGGGGTCCTAACACTAAAGGGCAAGGGGATTGGACATTGGTAGACAATTAGCAGTCCCTGCTGCAGATTATTATTATTAAAACACAGCAAAAGCATTGAACACTTATTAAGCCCTAAACGTGTGCAGGAGTTGTAAAAAGCACCCATGTCATATTGCTGCTGTCATCCCTCTTTATAGATAAGAAAGTGGATTTTTTTAACTCTTAAAAAATTTTTTTTTTCTTTATTGATTTTAGTGAGAAAGGAAGGGAGAGGGAGAGAGAGCTAGAAACATCAATGAGAGAGAACATCGATGAGAGAGAACATCGATTGGCTGCCTCCTGCATGCCCTCCACTGAGGACCTGGCCCACAACCTGGGCATGTGCTCCTACTAGGAATCGAACCCGTGACCTCTGGCTGCATGGGTCAAGGCTCAACCACTGAACTTCACTAGCCGGGCAGGAAATGGATTTTGAAGGGTGTAACAACTTGACCATTGTCACATAGTTGGTGGATATTAAAGCTAAATTATTGAACAGGTTCTATCTAGTTCTGCAAGCATTTTCTATGAGACATTCTAATTACAATACCTTGATTGTCCCAATGAACTTACTAATTACAATATTTAGATTCTTCAGATTTAGATATAAATCATATTTGCTTCTTATTAGTAATGGGAATGTCCTTAGTCCTTTGTCTTTTGAATTTTATTTCTGTATATTTTCACTTTAATATTTTCTTTATTTTCTTACTTCTAAATGGGGAAAGGAAATAAGGTGAGTGGCTGGAGAAAGAGTCTGATGTTATTTAGTAAACTGGGTGACATCCAGGGGATCATTCATGAATGTTAGAAAAGTCTGGAGTCACAGTAATCCTTCCAGAGTATGATTCATAGAAAATCTGGCTTGGATTTATATAAATGTACAGGCCTCTGTACACATTCTATGACGACTAGCACATAGAAAAATGCCTGTTTAAGCTTATTTATCATCTTAATATGACAGTCAAAGAGCAGCCTCTTAGCAGTTTTAGAGCAGTCTGTCTAATCAAGAGGCTGGTTGGTGATGAGCTCTGCATAGCTAGGTCCATCCCCAAGATGGTTATTCTCATCGAGGGTTTCTCCTTAGATCTCTCTTGACTCTCAGTATCATGAGCCAGATTATACACAAATCGACAAATCTGAGCCAGGGATGTTTTAGTAAATTTGTTATATAGGGAATATATTTTTTCAAGTCCATGATTGACTTTTTAAATAGTAAACAATTCATGGCATGCGGGTCTCTTCAGGGAGGCATTCCTCTGCCAGCAGCGGATGGAGCTGTAGATCCGCAGACACGGCCCTCCTTCCCCATGTGCCTGTCATCTTATCCTGTGTCAGGTAAACGTTGTGAGAGGCAGAGAGACAGAGGTTAAGATGGACTTTTTAATTAGCATTTTTTACCAAAAAGAGACCTCAATAAAATTTCAACAATAGTAAGAGACCTTAATTCTGGGAGATAGTTTCATGAATATTATATCATCAGTGTTTTGGGTTTTTTTGTATTTTTCATTCAAAAGTATCCAAATCATAACAATGACAACAAAACCACTCTGACAAGGTTTTAAAAGTGATATATTCATTAGAAAATACTAAATATTGGCTTGGCTGGTTTGGCTCAGTAGTTAGAACATTGCCTGTGGACCAAAGAGTCACAGGTTTAATTCTCAGTTAAGGGCATGTACATCGGTTGTGGGTTCGATCCCCAGCCCAGTCGGGGTTGTGTGGGAGGCAACCAATTGATGTATCTCTCTCACATTGATGTTTCTCTTGTTCTCCCTATCTTTCCCTCTCTCCCAATCTATCTAAAAAAAAATCAATGGAAAAACATCCTTGGGTGAGGATTAAAAAAGAAAGAAAGAAAAAAAGAAAGAAGGGAAACTACTAAATGTTATTCCACAAATTAGGTTAAGTCATTTTCAACAATTTATTCTTTCTAAAAAATGGATCACTAAATCCCACCAAAGCCTCCACACTCAGTCATTATGAACAATTACTGAGGAAGACGTTGGAACACTGTTCATTTTTATGATATGACTTTTGCAAATGAAATCATAGAGGCATAAATTGTCACTGATATCAAGCCAAATAATTAATTACAAAATGGTGACTAAAAATCCAGGAGGATTTTGGCTACAGGAATCATTTGCCTCCTTAGTAATAGGTTTTAATATTTTCAGTAGGATATATGCTAACAATATGAGAACACTTGTATCAGGCTATATCTGTAATTAGAGAAAGCAAATTTCTGTCTGGTTTATTAATATAGAGGAGCAAGGGAAAAAGCCAGGACAAAAACCAAAACCACAGCAAATCAAGCAAGCAAGCAACCAAAAAATACCCTAAAACAAAAAACCCTGCAGTGATGAGATTTTATTGTTAAAGACACATGGTCTGTCTGAATGAGTATGTACACTCTGACGATTAGATCATTTTCTTCAGTAATTTTAAGGGTTCCACTGGTTTTGTGCCTTAAACTCCTTCTCCTCACACATGGCTTAATTATCCTTCCTTGTACTCCAAATCGTGGAAAACACTCCTGGGTGTCTGCCATGGTGTTCTACCTCTCTCTGCCTTGGCTATTATTGATTCCTAGCTGAGTCAGATGAACATCCTAGTTGTATAAACAACTGTATCTTGCTGGGTTCCTACTAGTGAGAGACGGGAGGTCTAAGACAGGTCCTGTACAATGCTGTTATGGTTCTTCCCTCGCCCCGTTTTTCTCTCCACTTGCTTCAAGGCTGAGAGTTTGTTCTGCTGGTGGGTATCCAACTGAAACTCATTTTTCATCTAAAAATGTTGAGATTAGATGGTAACTTAATATTTTGCCGGAGAAACAAGTAAGATTTATACACATCTGTTTTTTATGAATTTTTATATCTGTAGTATTTACTGAAAGCACACTGAAAGACAGTATTCTTGAATTCCCCCATTATTTTTAGATTCCATGTTAGATAGTAATTATGGACTATTTTTGTAAATAACTGCCTAATAAATGCCTTTTGAAAATCTGCATAGTACTAACATTGTTAAAAGCAGGGAATGTAGGAATCCATTTGTGATACTTATAATTCTAGTGCTTAACCATGCAAAGCAGACTTTTGCCCTGGTATCTTATTTATTTATTTATTTATTTATTTATTTATTTATTTATTTATTTATTTTTTATACTCACCCGAGGACATTTTTTGATATTTTGTTCAAATAGAGTGGGAGGGAGAGAGAGAGAGAAAAAAAAAATATCGACATGAAAGAGATACATTGAGTGGTTGCCACCCACACGACCCAACCAGGGCCGGGGATAAACTGCAACCGAGGTACATGCCCTTAACGGGAACCAAACCCAGGTCTCTCTGGACTGCAGGTCAACTCTCTAACCGCTGAGCCAAACCAGCCAGGGCCTTATCTATTTTAAATTTACATCAGACAACTTGGCAACAGTACTAGAGGTAGCAGACGTACGTCCTTCCACTGTAACAAACAAGGACATAAGCAATCTTTTCTGTGTAGATGCCATGATTCCATTCATTCAGTCCTACAATAATTTTCACTCAGCAAGTATTTTCTTTAATTTTTGCATGTTCCAGACACTGCTTTAGGCACTGGGGACACAGCAATGAATAAAACAGACACACGTTCAGAGAGCTGACATTCTATTTTAGTGGGGAGAGATTGACAAGAAAACAGAGTACCTAGCATGTGAGATGCTGCTCTGTGCTAAGGAGGAAAATGAAGCAGGGGGAGATGGTGATGCAGTTTAAAGTAGGGTGGCTAGGAGAGACCTCTCCGAAAATGAATGTTTGAGTCAAGACTTAACTGAATGTAAGGAGTGAGCACTGGGGTATCCGGGGAATGAGGATTGCAAGCAGGGGGGACAGGCAGGGCGAAGGCGTCGAGGCAGAAGGCCTGCAGTGTTCCAGGCGCTTCAAGCAGAGCCCTGGGGTGAGGAGGAGAATGGCAGACGATAAGGTCAGATGTGTACGTGCATGTGGGTAGGGTCTTGCAGGTGATTACAGAGACTACTTTTGTTTTGCAATAGGAGTGCAATGGGCTGCCTTTGGAACATTTCAGAGGAATGACATATCAGACTTGTACAGTCACGCTCTGCATAATGACATTTTGATCAACAACAGACCGCATATACCACGGCGGCCCCGTGAGATTATAATGGAGATGAAAAGTTCGTATTGCCTAGTGATGCCATAGCTGTCAGCATGTCGCGGCACAAGGCATTACTCATGTGTTTGTGGTGACGCTGGTGTAAACAAGCCTACTGGGCTGCCAGTCCTAGGAAAGCTAAGCACACACGATTACGTACAATACATACTACTTGATCATGATGATAAACGACTATGCTGCTGGATTATGTTTTTGGAATACTATGCTTTTCACTGTTATTGTAAAGCGTCCTCTTTCTGCTTCTGTCATGTTGTGCTGGCAGCAGCCTCAGGTGTCTTGTGTTTAGCGTATCTCTTCACTGCATCGTTTTCTCTCGTGCATGGTTTGATCTCATGTTGTTTTGCAGAGTTAGTGTAGCCCAAGTGTGCAGTGTCTATAAAGTCTACAGTGGTGTGCCGGAAGGTCCTGGGCCTTCACTTCCACTCACCACGCACTTACTGACTCACCCAGAGCCCCTTCCAGTACTGCAAACCCCATTCACCATAGTGCCTTATACATGTGGGAGCACCACTTCTTATCTTTGTTGTTGTTAATCCTCACCTGAGAACAGTTTTCCACTGAATTTTAGATAGAATGGAAGGGAGGGAGGAGGGAGAGAAACATCAATGTGAAAGAGACACATTGATTGGTTGTCTCCCGCACGGCCCCAACTGGGGCTGGGATCCCACCTGCAACCCAGGTACATGCCCTTGAGTGGGACTATAACCGTGACCCTCTGGTCCACGGGCTGACGCTCCAACTGCTTAGCCAAACCAGCCAGGGCCATTTTTGTCTTTGATATTGTATTTCTATTGTACTTTTTCTGTGTTTAGATATGTTTAGATACACAAATATTTGCCATTGTGTTATAATTGCCTACAGCATTCAGTACAGTAACATGCTGTACAGGTTTGCAGCCTAGGAGCAGTAGGCTATACCATACAGCCTATGTGCACAGTAGGCTACACCACCCAGGTTTGTCTAAGTGAATCAATGAGGTTTGCACAATGAATATATCACCTAACAAAGACTTCATAGAATGTATCTCTGTTGTTAGGTGATACATGATTGTGTTTAAGGCTGTCTCTGGCTGCAGTGTAGGAATATCCTGGGTAAGGATGGAAGTCTGGAGGTCATCTAAGTGGTGACCGTAATGTGCAGGCAGTGGAGTGTAGAAAAGTAGTGGCATTTTGGCTATATTTAAAGGTAGAAGTGCCAGGATTCCTGATATATTAGATATGAGCTGTGAGAAAATGAATTTGAAGGATTCTCTGTTTTGTGCTGAGAAGACACTTGCAGTTGCTCTGTTACACAGGGAAAGCTGAATTAGTTGCTTGTTGTCGTCAGAGAGAACACTTCTGAATGCACACAACTAAAACTGAAATGGAATTCTTCCCATCCTCCATGTGGATCACACAAAGTAATTCTCCCCAACACGGCAATTCATTGAACTTTTAAGAATGAATTTGGTAGCTAACACATTTTATGCACTCCTATAAAATTGTGGTTTTTATTAAAAATCAAATGCTTTATGGTCAAGGAAGGTATTTTTTTCTGTCTCTTCCATATTATATGGGATTCCACTAATAACTGCCTGAAGGCTTTGGTAAAATCAAGGCCAATTATATATTTTTTGCTTTCTTGAAAACCCTCCTCTGGTTCGCATTATTTACAAACTGAGAGAGAAGACAAGTGGGCAACTCTAACTCTTGCATTTCTTGGTGGCTAAAGCACATTTATTTCTCCTCCTGTTCCCTAGACTATTGGTACTTCATGCACACATCAGTGAATGTGAGGACAGATTGCCTGTGACCCAGCATTCACCAATGACTTCTTCAAACGATTGATATCTGAGAGAGGTCGTTTAATGGGCTTGTTGACAATCCACTCCTTTAGGTGAGTGGATGTATATGGCATAGAGGAAGGATTTTAAAGCTTGACAGATCTGGTTCTACTGTGCTTTAGCTGTGTTATTTAACCACTTTAAGTAATTTTATTTCATCTAACAAGCTCTTATTATGCATGTTAGATGAAATGAAATCACATATATAGAAATACCTGGCACGTGGAAGATGATTTTTCTTCTGTGCTTTTCTGTTGCATTGTCAGAAAGTAAGACACCTAGTCCAGGTTATATCAGTAACTATAGAAATGTTTTCATTGAGCAATAATTTAATGTTATGCGTTTTTTTTTTAAATAGAAGGTGATACATAAAACGTTCAATTAAATATTATTTCTCTATATTTTAATTCTCATTTGAGGTTATTTTTTTCCATTGATATTTTTTTAAAGAGAGTGGAAGAAAGGGAGAGAGATAAAAAGAGCAATGTTTGTTGGTTGGTTGCCTCCTGCACGTACTCCAACTGGGGCTGGGGATTGAGCCTGCAACCCAGGTACATTCCCTTGACTAGGAATCAAACCCGTGACCCTGAGGGCAGATGCTCTAACCACTGAACCATACTGACCATGCTATTTCTGTGTATTTTAATGCTCAGTTTACTGTTTAGTTGCATAATTGATCTCATTTTACCTTTTTTTTAAAAAAATCCTCACCTGAGGATATTTTTCAATTTATATTTGGATAGAGTGGGAAGGAAGGAGGAAGGGAGAGAGAGAGACAGACACATCGATTGGCTGACTCCCACACAACCCCAATCAGGGCTGGGGACAAACCGCAACCGAGGTTTGTGCCCTTGACTGGAATTGAACTCTTGACTCATTGGTCCTTGGGCCGACACTCCAACTGCTGAGCCAAACCGGCCAGGGCTTATTTTACCTTTTGATAACTCTAGTCCATGTCCTTCTAGTTCATTTTTCTGGTCCTTTTCTAACACTAGAACTCTTGTCACTGAGTTTATTTTTAATCAACTTTATTGAGTATAATTTATGTATGATAAATGACACCCTCTTAAAGTGTACAATTCACTGGGTTTTGACAAATGTGAAAGGAGGATACAGATCATTTACATCACCCCAAAATGGTTTCCCATGCCCCTCCTTCCAGCCTCAGCCCCAGTCAACTGCTGTATTGAGTTTATTTCACGAGTGTTCTTTTTCAAAGTCACTTTTGGTGTAGAAGACATTTGACACTGGTTTGAGAAGCAAAGAGGAGGTGAAGAAGAGGGGAAAGCAGACATCTACTCTTGCAAGGTATTTTATTGCGAAGAGAAAGTCTAACAGAGGTAGTCAGATGCAAATTAAGGGAGGAATTTTTAAAAATAAAAAAGATTTTAGCATTTATGTGCTGCATGGAAAAAGTGGTGGAGAGGAGATTTTAAAGATAATGGAAAGACATAGATAAGATAATGGAAGATCAGTGATGAAAGAGGGCCCAGAGAGGATGATAGGGACTGAAGTGAGAAGCCTCATTGGGGAAATAACTAGAAACAAGAGGAAAAACAGCTTCCTCTCAAAAAGTGGACGTGAGATGTATGAGCGACAGCAGATAACAGGTATATCACTATACTTGAAGACAGAGCGTTGACAAGTCCATATCTGATGGTTCAATTTCTTTAAGGAAGTCCCAGAAAAGTTCACGGGGTAAGGGATATGAAGAAAAGATGTGAGAGGGGGCCTGAGGAAAGTAATGCGTCTCTGGAATAGCAGCTGTGGGGCCATGGGAGCGAAAGCTGACCTGTATGACAAGGATGAAATGGTACCAATGCTCCACTGGACCTTGGAGGTCAAGACTCATGGTGGAACCCGTCTCATGGTGATTCTTTTTTTTTTTTTCTGTTGCTCTTTGTGGCTTGGATGTACCAGAAAAGGAAGTAGAAGATGGGGTTTTTCAAAGCTGGAGAGAAGTTGCCAAGGGGGGAATACTAGAAGGATAGGGAAATCAGAAAGTCGAATGCTTGTACCAGTAGTTCACATTACACACCACAGGGTTTAAATAGATTAGGGGAATGGTCAGCGTCAGGAGTGAGGATGGGCTGAAAAACATTTCACTTTCTCTGTCAGATCTGAAGCCCGATACAAAAAAAGTGAAACACTGATCATTCTAACGTGTGACTTGTTCATTTAATTTAGTTTCCATCAAAACAAACTTGAGTGGTGTGTACAGTGGTGAGCGTGGCATAGGGATGATAGAAGGTGTTGCGACACGCACTATCCCTTTGTGGTGGATCGTGGAATCTGAAGCCCTACTGCCTGTGTTTGAATTTGGGTTTCTCAGGTTTTTAGCTGTGTGACTTTGGACAAGTTGCTTAACCCTTCTGTATCTCAGTTTCTTCACTCGTTAAAGGGAGAGAGTAATGATATTCAAATCATAGTTTTGCACAGATTAAGTGCATTAATATATGGCAATATGTAAATCTAGGTATTATTAGGAGTCAGAAAACCTGAGTTCAATCCCCGATCTAAATTCAGAGCCTTAGGTCTAGACTACGGGCAAAGCATCCAGCCATTGCTGGTTGCTTTTCACTTACCTCATTTGTGAAACAGGTCTAATAAGTTTTACTGCATATGCTTTAGTGACAATTGAAGGATACACTATATGCGACAGTGCCCTGTAACTCTGAGATACTATACAAAATAAGGAAGTCGCATTATTCCCACGTAATATATTGCATTAATTGTGTGTCTGGTTCCACAGGAATTATATAGAGTACTAATTAAAATGCTTCAAAATATGAAGTATTTACACATATGTAGAGCAGCATTGGGAACTGGAAATATTTTGTGGGTTTTTGTTATAGTAATTTTAATTATATATTGGTATGACTATATTTTAACTGTAGCTCTGAAGAAAAAGTTATTGGCAAGAAGGCAGCATTTAAATTTCTAATTAAAATAAAATTTTTGCTTTTCTCATAAATCTCATTTCCTTCCACTGCTTTAGTATGTGGAGTTGAAATTTGACAGTATTTAATCAATACCAATTTCAGTTCATTCTGACCTCTAATGGTATCGAGTCTAAGAATTTATTCATATATAGAATGTTGCAAGTTCTTTTAAAGATTCGTGGCAACTCTGCATTTTAGCTTCAAGGAGTATTATTGGGGGATAAATTTTAGCATTTGTTGTCACTGAGGGCCCATCTATTTTCTTTTCCCTTTTTAAATTAGCTAGCTTTGATTAAAGTCAGGTTTATTGGTCTGTAAGTTATAAACAGCAATACTTACCCATTTTAGGTGTGTAATTCTGTGGATTTTGACAAATGGATATAGTCACGTACCCACCACTACAATCAAGATAGAGAACACTTCCATCATCCCCCAAAGTTCCTGTATTGCTCTTTCTGGTCAGTCCCTTCCTCCCGACCTCCAGCCCCTGGCAACCCTTGATCTTTTTTCTTTTCCATTTGTTCTGTCTTTTCCAGAATGTCATTTATAACAATTAGCTGTTTTAAAACAGGTTCTGGAAACCGCTTATTGGACTTTATTACGATTACACCCTCCTTTATTCATCATTCATGCATGTATGAGTCTATGAATGCATGAGTCTATGTTGCTGGCTATGGGAAGTCGAATGAAGATGGTGTTAATGATGCAGGCTTCATTTATAACTTACATCACCTAGGGCTAGTTGTGCCTTCACCGTAGAGGGGGTCAGCACATTAATATTGCTGAAAATCCAGGGGAAGGAAGAGCTTATCTTCCTCAGTTGCAACTCAGTAAATATTGTCGAGGGTTCATAAAATGAATGATACTTTAATGGAACACTAACCAAATTGCTTTCCTTACTGCCAGGGAGAAACTCAGTTAAATCTGTAAAATAACAATGATAAGAATAACAGAATTAATCCCATTTTGTCCATTACACCGGCTAATTTGGAGTGCCATAGCCGAGTCCATGCCTTTTGGTAGATGTCCAGTAACACAGCCAGAGCAAACTAAATTGACTGCAAAATGTTCAATTGGGAGGCAATACAAATTCTTCCCATGACATATGGGGGAGAATGAAACTCATTACTTAACTGTCTGCTGGGATACCTTCAAATCATTTAGTATCTTCCTTCGAGAAAGGCTTCTTTTCTTACAATTCTTCTTTTCTTTCTATTTCAGATTTCAAAGTGTGGATTTGTAGCATCAGCATAGATGTAGGTAGATGGGGAAGCAAAATGAACCAATATTGTTTCTGCCACAGGTGTGATAGACAGCTTAAATACATCTCACTTGATCCTCACAAAAACTCTGAGAAATAGGTGTGTTATTATCACCTTTTCTACAGATAACTGAACTAAAAGGGAGCTAGTCTAGGGTCACACAGCCTGTAAAACAAAGTCTACCTTCAAAGACATCCATCACTGCATCTCACCTTGCTCATTTCCCATACTGCTGCCTGACGACTTCTCAGCGTTACCCCTGATACTCCATTTAACTGGTGGCTAAATGTATTGATATTGTTCACAGTGCATCAACTTTATGTACAATTGTTCAACAAAGAACAGGAATTGCTCTTCATTTTCTATATTTAGGAGATTAGAACAACTTATAATAAATATTCTGACCTTTAGGTCAGACATTTCCTGTAAAGTAATGACCAGATCTTCTTCAACCTGCTATTAATTATGATCCAAGAGCACTCAGCCATTATTTTAAAAATAATAAAAAAATAAATAACACGAGAAATGATGCTTTGGTTATTATGTAACAGTGTGGTGGGTGTTAAAAAGGTAATATTGGTAGCCCGTGCCTGTTTCCCGTCACTCCACTTACAGAGCAGATGAACACATTTTCCGGCAGACCACGGATTTACCAGATTTCACTGGGCTATATTCTTCTCTCACACCTTCATAAAATTTCATGAAGGTTATAGTTCTGTAAACTTTTAAGGTTATGCCACTTAAAAATATGAGAGAAACATCAACTTCTTAGGCTAAGGAGAAAATATTTGGTTCAGGAATTTTATTAAGTAATAATGTAGAGATCCAGATACCACTATTATTCCCTTTCCTCCCTCTTTCTTTCTCCATCTCTGGGTATGCATGTGGAGAAATCCGTATCTAGCTTTTGAAGCAAAACTTTTCTTAAATTTCTTATTCTCCTAAAGGAAGTCTGTCTCTCCTTCCTTCCCTCCTTCCCTCCCATGTTTCCCAGCTATTTGAAATATTTTTACGCTGTGATGTAAGCCCTCTCCTT
The DNA here is from genome assembly GCF_014108415.1 of Molossus molossus. Classification (NCBI taxonomy): domain Eukaryota; kingdom Metazoa; phylum Chordata; class Mammalia; order Chiroptera; family Molossidae; genus Molossus; species Molossus molossus. Next base: position 60,886,495 of record NW_023425345.1, on the reverse strand, counting down.
AGACTATTGTCCATTAAGTTAGAAGCATTCAAATTCTTCCAGGCTGTCAAGTTTTATGGTCTTATTTTGGGCAATATTTATAGTTTTGAACGGTGAGGTCAGGTAGGTAGATAATTTTCAGAAAACCAAAAATTTAGCTATTTCCAGAATATTTTATTATTTTAAAAAACTTCTATAGATTTTATTGATATTATAGAGCACCTAATAGACCAAATGTTAACACAGGTTTTCTATTGTCTCTTTGTACTTTAACCTTTGTGGTTGACTTTCTTCTATTTAAATGAAAACACAAAATATTTGTAATTTTTGTTAAGTATTCAAATCATTGTTTTTAAAAATTTGTTTTATGCAAATAAGTTATAACGGTGGCAGGGTAAGATATAGCTCAAAATATATGTATTGTACTGAAATTAATTCTACCATCAAAAAGGCTTTTTTTTTTTTTTTATTGGCAACATCAAACTCCACACAGTTTATCATTGAAAAATGTTCTCATATTATTAGTATAAACCTTTATTTTCATATATCATGGGGAACTATTTAGAAGTAACATAAGAAGTATGGAGCATAGCCCAGCCGGTGTGGCTCAGTGGTTGAGCGTGGACCCATGCACCAAGCAGTCACCAGTTCGATTCCCAGTCAGGACACATGCCCAGGTTGTGGGCCCAATCCCCAGTGGGGGCATGTAAGAGGCAGCCAATCGATGTTCTCTCTCATTGATGTTTCTCTCTCTCTCTCAAATCAATAAAGAAAAGAAAAGTATGGCACATACGCCCCAAATTATTGGGGAACATTATTCGTGGTGTTTTTGCAAGTTTTGTGATGGCCTTTGTTCTGGACTATCTTTTTTCAAGGATGTTTGCATAGCAAATGACTTTAATTTTTTTTTTGTAATTTTTTTTTCTTTATTGATTTTTAGAGAGAGGAAGGGAGAGGGAGGGGGAGAGAGAGAGAAACATCGATGAGAGAGAACATCAATTGGCTGCCTCCTGCATGCCCTCCACTGGGGACTGGGCCCACACCCTGGGCATGTGCCCTGACTGGGAATTGAACCAATGACCTCTTGGTGCATGGGTCAATGCACAACCACTGAGCCACACCAGCCAGGCTTTTTTGTAATTATTTAATTAATTATTTATTCATTTTTATCAAATTTATGGGTGTTACATTAGCTAATTATATAGGTTTCAAGTACAATTCTATAATATATCATCTGTGTATTTTACTGTGTTCACCATCCAGAGTCTAATGTCCTTCCATCACCATCTATCCCCCTTTACCCTCTCTACCTGCACCACCCCCTTTTCCTCTGGCAATAACCATACTGATGTCTGTGTCTATGAGTTTTTCTGTTTGTTTGTTTTTTGCTTAGTACTTTCACCTTTTTCACCCAGTTCCACAACCCACACCCCGTTCCTCTGATGCTGTAAGTCTATTTCTATTTTGTTTGTTAGTTTATTTTGTTCATTAGATCCCATATATAAATCATATGGTATTTGTCTTTCTCAGACTGGCTTATTTCACTTAGCATAATAATCTCCAGGTCCATCCATGCTGTGGCAAAAGGTAAGGTTTTCTTCTTTTTGATGGTTGAGTAGTATTCTATTGTGTAAATGTACCACAGCCTTTTTATCCACTCATCTACTGATGGACCCTTGGGCTGTTTCCAGATCTTGGCTATTGTAAGCAGTGCTGCCATGAATATAGGGGTGCAAAGATTCTTTCAAATTGGTAATTTGGGATTCTTAGGATATATTCTCATTCATGGGATTGCTGGGTCATAAGGCAGTTCCATTTTTGTTTTATTTTTTGAGGAAACTCCATACTGTTTTCCACAGTGGCTGCCCCAGTCTGCATTCTCACCCACAGTGCAAATGACTTTAGAGGCTAGAGATAGCGTCTCCTTCTGGAGAAGAGGGAACATCTGTTTCCTGACCACAAAAATCTTCCTCAAGGACACAGGTGAGGTGGGTTTCCTTGCAGTTCTTTTTATAAGGTTGGGGGTTACCCCCTCGTCCCCCTGCCTTGGGATTCCTCAGCTGTGACATGGACCCACTGTGTGTGCAGCATCCACCGCGGCCGCTCCGTATTGCCCTCCTTGAATTTGGGGGCAGAGGGAACCCATGTGAACATGACGCTCATGCCGCCTCCTTCTCTGTGGGTGATGAAAATCTTTGCCTCCCATTTAAGGATCTCAAGTCTGCCAGCATATGAAACTGGCAGGCTAAGCTGTTAGCTCTCAAGCAAAGTTCAGACCCTTTGCAATTCTTGACAAAAACCTATTTTATCATCTGTGAGCTGAATGTGAAAGATCAGAGCACCAGGTATTTCTTGACGAAAACAAAAACAAAAACAAGAAAAAAAACACCTCATAAATTGCAAACTTGCAATCTGTTACTCTTGATTTCGGCTTGATTTTGCAAATTAAATGCACTGGGAATGAATCGTTCATATATAGTATTTGCTTTACAAACTATAATCCACTATGGCAGGATGTATTATAGACACAATACATGAATATGAAATTAATTTTATTTGCATAAAATGGCTCCTGTTTTAAATGAATGTCACTGCATGACAAATGGTCGTTCTGTGGAGTTCAACCCTTTGACCCTACAAAGAACTGCAGGTGAAGTTTATATCTAACTTGTAGCAAGTGCATCAGAAGATTTCAGAGTTTTAAGAAGTAAGGATGCCTGGTGGCTGTGATCTCGTTTTGCCTCTGGTATTGTGTCTTTTTTTTTCTTTATTTCGACTCAGCTTCATTGTTTAAATGCTGGAATTAGGAATTGTGATTTGAAATGTGGATACATTTAATTAAAACAAATTAAAAGCCATTCTGTTCAAGACTAGTGTTCAGAGAGTTAGATCTGAGGTTTGCATTCGCTGAACGACAATTCCCTGTCACTACGACCTGTGCTTACACTGCAAATTGACCAGATTAACTTGGTGCTACCTAGTTAAAAGTCAGTTGTTAGGTGTATCTGTACAATTTAGATGGGTGTCTTAAAGTGTATATAAAGTGTTCTTATCCTTTGCTTTTTAAAAGAATATTTTTTGTTCTATTTAAAGAAACATTGTGTCTTTTTATTATTATTATTATTATTTTTAAGTTGATTTGTTTCAAGGTTTTCTGGGCTACTGGCCTCAAGCTCTTTCATTTACATAATCCATGTGAGGAAAATAAACTCTTACCTTTGTCCTTGGTGAGATTAGGAAGCATTTCAAAGTAATACTTATGAGTTGCTTTCTACTAATTTTATAAGAAAAATGAACAAACAGATGAGTCTTACACAAGCTTCTCAAGGTGGCAATATTCTGTGAAGCAAGTAGTTTAGAGTTTGTGAAGTCCATGTATACTTTAGATTTTTTTCAAGCAGACAACTGTGCCATAACTCATGATTTCTTTTGCATTTTTAATCAGCATCTAGTTATGCATAGCCCCAGCCTTTTTGCCATCCAAATATTTAAACAATGAAGTGCTGCTGGATATTAGGACTCATAGCTGTCAAGTTACTGTCAGCACTTTCTCTCCGTACCTGAGCACATGATCTGCAAACCAAGGCCGTTCAGGGGCACACCTGCTGAGCCGCTGGAGTGTGCCTGGTAAAAGGATCCCGGGGCGCATGTCTGGACCTCGGGTCCTCTAGTTCCAGAGGATGGGTTGGTGCCCTCTCTTGGCTTCCTCTGACCTGCCTCTCAGTACTGATGGAGGAGGAAAGCTGGCTATGAGGCGTTATTGCCATGTAGCCTGATTTTCTGCAGCATTTTAATTGCATTGTGTGGCCTTTGCATTATGGTTAGTTTAAACGGATACATAACACCCCCCCCCATGTGTAATTTAGCTGGGGAAAAAAGAACATAACTAAATTTTATTTCAAACAGATATGTGTTGCACCAGCTGCAGATTGAGGCCTGGCCTTAATTTGCAAATTTTCAGAGCTTCAGAGGATGTTCTGCCAGCAGCCGGAGTAATAGTTGGGATATGGCCAAAGAGCAGCTTTTCATCGAATGCATTCCATTCCAGCTTCCGAATGCACAGATCCAAGGAACATTTTCCTTGAGAAGACACTGATGGATTTACTTGGAATGGCATTATACACACATACATCAGGAGTCCTGGCAAGAAAATCAGTACTTGCAGGTTTCAGTTCTGAGTCATGGATTTGTTATATGGCTTTGGGGTAGTCACTCGCAGTCACACTCGTCCCGTTTTGGAAACCAGCTGCCCGTAGGGCAGGTATGGCTGGGGGCCTGGCATGGCTAATATTTGTGGCTATCATTTACATAAGAAACATTTTTACTGAAGTTTAAAAACAGACAGAGAAGTGGTCATGTGCTTATGTCTCAATGAATTTTCACGAGATGAAAATACCCATGTGACTACCACCCAGATCAAGCAGTGGAAACTCCCAACACCCAGGGAGGCCCACTCAGGCTCCAACCTCACCCTCCTTCCCAAAGGAAAATGCTCGCCTGGCTTCTAACACTACACATTAGTTCTTATATGTTTCTTTTTTTTTTTTTTTTCATCCTCACCTGAGGACATTTTTGCATTTATCTTCAGATAGAGTGAGAGGGAGAAAGGGAGGAAGAGAGAGAGAGAAACATCGATGTGAAAGGGACACATTGACTGGTTGCCACCCACACGACCTCAACAGGGTCCGGGGACAAACTACAACTGAGGTACACGCCCTTAGCGGGAACCGAACCCGGGACTCTCTGGTCCTTGGGCCGATGCTCCAACCGCTGAGCCAAACCGGCCAGGGCTGTTTCTTAACCTTATGCAAACAAAACCATCCGTGCCTGCTCTTTTGTTTCTGATGTTTTACTCATTAATATGTCTGTACATTCATTCATGTTGATGCATGTGGCAAAATTTCATCATAAGAATATATCATAATTTATTTGTTTAAAAAATGAGAGTACATTGGATCAAGTTACTCTGTAATCTCTCCTCAGTTTGAAGTTTATAACTTGATCACACAAACAATCATGTTATGATGTATAAGTTACAAGGTTATCTTGTGGTAGCTCATATAGCATTTAATATAAACTGAAATTCATGAGAAAGCAGGATATAACAATTGAAAACAAAGGTAGTAAGGTGTAATGCATATCAAACGAAGTTATGTGTATTTTGTCATGCTCTGTACTATTAAGTTTATTAAACATATATTATCAGGCATTCTATTAGGTTCTTTTAATTCTTACAGAAACTCTGCAGGGTATTATCATTTCTCTGTATATAGACGAAGAGACTGTCTCAGGAAGTTCATTAATTTCTAAGTGATGGAACTGTGAATCTAGGTGGCTTCATCATGCTGCTTCTACTGTATTCTCTTAAAAATTGCTTAGGCTTGATACTAGATCTTATATTCTGGTGAGGGCTGGAGCTGCAAGTGGGCAAAGCAGACACATTAAATGAGAATTTTAGTATGGCCGAACACAACTGTAATCAGGATATGGGGGCTGTAGGTACCAGGCAGGGGCAGGCCAGTGCAGCCTACAGGTGAGGACAGGGCTCCAAGGGGAGGGAGCTGTAGGTGGAAGGAGCAGAGAGCACGGAAGGCAGAGTGACAGCATGTGCATACGGAGTATTTGGGAATGTTGCTGAAGTCAGTCATCAAGGTGGGCGGCAAGGGTGGGATGGCAGAAAGAAGGGTGTGGTAGGAGTGAGGCTGAAGAAGGAGGTGTGGATAAGAACATGGAGGACTGGGGTTTTCTTGAACAAGCTTGGGATTTTCCATGTGGAGAATGTGTAGCCATCAGAAAGCTTCTCATCTTGGAAGAATCATGATTAGAGGTTTTTCAGCCAACAACACATCAATAATTATAAAAATTGTATTTATTGCTCACTGCAGTGAGGAGAAATCCATGCTATGGGCTCCAGTGGGATATCTCAGAAAGGGAGTGTTAGAAAGGACTTGTTAGATCGTTCTCTATTGGGGTCTATCAGGAAACAGGAGTAATCTGTAATTTGGTACCCAAATAAATCTCATCTGGGGGAAAGGCAGACAAGGGGAGTTTAAAGTTGTCATTGGTAAAGAAGCCGCAACTCCTGTTAGTTGGAGAAGGGAATGCTTAGTATTTTTGTCATAAATTAAGAGTACAATGACTTTATTTGGGTGTGTGCTTAAACAATATTATGAACTGGTCTTGGTTTTGATTTCCCTTTATCACAATTACAGTGACCTTGGCCAGTTTGGCGTGCTTTGAGATTGTTTATACTGACAGGAGAACACCAAGGCCTAGCTGTGAGTTTCATGCAAATTTCTGGAGATCAGGGGCTGCTTTTCTGTTTCTCATTGCTTAGTAGTACAGTGTATAAATTCAGACTTGTCCTCATTTTCTGTCTCCACTATGTCCCAGCTGAGTTACCATTGAAAAGATATTTATTTTCTTTATGCCTCAATTTTTTAAAATATAAAGATGGGGTTATCTCAAAGAGTTATGAAGAATATATGAGATATGCACCCAGTATAGGAACACCTAAATATATAAAGCAAATATTAACAGACTTGAAGGGAGAAATAGATAGTAATACAATAGTAGTAGGGGATTTCAGTACCCCACTTTCAACAATAGCTAGATCATCCAGGCAGAAAATCAATACGGAAACATTGGATTTAAACTACACATTAGATCAGAAGAACTTAAGATATTTATGGAACATTCCATTAAATAGCAGCAGGATACAGATTCTTCTCAAGTGCACATGAAACATTTTCCAGGGTAGATCATGTTATTATTATCACAAAACAAGTCAATAAATTTTAAAATATTGAAATTATATCATGTACTTTTTTCAACCCAAATAGTATGAAACTACCTGGTGAAACTAGGTGAGGAAAAAAGTCTATGCACTGAAAACTATAAGACATTGATGAGAAAAATTGAAGATATAGATAATGGAAAGACATTTCTTGCTCATGAATTGAAAGAATTAATATTGTTAATACAATCCCTATCAAAATTCCAGTGGCATTTTCCACAAGAATAGAACAAACAATTCTAAAATTTGTATGGACCTACAACAGATACAGAATAGCCAAAGGAATTTTGTGAACAAAGCTTAGTCCTCACACTTCCTGATTGCTAACTATATTGCAAAGCTATAGTAATCAAAACAGTATGGTATTGGCATAAAATCAGCCACATAGATCAATAAACCAGAATAGAGAACCTAGAAATAAACCCACACATATGTATGTGGTTAATTAATTTATGACAAAGAAGCAAAGGATATACAATGGGGAAAGGATAGTCTCTTCAATAAATAGTGTTGAGCAAAGTGGACAGCCACATGCAAAAGAATGAAGCTGTACTAATATCTTACACCATACACAAAAATTAACTCAAAATGGACTAAATATTTGAATGTAAGACCTGAAACCATAAAAGTCCTAGAAAAAACATTGGAAGGCAACCTATGGAATGGGAGAAGTTATTTGAAAACCTATCTGATAAGGGTGTAATATGCAAAATACATAAAGGACTTATACAACTCTATAGCAAAAGACAAGCAAACAAACCCAAAACAAAAAAATTAAAAAATACATTTAAAAAATGGGCAGAGGAACTGAATTGAAAATTTTCCAAAGAATACAGACATATAAGTAGCCAATAGGTACATTGAAAGGTGCTCAACATCACTAATTATCAGAGAAATGCAAATAAAACCACAGTGAGATATCAACTCACACCTATTAAAATGACTGTCATCAAAAAGACCAGTGATAACAAGTGTTGGCAAGGCTGTGGAGGAAAGGGAATTCTTATGCACTATTGTTGGGAGTGTAAATTGGTGCAGCCACTATGGGAAACAATATGGGAGTTTCTCAAAATATTAAACATAGAACTACCAATGATTCATGCAAGGAAATGAAAACAGGATAGTGAAGTGGTATCTTCACTGCCCTGGTCATTGCAGCATATTCACAATAGCCAAGCTGTAGAAACAATCTAAGCGTGTATCAGTGAGTGAATGGATAAAGAAGATGCCGCCCCCCCCCCCAAGAATATTATTCAGCTTTGAGAAAGAAGGAATCCTGCCCTTTGAGACAACATGATGTACCTTGGAGGTATTGCACTAAGTGAAATTAACCAAAGAAAGACAGTTACTGCACAGTATCATTTCTATATGGAATCTAAAAAAAAGTTATAGATACAGAGAAGAAAAGTAGTTGCCAGGGGTGCTGGAAGTAGGGGAATAGGGAGAGATTGGTAACGGGTACTAACTTTCAGCTATAAGATGAATAATGTCTGAGGATCTAATGTAAAACATGGTGACTACTGTTGATAGCACTGCTGTAAAATTGAAATTTGCTAAGAGAGTAGAACTTAAATGTTCTCACACACACACACCAAGATAAATATGTGAGGAGATGAAAGTATTAATTGACTAGGTGGGGAGAATCCTTTCACAGTGTATATGAATATCAAATCACCATGGTGTACACTTAAAATAGCTTACAGTTTTATACCTCAATAAAGTTCAAATTGAAAAAAGAATATATGAGATAATATATGTGAAGTACTTAGAACAGTGGCTGGTATGTGGCAGAGTCTCAATAAATGCTATTAGTAGTAGTAGTACCATAGTAGTTAGTGTTTTGGAAAGATAATTCCTCAGTGTGAGGGACGGCAGGCATGAGGAAGGAAAGGTAAGGAAATCTTTAGGAGCATTATTCAGGAACACAGGTGGTAGGCGGTTTTCTCCTGCCTGAACCGGTGCCCAGGAAGAAGGCAAGGGGAGAGGGCACAGTTGGTAAGACCGAACACTGGAAGGACTTGTTCAGTGATAGGGTGAAGGGAAGGACAGGAAGCAAGACAGTATCCCTGTGATTCTGATTTGGATGAATAGGTGGGACGTGAGGTCACCAATAGAGATTGGGAATGCAAGAATAGAAAAGTGCATTGAAGGGCAGCCTTCATGGCCAGATGGAAATGTTCAGCAGGCTGCTGATGACACAGGACTGAAGTCCAGAGACAGAGATCAGGTGCCATAGTCTTTGGTACTTACTGACCTCTCAAAGAGGGGCCAGCGGTGTAGTTGAGAAAAGGCATGCCACAGACCTCAGTGCCTCCCTTGGCTGCCCTCTGTTGGGCTGTCAGAAAGGGCTTCTGTTACTTCATAGGCAGTACCTCACCGAGACCCACCTCAGTAGGAGGTCAAAAGTTAGGGATTTGTCTTTATCAACACCAGAGAATTTTTCTGTGCCAAGATCTTGTCAGAGATTTTTAACCTTGAACTCTTGAACGGGAAAAAAATATGTATAGAATGCCAGAAAGCCCTATCACCTATATGTCTGTCTGTCTGTCCATCTATCATCTGTTTTATTAGTCTGCCCATCAGATTTGCTGAGTAGCTGGACTATTTTAAATTGGCTCTTAGTAGGATTGCTTTTACCGAACTGTGATTTGGCATTATGCTATCAGCCTGCGTTGAGAAATCTTATAAGAAATAAGCAAGGGAACCATAGTTCATTTTTTTATTCACTGTTTTAATATTGTGGAGAATCAGGGTCTTTATATTATACCAAAGGGAGTTTATGAGGACTCTCAAGGGGAAAATATCTCTCAGACATCAGTAACATATTTCCTTCTTTGACACGGTGAATTGGGTAGCTGATGATGTTTCCCTCTGTGCACTGATCACTGGGAAGCTCAGAGAAAAATATATAGTCTTGAATGAAGCATCTGATTATTGTGGCATGCACTCATGCACTAACCATACCTCTGGCTTTATTTTCTCTCTCCCACTTTAACTTCCTCTTAAACACAACCTTCTCAAAGGTTTTCGTCTTGTTGTAATGGTGAATTGCTTCAGTGCTTGTTTGGAATGAGGAGTGTTTACATGCAGTGGAGCACACACACATGCACACACAGGGCCATATGCATGTTTTATTTAGTAGCAGTAATGAGTGACATGGACAGAAGTATTCCAAGTCAAGTGCAATTAGCTCTTCTATGTGGACTACAAAGACAACATCTCCATTTCTTTTTCTTTTAATTAATTTTTTGATTGATTGTTTTAGAGAGAGAGGAAGGGAGACAGAGATAGAAACATCAATGTGAGAAAGATCCATCATCTGCCTCCTGCACGCCCCCTACTGGGGATCAAGACTGCAATCCGGGCATGTGCCCTGACCAGGAATCACACTGGGACCTCTCAGTCCATGGATGACTCTCAATCCACTGAGCCACACTGGCTGAGCAAAAACGCCTCCATTTCTATCACTCTATAGTTTTGTCTTGATGACAAAGATATATTAAAAATGTAATATGTGATAAAGTATGGGTTAGCCCTTTTGCTGATATGCAGAGTGTATTAGGAAAAGCACTGCATTTGAAATCAGAAGATTGGATTTCACCTTTCTTGGTCTGTAACTAGCTATGTGGCCTTGGACAAGCTGTTTATTCTCTGTGGACTTTGGATGTTTTTGGTTGAGTGAGAATGAAAATACTTGTTCTCCCCACCTTACCTTATTGCTCCAATTAAATTAGATAAAGCAGGAGCTTCTGTAAAGTGTAAAGAGTTGTAGGTAAGATCGTTACTCCAGCTTGGATTCTATGTGGAGGATATTTATATATATATTTTTATTAATTTTTTTTCTTTATTGATTTTTAGAGAGAGAGGAAGGGAGAGGGAGAGAGAGATAGAAACATCAACTGGTCGCCTCCTGCATGCCCCCCCACTGGGGATTGGGTCCACAGCCTGGGCATGTGCCCTGACCAAGAATCAAACCGGTGACTTCTTGGTGCCTGGGTCGATGCTCAACCACGGAGCCACACTGGCCGGGAAGATATTTTAACTTCATATTCAGAAGTGTATCTATCTTAGCTTTAGAACAGGAAACACCAACTCAAATGCCCATATAAATGAACAGGCCAAAAAAATTAGCTTATGATTCTCAGCTGTTAGTTCTTTTTTTTTTTTTTTTTTTATCCTCACCCGAGGACATTTTTCCATTTTTTGTTCAGGTAGAGTGGGAGGGAGAGAGAGGAACAGAGAGAGAGAGAGAAACATCGATGTGAAAGGAACACATGGAGTGGCTGCCACCCACATAACCGACCAGGGCCGGGGACAAACTGCAACTGAGGTAGGCGCCCTTAGCGGGAACCGAACCCGGGTCTCTCAGGACCGCAGGCCGACGCTCTAACCACTGAACCAAACCGGCCAGGGCTCAGCTGTTAGTTCTTCTCCTCCTCTCTCCTCCTCCTCTCCTTTTTTTTTTTTTTTTGATAGAGGCATTAATAAGAGAAATACTTAACCTATCTCTTAATTTCATGATAGGTATAGGCGACAGATCCTTAGCCCTAGTGTTAGGGGTAATAGGGAGTGTGGGAAACTGAGGCTGACAGGAGAGGGCAGTCCCCAGCACAGGAGGTGGCTGCTATTCAGTGCTTGTTAGTGGTGTCCAGTCAGGAATGGGTGATGGTGTTCACAGATGACTTTTTTTCCAAGCAAATACAGAAAATTAGATCTGTGTAAATTCTCCTAATTTATAACTTTTGGCAATAAATACAAATTCTAAAGAGCACACGGAGTGGTTAACACTGCTCAGGGAAAACTAAATGTGATAGTCAGCCTTTGGGTGACTAGGTCATGATCTCTGCTCCGGAAAGAGTTTTCCAAACCCACCTTGTGTTTGAGGCTACATAGACCAAAGGAAGAATACATTTGTAAGTTGTTTATAGAAAGTAAATATGCATTTGTTTTACCTAGCTTTTTCTCTAGTGAATATTCATTAAAATCTATGCTTTGTGTTAGAAATATATTGCTTTGTTTCTCAGAGGTACTCTTCACTGTGAATGCATTATGGAGGTGTACATTAAAATGCAAGGCCAGTATAGTTTGTAAAATGCAAAAGCAGCACAGTATTTATAAACAATTATTTGTAAATAATGTACTACTCTGCTTAGGGCTGATGCTCTCTGTTTTTTAATGACACTATGTTGTGGATAACATAGTGTCATTTAAAAACGGTAGTCCTGGAGGCTGTATTCCACTAACATCAAAGTCACTGTCCACTGCTCATTTTATTATAGTCGTCTTTATGAACAGGAGACAAAAAAAAATATCAGGCAGAAAACAGAGTGCAATTTAATCACCTGGATTTCATATAAATGCAGTCAATTCTCATTATTCACAGATTCCATATTTGCAAATTTATTTCTAACCTCAGAATCAATACTCCTGGCACTTTCATGGTCATTCTCAGACACGTGCAGAATGGTGAAGAATCTGAGTTGCCTGACGTGAATATTCCCAGCAGAGGTCAGACAAGGTGACGTCTTGCCCACTTGTTTCAGCTCTTATGCTGTAGACAAGTGTTCTCTCCGTTGCCTGATTAGTGCCACTTCTTTTTCCTCAGCATTTCTGGGCTTTGTGAGTTCATCATTTAAAAGTGCTTCCTAGTGTTTTTAAGTACAAGAAAGCTGTGGTGTGCCTGATGGAGAAAACACGTGTGTTAGATGAGCTTTGTTCAGGCATGCATTACAGTGCTGAGGACTGTGAGTTCACTGTTAATGAATGAATGATATAGTTTAAATAAGTTGTCTTTGAACAGGAACAGACAAAGAACAAGGTTTCTATCGATTGGTTGATGAAAATGTGACCAGAGGCTTGCAGGAACCTAACCCTGCATTTTCCTTGGGAGCAATGGGTCAATATTTGTTAATTCAGTGTTTGCAGCAACTTTACAGAACATAACTACTGTGAATAATTTGAATAGACTTTCTATGAAAATACTGACATAATTGACTATTTTTTTCAAAATGTATACAGACTTGTAGATGCTGCTTTAGTGTTGAAAGGAGTATCTGACAAATTCAGTCATAGCTGCATAATGAATTGTAAATGAGTTTTTGGTATTTGAGAAATCCATGTTCCTGGGTCATATCAACAATAGATGGAGGGGTTACCACAGCATGACCTCGGCCCTTAGCCTACTTAGGTTCTTGTTTTAGCCTCGTTACTGATTAGCTGTGTGATCTTGGACAGGCTGTTTTCACTGTCTTGGACTCCATGTTCTAATTTCTAAAACAATGAGCAGAGTGAATATTTCTAAAATTCTTTCTAGTTTTAAAATGATAAGTCTATGACAGTATTAACTTAACACTTATGCTTTTACCCATGATTGTCAAGGAAGGGGAAAGAGAAAGTTTACAAAGACGTGTCTATATAAAGCACAGCGCCTACAATGTAAAAGGTCACACTTAATTCGGGATAATGCACTAAAACTGAAACAGTGAACAATATTAAATTGTGCATAATTAAGAGATACATTAGATCCTATTGAGTGGTGGTTCTCAGCCTGGATGTGGACAATAGAGTGGCGTATTAGAATCACCTGGTAGAGAGCAGATATTTTTCAGACGAACAACATATAACCCTCCTCTCCACCTTGAGCTGTTCCTCAGAATGTGTGCTAATGAAGTAAGATTTAGAATCCCTAGTAATGAGTGTTGTATGAATTTCAAGGAAAGGACAACCATTTACAGGTTGGGGGCAAAAGTAAGTTTACAATTGAGAGTATGTGAAACAGAGTTTATACTTGTATTACTATTCATTCACTATTGTATCATTTTTTACCCAAACAGCTGTATTTGCTGTCGTTGTCAGGCTTTGTCCTTCCCACAGCTCCACTTCTGCGGTCACCGCCTTGAAAGGGCTGCTCCTTCGCAGTCACATTTGCTCCAGGGCTTCCTCACTCTGCTTCTCATCCCACGCCCATGAATGATTGGATTGTATCAGGGCTCCTGACCCACAGGAAGCCAGTTCAGGGGCACATGTTGGTGCAAAATGATAAACTGGACCCGTCGAATTTTGCCTGAGCACATTTGCACTAGGAAATAGCTATGGCGGAGAAAGTGGTGGGAGTTGAGGCTGAAAGCCAGTCATGATACAGAGAGAGATTGAGTTGGTCATGATGGGTCTCTTGCAAGATGAAATCAACGAGAGGGGAGATAGAGATAGAGACATAGAGTTAGAAATAGAGGGAGGGGAGTACAGGAGGGGAAGGAATCTGGTTGCTAGAGGGAGTAGACCACAAAGTAGATACAGAATGCCTGAGTCACATTAATGGCCAGCTGTTCATTGAAAATTCCAAAATATACTACAATTCCTGACCTTCCTGCTACCAAGTTGTTCAGCACTGCTTATGCATGTTTATCCTTGCAATAACCACCTGGTTGAATCAGCCCCTTGTCTGACTTTTTCTTCCTTGGAATCAAGGGGCCTAACAAAATTGAGTAGTAAACCTGGAGTAACCAAAGTGGTTAATATTTGGTGACTACCAATCGCACACTTTCTATTTGTTTCTTCAGTCTACAACTGACAAGAACTTAGAGACATCTGAGACTCAGAGCAGTGAAAACAACACACACATTAGTAAGGTGTTAAAATCAGGACAGACCCTGGGTCTCTCTAACGCCGGCACCCCTGATTTTTACATATCACTTTCATGAATGTAGAAAAGGCTTCATGAGAGAGGTGGGGGTGCTGGTGATGGGGAGGATTTACCTCGAAGGAGACTTGGGCCTTTTACCTTGTTGAGCAAATGATGTCTGTTGACTATTACTGGGAACAGAAGAGTGAGCACTTCCATCCACTGCATCTTGGCAACCGAGTCACCAAGGAACACACCACACAGTCAAGCATTGGATGAAACAACGCTTCCCTCACGTAGAGAACAGACAGAGCAAGATCAGTGCCTGTGGTGGGCATCAGTCCTCATGGCCGCAGGTTTTCTCAGCTGTCGACACAGGGTAATTGATCCCTTTCTGCTTGAGCAGGAAGACCTCATCTCCTCCCCACAGGGACACATATATCAGTGGGCTTGGCCAAGTGCCCTGTGACACACATGCCTAAGTACAACAAAGGTGTGCACCTTGAGCCTGAAGCAGGGAAAGAAACACACAAGGTGATAAGGTCAGTCCAGGCTGTGAGGAGCCTTCATCTTTTGGGGAGCAGTGTCTGGGCCGTGGCCCATTCTTATGCAGCAGAAGGGGGTTGAAAGACTGCTTGGAGGAGCTTCCCTTTCCCAACACACACAGAGATAAAAACATCATAAAGGGTATAAAATGGAAACAATAAATATAGTAAAAATTAGGTGAAAAATCAGACAAGAGTTGAATATTCCTGTTTTTAAATATGGTCCAGAAGAATCATCATAGAATGATTCCAGGTTGGGTGGGGAAGTTCAGTAGATCTGAGGGTGCCATGCCCTGTTAGTGACCTGCTAAAAAATTCTTCAGGGAGAGGAGTAGAAAGTTACTGTATAAACAACACGTTTATATTGAGGATCACTTCCTTCTGAAAGAGTCAAATTTTACTTTCCCTTGTAGACTTCATTGCACCTCTAGATTTTTGTATCAGAAGGAGGACTCTTAAACTACCTATAGTATTATTTTGTAAAGCTCCTTAACTGGGTAACTATACTTAAGTGATGTTCTTTCATCTTTCTGTCATAAATATCTTTCTAGACTTGAGTATGACTTGACATTTCAGAAAACGTGGGTATAAATAATGGTAAATGAATAGTAAGTTGTGCTTCTGAGGTGTTGATCATTAACGGGGAGTCTTTGAGCTAATATAGTCCTCTCAGGGATAGCACAAGAAAGCAGCAAATTGTTTGAAACAAAATGAAAAATGAATTAAAAGAGAAAAAAATACTCAGTGGACCTCTTTGGGCATAAAACATTGCCCATGGCCATTTGTGCCATACTTTTAACCTGAAAAACAAAACAAAACACTTACTATTTGTTATGTAGACATACATTGTTATTTAAAAAGGCTTAATTCTAAATTAAATTCTCTTTTCTTTAGTCTAAGCCAATACCCCCCCCCAACCCCCACTTTCATTCCCATGTAGTCACCATTCTTCTCTGAACAATATTTCCTGTATTTTATAGCACGGCATACTGAAGAGATTTAGATTTCATCTGCAGAGATTTATGTATTTTTACATGTTTATTCAAATTCCAGAAAGGAAAAACCTAGAGAAAGCGAGCAAGTGAAACAAATGAACATCTCTGTTTGGTAACAGCATTTTGTAAAGAAAAACTACAAGGGTGATTTTGCTATTATAACCAGAATTTGATGCTTTAGGAATAAAGAGGCTATGCAAATACAACAAAAAACAAAATAAGGATTTTTTTCCTAGGAAAAAAGAAGAATAGTGTCCTTTTATCAGAAGTATTTTACATATATTTTACCATTTTTTATACCTGTAGACCTCTTTCATTTTCAGCCTTTCAAAGATTTTAACCAATGATTATGAAGCCAAGTCTCTGTCTACATTAAACTTCACAGTAAAACCTTCCTATTTTAAAGATGAGTTTAATTACTTTAAAATGAAGAATTATTTAGTGAAATTGATAACACAGCCAGCCAGTTCTTTTTTAAAATAGTAGGTTTGGGACTTTTTGCTTGAATTAACCGGATAAATACTTGTTGCTTTTTCATGAAATTTTATTCTTGCTTTATGGGACTGTGAACAAGCATTTCATGAGGTATATTCAATAAAGTAACTTGCCGATTCGTTGAGAGGAAAAGTCTTATTCTTGTACACCACTCAAACCAGTGGTCAATCCAGTTCTCCAAGTAGTAGGTGTTACTAACAATTAGAACCCAGAGACAATTAGAACAACTGGAATATTTGGAGGGGTCTCTGCTTTCTTCTTAATCACCAACTGTATTATGTTCATGAGGAATATAATCTTTTTTGTTGTGATTATTATTATTATTTTTTAATTATTTATTTATTTTTTTGTTACAGATATTTCACCTTTTTTACCCCATTGGCACCCCCCTCACCACCCCATCCCCGCCTCGTCCCCGGCTTAGTTGTCCATGTCCATTGGTCATGCATACATGCATATAAGTTCTGTGGTTTATCTCTTCCCACCCCCCCCACCCCCTCTTCTGAGGGATGTCAGTCTGTGCCCTACTTCCATGTTTCTGGGTCTACCGTATTCCTCAGACTGTTATGTTCATTATATTCCATATATAAGTGAGATCATGTGGTATTTGTCTTTTTCTGCTTGGCTTATTTCACTTAGGATAATACTTTCCAGGTCCCTCCATATCGTCTCAAAGGATAAGAGATCTTTCTTTCTTACAGCTGCATAGTACTCCGTTGTGTATATGTACCACTGCTTTTTTATCCATTCATCTACTGATGGACACTTGGGCTGTTTCCAGATCTTAGCTATTGTAAATAGTGCTGCTATGAACATGGGGGTGCATATATTCTTTCTGATTGGTGTTTCAGGCTTTTTAGGGTATATTCCTAGAAGTGGGATCACAGGGTCAAATGGAAGTTCAATTTTTAATTTTTTAAGGTAACACCATATTGTTTTCCATAGTGGCTGCACCAGTCTTCATTCCCACCAGCAGTGTATTAGAGTCCCCTTTTCTCCACACCCTCGCCAACACTTGTTGTTTGATGATTTGCTGATGGTGGCCATTCTGACAGGTGTGAGGTGATACCTCATTGTTGTTTTAATTTGCATCTCTCTGATGATTAGTGATGTTGAGCATTTCTTCATATGTCTCTTGGCCATTTGTATGTCCTGTTTGGAGAGGTGTCTATTCAGCTCCTCTGCCCATTTTTTAATTGGGTTCTTTGTCTTCCTTTTGTTGAGTTGTATGAGCACTCTATATATATTGGAAATTAACCCCTTATCTGATACATCATTGGCAATGATGTTCTCCCATACAGTGGGTTGCGTTTCCATTTTGATGATTGTTTCTTTTGCTGTGCAGAAGCTTTTGAGTTTGATGTAGTCCCATGTGTTCATTTTTTCCTTTGTTTCTGTTGCCTTAGGTGATGTATCAGTGAAAATTCTGCTCCGTATGATGTCCGAAATTTTGTTGCCTACATTTTCTTCTAGAATTTTTATGGATTCACGGGTCACATTTAAGTCTTTTATCCATTTTGAGTTTATTCTTGTGTAGGGTGTAAGTTGATGGTCTAGTTTCATTTTTTTGCATGTAGCTGTCCAATTTTTCCAACACCATTTATTAAAAAGGCTGTCTTTACTCCACTGTATGCTCTTGCCACCTTTTTCAAATATTAATTGAACGTATTGCCTTGGGTCCATTTCTGGGTTGTGATTATTTTTTAGGGACATCCACACAATTCAAAAACAAAAGGCACTGTCATGTTGTCAAAAGGCTAATTCTAGCCCCCATTCTGGCATGTACCAGGCCACTGACTGTGTTCTGATTTCTTTGTCTCACCAAGCTTCATCTGTAAAATAATAGTGTGTGGATTAAATAAAATTGAAATGTAAAGAATTCACACAACAGAATAATGAAGAAACAAATACCATGGGCCCACAGAGGTTTCTAACTGTTAATGTGCCAAGTAAAAAGTTTCCCTCAGCAAACCAGCATCATTATTGTTATCATTCCATCAAAGAGAGTATATTGTAACAGGCAAACAAGTAGGAACTACATTCTCAGAATAACAGATAATCCTTCACATGGAATAAACTAAGCTTTTTGCAAACTTGTTACATTGCCTTTGCTTTTCTCATTTTTGATTTGAGTGGTGAATACATTGGAAATGAGTGGCAGCAATTTTGACCCCTATTTGGAAACTGCGGGGATAGATTATTGTTTACATTTATCTCTCCATCTCTACCTCTACCTCTACCACTACCTCTACCTCATCTTTGTTATCTCTACTTATGTTTCTATCAACTTTTTTTGATTTTATGGTTTTAAATTTTATTTCTTTCTTTAAGTATACATTTGCAGACTTAGAGAAAAACATTAGATCTGCTATCAGAGTTTGATTTTTTTAAATAGACCTTATGAGGACTTTTATCTTACTCATGTCTTCTACAAATTTCAGGTTATTTCAGAAAATGGCTTGAGATGACCTGTCCAGTGAGGAGGGTGCAGAAGTGGGAGACCGTGAACAGGAGTTCTAATCAGTGAGAATGAAGTCTGAGTGGGGACCCTATCCTTATGTATTCTTACTTAATATTAGGGCTTCTTCACCGAAAATGGACATGGGGTGCCATCCTGGGGGTTGGGCAGTCATAGGATTCTGGTATAGATTTGCCAAACCAATAATGAATAAGTGAATGAATCTTCTTTTTCACATCAGTTAAGTCTTCTTCCTGATTAAAAAAGAATTAGGTTAGGTTCATAATGTTCTAAAACTATTTGCATTTGGGAGATTATTATAATTTAATGGATCATTTAGTAGAAAACAATGAATCACCAAATTGACCAAGATTTTTTTTTTTTTTCATAATTCAACACAATATTCGTAAAAACATTCATTGCCAGTAGAGGAAAGTGCTCCAAGACCACAATGAAGAGCTGTTCTATATCACTTGAGGGATGATTTATTTATTTGTTTCTGCTTGCAGACTTGAACGCGGTTTGTTTTTTTTTCTTTTCTTTTCTTCTTTTGAAGCTTCTTGAATCTCAGATGAGCTAGCTCTCAGCAGTTGCTCTCTTTTATGGGATTAATTTTAAAAGAAAAAAACAGATGTAACATAAAATTAACACCTATGCTATCTGATTACATATTAGACTGTAAATATAAAAGAACTAGCTCTGACTTTGAAAAGATTGTTTTGGGAGTTTGTTCTGCTAAGACTCCTGTAGCCACTTGTCTTTCTCTTACACATTCTCTCCTCAGTTTTCTCTCTAGATGTGTGTACAGGGCAAGCAGCCCAGTCTCAGTAATTGTCCTTGCTTGGCTTTTACCTGATCCTCAGTGCTTATGGACATGCATGGTAAATGGCTCAGAGTAACAGGCTTACCAGTTTAAAGATCGTCAGGTTATGAATTGTGTCAGCCAAACCCAAAATATTTAAATCGGATACCCAAAAAGTTCATTCTGAGTTTGATTCTGGTTTGGTATACTTTTATTTCGCTGTGTATTAACATACTAAAATTAGTTCTCCACAAAGGCTGGTATTAATGGGGGGGGGGTGGCATTCAGAGATAGTTAAAAGAGAAGCTGAGTGTTACAGACACATTATAAGTAATTGCCTAATTTGGATTTTTTTTTGGTAGTAGGTCACTTTACTGCAATTTAATAGTTCAAATTAGTTTGATTTATATTCTTTTCATAAACAGCATTCACAGTTCTATTGGTTTTCTTCTTAAATGCTGTGCATCAGCCCAAGGATAGAGATATTCTCGCATTTATCTTTGGATTATTGACAATTTAATCCATCATGATCTTAGAAAGATAAAATAGGAAAGCAATTTGTGCTTTTATGATTTGGGGACCTTGGATGGGGAGCATACAGATCATCTTTATGCTAGATCATTCTGAGATTTCAGTACATTTCCATCACATTATATTTTAGAGAGAAACTATACCACACGTGCATCATAAGTGGACTGAGACGGAAAAAAAATTTGCTGAAATGGTTTAATGACAAGATTTAACTTTACATGGAGTGTAGTAATTTTACAGTGAGAAAAAGTTTCTTTGTGGCTGATATTATTTGCCTTGCCATACTATTAATTTTCAGGTGTCAAGTTATTTCTAATTGACATAAACCTATTTGAATAAACAGTTTATCATTTGTTTTAGCTTATACCATAATATCTGGTTTATTTAACAACTAAATATCATATAATCTTCTAAATAATAACGAATCCTTCTGGAATCCCTATTTCTATCTGGTCCTATTTCTCTGATGTCATTGAAAATATGTTTGTATAAAGATGTGAAAAATAGTTTCAAAGATTTTTAATTCATCACAAACATAATTGTGGAGAGCACACCATGTTCTGTCTTTTGCTAGACTTGGGATTAGTACATGTTTCCTAGCTCACAATGAACTGATTAGGAGACATACAACAAAATCAGTGATTATCATCCATTGTCTAAACCAGGCTGAGGGCATTATGGGACCATCATAGGTATCTTCTTACTTTTCAATATTAAATAAAGACGAGTTGGTAGAGTTCATCTATTTCCGATAAACCAGTCCTTAAAATTCTAAATAGTTGACAATAAACTCAGCAATTTTAAAACAAGATTTAGGCTACAGTACAATCCAATTAGATTTAGAAATGGGAATTAAGTATATTTAGTGCAATCATGCGAACTCAGAGAATTACTATAATGATAGTAAATGCTTTGAACCCATTTTTTCCCTCCATATTGATAATGCAATGCCTTTTTCTACCAAGTCTTTGAAGTGGGTGTCGTTTAATGTTTTAAAAGCAAGCAAATGGAACTTATTAAAGAACCTCGATTTTTCTTTTTTTTGGATTTCTTCGAAGACATTTCTAGCTTGTTCCATTTTTATTTCACTACTGCATTGCATGTTGCACTGATGATGGTGGAATCATACATTATCTCCATTTGAAAGTGGAAGTATAATATTTTCTTTATTACTTATCCCATTTGAATGGAAAGCAAAAGGAGGTTCTTTTCTGGTTTACACCATAAAATGATGGCTTATTTATCCTATGCCAGCTCTCTCGGGGAGAAAAAAGGATTTCGTGGGGCTTGGTACCCAAAGGAATCACTTGTCCTGGATTCCACCAGTTTGTTCTCATCAAATTCCAGAACACTGGTGGACAGGAGGGGTGGGAGGAGGGAACCCAGAGACACACAAGGGAAGCAGAGAGCTGGAAGTGGGACTCCCAAACAGATACATGGTTTCTCCGTCTCTGCAGTGAAATGACAAAGAAATCAGTGTAGGCTGTGCCCCTTCCCTCACCGTGCCTAGCCCCAAACACTGCTTTAAATAAAACATATTTCTGCTATTTCCCATTTCTTGCTTGCTAACTTAAAGATAAATGACTTGCTTGCAAGTGCAGTGGAAAGGAAATAAAATCAGTAACAGGCAGTGCCCCAAAAGTCCCAGCTGCTTAACGGTCTGGCCTTGAGCAATACACAGCTTTTATGGAAAAGTTTTGCCAGTTCTGCTTTTAAGGAAACAAAAGCAACTCTCCCCCACTCCCGCCCCCAAGTCGCACAAAACAAAAGCAAAGAAAAACAGAAAACTGAAGTCAAAGCTCAAACCAGCCAGAGCCATTCAGAACCCATTCAGAACCATGCGCACAGTTGGGTCGCGTGGCCAGGGCGGCGGGTGAAGTGTGGGCAGTGTTGCTGTGTGTGAGCACTCGGTCTTCAGGGCTGCTCTCTGGGACAGCGGGCAGGCCTGCCCCTGCAGCCAGGGGTCAGCCGCTGGTAATTAGGCCCACGGGTGTTTCCAGACAGGCAATTGGATAAGCAATTAAAGAGTTTGAGAGCCGCAGTTAGGGGCACTCTGAAAGGTTGGCAATTAGGCATCTCCACAAGTGAAGCAACCAGGTGGCTCCATGGGCGGGACAGGACATGACAGTGTTGGGAAGAAGGATGAAAGCACTTCAGAGCAGAAATCACATCCTATTAAAAATAATAGGAACCAGTTAGTGAGCATCTCCTCCTGTGTCTGACACTAAGCGTACGGGGCTTATATCTATGGCTTCTTTAATCTTTAGAACTGTGCTTCCCAAATTTAGTGCGCATCAGATTCACTGGGAGGCCTTGTTAAACCATAGAATGCTCGGCTTCACTCCAGGTTTCTCGTTCGGGAAGTCCAGGGTGGGCCCGAGGATTTGCATTTCTAACGAGTGTCAGGAGCTGCTGTGGCTGTGGCCAGGACAGTTTGAGAACCACTGCTTACGTAAGACCCTCTGTGGTCATGGTGGCAATGTCAGGCTTGGGGCACCTACCATATGCCAGGCTCTTTGCTAAGCAGTTCACATCTCGCTTTATCTGTATACAAACTTGATTGGGTGTCATTTAACTCTTTTCAATGCAGAGCTTTGGGTTCACAAGGCAGAAGACTTGGCCAGAGTCATAGATATAACAAGTGATGGAACCACAATTTGACCTCAAGTGTTGGTCACCGACACGCACGCTCTCACCTTGTACCACAGCACATCCTGGTGTCTTGTCTGGCCACATAGCTCCATGCAAATTTTCTGCCTTTCCCTATATCCCAAGTAAAGAACAGAAAAGCTACTGAAGATGATTTATTTTCTTTATTTACTTAGCAGGAGCTGTGCAAATACAAGACTGAACTCTCTCAGTGAATTCCTTGGTAGAGGGACATTTCACTACTTTGCCACTAAGTGTACGAATTATCTCCACTAGGGAGCTGTTCCTGTGTCATTTTGCTCTACCTTCAATGTCCATAAAGAACTGTGAGCTACAGACTTCCTGGGAAGGTGGTATTGGGGATGGCTGAGGAGGCTGAGCAGGACTTCACGGAGGAGGTGGCACTTGAGCTGAAGATGTCGGTGGCCCTCAGTTCATGAAGAAAGAGGAACAGCTTATGGGGAACTCTGTAAGATAGGCATGCATTTATGTATATGCAATGGGCAAAGTGGCCCAATCTGAGGGAAAGTGTGTGGGGAGAAGCAGATGGGTCGAGACAATGAGTCAAGTGTGGATCAGTTTGAAGGCCAACATGAGTTGGGTTTAAATATGATTCGACCAACTCTATGTAAGAGAAAATTGAATTGCGATGAATGGACTCTTTCCCTATATTTATTTCTTGTTCTTTTATATGTTTCTTCCACAACTAATTATTCATTCCAAAGATGTCTATTGAGAATTTGCTACACACTGGGCTGCAGGCCAGGCCCTGGTCTAGAGTGGGCATGAAAGAGGGACACGGCCCTCAGAGGCCTTCCAGTGTAGGAGCAGCATCAGCATCAGGCATCTCTGGGAGCTTGTTGGAAATGCATAGTCTCAGGTCCAGCCTAGATCTGCTAAGTCAGAATCTGCATTTAAACAAGAATCCCAGGCAATATAGATGCACATTTATGTTTGAGAAGGACCCGGCCATTCAGCTTTTAGTACTTTGCCCTCTTCTTCATAGTCACTGAAATTGTCATTGTCTGTAAAGAATGGTATGAATTAGGCAATGGATACATTTCCCAGAATTAGCAAAGTATAAATTGGAACATATGAAAATGTCAAAGAAGTAAAATCCCTGACTGGTTGTCATCAGGTGCTTGATTGACTGTCTCCGAAAACAGTTTGGTAGTGGGAGACATTACCTTTCTTTCTCTTCTTCAGCTCCTAACTCAGGACCTAGCACCTTGGCAATGCCCAGAGAGGACTGATGGACTGTTCAAATGGCAGAGTAACTAATAAAAATTAAATCAGAAAATACAGATTGTTTCTGGGTATTTACCAATATGTATTAATGTCTTACTATGGGATCCAAAGCCAGGATATAAATTTTTAAGGAAATTTGAAGGCTGTCTATATTGGGAAATGTTAAAAATCAGGAATTTGGAACAAGAAAGAGTGGTAATCCAGGTGAAATTAATTGAGGTTTAATTTTCGAAAAGAAGGTGGTGTGGGGAGATGGCGTGAAAATCTTGTCATGGTAATGGGATTAAAATGATAGCTGTGCACCACTGAAGATTTCCTGTTCTGTGTGTTAAAAGTGAGTGGCATGGGCTGAGGAGACCTGGTAGGTGGAGATTTACAAACCTAGATAATCAGGTGTATATTAGGTCACTAATATACCTGTATTATATACAGGTGCCTGTACCACTAGTAAATCTTATTAGATCCTCTTGCCTTCATAGCCTGAATACACTTCTGAAGATAGAAATAGGGGTAAAAATAATGATACCACCAGACTGAGTCAGTGATTTGGGTTGAGATGAAGTGTTACTTTGGACCTTGGTCCTCTACATATTTTTTTTTCCTAGCAGTGGATTGACTTCCTATTGGAAATCTTATTACTTAAGAAACTTAAGTTTTAGATTAAAAAAAGCAAACAAACATTATTACGTAGAATCATTCAACTTTACGTGACAGTGCATGAAGAAAAGTGATGTTTTATGGTCCAACGATTTGGGGATTAAAGTCAACCTTTGATTTTTGAATAGCCAGTGGAATGGGTATAATTTTAGGTTTATTGAGAGTCCTGGGAATAACTTTCCTAATTACTGTCTCCTCTTTCAGTTCTTTGAAAGTGGAAAGAGAGGAGCAGTAGTGACTCCTACTGCTTGCACTGCATTTCGAGGGACATGGCGTAGAAGAACATTACAGTACTCACAGAGAAAGAGCAAGAATCTCTGTTTAATATATTGTTCAGCAAGTCATTCGTCGTCACAATTGCCATAGTTGACACTTGGCTCATTTGTAGATTTTTCCTTTCTTGCCAGAATTTTTCTTCAGTAAAAATGACTTCAAGTGTAACTATAGGGTGCAATCTTATTCTTCATGATAGAATAGGGACAAGAACAGTGTATTTTCCAAATCCACTGTCACCTGAATTCTAGTTTATTGTGATTGTGTGTTCCTTTGGAGCTGGCCAATCACAGAGCCTTTCTTTATGTTTTCTTGGAGGTGAATTCCATATTCTGCTAAGGGATTTCAGGGAGTAGACCCTATTACTACTGCATAGGCCTTAAATGCCGTTTTGCATTTATTTTAGGAAGATTCATTCTTGGAGCCACAGATGTTAAGTTCAAATGAACCAGTGGGCACACACACGAGATCTTAGAAATTACTCTGGTATTTAGGCATCTTTTATTTCAGTGTTATCTTTCATGGGCTGGTGGAATAAAGAAGACAGGAATGAAAACAAGTGACTTGGCACAAACACTGCATGGCACTTGGGTGCACTGATACGTAGACCTTCTTGCACCTCCTGCCAACCTCCTCCCTGCACACACACAACCGCCCACCACAGAGGATGAGCACCTAGAGGGTAGGGACCATTCCCTGACCATGGAGGCTTGCTTCATAGTCTCACCTGTAGGACTTTCAAAATAAACGTCTATCAAACTGAACTTATTGAATAAAAAAAGTTAGTTTGATGTAGTCCCATGTGTTCATTTTCTCCTTTGTTTCTATTGCCTTAGGTGATGTGTCAGTAAAAATTCTGCTGCGTATGATGTCTGAGATTTTGTTGCCCACAGTCTCCTCTAGGATTTTTATGGATTCATGAGTTACATTTAAGTCTTTTATCCATTTTGAGTTTATTTTGGTGTAGGGTGTAAGTTGATGGTCTAGTTTCATTTTTCGGCAAGTAGCTGTCCAATTTTCCCAGCACCATTTATTAAAGAGGCTGTCCTTACTCCACTGTATGCTCTTGCCACCTTTGTCAAATATTAATTGAGCATATTGCCTAGGGTCCATTTCTGGGTTCTCTATTCTGTTCCACTGGTCTATATACCTGTTCTTGTGCCAGTACCAGGCTGTTTTGATTATGGTGGCTTTGTAGTATAACCTGATATCTGGTATTGTGATCCCTCCAACTTTGTTCTTCCTTTTCAAGATTGCTGTGGCTATTTGAGGCCTTTTTTGGTTCCATATGAACTTTTGAAGTAATTGTTCTAATTCTTTGAAGTATGCCGTTGGTATTTTGATGGGGATTGCGTTGAATCTATAGATTGCTTTGGGTAATATGGACATTTTAATGATGTTAATTCTCCCAATCCATGAACAGGGTATGTTCTTCTACTTTTTTTTTTAATCCTCACCCGAGGACATTTTTCCATTTTTTTTTTTTGTTGTTGTTCAGGTAGAGTGGGAGGGAGAGAGAGGAACAGAGAGAGAGAGAAACATCGATGTGAAAGGGACACATCGAGTGGCCGCCACCCGCACGACCAACCAGGGCCGGGGACAAACTGCAACCGAGGTACGCGCCCTTAGCGGGAACCGAACCCGGGCCTCTCTGTACCGCAGGCCGACGCTCTAACCGCTGAGCCAAACCAGCCAGGGCTGTTCTTCCACTTTTTTACATCTTGCTCTATTTCTTTTTTCAAAGACCTGTAGTTTTCTGCGAATAGGTCCTTTATCTCTTTGGTTAAGTTTATTCCTAGGTATCTTAATTTTTTTGCTGCAATGGTAAATGGGATTGTTTGCATCAAACTCAAAAGCTTCTGCACAGCGAAAGATACAATCATCAAAACGGAAAGGCTACCCACTGTATGGGAGAGCATAATTGCCAATGATATATCAGATAAGGGGTTAATTTCCAATACATATAGAGTGCTCATACAACTCCACAAAAGGAAGACAAAGAATCCAATTAAAAAATGGGCAGAGGAACTAAATAGACACCTCTCCAAACAGGACATACAAATGGCTAAGAGACATATGAAGAAATGTTCATCATCACTAATCTTCAGAGAGATGCAAATCAAAACAACAATGAGGTATCACCTCACACCTGTCAGAATGGCCGCCATCAACAAATCATCAAACAACAAGTGTTGACGAGGGTGTGGAGAAAAGGGGACTCTAGTACACTGTTGGTGGGAATGCAGACTGGTGCAGCCACTATGGAAAACAATATGGTGTCACCTCAAAAAATTAAAAATTGATCTCCCATTTGACCCAGTGATCCCACTTCTAGGAATATACCCTACGGAGCATAAAACACCAATCAGAAAGAATATATGTACCCCCATCTTTGTAGCAGCACTATTTACAATCGCTAAGATCTGGAAACAGCCCAAGTGCCCATCAGTAGACGAATGGATTAAAAAGCTGTGGTACATATACACAATGGAGTACTACGCAGCAGTAAGAAAGAAAGATCTCTTATCCTTTGAGAGTACATGGAGGGACCTGGAAAGTATCATCCTAAGTGAAGCAAGCCAAACAGAGAAAGACAAATTTCATATGATCTCACTGATTTGTGGAATATAATGAACATAACAGTTTGAGGACAATCCCCTAAGGAGTGGGGAGGTGGGAGAGGGATGAACCACAGAACTTATATGCATGTATGCATGAACAGTGGACATGGACAACAATCTGGGGAAGGGGCAGGGAGGGAAGGGGGAGGGGGGAATCAGTGGGGGAAAAAAGGAGAATTATTTGTAACAAAAATTAATCAATAAAAAAAAAAAAAAAAAAAAAGTTAGTAAAACGCTTCCCAGGAACTGTGGCAGTAATTCAGAATATTCTATTTTATGTCTCTTGGGCCCATCTTTTTAAGCCAAAACTTGGAGACAGTTGTTGGATGAGTGGGCAGAACACTCAAAACCAGAGCTGCCTTGAAAAACCCAGGGTGTATCATGGTCATATCTATATTTCTGTTCAAGAACAGGTTTATAAGTGATTATTTTCTAAATGCTTAGTGAGCAAGTGGGATAATACATCTAAAACATTAAAAAAAAAGAAGCACCACTTGTCAATTCCGTGTGGTTTTCCTTAGACCAAAGCACATTTTGAGTAGTTGGGAATGGAGGCAGGTTCGTAGGATGGCAGAAAAGCATTTATGGTGAAGCTGGAGATACAATTTATTTTAGGTACCAGTAAGAAATGGAAAAGAGTTTTAATGTTTGTTAAGAACTCATATTTGTTATCTCTTCTAAAACCCTGGAGGCAGGTTTTATTATTCCCAGCTGACTACTGGGAAACTGAAGCTCAGACTGTTTGCCTCCAAAGCTGGGGCTATTTCTACTCCACACTGTCTTCTGCGAAAACAATGTAAAACCTCACAGAATAACTCAAGATAATCAGCAGCTAGTAGAACCCATCCCTCCGAATCCTCAAATTTTCCATATTAATTATCTATGAATGAAAATATCGTGGGAATTTCCTGTGTGGTCTTTCCCGACATTTGATTGCACTCATAGCTTTTCAGCCTCAGCATCGCCCTCTCCAGGAAGCTTGCGCTCTCTGTGCCTCTCAGGCTGGCTTGGGTGCCCAGTCCTGTTACTATATTGCATTTTAGTTCTCCTTTTCTGTGTCTGTCTACACCAAAGGACTCTGATCTCCTGGCCCCTTTCTACTCAGAGAGTGTGGTCTGTGGACCCGTAACGTCAACATTATCTGGGAACATGTTAGAAATACAGAAGCTCGAGTTTCATGGAGACCTACTACATCAGAATGTGAATTTTAAGGAAATCCCCAGGTAATTTGCATGCACTCGGGTTGAGAAGCATTGTCCTAGCCCATGGTAAGCACACGTTTGGGCTGAGAGATGCAGCATTAAATGATTTCTGTACTGCATGTAGCCCAGTTCCCTGCTGAGGTTTTGTGAGAGTGTGGATGCTCTGGCTTCCTGGAGAGCAGAGGTATGTGTCAGGGGCGAGCTGAGAGAGGTTCTTTTCTTCTGCTTCTGCAGCTGTTCTTTTTAGGCAGGTCTGAGCTGCATGGCTGGAGGGAAAAAGAAATAATACTGCTATACGTGCAAGGCAGCCTAGCTGCAGGCATCTTACCCATCTAGTGCTCTGTCCCATTATATCCCAGACAGGAGCAAACGACTCTTAATACAAGCATGTTTTGATGCCAAGAAGAAAGGAAGGGAGAGTAAATCCAGGACTTCGTTTTTAGACCTCCTTCAGAGACAACGAATAGTTCTGCTTAATTATTTATGGTGTTACCTCGGTGGTATTTATAGATTATGATCAGGTTCCCTCCTGGAAGCTCATTCTCTAGACTGTATAAATTTAGTCTCCCCAAGTGTGTCTCGTATGTCTTTTCCTCTGAGCCAAGCCTGAGATGCATTCTATTCCCTTTTGCTTGTTTTGTGATTTATCCACATTATTCCTAAGCTGCTGGAGTCGGAAGAGTTCCTGCGTATGTAAGTGTTTGGCGGGTGTAATTCACTGCTGCCTCTGGTTTTTCATGCTGTTCCTAGTATTCATAGTTGAGAGTTGCACTGGGATTGTTACTATTTTTTTATTGTTGGCCCAGTGCAAATATTTAAATGCAGTAGGGTGGATAAATACACTCTTTTCCTGCTGCAAGTCCTTGGCTGTGGCTAAGCATGATACTAACAACTCTTTTAGAACATGAGATCTGTGAAAACATATCAACAAAATCCAGTTGATTCTCCAACAGGTCCCAGAAAAATATGAACTTGTAGAAATTTGTGATCTGTAGGAATTTTCTGTTCATTGGAACTCAAAACTATGTTGCAGATGACTTTCTGAACGAATGTCACTGTGCCTGCTTATGTTTTCATGCAGAGTGTTGGGAAGGAACGCGTTTCTCTTTCTTGGCTATCCTTATTTATTGGATGGATGCAAAGTTTTTTTCTCCGAAATTTTCTTATTTCTGGTTTTGGGCTCTATTCCACCATCCCCACCTCCAGCAAATATCCCGTTGTTTTTCAACCGAGGTGGTGGTGCTGATGGAATTTTTGCTTGACCCTTGTGCCAAAGATCACGGTGAACGGTGTAGACAGAATGTGACTTCTCTAATGGGGTGTTTCCTCCTTGTAGCACTTACCTCACGAATTTTAAATAATAATTTACGGACAATGAAGAAAGCGAGGCTGAAGAGCTCAATCGACCTTCAGAATTTGAGATTATTGGAAGCAGAGAAAAGGACGTTTTTGAGTATCAGTGTGTCAAGGTGATGGAGTAGTACTGGGTCAGGAGCAGTCAGAGAGCATAGGTCCCAGCTTTGGATTGACAATGTAGTAGTTGTATGACTTTGCCTAAGTCACTTGTCTGTCCCGAGGTGACATTTCTTCTGCTTCAGGAGGCTTTATGGAGGGTTGAGTCGATGTATATAAAGTCCTTGGCAAACAATGACTTTAAACATATCAAATAGCAGATGATGATAAAGATGCTGCTGCTTATGGTAAGATAACTTAGATCCTACGGGGAAGACATATTGTAGATGAATTTTGTTAACCTGCAGCATGTCATCAGAATCACATAGTAACAGAAGGAGATTATTAATATATGATTATTTTCTACAAAATTCCAAGATTTAACAATCAACATAGTTTGAGTTCTTTAAAGAGGAAATAAAACCTTTAGATTTCTTTTTTAAAAATTGGTCTTATACTTATTTATAATGGACAAACTTGTAAGCAACCAAAATGTCGTAGGTGAATGGATAAACTGTGGTACCTCCAGACAATGGGATTTTGTTCAGTGCTAAAAAGAAATAAGCTATGTAGCCATGAGAAGACATGGAGGGAACTTCAATGCATATTACTAAGTGAAGGAAGCCAATTGAAAAGGCTACGTATTGTATGATTTCAACTGTGTGCCATTCTGGAAAAGAGAAAACTATGGAGGCTGCAGAATGAACAGTGGTTGTTGGCAGTTGGGGTGGAAGGCAGTGACAATAGCTGGGGCACAGAGGATTTTTAGGGCAGTAAAAACACTGTGTATGATATTATAATGGTAGACATGTGTCATTATACATTTGTCCAGATCCATAGAGTGTACGACACCATGAGTGAACCCTAAGGTAAGCATTGGGTGCAAAAGAAATTGGCCTTACGTAGGTGAAAAGGATCATATTCATTTAAACAAATTAAGCCTCTATGTTTTCAGTAGAATGTTGTTTTTTAAATCCTCACCTGAGGATACTTTTCTATTTATCTTCAGATAGTGTGTGTGGGAGAGAGAGAGATAGAGAGAGACAGAGAGGGAGACATTGACCGGTTGCCTCCCGCACAACCCCAATCTGGGCCCATGACTGAACTGGAACCAAAGTACGTACTCTTGACCGGAAATGAACCTGTGACTCTTTGGTCTACAGACCAACGCTCTAACTGCTGAGCCAAACCGGCCAGGACTCAGTGGAATATTTTTGAAATGAAAGTTTAAGAATTAACTTTTCTCTTTCAAGCATTGAATATTGTGATCTTGTGTATGACAAATCATTGTCATCTCATTTTAATTGAACTTTGGCATGGTTGAATGATCTCCTATCTAAAAGCCTATTTTCTGTATATGTCTATTTCTTAGGACACTCCTCTAACAGGTTTACTAACTTTCACCCTTCTGAAACATGCACTTTTACTCAAATGCCACTAATTATTTTTACCTCCTATTTTGTGGAAAATATTGAACCTTTTACCTTCAAATTCTCTCTTTTACCCCATGCTGCCTTAACATTTTTTCTTCTTTGCATTGATCCTGGTTTCTTTTATTGTCACCTTAACAAATAAAGTATGATTCCTTATCTTCAAGACTATCTTGCTCTACGTTATGCCTAAGTGCTCACTGCTGCTACAGATGTCGTTTCTTAGGGTGGGGTGGGGGTGGGGGATGCTCCTGGAGAAGGCCATTGATCTTCCTTAGGATCCCGTTTGCCTCACTGGTAAGGAATGCCATCTAGAGCTGACGTG
This sequence comes from Molossus molossus, assembly GCF_014108415.1. NCBI lineage: Eukaryota > Metazoa > Chordata > Mammalia > Chiroptera > Molossidae > Molossus > Molossus molossus. Next base: position 60,854,416 of record NW_023425345.1, on the reverse strand, counting down.
GCACTCTGACTCTGTCTTCTCTCTAGCAGCACTTTATTTTTGTAGCTATCATTTTCACGAGCATCTTTGATTTCTCCTTTGTGAAGTGTATCCCTTTCCCTGAGAACAGACATCATCGTTTGTTGGTTTCATTGTCCATAAATTCATTCATCCAAAATTAAATCATTGTTTCATTATTTCAGGCATTGCATATTTCCAAATGAATAAGAAGCAGTCTGACCACAGTGGACACTGTGGTGCTCACCCATTCCCCAACTGCTGAAGATACCTGCTGCTGAAGGATCATAGTTGAGTCTCCCACTGGCACTTGCCCTTGGTCACAGATATCTTTCTCACTGCAGGTTTACCTCCCTGGGAGGTGAGGGTGTGGTAGTGTAGGGGTAGGGGCAAAATAAATAACTGGCTCATGTAAAGAAGGTAGCAAGGCTTGCCCTTTGCCTCAGACTGTGACACTTCCAAAGAGAGGCACCTCCAACCCAGAGCTCCCCAGGATGGGCCAAGGCCTAAGGTGCAACTGAACTGCAGGTCAGCCTCGCCCTCTGCTCGGTCCTGCCTTCCCTGCTTCCTTACAGATATGTCTTCTGAGAGGTCATCCCAAGATACTCTCTGTATGCTACTCTCCCTTTGACATTTGGTTTCCAGAGAAACCAATCTAAGATGCTGCCTTTCAGGAGCTCATACTTTAGTTAACGTAAGACATGGATAAGAAAAGCTGTCATTAATAGTAAATATGGGGGGGGGGATATGGTAACCACAATGGTGACACAAGAGAGTCCTATCAGAGCTTGTAGGAAGGATAAAGACCCACCTTGGAATTGGGAACACAGAACACAATGAAGAAGTGAGGATTGATGACCTGAGGCTTGTTAGCCATTCGGGTGCAGGGGAGAACAGTAATCTAAGCAGCCTCATGTTTTTGATAAGCGAGCTTGATATATTTGGGCAACCCCAAACAGAAATGGACTCTGCATCCAATGAGGGAAAAGGTAAGTGGAGTGAAAGTTATGAATGGCTTTGAGCAGTGGGCACCTATCCAGCATCCATTATCCTTTCTTCTAGTATTTCTTCTGTGACTTGCTATGAAGAACTATTTTAGTTCAGTTTAGATTTGGCTGCAAGTAATAGAAACCCCATGAAGAATAGTGGCTTACACAGAAATGTGTCAGTTTCTCTCTTGCATAAGAGGAGTGTGGAGGGAGTCAGCTGAGTGCGACTAAGGTACCTCGTGTGTCAGGAACCCAGCTGCGCTCTGAGCTGTCATTCCACTGTCGACGAGTCCTCTTCCCCACACTGATCGATTTCCAGATGGCTGCTGCACTCCAGGCAGCAGGGACGGGGAGGGGAGGAGAAGCCTGGCTTCCATCTTTAAGGATACTTCCCAGAAGGTGCCTCCAACAACTTCCACTTACGCTCCAGTGGCCAGAAATTAGTTATAAAGTCCCACTATGTTTGGGAGGGTGAACATGGAGTATTCATCATGAGACCATGAATGAAGTTAAAAAAAATGTGATGGAAAATGTAACATTGTGAATCATTAGCAGTCTATGCTGTAGAAACTATCACCTCCTATTGGATATAGTTTTGTTAGACACCAAAGTGTGGAGGGTGACTTAAACCCAGCTAAGCTTATGCTCTGTCCATGGTATTTGAATATGAGCTGAGTGAACCCGAGACTGAAGTAGTCGGTGTTCTGATGAGCCCATCTGTGTGTTTCTGCAATCCGGACCCTTCTTTCCTAAGCCTGTTTAATTAGTCTTTCCTTTGATTTTGTGAGCCACCCTCGTCTTTTCTAAACTTTGAAGCTGTTTCTGTTACTTGCAAGAAATTTTCTAACTGGTATGCCATAGTAATCACTTTAAAGAACTTAGACATTATTGCATAGATAAAAGAGTGCATTGATGAGTTTTAAGCAGAATAGTGATGTTATCATCAGATTTTTCTCTTGAAAATATTTTGTTTTAAGATCTTCAAAAATGGATGCATTAGAACAAGTTAAGGTTGTAAGCAAAGCAAGTTCTAAAATGAATGCATTAATCTAGATGGGAAGTGGTGAGGCACCAAGGTTAGAGGTACCAATAAGGATGGAGCCAATGGGGCATTATTCAAAAGGTATTTAAAAGGTATTTAAAAACTGCATATCTATGGATAGAAATATCTAATAATAAAAGATGAACCTGATGTTTACAAAGACAGTTCTAAAAGAAACTTCTAAAAAGAAATGAAATACTATTGTTCTTTAAAATCTTGAACTGATAATTTATTGGTGTATATACAGAAGGAGAAAAATATTTAAACAAGGTTTTGGAAGAAATAGTCTACAGAAGTAGTGAGCTACCAAAAAGCAAAAAAAAAAAAAAAAAAAAGATAAATGGTAGAAAAAATTGAAACACCCACAGTTTAAAATCAGTGCTCAAAATAAAAATATGAGTATAAAGAAAAGAGCTTAAACACTCGAATGTGGAGCTGTTTGAAGTAAAATTGAAGCACAGTTAAAGAAAGAACTGCCAATACTTGGTATTTTTCCTCCTAAATTGTTAGTATGTTTTATTGTTATGTTCTGATCCTGTTTACTTATTTGCATCACTATACAATAATCAAATTTAAAGAATGGTGTGGATATAGCTTTTTCTTAGATCGGCAAATACTTGCGAAGTTTGGTGTAAATAAAAGCAAGTTAAGTCTACTAGAACTAAAGACTTGTTTTAGTTCTCAACTAATCATTTATTTTAGATGTGTACTTCAAACTAATTTTCAGTGTTTTGAACTCTTAGAGAACAGAACAGGTTTTCAAAAGTAGAAAACTTCCCTGCATTTATTAAAAATCAAGGTGTATCCCTCCCAAAATAATATCTTTAAGTAAATTCTATTTCTTACAGACAGCAAGAATGAAGCGAATAAGTTAGTATAGGTAATTGAGATGGGGAATTTGAAGAATCAGTCTTTTTTATTTTCATTGACTCATGGAATAAGCAATTAATGAATAAAGAGAACACCAATGGAGCATAATTTAGATATTTTACAAGTAGATTTAAGCTATACCTCTGAGAAAGAGTTTATCATCTTTGTTAACATTAGAGGAAAATCAAGTTGGACATTTGTGTTTAGAACACATTTGATTTTCTTATAATGACATGCAATGCAGTTGTGTAGACAGAAATCTCAGAGATTTCTTTAATTTTTAGAATTCAGCCATTGTAGCAACTAGGCTTTGCGATGTGTCTTAGTCTGGGCTGCTATAACAGAATACCATATACAGGGTAGCTTAAACAACAAGTATTTATTTCTGACAGTTCTGGCATGTCCAAGGTTAAGGTACTGACAGATTTGGTATCTGGTGAAGACGCTCTTCCTGGTTTGCAGATGATAGCCTTCTTGCTGTATCTTCACATGGTGGAGAGAGAGCTAGCTCTCTAGTCTCTTGTCATAAGGGCACTAATCCCACCATGAGGATGCCACCCTCACGACTTCTTCCAAACCTAACCACTTACCAACAGTCCCACCTTCAAATAGCATCATATTAGGATTTCTCCTCACTCCCCCATTTAAAAATTATTTTTATCTTTAAATTATATTTATTTTGTAATTGAAAATTTAAAAAATTTTTTCTTTATTGATTTTAGAGAGAGAAGGGAGAGGGAAAGAGAGACAGAAACAGCGATGAGAGAGAATACCAATTGGCTGCCTCCTGCACTGGGGATTGGGCCCACAACCTGGGCATGTGCCCTGACTGGAATCAAACCAGCGACCTCTTGGTGCACGAGTCAATGCTCAACCACTGAGCCACACCAGCCGGGGAAATAATTTTTATTTTTAAATTACAGTTGACATAACTTAATATATTAGTTTCAGGTATGCACCCCAGTAATTAGACATAACATAACTTACTAAGCAATATCCCAGTAAATCTCACACCCATTTGACACCATATATAGTTATTAGAGTATTATTTACTATATTCTCTATGCTGCACTTTACTTCCCTATGGCTATTCTGTAACAACCATCTTGTACTTTTTAATCTCTTCACATTTTTCACCAGTCCTCCTAAGGGGTGGTCAGGATTTCAACATATGAATTTTTTTTTTGGGGGGGGGAGGTGAGGGACACAAACATGAAGTTCATAACAAGGTAGCAATTCAATGGAAATGCTAACAACACAGCCAACATACAGCATTTATTATGTACGAGGCACTATTGCAAGTGTTTTATGTATCATACTCCAATATACCGTAGGTTCTGTTACCATCTCCGTTTTGTAGATGAGCAAACTCAGGCATGAAGAGGTTATATAACACAGCTAATAGCGGCCAGAGTCAGGATGCTAATCGAGGCATTCGGGCTCCAGAGTCTAAGCTCTTAATCACTATGCTATTTAAATAACCTATATTAGGGATGGCAACATGAGTAGCTCAAAGAAGAAATCAGAGAAAGTCACTTCTCCATATAAGTATTGTTTTGCAACATTGAATGTTAAGATTTACATTATTCTGGATCCTCTTGAGCGTGTAGGTCTCTGACTCTGTCATGTGTGCTGGGTTCCCATGAAAATGTTCGTATTAAATTTGGTTATTTTCTCTTGCTAAAAAAAAGATTTGCATTAGTCTTACTATGGTTCATAACAGCCCACATGTTCTTGTCTTGGTCCAGGTGTAATTGGCAATTTTATGATCTGTTACTTTAAATTTGATTGCATGTGTCCTCCTGCATACTGTGCCTAGAGTTTGCCTTGTCAGTGTTAGTGGTTTAAGGTAGCTGGTACTTGTGACGGGTACTCTTCTCAATGGATATACTTTCTTGTAGGTTTTTTTTTTTTAAAAGTCAAAATTGTAGTACAACTAGGGATATGAAATAGAGAAACTGAAGGGATCTAAAGAAAGGGTGAAAATATTTGTTAGTTCATTGATTCTAAAAGAGAGAGCCCTACTCAGGGCTGGAGGACAACTCACTAGTTTGTATTTTGGAATAGATAATTTATATTGTATTGCTTGCTCTGCAGATTTACCTTGTGATGGTTATTCTTGTCTGTCTAAACCAGCTTTATAATAGAATCATATTTAGTCTCTTTTGATGACTATTTTTATAATTTTTTGACATTGGATTCACTAATATTTGCTTTTCAGTACCAGATTTACTGAACATGTGGCCAGATTAGATGGAACACTTCTTTATTAACATTTCAATAATCATTTTATTGGAATTTATTGCAAGTTAAACATTGACCCAAATATAGTATTGCTTTTATAGGAGTATAGATAGAGCTATTATTTGAGTCCTATTATGTGAGCATAAACTTTTTAAGCCTCAGTTTTTGCCTTTCTAAAGTACCTATCTCTCAAAGCGTGAGAGGATTAAAATGAGACTCTGGGAAGCACTAAGCACAGTGCCTGGCAAGTAAGTGCTTTATAGATGTCGCTGCTATCATGATCACATATAGATCTTATTTAATTTCACAACATCTGAAATGTATCTATCCTCACTACTGAGGACACCGAAGCCTGAGGAGCTTCTATGTCTTGTCTAATGACATATAGCTTATAAGCAATGGACCAAGCACAGTTCCCATAAAATTCACTTATTTTGCATTCAAATAAGTTTTTTTTTTGTTGTTGTTAATCCTCACTAAGGGATATGTTTTTCCATTGATTTTTAGAGGGAATGGAAGGAAGAAAGAGAGGGACAGAGAGAGAAACATCAATGTGAGAGAGACACATCAATTGGTTGCCTCCTGCACACACCCTTAATGGGGCTGGGGATTGAACCTGCAACCCAGGTATGTGCCCTTGATCAGAAATCGAACCCATGACCTTTTGGTGCCTGAGCTGATGCTCCAACCACTGAGTCACACTGGTCAGGGCTCAAATCAAATTTCTGAGTCCTGCTGTGTACCTGGCCTTGGGTTGGGTTTCGGTGGTAGGATAATGGAAATAAAAGGGCATCACATGCAAGTGAGCAACACAAGCAAGGCCTTGTTGTGAGAACAACATGGTGTGTGGGGGGGGATGTGGAGAAGTGAAAGCAGTCTGGTGTAGTTGGTGTGCAGAAGTCAAGACAATTAGAGAGTGGTAGGGTCTCTGGACTGCCCAGAACTGGGTCAGAGTACAAGTGGAAGCCACACCCAAGCTCCTACCTCTGAGCTCTGACTAGTTTCAGCCTGTTGTCTTCCTACTCCTGGCTTGGTCAAGCATCAGGAGGGACAGGTTGCTTGGAGTGAACACCCTTGCTGCATGGCTGTGCACACCCCAGGTAGCATGGTTCACTCTCAGAGGAATGCTCAAAGGAGCCTGTGCTGACCCCGGAAATGAACTCTGGATGTTGTGGTGTGTAAACGTTTAACAACTGGCTTTCTGAGTAGTTTCTACATGCATCGTGCTAGACATTTTTATTTATGTTAATGAGTAAGATAAGATAAAAGTGAACCAACAAAGTGGGACTTCACTTGCTCCTCAATGCCATGGGTGACTTCTTTGCTAAATTACAAAATAGTTTTTGAAGACCAGACTAATGTTTCCACATTTTTTTTTGTGCCTATGTATGATGGCTAGAGACACAACATTTCTTTTCTTTTTTTAAAAAATAATCCTCACCCGAGGATATTTTTCTCTTTATCTTCAGAAAGAGCAGGAGGGAGAGAGAGAGACATAAATGTGAGAGGCACACAAAGACTGGTTGCCTCCTACAGGACCCTGACCAGGGGCCCAAGATGAACTGCAACCAAGGTCCGTGCCCTTGACTGGAATCAAACCTGTGACTCATTGGTCCGTAGGCCAAAGCTCTAACCTCTGAGCCAAACCGGCCAGGGCGAGACACAACACATTTTTAAGTTTAATATGCAATATTAACATTTTCTCTAACACTTTCTTATGCTTAAAAAATCAAGAAGATAACAAATCAAGTCCTGACTAACAGCATTTGCTGATTTCTGTGGTGTAAATACTCTCACTACGACAAATTTCAAGCTGCTCACATCATGCCACTGGATGCAAACTTGGGAAGAGATGCACAGTCACACACCCTTGCACAATATCCACCCCCCCCCAGACACGATAGATATACATAGCTTCGAGTTCATATAATAGCAAAATAATTAGGAAATGATGAGTTTTTAATGTTTATTGCCTTTGTTTTCGATATCATTTATTTTGCATTTATGTAACTTATTTTTAATAATGGCCATGTTTAACATTCAGTTTGCAAAATTTCTGAAAATTTAATAATGGGCTTTGTGAACCAGTAGGAGCCTGTCCCATAACACCACTGTCTGGGCTGTTTGGGCGTGGAATGTTGGGTTCTTGGGTACCCGGAGCATTGTTTAATGGAGTGGAGGAGTGAGTGGGCTGGGCGTGGTAAATCAACGCGGTCCCAGGGATTCCTCGTCAAAACTATTTTGTAATTTAGCAAAGAAGTCACCCATGGCATTGAGGAACAAGTGGAGTTCCACTTTCCTGGTTCATTTTTATATGATCTTACTCATTAACATAAATAAAGATGTCGAGCACCATGCACGTAGAAACTATACTTGAAAAGAGGAAGACAGAGGTCCCTCAATCATGGGGCCAGCGTAGGGACCCTGGTCCCTCACATCAAAAGACAGTTCTGAGGCCAGATCACGGAGTGCCTTCTGTTCTTCCTTGGGTGCTTTTCGAGCAGTGACAACCGTTGCTCAGTTGAGTGAAGCTGTAGAGCACACATACCACATTTTGATACAACATCAACTTTACCCAGGTGTTTGAGAGGAACATCCATTATTTTTCTATTAAAATGAGAATGAATATATCACGGAGTAGTATATATAATTTGCATTTATTTTCCAACGAAAATGCCACACAGGAATTCCATGCTTGAGGTGGTCTGTTTCTGAATACCTCTAGAAGATTCTATAATTCTCAGCTATTATGGGTCATTCAGGGGACATTGAGACCTGCTGTGGGGGCCAGCTCCAGCAAGCCACTGTCTGGGCTGTATGAGCATGGGATTTGGGGTTCTTGGGCATCCCTACCAACAATATGATGGGTAGCTATGAAGGAATCTTAAGTTTTGAAAGATCTATGAGGGTAGAGAGGTCAAGACCTTGACTCAGGTCTGCCATTAATGACTGTGCAAATTGTCTCCTCACAAGAGTATTCAGCCAAGAGGGTGGAAATTCAGTCAGCACCCCTTTACCAAGTGTAATTCCTTTGCCCAAATAGAACCACTGGATTTGACCGCCCATGCATCCCACTTCTGCCTAATTGTTTCTCTCAGAGGAACACCTTGATGTTAATTCATCCTTTACAAGGGAGCACTGAATTGCAATTTGCTTGCTTGGAGATGAGACCTCTCTTCTCAAGCACAAAAGCACCCCGTGTACTCTTGGGCTAGTGTTTGTTGCAACTGTATTTCTTGTTTACTGCTGAATGCTCAGCACCTAACTTAAAGCCTGGCATGTAGGTGGCACTGAGTAAATATTAGTTGAATAAAAAAATGAATAGGTGCAGTGACATGGTAAGATTCGTATTTCAAATGGATCTCTCCTGGCAAGTCCTGTAGAAGAGGATATATTAGTTTGCTAGAGCTGCTTTAACAAAATAGCAGAAACTGAGTATCTTAAACGCAGAAATTCATTGTCTCACCGTTCTGGAGGCTAGAACTCTGAGATCAAGGTGTTGGTAGGGCAATGCAACCTCTGAAAGTTCTAGGGAAGGATCTGTTTTAATCCTTTGTCTTGGCTTCTGGTAGTTCTTGACCGGTGGCAGCATAACTCCAGTGTCACATGGCATTCTCCCCGTGCATGTCTGTGCTAAATGTGCCCTTTTTGTATGGACACCAGTCACCTTGGATTAGGGTCCTGCCTATCCCAACATGACCTCATCTTAACCATCTGACCTAATGAGCAAGAACCTTATTTCCAGTTAAGGTCACATTGTGGGGGTTCAGACTTCAAAACATGAATCTTTAAAGGACATAAACACATAATCAGCCCTGGAATTGAGGAATGAGGCTTGCAGTGGAGACAAGGACCCTTCCATTCTAAAATCACCAATAAATGTCTTCAAAGATGAGTCCATTCATTAAGATGCTATTTTTGTTGAAGATTCTATGTCATTTTTAACTATGTAACAATTCTCTCAATAAATTTAGTGGCTTAAAACAACAACATTTCCTATTTCACAGTTTCGGTGGGTCAAGGATTTAGCTGGTCCTTTGACTCGGGGTTTCTCATGAGGCTACCATCAAGGTGTAGGCAGGGGCTGCAGCCTTCCCAAGGCTCTGCTGGGGGAAGAGCCACACCTAAGTAACTTGGTGGATGCTGGCAGGATTCAGTTCTTCATGGATTGTTGGACTGAGGGCTTCAGATCCTTGCTGACATTAGCTGGAGGCTGCCTTCAGTTCTTTGTCAGGTGGACCTCCCCATAGGGCAACTCAACATGAAAGCTGTCTGTACGACCGACCGTGAGCAAGCTAGAAGGGCAAGGGACATGAATACCAGCAGGCGCGGACCACCAGGGACCATCTCAGACATGGTCCATCCATAGGCTTCATTGTTTGTGTGAGGAAAGATCTGCACTTTTAGTAGTTGCTTCAGTTTTTAAAAGTTTATATGTGTCGCCCTGGTGGGTTTGGCTCAGCGGTTAGAGCATCAGCCTGTGGTCCAGAGAGACCTGGGTTCGATTCCCGCTAAGGGCGCTTACTTCGGTTGCAGTTTGTCCCTGGCCCTGGGTGGTCGTGTGGGTGGCAGCCACTCGATGTGTCCCTTTCACGTTGATGTTTCTCTCTCTCTCTCTCTTCCTCTCTCTCCCTCCCACTCTGTCTGAACAAAAAATTGAAAAATGTCCTTGGGTGAGGATAAAATAAAATTAAAAAGAAAAGTTTATATGTGTCAATCATCTTGGAATTTTTGTCTTTAATCTCATTAACTTAGTAGAGAGCCTCTGTTTGTCAGATGAATTCTCAGTATGTTATGCCACGTTTCTTTTGTATCACTCTGGACAACTGGTAAAGCAGTTAATCACTTTGATCCCTGACAGTGGCCTTGATCTTTTCCATGTGGGAATCCTGCTATGTGAACAACTCTGATTTAGGTTCTCTCTCTCTCTCTCTCTCTCTCTCTCTCTCCCTCTCCCTCTCCCTCTCCCTCTCCCTCTCTGATGTGTACTATTTTAGAAAGATTATTCAAGGGGCCATTATAAATCTTAACAAATTTAAGTATATTGAAGGGGTCAAGTCTCATGTTTGTTCTATTCTTTTTGTTAGACAGGCTAGGACTTCTTTTCCAGATTTGGGTGAGTTCACAATGGAAACAAAAATTTGTAACACCTCACAGCAAATTTGTTATAGCTAGTATGATACTTCCTTAAAAAATAATTAAAAAAAAAGCATTTAAGTGCACTCCCTTCAACATGCATTCTTTTGAGATCTCTATATTAAGAGAAGTATGTTGGTACTTTGATGGATCTATGTGATCAAAATAATATCAAGTGTATACATTTTCTGGAATTTTTCCTGACTTTAAAGAACTTATTTTTATATTTGTTTTGAGTTGAAAACATTTTGTTTAGCAGAGGTCATTTTGCTAATAGATTTTTTTTCCAGTAGGATATGGTATATGGAAAGTTTGATTTTCTGTTTCCCTATTTCATGGTTAATGGATTCTGATTTTTCAAGCTGAATTGTATGTCTTTCTCCTCTGACATGTTCCGAGCTTCAGGGAACGTAGTCCCTTCTGGTCCATTAATATGAGCAGTTGTCAGTGATGTAATCCTGTTTCATTTCTGCTATGGATTTTATACTGTAGTTATGACTTCTCATACATAAATTTGTGTTTAGCATGCAGTTGTATCATTTTTCCTATGAATATCTTTGTATTCCTCAAAATGCTAACCATATATATATATAAAATTTATGCGCTTATACAAATATTCTGCAATCATCATGAAAATACAGAGTTTTATTTCTAATCTTCCCAACTTTTTTTATTTTATTGCTCTTATTAGACAAACAGGCATTCTTTATGCTTCTGAAATTTCCATACATTATACGGCAATCTCAAAAGGAGTGTCTCTAGAAATACTGTTATTAGAGTGACTTTATTTGATGCCTGGGAACAATGAGTGTGAACATGGTTCATTTTTTCTTTCCTCTGTTTTACTTTTAGTGAGAGGATTTCCTTAAAAGGTGGTTGGCATCCTTTGGCTTGTAGACAAATATATGGCCTTATGGTGTCCTGAGCAGCAGACCCTGCTAATGTTACACTGAAACCTAACATATCTGTTTATGAGAATGGTTATTTGTGATGGTAACTAATAACATGTGTAGCTCTGGTAAAAGAAGGCTGAACTTTGGCCCTGGCTGGTTTAGCTCAGCAGTTGGAGCCTCTGCACATAGACCAAAGACTTGTGGGTTCTATTCCCAGTCAAGGGCACATACCTTGGTTGCAGGATCCCCAGCCCTGTTGGGGTCATTCAGGAGGCAACCAATCAATGTCTCTCTCTCATATTGGCATTATTTCTCTCTCTTTCCCTCCCTCCCACAATAAAAAAAAAAAAAATCAGTGGAAAAATATCCTTGGGTGAGAATTAAAAAAAAAAAAAAAGAAGGCCTAACAGTGTGGACTTGTGATTAAATCTGCTGCAGAAAAAGAGCATGGACTTTGAAGTGAGAAAACCTGGTTTTGGTCTTGGCCTGTTATTTCCTAGATGTATGCCTGTGAGTGACTCACTTCTTTGAGGCTTACTTGACTCATCTGTAAAATGGGAATAGCTGTCATGCATTTCTATGCATGGTTGTTAGTTATTAGCTAGAACGTGCTTGTTTTTATACACACATAAAAGGTAACAAGAAACACAGCTATTAAATTCAAGTCTGCGCTGTCATCCTTTTGCTTCATTTGTAGTATATCCCATTTTCCGTACCCCAAGTACCTTTTTCTGTGGAGTTACACCTTACTCCTTTAATCTACAACAGACATATGTAGACATCACTCTGTGCCTTGTCCCCTCTCCACATATTCTTGCTGAACTTACCCAACTCTTTAAATTTATTGTTAATTGCTCTCTGACTTACTCAGTTTTGCATCTTTCATTATGCCAAGAGACAAAAGATCATTGGTACAACCTATCCCTCTTTGGTGGGTGGCCACGCCTGGCGAAAAGCAGAAACCATGATGGCAGCAGGGGTGGTGATGGTTCCCACACATCTCTCTGTGCCACACACCTTATATATTATATCCCAACATACTTAATGCTACATTCTGTAGTATAGAGCATAATCTATGTTATTGTAGTCTTTTTAATAGGAAACTGAGCTTGTGTGGATTAAATAACCTGCCCAAGGTCAAATAGTGGTAGAGTATCCAGTTGATACCAGAGTCCACATTTTTAACCAGTGCCCATGCATGGGCCCAGGAATCCAGTGGATGGCCGACATGGCTAGTTCTATGTGGCTAAGTTAGAATCTTCCAGGTACCAAACTCCCTTATTGAAATTGATCATGGGAAATGAGGTTTGATAGAAAAATAGGAGGACGGAAATTCTAAAAATTAAAACTGGGTGTGTTTTCAGAATATATGAGATATTAACAAATGAATCTAAAAGTCCAACTAGGAGAGAACATGACAAAAACTCACAACTTTCTTGGTGGTTAATGGCTTAGCAAGGGAGACAAACATTAATTTTAAAAATGCACAAAGGTGAAATAATCCTGATGGGCAGGATCAGGGTCCATGTTACTGTGAAAGTCTATAATGAAAGAATCCAAACCTAGCCAAGTAGAACCAGTCATTTGCATACAACTGACTGTGAACTTAAAGGAAACACTGTAGCAAAACCTTTGAACATGTTTGTATTTCTGTCATACAGGCCTTGTTCAACTTCTAGAAGACCCAGAGGAAAAGGTTATAATTTTTTCTAAATTTCTGCAGGTTATACAGATAAAATATTTTATAAACTGGAACAAATCCTTAGAAAAGAGTGAAGCCCTGGGAAGCAAGCATCCTAGTGTGATAATCAGACCTGCTGAAGAATCAAGCAAGGTTAACAGCAATGAAAATAAGTTATGTCCCATAGGGTTAAATAGGATCAGACATTGGTCTGGAAAATTCTGCCATGTTACAGAAGTGTGAATTACATAATATCTACAGCTAAAGATGTTCTTTATTGTAATGGCACTGAAACGGTTTCTTTAATGGATGCATGAAAGTGTCCAAACATTTGCAAGGATGTAGTTGCTTTCTAACCTGCACAGATGTGACTGACTGGCAGCCATAATAGAGAAAACAGTATAATGCCTAGAAAGATTCTTGGAGAAATTAAGAAAGAGGCTTATCCTTTCCTATCTCAGCCTATTGATTTGGCCTCTCCAATATCTCTCCAGTCCCTGCACCTCTTTTCATCTCCATCACTACCCCTTCAGCTCAAGTTGCCACTATCTTTCACTCAGACGTGGAAACATTTTTATAATTGGTTTCCATTCTTACTGTTCTTCCAATTCATTCTCTACACTGGAGCCCCCTTTCTTAAAGCACATCAATAGCTTTCCATTTTATTTAAAGAATAAACACATAGCATAGCTGAATAACCAGGCTCATTGTGGACACCCCTCTTTTCTCCAGTGTTATCTCACATCTGCTTTATATAGTCCTCCTGGCCATCGCTGTGGATTTACTGCATTCTCTTCCACCATAGAGTTTTGAACGTTCTATTCCCTTCACCAGCTTAAATCGTTCTCTCTCTGATAGATGTGGGCTCAGGGAAGCTTTCTCTGATCTTCCAGACTAGGTCAGATTCTTTCATTGTAGACTCTCACAGTAACATTAACCATGATCCTGTCCTTGGGAATACTTTCAGGTTTGTGTGATTTTAAAATTAACATTCGTCTTCCCCGCTGAATCATAAATATTGGGGTGTTGTGAGTTTTTGCTCATAATTGTAACTCTGGAATCCACTAGATGTGCTTTAAACATATGTGTATCAATTTGAAATCAGGTGGAAAAAAGAGAGATTTGGCCAAATGTTTTTCTCACTGTGTCTGTTTCACCTGCTTAGAGCATTACGGATGCCTATGGAAACAAATTATTTTTACCAGGCTGATTTCTCTGTCAACATGTGGATTCTTATTTATACCACTTAACCTGTGCATTAAAAATGAAAATGGTGTGATGGCCTCAGGTATTAGAAAGCCATCCAGGAGGGAGTAAAGGTGGTGGTGATTGGTCATTATTTCTGTTTCTCTTTCAGCTGTGACTCCCTCCCCATTTTTATATAAATTGCACTCTTTGAAGATGGACACACATTTTTCTTTGCTGGTACTTTTGAATTTCTACCTAAAAATATGTTATAGAAATTATAGACTTCCTATGTAGCTCTGAGCTGAGAAATTTTTTAAAAAAAATCAATTTGTGTGTGTTTTAGTAGCTAGAAAAATACTTACAAATGTAGGGTTCTCCACATAGATTTCCTTTAAACACCGGTTCTTATCAAATGTTTATTGGTGTGTTTTTATAAATGATTACCAAGGATTTTAGTAACAGTGGCTCTTTAACAGTAATAAACAGTTCCTTTGGAATCTTACAGAAAATGATTCTGTTTGGGCAGCATATTATAGGGATTATTCTTGTTGAATACTGAGTTTGAAATGGAGACAAAATTCTTGTCTTTGATTTGATAGAACCCCTAGCTCTTTGTACTTTATACTTTGCTTCAAAAAAATATCCAATAAAAACCACAAATAGAATTGTTTAATTTTTGCACTGTGGGGCTAGGGTTTTTTTTCTCCCTGAAATTGTGGATGTGTGTGTTGTTGACTTAGAAAAATGGAATGTAAATTAAATTTTATTTAAAATTTATTGACCAGATAAAAAATACATTAAAATTCAATGTTTTGTTCACAAAATGACCCAGCAAGGCAGTGAGCAGAAAGAGCAAATAGTGGGAGTTGTCTAAGAGAAAACTGTCATGTTTAATCTTTGACCACTCACTCACTTATTCATTTAAAAACATTTGCAGGGGATTGATACCCAGAATATACAAGAAGCACATGGAAGCCAGAAAGGACTACCCAGAAAATACAGAAGAACAATTGTTAAATGATATAAATGGGCAATTTACAGAAGAGATATTCAATGAAAATAATAGTAAATAATAATAGCAAACACTCATTAGCACTTTTTTTTTGCACTAGCTTTTCTTCTTGGTGTTTAATTTTTAACCATTTAATTTCTCATAATAGAGGTATGATTATCATTCCTCCTTTACAGAGGAAGCAAATGAACTGCAGAATAATGAACTTGGATATTAAATCGAAATCTGGCTTCAGATCTCTTATATGTACATGGATTCGATGGTTTAGTGGTTAGGATTTGGTTCTTGTTATCAGAGATATATGTGTTAATGTAATATTATCTTACGACAATCAGATTTTCAAAAATGTGAATTCAGATAATATCAAAACGCTGGTGAGGATGGGAAGGTGGTGGGAGTGTGCACTGGGGTGTGGTTCTCGGGGAAACTGGGTCTGCCGATCCTGGTGTCTGGCATTTCTTGGACATATGCCAAGAGAAACTGTGACGTCACTACACATGGGGACATGCACTCGGATACTTATTTCATGGAATTTGGGGATGTGGGAAGTTGAAAGTACCATAAAAGTTCTTTTCTAAGGAAATGGATGCCTTGGTATAGTAAGACGGTACACTGCGGAATGCTCAGAAGCAATTAGCTACTGTTTATATTTAGAAACATGGATAGATCTCAGAATTAATTGCATCAACAAACAGTAAAACAGAGAATGAGACTGTAACTCAATATCGTTAAAAAAAATTAAACACACATATAATGCTATATGTTTTCTTAGATACGCTTACATGTAAAAACTGGTATGGTGGGTGGATGACAAGTACATAGGAGCATTACCAAGGAGAGAGCAGTGGTTTTGGGAAGAAGGAATGAAGGGATAAAAATCAAATATAAAATAGAAGAGGAGACATTCACAGGTCACTGATGAAAGTATGACATGACGTAAGCTCAGTGTGGGCCAACATTTAGTCTTGTTTTGTTTATCGTGATCTCTCTTGTGCCTAAATTAGTACCTGGGGCAGAGCAGGTACTCAGAGAAGTGAAATGGGAATGCAGAATGAATGTATTAATTAAGAAGAATGATCAACTCAGTTTTGTGTACCCAGAAGCCAATCAAAACTAGGGTTTCTCTTCCAATTTCTTATCTTGTAATTAAATACATTTTACATATAGGCACCAGGCCAGTTGTGGACTTACAAATGTGAATTAAACAATTATTTCTGCCCCTATGGGCTTATAATCTGTTTGCAGAGATTGAGTGGAAAACTATTTATAATGCCAAGTGTGATAAGTACTGTAAGATAAACATTTGCAGATTGGAATGAAAACACAGAGGAGGAATGCCTGAAGATTCATTCATTCATTCATTCATTCATTTAGTCATTCATTCATTCCACCAATACTAACTAGAGTTCCTGGTTTGTGCTCACTCCTTGTCTAGGTCTGGAGTGTACAGTGAGGACCTTTAATGGAATTCTTTATCTTCTAGGGAAACTGACCTTAATCAAATAGTCACACCAACAAATGGAAGGTTCAAAGTTGCTATTGTGTCAAGTGTTCTTTCTGAGAATTTATTTAAAAAGAATGAAACAAAACTTTAATCCAGATTTGGATTCTAAGAATGGTTTGCTTGAAGATGGGCTGGGATATTTGAGGGATTAGTACAAGTTACTTAGGAAGTAGTCAGGGATGTGGTAGAGTGGAGGTTGAGGGAGGTGTCAAGATGAAGTGGACCGTTCATGCATAGCAGGCTAAAGATGGACTACACAGACCTCCTAGACCTGCTTTTTCAGAGAAAATAAAGATTTTTTGATGGAGGTTTTATCATCAAACATGCATTCTAAAAAGACCCTTCTGGCTGCATTGTGAAGATTGGCTGTAGAGGTGAAGGAATGCATATGAGAAGTTGTGATGTCATCATAGTAGTTCAGGTGACAAAGATGGGATCATTTGACTTGGACAGCAGTGGATATGGAGAGAAGTGATAGATTAAAAATCTATTACGAGGTAAAATGAAAAGGGCGTTGTCATGGGTTGGATTTGGGATAGTGTGGGGAGGTAGAGGGGAGATAAAAAATGACCTGAGGAGGATAAGTAAAAACAAAGCCACATAAGATGCATCGTGGTAAAACCAAGAAACACCAAACTCAAAGAAAAACCTTAAGAGCAGGTAGAGATCATTTTGTGAGATGCATAACGACACTGTGGTTGCATAAAAAATCCATCGCTTTGGAGATGTATATAGTATGGGTGAAATGATGTAACGTCTGTGATTTCCTTCAAAACACTTTAGCAAAGGAAGAGAAAATATAGACAAAGTAAATTCTTGAAAACTGTCAAATCTGGGAGATGGTTATACAGGGTTTATTATACAGTTATATCTGCTTTCTGAAATTTTAAAATTATTCATGTTTTTAAAAAAGCAACCAAAGGGAAAAGAAGATCACCTATTAAGAAAGGAATGATCAGTGCACTTGTCATTAATGAAAACAGAGTCTCCTACATAGTGTAATACATACTTTCCAAATGTTTAGAGAAAATTAATCATGGCTTACCATATTCTCATTAAATTATTAATTATAAGGAAAGGCAAAACCTAGACATTTTCAGACAAAGAAAGACTGGGAGAGTTTTCTGTTTAAAGACCATTGTAAAAAGAATGATTACAGGATATACCCCAGGAAGAAGAAAATTTAACCCAGAACAAATAAAAAAACAAACAAACAGGAACAGATGCATAGATATAGAGTACATACTGATGGGGGTGAATGCATTCCAGGAGAGGGGGTAGAGAGAGGTGAAAGGGTGAAGAGGAATAAGAGGTACACACCTTTGTTATAAAAAGATATCATGGGGATGGTGTAGCATAGGGGGAATGGGCAATATTATCGTAATAACTTTGTGTGGTGACAGATGTTTACTAGACTTTTTATAGTTAAATCTTATCTTAAACAAAAGAGAAAGGCTTTGCAACATGTCTAACTAGGTTGTCTTTCCCCCTACCCGCAACCCCAGAGGAAAGCAAACAATTTAACACTAGGAAATTTATTACCATAATTCACTACCTTAACAGAACACAGGGAAAAAGAAGAAATGTATTATCTGAATAGATGTGATGAATGCATTAGAAAAATCCAACACTATTCAGGATACAATTCTTGGCAAACAATGAATAGAAGGGAACTTCCTTATCTTGCAGCAAGAATTATAGTCTGTAGTGAAACAGTAGAAGCATTCCCAATAAAGTAAAAAAATAAGATAAGGATGTCTTCTTTCACTGCTCCTAGTTGGCATTGTTCTAGAAATCCTGACTGAGACAAGACAACAGAAAAAAACACAAAACACAGTGCAAAGCTATTAGAATTAATTCAGAAAGTTTGCTTGTTTCAAAGTCACTTTGCAAAAATCAATAAGTGACTAATATTAGAAATATTTCTACATTATTTCTAATGATTAGAAATATGATTTTTCGAATCCCATTCTCAGTGACATCAAACCATCCAGTATCTAGAAGTAAATCTAATAGAAGATGTGTAAGGCTTATGTGAAGGAAGCAGTAAAACTTCAAAGTGGGATAAAAACTGAAATAATGAAGAGAGATTCCGTGGACATGGATGTTAAGAACTAATGTTTGAAGGCGTTAAAATAACATGGAAATCCAGGGCAATTTTTACAAAATCCCCAACAGAATTGTGTGTGTAAGTGTGGGAAAGGATCCTAAAATTCATACAGAATAATAATGAAGTTTTGGAAAAAAATAAGAAAAAGTACTGGTATTATTGGACCTCACAGCTTTTACTTGGTTTTAGTGATGGTATACTGTTGGCATGATGACATGATGACCAATAGGAAACCAAAGAGATCCAAGTATATGTGAGACCTTAGTGCTGTGCATGATATGGGAATTATAAATCAGTGGGAAAGGCAAGACTCTTCAACAAGTAATACTGAGACAAATGATTATTTCATACAGAAAAAAATAAAATGAGATGCTGTTTCACCTCATTCATGTACATACATTCCATGGGGGATCAAGCTCTGACTCTGAACAGCAAAAGTTTTAAATGTTAGAAGAAAATATAGGAAAAAATATTTGGACCTTGGGGACAGTGAAAGATTTCTTTCAAGAACCCCTAAAGGGAACATTTGATATTTGACTACATTCAAAGTTTTAACAAATTCTATTTGATCAGGGACATAATGTACAAGGCTAGCACAGACTGGAAGAAGATTTTTTTTTTCAAATTACACACTAGCAAATGATTACTGTCGAGAATATACAAAGGACTACTGCATGTCACGAGAGAAAAGATAAGTAAGCCAATGGAAGACTGAACAAAGGAGCAGGGCAGTTTGCAGAGGAGGAAAATATAAGCCCATAAACTTATAAAATGATGCTTTGCATCACCATTATCAGGAAGATTCCAATTACAATGAACAGTGAGACAGCATTTCATACTCATCGATTAACAAACATTTCAAAACACAGAACTTATGAGGGTGTGGGGAAGCAGGATAGACGTACATTGCTGGTGGGATGCGAATTGGTACGACTGCTGTGAAGAGAAGCTGTTAATACCCAGTAAAGCGAAAGGATGAATCTAACATGAGTTGGAAACATACCGAAGCCAGAACTTCATGGTCACGGTTAACTCTATAGAGGCAGGAGAGTGGGAAGAAGGGGGTGTATTCCCTCAAGGGAATTGTCATGTTATACATAGTTCAAAAAATATCTGAAGCAAATGTGGAAAAACTGTCAACATTATTTAAATCTGTTGGAGGGGGATATAGAGATAATGTACTTTTATACTGGATTTTTCTATAGTATTTCTATATGATTAGAATATTGGTAATTCTTTAAAGAAAGAGTTGAGTGGAGAGGCTTGAGGACTGTAACAATGGTTTTTAGGACATTTAGATGTAGCTCTTCCTGAAATGCATTCTCCCCAGAAACCTGCATCTGCATTTCTCACATCCTTACTTAATTTATACTTCTATTCAAATATCACCTTCTTTCTCAGTGAGGTTTTCCCTGGCCTTTGACATTTTCTAACTCCCTCCAATGTATTTTTAAGTTAAATACTCATTGTTATTTATCTTACTATATATTGTTCATATTTATTTATTTGTATTTTTTATTATTTGTATTATATTGTATTACTCATATTATTTATTTGTATTATTTGTGTATATCTGTCTTTCCTACCAGAATACATGGTAGGGGGTTTCTGTCTGTTTGGTTCACTTCTGTATACCCAGCAGAGGGCCTGGCACAGAGTAGAGTCTCAATAAATATTTGTTCAGTGAGTGAATGAACAAATGAGTTCTGAGTTCTGACCTTGGGTGGTGGAAAGCTGTCTGCAATATTGAAAGATACAGGAGAGAGAGGTGATGCGGGCAGGTTGCTGTGTTTGATTTGGTGGGAAGGTGACATTTCTGGAAGTGAGGTCAGCAGGTAGTTGGGAATCAGGGACTAAAAGGACAGATGGGCCAAACCAAATTGAAACTGAATCCAACTGAGCACTGAGCTCCTGTATTTACAAATAGATGGACTTGGATGTCAGTCTTGCTGAAGGAATTTGACCGGGCATAAAACAAATAGCTCAATAATAAAATTCTCTGAATTTATTCTATCTCCCTTAAAAAAAAAACAAAAAAAAAAAACAACACAAAAAACACCCTACAAACTGCAGTTTAGTTTACTACAAAAAAGGTCCTCGATCTCAGAGAGGGAGTAAACGATGCTGCTTTATCTATGGGCTATGACAGGATTAAATAACTTTTACTGGTTTCCAAACATTGGATCTGACTCATCTGTTGTTTATTGTTCATCGTACAGGGGAAAGGAAGATTAGTTGTTAGAGTTAAAAATAGTAACGGCCATGTTGAATGTATCTTCATTGAAGACTCTGATGTTGAAAGAGATTTAAGGAATAAGGATATATGTTTTCCTATGTGCTAGGCTATTGCTAAATATTTCTTTCTAGACTTGAGGTTTGTTTGCTGTGGGACTGAGCGAACAAAAGGCCCTCAGGTGACTTTAGGTCAGAAATGTTTCAACGTTAGTGTTCAATGTATATGATTCAATAGGTAAGTTTGTTAAAATGAAGACCCCCCACCCATCCACACCCCGCCCAGGGATGATTCAGAATTTCTGGAGTGTGTAGGCTCAGGAATCTGAATTCTGCACAGTTATCCCAGGTGATTCTGATGCAAAATGTAACAAAAGGACAACACTTGAAGGAAAAAAATTCTGCAGATGATTCTAGTTTTCACTCAACCATTTCACTATTTTGTGTGTGTACCAATTATGTGCAGGAATGTATTGTGTGCTTGGTAATAATATTTGTGAGTATAACAGGTGTGCCAACATTGGCAGTTTGAAAGCTATAAATCATTATATCTACAGCAGAAAGGTACAAAAAGAAATACAAAATGTGCTCCTACAAGAAGCTGAAAATCTAACATAAAACAAGCAGTGTGAAGATAGAAAATTATAATGCATTCATTTCCTACTGGTGCTATAATAAGTTTCTACAAACTTATGACTTTAATGCAACACAATGTATTCTCTTACTGTTCCAGAGGTTAGAAATCCGAAATGGGTTCTGCAGGACTAAAACCAGGTGTTGGCAGGACTCATTCCTTCTGGGGGCTCTCGCGGATGATCTGGTCCATGCCTTTCCAGCTTCTAAAACTACAGGTCATGTATCATAGAATTGTACGCATGACACCTATATAATCTTATCAACCAATGCCGCCCCAATAAATTTAATAGAAAGCCAACAAAGAAACAGAAAGCTACGTTCCGTGCATTCTATAGTTCATGGCCTCTTTCTCCTTTGCATCTTTCAGTTTCTCTCTGCCCCTGCCCGCCTTACGGCATTCTTCTTCTCCCTAGTCAGAACTTCCTCTGCTTCCTTCCTATAACCACCTTTGTGAGTATACTCAGGGCCCACCCGAATAATCCAGGATGATCACCTTATCTCAAACATCTAAACTGAATAAAAACTCAGAAGTCTCTTTTGGTAACATTCACAGGATGTAAGGATTGGGGCAAGGTATCTTTGGGGGCCATTATTCAGCTATATATATTATATATGTGAAAAATGTGACAGTAGCAGTGTGGTTATGGCAAAACCCTGCCCTTTCCTTGAAGTAACCGAAAGTAAGTAGAATTTGTAAACTCCACAGTGAAGTAGTAAATACTGTGCTTAGTACATACATATGAAGTGATTTGAAGAAAAGACTATACAGGTTGCCACCGTACCAATTTCCTTGCCTGAAGCCAAATGTAGTTGGAAGATGTCATCAATCTATTGTAATAGCATTTTAGTATTGGAACGGACAAGGACCTTCCAAGTTTATGGCCATTTTATGGGAGTCAGAACATGTTGTTGGTTCTCATGGGATGAAAGCCCCGTATTAGACACAGTGAGGGGTGAAAGAAAAACTGCAAAGGTGGACCTAATGCTTAAAGAACTTACACTCCTATATAGAGATGAGACAAATACTTCAAATATAGACGGTCTATGAACTATAGAATAAAGGCTACTAGGTCCAAAAGAAACTTCATAGTATGTAGCAAACCTGTCTCAGAATTCTCAGCAAGTGTTTTTTTTTTTTTTTTTTTTTTCATGAATTATTAGTAACACTCTTCGAAGGAAGATAATATAATACAAGCAGGGACCGGCCATTAGAGCAGCTTTATGCGTGACAGTACTCTGGAGTCTCCTTATACCAGTATTTGATGTGAAGTGGAATTTAGTATAAGGCTGGTTTTAGACCTCATTAACGATGTTTAAGTAATTGTTCTCAGAACAGCTATCATGTGATTCCAAGGCGAGACGCCTGGAGAGGCTCTGATCCTTGTTTCTGCAGTCTGTTTTTGTGAGAACAGTAGGTTTGGAGGTAGTTCTGGTTCTGCCATCACCACGTGACTCCTTCTTCGTCCCCATCCATTCCCAACTCCAAATTCTCCTCCTCCTCAGGACGAGTTCTTGGGCTACGCTGATGGCGATTGGCTGTTCTTGGCTGTTCTTGCAGTCAAAGCTACAGAACAAATTTTTCACTCGTACTATGCTTTCCTTCTCACTGGTCTCCCTGTCTCAATATGTCTCAAATCTATTGCCTAAATAATCTCCCTTTGTCATCTTCAATCACGCCACTCTGCTTCAGACTCAGAAGTGGCTCTCAGTTTCTCCCAGCAGCACACACTGGCTCTGCGCTCCAGATGTCGAGCCCGTCACGAGTTCTTGTCCGACGGCCTGCAGCGGGGCTCCGCCAGGCCGGCCCCCACCCCCAGCCCCTTCCCCAGCACCATCCAGTCTCTCTTTGTGTTTATGGGCTCATGGCAATACACACCAGTGCCTTGTTTCTGTCAGCATTTTGTGTGTACTTATTTCCTTTTTGCTTAGCAAAATAGAAAAAAAAAATGTCTTCTGAATTTAAATTAGATGGATGCTCCTGGGATTTTAGTTTCTTGTTTACAACATCCTCCCCTCTTTGTATTAATATGTTTGTCTTAGTGCCAAAAAGCACCTGCTCCCTTCGCCCTGGCTAGCTCTGTTTACCAATTTGTATGAAGAAACCCCCAAATCAAATTATCGTCTTAGAGGTGAATTAATTTAGCTTTACTGACTGAGAATTTAGTGACAACGCATCGTTTTGCAGTTATGAAGAATGGCACTGATTTTTCAGTTAGGTGAAAGGCAAAGTAAGCTTATTATTGTTATTATGGAGATATTTTAAAGCCACGAAATAATTATCATGTTTTCCGAAGTTCCTAATGTACTCTTGCGGTGTAAAATGTTCTCAGGGAATAACTCTGGGAAGCCAGAAGATTTATTTAACTTAACACTACCAAATTACAAATGTCAAATCAGAGAAAATGTTATTCAAGTCTTTAGTTAACAGGTGTACTACTTTTGTAAGTGATTTTTCTCCTCGTTGTTGTATGGTATAACTATACACTGTTTCACATAATAATATGGCAACTACCACAATTTATTTTTAACACAAAAAGTATTAAAACTGTTGAGAAGAAAGGTTTTAGACACAGAGATTTGATTTTACTGTCCTTGAAAGTGTCTCGATGATAAAAAAAAAACAAAACAGCCTTACATTTTCCATCTACAAAGTCATAATTTACTGCTAACCACATACTCATTGTACGTGTATTTTGTAAAGATAAATAAGAAAATCTATGAAGTATTTTAAATTATTAAAAGAAAATTTCCAAAATTATTTAGTATAAGATTTTATATTTCTGACAATAGCGTATTTGTTCACATTTTTTTTAACTGCATATGTATTTTTACCTTTGCTTTGACATTGTTCATACAGAGGAAGGTTAAACATTAGATGTAGGGATTAATAACTATTAGCTCATCTTTATTTCCATGGTGCTCTGTCCTTCCACTTACTCCCCACCTGCATGGAGAGGACTTCTGAAGTGTCCATGAAAATGAGGTCCACCTTCTATTCTCAGCTGTAAGACGTGGTTGCTGTGTCTTCTTACTGGACTGCAAGATCCTTGAAAGAGACCGTGTCTCTTTTGCTTACCTTTAGGCACTCACCAGGGGAACAGTGGCCTGACCATTAATAGATGCTCTTGGAATTGCAACTGAATAAATAAATGTCTCATTGATGAAATCCTTAACCAGTCTTTGGTATTCTTATTCCTTTTTTAAAAAAACAATATGTGAGAGAGAAACATCAGTCAGCTGCCTTCTGCACGCCCCCCACCAGGGATCGAGCCCACAACCCGGGCATGTGCCCTGACCAGGGATGGAACCAGGACCTCTCATTTCATGGGACAGTGCTCAGTCCACTGGGCCACATAGGCTGGGCTGGTATTCTTATTCTAAATTGCACAACTATTGGAGACAAAGTCAATTTGAATTAGTCTAAAGTTCCCCTCCATTATGACTCCCTTCCAAAGGATATTCTATCCTAATAAGGGCAACTGTCTGACACCAATGCCATCTCTCTCTCCCCTGAGAGCACAGATGGCATTTCATCAAGCTTGGTGCTTTCTCTTGCCAAGTGCAAATGTGGTCTCAGGATTCTTCCCCCCATGCCCTCCAAGCATCCCTCTCAGTCTTCAGGATAGCTGAAACTTAATTGCCACCCCTGCTTCTGTGAATAAGTGAGACGACTAAAGGGGTTGATGATATCTGCCTTTAGTATTTTTCCCCATTCAATGACTAAAATACTTGAAATTCTATTAAAAAATGAAACAAACATATTTTAAGTATAGAAGAGTTCAAGAAATTACAGAGTAAAGTCCACTGGGCCCAACAGACTTCTAATAGGAATACCTGTTTGGGGCCTTTAACTGTTCTAAGGGGTCAAAAATACGTAGCTATCCACCTTAGTTCATTGCTGTGATGTATTAGCACAGGGGTGGTACCATAAGAATATTTCTCTAAAGCCACTTCTTGTATTACATATTGACTATTACAGTTATTTCTCTCTAATCAGTATCAAGTTCACGGTGGTTAATGGGAAAAAAGGGGGAACATTCCAGAATGAAGGAAGGAGATTGGGAGCTGGGCAGTTGGTATGCGTTTTCAAGGGAAGTGAAAAATGCAAAGGAGTAAAAACTATCTGAAGATAACAGAAAAACCTGTTTATTATTTTCTTTTCAAAATAAGTGGGGACTGCATGAGAAGAATTTAGGCAAGGTGTGATGGACTAATCTCTCAGGCATAATGTGATATATGGATCGTGATAAACTATTACCTCTGAAAGGAACTTTGAGCTGAGACCCAGAGAAGTTAGCTGACTTTCACAAGTTGAAAGAAGTAGTTAGTGAGAAAGCTGAGTCTTGCCTCCCGGGGTGCTAGTTCCTAGTGTGATGTCCTTTCCACAGGACTAAATGGGCCGTTTGGTTCATATTAGTTGTTGGAAGCAGCTATGCAGAGGGAGAAATAAAGCCTGGTTAGCAATTTACATTTTCAGAGCCAGGCGCTTATCATGGAGTATCAGAAAATGCAAATAAACAGGTGTAATAAAATTATATTTCATTCCTTTTGAGTAATAACTATTTTTATGAAGATTTCATTTCCGTTATGATTAAGCAGAGCCTAGTTTACTTAAAAGAAGAAAACAACTGTGGTTGTTTTTCACAGTATAAAATTAATTATTGTATAGCAAACTCTTGATTACTCTTATAGGAATTACCCAGCATGTGAAATAATTTGGATACCCCCCCATCCTACAACTGGGTCTCACTAGTTTCAATAGGGAACTGGAGTGAGACAGGTACAGATAAAGAGAATGATTGCTGTTAAGTGAGATGGGACTACAGGTGGATTTGCTTGGTAGCTAAAGGACTCGTTCAATAGAATTTTAGGACCAACTGAATGGGTCCATCCATTTCTCTGCATCCCCACTGCCTTCTCTCCAGTCCAAACCACCCTTTTTCACTTGCACGTCTACGGTAGTTCTTGTCATTTCCTTTCAGGTGTTTCTATTCCTTTACTAATCCACTGTCTGCGCTGCATTTGATGTCGTTTGTTAAAACCAAATTCTGATCACACCAGTCTGTGGTTTAAAAATCTTTAAATAATTTGTCCATGTTCATAGTATTAAATTAATACTCCACAATTTGATATATGGACCATTCTTTAATATGACTTGAATTTTCTCTTTACTTCTCTGGTCTCACCTATCACTGTATATATCCTCATTTTTCTAACATTATCTCTCTGTGGGCTGTCCTTACAAGCAACCTCCTATATTTCAGTTCACTTGATATAGGTCATTGAAGTGATCCTTCTGAAATGCAGAGTAATTTTGTCACTTTCTGGCTTAATATCCTCCAGTGAATTACCACCACTATTATAATTAAGTTCTAATATTTACTGTTGCCTTTAAAGTAACTTATTATTTGGTAGCATAGTTTCCTGAGCACATGATATGACTTTGGTCTGGGATATCACCTTCCACTTGGTAGCTTACTACATGCAGCTTATCCTTCAAGACTTAGTTGAAACATGTCCTCCCCTGAGAATCCTACAGTTTTATCAAAGGTTCCTATTACATACTCCCTTAGGACCTGCACATACCTATGAAATTCACTCATCCATTCATAAAAAATTTGTTGACTGCCTATTATGTGCCAGGCATTTGAAAAGCAAATTAAACAAAATATTTTGATCTACAAAAATGGCCCCTTCATGGTCAGAACTAGTAAGTAAAAATTATTTCCCTCATGCAAGTCACATTCTTGGAAAATAGGCAACAAGAAGCAAAATGAGTAAGTCATTTTGTTAAATGGGGATAAATGCTACAGGAAATAATAAAGCAAGAAAGGAGGGTAGAAATTCCAGGGTGGAAGGGAAGATTTATTTATTTTTTTAATTCTCACCCGAAGGTATTTTTTCATTGATTTTTTTTTTTTTAGATGGAGTGGGAGAGAGGGGGGGAGAGAAACATCTATGTGTGAGACACATCGATTGGTTGCCTCCTGCATGACTCCGACTGGGGCTGGGGATTGAACCTGCAACTGAAGTACGTGATTGGAAATTGAACCTGTGACCCTTCAGTCCATGGGCCGACGCTCTAACTGCTAAGCCAAACTGGCCAGGACTGGAAGGGAAGATTTCTAACAAATGAGAGATATTTGTACAAGTATCTAAAGGGGTCTAGTGAACAAGCCATGGAGCTATCTAGAGGAAAATTCAGAAGCCTTGATGGGAGAATCTCTCTGGTGTATTTTAGGAAGGCAAAGGAAGCTAGTGTGTAAATGGGGCAAGGTTAGCATGGAGCAAAGTCAGAAATGAGGCCAGAGAGGTCAAGTGGACTAGGTTTTTATAGGGATATTGGGGCCCTAGTAAAAACTTGGTTTTTTACTTGGAATCAGATAGGAGGCCACTGGAGGAGGAAAGCATAAAAGAGTGATATGACTTGATGTGCATTTTAACAGAACATGTTGTTGCTGTGTAGAGGGCATACTTAAGGGAGTAAGGAACAAGACATTAGTACTAGAGCACTCATCTAGGCAAAAAATGAAGGAAGCTTGGAGCAGGGTATTGCTGGTGGGTTATAAAAAGTGGTTGGTGTTTGGGTATACTTTTAAGGTAAAGCCAAAAGGATTTCGTGACAAATTGTACATGGAGTGTGAGAGAAAAGGGGGAAAAAGGATGATGTTGAGGCATTGGGCTTAGGCAAGTGGATGGAAAGACTTTTGGAGTAGCAGGTGTGTGTGTGTGTGTGTGTGTGTGTGTGTGTGTGTAATATTAGGAATTTGGTTTTAGACATGTTAAGTTTGAGATGCCTAATAAATATCTTAGTGGAAACATCCAGTGGGCAGTTAAACTAATGAGTGTGGAAGTCAAGAAGTAATGGGATAGGTCTTCAGCGTCTAAATGAAATTTATAACCATGAGACTAGATGTCATAGTAGACAGAGAAGTGACGATATGTATGGACTGAAACCTGGGACCCTCCAACATTAAGTGAGAAGGATGGATGAGGATGAGGAGGAATCAGCCAGGAGACTGAGGAGTTGTCAATCAGATAGGAGGAAAAGTAAGAAAGAAGCCAAGCGAAGAAAGTGTTAGAAGGAGGAGGAATGATCGGCTATGTCATTTCTGCTGATAGGTTATGCGTGTGGAAGACTGAGAACTGACTGTTGGATTTGGCACCCTGGTGCCTTCAGTGACGTTGGCAAGAGCAGTTATGGTAGAGGAATGGGAATGAGAACTTTACTGTAGTGAACTGAAGAGTGAATAGACACTGTGTAAGTGGGTCACCACCCTACTTATACCTAAGGGCTTCTTTTCATTCTATAAGTGATCTAGGTTGGATGTTAACTTATATACTAACCCTAACTATATGGAAGAAAACACTTTCAAGGAGCATTGCTGGAAACCATAGCTGGAGAGACTGTGGTCACTAAGATTTTGTGTTTTTTTGTTGTTGTTGTTGTTCAGACAGAGTGGAAGGGAGAGAGAGGAAGAGAGAGAGAGAGAGAAACATCAATGTGAAAGTGACACATCGAGTGGCTGCCTCCTGCACGACCAACCAGGGCTGGAGACAAACTGCAACCGAGGTACGTGCCCTTAGCAGAAACCGAACCCTGGTCTCTCAGTACCGCAGGCCGACTCTCTAACTGCTGAGTCAAACCAGCCAGGGCTAAGATTTTGTTTTTAAACATAAGAAACACAACAAAATATGTTTGCTGATGAAAATGATGCAGCCTGGAGACATAAATTGATGTTATGGAAGATAAAGGGGAGCATTTTGAGAATATCTCTGAAAAGGAAGAGAGGATAGAATGTAGAGGGCTTGGCCTTGGATAGGGGCTCAGTCTCCTTGACTTTTCTAATGGGACGGGAGGCAGAGTACATGGCTGCGCTTCTCACATTGTATCTTATTGTTGATTGATTTGTTTGTTTTCCCACATATTGTGAACCTCTTAAGAGCAGTGGGAATAAATGTCTTGTTCATTTTGTGGTAGGAATTTTTATTGTTCTATTTCTATTCTCTAGTACAATGCCTGACACAGAGCATGCATACAATAAATGTTTGAACGAACAAATGAAGACACTGTGCTAAGCATGTGTATGTTTTATCGTCTCACTCAGATTGGATCACTTCCATCAAATCTTGACGACCAGATTAATTTAATTGTGTTTCTCCTGTCTTGGCCTCCAGATAACTTGACTAACTGGTAGAGATGATTAATAGGAACGGCTGTTTCTACCAAAATCAATGCTGCTTCCTAGGAGTAAAATGAGTGACCTTTTGCTGCATCATTCTGCAGTGGTCCTGGTTATGGTTTTAATGTGAAATCACTAGTTACTTTGACTTGAGCCTTCTGAAAGCTATCCATTGTCCTCGTGTCCATTTGTCATTTATGGTTTACCATTCATATGGCATTTGTCATTATCTGTTATTGTCGAAGTTACCTAATAAATGGAAAGCTCTGTGAGAATGGAGATTCCATTTTCCTTGCTTTTCTCTCTAATAATGCTTTGTACCATCTTCAGTTAGAGAATGTCTTACTCGTCTCTACGTTAAAAGTGCTTAGTCCAGGCCTGGCACAAAGCAGGTCTCAGACAAATGTTTGCTGAATGAATGAATACGTGAATGAATGGTTACTGTCTGTGTGTGTGTTGGCACCCAGACAGATCTTTTTTCCTGTTGGGTGCACCTATACCCCAGCCCTGATGGCTTTTCTCCTGATGGGTCATATCTGAAACCTTCTTCAAAGGACTGTACTTGGGCCACTGGAGCTGCATCAGACAAATACTTCAAGAACAAACGTACCTGGGATTTTTATGCCTTCCCCTTGGTAACCAGTGTCTAGTGACGGAGATGTAGGAGTTTGGGAATCCAAGTGTCATGCCTCAAGGTAGTGCAAACCTTAGAACTTCCTGTGGGATCAGGTTGGGGCCAGGACCTCACCTGCAATGGCACCTTGCTTGGCACATTATTCTTCCCTAGCTTGCTTCCCAGGACTCCCTTGTAGGTTTCTCCTGGGAACATCTCCTTAGTAGATCACCTGTATACGCATCCTTTCTTTAGGGTCTGCTACTTGGGAACTTGACCTAAGACACTGCATGTTTATAAGCAGGTGATGTCAGAGGCCGGGAGTGATACCCAGTCTCTCTAAGAGTGTCACGTTTTGCTGTTATAGGTAGTGTCTGCACCACCAACTCAAACTGTAGATCACTGACTGTAAACTAAATGTGATAGTTGATTTGGTTTTTGGGTGGAAAGTAGCTTTCCAATTTCAGTAAATAAATGTTACTGAATTTAGGAGATATCTTACTGAATTACAAGACTGGCTAACATAAAGTCAGAGTGTATTTTTTAAAACTTTCTGCTCTTTTTGATTAAGCACATCTCTGCCGTCTCTGTTCTCTCTCTTGAAGCAAGCGTAGTAAAGAGTTGATTGTATAATCAATTTTTATACAATCGAGTGCAGCTTTCTTTTGTCTTTCTGTTGAATATAAATATCCGTTTACACACACCGAGTAAACCATTTACATTTTGAGTTATTTGAAAAGAACACAAACTCCTTTATTTGTAAAATGCGATGGGAAGTAATGCATTTTAGAACTGAAAAGAACTTTAGTGACCAGCTGGTGGCCAACACCTTTATTCTATAAATGAGATCATGTGGGACCCAAAGAGGGTAAGTAATCTGTTCACCACCACCCAGCGTGGTCAGTAGCGGAGCGGAGCTGCAAGCCAACTCCCAGGCTGCTGTGCTCGCCACTGCTCCACAAACACATACTTGTTATTCACAGAATTGATATGAGGATTAGGGACCACATCTGTGAAAATTAGATTTAGCCTTTGGAAAGAAAGATGCTAGAGAGCGTTATGAAAGCTTTATGAAAACTAATCTCATTTTAACCTTTTCTGTACAATTGTTAGTTTTGTTCAGTTTTATGTCATTTGCCTCAGGCTCCTTTTTGGCTAAGGACGAGATAATATACAATGCTTGATTTAAAAATCAATATTAAGTATCCGGACTGTGTTAGAAACGTGAATTACTTCAGCTGGTTTTTTGAAGCTCAGAGCAGTCGCAGACTGCTTTCCAGAATGGCAGTCATTTATGTTACATGAAACATTTTCTATCCCTACTTTGCATATTGGAAATAAGGACAGTTAGTTCCAAAGAAAAGAAGAAAGCATAACTTATATTTCTGTTCAGCTCAGTAATACGTCCAAAGCTGGATGCAATGTGTCTTTAACAAACCATGAATTTTCTCTCCTGCCGAGCCATTACATCCTGCCTACTTGCAGCAGTCAGGGAACCATTATACTAATCCACCATACCTCCCTATCTCTAGCAAGCACATGTAAGTGATAACTTTGAATATTTATTTTGATGCAAGGTGTATAAATCTCCTCTATGTCTTCTTGTAGAGCGAGGAAATTGTGACTTGCTCAACTTGGTTCCTTTAATTGTTTGAGTTTGGTTCTTTTAGCCATGGCACGCTTTGATATGGGAATAAGAATACTGTTTAATTTTTGTAGTTATGCAAAGTGATTTGTGTAGATTCATATATGCAGGGAAGATAAAATTTGAGTACCAAAAGGCTAAAGTAACTTTTATATATATTTTTAATTAGGTACGATTATATGCACGACCCGATGCTATCAGAAGAGGATCCGGGGACTATGCTCTCCACATAACAAAGAGATTAATAGAATTCTATGAAGACTACTTTAAAGTGCCCTATTCCTTGCCAAAACTGGGTAAGAATTTTCTTGGTTATTTTACTGGAAGGGGTACATGAAGGTGGAATTTCTTCATGCATTTATTGGAGATATTCAGAAGCACAAAAATTCCTAGGGTTATGCATTTTGTTAAAGAAGATGAGCATGAAAATAATTTCTTCTGAAAAGGTAAAATAAAATGTAATGTTTTTGAAGTCTTGCCCCAAACTGCTCCTAGGAATGAAGACTGGCATCATGTAAGTTTCAGATTCTGAAAGATAACCCCCATAGATATAGTTTGTTGAATATGTACTGGGAAGGGGTATTTGCCAGCATCTCATTGAATCCTCACTACTGCTATTTGAGTGGGTACTGTTACAATTTCCACCTAAGGGAACGGAGACCCAGGGAGTCTTCCATTTATTCAGATAGCCAGTAAGTAAAGAAGCTGGGATTTCAAGCTAGGTCTTTATGACTCCCAGACATAGTCAACATTTTCTACTCATTGATTTGTTTCTTTCCTAATTCTCAGATATCAGACCTGAGTGTCTTAGTTATCCCTTTCATTATTTTTGTTCAGTTGTATTTCAAGTAAGTTATGGTAAATGGGATATAATCAAGAGAGAAGAGGAATTTTAACGGTGGAGATTGTGTTCACCATGGATATGCTTACATTTCCTTCTTTTACAGAGTATGTTCAATATTTTTTTTGTTGAATAAATAAATGAATGAATTTTATTTTCCTAATTTAAATAAAGTGGCTGCTTCGGCAGGGGAACAAACTCTGACTTTCCAGAAAATTTGGAAAGGTACACCAGCCATTAGAAATGCTGAAGTTATTTTTCCTTCTCAGAAAACCTGTGTTGAAAAATTACATCACAACAGTTCTTGTACCCCTTCCTTTCTCTCCATCCATTTTCCTTCCCCAGAGCATTTTTGATCAGCATCCACATAAATGTTATTGCTCGTTGGCAAGAATAAAGTGCTTATCTGATCAAAAATGTTAGCATTTGAACCACAGGTTCTCACTCAGGAGAACTGAGCCTATTTCATTAAAGTACCTGCCTGCTGTGTAGCTTTATTGGTCTTACAATGAGTAGTTCAGAGAGTAGATAAAATAAGTTGATATTGTGATCAGTGGGTGTGGCATATACTTTTAATGAGTGATATGATAAAATTCTGAAGTCTTTTTGAAATATAGGATTTTAGAATCCATACTATTTAATTTGAAATAGGATCTATGTTTTATTTTATTTTATTTTTTTGTTCGGTCTTCTGGTCTTCTCTCTTTCTTTTCCTCTCTGTATCAGCTTCCCTATTGGAATCCATTACAGCCGAAACCCCCTGGTAGGTACCCTCGGCAGGAAGAATACCTGACCTCATTTGCATGGGAGGGGCCGCTGTTCTGTTCTCCATGGGAAACTGACTGGGAACTTCCCAGCTTGACCCTAATGTAAAATTCACAAGAGCTTATGTTGCAAGTTCAGCAAGAGAAATAAAATGTGAATCTTTGTCCCCTTCAGACCAGTAATTAGGAGAGGAATTCAATTGATAACTTCAGGGGGTTCCCTGTGACTGTCAGTGGCAGCGGGAAGCATTTCTGGTCGTGTGTTTCACTCACAAGTGAGCCATGCCAGCTTTCATCCGCGGAAAAGAGCTTCAATCACAGTTGCTCTGACTTGTTAGGCTACCTTATGGTGTGTATAATGGAATGATTTGACTTACCCCAGCACACTTCTTTTTATGTATCTAGGGGAGTTACCATAGCCTGTGGCATTTTGTAAATTTCTCCTAAAGTTCTACATATTTCACATATCTATAGATATTTAGATCTCTATGTTAATGGATTTATAAATATATGCTTTCTAAATACTCCCTACGTAAAAATTTCTAAGCCCAGAAGCATTCTGACAAATCCTTACTTTCCATTGTATATTATGAATTATATTTTAAGTAAATTCTTTGGAAACCAACTCAGTCTTTGTTAATGGTACATGTAGATGTATTGATATCAGCAGTACCTGACTTGAGCCTTTAGTTCCAAGATGGTCTCCTTTCCTTTCCTTTCCTTCCTTCCTTCCTTCCTTCCTTCCTTCCTTCCTTCCTTCCTTCCTTCCTTCCTTCCCTCCTTCCTTCCCTCCTTCCTTCTCTCCTTCCTACCGTCCTTCCTCCCTCTCTCCTTCCTTCCTTCCCTCCTTCCTCCTTTCTCCCTTCCTTCCTTCCTTCCTTCCTTCCTTCCTTCCTTCCTTCCTTCCATCTCTCCTTCCCTCCCTCCCTCCTTCCCTCTCTTCCTTCCTTCCTTCTTTCCTTAAGCATTTGTCGAGTGCTTCCCATAGGTACTTTTCTATGTGATGGGGGCACAGCAGCAAATAAAAAAGACAAAATACCCTCACTCCTGCGGCTTATGTTTTATAAGTAGAGGCAGACATTAAAGCCCTTAGTAACACACATAGTGTATCAGATGGAGATAAGTTCCATTAAAAATAAAGCTAGAATGAAAGACCAGGAAGTGTGTGGAGCAGATCAGGTATAGAAAAGGGCTGAATCTTTTAAATGGGTCAATAGAGATGGCTTTATTGGGACTTTTGAGCAAAGAACTCAAGGGCATGAAGGAGAAAGCCAGGTGGATATTATGGGACAAAGACTGTAGGTAAAGGGGAAAATGTATCCCAACTTTGAGATGGAGCTTTGTTGGCATACTTAAGTAACCACAAAGAGCAAGTGTGACTGGAGCAGAGTAAAGGAGATGAGGTCAAGGTGAATAGCAGATCATGGAGAATCCAGCAGAATGTGGTAAGGACTTTGGCTCCCTCCCCTCCCCCCCCCCCCCGGGTGAGATGGAAATCAATTGGCCAGTTATTAGCAGAAATATTACACAATCTGGTTTCTGTTATAAAAGGGTTATTCTTGTAGCCAGGTTGAATTCACTATAGGGCAATAGTTCTCAATTAGGGTAGTTTTGCCCCTCAGGCAGTTGGCAGTATCTGGAGACATTTTTGTTTGACACAACTTGGGGTGGGGGAGGGGCATGGTAGAGTGTGTTCTATTGCCATTTAGTGGATAGAGGCCAGGGATACTACCAAACATCTTACAATGTACACGGCAGCCTCCTATAATAAAGAATTATCTAGCCCAAAATGTCAATAGTGCTGAGACCGAGAGAGCCTGATAGAGAGGGGAAGGTTAGAGGCATGAAAGCAGTTAGGGATATATGGCAAAATTCAGGCACAATATGAGAGTTGCCTGGTGGACTACGATATTACCATTGAGGTAGTCGGAAGTGACCCAATTCTGGGTGCGTATTGAAAGTACAGACAAAAATTCACTGCTGACAAGGCTGTGGGATGTGAAAGACAGGCACCAAGGGCAAGTCCAAGGTCTCTGGCCAGAGAATTCGAAGGATGGAATTACCTTTTACTAAGACAGGACAATTGTGGGCGGGGATAGTATTTGAGACTAACATGTCTATTCAACATTTAGGTGGCACCTTGATGTTTGTGAGAAATTCTAGTAGACCACTGAAGTTGTAAGTACGGAATCTGGGTGAGTGACCTGGCTGGAGAAGTTGGTTTGGCTGCTTGTCGGGATGGTCAGGACCACCAAAGCCATGAGAGTGGGCAGAAAGGAGCATAAGAACAGGAAGGGACTCGTCCAGCATTGGTTCTAGAGATTAGGAGCCCATAAAGGCTACTGGTTGAGGTACTAAGAAAATAGATACAGGTGGTATTCTGGGCTTCTAATGAAGAAAGTATTTCAAAGAGAGCAGATGATAAATTGTGGTAAGTCCTGTTAGGTGAGGACTGAGAACTGACCATTAATTGGTGCTAGCCATTTGGGGGTCACTAGTGACCCTGACAAGAGCAGAGACCCGATGGGTGTGTTCAAGAGCAAATGGAGGCAGGGCTGGGGAGAGGAAAGTGGAGATGGTGAATATAGGCCACCGATCAGCATTTCTGAAAGTTCCCAGTGAAGAGGGTTCTGGGAATAGGGGCAGAACTGTTTGTGTTCTAATAATGCTCACCTCTGGATAAGAACTGTTTCTGTGAACTAACAGCATCCTTACCTCACAGATCTGTCCTGGTTCCAAAGCATGTCTGGGGAGATGTGGAACTTGCCTCTTTCTTTGATTTGCACTAGAAAACCAAAAACTGAAACAAACAAGAACACTCTCCGCTGGTTAACCTGGATTTACTGAAGCTTTGGAGGGTTGTGAACATCAGCATGTTCCATTGCAAAAACCAAACAACAGGGAAGCCTTAAAATGTAACATGGGAGCCTTCTTTTCTTAAAATTCCCTTTGCCATTCTGTCAGAAACTCTGCAATATCTTCCCTCTTCAATCTTCCCAAGTTCTTTTTCAATTCCAGTGCCTAATCGTTTAACTCTCCCTACTGTGGCGTCATCTCATGCTGGCTTATCTCTAAGGATTTGAGTTTCCACACCAAGTGGTTTATCAGAAAATTCCCTAAGAGGAATGCTCATGCTCACTATTAGGGCAATACATGTTTTCTCTCGTTACATAGGGATGTTTTCTTTAATGTCTTTAAGTTGAAATATGCAGCCAGTGTACCTGTGGAAGGATATGTTTTTAAATCTTTAAATTAGGTAATTAAGAGTATCTGTATGAGGTTCCTCTGTCTTGGTGTGAAGTTGTAACAAGAGGTATGGAGTCTGTCTGACAGAATACAGCAGTCTTCCTGTATAGTATGTGTTCTGATTTCATGAGAGCACTCTGAGGCCTGGAGGTTTACTTGAAAAGCAGGTTGTTATAAACATATAAAAAATTAAGTTATCTTTCCTCTCATCCCCAAACATATTGACCACAATTACACAAACAAATGGGCTTGTGTTTACTAAATGTGGGCCACTCTGAGGGCTTTGTCCATGCTAACCCATTTAATGTTTGTCACTGCCTTTCAGGTTGTGCCTGTTATTGTCTCATTTTCCACGTGGGGAGATTTAGGCCCCCTCGGACTAAGTGATGCCCTCTGATCCCACAGCAGGGATTAGTGGATTTGTAATTCAAACTCAGGCTGCCTGGCTTCAGCATTTTAAGATTCTGATGAAACAGATTTCAGAAATTAGGAGAATTTGGAGATTAAAATATAGGTCACTTTAATAAACTAGATAATCTGATTGCTAGAGGTATAATGTAATAGTTATTTTTGTTAATTTCATATTAATGGTTAAAATTAAAATGTGGTCCTTGAAGAAATTTTGAAAACTTAAAAGTAAAATAAAGAGGCACCTGTCTTATAATTTCATCAACCAGAAGATATATTTGAATATTTGAAATGATTTTTCAACATAGATGTTTTATAAATTAATTAAGTGGCAGAGAAAGTGACAGATTTGTATTGGAATATTTTGTTACCCTGTTTAGATTTCAATTAATTGTGGCAGATAGCCTTCAGTTTCCTTTCGCTGCTACTTTGTAATTTGTAAATCAATGTTTTGTAAAGGAGTTTGCTTGATTGGTTTTTTTTTTTTTTTTTTTCCCAGACAGCATGCTTTTATGAAGAATTCAATATCTACCTGGCACAGTGCTGTGATTGAGGAGGGAGCACAAGTATTTTGTTACAAGAATTTCTGGTTTCAAGGAGATTGTAGTTTTGTCGAGGAGAGAATACAATATTTATAGGAATGAATGGATTAGAGACTCATGCAATATGGAAGCAGCAGCATTTTGTAGGGCAAAAATATACTACCATGTTAAGAATGTGGGATCACTGCAAAATGTGGTAGGAGTGAAGTACACATAAAAAGAAGCCTTAAATGTACTTGAGTCTAATAGAGGAAACAAGTTTAATTGGAGGTGGAGAAGAAAGGGGAGAAGTCATCTTGAGAATTGTGTAGTAGGGAAAGCCCATGGATAGCTGGGCTCTAAGTATCATATTGGTGGAGTCTACTTATTTTTCTATAATGCAATAGATGAGTTAAGGGAAATGTTGCCATATTCAGTTCCTAAATAAGACAGTCCAGCTTGAATGATTGAATTTTGTTTAAGCTATTACAGATACACCTGTTTGTTTTTTAATTTTTAAAAACTTAATTAATTTATTTTTGTTACAGATGTTTCTCCTTCCCCCCCCCCACTGATTCCCTTTTCCTCCTCCCTCCCCCCACTGTCTCCAGCTTTGTTGTCTATGACCTTTGTTCATGCATATTATGCATATAAGTTCTGTGGTTTATCTCTCTCCCACCACCCCCTGTTCTGGGGATTGTCAGTCTGTACCCCACTTCCACGTCTCTGGGACTACCCTATTCCTCAGACTGTTATGTTCATTATATTCCACAAATTTTGTGATGGCAATGCTGATGACGATTTGCTATTTGCAAGTAGTACAGTTTTGGAGTTTTTTTCTTTCATAGAATATTTTCATTGACTGCTAACCATTTCCTCTGTGATGGTTTTTTTTTTTTTTTTTAAGTTGTAGATATATTTTTGTTTTTAATTTGAGGTGGTAATTACATGAAACTATTCCCATTTTAAACATGCATCTCATAGTTTTTATTTGAGATTTTAGTTTTAAGTATGATTTCTTTCCCCCTGCTTTTGAT
Source organism: Molossus molossus (assembly GCF_014108415.1). NCBI lineage: Eukaryota > Metazoa > Chordata > Mammalia > Chiroptera > Molossidae > Molossus > Molossus molossus. The sequence goes on along the minus strand of NW_023425345.1, from coordinate 60,815,624 downwards.
TAGATAAATATTGAATGTGATGTATATGCTTTGCTGACAGCCTCGAGTAATACTGCCTTTCAGAGAAAATATCTGCAGGCTGTGTAGAGAGTCTGGTCTACCTCTGTATAATGCCAATTCACTGCCAAGCATTTCCTTCAGCTGGAACTGCTCAAAATATTTGAATTTGCACTGAAGCTATTAAAAAATATGGTTCCTGGTAGAAAGAGACTTAGGATCTCTCTGTGGGTGAACATTATTACTGCGTTCTAAGGGCATCAGACGAGGTAGCTCTTTGTCTTTCCAGTTTTCCAGGTGCTGTGGAGAAATACGTTTCTTCAAAAGACTATCCTTTTTCCCTGTTCGGAATAAAGTAGTCTCTTCCTATTTTATGAAGGTAATTTACTTCCAAAAACCCCTTCACATAGTGATTTTCTCATAAACCAAAGTAGCAGGTATAATTTCTTTTGATAGGATATAGTTTTCATACGTTCCTAATCCCCACTCTGATAACCCTTGGTACTAAAACACCATAAACTCCTATTAAAATGGACATTGTTACTGCAATATTTAACAGTTATTTTAACGCAATTTAACAAGGCATTTTTCCCCTTCATTAATTGTTCTATAATATAGCTATTTAACTGATTTTATGAAGCTATTTTGCAGCTATTACATGCTATACAATTCCAAGACTATACTAACAAACAAAACATATAAATATATAAGATACTCAATGTTTATGATATTTAATTACTAATGTAAAAAAGAAATAAACAAAGAATGCTAAAGAAGAAAGAAATCAATAAAAACAGTACATTTTAGTGGGACTGATGCATGAGATTATTACTGCTATAAACTTGCACACCACAAATACACCAAGTGAAGAATTTAATGCAGCACAAACCAGCTATAGAACTGAATTAACTGATTAATTCAACAACCACTTATTGAATAGTTACTGTGCAACTTTGCACTTGCAATGATAATAAATGGACTCTTCAGCGAGAAGCTTAAGATCTAGTTGAAGAGATGTTTTTTGTTTTATTATTTTGCCAGTGTGTCAGTATCGTTACATGTTCAATTTGCTTACCGCCACCCTCCCTCCTTCTCTGATGTTAAGAATTTCAGACTTTCACAACTTTGGATTTGCTTCTAAATATATTTTCACTAATTCAATAAGGTTTTTGTAAGTGATCATTTATTCTGAAAGTAAATGCACTTTTAGAAAGTCCTTAACTTAATCAGGGCATATTTACAAAGAAGTCTCCAAGTTACTGTTTTATGTATTCCAACAGAGGTATTTGGCCCTTACAACTTGGCCATTAAATTAAGAAATTACTATTGTAGTCATTGCATAAGTCTTATGTCATATAATCTGCTACTTCCTTGTTGCCATGGATCAATGGCATTGCTGATCCCATCTTCTCTCACCTGCTCGAGGACATCACTTCAGCAGGTCTCCCTTCTCTCTCCTGAGTCTTTAATTTTCCCTCTTTATTGGATCCTCTGCCACAAACATTAAAAATAGGGTGCCATTTCTCTCAACTTAAGCACACACATGCACACTCGGTCCAGCTACTGTAGCATTTCTCTCCCTCCTTTTACAGCTAAACTGCTGGAAAGTGTTGTTGTCCATCTGCACTGACTCCAATTTTTCTCTTTCCCTTATTTCTCAAATGCTCTCTGCAGCAGGCTTTTGCCCTGAACACTGTGCTGAAGCTGCTCTTGTCAAGGTCGATAATGCTCCACATTGCTAAATCCAATGGTCAAGTCTGTCTTCACCTTGAACTCTCAGTAGCATCCGTCACAGGTGTTTTCTCCAGCTCCCTGAAATACATTTCTAGCTGGTCTTCCAAAGCAACACATTTTCCTTTGTAATTTTTTTCTTCAACTCACTGGTGGTTATTTTCAAATCTATTTCCACCCTATCTCCAGTGGCTTAATACTGGCATATCCCAGGACTCAGGTTTTGGACCACTTTCTTTTCTTTGTTACCTACATTGGTGTGACTTCATCCAGCCTCATGACTTTAACTACCAACTGCTGATGCTGGTCATTTCCGAATTTACAGTTCCAGCCTGGTTCTCTGGATGTTTGGATTTACTGAATTCTTGGGAAGGATACTGAACCTATCTGGTGATGGTGCCCCCCTGCTTAAACACTCCATTGGCTCCCCATTAGTAATAGAATGGAATCCAGAATTCTTCTTTTAGCCTGCATGACCCCTGAGGATCTGGCCCCTTGAGGCTACTCTAACCTTATCTCCCATGGTCTTCCTCCTCACTCCCCCTATTCCAACGGGGGTGCCTACCTTGCTGTTCCCTCCACATACCAAGCATGCTCCAGCCTTAGGCCTGTACACTCCTCTTCCCTTAGTCTAAAACACCTTTCCTTCACATGTATGCATGGCTGAAATACCACCTTTTCAAAGGGGTCTTCTTCGACACTCTTATTTAAATCACAGCTTTGCTGATCACTTCTCATCTCTCTTCCCTGATATACTTTTCTCCATAGTACCTGTTATTATTATTTATTTTTTAATCCTCATTGAGGATATTTTTTTCCGTTGATTTTTAGAGAGAGTGGAAGGGAGGGAGGAAGGAAAGGGGAGAGAGAGAGAGAACCATCAACGTGAAAGAGACACATTGATTGGTTGCCTCCTGCACATGCCCTGGCCAGGGCCGGGATTGAACCTGTGACCCTTCAGTGCCTAGACCAACTCTCTAAACATGGAGCCACACCGGCCTGGGCACACCTTTTATTATTTTTTATTATGTCCCCTGGCATGTATTTTATTTATTCTCTCTTTATTATCTGTCTGCAATTCCTCTTTCTCCTCCCCCCGCTCCAGATGTAAGCTCTGTGAGAGCAGACATTTCTCTGCCTACAACTGTGCGTGTGCCAAAGAATGAATAATCTTCAACTTAACCATATTTACCACATCAGAGAGGGAGAGAAGGCAAAGCTTTGTGAATCAAATAAAATGTGATTTTAAAAAACAGAATAAACAAAATAATGGTGTACCTTGTTGACCTTAGACAGACAACCAGGTCTTTCTCAAGCAAAATGGGTTTATTTGGGAACAACAAAGAATTGCAATTTAGGACTAATGTCATAAAACATGCAAGACCAAATAAAGACAGGAAAGGAATGTTCTTCTATGAACTTAGGAGCAGCTGTTGTAAATGAAAAGTTCATTGGAGGAAACTGAAAGTTCGAAGTAAAGTGACTTTTCATTGGCTGAGCTATGGCTGTCTCCCATTGGCTGAGCTGTTACTGGGCAAGGAGGAGTCTTTTCTTCCTCCTTCTGAAGTAGTAATGTAGTATCTCTTCCTGTCAGAGATGCCAGGGACTTCCCTTTCTATCAGGTCAGTAGTTTTTATTGAGTGACACGGGCATGAGCGATCACTTTTCTAGGCTCCTGACTCCATTTTAAACAAAGTTTCTGTTTATTAATTTTTACAACCTTATAAACTGCTAAGGAAACTTTTTTTTGTGTGGTTAATATAAGTGAAAGATGAATTAGCTATAGTTGTAGCCACTTTCTCATTAAAGATCTGTATAAAGGTGTTTCTTGGTGAAAATGGGTGAGTTGATACCTAGAAGAAGTATCGAGGATCTTTTGGTTTATTAACATGGCAATTCTAGAATGAGGCTCTTAAGTAGCTATACTTTGTACTTGAAATGACTTTGCAATCTGAAAATGAAGTATCTAGTTGTCTATCAGCTCATTTCTCTCTTGTTCTTTGAAATGAGGACTTTTGTTCATGGATTTGACAACATTGTTGAGTATGTTAGATACTGTCCTGTTAGGTCCTGGAGAATCAGCAGCTAACAAAAGAGACAACAGTTTCTGTTACCATTGGCTTTATATTTTAGTAGGGGAGAAAGGTAAACAATGAAATAAATATGTAATGTTAGAAATTTATAACTACTCTAAGGAAAATAAAGCTGAGAAGAAATGTCAAGGGTTGCAGTTTTAAACAGGGTGAATGGTCAGAGAATGCCTTGCTGAAATGGTGACACTTGATTCAAACTTTAAAATAAATCCAGAGACATGGAAGTAGGGAACAGACTGACAAACCTCAGAGGGAAGAGGGATGGGGGGCAGGAAGAGATAAACCGAAGAACTGATATGCATATATGCATAACCAGTGGACACAGACAACAGTGTGGTGAAGGGGTGGGGGTGGAGTGGGGAGGAGGGGTCAAGGGAGGAAAAAAGGAGGGGCATCTGTAATACTTTCAACAATAAAGAAAAAAAAAAGAGTGAGGGAACAGCGTCTGACTTGCTGAAGAAACAGCAAGGAGACTAGTGTGCCTGGAGCAGAGTGAGTGAGACTCAAGTCCTCAAGGTGGCAGCAGCAGGTGGTGAGGGACCTTGTTGGTTGGCTGTTGAAAAACACACACACTTGTTTTGAGCAGAGACATTGCCCTGGTTTATTTGGGCTGGCATAACAAAATACCGTAGACTGGGTGGCTTCAAACAACAGACATTTATGTTCTCACCGTTCTGAAGACTGGAAGTCCCAGATCACAGTGCCCTGTGGCCGCGCGCTGGCAAGAGCTCCCTTCCTGGTTGGTGGATGGTCGCCTTCTTGCTGTGCTTTCACTTGGTGCAGAGGAAAAGCAAGCTCTCTAGTGTTTCTCCTTATAAAAGTCCAACCCTCATGATCTCATCTAAACCTAATTACGAACCTCCCTGAGATCCTGTCTCTCAATACCATCTCATTGGGAGTTAGGGCTTAAACATGTGAGTTTTGGGGGCATATAGTTCACTTCATTGCAGGTGTGCTCTGGCCTGAATTACATTTTTAAGGAATCACATTAGCTTCCTCGTGTAGACCAGACTGAGGGGGAGGGGAAAAGGGAGGTCAAGGCCTAAGTGGAAAGAAGCTGCTGCAATAATCTGAAACATAAAGCTGTATTGAGCCAGAGTGGTAGCGGTGGAGATGGTGAGAAGTAGGCAGATTCTGAATATATTTTGGAAGGAGAATCAACAGCGTTTACTACATCACAAAAGGATTTCAAATGAAGCTTTGATGGTAGTTCCTCTCAACTACAGTTTAGAAGATGGTGACAAAGCGAAATCTATGAGCTTTCTTTCTCCCCCCGCTGTGGCTGACTTTTCTGTGTCGCTACAATGAAAGGGAGCAAGCTTTTCATGCCTCCTTCTCTCTTTCTGTTATTTGAAATTAACATAGCAAGGTAAATGATTTGCATTTTCTCTCTTTTCCAGACAGAGCAGCTATATTTAGAACAAAATAATGGTTGTAATAATCCTCTTCTGGGAGCGTGTTGCTTCCTTCACTGTTCATTGGTCAGTCTGGAGTTAATTATAGGCAAATAGCAATCCCAACCCCTAGAGAAAGGGAGGAACAGTTCATTAAAGTCTAGGCTGAGGATTACTGCTGACAGAAGCACTGCCAGTCGGGCAATTTCAAAAGAAAGGTGACCATTCCCGTAAACTTGAGAGCTGAAGTAGCGTATATTGAGATCAGAAGGTTTTTTTTCAAAACAGCTTCATTTCAAGAAACTGAAACTGAGGGATAGTTATGTAAATTAAGGTTAAACATCTAAAAGTCAATTAAGGCAAAATGCTCTATCAGAGAGAAATAGTTGAAAAACACCCCCCTTCCTTTTCTTCATTCCAGTGTAATTGTGAACTTTTCGGATGTTTCCATTGGGAAGCTCTGCAGAGATTCCTTATTGATTGATTATCACTGCTAAGGTTTGGGAACTTCAAATGGTCAGGGCATGATCAGGGCATCTCTTTATCTTTGGCATTGAAGTCTTTTGATCTTATCAGATAATGAAGGCTAATAAAAATCTGTGCTGCAGACCACAGACTATCTACTTATAATTTTGTAGGGTCAGAAGCACACATGCTATTGTAACCCGAGTGAGGTGTATACTTACAATGTGGGTGATGGGCCCTCAGCAAACCATGTAAGATTCAACTTGGATGGATATTGAGAGATTATTTGAAGAAAAAAGAACTTACAAAAATTTCTTGCTAAAATAAAAGTGACATAATTATTTTAAGAATGAATTATTTTCGTAAAATCAGCTATTTTAGAGTTTTAAAATTATGACATTATGCTCGGCCTGTGTGGCTCAGTGGATTGAGTGTTGTACCATGGACTGAGAGGTCCGGGTTTGATTCCCAGTCAGGGCACATGCCCAGTTGTGGGCTCGATCCCCAGTGGGGGGCGTGCAGGAGGCAGCTGAACGATGTTTCTCTCTGACATCAATTTTTCTATCTCTCTCTCTCTCTAAAAAAAAAAAAATAACATTATGACATTATTAACCTATTAACCATGGCACTGGGGGATCTAGGATTGAGACTGAACCTTTTTGAGAGATTTCAAATAGAAAATGATCCATCTTTTAGTTTTAAAATCTTTCATTACTATCTGAGAATTTTGCTGCTGCTGCTTGCAGACTTTGAAATGGAAAATAGACTGAAGTGTAAAACAAACCTTAGACTGGGAGGGAGGCTGTGATCCACAAGCAGAGAACTCCAAGGTGGTTGTTGTAAAGGGAGCCTTGGGGTCATTTCTGAAGCTTTTAAAGGGTGATTTTGAAAGAGAGGGTGGATCCCAAATGCCATTTTTTTTAGTGGGTGGAATTTTAAGGGTTTATAACTTAGGTTTATTCTTTATTGGCTTTATTTTTTCCTACGGGGCTTATCTTCATAAAGGAAATAAGTCATGAATGACCTAGAGTCTGTCTTCAATAGTATAAAATAGGATGTCTTTAGCTTTTAAATTGTTTAGAAAATTTTTTTTATTGATAGACTAAAAAATTCACTAAGTTGTAAAATAATTGGTAGGTTGATAATGCTTAGGAGCATTTAGCTTCTTAAGTGCATTGACATATATCTTGTGAATTTTTAATAATATTAATAAAGCCAGCTGGTAAATGATATGAAATTTGATGAGCCAAATTTTTCTAGTGGACAAAACCAGCACTCCATGTCTATAATTTGAGTATACTCACAGATTATAATTCTTTTTTTTTTTTTTACTTCAAAAGCTTTATTTTTTTTTTAACCTGTAGTAGTAGTACTTTGAACTTTTTAAAATTAATTTATTTATTTTTGTCACAGATGTTTCTCCTTTTCCCCCCACTGATTCCCCCTCTCCCTGCCCTGTCCCCAGCTTTGTTGTCCATGTCCATTGTTCATGCATACATGCATATAAGTTCTGTGGTTTATCTCTCGCCCACCACCCCCTCTTCTGGGGATTGTCAGTTTGTACCCCACTTCCACGTCTCTGGGCCTACGCCATTCCTCAGACTGTTATGTTCATTATATTCCACAAATAAGTGAGATCATATGATACTTGTCTTTCTCTGTTTGGCTTGTTTCGCTTAGGATAACACTATCCAGGTCCCTCCATGTCGTCTCAAAGAATAAGAGATCTTTCTTTCTTACAGCTGCGTAGTACTCCATTGTGTATATGTACCACAGCTCTTTTATCCATTCGTCTACTGATGGACACTTGGGCTGTTTCCAGATCTTAGCTATTGTAAATAGTGCTGCTACAAACATGGAGGTATATATATTCTTTCTGATTGGTGTTTCAGGCTTCTTAGGGTATATTCCTAGAAGTGGGATCACTGGGTCAAATGGAAGTTCAATTTTTAATTTTTTGAGGTAACACCATATTGTTTTCCATAGTGGCTGCACCAGTCTGCATTCCCACCAGCAGTGGACTAGAGTCCCCTTTTCTCCACACCCTCGCCAACACTTGTTTGATGATTTGTTGATGACGGCCATTCTGACAGGTGTGAGGTGATACCTCAATGTTGTTTTAATTTGCATCTCTCTGATGATTAGTGATGTTGAGCATTTCTTCATATGTCTCTTGGCCATTTGTATGTCCTGTTTGGAGAGGTATCTATTTAGTTCCTCTGCCCATTTTTTAATTGGGTTCTTTGTCTTCCTTTTGTTGAGTTGTATGAGCACTCTATATATATTGGAAATTAACCCCTTATCTCATATATCATTGGCAATTATGCTCTCCCATACCATGAGTAGCCTTTTCGTTTTGATAATTGTATCTGTTGCTGTGCAGAAGCTTTTGAGTTTGATGTAGTTTCATGTGTTCATTTTTTTTCTTTGTTTCTGTTGCCTTAGGTGATGTATCAGTGAAAATTCTGCTGCGTATGATGTCTGAAATTCTGTTGCCTACAGTTTCTTCTAGGATTTATATGGATTCATGAGTCACATTTAAGTCTTTTATCCATTTTGAGTTTATTCTTGTGTATGGTGTAAGTTGATGGTCTAGTTTCATTTTTCTGCATGTAGCTGTCCAATTTTCCCAGCACCATTTATTAAAGAGGCTGTCCTTACTCCACTGTATGCTCTTGCCACCTTTGTCAAATATTAATTGAGCATATTGCCTTGGGTCCATTTCTGGGTTCTCTGTTCTGTTCCACTGGTCTATATGCCTGTTCTTGTGCCAGTACCAGGCTGTTTTGATTACAGTGGCTTTGCAGTATAACCTGAAATCTGGTAAAGTGATCCCTCCAACTTTGTTCTTCTTTTTCAAGATTGCTGTGGCTATTTGAGGTCTTTTTTGGTTCTATATGAACTTTTGAAGTACTTGTTCTAATTCTGTGAAGTATGCTGTTGGTATTTTGATAGGGATTGCATTGAATCGATAGATTGCTTTGGGTAGTATGGACATTTTAATGATGTTAATTCTCTCAGTCCATGAATAGGGTGTGCTTCCACTTTTTTATATCTTCTTCAATTTATTTTTTCAATGACCTGCAGTTTTCTGTGAATAGGTCCTTTATTTCTTTGGTTAAGTTTATTCCTAGGTATCTTAATTTTTTTGCTGCAATGGTAAATGGGATTGTTTTTTTTAGTTTCTCTTTCTGTGAGTTTATCATTGGTGTATAAGAATGCTATCGATTTCTTGACATTAATTTTGTATCCTGCTACTTTTCCAAATTCATTTATTAAGTCTAGTAAATTTTTGATGGAGTCTTCGGGGTTTTCTACATATAGTATTATGTCATCTGCAAATAATGAGTTTCACTTTCTCCTTTCCAATTTGAATCCCGTTTATTTTTTCTTCCTGTGTGATTGCTGTGGCTAAGACTTCCAGTAATATGTTAAACAAGAGTGGTGAAAGTGGGCGTCCTTGCCTTGTTCCTGTTCTTAAGGGAAATGCTTTTAGTTTTTGCCCATTGAGTATGATGTTGGCTGTAGGTCTTTCATATATGGCTTTTATTATGTCTAGATATGATCTCTCTATTCCCACATTGCTGAACGGTTTTATCAGAAATGGATGCTAGATAGTGTCGAAGGTTTTTTCGGCATCTATTGATATGATCATGGGGTTTTTATTCTTCTTTTTATTTATGTGGTGTATCACGTTTATTGATTTGCGAATATTGTACCAGCCTTGCATCCCTGGGATGAATCCCACTGGGTCATGGTGGATAATTTTTTAGGTGTATTGCTGGATCAGATTTGCTAGTATTTTGTTCAGGATTTTGGCATCTATGTTCATCAGGGATATGGTCCTGTAGTTTTCTTTCTTTGTTGTGTCTTTTTCTGGTTTTGGAATTAGAGTTATGCTGGCTTCATAAAATGAGTTTGGAAGTCTTCCTTCTTGAATTTTTTGAAATAGTTTGAGGAGAATGGGTGTTAGTTCTTCTTTGAATGTTCGGTAAAACTCCCCCGTGAAGCCATCTGGGCCTGGGCTTTTGTTTGCTGGGAGAGTCTTGATTACATCTTCAGTTTCTTCTGTTGTTATTGGTCTGTTCAAGTTTTCTATCTCTTCCTGGTCCAGTTTTGGGAGACTATGTGTTTCTAGAAATTTGTCCATTTCGCTTAGATTGTTGAATTTGTTGCCATATAATTGTTCATAGTAGCTGTTAATAATCTTTTGTATTTCTGTGGTGTCAGTTGTTACTTCTCCTCTTTCATTTCTGATTTTGTGTATTTGGGTTTTCTCTCTTTGTTTCTTGGTGAGTCTAGCTAAGGGTCCATCAATCTTGTTTATCTTTTCGAAAAGCCAGGTCTTTGTTTCATTGATCCTTTGAATTGTTTTTTGGACTCTATGTTGTTTATTTCTGCTCTGATCTTTACTATTTCCTTCCTTCTACTTGCTCTGGGGTTTTCTTTTTGTTTGCTCTCTAGTTCTTTAAGTTGTGAGGTTAGATAGTCTATTAGAGATTTTTCTTCTTTTTTGAAGTAGGCCTGTGGTGCTATGAACTTCTCTCTCAGAACTGCTTTCGCTGCATCCCATAGACTTTGTGTTGTTGTGTCTTTATTTTCATTGGTTTCCAGGAAGTTTTTAATTTCTTCCTTCATCTCCTCGGTGACCCATTCATTGTTTAATAACATGCTATTTAGCTTCCATGTGTTCAAATGTCTTTGCATGTTCTTGTTGCAATTGATTTCTAGTTTCATGCCATGGTGATCTGAGAAGATGCTTGATATGATTTCATTCTTCTTGCACTTGTAGAGACTTAGTTTGTGCCCTAACATGTGGTCTATCTTTGAGAATGTCCCATGTGCACTTGAGAAGAATGTGACTTTTTTAGTTTTGGGGCATAATTCTCTGTAGATATTTATTAAATTCATTTGGTCTAGTGCTTCATTTAGAGTCTCTGTTTCCTTGCTAATATTTTATCTAGAGGATCTATCCAGTGATGTCAGCAAGGTGTTGAAGTCCCCTGCTATGATTGTATTGCTATCGATTTCTCCTTTGAAGTCCTCCAGAAGATTTTAAATATATTTTGGTGCTCTTATATTGGGTGCATATATGTTTATCAAGGTTATATCTTTCTTTTGGATAGATTCTTTCAATATTATGTAGTGGCCTTCTTTGTCTCTAGTTATGGCCTTCATTCTGAAATCTATTTTATCAGATATGAGTATTGCTACCCCAGCTTTTTTTCCTTTTCGTTTGCTTGGAAGATTTTTTTTCATTTCTTCACTTTCAACCTATATGAGTCTTTTGTTGTGAGGTGGGTCTCATGGAAACAACATATAGATGAGTCATGCTTTCTTATCCAATCGGCTACTTTGTGCCTTTTTATGGGAGCATTCAATCCATTTACATTTAAGATGATTATTGATATATGCATATTTATTGCCATTTTTGTTTAGTGTGGTTCTATTTTTCTTCCTATTTTTTCTGCTAATTACAGCAGTCCTTTTAACATTTTTCGCAGTGCTGGTTTGGTGCTAATGTATTCCCTTAGCCTTTTTTTGTCTGAGAAGCTCTTTATTTGACCTTCTATTTTGAATGATAGCCTTGCTGGGTAGAGTAGTATTGGATTCAGATCCTTGTTTTTCATGACCTTGATTACCTCATGCCATTCCCTTCTGGCCTGTAGTGTTTCTTGTGAGAAGTCAGCTGAGAGCCTTATGGGGTTTCCTTTGTAGGTAACCTGTTGTTTATCTCTTGCTGCTTTTAGGATTCTCTCTTTGTCTTTAATATTTGGCACTTTGATTACTATGTGTCTTGGTGTGCACCTGTTTGGGTTCTTCTTACTTGGGGCTCTCTGTGCTTCCTGAACTTGAATGCCTTCTTCCTTCACCAAATTAGGGAAAATTTCTGTCACTATTTCTTTGAATATATTCTCTAACGCTTGCTCATTTTCTTCTTCTTCTTCGAGGACTCCTATGATGCAAATGTTATTATGTTTCCAGTTGTCTCACAGTTCTCTTAAGGTGTTTTCCTGTTTTTTAATTACTTTTTCCTTTTGGTTTTCTGAATTGTTGATTTTTTCTACCCTATCTTCTAAATCACTGATCCGGTCCTCAGCTTCCTCTACTCTGCTATTTAGACTTTCCAATGTGTTTTTTATTTCTGATATGTCATTCTTCATTTCTTCTTGGTGGTTTTTAATTTCCAACTGGTTGATTTTCAACATTTCTATGTCTTTAATCATGGTGTTCATGTCCTTACACATGCTGTTGAGCTTCCTCAAGATCATGGCTCTGAATTCTAGTTCTGTTAACTTGCTTAACTGCACCTCATTTATCTCATCTTCCGTAGAGGTCTCTTGTTCTTTCATTTGGCTTTTGTTTCTGTTTTTCACCATTTTGGCTATCACAGTGGTCTTTGGAACTTGCCAAATTTTCCTGTGGGTGTTGGTGTTCTGCTGTTTGTGGCTCCCTCTCCTGGGTTTGGATGAGGCAGGGAGGACCCACTTTAAACTCCACTGTCAGGTCTTAACTTTCTTGGTTAGAGTTGCTGGCCCAGGGAATGGTAGTTATCCTCTAGTTTTTTTGCCTGGAGGCTATTAGTAGTGGTCACCTGAAAAACCTTGGTTTCTGAGTTGAAAGAAAAACTCCCTCAGGTGCTCAGTGTAAGAGGATTTCTTGAGGGTGGGGCAGATGCTGGTTTTAATGGGCCTCAATGAGGATTTCAATGGCTACCGGGTAGGGGCCTGGGAAGGAGTAAGATGACCACAGTCCCACGTGGCTGTACTCAGCAAAAGCTCTGAGCACCCTCCAAATCCTGTGTGTCTCCACACAGTTCCAGTCCAGCCTGCCCTCTCTCTGCTGGAGCCCAAGGTGAGTGGCTGCTGCCAATTTAGCTTCTGTCCGTGCTCTGCACCATGGAGATGCCTGGGACTTTAACCTGAGTGTGCTGCTCCCAGCTACTGGCGGCCGAGGCCGTGGCAGCTTTCACCCAAGGGCGTAGCAGCCAGCCCAGGCCGCTGGTCCCAGCCAAGGCTGCCGCAGGTCCCAGCCGGGTCCACAGGTCCCAGCCCAGGCCACTGTGGACTATGGGCTCCCAGCCCCCTCCTGCGTCCTCGCAAACGTACCAGGATTGAATCTGTGTCCCTGGTTATGTGGTCCTCCAGGCTGCCTTTTGGTTGCTCCTTCCTGACAATTTGTCTTTATTTTTGTTGTAATTCCAGTTTGGTCCTGGGAGATGGTCTGTGCAGCTTCCATTCACTCCGCCGTCATTTTTTTTTTCTCTATAATTTCTTTTACCTATTGCTAAGGCTAAATTATGTCTCTCCAAAATTCGTATGTTGAAGCTCTAACCCTCAGTGTGGCTGTGTTTGAAGATAGATTTTAATTAAGAGATAATTAGAAGGTAATTCAGGTTAAACGAGATCATAAGGATAGATCCTAGTCTGTTAGGATTGGTGACTTTCTAAGAAGAGGAAGAAAGGAAGATCTCTCTCTCTCTTCGATGTGAGGACTGAGAAGACAAAAGTTAGGAAGAGAGCTCTCACCAGAATCTAACCATGCTGGCAACCTGAACTTGGGTTTCCAGCCTCCAGACCTGTGAGGAAATGCATTTCTGTTGTTTAAGCTATGCAGTCTCCTATATTTTGTTATGGCAGCCTGAGCTGACTAATACTCCCGTGTATGGGTTTCCGTCACTTTCAATACTGTTTGCTTAGTTTTACTGTGGGGAGGCCAATGAGGATATGGCCAAAGTAAAGCTATAGCAACCACTTCAATTATTCAGGTTTTCCCATTACAGTTCTATTTGGCCTGAGTTACTTGGGTCATTTAAGAAGAAAAAACTGTTTTACCTTCTTAAATATCTGTCGCTTTGCCTCACCCCCCTCTCTCATCTGTAGTGAATAAAATGTGTGATTAGGGAGAATTTTAATCATGTAAAGAGGTTTCCATAATCAATGTCATAGTGATAAGCAAATTTTTCTGCGAAGGGTCAGATCAAAAATATTTTCAGCTTTGTGAAGTATACCGTCTTGGTTGCAACATTTCAACTCTGCCATTACAGCAAGAAAACAGCCATAGACAACATATAAATTAATGAATGTGGCTGTGTTCCAATAAAATTTTATTTACAAAAACAGATGGATGGCCAGATTTGGCTCATAGTTTGTAGTTTGCTGAATCCTACATTATTCAGTAACCTCTTTGGTTCAACAATATAAAAAGTACAAATCGGTCAAACCAGGAGACCCCTATTAGGAATTTATATTTTTGATGCATTCAAAGTAATTAGGCATCGTTCTTCTCAAAGGCACCTGCTTGCTCATAAGTATAAACAGAATACATACATTAGTGGAATTTACATTTATATTAATAATAAATATACTACATTATATACTATATATCAATTTATTAATATATACATTTTAAAACTGTATACTCCATATTTGTACACAAAAGGTATTTATTTAGACATACTAATTACATATTCATATTTTATGTATTATATCTTTATATCTTATATTACATATTCATCCAAAAACTATTATATAGAATACCCTTATATAATTTATTTTATAGTCACCAAAAGAGCATAGTGTCTGGAAATTTTGACTTTTTTCTCAAGATGAAGATGCTCATTTTTCTCTGCAACCTCTAATAATGTCTTAAATATAAAAGGGAGCTAGTAGAGAGTATGGCTGTGATTAAGGAGGGAAACTGGAGATTTGAGAAGAAAGAAGATGTTGAGATAGTAAGATAATTGTCTGAAAGGGAGGATAGGACCAAATGATAACAAAAATATAGCATGATTGCTGCACAGCATAGGGACTCACTTCACTATATGGCCATACATTTCAGGTGAATGCCGTGATCATGTGAACACAGGCACAGGACAGGCATGGAGTAGGGTATAACAAGGGTGCAGGTTCTACCGGGACACAGTGATGGAGAGAGTGGCACAGGAGTTGAAGATAGCAGCAAAGGAATGGTTAAATGACTACAGCCATGCATTGCCTCTTCTAACCTGGGTGAAATGGGATCCAGGACATGAGAGAAGGAATGGTTGTGAAAATGTGTAGGATTGATGTGTTGGGGATCCCAGGGAGGAGGAGGGTGAAGTATGTTGGAGCAGAAGAGCAAGAATAAGTCTGCGAAGATAGGATGCTGCCATCAGGGAGCAGAGTGCTTGAAATGAAGACATTTCTAGGTGGTACAGTTATTGCAAATGACAGTTTCCAGGGAATGAGCACAGACTGGATGCAGACAATGGAAAAGATCCCTGGAACTAAGGACATTAAGACTTCTTGAGGGTTTTGAGGAATGATCAGTGTGGACATTGAAGTCATCAAGAAGCATGACATGTTAGAAAGGATATTAGTGTTTCATGGTCATCAATGAGACATCATTGAATGAAATGCAGTGCCTGGGAGGCAATAGCTGATGAGTTCAGGCAAGATGAGGAAGCAGGGGGTATAATTCTCTTGCATCTATTCAGGCAGCTGGGATTTTTAGGAAGGTGGTAGAAAGGCTACTTAACCTATAAGTAACGTTAAGCAACACAGATGATGCTTTCAAGGTTGTCTATTGTAGCATGTGAAAGACAAATCACCCCTACTTGAGAGAGCCACAGGCAAATAAGGGTCTTTCAAGATAGAGCCAAATTTTAGTTAGAGCTAAAAGGTAAACAACACATTCAGAAAAAAAGTTAAGGACATAGGAGAATTTGCTAATGAGACATAGGGAGTTCCAAAAGATAGGATGGAAGAGTTTGGAACAGAGAATTTGAATTAGACTAGGGGATGTACACCAAAAAATGTGGCAAAGATTCTAGCCGAGAGACGCCCTGGATTATGGTGGTGAGCAATTGACTAGGCTTGGCTGTCAATTAAGGAAGACCAACAATCAAATGTAGTTATGAACTTCCTTCTTTTACAGTTTTTTTTTTTCTCTTAAGCAGTTTGTTTTGCTTAAGAAAAGTAAAAGTTGTTCTGGAAGATGAGAGGCATAAAAGTCATGATTTCCTTTAAGTCCTGTTGAAAGTGGTATCTTCAGAATCTACCTGTTGCTTAGGCTATTGGTCAAGTTTCTCAGTGTTTAGAATTTGAGAGCTCGTAAAGTGTTTATTAGACACTGGTGACTGTGGACACATTTAAATTAAATGCTCGAATAAAGTAGGCCTGCAAATAGTTCATCTTGATGTCTCCAAGTCCATGCAATTAATTGTCTAAACTAGTATTAATAAACTTAATGTATACCTGAGCATGTTCACCTGAGCCTTGTGAATTAATAACTGTAATTCCAACTCATTCAATCTGTCCCAGTAAAGCAAATACATGGGAACTGTACTGATATATAAAACTCTGATTTCACTATAGTTTTGAAGAAAAAAGGACTTCTTAATAGTAAGCTCCAATACTTTCATGAAATTTATAGCAATATTTTTGTGGTACTTGTGACACAACACGCCTCACATCTAAGATTTACTCTCTAAACTCAGTACAAAATAACATGTCAACTGTAACACAGCATTATATCGATCAAAATAAATCAGCCTCCATCCAAGAATGAGGATCAGTGTATTTTCTTTTTTGTGATCATTTATTAGTAGTTTTTTTTTCATCTCGTATCTTCAGTGACTGATATGTTTGACAACAGATATACAAAATCTGACAGTGTCAGAACAGATCCTCATTTTTACTATTTGCTAGATGTAAAATTGTGACAGGTTCTGAACATGTTATGTGTTCTCTGAGATTGACTATTTGCTTATGCACTCCCCTCCCCCACCCTCCAGCCCAAACTCAGGAAAAACGATAGCAATGTGAGGGCCACCTTTCTGCGGTTCAGTTTCTGAAATGTGGGCTGCAAGACCTATGCATGATGCTTGGTGAACTCAGTGCTTGGGGATTAGGCATTGTATCAATAAAAGTAATAACTGTTATTATTAGATATATAAATCTAAGATTTAAGTCCACTTGCCTAATTTAAAAGTTTTTTTCAAGACACTGGCCGGGTAGCTCAGTTGCTTAGGGCATCTTCCCTACCAGGGGTGTGGAACCTTTGTTCTGCCAAGGACCATTTGGATATTTATAACATCATTCCTGAGCCATACAAAATTATCAACTTAAAAATGTGCCCGCTATATTTGGTCAGGTTAATATGGTGAGATGTGTGATGTTAACTGGTATTGATTTTGAAGGCCTTATAGGTCCAGGCCAGATGTTCCCCACCTCTGTGGGCAAGGTTGCCTGTTCGAACCCTGGTCAGGGCACATACAAATAAGTGGAACAACACAGAGATGCCTCTCTCCCCCACCTTTCCTTTCTTTCTCTAAAAATCAGTAAATAAAAAATTTAGAAAAAAGGTTTTTTTATTATCTACATCTGGTCCATGATCATAACCTGAACTTTGTTATTTCCAGTAACTGGAGATGTCTTCATTTCAAACATTCCAGTTCCTGAAGGCAGCATCCTATCATCACAGGCTTGTTCTCCCACTTCTGCTCCAATAATTCGTTCTTCATTCTTCTCCTGGGATGCCCAATCCATTAATTCTATACATTTTCATGGCCATTTTCTCTCTTATATCTTAGATCCCACTCCCCCCTCAGAAACTTCAAATTATTATTCCCTTGGTCTGAAATACTTTTCAATCTCTAGTAGTTCAGGAGTATGTTTAAATGCTGCCTTCTATCAGAGATAGACATTCTCTGATGATCTTATCAAAAGTACCCATTAGACCCCACATCATTGTTTTTCTCGATAGCACCTATATGCTATTGTGTCTTGTGTTTTTCCATTTACATAACAGTGTCTACTTATTCGTAAGTTTCATGAGGGCAAGAGCTTTATCTTGTTAACCATGTATGGTTTTTCAGTGCCTGACATATAGTAGATGCTTAATAAATATGTATTAAATAAGCAAATTATTATAATACCAATAGTTCACTATTTTTTCTCAGTAAATCTGGACTTTTCAGTTATTTTAACTCAACAGAACCCCATTAAAAATTAAATTTAATTTGGAGCTCAAATATAGTAAAAAAAAATGCAAGCACAGCTTCTCTTAGAGGGAATGGGAGACTAGTAAGATACCCCTCACTCTACCTTTCTTTAGGAGGTGTAAATTGAAGTATTACATACTTAATGTAATGGAAACAGTTTTACTAGTCCAAGTTGGAAGATTTTCCAAATTAATAGAAAAATTATACTTCAGGCAAGTGTTAGAAAACTCTCCACACAGTGACTTAGGAGAATCTTCTAAAATTAAATCATGAAATTGGTTTTTCTAGAAAAGAATATCTAATTCTTACATATACACCATTTATCCAGCAATTGGGTCAATTTCCAGTTACTGGAATGATCTGATGCATACCTTGATATTGTTTTGGTTATTTAATAGTAATTATGAACCACTCCTGTGCTTCTTAAAAAAGAATAGAAAAGAAGGTGATTGGTGTATTCCCCTGTTCACATAAGAACATAAATGTTAATGCTGTGGGTTACATTTCTCACCAAAAATGATTTCTTAATCATGAAAAATACTGTCGTTCTTGGCAAACGCTAAGATTTGCGTGCAGAAAGTTCAGATTAAGCTCAGTCTGTAACTGATGAGACACTCAAGCTGCAAAAATGTTTTCCTCTCACTGGATTTCACAGGACTCCTGCT
Organism: Molossus molossus; assembly: GCF_014108415.1. Lineage (NCBI taxonomy): Eukaryota > Metazoa > Chordata > Mammalia > Chiroptera > Molossidae > Molossus > Molossus molossus. The sequence continues at coordinate 60,797,293 of NW_023425345.1, read as the reverse complement.
CAAGCTTAATTGAAAATGTTCTTTTCTTCTTCGTCTTCTTTATTAAAGTGTGGTAATTCTTACGACTTTGAATATGGACTACTTTTTCAAAAAAGAGTAAACTTTCTATGATAAATGACTGACAGATTTCTAGGTTCTTCATTGCCTTTGAATCTCAACTGTCTTTGGTCTGTTTTATAATGTAGACGAGTAGCCCACCAAGGGGAAAGCAGAGTACAACAATTTCACTTTTAATTTCCCACTCTACCACTAATTTACTCTTTAATCCTGGGCAAAAAGCTCTCTGGACCTCAGTTTCTTAATCCAATAAATGGGAATGCTATTATTTGTCATTATCATTTTTGTATAGAATATTGACAGGTTAGTATCAAGCCTTTTGAGGCAGAAAGGGACTCATTTGGTGAATACAGATTAATAGTTGTGGAAGTAGGCATCTAATTTAATTCCTCTGTTCAGTTAGGCACGTGTGTGTTCTTGTGTAGTAGTAAAATTTTAAACACTGAAAACTCATTTATAGGACACTACAGCAGAAAATATTTTGCAAAGTGATCAAGCTTATTAGTATAAAAGTAATTTTTTTCTGTTTTTTGAGAGTTTTTCCCATGGCAATGTAGAAAAGTAGGCATTAGTATTAACTGCTATTGGTATCAGTAATTCGTTTGTTTAAAGGAGAGATGCTCCTTAGACTACACATACATTTATTAATATGAAGGTGTAAGCAAAATCAGATTCCACATACTGATTAAAACTCTCAGGATAAATGTGTTTGTTATGCACATGAGAAGCTAGGTGCCCAGGGAGACGCTAGTTACCAACCTTGGGAGAGTTAGGACTTTGCAGAGATACTGGTAAAGATGCCTTTCAAGTTATTATCATATCATATATTTATAAGTAACTTAAGTAAATCACACCCCTAGTTTATAGAGACAATGTAAAATATACCATATTAGGGCCAAATTATAGATTACATCTATTTTGTTAAATCACATATTTGATTTCAATGTATATTGTATCTATTTGGATTTGAAGGGGAAAAAAGGTCCATGAAAGGTACAGATCAAGTAGCTGCCACCCGCACAACCCAAGCAGGGCTGGGGACAAACTGCAACCAAAGTACATGCCCATAGTGGGAACCAAACCCAGGACTCTCTGGACCACAGGCTGACGCTCTAACCACTGAGAAAACTGGCCAGAGCAAAAAAAGGGTCTTAATTGGGGAGGCTATGATTACTGAAATACTTTGTATATAGAGTAATGCTCTCTTGTATCTTCTTACCTAGAACACTTTGCTTCTTTGCTTGAACAAAGTAATTTTCAATTAGAAAATGATAATGTTAATGGACTAAAGTGATTTCTCTCTTGAATTATTGCATTTTTTTGCAGTTAAAATAATCTGCTGAGAATAATTAAGCAATTTTAAAAAATTAAATATTACTGAGAGGGTCCTATTCATCCCCCGCCCCCCTTTTTAAAAAATCCTCATCCAAGATGTTTTTTCTATTGATTTTTTTTTTTTTAGAGAGAGTGGAAGGGAGGGAGGGAGGAGGAGGAGGAGGAGAGAGAGACATTGATGTGAGAGAGACACATCAATTGGTTGCCTCCCGCAGGCACCCAGCTGGGGTTGGGGATGGAACCTGCAACCCAGGTATCTTCCCCTGACCAGAATCGAATTTGAGACCCTTTGGTGCATGGCTAACCACTGAGTCACACTGTCCAGGGCCATTTTCTTCTTCATTTTTTTAATGTGCATAGCATTACTATCTATCTTCACTTCATTTATAAATGACATATACAGGGTGGGCAAAAGTAGGTTTACAATTGTGTCTAAAAAGGCATGCAGGTTATGATTACAATAGCTTTATTAACATTATAAGAATGAACTCTGTTTTGTTTACTCACAATTGTAAACCTACGTTTACCAACCCCTTTATATCAGGGAAAAAAAATGTAATGTTAAGAGAATAAAGTTAAGCTTCTTTAATTTATATTTCTAAGTGATTTTCTGAAAGTGATTCTTTGCTTTGGGGGACTTTTGTCTTTTCTAAAGAAAGACCTCCATGACAGTGATCCTTTTTCCCAGTATCTTATTAGGAAGTTAATACATACCTAATGCTAACAACAGTAGCAATGATGTTACAATGCTAGCACTCACTGAGGTCTTACTGAATACAAGGCATTTACTAAGCATTTTCCATCCATTATCTCACTGAATTCCGATATTCTTATATGATATTGCTATTATCTTCATTTTACAGAAGGGAAAACGGAGCCGTAAAGAGGGTTAGTGGCTAGGGTCACTGTGATCCTGTGATTTATGACAAGAAACATATTTGGCCCTCCTCCCAGTTTCTGGCACAGAGCTCCAAAATTCTTGGAATTCCCTAAGTGAGGAGAGCTAAGAAGGTGTATTTTGTATGTCAATGAAGTGATTTTGGAAAGCACTTAAGGGTGGGGGCTGTTGCCAAGAGAACCAACCAAGTGATTAGAGGTTTGGAACTCTCAGTCACACCCCTCAACCTCCTGGGAGGGGAGACAGGGAGAGCGGCTGGATGTTGAATCACTTGCCAGCGATTTTATCCATCATGCCTATGTAATGAAGCTTCCATAAAACCTAAGAGGCCGAGGTTCCAAAAGCTTCCAAGTTGGTGAACCCATGGAGATTAGGGGAAGGGCAGGGAGAATCTGGTCCAGCCTCCCTCGTAGCTTTAGGTAGCTTGCTGGCAATCTTTGGTGTCCTTGGCTTATAGAAGCATCACCCTGATCTCTGCCTTTATTTTCATATGACATTCTTCACATGCACCTGTCTTTCTTCTGCATGGGTCTGTCTCTGGGTACATGTTTTCTCTTTTTATTAGGACACCAGTCATATTGTTTTAGGACTCTCCTAATAACTTCATCTTAAGTTGATTATTTGCAAATAACCTATTTCCAAATAAAGACACATTCATAGGTATTAGGGATTAGCACTTCAACATTGGGGGGGGGGGTGCACAGTATTACCCATAATAATATCTCATTCCAGTTTTAACCATGCTGTTTCTATGAAATATCTTCACTGACTTACTTTCAGCAGAACACCTTTTCATTCTGTATTTACTAAGTAAAAGTCACTCTGGGTGACTTCCTGATTCATGGTGCCTTCACTCTGCCTTTGGAGCTGATGATTCCTTCCTCACTAACCTCCCTCTGTTTCTTCCAGCCTTAATAGTCAGTTGTCACCTTCTCATTAGGTGGTTCTGACATAATATCATGTGCTCAGTTCAGTTAATTCCAGGAGAACTGGTGACACTAATGGGGGAACAGAGGTGAGTAGTATATAATCACTCTAAAGCACACTCACGCATGCACACACACACACACACACACACCCCCCAGCCAGCCTCTCTTAGGAAGCTGAACATCTAGTGGTATAGACAAAGAAATACATGATACACAATGTGACAAAGGCTAAGATAAAGCTTGTTTAGATTGTTGTGAGTACACAAAGCAGGGGCACTTCCTTGAGGAGATGGGTTTTACTACTTACAAACCAGACTACCTGGGTTAAGTCTTCGCTCTGCCATTTCCCCGATGTGCAACTATGGGCAACTTAGTTATCCTGTCAGCACCTCTGTCTGCTTGTCTGTAAAATAAGGATGACAATAGCACATGCATCTAAAACATGTGGACCCATGCCCAGTGTATAGTAACTTCTTAATTAATGTTTGCTATTAGTTTTTATTTGCTATTATAAATTCTTGAAGGAGATTATAATGAGGGAGACAAATCCAAATAAAATATTTATCATATAATCTTTTTTTTTTTTTTTGGTACGTGCCCCTAGCGGGAACCGAACCTGGGACTCTCCGGTCCGCAGTATGATGCTCCAACTGCTGAGCCAAACCAGCCAGGGCTATCATATAATCTTAATGAGCATTTATTGAGGACCCACTATGTCTAAGGCATGGGCTAGAGGCTTCTGAGACCCATTTAATCTTTAAGGTATCACTGTTTCTTTTCAAACAGATGAAATGGAGACAAGGAGAACAATTTAAGGGTGTATATGGTAGAACACCATCCCAGGATACTGTAATAAGTCTATTTGGTAGTATGTATCGGGGAAGGTCATGGAAAACCTCGTAGAGGAGATAATGTTTAATATCTTATCTACTGACTTGTAAAATATTATGTATAACTTATCTGCTTTTATTTGTTTTTTGTTTTTTTTTTTTTAATCCTCACCCGAGGACATTTTTCCATTTTTCACTCAGATAGAGCGGGAAGGAGAGAGAGGAAGAGAGAGAAACATTGATGTGAAAGGTACACATCGAGTGGCCGCCACCCACACGACCCAACCAGGGCCGGGGACAAACTGCAGCCAAGGTACATGCCCTTAGCGGGAACCGAACCGGGGTCTCTGTAGACCGCAGGCTGACTCTCTAACCGCTGAGCCAAACGGGCCAGGGCTGCTTTTGTTTATTTGAATTGGCCTCTACGTAGATCACTAATTGAGTTACTACGTTTGAGGTGTCTCCACTTCCTCAATGGTTCTCTTCCCAGATTAGGTTTAGTTCTCTTGTTGTATGTTGGCAACTCTCATTTCTAATACTTGGTTAATTCCTAATTATACTTTTCCCCAAAGTCATCACTTATCTGATTATGAAAACTGCTATACAATATTCATTGAAGTCTTCTGTTTATTTTATTTTCTCTATCCACATCTGTTCCCCAAGTGTTTGGACGACAGAAGGGAATATCGAAAACAAACAACACAAACAAAAAAACCATTTGGCTAACTCCAAGAGGTTTTTTTTGTAGATCCATTTGAAAGGCCCCCACCAAATCATTGTGATGCTTCTAAAAGGATGAATGCTAGGTCGGTGTAAAGGAAAATACAACACACGGGCGTTAGACTTGTAAGCAAGCTGGCAGTCTGGCATACGTGGAACAGTTGCTGAGGACAACCTTCTGGGATGTGAGTATCAAATAGCTGGCCAGTGTACCTGTCTTTAATTCACATCACCATTACCTTTGCACAAACCGTGGCTTTGCAGGACTTGCCAGCTGAAATAGCTCTTTCTCTGTCTCATTAACTCCTCTCAATATTCAAACATTTCTTTGCTCATTGGCCCATAGAACTTCTACTTCTCTTCTGTTTAAAAAAAAAGAAAAAGAAGAAGAAAAAAAAAATGGAAAAGAAGCTTAAGGAAGTAACTTTGCTGCTTTACTAGAAAGCATTCAAGGATGCAGGGCACTGAAGGCTTCTATATAAAAAAATGTGTAATATTATTTTAAATAGCTCATACCGCTAAAGAATGTGCTGTGACCAATCTGATTCTGAGTAGCATTGCCTTTCCTAAAACAGATTACTTGCCTTCAAGTAGAACTTTTGATTTATGAGAATTAGGGCTTCCCAGGGCATTGAACAGCGCTGTAGACAATGCCAACAGATGATTGTTCTCACCGAGACTCCCATGGAAGTCTAGCAGGGATCTCTCGGCGAGCAGCATCATTGCTTCTGAGCGGGAGACAGGATCGTCAGGCTCCTCCTCTTGGAAGAGGCACATCACTCTGAGAAGAAATGGAGGTTTTTACTGGTATGTTTTGATTGTCTTAATAAAAAAAAACGAATGGAGGTATATCTGGATGTTTTTGGTGAGGTAACTTTTTCTCCTGATGAAAACTTAAACACATCCACTCCTCTTAAGTATTGTTGCAATAGGTTTTGCTTTTCTAAGGCAGCTCTAAAGTTCTCTCTCTCCCCTCTGCTTTGTAAGATACAAATTTATTGCTTTTGTTTTTTCTCTACTAGAGTTTGGGTATTTTTGTCAATTAACAATTAAAAACTTTTGACAATTTATTATAGAGGACTATATCATGTCATTTTACTTGAATCTTTTATAAATGTTATTACATAAATAAATAAATTTTATTTACTGTGTAAATAGTTATCAGGCTTCTCACCATAAGCATTGCACAGATTTCAGCCAAGTGTGGGCTGAAAGTTTACGAACAGATTTTGTAATGTGTTTATGATTATTAAAAAGGATATCAAATGGCACTGAATGTCCCATTTTTGACTGAGGCGTCAAAGCCACAGCTAGAAGGGTGCCCTGTAAGAGTAGAACAGTTTTTTCCATGCAGAATGCACAGAGAATGATTGCTAAGTGACTACATCCCTTATCAAGAGTGAGGCCTCAACAAGTCATACAGGATTGGGGGGAATTAACTGCCAAAAATTTTTTTCCAGAGAGCAATGGCCCTGTGGTGGGAACCCATTCCACTGCCTTTGGGAAAGGGCTGATCTGTATCCCTGCCCCCCTCTCCCCCCCCACACACACTTGAGCTTCATTGAGGCAACTTAGAACTTTATATGTGTTCATGCAGTTAGAAGCCATAGAGGACTAATGTCTGACTTACATGTCAGAAAAACTAAGACTGAGGTCTGAGTCCTGCCTGAGAAATCCGGAGGTGACGAACAGACAGATTGCCGTTTGACAAAGCTCAGAGAGTGCTGACGTGTTTCCACTGACCTGTATGTCTAGAGTTTGTCAGAACCACGGATATGGAGCATTCCACATGGACTAAATATGAGTACACAGGAGAAAACTGGTATGGAATCACCTGAGGATTTATTCAGTGGTCACCTTTGGTGGTAATGGTTTATAAGTGTACCATCAGGAGCCAGGGTTAAGAAAGGCATCTCAAATGACCATCAGAAATGGAATCCATGTACTGTGTCAGGGGTGATCCACTTAGCCCACAAAATACTTCATAAGAGTCAGTGTTCATCATTTGCCAGGTTCAGAGAGCCCAGAACCACCCATCTCAGTAAGTACTCTCTCATCCTCTTAACTCTTGGCCCTCCATTCCCACGACTGCTCACCTATGTTGATTATGGAAAGAGGCTAATGAGCAGCTAGAGAAAGCAGAAGAAGTTACACAGAGGACTGCAGTAGTCACCATTACCACGCTTTCTCTTTCTGTGGTTTCAGTTACCCATGCTCAACCACAGTCCAAAAGCATTAAATGGAAAATTTCAGAAACAATTCATAAGTTTTAAATTGCACATCATTCTTGATGAAATCTCGTCACCCCTCTTCATTCCCCCTGGGATATGAACCAACTCTTTGTCCACCTTTCTTCATCTCATCATGTAGGCACGTATCTCCTTCATCATCACCAGAAGGGTGAGTCCAGTACAATAAGAGATAATCAGAGAAATAGCTAGATAGAAACAGCATTCATATAACTTTTACTACAGTATATTATAATATTTGTTCACTTTATTAGTAGTTATTGTTGTTAATCTCTTCCTGTGCCTAATTTATAACTAAAACTTTATCATAGGTATGTATGTGTAGATGTATAGGAAAAATGGTATATATAAGGTTCTGTGGTTCCAGGAATCCACTGGGGGGCTTTTAGCATATCCTCCTGGATAAGGGGTAGAGTGGGGTGGTGAGGAGAACTATTGGACAGTAGAGTAGAATAGCAAAGAGATTTCTTTCAGTATAGCGGACTCTAGACCAAAGCAGGCTCAAGTTAATAAGAATGAATGGAAGTAAGTGAGATACTTTAATGCTAATTGAGATTTAAAACTTGTAATCCAGGTCTGGATATTCAAAACATGAAACCTATTTGAGTTTTTATCTAAAACAGAAGGCTAATTCCACTAAATAAAGTGTAAAGTAAAGGTGGGAGGCAAATATCATTTGTGTTTTCTTCACAATATGTGTCAGTTACAAAAACATCAACAAAGTGTGTGGATAATTTTAAATCAAGATATAATTTGGGACTTCCTTTTTAGGAAACATGATGGGTAGGATTGTTTGGATCAATCTTTGATGTGGAGTAAGAACAACTAAAAATGCTGCATAAAATAGAAAAACCATCTTTTCAAAAGCACCAAAGATCTAAAAAGACACCAGGGAGCTACCAAGTTAAAATATAATCAAAAGTTGAAACCAAAAGGTTAAAGGGATCAGTGAATCTCACTTTTCTCTGAGTGTGTTTGCCAAATGAGTTAAACTCAAGTAAAATTGGGAGAGGGTGGACAAACCCGGGGCTCACTTTAGGTGGAGAGTTTAGTAGATGACGTAACACTCCTCTTGTAGAGCTGGGAACTCTGAGGGACAAGGGGGAATTAGAAGTAAACTGACTTCTTTCTTCTTAGTATCATGAGTCTGCAAAGAAAGTCACCTTGATACCATCCACAGCAGAGGAGGGACCTCTCAGGGAACTTATAACCACAATTTTGTTCTCGCGTGTATTTGAAATCTAACTTGACATGGGTTGGTGGTTCCTCCAAACTTCAGTTCTGTTTTGTTGCTTCCAGACTATGATCTTTTTCATGTCAGACAGTTTTCTGGCTCTTTCTAATATGGGCCTCGTGCCCCGCAGTTTTCAGAGGTTCATCTTTGGCAGGCGTTGCTCCCTTAGATTTGATCCTGAAATGAGAAGTGTGTTGAGCATAGCTGTCATGACCTACCACGAACGTCGGTGAGAGAGGGAAATACTCCCTTGTTACAGGCAGATTTGGGAGTCATCTGTTTGAAGCATAATTTGGCCTCAGTTTTCAATACAGATGTCATTCAGGCTGAAGGAAAATGATCCCAGATGGAGGGATTGGAAAGCAAGAGGACGGACAAGAAAAAAAAACCCAAAAAAACAAACAAAAAACCAAAACACCAAACTGGTAAATATCTAGGAAAATATAAAGTAACCTTAATTTTTGAAAATAATAATAAAAATGAATTGTAGGGTTTAAAATCGGAATAAAGTCCCTGGTACCATATCTATGAGGAGAAGAATAAATGTACTTAAAGTGTTGCAAGGTCCTTGTGTTGTTCAGGAAGAGGGCAGAAATGAAAACTGTAAACGATCCAAAAAGAGGGGACTAGCAAAGGTCATTTTTTGAAAAGAATAATAAATTTACAATTATCTATTAAGATTAATCAAGGATCAAAAATGAGAATGTACATATAATCTACATATAGAACAAAAAAGGGTATCACCACAGATATTGTATATATAAAATAATGTGAGAGTTCTAGTAATGTTTTATGCTAACAGTTTTGACAGTTTAGTAAAATGGACAAATTCCTAGAAAAAATAGACTTACTAGTTTCAACAAAAAAATAGATAGAAATATCTGAATAGTAGTCTATCTGTTAAATAAATTGAACATGTTAAAGTATTTCTAAAAAGAAAACTCTGTGTCTACTTGGCTTTACTATTGAATTCCATCATATTCTACTGAATAGTAACATTAATTTTACACAAATTCTTAAATTCAACGAAAAAGAAAGAACACTTCCAATTCACCCTGTGAAGCCAGCTTAACTTTAAAATCAGAACCCAATGTGGCTGTTATAAAGGGGAAAATTATAACTGTTTCTCATCCATGAACATAGATGTAAAAATCTTAAATAACAAAACCAAAAAATAACGTTCAAAATATAGCATTGCAAAGTTGAGTTATTCTAGAAATGTGAGATTGGTTGAACATTTGAAAATCAATCAATGTAAACCAGGACAATAAAAGAATACAAAAGAAAAAATATACTATTCTTTCAATAGATTTAGAAAAAATATTTAATCAAAGTCAACATATAATTTAAGACAAAAATTCTTGGCAAGGTAGGATCAGCATTCTTAACGTGATAAAAACTCATTTGCAAACATCAGATAGCAGGATAGAACTTAATGATAAAATGTTGAACATTTCCTCTTTTGGATCAGGAATCAGACAATGATGCTGGCCAGCTGTCCACCACTTCTATTTAATATCACATTGGAAGCCTTAGGCAGTGAAGTAAAGCAGGAAAAGAAACAAAAGATGCAAGAATTAAACACAAAATACAAAATCGCTAGCATTTACATATGACATGATTCTGGATGGAACGAAGTCCACAGATGTCATATTATAAAGTCATACATCCGAAATTTATGATATGCTATTAACCAATGTTACTTCAATAAATTTAATAAAAAATAAGATTGCTATATGCACATTAATATACAATAATTGTATTTTTATATACCAGAAACATAGCAGTTAAAATGAAATAACATATTTTACTCTCATTTGAAAGTACAAAGTATCTAGGAATAAATCTAACAAAGCTATATGAGTTCTGTGGAAAAATTATAGAATTAATATTTAAAATGATCTAAACAAATTTAGAACAATAATTAATAAAGTGAAAGACTCAAAATTGCAAAATATCTCAGTTCTGTCTCAGTTGATTTGTTGATGCAATGAATTCTAAATGAAATCCTAGCAGACTCTGTTGTTCAAATTCACAGTCTGTTTCAGAAATTATTTGGAGGTTAAAAGGGTCAAGAGGGGAGTCAGAAACCTCTCGGGAAAACAGCATAAGCTGGGGGAGAATTGCCTTATCAAATATCAAGACCTGCTTTGAAGTTATGTAAATATGAGTCTAGCATGGGGGCCAGGCAGACAGACCAAAGGGACAGAACGGAGGTCCAAGAAGAAGCTCAGCTTTCATGGACATTTGATATGTGAAACAGGTATCTCCGCATATTCTTTTGAAAACGACAGACTTTTTAATAAATAATGCTGGACCATTTAGATATCCAAATAGAAAAAAAAACCTATTAAACTGGACTCCTATCTCACTTATGAAATTGACTCCAGTGCAGATTAAAGAATTAAATAGCGAAGGCAAATGCAGAGTTCCAGAAGATAATACAGAAGAATTTCTTCATAATTTTAAGGCAGGGAAAGCTAATTTATACAAACAAAACAAAAACAAACAACGCCAACAACAAAAACCCCAGGACCTGTAATGGAAAGGATTGATATATTTGATTTTACTTAAATGAACAGTGTCTATTCCTCAAAGGACCCCATTAAAAGCATGAGAGTTGGGGAATGTATTAACAATTTATATAATCAAAATAAGAGAAAAATATTCAGTACATATAAAAAAGAACAAATCAGCAGGAAAAAAAGACAACGGTGATATGGACAAAAGGCTTCTACAAGCACATCACAAAAAAGGAAAACCAAATAGTAAATATATGAAAAGGTGATCAATTTTATTAATAATTAGAGAAAAATAAATTAAAACTACAATAAAATACTATTATATTCCTATCTGTTGAGTAAACATTATAAAATCTGACAATGTACTCATTGGTAAAAGATGTGGCAGAAATCACCCCGAGTATAACTGTACATTTATCTTCCAATGCAGAAAGATTAGACATTATGTAATAAAACTGACACAGAAAATCCACTCCAAGTGGACTCTTGAGATGGTCTTGGACATGTGCCTCTTCAATATACAAGCACAATAATGTTCACCGTAGAATTGTTTACAGCGTCAAACTCCAGAAAGTTCTTGAATGTAGATCAATGGTAATAGAATGGCAATAGTCACACAATAAGCTAATAGAGTCATAGATATGAATAAACTGTATATATAAATATATGCATTTCACAAAGATATTTTTGAGCAAATGTTGACATTCCCAAAATAATATACACTACATGATTCCATTATGTTAAATTAACAAATAGAAAAACTAAACCATTGTACATTGTTCAGAAGATGCATACTTAGGTGATAGAACTCTAAAGAAAAAAGAAAAATCAAGTGTTTATTACAAATATCAGATTGTAGTGACCTCTCAGGAGTAAGAAATGTATGGTGAGCAGGGCACGCATTAGAGGTAGTCGGTTATGAAGTGATTGGCTAAGTTCTATCTCTTAGTGGATTAGCTGGCTCTAGTCTTATACAAAACGTCCACATCAAAAAGGCCTTGATATTTGGTCTACTGAGGCACGAATAGTTTTTATTGGCAATATAGTCAACCACAACACAATTACTGGACCAATAAAACATGCAGTATTTTTAATATATCAATCCTATAAACCAATTGTATAAATAAACCTTAGGAGTTATTTGAACAAACAGATATTTCCTAAGCTTGGACATTTTGGGAACTTTTGACATGGACCAGATATACTTGCAGACGTTTTTGACAGAATCAAATTTGAAGGACCTTTCGGCATGGACCAAGGGTGTCAATGGATCTTTTGGACAGGACCAGCCATCCTGAAGGGATCTTTTGACCTGGGTGGTACTTGCACATTTTTTTTTTTTTTTAATCTTCACTTGAGGATATTTTCTCAAACATCTATGTGGGAATGGGAAAGAGAGAGAGACATCGATGCAAGAGGGACACATCAACTGGTTTGCCTCCTGCACAACCCCGACCAGGGCCAGGGACGAACTGCAACTGAGGTACGTGCCCTTGGCCGGAATCGAACCCAAAACTCTTTGGTCCACGGGCCCACCCTCTAACTGCTGAACCAAACTAGCCAGGGCTGGTACTTACACATTTTTAAAAACTGTATATTATTACTTTTAATATTATATTTGTGTTTTATTAGTCTCTCTCTTCATATGTATATATATAATATATATATTCTCTCTCTCTCTCTCTCTCTCTATCTATATATATATATATATATATATTATTCTAACAATAATAATAAAAGACCCAGTTAGGCAACAAAAGCCATATAAATGTCAGTGCTCTTTGGTTCTAAGGAAATTTTACAGTGTTCTGCTGTTTTGATATTGTTCGGCATCTGTGTATGTTTTGAAAACTAAAAAAAAGAAAAACTATAGAACAATAGGTTTCTAGATTTTTAGGGTGGACGAGACCTTGAAGATGGTAGTCACTAGGCACATGGAGCTACTGAGCACTAGAAATGTAGCTAGTTCAAATGTGCTATAATTCTAAGACACACTGGATTTTTAAAATTTAGTAACTCCCCCCAAAACATAAATTTCTCATTAATAATGTTATAGAAATTACATATAGGGATGATATTTGGGATGTGTTGGGTTACATATTATTAAACTTAATTTTACCTATTTCATTTTTCTTTTTAAAATTTAGCTACCATGCCCTGGCCAGTTTGGCTCAGCGGTTAGAGCATCGGCCTGCAGTCCAGAGAGACCCGGGTTCGGTTCCCATTAAGGGCACGTATCTCTGTTGCAGTTTGTCCCCGACCCTCGGTGGGTCGTGCGGGTGCCAGCCACTCAGTGCGTACCTTTCATGTCAATGTTTCTCTCTGCCTCTCTCCCTCCCACTCCATCTGAACAAAAAAAATGTCCTTGGGTGAGGATAAAAAAAAAATTTAGCTATCAGAAAAATGTTAATTACATGTCAGCTTGCATTTTTTTTTCTCATAGACAGTGCTGATATGGACCATTTTACACATGAGAAAATGCACCCCAAATTTAGTAAATCATTTGTCCAAAATAGGGCCATAATTAATACGTATAGAACACTGCCATTTCCATAGGGTCCTGGAGTCAGGACGAGAGAACATCGCTGCCTCCACTGCCCTGCGTGTTGGCACATGGTTATGGTGAGATACAGGAGTGCTGGTTTTGTTGGGATACGGCTTTGGTTTCACATCTCTGCAGCCCATCTTGTGGCTATTCATAAAGTCACTTAATTTAATCCAGTCTTAATTTGTTTATAAAATCCTATAACATTACGTAGTTCACTGGGCAGTTGTGAAAATGAGATAAGCTCTATGCTAGTTCTTAGCAAAGTGCCTGTAAATAAAATAAAACGTTAAAAAACGATTTCCCTTTAACAGTTGTATGGACTGCCTCTGTCATAGCAGTTTCTATTGTTTTATTTTTATTTATTTTTATCCTCACCCAAGGACATCCCCCCCCCCCCCATTTATCTTCAGATAGAGCAGGAGAGAGAGAGGGAGAAAGAGAGAGACACATCGATTGGCCGCCACCCACAGCACCCCAACCAGGGCCAGGGACGAACTGCAAATGAGGCAGTGTTTCTCAACCTTCCCAATGCCGCGACCCTTTAATACAGTTCCTCATGTTGTGGTGACCCTCAACCATAAAATTATTTTTGTTGCTACTTCATAACTGTAATTTTGCTATTATTATGTCTTAGGCAACCCCTGTGAAAGGGTCATTCGACCCCCAAAGGGGTCATGACCCACTGCTAGCAGGAACCAAACTTGGGACTCTGGTCCACTGGCCAACACTCTAACTGCTGAGCCAGACCAGGCAGGGCACAGTTTCTATTGTTTTATGCATTGTCTTAGGGTTGAGGTCTATTTTTTATTTATTTGTATTTTTAGTTTATTTCTGTGGATGTGTCTGGGGATACATGCTAAAGGAAAGTTTCAAAATATGAAAAATCATTTAAGTGTCCAGGATCAAATGTTAAAATCAGCACTTCATAAAATATGTGCTTTTATAACCACAGAAGTCACTAATTTTGGTAAATACCTGGATGCCTCTGCTGTCCTTTTGGGGAACAGATTCTCTAGAGCTTACTCATTCTATGAGGCCTGGAGCTGCCATTTTCTTGTATGATTATGTCACTTGGTGTATATTTTATACATCAGGAAATGAACAATTGCATGGTTTTGACTAAGATTAAAATAAATTGGTCACAAAGCAAATCTCAAATTTAGACCTAGAACTTTTTTAAGGAAGTAATGAAATTGGTTGTTTTATAAATTAGTAACAAGGAAAATCAGGGTCCTTGACACTTTTGGATACATTAGAAAGATTGTCTCTTGCATAGAGAGACAAATTTATATGCTGTACTACTAACCCAGTATTAGTTGCTAGGTACTTTTGGTCTTTCATTTGCATAGAATTAGAAGAGAAAACAAAGAAAGGAAGGTTAAAAATACATTAATAGATTTTAGTTTTAAACAATGAATTTAAAAAGGCAGAGTTTCTAAGTAACCACACACTGCTTAGAAGCCTAGAATTAAGAATGGAATATAGTGACTGAGTGAGGTCAAGAAGAAAGTGACTTAATTTGTAGTTAGGGGAGCAGTAAGGACCAGCATCTAGGCAGTGAGCTGGTAAATCACTATGATAACCTACAAGAGATGGCTAGCTGTAAAAATTGTCTTTAATAATATGTATCATTTTTTAGGTTTTGTAGAGACATGGAGACATTAATTGATCCTTGCCTAGTATCTTCTGAGGTGAAAATGGGGAGGACATAATTTATTCATTTACTACTCTCTGCTGATCTCTTTTTATACATTAAAACAGTTAATCATGACAACAGCCCTGAAGGAGGTGTTAATATGCTTTTATTTTTAATGATGAAACTGAGACCCAGGAAACTTAATTGTCTAAGGTCATACAATTAGTAAGGGTCTGTAAAAGGATTTGAATTTAGTTCCAGTTGTCTCATTCTGAAGCCTATGCAGCTGCCTCTACAGAAGAATCTTCTACTATTTATCAGTTCATGAATCTGTATTTCAGATTTTAGTGGTGGAGTTCTTTGTACAAATGAAATCTTTGCGTATGATTGATACAATGTTGCCTCACATTGCCCAGCCGCCCCCCCCCCACTCACTTGGAAAGTCATTGCTATGTAGTTCATTCCTTTATTAGTTAGTTCTTAATTCTTTCAATTCTGCCACTAACCTGTAAAAGATTAAGTGTAGTAACCACAAGGAGACGGAACAGGACTTGGATAATATCAGATTTCAATTGTGTTTTCTGAATAGATATGTAATTGGAATCAGTGATAGTTTAGCCTTGCTGAAGATTATGGAATCTGACTCTTTTTCTTGCAATTTCACATCAGCTTTGGCTTACTTGATTACCCTGGTTTTCCTTTCTGCCCTGTGCATTCTGGGGCAAACTAAAAAATTACTGAGTCTTTGTAAAACAATTGTGCTTTGCATGTTGGAGTTACTCTGAGCAACTGATACTGTCTGTACCAAGAATAATGTTGATGATTTGGGATTTGAAGATATTTTCCAAAGAAAGAAATAACACTGAAGAGGTTCTTTACTGGATTTTATTTGCATTAGTGCTCACCCGAAGACACCTTTTCCACTTTTGTTCAGATAGAGTGGGAGGGAGAGAGAGGAAGAGAGAGAAAGAGAGAGAAACATCGACGTGAAAGGGACACATCGAGTGGCTGCCACCCGCGCGACCCAACCAGGGTCAGGGACAAACTGCAACCTAGATACATGCCCTTATAGGGGGGAACCGAACCTGGGTTTCTCTGGACCGCAGGCCGATGCTCTAACTGCTGAGCCAAACCAGCCAGGGCTCTGTGATGGATTTTTACAGTTTGTTTTCCAAAATCTCTAGGCTGTTTAGTACCTCCACTTTATATATTGTTATCAACTTTCCCTCCTAGTTTGATTCCTGAATTTCCTAGATAACAACTTTATCTGTATATAGTCACCTGAATAAGCCTTAGATATTTCTAGGTCATTGTCAAGTAATTTCCTCCGCACAAATGTTATTGAGATTTTTATTTTCTTCAAGTCTACTGACCAATTTTCATTAGTCTTTCTTCTATTTTCATTGTCTTTCTCAATTACATGGGAACATTCATTGTGTTTATTAATTGTTTACCAAGTATAGTAGAAAAATGGAAATTTTGTATGTGACAAATTGTCTGGAAGTAGGCATGGTGAACTCAGCTAGGATAATTTGTTTTCAGATATCCTATGTATTATTTTTAAAGGTGTTTCAGAACTTATGCTAGAACTTAAATCTCTCTCTAATTCCAACTTTATTAACTCTTGTTGTCAAAAATAACTGATAAGACAGGGTATGTTGCTCAATTTCTTTGAGGCACAGAGATGTGAGTCAAGCATGGTTCTCAAGAGTAACTTTTAATTCCCACATTCATTTAGGTATGACTCAGACTTTTTATTACTTCGATGTTTCTTTTTCTGTTATAGTGGCAGAATATAACACCAATACTTTCAAAGATGATTGAAAAATATGCGCTATTTACTTGAAAAATGCCTATTTACTTTTTAAGTAAATGCATTAGTTATAATATTTAAAAGCTGTCAATTGCATACAACATTTCTTAAGTCTAATGTGCTTCAGGGTTCTGCTGACAGCTTGCAGCACAAAACTACTGAACCTGCTGGTTGTGTGTGTGTGTGTGTGTGTGTGTGTGAACTTCTTTCTCTTCCAGCTTTGTTACAAAAAGTGAGTAAAATGGATTAAAAAAAACAAAACTTTTCATAGAGACCGGTGAATTGATTTTTCCATCTTGTAAGGGGAAATCAGAGTGATAATAGAGCAACTTCCATTGGAGGCCCTCAATGTGCTTTAGGAACATTGCCTCATTAATCCTCACACCAATAACGGGAAGCATTATTGTCCCTGTGTTTCAGGTGGGAAAACGGAAGTATCGAGAGGTCTTGTTTCAAATCATGTGCTGAGCCAGAGATCAAGTCTAAAATTGAATTTTGTCTTTGGTTTCTGCTTCAGGAAGCATTGCTGTCTCCTATGCATTTTGATGCTAAAGAAGAAGAGAATGCTTCAAAAACACTTTTTATTTTTAAAAAGTGATCAAGGAACACAAAGATAATGATCATACATGATGATAAACAGTTACTTTATATTCTTGGGAGAAAGAATGAGTGAGTGGAAGTACTGGTAGTTAGACTTAAACCTGGTTAAGAAGAGACTGAATACTAAAGAGGAATGGATAGCAAGTAACTAGAAAAAAAGCAACTCTGTTATCTAAGGGTTAATCAGAGAGGAGCTAGTTGAATATATTACAACTCAAAATTATTAGAGGAAAAATTATGTATAATTCTTTTGATGGAGACTTAAGAAGGAGTATATGGATCAAAAGGAATGGAAAATAACTCCAAATGAAATTCTGACAGTACAGTCTGTCTTTAAAGAAATGGATGCATATATCCAGGAATCTCCTTGGTGAATCTGACAAAAAAAGAGAGAGAGAGAGAGAGAGAGAGAGAGAGAGAGATAAAAAGGTATGTACAAAAAGATGGAAGGGTAGGTAGATGACCAAGAATGACAACAGAAATAATAAGAGACATTTGCTGAACACTTAATATAAGCACACTGTCTTTTAAATCTTACAACATACTATAAGTTGGTTGCTATTTTATTTTATTTTAGAGATGAGACAGCTGAACTTCAGAGAGGTTCAGTAAGTTGCCCCAGGTCACACATGAAATAAAAGAGTGGCCTGGATTTACATGAAACAGATCAGAAAGACAGAACCCAGATTTAAGTAAAGCTTCTTAAAAGAAAAGAAGTGCTAATAATAATCTAAAGGGCAAGTTATGTTTTGGGGCAAGAAAATAAAGGGCGTGGCTTACTCCTTGGGGCTGATGGCAAGAAGAAAAGACATTTCTCAGCTTCAATTCTTCCTTCCTCTTCTCTACGAAGGAAAATAATCCTCAAACCAAAAAGAGAAATATTTCTAAAGAAAAAGTAGAAATTCAGGATTAAGCTGATTATAGGAGGCAAATAATGCCCAAAGGAGTTTAAACGTCCTGGCAGTGAAGTGTGGGGTAGGTGCATGGGCTTTGGAGTCACCCAGATGGAGCTTTAAATCTTGGCTTCTGCCACTTTCCTGCTTTAAAATTTGGGCAAGGAGTTTAACCGCTCTGAGTCTCAGCTTCCTTCTATGGTGACTAGGAAAAATACATCTAGCTCCACACAAATGATAGAAGATGAAAGAAGATACCTGATGTTAATAAAGGGTCTGGTAAATTATAAGTACATTATAAGCGTTATAAGTAAATGCTAGTAGTCTTACAGTCCCTTCCCAGACCTAACGAACTGTGTCCCAGTGAACTGCAGAGGAATCTGCTAAACTACAGTGGATAAATCTCCGCAAAATTATGGAAAATGGGACTGGAAATGGAGAAATGCCCCATTTTCTAAAGAAGCAAAATGGCAAATTAGTCCACAAATCAATACATTAAAAATAGGTACAATTCTAGAATGCATTCTTTCAAAGATAGCCATCGTGAGCAAAGGAGCAATAATCTGTACTAAGCAGTACTTTCTTCCTGGCCTCCATGTTCTGCTACATCTTACCGCTAGGGCAACTTGAGCCCATCTGTAGATTCAGGCCCACCTTACATCTCTAAAGTCAAATCTGAAATTAGGTTGAGTGTAATTAAGGAGTACTACCTTGCAGCCTTAAAATGAGGCCATCCTCATTTTGGAAACTGCAGCTTTGTTTTGTTTCGTATTCTTGATCCCTTATCTTGGCAACCACTCCTAGCATCCTGATTTTCGCAGAATGAAGGTCAGGAGCTGAGGAAACAATCTTGTGACAGAAGGGCTGACTCACACTGAGAAGGTACAAACTGTTTACGTAAGCACGTTCAGTGTGTCTACATGATAGAGCATGTAATAGAATTCATGGTTCTTTGCATTTGGTGGGTTCTCGTTCATAGAAAGGGAAATCTGGGTAAATTCTGAGAAGCAGAGTGCAGCCCTGGAGAACAGATCTTGAATAAAAGTCTAAGGGATAAAGATACCATCTAAATATACTGAGCTCAATTCCACCAGAGATCAGGGAATGGAGCCAACTACACAGACTGGCCACACAAATGACAGGTAAGAAGACTCTAGATCAATTTCACTTGTATTGAGATTGTCTCCAGCTTTGAGATATCCAACTTGTGGAATTAGATCCCAATCTTAGTAGGGAAACAATTCCTCATATACTCTCTAGCTAGGTTCTCAATGTAGTCCTAGAACTGGACATAGATCTGAGTCTGTAAGTGTAACGTGAACACCAGCATATATCCTATGTATTGGATACTTTTCTTAACAGACGAACGTTGGTATTAGTGTAGTTTCTAAACCAAATATGAACGAGGCTAAATGTTCCAGTTATCTAGCACTTTGTTACAAACCCCCTCAAACTTAATGATATCAAACCATTTTGCTAAGCTCATGGATTGTGTGGCTGTGTCTTACACAATGTCTGAGCTTGTGTTGGGAAATTCTAGGCTAGGGGTGACTCTCAAATGGTTGGGTTATTGTTTGGAAGTTTCTCACATGTCTGATAACTGAGCCAGGGATCCGAAGGCTGGGATCAGCTATGGCTGAAAAGAGTGCATACACATGACCTCTCCGTGTGGTTTGGCCTGCGGACAGAGAGATGGCTGTCGCTTGAGGAGTCCATGAAGAGAGCACTCCCAGAGACCAAGGCTGGCGCAGTAGGGCTGCCTCTGATCTGGACTCTGAAATCATGAGGCATTATTTTGCTACATTTTACTGGTTATAGAGAATTTCCAAAGCCAGCCCAGATTTAAGGGGGATTAGAATTGCGGGATCATATTGCAGAAGATCCTGTGGAATGCACGATACTGTTGTGGGAAATTTTTGGAAAAATACAATCTGCCACATTGTGCTGTTTTTGGTTAATTAGTTTGATTGATTGGTTTTGTTTTCCTTGGACAATGAGTAGTTAAAATGGGAAGACACAGAGAAACCTCTAAGTTATTTCTTGCTGGGGAATCTAAGCTTTTTGACTCTTAAAGGTACCCCCCCCCAAAATGTATGTACAACTTTGAATAATGATAAAGCCGGTGTTTATCGAAATACATTTCATTTTCAAAATATAATAGAATCTAAAGATACTTTATGTACATATTTTGGGACACCCTGCATTTTGTGGTAATTGCAGTTCAGTTATGAGTTATAAAATCCCATTGCTTCAGGACAGGTTTAGAAAAGCTGTGGTACGTATATACTCCAACGCCCTATTAAATAGAAATGTTGTGTAAACCAGAATGCCAAATACTTTTATGGTACAGAAACAATAGATATATATGTCCACCTTTATTCTTTGATATCAACATAGATTTATTGTTATAAAGAGTCTTTTTCATAGCTACAATGATTCATTATCTCTCATATTGAAGCAATTGTTTTAAAATGTTCTGGGCTGCTGCTGTTCATCGCTCATATTGTATTAGATTTTTTTTTCTAGAAATAGTTTCTTTTTCAGTTGGGATTTTATGGTTTCTAGAAATAGTGACAAACATATGAAAATCTTGCCAATTTTATGGTGTACCTTAAAACAATGGCAAGAGTTTAAAAATTGTTAGCACCATGTGAAGTTGGAAGGAGCGAACATTTATTGCAACTTCTGCCATTTAATCTCCGCATCCCCTATATAATCTTCTGAGTCAATATTCATTAAACAGTGAAAGACAAGATACTGTGTTCTTGTTATATACAGTGCCAAATAACTGAAACATTTGATTAGCAATCCATTTTTCCCATTTAAGCCAATGATTTGTACTTGGGAAATTTGGATTAAGATAGGAAAAATATTTTATGGTCTCATAACTATTAAAAATTATATTATTTTAATGATATCTTCAAAGATTACAGAATGTTTTCATTTTGTTCTTCCTGGTAAACATTTATTTTTGGAGACGAAGCAAATGCATTCAAGAAATAGATGATTCTGTCTCTGTAATGTCTTTGGTTTCTTGATCTTCCAAGTGAAGTTAAACTTCCTTAGGTTGCCTTTGAAGTTCTTTAACTCTGGCCTTACCTTCATTTCCAAACTTATTATTTTGTGACTCCACTTTAGGTTATTCTCCATTATGGTAAATATAAACTCTGTGTTTCCATGATCACAATCTTTAGTTTTATTTTCTTTTTATACATGGACTCAAGGTGTTCTTCCATTTGAATGATTTTTTCTCTCTCAAGACTACCAGTTAAAAAATCCTGCTCAACTTTTAAAGTGGTGCGTTAGTCCCCACTTACAGTGTAGCAAGGAAGGCCCAGAAATTAGCACTTACCTGACACCAAGGTGATTCTCAGACTGCGCTCTGTCCACCACACTTTGAGGAACCCTGCTGTGTGGACTATGGGAGGCAGAATAGTGGTCTACTAAAGATATCCCCATCTTTCCCTCAGGAACCTATGAATATGTTACATTAAATATGAAGTTAAAATTGCAGATAGAATTAAGTTGCAAATTTGTTGACCTTTAAAAAGGGAAATTATCTTAGATTATCTGGGAGGGTTGCATGTAATCACAATGGTCTTTATCTTTTTCATTTGTTTGTTTTTCACCTGAGAACATTTTTGATATTTTGTTCAGATAGAGTGGGAAAGAGAGAGAGAGAGAGAAACATCGATGTGAAAGGGACACATCGAGTGGCTGCCACATCAAGTGGCTGCCACCCACACAACCCAACCAGGGTCGGGGACAAACTGCAACCGAGGTACGTGCCCTTAGCGGGAACAGAACCTGGGTCTCTCGGGACTGCAGGCCGGCGCTTTAACTGCTGAGTCAAACCTGTCAGGGCAATCCCAAGGATCTTTAAAAGTGGAAGAGGCTCTGGCCTGTTTGGCTCAGCAATTAGAGCACTGGCCCATGAACCAAGGAGTTATGGGAGGGTTTGTGGGTTCAATTCTGGTCAAGGGCACATACCTGGGTTTTGGTTTTGATCCTCAGCCCTGGTCAGGGTTGTGTGGGAGGCAACCACTCAGTGTGTCTTTTCCACATTGATGTTTTTCTCTCTCACCTTCCACTCTTTTTTTTTTTTTAGATTAATTAATTAATTTTTTATTTATTAATTTGTTTTTGTTACAGATGTTTCTCATTTTCCCCCCATTGACACCCTCCTCCCCTTTCTTGTGCCCCATGCCCAGCTTTGTTGTCTATTTCTTCCACTCTTTATATATATATATACACACACACACACACACACACACACACATATGTATATACACATATATATGTGTATATATAAATAAATATCAATGGAAATATATATATGCACACACACACACATATATCAATGAAAAAATATCTTCGGGTGAGGATTAACATTAGCAAAAAACAGGGAGGGGAAATCAGAAGACTCACTCGGAGGAGCTGTGGTGACAGAGCAGAGCTCAGAGTGTTGTGACTTGGGAAAGACGAGATCTGCCCTTGCTGGATTTGAAGATGGAGGAAAAGGGCCATCGCCCAGGAAACGCAGGTCACCTTTTGCAAGCTAAAAAAGGCAAGGAAGGGTATTTGCCCTTTATATTAGTTTTCTAAGGCTACTGTAACAAAATGTGGCACAGTGGGTAGCTTAAAATGTCAAACATTTATTCTCCCCCAGATCTGCAGGCTAACAGTTGAAAATGAAGGTGGGAGCATCCTTTCTCTGAGACTCTGGATAGAATCTTTCCTTGTTTCTTTCTTCGTTTTTGTGTTGGCATCAATCTGGGCGCTCCTTAGCTTGCAGCTGCACCATTCCAGTGTCGGCCCCTGTCATCTCATGGTATTCTCCATATGGGTCTCTTTCTTATAAGGATACTGGTCTTATTGGTTTAGAGCTCACATTAATGACCTCATCTTAACCTGATTATATCTGCAAAGACTGTTTCCAAATAACATCTCTCTTACAGGTACCATGGGTTAGGGATTTAGTACATCTTTTTCGTAGAACACAAGTCAACCCATAACCCTCCTGGTGCCTCCAGAAAAGAACGCAGCACGTGCTTCTAGCTCTGTGAGATCTGTTTCAGGCTTCTCATCTCCAGAACTATAAGATAATCCGTTTGTAATGTTTTAAGCCACTAAATTGTAGTGATTTATTACAGAAACCGTAGAAAAACTAGCTCATGGACTACCTCAAATTCTATTTCATCTATTGAGTCTCTTACCTCCCCTTGTTAAATTCTGTCTCTCCTCCCAATGTTGACTTGTTTATACTTTCTAATTAAATATTAACCACTAATCATACTTCTATTATTTTGTTATGCTTATAGCCCTCCAATGCTAAAGTTCTTGAGGATCACCTTTGTATCTCCTTGAGTAACTAGCACCGAATGCTCATAAAATAATTATTTAGTAAAAGAAAGTTAAATTCTTATCGAGAACATACCTATTGTCTTAATGTCAAGGAATTTCTCAGATTAATTATTTTTTTCAGATTAATTATTTTAAAATTAAAATAAATGAGAAGTAATCTAAGAAAGGAAACACACATATTTTAAAAATTTACTCTAAAACCATTTTATAGTAACTTTTAAAGTCATCATAAAACTTTACTTCTGTAAGAGAAATGAGAGAAATATTGACTTTTGTTTTAAATTAGGTTTAGAATATCTTTTTTTTATTTTTTTTATCCTCACCCGAGGATATTTTTCCATTTTTTGTACAGATAGAGTGGGAGGGAGAGAAAGGAAGGGAGAGAGAGAGAGAGAAACATCGACGTGAAGGGACACATCGAGTGGCTGCCACCCGCACGACCAACCAGGGCCGGGGGCAAACTGCAACCGAGGTACGTGCCCTTAGCGGGAACCGAACCCGGGTCTCTCCGGACCGCAGGCTGATGCTCTAACTGCTGAGCCAAACTGGCCAGGGCTAGAATATCTTGATAAACAAGAGCAATTGACATGAATTTTGTTGTTGTTGTGACTGTTTTTAAAGTAGTGTGGAAAATGTTGCTATTCTGCTGGCCAGCAAAACCCTCTATGTTTTCCCTTAAAAAGTTTTAACAGGTCAGTTATGCTTTTCTCATGGTTCAATTTCTGCAGCTAAAGCAACTTGCATATTTCTGATTAAATCTGCCTATAATATATAGTTAACACTAGACTTCGTGTTATAGTTCCCAACTATTCCATACTACATTTAATGTAAACTTCTTACTTACAGAGACGAGTTTGAACGAATCTGTTAACAAGGTCATCTGTGTGCATGCATGCTGGCTGCGTTTACCTTGGCAAGTGCACTTTAAGTTATACATCAGTTGAGTTTCTATAATTTGTCTTCCGTTCAGATCCTCACTCTGTGACAACTGATGGAAAGCTCTTGAAAGAAGTTTTCATTACAAGATAAGATTGAAAATAAATGGGAAAACAATATTTTTCTCTTCTCTTAATTCTAAGCAGTGATTTTTCTAAGACTTTGAAGTCTCCATTCCACCTTTCTGTTTCCAGCCCTAGTGGAAAGAAACCATTTTAAGAGGAAAACCTTGACATTGCCTCATCTCATTCATGGGAAGAATTTAATTAATTAATTATACTCTTTGCTTTTGACCGTGGCTCTGTGACCAATAAACCACACTCAGTGTTGTGGGTAACAACAACACTAACAGCAGCAGCAGCAACGAAGTTTCACTATAGAAATTAGGAAACCCAGAAACCAATGGCGTTGCCAAAACCCATACATATAAGATTACAGTGAACCTAGACTGGAAAAGGAAGACACCAGGTGTTCATGCCAATAAGCATTGGTGAGAGAACCAAATAATCAAACTCAGGGTAGGGATGAAGCTAACATTATTGAGGATTCTTTTGCTCTCCTGTGCAGTAAGTGGAGTTACATGGCAAGTGAATGTAGCATGTGTACCCTTTCAATAATTCAAAATATATCTGGTGTTAAAGTACATAGGGACATGCTTTTGGGGGATATCCTGAATACATATATGTTTGACTGAAGAAATACATTGGCACATGCTATTTTCTCATTGTTGAATATAGCAATAAGATTGTTAATATAGTCTTATGGTTATAATGTCATCATAGAAATATGTAATATTTGTGTTAGGCTTTTCTACTTTACAGGTTTAAAAATTACAAACTTTAATCCCTGAAAGAAATGGAAAATTCCAAAATTTCTATGACTAACACTCAATGGTTGTAATCACCTGCTTATTGCAATGGAAGATTTTCAGAAAATAGCAACAAATACTTCACATGTGTCAGACACTGTTCTAAATAATATATATATATATATATATATATATATATATATATATATTTTTTTTTTTTTTTTTTCAATCAATTCTACCAACAACCCATGATGTCGGACTATTATTTTTCTCTTTTCCGGATGAAGGATCTGAGGACCAGAAATATTAGGTTCTTTGCCAGAGGTTGCCAAGCTGGTAAGTGGTAGAGATGTGATCAACAGGTGTTTACTTAGTGACTCTGCGTAAAGTATAGTGTTAAGGTTCTGGAGAGAAAGCAATAACAAAATATAATTTAAAAAAAAATCCAGTTCTTTTGTAATTTACATTATTGTGAATCCTTTTACCTGGGGAAAGGTATCTATTATTAAGAACTGAAAAATATGCTTAGGGAAGCCACAAAGGAAACCACTCCTCATACTTTATTTGTTTTTCTTCTTCTTCTCCTATTTTCATCACAGTCAAACCTTTTTCCCCATGAAAAATAGAGTTGTCCTTATATTATTCATTCTCACTCAGTGGGCAGATCTCATCTATAGATAGTCCGAACCCTCGGATAGTCCAGAAAACTAAAAGTGAATCTTGAGTTATTTAGTTTTCAAAACAAATCCTGGAAAATTGTGTTATCTAGGCTCTAAGGCAGTGCTGTGGGGGGGGAGGGGCGGGGAAGGGGGTGCTTTGTGGACCCTACAGCCGGTAGCGCCTGTTCAGCTCTGCCTGCTGTTGTGGCCTAAACGTAGCCATAGACACTATGCAAACAAATGGATGCAGCCAGATTTGGAGTCTGTGTTTTGCCATCCCTGATCTAGAGAGTAGGATCACCTGCAAGACAAAGCCCCCTTTTCTTATTTGCATACAGGTGCCATGGTGCCTGAGCTAGAAGGGTCCTGCTCATAAGCTCTATCTTTTCTTGGATTCTCTCCACAGCCATTTACCTTCTCTGCATTCTTGTTGCTAAATTATATTCCGTTGTATGGATATATCACATTTTACTTATTGCTTTATCAGGTGATGGACATTTGGGTTATTTTTACTTTTTAGCTGTTATGAAGAATGCTGCTATGAATATTCATGTACACATTTTTTTTTCCTGTGGACATCTATTTTCATTTAAATGGAGTATATAGCTAGGGGTGAAATTACTGAGTCATATGGTAACTCTACATTTAACATTTTGAGGAACAGCTAGAATTTTTTTAAAGGACCGGACCATTTTGCATTTCAACCAGCAGTATAGGAAAATATCAATTTTTCTATGTCCTTGTGAATACTTGTTATTATCTGTTGTTTTAATTATAGCCGTCCTAGTAAGTGTGACGTGGAACCTCACTGTGGTTTTCATTTGCATTACTCGGCTGGGTAAGGATGTTGAGCATCTTTCCGTATATTTATTGGCAATTTGTTTATTTTCTTGGAAGAAATGTCTATTCAGATCTTTGCCAATTTTAAAATTCAGTTATTTGTCTTTTTATTATTCAGTTGTTAGACTATATTATATGTTCTAGCTACAATTCCCTTATTAGATACAAAACTTACAAATATTTTCTTCCATTGAGTAGATTGTTTTTTCACTTGATTCATGGTATGTTGTGAAGCATAAATGCTTTTAACTTTAGGAAAGTCTTAAATTATACTATTTTTCTTTTGTCACTTTTGCTTTTAGTGTCCTACCTAAGAAGGTTTTGCCTAACACAAGGTCACTGTATTTTCTTCCAAGCATTTTACTGCTTTAGTTCTTACTTTTAGTTCTATGATCCATTTTGAATTAATTTTGGTAAATGGTGTGAGAAAAGGGTCCAACTTCATTCTTTTGCATGTAGATATCCAATTATTCCAGCATCAGTTGTTGAAAAGACTGATTTTTTCTGGACTCTCCATTCTATCCCATTGATTTATATATTTATCCTTATGCCAGTACAAGTGTTTTGATGTCTGTAACCTTGAAGTGTTAGTGCTCTAAGTTTGTTTTTCTTTTTTAAAATTGTTGTGGCTATTTTGGGTTCCTCAAGTTAACATATGGATTTTGGGATCAGATTGTCAATTTCTGCTAAGAAGCCAATTTTGATTTTGATAAAAAATGCTTATAATCTCTAAATAAATCTAGGGAGTATTATTGCCATCTTACAATGAACTCTTGATCCATAAACATGAGTTGTCTTTGCATTTAAGTCCCTAATTTCTTTCAGCGGTGTTTGTAGTTTTCAGCGTACACATCTTGTCCTCCTTTTGTTAAATTTATTTCTAAGCATTTTATTCTTTAATGTCATTGTTTTCTCAATTTTATTTTTGAATTTTTTAATACTAGTATATAGAAATACAATTGATTTTCACATATTGAATTTATATCTAGTAAGCTTGCTGAATTCATTAGTCCTGATTGTTTTTTAGTGGACTCCTTAGAGTTTTCTATATAAAAGACTTTGTCATCTGCAAATAGAGATAGTTTTACTTCTTCCTTTCTAATATGGATGCCTTTTATTTCACTTTGTGCCTAATTGCTCTGGCTAGAACACCCAGTAATGATGACTAGAAATGGAAAGAGTGAAGATCCTTGATCTTAGGGGGAGAGCATTCCGTCTTTGCCATCAAGTATGATGTTAGGTGTGCATTTTTCTTAGATGCTCTTTATTAGATTGAGGGTTTCTTTCCATTAGGGAAAAAAAAAACACAAAAAACTTATGAAGTGGTGTTAGATTTTTTTTCAAATGCTTTTAATGCTTCTATTGAGATGTCCTTTGTTTTATTGATATGGTATATAACATTACTGATTTTTGGATATTACGCCAACCTTATCTACCTTTAGGTTTTGATTTTTTCTTGTGTTCCAGATAAAAATATCTATAGGCATAACTTCTGAGCTCTGTTCTTATAGCCTGCCTTTCCCACGCGCAAAGTCTCTGAGCCACTGTTTTGGAACTGAGCCTGTGACAGTGACCTGCTTCTCTTGGATTAAAATCCCTAGTTTATGAGAGGGTTTCTCGGCAGGAGCAGAAGCCTCTAGTTTTATTGACCTGCCTTTCCCGGCATGAAACCTTTACCCTATGACAAAACGAAAGCAAAGGCAAAACCCGGTGCTCTAACCTGCCACACCTGGCAGAGCCCCTTCTGTTCAAGTGGGGCCTGGGTGTGGGAAGGAAGCTCCAGATCTCCTGCTGCAGGCACCCCCTCTGCAATGGGCCTGGGGTGAGGAAAAATGCCGGCAGCCTTCCCTCCAAAGCAGCACCGTAGATGGCAGACCGAGCCTGGGAGCTGGTGGGGCGAGCTCCCTGAGCCCATCTTCCTGGCCACAGCCTTGGGGAGTGGAGCTTCCATCATGCTGCCCGGGGAGAGGGGTGGGGGACAGAGCAGCAGAGCTCAAGTGCCACCGACTCTCCCTCTTCTTACCGAGACTTCGTAGATTTGCTTAAATAAATGTTTCTTCACTTATCTATCCTTGGGACAACTTTCAAAGAGCTTATATTTGTTGTTCCATAGTTCACGCCAGTTCTGGTTGTTTTGCTGAGCTGTGGGTCTGCCGTTTCTCATGCCACCATTCTGGGCGTAATCTGAGTCCCTTGAGTAGATTTGCAGTCACTACTGAAATTCTTGTCAAAAATAAAGTTTTTCAATGATTCTCATGGTGGGCCAGTTCGGGGGGATCTATGGACAACATGATTCTTTCTAATATTAAGGTCCCATGTTTTAATGTATACCTCTGAACTTGTAGGCGAAAAGCAAAGGCTCTGGTAAAAACAAAAAGAAATTAATTTTGTTTACTATATCATCCTCCACCCCCAACATGTTCACACTTTGACGTATTGAACCGCACCATTGTCTTCTTTCTGTTGTCTGCCCCTTCTCCCTGTGTAAGGTAGTACCTACACCAAGTAGAAGAACAGGAAGATGGGGTTTAGACCAGAGAACAAGGATGGCAAGTTTAAATAGTGTAAATATGCCTAGCAGGGTCAGACGTGTGATGGGGATCAGAGAACTGGGAACTGGAGATGTGCCACCCTTTAAAAAGAGTTCTTTCTCATCAGCAGATGATTGTCTCCAAACAGATGTCCCTCTCTAAGAGTTCTTGTCCTTCTTCAACAAGACCAGAAATCCAGATTTATTTTTATGTGACAGCTCCCAAGTTTTTAACTGTGGACAACTAATTAAAAAAACAAAACAGAAGCAACCGCGTAGGTCAAGCAAAACATGACTGTCATCTATATGTGGCAAGCAAATAAAATCAGTATACATTTTAATAATCTGTCTTCCCCAAAGGATGGAAATCTTCCTTCAAAGTGTGACAGCTTATTTAACTAATCCTGTAGAAATTGATCTGCATGGCATCAGTCATTAGTATTGATGGTCTTTCAGGTTGAGAACTCCCTGGGTTGGAGAAAAAGGACGAATTCCTCTGAGCCAGAATGGGAAGCTACTGACTGAGTGATCTGACCTCAATCTCTTTTAAATCAGACTGTTACATGTTTGATTGTGATATGACACAACTTTGTAATTTTATGACACTAATAACATTGTTCTGTTTCTCATACTTTTTGGTCAAAAGTTCCCCAATCTGTTGTTGCACTGTGTGTGTTCTGAATGAAGTGGTTAATAAGACTTTTTTTTTTCATCGTTCTTTTGGGATGCAGTATAAGAATTTATTATTATCAGCTGTTATAAGAGAAACATCGAATTCTGAACTAATGACCTGATAGGTAAAGGAGTAAATAGCTGCAATATAAAAACCAGTTCCCAAGGACATAATTGTGTCATTACTAGCAAACAGAGAGTTTCTGCTTCATTAAGTAGGAAAGGCAAAAAAATCAGTTTAAATGATAAAAGTGAAAATTTAATTTTTTTTACTTGTTCACATATTTTCCCTACTGATCAATAAAAATAAGAGGGAGGTTTTATTACACCAAAAATATAAACAATAAAACCTCTCTTAAAGCCAGGGCCATGTGTCTGTTCTCAAGTGTTTTATTATGTGAAGTGTGACCTTTATTTAAAGAGCATCTTTGTTCAATGATAATTGATGGTGCTTTGAGTGAGAGTTTATGACAGTACTCTGCTTATTAAAAATGTTTTCCATAAGGTGCAGAAGCTTCTTTTTAACTTTTGTCCTAGCTTAACCTTTGGAAATACCATGTCAGTTTAGTCGCATTTATAGATTTAATTAACATGTTGTGGGCTGCTTTTAGGTCATTAATAAAGATATGGCATATGAGCAGACTTATTTCCAATCCTCATAATTCACCAGCTTGTTCAACTTCATCACTCACTCCTCCTTTTTGTCATGTTGATTTTAGTATGGTTTGGTAATCATAATTCAAATGTATTAAACATTGTCAATGTTATCTCTGTATAAAGACATTATCCTAATTATTTCGCTGGGATTATTTTTGAGGTGTTACTGAAACTACTGATGTTTTGTTTTGGCTTGTTTATTGAAGCATACACCATCTGCTGAGCTTCCCAGGGTTCTGATGAGGTCAGGCCCCATGATGAGACATGGCCTGGGTGCAATATTAATGCTTCACTTCATACTGTTCCAAGAGAATCAGCCTAACATACCCTCCAGAATTAAGATGCTGAAAAACTCAGTAGAGTTGAGGTATTGAAGAATAGAGAGCTATTTCTTTGAACTCTTGCTTTCTGGCTTCTAGAATCCCATTCTGTTGGGCACCATCAAGGAAGGATCTGGACAGGTGATGTGCAGTGTGTACTTCCTTCTTAAGAGCATAGTCAAATATTTGTGTGAACCTCAAAGATTCTGGAATATTAAAGCAGCATTTTAACATGCAACCACCTATCATCTATGTATTAACTTTATGTTAATATCTGATCGAATAAACATCATAAAAAAATAAACACAGGACTCATACCCTTCATTGTCTATTTTCAAATATTTATCATTTCAGTGTATACATGGCCTAGTTAAGCTAACACATTCTTTTATATTTTAGGCAGTATAGTATGATGAATAAAAACTAGACTGCTTGGGCATCATTCCTACTTACTGGCTATAATAAGACCTTGGGCAAGTAATTAATCTCTCTCAGTTTCCCTATATATAAAATAAGAATGGTCATAGTAGTACCTTCCTATTAATTTAGATTTTGTTGTGAGGGTTAAACAAGTTACTATAACTAAAACCCTTTAACCTTGGCAGAGAATGAATGCTTTTGAAAGTAATTATTAGCCCTGGTCAGTTTGGCTCAGCAGCTATAGCATCAGCCCATGGACCAAAGAGTCACTCAATTCCAGTTGAGAGCACATGCCTTGGTTGTGGTTCGGTCCCAGCCTGGATGGGGGTTGTATGGGAGGCAACCAGTCAGTGTGTCTCTTTCACTTCGATGTCTCTCTCCCTCCACTCTGTCTGAAGATAAATGGAAAAATATCCTTGGGTAAGGATTGAAAAAATAGTGAAAGTTATTATTATCGTGCCTTCTTCTAACCTTCCCTTATCAGTCAAGTCCACTTGAAATCCATTTTTCTCTGGACATTGGTCACCCATTTCTTAGGTGCATCCATATGGTAATCAAGTGTTTGTCCATGTAACATTTCAGACTGCTAAATGAGGCCTCTTACTCCATTCTCTTGTCCTTAGGACTCCTGATTTTTTGGCCAATAATACCATATGGAAAAAAATAACTAATTAGAAGTCAGAGGCAAATTCCTACTATTAGGAATTTCAACTTCTTATATGGTTTGGTAATTTTTATGGAACAATAGCATCTTTGGAATGTAAGAATTTTTGGAAGTTCATTTTTTTTTTTTTTTTTTATTGATTAATTTTTGTTACAGATGATTCTCCTTTTTCCCCCCACTGATTCCCCCCTCCCCCTCCCCTCCCTGCCCCTTCCCCAGATTGTTGTCCATGTCCACTGTTCATGCATACATGCGTATAAGTTCTGTGGTTCATCCCTCCCCCACCTCTCCACTCCTTAGGGGATTGTCAGTCTGTACCCCGCTTCTGCGTCTCTGGGACTACCCCATTCCTCAAACTGTTATGTTCATTATATTCCACAAATCAGTGAGATCATATGAAATTTGTCTTTCTCTGTTTGGCTTGTTTCACTTAGGATGATACTTTCCAGGTCCCTCCATTTAGTCTCAAAGGATAAGAGATCTTTCTTTCTTACCGCTGCGTAGTACTCCATTGTGTATATGTACCACAGCTTTTTGATCCATTCGTCTACTGATGGGCACTTGGGCTGTTTCCAGATCTTAGTGATGGTAAATAGTGCTGCTACAAAGATGGGGGTAAATATATTCTTTCTTATTGGTGTTTTATGCTTCTTAGGGTATATTCCTAGAAGTGGGATCACTGGGTCAAATGGAAGATCAATTTTTAATTTTTTGAGGTGACACCATATTGTTTTCCATAGTGGCTGCACCAGTCTGCATTCCCACCAGCAGTGTATTAGAGTCCCCTTTTCTCCACACCCTCGCCAACACTTGTTGTTTGATGATTTGTTGATGGCGGCCATTCTGACAGGTGTGAGGTGATACCTCATTGTTGTTTTGATTTGCATCTCTCTGATGATTAGTGATGATGAGCCTTTCTTCATATGTCTCTTAGCCATTTGTATGTCCTGTTTGGAGAGGTGTCTTTTCAGCTCCTCTGCCCATTTTTTAATTGGATTCTTTGTCTTCCTTTTGTGGAGTTGTATGAGCACTCTATATGTATTGGAAATTAACCCCTTATCTGATATATCATTGGCAATTATGCTCTCCCATACAGTGGGTAGCCTTTCCGTTTTGATGATTGGAAGTTCATTTTTAATTTATCTTTATACACATACCAATGGACTCGATTCAGTTTTACATATATAGTTTTGAGTATAAGTTGACATCTGAGATGACTTGATGTTTTGGCCAACATTTTCTGTTTAGTGGAGGGGTCAAAAATATATTTACTTCTTTAAATTCATGTTAATGTTAATAATACTAGATAAGAAATATCAAGTATGCATTACATTCTAGTAATTATACTGACATTTAATCTTCATAACAATCCTATCAATATATATGTGTGTGTGTGTGTATGTGTATATATATACATACACACACACACACACACACACACACATACACACACATGTTATAATATTTTGACCATAACAGGAACTGAGGCTCAAAGAGATGAAACAGTGGCACTAAATGGTAGATTTGTGATTAGATTCTAGGCAGCCTGGCTGTGGCATACAAGTCTAGACATTTCTACTATTCTCCTAGGGGAACTACAGTGTGCTTAGAACACCAAGAGTAGATCTCATCCAGCACAGAGTCTGTAACAGGCAAATTCTTGGCAAGTATTTAATGATTGCAACCAGGATGTTAGGTTTTGGGATTCAGATAACATCACACTTTCACTATGAATGCAATGGATGGAAGTGTGCCTATGCAAAATGGATTTTAATGAAGGAGCTAGAAACAAATGATTCAATTAATAAACGACACACACTTAGTGATTTTTAGGGGTGAAGGATGTTCATGTCTGTTTTAACTTCTTGAAATGAGGAAAATCAGGATGAATTAGGGAGGATCAAAATCCTATTGTACACAGTGCCATGCTATTGTTTTAGATTTTAGTACTATGTATGGTGATTAAGGGCTTGAAGGGAAAAAAATTCAACCGATACATTTTAAATATTTGCAGTTCAGAGTGTCTAGGTTGTGACAACTTCTTCCTGTTTTGTTGTTGTTGTTTGTTTTGTTCTTTTAATTGACACGTTCCCTTCCACTCAGTTCAACTTTTCCATTTTTATGAAATTATGTAGTCCCTTGCCAGAAAAAAGGCAATTTGTTATTTGGCTGAAGTAGACCTAAAATTGCCTGATAATAACTTTTCAATTTTCCTTCTTCTTCTTTGCTTTTCTCCTCCCTGCCCCCATGATGACTGACTTGCTCCTTCTGCAGAAGCCTCCCATGGTGGGACCTCTGGGTACAGTAGTCCAGCATTGCTGTACACAAGGTGGTTGACATCGAGCTGGACAGGCAGGAAAGGGGAAGGACAGGAGGTGGGGGCAAGTCTGATAAGTACAGCTTCTTATTACTCTTTCTGGAGAAGAATCTCTTAAAATCTCTGTAAGTGGGTTACTGTTACAGGAAGAATCATACCATAGATGTAACGCCAGGTTTGAGTTTAGTGAAGAGCGCTGTACAGGTGCATTCTCATTTCCAAAGAACCAGAAGCTATTCCATTCCTGTTGATGTGTTCAGGCCAAATTCATCATATATGGGTCAAGCCTAATCACCAAAATATAGGGATAAACAAAATAATAAAGCTAATGCTTGCAAGAAACAGAATAATAATAATTCAGAGGCAGTGCTTAGACAATAAAGAAAAGAAATAAGTGAATTTGGATGAAGTCCCTCTTTCGGCAGAGAATCTTCTGCCACCTGTTTTCCTTGAGTAAGCTTGGGAGCAACAGACAGAATTCTCTAGAACCTTCCCTGTAAACACTAAGCAAAAGATAGGGTGTCCAAACTGCAGCTGAGGCTTCTATATTCTTCATAATGTTTGAGGTATATTTAGGATAACACTCCATCTTAGGCACAGCGCCTAAGTGATGCTGGGATTATTTGAGATTTATAAGTTGGCATCCTGCCTCCTTCTGCCCCTCTACAGGAGACGTATGAAAATAGATTGATAAGTGGTATTCACAGTGACTTTAAATGTGATGCAGGCTTTACTCAGTCTGAAGAAAATTATTCTCGTTTCAAGCCATCTTGATAGAGATCCTCATTGATGTGTGATAAACCACGGGCAGATCTCTGTTCCACAAAGAAGGGCAGAAACACTACGGTCAGTCTCACATGGACGCAGGTTTGCAGCTGCCACATCCTCACCACACAGTCACCCTGCCTGCAGCCGCCTGGCAAAGGTAACATCCCCACGTCAGATAAACACTTTCTGGCCCTTTTCTAACTGGGTCTCTACTGCATTAGGCACTGTGGGTCCTTCTTCCCTCCTTGGAACTGTGTTTCCTCTGATAGTACCATCTCCTCTTTCTCCATCAACTGCTTTGATTCATGCTTGCTGAATCTCCCCTCGTGGGTTATGACTCATATTTTTGCAACAGATCGGAACAGAATGCAGTGTCCCTGCTCCCCATTTTGTATCCTGACCAGTCCTGCTCTTGCCATGTATTTCATATTTCAGTTGTTTGCACTCTTGTGTAAGAAACTGACCCTGAAGCCATAAACATAAGAACAGGATTCTTAGACTCCTTCATCTTGCTGCCATCATATTACTCCTCCAATTTTAAATCTTAAATATTTCTTTTAATTAATTAATTAATTAATTAAATTTTATTATTGAGAGTATTACAGATGTCCCCTCTTTTGCTCCCCATTGCCCCCTCTACCCACCCCAGGCCTTTACTACCCTATTGTCTGTGTCCATGGGCAATGCACATATGCATATAAGTTCTTTCGTTAATCTCTTCTCACCCCACCCTTCCCCCTTCCCTCTGAGACTGGTCAGTCTGTTCCATGTTTCCATGCTTTTGGTTCTATTTTATTCATCAGCTTACTTTGTTCATTGCATTACACATATAAGTGAGATCATGTGATACTTGTTTTTCTCTGACTGGTTTATTTTGCTTAGCATAATGCGCTCCAGGTCCCTCCATGTGGTCTCAAAGCATAGAGATTTTTCTTTTTTATAGCTGCATAGTATTCCATTGTATAGATGTACCACAGCTTTTATATCCACTCATCTACTGATGGGCACTTGGGCTGTTTTCAGATCTTAGCAATTGTAAATAAATGCTGCTATGATCATAGAGTGCTGCTATGAACATGATTGGTGTTTTGGGATTCCTAGGACATATTCCTAAACGTGGAATTACTGGGTCAAATGGTAGTTCCCTTTTTTAAAAAAGTTTTCTTTTCTTTATTGATTTTTAGAGAGAGAGGAAGGGAGAGTGAGAGAGAAATAGAAACATTGATGAGAGAGAACATTGATTGGCCACCTCCTACCTGCCCCCCACTAGGGATCAGGCCCACAACCTGAGCATGTGCCCTGACTGGAAATCGAACCAGTGACCTCCTGGTGCATGGGTCAATGCTCAACCACTGAGCCACACTGGCGGGGCCTATTTTAAATTTTTTTGAGGAAACTTCATACTTTTTTTCCATAGTACTTGCATCAGTCTGCATCCCTCTGTTCACTCTTCCATAGTCCCATTAACATTGCATAACACATTTCACAACATAGTGACAACCTGTTATTGTTTTCTTGCCTTCTGTCATTTCCACTTCAGATCTACCTTAAATGCACATCTAGGCATGTTCTCCTCCTGCCCCCTTCATTGGCTTTCCAGTGCCCCAAGAATAAAATCTAAGCTCTTAGGCTGACATATAAGGTCTTGCATGATTTACCCACTGGGTAAAAATATAAGGAAACATTTTTGAGTATCATTAGGAAAATGGATAACACATTGATTGGAACAGGTTTTCATTAAGCTACATTTTATATGTGTGTGTGTGTGTGTGTGTGTGTGTGTGTGTGTATTTTTTCCCCCTCTAACTCTTTGATGTACTGTGGCAACATAACGAGGAAGAAAGGCATTTTGATATTTTGTTTGGCTCCTACTATAGACCCTCTCTATAGTTCTGGATTTTGTACTCACCAGTAGATAAGGAGTTATTCACTGTAGATGGGCGAGGCTGTGATAGAAAGAGAATGGATTCCAGAGAACAGTGGTCCTAGTATAAATTATTGTGGTGAGGATTTACATGTGATTTACATACCAATTTACTCAAATATTCCACAGAAATGAGATAAGTTTTCAATTAAAAGGACCATAAAGATAGTCTAGTTTATCATTTCATCTGACTGGTTATTTTGCCAAGCACAGAGCCAGGCAGATATTAGGCCTTGATTAAATACTAATTCTTCTCTTTCCCTCCTTTTGTATATAATGAAAATGAAAGGGTGATGTCAGTTTAAAACAAAGAAACTAAAGTGCTTTGTCCTTGGGTCGCATGGTTTCTTGCAGGCAAAGATAGGAAGCAAAATGCTTCTGATTTTCAGCACACTCCTCTTTGATATCATGTCTTAATTTCAATATTACAAGTTCCCAAAGATGAAAAATTATAAATACAGATTCTGGGCAATATGCACAGTTGTAATCTCTAATCTTGGCAGCTTTAGCTACAGATTTCCTTATTTTGATTGGGCTGGAAAAGCCTGTCCTTTATCTGCTACTATATGTAATTTAAGGTGCCGTACACAGTTTGAGGTGTTACTTTTTGTGAAGAAATAATTTCATCTAACATAGCTTGGTGAGTTAAATGTCATTGGCATTTCCAACATTTTTTCAACAGTCTGATGAGAGAATTAAGAGATGATGGCAACTCTCTCAAATTTTAAACTGAAGACATCCAGCTAACCTTTGTTTTATTATTCTCATAGCAAAAGCTTGAAAAGTCTATAAGGGTGTATTAAGAGTACAGAAAAGGATCTGCTGTCCTAATTGTTGGCCCAGTTGAAGGGATTTAGGGAGAAGCCAGCAGATAGTATTTAATCATTTAATGGAATTGAAGCGAAATCTCATTATGAATATCTTTTATCTCAAGGCTAAGGAATGTGTTAGTGAGCCTGGAAAGTGGGTCTCTTGACAACCTTCGGAGCTAAGAATCACAGTGAAAGAAGTGAGTTAGGAAAGACCGCTGGGTAGGAGGCACTGGACATTTCCCTTAGCCTTTTTTTTTTGTATGCCATGCCCATGTCCTTGATGAAACTTTGCTTGTTTACCAGCACTCTAGCAGAGTAATAAGCAGTTTTCATGACTGTCTATTCTCTCTTCTCCCACTCAGATCTATAATTTGACTTTCATGATTCTTCTCAGTCTGCTTAGCTACTCCCTGCATGTTTTTCTAGTCCTATGTGACCTTTCGGAAAGGAACCTTCTTGTTCTTCTCTAGATAGCTTATGAGATGACTTTAGTAAGTGATTGCTGTTTAAAGAAAAAAAACACACACGAGGACTATTGAAATGTCATACATTGAAAATATTGTGTGCCTCCACTGGAAAAAAAATTCAAACTGCTTCATAGTTAAAGGCAATGATATGATTCAGTGCTATTAAATAAAGATGGAGAGGAAGTACAGAACTGAGGTTGTTTTGCCATATCTTGTTTTACATATGAAAAGAAATTCTTTATATATAATCCTGCTATTTTCCTTCCGCTCTCAATGACTTATGATCAGAAATGTTGCTGTGTCCATCGGAGGATTTAACAGTACACACAATCTGATGTCTCGCTGTTTTCATTTGGGGATTGATTGCATGTGCATCTCGTGTGCTCCGGAGGCAGTTCCGCTTCCTCTCCTACTTCCTACCTTGTAGCTACATATTTTTGTTCCATAACTCATATTTCAAAGAGTCCTAACATCCATTTCTGTTGCTTTCCTGAGTTCATGTCAGGCAGAAATATGCCCTATGGAAAATAATTAACTATTACCAAATATGTCATTTATCTTAAGTTTTTAACGGAAGAGTTCTAAGGGGGATTTCCAGTGATTTATTTCAAACTCGAATTCAATTTATGATTGATTCTTTCTAGATCAGAAGTCACACACACGTGAGTTATGGGTCAGGATATGGCCC
Organism: Molossus molossus; assembly: GCF_014108415.1. NCBI lineage: Eukaryota > Metazoa > Chordata > Mammalia > Chiroptera > Molossidae > Molossus > Molossus molossus. The sequence goes on along the minus strand of NW_023425345.1, from coordinate 60,758,183 downwards.
ACAGACATATTTTATTTGGTCTTAAGGGTGTTAAAAATTCTTTGAATTAATTGCTAATATTTTACAGTTGGGGGTTTCAAATAAAAGTCCAGATTAATTACTTTCTTGGAATTAGAATATCTGGTAACACGGAGCCTGCATTTCTACAGGGGCACTGGTTGGCTAGAGCTGAAGTCTTTAGAATATGTGCTGTCTGGTTATTTGGAAGTCCAGATCCTATGTCATCCCCATTTTTGTTCCTCCTCATCCCAGTAGACCTTTTTGTTGGTCTCTATGCTAGACTAGTGCTTGTCATATTTTAATTTCCTTATGAATCATCAAGGAATCTTGTTGAAATTCAGGTATCTTTTCTGTAGTGGGTGGGGCTTGGGATTCTGCATTTCTAATAGGCTCCCAGTGATGTTCAAGTGGCCATCCCAAGAAAGCAATCTGAGTAGGACGGTTTTAGACCAGTGGTCCTCCAAGTGTGGTTCTTGACAGGAAGCATTGGCATCTACTGAACCGTGAACTCAGGAAGTTGCGTCCAGTGCTCTGTCTTACAAACCTCTGCTGATTCTAGTGCACACTAAAATTCCACAACCACTACTCCAGTCTGTCTTATGTAGGGACACGGTTCATAAAATCACCTAAGTCAGAAGGTTTAAACCCTGGCTGGACATTAGAAATCATTTGGGGAACTTCCAAAAACATTGATGCTTGAGCCCCAGCCCTAGAGATTCAGACAGAATTGGTCTAGGGAAGGGCCCAGGCATTAGTTTTTCTAAAAGTTCTTCAACTGAGTTTAGTGTACAGCAGAGCCGAGAGCTGTGCTAAGAGACTTTCTTAGCACATTACCTGAATTTTCAATAGCTCTCTTGTCAGAAAATTTTTCTATAACTTTTAACACTCTTAAGTCCATTGGGTTTTCCCCCCCTATATCCTCTATAAAGTGAAACATAGCTGATCTCTCATCATGTCCTTCGATCATGGTGTTTCATAAATCATCTCTTCACAAATGCATTTATTTTGAAAGCCTGTCTCACTGTCTCCTTGCAGAGCGCATTACAGTTCTGAGCTCTATGGATCAGGAAACATTTCTTATTAATTCTGTTGACATACCTGGTAGATTGGTTGTGCATCGCACTGTTTGTGTTCATAGCCATCATAGATTTGTGTATTCATTAAGATCGTTTTCTGGCAAATGATGGTACGGTGCCTCCAGGAAGAGGTGGCTTTTTCTGCTTGTATAGTGGCATCATTTGGGCTAGCAAAGGGTTGTATTTAGTCTAACAAATACAACCGCTATAAATTCATGATAAAAATCGATTTCCCTCAACTGAAAAGCATACCGAGTAATCAGTCATTTGGAAAATAAGCATTGGTTCAGTTTAGTATTAGTGTTAAGCAGTTAATATGTTTTAATTAAACTTAAAGTGGTAATATTCCTGAGAACAGAGGGGTAGTATTTCAATAAAATTTATTTGACAGCCAGATAATAATACACAATTTATTTGACTATTGTAGAACCTTTTTAAAAAGTTGTGCCCAGTCCCGACCAGTTTGGTTCAGCATTTAGAGCATCGGCCTGTGGACCAATGAGTCTCAGGTTTGATTCCAGTCAAGGGCACATACCTCGGTTGTGGTTTGTTCCCAGCCCTGGTTAGGGTCGTACAGAACGTCAATATGTCCTTCTCACGTCGATGTTTCTCTCTCATTCTCCCTCACACTCTATCTGAAGATAAATGAAAAAATATCTTCAGGTGAGGATTAAAATAAATAAATAAATGAATAAATAAATAAATAGTTGTGCCCATTTTGTACTATATTCTGAATTATGACATTACCAAGAAATAATACTTAATATTACCTTGGAGTATGACTGTGCCATCACAGGTGAGCCCAGTGATTTGTTCCACAGTATTATAGAAAGCAGTCTAGGAGAGGAGAAAAAGAGAGAGGGACATTATCAACTAGTTATTTGTTTGCCTTTGGAGATAATGGAAAGATTTTTATTTTTACTTCTTGTTTGTGTGTGTACGTATAGAAGAAGCTACAAAATAATGTAAGCTAACTCTGAAAACAGAATGGATCCTTTTTGCCTTTGGGCTTAAAGTAAAAGCGACTTTTCTTGTAATGCCGCTTTACCGCCTGCTGTTATGTTCAGCCAGAGTGGAAATGAAACGTTTTTATATTGTAGCCGTCAGGACCTTGCCATATATATTTTCTTAATTTGAGAATGTCAACAGAGCGTAGTTTGTATCTGGTCCCAAGGATTCCCTTTTCTTTAAGGATCAGAATTCACTAGTTCTTGTTACAGGGTATCTGTCTATAGGGGAACAGGTTTTGAGATATTTCATTAACATGAGAGCGTATGCCACACGAAAGAGTGCAGGCCCTCTGTTGCCAAAAAACTTATGTTTAAAATAAAGATCTAAATGTATTTTTACAGGAACTCACTGGTACTTAAGCAAAGGGGTTTAGAGCAAGTTTACGCAGTCTTGCTTTTAATAGCACAGTTTTATAAGAGGGGATTGAGCAGTTGTGGACATCAGTCCCCAGTAAAACTGAAAACATTATTTATTTTAGGTCTTCCTAGAAACCAGCAGATGTCCACATGGTCTGAAATTTCAACATTTCCCTCCCGTGTTGCAGACACACTGCCTATACTATTTTATTTATCTTTCTTCAAAAAGCTTTTCAAACAATAGACTTTAGTTTGGACTATATCACTAGGAATAAAAGATAGATAGATCAGGGTAGGTGTGATCTTTTTAGTGTCTCATAGCCCTAGGTGCTCATCCCTACTTTTTAATTAATTTTTTTATTTTGAGAGTACATTTATTACAGCTGGGGAGAGTGAAACAAGGAAGGGCTTAGGATAGAAGAAGCAACAGGAGAGCCCGATGGGGCTGCTTTGGCTCGCTGAGAAGTCAGAGAAAAGAAGCCTTGGAGTCAGGGTTGGGTTGGTGCGGGAGGAGCTGCTGCTGCCGGTTGCTCCCCTGTTGCAAGTCTCATGGGTACTCTTAGGACACAGGGGGCAAGAGCTGGCGTAAGAAAGAAAGCAGCAAGGAAGAAAGGCATGGGCGTGCTCCTGGGAAGGAGAGGGCCTAATCCCTACTATTTTTGATTATTGTTTGGCCTTGAACTGAGTCCCTTTTGCATCAACATAAAAATAGAACCGGATGCAGCATATAGAATAGAGATTAAGCATGTGGACTCTGAAGCTAGGCAGCCTAGGTTTTAACTTTGGGAAGGATTTAAACACACGTGGTACTAGTGGAAGAGAACTTTTGTATCACTTTTCCATTACTAGCAAAACTGGAATTTTTGAGGTCATCATTATGCACATGATTTGTTCTATTTGTAATATAAAAATATTTTTCTATTTTTCTTCCCCTTATCTTCCCACCCCTTCCTCACTCTCCCTTCTGGTTCCCTGGATGTGCGTGCTGGTTAATGGAGCACAATAATCCCTTCACTACCCGCTCATTCAACTAGGTCTATATCTCCTTGGTGGGTTTCATTCCTTTACTTTTTTTTTTTTTTAAATCCTCACCTGAGGATATTTTTCCATTCATCTTCAGATAGAGTGGGACGGAGAGAGAAAGAGAGAGACAGAAACATCAATGTGAGAGGGACACATTGACTGGTAGCCTCTTGCACAACCCAACCAGGGCTGGGGACCACCCGCAACCGAGGTACGAGGTACGTGCCCTTGACTGGAATTGAACCCATGACTCTTTGGTCCGTGGGCCGACGCTCTAACTGCCATTCCAAACCAGCCAGGGCTTATCTTCACTATTTAATTAATCACCCAGTTTTGTCTGCGTCACCTCTGACACACCTCCATAGTTTAGTTAGGATTTCTTTATTTCTGACCTGGACTGTTTTGAACCAGTCTGTCTGCTTCTGCTTTCTCCCCACCTAAAGCAGGGATCGTCAACCCTTGCTGCACCCGAGGGCTGTTGAAAGCCTTAGTAAGGAGGCCTAGGGCCCTCCCTCGAACATGACTTCAGACTCTCTGGGAGAAGAACGGGGCATTCAGATTTTTTAAAAGTTTCCCAGGTGACAAAACGGTTAACATTTGAGGTCCTATGTTCTAAACACTCCTTTGTAACTGTGATTCACCCTTTGACTGGTAGCATCAACATCACCTGGGAAATTGTCAGAAATGCAAACTCAGGCTCTACCCTGGATATTCTGGGTCCGAAACTCTGCTCTTGGGGCCTAGAAATCTGTGTTCTAGCCAGCCTCAGGAGGTTCTGATGGCCCTCCAGCTTGAGAACCACAGCGTTCTCACAACTCGCCCTTGGGTCTCTGGCTGTGCACCATTGACAGGTACTTCTGGCATGTTCAAAAACGATTCACCCGAGTAAATATTTATAAATATATATATTTAATGAATTAAATGAAAATAGCACACATGACACTTTAATTAGTTGAATTCTCGGGCACCACATATGCTTGAAGAGAACTTCATGGTTAATGAGAATGGATGTCAATTAATAGTGCAAATACTCTTGATAAATGTCTTTTTTTATGATACGTGAGTGTATCTTTGTTTTTGCCTTATGCTGCAAATGAATGGAGTGAGCAGGGTATAGTGCCTCAGAGCTAGGCCAGACAGCCCAGATTTGGATCCCATCTCTGCTAGTACCAAAGTGGCCTGGGCAGTTCACTTAATATCTGTGAGCCTCAGATCCTCTTCTGCAGAATGGAGCTGTGGATAGGGTCTCTCAAGGACTTGTTAGGATTAACTAAGTTAATACACGTAAGTCACTTAGAAAGTGGACAGTTTGGCTGGGCGGTTAGAGGATTAGCCTGTGAACTGAAGGTCGCAGGGACGATTCCCAGTCAAGGGCATGTACCTGGGTTCTGGGTTTGATCTCTGGGGCCAGTCAGGGTCATGCAGGAGGCAACCAGTCAATGTGTCTCTTGCACATCGATGTTTCTCTCTCTCTCTCCCTTCCTCCCTTCCACTGTATTAAAAACGAAACAAAACAAACAAAAACACCAAAAAACAAACAAACAAAAAAATAAAAAAAATATCTTCAGGTGAAGATTAACAGCAATAAAAACAGTGCCTGGCCCTTAGTGTGCACTTCAAATGTTAGTTCTGCTTACTTGGGACTGCAGAGCTGGTGGTTCTATCATTCACTGGTTGTTTCTGACATCTTTGATTTATTGTATTAACCTCAATCTGTTTTTAGGAATTGTTTTAAGCCACCTATTTAATCTGTAGGCATTGGTTTAGTTAAACTGGGTGCTCCTGCATGACCACACGCCCTGTGTCCGGAGAGGGAACCGAGCAAGGCGGAGCTGGTGTGACTCTCTCCTCAAGGTCCTCGGTAACTGGACCAGGGCAGTGTATCTGTATCAGATAAAACCAAATACCAATAAAAGTTCTCATTTATTTTTGCACTTTCATAGATGTCTTATACAACCCCCAGGGCAAAGCACCCCAGCATGGAAATCTGGCGTCAGACAGTGCTTCTCAAACTCGAATGCCTGTATGAGTTGCTTCAGCATCTCCGTCAAGTGCACGTTCCCATTCAGTAGATCTGGAGCTGGTCCTGAGGTGCTGCTGGCAACCGCAGGAGATAGGAGAACGTACTTGTTAGTTGACAACTGATGAAAAGTGTTAGGGGTCAGGAGGTCAGGAGTAAAACTGCTGAGAAGTCAAAGGTATTGTACTTGTGTAACTCATTTTCAGACCTTGAGGATGATGTTTGAAAAATATTATTAGCTCTTATTACATTGGACCCTGTGAGACAAAACCCACAACTGTGACCCGGTTTTCATACCTCCATCTGCCTGAAGTTACATCTGATGAGATGCAGAGCAGTCTACTTCCAGTATAAATTTAGAATGATAGATGCATAAAACTCAATAAATTCACCAAAATCCAGCTAATTTCAGTCATGTATATGTAGATATATATATACACACAAACGTGTGCACTGTGTGTATATGTGTAACATTAAGTAATGTATACACTTATATTTGTTCAGTATGTATATTTATACAATATAATTTTACAGATGTTATCTAATATAGATTTATATACACACACAAACACACGTTCATATATATATATATATATATATATATACACACACACACACACACACACACACACACACACACATACATAGTTCACTGAGATCCAGAGATGTGGACATAAGTTCCTGAGATAGTTAGCTTTTAGAACATCCCAAACACTTTGCAGTGTTTTATGCCCAGGCTGCAAGCGGGTGAGGCTGTGAGGCCCGCATCCTCCATCTAGGACTGGAATATCCCCAGTGATAGTGCAAAGCATAAGCAGAAACTTCCGTGTTCTCGGACCTGTATATTTTAGTACAGCATTCCGCAGAATACTGGTTTTCATTTTAATAACTGTTCAGACAGGTTCCAAGACATAAGACACAAGTAAAAAATTTGCATAGTGTATTTGGAGGACAAGAAGAAACAGAAATAACGAGAAGGGTGTTACCATTTTCTTCAGGGTAGTCCCCCTGCTGCAAGTGTAGATCAGTTACATGTCGTTTTGAGCTATAGAACTCTCATGCTCTATTAACTGTGGTGTTAGGAAGATGGCTTCTGGCAATTTTCCATCATGTCTATTACCTGAGTATTTACATTAGGAGAAACATTTTTATGATGGGCACACACAAAAAAATCCCCTCTTCTCGGCATTTCCCCATTAGGCGTACAAAATGTTTTCCTTCCTACAAAATATGCTTCAGGAGTATAACTTAGTGGTGCATACACATTATATACTGGAGCTTGGAGAAGCAAAGGGTTCAGTTCAGTCTCTGGCTCATTATTAGTTCTTTTTGTGTTTCATTTCTTGATCTAATGCAAATTGAACTTGGGAATAGTTGAAACACTAGCAATAGGTTTTGAAAGAAATCACTGAAAGAAACTCTTAGAAACACTTATGTACAAGAATTTGGAAAAGGCGATGTATTTATGCTCTCCAAAAGGTATTTATAACAAAGCATCAGGTACCTTTGATAATGAAAGACGTGGTTCTTATTTTGATCAATACTCCCATCTGATCCATAATTCAGCCTGAATGGGACATGGCTTCATATTTCTTCATGTCATTGACTGACTTGATGATATTTCAAAAGGTAAATCTGTGGGTTTGGATTATAAGGAGAGAAAGTCTTTCAGTAATAATTCCAGAACTAAATTGATAAGGTTCTATTTTAGTTCCTTTATAGGCAAATTAGCTCCAAGCTAGTGTCAAAATGTAGTGAAGAAACGCAATGTCACCACGTTTTCTGTTTCTACGATTATGCTATTTTTGAATTCTAGTTTCTTTCCTTTTCTCTCTGCCTTCATTACCCCAAACACCAACCAGAGATTTCCCCAGGAACCTTTAAAATTCATAGCAAATTTTGGTCTCTCCTCTTTATGCTGCTAGCTCTTGAAAATTCATCAATTGTTTAGATGCCACTTAATATCATGTAATACTTTGTACTGCAATAAGAAGTGATAACAAAATCAACAACTATTGAGCTTTAGTGATTTTTTTTCTCAGGGACTTCAACAGGTATTTGATTTGCCTTGAAATTTATACTAGACCGTTTTAAGCTAAGACTCCAACATTTGAATTATATGTTTGCATTTTTTATTGAAATTTATGTGCACCACTCGCACAGTTTATGCTAAGAGGAACTGGCCTTAAGGCACAATGAATCTTAGTTTCCACTTTAGCAAACCCACATAAATAATTTCTTTTAGAGGGAACCACTTTGTAATCAGACTGTCTAAAGTGCATATGAATTTGAAAATGCATTTTACTGACAACTCCAAGTTTCAAGCGTTAAGAATGCTCATTTATAACTAGTACTATTTTCCTACTCTCTTCTGCTGGAAATGTGAATCTGTCAATTAACAGTGTCAAGGACTCTCCAAGCCTGTAAGATGACTCCCAGCTATGCAGCCTGGCGACATAGAAAGACACCTGGGTTCCTTGCTGTGGGATGGACCCACCCCAGCAACTGTTGCTCCTTAAATAGCTGAGAGCCCTAACAGAGTATTGTTTCCCCCTCAGGTCATAGTACTAACACACGTGATATGCTTGGCATTATTGCTCTGTAAAAGGTTTTACAGTTCATATTGAACATGTGTTGAGAATGGTATTGTATGGTAAGCTTGTCTTCCTTGAAAACAATATTTAACTACTTGAGTATCTATCCACGTTTTATAAATATACCTAAGATATTCATAGATGCTATTGACTCTTGCCTTTGTTTTGGGTGGGTTACTGCTCTTGAGTGATGTGATGTACACTCGCTGGCTTTTCCTCTGTCTTATGACAGTGCCTGCTGGTATCCTTCGTGTGTCCTGTTATGTTTGCCACCTCCCTCTGCCTGTTTAAGTCTCAGGCTCCTCAGACGTCTTCTTAACTCTCTTCCATGCTTCTCAATGGTTATAGTCTGCCATATACACACTGATGATTCTTACGTCGGCTTCCCCAGCCCAGACCTCTCCCCAACACATCAGACTTCTATATTCATTTACACACACACACACACACACACACACACACACACACACACATCTTAATGTATATCTCCATTGGAATGTCCCAGAAGCAACTCAAACTCAGCATGTCAAAAAGAAGATATTTTTACTGTATGCTTCAGCCATATTAATCCAATTTTTTAATCCTCACCCCAGGATATGGAGAGAGAGAGAGAGAGAGAGAGAGAGAGAGAGAGAGAGAGAGAGAGAGAGATGATTGATTGCTTTCTATTTGTGCCCCAACCTAGGTATGTGGCCTGGCCAGGAATTGAACCTTCAACCTTTTGGTGTATGGAATGACACTCCAACTCAACCACCTGGCCAGAGCTTCTAGGTTTTGTTTACTGAAAGTACCACACTCTCTTCTACTTGTCTGCACACATGCTTAGCTTGAAATACATTTTCTCTCCAGATAATTCCTATTCACTTATCAGATCTCACAATCAACTTTCTCCGGAAGCCTTTTGGCATTCTTATGTTAAGATTTGGGGCCTCTTTCAATAGCAATAATGATAATATAGTAACATTATAGTAATATATTATAGCATATAATATAGTAATTTGCTGCATATAATTATGCATATTATATAGTAATATGTATAGTAATATAGTACATATAGCAAAATATTACAGTAATAGAGTAATATAATACTGCAATATAACATTTATCACTATAGTAATTGTGATAAAGGTAATGATGATGATGATGAACATAATGATACTCTATTAGTTTCTTATTGATGCTGTAACCAATTTCCACATTTGTTGTGGCTTAAAATAACACAAATTTAATCTCACAGTTATAAAGGTTGGCACTTTGACACTGCTTTCACGAGAGGCTTTAGGAGAGAATCCACACGTTTCCTTGCCTTTCCTGTTTTCTAGAGGCTCCCTCCATTCCTTGGCTCCTGGCCCCTCCATCTTCCAGGCTAGCACTGGCCTCTAGCGTATTTCTCACATTCCATCACTCTGACACTGATTCTTCTGCCTCCTGCAGTGGTTATTATGTTGTTATTATGTTGAGCCCACCTGGATAATCCAGGACAGTCTTCCATTTTAAGGTCAGCTAATTAGCAACGTTAATTTCATTTGCGACCTCACTTCCTCTTTGCCAAGTAATCTAATATATTCGTGGGCTCTGGGAATGAGGGCATGGGTGTCTCTGGAGGGGCATTTTCTGTTTGCCGCAGTAGCTAACAGCCATCGAGAACTCATCATTTTCTCAGTACTGTTCTCAGCACCTCACATATATTAACTCACACAATTATCAAGAACTGTGATGGGTCTGAGGTTTTACTTCACCCTATTTGCAAGCTTGACAAGTTTGTCAATCATTGTTGCATGAATGTTGACAGAAGACAAGAAACTCTTGGATTAGAGACAAAAACTTGATTCCTTTAGCTATAGCTTTAGCCAGAGTATCAGCACTTTTTGTACCAGTTTCCTGAGCCCTAGTTCCCAACTGCAATGCAGAGGTTCAGGGGATACCTGCACATACAATGGATTCCCTTACAGGTGAGGAACCCTGAGCCTGGGGAATCTGATTCTTTTATAAATGATGGTGTGTATTACTGCCCTTCTTGGAGAGGAGGCTATCTTTATTTTTACCATCCAAATATCCTTAAGAAGATAGTCTGGAACAAAGAGCAATCAGGGTCTATACTCACAGGCACACAAAAATGTGAGAGACCCTTGAGAATTGTATTTCAACAACAGCCCTGGTAGTAACCCTGTGAAATAGTTGCAATTATAATCATCTTCATTTTACAGGAAAGAAAAATGAGGGGTATAAATGGTAAGTAATGTGCCCCATTAAGTAGCAGAATTGAGTTTTGAACTAGGCTGCCTGGCTTCAGAGCCCACATTTTTAATCTCTGCTCTGTGCTGCACCCGCTATACCATGCTCTCATCGTAGCACGTACGCTAGACTGCAATTTCCTTCACGTGTGTCCATGATATATATACTTTTTAACTTGTTTGTATCCCCCATTAGTTTTTAAGCTCCAGGAGAGTTTAATGGGACTGTATCTTTATTGTTCAAGGTTTATATATCCGGTGCTCAGATCAGTCTGGCCTGTGTTAGGTAATGAATAAGTATTTCAGGAATGCATGAAAATATATCATAAATGAAACTTTAATAGAGAGGAACCTTTACTTTCAACGTGCATTCTCTTAGATAAAGCAAGTTATTATATAACAAGCATCAGTCAGTTTGGCCTGTCACTGAATGATGGGCACAGGGGTCTATTAGTGTGTTTTCTATGTTTATGCCTAACCAGGTCTATTAAAGCAATGGCCATGAGTTTTGAAAGTAAGACGATGCAACATATGACGATGGGAATTAAAGTAGAGCTGTTTTTAAAAACGAAATGGGTAAGAAAATGACAAATGTTCCTTGTGCATATGGGATAAATCCTTTGGCACAGGATTTCTTTTTCAGGTAAAATGGAAATGAGACAACACGTGAAAATGCTCCTCCTTTGCAATCGACAGTAATCAGTAAGTGTGGAGGAGAAGTTCAGAAATGAGAAAGCAAAACAAAAACACGTTTGAGTGTGTGGCAAGAGGAACAGCAGACACACTGGGCGCGTATTACAATATTGTGGCCTGATGCCAATTCAGGAGAGTTAGAGAACTTAAATGCTAGGCTTGTGTATGCAAATGATACTGATGACAGTTCTGTTATAGACCCAAATGTGTAGTGGAAGCTTGTCTTTTCTGATGGAAAAGTGCCCAAGTAGAAAATTTATCAGGAGAAAAGTGTGTTTTGTTTTAAAGTGTTTTAGGAGTGGTTCACTTTAAAATTTGGTGGAAATGTATCCAGAGATAGGGAGGCTTAAATTCCTCTTTCAGATGAACTTAGAAACAGCCATTGAGAACCTAATCAGTTTATGAGTAAAAAAACAAAACACTTCAGAATATGCATTTAAAGGAAGAAAAAAATTGGCTGCTCTCATGTTAATAAATACCAATAATGGTTGACTTCTAAGAATTGTATCTTATTAATACTGTTAATTTCAATGCAATCTATATTTTGGCTAGCCACACATGGTAACTGTTAGAACAAGCACTTTTATCTTTTTAATTAATTAATTAATTATTATCTTCACCCAAGGATATATATATATTTTCCATGTAGCTTCAGATAGAGTGGGAGGGAGGGAAGAAGGAAGAGAGAGAGAAACATCGATGTGAGATAGACATATTGATTGGTTGCCACCTGCACAACCCCAACCGGGGCTGGGGATGAACTGCAATTTCCTTCACATGTGTCTATGATATATATATACATATATAGTCTGTGTGCTGATGCTCTAACCACTGAGGCAAACTGGCCAGGACAACTTTCATCTTTTTATATTTAAGCATAAATGTATATGTAAACAGTATCTTGAGCAAGTGATAGTCATGGAATAATGAGAATGCATCTTTTTTCTTTTTTTACCTGCTGTACCTTTAAAATGTATTTAGTATCCCTGAATGGTAATATGGGCAAGTACTATGATGTTTTCTCTGCTTTTTTGTTATTGTTGTTAAATCTCACTGAGGATATTTTTTTCATTGATTCTTAGATAGAGCAGAAGGGGAGAGGGAGAGAGAGAGAACATTGATGTGAGAGACACATCAATTGGTTGCCTCCTGAAAGACCCCGACCAGGGCCAGGGACTGAACCTGCCACTCAGGTATGTGCCGTTGACTAAGAATCGCATCTGAGACCCTTTGGTCCCTGGGCTGATGCTCTAACCACTGAGAAAAATGGACCAGGGCTGGTGTTTTCCCTTTTACTCATTTTTAGGTAGGTTCTATGTTGCATTATGTCATAAAATAAAATTTAAATTCAGAAATCAAAGTGCCTAAGGTAACATACTAAACCAACACATCATCTTTGTTCAAAGACAGGACTCCTCCTCTCCCAAGGTAAAGCCTGTGATGCATTCAGTTCCTCAAGGTGGAGATGACCTGGAGAGATCCCAAACAGTGATAACATAGATTTAGCATATTCTGTGCGTAGAGCTAAGTGCTTGACAAGAACCATCTCATTCATTCTTCACAACTACCTGCAGGGGAAGTGTCATTAATATCTCCATTTATCAATTCGGACGTGGAGACTGAGAGTGAACAGATTTTTTTAAGGTCCCACAGCTCATAAGTGTTAGACCTTAGGTTTGTATCCCAGAGAGTGTGGATTTCAGAGCTGTACCTTTTAACTCTTCTGTCCGCTGCCCTCGGCCACAGAGGCCTGAGCAACAGTGCTGGGATGATAACTCGGATCATCCCCGAGGTGCTCTGAGGGCACAGCATGCAGCACAGTGTGGAGGGTGAGATTTACAGGGAGAAGTCAGGCAGGACACAGTAGTTAGAGTTGGGTCAAAAGCCTGGGGAGTTGAGAGCAAGATGGATTTGGCGGGAAGGACCAGGGCGAAGAGTTCGGAATGTGTCTGCATTTGGAGGGAGTGCATCAGAGGGATATTTAGCAGCGGGTGGGGAGGTTGCTCACAGGAGCAGCCGAGCGCTTCAGAGGACAGAGAGCGAAGCTGTGGGAACGGTGACCAGGACTGCAGAACTGAATGACTTTTCTCGGAAGAGGATTGGCGATGGTTACACGTCTGTTTGGTGTGTAGTACCAATCAAAACTAGTTGTAAGCTCTGTTCAGCATGGCTTGTCAACACAAGGCAAACTATTCATTTATTTTGTGATTAATATTTGAATATCAGCCATGTGCTTGGTATTATTTTAGGCACTGGAAATGCTGCAATTGAGATGAAAAATGACCTGCCTTGGAGCTGAAGTTCAGTGGGGTTGGTATTTCGGTTTAGATGTTAACTCCTCAGAGAGGTTTTTCCTGGTCACTCAGTCTGAACTATCCTCATGCCAACCCCACTACACTATACACACCCCTGTGTTATTTCCATCACAGTCCCAATCCCAATCTCATATTATCTTGATTATCTGTTTCTCTGGATATGATTTGGCTTCCTAGCCTACCTATCTCCCTTTAACCTCCGAAGCTGGAATGTGGGCTTGTGAGAGCAGGGTCCCCGTCAGTCTCCCCTGTTAGTACAGAGTGAGGACTCAACAAACCTTGTGACTGACTGACTGGATGAATGAATGAATGAAATATACATATACAAGGAAAATAAGGAAGATTAGTTGTTCCCATGGATTTTTTCCCTCTTGTGAAACCAAAACTTCTAGTATTAGTGTATGTCACTTTAGATTTCCTGAGCGGAAAATCTCACCCTCAACCAGGGACCAGTATTGCTTCACCAGGAAAGCACCAGGTTCTCTGATCACACTCGGGGTTTGGCAGCAGGTCTGTTTTCTGCCCAGGTATCCAGCTTCGTGTCTTCCAGCATTTTATATCCTTTTTCAGGCTCAAGGTTGAAGTCTCGAGTATTGGGTTTCTGATCTTAGCAGGGACTCGCTTAGTAGTCTTAAAATATTTAGATAAACAGATTGCAGATTCAAAGTGGACTGACCGTTTTGGGTGTGGACAACTTGAAGACAGAAACTGGCTGGTGAGGAAGTGTGGGGTCATGCTCCGAAAGTCTGTTCGCTACTTCCATCATGCTTAGAGCGTGGAGCGTGAGCTTGACCATGTGGCAGAGCACATCTGAGTTGGAGGGTCAGACTCTCGTCCGGGGCAGGGCTTGCATGAGCCCACAGCTAGGTCAACGAATGGTATTTAGTGTGACAAATTATGACCTGTGAGCTCAGAATGGGACTGTGGCAGAGGGAGAGGCCTGATATCGCACATGTTTTTGTTGTTGTTTGTTCCTAGTAGATATTTAATAATGTGGAATACATTAGTGTATATTCCTAGTTTCCAAAGTGATATACACCAGAACACTGCCACTCATGCTGGAGACCGGCTTTCTGTTAGTAGGTACTTTGAGTCCTCGTTGGGGGATTCTTTGGACCTTTCCAATGATTTCAATGTTCCTGTTAGCATGGTGTTGTCGGGCTAGCAGACATTTTTCATGGCGACTGATTTTCCCCAGAGTGCCAAAGAGGAGGCTGCTAGGCTTTCTGAATGTTTAAGCCAATGAAAGGGAAGGGGCTGCCCCGGAAGAATGATACCTTGGGCTCTGAACTAACAGTCTACTCCACAGTGCACAGGGATTTCCCTCTGGAGCTCCGAGACGGCTGTCTGGCCTTTGAGTGGCGACAATGACATTGCAATGGTTGAGAACAGTCAAAGAAAAACAGTGGAATGAGTACAAAACAAACAAACACACACCGAAAAAACCCACTGTTGGAAACCCTGGGGGCTTTGATTTTCAAAAGTCAGAGGATGACCAGAAAATAAATGAGAACAAAACAACAACAAAAAGAAAGGCTAAGATGCAGATGGAAAAATGGATATCCTTTTATAATAGCCACGTATGATAACTGTGAGCAGTATCAAAAAAAAAAAAAAAAAGAAAAGAAAAAAGAAAAAAGAACAGAGAGACGTCTCCATGAGATTTTGTGATCTTAGTTATCGAGAGCTGTTTCAACATAGTATTAAAGGTAGAAGGCAAATCATAGTTCATTGAAAGAAGCAAGTAGAGAAAGTCAGATTTTTATGTTAATTTATGTAATCGCATTCACTATAGTATCATATGAATATTTGCTATCTGTCTATGGTTGTTAGGGCAGCACTAATTAATTGGAAGCAGACTAGTATGCATAATTTTATCCAGGATTTTCTTTGAATTTCCAAGTAAATTAGATTCTGAAATATTGGAGTTTTCTTACCTCTGTTTTTATATTAAAGAGCCATGGTTTCTCATTTTAATGGATATAGCCTCATGACAAATTTATTTTGCAAAAATTAAAATAATTTAATTCATTGTGAATAAATCGTATCTTCTTAAAGTTAAGCAAAATAATACTTCAGTTATTGAAGATATTTTTAAAAATAGTTTTATTGCCCAGCTGGTGTGGCTCAGTGGTTGAGCGTCGACCCATGCACCGAGAGGTCGCTGGTTTGATTCCCGGTCAGGGCATGTGCCCAGGTTGTGGGCCCGATCTCCAGTGGGGGAGGTGGCCAGTTGATGTTCTCTCTCACAATGTTTCTATCTTTTTCTCCCTCTCCCTTCCTCTCTCTCTAACATCAATAAAGGAAAAGAAAAATTTTAAAAAATGGTTTCATTGAAATACTATGGCATGTAGTAAACCGCACACACTTAAAGTGTACAATTTGGTGGTTTAAGAGGTGAGCACACCCATGAAATCAGCACCATGACGAGCACACCAGTCACGCTCAAAGCTTTCCTGTTGCTCTCCTCTTAACCCTTTCCATCTTTGTCTGCAGGCACCCACTGTCTACTTTTTGACAATATAGATTAGTTTGCATTTTCTAGAATTATAGAAATGGCATGAATCATACAGTACATATATAGTTTTCTCCTGTTTTACTCATAAAACTTTTTGGGATTCTCCCATGTTGCTGCATGTATCAACAGTTCTTTTTTTTTTTATTGCTTAATAGTATTTTGTTGTATGGGTACACCGCACTTGATCCATTCACCTGCTGATGAACGTGTGATTTATTTCCATTTTTTGGCAATCGGAAGTAAACTTGTTATGAACATTGTGAACATGTCTTTATATGGATATGTACTTCATGCAGGTATTTTTTAAATATACATCTATCATGAGATTCCGTAAGTTATGAAGGTGTAGAGCAGAGAGGCGTAGTTAAAATATCTCTCAATAGTAGTTAGAACAAATCCAAGTTTCTTCGGTGCTTTGGTAAGAGGTTATTAAGTGTGTGTAGCGTTATCTGATTTTTAAGTTGCTCTTTAGTTTTTCCTGCCACCCTCAGCAGGATGGCCCCCTGTACCCACTTCAGTGGTGTCTGTCCGAGGACCTGCCTCTGCTACTGACCTCTCTGGGTTTCACCCTGTTCTCAACGGCTTTTTCTTTTTCTCCCCCAATTAAGTTCACACTTAATATTATTTTATTTTGGTTTCAGGTGACAAGCAGAATGGTTAGACAATCATATACTCTACAAAGTGATCCCTTGATAATTCCAGTACCCACCTGGCACATATATAGTCATTACAATATGGAAGTGTGTTCTAAGAGCGACATCCCTGTGACTATTTTATAACTACTAATTTGTACTTTTTAATCCCTTCACCTTTTTCACTCACTCCAACTCTCTCTCAACCTCTTTTTTTATTTTTTTTTATTTTTTATTTTTTTTATCCTCACCCGAGGATATTTTTCCATTTTTTGTACAGATAGAGTGGGAGGGAGAGAGAGGAAGGGAGAGACAGGCAGAAACATCGACGTGAAGGGACACATCGAGTGGCTGCCACCCACACGACCAACCAGGGCCGGGGACAAACTGCAACCGAAGTACGTGCCCTTAGCGGGAACCGAACCCGGGTCTCTCCAGACCGCAGGCCGACGCTCTAACCGCTGAGCCAAACTGGCCAGGGCTCTCTCAACCTCTTGATCTGAATCTGACTCCATTTGCTGGGGAGTCCTTGTCTGTTACCCAGGCCTGACTTCTGTGTTCTCAGACCTCTGGAAACCACGGTGAAACCAGCTGTCTGCTTAGGTCACCATTCCTGATATTTTGGGGCACCAGCCTTCAACTGCCCCCTCAGCATACCTGCTTACTGCTGGTCAGGCTTATGCTGTCTTGGGACTGCTCCCTGAGTGGACTTACCTCTTAGTCCAGACTCCCCAGCTCTGCATCTGGCCCATGTCTGGAGTCTTCTCTCTGTGCCGTTTGAGTCAGTTCAAATCCCAGCGTGTGGCCAGATTGGCTCACTCAGTCTTGGGGACCGGACTACCCTGGGCTCTCAGAGACCTCCACACACAGGAGTGCCGCTGTCTTGCAACAGGCTTGGTTCCAAAGCATCTTCCTAAATCCACCGGTTCCTGCAAGGGAGTGACACCAGCTATGCTACTGCTGTTGCCACCTGCTGGTGGCAGGCAGAGCTGACACAATGCTGTTCTGTCTCCTCATTTGTTCATATTTAGGGAAGGTTTCCACTGAAAATCTTAAGTAGAAGAATGTCTGTGTGTGCACTTGCAATTTGCACTAATGCTCAACCTACATTCTTCGTTATGCGCATCAGCTGACTGACCTTCTTTCTGCTTTTCTCGTTTTTACCGTAGGGCCCTCGCATTCGCTGTCCCCTTTTAGAACACACTTCCACAGATCTTTAAACAGCTGGCTTCTACCATTGCTTACATCTCAGGTGAAACGGGATTACCTTAGAGAGGCCTTTCTTGACGATGCTATACCCACCTTAACCCACCTGTCAACTACTGTCTCACTCATTTCTATTTTCTTGGTAGCATTTATCATTTACTACATTTCTTTCATTCATTTATTACTTATTAATTGACCTCCCTCTCCTACACACACCCACATATGAATATAATTGCCATGAGAGAATGGTGCAAGGAGCTTGAACAATGCTTATATTGAGCAAAGGAGATACTCAATATACACTTGTATAAGTAAATACATGTGGTACCATTGTCTACCTGTTGAAATCTCATTTAACTTTTCAAGTCCAACTCAAATACGATCTCTTTAAAGAACCTCTTCAACCAGATTTATTTTCTCTCCTGTTCACAGCACATTTTAGTCTTTATTTCTTGTGTTAAGCTTTCATGTTCTCATTCTTTGTTTACAATGTCGTGGATACAAGGACCATCCCAGACTTATTTTAATATACATTTCAAACATAAGGGCAGCAAATACTGAGATGTTTGTTAAAGTCATAAATAAAATCAACCATATGGTAAGACCATTAATGATTTTATTCTTTTTCTTATTATAAAACATTTAAGGCATACAGAAAAGAATTAATAATATTATAAATAATGCTCATGTGCCCATCTCCTGCTCTAAAAATTTAATATTGAGGACACATTAGAAATGCCTTGTGTGTGATATTGTGATTTATAAGAAATATATAGATGACCAAATGCATATTTCTCATATACATTTCTTTTCATGGTTCCTGGCTCACAGCTTTAAAACCCTTGGAATTTTCTAAATGCTTACAGTCTTTTGTTATGTTAATGAAGCAATTTTTAAAATTCAGCTATGGTTGGGCCCGATTGTCAGGGGGATCAACCTTTCAGTTAGGGAGCTGGGACTGTCAGTCCCACCCCCTGACCTCCTGGGAGAAGAAAGGGGCTGGAAGTTGTCAGTGGCCAATGATTGAATCAATCATGCCTGTGCAATGAAGCCTCCATAAAAACCCAAAAGACAAGGTTGAGAGAGAGCTTCTGGGTGGGTCAGCACCTGGAGGTGTGGGGAGGGTGTTGGGTCTGGAGAGGACACGGAAGCGCTAGGCCCCTCCCAGGACCTGGCCCTGTGCATCTCCTCCAGCTGGTTGTTCCTGAGTTATATTCTTAAACAATAAACTGGTGATCTAGTAAGTTAAATGTTTCTCTGAGTCCTGAAAGTGACTGTAGTAAATAAATCAAACCCAAGAGGAGGTCACAGGAACCTTTGATTTATAGCGTCTGTCAGAACTACAGGTAACAACTGGGTTTGTGACTGGCATCTAATGTTGTAGGGTGTGTGCTGGGGGCAAGAACGAACCCCTTAGCCTTGGAATCTGAGTCTGTCCTTGGGTGGATGGGTAGACAGTGTCAACACGGAGCTGGATTCTCAGATACCCAGCCGGTGCCCAGGAATCGCTTTTTGGTGGTAATGCAAAACCCCTTTCCTGCTTCCAAGTTGAAATTGGGTCTAGGAACTACAAGCTCATCTTTCCTCTTTTCCTCCTCCTCCTCTCTTTCCTGAAGACATCATGATCCTGAATTTGATCTGTACCATTAGAATCTGTGTGTGATTGTATGCGCGCTATCTTACTGCCATCTGTCCCAGTGTGTGTGTGCGCCTGTGTGAGTATTCATTTGCAACATGTGGTATTACTCTGCTTGTTTTCATGTAGTATATGGTGAGGGTCATTTTATATCTTAATCGTTCCCTCAACATTGTGTTTTCAGATTACCCACGTTGGCACATGTCGTGTTAGAATCTGGTAATGAGAGCGTCCATGCTGATTGCTGTATAGTACTCCTTTATCTATCCATCTCTCAGTTTCCTTGCCCATTATCTTCATGAACAGCATTTACTTTTCTATTTCCTCTCTTACAGAAATACTGCAAAATATTCTGCACCATTTATTTTCTTGGCCTCCTAGGGAGTTACTCCAGGGTTTGTTTATATTGGGAAGTGTAACTTCTGGGTCAGAGACTCTAAACATGATGTCATGGTGATTAAGAACAAGGCTCTGAGCCAGGCCGCCTGGGTGTGAATTCCTCCTCCCCCACTTGGTGCCTTTTTCAGGAAGCAATGCACACCAGCCCTTTTCAGCTCTTCTCATGAGTAGGCAAGTCCCACCTCAACCCCTGGCATCAAGCACTCCACTTGGCTTACGTGTCTTTGGCCGTGGTACATCCTGCTGGGACCCAGTCCTACTGCCCGCTTCTGGAGCCAGAACCCAGCAGGCCTGGGGCTTCACATGCAATCACTGCTTTGCATTTTGTACCATCTCTGGTCCACCGAGAGGTTCATTTTGGAGCCTGCAGATATTTTTGAGTTTTCCCTTTTAATATTTTATGTATCATCCCTATGTGTGTGGGGCAGAGGGAGAATATCAAAACATGAACTTATTGTCACCCTCATCAGAAGTTGATAATAACTCTATGACCTTTTAAAATAACCACAAATCTTAGAATCATCTAATCATAGGTTTTTGGAGCTGGAAGGGATTTTTGAGATAATGAAGGCCAATAACCGTGTTTAATAGGGGAGGGAATTGTGGTTTTGAGAAATTAAGTGATTTATTGATGTCATATCTCTAGTTAAGGGTGGAGGCAAGACCAGAACCGAAGCCCGAGGGTTCCCTCAACAGTCCTTTGGCCACTACATTCACTGTCATAGTTGTCTCTATATTTGCATGTCACATTTTTATTCCTAGCGGAACTCAAAATAAATTAAAATTTAAAAATTCAGAAAAATGACTTTGCATTTTTAACCTGATAGAACATGTTCTCTTTTGAAAAAGTATCGAGGTGAGAGTAAGAGTGTGATATCCACTGCACTGAACTGAATATATTTTCCGTAGAAGCCACCGTGTCTTCCGACTATAGATTCCTGCTGCATTCGGTTTCCTTGACTTTTTGAGACTTATAAGGATGGGCCCATCAATAATGGTGCTGATACTCCATTCTCCTACTGTATTGGGTCTGAAAATGAACCGTGATGAATGGACATGGCCAGTGTGTACAGTGATAGCCTATATTTCTGCTGTCATGTAGAACTGGCAGGTAGTTTAATTCAGGGGAAAAAAAATGACTAAGAAAGAGCAAGCATTCCTCCTAAATGAGGATTTCTTGACTTTTTTTTAGGATATGATTTTAGAATCTGGTATGTTTGTTAAAGCCTCTGGAATTGTTTTATTCTATTTCTAGATCTTTTAGCTGTGCCTAAGCATCCGTATGCTGCTATGGAGAACTGGGGACTAAGTATTTTTGTGGAACAGAGAATACTGCTGGATCCCAGTGTGTCATCTATTTCTTATTTGCTGGATGTCACCATGGTCATTGTTCATGAGATATGTCACCAGGTATGAGAAAAAGGATCAGGTGTAAGTATAATTGCAAACTGTTGAGAATGTAGAATGATTTCACATACCGAGATTAGGAGCTAAGTTATTACCCTCCCAATTAAGTTTTAATTATAGATAGAGCCCTGTGTCGTTCTTTCTGGAAGATCTGTCGTTTTTCTCAGGTGACACATGAACAAAAGCAAATACATGGATCATAGTGAATAAGCAACTGTCATTCAGTTTAGTGGAGGGATGAGATGGCACGGCAGCCTCTTTGGAGACCCTATCCCATCACTATTCCTTGTCACCCTCGATTTATTTTCTTGTGATTATTGGCGTGCATGTATGGTAAGTGCGGTGATGGCGATGATTTATTGCATTGCTGCAAGATGCAGCGGAGTTTTGTGTACGTGTCAAAATTTGCTTTTGCGGAAATCAATTTGTTATTCCCATTTTCCCATCACACAGACACTTAGGAAGTCTTTCACTAACTCGACCATAGACGCTTTGTTCTCCAATGATTGATAATTTTTTGTCTTGGCATGTGTAGAAATTCATATGTAAATTAGCCAACTTTGTAGCGAAGCTAAGATAAAGTTAATTTCATTTTGATTTTATGCGCTTTCTTACAATGAGTGGAAGGTATTACAGAAGCTTTGCAATGCTTATTCGAATCTTGATTCTAATGAGAGAAAAAATAAACCCGCTGAAAATAAATGCTCATGCTAATAGAAAGCAATCCCGGTCCTGGTTATGGTAACTATGGATAATTCTTCAGTGAAAACATCAGAAATCTCATATTTATGACTCCAGTTTGTTATAAACCCAAAGCCCTTTTTAAAAGCTAGCCGAACTTCAGAAGGAGTGATGTGGAAAATGCTGTCAGTTAAAGAAGGTGAACTGCTAAATGCTAATGCATGAATACTGACTTCATGATAAATTGGTCCAGGCCATACGACCATTTACCTAAATGTCAGCCTTTTGCAGGGAACCTGTAAGATGTTTGTACCTGTCATGCTGGCCAGGTTGGACATGTGTTCCTTGCTTCAGAAACTGAAAGGGATCCATTGCAGAGATAACCAGGGCTCCTCTACCTGTTAATAGAAGAGTTTCCAGCTAAAAATACCATTTTTTTGAGGCAAAAGCAGTTTTTTCTTCAGACTTTCCTAGAAACAAGTTGCATGAACAGTCCTGTTGAAGTAAGAGTACCTTAGTAATGTTATCATTGTTCCTGGAGCTAATTTGTTCTTTATTCTAAGTTACTTTCTTTTATAGCTTGGTAATTAATGCTAGGCTACTTCTAGGAGGGAATGAACCTGATGTGAAGAGAAACAATTTTCACTCTCAGCACCAAATTGTTTTCTACGTTACCCTCTCTTCCCACCTATTTATTGTCATAATTCTTTTTCTTTTATATTATAAGATTGTTGTGTTTATTGAAGGAATAATATATGTCAAGTGCTCAGCACAGAACTTGATAAGTAGTAAGTACTTAATGAATCATAGTAAATGATTATTAGCTCCAAATAAGTCACAGCAAAGTATCCCAGAGATGTGTAAATATGAGTGTTCTTCCCACCCAGGAGCAGAGGGATGAAAGATGCCCAGCTCTGTCTTATTGATATGAATCTCCCCCCCCACCCCACGCCTATGAAAGCCTCTAGTGAGGGGCAGGCTCCCCTGTGGCTCCTCCCCATCCACAGGAGGTTAGGACAGAGCCTTGCTCAGAGGTGCCAGGCTTCCCGTTTCTGTTTGCATTGATCAAGAACCTTCTTCTGAAAAAAAAAAAAGGGTGGGTGGGGGGCGTTTGTAATACTTTCAACAACAACAAAAAGAACCTTCTGGTGTCAGTCAGGGCAAATAGCATCAGGGAACAAAGTTGTTTACCTTCCTCGCAGCCTCGCAGATCACCTTTGTCACCTGGGTCTCATCTTCAGACCAATCCACCTCTCCCTTAGAGAGGTCACTATGCAGCCCTCTCTGACAACCCCTGAACCTTGCCGCTCTGACTTCTGAATTCAGGAATCTGTCATCTCAGCCATGTCACTGAGCAGCTGCGAGTTCCTAACCTCTTCTGTGTCTCAGTTTCCTGTGTAAAATGGGGCTAATAATAGTATCTACGGTTTAGGACTATTGAGAGGACTAAGAGAGTTTTTCCAGCAAAGCACTTAGAATACCAGTAGTCATATGGTACATGCTCCCTAATAATTAGTAAGAATACTAATTATTATGATTTGCCTCCACTCCTGCTGAAGCAAATTTCCTGTAGCTTCGTCTTCTTTTCTGAATGTTCCCTTCTCTTCAGCTACTAGGTGGGCCTGGCTGGCCCCTGACGCTTCTTTCTCATTTCTGGAGTATCTGAGGACCTGGATGGAGGAAGAGTAAATCCGCTCTTGCCCCCATCCCTTTTTGCTGTTTCCAATGCACTGTCCTCTTTATTCAGAAGCCTCCAGTCTCTCTGAAGTTCACATTCCAGCCATTTACCCCACTTCCCCCTGGACCTGCTGTTCCCCACATGAATGCAGACCACACGCCTCTTCTGCTTAGAGCTCCTGTGGCGTGTTGTCCCAGTGTTTAAGACAAGCTTTCAATTTTAAAGCAGAAACATGCGTTTTGATTAAGAATAAAAATAATTTCAATATTATTTATTTTGTGGTCATGAACATCGAGTCATTTCATTTGTATTTCAGTTAGAGATCTTCTTGAGTGATTATTTTATATCAATTAATGTTATTTTATTTATTTTTTTAACTTTACTTTTACTGTTGACATTATTACTCCCTTCCCCCCACCCCTTTGCCCACCTCCACCCAGACCTCACCCTCCCGTCCC
The DNA here is from genome assembly GCF_014108415.1 of Molossus molossus. NCBI lineage: Eukaryota > Metazoa > Chordata > Mammalia > Chiroptera > Molossidae > Molossus > Molossus molossus. The sequence continues at coordinate 60,734,246 of NW_023425345.1, read as the reverse complement.
TCTGGCTCTCACCACACTGTTGTCTGTGTCCATGGGTCATGCAAGTGTTTTTTGGCTAATCCCTTCACTTTCTTTCATCCCGTCTCCTCTTCCCCACTTCCCTCTGACAGCTGTTCCATGTGTCCATGCCTCTGTTTCTATTTTGTTCATCAGTTTATTTTGTTCATCAGTTTACTTTGTTCATTAGATTCTGCGTAGTTTTAATATTGAAATGCTCAGCCACCAAGCTCTTTACTGTAGCTCTTGAAGCTGTACATGATTTGACACTTGGCCACCATTTCCTTCTGTTTCTTAAATAACTCATTCCCACTTGGAATGTTTACATTACGGGTTGCTTAGATCTGTATGGCCTCCAATTCCCAAGGCTTTCTCATAGCCGGCTCCCTCTTTCCATTGAAGTCAGAGCTGAAACGTCACCTGCTTAGAGAGAAGGTTTTGCTTTTACAATCTAAGACAATCCCTTTCCCATTCCTATCACACTTTATTAGGATTTGAAATTGTGCTGTTCATTTGCTTATTTATTTTTATCTCACCTCATTCCCCCTGCCTCCACAATAAGGTGTCAGCTGCATGAGAACAGACATTATCTGACTTTTCATCATGAAATCTCAGCTCTATAGGATGGCTCCTGGAATATAGTGTATTTTTTTTTCTTTAATAAAAAGAAATTCTTTTAGACTTTTACTGAACTTAAACAATGTTTTCAGAGTAAGGCATCATGAGCTAGTCAAAACACCAATTAAAAATACAACATGTTTTTTATTAAAAGGATCTTAGGTATTTCTTTGGCTTAACACATCATTATCATAGAATCATGGAGAGAGGCAGGTGTGTGTGTAGCATCTTAAAAACCCTTTGTTCTTCGAGTCAACCCATGTTTTTACCTGAATTGCCTCTGCCTCTTGAAGGCGAGGCTTCAACGCCTGCTGTGGTGTTGCTCTCTGCCTCTCCAGGCAGTAATGTCCATCTTCGGCCCTCAGTCTGTTGGAGGGTCTCCTGAATTTTCAGAAGACATCCACCAACCCCAGTTTTCATCCATTAGTCTTGATTTGTTTCTTGTAGGACCACAAGGCACAAGCCTTTTTATTTTTTACATTCGAGGTCTTCAAATATCTGAAGACAACTGTGATCAGCTTTTTTCTTCTGAGTCTCTTCTTCTACAGGATAAGTGTGTGTGTGTGTGTGTGTGTGTGTGTGTGTGTGTGAGTTCTTCAGTTATTTTAGTTTTGTTCTTCTCTGAATACATTTATATAAAAAACTAGTGTTATCCAAGTAGTTGAATAAATCAATAGTCTTACCACAACACATTTTAAGATCCCCAAATCAATTGAAGAATAAATTCCAGTTATGATAATCATACTTGAATACATTTAATTTTAGGTAAAATAATTCAGGGATAGGTTTGATTTCATCTGATACCCATTCATTTTGTCACTGCAGTGGTTTGGTGACCTTGTGACTCCTGTGTGGTGGGAAGATGTGTGGCTGAAAGAAGGTTTTGCTCACTACTTTGAATTTGTCGGTACAGACTACCTCTACCCTGGCTGGAACATGGTACGTATGCTTTTCTTTAATTGTTTACAACTCCCAGTGAAAGATTGCTCTGGTGTTACACTGGGCTTTTTTTTTAAAGCCACTGAGGATAACTTAAAATACCTACTGATGCATGAAAAAAACATAGATGTCCAATAAAGATGCCCAATAAAGTAACCAGAATTTGATATTTGAAATATTAATTTGTACATTAAAATAGTATTCCCAAAGAGTTCTCTTTTATTTATTAAAACTCAAGAATTTGATTGGTTATATGTTGATTTCAAAATGCTACAACTTTTTAAATGAGACATATTTTAGGTTTATTTCAGTAGTATATAACAAAGACAAACTATTCTTCAAATATAGAATGTAACAGTAATTAATAAGTAATATTTTGAGTGAATAGAACATTTCAATATAGTATAATTCTTTTGATGACTTTGTAATCCAAGGGGTGTTTTTTGTAATGGTGAGTATAAAGTATTTTATCACAGGTATAAAGTATTTTATCATAGGTAGCTGAATGAGCTTAAAAAAAAAAGTACCTATATGAGTAACATGTCATTTGTAATAAGGACATGTTTTAATATTAAAATATAATGAAATTATAAATCAGTAATAATCCACAGCATAATGAAAATTAAATTTTAAAGAAAGTTGGCAGAAAGTCATCTAAAAACCAAAAGATATTTTGGAAATGTTTCAATATCCTTAAACATTTAAGTTTCAAATTTTACATTTGTTAAAGGTACTTAAATAATAATATTGCATAGTATTGGTGATTTTTCTTCAAAGTTCTTTAAAGGTATTTTTAATTAGTTTCAATACCATAATAAAACAATTCTCATAAGACTTTTAAAACTATTAAATATACATACATACCTAGATATACAAGTCTGAGTAAAATTATTTTATATTTTGTACAAATAAACCATGTTGCCTTTATAAAATGTGGAAAAAACTGCATGAACATAATTAAAACATATCAATATAGTATATGACATTGTGACATATTTTCTATGAGATATGCCAGATTACAAATTTTGCTCAATAGGATCTGGCTGAATTTATGGTAGAGAAGTTACACACTGACATACAGATATCTTCAGATTTCACCTTGGTTTAAATCTTCTTCATATCATGCTTGTAATCGTGACAGATAATTAGAAAAATTAATTAGAAAAATAATTAGAAAAATCAGTTATTAGAAAGATAGAAAAAGAAAATAAGTAAAAAATCAGTTAATTAGAAAAATAAGTTATTATAAATAATTTACACATCAAAAAGAGTGGTATAAAATAAATATATGTACATGGGTGAAAACTGACAGCTTTTGATGGCTTCATCAGGGCAATGTAACCTAGGTCTCAGTGTCCTTATACTGCATTTTTTCTTTGAATACTTTTTTGTATTCCATCATCATTTGTATCAGTTAAGTTATAAACGCAGGCCTCCTGGAGGACATTTTTGTAAGTGGTATTGAGAATGAGTACATCTGAGACTTTGTTCTGAACAGAATACAGAGCATGCACTGGAAGTATTAAAACCATGGGGTAGTAAAACATAAGATTTTATCTTTTGTAAATTCACATTTTGTAATTAACAAATGGTAATTAATGATGGCACAAGTACAGAGAAGGCTCACCCTATCAAACTAAGAAATGAAAGACGAAACTCCACCACAATTAATTAGGCAATAAGGAGGAGGAACAGGTCTTCTTCAGATGTCTCTTATTATGTAAAGATTAATAAATACTTCCGATCTTTGACTGCTTTTGCTTTTTAATAGCTTTCTTTATTTAGTTTGTAGAGTACCTCAATAGACTCAATTTATAAAGCCTATAAGCTGAAACTCTAAATAAATTGCTCCTCCATATATCATTACTATCTTCTTTGCAAACAAAAATTTAAGAATAAGTTAGCCATATAAATAAAAGAGGGTGTTAAGTGACTTTAAGGCTGAGCCAGCACTATTTTTCATAATGGCATCAGCAAAAGAGTGAAAGAAATACTAGGAAGAACAGGAGAGATGGCTGTGTCAGCAGTGACTAATACTGGTGTGATATGCACAAAAGCTTACCGAGGAGTGCATGACTTGGGTTCCACCAGAGCTTAACCCAAAATAGGAAAACCAGAAGTCAGGCTCACGTCAGGAGTAAAGAAATGCAGGAAGCTGACCTCTTTTGCCTCTAATCTCAAAAACTGTGCTTTTATCTTTTTTAGACACGAAGACTCAAGCACTGAAATCCAATTTCAGTGCTCCAGGGAGATTATTATTAAAATCTGCCTTCAGTGGAAGAGCAATAAAGAAGCCCAGAATTACACAGATTGTTTAGGAAGCTCTTGTACTCATTTAGGCCAGTCTACTTGTTTAGGCTGCTTACCTATTAGTAATAACTTAGGTTCTATGTGTGTGACTGAGTGTTTTCAGAGCCAGTTTCAGATACAGAAGTGATTAGTTTTTACTTTAGGAACATCACATAGAATAAAAACTGTTATGATAGTTTTGTTATTCAAAAAACAAATCAAGTTTACCATTTTATAGATATGGGCCTTTACAGGTAGTATGGTATGAGGTCAGGGGAATGGATTGGAAAGAAGAAATTCAGATTCCAGGTAAGGTGCTTCTCTGACTCATCCTTATCATTTGCAAAATGGGGCAATTGTACTGACTTAGCAAGCTCACATAAGTTTTGTGAAGATAAAGTAACTCACAAGGTCTTTGAAATGTATGAACCCCTACACAAATGTGAGCAGGCATTGAGAGTCTGGAAAATGAATGCTCCATTAGAAAGGTGCATTGATTTTATGTATAGATGCCCTAATATTTCCAACCCCAGTGGTCTATTTTGACACCCTAGATTTATAGCAATTATATATAGATTACAAAATAATTACTATAATCTTTGTATCTAGGCTCAGTCTCATTGAATCAATTCTTATCTATACCGGCAATGTAGACTCTTCTAGAACATAGGCCTTGTATAATGTTTCATTCATCAAACAGAAGTGTCGAGATCATGAGAAGCAACTTCTTCAGCTCAGGGCTAGAGATATATTTCATGAGGAGAGCAGTCCTTTTGCTTGATGTTATTTTATCAAAGTTGGCTGCTAGTGACAACATTACTGGATGGATCAAGTTATAGTATACTACTGATGGCAGTCATATTAATTCTTACTGTGTTGGCCCAAAGGAAGAAAAAGAGACTCATGAAACATAGTTACTATTCTTCAATAATTCTTGATCATTTTAATTTAAAAAAGTCTATGATGAAGTTTTAATACAGGAAAAGGATATATATAATAAAATGATACTGTGAAGATCTCCTTATTTTACAGTTCTGGTGCCATGCAGGCAAAATCATACCCCTGTGCACATCATTGTAATTTGTATCTGTATCGTAGGTGTGTCCTTTCGTTTCCAGAATATAGCATTGTAAGGATGTGCTGCTATTTTGACGGTTACTAAACATGAGTGTATGTTCTTTTATTAAATGAATTGACATTCTGTGGTGCTTCACACAGCAATAACTGTATGCTGATAAAGTCCGCAGACTGGGAATTTTCCCTTAATTTTTATGAGGACACATACCTGGGCATACAGATAACTGCTAATAGAGAATCATGCAACTAAACCTGATTATGCTAAATACTCAGGATATCTCAAAGTGTATTGCCCCAAACCTTGATAAATGTTCTAATTGGCTGTATCATGGGCAAAGAGTAAAAATGAATTCTGCCATTAGACTCCGTATTGTTTTAATATGTTCCCACAAAAATTACCTGCAAACTATAACAGACATTGAAATAAATTTATCTTTACTTCCAAATTATTTTATTTTTATTCAAAGAGATGTTGAGAAAATAGAAACAGTATTTTCCCGTCTGAGGGGAGGATATGTTTCAAGACCCCCAGTGGATGCCTAAAATTGGGGATAATACAAAACCCTATATGGACTATGTTTTTCCCATATACATACCTATGATAAAGTTTAACTTATAAATTAGGCACAGTAAGAGGTTAAAAACCATACTATTAATAAAATAGAACAATTATAACAATATACTATAATAAAGTTATATGAATGTGGTCTCTCTCTCTCTCTCTCTCTCTCTCTCTCTCTCTCTGTCTCATAACTGATCTGACAACCAAGACAGCTACTAAGCAACTAACAGATGGGTAGCGTATACAGTGTGGATGCACTGGACAAAGGGATGATTTACATCCTGGGTGGGACAGAATGGGACAGCACAAGATTTCATCATGCTACTCAGAGCAGCATGCAATTTAGAACTTATGAATTGTTTATTTCTGGAACTTTCTATTTAATATTTTTGACCCTGATTGAGTGTGAGTAACTGAAACCATAGAAAACTAAAACCACGGATAAGGGAAGACTACTATATAGGGTTTATTGAGCTCAACCTTTTTTACAGTTTAAATGTAATAAACATTGCTTAATCATTCTAAACAGTCCAGTATTCAAAAAAGTAGAGAGAGAAAAATCTTGATTTTAGTAAATATTTTACTTGTTCAGCTCTTTTCTCAGGTCCATCTTTGATTTAATGTCTATAAGAAAAAATGCTTTCACATGCTTTTGAAAGTTAGTTAATATATATTTCAATAATAGTTGATATATTGGTACTATTACTTATAATTCATCATATCAAGATATATTTGCCCAGCTGAGCTGTGGGGTCAGAGACAGATCATCTGGGAATTAAATATTCATTTTACTATCTTACCTTATAAATACTAAATACCAAATAAATTATGTATGTATGTATGTATATACACACATATATATGATTTTTCATATAGTTGTGTTTGTTTACTATGATCAAAATCTACATTAATATTTTACTCATAAGGTTTCAGTAAATTAGAAGGTCATCCAGTTGTTTTCAACTGGCTGGTTCTATTTTATTCTCAAATGATTGACACATATTGAATGTAAAAAATTTAAAGGCTTCTGATGGCTTGTCCCAAGGGTCTGTGGTCTTTTTGATCCTGTTCAGTAGCTTAAAGTGACATTTGCTTTGAAAGACTAGAAAGAAAGTCAGAGAGCCTGCTCGGGTCTCCTGGGGGTCACTGTCTTCAAAATGGACATCTTTGTGCTTCTCTCACACTTCCCTTTTGCCCCCCCACCGCCAATGCAAGTTATTTTTTCTGCTGAAAACAGACTTTTTTAAAAAAATAGTAGAACAATATTTTTTTCTTATTTAAGAGGAACTGGGGAGCCGTGGCCTCATCTTCTGGGAGAAAGGGCTGCTTAGTTTTAGGCATTGGTAGAAAATAGGTCTATACAAAGACAAAGACAGTACACAGAGAGAGAAAGAACCGGAATGAGGAGAGCCGCTGATACCATTGAAGGAGCAGACTTGGTCTGCCATAGCTGAAGTCTGAGTAACTGTAGAGGCGTTCCAATGTGCATATACACAATGCATTGAGGATTAGACTGATATTCAAACTGTGTACAAATTACAGTAATCCTGAAAGGGATTAATAAGTGTTAAAAAACAGACCAGAGACTTGGATTCTAACCGATGGTGTCTGAAGAGATATTAAGAATTTCTAGCAAAGGATAAGAGTTAAAACAGGAACTGCACCTGTTACACTAACCTGTTAAAATACTTCTCACTGAGGCTGATATAATAATAAATTCTGTTCACATTTTTCACTCATTTGGGGCTAATTCTGCACTTTTTACAAAATATCTCAGTGATGTGCTGGTAGCCCTGTTAAGGGCATCTATTAGAAGAACAAATGAGGCCGACAATCATCTGTTAATTGCTGAAGTACATTAATTGATTTAGAAATGTTATGGCACGAATACATTTTTGAGGATAAAAATGCAACTGGAGAATAGATAATGCATTCATAGTTTGTTTACACTTGTTCTTTTATAAGAATGAAGACTTTGGCTTCACAGCTCAGGGAAATGGAAGCTTTTGAAGAGCTTAAATGTTATCAAGGTGTGTTATGTCTGAGCAAACGTGAATCGGCTTCATTTGCTGTTATAAATGGAAGATGAGCTTTCACTAAATAAGGTTAGAGAGGGAAGAAAAAAACCACACATAATTCATTAGTATTCATATATTTCACAGATATTTCTATATATTCAGATATGTATCTGGGAGGTTTCTAAGTCACTTTTCCTTACTTTTTTTTTTTTTTTTTTTCTATACGATTTAAAAAAAATTAAAACAAAGCTGCAAATTGAAATTTCATGTATGTTCTTAAAGGATGCTTTTTAAAAAAAATGCAAAGTAATTTTGTTCAGAGGTGGAGTGTTCCCGGTTTTGCACATTTTAAACTTAGAGACAAAAGATAAATAGACATGCCCTTTGGAATGAAGTATCCCTCGCCCACCCCCCCAAAAAAGCCTGTGTTCAGGTTTGCAAGATGTCAAAGTCTTTCTATATTTCTTTTGGAATTTCTACAGCAACCAATAAATTGACAGGATTAAATACTCTAAGAAAAAAAACCCTCTTACTGAACCTAGAGCCTGACAATACGGCAAGGCTGTCCTTTTTCATATCAGTTGCAAGTAGGAGCATTTTGTAAGAAAAATATTCCAACTTGTTAAAATTGTCAGACATCACTTGATAAATAAAAGAAATTGATAACACCAAAGATTTATAACAAAATGATGCAGTATTCTGTTAAGCATCATTGTTCACATATATTATTAGCAATAGTAGATCATAGCACTGTTCAATCTGCCCCTTTTACCACTTCTGGTAAAAATCTTTATCTTCCTACAACACATGAATTGTTCAACATCTGATCTTATTCAGTCTTTTCCCAAATATATTCAAAAGAATGTGCTTTGTAAAACCTCTAACACGTGCACAACCAAAAATGAAATCTGGGAACTAAGTAGGCAACCACAAAATAATTTTTTAATTTTCCAGTTATTAATCATCCTAATCTGGCAGCTACATGTTTTAAAAGACATTGGAACACAGCTCATTTCTAAGCAAGGAGTGACTGTCTCAGTCCATAACACTTTATGGGAGTTTTTTTCCTTTCACCAAGGTTACTTTAACACTGTTCAGATGTTACTAGACAAGGCTGTCAAAAATGAAAGTAGTAAGTTCAAGTGATACAAATAAAAAAATGCTTCATGTGGAGAGAAAGCCAGAGAGAGAGAAAGAGAGAGAGAGAGAAGGTAATATGAGATTGATAATAATTTTGCCTCAATTACTCCAGTAATACTTGTAACAATAAAGACTTGAGCATTTACTATAATAGAGTAAGACATTCTGCTAGGTATCTTGAGAGTACACTACTTTATTATAATTTGTCTTGGGTTTGAAGAGTATTGTAATGTTTGGCCTACCATGCAGTCTATCACTCAGGTATCTTTTCTCAACCATGAATTTAAAAAAGACAGTTTTGGGTAGAACATGTTTTGACACAAGGTTGAACTACCTTTGTGATCTACCATTCACAAATTTAAGTAAGCCCTTTTTGAAACAATATCATTAGCTTTTTGTCCTTCTCTGGGGTTGATGAAATAATTTTTTTTTCTAATGATTGGAGGTGTCCTATTTGGGTCATGTTTGTCTTTAAAAATTAAAATATGCGAGAATACTTTTTTTCCTCTCTATGAACCTACTTCAAATACATGTGTCCAATGAATTCCTTTAATCATTTTGTTTGCATTGATGCCTTTCTTGAATGCTATAAACCTTATACTAGTGCAATAATTTTATATAAATTAGTTTTATGGGTTGCTGCCACTTTTTTTGCCATTTCATTGTTATACATTTTGTTCATTCTGTTTATTAATTTATTCAAAGAACTATCAAGTACCTAAAATGAATCATTCATTTCACTAATTTCTATGTAATAAACCTCATGTATTATTAGCATGGAATTGCTGTACACCAGCCATACACTATTTTATCTTTAGTATGTTGGTTATAGTTCGTAGGTGTGAAGAAATTTAGAATTTTTTTTGCTCTTTGTTGACCAGCCATGCCTAACAGAAGTTGCTTTGTTTATGGAGTAGCCCAAAGACAGACTCATCACCTCAATTAGACGGTTCGTATTCATAGACTTATCTGGAAAATAAAATGTAGTGCAGTATCTCTCAGCAAATTAGCCAAATGATGAAACAATAAGAGCATCATTATTTTGATATAACATGGCTCAAACATAGTCTGTGATATTTACCTATTAACAATAGCCATTTCTTTTTATTTAGATTTTGAACGTCTTTTTTGCTCAGTTAAGTTCTCTTTTGAGTCTTGTTCTTTCTCTAAGCTTCCTAGCTTTGCTGGGAAGATAAGTACTTAAAAAAAAGATTTCTATTCTTTTTATTGCCGTTTTGTTGATGGTGCTATGGTGGGATATTTTCATCGAAATATTATTTATTTCTCAGGTTGTCTGATTAAAGATAAGATCAGTTCAGTGGCTCCTTCAGAACAAAATTTGGCATTAATGACATTCTCTTCCTAATTATTCACATGCTTGGTTATATTTGTAGGCCGTAAACACAAAACACTATTGGAAATGACTATTTAAAAATACAAACTTTTCACCCTGGCCAGTTTGGCTCAGCGGTTAGAGGGTCAGCCCGCGGACCAGGGAGTCCTGGGTTCGGTTCCTGTAGGGACATGTACCTTCGTTCCCGTTTGTCCCTGGCCCTGGTTGGGGTTGTGTGGGTGGCAACCACTCGATGTATCTCACTCACATTGATGTTTCTCTCTCTCTCTTCCTCCTTCTTTCCCTCCTGCTCTATCTGAAGATAGATGCAAAAATGTTCTCGAGTGAGGATAAAAAATAATAATAATAAAAATACAAACTGTTCAAACAAAATTCTTTGCCTTACTTTTAAGACAATAAGGAGATTTTCTTGGAATGTTTGGCTTCTTTGGAAAGCTGACAGGTCATATCACTTCCCAGGCCTGAAAATAATTTGGCTTTTCACAAGAAAATAACATTTTCCTTTTTGTTGTTAAACATTTTAATGGTATTTTTTTGAACCCTAATTGACAAAATATTTTTGGGGATTGATCTATATTGATTTGTTCATTTTTCATGATTTAACAAACATTGATTGGATGCCCATGTTTTGGTTTCTCTGTTAGAGTTGGGGAACACAGATGGATATGAACCAAGAATGCCCTCAAAGTCTCCTGGACTTATTTTACCAATTTAGTTGTTATTTTTGTCAGAGTAATGTTACTTCACAGTTTCCTAGAATTAAATTCAGTTCCTCATTTTCTACCTGTCCTGTGGATTAAATTTTTGACTCTCTGACAGTTACTAGGTAAGTGATCTTGTTTCTCCATCTGTACTATTTTGCCACAGAGCAGTTTTGTTTTAAGAATCAAATATATTTTTATTCCATTTTTACCAAAGTTATTGTTACTATTAGTTACTTAACTATACTGATATTAATTTTAGGGTCTAAAAATTGTTTTCTAAGTGTATTACATATTAAAATTAGTAAGAGCAGAGAAATTGCCTTCACATAATACTTTTGATGACATCTACTCAATTTCTGAGTAATTCTGGAATGCCAATATTTTAATATCTTTGCACTTTATACATGTATTACTCGTCCAGATTTTGCATTCTGAATAGTGAAGATTTTCTTTACTAGCCTTATAATCAATTTATATATAGGGCTGGGATGTAGTAGGTCTACAGTTGTTTGTTTGCAAAAAGATATGTAGGTTATGAGTATTATAATGGCTTTATTAACTCAAAAGAATGTCACAATGCACTTACTTTTGCCCACTCTTGTATATTATAATAACTTACTTTGAGATACAATAATATAGGGTCTGGTAATAAACACGGAACTTTCTTTCTGAATTGGTCAACATTCTGGGCCAAAGCACTCTATGAGTTCTGAAGTTATTTAATATATGGATTATTAAATATTTCAAATTTGAAAAGAAATTTTTTATTTTATTGATTGATTGATTTGAGAGAGAGAGAAAGGGAAAGATAGAGAGAGATGGAAACATTGATGAGTGAGAACATCAATTGGCCACCTCCTACATGTTCCCCAATGAGGATCGGGCCCACAACTTGGGCATGTGCCCTGACCGGGAATCAAACTGGCGACCTCTTGGTGCATGGGTCGACGCTCAACCACTAAGCTGCACAGGCTGGGCAAATGATTTTAATTTTTCTTTTTTTAATCCTCACTCAAGGACATTTTTGCATTTATCTTCAGATAGAGCAGGAGGGAGAGAAGGAGGAGGAGAGAGAGAGAAACATCGATGTGAAAGAGACACATCGACTGGCTGCCACCCACATGACCCCAACCGGGGCCAGGGACAAACTGCAACAGAGGTATATGCCCTTAGCGGGAACTGAACCCAGGACTCTCGGGTTCGCGGGCCGACGCTCTAACCACTGAGCCAAACTGGCCAGGGCAATGATTTTAATTTTTATTGGAAAATGCATACTTTGATGATCTGGCAACACGTGTAAACTTTTGTCAGGCTAAGGCTATTTGATGAACTGGTCATTTATATCATAAATATTTAGGTTAAAGTACAACATGTGTTATTTAATAAATTTCATTAATCAAGTTAATATTTTTGTTACAGTATTATTAAGTCATTTGAATTATTATTTATTTCAAAAATTAAAATGACATAAAATGAATTAGCCACTTGGTAACCATAATAATCATTTCTGAGAAGTGATTAGCTTGTCCTTGGAATTCTTTTAGACCTGAATGGTGTAAGAATGTTTCCATTAGCATTTGAACAGTAATTTAACCCATTTAATATGATTATTCAATGTGCATTTAAGCGTACTCTGAATTACATTTTATTAATCAAATACTATAGTGCTTAATTAGCTCATTATTAATGTGCCTGCCAAATAGAGATTCCTTGTGATGGATGTGAGAAACAAGTGTGTGAGTATCAGAAAGACTGGCAAATTTGATTTTCTTGAAATCTTATCAGCTCATCAAAAAATTAAGCACAGAGATTGAGGAAAAGATTCTAACTGCCAGAGTAGAGATGGAGTTATTGATAAGATGAAGAAACTGTTACCATTGGGGAGCTTTCAATCTCTGAAGAAGATCCTAAGTGACACATAGAAAAGTGGGAATGAGTTCCTTGTCTGGTGAAGGACAGGAGGTGGACATCCCCCATCAAACAATAGGCTTCCTCAAGTTAGAGACTGTTTATTTCACCATTATTTGTCATCATGTTGCCCAAAGTATAGCACCTAAAAAGTGTTCAGTAATAAAAATCTGGCCAAAAGTTAACAAAAAATTATGAAATGAAGGTCACCAGGTCATTTATAAAAGATTAGAACAGTTTCTATATCTATATTAGGAACTCACTTATTGAATTAAAAAAGGATTTTGAGCCCTGGCCAGTATGGCTCAGCAGTTGGAGCGTCGGCCTGTGGACCAGAGAGTCCTGGGTTTGGTTCCCGCTAGGGGCACATACCAAAAAAAAAAGGAAAAAGATTTTGAGAGTGTGGTGAAGTCGGTGGGGGAGCAGGAGCAGGGATGAGAGGGATCAATTGAGGAAAAAGGGAAACATATGTAATACTTTTAACAATAAAGATACATTAAAAATATATGAAACTACATTGGATAAATATTTGAAGGAAAATAGAGGGAAAGGAGTCAAGAAATCCTAAAAAGTGAAGGGAAACCAAATAATGTGATCATTTTAAGAGGGCTATATGAAAACGCATGGCATATGGTGATTGTTCACGGAGATTTTTTGGGCTCTAGAATCAGAATGAGCTGTATAATTGGACAACCTGTTCATAATTATTATTGTGACTGACATTACTTGAAACACCTTCGTGACTGTTTCTTCAGACCCAGGAATATCATAATTGATGGAAATGTGAGTGACTAATTGATGGTAACTAGGCCAATGAATATTGCTATACCTTGAAATGCCCTAAGTCTGCAGAAGGTTCAGAATTCGGTTGTGCCAAATGCAGTGCATTTTGTGTTTCAGCTTAGCATTTTCCCTCAGCTGTGTCACATCTTGGGTAATACAAGACATGACACATTTAACTTGGATGTCACAAACAAAACATAAGGCAGCTAAAGGATGTAGTCATTGAAAAGACTCACAGTTCAGCCCACTCTCTCAGTGTTAGTCACGCTCAGAGGATGGCAGTGCCTGAAACCCTGTGCCGGGAGGAGGTGGGGTTACGAGAGGTTTATAAAATCATCCAAGATACCCCCATAGAAATATAATTGCTTTTTTAGTTTGTACATTGATTAAGTCATTTTTAAAATATCTGTGGCTTGGCAGTGGGTGAAATGTGGTTGATAGTTCAAAGAAATAACTTATAAAACACATTTCAGTTACTAATTGTAAAGCGGGGTGCGAAATTGCAAAATAATGTGATATCAATAGAGATCTGCCTGGGTTATTGTATTCATGTACCACTTTCTTGTAAAAGGTTATGTAAACAAATACAGAGGTAATGATTTTATTATAGTGCTTATTTCTTTGTAGTCATTAACGGTGACTATTTTGACAATTATTCTTCAATGCCTACTGTCTATAAGTGCATTTACACAAGTTTGACTTTGATGTAAATGGATTACATTTATAAACTGCACATGGACATGATTAACATCTTGCACATGTGTGTTTTAAACATGATATTTTCAAATGTTAATCTTTAAAGTACATTATTTTATGGAAACAACATTTATTTTCACTAGCTATTTAGTTTTATTTCATCTATCAGTATGATTTAGCTGTTTGTAGAATGTTTATTAATCAGTTAAATAATGGCATAATATTTCACAAGTCTAAATAACTTGCAGCTGAGTAAAACTGAAAATATCTCTGGACATTTAAAAATTTGTAAAACTAGGATAATATAAAATGACAGAATACAATTCTTTGACATTTTAGGAAACATGGAGTCCAAATAATTTCTAATTTATAAATGTGGCATTATGTTATGTGTTTATAAAAGATGATAACTGCAAAGTTACAGAGATACAATATCTCATTTAAAAAATGGATGAATGTGTTCCCCAAATGTGTTTACATTTCTTATTTGAATTCCTGATTGTATTCCTCTGCTTTAACCTTTGTCATGATTTGAATAAGACACGAAGATCAACAGATCAAATCATGCAATGGTGGGCATGCCCGTATCCCTTGTTTTTGCCTTGTGTAAGCAAGGGCTTCAGATTAGTAATGATTCATGTAGCATTTATTTAACCTATGAAGTCTTAAATGTCTTAGTCTCATGGTAGTATAGATTTCCAGTGAGGTAAAACATAAATTACATATATTTTATTTCTTCTCTTTGGATCAATTGAGGTTGACTCAACATGGTCATCGACATAGAAAGTAGTTTTACCATAAATTTGCCTCTAACTGTCTACTTCCACAATACTTTGTTTATGCTACTAATACTTCAGCCATAAAATAGCATTATCCGCCGTATAATAAGTTTCTTGGAGGCAGGAATTATGTCCCAACTGGGTTTGATTCCCTAGCCTCTAACACAAGTTATATATATGAAGCAGTCAATAAACATGTATGGAATTAGATGACATTGTTGAAATAATTGTTATCAGACATTCTTTTTATTTATTTACTGATTTTTAATTCTCACCCAAGGATATTTTTCCATTGATTTTCAGATAGAGTGGGAGGGAGAGGGAGACAGAGACAGAGAGAGAAACTAGAAATGTTGATGTGAGAGAGACACATCAATTGGTTGCCCCCTGCACAATCCCAACCAGGGCCAGGGATCGAATTGCAACTAAAAACTGTAATGAAACCCAGGACTCTTTGGTCTGCAGGCCAATGCTGTTACCCCTGAGACCAGCCAGGACTACCTGACATTTTTACTGATTTGACTCCAAGGATTAGAAAATGTCTTTATCTTCATTCAAAAGGATATTGTGATATTAAAAACTGGAATAAGACATCGCTGTGCATAAACAAGTGAAAATACTGAAAAAGAAAATATTTGTATCTATTTGGATATATTTATATATATAGGTGTGTATTTGTGTGTATCTACATACATATCTATATCAATGTCTATATACATGTTCATGTCTATATCTATATTTGACTCATACACTTTGGAATTCCAAAGTAAATACCTTGTTTGATCATTGTTGGTCATCCTCAAATTGACTACATTTTAGAGGAATAATTGGTGTAGTATTTGGGATCACAGAGATCAAGCCCACATTGTGTGCGATTTGTGTGCAATCACACAGTGTTGTCCTGCTTTTGTCTCCAGTCGCCTCTCACTCTGGTTCACTTCCCACTATTTATTCATAGTTATCTCTCTAAATGTAGGCCTGATGATGTCACTTCTTGATTCTAGCTTCCTGACTTGGCACAGAGGATCCTTGATGGTTTTGTTCTTGTCAATCTGTCTGTGCTAATCTTTAGTCATTTACCTCATTATACTCTCCTTCTGCCACACAGAATTCTGCTCTCCCTAACAGATCATGCTGCTTGAGACCTCCTGTTTTCCCAGACATTCCTTCCTGTCCAGAATGCCCCTGTGTGCTGTATGTTTTCAGAAAACTCAAATCATCCTTAAAGATTCAACTCTCAGTTCAGGAACTTTTCCTGCTTTCTGCTGGGCACAAATCACAGCTTCCGTGTGGTCGCCCTGTGTCTCGAACCTACTTCCATTTGTACATACGGCAGGTGGTGTCTGAATACTTGTTTTTATCTTTGTCTCTTCTTTTGCTACGGTAAGATCGTTGAAGGTCAGATTCAGGTCTTTGTGTCTCTTCATCCCCAGAACTAGGTACATCATTTTGGATATAGCAGCTGTTCAATAAATATTTGTGGAACAGATTCTCTTATTTAATCTTCACAACCACCTATGTTTACAAATGAGGATGCTGAGGTCTAAAAAGATTGAGTAACTTGCTCAAGATCATACAGCTAGTGAATGGCAGATATTTTTCTTCCAGCCTAGGACTCTTTGCAGCGGTGTGACTGTCTCTTCTCCTAGGAATACCAAAAGAGCCTTTCACTTTCAGATCCATTCTCCTAAAAAAAATTTTGATTTTGGGACAGCGTGGATGGACCTGCAGAGTATTATGCTAAGTGAAATAAGCCAGTCAGGGAAAGACAGATACCTTATGATTTTTCTCATTTGTGGAATCTACTGAACAAAATAAGTAAACAACAACAACAACAACAGCAAAAATGAATCCTGGTGGCTGCTTTCATGCCGTCCACATGTGCCCTGAGAATCTTTTCCCTGCTTTTCAATGCCGTGAGCACCTCACCACTGCCTGAACTGGCTCGGACTTGGCTCTTGCTTTCCTTGTCTGGTTTGCTCTATCTGACTTTTTTATCTTGATTCAGATTATTCTGATTTTTGTCTTTCTTTTCTGGCGACAGAATCAAAGTGTCTGCCTAGAATTTCTCCTTGCTAAAATTAGTCAGCCTTCTTACAGGAACGTGCTGACAGCCCTACCTTTCCATAGTACTTCCTGATTTCCACATCACCAGCCATATTCACGCTTTAAATTTTAATCTTCACCAGACGACATGCTTATAGAGAAGAAGTGGGAATGAGAGAGGGAGAGAAACACTGATGTGAGAGAGAAACATCAGTCATTTGCCTTCCATACGTGCCCTGACTGGGGTTTGAACCTGCAGCCCAGATATGTACCCTGACCAGGAATTGAACCTGTGACCTTTAGGTGCATGGGACAATGCTCAACCAGCCGAGCCACTCTGGCAGGGCCAGGCATGTTCACTTTTAACCCTTCAGACCTGGACATGTGCAGGCAGCCATTTTGAGGCATCAAGAAGGTATTGTCTCAGGTGTGTCTAATGCCATGCTAAGAATTCTTAATAACTCTTATTACATATATTACTGAATACCAATGTATTGAAATGCCAGCATTATAAAAAATAATAAAGAGTAAATTCTTTCCAAGACTTCATTTATATTTTAATACAGACTAAAATGTATTGCCAAAAGTTGTTTAGCATTTGGCTCCTTATCTGAAACCCTGGCGTTTACTTCCGGTTGCTTGTAAAGCATGTTGCTCTTGGATGTTCATTGACACATTCCTTGCAACGTCTAAAGTTGATCTTTTCCCTTTCCCTCCAAACCAAACTTTTTTTCACTTCTCTATTTCTGTCAATAGCACCCCCCCCCCTCTTAAAACAATTTCATCCTGTCTAGAAGCCATGTGGTTATCTCTTAGTACTTTCTCTACATCATCCACTAAGGCATCCAGGGCATCCAAACATCAATGTCAGTTGATACTTGATTCAAAAGTAAAGATCCAACAGTCCTTCAGCAACAGCTTGTTTTAATACATCGTCACCACAGTCCCACTCGGTACAAGTGCCACTTTCTGTTTCTGTCTCTATATACATCAAGTCACCCTGTATACCACAGATAAGTTAATTTCCTCAAGACACTACTTTTATTGTGTCGTATGTCTGCACTGCCTATTTATTAAGAACAAACTCTGCAACCTGATCACTGAGGATTCAAGCAGAATGGCTTGTTTTCATGTTTCCTCCGTCTGGATTTGCCCTTTTTATTTAGCTGCTTCCCCCATTCATTGAAGTAACCCTTCATCCTTCAACGACCCACTGTAATGTCACTTCCTCTGTGGAGCCTTTTCTGAACTAATTAATCATCTCACCCTCTGTGTTTTATAGCATCCATCATGTTATAATATAGTTCGCTTTTTATCTGTCATTCTCTTGTACTTTCTTTTCCACTTTTGAGTTCTTTCAGGTCAGGGACTAGGTTTTAGTCAAGTATTTATTCCTTAAACACAGGACAATATCTGGCATAGAGGAAAAAAAATGTTTAAATCTTCACCTGAAGGCATTTTTCTATCTATCTTCAGATACAGTGAGGTGGAGAGAGAGAGAGAGAAAGAAACATCAATGTGAGAGAGACACATCAACTGGATGCCCCCGCCTCCCGCATGACACAACCAAAGGCCAGGGACGAACTGCAACTGAGGTACGTGCCCTTGACCGGAATTGAACCCATGACTCTTTGGTCTGCAGGCTGATGCTCTAACTGCTGAGCAAAACTGACCAGGGCAGGAGCAAGAATTTAATATACATTTGTTAAGTGATGTATGAATGAATAAGTGAATAAAATAATAGGAAACCCCCATGTGTTATTCTCAACTCTGTGCATTTACACGGACTTGTTCACTTTTCCAAAAAGCCTTTGCAATCTTCTCTAAAAATTTAAATGTAATATATTTTTGAAAATAGTTCAATATGATATGATATATTTTAATATCATTAGAACTGTTTAAATGTAGGTGCGTATGCAACAACTCCAAGGAATGTCTATATTAGAGTGGTAGGGTTTATTGTTACTGATACCATTAAACTTGTAAATAGATTCTCCATTTTAGCTTATTGCTCATCACAGTGTTCTTAAAATATAAAGTAGAATAAAAACTATCTGTTGAAGGTGCACCATAAGTTTATTAATACACACACACACACACACACACACACACACACACATCTTTAAAGTTCTTACAATGGTCAAATCAAAGACTACCTCTTCCTTTAAACTTTCCATAAATAATTCTATTATTTTTATACATCTATTATTATTAAAATAATTATTCTGTCCCCTCCCACCCCAAATTCATTAGCATTTGTAGTCTGTAAGAGGAAACTATTATTTTGTTCACTGTGGCTAATTATTTATTTGCTCTCATCTCACATTATAGCCAAGATTTACTTTATTTTTAAACTTTAATAGTCTCAGGTCAAGAGTAGGCAATGCATCAATACTTAATAGTTTTTGCTGTTACTGCTGTTGTTATTGATGAGGACAGGGAGGATGAGGGTCTCAGCCAGGGACTGACAAGCGCAGATCATTTCTTATCATATAGTGACACAGCTCCTTAAGAAAAATTAGTGCCTTCCTCCTGGAAACCCTTCATAGTTTTGTTAAATTGGCTTTGCCTCTGGCTAGAATTTTTTTCCTTCTCAATTTAAGATATTCTCTCTTTTTAGCTTTGTGAGTGCTTTTCTGCCAGGCCTTTATTTATTTATTTTTATCCTTCTCTTTCTATTAATCTCTTTTAATGCCTTTTTTTCCCAATTACACAATATCACTCTCTGCAACAATGTAGAAGATGCTATTTTATTTATTTTTTTGCTAATGACTTAACACTACTAAATTTAAACACTGATTAGGTAGAAGTTTGTTTTTGTTTTTCCCCCGACATGTGAGACAATATATCACGTATAACTTATATTTGCTTAAATAAGAAAGTTTCATTTTGAAATTTCCCTTATATTATATTTTTATAATTGTATAGCTACTTTATACCACTTAAAAATCACATCTAGAAAACCATTAAATGTTCACTAAATTTTAATATCAATCACTATCTATTTATTGTTGTTAAATATTAATACTGTAATTGGAATTCAAATAAAGCATCACTCTAAGTTCATTTCACACTGTGTTTTTTGATCAGACATTTGAGTAACATAATGGTATGGGCAATCACTATTTGAAGACTTGAATATTTTATCTTCTCGGTGAAAATCATCTCTTCAATTGGTGCTTCTTATAAAGAAATGTTATTGGTTAAGTAGATGTATAATTATACATTTTATGATTTCTGCCATGAATTCCAACATCAAATTACTTTAATGTGCACTTTAAAGTTGAGTAACTAGATTGCTTACCTGCTTAAAAGTAGCATTAACATTTTAATTTCAAAAATACATGATTTTCTCTTACTGTCATAATTTTGCTTCTTAAAATAAGCAATGTAAATACCAGTCTTTTTGTTTAAAAATTTTAAATCACAAGGTCCAACTTCACGCTCTATTTGTCTTAAATGAAGAACTTAATTTGAAAAGAAATGTAGTATTAGTTTATGACATATTTGTCAGTGACTTTGTTGTAAGTTTGAACTTCTCCTTGTGGCTCCTTGTGGTTGGGAGCAGGCTTCTGGAACTCAGTGACTTTGGGTTCACTCATTGCTCCATTGTCCTTTTGGATGTGAAACTCTGAGGCCAAAAAAGGACTGAAGAAATTATCTATATAGCCTGGCCAGTGTGGCTTTAGTGGATTGAGCCTCATCTCATGGACTGAGAAGTCCCAGTTCTATTTCTGGTCATGCCTTGGTTGTGGGCTCAGTCCCCAGTGGGGGGCGTACAGGAGGCAGCCTATCAATTTTATTTTCTCACATAGATGTTTCTATCTCTCTCTCTCCCTTCCTCTCTAAAAAAAAAGAAAGAACAAAGAAAGAAAGAAAGAAAGAAAGAAATTACATATTTATAGTCTATACACTATAAAAATAAGCTATTAGAAATAAACCCTACAGTATATATTTGGATAGCTAATTAATTAAACTATTGAGTAAACATGTTAAATCACTGAGCCAATGATGATAAACAAAAGTATTTTTTTACAGCCAGATTTACAGTAACACAAACATATATGCCCAATTAACTGTTGCTTTTTAGCATAGTTATTCTCCATTTCTATTTTTTTATTCCAGAATTGGACTTTA
This sequence comes from Molossus molossus, assembly GCF_014108415.1. Lineage (NCBI taxonomy): Eukaryota > Metazoa > Chordata > Mammalia > Chiroptera > Molossidae > Molossus > Molossus molossus. The sequence continues at coordinate 60,713,199 of NW_023425345.1, read as the reverse complement.
AAAGTCTGAGTTTGAAATTACAACTCACTCAGAAATAACACGCTGTTTATCTGCTGGCTCAAAACTGGGAGGCTCCAGGAATGAATTCAGAATTAGGTAGAGCAATTTAAGTGCTGTACTCTTTAATCTCTGTAATGATACTCAGGTCCCAATTATCTAGGGGCTATTTAGCCCTTGTTATCTCTTGCAACCTCTTTTTTCTTTCCCTTCGCCCTCAATGAAGGCAGGAGGCCAGGAGGACTAATAGCTGCCAGCACTTTTGCTAACAAAGCCCAAGCTGTTTCTTTAAAGCAAGCTTCCTAAAATAAAAGCAACAGAGAGGTACTTTTTCTTTACAGTTAATCCCAACATAACAAATCAGCTTTTATTACAGCAAATATTAATGTTTTAAGAATGCACAGAATAAGTCTTATAATTTGGTATGTTTTCACAATGGAGGGTACCTACTAATCTCTACTGTATGTCCATTATTCTGAATACACATATACATTATACATCCACAGATATTATAATTTCCTGTCAGTAATGCCTTTCATTATTTATTGTGGTCTCCTGAAATTCTTTCAGAAAACTGTGTGTGTGTAAATATGTATATGAGAGAGGGAGGAAGGGAGGGGGAGAGAGAGACTGAGTTGTTCAGATGGTACTAGAAATAAATTTTGTAAATAGCAAAATAACACTGGAACCCTAAAATTTAGTTATTATATTGAACTCAACTAAAATGGTTATTTGGAACTAGAATTGTAGTCTTGACCCTGCAGAATGCACAAATAAGCTTGGTCAGTTTCATTATGTGCCCAAAAGTCCAAATATGCTTTAACCACTGTTAAAGCACAGAGTCCACTGTTTTTATCTATTTGTAGCTCATTGATTTTGTTTCATGTGTTCAATTCAACCACTTTCATTTTAGAGTAAGTTAAGGGGCCTTTTATTTACTGGGTTCTCTTTAGAGTTAAGTCTTGCCATGTAGGCTGATGAACGTCATCAATTAAGTAACACAGATTCTGTTCATGTTGTCACACACATTCTGTCATAACCATGAATCACCTGTGATATTGCCCATCTACTGTATTACAGGAAAAACAGAGGTTTCTGACGGATGTTCTGCATGAAGTGATGCTGCTTGACGGTTTGGCCAGTTCCCATCCAGTATCACAGGAAGTGCTACAGGCAACAGATATTGACAGGGTGTTTGACTGGATCGCGTATAAAAAGGTGGGAATAGATAAGACAAGTGCCAATTGGATATTTCAGTAACCTGGAGTAGCCAAACTATTTCATGCTAGATGTATTATATTATTCTCTTCCTCCTGGCTGATAGAAATGGGCTGTGAGTTAGAACACATAGAGTTACTAGGTTCCTGTTATTTTATGAATTAGGACTTTGTTCTATAAATCAGTAAAATGGAGATGAATGTTTGCCAAATAATGCATAGAAATATTGAAAATATTAATGAATAAATGTTTGGAGACTCAACATGAAATTGCTATACAGATGGAGTTATATAAATGTCAGTTTCAATATTATTAATAAGAGAACTGACCTATATAGTACACATTATTTTTCATCACTGCCCCTTAAATATTTATTTTGATTGGCTGATGCAAATGGGTGTAGGCAGTGATATGACATGCATTTTAAGAACACTATTTAAGGGAGATTTGGGGGATTAAACATGTTTCTTGGGTTATAAGCATAATAAATGAAAATTTAAAGACAAGACTTTGAATGGCAAAGATTTTGAACGAATGACCAGACATAAAAAAACAATACACTATGAACTTTCTCCCATTGTTACTTGGATTAGTATTTTCCTTATATCTGTATCTTTTAGTTTTAGTATGAGCATGTACATCTCATGTTTAATACTTAGTAGCCATTTAATAATAATTAAAATAGTGTTAAAGTCTACTTTATCATTGGTGTAGTGTACATTGAATTGCATTAATGGGCTTTCTAAGTATTTCATTGGTTTAAGATGTAAATTTTTAAAAAATGTTAAAAGCAAGATATTCTTTTTCTTAAAAGCAAGATATTCCTAATTATATCTAGATATCAAATAATGATTAATCAGAATTCTGTGGTACAGTAATTTAGATATATGGTTTTGCATTCAGGAAATGATTATCTGAATGATTACTAGTTAATATTGTATGCTGAAATATGTAGATACAAATTGTGTTAGAAAAATGCCTTTTCAAGCCACTGATCATCACATTGGCTCAAATGCATGTTTTTGATGTTTTATAAAAATAACTGGAAGTGTAGAATCATATTTAAAATATATACTAATATATTTTAAATAAATATTTAAAAAATATATTAATTTTATATATAAGATTTTTGGCCAGAATTTTATTTGATGCACATTCAGTTCCTTAAACTGTATCGACTTTTGAAATACAATGCAGAAAATAATTTATTAAGGTAGCTTGAGATGAGTTGAGAGACATGTCTGTAGTTATTTACCACCTACCACCAATTGTAAGACTGTTTGTAAATAACATCTTACTTCAGGACAAATAATATCAGAAAAATATTGTTTTGAGTGAATATGTTATAAATGTGCTTTTACATATAAAAACATCTATTTCAGCTTCATTTTATTTGAATAATTTCAAATTTATTCAAGAAGGTTAAGATTCAAAACAGTAGAAAAGAATAAAGATACAATAATTATTATTTTACCCTCTACATTTTGGTGCAAAGGCCTGCCCTTTTACAAACGTGATAAATGAACAAACTATGCCATGATTCTTAGGACCACCACTGTTAAAGGATACTGGCTTACTTATCTCTAGCTATGTGTTTTTTAAAACTTTACTGAGGATAATTGACAAATATAATTATATATATTTTAAGGTGTACAATGGGATGATTTGAAAACATTCCACATGGAAGTAATACCCTATACTATTTGTCTTTGCCAGTTTATTTTGCTTAGCATAATGGCCTCCAGGTTAATTCATGTTGTTACCAATGGTAGCATTTTCTTATTTTTATGCCTGAATAATATTCTATTATATACGTGTGTGTGTATAATTTTACATATCCATTAATTTGCTGAAATACATCTGTATTGTTTTCATATTTTACCTATTGTGAATAAATGCTAAAAGGAACATGGGTTTGTAGAATTAAAAAATAATTTTTTCTTTATTGATTTTGGAGAGAGAGGAAGGGAGAAGGAGAGAGAGAGAGAGAGAGAGAGAGAGAGAGAGAGAGAGAGAGAGAGAGAGATATGGAAACATAGACAGGAGAGAACATCAATTGGCCACTTCCTGCATGCCCCCCACTGGGGATTTGACTCATACCTTGGTCATGTGCCCTGACCCAGAATTGAACTGGTGACCTCCTGGTGCATGGGTCAATGCTCAACCACTGAGACTCACCGGACGGGCAGATATTTTTTAAAGATATTAATTTCAGTTCCTTCAGATATATACCTTAGAGTGGGATTGCTAGATCATATGGTATTTCTATTTTTAACTTCTTGAGGAATTTACATATTGTTTTCCATAATGGTTGTTTCAATTTACATTCTCAGAAACACAGTATAAGGGTTCCCTTTTCTTCACATTCTTGCTAGCATTTGTAATCTCTTGTCTTTTTCATAATAGCCATCCTAGTGGATATGAGGTGATAGCTCATTGTGGTTTGATTTGCATTCCCCTAATGATTAGTGATGTTGAGCCTCCTCTCATATACCTATTGGCCATTTGTATGTTTTCTGTTTAGGTTCTTTACTCAGCTTAATTGAATTATTTGTTGTTTTGCTCTTGAGTTATATTAGTTCTTTATATATTTTGGACTTTCACCGCATATCAGATGTATGGTTTGCAAATGTTTTCTCCCATTCTGTAGTTTGCCTTTTCAGTGTATTGTTTCTTTTGCTGTGTCAAAGCTCTTTAGTTTGATGTAGTCCCATTTGTTTATTTTAGCTCATGTTGTCTGTGCTTTTGGTATCTTACCTAAATAATCATTTTCAAGACCAATGTCAAGGATATTTTCCCCTTTGTTTTCTTCCAGGAGTATTATGGTTTCAGGCTTACACTTATGTCTTTGACTCATTTCGATTTAATTTTTTTGAGTAATGTATGATAGGAGTCCAGTTTAATTATTTTGTATGTGGTTATTCAGTTTCCCAATACCATTTATTGAAGAGACTGTTCTTTCCCCATATGTGTTCTTGGTGCCCTTGTAAAAAATCAGTTTACCATATATGCGTGGATTTATATCTGTGCTCTCTATTTTGTTCCACTGGCTCTATGTACCCGTTTTTTGGTTTGGTTGGTTTGTTTTCCTTTTGCTAGTACCATTCTGTTTTGATTACAATAGCTTTGTAATATAGCTTAAAATTAAAGAGGGTGATGCCTATGGCTTTGTTCTTTCTCAGAATTGCTTTGGCTATTTGGGGTCTTTTGTGGTTCCATACAAATTTTAGGATAATTTTTTCTATTTCTTTGAAAAATGCCACTGTGGTTTTGATAGGAATTGCATTGAACCTATGGATCTCTTTCTATTGTATGGATATTTTAACAACATTAATTTTTCTAATTCAAGAATACAGATATCTTTTTATTAATTTGTGTCTTCTTCAATATCTTACAGTTTTCAGTGTATAAGTCTTTCACTCCTTGGTTCAATTTATTTCTAAGTATTTTATTACTTTTGATGATATTATAAATATAATTGCTTTCTTCATTTCTCTTTCATATTGTTCATTGTTAGTGCATAAAAACACAACTGATTTGTTCACTAATTTTATATCATTCATTTTTATTCAATTAGTTTATTAGTTGTACAGTTTTTTGGTGGAATCCATAGGGTTTTCTACATATAAAATTATGTCATCTACAAACAGAGATGATTTTACTTTTTCCTTTCTGACAAGTACTATGTTGAATAGAAATGGTGAGACTGGGCATCCTTGTCTTAGCTATGGGCTTATTTTCATGTCTTAGACAAGAATCTTTATGCTGTAAGTGCCACAAAAATTACTATCCTTATTACATGTTTTCAAGTGATGATAGGATCTACTCATTTTCAATGACGACTTCTCAAGAAAAAAAAAATTCTTTTTTTAGTGGCTATGGTGAGACATAATTAAAATATGATAAATTGCACATGTTTAAAAGATACAATTTGATGTTTGACATATGTATACACAATAAAAACGTCACCATAATCAAGTTAATGAGTATATTCATTAGAAGTTTGCTCATGGCGCTTTGTAATCCCTCTTCCCATTCGTCTTCACTGTTGCATCGATCAACTTTTTCACTGTAGATTAAATTGCATTTTTTAGGGTATTATAGAAATGGAATCATACAGTATGCTCTCTTTTTTTGTCTTCCTTTTACTCAACAGAAAGATTTTCAGATACATTCATGTTGTATATATGGATATAATACAATTTGTTTTTTCCTCTAGATATTTAGGTTGTTTCCAGTTTTTACTATTACAAATAAACTTGCTATGAACATTTATACAGCTCTTTGTATGTGTGTTTGCTTTTATTTCTCTTGGGTAAATATCTAGAAGTAAAATGTTCAGATGATACGATAGGTATGTTTAATGTTTTAGGACTGCTAAATGAACTGTTATTTTTCAAAGTAGTTGTATCATTATACCAGTGTACGTTCCCACAGACAGTGTATCAGGATTTTACTTTCTCTACATTTTCCCCAATACAAACTAGGTATAATTAGTTCATTTATTTTAGATATTATAAGGTATTTCATTGCAGTTGTAAATTACATTCCCCTAATGGCTAATGATATTAACCATTTTTCATTTGTATATTTTTCCTCATCTGTCTTTCTTGGTGAAGCCTCAATTCAAATTCTTTGCTCATTTTATAAAAAATTGGGTTGTTTGTTTTCTTATTATAAAGTTTTGAGTGTTCTTTATATACTTTGAATAAAGGTTCTTTATGAAACAACATATGCAAATATTTTACCCATATAGTGACCTGCCTGTCATTTTAATATCAGTGTTTTTCTAAAAGCACTAGGTATTAATTAAGTATATTTTATCATTTTAAAGTGATAGTGCTATTGGTATCATACTTCAGAAATCTTTGAGTAACTCAAGGCTATGAAGGTTTTTCTTTCGTTTTTTTCTTTTAGATGTTTTATAGTTCTAGGTTTATATTTAGATCTATGATTTATTTTGAGTTAATTTTTATATATGGTGTGAAGTTTGAATATAATATTTTTTATTTTTTTGAATATATATATCCAATTTTTTAAGAACCATTTCCTAAAAGGTTTATTTTTCCCACTGATTTGCCTTTGAACATTTGTTGAAAATCAGTGAACTATGTATATGTGAATCTGTTTTCTCTCAGTAATATAATTTCAGTGAGTAGATCTTCATATTTTTCTCTAAATATTTCATATTTTAGACTATAGTAAATGGTATTGGTTTTGATTCTCATTTATGATTATTTTGTTTTATCTAGAAATACAATTGATTTTTGTATATTTATCTTGTGCACTGTTAAATAGAAGAAGTGAGAGCAGACACCTTTGTATTGTTCCTGATTTTAGGAGCAATACATTCAGTCTTTCACTATTAGGTATGATTTCACCTCAAATATTTTATAAATACCCTTTATCAGGTTGAAAAATTTGCGTTGTGTTCCTACATTGCTGAGAATTTTAATCTGAAATGGAAGCTGACTCCAGCAAATACCTTTTCCCCATCTATCAAGATGGTCATATATATATATATATATATATATATATATATATATATATATATATATTTAGTTTATAGTATGGTAAATTATACTGATTGCTTTTTTCTTTTAATATTTTTTCTTTATTGATTTTAGAGAGAGAGGAAGGGAGAGGGAGAGATAGAAACATCAATGAGAGAACATCGATTGACTACCTCCTGCATGACCCTCACTGGGGATCGGTTCCACAACCTGGGCTTGTGCCCTGACTGGGAATAAAACCGGTGACCTCTTGGTGCATGGGTCGATGCTCAACCACTGAGCCACACCAGCTGGGCTTGACTGCTTTTTTTGAATGTTCAACTATTCTTGCATTCAGGGAACAAATACTCTTTGGTAATAATGTATTATTTAATATATTTTTAAATTCAATTTGCTAAAAAATGTTTTGAAATTTTGCATCTATGTTCATTAGGGATATTGGTCTGTAGATTTTTTTTTCTTTTTCTTATAATGTCTTTGTCTGGTTTTGTTAACACTATAATGTTAGCCTTGTAAAATGTAAACTATTACTTTCTTTTAAATTTTCTGGGAGAATTTGTATAGAATTTACATTCTCTATTTAATATTTGGTAAAATTTATCAGTACAGCAATCTGGGCCTGGAATTTTCTTCATGAGTAAGCTTTAGTAATTGGTATGTTTTCAAGGATTTGACTAATTTTATCTAAGTTGTATAATTTATTGGTGTAAAGTAGGATATGATATATTCCCTTATCCCTTTAATAACCACAGCATCTCTAAAAATGTCACTTCTTTTATTCCATATATTATTAATTTTCATCTTTTCTTTTTTTTTTCTAATTAGCTAGAAGTTTATACATTTTATTTTTAAAAATCTAGCTTTTGGTTACATTGATTTTTGCTCTTACTTGCCATTTTATAGATTTTTCTCTCTAATCATTATTATTTCCTTCTATATACTTTGGTTTTAACTTGTCTTTATTTTTCTAGTTTCTTAAAGTACAAGCTGATGTCTTTATCTTATTTTATTTATTTTTTATCCACACCTGAGGACAGTTTTGCATTTATCTTGAGATATAGCAGGAGAGAGAAAGGGAGGAAGAGAGAGAAACATCGATGTGAGAGAGACACATCAAGTGGTTGCCACGCACACAACCCCAACCAGGGCTGGGGACAAACTGCAACCAAGGTATGTGCCCTTAGTGGGAACTGAACCTGGGCCTCTCTGGCCCGCAGGCCCACGCTCTAACAGCAGAGCCAAACCTGCCAGGGAAAGCTGATGTCTTTAGTTGGAGACCTTTCTTCCATTGTAATTCAGGTGTTTATTCTATAAATGTCCTCCTAAGTGTACTGCCAAAAGTGTGCTCTAAGTTTTAATATGACATTTCATTTTCATTCACTTTAAAATACTTTATAATTTCCTGTTTGATTTATTAATTACCCCATGAGTTATTTAAAGTGCATTGTTTAGTTTACAAACATGTGAAGATTTTTCAGAAAATTTTCTGTTATTTATTTCTTATTTAATTTTCTTGTGGTCAGTGAAATATATTCTATATGACTTCAACCTTCTTAGAATTATTGTCTTGTTTTATGGCTCAGAATTTAATGTTTGTTAGTCCATGTATCATATGCACTTCAAAAGAATGTGTATTTCACTATAGTTGGCTGAAATGTTTTACAAATGGCAATTGGGTCAAGTGGTTGGTAAGAGTTGTTTAATTGCTCTATATCCTTATTGATTTTCTATCTACTTGTTCGGCATATTTACTTGATGGACCCTCATTTTTTGGATTCACCTACATGGTGCCAAATCAAACACCTAAAAATATAGTAAAAAAATAGTGACCCTGTTCCTACTGGCATATCTAGAAAATAATTTTTAAATGTGAATGTGCAAAAATAAAAACAAAGACAATTTGGCTGTAATATCAGGGACTTCGTCTTGACTGTCTCTCTACCAGTCCTTTATGTAGTTAGTGTCTTTGTTCAGTTCTCCAGTTTGGCTTCTCTCAGGCTCTTTCTGTCAGTAAGTTAGCACATGAGTAATATGCAATAACCAATTTAACTTTGTAGCTGGAATGGGTAAACAATCTGGGATGTATGACAGGTAATGTAGATAATTGTACAACCATGAGTAATATCAACCGCTAACATTTATTGAATGATTATTCTATGCAAGACACTATACTGAACTCTCTACTTTTATTTACTCATTTAATTACCATAATCTTCTTTTGAGGAAGTTATTTTCATTTTAAAGTTGAGTCATGGTCAATCCAAGGATATGTTGGCCAGGTCTGGGACCAGAAAACCAGGTCCCAGAGCCAGCATTTTTACCACTACCATATTTGATCAACAGCTCTGGTAACTTATATGCATGTATGCATAACCATGGACGGAGACAGCAATACTGGGGACTGGGGGTGGGGTGGGATCGGGAGGAGCGTGTCAATGGGGGAAAAGGGAGAAACATCGGTAACAAAAATAAATTAATAATAATAATAAAAGATGAAATATTAAGAACAAAACAAAACTTCTTTCAAAATTATTTGTAAGCTCCTGCTCTGCTGCAGGCAACTGTGTGCTTGCTGAGTGCTAGGGTATAACATCGGTAAGACAGAAAGGAGAGACAGCTTATAAATGTCAGTGGAGTAACATGTATAAACAGCAGTATTTCCATTTTAAATGTGGAAACCTAACTCAATAAAAAGGAATTTGTTGACTAAAACCTAATAAGCCTGAGATTTAGTATTAGCTTTAGGAATAGGTGAATTAAGGTTATTTCAACAGTGTCATCAGAAATCTACCTTTCATCAGCTTCATGGCTGTTTGCCTCTATTTGACATAATTTCTGGTTGATTCTTAAAGAAGTGGCCCCACATGAGTCCACAACATTATAATCCTAATGAGCTCAGAGAAAAAGTCAACTTCTTTCCTCACAACAGAATCTACTTTTGTTCCCCCAAAGGGCTATTGTTTGTTCTGGTTAGGTAATAGATCACCACTGGCCAGTCCCTCTGTCACGAGCCAGAGGTTCCCTGTGGACATTCTGAGTGGCTAGCGTGACTCATGAGCTCATCCTCTGGTGGGAGAGATAGACCACATACTTGGAAGGCCCATTGGAATCACTTGAAGCAGGGTTTAAAAAAAAAATGATGGCTTGGCTGGTGTGGCTCAGTGGTTGAACGTGGACCCATGCACCAGGAAGTCACTGGTTTGATTCCTGGTCAGGGCACATGCCCAGGTTGTGTGCCCAATCCACAGTGTAGGGTATGTAGGAGGCGGCCAGTCGATGTTCTCTCTAATCGATGTTTCTATCTCTCTCCCCCTCTACCTTCCTCTCTCTAAAAATCAATAAAGGAAAAAAAGAAAAAAAGAAAAGAAAAAGAAAATGATGGTGTCCTCACTGGGTGGCTCAGTGGTTGGAGCGTTATCCTGTACACCAAAAAGTTCAAGGTTTGATTCCTGGTCAGAGCACATACCTAAGTTGTGGGTTTGATCCCTGGCTCAGGCACATAATGGGAGGCAGCAATTCAGTGTTTCTCTTTTACATCGATGTTTCTCTTTTTCTTCCCTCCTCTCTCTGTAAAATCAATAAAAACATATCCTTGGGTGAGGATTAAAAAAAAAAAAAAAGAAAGATAATGATGGCTAGAAAAAGTAATGGATGCCAAGCTCAAAATCTTAGAACTTATGATAGAAATAGGGACAAGATATAATCATAGGGGTAAGTGGAAGGAAAGCGGCAAAAAGTAACCCTTTTGTAGAGAAGGTTCATAAAAGGAACACAATAGTGATTGAGTGGAATGTTGAGGGTTTCAACATGGTCATAGAACAGCAAGGGTTGGGGTGTAGACAGTTTGAGGAGACAAGTTGGTAAGAACTTGAAGACCTCTTATGTGATACTAAGAAGTCTGAACTTCATGCAGCAGGCCAGGAGAGTTTCAAATATTGGGATATAATCAAAATTGCATTTAGAAAGAATAGTCCTGTAGGCGTGGTCAGGATAGAAATAATAAGATAGATCTGGACACTTTAGAAAAGACTGTTGTGTCTAGAGTTGTAGCATGTAGAACTAATTATTTTTTTGTATTGCCATATGTAGCACTTAATAAAAACTCCCTGCCACTGCCCCTCCCGCCCCCCCCCCCCGACCTCTGTTACTAGACAACATTAACCTCTGTCTAGAGGTTGCCTCTCAGCACATCAGTGCTTTGCTGGCTTATCTTCTCTTGTAATTATTTCCTTAATAGTTATTCTAATTGTTGCCACTTCTGTTTGTTGTTATTCTCCCTGCATAGTAATCTTATTATACAGAATAACTTGTTATACAGAAATGTATTATAAGGGTATAGAAGATTATAGAGAAATAAAGAGTAGAAACCAACAGACCAGACACTAATTTTTATGGATTTAAATGTAAGAACTGAGTGTTTTTGAAGAAATACCAAGTAATGTTCAATATGGATAATATTAAGGCCAGTATTAAATGAATTAAAAAAAACTAAAACTACATACATATTTTTCAAATGGGAAGAGAAAAGGTAAGAACTAGTCTGTAAAAAAAACAAAACAAAAAACAAAAGTTACATCCAGCAAAATTTTTGTTTAGTAATAAATTTTCAATTTTAATAGTAGATTGAAAATGAGGATGCTTTTACCCTGAAAGTACAATGGAAATAGGAAAATACTGTCCATAGATAGGGGGACAGGAAAAGATAGATTGACATGGCTTCTTTTCTGTAAAAGCACAAAGGGAAATATGAATCAATGACCCAATGACCTGGATGATGAAAGTAAGCGAATGCTCATTTGATTTACATGTGATGCCAAGTTGGAGAGGATTGCTACATGCTTGGGAGAGGGAAAAGATTTCAATGACTTAAGCACATTTAAAGAGCATACTTTAAAAGAACAAACATTTTTTAGCAAGTCTTTATTAAAAATATGTTTTTATTGACTTTAGAGAGAAAGAGGGAGAGAGAAATAGAAACACTGATGAGAGAGAAACATTGATTGTCTGCCTCCAGCATGCTCCCTACTGGAGATGGAGCCTGCAACCCGGCCATGTGCCCTGACTGGGAATCACACCTGAGACCTCTTGGGGCATGGGACGATGCTCAGTCCACTGAGCCACACCAACTGGGTTTTTAGCAATTCTTCTATCAAGGTTGATATATCTTAGAGACAACATAATACAGAGTAAAAGGAAAGAATTGCAAGCAGAGAAAAATCCACGGTGAACATGAATAAAAAAGGGGGTGTGGTGATCAACTTGCAATACTCTACCAATATATTCCAGACTTAAAAGTAAAAATTTTTGGTATGGCCAAAGAGGAAAATATATCCAATTTCTATCATCTTTAGAAATGACTATGGGAAAACCAATCAGTCGTTGGCACTACTGTCTCTTCTGATACCAGGTTCCCCATCCACAGCATCATGTCAGCCAGGTCATGATTAGTACCTAGAGAGAGCACATTGTAACTCTCTACACAGAACAGGGTGTTTCTCTGCGGAAGGGGGTGGGGGGTAAGATGGTGCCTTCCATTAAGAATATAATTACTACTAGACATAAAACTTTGAAATGAAAACAGTAATATACCAAGAGTAACAGTAAAGCACATCTGTCATTTATTGATTTATTTATTTTTGTTAATCCTCACCTGAGGATACTTTTCCATTGATTTTAGATAGAGTGAGAGGGAGGGAAGAAGGGAGAGAGAGAGACAGAGACAGAGACATTGACATGAAAGAGACACACCAATTGCTTGCCTCCTATATAGCCCCAACCAGGGCTGGGGATTGAACTCGCAACCCAGGTATGTGCACTTGACCAAGAATCGAACTTGCAACCCTTCAGTGATCTGAGTCATACCTGCCCAGGCTCAGAGTGATCTTTTTTAAAACCTAAGTCAGACTGTGCCCCTTCTTTCCTTGAAACACTAGAGTGACTCCCTGCCAAAGTGAAAATAAAAGGCAAAGTCTTTACAGTGACTCACAAAGCCCAATCTGATTCCCATTCACCCTGTTTTCCCAAGCCCTTAGAGACTCCTGACCCTATTTCTGTTATTCTTTTGATGTCATCTGTCATGACTGTCCCTTCACTTAGAGCACTCCTGCTTGTCCCTGAGATTTACCTAAACTCCATACCACACTAGGGCCCTTGCGCTGGCTGTTCCCTCTGTAGGAAATGATGTTCCTCCACATATCATCGTGGTTCTAACTTGTTCTCCTTGAAGCCTTTATTTAAATGTCACCTACTCCAAGAGGTCATCCATTTTAATGTCAGTTGACACCCTCATTCTTTTCTTCACCGATTTCCCTTCGCCTGATCCACTTACTGTTTTGTCCCATTGTACTGATCCCCTTCTAACACCCAATTTATTCGTTATTATGTTTACTCTGTTATCTGGCTTCCTGCTTTCTCCCATTAAAAGTGATCTTCTAAGGGAGAGATCGTGTCTGTTTTTCAGTGTTTTCCAGCACTCATTCTACTGCCTGCTTGTAGTAGGTATGCAGTAAGTATTTGTTGAGTTGAATCAAAGTAAATGTCAGAGAAGCAATAGAGGCAAAACATGTTGGTGTTTCAGAGGGAAAGATCCCATCTGTTTAAAAGAATTAAGGAAAAGAGTTGGCACTTGAAAGAGGATTAAAGAGTTTTTGATGTAATTCCATATAAATGTCAGAGGGGGATGGAAGATTGTGTTGCCCAGTCTCTCTGTTTTCTAATGGGTTCTGTCACATGTGGCCTGACCCTCACCCTGGACCTCGCGGATCCCTATCCTCGTGGCTCAGCTCTTCTGCTGTCCCTGCACTCTCCTGCCTCAGGCACACCGGCCCCCTGTTCTGCAAGCTTTTCCAGCTTTTATTTTTCTCAACTGTCCTTCTTCTAAGCCTTTGCTTTCTCTATTTACAGCCAACTACATACATATTATCAGATAAATGTACTCGATTACTATTTTTGTCCTTTGACACATCTGTACAAACTCTACTATCCAGATGCATTCTATATAGCTATTTAGGTTAACCAGAGCACTTGTGGTCATTTCTGTAAAACAGGTGGACAAACAGGCTTTTGGTCAGGTATGTAATGGCAATAATACCAGTAGCAGGAATAAAAGTATCAATTACTTTTCGAGGGTCTATTTTCTACTGGACATCCACTTCATAACCTCATTTAATCTTCTACCCCTGTATGACAGATATTACTATTTCAAATGTACATAAGAGTAAGCAGAGGTCCAGGGAGTTTGAGGATGATCTTAGGCTCCCAGGTGTCAGAGCTGGGATTCATGGATCACTGTTTCTGACTCATGCTTTTTCCACTCTGCCAGGATACTTTCTTTAACTAATGACCTACTGTGCCACTGTTTCAATAGGAAATAGAATTTGAGTTACAGTCTTTTGATATATACTAAAGGAAGGGATTTTCCCTGAATGAAAAGTGCAGTATTTTAAAGCAAGTTATGTACTGGCATGCAAATGAAAAATAAGGGTTATAAAATCTGGAAAGTAATAATCATTGGTTATGATCATCTTATAAAGAAAATGTGATTAAGATTAAGAGACTGAGAAAAATTAAGCAAAGAACAGAGAGAGAGTTGGAGTGGGAGAGAGAGGTTGATTTAGACACAATTGAAGATAAATCCTATCAGAAAAGCTAAGGAATTTAATATGCCCACCCTGAAGGGCTTAGGGGTAAGTTAATAACTGTCTTTAATATGTAACTCCTCATTATAAGAAGGCTACTCACTTGTTCTCTGTCAATATCAAGGTCAGAGTAAGATAAATGGCCTTAGAGTACAGGTAGAAACTTCAGTTCATTTGAGAAAGAACTTCTTCACATAAAAGGCAATTAAACATTTTAATATGAAATACCAAGGATTATAAAATCTTTATCTTTTTTAAAAAATGTTTTTATTGATTTTTTTAGAGAAAGAGAGGGAGAGAGAAATAGAAAAATCCATGTGAGAGAGAAACATCGATTGGCTGCCTCCTGAGTGCTCCCCACTGAGGATCAAGCCCACAACCCAGGCATGTGCCCTGACTGGAAATCGAACCCGGACCTTTCAGTTCATGGGATAAGGCTCCAACCACTGAACCACACTGGCCAGGTTCTTTGATATTCTTTAAGAATAAAATCTTGATGGATGAAGACTTGACCTGGGGTGTGAATACACAATACACTTTATCGATGATGTGTTGTAGAATTATGCACCTGACACCTGTATAATTTTGTTAACCAATGTCACCCCAGTAAATTATTTAAAAAAGGAAAAAATTTAAAATAAATAAATAAAAATAAAATTTGCCCTCAGATTAGCAAACTGAATTGGAGGACAACTAAGAAGATTCCTCCTGGATCTTGACTTCAGGGTATAACATAGTCCATGCACTGTGAAATTCATAATTTGTTAGAAATTAATGTTGCATGCACACATTTATGTTTGTAGCATTTTTTTTTTCTTGATTACACATATAGAAGTATGAATGGTAAAGGAAGTAAACTACTTGCTTGTTAGGTAAAATGGAAACATTTAAAGATGATTCCTATCCATTCTCTAAATTATCTGTTGATATTTGGGTGAAAAAAAACAATAAACATCAAAATGCTGTCCAGGATAGAACTTACTTTATTGACTCTTTCTCTTTATTGCCAGTGAATCTCATCTTTGCCTTTGGCCTTGAATTACCATTATTTTATAGCCACGGGTGATTTTAAGACATACTGTAAAGGAAATACTTGTTTTTTTTTTTTTTTTTTCCTTTTTAAAGAAAACGTACATGGTGGGAGAAGATGATTTTATTGACATTTCTGTGATAAATGCCTTTACCACTTACTGGTAAATTATTAATCTGTGCATTTTGCCTATGGAAGCAAGTTTTCTTTTGTATAAGCGTTTGATTCATCACCATTTGAATGTTTTTTTTTTCTTGCTCAAATCTTAATACTTAATACTTACAACAGCTTGCTTTTTTCTTCCTAGATACTTGTACTTCTCTCCACTAACTGTTCCTCTCTGATTTAGATTTACTTGATGAAACCGAAAGAAAAAGTATGTGTTTGATAAAAATAAATAGCAGGTTACTTAAGAGTATAAAGAATGGATTAATCCCAAAGGATTATTATCTTATCTGGCTCCTCTTGTGTCTTATTCTGTTAGTAACTCATGGTTTAGTATGCTTGTTTTAAATTCCTCTGCTGCACAACTCCTGTCTGCCCTTTTTACTTTGCTGAAATGCTTAAGAAGGTGCAGTTTTGACTTTATTCTTCTGCTCTTTTTGTGGAAGCCAGAGTGTTGATCACACAATATAAGAAGCTTAAGAGCCGGAGCTGTGTTCAGTCTGAGCTGGCAGAGTTTGGTTGTAGAGAAATTTTGCCTCTGCAGCTTTCTGAAAAACGTTCTCCACCACAGTTGTCCTTAATGTTTTGCTTATGCAAACAGCCTAATTCTAATGACGTTTGCAATGATTCGCTCATGCCAGACTTCATCAATAGCCATAATTAAATATAAAAAGTGCCATTTCAATTAGTATAAATGGTAATATACAAAGAGTGTTTCATTACTGTAACTTGCTCACCTGGCAACTATATACAACTTTAATTCCAGTTGTAACTGGAGGCAGCTAGAATGCATCTCAGAAAGGAATGGGGCTTCTGGGAACAGATCAAGGTCACTTCAGTTAGGAGACCAGCATCTAAAATTGTTTTATACAGAATAATCAAAGAGAAAAGCAATTGAAGATAAAAACTAAAAAGAATTGGGAATCAGCCAATGTATATTTCTCCCTTAGCACATAAGGGGATTGCAGTGTTTTGAACAGACTTTTCTGGAATAATGGGATTCAAAGGAGGTTAGAAAAGGCACGAGTCTGGTTAGAAATAAATTAGGATGAAAAAGGATAAACAATCAAGGCGACTGGAATTAAGGGTTGACATTTTGACAAATGAGAAGTATGGAAGGAAAAGGAGAACGGGAATAAAACTACCCTTTTACAAAAGGAATGTTAGGAGGAAATCAAGAAGAAAAATATAAACAGTGTCTATACTCATAACAGTGGAATAGGTGGGAAGAGGCTGAACTGAATTAAATTTTCCTGAGGAATAATGGTGAATGGGTTATGTTTAGCACCTGATGAACCACCACTGATTTTTAATCAACCACACGTAGTATATTGATGTAAAAAACAGAGATTAAAAAAATACTAAAGCTGGCTTTGGCCTGAGGGCATTTTCCCAACCAGGAGCAATTTTCGAGGTTTCACAGAGATGGGGAAAGAAGACAAAGCCGAAGGTGAGAAGTTGAATGGAGGACTCCCACAATGCCAGGACCGTAAAAAAACTACACCTTCAGCACACGGATACACTAGAAGTAGACCTACCTCCTTTCTCAGACTACAAAGAAACTGTTTCAAACTTGGATTCCAAGGGGAGAAGGAAAGAAAATGTCCCTTGAATTTGAAACCACGAGTAACCCTTGCATGGCATTATAGCTCAAACAAAAACAACCCTGGTACAGTATAAATATTAAGTAATATTTATTATTAACAATATAATTAAAATTAAGTTTAAGTTTAAATCCTGGACTTTAGATGCCCCCGGATGCTAGACAAAAACGAAAACAAATCTTTTCTGGAAACATGTGCCTTCATATTATATCTCAAATGGTTTCCACAGATAAATCCCACGGAAAGAGAGCATCTCATAGTCAAAAATAATGCAGCACACACAGAAATGAGGCTCTACGACCATGAGACCGCTATAACAATTGAGAGCAGAATCACTTACATTTGTGGTTAAAATACTGGATATATTAGACATGGGGTATACAATAGTATATTAATACATTTGAGAAAATAAAAAGAGTCTTGATAATATAAGCAAAAATGCAAGTAGATCTTAAAAACAACTAATGAGGATTCCTGGTAATGAAAAGGTAGTAATTTCATTAAAAAAAGGACATACATATAGTAGATGGTTTATCATGGTTGTAGCTGAAGAGAGAATTATAAATAGGAAGATGGAACTGAAGAAACTCTCCAGAGGGCAGCATAAAGAGGCGGAGTTGGCACACTGAAAGAGAGGTCAGGACAGAAGGAAGGAGTGAAAAGGTCTAACCAAATGAGCAATACATAGATGCAAGGCTTAGCTTCCCTTACTTTTCCCATCCTTTGTTTCTTTTCTTTTTTTAATTTATTTATTTTTATTAATTTTTGTTACAGATGTTTCTCCTTTTTCCCCCACTGATTCTCCCCCTCCCCCTCACTCCCTGCCCTGTCCCCAGTTTGTTGTCCATGTCCACTGTTCATGCACACATGCATATAAGTTCTGTGGTTTATCTCTCCCCCACCACCCCCTCTTCTGGGGATTGTCAGTCTGTACCCCCACCTCCACGTCTCTGGGACTACCCTATTCCTCAGACTGTTATGTTCATTATATTCCACAAATAAGTGAGATCATATGATACTTGTCTTTCTCTGTTTGGCTTGTTTCACTTAGGATGATACTTTCCAGGTCCCTCCATGTAGTCTCAAAGGATAAGAGAGCTTTCTTTCTTACAGCTGCGTAGTACTTCATTGTGTATATGAACCACTGCTTTTTTATCCATTCGTCTACTGATGGACACTTGGGCTGTTTCCAGATCTTAGTGATTGTAAATAGTGCTGCTACAAACACGGGGGTACATATATTCTTTCTGATTGGTGTTTCAGGCTTCTTAGGGTATATTCCTAGAAGTGGGATCACTGAGTCAAATGGAAGTTCAATTTTTAATTTTTTGAGGTAACACCATATTGTTTTCCATAGTGGCTGCACCAGTCTGCATTCCCACCAGCAGTGGACTAGAGTCCCCTCTTCTCCACACCCTCGGCAAAACTTGTTTGATGATTTGTTGATGGCGGCCATTCTGACAGGTGTGAGGTGATACCTCATTGTTGTTCTTCCTTTTCAAGATTGCTGTGGCTATTCAAGGTTTTTTTTTTGGTTCCATATGAACTTTTGAAGTACTTGTTCTAATTCTGTGAAGTATGTCGTTGGTAATTTGATGGGGATTGCATTGAATCTATAGATTGCTTTGGTTAATATGGACATTTTAATGATGTTAATTCTCCCAGTCCATGAACAGGGTATGTGCATCCACTTTTTTATATCTTCCTCTATTTCTTTTTTCAATTACCTGTAGTTTTCTGCAAATAGGTCCTTTATTTCTTTGGTTAAGTTTATTCCTAGGTATCTTAATTTTTTTGCTGCAATGGTAAATGGGATTGTTTTCTTAGTTTCTCTTTCTGTGAGTTCATCAGTGGTGTATAAGAATGGCATCAATTTTTTGACGTTAATTTTGTATCCTGCTACTTTGCCAAATTCATTTATTAAGTCTAGTAAATTTTTTATGGAGTTTTTGGGGTCTTCTACGTATAATATCATGTCATCTGCAAATAATGACAGTTTCACTTCCTCCTTTCCAATTTGAATCCCTTTTATTTTTTGTTCCTGTCTGATTGCTGTGGCTAAGACTTCCAGTACTATGTTAAATAAGAGTGGCGAAAGTGGGCATCCTTGCCTTGTTCCTGTTCTTAAGGGAAATGCTTTTAGTTTTTGCCCATTGAGTATGATGTTGGCTGTAGGTCTTTCATATATGGCCTTTATTATGTCTAGATATGATCCCTCTACACCCACATTGCTGAGCATTTTTATCAGAAATGGATGCTGGATTTTGTTGAAGGCTTTTTTGGCATCTATTGATATGATCATGTGGTTTTTATTCTTCATTTTATTTATGTGGTGTATCACGTTTACTGATTTGCAAATATTGTACCAGCCTTGCATCCCTGGGATGAATCACACTTGGTCATGGTGGATAATATTTTTTGGTGTATTGCTGGATCTGATTTGCTATTATCTATGTTCATCAGGGATATTGGCCTGTAGTTTTCTTTCTTTGTAGTGTCTTTTTCTGGTTTTGGAATTAGAATTATGCTGACTTCATAAAACGAGTTTGGAAGTCTTCCTTCTTCTTGAATTTTTTGAAATAGTTTGAGGACAATGGGTCTTAGTTCTTCTTTGAATGTTTGGTAAAACTCCCCCATGAAGCCATCTCGGCCTGGGCTCTTGTTTGCTGGGAGAGTCTTAATTACATCTTCAATTTTTTCTGTTGTTATTGGTCTGTTCAAGTTTTCTATCTCTTCCTGGTCCAGTATTGGGAGACTATGTGTTTCTAGAAATTTGTCCATTTCGCTTAGATTGTCGAATTTGTTGCCATATAATTGTTCATAGTAGTTGTTAACGATCTTTTGTATTTCTGTACTGTCAGTTGTTACTTCTCTTTCATTTCTTATTTTGTGTATTTGGGTTCTCTCTCTTTGTTTCTTGGTGAGTCTAGCTAAGGATCCATCAATGTTGTTTATCTTTTCGAAAAACCAGTTCTTTGTTTCATTGATCCTTTGAATTGTTTTTTTGGTCTCTATGTCATTTATTTCTGCTCTGATATTTACTATTTCTTTAAGTTGTGAGGTTAGATAGTCTATTAGAGATTTTTCTTGTTTTTTTGAGGTAGGCCTGTAGTGCTACAAACTTCTCTCTCAGAACTGCTTTCCTGCATCCCATAGATTTTGTGTTGTTGTGTCTTCATTTTCATTGGTTTCCAGGAAGTTTTTTATTTCTTCCTTGATCTCCTCGGTGACCCATTCATTGTTTAATAACATGCTATTTAGCTTCCATGTATCAAATATCTTTGTATGTTCTTCTTGCAATTGATTTATAGTTTCATGCCATTGTGATCTGAGAAGATGCTTGATATGATTTCAGTCTTCTTGAACTTGTAGAGACTTAGTTTGTACCCTAACATGTGGTCTATCTTTGAGAATGTCCCATGTGCACTTGAGAAGAATGTGAATTCTGTAAGATTGGGGTGTAATTCTCTGTAGATATGTATTAGAACCATTTGGTCTAGTGCTTCATTTAGAGTCTCTGTTTCCTTGCTAATTTTTTGTCTAGAGGTTCTATCCAGTGATGTCAGTGGGGTGTTGAAGTCCCCTGCTATGACTGTATTGCTATCGATTTCTCCTTTGAGGTCCTCCAGAAGATTTTTAATATATTTTGGTGCTCCTATATTGGGGGCATATGTGTTCATCAACATTATATCTTCCTGTTGGATTGATTCTTTCAATATTATGTAGTGGCCTTCTTTGTCTCTAGTTATGGCCTTCATTTTGAAATTCATTTTATCAGATATGAGTATTGCTACCCCAGCTTTTTTTTCTTTCTGTTTGCTTAGAAAATTTTTTTCCATCCCTTCACTTTCTTTCTTTCTTTTTTTTCCTCACCCGAGGACATTTTTCCATTTTTTGTTCAGGTAGAGTGGGAGGGAGAGAGAGGAAGAGAGAGAGAGAGAGAAACATCGATGTGAAAGGAACACATCGAGTGGCTGCCACCCGCACAACCGACCAGGTCCGGGGACAAACTGCAACCGAGGTACGCGCCCTTAGCGGGAACCGAATCCGGGTCTCTCAGGACCACAGGCCGACACTCTAACCGCTGAACCAAACTGGCCAGGGCCCATCCCTCCACTTTCAACCTATGTGAGTCTTTTGTTGTGAGGTGGGTCTCTTGTAAACAACAGAGATGAGTCATGCTTTCTTATCCAATCAGCTACTCGGTGTCTTTTTATGGGAGGATTCAGGCCATTTACATTTAAGGTGATTATTGATATGTACTTATTTATTGCCATTTTTGTTTAGTGTGGTTCTATTTTCTTTCCATTTCTCCTACTAATTACAGCAGTCCTCTTAACATTTCTTGCAGTGCTAGTTTGGTGCTAATATAGTCCCTTAGCCTTTTTTTTTTTTTTTTGTCTGGGAAGCTCTTTATTTGACCTTCTATTTTGAATGATAGCTTTGCTGGGTAGAGTAGTATTGGATTCAGATTCTTGTTTTTCATGACCTTGATTACTTCATACCATTCCCTTCTGGCTTGTAGTGTTTCTTGTGAGAAGTCAGCTGAGAGCCTTATGGGGTTTCCTGTGTAGGTAACCTGTTGTTTATCTCTTGCTGCTTTTAGGATTCTCTCTTTGTCTTTAATTTTTGGCAGTCTGATTACTATGTGTCTTGGTGTGGGCCTCTTTGGGTTCTTCTTACTTGGGGCTTTCTGTGCTTCCTGAACTTGAATGCCTTCTTCCTTCACCAAATTAGGGCTTTGGAGTCTGCCAAATTTTCCTGTGGGTGTTGGTGTTCTGCTGTTTGTGGCTCCCTCTCCTGGGTTTGGATGAGGCAGGAAAGACCCACTTTAAACACCACTGTCAAGTCTTAATTCTCCAATTAGAGTTGCTAGCCCAGGGAATGGTAGCTTTTTTTTGCCTGAGGCTATTAGTAGAGGTTACCTAAAGAACCTTGGTTTCTGAGTTGCCTGAAAAACTCCCTCAGGTGCTCAGTGTAAGAGGATTTCCCGAGGGTGGGGCAGATGCTGGTTGTTAATGGGCCTCAATTAGCATTTCAGTGGCAACCAGGTGGGGTTGAATCTTCGAGAGAGGGGCCACCACCTCTCCCCAGGGCCCTGGGAAGGAGTAAGATGACCACAGTCCTGTGTGGCTGCACTCAGCAAAAGCTCTGAGCACCCTCCAAATCCTGAGTGTCCGCATACAGTTCCAGTCCAGTCTGCCCTCCCTCTGCTGGAGCCCAAGGTGAGTGTCTGCTGCCAATTTAGCCTTTGTCCAGACTCTGTGTTGTGGAGCCGCCTGGGACTTTTAACCCAAGGGCGCTGCTCCCAGTCAAGGGCGCCTGAGTCTGTGGCACCAGCCGAGGGCGTAGCACCCAGCCGAGTTCGCAGGACTCAGCCATGGTCACCGGACACAGCCGAGGTAGCAGCAGCTTCCAGCCGAGTCCCCTGGTCCCAGCGGAGTCCGCTAGTCCAGCCCAGTCCGCTGCAGACAGTGGGCTCCCGGCCCCCTCTCACGCCCTCGCAAGCCTACCAGGATTGAGTCAGTGTCCCTGGTTATGTGGTCCTCCAAGCTGCCTTTCGGTTGCCCCTTCCTGACGTTTTGTCTTTATTTTCATTGTAAATTCATTTTGGTCCTGGGAAATGGTCTGTGTAGCTTCCATTCACTCCGCAGCCATTTTTCCTCCGTCCTTTGTTTCTTCATCAAATTATTAGTTCTTAGCTCCAAGGACTAAAGATTTTGCCTTAAACAGTGGCATCGTACTTTTAAACAGAGCTTGGAGTTTGATCTCTGTTTTATCATCTTTATTCTCTTTTATTACCATCTTAAAAGCTTGAACAAGACAAAAGAATGACATTGATTTAAAAAAGTAAAAAAAATACTTTTTATCGTAATAGTTATTATTTATTGAGTGCTCACTATGTTACCAGAGTTTTACCATACATCATCCATGTACATATGACATCAGGCTGAAGCCTAGAATAGTTATTATTATTATTTTTTTGCATCAAGCCCATACTGCTCATAAGTAAAAGAACCAAGATTTCAACCACATTTTGTTCTCTTGTTGCCTGATCACATAGTCAAATGGGTGTTGAGAGAGGTTAGACATTTATTTAAATAATTTTGTCTTTCACCTGACCATTTATGTTACCTCTAGGGACAATTCATTGCCTATCTAAGAAAACCAGTGTCATTATTTTATGATTCCTGAAGAGTCTACCTTGACCAGATATTTTTATTTTCTTTGTCCTCATCAATCCTTATGTTATCCTCTTAGGTCTTTCTGGCCTACCCTCTCCTACATTTGAGCCAACAGCCTCAGGATCCTCAGAAAAATATTAAATGCAGACAGTGTTGATGCTCAGAGACACTGAGTAAAGACGGGCCTGGGCTGGAGTGGAGCTGAGTGGGCCTAGGTGACTCCAGGAAGCAAGGAGAGGCTTCAGGAGCAGAGCACATCCAGAAGCAAACCAGCTGGTGCAATTCAGCTGCGCAGCGCCTCTGCTGTGCTTTTTCAATAGGATGCGATTATCTCAGGGCCATAAAAATATCTGGCCTAAATGGACAATTTTTGCTTTGTAGCCCTCCGGTTAATACCATAAAGCAAAGCAAAACAATGATCAAGCAGTTGAATGCCCATGTTTTGCTTACATATTCCCAACTGTTCTAGCCCCACAGTTTTAAGATGAAATATACAAACATTCAGTACCACCTCATTTTCCTTCTGGAAGGGCATTAGACCCAGCAGCAACTTTGTGAATACATTGGAGCAGTTTAAACTATTTTAGTAGTCACGTTTGTTAAGAGTAAAGACAAGAGTTTTAAGTGCTATCTAATATCTGCAATTTTTTTTTTTTTCAGATTAAAATGAGGGTGATGGCAGTGTGGGGGAACGTTAGCATGTTTGAAGGTGTTTGTTTCTGAAATAATAACTTCAGTTAAGTCTTCTATGACACTATGTACAAGTCACTTTTTTTTTTTTTTTTTTTTTACAGACAGAGTGGGAGGGAGAGAGAGGAAGGGAGAGAGAGAAAAACATCGACATGAAGGGACACATCGAGTGGCTGCCACCCGCACAACCAACCAGGGCCGGGGACAAACCGCAACAGAAGCACGTGCCCTTAGCGGGAACCGAACCCGGGTCTCTTCAGACCGCAGGCTGACGCTCTAACCGCTGAGCCAAACTGGCCAGGGCTACAAGTCACTTTTATATAAGTTCTTTATATATCACAGGGTTAGTAAATATTGGAGTCAGCATTCATATACTAACAATTCTGTTTGCCCTCTGAGTCATCTGCACCAGACTGGTAATCCTTTGATTTCTTTTTATGTGTAGACAGCACATTCTTTTTTTTTTTTTTTTTATCCTCACCCGAGGACATTTTTCCATTTCTTGTTCAGGTAGAGTGGGAGGGAGAGAGAGAGAGAAACATCGATGTGAAAGGAACACATCGAGTGGCTGCCACCCGCACAACCGACCAGGGCCGAGAACAAACTGCAACCGAGGTACGTGCCCTTAGCGGGAACCGAACCCGGGTCTCTCAGGACCGCAGGCCGACGCTCTAACTGCTGAGCCAAACCAGCCAGGGCGACAGTACATTCTTCATTAAACATGAAGAGACACTCATTTTTTTTTTTTTTTTCTAGTAGAGCTGTTATATTTTGTAATTATTTGTGTAATTAGTCCTCTTCAGTTTTGCTAAATCAAAGCTTTAGCAATATCCTGGTGACTACCTAGCTCAGAGCCTTGTACATAGTAAGCACACAATAAATACTTGTATTTTGAATGAATTTTAACAATGACTAGTTTATCCCTCAAACCTTTTATGCAAGGTAGTTATACAAATTTAATTTCTAGCTGTTTCAGATTCCTAACAGCTGCGACTTTTGAGACATTTTTGTGTTTTATTTTAACCATTTAGCATGAAAAAGAGAAATAAATATGGCTCGGCACTATTCGGCATAGACATGCTTTGTTAAAGGCTAATATTCTATTTTTATTAAATATATTGGGGTGACATTGGTTGATAAAATTATATAGGTTTCAGGTATACGGTTCTACAGTACATCATCTATATATTGCATTGTGTGTTCACCCACACCCCAAGTCAGTAAGAGTTTTTAGTTTGAACTATTTGCACTTCTTCTAAAAAATAATACAGAGGGAAACTTCTTTTGCTTGTCCTGAATTATATTCCTTAAGCATTAAGGGGTACTTTCTCATTCTGACATCCTGGGATTACTTGACAGGTTTGGGGACAGGTGGAATGTTCAAGCATACCCCTCACCACTGAGAGGAAGGTGGGGAACAAGGGGTATGCCTGCCTCTCAGCTTTCCTTGATGCTGTATTAGAGATGCTCAGGTCAGATGGTGTTTTTGTTCCTAATTACTCTTGTATGCTTTAAGAGCTAAATCTTGTACCATTTTCCGCTTCTGCTTGAGAAAACCTTTTTATAGCTTGGGCCAAATGGTTTTTATCAGCTCATTTTAATGTCTCATTTCAGTGACCTTGTTGCCAGCTGAAGCCATAATGTTGCTGGACTGATTTGGAAGAGATTTGCTATGAGCAAAGTAGAACCCTTTTTCTTTTCTCCCAGGAATAAAGAAATAAGAGTCATTTGCCTTTTTCCTTTTACATTTACTCCATGTTCAACCATAAGAAACTCGAGTTGACCTTTAACTGCTTCTAAAAGGAAAGGGTGCTACGTTACCAGATGTTAGGGTGGTTTATTTCTCCTAGGCTTCTGGAAGTGGCAACCATCAATTTGTTCTTTGTTGTTGTTTGTTTGTTTTTGATTGATTATAAAAAGAATGGAGGAAAACTAGAGGTAGAAATTTGCTGCCATGTACAAGAAGCCAAAGTTTGAAAAAGTAATAATAGAACCTGTGATGCAGATATTTGCTTAGAGAGTGTTAAATATTTCTTTTTAGGTTCATAGGAGAAAGGGCATTGTACATTTTTATGTCTGTGTCTTGGGAAGGTCTTATCCTACAAAAGTGGTTTTTTCCAAAGTATGATCTGTGGAATACCACAATAGATTTCTCTTAAGATTATTTTCTTCCTCTTTACTCAGATATTGAGAATTCAGATATTATTGACTTGGTTTAATGGCATTACACAAAACTATACCTTAAATGGTGTTTAAACTATGAATTTCTTCTGTGAGCTTGCTTAATAAACTCTGGCAAAATTCTCTTTGCTTGCCTCTCTATGTACACATAACGATTCTTTGTGTTCACGAGCGACCACATCAGAAGGGTTTGTCTCACAATAAATGGCTTGGTGCTTTGGTTGCCTCGATGGTTATGTTTTTGAGTTTTGAAATTCTCTAGGTTCCAAATACATCTGTGTTTTGCCACACTGAAAATCAAAATCAAAAGCTGGAGGCAAAAGATGCCCTTATGTTTTACAAGAAGGGATGGTGATGAACACTTGTACCCTATTGACTGGTGTCTAGGTGTTACCAAGTCCTCAAGGCTAACCTGCTCCCCTTTACACTCTTTACCCACAAGCATCCAAACTGAAATTATAACTGCTGTCTTTATAAAGGAGAAGCAAAGGAATAAATAATCTATTTCTCAATGAAATACGTGAAGAGGCCAATTTATTTCCTTGAGAACATATGAAGGAGTTTTGATGAAACTTTAATCTGGGCATTTCATTCTCTCTGTGAACTCATCCTGAAGTCAGAATAATAGAAATGGAGACAGAGAAAACCTTACTCAAGCAATTATTTCCCTTGTCCTTCAAATATTGGGACAGTAAAATAATTTTTTTAGCTTCCAGAGAATCAGTCATTCCATGTATGAATGAATCTGACAATGAAGATTATAAAGTGTCATTCAGTTTTCAAGCCTATGCCCTAGACAAGATGTTTTCTTCTTTGCTTTTCTTCCTATATCTGAGTGACAAAATGATGTGGAGATTTCAACTGATGCATTTTTGTTGTGGGTTAATTGTGATGATGGAAGGATTAGTTATGCTGGTTTTTACGGATAATACATATTCTATTTATTATGGATCTGGTAGGATGGCAAATTCAGTTTTATAGCCCAATGGAGTTTGCAAGTGTGGCTTTATTCAATATTGTTCTTGAATTTGTGATGGCCCATCTGTGTAAATAAGCCTATCAACCTCTTGTGTGAGCCCATCCTTGAAGAGTTTCTCATATGGATGCTTAATGAAAAAATGTACTATGCCTTTGTCCTTGTCAGTGGTGTCAGAACATATGAGATATTCAGTACAACTGCTAAATAAAGCTTCTGCTGTAGGAGAAGGCCCAGTAACATTTTGTCTGGATGAGTAAGCACCTGGTACATACTGGGTTTCACAGAAAAAAAGACAGTCCTGAGCCCACATGAAGGACATGGTTATTTATGGTCATGTCTAGTGATTTTGCTCATGTGGAAAGTATGCCTAAAAGTCCAGAGAACTGACCTCCAAATCTCAAGTCTTCTTGACTTGAATTTCTTTAATTTTTCATGGAGACATCTTTTAATACTTGTCTCCCCAAATGCATTTATACCACTCACAGTAAACCTTACGCTAAGGTGTATTTGAATCTAGAGTTTCTGAATTAGACCAACAAGCTGTGGGTATTTACATAAAATACCCTGTGAATAACAGATGTGCTGAAATCTACTTCATTTTAAAATCATTTAGAAAAAAGTCACTTGACCGTATACATGTTTTAGAAAAGATTTGAAAACCTGGAATCTCTTTTTCAAATAAAATAACTTTGCTCTATAAACATGTATATTATTTTAAATTGAAAAGATATTGTATGTTTAGGTCAGAACTCAGTTATTTCTATTATTTCCTTAGGTTACTCCTTCTAAAAATATCAACTGTTTCAAATATAAATAATGGTGCAGTATAATGAAACACGTAAATGTTAATTAGCCTGATGGATTCTAAAATGAACAGATCCTTCCCAGTGTAATTTGGAATTGTTGAAATTTAGGTTTAGATTTGTTTGCCTTAACTGTATATAATTATATAGAACCTTCAGATGCTACCCTAGGCTTCTTCTGTTTCGTGTGTGTGTGTGTGTGTGTGTGTGTGTGTGTGTGTGTGTAGTTGGCAAATATTAGGTCACTGTCTTCTTCCCAAAAGGAATAACAATGAGCTATGGTAGAGGAGGATTTGGGAGCAGCAAGTAGATTAGTGGCAGGCTGGGTTAGATGGATGAATAAATGAATAAATCAAAGAAAGTGCCAGTTTGGAGGCCGAGCAAGAGCCCACACACAGCTGCTTGATTATGACTGGTCTTATTAAAGAATATCCTACTTTCTGGTGGATTAATACTTTAATCCTTAATATGAAAACAAAATATAGTTTATTAAAACTATCTTTAGAAGGACAATCTATGGGTTCCATTGATAATTAATGCCAAATAGTAAGTCTTTCATGTCTCTATTTTAGCCACGTTTTTCTTTCGTGTGTTTGCCCTTAAATCCCTAGTGGAGATGAAAAACAATCGGCTACGTGTACTTTATATGAACTTTTCCTCTGTTTGAAAGGTACTATTGTTTGGCTGGCCTTTTTTTCCAGGAAAAAATATTTTATCTTAGTTTTTAGGGCTTTTTATCCATCTCTGGATTTTCTCTAATGTCCCTCTGACATTTTAACCTATAATGTTTTTGTTCAATGCATAGTTATTTCAAATTATATTCAATAGAAAGATTTTTTTCTGCATTAGATTTTTCATCCCAACATCATGCCCATTCTGAACAGAGTTTCCAGAAGCTCAGATTCTCAGGAACAAAGGGTCCTGTGTTCCATTGTACTTATACTGGATGGATTTCTTTATATTTTTTAAAAGATAACATTGCTAAAATCTTTCTTAGCGACTCAGACAATAGCAATTGCTTACTTTTTGTTAGCTATTGGTGGAAGATTTAGAAATATTACCTCAAGACTCCAGCTTCCTTTGGCTTGGTTATTAAGCTTGAAAATGCTATTTTATTTTGCTGGGATGACTACTTTCTGAATGTTCTGTTGATGACATGTAATAGTTCACAAATCTACTTTACACATGAATATGCAGAGGCATTTTTTCCATTCCTATAAAATCAGTTCTTCATAACTTGCAAAATTGATTTTCCCTGGCATCATGAAGATTACACAAAAATGCCTGTCCCCTCCCACAGTTCACCTTCATCAGTGTCACTGTTAATACGGCTGCCCTTGACCGTGCTCCAGCCTGAGGCCAGTCAGCAAGGTGTCTGCACCTGGACATCTGAGTTCGGGAGGCATGTCTCTAAATGACTTTAATATAAATATGAAAAGGACCTTTTATTGCTAAGGGTTGTAATTTAATGGTTAAATGGATGGATTATTTAAGAAAAAGTTTTAAGAAATACTAAAAGCATTAGGACAACTCTATAAAAGGGAATAGTGACTTTGGGTAGCACAAAAGAGAAGCGTTAATGTAGATGGCTAATAAATTCTGTGTCTAGTTTTACAGAATTGCTTTCTTTCTGACATTCCCATGTGGGTTTGTCTTTAGAAAACAGGAGAAATGTTTATCAAGAGTCATTGATCTTTGTCCAAAATATTACTGCCGTTACACTTATTTAGTTTTCTTTTTTTGCTATTGTTTTTGTTACTATTTCACATATCAATGCATTTACTTAGTTATCTAGTTTAACAGATATGTATTGAGTATCAAGGCATGCTGACAAAAGCTGGGTTTTGCAGGACATGGTCCCTCTCCTCCTAACGCCTAGTGGTATGGAAAGCATTTGTTGTATGTCAAGTCTCAGAATAAGATAGATTGTGCTCTATGCCCAAGTAGATATAAAAATAAGTGCTGTGGCAATGGAGTACTATGCAGCGGTAAGAAAGAAAGATCTCTTATCCTTTGAGACGACATGGAGGGACCTGGAAAGTATTATCCTAAGTGAAATAAGCCAAGCAGAAAAAGACAAATACCACATGATCTCACTTATATACGGAATATAATGAACATAACATTCTGAGGAATACAGTAGACCCAGAAACATGGAAGTAGGGCACAGACTGACATCCCTCAGAAGAGGGGGTGGAGGGTGGGAAGAGATAAACCACAGAACTTATATGCATGTATGCATGACCAATGGACATGGACAACTAAGCCGGGGACAGGGCGGGGGTGGGATGAGGAGGGGGGTGCCAATGGGGTAAAAAAGGTAAAATATCTGCAACAAAAAAATAAATAAAAAATTAAAAAAAAATATTATTCCGCCAAAATGTGTTTTTAAATAAAAAAGAAATAAAAAAAAAAAGTGCTGTGGGAGAATTGTAATAACAATCAAAATTATGACTTGAATTAGAAAGTGTTTCTTAGAAAAAACTGATATTAGAGTTAAGGAAAGACAAGTTGTATTAGAGTTAAGATTTTCTTTGGGGCAACTGGGGGATTTCAGACCTGAAGTGGCTGTGGAAGGCATGGAGAGTGGGCCAGCAGGGGGACGAGACAGACAGCTCTCCCCCAGTCTCTCCCGGACAGTGCAGGCGCAGTCTGCGAGGAGGGTTATAAAGAGGAGCCAGATTTAGAACTGTTCTCCTAGGAGTCACATGCCCATTCGTTTTTTCTTCTTTCTTTCAACATATGCAGTATCTATTTTATACACTTTAAAAATTATAAACATCAATATATAATAAAACTAAAATTTAGGAAAGAACAATTAGGAAGTAGAAGGAATTTAACTATGTAATTAAATTTTGTGCTTTATAGATAACTTTCAAATATTAGAATATTTGGCATTTTGATTAGGTGAAAAAGTGAATGTTTATATTATTTATAAAATATACAACTTAATTGATTCAAGGTTAGTGCTGTACTCTAGTTTTCAGACAAAATATCCAATTGACACTAAATTGTATTACACTAACACAATCGTTGTTTACATAATAAACCATCATTTCTTAAGTTGCTAGCATTCAACGAAACCCAGCAATGCCTGGTTTCCAGCTATGACAGTTTAACTCCCATGAGGAACAATTGTCTTATAAAAAGTGACGAGTATACCATTTGTTCACTGATGTTGAAAAAACACAGTGATGTTGACCACTTTGTGCAATTATTTTATAGGCTATTGTTCTCATGTTCTAAAATGAACTTGGGAATAACAGTATTTAGATTTTTTTTTTTTTTTTTTTACAAACAATGGTGTTTTCTGAATTCTCAAAAGAAAATTAAATTAGTTTTACTCATTCAACACTGTTATTGGTTTGGGACATTTCACAATTCCATTTGGTTCAGAAATGAAACGTATACATATATATTAATTATTCTTTAAAAACATTTTTTTAAATTAATTTTTTAGAACGAGAGGAAGGGAGAGAGAGAGAAAAACATGGCTATGAGAGCACAGCTTTGACCTGGGGCTTCTGCGTGCCCCCTGCCAGGGATGGAGCCCACAGCCTTCGGTCTTGGGTCCACGCCCAACCAACTGAGCACACGGGCCAGTGTGGCTCAATTTTTCTTAAACCATAGCTTTGCTAATACCTTAAACTTCAATGGGAAATAATGTGTTTATTAATAATTTGATTTTAAAAAGAAAATTATTGTTTATAAGTTCTTTTATTTTTATTTTTTTATCCTCGCCCGAGGACACTTTTGCATTTATCTTCAGATAGAGCGGGAGGGAGAGAAGGAGGAGGGGAAAGAGAAACATCAATGTGAGAGAGACACATCGATTGGTTGCCACCCGCAGGACCCCAACCAGGGTGGAGACAAACTGCACCCAAGGTATGCGCCCTTAGTGGGGTACCGAACCCTGGTCTCTCTGGTCCATCGGCTAACGCTTTAACCGCTAAGCCAAACTGACTAGGGCATTTATTTATAAGTTCTTTATTATTTAAAGAGTTACTCCAAATTTCTGGCAAATTCAATTTAGCTAATTTTCTTTCTTTATTTGATAAGTTCGTTTTAAATTTTAATAAAATGGTAGAGCCAAAATACTCCGAGAGGCTCTACAGAGAGACCTTAGAAAAAGGGATTTACCACCCCTAAGATTAAGATAAGAGGAACACAAAGTTTCCTCTTAAAACATGGGAGACAATGAAATGAGATTGATTATAAGGTGTTTTAAGTTAGCAGTTTTCCCAAAGACCTCTATTTTTAAGTAAAAATCTCAAGAAATTGTTCAAGCATACAGAAAATACTAACAGGTATGCCTGGATTGCAAACCCAAATTTAACAAGTGTTTGTTTGCTCTCTGCCTGTAATGCTTTTTCTCAGCTCCCAACAAGACTTGCTTCTTTTAATTCATGTCTCTACTTAAATGCCATTTATTAGAGAAATCTTTTCTGCTTATCTTAATAAATGTGAGAGCCCACCTCCCTGAGCTCTCTCTACCTCCTTGGCCTGCTTTGTTTTTCTCCCTATCAATCATCAGTACTTGGCATGATTATCTGAAGCTGTTTCTTTATTTATGAACTGCTGCTTCTGCCAGATATAAACTCCATGAAAGTTATTTGGTTTGTTTTTTGCATCATTTTCAGTCCCTGTAAACAGTACCCAACACAGCAAACACTCAATAATTTTTTGTTAAATTTAAGAATAGATCAATCTTTAAGTTTCCCTTAGCATACCACCCACCCCAAGGTATTTGTGTCTATAGATACACTCCCACTACAATATTTGAAAGGTCTTGTTTCCTCGTATCCTTATCTATACTTGGTATTATTAAACTCCCACGTTTTTTGCCAGGTTATGGCTATGAAATGCTGTCTTAGGTGCATTTCCTTATTTATTAGTGAGATGAAGTATCTTTTGTATATTTGTTGCCATTTGGGTTTCTTTTTGAATTTTTTGTGTATATCCATTGCCCTTTTCCTATCTGTGGGGTCTTTCCTATAAAATATTTGCCTATTTATGTAATCATTAATAAATTAGTTTGGGGTTTTTGTATTGTGGATATTAATCTTTGGTTGCTAATAAGACTGTAATTTAACTTTGAGTTTATCATGTCTTTTATCACACAGATATTTTTAACTCAGTTGCAGTCTCTTTGCCCATTTTCTCTTTTATGCTTCATGTGTTTTGTTTAAGTATCCTTCTTTACCCCACATTCTTAAAGATAATGCTTTGACAGCCTTTCCTAATATTTTTAAAGTTTTGCATTTTATATGGTGTTCTTTAATCCATTTGGATATTTCCGCTGCCTTTTTATGTTGTCGTGTAAAATGTAATTTTATTTTCGTTTCGATAACCCATCTGCTCAGTGCTAATCGCTGAATTCCCTGCCCTGGTCCTGCCCTTTTGCAATGCTGCCCCATCAGCTACCAGGAGTGTGAGCTTCTCATGTTTGCAGTCCTGCGTCCTGGCCCCTTTCCACGTGGATCCCTGGCGATAGTGGCGTGATGATTCTCCTCGCCTTGTTCTCTTTCGAAATTGCTATTGTTAACTATTTGCTAATCCATATCAATTTTAAAATAAAGACAGTTTCTGGAAAAAATATCTTAGGAAGATTTTATAAATTAATTTTAAATTATTTGACATTTTTCTAGCTTTATAAGAAATATAATTTTTTTTTTTATATTTAGGTCCTTGTATCTTTGGTTGCGTTACATAGTTTTCTCCATGTAAATGCTGAACAACTTTTAATTTCTCCCTATAATTTTTGGTTTTGTTATATTTGTATTTCGCTTTTGAGAATAGGACTCTCTGTACATTGATTCTTAAGTTAGTTTTTGCTGATATACATCAATTCTCTTGATTTTTACGTGTTGATCTGTGTCAGGTAACCTTGCTCCCCTCTTTCATTGATTTTAGAGATTACTTGTATAGATTGTCTTGGATTTCTGTAAGGACTTTAACATCATCTCTAAATAATGCTAACTGATTGCTTCATTTTTATTGTTTGCTTCATAATTTTGTTCATTTACTTTATTATACTTTTGATTATATGTTTTAATAGAGGACATTCTTGTCTTTTCTCTTGCTTAAGGAGAACACATACAATATTTCATGAATCAGTATATTTTTGGAAGATGACCTTTGACATGTTAATGAATTCCCTTTCTTCCTACTTTACTAAGACATATTATTTTGAATGAATTCTAAGTCATAGCAAATGTTTTTCCTGCATGTATTGATTTATTTTATTTTTCATCTTATGTTTTATTCTTCCATGAACATTCATTTGAGTTTATAGTACTATTCTGTTTCAAATTTCTTTAATTGGATACTTTCATGTAAGTGCTACTTTTGGCATTGTTGAAAACCCCTGTTTTCTTGTCCCTGAATGTGTGGTCTTCTTTTTTGGTTTCTGATTGATTTTAATATAGATTACCCTGTTTGAACACCATGGCTTAGAATACTAAAAGACAGAAAGGTCCAGTTTACCATATATGCTGAATTTCACTATAGGGACGATTGAGTACCTGTGTATTGGCTATAAGCTTATGGTTTGGACTGCTGATTTGAAACTAGCAAGGAGTCAATGGTACCTCTCTTAGCTGGCACCATCTTTCACTGGCAATGAAAAAGATGCCAATAATAAATCTAAATGATATGACCTACTTCTAACTGTGGAAAGAAGAAAGAGTCATTTGAATCAATTAGTGAGTGATGAAAAATATTTTAATAAAGTGTATAGTTTAGAGTTAAAAGATTTATGACTCAGAGGACAGAAAGCTTTGAGGGCTAAGATATTTGTGGGAAGTTTCATGTTATAGTATGGACTTTCTCTGTGCTTTTGAATAATGTATAGGGTTTAAAATATAAGATTGAAAAGGAATAACATAGCAATTGAAGTAACTAGCATGATTAAAACATGAGGGTATAAGGTATGTTCATGGGATAATGAGGTGATTAGCTTGGCTAGAGATTGATTATACAGGAGTGGGCAAAAGTAGCAAGGAAATAAAAGAAAAATAAATAAATAAATAAATCAAGAATAAATTCTATTTCACATACTCACAACTATAAACCTACTTTGTCCACTGCTGTATATGGGGAAAAGTCTTGGTAGGTAGATGAGCTTCATTGTATGTGGCCTTGATTTACTACCATAGGAAATTAAAAAAAAAAAAAATCAGTTTGGGGGTTAGGGAGCTAACATGAAAAAGATGGTAATGAAGAAGATGAGGATGACTACATGCTTTTGTTGAAGTGTATTATCTGCCAAATACTGTTCCAAGGAGTGATTGAAATGAATCCTTGCAAAAGTCTAGAGGTGAGTATCGTTATCACCACCACCACCATCATCATTATCACTGGGAATAGTAGTCACTATTATTATTGTTGTATTCTAATTGTAGGTACTTAGGGAGCTCATCTAACATGACTAAGTTCTTACATCTAGTAGATGACAGAGCTAGGACTCTTAACAGACATTGTGCTTTTTCAGGAGTAATTATTAAAATTAGACTGATGTAGTCCATGAGATGGATTGTAAAAGTGAGAGGGCATCTGGAGTTGACCCTGGGAGGCTGCGGAGCAATTTCGCTATCAGGGCTTGGCCTCAGGAAGTCATCGATCAAGGGATTCCAAGTTCCAAGCGTAGGTGATTGGGGCCAGGGGGCGTTGATCCTGCCTCCTTTTAAAAAGTTAATTTTATTTCTCTTTTTGTCTTGTCTCTCTCTCTCCCTCCCTCCCTCTCCTTTTCTTTTTGGTAATCAATTTGTGAGTAAGCAATATTCAGGATTAAATTTTTTCTTTTTTTCTTTTACTCAGATCCTAAATATAACTATAATACTATTGCAAAAAAAGGTTTAAGAAAACCATGTTTTGAAAAAAACATGGAGGATTTAAGATATGCTTTTATTCCAGACCAAAGCCATTATTCAGTAACAAATCATGTTAAAACATCACATAATCTTGACACATGTTCAGATGCAATGCAGACACTTCATTTAGAAATTTACATTTTAAATGTACTTTAATTTAGAATCAATAGACTAATTTTTTTTTTAGTAACTTAGAAAGTAACAAGAAAGTCTTGCCTCATAGGTTACTATGCTAACAAATAACTCAACAGCATGGATGCATGGATGCATATCTGGAGAAAAGTTCCAGTAACCATTATATCTGTGTAACTTTAGACAAACTAATTTGATGCCTATCTCTCCCATATGTAAACTGAGTATAATGATACATTGTTCTTTACCTGCTCATATCCTGAATAAGAGCCAACACATCTGTAATGTGGAATATTGGAACATACCAGCTAAAGGACAAGTCATTTATACTTGTTTGGATTTCAACATTAAAAGTTGCCCTACGAGGTCAGGTCTGCTGAGAAGACACTGTGGTATGTAAGGTGTTTGAGAGAGGAGCCCATGGAGGCGGGGGGGGGGGGGAGCTGCCTTGAGATCACAGGACAGTTCACAGCCTGCACTATGAGAGGATGGAGGAAGCATTGAGTTGAAAGAGTCTCAGACAGCAGTACAGTTAGTTGCTAGAAACATCCCTCCAGGCCAGTGGGGAGTCTTGAAGTCAGAGTTTCCCATTAGAGGAGTCCCCTCTTGCTCTGGAATGTGCTCACCTTAGTTCCACTGCGGTGCACAGTCATTGGCGGGGAATAGACTAGGTACGTGCGGCCTTCAGGGTGGCCAATACAGAGGAGCAGCAGGAGGAAATCTGAGCAGTGCGTTTTCACAGCCTCCACATCCACATACGGCATCTGTTACAGATACCACTGGCCCTGGCCAGGTACCTCAATTGGTTAGAGCATTGTCCCCGAACACCAAGGTTGTGGGTTTGATCCCCAGTCAGGGCACATATAAAAATCAACCAATGAATGCATAAATAAGTGGAACAACAGATCGACATCTCTCTCTCTCTCAAATCAATAACATTTAAAAAATGTAAAAAGAAAGATCACTATTTTCACCTTTGCTATCCCTTTGTTCTTACTGAACCTGCTGTACACTACCCTATGCTTCCCAGTCCATCGTGTTCTATCAGGCTAGCTGATTTTGTCTTCTGTCCCTTCGCCAGTCCTGGACATGTTGGTCAGCTACTTCAGTGATGTCTCACTGAATCAGGTTTCCCTTCATTTTCTGTGGACAGTTACTGATTCCACGCTCTCAGTACCTCTAAGAATTTCCTTTCTTTTTCTAAGTTCTTGCTATGCACAAGGCTTCTGGGGAGTATCATGTAACTATTTTGATTTGGGATCACAAGAAATAATCCAAATTCATTAAGATGACTGATTTTGGAATTAGATATTAGTGGAATTCTCGTCCTGGCTCTATAATTTACTACCTGTGTTAATTTGAGTAAGCTATACAACCATTTATGCCTCAATCTGACCAATAAAAATAGTGGTGTTTTTCTTACAATAATGTGAATATGGCATGTAGTAATTGCTTAGTGAATGACAGGTACATTATTAATAAATTTAGCTAGGATTTATGACTTTTCTTCCCATTTCTACAGTTTTGATTCCGATTACTGTCTCACTGGAGTAAAAAAACTAGTTCTACTCTTTCAACTCACAAAATCTCGGGAATGCTTCTGCTACATTACTGTGACTCAGTGTTTATTGAGAACCTACTGTGTTCCAGGAACCGTTTCTTGCAATTATCTGTAGTGGTGAATCAAACAAACCAAGTCTGCTTGTGCTTTACATGTTCACACCTGCATGACTCAGCAGAGGTCATACCAAGAAATGCTTCCTGTTTACCTTTGCTTATGGAATCCCACCATCCTTCAAGGTCCAACACCAAGGCCCCGTCGTTAGGTCCTCTCTGACATGCATCCCTCCAAATATAACAAACTTTTCTTCCTCTGAAACACAGTCAAATATTTCGTTTGTTTTGCAATTCATCTTATACTCTGTTGTATCTTCTTATCTCACTTATGAGGTTTTGAGGTCCCGGAGGACAGAGATTTGTGGCAAACCTGTTTATATTCTACAGGATACTGAGCACACTGCCTTACTCAATAAGCATATGTTAAAGGAATAAATTAGTTGCAATCTCCCTCTCTTCAAAAGTGATTACTTATCACTAAGGTACACCAATAAAGTAATAAACTGTATATCCTGGCTGAACAGTCTTCAAGAATACAAAGTAATTGCTATGCATGCAACTAATTTCTCTTTCTGTTTCATCCAGTTATTACATAAAGGAGCAATGCCTCTGAGCCCAGCACAGGGGGTGGGGATACCAAGTCATAAGGGCACAGGCCTTTCTCTGGAGATGTTTACTGCCTTTGAGACTGACATGAATGAAAGTGATTACAATGTAAATTAAAATAAATTTTTGCTAGGAACTTATATGAGAAAGATACCTCAAATAGAAAAATTACTAAGTGAGATATGGGTTTATAAGTATACTTTTGTGGAATGGTCTTTATGAAACCTTAAAAAATTGAGGGAGTAGTTTTTATCCTACTATCTCCCTGGACCTTAGTATAGTAATTACAATGATGGGTTTTCTTGAGCACGTCTCAAAATAATAAAACTCTTGTAGAAATAGTCTATTTTCCCCCATAAATGTGTTCAGGCTGCCTAACACCCAGTTTATTTGGGGCTGGAATTTTGAATCATAAGTGAGTGTAAGTTAACATATTGTAAATAATATTTGCTTGGTGAAAACATGTTTTAAGGACATGATGAAAGGGCACTCAGTGTTTTGTTTTGTTTTTTTAAAGGTTTGCAATGAGTTACGCCTGCATTAAGAGGCGTGATCTTTGCTGTGAGCCATACACAGTGGGTGCCATGTATATGTTGGCCGAGAAGACAGTTGGAGAGGCCATCTGTCTATGAAGTTTTATGAAATAAGGATTTTAAAATGTAGCTTTGGAGAGAAAAGGCTTGTTAAATATAGAAGAGTCTATGCTACTCTGGAGAATTTAAAATGTTCAAGTGGGCAGCACAGCATATTTTTAAAAAGTTAATTAAATTACACAATATAATAATAATAGGGAGTTCAGTGATATATAACTTTTATATATTGATTATATTTCTAGGTTTTATTTCCTGTTAGCATTCTGCTCCAGCTCAATGGAGACAGGAAAACCGGTACATTCTTTATGATTAGAAAGGATTCTTTGCCATTAGCTTATGCTAAATTGATAGTTTTTATAGCTCGACAAGAGACCAAGTCATCATTACCTGGAGGGAAATACTTAAATCATCTGAAGATGGCTATTCTGTTCTGAAGGAAATTTTGAGATGACTACTTGGGAGTCTAAGTCTCACTCCGCAAGTGGCAAGGAGCAGTTTTGCTGCAGAATTGACTGTTTCCACCCTCAGGGTGGGTATATCACACCGGGGAATGTATAGGAGGAGGGTTTGTGAAGGAAATTCAAGGAGCAGAGCTGAAAAATTCTAAAGAAAATTCTAATCTGGTATCCAGATTGGTTCATAAATACTTTTATCTTAGGGATCTATACAAGTATGCAGAAGATAAAGAGGAAGAAGTAAAAGAAAGAGCAAAGAGTACAAGATGTGGGAGAAAAAATGTATCAGAAGAGGCACAAAACTTGATGGCTTGTCCAGCTTATTATTTGTTGAGTTGTGAATAAAATATCAATTTGGGGAGCAGTTTTTTGGTGATTACTGAAATTTTTGATGACATCTCTTTAATGGTGATTCATGGAGCCTGAGTACTGTATTGCACTAAAATCCTAGAATTCTAGAAAGCAGTTCTGGTAACAACGAAATTCCTCCTTGCGTCTTTGGACTGGCTGCCAGAGTTCAGTCCTGGACAGCACGAGTCTGTATGTGGTTGATATGATTCTTTTATAAAAAAAGAGACACCTGGTAAGAAATGAGTTACTGGAGAGTGAATCTGTAATGAATTCGATATGTAAGTCATAAGAGAGTTTCCCTCTAAAACCAGGCTCTTATGTATGTGTAAACTTTTGTTGCTTATAATCCACCACACCATAGTTAAAACAATTTTGTGCAGATTGACATATGTTTTTGAAAGCTTATTTATATTGTGCATACAAATTTGTGATCATCCAGGCTTAACTATCATTACTTAGAATGTTTCATATTGATTACATGTCCACCTTTTTGCATTGAGATTGTTCTACAACATTATAATAATTGTTCTCAAGGTGAGGTAGACTCTTAAATTAGCATTTTCCTCTAATACTCTAAATAATTTTATCGATCACATGTTTTACTTGTATATGGATATATGGCTACAGCCAGCCTCTAAAAGAAATAGACAGGAAATAAAAATAACTAGTTTGATAAAATACTGATAGCTAACACTCAAATCATGGTTACTATTTTTCAGACCATGTTTTAAGTGCCTTACATATCTATTAATTCCTTCTAGCTTCAAAACACCTGTATTAAATCAGGACTGTTATTGTCTACAATTTACAAGTGAGAAACAGGAAGTTAAATATTTTTTCCCGAGTAACCACGATGCGTAGGTGGCAGAGCCAGGATTTGAACCAACAGTCGGTCTGCTTGGTATTCCTGCTCTCCACTTCCATAGCTAAACTATTCTTGGTTGAGCCGGGTTAGAGGAAGTATCTATGTTACTCCAATGCTATATTTTAATATGATTACTTATTAACATGGGTATTCTCCCTTACTGGATTATAAAATTGTAAGTATAAGAATCATGTTTTATTAACTCTGTCTTCCATAGTACTTAATAAAATTTTTTATTACTCCTGAATTACAACTTATTATTGCCCTGAGATATTCTGTTCAGGAGATTTCTATTTTGAAATCATTGCTCTTCTAGTCACAAAACAAAAAATGCAATTGTTACCTGTAAGAGAAATATTGTATTCATGATTTTCTTATTTCTTAACTATTTTAAAGAATAAAATAGCATGAGTGAATCAAACTATTTTTAATTAATATAGGATAATTTTAGAATCATGTTACTTGGTTGAAATTCTTTTCTTTTTTAAAAATACTCTTTTCCCACAGGGTGCTGCCTTAATTAGAATGCTGGCTAATTTTATGGGCCATTCAGTATTTCAGAGGGGTTTGCAAGTAAGTAAAATGCTTCCTATTTTCTCTTATCTTTTTCCTGTCCTTATATTTATTTTAAAGATTTTTCACAGCTTGAAAAATTGCTAATACAAAATTGCTGAATTTGATGGAAAACTTTTGGATGAGTAAAGTAAGCAGTATCTTTCCATATGACAAATGAAACAGGTAAGATACGATACCGACCGATAAAACTCAAACTGCTATATCATTTAGAATCACTTTAATACACATTTTTAAATGGAAGTAATTTTCAAATCTGTCAGATCCTAAATAATCTACAAAATATTTTTTGAGTCTGCATCCGTTTTCTTCCATTTAAAATTTTATGTACAGTGAAAACAAATTATGTTCGCCTGACAAAAATATGTATCTGAGAAAAATCTTAATTTCATTTCTCAGATATATGCCTTTTAGGTTGTTGTTTTATTGTTGATATGCATATTTTTATTTGTTTCAAAACTATTTAAATATTTTAAATTAGAAAATATAATCCTTTAAACAAAAGGGAAGAGCAAACAGTTGTATCATACTGCATTTAGAGTATGAGGTATGGAATCTAAAAGTGGGTTCTTACCACAGAACTTATATGCCTGTGTGCATAACCAATAGACATGGACAGCAAAGCTGAGGACGAGGCGGGGGTGGGGTGGGGACGGGGTGCCAATGGGGTAAAAGAGAAAAATCTGTAACAAAAAAATAAATAAAAAATTAAAATAAAAACAAAACAAAAATAAAAGTGGGTTCTTAGAAAATAAAGAGCCTTCACTCTTGAAAGCAAACACAAACATAGAAAAACAGAACTTTTATTCCATTGAATCCATTGAAGTGAATCATGTTCCTAGCAGCTGTGATTGATGAATTATTTATGATGCATTCTGCTACTTAGAAGTGTCCTTTAAAGTAAATTGATGTTCACCTGAAATACAATTATGCTAAGACAGAGAGAGCAATCAATCTTATCTGTTCTTAGTAAGCTTTTCATTTTGAAATTTAAATAAACTACATATGGGCTCAGGTCATATTTTAGTAGCGTAATTCTATATTTACCCAAAATAAATGAAAAGATAAAATACCAAGCAAGAGTTAAATGTTATGACAAAGCTATATATACTTAACACACAAAAAATATATAAATGTCTTGAAGAATAGTTATCCTTTGAAAATGTTTTTACAGATTTGTTCCAGCGGAGCTTGGAATTTACTTTAATCAGCTCTTTCGATGAGGGACACCTTCAGACTAGCTGAGTTCCACTGAACCTATGAGCCGGGTGCTAAAGTCTCTATTCTGGTCACATAGTTGGGAAAATCTTTTTTCTCGAGGAGTGCCCTCTGTGAATATCAACTTTCTGGAGAAATATTCTTCCTCGCCCCACTCTTTTGTTTTTCCCTGTTGAAGTTGTAGCGTGACTGTTCCAGGAAATATCTAAGCTTTCATAAGGGCAACGGAAATCGAATTTCATTTCCTGGTAGCAAGTTGATGTGAAATGA
The DNA here is from genome assembly GCF_014108415.1 of Molossus molossus. Taxonomy (NCBI): domain Eukaryota; kingdom Metazoa; phylum Chordata; class Mammalia; order Chiroptera; family Molossidae; genus Molossus; species Molossus molossus. The sequence continues at coordinate 60,670,646 of NW_023425345.1, read as the reverse complement.
TTTTCTACATACAATTTTTATTGTTTTTCCTCATATATGCATGTGGATTTGTTTGGAAGATTAAATAACTATAGTTATATTATTTGGAAAGGATTTTGTCTTGCAACATTTTCCTTTATCCTGTCGTGCTTCCTATAGTATGCGAAATACATCAATTTTTAAGTCACCTGATTCTACTGACCCGGTCTGTTCAGTTTTATCTGAAACAGACTCTTCACCCTCTGACTCACATTTATTAAACTTTCATCGGACACTTGTGTTGATGTGTACCTGTATGCTCTGATACTTGATTTGGTTAATTTTCGGCTGAGGGACTCTATGCTTGTCAACATTGCATTTCATTTGCCTTGTGACATCTCATTGATCAGATAGATCTGTATCCTTCAGTATTTCCTCGCAGCTTTATTTATACTCATCACTCAAACTGATTTAGTGTATCATCAGCAGTTTGGATTAGTTTACAGTAGATCCCTATGTCTAGGTGATAAATTATCGTCTCTTGTGCATGAAGATGTATGGGATACATTTTGGAAATGACCTCCTGAACAGACACTTTATGTCATGGTGCTGAGTGGTCACAGAGTTGATATTAATATATTTCCCATCCACAAGGCTCTAGGGAGTCTTGGTTTTATAGTCTTGTTGAAAGAGCTAATCTGGACTGTCAGTGCTTGCCTCTGCTGGAAAATCTATTAATTGTTTTTACATTAACCATAGCTATTTCTGTATTGACAAATAGAGATTAGATTTGCAGACAGATCCAGGGTTAGATTTACAGGTGTAAGCATTTCCAAATACTATGTTTTTCATATATTTTTTCTCCCTTCCTTCCTCACTTTCTCCCTCTGTCCTTCCTTTCTGTTCCCTTTTCATTATTCTTCCACCACCTCCCCTTCTTCCTCCTTCTTCTTTGTACTTGGTCCTTAGCTTTCATGTTTCACATAAGAACGATAATGGTGTAAGTTGTTTTTCTCTAAACTTGTGTTTTCTTACAACTTTTATATTCTTTTAACTCATGCTCTTTGGGGAACAAGGCAAATATATTCTTTTTTAACCAGTGCAACCACAGAAAAATTATATATAATAAATAATTAATATGTAATATATAAAATAGATATAAAGTAAATTATACATCTAATATTTTTCTATATTAAATATGAAAAAAATAATATAGACAAGTAGTAGGTTTCTGGGAAGTTCCTGGGTCAGTTCACATCTTCATATTTAACAAAGTATAAGACAATAGATTAAACTACATTTTTCTGTCTTTTGTAATATTTTATATTGGAAAATATAGTTTAATTTCCAGCTCACACATATATTCTTCAGTAGGAAGGAGACTCAGAGACTTTTTGAAAAAAAGTTTTGCTCCTAAGAGCCACATAATCCATTGGGTCAGCTATTAGTAAGTCTACAAAGCAGTTTTATACGGAATAATCACAGCTTTCCTTAGTCTGGTCTTCTGATACATTTTTGTCTAATTCCCCTTACTTCTTGAATTTTGTCTGATGCATAAATCACTCAGTCTTGCATAGTTTTTAAATAAATTCCCTCAAAACATTTTTTTTGAAATAGCATATACATGCATAAAAGTTTTATCCTGGCTACATTAATAAGTTAGCTTCTGTTTTAATGTTAAAATTGAAAGGGAAGCGTAGAGCCTACCAAGCTTGAACCTTTGTTTGATTTTTTATGCCATTTGTAAATAATATATTTTTGAAACATAGAAATGTTTATATTTTTGTACACTGTACTTATCTATTATCTAAATAATTCATTTCCCAGAGTCATAGCAGGCATACTTTGGGAAGCATGAGGCAATGTTTCCAATTCATGCCAGGTTTCCTACAAGTCACTTAAATCTTTCTTGACCTTCGACTTTATAGTTATAAAATAAGAGTTGGACAAAATGCTCTCTAGGAATTTTTCCCCCACATTTTAAATTCTCTGAATCTAAGATTTATTTAATGCATTTTATTAGTTAGAAAATTTGGGTTTTGGAAAGCTGTTTTAATTTTTTTGAAAAATTTGTAACCTAGATGTACAAATATGAGTGACTCCCTGTACTTGAATCTTCAGTAAATCATCTGAATATTAAGACTATATGGCATTCAATGTATATGCAGTTGACCCTTGAACAATATGAGTTTGAACTGTGGGTGTCAGCTTATATGCAGATTAAAAAAAAATACTTGTACTGTTTTCAATCTGTGGCTAGTAGTCCTCAGATGTGGAGGGTCGACTGTATACATTGATTTATGCCATAGATAGGGGACTTGAGCATATGCAGATTTTGCTATTTACAGGGGTCTTGGGAAAGTCAAAAGTTATACATGGATTTTGACTGCAAGGGGGTTGGTGCCTCTACCCCCACATTATTCGAGGGTCAACTATAGCACTGTGACTAGTCCAACCAACCAGCATTTGTTGTTACTGAGGGGTTTGCTAGTAATATGTTTCTTCTTCTTCTTCATTTTTTTTTTTTTTTTTTTGTTCGTGAAACTTGCCCTTGGTGGGAACTGAACTGGGGACTCTCTGGTCCGCAGGCTGATGCTCAACTGCTGAGCCAGGGTGTAATATATTTCTTTTGCCAGTATTAGGAAACAACTTATATTTCCTTTGCTTTTTAGTTATCTTTCCTATTTTGTTACACTTTATATTTTGCTCTGGATACTTTACTTTTGTTATTAAACTATAGTTATTTTCAATGACATTTTCTAAGGACTTAATTTTTGAAGTCTTGGCTATTTGCAGTATATATGTTGTTCTTACTAAGGTCAGAATTTCTACTTGTGTTCCTGAAATCTGCTGAAACTGACTCTGCTTATGGGTCTGACTGCATTGAGGTGGTTGGAGGTTGGTCTGGAGGAGAATCCTCCTCTCCTTTGATGAGTGTCATTACAGAGGACTGAAGGAAGGGATAACTGACTTTTTCAATGATGAGAAAAGCTACTTTTGAAGCCAAGGGAAACTCAATGGAATTTAGACTTTAAAGGTCCCCATTTCAATTCCCAGTGTCCCACACTTTCTCAATCAGTGTCCTAATTTTTACATAAGAGACCCAATAAAGCCATGAAATTTACTGGAGTCATGATTTTACCACTCAGAATTTCAACCTTAGTTTGCTTTTCAGCTATATTGAATCTAAGGCTAAAGGAGATACAAGACTCTTCTAGCATGGTCAGAGAACATCTCTGATTCCTTACCAATACCTTCAGCTGAGAAGTTAAAGCACTGAGGTTATAGTATTCTTTTTCTAATCTCTCCAGTCTAATCAGACATAGCTATTCTTGTTGCAGATTTTGTAATTCTCTATTCTCCTGTAGTGGTCTTTTGAAATAGTCATTTGTTTTTCCAAAGCCAATTCTTCTATTTAGACAACTATAAATGATCATTTAAGAATCTGTCTTGGCCCTGGCCAGTTTGGCTCAGCCATTAGAGCGTCAGCCCACAGACCAGAGAGTCCTGGGTTCGATTCCTGCTAAGGGCATGTACCTCGGGTGCAGTTTGTTCTCGCCTGGTTGGGGTTGTGTGGGTGGCAACCAGTTGATGTGTCTCTCTCATGCCGATGTTTCTCTCTCTCTCTCTCTCTTCCCCCCTCTCTCCTTCCCCCTCTATCTGAAGATAACTGCAAAAGTGTCCTCGGGTGAGGATAAAAAAAAAAAAAGAATCTGTCTTGGCCTTGAAAGCATAGATTTCCAGGACTTTTATTACCCATTCTCAATGCTATTACCTCATTTAAATCTAATCACGACAGGCAAGCATCTTTGAGGGTTTGTTTCCTGGAATATACCACTCCTGGTATGTAACACAGTAGACCAATCAAAATTATGCTATGTACATCAAGCAGAAAGGTATTTAACACAGAGTATATGAATTTTCTAAAACTGTTGGGAAGACTAAAGGAGTAAACATCAGGAAAGCCACTCCTAACTTCAGAAAATAAGAAATTTAGGTATCACAGGAAACTGATACCTATGTCCTTAACTGCCTGCAGCACACCTGGAAGCGACTGGGAGGGAGTAGCTTACCTTGGCCTCTGCCAAATCCCACATGCCTGCTCATTGTTATCTGAGCGATGATGACTCCTTCTTTCGTGCTTTCCATAGCTCCTATGTGCACTTTTCATGCAGAACTTAAACTTGGACCTAACTGTCAAAGGATTCCAGTAAATAAAGCTTCTAACTCCTATAATGCACAAGCACAGAGAACACAGTGGGAATGGTGATAAATTGCTAACAGGCAATCTGGCACACTTAAATCTATCAATGTCTTTGTTCTGTTGATTAAATCATATTGTATTATTTTTGTAGGTTGTCATATTAACATATGGAGATTTGAAATATATTAATGCTTTTATTTTATTTAATACTCACTTTCTTTATATATGTATTAAGACCATGCAATACTTTGTAGCTAGAGCAGATGTTTTCAACTGATTTTAGTAGTTTTGTAAAAATTTATGATGGGAGAAATTAAAAAAATAAAACAATCAATGGCCATAATTCACTTATTTTCTAACTATAGCTCAATTGCCTGTGGCCTATAATCTCCAGTTTCCTCTGTGAATGAATGAGTTGATTTAGTGGTGTCAGGCTGAATCAGTACCAGTAATATGTCTAAAAATTTTAATTTTTTAAAGTTATTATTCTTCTAAAATAAGGAACCAAAGAAGAAAAGACAGGGGACTTACTATTGGGAATAACTATTTTTTAAAGATAAATATAAAAAGTTCAAAGATTTGGTTTGCATAATCGCAACTGTTGGCTCTTCATTCTACATCTCCAGGTGGTCAGATCCTCATGGGATATGGCAGATGTAGGGGAAAAATCTAAGCAGCAGTTTGCCTAAGTTGCTTTTAATTTAAGACCAACTATATGTAGGACATCTGGAGTGTAAGTTTATGTGTTTTTTTCCAGTTCAAGATTTTCTCTTAGCGATGATTTCAGTGAGTAAAGATGGCAAAAAAAAAAAAAAAAGAAACCCACAAATGCATGATACATCACCTGTAAGGACTTATGAGTCAGCATAAAATGCAATAGGCAGGTCACCTGTAACCAGTAACTCCCTCTTGTATACGGGCTCAAGTTACCCTACATAATGTGATTCTTACCTTTAGCACCTCATATTTGCCTGTGGCATAAATATCTCCAAATCTCTTCCTCGGTCATCCTGTAAACAAAAGCTGGCAAGATCACTTTGTAGGCTCCACATCTGTTTAATAATACACTGTTTGAATGTAATTTTCTTATTATAATGTCACAAGCAGAAGCAGATTCCTAACTGCAGGACACTGGGTAGAGTACATGCAATGGAACCTCACTTCTAGCTTTTTTTCCACTTGGACAATCTTTAATGCCTAATATTGTTGCTGACTTTCATTTCCTATATGGTTACTGGAATAGAAATATGCTGCAATTTTGCCCTCATTTTTTTCTGTCTTTGGAAGTTCTTGGTTATTCCATAAATCTCCCTGAAATCTCCCTTTTTCCTATGAATAAATCCTTCCTTTAAATTCCTCCTTCAATAAAAACTCCCCATTCCAAAGAATCTTTCAGCAATCTTACATCTTTCATATCTTAGGGTTCTTATTGTTTAAGTGCATGCATACACATCAAATTTCACCGATATGTAGCTATGCTTATGCATGTGATCCATAAATTAGGATCTTCTGTTTCTTAAACTTATTTTTATTGTTGACACATTACTGTTCTCCCCAAGGCCCCTGCCCCTTTTCCTCCATTCACCCAGCACCTGCCCCACCCCAGGTCTTCACCACACTATTGTCTGTGTCCACGGGCTATAGGGCTATGCATATATGCACGTACATTCTTTGGTTACTCTCTTCCCATCATCCCCAAACTGCTCTCCTCTGAGATCTGCCAGTCTGTTCTATGCATCCATGACTCTGGACCTTAAATTCCAGTAGTTCAAATCCTCATTACATAAGTATTATAGGCTTATTTTTAAAATAAGTAATTCATGTAATGATTCTTTTAGATAGAGTTTGTACATGACTTTGACCTTTCTTATTTCATTTTTACTTGGTTTAATCTCCCTAGTTACATTTTTTCTCTAATTTTTTTCTGGAAATAAAAGAATAAAACTATAATTATAAAATCCTCAGATAATATTGATCGGCTCAGTAGCTATTAAAAATAATTAGTACATAGTACTATTGCTTTTTCTTTTCAAACAAAACAATATTGTCTTAATGACTTGAGCCTAGCAGTATCATTCTTCATGTTGTTATGACTCGACACCAGGGAATCGAAATTATGAAGAAAGATTATTGTTAAGCTTGATATAAACTCAAATCCTGAAATCCATGTCAGAAAATGAGTCACCTTCTTGCTCAACCAATTAGGGTAATTCAATATCATCTAAAATATGGTTGAATAAAGAGAGATTTCTCTTGATTAATATTTAACTGCTCTTTTCCATAAGGTAACCTACAGCAAGATGTTTGGCTCCAATTATCAGAGTGGAAATTGCTTATGCAAATCAATGTAAGGCAATGAGGTGTGGATAAAAAGCAAAAGGGAAATATCATTATTATTGGTTTGTGCTCATAAAATTCTGATAGCCTGAAGGTAATGACAGGCACAAAGCCATAGGGATTATTAGTAGCAACAACATATTCAATAACTTGTGTTCCAATGAGAAGTTATATATTAACATGTATACACAGGATTTTCATTTGATAACTGCTGACTTACATTTATGAGAGAGTATTTGCTCCCTTGCATATAGGTTTCCAGATAAATGAAAAGTCAGAAAATAATAGAGGAGCAGAGACAGTGTGTCAAAGTTGATTTCCTTTCTGAAGAGAAAGTATTTTTTCATCCAGATGGTAGCTGAATAATGCTTAATCTGAAATGAATGACTATAGGAAGTTTTTGCTCAAATTTCCCCATGTTTCATGTAAAGCATTGTGTGATTTTGGATATGCTACAGGTAGAAAAAGTTAACACTTCCTAATAATTGGCTGTGATCACTCAATACTATACAGGGTGGGGTAAAAGTAGTTTTATAGTTGTGAGTATGCAAAACAGTTTATTCTTGTATTATGTATTAATCCTTGTATTATTTTCCATACGAACAACTGTAAGCCTGCTTCTGCCACACCCTGTATGAGAATGTTATGATGTTTAGTCATATATTTGACATAATTAGCATTTACTTTATTTAAGACCTAACTACATAGCTAAAATTAATGAGCATGTTATAGATGAAAAAAGTATTAATTTTAAGAAAATAGTTCATGGATGTGAGAATTAGGAAATTATCTCTAATAAAAAAAACAAGTACTTTTAAATATTAAATAGCAAAGGTATTCACATTTCTGAATCAGAGAGAAATTATATTTATCAGTTTTGATTAATTTGTTTATATACATCCACAGGTTGAATCCTTATCATTTTGCCTTTTAATTAAATGTTGTGAACTGACCACTCTGACTATAGCATTAATTAAAAAAATCTTTATTCTTAAAGACATGTATCTCTATTTTTATTTTTTAAATCCTCAATCTGAGGACATTTTTGCATTTCAGATAGACCAGGAGGGAGAGAGGGAGAAAGAGGGAGGGAGAAACATTGATGTGAGAGAGACACATCAACTGGCTGTCACCCACACAACCCTAACCAGGGCCAGGACAAACTGCAACCAAGGTATGTGCCCTTAGCGAGAACTGAACCCAGGTCTCTCTGGTCCATGGGCCAACGCTCTAACCACTGAGCAAAACCGGCCAGGGCCATGTACTCTGATTATCCTGTAGGCATTACCTGGCTCACTGGAGACCTTATAAATTTATTATTGGCTTTCTTTTACCTGTTTGTTAAAGGCTCAAGATATATTATACATTTTAACTAATAGGGTTGGTAATATAAAATAATGTTTATGATAACTTTATTTAGAACATGTCTGTAAAATTAATTATTAGACACACTGGTGGATGGATGGATATATCCGTATGTCGGTGTGTATGTAAATGCATGTTGATCTTTCACTGTGCACACACTTGGGTACACCTGTCAGTAAACTCTCTTACTGCTTGTAGATACCACCATTTGGTTAGATTGCTAGTTCAGAAATATAATAAACTTGCCTTAAAGGTATTTTCCTCCAACTTATTTAGCTCTTGCATCAGCAGTTTTCCTTTTTTATAGTTTATTTCTTTTCCCTTTTTTATGTTCTCTTTTAGGAATGTTCACATAACAGCCTAGAACTATATACTTGGCAATATTACAAGTTTTGACACTAAAAGAAAACAACAACAAAAAAACAAAAAAACCTTTCTAAGTCGAGAGGATTTTCCCCTTGCTACTCATATATTCATAGTTGCCTGATAATTTTATTACATAGTTCAATATGAGCAAGATGACATAGATGTACCATAATATATTTAGTTGTGTTTTTTTTGTGTGTGAACATCTAGAGTGCATTTCAATTTTTGTTAAATAAACAATATTGTAATAATCTTTAACTTATATATTTTCCTAGTATATTTTGATTGTCTCTTCATATACATAGTTGAAGCATATTATCAATTTTCTTCTAAAATATTAAGCCAATATATAATGGTAGAAATAAAATTTGAAAGTTCTCTTTTTATAATTCACTAAGCAATATCATTGAGACTTACAAATTTTAAAAATAAAATTCTTACTAATTTGTTAAATAAAAATTACCCTGTTATTTCAGTGTATATAATTTGATTTAAATGAGGCTGAACATTTTTCATATATTACCTTGCATTTCACTTATACTTTTCTGAGATATTTATTCATGTGTTACACCCATTTAAAAATGGAAGTTTTACTCATTTTTATAACATTGTATAAATGTTTATAAAATAAAAATGGTGAATCGTGACATATTTACTACAAATTTCTTTTTTCCCTATGATAGCTAAATGTCAAAATTATTAAGAAAAACCATGTGTTATGAACTAGTGGTTTACAGGAGCGCTGTAAAGACTGATCTTAAATTATATATTTGGAACCTGTCTTGATAAAAGTTCAAGTGTGTTCAAAACTCTGTTTTGATCCACCTCTGTGTTCCTGTCTGTGGAAGAGACAGCCTTGTGTTAGTATGACACACACACAAATAGTGACACCCATTTGTTATACTGTATCTCATTTCTGTCTATAACCAGTGTCTTGTATTTACCTTTATTCTTTTGCTAAAGGTCTATCCATCTGATTATTTTAGAGATCATTTTTTTCCCTTAAGAAAAATAACTCATTTTATTGTTAAAATCTTTTCTTAATGCTTTGCGCTAATAAACCAAAATTGTGATTTTCCTGCTCACTCCAGCTCTGCTTAACTTTATGTCCGCAGTCTATGTTGCTCACCCATCAGACATGTTCAATTATTCATTTATTCCATACATACTTATTGCATACTTACTCTATGTCAGACACCATGAGAAGTACCAAGTATTCAGGGCATTCTGCACACAGCAAATAGGACTCCTGATCTCATGAATCATACAATAGGATAAAGTTAACACAGAATAGGAAAAAAGCAACTACATACATATTTATTAAGTGTGATGAAAGCTAATAAGAAAAAGTAGGATGCTCTGAAAGAACATTTAGGTGAGTGGGTAGGGCGATTTTAGGTGGCTGTTTAGGAGATCCCTCTTGAGAAGTTTGAATAATGAGGTCTGAAGGGTAAGAATGCACTGGGTGAGGAGGGGAGGTTTCAGGAAGGGCTTGTGCAAAGGGCTGAGGCAGAGAGCTGAGCATTGTCAAGGAAAAGGAAGACACTGGTGTGGGTGAACAGAGTCAGTAGAGACAAGGAGGAGGGGTGCCGAAGTAGACCATGTTAGGAAGGTTGGGCTGTGTTCTCAATGCAATGGAACGCTATTGGACAGTTTTAAATTGGGATGTGACATGGTTCTATTTATATTTAAAGCAATTGTCTGGATACTAGTAATAATACATCGGGACTGGGGCTTGCGGCATACCTAGGGCAGAATCAGGTAATAAAATGCAAAGGATGTTTTAATACTCCAATGAGAGATGATGGGGGCTTAGTCAGTGGATATAAAGAGACATGGGTGGATTCAAAATGTGTTTGAAGGTAGAATTGAATGGACCTAAGAGTAAACTGGGTGAAGAGTGTGGTGTGAGAGGTGAGGAAGTAAAGATATGCAAGAACAAATCTGAGGTTTCTGGGTTGAAGTCCTGACACCAAGCCCCACAAGGCTGTAGCAGCTGGATGGAGGTTGAGGGAAGAGGAGGGGCCAGCAAAAGAGCTGGGATGAACAGCTGGAGGGGCAGGTAGACCACCACAGTGAGATGTCACTCAGGCCAGGAAAAAAAGCTTATTTAAATAAGACAATGATGAGGTTACATGCAGCTGAGAGATGGAGAAAGCTAAGGACAGAGGGTGTTCTGTTGGCAGCTTGCAAAGGTATTGACTTCCATGAAAAGAGTGAGTGGAACATGTCTAAGTGGATACAGTGCGTGTTGAATAAAGTTTACAGAAATTGGCCCCGGAGGAGGATGAGAACAGCAGCGCAGTGGTTAGAGGGAGATAAGGGCTCAGGAACCTTGGCTTCTGTTCTGTTTTCCAAGATGGGAGGCAGCTGGGCTGGTTTTAGGCTGGTGGAGCGCAGAGAGGAGAGGAGAGTTCTACAGCTCTGGAGGAGTAGACAGAACTGCGACCTTGGTCCTTGAGAAGGTAAAACGGCAGTTTACTCATGGGAGGTACGCTTCCAGTTAATTTGGAGATTTGTAAACGGGAAAACGAGGAAGTAACTTTCTGATGAATTCTACTTTTCCAGTTTTTTGTTGAGGCAAGGTTAGTAGCTGAAAGCAAGGTGATGCTGGGTGGTGGAGAGGTTTAAGGATTGATGATCGATGAGGAAAAGCAAGAAGCATGGCAGTATTGAGTGCCTGTTTGAGTTTCATGATTATACATATATAATAAAACTAAACCGCTCAATTGCATTATTTTCTTCTACATGAATGCAGGTTTGGAGGAGGCAAACACTTGGATTCATCCAGATTCAGGGGTTCTGCCAGCTACAATAATTGAAGGACAGAACTGCAAAGGAGAAGAAGCTATTTGCTAGGAATTGATTAAGATGAACTATGAACTATAAGCTGGATAATCAGGGAAAGAAAGACAGAAAGGATCTGAAAGACAAAACCCTGCCATTAATGTTTACAGCAAATAATATATTAGCAAGTATATATGATTGTGGCACTGAATAAAGTAAATCCCATATGCATCTGAGCATAAGGGAAATTTAATCTGCCCATATTGAATTCCCCTTATGTCATGGCCATTCATGTGAGAATGTTCCAGGGAACGTTTTCAGTCCAGAACATATGTCAGTAGCCCTCTGTCCCAATCCTCACTGATGGGCAGGTGTGCTGGTTTCACGGAAGGGGTCGATGGGGAAGAAGTGAGATGGTGCCTATTGCTTGAGTGTTTACTATTTATCTTGCCCAAGCCTTGCCTTTGGTCTTTGCTGGCTATTTTGTGCTGAGGAGTTTCATCAGTGCCCCCATTCATGAGCAACAGTGCCCCATTCCATCAGATCTCTTTGAAAAACAGGGTGCTACACCCCATAAGTTGTGGAGCCCTCCAAGACTTCTTTTTTCAGATTTGGGTGGGGTAAGGTCTCTAAGATGTCCTCAAGTCTGAACAAGGTTTGGTCTCAATTTCTTGCATTTTTACTTAAAAAAAAAAAAATTGTTAATTGTTTTTTTCTCCAAGTTAGCCCATGTAATTTTCCTTCCTGGGCCTCTAGCGAATGTTGGCTTCCCTTGGAGTTAAGGTGGAAGAAGAAGGTCTTGACTCTAGACCCTTTTTTCCCTTGAACTCGGTCTTAAAAGAAAGTTCTTTGGGTGGCAGGTATTTTTCTAAGTGCTTCACGTGTTTTATGTCATTTTCTTTGTACATTCTTCTCAAGTGCTGTGTTATCTGCCTTTTCTAGTTGAAGAAATGAAGGGTTAGGGGAAATAGATACCTTACCCAAGATCACATGAATCCTATAGTTTTTCTGAAAATGTACACCACTTCTTTATCAATTGAGTTGCATTTTCTTTTCGACTAGTTATCAGCATGGGGCTGAAGTGAGGAGCGGAAGTGGAGGACTCCATATACATGGCCTGTGGTCAGTGGGCATCTTGATTTACAGAAGGCAGCTTATTTGTAACAGCCAGGATATAACTCATCTGTTTTGTGAGCTTGTCGTGGCCAAAGCTCTTTGACCAGGGCATTTGGAAAAAGCAATTCAGAAACTTCAGTTTCACCAATAGATTCATGTTATGTCTCAGAAATATTTCAAGTTAGCAGCAGAAGTGAGAGGTGGGGATATTTTAGTACCCCAGAACACCCCTAGAGACTTACATTCACAGTATTTCACTGACAGCTGTAGGATTGTGTCAGGTTGTACCTGAATGGAGTACACATTCAACAGTGGCAACTTTGCACCTTTGGTCATGTTTCTGCATGTTGTGTCCATGATGGCAAGATCTGTAATGACTAAAGATCTAGGTAAAAAAACCTGCTCTGAGAATATGCCATTGTTTATAACTTAAGGCAAATAAAACATCTTTTACATGCTAGCAGGTTGTTTTGGCTTAATAAAAACAAACAATTATCTGGTGTATTTAGCAACTCCTTAAGAAAGTCTACTGATTTTACAAAGTGTACACTCAGTAGGTGGAGTAATGGATTTTTAAAACATGTAAAATGCCTTTTTGGTCCTAGAGAAATGTCTGGATACACCTATATCTAACTAAGCAACTTCTAGAAGTCAATTTAGGTTAAATACACATTTAAAAAATGAAAATCAGAATGGCATGTAAACAATAATGCAACTGACTTTTCAACTTTTCTGTTCTATCTATTAAAATAACTTTTTTTCCTAAATTCCACTTCTTTTTTATTTATTTTTCTTGTGTCTGGTGTCCAGAAATTGCTGTACCTCAAAAAATTTGTCAATGGTTCCTACTTTTACTGAGTTTGTCCCTTGGAAACTTGTTATAATTTAGTAATAAATGTTGAATGCTTATTTATATCTTTTTATCGTTGGTCTTTAGTAGAATGAAAACGTAAAGATATTTTTGTTTTGCATAATGCTTCTTCAGTGCTTTGCTACACATTTCTGCATTTTTGTTTAATCTTGTAATCTCCAAACAGTCGTCAGGTAATTAAGCAAAATAATATCGTGATCTGTAGTTTAGCTTTCTTGTGTTTTAGTTGTTCATCTGTCATTGTTTTAGACTCCTTGCTTCTGTTTCTCACGGTCAGGGAATATAGAAACACCCTCTGAAGTGCATGGGCCAGGTTCAGATGGGTTTTAGTCCTTGTACGACGGGGCAGTGATCTGGCTGCCTTCAGTCTGCTTTTGTTGTCCACGAATCCCTGTGAGATCGCCTTACTGTACTAATGCACACACAGATATTTAATTTTAGAGCTTATGGTTCTCATTTAAAAACCCCTGCTCTAGGAGTTTTAAGACAAAAGTTTAGCGTTGTTTTATCTGTTGTTGTTACGTGTTATGTGTCTGTAGAGATTTCATGCCTTTTTTAAAAAAAATTTAATTATCATCCTGTATCCCAAGTACCTACTGTTCATAGCACATTGAAAGACTAGGAGATTTACTGAATAGAATTGTGTGTTTTTAGTGTTTCATTTTATATAAGTTGTGATAAATGATTTCTATTTTTCTTTCTGAGGTTAACAAAAGAATTTAAAATGCCTTTATTTGTTTTGTGTATATCACCCACTATTGTTGTATGAGTCGGAGTTTGGGGTTGCAAATAACAGAAACAAACCCTGGCTAAATAAAACAAAAAGGAATTTATTGGCAGGTTGTAGAGTAGTCTTTGGAGTCATTGGGAAGGCTGAAGTATCAGGCTTAGAAAACAGATAATAGGAGCTAAGAGAGACTCCGAAAATAAGAAACTTGGCCAAGCTCCTGCCATGGGACTGGCTGGTTCCATTATTGCCATTAGTGTGGGTGGCTACTTCTGTAACTTCATAGTCATCATCATAGGAAATATTCTTTCAACGGTCCCTGTTTCTTGGATCCTGAAGGATTCGTGGTCGGGGTAGGAATGTTGACTTCTCTGAGGCCAGGGGACATGTGCACGCGTTAGCCAGCGAGACTGGAGAGGGCGTAGATAGGATTTTGGTCCTTTTCAAGTGGGAGGCAGAGCCCTCACTCTCCTCCAGAGTCCGTGGTGAATTATTGCCCCTATAAAAGTGGTGTTTAAATGCTGGAAAGCCAACAGAGTGAAATACGCCCACTACAAATTTTCTGAGGTACTTTTATTCTTAACAGAAAGAAACAATATTTCACATCCCTGCTTCAGTCTTCTTGTCACATAGTCAGAGAAATCAATACCCGGATACACCTGGCATTTTCCGGACTTGTCTTTCAAGTAGAAGGGACTCTACTTCCCAGAGTCATTGAGACCCAGACTTGTATCTCCTGTCTCCTTGGAGAAGACAGTGTTGGTGGTCTACCCATAGCTAGTCTCCTCTTCCTGTTAACCAAATTTTGATTTTGTTCAGGTCCTCATCCTCTATTATATAACCACATGCTTCACAGGGCTGGGTCCTGCCTCGTGTTGGCCCAGTACAGTTCTTCTTAATACTTCATGGACAGATCTGGTGAGTGCAGGTGATGTAATTCTGATCATGGGAAGCATGGGGAGTTGGTGCAGCATTCGAGCGGAAGTTTTTCTGATTCTTAAAAAGAGATTCTCTTTTCTCTGCTCCACTCATTGTCTGACTGTGATGCTCAGCATGTGGCAGCCACATAGCCTGCCCTTTGTGTGTGAGAATATACGTTTGCCTGATGTGCTTTTCACTTTTAATCAGTTTATATCATTGGTGATGTCCCTTAAGAATATTTGAGTGGTCATCTATGTTTTATTCTTTTAAACAGTGCTACTGTCTGTTCAATATTTTGTGTAGAGAACTCACAATTCTTTTTACAGTTAGTTTTAAAACATTCTTTAACGTTATAGCATAGTGTCAAATCTCCTGCTGATGGACTTTCACACACATAATATAAACAAATTTCCATTTTAGATTCATAACTCCAGCCATTTCCATATTCATTGTAGGTTGGAAAGGAACTTGAAATCTTATTTAATCATATACAAAATGTTTGACTTCATCTTGTCAAGTGGCTACTGTACCAAGACTTCTGGAGTTGCAGACACAGAAACCTTGCTCCGCAAGCACATCCGAGCGTTTGCACTTGTTCTTGGTATCCTCCTCCCTCCCCTGTCTTCCCAGCACCCAGAAAGCTCCCTGGAACCTGCAAAGTGTAGCATACCTTTTTTTTTTTTTGGAATGAATGTATAAAGAAATGATTGATTATTAAAAAACCATATTCACTATTCTTTGTTACTTTGTAATTCTACAAAGACAACGCAAAATTTTCTTCCTTGCAAATATGACTTTTTTTATGTTTAAGAGGAAAGCTGAAATAACTAATGCAAGCATTCGGGGTGTTTTTGTTTTTGTTTTTTTGGAGAAGAAGAGTTGACCTATGTAGAATTCCAGTAACACCCGACTATTAGGACTTCTGGGAGTCCAAGAAAACATGCTATTGCCCTGAGTACTGAGTTGCGCAAGTTGAAGCTGCTTCCTGTGCCCGGGCAACTGCCATTTCAGCCAGCAGTGTCACTGTATGCTTCATTCTGAATTGGGGAGGGCACCAAGAGAGCAAGTGGATGATCGATATTGGGCCAAGGTGGACGTGTGTCATGAACAGTAAAATTTTTGAGATCTGTCCATAGAGAATCGTATGCTCTGTATTGGACCTTTCATGGTCTATCTAATATTCCTTTGTTTCCTATTTTGGATCAGCCTAGCCACACTGTTCCTAAACCAAAACCAGTAACAGAGAGTTCTAATTTTAATACCTTTCATTATAGCAACACTAACATAAAATTCAAATATATGTTTCATAATTCCCAATGTTCCCAAATTTATTCATTTAGGTGCTGCAAAAGCATAAAGGATAATTCTGACCATGAAATCTACAATGGTTTATTTAAAGCCAGGTCCCTGGGTTCTAATAAAAAATGCCTCCTATGGCATGTTCAGAGTCAATACTGAGATTCATATTGGATATTTAGGGTTGTATTTTTCTCCACAAAGTTCTTCACAATGCCTGAAGATGATGTGTGTTTGCTGGGCACTGCATCTCTGGGAGTCTGATTTGGTGGGAGTTGCCATTTGCTGGGCTGTGAGTTGCCAACAAAGCTGAATCTGTCACAGGTGCTATAATTTGTATTTCAGAAAATTTGCTTTCTCAACTTTAATTATCCCCAAAGTATTTCACTCTAAATAAAGTACTGAAAGAAGTCAGCAGTTTTATTTTATTTTTTAGTTTCGGTACTGTGATGTAAATTAGGATTTTGTCATCCACCTACATGTTGGGGAGATGATGGAATTTCAAATGAAGGAAGGGGCTCTGTTTTATGAAATAAAACACTGATTTCTACTTTGGATCCAGAAAAACATAATGCCAAGTAGCCATAACTGAACAGCACAGAGTGACATCCGCCCTGCTGCCCAGAAGGGAACAGACACGAGTCAGGTGGAAAGTGTGTAGGTTTAACCACACGTGATTGACAGTGGGAAACCGGAAGTCCTAAGCCCCCAAAATATTAAATACATGTAGGATTGACTTTTTCTTATTAAATGTTAGAGTGTGTTTCAAACTCATGGAAATAAGTATGCATCGTTTTGTATTAGGCAGCCCATTCTTTGCAGAAAGGCTAGGGAAGTTGACAGGTTGTGGAGATAGATAATCATCACTCTTGGCAAAGCGATTCCTCTTCACATCTGCATATATCGGTCAGGTTCTTTATTCCATAAAACAAAAAAGTTTTTTTCAGCACTTGCCTGCTATATTTCACTGCAGGAATAATTTCTTCAAAATTGCCCTAAGTTGACTTGCTAAATTAGAGCAAGATCTTTGACCCTGGAAATCCATAAGGAGTGATTAGAGTTATGAAAATAATTTTAAGAGATTGTTTGATGACTCAATTAAGAAATATACTGTAGTTAAAATATTTTTGGACTATTTAAAAACAAGATTCTTCATCTTCCTGCATGTCTTTCTTTTTGTTAATGCAATTCCAACAAATGAAAATGCTGTATTGAATTGAGAAATAAATATGTTTACTGGAAATTGCTTAGCCTTTGAATTGTAATTATAATTTTGCATTCTTTGTAGGATTATTTAACCATTCATAAGTACGGCAACGCAGCCAGAAACGATCTTTGGAATACGCTTTCAGAGGTAACGTAAAGGAAGCTCGGATACCAAAACCTCTTCTTGAATATTTGAATTGTGTTTATAAAACAGCCACTAATTTTATTGACACTGACAGTTTGTTTTTGCTTTTTATACTTCTCTTTTCCTCATATTGCTTTCTTGTTTTATTTTTGATATATTACATGTACATTATAAAAATAATGGTGTTAAAAATTACTTAAACTATAAGTGGTAGTAAAAGATGTCTTGCTTACTTTCAAACATGACAGTACTTCTGAAATATAATTTCAATATGCTGTCAAATATTCATGTTAAAGAGATAAATATTGACATTTTAAAGAAATTGTTTTTTTATATGTGAATAACAAACATTTAAATTTGATACTAGACATTCTGGAGATACTTAATGATACTGCAAGGATTTGCTTTAACAATAAAATATGTTTTATCTTCCATTAACAAAAAACTTATATAAGATAAAAGATGTATATATATATTATATATATAAAATATATGTATATAGTAAATGTGTGTGTATATATATATAAAGATAACTTAAGACAAGAAGATTAATTTTCCTCACATTATATTAGCTTTACTGATTTTAAATGTTCTCATATTTAGGTAAATCGTAAAGGTAAAAATGAAAATGGTTGAATGATCATTATAATTCATGTTTATAAAACTAATTTATACAACTTTGGTTATAAAGGCTTTGAAAAGGAATGGAAAATATGTAAATATACAAGAAGTAATGGACCAGTGGACACTCCAGATGGGCTATCCTGTTATCACCATCTTGGGAAATACAACAGCAGAAAATTGGATAATAATTACCCAACAACATTTTATTTATGACATCAGTACTAAAACTAAAGCACGTTCACTTCAAAATGACAGGTACAACACTTTTTTACATGAAACATTTCTTTTATTCTTATGTTTCACTTTGCATTTTCCATATTTTGAAAAGCATTTATAACACTATTCTGAAATGTTATAAGCAAAATATAGTTTGGATTTCTTTATTTACATATGGTGTTTTTATTCTGATTTCTCTTTTACTCTCCTTTCCAGATATTTTAACCATCAAGTTGATAGCACATCAAAGTTATTTTGTTTAGGAAGACAAACTTTAAATTATCATGATGATTTAAAAAAAATAATAAGTCATTATTTACTTTTCTCTGTAAATATTTATTGAGGTAAATTCAAGAAAGATGCATTAAAATGAATTCAATGGAACTGAGCAAACTGTGAATAATAAAACAGATGAAAATGGACTAATCATCCAGAAAGGCTAATTAAAGTAAATAAACCAAAAATTAAAAACAACAAAATACCACAACTTGACTAAATAATGTCTAAGCCAAAGGGACTCAAACTACATTCATTTCCAAGTGGCCTAAGTATCAATGCCAAGTATCAAAATATATTGTCTTCCCTCATTTTTAGTGTTGAATTTCAAAGCACTGAAAAGACAACATACATAGAATTTTCATTCTTGATACATGAACTTTTTTTGAAACTCTCATTTAATTACTGGTAATTCAGCACCGAGAGTCTCTTTTCTTCATGTTCCCTAGTGTTTTGTGTCTTATTAACAGGTGAACCAAGGAAAGACAGTAGATCTTTATCACTCAATTTAGGTTTTTATTAGGTGCCCTGATAAGAGATTGGAAGGACAGGGAGGGATAGAGGTTAAAATGAATAAATAAAACAGGGTGTCTGGATGAAGTTGGTCATGCTGTCTTCCATTACCTTGGAATATTAAAAATCTGACTTTATCATCCACCAGCATCTAGGAGATGTGAAACATGTATTAAATGTTTTTTCTTATCGCTAAGAAAAATAGAAATTGTTCCCAAGTTGCCTACCTCCAAGACGGCCTACAGTCGAAGTGATTGAGTAATTTATTAATGCTTCTGGTGACTAAATTTGGAATCTCATTTGGAAAAGCACTGTCTTAAATCTCCCAATATATATATTGTCTTAAATCTCCTAATATATATATAGCTTAAATATCCTAGTATATATAGTCTTAAATCTTCTAATAGATATAGTCTTAAATCTCCTAATATATATATTGTCTTAAATCTCATATTATGTCTTAAATCTCCTAATATATATATTGTCTTAAATCTCCTAATATATATATTGTCTTAAATCTCCTAATGTATTTATTGACTTAAACCAATGGCCTTTGCAGTCCAACTGGACCCGTGGAATATGTATTATGCTTCCACACTGTCAGGGCTGACTCCATCAATTCTTCATCCAGCCTGGATTCCTCATGGCTACCATGTGCTGGTTCTGATCATCCGCTGTCTGGCTCCAGGCTAAACGTGTTCAGGCATAAACCCTGGGCTTGCCAGAAGTACATAAAAACTACTTGACTGTGGCAAAGTTAGAGAGATTCAGCTATGCCTTTGAGAATACTCAGTCTGATACAACCATCACTGATGCAGAAAAACATAAAGGACATGCAGATGACAGAACAAATTCTGAACAAATATACCCTGTCAACCTCTAACATACATCAGCTGTATCAGCCTCGGGTCTGACTCTTTACAGGAAAAATTTCTTCCAGGTTGTAAAACTCTATGGAATATCTATAGAGATCTGCATGTGCTTGAGTTATGAAATCATATAGATGATTTTGAACTTGGCATATAAACTATTTAGAGTAAGATAATGCATGGCTAAGATAATGTGTGGCATCCCATTCATCTAAAAAATTATTTTCTATTTTGAAATAATAGGGCTTGCAGTTGAAATTTAGTATTCAATTTTGTATTATTGATCATTTAATTCACTACATCGTGGTCAAAGCTTAAATACCAATTTTATTTGCCCTTTCTATATAGCCTTTCTAGATCTTTATTATACAATGGGAACAGTTGATAGTAACACATAGTGTCTATCTATGCCATGAATACTGTGAACTGTGGGTATTTTCTGGGCCAGTATAATCAATTCTTTGTCTTGAATTTTATAGAGGACAGTAGGATGTCACTGCAACATGCCTAGAACTGTTTTAATGTACACAGTAATTATATTTTTAATATGTAGTAGCTATAATAGAGCACAGAAAAAAAAGATCTTTCCATAAATAATAATTACACAAAGTTAGTTGATATATAAAAGAGAGTAAAATATTTCCTGGAATTGGTATTTGTGAATTTGTATGACTTTTGTATAGCTTTTTGGCATGTAAACTAATGCTTCATTAATATCAATACCAGTTTTCAAAAATATTTCTCACTCAAGCTAAATATGTACATATTATTTTCTACATTAACCTAATCATCAGAATAAACATTGCTTTATTGTAAAAATGTGACTCCTGATGAAGAGAGGTAGTCCCAGCGACTACTGAAAAAATGTCTTGGAAGTCTTTTGAGCTAAAAATATTTTTATTTTTGTGTTTTTTTGTTTTGTTTTGTTTTTTCTGTATAAAATGAGGTGACTAAAATTTAAGTGAAATTTAAACATCTGGGCCACACTCTAACTTTACAAGTACCCTTTTCTTACCTCTTTTTATATATAACCCACTGTAGTCTTAGATTTCTTTTCTTTTTTTGAGACTAAGTCTCATTATTTTATTTTTAATTTTTTAATTGCAGTTTACTTTCAGTATTACATTATATTGGTTTCAGGTATACAGCTTAGTGGTTAGACAATGAGGCACTCTACATAGTCTAAGATTTCCTTACTGCGTACCACACAGAGCTCTTCACCCCACAGTGTTAAGTGTCTTCCACCTTTTCAAGTTTTAATTATAAAACAACACAATTTACCATGAAATTTTTGAGAAGACTGAATACTTGTTGTTCGGAAAGTTATGAAAAATAACATATGGTATTGATAGCACAGCAATTCAGAAATAAATATAAATTTCAGATATGTTTAGTAATTTGTAAATTTTATTTTATCTTTGTGACAAAGTAGATTTTGGTTGTGTGTGTGTGTGTATGTGTGTGCATACACATATACATACATATATACATATAAATACACACACACATACACACAGATATATGGAATAGAGTACAACAACATTCTTAGGAAAAATATAGATGGGTATTTTTAAAGCTTTATAAAATGTCTAATGTTTGTATCCCAATGATTACATTTGAACAGCTATACAATGCAACATCTGCCATTTAGGAAGTTTCCTTTATGTATGTGGAATTTACTGTAGCAACATGAGAGTATTGCTATGAATTTGTTTTTCCCATACTTTAGAGATTTTTGCTAAAACTCAAATATACCAATACCATTTTTTGTTGTTGTTGTTAATCCTCATCTGAGGATATTTTACCATTGATTTTTAGATAGAGTGGAAAGGAGGGAGGGAGGGAGGGAGGGAGGGAGGGAGGGAGAGAGAGAGAGAGAGAGAGAGAGAGAGAGAGAGAAAACATTGATGTGAGAGAGACACATCATTTGGTTGCCTCCCGCATGACCCTGACTGGGGGTCGAAGCTGCAACCCAGGTACATGCCCTCAACCAGGAATCAAACCCGAGACCCTTCAGTCCACTGACTGATGCTCTAATTACTAAGCAAAACTGTTCAGGACCAAATATACCAATTCTTAAGAAATGTTTTTATTTGTTTGTTTGTTTGTTTGTTTTTTAGAGAGAAAGGTAGGGGGAGAGAGAGAGAGGGAGAGAGAAACATTGATGTGAGAAACATTGATTGGTTGCCTCCCACATGCACCCCTACCAGGGATCAAACCCACAACCTGGGTATGTGCCCTGACCAGGAATCAAACCAATGACCTTTCAGTGCATGGGACAATGCTCAACCAGCTGAGCCACACTGGCTGTGGTTCAAATATACCAATTTTTATCATAATTTCTAATTTTGTTAGAAGAATACAGTTTAAATACATGCAAATTATAAGTTTGTTTATATTAGGGACAAATAATGTTTCACAAGCATGTTATGACCATGACATAAAAAAGACACATTAATCTTTGAGATCTTCAATTTTATATATTTCTTTTTTTTTCCCCTTATATATGTCTTGCTCTTTAACCAACACCTGAGTTTACAATTTAGTTGACCCAACTGAATGTGGGAAATATGTACTAAAAAGCCAAGTGCATAAGGTTAATTTCTGTCTTATCTACAGACTTATTTGGTCTCTTTTATTTTACCTCAACCTAATTCCACAGCAGTTTATGGAATGCTTTTTATTTCCAATGTTTCGCAAGATCTCAGATATGAAAATGTGTGCATAGTTTAAATTTACAATTAGATCCAGAGTCAGACATTGTTGTTTCTTAACTAATTATTCCAACTAATCAAAAAGAGAGTTTTAAAAGATAATGACTCTTAAATAAATATAGCAGCCCTCTGTGTTTTCTCCATCATAAATCCATCATTAAATATTAGTGGCATATTCTTAACATTATCTTAGGAGCTTAGAGTTTTTTGTTAAAAAGCTTAGACTAGTTATGTTTATTCACTTCTACCTAGAAAGTCAAGTTGTGTTTGGCTACTGAGGATTGTTTGTTTCCTGACCAATTTTGTGTCCATTGCAATATAGCTTTAGGTTTCTACATAGTTGACACTTAAAAATGTTCCTCTGGTTAAGTACGGCATATAATTTTAAAATTTAGAATCTTCAACATACTATTTTGACTTTTTATGTTGGAGATACCAGTTGGTATAAAATTATAAACTTTTTTCAATCTTCCATTTGCATTTTTTACTGCTACTAAGTTCAGTTTATCATGAATAGGAAACATAAAATGATAAAATAATCCAATTCTACATGACAGATTTAGGGGAGATACCCTGCCTGCTCACATGTTCATTATATTTTTAGTTATATAACCCCAGACATGTTCCCTGAAAAATTCTGTTCTCTGTTCACCCTAACACATATGGAGCTCACACAGTATCTATTTTTACATTTTCAAAATTAAAAATAGTGAAGTAAGTCAGACAGAAAAAGTCACCATATGATGTCACGCATATGTGGAATATAAAATTGAAAGCAACAAATGACACTTCCGGTCAAGATGGCGGCGTAGGTAAACACGGTATCGCGTCCTCCCACAACCACATCAAAGTTACAACTAAACTACAGAACAACCATCACTCAAAACCGCCTGAAATCAAGCTGAATGGAAGTCGTACAACTACGGAATTAAAAAAAAAAAGCAGCTACATCCAGACCGGTAGGACAGGCGGCGGCACGAGGGGGGGGCGGCAGCGGTGCAGCGGCGGGCAGCGGTGGCGCCCTGCTGCGGCGCGCTGCGGCATGACGGGCTCGTCCCACACCCACGTGTGGCGGATAAAAATCAGGAGGCTCCCGCGGCTGGGAAGGTCCTTCCTGAGGACTGAGGGGTCCCCGTCCCACACCAGGTGCCCCGTTCAGGGTTCCAGTGCCAGGAAGAGAAGTCCCCATAACTTCTGGCTGGAAAACCAGCAGGAACTGAGGCTCAGGGAGGCTGAGGTGGCTGGAACCCCAGGCAGCTCCCTAAAGGGCCCGCGCACGGACTTATCGGACTCTCTCCCTCTAAGCTTGGAGGGGAGGCAGCTCGAGGGGCGCCAGAGACACACAGGGAAGAACTGAGCTGTTTGGCACTGGAGCGAGGGCTGGAGAGGGGGCTTCCTCCGGGACAAACGTGCTGTCAGAGGCCTTTGTTCCTTCGGTGAGCCCTTCCCTGGGGCGGCAGACAGCTGCCATATCTGGGACTCCAGCAACATGGTTCACACTGGTAGCCCCGCCCTGCTGACTCCCTGAGGCCCCGCCCCATCCCGCCCCACACAACTTTCAGGCCCACCCAAGCTGTTGCCACTTGCTTGATCATAGGATTGGCCTGTCTTGGATCCTGCTTCAGGTTTTTCCTAAATTCTTTCAAACAAACAGCATTGGGTCTCAGCGAGCCCCATACTTCTCATTAAGTAATACACAGAAACAAACACAGGGAGGCAGCCAAAATGAAGATACAAAGAAACAGGTCCCAAATGAAAGAACAGAACAAAACCCCAATAAAAGAACTAAGCGAAAGGGAGATAAGCAACCTAACAGATACTGAGTTCAAAATACTGCTTATAAGGATGCTCAATGAACTTAGTGAGAACCTCAGTGAACTTAGGGAGGGCCTCAAGAGCATAAAAAAGGACCAGTTAGAAATCATGGATACACAATTAGAATTAAAGGAGGCATTAACTGAAATAAAGAATAATTTACACAGCTTCAATAATAGAGTATGTAAATCCAAGGAGCAAACCATTGATTTGGAATATAAGGAAGCAAAAAATCCCCAATCAGAACAGCAAAAAGAAAAAAGAATCCAAAAAAATGAGGATAGTGTAAGGAGCCTCTGGGACAACTTCCAGTGTGACAACATTCACATCTTGGGGGTGCCGGAAGGAGAAGAGAGAGAACAAGAAATCGAAAACCTGTTTGAAACAGTAATGGCAGAAAACTTTCCTAACTTGGTGTTGGAAACAGACATACAAGTCCAGGAAGCACAGAGAGTCCCGAACAAGATGAACCCCAAGAGGCCCACACCAAGACACATCATCATCAAAATGCAAAAGGTTCAAGACAAAGAGAGAATCTTAAAAGCAGCAAGAGAAAGGCAGCTAGTTACCTACAAGGGAGTACCCATTAGGCTGTCAGCTGATTTCTCAAAAGAAACTTTGCAGGCCAGAGGGAGTGGCAAGAAATATTCAGAGTGATTAAAACCAAGAACCTACAAACAAAATTACTCTATCCTGCAAAGCTGTCATTTAGAATTGATGGACATATAAAAACTTTCCCAGACAAGAAAAAGTTAAAGGAGTTCATCACTACCAAACCGTTATTATATGAAATGATGAAGGGTCTTTTTGAAGAAAAAGATAAAATGTATGAACAAACAAAATGGCCATGAATACATATCTATCAACAATGGAATCTACAAACAAAATGAACAGGAAGAACAGAACCATTCTCATAGATACATAGAGCATTTTGTTGGTTGCCAGTTGGGAAGGGGGTTGGGGGAATGGGTGAAAAAGGTGAAGGGATTAAGAAGCACAAATTCATTGCTAGACTGACAAACCTCAAAGGGAAAGGGGTTGAGGGGGTGGGAAGAAATAAACCAAAGAACTTATATGCATAACCAATGGACACAGACAATAGTGTGGGAAAAGGTGGGAGGGGCCCGGGAGGGGGTCAATGGGGGAAAAATGTGGAACATCTGTAATACATTTTACATCCAACAATAAAGATTTAAAAAAAAAAAGGAAGGAACAAATGAACAAACAAACAAACAAAAACTCATAGACACAGGCCACACAGTAAGGTGGTTACCAGAGGGGCAAGGAGTGGGGTAATAAAGGGTAAAGGGGGTCAAATACGTGGTGACAGAAGATTTGACTTTGGGTGGTGGGTACACAGTGATGACATAGCATGGAATTGTACACCTGAAACCTATATTATTTTATTAACCAATGTCAGCCCAATACATTTAATAGAAAAAAATAGTAAGTATTTTTCCATGCTGGATATTGTTAGCTGCCCCTGTTGCTAATGGCACAATGACCGGTCAGAATAATATGGTTCTATTTCAGAGAAAGGAACAATATGTCGTCATCGAACTTACTATGAAACCATCTAGCAATTCTCTGGCTACTCATCTAAGATTAAATTGATATTACTTCATGTAAAAGTAGAGGCCTTAATTTTTATCCTATAAAAAGTCAAATTCTAGAAAACACTTCTCTTTGTAGCTGAGACCCATGACTGATCTCTGCTTGTTGGTGGATGATTTTATACATTGATTTGGAAATTTCATTTCAGAAAACAAGAGTATTAAGTGTGTCCCACAGTGTTCTTTGTATTGATCAGGATTTTAGGGAGAATCTGATTAGTTTTGTATGTCAGTTACTCTGTTTTAGATGTGCCATAGTAAACTTCCTCTAAAAATATGATCATAGTATCTTTTAGAGTAGTGAGACAAATAAATGAGAATGTTGAAATGTGAATGCATGAAACCACCGAAATGTCTATTAATCTAATGTAGACACAAGTAGAAAGGAGTTATTTTTAGACTTTAATCAATATAAAGTATGGCTCAGATTTACAGATTTTATCTACTTTTTAATCCTAATGCAAAATGCAAATCTATTTTTTCCCAAGGAATTGTCTTGTTGGCAGCCCCCTTTTGAATTGAAATTAAAATCTTAGAGGCCAAGTCTGCTTAGTGTCATTGAAAAGGTGAATTCATCTTCCTGACTTATTCCTTACTTCTATAACTGGGTAATTTTTTAAGTTTCCCTAAAGAGACTAATACAGATCACAAAGATGGTGTGTAGTATATATTGTTTGTTTATTTGTTATAATTATTTTTATTCTTAAAAACTTCCCTTTTATTTTGCAGTTACTTATGGCAAATTCCATTAACTATTGTGGTAGGAAATAGAAGCCATGTATCTTCAGAAGCAATTATTTGGGTATCCAACAAATCAGGTAAAATATATATTTTTTTCAAAGGAATCATTTGGTTTGAGATAATTGTTTAGCAACTTAACCTCTGGTTTTAGCTGTAATAAAAATGTGAACAAAGACAGGTTACAGTAGAATATAGAACAAATTATAATCACCTCTACAAAATTAAGTATAATATAGTATAATTTCTGCAGTACAATTTTAGTTGGCCTATATCAATTTATTTGTGTCTTTGATGGTAAATAAAAAATTTAAAAGTATTTGTAGTACTAATTTTAGCTGTTTCAAATTGTATCACTTTATAATTCTAAGAGTGATTAAATTATAATCAGAATTCCCAATAGAACAGTATACATAATACTAAATTACAGGCCACATTTTAAATTTCATTTTCCTGCTATCTTCTCTTTACCAGACTGTATCTTTAAACAATGGATGAGGCAATATCCCATTAAAATTCAATAATTATAGGGCCAGAAGGGAATGGATCTTGATGGGTCATTAAACTATTCCCTAGGTAGGGTCAGCTCTCAAAGAGCAGAGAAGGATAGTCTATTCCATTTCTAAGTATCTTTGAATAAGGTAGTGACCTATTTCAATTCAGTGTCAGAAAGCTATTTCTTGAATTCAGTCTAAATCCTTTATGCTACAGTGAGAAACAGGTCTCCTTTATTTGTTTTCCATTAATTGAAGAAAAAGCCAATTATTGTCCTTTATGTAACATTTAATTTTGATTTAGATGGTCAAGTATGTCAACATTTAGCTTTTCTTATTCCTTCAAATGTTCTGCCAATTGATATTATTTTGCTCTTTCATAGGCATCATTTTAAACAACCACATATAAATTTTTTAAATAAGATGAGGTATAAAGAAATAAATAACAACATGAATATTATTTATTTACCTCAGTCCTATGAGATGCAATCACTCAAAATACATACACACATACAAGAAAATGTTCTTATAGCAGAACCTAATCTACTGGAAATATAAACACTTGTATTTCTAGTTGGATTTCTATTCAAATTTTTATATTATTGTATTTTTCACACATAATCACGTATTATGAAAATATGTGCTTTCACTGATATGTATTGTGTATAAAACATTCATATGTGATGTGTTGAAATGCTTACTTTAAAACTTATTGGTGTTTCTCCTTTTGAATTGCTTATTATAATCTATTCTTTTCATTTCTTGGAGTTAGTGTTTATATGATGATTCTTAAGTTACACATACTGTGTTATTTGTTTATATACGTCCCTTTTACCTTCATGTCCTCGTTTTATTTGTCTACATAATTTGTTATGAAATGATGAGTGAAAGCAGTGGGTTGTATTGTAATGATGCAACTATTAGAATAAAGTCCTCTGTTTATATGATTGCTAGGAACATGAAAAGAACAGTTTTTAGAAATAAAACATTTCTCTTTGGAAGGTAGAATGGAAATGGGAGAATTAGAAGAGCACAAAGATACTGATCAAACATCAGCATCAGCCCCAAACTTCACTTTTAGATAGTACAGGGATTCACAGCAAGTCAATGTCTTTTTGGATACTTTTTCCAGGTCTGTTTTCTCTAGCTCTCCAGTTATTTCCATGCTGCTATTCACAGTATCTTTTTATTCCACACAAAGTATCCAGAATAGTGTCAGAACTTTTCTTTACACCATATGTTTGTCTAAAATATCATCTATGTTAATACATATGGTTGTTTTACATAGCCACATAGTTTGAGCCATGCATAACTCTGGGAGATGATGTTTACATAGACTATGATATTAATTGCACACTCGCTCACCCCGAAGTTGTGCAGTGTTCAACCCACAGAATATAATGTGTTATTTTCTATTAACTCATAGCAGAATCCTCTAGTTGATAAAACATTGTCTCAGTTAAAATGTCGAGGAATTTGTGGGGAAATGTCCATACCTAGTAAATGTTTCTTGAAAACTAAAAATACATAAATCTTGACCTTTCTAAGAAGGATCTAAAAGGAAGGCAGACTTTCTGTGTTCAGTCTCTTTCTAACTGTATTTACTTTTGTCTTGAAGTTCTTCATTTTGATGATGAAAAAACAAAACAAAAAAACCTGACATCAGGAAAAGATTAGAATAAAAAGATTGTCAATTCTTGTATTCTTTTATACAGGGTAGGGTAAAAGTAAGTTTACAGTTGTGCATATGTGAAACACAGTTTATTCTTGTATTATTTTCTATATAAACAACTCTTGACCTACTTTTGCCCCACCCTGTATGTTGTTACTTTTCCTTTTATTCCTCACATATAGTCAACTATGTCAATAAAACATGTTTATCCATAAAATGACTAAGAAAATATTCTGGTCAATTCTTATCAACAGAGGTAAAAAAAAAAATTCACCTTTTAATATAACAATCAAATGAATATTTTTATAATTTTTTATTATCAGTAATATAGATTTAATCTTACAAGATACTAAGGCAAAGTCATGGTGAATAATATAAAGTGAAAATTTGATTTTAATCATCATAAAGTCTTGACTCTTCAATTTGTAGAATCATTTAGATGAATATCTAATTAATTCCAAGTTAAGGCATAGATTACTTTAACCTAAAAAAGTTTTAAAACTAATTTTTAATTTAATGAAAGTAGGTAAAATAATTTATCTTTTTTTTGTTTTTACTATGAAAATACTGAAGATATAGACATTTAAATTGTAGCTTGCTTGCTTACTGGCTATAAATTAGTATGCATTGGAAGGAATAAATTCAATGCCAAATGTTAGGAAAGAAAAGATTCAATATAAAAGAAAAATTAATGCTGAAATTAGAAGTAAACATTAAAAAAAATAGCAAGATGCTATAATGCTTTCCTTAAGCATTGGTTCATATGAGAGTCATAAGAGCCTTTGAAGTGAGCATTTTTTTACGCCCATTTAGGAGCTTGATTTTCTTTTCTAAGTTTATTTCCTCTACCCCTCATACACACACACATGCACACACACACACACACACATGCACGCGCACGCGCATTTAGAAAGAGAGAGATTTTAATGCTGTAGTAGCTTGCTTTGCAGATCTGTCAGTTACTCAACATGTTGCTGTTGGATACAGGCACATGGTTCTATATTGGTTCTATGGAGCATTATCTAATTTGATTCTCCTAAGATTCCAGGGAGAAACTCAGTATGTGTTACTATACCTGAGTTTGTTGCACACTGTTGCTCTGACTTTTTGTTTGTTTTAAATTCTGATTGTTCTGTAAACATCCAATGTTAAGTAGAAAGGCCTAATCTCCTTTTTCTTGTTATTCCAAAAGAAAGTATAGAATATAAAAAACATAAAATATAGAGTTCCAGCTACTCTGTGCCTTGATATAGTTGAAGTCTTGTGCCATTTTGGATGCATTCTAAATACCATTTTTAATTGTTATTACTAACACTTGAAATATAACTCCCATATTTTTCATTATCATACTCATCACACTGTATTTCCTTAGGCCACTGGAAAGGTCTCCTTAAAACTTATTGCTTGTCATTAGTTAATTTGAAGAAAATTTTAGAGATATAATTAACTAGAATAAAATAATATTTAAAAATCTATTACACAATCTTTTAGGGAATCATTTTTCCAAAAACTTTATTTATAAGAAAGGCATGCATAAAGATATTCACAAACATTAATAACCTTCACATTTGAGTTAAGAATTTAATAATGTCATACTCAATATTTCTATCTTAATTTTTCTTCATTGAATTCAGATAGGATTAATTAAAATCTCTATTCATGAGATTATTTTAATTTTTTTAATGCCATATTTTTGTTAATTATCTTTTGATCTTTCCATCTGTAAAATAAATGACATTCTAAAGTGTCGCAGAAATTGTGTGACTAAAATATTAAATTTTGAAAAATATGCAAAGTATCTGAAACCTGAAAAGTTATTCATATTTAGGAGCAATAGCTGATTGATTTATTTTCCTAAGTACCATGGATTAAGCTGGGTAGAATCTTAATCTAAGAAATATAGGCCCTTCTTTGAATCATAAAATTGGAAGGGGCCTTAAATGCCATCATTTGACCCTTACGTTATAGGTAAGGAAATAGTGAACCCAAGAGAATGGCTGTAGTTCAAACATTTACATATGGAACTGGAATAGAATTCAACTTTGCTATTCCTGTTCTAATTCTTATTTTCAGTGCTATTTTTCCCCCTTTGAATCAAAACAAAAATGTGAAAAATATATATCATATTACAGTGAAAGCATTATATCATCTTGTATCAATAGAGCACAGTGTGGTAAAAGGGTTACTGAGTCAGGAGATCTGAGGTGGACCCTCTCCAGCTTTCTTGAACAATTCAACGAACCTGTATGAGCATTATTTCTTCATCTGTCCAACAGATCTTATTTATAAAGTGGGCAAGAAGTTGAAATACTATTTGAAGCATTAAAGACTAGATTTTTATGTTCAGTATTCTTTTGTTGTTCAGTATACATTCATATGACCAGTGGGGTGTGTGTGTGTGTGTGTGTGTGTGTGTGTGTGTGTATGTGTATGTGCACATGCACGCACATGTGTATAAAATATAAATTTTAAGTAAACTTCATACATTATATAACTTCTCTGAAGCATGAGTCCTAAGGACATCAACATCAAAATGACTAGAATTGTGACCTAAGGGTCTGTGAGTCAATAAAGTCTGACATTAAAAGTGAACCAAGTTCTCTCTGTATTTGATAGTTCAATGTATAAGATTTCTTTTACTGGTTTGCTTTAATTGAATTACTGAAGAACATAATCAAGTTATCATTCTCCAAAATGATTTCAATAAGCAGAATTTACTATCTTTGTTCTAATTACATGTAGCAATATTAGAGTCTTAAACAAATGAGGTTCTCTCTTTCAACATTATTGATGATGCTGAAAGTCTGTTATTTGTTAGTACTTCCAAGAAAGCGCAAGAAAATGGCAGGAAACAACAGTGACTTTCAAACAAATGAACTCTATTGGTAATCAGTTTCTCATGGAATAAAATAAGTAGGATATGCACCTAAAACCTTTTATTTTATTCTAGCCACATATCCATATATAAAATAACTAGAAGCCACACAAATACAGCAGTATATTTCTTGATTACATTTCTTTTGAGAAAAATAATTGAATATAAGTAAAGGAGTTTTATCAAGAACAACAAAAATGTTAATTTTAAGAAAAAAGTAATGGAGGTACTAAGTAAACGAATAAGGATTTTCTAGAAAATTCTAGATAGAGTGATTAATTGATTTGAGTAGATTTTAATTAGACATTTGGGATGGTGTTCTTTTTAAAATTATTTGTACTGTGCATACTTTATACTGTTTTAACCCTTAAAATTTAAGATCTGTTCTACCCCCTAAAATGCTGTTTTCAGAGCACCACAGAATAACTTCTTTGGACAAAGGAAGCTGGTTGCTTGGGAACATCAATCAAACTGGCTATTTTAGAGTCAACTATGATTTAAGGAATTGGAGATTATTAATTGATCAATTAATCAGGAACCATGAGGTAAACTGGATTTACTTATCAAAGATCTGTTTTGATATGTGAACCTGCCATTTTAATCCTAAGTGATTCCACTTTTTTTCTGGTTGACCTCATAGGTTCTCTCCATCAGTAATCGAGCAGGCTTGATTGACGACGCCTTCAGTCTGGCCAGGTATGTTTTTCTGTGGATGTCCACAATAAAACTCACGCCCATACGACTTCCTCTAGCCCTGGCCAATGCATCTCAGTTGGTTGAATGTTGTCCTGTGCACCAAAAGGTCTTTGGTTTGATTTTTGGTCAGGCACACACCCAGGTTGTAGGTTTGAACCCTGGCTTGGATGCATACACGAGGCAATGGTCACTGTGAAACATCAATGTTTCTCTCTCTCCCCCTCCCTCCTCTCTCTCCAAAATCAATAAAAACATATTAGAAAAAAAAAAGACTTCCTCTAGTACCTAAATGGTATGTATGTTTGGAACAGTAAATATTTTAAAAACAATTTCTTACTCATAATTTTGGTGTTTGAAGATGAGTTATAATAGTGTCCCCAACTCTTGATCAATAGCAACCATAGGTTATTTCTGAGTCAGGAGGTTGATCATTTTTTTTCTGAAAATTCAGTTTAACACTCTGGAGATTAATATTCTCTTCCCAATTTTATTAATGAGTTCTACAAAATAACCATTGAGCAATATTTGATTTTTGATGGAAAATACCTTTAAGCTTCAGCATTTTTTTCTTGACATATACTGGTATATCTTTTTATAATGTTTGTGGAATTTAATTCATTATGAAAAATTTATGCTGCAAGATAGAAATAAATATTCCACAGAGTAAACCTGTTCTGCACAAAATATATATCAGTCTTATAGCAGAAGTCATTAATTGTACTAGTTGTAGTAATATTTGTTGTATTCATAATTGGATTTCTAATGTTAGAATCAGTTATTTCTTTAAATAATCATTAAATGCCATATTTTTGGTTGATTTTTAATTTTTACCTCTGTAAAATTCCTTGGAAATAATGTTGATCATAAACCCAAACTATTTACTTAATTTTAAGACTATTAAACTCATGCCTTTTAGTATTTTGTATTGTACATCTAACTACAGTTTTAATTTAAATAACCTGATATTCTAAGCTACAGATTAGGTCATGGGTAATTTTTACTACTTACCTGGTTTTCACGATTTATCACATTTTCTCCTATGATAATTGTAAAACCAGTTAAATATGTCTGTGCAGATACAAACATATAGCTTATCTTAGTTAAAGGCATTGTTTTATACATGGGGCCTGAAACTGCTTTCACAATTTGTGGTTACAGTTAAATTTTAGTTCTCTTCCACGCATTAACAATTATATCACGCCTTAATAGCATTCTAATTCATTAAAACCAATGGGCTTAAACATCAAAGACTTAATAATGACTGTGATAGAAGACAAAGTTGAGGGTCAGGTTACAGAGGTTGGTTTTTGTAAAAAGAAATAACATGGAGGGAAGAACACATAAAAATGGCAAAGAAGAAATTTTAGAAACTCTCAAAAAATAAAGCCCCAAAACTCTGATCCTTGCTTTTCTGTTATCACTAAAGAAACCAAGAACCATTACTAATATGTTCTCTTACTTGATGAGTGATACTGTATCAGTGCCTTGTTCTGATCAGTCGTGTCGAGTTTCAAGTACAAAACTGCCTACTCATTGAATGGCAAATCTAAAGGCATGCTATCAGCAAGGAAGTTTCTAATGAAATCATACCAGGTGAATGTAGTTGTTTAATGAGAACCAGGGTAAATGAGGGGTGTTCTGTAACACAGCACCATCTAGTTGGGCAAAAATTTAGAAGTAATAGAGGTGAAGGAAAGACTACTGAGATAGTGATCTGTAGAGATAATGATTAAGATGTAGCTTTTAGCCCTGGCCAGTTTGGCTCAGCGGTTAGAGCGTCAGCCTGCGGTCCACAGAGACCCGGGTTCGATTCCCGCTCAGGGCATGTACCTTGGCTGCAGTTTGTCCCCGGCCCTGGTTGGGTCGTGTGGGTGGCGGCCACTCGATGAGTCCCTTTCACATCGATGTTTCTCTCTCTTCCTCTCTCTCCTTCCCGCTCTATCTGAGTGAAAAATGGAAAAATGTCCTCGGGTGAGGATTAAAAAAAAAAAAAAAAAAAAAAAAAGATGTAGCTTTTACTCTACAGAAAGATATGAAGACTTTGAAGAAAGAATAAAGTATGAATGTGAAGATTATTTTGACATAGAAATTTAGATAAATCATTAAGCTAGAAAGAGAATATTTAATGTAACATTGCACTGAGAGAGAGAGAAAGATAGGTGATAGATAGATAGATTGTTTGGGATCTAAAAGAGAAATAATGTCACTAGCTAGTAAGTCTTAAGCACTTATAAGGTTCCAGACACTGTTCTGTTTTACATATAGTTATTTGATTAGTTCACACAAAAATTTTATGAGATAAGTAGATATGTATTATTATTGTTCTCATTTTATAGGTGAGAAAGCTATGGCTCAGAGAGGTCATGTAACTTGACGAAAGAGGCACGCAGCTAATAATTGATGGGGCTAGGGCTTCATCCATGTGGTCTGGCTAATGAGCCCATGCTGTTGTATATCTGTCTATCCTATCTCTATCTCTGTCTCTGTCTCCATCTCTGTCTCTATTTCTATCTATACCTACATCTATATCTATCTATTTGTATCATGTATCTATGTATCAGCAGTGACATTATTTATTTTAATAAAAGAGCCAGACAATATAGAAAGATTGAGGGGAGCCCTGGCCGGTTTGGCTCAGAAGTTACAGCATCGGCCTGCGGTCCAGAGAAACCCTGGTTTGGCCCCCGCTGATGGCGCGTACCTCTGTTGCAGTTTGTCCCTGGTCGTGCGGGTGGCCGGGTGGCAGCCACTCAATGTGTCCCTTTCACGTCAATGTTTCTCTCTCTCTCTCTCTCTCTCTCTCTCTCTCTTCCTCTCTCTCCCTTCCACTCTATCTGAACAAAAAATGAAAAAATGTCCTCGGGTGAGGATAAAAAAAAAGAAAGACTGAGGGAATTCGAAACAATAGTTTATATGAATCCTTATGGATTTGAAATGACAATAAGCAAGCAAATAAGTAGTGATAT
Organism: Molossus molossus; assembly: GCF_014108415.1. Lineage (NCBI taxonomy): Eukaryota > Metazoa > Chordata > Mammalia > Chiroptera > Molossidae > Molossus > Molossus molossus. The sequence goes on along the minus strand of NW_023425345.1, from coordinate 60,635,266 downwards.
CTTAAAGACAGAAGACGGAGGTTGAAAAGAAAAGATCTTTTGATTCATCTGCTCTAAACGATAAAAGTTATTTTTAAATGGAATATTTTATTTAATTTATGTGCATGAATTATTTATTTTTCAAAAATTAAATTCCTGTTGAGTAAGTCAGAACATTGCTTTCAATGCTAACTGTGGAAGCCTTACAAGTTTCAAGTAAACAATTTCATTATCCTTTATACATATTAACCAGGAAAATAGCAAATCTCATTGGATATATATTAACATTTCCTTTACTGATCATAAGACAATTTTGCTATTAGGATGCAAGTAAAGGAATACAAAATCAGGTGTATTCAGGGATGTGCCCTGCACTTACTTGGTTAACAGTTGTTCATGTATTCTAGTACACGTTTCATAGGTTTGCTACTAATCTGCATCAAACTTCCTTCAGTTTCTACAACACAGCATGCTCTATTTGGCTTCTTAGATAACAAGTAGAAAATAGCAAATATTTATTAAAACATATCCTAGGTATTTTACTAAGGCTTTGATAAATGACCTTGTTCAAACGTCTTTGTAAGCCCATCGAGCAGGTGTGATGGCTACAGCCATTTTACAGCTGAGACGTGGAGGTGAAGAGGTTAACTCGCTGACTCAGGTTGGACAGCTTTTAATTGAGGTGTGCGGGGCTGGGATTGAAGAGTGGCACAATCTAGGACCACAAGTCAGAGTGACTTTGCCCATTATATGAAATTTCTTTCTACCTTCATCTCACTTCTCTGTCAGGAATATTACTAGTCACTCAAAAATTTTTATTTCACTTGCATTCCCTAACTGAAGCCTTGGCTGTCCTCCCCAGTAAGAGAAAGGTGATATCCTGAAGACCTCTGTTATAGCTGTTGTCACTTTGTAGCTCAACCATTCACCTTTCTGGGTCCCTGATGATTCTTGGATGATCATAAATACAAGACTGTGTCTCGTTCTTGTCTTGCTACTGCCTAACTTAATATTTGGTTCAGGATTTGGCCAATATATATATTTGTTCCATAAATTGATGGTTAATTATTAGTTATCTGAACTATAAATGTTCATGCTATTTTTGTGCAATTAAATAAAAATATTCTAGGTATTCTTTTAATGGTTGTTTTTAAAATATAAATACCTCATGAATGCATTCTAATTGTACAGCATTAAAACAAAAGAGAAATAGCCCTGGCTGGTGTGACTCAGTTGGTTAGGTATTGTCCCATGCACTAAAAGGTTGCCAGTTCAATTCTCTGTCAGGGCACATGCCCAGGTTGTGGGTTTGATCCCTAGTTGGTGTACATGCAGGACACAGCCAATCGATGTTTCTCTCTCACATCAATATTTTTTCTCTCTCTCTTCCTCTCTCTCTAAGAAAAAAAAACAAAAACATATTAAAAAAAACTAAAAAGAGAAATACAATGTGAAATTTTTCTTTCCCTCCCCTACCCTGTCAACACTTCACCCTCCTTACAGGTAAAATTATTATTTTATCTGTATTAATCTAGCAATTTTTTCTTTACATTTTCAAACAGTTTATTTATTTATTTTTTTACATGAACATAATATATTCTGTTCTCTGATTCATTTATAAAAATAAGTCTGGGGAGATTTATTCTATTGTTTCTGATTTTTCATTATAATAATCAAGACTGCAGTGAGCATCCTTGAACAGTCTTTTGTTGTGCATATATGTATTTTTATACAATTGAATCCTGCAAGTGGAATATTTGGTTCAAAAAGTATAAAACTTTTAATAAATATTGCAAATTGTATTCCAAAGACTTTCCCAGTTTAACCTCCATCAACTTTGTATAAGAGGGCTCAGTTCCCTCAAACCCACCATAATAATGAAGAGCATATCTTTTACATTTTTGACAGTCTGCAGCAAAAATACATTTTTGAAGTTGTTACAGTACTAGTTAAATTAGCTTGTGCATCTTTTCTATATATGCATTTTCTATATATATATATACATTTGCAATTTATACATTTTTTTCTGTTGTGAATTGTTACCTGGTTATAAAAAGGAAATAGGAAAACTGAATAGAAGACAGGTGAGATGTTTCTCCTGCACTATTTTCCTATAGATTTTGGGTTTTTTGGATAGTAACCCTTTTTATAACACGCATTTTTTTTTTTTTACAATATTTTCTCTAGATATTATGTCCATTTTTTTAAAACTTTGTGGTGTATTTCATCATTCAAAAGTTTTAATTTGTATGTCAAGTCATTTCTTTTACAGCTTTCTGGTTTGCTGGCTCTATTTCACATAGAAGATATTTTCTATCTGAAGATTTTGGAAATATTCCTTTTATTTCTCACTACTTTGTTTTTACGCTTCAACCCTTCCTTCTCAAATTCATTTTTATGTATAGAATGGAATTGGGGTCTAATTTTCTTAACATTAATGCATTTATAACCAATCATGTCAATCCTATTTATTTAAATGGCTTTCCTTATTCATAGATTTGAAATGATAGCTTTATCTTAATACAAATGCTCATATTTTAGGGAATTGTTTTGATTCTGCTTTAGTATTCTCTTTATTTATTTTTAACACTAGTGCCATATTGTTCTAACTAATTTAGCATTATAGTATGTTATGTTTCACAAAGTATTCTCTTGTCCTTGTTCAAAATCTTATATATTTTCTCTTAAATATAATTTTTAGAATCAGTTTGACAAAGCCCATTGAAAATCCTGTTATAGTCATAACTGAATATCACTGAATTTATAAATTAATTTTTTAATGATTAATGTCTTTTCCAATGTTAGCTTTCCAGTACCAAAACATATTATTTCTTCCTATTTATCCAGGTCCATCAGTCAAGGTCTTTGATTTTATGTACATAGGTTGTGGTAATGCCATATTATTTCCTGATTTTAAAAATGATATTTGTTTCTATAGGAAATGACATTGCTTCTGCACTTATATTCTAATTTTCATTGCTGGTATATATGGAATCAATTAATTGAGTGCCTTGCAAATGTCATTATATATTTTTTTGAACTTTGAAATTATTGACTAAAATGCCTACATTTCTTGTTGTTGGTTGGTGTTTGTGGTTTTTATTTGTGTGTTTGTTTTAAGAAAGAGTTGTTAGATTGAGAGATATAAAACTGAACCAGGTGCATTCCTTGTTTTCAATGAATTCAAAGTCTAATATTTTCACAGGGAAAATACACTATGACAATGTGTATATCTATGACACATTGAACGATAGTATGTACATGAATAAAATATTATGAAAGTATTGGGAAGTGAAGAATTAATGTGTCTTAGGAAGATTTTGGAGCACATGATATAGGGAATAACATTAGAAGAATGAAAATTGACTATGGAAATCCATTAAAGGCTTAGAGGCAGGAGAATAAGAGAAGAAAAAAGTCTCAACTAGAGGATGGGCCTATGACAGGAGAACTATTACGACAGTAAGGCTCATGCCACAACTCAGGTACAGCAGAGATTTGAGGAGTGGAATTGGCAGCTAGATAAGGTAAGAACTCTTACTGAAGTTATGAGCTTAATATGTGATGGAAACTGGAAATTTGAAAGATTTACAAGAGGAAATACAGTAACCACTGGATTTGGATATTTAATACTATTAACGTGCTCTGAGTACAGTTTTAAAAAGCTGTAAAAGTATGCATCACTGGATTGTGGACCTGTGTGGTATTTTGTTTAAAATAGTAAAAAATGCATGAAAATAAATTGGATAATCTGTCCATATCCAAAATAGTTCCAGCGATAAATCAGCATCATCATCATCACCATCATCATCCTGGCCGTGGATAGTACTTACACTGATTGATTTATTTAGTCACCACTTTCCTGGAGAATTGAATTATGCAGAACACATGTCAATTTAGTGCATTATTAATATCATCACATATTTGTTTGGCCTGTGTAGCGTATTTTAAAAATTTCTTTCATAGACTGTTCCATTAAGAATCCAATCACTTACAAAGCCTTAACAAGCACAGATTATTACAATTTAGTTTGCCAACTTGGTTAAGGAATAAGATAGAAGTTATTTCTTTTAAATATTACTGTCTTCTTAGCAAAAAGCATAAGGACCTATATCTGGAGATTGTGAATATCACACTTAGAAGTGCTCTGTGACTGGTGAGCAGTTATCATTAGTGCTTACTACATGTTTGATGAATTAAAAAATTAGCCCTGACCCGTTTGGCTCAGCGGTTAGAGCATCGGCCTGCAGTCCAGAGAGGCCCGGGTTTGGTTCCCACTAAGGGCACGTACCTTGGTTGCAGTTTGTCCCCGGCCCTGGTTGGGTGGTGCGGGTGGCAGCCACTCGATGTGTCCATTCACGTCGATGTTTCTCTCTCTCTCTCTTCCTTCTGCTCTATCTGAACAAAAAATGAAAAAATGTCCTCAGGTGAGGATAAAAAACAAAATTTAATAAGTACATTTTTATCTACTTGTTTTAGCATTTATAAATCTGAGACATATTAAGAAAACTGGAAATCCAGTACATAAGCCAGTGAATATACAATGGATCCAGAAGAGGCAAGGTATGAGAACATCCCAAACCTACCCTTACATAATATTTTTGTTTCTGAGCCGTGGTTTCAGGACTGGTAGCATTTTAAAAATCAACATAACAATGTCTTTAAGCTGAGTCATAGTAATCGGTTTCTTCGGGGACTTCTTTCATCATGCCATTTACTAGAAGTTCTGTTTCTCCTAGTTGGCTCACTGAATCTCGCTTAAAGTTTTTCTCGCAAATTATGTGTTGATCATTCCTTCACTCGTTGCAGAAAATAGCAGCCGGATGTGTCTGAAAAGCAACTGCACCAATTCAGCTGGGCTGGATGAGGAGCTGCTTTTCCTACTTTGATAGCTGGTTGAATGTGTAATGTGCTGACCTTTCAGAGATGAAATGGAGAAGGAATGACTTAGAAACATTTTGAGAGAAAAACCTTGGCAGACTGGATGTTTTGTCCTGATTCTACCACTCTGTTAGGGTGATAACGAGACCACTTCACTTCGGCGGAGTGTTGCAATGCAAAACCTGATTAAGGGTCAGTGTACCTCTGACACTGTCTACTGCTTTATAAATTCCAATTTTATGACGGATGTTTAGTTTGTGAATTCCTTCTTCAATCTCCACCTTTTTACTTTTGAAGTACTATATAATCTTAGCATAAACATTTTTCTTTCTCAGTGGTACTTTATAATAAAATCATGACATGTATTAATAATAATAGATTGCTGAGAACACTGATTAAAGTGTATTTTATATTGTACTCACTGGCATGAAGAGAAGGGTGATTCTTTGGCTGTTTGTATTAGACTCACTTGAGAGAAGTATTTATGCAATTATGTTCTTACTTATCTTTTGTTAAGCCACCCTCATGTGTATGCTAAAAGATTACAAATAAATATGAAATTCTGAAACTGACAAATTTATTTATTGCAAATAAGATTTATTGTTGGCTATATGCTTTCAATCTTCTGCCACTGACCAGGAGGTCTTTAAATTAGCTCATAGTCACCTTTTCAGCCTATCTAACCAATACACATGTTTTCATGAACAGGGTCTCACAGTGAGTTCCTTTGGGAACTTTGTGGCTATCCCCAAAAGATCACGATGTTTCTCACATCTCTGCAACTAGGATTCCAACAATCTATTTGTCACCAACTAATGCTCCTCTTCAAATATACAAAAAGTTACCTTGAAGTCCTCTCTTTTTTCATATTTTTTTTTGCATGCAATTACTTAACAATTCATATCCAAAAGGCCTCTAGATTTGTCTTAGTTTATACAACACTTTGCCAAAGGTAAATGTTAAAAATAGTTTGAAAGCATTTTCAGAACATTTCACTGTAATGAGCTGGGAGTCATCAGCTTTCTTTCTGTGATACCGCAGGAAAAGACTCAAGTATATGCCTGAATTTTCAAGCTACACTGTTCTTTCAGGCATACACTTGTTTGCCCAAGGTTAGAGAGGGAGGTAACATGTTCCCTTGAGCTGCAAAATTTAGAATCTTTTGAGAGTGGAATCTCAGGCATTGCCCTTGGGATAAAGATTTAGGGGGAGTACCATACCGGGTACTTCTGGGAAGTGCAGACCTCCCGAGGCACTGAGGGCAGGCCTGTGGCTCTTGGAGATGGCAAACTTTCTTGGAGACTTAAATTGTACTGCCTTAAATCAAATGCAAATGTGTGACCTTCTGGTGTCGGCTTTGTGTTTCAGCTCTGTAGGTGAAATGTTTTAAAATTGATGTCTAATGTCTGAGAGTGCTGAGTAAAAAGTATGAGAGAGATATTTTGACATGGTTCTGCAGATTTGATCCATCTGCATAGCAAACAGCCTTCACTCTGAGTTACCAAATTGTGGGTGATGTTTGTAGGTTATGTGGGTTTGCATGAACCATCCTTTAAAAAGAATAAGTAGTCTACATTTCCAAATGCAAGCACAGATTTGTTTGAATAGGTATGTCTATATTTATGCTTTTTAGCATCTCACAACTTCAAAACCATTTGATAATTCACATTGTGGTTAGTACTGTCTGGTCATATTTGACACAAAACTGTGATTTTAAAAAATTCTCTAATTGTTTTGAAACAGCCTGAGATTTCAGGAGAATTTACTCTAGAATCTCTGAGCTCCCCAAGAATTTGAAATACATGCCTGTTCACAAATAATTTAAATTATTTAGCTAGAACTCCCTCCAAAATGGTAATTTATACCACCAACTTACTTGGACAGATATTTGTAATATATTCTTTTAACATAAAAGACCTAGTATGTCATATCATCTTAGTGTTTCTCCTTTCATGAATTGGAGTTATCCCTTCTGCTGCTCGAAATCTCTGCATATTCAGAGATACTTTGAGCGTGATCTGAGAGACCACCTACATCAGAATCACCTGAGATGATTTGTGAGAAATTCCTGGGAGTCTGCATTCTATGCAGCACTTCATGGGATTCTGACAAACACAACAACGTGGAAACCACTGCTCTTGAGGCAAAGAGGGTGTTTATAACATTAGTGTAGACAGACAGGTGCTTCTCTGATGCTCCAAGGCCTGAGAAGCATCCTTAACAATTGTATGTATGGATTTCTTAGGATCTTAGAGTCATGAGCTGATCATTCAACAGTCAAGGTATCAGGGAATCCAAAATACTTCTTTATTCTTACTCTTAAATATGGTATCATTTCAGATATGTTATCTGATACCTGTCAACATAACTCATAATGTGGGTGTCTCAAAAATGTTCCCAAGCATGCAAAGGTACTGAAACGTTCTGATGTCTTTAGTAGACACGTTTACTTTGAAATGAGCACACTGGACATGTCAATCATGCATGTGCAGATTGAACTTCAAGGTGTTCAGTAGTTTCCCTGGTGAAAGGCATGGCGGAATTTTCTTGCAACTTAATCTGGCATCTAAACCCGGAATATTCTGCTAATTTATTGACAATACAAATAGGCAGAAATAGTCAAGTTAGCTACTGCAAGTGTTAACTGAGAGAAGCATATTTAGGTTTTGTGATGATTATTTAATGTTCTTTGAGGGAATCAGGAACTTAGAAAAATAAAGGGAAGAAGAGTAAATAGGTTCTTTCAGCAAGGATTCATTGATAAAAAAGAAAATAAGGGTTTGTGGTAGATATGTAGAAAAATTAAATGAATCCTCTGCCATTTGGATTAATATTAAAGTCTAATTTTCACACACAGAATTCTTTCATTTTTTTAAACTTATCTTTATTGTTGAATGTATTATAGATGTTCCTCCTTTTTCTCCTATTGACCCCCTCCTCCCCGCTCCCGCCCTCAATCTGCCTTTCCCCACACTGCTCTCTGTGTCCATTGGTTATGCATGTAAGTTCTTTGGTTTCTTTCTTCCCATCCCCTACCCCCTTCCCTTTGAGGTTTGTCAGTCTAACAAATAATTTGTACTTCTTAATCCCTTCACCTTTTCCACCCATTCCCCTAACCCCCCTCCCATCTGGCAACAAACAAAATGTTCTCTGTATCTATGAGAATGTTTCTCTTCTGCTTGTTCATTTTGTTTGTAGATTCACTTGTCGATAGATATGTATTTATTGCCATTTTGTTTGTTCATATTTTTTATCTTTTTCTTCAAAAAGACCCTTCAGCCCTGGCCGGTTTTGCTCAGCAGTTGGAGCTTTGGCTTGCAGTCCGGAGAGACCCGGGTTTAGTTCCTGCTAAGGGCACGTACCTCGGTTGCAGTTTGTCCCCGGCCCTGGTTGGATCATTTGGGTGGCAACCACTCGATGTGTCCCTTTCACGTTGATGTTTCTCTCTCTCTCTCTTCCTCCCACTCTGTCTGAACAAAACATCTAAAAAAAAAAGTCCTCAGGTGAGGATTAAAAAAAAAAAAAAGACTTTTCAACATTTCATATAATAATGGTTTGGTGGGGATGAACTCCTTTAGCTTTTTCTTTTCTGGGAACCTCTTTATATGGCCATCAATTCTAAATAACAGCTTTGCAGGATAGAGTAATCTTGGTTGTAGGTTCTTTCTTTTCATCATTATGGATATTTCTTGTCACTCCCTCTGGCCTGCAAAGTTTCTTTTGAGAAATCAGCTGACAGTCTTATGGGAACTCCCTTGTAGGTAAATAACTGCTTTTCTTTTGTTGCTTTTAAGATTCTCTCTTTGTCTTGAAACTTTTGCATTTTGATGATGATGTGTCTTGGTGTGGGCCTCTTGGGGTTCATCTTGTTTGGGACTCTCTGTGCTTCCTGGACTTGTATATCTGTTTCCTTCACCAAGTTAGGGAAGTTTTCTGCCATTATTGTTTCAAATAGATTTTCGATTTCTTGTTCTCTTTCTTCTTCTTCTGGCTCCCCCAAGATGCAAATGTTGACATGCTTGAAGTTGTCCCAGAGGCTCCTTACACTGTCCTCATTTTTTTGGATTCTTTTTTCTTTTTGCTGTTCTGATTGAGTGTTTTTTGCTTCCTTACATTCAAAATCGATGGTTTGCTTCTTGGCTTTACCTACTCTACTATTGAATCTGTGTAAATTATTCTGTATTTTAGTTAGTGCCTTCTTCATTTCTGACTGTTCCTTTTTTATGCTCTTGAGGCCCTCACTAAGTTCACTGAAGTTCTCACTAAGTTCATTAAGCATCCTTACAAGCAGTGTTTTGAACTCTGCATCTCTTAGGTTGCTTATCTCCATTTCTCTTAGTTCTTTTCCTGGAGTTTTTTCTGTTCTTTCATTTGGGACCTGTTTCTTTGTCTCCTCATTTTGGCTGCCTCCCTGTGTTCGTTTCCATGTATTAGGTAGAGTTGCTATGTCTCCTGCGCTTCCTAGGGTGGCCCATGGTAGTAGGTGTCCTGTAGGGTCCAGTGGCACAGCCTCCCTGATCTCCCAGCTGTGCCCTCGAGGTACACCCCTCGTGTGGACTTTACACCCTTCTGTTGTAATTGAGTCTTGCTTGCAGTCTCAATGTGGCTTCTTCATTAATTCCGTAATTGTAGGACTTCCATTCAGCTTGATTTCAGGCAGTTTAGACTGATAGTTATTCTGTAGTTTAGTTGTAACTTTGATGTGGTTGTGGGAGGACACAATACTGTGTTGACCTATGCCTCCGTCTTGACCTGAAGTCTTCTTTCATTTTTATTATGACAAATTAAATGATAAAGAAATAGTTAAAATAGGAATATATAAATATATGTATTAATGCAGGTTTTATGCTAGAGTAATTACTTCCTGCTTTAAGTTGTCTTATAATGTTTTTCTGCCTTAGTGGTGAGATTCATGGGGGCCTTCTATACTCTTCTTTCCTAACAAACATACTAATCAGCCCGTGAGAAAGTAAAGAACTGTTCATGTGTTTTTCTGCCAGAATTTTTAAAATCTATTTTGGGCTTCAACGGTTGTTTACCAAAGGTAGTAGTGTTACCTCAATAAGGAAACTAGAATAAAGATAAAGAAATATAGGTATTTTACATTAGTTTCTAGTTGGCATGAAAATTTGAATGTTTTATTTTTATATTTGAAGAGGCAATAATTTTGGGAAGAGGGAAAGGAAATTTAGTTCCTACATTTTGTGCCATGAAGGTGAGTGATTACTCAAATTAACAGGCATTTTTTTGCATATGTGGCAAATCTTCAAGCCTTGGGAGATGAATTGAAATACATGATGTTCTCCTTAATTTTGTGCAATGTAAACTATTCCACGTGGAATGCTTCAAGTGTCCTACATGGAATCGAGTACTGGTGAAGAGGCCTTCACTATTTTGGGTGCAAGAAAACATCAGATTAGCAAAACTTGACTCATTGCAACTGTGCCAAAACCAGTTTAATGTTATGTAAAGACAGAATGCAGGGCCACTCAAAAGCTAAAAAGTAGTTCTGGGCCCTGCAGAATCAGTCCTCATTTGAATCGCAGATTGGAGTCTTCCTAAACCGGGAATGGCCTGGAGCACAGTTGATTCTTGCCTCTAAAGGAAGGTAGGCAGAGGTTTCCAGTTGCTCAGCTGCTTCATCTAATTAGGATCAGCATTAAACAGAAGTTCAATATCAACTCTCCAGGTCACCAGGTGGTAGAACTAACCAGAAGTGGAAAAAAAGAGTTTGTAATAAGAAAGAAAATGTTAGTCTAGCAGTCTCTATATGTGACAAATTCAACTAAGGGTAATAGGCCCTGAAGAGAATAATGACTGAGTATCAGAGAGTGTTATGTGGATGTGAACTTGAAGACATTCTAAATTAGTGCAGGGTTTTTGGGAATGCTGTCAGAAATGCCAAAATAGAAAGAACACTATGTGAAAATTAGTTGTTTTTGCATTCCCCGTGTGCAAATGTATTGGAAATTAATTGCATAAGCTGAGGGCAAGATCATGAATTCTATCCATGCCGTATCAGGGGAAATGTTACTTCTCCTTTTGAACTGATAGTGAAGCTCAACTAATTACAGAAATATAGTTACTATGCAAAGCAATTAGGCCCCTGGCCTCCTATCTTACTATACTTTTTAATATCTATCTTTGTAGAGTTTCTCAGGTTTTCTATTACCATTTTAAAAATGTTGCTGCATTCTGTTGAATTTTGACATTGACATTTATTTTTTTAGGATGTGAGGAGTTGAGAAATCCATATGAAAATTTGTGTTTCAATAAATGCAAAGTAATTGTAGGGTATTTCAATAAATTACATACACAGTGTGAATGTTAATGAGTTTATTGACAGGTAGCTGGTTGATACATGGATTGAAGGGTAGTTGGTAACAAAGACAGAGCCATGATGCTTACTTTATGTTATGATGAAGTCACTATACTTGGCCTCAGAAAGATTATTTTTAATTTAATATGAGAAAAGTCATATAGAATTTAAAAATGTGATAATCATAGCTGAGATTTAGTTTAAATAAATTCAAGTAATTTTCTTGGTGAAAGGAAGCTATTACTGATTTAAATATTTTCTACACATGAATTATATGCTAAATAATTATCACATGTAATAATAGAAGTTTACAAATGTTTGATAAGTAAATTTTCCAATATTCACCTACTTTAAGATATGCCAAATTAAAAGGTAAGAACATATGTTTTTTATTTGTTAGTTTATCTTTCGGCATTAGAACTAGTCATGAAATCTCTCAATAGTTACTTGGTTTATATATGCTGTTGTCATCCAATATCTATTTTTCATTGCAGATAAGTTAATCAATTTATACAATGCTATACATGGTATTGTCCTTATTGTCTGCAGATAAGTGATATAATAATATCTTTCACAAACAGGCTAAGTGAAAAGTACTTCAAATGCTTTTAGTGGGTTAATTTTAATTTTTGATGCTTATTTGTAAGAATAATTCACAAATGGAACATTCTATAGTACAAAGTTAGTCAGCGATATTTCTAGTTATATAATAGAAGCATTTTACATTTGAAAAACATGGGGGTTAAGAATATATGCAGATAGGCTGGAAATACGATCCCAAGTGGCCTATATACCATGTGACAGTTAATTTATTAGACAAATATTCAATAAACACTACTGGGTACCAGACACTGTTATAGATTATTAGAGTGAATAGCAGTGAATAGTGAGCTCAAGTTCCTGCTTCATAGAGCTTATATTACAGTGGAGACTGATTAAATTCACATTATTACACAAATAAATATCTATCAGATGGCACTTCTTTTAGAGTAAATAAATAATAAAGCAAAGAATGGAAGTGTTTGGACCTGGGGTACAAAGAAGGAGTTTATTTTTGATATGGTGGTCAAGGAAGCTCTCACTTTTCAGTTGGTATTTGAGCAGTGACCTAAAAGAAGTAAATAAAGGAGTCATCTGGAAGTAGAGCATTCTAGACAGAGGATAGCAAGTGCAAAGGTCCTGAGGTAGATTTTGGTTGACATCTTCAAGGGAAAGGAAACAGATGGATGAGTCTCTAACGGAGTAAGGGGCATTCTATTGTAAGAATTCGAGATTTTGTTCAGAGTGAGAGGGAAAGTCATTACAAGGGTTTTGAACAGAAGAGTGATGTGATCAGACATGTTTTTAAAGGATCACTCTGGCTGATCTATTGAGAATATACTATGAGGGAACAGTGTGGAAGCAGGGAGCCCAGTTTGAAGGTAATCAAGACAAACTCTGTTAAGAGAGATATTAAAAACCATACTATGGTTATTTATCTGGTGAAGAACAAGAAATGTCCCAGAGTACCTTGATAGCTTTCTGAGTGGCAGAGGTTTACATACTAGAGTTACATATATTTTCCTGGAAAATAGCTAGTCATTAAGCAGTAATAGCATGAAGAAATAGACATTGGTATCTTTTAAGCATTTGGGTTGCTACCAGTTTTAGCATGTGATGAACAATGCTGCTGTGAACCTTTGCATATGCATCTTTGTATAGATGTATGTTTTTCTGTCTCTTAGTAAATACCTAGGGGTGGGCTTGATGGGTTGTACGGTAAGATTTCTTAACTAGATACTACCATAGTGTTTCACAAAGTGCTGGACCACTTTGCATTCCCACAAGCAACCTATGACTATTCCTTTTGCTTTGCATCTTTGCCAACCACTTAGTATTGTCGACCTTTTTAATATCAGCCATTATGTTTTGTGTAGAGTGTATCTTATTGCTATTGATTTAATTTTCACTTCTCTGATGTTCAATGATGTTGAGAATCTATTCATGCACTTATAAATTTGTTAAATATTGTGAGACAAGCACATTAGTCAGATATATGTTTGCAAATTTTTCTCTCAGTTTGTAGTTAGAATTTTTATTTTCTTAACATGCCTCTCAGTATTGAAAGTTTTCATCTTTATGAGATTCATTTTATTGTTTCTTTTATAGCTTGTGTTTGTATATACTGTTTAAGATATCTATACTAAATCCAACAGTACAAAGTTTTTCTTCTATGTTTTTGAGAAGATTAAGTTTATCTCTTTTATGTGATTCTATGACCCATGTTTAGTTACATGTCATGTATAATGTAAGGTAAGGGTTAAGGTTAATTGTTTCTATGCAGACATTCACTTGTTTCAACACGATTTAGTTAAAACACTTATTTTTCCACCAACTTTCCCTGGTCTTTGTAAAAAAATAACTTGACAGTATATATATTGTTAATCAATTTTTTGGACTCTACAGACTGTTTCATTGATCCACATACTATCTATCACTATATCGATAACACACTATCTTGATTACTGTAGCTTTACAGTAAGTCTTTTAGAGTTTTGTTTGTGATTACTTTGAAAATATAAATCAATTTGAAGAGAATTGTCATCTTAATAATATCCATGTCTATGACATATCTCTTCATTTTTTTAGGTCTTTTAAAGTTTTCTTTTGCAATGCTTCATAGTTCCAGTGTATAGGTCTTAAACTCTGTTAATAAATTCATTCCCTCATTTTTCTCTTTTATGTTATTGTAAATGAAGTTTTTTTTAACTTTACATTTGACATGCTGTATATATGTATTAGTATCTATCTATCTATCTATCTATCTATCTATCTATCTATCTATCAATCATCTATCATCTATCTATCCCCAACTGTCTACATCAGTGATTGACAAACTATGGCCCATCAGCCAGTTACCTGCTTTTGTAAATGTAGTTTTATTGGAAGACAGCCATGCCCATTTATTTATGTTTTATATTGTTTATAGCTATTCTAATGCTACAAAGGTGTAAAATTGAATATTTGCAACAGAGATTGTGTGGCCTACAAGCCTAAAATATTTACTATCAGGCCCTTTAAGAAAAAGTATGCCAATTGTTTCTATCTAGAAATACACTTGAAGTGTGTGTGCATGTGTGTATTGTATTTTTGAATGTGATAGAAATATTTATTGTCCTTTCATTGTTATGAACAATAGCATTATATGTCCTATTTTTGAACCTTCTGCAAATTTATCTTAAGACTTCATAAAAATTGATCTTTTCACATTTTCATATTCTACCTTATATCCTGCAACCTTGCTAGGTTCACTATTATTTCTCATAGTTTTTTAAATACTTTCCTTAGGGTTTTCTATAACATCAGCTGGAAATAACAATAGTTTTACTTCTTCCTTGCTAATCTTTATTCATTTTATTTCTCTAGCTTAATAAAATAATTTAGAAATGCTCTCTAATATTGTATTGCATGGGTATATATACCATAATTAACTTAAGTATATTTATATTATTGGAAATGTATGATGTTTCCAAATTTTTAGATGAATAATTTAAAAAATATTTTTGTACATGCAATTTTTATTATTTATTAATTGTTTGCTAAGATGTATTTTTGGAACTTTGATTATTGATTTTATCATTATAAACATGGTTAAAATCATTGAAACAAATTGTCAAGTTATCATTAAAAAGGGGCAACTTTCTCTCAAAAAGAAAATGAGAGTTTTTTTTAGTATGGTCAATTTTTAAAATTCATGTTATTAATTCAGTTTTTATATTATTCTTTTCCCTAGACCAAAATGAGTTTTAAAATAATTATTTAAAAAAATAATTGCTCCCTCTTCTTTAATTTTTAGTTTAGAAAATTATAGTGGTTAAGATCATTGATTCTAGAATTAAATATGAATATTAGCCCTAGCTCCAACAAAAAACGTAACCTTGAGCAAATTACTAACTTTTATTCTTAGTTTCCTAATTATAAAATGTGGATAAAAGAGTATCTACATCTGAGTTTTATTCTGAATATTAAATGAGACAATGTAATTAGAACATTCTATATGGCCCTAGTCCTGGTAAGTGCTGAATCAGTATTTCCTCTTATTATATAACATTCTATGACAGAGCACAATCACAGTCAGAACATTCAAGGGACATCTGATATTGATCTGAGATTTAGAGCTAGAAAAGTAGTTAATCCAGGATATGCCCTGTGATCTTTAGTTTTACCTCAGTTTAAAACAAATTATTCAGAATTTATTTTATTGGACATGTATACCAATATACCCAAGTATAAATGTATACCCAAATTTGAATCTGAGTCCATTTATCTTAATTTGTCTTCCTCTATAATATAGTCTTTCTTAGCTTTCTTTTGATAAGAACTATTACTGTGATCTGGAATAATCTTTTCAATATACAGTATGTGATTTTAAATAATATCAAGGTTGCATTTCAACATTAAATTTAGTGGTTTTGACAATTAAATGGAAAAAGGAGGTAACTAATATCTCTGGATAAATGCACCTTTATGATGCTGAGAGCAAGGAACCTCTTAAAAACTATCTTCTCATACAAAATAAAATTTTTAATCAAATAATAATTAGAAATACATGTATTTTATTTGTTAAGTAAATATTCATAGGAATCTACTGTAACAGTATATTAACCATGCAAGCTACAAAATGTAATAGAATATTCTAGAACTTAGAGAGCTAGTATAATCTCACAATTATGTAAGATTTGATCTCATGTAATATTTTGGTTTAAAATATTTAATATTTTTCTAATATAAATGTTAGGTGGTTTAAGAACACATATGAACAATGTTTGAAAGGAGGGCGTAATGACTTCTGATTGGCATACAACAGTACCCTCAAGCTTCATGGAAGAGGTGGCAACTGAGAATATAGGGTGATCTTGAAAAACATCTGGAAAGAAACAAGTAACATCCACAAATAATCTTGTGACACCTGTATCCAGAATTGTCTGGTAATAGATCTCAAGAATTTTAACTATGTGTAGTATCTCAGGATAATCTTCAAAGATATTTCAAAATATAGTGACTGCAACAAATGCACACAAGAGAGGAAGAAAGATGAAGAAATCAGAGTGAAAAAAACATGATACTATCCTTGTGTAATTTAAATTGCCAAAAAAAGAATGTCTTGCCATTATGAAAGTCAGCAGCCAGTTTTAGATTAAGAAGCATGCTCAGGTTTCAGATTTCTGCATACATAGAAGATGTCCAAATTTTGTCTTTACCTAGTTGGGTGACCTGCCAAATTAGAAAAGTGATTTAAAAGTGTTCCCTTTGTCAACCATTTTTACTTTCAGTGTGATGTAGTTTTAAGCCATCTTTTTCTGAATTAAGTCACTAATGAGATAGCACTATAGGAAAGTAAAAATCTGTCACTCTGGAGAATATAATGTGTCTGGTTACACACTACTATACGGAAACTAGATGATGTGGAAAGACAGCTATTTCTCTCCATTAAGCCTCATTGAACTGAAGAACTTTTGGAGTTTCTTAGTTTTGGATCCATGCTTGGAATATTATAATGTGTTCATTTCCTGTTTACCTATTAATAATTTTTGTTGTTTTTAAAATGTATTTATGAGTCATAGCAGTTTGCACTTTGATTAGGAAAAGTAAGAGGTGTGTGTGTGTGTGCGTGTGTGTATTCTAAAATATAAATTATATGAAAAATTTAAATATATATTCTAAAATAGAAGTTACATGTTAGGCTTCTTTAAAACTAGTCCTGTGTTATTTCTCCTAATCTACATGACATAACTGAGGAGGCAAAAGAAAAGGAAACACTGTGGTAATCTCTTCTCTTTTTGAAGTACAGTATTCCTAGAAACACCATTTACCTCAGAAAATTACCCAGTAATACTTATTTAATTTTCCAAACAAAATTGGGTATACTTAAGCAACTCTTTCCATGAATGGATTGTGTAACATACCTAGCAGGTGGCGAAAAAGACAATCTACTGATGTACACTTAGTAATTACCAGAGATTAACACTAGTGATCATATAGCTATATTTAGTAGAACAGACATTGTCTTTACCCTCTTTGATTTTCAGGTGTTCCAACTAAATTCCTACACTGCTTTTTATTTTAGAAAACCTTAACATCTTTCCTGATAAAGTATAAGGAGTAAATAGAATTGTCATCTGTTTTTTCCTTTTTAATAAGTGAAATGCTGATTTCATGTTTGTTTTATAATCTTGGTCAGCAAACCGGGAATTCAGATTACACCTTTTGATTGTTATGTTCTGAATACAAACCAAAGTCCCAACTCAGAGCCCAGTATCTTCAAGTGAAGCAGAGATCTCTACATCAAGTCTGAAAACTATGAATTAATAAATTGATTGTCTCTCACATAACTGATTTTCAATGGTGAGACAAAGAATCAAGAAAACTTGCCATTCAAGACGGGAAAATGGAAGCCATTGTAAAGACTCCTGGGAGTCTTGATTAAATTCTAATTTTGTTTTATGATCCTAGCATACTGGTCAGATTATTTTTGTTGGTGGTTTTTTTTTCTTTTTTTTTCTTTTTAATATTCTGTGAATCTGCCTTTTGAGAGACTTCCTTTCCCATCGTTCTCCATGAATGTATCTGAGATGAGTGTTAGTCATATACCTTCATTGGGCAACATTCAACATTGTCATACCACTTTCTGCCTAAGGCGGGTACAAGGGTTGTTTCAAATCTTAAACTCATTCTTTTAGTCTAAGATTATAGCATCTTTGGCTGCATAACTCTCTCAAAAAATTAGTAGCTTTCCTATTTTATTCCAGGCAATTCCATTTGTGGTTACCCACTCCCACAATTATTTTAGAGACTTGATTCTCAGATCCTCTATATTTCTTTAACATACTGGATTATCTGAGCTCACCAGCCTTCAACAGGAATGCCAGGCCCTTTGGCTTTTTCCCTGTGTTATATTTCTATTTGAAAAGATTTACTAGCAAGTGGACCTCCGAGACCCGTGTTGTTATCTTTGATAAGTAGCCTCTTGGTCGGCTTGGAATGTCTCCTTCCAGCAGAGAAACACACAAGCTTTACCATGCCAGTCTGGAAAAGACTCCCATCCCTTCTGCCCACTTTCCTTAGAAATCAATACGTTACCATAATTGAGGGAATCGAGTACATGAAATCTGGTTGTGTCCTCAGAGTGGAAAAAGAAAGGGGTTTGGTCAAGAGCAAGCTGAGTACTACACAGATACCAATCGAACATGCTATCAGAAATACACGGGAGTGCTGGTTTCCACACAATATTCTCAGGCCCCATAGTAGTGGGACCATTTTCTGTGTTTTTATTCTGCTATGTTTTTTAAGGCTGTTCAGTTGAAGGAAATGAAATACATATATTTCTACTGTCCTGCTTTCTCAACACCAACTGCCAATAAAAGAAGAGAGAAAAGGAAAATAATGGCTGACAAATACAATAAATTATGGACCCACACACAGAAAGATTCTGAAAACAGATGAAAGTATTTACAAATCCTCTGTGGGACCCGGAAATATACAAAAATGGATAGCACATCCATGAGGGGACAGCTTCATTTAGAGTAACGGAATCTGCAGGCATGATGGGTACACTGCCAAGTCTTTCTCCACATGGAAGACCAGGAAACAAATTCAGGCCTGAAAGAGAAGACATGCAAACTCTCAATGTTTTTTTTAGGACGCAGGGGGACAGAAATGGTAGGGTAGGGAAAAACATATATATGGCGATTGGCTTGGCAACCATTAATTGAGACAGCTGGAGAGAAACAATTAAATGCTAAATCTCCACAATGATAACCTGCAGTATACGAGGTGGAACTACAAATCACACTGCTCTCCAGCATATTCTGAAATAGGACTATGGAGCAGAAATATGCCCCTAAACAGATGGAACTACAGATTTGTTTAGAACCTGGTCTGAAATAAAAACCCTAAATGAAAACGGATACTACTTTAAGTTATTCACCACCGTTACCCTTTAGCCACAATCTATGTACAATTACTGGTGCTGGATAGGACTACTCCCTTTAAATATGAGTGATATGCAAATATAAAACATCCCAAAGGT
This sequence comes from Molossus molossus, assembly GCF_014108415.1. Taxonomy (NCBI): domain Eukaryota; kingdom Metazoa; phylum Chordata; class Mammalia; order Chiroptera; family Molossidae; genus Molossus; species Molossus molossus. Next base: position 60,616,019 of record NW_023425345.1, on the reverse strand, counting down.
GTAGAACTGTGGGAAGATACCATAAGAGAGATAATTAAGATATATAATAACAACAGAAGAACCAATTCATAACCCCCCCCAAGATTTAATACACTCATTTATGTGATTTCAAAGAATTAAAGAAATGTGGTTTTATTTGAGGCAATAATTTAAAGAAAGCATGCAAAAAAGTGAAAAAGATAAAGCAACAAAAAGAATAAAGTGATCTGAGTACAAAAAATAAAGCAAGCCATATTGGAAGCAGTAAAAATTCCATAGACGTAGGGAAAAACAGTCAGGAACGTGGAGAATAAGCTTGAGATAGTTAAGCTGAATTAAATGGAAAAAGCAATGAAAATCCTAATTTAAATGAGAGATTCGATATGTTTGTGTGTTGTGTTTGTGTACACTTAATCGAAGAAAACAAAACAAAAGAAATTTCAAGACATAGGAGGAGTAAAATATTTTTACAATATTGACAAGAATATGTAGATTGAAAAGGGCCCTTGTGTGTTAGGAAAAACTTTAGAGGGATTAATGTTGAGAGATATCTTGGTGAATACCCTAGGTTTTCAAGATTAAACAAAGGAAGTTACCTATAAAGTGGAAAGTTCAGGCTGGCTCATATTCCTGTAACCCAAAAATATCTCAGTGGATAGACTACAACATCTTTATGTGATCAAGTCACAATTTGACCACAGAGGTTAGTGGTAAGTTTTGAATGCACTTGCACAAGGCATCAACAATAAAGAAAGAAGAAAATTAAGGTTATAAAATAGAAGGTAAATATTTTGACATAAAAAGAAAGAAAGAAAGAATTCAACAAACACAAATGCAGAGGGGACAGAAGAATTGTATAAATTTGCTGATTTTCTCATCTTTTTTTTTATCCTCACTAGAGGACATTTTCCATTTTTTGTTCAGATAGAGTGGGAGGGAAAGAGAGGAAGAGAGAGAAACATCAACGTGAAAGGGACACACCGAGTGGCTGCCACTGGCACGACCAACCAGGGCCGGGGACAAACTGCAACCGAGGTACGTGTCCTTAGGGGGAACCGAACCTGGGTCTCTCTGGACCACAGGCTGACACTCTAATCGCTGAGCCAAACCGGCCAGGGTTCCTCATCTTTCTTATAAGGGACTCAATGAATAAAGATTTAACTATGGATAAATCCATAGGAAAAAATTTCATGTTAATTTAATTTAATTGAGATGAAGTCCTTTGGAAAGAGGAGAATATCAGTTTTTAAAGAGTACTTTAATCACATGGAGTATCCCAATTATCTGTAATTTTTCTAAAACTATGAATTTTTAAGTTTTTTTTTTTTAATCTTTTTTGTGTTTTTGCTTATTACTTTTTTGGGGTTTTTTTGGTACGTGCCCCCAGGGGGAACCGAACCTGAGACTCTCTGGTCCACAGGCCGGCGCTTCAACTGCTGAGCCAAACTGTTCAGGGCTTACTTTTTACTTTTAAACATATGATTCTTGTGAAAATTACTGTTATACAAGTATTGTACATTAAATAATAATGATAACTTATTAAATTACGTTTCCAGAAATTTTATCAAATAAAAGTGATTCTCTTACTTGAGAGAAATTTCTAATTTTTTCAGTTCTCTATCACTTTCAATTTCAATAATACTGTTTAACTACATGTGGTCATTTTAACAAAATATAAAACAGTTTCAACTAATGTGTTCCTGTTAAAAAAAAAGGTGTATTTTAATTTTACACTTATATTTTGGAATAATATAAATATGTACCCTTGTTCTGAATTAACTGGCACATTTTTGTTACTATTTTGTATTTTCATTGATGTTTTAACTTAAAAAAATTGCTTCTTATCAGTAGGAATTCAGGGGTAAATTTTCAGACAATAAGAAATGACTTAACTATAGGACTGTTATTAAAATTAATGGTGTCATTGTTAGAACACAGTAAATCTATATCATTAATGTCCTTCAATTGTTAATCATCATTAGGGAGTTAGAACATCATTATCATTACTTTTTTTAAGTTTTATTTGAACATCATCAGCATGAAAGAAAATCAAGGAAAAGGTAAGCTCTGATATTTCTGAGCTGGGGATATAGGATCAATTAAATATTTCTGTGCAAACACAGTTTAGCCTCAGAATTTTATGACACTGAAATTTGAAGCTAAAATTGGGAGATAGGTGAGTTAGATAGCTATTACAGGAAGGTACATCCCTCCTTAACCTGCCCCTGGAGGTTTTATACATTGTCTACAAGTTAGTGTCCCAAAGGACAGAAATTATCTGCTATTTTAATACATAATCTTAAGCTGATATTAAAGGGTTTCAATGTAGTTTTATTCCAACAATATTGAAATTTTTCTCAAATAAATCCAAAACTCCTTATAGATACAAGTTCTCAAATATGTTGATAGCATTAGATTGATGTCACCATTTATGTTCTTTGTGGCTCAGTAAATTTCTTTAGCTTTGTCCTTTATTTCATCATTTAGCACTCTTATGAGTGAGAGCAAAGTATCAAAATTCTAACAAATATGCTTGTTTCCCTAAAGGTGATTTCAAGTGGGCATGGCTATTTTTTTTTAAACACTATTTTTTTTTTCCTGTACAATGAATTATATAGTTGAAGTCCTTTTTCAATCTCACTGGTAATAAAAAGTATTTTTACCTTCCACGTTTTATCTGCAACGGCATGGAGTGGCTTTTAACTCTAATTTGGAATAGAGTATAGTATCCTGAGAGGCAGGAAAATACCACATTAAATCATAAAGAAGTAGATTAGATATTTTATTTCTCCATAAGTACAGATAAATATTTTACTAAGATTAGAGAAGGAGAAAATGCATGACACATACAGAGGGTGTGTCTCTCTATCCCTTTTCTATCATTCACTGTTGATGCTTGACATTGTTTCCTTGACACGCTAATAGCGCAATGATTAAATTAAAGAGAAATGAGGATAATTGTTATCATTACTACAGGAAAAAGACTTTTTTCCCTCTTTGGTGCAGCAGAAAATATGTAAAGCCAAACAAACCCAAAGCTCCTACAATCTACATAAGACAGATAATGGGATATTTCTCTAACCGATGGCTGACTAAATCACCTCATTTTCATTGTTTTCATAGTGTTGACCAACATGCTGCCAGCCTGGCTTCTCTCTTCTGATTTAAACACATGACTCAGAATGACTTTGGAGGGTTGTGATGCTCATGGATTTATGGGGCATTTGTATGTGGGATCCTCATCACTGTACAGCAACCCTGTCGTTTTTGTGACAGAGTCTGTTTGACTGGCTTTGGATTTATGATGGAAATAATTCAGAACAGAGTAATAATTTTCCCTTGGCAATTACACTACCATTTGGTACTTTGTCCCTAAGGGAAAAATGAATGTGCTGGGCTCTATCCATGAGTTTAGTAGCTCGGTGTAAGGAACAAATCAAGGTCAGAATACAAATGTGGAACACGTGGCGGCCGGATTCTACTTCTGGTTCTTTAGCCTTCAGAAGCTCCACATTTGTGTGGCTGTTTGCAGTGTATCAAATCCTCTTCTGTTTATTATCTTTTAACCCTTATAGTGACTCTAGGAGGTGAATACCATTTCTTCTATTTTGTGAAGAAAGAAACGGAGACCAGAAATGTTGATATGCAGCAAACAGTTTAAAGCACATACAATATGAAGGCTTTACAATACACAGATAAAGAAGACTTAGTCCCTGCTTTGGTGTTTAAACTATTTATTATGAAGAATTTCAAATATATACAAAAATTGGCAGAATTGTGTAGTGAAGCCCCTGTATCCATTGCTAGGCATCAACAATTATTAACTCATTAATTCATGGTCAGTCTTGTTTCATCCTTGTCCCCATCCAACCTTTTAGTACTATTTTGAAGTGAATTCCACACCTCAAATCATTTCATCAAAATAATTTTCACTGTGTATCTCTAAAATTGATGGCATCATTAAACATGATGACCTAAAATTAACATTTCCTCAAATCTCAAATGTCCAGGAAGTGTACACATTTTTGGTTGTCTCCGAAATGCCATATATTTTAAACATGTTCTTGATTTGGGATCCAAATGATATTGTTCTGTGATAGGTGGATATGTCTATTCGAGTTTTTCTAAACTATTGATGTTCACCTTCATCTTTTTTTTTTTTTTGAAATTTTTTTTAATTTATTTATTTTTTTGTTACAGATATTTTACCTTTTTACCCCATTGGCACCCCCACCCCACCCCCCCTCCACCCTGTCCCCGGCTTAGTTGTCCACGTCCATTGGTCATGCATACATGCATATAAGTTCTGTGGTTTATCTCTTCCCACCCCCCCCACCCCCCATCCCCTCTTCTGAGGGATGTCAGTCTGTGCCCCACTTCCATGTGTCTGGGTCTACTGTATTCCTCAGACTGTTATGTTCATTATATTCCGTATATAAGTGAGATCATGTGGTATTTGTCCTTCTCTGCTTGGCTTCTTTCACTTAGGATAATACTTTCCAGGTCCCTCCATGTCGTCTCAAAGGATAAGAGATCTTTCTTTCTTACCGCTGCATAGTATTCCATTGTGTATATGTACCACTGCTTTTTGATCCATTCGTCTACTGGTGGACACTTGGGCTGTTTCCAGATCTTAGCTATTGTAAATAGTGCTGCTATGAACATGGGGGTACATATATTCTTCCTGATTGGTGTTTCAGGCTTCCTAGGGTATATTCCCAGCAGTGGGGTCACTGGGTCAAATGGAAGTTCAATTTTTAATTTTTTGAGGTAGCACCATATTGTTTTCCATAGCGGCTGCACCAGTCTGCATTCCCACCAGCAGTGTATTAGAGTCCCCTTTTCTCCACACCCTCGCCAACACTTGTTGTTTGATGATTTGTTGATGGCGGCCATTCTGACAGGTGTGAGGTGATATCCACCTATCACAGATGCATTGTTGTTTTAATTTGCATCTCTCTGATGATTAGTGATGTTGAGCATTTCTTCATATGTCTCTTGGAAATTTGTATGTCCTGTTTGGAGAGGTGTCTATTCAGCTCCTCTGCCCATTTTTTAATTGGGTTCTTTGTCTTCCTTTTGTGGAGTTGTATGAGCACTCTGTATATATTGGAAATTAACCCCTTATCTGATACATCATTGGCAATGATGTTCTCCCATACAGTGGGTTGCCTTTCCATTTTGATGATTGTTTCTTTTGCTGTGCAGAAGCTTTTTAGTTTGATGTAGTCCCAAGTGTTCATTTTCTCCTTTATTTCTGTTGCCTTAGGTGATGTATCAGTGAAAATTCTGCTCCGTATGATGTCCGAAATTTTGTTGCCTACATTTTCTTCTAGAATTTTTATGGATTCACGGGTCACATTTAAGTCTTTTATCCATTTTGAGTTTATTTTTGTGTATGGTGTAAGTTGATGGTCTAGTTTCATTTTTTTGCATGTAGCTGTCCAATTTTCCCAACACCATTTATTAAAGAGGCTGTCTTTACTCCACTGTATGCTCTTGCCACCTTTGTCAAATATTAATTGAGCGTATTGCCTTGGGTCCATTTCTGGGTTTTCAGTTCTGTTCCACTGGTCTATATGCCTGTTCTTGTGCCAGTACCAGGCTGTTTTGGTTACAGTCGCTTTGTAGTATAACCTGATATCTGGTATTGTGATCCCTCCAACTTTGTTCTTCTTTTTCAAGATTGCTGTGGCTATTCGGGGTCTTTTTTGGTTCCATATGAACTTTTGAAGTATTTGTTCTAGTTCTATGAAATATGTCGTTGGTATTTTGATGGGGATTGCATTGAATCTATAGATTGCTTTGGGTAGTATGGACATTTTAATTATGTTAATTCTTCCAATCCATGAACAGGGTATGTGCTTCCACTTCTTTATATCTTCCTCTATTTCTTTTTTCAATGACCTGTAGTTTTCTGCAAATAGGTCCTTTACTTCTTTGGTTAAGTTTATTCCTAGGTATCGTAATTTTTTTGGAGCGATGGTAAATGGGATTGTTTTTTCAGTTTCTCTTTCTGTGAGTTCATCATTGATGTACAAGAATGCCGTCGATTTCTTGACGTTAATTTTGTATCCTGCTACTTTGCCAAATTCATTTATTAAGTCTAATAGATTTTTGATGGAGTCTTTAGGGTTTTCTATGTACAATATCATGTCATCTGCAAATAATGACAGTTTCACTTCCTCCTTTCCAATTTGGATCCCTTTTATTTTTTCTTCATGTCTGATTGCTGTGGCTAAGACTTCCAGTACAATGTTAAATAAGAGTGGCGAAAGTGGACATCCCTGTCTTGTTCCTGTTCTTAATGGAAATGTTTTTAGTTTCTGTCCATTGAGTATGATGTTGGCTGTAGGTCTTTCATATATGGCCTTTATTATGTTGAGATATGATCCCTCTATTCCTACATTGCTGAGCGTTTTTATCGGAAATGGATGCTGGATTTTGTCGAATGCTTTTTCAGCATCTATTGATATGATCATTTGGTTTTTATTCTTCATTTTGTTTATGTGGTGTATCACGTTTATTGATTTGCGAATATTGTACCAGCCTTGCATCCCTGGAATGAATCCCACTTGGTCGTGGTGAATAATTTTTTTGATGTATTTCTGGATCCGATTTGCTAGTATTTTGTTCAGGATTTTGGCGTCTATGTTCATCAGGGATATTGGCCTGTAGTTTTCTTTCTTCGTAGTGTCTTTTTCTGGTTTTGGAATTAGAATTATACTGGCCTCATAGAATGTGGTTGGAAGTCTTCCTTCTTCTTGAATTTTTTGAAATAGTTTGAGGAGAATGGGTGTTAGTTCTTTTTTGAATGTTCGGTAAAACTCCCCTGTGAAACCATCTGGGCCTGGGCTTTTGTTTGCTGGGAGAGTCTTGATTACCTCTTCAATTTCCTTAGTTGTTATTGGTCTGTTCAAGTTTTCTATCTCTTCCGGGAATAGTTTTGGGAGACTGTGTGTTTCTAGAAATTTGTCCATTTCGCTGAGATTGTCGAATTTGTTGCCATATAGTTGTTCATAGTAGTTGTTAACGATCTTTTGTATTTCCGTGGTGTTGGTTGTTACTTCTCCTCTTTCATTTCTGATTTTGTTTATTTGGGTTCTCTCTCTTTGTTTCTTGGTGAGTCTAGCTAAGGGTCCATCTATCTTGTTTATCTTTTCGAAAAACCAGCTCTTTGTTTCATTGATCCTTTGAATTGTTTTTTTGGTCTCTATGTCATTTATTTCTGCTCTGATCTTTACTATTTCCTTCCTTCTACTTGCTCTGGGGTTTTCTTTTTGTTTGCTTTCTAATTCTTTAAGCTGTGAGGTTAGACAGTCAATTAGAAATTTTTCTTGTTTTTTGAGGTAGGCCTGTAGTGCTATGAACTTCCCTCTCAGAACTGCTTTCGCTACATCCCATAGATTTTGTGTTGTTGTGTGTTCATTTTCATTGGTTTCCAGGAAGTTTTTAATTTCTTCCTTGATCTCCTCGGTGACCCATTCATTGTTTAATAACATGCTATTTAGCCTCCATGTGTTGAAATGTCTTTGCATGTTCTTGTTGCAATTGATTTCTAGTTTCATGCCATTGTGATCTGAGAAGATGCTTGATATGATTTCAATCTTCTTGAACTTGTAGAGATTTAGTTTGTGTCCTATCATGTGGTCTATCTTTGAGAATGTTCCATGTGCACTTGAGAAGAATGTGTATTCTGTAGTTTTGGGGTGTAATTCTCTGCAGATATCTATTAAATCCATTTGGTCTAGTGCTTCATTTAGAGTCTCTGTTTCCTTGCTAATTTTTTGCCTCGAGGATCTATCCAGTGCTGTCAACGGGGTGTTGAAGTCCCCTGCTATGATTGTATTGTTGTCGATTTCTCCTTGGAAGTCCTCCAGAAGATTTTTAATATATTTTGGTGCTCCTATATTGGGTGCATATATGTTTATCAAGGTTATATCTTCCTGTTGGATAGATCCTTTCAATATTATGTAGTGGCCGTCTTTGTCTCTAGTTATGGTCTTCATTTTGAAATCTATTTTATCAGATATGAGAATTGCTACCCCAGCTTTTTTTTGCTTTCCATTTGCTTGGAAAATTTTTTTCCATCCCTTCACTTTCAACCGATGTGAGTCTTTTGTTGAGAGGTGGGTCTCTTGTAAAAAACATATAGATGAGTCATGCTTTCTTATCCAATCAGCTACTCTGTGTCTCTTTATGGGAGTATTCAATCCATTTACGTTTAAGGTGATTATTGATATGTACTTATTTATTGCCATTTTTGTTTAGTGTGGTTCTATTTTTCTTCCCATTTCTACTGCTAATTACAGCAGTCCTTTTAACATTTCTTGCAGTGCTGGTTTGGTGCTAATGTATTCCCTTAGCTTTTTTTTGTCTGGGAAGCTCTTTATTTGATCTTCTATTTTGAATGATAGCCTTGCTGGGTAGAGTAGTCTTGGATTCAGATTCTTGTTTTTCATGACTTTGATTACTTCATGCCATTCTCTTCTGGCCTGTAGTGTTTCTTGTGAGAAGTCAGCTGAGAGCCTTATAGGGTTCCCTTTGTAGGTAACCTGTTGCTTATCTCTTGCTGCTTTTAGGATTCTCTCTTTATCTTTGATTTGTGGCATTTTAATTACTATGTGTCTTGGTGTGGGCCTGTTTGGGTTCTTCTTACTTGGGACTCTCTGTGCTTCTTGAACTTGAATGCCTTCTTCCTTCGCCAAATTAGGGAAGTTTTCTCTCACTATTTTTTTGAATATATTCTCTATCCCTTGCTCCTTTTCTTCTTCTTCGGGGACTCCTATGATGCGAATATTATTACGTTTCCAGTTGTCCCATAGTTCTCTTAAGCTGTCTTCCTGTTTTTTAATAGTTTTTTCCTTTTGTTTTTCTGATTGGTTGATTTTTTCTACCCTGTCTTCTAATTCACTGATCCGGTCCTCAGCTTCCCCTACTCTGCTTTTTAAACCTTCCAATGTGTTTTTCATTTCGGATATGTCATTTTTTATCTCTTCTTGTTGGTTTTTAATTTCCATTTGGCTTATTTTCAGTGTCTCTATGTCCTTACTCATGCTGTTCAGCTTCCTCAAGATCATGGCTCTGAATTCTAGCTCTGTTAACAGGCCTAATTGCTCCACATTGATCTCATCTTCGGTGGAGGTGTCTTGCTCTTTCATTTGGCTTCTGTTTCTGTGTTTCACCATTTTAGCTATCACTGTGGGCTTTGGAGCCTGTCAAGTTCTCCCTGTGGGTGTTGGTGTTCTGCTGTTTGTGGCTCCCTCTCCTGTGTTTAGATGAGTGAGGGAGGACCCGCGTTGAACACCACTGTCAAGTCTTACTTTCCTGGTTAAAGTTGCCAGCCCAGGAAACGTACTGTTATCCTCTAGCTTTTTGCCTGGAGGCTAGCAGTCTAGGTTAATTGATGAGTTTTGGGTTGTCAGTTGATTGAAAAACTCCCTCTGGTGCTCAGCCAAGGGGCTTTCAGGAGGGTGGGGCAGATGCTGGTTGTTAGTGAGCCTCAATTAGCACTTCAATGGCCCACAGGGTGGGGTTGGATCTCCGAGGTAGGGGCTGCTGCCTCTCCTCAGAGCCCTGGGAAGGAGCAATGTGGCCACCGTCCTGAGTGGCTGCACTCAGCCAAAGCTCTGAGCGCCCTCCAAACCCCGAGTGTCCCGACACAGTTCCAGTCCAGTCCGCCCTCCCTCCGCCGGAGCCCAAGGTGAGTGGCTGTGGCTGTTTCAGCCTCTGTCCCGGCTGCGCTGCGGGGCCTCCTGGGAGTGTAACCTGCGGGCGCTGCTTATAGCTAAGGCCGCTGCCGAGCTGCCGACCGTGCGCTCCCAGCCCCGTCTCACGCCTTCGCAAGCCTACCGGGATGGAGTCAGTGTCCCTCGTTGTATGGTCCTCGCAAGCTGCTTTTCTGTTGCTTTTTCCTGTCGATTTTCTCACCTTCATCTTTAAAAAAAATTTTTTTCCAGATTATGTGGTGAAGAAGGAGGTTGTCCTACATGATTTCCCACAGTCTGGACTTTGCTGGCTATATCCCCATTCACACTTTTATATGTTTCTCCCTCTCTCTGTCACCTGTGAATTGATAATCATAGCTAGAGGCTTGAACCACTACAAGTTTAAATTTTTAGCAAATTTACCCTATATGAACACATAAAATAAATAGTTGTTTCTCTATATTTGTAGCTATTGCTGTTCAATGCCTAAATCTGCTCATTCACTAGAGATTGCAACATGGTGATTCATTTATTCCTTTTCCATTTGTAAGAGGATTAATTTAAAGAGAAGCTTGTTCTCATTTGCTATTTTTGACCCAGTGATACAGTTTTTAAGGAAAAGCAGGATAAAGACTTGATTGTTTCCCTGTATTTTTCAGTTTCAAAAATGAGTCAATTCTCTCACGTGTTTCATAGCCACTTTGTTCTGTTCTGTTTTTATTTCAGTATCATTTTGACTTATGGATTTGATTATATTTGACAAGTTTAAATTCATTGCAGTTGTTATTCTCATTGACACTCAAACTGTTCTAACGGGCCAGGAGCTTCTTCACATTGGCCACGGAGCCCAGAATCAATGGGATGGGCTCCGCCCCTCGGCTTTTGTTAGGTTCCCGATCACTTTGGGCACCTCCTCCCCCCTGAGTCTTCATGCTCCTTTGCATGGCTGGATTCCACTCTCAGGTGTGTCTCTTAATTTATTTTAGAAACTCGATCCACTACTGGGATTCTTTCTTCCTGTGTTATCACAAACATTTGTATTAGTCTACAATTTGGACTTTGGATATACATTTTAAAAATTACATAGGGAATTATAATGGCCTCCTATATGTAGCAATACTATTGTGGATAAACTGCAATAGCATTGGCTGAGTTATGAGAATTCTTGTTGAGATTTTTTTTTTATCCTCACCCGAAGACATTTTTCCAGGTTTTGTTCAGATACAGTGGGAGGGAGAGAGAGGAAGAAAGAGAGAGAGAGAGAGAAATATCGATGTGAAAGGGACACATAGAGTGGTTGCCACCCACATGACCAACCAGGGCACACAACCAACCAGGGCCCGGGACAAACTGCAACCAAGGTACGCGCCCTTAGCGGAAACCGAACCCGGGTCTCTCTGGACTGCAGGCCGATGTCCTACCGCTGAGCCAAACCGGCCAGGGCCTTGTTGAGATTTTTAATTGAGGTGAACTGTCCAGACCCAGGAGTCTGCCAGGCCCACTTACATCCAGAGAGCAATGTCCCCCGTGCTCTATATACCATAACTTGAGTAGTTCATCCTTTCCTTCTCAGTTTGTGGATTGGACCCCAAACCACTTTCTATAACTTTCATTCTTCCCTTTCCTGTAAGGCCTTGAGATAGAAAATATCTTCTGTTGAAAGCAATTCCTCTTATGTAAATTGAAGATTATAATTTAGTATGCTCACCTCTCACTTTCTTCTTTAGCTCATATTATAGCACCCTATCTATTGTTCTTTCCTGTGTGAACAATGTTTCTGAAAGCGAAGTGTTGCTGTGATGCATGTTCTTCGTGGCAGGTGTGTGGCTGTTAACTGGAATCAGCGTCTCCGGGCTAGAGTCTGGGCTGAGGCTGTTCCTTGATTTATAGAGATTAGACCGTGTACTGCAGGAACCCAGGGAAAGGGGAGCAGTACTGAAGAAAGTGGTTGTGGCATAAGTGGCCAAAAATAACCCAAATCTAAAAGTTATGTTTACAATGAATACACTAAGCCTCCTATTTCAAAGTCACAGCCATGGACCTTAACACTCTCTCCTTCCCTATTATACTGTTTCCCACATAGATTACTCCCACTTGATATACTCCTTTCTTCTCTCTTTATTTTTTGTCTTTTACTAGAAGATGGGAGGGGAATAAAAAATTACTTGCCAGGTTTTGGGGGAAGCAATAAGAATATCATGGGGCCTGGCCGGGTGGCTCAATGGTTGAGCATTGACCCATGCACCAAGAGGTCGCTGGTTCGATTTCTGGTCAGGGTACATGCTCAGATTGTGAACCTGATCCCCAGTGGGGGGCATGCAGGAGGGAGCTAATCAATGTTCTCCCTCATCGATGTTTCTATCTCTCTGCCCCTCTCCCTTCCTCTCTCTCTAAAATCAATAAAGAAAAAAAAAAAGAATATCATGGGTTTGGTACAGGAAGACTGGCTTCAGTGACCAGCCCCACCCTTATTTGCTGTATGACTCTGGAGAGGTCAGGTAACCTTTTTGAGCCTCATAATGTGTAAAATGCAGATAGTAATATTGCTAATATGAGAAGATTGTCATAGGATTTAGTAACCTAATGCAGGTATAGAACTTGGCACAGGGAGTGCTCAACCAGTGCTGCCCACCACCATGACTACCTCTTTTTCTGAGACCTGTTACTAATAGACAAAACCTGAAACAAGTCTTCAGCTTTGCCAAGAGCCACAATATCTTATAACCTTTAGCATGATAATTCTAATTTGGGAATTCCGTCCAAAGAAAATCATTCAGAATATATAAAGCATTGTGCACAAAGACATCCATATCCCTGCTACTTATGATATGAAAATGTGTGTAGCCCACATCAAAATACTCAGCAATAGTGAAGTGCCTTTGTCTTCCCAACAGAATGTTGTTAGAATGACTCCAAAGGTAATTATAAGGAATTCCTAATAACATGGAAAATTATTACATTAAATATAAAAACTTGTGGACAGCATAATAAAATCTATATGAAACGCACAACTTTGGCATAAATGTTAAACAAGAGGAGACATACCCAGTTATTTTTAAGTGGTTTGGTTTGAATGATGTTTTTCTCTCTTCTAGTTTCCTATTATTCACACATTTTTCTAAAAAGCAGCCAGATAGGATGCTAGAAGCTCCACTGATTTATGGATCTTTAGATTAATGATTTGATATCCTGATGTCAGTGAACTCAAACTCTGCAAAACACTGCTGGAATTTCTTCTTCTTGGTACTCCCCTGTGGCTCAGTAGAGCACTACAAGATTTCACAGCCCAGGGATCAGAATTCCATAACAATGTTAAGCACTGTGTGTTCCGTGGAAATCATAAGCTATGTGGATAATTTTCCTGGTGGCCTTTCAGGCTATTGTGTGAATTTCAATTCTGGAATAACTCTGCTAATTAACTTTGGAATATACAACTTGCTATATATAAAACATATAGAAATGTGTTCATTGCTTAAAGATTTCTCAGTGACCTTCCCCATATAATCAGACACTGTTTATTAGCAATTAAGCAACAATAAATAATGCATGGATAAGCTTTTGAAATATTTCTTGATATTTGCAATAAGAAACTTTGAACCTCTTAAAAAATCATTATGTCTTTTTCATCTCATCAGTTTCACTCACTAGGTATATATTTTTCTCATAAGCCTGGTGGGTATAAGGAAAGAGAGAGAGAGAGGATCACCTAAGAAGTTATATTTCAGTTTATTCTCATCTTGGAAGACCACGTGGCATATTTGAGTTTGCCCTCCACTGAAGCCAACTCGTAGGGCATACATCAGATCATCATTTTCCAGCTGAAAAACTTTTAATGGCATTCCATCACCCTTAGAAAAACTATCTGAAGCCCTTACTGTGTAAGGTCTTTCTGATCTAGCAACACCAACCTCTTCTCCCCTGGCTCACTTCACTCCAACTACAAAGTTCTCTTTTATTATTCATTCAACATCCCAAATTTGTTCCTGTATCAGTAACATGGAACTCTCTGTTTCCTCAGTCAGTCAGAATTTCAGAATTCCCCTCCTCCAGACTCCCTCCATCTGTGGTCTCACTCCATCCAGGTGTCTTCATGAAGGCCTTACCTACACACCCTATGTCAGTCAATCCCCAATAATTTCCCTTTCCCTAATATTGTTTCCTTTTCCTTCATGGCACCTGGGATTGTATTATGTATTTACTTGCATATTGGGTTTAATGTGATGAGTACTATGATAGTGACATGTGAACAGAGGTTAAAGGAAGGGACAAATAAAGCATTTAACCCAAGTTCATTATGGTGTTTGGGGAGGCAGTCTCCTGTGGTGGAACCAGGGGGAGCTTTCTTGCTAGTTCTGGCTTTGAATTTCAGTTCTATCACTGATTAGCCAAGCAAACTTAGCAAAGTGCTCATCTTCTGTAAACTTTAGCTTCTTTATTTAAAAAAAGTAGGGGAGAGGGCATAATAATACTGACCTTGAAGCTACTAAACTGCAACCATCATCATCTTTCTATAACACCCAAGCTTCTGGTGTACAGTAAATCCTCAATATAAAATAGTGTATAATAATGAAGCTGACAGTTTTCTTAAAAAAAATAATTAGTTCACTTTGGCCTTAAAGCTAACAATGTTTCCTTTTTGGACAAATAGCTATTAACTCTTCCAGTTAATGGCCAAAGATTGATTCTGTTTTTTAATGTTATTACTTGCTGAGAAGACTCTCTGTGTTTAATGGTGGCTAATTTCCTGAGAAATTATGCTTGGAAATAAAGAATCAAATGGAGAGGAAAGGGTGGTGGTGGTGGTGGTAGTGGGAGTATAAAAGTAGCAAAACATTATTTTTGAATGTTTTATTGTTAATAAAACTTTAACAATAAAATGTTTACCAAAAAGAGGATCTTAAAAATCATGTGATTCATCTTTGTCAACTTACTAGGGAAAAGAGATTTCCAAGCCCTCCATCTATTCATTTGAATGCATGGCATAAATTAACACTGATGCTTCAAGGAAAGTAGAAAAATACTTTGTTAATCAGACAAAAGAACAGAGATGTTTATATAATGCCTCTGTTTTCTCACTGGCAATAAAGCTATTTTATTTTAGTATAGACTAGCTTATTCAAAACTATTGACTAAGTAGATGAGTAGATAGAAAAGTTGTGGTACATTTACACAATGGAACACTATGCAGCTATAAAAAAGAGAGTTGTCTTACCCTTTGAGACAGCATGGAGAAACCTGGAGAGTATTATGCTAACTGAAATAAGCCAGTCAGAGAAAGACACATGTCACATTATCTCACTTATTTGTGGACCATAATGAACAAAATAAGCTGTTGACCAAAAGAGATCCGTAATCATGGAAGTCGGGAACAGACTAACAAACCTCAGAGGGATGGATGGTGGCTGGGAGAGGTGGGAAGAGATAAACCACATGACTTATATACATATATGCACAACAAATGGACACAGCAATTAGTTTGGGGAAGGTAGGAGGGGAGTGCGAATGGGAAGGAGGGGATCAATGAGGAAAAAGGGGGGACATCTGCAATATTTTCAACAATAAAAAAAAAACAAGAACTATTGACTAGACAGAAATGGCCTTCTCATCTTCTATCATGTGTATCATTAATAAACAAGATGAATAAAAATACTATAACTATCACTCTAATAGAAGTTTTCCATCCTTCTGGTGTCTTTTAACCTTAGAAAATTGTTGTTATGTTTAAGTTTCAATATACTTGTAAAGTGCTTACAATATACTTGTAAGAATTATTATATTATTGCCATAATTTAATTTAGTTAAAGAAACATTTATCGAGTACCTCTTTTATACTAGAATCTGTGTTAGTGTATGTGGATAAAAAGATGGGTGAAGTATGCTTTATTTCCTTAAAGTCCGGGGAGTGAGAAAGATTATATTATGTCAAATTATAATTAATATCATGATAATTATTATGAATGGAGATGTTATCAAGATGTATGTGAGCCCAGAAAACAGGCGCCTAAATCAGTTTTGGGAGAAAGCTTCCTGGAACAGAAGGAGAGGAGGAGGAGCAGGAGGAGGGCTGTGAGAACTCTCTTTGTGCAACTTACACAGTTCTAATTCTATGGGACTACAAAGAAGTAACTTCCTCCCTGGTCGGTTCAGCTCAGCGGTTAGCGCGTTGGCCTGCGATCACTTCACCAATGTTTGAATCACATTTTTATTTTCTCTAGGAATTGGCCAAATGGACTGTTGGTTGACAGAGGTATATCCCCCATGTATTCCTCTTACTATTCTTTGGTACGCTGAGCACTAGTGAAGTTCCTAATCTCCGGTGTAGTATCTTTCCACAAAGAGCACACAGAAGTCTTTTACTGATGAATAACAAAAAAAAAATAAATAATACAATCATACATTTTTTAATTAAGCACTTCAGCAATCGCTTTAAAAAATCTGTGCCCTAAGCGACAGTTATAGTGTCTTCTGCATATTTTGTAAAATATGTGGTAAGCTATTTATTGGTTTTAAATGAATATCCAATTAATGAAGACTGGAGTATGATGCTCTGAAGAGTCTGAGGATTGTGCTTTTAATTTTTTCCTGTTTCGAGCACTCAGAAACCAAGTACTTTTAAAGAAAACTCACAGTAAAATAGGTTATTTTTGTACAAGCCACCCTTGTCAGTAGATCCCAGAGTTAACATTCATAGGAATTCACAAGGTTTTAAAAAGTAGTTTTGATTTTAGGTGAAAACAAACCTGTTAAGATCAGTGCATTGCAACATCAGCTAATATAGTCTGGTTTTAATTTCCTTCTTACAAAAAGTAATTTCTTATGTGCCTAGAGATATATTTCATTGCAGGCTCCTATAAATTGGAGAAGGAGAAAGGGTGTGTGTGTGTGCGCACTTTGGGGGTGGGAGGGATGGAAAGAGGAACTCCGTAGCTGCATATGGGAACTCTTTTATTAATCTTTAAGTTTCCTCATTTGACCCTCTTCCCCACTGTCTTTTCTTTGATTCCTAAATCATTTCTTATGCCAACCCCAACCCCAAGCCAGAAAGAAGATAGATGTTATTTCAACCTCTTCCTAAAATATTAATAAAACACATTTAGTTATACATGAAATATATTTCATTTTTACATTTTTTTGATAGAGAGGAAGGGAGGGAGAGATGGAAACATCGATCAGCTGCCTCCTGCATGCCCCCCACCAGCAATTGAGCCCACAACCTGGGCATGTGCCCTGACTGGGAATCAAACTGGGACCTCTGAGTCCATGGGACGACGCTCGATCCATGGAGCCACACTGGCTGGGCACATGAAATATTCTTTAAATTTGCTACTTTTCTCCCCATTTTGTTAGTTGCATTTCCCTGTGATGATGAAATTTAGGGAAACTGAATTACAGTGTCAGGACCCTAAATGTATTTCCTACTGGACTGATTACTTTGAGCTAATGTAGTGTTCCATTCACTGGATACCACACACTTCCCCTCTATTGATTGCATTATCAGTAGTAGTAATCACAGATATCATTATCAACCAATTACACAAGTGCATATCTAAACTGGTAACTTATTCACCAAGATTATCTCTTATAAGTTTTAATTTTGTATTGAAGCTGATCACCCTCTTGTCCAATTGAGTGTAGCTACATATTTTGATCTAGTAAGCTAAATGCAAATATATTGAATTATACAGTAGGTAATTACTTATATGTTTATAACAGCACAAAATGAGGGCAATTTGAGTGTAATTTGTTTTTTATTCTATCTGCATTAGAGAAGGTTAAGTACTTTAAAAATAATCCCCCCAAACTTGTATTAGGATCAAGGACAATAGAAATATATTTCCTGGACACATAAGGGAAATTGGTGTGAGAACTGGCACTTGGGTCTGAATACTCCAGAGACCCAGATAGGTTTCTGACACATTCAAGGTAAGACATGTTCAATGAAAGATTCATTTCATGGAAAAAGAATGCAGAGGAGCTAATGAGCGATGTCTATGAGCTAACTTTGTCAGTGAAGAATTTACACATTCTATTGTTTAGATCTTAGTCACATGACCACAGTTAACAACCAAGGGAATGGGAATTATGGTCTATCCTAGAAAGCAAAGGAGAGCAGGGATTTCAGTGAGCATTTCACAATTTTTGCCATAACGACTCAAAACAGACCTTGCTCCCTGTCTTTATCTAATGAATACTTTATGTGCCTTGCTATTATTTGGAATTTCTATCAGGCTTGCTTTACTTTTATTTTCTTTGCATTATGTCAGTGTCTTATAAAAACTAGATCCAAGCCCTAACTCTTAGACCTGTACATATTAAACAATAAAAAAAATGAGACGTGTGAAAATTACAAAGTATTTTTTTTTCCAATTTTTAAACAAATAAATTATGCCCATATTATTGTAATTATTTCTCAGAAGGTAAAATTGTAGAAAAGTAGGTTTGAATAAAAAGATTTTTGGAAATAAAATAAAGTGTCTCTTAGTTCAACTCCCCCATTTCGCAGATAAGGAATGCGAGGCTTGAAGAGAGGAAGGTATTAGTCTAATTGCACAGTCAGCATTAGTGGTCTCAGGCTCTTTCTCCTTCTGTAACATTTGTTGTCATGTTTTAAATTTGTAGCCGTATTGCCTACAAATCATTGAATAATGTCCCTCCATTTATATGAAGTAAAGCACAATAAATTATAACTGACATAAAGCTAGTAAGTTTAAATCTCTGAGAAAATAGATCCAGACAATATTCCAGATTTTTCTAATTTATTTGAAGATGCATAATAATTAGTTACTTAACTAAATTTTATTTTTCAATATAGTAATTTTCTGATTTATTTAAAAAAAGAATAATGACTTCTAGATAAATCTTCTTGGATTCTAAAATTATCTAATCCACACGCTTAAAGGAGGCAGATTTATGATTGATATGCTAATTAATATCTGGAATTAAAAGTCCAGGGGGAACCAAGTACAAAATTTGAAATATTGGAAGCTGTGGTTCTTTTAGGGAAGAAAGCCAAAGAATTATTTTCATTAAAAATTGCATTGCTTAGTCAGTGGATGAGAAACCCTTATTGTATTATTGAGATACTACACTAGAAGAAAAGATAAAGTTTCTTTTTTTTAATTTTTAAAAAAATTTTTATTAATTTATTTTTGTTACAGATGTTTCTCCTTTTTTCCCCCTAGACACCTTCATCACCATCCTGCCCCCTCCACTCCTCTGCATTGTTGTCTATGTATAAGTTCTTTGGTTCATTGCATCCATCTGCCCCGTTCTCCTACCCTGAGGTTTGTCAATCTGAACTATACTCCTTTCTATGACTCTGGATCTATTTTTTTCATCAGTCCACCTTGTACATTATATTCCATAAATAAGTGAGATCATATGGTATTTCTTTCTCTGATTGGCTTATTTCGCTTAGCATAATACTCTCAAGGTCCCTCCACGTTGTCTCAAAGAATAAGAGATCTTTCTTACAGTTGCATAATATTCCATTGTGTATATGTACCACAGCTTTTTTATCTACTCATCTATTGATGGATACTTATTTGATTGCTGCCATACCCTAATTTCATGATTTTTCTGCAAAGATGTATAAAATAGAAACTGCAAGAAAAACAGCTCGTATCTAGGTGTACTCCAAGTCATACACACCTGAGAAAATTTGGAAATTATGTGGAATTTTAGAGTTATTCTCACCATTCTTATTTACATCAGACATTAACTGTGGTTGATATTATAACATGAGTGACTAAAATCATCAGACTGACACACTTTTTTTTTTTTTTAATTCATGGAAAAGTGAAGCACACTCTTCAGAATTGGTTTTTATTAGAAACATTCTGAACACAGCTGCAAGTTAATATTCATCTGTAATTTCTGCTTTTTGTATTGAGTAAAATAATCTGGCACATTATTGTAAGTGAAGATGAGAAAAGCATTGCTCCTTCCCTGTCCACCTTCTACCACAGACACAAATAAAAAAGTCCAGCTATTCTTGTGATGCTACAAAAGAGCAAGAGTGTGAAATGTAGGTAAAGGCAAATACCAGGCATTGGTTGCTTTCACATTTACCTGTTGCCTGTGCTAGAAGTCTGCATTCAGTTGATTATTAATGTAAAACAAACAAACAACAAACAAACAAACAAAAATAGCAAAATATATAGTGTCACTATATGTATGCATCAGGGACATCAAGGATAAAGCCATCTTTTAAAGTTCTGTGGATTGTCATTTATATTGCTTTGATTTGCAAGGATCTTATATTCAATCTACTGAAAAGTAGAGATGTGTACTCTTTCTGGCTCCTTTTTTCGGATATACTCTCTTTAAAAACAGGCAACAAATATTCAGATAATTTTTAAAAACTTCAGCTTCATATTTTCCAAAGTATCTGACATTGGTTCACAGGTGACATGGCATTTATTTTGAAAGGAAAATAATACATAAGAAGAGAGTCTATTTTCTTAACATTTTTTGTGACTTGTACTCTATTAAAATCTAACTCTGATTTTCACAGGTGCTATAGAAAGCATTTTTAAAAAATAACTGGCAGGTTCGGAAAATGCTTATATTGTAAGGTACCATAGATAGAGTCAAAACTATAAGTTACCACTTTAATTTGATCATCATTTTGAAAGCAACCTGTATTAAATATGATTACAGAGGACGACATGAAAAAGTAAAGAGAATGCCAGAGGAACTGAAATTTTATTTCAGTAATCAATTATTTTCAATAACTTGTGACCTCTGAAGAGTTTCTGTGAAGGAACAAACCTAGAGTTGATTTTATTCAAATTTCATAATTCTTTCTTTCTAAAACCATGCATTTTGATATTAAGGGGCTTTGGCATCCTAAGTAGAACTATATTTAAAAGGTGAGTCATTTTGTTTCTATAACAGAGTATGGCTTCTTTATACCATAATGAATCTTGCATTCTGCCTTTTATTTGCATAAGTAAAATCTTCATTTTTGCATCATGTACATTTTTTTGCATATAATTAACATTGACTTTTTTTGCTATGCAGAGCTGGCTATTTGCCTCAGAATATTCCCCTGGAAATTATCAGATACCTGTCTGAGGAGAAGGATTTTCTTCCTTGGCACGCTGCCAGCCGAGCTCTTTATCCTCTTGATAAATTACTGGACCGTATGGAGAAATACAATGTCTTCAATGTAAAAAGATACATTTTCTTCTGTCTATTTTCAGATGATAAAGTATTTTCTCGTTATCTACTACATACAACTGACCCTGACTTATTTTAGTGCCTTCTAATTCATGTTATCATTTTTGCCCTGATTTTCAGTGCAACAGTGATGACAATTACTGGAAGAAGAAATTTAATCCAAGCTGCTTTTTGTTCTGGCCTAAAAGTGTCAATTAAGCTTAAATGCCTCAAAATGTAAGAACAAATATACATGGCAAATTCTTAAAGTTCATACTTACTTTCCAAGAGTTAAAGGGCTCTGTGTTCACAAAGGACTTAACCTGGGTGGAAGGATTTCAAAGATCTTAACAGAATATAGACAGTTTCAGTATAGACTCTCAGTCATTATTTTTATCCAAAAAGGCATAGTGAATCCAATTCACTTCCTTAATTAACAAGGATAAGATCAACACTGAGGCAAAACCCATTCATAATTGGGTCCAGGGGGACACAAGAAAGCAAACAACAGATAATCCAAATAGACATGAAGACATGACAAACATTTCAACATGTTACCTGACCAGATTCCCTAAAAAGGAAGCCTGGTAAACCAAAATTGCACTGCTGACGCCACCTAATCTAACATAATAATCATTTTGAATAAGATTAGGATTAAGTGCTACTAATGAGCTTTTGATTTCTAAATGTGTTATCACCATGAGACTGTGCATATGAGAATATGTCTCTGCTTTCTATTGCCTTTGGGCACTATTTATTTTCATTTAATTATTTTAGAAGTCTTCCTGATGCTTTATAAAATTGTTCTTTTTCTTAAGACATACTGGCTCTGCTAATTAACCTATACATTTGGAATTTCCATGGCCACCAGATCTAATAAAAATCTGTTTATTAGAACCATCTAAATTATCTGATGGCCATCAGAGTTGCTTCTTTTTATCTTATCCTAAACCTATGTGTAAACACCCGTGTTTCATTTTATTTTTAATGCGAATAATTCTGGCTTGACTGCTAGTTTTATTAGTTTTGTCTAAACTCTTAGAACAGACATGCAAAGAAATATGTCATTACTATTAAGGCATAATTTTTCTATGCTGGAGAAAGACTTAGTACACTCCTCTTTTCTCAACACAGAAACAGTGCAATATGAGACTTTTGTAAAAGTAAAATACATTTTTATATATATTTATACTTTAGAATATCACATTAGACACCTCAATTTCAGTACAAGTTAAGAACTACTTTTACTATGATGTTAGTGCTTTCATTCTTTTGACAAATTTCAGCACTCCATTAAAGCAAGAGCATACCTGACATTGCTACCGATATTTAAATATATTATGAACTGAATGAGGTATTGACTTTGAAATACTGTGTCATTTTACTGAAGAGTTCTGTGCATGTCAGATTCAACAATGCTAGGCTATTGGCTAGGTCTACATATAGGCTTGCATTAAATATGCTCTATTGATGTAAAATGCATAAATATTAGGTACTCACTTTAAAAACTATATCTATATATATTTGTACATATGTATGCATGAGTGTCATCAATATTCCTGTTTCCTTGTTTTGCTACAAAAATTGTAACAATTAGTAGTGCAAATTACTTCATCGTTCAATAAGAAGTAAAGACCATTGCAATTGTATTTTATTCTTATTATCTATGTTTGAAATACTAAGCTGAATAAAATTATAATAGATCATGACCAGGCCCCACTTTTACTGATATTTTAAAGTATTTAGAAAATATTTTAACTTCAGTATATAATTTTAATTGTCATCATGGAGAGGTTTGAACTTGACATTATCTTTATTTCCTCTGCCCTCATTTAGGAATATATTTTAAAGCAAGTCGCAACAACGTACATCAAGCTTGGATGGCCAAAAAACAATTTTAATGGATCTCTTGTTCAAGCGTCCTACCAACATGAGTACTGTTTTATTCTATTATTTGCTTTTTCTCCCCAGAATTGTGCAGTAACATACAGCTAGTACCATCGTGACGTTAGCAGCATGAAATGATCTTTCTTCCATTTTGCATCTTTCCTTTCCCTCCCCTGGGAGGACTGCTGTGGGGAATATAGTTTTCACCCCCTGGTACTGAGAACATGTTTTAATGTAAGATCTGCCTTTACTGGTGAAGCTGAGATCTGAACCCACACCCCTCACTGTAGAACTGTCTCTTGCAGTTCTTGAAATATGACTAACTTCTACTCCCCTGTCTCTTACTCAGCAAAACAGGAGTTCCGTATCTGAAAACCCTTTTTCTGCGAATTATTTACTTATCTACTGTAGTATAATGTAATGAGCTACCCTTTCTCTCCAGATATTAACGCTGCTTTAAACATTTTTCCCTTCTGATGCCACGGAAGAGAGCTACGCCGAGAAGTGATCATGCTGGCCTGCAGTTTTGGCAACAAGCACTGTCACCAACAGGCATCGACACTTATTTCAGACTGGATTTCCAGCAACAGGAACAGGTACGTGGAACCAAATCCCGAGGTTTTGATAGGATATGACACTGCTTTCAGATTCTCAGTGGATGCATTCCATTTATCAGCTGGAGAAAATCAAGACAAGAAAGAAAAAATCTCAAAACTGTGGTTCAGGTTCACAGCTTACAAGGCGGCAGCCTGAAAGGCACAACGCGTGGATCTTTGCAAGGTTTTATTGAGTTTTGAAACAACCCGATAATTAGGCCTTTATTCCTCATATATAGGTGTCAAATTATTTTGAATTTTGATGGCTTAGCTATCCCATGAGAACAAAATAATAAAATGTAGGCCAAATGCTAAGGTTGTTTATAAAGGTGGTGATATTTATTCATTAAACAACTGCAAGCCTATGATATATAAAGGGGCATAATGTTAATGTTCAAAACTAAAAACAAAAGGGTCATAAAAAAGAGCTTTACTCTTTCCGTGACCCTTGACAAAGACCTTCAACTTATAGCTTATCTTGGAATTTCACAGTCAGTATTTTAATACATTATGGGAGTTAAAATTATTTAATAAAATTACTTTTAATAGAAAATATTATCCTAAATGTCACTCATTAATGTTAATGAAAAGAATATTCAACATAAAAAATTAAAGATTAGTGGTCTTCTTACTGCAGTTTTTTAAAACTTCTTAGGTGGTTTTATATTTCCGAGGACCATTATTTTTCATTGCTTTTGCACTTTGGGTAATTTATAGTCAATCCTCTCCAGTTTTTGGCCACTGGGTTAAGGGGAGTCTGATGAGAAGGATGAGGAGCTAGGGGACAATTTGTTCAGATGATGCTGTTCTACATGCCACGATGGAATTGTCCCTGATCTGAGTGGCTGGGTTGACCCCATAGGCAACAGAGAAGAGATTTTGTTCTAGATGAGCATAGAGAACCAAAGACAGTATAGCATACTTATGGAACAAATTAGTATTGGTCTTGTGAATTATTTAGGTTTATGCGTCATATCTGACTCCAGGTCAAAAGGTAGCTATTCTGCTTTAAAACTCTGGGGGAAACCTTTTACTGCCTGATGTAGTAATTTGTCATCATATCTCACCTTCTTTAGCATTTTCCTGTTTGCCTTTTTAAGTTATGTTACTCGTTTCTGGTCTTATACTGAGCTAAGAAGGAAAATATTTCATCATTTTCATCTCTCAATTGATCCATCATATACTTGAAGACAGTGATTAAATCTGTCATCAGTCTTCTCAAGAACTAAAGCATCTTTGTTTTTCAACTTTTACTAATGATTATCTTGTTTTGCTAAGTATTCTGAAAACTATTTCATTAGACTTAAAAATGTTATAAAAAATTTCTTTGTTTTTTTACCACCCCCTTTAATTCTACCATATGTATTAAAGCTATGAAAACAAGCATTTATTTAAATTAATATATTTAAAATTTTATTAAGATACATAATCATATATGCACATGAGAAAAAAAGGTAAAATATATTATTTAAAGAATGTGGTCTCTACTTCTCTTCCTTTGTTTTGTTGTTTGATTATTTCCTTGTTTATTTCTCTTTTGCTACGGACCATGCCTTTTCTCAGAGCTGATGCTTTTTAACCCTTTAATGAATTTACTCTTGTTAACATATATTCTTACCATTTATTAAAATTGGTCTTCTGTCACATTACTATAATTTCTCTCAAGTGTTCAAGACTAATATCACTTCTTACATTTAAGTATATATTTGTGGAAAATGCTGCTTTGTAAAATAATTCATTCACTTAACAAAATTTTACAGAGTGCTTCTCAATACCAGCTGGTAGCTGGCAAGCAAAGAGAAGAGGAAGAGCTCAGAATTAGCAGAAGGTAGAGCTCTATAAAGAAACAGTTCAACCTGGGAGCAGGAACAGGTGGAAACACCAGGAAGGGCAGGGTCCTGCCTCACAAAGGATGAGCAGGGCCGCAGGGGCAGGGCCAGACCGAGGCAGCCGCGGGAGGTGTGAGTGATGAATACGTAAAGTGCATGGATGGGGATTCCAGGAAAAAGGAAGGCATGCAGATTGATGTTTTGTTTGCGTGTAGTAATTTTCTGACTTTAGCTTGAAGAATCCATCATTTCCATAATTCCTTATAAAAGAAGTTTCATTTATAAGGTGTCAGTTCATTTTGGTTTTGATAACTCTGCCATTCATTCATGGTAAAATAATTAAATTTAGACCTGATACTTGAAAGTACTTTTGTTGTTTCCTTCATCATTTTTATATTCTCCTGCTTTGCTTTCTTTTGTAACTGAGCAAGTCAATACGCTAAGTGAAACTCTGTGTTTACTAAGATTTGCTTAATAGCCATGTGACATGCCCCAGCATATACAAGCGTCCTCCTGTAGCCAGGGTAGGTGATGCACACTGAGCTACTTATGTGTGAAGATCAGAGGTTTAATTAGTATTTGTTGGATGACAGCTTAACAATGAAACAATAGCCCTGGCTAGATTGGCTCAGTGGTTGGAGTGTCGACCTGCAGACCAGAGATACCTGGGTTCTTCCCGCTGAGGGCATGCACCTCGGTTGCAGGTTGTCCTTGGTCCTCGTTGGGGTCGTGTGGGTGGCAACCAGTCAATATGCCTCTCTCACGTCGATGTTTCTCTCTCTCTCTTCCTCCCTCTCTCCCTTTTGCTCCATCTGAAGATAGGTACAAAAATGTCCTCAGGTGAGGATAAAAGAAAAAGTAATGAAACAATAATGAAGTCCTTAGTTGGTGTTGAGCTTAACTTCTTTCCCCTGGGTTTAACTGTCTTATGCTGAGTCCATAAACAGGACTGTAAGTTTTTTTCTTAAATGTACCTGAAACAACAGACCAGTTTTATTTTGTTTGCTTGTTTTTATTTAAGTGGAACCTTAAAAATAATTTTTAAAAACGCTTCAAGGTAATGTAGGAACATACTGTATTATAAAATATTTTGGGAGATGCTCTGTATTTGCCAATATATCTAAAAGACAGCAATTCATGGAAGTAGCAGGGATTACAAACTTTGGGGTGTTGGGCTACTATGGAGCTTCATCTTGATACACCGGAGAGAGAGGTTGAATCAGTGACACTGTGCCCAGCAAAATGAAACGGATGTGAAAGTTGATGCACAGCAAGATAATGGAACGAAAAAGTGTGATGAAGAGCTAGAGAGGTAGCAGCAGAGACAAAAAATTCAAGAATGACTGTGGATGATAAATTGAACGAGTAGACATTCTGATCCCTGTTAAAATATTTAAATGCTGCAGTGCTTTGCATTGTAATGGTGATGTCATGCATAAAAACAGATTGAGCTACATTCAGGTCTTGTTAGGCTGTGAATTGGGGACTAAGTTCAGCAGACACCACATTTCAGAAAAAAGACAAATTGCTAAGCATTCAGTAGAGAACAATACAAAAGATAAAAAGATCTTAACAATAGAAGATACAAAAGGAGGTTGGAGACCTGAACATTTTACTAAAAAAGCACATGCACACACAAAAAAACAGACACAGAATAGATGCTAGCCTTTTCGTTTGTATGAAAAGCATAATAAAAGGGACAGATAGTGGTTTCTTTCACTGGTTGGTGCAAATAAACAAGAAATAATTGGCCTGAGCTTCACTGAGTAAAATATAGGGAATATATGATTATTGCAGGTGAATTGTTATTTGAAAAGCTCTGTGTCAACACACTGTTGAGATTGGACAGTTAACTATACAGAGATCACATGATGGCAATATGAGGTTTTCTTTGAATAAAAAAAATTAACCTGAAATTAAATGTATCCATAACAGCACAGCCTCTTAATTTTGTGATAATGTATTATTTTTCAAATAATGTTAAAAGGCACAATTTAAAGCTTTATGCCAATACACATGAAGATTTAAAGTATTTAATCAAAAAAATAAGTAACAGATAGTGATATCCATTTCCTAACATATAAACTGATAGCTGTATCATCACTCAAAAAATACCTCCAAACAGCAGAGTACCTTGTACATTGTGGCACATCCAAGTGCTTATTGAGTTACAATAAATTAGAAATTCATGTTAAAGTTGGAAAAATTAAGGCCATTTCATGATGAAAATGATAAGTAGAGGAGCATCTCTGGAGTTTTGCAACATACATAATTCATAAGCCTCACTACTCATGCAATTAATATAATTTTACTAATATTGTCTTTACTAATAATGATATTCACAACGAAAACTATATTTACTTTGTTAAGTCTCTATTACATTTTAGAAATTGGGCTAAAGTGCTTTTTGTGTATAATCTCATCATTTTTATTTTCATTTTTACAAAAAACAAATCCTAATCTCACAGAGTGAGGTAACTTAACAAGATGATGCAACATTAGATGGTGGATCTGGGCTTCCACCTCCAGCCTGCCTGCTGTCTAACCCCCACTGGAAGTCATTCTGTGGTGATGTGTCAAGTTACTGCATGGCGGTAATATATGTTTGTTCAAAAATGACACACAAAAATGTTTTTAAGACACCCAACAGATCTCAAGTACTCTCTGTGGTGAGTATAAACAATAATTTTTTGCAGGTTGTGCTACCTGGCACACGGCTGTGGATCTCAAATCTGATCAGGCATAAGAATCATTGGGAGGAGTTATTAAACAGTGTGCTGGGCCCCACCCCAGAGCTCTTATTCAGGAGGTGGATTGGAGCCCAAGAATTTATATTTACACAAGTCCCCAGGTGATCAGTAGATGCTGCTGGTCTGGGGACCACAGTTTGGGAACCACTGGTGTGAGGACGGGATACTGTCTTTAGAGTCAGAGACACTAGTGATCAAATTGCAGCTATTCCACTAAATGATTTTAGGGATATCACTTGGTTTCATCATCTGAAAAATGGCAATAATATTACCAACCACACAAGTCATGAGAGTTATATAAAAGAATGCCTATAGGCCTGGCCTGTTTGGCTCAGCAGTTAGAGCATCAGCCTGTGGACCAAAGAGTCATGGGTTCGATTCCAGTTGGGGGCATGTACCTGGGTTGCAGTTCATCTCCAGCCCTAGTCAGGGTCATGCGGAAGGCAACCAATCAATCTATCTCTCTCATATTGATGTTTCTCTCTCTCTGCCCACCTCCCACTCTATATGAAGATAAATGGAAAATTATCCTCAGGTGAGCATTAAAAAAAAAAAAAGAATGCCTATATAGTATCTGGCCCTTGTAAAAAATCATAAAACATTAATCATCTTTGGAGTTATCTTCTCATTTTTTTTGACCACCCCTGTATAATGGGTGGTGTATATTTTAAATGAGGAACAGTGTAAAACAGCCTAGAACATTTATAAAATGCTTCCAAAATTAGACCACTTTCTATAAATTGAGACTATAAAGATGTAAGCTGTAACATAAAATATAAAAGCAAATATTATAATAGAGACTCTCAATCAGAAGTAGGGAGGCATTTGCCTTTCCTTCCTCTCCTGCTTTAAGAATTACTGCCTTTGCCCCGGCCAGTTTGGCTCAGCGGTTAGAGAGACCCGGGTTCAGTTCCCGCTAAGGGCACGTACCTCGGTTGCAGTTTGTCCCTGGCCGTGGTTGGGTTGTGCGGGTGGCAGCCACTCGATGTGTCCCTTTCAAGTCGATATTTCTCTCTCTCCCTCCCACTCTATCTGAACAAAAAATGGAAAAAGGTCCTCGGGTGAGCATAAAAAAAAACAAAATGAATTACTGTCTTTGTCCAGCCAGTGTAACTCAGTGGTTTAGTGTCAACCCATGCACCAAGAGGTCGCTGGTTCAATTCCTGATCAGGACACATGCCCAAATTGAGGGCCTGATCCCCAGTGTGGGGCAAGCAGGAGGTGGCCAATCAATGTTCTCGCTCATCGATGTTTCTGTCTCTTTCTCCCCCTCACTTTCTCTAAAATCAATAAAGAAAAAAAAAATTTTTTAAAAAAAGAATTACTGCCTTTTACGGCTTCGAGGTAAAGAATTACTTTTTTGTCCCTCCCCTTAGTCAGTTGACATTTATGGCACATGTCCCTCCATCAGCCATAGGTCATTTTATCTCACAGTGGACAGAGCTCCAGTTAAGCCCCTCCTCTTGTGTCTGCCCTCTGTCCATCAATGTTTGCTTTTCTTATGTGAGAACATGAAGGCTGAAGCCAAAGGGCTCTTTCCATCATGGCCCAGAAGCATCATGTTTTCTTCCCCCAAAACACAGATCCATATCTCCAAGTTACTGTGGTCCTGTTCCCTCTGTTCTTTACACGGCTTTCTGTATCCTTCTTACTGTATATCCTACTACAAGTCAATAGTGTGACTCATAGCTAGAAGTTATACCAGTCAGACCTCGCATTTCAGTGCTGAGTTACCAGCACTGGCGTTTTCCAGAGTGAACACAGCAGGGAGCCTATGCTGCCGAACAGAAAGGACAGGGCTGTCCACACCTCCGGAAGCCGGGTGAGGAATTAGGTTTGCTCCAAGTTTGTCATTAGAGAGCTGTGGCTTTAACAACTCAGTTAACTTCTCTGAGTCTCAACCTTGTTTCCAAAGCAAGTGCTGACATTAGTTCTAACAGTCCAAACTTTCACATTCACTGTGCATGGACATAAATCATACAACTTTCTCACATTTTGTCCACTTTGGGTTCTTTTCTGATTGTACAGTTAAAGGGCATATGTTCACTTACTCATGTATTCAGTAAGTACATGTCGAGCAGCTAGGATGTGTCAGGCACTGTGCTGGACACTTGGAGGTAACATTCCTTTATTTAATGCCAGCCCTGCCCCTGCTACTTGCTTGGCGCTGAGAATATGCGGTTCATGGCCTTACATACCCTAAAGATTAATGGCAGGGGCAGGGGGTGAAACAGAATTGTTCAAAATAATTGCACAAAACTAAAAATGAAACTCAGATCTGAGAGACTGTCATATGGAAATTGGACCAGATCAGGGAAGACCTCTAGCCTTGCGAGCTGGTGGTGGGAGTGAAGAGAAGTGCACACACCTGAGCAGGGCTGAGGACAGCAGGTGACAGGAGTTAATGACTGTTTGGATGTAAAAGGTAAGAGAAAGGAAGGCATTAATAACAATTCACTGGAATAATCCAAAAGGCCTCAAACTTTTATGCATATGAATTGCATAAAGTAATATTTTAAAGTCTAATTCTAAAACTCCGTAATTGCAAAGATTTAACTTCTAGCATAATAGACCTTTACAATGAACTTCTTTCAAGATCTCTAAATGCATCCAATAGAATCAAAACACCATAGCTATTTTATACCCACTATGAATCATTTAAAATAGTCACAAATATTATAGTTTTTTTTCTCTTTCCCCAAGTTGTATTCTAATATAATATATATTACATGAAAATATTTTTGGATCACCATATCACATTTTACTGTAATAAAAAAATATATACACACAACATATTACGCACACACACACACACATACACACATAATATTTATTATAAAATCCTGTTAAATCCTTTTTTAAATTGGGTTTCCATTACAATTGTTACTTATATATAAACATAAATACATGGCAAACTTTGAAAATCTAATTTTTTGTTTGATTTTCCTTCCTCCCATTAAGAATCTTGTTTTTTGAAATAAAATACATTGCAAACTTTTATAAATAATTTCCAAGTATAAAAATTGTTAAATACAAAAGTAAAAATTGAGATTGGTCTTTTTTCAATTAGCTTATATATTCACAGATAAATATTACTCACTGCTGGAAAGAGAAAAGTTTCAACATTAATTCTATTCATATATATATTTTTTTATTCTCACTTGAGGACATTTTTTGATATTTTTGTTCAGATAGAGTGGGAGGGAGAGAGAGAGAGAAACATCTAGGTGAAAGGGACACATCGAGTGGTTGCCACCCACATGACCCAACCAGGGCCGGGGACAAACTGCAACCAAGGTATGTGCCCTTAGTGGGAACTAAACCCAGGTCTCTCTAGACCGCAGGCCAAAGCTCTAACTGCTGAGCCAAACCGGCTTGGGCTCTATTCATATTTTTATGTTAAAGTAATGAGAAACCTTATACATAAAAATAAATTGATAGCCATGAAAGGCATTTTGTTATAGCAATGTAATAAAATTATTCAAAATCTTTCCAAGTTTTGTGCTTAAAATCACACTATAATCTATCACCAAAAATTTAAAATTATCATGACAACTTATCTAGTTTCTTTTCAAATTTATAGGAGCAATGAATTTTTAAAAATAGAAAGCTCATTTTCTAGAGGTCAACACCAATATTTAGAATTTTCTTTTTATTTGATCCAGCGGTGCAATGTACCTTCCGAAGATACAAGATAAGTGAATGAGAAACATGCTTTCTCCTGGAAAGTGAGAGAAAGTGAGATACGGGTTTGTAATGAAAAGAGAAGTATCTACATAAAAGCTGAGAATGTGGGACTTGATTGCCATAAAACTAGCATATCTTTGGGTACTCCTTGAAAAGTCTTCCTTTGCACCCCAAGGAACCTTGTTTGAAGACCACTGCACTAGGAGTGGAGAGAACGACAGGTAGATGAGATGTCTTGGGAGAGAATATAACATAAGGAGAGGTCAAGGCTGAGAACTGAGCAGTCACAATGTTGAGTAGCCAGGTAGCATCCAGACATGAGTTGTAGGTCTTGAAGATGAACGTTTACAGTATATTCCAAAGGTAGTATATTTCCTCTACCAATTATCATATATTTTTTCATTTATTATTAATCCTTTCCACTATAAATCCAAAGAATTTTATCTCTTTATTTAAGATATAGATATATCTATAGATATGGATGTGTAAAAATGGTAGATATTCTAAGAATTTATGTCTGGAATTTATTTTTACGGATGTCCCCAGGAGACATACCATTTTTTATTTTACTTTAACTCAACTCATTTCCCATTAAAAAATACAACCATTTGAATTCTATTCTGCATTATAAAACAGGCAGTTTTTATCTTAGTTTCAAAATAGTTCTCATAATTTTCTTGCATATGTTAAATTATTTTACTCAAAGCATTGTTTTACTGTGTTCGTCAATACTGCCTTTACAAGTCATATATCTTTTTTTTTTTTTTTTTTTTTTTTTTATTTTTTTTTTTTTTTTTTTATTTTTATTTTTATTTTTTTTTTTATTGAATAATTTTTGTTACAAATGATTCTCCTTTTTTCCCCCAGTGGTTCCCCCCTCCCCCTTCCCTCTCCGCCCCTTCCCCCGATTGTTGTCCATGTCCACTGTTCATGCCTATATGCATATAAATTCTGTTGTTCATCCCTCTCTCAGCTCCCCACTCCTTAGGGGATTGTCCTCAAACTGTTATGTTCATTATATTCCAGAAATCAGTGAGATCATATGAAATTTGTCTTTCTCTGCTTGGCTTGTTTCACTCAGGATGATACTTTCCAGGTCCCTCCATGTAGTCTCAAAGGACAAGAGATCTTTCTTTCTTACCGCTGCGTAGTACTCCATTGTGTATATGTACCACAGCTTTTTAATCCATTCGTCTACTGATGGGCACTTGGGCTGTTTCCAGATCTTAGCGATTGTAAATAGTGCTGCTACAAAGATGGGGGTACATATATTCTTTCTGATTGGTGTTTCAGGCTTCTTAGGGTATATTCCTAGAAGTGGGATCACTGGGTCAAATGGGAGTTCAATTTTTAATTTTTTGAGGTGACACCATATTGTTTTCCATAGTGGCTGCACCAGTCTGCATTCCCACCAACAGTGTACTAGAGTCCCCTTTTCTCCACACCCTCGCCAACACTTGTTGTTTGATGATTTGTTGATGGCGGCCATTCTGACCGGTGTGAGGTGATACCTCATTGTTGTTTTGATTTGCATCTCTCTGATGATTAGTGATGATGAACATTTCTTCATATGTCTCTTAGCCATTTGTATGTCCTGTTTGGAGAGGTGTCTATTTAGTTCCTCTGCCCATTTTTTAATTGGATTCTTTGTCTTCCTTTTGTGGAGTTGTGTGAGCACTCTATATGTATTGGAAATTAACCCCTTATCTGATATATCATTGGCAATTATGCTCTCCCATACAGTGGGTAGCCTTTCCGTTTTGATGATTGTATCTTTCGCTGTGCAGAAGCTTTTGAGTTTGATGTAGTCCCATGTGTTCATTTTCTCCTTTGTTTCTATTGCCTTAGGTGATGTGTCAGTAAAAATTCTGCTGCGTATGATGTCTGAGATTTTGTTGCCCACAGTCTCCTCTAGGATTTTTATGGATTCATGGGTTACATTTAAGTCTTTTATCCATTTTGAGTTTATTTTGGTGTAGGGTGTAAGTTGATGGTCTAGTTTCATTTTTCGGCAAGTAGCTGTCCAATTTTCCCAGCACCATTTATTAAAGAGGCTGTCCTTACTCCACTGTATGCTCTTGCCACCTTTGTCAAATATTAATTGAGCATATTGCCTAGGGTCCATTTCTGGGTTCTCTATTCTGTTCCACTGGTCTATATACCTGTTCTTGTGCCAGTACCAGGCTGTTTTGATTATGGTGGCTTTGTAGTATAACCTGAAATCTGGTATTGTGATCCCTCCAACTTTGTTCTTCCTTTTCAAGATTGCTGTGGCTATTCGAGGCCTTTTTTGGTTCCATATGAACTTTTGAAGTAATTGTTCTAATTCTTTGAAGTATGCCGTTGGTATTTTGATGGGGATTGCGTTGAATCTATAGATTGCTTTGGGTAATATGGACATTTTAATGATGTTAATTCTCCCAATCCATGAACAGGGTATGTTCTTCCACTTTTTTACATCTTGCTCTATTTCATTTTTCAAAGATCTGTAGTTTTCTGCGAATAGGTCCTTTATCTCTTTGGTTAAGTTTATTCCTAGGTATCTTAATTTTTTTGCCGCAATGGTAAATGGGATTGTTTGCCTAGTTTCTCTTTCTGTGAGTTCATCATTGGTGTATAAGAATGCCATCGATTTCTTGACGTTAATTTTGTATCCTGCTACTTTGCCAAATTCATTTATTAAGTCTAGTAAGCTTTTGGTGGAGTCTTTGGGATTTTCTATGTACAGTATCATGTCATCTGCAAATAATGACACTTTCACTTCCTCCTTTCCAATTTGGATCCCTTTTATTTTTTCTTCCTGTCTGATTGCTGTGGCTAAGACTTCCAGTACTATGTTAAATAGGAGTGGCGAAAGTGGGCATCCTTGCCTTGTTCCTGTTCTTAAGGGAAATGCTTTTAGTTTTTGCCCATTGAGTATGATGTTGGCTGTAGGTCTTTCATATATGGCCTTTATTATGTCTAGGTATGATCCCTCAATTCCCACACTGGTGAGCGTTTTTATCAGAAATGGATGCTGGATTTTGTCAAAGGCTTTTTCAGCATCTATTGATATGATCATGTGGTTTTTATTCTTCAATTTATTTATGTGGTGTATCACATTTATGGATTTGCGAATATTGTACCAGCCTTGCATCCCTGGGATGAATCCCACCTGGTCATGGTGGATAATTTTTCTGGTGTATTGCTGGATTCGATTTGCTAGTATTTTGTTCAGGATTTTGGCATCTATGTTCATCAGGGATATTGGCCTGTAGTTTTCTTTCTTTGTTGTGTCTTTTTCTGGTTTTGGAATTAAAGTTATGCTGGCTTCATAAAACGAGTTTGGCAGTCTTCCTTCTTCTTGAATTTTTTGAAATAGTTTGAGGAGAATGGGTATTAGTTCTTCTTTGAATGTTCGGTAAAACTCCCCTGTGAAGCCATCTGGGCCTGGGCTTTTGTTTGCTGGAAGAGTCTTGATTACATCTTCAATTTCCTCTGTTGTTATTGGTCTGTTCAAGTTTTCAATCTCTATCTGATCCAATTTTGGGAGGCTATGTGTTTCTAAAAATTTGTCCATTTCGCTTAGATTTTCGAATTTGTTGCCGTATAATTTTTCATAGTAGTTGTTAACGATCTTTTGTATTTCTGTAGGGTCAGTTGTTATCTCTCCTGTTTCATTTCTGATTTTATGTATTTGGGTTCTCTCTCTTTGTTTCTTGGTGAGTCTAGCTAAGGGTCCATCAATCTTGTTTATCTTTTCAAAAAACCAGCTCTTTGTTTTATTGATCCTCTGGATTGTTTTTTTGGTCTCTATGTCGTTTATTTCTGCTCTGATCCTTACTATTTCTTTTCTTCTGCTTGCTCTGGGGTTTTCTTTTTGTTTACTCTCTAGTTCTTTAAGTTGTGAGGTTAGGTAGTCTATTAGAGATTTTTCTTCTTTTTTGAGGTAGGCCTGTAGTGCTATAAACTTCCCTCTCAGAACTGCTTTTGCTGCATCCCATAGATTTTGTATTGTTGTGTCCTCATTTTCATTGGTTTCCAGGAAGTTTTTGATTTCTTCCTTGATTTCCTCGGTGACCCATTCATTGTTTAATAACATTCTATTTAGCTTCCATGTGTTAAAATGTCTTTGTATGTTCTTCTTGCAATTGATTTCTAGTTTCATACCATTGTGGTCTGAGAAGATGCTTGTTATAATTTCAATCTTCTTGAACTTGTAGAGACTTAGTTTGTGCCCTAACATGTGGTCTATCTTTGAGAATGTTCCATGTGCACTTGAGAAGAATGTGAATTCTGTAGTTTTGGGGTGTAGTTCTCTGTAGATATCTATTAAATCCATTTGGTCTAGTGCTTCATTTAGAGTCTCTGTTTCCTTGCTAATTTTTTGTCTAGAGGATCTATCCAGTGATGTGAGCGGGGTGTTGAAGTCCCCTGTTATGATTGTATTGCTATCGATTTCTCCTTTGAAGTCCTCCAGAAGATTTTTAATATATTTTGGTGCTCCTATATTGGGTGCATATATGTTTATCAATGTTATATCTTCCTGTTGGATAGATCCTTTCAATATTATGTAGTGGGCTTCTTTGTCTCTAGTTATGGCCTTCAATCTGAAGTCTATTTTATCAGATATCAGTATTGCTACCCCAGCTTTTTTTTCTTTTCCATTTGCTTGAAAGATTTTTTTCCATCCCTTCACTTTCAATCTGTGTGAGTCTTTTGTTGTGAGGTGGGTTTCTTGTAAACAGCATATAGATGAGTCTTGCTTTCTTATCCAATCAGCTACTCTGTGTCTTTTTATGGGAGCATTCAGTCCATTTACATTTAAGGTGGTTATTGATATGTACTTATTTATTGCCATTTTTGTTTAGTGTGGTTCTATTTTTCTCCCCATTTCTCCTGGTAATTACAGCAGTCCTTTTAACATTTCTTGCAGTGCTGGTTTGGTGCTAATGTACTCCCTTAGCCTTATTTTGTCTGGGAAGCTCTTTATTTGACCTTCTATTTTGAACGATAGCCTTGCTGGGTAGAGTAGTCTTGGATTCAGATCCTTGTTTTTCATGACCTTGATTACTTCATGCCATTCCCTTCGAGCCTGTAATGTTTCTTGTGAGAAGTCAGCTGAGAGCCTTATGGGGGTTCCTTTGTAGGTAACCTGTTGCTTATCTCTTGCTGCTTTAGGATTCTCTCTTTGTCTTGAATTTTTGGCAGTTTGATTACTATGTGTCTTGGTGTGGGCCTGTTTGGGTTCTTCTTACTTGGGGCTCTCTGAGCTTCTTGAACTTGAATGCCTTCTTCCTTCACCAAATTAGGGAAGTTTTCTGTCACTATTTCTTTGAATATATTCTCTAGCCCTCGCTTACTTTCTTCTTCTTCAGGGACTCCTATGATACGAATATTATTACGTTTCCAGTTGTCCCACAATTCTCTTAAGCTCTCTTCTTGTTTCTTAATCTTTTTTTCCTTTTGGTTTTCTGATTGGTTGATTTCTTCTAGCCTGTCCTCTAATTCACTGATCCGGTCCTCAGCTTCCCCTACTCTGCTTTTTAGACCTTCCAGTGTGTTTTTCATTTCTGATATGTCATTCTTCATTTCTTCCTGTTGGTTTTTCATTTCCAGATGGTTTATTTTCAACATTTCTATGTCTTTACTCATGTTGCTCATGTCCTTACACATGCTGTTGAGCTTCCGCAACATCATGGCTCTAAATTCTAGTTCTGTTAACTTGCTTAACTGCACCTCATTTATTTCATCTTCTGTAGAGGTCTCTTGATCTTTCATTTGGCTTTTGTTTCTGTTTCTCACCATTTTGGTTATCACAGTGGGCTTTGGAGTCTGCCAAGTTTTCCCAGTGGGTGTTCGTGTTTTGCTGTTTGTGGCTCCCTCTCCTGGGTTTGGATGCACCAGGGAGGACCCACTTTAATCCCGCCAAGTCCCCTGTTCTCCGGGAGTCTGTGTGGCTCCAGCGGAGAGTTTAGCAGGCTATAGCGTTAGGAGGGCCCATGCAGGGTGGCAAGGGAGGTGGTGGGAATAATTTCCAGCCAAGTTCCCTGGTCCCGCCCAGTTCCCTGGGGGCCGTGAGTCCGTGGGGCTTCAGCGGCTGCGGAGTTTCCAGGGCCGTGCACGGCAGGGAGGGAGGCAGTAGCGTTAAATCTCCACCGCGTTCCCCGGTCCCACCGATTTGCCTGGGGTCTGCGAGTCTGTGCGGCTTCAGCAGAGAGCCTAGCCTAGCCGGCTGCGAGTCTGTGCGGCTCCAGCGGAGAGCCTAGCCTAGCCGGCTGCAGAGTTTCCAAGGCCGTGCACGGCAGGGAGGGAGGCGGTAGACTTAATTTTCCGCCGCGTTCCCCGGTCCCACCGAGTTGCCTGGGGGCCAGGAGTCTGTGCGGCTTCAGCGGCTACAGGGCCTTGCACGGCAGGAGGGGAGGCAGCAGAATTAATTTTCCGCCTAGTTCCCCGGTCCCTCCGAGTTCCCTGGTCCCGCCCAGTTCCTTGGGGGCCAGGAGTCTGTGCGGCTCCAGCGGAGAGCCTAGCCTAGCCGGCTGCAGAGTTTCCAAGGCCGTGCACGGCAGGGGGGGAGGCGGTAGAGTTAACTCTCCACCGCATTCCCCGGTCCCACCGAGTTGCCTGGGGTCTGCGAGTCTGTGCGGCTTCAGCAGAGAGCCTAGCCTAGCCGGCTGCGAGTCTGTGCGGCTCCCGCGGAGAGCCTAGCCTAGCCGGCTGCAGAGTTTCCAAGGCCGTGCACGGCAGGGAGGGAGGCGGTAGCGTTAAATCTCCACCGCGTTCCCCGGTCCCACCGATTTGCCTGGGGTCTGCGAGTCTGTGCGGCTTCAGCAGAGAGCCTAGCCTAGCCGGCTGCGAGTCTGTGCGGCTCCAGCGGAGAGCCTAGCCTAGCCGGCTGCAGAGTTTCCAAGGCCGTGCACGGCAGGGAGGGAGGCGGTAGCGTTAAATCTCCACCGCGTTCCCCGGTCCCACCGATTTGCCTGGGGTCTGCGAGTCTGTGCGGCTTCAGCAGAGAGCCTAGCCTAGCCGGCTGCGAGTCTGTGCGGCTCCAGCGGAGAGCCTAGCCTAGCCGGCTGCAGAGTTTCTAAGGCCGTGCACGGCAGGGAGTGAGGCGGTAGACTTAATTTTCCGCGTTCCCCGGTCCCACCGAGTTGCCTGGGGGCCAGGAGTCTGTGCGGCTTCAGCGGCTACAGGGCCTTGCACGGCAGGAGGGGAGGCAGCAGAATTAATTTTCCGCCTAGTTCCCCGGTCCCTCCGAGTTCCCTGGTCCCGCCCAGTTCCTTGGGGGCCAGGAGTCTGTGTGGCTCCAGCGGAGAGCCTAGCCTAGCCGGCTGCAGAGTTTCCAAGGCCGTGCACGGCAGGGGGGGAGGCGGTAGAGTTAACTCTCCACCGCGTTCCCCGGTCCCACCGAGTTGCCTGGGGGCCAGGAGTCTGTGCGGCTTCAGCGGCTACAGGGCCTTGCACGGCAGGAGGGGAGGCAGCAGAATTAATTTTCCGCCTAGTTCCCCGGTCCCTCCGAGTTCCCTGGTCCCGCCCAGTTCCTTGGGGGCCAGGAGTCTGTGCGGCTCCAGCGGAGAGCCTAGCCTAGCCGGCTGCAGGGTTTCCAGGCCGGGCACGGTGGGAAGAAAGACGGTAGAGTTTACTTCCCCTCTAGTTCCCTGGCCCCTGCCCAGGCCGCTGCGGACCCTGGGCTCTTGGTCCCCTCTCCCGTCCTCGCAAGCCTACCAGGACTGAGTGGGTGTTTCTGGTTAAGTGGTCCTCCAAGGTGTCCTTCAGCTACCCTTTCCTGACGGTTTGCCTTTGTTTTCGTTGTAAATCCAGTTTGGTCTTGGGAGACGGTCTGAATCCCTCCATTCACTTCGCCGCCATTTTTCTGAATCTCCATATATCTCTTTACCTCCTACCAACACCTGGCATAGACACTGGTTTTGTCCCGTCCAAACATCAGAAATTATTTAATTATTAATTTTCTAAGAGTTTAAGAAGGATGCTGTACAGGGCATTTATATTCTCAGTGGATTGTGTTACGTAGCTTAAAACGAACTAACCTGTATTTTTAGTACTTCACACTTTTACGTGCATGTGAGGTAATACAGCATCCTTCACTGTAATTTGTTTGGCTAGTTCCTTGTTCCACACTGTGCACAGTTAATAGAGAACTTGATGCACACTTTGTGTGAATTCCTTTGTAACAGACCCGTTGAGGTGAGAGGAAAAAATAGAGCGAATTACCTACTTGACAGCACATATTTTTGTCTACTTATATCATACGCTTATATCATATCGTAAGGATAGTCACCTGTCTTCCATTGCCTTTCTGTCCTAGGAATTTTACATTTCAATAGTTATGGCCAGTCATCTTGTTATGAATTGTTGCCTGCATAACCCCAGCCTGGAAACTTAAAAATTGCTTGTGAGAATCTTTACAGCGTGGTATAGGAACTTGTGGAATGAGTCACAATCACCATCAAAGATGTCATCATCATTGACATTTTATTCTCACTTTATCCATCTAGTTGTTTAAAGCTAAAAACCAACATCTTTTAAGGTGCTGCATTTCTCATTGTGACGGCTGCCATGTCACAGGCCCCGTCTCCCCAGTCCACATTTGGATACTGGGCTGTCTGGTTAATAGTCAGCTTGGTTTTTAACTTTTAGCTCTGTCTCTAAAATAAAGTATTGATGCTCATTTTTTCCATAGTAAGTCTACTTGATTTAGTTAAGCAGTATTCATTCAGACTCTTAGAGTACTTGACTCAGGTACCAAATATATCTTGAGTCTCTGTCACATGCCCGACATACTAAAAGGCAGCAGGTGGCGATTCAATCGTGAGCAAAAGAAAACAGTTCCTCCCTTCCTGAAGCTTACAGCCCCATGGTAGATGGAGGCTCATCAGATGCCATGCTGTGAGACATTAACTGTATTGAGACCCAGAAGGGAGGTTTATATGAACGGAACGATATGACCTGGCAGGGAGATTGACATTATTTTTTTAAATTTTTTTATTAATTAATTAATTTATGTTTGTTACAGATATTTCTCCTTTGCCCCCCACTGATACCCCCTCCCCCTCACTCCCTGCCCTGTCCCCAGCTTTGTTGTCCATGTCCATTGTTCATGCATACATGCATATAAGTTCTGTGGTTTATCTCTCCCCCACCACCCCCTCTTCTGCGGATTGTCAGTCTATACCCCACTTCCACGTCTCTGGGACTACCCCATTCC
Organism: Molossus molossus; assembly: GCF_014108415.1. Lineage (NCBI taxonomy): Eukaryota > Metazoa > Chordata > Mammalia > Chiroptera > Molossidae > Molossus > Molossus molossus. The sequence goes on along the minus strand of NW_023425345.1, from coordinate 60,575,216 downwards.
TCAGACTGGTATGTTCATTATATTCCACAAATAAGTGAGATCATATGATACTTGTCTTTCTCTGTTTGGCTTGTTTCGCTTAGGATAATGATTTCCAGGTCCTTCCATGTCGTCTCAAAGAATAAGAGATCTTTCTTTCTTATAGCTGCATAGTACTCCATTGTGTATATGTACCACTGCTTTTTTATCCATTTGTCTACTGATGGGCACTTGGGCTGTTTCCAGATCTTAGCTATTGTAAATAGTGCTGCTACAAACACGGGGGTACATATATTCTTTGTGATTGGTGTTTCAGGCTTCTTAGGGTATATTCCTAGAAGTGGGATCACTGGGTCAAATGGAAGTTCAATTTTTAATTTTTTGAGGTAACACCATATTGTTTTCCATAGTGGCTGCACCAGTCTGCATTCCCACCAGCAGTGTATTAGAGTCCCCTTTTCTCCACACCCTCACCAACACTTGTTGTTTGATAATTTGTTGATGGTGGCCATTCTGACAGGTGTGAGGTGATACCTCATTGTTGTTTTAATTTGCATCTCTCTGATGATTAGTGATGTTGAGCATTTCTTCATATGTCTGTTAGCCATTTGTATGTCCTGTTTGGAGAGGTGTCTATTTAGTTCCTCTGCCCAGGTTTTAATTGGGTTCTTTGTCTTCCTTTTGTTGAGTTCCATGAGCACTCTCTATATATTGGAAATTAACCCCTTATCTGATATGTCATTGGCAATTATGCTCTCCCATACAGTGGGTAGCCTTTCTTTTTTGATGATTGTATCCTTCGCTGTGCAGAAGCTTTTGAGTTGACATTATTATTTTTTTTTTACCCTCACCCGAGGACACTTGCATTTATCTTCAGATAGAGTGGGAAGGAGAAAGAAAGGAAGAGAGAGAGAGAAACATAAATGTGAGAGAGACACATTGAGTGGCTGTCACCCACAGGACTTTAACTGGGCCGGGGACAAACTGCAGCCAAAGTACATGCCCTTAGCAGGAACTGAACCTGGGACTCTCCAGTTCGCGGGCTGATGCTCTAACCACTGAGCAAAAACATGCAGGGTGAGATTGACATTCTTGCAGAGTGACAATGGACCTACAGTCTAGAGCAGTGATTCTCAACCTTCCTAATGCAGCGACCTTTTAATCCAGTTCCTCATGTCGTATGAGGGCGAATCTGCATGTGGGCGGACCTGCCTGGAGATGGATAGAGGAGCAGTGTCTTGATTCCTAAGGCCATAGGAAATATGTTTTCTGATGGTCTTAAGCAACCCCTGTGAAAGGGTTGTTCGACCCCCAAAGGGTTCGCGACCCACTGGTTGAGACCGCAGGTCTAGAGGAAAGTTACATGTTCACTAGGCAAAGAAGGAAAGGAAATAGTAAACGGAAGGAACAGTGTGTAAAAATGGCCTTCCTCCTCCACATCGTTTCTCAATATTAAAGTCTTGCTACTTTCAAAAAATTTAGCTGATAGGGCAGAATCTGTACTGAACCAAGAACCTAGTCTGGAAGTTCTGTAAATTTTTTAATTTAGTTAATCAATTTGATTTTGTTTTTCTTTGCTGAGTAGAGCAAAAATCCCAGTTAACTGATTATGCTCCTTCATCAAAGTTTTAGGGGATCTGTCTTCTGAGATTGGAGTTTGGTTCCAAACAGAACTGTTTTGGGAAAGCTATTATATAAAAGAAATGTAATGCACAAAATGTAGTATGTGTGCTTGCTGTTTGAATTAACCCTATTGTGAATTTCTCAGTCAAACTGGAAATCTTTTTTCATAACCAGTAATGACTACCTGACACTATTTGTCTAAATAGAGATCACATATTAAGATTACTTGCAAGGATATAAAGTAGAGCCTAGGAAATATAGTCAATAATACTGTAATAACTGGTGCCAACTGGGGCTAGAATCACCAGTAAATTATATAATTGTCTAACCATTGTGCTGTACACCTGAAATAAATGTAAAATACAAAATAAATAAATAAAAGATTACTTAAGTAATGTCTACACCTGCATATAGAAGAGGAATCACACTGAAAGTATCACTTTTCCTCACCATTTGGAGAATTCAATAGATGCTAACTCGGTTCAGTTCATTATGGGGTAAATATTTGACTGAATGTTCTGCTTGAGAGGCTAACTAATCTGGATGCATTTTAATTCACTTTTGGTGTAGCAGGGACGTTAATTGCTTCAAGAGCTAATGTAACTCCAGTTAGTGCACATTTCTATTCATTTTCTTTATAGTCATATTTACTTTGTCATGTAAATGCATTAATGATTTTACATTCTAGTATAAAAGGCAGAAATAATTATTTTCCTTTTGCCAACACTTACGACTTTTTTCTGACATTTTACTTAAAAAAATTATATTACTAGCCAGGCATAAAGGCAAAGAGTCAATAGTATTTTCTCAAGGTGTTTTAATTTTTACAGAAGTATGCTTTTGAAGGTGACTTGATTTAATTTAACATTTGTTCCTTTTCAGTATAATTGGCTTTTCTCCCATTTCTGCCAATAGTAATTTTTCTACCATGCTAGTATTGTTTGCCTAATGTTATACCAATTTCAGGCATAACACTATTGAATGTTTGTGTCATCTATCAAAAGATATGCCCATTAATTGTAGAATAGTTCCATTTTAACTGCGGGCTGTTTATCACAGTCCAGGTGCCAAGCGAATGTAGGTTTACAGGGACAACGCAGGGAGCCTTGCTGATTCACCGTACAGTAGCGATCACTATTATTCACTAAGCCAAAGCTGAAGCACCAGCAGAAATACTTGCAGCTTCCAAAACATTTTTATTTATTCACAGAGAGTAGATTATACTGATGGATTCAGATCGATGGAGTATAAGTTTTATTGCAACTACTGCCAACCAGTATGAAGAAGAAATTTCCTCCACATTTTCCCAAAATAACCTAAGTATTGCGATTAGCACTGAAATTTGTTCAGCAATGTCAACATTTCCATTTTGTTTATGTTTCCTCCTATGATTGAGACTGACTCCTTATATATAATTTCTATCTCAAAAGGAAAGTGAAAATTATTCGTTAGTCTTCTTTCTATTGATAGTGTGATAACATTAACTTAACAGTGTGATAATGTTGATGAAAATGTCCCATAAGCATCAACTATTGTTTTGTGATAGATACAAGGTAGGGCAAAGTAGGTTTGCAATTGTTCACATGGAAAATAATACAATAATTAATCATTTTTAATACAGTAATAAACTGTTTTGCAGTCTCAAAACTGTAAACCTACGTTTGCCCACCCCTGTGAATATACTTATATATCTTAAAGTATCTGAAAGTGAGAAAGAACTAATGGCGTATAATTTCTTGGCAATAACATATTTGTTTTTCTCAGTTATATCAACTCTCAATGCAAAATATGCCTTTTAAAGCTTATTTTGTAACTTTTATCTACTCTTGCCATTCCCTTTTTCATCAGAACCCAGATTGGTTTATTTTTCAAAAAAAATTTTTTCTTCTATAATAGAGCTAGAGTCTTCAAACCTATTTTTAATTATCACATTTAATTATATTTATTTTTTTTCCTTAAAATGTATATATGTTTGGAGTCCATATGTAATACATGGAGTTTCACTGCTTTCTCACAGGGCAGAGGGCAGCTAAAGTCTGTTTCGGTGAAGCCATGGAAACATCTAGGATTTGATTTGAAAGAATGCTTCTCAATTTTTAAAAAATACAGTATTTTCTTGTGTAGTGAACCTATCAGTAAACATTGTGAAAACCTGTAGAAATGTGCGTAGATCAATACACAGACACAGACCCATACATACACACAAACACAAATACACACCTAAAGAGTAAAACTTACTTTGGCCAAACTACAATCTATTTTTAGTTGGTGACCTTTCAAGTGAGAATTACATCACATATTGATTACTCGTGAAAGTGCAGTAGTTATACCTAAAAATTAATTAAATTGTTATAGTCGATTCTTTCCAGGCTGGAGAATCAGCCTTGTTAACCTTAGTAATCTTTTAAAAATTTTTTCATTGAATTTATTGGGGTGACATTGGTTAATAAATGATATAGGTTTCAGGTGTACAACTCTATAATATATCATCTGTATATTGTACTGTGTGTTCACCACCCCAAGTCAACTCTTCTTTCATCACCACTTATCCCCCCTTTTATCCTCTTCTACCTCCCCCCACCCCCCTTTCCCTCTGGTAAATCACATACTGTTATCTGTGTCTATAAGGTTTTTCTTCTGTTCTGTTTTTTTCTTTTTAATTTTTTTGCTTAATCCCAACCTAGCTTCCCAATCCCCCTTCCTTCTAACAGCTGTCAGTCCATTTTCTGTATCTGGAGTCTATTTATATTTTGTTTATTTTGTTCATTAGATTCAATATATAAGTGAAATCATGTGGTTCTTGTCTTTTTCTGACTGGCATATTGCACTTAGCATAATACTCTCCAGAAAGGGGAAACCCTGTGCACTGGTGGTGGGTCCATCAACACTGTTGCAAAAGGTAAGATTGCCTTCTTTTGTACGACCAAATGGTATTCTACTGTGTAAATGTACCACGGCTTTTTATCTACTCATCTATTCATGAGCACTTGGGCTGCTTCTAAATCTTGGCTACTGTAGATAAATGCTGCAGTGAACATAGGGGAGCATATATTCTTTTGAGTCAGTGTTTCGAGTTTCTTTGGATATATTCCCAGAAGTGGAATCACTGTGTCAAAATTTTTAATTTTTAATTTTTTGAGGAAACTCCATACTGTTATTTACTATGGTTGCACCAGTCTGCATTCCCACCACCAGTGCACAGGGGTTCCCCTTTCCCCACATCCTCCCCAGCACTTGTGGTTTGTTGCTTTATTGAGGATAGCCATTCTGACAGGTGTGAGGTGATTGGTTTATTTTTCTGATGATTAGTGACGTTGAGCATCTTTTCATATGTCTATTGGCCATCTGTATGTCCACTTTGGAAAAGTGTCTATTCAGGTTCTTTGCCCATTTTTAAATTAGATTATATCTTTTTTGCTATTTAGTTGTATAAGTTCTTTATAAATTTTGGATATTAACCCTTATCAGATATAGCATTGGTGAATATGTTCTCCCACTCAGTGGGTTGTCTCTTCATTTTGTTGATGGTTTCCTTTGCCATGCAAAAACTTTTTAGTTTGGTATAGTCTTATTTGTTTATTTTTTCTTTTGCTTCTCTTACTGGAGAAGATACATTAAAAATATTAGTATGAGAAATATCTGAGATTTTACTATGTATTCTTCTAGGATTTTTATGGTTTTGAGTCTTATATTTAAGTCTTTAATCCATTGAGTTTATTCTTGGGTATGGTGTAAGAAGATGGTCTAATGTCACTTTTTTATTTGTGTATTTGTCCAATTTTCCCAACGTCATTTATTAAATAGACTATCTTTACCGCATTGTATGTTCTTGCCTCTTTTGTGAAATATTTATTGATCATAAATGTGTGGGTTTATTTCTGGGCTCTCTATTCTGTTCCATTGATCTATATCTCTGTTTTTATGTCAGTATCATGCTGTTTTGATTACTGTGTCCGTGTAGTATAGTTTGATATCAGGTAGGGTGTTTCCTCTAACTTTGTTCTTCTTATTGAAGATTGTTGTGGCCATTTGCAGTCCTTTGTGATTCCATATAAAGTTTTGGAATATTTGTTCTAGTTCTGTGAAAAACACCATCGATATGTTGATAGGAATTGCGTTGAATCTATAGGTTGCATTGGATAGTATGGATATTTTGATGATGTTAATTCTTCCTACCCATGAACTTGGACATATTTCCACATATTTGTATCTTCTTCAGTTTCTTTTTTCAGTGTCTTATAATTTTCTGAGTACAGGTCTTTTACAACCTTGGTTAAATTTATTCCAGGGTATTTTGTGATGCAATTATAGATGGGATTGTTTTCATAGTTTCCCTTTCTGATCATTATTTGTGTATAAAAATGTAACTAGTTTCTGGGTATTTATTTTGTATCCTGCTAGTTTACTGAATTCATCTCAGTTCTAGTAGTTTTTGGTGTAATCGTATGTGTTCTCTATATACATATCATATTATCTACAAATAATGACAGTTTTACTTCTTCCTTTCCAATTTGGATGTCTTTTATTTATTTTGTTGTCTGATTGCTGTTGCTGGGACTTCCAGCACTCTGTTGAATAAAAGTGGTGAAAGTAGATATCCTTATCTTTTTCCTGATCTTAAGGGAAACACTTTTAGTTTTGTCCATCGAGTATGATGTTGGCTGTGGGTTTGTCAAATATGTCCTTTATTATGTTGAAGTATGTTCCCTCTATTCCCACTTTGCTGAGAATTTTTATCATAGGTGGATGCTGGATTCTATGAAAAGCTTATTCTGGCTTAACTGATATGAGTATTTGACTTTTATCCTTCATTGTGTTTATGTGACGTATCATGTTTATTGATTTGCGGATATTGTGCTAACTTTGCATCCCAGAATAAATCCCACTTGATAGCTGTATGATCTTTTTAATGTATTGCTGGATCCAGTTTGCTAATATTGTCTTGGGGATTTTAGCATCTGTGTTTATCAGAAATGTTGGCCTATACTTTTCTCTCTTTGTAGTATTCTTATCTGGTTTTAGAGTTATGCTAATGCTGACCTTGTAAAATGAGCTTGGAGGTCTTCCCTCTTCTTGAATTTTGTGGAACTGTTCGTGAAGGTTAAGTGTTCTTCTTTGACTATTTGGTAAAATTTACTGGAGAAGCCATCTGATCCAGTATTTTTGTTTGTTGGGAGCTTTTTGATTACTGCTTCAATTTCATTATTTGTAATTGGTCTATTCAGATTTTCTGATTCTTTATGATTTAGTTTTAGAAGATTGTAGGTTTCTAGAAATTTATCCATTTTGTCCAGATTGTCTAATTTGTTGGCATACAATCATTTATAATATTTTCTTACAATCCCTTATATTTCTTTGGAGACCATTATTACTTTTCTCTTATTTCTGATTTTTTTTATTTGAATCCTCTCTCTCTCTCTTTTTTTTCTTGATGAGTCTGGTTAGAGGTTTGTTGATCTTGTTTTATCTTTTCAAAGAACCAGGTTTTGGTTTCACTGATCATTTGTATTGGTTTATTTAGACTCTATTTTGTTTATTTTTGCTATAATCTTCATTATTTCCTTTCTTCTATTCACTTTGGGCTTTGTTTGTTGTTCTTTTTATAGTTCCTGTGAGTGTAAAGTTAGATTGTTATTTGAGATTTTTTTTTTGTTTCTTGAGATTCAAACCTCAGTCATCTTGACAGTGTACTAGAAATTAAGGTAAACCACATTTTCACAGGCTCTCACTCTGATAAATGCAGTATTTCGATAGATATAATAAACATATATAATTTTAAACCTTTTTTTTTAAGAATACAAAGTATAATGACTGTTGCTATAAATTATCCTGGGCAAAAAGAGTTATTTTGTCGTGGTGGAGCCCAGTGTCATCCAGTGGAGTTTTTGTGAACACTTAGGCCTGGATTAAGACTTGAATGAGACTTAACTGGGGAGAGGACGGTGAGCACTAGGGAGAGGACGGTGAGCACTGGGGAGAGGACGGTGAGCTTACAGATATGCTGTTGTAACTGATACGTCATTTCATTATTTTCTTTCATCTTAATAGTTAACTTAAAGTACTGATTCCTAATCATTGTGATTCAGACGCATGCGCATGCACGTGCAATTAGTCTTTCTATCACAGCAGGCAGTTAGATTTACAGTGCTCTGACCATAGCTGAATGAAGAAGAATTTTAAATATTCATGGATCTGGATAGAGTACATTCGTTACATTATGGATAATAGGCACACAATGATCAGGAAACAATTTATTTCATTTTTAACACAAGCGTTTATAAGTAGGGCCATTTGTCAGCTATTGCACAACTTCTGCTACAACTGTATAACTCATTGGTTTTAAATTATATTATACTCTTAGAACTGTTTTTACTAGTACACTGCTGCTCACTGTTTAATTTCTATTTATTTCATTGTCTTGTTGGTTTGCTGCTCACTGTTTTAGTGTGAGTCATCTTAGATATCTTAATTTTTAAATTTTGCTATAAAGCACTTTGATTTTTTAAATCTCTTTGGGCTATAATTAATTCTGGATATCATAAAGGTTCTGTGTTATGAAATGTTAAGTAACAGTGTTCTAAGCTTTTTAGTAGAATGTGTTTAAAATCCAGGCCAAAGATTGTTTTTAGACGAGTCAATTCACAAATTCTCCTCTAATTGATTGCTTCTTTTTCCTTTTCACTTTTTGTAGGTCATTGTCATGCCTGTCATCACTGAATTTTTTTTACTTCTCTGTACATTTCTCACCAGTGTTCTTTCAGTGTTTCTACTATTACTTCTCTTTAATTAATTTTTTTAGAGAGGGGGGAAGGGGGGAGAGAGAGAGAGAGAGAGAGAGAGAGAGAGAGAGAGAGAGAAATCGATTGATTGCCCCCTGTACACATCCCAACTGGGGATTGAACCGGCAACCCATGTGTGTGCCCTCACCAGGAATCAAACTAGTGACCTTCTGGGCATGGGATGATGCTCTAACCAACTGAGCCACACCAGCCAAGGCTCTACCTTTTCTTTGAGTCTCTTTCTTTTTGTCCTCTCCTTTTAGATGTTGTCAGGATTACTTGGTTTTTTATCTTCTTGGCTTTAGCAATTATATTTTATCAAGTGCTTTGATAGCCCAGATACTTATCCCTCACCACCCCTCTCCCTTCTCATACAATAGAAATAGTAGCTAGTTCATACATGGGACTTACAAGTTTAAAATATAATTTCATGTAATTTTAGTGAACGTCTTATTTAAAGTACACTTAATTATGAAAGCCATTTTAAAAGAGTGCAGTTATTTTAAAATATAATCTTTTGATACATTTAGAATATTAAGAGTTAAAATGACTCCCTCTTCTCAGTGGTTCTTTTTCCTTTCATAAAAAGAGAGCAGCATATGCCTCTTTGCAAATATGCAAAATTAAAATATAAAGAGGTATTAAACACCATTTAAGAACAATGGTTTTCAATATAGTTGGTCTATTCACCACAAGGTTCCTCCAACACTAATTTATGAGTAACATAGAACCATGCAGACTGGTTTTCAACAACTTTTACCTTCAATCAGAGGTATTAATATTCCTTTGTGTTATTTGTAAGTTTGAGTGGATTGAGCAACTGGTGAGAGGTCAGGTGAGCACTGTTGAGAGGACTATGTGAGCACTGGTTAGGAAACTGGTGAGCACTGGGGACAGGACAGTGAGCACTGGGGAGAGGACAGTGAGCACTGGGGACAGGACAGTAAGCACTGGGGAGAGGACTACGTGAGCACTGGGGAGAGGACAGTGAGCACTGGGGAGAGGACTACGTGAGCACTGGGGAGAGGACAGTGAGCACTGGGGAGAGGACGGTGAGCACTGGGGAGAGGACTATGTGAGCACTGGGGAGAGGACAGTGAGCACTGGGGACAGGAAAGTGAGCACTGGGGAGAGGACTACGTGAGCACTGGGGAGAGGATGGTGAGCACTGGGGAGAGGACTACGTGAGCACTGGGGAGAGGACTGGTGAGCACTGGGGAGAGGACGGTGAGCACTGGGGAGAGGACAGTGAGCACTGGGGAGAGGACTACGTGAGCACTGGGGAAAGGACAGTGAGCACTGGGCAGAGGACTACGTGAGCACTGGGCAGAGGACTACGTGAGCACTGGGGAGAGGACAGTGAGCACTGGGGAGAGGACTACGTGAGCACTGGGGAGAGGACAGTGAGCACTGGGGAGAGGACTACGTGAGCACTGGGGAGAGGACTACGTGAGCACTGGGGAGAGGACGGTGGGCACTGGGGAGAGGACTGGTGAGCACTGGGGAGAGGACTACGTGAGCACTGGGGAGAGGACTACGTGAGCACTGGGGAGAGGACGGTGAGCACTGGGGAGAGGAAGTGAGCACTGGGGAGGAGGACAGTGAGCACTGGGGAAGAGGACAGTGACCACTGGGGAGAGGAACGTGAGCACTGGGGAGAGGACGTGAGCACTGGGGAGAGGACTACGTGAGCACTGGGGAGAGGACGGTGAGCACTGGGGAGAGGACTGGTGAGCACTGGGGAGAGGACGGTGAGCCCTGGGGAGAGGACGCGTGAGCACTGGGGAGAGGACTGGTGAGCACTGGGGAGAGGACGGTGAGCACTGGGGAGAAGACTATGTGAGCACTGGGGAGAGGACAGAGAGCACTGGGGAGAGGACAGTGAGCACTGGGGAGAGGACAGTGAGCACTGGGGAGAGGACTACGTGAGCACAGGGAGAGGATGGTGAGCACTGGGGAGAGGACAGTGAGCAGCTGGAGAGGACGGGTGAGCACTGGGGAGAGGACGGTGAGCACTGGGGAGAGGACGGTGAGCACTGGGGAGAGGACTACGTGAGCACTGGGGAGAGGACGGTGAGCACTGGGGAGAGGACGGTGAGCACTGGGGAGAGGACTACGTGAGCACTGGGGAGAGGACGGTGAGCACTGGGGAGAGGACGGTGAGCACTGGGGACAGGACAGTGAGCACTGGGGACAGGACAGTGAGCACTGGGGAGAGGACTACGTGAGCACTGGGGAGAAGACGGTGAGCACTGGGGAGAGGACTACGTGAGCACTGGGGAGAGGACAGTGAGCACTGGGGACAGGACAGTGAGCACTGGGGAGAGGACGGTGAGCACTGGGGAGAGGACTACGTGAGCACTGGGGAGAGGACAGTGAGCACTGGGGAGAGGACGGTGAGCACTGGGGAGAGGACTATGTGAGCACTGGGGAGAGGACAGTGAGCACTGGGGACAGGAAAGTGAGCACTGGGGAGAGGACTACGTGAGCACTGGGGAGAGGACGGTGAGCACTGGGGAGAGGACTACGTGAGCACTGGGGAGAGGACGGTGAGCACTGGGCAGAGGACTACGTGAGCACTGGGGAAAGGACAGTGAGCACTGGGCAGAGGACTACGTGAGCACTGGGGAGAGGACAGTGAGCACTGGGGAGAGGACTACGTGAGCACTGGGGAGAGGACAGTGAGCACTGGGGAGAGGACTACGTGAGCACTGGGGAGAGGACAGTGAGCACTTGGAGAGGACTGGTGAGCACTGGGGAGAGGACTACGTGAGCACTGGGGAGAGGACTACGTGAGCACTGGGGAGAGGACAGTGAGCACTGGGGAGAGGACGGTGAGCACTGGGGAGAGGACGGTGAGCACTGGGGAGAGGACTACGTGAGCACTGGGGAGAGGACTGGTGAGCACTGGGGAGAGGACGGTGAGCACTGGGGAGAGGACGGTGAGCACTGGGGAGAGGACTACGTGAGCACTGGGGAGAGGACTGGTGAGCACTGGGGAGAGGACTACGTGAGCACTGGGGAGAGGACTATGTGAGCACTGGGGAGAGGACAGCGAGCACTGGGGAGAGGACAGTGAGCACTGGGGAGAGGACGGTGAGCACTGAGGAGAGGGCGGTGAGCACTGGGGAGAGGACTACGTGAGCACTGGGGACAGGACGGTGAGCACTGGGGAGAGGACGGTGAGCACTGGGGAGAGGACGGTGAGCACTGGGGAGAGGACTACGTGAGCACTGGGGAGAGGACGGTGAGCACTGGGGAGAGGACTACGTGAGCACTGGGGAGAGGACAGTGAGCACTGGGGAGAGGACTACGTGAGCACTGGGGAGAGGACTACGTGAGCACTGGGGAGAGGACGGTGAGCACTGGGGAGAGGACGGTGAGCACTGGGGAGAGGACGGTGAGCACTGGGGAGAGGACTACGTGAGCACTGGGGACAGGACGGTGAGCACTGCGGAGAGGACTACGTGAGCACTGGGGACAGGACGGTGAGCACTGGGGAGAGGACTACGTGAGCACTGGGGAGAGGACGGTGAGCACTGGGGAGAGGACGGTGAGCACTGGGGAGAGGACGGTGAGCCCTGGGGAGAGGACGGTGAGCACTGGGGAGAGGACGGTGAGCACTGAGGAGAGGACGGTGAGCACTGGGGACAGGACGGTGAGCACTGAGGAGAGGACGGTGAGCACTGGGGACAGGACGGTGAGCACTGGGGAGAGGACGGTGAGCACTGAGGAGAGGACGGTGAGCACTGGGGACAGGACGGTGAGCACTGGGGAGAGGACGGTGAGCACTGAGGAGAGGACGGTGAGCACTGGGGACAGGACGGTGAGCACTGGGGACAGGACGGTGAGCACTGGGGAGAGGACGGTGAGCACTGGGGAGAGGACGGTGAGCACTGGGGAGAGGACGGTGAGCACTGGGGACAGGACGGTGAGCACTGGGGACAGGACGGTGAGCACTGGGGAGAGGACGGTGAGCACTCGGGAGAGGACGCTGAGCACTGGGGAGAGGACGGTGAGCACTGGGGAGAGGACGTTGAGCACTGGGGAGAGGACGGTGAGCACTGGGGAGAGGACGGTGAGCACTGGGGAGAGGACGTTGAGCACTGGGGAGAGGACGTTGAGCACTGGGGAGAGGACGATGAGCACGGGGGAGAGTCCTCCCTGCAAAAGGAGCAGGCTGGCTACTGCACGTCAGTGCTTGGCTGCCAGCATCACTGTCTGGCGCTCTTTCCCCTGGTCACTGACTCACCTTTCACAAGGTCTCTGTTCTCCCTTTGCTGGGGGCCTCATCGCGATATTAAGAAACAGTATTTCTTCTGGGTGCAAGGGTATTGGTATTGATTCCGTGGTGTATTTGATTGACACATATGCCAGTAAAGTTAGGTGGGATTATTAAATAGTTTTATTGTAATTCCTAAAACTGGAGATTTTTGTAATTATTTACTTTTAATGACATTGTTTAAAAACATTATTTCTGCCTTTCTTTTATCCCAGTATTCATTTAGAAAAGATAGGAGTGTTTGTTATCATTTCATCCTAATAATAATTGTAATAAAAATAAGAAGGAGAAGGAATGTCTGTACCACATATTGAGATCATTTTTTACGGCCCTTGCCCTTGGATATGCACAGCATTTCAGTGAAGCCCACACTGTGCCAAGCACTGGAGAAACATTATCTAATTCATCATTGTAATAACTTGTAAGGAGTTGTTATCCCCACTTTTCAGATGAGGAAACTGACATTTAAGTGCAAAAAGTCACACATTCCTTCTAAATAACTTTATTTATTCAAGATGACTTTCTTAGCAGTAGCCAAGGGACTAAAGAAAGGGGAATGAATGAGATGAGCGTAGGGGACAATAGAACAGAGTCAACCTTTGTAAATGCAGGCTATATTTTAGTCTGGTATATATATCCTCACCTGAGGATATGCTTCTATTGAATTTTTAGAGAGGGAGGAAGGGAGAGAGAGAGAGACAGGTGTCAATCGGTTGCCTCAATACATGCCCTCACTGGGAATTGAACCCGCTACTGAGGTATATGGCCTGACTGGGAATCAAACACACAATCTTTTTGGTGTATGGGACAGTGCTCCAAACAACTGACCAGGCTAGTGTGATATTGTAACATCACAGGTTGTCTGTCCTGGAAGAAGTGACAATATTAATACTTAAAAGGCAGAACAAGATTTGCAGTGTCAGGGAGGAAGCCTCAACCAAAGCTGTCTTTTAATTTTCTAGTTAGATTAGGCAAACGGTCTTTTAAATGAATTAATTAACTGCAAATTAATTAAAATTAATTAAATGGTAGGTTACACTTATATCAATGGCATGTATTAGTGCCTCTGAATGAAAGAGATGCTCCAAGAGAAACTAGTGATTTGAGAAAAATTTCTCATTGTCTCTGAAAATAATTAAAACCACATTTCAATGTTATTACAATTGCTAATAAAAAGAATCTTGTGCTAACAGAGCAGGGAGGGACCTTGGAACGCATGTACTTTTGCCCTGTCCAATTAGGATGAAAAATGGAGCCTGAAGCAATGACCTTGACTTGCCCAGTCCTATAGGCAGTTACTGGCCAAAATTTATATTTTAAAAGCGTGTGATTTCTTTCTTTGACAAATAATAGTTTCCTGTGGGAGAGATTTTTTAACTGTATCATCAGAATTATTTCTACATCCTATTCAATACCGTTTTTCTATATCAAAATATATTTTATTTTACTAGTAACAGAATCTTACCATTATAAATGGAACTATACATTTACTTATCTTATTTCCAAAGTAATTAAAAAAGTTATTAAATTTGAAATATATGAGTTAAAAAAACAAAGACTAGTTATCTACAATCCCCAAACACAGAGGCAAGTGCTGTTAGTTATCTGTTTATTCTCTTTCTTTCTTCCTAACATACACATTATGTTTTTTTTTAAAACAGAGCACAATTGTATTATACTGTCCTTAATAATATATTTAATTATATTAATAATATATTTACCATATTATAAAATATTAACCTATGATATCATTCTTGGTTGCTCTTTTTATCTTAACATATAACAGTTCCTTATTTTAGATGAATCTTGACTTTTTACCCTATAAAACAATGCAATAACAAAAACTTTCATAGCAAAGTCTTTGGAAATTTTCTTTATTATTTAATCTTAATTTGTCAATCTACTTCACAATTTTCAATTTAGTAATTAAAGTACCATTTTACTATGATTTAAAATATCAGTTCTATTTCATCATCATTATTTAACTCTTTAAATTTTTCCCTAAAAGATGTATGCTTTTATTTTATTTTATTTTTTATTATTTAATTTTACTTTTACCCCAAACATTTAGTTTTTAGGCATTTGCTTTTGTCAAGGTAAAACACATTAAACATATCAACAAAATACAAAAATAAATTATTTTACAATGATATGCTGAACTGCTTTAAAACTTGTTCATACAAATGAACTCTGTCACGATGCTATTTAAATGAAGAATAGAATTTAAAATATAATAGAAGTTACACTAATTAGCTGATAATTTCTGCAATGATAGTAGCCTCGAAAAAAATAAAGTCGCTTCCTTTTGGCTAAGCATTTCCCCATTCATCTCATAAGACAGCCAGGAGAGACTAGCTCCCTGCTGGTGTATACAGTGTATACCATACCTAGAGAAAAATAAGCACATCTTTCCTTCCCAGATGATACAATTCCATTAAAAGATTTACTTCTGAGGCAGCAGTTAAATAGAAATGACCGTGGGGATATTCACATTTTCATAAACAATTTCTATGTTCACGAGAAGGGGCCCTCTCTCCCTGTAATCCTGACATCAAGAATCTCACAGGACTCATTTGTACTGTTCATAACTATGGGTTCTGTGGGTTTAGCGGTTCATGCTTTACAAACAAATGAACTTTTTCATTTGTTTCTAATGACTTTGGTTTATACAGTGAGATCTTAAACTGTCCCCAGAGCAATTATTTTGCTAAAATGTTATTAGAACATCTTTACAAATATAGCAGCAAAGGGGGGTTTCATTAGCAATGGAAATCACTGGGAACCAAGGGCTCTTGGCAAATGCAGCGCTCCAAAATCTTGTTTTATTTTCAGTGATGAGTACAAATAATCCTGTGAACTATATACATTGATTCTTTATCTGGTGGGTGGTGAGGAGATGAGGAGTTGATGGGTGGGGAGAGATGGTGGAAAAATCTAAGTAAATTAGTATTCTCTGACCAATCAGCTCTGTCCTTGCCCCTCTAAGGAGCTTTGTGAGCTGTCTAGCCTCTGCTAATAGAGATGTTTCTTTCCTGAAAGTTCAGGGATTTGTGGCTGAGACTAAGGTCTGTTTTTCAATGGACCATCAACAGGCTTTGGATTATATATGTAAATATATGTGTCCATTTTCATAGTAATCAAATTTGATACACCTGCTATGCACAGAGGGACAGCTGCTGACGAGCCTCAGACTCACCCTGCAGTTTCTTGCAGATCACATCCAAATTAGGTGGTTTTTCTCTTGGTTTGTGACTGCAGCTTCAGATGTGGAATGTGCCCCCATTCTGGAAAGCTTTACTTTCTTTTCATTTTATTTTATTAATTTTTTCTATCACCGTTTACCCCTCTATGTTCTCTTTCACCTGCATCCAACCCCCAACCTGCAATCACCACACTATTGTCCATGTCATTAGTCTTTTCTCCCTTTTTTTGCTCAGTCCCTCCTCTCTTCCTGCACAATATTCCCTGTACAAACACCAGAGGTGCTGCCTGCTGTCTCTCTCTGAGTCTGTCTCTGTTTTACATGATAGTTCAGTTTGTTCATTAAATTCCACATATGAGTGAAATCATATGGTACTTGTCTTTCTCTAACTGGCTTATTTCACTTAATGTAATGTTCTCCAGGTCCATCTATGCTGTCGCAAAGGGTAAAATTATCTTCCTTTAATCAGCAGAGTAGTATTCCATTGTATAAATGTACCACAGCTTTTTTTATCCACTCATCTACTGATGGACACTTCAGCTGCTTCCAAATCTTGGCTATTGTAAATAATGCTGCAGTGAACATAGGGGTACATATATTCTTTTGAGTCAGTGTTTCGGGTTTCTTTGGATAAATTCCTGAAAGTGGAATTGCTGTGTCATAAGGCTGTTCTACTTTTAATTTTTTGAGAAAACTTCATACTGCTTTCCACAGTGTCTGCATCAATCTTTATTCCCATCCACAGAGCACGAGGGTTCTCTTTTCTCCACATCTTCACCACATTTGTTGTTTGTTGATTTATTGTTGATAGCCATTCTGACAGGCGTGAGGTGGTATTTTATTGTGAGGTTTTAATTTGCATTTCTCTGAAAGGCCTCCCTTGTCCAGGACAACTTTTGTGAGATTCTTTCAGGGTGCTCTATCTGTCATTACATCCAACACTTTATTGCTGGGTTCCCTTTCAGTACGTCTTTCCCTTGCTCAGTGCGACCAGCTTGCCATGCAACAGCTCCTTCAGTACACAGCTAGCCTATTTCCTTCCAGTCACCCGGAGTGGCATTTTAACAAGGATCACTTCCATGAACAGAATAGATACTTGTTGTTGGAAAAACAGTCTTGCCAACATTGAATATGCCTCAAAGACGATTAAGCTGTGTACAAAAAATAATATTTTATTTATTCATTTATTTTCATATGTTAGGAGTATGTTCACTTTATTTAAAAAATGCCAAACTATTTACACAGTGGTGTGTCATTTTACACACTTCTCAACAGTGTACCGAGTGCCTGCTGTTTCACACTCATGCTGACATTTGGTAGTAACTTTTTACGTTAGCCATTTAATGGGTGTATATGTTATCTCATTGTGGGTGTTTTTAAAATTAATTAATCCATTTAAAAATAATATTTTAAAAAGAGTTTAGAGATGACATCTGTGGCCAGTTCAGCACCAAAAAATTATAGGCTGGATGCATTGGTGTGACTGCAGCCCACTGCGTAGGCCCAGGGGGTGGTGGTAGATAGCACTCTCTCAAAGGATATACTGTTTTCCTCATTTTACTTTTTTTCTTGATTTTACATTGTAGTAGTGTTTTATTGAACAACAAAAATAAAACTTCAGTGACAAGTATCTGAATGTTACTACTAATAGAAATAAATATATCTTCATTATTAGGTTTTTATGTTATTAGCCATCTCTAAGCTGATATAAATAAGAATGACCTTCATGTACAGATCATCCTGGTTCTCAACTTACTAGATAGTTGTTATCATACAAAATGCCATCTTTCAAAACAGAGTTCTTTTCCTGCTAAAAGAAGTGTGTAATAGGGACGTCATGGTATTATCAAATAGCCTAAATAAAATAAGATGTGTAACCTGAAACATAGTATTGACCAGAAGTGTTGTTTTCTGCCTCTGATGCCCCTTTAGCCAGTGTCCAGAGCTTGGACTGCTTAACAGAAAAAGATTATCTTACTGATTGTCATACAGACACTTTCTCCTTTTGTGCAAATACTACTTTAATTATAGCAGTATTTTAACCACCAAGGTCCTAAATCTTTAGAAGGGATTGGTTCATCTTGTTATCCAAAGAAAACACTTATTATTATTTGCCACATTCAAATTATAAATGAAAAGCTTAATAATAAACTACTAAATATTGCACAAAGCAGTAATGCATTTTAACTTTTTTAAAGTATTGGAGTGTTCTTTCAGAGAATGGAGTTTTTAAAATGTGGGGTATATAGTGAAACATGAAAAAAATATTTAACATTTTCTGTGGCAAAATGCACATGAGAATTTACAATTTATAAATTTATAAAGAACCAGGTTTTGAATGTTGACTGAAGCTATCATGTGGGGGTGGGAAGTGATGTTTCTGACACGTGCTCTTCCCTGGGGTACCAGCTACCTGGTCCGATTCTCTAGCCTCCCACTGATTCTCTGTCCCCCCTCTACCAACAATCCTGCCAATAAATTGCTTTAGCCAGAAAATAAATAAAAATAAATAAATACATAACCAAGATTGACAAAATCCACAGTTTTCCACAGTAACATTTATTTTGGAATCAAAATAAGAAGTTGGTGTATTTTTTAGCATCACTATTATAAACATGGGGTGGGGGGGGACTTTTTAACTTTCTCAAAATTTAAAACTTGTATTTTATTTGTTTATTATCCATGTTAATAATCTTCTAGGTCCCAAAACTTGGAGAGCTATATGAGAAAAAAACATTTTTAAAAAGCTGTCTAGGAATTTGGGAAAAAATGTTTGTTTAATCCAAATCAACCTTTTCAACCAATGATTTCTTGTCATTCTTGGCTTGGCCTGTTGTGAAAGCAAACTCTTTGGTTGATAAGTCTATTATTGTTGATGAAAATGTAAAGCACCTTATTTTTATTGCTTTCTTAAGCCTTTCTGTTCCAATTTTTGTGTAAATTTGGTTTCAAGAGTAGAAAGAAAAATGTCATTCAAAGCTACCTTTCAATAAAATACATTATTGTATTCATTCAGCCAGTATTTATGAATATTGTTATTGTATAGTATTACTCTCTTTCGGATAAAATCTAATGAACAAAATCATCTTTTTAAAAACTGACTGTAGTAAAGCAGCATCTGTCTTTATCTTCAATACTGTAAAGGTTTTAATTAACAGAAACCACCATGGGTTGCTTCTTTAGAATACCACTAAATGTTAGAGACATCGTCTACTGTACAGGAGTTTCACTGCTAGATGAGGACGTCTGGGAATTCATATGGATGAAATTCCACTCCACCACGGCAGTTTCTGAGAAGAAAATATTACTGGAAGCCTTAACATGCAGTGATGACAGGAATTTATTAAATAGGTGGGTCAATCAACATTCTAAATTTATTTGTGCAATGAAAATATTCTTTATTAATCAAACTGTTCTGAAGTTGTTTTTATTTCCTTGAATATATGTAGTTACTATAAAATATATATTGCTAGAACTGAGGAAAACTGATGTGTTAAGATAGCTAAAGCTAGTTGACTTGAAAGATATACCTGTTTCAAACTGTTATTTATTTATTTACATTTATCTTCAGATAGAGTTGGGGGGGTGGGGTGAGACACATTGACTGGTTGCCACCTACATGTCCCCAACCGGGGCCAAGGACAAACCACAACCGAGGAAGCGCTCTTACTGGGAACCAAACCCAAGTCTCTCTGGTCCTCACTCAGGGTGATGCTCTAACTGCTGAGCCAAACTGGCCAGGGCTCAAACTGATTTTTAAAGATATTTCTGACTTATATATGTAAGATAATATTTTGATATAAAAGTGTTTACTATAGAGAATTTTAAAGGTACGTTTGCATCATCAAACCAGAATTGTGATTTCTCCACCTACAAGATTTTTTCATAATTTAATAAATGTATTAATTGACATACTATGAGTTTGATCTTCCTCCTTTTTTTTATAACCAGAAAACGTCTATTGGTACATTTCTATTGGTAAAGTTTACAATGGACTGTTCTCTTGAAGACTATGATAAATAAAATAATGTACTTTTTGTAATTTTGTAAAAATGTTTAAGTTGTTGGACTAAAACTTTCCCCCGATTCTATCTACAAAGGCTTCTGAATCTGTCACTGAATTCTGAGGTGGTGCTGGACCAAGATGCAATTGATGTGATAATCCACGTAGCCCGGAATCCACATGGCCGAGACCTTGCCTGGAAGTTCTTCAGAGATAAGTGGAAGATATTAAATACCAGGTAGATACAGAGTTCAGTCATTCCTAACTGAGTGAGTAAATCAAAGGTGACATATGAGAGAGAAAAGCCCAACTTTTTGTGTTAGAACAAAGGTCCAGATAATAGGATTCGATTTTTAAAATTTTTTCATTGACTTTTTAGAGCGAGAGGAAGGAAGAAAGATAGAAACATCAATGTGAAAGAGAAACATCGACTGGCTATTTCCTCCATGCCCCACACTGGGGATTGAGCCCAAAACCTGGGCATGTGCCCTGACCAGGAATTGAACCCAGGACCTCTCAGTCTATGGGATGATGCTCATTCCACTGAGCCACACCAGCAGGACAGAATTAGATTTTTAAAAAGTCAACCAAGGCAGGTTTTTCATTACCTATGAAACACAAAAATATTATTTTAACAATTCTATAACATTACTCTTTTATTAAATATTGATAGCTGTCATTATATATGGAAATGTGGAGAGTAAACTGTTTTAGTAGTACAGTTTTCCTTGGTAATCTATCAAACTGTTCAAAGTTGAAGACTGTTATCACAAAGCCCCAATATCCTGAATGTGTTATAAAAAATTATTTATAAATCAGATATAATTGTATTATAGCAAGAAATTTATTTCTGTAGAGTTGTTTTAAATTTCCTTTAAACATAAATATCACAAAACACCTGAAATAAAATCATGATATAAAGAAAGAACATTTGCAACATTGTATAATTCTGAATGCAGTGTAATTCATTCCTGAGACATCTTGTTTCATGGGGAGACTTCTTCAACCTCAGTTTCTGAAAATGTTTTTTTATATATTTAAATATATTATAATAAATGTTAATTTATCACTCAGATAATCACTGTGGTATTTTTAAATTAAATTTACTATAGAGCATGTAAATACTGCATGTTCTTGAACTTAAATGTTCTTAGTGTGCAGAGCTACTGTTCTGTCTCTTAAAAACTGGTATATAAACTTTACTTTTAAAAAGTACACCTTTATCATTTACCCTAGTATAGAGAGTTCAATCTGAATGGATGTATCATATTAAAATAAATTTCTATGCATAGATATTTTGTTGTTAGAAAACAGTATAATTTCTAGGAAGCACATTGTTGGGGGATATTTTTATTTGTTTTTTTGTTTCTGTTTAGTATTTTCAGCTCAGAAACTGGAATGATTGAAAGATTTAAACTTGCTTTGCTCTTATGCACATTACATAGTGAATAGGCAGACACAAGGTGAAATTAACATATGCTTTATTATAAAGAATATTAAATATCTACCAATACACAGAGTCTCTTTAGGGAGTGCTTTTGTAGGTCAGAAATCATTATAATGTATATATAGTTTAGTTCCTACCAAAAAGTGTTTGGTTCCTAATATACCTACTTTGTTTTGGAGGGTTCATAATCTCTAATCAAAAGGTAAGGTTTTAGAATATCTATAGATAAGAGTGTTTATCTTGACAAATAGGATTTTCTTCATCTTCTCCTACACCTCTGTCAATATTTGAATATATGAATTCATGGGGTGCTTCCAAAATTCTTACTTTCTGCCCTGCAGATTCTTCCTGGTTTTAGTTGCTGTCTGTTCACATGGTTTCACTCACTCTCAAATCTATATCTCTAACGCAAACATTTTACTTAAGTGGCATGTTATAATAGACGTGACATGTTGAGATCACCTACTGGGATGTACTTGCAAAGCTAAACTCATCATTTATTTCTTCCTTTTCTCAGCAAACAATATGGCTATCCCAGATACCTTGCTCAACCCAGATACCTTGAAATCTACATACAATGCCCCTTTTCCCTGGTCACATGTAACAATAAATGTTGAGGTCTTGTCAATTTAACAGTTCCTAAATGTTTCTTGAATTACTTCTCTCTTACCTGCTACCACGGCCCTAGGGCAGGTTCTTATCTCTTACCAGTACTCTTAACAATAGCCTTTTGTCTCCCTGCCTCTATAATTGTGCCCACAACTGCGTGCGCCCCTGCGCGCACACACACACACACACACATTTTCCATTTGCCCCAAGAATCTGAAAAACAACAATGACATTTCCCTGATGTAAAACCTTCAGGAGTTCTGTGCTGTGCTGAAAGTCTAAGCTCCCCAGTAAGTCCCCTGACTAACCCCTTGGCCTCTTGTTCTGCTATCCCCACTGACACAGCTTATTCACTCTTAATGCCAAATGCTTGCCACTGTCTTCACACACACCATGTTGTTTCATACCTCTTTGCATTTGTTTGTGTTGGTCCTCTGCATAAAATTTCTTTATTGATCTTCAAAACCGCTCCATACCCAATCTCTGTGCTATCATCTACCCAAATACTACCCCAAGATCCCACAGCAAAAGAGACCTTCTCTAAGCAAGGTACATAATATTACTATCACCACAATAAATGGACATTTTCTGTTTACAATACTACATAGTATAATACCTCCAAGGAAAGGACTGTGCCTTATTCATCTTTACATGGCTGTAAGAAATGTATAAGCAAAACACTGTTATAAAAATAATTATTTTTATTTCTGCACAGTAGGCCATTTCTTTACACATAGTAATTACTAATATTATTATTGAATGCCTACTTATTTAACATTTTCCCATGGAATAGTTCAATGTTAGAATTACAACAAATTGGGACAGTCATCTAGTTTAGTACCCTCATTTTACAGATGAGAAAATTGAGGCTTAATAAGCTAAATTATTTAAAGTCCCACAAGTAGGAGCATCATTAGAGAACCTCTGGTCACAGTGGCCTGACCTTTGCTTCCAAAAACTCAGAATCTTATTTTTGGTGTACTTTTCTTAGTTCTGAGTATGATAGCCTATGATAGGTATCCTTAGCACAAAATAGACAAATCAATAAAATGAAAACTCTTGTCTTGAGTCGTGAGTCAATCAATTATACTTGTGGTAGAAGAATTATGCAATTCAAATGAACAACTTGATATTTTACTTTAATAGCCACATGCAAAAAAATGCTAATATTTTTGGAAGCGCTTTTGAGAAATTTGGCTCATTTTCTAAGCATGAAAAATGAGAATGCCAATGTCAGTTTTGACTGACCAGACCAAAGGATCTGTGTGACATACTGATAATACCCAGATTTGTCATGCAGTCCTGTTTTCTTTGTTGGGATTGTTTTTCCTAGTGAGCTAGATAGATTACTTTAAAGTTGAAGGTTTTAAAATAGTTTTTCCTCAGGCCTTGGATTGGAAATGTAATAGTAATTTTTGCATCTAATTTTAGAGGGTTCCTTTTTAAAAACTCAATACTACTCAGACCTCTCTTAAAAGTTGTTAGCCAAATCAGGCTGCATCTGCTGGTGTCCCCTTGCATCTCCTAACTCCTTAGAGAAATGACCTTGAATGCTCAGAGATCTTAGTGGCATCAAGACACCACTGGTCAAATGGAACCCTTGAGAAGGGTGATAAGAAAACTTTATAGCAGTATTACTTAAAAAAATTTTTTAATATATTTCAATTATAGTTGACATACAATATTATATTATTTTGAGGTGTACACCCCACTGATTAGACATTATATAACTTACTAAGTGATCATTTCAATAAATCTTGTACCCCTCTGACAACACCATACATAGTTACTAGAATATGATTGACTATATTCCTTATGCTATACATCCACATGACTATTCTTTAACTATCAATTTGTATTTCTTAATCACTTCACCTTTTTCACCCATCCTCCCAACTCCCCTATCACCTGGCGAACATCAAAATGTTCTCTGTATCTATGAGTCTGTTTCTGTTCTACTTGTTCATTTATTTATTTATTTGATTCAATTATTTATAAATATGCATTTATTTTTCATTTTATTATTCACATTTTTTATCTTCTTTTTCTTCTTAAAGTAGATCCTTTAACATTTCATGTAATACTGGCTTGGTGATTATGAACTTCTTTAGCTTTTTCTTGTCTGGGAAGCTCTTTATATGTTCCTCGATTCTAAATGTTAGTTATGCTGGGTAGAATAATCTTGATTGTAGGTTCTTGCTTTTCATCTCTTTGAACATTTCCTGCCAATTCCTTCTGGCCTGCAAAGTTTCTCTTGAGAAATCATCTGACAGTCTTATGGGAGCTCCCTTGGAGGTAACTAACTGTTTTTCTCTTGCTGCTTTTAAGATTCTCTCTTTGTCTTTAACCTTTTGCATTTTAATTATAATGTGTTTTAGTGTGAGTCTTCTTGAGTTCATCTTGTTTATGACTCTCTGTGCTTTGTCAACTTGTATGTCTATTTCCTTTCCAGGTTAGGAAAGTTTTCTCTTATTGTTTTTCCAAATAGGTTTTGAGATCTGAAAATACAGTATTATTTTTTAAATTACTATCTATATTAACATTAAGACTTATTTTTATCTTTTGAGGTATGGAGAGGCATTATTTATGAATTCCAAACTTATCAGTGGAGTTACAGAATTTCTTAATACTGAAGGCGAACTCAAGGAGGTAAATATTTTAAAATTTATAATGCTTTTCTTTTATAAACATATGAAATTATACATTTACTTCAACTGTTTGTTTCCAATGGAATCATATTCATTCCTTTAACATGCACACACTCACCCATGCTAAAGACTTTATTCAATTCATTATTTTCAAAGATACTTTTGGTATATTAAACATTAAATGCCTTTGAGAAGTGTTGGAAGGGAATAGCTCTTAAACTGGGGGATTCCAAATCCATTCCAGATATCTTTGATCCTATCAGCTACTGGTCAGCTGATTTTGTGGATCCAGTTTAGGATTTTCAAAACAACAAAACTATTCTGTGATTCAGGATTTGGATACAGAAGATCAAAGTTAAAGTTGAAGTACAGAACTTGAGTCTCACTGCTTTGTGCTCAGTTCTATGCAGAGAATGGATAACTGGATGTGATGATAACACCTCATGCTATTCAGTCTGTTAAATGGAATGAACCATATGTTGGAAGGAGTGTATCTGCCAGTATATATTGAGATTAATAGTTTGTTTAAAATTCTGCTTGGAACAATCACAAAGGAATTTTATTAATGAAAATAAATGTAATTTTTTAAGGATTAGTGTCCAGTTTTTGTATATAACATATTCTTTTTTCTCTTCTTTGTTTCTCTGGAAACCAACTACTGTTTTGCCCACTTATATCTCTAATAGAGAAGAGTATGAAATGGGAAGGGGTATTTAGGTAGGAAGAAGGAGCAAAATATAGTTAACTCTTAATAGATTAAAATGAATGGGGCTTCAAACATCTCTCTCTTTTG
Organism: Molossus molossus; assembly: GCF_014108415.1. Taxonomy (NCBI): domain Eukaryota; kingdom Metazoa; phylum Chordata; class Mammalia; order Chiroptera; family Molossidae; genus Molossus; species Molossus molossus. Next base: position 60,549,851 of record NW_023425345.1, on the reverse strand, counting down.
TCTGCTGCTCTCCTCCACTATAAAACATAGCTGAGAGTTGTCACTGAGAATCATGGTTTCCTCCGTTTTCACTGATGGAATGCCTGATGCTGTGACCCAGAGCTAATCACACTGAGCAGCTATCCCTCCCCAAGCATCAACCCTGGCACCACCCTTAATATCTTCTGATATTACCCAATTTTGTATGATCACCCACCATGCACTAAGTTGGATTCTTTCACACCACGAGCTAAGCTAAATCTCTTATTTTAATGATTTGAAATTCAAGTTTTATCCCTGCTATGTGTGTTCCCAACCCTGAAGGATTTGGTTTTCAGAGTCCCACCACATGTACCACTACATTTTTCGGTAAAGGAAACTAAATGGAAGGACTTTATTCATATCCATACAAAGCAGAAAGAAAGAGCAATTAAATTAATGATTGCTTCCAATTTTCTCTATATTTAAATGAAGTACTTTTAATTCTATGATTTCACATTCAATAACCTGGGAGTGAAAGACTCATCTAGTGACAACCTGTGCAGCCTTGACGTGAGTGCAGAAGTGAACAGTCAGTCTCTCCCCCCTTTCCCACCCCACTGACTGCCCCTCCTTACTGCTGCCTTCCTTCTCCCGCTTTCTCCCATCTTCTCCCCATTTGACCCCTATCCCCCTCCCTCTTTTTCTACCCTCTGACTCTGTCTATCTTTCATACTTTTCTTTGATTGGGTAATACCAAGCCATAGAAAAAAAAGAAACAGCCCTGGCCGGTTTGGCTCAGCGGTTAGAGTGTTGGCCTGCGGTCTAGAGAGACCCGGGTTCGGTTCCCACTAAGGGCACGTGCCTTGGTTGCAGTTTGTCCCCGGCCCTGGTTGGTCGTGTGGGTGGCAACCACTCGATGTGTCCCTTTCACGTTGATGTTTCTCTCTCTCTCCCTCCCACTCTATCTGAACGAAAAATGGAAAAATGTCTTCAGGTGAGGATAAAAAAAAAAAGAAAGAAAGAAAAGAAAAGAAACATATTTTAAATGGACATTTAACTGACTTTAGCATATACCAACCATTTGGTTTTATGTATTTTACTTATGTATTTAATTTTTACACTTAATTGCATTTGAAATGTTCCAAGATACGCCTATAATGAAAGGTGCAGTTTCAAAACCGAAACTAAATTGTGACTTTTAGTCCATTATCTGCTAAGCAGCTACCATCAAAATAGAGTCTCCATGGCCTGAGCGATGAACCCCTTCACAGCATAGCTGCTTGCCTGCCTTTCTAGTTTAACAACAGTGGCCTGAGGCTTTTCCATACTGTTATTATTATCTAATCATCAGTAGTACTGGGGACTGCCATTGTTGGGGCTAAGTGTTTAATTTGTATTGCTGAGAACACCCTTCCATAAATATAAAGGGGCTAAGAAACTTCCAGTCTCATTCTCCTGTGACCAGTGAGCCTCACCAGCAGGAAACCCAATGTGCTCCCTCAGGATGTGGCTCATTCTTATGTTAACAGTTTACAGATCAAAAGGGATCCTCATCTTTATGAATTCAGAAAGCTCATTTAAGATTTTCATGATCCCCAGCAGCTTTTGGGGCATTAAATAGACATATTTATATCTTTACGTGGTCCCATCCCAAAAACTGTTCTGGAACCTGAAACAGGCAGTTTCCTTTAATTACATGGCTCTAGCAACTTGAACAGTATTTCTCCAGGAGACAGTGCATTATTTCTTTAATTTCAAACTAATGGAAGTACCACCACATGGAACCTCAGAGGCCTTTCCATTTCCCATTCGAATGTCCTTTAAGGCTTCCTCTCTGGCACTCACTGTCCTGCCTCTACAACCGAAAACACACCACTGTTGGAGAAGAATATAGGTCCTGTGCCTCGCAGACATCCCATTTGCAGTTTTAATGTTGAAAAAATAAACCCCATAATAGGACAATAATCAGATTCATTATATATGTTTTGGAATTTACAGAATATTTACTTTGTGAAGTTTAGGGTACAAGGTACCCTAAAATAAGAGTTTTATAAAATGCTGAAATGTTTTTAATAAAAATATTTCTAAACACATCTGGAAATGTTATGCTCTGAAGACCAGAGAGAGCAAACAACTCTGACATCTTACTAAATATTATTTTATAAAAATGTCTAAACTTACAACATTTTCAAATAAAAGCGTAAGATGGCATAGATATTTAGGATACGCAATAACAAAAACTAACAGCAGCAGAAATCCTACAAAGAAGCTGCAGAAACAAGCAAACTAAAATGCCAAATGCCTTCCACCTACCCCATGACTTCTGAAGTGAGGCAGGAGTCTGGAAGGTATTGTGATCATAGGAGCCCTAGAGGGCTGCTCTGACCACCTGTTTGCTAAAAGAGCTGTGGAGGAATAAGGGGCATAAGATCTATTTATGCCAACTTAGCAAAGTGAGCCAGATGTCTTCTGATGAATAAGCTACTCCTAAGATTCATATGAGTCACTTCAGGCTCCCTGAGCTCACCAAGGCAGTATTTAGTGCACTTAAAGTGATTTAAGAAATGAATCCAAGAGACTTACCAATTACATTTTCTACTGAGCATTCTCTTGCAGGATAATCTGACCTGCTATCTTGTCAATAGCACATTTGTATTCAAAACTATTGTTTGCCTTTGAAGAGGATTTAAGAGATTTGCTTCATGTGTTCAGGCTGGCTTGCTATCTCATCAAGAAGCCCGTAGCATGCTCCACGGAGTCAAAGTTGCCGAAGGGTCATTATTACTATTTGGCATGTTCAGTGACTGCCTAGGAAAATATGTAATAAAGCAGAACATATTTTATAATAAATAGATAAAATATTTTCCCCATTGATATATTATGTAAATAATGCCACTGTACTGTACATATATAACGTACAATGTAACGTACATGTTTTACAATAAATTGAAACACTAAATTCAAACATAGATTATCATGTGTTTTTTGTTGCTTTAGAGGTATAGACTGAATGAGTGAATAAGCTATATAAATAAATACAAATGAATTAGATTAATCAGCAAACATATAAAAAAATCATTCAGGTACTTCCATTAGACTTCCTTTTTCATATGTGTCCTGTTACAGGTAGACAGGGCCTGAGATACTGGAGCTGTTCAGTAAATCCCAGTCCTCTCCTTTCTTCCTCTTTCCTTAGTATGTGAATATTTGGTCAAATGTCAAATCAATTTTAAGGATAGTGCTTATACATTTTTGTCATACATTGGATATTTACATGTTTGTTATAAAAGCATAGTGATTTTGAATTCTTGGAAAGGAGATTGGTCTGAGATACGGTTATCTGTTGCTAGCGCCGTGTGGCGTGGGGTTTGCAGGAAAGGAGAGGATAAACTCTTAGAAAACCCATCAGTCTCGTGTAACCAAAGCAACACTGTCATGAACAAACCAAGCTACCCAGAAACTGATTTTGAGATTCATTCAAAAGGTGGGATTAACTCCATTTAAAATGCCCTCACCCCCATTTCTGTGTCCTTGGGCCAGTCCTGATGCAATACATTTCCCTCCATGTGGTGCCCACCATGTGATGAATCACACCCCACACGAATTACTCTACATAATGTTTTTGTGTTGCAAGTTGATTTTTCACATTTGTCTATTAGCATCGCAATTGTTGGTTGGTCGCCGGTTTTTCAAAACAAACCAAACAGAAAGAAAATCTGCTAGCACTGAATATTGAAATAAAATCCTTGAGCATTCCCAGAATACGTAAACTCTTTAGAGAAAATCTTATATCCATAAAAATTATGACAAAACATTTAAAAATTGTAACTTATGTTAGCTTAGTGTTCCAATTATGTCTAAATGAGACCACATTCCTCCTTCATTCTTTCTGAATCTAGTTATGTAGGTGATTGCAATGCCACTCAATCATCTAGTTTTTATATCATCAGTATTTTTTCCCCACTACCCAATAACTTGGGTAATTCCCTTGCCATCAAAGACAGTGCCAAGCCCTCAGACTACTAACCTGGAGAAAATGAAGAGTCGTTTTCTCTCTACAAACGTAAAGCAAACTTGAATCCTTATATCAGTTTTTAAGGCTGCTTCATCCATTGGATATGCTTTGTAATTAGAACTTGTCCTTGCCACAGTCCCATCAGCCTATTATGAAAAGATAAATTAAATATGTCTGTTTTAATATTTGTTTATGAAACGAGAGCTGACTCTATGGGTATTTAAACTATAATGTCCACTTTTTTTTCCTTCTAATTCCAAAATAAATCACACCTAGTGAACACAGTGATAATGCATTTCAATACAAAGCTCACTCCACTTATTTTAAGTACCTTTCTGTAGTGAGTATGGCATAATGTTTCAAATGGATTCTTGTTTACATATGCTGGACCTGCATATAAGACGTGCATATTTACCATTTAAACATTTTATTTTCAGCTAAAGAACTTCATGAAGAACTATGATGGCGTAGCTGCTGCCTCTTTCTCAAGAGCTGTGGAAACTGTAGAAGCCAATGTGCGCTGGAAAATGCTTTACCAAGACGAGCTTTTCCAATGGTTAGGAAAAGCTCTGAGACACTAGTATGTGTCTCACAAACAGTTCAACTCAGAATTTCTGTGAGAAGCCCTGCTTTATGGAGAACGAGGAAAATGGCCAGATTTTCAGTGTTAATGCGTGGGAGGAATTTTTTTTTAATTGTTGGTTTGGGGGTATTTTGTTTATTTGTTTTCATTCATTCTGTTTTGTTTCTCTACTGTTCTTCTTTAAGAAACTCTTGCAAGTGAAACTAGCCATGATTGCTTCAGCTGTACATTCCTTGCTCTACAGGACCAAATATGATAGTGGTGCATGTTGATGTTGCAGTCAGTTTGGAAAAACGTATTCAGAATATTTTGTGCATGGTTGTATGGTCCTGCTTGTGTTCCAGCATGCTTATTTAAAATGTCCAATGTTGTATGTTCCATATATTACATCCAGGATGGGCATTATGCAAAAGCACAAAGATTATCTATGACAATCAGTGTTGCAATGAAAGAAAAACTAAAAATGGGTATTACATTCGTAGTCTTGGGCATTGTAAGAGGTAAAATAGCCCTTTAAGTGATCAAGGTCACTTCCTTCTTTCAGCACTTGGATTGTCTTTCAATGACTATTGTGTTGTTAACTCATTTTTTTGAGTTAAAGTTGTGTATATGTTGAAAAAAGGCCTATAGATAGTGTATGCATATGTACATGTACATAGGGAAGCCCCATATGTATATAGTATGTTGTACACTGCACTTCTGCAAAGAATCTCTTCAGATCAAGGAAAATTTATCTCCTTTTATAAACGTCTGCAAACTTGGAAAAGGCTGAAAATAATTTATTTCAGCACTGTCCTTGAAAATTTCCTGACTTCTCAACTGTTATGAATTTGTTCCATCGACTTCCTTAACAATGGTCTCTTCTACTGCATAAAAAAGGAATTCAAACAAAATTTGTGTATACACGAAACACTTCTCTAATTCTCCTAAGTAAGTGGCAGCCTTGCACTCTATAAATTCTGTCATCATTTTGGTCAAACTTCCTATTGCATAAAACTATCGTGAATACTTAATAATTATTAGTGCTGCAAAAAATATTTATTTTTTCATCTGGTTTGTATTTTCATATCATGTTGGGTGGTCCAGAGAGTTAAAAACTCTGTGTGTGTGTTGGTTTGTGTCTGTGTATCTACTCCTCCATTAAGCAACCATACCTCAAGGGGGTCTACTCACCTTTAATGACCCCTGATGCCAGTTGTACCGTCCATATGTTAAAATTAAGTTGAAAAGTTACTTTTCTTGAGCAACATTTTTTTTCTTTGGCACCGACACCACTTTTGTGTTTTGTAACACTGAAGTTTATAAATGGTGTTCTCACACCATAGTCCAGCTCTCTAAACTTTGCTTAGATGCTCCAAATTGACATATTTTAAGTTTACCATTATAAAATACCAACACAACTACTGTATATAAGCCAAATGTTTGTGGACCACTTTCTATTTTCCTGAGTTTTTTCACTCCTCCAAATCTAATGGCAAATCACCAAAAAAAAAAAAAAAAAATATATATATATATATATATATATATATATATATATATATATATATATTCTAACTCTAATAGTGAACACTGGTGAAAAACAACAACAAAAACATAAACAAAATTTTAAAAAAGGTATTTTAGAAACCAGAGCTATAGATTTATTATAGGTTTATAGTTCCTAATCCATAGAATGCGTATCACCTAAAATTGAATTTTATCTTTTTGGCAATTCATATTTATTACTTATACCTAAAGTTTTGAGCTCTCCTTTTATTTATTTTTTTCTTTAATACTTATTTTATTAATTATTTTTATTACAGATGTCCTCCTTCTTCCTGCTTTGACCCCCTCCTGCCCGCTCTTGCCTTCCCCAGCCCCCACTCCTTTTAATTAAAACACATGAGTTTTAAACACTCTCTGTGGTGTCACTAAGGCATAGTAATGCTTGCTTTAAAATTTAAAAATCATCCACCTATCAGAGTGATGAAATTTAGTAGTCATCACATATGTGAACTCTTTAAAAGAGTACGTTCTGAAATATAACAATAATAGATGTCACACTGATGTGCCGGTCCAATACATGGACGATATCACCATTGAATTCATGTAATAGAGAAGATTAAAAATAGAGGCGGATGTCTTGTTTTGTGTTGTGAATTACTGGAACTTCTTAGTAGTTGTGACATACTTTTGAGTGAAATCACCATTTCCACATTTGAGTTAGAAGGGCTTTTCTAGTTCTTTTTTTCTGCCCGCTGTTAATAACCTTAATCCTCTTTCCGTATTTTAGTGGCCTTGAACAACTGGTTTAGTTACAATGTCAAATATTAAGTGTATAATTATGTGTAATGTTCAATACCTCATATAATACTTGTTCAATAGTATCAGTGGTATCAATGGCATTGAGATGGAATTTGTGTTCTACACATTTTTCAATGATTATTCTCTCAAATGTTGAAGATTATATCAGGCTTTAACATTTTTTTAGTTGTTACAATAAGTAATATTTTCAAAATAACAAAATAGCCAATGATATCTCTTGGAATATTCTGTAAAATGTAGTTATAAAAATTATATTTTCTACATAGAGTTTTTATCTGTTTTCTCTTCCTTGTCTGTTTTACAACTCAGATATATGCATGAGATAGCAAAGTGTTGAAAGTGTCCAACATCTAGGCTTAAAACTTCCTGTGCTAGTATATATACGATGGCAGAAGTTGGATTCAATTAGAAAGGACTAAATTACTTACCATACTGAGTATTAAATATCTCAAGGTAACTTGTAAAGAGAAACTTTTTCCCATTTTGACACATTTTCCCTTAAAAGGTTCTTATAATCTTTGAAAAAATTTTAAAATATATAAGCACAACGTCTAAAGCTAATTACATGGATTTTACCTGGAGTTTAAGTCACTTTGGTGTCTATTATTTCTTGTATAATTGTAGGACTAAAATTTAGGTGGTAGTGCAATTTATAAATATTATAATTATAATATGTTACAAGGTTATTAAGATTATACCATATATTTATAAATTGCATTTTATGTTTAAAGAACTTTTACATATGCCATTTTGTGTGACTCTTTTAAAAAATATAATAAATTATATTAGCACTTGTTGTCTGATGAAAATTTTGAGGCACAGAGTAGCAACATGAACAATGTAAAATTACATAGTTGTTACTTTGGGAACCGATAAAATAATCTAAGAATCCCAATAAAGCCTTTTTACAACTAAAATAGAAAGACATGTTAGAAATATCTCTGTCCATTGCATTGATTACAGATTTTATCAAATACTGGAAGCAGCATCTAAGTATGTGATTAAATATATCTACAATAATTATGTTATTTTTAAAGTCTGTGTTTCTAATGTGCTTGGTGTCAAACAATTGGATGAAATGTTAATCAGCATTGACTTTGGTCAGCATTAATAGCCAAATATTGGGACAAAATATATAGTTTATTGACAATAGTTTTCTTTTATTTTTATCTTTTGGTGAACATTGTTTAAATGGTCTTAAAATACTGATAATTTGATTTATTTTCCCCAAAAGTCTCTCTAATAAACTCTTTCTGTAGTAACAAATGGGCAGAGCACAGATAAAATGATGTCCATCTAAATCAGTGAAAATAATACTCAGTAAAATGTTTATAAATCTATACAAACTAGGTTGTGAAAAAACAAACTTTTGTACAACTGTAGTGCTATATTTGATGAAGTAAAGGAACTTCTAAAAAAGTTTACAATAATATATTTAATTAAAATCTATTGGCTATCAAACATTTAAGGAATGTTTTTCTAAAAAGTTGTAAACCTGAAATAGCCCAGTATTCTCCTCAGTATACCCATGAGTGGCCATATATCTCTGTTACAGAAGTAGTCAAAGCTTACATAATGACAAATACAAATTCCACACATGTATTTTTTTCTTTATCACAGATTTTATCTCAATTATTATCATTTGACACTGCTAATTATGTAATGACAGAATTCAATTGAATCAAACAAATATTTATTGAGCACCGTTTAGTTTACAAAGCACTATGTGAAAGGTAAGAAAAGAAGAGAGGAGTAAGGCCTGAAGGAGTTCACATCACAATGAATGCAACAAAAATAAGGAAATAATGGACCAATCAGAATAAGGGCAACATGAAAAATAACACAGGCTCCAGAAGAGGAACGAAATAATTTTTAGGTGTTAATAATTCTCATTGTTTTGTTCCATAGCTCTTGGTTGTGTTTCATAGCAATGTGTAACATTTAGAGGGTATAATAAAACCACTCAGTTTAAATTTTATAATTGGAATATAAATTGGAATAGAGTTATATTTAAGAATAGTTGTTTGAGCAATTTATTAAGTTTTAAGAAGACTGTTTAATCTATTTATATAAAAGTAGTTCAAGTTTTCTAAAATGGTTTTAGCATACTATTTGTATAGTCACAATGTTTTAATTTTAAGTTAATTATATATATTTTAAAGCAGAAAGATTCAACAATTTTTGTTCTAGGAAATATTGTATTTGTTCAAATTGGTTTATGTGAATTTTTAAGTACAAAAATGTTCTTGTAAAATACTCTTAAATTTCAAATTTTAACATATGAGTTTATTTGCTTTAAATGAATAAGAAAGTTTTTTTATTAAAGTATTTTGTTTAATGTGGTTTATATTCAGGAAAAATCTAACAAAAGTATATGTAGCTTTTATTTTCTATTTTATTTCATGAAATTTTATCTCAAAGCTTAGAAAAGAAATTTTTAAAAAATGTGTTAAATATTAAAAATAAGAAGGTAAAAAAATAATTTCTAATTTTAAGTTACTGCATATGAACAATTACATGTGTTTTATTTTTTAAATAAGTAGTTCACAAATGGCCCTACTAGTAGTAGGGAGTATGCTTGTATCTAAATTTTGAAAACATAGCATTTTAAGGGATTTCATTTTGAATATTTCGTATTTTAAGAATAGCACATTGAAGATGTTTATCTTTTGTACATTCTCATTTTATGTAATAATGAATGCACTAAGTAGAAAGAAAAATATGACCAATCCTTTATTTTAATCTAAATTAAAATTTATTTTTTGTGCTGTATTAATGTTAAATGACTTAGAACATAGGAAAGAACAAAAATCTGAGTGCATTCGAAGTGTCAGGCACTTTTTAGATATCATCTTATTTAATAAACCTGATAAAATGTTATCAGTTTCATTTTACCATTGAGGAGACTAGACTAAGAATTGTGATCAGTTTATTTAACTGGCGGTAAGTATTAGCTGGGATTCAAGACCTTGTAACCCCAGGTCTCATGTGGCTCAAATTAGTCATTAATCTACCTCCAACATGCATGGCAACATAGTGATTATTCCCTACAGACCAGTCTCGACAGAAGATTTGAATAGACAGCTCGCTTTCTCACTGTCATTGTCATATTTGAAAAAAGTGTTAATTATGCATCTGGTTTACCCCCCATTTCCTAACAAGGTTACTTCATAGAGTCTATGAAAGTTTGTATCAGGATGTTTTACATTAGTATGTATAGTGGGCTTTAAGCTACCACAGGTAATTAACAGATATTCCATCCCACAAACCATGAGAAATAAATAAAATGACAGGCTGGATTGCAAAACTCTTCACCAGTGATCCGAAAAGGAAGGTTAAGCCCCCGATGTGCGTGTGGAGGAGACCTACTAGTCTATCGAGAATTGTGCTTAGCTCCGAGGTCAGAGAAGTATTTCTCTCTTTTTGCTTAGAACTATGGATGAACAGCAGCTGTTCAATTTACTTGAAGTTATGTTTCCACTGGGCTGCTGTGCATACAGTTTAAGATAACTGCTTTGACCTGGCCCTGCACAGGTCCACTTGCTTCTAATCGCACATATTTTTATTACGTCCTGTAAGTAAATGAAAGAATGAATTTTTTTATAGCAGATATTACGGTGGAGTTAAGAACATATGCCTTGAACGTGCAGTGCATTTATTTTCTATGCTAATCATTCAGTTACTATTCTTTTAACCTCGACTAAGGTTAAAATATTACACTTGTTCTCAGACATTATTGTGTTTCCACCTTCACTTAGGACCTGCTGGGTTAGAACATCTATTATTAACTTTTTGTTATTCGGTTTTATTTAAAATAGATCATGTATGAAGCATCTTTCAAATGAATTCTTCCTCAAATGTTCTATTCTACCTTTTAAAACATTATATAATAGTGGTCTCACACTGTCTTATAAAATGCTCCTTGAACATTGCCATATATGAATATACTTGCCACTTTTTCTTTGCTATCTTTTAGTCCCTTTATGCTCTGATAGCCACTGGAAACACATTAGAACTATAAAACGAAAACACATTAGGATCCGAAGCGTATGTACTGTCCAGTTTCTTGAAGCTCTGCCTTTGAGCTTTCCTAATTGGCTGCCTGGACACCACCAAATTCATCAGCTAATCTTTAAAAAATATTATATGGGCTCTTTCTAATGAACTTGAATTTATTCAGCAACAAAGTTTATTTTCCTAAAGCCAGTCCCCAAATGAACAGATATTTAAAATATGACAAATGGATGCAGGTTTTTTTTTCCTTTCCAATATTTTAGGATTTAGAAAAAAAAATGTAACTTTTAGAAGTAAATACAAGTTACTAAAGCATTTACCAAATAAATAAGTTTGTGTTAGTTTAGCAGATGTTTTGTATTGTATACCTTTAAAATTATTTAGTAAAAATTGAATTAGTATGTGTACATCATGAAATTTTTATTCCATTATAACCAAGCGCTAACAAAATGGGTTTTTCTAAAGGAGAAAATTTGTCTTCTGTATTTTAAGCAGAACAAATTTGAATTTTGCCTCTGATAATAAAATTTTGTACAGTAATGTATAATTCATCACTGTCTTAATTTTCTGACATATGCAGATAAGGCCAAGATAAATAGTACCTTCTGCTTTTATATTATGCTTCTGTGTTCACTTGAGAACCAAACCACTTTTTAAAAATTCTGAGTATACACAGCACAGAGATCCCATGAAAAAAGAGAGAGAAAAAAGCACTTTCTTTTCTGACACAGACTTTCATAAAACTATACACATGCTGAAGTTAGAATAAAGAAGTAGGTACTTTTGCTCTATTGTAGAAAGAGAAAAAAATACAAATTTGGTCTCCATTCTAATTGTATACTTTTAAAATAGGTGAAATGGTCTGTACTTTGGTAAAAGTGATTTCACCTGAAATGCATTTCGGATTGCTTTTTAGTAGGTTTTCGGCATTCGACTGTCAGGATCCCTGAACTTCGATGGTTTCCAGTAACAACAGACCTATAAAATATAGATAGACATGGCTCATAACTAGTACTCAAAATATATTTTTTAATGTCTCTGGGTTTTTCTCTAAGGATTGTGCAGGGAATATTAGAACCCGACTCTGCGTAGCCACCCATTGGAGCCCTACCTGTAATACTTTACAGCTGTAGGAAATCCTGTGCCATGAGCGTGAGATAAATAATGGACGGCCTTCCAAGCCTGGATTCACAATACTCCAGTATCAGAGTCAGTGTCTACATGTATATGTATATATACATATACGCATATGCTGGAGATATATAGATATGTGCCTATCTATCGATGTATATGTGTATATCTCATATACATATATATATATATCTTTATATAGTTTATTTATGTCACTGTCCAGATGATAATTGTGCTGCAGAACAATCATGTAAGTCAGGAAATGGCTATTGCAGCATATAAATTGGAGGAGTAGAGCATGGGTACCATCTTTACCTGAAGAGCATGTCAAACAGATCATTAAATTATACGGGCATGGTTGTAGGAATTCTCTTGAAGTATCATGAAGAAGCTTATTAAGAAGCCATTCTGCCTGGCCCCCAACCCTAGAGATTGTCTTAGTAGGTGTTTGGTGGGATGTGGTCATCTGCATTTTGAACAAGGATTTTTAGTGATTCTGGTGGAGATGATCCACGTAGACCATACTTTCAGAAACACTGGCTATAGGCAGTGGTCCTCTGCCCTGACTTTACCTTCAAGTCCCCTGGATAGCTTTTAGAACATACTGATGCCTAGGCCACACTCCAATCTAATTAAAGGAGAAGTTCTGGCATGGGGCATCAGCATCGGCATTTTTGAAAACGCCCAGATGATTCCACTATGCCGCCAGGGTTAAGAACCCCTGGGCAGAGGCTGCTAAAATGAGCATTACGTAACTTAAGTAATGGTTACAGTTTATTACCGAAAGTGCCTATTTTTCAGAAATCTAAGACGTTCTTACTATTTTTTCCATTCTTCAGCAAATACAGAAGTGAAAATGTGTTCTCAACTGGCTAAATAGTAAAAGTGAGCGCGATGAAGCAGCAGACCGTACTGCTCGAACCTGCACCGCCACCGCCACCGCCACCGCGCACAAAGCCGAGCGGTGCTGAGCCCGCCACACCGATGACCCATTTTCCCTGTTTGCCAGCCACCCACTTATCTTACACCTTCCCTCTCCCGTCTACATGAGCATGGCTATACCCATATTTAGGAGTATCAGCAATAAAAATGTTTCAACTTTTGTTTTGGAATAAAAGAGCGTCCCACCTGCACCCAATAATTGCTCTTTTGCTGGGAGGAATACAACAGTGTTTTCTGCTCCTTATTTTGCAAGTGCCCGCCGTTGGAGATCAGGGCTGAGACATGGGTTAAAATTGTTACGTCAGAGAGAGAGACACATCATAACTATTATTATACAGTGTTATCCTCTGAAACGTTATTATTTTTTCTAGTTATTTTTTTAGGTTATGTTTTCCCCCTCTGCTCCCTTTCCTAGCTCCCTGTCACGTCGTGACCTGCCGGCTGAATACTGAGCCTCTTCCAGCAACAGACACGATATTTTCATTTGACATTGCAAAAAGAAGAGTGGAAGTTTTGAGCAGTTTCTGTTTCAGTGTGCATAATAGAAAGTGACATGTGTTCTTGGGATTGTCAAACAAGGCCCAAAGGGCACCTGGTTACACTGAAATGGCCTGGATGTGTTCTCGAATCTTTGTGCACATTCATCATTTCTTTAGTTCTTGGCCTCCCTTGGGTCATTAAAATCTGCTTCCCTTCCCTAAAATCTCTAGCTAATTAGAGATTTTAGAATACAAACGAATTCATTTTTTTCACTAAAGGGAACTAGAGGCATTGTCACCTCTGGAACATTTTAGCAAGCTGGTAGTGAGTGAATCATTTAATTGGAGAACACTTGAGCCATATATGACCAAAAAAATCATTCTAATCTTCTCTGTCCTACATTTGCTACTTTTTCATTTTTCATCTTTTGCCCTATATGTTATTGTCATCATATGATTTATTATTAAACCCATTTTCATGAGAGAAGAAATTTTGTGGTCAACTGAGACCTTCCAAGGTAGTAGCTTTTTAACAGGTTAAAAGACTTTGTACAATGACCAACTTTACTGAGGCATTAGTAATACATTCAGTCTACCCCAGAACTCCAACAACTGCCTTCTGGGTAAAAGTAAAAGAAGGGACTACTTATTCAGCAAAGATCGAGGTCGAAGTCCTAAAGCCAAATCTTTCTAGGAATGGCTGCAATACAACTTTGATAGGTGTACAGACACCAAAATGTATCATATAAAAAGGGTTTGCAAAGCAGGCTTGCCATGTGTAAAATTGTGGTGGGCTTCAGAAGGTACAACAGGTGTAAAAAGCAGCGGTTCTCAACTTGTGGGTAGCGACCCATCTGAGGGTCAAACAACCCTTTCACAGGGGTCGCCTAAGACCATCGGAAAAACACATATTTCCGATGGTCTTAGGAACCCAGACACCGCTCCTCTATCCGTCTCCAGGCGGGTCCGCCCACATGCAGATACGCCCACATACAACATGAGGAACTGGATTAAAGGGTGGCGGCATTAGGCAGGTTGAGAACCACTGGTCTAAAGGAAGACAGACCGTTTAAGTACATCAGGGATATATATGCAAACAAGTTACTCTGGTACTTGGAGCACCTCAATAGTTCCCATTAATATGTAAGTGAAAAGAGTTGAGTGAAATGAATGGAATGTTTCATATAATAAAGACAATTTGAAAACTAAATATTAATGTTAATTCTGTTCAAACTGCCTGTGAAGAGCAAGAACTGGCCAGTTGAGATGTTTTTAGTGTGGTGTATGTGTGTGTGTGTGTGTGTGTGTGTGTGTGTGTTTTGGGTGGAGGAGGAGGGTGAGGAGAGTTGAGAAGAGGTGATGGAATATTTAACCTAATATATTTCCACATGGAAAAAAATGAAATTACAGTCACACATTATACATTAAAATAATTTTTCAGTCTTTTAGATGCAACTTGCTTAATTTTCTTGTTTGAAAATTCTCATCTTGTTGCATTTGAGAAAAATACCTGGTGATTTAGAGGAGAGATTTAGACTGAAATGTGATACTATTACTTTTGGTTCAATAGAAAGTGACACGAGTTTCCAGAAGTGTCAGACAAGATTCAGAAGATATCTGGAAGCACAGAAACTAGGTATTCTCTTGAATACAAAAAGAAATGCCAAATCCTAACTTTGGATAAATGTAACAGGAAAAAAAGCAAGTTGCCATTTCTGGTTGGTGACATAACACAGAAACTCGAATGTTGGAGGTGATATATGAGCATCTGCTTGTTTTGTCATAAATTCCTTTAAAAATAAGGGTCTCTGTGTGCTAAATTTCTAATAATTTTCAGTTACTTGAACAACTTGAGTGAAGGAAAACTCTTTGCCTGAATTTTATACACAAATATTTTCTTTTCTTTGACTATGGATGATTAGCCTACTTACCATACTCTTTATCATCACTTGTGAGGCTTGATTTTATAGTACAGTCCTTTTACAAATGCCCAAATTGCAAGAATAGAATAAAGAATCATTTGCCATGTTCTAGGGGCCTAAACTGGCAGTTTCCTTATAAAGATCAACTTGATCCAAATAGCTTTTAGTTAAAGTTCTGAAGTTCCAATACTGCTAAGCAAAATCTCAATTAAATACAGGCTGTGTTTTGGACCCGAACCAAGAAATTTAATACTTCTGTTCCTGTTAAATTTTGTCAAGTGAGAATTTGAGGATTTTGATCATGTCATCCACCGTAACAACTCCTCTCTGTGTGTGAGTAGCATACCATTTTTGTCCCCCAAAATCTAAACCATGAGATGGGATTATTTTTTCTCCCCCAGATATCCCTGTGCTAGTAGATCTGACCTGGCAGCAGTTTCTCACTTGGTTGGATGTGTAGATACAGTCGTTAGTCTATGTCCTTGTGGGACGGTTTGGGGAGAACTTCCCTGATTACAGAGTCTGCACTGCCTCCGTCAGGGGTTCGTAAAGAGCTAAGATAAGGTGGTAACCAAACCCTACACTTATGTGTTTCTAACAACTCCACTTTACCTACATCAGAAACACTGAAATGGCAGCTACCAAGATACTGCATAGCCAAGAAATGCTTTTACTCTAACATCTAGCTCAGGCTTGGTAAAAAGGAGTTGGGTTGATTTTGTTCTCTCTCCATGTTTTCAAACACACCTGAATAAAGTCAATTGGAAATATAATCTTTCCATTTCTTGACAGCAACTTCAAATATAATAAATTCTCAACTGTGTTTTCTTGATTGAGAACAACCTAAGTGCCAGTGCAGAAGCCAATGGCCTCCCAGTATGAGCGGGAACGGCACAGAGCGAGGAGTGTTTGGGGGATGTAGGGCCATAACCAGAATAAAAAGTGTTGATCATTTTAAAGAATTGTAAAGCTAAAGATTTAAAACTCACTTTATTCCTTTAATTTGTTCAAAAATATCACTTGAGAGTAACACTTGTTATCGACTTTGACCCGCTTGGTGGAGAAAGTAGAAGAGGAGGATAATAAGATGCTATTTCATGACATATCCATTACAGTAATTCATTTATAGTATGAAACCTTTGCCAATGATGAATGTATGTTACTGTGGTGCAGCTCTGAATGTACCCTGGCTTTTCAACAATAAAGCTGCCAAAACTTTGTAAAATGCACAAGGGAGAAAGAAGTTTTAGTCAAAGAACTGTACTCACCAAGGACTATAATTTTTAACAAAGAGTTTATATTGTTTCTCTAAAGAGATTTTTGCCCACTGATAATAGAAATTCTGTGATAACAAAGCACACTTTCTATTTAATAGGACATGAACTTTACATACACTTGACTTTGCACACATGCTGTCTTTTCAAATTATTTTCATATAAAAAACATTCACGTTATTACCTTATTACCACAAAACATAAATCTGTCCAAGAAAAGGATCTCACTTATAGCTTTAAATTCCTTGCAAATCATGGATTAGACTAGAGGAATTGTGTTAACCTTTGTTCCTCGACATTTTAGTATGAAATGGATATGACATGGAATTATATGATATTCTGGTTCTCATGCCACTACTATGCTTCATAATCTTGCTTAATGTTAAAGGTGTAAGCTATAATCACTATGAAGCTAATAACCAGTGAATTTTTTAAAAGCCCTCGCCCAAGGATAAGTTTTCTTTTTAAATTGATTTTAGAGACGGGGTGGGGGGTGGAGACATTGATCTGTCCATCTGGGTATTGAACCCGCAACCTGGGCACATGCCCTGACTTGGAATTGAACCATGACCCTTCAGTGCATGGGATGACTCACTAACCAACTGAGCCACACCGGGCAGCATACATGGTGAATTTTTGTTGACCTACCAGTGCGTTCAAACCTCTAATATGTGCTGTGTTGACATTAAAGTAATATAAAGCATAGGTTTTTGCCTAGAAGAAAATTTTTTGATTGGACAAATGGCAACTAGGATAAAATAGAATAGTCATAAAAGAATATAGAAAAACATAAAATTTTAGTTCACTTTTGAGAAAAGGGCAAGTTGTGCACAGACTGAATTTCTCGGGAAAGACTGTGGAGTAAATGGAATTGGAGGAAGATCACTGACCATTCTGTGATTTCAGTGAGAAAAGGTAAGACATCAGGGGTAGGGTCAGATAGAAGGAATATTTATTGACATAGGAAAAAACTTAACATGACCTTCAGGATCTCTCCTTCCTGATGCACCCAAGATAGAAAAACACCCTAACTGGCGTTAAGTTAATTCTGTCTGATGCAAATAAACTATTTCTATTTTAAGGACTATTTTTCAGAAGTAGTGATTATTATGGGAAGAAACTAAGATATAAATGTGGGTGATAAAAGTATATAGCAGGAATAGAAATAAACAAATGTATGTATAATCTTTCAAGTTTCCATCTCATGATTTTAAAATTTATTTATATAATTTAAGTGATTAAAATTATATTTTCTTCCTGAGGCCCACTAATAAGGCCTCTGCTTTGAATGTTACATAAAAGCCATTTAAGAAACAAATTGGAATAAATACTATAAATGCATTTCTTCCATAGATCAACATAAGATTTTTTTTTTTAGGGGGTGGAGTGGAGCTGACTATATAAGAATAATCCTCTCTGTGAATCTGTTTTGAGTTTTCTACATTTGCCTTGCCTTCAGCCAATTTCTCCAAGCTTGGCATACTGTTCAAACTTCTTACAGCCAATTTAAATGATGTGTAATGCTTCCCTTCAGTTTGTTGAAAACAGTCCTTTGCCCTAACACTGAAGATTTTTCACAATTTGCCTTTGACATACTATTTATTCCTTGATTCGCATTTCTTGCTATATATGCTTTTGCCATAAAGTCCTTGATTCTTTTGCAAGCATTTTGGGTAATGGGCACTTAGAAATTTCTCATCTGTTGGAGGCTACACATGTACTATTTACCAATCATACAGTGTTTTCCCTTCAGTTCTAGGCTCTGCTTCTCCTTCTTTACCATTAGCCAACACAGGTAAGGAGTGCTAAGTTTCTGCTAATGCTGGAGGAGGCCATCAGAAGGGCGTGATCTCCGGTTGACCTACATGCCAAACCCAGGCAGCTGAGGGCTCCTCATTCCCTCCCATCTGTGGAATGCACACTCTGTCCACCATCGTACACTAGAAGCTGTTCCAAGGATGTAACCTTGAAAGAATAGGGTGTTGTTGGGACCGTCTCGACAGAATACATGATGAAATCCAGTTAAAGTCTCTACATAAACTTTTAAGATTCTGGTGGGCAGGTGCAGTGACCTACTTGTCTTGTGGTCACCCAACACAAGCCTTGTAAGTAAGTCCTCTTGCTTAGTCTGGAGTGGTCTGCCTCTTTCTTCCATTTCTCCCTGCCCTCGGTGTAGGGAGGCCAGTTTTAGTTTTTACAGGAGCAAACAACCCCACCCCCCCGCCAGCCTCCAGTTTTCAAAGCAACGTTTTCTGCAGTAGAATGTTGTGTGAGGGTAGATCATGTGTAAAGTAGGGATGTGACTGAGAGTAAGAAGTAAATATGGAAATCTGAGCTTATGTCCAAAGATACAGGCATAGAAAATTCCCAATCACTTGCAGGTGGACCCAGGAGAAAGAGTGTTGGCTTTTCTACCCCCTCTTCACTATGACAATCATTGGCATATGTTTATAAGTACTGCCCATTGCTTGTACAGATAAATTGAGCCAGCCTGGCACCAGCAAAATAGGGCAGTTACTCAGAGCAAGTCCACAAAAACCCAATATCTCATTTCGTTCCAGAAACAGTCCATCATTTGACTGACCTCCTTCTGCCTTGTGGGTTCCCTGTGATGTCTTGCCATCAGGAGTTCTGCATTTGCTCTCCCCTCCCCTCCCCTCCCCTCCCCTCCCCTCCCCTCCCCTCCCCTCCCCTCCCCTCCCCTCCCCTCCCCTCCCCTCCCCTCCCCTCCCCTCCCCTCCCCTCCCCTCCCCTCCCTCCCCTCCCCTCTCCTTCCTTTCCTTTCCTTTTTTTTCATCCTCACCTGAGAATATGCTTTCACTGATTTGAGAGAGAGAGAAAAACATCAATGTGAGAAGAAACATTGATTGGTTGAACCTGCAGCCTGGGTATGTGCCCTGACTGGAATCAAACCCACAACCTTTTGGTGTGCAGGACTAATGCTCCAACCAACTGAGCCACCTGGCCAGGGCTGTAGCTGTTTAAATGAGGTTATG
Source organism: Molossus molossus (assembly GCF_014108415.1). NCBI lineage: Eukaryota > Metazoa > Chordata > Mammalia > Chiroptera > Molossidae > Molossus > Molossus molossus. Next base: position 60,530,230 of record NW_023425345.1, on the reverse strand, counting down.
TGGTGATGTCAGGACTTCTTATTGATACCTCATATACTCTTCATCTACTTTGGGGCAATTTAGGAATATGTTTGGGGTGGTGATATTAAATATATCTTATTGCTGAGCTCTACATCTCTATTTTCTAGAACTGCTCATCAGAAACCGCTTTTACTTTAATAGGCTAATTGAGGTGGGAGAAGGGATTCCAAAGTCCCCACAGAAATCAGATAATACATCAAAACTTTGTATTGCTTTATTTATTCCATCATCCCTTTAATCTGAATTATTTATCCTTTTATCACTGTTTCTCAATGCCATTTATTTTTTAAGGCTCTAATCATGTGTTTATAAAATAGTACATGGGCCATTTCTCTCTCAATCACCTGGAGTGCTGGTTAGAAATGTAGACCTACTATAATTCAGAATCTCTAGAGATGGTCCAGAAATATAAACTTTAATGAGCTCCCCAGGCATCTTTTATGCACGCAAGAGTTTGAGAAACACGGTTTTATTCGAATGCCACAAAGTCTTTCTCATTCCGCTAGAAAACCAATGTACTTTCTCTGTCTGAATTTTCTAAAAAAAAAAACATTTACTTTTATACTTTTCCTGTAGTATTTATAATATCCTGTCTCATGTTATAATTTGTCATGACATAATGATCTGTGCAGTTGTCTTATTCCCTCTATAACAGGGAGAAGCTCCTTGCAGACCAGGTCTGTGTATCTCCAGAGCATCTGGCTCAGAGCTTTGCTTCTAGCAGGTGCTCAATTCTTATCTCTAAGAATGCGTGAAATGTAACCTCCAGGCCTTTCCCCTCCTCTTCTGTCAGTGTGCTGTGTGCTTAAACTACAGAATAACTCCAAAATGCTTGTACCTTATTAAAATAAATGAACTGCTTAGAAAACCTCTTGCTTGAACTAAGCTTAGTTCACAGAATTTGGTCCTAGATAAAGAGTTGACTCAGGCTGTTTTGTTCTCTGTAAATCTCCTTATCAGCAGAAGGTTTATTTTTGAAACTCATGGCTCAATATAGTGAAAAGTAGTCACTTGAATCAAGAACCAAAGAACGATTCATGGCTCAGGTCATAAAAATTACCTATATGTCTGTCACTGGTGAATCATTTATGATGTCTGCAGTACACTTTTAGTTTTCAAAAGGTTAACTTTGGATGTGTGTTTATTTAGATGTGCATATGTTTGCTTAGAATAGGTCAAGCTGCAAAAAGGGCATTTTCTTAAAATATCACCATTTAATTTTAAGCAAATGAAAAAAGCATACTCAAGCCAAAGGTTGGAAGTATGGCTTGAACTTCAACTGATCAGCTGTAATTATGACGAGAGTGTTTCCGGTACTCAGTTTTCCTGAAATCAGTAAATAACGTAACCATTTCAAACATGCATTATTAGAGATTTAAATGACTGAATGATTTGTTTTGTTTTATAATATTGAGCAGACAAGATGCTTTTTTGAAATTGTTCACAAACTAGGTAAAATCCATTAAAACTCACACACAAAATATAATTGAACTACTGATTTAAAAAAACAAAATTAAATAATTCCCTGGCCAGTGTGATTCAGTGGCTGGAACTTTGGCCCATGCACCGAAGGGTATTGGGTTGGATTCATGGTCAAGGGCATGTACCTGGGTTGCAGGTTCGATCCCCGGCCTCAGTCAAGGCACATGTGGGAGGCAACCAGTTGATGTGTCCCTCTCACATTGATGTTTCTCTCTCTCTCTCTTTCTCTCTCTCTTCCCTCCCACCCTCCCTTCCACTCTCTCTAAAAATCAATGGAAAAAATATCCTCAGGTGAGAATTAACAACAACAAAGTTAAATAACCTTATTGTAGTAATTATTTTATAATACGTATATGTATCAATCATCACATTGTACACTTTAAACTTTAAACATCGTTATATGTCACCTACATCACAAAGCTGAGGGTAATAAAGCTTATAGAAAGAGGATGAAAATTTCTAAGCTTATTGCAATTATTATAGGGCGTTTTAATTAGCATTCAACCCTGAATTTAAACAATGCATTAAATAAATATTAGTGAAATGATAGTAAATTATACTAGAGTTGCTCTCTAAATAACATTCATCATAAATAGTATATCGCAAATATTTTTACAGAAGTGAATTGATACACTTAAAAATTTTATAAACATATGCCTTCCTAAATGATAGGGGAGGAAAATATTTTAGGAAGAAACATTTCAGGCAAGAAAAACTGTATAAAAGTTTAAGGCTCAAATAAGAGGTGAATGCAGTATTTTGAATTCAAAAGAAAAGTCACTAGCATGCTGTCAAAAAGTAATAGAAATGCAGAGAAATAAACTGTCAAATGTTAACAAGTACAGATTTTGGAATATAAAGATTCCCACAATCTAGTATCCTCTGAAAAGTTCTAAGGAAGCAGATTCTCTCCAGGTCAACTCAGTCGGTTACTTCTGCTATCCCAAAGCCCAGTGCTCTCTATCCAACCTTCGCTGGGTTATTTGCATGACCCAGGCCCAAACCAGGGTTGAATCCCTATGGAACTTTCTAAGTGTATCTTCTTGCCTCTTATCTTTTCCCCACCTTTTCTCCAACTAAGTTTCCATCCTACACATCTCTGCTAAATGCCTCTTCAAACACTGCTTTCATCAAGTCACCCCTCTACTTGAAAATTGAGAGTGATTTTCCAAACTTGTAATATAAAATCCTAACTTACCTTGCAATAACATCTTCCACTAGCTGAGCTGTCCTTCATCTAACGAGGCAAATAGTCATCATGCTCAGAAATAGGTGCCCCTCTATATCTTGCATGACCTGGTTGGCATTTTTAGGAAAATTCTAAAATATTTTTGAAGAAGATTACTGGATGCATTTTTAAGGAATGCTGGATGTTATGTAGGGTACTTTTCAGGGATTATCTGATTTTATGGGGTGTATACCTTTGATTGTTCTTGACTGGTATATTTTGCATCTGTGTAGAGTAAAGATAAACATCTAGAGGGCTGATGACAGTGCATCAGTAATGTTTGTCATCCATAACAAGGCAAAAAATGTTCTGTTCATGGAGTTTGAAGAATTGGACTTAATGAAGATTAACTGTACTGTTTTTTTTTTTTTCATGTTACTAGTTCCCTCATTAATTAATGAGCTAAACAAAATTGTTGGCTTGCATTTTCATTTTATATTTTTGTGAGAGTCATGATTTCAACTTTTTGAAAATTGCCTTGTAAATTCCCACATGTTATGTTCCCCTTCTCTTCCAGGACATATCTACACGCTCCCTGAAACTCAATTCACATCCATCCTGTTCCGAAAACTTTATCAATGTGGATGTTGCCAGAAGATAATTAGTGAGGGAATTAGTGAGATGTTACAAGCTGTTTAAAGAAACTCAAAGAACCACACATATTATACGACCATCAGGAATGCTGACATAAATTTTCCTAGGAAAAACTGTCAAACTCGTCAATATTAACAAGGCAACAATTAACCAAATATTCATGAAGCACAACTTGCATGTCTATGGACAATTTCAGTTTTTATTATTATTGCATATTCTATCATTTGTTGGACACTGTTCTAATCAGTGGAGATAAAGAGTAAATAAAATAATGTAGCTCCCATTATAGTGTGGTGTGTGAGGGGAGTGGGATCAGATATTAAACAAATAAATGTATAATATGCCATTAGAGACATGCTATCTATGAAGAAATAAAAACAAGGATACTGATACTAAGTGATTTTGGTTAAAGGAGTAATAATTTTTGTGGAGTTATCAGGAAAGGCTTCTCTGCTTAAGTGATATTTCAAAAGATACCTGACGGAGGAAATCATGAGGCTGTGGGAATTGAGGGGAGAGAGAATTTCATAACTCGGGAACACTAAGTGCAAAGGAGCCCAGAGAGGAGGGGACTGATGCAGCTAGGAAGGCGTGAGTCTTAGAGAGAGTGCTGAGAAACTGCCCTGGGTGGGCGTATCACAGTGAGGTGTGGGGAGAGCAAGAAGCAATCTTTTGTCCTCTTTATTTTTTTTTCTCCAAAAGAAATACAGCATCAACAGAGGGTTGATATTAGAGGGAAAACTTTCAGGTGGTGATGAGGGGCATAGTTTAAAGGAGTAAAGCAGGGAGAACAGATGGAAAGTGTGGTGGGTTGAAATGTTTCCCTCCTCCCAAAGGTATGTTGAAACCCTAACTCCCTGTTACCTGTGAATATTACCTAATTTGAAAATAGGGTCTTGGCAGATGTAATCAATTTAGGATGAGGTCATACTAGATTAGGGCAATCTCAAATCCAGTGACTGATACACTTATAAGAAGAAATAAACTTGGACATGGGGAGAAGGCCATGTAAAGACAAGGACAGGAACCGGAGTTATGTTACCACAATTCAAAGAATGCCAAAGGATTGCCAGGAACTACCAGAGACCAGGAACTGGTGAGGACCTAGATCTTCTCCTAGAGCCTTGAAATGGAGTATGGTCCTAATGACACCTTGATTTTGGACTTTTATCCTCCATAAAATGAGAGAATAAATTTTCATTGTTTAAACCACCCAGTTTATGGCACTTTTAAAATGCAAGCCCTAAGAAACTAATAGAGGAGGCTCTTACAAATGATTCATGTAAGAGATGATGGTGACTTGGTCACACTGGTAATAGTGGAGTTCACGAAATGTCCTGGGTACTTTAAAAAGGTAAAATCAAAAGGACTTGCTACTGCCTCTGTGGTTCTATAGAGAAGAGTTAGAAGTAATTCAAGAACAAATGCAACTTATTACTTCTAAGATTTTAACACAGAAAAATTGGTAGCCACATTTCTGAACTATGATGAAAGATATCTAGGAATTTTTTTTTTCCTACTGTAAGTTTGCAACAGAGAGCAAGCCTAGAAAGTTGATTATAACAGGAGCTGTCCATTATTGATCTAATTCTATGCACTCGGGTCTTAGAATACATTGTGTGGTTTAATCCTCTTAAGACTCCTGCAAGGTAGATATTTTTACCATCATTTTACAAGTTGAAACCTTTCATCCAGATATGTTTTGTATGCACTCAAGAAAGTATTAAAGGAAATATTGAAATCCAGATTTTCCTGATGTCAGCACCAACTTTCTATCAAGAAATGAACCATGTTTTAGGAAGTAAAACAATGTTTCTGAGAAATGTGGTTGCTAAATTAAATCCTTCATTTGTTGTTCAGGATTAAAATGCTTTTAATATACACTTAGAATGCATGAAATATTTCCATCTTTGTTGTTTTATATCTTTATGGAACCTAGTTTGCTGCTAGGTATGCATAGACACTCAAGGAATGCCCCTGGATTTAAACAAATTTATGAACTGACCCTTGGTATTGAACTGAGATTTCTGTGATTTTTTTCTTATTCTGTGTGGTGTCATCTGCTTATACATACTTAATATAATATACATAATCATTAGTTGTTTAATATGCATACATACTAATATACATTCTTTACACTTGTATAATACTTTATAACATATCAAGAACTTTCACACTGGTCCCAATAATACTGACCAAGTAGAAAGTTGTTCTTGTTATCTATTGCTACATACTAAATCACCCTAAAATTTAGTGGTTTAAAAACTTTTTTTTTTTTTTATTGATATCAGAGAGAGAGGAAGGGGAAGGGAGAGAGAGAGAACATTGATTGTCTGCCTTCCACATGCCCCCCACTGGGGATTGGACCCACAATTTGGTCACGTGGCCTGACCAGGAATTGAACTGGTGACCTCTTGGTTCATGGGTCGACTTCCAACCACTGAGCCACACCAGCAGGCAAACTTAGTGGTTTAAAACCATCTAATTAGTTTTAATTATCCCTCACGGTTCTGAGAATGAACTGGGTATAGGTGATTCTTGCTCAAGGTCTCCTGTGCTGTTGTGGTCATACAATGGCTGTGTCCAGAGTCAACTAAAGATTTTCTCATTTGTATATCTGAGGTTGTCATCGGCTGGAGTCCTACTTGGGCGACTGGCCTGAACATCTACACATAGCCCTTCCTTGGGCTTCCTCACACATGGAGACTGGGTTCCAAGAGAGAGCATCCAAGGAGATAGGCAGTAGACGCCGACAGTTTCTCAAGGACTAGGCCTGGAAACTGCAGTGTCACCTCTATTGAATTCTGTTGGTCAGCTGCAGAGCCTATGGTCAGAGGAAGAACACAGCCCTCACCTCTCAATGGAAGGACTGTCAAAGAATTTTAGAATCACATTGAAAACTGCCACAAGGGTAAAAAATGTATTGTGTTTCATACTGAAAAAGTTTGAGAAATTAGGAATCTTGCCTAAGATCATAGAGCTGATTATTGACGCAGTTTAGATTCAAACCAGATTTTCCTTACCTTATTGTAGAAAGCAGTGGAGGCCCTGGCTGGGTAGCTCAGTTAGTTAGAGCATTGTTCCAATATGCCAAGGTGGCGGGTTCAATCTCCGGTTAGGGCACATACAAGAATCCATCAATAAATGCATAAATAAATTGAACAATAAGCCAATGTTTCTCTCTCTCTCTCTCTCTTCTGCTCTCCAAAATCAATAAATAAAAATTTTTTAAATGCAGTGTAGAGGAGTGTTTGAGAACTGGGTGTGTGGAGTCACACTGTAGGAGTTTCAGTTCTACTTTCTAGCTCTGTGACCTTGAGAAAGTGACTTTGCCTCACATGCCTTAGCTTCTTCATCTGTGAAATGAGTTAATAATAGTGCCTAACATAGGGAATTGGGAGGATTAACTGAACTAATACACATAAAAACTCGCAATGACTGGCATGGAGTAAGCAATCAATAAAAGTTAGCTATTATACCTTTCACATCTGGCTGGCAGTGTTTATGAAGGAATTTGGTAATTTAGTTGTTTAGGTTTAACATGCATGAGTGACATTTAAGTGGCAAATGACAGGAGAGCTCTGGCTTAGAATGTGATGTGAGGGGTGCCCAGCCAAGTGGGGAGTTACCTTCTTTCTGTGCTTTCATTCCACTGAATAAATACCTTAATCAGTGTACTTTGCACACTGCATAGAAACGACCGGTTTATCCATTTGTCTCCCTACTAGAATGTCAACTCATGGAGGACAAGACAATTCTTATTCACTGTGATTCTTTGTGTCTTGCACAGAATTTGGTACATGGTGGGAGTTCAGTCCTTTGGTCAAATACATACATAACAGGTCGATGCAGTGGCCTGAAAAAAAAAAAAAAAAAAAAAGTAAGAAAAGAGCATTGTTTTTTAAAAGTTTTTTTCCTTTGCAGACTTTTGGGTTTATCATATTCTGGAAATTTCAGGGAAAGGAGAGGAAGGGAAGTGAAGACTGAGATAATAACCACACAACCCAAGTACTTCAATATTCCTTCACTTGTTTGTTCATTCAATTATTCACCAAAGAGATTAGGTGTTTTGTTATCTTCTTACAATCAGCATTAATTTTAATTTATTCATTTTTTTATCCTCACCCAAGGACATTTTTTTACATTTATCCTCAGATAGAGCGGGAGGGAGAGAGAAAGAGAGAGAGAGAGAGAAACATCCATGTGAGAGAGACACATCGAGTGGTTGCCACCCGCACGACCCAACCAGGGCCGGGGACAAACTGCAACCGAGGTACGTGCCCTTAGCGGGAACCGAACCCGGGTCTCTCTGGACCACAGGCCGACGCTCTAATAGCTGAGCCAAACTGGGCAGAGCTAAAATATTTTTATTTTAGAAATAATTTAATACACATTATTTAGCCCAGCCCCTCTGATTTTGATAGGACACAGCAGAATATTTATACTTGAGAGTAAATGCCTTACCTTTAGAATTAATTATCAGATCTGGTAAATGTTAAAAGCTGCAGTCATGTTTAAATACACTGAGAGAACTAAACAACTCTTCTGCTCTAAGTATTCAGTGACTTAAATATATTTTAAATTTTATTTTATTTTAATTTATAATGACCTTTATCTTTCCCAGGATGTTGGTAATCCCTCCAGAAATAGCAGAATGATTTGGAATTCTAATCTTTAGAGTCACTATGAGAAAAAAATAATTATATTAAGGCTCTAAAATTCTCGATTGGCAATCGAATGAATGAGATTTTGATGCAGAGATAAGTCTGTTGACACGTTTCAATGCTGCCCTTTTACGAATGTGTGGGAGAGCCCTGGGTTGTTGCATATTACATGAGGTAGCCATTAAACATGAATTATTTTTCAAAGGAGAGGCAGATATTAATGAGTAAAATCACAGTGAGGCATTAAATGAGTTTGATGAGAGTGCTCACATAAAAAACCAGCAAAAATTTCATGAAAAAAGAATAATTGCAATGTGATTATTGAATGATAAATTCGAGAAGGGCTTTATCTTAAAACAGATATTACTGTGAAAATTTTTCATAATACTCTAAGCAATTTTTGAGAATTTGGTCTGGGATGTAAACACCGAAAATGTTTGCATGGGTGTTTTTAAAAATATTTTTTGAGTTTCTATAAACATTTTTGTCTATAATCAGCAAGTTCTAGATCATAATTAAGAGGGGAAAAAATTAAAAGTATTTTTGCTTATGGCTCTTTTACATTGTCTCCTCTTTTGCATCCACCAACATTGAAAATCCAGGGAAAGCCTGGTGCTAAAGAAAGTTCTTGCATTAGTTCAGTGCAGATTTTTTTTCTTTGGGGAGTAAATATTTGATTCTCTAGGGGTTTAAAATCTTTCATAAGAAAAATTACTGAACCGGTGAATTAGTTAACATTATTAGAAGGAAGGCACTGACCAGCTGTTCTCCTTGGGGGGCAGAATTGGAAGAAATAGACTTACATAGGAAATGAAAACTTATAAGGAAAGAAACCTTACTGACAATGAGGTTGATAGAAGCCGAGGGCATTCAACATTTTTCCCCAGAGTAAATATAACCCAGTGAATGAAAGCGGGGCGGCAGCCTAGATTGATGCCTGGGTCTCACCTTCTTTGCCAAGTCTGCATCCTTGGGCAACTGGAACTTTCCTGGGCTCTGTTTAATCCACTGCAGCAAGGGGAATAATAATACTTAACTCTTAGAGCTATATAGTGTAGAGTTTGAAATAATTTATATAAAATTCTTGGCACATAATTAACAGTCAATAAATGGTAGCTGTGATGATTATTACTACCACTGACTGGGTACTTGTAATCTCACATCAGTTCAAGGTGATTTTAGTTGCAATGATTTGCCCAGTCTTCATGAGCAGGAAAAAAAGCTTGGCAAATAATGTGCTTGTGGTTCTTAAAAAAACAAACCAACAAAACTGATAATGTTATTTCCCTAGTAAATATAGGAGAGAGAGTATTCTCACTATTTCTTGCAGAAGGTAACCATTTTTTTTATACTGGCATCTCATAGTGTACTTCTGTCCATATTCTTGCTATTCTAATTTACAGTAATAATATGCTAATTTATTCTTGTAAGCTTAGATTGGGCTAAGTGAGAATTTAGACAAATAGACAACAAAATTTCTTTTAAAATATGTTTAAATAAAAGCATACTTAAATATTTCCAATTATATTTGGCATGCACATCTAAACTTTCATTATATTTTTCTCAGCTTGGTCTTATTGCATGAACTTTTTTGATGGCAATATATGGATGTTTAAGAAAAGTATTTTTGCTTTTTAAAAATATATTAATTTGAGTTTCTTAGAAGAGTAATAAAGAACACCTATTCTCACTTCTTTGGCTTATATTGGGACTAGAATTTTATTTTTTAGGTTTTGCTCATCACATTTCTGCAATTAGAAAAACGCATAAATTATATCAACATACATTGTGTGCAGAACTCAGAGTTATATCCTTTGAAATCAATATAGATGCAAGAAATATGTATCTCCAAAGCATGGGAAACAAAAGCCTAAATTAGGTTAATCTATAAAAGGATCTAATGACATCTACTGGCTTTTTCTACAACATGAAAACAGCTGTGGGATTTTTATCACAGATGTACTCTTCCCTAAACTGGGTAATCAGTTCTTTTTTAGACATATTAAGGTAAGAGGTAAACTCTACTCTCAGGGCAGAAGTTGGTCTTTATTTGTCCCTATTTTCTTTTGTGAGGGACCCTCTAGCTTTTCTACTAGAGACATTAAATAAAGTGTGCTTGATTGATTGGTTGGTTTTTAGAGAGGAAGGAAGGGAGAGAGAAAGAGAGAGAGAGAAAAACATTGATGCAAGAGAGACACATTGATGAGCTGCCTCTTGCAGTTGCCCAGATGGGGAATCGACTCATCACCTTCCTGTGTGCACAGGACTACGCTTCAACCAAATGATCCACACCAGCCAGGGCTGAAGTGTGCTTTAGTTGCTCTTGCTGACAATATTTAATTAATTAAGAAGTATTTACAATGTGCTCTGTGATGTGATAAGTACTCAAGAACTAATACAAAAGGAAAAGTCATGGTACTTGTCAATGACACACTTATTGAGATATTTTTGGAGAGGCCAAGGTTTATTCATAAGAAGTAACTTCTAGGCAACCATTTCTTATCTCTATTCTACTCATTCCTTTACCCAAAATTTATTGAAACATACTATATGCTAGAAATGCGGTAGGTTTAGGTAAGTCACAATGAAGAAAATAAGTCTTTCCTGCCATCAAGATAATGTGGCAAAGATTATGAAGGAGTTATGTTTAAAGACTAATAGGCACATGCAGGAAATGATGCCAATTCTTGACGTGTTGTCAAGCAATTCATAATATAAGTCATTAAAAAACAAAACAAAACAAAATTACAAACTCTTGAAAGATGTCATGGAATTCACCAGACAGGTTATGGTCCACTATGAAGTAAGGTGGTGGAGTTAAGGCCACTATTGCCAGAGAAGAAAATGGTGAGCACAGGAGTGTGAAACAGGGTAGCATGTTTGAAAAATGACAAGTAGTTCAATGAAGCAGAGACAAAGGAAAATAGAGTAGCAGTTCTCAACCTGTGGGTTGCGACCCCTTTGGGGGTCAAACAACCCTTTCACAGGGGTTGCCTAAGACCTTGGGAAAACATGTATTTCCGATGGTCTTAGGAACTGAGGCACTACTTCTCTATCTGTCTCCAGGTGGGTCCACCCACATGCAGATACACCCACATACAGGTACGTCCACATACAAGTACCCGGCATGATGACATCATCGCTCTAACCCCATTACATACACCCCGTACAAATACAGGTGTATGTGACAGGGTTGGTGCCATAATGTACTAATGCGGACCAGTCACACATGTGTAGAGAGCAGCTACTGTGTAGAAAGCAGCCAATCTGTTAAAAGCAGATACTGTGTTGAAAGCAGCAGCATTGGAGGTAAAACAACACTTCATGAATTATAATTATTGGGTAAATGTAAAATCATGTACTGTAAAATCATCAACTTCTGCAAAAAAAAAAAATCTATATCTAGATCTATATCTATACCATGGGAACTTAATTTGGATGCTGATAGGTCTTTTTATATTCAGCTGTCATTGATATGAATACTGCTCCCTTGTGATAGTAACAGATATGTAAAAAAAACAACACAGAATAGTAAATCATAGGAAATTTTAATGAACTGTGTTGACTAAACTATGACATGTATCATCTTTTGTATATTAAAGCTATTGTTATATATTATTTTCATTAGCAAACCATCCCATGACAATGGAACATGTAGAGAAGAATGTTAAGAAAAGAAAATATAGTGAGGATTTTTCACAGTATGGTTTTACCTCAATAATTACAGCAGGAATTGAGAAACAGCAATGTGTTATTTGTTGTGAAGTTCTATCAGCTGAATCTATGAAGCCAAACAAACTAAAACACCATTTTGATAGCAAGCATTTGAGCTTTGCCAGCAAGGATACCAACTATTTTAGAAGCAAAGCTGATGGACTCAAGAAAGCCAGACTTGACTCTGGTGGCAAGTACCACAAACAAAATGTAGCAGCTGTTGAGGCTTCATATTTGGTGGCACTCAGAATCACCAAAGTTAAAAACCTCACACCATTGCTGAGGATTTACTGTTGCTAGTGGCCAAAGACATTGTTCGAGTTATGATCAGAGACGAATTTGTTATGAAATTGAGTGCAATTTTCTTATCTAATGACACTGTCCGCAGAAGAATAGATGACATGTCTGCTGATATTCTTGATCAGGTAATCCAGGAAATTAAATCTGCTCCACTTCCAATATTTAGATCCAGCTTGATGAATCTCCAGACATGAGGTATATTAATGATGGTGACTTTAAAGATGAGTCTCTTTTTGCAAACCTCTTGAAATGACAACTACTGCACGTGATGTATTTGACACAGTTGGTTCATTTCTGAAAGAGCATAAGATCTCTTCTGAAAAGGTTTGTGGTATTAGCACAGATGGTGCTCCAGCTATGTTAGGATGTCGATCTGGATTTCAATGTTTGGTACCGAATGAGTCACCAAAAGTCGTCACTGTATGTTTCATTGACAAATATTAACAATGGAGATGCTGCCACAAGAGTTATAAGAAGTAATGAAAAGCGTCATAAGTTCTGTCAATTTTGTAAAGGTGAGCACTTTAAACAGTCGATTGTTTTCACAACTGTACAACGAGTTGGATGTGCAGAACAATGCTCTGCTATTTCACACTGAAGTGAGATGGTTGTCTAGAGAAAAAGTTTTAAAATGTGTTTTTGAGCTTTGTGATGAACTCAAAACATTTTTTAATCAGAAAGCAAGACCGCAGTTCAAAGTACTTTTCAGCGATAAAAGTGAACTCCAGAAAATAGCTTACTTGGTTGCCATCTTGAATGAGTTAAATTTATCACCCCAAGGACCAAATGCAACATGCCTCGATTTGTCCGAAAAGATCCGACCATTCCAAATGAAACTTCAGCTTTGGCAAAAAAAAAAAGGATGAAAATAAAATTTACATGTTGCCTATTTTGTCTGCTTTCTTTGAGGAACATGATTTTGAACCGGACAAAAGGATTACAATGATAATTTCTGTGATAGAACACTTGCACACGCTTGCAGACGAAATTTTATTATACTTTCCCAATCTACCTGGCACCCCATTTGCACTTTCCAGAAGCCCATTCACAGTCAAAGTTGAAAATGTTTCTGAGACAGCACAAGAGGAGTTCATTGAACTTATTAACAGTGATGCAGCAGGAAATGATTTCTCTACAATGCAAAATTCTGGATCAAGTGTTTGCAGTCATATCCTGTTCTGTCTGAGACTGTGTTGCACCTTTTTCTTCCATTTCCAACAACATATCTTTCTGAAACAGGGTGTTCCAGCTTGTTGGTTATCAAGTATAAATATAGAAGTAGACTTGTTGTGGAAGACGATCTTTGTTGTGCTCTCGCAAAGGCGGCCCCGAGAATTTCTGATCTGGTGAGAAAGAAGCAATCTCAACCTTTGCACTGACGTTGGCTTTTTATGCATACTGTCCCAAAATGTAGCAATGTAGTCTACTGTTGTGATATTAAGACTGTAACCCATGCTACACCATGCTTCAAGACAAAATGTCATTTATCGTAATTGGAAATAAATATTTCACAATGTATAATTACATATTGTTTTTGTAATTAATCCCTATGCTTTAATTCTATTCAATTTGTAACAATGAAAATACATCCTACATATCAGATATTTACATTACGATTCATAACAGTAGCAAAATTACAGTTATGAAGTAGCAACAAAAGTAATTTAATGGTTGGGGGTCACCACAACATGAGGAACTGTATTAAAGGGTCAGGGCATTAGGAAGGTTGAGAACCACTGAATTAGAGGAAGAGACTCCTCTAACAGAAAGACACAGGCTAGATTATGAAAGATATGAAATCTACGAAGGAGTTAGGATTTACCTTATGGGAAATGGTAAGTAATCGAAGGACTTTATGTAATGCATGATTATGGCCACAGTTGGGTTTCATAAAAAAAATAGTACTAGTGGCAATATGAAAAATAGACAAGAAAGAGTAAGGGAAGAGGCTCTGGCATCAGTTCATAGCCTGTTGCATGCATGCATGAGAGAGCTGCTGACTTTTCCAGTGGGACTGAGGTGGAGGTGAAGCAGAGGAAATGCCTTTGAGAAGTATCAGGGAGTAGAAAGTCCAGAATGGAGACACCATGAAATGTGATGGCTAAAGGGCAGAGAAGAGTTTGTGATCAGGAACTGGTTGCTGGCCTGAGAAACTGGATGCTCTTTGTCGATTAGCCACGTCTAGAGCAGGTGTAATGCACAGAGACTGCCAGAAACAAAGGCTGTGGACACGAGTCAACCACACGTGGATCCCAAGTACCCCACAGAGTGTGTTTATTCATTTCAGATCAAGATCTAGGTTTTGGAAGACCTGAGGTCTCTTTTCACTTTGGTGGACCTTCTTTAAGAAAATGATCACGTGACACTAAGAGAAAAGGTGACAAATGCAAAAACAAGCAAGACCACAGCAAACTAAAAAGCGTCTGCACAGCAAAGGAGACCATCAGCCTGATGGAAAGGCAACCTGCGGGATGGGAGAGATTTTTGCAAACCATATATCCAGTAAGGGGTTAATATCCAAAATATACAAGAAACTTGTGCAAGTTAATAGCAACAATAAAAACAAAACAAAACAAAACAATTTAAAATGGGCAGAAGGCCTGAATAGACATTTGTTAAAAAAGACATACAAATGGCCAACAGGTACATAAAAGGTGCTCAATATCACTAATCGTCAGGAAAATGCACATCAAAACCACAATGAGATATTACCTCACAATTGTTTGGGTGGTTATTATAAAAAAAGTCAAGAGATAAACAATGCTGGAGAGGCTGTAAAGAAAAGAGAACACTTATGTATTGTTGCTTGGAATGTAACTTAGTGCAGCCACTGTGGAAAATGGTATGGGGATTTTTCAAGAAATTAAAAATAGAACAAACAGCTCAGCTAGTGTGGCTCAATTAATTGAGCTTGAAGGTCAGCCTACACACTGAGAGGGTGCTGGTTGGATTGCCAGTTGGGGCACAAGCCTGGGTTTCAGGCTCGATCCCCAGTAGGGGTTGTGCAGGAGGTAGATAGAAACTTCTGTCCCATCAAAGTTTCTATCTCTTCCTTTCCCTTCCTCTCTCTGAAATCAACAAATATATATATGTGTGTGTGTGTGTGTGTGTGTGTATATATATAAATAAACTAACACATTATCTATCTCACTTCTGGGTATACAAAACCATTGTCTCAAAGAGATACCTGCGCTCCCATGTTTATTACTGCCCGTTCACAATAGGCAAGGTATGGAAAAACCTGGGTGTCCATTGACTGGTGAGTGGATAAAAAAAATGTGAGATTTATCTCTCTCTCTCTATTATCTATCATCTCTCTATCATCTGTCTATCTATCTATCTATTGATTGATCGATCTATCATCTATCATCCATCTTTCTAGACATATACACAATGGCATATAGTTTAGTCTTAAAATGAAGAACATTTCACCATTTGTGAAAGCATAAATGAATATTGAGTGATCATGTTAAGTGAGCTAGCCAGACAGGGCAGACAAATACTGCATAGTATCACTTATATGTGGAATCTTAAAAAAAAATTGAACTCATAGGAACAGAGTAGGAAAGTCGTTGCCAGCAGCTGGGGGGAGGGGAGAATAGGGACATGTTGATGAAAGGTACAACCTTTCAGTTATAAGATGAGTAAGTTCTGAAGATCTGATATCAAACATGATGACTATAGTTAATAACACTGTATTGAATTGTAATTTGCAGAGAGTGGGACATAAATGTTCTTACACACACAAGGTAAATATGTGAGGTGATAGATGTGTTAATAACTCAATAAGAAGAATTGTTTCACAATGTATACATAATATCAAATCATCATGTTATATGCCTTATTTCTTTAATTTTTATTTATTGGTTTTAGAGAGAGAAAGAGAGACAGAGAGAGAGAAACACTGACTTGTTCCAGTTATGTCTGCATTATGGTTGCTTCTTGTACATGCCTTGATGAGGGATCAAACCCCCCAATCTTGGTGTATCAGGACAGCACTCTAACCACTGAGATACCCAGTCAGGGCTCATGTGTATTTTAAAAATATTTTAGACTTGTTAATTATACTTTAAATAAGTCTGGGGGAAAAATGATTATATAATTACCAACACAAAACTAGGTTCAGACAGTGTTGGGTTCCTTGGCAAGCTTTAGCTCGTGGAAAATCCACCTCTGGCTAAGGCATAAACTCTACCAGGTTATGTTTCTCTGTCAGTTATATTTTTCTATAAATGCCACACTCCCCACTGTGGCTTTTTGTGGCTATTGCCTGTAAGATCAGTTTACTTTAATATCCTCCAGGGACACGTAACTCCTGGTGAGAAGCCAGCATATCTTTTTAACCTTAAACAGATTAGAACAACATTTTAATTTGTTTTACAAAAACATTATTCAGTCTTTTTAAAAAAGATCACAGAGATAGAAACACTTGAGATGTTTTAACAATCATAATGTTAAGTGTCAATTGAATAAATACTATATATTGAACAGTCCCCTTACATAAACTGATGAGATCCTCATAAAGACCCTATGTATTAGGTTCTATTACTCTTCCCTGTTTGAAGATGAGAAAAGGAAAGCTTACAGACCTTCGTTTGTAGGCATTTCAGTGAACAGTTAAGGAATGAGCTTGTGAAGAGAGACATGGTGAGTGCAACTAGTAGCCATTTACTGAGCCTCTACTACCAAATGCTAGCATCACTCTGCTTGAAGGCTCTTCTCCTTTCTGTGCCGCTGAGTATGCTCCTAATTTCTTTCTGGAGGAATGGATGATAGAATTACTCAAGAAAAAAGCCATCTTCTGGTTGGTTGTTCTGGAGAACACCCTGCAGAGGATGGTCTGCTAGCACCCTTCAGATCACCATAGGGTGGGTTGGCTAGAATTATGACACTTCTGTCTCCCCCTTACCAAATACTCACTTGACTCCCGTATGCCCCACTTCTACCCTTTTGGTCTCCTGTGGACCTCACTTTAAGGCAGACTTTGAAAACAGATGCATTTAGAGGCCAGGGAGGTAAGATATTTGTATGAAGCAGGACAGAGTAAAACTGTGGGGAATGGTGAGACATTTGTCACTTGTAAGTATACACATGATGTCCCTAAAGGCATTCAAATTCAATTTAAAAACAGAACAAACAGCAAACACCCTGTGAACCAGGCAAAACCCCCTAGCAGATGCAGCTTCTTTAACAGTCATCCAGTTTGCTAGCCCCTTTCTATCATGGGTCTGGTCTCCTCCTTCCTTTTGGCCAGAGCTGAACCATTTCCTCCAGCTCCCATAGTGCAACCAAGCTGATTAGGCAGAATAATCGTCTCTCGCAGATATCCATACCCTAATCCCTCAGAAACTGTGTATATATTATTTGCTTTGCTGAATAATCAATGTCAAGTGCCTTAAATAAAGATTATCCTGTATTACCTGGTGGGCTCAATCTAATTACACATGCTTTAGGAGTGGAGAAGTATCTCCAGCCGGAAGAAGCAGAAGGGGAAGGCAGAGCTAAGAAGAAATCAGTAACACCCTGTTGCTGGTGTGGAGAATGAATGGACAACATGAGGAGGAACACAAGTAGGCTTAGGGAACTGACAGTCTCCCTGAAACAGATACCACATGCCTACAGCCATAAGGAACTGGATTCTGCCAAATACCTGAATGAGTTTGGGGCTGGTCTTCCCAGGAGCCTCCAGAAAAGAATACAAGCCCACAGGCACCTATATTTCCTCCATGTGAGACACTAAGAAGAGAAACAGCTTAACCACAATGGGACAACTTCTGTCCAACATAAAATTTATGTAACATATGGATATTGTTCGAAACTGCTACACTTTTTGGTCATTTGTTATGGCAACAAACAAATACTAGTATATGTTTCTACTTCTTTGAGCTAGATATTAATGGAGTTAAATAATTTCTGCTGGTGCCACAAGGGCAGCGGGAAAGGGGGAGCTCTGGCCCTGTGGCTGGGTAGACGTCTCAGACAATAGGAGACTCAATTCTTGTCTGTCTTCACTGGTTAAACTCTGGCCAGTTTTTCTCCTGAACTCTATCAAAATAGATCCTCTTCACCATGAATATAATTAATTTATTTTTAAGACCACATAGTCCATTTTGAGCTGTGCAGTTTTCTTTGTTTTCTCATTTAATCCTTCACCATTGACAAGTGTTATTTATTCCCATTTTCAAAGATGATGCAGAGGAACCTCGTAGTAAGCAGTGTGGGATTCAAATCCACGTCCTTTGGAGTCTAGCACCGGTGGAAAAAGGAAGGGCTTTTTCATTACAAAGCATGGGACGGGCTCTCGGGTCAGGTGTAATATCTGTAACTGCTTTTCCATTTCCATGAGAAAGTGATCCCTCCCCAGCGTCTGTAACTCGATTTCCTATTGTCAATTGAAAATTTGGAGCATCAGAAGACTTATCTAATTTCCACAGAGTGCTTGTTACTTTATTAAAGTGTTTGTCATTCAAAAGCCATGCAGTAATCGTACATGAAATGAAATGCTTTTATGTATTTTCATAGCTTATCATCTACTCCTGCAAAAAAAAATCTGAGCAGCCGACCTCAATAGCCCCCACCAACCAGTTGCCATTGTTCGTGTTTCCAAGGCACCCCTTTCATCCCTTTAGACTAAAAACCTGGCTCAGCGGGATCACTGACTTTTCTCTTGCAGGTTGTAAACTCCATGAGAGCAAAGGTCATTTTACCTCCTGACTACTCCCTGGAACATTTATGGTAGAAACTAAATACATATCTGTAGAAGAAATTAAATGATAAAATCTCATCGCGAAAATAAATTTAAGAACGGATCTCATATTATTTTGAGATGGGGACTTCCCTGAACATTACTTCCCAGACACTACTATTTTTATCGTGAGGGAAAGTAGCTACCAGAGATCCTAAGGCATTTTCTGGCTGGCATCCACTCTCTGTTCTGCAACTCGCGATTCATCCTTCAACTTTGGCCTTGTTTCTTTGGTTGCTACTGTGTTTGTTTGTTTTTCTATGGTTTTGTTGTGTGTTTCTGTGCACTTGTTGCTTGACTGAGGACAGACTGCTATAAGTTAGAGAAGGGAAGTGATGACAAGCCCTGACGCAGTCAAGTGGAAGCTGGGCTCCTTAACCCCAGCCCAGGGCTGCACTAGCCTGTGCGGAGCTTCTGGGCAGATGACGACAGCTGAATGCACAGCCCCCACTGTGCCTTCTGACACCTTCATGCACCGTACACACTGAAGTGGTGGTTCCTTCTGCGTGGACATTCTGGGTGGACGTTGTCACAGGTGGCAGACTAACTCTTACTTTAGACAAGCGGCTATTCTACCTTTGGCCTTTTTGTCCAATTTTCTTTTCCTTGTACTTTCTTCCTAGCTCAAGGCTCCTGTTTCTTTATACCTCTGCTTTGACATCTGCCTCTGGCAGCCTCGGATTGTATGCTCTCTGAAACACCTCCTGCCATTTGATTTTATGCATGTTTGCTAGGTTTACATTTTTTTTTTTTTTTTTCTGTGTTCACTTCTTTGGCCTCCATGACCCTGATATCTACGAGCGAACTTGTCAACTCTGGTCTTGGCCCAGCAGAATTGACTCCTATGACCCTAGGAGAAGAGTGGGAATTTGGCCAACAACAGTGATTTTAAGTGATTTAAATATATATCACAAAGAGTGAGTTGGAATTTGTCCACGTGATCAGAAGCATCAGGCAAAGGTAGTCAGTATAATATTCTAAACAGCCACAGGGACCTAATTGCAAAAACTATGTGGCAAATTTGATCACTTTTAGAGGAAAAAAAATCACTGAGCCAGCTGAAAAGTCATAAAATTTTTCATTATGTGGAAGTGGAAATTTTACCTTATGTTCAAAACATAACTCATGAATGCATATTTACTGAAAGTGGTCATTATTTCTTTTTGATTGTACAAAGTAAGTGCAGGCGAGCAGACGTTCAGGACATCTGCCGTGCTTAAATAATCACTTTTATTAAAATACTCTGAAAAAGAAGTTATTATTTTAAAAACCTCCTCTCAATATTCACCCCCTGGGGGCTATTACTTCTAAAGGCATTGTGATGAAAAAGAATGAAAAATTTTGGACAAAGACTAAATCTTATCTCTTCAAACTCTGTCTTTAGCTGGTAGAGCCCCCTGAAACCCTTAAATCATGCAGATACATTTTCTGAAACATTGCTGTCTCCAGAAATTCTTTTTACACCATTCATCACTGTCATGATGTTTTTATCAGCTGCTTCTAATGATTTTGTTGCTACTTTGGCTTGAAATTTTAAGGAGATGGATGAACTGATAAATGGATGAATGACTGCATGCTAACTTAGAACTGTGCTGTTCTGAGCGGATGGAA
The DNA here is from genome assembly GCF_014108415.1 of Molossus molossus. Taxonomy (NCBI): domain Eukaryota; kingdom Metazoa; phylum Chordata; class Mammalia; order Chiroptera; family Molossidae; genus Molossus; species Molossus molossus. Next base: position 60,509,871 of record NW_023425345.1, on the reverse strand, counting down.
GTCAGTCAGATAGCACTGATGGGGGACATGAGCAAGGAGAGGGCTCTTCTTTGCCCATATTAATAAAACACTGTAGTGTTATAACTCAATGACTCCACCAGCTGATGGAAGACAGAAAGCTGCAGTGGACGCTAGGAATTTTAAAATAGTTCACAGCTTAAGTTACACGGCTAGAAGATGTCGTTATGTGTATTTGACATTGGCTAACCAATAGATTTACTTTTCCTGTAAATATATATTAAATATGTATGAGTATAAAAGCAATAAACTGAAGTGGTAAAAGTCAACCAGATAAATTGAAGTCTTTTTTCTAATCTAAACGTCTGGCTAACAGTTTCAGTCTTTGATGATAACCATTGTGAATGATCTTCTATGTATCTTTCTAAATGGTCTGTAGAAAACAAGCATATTCTGTTTATTTTGTGTGTATATTCTTTCTTAGCTTCACTTAGGGGTATTGTATTAAATATTATGTTCTGTACTTTGCTTTTATTGGTTAATAACATATTTTAGAAATTATTTTATAGCAGCCAATTAAGACCCATTTCATTCTTGACGCGTTAAAAATGTATTTTTATTACATTCAAAGTAATGGTAAAAAATAAATTTTACTTCTACTTTCCTCCCCACATCTAGAAGCAAACATTTTAAAAACTGTTTTGGTTGCTTTAAATGACTTTGGTGGTTACGTTCAAGTCATTACATTATACAAGTAAACTTCTCTTACTCAGTATCGACAACCTTCACAAAACATGCGTTCTTGACTTATTTAAATTAATTCTCTCTCTTCTCTATTTTTTTTTTTTACTATCTATAGGAAATACACATTATTTTTTTTTTAATTTACTGAGATATAATTGACATAAAGCATTGTATAACTTCAAAGTACATGGTTCCATTTGATACACATATATTGCAATATCATTACCACTACAGTGTTACCTAACTCCTCCATCACATCACATAATTACCATTTCTTTTTTCCTAAGAACATTAAAGGTCAACTCCCTTTACAATTTTTAATTATGCAGTGCAGTGCTTATAACTATAATTACAGGACTGTGCATTCTATCAGACCTTATTCATCTTCTAGCTGGAACTTTGTACCTTTGATCAACACCTCCCCAATGTGCCACTCCCAAGTCCTTGGTAACCATCCTTCATTCTCTATTTGTATGGGTTTGGTTTTTGTAGATTTCATATATAAGTGATATCACACAGTATTTTTCTTTTTCTGTCTGACTTATTTTACTTAACATAATGGCCTCCAACCCCATTTATTTGGTCTCAAAAGCAGGATGTCCTTCTATCTCATGGCTAAAGAATGTTCCCTGTATCTGTGTACCGCATATTCTTTCTGTGCTCCTCTGTTGATGGACACTTAGATTGTTTTCATATGGTGGTGATTGTGAATAATGCTGTGAACATGAGAATGCAGATATCTTTTTGCCATCCTGCTTTCATTTCCTTTGGATATATACCCAGAAGTAAGATTGCAGAGGGAAAAAAAAACCTCAACAAAATAAAAACTTATGGAAAGGCTTTGGCAAAATCCAGCATCCATTTCTGATAAAAACGCTCAGCAATGTGGGAATAGAGGGATCATATCTAGACATAATAAAGGCCATATATGAAAGACCTACAGCCAACATCATACTCATTGGGCAAAAACTAAAAAATTTTCCTTTAGAACAGAAACAAGGCAAGGATGCCCACTTTCGCCACTCTTATTTAACATAGTACTGGAAGTCTTAGCCACAGCAATCAGACAGGAAGAAAAAATAAAAGGGATCCAAATTGCAAAGGAGGAAGTGAAACTGTCATTATTTGCAGATGACATGATACTATACGTAGAAAACCCCAAAGACTCCATCAAAAATTTACTAGACTTAATAAATGAATTTGGCCAAGTGGCAGGATACAAAATTAACGTCAAGAAATCGATGGCATTCTTATACACCAAGGATGAACTCACAGAAAGAGAAACTAAGAAAACAATCCCATTTACCATTGCGGCAAAAAAATTAAGATACCTAGGAATAAACTTAACCAGAGAAATAAAGGACCTATTCACAGAAAACTACAGGTCATTGAAAAAAGAAATAGAAGAAGCTATAAAAAAAGGGAAGCACATACCCTGTTCATGGATTGGGAGAATTAACATCATTAAAATGTCCATATTACCCAAAGCAATCTATAGATCCAATGCAATCCCCATCAAAATACCAACGGCATACTTCACAGAACTAGAACAAATACTTCCAAAGTTCATATGGAAACAAAAAAAGACCTTGAATAACCACAGCAATCTTGAAAAGGAAGAACAAAGTTGGAGGAATCACATTACCAGATTTCAGGTTATACTACAAAGCCACCGTAATCAAAACAGCCTGGTACTGGCACAAGAACAGGGATATAGACCAGTGGAACAGAACAGAGAACTCAGAAATGGACCCAAGGCAATATGCTCAATTAATATTTGATAAAGGTGGCAAGAGCATACAGTGGAGTAAAGACAGCCTCTTTAATAAATGGTGCTGGGAAAATTGGACAGCTACATGCAGAAAAATGAAACTAGACCATCAACTTACACCCTACACAAAAATAAACTCAAAATAGATAAAAAACTTAAATGTGACTCAAGAATCCATAAAAATCCTAGAAGAAACTGTAGGCAACAAAATTTCAGACATTATACGCAGCAGAATTGTCACTGATACGTCACCTAAGGCAATAGAAACAAAAAAGAAAATGAACACATGGGACTACATCAAACTAAAAAACTTCTGCACAGCGAAAGATACAATCATCAAAACAGAAAGGCAACCCACTGTATGGGAGAGCATAATTGCCAATGATATATGAGATAAGGGGTTAATTTCCAATATATAGAGAGTGCTCATACATCTCCACAAAAGGAAGACAAAGAACCCAATTAAAAAATGGGCAGAGGAACTAAATAGACACCTCTCCAAACAGGACATACAAATGGCTAAGAGACCTATGAAGAAATGCTCATCATCACTAATTATCAGAGAGATGCAAATTAAAACAACAATGAGGTATCACCTCACACCTGTCAGAATGGCCGCCATCAACAAATCATCAAACAACAAGTGTTGCCGAGGGTGTGGAGAAAAGGGGACTCTAGTCCACTGTTGGTGGGAATGCAGACTGGTGCAGCCATTGTTTCAGGTAACAATATTGTGTTACCTGAAAAAATTATAAGTTGAACTTCCATTTTACCCAGTGATCCCACTTCTAGGAATATACCCTAAGAAGCCTGAAACACCAATCACAAAGAATGTATGTACCCCCATGTTTGTAGCAGCACTATTTACAATAGCTAAGATCTGGAAACAACCCAATGTCCATCAATAGACAAATGGATAAAAGAGCTGTGGTACATGTACACAATGGAGTACTATGCAGCAGTAAGAAAGAAAGATCTCTTATCCTTTGAGATGACATGGAGGGACCTGGAAAGTATCATCCTAAGTGAAACAAGCCAAACAGAAAAAGACAAGTATCATATGATCTCACTTATTTGGGGAATATAATGAACACAACAGTCTGAGGAAGAGGGTAGGCCCAGAGACGTGGAAATGGGGTACAGACTGAAAATCCCCAGAAGAGGGGTGGTGGGGGAGAGATAAACCACAGAACTTATATGCATGTATGCATGAACAATGGACATGGACAACAAAGCAGGGGACAGGGCGGGGAGGGAGGGGAGAGGGACATCAGTGGGGGAAAAGGAGAAACATCTGTAACAAAAATAAATTAATTAATTTAAAAAAATAACTTGCATGCATACATGCACAACCAAGCGACATAGACATTAGGTTGGGGAAAGCAGGAGGGAGTGGGAGCAGGAAGAAGGGGGTCAATGGGGAAAAAAGAGGGACATCTGTAATAACTTTCAACAATAAAATATTTAAAAATTAAATTAAAAAAATAAATAAAACTTAGAATGAGACAACACTTCACACCTCTTAGAATGACTATCATCAAAAAGACAAGAGACAAGTGTTGTGAAGACTTGAAGAAAAAGGAAACCCTTGAGCTCTGTCACTGAGAATGTAAATGTGTGCAGCCACTATGAAAAAACAGTATGGAGGTTCCTCAGAACATTAAAAATAGAGCTATTATATAATCCTTCATTTTTTTCTAATGTTTGATTGTTATATTGGTTATCGTTGCAATTTTGAACAATATATTTATAACTAGTTCTTGTTTTCATGAACTTTAATTAGTATCCAGAATCCCCTGCAGTGTTCTTACTGTCTGAGGCAGAAACTACTCCACAATATTCTTTTTCTTTCATGGTAAAAAGTTTTGTTGTGATACATCTTCCTGGTGAGAACAATTGCCATATAGCTTTGACTCTAAGTGTGATCATGTGATGAAAACCTTGCTAACGTTACGTGAGTAGAAATGATGACGGTTAGCTTCAATGTACTCGCCTAAGAGGAAATCTCTGCCTTCTGTTCTTTGCCCCTTTTCCTGACTGAAAGGTGATTTCCAGTGTAGCCTTAGAAGCCACATACCGACTATTGCCACACTGCAGCAGCCTTGACCTTGGAATAACTACATGGAGAAGAGTCACGTATTGACCAAGAACTTTGAGTGTAACCGGAGATGCACTTCTATTATTTTTGGGAGTGTCTAAGTTAGAGTATCTTAGCTTTTCATTCCAAGAAGTAAAATCTCTTTCCTCTGTCCATTGTTATCTCACTTTCCATCAGCTGTTCTGTACGAATGCATGTGATTGATGTCCTGCCCACATCCCCTTGGCGCTCCCTGTGCCAGATCATACCACAGGGCCCTACTGCAAGTTCCTGTCATTTTCAGTCTCAGGCTTCCCTCAACTTACATTCAGCACATCTGGAAGTACCAAGGAATTAGCACCACAAGAGCAATCTTTGAATCTTTGCCCAATAATGGATTGGAGTTTGAAGATAAATACTTCAGCTTTCAGACCCTTGAGAAGGATAACTTTGAGGCACGTTTTGCATTGTCTCCAAGAGTTTCTCAGGAAGATTGTATTTTAGTTGCCCGCACTGGTTACTCACTTGATAACGCACTTAAAAAAAAAAAAAAAAAAAAAAATATATATATATATATATATATATCTATATATATATATCTTTGTTGAAAGTGTTACAGACAGGTGTTCCTTCTGTTTTCCCCCACTGAGCCCCTCCATCCCAATCCTGCCCACTCCCAGCCCTTCACTGCACCACTTCCTGTGTCCATTGGTTATACATATATGCATGTAAGTTCTTTGGTTTATCTCTTCCCATGTCCCTCCCCACTTCCCTCTGAGGTTTGTCAATCTGTTCTCTACTTCCATGTCTCTAGATCTATTTTGTTTGTCAGTTTATTTTGTTCAATAGATTTCACATATGAGTGAGATCATGTGATATTTTTCTCGGACTGGTTTATTTTGCTTAACATAATGCTCTCCAGGTCCATCCATGTCATCTCAAAGGGTAAGAGGTCCTTCTTTTACACAGCTGCATAGCATTCCATTGTGTAAATGGAATGTACCACAGGTTTTTTATCCACTCATCTACTGATGGACACTTGGGCTGTTTCCAGATCTTAGCTATTGTAAATAGTGCTGCTATGAACATAGGGGTACATATATTCTTTCTGATTGACATTTCAAGATTCTTAGAATATACTCTCAGAAGTGGGATCATGGAGTCAAATCTTTATTTGGAAATCTTTATTCGATATCTTTTCTTTTCATTTGTCTTACTTCCTCTAAGCTTCTTGTCCTCGAATCTTTTTTTTTTTTTTTTTTTAGGTATTCTTGTTAAGAAACTCAACTTAAAATAGTACCAGAAGTTGTCCCTTTGATGTCATATTTTGGAATTGGAGAGCATGCCAGTAAGATTATAATAAGAACACCATCACCAATCTTCTTTAAGTTCACAGTGGTGTCTTCTTGGGGGTATTCCTTAGGGCTAGTTAATGGAGAAAAAAAAAACACCTGAGCCTGAATCATGGATGGTATGCTTGATATGTTGGTATAAGCAGAAGGACTACTGCACATTACTGCCACTCAGAGGCAACTCAGTGCACTTTGTCATAAACTTTATGGAAAGAAGAAGTGATTTGAGGTAAGCAGTCTTCTGGGAAGTGGTGCATAGCTTAGTAATTGATGGATATATACCTTAGTATGTGTACATCACAATGATCTCTTCCCTTTGACAAATTGTGATGACATATAGGTAAAAGGGGATGCACTGGCCTATTTCACACCTCTAGCCCTTGAGAGACATGGGGTAAGTAATTATTATATGGAGTCGATTTGCTATTGTTAACTGCCATAGAAATCCTGAAGGAAGAATATGAAAGGCTTAGGTCAGCTACTAATTAATGAAGGGGTTGTGCAAAAGCCAGAAGGTCTCCAAGGCAATAAAAAACAACAACAACAAAAACTTAAATCTTGCGGCTAAGAAAATAAGATCAGCCAAAAGTCAGGTCCAATATCTGATTTTAAATGTGGCACCATTACACAGGAGGTTGAATGTATAGCCCTCTGACATCAAAGTTAGGACTCTGAGAGAGAAGGACCAGGACCCTTAGAGAAAATGAAGATATTTAGGTAAATGGTCTCGAGAAGCTTGAATTCCCATTGTTTCCAGGATGTTTTAGGTCACCAGTAATTTTCCCCACCACCTTTTGCATGAGGAGAGAAGCCTCTCATCGCTTGCTTACCTTCCTCAGAATCTTCCCTGCCTCCCCTCTCTGCCCTCAGACCAATAAATAGGGTCATCTCAGGTTGACCGAATAGTGAAGTACTGTACTTGAACAGGAGGAAATGAATTGTTTACCAGAATAGCAGTATGATCTGGTTAAATAACACTACAAGGAACTAAAATAACATGCCTCAGAATGAATCTTACAATGCTATACCAAAGGTTGGGTATGGGGAGGACAGATCATGAGACTAGGTGGTAGATACTGTTGATATAGAGGTTGTCTCTGCTGACTCAGGATTTAACAGTAAGAAAATAGGGTCATGAGCTGGTCTCATTTTATTGGGATGCCGCTTTGAAGCTTGAATTAATAGCCTACAGTAAATAAACCTGCTTTGGTGGAATACTGCATAAGGAATAAAAGACTCGGAGATTTGAGCATGTTAGAGTACATTTATTATATAAGTCTGTATATAATACCATCTGACTAGATTTTCTATAAGGGCCCAGAGGATACTCCTTTTACAAAGGTGATAAATTCTCTATGAAGGAGGGCACCAGCATTAATAAGGAGCATAGTGGTGACTCTCTCTGGAGGCTTTCACTGATGATAGAAGATGCTATATAGAGCTTGTTTCCCTGGGCTTAATATGGATAATAAAATCATAGCATATTTGATGTCAGGTGGAATCACTTAACCATCAGCAGCAAAGAAGATATAATTATTATGATGGGCTTCAAGGTCAGGATGGCATGTGGAGCTCTACTTTTGGGAATCCATCTTAGTTGATAGACATGGCTCTCCTATGTATGAGATAGATGGCAGCCAGTAAGAAAATTACTTGACCTGTATCAGGGTCAGCAAACTACAGCTTGTGGGTCAAAGCCAGTCATTTGCCTGTGGAACACAACCATATCCACTTGTTTACCTATTATTTATGGATGTTTTGTGTTAAAGTAGCAAAGCTCAGTAAATGCAGAAGAGACTGCACAGCCTAAAAATCCATGAAATATTTACTGTGGGGCCCTTTACAGAAAAAGTTTGCTGACCTGTGACCTATATCATCAAAGAAGGCCAAGAACAAGTGAGAGAAAGATTGATGGTAGCCTCTGTGATGGAAAATCCCAATCCTTGTTTCCAGAACTCAGTTAGTTTTCAGACTCAGGGTTATTGACTGACAGAGAGGAAGAAACCTGCGAAGGAGTATTCACAGAAGGCACATTCAAGAACCATTTCTCCACTCCCTGTCCTTTAATAGAATAGTGTACACAGGGGAAGGGGAAATACCCAGATCTTCGGAGAGCACTACGAAGGGATGCTGAGCTGATACTCACACCAGAAAACCCAAATGTTAACTGATCACCTTGTAGAGGAGGATATGCATGAGTCCGATGATACGTGAAGTTCTAGTCCATATCCCCTTCAGACCTGCACTGTAGTCATTTCTCTGGTCCCGGAGGGTGTATGCATGTTTATGTTGAATAAACTTGTTAGATGGTGGACACTTCACATTGGCTCCTTGACCAGAACCCCTTGTCATTTACCACTGGTGTAACAATAACTCTCTTTAAGCTCAAAGATATGCCTTTCTTGAGGACTCCTTCAGACCAAGTGACTGTGGTGCCAACAGCCTAGGCCCGGATCATGGGTGGATTGCTTGATATGTTAGTGTAACGAAGGACTGCTGCCCTATTACTATCGCTTGGGGTGGCCTTGAAAGACAGTGGTGAGTAAAGTTCTCCCAGTGGGCACCTTGTCATCAATTTTATGTGAAGAAAGAAGTGGTTTGAGATACACAAACTACTGGGATGTGGTGAATAGCTTGGCAGGTTTTTCAGGGATCTGGGAAGTACAAGAGCAGAAGATTGGAGACAAAAAGATATGGCGAACAAGAATGTAGATGGCATATATATGTGAGTGTATGTGTGTGTGTGTGTGTTTGTGTGTGTGTGTGTGTATTTTCTAAGTACACAATCATGTCATCTGAGAATAAGGACAATTTTATTTATTTTTAATCCTCATCCCTTCTGTTTTTTTTCTGTCTTATTGTACTGGCTAGTAGTACCTCTAGAATAATGTTGAATAGAAGTGGTGATAGCTTATGAAGACAACCTTGTCTTAGCCTGGATTTCTGGCAAAAAGCTTTAGTATTTTGCAATGTTTGAAATAAGCTTTTATTGTAGATACAGTATTTCATTTAAAGAAGTTTCTTTCTATTCTTATATTGCTAAGTATTTTTTATCACTAATGAGTATTTAATTTTATCAAAATTTTTACAACTATTAGTACTATGTTTCTTGATTATGTGAATATAGTGAATTATATTGTTTGCTTTTTTAATGTTAAGCAAATCTTATTCTAAGAAAAATAATCTAAATTGGCATTTATATTATATCTTATTTAATACACAATGACATTTTATTTGCTAACATTGTATTTAGATTTTTTTTTCCCTTTTGATAAAGTTATTGGCCTGCAACATTCCACTTTTGTGATATCTTTGTTAGGTTCTAGTAACACAATTTTCCTGTTGAAAATCAAAGAAGTTGAAAGTGTAAACTCTTCTTCCACCCCCATGCTCTCATCCCTGCTAAACTTTATGTAAGATTTGTTCTATTTATTCTTTAAACATTTGCGAGAATTCTCTGGTATAGCCATCTGGGCCTGATTTTTCTTGTGAGAAAATTTTTAATTACAAGTTCTGTTGCGTCAGATTCAATTAATGATATTTTTATAAGAATCTATCAATGTCATACAAACTTTTAAATAAGACTATAAACATTGGCTAAGACACATAACACAGAAAAGCAGCCAATTGTTCAGAAATGTGACTGACCCACTTCTGGATGTGTTGATGCATGCAGTGTGATTAAAAGGCCTAGAGTTTATATTTGGTATGAAGATTTTTATAAACCTTTTTAATAATTATAGAATCTATAATGATATCTTTATAAATTCTTAGCTTAGTTATTTTTTATTTTATTTTATTTTTTGCTTTTCACTTTGAATTCTATAAGTTTTTATCATAAGTTTTACTCTTCAATGCACCAACCTCTTTAATTACATTGTTTTGTTTGCTCTTCTTCATACTAGTAACTTATTTTCCATTTTGTGTATTTAATTTGCTCAAACTTTTTGAGAAAAATATTTAGATTATTGTTTTGAGCCCTTTAAATTTACAAAAAAAATTCAATTACAGTTGACATGCAATATTATATTAATTTCAGGTATATAGCACAGTGGTTAAACATTTATGAAACTTACAAAGTGATCCCCCTGATATCTTGCACCCATATGACCCCACACATAGTTACTACAATATTGTTGACTATATTCCCTGTGCTGTACCTTACATCATCATGACTATTTTGTAACTGTTCATTTGTACTTCTTAATCCCATCATTGTTTCACCCAGCCCCCAAACCCCCTTCTATCTGGCAACCATCAGTTTCTTTTTGATATCTGAGTCTGTTTCTATTTTGTTTGTTAGTTTATTTTGTTTTGTTTTTTTAGATTTTACATATAAGTGAAATCATATGGTATTTGTCTTTATTTGTCTAACTTATTTTGCTTAAATCATACCCTCTAGGTCCATCTGTGGTATTGCAAATAGTAAGATTTCATTCTTTTTATAGCCAAGTAAGAGTAATGTTCCAATGTATATATGGGCTACAGCTTTATTATGGACTGGTCTATCGATGGACACTTAGGTTGCTTCCGTATCTTGGCTATTATAAGTAATAAACATAGGGATGCATATGTCTTTTTAAATTAGGTTTAGTAGCCCAGCCGGTGTGGCTCAGTGGGTGGGCATCAACCCATGCACCAAGAGGTTACCAGTTCGAATCCTAGTCAGGGCACATGCCCGGGTTGTGGGCCTGATCCCCAGTGAGGGATATGCAGGAGATGACCAGTCGATGTTCTCTGTCATCGATGTTTCTATTTCTCTCTCTCCTTCTCTCTAAAATCAATGAAGAAAAAATATTTAAAAAATAAATAAATAAAATAAAATAAAATTAGGTTTGGTATTTCTTTCTCTAAATGCCCAGAAATAGAATTTCTGTGTTGTTTTGGGTCCTTCTTTTCTTATATAAATTTAATTGTTGAAGGTAAGAACAGGAAGCTATAAAAATTCAGAATAGTTGTTCTCTACAAGAGGAAATCCCACCCCACTCCACCCCCATGGGACATTTGCCAATGCCAAATTTTTGGTGACACAACTGAGGCCAGGAATGCATTAGTGTCAAGTATGTAAGGGCAGGGATGCTGCTAGACACCCTACCCGGTAATAAACAGCCTCCCACAACAAAGAATTATCCTTGCCAAAGTTGATGAACCCAGGCCTAGAGATTGAGCTCTTGACCTAAACTGTGTAAGTATATAAGTGGTGTGTGTGTGGAGTGGAGAGTGGGGGAGGGTGGGAAGGTGTGTGTGTATAAATGTATGTTGGGAACAGTGAATTGTGGGAACTTCCCACTTGAGTATAAAGGACTAATTAGAGGGTAGTTAGAATAATCAAGAGAGAAGACATAAGATAAAGAGTATTCTTTGTGAGCAGCATGTTCCAAGATAAGAAAGACTAGCATGTTGCACTTGAGGAACTATGTGGTTTAATGGGTTTTCTTAAAGAGTGGATGGGATATTGGAATGAAGATTGACATCGACAAGACATTAGCTGGGGTCAGATTAAGAAAGACCCTTGTATCTAGTGCCTGAGAGTTTGGCAAGAGATACAAAGTCCAGGTAGACTATTTGAAAGGTTATAAGCATGACAGTGACATGAGAATTTACTTTTAAAATGATTACTGTAACTTAAGGACAGAGACTGTGCTGCAAGAAAGCAAGATCAAAATCAAGAAAAAAAGAAAAAAGGCTATTGAAGTAAATGGGGTTAAAGAAGATAAGAGAGGTGGTAAAGAGAAGGGAATTGAAACTTTTGCACATATCAAAATTGTAGGATTAATATGAATTCATTTTCCTTCAGGTGTAAATGTGAAACTGTAGGTAGAGTTAAGAAAAACTCCAAAATTTTGTACTAGGAAATCTACATATATAGTCATGACTGTGGGTAAGACACAGAATACAAAAAACAAAAACAAAAAAACCCCAAATATTCAGCAATATGATTGACCTGCTTCTAGATGTGTTGGTGTGGAGGTTTAGCTGGAATTATCCAGTTAACAGTGTGTTTAAAAGTTCTAGAAATTATCAGAGAGGTCAGGGCTGAAAGTATGATTTTTGAAATAGTAATTAAGAGTGGATAAGATCACAAAAAAATAATTGCATAGGAGAATTGAGAAATATACTTTGTTGATCACCAACCCTTATAGCATTGGCAAAGGAGAAGGGGGAAAGCTCAAGAGATTTTATAAAAGCAGGTCAAGGGGTATGAAGAAAACCAGAGAAGAATGTGGACACAGGACTCAAGGGAGGAGAATTTCAAAGAGAAGCTCAATGGTCAATAGTATCAAATGCTTCAGAGAAGCTGAATTAATAGAACTGCCAAGTACTCCTTAAATATGTAGCACCTAGGAATTCTGGGAGAACAATACCCATTGTAGGCAGATTCAAACTCTGGTGAGTTAATGGAAGGTGATAAATTGTCCTAGATGTGCACATGCTGCTCTAAAGGGAAGGTACCTGTTCCACTGGACCATGTGGGAGTCAACCAGAGAAATGAAAATTGAGCAGAAACAATTGCAAATTTTTCTTACATATGTTAGCTTTTTTTCTTTAACCTTTTCTTTTTTCTTGATGTTAGAGAGAGGAAGAGAGAGGGAGAGAGAGATAGAAACATTGATGAGAGAGAATATTGACTGGCCGCCTCCTCCCACAACCTGGGCCTGTGCCCTGACCGGGAATCGAACCAGCAACCTCTCGGTTCATGGGTCGACGCTTAACCACTGAACCACACCGGCCGAGCTATATTAGTTGTTTTTTTTTTGTTTGTTTGTTTTTTTATAACAAAACAATGTTCAGGTAAAATGTGACCTCCTGTCAAAATCTAAGAGGAAAATATCTTATTTACTTACTTTTTAATTTACATTTTAAAATTGTGTGTAAAATTGGACCTTTGGATTATATTTCTTCATGGGCTTTGCCAGAGAAATGGGCTTGGAAATAGAGGCTGCTGATTTAAATGTGTATTCCTGCTAGCTTTCGGAGAGGTTCCATTGTTTTTCATCCACTGCACATGGGAAAGAGAGTGAAAAGGTGGAATGTAAATTGATATACTTTCCTATAGGTTTTTAAAAAATTTACAAAGACTGGCTCAATAGTACCTGATTACAATATCTCACACTAGAATTCAAAAGTTCAAATTTATGGTTTGTTTTTTTCCCTTTTAACCTCGTAAGAGTAAATACAAGCACGAAGAAAATGTCAGTGGGCAGTTTATCATCAATATGGGTTTAGTGCAAAATCACCTGCTGGTTTGCTAAAACCAAAGTAGGAAAATGCAGTCTCCTCTCAATTAGCCATGTGTACATTGTTTGTTTTGAGGATTATTTTCACAAATGTTCACTTGCACCAGTCAACAGCTGTGTGCTCCTGCCTTCCTTCATTGCTGGAATGCGCTGCTGGCAAAACAAAGCAGAACATTATAATATTAGTACAAGGAATTTAATTAGCAAGATCAATCAGTTCAGCATATAAGTTCTAAAAGCAGTTATAAGTATATTTTGCATTATTGATAAAATGTTCTTTTCCTGTGTGTGTGTGTGTCCTATATATTTAATGTATTTGATGGCACCAACTTTTACCAGGAAGTGTAGCTACTGGGAATGATCATAGGCTGTGAAATTAGGTCAGTATTTGATTTTTTCTGTATCCCTCAAATGGATTGTGTGACTCAGGGAACATGACTTAACCTCTCTGGGTCTCATTATTTTCCGTTGTAAAACTGAGACCATGGGTAATTTGGGACAGAGGGGTAGGGTTGTGAACCCAAAAGTAGATAATGTATTCATGCAAAGTGCTTATCATAATGCTTAGAACTTAATAGGGTAACAATAAATTAAATTTTGTCTACCACACTCTTTCCTAATCTTACAGAATGTCTGCTTTCCCCACAAGGAGGGTAAAAATCCAGCTTCAAAAATCTACAGAGTTATGCTCTAGAACCAGAGGGGTTTTAGAGTTCTGCCTATTCATTGTTCTGAACTTTTTCTCTATCCCTTCGTGTTTAGTTTTTGTTCTGTTGCCTGGTTCCTGCTTCCTGCCTCACTACCCAGTTTCAGGACATTGAGGCTTCAGTTGTGATATCAGTTTGGTTTAGCTCCTGCTTTATTCCTAGTTGTCATAATTTACATCTGCTTTGGCTCCTGCTGTGACCTCCATGCAGCCTTATCATCTTTGCCAGATTTGGATCCAAGGACCCCAAACTTAGTCTAGCACCATATCTCATTGTTTCCAGAAAGGAGTTTGAATAAATGTGTTATTAGTGAGATGTTTTATTTATTTAATTAATTAATTTTTTGAAATTTTAATTATTTTTAATTTTTCAGTTACAACTGACATACCATATTATATTAGTGTCAGGTATATATCCATTGGTTAGACATTACACAACTTACTACATGATCATCCCAATAAATCTTGTACCCATCTGATGCCATACATAGTCATTAGAATATTATTGACTATATTCCCTATGCTGCACTTTACATTCCCATGACTATTATGTAACAACCAATTTGTACTTCTATATCCTTTACTGTATTTACCATCCCCCAATTCCCCTCCCAGCTGGCAACTGTCAAAATGTTCTCTGCGTCTGTGTGTTTGTTTCTGTTCTACTTGTTCATTTATTTTATTTTTTAGATTCAGTTGTTGATAGATATGTATTTATTGCTATTTTATTGTTCTTCATATTTTTTATTCTTTTTGTTCTTCTTAAAGAAGACCCTTTAAGATTTCATGTAATGCTTGTTTGGTGGTGATGAACTCCTTTAGCTTTTTCTTGTCTGGGAAACTCTGTATATGCCCATCAATCCTAAATGATAGCTTTGCAGGATAGAGTAATTTTGGTTCTAGGTCCTTGCTTTTCATCGCTTTGAATATTTCTTGCCACTCCCTTGTGGCCTGCAAAGTTTCTGTCGAGAAATCAACTGACAGCTTTATGGGTGCTCCCTTGTAGGTAAGTAATTGTCTTTCTCTTGCTGCTCTTAAGATTCTGTCTTTGTCTTTAACCTTTTGCATTTTAATTATGATGCGCCTCCGTGTGGGCTTCTTTGGGTTCAACTTCTTTGGGACTCTCTGTGCTTCCTGGACTTGTAAGTCTCTTTCCTTCACCAAGTTAAGGAAGTTTTTGTCATTATTTTTTCAAATAGGTTTTCAATTTCTTGCTCTCTCTTCTGCTTCCAGTACCCCCATGATGTGAGTGTTGATATGCTTGAAGTTGTCCCAGAGGCTCCTTACACTATCCTCATTTTTTTTATTATTCTTTCTTTTGTTGCTGTTGCTCTGATTGTGTGTTTTCTGCTTCTATATCCTACAAATCCCTGATTTGATCCTCTGCTTCATGTACTCCACTATTGATTTCCTGTAATGTATTCTTCATTTCAGTTAGTGTATTCTTCATTTCTGATTGGTTCTTTTTCATGTTTTCTAGTTCTGTTTTTATGTTTTCTATCTCTTTGCTGAAATTCTTACTGAGATCATTGAGCACCTTATAACCACTGTTTTGAACTCAGCATTTTGTTTAGTTCTTTTTCTGGAGTTTTGTTCTGTTCTTTCATATGGGACATATTTCTTTGTCTTCTCATTTTGGCAGCCTCCCTGTGTTAACGTCTATGTATTAGGTAGAGCTGCTATGTCTCCTGGGTTTGGCAGAGTGGTGTAGTGTGGTATGTGTTCTGCAGGGTTCATTGACACTGCCTCCCTGATAGTCTGAGCTGGGCACTCCAAGGGGCTATGTGCATCCTCTTGTAGTGGGGCCTTGATTGCTGTTGGCACATCAATGGGAGGGATTTACCCCCAGGCTAATCAACTGCAAGGACTGGCAGTGTCCACTCACCACCGATCAGCTGTGCAGTTGCCTACCCCATAGAGCAGGACTTACTTCAGCAGGGTT
This sequence comes from Molossus molossus, assembly GCF_014108415.1. NCBI lineage: Eukaryota > Metazoa > Chordata > Mammalia > Chiroptera > Molossidae > Molossus > Molossus molossus. Next base: position 60,494,083 of record NW_023425345.1, on the reverse strand, counting down.
CTGTGCCTGCCGAGTCCCTGTCTTAAGTGTGTCACTTGTGGAAGTGGTTAGGTGGTTTTTTCAATGTTATTTATAGCTTTCCACTGGGTGGGCTGGCTCTGGGGCCTCCAGGGAGGTATAGGGCAAGGTCAGCCACTGCCTGCATTCTACCTGGGCTACCTGGCATGAGCTACAGAGCTATCTGCAGATGGTTGTGTCTTGTGCTGGATTTGGAGGTACCCAGTTGAGGCCAGCTGCTGCTAGTGCTGGGCCTGGGGACACTTAGCAAGAGGTATGGGACACACACTCAGTCCAGATGCTACTTGTTTGAGGGATTTTAGAAAAATCAGAAGCATGAGCCAAGACTCGCCATTTATATGGAAAAGCCATTGGAAACAGCTTGGGTGGGCTGGCAAGTTGGTTGGGCTTGCAAGTTGGATGGGGTGGGATCTCAGGGAATCACCAGGTAGAAGAGAATAGTGTGAGCGAGGTTGATGGAGACTTAGATATGGTTCCCACATGCTGGCTCTTTGGGGTGTTCTCAGATAAAGAACAATGGCTCCTGCCAACACTTTTGTCTTGCAGAAAGCTGCCCCTGCCCACCCCCACCCCGCTCTTGCTGTGTCTTCTTTAAACCCCTAGTTGAAAGACTTGCATTCAGATAGATTTCAAGTGGTTCTGAATGATGGTTGTTTTGTAGTTTAGTTGTAACTTGTATGTCTTAGAGAGATGCTTTAATGCAACTTTCACCTATAAAAAGGGAGTCTCATTGCATCGACTTGCTTAATATGTGAGTTTATAGAAATATTGTCCCTACTCATTATGCAACTCCCAGGTCACCACCTCCATTGCCATCGGCTGTGTCCCTGCACTGTTTGTAGTCTTATGAGGGGAGCTGATTAATAGGAGAAACTTTGAGGAGGACATATTCATTTTACCTTTTCAATAAATATTTATTGTGCAATTTATATGCCAAGGGCCCTGGATAGTAGTTTATTGGTTCTTAGCTCCATGGTGGCTCATCTGTTCTCTCTGTACCGCTAAAACTAAAAGGCTGCAGATGGCATTGCCAAACTTCCTCACCAGCCAAGGTTTAGTTAAGCTTTGTGAATGGATGCATGGACCAGAGAGTGGATGGTTGAAGAAATAGAGATGACATTCTGCTTTTGACTCCAGCAGGAGCATACTAGTTGTACTTAAAGAGTTAAAAAAAAAAAAAAAAAGCCCAGTGTCGCTGGAGTAGAGAATGAGGGAGGAGGAAGAGGTACAAAAGGAGGTCAGGCAGTGAAGCAGAAACCAAAGCATGCAGGTCGAAGGGGTGTTGATAATGGCTTTCCTATCGCTCAGAGTGGATAGGAAGCCATTAGAAGATTTGGAACAGAGGACTGATGTAGTGAGTTTCTGTTTTGTTTTGCTTTTTGAGTTTAGGAAGCGATTAGCAGTTTTGTTCAAAGTAGTCTGTAGGGATGTGGAAATGAGAGTGCATCAAGGAGGTCACTTTGGAGGTGTATCAGTTAGGTTGGGTAATAACACAGGCCAAGTGTACTGTGGTTTGAGGTAACTATGTAATATCATAAGTTGTTTCCATTTCAAGGCACCTGCACATCAATAAGAGCCTCTACAATTGCTAAAGAAGGGAAAAAAAATATCTGGAGAGTCAGCAATGGCAATTAAGTGTCTTTATCTGAAAATGAAACAAATCATATGTCTGTGTATATTTCACTTACCAAGGCAAATCATATGGGCATACCCAACACAGGCAGGTAGAGAAGAGCATGAATATTTTGTATCCAGAAGTAAGGGGGGAAGCAGATATTGGTTAACACCGCCGCCACCACCACCACCCACAAAAGCCTTTCATAGAGGGTATTTCATTGTCTAACGATAATGGTTGTGGAAGTGGGGAGAAGTGATCAGATTCGAGATGTGTTGGGATAAATTTTTTAAAATGTTCCTGTCATCATGAAGCAGTTATCTGCTTCTTCCTCCACATTCTTTATTTTTGTTTTGTACTAGTATCAGGTGTACAGCATAGTGGTTAGACAATCATGTACTTTACAAAGTGCTTTCCCCATCATTTCCAGTACCCACCTGGCACCATGCATAGTTATTTAATGGCAGATAGAAAGACATGCTGATGAATTTAAGATGGATGTTAGAAAAATAGAATAGTCAAGGAGGACTACAGAGGACAAGATTTGATTAGTGAATAAGCAGAGGCGCCTTTTACTGCATTGGGAACCTTGAGGAATTGCAAGTTTGGGTATGTCAAATTTGAGGTAACAACTAGGTATTCAAGGACAGACGCTATGAGTCCAGCACACAGAGGGGAGGATTGGGCTCAACATACACTGGGTAATCCACAGCAGCACAGGGCATTGAAACAACTAGACAAGAGGATGAAAACTGCAGGACCGGACAAGTAACTGGATTTGAGAGGAAGGTGAAAAGGAGATGTTGAGAATGACAGGATTTTTGGTAGCCATCAGATAAGAGAACCATGGTTTCAAATGTAACAGTGAAAAAAGTAGAAAGTGATAATGTAGGGTTAAGAAAATGTATTCCTGTTTGAACGTATTTAGAATGAGGTAGCTCTGGATGTTGAGATCACTGCAGGAGAGAGAAAGAACCAAGAGTGGGGACAGCATCTTGGGGGGGGGGGAGTACACCTAGAGAAGAACAAGAAAATTAAGAGAAATATTCAGTGAGGGGGCAAAACACAACAACAATAGCATGTTGTCATACAAATCAAGATAGTTGAGAGCTTCATAAAGGAGGAGACAGTCAACAGTGTCAAATGCAGCCAAGTTTGAAATCCATAGCAAAAATATGAAGTTTGGATTATCTGATAACGCATGGGTTTGGACTATCTATAATTGATTGTTCCCAGCTCAGCTGACTTTAGTGCATTGCAAGTTAAGGTGATTTCTCTGTTTTCTGAAGATTCTATGAGCTTAGAAAGGCTTAGTTTTTCAGAAAATGAGAAGAAAAAGGATGGAAAGAGTTGACTCTTTCTTGTTATTATGAAAACAAAAAAATCCTTTTAGTGTACAATAACAATAAGAGTAGCTAATATTTAATGAGCTATTATATGCCGGGCTCTATTGTATTCCAGGTGCCTCATGTGTATTATCTCATTTAATATCCACAATAATCTCTGAGTTTAAAATGACATTCTTCACCACATGTTCTCTCTAGCTACTATCCTTTTTCCTTCTTTTCTCTGTAGCAAAATTTCTTAAAAGAGTTGGCTAAAGGTTACTGTCTCTGGTTCCTCTATTCCATTCTCTCTTGAACCCATCCCCATAGGGCTTCATCTTCTCCTTTTCACCAAAATTTCTCTTGTGTAGCTTAACAGTCATTTTCCTCTCACCAAATTCAGTGGTCATTTCCCATGACTTATCTGTTGACAGAATTTTAAGAAAATCTTTTCCCTAACCGTATGGCATTCTCTAAGGGCTCCCCCTTTTCCACTGGCCATTTATTCTCAGGGTTCTTGGCTGGGTGCTACTGAACTTGTCTAATGCCTTAGAACTCAGTTCTTAGGTGGTTGCCTATTAATACTAACAACCCAGAGGATGTCATTCAGTGTCATGACATGAGAAAATAGCTGCCGGTGTTGGGTACCAGATTTACATGGACCCCTGTCAGCAACTCCCTATCAACAGGCATCTTTTAAAATTTTTTTTTCTTTTTTTCTTTACTAATTTTAGAGAGAGAGAGGGAGAGAGAGATAGAAACATGGATGAGAGAGAACATCAATCGGCCACCTCCTGCATGCCCCTCATCTGGCCCACAACCAGGGCATGTGCCCTGACCGGGAATTGAACCGGCGACCTCTTGGTGCATGAGTCGATGCTCAACCTCCAGTGGCTTCTCATCTCTCTCAGAGTAATCATGGAAATCTCGCCTGGAGTGAAGGTACGATCTGCTGCCTTGCCACTTGCTGCCTCCTATGCTTTAAAATTAGCCTCTGTCACTTTCCTACTGCCTCACTTTGCTGGATGCCCGTCGGCCTCTCTGTTACTACTTGTACACACCACACATGTTTTCGGCTCAGGCCTTTCTATGTCCTTTTCTCTGTCTGGAATTCTTCTTTTCCAGAATTTCTACGTGGCTCAGTGAGATCTTCCCTGACCACCTTTTGTAAATGTTAACAGTCCCCCTGCCCTTCTGCATTTTCACTCTATTCTTTTATCCCTTATTATTTGTGTTGATACATGCCCTTGACAAATTATATCTTATTTATGTATTATCCCCTCCCCCAGGTGAGTTCTATTAAGTCAGAAACAGAGCTTTGTTACTACTACAGCCTTGGCGCCTACCACTGTCCATGGTACCTTTGAGGTAGGTGCGAATGTTATGCTCGTTCACTGATTGGGCTCAGAAAGCTTGAGGGTCTTGCTCAGTTTGTAAGTGGTGAAGCTAGAACTGAAGCCCAGAACGTCTGAGTCCAGCGTTCATATTTCCATTAAATCTGTTGAATACTTAGACACTTCCCACCTTCTATTTAGCTCTCTGAACCTACCTACTGCATTTAGTAATTTGTGTTACCTTCACATCTCTCCTCAGCATTTACTTTAGCCTGGTTTTATTTCTGCAAAAGCATTCATAGTGGCAAGATGCATGATGGAATGGTCTCCTGTCCCCAGACAATTCCTATCTTCCCTGAGCAGTATTTCACGGTCTACAGGGAAGGCTTTGCTACCAACCAACACCAATAATTAAGAGTGGGACAATTTTTAATAGACCACAGGGCAAATGCCCTTATCAATCTGGTTTCATAAAAAATTTGAAGTAATTAGATGATTGGAAACATGGTAGCATTTGAGGCTTTAAGAGAAATAAATAGAATAAAATGAATAAAAGCTAAGAAAACAGATATAAACCATCTTCACCCTCTATTTATGAAGATTTCAGGAGAACCAAAAGGATCACAAGGACTGAAAATAAGCACAATGATTTCTTTAATTTTAGCTGTAAATTTGCTTAATCAGATTTTTTAAACCAAATTTATCTTAAAAGACTAGCATTCATTAGATACTTTGCTACTTAATATTTTTTGTGTGCATCAGCTTTCTTGGAGAGTTGAAAGGTTGAGAAAATGCCAATATAATGTACTTTAATAAAGAAGTAAACACCATCTTTTCACATATGTACACAAATAGCAAAGTAAGCATATCCAAGTCACTATATTTCCAAGAATCAATATTATTCCAGAGAAATATCACTTAAATTTTATGCCCCTGTTTATGCAACTAAAACTAAGCTATATTTGAATTGCACATTTAGAAAATTCTGTCACTTTTTCTGTGGCAATAGAATAAACTAAACGTCCATTTCATTGGATTTTATATAAATTCTGTGAGTTGATAACAAGATCAGTACAGTGTGAATCAACATGAATAAAGCATTTTTATACCTCTCATTGCCCCCGTCCCTCCTGTCCTGCACTTTAACAAGTGATATTTTGAAAATGCCTTCCATTTTTTAACAGTAAACCATCACTATCATTTTAATGTATGCTTTTAGCTATAACAAGTCTTTGAAAAATTGCTTGGATAGCCAAAAGGTAATAGAAAGGAATATATCCTTTGTAATACATTTATCATATTCTTTCCATTAACAATCCCTATGCCTTAGCAAAGGGACAAAATCGTTATAAAATAAACTCAGTATACAGAATAAAGGAAAAATACCTCAAATAGATTTATCAGAAATGCATTCAAAATATACTATTGCCATTAAAACGGAGACAAAAGTACTTTTTAGAATTATGTTTATTTTCACCAGTGGACATATTTTTTATTTATTTGTAAATTGGGGGCTATCACTAAAAAAAAAAAAAAAAAAAAAATCCATCTATTTATTTACAGAGGAATTTCTGAAGATGAGAAAGTGAGGTTGATTTTTACCTATGTGTATGCATATGTAAGATGCAGAGATAATCTGCTCTAGGAACAAGAACAGTTATTCTTGAATACTGTTAAACCATTGACTGTGTTATGATGCTTCAATATCATTTAAAGAATTATCTCCATTTGGAACAAAATAATTGCTCAGTTTGGATACTGTGGTCAGCCAGGGGATATAATATGTCTGAATACTGGTACTTTAAAAAATATTTTTATCTTTTTCATTGAAGTCTGATCCATTAAAAGTTAACCAGAAAGTATACACTACCTGCTGTTTAAGAAGCATAAATTGCTTTGACATGCTATGCTATGACAAATAGATAAGAAAAAAAAAAGATAAAATAGGACAATTACTAAAAGGAGATAAAGGAGATTAAATGAGTACATAACATAAAGGAAATTCAAATCATCTGTGGAAACGGGATGTGGATATTCTTTTTACTATAGTTTACAAGTGGAGAATACTTTTTCATATTAAAATATAATAGGCTAAACCAGAAAATCCTACAAGAGGAAAACTCTTTTACCATTCCTAATATTATGATTAAAGAAAAATAAATGTTTACAAAACTGATAAGCATTTCTTGACTAAACAATACAAATATAATTTACTCCTGACCAAATAAAAACCCAAACGGTATTACTTAAAAACAAATTTCTTTTCAATTAATATTCTATAAGTATTTTTAAAGCTGTGGTAAAGAACAAAAGATTGAGTTAAAATTATATTTCCCATGAATTTAAATCCCTTTTTGAAAACAATGTGGGTATTAATCAACTAAACAATATATTCCTTGGCCCTTAGAGAAACTCTTTTGGCTCTTACAAAGTAATTTAATCATAAATCAGTTTATATGCATTATAATGTTTCCATGGTACTGTTTCCATTTGATCTATGAGCCACTATAATTGGGTTCAAGTAAGAAAGCATGGTAAGGCACATTCTGGGTGAGTCACAAAAACGGAACAAGATCGGCCTTTGTTACTCGGAGACAGTGTGCCGGAAGGACTTCCCCATGGCGAGGGAGTCCTGCACGAACCTGTGAACACGGTAGGTTAAGCCATCTGTCGTAGGTTGGAGGGATGAGAACACACAACAGTCCGGGAAGGAATGGCTGGCCAAGGCATGGGATTTAATGTCAGAACATTCTGAGTGTAAGCCCTGAGTTCATTTCTCACAAGCCGTGTGACAATCTTCTAGTCTCTAGATCTCAGTTTGTTTGTTTTTCTCTGTAAAGTGGGTTTAAAATTGTGCTCAAGCCACAGAGTTGTTGACTGAATTACATGTGATAATATGTGTTAAGTAACTATCATCATGCCTGGCACAGAAAAACATTGCATGCATATGTGTTTGTTATTATTATATCATCAGCATCATTATCACCATGGAATAAAAAAAAGAAGCTAAAAAATAGAGAATTTTAAGAAATAAAATGTAGCCATGACAAAATAAGGCAGTTCAGGAAACTAACTTGCCAAAGTCTGGGTATGAAGCAGATATTTCTGTCATATAGACCCTGTTAATTTCCTTGATAGTATTTATCATTGTCAAAAATCATATTTGTTAACTTGACTTTCTTTTTTTCTCTCTCTTTCCTAGCTCACAGGTAATTCCCATGAAGATAGGAACTTTTCTTGTACAATCTCTATAATTCTGTGAAGTAGCTTTTAGACATATAGTAATATATCATATATTTGTAATATATAGTTAAATAACATATAATCTAGTGTTATATTAAAATACTTAGCAATCAGTATGGCCTGATTACCAGCCAACTGCCTTACTGAGGAAGCCAGATTCTGAAGACCCCTGCTGTTCAAATATAACCCCTTAGTTGCCAAACGGTGGGAATGTCCATAGGCATGAAAGCAGTAATAACGTGGATGACTGAATGATGGTGTTAGGATTTTTAAGAGCTTGAGCCAAGGTTATTTCCAAACTGGTAGCAGTGTCTACTATTTTACTAACCAATATAGATCTCTTCATTATCAATTACCATGTAACAAAATACCAAATATTTACTAGTTAAAATCACATACTTTTATTAACTCACAGTGTCTTTGGGTCAGAAGTTCAGGTATGGCATGACTGGGTTCTCTGCTCAGAATCTCCCCAAGCTTCACTTAAAGATTTTGGTTAGACTGCTTTCCATTATGGAGGTCAGGGTGTATTTACAAGATTGTTTTATTTATTGAAGGAAATTGATTCCTTTTGGGTGTAGGACTAATGTTCCCATTTTCTTGCTTTATCCATTACCATTAGCCCCTTGAAGCTGTCACGGTTCCTTGTGATATGGTCTTTTCATAAGTCCTCTTCTCACTATATGGCAGTTAACTTTTAGGACAACGAGAGAAGCTCTGATCTCAGAGAAAACCCAAGCCTTCTTCTAAAGAGCTCACCTGATTTGGTCAGGTCCACCTTGGAGTGTTTCTTTTTTTGGCTAACTCAAAATCAAACTGATTAGTGACTTAACGACATTTTCAGAATCCCTTCACCACTGTGTACAATGTAAATTAACCATAGGAATGAGATCAGACATATTCACAAACCCCATCCATGCTCAAGGGGAAAGTCTTACAGTGGGCATGTACACCAGGGTTGTGGCTCTTGAAAGTCAAAAGGCAGGGGAGTTCTAAGCAGAGGTGAACAAGGGAAAAGCATGGGAGGACTTCAGTGGGGAGGCAGGTCAAAGTGACGGGCCATCTGTGTCTATTCATTAACACTTACTGAAGAAAGACTCCTACCCTCCCTGAGAGATGCAGAGCTAGGGGCACTAATTTTTCTTGACTATTTTTAAAAAGGATAATTTTCATTCTGGCCGGTTTGGCTCAGCGGTTAGAGCCTCAGCCTGCAGACCAGAGTCTTGGGTTCAGTTCCTGCTAAGGGCACATACCTGGGTTGCAGTTTGTCCCTGGCCCCGGTTGGGGTAGTGTGGGTGGCAACCATTTGATGTGTCTCTTTCACATCTATGTTTCTCTGTTCCTTCCTCTCCTTCCCACTCTTTCTGAAGATAAATGCAAAAAGAAAAAAAAACTGTCCCCAGGTAAGGATACAAAATAAAAGATAATTTTCAGCTCCTTGAGAAGGACATTTCTGGATCATAGAAAATTTACACGTCCAAAAGGCAGAGGAAGAATTTGCAATTTTAACTTTTCTAAAGTAAACACTCTAAGAAAAGGAGGTGAGGGTAGGGGGTAGGGAGTCAGGAGTCCTGATAGTTAAGCAAGAACCTGTCTAAATTTAGCCAAGCTAATGGCAGTGTTTGACAGTTGTGAAAATAAATTACCTAATCTGTGAAGAAAAACTGGCCTGCTTTACCCTATGAATTTCAGAAACTTTACTAATTCTGTGTGTGTGTGTGTGTGTGTGTGTGTGTGCAGGTGTATGTTGTTTTGTCTTCTATGTACCTTTCCCTTTGGAAATGTCTTCATCTAGTAGATTTGTCAGAGGGTTGGCATGTGGTCCAGGCTGGACTTTCAGAGTGCCTCATGCCTCTGGACAGAACAGTTCGTGATGAGAAAAGCAGAGACCAATCAGTACTCTGTGGGATCTTTTGTTAAGGAAAGGCTGAATGAAGGGAGATAGATAGATGACAGATGATAGATAGATAGATAGATAGATAGATAGATAGACAGACAGACAGACAGATAGATAATGAACAAAGAGTAATACCCTAGTTCTTGTTTCTGGTTGTGTGAGGTTCACCTCTGGAATTTATCATTTAAAGAGCCCATGGCTCCATATTTGAAGATGGTGGGTAGGTAAATGCGGTATCGCGTCCTCCCACAACCACATCAAAGTTACAACTAAACTACAGAACAACCATCATTCAAAACCGCCTTAAATCAACCTGAATGAAAGTCCTACAACTAGAAAATTAAAGCAGCAGCCACATCGAGACTGGTAGGAGGGGCGGAGGCGCGTCGGGCTGGTCCCACACCCACGTGTGGCAGATAAAAATGAGGAGGACACCTCAGCTGGGAAGGTCCTCCCTGAGGACTGAGGGGTCCCCGTCCCACACCAGGTGCCCCGCTCAGGGTTCCAGTGCCAGGAAGAGAAACCCCATAACTTCTGGCTGGAAAAACCAGCGGGAATTGAGGCTCAGGGAGGCTGACACGGTGAAGCCCCAGGCAGCTCCTTAAAGGGCCGGCGCATGGACTTATCGGACTCTCTCCCTCTAAGCTTGGAGGGGAGGCAGCTCGAGGGGCACCAGAGACATACAGGGAAGAGCTGAGCTGTTTGGCATTGGAGTGAGGGCTGGAGAGGGGGCTTTCTTGGGGACAATCGTGCTGTCAGAGGCCTTTGTTCCTTTGGTGAGCCCTTCCCTGGGATGGCAGACAGTCGCCATACCTGGGACTCCAGCAACCTGGCTCACATTGGTAACTCCGCCCTGGTGACTCCCTGAGGCCCCGCCCCACCCAACTTTCAGGCCCACCCAAGCTGTTGCCACTTGCTTAACCAATAGGATTGGCCTGTCTTGGATTCCGCTTCAGGTTTTTCCTAAATTCTTTCAAACAAGCAGCATCTGGTGTCAGCTAGCCCCATACCACTTGTTAAGTAATACACAGGAACAAACACAGGGAGGCAGCCAAAATGAGAAGACAAAGAAACAGGTCCCAAATGAAAGAACAGAACAAAACCCCAATAAAAGAACTAAGCGAAATGGAAATAAGCAACCTAACAGATGCTGAGTTCAAAATAATGCTTATAAGGATGCTCAATGAACTTAGTGAGAACCTCAGTGAACTTAGGGAGGGCCTCAAGAGCATAAAAAAGGACCAGTTAGAAATCATGGATACACAGTCAGAAATGAAGGAGGCACTAACTGAAATAAAGATTAATTTATACAGATTCAATAGTAGAGTATGTAAATCCAAGAAGCAAATCATCGATTTGGAATATAAGGAAGCAAAAAATCCCCAATCAGAACAGCAAAAAGAAAAAAGAATCCAAAAGAATGAGGATAGTGTAAGGAGCCTCTGGGACAACTTCAAGCATGCCAACATTCGCATCTTGGGGGTGCCAGAAGGAGAAGAGCAAGAACAAGAAATTGAAAACCTGTTTGAAACAATAATGGCAGAAAACTTTCCTAACTTGGTGAAGGAAACAGACATACAAGTCCAGGAAGCACAGAGAGTCCCAAACAAGATGAACCCCAAGAGGCCCACACCAAGACACATCATCATCAAAATGCAAAAGGTTCAAGACAAAGAGAGAATCTTAAAAGCAGCAAGAGAAAGGCAGCTAGTTACCTACAAGGGAGTTCCCAAAGGGCTGTCAGCTGATTTCTCAAAAGAAACTTTGCAGGCCAGGAGGGAGTGGCAAGAAATATTCAGAATGATGAAAAGCAAGAACCTACAACCAAGATTACTCTATCCTGCAAACCTGTCATTTAGAATCGATGGCAATATAAAGAGTTTCCCAGACAAGAAAAAGTTAAAGGAGTTCATCACCACCAAACCGTTACTATATGAAATGATGAAGGGTCTTTTTGAAGAAAAAGATAAAATATATGAACAAACAAAATGGCAATGAATACATATCTATCAACAATGGAATCTATAAACAAAATGAACAGGTAGAACAGAAACATTCTCATAGATACAGAGAACATTTTGTTGGTTGCCAGTTGGGAGGGGGGTTGGGAGAATGGGTGAAAAAGGTGAAGGGATTAAGAAGTACAAATTCACTGCTAGACTGACAAACCTCAAAGGGAAAGGGGTTGGGGGGTGGGAAGAAATAAACCAAAGAACTTATATGCATAATCAATGGACACAGACAATAGTGTGGGAAAAGGCAGGAGAGGGGCGGGAGTGGGAAGGAGGGGGTCAATGGGGGGAAAATGAGGAACATCTGTAATACATTCTACATTCAACAATAAAGATTTTTTTAAAAAGAGAGAGAGCCCATGAATCGTCCCTTTTGTTTAAGCTAGTTTTAGTTAGGTTTCTGTTATTTTTAACCAAATGGTTCTGAGTAGCCCTGGCTGGGTGGCTCAGTTGGTTGGAGCATCGTCTCATACAATAAAAGGTTGTGAGTTCAATTTCTGGTTGGGATGCATATGGAAGGCAACAGATAGATGTTTCTTTCTCTCTCTCTAAAATCAATAAAAACATAGCCTCTGGTGAGGATTTAAAAAAGATGATTCTGATTATTAAATACCTCTCAAGTTTAAGATCAGCACTGATGAGACTTTAAGAATTTCTTTCTCACCCAGCTGGTGTGGCTCAGTGGTTGAGCGTCGACCCATGCACCAAGAGATCACCAGTTCGATTCCCAGTCAGGGCACATGCCCAGGCTGTGGGCCAAATCCCAGTAGGGGGCATGCAGGAGGCGGCCAATTGATGTTTTCTCTCATTGATGTTTCTATTTCTCTCTCCTTCTCACTTCCTCTCTCTCTATAATCAATAAAGAAAAAAAATAAAAGAATGTCTTTTTCTGGTTTTCTTCCTCCTTTGTGAACCTATCAGTCCCATTCCAATCACTGTGTCCACTTGTACATATGTTTGTTAATGTAAAGCTAACTGCTATAGAAACAAAGCCCAGATTTCCAATGACTTCACCCAGTAAAAGTTTCTTTCTGACATAAGCTATAGTCTGATAAGGGTAAACTGGGTCAGCGGGTGGCTGCCAGGCCAAGATTATGTCACCTACTTCAGAGTTATCTATATCAACAGCAGTAGAAGGGAAATGATAAAGATGTATGAAGGTAAAGATTTTTTAAAAGTTTTTACCAGTTTTAATTCTCACCCGAGGCTATTTTTCCACTTATCTTCAGATAGAGTGGGAGGGGGTGAGAGAGGAAGAGAGAAACATCAATGCAAGAGAAAGACATTAACTGGTTGTCTCCCGCACAACCCCAACCAGGGCTGGGGACCAAACCGCAACTGAGATACATACCCTTGACCAGAATAAAACCCATGACTCTTTGGTCCATGGGCCGACACTCTAACCACTGAGCCAGACTAGCCAGGGCAAGGGTAAAGTTTTAATTAGCCAACCACTGAGTGATATTTCTCAGTTCATTCACTTTCATTTTGTCAGACTAACTGGCATGGCCTGCAAAGTTGTCTTATAGACATAATTCAACTGCTTGCCCAGGGGAAAAAAAAGAGGGTTGGGTGAACACAGCAGCCTATCTCACCAGGGTACTGATTCTGTACTAAAGGAAAAGTGTCGCCCGGCGGGTGTGGCTCAGTGATTGAGCGTCGACTCATGCACCAAGAGGTTGCCAGTTCAATTCCCAGTCAGGGTGCATGCCCAAGTTGTGGGCCCAATGCCCAGTGGGGGGCATATTGATGTTCTCTCTCACCCATATTTCTATCTCTCCCTATTCCTTCCTCTCTTTCTAAAAATCAATAAAAAAAGTAATTTAAAAAAAGAAAAAGGGTCAGTGCATGTACACCCTGAAAATGATATTAATTTATACTACAACAAGGGTGTTTAAGAACCAACCCAAAAATAGTAGCTTCTATTTTTAATCAATGACTGCTATTCTTTCTGAATATTCAGTCTCTGGAGCATAGGAAAAAAAATAAACATCTAGTTTGTTTGAAAAAAAGAGCCTGGTCTAATAATTTAAACAGACCCTGGTGGTAGAGTTCAGTCTTTCTTGGACAATATTTTTCAGAGTGTTAGCTACTGAAACTCCTCATTTCTCTGCTTTACTCCTTCAGGTGAGGTCTGGTGTGTGGGTGGAGGGTTCTGGGGATAAGTAACCTTGAGTTAGAAGAGGAGTCTCTAGTTTTTTTAATCAGGCCTGGCATTCACTAACTGTTGGAGCAAACTCGTGCAACTGGGTCTTCAGAACTCTGGTTCTGATGAGAACCAGATGTTTAAGTCTGTAGCTGGTGAATTCATTGTTATTATTATTGTGATGATGATGATGACAATGACGATGACGATGACTCTGTTAATGCCTTCTATGGCACCCACTCACCTTGGCTTCTGCTGATTGGAGAACCTTAAACATTTTGCCAAATTCTCTATCTGACATACTAGCCTGAAGATCCTCCCATAGACTCTGGCAGGGGAGAAAGTACTCTGCTTACCCATAGTACACACCTTGGCAGGCCCATTGGCTCTCAACTTATCCATGTGACACGGGAATGGAGGGTGGCTTGGGAAGGTTTCAACCTAGGGTACTCTGTGCTACCGGTTATCAGTTACCAGCAGCTTGCATTGTTGCAGGCCTTTGTTGAGATGGCCTCCTTCTTGACTCTTTATCAGAGTGTGGTGACACCTTGCCCTCTTTCTTGATGGTACCTGGAGACAGGACATATTCATACTTTTCTTCATTCTACATCCCACTTTCCTTCTTTTATTTTTCAATGTCCCAGGGCAAGAAGAGGAACTCTTCTACTTCTCTAATATCCCATAATTTCCATATCATAAAACTAACCTGACTCCTCAAGGTAGGTGAAAGATCATTTCTATGCTAGCGGGGACTCTATATTGGACATCTTTCCGACTCAGTCTCAGTGAGGTGCAGAGAGAAAAAAACAATCTTTCAAACCCTCTCTCAAGAACGTAGATTAAGGAAACTATCATCTCAAGACATAATATTTATAGAGGCAAAACTATGATCTCAGTAGCCCTGAGTTACCTATCTGAAGCCAAACATTACATTGTTCCTTTGCCAAGATTCCCTTCTATCTCAAATGCCAAACTTTTTATTTTTCCTCAAAGCACAGCTCAATTTCCATGTCCCACGTAGCTAGATGCTTTGGGAAGACCTCTGAAAGCCTTTGCCTGGGAAGGCAAAGGAGACAGCTCGTGAATGTATTCTTATTGTGAATGTCTTCCTATTGCTCTGAGTAGAATTTAAGATAAGATATACCTAATTATAAGATAAGGTACCTGTTTTCCTGCAGTAAGGTGACTAACTATCTTGGTTTGCCTGGCTAAGGGTTTCTTGAGAATGTAAGCCTGTCCCAGGTAAAACAAACCAGTGATTCACACACCTACAAATGCTGAGCAACTCTGAGGGCAACATTATTGTGTTAATATGCTGACAAAGTCTCCTGTGGCTTTACCTGGCTTAATAAACTTTTTGTTCCTACAAAAAGTGAGAGATTAGAGGAGAAGACTTGATAAGGAGGTGGCAGAATCTTGTCATAGTTGCTTTGTTTCTTTTCTTTTTCTTTTTTCCTTTATTGATTTTAGAGAAAGAGGAAGGGAGAGGGAGAGGGAGATAGAAACATTGATGAAAGAGAACATCGACTGGCCACCTCTGGCATGCCCCCCACTTGGGATTTGGCTCCAAACCTAAGCATGTGTCTTTATTTATTTATTATTAATTTATTTTTGTTACAGATGTTTCTCCTTTATCCCCCCATTGACTTCCTCTTCCCTATTCCCTCCCACCCCGTCCCCAGCTTTGTTGTCTATGTCCATCGGTTATGCATACATGCATATAAGTTCTGTGGTTTATCCTTCCCCTCCCCCTACTTCTGACTCTACCCTACTTCCATGACTCTGGGTCTATTTTGTTCATCAGTTTGTTTAGTTCATTATATTCCAGAAATAAGTGAGATCATGTGATATTTGTCTTTCTCAGCTTGGCTTGTTTCGCTTAGGATAATACTTTCCAGGTCCCTCCATGTTGTCTCAAAGGATAAGAGATCTTTCTTTCTTGCAGCTGCATAGTACTCCATTGTGTATATGTACCAAAGCTTTTATTTTTTATTTTTTTTATCTTCACTCGAGGACATTTTTGCATTTATCTTCAGATAGAGCAGGAGGGAGAGAGGGAGGAAGAGAGAGAGAGAAACATTGATGTGAGAGAGACACATCAACTGGTTGCCACCCACATGACCCTAACCAGGGCCAGGACAAACTGCAACCGAGGTAGATGCCCTTAGCAGGAACCGAACCCGGGACTCTGGTCTGCAGGCCGATGCTCCAACCTTTGAGCCAAACTGGCCAGAGCTTCCACAGCTTTTTTATCCATTCATCTACTGATGGACACTTGGGCTGTTTCCAGATCTTAGCTATTGTAAATAGTGCTGCTATGAACATAGAGGTACATACATTATTTCTGATTGTTATTTCAGGCTTCTTAGGGTATATTCCTAGAAGTGGTTTGCATGTAGCTGTCCAATTTTCTCAGTACCATTTATTAAAGAGGCTGTCCTGACTCCACTGTATGCTCTTGCCACCTTTGTCAAATATTAATTGAGCTTATTGTCTTGGGTCAATTTCTGAGTTCTCTATTCTGTTCCATTGATCTATGTGCTTGTTCTTGTGACAGTACCAGGCTGTTTTGATTACAGTGGCTTTGTAGTATAACCTGATGTCTGGTAATGTGATCCCTCATACTTTGTTCTTCTTTTTCAAGATTGCTGTGGCTCTTCAGGGCCTTTTTGGTTCCATATAAACTTTTGGAGTATTTGTTCTAGTTCTGTGAAGTATATCGTTGGTATTTTGATGGGGATTGCATTGAATCTATATATAGCTTTGGGTAGTATGGCCATTTTAATAATGTTAATTCTTCCAATCCATGAACAAGGTATGTGCTTCTGCTTTTTTATATCTTCCTCTCTTTCTTCCTTGTCTTGTTCCTGTTCTTGAGGGAAATTTTTTTAGTTTTTGCCCATTGAGTATGATGTTGGGTGTAGGTTTTTCATAGATGGCCTTTATTATATTGAGATATGATCCCTGTATTCCCACATTGTTAAGAGTTTTTATCAGAAATGGGTGCTGGATTTTTTCGAATGCTTTTTACTTTGTTTCTTATCAGTAAAACTTTTAGTCACCCTGCTGGTTACAATGGCCCACTTCAGTGGAGTTGTCAGAAACAGCAGCCTGTCCTTTTATTCAGCCAGTAGACTGCTTTATTTTGTTCACTAAACTGCTAGTTTAGGTTCTTAAATTTGTTTTAAAACAACTTTCCTTTACGCATTTAGTCAACACATATTTACTATTGTAGTTTACTTATAAAATAATTACTATTACAAAGAATTTATGTATTTTAGAAAGTTTGCATTTTACATTTGTTCTTCTAAGTTTTATATTACTTTCATGATGCTTATAAATGCAGAGGCCAATCCAACAGTTTAAAGTATTTGTATTCTTCTAAAGAGTGCAATAGTGTATATCTTTCCTTAAAGAGTGACTATAATGCTACTGTCTAATAACAATTTGTATATATGTAATCATTTTATTTATTTATTTTTAATCCTCACCCAAGGACATTTTTCTATTTATCTTCAGATAGAGTGAGAGGGAGAGAGAGGGAGAGAAAGAAACATCAACATGAGAGGGACACATCGACTGGTTGCCTCCAGCACAACCCGGACCAGACTGGGGATGAACCACAACCAAGGTTCATGCCCTTGGCTGGAATTGAACCCGAGAGTCATTGGTCCTTGGGCTGATGTTCTACCGCTGAGCCAAACCAGCCAAACCACCCAGGGCTGGAATCATTCTTTTTTTTTATCCTCACCCGAGGACATTTTTTCATTTAGTTCAGATAGAGTGGGAGGGAGGGAGAGGAAAAGAGAGAGAGAGAGAGAAACATCGACGTGAAAGGGACACATCGAGTGGCTGCTACCCATACGACCAACCAGGGCCGGGGACAAACTGCAACCGAGGCACGTGCCCTTAGCGGGAACTGTACCCAGGTCTCTCTGGACCGCAGGCCGACGCTCTAACGGCTGAGCCAAACTGGCCAGGGCTGGAATCATTCTAATACTTGGTCATATGTTTCTGACCTTCCCTCTCCTTTTTTTTTTTTTCTTTTTACCTGGAATGAGATTTGTTGGATCTCTTAACCAGTATCAAAATAACCAAGAAAAGCTTAAAATTCCTGTGCTCCACTAAAGACCTAAGGAATCAGAATTTTTGAAGTGTCCAGCAGTCTCGATAAGCCCCTTATTTACCTTAACATTTGAGAACCACTGGCCTGCTATGCAAATGTAACTAGGACCCCCCATTGATCTTGCCCCAATCACCTTTACTGCAGTCGCAGTGTCTCGGTGTGTGTTAGGCTAATAATATAATCTCTCTGATAAAGAGTTTATTCTTCTACTGCAAGAAAGTAAAACCTATTCAGTGCAGTCAGTGAGAGCTGCATATGCAGATACACACAGTATTTCCACAGGATAAACAATCAAGCGAGCAAAAAGTAACTTTATTTTCTCATAACTGAACTTAATTTCTATCTTGAGCTCCTATTACATCCAGGATCAGAATCTGCAATCGATTCATTCTGAGGAAACAGACATTGGGCAGTCCTTTTGAGCTTAAAATCAAATATAGAATTGTCTCTCCCTACTCTCTTTATCCCTAGAGTTGATTGTCAGATTCAAGGTTTATGAAAAAAGTCTTCATTATAGGTCAGGGAGAATAAAACTCTGCTTCTTGGTCTTGACCTGTCCTGGGCAGGTATCCAGGGAGACACACTTTGTTTGGCTTCTACTTCCAGCGGCATTTGTTTCAAGGGCCTCTTGCCACAGGGCACAAGCTACTATTTGTGAATGCACTTTGAGTTAAAGATTAATTAATTTTATGTCCTTCTCTTAGCTCCAGGTAAGATTTGTTTTCCTGAATCCCTCTGAGACGGAGGGAGATTGAGTCCTCATTATATCTTCTCTGCCATTGAAATCCCGGGCAGTCACCTTTATTCAATGGCTCCCAAGTCACTGGGACTCAGCACCTCTGCCGGCCTGTCAGAGCTCTAAGACCCTCCACTTTTCTTTCCCCAGTTTAAAGGTGGCATGTCCTACCTCGGTTTCAGTACTTCTACATCAGCAGCCGAGTAGCTAGGCTCTGTTTTTCTTCCCGTTTAATTCTCTTTCTTCCCATAGCAGACACGTGGACTTGGAGTGGTGAGCGGCAGGGAGGTGGGGAGAGAGCCAAAGAAACTTTAAAAGGTGTTTTTTGTTGTTGTTGTTGTTTGTTTTTACCAACTTTTACCTATACTGGGAGTTTTTAAAGTCTAAAAGGCTGTCTGGCTGGTGTGGCTCAGTGGCTGAGCCTCGACCTATGCACCAAGAGGTCGCCGGTTCGATTGCCAGTCAAGACACATGCCCAGGTTGTGGGCCAAATCCCCAGTGGGGGGCATGCAGGGGGCGGCCAGTTGATGATCTCTCTCATTGATGTTTCTATTTCTTTCTCCTTCTCACTTCTTCTCTCTCTAAAATCAATAAAGAAATACAAAGTCTAAAAGGCATGAACTGACAATTGACTCTCTGCATCTTTGAATAATAAACCCCTCTTGGAGCAAGAGTGGTCTCATTTCTTATTCCCAAATTAAGGACAGTTTGGGGTTAATATTGTGTCCAGGTTAAAGGGGGATTTCACAGAGCAATTAAAATGTTTTGTAGCACCCTTTGCACATGTAAAGTAGTTACCACAGAGCTAAGTCCTAAGAACTACTTGGTAATTTATAATAGTTACAAACATATGTTTGGTTAAAATTACTGTCTTTATGCATGAAGCTCTATTTAAAATTCATCATATGTGAAATCTCATTTATAACTCAACATCCCTGTGAGATAAAAAGTATTATCCTCATTTTACTGATGAGGAAACAGCTTAGGGAAATTCAATAAATTGCTCAAGGACACACAGCCCGCAAGTGGTAAAGCCAGGTCTCAACTCCAAGTTCATCTTAGAGTCTAGCCTCTTTTTGTAACCATGGCACCAACCAGTTGCCACCTTTCCTGTGTCCTCCTCATTCTGGGGCTGACCACACCCCACACTTTCCCTGTGGCAGGGAGAGAAACCGACGTAGAACAAGGATGAGAATGCAAGGATGTGTTCCTGGGATTGTCAGAAGGACAAATGCTCTGAATATTTCATTTTGTTTCCTTAGCATCCATAGTGCTTCCAGATCTTACATCAGAGGCTTTCTCAGCAGATGTGGTTTCGTCTTTTCCTTAGGCCAACCTTGCCAATGCATTTGTGACTTTCAGCTTTCTTTTTCTAAAAGTAGATGTTTTCATTGATTCTTTAGAGAGAGAGGAAGTGAGAGAGATTGAAACATCGATGTGAGAGAGAAACATCAATCAGCTGCACACCCCCTACTGGGGATCAAGCCCACAACCTGGGTGTGTGCCCTGACAGGGAATCGAACCCAGACTTCTCCGTCCATGGGATGACGCTCAATCCACTGAGCCACACTAGCTGGGCAACTTTTAGCTTTCTTTTTACATTAAACATCAACTCTTAAACAAATAAACAAACAAAAACCCATATCTTGATTGAGTACATTTCTTTTTTTTTTTTCCTTTATTGATTTTAGAGAGAGAGAAAGTGAGAGGGAGAGAAAGATAGAAACATCGATGAGAGAGAACGTTGATTGGCCGCCTCCTGCATGTCCCCTATTGGGGATCAGACCCACAACCTGGGCATGTGCCCTGACTGGGAATCGAACTGGCAACCTCTTGGTGCATGGGTCAATGCTCAACCACTGAGCCACACCAGCCAGGCTTGATTGAGTACATTTCATTGGAACATTAGTTCAACCCCCCTGTTCCTTGGAATTAGTCAATTTGAGTTTTGAGTATATCAGATTTTTTCCCCTGGTTACCAGTAAGTGTGGGAGAGCTAATTTTATCTCGGCAATTGTCATTTAGTCCTATTTTAACTTTGCTTATTACTCAGTATTATTTGGCAAATGATCAGTGAGAGTCTGAGTGGAATAACAAAAGAGCTGAGGTATTTTGGCATAACTGTGTAGGGAAGTGTCCTCCACTGCGTCTGTGTGGCTTTCCAAACCATTTTACTTCTGTCTGGATTCAAGAACATTAAACATAACTCTCTGAAGTTCTGGGGAGAAAATCTAATGACATAAACCAGGAAAACAAACAGAGTGAAATATTTCTTGAAATTTCCAATATTTGTGGGATGTTCATGTAAAATTATGTGTAAGTGTACATTTTTATTCACACTATGGTAACATCATGTTAAATTTGTTGATCACTAAAAATAAATGAGCCAAGTACAGTGCATTAAATTTAGTGAAGCAATTATATTCTGTGGAAGTTCAATGGTTGTTAGGACTGGAGTCAAATTTTCCATGATTAGTTAAGCTGGTGTTATATGAGAAATGAATAATAAAATTTGAATAATAAAATTTATGACTCTATGCGGAGCTATATCCAAGTATAGCTTTATACATTCTGGGTACTTTTCCTTCTTTGATAAAAAGGGCCACATTGTTTATCAGATCCCAAAGTCTCCAGGGGATTGGCAGTTGAAATTTCTAAACAATTTCTACAAAGAGGTGACAGTTCAAAGCTAGTCTACCTGGTGCCACTGAGTCAGAACCCCACACAGTGTCCAGGAGGTGCCCTTGCTCTCTTCATGACATGATGATGAAACTAGGGGATACATATACATAGGGATATACATATGATGACGAAACTAGGGGATACATATACATAGCGATATACATATCTCTGTCTTCCTGATTCTGCTCAGGTGTTTTCCTTTTATCTAAACAAGTGATTTAACAATCTATGCAATGTGAAATGGTAGGATTCATCTTGTACCCTTGCAGGTTTCGTGACAATCTTGAAAAGCTCATTTTGGCTGACAGCTACATTATTGGTTTGAAGTTCTACATCTGGTAACACTCTTTGAAACATGGCTTTTACCAAAGATCCCGAAGCATAGCAAAGTGATGCTACAGAAGAAAGCATCAGATTTTGAGCCAGTTCCATTCAATCCACAACCATTTAATGGATGCTGTTTATGTGACGCATCACAAAATCAGATTTTGAGTCCCCTTTCAAAAACAGTTTGCAGTATCAAAACAGTTGACCTCGTTTTGATTCCTGCTTCTATAAGCATTGGCAGGTTTAAAAATATTTCTTAATCTTTCATCTGTAGCTTCCTCATTGGTAAAATGAAAACAATATTACCTTTGTCACAAGTATTTTATTAATTGAGCTAAATGTTGCATATAAATTCTTAGTATAAAATACAGTTAAACAGTGAATACATGTGAGGATTATATATATTTGGAGACAGACAGCCTTGGGTTTAAATTCTAGATCTTCTTCTTATGGTCCATGTTACCTGGGCCGTGTTACATAGACAGCAATTTGTTTCTTCATTTGTTACTGCTTTTTGAAATCATAGGATCTAGGTAAAAAATAGAGAACTGTCTATGCAAGGACTGAGCTAAGCAATTGAAAAGCATATTTGCTTAATCTTTATGGACCATATATACTTGTTCTTTATTCTTTAATGATGAGGAAACTTAATCAGTGAAGTAAGACTCCAGAAGCAGAGCTTCTTACCATTACACCAGACTATTGTAATGATGGAGGGAGTGGGAATAGCACAAATATGTAGCACAACACTTGGAATATAGCAGAGCTGAAAAAGTATTCCCATACCCCTAACTCCTATGTAGTAATAGATTCTCAGAATGCTTTTTATCCACAAGAGTTTGGTCTGTGCCCAGAGAAGCAATAAATACACAGGAGGTTTGCAGGAAATTTGGCTTTGAATAATACAATTTATGACAAAAAAACACACTTTTACTTTGATGTGATATTTAAATATGTGCACTTCTTTCCATGGATCAGTCTTCTGAACCCTTAGCTAATGCTGCATTCCCAGGAGCTGAAAGACATGCATCCTTTGAGTGAGATAAAGAATAAAATGGCAAAATTTATTACAAAATGTATTCAGCCACATTTCCACCAGACAAAGTCTAGGTAATTGCACAATTCTAGTTTCTCTAGGGAGGAGGTTTGTAAGCAAGAGGAGTTTAGAGCAACCAGAAACAAAAATCATATTTCGGTGGCATTTCAAGTCAAAGCCCCATACCCGCCAACACTTTCAAGAAGGACTATGTCTTTGAGAAGAAATTTTAAATGTCAGCGGAGACTTTTGAACTAGTGGAGACTGTATGCAGAGTTCTTCGCCATAGAACCTTTAAACACAGGTCTTTAGTGGTGGCCGCAGTGAATAAATGGAGATATAGAAAATTAATCCATCGTACAGTGGAGCAGAAAACGCACATCTGTTCTTTCTACAACCCAGTACACCCCATTTATTAATGCTGTTCTCGCAACTGTCAGGTCCAAGCAATTAACTTGTGCAGACTGGCTTCTGTGGGGATAAATAGACAGTGTGTTTATCAGGGGAATGTACTAGTTTGGGCTCTCTTAACATCACAGAAAAAGAAATATAATATTCCTTATTCTCTGTGTATTCTAAAACAATATAAATTTATAGTCATGAAGTAATTTTAGCACCAAAATAATATTCAAAATTTTAAGTAATAGATAAGTTGAGTGTTTTTTTTCCCCTTTAATCAACTAAAAATAGATAATTTAGAGTGGCGTTCAATAGAGTTATTTTAGTTTCTTAGTGAATGATTCATTTCTAAATATATTGCTTAGCCACATCACTGATAATCTGGAAGTGGAAAAAAAATGATTCATTCATTGCCGTTAAACATAGCAACTAATGCAGATATATATTCACATGTATGTTGCTCATCTGAATTGCTATTTTACGAGCTCTGATGACTTTATAAATAAGACAATGGTGTGCTTTTTGTGTGGATACCAGGTGTTATGATCAGGAAATATAATGTGTAACCCTCTCTTTTAAATGAATTTTCTATTTTTATTTCCACATCATTTTCTAGCTCTTCCACAGGTAAAAATGGCTCATTTCTTCCTACTCCTATTCTGATTGAAACAAAATGGGAGAAAGCATTAAGAAGTAAATTCACAGAGCTGATCATTTCTCTTTCTTGAAATACTTTTGTACCTAAGCTGCCAGGACAGCACACATTCTTGATTTCATTCTACCCCTGTAGTCACTCGTTCAAGTCTGGGACCGAGTGCTCCAAGGTTCCAGACACAGACCAGTCCAAGGCTCCCGCCTCAATCTCTTCTCTACCTGTTTCTCAGGGTTTTAAATACTATCTCTATGCTGATAACTCCCAAATTTGTTCCAATGACTTTGATATCTATTCCTGAATTCCAGAATTCTGCAAATTGCCAGCTCAACGTCTCATTTAAATATATATATAATGAGAACATCACATCTCATAAATATATAATGAGAACATTACATATTCAAAATTTAACGCTTGATTTCCCCCCCCCCCCCCCCCCCCCCCCAGTTTTAGTAACTGGCCCCATCATTTACTCAGTGACGACCTGGTAACCCTGGAGACATATAAAGCGTCTTTTCTCACACATCTGATTCATTAGCAAAACTTCTTCAAAAAAGATCCAAAATCCTATTCCTCATTGATTTTACTACAGCCTCTTCGAAGCCAGCGCCCTTGCTCCTTTGGATCTACGCAGTGTCTTCCTAGCTGGCCTGTCTGCTTCCCCTTCGCGTCCATGCCTGTATAGTCCGTCTTCTTTTCCTTTAGCAGCCCACGGGATCCTTTCAAAACATCAACTGACTGCCCTGCTCAAGTTCTCCAATGATCTTCCGTTACATTTGAATAAAATGCAGAAGGCACCACATGATCTGACCCCTGGTCCCCATGCCTCCCAGGTGCCCCAGAGTTCATCTCCTACTGTTCTCCCCTCACCTTCTCTCCACGAGGCTCCCTGGCCTCCCTGCTCCTCCACCTCAGGGATGCTCTACCGCCCGCCTGTCCTTTTTGCTTAGGATGATCTCCCCCAGATGACTGCATTGTTCAGCTTCTTACGTTATTCGTGTCTCTGTTCAAATGTCATCTCCTCAGAGAAACTTTTCCTGACCTTCTTTCAAAAGTCTTTCAAAAACGTTCATCGTTTTAAATCCCTTAGCACTTACAAGTGACATTATGTGTCCATCTTATTGACTATATTTCTACTAGAATGTAGATGAAAGCACTTTTTATTTTATTATTTTATTTATTTATTTTTACTATCTCAGTGTTTCTAATTGTGCCTGGTACAAAATGATTGCTCAAAAATATTTGTTAGATGAAAAAATAAAAGGGTGAATGAATATACATTGGGGTTATTCTGGGTGCGTCAACTTTATTCTGAGTAAAACCTTTCATAAATTCTACTTTTGTCAGATAGCATAATTAAAAATCAGAATTTAATCAACATTTAATTACTAGGACTATTATCAATGAAAAATGGAAATCAGAAAATATTCCAAGTCCAATTCTCCTAATTGGTAACCCAACAAAATTAGAGCATTATGAAATCTCTCCTTCACTTTGTGCTGTGTAGACATAGCCTGTGACTGATATTTACTAAGTGCTATGAAGTTTTGCTGCTTGAGCTGATGGTGAACCAACCTCCTGGGAATAAAATTGGCCAGGTTGCCTTTGAAGTTCTTCAAACAACAAATAAAATACTGTGCAACAGACAGAGATTTATATATGATGAACAAAGAGAATAGTGATTATTTGTCAAGCCTGGAAAACTTCCTGTGTTTCATAATTCTAACCCAGAATTTACTCATCAGTTCCCTTCTTCAGTGCTTTCTAGTACCTCAGCTTTGAGAATTTAATCTGAGTACAATGCTTCACCCAGCAAGTGCTGTTTCCAGCCACCCTACCCAAGCCAGGCTCATGGTTGTGTACTGCAGTCAGTTTAGGCATGAACAGTTTCTGAACGAAGTATGTTTAAGAATGAACCTTGTCCAGAGAACACTTAACACACTCCAGTGCTTCTTCCTCTGTGCTGCATCTGCTCTGTGCTGTTCCTAACTTAGTGGGAATTAATTTGTAGAATGGTTTTCATCCTGACAAGTAAAATACATTTCTGTTTGGATAATTTGATAGAATACTGAACTACTTATTATTTTAAATTTTTTTTTTTTTTTAAAAACTCCTGACAACAAAGTACCATCATTTTCTGTTTCTCCTGTCTCAAGTCTTGATTGAATTTATTTTTTAAAAAAATCTTAAATGTAAATGGACATAATAACAGCGTCAAGACACATGAAGCAAAAACTGGCAGGACTGATAGAAGAAGTGGAAATCCACAATTACAGGGAAATTACCTACAGTGACTGATGGAGCAAGTGGATTTAAAATATCAGTAGCGTTATCGGAAACAAACATTATCGAGCAAAGTGACGTAATTAACATGAACAGAAAAATGCTATCTAGCAACAGCAGAAAACATTTGTTTCAAATGCACAAAAAATATTAAGATATATCATATTTTGGGCCATAAAACAAGTATTAATAGATGTAAAAGAATTGAAAGCATGTTCTCTAATCACATCAGAATTGAACTAAATTAATAATGGAAAGATAATTGGAAAAACACCCAAATATTTGGAAATTTTCAAATATACTTCTTGATAACCCATTGATAAAAAAAAATTACAGGTGAAATAAAATAAAAAAAATTCTCTGCAACCAAATAAAAACAAAAGAAAAAAAACCCCAAATCTCAAGTGTAGACAGTGCTAAGAAAGACATTTACAGCATTTTATCCTTATATAAGAAAAGAAGAAAAGTAACAATTCAATTATGTAATTTTTCAGCCTAACAAGCTAAAAAAAAAGAAGAAGAAAATTCAAAGTAAGCAGAAGGATAATAAGAATAGAAGGCCAGCCCAGCTGGTGTGGCTCAGTGGATTGAGTGTCCACCCATGGACTGAGAGGTCTGGGTTTGATTCCCTGTCAGGGCACATGCCTGAGTTGTGGGCTTGATCCCCAGTAGGGGGCGTGCAGGAGGCAGCTGATTGATGTTTCTCACATCTATGTTTCTATCTCTCCTTCCCTTCCTTTCTCTCTAAAAAAATCAATAAAATATATATATTTTTAAAAGTACAGAAGGCAATAAAAAACATAAAACAATAGAGCAAATTAAGAAAATCAAAGCTGGTTCTTTGAAAACAATAAAAAAAAAAACTCTAGCCAGTCTGATCAAGGAAAAGAAAAAGATTATAAAATCATTAATATCAAGAATAAAAGAGGTAATAACACAACAGGTTCTATAACATTAAAAAATAATTAAGGCTTATTATTAACAATTTTATGCTAATACAGTTGACAAGTAATATGAAATGGGCTAATTCCTTACAGAAAGAAAATGCTATCGAAGTTTACTGAGGGAGAAAGATCCTCACTTCTAGTTAAAGAACTTGAAGTTGTACAGTCATGTACCCCTTAAAGATAAGAATGCGTCTGAGAAATGCATCGTTTAAAAGTTTTGTTGTCTTACGAACATTATAGTGTGTATTTACACAGACCTGGATTGTACAGCCTACCATATATTTAAGCTACAGGGTATAGCCCAATGCTCCTAGGCTACATGGTATAGCCCAATGCTCCTAAGCTACATGGTGTAACCCAATACTCCTAAGCTACAAAGCTGCACAGCATATTACTGCATAAAACAACACAAGATTAAATCAAGCACAAGAGAAAATGATGCCATCAAGAGATGTGGTAAACACAAGATGTATGAGGCTGTGGCCAACATAAACTGGCACACTGTTTTCCAGCAATCTCTTTTTTATAAGTAAAAAGAGTACACTAAAAAATAATAGAAAGTACAGTATAGTACCTGCAAGAACCGGTAACTTCGTTTATTATCAAGTATTATGAACTACTGTATGCAATTGTATGTGCTGCACTTTTATACTAGCCATGCAGTATACACCAGCTGTTTACCCAGCATCAGCACAAATGTGAGTAACACTTCACTGACATTATAATGGCTACAGTGCCATTAGGTGTTAAGAATGTTTCAGTTCCATCTGGCTGGTGTGGTTCAGTGGTTAAGCATCGAACCAAGAGGTCGCCAATATGATTCCTGGTCGGGACACATGCCCAGGTTGTGGGCCAAATCCCCAGTGGGGAACATGCAGGAGGCAGCCAATTGATGTTCTCTTTATCAATGTTTCTATTTCTCTCTCCTTCTCACTTCCTCTCTCTCTAAAATCAATAAAATCAATCAATCAATCAATAAAAGAATGTTTCTGTTCCATCATAATCTTATGGGACCACCCTGTCTGTATATGTGACTCATAATTGATGGGAATGTCAGTATGTGGTGCATGACTGTACTTGAAAATATGCTAAATTAATAAGACTTTATTGATGAATTCTACTAAATATTTAAATAAAAAATAATAACAATTCTATACAAACTCTTCCAGAGAACAGAATATGAGTAACCATTTTCCTACTTTTTACTTAAGAGAAAACTTTAGACCTATATATTTCATGAGCATAAACACAAAAAATTTCAACCAATGTTAGCAACTTGATTTAACCAATATATTACAATGATACTGTATTATGATCAGCTATAGTTTATCCAGGAATGCAATGTTGGTTTATCACTGAAATGCAGTCAATGTAATTCATCATATTAACAGGCTAAAAAAAATTTAATCATAGGATGATTTCAGTAGATGAAGAAAAAGCATATAAAAAAATTCAACATGTATTTATGATAAAGAAAGGAACTCACTCAACTTGGTAAAAGACATCAAGTGAAAAAGTAAGGTAATACTTGAAAACAAAAGATAGAATAATTTTCTTTCTTAATATTAGGGACAAGAAATGGTTGTCTGCTCTCATCACTTCTTTTGATTTTTGCACTGGAGATTATAGGCAGTAATATAATGCAAAAAGGGTATTAAATTGTAGTAAGATAAAATACATATACATTATGAGGTCTTTATTCACAAATGACATTATTAAGGAATTTATAAAGAAGCTACTAGAACAAAAAAAAGTGATTTATCAAGTTCTTAGAATACAAAGTAAATATAAAAATGTTTTCTATATATTATCATATATTAATCAGAATGTACACACTCTAAGTGCTTCATAGCTGGAGAAAGTGCTTGTATATCCAACATTTCTCTCACCATATCTGCCATGTTCTAAGGCTGTGCCATGTCATTAGAAGAAATATCATGACTTGGGGAAATCATTTTACTGGGCGTGATGAATCTCTGTTGCTCACATGGAATGGATGCTCTTTCACTTCAATCTTCAGGGGGAAAAATGTTTATATTGCTGTACAAGTAGAACTGACAGTTCACTGACCATGTTTTCATTTCCTATAACTGTTGTAATAATTATCACAAACTTGATGCCTTAAAACAACATACATTTATTCTGATAGTTCTGGGGGTCAGAATTCCAAAATCAGGTTCACTAGGTGCAAATGAAGGCATTGGCAAGCTTAAATTTTTTTTCTGGGGGCACCAGTGGAGAATCAGTTTCTGTGCATTTTCTGGGTTCTAGGGGCTGCTTATATTCCTTGGCTCATGTCTCCTTCCAACATCAAAGGCAACAGTGTAGCATCTTTTATTCTCTCTGACATCTGCTTCTAACAGTATTTCTCCTTTTTTAGACTCTGATCCTTCTTCCTCTCTCTAATAAACTCATAATTACATAGGGTCCACCCAGATAATCCAAGATAATCCTTCCATTTCAAGATACTAAAAATATTCATAGTACCTGAGGATTACGATTACATAGTCCCCTTTCCAGGCACTAAAGATTCACATCCTCTCACATGAAAATACATTCACCCTATTTCAGGATCTCAAAAATCTCAACCCATTTAGCATTAACTCAAGTTCGAAATCTCATCAGTTCAAAAGTCCCAAATCTGTGTGTGTGTTTCTGGGCATAATTCATCCTGGGACAAAATTTCTCTCGATTTTTAGACCCTTAAAAGTACAAAACAAGTTGTCTGTTTCCAAAATACACAGGTGGGATAAGAATGGAATAACAGTTGTAGACATTCCCATTCAAAAAGAGAGAAAACAAAATAAGAAAAGGGGTTATTTATGTGGGAAATCACTGTACCTTCCTCTCAATATGATGATGAAACTAAACTTGCTCTAAAAAAAATTTTTTTTAATTAATAAAAAAAAAGTCACTAATCCCAAGCAATTTTGAAATCCCAGCATACAGACCCCATTAGGGTCCAAGAAATGTGACTAGAGCTCCAACCCCTGGGCTCACAGTTTATCTCTTGGGGTCATCTTTTCTAATCTATGAAGAGTAACATGTGTCTGCAGATGAGTAGCTTTAGGAACCTGTTTCCTGCCTATAGAATTTGGGGAGCCCTGCACCCTTTTTTATTTTGTCCTCTCTCTGCCCTTTCCAGTCAAAGCTGTCAGTGTTTCTGCTAAATATAACCTTCTCAGAAACTTAAAAATCTTAAGTATATATCACAGGAATTCATTCTACAAAAGACTCCTGGAAAATCTCATCTCTTATCTTGGCTTCTGCTGAGAAGACTAAAGGGATGTATGAGTCACATTCCTAATCTCTTCAAAGAGCCTTTTGTGATTTAATACTCTGAGATTTTGATGTTTCAGAGGTGCCAGCAAAAGGTAATACAGCCATACCCACAGCTCTCACTCCAGAGCACATTTCCTGACAGTGAATTTCCTAATTTTAGCTTCTTTCACAATCTTGATAAGTTTAGAATTTCCCAAATCATCAAGTCCTCATTCCTTTTTTACAGTTCCTCCTTCACTAGATCCTTTTTTCCGGTAGCATTTGGGTATAAGCAAGAAGAAATCAGAGCGCACCTTCCACACTTGGTAAATCTAAGCTAAATATCCAAGTGTATTGCTTTCAAGTTCTGCTTTCCACACCACCAAAAGCCACAAGTCAGCTAAGTTTCTGCTAACAAGAATTTCTGTTCCTTCATTTTCAGTAACCCGATCCTCATTTCCCTCCAAACACTCTCCAGCGGTCCATCTAATGTTTCTGTTTGCACCAAATTTTATTTACTTATTATTATTATTATTATTATTATTATTATTATTATTTTGGTACGTGCCTCTAGCGGGAACCGAACCCGAAACTCTCTGCTCCGCAGGCCAACGCTCCAACCGCTGAGCTACGCCAGCCACGACCGCCAACTTTTGACATATATTTATTCTCTGAGAAAAGATAGACTCTTCCAGCTCTCTCATTTTCTCTGAACCCTCATCTGCGGCATCTTTAACACCCATATTTCTGTCAACAGTTTATTCAAAGCACCAGCAGCAGATGCCAGGCAGGAGACTAGGATGTGCTGGCTTCCATGGAAGAGAAAGGGCCCCGCCCAGGAATGCAGGCAGCCTCTAGGAATTGGAAAACGTAAGGAAATGGATTCTCCCCTGGAGCCTGTTGACACTTTGATTCTAGCCCAGTGAGACTGATTTCACATGTATGACCTCCATAACTGTAAGATAATAAATTCATGTTGTTTTAAGTCACTAAATATATGGTAATTCCTTGGGGTAGCAATAGGCAACTATAGTTCACGTACGTGACGTTGTATTCTATGGTGTATTATGTTCCAGCATATTTTTTGCCTCTGACAAGCCATCTGATTTTATAAATGGTTTTCTTGGAGTGTCCTCCTCATAGGATGTGAAGTGACGATGGGAAAGACACAGGAAATATAACAGTTAATGATTAAATAATAGCATAGGCTCAAGAAGCAGACTGCCTGTGTTTGAATCGCAAATCTCCTTCTTCCCAGCCATGTGACAATGCGGTGTTACTTCATTTTCTTATGCTTTAGTTACCTTATATGAAAAATTGCAAACTTAAGAAAGTATAAATAAAATTTTTTTCTTCTATCTAGTATTTATTTGGGGGGATTTAAAAAAATTATTTAACAGGATATTGCCATATAATGTATATAACCCTGCACCAAACTGGAGATAAGAAAAAAAAAAGATATGAAATCTTGCAATTCAATTGGATAGAAGAGATAACTGGTGTGACTTGTTGATAGGTTTGTATAATATTTGTGCAGACCTGTATTAGTTGGAAGAAATTAAAAAATAGAAGGCATCTCAATGTTCAAAGGTAGAGGAAGGCATGAAACTCAGATTAAAAAAAAATTATCCCAGGGAGATTTATTTATTTATTTTTTCTTTGCTGATTTTTAGGGAGAGATGGAAACATTGATGAGAGAATATGTCGATTGGATTGGCTGCCTCCTCCATGCCCCCCACTGGGGATCAGGCTCACAACCGGGGCATGTGCCCCAACCGGGAATTGAACCAGTGACCTCTTGGTGCATGGGTTGACGTTCAACCATTGACCCACACCAGCCGGGCCATCCCACAGAGATTTTAAATGCTGTAGATAAATCTGAGAGACTTCTCAGCCTACTCCATCCTTGTCTTTGTAAAAAACACCAAGTTATTTCACTCGTAAGTAAATGTGTTCATGGACTCCAAATCTGTAAGTATGTTCATAACATAACACACAGCACAGGCATAAATGTTACCAGTGTCCCTGTATGTATGTCAAAGCATGAAAGAGAGTGAACACTTGAGTGCTAGGTAATTGAAATTTCCTATCTTATTTGTCACTACATCTTTCTGAAGTAAGAATTACTGTACCGCCCTGGCTGGTTTGGATCAGCGGTTAGAGCATCGGCCTGCGGTCCAGAGAGACCCGGGTTCGGTTCCCGCTAAGGGCACGTACCTCGGTTGCAGTTTGTCCCCGGCCCTGGTTGGTCGTGTGGGTAGCAGCCACTTGATGTGTCCCTTTCACGTCGATGTTTCTCTCTCTCCCTCTCTCTCCCTCCCACTCTATCTGAACAAAAAATAGAAAAATGTCCTTGGGTGAGGATAAAAAAAAAAAAAAGAATTACTGTGCCAATGTTACAATCGAGGAAATGAAGGTGCTGGGATACATTTAAACTCACATCTATTGGTTCTCCATGGTAACACATTAATAATTTGCATATATATATATATATATATATATATATATATATATTTGGGGGGGGGGCAGCACCAAGAGTTTCTCTGAGAAATTCTGTATCTGCTCAACTTCAGCTATCTGGCCATAGACATCATTGAACACAATGAAGGGCTCATCCTCCAATCTGTATCAAACACTATGCTCCTAAGATCTTCAGACCCTCAGTTAGGATTTATTGATTTATTTACCTACAAAAGGAGAACGTAATGAAGCTCTTACATTTTATAACAAATCCAGATGGGAAGAACTCAGAATCACGTAATTGGAGACAGGGCCTCTGAGCCTGCTCCTGGGTGCTCTTGAGTCAGCTGAAGGACTCTCTCAGCCTGGTTAAACCTCTCAACCTTGGCTGACTTCTTATGACCAGAAAAGAAAGCTCAGAGTAAGGAGTTGATGTCAAACAACGGCTAATTAATTTTATTTTTAATGAAAGAAACCTTATAGTTATAAGTGAATTGGGAAATATTTATTTTTGAATGAAATGAAAATCAGAGATGGGCCTGCCTATGAAGATCAAAGACAGAATAGGAGACAGAAGAGGCAGAAATTGTTTCTTTGAGTGAAGATGACATTTGTGGTAAAACACACTTAAATTATGCAACGAGAAATAAATGCGCATGCCATGTCTGAATGCTACCGTGAGTTTTGTATGTTGTATGCCATGTCTACCCTCTCTCAATGGATGAGTTCTCAGTCTTGACTTTTACTCTGGAGCTGTTTCTAAGCCATGTCAAATGCTAAGTGTCTGGAGTCCTATTAATTTAAGATTTTATGATTCCATGTACAATTTGTTTATTAAAGAGAGTGATTTTAGTGGGAGTATAAATAAGAAATGTTTTTTTTTCTCCAATCACTGTATTTAAATTTGATTTGTTGTTTCTCCTGTTCCCGCCACTGAACATCATCCTACAAAAATATTTTAGTGCTTTTCCTCTGTTAGGTTCTGAAAAGCCCAGTCCAGTTTCATCTGGGTTACACATTCAATTTCAAATCCCTTCCTCTAAAAGATTTATTTTTATTATTGAAAGTATTACAGATGCTCCCCCTCTTTTTTCCCCATTGACCCCCTCCACCCCATCCCTGTCCCCCTAGGCCTTCATTTTACTATTGGCTGTGGCCATGAGTTATGCATATATGCATATAATTTCTTTGGTTAACCTCTTCCCTCCTCCCCACTTCCCTCTGAGTTTCATCAGTCAAATCCCTTTTAAAGTTTTTAGCTCTTTGCTCCCAACTCTGGATGGTTTTGTTATCTTTCTTTAGTTCTTACCTGTCATGGGATGTTCTATGCTGCTTGTTTCTTGGGGTGCATGAGTGGGTAAATTCCTAGGGAGCCCCTGAATGGGGTCTCTGCTGCATAGGCCCCAGATTTGGGCTAACACCTATGAGAAGGAAGAGCATCGTTCCTGGCAACTCATATAAACTCCGTCCTTCAGGAGAACTCTGCTTTTCTCCACACACTGTGTCCTCAGTCCACATTCTCTTCAAATTTCCCAAGGGAGCTATTCTATATCTTATTGATTTTTTCAAAATATTTTATTCTGCTAACTAAAACCATCTGAGCAAAGAGCTTATCAGTCATTCAACTCTCAACTTTCCATATGGCAATAAAAAAATATATATCTAATGTCCATTCTTTTAAAATGGTTTTTCCTTCTTTTTTTCAAAAGCTAATTTTATCCTCAAACCACCTATATATTTAATTCCTTCTAATTTTCAACCTTCAAAAATGCTGATGCCTTTTCCACTCTAAAAAAAATAAAGTAGAGTAATGCTAAAAAAGTAAAAAAAATCTTCAATTTTTTATCCTCCTGACTTGTACAACTTTCATCTTTTTTTCAGAGAAGTATCACAAAAGAGCTATTTGTACAAGGTGTCTCTGCTTAACTTCCCATTCCTTCTTCGATTTATAGTTTCTTTGATTTCTCCTACATCATTGAAATGCATCATTATTAGAGGTATAAAAAAACTGAACATTTCCAAAACTCTGCTAATTCTCAACAATCCCTTTTACTCCCCCCCCCCACCAAAAAAAAGAGAAACCAATTATCCTGCAGTGTTCAGTCAGTAAATAGCGCTGTATCGACCCAATTGTCTCTGCCTAGAACCTTGATATCACCATCAATTCCTCTTCCTCATTCACTGGCCTTCATGCACACATGCCAGCGACCAATCCATCAGCAACTTACTTCTAACTCTCAAATATAATAACTGCCCTCTAATTTCTCTCACTTAGCTATTATAATAGCTTCTTATAAATATCTTTGTATTTTCACTTCTCATTCTTGCTGCTGCTCCTCTCTTGTTGTAGGAGCGATTTTTCTTCTAGGACATTACCCAGCCATCTTAACATTCTATCTCTTCCCAACTCACTGGACCCTTTAACCATAAGGAACTAACGTTAACCTCTGAGTGGCTTCCATGATTTAACACTTACATAATCCCTGTCCTTTCTCTTTCTGATGTGATTTTGCAACCCCCCACACATAGTGGTGGAGTCGATTTCCTTTCTTCCTAAATCTTGAATAGCCGTGTATCTTGCTTTAGCCAATGGAATGTGACATAGGAATGGCTTGTCAGATCTGCATTTACGTGCCTCTGCTCTCTCTTGTAATCCTGCTGATACCTGTGAGTAAATCCAGCCCAGCTTGCTGGAGGATAAGAGACCACAAGGAGCATAGACTAATCCCCAGTGAGGCCCTCCTTTACAGCCAGGTGATTTAACCACCTGGATAGAGTTGCATGGAGGCTTCAGTGAGCTGATTCTGGCCCAGACCAATAGCAATGATCAGCTGACTTATAAACTTGTGAGCATAGGCATATTCAACTTTGCAAAGGTTTGTTATGCTGGAACAGCTAACTGATGCAGCATGTCAAATTTATACTGGTGCTGAAAATTATCTAATTAAAAGTATGTGTTCCACACAACAAATATCTTTTATTTAACTTTTGCATACTAATGATATTTTATCTTTTAAAACCACCTTGTTGAGGTATGCTTGGCATCCAATAAGCTGTACATATTTAATGTATACAACTTGATGAATTTGCCATAAGTATAACCATCGCCTGCAAAAGTTTCCTTCTATGTTTTTTACTTACTATTATTATTATTGATAAGAACGTTTAACATAAGATCTACCCTCATAAAAATTTACATACATAAGTACATTATTGTTGCCTAAAGGCACTATACTTTTTTATTGACAAATGTTTTCTACTTTAGAAGTCTTATTTTTTTATCACTTTAAAATACAACTTTTGGGTAGATACTACCTTCTGTTTTCATTCAGATCATGGTAGAATATTGTCAGCGAATTCTTCTTTTTATCTTGCAGATAAAACCACTTGTTCACTTCAGAATAATTTCTCATCCTGACAAATATAATGTTTTGCCTCTGGTTTTAATCACTCTCTTTTTTTGTTATAAAGGCTGTCATTCATCAGCTTCCTCTCTTGGCCACTCTGTGCTTTGCTAAGCTTTTAAAATGTATTCAAATTCTTGCCTTGTGTTTCTCATCTTATTTACTTCACAGATCTTATTTCTATTTCTTTTTCTTTGCTGAAGTCATGGTAAATAATAGCATACGTTCCTTTCCCTTTTCCTGTGACCTTCCCCTATGTTTTCGATACACATCATTCCATCCTCTCTGGATTTGCCCGACAAGAGACCAGATCTTTTCCTTAGGACTTTTGAAAAAAAAGTATCTTCAATGAAAATATTTATCCTATACCTTGGTTGATGTGACTCAGTGGTTGAGTGTCGACCCATGCACCAAGAGGCTGCCGGTTTGATTCTTAGTCAGGGCACATGCCCAGGCTGTGGTCCCGATCTCCAGTGTGGGGCATACAGGAGGCGGCCAATCCATGTTCTCTCTCCCTGATGTCTCTATTTCTCTCTCCTTCTCCCTTCCCCTCTCTCTAAAATCAATAAAAGGAAAAAAATATTTAAAAGAAAGAAAGAAAATATTTATCCTATACAGAATGTCTGAGATCTGATTTGTATCTTTTATTTATTTAGTCCTCCTGTGAATTTTCTCTGAATTGTATTATCTGAGCACTTATAGCAGCGACGTAACTCAGATTCTATTCCCCCACATGCTTCATGACTCTGCTCTAAGGCTCACACTCAATCACTAAAAAAAAAAGCTATATTATGCAGCTACAATTTGTACATGCGGAGTGAGTTTCATAAGAATTAAAGAGCTCAGTGGCATTGATAATATACAATATAAAGTAGGAAAAAATGTGCAGCATAATGTTCCATGTTGTCATTCCCTATTAAACTTTGTTCATATTTTCCCCTTGCTGAAGGTAACATTAGGTGCAGTACAAGTCATATTTATTAGCTAGCATACACCGAAAAGCACTAAGGATTCATAGGCTATGGTTTTTATAGTATCCAGAAAAGTGAGAGAGTATAATCAGCTATTCTTCATGTAAGAGATTCGGCACCAGAGTGGACAGTTTAGATGCTACAAAATATGTAGGGAACTACAGAAGCATACTGAAAAGAACAAGGTTCTGGAGACAATTACATTGGCTCTGGTTGCCAAGGACATCCTAGGAATAATTATTACTGGAACCTGTTTGAACAGGAGGAAGTATGTTTGTGAATTTTATGTCTCAGAGGCTCAGGAGGAGATAACTGCCTTTCAGTGGCACTCCAGAGAGTGGGTTAGCGCTGGGGGTACAGGGAATTCATAATTCAGATAAGAATTGCTCTTATAACTTACAGTGTTTTTGTGTATTAAATTGTTTTAAATAAAGATATTTATTTTGAAAATACAGTGGAGTTGAACATTACTTTTGACTTATACTTACCTTTTACCCACTGGTACATAAGTATGAAAAATAAATAATAGCCCAATTAGTGTGGCTCAGTGAGTTGAGGGGGTATCCCATGCACTGAGAGGTTGCCAATTCGATTTCCAGTCTGGGCACATGCCCAGGTTGCCGGTAGGGGGAGTTCAGGAGGCAGCCAATTGATGTTCTCTCTCATCTGTTTCTGTCTCCCCTTCTCCCTTCCTCTCTAAAAAAATCAATAAAAATATATTTTTAAAAGTAAAGAATATCTTGAACAAAACAAAAGTCCATGGTAAAAATAACTAATTAAAATTGAGTTTTGGCAAATAAAAAGTAGTCATTTTTTATGTTCATGAAAGAAACTGCAATTCTAGGTAGAGAGAGGAAATGATAGAAAATGGTATTTTCTTTTTGTTGATTTCAAATTTGAAAATGTTACTAAAATTAGTACTCATTATGACAAAAAAAGGCTTTTTATTATGTTTTAAATCATAGTGTATTGAGACATAGCACTATCACTCCCAGTGGAAAGAGGAAGCTGACATCATCACAATAATCCGAACTACATAAAAAATTTTAGGAATAAATATGCAATGCTCTAAGTGATAATTAGATCTTTTGCATTTGGTGAAAATTGAAAGTAAGGGGTGGCACAACTTTAGGAGGACCTAAAAAATTACAAATAATGAAAATGCTTTAGGTAAGACATCAATTTATGTTTTCCAGTTCTTGTTCTTCTCAACCTGCAAACCCTTTAGGTGTTCATTCTCCTCCCCATGCACCTCTTCTGCTCTGGCTCCTCTGATTCTCCAAATCTTTCCAGTCCCCTTCTCTAGTTCCCTGTCACCTACAGCAGACTATTGTTGACCTTTGTCTAATCCCCTTTCCTTTCGTAGCCTATTGAGTATGAATGAGAACATTAATCTATTTCTCTGCCCAGGGAATAAATACAGTGTAATTTTAGCAAGGGTCTTCCTGTGAGAAAATTTCTTAGCCCAAAGAAATGACAAGTTTGGTAATGGGAAAGGTTGTCGTGCAAGTCACTGATTTATTTTGTTGTTTGTTTGTTTTTGAAAAGTGAAGCCTTGAGATGCCTCTCAAATGATATACCTCATGGAAGCCGCCGCTGCAATTCAATCGGATCAGCACTGCTTCTACAAGCTCTTGAGGTGACCTGCTCTCAGAGAAATACAGCAGAAGTCTTAGGACTGCAGATAACGTCAGGTCATAATGATGATCTAGAATTTAGTATATACTATGATATCATTTAAAACCTAGTAAAAAATAACTCTAAATTGTGCATTCAAGACTCAACAGGGAACATATAGGGTATTTTCGAAACATGTGAATTCATTCAGTGGGATGTACTAGAAGAGCCAACAGGTCTTTTCCAAACCTAAAGTGATGTCAAAGAATGTGAAATACGACTCATGCTGTCTGAACTGCATAAGGTGACCTTACATTTAACAGAGCAGTTTGATTTAGGGGCTGGACTTGGGCAGAATGACTCTGAAAAGCACTGGGATAAGCTGTTGCTTTTAACAGTGAGTAGTTCACATGCTGTATTAAGAGGCCTAGCTGCTTCTTGGGTGTTCACTTATTCCCTTCCTCTGTCTTCTTTGTTTTCAGAATGTTAAAAAATGTGTTGATTTATCATTTATTTTCACTTTTCTAGAGATGGAGAAGGTAGTGAAACTTGACAATGATATCTAAGTTCTAGTGAAGAGCAAACTTTAAAGTACAGTTCTTTATATAGGCATCGGATTTATGTTAACATGAGTTCATAATTTTGACTTCAATCTAAAATTATCTTTACGTTGAAAAACTAATTAAATACCATCTCATCCCTCTCATTGTTCTAACAAAGTCACCCATACAGAGGCCATGTTGTATCTCCGGAAACGGAAATGCATGAGTTAGTAGCTGCTAGCACTGGTGCTGAAACAGAACCCAAGAAATGATCTACATTGTTTCCATGAATCAGTGATTCAAGCAAACATTGAAGTGAAGTTATTTATAGATCCTGCTGATGAGTTTAACAGGATTTCAAATATTTGTGGTTAACACCTGGGGTATTAACTGAAGTTTACTAAATAAAAGGCTTACAAGCTCATTCTTTTCCATCACTGTAATATAAATTAGACTTCATTTCGGGTCAATTATTTTGATGTATATTTCACTTTTAAAAAGCTAATATAAACAAATACATTTCAGAATCATTGTTCACATTTAAAAAAAGCTATTTCATAAAAGATTCATGATCACATTCTTTGAAATAACATGCTCTCTCAGCACACCTAAGTGCTGGTTTACACATCATTAACTACTTGGCAGAGAGGAAAAGGTTCAGAACAGAAGAGAGAAGTTTAAAACTAATGTAATGGGGTCACTAATAATTGAATATAAAAACAGATCTTATCCGAAATTTATAAAGTAAGTCAATGAGGAAACAAATAACATTTTATTATCTGGACAATTTTAGAACCACATCAGTGGTATAAGGTAAAATATTCAATTTACCTCATTAGAATAATTTAAAGTAGACAGGTTTTATAAATTTCCTTAGGTATCTCCAAGTCAGCACAAAAGGCGACTCTAATTTTTTCATTGCATGATTGTCAGAGCATTTATTTCAGAGGTATGAGTTGTTACAGATGCCTATGGCAACTTAATACTCCTACAACTACAGGGCTTGAAGCACAGATCGATAGCACACAGTGGCTGTAATCAACATGCAGATTAATGAACAGGGCCATATCCACCGGGGAACACTAGACCAAAGACCAGTTGAGCATTTTAATTGCTAAATTGCTGCTAAGTCTCAATTCCCCATCAATCTCCATCTATTATGACCATTGATGCATAGCACACATTAAGAAGAAAACAATAACATAGGTTCATAAGTGCTAGGATGCAAATGAATAGTTAGCTCTGGAAAAATCATAGCTGTGATTATTTCATGGCTCAGACAACCTAAAAGATCTGACACATATTTCTAATTTTTATTGTTCCCCAGACCTTCCCTGCCTATATTTAATAAATTGGTTTTAATGGAACTAATAGCACAGCAAAAGGTTAGTTGAACAATCTTTTCCCTAGCTATCTCAACATAGTTTTGAATTGTTTCTTTAACTAACTTACTGAACTTAGAAAATTTACAGCCAGAGAAATTAAAAATGAAAAGGACCCATGAAATCATCTAAAATATTATTATCCTCTGAGGCCGAGATTTTCTTACAGTATGATAATGCAGCATTTGTGAAGTTATAACCAAGCACATTCAATGGCCAGTGTCTTTATTTTCATTATCATTGAAAGCTCAGTTCACATATTGGGATTTAAAATAAATCTCCTATAAATTGACCTGCATGTAAGCCATAGGAATGTTTCCTGATCTGGGAGGAAATCTCCCATAGTGCTTTGGAAGGTATATGAATGATTATTGTAGATGCTGCACTGTATTGGAAGATTTACGTGTGCTCCTCTAATCCTTAAACCAACTTTTTGACATAAATAATATTATCATTCCTTGTATAAGTGAAACAACTCAAGCTCGGTGACTTTTCAAAGTCACATTGCCCATGAACGGTGAAGCTGGGATACAGACACAGAACACTCTGACTCTAAACTTTTGCCATTTCCTTGACATCTTGCTAGATTCTAGACACTAAGTCTGGACTGATTTCTCCTGGGCATTCTTATTAATCAATGAATTGGGTAACCTTTAGTTTTCTTACAAATTATACACATACAGAGTCTCAAGCTACTGTCTTCTGGGTAACATTAGATGCAGGAACCTTTCACTTGAGCGAAGCCCTGTCTTTAATCTTGTTCTCCTTTAATTCCCTTGAATATCTATCTTTTCTTTTACTGGATGGACTTTCAGAACAAACAACTGCAGTTGAATGACTTCAACCGAATAGACTTGGCTTGAGAAGTTAGAACATGTCACTAGCTCAGGATTCAGGCAAATGATCTCTTAATTTATATGTTTTCTCTTTAACAGAATCCTTCCTATAATTTTTAATTTTGATTCACACCACTGCCTTGTCAAGCAGCCTTTACCTTAGTGTCACTTAATACCTTATAGGTGTTAAACTTCATAGGCAATTTTAATTAATAGATTGATTTTATTCAGATTTAATTTTTGAAGCTGCAAATCACAATACTAAAAATTCTTCTGACGCTTAGGATGGTGCTCTTTGCCACTTTTCACAAGGCGGTTTGGAACCTGTCACTAAACACTGTGCAGAGAAGCTATGCTACTACAAACAACCGTTTTGCATTCATCCTGCATTGATCCTCTTTCTGTTTCTTTGATGCCTCCAAGGAATCGGTATGGAACTTTAACTCTCTACTAAAGCTTCCTTACCAAGAATCCTCTATATTAAAATCGGGACATGTCCACATCCCCGTTGCTGATGTTCAAGTCAGACCTGGTCACGGTACGGGGATCCAGTACAGAAATGAGTAGTCAGGAGACCCAGACTGTAGCTCAGGTTCTCTCACACATTTGCCTTAGGATTCCGGGCTAGTAGCTTAAGTTTTCTGGGTGCTATATTCTTCACATTTACATTGAGAGTATTTTTTAGGTTCATGTGATCTGATTCTCATAAATTTGACTTAATTATGGAACCACACAGAAATTCATATTTTTACAAATCATTATTTCTTTTGGCAATCTCTTCTTGATACTCTTAGAATGGATTCTCAATATTTATGCTAAAGAGAGATTAACATGTCTTTGAAGGAACTACTTGTTTCTTTGTGTGTTGTGTGACATCCTCCTTTGTGCCTCTGGCCTCACAGACTGCTGGCCACTTAGAATGGATCCTTGCATTGTCCTGTTCTGTACTGTCATCTTCAACCTGGAAGTCACTGAACTCTGCACACCATCTCAAATATCTTCGACCAGTGGAATTTGGGTTTTAGGTTGTTTTCCATATATCCCTAGTTTTAACCTCAGAGTCTTTGTCCTTTGTTGGTATGTGTTATGCCTTTCCATTAAGAAGCAGCTGTGAATTTAATTATTGTGCTGTTGATGCCCACCCTTTTCCAGGTCATCAGTGAGGAGGTTAAATCAGAATAGACTAGGCTTTATCTCAGGTCCCAGAGGGACCTTTTGAAAAAACTTCTCCCACAGAATTTCTATCCATTTGCATTGCTTTAGAGAATTCACTTTATATGGTATGGACTATATTATGAAAATACAGCAGTTGAGACATTAAACATATTTTTATAACATTACTTTTTTTTAAATTTATTTTTTTTAAATACAGTTGACACAGTATTATATTAGTTTCAGGTGCACAACATTGAGTGATTAGCCAATATGTCAACTATCTTCTTAGATCACAAGAGCAAAATAAATTACTGCAAAAAAAGATAAAAGTGTAAGAGCAGGTTTATAAATCTCTCCCTTTCTAAAACACAACTAAGGATTATAAAACGGGTGGAGGGAATGTTTGTTCTATTAGCAAATGATTATTTATAAATGAGAGAAAGTTTTTCCCCCCACCCATATTGCTTGAACAACCTGATAAAGACACTATAATTTGCAACCAAATGAAAGTGGAATCCAGGAAATCACACGCACACTTCCACAAACACCACCTCCTACACAGACACTTTAAACACACTTCAAGAGTGCTGTGCTCTTTCCGTGACCATGGATTAATGGGCTGTGGGGACAGGCAGACGAGTAAAAAGGGGATACTATGCTTGGAAGTCACTTTCCCTAGGGCATATTAATGTCATGCTGACATTTCAATGGGAGGACTTCAAGGGAATAAATGTGATCAGAGCTTTCCACTCTTGTCCTTGCCTTCATGCACTCCCTGATAATTGCAGCATTCATTCAAAGGGAATTTTCCTCTTACTTGGAAGGGCAATATCTAGCATAAAGGGTTGTATGGGTTTCTTAGGGCGGTCATAACAAATTACCCCAAATTAGGAGGCTCAAAACAAATAGAAATTTATTCTGTCATAGTTTTGGAGGCTGAAAATCTGAAATCAAGGAATTGGCGAGCAGGGCTATGCTCCCTCCAGAGGCTCTCGGCGAGAATCCTTTCTGGCCTCTTCCAGCTTCTGTTGGCTCCAAGTGCTTTTAGATGTGGCTGCCTAACTCCAGTCTTTGCCTCCGTCTTCTTGTGGCCTTTTCCTCCTTCTCCCTGGGTATCTCTTAAGAGGTTTGTCATTGGAATTAGGACCCACTCAGATAATCCTGATGATCTTATCTCGAGATCCTTAATTTATATCTGCAAGGACTCCCTACCAAGTAAGTTGGCATTCATATGTCTTTTTGGAGGCAACCATACAATCCACTACAAGGGCACAGAGCAAGAGAATAAATAAAAATCCCCTAAAATAATTTTTACAGCTGAAGAGCATTAGTAACAAACTGCCAAGACAAAATGTGTATCCACACTAAATTTACAAAACCCACACCTTTCAAAATAAACTTACCACTTTGGCATGACTCTTAGGCAGATCTAAGAAACATACAGGGCAATCAATGCAGTTACAAAATTCTGTAATTGTGGCTGCTGGTGGTCTTAGCTTCCTCCCCTCCTTTTTTCAGGTTACTGAATAGGTGAACCCTAAGAGCCAGCACTCCAGCTCAAGGTTGAAGAGGAGAAGACAAGGAATGCTCAGGTAGAACAGGCCCTGCAAGCAAGTGCAATATATTTACTGTCTTTTGAGTTAATAGCAGATGCTTATACATTTGTTCACATTCAGAGATATATAAATATAAATTCACCCCAACACCGAATCTATTAAAATGTTGCAACACAAAGAAGGAAGGAAACACATAGCCTGCAAAAGAAAAGCATAGAGCTCACATTAAAAGGCCATGCACATCTGGACATTAAAAAAAAAATAAGATTCATTCAATTCAACAAATAGGTTTTGAAGACCTCATTTGTGACAGGCATGAAGGGGTGACTGGAAGGAGAGCAGTGAACAAAAACAGACAAAGAATCCTACTAAATTTGATTAAGGAAGTTCGATAACAGATAAGAATGGAGGAGGTTTGGAAGAGACAAGTGCTAAGAAGGAAAATAAAGAAGAATAAGGAGTGACACCGTGTGCAATTTTAGATCTGATAATCAAGATAGATAACAGATGGCTCACTGTGTCAATGGGCTGAGTGAAAGAAGAAATGAAAGTTTGGATAAAATAAACGAGTTTTAAAAAGTAAGGAAAAACCTAAAGGGGCACATCAACTATGGAATTAAATCATTTAAAATACAATTAGGCAAGGGAAAGTGCTAAATCAATCTTACAAACAACTGGATAAGGAAGTCAGGGAGAGGGTTTAAAAATATGTAGAATGAGAGGAAATGATAGTCTTGAGAATGTAACAGACAAGAGCACAAACAATGAGCACATGCACTCATAGTATGATCTCAACAAGAGGATGCTAATTGGCCT
Organism: Molossus molossus; assembly: GCF_014108415.1. Classification (NCBI taxonomy): domain Eukaryota; kingdom Metazoa; phylum Chordata; class Mammalia; order Chiroptera; family Molossidae; genus Molossus; species Molossus molossus. The sequence continues at coordinate 60,449,305 of NW_023425345.1, read as the reverse complement.
GAAGTTAACTGCTAGTGTTCCTTCCAGTTTTAATGCTCCTGTGGCAATGAGAACTTGAACTAGTGACCTTGGCTGAACTTCAGCACAAAAAATATGATCTTTCAAGACTTAACTGACATGGTCATTTACATATGAAAATTTCTTGCTCTATCCCATCTCTAACTGAAATAATATTTACAAAATATTGTTAAGATTTATCTAAAAAATGGACACTGTTTGAGGGCAAGATTGAGGTCTTCCAAATCTTTATCTCCTCATAGAGCATGAATCAGAATAAGTCCTAAATGAAGTTAAATCTGTATATATGTTGAATAGTGGATGAAGAAGATGATACTTTTTATTTTAGAGCATACTCTCATATGCAACATCATTTCATTTCATTTTTTTACCAATTAAATTTTTTATTGATTGATTTTAGACAGAGAAGGAAACATATTTTTATTTTATTCTTTTTTTAATTTTTTTAAATTTATTTTTTTGTTACAGATGTTTCTCCTTTTTTATCCCATTGGCAACCCCCTCCCCACCCCACACCTTCCCCGTCCCCGACTTTGTGTCCATGTCTATTGGTTATGTATACATGCATATAAGTTCTGTGATTTATCCCTTCCCATTCCCCCCACCCCCTCTTCTGGCGGATGTCAGTCTGTGCCCTACTTCCATGTTTCTGGGTCTACCGTATTCCTCAGACTGTTATGTTCATTATATTCCATATATAAGTGAGATCATGTGGTATTTGTCTTTTTCTGCTTGGCTTATTTCACTTAGGATAATACCTTCCAGGTCCCTCCATGTCATCTCAAAGGATAAGATATCTTTCTTTCTTACAGCTGCATAGTACTCCATTGTGTATATGTACCACTGCTTTTTTATCCATTCGTCTACTGATGGACACTTGGGCTGTTTCCAGATCTTAGCTATTGTAAATAGTGCTGCTATGAACATGGGGGTACCTATATTCTTTCTGATTGGTGTTTCAGGCCTCTTAGGGTATATTCCTAGAAGTGGGATCACTGGGTCAAATGGAAGTTCAATTTTTAGTTTTTTGAGGTAAACCATATTGTTTTCCATAGTGGCTGCACCAGTCTGCATTCCCACCAGCAGTGTACTAGAGTCCCCTTTTCTCCACACCCTCGCCAACACTTGCTGTTTGAGACAGGTGTGAGGTGATACCTCATTGTTGTTTTTTTTTTTTTATCCTCACCCGAGGATATTTTTCCATTTTTCGTACAGATAGAATGGGAGGGAGAGAGAGGAAGAGAGAGAGAGAGAGAAACATCGATGTGAAGGGACACATCGAGTGGCTGCCACCCACACGACCAACCAGGGCCGGGGACAAACTGCAACCGAAGTACGTGCCCTTAGCGGGAACTGAACCCGGGTCTCTCCGGACCACAGGCCGACGCTCTAACCGCTGAGCCAAACCGGCCAGGGCTCATTGTTGTTTTAATTTGCTTCTCTCTGATGATTAGTGATGTTGAGCATTTCTTCATATGTTTCTTAGCCATTTGTATGTCCTGTTTGAAGAGGTGTCTATTCAGCTGCTCAGCCCATTTTTTAATTGGGTTCTTTGTCTTCCTTTTGTTGAGTTGTATGAGCACTCTATGTATGTATTGGAAATGAACCCCTTATCTGATATATCATTGGCAATGATGTTCTCTCATACAGTGGGTTGCCTTTCCATTTTGATGATTGTTTCTTTTGCTGTGCAGAAACTTTTTAGTTTGATGTAGTCCCGTGTGTTCATTTTTTCCTTTGTTTCTGTTGCCGTAGGTGATGTATCAGTGAAAATTCTGCTCCGTATGATGTCCGAAATTTTGTTGCCTACATTTTCTTCTAGAATTATTATGGATTCACGGGTCACATTTAAGTCTTTTATCCATTTTCAGTTTATTTTTGTGTATGGTGTAAGTTGATGGTCTAGTTTCATTTTTTTGCATGTAGCTGTCCAATTTTCCCAACACCATTTATTAAAGAGGCTATCTTGACTCCACTGTATGCTCTTGCCACCTTTGTCAAATATTAATTGAGCATATTCCTTTGAGTCCATTTCTGGGTTTTCATTTATGTTCCACTGGTCTATATGCCTGTTCTTGTGCCAGTACCAGGGTGTTTTGATTACAGTCCCTTTGTAGTATAACCTGATATCTGGTATTGTGATCCCACCTACTTTGTCCTTCTTTTTCAAAATTGCTGTGGCAATTCAGGGACTTTTTTGGTTCCATAGGAACTTTGGAAGTATTTGTTCTAGTTCTGTGAAGTATGTCATTGGTATTTTTAGGGGGATTGCTTTGAATCTATAGATTGCTTTGGGTAGTAGGGACATTTTAATGATGTTAATTCTTCCAATCCATGAACAGGGTATGTGCTTCCACTTTTTTATATCTTCCTTTATTTCTTTTTTCAATGTCCTGTAGTTTTCTGAAAATAGTTCCTTTACTTCTTTGGTTAAGTTTATTCCTAGGTATCGTAATTTTTTGCCACGATGGTAGATGGGATTGTTTTTTCGGTTTCTCTTTCTGCGAGTTCATCATTGGTGTATAAGAATGCCGTCGATTCCTTGACCTTAATTTTGTATCCTACTACTTTGCCAAATTCATTTATTAAGTCTAGTAGATATTTGATAGAGTCTTTAGGGTTTTCTATGTATAACATCATGTTATCTGCAAATAATGACAGTTTCACTTTCTCCTTTCCAATTTGGATTCCTTTTATTTTTTCCTCATGTCTGATTGCTGTGGCTAAGACTTCCAGTACTATGTTAAATAAGAGTGGTGAAAGTGGACATCCCTGTCTTGTTCCTGTTCTTAATGAAAATGATTTTAGTTTCTGCCCATTGAGTATGATGTTGGCTGTAGATCTTTTATATATGGCCTTTATTATGTCTAGATATGATCCCTCTATTCCCACATTGCTGAGCGTTTTTATCAGAAATGGATGCTGGATTTTGTCGAAGGCTTTTTCAGCATCTATTGATATTATCATGTGGTTTTTATTCTTCATTTTGTTTATGTGGTGTATCACATTTATTGATTTGCGAATATTGTACCAGCCTTGCATCCCTGGAATGAATCCCACTTGGTCATGGTGAATAATTTTTTTGATGTATTGCTGGATCCGATTTGCTAGTATTTTGTTCAGGATTTTGGTGTCTATGTTCATCAGGCATATTGGCCTGTAGTTTTCTTTATTTGTAGTGTCTTTTTCTGGTTTTGGAATTAGAATTATGCTGGCCTCATAGAATGTGTTTGGAAGTCTTCCTTCTTCTTGAATTTTTTGAAATAGTTTGAGGAGAATGGGTGTTAGTTCTTCTTTGAATGTTCGGTAAAACTCCCCCTTGAAGCCATAAGGGCCTGGGCTTTTGTTTGCTGGGAGAGTCTTGATTACCTCTTCAATTTCCTTAGTTGTTATTGGTCTGTTCATGTTTTCTATCTCTTCCCGATCCAGTTTTGGGAGACTGTGTGTTTCTAGAAATTTGTGCATTTCACTTAGATTGTTGAATTTGTTGCCATATAATTGTTCATAGTAGCTGTTAACAATCCTTTGTATCTCTGTGGTGTCGGTTGTTACTTCTCTTTCATTTCTGATTTTTGTGTATTTGGGTTCTCTCTCTTTGTTTCTTGGTAAGTCTAGCTAAGGGTCCATCAATCTTGTTTATCTTTTCGAAAAACCAGCTCTTTGTTTCATTGACCTTTCGAATTGTTTTTTTGGTCTCTATGTCATTTATTTCTGCTCCGATCTTTACTATTTCCTTTCTTCTACTTGCTCTGGGGTTTTCTTTTTGTTTGCTTTCTAATTCTTTACGTTGTGAGGTTAGACAGTCAATTAGAAATTTTTCTTGTTTTTTGAGGCAGGCCTGTAGTGCTATGAACTTCCCTCTCAGAACTGCTTCCGCTGCATCCCATAGATTTTGTGTTGTTGTGTGTTCATTTTCATTGGTTTCCAGGAAGTTTTTAATTTCTTTCTTGATCTCCTCGGTAACCCATTCATTGTTTCATAACATGCTATTTAGCCTCCATGTCTTTGAAATGTCTTTGCATGTTCTTGTTGCAATTGATTTCTAGTTTCATGCCTGAAATCATATCAAGCATCTTCTCAGATCACAATGGCATGAAACTGAGAAGATGCTTGATATGATTTCAGTCTTTTTGAACTTGTAGAGATTTAATTTGTGTCCTGTCATGTGGTCTATCTTTGAGAATGTCCTATGTGCACTTGAGAAGAATGTGAATTCTGTAGTTTTGGAGTGTAGTTCTCTGTAGATATCTATTAAATCCATTTGGTCTAGTGCTTCATTTAGAGGCTCTGTTTCCTTGCTAATTTTTTGTCTAGAGGATCTATCCAGTCGTGTCAACGGGGTGTTGAAGTCCCCTACTATGATTGTATTGCTGTCGATTTCCCTTTGGAAGTCCTCCAGAAGATTTTTAATATATTTTGGTGCTCCTCTATTGGGTGCATATATGTTTATCAAGGTTATATCTTCCTGTTGGATAGATCATTTAAATATTATGTAGTGGCCTTCTTTGTCTCTAGTTATGGCCTTCATTTTGAAATCTATTTTATCAGATATGAGTATTGCTACCCCAGCTTTTTTTTGCTTTCCGTTTGCTTGGAAAATTTTTTTCCATCCCTTCACTTTAAACCTATATGAGTCTTTTGTTGTTAGGTGGGTCTCTTGTAAATAACATATTGATGAGTCATGCTTTCTTATTCAATCAGCTACTCTGTGTCTTTTTATGGGAACATTCAATCCATTTACATTTAAGGTGATTATTGATATGTACTTATTTATTGCCATTTTTGTTTAATGTGGTTGTATTTTTCTTCCGATTTCTCCTGCTAATTACAGCAGTCCTTTTAACATTTCTTGCAGTGCTGGTTTAGTGCTAATGTATTCCCTTAGCCTTTTTTTGTCTGGCAAGCTCGTTATTTGACCTTCTATTTTGAATGATAGCCTTGCTGGGTAGAGTAGTCTTGGATTCAGATCCTGGTTTTTCATAACTTGATTACTTCATGCCATTCCCTTCTGGCCTGTAGTGTTTCCTGTGAGAAGTCAGCTGATACCCTTATGGGGTTTCCTTTGTAGGTAACCTGTTGCTTCCCTCTTGCTGCTTTTAGGATTCTCTCTCTGTCTTTAATTTGTGGCATTTTAATTACTATGTGTCTTGGTGTGGGCCTGTTTGGGTTCTTCTTACTTGTACTCTCTGTGCTTCTTGAACTTGAATGCCTTCTTCCTTTACCAAATTAGGGACGTTTTCTGTCACTATTTTTTGAATATATTCTCTATCCCTTGCTCATTTTCTTCTTCTTCGGGGACTCCTATGATGCGAATATTATTACGTTTCCAGTTGTCTTACAGTTCTCTTAAGCTGTCTTCTTGTTTTTTAATAGTTTTTTCCTTTTGGTTATCTGATTGGTTGATTTTTTCTACCCTGTCTTCTAATTCACTGATCTGGTCCTCAGCTTCCTCTACTCTGCTTTTTAAACCTTCCAATATGTTTTTCATTTCTGATATGTCATTTTTTATCTCTTCTTGTAGGTTTTTAGTTTCCAGTTGGCTTATTTTCAGTGTTTCTATGTCCTTACTCATGCTGTTGAGCTTTCTCAAGATCATGGTACTGTTATCCTCTAGCTTTTTGTCTGAAGGCTGGCAGTTGAGGTTACTTGATGAGTTTTGTGTCGTCAGTTGATTGAAAAGCTCCCTCAGGTGCTCAGCACAAGGGGATTTCCTGAGGGTGGGGCAGATGCTGGTTGTTAATAAGCTTCAATTAGCACTTCAATGGCCCACAGGGTGGGGCTGGATCTCCGAGGGAGGGGCTGCTGCCTCTCCTCAGAGCCCTGGGAAGGAGCAATATGGCCACCGTCCTGTGTGGCTGCACTCAGCAAAAGCTCTGAGTGCCCTCCAAATCCCAAGTGTCCCCACACAGTTCGAGTCCAGTCTGCCCTCCCTCTGCTGGAGCCCAAAGTGAGTGGCTGTGGCTGTTTTAGCCTCTGTCCCGGCTCTGCGCTGTGGAGCCGCCTGGGAGTGTAACCTGAGGGTGCTGCTCCCAGCTGAGGCCGCTGCTGAGCTGCTGACCGTGGGCTCCCAGCCCCCGTCTCGCGCCTTCACAAGCCTACCAGGGTCGAGTCAGTGTCCCTGGTTATATGGTCCTCGCAAGCTGCTTTTCTGGTGCTTTTTTCTGTCGATTTGTCTGTGTTATAGTTGTAATTCCAGTTTGGTCCTGGGAGATGGTCTGTGTAGCTTCCGTTCACTCTGCCGCCATTTTGGAATCTCCTCCCCACAACACCCCGCAACTTCATTTTAAAGGAAGGAGGACAGCCCTGGCCGGTTTGGCTCAGCGGTTAGAGTGTCGGCCTGCGGTCCTGAGAGACCCGGGTTCGGTTCCCGCTAAGGGCGCGTACCTCGGTTGCAGTTTGTCCCCGGCCCTGGTCGGTTGTGTGGGTGGCAGCCAATCAATGTGTTCCTTTCACATCGATGTTTCTCTCTCTCCCTCCCACTCTACCTGAACAAAAAATAGAAGGATGTCCTCGGGTGAGGATAAAATAAATAAATAAATAAATAAATAAATAAATAAATAAATAAAGGAAGGAGGACATACTTATTGAATGTCTTGCCTCTGCAGTGACGAAATTGCCTTCAAATCCCCAATATACCTCTTACTAATTGCCTAATTAAGGGCAAAATCATTTGCTGATCTGTTCCTCAGTTTCTTTATCTGTAAATTGGTTGTCTGTGAGGAACCTGGCATATAATAAACACATCATAAGTGATCATCCTAACAGCCATATAGTATTTTTGTCTTAAACTGAGAAAACAGGCTCAGAGAGGTTGGGTGACCTGCTAAATGACACTCAGCAAGTAGGTTACAGAGCCAGGACTAGAATTCAGGTGCTCAGTATAGCTCAGCTTTCTTTACACATTATGGGGGAGGTAAAGAAGAAGAAGGAATCAGAAATGACCATGATATTTTGTGTGTGCATGAGGGACAGAATCTTGTCATAGAGGGCTTAAGAGATATAAAAACACTTGGGGGAGGGGATTAAAAGATGAGTTCAGTTTGGGAAAGTTGAATTGGAAATGTTGCCATAAGATAATAATGGAGATGACATGTCATGTTCAATGGTTTTTCATTGCACTAACAATGAAATCTAAAGCATTCTCACTGACCTACACAATCTTGTACGAACTGTGTTGTATCTGTGTTATATGTGCTGCTCTGACCTCCTTTTTCCCTTCTCCCTTTTCTTGAACACCTTATCTTTCTTGCAATTCTATGACTATGCCAACTAAACCTGTTTTGGTTATAGTCTGTGTACTGGCTGCTCTCTATCCTAGAATTTTCTTTCCCCTAATATTAGTATTAGTATAGATTTTCCTTCATTTATTGCAGATTTTCTTAAAAGGCCTTCTCCTCAGAGAGAACCTCCATTACAATTTCTCTATAATAGCCACTGGCTCCTTCCATCACTATTTATCTGCTCACCTTGTGTTTGTCTTCAAAGCAGTTAGCACTAACTGAACCACATATTTGTTTGTGCATTCATGTGTGTGTGCACAGGCTTGCATGGATCTGTCTCTTTCATTAGACTATAAACTCTATGAGGACAAGGGCTTTGTCTTAAATCATCATATACCCATACCTTTAATGTCTGACATATAGTACGTGAGCAATAATCCTTTGTAGAACATATAAGTGAATAAGTGACTGGCACAAGCATTTAACACTAATAACCTCCACTTAGATTCGCTGTTGGCGACTGTGATGTCTTATTCATGGCTTAAATTTTTACTTTTCATTTGCTTGCTTAACTCATACAAGGAAAATATATACTTACTCTGCTCTTATTGGATTTTGAAAGTCTTAAAATTTGGATCCCAAGTTGGAAGAAAGCAGAGTAGCATAACTTATCCCAAATAAAGCTAACCATTCAAATATTTTTTTTTTTATTTTCTGTGCATGTGTATATGATTTTATATTTAAAAAGTTACCACACTTCAGCGTGGAAAACAAATATAAAATATTTTAAGTAGAGATTGGGCTAAAAATCTGTTTGTGAATATGAAGTAGCATGCTATGCTTTGTCTGCTCTCTTTAAACAGGACTTAGTCATTTCAATTAAGTTATCAAACACCAGAACATCCCCAGGTATCTAAATATAAGCTGCAGCATTTCCCTCATACTTAATTCCTAAAAATAACTCACTAACAATAATGGTATTCACACCCCCTAACGTGCTGTATGTTAGAAATCTTGCCATCAATGATAAAGCAAGAAAAAAGTACCCCTGACCCCCAGACACGTTTCAACATTTGCAAAATGTATTGCTTAGGGTTTCAGTTTCTTTCACTCTGGACTGGCATATTTTTAGCATCTAAGTATCGTTTCAAGAAAAAAAAAATCAGAATACTCCAAGAAGGCAAGTATAGCATCTGTCCTTTTCATACTTTATCAGAAGTCCTGGCATAAAATAAGCATTAGTATATACCTGGTGAATAAATGAGTAAATATACGACACATGAGTGAATGAAAATATCCCAGTGTGAAGTTTTAAAAAATTATTTTTAACATTTTCATTTTTCTTATTTTTGCTTTGGCTTTCTAAATAGTTTGTTTTCTTTCTTTCAATTTTTTTTTTTCTTTTGTTAATCATCACCTGAGGTTATTTCTCCATTGATTTTTAGATAAAGTGAAATGGAGGGAAGGAGGGGGAGGGGAGAGAGAGAGAGAGAGAGACAGACAGACAGACAGACATCAATGTGACAGACACACACATTGATTGGTTGCCTCCCACAGACCCTCACTGGGTATGGGGATCGAACCTGCAACCCAGGTATGTGCCCTTGACTGGAATTCAAACCTGCAACCCTTCGTTCCACAGGCTGATGCTCTAACTGGTAATAAGCCACACTGACAAGGGCTGTATTCTTTCATTAACTAAACACTTTGTGTTTTGTTTTCCTATGTTGTTATTGTACCATAGCAAACACTCTTTAGAAGAAGAATTTTTTTCATTTTCTGCCTCCACCCATATTTTGTTATCAATTATTTTGGTTATAATTAATACTTAGTATTTTTTTTTTTTAAATCCTCACCTGAGGACATTTTTGCATTCATCTTCAGATAGAGCAGGAGGGAGAGAGGGAGGAAGAGAGAGAGATAAACATCAATGTGAGAGAGACTTGTCTGGCTGCCACTCACACGACCCCAACTGGGGCTGGGGACAACCTGCAACTGAGGTACATGCCCTTAGCAGGAACCGAACCTGGGTCTCTCTGGACGGGAGGCTGATGCTCTAACTGCTGAGACAAACTGTCCAGGGCAATACCTAGTATTTTTTAATACTTTAACAGGACCAAGTTTAAAATTAACCTATTAGACTTTTTTTTATCCTTTTATTTGTATCTTGATTTCATTATCTAGATCTTTTGGGGATTTTTTTGTGTTATTAAAATAATTATAAACAAATGACTTGATAGGTATGCTAGCTTCTCAATTATTACCTTGAGGTATTCAAAGTGAGGGTCTCACACCTCTTACCTATGGGGTGGAGAAGGCCACATTTCTTCCTTTCATTTTACTGTTATTTTCACCTAAATTACCTAAGGAGTTTGGCTCTGAAACTCAGACCAAGAGTGATTGGTTTTCCTTTGTAGCCAGTACTTTAGAAAGTGACAATAGATTTTGACATCAGGAAAGAGTTTCCCCAAGCATGCAAAAAGCAATTAAATATCCCACATAGTTGAATGATTCAACATGACTTAAAAGTTATGATACAAGTTGTTAGGTTGGGGAAATATAGAAATTTCAACATAATGTATTTTTGGAGATGTTTGACATATCAATTGTGAAAACATGCCTTTAAGAAACTCAAAATTAAACCTCTTTTAGTATCTATGCTCAGGATGCTTAGGGCCTCACTTAACTGACCTGGTCTTCATCCATGAGCAATGGTTGCTAAAGTGGATGCATCGTGCGATCCTGCTCCCTTGACCACACTTGATATTATTAGAAGAGACAACTGACCAAAGCATGGTTAATTGTTAGTTAGTTCCCCACTTCTGATCCCTAAGGGAATCTGTGTTTTCTGCCATGATCCTCACAGAGAGAGAAGCACAGAAAAGCCGAGAATAGAGATGGAAAGGATATTCAGGGAGAACTATGCTCCCTGGTTGTTATTTCTTTATGTTAGGTATTGATTGTAGTGTAATAAATTACCCCCAAACACAGCAACTTAATAAAATAAGCATTTATTATCTTATAGTTTTCTGTGGCTTCAGAATCTAAATAGGAAATCACTAGGTACCTCTTAGAGTTTCTCACAAAGCTTCAATCAGGGTATTGGCTGTGGTTATGGTGATCCAAAGCTTTGACTGACAAGATCCACTCCCACGGCCATGCATATGGTCATTCAGAGGCCACAGGTCCCCTCTGGCTTCTAGACCAATATACCGTTTTCTTGCCACCTGGGTCTCTCCATAGGGCTAATTGCTTTCTTTAAAGCTGCTTTCCCAGAGGTAGGTCTTGGAGGGAGAGTGAGAGAGGGCTAACCAGGCAGAATGAACAGTTTTTTGTTTGTTATCTAATTTTGAAATTTATATCCCATTACTTTTGCTGTATTTAAATTTTTAAAATTGATTTTAGAGAGAGGAAAGGAGAGGGAGAGATAGAAACATTGAAGAGAAAGAACATCGATTGGCTGCCTCCTGCATGACCCCCACTGGGGATTGGGCCCACAACCGCCTGTGCTCTGACCGGGAATCGAACCGGTGACCTCCTGGTACGTGGTTTTGACGCTCAACCACTGAGCCACACTGGCCAGGCACTTTTGCTGTATTTTAATTATTAAAAAAGTTACCAGTGTAAGGAATCGGGGGCGCCGCCGAATAAAACAGAGAAGAGACTGGAGAGCCAATCAGCCGAATAAACAGGGATCAGGCTTTATTGGGTGCACTCCGGGCGGGTTCACAGACTCCGGGGGTCGAGTCCTAGAAGCCGAGCTCAATGTAGGGGTTTGTGTCTTTTATATCTGCCTGTTGCAGCTGGAATTTGTCCCTTAGGGTTTGGCCCTGCGGGGGTTATGCATGGAGCCTCTGGAATATGAATAGATAAGATGGGAGTTAATCTATAGGCTCGAGGCAGGCCGTTCAGGGTGGGAGACAAGGCTGAGCAAGGAGACAATGGTCGAGCACTTTGCCTGGTGCCAGTTCCCCAGGCCATCGGACATTCCCGACTCTGTGATAATGACAAAGGGGCGCAGATGTCTTTCTGGCTACTTCGAGCTGGACAGGGGCGGCGTAAGGGGAGGGGGCCCATGTAGGCATGATCCGGGCCTGAGGATCTGGTGAGAGGTTGATAATGGCTTAGCATCAAGATCTCGTTCACTGTCTGGCTGGTGAAGGCCTTCAGTCGGTTTTGTAGTAGGGAGGAGAGTAGTCGCAGGAGACAGGGTCCAAAGGCTAGGGCTAGAAAAAGGAGAGTTAGGGGACCCATAAGCGGTAAAACCCAGTGTGCCCAGTTGGAATTGAACCAGGTGCTCCAAGATTGATCTCGCCTTTCCCGAATGTGTTGTGCTCTTTATCAGGGTGACGTCGGGAACAGACAGGGAGGCGTCCTGGGGGACTATATTGATGTTGGGGGTGAGATATACCAAGGTGCAGGTGCCAATCCAGTTAGTGGGGAGACACATATAGGTGGTGGACCCACACATATGGCAGAGTAGGCTGAGGAGGACAGGTATAGGCAGACCCAACAGTCAGGCGCAAATGTGGAGTTGGCCTTATAGAGGAGGCGTTGGGTCAAATTCAGGGTACGAAACAGATGGGAGGATTCCAGAAGCAAAGGGGAGAAGGTGGCAAGAGTGAGTGGGCAACCAGGGGCGAGGACAGAGTCAGAAAGATGTATAGCAGAATTATAATGACTTATCGTGGATGATCCAATTAGGGCATCTTGTATTCTGATTTTCGTCGGCCCTAATGGAGTGCAGGTGAAGCGAGGCTCCGGGACTGGTTGCTCTTCTGGAATCGGGGCTTTCTTTATCCTAGAGAGATGGATCCAGGCGGAGATCCCCAACACCTTAACTGCAGAGGGAATAGTCAGAACAACGGTGTACGGTCCCTCCCATTTAGGGTGTAGGGGTCAGGGAGAGAGGGTCTTGATTAGTACCCCGTCTCCGGGTGAAATGGGTTGGGAGAGCTCCGATCCCAGGTCAGGTCCAGGTTTAGGAAGGGTACGGTTAGCATGTTCTCGGAGGAGGGAGCGAAGGAGGGACAGGTAGGGCAGGTATGAGGCCAGAGGGGGTGGGGAGTTTATAGACGGAGTAGGAAGGAGGAAGGGCCTTCCGTATAGAAGTTCAAAAGGACTGAGGTGAGAGGGTCCCCGAGGCACGGCTCGAAGACGGGTAAGGGCCAGGGGTAGCAGGTCAGGCCAGGACTGTCGGAATTCCAGGCTGAGTTTGGTTAGATGTTCCTTGATGAGGCCGTTGGCCCGCTCAACCTTACCCGAGGACTGGGGGTGATAGGCTGCATGTAGTTTCCATTTGATGCCAAGAGAGACCGAGACCGCTTCAGTGACCTTGGAGATGAAAGCTGGCCCATTGTCTGATTGTATGGAGTTTGGCAGCCCAAAGCGAGGGCTGATGTCTTTCAGTAGGTGAGTGGCTACGGTTTCTGCAGTCTCTGAGGCTGTTGGGAGGGCCTCGATCCAACCTGGAGAGGCTGTTGCAGGTTGATCTTCAGAGCCTCTGTGGTGAGTTCTGCCGCTGCTGCAAGGGCCCAGAGGCAAGGCTGCCATCCACGAACAGTGGGGTCCAGCGGCTTTGAGAGGTAAGCAACAGGGACCAGGGTGGGGCCGAGTGGCTGAACCAGGACCCCTATGGCTAAGTGATGTTTTTCGTCTGTATAGAGGAGAAAAGGTCGTTGGGGATTAGGGAGAGCAAGAGCTGAAGCAGAGCACAAAGCCTCAAGGAGGGTCTGGAAACCCGGCGGACCTCCTTAGGGGAGGTCAGGGGTCCCTTGGGGGTGTCTCTGGCTGCCTGGTAGAGTGGTCTGGCTAGGAGGGCAAAATTGGGGATCCAGTGCCTGAAGAACCCCATAAGCCCAAGAAAGGACTGAATTTCCATTGCTGAGGTCAGGGGTTGGAAGTCCCTAAGGGCCTGCAACCTGTCGGAGGTGATTGCCCGGTGTGTCGGAGTGACAAGGAGCCCTAGATAGGTCACCGAGGGAGTCGCGATCTGGGCTTTCTGTGCAGACACCCGGTAACCCTTGGTGTAAAGAAAATTGAGGAGACTGGTAGTGGCTGAGATATTATCTCCTTCAGAGGGGGAGCAGATGAGAAGATCGTCTACATATTGGAGAAGAGTGGGTGGGGACAGATCACATTCCCTTAAGTCCTGAGCAAGAGCCTGACCAAAGAGGTGCGGACTGTCTCGGAATCCTTGAGGGAGGACAGTCCATGTTAACTGTTGGGAAATATTGGAGACCGGATCTTCCCAGGTGAAAGCAAAGAGAAAATAGGAATCAGGATGTAGCGGGATGGTAAAGAAAGCATCCTTTAGGTCAAGAACCGAGAAATGAGTAGTATGGGGGGAATATGAGAGAGGAGGGTGTAGGGGTTTGGGACTACAGGGGAGATGAGTATGACTGCTGAATTAATTATGCGAAGGTCTTGGACAAGGCGGTACTGCCCCGAGGGTTTCTTAACAGGCAGAATGGGGGAGTTACAGGGGGAGTTGGTAGGAATGAGGCGGCCCTGGCTTCTGAGTTTAGATATAATGGGGTGGAGTCCTAGTCGGTGAGCCTGAGAGATGGAAAATTGGGGGCGATTGGGGTAAGATGATGGGTTTTTTAATTTGATGAGGATGGGGGTGTGATGTGAGGCAACCGAGGGGGTGTTTGTGTCCCAGACCCCAGGGTGGACTGCCGGTAAGAGCTGGACCGCGGAAGCTGAGGCAGTAGCCTGGGTAGGGCCAGAGAGTAAAGCTATTAGATGCGGCTGCTGGGGGAGGAAAGAGATAGTAGTATGGAGTTTAGATAAGATATCTTTCCCCAAGAGTGGAACTGGGCAGGCAGGCATTACTAAAAAGGAATGGGAGAACGGGTAGCCTTCGAAGATGCAGTTAAGTAGGGCCGTTCGTTTGGGGGTTGTAGGGAGCCCATCAATTCCCATAACCGAGACCTGGGAAGGAAAAGTGAGGCCCGAATGGGAGGGGAGGACAGAGTAGGTAGCCCCCGTGTCTATTAAGAAGGAAATAGACTTACCCGCTACCTGGAGCATGACCCTGGGCTCGGCGAGGGTGACTGGAGTCGCAGAACCAGGGCCGCCTCAGTCGTCCATGAGCCCTAGTAGCTCCAATGCTGGGAAATCCTGGGTCTCATTTCCCCGGCATTGAGGTGCTGAGGATTGAGCCAGGGTCGGGCAGTCCGACTTCCAGTGACCCATTTGTTTGCACTGGGGGCAGGGCTTGGTAGGTGGCCTGGAGTGTGGGCAGGCTCTGGCCCAGTGGCCTTCCTTGCCGCATTTGAAACAGGCGCCTGGAGGCGAGCGAGGTCCCCCTTTTGGGGCCTGGTGTCTTTTCGGGTTCCCTGCCGGCAGGAGGGCAGCTACCAGAGCCTGGGTTTGGAGGCGTACCTTCTGCTGGAGCCTCACCTGGCGGGCTGCTTCAGCCGTCTCCTCCCGGGCATGAAAAACCTTAAAGGCCATTTTTACCAGGTCTTGGATAGGAGTTTCGGGGCCCTCCTCAACCTTCTTGAGCTTCTTTCTGATATCAGGGGCGGACTGGGAAATGAAGTGGGAGGCAAGGACAGTGGCCCCGTGAGTGTGTGGGACCGGCTGTGGGCAGCGACAGGGGAACTGAGGGGATTATCTGGGGTGGGGGAGCGGACTGTATCCAACAAAGCCTGAATATAAGGGACTTCAGAATCTTTTCCGGTGCCTTGTGTAGACTCTGAGAATATCCCAATTTGGAAAAATTTTCGAGGAGACACCGAGGGGGTCTTACGGTCGAGTCTGGATTCGGAATTGCCCATGGCGACAGGTTAGAGGGGCTTTGAGTGTCGGGAGAGCGGACATACAAAAGGGGTCCCTTTTGAATGCCCGTCCCTGGACGGATGTCTGTCCTGGATGGACAGGGTGGTCGTGAAGGAGCCTCAGGCGTCCCTCGAAGCAGCTTCAGACCGGGAGTTCCTGGAACTCCGGCGGAGAGGCGGGGGTGTCCCGACTTGGCCAAGGTTTGGACGGGAGACCCGAGCCCCGGACGGACGACAGATCAAAACCCCAGAAAACAGCGAAACGGTTTTGGAGCCTGGCTCCGATGGGTTTGGAGACTGGCTCCGAAAACCCCAGAGAAAGAGTGAAACGACTTACGGTTTTGGAACCTGGCTCAGAAGTCGGTGCTGGGTCGAGGGAGATTCCGAATCCAGAAGACGGGTGGCGGCACAGGGAGAGGAGGGGGGACTCTCGTCCAGACCAAAAAGGCCAGGCCGGGTCACAAAACCCTCCTCCCGGGTTTCGGCACCAGATGTAAGGAATCGGGGGCGCCGCCGAATAAAACAGAGAAGAGACTGGAGAGCCAATCAGCCGAATAAACAGGGATCAGGCTTTATTGGGTGCACTCCGGGCGGGTTCACAGACTCAGGGGGTCGAGTCCTAGAAGCCGCGCTCAATGTAGGGGTTTGTGTCTTTTATATCTGCCTGTTGCAGCTGGAATTTGTCCCTTAGGGTTTGGCCCTGCGGGGGTTATGCATGGAGCCTCTGGAATATGAATAGATAAGATGGGAGTTAATCTATAGGCTCAGGCAGGCCGTTCAGGGTGGGAGACAAGGCTGAGCAAGGAGACAATGGTCGAGCACTTTGCCTGGTGCCAGTTCCCCAGGCCATCAGACAACCAGGACCAGCTCACATTCATGAAGAACTCACATTTATACCCAAGGATATAAATGCGAGGAGGTGCAGATCAATGAGAGCTATTTTAGTGGCTACCTACTATATTCTACTCTCTAGCCCCCAGTGACTCATTCACGTTCCTGCCAATTCCAAACATATTTAACTTCACTGAAGGTCCCCTCAAAATCTCATCTTATTATAACATCAACTCAAAGCCCGGAAACATATTATATAAATGAGGTTCAGGTGCAAATGAGAATCCTCCATTTCTTAAATACAGCTCCTTGGACAGAGCTCCTTTTATCTGTAGATCAGTAAAACTAAAGAGACAACTTATGTATCCCCTACACTCCAAATGTACAGCTACTTCTATCCCCTAGAGCAAAAGCGTGCAGAGAGAAAGGGAAAGTGAGTGATCACGACAGAAGTCACCGTATTTTTGTAACCTACTATTGGAAATGACATTCTATCACTTTGTCATATTTTATGCATTAGAAGCGAGTCACTAGGTAGATCCAGAGGAGAGGATTTAGGAGGGCATGGATACTGGGAGACTGGGATCAATCATCAGGGGCCCATTTGGAGGCTGCCTACCACAGCCTTCTACAGGTCTTTCGGCATTTCCCTTCTGATTACATTGAGATATTTCAGGCTTTAAAAAAGTTCCCATGTTGTTTTCAAGTTAGCTGACATTGATTCCTGTTGCTTGAAACAGAGCGGTTATTTAAGTCCAACCTCTCTGTTCCTGTTCTTAAACTGGAGCTTTCTTTTTCTCTTTTTGCATTTTTTTTTAAAGTCAGACTTTCTTGGAGCATCCAGTATGGGTTGAAAATTTCTCACTGTCATGAAGATTCTATATAAGATTTTTCTTTTCAAATCCCGTTACCTCCTTGTCATTAAATCCACTGGGTAATTTCGGTTGGTATCTCTGTAGTACTTGACACTGTTAGCTGCTTCCTCAGTTTTTTTTTTTTTTTTCCCAAATAGAAATTAATTTTATTGTAATACGTTTGTCAGTAATAAGGGAGAGAACACATACAACTCTGGATAGTCAGCTGCGCTCTATTGAAAGGCAGGAGAGAGTCTGAAGAGCCAGCTTGTGTGAATCTTAGGCCACCTGCTTTCTAATTAGCTTTACCCAAAGGAAAGTCGACTTTCTTCTCTTGATGACTGGAGACTCCCAGGTCCTGGAGAAAATCCTGACAGGGGTCTTTCAAAATGATTTACATTTCAAAGGGCTGGGGAACAGGGAAACAATTTACACATTTTGTAAAGTAAAAGCTATAAGCAAAGGGACGCCAGATGCCTAGAGTCAGGAAGAAGTCTGCATCAAGTTAATCAGGCTGAGAGAAGCATAAGGCCCATGGGCCACTTGGTCACAGTCGCCTGTAGAATTTCTGTACTCCTCCAGGGATTACCGTCCCCCTCTTCCCCATTCATTTCCCTGGGTGTAATTTTCCCAGTCTATTTCCCTGAAACAACATTCCTTTTTTACAATGTGTTTTTCCACCTTGAAACAGAAAGGCTGGAGGGGATAACGTGTGGAAACTCTCACTTCCTAAACTCAGAGAAAGTCCTTCTCTTGACGAGGAAGCCTTTGTTGTGGAGAAGCTTCTCACCGGTTAATCTTTCCCTCTCTCTACAGAGCCCTGAAGGAATGTTTCTCAGGTCCTGGCTGGAAGACCTGGGGGGAGTCCCTCGGGGGAGAGCTCACCCAATGTGGAGCTCTCCTGCCTGCAGCTCCAGAGATGTCTGGGTCTCATGTTCCTGCTGACTGAGCCTCCAGCAATTTGTCAAAATTAACATTTGTGTTCCTACCGCTTTGTGACTTTTTGTAACTTCTGTTGTGGACATCAGGTCTTTGCCTCTGTATCTCTGCTCCCTGGCTTCTGGAACACTTGATTCCTTTGGCTTCTGTGACATCACACTCTCCTGAATTGGTGTGTGTGTGTGTGTGTGTGTGTGTGTGTGTGTGTTTAATGAGACAGTCTCCCTTTCCATGTCCCTTTAATTTTCACATACATCAGGACTCTATCCTTTGTGTTCCATTCTCACTGCATATAACCTTTGAATGTGTGTACCTTACCTGATTTCAATGACAATCTTAAACTGAACAATTAAATCTAAATCTCCATTTCTGATTGCCATCCACACCAACTATCTATTCAATATCTTAACTTAATATCTCATAAACACTTAACAATATTACATGTCTTGCATCAATGTATCCCTGTCCTCAGAATCCTTCTTTAGTACTTCCTTTGTAAGCAAAGCTAAAAACTGAGGTATCTTCCTTGATTCTCTCTTCCTTATCCACACAGCATGCAAGCAATCCTGTTTTCAATGCATCAATTTTCCCATCCCTCTTTCTAGGATACTTTTATTCCCCAATACCATATGTTTTCTCTCTTTAAAATACATCACTATCATCTTTCTTGTGATGTAGAATATGAGAAAATGGGTAAGAGTATGGGACACAGAAGGAGACTGGCTGGTTTTGAATCCTAGTTCTGCTTCTTACCTATGTGGCCTTAGGCAGGCTCCTTAACCTCTGGGATTCAGCTTTCTCCTTCATAAAAGATGAAATGATGCTACTTAACCTCATCGAGTTTTTGACAAGATTAAATGAGAGAATACAAGCAAAATATTTAGATTAGGCTCATAATAAATATAAAATAAATATTAGTTATTACCTGAATTAGTTGGTGACTGAAGTGATCTCTTTACTTTACTATTAATCATCAATCTCAAGTATTCAGATACTGCAATAAACAAATGTAATTATGTCCTTCCTTACTTTTTAAAAACAATTTCTCAATAATTATCAATTACTCTATGA
Source organism: Molossus molossus (assembly GCF_014108415.1). Lineage (NCBI taxonomy): Eukaryota > Metazoa > Chordata > Mammalia > Chiroptera > Molossidae > Molossus > Molossus molossus. The sequence goes on along the minus strand of NW_023425345.1, from coordinate 60,430,585 downwards.
TTCAAAATACTTAATGTGCCTTACAAATGCCCTCATGATCTTATTACCACCTAACTTCCACCCATGTATATTGTCAGTCTTTCTGTTCCTCATAATCTGGGACTGTTCATTCTTAGTAAGTAATTATTATGTATTAGGTAACTGCCAGGCATGGAAGATGGGGTGACACTCCTTGTCCTCAGAGAGCTTGTGCTCTTTGTGGATCCATCCATGTTGTTTGACTTCCAGTTCTGATAAATGGTCACACTTTTTCTGTTTCAGGCCTTTGCAAATATTGCTCCCTCTGCCTCTCCTTCTTTTCTTTCTGCTACTTAATGGTGTACTTTCTCTCATGCTTTGAGTCTGAAATTAGACATGCTTTTCTCCAGGAAAGTCTTCCCTGACAGTTAATACTAGTTATTTTCCCTCATTGGGCTCTTGTAGCACATTGGAGTAAGTCCTATCAAATTTATTGTTGACCTTTCAGTTTTGCTCATAGATTTTAAGCTTCTAGAGGGCCAAGACTATGTTCTCATTGGTCATTGCATCTCCTGTACTTGCCATCATGCCAATATGGAATGGGACTTCAACACACATCTGTTGACTGAATTTCAGGGCATGTTCCACTGGAGTGTTTTGGGGGCAGGGATATAGGTATATGGGGGACTAGAGACCTAACTGGGATAGAAGGTGTACTAGATTGATGTTAAAGATGTTGGGCTCAAAGGTGCTAGGCTAGTAATGGAGAGGAGGACCACTTTGAATACAGAATAGAATTAATTAGGAACTCATCTGGTCCAGTACTATGAATCAAAACTAAAGAAGGAGAGAGAGAGAGAGAGAGAGAGAGAGAGAGAGAGAGAGAGAGAGAGAGAGAGAAGAAGAAGAAGAAGAAGAAGAAGAAGAAGAAGAAGAAGAAGAAGAAGAAGAAGGAGGAGGAGGAGGAAGAGGAGGAGGAGGAGGAGGAGGAGGAGGAGGAAGAGGGAGAGGGAGAGGGGAAGGAAGAATGAGAAGTTTACTAAAATCTCTCAGGGACCTGACAGCATAAGGGTTCAACAGAATGGAGGATAGAAGTTTAGTTAACAATTGACCTTTTAGCAGGGACATAGACCATCAGCTCCCTGGTTATCTGGCATCAGAAGCCTCAGCACAAACTCCAAGAGATATCAACAGCAATTACAGTGCCCCTGGTGTGCACTAGCTATGAAAATAATTGTTCTTATGTTGGCAGATACACAAGACATCTGTGTAGCAAGCTGAGCCAGAAAGAAGGAAAATGGAAGTTGCTGCAGGATAACCAAGAAGACTAATCTTGCATCTGCCCTGATATATCCCAAAGGTATTTCTGGAAAGGTCTAGCAGGCATCTGTGCATGGAGATCAAAAGGATGAAGAGCAGGTGGGGCAGAGTAAAATAATTAAAAAATTTTTGACTATTAGTATGAATCTACACAATGCCAGCTCATTTGTATTTCTCACTTTTTTCCTTTGCACAGATTTTCTTAAATTAGTTAAAATCTCTTGCTCAGATCTTGTGTGTATTTATATTTTTGGAATGCTTTGTATCAGTCAGTATGTGCAAGGTTATGCTGCAATAACAAACAACCACATAGCTCTTTGGTTTACAATAAAAAAGGCTTATTTCTCATGTGTTTGACTGAGTTACCTTTGACTTTATTCTACATGTTGTCTTCATTCTAGGATCCAGACAGAAGAATAAGCTCCTTTTGGAAATATCATGTTCTAGTAGCAGAGCAAAAGGAAAAGATGTAAAACCTAACAATAATTCCTAAAACTTTTACAATAAACTTCACTTGTTAATAGTTCATTAGCATACCTGCATCTGTAGAAAGGGACACTGTAAATCACATGACAATGTGTAGGAATGATTAGTCTTCTCATTGTACTTCAAGGAATAAATTGATAACAGTAATCTAACAATCTAATAATCTATGTGCTTTCTTAATGACACAAAAAATCTGTTTTATTTAGTTCTATTGTTGCCATGTTTAGTTTCCTCTCTAATTCATCTATTTTTCTACCTTATTATTATTATTATTTTTTAAACCCTCACCTGAGGATATTTTTTCCATTCATCTTCAGATATAGTGGGGGGGGGGGGAGAGAGAGAGAGAGAGAGAAAGAGAGAGACATTGATGTGAGAGAGACATATTGATTGGTTGCCTCCCACACAACCCCCACCAAGGCCAGGACTGAACTGCAACTGAGATAAATGCCTTTGACTGTAATCAAACTTATGACTCTGGTCTGTGGGCCTACAATGCTCTAACCACGGAGCAAAACCGGCCAGGGCTATTTTTCTACCTTATTTTAATGGTTGCTTAGGTATAATGGCACGATTGTAATCAGCATAGGCTTATGTTAGGATACTATTTTCAGTTTTTCTTGATAGTTTAAAAACTACATAGCCAAAATTTTCTTTTCAACTGATTTCTTATTGTTTTAAAGAAACAAGTTTTAGTCATTTAAATATCATAGTTATTTTTCCTTATTACTTTCTTTTTTTATCCTCACTTGCGAATATGTTCATTGATTTAAGAGAGAGAGAACATAGATCAGTTGCCTCCCTTATGCTCTCTGATCAGCGATCAAACCCACAATGTAGGTATGTGCCCTAACTGGGAATCGAGCACACAACATTTTGCTGTATGGGACGACACTCCAACCGAGCCACCTGGCCAGTGCTTACTTTCTTTTATGTGAGATTATTATGTATGCTTGAAATTCTTCATATTCTGACTCCTCTTTGGTCATCAGTACCAATTTACAATTACTCTCATGTTTCCAATAAATTGATTCTTATTACAAACAGTCCAGGATGTTTTTATTATGATTACTTTATATTTTGGGCAATAAGATGTTTTTGATTTAATTTTTAAATGTAAGAGACTCTGTATTTTCCTAAAATAGGTACATATCACACCTGTGGGTAGTCTGGAGAATTATAATGAATGATCATGAAAAATCTGTCTTACTCTATATAGGCAAGATTTCCCAATGTTTCTATTTGCATTTTTATGCCTCTGATAGAGAAAATTTCACCAACATTTTGTAATCTTTACAAAAACTGGGTATTCTATATTCTCCATCAATAGGACTTATCTTTAAACAATAAGGACATTTATTGATTCATATCAACGATCAGTGGAAATCCTGGGGTTAAGACTAGTTCAAGGCAAACACAATCAACCTGTGGTTATTTGACTTCTTCCTTTTCCTTCTTTTGCTTTATTCTTAGACTGATAGTAAGTGGGACATGGGCTTCACATCCATACCTGTGAGCAACTAGATAATAAAATATATCCTCATTTCCAAAAGTCTTTCCAGCAGAAAAAATTTCTAGGAGACACTCAGAAGCTTTGGGGAAAACTTTGTGGTATTTCATTGGAACAAATCAGGTCACATGCCATTTCTTAACTAATCACTGGTAAGGGTGATGAATTTATCCTTAATATAGTCAGGTACTATCTGAAAATAGGAGCTAATGGAAACAATGCCTTCGGCACATAATTTCCAATAAGAAGGTGTGGCTATCAGAACAAAATCAAGATTCATTTAAGAAGGAGAAAAGCATAAACAATCCTGGATAATCAACCAACAGTAAGAATGTTGAATTCATTCTGCTCTGACTGTGTTTGCATGTTGCCTTTTGTCATTATATCTAAAATAATAAAGAGAGTGGACACTCTGTCAACACAGACCGGTGCACAGTAGTGGAGCCCCCAAGGTGCTGGTCACTAAAGCCTTGGACAACCAGAGCCCAGCACCATCCCCCATAGTAGCAGCCTCATCAGAGTCAAGATATACCCCCAGCAATAGAGGCTGGGGAGCAGACATCCATCCTTAGGCAACAGAAGCACAGACCAGCAGCTGAGACCCATCCCCAAAAACTACAGCAAAAGCTGAGCAGGAGTTGAGCCCCATGGGGCAACTGCATTCCACAGATGCCAGCATTGAAACCTGGGGCTCCACAGAGGCCTGGGCAGGCCAACAGCTCACAAGTGTACTGGGAAGCCTGAGCCGGAGAGAGACTGGTGCAATCCACCTGCCCGCCCACAGGAACTGCAGGGTGTGGGGGCACCAGAAAGGCCTGTATGACCCACCAGGGACTGTGCGATCCAGTAACCTACAAGACCTGCAGGGTGCAGGGGCACCAGAGAGGCCTGTGCCACCCAGCTGCACACAAGATAGGCATAGAGAAGGTAAAAATAGAGGTGGAGTGAATAGAAGCTACACAGATGATCTCCCAGGACCAAACGGGAATTACAACTTAAATAAAGACAAATTCTCAGAAAAAAGCAACAGAAAAGCAGCATGACAGGACAATATAACCAGGGACACATGCAGGATCTGTGGAGGCATAAGAGGGTGACGGGAGCCCAGGGACAGCAGCAGTCTTAGCTGTGAGCAGTGCCCTTGAGGAATAAAGACCGAGCCCGCTCCACAGCTCAGAGAGCCATGACAGAGCACTAAAATAGCCACAGCCACTCTCCTGGGGGCTATGGTAGAGGGAGGGCAGACTGGGCAGGAACACTGTGGGGACACCCAGGAATTGGAGGGCACTCAGAGTTTTTGCTGAGTTTAGTCCATAAAGGACTTTGGCCAGTGTGCTCCTTCCCCAGGCTGTGGGGAAAAGCAGCAGCTCACCCCCTCAGATTCAGCCTTTCACAGGTGAGGCAAAGAAATTGAGGCTCATTAACAACCAGCATCTATCCCACCCTCTGGAAATCCTCTTATGCATAACACCAGGGCTACATTCCAAGGCACTGAATCACTGAGACTACTAGCCACCAGGAAAAAGCTAGAAGATAACTGAAGCTTTCCTGGGGTTGCAAATCTACCCAGGAAAGTAAGACTTGACAGTGGTGTTTAAGGTGGGCCCGCCCAGGCTCATCCAAACCCAGTAGAGGGAGCCAAAGGAGCAGAACACCAACACCCACAGGAAAAATTGGGCAGGCTCCAAAACCCACTGAGATAGCCAATATAATGAAACAAATAAACAAATCCAAAATGGAAGAACAAGAGAACTCTATCGAAGATGAGATCAACAAAATGCAGCTAAGCAAATTATCAGAGGTAGAGTTCAGAGCCATGATCTTGAGGAAGCTCAACAGCATGAGTAAGGACATCAGCACCGTGAGTAAAGATATAGAAACATTGAAAACCAACCAAGTGGAAATGAAGAATGACATAGCAGAAATTAAGAACACATTGGAAGGACTAAGCAGCACAGTAGAGGAAACTGAGTACCAGATCAGTGTATTAGAAAACAGGGAGAAAAAACCAACCAATTGAAAAGCCAAAAGGAAAAAACAATTAAAAAACAGGAAGAGAGCTTAAGAGAACTGTGGGACAACTGGAAACGTATTAACATTTGCATCATAGGAGTACCCAAAGAGGAAGAAAATGGGCAAGGGTTAGAGAATATATTTGAAGAAATAGTGACAGAAAACTTTTGTAACTTGGTGAATAAAAAGGAACTTGAGTTCAAAAAACACAGAGAGCCAAGTAACAAGAACACAAACAAGCCCACACCAAGACACATAGTAATTAAAATGCCAAAAATTAAAAACAAAGAGAGAATCCTAAAGGCAGCAAGAGATAAGCAACACGTTACCTACAAAGGAAACCTCAAAAAGCTCTTAGCTAACTTATCAACAGAAACACTACAGGCCAGAAGGGAGTGGCACGAAGGAATCAGGGTCATGAAAAACAAGGATCTGAATCCAAGACTACTCTATCCAGCAAAGCTATTATTCAAAATAGAAGGTCAAATAAAGAACTTTCCAGACAAAAAAGGCTAAGGGAATATATTAACACCAAACCACCACTGCAAGATATGGTAAAAGGATTTCTGTAATTAGTAGAAAAAATAGGAAGAAAAATAGAACCACACTAAACAAAAATGGCAATAAATAAGTACATATCAATTATCACCTTAAATGTGAATGGTTTGAATGCTCCGATAAAAAGACACAGAGCAGCTAACTGGATAAGAAAGCATGACTCACATATATGTTGTTTACAGCTGACCCACCTCACAACAAAAGACTCACATAGGTTGAGAGTGAAGGGTTGGAAAAATTCTTTCAAGCAAACAGAAAGCAAAAAAAGCTGGAGTAGCAATACTCATATCTGATAAAGTAGATTTAAAAATGAAGGCCATAACTAGAGACAAAGAAGGCCACAACATAATATTGAAAGGATCTATCCAACAGAGAGATATAACCTTGGTAAACATATATGCACCCAATATAGGAGCAACAACATATATTAAAAATCTTTTGGAAGACTTCAAAGGAGAAATAAACAGCAATACAATCATAGCAGGGGACTACAACACCCTGCTGACATCACTGGATGAATCTTCCAGACAAAAATTTAACAAGAAAACCCAGACTCTAAATGAAGCACTAGACCAAATGGATTTAATGGATGTCTACAGAGAATTACACCCCAAAACTGCAGAATTCACATTCTCAAGTGCACATGGGACATTCTCAAAGATAGACCACATGTTAGGGCACAAACTAAGTCTCTACAAGTTCAAGAAGACTGAAATCATATCAAGCATCTTCTCAGATCACAATAGCATGAAACTAGAAATCAACTGCAACAAGAACATGCAAAGACATTTGAAAATATGGAAGCTAAATAGCATATTATGGAACAATGAATGGATTACCATGGAGATCAAGGAAAAAACTTCCTGGAAACCAATGAAAATGAACACACAACACCACAAAATCTATGAGATGCAGCGAAAGCAGTTCTGAGAGGGAAGTTCATAGAATTACAGGCCTACTTCAAGAAGCCAGAAAAATTTCTAATAGACTATCTAACCTCACAACTTAAAGAACTAGAAAGCAAACAAAAAGAAAACCCCAGAGCAAGTAGAAGGAAGGAAATAGTAAAGATCAGAGCACAGATAAATGACATAGAGACCTAAAAAACAATTCAAAAAATCAATGAAACAAAGAGCTGGTTCTTTGAAAAGATAAACAAGATTGATGGACCCTTAGCTAGACTCTCCAAGAAACAAAGAGAAAGAACCCAAATACACAAAATCAGAAATGAAAGATGAGAAATAATAACTGACACCACAGAAATACCAAGGATTGCTAACAGATATTATGAACAATTATATGGCAACAAATTCGACAAACTAAGTGAAATGGACCAATTTCTAGAAACACAGTCTCCCAAAACTGGACCGGGAAGAGATATAAAACTTGAACAAACCAATAACAATAAAAGAAATTGAAGATGTAATCAAACTCTCCCAGCAAACAAAAGCCCAGGGCTGGACGGCTTCATGAGGGAATTTTACCGAGCATTCAAAGAAGAACTAATACCCATTCTCCTCAAACTGTTTCAAAAAAATTTAAGAAGGAAGACTTCCAAACTTGTTTCATTAGACCAGCATAATTCTAATTCTAAACCCAGAAAAAGACACTACAAAGAAAGAAAACTACAGACCAATATCCCTGATAAACATGGATGCCGAGATCCTTAACAAAATACTAGCAAATTGAATCCAGCAATACATCAAAAAAATTATTCACCATGACCAAGTGGGATTCATTCCAGGGATGGAAGGCTGGTATAATATTCACAAATCAATAAACGTGATACACCACATAAACAAAATGAAGAATAAAAACCACATGATCATATCAATAGATGCTGAAAAAGCATTCGACAAAATCCAGCATCCATTTCTGATAAAAACGCTCAGCAATGTAGGAATAGAGGGATCATTTCTCGACATAATAAAGGCCATATATGAAAGACCTACAGCCAACATCATACTCAATGGACAGAAACTAAAAACATTTCCATTAAGAACAGGAACAAGACAGGGATGTCCACTTTCGTCAGTCTTATTTAACATTGTACTGGAAGTCTTAGCCACAGCAATCAGACAAGAAGAAAAAATAAAAGGGATCCAAATTGCAAAGGAGGAAGTGAAACTGTCATTATTTGCAGATGACATTATACCATATGTAGAAAACCCCAAAGACTCCATCAAAAATTTACTAGACTTAATAAATGAATTTGGCAAAGTAGCAGGATATAAGATTAACATCAAGAAATCAATGGGATTCTTATACAACAATGATGAACTCACAGAAAGCTATATATAGATTCAATGCAATCCCCATCAAAATAACAATGACTTACTTCACAGAACTAAAACAAATACTTCAAAAGTTCATATGGAACAAAAAAAGACCTCAAATAGCCACAGCAATCTTGAAAAAGAAGAACAAAGTTGGAGGGGTAACATTACCACATTTCAGGTTATACTACAAAGCCACTGTAATCAAAACAGCCTGGTACTGGCACAAGAATAGGCATATAGACCAGTGGAACAGAACAGAGAACTCAGAAATGGACCCAAAGCCATAGGCTCAATTAATATTTGACAAAGGTGGCAAGAGCATACAGTGGAGTAAAAACAGCTTCTTTAATAAATGGTGTTGGGAAAATTAGACAGCTACATGAAAAAAAATGAAACTAGACCATTAACTTACACCCTACACAAGAATAAACTCAAAATGGATAAAAGACTTAAATGTGACTCATGAATTTATAAAAATCCTATAAGAAACTGTAGGCAACAAAATGGCAGACATCTCACGCAGCAGAATTTTCACGGATACATCACCTAAGGCAACAGAAACAAAGGAAAAAATGAACACATAGGACTACATCAAACTCAAAAGCTTCTGCACAGCAAAAGAAACAATCATCAAAATGGAAAGGCAACCCACTGTATGGGAGAGCATAATTGCCAATGATATATCAGATAAGGGGTTAATTTCCAATATATATAGAGTGCTTATGCAACTCAACAAAAGGAAAACAATCCAATTAAAAAATGGGCAGAGGAACTAGATAGACACCTCTCCAAACAGGACATACAAATGACTGAGAGACATATGAAGAAATGGTCATCAGAAAGATAATTAAAACAACAATGAGGTATCACCTCACACCTGTCAGAATGGCCGCCTTCAACAAATCATCAAACAACAAGTGTTGGCGAGGGTGTGGAGAAAAGGGGACTCTAGTACACTGCTGGTGGGAATGCAGACTGGTGCAGCCACTATGGGAAACAATATGGTTGGTGTTACCTCAAAAAATTAAAAATTGAACTTCCATTTGACCCAGTGATCCCACTTCTAGGAATATACACTAAGAAGCCTGAAACACCAATCAGAAAGAATATATTTACCCCCATGTTCATAACATCACTATTTACAATAGCTAAGATCTGGAAATAGCCCAAATGTTCATCAGTAGCTGAATGGATAAAAAAGCTGTGGTACATATACACAATGAAGTAATATGCAGCTATAAGAAAGAAGATCTCTTATCCTTTGAGACAACATGGAGGGACCTGGAAAGTATTATCTTAAGCGAAACAAGCCAAACAGAGAAAGACAAGTATTATATGATCTCACTTATTTGTGGAATATAATGAACACAACAGTCTGAGGAATGGGGTAGTCCCAGAGATGTGGAAATTGGGTACAGACTGACAATCCCCAGAAGAGGGGGTGGTGGGGGAGAGATAAACCACAGAACTTATATGCATGTATGCATAACCAATGGACATGGACAACAGAGCTGGGGACAGCGGGGGGAGAGTAGGGGAGGGTGGAATCTGTGGGGGGAAAAGGAGAAACATCTGTAAGAAAAATAAATAAATTAATTATAAAAAATAAATAAAATAAAATAATAAGTAGAAAACTATATATTTTTGTTAGTAGATGACAAAGAGAAAGAACAGCTTTTCTGTGAATGTTTAAGTCATTTTCTGATGTCTTGAAGAATTTTGCTCCTGTCACACACTCTCTTTCCTACATGACTCATATACTTGATCATTTCAAGTTCTACATAGATGGTCTTTAAATGATGTAGCTACTTAATTTCTTGATCTTCCTCCCTCCAATGACTTTATTCTATATTCTTTCTTGCCCATCTTTTCCAATCATTATTATTAGACCTTGTCATTCAGACTTTGTCATTTTGAAAATCATGCCCTACCCTTACTCTCAAATTGAAGAATCACTCTCTCTTTCCTATCACAATTGAAACTATTTTTGGTGGGGGGGAGGGAGGTGAGGTTCTTGCTAATTTCTTTTAGTATCCCAAATCCAGAAATCATACATAACATTTATCAGGGCCACCAATTCATTGATTCTACCCCTTTATACATTCTCTTTATCTGCCTTATGTCTTTACTTCTTTCTTTAGTCTGCTTAAATTCCCTCATCAATCATTAGTGTCCCTCTATTTCACACAGATTGAACTTTTTTTTTTCCCTTTCTCACTTTGCTACACCTTTTATTTTTTGTCAAAGTACATCTCTAATTAAATCAAATTCTCCCCTTAATGTATGCCTGAATCCACATGACTGAACAAAGCTGGGTAATTCCACATCTGTCTCAACTTTAAATTCATGATTACTAATCTCAAGTGAGCCTTTAATATTGTCTGGGCATCAGACTATGTATATTCCTAATAGATGTTCCTAGTCCATTAATCCTCCTAGTCTCATAGATAACTATTTCACACCTTTAGTTTTCTTCTCAAACATCCAACCAACCCCTTACCTGCAGAACTCAGGCTTAGCTCATGAACGTGCTTCTTATTTTAGTGAGAATGAAGAACCTATCAGAAGAGAATTATCACTGGAACTCACCACCTTTTTTTCTTATTACTGTGGATAAACTATCTCTGCTCCTAGCAAAGGTCAACTTTATCATGGATGTACTTACCCATGTCCTCTTGTCTTCTGAATATCATCATTCTAGAAAATGATGAATTTTCTCTTGTATCATATTTTCTTCCCATAAGCATATAGACTCTAGTTTTTTTTCCCTCTAAATAAAACATCTTATTTTGATTCTTCTGACTGTGACGACTTCTATCTCTCCTGTCTCTGCTCTTCTTTGCAGTAAAACTCCTCAGAATTATTGTCTATACTCACTGCCTCCAGCTTCTCTCTTCTCATGGTTTCTTGAATTTTTATTATTTTTTTATCCTCACCCAAGGACATTTTTGCATTTATCTTCAGATAGAGCTGGAGGGAGAGAGAGAGAGGAAGAGAGAGAGAGAAACATCAATGTGAGAGAGACACACTGACTGCTCGCCACCCACACAACCTCAACCGGAGTGGGGACAAACTGCAACCGAGGTACATGCCCTTAGCAGGAATTGAACCCAGGACTCTCTATTCTGCGGGCTGACACTCTAACCGCTGAGCCAAACCGGCCAGGGCTCTCATGGTTTCTGGAACTCTACCAGGCGTTTGTTCATTGCCATTGAAATTTTCCTTGTCAAGATAACTGGTGAGATATTATCCATATTGTCAAATACATAGGCTAATTCTCATTCTTTACCTTCTGTATCATTTGGCACAGTAGTCTTTAAACATTTTCTTTCTTTGGCTTTTATATGTTCCTGATTTCTTCTTACCAACTGTTCCTTTCTTGTTCCTTTCGTTGGTTCCTCCTTACTTTCCTAACTTCTAAACTTTGGAATGCGCCAGAGCTCAGGCTTCAAAATCTTCTCTACTCTGTGAACCTGCAGAACTCCAAATGTGTATCTCCAGTTCAAACAACTTCTCTGAATTCCAGGCATATGCAGCTGCCTGCCTGCTCAGCATCTACACGTGGGTGAGATTAAAGTTGAGGAAGAGGCTTAGTGATTGGGGCTAAGGAATGAAATTAAGATAAATGACTCATCCCCACAAAATTTGAGTAGAACTAAAAAAAGAAAAGAAAAGAAAAGCGATTTCAATATTTGGGATGTGATTGGATATTCACTGGAAACTGGAAAACTAGCTTCATTTTAAATCAAAGTTGGTTTGGAGATGAAACAGATAACCGGTACCATTAAGGAGTGTATCTGACATCTGGGGCCTTGGAAAATTTTCTGAGGTGCTTTATCGACGGAGGGCATCAAGATGCCTATCAGATTCAAATGTCACTCTTAACAGACCTGCCTCTACTGTCTGCCCCCCGTGGCTAGTGTTGCAGGTAGAGATTGATTTACTAGGAGCAGCACTGGTCTTTGGTACAGAAACCAAAAATCAGCTGGATTCTGTGGAAAATCCTTAGAATATTAAAATTTTCACCTGGAGGGTCTCACATCCCCATTGTTCTGTGAGCTTATGAGAGCAGATCTGAAAAACTCCTTTATGAAGTTTTAGGCTGAACATTTGTGTTTAAATCAATCTTGGCACCATTTTTTTTTTTTTTAAAACCAACAATTGGAATTTGTCAAGGAAGGAGTAGGAGGGTACATGGTATACATGCTTGGTCTAATTACAGGATCTAATAAGTTCTGTAGCTGCATCACTTTTGAAAATTCTATTAGAGCCAATGTTTCAGCTCTTGGTTGAGAATTTATACTACCCAGGATCTAGAGACTTGGATAGGGGTTGGGAGAGGAAAGAGTCCAGGGCCAGCAAACGGAGAGGACAATTTTGAAATGTGGTTGGAACACATCACTGAAATGTTAGAGGGGTCCGAAACCTCCAAGGTACATGTGCAGCAGAGATTAATAGAAAATGTGTACAGTCTGGCACTAAGAATTATATATGTCTTCAAATACCACAAATGCCTCCTTCTCTACAGCAGAATGTCTGACATCAGTCAAAAAGTTACTCAACAATGCAGGTAGATGCTGAGGCTTATATGTCAAGTTATGAACACACATCACTGAAAGTACCTTAACATATGTGTCAAGACTTGAGAGACCTTTGCACAGTGGTGCCTTGGAGTGCAGTGTGAGAAATGATATCCGGTTAGTGCAATTTGCTGTAATAGCTATTTACAATGAAGAGAATTGCAAGCTCTGGGGAAGACCACGCGGTCCCTCAATTTCCAAGTGCAAGTAAATAAAACTTGAGAGAGGAAATGGTTGAAGCAACACTCCCAGCAAAACAAAGGTGGGGTTGCATTGAAACTGCAGGCACAGTTCAGGTTGAGGGAGCTGATGGTGATGTCCGCAGGGTTATGTCTTCTGAGTCTCATCACAGACAAACAAATTCGTAGGGAAAATAAGTGAGCAGATCACCTCTAGCCAGGAAGTTTCCCTTAAAGAGACTGGGAGAACTAGTCTGAAACTACCTAGCTTCCAGTTAGCACGACGGGCTGGCTACTCGGGCAAACAGAGCAGTTGTATTAACAATCCAGGCCGTAGCACCCAGGGTTTCCCAGTTCAAGTTGCAGGTAGATTCAGAGGGAACATATGAAGGAGTTTTTAGGATTATATGAAGTAAACAATTGAAGAGGCACAAGAACGGGACTGTTGGCAAAGAGTTCACTCAGAGGAGAACTGACTTTGGGGCTCTGAGGTGAAGGTGGAAAGAAACCGAGAGATGGGCTGAGCGATTTTAGTCCGTGACAGAGACCACGTTAGTAAGAGATCTCTTTTCAGGATCCAGAACCCCTGGAGTGGCTGCTGAAATGCAGTGTGGGTGCAGGAGTGAGCCTTTGCTGAGAGGGGAGGAGGCGGGGAAAAAGGACTCACTGGCTCCGTTCCTGGCCACCTATGGAGCTTCCTAGGCAAGAACCACTGGAGATATAGGCGGACACTGGGAAAGGAAGGGAGACAAAGGGAATGATTTTCCTGAGTTGGGAGCTGTGTCTCCAATGGAAAGAGGGAAACCTTTTACAGATGACTGGGAAGTCAGGGAGACATTTTTTAAATACAATTACAGATTCCCTGAAAGGCAAAAGAGAGGTGTAGGGTAGGCCTAGGATCCCAGGTAAATGTACATTTACATCTCCTGGGAGAGAGAGGCAGTTCCCATAAGGAATCTACTGGAAGTAAACTTTGTTTTAGAAATATGTAGCAGTACAATGAAACTTTAATCTTTTATGCAGCAGACTTAAAAATTCCCGTGAGAAAATTAATGTGTTTTGTTAAAATCCTACTTCATCAGACAGCTATGGAGTAGAAGGCAACTCGGGCTGGTGCTGGGCTTTCCTTTGGACAAGGGCAGGAGAGGACCTGAGCAGGAAAGGTCGAGGGAGAGATCTGGTGGCAGGCTTGAGAAGAAAGGCTGGGCACACTGTGCAAGGTGGCCCATCACGAAATCCAGCCAATATTCAGTAAAGCTACAAGTATTGTGTTTAGCTTTCTTTAGAAAGCTGGTGTTAAGGCTGGTTTTCAGGTCAAGTTTGGGAGGAAGTAGACAGGGATGGGGTACATAGAAGTGGTGAAATATATGGCATTTTCATTGATGCATCTCTATTCTGTTATTGAAATTTTCATATAGTTCTACACCTAGTGCAGCTTGAGAAACACATCTATGGAAACTCGGTGATACACACAAAAAAAGCATGTACCTGGGTTGCAGGTTTGATACCCTGCTAGGTCTGAGCATGTGCGGGAAACAACCAATCTATGTATCTCTCTCATATCAATGTTTCTCTCTCTCTCTCTTTCTTACTCTCCCCCTCCCTTCCTCCTTTGTACTCTCTAAAAATCAATGGAAAAAATATCCCTGGGTGAGGATTAAAACAAACAAACAAACAAACAAACAAAAACCCACATCCTAAATAAATATTAAAAATGTTTTTTTATATAGATAAGTGATAAGTGAAAGATAGGTACAAATGAGAGCTAAATAAAATACAAATTATCAGGCATTTAGTGGCTTATTATTTAGCAACTGATTTCATATATTCAAATTTAGCATGTAACATTTTCATATTTATATAAAGAATTATCAATAACCTATATCCCATGTTTTTAACTAGAAAATTGGTGCATCCATAATTTAGATTACATTCTCTCTTCTTAAACCAAATATTCTTTCATCAGAGAAACAAAACATAACTAAGGTACTGACTTTGTCTTTATTTATCATTATGATATTTTGATCCATATAATATTTTTATCTATTTAGATTTTTTAAATATGGCATTTAATATTATTGATTGTGATTCCTGAATTATGTGGTAGTCTCTTAAATTTGTACCTAAGACAATGACTGCCTCCTCATTCTGGTCCCCACGTTGGGTGGCAACCACACTGTCTGTCTGGGCTGAGTGCTGACAGGAGCTGTAATTGCAAGAAGTCTGCAGCATTGGTACCTACAGTTGGGGGAAATGCTTAAAATGCATATCCTTAATTATTTGAGATAAGCTCTACTTTTTTGTGTGACCACTTCTAAAGAAAGTTAGTACCCCCCAAGGCAAGGCCTGAGGTGCACCTGAAAAGGAGAAGCTTCTAAATTATTGCTAGTTCACACATTTCTTTGAAAGAGTATCAGGAGATTCACTCAGCAAGTTAACTCCTGGTCTAAGCATGGTAAAGGGGAAGTATAAACAATGAAGAAGAGGACCGGTAGAAAATCACAAAATTAAGACGCTCCTGTTTTACCTCGGAGACTAAAAATAGGCAGGCTTCCAGCATTCATGCTCTTTCCCTTTGAACTCTTGCTCCTTTCATCTTTTAGAGTAAAGCTTCTTTTCACTTCAACCCATTAACCCAACCTACCCTTTTCTATTTCAACTCTCTGTTATGTTATTATACTCTTCCATTTTTCTTCCAGCTCCAGGCCCAGACACACATAATTCCCCAGTCAATCACAGAAGCAGCAAGAAACACCATGTTGGCTTTGCCTTCATCCCTTCCTGTCCCTAGTCTGATTAGCTTTGGATCCAGACATTGTTTGATCTGGGGTTGTAAAGCTATTCATTTCTGTGTCGCTCATTGCCCCATGATCCTTTAGCTGCCAACAAAGTAATGGGCCAAGTGGGTCAAATATAGGCCCCAGATGCTCAACTAGTCAGCTAAGTTTAGAACCACTAGTTAATTCATGAGTCTATAGAATTCAAACTTTCCTTACTTTGAACTGATTTACTCTGCTCCACCAACTTCTGTCACTAGGATCAAAGCTTCAATGGAAAGCACACCCTCACCGTAGTCCTGTGCCCAGTCTCTGATAATGTTCTTACTGGATTTTCCAGGAGCTTGATCCTGCCTCATCTCTCAAGGGTTGACAGTTTCTCTGACATGTGCCCAGATCTCTCAGAACAACAGCTGTCATATCTTTGTCCTTTTGGGTCCCCAGTTTTGGGCTAATACCTCGCTTCTCCAGTTGATTGGTTGCCTTGGAAATTACTGCTAAGGGAATAACGCAGCTGGTGTTATGGCCTGGCAGACCAAAAAAAAAAAAAGGTGATTTTCTTTTATGTCTAGTAAACCAAGTACAAAAATATAAATATCTGTTGAATGAATGAAGAAAGTGAGTGATTCTGCCTGAACTGATTTTCATATGACAGGAAGGACATAAAAAATAAAGTTAAACATGCAATACATTTTGCTAGCTTATTCTCAGAAAAAAAAAAAAAAAAAAGGTAGTTTTAACATTTATACTATGCTTGTGGGACCTGTGAACAGACCTTGGAGGCAATGCCAAGAAAGAGATCCAAGCCTGTTTGGAAAAGCACCGGATTTCTAGGAAGATTCAGCCTTGCAAGCTCGCAATCTGGAAGGACAATGCACATTTTTAAGTGTGACTTTGTTAATTAAAAAATATATATATACAATTTTTTATTTCTGGCCAGTTTGACTCAGCAGTTAAAGCGCTGGCCCAAGGACTAAAGTTGTTGAAGGTTTGATTCCAGGTCAAAGGCACATACCTGGGTTGCGGGTTCGGTCCCTGGCTGGTGGGGGGTTGTGCAGGAGGCAACCAATCAATGTGTCTCTCTCACACAGATGTTTCTCTCTGTCTCTCTCTTCCTCCCTCCCTTCCAGTCTTTAAAAATCAATGGAAAAATATCCTCGGGTGAGAATTAACAAAAAGAATATATATGTAATTTTCAGTGTTTTACAATCACATTCCACAAAACTTTGTGAATGATCAAATATTAATAAAAGTTTGTGTTTATATTCTAAAAATTAAAAACGAAACAGGGGCAATCAGGTCACTGGTGGGCACCAACATTTGAATTAGTTTTTCATATGTAAATATATTTAATTAGATTTCCAAAAGATATAAACAACCTATTTAGCTATGCCAATAATGAACAATACTTTATAAGTCAGACAAGTTAAAAAACAAAATTACATTAATATCTAGTCACCCTTGACTCTTCTTTTTTTCTAATATCCCATATCTAATCTAATGCAGTGAATTACTACAAACTTACTTTAAAAACACAGATTTGGCCCTGGCCAGTTTGGTTCAGCGGTTAGAGCGTCGGCCTGTGGTCCTGAGAGACCCGGGTTCGGTTCCCGCTGGGGGCGCGTACCTTGGTTGCAGTTTGTCCCCAACCCTGGTCGGTTGTGCGGGTGGCAGCCACTCAATGTGTTCCTTTCATGTCGATGTTTCTCTCTCTCTCTGTTCCTCTCTCTCCCTCCCACTCTACCTGAACAAAAAATGGAAAAATGTCCTCGGGTGAGGATAAAAAAAAATAAAAATAAAAATACAGATTTGTTATCATACAGTTCTGTAGATTTGAAGTCTGACGTGAGTCTCACTAGGTGTAGATCCATCAAGGTGTAGGCCAGACTCCCGCGTTTCCTTCTGGCGGCTCCAGAGCAAACTCTGCTTCCTTGCCCCTCAACCTTGAGAGGCTACCCCATTACCTTGGTTCATGCCCTTTCTCTATGTTTAAAGCCAGTGATGAGGCATCTCTCTGTGCCTCTCTTCAGTAGTCATAGCTTCCTCTGCCTCCCCCTTCTACCCCCCTCTTCTATTTCTAAGGACTTCTATGATTCCATTGGGGTAGTCCAGGATATACCCCTATTTTAAGGTCACCTCATGAACAACCTTAGCTCCATTTGCAACCTCACTTCCCATTTTCCCTGTAACTCAAGGTATCCACAGGTCATGGGAATTCCACATCGACACTTTGGGAGACCATTGTTCACCTTTCCACAAAGCAAATTGCTACCTACAATGAAACTTGCTTATGCTGCTTTCAAATGCAGGCTCCCCTGCTGTCCAAAAGGGCGTTCCTATGTGGCTTTCAGAAGCTGAAATGGTATAAAACAAAGGAAGAGCACAATACATGAGGATAAAGCACAGATGCTCACAGGCACCTTCAAAGCTACGGCTTTTGATGCTGAGATGACAAGTGTGGTTCCTGGGGATAGAGCTTGGCAGGGTCACTCTCTGTGCTCTGGGTGAGCGCCACCTGCTGACCTCAGGGTCACTGCAAAGTAAACAGTGAACATGATATTGGTGACATTCACTTTTCATCTTTTCTTATAAAAGCAAAAATCCTCTTCTGATTGCTTTCGGTGAGTGAAACCAGGTTCTACTGCAGGTCTTTCCTAAAAGAAAAGTGGTGTAATGTAAATTTTGGAAAAGTGAGGGATACCTGTACATCAGACTCCCAGCACTTCTCATACCACCACTGCTATTCCTGTGGTCCAGCACCATTACCTTGTGCCTGGATTATTGCATCAGCTATTTAGCTGGCCACTGCTTTATTCTTGCCCTCTACAGACTCTTCTCCATAAAGCAGTCTAATTCATCTCTTTAAATATGGCAGACGGACATCACTTTTGAACTTGACTTCCCCTCTCCCAATGCTTCCCAGGTCCTTAGAGAGGCTCCAGGCTCTGCATAATCTGGCAGAGTTATCTCCTCTGACTCATCTATGCCATTCTATCCTTTACTCACTCTGCTCCAACCACACTATCTTCTGATGTTGTGCCCATGGGTCAAATAAATTCCCTTTCCAGGTCTTTGGCTTGCTAGTCCTTTTATTAGAATGCTTTTCTCCAGATGTCTGTATAGTTCATTTTCTGAAAACACCACTTAATGAAAGAGCCTTTCTCTGGACATTCATATTAAAAATAGTTACCATGCCCAGTTCCAGTTCCAGTTTCTTACTTTATATTTTTCCTCTCAGTACTTATCACCATTTGACATATAACACCTTGTCTGTCTCCTTCCAACAGGATATACACTTCATAAAGACAGAACATTTTGTTCATTGCTGTGCCCTCAGCATTGGGAAAAGTGCCTGGAATGAAGTATGGTCAGTAAATATTTGTTTAATGAATGAAGTTATTGCAATGAGGAAATCCATCATATGGAAACTTTTCTCTGTGCTTCATCTCAAAGGCTTTAGAACAAGCTCTGATTAGCTACTTTCAGATATGTATTTCCTCTTATATTTTTATAAATTTGTTTTATCCTTCCATTAATATTTTGCCCAGTCACAAAGAAACCAGTCTAGCATCTTGATCTCTTTATATAGGTCATGAATTACACAGTTCACATTCTTCTTATATTAATGAAAAAAAATGTCCAGTAGATAAAGCTGAATTCATGTACAAAAATGAAACTTGCTATGTGGTATTTGTATTATAATATAATCTAACTAATCTTGATATATTTACCAGCATTGACCTCAATTACTGAATTAAGTTAAGATTGTTCTCTTGATCACAAATGCAATAATTTTTCCCTTCAGTATGAGATCATTTTGACTGACTTAATTTGAGATTACTAATAGAGGAAAACATGTCTATATATGCAAATGATTATTTAGTAAAGACTTAAGAAACTTCTCCCACAATTAAAATAATAGATTTGAAACAAAACTTGAGATCAAAACTCCAGTTTGATTTTTAAACACATCTAGTGTGCTAAACATTCTGAAGCCTATTAATAATCTATAAGGCAGTTATACATATTTTATACTAAAGAATGTCTTAAAAAGCTATACCTTTATAGGTAATAAGCAGCTTACAAAAACACTTTAATGAATTTTTAATGTTTATTTGTAAAAATAAAAATCTGTCATTTTAGAAGGTCAAATATGACAAGCAGCCATTAATAATCAAGAGCAAACATAGATAGCATTTTTTCTTGAATTGACTATTTAATTTCCAGTCAAGTTGGAAACATAGTTATCTCTATAATTTAACCAAACAAAACTTCACTTTTTTTTTGTTCTTAATCCTCATCTGAGGATATTTTTTTCCATTGATTTTAGATGGAGTGGAAGGGACGAAGGGAAAGAGAGAGAGAGAGAAACATTGATGTGAGAGAGACACATAGATTAGTTGTTTCCTGCTCAACCCCAACCAAGGCTGGGGATTGAACCCAAAACCAAGGTACATGCCCTTGACTGGAATTGAACTCTCCACCCTTTGGTCTGCAGGCCAACACACTAGCCACTGAGCCAAACTGGCTAGGGCAAGACTTCACTCTTCACAAAATAAATTAAATGACCAAAGAAGAAAAAATACTTTAGAAAATATCTCTCCTAAAGAAAGACAAAATGAAATAGAAAATAGACCAATAAACTCAATGAGTAGTTTGCTAACCTTGGACAACTGAGATAAACCAATTTATTTTTGTTCTTTGAAACTTAGTTTCTTCATTTCTCAAATGAGGCAATTGGACTAAATAATCTTTAAGCTTCTTTATACATCTAGAATATCTCAATTTGGCTTATTATTATTATTTTGCAAGAGATATATTTTCCTTCTTTATACCTTGCATTTATTTCCTAGGCATTCCTGCAAAAATGGAATAATAAAAAACAATGAATGTAAATAAACACAACACTGATAAAATATCAAGATACTTCAAGAAATAATTCTTTTCCTAAAGGTTAGTTAAATTATTCAAAAATTAAAGGAATAACATACAAGACAAAGTAAATCGACATAGCTCAATGGAAGAACAATGCATTGTAGTGTCCATCTTTTGATATAAAATACCTGGAAGCCGCTTGTTGTCATAGGGAAATGTTAGTTGCCTTAGTTTAGTGTCCTGGAAAAAATTTGAAATGAATATCTTCATATATTCCGTTCGTAGTGGAGGGATGAGGCGGAGCCTGTTGAAGAGGGAATGACAAGTAAGGGATGATGTCTTTACCGCGACAACAAAGCTCATGAAGACTTTCTGTCTCTATCTGCCCACAGCCCTAAAACCACAGCTTCTTGGTTGGGATTTTATCAGATGAATTGAAGTTTAAGATTTTCTGTGATGACTATTATAAGTGATCAACATTGGCTCAGCCTATTTTTCAACAAAGGTTCAAGTTCTCTAGTTTTGTGACTGAGTTGAGCTCAGCCACAGATCAGGTTGTAGCAGTTTGTGAACTGGCAGTTTTGAAAACCATTTACTTTGACCAGAAAAGATATAGGAATCCCTCCTGCATCACAGTGGTTCCATGAGCTGTGAGTCAGTATACCAGTTTTGCGTTATGCACACATATTCTTTCTGTTTCTGTTAACACTCACATGTTAGTCCAGAGATATTCTGGAGAGATCACCCCCCGTCTCTCCTCTCGGTGTCCTCCTGTGATGGTGTAGAGCTGTATACATGGAAGCTTTTTTGCTAAGAAAAGGTGAAACCGATTACAAAATGTATTAAATCGCTTTGGTTAAGAACACCATTCCTTAGTCATAGTGACATGAACAATTTAAAAAAATTACTTGAGGATAAAGTACTCTTGAAAAAGAACCATAGGGCTCCAGGCCACTAATAATTTCTTAAGCAGATCTGGGCAAACAGTGCAAGACTCTGACAGTCTCATTAAAAACAGTTTGCCTGCCATCAAACTCACTGGTAATTTTCATGGCAGAGTAAATATTACATAAAAGCTCTCCAGAATTCTTTCGATATTAACTGAATTTGTGTAATACAGTTTAACCACAGTTTATAAACTTCACAATCATATAATGTGGGTCTCTCTTCTTTCTTGAAATGAGAATACTTATTTCAATTTGTGTATTGTCAGTGTTCTCTATTCTTGTTTCCTCATATCACTCTGTGCTTTTTGACATGAGAGAGATGGTGAACAATTTTTCCCATAGTTTCCCTTGCTTTTGTCACAGGGGGAGGGAATTACTGTAACATGTATTTTACTATTTATTCCCATTCAGAGCATAGCTCCTTCTCAGTTACTTCTATTTATTTATTTATTTTTGGTGCTATGTGACCCTAGCGGGAACCGAACCCCAGACTCTCTGGTCCCCAGGCCGATGCTCAACCGCTGAGCTAAACTGGCCAGGGCTCAGTTACTTCTTCACGTTCCAGATTCTCTTTGCTACTTAATCATTTGACAATGCTGCTTTATCCTTTGACACATAAATTCCAAAGACAGAACTCTGAAGAAGATACCCAATGGTATCTACAAACCAAAATAAATGAGGTTGCTTGAGCTTGAGTGTTAGTCGGGATTAAAATCCAGTTCTACCTCATTTTAGCTGGTGAGGCTCCCCCGTGCAACCAAAAGCAGCATCAATAGCACTCAAGTCCATTACTAGTTCCTTGAACTCTGAAGGAAAGCACATAAGCCCCAGCAGTACCCCCAAAATTTAGTTTTTCTCTCTAGTTCCTTTTGCCTTCACAGGCAGGAACTGCTTCTCAGACAGTTTCCTCAGTGACCCTTCCCTGCCCACCTGTTTAAAAAAGATCCTCTTTGAACCCTAATCCTGAGCCATTTGCGTGGTCCTCTTTCCTTTCCTCCCGATTCTTGTCACAAATACCACTCAGTTCCAGAGGACACTGGGCCTTGTCCTCGCAGGGGCAGAAGATCAGAAAACTGAAGCACGGAAGCTGAAAACATCTGAGTCCTCTTAAAAACCACTTTATGACGACCTATTAAAAAGAAAATTAAATGAAACAATGGCTCTGAAAACACCTGGCAAATGTGGAAGGCCTTTATAAAAGGTGTCTCAACCAGCTTGGGCTGCTGTAAGAAAATATCACAGACTGGACAGCTTCAACCACAGACACTCGTTTCTCACAGTTCTGGAAACAGGAATGCACACGATCAAGGTGCTGACAGATTGGATGTCTAGGGTGGGCCCTCTTCATGGTTTGCAGACAGCTGTCTTCTGTTGTCTTCACACATGGCCTTTCCTTAATGTGTGCATGTGAGAAAGTAAGACAGAGATAAAGATAGGGACAGGGACAGGGATATAGATATAGAGACAGATACAGAGATAGAGAACCTGTTTTTCTTCTTATAAGGTGGTTAATCTTATCATGAGAGCCCCACCTTCATGACTTGATCTAACCCTCATAACTTCCCGAAGGCCCTACCTCCAAATAAAATCACACTGGGGGTTAGGGCTTCAATCTATACATTTTGGGAGGTACAAACATTCACACCATAATAAAGGGTAACTATGATTATAAAACTAGTTTACTGCATGTGCTGAACTCAGTGGGGTATAAAGAAGAAACAATTTTATTTTTCGAATACTGTCTTCCCACAGGTTAGGTCAGCCTCTCTTATTGTCCCTCTCAGGCAGATGTCATTTTCCAAGTGTGTTAAAATGTCAGAACAGACAGGAGAAAAAAAAATGCCATCAAATATGAAAGCATAGCCCCAATCTATTACCCAGCTCAAAGCCCGAACCCAGGCTCTGCAGACTGACAGACAGCAGGCCGAGGTCTGCTTTGCTGCTTTTCTCGCTCGACCTCGTTTCCACCGGTTTTGCTCCTTCTGGCCCTTAGGAGGCAGAATGATTGGGACTCATTTAGTTGATTATGGTCATATTTCAAAAATTAAATAGACTAGCTTACTTTTGCATAGCACAGACAAACTAGATGATTTCAGAATGCATCTCACGCAGGAAAAATAAGCATGATTTAGTGAAATGTTATTCTCTCTCTCTCCTCTTTGTCTCTCTCTCTCTCTCTCAATGTGTCTAGTATCTCAGAAAGATTATGGAAGAATTATTGAATATCTCTGGTTCTCAGTTTGGTCACCTTAGTGAAACTGTGAGACAATAATGGAAGTGCCATTCCTTATTTTCTTGAATTTAATATTCTACTTCTGAATTATCTCTGTCTCCCTGAATTTTCTCTCTAGGACTCCTCTACAGTGCTGATGACCAGAATCCTGGATACATTGTACATATTTTTTTCCCAAGCTTTATTTATCCAAATTTTTTCTGGATACCAGCTCACTTTAAACCATGGGAAAATGTCTTCTTTTTTGTGAGATGCTTGATTGGTCCAAATGTGGGAACCTAATTTGTACTGAATCAGTGACTCCCTGGGATTAAGGGAAAAAAAACCAAAAAAAAAAAAACCATAGACTTAGCAAAAGTGTCTTTCAGTTTCCCTCCAATGAATGGGTATGTAAGATTTTATAAAAACAGGCTGGATCATGGTATCCTGATCACCTTCACATGTTCATGTAAACCCACAGGCAAAAAACACGTGTGATTTACAGCTAATCTGAGCTTGACCAAACGCCTTGGAGTTCTCCCAGGATAGGAGAGGACGGGAGGCCTCTGGGAGCTGCTCCAAGGTCCTCTTCCTCTTGCCTCTCTCCTTTCCTGGGAGCTGTCCTGAGACAGTTTATCATCCCCTCCCCATTCTGATGAGCTATGGAACTTCCTGCTTCACCCGTGGTACTCAAGTGACAGGATGTGAAAACATTTCATTGCAGTTCAGAATTGACCTCCTAGGCACAGATCATCCCACAGCTCATGGTGTGGTTATCTGGCCCCTCTGTTTCCAGTGTCCTGCTTGTTTGGTGTGTAGTAGAAGGATCCTGGAGACCTGGCACCTTTGGCTTAGTCTTCTTTTCACTTCACATGTAAGTAATGAACTTTCTGAAACCAGAAGTGGCTCCTTGTATCTTTACCTGTTGAATCAGTCAGACCTTAGTCTTGGCCTTGAGTTGCCTTGTGTGTTCTTGAGAGTTATGCATCTTTCCCAGGGAGGGAAGGGTGTAAAGGGGTTAGCAGGGGTGGAGCATGCCAGTCTGTAATTAAACAGAGACAAGAGAAAGACAGAGTATGAAGCCTAGCCTCTGCACCCCAGACATGACTGTTTGTCCAAGCCTGGATCTACAGATAATTCATCTTAGATTTCTGTTTCTCAAAGTCAATTGAGACATAAAATTCTCTCTTCAAGTCTGGTGTTCTGGTGCCAGCAGTTCTCAGAATGATTTTGATTTAACAGTATTAAATGATGAATTTATATTTTGTTTGATCAAACTGCCCTGTGACTCAATTCCCCCAATTCCTACTACAGAACATATGCTGTTTTAATCAATGAGTAGTTGTTATGTGCCTGTTCACATCTATTTCTGGGAAATTGTTGTGGACGGTGATCACTTGTTATTCTAGGTCTGAGCTCAGGTGCTGCTCTCAGCTGGGTATGGGGGCCTAGGTTCCAACTGAGAACAAATTATCATTTCATGAGAGCAGTATGAGGACAAATACAATTTAAAATTGAGGCTTGATTCTCTCTGTTGTAAATTAAGGAAGAGATTTTCTTAAACTTTCTTTTCCTAGAGCATATACTTTAGAAAACGTGTTCTAAGTTCTTGCTCCCTTTCCTTGAAATTATACACACACACACACACACACATACACACACACACATACATATATATATGAATGTATATGTATATATGTGTGTGTGTATATATACATATATATGTGTGTGTGTGTGTGTGTGTGTATTTATATGAATCTCTAATAGCTAAATAAGCCTTTTGCCAGTTTTAAATCCAAGAATGCCCTTTGAAGGACCTGGAAGCCATCTCTTTGAAGTGTGAACATCAAGAGAATGAGTGTTCTTATGCCCCAGGCTCTGTAGATTGGTTAAGAACCCAACTTCCACGGGCTCTCTGCTCCAAGTTGCAAAATTACCTCCTCTCATAAAGATAGAAGGAATTTGTTTTTCCTTTGTATAACGCCAATTAACTAACACAGGTAGTCACTTTGATAACCAAGTAAATTTAGGATGAACTATGTGTGGCAAAGAGTGCTGTCAAGGCCTTCTTCTCGAGGACTAGTTTGCCTTGAGAACATGTATGCAATGAGTTGTATCTGTCAGCTACATAGCTGCGTGCGGTTTCTTTCTGTCTTTGCCACTCAGTGATTGCTTGGGATGGCCATTCTCTTCTGATTTAAAGCGTATTCAACCACAAACATGTTTGCTTCCTTTACTAGGTTTGTGGAAAGCTTTTCTGAATTAGAAGGAGATTTTGCTTTTAATTATGTTTCCCAATAGTGGTGTCTGAACATTATTTTAAAAATTTGACAGATATGTGCTTATGTCCCTCTGGTTACAAACAGAGCTCCTGTGTTTTGCACAGGAGTGGACAAAGCACCTTTGTCCCAGGACACGTCAGCAGCACAGTCCTTATTTGTGAGAAAACTGAGGGTCTTCTACTTGATAATATCTGTGAGTCAATAATAAGAAAGGATAGGGAATACTGACACATATTAAATGCTCACTGTGTAACCACCCCAATCTCAAGAGGCAGCATAGTAAAAGAATTAAGGACTTTGACTTCAACAGTCTGAGCAGAGTTCGCTTTCTACCTTCTCCACTTCCAGGGTGACCTTTGGCCAGTCATTTCACCATACTCAACCCCAGTTTCTTCACTTGGAAAACTGGTTTTAATAGTACCTATCTCATAGATATGTTATGATGATGAAATGTGATAATAAAGTGTTTAGTCCAGAGCCTGGTGTATATTTAGTACTTAACATATAATTGTGATAATTATTCTTACACCCAAGAGTTTCTAGCTTCTTTCTAATTACGCTATTAAAACTTAATTTTTTTGTCTGTTTTAAAAGCCAGTCAATCACTAAACATCATTCATTGCGATGCAAATGCCCCCCTGGGTAAGGATTCTTTTTGAATTAATTTTTACATCTTGCAAGCAATAGTTCCTAGCAGTTCATCTATCTAAAAGTAGAATGGTCATGAGCAAAAAGACGAAGAAATGAGGTGGGTTCTTTAGTTGGTGTGACAATTCTGAAAGCTGGAAGACACCTAAAGGGAAACAGAAAATAACAATCCCAATAATTTACCAATCTGGACAGTATAATAACCCTTAGAGAAAAAGCTATTTGAAAGCATTAATGAAGATAAGATATCATTTTAGGTATCTTTTAATGTATTGTCTCATTGATTACTCAGAACAATCATCCTGCTGTGTACATACTATTGCCCCTATTATAGATGAGAAAACTCAGACTGGGTGTGTTAGGACAATTAGTGAAGGCTGTGGTACCCAACTACTCCCAAATTGTAGTAGCCTACACATTCATCATGAGTTTTATCTCCTATTTTTTATTTTTTAAGTCTTAAGTACTTTGGGAATCTCTCCCAGGCATATTTCTCCCAAGAGAAGATTTTGGGATCCCAAAGTCTAGGAGTCTGAGGCTGGGTTGTTCCAGTCTTCACTTCCAGAGAAGAGAGAGGGAGCTAAATTACCCCCAGAGACTTTATGGGCTGAGTTAGAAAAGGACATAATGTCTACTCATGTTTCATTGGCGTTGTGACCCTAATCTAACTTCCAAGATGTAGAGAAATGTGATGTCTCTGTGTACCCAGGATGAGGAAGTGGAATCTGTGAGGATCTTATCTGTTTTCCCACCCTCAGGAGAGTAAGGGTGTTGGTATGGAACTTCTATTAAGGAATGTTACAGTATTAGTAATAAAACAGGATTGAGTACACAATATTAGTAATAAAACAGGATTGAGTACACAAGCTTATAGGAAGTCTCAAGAGAAAAAAAAAAGGCAAAACAATTTTGTTCATAATGAAATGAATGGTAATATTTTTGTGGACATTTCGTAGGTTGTTGAATTGACCATTTCCAAGACTCATTCATGTTTTAGGCATGGGTGAAGGCCAAGAAAGCAGCAATGAACTATTGTTCTGAGTGAGTAATCTTGCTAGTAGCAAATAATTTTCATCTTGAAAAATAATGTTCTTTGTGTTGCTGTGGATGTCACTCTGCAATTGTGTCAGTCTTCTGTAAACATAACTCCTGAGTACATTATGGGACTGTGAGCGAGCAGACTGGATCAATTTATCCTTTAAACTAGACAGAAATGTGGATGCGCACCAGCTGCGGTCCCCCCGAGGGAAACAGAGACTGGATTTCGTTACAGAGTGTTCTAGTGTCAATCAGAGGTATTTACACCCACCCCAACTCCTTCTCCCCACTTCCTTAAGTAATTATTTGCAAAATGATGACATCATATATATATATATACACAAAAGTCATTAAGAAATACCTTTATCTAAAATTCATGACTTCAGAGTTTTTTAAATTAAAACATGTTTTCTTTTTAATTTTTTAAATATTATTTTAAATTTTCTTATTGACTTTGTTGGGGTTACATTGGTTAATTAAATAGGTTTCAAGTGCACAATTGTTTAACACATCATCTGTATATTATATTGTGTGTTCACCACTCATAGTCTAGTCTAGGACCTCAAAGTTTTCACATATATTCATACTTTAAAATAAACATATTTTTGGTTGCTTTTTAAGTAGAAATAAAATCCAGAAGAAAGCTTTGATAAATTAGATGTTGTGTAAAGAGAAAGTTAATGTTGCTATTTTTTATTTTTTTAAACTGATTTAAGAAAAATAAAAACACATGAAAACTTTTGTCAGTGTTTCAGAAAACATGCTCCTGGTTTGCCAACATACAAATGAGGGTAGGTGTCAGGGCCTGAAGGGGGGAGCATAATCTCCTGAACTATACTCTCCATCAGTTTCCTGAAAAGTCAATCAAGAAACATTTCATCTAAACAAATTAGTATACTTGTTATGTAAGGGTAGTTTCAAAACAATTTCCAGGTCTAACTTATCTCTGCCTTCCTTCTTTCCAACAAATTTCTACCCTTAAATCACTATTATAAGAAAATCTGGGAGCTTGGTATTGATCATAAAATTTTAACTCAATTTCAAAGGTAAGCAAATAACCTTGTCGGTTTATAGGACAAACATGTATATATCAACCCGAAAGTGACCACTGTTAAGATATCATTTTTTTTTTTACTGTGAAGAAGGTCAATGAGGACAAATAGGAACTGAAAAAAATATATATGTGTGGGTCAAGGTACAATAAATAATCATATTTACATAGTAATGTGTGTGAGAGCTTATTTATTTACTAATGGCAATTAGAAAAATTGGATGATTATTTATTAGCATGACAAATATTTCAGAATCTTTCTTCAGCATATAAAAAGGGGTTATATTACTTCTATGATATTTTTATTTCTTAACACTGTTTTACATTTACCTTTTTGATTAAAATTAAGTTGCAGACTATAATTACAATTGGAGCAGATATAAATGATATCAATAGCCCTTGGAAAACCAGTCATTTGATGTCTATGAAAAATCATCCCATTAAATTTAAAAATACAGAAACATCCTTGTTAGCTATGATGGCATCTCTGTGGAAATCAGTAGCCTTACTGAGAAATTAGCCTATATGCACTAAGAAGCCTTTGAAGAAACTATTGCTCTGAGTGAACTTTCTCTGAATTTATAACATCCCTCTTATAGTCTACTGATATCTGAACATTGATATATATATATATTTTTAATCCTCACCCAAGGACATTTTTTCATTTTCTGTTCAGATGGAGTGGGAGGGAGGGAGAGAAAGAGAGAGAGAGAGAGAAACATCGACATGAAAGGCACACAGCGAGTGGCTGCCTTCCGCATGACCCAACCAGGGCCGGGGACAAACTGCAACCGAGGTACATGCCCTTAGCGGGAACTGAACCCGGGTCTCTCAGGACTGCAGGCCGACACTCTAACCGCTGAGCCAAACTGGCCAGGGTGAACATTGATATTTTTATCTCTGAAGGGGATCAAGAAATATTTTTTTTGATTATATGTTTTCTGGCTTGACATTTCAGTTCATCAGTTAACAAATATTTGTGCTTTACGGATGGTGTGCAAATTGTTGGGTTGTGTTTTGAGGGAATATGAAACAGTGAAAGGCTGGAGTTCAGCAAAATTTTAATGAAGTTGGAGGGTCACAGTGCCTCTAACCTTAGAAAATAAATAATACTAAGAAGAAATTATTCTGGATGGCCTCTGATTAATTACCTTATCACTGGTGGGAGTTCCAATTGCAATGAGTTCAGAGGAGAGTTTCTCTCTTCACAAGTATTAAGCTGGACTCTTAGACATGGAGGAAATTGCAGGGATCGTGAAGGGTGGGGAAAAACTTTACTTCTTAGATTTAAGCCAGCAGCTCTTCAGCAGATGGAACTGAAAGAAGACTTGTTTAGATCATACAAATTTATTCTCTAAGGAAATAGAAATCTATCATTTTTACTTCTTAGGTTTTATAATCTGTGATAATAATAATAATAGTAATAATAATAATAACAACAACAACAACAGCAGCAGCAGCAGAGAGAAAAGTAATACACACTATTGCTAGAGGATTTAATGTGCCAGACCCTGTGATGAGGGTGTATATATAATCTCATTTGAGTCACCCATAAGATTAGTATTAAGAGAAGGATGACCAAAGCAACAAGGCTTAAAACAATTTGTTTATAGTCAAAGGCACCTAAGTTTTACTCATAGTTCTTCTATTTATTGCCTGTGTGTCCTTGGAAAAGTTGCTGAACCATATAATTTTCTGTTTTCTTATCTCCAAAATACAAGTAATATTAACACCCACATCATGGTATTCATTTTAGGTGAGATAATGCATGTAAAACAATTAGCTCAGTGCCAAACCCAATACGCTTACTTAATTATATATATATATATATATATATATATATATATATATATATATATATTATTATATATATTAATCCTCCCTTTAGGGCATGCTTAGAGAGAGGAAGTGGGGGAGAGAGAGAGAAGCATTGATGTGAGACAGAAACATCAAATGGTTGCCTTCTGTATGTACCCCAACTGGGATGGAACCAGCAACCCAGGTATTTGCCCTGACCAGTATTTGAACCTGAAACTTTTTGGTACATAGGATGATGGACACTCAAGCAATTAAGTTACTCTAGATGGGCTAGCTATTAATATTTTTAATAATTATATGAGAAAAGAATTATTATCTCCTTAGAAGAGATATGGAAACTAAGAGAGAAATAAATTTCCCAGGATTATACAATTAGTAAGAGGAGAATTAGCATTTAAAAGTGTATCTGCCTTGAGAGATTGTTCTCTCAAACACTACATTATGCTATGTTTGTTTTGTTTTTTCATTCATTCAGTAAAAACAATTTTTGTACTGATTACGTGCCATGTCCAGGGCTTTGAGCAAGAAATGCAATGGTGAAAAAAACATTCTTTCTGTTCTAACAGAGGCTACAAATGAAAGGTTGAGTCTTTAATAGATATCTGAGATAAGTACTCAGAAAGAAGGAAACATGATCCCATAAAATAAAACAAACCAACTTTACTTAGATTGTGAGATTTAAAAATAATTTCCTAGAAAGGAAAAAATATAAAAGGTAAGACTAAAGAGGATGAGGAAGGACAGATCATGCAGGGCTCACAGGCGGTGAAAGGGACCTTGGTATTTTTCCTAAGGGCAAACCAAAATCACTGAATAGTTTTAAGCTGAAAGTGACCTGATCAAATTTGTTATTGGAATAATCACTACCTAGTTTAGAGAATGTTGGAAGGAGACCCAATATGGATAAAGGAATAATAGTTAGTAGACTAAATACTACTATGACGACGACGACTTGTATATTCTAATTAACTTTAAATATTGTCCAGGAAAGAAATGAGAGTAGCTTGAATAAGGGCTGGTTGCAGAGGAGGTGGTGACAAGAATAGAGGCTTGAAATACATTTGGATGATCAACTTAAAGGATTTAATGATCAATAAAAAATGAGAGGATGAGTAGGGAGGTAATAAGAAAGACTCCTAGCATTTCGGCTTATATCTCTGGAGGATAGTGGTGCAATACTCTAAAGGTGGGAGAGTACCAAGGTTTTGAAGGAAGGTAATGTGCTTAATCATGGATATGAGGACTATGGAATGCATTTGGTATTCAGGAAAAGATGTTGAGCAGACAGTTGTATGTATGGCTCAGAGGAGAGGTCTAACAGGAACTACAAAGATGGAAAGACAGAAATCATCGACATATAGATGATAATTAAGGACATGAATCTGACTGCTGAGAGAGTTAGAGGAGAATATATCTGAGCCATGAGAAACCGCAACATTAAATAGCCAGGACTAGAAGAAAGGACATAAATGAAATTTAAAAGAAAGCAGAAATGGAGTTGGGAAAACCAAGAGAGGATAATGTCATACAAATCATGAAAATAAAAGGATAATATCAGAAAGAATAGAAATGATGGTGCAGTCTACTTGTCAAATGCTGGGTAAATATCAAATATGAGGACAGAAAAATATCCATTGGATTTTGTGACATGAAGGTCTACGGTGCTATTAGTGAGCTTTCTATGTAGGAAAGGGAAGTAGAGCCAGTTAGGAGTGGATTGAGAAGTAAGGTGCTAAGAAAATGGTATAACTTAGAAAGAATTGTTCATATTTACAGTTGTACATAGTTCTTTCTAACTATCTAAAAGATTCCAGGTTAAAAAAAAAAAAAAGAGAGACTAGGATGACAAGCTAGAAGCAAATATGAAATTGAAAAATGACTGTACTTTTATGTTAGTGAGAGGGATCTAGTTGAGAGAATCTGGTTTTGAAAACAGGAAATATTGAGAAAGTTTATTATCTATAACGTTGATTATTTAAAAATTTAAAGACTGGAGATTAGCAGAGGATCTGTGTGTGAAAGGATTTCTTTGTATAAAGCTAGGCTGAAGGATTCATGTGACCCATCCCCAGAGTAGAGGCTGGGAGAGTTCTCTCCTCACCCCAGGTCCAGAAAGACATCAACGGAACTACTGGGAGTAGAGTTTCCAGATAAAATACAGGACACCCAAGCTAAATTTGAATCTCGAGTGCAGATAAACAATGAGTAATCTGTTGGTAAAAAAAAAAGTGCCAAATATTGCATGAGACAATCTTACACACAAAAAAAATACCTGTTTTTAAAAATTCAAATTTAGCTGGACATACTTTAATTTGCTTAGTCTGACAAACCCTAATCAGAAGAACTCAATGTCTTGAATTAAGGCAATACGATTTATCAGAGCCTCACACATGCCTGGGAATCTAGAGTGGGAGAAACAGGCCAGTGACCTGTTTAAGCTGGGATTAGCCTGCACAGTTTTCATTTGTCTGAGCAAATACATGCTTTCTCCCATTGCCAAGATGTAGGGCATCGACGAGGAAGACCAGTGTGTGTCCTGTGCAGGGAAATTCCAGATGAGTAAACTGGATTCAGCAGAGGAGAAGCCAAAGGTAGAAAACCAAGTTCTAGAAGCTGAAAAGGGAGTAGTAAGCAAACATCAGAATACAGTGCTTTTGTGTGGGTCAAGGAAACTGCAGGTAGCAGAGGGCAATTAGTGATACTTCTCAAGATTCCACAAGAATAGCAAGGGCTGAGAAAATCAGCGTTAACCCCACTGACCAAGAGTGTGAGACCTCCCTATGAAAGTAGGTCAGCGGGCTCCTGTCCCACTTTCCTCTGCTCTGCTCTGGCTTGGGCAGGGTCAGGAATGTTAGAAGTCAGATCAGAGAGGGAGAAGTGGAAGAATAAAGTGTAGAAGGAGAGAAGAATAATTATGCTTCACTCCATTTGCCTACATTCTGCTTTTAGTAATCCCCTGGGGGAATGTGAGGAACAAGGTTCAATTTGACTTCAGGTCTAGAATGTTGATTACTATCTGGGATTGGATAATTTTATTAATGAATTGAGACTGTTTTGTGATTTAAAGTGACTATGCAATTTTTGATTACCTAAGGATGAATGGAAAGCATGGAATCAGCTTACTTTTCATACCAACACGTGAATAAATTATCTTTTGCTGCGAAGGTACCATTTGACTAAACAGTGGGAGACATGTGTTTGCTTAACATAAAGGTTATAGATGTATATCAGTCTTTTAAGTTTTAGTAATTCAAAGGGCTTTAAATATAAATTTTGGGGTAAATTGAAAACTAATTAATTTGGCAGAGAAGACAAATGAGATGGTATCTCAAGGTCGAGGTGAAAGCCAGGAATTTTGTGTATTCTAAATTCTAAGAGCTCTGTAACCTTGTATTGTGATTTTTCTTTTTCTTTTTAAAATCCTTACTGGAGGATATTTTTCCATTGATTTTCAAATAGAGTGGGAGGAGGGAGAGAGAGAGAGAAACATCGACATGAGAGAGACACATGGATTGATTGCCTATTGCATGACCCTAACCAGGGCCAGGGATCGAACCACAACTAAGGTATGTACGTGCCCTTGACTGGAATTGAACCCACGCCTCTTTGGTCCACGGGCAGATGTTCTAACTGCTGAGCCAAACCAGCCAGGGAGTAATTTGTCTTTTAAAATTTTTATGGCGGTTCTTTCTAAGTTGTCCATATGCCTCTCAAAGCAGCAGGTATCATATCTCATTTCTTTGAATTCTCACCATCCGGCCCAGTGCTTCCCACACAGCAAGGTGGTTATGTATTGCAATTGATTAGTGTCTGCTGCTGGCCCTTGAAGGATACGAAAGAGTAGAAATGCTAAGGGAATGAAACAGATAATAAGAACTTTACAAATTCAGAAGAAAAGAGGCTGAGCCCTTAGGGCAGCTGAAAAGCTTATAAAAAGAGAGGGGCCAATGTGTGAGTTTTGGAGGACAAACAGGCCTTGGGAGGTTTTGCATCCAGGCTCTTCAGCCAGAGTGTGGACTGAGCAAATGGAAGTGTGACTCCGTGTTTTGTATTCAGGAGGCAAAGAGGAGCTTTCTTCGGATGGACCTCAGAGAGAGAACTCCACGAAGTACTCCTGAGGAAGAAAGGAAATACCTAACAATAGGTTTTAGTAATGGAAGGCGTAAGAAGTTTGAAATGTACACTTTTACTCTTGAAGATATTTGAGGAAAAAAATGATCTGTGCAAGGAAGATGTAAAATACGTGCTCCAGTGAGTTCTGACTAGAAGAAGAGAAAGGACAAAGGTTGAGAGGCAGCTGGAGTAATGGCCACTTAGAACCACGAAAAATGGGCAAGAATTTGAATAGAGCAGTGAAGTGAAAGACAAGGAATACATCTGGGAGAAGCTACAAACAAAGGAAGAAGAGACTAATGAGGTGGCAGAGAGAGGGAGGGATGGATGATGGCGGGAGAAAGGGCTTGAAACTGGGGGAAATGATGACCTCATTCACAGAAACAGGGAGAGCCAGAAAGAGGAGAGAGAAAGGTTCACATGGTACGTTTAGTTGAATAAAAAGAGAAATAAAATGTGGAAACGTAGAGGATCCTCTCTTACTTCATACAAACATATTTTGCAAATAAATTTGATTTTATACCTATGAAAACTCTTCCTCATTCAAGAAGAAAAGTACAGCTTATTTACTTCTCTAAAGGTAAATACAGCTGTCTTCTTCTGTTCTTTTGTAACACGTCTTTTGTTTATCGTTCTCACACAGCAGGCTGAGCGAGCTCCTCAGTTACATGGGTGTTATTATGTGAGAGGCTGGATTTTGTTTAAAAACACACAATTTTTTATACTTAGTCATGGATTAGAATATGGAGTCAAATACTTGAAAATGAATTAGCAGTGACTTAAACGTGACGGAAGATTTGAGTCCATTCTGCATAAAGCTCTACAATGGTATAAAATCGATTTGGAAGAGTTGCTTTTCCATCATCAGCATGGATTCCATCCCCGGATCCAAGATAATTGCTTCAATTTTTGCTACTGCCTAGACTTGGGAAAGGAGACCAAGTAAGTGGAAGATAAGTAGCAACCTTTTCAGAAGGTGAGCTGAAAGTTGCTCACATTCTATTAGTTTGGAAATTGTTATATCTAGGCGAGCATCCGATCCACAGTTTGGGGCAGGCGGGATTTGTTTCTAAAGTGACAAAGGGTCGTCCTATGTAGAAAAACCCATCTGCTTATATTTCATGTGGCATACCCTGTCTTATAGCTGTATACTTATTATTTAGGCTTTACTTTTCAATTCTTATTTTTTTATATTTTCTTATGAAACATACATGTTCTTGTAAATTTTTAATTTATTGTTATGTCTAACTGTTAAAAGATAAACTGAGACATATTAAAAAATTTTAAAGAGTATTTGAGCAAAAAAAAATTTTGAATTGGGCAGCATCCAATCTAGCTGTTCCAAAGGAGCTCTGAGGAGCTGTACAAAATGAAAGACTTTATAGGCAAAAGGGAGCAGGAACAAGGGAGTGATACCAGGCATCTAAGTGGGTTGGTTATTGCAAAGTTACTTTCCTTTAGGGGATGGCAGGGGCCTATCAGGCAGATTACTTAACTAGGGCTGATAAGGTGATTGCTGATGGACTGGTTTCAGATTCCATTTCAGGAACAACCAACACTGTAATTAAATTAGGTGTCTGGTAAGATGGAATTTAGCATAAGTGAATCTATTTTGGGCCTATTGTCTTGTTATTACAAACAGAAAGATGCCAAGGCACCCGATAATTATTTGACCAGAAAGAAGTATAAAGTTACAGCATTTGTCAAAATACGGAGGTCTTCAGATTTATTAAAAATGATCATTTTCTATTAATACCCTAGATATACGTTAATTATAAGATTTCTGTTGGTCTGAAGTACCCCTTCCCTGAGTGTTATTCATGTAAGTCAATAATATGGTTGAAGTTGGTGTGTGGCACACAGTTCTTTTGGGGGATGTTTTTTCTTAAGAAGGAAAAAAAAGAAAGCTACGAGCACAGTAGAGACAAGAGAAGTTCATCTCTCACCGCAGTCACCATTCCTCACACTTGGCCAATAGACTGATCTTCAGTCACTTGAAAATTGTTGCTCAGATGACAAGCTGAAGGAGCTGTGTGTGTGAACATATATGCTTGATTCTGGGCACATGCAGTTCTGCTTAAAAGCCCAGATGGTCAACAATCCCATGGTTTCCATGGTGGCCCATTCTTCAACCATTTCCTGAACTCTGGCACAAATAATAGGATGTATTTGTTACTCTGAGGGCTAACAGAGGCAGAAAAGAGCAATCATTGTGTCTGGAGGTCACAGACAGCAGGGAGATTAAAGAGAGGCATTTTAAAGTGGAGGAAAGGCAGGTGTATTTATTACATTCTGGCACAGGGGCCCCAGAAATGAATGGGTGGTGGTGGCTGGAAATTTGGGGGAGGTATTATAATTTCTAAATGGATAGGTGTAGGCTTAGAGAACACAGCCATGGGTTGTTTTCAAGGTGACCTCATGTGTGCTCAAAGACAAATAAAGTTTAGGGCTGTGCTTCTGGAACATTAATGTACATATGAATTGCTAAGACACCTTTTAAGAAGCAGATTCTGATTCAGTGGCTTATGTGAAGTTGAGATTGTATATTTCTAATAAATCCCCAGGTGATGCCGATGCTACTGTTCCATGGACCAGGTGACTTCTAGCAGCAAGGGTTTAGCAACATGGAATTAATCAAACCTTTGTCCTATCCATTTCCCAAGTCCCATCTCTTTCCTTCTCAGTCAGAAATGCCCAGATTTAAAAAATACCACTAACAAGTGTCACTGAGCAATTGTACAGCCTCCCCGAGGCTTAGTTTCATTACTTGAATGAGTTTTTATGAGCATTGTAGTGTTTGCTATTTCTGTCCAGCAAATATTTCTGGTTTTCTTGTTATGTGCATGGTTGGATTGTATACCTCTGCTTTTTTGAAGTTAGGTATGGCTATATATCTACTTTGGCCAATAAAACAGGGGCAAAAATGTGATATGTTACCTGTGTGATTTGCTACCTTCTTTTTCTCTCTGCCTTGATAACTGGCAATGTTCTAGCAGATGTTTCATCATGAGGACCACACACAGCAGAAACCCCAGCACACCCGTAGTGTACATATAACATGAGAATATACTTCCACTGTTTGGAGCCACTGAGATGGTGACACTGTTCATTATATTAGTAAAGCTAGCTTACACTGACTGATACAAGCATTAAATTAAAAAAAAAAATTTATTAATTAATTTTTGTTACAGATGTTTCTCCTTTTCCCCCCACTGATTCCCCTAAAAAAAGTAATATATTTGGTTATTACATGGACATTCAGATGTTTTTCTTTCTTTTCTCTTTTCCAGACTTTGAAAATCTAGCTTTTGTCATTTCTCTGTACCTGTAGGAGTAGTAAGATAATTTAGGAAATGTTGAAAACCATTGCAAACTATATTGATCCTTTTCTTGAACACCTTTTAAGTGCTTACAAAGTTTTGATTTAAAAATGCAGAACTTTCACATAAATGAAGCTTTAAGTCTGTCCAGATGTCTTCCCCCATTATCATGACTACTTTCAAGTTAGCAAGAACTGTTCCACTGAACTCTTCTCTGTTGGGTGAACTGCTTGAGAAACACAAAGATGAAGCTGGTCCACAGAATGGATACTGAGTCACATGGACAGCCAGGTTTTACAGTATTAAGTTTTATTTCTGAATTTTTATTTTCCTAGAAGAATGGCATTTTCATTATTCCTCTGGGCACCAATTTGAATTCAGCATCAACATGGCAAAGGCTTTTCTTTCTGTTCTTGAGTTTTTAGTTCTTTTAATATTTCATCGACCTTAAGAAGTACAGTGTTAACCAGAATTTCCTTGACCTTTATGCTGGGCTATAATTTAATTGTCTAGTATTTCTTCTTTTCCCTCACCTTTCTTTTGGCTCTGTAATCAGAACAAGAATCACCAGCTAATCAAAACAGAGAAATTTAAAAATAATATTTAAACCAGTCTTTCTTTGAACTTTTCTTGCACTTAGTCTCCATTATTTTCCTAGTTCTTCTTCTTTTTTTTTTTTTTTTAGGTTTTATATTGTTTTGTGTTTTATTTTATTCTATTTAAAAAAATTTTTTTTATTAATTCATTTTTGTTACAGATGTTTCTCCTTTTCCCCCCACTGATTCCCCCCTCCTCCTCCCTCCCTGCCCTTTCCCCAGTTTGTTGTCCATGTCCACTGTTCATGCATACATGCATATAAGTTCTGTGGTTTATCTTTCCCCCACCACCCCCTCTTCAGGGGATTGTCAGTCTGTACCCCACATCCACGTCTCTGGTACTACCCTGTTCCTCAGACTGTTTTGTTCATTATATTCCACAAATAAGTGAGATCATATGAAACTTGTCTTTCTCAGCTTGGCTTGTTTCACTTTGGATGATACTTTCCAGGTCCCTCCATGTAGTCTCAAAGGATAAGAAATCTTTCTTTCTTATAGCTGCATAGTACTCCATTGTATATATGTACCATAACTTTTTTATCCATTCGTGTACTGATGGACACTTGGGCTGTTTCCAGATCTTAGCTATTGTAAATAGTGCTGCTATAATTTATTTCCCCATTCATATCCTAATTCTATCTTCTAAGGGCAGAATTTTTTTCTTTATTTCTCATTTTATGTTTGTTGTTTTTTAAAAAAATGTACCACTCAGCTGTCAAAAAATGTTTTTTTTCCTTTGATTGATTTTAGAGAGAGAGGAAGTAAAATGGAGAGAAAGATAGAAACATCGATGAGAGAGAACACTGATTGGTTGCCTCCTGCATGTCCCCCACAGGGGATTGGGCCCACAGCTTGGGCAAGTGCCCTGACCAGGAATTGAACCAGCAACCTCTTGGTGCATGGGTCAACGTTCAACCACTGAGCCACACCAGACGGACTCACTCAGGTCTTTAAAAATAATATATAAGAATTTGTTTTCTTTATAAATCCTTTTCCTATATATGTCAGAGCTTTGATTTTCAAGTACAATACCTGATAAAAATTCATTCATTCTTCAATAAATATTCATTGTAGCACTCTATATGGTCCTGGCTACATAACATTAAAAAAATACAAAATCTTCCCTAGCTGGGTGCTCAGTTGGTTGGAACATCATTCCATACACCAAAAGGTTGCAGGTTCAATTCCTGGTCATGGCACATACCTAGGTTGTGGGTTCAATCCTTGGTCGGGACACATATGGGAGGCAACAAATCCATCTCTCTCATTCTCTTTCTCTCCCTTCTTCTCTTTAAAATCAATATAAACATATCCTCGGTGAGGATAAAAAAAGGAAAAAATAAAATAAAAAATTCTACTCCTACTTCTAGCGTACAGAGAGTAAGAATAAAAAA
The DNA here is from genome assembly GCF_014108415.1 of Molossus molossus. Classification (NCBI taxonomy): domain Eukaryota; kingdom Metazoa; phylum Chordata; class Mammalia; order Chiroptera; family Molossidae; genus Molossus; species Molossus molossus. The sequence goes on along the minus strand of NW_023425345.1, from coordinate 60,390,631 downwards.
AAAGTGAGCAAGAAAGTAATGTTATAGGGAACATTGAACCAGGAGAGGGGGACACGGAGTATCCTGTTGGATGGCTGCTTCTTTAAATAGGATGTACTGGGAAGGCCTTATTGACAAAGCATTTCAGCAGAAACCTGAGGTAGTGGTGAAAGGTCTGGGATATCTTGGGAAGAGCTTTCAGGCAGAGGGAATAGCAAATGTAAATGGTCACAATGCCAACAGGGATTCAGGCTAAAGATGGAATTGCCAACCTGCCATCTAACTTCAAAGGTTACCCTAGAAATCAATAATGAGGGATAAATGGAAGAGAAAAGAGGGTAGAAGATGACATGAAAGGTTTTATCACTTAGTCCTGGGAATAGACAACCTTACTTTTTAAAGTTTTATTTCATTGACGGTAGTTTAGGCACATGACTATACTTATGCACATTGGTGATTAGGAAATATAATTTAGCTTGGAGCTCAGGAAGGAAGGGATAGAGTTTAGGTGAACAGAGGAATAGACTCTGGATTCGCATAAAATATACTGTGCTTAAATCTTTACACTATTCATCGTTCAATATACATGAGCACCAAAAATACTGGATACATTTCATCAGTAGAGTTCTTATAAAAGTATATTTGTATGACTAGCCATTAGAAAGTCACATTATTGTAATAGATGAAGAATGTTTTGCTATAGTGAGCAGTGTATACACAGGGTATGATTCCCCCTGGCTGCAAACTACCTGTCAGTGATATCATGGCAGCCAAGTCCCATTGCATGTGGGGTGTCATTCACATGACTCTGTTTGGATGGTACCTTAGTGCCTCCATTTTCTTATCTGTAAAATAAGGATGAAAATAATCCATCTCATAGGACTACTGTGAGGGTTAAGTGAATTAATATATGTCAAGAATTTGGAATAACATTGGTATATGGAAAGCTCTGTTAAGTGTGAGCTGTTGCTGTTAATGCCTAGTTTATCCAAACTCTGCGATAAACTGCAAGCCCTGTGTAATTATTCAGAGTTTCCAATGAAATAGAATGAGTAGTACGGAAATTTATTATGAGAAATTGGCTCATGTGACTATGAAGGCTGAGGAGTCCCATTATGTGCCATCTGCACGCAGGAGACCCCAGAAAGCCGGTGGTATAATTCAGTACAAGTCTGCAGGCCTGAGAACTGGGGGAGCCCATGGTTTAAACTGCAGCACCCTTATGGCCGACTAAAAGCCTCTAAGAGTTTAGACTGGTCCAGCTCTGACATCCCTTCCTGGAAACAGCATGAATAAAACAGTTATCCACGTCAGTCTAAATCCCCATTCCAAAGACTGGAGATAATGAGATGAAGTGTCTGAACTCAACTAGGCAGGAAGAAAGCAAAAAGGGGTGTTTTGTTCTATTAGGATCCTCATGCCAACCCACACTGGGGAGGGCAACCTCCCTTATTGGGCTTATGGATTCAAATATTAATCTCACTAGGAAACACCCTCACTGACACACTCCAAAATAATGTTTAATCCACGCACTCCATGGCCAGTTGACACAAAACTGACCATTACATCTTTGAAGGCAAGGATTATCCCTTTAAAAAATTTATCTTTATCCCTCAACACAGTGTCTGTAAGGTACTCAATAGACATTATGAATGAATAAAAAAAAAAACTAAGCAAACAATTATATACTCTAGCATTCACCTTTTCTAAATTTCACATAGCTCGTTCCATATTTAACTATAATTGTACTTGTTACTTTGTAATTTAATTGTGATTTTTCAGTAATGAAGACAAAATATCTCTCTCTTTTCTTTTTAACTGCAGTGGGTGTTGGTGATGATGTGTTCCAATTTTCTGTCCTCTGCATTGCCAATGAGAGTATAATTGGAACAATCTTAACAGGGGAAAATTCATTATCTTGTACAGTCGACCATTCACATACTTCCCCAGCAATCCCACTCCTGTTGCCTAAGAGGATTTTTTGCACCTAATAACAGGAGACATGGAGAAAGCATTCATAACAACACCGTTCATTAGAAAAATACTTGAAGCCATCTAAATGTCTGTCAACAGAATAATGGATAAGTAATTTATTTTATATAGAGAGTAAAATAGAAGAGTGTGATACATTTCATCAGTGGTGGTCCCTGATTTTATTTATTCCTCCCTAAGTCCAGGTGTTTGATGAGTATCCTTGTATGCTGACTCCTGATTAAACCATGTGCTTTGACCAATAAGACAATAGTCAACATGATGGAAGCAGTGTTTCATTTTTTTAAAATATTTATTTATTTCTATTTTTAATTAATTAATTTATTTTTGTTACATATGTTTCTCCTCTTCCCCCCACTGACTCCCCCCTCCCCCACCCTCCTCACCCTGTCCCCAGCTTTGTTGTCCATGTCCACGGTTCATGCATACATGCATATAAGTTCTGTGGTTTATCTTTTCCCCACCACCCCCTCTTCAGGGGATTGTCAGTCTGTACCCCACCTCCACGTCTCTGGGACTACCCCATTCCTCAGACTGTTATGTTCATTATATTCCACAGATAAGTGAGATCATATGATATTTGTCTTTCTGAGCTTGGCTTGTTTCACTTAGGATAATACTTTCCAGGTCCCTCCATGTAGTCTCAAAGGATAAGAGATCTTTCTTTCTTACAGCTGCATAGTACTCCATTGTGTATATGTACCACCACTTTTTTATCCATTCGTCTATTGATGGACATTTGGGCTGTTTCCAGATCTTAGCTAAAGTAAATAGTGCTGCTATGAACATGGGGGTACATATATTCTTTCTGATTGGTGTTTCAGGCTTCTTAGGGTATATTCCTAGAAGTGGAATCACTGGGTCAAATGATAGTTCAATTATTAATTTTTTGAGGTAACACCATATTGTTTTCCATAGTGGCTGCACCAGTCTGCATTCCCACCAGCAGTGCACTAGAGTCCCTTTTCTCCACACCCTCACCAACAATTGTTTGATGATTTGTTGATGGCGGCCCTTCTGACAGGTGTGAGGTGATACCTCATTGTTGTTTTAATTTGCATCTCTCTGATGATTAGTGATGTTGACCATTTCTTCATATGTCTCTTAGTCATTTGTATGTGCTGTTTGGAGAGGTGTCTATTTAGGTCCTCTGCCCATTTTTTAATTGGGTTCTTTTTCTTCCTTTTGTTGAGTTGTATGAGCACTCTCTATATATTGGAAATTAACCCCTTATCTGATATATCATTGGCAATTATGCTCTCCCATACAGTGGGTTGCCTTTCCATTTTGATGATTGTATCTTTTACTGTGCAGAAGCTTTTGAGTTTGATGTAGTCCCATGTATTCATTTTCTTTTTTGTTTCTATTGCCTTAGGTGATATTTCAGTGAAAATTCTGCTGCATATGATGTCTGAAATTTGTTGTCTACATTTTTTTCTAGGATTTTTATGGATTCATGAGTCACATTTAAGTCTTTTATCCATTTTGTGTTTATTCTTGTGTAGCGTGTAAGTTGATGGTCTAGTTTCATTTTTTTTGCATGTGGCTGTCCAATTTTCCCAACACCATTTATTAAAGAGGCTGTCTTTACTCCACTGTATGCTCTTGCCACCTTTGTCAAATATTAATTGAGCATATTTCCTTGGGTCCATTTCTGGGTTCTCTGTTCTGTTCCACTGGCCTATATGCCTGTTCTTGTGCCATTACCAGGCTGTTTTTTTTTTTGTTTTTGTTTTTTTTTTATCCTTACCCGAGGACATTTTCCATTTTTTGTTCAGATAGAGCAGGAGGGAGAGAGAGAAAGAGAGAGAGAGAGAAACATCGACGTGAAGGGACACATCGAGTGGCTGCCACCCGCACGGCCAACCAGGGCCGGGGACAAACTGCAACCGAGGTACGTGCCCTTAGCGGGAACCGAACCCCGGTCTCTCTGTACCGCAGGCCGACGCTCCAACCGCTGAGCCAAACCGGCCAGGGCACCAGGCTGTTTTGATTACAGTGGCATTGTAGTATAACCTGAAATCTGGTATTTTGATCCTTCCAACTTTGTTCTTCCTTTTTAAGATTGCTGTGGCTATTTGAGGCCTTTTTTGGTTCCATATGAACTTTTGAAATAATTGTTCTAATTCTGTGAAGTATGCCGTTGGTATTTTGATGGGGATTGCGTTGAATCTATAGATTGCTTTGGGTAATATGGACATTTTAGTAATGTTAATTCTCCTAATCCATGAACAGGGTATGTGCTTCCACTTTTTTATATCTTCCTGTATTTCTTTTTCAATGACCTGTAGTTTTCTGCGAATAGGTCCTTTATTTCTTTGGTTAAGTGTATTCCTTGGTAAATGGGATTGTTTTCTTAGTTACTCTTTCTGTGAGTTCATCATTGATGTATAAGAATGCCATCGATTTCTTTTTTTTGGCTTATGTTTCACATTTTTATTTTTAATTAATTAATTAATTTATATATTTATTTTCAAATCTTTATTGTTGGATCTAAAATGTATTACAGATGTTCCACATTTTTCCCCCATTGACCCCCTCCTCCCCACTCCAACTCCCCTCCCACCTTTTCCTACACTATTGTCTGTGTCCATTGGTTATGCATATAAGTTCTTTGGTTTATTTCTTCCCACCCCCCCAACCCCTTTCCCTTTGAGGTTTGTCAGTCTAGCAATGAATTTGTGCTTCTTAATCCCTTCACCTTTTCACCCATTCCCCCAACCCCCTTCACAACTGGCAACCAACAAAATGTTCTCTGTATCTATGAGAATGTTTCTGTTCTTCCTGTTCATTTTGTTTGTTGATTCCATTACTGATAGATATGTATTCATTGCCATTTTGTTTGTTCATACATTTTATCTTTTTCTTCAAAAAGACCCTTCATCATTTCATATAATAACGGTTTGGTAGTGATGAACTCCTTTAACTTTTTCTTGTCTGGGAAAGTTTTTATATGTCCATCGATTCTAAATGACAGGTTTGCAGGATAGAGTAATTTTGGTTGTAGGTTCTTGGTTTTCATCACTCTGAATATTTCTTGCCACTCCCTTCTGGCCTGCAAAGTTTCTTTTGAGAAATCAGCTGACAGCCTAATGGGAACTCCCTTGTAGGTAACTAGCTGCCTTTCTCTTGCTGCTTTTAAGATTCTCTCTTTGTCTTGAACCTTTTGCATTTTGATGATGATGTGTCTTGGTGTGGGCCTCTTGGGGTTCATCTTGTTTGGGACTCTCTGTGCTTCCTGCACTTGTATGTCTGTTTCCTTCACCAAGTTAGGAAAGTTTTCTGCCATTATTGTTTCAAACAGGTTTTCGATTTCTTGTTCTCTCTCTTCTCCTTCCGGCACCCCCAAGATGCGAATGTTGGCACGCTTGAAGTTGTCCCAGAGGCTCCTTACACTATCCTCATTTTTTTGGATTCTTTTTTCTTTTTGCTGTTCTGATTGGAGATTTTTTGCTTCCTTATATTCCAAATCGATGGTTTGCTCCTTGGATTTACATACTCTATTATTGAAGCTGTGTAAATTATTCTTTATTTCAGTTAATGCCTCCTTCAATTCTAACTGTGTATCCATGATTTCTAACTGGTCTTTTTTTATGCTCTTGAGGCCCTCCCTAAGTTCACTGAGGTTCTCACTAAGTTCATTGAGCATCCTTACAAGCAGTATTTGAACTCAGTATCTGTTAGATTGCTTATCTCCCTTTCGCTTAGTTCTTTTATTGGGGTTTTGTTGTGTTCTTTCATTTGGGACCTGTTTCTTTGTATCCTCATTTTGGCTGCCTCCCTGTGTTTGTTTCTGTGTATTACTTAATGAGAGGTACGGGGTTTGCTGAGACCAGTTGCTGCTCGTTTGAAAGAATTTCGGAAAAACCTGAAGCAGGATCCAAGACCGGCCAATCCTATGGTCAAGCAAGTGGTAACAGCTTGGGTGGGCTTGAAAGTTGTGTGGGGCGGGGCCACAGGGAGTCAGCAGGGCGGGGCTACCAGTGTGAGCCAGGTTGTTGGAGTCCTAGATATGGCGGCTGTCTGCCGCCCCCGGGAAAGGCTCACCAAATGAATAAAGGCCTCTTACAGCACGTTTGTCCCCGAGAAAGCTCCCTCTCCAGCCCTCGCTCCAGTGCCAAACAGCTCAGTTCTTCCCTGTATGTCTCTGGTGCCCCTCGAGCTGCCTCCCCTCCAAGCTCAGAGGGAGAGAGTCTGATAAGTCCATGCGCGGGCCCTTTAGGGAGCTGCCTGGGGCTCCAGCCGCGTCAGCCTCCCTGAGCCTCAGTTCCTGCTGGTTTTTCCAGCCAGAAGTTATGGGGACTTTTCTTCCTGGCACTGGAACACTGAGCGGAGCACCTGGTGTGGGACGGGGACCCCTCAGTCCTCAGCAAGGCCCTTCCCAGCCGCGGGAACCTCCTGATTTTTATCACATGTGGGTGTGGGACCAGCCCGTCTCCCCGTCTCGCCGCAGCGCCGCCGCCTCTGCCACCCCTCGCGTCACCGCCCCTCCTACCAGTCTGGATGTAGCTGCTTTTTTTTTTTTTTAATTCCGTAGTTGTAGGACTTCCATCCAGCTTGCTTTCAGGTGGTTTTGAATGATGGTTGTTCTGTAGTTTAGTTGTAACTTTAATGTGGTTGTGGGAGGACGCAATACCGCGTTTACCTACACTGCCATCTTGACAGGAAGTCTCGCCATCGATTTCTTGACGTTAATTTTGTGTCCTGCTACTTTGCCAAATTCATTTATTAAGTCTAGTAAACTTTTCATGGAGTCTTTGGGGTTTTTTATGTATAGTATCATGTCATCTGCAAATAATGACAATTTCACTTCCTCCTTTCCAATTTGGATCCCTTTTATTTTTTCTTCCTGTCTGATTGCTGTGGCTAAGACTTCCAGTACTATGTTAAATAGGAGTGGCAAAAGTGGGCATCCTTGCCTTGTTCCTGTTCTTAAGGGAAATGTGTTTAGTTTTTGCCCATTGAGTATGATGTTGGCTGTAGGTTTTTCATATATGGCCTTTATTATGTCCAGATATGATCCCTCTATTCCCACTTTGCTGAGCGTTTTGATCAGAAATGGGTGCTGGATTTTGTCGAAGGCTTTTTCAGCATCTATTGATATGATCATATGGTTTTTATTTTTCATTTTATTTATGTGGTGTATCACATTTATGGATTTGCGAATATTGTACCAGCCTTGCATCCCTGGGATGAATCCCACATGGTCATGGTGGATAATTTTTTTGGTGTATTGCTGGATCTCATATGTTAGTATTTTTTTCAGGATTTTGGCATCTATTTTCATCAGGGATATTGGCCTGTAGTTTTCTTTCTTTGTTGTGTCTTTTTTTGGTTTTGGAATTAGAATTATGCTGGCTTCATAAAACGAGTTTGGAAGTCTTCCTTCTTGAAGTGTTTGAAATAGATTGAGGAGAATGGGTATTAGTTCTTCTTTGAATGTTCGGTAAAACTCCCCCATGAAGCCATCCGGGCCTGGGCTTCTGTTTGCTGGGAGAGTCATGATTACATCTTCAATTTCTTCTGTTATTATTGGTCTGTTCAAGTTTTCTATCTCTTCCTGATCCAGTTTTTGGAGAGTATGTGTTTCTAGAAATTTGTTCATTTCGCTTAGATTGTCGAATTTGTTGCAATATAATTGTTCATAGTAGTTGTTAACGATCTTTTGTATTTCTGTGGTGTCAGTTGTTATCTCTCCTCTTTCATTTCTGATTCTGTGTATTTGGGTTCCCTCTCTTTGTTTCTTGGTGAGTCTAGCTAAGGGTCCATCAATCTTGTTTATCTTTTCAAAGAACCAGCTCTTTGTTTTGTTGATTCTTTGAATTGGTTTTTGGTCTCTATGTCATTTATTTCTGCTCTGATCTTTACTATTTCCTTCCTTCTACTTGCTCTGGGGTTTTATTTTTGTTTGCTCTCTAGTTCTTTAAGTTATGAGGTTAGATAGTCTATTAGAGATTTTTCTTGTTTTTTTGAGATAGGCCTGTAGTGCTATGAACTTCCCTCTCAGAACTGCTTTTACTGCATCCCATAGATTTTGTGTTGTTGTGTCTTCATTTTTATTGGTTTCCAGGAAGTTTTTAATTTCTTCCTTGATCTCCTCGGTGACCCATTCATTGTTTAATAACATACTATTTAGCTTCCATGTGTTCAAATGTCTTTGTATGTTCTTCATGCAATTGATTTCTAGTTTCATGCTATTGTGATCTGAGAAGATGCTTGATATGATTTCAATCTTCTTGAACTTGTAGAGACTTAGTTTGTGCCCTAACATGTGGTCTATCTTTGAGAATGTCCCATGTGCACTTAGGAAGAATGTGAATTCTGTAGTTTTGGGGTGTAGTTCTCTGTTGATATCTATTAAATCCATTTGGTCTAGTGCTTCATTTAGAGTCTCTGTTTCTTTGCTAATTTTTTGTCTAGAGGATCTATCCAGTGATGTCAGCGGGGTGTTGAAGTCCCCTGCTATGATTGTATTGCTATCGATTTCTCCTTTGAAGTCCTCCAGAAGTTTTAAAATATATTTTGGTGCTCCTCTATTGGGTGCATATATGTTTATCAAGGTTATATCTTCCTGTTGGATAGATCCTTTCAATATTATGTAGTGGCCTTCTTAGTCTCTAATTATGGCCTTCATCCTGAAATCTATTTTATCAGATATGAGTATTGCTACCTGAGCTTTTTTTTTTTTTCTTTCCGTTTGCTTGGAAGATTATTTTTCATCCCTTCACTTTCAATCTTTGTGAGTCTTTTGTTGTGAGGTGGGTCTCCTGTAAACAACATATAGATGAGTCATGGTTTCTTATCCAATCAGCTACTCTGTGTCTTTTTATGGGAGCATTCAGTCCATTTACATTTAAGGTGATTATTGATATGTGCTAATTTTTTGCCATTTTTGTTTAGTGTGGTTCTATTTTTCTTCCCATTTGTCCTGGTAATTACAGCAGTCCTTTTAACATTTCTTGCAGTGCTGGTTTGGTGCTAATGTATTCCCTTAGCCTTTTTTTTTTTTTTTTTTTTTGTCTGGGAAGCTCTTTATTGGACCTTCTATTTTGAGTGATAGCTTTGCTGGGTAGAGTAGTCTTGGATTCAGATCCTTATTTTTAATGACCTTGATTTCTTCATGCCATTCACTTCTGGCCTGTAGTGTTTCTTGTGAGAAGTCAGCTTTCGCCTTATGGGGTTTCCTTTGTAGGTAACCCATTGCTTATCTCTTGCTGCTTTTAGGATTCTCTCTTTGTCTTTAAATTTTGGCAGTTTGATTACTATGTGTCTTGGTGTTGACTTGTTTGGGTTCTTCTTACTTGGGGCTCTCTGTGCTTCTTGAACTTGAATGCCTTCTTCCTTCACCAAATTAGGGAAGTTTTCTGTCACTATTTCTTTGAATATATTCTCTAACTCTTGCTTATTTCCTTCTTCTTCAGCGACTCCTCTTATGCGAATATTATTTCGTTTCCAGTTGTCCCACAGTTCTCTTACGCCATCTTCCTCTTTTTTAATAGTTTTTTCCTTTTGGTTTTCTGATTGGTTGATTTTTTCTACCCTGTCTTCTAATTCACTGATCCGGTCCTCAGCTTCCCCTACTCTGCTTTTTAGACCTTCCAATGTGTTTTTCATTTCTGATAAGTCATTCTTCATTTCTTCCTGTTTGTTTTTAATTTCCAACTCGCTGATTTTCAACATTTCAATGTCTTTACTCATGGTGCTCATATTCTTACACATGCTTTTGAGCTTCCTCAACATCATGGCTCTAAATTCTAGTTCTGTTAACTTGCTTAACTGCACCTCATTTATCTCATCTTCCGTAGAGGTGTCTTGTTCTTTCATTTGGCTTTTGTTTCTGTTTTTCACCATTTTGGTGGGCTTTGGAGTCTGCCAAATTTTCCCTGTGGGTGTTGGTGTTCTGCTGTTTGTGGCTCCCTCTCCTGGGTTTGGATGAGCCAGGGAGGACCCACCTTAAACACCACGGTCAAGTCTTAGCTTTTTTGGTTAGTGTTGCTAGTCCAGGGAATGGTAATTATTCTCTCTCTTTTTTTTTGCCTGGAGGCTATTTGTAGAGGTCACCTGAAGACCCTTGGTTTCTGAGTTGCCTGAAAAACTCCCTCAGGTGCTCAGTGTAAGAGGATTTCCCAAGGGTGGGGCAGCTTCTGGTTGTTAATGGGCCTCAATTAGCATTTCAATGGCTACCAGGTGGGGTTAAATCTCTGCGGGAGGGGCCGCCACCTCTCCCCAGGCCCCTGGGAAGGAGTAAAATGACCACAGTCCTGCATGGCTGCACTCAAGGAAAGCTCTTAGCACCCTCCAAAACCCGAGTGTCCCCACACAGTTCCAGTCCAGTCTGTCTTCCCTCTGCCAGAGCCCAAGGTGAGTGGCTGCTGCCAATTTAGCCTCTGTCTAGACTCTGTGTCGTGGAGCCGCCTGGGACTTTTAACCCGAGGGCGCTGCTTTCAGCCAAGAGCCGCTGGGGTTGTGGCACCAGCCGAGGGCGTTGCACTCAGCAGAAACCCCAGGACTAAGCCGCAGTAGCGGGACACTGCTGAGGTGGCAACAGCTTACAACAGAGTCCCCTGGTCCCCGCGAGTCCGTGCAGCACCAGCCAAAAGCTTAGCACGCAGAGTTCGCAGGACTCAGCCTTGGTAGCAGTGTCCCGTCGAGTCCCCTGGTTGCAGCCAGTCGGTGCCAGTCCGTGCTGCACCAGCAGAGGGTTTAGCAGGCAGCAGAGTTCGCAGGACTCATGCAGGGTTGCAGCTGAGGCGGCAGCAACAACTTCCTGCCAAGCCCCCTGGTCCCCGCCCAGGCCGCTGCGGACTGTGGGCTCCCGGCCCCCTTTCAAGTCCTCGCAAGCCTACCAGGATTGAGTCGGTGTCCCTTTTTATGTGGTCCTCCAAGGTGTCTTTCGGTTGCCCCTTCCTGAAGATTTGCCTTTAATTTTGTTGTAAATCCAGTTTGCTCCTGGGAGATGGTCTGTGTAGCTCCATTCACTCCGCCGCCATTTTTCCCGTCTCCTCTTCCTCTATTTCTTTTTTCAAAGACCTGTGGTTTTCTGCGAATAGGTCCTTTATTTCTTTGGTTAAGTTATTTCTAGGTAAATGGAATTGTTTTTTTTCAGTTTCTCTTTCTGTGAGTTCATCATTGGTTTATAAGAATCCCATTGATTTCTTGATGTTAATTTTGTGTCCTGCTACTTTGCCAAATTCATTTATTAAGTCTAGTAAACTTTTCATGGAGTCTTTGGGGTTTTTTATGTATAGTATCATGTCATCTGTGAATAATGAAAGAAATTTCACTTCATCCATTCCAATTTGGATCCCTTTTATTTTTTCTTCTTGTCTGATTGCTGTGGCTAAGACTTCCAGTACTATGTTAAATAGGAGTGGTGAAAGTGGGCATCCCTGTCTTGTTCCTGTTCTTAAGGGAAATGTGTTTAGTTTTTGCCCATTGAGTATGATATCGGCTGTAGGTTTTTCATATATGGTCTTTATTATGTTGAGATATGATCCCTCTATTCCCACTTTGCTGAGCATTTTTATCAGAAATGGGTGCTGGATTTTGTCAAATGCTTTTTCATATCTATTGATATGATCATATGGTTTTTATCTTTCATTTTGTTTATGTGGTGTATCACATTTATTGATTTGTGAATATTGTACCAGCCTTGCATCCCTGGAATGAATCCCACTTGGTCATGGTGAATAATTTTTTTGGTGTGTTGCTGGATCCGATTTGCTAGTATTTTGTTCAGGATTTTGGCATCTATGTTCATCAGGGATATTGGCCTGTAGAGTTCTTTCTTTGTAGTGTCTTTTTCTGGTTTTGGAATTAGAATTATACTGGTCTCATAAAACAAGTTTGGAAGTCTTCCTTCTTGAAGTGTTTGAAATAGATTGAGGAGAATGGGTATTACTTCTTCTTTGAATGTTCGGTAAAATTCCCCCATGAAGCCATCTGGGCCTGAGCTTTTGTTTGCTGGGAGAGTCATGATTACATCTTCAATTTCTTCTGTTGTTATTGGTCTGTTCAAGTTTTCTATCTCCTCCTGTTCAGTTTTGGGAGACTATGTGTTTCTAAAAATTTTTCCATTTTGCTTAGATTGTCAAATTTGTTGCTGTATTTTTGTTCATAATATATGTTAACGATCCTTTGTATTTTTGTGGTGTCAGTTATTATTTCTCCTCTTTCATTTCTGATTTTGTGTATTTGGGTTCTCTCTTTGTTTCTTGGTGAGTCTAGTAAGGGTCCATCAGTCTTGTTTATCTTTTCAAAAAACCAGCTCTTTGTTTTATTGATCCTTTGAATTTTTTTTTTTTCTTTTTTTTGGTCTCCATGTCATTTATTGTTGTTCCGATCTTTACTATTTCCTTCCTTCTACTTGCTCTCGGGTTTTCTTTTTGTTTGCTTTCTAGTTCTTTAAGTTGTGAGGTTAGATAGTTTATTAAAATTTTTTCTTGTTTATATGTGTATACCTGTAGTGCTATGAACTTCCCTCTCAGAACTCCTTTCGCTGCATCCCATAGATTTTGTGTTGTGTGTTCATCTCATTTTCATTGGTTTCCAGGAAGTTTTTAATTTCTTCCTTGATCTCCATAGTAAACCATTCATTGTTCCATAACATGCTATTTAGCTTCCATGTGTTCAAATGTCATTGCAATTGATTTCTAGTTTCATGCCATTGTGATCTGAGAAGATGCTTGATATGAATTCAGTCTTCTTGAACTTGTAGAGACTTAGTTTGTGCCCTAACATGTGGTCTATCTTTGAGAATGTCCCATGTGCACTTGAGAAGAATGTGAATTCTGCAGTTTTGGGGTGTAATTCTCTGTAGATACCTATTAAATCCATTTGGTCTAGTGCTTCATTTAGAGTGTGTATTTCCTTGTTAATTTTTTGTCTAGAAGATCTATCCAGTGTTGTCAGTGGGGTTTTGAATTACCCTGCTATGATTGTGTTGCTATTGATTTCTCCTTTGAAGTCCTCCAGAAGATTTTTAATATATTTTGGTGCTCCTCTATTGGGTGCATATATGTTTACCAAGGTTTTATCTTTCTGTTGGATAGATCCTTTCAATATTATGTAGTGGCCTTCTTTGTCTCTAGTTATGGCCTTCATTTTTAAATCTACTTTATCAGATATGAATATTGCTACCTGAGCTTTTTTTGCTTTCCGTTTGCTTGAAAGATTTTTTCCATCCCTTCACTTTCAACCCATGTGAGTCTTTTGTTGTGAGCTGTGTCTCTTGTAAAAAACATATATGAGATTCATGCTTTCTTATCTAGTCATCTGCTCTGTGTCTTTTTATTGGAGTATTCAAACCATTCACATTTAAGGTGATAATTGATATGTACTTATTTATTGCCATTTTTGTTTAGTGTGGTTCTGTTTGTCTTCCTATTTCTTCTACTAGTTTCAGCAGTCCTTTTAGCATATCTTGCAGTGCTAGTTTGTTGTTAATATATTCCCTTAGCCTTTTTTGTCTGGAAAGCTCTTTATTTGACCTTTTATTTTGAATGATAGCCTTGCTGGATAGAGTAGTCTTGGATTCAGATCCTTGTTTTTCATGACCTTGATTCCTTCATGCCACTCCTTTCTGGCCTGTAGTGTTTCTGTTCAGAAGTCAGCTGAGAGCTTTATGTGGTTTCTTTTATAGGTAACCTGTTGCTTATGTCTTGCTGCCTTTAGGATTCTCTTTGTCTTTAATTTTTGGCATTTTAATTACGTGTGTCTTGGTGTGGGCCTGCTTGGGTTCTTTTTACCTCGGGCTCTTTTTGCTTCTTGAAGTTGAATGCCTTCTTCCTTCACCAAGTTAGAAAATTTGTCTGTCACTATTTCTTCAAATATATTCTCTAATTCTTGCCATTTTCTTCCTCTTCAGGGATTCCTGTTATGTGAATGTTCCTACGTTTCCAGTTGTCCCACAGTTCTCTTAAGCTGTCATCCTGTTTTTTAATTGTTTTTTTCCTGATTGGTTGATTTTTTTCTACCCTGTCTTTTCATTCACTGATCCGGCCCTCAGCTTCCTCTACTTGGCTGTTTAGTCTTTCCAATGTGTTCTTAATTTCTGCTATGTCATCCTTCATTTCCACTTGATTGGTTTTCAGTGTTTCTATATCTTTACTCATTGTGCTGATGTCCTTACTCATGCTGTTGAACTTTTTCAAGATAATGGCTCTGAACTCTACCTCTGATAATTTGCTTAGGTGCATTTTATTCATTCTATCTTTGATAGAGTTCCGTTGTTATTTCATTTGGTATTTTCTTTCTTTGTTTCACCATTTGGGTATCTCAGTGGGTTTTGGAGCCTGCCCAATTTCCCCTGTGGATGTTGGTGTTCTGCTGTTTGTGGCTCCCTCTACTGGATTTGGATGAGCCTGGGTGGGCCCACCTTAAACACCACTGTCAAGTCTTACTTTCCTGGGTTGATTTGCAAGCCCAGGAAAGGTTCAGTTATCTTCTGGCTTTTTCCTGGTGGCTAGTAGTCTCAATTACTCATTGTCTTGAAATGTAGCACTGGTGTTCTGCATAAGAGGATTTACAGAGGATGGGATAGATGCTGGTTATTAATGAGCATCAATTTCTTTGCTTCTCCTGTGAAAGGCTGAATCTGAGGGGGGAGTTGCTGCTTTTCCCCACAGCCTGTGGAAGGAGCACACTGGCCACAGTCCTTTGTGGCCACAACTCAGCAAAAACTCTGAGTGCCCTCCAAATCCTGGGTGTCCCCACAGAGTTCTAGCCCAGTCTTCCCTCCCTCTGCCATAGGCCCCTGCTGAGTGGTTGTGGGTATTTTAGTGCTCTGTCTGACTCTCTGCACTGTGGAGCGGGCGTGGTCTTTATTTCCCAAGGGCACTGCTCACAGCTAAGACTGCTGCTCTCCCTGGGTTCCTACCCTGCCACCTTCTCGTGCCTCCGCAGATCCTACCAGCGTCCCAGGGTATATGGTCCTGTCCTGCTGCTTTTCTGTTGCTTTTTTCTGAAGATTTGTCTTTATTTTAGTTGTAATTTCCATTTGCTCCTGGGAGAACCTCTGCATAGCTTCTATTCACTTCACCTCCATTTTCACATCCTCTATGGCTATCTTGTGCGCATCTGGGTCACACAGGCCTCTCTGGTGCCCCGGCATCCTGCAGGTCCTGTGGGTAACTGAATTGTACAGTCCCTTTGGGGACCTGGCTCTATGCCTATGTTATGGGCTGCTGGGTCCCCAGGCCTCTCTGGTGCTTCAGCTCCCCACAGGCCCAGTGGGAACTAGATCACACAGTCCCTGCTGGGTCACATAGTCTTCTCTGGTGCTTCAGCACACCGCAGGTCCTGTGGGTAATTGGATGACACAGTCCCTGCTGGGTACCACAGGCCTCTCTGGTGTCCTTGCACCCTGCAGTTCCCCTCAACAGGCAGCTGGATTGCACCAGTCTCTCTACTGTTGTGGTCTACTGGATTGCACAGGCCTCTGTGGAGCCCCATGTCCCACTGCTGGCTGCCGGGGAGTGCTGCAGCCCCATGGGGCTCAACTCCTGCTCAGCTTTTGCTGTAGTTTTGGGGGATGGGTCTTAGCTGCTGGTCTGTGCTTCTGTTGCCTGGGGATGGATGTCTGCTCCCCAGCCTCTTTTGCTGGGGGTATATCTTGACTCTGATTGGGCTGCTACTGTTGTGGATAGTGCTGGGCTCTGGGCTGTCGGAGGCTTCTGAGACCAGCACCTTGGGAGCTCCACTACTGTGCACCGGTCTGTGTTGACATAGAGTGTCCACTGGTCTGATGGTGCCAGGTGCACTGGTGGGCTCAGGTTGCTGGGCCCTAGTCGCTCCCACTGCCTCCTCCCAGGGAAGACCCTGGATCTGCCCAAATTGTGGGACCTCCCTGTGGCACAGGGAGAAGCGCCCTGAAGAGCTGCTTACCGTGGTAGTTGGCTTCTCTGTCCATAGCACAGGAACCTTCTGTCCCGCGGCTCTGCACTGCTCGGGTTTGGTTGTCCAACTTCAAGTTCACTCACACTCTCTCACATACTCGCTCACTCTCTCATGCACTCACCCTCCCTTGGGTCCTGCCCTGCTGCCATCTTCCTGATCACATAAGATTAGAAGCAGTGTTTCTTCACTGGAGCTTGTTGCTCATGGAAACCCTGCAACTGCCACTATGTGAGTAAGCTCAGACCAACCTGCTGGAGATCAGTGTTCCAGTTAACCCGATCAGCCTGAGCTGACCATCATCCTGTACTCACTGCCAGCACCATACTCAGACATGTAAGAAATGCAGGCTGACAGCTGTCAGGGGCAGGGGTATGGGAGGGGGAGTCTGAGTGAAAAAGTTGAAGGGATTAAAAATTCATTGACTGACAACAGTATGGTGACTACCAGAAGAAAAGGGAGGTTGGGGGAGGCAGAAGAGGGTAAAGGTAGCGTGGATAAGTAGTGATGGAAGGAGATTGGACTTGGGGTGGTGAACACACAATACAATATACAGATAATGTATTATAGAACTGTAAACCTGAAACATATATAACGTTATTAACCACAGTCACCCCAGTAAATTTAATAAAAAAATAGTGAAGGGGATCAAAAAGGAAAAACTTTCAGTTATAAAAATAAATAAGTCATGATGTGATGAGCCGCGCTGTGACTGCAGTTGAGAATACTGTCCTACATATAGGAAAGTTGCTAAGAGTAGACCTTAAAAGTTTCTATTACAAGAAAAAAATGTGTAACTATTTTTACTGATAGACGCTAACAAGACATATTGTGGTGATTATTTCCCAGTATATACAAATATTGAATAATTATGTTGCACACCAGGAACTAATGTGATATTATATATCAATTAAAAAAATTATTCAAACCCCGGAACTTGAGCAAAAGGATCTTCCCACGCTGTACTTCATCCTGTTAATGAGGATCTTTCTAGTTCTAGGATGACTATGTTTTAGGACTGAAGGTACCTATCCCCTTGTAGATTTCTTTATTTCAGAGATGCAAATAATTAATGTTCTCTAGAAAAGATACCGTCACAGGTTAGAGGATTATTGACCAGTAGGATTAGAACCACTTTTGTCTCAAACTTAACAATTTTTCAGTATGATTTTCCTGATGATTTATTATATAGTCCTTAATTTCCCTTTAAATCAGCTTTACAATTCTGCTGTTTCTCTCATTAATGAAATAAATTGATGTTATTGAAAAAGATAACAAAATATTTTGATATTTACAATTAGTTTTTTTCCTATACATATAGATTTATGTAACAAAAACATAATTGAATAATACATGTATAATTATCAAAATATATATTTAGTGTTCTGTTTTTAGGCTATTTATAACATTAAAAATAGCAGTTGCAAAGAGCAACTTCATATATAATTTTATACATATTTGGGGCTCTTTCCTCATGGAACTAAAAAACATTAAAATATTATAAATATATTTGAAAGTATTAATGAAATTCTACTAATGGTATTCCAGAATAGGCAAAAATTTTTATTCTACCAGCAATGTAAGAGATAACTTTCCTTGTTGAACATTTGCAAACATTTGGTATTATTCTATTCATAATCTTTGCCAATTTGATTGATAAAATTAATATTTCATTATTATTTGAATTATTATTAGCTAACTTTGCAATTTTATTCAATAGTTACTTGTATGTTCACATTTCTGAATTATCTTTTAATGTATTTTTCTGTAGTTACTTTCTTTTAACAGTTTACAATACAGTTGATTGGGTTCCACCTTCCTTAATTACAATCACATTCTAGTACTGACTATAAGAAATTATACCCTCATCACCTTGATTGTACTTCAGTGTTTCTGTAGTTCTAAGCCACACATTTAAAAATGATATTTTAACTAATGATTAACCTCTTATTTTGAGTATTTGATAATTTATATAGTTCTATAATGAGTTTTATCTCTTAGAAATCTAAGTACAACTTGCGATGGCTCATTTTGATTCATTCTTAATAATTAGATAGGGCTTACTTATTTTCATAATCAAAGGGTAACTTTGAGTGTTCCTGTGTATTATCTTTTTATCTTACACAAGAATAAAACTTTGATAAAACATTTTAGAGGGAACTGTTTCTGGAAAGAAAGTTATATGTGTTTCTTCCTACGTTGATCCTGTTACTTGACCTAAGGAATTGTCAACCATAGACTCAAATCAGGGTAATCACAGAAGATGTGAAATTTAAAACTTGAAGTGAGTGGCCTGTGGTTTCAAGATGGTAGATTAGTCACAAAAGCAAGCTAAGATGGTATGGACAAACTATATTGATAGCTGAACTTGAATACAATCTTTCATTCACCTTGCAAGTTAAAGAAACTGAAGGATGTAAAGTACAAAATAGTCCCTTCGGAAGATCTTCTGTTGGGTCATTTGTTCTGTTGTGTTTCAAACTTTGTCAAATGTGTGATTGTTTCAATAAAAGGTAGCTTGCCATGCCAGGCTAAGAGGAACCAAAAGATGAATTGAAGAAGGAACTAATAAAAAAGAATAACACCAAACAGGGAAAATTCAAAGAAATTCTACTTTGAGGCTACTGAGCTATAAAGATAGAATGCAGTAAGGTAAAACATTTCCAGTGAATTATTAGCTGTGTGTCACGTGGCAATAATTTTCCATGTTTCTTTATTTTGTTTTTTGGCTCACAACCTGGGCATATGCCCCAACTGGGAATTGAACTGGTGACCTCTTGGTGCATGGATTGACGCTCAACTGAGCATGTGAATTTGTTTTGAAATCTAACTTTTTTTTCATCTTCACCCGAGTACACTTTTGTATTCATCTTTAAATTGAGCGAGAGGGAGAGAGGGAGGAACAGAGAGGAACATCGATGTGAGAGAGATAACTGGCTGCCACACAACCCCAACCGAGGCCAGGGACAATCTGCAACCAAGGTACAAAGCCTTAGCAGGAACCAAACTCTGGTCGCTCTGGACCACGGTCCAATGCTCTAAATGCTGAGCCAAACCAGCCAGTGTTGAAATCTAACTTCAAAAAATCACTTTTGTTCTCTCTTCTGGATAAAACTTTCTGGATGAATTCATACTTCTCACTGTTAACACTGTAAAAGGACAGTGAGCACATTTGATGAGATGTGTACAGGTGGTCAGGATAGGGGCCTCAAGCTTTTGGCTACAGCACGTCAACCATTAGGTTGGGGCTGCCATAACAAACATGCTCACACAGCACATTTTTCATAATATGCATCTTTCCTGAGTTTAAGCCTGAAGGCAATTGAGAGTGCATGAAAACAGAATTTATTTCTATATTTAGAAAGGCCATCAAATTAATGCTAGAAGACTCTCCTGCACGCCCTCGCTCCCACCTCCATAGGCATATATGTTCCAAAACATTATCCCTAGAGGTTTTATTTAGGACAATATTTTGACTTCTTAGACTACCATTATGTCATTATTCCTAGTGTAGTAATATGTAGAAATAGTATTAAAATGGATTTAGCTAATCAGGAAATAGAGTCTACACATTAGAATAGTTCTTAAAGATATAAAAGATAATAACTTGACACGTGAAAAACTGTTTTAAGAACATTGCATAGTAGCATAATTAAATACAATTGAAATTTGTCCTGAATCTGCCTATCAAAAGTATTTGTTTGAAAATCATGTCCTTTATATCTCTCTGAATATGCAGCAAGTTCTTTTCAATCAGTAATACAATAGATGGTTATTGTACTCCTCACGGAAACCTTTGGTGTTCATTAGGATTTCATTATAGAATTAAGGAGGGAATGGAGAAAAGAAATTGCCTTTTGTCAAAAAAATTTACCATGTAGTTTTCTTCAGGAGACTGATTGCTACAGAGAGAAGGGGGAAGATAATGTGATTTGTTAATGATAACCAAACAATATTGTGGACAACCTCATTATTAGTATCATTCATTAGGTTGTCATTATTCAATGCTAAGAATACTTCGTACTTTCATTGTTACTCACATTCTCAGAGAATCTGACACTTTTTATTCCTACAGCCCCTCCACCTTTCAGCTGAAACAACCACTTGTGAAGAATAAGCAACTGCAATTAAATTAAATAACCACAAATAAATATTTGCTTAAACACATACACACACACAGAGAGAAGTTTTTCCTCTGAAAACCTATGGTGCTCTGATAGCTTGGTAATTGCCAGTTAGATCTGGGGGGTGAGTTCAGAAACCGGCATCAGTCATCCTTTTCCATCATAAAAGATTTATAATTTGTAAGTTATGGTTTTTGCTGGCAAAGGTTTATTTTGTGAATCTATGGATATCATCTAGATAGCAAATCCTCAAAATAAATGCTTTGTAAAATGTAATCTGTGATTGTTTCCATTTGTTTGCTAACCTTCCTAATGCCGCGACCCTTTAATACAGTTCCTCATGTTGTGGTGACCCTCAACCATAACATTATTTTCGTTGCTACTTCATAACTGTAATTTTGCTACTGTTATGTCTTAGGTGACCCTGTGAAAGGGTTGTTTGACCCCAAAGGGATCGCGACTCACAGGTTGAGAACTCTTGGTTTAGAGTATGAGCCTAGAACAATAGACCCCAAAGCTATGTGATCTTAAGAATTACCTGGAGAAATTAGGAATATATAAATATTAATATGAGAGAGAGTCTATTATTCCTCCCACCAATAAATTTTGCATTCCTGCCCATGACCATGTGCCTTGCAGGGCTTCTGGTGGGGGAGCATACATCCCCTCTCCATTGAAGATGGGTTTGGCCAGGTGACATGAATTGCACAATGGCTTATGAGTAATACTGAGCAAAACGTTTATGAATCACAACATGCCTTTGCCATCTTGTTTACTCTTTTCTTTCACAATGAAATCAGTTTGGTCAAAATAGAGCTGCATTTTTTGTCTGGGTCCTAGACATCATGGAGCAGAGACAAGCAGTCTCTCCAGTGCCTTTTCTGACTTTCTGACAAAAGTGGCTGTTTTATGCCATTAAATTGAAGAGTGACTTGTTTTTTAGCAATAGATATCAGATTATTAATTCACTTATATGTAGCATTAAGCAAGTATCTTTAATTTGAAATATGTTGTTTTTTATAAAAATTATATTTAGAAATTGTCAACTAGCTATACACACTGCAAAAGTATAACAATATATTTTCAAAGCAATCAGCAGACACTATAATACAAGCTTCAAAATACTGATTATTTTGAACAGCTAAAAGAATGTGAAAATAAATGCGAAGTAAAAAGCAAGTACACAGACACTCACCAAAAAAATAACCCTAATATCCTTACAAATGATAAAGTATCAGCAACAACTACTTACTTTTAACCTCAGGTTATTTATTGTCTTTACCTTGGCAGTATATTTTCCCAATAATCCCATTTTCCAGTATTTTGCATTCAATATACTGTTTCTAATCTAGATATGATTTACATAAAAACTTCTGAGTTAAAAAGTGGTCAACAAAGTCAAACCTTACACTGTCCAAGTTAAATAGTTTCAGAAAATGTGATTCTCGGGAAGAAAATTTATAATTATATTGTAGTTTTAAAATGGTGAGTTTTGGAAATTGATACAATGAAATTATTTTAGGTTTGCTATGTGTCTTAATGTGTCTGCATGTGTAAGATGAGGAAAAGAACTGTAAGTAATGACAGGTTATTTATTCTGCACATGTGATAATGTTCTGGTTTTTTTTTTTCATTTATTGTTTTGTAGCTCTATTAATATTTATTCTGAACATTAGGTTAGGCTTTGTGTTTCAATTTGGGCAAATGACAACTCTAAAAGGTAGAGTATTACTATTGTTGGGCATTTTATTGAGTGGAACAGCAATGTATTATTGGTTTCCTGGTAGATATATATCTTTTTAAAAACATCTGCTCTTTGTATTTTCTAGAAATATTTGGAAAAAATACCACCACAAAGTAAATCATTATGCTTGCTATACAGTGAATACTTGATCAGATACCATCTTTAAAATATCAGAATAGCCCTGGCTGGTTTGTCTCGGTGGTTAGAACGATGGTCCACGGACCAAAAAGTTGTGGATTTGATTCTGGTCAAGGGCATATACCTCGGCTGCGGTTCATCCCCGGTCCTGGTTGGAGTGGTGCAGGAGGGTGGGAGGCAACCAGTCGATGTGTCCCTCTCACATCAATGTCTCTCTCTCTCTCTCTCCTTCTCACTCCCCACCCCCAACTCTATCTGAAGATAAATAGAAAGATATCCTTGGGTGAGGATTAAAAAATTTTTAACAAAAATTGGAATAACTACTTTATAATGCTCTAATTAACAGTGTATTACTCCAACTGTGTTATAAAGTTTACATTGACTGTAGTTGAAACAAAGAGAATTATAACTTGTATTTTTATGTTATGAAGATTTAAAATATCACAAATGGTATTTGGGGGAAAGAGGTTATTCCCAAAGCTACAGATTTGCTTTTTATCTTGTCAAATAAACTATATTCTCTTTACAGAACCTATTTTATATTCTTATGGCTCTTTTACTAAAAGAAAACTGAAATTTTGATTTTTTTTGTAAACCATAATGTCTATAGCTAAAATTCTAAAGGCACAATATGTTTCAAAAAGCAATATGTACAATTAGTTATTATTACTGAAGTAAAATTCTAATAATCTATTCTGTCAATAACATGATTTGATAATATTTTCAATTTTTAAGTAGAGTTTATTCAAATTTTTTGAAAATAAAGTATTATAAATAAAATGTTTTAACCAAGATTACAAACATGGCTATAACTTATAATTTTTAAAAAAGAAAATTAAAATAATACAGCAAAAATTCCACTGAAAGTAAATTCAGGTATGTTATATATTAAATATTAAAAAACTGAATGCTTCTGTTTTTTTATTTTGATATGAATAGTTTATAAAAGTAATATGATCACTAGAAAGATATTCGAAAAACAAGTGCCAAGTAATATTCAGAATTCTACCACCATGGAATTTGTTATATTCTGCTTAAGTTTATTCTATACATAGAGCATTATTTAAGTAATTCCAATTTTTAAGTTAAAATTGTATTATATGTTTAACATTTTGCTTCTTTTTTTTTTAAATTATTATTTCACCGAGCTTTATATTTTAAGTTTTTTTCTATGTCACTGAAAAGAGTTTATTAACCATCACTTTTAAAGGCTGGGCTTGAGGTTAGGGTTTGGTGTCTGGTTTCCCCCACTCATGTAGCTGCCCCTTCAGAATTCTTTACCAAGTCAGAAAATACATGAGAGTCATTTTTAAAAAGTGAAAAGTACGGCTTCCATCAAGAGCCAGCCAATACCAACTATAAGACACTGGAGAAAGTTAAAGAATGAGTTTTTTGCTTAAAGAAAATGAGAGCTCTCCTCCCTCCTACACTTTATCATTCAAATTTCAGAAAACAGAGGCCCTGCCAGATAGTGAAATAGGTGATATTTGCTGAGATGGGAAACTAGTTCAAAAAGTTAACAGATCACAAAAGCCAAATGGCACATAGGGTGCCAATTCAGAGATCAGCAATAGTAGGAAGCCATCATACTCTTTTGCGATAGAGAAACAAAAGATATCACCAGAATTCAAGAGCAGAAATTGCATCAAAAATAAATAACGCTTAGTGGCAACTGGACTCCATGAAGGAGACACGATTTCTAGGGAATCACCAGAAGCAGAATGTCCCGAAGACAGACGTAGCCTAGCTTCTTTCTCTTTCCCACCACTCAATCTTCCCCAGGAACTTCCAATTTTGAATGTATTCAGAAGCCAGTTTTGATGGGAAAGGCAGTGAGTGTTCTTTACCTGGACGGGGAACCCTGAAGTTTAGAATCCTTAGTAGTCATGCCTTTTTCTGTCTACAGTCTTTCATTAAATTTTCCTAGTGGATTAGAAGTACTAGAGTTACCCTAATGAATACCCTGAGATTCAGATATAAACTTTCCTCTTATCCCATTGTGCAGTAGCAACTTTATTTCTCCTTGGTAATAGAATTACTCACAGGATTAATTACCCTAGCCTTGCAGCATAATTGTTTCTTTTTCTTTTAGCCTGTTGGTCATGTAGCAAGGGGAGTCCAAAATGGCTGTCTCAATTTCCAATTCAATGAAAACATTATGATCCCTGGTGAAAGTCTTTCTTCCTTGAGAATTAAGATTTCTGAGCCAGACCCGGCAGGTGTGGCTCAGTGGTTGAGCATCGACCCCTGCACCAAGATGTTGCCGGTTCAATTCCTGGTCAGGGCACATGCCCAGGTTGTGGGCCAGATACCCCCAGTGGGTGGTGTGCAGGAGGCTGCCAATTGATGTTCTCATTGATATTTCTATCTCTCTCTCCCCCTCTCCCTTCGTTTCTCTCTAAAATCAATAAAGAAAAAAAATAAAAATAAAAAAAAAAAGATTTCTGAGCCAGTCGAGCTCAACATAACACAGATGAGAATCTAGAACACTTCAAATTCGTCAATAGGTCCACTTGTGAAAGGAGTCACTCCTACTTTCAACCCTTGTTTCCCAGAACTTTATGCTCTGCCTATGGGAGAAGCTGTACCAAACATTTATTGATGAATTAAACTCTATATCTAATAGGAAAACACTCCAATTTTACAGTGTTTTCACTGCACTGCAATGGTTTTCAAAATTTATTCCATTCTATCAGGTCATCTATCTTGGGCAATGAGATATTTGGTGAGATCAGCAAATGCCACTGATGCTCCATGCTACATTTCATGTGTACGAAGCAATATTTGTATAGTGCTCTTCGATGGTAAATAGAGCATTTCATAAGTCCATGAGTGGTGATGCTGGCAGAAACATGGAAGGCAGCAAAAGCAAATCTGTACCCCGAATAGGTGTTTTTCCAGGAAGAAACTAACACTGCTCCTCCCAGGAAAAAGTTTCCAAAGTTAGCAAGTTGCCATCAGGTGGTGGCTGGTTCCCTGGGAAATAATGCCATTGCGTGAGGTAAGACAGGTATGGACCTCTGCTTTTAGCAGGCCGCAGACTCAACGGTGGTGGAAAACAAATCAGCTCTGGTGAGAAGTGCCCTGCATTTCTGTGGCATTGCTATTTTGTCTGTGGCCCACTGAGCAACCACCGAGGTGACTGGTAATGCAGCTGATTGAATGTTCCTTATTGAGAAACTGCTCAGCACTGGATATTGTTTAGTGGTCAACAGTCCATGAATAGGTATAACTCAATTTTGACCATTTTTCTTTCCAGGCAAAAATGACATACAGATTTACTGCTTCAGATCTGCTTATGTGAGGTGAAGTAGGGGGCTTCCTTTACTATTGTCTTTCTGGATCATCCCTGAGTTGGGATGTAAGTCAGAGGCATACCACTTTAAACTGGTGCCAGCTAATACGGCAAAGGTATTTGCAAATGTCAGTTTTGTTTTGTTTTTCTCTTACTTGTCATAGGGAACTCTCATGTGGTCATAAATATGAGCTCAAAGGTGGCAACAATGAAGTTGGGAATAATGGTGGGACTCTGAGACACTTTCTCATGCCAATTACCTGTGCCTTTCAGTCCTGTACAGCACTCATCCCATACATAACACTTCTGTCTTGTTGGATGTGCCTATGAGTGAGCAGTCTTGTGGAGTAATGGATTGAACAACTCCCAGTTCAGCGTGGGTAGCCCAGGTCTTATGTCACCTGGTATTCTTTGGACAACTGTTTGGTCTTTATAAGGGTCCAGTACCCATCCAAAGCTATTTCTCAAAAGGAATATCCAGTTTTGAACTACTATGAATAAGCTTTCTAGGAATGTTCTCATGCATGTCTTTTTATAAATTCATTTCTATTGAGAACATTCTTGGCAGTACAGTTGACGGATCCTAGAATATACATGTACTCAGCTTTAGTTTTTCTATTGTTGTTAACACTCCAAAAGTTTGACAACTGTCTGTTTCAATCTCCGGTTTCTCTTTTACTGTTGATATTGTGTCAGACTGTATTTTCCCAGTGTGGCCACAACAATACCTACCATACCATATGCTCTCTACAATATGACTTGACTACCCTCACATCAAACAGTGGAATGATGCCCTAGCCGGGTGGCTCAGTTGGTTGGAGCATAGTCTGGTGCACCAAAAGGTTGTGGTTTCCCCAGTCGGGGGAGCATACGGGAGGCAACCAATCAATGTTTCTCTCTCATGTTGATGTTTCTCTCTTCCCTTCCTCTTTCTCTAAAATCACTAAAAAACATATCATCAGGTGAAGATTTAAAAACAAAACAAAATGTAAAAATGGTGGAATCTGTATCCCTTCCTATTGAATTTGGGCAGGCCTATGACTATGTCAAAACAGAGAATGGGAAAAAATGGAGCTATGTGATTTCTGAAACCAGACCACAGACGTTAATGGAGAGCCTGCCTTACCTGGTAGGCCACCTGATTTTTAGCTCTGAATCTCCATGTGAAGAAGTCCAAGTACATGAGGCTTCTACACAGAGGGGTTAACAGAGAGCACTAGCTGAGGCCCCAGTCACAAGTCAGATGTGGTGAGAGAGAGTCTAGATGCTACCTGCCCCAGCCAATGAGCCCTGGTCAGCTGTTCATTCTTCTCAATGAGGACTTTTACGTCCCTAAATTTATGAATGGTTTGTGCAAGAGCAATAGTAACTGAAATATTTATATTTTAACTCATTAATCCATTTGTAATTTAATTGTATGGTTGAGATAGTCATGTTCTTATTCTACATAATGATATTGTTGACCTCAACTATTGAAAATACTTTCCTATAATAAATTTGTATTTTCAATTTCTCCTTCCAGGTATAAAACAGTATTTTAGTGTTCTATTAATAATTTATATGTCTATATGTATTTAAGTATCATACTGCAAAATAACAATTTTTATTACACATTTTAAGCAAAAATTACTTTACCTTCATTGTTTATTTATTTTTAGAAGTTTTTGTTTGTTTTTTTGTCACTGTATTTGTTCATTCTTCCAAGTGAATCAGAGATCTCATTTTGACCAATCAAGTTTGGTTTCCAGAATGTCAGAAATACTTTGTTTACAACAATAAAGCATTAGAGCCATTATGTGAGCTTTAAAAATAATTAAAATTTTTTTTTCTTTATTGATTTTAGAGAGAGAGGAAGGGAGAAGGAGATAGAGATAGAAACATTGATGAGAAAGAACATCGATTGGCCACCTCCTGCATGCTCCTCCCCAACTGGGGATCGGGTGCACAACCTGGGCATGTGCCCTGACCGGGAATCAAACCAACGACATCTTGGTGCGTGGGTTGATGCTCAACCACTGAGCCACACCGGCTGGGCAAAATAATTTTTGAATAAGTAATGAATCTAAGAATAATGTAATTTATACTGTTAGTCCAGTGAGTGCAATATCCTGCTTATTTTCTATGGTTGTACAGAATGAGAGAGTCACCAGAGTTAGATTAAGTGACCTCTAAGGTTTTTTTCAACTCCAAAATTTTAAATTGATGTAAATTTCCCTGCCACAAATAAGAGTTTCATATTCACAATACACAGTTGTAAGACGGGAATAAGGTCATTCTACATTTGCAAATGGTGGAAGATCCTCAGTCCTGGGTTTTGCTTCTCTAGTAGAGGTCACCCTTCTATGCTTACTTTCACACTTGTGATTTCTAAACTTGTGTGAAAACTAGGCTGAGGGGATAGTAAGCAATTAACTCTGAGTGAAAAGTCCCTTTCAATGGCATGTATTTGCTTTTAGTTTAATCTTTATACTGCTGTAAAAATGCATATGTATATTCTTGTAGTTGGTTGATGTAATTATCGTACTCAAGTGTTAGATTTTGTAATTTTTTTTTTTTTAGGATGTGTTATTCACAACTTTGTAATCAAAAGTACCAATTCACATGGGCCGCAGAGAAGAAGAACCCCTATACTGATCCATAAATTCTTCACTTCTATGTGTGCAGTTAATTTATTTCATGAAAATCACAGATTTCTCAGTTCACTGTCCATTTACACTCAAGGTAAGAGTATAAAGGTCAGTAAGGAATGGTTAATGACCAGAAAAGCTGCAAACTAGGGGAATTCAGGAAGTGTGAAATTGTACATTTTCATTCTGCCTGGGAAAATTTATATCCTGTTAAGTCTGATATTTAAAAAACATACCAAAGTTTGGCAAAATGCTCCAATTTCCCAGTACATGAAATGTGATATTCTATCTAGTAGACTTTTGCCTAGCACTTTTTTAAGGTATAAAGAAACATATAATTCACAGGAATCAGCCACGATAGTACAATGTTGGATGATAGAGAGCTTTTGAATATATAAAGTTTAGCATTTCCCAAATTGGGTTTAAACAGGCTTCTCTTAGGAACACTTTCTGCCTTACAGTATTTATTACCTTGAATAATGTGACAGAAAGAAATGGAACAAAGGAAGTGATTTTTACTAAATAAAAGAAGCTATCAACACTCAAAAGATAAACTATCCATATTTTAAAAAGAATACAGAGCACTAGAAAATCCTGGTGTCTTCACGACAATTTGGGGAAGCAGTTTTTATTTGCTCCCTGCAAAGCAAGCCCACACATTCAGTTTTATGGCTCAAGTATCCACAGCTAGATGTCGAAAAATTGTCAGAATCTACAAAAACGATCTTACTTTTGTTAGTTCTGCCCAAACAAGCAGGGAGGCCAAACTCCCCAAGCGCAGCTTCTCGGTACAGACAGGAACAGTAAATAAGAGTGGCTGTTTGAGAAACTAAGGCAAAGCTGCAAACTCCGTGGGGCCCAGGGGATCTGTAGGAGCTGTCATGATTCACTGTGCTCTGATGAAACAGGAAGCCTAAATCACTGTCATGGAGCTTCCAGGAAAATCAGCTGCTGGCTTTTTTTCTCTTGGGAGGAGGTGTTGGTTTTACCCTGAACCCTTAAATCTGTAAGTGGCCAAAGATTACTATTTCATAGAGGAAAAACAGTAAGGAGAAGAACTATATTTTTAGAAGCTGGAGGACAAAAGAAGAAACATTGTTGAAAATTGTTTCCCTGCTTCTAACCCATTTTTTATCCTAATTGAAATTTTGGTCTTCTTTTCTGACCCAAAATAGATTTATTAGATTTCCTCATCAAGGAAAAGATAAAAGCTTGTAGGGTTAGTAGAGAGCAAATATAGATGCAAAATAAAATTAAGGAAATGAAGACCAACAGATTCAAGTGCCTCTCTCTGCATATCACTTGCTTGTCTAAAATAGCAAATAGTGGCCCCTTTTTATGCCATAAAGACAACTTTAAGATATTAAAGTCTCTTACTTTAACAGCTGTTTTCTTATTGTTGAAAACAAAAATGAAGAATTACAACAGAGTTAGGTTAGGTAGCCTTTAAGGTTCTTTCCAACTATAAAGTCCTACATTGATATAGAGTGAAATTCCCTTATAATATTATGCATATAAGATATACACATATTATTACATTATACTTTTGTTCTGCAAAGTCCTGTTTACTTTTAATGCTAAGTTGCTCACTGCACTGGACATCAGAGAACTGTGACTTTGTGACCTAGAACCTCTGTGGTTAATTTTGCAAACATACAGTCTAGATTATAAAGTGTTTAAATAGGCTGACTCTTCACTGTATAGCTATCACTCCTGTTACGACTTCTGAGTGTATTACGTTGCTTACAGAAACAGAACGTCCAGAAGTAACAAGCTATAATGTATTAGAAGCCATGTAAATCAGCATGTATGTATCAATTTCCAATATGATTTCAGAGTATTGCTGTGAATTTCTATGTGGTATCTCATAATAGGTATCTGTGGAAGTCAATATTCATAAAATAAATAATTCAGGAATGCTAAAAAGTATTATGCACTTAGACAAATAACCAGTAAAAGTTCAGACATCAGAGAAAGCAGTAGTAATCAATGTCACTTATGACATCATCTCCCTCATGGAGATATTCACTGCTTTTCAGTTCATTGAATAAACTCTTTGGGGTTTAGCTTCATTAACATAAGTTGTCATAAGAGCACTTATCTCAACCTAAATTGGAAAAATGGAAATGCTCAAATTAAACTCATATTTAACATATGAAACTCCCAGACAGCACCCCCTTGACAGTGAATATAATTCAAATATATTATATTTTTTTATGTATAGTAGAGCTTTCAACTCTCTGTCCCAAATTCTTGAAAATGAATCATTTTATTTTTGCCCCTGCAATTTAAATGATTCAGTGAAGAGTAAATCTTGTGTTTTTTTCTAACTTTTCTCAATAAAATGAAATTTCCTTTATTGGTCAAGAGGCTCCTAAAAATACTCTCTCCAAAAGGTTTTATTTTTTTATTATTATTTTTTTTACCATCTATAATTTATATTTATTTATTTATTATTAATTTGTTTTCATTACAAATCTCTCTCATTTTTTCCCCCATTGACACCTTCCTCCTCTTTCCCCCCACCCCATCCCCAGTTTTGTTGTCTATGTTCATTGGTCATGCATACAGGCATGTAAGTTCTGTGGTTTATCCCCCCCCAACCCTCCCTCCTCTGAGGCTTGTCAGTCTGTACCCCACCGCTATGTTTCTGGATTAGTTTTGTACATCAGTTTGTTTAGTACACTATATTCCACAAATAAGTGAGATCATGTGATACTTGTATTTCTCTGCTTGGCTTGTTTCGCTTAGCATAATACTCTCCAGGTCCTTCCATGCCATCTCAAAGGATAAGAGATCTTTCTTTCTTATAGCTGCATAGTACTCCATTGTGTATATGTACCACTGCTTTTTCATCCATTTGTCTACTGAAGGTCATTTGGGCTGTTTCCAGATCTTAGCTATTGTAAATAGTGTGGCTACAAACATGGGGGTATATATATTCTTTCTGATTGGTGTTTCAAGTTTCTTAGGGTATATTACTATTTTATTGAGAAAAAAAAAAAAAAGATAACTTAATGTTTATCTTTTAAATGTAATGGTTACTTTTCACGAGATGAATCATCCTTTAAAATGAATCTACCTTTCTTGAAACACACAATTTTATTTCAACCAATTGTGATTCTAACTCCAGGAGCTATGAGCCTCACTTAGTAGGTTAAGACTTGGGCATGAGTTGCCTGTTGTCTAGGGCAGTGTTGCCTCCCAGGAGCATGAGCTTCTGATACTGTAGCAACCTTCCTCATGTTTGCCATCCTTCCCTCATACTTTTCCCTTACTTTTATATTAATTTTGCATCATCCTCTTCAGCAGTATCTAGAAAATTCCTTCGATTCTAGGGACAATGTTATTCACTAAAAAACCTACTTTCAGAGGAAAACTCCTTATCTCAATGGGGCTATAATAGACACCCCAAACAATTTTTTTTCCTTAGGTCTAAGTATAGCCCATCATCTTTAGCTCCCTACATAGTTACAATAGTTGTGACTCTAGAACAGTAAAAGCCACGAGGAAAACATTTGAAAACTACATAGTTTAAATAATTTCTCTATTGTTTTACCCATGTTATCTTTCTACGTGCAATTGCCACAGTCCATACTTCAATGTCTAGGGGATACATTTTGTAACAGCATGATGCTGTCATTTCTGTAGATTGCCCTCCTGATCCTATTTTTGTAAAAAGGATGCAGTAAGAGTGATTACTTTATTTTTATTTGCTATACTGAAAAGCCTATATAGTTTCATCTTTATGAGTGTATCAAAATAATATATTTACTAAAAAATAATGTTATAGTGGACAACAAAATAACCCTTTCATTTCATTTACTAAAGGATAATAACATTCTTAAATCATAATATATTAGGACAAAAAACAACTAAAAAGGTCAAATCATTAATAAGTGTCTAAATTAGGAAAGAATAATAAGGATGCTCATAAATGATGATTCTGTTTGTGTATTTTATATTGATGTAAAACTATCTATTTTCATTAAAATACACCAAATTGATCAGGATCATTAGCAGCTCTAAAAATGAAAATGCACCCAATCTTTGCAGATGCTTTACAATTTCACTGCCTGGCATCTCAAAGCAGAAATTTTGATTATCCACCACTTTCATACCTAACCTCTGTAATGAACACACTGGTAACACTTTCACAAAGATTTATCTTTAAAAATAGACATGTAGGTTGAACCCTGACCAATAAGTTCACTAATTGTTTTACCCTAGTGCAACTATTAGTCAGGATTAAATATTTAGCAGTTCCATCTTTTTAAGTCTGTTTCCTAATGCTTCTATAGGGACATTAGTGAAGTCATGGATGGCTTTTGGTGAGGAAGGAAATCATTGAGTCACTCAGGGTTCTATTATATGACAGTAGGATGTGGACGTGGTTAGGAAGAAGCATTAGCTCTTTTGTAGAGTGAAGGGTGGGGAGTAGAATGTTTGCTCCCCTGGGAAAATTATTGTAGCAAGTTTCAAAGGAATTGGCCGATGGAATATGAGTATATTAATTAAATACATTTGTGTATATTTTCCTGAAGTAGATTTTTTCTATATAATAAAATATAAAAAAAACTCCGTTAGCTATTTATAAATAGTAATAATGATGAAATAAAACTCCAATATAGATTAAAGTCAGTGTCTCATTTAGTTACTGTGCTGTCAAGATTAGAGAACATTGAAGATGACATGTTTTAATATGAATCACATTTCTGGAAAATGTCTCCCTCCCCCCTTAAAAGATAGAGTATGTTTATTAATACTTTTTAAAGAACTAGGTAAAATTGTAAAGTTCATATGGATACCATAATACTGTAGAGTCACTCAAAATATCTGCTGATTCTTGTAAGCTCTTTTCTGATGGTGGGGCCAAGACTTACAAGGCTCTTCATCTTTTCTGTTCTGAGAAAAATGTTTAGGTTTCACTTGCTATTCAAGAAGAGAAGAAAAAAAATTAATTTTATTTTTTATTTATTACCAAATGACAAAATTGGGAACGTGCCACTTTTATTCTTCGAGAAGTGAGACTATTGTCATGTAGCATGCACTTCCTTTAGAGATACGTCAACATGCTGACATAACATACACTTTAAAAATGTTTCTTAACGCACTGCAGTGACATATTTAATCTACATGCATTATTTACACAGAATATTGTAATGATGTAGGTTAAAAACAATTAGTCTGTGTAGGTTATTCCACTAATGTGCATTTTCCCAGGGAGAGGTTTAGCAAATTGACTGATTCTTTTGTGCTATTTTGTTTGAATCATATTGCCTTCTATTTTGTGTCTTTAATGAGTCATTGATAAGCAAAGAGCAAGCTGAGTCACAACTGCAACAAATGTAAGCTTTATGAATTCATAGCATACTTGTGAGTTGGAGACCTTAAAGCCCTTTCACCTCTCTTACAGATTTTTTGAGAATAAAGTAATTGTTCCTGGAATTTGGGAGGCTATTGATTGAAAGCTCTGGGAAATCACCCCAGGTGTGCTGAGACTGAAAAGGCACATAGAGAATGAGCTTTTGGGCTTTATCTATTAGCTTTGCAATGTTACGCAAGCAAAAGGATTGGAAAGAGAGAGCACTGTTTCATCCATTTAGGTTGATAAAGATTTTCAATTTATCCTACTTTCATTTTTAGATTTTTACCAAATGAGAATTTTTTAGAGATTACCACTCTCTATATAAGGAAAATGGGGTTGTTTTCTTATGGGAATTAAACAGAAGCACTTTAAGATGACCTGCTAATTTAAGGACATATAATATGGTGAATTTTCTTTGATTTAAAGAAAAATTCTTCCTTACCCCCAAACAGAAGGATTGACTCATTATTTGATGCAGTCCTGGGCTGCTGCAGACATGTCGTTTCATAAGACATTTAAATAAAAATCAGTGAAGAGCTAGGGTCTTAAATATGGAAACGCCACAGTCTTTTGTGTTGAGTTGTTATTATAAAAGCAGGTTGTCATTTTCTAAAAGTAAAATTTAGTAAATGGACTAAATTATTTTCTTTGATGAAATTCAGGTGAAGAAATTATAATAAGCATTCTTTGACATTGCTACTTAGGAGGTAATACAGCAACGGAGTAAAAACAGCATGAGGGAGAAGTAGTAAAATGGGGTACTAAAGAGTACATGCCTATAAAAAGAACAGGATTTTCTAATCACCAATCCAGACATATAATTAATCTATTTTAAATATGTTCTCACTTAAGAATGCTTAAAAATCTCTGATAAAAGCAGAAGTGTAGATGAATCTCTCTTTGATGTATAATATGGTGGATGAACTTTTGCTGATAAAATGTAGACATGTTCCATGTAATCCAAAGACTTAAAAAAACTAATAAGTAGCATTTATGATTTAGGCTTTCGGTATCTGATAAGACAGTGAAGCATTTGACATTTCAATAGTATTTATGGTGAAATTTGGAATGTCTGATGCCTCAAACTTAAACCCGCTGGAGACATGATCAGATAATCTCGGAGAGGGAATGAAATTGTTGAAAGTGGGTTTGAGGGCACAACAGTGTTTGTTGAGTTGTTTGCCAAAGTATAATGAAGCGACAGTACCAATCCCTTTAGTTTTTCGTGGAAAGAGTGGCTGATCTTCACATGTAGGATGCACACATGTTGTTTACTTTTAAACTGTGAATTTCCAAAGAAACAGAAGGGGGGGTCACGAAGGCATATCCCGTGGCTCTCCCTCCTTGACACATAATTTATAGGTCTTGATGTGGCTGCATTGATAAAATGCTGGGTGTGTAATAAGTGAAAATGAAAATGAAGGCCGCCCTGCTGCCTGGCTTTCAAAAAAGCTTAGATTGGCTCTATGTTCACAAATCAATGCTTTTCTTATTAAGAAAGACTACATTTTAGTAATGCTGGAGAAGTTAGATGCTAGAGAGGTCACTGCAGGGGTTTAAGAAAAGCTACAGCGGTTGTCAGAACAGCAATTATTGTGAGACAAACTTGGTCTGACAGAAATAACAGTCTGGCTGGGCTTGAATTGCTTTTCTATTTGATTATGCTTATTAGTAATTAGAAGGAAGTGTTGGAGGACCGAGGGTTGGGAAGAGAGTTCTCTGGGGCTGTCTTTTTATTACAATAAAATATCCAGGTCAAAAAAATCATCAAGCAGTTTTGTCTATAGTGTGCCAAATAAGGTAATTCAAGCTTGCACAAAACCAAAAATTGATTTTTCATGAATACTCAATATGAAACTGTGCACATCCACAAATCAGTTTGAGAAACAATCATTTCATAAAACATTAGGTACCTTAAAAAAAAAAAATCCTGTGAGCCCTGGCTGATTTGGTTCAGTGGTTAGAGCATCAGTCCATGGACCAAAGAGTCGTGGGTTTGGTTCCAGTCAAGGGTACGTACCTTGGTTGCGGTTCAGTCCCTGACCCTGGTTAGGGTCCTGTGGGGAGCAACCAATCTATGTGTCTCTCTCACATCGATGTTCCTCTCTCTCTCTCCCCCCCCCCCCACCACTCTGTCTGAAGGTAAATGGAAAAATATCCTCAAGTGAGGATTAAAAAAAAAACCTGTGAAATACAATCAGCAAACTAGTAACTGAATACTTCTGGGAAATTATTTCATTTGTGTATGTAGACACAAGCAGGGTAGCTATAGCTCAAATAGTTTTCATTGTAGCTACTTAAGAAACATGACATAACACATTTTCAATTAATTGTAAATAAAAAGCCAGATAGAATTGTTATGAAGATGTTTCTTTTCTTCTTCATTTTTTAAGTCATATTTCATACCAAAACAATCCCACTTCTTGATTATATGTCTATAACAGCCATTTTTCTCACTTGCTTTAGTCTCACTGTATTTATTCTTTAAGCTCATTGTGAATCGCAAAGCATTCCTTCTCTATTTCTACTATAAGCTGCATCCCCTACCCAAATCCTTCGTCTCCATAGAGACACGCTAGTGTACTCCAATCTCATCAACTACTACATGCCTGTATTATTCTAGACAGTATCACCCCATTGTTCTTCCATCCATCCAGCACTGCAGAACCCCAACACGGAGAGTTCAATCATCTCCTCTCCTTATTCAGGAGAACTCTGTAATCGTATGGATAGTTGCTGTTATAATTTTATGTTCTCCAATTTTAATCAGCCTCTCAACTGCCTCCAGAAATGTACCTTCTCTCACTTTGTGTTTTTTTTTTTCTTCAAGATTCTCTTCCAAAACTCATGTTTTGAATACCTCACAACCCTTCAACTTTCTCATTCTTTTCAAATGTCTTCCTCACCTTTTCCGTCTCAGAGAAGGGTAAGTATTCAACTTCCTGAAGCATCTTGGAAGAGGGGTCTCGGCTGTTTGTAATCCTTTCATTAGCACTGAAACACCATCAAATAAACAATAAGCAACACCCCACTGACAACAAGGGTAGTTTTTAAACACTCAATAAACTCACATTGCCCAACAGTATTGACTTCTTTCTTTGCTTCACAGGAAAACTTTTGAAAGAGAGGTGTATACTCATTCCCCCCACCTCATTTCTTCATCATTTACACAGTCCTTAATCTGCTATAAAATGATTTGCACCTTCTGTAATTCACCAACACTGCTCTTTTCAAGGTTACCGGAGGCCTTACTACTTGATAAATTTAAGCAACAATCTTGAGTTGTCTTTTTTGAGCTCTTTGTATCATTTGAGTCTGTGGAACCCTTTCCATTTTATATAATACATTTTTCTTTGCAATTCAGTAGTACCACATTCTACTATCT
Source organism: Molossus molossus (assembly GCF_014108415.1). NCBI lineage: Eukaryota > Metazoa > Chordata > Mammalia > Chiroptera > Molossidae > Molossus > Molossus molossus. Next base: position 60,354,086 of record NW_023425345.1, on the reverse strand, counting down.
TTTTCCTACCTCCATGTTTACTTTGTAATAATATTTTCTTTTAGACTCTTCTTTCTTAAATATTAGTTCTTACAGGATTCTGCCTTAGGTCTTCTTATCTGACTCTGTAACACTCTCTCAGTAATCTCATCTGCTCCTGGGGCTTCAAGCTTTATCTCTTTTGAATTATTCTCTGTTTCAGTCAGGAATGCATTTCCTTACAGACATATACCTTGGCTACAGTGGCTTCAGTAAAAGGAATATGTTGTTATTGGTATTATCATTGTTTACTTTTAATATTTAGTCGAGTGTCAACGATACCATTGGAGTGCTCTTCTTGATTTACTTCTTTAAAAAGCTATAGGCTTTGATGGCCCTGGCCAGTTTTGCTCAGTGGTTAGAGCATCGGCCTGCGGTCCAGAGAGACCCGGGTTCGGTTTCCGCTAAGGGCATGTACATCAGTTGCAGTTTGTCCCCGGCCCTGGTTGGGTCGTGCAGGTGGCAGCCACTCGATGTGTACCTTTCACGTTGATGTTTCTCTCTCTCTCTTCTTCTCTCTCCTTTCTGCTCTCTCTGAACAAAAAATGCAAAAATGTCTTCGGGTGAGGATAAAAAAAAAAGCTATAGGCTTTGATGAACTCTGTATTAGTTTGACATACCCATGCTTAATATCACTTCCTTTTTATAAGCAATCCTTTTCCTTGGTAGCCAGCTATTTTTGTATCCTTTGGTAGTAGTTCCTGGAAGTGTGATTATGATGTCTGCAATTTGCAGAATTCAATGGAAGCTCCAGTAAAATAAATATAATTATATCATAATTGGACCTTGCCTGAAGTAAAATAATTGGTTTTCTATTTACATAATATGTGAGCACCTGTGATAATGGCAGATAACAAGATGACTTTTAGAAAACTTTATTAAAAAGTTAAGAGAAAATTTAGATAAAGTTGCTATATATCCTATCAATTTGATCTTTCTAGTCTTTCTTGGGTTTTAGATTTATGATTAATATTTATGATTAATATTCTCAGAATACTATGCAAATAGATGCTTATATGTGCATTTTGTAAAAAAAAAAATGGTTCCACAGTGTTTATAACTCTTAAAACATAAAGAAATGTCACTCTATAAAGAAACACAGTCCATGTAGAATTCTTTAATGAAATTCATCTTAGTGTATCATAAAGGTTTTTATAATAGGCATTAATAAATTTCTAAGAGATAGAAAGTATTAAACATGCCCTCTATCATTACTATTCAATTGTTTTTCCATTACTGAAGCCATGAATCTCAAATTTCATCTACGACAAATTTGATCTACCCTTCTACCAAACCTTCCAACTTTCTTTTTCTCTCCTAGCTTTTGAGCATTCATGTGAAATTATCAGTAGACAGTATTTTATTTTTACTTTTAAATCATTTTTTATTTTTCAGTTACAGTTGACATGCAATATTATATTAGTTTCAGGTGTATACCCCAGTGATTAGATATTAGATAACTTACTAAGTGATCATCCTGATAAATCTTTCACCCATCTGACACCATATGTAGTTATTAGAATATTATTGACTATATTTCCTATACTATATTTTACATCCCCATGACTATTCTGTAACTACCAATTTATACTTCTTAATCCCTTCACCTTTTGTCCCTGCCCCCCCCCCCCCGCCCCCGAATCTGGCTACCATCAAAATGCTCTCTGTATCTATGAGTCTGTTTCTGTTCTGCTTATTTGTTTATTTGTTTTTTAGATTTAATTGTTCATAGGTATGTATTTATTGCCATTTTATTGTTCATAGTTTTCTTGTTCACATTCTCATTCTCATTCTCATTCTCATTCTCATTCTTATTCTTATTCTTATTATTTGTCTCAGTCTTAGTCTTTTATTCTTCAAGAAGACCCTTTAAGATTTCATGTAATACTTGTTTGGTGGTATTAACTTCTTTAGCTTTTTCTTGTCTGGCAAGCTCTTTATCTGTCTTTTGATTCTAAGTGATAGCTTTGCTGGCTAGAGTAATCTTTGATGTAGGTCATTGTTTTTCACCACTTTGAATATTTCTCCCCTCTAGCCTGCAAAATTTCTGTTGAGAAATCAGTTGACAGTCTTATGGGAACTCCCTTGTAGATAACTAACTGCTTTTATCTTGCTGTTTTTAAGAGTCTCTCTTTGTCTTTAACTTTTTGCATTTTTAATTATGATGTGGCTTGGTGTGGGCCTCTTTGGATTTTTCTTGTTTGGGACTCTGTGCTTGCTGGAATTCTATGTCTATTTTCTTCACAAAGTTAGGGAAATTTTCTGTCATTACTTTTTTAAATAGGTTTTTAATTTCTTACTCTATTTCTTCTCCAGGACCTCTATGATGTGAATGTTGGTATACCTGAAGTTGTCTCAGAGGCTCTTTTCACTACCCTCAATTTTTTGAATTCTTTTTTTCTTTTTGTTGTTCTGAATGGGTGTGTTGCTTCCTTATATTCCAAATTGCTGATTTTATCCTTGGTTCATCTACTCTACTGTTTATTCCTTGTAAACTATTCTTAATTTCAGTTATTGTATTCTTCATTCCTTAGTGGTTATATTTTATGATTTTCTCATCCTTTTTTAGTGTTTTTATTAATTTTTAGAAAGAGAGAGAAAGGGAGAGCAAGTGAGAGATGGAAACATCAATTAGAGAGAAACATCATTTGGCTGCCTCCTGCATGCCCCTACACAGGATCAAGCCTGCAACCTACGCATGTGTCCTAACCTGGAATCGAACCAGCAAACTCTTGATCCATGGGTCCCCACTTAGCCACTGAGCCACACCAACTGGGCTCCTCATTTTTTTTTTTTTTTTATGTTGTTGAAGTTCTCACTATGTTTATTGAGCATCCTTATAACCAATGTTTTGAACTTTGGATCTAGTAGATTGCTTGTCTCCATTTTGTTTAATTCTTTTTCTAAAGTTTTGTTCTGTTTATTATTATTATTATTATTGTTATTATTTTGGACGTAATTCTTTGTCTCCTTATTTTGTTATTCTCCCTGTGTTTGTTTCTATAAATTAGATAGAGTTACTATGTTGGCTGGGCTTGGTAGAGTGGTCTTATGTAGTAGGTGTTTTGTAGGATTTAGTAGCAAATCCTCCTGATCATCCAAGCTGGGTACTGCAGGTGCTCCTCCCCATGTAGGCTGTGTATACCCTCCTATTGTAGTTGGGCCTTAATTGCTGTTGGCATGTAAATGGGAGAGATTTATTCTTAGGCTTATCAGCTGCAAGGGCTGGCTTTGACTACCAACCACTATGGAGGATCAGCTGTGTAGGCACCTGCCTCCCAGAGCAGGGTTTACTGCACTGGGACTCTGATGCCTGATGAGTTTGTCCCTTGGGTGTGTCACTTGTGGAGGTGGTAGATGGTTCTTCAGCATGATCTGAAGCTGTCCCTGTGATGTGCTAGCTCTAGGGCCTCCCAGGAGGTACAGGTCAAAGTAAATCACCACCTTTGTTCTTCCTGGGGCACCTGGCTACAAAGTGATCTGCAGATGGCTGCTCTTTGTGTTGGGCTTGGAGGTGCCCTGGTGAGGTCAAGCTATGAACCAAGGCTGGCTGCCGCAAGTGCTGGATCTGGGGCTACTTAGTAAGAGATACAGGGCCAGCTGAGATATTCCCTCCCAATTTTTCTCTACCACACGTGGTGTGGGATCAGTCCATTCCATGTCTCCATCCCTCTTAATGGTCACAATCTCGGTTTTTCTTTAATCCCCTAGTAATACAACTTTCATTAAGCTAGGTTTCAGGGGGTTATGAATGATGATTGTTCTGTAGTTTAGTTGTAATTTTGATGTGATTTTGGGATGATGAGAGTACTGTATTTACCTATGGTGCCATCTTGCCTGGAAGTAGATCTTTTATATAATATAAAGTCTGCAGGGGAGACAGGGCAAGGCTGAAGCATCTTCTCAATTCTTCTTTTTCTATTTTTATGTTGTTCCATCCTCATCATTTAGTGTTTTGAACTTAGATATACATTTTAGTGTTTGAGCTTTAAGTCTAAGTGTTGTACATTATAAAGGAAGAAAGAGAAGAGGAGGCACATTAGAATTTGTTTTTTTGCTTTGCTGGCCATAACTGTGGAACATGCTTATTGGAGGGCAAGAAACCAAGTTTTGGGTTGAACTGCTTCTGTAGTAAGGGCAGGTCATGAAGAAATCAGGGTTAATATGCTCTCTGGTTCAACTGTTCTACACTGTCTGCTATTCTCCTAGCTGTATCTCTTAACATCTTGCAATCACTTGCTTGACCTTGAGATTTCATATAGATATCCTCCAGACTATACATAGGCTAACACACATACACACACATGGTCACAATCAGGCAGGGGGAAATATCCAGGGAGTGAAATCTTGGATTAACTCCCTCACCCTTTTATTTTTTTGGCTTTACTCCCTAACTGCTTTCCCTAGGGAGATTAGAGTTTTGGAGTCACTGTGTACTATATGACATTATCTCATAAATTAATCAGAAGTTGTACAGGGTAGGGCAAAAGTAGGTTTACAGTTGCGTGTACATGAAACACAGAGTTTATTCTTTTTTTTTTTTTTTAACCTCACCCGAGGACATTTTTCCATTTTTTATTCAGACAGAGCAGGAGGGAGAGAGAGGAAAAGAGAGAGGGAGAGCAACATCGACGTGAAAGGGACACATCGATTGGCTGCCACCCACACGACTCAACCAGGGCCGGGGACAAACTGCAACGGAAGTACATGTCCTTAGCGGGAACCGAACCCGGGTCTCTCTGGACTGCAGGCCGATGCTCTAACCACTGAGCCAAACCGGCCAGGGCCAGAGTTTATTCTTGTATTTATTAATTATTGTATTATTTTCTATACAAACAACTACAAATCTACTTTTGTTCCACCCTGTATTTTAATCTTCCGTTGTTTCTTGTTTGGTCCTCAGTTTGTTAAACTCAGAGAAATAAGTGACTAGAACCCCAAACTCCCCAAATTTTCTAACCTGAAGTCAGTTCCTAGGGATCTTTACATTTCAGAATGATGGTAGAGACCATACCAACTGCTTTCAGTACTTCTCACAGCTTATTCTTCTGTGGCCCCTCCCTAAATGCAATGAAAAATAATTAAAAAGAAAATAAGGATCGCCAGATTTAGCAAACAAAATGTTTTATTTGGTCAAGGCAAACCACATTAAATGGCTTGACATCTGACAAGATTCCTAAAGTGCAAATTGGGTGTGGTGATTAAGCTTCCTTAGCTCTTTGCTTCTCCTTTTTTATTTCACTTATTTCTATGACAGTCATCCTGTAACAACGGACATGGGTCTGAGAAATGTATCATTAGGCAATTTCACCTTCGTCTGTACTTATACGACACCAAAGATTGCACCTACACAAACCTAAGTGATCTAGCCTACTACACAGGTAGGCTGTATGCTCTGTATAGCCTGAATAGCATGTGACTGTACAAAACAACATGAGATTCAATCCAGCACAACAGAAAATGGCAATCAAGAGATGTGGTAAATGACATGTATGAGGCTGCCATCTGCATAATGCAGTAAACTGCTTTACAGCAAACTTTTTTTTATTATTTTTTTATTTTTATTTTTTTCCCTTTATTGATTTTAGAGAGAGAGGAAGGAAGAGGGAGAGAGGGATAGAAACACTGATGAGAGAGAACATTGATTGGCTGCCTCCTGCATGCTCCCCACTGGGGATCGGGCCCACAACCTGGGCATGTGCCCTGACTGGGAATTGAACCGGTGACCTCTTGATGCATGGGTCCATGCTCAACCACTGAGCCACATCAGCCGGACACAGTAAATTTTTAAAATTGAGGACAAAAGAGTACATTTGAAATATAAAATGTATACCATGGTAAATATAAAAACAGTAATATAGTCATTTATTATCATTATCAAGTATTATGTACTGTACATAATTGAATGTGCTACCACTTGGATATGACTGGTAAAGCAGAAAGTTTGTTTACATCAGTATCACCACAAACATTTGAGCAATGCGTTGCTATGTGACCTTACCATGGCTACTACATTACATGGTTACTACATCATGTGGTACAATGTCACTTGCTCATTATAATCTTTATGTTGTATATGTGGTCCACCACAGCTGAAACGTTGTTATGCAGTGTATGGTTGTATTTATACCATTAAAATATCTTCCAAATGCCTACAATACTCAGTTTTACCTGCCAAGATCCTTTCTCACCTGGCATTTCGCTACAGGCTCTCAGCTGCTCTCTCTGCCTCCAGGGTTACTTCACTATATTTCACCCACTGAACTGCAGCTACAATATTCCTTCCTAATTGCAAATCTAACCTTACAATTTTATCTACCCTTCTAGGTAAAGTCCAAGCACTTGACATTAGCCGGTAAATTCCTCTATGGAATGGTCTTTGTCCATTTTTCCAGGATCTGCTATTAGTTCTCTAGAGACAGAGAGGAGTTACAAGTAGCCCATCGGGATTGGAGGTTGCACAAAAATATTTCAGATCGAAGAAACAATACAGGACATAGAGAGCTTGGCCCATTGGAAGATATAACAAGTGGTGAATATGAATGAAAAAGGAGAAGGAGTGTCACTGATGAAAGAACACAGTTATTGATTACCAGGCTTTACAACCAAGAGCCCTCCTTTTTTTTTTTTAATCTTCACTTGAAGATATTTTTCCATTTGTCTTCAGATAGAATGGAACGGAGGGAGAGAGAGGGAGAAACAGTGACTGGTTGCCTCCCGCACGACCCTGATCAGGGCCAGGGATGAACTGCAATCGAGGTACCTGCCCTTGACTGGAATCAAACTGTGACTCATTGGTCCACAGGCCAATGATCTAACACTGAGCAAAATGGCCAGGGCCTAAGAGCCCTTCTTATTTCCTATGGGGAACTTGCCATCAGGCTAGAAGAATGGGTTTGGTATCCTGATGCGTTCCAGTAGAGGCTTGTACCTGGTCCACCGTAGCGCACATCACTATATCACAACCGCCAGTGAATGCCTCTGTCCCCACATCCCATAGCTCTCCTGAAGGAAGGACCGCATCTGCCCCGTTTATTTATCCTCACTACCTTGCACATTGACTTTATCCTATAAAATGATACTCAGGAAATATTTGTTAAATGGATGAATAAATGCATTTACACATCAGGCAAAACATTTGATTATGCTTTTCCTCTGCTTAAAATTTGTTTTCATGTAGGCTTCAGAAAGCAGAACTTCAGGGGAAAAATAACCCGTTATAATATATCAGGGAATGCCACTGTAGGGAAACTCAGGTGAAGGAAAGAGGAGTAAACTGGTAGAAAACAAGAGAGCACATTTGAGGGTGAAAGCTGGCTGCCACTTGGTATCAGAAGTGTTTGCTGAACCCCATAGATTTCAAAGGCTGTGTGAATGATGGGTTTCAGGGCCATTTCTCCAAAGGAATGAAAAGAGGAGAGTTTGTCTCCCACTTTCTGTATTCCTTTGGCCCAAGTGTACCCCTGTAGTGCTCTTAGTTACAGCATGAAAGGCCCTTCTCTGAGCCCTGCACTTCATAGGGTTCCACAGCATTGGCATCCTTTCCTGCGGCACCTTCACCAACAAGCTGCCAAGCCCGTCGAATCTGGGCTTGACCATGTGGAATGCTCGTCAGGTCAGAGTGCATGCCCTCCTTTCCAGATCACTTTCCAGGGCTCCCTCTCATTCTACAGCACCCAGCATTGACTGTTACCACTGCATTGTAAGGTAAGGGCAGTGCTACTGTCTGCACTTATAGTCTAAGAGACTATAAACTCTTTGAGGGCAGGGTCATGTCTTATTAATTTCTGATTTTCCTGTGATATACATAGTATTTGGTACATGCTAGGCTAAGGCAATATTTAGTATATAACATTTTAGTAGGCTTATGAAAAGGTTCTGTGGAAGGATTTAGAGTGTTAAAACTGTAAAAAAAACCCTCACATTTTGTTAAAAACATACTTTGTAAAAAGTAATATGCAACAAAATTATAATAGTTCAATGTTTTATTAGTGTACAGTCATGTCTTAAAAAAGAACATCTTTCAGAGGTACTACAGATACTATAAACTTTAATGTAGCAATTACTATCTTAACTACAATCCATGGTGTAAATCATTGGTGGCATTAAATCTTTTCTAGATGACCAGACCGTGAGCTAAAGCTCCCTTTGTAGCACATTTTTCTCTTTAGTTGATTTTACTCCTGTTAGGCTTGTAGTTTGTGAACAGAAGCTTTTGATGACAGGAAAATCAGGGATCATTTTGTTTCAGTCTTGTAAAAAGTATCTCCCTAGGAAAGCCTGCTGTCTGGAAATACATACCCAGTGGCTTACAAATATATTTGCAATGGGAAGCAAGAGACTATTGAAATGAAAGCCAGTAAGACAAAATTAATATTTTTACCTTTGGTATAGATATTTATAAATGCCTCAAAGTAATAAAAGCTTGAATCCTAATCCTGGTTTAGTGATTCTTGAGATGCCTGAAAGAAATTGTAAATATTCAAAACAAATATGTTAAATCCCAGATAATATTTAATAGGCTTTACAAATAGTTATTTCTGAGCATTGGATGATCTAACAAACAATGATAGAGCTTATTTCCAAAAACTTTAGGAAGCACTGATTAAAAATAAAAACAAACATTAACTGCTGCCCTCCTGGTCCAAATAGATTGAGTTGAATATTAAATCTAAAAGCAATCTGATACTCAGCTGCATCTCTCTTTGCTTAACCAAATAATTATGCATCTCACCTTTAAGAAGATAGTCCAAATAAACTTAATCGGGTCTAAATAATGTGATACTGTGAATTCTGTGATTCTAGTCTCTTTTTCTTTATTTTTTTTCTGGTGGTGTTTCCAGTGGACACATCACTTAGTGTCCTCACTCTGAAAGAGAAAAGGAGATGACTCCAAATGGTCGTTTGAGGCGAGCTCCTTCTGTGACAGGCTTTGCCCTGGAAACTATTATTTTTGTAGTTTCAGAAGTATTGAAAATAGATTTAAATAGAGGTATCTGAATTATTATCATCACCACATATGCAGTCTCTCATTGAATCCAACTCTCAGGTACCTGGTAAAAGTTTCCTTTCACTTGGATACAAGCAAGTGTGATCACATTAGGTCGCTGCTATCTTCTATGCTACATGGACATTTTTGTAAATACTATTTCCCTTCCAATGACTTCTAGTCTTCACATAATATTTTTGCTTTATTATTTTCCTTTCCCCTTAGTCATCTTTATAAAAAATAAATGAAATGATCAACGCATTTAAACTTATTTCATTTATTTTACTTTGGTGTCCTTATTTTTATTCATATTTTTTCCTAAACTTATTAGCAATCCATTTCAATGGAAATTCAATGAAGAATGGCTTTCACTTAGTTGAATAGCAAACAGAGCAATGAAGAATTCCAAGTATAATAACATCTATGAATATTCAGTTGTAATGAAAATATTAAAGTAGTGTATAAGAATTCAAGTCATAACAAAATTTAAACTCACATCCTTAGTAAACCACAGAAGATGGGGAGTGAAATCCAGTGATATGACTAATTTAGTTCTCAGCTTCCATAGACTCATTTATTATATGAATGTTCTACATTTAACTTGATTATCTAAAGTAAACAAAAATTTAAATGATGCTTTAATGGATCTGGCATCCTAAGAAGGGGAGGGAGAAAATCTCAAATGTCAGTACAAAGAGGCATTAATGCTGTCCTTTATAGTGGAGTAAATCACCTTCTTTTCTACGCTCTGGATTCTACAGTAAATAATCAGTGTTACCTCACTCTCTCCCTAGGACATAACTAAAAGCCTGCTGCCAAAAAAACAAGGTTGCCTGATGTGCAGATATAGAAGTACATGTTCTCTAAGGAATAAAGAACTCTCTGTCTCCTTCCTGTCACAGTCAGAGTGTCCTAACATGATTTTAAATGCAGTAGTATCCTTGCTGTGAGAAATGACATTTTAATACATGGGAAACTAAAGAGTGTTTCTACACTGGCTTGAAACAGGTGGAATTAATTTGTTATCATCTCCGCTATCTTGACAAAATGCATGCATTTAGCTGAAGCATCGGTGGAGTGTGGAGCAGGAACATTTTAGTTTCTTGAAATCTTTATTAAGTATTCAAATGGTCCATGTGGGTTCATCAGGAAAATAAAAACAAAAACAGAGAGGCAATTTTTCAGAACATATTCTGAAATATATGTTGAGATGAGTTGACTGGCCTTCTTTTCCCTGCCACTTCACCGCACTGGTGAGGGTGATTCTGTAGGGTGTAGCGGTTTCCTTTGAAGATGATAGGAAAAACATCACCAGGGGGCTTGAACTGCCAAAGCCCTTAAGACCTCTTCAACATGTCCGATCAAATCACGGATCAGGGAACCCGGACATAATAGACAGGTGTCTCCAACATAAACAGACACGGTGAGTTTCATGATGGTTTAAGAGGACAGCACTGTTGTGGTGACTAATTCATCCATTTGCATGATGGTGTAACTCAAAACATGTAATTTAATACATTTTAGTACACGTTTAAAGCAGTTTTATTTATGTGCGTATTTATTTAAAACCTTTATTTTTATGAAATTATTTTGTGGTGTGATGTTTTTAATTTTATTGTTCAATTCTCATTCAATATTAGTTTGTATTAGTTTGGTCAGTCTTTGGTTGGAAAGTATTAGTTCTATTAATTAACTTAATTCATTTATTAATTCATACATTTTATAGAAATTTGCTCATTTCCTATGATAAAACTTCAAAGAAAAAATAGAAAAATAAGCAGTTATCAATATATCTGGGATCTCTCTGCCAAATCTAAATGTTCAGGACCTGTTTTCCCTATTCTTCCCAACTCCTCAATTCTCTATACGCAGGTTATATGTGACAGGGCTATTTCTGTTCATGGTTAACATAGATTTACATTCTTTTCTTAATTCCTGATCTAATGGAACTTCTTCTCTACATATTTTATGAATTTGCTCATTTCATGTTTACCTTCAATTTCTAGGATCTTTATGTTAGAAAGGATATTACGGATCATTTATTCCAGCTCCCGAGGGAAAGAGACCCCAAAAAAGAGGGCTAGTTCAAGACCACATATCTGTTAGCAGGCAAGCTGAGCCTAAAACCCAGATCTTGTTTCCAGCAGTAGAAGAGCACATGTTGAGAAGTCTGAATATCCAGGCCCAGGCCCAGGCCCAGGTCTATCTGTTCATCTCTGTGTCTGCGTTCTGCATCTGTACAGTAGGGGGTAAGTAGCAGTTGTTTTGCACCTTCACAAAAAAAAGAAAAAGTAGAAATGACAAGAGATGATAAAGGGAGTCAGTTTAATGATTTAAATGTTCTGTGGCATCAGGCATGAGAGCTCTTTGGTTCTATTTCCATGAAATAACAAACAAGAACTAACATTTATTAAGCACTTACTGTGTGCCAGGCATTGTACTTAGTATTTTGTAAGAATTATCTCATGGAGTATTTGCAACCATCCCAGGAAGAAAGCATCCTTTTTATAATTATTTTGCAAAAAAAGAGGCAAGGCTTGAAAAGATCGGCGGCCTATTACTTCTTTAATAATACTTCCCACATCTCTCCTGGATGTTCAGCCGCCTCCAGGCACTCTGAGCTTCTATCAGCTCTTTGAAAACCCTGGGCACACTCCTGTTTCCAGGCCTTTGCACGGTGTGCTCTCTGCCGAGAATGCCCTTCTAGACATCCTCATGGTGATTTCCTGATCTTTCTAGTTTTGACTCCAAAATGAGTGTCTCAGTGAAGTTTTCCCTATTCTTTGCTAAAATTTCCAATCAGCCAAAACCAAAATTTCATATTCTCCAAATTTACTTTATTTCTTTTTCTCAAAATGTTTATTAGTAGCAAACAGCATATAATTAACTTACACATTATCTTATTATCTATCCCTTCTACTTGAATATAAACTCCTTAAGGACTTGTAGTTTTCCTAAACTAAATAGACCCCTAACTGATTCTGTGCATGCTTAATTAACATTAATTGAATGATTGAATGAAGCCACTGCCCAAGGTGATGAGTGGGAAACCATCCAGACCATTAAATGTTCCCTCCCTCTTTAAACAGTAGAAAAGACCAGCATTAGTAACATTTCTTCTGTGACCCTCCTCGTCTATGAATGCTTTGATTACTGACTAATTTGCCACCTAAGTACAGTATTTTTTCTTTAACACGTTCAGTCTCCTTTTGTAATCTGGGAATCAGCCTATAAGGGTACTGTTTTACAGGAAGTTCTATCACGAGAAGATAATTTAACAAACAAAAAAGGTAAAATCATTTTTAAAAAAGGAAGCAAATTTTCATAGGAAATTGTGAAAAAATTAAAATCTTGCATCTTGAAATCGATAATAAACTTATTTTGTCTTTTATTTAACAAAGTGTCTCATAATTACCACTATGAGCTATCTTTTTAAAGAATCAGTAAAAATAAATCAAATTATATTTTCTGTAAAAACTATATAGTGATATGATGTAATGAAATCTTTTGCTTTTTTGGGGGGAGGATTTTTCAGTGTGACTACAAGTAGATTCATTTCTATAAAATAATTTGTGAGTTTAATTGATTTTCCTAAGATTTTGTTTTAATCCTTTTATGACTTAATAGTTCCACTTTGGAATGTTCTATGTTAGCTTTCCACCCCCCACCCTTTGTACTTTTAACTCATCTAACTGCTAACTCGCATCTGTGATATCATGTTCAAAGATTATGTGGAATTCTTCCATTTATTTTCATTGTCTTATTGTATGTTAACAGATGTCAGTCAGAGTGGACCAGAGATGAGGGTGATGAAGATATAGGGACACAGACAAGGCCAATAGCAGTTATGGCTGGAAGAGTGATTTTAAGTATATTAGTAAAAACATTGGTTAAGATTTAAATTTTTCTATGCAATTTCAAAGCTATGGGTAATTGGTTGATAAATATTCAAAAAAAAATGCCATTCTTTTTGTGATTCCTTGTGAATTTTTTTAAAGGACAACTCACTTGTGCCCTTACTTAGCCCAACAGTGATTATTATGTACTGAGCTGCCACAGTGTGTTAGGCACTATGCTAAGAGTTATATATGCATGCTACTCCCACGACAGGTTAGTAATAGAGAAACTGAATCTTGATACTCCGCTAGTAAATGATAAATATTTTGTCTCCAACTTTCCACAAGCCCCTGGCTCTTTCAACACCAGGTTAATAATTGAATAGATGCCGTTACTAATGTGGTTTTATTTGAAGAACTCCACATAGACGGCTGCCCCATCAAATAATTTCTTCCATTAGCTTGCCCCAAATTTCCTTATTAGAGAGCCATTATCCTGAATTTATGACTTAGAATTTTAGTTAGCCTGCAATTTTATGCCAAACATCAATTTTTAACATTTGGTTATAATGAAAATAGCAACGGGATTGGCCATTGCACACCTGCCTTAAAGTTCAAATAACTGAACCTTTCAGAATTTGTTTCCTTGTCTATAAACCGAGGATAAGAACTTATATTGAGATTAAATAAAGCTCAGAGAGACAATCCCTATAAAATTGAAGTGGCAAATATATATGTCATTATGTAATATTAACTCCAGAAAAACAAACAAACAAACAAACAAACAAAAAACCCCGATCTTATCCTGCCAATAAAAATCTATTTGAAAATAAAGTCCCTTAGTATAGCCACATAGTGAAGATAGTCTGCTCATTGTTCAACTTGGAGAAGATGACAAGAAAGTAAATAGTAACTTGAATTCTTGGGGATGTTTTCACTTGCAAGCAACAGGTAACTGCAAATTCAGTGTAGTTCAAAGATAAGAGCATTTGTTACCTTACATAACAAGAAGGAGATTGGGAGAATATGCCAGGATACTGCTCCCTGTGTACATCAATCTCAGATTCTGACCTCCTCCCTCAGGCTTTGCCTTCTGGTTAGGGAGCAGCATTCTTACAGTAGTTCTAGAAATCACACTTGGCCATAAATATCAAGCAGGCATGTTCCTGCTTCAGGACTTTTGCACTTACTATTAATTGTACAAGAAAAATCTTCCTCTATGGCTAATCTCCCCTGACTGTGTTCAGGTCTCTGCTTAAAAGTCACTCCAATGAAAAATACAAGCTTTGACTGCCCATAGGGATACTTTTTTGCTTAGTAAAGATTATTCAAAGATTTTAAAGAAAATATTTAATTTATTAAAGTTTTTACTGTTATATGACACCAGAAACATCATAGAAGATGTTATCAGGCAGCCCCCTGACTCAAAGGGAGAGCTTCCCCCTCTTCGGTTCTTGTCATGCTCATGAGAAAAAATTCAAATGAATGACAGACAGACAGCAGCATTGCAGTAAACTAAGCTAATTTATTAAGGAAGCAAAGCAAGCAAATTTATTGAAGAAGTAAGGCAGGCAAATCTATTAAAATACACCTGACATAAAGCACAGGTGGGCACTCAGCTAATCTAAATGCAAGCCTGGTGAGGATTCAAGGTGTTTTATATCCTTCTGTCTATAGGTTTCAATGTTTCTCTGCCAGATATCTTGGGCACAGACTAGATTTTAAGGTACCCCTTTTATTTTGTTGTGGCTTTCCTAGAATTTATGAGAACACCTGGTGATTTTATTTTGTCAAGTTCCAAGACTGCTGACTTCTTTGCTCAGTAGGTGAGATAAAACTTTCCTGTCTTTCTTTCCCCTTTCTCCTCTCCTGCCTTAGCAGTTCCATGGTGATTTAAGCTATGTATTCTCTGGTTAAGGAGGATAGGTATAAGCCGATTGCTCACAAGTGTCCTTGATTGGGGAAGATAAGGTCTTGTGATTCACAAGCTAGATGCAAGATGCCTAAATAGTTTGGCCTTGTTTTATTTTCTTGTCTCAGTTTACCTATTCCACTTGCCCAGGAATTTTTCTAGTTTCTTGCTATCCTCTTACAGTTACTTTCTTAAAAATTACATTCTTAATAAATTCAACTTACATATTTGAATATTTTGTCTTCAAGAGTAGTAATTGTAATGATTATCTTTAAAGAAAATTTGAGAAATATTTGTTCTCTTTTATTACCTTAGTTAGGTTCCTATAAATATTTAAATTGTATTTATAAAATTTATGTATTTAATTTGCTCAAGTAATATGTTTATTTATCTTCAAAACCCTTCTAAAGTCAAGCGATTCTTATAAATATATTGAGGTTTAAATATTAAAAAATTCAGAGTTGACTTGTCACTCTAACAGCAAATTCTCTTTAATATTACTGGTACAACCAAATATTTGTGTTACCAAATATGCATATGTTCTTTAAATAGCATGGATTTTATTTTATTGTTATAAATATTTATAAACTTAATTGTAAATCTATTGAGGGTTTAAAAATGACTACACAATAAGGAAACATATCTATCACACAATTTTAAAAAAACCTTTTCAAGTGATTTTGAGGACACTCTCTTTTCTTAGAAGCCTGAAAAGACTGAAATTGAGTGAAATCTGTTCATAGTCTGTAGCAAGGAGTTCATGATATAGAGGAAACAGTTAACGTATAGAGGCATTTCTTTCTCTTTTTTTGAGTGATAGCATTGTTAATTTTTGAGTGAGATAAGAATCCATAACCCCCATCCCAATGGTATTATCGTTTGAATTAGTTTTTTCTTGTTGTCTGTTGAGATATGGAAAAATTTTTTTTTTTTGGCAGGGCAAGCTTTTTTTAAATTTATTATTATTATTTTTTTAAATAAATTTTTTATTTTTTTGTTACAGATATTTTAACTTTTTTCCCCCATTGGCACCCCTTCCCCACCCCACCCCCACCCCGTCCCCTGCTTAGTTGTCCATGTCCATTGGTCATGCATACATGCATATAAGTTCTGTGGTTTACCTCTTCCCACCCCCCCACCCCCTCTTCTGAGGGATGTCAGTCTGTGCCCTACTTCCATGTTTCTGGGTCTACTGTATTCCTCAGACTGTTATGTTCATTATATTCCGTATATAAGCGAGATCATGTGGTATTTGTCTTTTTCTGCTTGGCTTCTTTCACTTAGGATAATACTTTCCAGGTCCCTCCATGTTGTCTCAAAGGATAAGAGATCTTTCTTTCTTACCGCTGCATAGTACTCCATTGTGTACATGTACCACAGCTTTTTTATCCACTCGTCTACTGATGGACACTTGGGCTGTTTCCAGATCTTAGCTATTGTAAATAGTGCTGCTATGAACATGGGGGTACATATATTCTTCCTGATTGGTGTTTCAGGCTTCTTAGGGTATATTCCTAGAAGTGGGATCACTGGGTCAAATGGAAGTTCAATTTTTAGTTTTTTGAGGTAACACCATATTGTTTTCCATAGTGGCTGCACCAGTCTGCATTCCCACCAGCAGTGTACTAGAGTCCCCTTTTCTCCACACCCTCGCCAACAATTGTTGTTTGATGATTTGTTGATGGCGGCCATTCTGACAGGTGTGAGGTGATACCTCACTGTTGTTTTAATTTGCATCTCTCTGATGATTAGTGATGTTGAGCATTTCTTCATATGTCTTTTGGCCATTTGTATGTCCTGTTTGGAGAGATGTCTATTCAACTCCTCTGCCCATTTTTTAACTGGGTTCTTGGTCTTCCTTTTGTTGAGTTGTATGAGCACTCTATATATGTATTGGAAATTAACCCCTTATCTGATATATCATTGGCAATGATGTTCTCCCATACAGTGGGTTGCCTTTCCATTTTGATGATTGTTTCTTTTGCTGTGCAGAAGCTTTTTAGTTTGATATAGTCCCATGTGTTCATTTTTTCCTTTGTTTCTGCTCCGTATGATGTCCGAAATTTTGTTGCCTACATTTTCTTCTAGAATTTTTATGAATTCATGGGTCACATTTAAGTCTTTTATCCATTTTGAGTTCATTTTTGTGTATAATGTAAGTTGATGGTCTAGTTTCATTTTTTTGCATGTAGCTGTCCAGTTTTCCCAACACCATTTATTAAAGAGTCTGTCTTTACTCCACTGTATGCTCTTGCCACCTTTGTCAAATAGTAATTGAGCGTATTGCCTTGGGTCCATTTCTGGGTTTTCAGTTTTGTTCCACTGGTCTATATGCCTGTTTTTGTGCCAGTACCAGGTTGTTTTGATTACAGTCCCTTTGTAGTATAACCTGATATCTGGTATTGTGATCCCACCTACTTTGTTCTTCTTTTTCAAGATTGCTGTGGCTATTTGGGGTCTTTTTTGGTTCCATATGAACTTTTGAAATATTTGTTCTAGTTCTATGAAGTATGTCGTTGGTATTTTGATGGGGATTGCATTGAATCTATAGATTGCTTTGGGTAGTATGGACATTTTAATGATGTTAATTCTTCCAATTCATGAACAGGGTATGTGCTGCCACTTTTTTATATCTTCCTCCATTTCTTTTTTCAATGACCTGTAGTTTTCTGCAAATAGGTCCTTTACTTCTTTGGTTAAGTTTATTCCTAGGTATCGTAATTTTTTGGCACGATGGTAAATGGGATTGTTTTTTGAGTTTCTCTTTCTGTGAGTTCATCATTGGTGTACAAGAATGCCGTCGATTTCTTGACGTTAATTTTGTATCCTGCTACTTTGCCAAATTAATTTATTAAGTCTAGTAGATTTTTGATGGAGTCTTTAGGGTTTTCTATGTATAATATCATGTCATCTGCAAATAATGAGAGTTTCACTTCCTCCTTTCCAGTTTGGATCCCTTTTATTTTTTCTTCCTGTCTGATTGCTGTGGCTAAGACTTCCAGCACAATGTTAAATAAGAGTGGCGAAAGTGGACATCCCTGTCTTGTTCCTGTTCTTAATGGAAATGTTTTTATTTCTGTCCATTGAGTATTATGTTGGCTGTAGGTCTTTCATATATGGCCTTTATTATGTCTAGATATGATCCCTCTATTCCTACATTGCTGAGCGTTTTTATCAGAAATGGATGCTGGATTTTGTCGAATGCTTTTTCAGCATCTATTGATATGATCATGTGGTTTTTATTCTTCATTTTGTGTATGTGGTGTATCACGTTTATTGATTTGTGAATATTGTACCAGCCTTGCATCCCTGGAATGAATCCCACTTGGTCATGGTGAGTAATTTTTTTGATGCATTTCTGGATCCGATTTGCTAATATTTTGTTCAGGATTTTGGCGTCTATGTTCATCAGGGATATTGGTCTCTAGTTTTCTTTCTTTGTAGTGTCTTTTTCTGGTTTTGGAATTAGAATTATGCTGGCCTCATAGAACGTGTTTGGAACTCTTCCTTCTTCTTGAATTTTTTGAAATAGTTTGAGGAGAATGGGTGTTAGTTCTTTTTTGAATGTTCGGTAAAACTCCCCTGTGAAGCCATCTGGGCCTGGGCTTTTGTTTGCTGGGAGAGTCTTGATTACCTCTTCATATTCCTTAGTTGTTATTGGTCTGTTCAAGTTTTCTATCTCTTCCCGGTACAGGTTAGGGAGACTGTGTGTTTCTAGAAATTTGTCCATTTCTCTTAGATTGTCGAATTTGTTGCCATATAGTTGTTCATAGTAGTTGTTAACGATCATTTGTATTTCCGTGGTGTTGGTTGTTACTTCTCCTCTTTCATTTCTGATTTTGTGTATTTGGGTTCTCTCTCTTTGTTTCTTGGTGAGTCTAGCTAAGGGTCCATCAATCTTGTTTATCTTTTCGAAAAACCAGCTCTTTGTTTCATTGATCCTTTGAATTGTTTTTTTTGGTCTCTATTTCATTTATTTCTGCTCTGATCTTTACTATTTCCTTCCTTCTACTTGCTCTGGGGTTTTCTTTTTGTTTGCTTTCTAATTCTTTACGTTGTGAAGTTAGACAGTCAATTAGAAATTTTTCTTGTTTTTTGAGGTAGGCCTGTAGTGCTATGAACTTCCCTCTCAGAACTGCTTTTGCTGCATCCCATAGATTTGTGTTGTTGTGTGTTCATTTTCATTGGTTTCCAGGAAGTTTTTAATTTCTTCCTTGATCTCCTCGGTGACCCATTCATTGTTTAATAACATACTATTTAGCCTCCATGTGTTGAAATGACTTTGCATGTTGTTGTTGCAATTGATTTCTAGTTTCATGCCACTGTGATCTGAGAAGATGCTTGATATGATTTCAATCTTCTTGAACTTGTAGAGATTTAGTTTGTGTCGTATCATGTGGTCTATCTTTGAGAATGTCCCATGTGCACTTGAGAAGAATGTGTATTCTGTAGTTTTGGGGTGTAATTCTCTGTAGATATCTATTAAATCCATTTGGTCTAGTGCTTCATTTAGAGTCTCTGTTTCCTTGCTAATTTTTTGTCTAGAGGATCTATTCAGTGCTGTCAACGGGTTGTTGAAGTCCCCTGCTATGATTGTATTGTTGTTGATTTCTCCTCGGAAGTCTTTCAGAAGATTTTTAATATATTTTGGTGCTCCTATATTCGGTGCATATATGTTTATCAAGGTTATATCTTTCTGTTGGATAGATCCTTTCAATATTATGTAGTGGCCATCTTTGACTCTAGTGATAGTCTTCATTTAGAAATCTATTTTATCAGATATGAGAATTGCTACCCCAGCTTTTTTTGCTTTCCATTTGCTTGGAAAATTTTTTTCCATCCCTTCACTTTCAACCTATGTGAGTCTTTTGTTGTGAGGAGGGTCTCTTGGAAACAACATATAGCTGAGTCATGCTTTCTTATCCAATCAGCTACTCTGTGTCTTTTTATGGGAGCATTCAATCCATTTACATTTAAGGTTATTATTGATATGTACTTATTTATTGCCATTTTTGTTTAGTGTGGTTCTATTTTTCTTCCCGTCTCTACTGCTAATTACAGCAGTCCTTTTAACATTTCTTGCAGTGCTGGTTTGGTGCTAATGTATTCCCTTAGCCTTTTTTTGTCTGGGAAGCTCTTTATTTGACCTTCTATTTTGAATGATAGCCTTGCTGGGTAGAGTAGTCTTGGATTCAGATCCTTGTTTTTCATGACTTTGATTACTTCATGCCATTCCCTTCTGGCCTGTAGTGTTTCTTGTGAGAAGTCAGCTGAGAGCCTTATGGGGTTTCCTTTGTAGGTAACCTGTTGCTTCTCTCTTTCTGCTTTTAGGATTCTCTCTTTGTCTTTAATTTGTGGCATTTTAATTACTATGTGTCTTGGTGTGGGCCTGTTTGGGTTCTTCTTACTTGGGACTCTTTGTGCTTCTTGAACTTGAATGCCTTCTTCCTTCACCAAATTAGGGAAGTTTTCTCTCACTATTTTTTTTTAATATATTCTCTATCTCTTGCTCATTTTCTTCTTATTCAGGGACTCCTATGATGCAAATATTATTACGTTTCCAGTTGTCCCACAGTTCTCTTAAGCTGTCTTCCTGTTTTTTAATAGTTTTTTCCTTTTGTTTTTCTGATTGGCTGATTTTTTCTACCCTGTCTTCTAATTCACTGATCCGGTCCTCAGCTTCCCCTACTCTGCTTTTTAAACCTTCCAATGTGTTTTTCATTTCTGATATGTCATTTTTTATCTCTTCTTGATGGTTTTTAATTTCCAATTGGCTTATTTTCAGTGTCTCTATGTCCTTACTCATGCTATTCAGCTTCCTCAAGATCATGGCTCTGAATTCTAGGTCTGTTAACATGCCTAATTGCTCCACATTGATCTCATCTTCGGTGGAGGTGTCTTGCTCTTTCATTGGCTTCTGTTTCTGTGTTTCACCATTTTGGCTATCACTGTGGGCTTTGGAGCCTGTCAAGTTTTCCCTTGGGTGTTGGTGTTCTGCTGTTTGTGGCTCCCTCTCCTGGGTTTAGATGAGCGAGGGAGGACCCATGTTAAACACCACTGTCAAGTCTTACTTTCCTGGTTAAAGTTGCCAGCCCAGGAAAGGTACTGTTATCCTCTAGCTTTTTGCCTAGAGGCTAGCAGTCTAGGTTACTTGATGAGTTTTGGTTTGTCAGTTGATTGAAAAACTCCTTCAAGTGCTTAGCACAAGGGGATTTCCTGAGGGTGGGGCAGATGCTGGTCATTAGTGAGCCTCAATTAGCACTTCAATGGCCCACAGGGTGGGGTTTATCTCCGAGGGAGGGGTTACTGCCTCTCCTCAGAGCCCTGGGAAGGAGCTATAGGGCCACCGTCCTAAGTGGCTGCACTCAGCCAAAGCTCTGAGCGCCCTCCAGATCCCGAGTGTCCCGACACAGCTCCAGTCCAGTCTGCCCCCCCTCTGCCGGAGCCCAAGGTGAGTGGCTGTGGCTGTTTCAGCCTCTGTCCCGGCTGCACTGTGGAGCCGCCTGGGAATGTGACCCGAGGGCGCTGCTCCCAGCTGAGGCCGCTGCCGAGCTGCGGACCGTGGGCTCCCAGCCCCGTCTCGCGCCTTCGCAAGCCTACCGGGATGGAGTCAGTGTCCCTCGTTGTATGGTCCTCGCAAGCTGCTTTTCTGTTGCTTTTTCCCGTCGATTTGTCTGTGTTGTAGTTGTAATTCCAGTTTGGTTCTGGGAGACGGTCTGTGTAGCTCCGTTCACTCCGCCGCCATTTTTTTCAAAATCCAGTTACTTCAGGGCAAGCTTTTTTAAATCAGCGATGCCCACATATGCTTTTTCCAGAAGGGTAATATGAATTTAGAACAAGATGATCTAGGGTTAAACCCAGCCAGGCAGGAAACACAAGCTTTAAAATGTATGGATGTTGTTAAGGCAGAATTCCTTAAAAGGGCTAATCAGAAACTAGCAAGGCATATATAACTACCCCTAGACTGCAAAATTGTTTTATTATCTAAATGTAAAGATCATTGGCTGTGACAGAATCCTACATTTATTTTCATATAGTTTTGTCTGTTAGAATCACACAGTATTATAGTCATTAAAACAATATCTAATTGTATTCTATTTTTCTCCTGACTTTTCAGTCACATTTCTTTCACTTAACATGGAAGTCTTTGCCAATCATGTTATTGAAAACAATAACTTTCTTCTCACATTTCCTCTTTATCACCTTACCTGCCTTTATTTTTCTCCATAGAAATTTTACTCTCTGAAATACTGTTTATTTAAAAAAAATTTTTTTTTTATTGATTTTAGAGAGAGAAGAAGGGAGAAGAGTGAGAGATAGAAACATCAATGAGAGAGAACATCGACTGGCTGCCCCCTGCATGCCCCCACTGGGGATTGGGCCTAAACCCTGGGCATGTGATTGACCGGGAATCAACCTCTTGGTACATGGGTGGACGCTCAACCAGGGTGCCACACTGGCTGGGCTGAAATACTATTTACTGATTTACATATGTTTGTAGTATTTGTTCCTTTCCTAATAAGTTCTATGAAGAGCAGTGACTTGTATGTTCTCTTGTATCCTCCTGTATTCTTAATGCCTTGAAGACTGGCTGGCACATACGATACACTAAAAAATAATTGTTGAAGAGCCCTGGCTGGTGTGGCTCAGTTGGATGAACATCATCCTATGCACTGAGAGATCACCGGTTTGATTCCCAGTCAGCGCACATGCCTAGGTTGAGGGCTCGATTCCTAGTAGGGGGCATGCAGGAGGCAGTCATCAATCGTTCTTTCTCCCCCTCTCCCTTCCTCCCTCTTTAAAAAAATCAATAAAGGCATTAAAAGTAATAATTGTTGAAGAGATGAATGTAAGAATGAAGGAACCAGACACACATCCCATGCCTATTCATGAACTAATGTATTGGTAGAGAGAAATCAGGCTGCCATGATTGTCTTAGCCAGTGGTTCCCAACCTTCCTAGTGCCATGACCCTTTAATACATTCCTCATGTTGTGGTGACCCCCAACCATAAAATTATTTTTGTTGCTACTTCAATAACTGTAACTTTGCTACTGTTATGAATCGCCATCAGAAATATGTGTTTTCCGATGGTCTTAGGTGACCCCTATGAAAGGGTCGTTCAACCCCCAAAGGGATCACGACTCACAGGTTGAACATTAGACTAATATGTACCCTAGAGCTGGAGATGATTTAATTTCCTTTTGTTTTTTAATGGTGCTAGTGTGGGTTCCTAAACACTAGGAATTGTTTGTGGGTAAACAATTGAGAATGGCCCACTTAAATGATTCTAATAATCACATTTGGGGAGGAAGAAAAAAGAAGCTGAGATTGTGTTAGGGTGACAAAACACAATAATATCCATGGGTTAGAGAAAAGGATTACACCCCCCTAAATATTTTAGCACCTCTCAGAAAGCCTCACAGAAATAGTCACATGACTATTTGATCTTACTCTGCCCTTCTAAGTAGAGAATGTGGTTAAGATTCCTCTTACCCAACTGATAGATTGTCACAGAGATTAAAAAATAGTAATAAAACCTTAGGTTCTTTTTATTATTTGAGGTGTAGAAGAAAACCATTCTTATTTTATGTAGTGGTTCTTTCATTATATATTTTCTTAGATAAATGACAACATGAAATATCATTTTCTATTGACAACTCTTTTAATGGAGCCCTTAATAGCTTCACTACCATCGTGTATAATACATCTCATCTCACAAAGATGTTGGTAATTCTCTGTTGAATTAAATGTTGCTAAGTAATTCAACCAATCCAACTGACTACCAGAAAACATTAATTACTTCACAATCCCCTTCTAAAATTAGATGGAAATTATATTACCCAGCAAAATATCATGTAGCATTGGTATTTAAAGCAGTTGTTGGGAGTGAACTCTTCAGTAAAGAACAGAATCAAGCCCTAGATGGTTTTCTCAGTGGTTAGAGCATCGGCCCACGGTCCAGAGAGACCCGAGTTCGGTTCCTGCTAAGGGCGTGTACGGTTGTGGTTTGTCCCTGGCCCTGGTTGGTTGTGCGGGTGGCAGCCACTCGATGTGTCCGATGTTTCTTTCTCTCTCTCTTCCTCTCTCTCCCTCTCCCTCTGAACAAAAAATGGAAGAATGTCCTCGGGTGAGGATAAAAAAAAAAGAACAGAATCTGGCTTGGGTAGTTGTATCTGATTCTTGCTTTACTCAGCAGCACCCAAATGGATAAGGCTCTTTAGTTGTAAGTCAACTCATTGTTACTCCCAAATAGTTATTAATTTTTAGAATTAATAACTTTAGATCACATTATTTATTATCCCGTAGTTATGCAATAAGGTTGACTCCATATACCTGACTGTAAGCAAGTAAGAAAGGGAAATTAAAGAAAAGGTTTTGAGGAACTGACAGACTTCTTTATTGACAATACTTGAGAAGAAACAAAAATGTATACTGGATTACAAATTGTCTCTAAAAACAAATGTACACTAAAATGGACTTTAGTGGTGGGGGTTGAAGAAAACATATCATTTTGGTTTTGAAAGGGAACCTTAGAAAGTAAAGTAACTGCTTTTATTTTTGTGTTAATTTGGGAAACAGAATCCCCAATAACTTAGAGCACTTGCATCCAGTCACATGAGAAAGGGCCTGGACAAGAAACAGGATGCTCCTCACTCCCAATCTAATGCTCTTTCTTCCCCAATGTGCTTGGTAAACAGATATAGGTAAGAATCCATGGGAAAAATAACATGTAACTAAAAATAGGTAAATGGATGAATATCTCCCCCAGAGAGGAGCCTTTATTTATTCTGGCTGTGTAAATTATGTTAATTTATTAATTTAATACATATTTATTTAGTAAATCCCTCATATGTCCTAGGTATTATTCTAGGCACTGGGAACAGAGTAGTGAATGAAAAAGACAAAATCTTTTTTTTCAATCTCTCTCTCTCTCTCTCTCTCTATATATATATATATATATGTACACACACATATACATATATACATGTATACATATATATGTATGTATTTCTCTTTTTCTTAGAAAGAGTAAATAAGATTTAATTAAAAATAAAACTCAGTTAAGTGTGATAACTAGATAACTACAGGAATAAACGTAACAACTAATAAATAGCAATGCAACTATAAGCAATTAATTAAATGTTCATTATTTACATGGCCATAGAACAGATTGAAAAGGGTTTTATTACTAGCTAGTAAGTGGTGAACCCATTGGATTAGGCAGTCATTTTGCATACATAAATACAGAGAATTAAAAAAAAGATTAATTCTATGACCTTTTCAGAGTGAAAGGACTGTAGTGACTAAGAGAGGCTCATTTATTCTGCTTCACTGGGAAGTAGCAACTTGTACATATGTGAATTTCTTAGATTAGCAGATTCATTTATTCATCTATTAGTCTGACAAATATTTGTGAAGCACATCCTATTTGCCAAGTCTTAGTCTAAGAACCGAGATAAAAGGGAATACAAGACAGTCTTGTCCCCTGATATAGTCATGCAAGTAATAGGTAAATAAATACAGAGATATGACCAGAACAAGCACCATGAAGAAAATTAAAGACAGTGAGAGTTTAGGGAGGGCCTGGGAGAGGTGCCATTTTAAATAGTGTGATTATATGATCATTTGTTCTAGAATCAAGATACATTTTATATGAATATTTTGTAAATTTATTGTAAACACATGGAAAAGTTTTTGTAAGCACTGGCCCAACTTAAATGTTTCAAAAACCTAGGTCATATTAGTGTTGATCAACAGTAAGAAACAGGCAATTTAATAATCACCATTTAAGTAAATACATGAACACAATAAAATGCATAGGTTGTGAACAGGTAATTGCATGAGACAGAAATCTTTCTCTACTGCAAGAGCATATTCCGAAAATTTTAACAGTGGTTTCCATTGCTCCAGAATTTTAACATGACCTAATACACTTCTAGTCTAGTCTTTGGCTAGCTCTCAAGTTTCATTTCACATGCTTTTGTTCTATGTGCTATGTGTATTAAATATTTGGAACGGAATTTACAGATTATTAAAATTGGAAGGAACAAAACACACAGTTTGCCTTCTTATGGGAGTGATAAAAATAAGCATGTCATTAAGTTAATGAACACAAAAGCTATGAAGAGTTGTGATGAAGACTTATGGAGAGACATCGGTCAGGCTGGGGAAGGTGCGGGCAGGGACATAGGGAGGCCCTGGGAGGCCAGGAAGGAAGGCCGGGCAAGGCGAGGTATTTTGGGATAGCCAGTTAAAGAACCAGGCGACATGGACTGTCAAGACTCAGAAGGAAGACTGTTCTGAGTATAGATAACAGAATGTAAACACTTGGAGCCAGAAGAGTTCATTTTACACAAACAAAACTGAGGCCAGTGTTCCTTGATGTTCTTAAGCTCAGTGGTTGATGTCAGGAGAGGAACTGAGAGAAGCAGGTGGGACCCGGTTCATGCAGCGTTTTTTAGGCCACGGGAAGGACTTTGGAATGCATTCAGAGTGCGATGGGGAGCCAGGGATGTGTTTTAAAGCAGGGGAATTTGGTGGTCTTATTTGCATTTGAACCGGATTTCTGCAGGTTCCTATGTAGAAAATGGCATTCAAGAGAGGAACACGGGGTGCTGAGGAGCCTGCCGGCAGGCTATTGTGAGAGTCCAGCTGAGAGGTGGTGTAGACTTGGCATAACACACAGTTGTGAATAGACAATTGATGTCAGCACAAAAGCTTGCGACTTGTTCGCAGAAACCCTTTCATCCCGGGCCTAAACAAATATTGATTGAAAAGTAGAACTACAAAAGGAAAGTCCTTTCTATTTTTTCTTCACCTGTGACAGTTGCAGTGACACAAATAATATTTGCCACTGTGTGTGGTGTCCAAATTCAATGTTTTAAAGATCTCTAGTAAGAAATCAATGATGGCAAACAGTCCATTCTGTCAATAATAAACACATGACAACCGTCACAAATGTTGAAGATACATTATGTTCATAGACTTAATACTATTCAGAATATTAACCCTATATACACACTAATGCATGGCAGAGATTAGGAAGTAGTGATTGATAGGCTGTCATTATCAAAAGTCGAATGGCTTTAGATTTATATGGGGAAAAATGTAGGTGGCCCTTTAGATGAGGCAGCTGATTGTTCTGTGGCTGGGAGAGTCCCCTTGCAAGGAATTACAGCTGAGTTCCTGCACAGGAATTGGCTCAGAGCAGAGAAAAGTGCCTGGATCAAGTTCTTTTCCCTTCCCTGGGTACTACATCCAGTGACTTGTCCATGCAAGAGGTGAGCCTTGGTACCTTTTAAATTTGAGACTCTGCAGGGCTATTCTCTCTCGAGCTCTCTGTGGGATTGGCGGAGGCATCCATCATTTTCCTCTGACCAGTCCTGCTGACCTCACTCCCTCACAAGCACTGTATGGAGAGCACTCCCTGAGCAACCTTGTCGATGCAAATATCCAGCTCAGACTGTGTTCCCAAAGATCTAGGCCTAAGGTTAAAAAAAACAAAACTTAAACCTATTTCAGATGAGTGATGAGAATCAAACATTTCTTGTGAGTCCTCGGGATCATCTGAGAGATGTGTGAGAAAATATGTCTCTTTTTTCACATTTATAACTTGAATTCAATTCACCATTTTGGGTTCTCTCTTTCTCTCTCTGTAAAATTAAAATTGTTACCCTGACTAGTATACATGTGATGACGTGATGTGTGGAGGCTGTTTGCTGTTCATGAAATTAGTTACTCATCTACATTTTGACCCACATTGGAAAATGTGTCATCCTACTTTATGAAGCTTGACAAAGGGCTTGCAGAAACAGTTCTAGTTGTAAATAATTCTAGGGAGAAAAGGGTTAAGGGATTTGCTGCCAGAGCTTGGCGTGACATGTGGTCTGGCTCTGTAGCCAGAAATGGCAGTTTCTACAGTTCTTGTACTCTGGTTGGGTAGTGATTTTTATTTTTATTTTTTTTTACAGAATTTTAGAATTTTGATCTGTGGTTGTGATACCATTATAGTAACCTGGTTGCTATTTAACAGGGAAGGGGTGAAGGGAAGACTAAATGATATAGGCATGTCATTTATACAGCTTTGCCAGGAAGCTGCAAATTAACCCTCTCTGGGTCTATTCCCCTCAGATCGATGGGGGAAGGGACTGGACAAAGACAGTTTAGAGGCATGCCCAGTAAGGTCTCAGTGATGTGGGAAAATGCTAACCTGTCAGTCACACCTAAGAGCAAGTCAGTGGCCAGAACAGGCGTGGCCACTGCAGAGTGCAGAATCTGAGATACATAAGCTCCTGAACAAAGAAAGTTCCCTCTCTCTTGGCCTTTGCCCCTCTTGCCCTCATGGGACTCCTTTTTCAGGGGGAGCATCCCCCTGTATTCACTCAGACCCCACACAATGGACTGATGGACTGAATCTTGCCTGATATTCTGCTGGACCCAGTTTCATCAGGAAATGGAGACTTTGGACACCAGACCTCCTCCTCGCTCCCCTGCACCCCCAGCTATCCTTTTCTCAGGACTGGTTTAAGGGAACTGGGACTTTGGAACCCAAGACATATAATTTTATCTAAATAAAAACCATTCATTTTTCTGTGCAAATCTTAGAAAATTCATTTTCTGAAGATATTGCAAGAGCCCCACTCCCACTAGCGATGGAGAAATTTTCCCCACTGATTTCTCCTGCAACAGTTGGAGCCAGCAGAACAGCATGACCAGAGGTTTAGGGAGCTCCCTACATTTTCTCTTACCTCATGCCATGGACAATCAGAGTACACATCATGTGTTCTTTGTGAATGCAAAGTCCGCCTGTATCCACTAGCCCTTTTCCATTACCGTGTCCTATACAAAAAGTCTTGAATTACCACTGACCACCTTCACCCTGAAGGCAATGAATCATGTTCTTTTCTGTAAAGAGACTTCACTCAATGAGATAAAAATATCCACAATTATATTTGCTGGATTTAAAAAATAAGTGTCTTGTTCATGTGACCAGTAGTATTGTCTTTGAGCAATTTGAACATATTTAAAAATTTTTTTTATTTTACCTTAGGGCCCATGTGACTTAAAAGAGACCAGACTTTCAAGATGTCAGAAGTCCATTCACATAGTCAAGCACACTGGTTTTTAAGGTCATCAGCACGTTCCTTGGAGAAAGATAATTCTGTGTGTAGGTGTGTATGTATGTGTGTGTGGGGGGGGCAGAGGGGGGGGGGAGAGTTGATAGCAGTTGTTGAGTTGTCCCCAATTCTGGACAAAAGGAAACACTTATACAAAGTTCAGTTTTGATGTTTACAATGTTTCCATCTGCCTGAAAGGAAAGGCTTACTTTAGATGTAATCTTGCCATGTTGAACTAAAACCTGGAGTAGAGAGTCTATACATTACCACCACTGGCTTCCCTTCTACTTCAAAATTACGGCCAGTGTCTGTTTGTTGTACTACCCAAAACTTCCTTAAAATTTCTTGTAGTTCTGGCTCAGAATTGGCAATTTAGTTAACAGAATTTGTGGAGATATTGTATTACGGGGACAATATCCCAACCATCAAAGAGCTCTATGAAGGCACAGTGCAAATACACCCACCTCTTTGTAAGGTGTGATTAACGACTGAATTTTCATTTCAGGATTTCTGCTTTGCATCACTATCATGAAAAATAAGCATTGACATTACTCTCTGAAGGTCACAGAAAGGAGTTTATTTTCTAGCTAAGAGAAACTTTAATAAGGACTTTTAAAAAGCTTGCTTAGTCCAGAAAATTTATGGTAAAGAATTTTAGAATGGCCACAAACAGAAATTTCAAAGAACATTCATATTTAAGCTGGACATTTTTGTTCTTACTGTGCCTTGTTCCTTTATGGCATAGGGGGGAGAAAGGGTACACAGAGCCTCTGAATGCCACCTTTGCAAATCACATACACAGCTGTGAAAAATCGAGTTTGGGGAATAATATTGCTGTGGTCGGGGACAGGGAGCTCAGGCCAAAGTGATTTAATTTATCTAACCTAAATCAAAATGTCAAGACTCACTCATGAAGGGAATTTATTTATTGTTTCTATTTTTAATTCTTATTTACCAGGCGGGCTTGGGTCCTTGCTTCCCACTCAAATCAATGTTAAATACAAGGATTATAGTCTGGAAATGATTTATTAAATTATTTAATAGACACTATAATGTTTGTGTTTTTCTTTTTCAGTTTTCTAAATGCCACGTTATTTTCAGAAATACACAATATTATTTTGTATATGTATGTATAAAGTCTACTTTGAAAAACAGATAGCACAGCATAGCAGACAACAGATTACATTAGGTGACAGTTCATGTTGTCTAAAATCGACCATTTCAAACTCACACAGTATTTATTTATTTGGGATGAATAATAATCTTCATTTCTCAAGGGCAGTGCACTAGAAAATGTACATAAAATCTTGCCTGCCAAATAACCTAACAGATAATAAAAGAATATGAGCATCATAAAATTTTTAAAAGTGTAAATGAGGAGGTAATACGAGAGGTGGGATTTACAAGTCTTAAAAGAGAGAGGAAGCTAATTTTAATCTACCTTCTATGGTATTCCATTAGAGATAAAAACACAGAATCAGTTAAATTAAAACAATGATATTGGCTACATTCAATCTTTTTTATTTTTATTTTTTTAACTCAAGAGGTGAAACTATAAAAATAGCTAAATGCTTGCGGGAGTATTAAGAACTCCATCTAAATTATTTTGAATTTAAATGTAATTTTACTAATGCTGTTGAGCAATGGGAATAATTAGAATGATTTCAGTGAGGTTGGATACTTGAATAATTAAAGGGCCAAGATTAATTTCAGGAGGAGCATCATTATCTAAAATTAAATATTACAATACTTATAAAAGGCAGGGAGAGGGATGGAACATAGGAAGAACCACATCTTACAATTATCTAGACTTATTATTATCATAGACTTGCTTAAAATAATATAAAATCTATTTGTATTGAGTATAAATTTCAAAGTCTCATGATATATCAATAATTGTTTCTTATAACAGGTAATAATTTAATAATTTTGTCTGAAACATTACAGTTCAACAACAGTTTCCTAAGTTATTTGTTTTCGGAATCATTTTTGAATTGGCAATGATACAAATGATCAATTCCTAAATAAACTGAAAAGTGAGATTCCTTTTCACTTTTTCCAAAAGCTTACTACTTTCCCCCAAGCAGCTTTTTTCCAGTTTCGAAATCCCTGCATATCTTTATTTTTTACTTCAATATCTGACACAGGATAGGTGTTCAGGACATACTTTTCTGCTTCTGTCTTCAGCCACTCAACCCTACATCTTCCTGGTCACTGTGGATTAGAGTGCATAACTTTTCACAGTGGCACAGTATTCATAATTTTACTCAGTCCCAAGAAATAGATATTTGAATTTATTTCCTGTTTTATACTATTACAAACAATACTAAAATTGATATCAATATATGTATATCTTTGAACACATCTATGACATGATTCATAGAGGTTTAATTGCTGGTCAGTAGATGCATGGATTATTAATTTAACAAATGGCTACATTCACCCTCCAAACAGGCTTAACCAATTTACATTTTCACAAGTCATATGTGAGGGAGTTTATTTCCAAAAAATGTGAAAATACAGTGCTTTATATATTTTTTTATTTTAGCCAACATGGCAAGTGAAAAATGGAATATCATTGGAGCTTCAGTTTGCCTTGATCTGTTTAGTATTTTAAGTTTATTCACATTTAAATGCCACAGTATTTTCTCTTCTGGAAGTAGCATGTCCTATAATAATCGTAACAATAAAAAACTTAAAAATTCTTTAGATTTGTGCATCTGCAAATCAGTGGATTATTTTTAAGCAACCATTTTCCGCTATGTCCACATTTCCATTTTTCACGACTTGGATCGTTGGTTAAGTACCCTGTTGTTGCTTATCAAAGCAAAGAATGAAGTCAGTTTTGAGTTAAGAAGGATGACCTATGGAAAATATATGTTCTCCACAGTAGCATCCTATTCCACGGGCTCAGAGAAAGATAACAATGAATAAATAATTACTTAATAAAATTCTAAAAGTAGGGTGAATATCATTCTAATGATAAAGTGTTTCTATAGTTACAGAATAGAGCTTCATACATATGAATTGAATTTCCCCAAAGTCTTGGTTTCTATGAACATCTGAATTTGATTATCATCATTGCATTTATTGGGCATCTTTGTTTAGAACTCTCAGTGGCTATTAAGTTGAATTACTTTCCCCTGAGGCTTGCATGGTAAAGGTGCGTGCAAAGGTGGGGCTTCCAAAATAGAATAGATTCTCGTGAATAAGAATGCCATTTATTTATTACAATTTGGAAAAAGCAGCAGGTCTAAAAACTGCCCACTTCAAGTTCTGGACAAGAATAATGGTATGGGAGAAAATGCATCTCTAATTTTGAATGATATGCCTGAGGAACTTTTCAACAAGATCTCTTCACCATTTGTTTGATATATTCTCTGGGCTTTTTAATAAATGAACACAAAATATATTCAACTCAACTGGATGAACTTACCAGATTAAACTAGATGTAGAATAAGGTAGACAAGTAGCGAGGAGTTCCTGTGAGAAGATCACCTTCTATCAAATGAGAACCTCTATCATATTAAATATCATCATGTTGAAAACCAACTTGATAATAGGGATAGAGAGGCTGATTGGGGGGATGCAGTGTAATAAAGAGCATTTATGGAAAAGAGGAATATAGCAATAAGATACTACGTTCTAAGAAGATCTGAGAGCTTAATTTTAATTAGCTTTTAATTCGGCTCTACCATTTAGTAACTGTGGAGGCTTGGACAAGTCTCTTGGACTCTTTCATTCCCATATCTTTAAATTGTTAATAATATAGTGTTGTTTACCTCATGGATATGGCAAAGACACATTGATCACCCAATATCCATGTGTTTCCAGTTTGCAGCTGGGTGAGACCACATAGCTATCTCTGGATAATGGGTTGTGAGTAGTAGTAATATGTGTCACTTCCAT
Organism: Molossus molossus; assembly: GCF_014108415.1. Classification (NCBI taxonomy): domain Eukaryota; kingdom Metazoa; phylum Chordata; class Mammalia; order Chiroptera; family Molossidae; genus Molossus; species Molossus molossus. The sequence goes on along the minus strand of NW_023425345.1, from coordinate 60,321,303 downwards.
GCAGAAAAGAGTTACGGACCAATGAGCAACCTTCCTTCACTCTTTTCTCTACTGTGATGGCAAAGGAGGAAGCACATATAGAGATGCAGCTAAAGATGGCGAGGCCCTGGGAACCTGCGTGACTGTGGAGTAGAGCTCTCTGCCACCTCCCCTTCAAAGAGCTGTGTACTCTGGATGAGAAATACATTTATTTATTTTCAAATTAATCCTGAAAAGAAGAAATTAATACAAGGAAATTTTTGTAAAAATTAAATGAAATAATGATTGCAAAGTTATCGTCCTAATAAATGGCATATTGTAAGAGCACAATGTTTAACGCAGTGTTTGGCACATGTTCTTTTGCAAAGAGCCAGAGAGTAAATAGTTTGGGCTTTGCATGCCATATGATGTTGTTACAACTACTCAACTCTGCCATTATAATGCATGCAATGTCAATATGTTACATAAAAACAATTACAGAATATATGTAAACAATGAGTGATGCTGTGTTCCAAAAAAGCTTAATTTACAAAAAGGGTAGGTGAGTAGGGTCATAATTTGCTATCCCCTCTGTGAATTCAATATCATGTTGATCATGAAATTTATGTGTACTGAGCATTCTCCAGGTGGCCAGCAATCTGTGATTCACTTTATGGACATAATGTATTTAATTTTTGTAGGTTGCATTTTGCAGATAAGAATCTTGAGACCCAGAGAGGTTAATGAGAAATTTAAGTTAACATTGTTAGTAATTCTCAAAACTATAGGATTAGAATCCAATCCTATTTGACCTCAAGTAATAAGCTCCTTTAATATTCTTGTAATTGTTACATTGAATAAGCAAGACACTGAGCTGCAACCCTAAAGACATTTTCTCCTTGTAGCTACCTATACAAACCATCTCTGTGGGGCCATTGTTTTCTTTTCATGTAATAAAATTTGGGCAGAGAGCCCAGGTAGCTTATCTGTTAACTCTAAGATAATCATGTTTTAAAAAAATAATCCTCTGGTCACTTTTGTTCCTCAAAGAATCTTAACTCAGTAATTAACATATCCTGTCCATTATAATAACGAAAACTGAATTTCAAACAAAGTGAAATCTCTACAGAAACATACATCTGGGAAGGGCAGTTGGCAGAGACATGTGTTTCCCCTTTCTTCTTTGCCAGCTCCTCCTACTATCCACAATACTTCTTTTGAAAATTCTTTATTGGTACCTTCCGACCTGTCCAGGTTTGGAGCTAGGGGTCAGCCTTACCTAGCTGGTAGTGATCGGCCTGAAAGAGTTTGAAGGTGCCTCTTTCTCGTCGATGCCATCAACCACCGCTGAGCATGTGGACGCTGCTCCCCTCTGCAGTTTCCTTTTCTCCACCAAGTGCAACTGCGTCTGCTGACCCCTGACCCTCCTCAAGCCTCCTTCTGCCCAAGTGTGCTCCTCCTTCCAGGTGATCTTTGTGGGAAGGATCTAAAATGACTCCACGCGTCCACTCTCTCTCTGTCGTTCTCCATCTCTCGTTCTCTCGTGAACATTGCACTGGTCCACATCAGGCTTTCTCAAGCTCCAAGGGTCTCTCTCGAGCCCTTTTCATTTCATTTAAGCAGAGGTGGAAGTGCCCCTCACTCCTCATCCTCATCTATGTCTCTGGGTCCCCAGCTCCCACCTTCTTGTGGCTTCACCTTGTAATCGAGTTTCTAAAACTTGTAAAAGCAGTATTCAACCACTTCCTCAGCTATGGTTGCCTAGTTCATCAACTTTCTCCCAATGAAATGTGGTAGAAACCAGTGTATATTGTCCTAGAGTATCTGTAGAAACTTTTTAATGGTCTTATATAAAAACCTAAAGTACTCTATATCTTCTGAAGGCACTGGCAGTATGGTTATCAATACAAAATTAACACTCCAGAAATATTTACAAGACTTGTGGATCAGAAGGTACTTATACATTAATAAGTTCACTTCTTAGCTGAATCAATGAATATTTACTCTGTGCTTAATATTTGTAAATATTTTTTTAACAAAAATGTGCCGAGCTAAGGCTTAAGTAAGACTGAAACCCAGTGCAGACGTTCTTACCATCATTACTTTAATATCTGTGGTTTGGGAGAATTTACTGTCCTGGTAGAAGCCCATTTTTATGGTTTTTCTTCATCTTGGGGTTTACCTGTTATTTTTGAAAACTGTGCCTATCTTGCAGAGAAATATTAACCTTTACAGAACTGCCACATTGATGTTGAAGACAAGCTTGTGTTTCCTTTCATCTTTCCTTAGACTTTCCATTATTAGCTTATCCAGTAGTTTCTTTTATGACGTGCACAACAGGGGTGCATGGTACCGCTTTCTAGTTGCAATCAAGTACAGATGCCCAGCTCTCTTCTGGAGACTCTCTTTGCTACTGCAGGTGAGAGGACCCATCCTACATGTCTGAGAGTTTACACACAGCTCAGGCCAGCCACGCTCACTGTGCACCTTTGCACACATCTGTCCAGGTCTAGTCCCTGGCTTTCCTGAATTTCATCAGCACCACATGCATCTTGATCAAACACACGAAAATGGTAGTTTTCAGGTAATAAATGTAGTTTTTTTTTTTTTTCTTTATTGATTTGTAGAGAGAGAAGAAATGAGAAGGAGAAGAGAGAGAGAGAGAAACATTGATGAGAGAGAACATTGATTGGTCGCCTCCTGCATGGCCCCCACTGGGGATCAGGCCCACATCCTGGGCATGTGCCCTGACCAGGAATCAAACTGCTGACCCCTTTCTGCATGGGTCGATGCTCAACCACTGAGCCACACTGGCAGGACAATAAATATCGTTTTAAATGGACAACTGAACTCACGAAAGGTAAAAGAAAAATTATTCGCTGGAACTGGGAAGTAGAATGCGATAAAGTGAATCTGAGCGACTGGCTCCCACGAGGAAAGTTTGTCAGACCATAGCAGGAATGGGGAAATGCAAACCCGAGCATAGGTATCTTTTTACAGCAACTAGACTCACACAATTTTAAAAGTTGGCCAATAACAAGTATAGCTGAGAATGTGAAGCAAAAAAAGTACAAGGAGCCCTGGACAGTTTGCTCAGCCGTTAGAGCATCAGCCCACAGACCAGAGAGTCCCGGGTTCGGTTCCCCCTAAGGCATGTACCTTGGTTGCGGTTTGTCCCCGACCCCAGTTGAGGTCGTGTGGGTGGTGACCAGTTGATGTACCTCTCTCACATTGATGTCCCCCCCCCCCCCCGGCTGAAGATAAATGCAAAAATGTCCTCGAGTGAGGATTAAAAAAAAAAAAGTACATGGAAAGTTTTAGTCACTAAATTCAGGATAGAAGAAAGAATGTGATTGGTTGGAGAGAAATACAAAGAGAGCAACAAATTATATTCATATTATTTTATTTATTTCACTGAATGATGAATACATATTGTTTTGTTATTCTTTATGCCTTTTGCATTTGTAAAATATATTTTATAAAGCTTTAGCTTTCAAAGACATGGTCTCTGCTAACAACTTGAGATTAGTGTTTCCAGGTATTACTTTACTTAGTTTACACATCCCTCACTTTTCTTAACATTCTTTACTGATGTATTTCTTGAATCTCTTTTCCAGAATTACATTATTTAAGATATTACCATCCAAGCCCTGGCTGGTTTGGCTCAGCGGTTAGAGTGTAGGCCCAGAGAGTCCCGGGTTCAGTTCCCATTAAGGTCATGTACCTCGGTTGCAGTTTGTCCTCGGCCTCAGTTGGGATCGTATGGGTGGCAGTCACATCGATGTTTCTCTCTCTCTTCCTTCCTCTCTCCCTCTAGATCTATCTGGAGATAATGCAAAAATGTCCTCGGGTGAGGATAAAATATATATATATATATATATTATATATATATATATATATATATATATATAACCATCCAATAATGGCATTTGTAATCTCTGAATTAATTTACCACAGTGTCAATCTAACATTCTAGTTATATAAATAACCTACCATGCTGTAGGTTTTTACAGGGTCTTAGTATCATTGTTATCACTCTTTGATACATGAATATAATGCTATTAATGAACAAGTTAGAAGAGGTTTGGGTAAGGACATGCATATTATTTATATATAATACTGTTTAAAGATAACAAGACATATATAAATGTTATGTAAGAAAACTTAGATGTAAACTTTTTAAAACTTTTATCAATATCTTCTAAAACTAACACAAAATTGTATTATAGTGCTTTCATTTAAAATATGCATTTATGTGCTTTTCATGGCTACTATATAAAATATGCATAAATATATGTATATATTAAATATATGAAATAAACCCATATGCAAACATGTTTATATTGATATATACATACACACATATAATGAAAGCCTGAATATGAAAACAAAATATAAGTTAGGGGGAGATTCTTTGCTCTATGAGAAAGTTCAAAATGTTATTTCTTTGAACTATAATTTTCTTTACAATTATTTTATACAAAACTTCGTAGGACAGAACCTATGTAAAATAAATACGTAATAACACTTCTCAAATGCTATAATTAATGACATGAGCTTTATTTATGGTACAAAAAGAGCAAGGAGAAAGAAACCTAGGCTTATACATTACGCTTTTACTTAAAAAATATTTGACAGGAACTCCGTAAGAAAGTAAAAATGGCAAAATTGTTTTCTCTTGAATTTTTTTTTTTTTTTTGCATTTTGAGTGAACAAATACTGATGTGTATACTCAATATCCACATACTGAAATAATTCAAACAGAATATTTCAGGATGAAATAAAGTCTTTCCATGGTGTTCCTACTGTAATGCCCTATAGATTAAGGAAAAACCATAATTTAGCACCTGCTGAGAGTCAGTTTTAACCCATAGCTGGTGATGAAATTCCCCTGACCTGGCCAGCAGGTAGTGATCTGCAGCATACAGTCAGCTTATTTAGAAATCTAGTCATATATTTGATTGCTGACCCCTGCCATAGTGAGTTCCAGAGGCAGGAGCTCCAGGCTAGGAAAAGTGGTATTCAACTAGAAGGGTTCATGAAGAAAGTGAAAGTCTCTCAAGTTAATTTCTCAAAATGCCCTGAGCCCCAGCCATCTCTCTTTCAATGTTCTTTGCAGCTGCTTAACACTCCTGGACTAGCTGAGCCTCAGTGAGTTGGCTGCCTCCTCCTATGGCAATATTTCCTTTTCAAAGGGCAGTTGCCATGGTGTATAATTTTGTGCAGGGAGTGGGAGCCTTTGTGATTGACCAAGCTATGCTGAAAGATAACAAGCATAAAAAGCACAAATTTACGCTAAAGAAAACTTTGTCAAACTCACATTGGAAAGTTGGAAGACAGAGTTCTTTCCATAGTGAAAACATGTTGCATATTTTAAAATTTATTTTTATTGTTGAGAGTATTGCAGATGTTCCCTATTTTTCTCCCGTTGCCCCATCTACCCAGCTCCTGACCCACCCTAGGCCTTCACTGCACTATTGTCTGTGTCCATAGGCTATGCACACATGCATATACATTCTTTGCTTAGTCTCTCCCCATCCCCACTCCCCACTTCCCTTTGAGATCTGTCAGTCTGTTCCCTGCTTCCATGTTTCTAGACCTATTTTGTTCATCAGTTTATTTTGTTCATTAGATTCCACATATTAGTGCGATCACGTGATATTTGTCTTTCTCTGAATGGCTTATTTTGCTTAGCAAAATAATCTCCAAGTCCATCCATGCTGTTTCAAAGGGTAAGAGATTCCTCTTTTTTTTAAAATCTTCACCAGAGGATATTTTTCTATTATCTTCAGATTGAGTGGGAAAGAGAGAGAGAGAGAGAAAGAAAGAGAGAGAGAGAGAGAGAGAGAGAGATATGGGAGAGGGACACATCGACTGCTGTCCTTCCACATGACCTTACAACCCTGACAACCAGGGCTGGGGACAAACTGCAACCAAAGTACATGCCCTTGACTGGAATCGAACCAATGACTCATTGGTCCAAGGGCTGACAATCTAATTGCTGAACCAAACCGGCCAGGGCGAGAGAGCCCTCTTTTTTACACCTGCATAGTGTTCCATTGTGTAAATGTACCACAGCTTTTCATTTTTACTTACTTACTTACTTATTTATTTATTTATTTATTTATTTATTTATTTATTTATTTATTTATTTTTTGGGTTAATCCTCACCCAAACATATTTTTTCATTAATTTTTAGAGAGAGTGGAAGGGAGGGAGGGAGAGAGAAAGAGAGAGAGAGAGAGAGAGAGAGAGAGAGAGAGAGAGAGAGAGAGAGAAACATCCATGTGACAGAGACATGTCAATCGGTTGCCTCCTACCTGACCCCTACCAGGGCTGGGGATGGAACCTGCAACCCAGGTACGTGCCCTTGATGGGAAATCAAATCCTCCACCCTTCAGTCAGGACCCATGTTCTAACTGCTAAGCTAAACTGGCCAGGGCCAGCTTTTCATTTTTAAGTATCATGTAACTGAAAGGAGCTCACAACATTTAAAAGGTTTTAGTAAATTTGGTCAGACCTCTCTGTCTCCAAGTGAGCTTGTGGAAAACAAAGTAACTCTAGATAGATATAATTAGTACAAAGTAGAGAAACAGAGGAATGGACTAAAGGCTCATTTACTATCATTTTGGATTATATAAATGGTTGCTGCCTACTAGACCCCCCTTTTGCCCTAGATTGATACACAACAATTCACCCTGATTCACTACTGTGTTATGAATCATGTTAACAATTCATTACTGTGTTATTCTTTGTATCAGGCGATTCCTTTCACCTAGAATTTCCTTTCTAGGTTTGAGCAAAGTTTTGGTTCAAATCTCCTAAGATATTTTTGCAGATTAAACAGTAAAACACTGACTGGCTGAAAGTAGTATTGGATAGACTTACAGATGGTGGAAGAAATGTCCTCAAAGAACGCTGATCAGTGTTAGAATCTCTATTTACCAAGCCACCTACTGTGTGTCAAAAACTGTGCTGGTGCATTTGTTTATGCTATCAAGTTAACCCTTTTGACATGCATGTTAGTTATGAACGAATTTATCTTTATTTTTTCACTAAAATAACTCCAATTCTGTTCAAGTTTCTTGTTTCCGTCGAAGCAGGCTCCGTTGCATCTAGTCACAGTCATGTGCACAGTTCTGGCCATTGTGACAGAGGTGGAAGTTTCTCAGGGTAGGCTCCCTTTCAGAAATTTAACTTCAGAAGCAAAAATGGCAAATCCCTAGGATGATCAAGTTTTGCCTTTTTTTCTTAGCTGTGCACTTGATTCCTTCCTCCCAGCTGCAACGACAGGAGGAGCAGCCCTGTCTGATGAAACCACAGAGTAAGGATGGCAGAGTGGGAGGATAAACGAAGCCGAGATTTTATATGACTTGTTGGGCAGGGTCCCCAGCCCCGAATTCTCTACCACCAGCACTTTTATAATATGAAAAATATAACCCCATTTAAGTATTTTTGTTGTTGTTGGTAAGTTTTCTGCTATTTCCTGTGAAATGCAATTGCTTATAGATGCATCATAACAACCCTCTGAGCTATGTAATAATATCACACAGTTAGGAAACAGGAAGGGGAGCTAGGATTTAATGCTCTCTTTGTAACTTTACATCCTATTCTTTTATAATTCGCTTCTTGTGGTCCTATATAGCCAAACATTTTTTTTTTTTCCTAGTGACTTAAACGGAGATATAGAAGAGTCAGCCATCAGAGGCCATTCCCCAAAGCTTGAATGATAGCTAATATACCACAGTCAGAGACTGCAAATGCCTTGACATATTGAATTTCCTGTGTCTAGTTTTTCACCATTGGTTAAATTTATCCTCAAATAATTCATGGTTTGATAAATGAATTAGAATACAAGAAGAGATTTGAGTAGGCAGTTGAATATAGTGGTCTGGAATTCAGAAGAGAGACGTTTGCTGAAATATAAATGTATTCATCAAGGATATGTAGATAATATTTTAAACCTCGTGACTGGGTGAGATCACAAAGGAAAAGAGAGTAATAGAAGAGGAAATAGGATTGGTGACTGAAGCCTAGTATTCCATAGTCATGTTGCTGGTGAGAGTGAAATATGCAGACAAGGAAAAAGTGGTAAATGTGGTGTCCAGGAAAACAAGTGATACAATTATATGATTTATGGTGTCAAATACACTAATTTGTCAAGTAAAATAAAAATGGAATCAACCATTGGATTTGACCACATGAAGAATTTTATAAGGTGAGTGTCCATCCTAATGTACCTGAGAGACTACCCGTTAGTATCTGTGATTTTTTTTTTTTTTTAGAGACAGAGGAAAGGAAGTGGGGGGGGGGGGAGAGAGAGAGAGAGAATCAGAGAAAATCAGAGAGAGAGAGAGAGAGAGAGAGAGAGAGGGAGAGAGACATCAATGTGGGAGAGACACATAGACCCATTGCTCCCTGCATAACCCCAACGGGGGCTGAGATTGAACCTGCAAGCCAGATACGTGCCCTTGACCAGAAATTAAACCAGCAACCTTTTGGTCTATGGGCTTATACTTCAACTACTCAGCCATAGTTTTTAAAAATAAATTATATGATAATCTCAGTCATTCAATGGAATTCCCTTCGCAAAAATATGCTTGGAGTACATATATGCAAAATTAATGAGGGAAAGAGCATGGGATGCAAAGAAGCAGTTTTGCTGCACAGATATGGTGTGAAAACTAGGGTATAAAAATGTGATTATGTACCAAAGGGATATAGTTGAGTGAAAAATTATTGATGTAAGAGAGAGGAAGAAAGTTCTCAAATAATTGAGAAGTAATGGATCTGTGTTTAGTTAAAAAAAAAAAAAAAGGTTTAGAATAAATACTGCAAACAATTTTCCAAGGGTCTCTTGCATTTCTTCCCTGTGTTCTGGACTCCTATTTCAAGGATATTAAATAGTCAACAGCCTTGGAGGGGGGGGACTTTCTTCATAGCAAAGGGTAGGTTTACTCTAAGCTCTGGAAGAAAAAGAATGTTTTCCTCTGGGGCAAAGGGCAAGAATACTTTACTATCGTTTATAACAATGAGTCCCCTAAGCTCAGGGTTTTTCCCCTGTAACGTAAACTACTGTATATTCAGCTGTCTGTGGCTGTCTTCATGCTGCCTGTATATACTGGGGCTTAGAAAACTAGCAAAGTTTCTGATGCTCTCACTATTGCTATTGATGTGAGCAATAAACTGTTTTTACCTTTCTGATTCAGGAATCATGTGTCTTCTACACTGTCTCTGAAACTTGTCAACCGACTTGTTTGCTTGCAAGGAGGGCAAAATATCAGACCCTTCACAGCTCTTGACAGTAAGATCTTATACAATTAGGATAATAAATACTACAAATACAGCCTTCACATTTTTATGTTTTTCATTGTATATAAGATTTAGGTTTTTATGTAATCAAATCTATCAATCTAGTCTTTTATAACTTGTGGGTTATGGCTTACTTAGAAAGATTTTATTCACTCATGAAGATGAAGGACTGTCCTTTAGTTTCTAGTACTTATCTTTTAAAGTTAATTTTTAAAGGTTAGATATTGTACCCACATGAAAAATGCCATTGTCTTGTGTATGAGATAAGATTTCCCCCCAAGCAATAGCTAATTGTCCCAATACCATTAAAGTCCACCTTAACCTGATTATTTACAATGTCTTTTATAACATATTAAATATCTGATATGAAAATGTTTATGTTATAGACTCTTTATACATACATATATGTGTATATATATGTATTTGTGGAGATATTTATTGACGTCTTTCTTTCAGTACATGTTTAGTTAATGCCTTCTATCTGCTACATACAGTGGTATGCATTATTCCACAGTGGTTAACAAAATGAACACAGTTTGTATTCTTATGAAAATTGGAGCCCATTTGGAAAAGTAAATACTAAAAAGGTAATTAAATAAATATATAATTTAAGAGCATGGTAAGTGTTCTGAAGGAAATGCACATGTACTTTGACAGAATATTGTAGCTGGAGGGAGACCTGTAAAGGTAGCTCTCCTCTGAGGAGGAAGTCATTTACGCCTACATCCTGACTATAAAAATTGAGGGTTACAAAGGGTGGGTAGAAGAGTGTTTTAAGCTCAGAGAACAGCATGCCATAGATAAAAGTTGTTGCAGAAAAAGGTCAAGAAATTATTTTTCCTCACCAACCAACCAAGTCTGCCACATAGGGCTTGATCTTTGGTTCACTGAATTCAATTCAACTATACTGCTATGGTGTTGATATATTTTCAAAAGTAAATAGTTAAAGTCAAAGTTTATAGTTAAGGTCAAATTATTATATGTACTGTAGTTATTGTGCCTAATGCTCCAATGTCGACTCTTATTTAAAATAATCTATCTAACCCAGGGATTTTCAACTGGTGTGTTACATATTTTAAATATGTAACACTTGACTATTTAGTCAGAAGCACTGACTTCTTTTCCCCCCAGTGGTTATCAATCTATGGGTCGTAACCCCTTTGGGGGTCGAATGACCCTTTCACAGGGGTCACCTAGGACCATTGGAAAACATAGGTCACCACAACATAAGGGACTGTATTAAAGGGCTGTGGCATTAGGAAGGTTGAGAACCACTGACTTAGATTGTCAAATAAAAAAAATGACAAAAGCTAACACAACGATAGCCATGTGGTGTAAAAGCCCTATCTTGAGCCACAAATATGTCCTATAATAGAGTTGCATTTTATTGGTCATGTCACATAATATGGGTCTGATTGGTTAATTCTTAGTAAATTCTTTGGTGTGCCACAGACTTGTAGTAATTCGTTTCTGTGTGCCACGGGATGAAAAAGGTTGAAAATCACTGATCTAATCCACTCTTCTTATTGGGAATAGGTTTTAAGAATGGACTCAAATCTGGAAATGAAGATGTGAAGGGAAGTCTACTGGGTGGCTTTTGAAAACATGTTTTTCAACTTCTGAGAGTCATGGAATTAGAAGGATTCTCGGCCTAGGAACTTGAATGTGTCATTTGACCTCATGCAGGTGCTTGTCAGCATGAGAGTAAGTCAGCATGTGGGGAGAGCAGAATAATGACAACTGCAGAATAGCAGGGCCAGAGCTATATTGTGCCTGCATCCTGCTAAAATTCTGGGTCTGCCCGGCCAGTGTGGCTCAGTGGTTGACCCTGCACCCAGAGGTTCCAATTTGATTCCTGGTTTAGTGAACACCCAAGTTCCTGCTAAGATGAATCATGCTGAGGCGTTCAATTCCCCGGTGCGTGCTGAATCCCCAAGAGGGGGTGTGCAGGAGGTAGCTAATGGATGTTGATTCTTCTTTCTCTCATTGATGTTTCTAGCTCTCTCTCTCTCTCTCTCCCTAAAATATCAATGAAAACATAAAATAAAATAAAATTCTGGGTTTATTTTTAAATTAATAATTCATTTCTTTTTATTGAACTCATTTGTAATTGAGGTTTTGTTGTTGTTTTGTTTTCTGTTTTTGTAGTTAAAAACATTCTAATATCTGTAACATTTTTAACTCAAGTCAAGAGTCTGAAAAGGGGGAGAGGATTTTTAAAGAAGAAAAGCCTCCCCATTCCTCTTGGCCCAAACAAACATTTCTACATAACATTTCTTGAAATTGTTGGATAACAATTATGAAATAGTAATGATTTTTTTCTACCATATTTTATCAGTCTTTACTATAACATCATGGGCATTGCCTTGAAGTCACACTCCTTCACTGTCTGTTCCATCCTTGAGCAAGCCCTGGGAACAAAGCGGAGTTTTCTTTTTTTGTCACAGAGCTGGGACTTCCAGTGCAGAGGGGGATTAACCTGAGCTACACAGTCTGTGCTCTTGCTCTGTTCCCTGATCTCCCAAGGTCTGCATTCTCCTTTGCTTGCTGCTGAGTGAGAGTCCGTGTCACGTTTATCACCAACACGAACTGCCTGGCCGCTCACATGTCCCAGCACTGTCTTCACTTGTATACTTTAGTCACTGCTTGTAAGCTGTAATTTTTGTTAGACCTGATATTGAGCCTTTTTTTTTTTTTAGTGTTACTGTTTACCAAAACAATAAATGCCTCCTTCTTTTTCATGTGCCCTCTCTTCCTAGGTTGTCTCTCTGCTCTCATAGAGATGGGGGTCTAGAATGAATATCTTTTGTTAAGATGCATACCATAAAGTATTTTTATATATTTTCTTATATTTAAAAGATGTACTACTAAGATCATTTTATTTCTTTACTGTTCTTTGGGGAAAATAATTGCTTGAGTATTCATGACAAATTAATGACTTTACCTTTACATTTTCATGGACTTCAGTTTTAATTCAATTACATAAAATCAAAATTCACCATTAATAGACATTCATACACACAGGAACAACAATGAAATAAAGTCATTGTTTGTTTTGTTGCTTTCTAAGACATTTTCAGAGATCAAATGTCACAAATAGCTGATTGGCCAAATCAACTTTTTGATGTATCGTCATCTTTATATTGTGAAATTCCATACTGAAGGTATAAAAGTGGTTAAATGAGCACTCAACTTATCACTAAGATGATTCATGCTGGGCTGTTTGTTACCTGAAGAATTTAATTAGTGCATCTGAATGCTAAGAAAAATAGAAATAATTGGTGGCTGGCAGAAGGTACCTTACATGTGATGAATTATTAATAGCTGTTAAGAATAGCCCAGCCAGTGTGGCTCAGTGGTTGAGCGTCGACCCATGCACCAAGCGGTCGTTGGTTCAATTCCCAGTCAGGGCACATGCCCAGGTTGTGGACCAAATCCCCAGCAGGGGGCATGCAGGAGGCAGCCAGTTGATGTTCTCTCTCATTGATGTTGCTATCTCTCTTCCCTTCTCCATTCCTCTCTCTCTAATATCAATAAAGAAAAGAAAAAAAAGAAGAATATATGGGATGGCCCTGGCCAGTGTGACATGATTGGTTGGAACACTGTCCCATACATCAAAAGGTGATGGACCCTATTTCTTGTCAGGGCACATATCCAGGTTGTGGGTTTGATCCCTGGTCATATGGGAGCAACTGATCCATGCTTCTGTGTCACATAGAGGTTTCTCTCTCTCTCTCTCTCTCTCTCTCTCTCTCTCTTTCCCCCTCTTCCTCTCTCTAAAGTCAATTTAAAAAAAACAAATATATGGGATAAAAGTAATAAACACTTTAATTTATTTTTCATTTAAATCATTCTGTTTGGTGGATTCAAATTTTAAATCTAAAAATTTGAGAGAGCTATCAGAACCTTTCTATTTTACAAATGTAGAAAGAAGGGTCCAGAGAAAAAAATATTTTCTCCTGCTAAGTAATGAGAAATAACAAGTAATATTGATTTACTCTTTTTTTATTTTTATTTATTTTTATTTTTTTTATTTATTTATTTTTTATGAATTTTTATTTATTTTTTTTGTTACAGATATTTTACCTTTTTACCCCATTGGCACCCCCCCACCCCACCCCGCCTCCACCCTGTCCCCGGCTTAGTTGTCCATGTCCATTGGTCATGCATACATGCATATAAGTTCTGTGGTTTATCTCTTCCCACCCCCCCACCCCCCATCCCCTCTTCTGAGGGATGAAAGTCTGTGCCCTACTTCCATGTGTCTGGGTCTACTGTATTCCTCAGACTGTTCATTATATTCCGTATATAAGTGAGATCATGTGGTATTTGTCTTTTTCTGCTTGGCTTCTTTCACTTAGGATAATACTTTCCAGGTCCCTCCATGTCGTCTCAAAGGATAAGAGATCTTTCTTTCTTACCGCTGCATAGTACTCCATTGTGTACATGTACCACAGCTTTTTTATCCATTCGTCTACTGGTGGACACTTGGGCTGTTTCCAGATCTTAGCTATTGTAAATAGTGCTGCTATGAACATGGGGGTACATATATTCTTCCTGATTGGTGTTTCAGGCTTCTTAGGGTATATTCCCAGCAGTGGGATCACTGGGTCAAATGGAAGTTCAATTTTTAATTTTTTGAGGTAACACCATATTGTTTTCCATAGTGGCTGCACCAGTCTGCATTCCCACCAGCAGTGTACTAGAGTCCCCTTTTCTCCACACCCTCGCCAACACTTGTTGTTTGATGATTTGTTGATGGCGGCCATTCTGACAGGTGTGAGGTGATAGCTCATTGTTGTTTTAATTTGCATCTCTCTGATGATTAGTGATGTTGAGCATTTCTTCATATGTCTCTTGGCCATTTGTATGTCCTGTTTTGAGAGGTGTCTATTCAGCTCCTCTGCCCATTTTTTAATTGGGTTCTTTGTCTTCCTTTTGTGGAGTTGTATGAGCACTCTATATATATTGGAAATTAACCCCTTATCTGATACATCATTGGCAATGATGTTCTCCCATACAGTGGGTTGCCTTTCCATTTTGATGATTGTATCTTTTGCTGTGCAGAAGCTTTTTAGTTTGATGTAGTCCCATGTGTTCAATTTCTCCTTTATTTCTGTTGCCTTAGGTGATGTATCAGTGAAAATTCTGCTCCGTATGATGTCCGAAATTTTGTTGCCTACATTTTCTTCTAGAATTTTTATGGATTCACCGGTAACATTTAAGTCTTTTATCCATTTTGAGTTTATTTTGGTGTATGGTGTAAGTTGATGGTCTAGTTTCATTTTTTTGCATGTAGCTGTCCAATTTTCCCAACACCATTTATTAAAGAGGCTGTCTTTACTCCACTGTATGCTCTTGCCACCTTTGTCAAATATTAATTGAGTGTATTGCCTTGGGTCCATTTCTGGGTTTTCAGTTCTGTTCCACTGGTCTATATGCCTGTTCTTGTGCCAGTACCAGGCTGTTTTAGTTACAGTCCCTTTGTAGTATAACCTGATATCTGGTATTGTGATCCCACCTACTTTGTTCTTCTTTTTCAAGATTGCTGTGGCTATTTGGGGTCTTTTTTGGTTCCATATGAACTTTGGAAGTATTTGTTCTAGTTCTATGAAATATGTCGTTGGTATTTTGATGGGGATTGCATTAAATCTATAGATTGCTTTGGGTAGTATGGACATTTTAATTATGTTAATTCTTCCAATCCATGAACAGGGTATGTGCTTCCACTTTTTTATATCTTCCTCTATTTCGTTTTTCAATGACCTGTAATTTTCTGCAAATAGGTCCTTTACTTCTTTGGTTAAGTTTATTCCTAGGTATCGTAATTTTTTTGGAGCGATGGTAAATGGGATTGTTTTTTCAGTTTCTCTTTCTGTGAGTTCATCATTGATGTACAAGAATGCCGTCGATTTCTTGACGTTAATTTTGTATCCTGCTACTTTGCCAAATTCATTTATTAAGTCTAATAGATTTTTGATGGAGTCTTTAGGGTTTTCTATGTACAATATCATGTCATCTGCAAATAATGACAGTTTCACTTCCTCTTTTCCAATTTGGATCCCTTTTATTTTTTCTTCATGTCTGATTGCTGTGGCTAAGACTTCCAGTACAATGTTAAATAAGAGTGGCGAAAGTGGACGTCCCTGTCTTGTTCCTGTTCTTAATGGAAATGTTTTTAGTTTCTGTCCATTGAGTATGATGTTGGCTGTAGGTCTTTCATATATGGCCTTTATTATGTCTAGATATGATCCCTCTATTCCTACATTGCTGAGCGTTTTTATCAGAAATGGATGCTGGATTTTGTCGAATGCTTTTTCAGCATCTATTGATATGATCATGTGGTTTTTATTCTTCATTTTGTTTATGTGGTTTATCACATTTATTGATTTGCGAATATTGTACCAGCCTTGCATCCCTGGAATGAATCCCACTTGGTCATGGTGAATAATTTTTTTGATGCATTTCTGGATCCGATTTGCTAATATTTTGTTCAGGATTTTGGCGTCTATGTTCATCAGGGATATTGGCCTGTAGTTTTCTTTCTTCGTAGTGTCTTTTTCTGGTTTTGGAATTAGAATTATGCTGGCCTCATAGAACGTGTTTGGAACTCTTCCTTCTTCTTGAATTTTTTGAAATAGTTTGAGGAGAATGGGTGTTAGTTCTTTTTTGAATGTTCGGTAAAACTCCCCGGTGAAACCATCTGGGCCTGGGCTTTTGTTTGCTGGGAGAGTCTTGATTACCTCTTCAATTTCCTTAGTTGTTATTGGTCTGTTCAAGTTTTCTATCTCTTCCGGGAATAGTTTTGGGAGACTGTGTGTTTCTAGAAATTTGTCCATTTCGCTTAGATTGTCGAATTTGTTGCCATATAGTTGTTCATAGTAGTTGTTAACGATCTTTTGTATTTCCGTGGTATTGGTTGTTACTTCTCCTCTTTCATTTCTGATTTTGTGTATTTGGGTTCTCTCTCTTTGTTTCTTGGTGAGTCTAGCTAAGGTCCATCAATCTTGTTTATCTTTTCAAAAAACCAGCTCTTTGTTTCATTGATCCTTTGAATTGTTTTTTTGGTCTCTATGTCATTTATTTCTGCTCTGATCTTTACTATTTCCTTCCTTCTACTTGCTCTGGGGTTTTCTTTTTGTTTGCTTTCTAATTCTTTAAGTTGTGAGGTTAGACAGTCAATTAGAAATTTTTCTTGTTTTTTGAGGTAGGCCTGTAGTGCTATGAACTTACCTCTCAGAACTGCTTTCGCTGCATCCCATAGATTTTGTGTTGTTGTGTGTTCATTTTCATTGGTTTCCAGGAAGTTTTTAATTTCTTCCTTGATCTCCTCGGTGACCCATTCATTGTTTAATAACATGCTATTTAGCCTCCATGTGTTGAAATGTCTTTGCATGTTCTTGTTGCAATTGATTTCTAGTTTCATGCCATTGTGATCTGAGAAGATGCTTGATATGATTTCAATCTTCTTGAACTTGTAGAGATTTCGTTTGTGTCCTATCATGTGGTCTATCTTTGAGAATGTCCCATGTGCACTTGAGAAGAATGTGTATTCTGTAGTTTTGGGGTGTAATTCTCTGTAGATATCTATTAAATCCATTTGGTCTAGTGCTTCATTTAGAGTCTCTGTTTCCTTGCTAATTTTTTGCCTAGAGGATCTATCCAGTGCTGTCAACGGGGTGTTGAAGTCCCCTGCTATGATTGTATTGTTGTCGATTTCTCCTTGGAAGTCCTCCAGAAGATTTTTAATATATTTTGGTGCTCCTATATTGGGTGCATATATGTTTATCAAGGTTATATCTTCCTGTTGGATAGATCCTTTCAATATTATGTAGTGGCCGTCTTTGTCTCTAGTTATGGTCTTCATTTTGAAATCTATTTTATCAGATATGAGAATTGCTACCCCAGCTTTTTTTTGCTTTCCATTTGCTTGGAAAATTTTTTTCCATCCCTTCACTTTCAACCTATGTGAGTCTTTTGTTGAGAGGTGGGTCTCTTGTAAACAACATATAGATGAGTCATGCTTTCTTATCCTATCAGCTACTCTGTGTCTCTTTATGGGAGTATTCAATCCATTTACGTTTAAGGTGATTATTGATATGTACTTATTTATTGCCATTTTTGTTTAGTGTGGTTCTATTTTTCTTCCCATTTCTACTGCTAATTACAGCAGTCCTTTTAACATTTCTTGCAGTGCTGGTTTGGTGCTAATGTATTCCCTTAGCCTTTTTTTGTCTGGGAAGCTCTTTATTTTATCTTCTATTTTGAATGATAGTCTTGCTGGTTAGAGTAGTCTTGGATTCAGATTCTTGTTTTTCATGACTTTGATTACTTCATGCCATTCTCTTCTGGCCTGTAGTGTGTCTTGGGAGAAGTCAGCTGAGAGCCTTATGGGGTTCCCTTTGTAGGTAACCTGTTGCTTATCTCTTTCTGCTTTTAGGATTCTCTCTTTGTCTTTAATTTGTGGCATTTTAATTACTATGTGTCTTGGTGTGGGCCTGTTTGGGTTCTTCTTTCTTGGGACTCTCTGTGCTTCTTGAACTTGAATGCCTTCTTCCTTCACCAAATTAGGGAAGTTTTCTCTCACTATTTTTTTGAATATATTCTCTATCCCTTGCTCATTTTATTCTTCTTCGGGGACTCCTATGATGCGAATATTATTACGTTTCCAGTTGTCCCATAGTTCCCTTAAGCTGTCTTCCTGTTTTTTAATAGTTTTTTCCTTTTGTTTTTCTGATTGGTTGTTTTTTTCTACCCTGTCTTCTAATTCACTGATCCGGTCCTCTGCTTCCCCTACTCTGCTTTTTAAACCTTCCAATGTGTTTTTCATTTCAGATATGTCATTTTTTATCTCTTCTTGTTGGTTTTTAATTTCCATTTGGCTTATTTTCAGTGTCTCTATGTCCTTACTCATGCTGTTCAGCTTCCTCAAGATCATGGCTCTGAATTCTAGCTCTGTTAACATGCCCAATTGCTCCACATTGATCTCATCTTCGGTGGAGGTCTCTTGCTCTTTCATTTGTCTTCTGTTTCTGTGTTTCACCATTTTGGCTATCACTGAGGGCTTTGGAGCCTGTCAAGTTCTCCCTGTGGGTGTTGGTGTTCTGCTGTTTGTGGCTCCCTCTCCTGTGTTTAGATGAGCGAGGGAGGACCCACGTTGAACACCACTGTCAAGTCTTACTTTCCTGGTTAAAGTTGCCAGCCCAGGAAACGTACTGTTATCCTCTAGCTTTTTGCCTGGAGGCTAGCAGTCTAGGTTAATTGATGAGTTTTGGGTTGTCAGTTGATTGAAAAACTCCCTCTGGTGCTCAGCCAAGGGGCTTTCACGAGGGTGGGGCAGATGCTGGTTGTTAGTGAGCCTCAATTAGCACTTCAATGGCCCACAGGGTGGGGTTGGATCTCGAGGGAGGGGCTGCTGCCTCTCTCAGAGCCCTGGGTAGGAGCAATGTGGCCACTGTCCTGAGTGGCTGCACTCAGCCAAAGCTCTGAGCGCCCTCCAAACCCGGAGTGTCCCGACACAGTTCCAGTCCAGTCCGCCCTCCCTCTGCCGGAGCCCAAGGTGAGTGGCTGTGGCTGTTTCAGCCTCTGTCCTGGCTGCGCTGTGGGGCCGCCTGGGAGTGTAACCCGAGGGCGCCGCTCCCAGCTAAGGCTGCTGCCGAGCTGCTGACCGTGGGCTCCCAGCCCCGTCTCGAGCCTTCGCAAGCCTACCGGGATGGAGTCAGTGTCCCTCGTTGTATGGTCCTCGCAAGCTGCTTTTCTGTTGGTTTTTCCCGTCGATTTGTCTGTGTTATAGTTGTAATTCCAGTTTGGTTCTGGGAGACGGTCTGTGTAGCTCCGTTCACTCCGCTGCCATTTTTCGGTTCCTATTGATTTACTCTTAATTGCAAATGTGCTAATAGAAAAATAGCATAAAATAAAAAATTTTGAAATTTTTAAAAGTTAAAAAGTTACCAGTCCTTTATTGGAATTTAAAAATCCCTTTGAAATGGGATTGGCATAATAATATGTAAATAATGAGACTAATGGTAGAACCTCAAAATTTGGTAGCCCCAGATGACAAAATTTGGGTAAGCTATTGTTTAAATTATGTGATATTTGAACTGTATATCTCCTCTTGAAGAGGATTTCGGTATAAAAGCAAATTGAGAAAAATCCTTGAAATGGTCTGCCAACACATCAAAATCTTACGTGAAAGTCAGCATTACAGTTGGCCGCCAATTACACCCAAATATATGAATTTAGTTCATAAATCAGTTTACTCCATTTCTATATTTTCCAGAAAAAAAAATTAAAATCTTCTCCTGGCCATTTTGTTACTTTCCCGTTACTGTATTAAAACATCTGTTAAGTCAAATACATTATTTTCAAGAAATAAGTTATTGACAATCATTTAAAAATCACCAGTGTCTATGGATTGAGCTTTAAATCTTACTCCTGGAAATGCAGATGCAAACCGCAGTGGCTGTGAAACGGCTCGAAGAACAAGGTTTGTGTGCTGTGCGAGCAAGATCTTGGAGGCAGAGGGATGCGGAAGAGGAAAATAAAAAATGCAATATTTTAAACATGTGGCACTTAAACTATTAATTTATGAGCTGAATACCATGTTGCTAGGATAAAAATGCTAAAAAGCAGCTTAAATAGTCTCTCAAGCCCTGGCTGGTTTGCTCGGTGATCAGAGCATCAGCCCGCGGACCAGAGAGGCCCGGGTTCGGTTCCTGCTAAGGGCACGTACTTCAGTTGCAGTCTGTCCCCGCCCCAGCTGGGGTAGTGCGGGTAACAACCAGTCAATGTGTCTCTCTCACATCGATGTTTCTCTCTTCCTCCCTCTCTTCCTCCCGCTCTATCTAAAGATAAATGCAAAAATGTCCTTGGGTAAGGATTAAAAAAAAATAATTTCTTAAAAAAAAATTTTTTTTTTAAATATTCTCTCAAGAAGACATAATTTAGCAGAGGGGCCTGGCTTTTATGTGTCCTGCTTCAAGTTCAGATGAGACTCACTCATAAAATTTATTATATATCATTTAATTGTCTATGTTTTTCTTTTCATATGCTTATGGATATTCTGTGACTCCTTAACTGTGAATATACCATTTATATCCTTTACTCATTTTAGTGGCTTGTCTTATCTGTTTTATCATTAGCAATTTTTTTTTTGCATTGTATATTCATATAAACATTAAAATCATTCTGTCTAGTATAAAAACAAAACAAAAACAACAACAACAAAAAAAGCCCTGGGAGTTCTACTTCTAGAAAATGGTTGGCTAAATTATTTGGATATGTCATTCTGCTAGAATTGTCAAAATAGTTAGACATAAGGCATTTAAAAATGATTTTAACCATAAAAGATCCAACAAAGCAATGAATCAATTTAAGGGAATTAGGAACCTAGAGAAGAAAGTGAAACCCTGAGGTCACTTTTGCTCTAAGGTATTTATGAATCCATAGACAAGCAAAGCTTCTGTTTTGATGGCCTTGAGCGGCTTAGGAAACAGGAATCAAAGCCTTGGGTCTTCTGAAGTGGGGACTCCGAAAGGACGCACTCCCTATGACGCTGGATTCCGATCAGGTAAACCTGCGGAGCAAAGGCTCCCGGGCCACCACCTAGGATTATCCTAGAAAGTTGTTCAGAGCTTGGCAAAGTAAGAAAAAACATCTTTTACATAATTAAAATGAAAGCTGTATATTTGCAGCTTCAACCAGATAGACAGATGATAGATATAGATAGATAGATAGATGATAGATAGATAGATGATAGATAGATTAGATAGATGATAAATAGACAGAAGGAAAATTGCAGATTTTGGAGAAATTGTGCCCAGTTCTTTGCTGGTATGTACCAAAAGTGACATTTACACAAGGTGTGGATAGAGAAAATGGGAGAATCAGTCCTATCCTTTTATACTTGGGAAGTTAGACACATTGCAACACGCACATGCTGTTGTTTCATTTGCTACTTTACCTACCTACAGTGTCAGGAACAAGCCAGGTGTATGGGTTGAATTGTGTCCCCCAGAGATATGTTGAAGTTCTAGCCCCTGGGGTCTGTAAACATGACCTATTTGGAAATAGGGTCTCTGCGGATATAATCTAGTTAAGATGAGGTCACATTGGATTAGATTTATACTCAGTAACAGATGTCCTCATAAGAAGTACACACAGGGGAGAAGGTCATGCAAAAATGAATGCAGAGATTGGAGTAAAGCAGCTACAAGCCAAGGAAAATCAAGGAAGCTAGAAGAACCAAGACGAGATTCCTCCCCTAGAGCCTCTGGAAAGAGCATGTTCCTGCCAACAACTTGATTTTGGGCTCAGCCTCCAGAACTGTGAGGTGATACATGTCTGTTGGGTTTAAGCCATCTAGTGTGTGGTGCTTTGTCAGGGAAGCTCCAGACAACCAGCACACCAGGTCTACCACTCCTTCCAGATGTTCTGTTTCAGCTTCTATTCCTGGTCAGGAGATGCATGTGCCTTTGATGAAGGCTGGTAATTTATAAATTAAACTTTGTTATAGATCTGTATGTATAGCGTCTATCTGTGGTTTCAGGCACAGACTAGGGTCTTGGAACGTATCTCCCAGGAATAATGGGGACCTGTTCTTCTAACAGATTGTTAGGTAGGGAAGCATCATTTATTTTTAGTTGCTCATCTTGATCATAGCATTTGTATGTTTAACTGTTCTTTATGTTGTGCTGACACTTTTTTGGTCAAATAATAGTTTGGCCACACTAGATTGTGATGGACTAGGGGGAAATATCAGAGACTCCTTAATTTGTGTCTATTTTCTGTAAAAATGCCCAGAAATGCATATATAAAGGAATTCATTAAAAACAGTTTGTGAAACTAATAATTAATAGTGATGGAGTCAAGCTTGTTCTAGAGAGGAGCTGATAAATAGGATTTAAATCCTACTAATGATCAGGACTTCTGACCTGTCTAGAACAGAAAGCACAGTGGGCAAATTGGGCAGCTGTGCAGGGTACTGATCTGTTGGTAAAACAAAAATGTTACTGGACTAACTGCAAAATCCTGTCCTAACTCAGGTAACGAGTAAAATAATCACTGATCTTACTTTGGTCAATTAGATAGCACTTAATTATACACAAACAAATAAAAAAAAGAGAAAACACTTCTTGCCAGATTGATTTAAAAAATTATATGCAATCAAATAAAAATAATTTAATAACAGCAAATTGTTCTGTTTCATTCTTTAAAAATTTATACCAGTTGGCATTTGTGGAGCAAGATAATAAGCTTTTATCATCAATAGCAGGTATTAAATATTTATTGTTAATAAGTTTTATTTTTCAGTTTGGTCCAATATGGTTGGCTGTGCAAATTTTGCTTTTTCAAATGCATAAAGTTTCTGTGGCAATATATATGATCAACTTCTATAATTATTCAATGGAAGTTTGTAAAGCTGTATCATCAGTTATGTTGAAATCAAAGTTTAAGAAGTACACATGAAAGCTACATTATAAATTATTATCTCAAATAGTTTATATTCTTTTTTTTTTTTTTAACC
This sequence comes from Molossus molossus, assembly GCF_014108415.1. Lineage (NCBI taxonomy): Eukaryota > Metazoa > Chordata > Mammalia > Chiroptera > Molossidae > Molossus > Molossus molossus. The sequence continues at coordinate 60,298,508 of NW_023425345.1, read as the reverse complement.
AACTTGATCTCTCAGGCTCTGAGAAGTCTGTCAATATAAACATTTCTATCACCTTCTCATACTCATAACATTTTTCTCTTTATGTGCTTGGTAATTTTTAATTTGGAGAATATAGTTTTAAGGCAGTCAAAGTTTAAATACGAATAATAACATCAGCAGGGTAAAAATTTACCCTTAATGTTTTAATTCAAATTATCTTTTGGTGTTAGTGTTAGTAACCTTTCTTTCTTTTTCTTAATAAGTTTTATTTTTCAGTTTGGTCCAATATGGTTTTCTGGCATACCTAACAAAACTTAGCTTTTTTTATTTTTCTGTTTAATTTTCATTTAAATATGTTGCATTTAAGGAACAGATATACTAACTCCTGTTTCAAGATAGCAATCTGAACTCACACTTCCCTCGAACAGGCCCCAAATAACCCTGTTTGTGCTAAAATCCACGATACCAAACATAGATTTAAAATCTGCCTTAATTGCTCTTTCAACCTCGGCCAGAAACATAATCTTAGTCAACCAGTCAAGAATTTCATCAGTGAGGTAATTTGTCACATTGATCCTCTCCAACCTCTCACAGAAAGAAGAGGCCATTTATACAATAAAACCCTGGGCATTCCCTTCCCTTAAAAAGATGATGTTCCAGTCTAAAAAGAATCCTTTCTTTAATTTTGGCAATAGCTCCCTTGCCCTGCCTTCTTCACAAAAACCTTCCATTTTTTGCAGACCCTATGGATGCCTTGTAGTGGCTACACGGGATGCTGACTGATTCATGAATCACCTAATAAAGCCAATTAGATGTTCAAATGTACTCAGTTGAATTTTTTTTTTTTTTTAACCAATGAAACTAACCCAACACAAATAGTTTTTCTCACTGTACTGGGAGTTATAACCACTTCCTGAAAGTTAGGGAAAAAGTGAAAGAAATAGACCTCAGCATGGGACACAAACAGGAAATGCCCACTGTGAATGGAGCCTGGAGCTTGTTGAAGCAAAGAAAGAAGAGACTGTGGAGTGAGGAGGTCAAAGGGTTGATTTCTAAAACCTTCTGCATTCTACCTTCCTCGTTGTGTGAGGTGGGTGTTAAGCACTGGATTATCTGCCTCTGCACATTCTCAAAACGAAATAAAACAAGAAATGCAAATTCCTTTTAAATACATGTGAGTTATTCACAAAAAAAGGAGACTCAGAAATATGTCCAAAAAGTTTATAATACACAAGTAGAGTCAATGATTATAAAGCAATAATTAAAAAAAATGACAAACATTTTCTTAACCATGAGAACAAATTTAAATCTCATTTAATACTTCTAAATAACTCTTGGGTTTATAGATAAAATAGAGATCACTATCGATGCAGACCTATATGACAATGTCAGCATTAAAAGTAATACCCACAGTATGTAGTTACTATTCCAAATGTATCAGTTTCACTCAAATATTCAATCTTCAAAAAAACTCTGAGATCAGTGCTATTATTAATCCTATAAAATACACAGGGAGTTTAAATAATGTGCCAAATTTCACATAGGCAACATGTAACAGAGCTAGGATTTAAAATCAAGCAGTTAGTTCCAAAGTCCAAGAACTCCGCACTGTAAGGGAGGTACTGCATATGAAACTAAAGGATCAAAGAGACAGAGGAAAACATAGCTTTCTTAAAAAAAACGGAATTTATTGGGGTGACACTGATTCATGAAATCATACAGGTTCCAAGTGTAGAACTCAACAAAACATCTGAACACTGCACTGTGTGCCCATTGCCATAAGCCAGGTCTCTTTCTGTCCCCATTTTCTCCCCTTTTGCCCACCTTCACCTACTCCCCCAACCAACCTTTTCCTCTGTTTAACAACCCACCAATGTCTGTGTCTATGTATTTTGTATATAGGTTGTTTTTTGTTTTGTTTTGTTTTTTACTTAATCTCTTCACATTCTTTTATCTAGGACCCCAAACCCCCCTCCCTACATAGTTTTATATATAATTATTTAAAATTAAAGAAATAAAAATAAACAAAACCTGAAATTTGAAGAAATAATAAAAGAACAGTAAAATAAATCTCTAAACAGCAGGAGAAAGGAATTAATTCTAAAACCAGAAATTAATGAAATAGCAAACAAACATAAGAATAGCAAAATTGATCAATAAAAAGAAAAGTCAGTTCTTTGAAAAGATCAGTAAGATGGACAAGCCTTTGGCAAATATGATCAAGAGCTAACCAAAGGAGAGGGAACAAAAGGAAAAAAAAATATGTGGAATGAGAAAAGGAGGTCATGACAAAGGGGTCGAGGAAATTAAAATATTTTCAGAGAACACTATATACCAAAAAAAATTTCAACTTAGACAATTAAAAAAAGAAAAACCAGCCCTGGCTGGTTTGGTTCAGCAGTTGGAGCATCGGCCTGCAGACCAGAGAGTCCAGGGTTCAGTTCCTGCTAGGGGCATGTACAGAGAGAGAGAGAGATAGAGAGAGAGAGATAGATAGATAGATAGAGAGAGAGAGAGAGAGAGAGAGAAACCACTATAAATTGCCAAAATTGATATTGATCCTGGAAAAAGTTAGAAATCTGACTAGAACAATAACCTTAGGAAAAATGAAAATGGTTGTTAAAGATTTGGCATTAGGCAAGGCATAAGTTCCAGGGTATTTTATGAGGAATTTCTAACAAAATTCCAAGTGATAGATAATTACAGTTTCAGAGAAAGTATTTAAGAATATGGAAGAAGAGGGGAAGTTACACATTCTAGTTCTATTTTCTAATGCTCATGTATACCTGATGACGAAACTGGATGAAAACAGAAAAAAGGACAAATTAATGACAGATTTTACTCCTGAGCATAGATTGAAATTTTATTAGCAAATCAAATATTCCTGTTTTGGTTGTGTGTGTGTGTGTACAATGCCAATACAGCATATATGTTCCTTAAGCTATATTTAGGTGTTCATTTTCTATGATAAAAATTACCAAATATTCATACTTAAAAAGATTTACTGATCAGAAATCATGGGTCATGTAAGCTCAGAAAAGTATATCTCCATCATAGATTTGATTATTAATTTTGATCTTTAAAAACTCAACTTATCTTCTTGTTAAATAACTATTCTCTGTCTTGATTTTTATTCATTGTTTTCATGGTTATTTTTTTCTTTATGTATGTTAGGAAGTTATCTCTACTATTCCCCTCCACATCAGTAATTTTATTTTCTACAGCATCAGTTATTAAATTTACTGCTTCTGTTGCACATATTTTTGTGTGTACTTATTTAGTTTATTATTTCATGTAGCTTTATAATAAAACTGTAATTTAGCCACTGATCTTTTCCTTTTAGTTTAGAGCTTTATCATGTCAGATTTTATATACCCATTTGTAGCATTTTTAACTTCTTTAGTCCACGGAGGATAAAATTATATGTTTTCTAATATTTATACTTTTTAGTTAATGAAGACATATTTTATTTTTAATTAAATCTCCTATCCAATAATCTAATATCTAATAATACTATAACTATTGACTTTAAAACTTCCAAGTTTATAAGCCATATGGAGAAAAACAGAGGACTCTGGGATTGTCAATAAAATATTTAGAGGGTGACGTTTGTATCTGTCTTTGCTATAAAGTTTTCTCACAAACCAAAGGCTAACAGAAGAAGATATATTTTTGTAGTGATCAGATAATATAGTGCATGCATTTCAGAAAGTGCTTGGTTTAAATATTGTTTCATATAGATTATGACTGAACACAAACACATCTCTTTTATTGATCTAAACTGGAGCAAATAAACCAACCAACAAACACACATATGGCAGGTCAACCTGCTCTTCGGGACTCTACTGGGTCTAGATGAATCTGCAGCAAGTGTGTAAACCTGTCAAGTGAACAGTGGACTGTCTTCTTCACATGTCAAAAAAACACATATTTTCACGCAAGCCACATTTGATGTTGACCACTGGAGTTTCCAGTATTAAATTGTAACTTGTGAGAAAGTAGACAAATACATTAACATTTAAGCCACATTTTCCACACATGTATGCATATAGCTACATTAATTAAATTGCAGGAATAAAAAAGTAGAAATGCCTTCAGGTTAACATAAACTTTGGAATAGAATAGCATTCACAAAACTGAAAAGTAAACAAAAATGAAAGTGTAAAATAAATAATGCATTTAGGTGTCAAGAAAAGAAACATTTAGGAAATATACATGAATGGTGAGTAGTGTAGCCATAGAAGGGCCTGTGCATTCCCCAGTGAGCTGTTGACGCTTTTGCTGACCTGGTATGTGGGGAATTTCCACATACAAACAATAGTTGTTCCAGGACAGTCCTTGTAATCATATTCATCATGTTCAGGACTAATATTTCACATCATCATCATCCATATGAAGTGTTCTGAAATGTCAGTATTTGTGTCAGGGGTTTCATATGTTGGCCCTCTTGAGTGTTCTCTCTATCCCTCCATAATTTTGGGTTAATGTCTAAGCACATGTCAAGCACACATTTTCTTGATTGGCTATTACATAATGCATTTGGGATCAACTAGGTAATATACATTTTCACACTATCAGTTCTCTTTTTCACTTTCTTTAAATAATTGATAAATAAGTAAATAAATATTTTTAAAAACTTGTAAAAGTTACATATGTCTCCTGCCAAAAAGTTCAACTTTAGTAAATGGAATATCCACATAATATTCCTTTGTCAAAATAATAAGTAGTTTCTATTTTCTTAAAGTCATTGCACAACATCTGACAAATAAGCCAAGAGCCTTCTCTCTTATCATTCCAAATTCGCAAAACATGACATATAAAAACATATTTAGACCAGATATATTTAAAATAAAAAATAAAATTTTACATAAAATAAACTCTATTCCATATATTCTGAACTAAATGTAATCTAATTATTAAAATTTACAAATAATATAACTACAATACACATTTCAGGCAATTGAAAACAAATGTTAATGCTTATGACGTGAATTTTATTCTTGTCATCTAAATGAGTGTACTCCGGAGTATCAGTGTATCAGTGGTAGTGTTCTAGATTGTACAAGTATTTCCACTGCCTTTTTATTATTGCAATTCCCAGGTCTTCACACACTACTTTGACAGTTCACAATATTTAGCTGTGAAATCTGTTAGAAGTTGAAGAAAACAACATCTGTTATTAAAGCTTGTTTCTGTTTTGAAACAATATCCTTAGATCTGATATACATGTCTAGAGGAAATGGAGAAGATCCATGCTATCTTGAACAATATCATTCTGAAGCATTAGGCTTTGTCCTTATTAGTTTTTTCCTTAGTTAAAACCCCACTGAAGATACAATTCCCAGACTGTCTGATGAATGGGATATTTCTTCATTTCGAGAGTATTTTTTTACATTAGCGCTGAATTTGTAAACCAGAAATGTAGTTGTTCAGGTAGTTCTTCTCCTTATCAATTACCATGAGAGTTAGACCAGTAGGTCTATGCTTTCCTAAATTTTGTACACAAAATCCTGCTGACAGTCGCAAGCTCTAATCTCTGGATTAAATGACTCTTCATTTACTTTACAAATAACTGTAATTTTTTCATTGTTTAGATTTGCAAATTAAATGTTTACATCATTCTCTTGAAAATTCTGAGAATCTGGAAAATCTTTTTCTAGTTTAATTTTTTCACTGATAATTTTTTTATTCTCTACATGTGGACCTTAACATTCTTTAAGTATATTTCTTATAGGTGACTTCTGGAGAAATTTGCCTATCCAGGTCAGTTTGTGTCTAATTGTCTATAAAGCATACTTGTTTGCACCAACCTTAATAGTGAAGTTGTAATGTGAAGATAAATGATTTTTTAATCCTTTCTTTTTGAGTGAAATCTATGACATATCGTGGGGTATTTTCAAATTTCCTCCACCTTGTGTACTATCCCTTGTCTCAAGGATATGACTATTATATTGACCAGCTTCTTTTTGGTTTTCAGCAGTTCTTTCACTTTCTTCAACACAATATAGTGGTAACTGCTGATTCCCACACTCAGACACCAGATATCGTCAACAGCATCCAGTACCTATTTTCTACACTTTGGTCAAGCCAGGGAAGAGAGGAGGGGCCTAAATAAAGTGGCATTGAAATGAACACATATTTTTGACTCCCTGTGATATTAAACACCCAACTTCATTTTTGTCTTATGTTGTGTACAAAGGTGTTGACTTCATTTCACAGTATTTAGTTGGGGTTCCTAAGACCTTTTATTTTACTTTTTATTCCTATCAAAAGGCATTTCTATATACGTAGCTCAGTAGAAAGTATGCGACTGACAAGTAAAGAAGTAAGATATTGATTTCAAAGCCCAGGACTTAGAATCCAATCTCCCAAAACCTTTCATAGCCTTCTAGTTTGAATGGGCTTGTTGGCCATGCTGACTTATTCCATGACTTTCTAAAATTTCTCTTGTCTTCCCTTATGGAGCAACTGGATCTTATCACTGTATTGTTGAAGGAGGGCACTTAAAAGCCAAGTATATTATTCTGGTTAAGCTTGATGACATTCTGTAAACAAGATGTAACAATTTAAGGGAGTGAAGAATTGTTCCTTCTCTTTCCCTGAGACGGCCTCAATCTTATCACAAAGTTTTGGCCCCAACTTGTTATCCAAAGCATTGTTGAAAGGTGTTTCCTCACATAACATCAAGGACAACTTCTCTTCCATAATGCAAGAAATAGAAGGTGTGGGAGCCTCACCCCCCAACACCTCCAGGAGTGATGCTTCTTAGCTTTTTTTTTTTTTTTTTAATTTTCTTTTTTAATCCTCACCCGAGGATATTTTTCTATTTATGTTCAGGTAAAGTGGGAGAGAGATAGAGAGAGAGAGAGAGAGAGAGAGAGAGAGAGAGAGAGAGAGAGAGAGATGAGAGGGACACATCCATTCACTGGTTGCCTCCCACACGACCCCGATCAGGGCCAAGATGAACTGCAGCCCAGGTACATGCCCTTGACTTAAACCTGGGACTCATTGGTTCACGGGCCAATGCTCTACTCTCCAGGGTATCTCTTAGCTTTTTTGCATCGTGCTCTGGGGTAGAAGCTCAGACTTGACTCACACATATTGGACACTTCCCACAACAGTTTTAGATTCAATGATCTCAGGAGTGCTGGAAGTGTCAAAGTTATAAATAATGGCCTACTTTATTCCCTAGAACCATAAAACCACCTCTCTTTTCCCTGGCCTCCACCTGGATGCAAACATCCTTCTCTCTCTGCTCTGTCTCCTTTAGTTGTCTAGAGGTCACATTAGGGATATTCTGCTCAGACTACATTATGGTATTTTCTGTGTCTAATATATATACACACATATATATTTAATATATTAAATATATTAAATATATATATGTTAATCCTCACCCAGTGATATTTTTTTCCATTGATTTTTAGAGACAGTGGAAGGGAGGGAGGGAGACATAGAGAGAGATTTATTAATTGGTTGCCTCCCACATGCACCCCGACTAGAGCTGGTGATCAAACCTGCAACCCAGGTATAGGTACGTGCTATTGATCAGTAACTGAACCCTTTGGTGCTCGGGCTGATGCTCCTACCACTAGATAACACCGGCCAAGGCTATATTTGTAATATTTTGAGGGCATGTTATCACAGGATTCAAGTTATTTTCTTGTTCTTCTTTTTCTTTCTATTGTAGTCCTGTATTCTCATCCACAGAAGAGATATTTACCTAGATCTTTTACTAGCCAAGAAACAGGACACATGGAACTTCACTAAACCCCCTCATCATCTCTGTAGATGCTACTGAAATCCTGTAAGATTTTAAGGAGAGATTGTTGATGTGCACTGACCTTAAGTAAATTTCTCATGTCAAGGTCATTTACCTGATTTTTCTCTGCTGAGCAAAGAAGAAAACTTTTGCTCTCAGAAACTATCAGTGTAGCAGTGTGACAGAAGGTTGCCGTTATGAAACTTGGAATAGTCTAAAGTGCTTACAACCCCAGAGACAGGACTCAGATAACTAACTCATATTGTTCCCTTGGCTTCTGGTTCTTCTACTCTTCTTACTACTGACATCAAAGTTCAGGTTAGAATGCACCAACATTTGGTAATCTTTGCCTTTGTTCATGTTGCTGTACTGGAAAATGTAACCAAAGGAATGTTGATTAAAAGTTAGCAATAAACGAATGACCCTATGTAGCTACCTCTGTAAAAAGGACACTATGCCATAGTGTTAGAAGGACTTTCTAAGTAAAGCACTTAGATTTTTTTTTATTTAAAAATTTTTATTTCTTTATTACTTTTAAAGAGAGAATAATGGAGAGGGAGAGAGAGATAGAAACATTGGGAGAGAGAACATGCCATCTCCTGAGTGCCCCAACAGGGATCAGGCCCACAACCTGGGCATGTGCCCTGACCGGGAATTGAACTGGAGACTTGCTGGTGCATGGGTTGACGCTCAACCACTGAGCCCCACTGGCCAGGTTGACACTTGGATTTTTAAAGCCCAGTATTTAGTGAAGGTTAGTGCAGTAACTTCTCAGGTCTTACTCTCCTGCTCTTTTACCTCAGCCCCTAACATATTTTTGCTATTGGAAATTTCTCCTGGGTTATGGTGGATTTGACAAATATTGCTAGTTTCACATTCTGTCACCACTTTACATGTTTGTTTGTTTTTTTGAAATTCTTCCCTGTTCAACATCCGCAGAATTTATTTCTCTTTGTGTTTTTATAACAGTTATGAAGTACTTGCATAGAATTTATCACATAGCACTATGTTTGCTCATAAAAATTGTAAAGAGAAAAAAATTCCTGTGGGTAATTGTTGCTTGATTCAGAAGCACATGGATTTACTGAATCTGATTATGCATCTATGAAAGCTATGGTTTGTACCTTATGACCAGCCCATCATATTTTCTTAGCACTATTGATTGCTTTCACTTGGCACCAGTAGACTTAGCATGTTATCATGGTCAACATCAGCATCTTTTCCTTTCATTATACAATTGTAATATAAGATTTGGTGATTACTTGTAGACCATCTTAATTTCAATAAAAAGATCACAAAGCAGGAAGTTACAAGCAGTCATCTGAGGTGTGTCTTTTTTTTTTTTTTATAATTGGGAGGTCATGAATCTTGTCTTATTTACCCTCTAATTTACACAGTGCTAGAGATTGTAGTCCAAAGAAATAATTATTAATCATTTAATAAACAAAACTAGAAAAGTTAAGTATAAAAATTTTTGGCAAGAAATAGTTTACTATTGAGACATGTGCCTAAATAATTTTATACTTTTTTTAAGTTATACATTTATTTATTTAAAAAAAATTGGGTCACCCTGGCCAGTTTGGCTCAGCGGTTAGAGTGTCGGCCTGCGGTCCGGAGAGACCCAGGGCACATACTTCGGTTGCAGTTTGTCCCTGGCCCTGGTTGGTCATGTGGGTGGCAGCCACTCGATGTGTCCCTTCACGTCGATGTTTCTCTCTCTCTCTCACTTCCTCTCTCTCCCTCCCACTCTATCTGTACAAAAAATGGAAAAATATCCTCGGGTGAGGATTAAAAAAAAAAAAAATTGTGTCTACTATGTACTAGGCAAGGAAATCTTTTTTCAAAAAGCCTATTTTACATTTTTCAAAAAACAACTAGGTAGCTCTGACCAGCTTGGCTTAGTGGTGAGAGCATCGGCCCATGGACCAAAGGTTCTTGGGTTAGATTCCTGATCAAGAGCATGTACCTGAGTTGCAGTTTCAATCCTGGCAACCAATCAATGTGTCTCTCTCCTAGCGGTGTTTCTCTCTTTCTCCCTCCCTCCCTTCCATTCTATTTTTTTTCCTTTATTGATTTTAGAGAAAGAGGAAATGAGAGGAAGAGAGAGATAGAAACATTGATGAGAGAGGACACCGATTGGCCGCCTCATGCATGCCCCTCACTGGGGATTTGGCCCACAACCTGTGCATGTGTCCTGACTGGGAATCGAACTGGCGACCTCTTGGTGCATGAGTCGATGCTCAACCACTGAACCACACTGGCTGGACCCTTCCACTCTATTTAAAAAAAAAAAAATCAGGGAAAAAAAATCCTTGTGTGGGAATTAATAAACAAACAAACAAACAAAAAACTAAATAGAATTATTTGGATGCTAGTAAGCAGAATGGTTTAAAAATATGGAGGCCATGACAGGATTTGAAAGCTAAATTAGTTCATTTATCTCAGCATCAATAGTTCTGTCCTTCCTCTTGCTGAACAATGTGCACAACTTAGACCTTGTTCGCTGGTTCTGATATTGGGCTCCACTCAGTCTACCTTATAATCCATGTTAGCTTAGATATAGCGGAGAAAATAAAAAATAAAATAATAATCATCATAATGAAATTGATGGCCCTTCTTCTGAACTGTATTTAAGATGTCTCACTTCTTTGCCAATTTGCCAATCTTTCTGACCTCAGAGTAAGGTTGGCCAGGAAAAGGATTATCTGGGAATGGGGCATTTAACATTAATTTTAGCCTGCCTACACTATTCTGGCACATCCTGGAGGAGAAGATCTTCGATTGTAGTGTGAGTGGAGGACTATACATCCCTTTCATCAATGGATTGGGAAAGATTATGCAACCTTAGCCTTCTTATATTTATAATCTAAGTACACTCAGACAGATGTTGAGGGGTAGAGTGAATTTGAATTGCAAATGTAGCATTACAACTAGTTTATAATACCTAATATCTATCTCAAAAACAGAATAAACACTGAAAACATGGTTATCATTTTATAGGTAACATTGATCATAGACCAAAGGTAAAAATGTAATCCCTATTAAACTCATTTCATGGATTGCTATTTACTGTCAAAATAATGCAGAGGTAAATTTATGAAAATAAGAAGTTTTCTCTTTGATCCAAGTGGCTATCCAATGGGAGATGACCCAAGTGGAAAAAATATGTGGACTGACTGATTCCTTCCAAGTAAAATGTTCAGGGCTCCTAACACTAGATGTCAACTAGGAGGTGTGTTAGTAGATATAAAGTTCATAAGATTATCAAAGTGGCTCCCCACATCTGAGAAATCTATATGCATTTTAATAGAAAGTTAATATATTAAGACATTTCAATTTGTTCTTTCCAAGAAGTTGGATTAAAAGAAGGAAGGAATACATTATTTTTAATATATCAGGTAGCTCAGAAATTAAACCTTTGATGTTACAAAAAATGTTATAAAATTTAATACTAAGAAGAGTATCTGAATATAAAAATATATAATAATTCAGAATTTATTTCACCAATGGAATCTCAATATTAGTTTATGTATAATGTATAAAGCAAGCTTTGATTTTCTTAAGGCAGCTAAAAAGCCACACTGAAAAAGAAACTCTAAAATTCTGTCTGCAGCCATATTGCAGTCTTTGATAGATGTATGGGCATGAAGTTCTAAATTTTGTCATTTTTTGTTTTTTAAAAACAGATATACAAATATATATATATATGTGTGTGTGTGTGTGTGTGTGTGCGCGCGCACACACGCGTGCCTTTGGAGTAGCCAATATGATAGTTAATACATGTTTTTCAGAGCTGTTTTTTTTGATCAAAACATTTGTGTTCCCTTTTGAAATTGCTCCCTGAGATTCTGAGTAATATAAGATTGTCAGTGTCCTGGTTTATTTGCCTAAGTTGGCATTAAATAACATTTGGCTGTTTTATAAATCTGCTTGCTAAACAAGTCGATTTTAAATATTCTCAACACACACACACACACACACACACACAGATAACTATGAAAAAAATTTATGAGAATCTGAATGCCAAAATCAGGAATTTGATGACATCTGATAGAGTTTGGGAAACAGAGGGGTTTCAGCTCTGTAATGAGTGTATAGATGTTTCTTATCTTACTCTCTTCATTTTGTAATATGCCTAAACTATTTCATAATTTAAAAAATAAATCCACTCTAACAGAGAAACTCTCAGTCTAAGGATATGCAAAATAATATACTACAAATTCTGAAAGAGTTCTGAAAGCATTTCAAACAAAAGAATTATTGTTGCAAGAATTTTCCTACATATTTTAAAAAATCTAACATTATGTTGTGATAGATTTTCAGTTTTGTTTGCTAAACAAAATCACTGATTTTTATTTATTTATTTTTAAAATTTTATTAATTAATTTATTTTTGCTACAGATGTTCTCCTGTTTATTTTATTTTATTTTTTATAGTAAAATTACATGAGTTTTGTTTTTGTTCTGTGGGATATTTTTTCTGGAATGATTATCAGTATTATATTAATTTATTTCCCTCTTTCAGACCCACACATGATACAATACACTATGCCTAAGTCTTAGTTCCTTGATCTGCCCACTCTGGTGCTCAGTCTCCTCTCTTCTCCCTCCTGATCATGCAGGCACCAATTCTCTTTGTTTTATTGTGTTACACATGATGGATGGCATTAGCATATACAACATATTCCCATGGCATCTAATTAGCAGTCTACGTTCCCTTCCATGTGAGAAAGGAAACTTGAATACTCGATTCGTAGAAATGAATCACATACACAGCATGTCAGAGCTGGTGGATCCGTGTGAGTCCATGGATGTGAACGGCTGAATTAGGGATGGGCAGTTCAGGACATCCACACGTGTCTCCAAAGACTAAGTATTTATCAGTGGCATATATGCGGTATCAGTGCAAACAGCGAATGCACTTAAAGTCTGAGTTAACGGTCCATCTGTGTATCCTTAATGTCACTGATCTGCAGCTTGGCTCTCTGTCATCTATATCCTATAGGTACCTACATTTTATAAACTAATTTTAGGAGCTAACAACTGAGAGAGTTACTCATCTGACATTAGTCTAGAGACCCCTTCAAACTCTTCATTTCTGTAAACTGTCTACTTTATCTTTCAGTACACAGATCTTCAGTAAGATCTTTCAGATCCTTACTTGCACCTGTGACTGTTACCCAGTCCGCTGGCATAGACAGCCTCACTTGCACATAAACAGTACCAACCATATTTTGCCTGGCAAGCAATTCTCTCATGTCTACCTTCTAAAACTATTGTAAACAATCTCTTTTAGGCTTGCTGCATCTGCTTCAATTCAGGACACTCTCATTTTTTAGACTAAGACCTCTGAGGTCATCGTTAAAACCTTGGCCCCAAAACTGCTTGGCCCAATGACTGGCTTAGAGTAAGCTCTATAACTGCTGGTCCAGCCTATGTAGGCCCTGAAGAGTTTCCCTGGGTCCCTCCATTCTCGTTAGCTACTATTGGCGCTCGTCTCTTCAGGAGTCTTTTACGCCTTTGTTCACTGCATTCATTGTAGCTAACAGGGAGATCTTTATGTTGTTCCAACTTTAACAGTAATTGGGCCAAATAAAGGCAGTTGTGCTTAAACACTGTTATAAATGATCCTCAGTTTGAACGTCTTTAATTGAAACATTGGCATTCAGGTTTACCACAATCACGATCATTTCTCATTGTTTACACAGTAAGCCCTGTCTGAGTGTTTTTGTCATCTGCTGGCTGGAGCAGACAATGAAATCTTATGAAATCTTGAGTCCCATTATTGCTACATCTGCTGGAAGCTAATGATAACATTCAGGGCTCAGGTGAATGACATTGACTCAAGGAGAAGAAGAGGAAGATAAAGAGAAAGAAGAGGAGCAGAAGAAATAGGAGGAGAAAGAGGAGGAAGTAAAACGAGACTGTGAAATATTGAGACATTCTAAAAATATAGAAAATGGATATCTATAAACCCATATTTGCAAAATTTATTTAGATTTATTTTTTGGAAATAAAATGTTACACATTATCACAAAAGCTCTACTTCTCCAACCATTTGCTTTCCTTTCCAGAGCAAAGATTTATCAGTTAGGATGTATCCTTTTTTTTTGCATTTTAAAGTAGTTTTATTACATATTGCTACATTATAAAATATGATATTGTTTCCCCAAGTCTTATCATATTATGCTACCTAAAACATTTTTCCTACTTTTCTAGTTAATGTTATATTTTGAGAAATCGGTATTTTGATACTTGGCAACTTAGTTTACTTATTTTTAAAATCATGTAGCGATAGACTGACTATACAAAGACAATTGCTACACTGTATATAAAAATAGAAGCCAGATCCACAATCTCTACATCAATGAGCTCAAGACAATAAATAACTGAGTCAAATAACTGAATAACATCAGCTTCTATGATATTTTCCCACCTTCTAGTTGAGAACCAAATAGAGAAAACTAAATATGCTCCCCTAACCTACTGCATAAATGCTTTGCTTCTAGGTCATACTCCCTCATCACAGTGTACCTGAAGCCCTCTCTTTTCCCACTTACTTGGTTTTCTCACTCGCCTGTCTACCTTTGAGTCTCTGCCAAATGCCAGTGATAGTGGCCGGCTCTTGCTATTGGAGGGTGGTAGCGGGGAGAAACTTCCTTCTACCTTCAAGACTCAGCTGGTCTAATAATCAAATGCACATGAGATAGATTAACCAGAGAAAATAACCCCATTTAGTTACATACATAGTGTAGGAACCCTGCATACATGAGAGAGTCAGAGGCCCCACATGCTCAAGAGATTCAAAGATAGAAAAGGGGCTGAGGTATATGACATTTTGAGCTAGGCATGCACCTTGGGGTTTCAGAAGGGCATTTCAGGGAAAGAATATGCTCAGTCACCATTAGTTTGCCCTGCCACATAGACAGCTAACGAGTCATTTCTGGTGATAGCGCTTAACGTGGGCCAGGCTCCTAATTTAAATTCTTCTAGATAGCAAAGGAGGAAGCAGGAGTTTCTCTCGAATCCATAGGGTCTTGGTTGCCTTTAGCTAAAAATAATCTACATACCACAGGGGCACTTCTTGGGGTGTCTTCTTCTGAACCCCCACACTATGCTTGTTCTTCTTTTAGTGATCCTCACTTATTTCCTCAGTAGTATTAAAAACCTATGTCTATTCTCACAACAATGAACATTTAACTTGTTTCCAAATTGTCACTGTAACCATGCTGCAGACACATTTATGTACATGTACAAGAGATTCCTTAGACTATCTCAAACTGCAATTAGAAATTAGACTAGTTGTAACTTCAGCTGTACTAGTTATTCCCAAATTGCCATTGCCATCCAGCTTTGGACACATTTACTTTTTACAAGTAAGAGGTGTCCCCTCTCCAATCTTTATCAACAATTAGTCTTATCAGACTTATTTTAGGCAGTGACCAGGGTTATTGCAGGTTAGGGCTGTAATAAGAAAAGAAATATTAGTAGCTTCATCTATTAACATGTATTTTGTATTTTTGTACAGTATAATGTTGGCCTGTGTATAGGTCAGTATGGAGATGAAAATATTATTAATTTTTGTAAAAAGACCTTGTATCCAGCTCACTAAAGTCACTTATTTATTCTAATTTTTTTCTATCTTTCTATCTTTTATTCCTTTTTCTCATTTTTCATTATTGGCTTTTTGCACTTGACCTCCACTATAATTTTTATATGTTTTTATTGATTTTTTAGGGAGAGAGGAAGAGAGAGAGATAAAAACATTAATATGAGACAGAAACATCAATTGGCTGCTACCTCCTGCCCACCCCCACTGGCGATCGAGGCTGTAACCCAGGAATGTGCCCTGACAGGGAATTGAACCAGGACCTCTCAGTCCACGGGACAACATTCAGTCCACTGAGCCATGCCAGCCAGGTTCCAGTATAATTATGATCTAAATAAAAGTTGTGATATCAGACACTCTTGCCAATTCCT
This sequence comes from Molossus molossus, assembly GCF_014108415.1. NCBI lineage: Eukaryota > Metazoa > Chordata > Mammalia > Chiroptera > Molossidae > Molossus > Molossus molossus. The sequence goes on along the minus strand of NW_023425345.1, from coordinate 60,282,788 downwards.
GATCTCAAAGGGGAGAGGGGTAACCTAATTCACTATTAACTTTGATATTTGGTACAGGTTTTTTGTGGGTACTTCATCAGAGGAAAAAATATCTTCCATTAACATTTTATTTACTTACTAATCAGGAGTTTGTGCATCTTTCCATATTTTAATTGAGCATTTGTGCGTCCACTTCAGTGAACTGCTTTTCATTTCCTTTGCCCACTTTTCCTTTGGAATGTTTGTTTCTTATTACATGTTGCAATTTCAAGATATAATACAGTTCATAAAATATATCCTCAAAATGTGAGTGTTATCATTTAATATGACTAATAAAATGTTGCAATATGACCCATAGAAGCTTATATTTCCTTTATGCCTCAGAGTTCTAGACACTTTTTTTTTTACATTATTACCCTTTTGCATTTCTATCAACTGCATACATAGTATAGCAGATTACATAATTGGTTCTTAAAAGGTACAAGTTTGTCAGCAATATCAACTAATATAAATTAAAACAGTACATCTTTTATCTCAGTGAGGATTGTGTGAGGTGTAATTATTAAATTATATGAATTACTAAACTACGTGAACTTGCTCCATATCTGTCTCCAGTCACATTTCTGAAATACTTTATTGATGTTCTTCTAAAAAGTCAGTAAACTTTCTGTGACTATACTTAATTACAATAGTGAGTACAGTTTTATGAATCTAATTTTAATAATCTCTTGTCCTTAGATTCTAAAACGATGAATATTTCCTAGCATGTTATTAATTTGATTACAGTCATAGCTTAAATGCATAGATCATAAGAGTGTATTAATTCTTACTGTGGAGAAGTTCTGTCTGAAGTCAGAATATCCTTAGAAGTGAATGAATAGAATATATTCTGTCAGTAACCTGATACTTTTTATTTGAAGTCACTGCAGAAACACGTTTGACAGTATGTGTGGGCCGACGTTAGATTCTGTTGGCCACCTGCGTGGTTGAAACTCACAGACAAGGAAGTGAAAATGCGGTTTGGAGAAGCCTAGCAGGAGATGCTGGGACCAGGCAGCATATTCAATTCAAGCAGTGAAGAGTGAAAGATTCAAAGTCTGAGCCTAGTTTGGATGAGAACAGGTGGAAAACACAACAGCAGAGGATTGGGACGCAGGGCAAGCAATTCGACAGCAGAGAAAAATACATACAAGTGGAGAAAACTTGGTTACTTTGTTCTTAGTTACTCATAGGTCTTGAAAGTCTCATATTCTGACCCTGTAATCAGGCTTCCGTGAACTGAAGAAATATCTTATACTGGCTGTATGCTCCTTCCCTCCCATAGGCCACCAATTAGTTTATTATGTGACGGTGCTGATGTGGCCCTTCCATAACAAATTGAATAAAAAGCATGCTTATTCTTGAGAAATGGAACTAGGATAGACATATTCTCAAAGAATAGCTGAGATTCCTCTTTTGTTATGCCATTATAAAATCACCACTCTGTCAAGAACTTTGAAGGATTTGAGAATTTTACCCTGCTTGCAAGCTGAAAGGTTATCCTCCCATACTTGCGTGGTTTCTGGCGGAAGATAGGAGACTCCGGGTCAAACACAAAACACTTTGTTACCCACGGCTCAGCAGGCAGCGAGAGCTGTGTGTCTGCATTATCCTCCCTCGTCCTCTAAGTCCAGTGACAGTGCTGTGCATGTGGCACATTTGCATCATAGCTAGGGACTCCTGAGCTAAACAGCAACACCACCACCAGTTGTTTAAAGGGACCACAAGCAAAGCTGTTCACTCTTTCTCCTGGAGGGAGACATTATCTTTACTATGTTGGACTGCAAATAAATCTCTCTGAACCACGAGATGTTATCTCTATATTCTGAAGACAATGGATATATAAACATCTTTGTAAAAGGAGCCCTAAGCAAAAGTTGCCATAGCCACTGCTGACAAGTTGTGTGGAAACATGAGACCTGTGAAGAATATATCCATGACAAGGACAACATTCCATTGTTTATTGATATACAATAAGCCAGCACACTTTAGTCTGCATTGTTTCCATATTGTTTTATCCACTACTTTGTTATTCATCTAGGGATTATTCTTCCTCCATGGATTCCCTAGGCATCATTCCACAGATCCTGGACCTTGGTATAAGAGTTTATGAAGTTACTCTGCCAACCTTTCTGTTTCTAATCTACCAGTCTACTACCAACTCTCTCTGAGGACTAGTAGCCAGATGAATCATCTCAACTAGGTTTTGAGTGATACTACTACGGCTACTTTGCTACAGATAGCATGCCCTCTACTTATCAAGTTCCTATGGAGTTTTCATATAATGTCACCTAGTGCACCTGCTTTTGTTCTTAGTTACTCATAGGTCCTAAAACTACCATCACCCCTGCATCACAGCCAGGGACTAAGGGAGTATGAAGATGAGAGAAACAATATCAGGGAGTTTACAAAATGGTATAAAGACATATTAACCAGTGTTTGGTAGTATATCTATGTAGGAGATACTATTTACCTCTTTTCTTGAATAGATGGCAAGATTAAAAACTGAAGAAATATAACTCTGATGCCTATCCTATAACCCCCCCCCCCCCCTGCACTGGACCTTTCCAATGAATCCAGCTCACTCACATCAGCAGAGGTGACAGAAAATTTCAACTCTTCATCAGTTCTACTTTGAAGTAATATAATTGGATCAATTTTTAAAAAGATATTTTATTGATTTTTTAAAGAGAGAGGAAGGAAGAGAGAGATAGAAACATTGATGTGAGAGAGACATCAATCGGCTGCCTCCTGCATGACCCCTACTGGGTATCAAGTCTACAAACCAGGCATCATGGTCCAGAATTGAACTAGGACGTCTCAGTCCATGGGATGTGCTCAATCCACTGAGCCACATTGGCCAGGTGATACTACCTATTTTTAAAAATTGATTCTTGTCACTTAATCCAGAGAATTATTGCTAAATTTTAACCTGGAAACTTAAGTCACGCCACTCTCTAGCTTAAAATCTTTTAATATCCAGCTTCATATACCACTACTCCCCCCCCCCCACCCCGCCTCCAACAACGTAACTTCAAAGGGTAAGATATCTTAGGCACCCATCCCTTGTTCTGGACTAACCTGGATGTGCACCCCACACCCACCCTCTCTTCTCACTAACTCATTCTTCAAGTTTAGTGTAGAACAGAACATTGTACAAATGTAAGCCTCCAAAGAGCAGTGAGCATTATTAACTTACTGCCAATCCCTCCTGTCGAGAAAATTACAGATGATCAGTACATATGGCTAAATGAGTGATAAGCATGTGCTTATCAGTTTTCGTATGTTCAATTGAAGAGCTGTCATAGTTCAGACATGCATTTCAAACCACTTGACAGAAATCAATACAGACACCTCTTTGTAAATTGCAGCATGAAATTTCAGTAGGAATTTGGTTGTTAGGTTGTAATAACACTCGAGTGTGTGTAACTAGAGAGGCTAATAATTCTTTACTCTTGTGCAACCTGAAGAGTTAATTTAGATTCAAGGTTACAGATCTTTCTGTGGCAAGACGCCAGTGCCAGTGTCAGAACACTTCAACCGAACCTGATCAAACTGAGAGGCAGATTGGATTGTCTGAACTGAAGGATTGTTTCCCCCCTCCACCTTTCCATTGTGGATCATTCTTAAGGTGTTTTATTATAATTGTTCACAGCTTGTGCTGCTTTATTGATTAAACTGCTGTGAAGTGTTGGTGAAAATGCCGCACATACCATGTGATATAAGCCGTTTAAGGTTCTTGTTATGCTTGTAGTCAGATGGTTGCAGTTGTGACGGCTGTGATTGAAAAACAAATGAAATGTTTTTAAGAAACTGTAATCACATTAGTCTTGACATTTCGCTACTTCCCCCTGGGTAAATAATAGATGTTTTGCATTTCTAAAAGGAAACATCTAATTAAATTTTTTTCTGTTTTTTTTTTTTTTTTTAAGAAAAACATTCTGATTGTATAAAGACCCAAGAGCTTATATCTTTCTTCATATTTCAGTTTCTACTGTGTTTGATATCTGTTCTATTATTTGTTTATTTATTCATTCATTTCAGGAAGGTTAGGTATATCTCCTTACTGTGAGGCACAAAGCATATGTACTTATAAGTAATTAGATTTTCTCAAAAAAATAGAGACAGCTAAAATATGTGACTCAGAATAGATTTATTATTGGTGATATAAAACCACCAACTATGTGTACTGAGTATAAATGAGAGTCAGATTGCTGGAATTTGAATCTAGGCTTTATCATTCCCCAATTCTGTGATTTGGGGCAAATTATTTAACCTTTTGTGTTTTTATTTTCTCATCTATAAAAGGATAATAGTAGTGCCTAACCAATATGATTGCCATGAGGATTTAATAAACTACTCTATGTAAAGTATTTAGAACATTTTAATTGCTCAATTAATGTTAGCTTTTAGATCTATTTTTTAAAAAAACTTAATTACATTTATTGGGCTGACATTGGTTAATAAGATTATATATATGATCTATATATTGCATTGCCTTGGATCTATTTTTATTGTTCGTATTTCTCCTCTTCATTCAACTGAACTCATCCTGAATAGATAGAACATCTACCTGTGAGACCTAAAAGAAAAGACAGAGAATTTCTGTCCATCAGGGTATTCAGGTATCCAATGGTTCCATGACAATACTCTGAATGCAAACTGGGTAGAACTAAAATATTGGCATTCTTTCCCTTAGGCAGAACAAAAATGCCACTGGAAGCATTACTAAGTCAATAGATGGTAACTGTGTTGCATATGAATCATGTTTGTGTTTAAAGGTACCTTTCATACTGGGTCACTAATGTTGATGAATAAGTTAAGACTGTGGGCTTTTTAGTATTTTCATGAGAACTGATGCTACCACTTGCTTTGTACTCAGAGACTGTGTACTATTGAACTACTTTTCGTAGCTCATTATGTGTGCAAGTGCATATGCATAGTCAACTAAAAAAGAAATGTTTAATTTTTCTGGTAGGCAAAGTCTCAGGATATAACCATTATGGATGAATCTGACCAGCATTAATTATTTTGGGCACTGTGACATCAATATTCAATTTGCCAATGCTAGGGCCCTTCTCAGGAGTGAAATAGCCATGATTTATCTTTCTAAATTAAAAAGGTTGAATGGTATTAACTCATATACATAATTCATTTTAATTAAATGCATATTCTTGAATAGCTTCTTAATGGCTATCCAATGCCTCATTAATCTTAAATGTAACAACCTGAGATCCTTTGGGAGGTCATGTGATAACTCAAAATTCACAAACATAATGTGTACTGCCCATGGAGAGTGGCTATCAGGCAATCTACACAGATTGAGTATATTCTAGCCATGATATTAACTTCTGATATAATTAGCTCAGGAAACTATGAAAAAGATAAAAGACATAGATTAAAACATCTGGTTTTCCTATCATCACCATCTTCAAAATCTATTCCAAGTAACATTATAATGATATTTTAATTATTCTTATATAAGGAGAGTTTGTGGGAGTTTGGGATATACTGGGTTAACCCAAATCAAGTTAGGTTTCTTTCATAAAGTAGGAGTTCCCCAAACATATTAGGCTATGAGCTTAAAAAAGCAGAAGTTCTCATCTGTTTTGTTTACTTCTGTGGCACCAGAATTTAGAGAATTCCCTGATATCTACACATCCAGTAAAAATTCCATGAGTGAATTAATGATCTTTGAATACAGTAGAGTACACTGTGACTGTCCAAGAAGTGGATATATCTGCATTGACCTACTGGATTCTGATACAGTTTTTCACATCTTTTTTTGTTTGTTTGTTTTTGTTTTTTTTATCCTCACCCGAGGATATTTTTCCATTTTTTGTACAGATAGAGTGGGAGGGAGAGAGAGGAAGGGAGAGAGAGACAGAAACATCGATGTGAAGGGACACATCGAGTGGCTGCCACCCGCACGACCAACCAGGGCCGGGGACAAACTGCAACCGAAGTACATGCCCTTAGCGGGAACCGAACCCTGGTCTCTCCGGACCGCAGGCCGACGCTCTAACCGCTGAGCCAAACCGGCCAGGGCCACATCTTTTGATATAGTCGTGTTCTAAGGGAAGTCGTTCGGGGAACACAGCTCGGGTTCATTGCTACGTTTCCCACAATCTCTGGTGGAAGTCCTGTGCACTGTGCGGCATTAGACAAAAGAATACGACAGATGACTGCACAACCCGCCACCATTACAAAGGAAGAATAGACATGACCCATCTTGCATATGCCTTTAAATTTTTTTATGATGCCTATAAGATATAAAACCACATACACTGTCTCTCATTATTTGGGCATAATTTCTTTTTTATAGTCTAGCTTCTTTATAAGGATGGTAATTCTGAAGTAGAAAATAACTCTCTGAAGTTCTTTGGCCCCTCAGTTAACGCGAAGGGAAGAACGAGAGTGAAACGGAACCCACACGCACACATATTTCCAGGAGAGGCTGCAGGAGCTCTGGAGAAAGCCAGTCACGTTGCTTTTTCACTGAGTATAATAATGCCCTCCTGTGAAGTTTGAGAAATGCATGAGGCACTCTGCTTTTCAAAGCACTTTTATTTAATTAATTAGGCAATGCCCACAGCAGCTTAGTGAGCTGAATCGGAAGCATGGTCCCTATTTAACAGATAATAAAACTGTGACACCATGAAGTAGGAGCAATTTGTTCAAAGTCATGTGAATAGTAAATTGCATAGACATAAAAGATTGTGGTCTGTAAATATGTACACTGGTATGGCTATGAATAAAACAGAGAAGAGGTTTGTGGTAGAGAAGGGACAGAATTGAACAGGGAGGTGAAGACTGATAAAGAAACCTGAGGACATGTCACAATCTTTGTAAATCTTGAATTCAGTTCTACAGAGAATCTTATGCTGAAAAAAGGTTCTTGTAGCTAATCGCACAAAGAACACAGTGAGATTCAGAGATGTTTTCCTAGATGAAACTACTCAAATGAACATTTAAGGCAAATTGTCCTTCAATTTATTTAAATGTAATAAAAATAAGCAAGAGTTATATAGCTCGTACAGTGTGCCAGGCACAGTTCCTATTGCTTTGTATGTATGGACTCATTTAAATCTCTCAACAATGCTATGACTTTACTACCCTCCTATTTTTTGTAGATGAGTGATGCAGAAAAACTTTTAGGTAACTTGTTTAAGGTCACATAGCTGGAACTTGAACCCAGGCATTTTGTCTCCAGAGACTGTACTACACTCCTCTGTCTATAAATGACTGAGCTGTTCTGTCTTTTTATCATCTTGAATTAACAATTTAATTGAATTGGGCAAAAATGCAACAAGTTAAAGGCTGACTCTCCTGAGATCCAATAATAGCCCTGAAACATGTGTGTTATATGGGGTTAGTTATTTAATTTATCTAAGACAATAGTATTCTCTGTTGACTGGAAGTAATAACAGTATGTATGGACTTATTAGAATAAGTAAATGAAAGAACAAATACAAAAATATTTAGCAAATGCCTAACATTTAGTAAGGAGTCATTTGATGTTAAAATATTATTATTGACTGAACTAAACAATTAATTGTTTTAGTATCACAAAGTTTCAGCCATGTAGAAAAGAATAGGTAGAGTAGAAAAAAAAATTATATTAAGTACCTTTTGTATTAGCTGCTGCTACTTTGTTGGTTTTCTTTAGTTATCTTTGCATACTGCTCAGAGATTTTGAAATAATATTTTAGAGTGCACATATAGGCCTTCTTTAGTTCACCTAAAACTTGTCTGATCACAAAGATCCAAGGGCAGAGAAAATCTTGACACACACATAAAATGCAATGAAGATATTTTAAAAGCACGTTTATTGAGGTGAGAAACACTGAATTAAATAAAAAGATTTATCTAAAGGCATCCTCCATGAACTATGCCAAGCTTAAAAGAAGATGACTTAGAATATTGAGACTATGTGAAACTAAGTGAAACTTTGGTTAACTGTTTTGGGAATCCTTCGGGAAAAAAAGTAAAGGTGTTCATTCCTTTAAAAAAATATGGAGGTATAATTTATATACAATGAAATAGACATATCTCAAGTGTTTAATTTGATGAATTTTGACAATGGCATGTACCTGTGTAACCACTATACAGATTTTCTGTCTCTACCGTTACCAACGCCCCTTTCCGTGCAACCCCCACCCTCTCCCCTTGCTTGGCAGAGGCAATCATGTTCGGATTTTTTTTTGGACAACATACAGAATACGTCATGCTTCTTTCACTCCCCACAATAGTTTCTGAGATTTACTAATCTTGTTACATTACAGTGGGTCATATTTTTGTAGCTAGGTATTATGACATTGTACAAACACATCCAATTTTTATCTCTATTCTCTTGTTGAAAGAAAATTTCCCCCCAGTTTTTGGCTGTTACAATTAAGCTGCTACAAACATTCTTAAACAAGTCTTGTGGGCCTCTATTTTAATTTCTCTTGGGTAAATACTGAAGAGTAAAACTGACAAGTTATATAGCTAGGAGTTAGGCTGTGCTATAGGTACCAGGACTTCTAATTTCCCCAGTGTTGTTATTGAATTCCCCTGTTATCTTTTGGTTTCTCTATATATTGCTGTTCAGAGAACATCTGCGTCTGGCAGCTCTTCAGCTGCAATGCACTATCATTATACTAGAGCCTGTTGGTGCAGTTAGAAGCATTTTATAATATTCTGAAAATCTGTTTTATATGTTTCTGTGGGTCTTTCAGTGGGTCTGTTTCTCAGGGGTACGGCTTTCACAGTGTTCCCCCCGCTCCCTGTGGTCATGGTAGAGGCTCCTCTCCCCTTCCCTACCAGAGTCTCACTGTGAGGAAGTGGTGGGATTTCTGGGGAGAGAAATCCAAGAAAGTGTGTTCCCTCCCCCCTAAGACTGCAGCCCCCAGGAATGTCTCACTCTGCAGCTGGTCCATAATCCCCCTCCAGCAAACGAGCAAGGTTCCTAGTAAGTGTTTCTCCCAGTTAATGGCTCTGCTGCTTCTGTTTCAGGTAAGCAGATTTTAGTTTTTCCCAGCTGGTTCTGGTTGTCTGGGAAAACTAGACATGTCTGAAACCAGAAAGCCTATTTCTTATATGTAGTATAGAGTTGGGCCATTCTTCTCATCCAGTCTGGCAAACTTCCTACCATTTATTTGGAATGTGTCCATTTGTATTTAGTGTTGTTATTATTAATAAGCTTATATTTAAGTCTACTACTTTGGTATTTGGTATTTAATGCACCTGTTCTTTGTTTCTCTGGTTCTCCTTTCCTGATGTCTTTTCAGTGAGCTACCTGTTTTTTAATATTTAATTTTATCTCCTCTGTTGGATTATTAGCTATACTTCTTTGTGTTATATTTTAGTGGTTATTATAGAGTGTAAAATATTTGCCTATACCATCACAGCCTACCTTTAAATAATATTATGTTTCTTTGTGGCAAATAGACAAGCTTACAATAATATTATTCCACTTACTTTCTCCTCCCTTTTTGTTCCTATCATATTTTATACTTCTCCATATGCCGGAAACCTCACAATGCATTGCCATTATTTTACTCTAAATAGTCAGTCATCTTTTAAGGTGTCTGTATTGATGTACATGTGCTCCGAGCCTTGTGCAGCTATTGCCTTAGCCTTGCTCAGTCACCGAGTGCTTGTAGGGTGTCCTTCCAGCTCTCTTGTCCTGATTCTATTCCTCAGGCAGGTGTAGCTTTGTCTCAGTAGAAGGCCCACTGCTGCAGGTAGGATTTTCCAGTGAGCTTTACCTTGAACCCAGCCAGCCCTTGGTCTATTATTCCTGAACACGCCTAGGTCTTGACAAGAGCTGGCAGGTAAATATAGCCTGCTGAGTGGTTGAGGCTCTTTCGGATTCTAATTCACCACATATGGCTGTAAAACAGTTTGATATGAATTTGTCTGGTATCTTCTTTCCTCAACCTATGGTGCAGTCTTCCTCCTCGCTTTACCAGGGATAAAAGCAGTTATATCTTCTCTGGTAATAAGGGCTTGACCCCTCCTGGATAACTAACTCATTTTGATTCATTTGCATTCTTAGGTCTCTGAATTTATTTTGTAAATGTTGTTTGGTAACATATTTAGTTTATTTTCATTTTTTTATGATTGAACCAACATTATTATCTTTTAAGTGTTAACTGGAAGTGGAGTCCTCTTATTATTTAAAACATCTTTCTCTTTAGCTGGTGCCATTGACCAATTTGTAGACAATTTATCTTACGTGCAAACAAAACATTTCTACATCTAGTCTTTTCTTTATACTGTACACATGTATGCAGAATAGCTGTGTTTAGAGCATGGATGAGAAATCCAGGGCTATAACAATGTTACCAGTCTAACTCAGAGCTACTTTTGGGGTACCATCTATGGCTCATCATACTGCCCCACATACACACCTGCCTTTTTTGTCAGGCATGGCTCCCAAGGCCTCTGCACTCATCTTCCTCAAGCAGAATTATATGAACACTGGAATGTAAGCAGCAAGGTGAGGTAAAAGCATGAGTTTCTGCAGCGATGTGAATAGGAATAAAGGTCAGAACAATATCTTTAGCAATCTGCTTAGAATTTCTAAATGTCTAGCTCCTTCTGTGGTGCCCACCACCTAGGGAGAGGAGGAAGAAAAGGACAGACCCTAGTAATGAAGTCTTTAGTCTTAAATGTACACAGCATGACGTTGACCACTCAACCCCGTCATGGAATTACTCATTGGATAACCACCTTTTCTGGGGGTGCTGCTTTCATATTCCTTCTCAAGTGCGTCTATTTCCTAGTGCTTCGGAGCTCTCTCCACCCTGATGTGCACCCTACCAAAAAAGTGTGTGTGAGTATATATTTTTTAAAGGGGGTATTCTTGTATGTTTCAAAAATAAATTTTATTTTTAAAATGTTAGATTCACATAAAATTGTGAATAAGTACAGGGTAGGGTAAAAGTTGTGAGTACATGAAACAGAGTTTTCTTTTGTATTGTTGTTTATTAATTGTATTATTTTCTATATGAACAACTGTAAGCCTACCTTTGCCACACCATGTAGAGTGTTTTGATTTACCCTAAATCCAGTTATCCTGCTACTAACTTCTTATATTGCTGCGATAGTTATTAGAATAAGAGACATTTCAGTCCATATTTTATCCAGATTTATTTGGTTTTTACCTAATGTAAAAATCTTGTTCCAGGATTCCCATCTAAAAATCACATCACATTTAGTCGTCATGTCTCCTTAGGCTCCCTCTTGGATGTGACTATTTCTAAGACTTTCTTTGTTTTTGATGACCTTGACAGTTTTGAGGCATGTAGGTGGGGTATATTTAAAATATCCCTGTATTAAAATATGTTTGATATTTTCCCCCATGATTAGACCGGGGTTATAGGCTTTGGGGAGGAAGATCATAGAAGTAAAGTACCTTTTTTTTTTTTTTTTAATCCTCACCTGAAGATACTTTTCCATTTAGTTTCAAATAGAGTGGGAGGGAAAGAGAAGGAGAGAGAAACATCGATGTGAGAGAGATACATCGATTGGTTGCCTCCCGCACAACCCTGACCAGGGCTGGAACTGAGTCACAACCAAGGTACATGCCCTTGACTGGAATCAAACCCATGACTCTTGAGTCTGTGGACCGATACTCTAACTGCTGAGCCAAACCAGTCAGGGTGAGGTAAAGTGCCTTTTTATTTCAGCCTATCAAGAATATGCATTATCAACTTCACTTATGATGACTGAGGTTGGCCTTGGTCAACTGGATGAGGTAGTGCTTGCAGGTTTCTCCACTATAAAGTTACTCTTCCTATGTCCCCTCTCTCATCTGTACTCTTTTGAAGGAAGTCACTGTGTGCAGCCTGTACCTCAGGTGTTGGGAGTTACAGTTCTCCTCTTGAGGTTTGTCTCTTATCCTCCATTTGCTTATTTATTCAATCATTTATTTATATCAGTGTGGTCTCATAGGTATTTATTGAAACTTCAGGTTATAATTCAATGCTATTTATATATTTTGTGGCTCAAATTGTTTTAACTTTGGTTGTTGGAGGTTCTTTCACTTGGCCCTGTGTTCCTTGAACTTACCTCTATCATTATGTGTGTGTCTGTTTTTTTTTTAGTTTTTTTTAATTTTGCTACTTTTTTACTTTCTGGCACTGCCAGATGCTCAAATCTCACTTTATTAATTCCCTGCCCCATTCTTTGTCAGCAATATTGCCAAGGATCCATGGCTCCTGTTTATGAAATATGTTATTTAGAAACCAAAGATCGGCTATTCATTGCTACTGTTGTGTGTCATTTCTTCTAGGTCCTCTCAGCTGACAGAGCCAGTAAATATATATATGCAAGTACTATATACACATCTTTATATATTTCTATATGTAACCAATTTTATGTTTATTTAGCTAAATGTGAGTTCATATTGATGTCTCCAACTCTAATCTATTACCACATACACTTCCACTTTAACAGTGAGAAAACTGGGTCCCATCCTTTACCTTAATTGTTCATGCTCAGTACACATGCACAGTAATGTTAGAACTGTTAACCCATATCTGTACGCATATATCAGATGATGGGGCATCAAACACATCTCAGTGCACCTCAAATGATTAAAATATACAAAGTTATATTTTCTGACTGCAACGGTATTAAATAAAATAAATAAGAATATCAAGCCCTGGCCGATTTGGCTCAGCGGTTGGAGCGTCGGCCTGCGGGACAGAGAGACCCGGGTTCGGTTCCCGCTAAGGGCACGTACTTCGGTTGCAGTTTGTCCCCGGCCCTGGTTGGTTGTGAGGGTGGCAGCCACTCGATGTGTCCCTTCACATTGATGTCTCTCTCGTCTCTCTCTCTCTCTCTCTCTCTTCCTCTCTCTCCCTCCACTCTATCTGAACAAAAAATGGAAAAATGTCCTCAGGTGAGGATTAAAAAAAAAAAAAAAAAAAAGAATATCAAGAAAATCACAAGGTATTTGAAAATTAAGCAACTCTGGATAACTTATAGGTGAAAGAAGAAATCACACAGGCAATTAGAAAATAGTTTTAACTAAATGATAATAAAAAACAATATCACGCATAAGAAAAAGAAAGAAAGAAAAAGGAGAACTCCTGTGCTTTGCAGATTGGCTCTGTGTTGGGGGCCACGTGGACCGTTGACAGCTCGGCTTCAGCCTCACGTCCTGCCTGCACTGAGGTTACAGATCATCCAGAGGTGAAACTGTAGCCTTCTCAGGTCTTTTCTGGGCATGCACCCTGCCCTGGACATTTACATGTGTGTGGCTTGCCAAATACCCCAGCCCTTTTGAATGCCTCAATGTCCCAAAGAAACTTTCTTCCCAGCTTTTCCTCCCAGGCTTTCAACATTCCTTTGTTTATTTGTCTCCACTGTAATCTTTTGTCCCAGGTAGCAGCAAGTGGTTCATTCATCTTAAACTATATATATATGTGTGTGTGTGTGTGTGTGCGCATGCGTGTGTGTGTGTATGTATATATATACACACACACATATATATACACTTTTTTATTAAAACAATTTTTTAATATTTATTTTTTAGTTACAGTTGATATACAATATTGCATGAGTTTCAGGTCAGGCATACATCAGAGCGATTAGACATTTATATGCCTTATAAAGTGATCCCCCCAATAAGTCTAGAACCTATCTGATACCATGGATAGTTATTACAGTATTATTGACTGTATTCCCTATGCTCTACTTTACATCCCTGGGACTATTTTTATAGTTTTTGAGGAATGACTAGTGAGTCCGCCATGAGTAAAATCTGAGTTAGGAGGAACAAAGACATGAGCCTTGCATCAGTCCTTCAGGAAGTGTCCAGGAAGGTCAAAGTGGACAAACGCAAGTCTATAGGAACAGGTTCTGTTCTGTTCTCTCCAGAACCAGAGAACAGGGTCCTACACTGGCAATGTGGACTGCCATCTTCAAGATTGCCACTGAGCTGGAAAGGAGACTGTGGCAAGGGCAAGTAAAAATGTTGCAAAGCTTTCTTGTTATCTTATTTTTTAAATTTATTTTTCACTTATCACCAAGAATATGCTTTTATTTATTTATTTGAGAGAGACAGAGAGAGAGAGAGAGAGAGAGAGAGAGAGAGAGAGACATCGATGTGAGAGAGAAGCTGCGATGGGTTGCCTCTCATACATGCCCTGAATGGGGATCGAACCTGCAACCTACATATGTGCCCTGACCTGGAATTGAACCTGCACACTTTTGGGTATGGGATGATGCTCCAAGCCACTGAGCCACCAGCTAGGGCTCTTGTTATTTGAAAGTTTGTCTCAGCATTTACTTGGTTGCTATAACCCTTTCACAATTTTCTAGAGTTCTGACAATATTGATTCTGAAAGTTTTTGCTTGATTTCTTAGATGTTTCTTTGGAAGGATGGGACCATGAAGTTACCTACTCCACCATTTTTGCTGAAACCATTCTGCATAACTTTTTCCATGAGTTGGCTATTTAAATCTTTTGTCCACTTTTAAATTGGGCTTTTTCTTTTTTGATTGTTGTGGTTTAAGGGAGTATTTGTTGAAAAGAACATCCTTTCTCCATTAAATTGGCTTTGTTTTTTTGTTTAAGGTCAGTAGGCTATATTGGATAGGTCTATTTCTAGATTTGTATTTTATTCCATTGATTCGTGTGTCTGTCTATTTTTTCATCCATATTCCACTCTCTTGATTACTGTAACTTTATAGCAAGTCATGAACTCAGGTAATGTGAGTTGTACAATTTTGATATTAGTACTGTGTTGGGTCTGCTAGATCTTTTGCCATTCCATATCAATTTTAAAATCAGGTTTTAAAAATCTACAAATAACTTTTCTGAAGTTTGGGATTGTGTTGCATCTATCATTCAACATATGATTTGACACCTTAGCAATATTGAGTCTTCCAATACACAAATACGAAATGTCTCTGCACTCTTTTAAGCTTTTTAACTCTTTTATAAGATTTGTGGTTTTCTATATATAGATCTTGTACACATTTTACTGTATTTCATTTTTTTGGCATGCTATTGTAAATAATGTTTTGTTTTGTTATGAAATCTCAAATACCAATTGTTCATTGCTGGTATATAGGAAAGCAACTGATTTTGTATATTAACTTGTGTCCCATGGTCATGTTATACTCACTTATTATTTCTAGGAATTTTTTGTTAAGAATTTTGGATTTTCTTTATAGACAACCATGCTATCTACTAACAAAACATTTTTTCCTTCCTCCCAATTTTTATAGCTTTTATTTCTTTTTTGTTCTCTTATAGCGCCCACTCCCACTGTGAAAGTAAATAGAATTGGTGAGAAGACTTATTTGCATTTTTTATAATATTAGGGAAAAATCATCCAGTTCCTCATAATTAAGCATGGCGTTGGGTTTTTTTATGGATGTTCTTTGTAAGTTGAGAAATTCCTCTCTATTTCTAGTTTACTGCAAATTTTTATAATGAATTTATATTGGGTTTTGTCAAATGTTTTTCTGCATCAATTAATATCATCAAATGACTTTTTTTTTTTAGTCTCTTGTGGTAGATGGCACTGTTTTTTTATTTGAACCAGCCATATCTACTCAGATTAAATTTGACTTGGTTGTGATGTATAATTCTTTTTACAGATTGTTGGATAAAGTATGATAATATTTTATTGATGATTTTTATATCTGTTCCAAAGAGAGATTGGTTTGTAATTTTCCTTTCTCGTTAAATCTTTATCTAATACTGGTACTATGTGATCTTGGTCTTATAGAATAAGGAGCTGTTAATTCTGATTTTTTTTGAAGATTTTGATAAATTTCTTTTATTTATTTCTTAAAGAGGAATTGACTGGTAGAGTTTTTATTATTTTAATTATTATGAGATCTGTAGTGATGTCTCCTCTTAAATTTCTGATATTAGTAATACATGTTCTCTATTTTTTTCTTCGTTATCTTGGCTAAAGGTTTATCAGTTAGTGTATTTCAATTTGAGCTATTTCTATTTAACTATCTTAATGTTTACTGATTTTATATTTGGTTATGCTTATTCTTCAGATGAATCTATCAAAGGAATTATTTCTGTTATTGTTTTTTCTCCTCAGATTTATAGAATTTCCATGATTTTTCCATAGTGTTTCCAACTATATCTTATTTTCAGTTCATATTCTTGCATAGTGTCTACTTTTTTGTACAAGAGCCCTTAACCTATTTATCATAATTATTTTAGATACTCTGATAATTCCAAAAACTGTTATATCTGAGCCTGGTTTATACATTGCTTTAACTCATCAGAGTGCATTTTCTTGCCTTTTATCATATCTCTTAATTTTTTTTGAAAGCTGAACGTGATTTATTGGGTAATAAGAACTTAGGTAAATAGGTCTTTAAGGTGCGTTTATATGTTAATCTGGCTAGAAATGGGCCTGTATATAATATTTGCTGTAGCTGTGGGGGCCAGAGGCTCCTCTTTTTGTTTTCTCTCTTATTCTCTTTTGACTTTCTGATGAACTTGTTACACATACTCTTTGTCTTTGTTTGTTCAGTTGTTACCTACTGTCCCTATACTGCAACCCTGTTGGTATAGTGGTGAGGTGAGGGGAGAGTATGTGTTCTATAATCTTCTGATTCCATTTCGTATTTTATCTGGGCCAGTGTTCCTGGGCTGAGACCTTCCTTCACCAGTGTTTCTTGGCTTTTTAGATGAGAATGCAAGGATAGAGGGACATAAGGGTAGAGTCTGGGAAATGATCTTCCCCCGGGGGGATATGGCTCTGGTCAAGTCTTTTCGTCCGCAGTGCAGGTTTTGGTATGGAGAATGCTCTGGCCGTATTCGACACTGATTCCTTTTCCCTGCACCTTCTCTAAAGCCATGAGGGATCTTTACCCTTTGAGAACTTAGTGTGGTTCCTTCAGGTAAAACTAATGAAACTGTATGTTGCCCCCGAGGAGTCCTCACCGTCCTGCTAGTCTATCATCAGCCTGCAGAAGTTTATCAAAATGATTATTTATGTGTTCCTACCAGTTTATGTTTTCATCTGCCTCTGATTTAGGTAAGCAAAACGACCTGTAACTCTCTGTGTTAGCCTGCTTCTCCAGATTTGGGGGTGCCCTGTGACCTCAATTATCTCCATATTCAGGAAAAGCTGTTGATTTTTATGTTGTTTCACTTTTTTTTCTAGTTGTAAAGATGGGATTGCTTACTTTAAGCTCTTTACATGTTTAAGCTAAAACTGGATGTTAGTATATGTGTTTTTTTGAGGTAGAAAATACTTTTTTTAGTTTTCTCTGCTACTGAGTAAGGCCTTAAATAGTCTAGATTAGGACAAGGGGTAAAGGGATTGGAAATAGTAGTTTACATGGCAAAGAAGTCATGGGTCTGGAGCAAGGCTTTGTAGTATTTCAATCAAGATTCAGAGCTATTGCTTTCATTCAGCAGTTTTGTGTCTATATCGAATTTATACATATTCTGACCATATTACTGAAAAAAATTCTCAATAAATATCATAAACCCAGCATTAAGTCAACAATAATCATGAAGTGTACTGTTTTGTCAATTCTCTTAGTTTAAACACATAACTTGCATTTCTAAATCATCTACCTCACAAAGATAAACTGCCTGTGATTTTTTTTTTATAGTCACTTTAATTTCATGACTTTGAGTGCCAAAACATAGAATAAAGATTTTATTACTAAAAGTAATATAATCAGTGAACATAAAGGGAAATGAATAAGCTGGCTGATTCTAAACTTGGCCTAGTTCTCCTTTGCCTTAAGCATTCCCTGCTCCAATAACATCAGCTACTATAAAGGGACCCATATGAATAAAAGGCTTGCACTGTCTTCATAGCTCATTGTGTAATGATGGGACCCTTCATTTAGATAGATGCAAAAGCAGTTTTGGGATTTCCATAGCAGTGTTATAAAGATATTCAAATGCTATGTGGGTCCCTTCAGGACAGCAGTAGAATGATGCTGTGCCTAATTTCAAACCCTTTAAAACACACACACACACACACACATACACACATATATTGATTTTTAGAGTGAGACAAGGGAAGAGGGAGAGAGAGAGACCTCAATGTGAGAGTGAAAAACTGTTTGGCTGCCTCCTGCATGCCCCCCACTTGCGATCAGGCCCCCAACCTGGACATTGAACCCTCAATCTTTTCCTGGGTGCATAGGAAGATGCCCCACCAACTGAGCCACACCAGCCAGAGCTCAAATCCTTTGAACAATAGTAATGTGTGTGTGAGGGGGTGAGTGTATACGTGGGGTCAAGCTCATTAAGAAAGAAGCGTATATGTTAAAAACCTGGTAAAGCAAGATAGACAGATAATCAAGGAGATACTTAATGAATTTATTCTTAGTATAAGAATTTATGTTGGAGATACATATTTATTTGTAGACAAAATCTGAACACTGGTTTGGATCAAATCTGAAAAATGTGTTCACATAGATTTTGAGTCTGGTTGTTAAAAAATAAAGCTCTAACCCTCTTTAAAGGCATATCTAAAGAGAAACTATAATACATTTAACATTTTAGACACATAGTATAAGAACCAATTGATTGTGTGTTATACTTTTGTTCATAGGAATTTATTTAAGTTGAGTACTTGAAATCACCCTTCTCATCTTGCTGTCTGTTTTTACACAACAGAGCCTAAATAAGCCTAATGCCAAGCATTTCTTATATTCAGAGTGGAAGGGAATACCAGGCTTAAATACTAAGAGGCCTTCACTAGCATAGATGGGCGACTTTTGGAGCAATAGTGAGAAGTTCTGTGTTATGGAAAAGGTTTATCAGGTTATCTCTTGACATTAGCTTATTTGATCTAGGAGTATGAGTCAAAATAAAAAAAATATTTTACATGGTTAAATGCAAAAAAAAGGGGGGGGTTGAGATGTACTCTGATACAAACTTAAAAGGTTAGAGGTATCTAAAAAGAATCATATTAATTTCAGTATGAAGGCAGGGGTGGTAGTTTTTTTTTGTTTGTTTTTTTTTTTAAAGTATTGATAGTAAACCATACACAGAATAAAAGGAGGATGTAAAGATAGCTTTAAAAATAACTATTTTTAACATTCTAAATATGTGAATGTTTTCTAAAATGTAAAAGAGAATTTGGACGCTATGTATGTTCTAGAGAATTTTACACAAGATGACATAGTTACAGAAGAGTTCTCCTTTCCTGTTTTGGGTTATTAATCACCTTAATGTCTTTTTGCTGAAGAAATATATTTTATTTGTTTATTTATTTATTATTTTTTTGTTAATCCTCACCCAAGGATATTTTTTCATTGACGTTTAGATAGAGTGGAAGGAAGGAAGGGAGGGAGAGAGAGAGAGAGAGAGGGAGAGGTAGAGAGAGAGGGAGAGAAACATTAATGTGAGAGATACACATTGATTGGTTGCTTCCCACACGATCCTGAGTGGGGCTGGGGATAGAACCTGAAACCCAGCCATGTGCCCTTGGCCAGAAATTGAACTCGTGACCCTTCAGTCCATGCGCCAGTACTCTAACCTTTGAGCCAAATAGGTCAGGGAAAGAGAAATATATATATATATATATGTATATTTTAAATTTTATTTTTATTTATTTTAGAGAGAGAGAGAGAGAAAGAAACATCGATGAGAGAGAACATCAATTGGCCACCTCCTGCATGCCCCCCACTGGGGATTGGGCCCACAACCTGGGCATGTGCCCTGACTGGGAATCGAACCAACAACCTCTTGGTGCATGGGTTGACGCTCAACCACTGAGTTAAACCAGCTGGGTGAGAAATATATTTTTAAACATAAGTTTGCCTATGTGCCATATGTTTTGGTTCAGTTATTTGTTTATGTATTTATTATTAAATTTATTGGGGTGATATTGGTTAATAAAATTATATAGGTTTAAGGGGTACAAATATATAATATACTGTCTGTATATTGTATTGTGCATTCATCACCTTAAGTTAAGTCTCCTTTATCACCATTTATCCCCACATTACCCTCTCTTGTTCGTCCAGTTATTTATTTATTTATTTTAAAAATATTTTTTTCTTTATTGTTTTAGAGAGAGAGATAGAAACATCAATGAGAGAGAACATCCATTGGCCACCTCCTGCATGCCCCCCACTGGGGATTGGGCCCACAACCTGGGCATGTGCCCTGACTGGGAATCGAACCAACAACCTCTTGGTGCATGGGTTGACGCTTAACCACTGAGTTAAACCAGCTGGGTGAGAAATATATTTTTAAACATAAGTTTGCCTATGTGCCATATGTTTTGGTTCAGTTATTTGTTTATGTATTTATTATTAAATTTATTGGGGTGATATTGGTTAATAAAATTATATAGGTTTAAGGGGTACAAATATATAATATACTGTCTGTATATTGCATTGTGCATTCATCACCTTAAGTTAAGTCTCCTTTATCACCATTTATCCCCACATTACCCTCTCTTGTTCGTCCAGTTATTTATTTATTTATTTTAAAAATATTTTTTTCTTTATTGTTTGAGAGAGAGAGATAGAAACATCAATGAGAGAGAACATCCATTGGCCACCTCCTGCATGCCCCCCACTGGGGATTTGGCCCACAACCTGGGCATGTGTCCTGAATGGGAATCAAACTGATGACCTCTTGGTGCATGGGTCGTCAATCAACCACTGAGCCACACCAGCCGGGCTTGGTTCAGTTTTTAAAAAATAGTATATTAAACCCAGCCTCAATTATTAATTTTTCTCACTCCCATTTTAGTATCTTTATTTGATCCTGATCTTAGCAGGGGAATAAAATACAGTATGCTTTATGAAGTATGTCTAACGCAGAGCTTCTAAAATATAGAGCTGCTCAATGAAAACAGTAGCAGCTTGTTCACATCAAACAAAATACCAGAGGGATCTATTTTGTAAGGTTCAGGGCTATTTCTCAATTTTAGAGAAGAGTGTAGTATGTTTTCTAATTTTCTTTTGCTAATGGGGGATTATAACTTCTCTTTTCATTCAATATTTATTTACTGTTTGGAATGATAAATGAGAGCAGTATTGGAAGGGTTGATGTTGAGGGAAAGTGAGATACACTAAAGAAAATGATGAGGAATTCGAAGTAACTTGGCCAAATAAGATCTGTGATTCCACACAAGTGGTCACTGTATACCTTATGTCTTTATTATTCTACCATGTGTGAATGGAACACTCTGATTAATTCATTATTTGACATGTTGGAACATCAAAGGGCGAATTACAGAAAAATTGCCTACTGAAAGCATAAGAATCAAATTTTTATCACCATTATTTTTTAGAAACTTAAAAATAGATGAAGACAAGGATGATAGGTTTTGAAATCTATGCTACTGATTGGTTTTAACCTTCTCCCAACCTTTTCACATAATTCAGGGCTCATTGAGAGAGAAACTAGAAAGGATTTTTTATAAAGTCTAAAAATGTACTTGTATAAATAGTCCTTTCAAAGCGACAAAAGAAAAAAATTACAAATTAATGATACTTAATCTTTTTTTTTATCCTCACCCTAGGACATTTTTGCATTAATCTTCAGATAGAGCAGGAGGAAGAGACGGGGGAAGAGAGAGAGAGAAACATTGATGTGAGAGAGACACATTGACAGGCTGCCACCCACACAACCCCAACCGGGCCTGGGGACAAACTACAACCGAGGTACATGCCCTTAGCGGGAACCAAACCTAGGACTCTCTGGTCTGCAGGCCGATGTTCTAACCGCTGAGCAAAACAAGCCAGGGCACGATACCCAAATCTTTTAAACTTTATAAATCCCCAGGAGTTTATTTACTGACAACAGA
The DNA here is from genome assembly GCF_014108415.1 of Molossus molossus. Taxonomy (NCBI): domain Eukaryota; kingdom Metazoa; phylum Chordata; class Mammalia; order Chiroptera; family Molossidae; genus Molossus; species Molossus molossus. The sequence goes on along the minus strand of NW_023425345.1, from coordinate 60,260,997 downwards.
AAGGCTGGGCATTATATATTTTTGTAAATTCTTGTATCCTCTAAAAAAAAGTAGTTCATTTCTCTGGAGGTAAAGTGAATTTCATTTAAGAAAATTTTATTTGCATTTTGATGATGTGCATTGATATTTTCTATAATATTAAGTTTTAAGTCTAAGATTTGTTTTTTGGACCAATTATTTGAGCAGCAACCTTGTAAGTAAATTGTATAATTGCTCATTAATAGTTTTATTTCTGAGGCTGTGATGATTGTTTTCTCTCTGAGCTGGGTCCTTCACTAATCTGGTCTAATGTACAGTTAGTGAAACTTTATTTATGTATCTCCTATATATTTTTCTTTAGCAGCTTTAATACTTTTAGTATATCTATAGTTTTTGTGTTAGCAAACATTTATTGAATCTCAGTTTTGCAAATCATCTTTTTCTAGAGCTTATTATTTTGATAAAGATGCATCTAATTTATTTTCTGCCTACAAGGATTTTGGGATTCTGTGGTCAGTGAATACTATCAGCATTTGTGTGCAGATTACATTTCTAAATATGGACAGTAGCACAAGAGTGGCTTATTTATTTACTTATTACTTGTATTTTATTTAGAGTCATTGTTTAGAACTGTTCTAATTCTCATAAAAGTTGCAAAATGTTTATTAGGAATATCTGTATATCTTACCTCGATGCACCAGATGTTGAATTTTGCCCATTTTGTATGCGTTATTTGTTGTCCTTTTGTCTGCACATTTTCCCCTTCTGAAGTATTTAAGAATCAGTTGGAGAAGGACAAAATAATTCACATAAATAATTCAGCATTGAACTCATAAAACATAAGCATTCTCCTTATAACCAAAATATAATTATCACACTCAAAATTAAGCATTGATGTAAATTATGTACCATTCAGTTTATATTCAACTATCCTCAATTGTCTGAATGTTCTTTTTAAATATATATATATATATATATATATATATATTTTAATCCTCACCTGAGGATATTTTTCCATTTTTCTTCAAAGAGGGTGAGAGGGAGGAAGAGAGGAGAGAGAGAGAAACATCAACTGGTTCCCTCCCTCTTGACTCTGACCAGAGCCAGGATAAACCGAAACCGAAGTACATGCCCTTGACTGGAATTGAACCCGGGACTCATTGGTCTGTGGGCCAATGCTTTAACCACTGAGCCAAATCAGCAAGGGCACTATATATATATTTTAAAGTTCCAGATCTAATCAGTGATTACACATTGCATTACATTGTCACCTCTCTTTCATCTCCTTCAGTCCAGAACAGTATTTCAGCCTTCTAATTGTCTATTACTGCACTGAAATTGTATCCTAAGGGACTTTCTATTTGGATTTGTATGATTGTTTTCTCATAATTAGATTCAGGTTATACATTCGGAAAGAAAAATATTTCTTAAATGATATTTGTATCTTCTTGTTGTGTCATATCAAAAGTGATGCACTACTGAAATACCACGTGAGCTGGGAAGTGTGTAGGGAAGTAAATGCATGAATGTGGGAGGCAAGAGAGCAAGTAGATGGAGGGGCCATGTTTGACTCGAGAAACAGTGTGATCTACATTACTGAGTTATTAGGACATATGACTGTTTGGACATAAAGAGTGGATTCATGAAGGAACAAAATTTAAACCAATATTAAAATTGCTAAATTATTGAAATTTATACAAACCAAAGTGACAGGAGCCATGTAAACCTTATAGTCTTCTGAGCTGGACTTCAGTTTTTCTAACTAAACCCCTTGAGATGAATTGAACTCTGTCTGCCCTTGACAACTTAAATCTGGCATTTTGATAATGATAGATACAGGAGCAAATCAAGATAGCAAACACAGCCCTGGCCAGTTTGGCTCAGTGGATAGAGCGTCAGTCCACTTACCAGAGAGAGCCGGGTTCGGTTCCGCTAAGGGCCCTTACCTTGGTTGTGATTTGTCCCTGGCCCAGGTTGGGATCATGTGGGTGGCGGCCGATAGATGTGTCTCTCTCACATTGATGTTTCTCTCTCTCTCTCCTCCTTCCTCTCTCCCTCTCACTCTGTCTGAAGATAAATACAAAAATGTCCTTGGATGAGGATTAAAAAAAAAGATAGTGAACACAATATTTGCCTCTCCCTCCTACCACCGACTTATCAATAATATTTACATATGTAATGGTTCAAACTCAGAACAAACTGGGAGAAAAAAAGCAGTAGGGAAGGCGGGTGATGTTGCTAGTGTGTGTATCTGTTGACCAGAAATTACAAATAATTTTCTAAAAAGAAAGCTGATACTTTAGTATTGCCCATATTAAAAACAATAATATCAAAATAAACAAACAAACAAAAAAAAGCTCTTTGAACTTACAACCCTCTCACTTAGTCCTTAATAAGACATTCAGATGTTTATAATAATTTTTGCAACTTTTTTGAGGATTAGAACATTTCAACAATGACTATAAATAAAATATGAATGATAATACTTAAATAAACCACTCTTACACTACTGTTCATTTAGACATTTAATCTGAACACATATGCTGATAATGTTCACTATGTAATAATATTATTGTTTAGTTTTGCCCAAAGAATTCCAAAATCCTTGCAAGAATCTTCACAGTATCTCAAAATAGTTATCAATTGCTGTCTTCACTTTATGTCTCCCCACCCTGCCGAGTCTTTCATCTACAGCATTTCTCTACAACTATTCTGCTCAAGGTATTCATAACCATCAAATAACTAATGGTCACCACCTTGTCTCCATTTTACCCAATTTCTTAGCAACATTTGACAGTTTAATACTTCCTCTTTCTTTGTAAGTTTTTCTCTTGACTGTTGTGACACCATGTTTTACAGTTTTTCTCTTTTCTCTTTACAATGGTTTCTTACTCTTTATTTTTGCCCTTCCTTTCTGCTATGGAGTCTGCCTAGTTTCCTCCATCACTACAGCTATTGTTCTACTCCAAACCACTATCATCTCAGCATTGGAGTCTATACTAGCTTCTTATGCCAAACGTTTTCTTTCACTCCCCTTATTAAACCCCTCAAAAGACAAGCCATCAAACACAAAATAAATCTAACCTCCATTGACAGATATGAAATAAATTATTGCACAAATTGAGTCACTTGCTAGACTTGTTGGTATGTGGCATACTTGGGACTTGAACTTAGACCTTCTGTTGTCAAGCCCTGTGGTTTTATTTATTTATTTATTATTTCCAGCTTTAAATAATTTTTTTTATTTTTCAATTACAGTTGTCGTACATCATTATATTAGTTTCAGGTGTCCATTTCAGTTATCTGACATTCTATAGCTTACGAAGTGATCATCCTAATAAATCTCGTACCCATCTGACAATATACATAGTTATTAGAATATTATTGACTATGTTCCCTATGCTGTGTTTTACATCCCCATGATTATTCTGTAGCAACCAACTTGTACTTCTGAATCCTTTCACCTTTTTTACTCTGCCCACACTGCCCTCTCATCTGGCTACTGGCAAAATGTTCTCTGTATTTATGAGTCTATTTCTATTCTGTTTGTTCTTGTATCTTGTTTTATAGATTCAATTGCAGATAGATATGTATTTATTACCACTTTAGTCTTGATTGTATGTGCTTCCCTTTCATCACTTTGAATATTTCTTGCCAAGCCCTTCTGGCCTGAAAAGTTTCTGTTGAGAAAGTAGCTGACAGTCTTATGGGAACTCCCTTGTAGGTAACTAACTGTGTTCTCTTGATGCTTTTAAAGTTCTCTCTTTGCCTTTAATCTTTTGCATTTTAATTATGATGTGTCTTGCTGCAGGCCTCTTTGGGTTCAACTTGTTTGGGACTCTGTGCTTCCTGTACTTGTATATCTATTTTCTTCACCAGGTTAGGAAAGTTTTCTGTCATTGTTTTTTCAAATAGGTTTTCAATTTCTTGCTCTCTCTCTCTTCTCCTTCTTCACCACCATGATGTGAATATTAGTACACTTGACGTTGTCCCAGAGGCTCCTTACACTATCCTCATTTTTTAATTCATTTTTCTTTTTGCTGCTCTGACTGGATGTTTTCTGCTTCCTGATATTCCAAATTGCTGATTTGATTCTCAGTTCATCTACTCAACTGGTGATTCTCTATAATGTAGTCTTTATTTCAGTTAGTATATTCTTCATTTCTAACTGGTTCTTTTTTATGTTTTCTATCTCCATTTTTATGTTTCTTATTTCTTTGTTGAAAATCTCACTAAATTTACTTCTCCACTACATTCATTGAGCATACTTATGATCAGTGTTTTGAACTCTGAATCTGAGAGATTGCTCGTCTACATTTTATTTAGTACTTTTATCGGGAGTTTTGTTTTGTTCCTTCATTTGGGACACATTTCTTTGTTTCCTCATTTTGGCAGCCTTTTTTGTGTTTGTTTCTATACATTAAGTAGAGCTGTTATATCTCCCATGGTTGGCAGAGTGTCCAAATATAGTAGGTGTCTTGTAGGATCCAGTGGCACAGCCTCCTTGATCATCCAAGCTGGGCACTTGTGGTGCACCCCTTGTGGGGCCTGTGTATTCTCTCCTGTTGTAATTGAGTCTCGATTGCTGTGGCACATCAATGGGAGGATTTTGCCCCCAGGTTGATCAGCTGCAAGGACTGGCTGCAACCACTGACCACTGTGGAGGATTAGCTGTGCAGGGGCCTACCCCACAGAGCAGGATTTACTTTAGCAGGGCTCTGATGCCCACTGAGTCTGCCTGTGAGTGTGTCACATGTGAAGGTGGTTGGGTAGTGATGCTACAATGTGGTCTGAGGCTGTCCACTGGGTCTGCTGGCTCTGGAGGCTCCTGGGAGATACAGGCCAAAGTGAGCTCCCATCTGTGGTTTCCGTGGGGCCACCCAGCATGATCTTCAAAGTGATCTGCAGATGGCTGCTATTTGTTCCCAGGTGAGGCCAAACTGTGAACCAAGGCTGACTGCTACTAGTACCAGGCCTGGGCCAGTGAGTGAGTGGTATGGGGCACACTGAGGCCAGATGCTGATTATTTGAGATAATTTAGAAAAATATGAAGCATAAGTCAAGACATGCCATTTATATGGAAAAGTTACTAGAAAGAGCTTGGGTTGACCTTAAAGTTGGGTGGGGTGGGGCCTCAGGAATCACCAGGGCAGGGCAGATAGTGTATGCCAGGTTAATGGAGACTAAGATATGGTACCTGCCTGCTGGCTCTGTTGGGGGAGGACTTAGCAAGTAAACAATGACCTCTGCCAGCACAGCTGTCTGGGAGAAAGTCTCCTCCCTTCAATTTCTCATCCTGATACCAGACAATTTTGTTCTTTCTGTTTATCTCTACTGCCTTTCAAGTTGCTTCCCCAGCACTGGAGCTCAGAGGGGGTGAGTCTGAGTAAGCTCATGTTTAGGCTTTGTAAGAAGAATGCCTGGGACTCAAGCAGCTCTCTGTCTACCTTAGCCACAATCCCCTCTGGTTTTTGCAGCCAGAAGTTATGGGAACTTCTCTTTATGGTACTGGAACTCTGGTGTGGGGATGGGGCTCTTGCTCCTCAGCAGGAATCTCTGCAGCCTGGATATCCCTCCCAATTTTTATCCACCTTATGTGGATGTGGGACCAATCAGACTCTTCCATGTTTCCACACTTCTTACTGGTCTGGATGTGGCTTCTTTAAATCCTTAGTTGTGGGACTTCCATTCAGCCAGATTTCAAGATGTTCTGAATGATTTTTGTTCTGTAGTTTAGTTGTAACTTTGATGTGATTGTGGGAGGAGGCAAGTACCATGTTTACCTATGCCACCATCCTGTGGCTTTATTTTTTAGTTGCAATACGGCTACTTCTCTCATGACTAATTTATTTACTGTTTTAACGCAGGATGTTTCTTCATAGTATCATTAGTGAAAGCATGTAGTCAACTTTTTATTTGTTTTTCTATTTTATTAATTTTGCTTCTGTCTTTAATGAATTTGGATAACTTTTTCATCACAATATCTTGTTAAATAGAATTGATCGTGGAATAAATATAGTTGACTTATATTTTTGAAACATAATTTTAGAGAGTAAATTTGAAAGAATAATGTATTTCTTGAATAATATACGAAAGCATAATATCAGGGTATAGTGAAAATTAAATTTCTGTTTTAAAAATTACATTATGTAGTAGATTGGCAATACATTGTCTCAAAATATGCATGTTTGAAGAATAAAATAATGAAAGTTGAAAGTATAATACTTTGAAGAACAAAAATAAGATTATATCTTTAGATTCAAAAGCTGAGATTAATAGAATTTTATTCAAAGCTAAGGAACAACACAAAGACTTCTAAAGTGCAGCCATACATATTAGAATTTCATGCTACAAAATATTTGTTGATTTTCATCTCCCAGTTTAAATAAAAGATCTCCTTCATTTGAACTGTGAAGACTATAGCAACAAATATAATCTACACATCTTTCTGCATACTATCCCCAAGGTGAATGTGTCTATATAATATACCACTTAATACCATGTTACAGGCAATGTGGTAATATAGGTGTCGAAGGAAAGTATGGACTTTTAATTTAGTCATACTTGATTTAATTTTGCAAACCAATCTGTCTTTCAAGTTCACTGACTCTAAACTATTTTTTAACTTTACAGAGCATGTTTTTTATTGATAAAATAAAGATCATAATAATATTTCAAATGATTCCTGTGAAAATGAAATAAATAATGAAAGTAGCATGTACTGTGCTTAGAATGGTTAAGTGTTCTATCAAAGAAAACCAAGTCAACCCTCTTTGTCCACCAACTGCATGCATCACGATAAACCAAGGTGGACTTCCTGGTCAAGAAAGCTTTTAAATTAAAGGTTAAAATATAGGTTTTCATATAGCATCTATCTATCTATCTATCTATCTATCTATCTATCTATCTATCTATCTATCAATCATCTATCCCTCTGTATTTCTGTCATTGTATCATTTATCTATATAAGTCCTTATAATAGTGTAAACTTCCTTGAAATATAATTTTAACTGGAATATTAGTATGCAAAACAGTGTAAATGCTCTGATTGACAACAGTTTTTTTGTTTTGTTTGTTTTCCAGAAACAGCTTCACTGCATGGTGCTATTGGGCACAGTTTGAAAACCACTGAGCTAAATAAGCTTCATAAGTCTTAAATTCATCCCAATAAAACAAAGCTCTGCAACCTTAGTTTCTCAGACTTTCTCTGCTGTACATACAACTGACACCACATTACCAACAATGTCTTAAAGTTTATTGGCTCAGTGATTCAACTCTTTCATGAAGGATCTTGATACCCTTCCCAAATGAAGTTCTATGGATGTCTAGGAATAACCACATGTGATAATAGGATACATATTCTATTAAAAAAAAATAAATCCTATCTATATATACTAATACTGTAGTATATATTTAAAAGTTGCTAAAAAAAAGGAGATCTCTAAAGTTCTTATCACACACACAAAAATGTAACTAGATATCTTGACAGGAATTGTGTTGAATTTATAGATTGCTTTAGGTAGTATGGACATTTTCATGATGTTAATTCTTTCTATCCATGATCATAGTATATGCTTCCATATATTTGTATCTTCTTTATTTTCTTTCTTTAGTGTCTTATAATTTACAAATATAGGTTTTTTACATCCTTGGTTAAACTTATTCCTAAGTATTTTATTTATTTTTCTGATGCAGTTGTAAATAGGGTTGTTTTCTTAATTTCCCTCTCTGATAGTTCATTATTGGCTTATGAAAATGCAACTGATTTGTGGATATTTATTTTGTATCTTGCTAGCTACTTTACTGAATTCATTTACCAGTTCTAGTAGTTTTTTTTGGCAGGATTTTTTTGGTTCTCTCTATATAGTATCATGTTACCTGCAAATAATGACAGTTTTTCTTCTTCCTTTCTAATTTGGATGCCTTTTATTTCTTCTTCTTGTCTGATTGCTTTGGCTAGTACTATGCTGTATAAGAGTGGTGAAAGTGGACATCCTGGTCTTGCTCCCAATCTTAAGGGAAACACTTTTAATTTGTGGGTTTGTGATAAAGAACCTAAATAGCCACAGCAATTTTGAAAAAGAGGAAAAAAGTTGGAAGAATCACACTACCTGATATCAAACTACATTACATGGCTAAAGTAATCAAAACAGCATTGTACTGGGATAAAAACAGACATATAAATCAATGGAACAGAATAGAGAGCCCAGTAATAGACCCACACATTTATTGGTCAATTAGTATTTGACAAAAAGAGAAAGAATGTAAAATGGGGTAAAGACAGTCTATTAATAGTTTGGGGGAAATGGGAGAGACATGTGCAAAAAAATGAAACTAGATCACATTTTTTATGCCACACACAGAATAAACTCAAAATGGATTAAAACTTAAATGTTAAACTTGAAACCATAAAAATCCTAGAAGAAAACATAGGCAGTAAAATATCAGACATCTCTGCTTGCATTTTTTTTTTTTATATATATACCTCCTTGAGCAAGGGAAACAAAGGAAAAAATAAACAAATGGGACTACATCAAAATGAAAAGTTTTTGTACAGCAAAGGAAACCAATAACAAAATGAATGGAAAACCCATTGAATGAAAGAACATATTAACCAGTGATATACCTGAGAAGGGGTTAATATTCAAAGTTTATAAAGAACTTATACACTCAACACCAAAAAAAACAAATCATCTAATTAAAAATGAGCAAAGGGCCTGAATAGATACTTCTCCAAAGAGAATATACAGATGACCAATAGACATATGAAAAAATATTCAGGGTCAATAATCATTAGAGAAATGCAAGTTAAAACCACAATGAGATATTACCTCATACCTGTCAAAATGGCTACTATCAATACATCAACAAACAAATGTTTGCAAGGATGTGGAGAAAAGGGAATCCTTGGGCACTGTTGGTGGGAATGCAGATTGGTGCAGCCACTATAGGAAACAGTATGAAGTATCCTCAAAATATTAAAAACGAAATTGTCTTATTACCCAGAGATTCCAATTCCAGAAATATAACCAAAGAAATCCAAAACACTAATTTGACAGAGTATTTGCACCCTTATGTTCATTGCAGTGTAATTTACAATAGCCAAGATTTGGAAGCAACCCAAGTGCCCATCGGTAAATGAGTGGATAGAAGAGCTATGGCATTTGCACAATGGAATACTACTCTGCCATAAAAAATTAAATGTTACCCTGTGCAACAGCATGGAAGGACCTGGAAAGTATTATGCTGAGTGAAACAAGCCAGTCAGAGAAAGAGAAGTAGTGTATGATTTTACTTAAATGTATAATCTAGTGAACAAAATAAACTAACAAACAAATAGAAACAAACTAATATATACAGGAAACAGACTGACGGCTGTCAGAGGAGAGGGGCTTGGGAAGCTGGGTGAAAAAGGTAAAGGGATTAGGCAAAAAATAAATTATTATAAACAACACAGACACAGATAATAGTATGGTGATCACTAGAGCGAAAGGGGGTGGGAGAGGTAGGAGAGGGAAAGAGATAAAGGGTGAGGGAAGGAGTCTTGACTTGTGGTGGTGAACACACAATACACTATATGGATGATGTATTATAGAATTATACACCTGAAACCTTTATAATTTTATTGTCTAGTGCCACCCCAATAAATTCAATAACATTTTAAAAAATTCTAAAGAAGAAAATAATATAACTACTTGAGGTGATGAATGTTAAATATACTTATTATGGTAATAATTTTTCATTATATACATACATCAAATTATGTTGTACACCTTAAATTAATACAATGTTATATGTCAATTGTATTTCAATAAAATTTGAAGAATACAATAATTAATACAGTTTTATTTCAGATAACTCCCTAATATTTTCTAGCAACCTTGTATTCTGCATTTGTTTAATTTTTTAAAAATATATACATATTTTTAATTGAGGTATAATTGACAAATGACATTATTATAGTTTCAGGTGTATAACAAAAAAATTTAATATTTGTATACCTCCTGAAAAGATCACCATGCTAAGTTTAGTTAAGAATCATCATGTTATAGTTACACATTTTTTTTCTTGTGGTGAAAAATTTTAAGATTTACTTTCTTACTAATTTTTAAATATTCAGCACAGTAATATTAACTCTAGTCACTATACTGTTCATTATGTCCTTATGACTCATTTATTTTATAACTGAAAGTTTGTATTTTTTAATCCTCTTCACCCCTTTCTCCCACCCTACTTCTTACCACTGTCAACCACAACTCTGTTCTTTGTATCTATGAACATTGTTTTCTTCTTTGTTTGTCTCTGTTTTTTTCTAGATTTCACATATAAGTGAGATCATATGGTACTTCCTTTTCTCTGTTTGACATATTCACTTAGCATAAAGAATTCAAGATCCATCTTGAATTTGTTACAAATGACAAGATTTTATTCTCATTTCCGGTTAATAATTCACACACACACACACACACACACCAATTTCTGTAACCATTTACCTATAGATGGACACATAAGTTGTTTCCATATATTGGCTATTGTAAATAATGTTTCAGTGAACATAGGGGTACATTTATCTTTTTGAATTAGTGTACTTGTTTTCTTCAGTTAAATACCCAGAAGTACAATTGCCAGATTATATGGAAATTATGTTTTTAATTTTTTGAGGAACTTCCATAATGTTTTTCATAGTGGCTACAGCAACATACATTCTCACCAACAGTGCACAAGGGTTTCCACGCCAACACTTGCTATTTCTTGTAGGTTTGATAATAGCCATTCTAACAGAGATAAGGTGATAGCTTGCTGTGGTTTTGATGTGCATTTCCATGATGATTAATGATGTTGAGCATCTTTTCATGTACCTGTTGGATATCTGTATGTCTTTTTTGGAAAAATATCCATTCAGATTTTCTGTCCGTTTTTAATCAGATTTTCTTTTTGGCTATGGAATTTTGTTTGTTTTTTTATATATTCTGGGTATTAACTCCATATCAGATGTATAATTTGCAAATGCTCTCTCTCATTCAGTATGCCTTTTCATTTTGCTGATTTTTTTTATTTTTTTGCTGTGTAGAAGTTTTTAGTTAGATGCAATCCTACTTGTATATATTTGCTTTGGTTGCTTTTGTTTTTGGCGTCAGATTAAAATAGTCATTGCAAGGATGACTATTTGTCAAGGATCTTACTGACTATGTTCTACTAGTTTTATAGTTCAGGTCTTATATTTAATCTTTAGTCCATTTTGAGTTAATTTTGTTTATGGTGTAAGTGCATCTTTTTACAAAGAGGTGTTTGTAGCTTTGCAGTGTATGTGTTGGGGGAGGGGGTAGAGATAATGCCTAGACCAAAGATGTCTTTGCTTTGGAAAACTCAAGACTTTTAATCCCATGATGGGAAAGTTAGTCTTTCTTGAGAGAGAAGAGATTTTTCTCAGAAATCTAAAAGCTAATTTTTAGTATCAATAGCTAATCTTAACTACTTGCAGCATAGAATTACTGTAATGGACCTTGGAGTAGTAAGGACAAACTTTCCTCTAAAAGAGTTTCTGGTAGGAAGAATTAAGAAAGAGAGAATATAGAGAGCAAACATGGATATACAAGTGTAGAAACAGTCTGATTAAGTTTACTGTCCCATTTCCATGGCTACATCCTTGGGCACCACAAACCCAGAGGAATCATTCATTTTCATGGCCTCATCTCCCCTATGGTACAAAAGGAGCAGAGGACCAATTTCTATGGTGAGTGGAGATGGGTGTCTCTGGGCAAAGTCACATTGGGTCCTCAGCTCCTCAGTATGGTGCTGCAAAGAAAACCCAGAGGGCCTGTGATTTCTTGGAGCTTTTGAAGGGTGGAGAAAGCCAATCAATGAGAAATTTTTGTTTGAGTCCAGGTGGCCATTAAGTGAGAATAACTCTAACTAGAGAAAATGGTGAGTTCCATGGTTATAAAAAAGTATATGGACATAAACACAAAATATTAGGCAAACCAAGCGACATATGATAACATGGAGCACAGAGAAACTTTGGAGTTCTTGACCAAGTGGAATGAAGTACCTTCCTTGGAGGCTATCATGCAGTCCATGTGCCTTTCCCAACTTCAGAGTGCCCAGTCCTGATGAGAAGGGTTAATAGCAAGAGGTGAGTAGGTGGTTGAAAAGCTACTCCAGTTTCTGAACTTTGAGGGAAATGGTGACTTGGATTTTTCTGACAATATTGAGTATCCTGGAATAGCACAGGGTAAATTGTTTGTTGAAGGCAGGCTAAAGGTGAAAACCAAAGTGGCTATTTTTTAAGAAGTAGGAAAAGTTATATTTTAAAAATATCTAAGACAAATAATATAACGTTTTTGTTACACCGTACTCAAGAATTGATCTTCTTACTCTCTTGCTTTGCTACCAGCATGATCTCCTACTGAGCATCACTATTGCCCAAGTAGAAATCAGTCTCCCACCAGTCACCGACCTAGAGTCAATCAGACCCACAGTCATGCACTAAGTGAAAGTCAACACCAGCACAAAGATGTTGGGTGCTTGGCACTGTGGGGAGGGGGAGATGCCTGTCTCTCTTTCAGGTTACATTTGGATAAAAGTTCTTATGAGGTTGCTTGTGCATAAGTTTACAGAAAGCATTGAAACTTTTCCTTTAAATTTTCTTAGTCACAGTCCTATTATTGTCTCTCTAGGACACAGGTATGAATCCAGGCATCCATTAGATACATTTTTTAAAATGTATGTTTGTATTTATTTTTTAGAGAGAAAGAGAGAGAGAAACATCCATGTGAGAAACATCGATTGGCTGCCTCCTACATGCCTCCTACTGGGGATTAAGTTCAAAACCCGGGCATGTGCCCTGACCAGGAATCAAACTGGGACCTCTCAGTCCATGGGATGATGCTCAGTCCACTGAGCCACACTGACTGGGCCATTAGATGCATGTAAGAGACTGCTACCATATTATGCACTATTATTTTTCTTTCCCAACATGAGCTTAATCTGGGAGCAGAGATGGGGGTATAAAAGTTGGTTTCTTAGACTTTAAAATTATTTTGCTAGTGGGTTAGACATGGAACCTAGTTATATTTAAGTAATAGCCCCAGCTGCACCTCCATTTATCTTTGGTGTTTGGAGTTACATAACATCATCATTGTTCAATCTTTATCTGAAAAGGTATCATGGTATATGGAGAGGAGCCCTGAACATTGAATTAGGGAACAAACATTTCTTCCATGTTCTTCTATGTATGAGCAGTGTGGCATTTTACAAGTCACCCATCACCTTGAGCTCTGGGTTTTTATATAAAATATGTAAGTACAATGCACTGTATTCCTTACAGATGTGATGAAAATAACATGATGGCATGTCATGTGAACACATTTTATGAAGTGATATACACATATACATTTCATCCCTCAGGTGTCATTAGAAGTCATGTGAGAATGCAAACAGATGATCTCCCAAAGGGCTGAAGGAGTCTACCACATTTGATTAGGTCAGAAAAATGCATATTCCTTTAATGTAATTCACATATAATTCACTTTTATTACACAGGTGTTTCTCTTCTACCTCCTAAACTTTGGCTCTTCCACTTAAACCTCTGTACACAATCCACAGTAAGAACACACACACACACATACACACACACACAATCTTTATTGTAGCCTAAAACAGATAATTATTCTAAATATGTTTTCTCTGCAATTTGAACATTCATGAGCAACAAGACTACTGAAATCCAGCTAAGCATTACGATAGCTTTTTAGAAGTAATACTACTAGGCAATATTACAGTGAGACTTAGTTCTGCTTGAAATACTACATTTGCATGGGGTTTTTCTATTGAAGTAGAATGTGTGTGCATTACAATTTTTCCCACATTAAAGAACAAAACATTTTTACCTCATTTTCATCTGTTTCACATCTCATCTATGCACAGAGATCCTACTGACTTAAAAATAATAATAACCAATAGGGTGCTGCATTATATAAACTTTACCAAGATAAACCTAAATTTTAAAGATACAACTTGATTTTTTGCTACTGTGTCTGTTCTGTAATGTTTATTAGTAAAGAAAGGGTTTTAACATAAATCATGAAATTCCCAAATCATTCCTAAAAAGTGTCATCTCTCATATTACATCTATAAACTCATTGGTTTAATCAACTTCACAGTGAGCCTGTTCTAACCATATTTTGTTGTACATAGACAAGGCTTATTTTGATTGCATTCAAAATGTCTAAATTGCCACTGTTGGAACTGTGGTAGAGAGAAAAAAAAAGCCATAGTCATTACCTTTTCTATAGGCTTTTTGTATTGACTTTGTAGCTCCTCTCATCAAGAGGTAGAATCTATTTCCCTTCCTCTTAAATCTGGACTGGCCTTGTGATTTGCTTTGGCCAAAAGAATGAAGCAGATGTGATGTGCCATTTCCAAACCTAGTTCTCAAAACCTTGAACATTTCTGCTCACTATCTTGGAGCACTATTCAACCGATACGTAGGTATTCTGTATTGGCATGCTAAGAAGGAGAGGCTATGTGGATTAGAGCCGTGTTGTCTTAGCCTAGAGCATGCTGGGCCAGCCAGTTCTCAGGTGACCCAGGAGCTGACTTCAGTGAGCCTAACCAAGATCAGTGGAGCTGACATATCAACCTGCAGGCTCATGAGCTACATAAAATCATTGTTATAAGCCACTGAGTTTGGGGGTGTTTTATTATGGCAATGGATGATAGAGAAAGACTGATACCTTATCTAGGAAAAGTTGTTCCTCATTGTCCTGACACCATGGCTAAAATTTCATTCTTTACAAGATATTAACGTTAAGAAAAACCTTTGACGAATTGACAGATTCAAGCATGAAAAAATATGATCATTTATATATTCGTTTTGAAACTAGTCAATAACCAAATAGCAACTCAGCTGATTTCTTTCAACTCGTGAAATAATTATGAGAGGAAAAGAGCACAGTGAAAAAGTTGACCACACTGTGTACAATGTTGTCTGTGGAGAACAAACTGGTAAGAGGTAAGGATAATCTTAGAAGGAAGTTTTTACCTGTAAGGTAAAATGTACACTTGGAATATTGGCCTGCTAGTTTGGGTTAAAATGTGAAATGTCACATTTTACCTATGGCACATGCACCTGCCTTGAACAGGCAAATGTTCATACCACTGAGGTGGGTGGCTTAGATGGCCATTGGGAAATTACAAATGTTCTGTTTCATAACTTCTTCCTCCCACAGTGTGCTGAACACAAATCTTCAGTGCACAGGTCTGGGAGTTTATAAAAGGGCTAGATAACTAGAATAAATATTTTATTTAATTTTAACTTTTTTTCATTATTGATTTTAGAGGGAGAGTAAGATAGAAACATCAATGAGAGAGAACATCGATTGGCTTCCTCCTGCATGCCCCCCCTGGGGATCTGGCCCACAACCTGGACATTGCCCTGACCCGGAATGGAACTGGCAACCTCTTGGTGCATGGGTTGATGCTCAATCACTGAGCTACATCAGCTGGAATAGAATAAATATTTTAAAATGTATCTAATTCTCCATAGAATTTGCACTAACACAAGTCACTCATTCTCACATGAACGTGTAGGAACAGAGGATGAGGTGGTTGTTGATTGTGATAATGTTAGATGATTTTGATAATAATGTGCTACATTCTTACACAAAAACAAATGAAAATTCGGCTGTAAATTGGACACTAATAAAACTACAGCAATCATGATTCTCAAATCACGGTGACTTGAGTGGGGGGAAATGTTACTAACAATCTCTTATATTGCCTTGGAACTTCCTTAACATAATTAATCTCCAGTATAAAACTGACTCTATGAAGAGCTGGTGAAGAGCAATTGCTAGTTATATTACCATGAGTTAGTACCAGGAATTTACATTTTTTAAAAGTCATTATTACCTAAGAGCTATTTCTTGAGAGCTTGCCCATAATAGCTCATTTGCAATAGCTTCAGATGAAGAAGGGGGCTTCTTGAGACGTATTTTCTCACCAGATATTTTGATCCACTGAGGTCTTTTTCCTCAGTTGGTGGATATTGTGAAAGACTGAGTGAAAGGACTGACAGAAACCAACCTGTAAAAATACCTTTTGTCTCTGGAAAGACATCCTGCTGTGTAAACAAGGTAGTGAGTGCCCAGAATAAAATATGCTTAATTTAGGCTATATCTTGATGAAGCAAAATAATCCAACCACACTATATTATGAGGGTGTGTCAATGACTTATGTGAATTTAAGTATGGTTTCGCTTTTCTAAAATATATGACAGTGCTTCTTAACAGGGGTGGTTTTGCCCTTCTAAGCACACTTAGAGACACCTGGATACATTTTTGATTGTCGTGACTTGTGGGTGCTACTGGAATCTAGTGGGTAAAGACCAGAAATGCTGTTCAACACCTGACAGTGAGCAAGACAGCCCCACAACAAGACCGACAAAGATACTACTGTTGAGAAATCCCGATTTAGAGCATACATTCTGTTCAGTGCAAATCCACACCCTTTTTTCTAGCATCGGATAAGCGTTCACATTCTAAAGATAAAATATTATATGAAGTTTAAGAGTGGGCTGAGGAATCAAACTTTCTGTTCTCAAATGCTTATTATACCATTTATGTAGTGTGTGACCTTGCACAGGTTATCCTCTTTATCCCTTACTTTTTTAATCTGCAACATCTAATGCATACAAGTGCCTGGCACATAATAGCCATTCAGTAAATAATAGTTGTTCTTATTATTATATGAAAATAATAAAAGTTGGTTAAAGTGTAGATAACTCTGTAGTGAGTGTTTGTACTTGAGCTAATCTCAGAAGGTAAAGTGATGAAGAACAGCTACCCACTTATCACATATTCGATGGTAAATGCCACTTGAATTCACTTTTTAAAAAGGGTAAAAGGGAAATTTTTCTGTTGGACAGAGGTATAATCACACACCAAAATAAACAAAAACAAAAGAAAACAAAAACGGGGAGGGGGTGGGGGCGTGGTGGTGGTTAAGATTACTGCAAATTATTTTGGAGCTAAAAGTATAAGATAGAAAAATATAATAACTACATGGGTTTGATTCAGTAAGAATTTACTGAGTTATTTCTACATATGAGGCCAGATGCTTTCTGGAAGAGATGGCGGATTGTTCAGAAACTATTCTCTTGCCATTGCTTGAGAGATCTCTGGCAAAGGCAGAGTGTGCTTGAAGAGAACTCTGAACACAACCAGAGTCGGGGATGTGATGAACTCACTGTATGGCTCATCTCTGGGGAAATTTCTACCAAGATTGGGTGTTGCTTTAACTGAACATATACACTATGTGGAATGACTTTGGCTCCTAGAAGTGGGTGGCAAGTTAACTGTTCCAGGAGTTTGGAAAACTGGTGACTCATGCACAAAGCATTTGATAAAACTGTCCCATGTGATAGCATAGAAAGCATGTAATATAGTTAATAAACTCATGGTTTTAGTGCAAAGATTGAGAAATGAGTAGTACTAGCTAGAGTACTTCAGGTAGTATTGACTGCATTTAAAAACCTCACTAAACGCCCATTGAACAAATACATTATCTTCAGCATAACTCTTTAGTTTGAAATCCTAATCTTTACTAGAATTATTGACTCTCCTCCTAGTGAGTTTCTTTACTATTAACTTTATTTCTATTATCTAATTCTCTTTTACTCCCTGGGAAAATAATCTATCGAGTATGCTAATTATTGCCTTGCATCAAATGCTTCAGGATACGTTATGTATAGTACTCCTTAGCAAATCACACAATAATTTGGCCCCTGCTTAACCTTCCTATTTTCTATTGTTTCCCACATGCTACCCTTCCTTTGGATACTTTGAACTCCTTTCCTGTCCACATCTCTATGTCTATAAATGAGAAATGTCCACAGTTTGAAATTGCCCTCCTAAGTTTTGCCTGAAACATAGTAGCCAATTAAGAAATACTTCTGGACTTAAGAAATGATGAATTAATATAAAAACAGAGAACCCAGAAATGGACCCAAGACATTATGCTTAATTAATATTTGACAAAGGAGGCAAGAGCATACAATGGAGTAAAGACAGCCTCTTTAATAAATGGTGTTGGGAAAATTGGACAGCTACATGCAGAAAAATGAAACTAGACCATCAACTTACACCATACACAAAAATAAACTCAAAATGGATAAAAGACTTAAATCTAACCCGTGAACCCATTAAAATTCTAGAAGAAAATGTAGACAACAAAATTTTGGACATCATATGCAACAGAATTTTCACTGATACATCACCTAAGGCAACAGAAACAAAGGAAAAAATAAACACATGGGACTACCTCAAACTCAAAGCTTCTGTACAGCAAAAGAAACAACCATCAAAATGGAAAGGCAACCCACTGTATGGGAGAGCATCATTGCCAATAATACATCAGATAAGGGGTTAATTTCCAAAATATATAGAGTACTCATACAACTCAACAAAAGGAAGACAAAGAACCCAATTAAAAAATGGGCAGAGAAGCGGAATAGACACTTATCCAAACAGGACGTACAAATGGCCAAGAGACATATGAAGAAATGGTCAACATAACTAATCATCAGAGAGATGCAAATTAAAACAGGGAGGTATCACCTCAAACCTATCAGAATGGCCGCCATCAACAAATCATCAAACAAGCGTTGGCGCGGGTGTAGAGAAAAGAGGACTCTAGGACACTGCTGGTGGGAATGCAGACTGATGCAGCCACTGTGGAAAAAAAACTATGGTGTTACCTCAAAAAATTAAAAATTGAACTTCCATTTAACCCAGTGATCCCACTCCTAGGAAAATATCCTAAGAAGCCTGAAACACCAATCAGAAAGAATATATGTACCCCCATGTTCATAGCAGCACTATTTACAATAGCTAAGATCTGGAAACAGCCCAAGTGTCCATCAGTAGACAAATGGATAAAAAAGCAGTGATACATATACACAATGGAGTACTATGCAGCTGAAAGAAGAAAGAAAGAACGAAAGAAAGAAGAAAGAAAGAAAAAAAGAAAGAAAGAAAGAAAGAAAGAAAGAAAGAAAGAAAGAAAGAAAGAAAGAAAGAAAGAAAGATCTCTTATCCTTTGAGATGACATGGAGGGACCTGGAAAATATTATCCTAAGGGAAACAAGCCAAGCAGAAAAAGGCAAATACCACATGATCTCACTTATTTGTGGAATATAATGAACATAACAGTCTGAGGAACAGGGCAGACCCAGAGACGTGGAAATAGGGTAGAGACTGACAACCCTCAGAGGAGGGGGTGGTGGGGGGAGGGAAGAGATAAACCACAGAACTTATATGCATGTACGCATAACCAATGGACATGGACAACAAAGCCGGGGATGGGGTGGGGGTGATGGGGAGGAGGATGTCAATGGGATTAAAAAGGAGAAACATCTGTAACAAAAATTAAATAAATAAATAAATAAATAAATACTTCTGGACTTAAGAAATGATGAATTAATATATGGGTATGCAGATCAACAGAGGAAACAATTGCACTTATTGAATACATTAGTCAGATGCCATAGAAAAATAATAATTTGAAATGGCTCAGATTTCAATGTGTATATCATCCTCTGGGATTTCGTTATAATGCAGAATCTGATTCAGTAGATCTGGAGCAGGCATGAGATGAATTTCCAACTATAGCTCTTAGGTGATACCAAAGCTACTGATCCTGATTGATATATCACACTCGGTTAACAATGTCTTAACAGTAGGGTTTCCCATAGAAGTCAGAAGACAATATAGATAAAAAAAAAACAATACTTCTATCACTGACATAGAAAATTATTTGTTTAGCCACAGTGAATTATTTCTACTTTGTGGTCACTTAAGATTTTTAGAGGCAATAATACTGGTAAGATAAGTTCATATTATATAGCTTTTTTTTTTTAAGTATTGAAACTATAACTGCAATGTAAATGTACATGTGCATGAGATTTGGTTATCTGGATAGTGAAAAATAGTCAAATAAAACTAATTGTGGTATAATATCAAAGGGAAGTCAGACATTACAGCATTACAGTGAAGAGTTGCTGAAATTCAGTTTGATGTTTAGTATCACAGGACTATATTCAGTCTCTGCAGAACAGTATGTGAAGTCAATGGATACTGCCCCTCCCCCTTTCTTCTCATTAATTGGAATCAATGAAATACCAGTTTTGTTTAGAAAAATAGCTTATATTGTTTTTGTACCTCTTTCATAGAGGAATATGTAGATTTAGTTCCCGATTGACTTAGTTGGCTGAATTAGAAATAAACAAGCATATAAACAAACAAACCAGCATAAAACCAAATTCAGTTAATAACCTAGTAAACAGTTTTACATCTGTTTTGGTTAGGGGTAAAGAGCTCAACAAACATATTGGGTTTATTTCAGCTTTTAATTTTCTTTTTGGTTGAATCATTGACTACAAATGCCAGCTGGAATATCCCGAATGGACTTGGAAGTGGTTGAGTACACAAAACTAAACTCCAAAATCTCTGACAGCCTGGTTAACTTGTGGGAGCTTATCTAGCAGCTGTAGCTCAGCAGGCAAATCCCAGTGGTATCCATGATTCAGTGTGTGCATGTCCATGAGGAGTTATTCTCAGTAGAATTTGCCTAAGCTGTGTACGTTGGTGAATAAAGGGAACCTGAGGGGTTGGCATTGTATAATAATAATCCACATACCCAAAACCTGTCTATTTGATTATTCTCTGAACACTTCGTCAGTAAGAAAAATAGGCTGAAAATCACCTTAGCAAGGCTGTTAGCTATGTTACAGAAAGAAACTCCTTTACTTTTCTCTAAACTATCCTGAATTTATGATGTTGTCTTAAAAGATTTTTTGAATACTCCCTACAATCTTGCTAATACAGTGTTCACAAATTAACCATTTAAAATGAAACTGCATGGAAACAAATGACCAATCGTATCTAGCTTTCTGTAAATTAAAACTCAAATGATTTTCCTCATCACTCTAGTTTCCTAGAAGGTCAATGTGAGAGGAAACAAACCACAGGCTGTAGAGTTAGACTGACTTTGTTCAAATCTCAGCGCTCCATTCACTAGGTGTATTCTTGGGGAAATTACTTAAATACTTTGCACCTGATTTCTCCATCTGTAAAATAAAAACAATGACATTTTGGAGTAAATCAGTGTGAGGATTGGAGATATGTAACAAAGTGCTAGCATAGTTCCTGATGCATGGAAGCTATTCCATAAATGTTATCTCTTATTAAGATATAATCTTCACATTTTTAGTTTTCAACATGACCAAGTCACCAACTCATATCCAGAAGGGTATTTTTAAAAAGCTATTACAACTTCTTTGTTCTTTTTCCCCCTTAGTTTATTCAAAGAAATGAGAGCTTATGTGAGGAGGGAAGTCATAAGCTACGGAGGGAAGAAGGGAAATAAACCTTTGAATCAGGGAGTGCTGTAAGTTCTCAGGAGACAGAATACATCCTGAAGATGATGGATCAAACTGCTCCCTTCATGCTGGAGTTGGGTAAAAGGTAGCACCTCACATTTTGAAGGCTTTTTAGTTGGAAAACAAAACTAGAAACAGTAAATATACTATGTAAAAGGTACCTCCAAGGTCAGCATAATGATTTTTGAAAGTTTTTGCTTAGTACTGAGAAATTTATATGGGGAAAAAGAAAGAGCATGATTCAGAGATTCTCATAAACCTTCTTAAAGTGCCAGGACCATCTTTCTACATGCCCTTCTAAATTCTGCAAGGATAAAGCAAAATCACTTTTAATTAAATGTTTGATGCCTATCCTTGCTGAGGTAAGAGTTATAGGTCAAATTTCTGATCTAATAGTTATATGTTATATTTCTGTAGGTACCCTCCCCCACATAATCTATATGTATATTTCAATGATGTTTATTTTATATGGTTTAGAGCATCATTTTGATTATTTTTATAATTATAGACTTGTGTAGGTTTTTATGTCTTTGCCTTTACGATTTATGTTAGTTTAGGCAAAGATTTATTTAATGCTGAGTCCTTAGTAAAGAATAAAATAATTACAATAGATTTTTTTTTAATGACTTGAGTTCTATGAACACATTGTGGTAAGAAACATTAAATGTGTTTTCCTAAATCATCAAAACAAAAAAACACATTGATTTAGGCAATGCTTTCTTAGATATAACAAAAAGTATTGACAATAAAAGAAAACATAAATTGTGAAAAAAAAACATAACCAGATAAATAAAAAAAGTCTATAATAAACAAATAGTATCTGAAATCTATAGAAAAAGACTTCATAGGTAATTACAGTATAAATTATACAACAAAATTACTCAGAAATAAATGCATGAATTTGAGTTATTTGTTTTTTTGTTTTTGTTTTTGTTTTTTTAAGAGACAGAAGAAGGGAGAGATAGAAACACTGATGTGAGAAACATCAGCTGGCTGCCTCCTGCACCCCCATAGTGGGGATGGAGCCCACAACACGGGCATGTGCCCTGATTGGGAATTGAACCAGCACCTCTCAGTCCTCTCAATTCATAGGAGGATGTTCAATCCACTGAGCCACACTGGCTGGGCTGACCTACTTTAGGATGCTGTATCTTTATGTATGCTTAATTTGATACAATTTTTATTTCATTTATTATAGCACTGTTGTTGAAACTAAATACTGATTCCTCTGTGTAATCAAACTCTAAACTCTTAGTATTAACATGATGGAGTTGAAAAGACATTGTTTTAAATTTGTGATCATGCTTTGTTGCAGATATATGTTAGAAGAAAAAACTCAAAATGTAGAAATTTTTAAATTGATAATTATTGGAATGTAACATTCAGAAAAATATAACAAAATTAGAAAGTTATTTTATTTATTTCCTGTTTTTTAAGAGTAAATTTGAGCCCTGGCCGGTTTGGCTCAGCGGTTAGAGCGTCGGCCTGCGGTCCTGAGAGACCCGGGTTCGGTTCCTGCTAAGGGCACGTACCTCAGTTGCAGTTTGTCCCCGGCCCTGGTTGGGTTGTGCGGGTGGCAGCCACTCGATGTGTTCCTTTCACATCGATGTTTCTCTCTCTCTGTTCCTCTCTCTCCCTCCCACTCTACCTGAACAAAAAAAAAAAAAAATGGAAAAATGTCCTCGGGTGAGGATAAAAAAAGAAATATTAAAAAAAAAAAAAGAGTAAATTTGAGATAAAATAAAATAAAAATATCCAGAAATCAGTTGTATTTATATACACCAATAATGAACTATCAGAAATAAAAACTAAGAAAATAATCTTATTTACAATTGCATCAAGAAATATACCTAAAAATAAATTTAAACAAGGATATAAAGGATCTATATTCAGACAATATAGACACTGAAGAAAGAAATTGCAAAAAGACACAATTAAGTGGAACATATACTGTGTTCATGGATATAGGAAGAATTAGCATGATTAAAATGTCCATATTACCAGAGCAATCTATAGATTCAGGGCAATTCCTATTAAAATACCAATGGGGTATTTCACAGAACTAGAACAAATATTCTAAAAATGTATACGGAACCACAAAAGACACTGTAGAGCCACAGCAACCTTCAGAAACAAGAACAAAGCTGAAAGAATCACACTACCCGTTATCAAAGTATACTACAAGGCTATAGTAATCAAAACAGCATGGTACTAGCATAAAAACAGACACATAGGTGAATGGAATAGAATAGAGCCCAGAAATAAAACCATGACTTTGTAGTCAATTAATAGTTGACAAGGGAGGAAAAACATACAAAGATAGTCTATTCAATAAATAGTATAGGAAAAATTGGACAGATACATGCAAAAAATAAAACTAGACCACATTCTTACATCATACACAAGAATAAACTCAAAACAGTTAAAAGACCTAAGTGTAAGACTGAAAACCATAAAAATCCTAAAAGAAAACATAGGCAGTCAAATCTTGAACATTTCTCATAGCAATATTTTTTTCTGATATAGCTCTGTGTGCAAGGAGGGAAATATAAACAAATGGGAGTATATCAAAACTAAAAAGATTTTACACAGCAAAGGAAACCATCAGTGAAATAAAAAGACAACACACTGAATGAGAGAACATAGTCACCAATGATACATATGATAAGGGATTAATATCCAAAATTTATTAAAAGCTTATACAACTTAACACTAAAAACAAACAAAAAAACCCAACAACAGTCCAAGATAAAAAATGAGCAAAAGACTTGAATAGACTCTTCTCCAAAGAGGACATACAGACGGCCAATAAACATATAAAATGATGCTCAATGCCACTGTCACTAATCATCAGAGAAATGTAAATTAAAACCACAATAAGATATCAGCTCCACCTGCCAGCATGACTATTACCAATAAATCAACAAAAACAAGTGTTGGTGAAGACGTGGAGAAAAGGGGACCCTTGGGCCCTGTCGGTGGAAATGTAGATTGGTACAGCCACTGTGGAAAGCAGTATGGAGTTACCTCAGAAAATTAAAAATGGGCCCTGACCAGTTTAGATCCGTGGTTAGAGCATCAACGTGCAGACTGAAGGGTCTTGGGTACATCAACTTCAAACATTTTTTTTCTATGAAAAACAAAGCATTTTCACTTTGTTTTTTAAGTTTAAGTTTAATGCCATAAATCTAATTTGTTTTTCATATGACAGGGCTTCATTGGCTCTATTTTGTGCACAAGTCTTTTGTCCAGGAAAAGCAAGATATGAATAGTTTGATAGATAAGTAAGGAGATTTACATTTCTGGCAGTAGATTAGAGTAGATAGGATAAATAACCCTCTCTGAAAAAAGCTAGAAGATACTGTTAAAAAATATCACTGAGCTGAGAAGAAAATAACTACAGAGCTCCAAAACACTTTGGAAAGGGGGATCTTGAGAGACAGGCATATAAATGTCACAGAGCTCTCTTGATCAAAAGTTTTTTGCCAAACCCTATTGCCCATAAACTTCAATTTTGAAACTATGGATATTGTGGAATTATGATGGGGTAGGATGGAGATAAAGTCTAAGAGAGCCTCTCATGAAGAGAAGACTCAAAAGGGCCATTTCATCTGTGTATGGGTAAATGAAAAATAAATCTTCCCATTCCTGCTCATGTGACAACATGGATAAATGGAGGGCGTTATTCGAAGTGAAGTAAGTCAGATAAGAAAGTTGTTG
Organism: Molossus molossus; assembly: GCF_014108415.1. Taxonomy (NCBI): domain Eukaryota; kingdom Metazoa; phylum Chordata; class Mammalia; order Chiroptera; family Molossidae; genus Molossus; species Molossus molossus. The sequence continues at coordinate 60,235,859 of NW_023425345.1, read as the reverse complement.
CCAAGCGTTGGGGAGTGGGGAAAACAGAGAGAGGTTTGTGAAAGGGTAAATAAATATTTTCAGTTATAAGATAAATAAGGTCTGAGCATCTAATGTGTAACATTGTGACTACAGTTGATAACACTATATTGTATAATTGAAATTTGCTAAGAGAATAGAACGTACATATTCTCATTTAAAAACAGGTGAATATATAAGGTGATAAATATGGTAAGTATGTTGTTGGTATTTTGATGGGGATCTCATTGAATCTATAGATTTCTTTGGGTAGTATGGACATTTTAATGATGTTAATTCTTCCAATTCATGAACAAGGTATGTGCTTCCACTTTTTTATATCTTCCTCTATTTCTTTTTTAATTGTCCTGTACTTTTCTGCAAATAAGTCCTTTACTTCTTTGGTTAAGTTTATTTCTAGGTATCTTAATTTTTTTTGCCACAATGGTAAATGGAATTATTTTCTTAGTTTCTCTTTCTGTGAGTTCATCATTGGTGTATAAAAATGCCATTGATTTCTTGATGTTAATTTTGTAGCCTGCTACTTTGCCAAATTCATTAATAAGTCTAGTAGATTTTCAATGGAGTTCTTAGGGTTTTCTATGTATAATATCATGTCATCTGCAAATAATGACAGTTTCACTTTCTCCATTCCAATTTAAATCGCATTTATTCTTTCTTCACGTGTGATTGCTGTGGCTAAGACTTCCAGTACGATGTTAAATAAGAGTGGCGAAAGTGGGGATCCTTGTCTTGTTCCTGTTCTTAAGGGAAATGCTTTTAGTTTTTGCCCATTGAGTATGATGTTGGCTGTAGGTCTTTTATATATGGCCTTTATTATGTCAAGATAAGATCCCTCTATTCTCACATTGATAAGCGTTTTTATCAGAAATAGGTGCTGGATTTTGTCACTTTTTCAGCATCTATTGATATAACATATGATATTTTTTATTTTTTATTCTTACTCGAGGACATTTTCCCATTTTTTGTTCAGATAGAGTGGGAGGGAGAGAGAGGAGGAGAGAGAGAGAGAGAAACATCAATGTGAAAGAGACACATCGAGTAGTTGCCACCCATATGACCCCAACTGGGGCCGGGGACAAACTGCAACTGAGGTAAATGCCCTTAGCGGGAACTGACCCCGGGTCTCTCTGGACCACAGGCTGATACTCTAACCACTGAACCAAACTGGGCAGTGCTAATTATATGATTTTTACCTTTCATTTTGTTTATGTGGTGTATCACATTTATTGATTTGCAAATATTGTACCAGCCTTGCATGCCTGGGAAAAATCCCACTTGGTCATGGTGAATAATTTTTTTGATGCATTTCTGGATCCAATTTGCTAGTATTTTGTTCATCGGGGATATTGGCCTGTTGTTTTCTTTTCTCTCTGTAGTGTCTTTTTCTGGTTTTGGAATTAGAATTATGTTGGTCTCATAAAATGAGTTTGGAAGTCTTCCTTCTTCTTGAATTTTTTTGAAACATGTTGAGGAGAATGGGTGTTAGTTCTTCTTTGAATGTCCAGTAAAACTCCCCTGTGAAGCCATCCGGGCCTGGGCTTTTGTTTGCTGGGAGAGTCTTGATTACATCTTCAATTTCTTCTGTTGTTATTGGTCTGTTTAAGTTTTCTATCTCTTCCCAGTACAGTTTTGAGAGACTGTGTGTTTCTAGAAATTTGTCCATTTCACTTAGATTGTCCAATTTGTTGCCGTATCATTGGTCATAATATCTGTTAACAATTTTTTTTTTGTATATCTGTGGTGTCAGTTATTATTTCTCCTCTTTCATTTCTGATTTAGTGTATTTGGGTTCTCTTTCTTTGTTTCTTGGTAAGTCTAGCTAAGGATCCATGAGTCTTGTTTATCTTTTCAAAAAACCAGCTCTTTGTTTTATTGATCCTTTGAATTGTTTTTTTGGATTCCATGCCATTTATTTCTGCTCTGATCTTAACTACTTCCTTCCTTCTACTTGCTCTGGGGTTTTCTTTTTGTTTGCTTTCTAGTTCTTTAAGTTGTGAGGTTAGATAGTCTATTAGAAATTTTTCTTGTTTTTGAGTTAGGCCTATAGTGCTATGAACTTTCCTCTCAGAACTGCCTTCACTGCATTCCATAGATTTTGTGTTGTTGTGTGTTCATTTCCATTGGTTTCCAGGAAGTTTTTAACTTCTTCCTTGATCTCTTTGGTAACCCATTCATTGTTTCATAACATGCTATTTAGCCTCCATGTGTTCAAATGTGTTTGCATGTTCTTGTCGCAAATGATTTTTAGTTTCATGCCATTGTGATCTGAGAAGATGTTTGATATTATTTCAATCTTCTTGAACTCATAGAGCTTAGTTTGTGACCTAGTGTGTGGTCTATCTTTGAGAATGTCCCATGTGCACTTGAGAAGACTATGAATTCTGCAGTTTTGTGGTGTAATTTTCTGTAGATATCTATTAAATCCATTTGATCTAGCACTTCATTTAGAGTCTCTGTTTCCTTGTTAACTTTTTGTCTAGAAGATCTATCCAGTGATGTCAGCGGGGTATTGAACTCCCCTGCTATGACTGTATTGCTTTTGATTTCTCCTTTGAAGTCCTCCAAAAGATTTTTAATATATGTTGGTGCTCCTATATTGGGTGCATATATGTTTATCAAGGTTATATCTTCCTGTTGGATAGATCCTTTCAATATTATGTAGTGACCTTCTTTGTCTCTACTTATGGCCTTCAGGTATGAGTATTGCTACCCCAGCGTTTCTTTTCATTCCATTTGTTTGAACGGTTTTCTTGCATCCCTTCACTTTCAACCTATGTGAGTTTTTTGTTGTGAGGTGGGACTCTTGTAAACAACATTTATGTGAGTCATGCTTTCTTATCCAGTCAGCTACTCTGTGTCTTTTTATCAGAGCATTCAAACCATTTACATTTAAGATGATTATTGATATGTACTTATTTGTTGCCATTTTTGTTTAGTGTGTTATTTGTTTCCTCCTATTTCTTCTACTAATTACAGCAGTCCTTTTAACATTTCTTGCAGTGCTAGTTTGGTGCTAATGTATTCCCTTAGCATTTTTTTTTTTTTTTTTTTTTGGTCTGGGAAGCTCTTTATTTGATCTTCTATTTTGAATGATAGCTTTACTGGATAAAATAGTATTGGATTCAGATCCTTGTTTTTCATGTCCTTGATTACTTCATGCCATTCCCTTTTGTCCTGTAGTGTTTCTGTTGAGAAATCAGCTGAGAGTCTTATGGGGTTTCCTTTGTAGGTAACCTGTTGCTTATGTCTTGCTGCCTTTAGGATTCTCTGTTTGTCTTTAATTTTTGGCATTTTAATTACTATGTTTCTTGGTGTGGGCCTGTTTGGGTTTTTTTTTTTTTTTTTTTTTTTACTTGGGTCTCTCTGTGCTTCTTGAACTTGAATGCCTTTTTCCTTCACCAAGTTAGAAAAGTATTCTGTCACTATTTCTTTAAATATATTCTCTAACCCTTGCTCATTTTCTTCTTCTTTGGGGACTCCAATGATGCGAATGTTATTATGTTTCCTGTTGTCCCATAGTTCTCTTAAGCTGTCTTCCTGTTCTTTAATTGTTTTTTCCTTTTGTTTTTCTGATTGGTTGATTTTTCTACCCTGTCTTCTAATTCACTGATCCGGTCCTCAGCTTCCTCTACTCTGTTGTTTAGTCCTTCCAATGTGTTCTTTATTTCTGCTATGTCATTCTTCATTTGCACTTGGTTGGTTTTCAATGTTTCTATATCTTTACTCATGGTGCTGATGTCCTTACTCATGCTGTTGAGTTTCCTCAAGATCATGGCTCTGAACTCTACCTCTGATAACTTGCTTAACTGCATTTCATTTATCTCATCTTTGGTAGAGGTCTCTTGTTCTTTCATTTGGGATTTGTTTCTTTGTTTCACCATTTTGGCTATCTCAGTGGGTTTTGGAGCCTGTCAAATTTTCCCTGTGGGTGTTGGTGTTCTGCTGTTTGTGGCTACCTCTACTGGGTTTGCATGAGCCTGGGTGGGCCCACGTTAAACACCACTGTCAAGTCTTACTTTCCTGGGTATATTTGCAAGCCCAAGAAAGGTTCAGTTATCCTCTAGGTTTTGCCTGGAGGCTAGTAGTCTTAGTTACTCAGTGCCTTGGAATGTAGCCCTCGTGTTCTGTGTAAGAGGATTTCTAGATGGTAGGACAGATGCTGGTTGTTAATAAGTCTCTATTTGCATTTCTTTGCCTCACCTGGAAGGGGCTGAATCTCTCAGAAAAGGGATGCTGCTTTTCCCCACAGCTCTGAGAATGAGCAAGCTGGCCGCTGTCCTTTGTGGTCACGTCTCAGAAAAATTCTGAGCACCCTCCAAATCCTGGGTGTCCCCATAAGGTTCAGGTCTAGTCTGCCCTCCCTCTGCTGGAGCCTAAAATGTGTGGCTATAGCCAATTCAGTGCTCTGTTATGGCCCTCTGCACTGTGGAGCAGTCTTGGCATTTTAACCCCAAGGGTGCTACTCACAGCTAAGACCACTTCTGTCAGTGGGCTTCCAACTCAACACCCTCTCATGCCTCCATAGATCCTACCAGTGTCCCTGGTTATATGGTCCTGTCCCACTGCTTTTCTGTTGTTTTTTTTTCTGACTATTTGTCTTTATATTATTTGTAATTCCTGTCTGGTCCTGGGAGATCGTCTGTGTAGCTTCCATTCACTCTGCTGCCATTTTTTCTCCCTAGCAGTGTTAAGGTTTTTGTCCCCCAAGGATAGATGATTAGTTTCTGATGATTAATTTATTTCTTTTAGCCAGACATTTAAAAAAATTTTCTTTTTTGATTTTAGAGGGAGAGAGAGATATAAACATTGATGAGAGAGAACATTGATTGACTGCCTCCTTTGTGCCCCCCACTGGGGATTTGGCCTACAACCTGGGCATGTGCCCTGACCGGGAATCAATCTGGCAACCTCTTAGTGCATGGGTTGACACACAACAACTGAGCCACACTGTCCGAGCTTTAGCTGAATATTTTTTAGAAATAGAATTCTTCTATGGTATGTTACAGTACTCTACAGTAAAACAAAAGTGCCTTCAGTGGGATTATATCTTGGTCATAGCCCCTATTCCTAAACATTTTGGTTTTCAAATACAATAAATGAAGAAAGTAAATTAGTTAACTCAAAAGCTATTCCAATTCTTTTTTTTTTTTTTTTTTTTTTTTTTTTTTTTTTATGGAAAGGAGAAGCTGGAGATATAACATTTATTATTCTCAGACTTTGTGGCTAGAGTTCCAGATGTGATTTAGACTTGGCAAATCAGATACACTTACAGAATATTTTGGTTTAAACTGAGTCAGGAGGGAGGAAAGGGTATGTGGGAGGTATCCACTTTGCCAGCATGAATTACGACATTGAACTTCCTTGGGGCTCTGTGCCACTGTGGTATTAAAAGTCATTTTTGGAAGCATAGCCCAGGGGGCATTTCTTCATCCTTCCCAGTCATTCTATGAGCTATGCCTATACCCATTAATATCTTTTTGCACTTTTTGAAGAGTGAATTCTCTTGTTCACAACTTCTTATATCCAGAGATGTATCAAGAGGGTATATTGGGATACTTTGCATTGTTTTATACAGAATCTACAAATTAATAAGAAAACTAAACACAGTAACACTTTATTCAAGATTAAAATAAGTTGTTTAACTAATGACCTAGATATTTATATTTGATTTATATTTGATTTTATAGAATGATTAATACTTCATTTCATCAAATAAAATAAGTTATTTTAATAAAAGCAACATATATGAAAATATAGTAATTTCTTTTTATACTTGCTTGCGTAAAAGAAGTGGTTAGTTTTATAACCTTGGTAATAATTATAACAAATAAAAACATTTTTAATGTATTATTAGTCCTTGGACACCTCAGTATGAAATTATTAGTTTTTTTCTTATGCATGTGAATGATGAATACAATAAGTTGCTTTATTATGTTGCCTATAGTAACATTGCTGTTCTAAAAATATTCTACTTGAGAAAGTTTAACTTTTAGCTACTGGCCTCCTTTTTTGTGTCTCTGAAAGTTTTGATGATTCATCCTGTTAGCTGAGCTACAATGATATTATCAGGAAGAAAAGCAGAAACTAATGTTGGTAGATGTTCATGACATTTATATTACCCCCAAGATGAGTATGATCATCCTGATAATCATAGTGAGTTTTCTTCCTTGATTTTGATTGAGTTGCATATGTGTATATGTTTACTTCTTCTCAGCCATACCCATGTCAATTACCTGCTGTTACTTTCACACAGGGAAGTGTACGTTCACAGCAGAAGTATTATCACAGTTAGTGATGCAAAGAAATGGAACATAAGGTAAATTTAGTTCAACAGAACAATGACCTTTTCCTCATGATCAGCATGTTCTTGTTTCTCATTGCAATTTGCAAACAAGTGTGTACTTTCCAGAATCTGTACCAATATCTGAGAAAATGTGCAGCCCTGAATTTCAAGTGCTATATCTGAGTACTATCCAAAAACTTAGTTTATTTGGTTGGTGTTTGTGTATTGTACATAAACCAAAGAAATTATATGCATATATGCACAACCGATGGACACAGACATTGGTTTGGAGAAAGCAGGAGGGGGCATGTGTAACACTTTTGACAATAAATAACTAAAAAAAAGAACAATTAGAATCTTGACTTACATTAACTTAGGGTCAAAAAACCACATAGCAATCTAATTTGTAAGTAAAAAGTGACAGGAAATTTAGAATTGATTTCTGTTTTTCCAAAAATGCCCTCACACACATATGTGGGTGTTTAGATGTGGGTCCATTCAGGCAGGAAGGGAAAAAATAAAAGAAAAGCACTTAGACTATTTTAGAAATAACAAAGGCTTAGGGTTTGAATGTGTCTCTAAAAGTGGGCCAGGATCAGCAAGGGCTCTTATTTTATCTAAAATAGCTTCCTTAAAATCTGAGCATTTCAGATGTGTGAGAGATTCCACCCCTTTCAAAGTTTCTTCTTATTTAATCAATGTCTAAAAGCCAAGACATGCTAGAGGAGAGCTCCACAAAGTGCATTCTTGATAACTTTAATTAAATTTTTGTTCTATGCTTAGGGCTTGAACGTGTCTCTGAAAGTGGGCCAGGATCAGCAAGAGTTCTTATTTTATCTAAAATAAGGTGTAAAATGAGAACAGATTGGTGGAAAGGAAAGACTGAAAGGTAAGAAAACATTTAATATTTGGGAATACCAATAATACTTGACTTTGGATCCCTTAGATTCTCAGACTTAATACTCAAATTTATAGGAATTTGTCCTGCCAAGTCGTCACTGTTTTCCAGCCCCTGTAGTCAGGTACAAAAATGCTAAACAGAATAAATGAAAGGAATGAAAGATTGCATTCTTGACTTGCAGAAGGTTACATTTTCGTTAAAAATGTCATTCTAGCTCCTAATGAATGGGTTTCTTTCTCTTGACAAGACCTATTCAACATATGACACATTTGGTTAAATGGCAAAATCCATTTGGAAGCTTTTCAAGTGTATAACTAACATCTCTGTGGATTGTAGCTGTTTACGTCTAAGCACGGCACTATCTGAACCAAAGGATGCCTTCTCCATCGAAGACGTCTTGGGCATTTTATTTCAAATCAAGATTAGAAGCAAAATGGCAAAGCTGGTCCTAATGTCCCTATTCTTTGACCCCTGGTTAATACCTATTCTTTAACTGGATGTAAAAGGTGAATTTTGAGCATTTTTAGAAGAAAAGAGAGATGCTAACCTTCTAACACGCATGTTATGAAGGAATAAGTGGTGCATTATAAAGCGCTTAGAATGGACACTTTAGGACTTACTCAGGAGTGTCTACATTTTATGCATTGTTTTATATACACACAGTATCAGTTTATATTTTAATAGTGGACATAATCTGTTGTTGCTCATTGGTGTGTTTTGGATTATTGTATAACGGGAGTCCAATCGTGAGAGCTCTGGAGCATCCTGGTTGTTATTTTGGCAGTCTCTTTGGTCATGCTGGTTGTGGTCCTAGCTCTGTTTATATTTTAAAGAACAATGGGAAATAGGATGATTGCTCTTATCACAGGCAACAGAAAGACACAGAGAGCCGAGCTGCATGTACAATGACGTATTGTACTAGAGATGTGTCATATTATTATACTGATTTAATTCAGTTGATAAGTAAACAAGGTCCCAGTGCTTCCCATTCTCTGCCTGCCCCTCTCGTTTTCAGTCTCATCATCTCTTGGTATTTTTGTTAATTTGAGTCTCCCATTTTTTGTTCTATAATCCTTCCAGTCTCTTTTCGAAGGAGAATAGCATACTCCTTCTGAATTTTTATCTACTCTAGATTTTTGTGTGTTTGTTTTCTAGGATTCTTTCTTTCTTATTTGTCCCACATCTATATTCCTTTTAGAGAATTATAATTTCCCCACATTTTCTCACTGAGGCCTTTCTACGTTCCTATGAATTCTTCTCCCACATTAGGGATGACCTCCACATTCATTCCTTTAAAATGAGAAATGATAACAATTTCACCTTGAAATTCAATCGCTTTTATGAGTTTCACATCCGCCACCTAAAACCTACAAACATTTATTCAGAGGACAAGCCAAGGGGCTGGCAACAGTTTTCTTCTCTGGCATAAAAAACGAGTCTAAATACTAATTAACATCCAACCAGGCTCCAAACTTTCTCACATAGCATATCCTAGAAAAGCCTAACAGCTTCTGGGGGAGGGATCTTTTCCCTGTAAAATGTCTGTTGGGCATCATTTTGTTGGCAGACCTGTATAGCACAAGACTAGTTGCACGGTCTCTGTTTTCCATCAGAGTAAATGGGTGCATGAGTCGTGTAATCCCTGGTGTGGCCTCTATGTCCAGGGAGTCTTCTCTCAGTGATAGGTGTGTCCCCAGCAGTATCCTGAGTGTTGTTGATCATTGTAATCCTCCATGTCCCTATCTGGTTTATTCTCCTTCCTCTCTATAAATGTCTCTCCAAATTCTCAGGAAATTTTCTCCGAATTTGGTGAGAGAATATTACTATTTTGTTATATGAACTTTTCAGATCAGAGAGGTTATTATTCTTAGGTATAGCTTAGTCGCCTTAGCACTTAGCCATACATGGAGAATTTGGGTCTATGCCTGATGAAACACTTCATCTTATTTTGAGCTTGAACCAAGCATGAATAGGACGTTCCTTAAAACTAAGAGGAACAATCAAATGAACTAGTGTTGATTGAATTTCAATTTTGTGTCATGTATTTTTATGGATAATATTTTATTTATTTCCAAAATAACATGTGAGGTAGGAATTACTATTCTTGGCTCCACACACAAGAAAATTGATATTGAGAAGTAAGTGATGGTATCATACTTTAAAGTCTCTGTCTATGGACTACAAAGCTCATAATCTTTTCATCACAACTTGCTTTCTCTTTGTTGCCCAGGATGTAGCAGAAATTTTCTTATAACCTGAGTCTGAGAAGAAGACTGAGCAGATATCTTTTTGCTAGGAAATAATTCCCATTTTATTTCATCACTTGGCAGATTACCCAGGTTGGTAAAGGCCACTCATCCTAAAACTGTCCTCATATATATATCATTGGAAGTCATCATCTAGTTTTACTCCAGCCTTCTTCAACAACTTTATGTTCCTAAGCAATGAGTAACCTTTTTTAATGTTTGTTCTAAACAAGCATCAGGAAATTTTTATTCCAGTTAATTGGGTTATATACCATTTTAAGTCAATCAGTTCACATTGGGGAACCTATCTTGTGTTAAAATCACAACAAAGAATATTTCTGGAGCTTAATGAAATCATATTATTTAAATATTAGTCATTGCCCTGGCTGGTTTTTCTCAATCGTTAAAGCATCGGCCCTTGGATCAAAGAGTTGCCAGTTTTATTCTGGCCAAGGGCACATACCTCAGTTGCGGTTCAGTCCCTGAATCTGGTTGGGGTCATACAGGAGGCAACCAATCGATGTGTCTCTCTCACATTAACATTTCTCTCTCTCTCTCTCTCTCTCTCTCTCTCTCTCTCTCTATCTATCTATCTAAAGACAAATGGAATAATATCCTTGGGTGAGGATTTAAAAATATATATATATATATATTAGTCATAATTTCTACACTAGTTATATAATCATAATTCTCACTTTGAATACATATATGATATAGGATCAGTTTAAAACAATTAAAAACAATTATCCATAATATGAATAGGTCTCCTTCTGATTTGAAAAGAATTTAGATACGTTAGAAAATTTTCCAAGACAAATTCTCTTCAATATTACGAACTGCTGCTTGTTACCGGGTGTCTGTGTCCATGCCAGGCACTGTCCTAAACAACAAGCACCTTGCATCAAATCCTCACAAAACCCTGCAAGGCAGATGTAAATAGCCTCATTTTCTAACCATGGAAACTTGGACTTTGACTGTTTAAATAACTTGTGTAAGGTCACAAAACTACCTAGTGGCAGAATTAAAAATTGAACACAGTGTTGTTTATGAAATTTCATGCAGTAAGCCATCCAAGCAGGGCTTTTTAATTGGATCCATCTTTAGTCCAATGCTTTAGTGGGAGTCAGGGACATTGGAGTCCTGAGGCCCAGAGACAGGGATGGAAATGCAGGCTCTATTTAATCGTAGACTCGGTTAACTATAACAAAGCACATGATACTTATTTGGTCCCCAATGTTTGTCTTTAACATGGTTGTTGCTGGTAAGCAATTAATGTCTGCAAAATTTCATAAACCAAAAACCAAGTTTTCTAATTCTAAGCTTCAGCCTTTTTCATTACGCTGTGCTATCTCTGTGAAATTTAATCTGTTGTTTTTTTCATTTCGGTTGACAAATAAATGATTTTTCTCTTCAGGATATAATTCAATAATACAGAAATGTATATAATAATATAACAGATGCTAAAATCCCTACCACTAAGCTTCTAGAGTTTTAGCTTTCTGTAGATCATGTATTTTCTATTAAAAAAAAAAACAAAACCTATACCTTCCTGTGAACTTCCAAGACTAGGAGAGCATATTCAAAAATATATATCCAATGAAAGACTCCTATTGGAAATATACAAATTTATTTTTCAGATCATTAAGAGAAAAATAAAAAAACTACCATTAAAAGAAAGCAGATGCACATTAAAGTCGTTGATAAAAAAAGATATTTATAAGGCCTTGATATTATTTTCCAAGGAAATGCAAATTAAAACCACAATGAGGTGCTAATTATGGTTCATTTAGATTGGCAAGAAAACCCCCCAAAAAACAGTTAAGTTCAAGTTTTGGTGAGGATATGGAAGAGGAAATCATAACTACTGCTGGTAGGAGCACAGTGTGAACAACCACTTTGGAAATCTGTTCAGCTGTACCAACAGTTAAACATATTTCTATACTATGACCTAACAATTTTATTTTTAGGTATATAGTAAATACTCAACATAAATATGCATATATTTAAACAAATATTTAATACTATGCATTATAGGTTTATGTATCACACACACACACACACACACACACACACACACACACACCTGGAAAGAAACCAAATGTCCATCCAAAGGAGAACACATAAATAAATTGTGTTATCATGTTAAATTCATATAATGAAATATAATCCAGCCATTAAAGTGAAGATCCACTCATATACTCAACAAGGATGAATCTCAGAGATATTATATTGAGAAAAAAGAGGCCAGAGACACGTTAGTTTCTTTAGGACTAACTATATAGTCCTGCTTATATGAAATTCAAGGACACATAAAATATTTTTTTCCAGTTATGTATGATTCAACATTATAGAGGAGAACGATCTATCTCTATAAAATTGGCTTAGGTAATTTTAGGGGCTAACTATGCAAATTCAAAGTCTATTGGCCATGCAGTCATGGAAAAGATCATGAGCAAGTTGGAACCACGTGGGCTGGGTCTGGAGCTTGTCTATTATCTACAGCAGTGATTTTCACCATGTGCGCTACATCACACTGGTGTGCTGGGAGAATGTTTAACACATGCAATACCTGGCTGTTTAGTCAGGCGCACTGACCTCCTTTCCCTTAGATGGTTAAATTTAAAAAATGACAACAGTCCTAGGGTCAAGATCACTGCATAGGTAAACGCAGTATTGCATCCTCCCACAACCACATCAAAATTACAACTAAACTACAGAACAACCATCATTCAGAACTGCCTGAAATCCTACAACTACAAAATTAAAGCAGCTGCCACATCGAGACTGGGAGGAGGGCAGAGGCGTGGATGGGCTGGTCCCACACCCACCTGTGTACGATAAAAATCAGGAAAACTCAGCTGGGAAGGTCCTCCCTGAGGACTGAGAGATCCCTGCCTACACCAGGCGCCCAGTTCAGGATCCCAGTACCAGGGAGAAAAGTCCCCATAACTTCTGGCTGTAAAACCAGCGGGAACTGAGGCAGAGGGAGGCTGCGGCTGCAGAAGCCCTGGAGATTCCTCTTAAAGGGCCCGTGCACAGACTTACTCAGACCCGCTCCCTCTGAGCTCCAAGGAGAGGCAGCTTGAGGGGCGCCAGGGAACAGGGAAGAACTGAGCTGTATGGCCTCCGGAGGAGGGCTGGAGGGGCAGCTTTCTCCTGGACAGATGTGCTGGTGGAGGCTGTTTTTCCTTTGGTGAGCCCTTCCCTGGGGTGGCAGACAGCCTCCTTATCTGGGACTCCAGCTTCCCCAAGGCCTGCCCCACCCAACTTTTCAGCCCACCCAAGCTATTTCCAAAGGCTTTACCATAGGATTGGCCTGTCTTGGAAAATCTCTCAAACAAGCAGCATCTGGTACCTGAGCCCAGCAGTGCACCTGGCACCATTGGACCAGTGGACACCCTGTGTCAACACAGACCAGTGCACAGTAGCGGAGCTGTCAAGGTGCCAGTTGTGGAAGCCGCAAATGGCCAGGAGCCCAGCACCATCCCCCGCAGTAGCAGCCCAATCAGACTCGAGGTATACCCCCAGCAACAGAGGCTGGGAAGCAGACATCTATCCCCAGGCAACAGAAGCACAGACCAGCAGCAGAGAACTATCTCCTCCCTCCCCCACCAAAAAAAAAAAAAAAAACTACAGCAAAGGCTGAGTAGGAACTGAGCCCCACTGGGCAGCAGCACTCCCCAGCCACCAGAGGCGGGACTGAGGGTTCCAGAGGGCTCTGTGCGACCCAGCGGCCCACAAGAGAAGTACGAAGCTGGGGCTCTAGAGGAGCCAGTCTCAGGGAGCCCCATACCTCACTTAAGTGGCCCCAGGCCTGGCACTAGAACCAGCCAGCCTTGGTTCACAACTTGGCTTTTCCTGGATACCTCTAAGCCCAGCACAAGAAGCAGCCATCTGCAGTTCACTTTGCAGCTTTTGCTGAGTGGCCCTGGATAGAGCACAGGTAGTGGCTGACCTTGTCCCAGAGCCAGCACACTTGGTGGACAGCTTCAGACTACATCAAAACACCACCACCCAACCACCTCCACAAGTGACACACTCAATGAGTGGACACAGTGGGTACCAGAGCCCTGCTGAAGTAAGTCTTGCTCTGTGTGGTGGGTCTCTACACAGCTGATCCTCCAAGGTAGTGGCTAGTGGGCACAGCCAGTCCTTGCAGCTGACCAGCCTGAGTAAACCCCTCCCATTGATGTGCCAACAGCAATCAAGACTCAATTACAAGAGAAGGGTGTACAGTCCACACTAGGGGTGCACCACGAGGGCCCAGCTGGGGTGATCAGGGAGACTGTGCCACTGGATTCTACAGGACACCTACAATAGTAGGCCACCCTATGAAGCCTAGGAGACATAGCAACTCTACATAGAAACAATCACAGGGAAGCAGCCAAAATGAGGAGACAAAGAAACATGTCCCAAATGAAAGAAAAGAACTAAACAAAATGGAGATAAGCAATCTAACAGATGCAGAGTTCAGAACACAGGTTATAAGGTTGCTCAGGAAACTTGGTGAGACATCCAAGGGACTTAGTGAGACCTTCAATGAACTTAAGGAGACCTCTGAGGAACGTAGTGAGAACATCAACAACATAAAAAAGAACCAGTCAGAAATTAAGGATACACTAACTGAAATAAAGAATAATTTACAGGGAATCAATAATAGAGTAGGTAAAACCTAGAAGCAAATTTGGAATATAAGGAAGCAGAAAACACCCAAATAGAACAGCAAAAGAAAAAAGAATCCACCCCCCCCCCCCAAAAAAAATGAGGATAGTGTAAGGAGCCTCTGGGACAACTTCAAGTATGCCAACATTCACATCATAGGTGTGCCTGAAGGAAAAGAGAAAGAGCAAGAAATTGAAAAACTATTTGAAACAATAATGACAGAAAATTTTCCTAACTTGGTGAAGGAAACAGACGTACAAGTCCAGGAAGCACAGAGAGTCTCAAACAAGTTGAACCCAAAGAGGTCCACACCAAGACACATCATCATCAAAATGCCAAAGGTTAAATACAAAGAGAGAATCTTAAAAGCAGTGAGAGAAAAGCAGTCCATTACCTACAAAGGAGCTCCCATAAGACTATCAGCTGATTTCTCAAAATAAACTTTGCAGGCCAGAAAGGAGTGGCAAGAGATACTCAAGGTGATGAAAAGCAATGACCTACAACCAAGATTACTCTATCCTGCAAAGCTATCATTTAGAATCGATGGCCATATCAAGAGTTTCCCAGACAAAAAAAGCTAAAGGAATTCATCACCACCAAACTAGTATTATATGAAATGTTGAAGGGTCTTCTTGAAGGTGAAAAACAAAAATATGAACAATAAAATGGCAATTAATACATACCTATCAACAACTGAATCCACAAACAAAATGAGCAAGCAGAACAGAAACAGACTCATAGATACAGAGAACTTTTTATTGCTTGCCAGATGGGTGGGGGCTGGGAGGCTGGGTGAAAAAGATGAAGGAATTAAGAAGTACAAATTGGTTGTTAGACTGATGAACCTCAAAGGGAAAGGGGGAGGGAGGGTGGGATGAGATAAACCAAGAAACTTCTATGCAAATATGCACAACCAATGGACACCAACAATAGTGTGGGGAAGGCAGGAGGGGGCAAGAATGGGGAGGAGGGGGTCAAAGGGAAAAACACCTGTAATACATTCAACAATAAAGATGAGTTAAAATAAATAAATAAATAAAAAGTGACAACAGCCAATACAACAATAGCCTCTTGGTGTGAGTGAATCAAAATGATACCCCCCCTTTTTTTTTGTCATTCATTCTGGCAAAAAAAAAATTTTTTTTGGTGTACTGCACAATTTTAGTAATTAGTTTACATGTGTCATGAGATGAAAAAGGTTAAAAATTACTGGTCTACAAGCGTGAGTTGCTCTTTCCCTTCAAAAAAGACCCAAATTCTTTTAAACAGCCTCTACTTTATATCATGTCCTTAATATAAACTCAACTGCATAGGGACTTTATATCTGCAAAATCGTTTCACAGTAGTACTTAGACTAGTATTTAGTTGGATAGTGGGTGTAGGTGTGTATATCTATAAAATAGCTGCAGTATCCCTTTTGTCCTCTAACACGTAAGACTATGTCTTATAGTTCACCTTATCTGAAAACTTTAAAAACTGAGTTTTGGGGAGTGAGATTTAGTCTATCCAAGTGACTCTCCACAAAGTTGTCACACACTGATGGTAATAGAAATAATAAAATTATTTTCTTGTATGTAGGGGAATAACTATTGACCAGAAGAGGACAGGACTTGATCTGGCTGGTGGTTACATAGGTATATAGAAATGTAAAAAATTAGCAAGCTGTTCACATAAGATTAGTAAGTTTTATGCACTTTATTGTTTGCTTGTTATGACTCAGATTAGAAAAAAAATGTAGGCAAAACTAGAAAAAAGGACTGTGAGTGGCAGAGGAATTAGGAAAATATATCTCATTGAGTAAATCTCTTATAAAATGGTGTGAATGTAAGAGAGGTTTCTCTTACATCAAAGGCTTCAGTTCAGTAAGCACAGATCGGGAGGCAAGTGAATGGCAGGACACACAGTAGGATGTGGTTTCAGAATAAATGAGAAGAGACCAGAAATTAGAAAGGATGTGTAATCTATTTTAAAGAATTGGACTTTCTCCTTAGGATAGTAGAAGAACATTGAAGCATTTTAACTTGGGCAACTCATAATCAGATTAAGTTTTTATGAACTCGCTCTGGCTACTGTGTGGAGCAGTGATTGAAAAGGGACAAGAATGGAGGGACTCATCAGTCTTCACAATCTGCAGCACAATGACATCCAGGATGTCACTTAACCTGTCGGTATCTCCATTTTCTAATCCCTAAAAATACACGTTATCAAGTCTGTTTACTTACTTCATAGGATTGCTCCAAGGATTGGTGAGTATGGCTGTCTGCAAAGTGCATTTTATGAATATTCATTAAGTGAAAGAAGGAATGAATGAACGAAATTGCTCAAGAGATGCCTAAATTGTTAGTGAAGTTGTAATGTAGCACTGTATCAGAAATGTCCCATTTCCTCTAATATTTTTCTCCAAAACGGTACCATATTTTGCCAGGAATATGTACGCCCAGAAAAAGACCATGTCACCCAAGAATCTTAAAGGTAGGTGTTTCCGTGTGACTAATGTTTGTCCAAGCAAGATACAGGCATATGCGATCTGTAACAGTTGACAGAAAATTCCTTGAGAGGCATGCTCAGCAAACCATTCCCATTCTCTTTATTTCTCAATCTCCCTTGTTTTCTGGAATAATATGCTGCCTTGGATAATAAAGACAAAGGCACACATTAGAGATGACAGAGAGATGACCTGGAAGTTTCTGGAGTCCTTAAACCACTTTTCCATTGATGCACTATAAAGTTTCTGACATCTATACAGGTGAGAAATACATTTCCCTTTTGTTTAAGCTTCTGGCTTTTAATGTGACTAGCTGCTAACAATAATGCTAAGAAATAAAATAAAAAAAATTGATATACCCATAAGATGCTTAGATTAGTGAAATCTGAACTTTTTTCACTGGTTTAATGAAATTATTCATATGGCATCAACTCAGATATTGCAGGCTTGAAATGCAACCTCATTCTTTTTTACAATACATTTTGTGATATTATGTCCTTCATTTTTGTAGAAGGCTATGGGTAGATTAATACATAATGTTGTGGGAAGTAACAGAAACATTATAAATTTTGGTGTGTTTTCACTACTTTTGTCACTTTCCAAAAATTCTAAAAAAAATGAGAAACATCTGTGTACAAGTAGAAATCAAAGAAATAAAATTCCACTGAAGATAGCATGCTCTGCCTGTGTTCTGCTTCCAAGTTGCAAAAAATTTTGGTAACTTGGAGACTTTCCAATTTCAAAGTAGCTTCAAATGAAAGAGAAAGAGAGAAGTCAAATGCCTTGTCACATACAAGTCAATAGCCAATTGATAGATGGGATCAAAGATGTCATTTTCACACTGAGGACTATTGCTGTAGATGCCTTTGACTAGCCATCATTACGTTGAAACAGTTGAAGGAGCCAAACACAGAGGATGGTAAAAAGAACCAGAGTCTTTAAACATAATGGCTATATCTAGATTAGATTTGTGGCTGTGGTTACTTACACATGAAATTAAGCAGAAACTTGCTAAGATTCTGAGAGACTCATATTGCAAAAGAAATCAATGGAGTCTGTGATTATTCAACTAAGCAACTCGTAGGTCCTAAAGACTGTACCAAGAAAGTAGACTATGAAAGCTAAACTCCCAACAAAAACTCTAATGACAATCATCAGTTTGGTCAAGAAGGAAAGCAAAATATATTTCCTCCTAGAGATTAGAATCAGGTGGTAGCAGATTAAAAAAAAAAAAACAAAAAAACTTCCTCAACTATCAGAGAATGGAATCTTTATAATTCCTACTCAGGGAGATTTCTTAATTACAATGAACTGGTGACTGCTATTTCCCTTTCTTTTCTTTTTTAAAAAAACATTTTCTTTTCTTTATTTATTTAGAGAGATAGGAAGAGAGAAGGGGAGAGATAGAAAAACATCAATGAGAGGGAATATTGATTGGCTGCCTCCTGCATGCCTCCCACTGGGGATTTGGCCCACAACCTGGACATGTTCCCTGACCAGGATTGGAACTGGCGACCTCTTGGTGCATGGGTTGACCCTTAACCACTGAGCCACACCGGCTGGGCTTTATTTTCTTTCTTAATATGAATTCTTACTGATGGTATCTTGTTCCCACTGCCATTCTATCCTAGGATAGAGACAGGCACTTTGTCTTTGAATGTATAAGTTGATGTTCCATGGGGAGATACAACACCCTGACAAGAGAGAGAGAACAAAATATGAAGTAACTGGATGAGACATAGGGATCCCTTTCCTTGAGAGGAGAATGAATGTTGTATATGTGGGAAGAAACATTATTTAGGTGTCCAAAACGTTGGCCTATGACAGAACTGTCTGACCAAAAGAGTGAAAAACATATGTACTATGGTAACTCCTAGAAACTTTTCTTATGACAGTAAACACAAGACATTTGCCTTTATTGCTGTTCCCTTTCTTCATTTTGCTCCCTGGACATAAACGGGAATGCTGCTGAACTGTGACAGAAATGAGTACCCCTGGAAATAAGGCAGAGTGAGCTGGAAAAAACCTGGATTTTGAAGGCTTTTTAGGGCAGATCTGGCATTTGTTGTGGACTGCAAATGTCCATACTTGTATATAAGAGAGAAATTAAGATTTTTAGCCCTGGCCGGTTTGGCTCAGCCCTTAGAGTGTTGGCCTGTGGAACAGAGTGTCCGGGGTTCGGTCCTTGCTAAGAGCATGTATCTCGGTTGCGGTTTGTCCCCGGCCTCGGTTGGGGGTCGTGTGGGTGGCAACCACTCGATGTGTCTCTCTCATGTCAATGTTTCTCTATCTCTCTTTCTCCCTCTTTCTCCCTCGCTCTATCTGAGGATAAATGCAAAAATGTCCTCAAGTGAGGATAAAAAAAAAAAAAATCCTTTAAAAATTTTTACAGTTGTTTTTGACGTTTTCCTATTAGTAGCCAAACCTAATGACCAAAACTGTCTTAAAGTTTCCCTGAGCTCGACAAAACTTTAGATACATTTTCTCCCAGTCTCCCTGTTCATAGGACATTCTTCTCTAAAATATAAATCTGCTTCCAGCTGTTGTAGTAAATGAGCAACCAAGGTACATTTTTCTCAAGGACCTGGGAGCCATCCCTTTGACATAGAATAAAAAAAGGTCATACCCCTATCTCCCAGTTTCTTCTAATCTTTAACTTGTTAACGATTAACTAGCAAACACAGAAGATAATCGAATTGGCCAACCTCCTCCTAATGTCATTCAGTACTTCTCTAGATTGTCTTGAATAGCATCTTCTTTGCTTATTTAACTCCATCCAGTGCTATTTTGTCTATGCCATTCATCCTAATTGCTATGTATTCTGTGTAGGGAAAGACTCCTTTGACAACATGTCTTTATGCCCATATTAGAATATCCAATGAAAGATTTTCATTCTGGAGTAGGGGATAGAGTATTAGAGTAGAACATTTTTGGAAGAAATAGGGAGGTGAAGAGATGAGAGTCAAAACTGATGCAAAAACACATATGAAAAAACTGGGAGAAGTAAAGGAAAGGGAAAAAATAACATTACAATGGTATAGTAACAAAACAAATGTTGATTATTTAATTTCTTGACTTAGACTTTGTTTCTAGGTGTTGGCCACAAATGGAAAATTAATGAATTCATTCCTGGTTTTAAGATAATCTGAATAGAGAATATCATTCTCAAAATAAAAAAGTAATACATCCCTGCAGCTTCTTGGTATTGAAGTTAAACACAAATTTTACAGGAGTGTAGAATGAATACATTTTTAGTAAAGTGAGACAAATAAATATGGATATAGCCTGAAGCTCCTATCTCTCTCTCACACTTATAACCGCTATGCTATTTATGATGGTTGTTTTTATAATCATTACTATAATGCTACTCAATTATAATTGTAATTATGTAAATTTAATATAAATTGCAGCGATTGTTATGGAAATTAAAGGTAAATCTCATTTGTATTCTATTAGAAATGCTTTGGATGAAGATGTAGGTTATTATGAAAGAGTTATTTGAGATTAAATTTAGAGAATAAAAAAGGAGATTTTCTATTGAGATATTTAAAAGCATATGTATAAATAACAATAAATGCATAGACTTCAGTCACTTAATTTCATCTTTTCGATGAACAAATGGATTTATAGATATATATCAATGTACTTCTTGTAATTGGAATTAAATTTATGAAATTCTATACATTTAATTTTAGGAAGTAGAAATTTAAATGCCTTCTTTTACCTCCTGTAAGATTATATCTTCCTACTATGCCAAAATTTTGAATTTGATTTTTATTTTATAAATTAATCCATTATTTTTATTTATTAATTTGTTTTTGTTATAGATGTTTCTCATTTTTCCCCCATTGACACCCTCCTCCCCTTCCCCCACCACCCTATCCCCAGCTTTGTTGTCTATGTTCATTGGTCATGCATACATGCACACAAATTCTGTGATTTATCTTTTCCCCCCAACCCTCTTCCTCTGAGGCTTGTCATTCTGTACCCCTCCTCTATGTCTCTGGGTTAATTTTGTTCAGCAGTTTGATTAGATCATTATATCCACAAATAAGTGAGATCATGTGATGTCTGTCTTTAATGTAACTTGTGAATCCATAAAAATTCTAGAAGAAAATGTAGGCAACAAAATCTCAGACATCATACACAGCAGAATTTTCACTGATACATCACCTAAGGCAACAGAAACAAAGGAGAAAATGAACACATGGGACTACATCAAACTCAAAAGCTTCTGCACAGCAAAAGAAACAATCGTCAAAACGGAAAGGCAGTGATATATCAGATAAGGGGTTAATTTTCAATATATACAGCGTGTTCATACAGCTCAACAAAAGGTAGACAAAGAACCCAATTAAAAAATGGGCAGAGAACCTAAATAGACAACTCTCCAAACAGGACATACAAATGGCTAAGAGACATATGAAAAAATGCTCAACATTACTAATCATCAGATAGATGAAAATTAAAATAACAATGAGGTATCATCTCACACTTGTCAGAATGGCTGCCATCAACAAATCATCAAACAACAAGTGTTGGCGAGGGTGTGGAGAAAAGCAGACACTAGTACACTGCTGGTGGGAATGCAGACTGGTGCAGCCACCGTGGAAAACACTGCGGTGTTACCTCAAAAATTTAAAAATTGAACTTCCATTTGACCCAGTGATTCCACTTCTAGGAATATACCCTAAGAAACCTGAAACACCAACCACAAAGAACATATGTACCCCTATGTTCATAGCAGCGCTATTTACAATAGCTAAGATCTGGAAACATCCCAAGTGTCCGTCAGTAGATGAGTGGATTAAAAAGCTATGGTGCATGTACACAATGGAATACTATGTAGCTGTAAGAAAGAAAAATCTCTTATCCTTTGAAATGGCATGGAAGGACCTGGAGAGTATTATGCTAAGCAAAACAAGCCAAGCAGTGATTTTTATTTTTAAAATACTAAAACAAATATAGATAAAAATAGACAATCGCTTATTCAACCAAACATAAACCGCTTTACACTTTTTTTTTAACAAGACTATCATTTAAAATGTTTCCAGAGTTTAAATTTTTATTTGCATAACCAAAACTATAATATCATATTGTAGAACAGATGGCTAGTAATAATGCCTTATTTGTGTATACCGTATCAGTTTACAAATCACTTTTATTTATATTATTTCAGTTAAGTTCAATGAGATGATTAGTGGTGATTTTTGTTTTCGGTAGTCTCTTTAGGATTAAGGCAGGAAAGGGAACAGATTCAATGTCACTTTAATTTTCATTAGAATTTTTAATTTTTGAAGATGTGAGCTACGCTGGTTTCATTTTAACATTAAGCGAAAAATCTTGACTTTGAGCCTGAAGTTTACTGTGCAGAATTAATTAATTAGCTAATTAATTAATTGTTCAACATTTATTGAGTACTTGGTATGCCCCAGAGACATGATTAGAAAATGTAGAGGTTTAAACAGAATTTTTGCATATCTAAAGTTTTTAGTTAGATCACATAGGGAGTCATAAACTCTGTTCTGGGTTAGAATAAAGGAATGGTGATGGAAACATGCAAATATTTAAACTAAATTGAAGATTTGATTTTGCTGAAAGAGGAATAAGGACAAGAAGGAAGCAGTCATACTGGATATAATATAGAGTGGTCTGTGGTCATTTAAATGTTTACAATTTGTACTTTTCCTCAGTGATTGGCATCAGATGACATGAAAAATTTATGATTATATACTTGGTTTTCAGATTATCAAAATAATTTAGTCAGCATCCCAGATTCATTCTGAAGATTTGGCTTGGCTCCCACAGAGCACAGGAGTCCACTGAAAATTTGAGGCAACAGAGAAGTTAGCAAAGAGGAACCACTGCTGAAACTAAAACTGACCTTCACAGAGTGAATTCCTTATTTTCCCTCGAAAATTATTTTTTCCTTGTATGTTTCTCAGCAATAATTTTAAGGGTTTCTTTTCATTTCTATTTCTTTTCTCTTATAGCTCTACTACTAGTAATAATAATATCTACCTTTTTCCATACTTTTCCTATGGGCTGAGAATGGCTATTTGCTCTTTATGATTCGACTTCCATTGGGATAAATGCGGTTACAACTCAAATTTTACTGATAGTAAAACCAAGTTTTTGAGAGATTAAATGGCTTGCCCAAGGTTTCATATCTAATAACAGGAAAAGCCGGAATATGAAATCATAGTTGGTATGACTAAAAAGCTTTTTTTAATAACCAGTAAGTTTTTCTGTCCTTCAGTTCTTTTTGAAAGACAAATTGTCAATAAAGCATTTGGTATGTAAACCGCCATGGGAGTGGCACTTCATGCCTGTGACCAAGCCTACAGTTAGCTGCTGGATGCATTTTGTTGCAAGGGTGGCAGTCAGCATCTGAACACACATGCACACACACATACACATGCTTTTGTGTGTGGGAGAGGGACATTCTGTGCATCTAGGAAACAGGTATTAATCTACTTCCTACCATTAGACCCCAAAGCATCATATGAGTTCGACTGAACCAATCAGATTCTCCCAAATCACAAAAGACCTACAGATAGCTAAGACATTATTCTCAGAGGTGCCCGAGGAATCCCAGTATAGGCAGTGGTGCCACCCATCCAACGAAAACATGTCCAGGATGATAACCCTCAGCAGGCTGTTCTCACAGTAAGAACATGATGGAATTATTCTTGTCCAGTGCTCCTTGGTTCCAAACTGGGACTGAGTCAATTTCAGCTTTTGCTGGCAGCTTCTGTACTCTGGGAATGCTCTTAGTTTACCATCTTATGGAACTGCAGGATTACTTGGTTTGTTTCTTGAAATTATTATAAAAGCATCACTAACCAGCAGAGAGATGCAAATTAAAATGACTACCAGGTATCACCTCACATCTGCCAGAATGGCTGCCATCAACAAACCATCAAGAAACAGTGGTGGCAAGGGTGTGGAGAAAAGGGGACTCTAGTACACTGCTGGTGGGAATGCAGACTGGTGCAGCCAATATGGAAAACAATATGGTGCTTCCTCAAGAAGTTAAAAATTGAACTTCCATTTGACCTAGTAATCCCACTTCTAGGAATATATCCTAAGGAGCCTGAAACACCAATCAAAAAAAAATATGCAGCCCTATGTTCATAGCAGCGCTATTTACAATAGTTTAGTTCTGGAAACAACCCAGGTGTTCATCAGTACATGTGCAGATAAAAAAGCTGTGGTACATATACACAATGAAATACTATACATCTGTAAAAAAGAAGGATCTCTTACCCTTTGAGACAGCATGGAGGGGCCTGAAGAGTATAATGCAAAGCAAAATAAGCCAAAGAAATACAAGTATCACATGATCTCACTTATATGTGAAATCTAATGAACAAATGAAACTGATGAAAATTTATATAGCGACATGGAAGTAGGGAACAGACTGACAAACCTCAGAGGGAAGTTGGATAGGGAGGCAGGAAGAAATAAACCAAAGAACTTGTATGCATATGGACACAGTATGGTGAAGGCAGGAGGTGTAGGAGTGGGGAGGAGGGTATCAATGAGGGGAAAGAGGGACGTCTGTAATACTTTCAACAATAAAGATATATTTTGAAAAATAGAGAAAAAAGTAAAAGAATACTTACACGTTAATAACAAAAAATGAGTCAATGTAACCTCATTTCTTTGGTAACTAAAGAAAACTCGCATTGTTTTCTATGAGCCTTTTCAGTATTTTTTTCTCATTTATTTCCCTATAGTTTTTCAGTAAATTGGTCTTTTTCTTCAAATTCCATAGAGTTTCTTACTGATGCTTTTCACCAAAAACCCTGACTAATAGAGAGAAGAAAGATCTTATTTTAATGGATCAGCTATTGAGTCTTCTACTCCTCACTTTGTCACTAGAATAGTATTACAGGAGATTATTCAGTGCAGAGAGTCTTAGAGGATGTTCCCTTGAAAGTCATAAGCAGAGGCAACTTTTACTTGACCTTACATAATCTATTTCTCAGTTCTAGTTTATATCAAAGAGTTTTCTTTAAGCTTCTCTTGGATATAGGTGAATACAAATTAAGACTAAGTAATTTTGAAACGTCTCTGTAATAAGACATTTCTTTATTTAGAACTTAGATTTTGCAAATGGGAATTCAAGATCTGGTAGACACATTCCCATAAGGCAAACTTACATATACATATATATATATATATATTTCAAAAAATTAGAGGTTTTTTATTTTTTACTAGAATGGCTTATTTGTATTTTACTATTATTCGCTTATCAGAATGTCCCTAAGACATATATCCCCATACGTTTAGAGGAAAGGAAGAGTTTCATTGCCTTGGTTAGAATATAAGCAGACTTCACAACCCATTCATCCAATTTTTCAGTTTTTGATGGCAGCTCCTGGACTATGGGGATCATTCTATTGTACCATCTCATAGAATTGCAAGATTATTTGTTTTGGTTCTTGAAACTTATCAAAGAGGAGAAAGAACTCAATTTCCTTTATGCCAGACAAAAAAATCAGATTATTATATTTTCTATGAGTGCTAAAAAAAAAAGTCCTCATAAACCATTTATATCTAAGGAAAGAAAACCCCATCATTAGTGACAGTCTTGAAAAAAAAGAAAAGCAACATATTTTAGTCTCTGTTTTGCAATTATAACTTACCAACCCTGGGGGAGTTGTAACTAGAGTACCTCCTAGGGTTTCCCAGACAAGCCTAGCAGGATCTAGTTTTGAGGAATAGGGATTTGAAGGTGGTTAATAACTTACAGTTAAAGTCCTCTCAAGTGACCTATATGTAATTCTTGCTCTGTATAACTCTGCACTAAGAAAAGAACTATTTGAGTTTTCCTCTGCAAAGAAAACCTGCCACACGTGAGTGGTGAAAGTTAGAAGAGTAAGATAGTTACAGAGTAATGTTTTATTATGCGTTACATACTAATTTTATAAGTGGGGATAATACTGATGTCTATTGGGAAAGCAGAAGCTTTTTAAAACTACTTTACTGATAAATAACAGTTTTCAAAAATATATAACTTTTACATATCTGGCTGACTATAAGAAAATAAATTATTAGAGGAGTTGTTTTTTTTTAATCTTAATAGCAATTTAAAAATCTTTCCATAGTGATTGTTCTACTTATCCATTTTTTTTCTTTAAAATTTTTGTTATAGAATGATTCAAATATACACACAAATAGAGAATGTATTATAAGCCTCCGTGTACCTATCACCCAGTTGTTTCCTTAACTGAATGCACATCTCCATCCACCATCCATCCCTACCAACATCGCTCAATACCACCTCATTTCCTCAATATTATCTTGAAGTGAAAAATAATAAACTTTATTTTTCTCATAAATACTTGAATATGTTTCTCCAAAAATTAAAAATTTTACAAAATACTCTACCACATGGAAAGTAAATGACCAATTCTGTAAATATTAAATATCCAGGGGATGATTAACTTTTACAATTTTCTTTTGGCTTTCCTTTTTTGTCTTTATTTTCTCTCTTCTGCTTTTTCTTTGAATTTATTTTTATTTTTGAGGGTATTAAAGATGTTCCCCATCTCCCCCATTTGCCCCTCTCTGCTCAACTCCCCCCTTAACCCAGGCTCTTTCTCTCCTCCCCCTCTTTTCCACCTCTCTCTCTCTCTCTCTCTCTCTCTCTTTCTCTCTCTCTCTCTCTCTCTCTTTCTCTCTCTCCCACCTCCCCAATATCATTTGAATCCAAATCCAAATAAGAAGCATGTATTGCAATTGGTTGAAATATTTTTAAATGCTTTTAACCTCTTTTATTATTATTTTTCTGTTTTCTTGTAAGTTACCTGCTGATGAAACAGTTATTTGCCTTGCAGAGTTTCATACCATGTAGATTTTACTTGCCGTAAGCATTTAGTGTCATATAAAAGGTTTCCCTCTCTTCTATATTATCTCTATATTGGATATGGTTGAGAGGTTCAATCAGATTTTAGGTCACTGTTTAAGAGTTTTTAAAAGACATTTAAGAATGGCTGTATACTTCCATCATGAAGGATCTATTTGTATCTCTTTTTGTAATGTTAGCTGCTATTAATTTTCATTAATGCCCGATTCAGTCAGGGTTACAAATAGTGATGCTTCATTTATTCTCTGCAATATTTCTATAATGCAAACAGTCCTTCAAATACTATTTGGTTACACAAAAGTACAGTTTGAGAAAAAACGCAAAATAAATCCTAAATTGTTTTCCTTTATTTACCTTTTCAGAAAATAGCAAATTAGTTCTCTGCCATCCTTTATAAGATGACCAATTACATTTTTTTTTTTAGTATTATTATGAATCAGAAGATATTTGGTATGTTTGAATCCATTGCAGTTATGTCCTTAATGATATTCAAATCTTCCCAATTTTTATCAGTAGAATTTATTCAGCTTAATCCTGAATACTTGGATAGTCTGTGAAAGCCTCCTTGTTTGTTAGTGTGAAAAGGCTCATCTTTTACATTTCCTGCTCCAGATCTCAAATCAGCTATTTCTTCAATAAATCCTGTTTGTTTTGAGGAAAAATAGTATTTGGAGAAAGTAGGATCTCACTTATTGTTCATAGAACTTTTTTAGTGGACAAAACTGTTTTTCTCTGAGATAAAATAGTTTCTGGGTTCATTTGGATACTTCCCATTTTAATTTAGGACTATGAGTTTTCACTTAACTTCATCAATCTTATATCTTTACAGTCTTTCTCCCACGCTAAATATCTTGGTTCTCAAAATCAATGTCAGTTACTCTCTTGCTTTTTAACACATAAAAAAGAGACACTAACTTATGATTACCAGAAATAGTTTTAAGAACATTTGCAGTCTGCTAGTCCTTAGAGTATATTTCATTAAAGATAGTCAAATTACTGTATTTTAAAGTCACTTGGAATTATTCTTTTATTAGTCTGTTGTTGTTTTTTAAAAGTTTTTATTGATTTTTTAGAGCAAAAGAGGAAGGAAGGGAGAGAGAGAGAGAAACATTGATGAGATAGGAAAACATTGATCCATTGCCTCTCATACGCACCCTGAGCAGGGATTGAACATACAATCTGGGCATGTGCCCTGATCTGGATTAGAACCGCTGATCTTTGGGGCATGGGACGATGGCCAGCCAACTGAGCCACATAAGTCAGGGCTCCTGTATTAGTTTTTCATTGCTACTATAACAAATTACAAACTTGGTGGCTTAAATCAAAGCACAGTTTTTATCTTACAGTTCTGTAGACCAGAAGCCCAATACTGGGCCAACATCAAGGTGTCAGCAGGACTGATTTCCTTTCTGGGTCTCTAGAAGAGAATGCATTTCATTACCTTTTTTTTGGAAGCTGTCCACCTTGCTTGGTTCATGGCACCCTACTTTCATCTTCAAAGACAGTTATATTCCCATCTTTCTGGTATTTTTCAGCCCTCATATCATTCTCTGAACAAAGCTGGGGAAGTTTCTTTACTTTTAAGAACTCATATGAATCCACTAAGATAATCCAGGATAACTTCCCCTACCCAAGGTATGCCATCCTAAGGACACATGTGCAAAGTCCTTTTGCCATGTGAGTGAACATATTCACAAGCTCTGTGGGGGAGTGCCATTATTCTGCCAATCACAGTTCCTCTTTCTGAGGTTATATCTGCAGTTTAATTTGTTTCATTTTCAGGGATTGTTAATCCAGATAAGCAATATTTTTATAAAATATTTACAAGATTTCAAAATCAAATCAACAAAACTAGTAAAAAAAAAAGTCTACCTTATTGTCTAAAAATATTTTTGTTAATTTTATGGTGCCTCCTTCTAAAGGTTTATTATTAATATAATATGTTGTATATATTAATGTATATTTTATATTTCCCTCATACTTTTTAGATAAAAAGTAGCATCCTATACACACTTTACTCAACAAGTTTTACTCCACATTATATCTGGGTATCATTCCTTCATATTATACAAACTTAGTCGTTATTGTTTAACATTGCTACCTAGTACTCCATTGTGCAGATTTTTATGGTTTATCCAGCCAGTACACTTTTAAGGGGAATTTGATTGTTTCTAGCTTTGTGCCAATCCAAATAGTGCTGCAGTGAATAGCACAGCATTTGGCTAGAATATATATGGATTAGAAGCTGAGATATTAGATTGCTAAAAAAAAGCACATGCATGTGTAGTTTGGCTATTTTATTATTTGATGTCAACTTGTCCTCATAGAAGTTGCACATTTTAAATTCCCCATGACAATCTGATGTGGTCCATGAGGCATGAATCTCTGGCTTGTGTTTGTAAACAACACCTCTAAAACTTGGGTCAGCAAACTTTTCCTATAAAGAGACAGATAGTGAATACTTGAGGCTTAGCTGATTACATAGCCTGTGGCAACTACTTTGCTATTCAAGACAAAATTAGCCATAGATATCCTGCAAACGAGGGTAACTACACTTCCATAACATTTTACTTATAAAAACAAGAGGTAAACTGGATTTTTAAAAATAGCACTGATTGTTGACCTCTTCTCTAAAATACATATTTTAAAAAGAATTTTAAAGTAAAATATCCAGGGACATTCCTTTCGTAAAATGTAGAATTTTGTTGAAAAATAAAACCATGTCACAAGCCTTTGAGTAAATGGCTTAATTTCCATTCAGTAAGGAACAGAATTTAAATACATTTCATAGACTGAGAAAAATGAGACACTAACACTTCTAGAATCCAAGCTGTGTCTTTTCTTCTCTGTAACAGCAGCTTAATTGATTAACTATTTCAAATGTGTTTATGTAAATACTTAAAATCCAAACTGAAGAGTTTTTGCTATCTATTGTCCACAGAACATATAACAGTGATGAGAAAATAAGCAATTCTGTGACCTGGAATCCTGACATCCTAATTTATAGGTATTTTATATTAGAGAAAATGAAAATTCCCAATGAGCTATTAAAGATTAAGTGTATTTGGTTCTATCTCCAGTTCTTCATAGTTGTCTGGACTTTATTAGAATGCATTCAAAGATGAGCAAGGAGATCAATGACATGGAAGTCCATTTGGTGGCAACTTGTTAGGATGCAATGACCCTGAAATCAGTTTACTCATAATTTTACCCTTATAGAGACTAATGTCTGGATTTCACACAATGCATACTGTTCTTCCTTCTGGTAGTACTTTAAATATAGTAATTTGAACTGATTGAAATCATAAATTATAATTTTTCTGACATTTACTAGAGTTTTTTATATTCTGAGCTCTACTAGTTGAATTAAATATTACATGAGACCATATGCTGTTTTCCTAAATTGTTTATTTCAGCCAAATTGGCATCACTGTCCTTAAACACTGTACTCATATTTATAATTTCAAGCTTTGGAACATACTTCACTACCAAACAAATATTTCCCATTGCAGTTCTAACTCCCACCCTTTTCTTCTCACCTTTTATAGAGATCTTGTCTTATTTCAGGGATGGTGCTGAGCACCAGAAACTCAATAAGTAAGGAATACTTTTCTGTTTTTGTTTTTTAACAGCATGAGGAAGAGGAGATGCATACACATTCTCTGCGACAT
The DNA here is from genome assembly GCF_014108415.1 of Molossus molossus. Taxonomy (NCBI): domain Eukaryota; kingdom Metazoa; phylum Chordata; class Mammalia; order Chiroptera; family Molossidae; genus Molossus; species Molossus molossus. The sequence continues at coordinate 60,205,713 of NW_023425345.1, read as the reverse complement.
GGTAAATGTTGAGATATGTGTGCAAGAAGCACAGGAAATACTGTGGAGATCTCACAGTGGAGGTCATGATGATGCTTGGTCCTGAAGAATAAGTATACATTTGCTGAGATGCATGAACAAAATCATGTAGAATGAAAGAGGAGCATGATACAATCATGGAATTTCAAGATTTTCCATTTTTTAGAATGGAAGAGCTAGGTTAAAAAATGTGGGTTCAAAATTCTATTTTACTCTCTAGCTTCTTTTTATTTGGATAAGTCACTTAATTACTCTAATACATTTGAAAGATCTGGGTATGTATGTACACATGTGTGTATCATACACAAGTGCCGTGGCACATTCAAGTAGGCTGAACTCAAAGACACATTCTAATTAATGGTCAAGAGACAAAGAAAAAGAGACTCTTAAAAGAAGAAAGAGAAAAGTGACTCATGACATACAAGTGGTCTTCAATAAGATATTAACAGATTTCTCATCAAAAACTTTGTCAGTGAGAAGGCAGTGTGATGATTTATTAAAGCACTCAAAGAAAAATTGTGTAAAATAAAAATTCCATATCTGAGAAAACTGTCCTTCAAAAGTAAGGAAGAAATTAATACATTCCTAGATAGACAAAAGATGACAGAGTTTGTCAACACTAGACATATCCAACATGCAATAAATGCTAAAGGGAGTCCTGCAGGTAGAAATCACATGTACTATAACAATACTGTAAGAAGAAATAAGATCTCAGTAAAGGTAAATACATGAGCAACTATAAAAGCTAGTATTGTTGTTAGAATGGCTAGTTACTCCCTTTACATTAAGAGACTAATACATTGAAAACACACACAAGTACTTTTCTAAAAGTTGGTATTATTATAACATTGATTTGTAACTTCACATTTTCTTTTCTATATAATTTAAAAAACTAAGCAGTAAAAGTTATTAGTTTATTTCTTGGACACCTAGTACATAAACATGTAGTTATATAACATCTAAAATAATAAAAAGGGTGGGAAAAGAGTTGAAAAGAAGCAGAGTTCTTGTATCTTGAAGTTAAGTTGGTATAAATTCAAATTAGAGCTATAACTTTAGCATGTTAAATGTAATCTTCATTCTAACCACAAAGAACATAGTTATTGAATATGCACAAAAGGAAATGAGAAGTATATTTAAAAATTATCTGTAAAAAATCAAGTAAAGACAAAAGACTTGTAGGAAATGAGGGACAAAATAGTAGAAATCATGTAAAAACCAAATGATTGATGTTAGTCTGTCTTTATCAGTAGTTACCTTAAATATAAATGTATTATATTAAACTTTCTAATAAAAAAACAGAGAGTGGCAGAATGGATTTTAAAAAAATGATAGAACCAGTGTTGATATAAGGACTTACTATAGTTTCAGAGATGTAAATAGGTTGAAATTGAAAGGATGAAAGTAGATAGTCTATGCAAATAATAACCACAAAAGAGTAGAAGTGGCTATACTAATATTAAACAAAGAGTTTATGTGACAAAAAGAGACATTCTAAATTAATAAAAATTTAATACATCAAAAATATATAACAAGCATAAGCATTAATGCACCTAATAACAGGCTATCAAAATATATGAAGTAAAATTTGACAGAATTGAAGGGAACAATAGACATTACTAAAAAAGAGTTGAACTTTATACATTTTGGAAATTAACCCCTTATCTGATCTATCACTAGCAAATATGTTCTCCCACACAGTGGGTTTCATGTTCCTCTTCATGCTGGTTTCTTTTGCTGTGCAGAAGTTTTTTAGTTTGATGTAGTCCCATTTGTTTATTTTTTCCTTTGTTTCTCTTTCCCTAGGCAATGTGAGATGTCTGAGGTTTTACTGCCTATGGCTTCTTCTAGGATTTTTATTGTTTCATGACTTACATCTAAGTCTTTTATCTATTTTGAGTTTAGTCTTGTATATGGAACAAGTTAGTTGTCTAGTTTTATTATTATTTTTGCATGTACCTGTTCAATTTTTCCTACAACATTGACTGAAGAGATTGTCTTTAGTCCATTGTATGCTCTTACCTCCTTTGTCAAATATTAATTGAATGTAATGGCTTGGGTTGATTTCTGGGTTCTCTGTTCTGTTCCATTGACCTATATGCCTAATTTTTTGCCAGTGCCAGGCTGTTTTGATTACAATGGCTTTGTATTATAATTTGATATTCATAATTGTGATACTTCCTACATTGTTCTTCTTTGTCAAGATTGTTGTGGCTATTCATAGTCTTTTTTGGTTTCATATACATTTTTGGAATATTTATACAACTCAACAAAAGGAAGACAAAGAATCCAATTAAAAATGGGCAGAGGACCTGAATAGACACTTCTCCAAGGAGAACATAAAAATGTCCAAGAGACATATGAAAAATGTTCAATGTCACTAGTCATAAGATAGATGAAATTTAAAATGACTATGAAATATCACCTCAGACCTCACACCTGCCAAAATAGCTACCATCAACAAATCAATAAATGACAAGTGCTGGCAAGGATGTAGAGAAAAGGAAACCCTAGTAAACTGCTGGTGGGAATGCAGACTGGTGCAGCCACTATGGAAAACAATATGGTGTATCCTTATAAAATAAAAAATGGAACTGCCATTTGACCCAGTGATCCCACTTCTAGGAAAATATCCCAAGAATCCTGAAACACCAATCAGAAAGAATATATGTTCCCCTATGTTCACAGCAGAACTATTTACAATAGCTAAGATCTGGAAATAGCTCAAGTGCCCATTACTAGATAAGTAAATAAAAATAAATAAATAAAACCTTTGGTACATTGACACAATGGAATAATATGCATCTGGAAAACAGAAGGCTCTCTTACTCTTTGGGACAGCCTGGGGGGACCCGAAGAGTATTATGCAAAGCAAAATAAGCCAGTCAGAGAAAGACACATATCACATGATCTCACATATGTGAAATCTAATGGACAAAATAAACTGATGAACAAAATAGATCCAAAGACATTGAAGTAGGGAACAGACTAACAAACCTCGGAGGGAGGGGCGGCGCTGTGGGAAAAGATAAATCACAGAACTAAGGATATAAGAAGAGGCCACATTGAGACTGGTAAAAGAGGAGACATGAAATGAGCTGGTCCCTCAATCACCTGTGGCAGTTAAAAATTGAGATGGATACCTCAGCTGCGGTGGTTTTTCCTAATGGATGAAGGGTCTCAGCCTCACACCAGGTCCCAAACCCAATTTTCCAGTGCCAGAAAAAAAAGTGACCATAACTTCTGGCTGTAAAAACCAGCGGGGATTGAGGATAAGGGTGAGGGAAGGCTATTAGCGTCCCAGGCAGTTCCTGTTGAAGGGCCTGTGTATGGACTAAGTTGGATTCACTACCTCTGAGCTCCAGTGCTAGGGAAGCAGCTTGAAAAAGTGCCAGGGTAATAAGGACAGGAACTGAATTGTCTGGCTTCAGGCTGAGGGTTAGAAGTGCAGCTTTCACCCAAAGTGCTGATTAGAGGCCACTGTTCCTTTACTGAGCCCTCATCCCATAGAGACAGCAGATGGGTACCACATCTGAGCCTCTATTAACCTGGCTAAAAGAGTTCCTCTTCCACCCCCAATGCTGGTGATTCCCCAAAACCCTGCCTCATCCAACATTCAGGCCCAACCAAGCCATTCCCATTGGTTTTTTTTTTTCATACAAACAGCCTATCTTGGCTCATGCTTTGAACTTTCCTAAAATCTCTCAGGGGTTCACAAACCCCATAAAAAGCAGCATAGGGCCTTGGCCTGCCCTGTACCTCTTTCTAAGTGACTCCAGGCCCAGTACAAGAGGCAGCCAGCCGTAGTTTGCAGTTTGGCCTCTCCTAGGTACCTTAAAGCCCAGCACTAGTAGCAACCATCTGCATAAAGCCTTGCAGCTCATGCCAGGTGGCCCAAGGCAGAATATAGACAGCAGCTGACCTTGGCCTGTACCTCCTGAGAGGCCACAGAGGCAGCACACCTGGTGGACAGCTTCCGACCATGTCAAAGCACCACTCAACCACCTCCACAAGCAACTTACTCAAGGGGTAGACTCGGTGGGCACCAGAGCCCAGCTGAAATAAGTCCTACCCCACGGGGTGGATCGCTGCACTCTTTGTAGTTGTTTGCCCTGGGGATCAATACCTCCCACTGATGTGCCAATAGCAATCAAGGTTCAACCACAACAGCAAGATGTACACAAACCACATTGGGGGGCACAGCTTGAATGCCCAGCTTGGGCGAATGGAAGGCTGCACCACTGGATACTATAGGACACCTACTACATTATGCCACTTCTACCAAACTTGAAAGATAGCAGCTCTATGTAATACATGGAAACAAACACATGGAGGCTGCCAAAATGAGGAGACATAGAAACATGTTGCAAATGAAAGAACAGAACAAAACTCCAGAAAAAGAACTAAACAAAATGGTGAGAAGTAATCTACTAGATGCAGAGTTCAAAACACTGGTTATAAGGAAGCTCAGTGAACTTAGAGGAAGAGTAGATGAACTCAGTAAGAATTTCAACAGCATAAAATAGGACATGGAAACCATAAAAGGAACCAGTCATAAATGAGGAATATGCTAACTGAAATTAAGAATAATTTAAAGGGAATCAACAGTAGAGTAAATTAAGCCAAAAATCAAAACAGCAATTTGAAATATAAGGAAGAAAAAAAACACCCAATTACAACAGCAAAATAAAAAAATATCCAAAAAATAAAGATAGTGTAAGGAACCTTTGGGACAACTTTAAGAATACTGGCATTTGCATCATTGGGGTGCAGAAGGAGAAGGGAGAGAGAGAGAGAGAGAGAGAGAGAGAGAGAGAGAGAGAGAGCGCGCGCAAGAAATTGAAAACCTATTAAAAAAAATAATGACAGAAAAGTTTCCTAACCTGGTGAAAGAAATAGACATACAAGTCCAGAAAATGCAGAAAGTCTCAAACAAGATGAACCCAAAAGAGGTCCACACCAAGACACATCATAATTAAAATGCAAAAGGTTAAAGACAAAGATAAACTTAAAAGTAGCAAGAGAAAAGCAGTTAGTTATCTACAAAGGAGCTCCCATAAGACTGTCAGATAATTTCTCAAGAGAAACTTTGCAGGCCAGAAGGGATTGGCAAGAAATATGTAAAGTGATCAAAAGCAAGGACCTACAACCAAGACTACTCTATCCAGCAAAGCTATCATTTAGAATCAAAGGACAGATAAAGAGCTTCCCAGACAAGAAAAAGCTAAAGGAGTTCATCACTACCAAATCAGTATTATTGGAGTAATTATGTAGTAAGTTATATAATGTCTAATCACTGGGTTGTACACCTGAAACTAATATAATATTGTATATCAACTGTAATTGAAAAATAAAAACTGATTTAAAGATATGAGTAATAAAATGACAATAAATACATGTATATAAATAATTACTTTAAATGCAAATAGACCAAATGCTCTAATCAAAATCATGTAGTGGCTAAATGGATATCAAATCAAGACCCTTACATACGCTGTCTACAAGTACTTCACTTCAGATTGAAGGACACACTCAGACTGAAAGTAAATCTACGGAGAAAGATATTTTATGAAAACGGAAATGAAAGAAAAGCTGAGATAGCAATACTTAAACCAGACAAAATAGACTTTAAATTACTGGCTATAACAAAAGACAAAGAAGGACCCAGAAAGTCCACTTGTGGGTATTTATCTGAAGAAACCTGAAACACTAAATTGAAAAGATATGTTCATCCATATGTTCTTTGCAGCATTATTTAAAATAGCAAAGATACGGAAGCAGCCTAAGTGTCCATCAACAGATGTGTGGATAAAGAATAACTAGTGCATTTATACAATGGAATATGATTCAGCTATAAAAAAGAATAAAACTTTGTCATTTGCAACGACATCGATGGACCTAAAGGGTATTGTGCTGAGTGAAATTATACAGAGAGAGACAGACAAATATAAAATCATTTCACTTACATGTGAAATCTAAAAGGCAAAATAAACAGAGAAGTAGAACAGAAACAGACTCAGATACAGAGAACAATTTGATGGCTCCTAGATAGGAGGGGGTTTGTGGTGATAGGTGAACATGGTGAAGGGATTAAGAAGTACAGATTGGTAGTTACAGAATAGTCATGGGGATGTAAAGTACAGCATAGGAAATACAGTATAGTCAATAATACTATAATAACTATGTGTGGTATTCTGTGGATACTAGATTTATTGGGGCAATCATTTCATAAACATATACATGTCTAATCACTGAGTTGTAGCCCTGAAACTAATATAATAATTTATGTTAACTGTAATAAATTATTTAACAATAAATAAATGAAATTTATTTTAAAAATGGGGAAAGGACTTGAGTAGACAATTCTTCAAAGAATATATATATAAATATAAAACACGTATATAAAAAGATGCTCAACATTACTAATTGTTTACCTCACACCCATTAGGATGTTTACTATAAAAAAAAAAGCCCACCTGGAGTGACTCAGTGGGTTGACCATTGCCCTTTGCACTGAAAGGTTGCCAGTTTGATTCCTGGTCAGAACACATACCTGGCTGTGGGTTTGATCCCCGGTTGGGGCACATATGGCAGGCAACTGATTGATGTTTGTCTCTCACATTGATGATTCTCTCTCTCTCTCTCTCTCTCTCTCTCTTCCTGTCTCAAAGCATATCCTCAGGGGAAAAAGATCAACATGTGTTGGTGAGGACATAGAAAAGTTGGAACCCTTGTACTCTGTTGGTGGAAATGTAAAATGTTACAACTCCAGTGTAAAATGGATGGCAATTTATTAAAACACTAAAAGTAAAATTAGCATATAATTCAGCAACTTCAATTCTGTGTATATACCCAAAATAATTAAAAGTAGGGTCTCGAAGAAGAGATATTTGGACTCCCACATTCACAGGAACATTATTTTCAGTATGTATGATGCATACATACAATAGAATATACTCAGCCTTAAAAAGGGAAGACAATTGTGAGACATATCACAACATGGATGAAACTTGGGAACATTATGATAAGTGAAATCAGTCACAAAAAGAAAGTAATGCCTAATTCCACTTTTTTGATATATTTAGAGTAGTCAACAATCACAGAAAATAGAATGGTGGTTGCCAAGGGTGGGGGTAGAGGGGAAATGGTGAGTAATTATTGAATGAGTGCAGAGTTTTAGTTTGAAGATGAAAAGAGTTCTTCAGATAGATGGTGGTGATGGATGCACAGTGATATGAATGTAATTATCCCCACTGGAGTATACAGTGGTTGAGCACTGACCCATGAACCAGGATGCTGGTTCAATTCCCAGTCAGGGCACATGCCCAGATTGTGGGCCCAATCCCCAGTGCAGGACATGCAGGAGGCAGCCAATTGATGTTCTCTTGCATCAATGTTTCTATCTTTCTCTTCCTCTCCCTTCTTCTCTCTGTAAAATCAATAAAGAAAAATTATTAAAAAAAAAACTGGTTAAAATACGAAATTTTATGTTACATATATTTTACAATAAGTAGAAACTTATTAAAAGAAAATATAGTACTTCTTTGTAAATACATAGAAAATTTAAAGGAATAAATATGACAAAACACAAAGTGTATAAAAATTATTTAAATTATATTATGTTAATTTTGTCATTATTTTAGGAAATAAATTTATTACAACAGCTAAATGTTATTAAGAACACTAAAATCTATAAATGCAAGGATCCTAACTCTTTTGCTCATTACTATATATTTGTCAATGCACAGTATTTGGAATATAGCAAGTTCTCAAGAAATATATATTTAATCAATTGAATAAAATTATGAATAGATATAATTTCTACTTTTATTAAACATTCATTGGGAATTTAAAAATCTGTAAGTAGATATGGAGTGTTTATATCCATGTTTACAAATATGTTATTTTTTTCTTTTTTATTGAATTTATTGAATTTAATTAAATTATATAAGTTTCAGTTGTACAATTCTATAATACTTCATCCGAATATTGTATTGTATGCTCACTATTCCAAGTCAAGCCTCCATCTGTCACTATTTAGTCCCCCTTTACTCTCTTGTATCTCTCCTACAACCCTTTTCCTCTGGTAATCATCATTCTGTTGTCTGCATCTATGAGATTTTTTTCTTAATCCCTTCACCTCTTTACCTTTTTTACCCAGAGCCACAAACTCTCTCCCCCTGACAGCTGTCAGTCTGTACGCTTATAGTTCATACTATGCAACAATGTAAAATTATTTATATTAATATTTGTAAATTTATGCACTATTTTATCACAAGCATACCCACCAGCCATGTACTTGCAAAGCACGTGATATAAATGTTTGATATGTTTTCGCTGTGTGTGTTATGTGCTATTGAGTCACCTCCAACTCCTTTTCCCTGTTTCTCTCCAACTCCTCATTTCACTTATATGCCCATTTAATAGTTTTGAATATATAATGGATCCCTTGGAAATACTTATTACAGAGTCGCATCTCAGGAGTCAGGATCTGTGTCACATTTTCTGAGGTTGCCTCCAAGGATTACTTTTATTTGTTTCTAATTTAAAAATGCCTTTTTAGTGAAAATGATATGAGTTCAGTTATACTTATCATAGAGAACACATGATATAAAAAATGGAATTTATAGTTTGTAAGTGCTGAGGGTTAGGCTTGAGGGAACACTGTTAAATTCCCAAATAATGTAAGAGCTATAAACCTCCTAGTCAGCAGAACAGGACAGCGGTCTCCAGGGAATCCTGAGTTGCATTTCACTCTTTTTTATCATATAGTTTGTACTTTCCTTGTCAGGGTAGCAGAGAGAAGCATATTTATGCTAATGCACCTTGGTATCTGGATTACAATTTGAACAAATTTCATTGTTGTATTAGTCAAAACAGAATTTATATTTCAAATGTTTTAAAGTGAAGAAGAATCGGCTTATTAATGTTTTTGTAGTCACATTTCTACCTCTGACATTACACTCTGAAGATACAGAGTTATTATTAAAACAAAGTTTATGGAAGATGTGCTAATGATGAGTTCACTTAAGCTGTGTCAGAGCGAAAACAAGCAATCTGTATCTAACTTTATGCTGATGATACAGTGGGAAATATGTTTGTTTAAAAGACCATCTGTTATATTCAGGCATTTATATAGAATTCTATGGTGAGTAGCAAAACTATCCTGACTGTGACCTAAAAAAAGGCATATGTTTATTAATAAAAGTAAAGCCCCCATCTGCCCCTAGATACTTGTTAAGAGATGATTTTGGTAAACTATTTATTTAAAGTGGCATTGGTTGCCTTGAGTGGCTTACTCATTAATATGTGCCTCATTAACATGTTAGGCTTTCACCAAGGTCATTATTTTAAACCTAAATTAAAAGTATAACAGGAAATTGAATCTGGTTTATTCTAAAGCCCTCAGGTATATAGAGAACGTCTTTCATTTGGCTTTAATTTACTTTACTTTCCTGTAAAATGAAAGAGTTCATCTCTAAGATCTTATATGAATCTAAGCTTTTATGATTCTGTTAACCATCCAGATTAGTAGTAAAAAAATGTGCTTTATAGAGTTCCCTGGAAGCCACTTTAGTATTATACAGTATATTCTTCATCATTTTAGAAGTTTTTTTAGGAGCAATTTATAAATGGTGACATAAAAAATCATTAAGAGTTTGATAAACAGTTTGTAAATATACACTTAATGTCCAATCACATAGTATAGATGGTCTCTAAAGCTCAGGTCTGTGGCAGATCAGAGAACTAAATAGTTAGTGTTGATCTTTCTGGTTTAGAGATTTTTTCTGCCAGGACCAGGGTCTGCACAGAAAAGCTACTCAGTTTAACAAAACTCAGTGTTGCAGAAGAAATACCCTGGCATCAGTGTGTACTTTGTCTTCCTATGACATCCCCTTAGGAACAGCTGTGTGTAGATTTCTCAGTCCAAGAACAACCTGGCTGGAGACCTTCGCCTCAGTGTTCCTCTGCCTTTCCTGCAGTGAGTTAGCATCACTGTCCTGCGTCAGTATGCTGGAGTTGCAAAGGAGAGTAAACAAATTATGCTATTCTCGCAAGCTTGCTACATAAGAAAATTCGGTCTGCATATTCTCTCTTTTAAATATATTTTTACTCCTGGCCAGTTTAGCTCAGCAGTTAGAATGTCAGACTGCAGACCAAAGGGTTTCAGGTTTGATTCCTGGTCAAGGGTATGCACCTAGGTTGCAGTTTTGATCCCCAGCCCTGGTCAGGGTCTTGCAGGAGGCAACCAATAAAGGCCTCTCTCTCACATTTATGTTATCTCTTTGTCTCCCCGCTTCTTCCCTTCTATGCATCTAAATGTCAGTGGGGGATATATATATATACACACACACACACACACACATATATATATACACACATTTGCAAAGTTCCAGATCATTTTTCTGTCCACTTATTATCTCCAACTTTTTTATTGAAACAGTTTCCCTTAATAATTTTATAAAGAATATATTTTCTATAATGTATTTAATAAAAAGTTGTTTAAAAATTTTTTTTCTTTATTAATTTTTAGAGATAGAGGAAGGAAGAGGGAAAGAGAGATAGAAACATCTATGAGAGAGAACATTGATTGGCCACCTCCTACATGCCTCCCACTTGGGATTTGACCCACAACCTGGGCATGTGCCCTGACCAGGAATTGAACTAGTGACCTCTTGGTACATGGGTTGATGCTCAGCCCCTGATCCACACCATTCAGGCAGGAGTTTTAATTCTGTATCTGACTCCAATGTCACGGTTTATATTATTTTTTAAAGAGCTTTATTCTGTAATAAGTTGGTAATTGAGGAAAAATGTCCCTCTGCAAGCCAATACATTAAAAATTGGCCAATAAATGATCATCCTAAAGTTATTTAATTTAAATGACAATTTTTCTTGTTGTTTCTTTTTAGGAGAGCTCAGGGATATTTTCCTTTCTTCCAGAGAAAGACGTAAAAGCGGGAGGCGGGGGGGGGGGGGAGAGTGAGAGAGAGAGAGAGAGATGCTATTAGGTTATGTTTAAAATGTAGAAATCTCATTTCAATCTCTTGCTATAAAAAGCTGTGTTTTTAACAGCTGTTTTTTCTGTTGTTCCTGCATATTTTTATCTCCTCTTATTCTTACCAAATAGCTCAGTATAGCAAATACTATCAGAATTATATGAAAACTAGACATGCAATTTCAAATAAAACCAAAGTTTTTTGAGACACAGTAAAATAAATATTTTGATTCATTTAAAAAGAAAGTGAATGATATTCTCCACACATTTTTTTTTTTTTCCTGTCCAGCCTGTCAAATATGAGGTCAGCAAGTAAATATATCACATTTGTTCACACATGTTCTCTGCCTGGGTTTAGTCAGGCAGACAAAAGAACTGAACTGGAAGAGAAATTCATCTCCTAAAACATACTCAGGTTTTTCAATAAAATAATGAAATAGTGCTTTTATTTCTTACTACTAGAAAATCTGAACATTAGAGATATTCTCTTTTTCTTAGTCTTTCTCTACTATGTATATTTCTTAGCCATTTGGAAAAGAGATTTCTATAAAGAAAATGAAAGTACCTCTATGTTACCTTTAGTTTCATTTTCTACTTTATTTTCTACTGAATAGAAGGAAGACTGAGTAACTAAATTCAAAAATAATATTTTTTGATCATTGGCTGCATTTTCATCTAAAATAATTGAAATGGTTTATTTCTGGAAAATGGATGATTTTTTTTTTTGGTTGGAATAGAATGTAGTAATAACATAAGGCATTTCAACTATGTAAGAAGTTAACAACCAATTTTCTTGATGCCTCCAATGATCATGTTCATCAGTTCCAAATTCATTTTTATGATATAATACTGTTATTAGAATTAGCACAAATTTAAAATGATAGGTAATTTATATCTATTAGACAAAATGTCATCTTCTATTTATAAAATTATTACTGTAGAGAAACTCATATATTTTAAATTAAATTTCCTGATTTGCATTAGTTAAAAAATGTAAATAGCTTTTTTGACTATATAATTGAGTTTGTAGACAAGAGGTATGATTTCAGAGACACCAAGAAAAGGCATAAGACAAGCAACTTATTAGTGATATGGACAGTGTTGCTAGGTTCTTTCTAAAAAAACTCACCAGAGAATCATAAAAGAAAGGGAATCAAATAATAGTAAAATTAATATTCCCCATAGAACCATATTTTGTAATTACTACTGATGTTATTGGGTGAGAGAAAATACAAAGAACAAGAATCTTAATATTAATCAAAGAAAAAGCAAGTCAGCACTTTGTCAAAACAGAGATGCTTCCTACTCTAATTTAATGCAATCATTGCAGAGGAAACAAATAAGCCACTTGACCTGCATAAGAAATTGTATGAACCAATTGAGTACAACAGTGATTCTAGAATTCAGCAAAAAAAGTCAAAGTCATTCTGAAGTTGGGTTATTAGGAGGTTAATACTTCAATACTTTTGCTTTTTGGAGTCTGTGACAATATATTTTTAAGGTTCTTTTTATTCTTCAACCGTATCTTCACTATTATTTTTTTTTCACTTTTATGTAGATGCTTTTTAATTCTTATCTTTAGTCCTCTTTTCTTTTCATCTATTTCCATGATTTCCAACTATCACTTCTATGCAAATAATCCTCAACTCTGCATCTCTGAGAGCCTGCTCTTTAACTCCTGCCCACATTCACTCTCATGAATTTGTTGAAATTGCCCTGCATACTCTGATGTCATCTCCAAAACAATATGGGCAAACCGATTTTCTCATTATTTTTCCTCACAAGATTTTTTTCTCTTACACTACCTGAGTTTTTCACTCTGTTTCACATTTAATTATTTCCAAAGCCCATCACTCCATATTATCCTCACACTCTCTCATCTCACTTCATTTTTTTTTTTTTTTGTATTTCTGCTCTGCTGTCATGTGGCTTTTGAGTCTTTCTTTGGCCATCTTAACATATATATATACTACATATCTGCATGGTTTTTTACAAAGATGAAAAATCATACACTACCTTTCTCATTTGCTCCTATCTTGCTTCAGGGTTGACTTATTGGTCATGCACTGCCTTAATCTATTGTCAGTTCCTTCTTCATTATCCCATTGTCAATCTTTCGGCTTTTGAAATTGCATCTCATCGCTCTGGCTCTGAAGCAAAGCTCTTGTTTGAAAGAGTTGGCTCGTAATTGCTCAACTCATGTCACTGGGTGATAGACCAAACCCAGCAAATTTTGGCTTTTGTTGGAACTCAGCATCTGCTCTGTGTATCTTCTGATATCACTGTGTGATTACACCGGTCAGACAAAATAAGCAGGAAAGCTAACATCATGTCCATAAACTTCTGGAGAAGGGCACACCTGTTATCTGAGTTTATTTACTCTATGGACCCAGCAGCATGTATTCAGTGGAGTCACCAAAGAAAGTTTCCTATCATACTTTGTCACTCTTTAAACCTGCTCTTTTTCTCACTCACACTCAACCAAACTCACGTTAGAATTCTGACACAATGGTAAGATTCAATACCTAAAGGGAGGCTTCCTTTTCCATTAAAAACTCCTGACCTAGAGATGATTATGGAAATACAGTGCTTTATTTTGCAAAGAACTAATTGCAGTTCTTTTGGTAAACTTTCTACTATTTATGCCTAATTACTCAATAGTGTAATAATGATTATGCAAATCAGTAAATGTTAGGTTAAATTGGCTGTAAGTTTTATTTGATAGCAATATTCAACCCCGTGTCTGCTCAGAATGTATTATGTATTACTCATTTCCTATGAGTATCTACATCCCTTTTAAGTCAATGAAAAAAACAATTGAAAATACTGGTAAAATAACTCAAGTAGTGATGATTCAATTAACAAATTTTTAGGAAATTGTTCAAGTTTTGTTAGAAAAAGAAAAAAAACACACATTAAAATCGATAAGATTATATAACAATGAATAGCCCAAATGAAGTATTTCTTGACTAAAGATATTTTAGTTTCAAGAATTATTGTAGATTATGATGACCATTTATATTTGATATCCAAATCAAGAATTCTGCTTGGAAATTAACACAATAATGCTTAATTAACTCTGATGAGCCCTAGCATATACGACTTTTAAGTCATATCACCCTTGATTCTGAGGAATAATAGATGTCTAATACTTTTCTGTAGAAATGTTGATACTGAACAAATGTTTGTTGAGTAAGTTTCTGTTCTGACAAGGTATCTGCTCTTCTCATATTTATATATTTTAAAAAGCCTTTTAGCATATAGAGTCTTTCAAATTGCTTTGGCTTGTATGGCTTTGTGCCAGTTAGTATTATTGTCATTTTAATTAGTCAGAAACAAAAAATGTTCCAGCATCTGAATAGTCATGTCCACACTTAATCAGAAAAATCATTTAGCTTCCTGATGACTTTGGAACCATAAAATGGTAATGGTAGTTTCTCTCAGTATGTTTAAGCTCAACTCTTGTGAATTTTTGGACAGCATTTTAGCTCACCTATGCTGCTGCTCCTAAACAAGAAACACAAAACTTCTATAATTCTAAAAGGATTTGATTTATTGCATTGTTTGGCCACAACCTACTATTCTAAATTGCTTGTTCAGGTTCTACTAACATCTTGACCTTTTCAGGGCCTCCTGTCCATCCAAGCCTTTGTTTTCTCCCAGATTGTCATTCTTATTTTTTTTCTCCCTGTGTCTTCTTATCCAGTTCAGAGTTCATGTATCTTTCACAATGTCCACCTATCTATCTCAATAAATTCTAATCCTGGTTGAATTCAAATATTCCCCTCTCTAGTATGTATGTGAGCAGTAAATACTTCTGGAGAAGATTAATAAGGGCAAATAACACAATAAATAATGATAAATTAATAATTTCCTGTCACAGTTGGCATCTCTACATTGCTCAATGTTCCTTCTATCTTCCTTCAGTCAATTTAGTTCAATCCCCAAAATGTGGAGAGATTATTTCAAACTTTCTTAATTAATCTCCGACCTGCTCCTTCCCAATCACAATCATTTTAGTTTTTGGCAAATGAATACATATCCTAGTTTACAGGGGGGAAAACATGAGTAGGGGGAGGCTATTAAATGGAAACTCCAATTTTCTTCCCATAAACTTTTGTAATAGTCTTATATCTATACCCATTATATACTTTCTTTAGCTTATAAAAGGGGAGGCACTCCCTTTTCCCGCCTGCAGCCCTTTCATCTGTGCTTCCTATATCTGACGCACCTGTTAAGAAATTAGACCCTGTCAATTATGTCTGCTCTCTCCTATATATTCAAACTTTCTTTGGGCCATCCTTAAGTAGGTTCAAATTATAAATCATAGTAAACTACCAAAACAAAGAAACACCCCAAAATATATAAACACTGAAAATAACCCATCTTTGAATCCACAGGTCCTTCTAGTTCCCATTCTATTTCCCTCCCACATTTTACATTAAGACAACTCAAAAAACGTATTATACCGAATCTGTATTTATTATCTTCTCACCCCTCTACAATGTGTTCTGAGTTGACTCCCACTGATATCACTCTACTAAAACAATTCTCACTAGGTCATCAGTGATAAATACCCTAAAATCAGTGGTCATTTTTCAGGCCTCATCTTTCTCAGCAGCATTTGACACATTGATAACCTTTTTACTGAGAAATTCTCCCTCACTCTTTTTATTTATTTATTTATTTTGTATTCTATATAACATATTCTATATTTATTCTATATCTCTACCTGCTTCTGTTACTCTCCCATGCAGCCTAAAGTTTCTCTTGTCTAGTAATTGAATCATTCAGAGAATCTCAATGCTTTGTCCTAGACAATTGTTTCATTTATACATAAAGCAAACCATCCCACAACATAATACCTTAAAACAACCACTAATTTCTCAAGATTCTGTGTGTTGATTGTACAGTTCTTCTCCTATATCTCTTGGGGTCACTCATGTGTCTTCATTGTTCTGATAAGTCTTGACCCATAGAGTAAGATGACCTCATTCTCATGTCTAGAGTTTTGGCAGGGATAAGTGGGTTTGTGGGACCTTTCTCTTCACATGGTCTCACACTTTTTTACATGGTGTCTATATCTCAAGGATACAAAAATAGAAGCTGCAATGTATCTTGAGGCTTAGGCTTTTGAACTTGCACAAAGTCATTTTAGTCAAATCTTGTTGGTCAAAACAATTCACAAGGCCAATCATTCTCGATAGGGGGAGTGGTGACATCACAATGTTGGAAGCAGACACTGGGAGTTAGATGACTTGTGGACCATTGTTACAACCACCTACCACTGAACTCCTTCTTTCAATCTGTGCTCTCTTCTACTGAGCCTAGACCTCTTATTATTATTATTATTATTATTGTTATTGGCAAACATTTATTGAGCATTTACCTTTTTCTAGGGTTTAATTTAGATTTGGGGGACTAGAGGTGAGCAAGACAAAAAATTGCAGTTCACTTGGAGCTTACAACTTAGAGAGGTAAAAAGATATAAACAAGTAAAAAGAAACTTTGTTAAAATAATTTTAAATGATAATAAAGGCTGACAGGAAAATAAAATTGGACTTAGTGACATTAAATTAGTATTGAGGGAAGGAGGATCCTTCCAAAGAAGGAATTTTTAAGGTGGAACAGTTAGAGCTGACTCAATTTTTATATAGAGAGAGTTGCAACAGGGCCACTCTGGTGTCCCTCTGGCTTGTTGCCCACACTCTTTTTACCCATGCCTCCCCACAGAGGTAGGATTGCCTTGTCTTAGTTTGGAAGGAAAAACTGGGCAGTGTAGGTCTACATACAAGAGGAAGGCATGCTTTTCCATTCCTTGAAATTTTATAGTATAAGACCTTGCAGTGTATCTTATCTCTGCAGCCCCACTTTGTGCTATTTTCTCTTGTCTCACTATGTTCTCTTCACTGGACTTCATTCATTTCCTTGAATGGTTTATTTTATTACAGGGTGTTAGTACATGATATTGCTTCTGCCTGGAATGATTCCTAATATCTTTACGAAGCTTACTTCCAGGCATCAGGAGCAGATACTGTCAGTGGTCTTCCCTGATATCACTTTAAAAAAAAATTCTTCCCTTTATCTATTTTAGAGAGAAAGGAAGGAAGAGGGAGAGAGAGATACAAACATCTATGAGAGAGAACATTGATTGGCCGCCTCCTGCATGCCCCCTACTGGGGATCGGGCCCACAACCTGGGCATGTGCCCTGATTGGGAATTGAACTGGCAACTTCTTGGTGCATGGGTCGACGCTCAACCACTGAGCCACACTGGCCGGGCTGCAAGATATTTTTTAATCTCTCATTCCAATAGGGGAGTCAAATTGCATTCAATCAACTGTATCAATTATAGGAAATAATTTTGAGGAGTTATTTTGGGAATGTTTATCATTTCAACTGTTTCATTAACTACAACCAGTATATTTTTTTCTCCACCAGATAAAATTAGGATTTCTTCTAAGCAGTCAACAAAAGCAACCGAAATAATTTCTATGTATGCATATTCTTTATTCGATTAAAAATCATTTGTTGAGCTCTATTTTACCTTAGGCATCTTATTAGTCATTAGAAATACAGGGGTGACATAGATATGCAAAGTCCTTAGATTTAGGAAGCCTTAACTATGGGAGTAGTTTGAAAAGTTATATGAATGTTTGAGTATCATTGTTCTAAGTTCTTGACTGTATGGTGATTATGTAAATATTAGTACTCTCAAGAGTACATGTTCCTATAATGTTATCCTGGTCCTGATTGGAGTGATACGAAGGCTTTCTGATTTTATATTTTGCTGTTTTTGTGCTCCTGGTCCTTTTCAGGGAATTGCTTATTACAACTAGAAATGTTTCTGGGTCACTGTACACTCTCCCAATCCCCTGCAGTAGATACTGTGCTGGGAATTTGAATGAGAGGGAATTAGAAAGAGATTTATGTTTGTGTATAGGGCTCTTTAAGGAACTGCTGAAACTCCTAATGGAGTAGAAATTAGAAATGTTTTGGAGGCATGCACTTACCTGTAGACCTGGGAAAGCCTCCTGAGACTGCAAGGCAGTAGAAAGCCAGGAGGGGCTGATTGGAATTCTTAAAGCTGGGGCGTAAGGATTGGGCTGTCCAAGACCTTGTAGAGTTTGCAAAGGGTAGGGCAGCCTGACTGAGCATCAGAAACGCTCCTCAGTAGAGCAGAGTTTGCCTGAGGTGATGTGAAGCAGCTGAGCAAGGAATCTGCTATGCTTGGAGACCGCAATGTTGGCAATCCACCTGTGACTAATCAATTTTTGGCTGATGAGTTTATATGCCACTGGGTGTTTTTGAAATACTCATTCTTACTAGAATAAAATCTGGTAATAATTAGTTGTACTATAATCTGCTACATCTCTCAAAAAAATTTTGTTAAGCAGAATTATCCTCTGCTTTAAAACTGGCAATTCAGACTTATATCTTTCTTATTTGTAATTATTCCAAGTTTTTCTTTTTCACATAGGCGACACATTATTATATTGCAGTCCTTTATATTAACAATCATCACCATGTAAAGCTACAATTTTGTAAGCTATTACAATGTAAATAGCTGCTGATTCTTAGGTGAAATGATTTGGTTTATGGAAATTACCATTCCCTGGGGATTTGCATCTATTTCTTGGGTAAAAAAGTTAAATTTGCCAAAGTTGTCTAAGTAGAGTTTACAGAAGTTTCTCTTTGCATTCATTCTGAGCTACTAAAAGTATTCAAACAAAAACAATTATTTTTATGTGTCTGGGGATGTAGGATATAGTAGCAGTTGTATTTAAATGGTCTACTCTAGAAACATATTTTCCACAGTACAGGGCCATCTTAATTAGTCCTAAGGAGACATAAAGGTCAAATAATGTCAAGTCAGGTCATATTTTGCCTAGAATTGATTGAAGATAATTTTTGCCTTCTCTAAGTGGAGTAGTTTGTCGAAGCAACTGAAAAGGAGCCGATGATGGTGTACTTTGAGTATTTAGAAAATGATCTGAAAAAAACCTGAACAAAGGCTGGGAGGTCGAAGGACCAGAGGTAGAGGGCATCCTGAGAGAGGGCAAATGGACGGACATCCCCATGTTAGAACCTGCTGTCTCTCAAGGTTCACCTCCTCTGTGATGCTCTTTCTGACAGCAAATGCCTTACTACTTCCTGTGTTTAGTGAACTGTAAAGCTTCAACTGGAAATTAAACTTACACTGTATCATTTTAATGAACTTTTTAGAACAAATAAATTCATGAATTATAAATAAATATGATTTCCTCAGATCAAAGGAATCATGTAATCATTTTTACAAACAACCTATGTCCTCTTTAATTCTGAGTAAGGGCAAGTGTCTGTGTTGAACTTTCAAAAATTACACAGCGTTTTTCCATAGATGATCTAATTTGAGTTTCAGAACAATATCATCAGAGTAGCTTTTTTAACCCAATTTTATAGGTGAAAACATTGACTTAAATGTTAAGGGACTTTTCCAAGATTACAAAACTAGCATTTGATTAAGGCAATAAATGTGTGTGCGTGCGTGTGTGTGTGAAAGTGTTTTTCTAAAACCAAAAAAAATTAATAAATAAATTAATGTGTTTATATATTTTATTTTATTACAAGACATAAATAGGAATTTTGATAATTTCCCCCCCTCCACTTTCTGCAAAGAAAGGAAAGGAGTAGTAATTCTAAATTCCTGAAATTTAAATTCAGTAAAAAGTCCATAGTTATAGACTCTCTACAAGGTAAGTACGTTGGGGAAGTTTTAAGTTTATTATACTATTATATCTTTATCCCTAAATAACTTCTTTATCCAAGAAATAAATGCAAACTATTTTTTAGTCTACTATATTTTAAATTTCTTTCTTTAAAGCCTTGAATGTCTACCTTAATGTACACAATACTCATAAGCATGTGTACTCTCTGGGGAAATTTTTAAGAATATTAACTGCAACAATAGCAGTAATCATAACAATTGCTTTTCTTTATTGCATTTTTATTTACAATGTGCCAAACTCTGTGTACTTAGAGAATCTTATTTAATCCTTGTAAAATCTACAGGGTTAACTAATATATTTATATGGTAGATGGGTAATCTAAGGCTCAGGGAGGTTGAAAAACTTGGCATAGTTGGGATTTATGTCTAGTATACCCAATATGCCAGTAGGATTTTAAAACAAAGAATGTAAAATTGTTTATTGATCTACATAGAACCTAAAGCATAGTTAGACAACCCGTGGTCTATGATAAACACTGTTGTTTGAAAAGTGATGCTTGTCATATATAAAAACGCTTTGTGTTTTTCTTTCTTTCTTTTCCAAACAAGTGCCAGGGTGACAGATGACGGCATGGGTAAGGGGAGAATGTAATAACACTCTAGCACGTCCTGCGAAGTTCAGGTATGAAGATGACGACGATAATTCTAAACCAGCCTTTGGAGCCACCAAAGCACATAAAACTCAGCCATATGAAAACAAGTCTCAGCCATAAGGGAGACATTTTATTCCCTTCTTTCTAAATTCCTACACATATCCCACTGTCACAGTAGAACAATTCAGGATTCACACCAGATAGTTACGCCTACAACTATATCACTAGAAATCGAGAGTCTGACTGTTTTTTTCACTACCTTATCAAATTCTTGCTGTTCCCTGCCAGTCCTTCTGGGCTTCTTAACCATTCTCATTTTTTCACCTTCTAGTGCTACTTTGGGATCTTCCTGAGTGATTTTAAATACTGCTCAAGATTAGGCAGTGGTTCTTTTGGCTTTACCTTTACTCTTGTGTCTTCTGGGACACATTTTCTATCTCCCTAGACTTTAGAACTAAGAAATTAAAATCCACTTCTTGAAGTAAATTCTTTATATTTACTCAAAGTACATTTTTTTCCATTTAAAATAAGTTTGCTGAGGGCTATTAAGAGATACTCATTTTCATACGACAGTGCAATATTCTTGGTTTCTAGTGGTGCTTTCCGCCTTTAGATTTGTCTAATGTTCCCTTCCTCGGCATTTGTCTTTTTCTTTAATTCACTCACAATTTCTTAGGTGACTTTAATTTATATGGTTCTCAAATATTATATATTTACTTTCTATCTCTTGGCATTTATTAGGCATTCCACATTGTATTTTAGATCTCCCTTATAATTTTAATAGAAATATTTAGTTTTTTGTTAGAACAATTCCTGCACATTCTTTGTTATCAAAATAGTTTATAAAGTGATCTGTGGAAAGCTTTTATTTGTAAGGAATGCTTCCCCAAGTGCCAACCGACTCCTGAGGGCTTTTGAAGAGCAATCCCTTTATCCCTAAGTATTACCTTCGGGGATGAGCAAGGCCGATAGAAATTGCTATCTGACAGAAAGATCAGGCATGAGAGAGAAGGAACATAATTTAAGGGCTAACAGAAGGCAAAGGAACAGAACAGGAGGATGAAAAATGAAAAGAATTACTGATATACAGGGGAAAGAAAGATAATAAGTAAACATTGTCCACATGGGACGAAAAGGGTGCTGTACATTTTTATATCAAATTACTTCAAACATTGTACTATCCCTGTGCCATGCTTTGCGTTCTTCTATATATCTCTCTGTATTCTAAACTTTGGGATAGTACTTAGGATAGACCTTCACTTTCCTTCACTATTTTTTCTGCCCTAACTCTACCCTCCTCTCTCTGCATTTGGCTGCACTTGACACAAAGCACTCCAACCTTCTTAAGACCTTCATTTGTCATTGGTTCCAGCAACTGTTTCTTGGATCCATCATCATGTCAAAATGTCAGGGGCTAAGACTGTTTTGTGGGTATTGCTTGTGGCAGTTTGATCACTGTAAAAGACATAAATATTTTCCATTCAGTATACTTTTCTAGTCGTATGGACTTT
The DNA here is from genome assembly GCF_014108415.1 of Molossus molossus. Classification (NCBI taxonomy): domain Eukaryota; kingdom Metazoa; phylum Chordata; class Mammalia; order Chiroptera; family Molossidae; genus Molossus; species Molossus molossus. The sequence goes on along the minus strand of NW_023425345.1, from coordinate 60,183,826 downwards.
GCAGCAGTAATTATATAATACCATAATGTTATACTTATTGTGGAGAACAAAACTGAACTAAAACAAACAGTGATCGTACTTTTTGCATTTTGCAAATATAATGGAAAAAATGAATAAATTCTAGATATGGGATTCTATTACTATTCTGAATGACTGAAGGTGCTCATCAGTTTTAATTATTTAAGAAATTTATCTCTTACTATTGGATAGAAATAAAAGCATGTGTATGAGCAAATAATAAGAATCGATTTGGTTTGTTTCCACAAATCTGGGTATTAGGTTCTTGCAAATTTTAAAGACTATTCTAATATATCCCTGAAAGCTGTTGTACAGCCAAATATCTAAACTTTGCATGTAATATTGTGGATTAATGGCCAGATGCCTATAAAATCTTATATAATATCACTTTGTTCTTGAGGTGTTGTTTTCCTTGGGCACCACAACCTCCATAGGTAACCAGGAGCATTAAGCCAGAAAACAAGTAGAGGCATCATCTTCTAGACAAAGGGTCTTGATGAATTGAGCCAGGCCATTCCCTTTTGCACTGGCCTGCTGTCCTATTTTGTTTTCTCAATGGAGGGGGTTTAAGATAGAAGCTCTTTTTGCCCTCATCTTTAAATCTAGGTGCCTGAAGCTTTAGTGCCTGGCACCACACTGCCAGGGGGTCAGGCCTTACAGAGCGTTCTCTCATATAAACACTCTTGTCATGTTGCTCTCATTGTGAGACACTGCCCTGATACTGTCTGCTCTAGCCACATAGAGAAGGAGAGTTCTAGTTAGTCACTGCTTTTGGAAGATTATACTCTACTTCCTGTTAGACTACTCTAAGCTTCCACTTATCTAGGTCTTAAACATCTGAAACACAATAATTTCTTCATATTTGTTTGTGTTATTAGAAGTGAATAAAGTGGAATATACCACGTCCAACAGTACCTTCATTTTTAGGGACATAGGAATGGACCAGTTCATACTGGTGATAAACCCTAGTCAAAGTTTTTATTGTGTGGTGCAGAATTACATGGGAGAAAATCAATCATTAGCTGTTTCTGGGATCAGGACCTCTCTTTGGTCTGAATGATCCAGATTTGTATCACCAGACAAGTAACTTTAGGATTCACAACCTCACATATCACTTGAATTTACAGTATTTTTCTATTATTTTGCAATATAGATTAATAGATTAATCATTATTTAGAAAATGTCTGGTTTTATATACCTTTTATAATCTGCTTATCCATCAAGCTTGAGCTATATACATTTAGGAACCCATTTTTATGTAGTACAGATACTCAGAGAAGTCCTGGAAAATTTTTAAAATATTACTTGAGTTAAGAATGAGGGCATTTTTTCCCTATAAAAAGAAGACTTACAGTACCCAGGCATTTTATGAGTAAATATTGATGTATAATATTTTTAGTTTGTGTGTATGATTTGAGGGAGGAATCAGTCATAATTTCAAATATTAAGTCAACTCTCCTTTGGAAATTATGATAGAAATGTACTACCCTGAGAGAGAGAAAAAGACCAAACTCCAGTTGTATGAAAATACTACCTACCAACTGTTTACTTTTTAGATCAATAGAAAGTTCAGAAAAAAACCTTTAACTTTTGACAATAGTTTTCCTGACAAGTTTCCAAAGGAACTATAATGAATACAATTGTTAGCAATGAAGTATAAACTTTTAAGTAATAATTCAAGCATATATCTATGAAGAAAAAAACTTTGAGTCATTTTTATTACTCTCACAACTTAAATTTCTCTCATTGCACTTTACTGAAAAATATATTGATTGCATTTTATATAAATATGAAAATTACATAATAGTGTACATTGTGAACCTACAGTGAAAAGATGACATTACTGCATCAAAACTTCAGTGTAGACATGCACTATATGCCTATAAAAGGCACATCGGGAGCTCAGAGTGTTTATGATTGGCAGTGTACACCTTTATTAAAACAGAGTGCCACGTTTGAAGATATAGCCTTTTTATTGAGTTGTGGTAGGCATGCACTACACACATTTTATCTTTTATTTTTACACCCTTATTTTGCAGTTGTTATTGCTTTGTAGATTCGATCAGTGGTTCAAACTGGGGCAGAATTAAAAGTGTCAGCCTCTGAGTCTAACTTTATTTTGAGATAGGCTTCTCCCTAAGTATCATGGAATGTTAAAAGTGCATAGCGTTGAGACAGCCCTAAAATAAAACATGCACTCAAATGCATAATGGGAAGAGTAGATAGCTGCCTCCTAAAATTAAAGAATAATTACATATATGTTTATTTCCAGTTTTTCCATTTCTAAAAATACATGTTTGTCTGCTGAATCCTGTGTCTTTTGGGTTCTCTTGGTTAGTGAGCATGATTTCTATACTATTAATGGTGACATAGTGTTTGATAGATTTTCATAAAATGAAGATTGTTTTGGGGAATGTTTACTCATCACAAATTTTATAGAAAAACTTAGCATTGTATTTATTTCAAATATTTATGTATTATCATAACATACTATAGATTCAGGGCAATGGAGCAGCACTGGGTTGGAGACCTCTGGTTTAGAGACCTGGATGATTTGGTGCTTAGTGAGCTGCCATGGTGTGTGTTTACATAATGCTTTTCAACTGCATTCTAGACAGTGGAAAGAGAATAGCCTTCCTGGACTTACCTAAACCCTCTCTATTCACCTGCTTCCAACTACACCAATTTGAGGGAATATAGAAAGGGAGTTATCTGACCTTCTCAGCTGAATGAACAGTGTTAGCTTCAATATTTTGCTAATTTTAATGTGTATTTGAATTACCTGGGGATCTTGTTAAAGGGAAGACTCGGATTCAATAGGCCTGGGTGGGATATATCCTGAATTTCTAACACGCTCTCAAGGAGCAAGATGAACAACAATAAGGTGGTTAAGACCCTTATTCCACCTGCAATGGCTGTGAAACTGTGGGTTGATATATGCTGCCTGTTGTGTGAAAAGGGAAAAAGGTGTTTTTGAATAGTGGAATACATAAAAATATAGAAAATTAAGAAATTAAGTGGTGAAAGAGGAGCCAGGAAGAATACAATTCAAAATGACAGACCAGAAACACCTGGAAAAAAACGGATGTCCATGCTTATGCAAAAAATCTATAACCCATCTGCTAAAGCCACCGCCAATCATCTGGCCTGGAGATGAGAAGACTGGATAGCTAAAATAGAGTAGTAATAAAATCTTAGCAAATTGTAAGCACAGGGTTGGCAAAGAGCAACATTTTGAATTAGCTCAACTGCTTAGCAGCAATTGGCTCTGATGGCTTGATATCAAGAATGCCAGAGTGAGTGCTCCAAATTTAAACTGACTTTTTTTTTTTCAACTTTGTCATGTAGGTGTGACTTAATGCCCAAACTGGTGCTTTGTCAGTGAATACACTTTTTCATAGACATTGGTTTCCAAGAACTGAAACATTTTCGAAAATTTGTATGAAAAATATTTAGTGTTTTGAAGTCAACGAAATCTGCCATGATTGAACATAAACTAAACAGACCTAAGAACAATTTTAAATGGTTCCACTAACAATCAATAAAGGCCTTTTTGTAATCATAAGAATAGCATAAAGTTGCAAGTATTCAATTTTTCAGACAAGACAAATATGTTTTTTTCTAATTAATAAAGCACCTATTTTTTCTCTTTTAAATGCTCAACTTTTCTCTTGACATTTAAAGAGTGAGTTTGGTGCATATGATTGATAATAATAACTTTTACATTTAGTCATCTTTTATCACTTTATTGATTTGTCTATTTTCTTATGGCTTTTTCCTTTGATCTCATTTACCATTTGGGTGCACTTTATGGATTTCACCCTGTTGTCAATTTGCATTCAAAGTTCGCAGTTGGTTCAGTAAAGGCCCTTGTAATATTGGGTATTAACAAGTAGTCTAGAGAGCAATATCAGAGTTATCTGTTAAGGGCTGCCAAAGCAAGTCATAGTGGATGAAGAGAAAATTATTCACATACACTGATTAAAGGTTATTTAAATAATGATTTTAATGATAATAATGCTAAAATGAAATTATCTTGTAGTATCATTTTAGCCACAGCTGTGTAAGAGCACCTTGTACTTATTATACCTGGTGGGGGGAAAGGATATAAAGGAGGATGGGACCTCGGTTTCTTCCCATATGTAGTCCATACTTTCATTTACATTATACATTCACGTATTTCAAATTCAAATGCAGCCTGTAGAATTTCACCATCCCTTCCATTTTTCACCTTGTCAAATTAATTGTATAAAATTTGTATTTTAAAACTGTTCATCCAGATCAATAAGTCATATGTATAATCAGAATGTATATCATGGCGATAGAATAGAATTTAATTTTACCAAAACATCATTTACACCATGGTGATTTTCTGCTGGCCTAAGCGTACTTTGATATGAAATTTCACCTTGTACTTCGGTATTATCGTGTTAAAAGATGAGATGGTATCTTGGAGGGAAACGCATCTGGAGTTGATCTGAACTCTCTCTCTTTCTCTCTTCCTGAGGTAATTCAGTGACAAGCTTTAGAGAGATGATGAATGTAATATAATGTTCCTGAAATTTTCCATGTGTGTGTGGGGGAACCTAATTAACCAACTTAAACTACTTTCATTCAAACACTCCAGAAAGATAAAACCAGTCACAAATGTTAAATATCTGTTTTGCTTTACTTTGCTTACTCATGCATTTATTCAACACTTGCTATGGCAGTTTATCTAAAATTAGGTCCAAAGTAATTTAGGCAGCTATACCCTATGTGAAAGATTCTGTAGAAAGCTTTAAATCACGGTGACAGCCATTGCAACTAGCTTAAAGAAAAAGCAGTTCTGAATAACTCCAGAGGAAACAATAGGAGAAAAAGCTATAAGTATATCCATAAGGTCTCATAAGAAATTACTCAGTATTTATATATGTGGTGCTTTGAAACAATAGAATTAGATATATTGTTTTCTGTATTTTATACACCCATTTAAAAGAAAATAAGAGCTTATATTTATTGAGCATTTATTCTGTGTTAACTACATATCTTGGTACCTGGATATTATTTTATTGAATTCTCAAATTTTTTGAGTTAAATAAACTGTAATGTGATTCTCTTTTTACTGACGAGGAAATATTAGCTCAGAGAGATAAAATGATTTGCCTACAGTCCTATGATCAGAGATAGGCTTTACCTGTGAGGAGGGTGATTCCAGAGCCGGGCTCTAACCCCTCTGTCATTTTCATTGTAGAACTGTCACTGATTTCTGTAGGTATGAAGACGTTCTTCACATTTTTTTTTCTTCAGCCATCACAGGTGAGCCAAAGTCATTCGAAAATGTTTTGGAGACTCCTAGAGTTATCTCTTCTGTAAATTTCTAAATTTAGAAAACACCAGGCAAAGGATTCAATTATTTATGTATTGCTTAGATATTGTAACTATTTCCAGAAATATAAAATAATAGATATCTGTAATATATCAATTTAACAGTCAAATGCTGCTATTTTAGGTATAAGGATGTTGCTCAATTGGTGTAACTTAGAAATGTGGGCCCTGAATATATAGTATTATTTTTAAAATATATCTCAATGTTTCCTCTTGAAAAAATAAATTCAGAAACTTATTTGATTTGGAAAGTATTTTCTTTTAAACTGGTTCAAATTGCAAGACAAAAGTAGTTTAGAATATTGTTAGTGCAACTTAAAAAAAAAGTTTTGTACAAAACTTTCCCCAAGTTAGATGCTCTAAACTTTTGATAGAAGTTGATAGAAGGAAAGGTATTTATAATTATTTATAATTTTATAGAAGAAAGTTAAAACATTTTCTTAGAGTTAAATGTATGTGTAACTTTGAAGAAAAGTTTCATTTATTTTTCTTGACAAGACTTTTATAAATTCAGTAATCAATAAAACAATAAACAGCTTATCACTTTGGTTAAAGCAAGCACATTTTATGTGACACAAGGAACACTAGCTCTTGGAAGACCAAGATGCAGTCTGGTTCAATGTTTTATTCACCATAGCTGTAACCTAATAGGCAACTCAAACAGTTCCTATAGGAATGATCCAAAAAATTAAAGACTGAGTGATACTTTTTGATTGCATATTTATTTTATCTATAACTCTATATGTACTAAAATTGAGCTGGAAATTCTTACTGACCAAAATCTTGATTGAAAAATGAAGGTATCTTTGTTTCTTACATCATATCCTAAATACATTTTAAAAAAAGAAAATAACATTGCCCAGTGTTATATTTCAAATAAGCAAGGTAAGATTTTAAAATTCATTAAACGCATTAACCTATAAGAAAATATTAATCATATATAAAATATTTGTGATATATTATGTAAAAATACTATGATGTATACATAAAAAATTCATTGAAATATTTCATATATAGCTGATAAAACTGCACTGACAAGTATGATTTTCTGTGGATCTAATGTGTTAAAAGGCTTCTTTGAAAATAAGTGCATGAGAACCAAAATACTGAAGGAAATGACTGGAAAGATAGTATACCCTGTGTCATTTAATAATTTTTAAACTAGAAGAACAGGTGGATGGAGAGTTCACAAATTGCTTTTAGTCATTGCTAAAATGAAGGTATTTCAAAGTTCATGGAGAACACATAATCAAATTTTATATAAGAAAGTTAGAAATATGTGCAAAATAGTATGAAATGGAATTCATCTTATAAATATGCAAATTACTGTATCTGGAGAAAAAGAATTTGAAAATAACATGTTTGGATACTAAAATAATTTATAAATCAGCAGCACTGAATGATTTTTTAAAAAAATTCAGAGTATAAAACTAGATTTTAGCATACCTTATAGTGTAGTATTGAAATCCTAGAGCTATCCATTATGCTTAGAATAAGGTTCAAAAACTTTAAGATGCTTTATAAAGCCCCACTTATATGTGGAATCTAATGAACAAAATAAAACTATGAACAAAATAGATCCAGAGACATGGAAGCGTGGAACAGGCTGAAAAGTCTCAGAGGGAAAGAGGGAGGGTAGGTAGAAGGAAAGAGATTAACCAAAGAATGTATAAGCATATATGCATAACCCATGGACACAGACAATGGTAAAGGCCTGGGGCGGGGGGTGGGGTGGGAACTAAGGTGAATGGCGGGGGGGGGGGGGGGGGTCAATGGTGGAGAAAAGTGGAGACATCTGTATTACTTTCAACAATAAATATAAATTTAAAAAATAAAAGTCTCTGCAAACTGCCTCCTGAAAATTTCTACAGCATCTTCCTACTTGCTTCCCTTGGAATAACAAAAATGATTCCTTGGCTTCTGGTCTGTGCAACAGGTTACTTTTCTAATCAGATTGGATGGTAGTGTTACTCTCTAAATGAAGATCATAGGAATATAAGGATACGATTTTGTGGATTGTATGTGTGAAGCTTTGCTCTTGTTTGGTATGAGTTGGCATCCTGGAAAATCAAATTGTGATACCCAGGAAGAAGTTAAATATGTGAACATGGAATCCCTCTGGAATTGGTTTACTTAAATAATTTAGAAGAAAAGCTAATGTCCAGTTAGCGTCTATTTGGCCATATTGCATAACTACAGATGACCTTTTTTTTTTTCCTGAACATAAGGGTTTATATCATACGTATTTTTAATTATTTTGAATATGTTCTTCAATTGGAAGATTATGATTATATTTTCATAAAGAAAAATCAAGATGCAGTTGGAGATAATCTGGGTATCCAAACCAATCCACTGTATATCCTATTTTGTTTTAATGAGCATAAGTGAAAGTGTCAATTAGTGTGGAAATAATAGTCATTCATGTTATCTATAGCTTCTGTCCATCTAAAAGGCAAAACCTACCAGCCCTTTGGAATTGATGTACCTCATATTTTAACTGTGAATTTTGTAATGTGAAAGATAGAGCTATTTAATTATTTCAAAAGAATTTTCTAAGAAAGTCGTCAAAAATTGTTACTTTCTCACCCACCAGTGGTTTGACTATCAAAATATGTATATTCTCATTTCTGAATGTGAGAAAACATTGATCAAGGTGCTTAGTACTATTTTAGTTTACTAAGTTTGGATTTGTGTGTAATTTTTGTAATTTGTGGCAAAGCATTTAGCTTTATATACCCTGAAAAGAGGATGATCTTTACTTGTTTATGTTTTAGATATTATCATGTTGCAATAGGTTTGCCAAAGTGATTCTTTCTTCTATTTCCTACTGTGTTTAAAAAAGGATTATAACTTCTAAATTACTAGATTCTTCTATATCAGATATGCTCATCATTTACCAGGAATCAACCTTCTCAAAATAAATCATATTCAGCATAAAAGATCATTGTTGTGCTGTATTTTCAGCTTTAGTATATGTGTTATTTCAGAACCTGATTTTTTCACTATATGGTTTTAGTCAGTCTACTGACAATGTTTCTTTTATTGAGAATGAGGTCAAAGACAGAGTAATTTGGGATGAAAGAAACCTCATAGCCTGGTCTTGTCTTTCTCTCTATCACTAATTAATTACTTAAACTATATGTTCCTAAATAATTATTAAAAAAATAAATAAAAGCCTTTACTCACTCTCCAATTTTAGCTCTACCAATTATATTCATTCTAAAATTTGTTATACAAATAGAGTTTAAAATTTTAATGACATGTTGAAATGTTTCATCATTACATCAAATTGGTCTTTAAGTCAATTATACTTATATGGATAATATTTACATAAATATATACTGTATATAATAATTATACTAATATTTTCTTTGGAGTGCCCATATAGACATAAGACTATTTTTTTCCTATGTTTTTTATTTGGGTGCATAGATTTAGTTCTTTGCTCCCATGCAATTTGGGAAACTCAAACTTTGGATCATGGGAATAATCTTACAAAGGTAATCAATAAAATGACACTGATTACCTATTACACCCTGGTCCCAGAAGAAGGCTGGGTCATGGACAAGTGTTTCCAAAATCTCTGGCAAATTCTATTATTTTTGATTATGAATGAAAGTGTATATATATATTATATGTGTGTACTTGTATATGTACATATGTATGTATGAAGAATAGATGCTATCTACTGTAGATTAGGTACTTTCAACTCTACAAGAACTTCTCTTTTCCCAGATGAGTCCATAATAAGCATCACTGAAGGACTGTGAAAGAGGCATCACTGCAATACTCAAGCAACCATTTAAAAAGCAGAAGGTCCTATATCCTATTAGCTAGTTATTTCATGTAATAACAATAAATGAGCTTCTAAAATATGCAGAGCACATCAACATGCATAGTACATTTTATTATGTTTTATAATCTTCATAACAATCTTTAAAAGTAGGAATTATTATTTATATTTCCAAGACTTTACATCATCCACATTCAGGGCCAATGTTAAGAGTCTCTTGCATTCAGCCCTGGCCAGGTATCTCAGCTGGTTGAAGTGTTGTCCACATAGTTCAAGCTTGTGGGTTTGATCCCCAGTCAGGGCACATATAAGAATTAGCCAATGAATGTATAAATAAGTGGAACAGTCTGGCTGGTGTTGCTCAGTGGTTGAGCATCGACCTATGTACCAAGAGGTTGCAGGTTCAATTCCTGGTCAGGGCACATGCCCAGGTTGTGGGCCAAATCCCCAGTGAGGGACATGCAGCAGAAGGCCAATCAATGTTCTTTTTCATTGATGTTTCTATCTCTCTCTCTCTCTCTCTCTCCCTTCCTCTCTAAAAAATCAATAAAGAAAAAAAAAAAATAAGTGCAACAACAAATTGATGTATTTCTCTCCTTCTCCCTTCTTCTCTAAAACCATTAAAAAAATAAAAATAAAAACGAGTCTCCTGCATTCAAATGACATGACTAGCTATAAAATAATACAAGTAATAGTAAATAAAAAGCCTACAGGTGCTTTTTAAAGTAAAATTCTAAGAATATATAAATGAGAATATTTAATTTTAAATATTTTGATATTAAAAGTGTATGTCATTTTTCTTATTTTATTTCAATAATAATCTAAGATAATAATTTTTTAATTGTGATTCTGAATATAATGAATATAGCAACCTCTGGGTTAACTCAGATCTTCAAAAAAAAAAAAAATTGAAGTATTTAAAGTGATAATCACAGTTTATATTTCTGACCTTATTTTGGGCCAACACTAATCTTAACGTTAAACTATTTAAGTCTAATATTGTCAATATTGGATTATATTATTTATAATCAAAAATTTTTAAAAGACAAATGCTGGCGCTGGAAATTGGCCCAATTGAGAAGATTTTTATCTTCCAAAATTATTTTTATTCAACTATAGTATACATAAAAAATAAACATTGATGTTCCCTCTCTAAATGCTTAAATTTATATTCTAAACCTTTATTTTCTATTAGGTAAAAAAATGTCATAGTGCCTTCTGAATACGCAAGAAGTATATTAAAGTTAGAAATTAAAATTGTATTTATAATCAACCTTAGAAATTAGCTAAATTTAATAAGAAAAGCAGATTTGTGATTCTGAAATTAGTAAAATATCTTTTCATATATCACTTTCCTCATAAACATGGTAATTATTATGCTATAATTGCTAGTTAACTAAACATTTATTTACATGTGATTATGTTGTAATTTTAGCTAAAGATATTTACATTAAATATGGAAGGGTATTACTGTGCAATTAGATATTTTTTCTACCTCTATATCACATATTAGCATAATTAGTAAATTATCTGCATGAAAATTACCACATAAATATGTAGATTTACAAATTATTTTAGAGTAAACTATAGTTGATATAAAGGGCTTTATTATAACTTCAAGTGACTTAGAAAAGTTTCACATAAAGTAATGCACACTAAGAAATTCTGTTTTAGGAACAGTTTGTGTACTTGAGAATCTCTCATTTGCTTATAGATTTGCAAATGGAATAGACCACTATCAACTGTAATGTAAATAGCCTAAGAATTTTGAGAATATCTAAATATGTAAAAGTTCACCATAACATTTATTTCACCAATAAAATGCAGTAAAATAAATCTGAAAAATAAAAACGACATTTGTATAGACCCTTAATAATTTTACCAATACAGGCCTAAAGTCATCTCTAAACTGCATACATATATTCAGAATGAGCTCTCATTGTAACTGTTTCCTTTATCTCTTATTAAATTTTAACTGTTCATATGAATTATTCATATCTAGATCATCCATTGCAAAACTGGATATTCCTGTTTTGTTTCATGTTAAATAAATATTCTAGCTAAGAATCAGCACTTTCTGAGTCTTAATTGAACAAATATTGCAGGTTGCTTGCTATGGGCCAGGCACTGTTCTAGGCTCTGTAGCTAGCTGTACTTACCTGACTTCTTGGAGCTTACATTCATTTGTTCTTTCCTTGTATTACCATTGCTAGTAGTTTGCTTTGTGTTGTGTTTATAATAAAATTCAAACACCTGACCATGACCTACAATGACTTGGGTGACCTTCCTGCCTCCTTCTCCAACCTCATATCTTATTACTCCCTTTGTTCCTGCAGTGATAAGTCTCCACTCTACTGCAAAACAAAAAAACAAAACACCCTTATCACTTCCTTGTCTCTGCTTCCTTTGGCTATACCTTTCCTTCTCAACTTTTTTCATGGTTAGGTTAATAATATCATTCAAGTTTCAACTTAAATGTTACATCCCCATAGAGATGGTCTGTGACTGCAAAGTTCCCCGGCTCATCATATCTGCCCTTCACTCAATATTTAACGCAATTTACATACCAGTTTCTGCCTCTCTGCCATAAAATAATGTAAGATGGAGAAAATAAACAGTATAGCAAACACCCAGAAAATAACTGATTCATGAACAAATAAATAGAAACAGAAAGAAAAAGGTTCCCATAATTTTTTTTGAGAAATGCTTCTTTTTATACCTTGGAGATTCACAAAGCAAATTAACATATTAAAGCTTTACATATCCTATTTTGTTTGATCCAGAGTTTCCAAAGCTTTTTTTGAACATGAAACCTTTATCATTTGTTGTTGTTTTTTTAAGTGGCACCTATTATCATCTCTTTTAACTATTGTTCTTTGAAATACACAATGGCAAACATTAGTCCTTTTTTTTATTCTTTTGAGATATTCATAATTCATAATATAATTTAAATAAGCATTCTAATAGTATATGAAATAAAAAGTTTAACATATTGAGAGGATCAGAATGTGTTTTCTGAGTGAACCAAGTTTAGTTCAAATAGAAAAAAGGCATTTTGCCATTAGCTTTCTGGCCCATGGTTGACAGTTGATGGAACAGTGTATAGAGTAATATGTTTTCCTTTTGCTTTCTAAATTTGTATTAAGCCCATAGCAATTCTGCAGCAAATTTAATGATGTTGTAGGAAAAATGTCTAATATAAAATATTTTATTATAAAAGAACCGAAACATTAAGGCTATGCTATATCTGCCTTATGTTTGACAGCATGGAAAAAAGTACTATATTTGTAGGGAGGGATGTAGAATGTCTTTAGAAATGAAAGTGAAAACCTGAACTGAATAGACATTATTCCCTAGTGTTTAACTCTGTGGGATGTTTTTATTGTGTTTTGTGTTTGACAAAACATACTTTTTCATGTTCAGATTTTGGGGAAGTTTAGCTTATTCTGGTAAAAGGGATTATGTTATAAATTCTCTTGCCATTTCTGAAATGATATATTGAAATATATTTATGTTATGATACATGTACTATAATTTCTTCATGAAAGAGTTTCAAATTTTTAATAAAAAGGAAAAACATATATGTGGCTCTGTGGTTGAGCGTCAACCCATGCACCAAGAGGTTACTGGTTTGATTCCCAGTCAGGGCACATGCCCAGGTTGTGGGCCCGATCCCCAGTGAAGGACATGAAGGAGGCGGCCAATCAATGTTCTCTGTCATTGATGTTTCTATCTCTCTCTCCCTCTTCCTTCCTCTCTCTCTAAAAAAATCAATAAAGAAAAAAAATTAAAAGAGAAAACATAGCTTTAAAGGATTTAGAAGTCTTTTTCAGGGTTGTATCTTTATCTACTCTTCTGACTTGCATAAATAATGGGTTAATGAACTTCCATTTCAAAATATTGACCACTCCAAATGAGTCTTAAGTGAAATAAAGAAATTCTTCCCTAGATTTTGGATATTATAGCATTTTTATCAATTATTAGATTTCAAGACTGTAAAAGATAAATAATGTCTATCTCCACTGAATCTGTTAGGCATAAAATGACTCTGTCTATAATGGGATAGGTTGAATTCATCAATAACTCTTATTTGCCATGATTCCCTGGCTGTATTTTTATATTTCACCTTCATTAATGTTACATAAGTGTATACTAAAAAAGAAAATCAGGAAAAAGTGCAGCTTTTAATGTAGTACAGACTCTGCCATCTTTAATTTTCTAGCCTATAACTGAAGGCCTTTAGAAGTACTTAATACATTTTAATCCTCACCAGAGGATATTTTTCCTATTGATTTTTTTGGAAAGAGTGGAAGGAAGGGAGGAGAGAGAGACAGAGACAGAGAGAGACATTGATGTGAGAGAGACACATTGATTGGTTGCCTCCCACACCCCAACTGGGGCTGGGATCAAACCTGCAACTCAGATACATGCCCTTGACTGGGAATCAAACCCAATACCTTTTGATACATTGTTGATGCTCTAACCATTTAGCTACATAATTTTCTTTTCATATACATGTCGCTACTTGCTGGTATAGCTAATAAACTTTTTTCATACAGTAAATACTAAGTCATTTGTATTATTTGATTATATTTGCTGGTATTTTGACAATTAACTAAAACGCCAAAATGGGTTCTCAATCTATAAAGTTCAAGATAACAAATGCAACCACCTATTACAGTAGCCAAGCAAGTAACAACCCTGAGTGAAGGTGGCAGGATGCCAAGTGCTTTTGCAAAAGTCTCCTGGTTGGTGGAGCTGAGATAAAGATCAGGTGATCCAGTGTCTCTGGAGAGCTTCTTGTGGGGCCACGGAGGGAAGGGAAATAGTTCCAATTAAAAGCGCTTTGAGGCTGAAATATCTTTTGAATACTCTAACTGATCAGTATAACTTAGGGCTAATTTAACATTAAGCTGCCTTTTATTCTTTATTTTTATATTGAGGTATGTTACCTATAGAGCTTTTATGATATGAATATTTATTACTACGTTCTATGTAATTCTGTTAATATGTTATTTTTTATTTTATCCTCTTTTCTAAAGCCACTCTATCTTCCCTATTATGTATTAATTTGATTTAGAAAATTAATAAAATGCAAAACATAGTTCTAATAGTTTTAACAGGAATAGACTGTGGTGAGAAAAGGCAATTTAAGTATTTACTGAGGAAACAAGAAATAATACAGAACAATAAGACTTACTCTGTAAACACAGCCTCTATTAGGAGAGGCACAAAAGCTACATTCTGGAATAGAGTCATATGGCATGATTTCAACCTGTGGGAGAAAAGGTCTAACAGGAATTTGTGTGCTATGAAACATTTCCACTCGACATTAGAAAGATTTAAGTGCATTTTTAAAATAAGCAACTTAAATTTAAGGAATGACACATGAGACATACATCTCATCACCATCCCAATACATTGAATGACACAGTATTTTATTATCAAGTATACAAAGTGTTAATAGCAACACAGTTTTAAAATCATTATCTAATGCAGATAAATTACCTCATAATCTGCAGTGCTGGTGGTACTCTAGCTCAGTGTATCATTACAAAATGCATTTAAAATTTATAAAACCCTATCAGATGCAACGGTGATCAATGTATGTACCATTTAAAATAGGGAATTATTTTTATTATTTTTTAAGCATTTGTGTATGTGTGTGCATTATGTTTGTAGAGACAGGTGCATATGCACATTTGTACATGTAAATAGAAAATGTTCAGGTTGCAAGTATATATGTATATATTCAGAAATAATCAGAATCACCCAGTCTCATCACTATTAGAGGCTTTTAGGGGTCATTCAGCCCCACTGATCTGCCTTGATATAACCTCCTATCCTGTATCATTTCTCAGTTTTCAAACTTTTACATCTTTACTGTGATTAGTCGGGACCTCTGTTGGAAATTATTTTAAATATATTTTTGTTATATATTTTATATAAATTTTCCAGGTATAATGCAATTAAGAAATTTATCTAATGCCCTTTACTATATCAGGTAACACTTACAACTCTCCAACTGAATCCTGGGAGGTGGGGGCTGGGGGGAGTTTCTGACTTTGATAAATGTATTACAAACCAAAATGGTATTGGCTTTTTTTTTTTTTTTTTAAATCCTCACCCAGGAACATTTTTCCATTTTTGTCCAGATAGAGTGGGAGGGAGAGAGAGGAAGAGAGGGAGAGAGAAACATCGACGTGGAAGGGACACATTTAGTGGCTGCCTTCTGCACAACCCCAACTGGGGCCAGAGACAAACTGCAACCGAGGTACCTGCCCTTAGTGGGAACCAAACCTGGGTCTCTCTGGACCGTGGGCTGACGCTCTAACCGCTGAGCCAAACCAGCTGGGGGGCTTTTTTTTGTTTGTTTTATAGTTTTTTCTTTACCTTCACTGGTATATAGTCTGGCTCTCCTGAATCAAATTCAAACAAGAAATATTTCTATACACTCATAAATTAATCTAGTAGATTGTATTTCTAAAGCACATGCATTTCTCTGTTTTTAACAGGACAATTTTGTGTTTCTTTTTTCAAACAGGTCATTTTTCTGCCTATTTATATAATATTTTAAAGATTATGAACTTTGAAAGTATCTTATCAAAAAATTACAAACACAGTCAACCAAGAAAAAAACCCGTTATTTCTTATTCTATATAATCATCATCAGCTGTTGTTCGAGCATCTTTGGCTCACATTCTCCAGCTTTGTCCCTGATTCCCTCCCTGTTCCTAGAGGCTTCTTGCACCTCGAATTGCTATATTCTCTAAGACTCCGTCTTTGCTCATTTGTCTGTTTTCTGAACGCTCTCTGGCAATGTTCTCTCTCGCTGCGACGTCGGCAACCCTTTCGATGACAGCCCTCACCTCAACTTCTCCCCTTAGCTCTCTCACAAATGCCTCCTCTCAGCCATACTTACATGAAGGTTAATTTACTACCTCACTGTGGCCAGCAATTTTATTAACCTCTGTCCCCAACTTTCTCCTCCTACTGACCTTTCTGTCCATAGCATCATTCTACCCACAACCCACAGTTTTCAATCTGTGTTCTGAGTAAACAGAACCTTCCTCAGTGGTGCCTGAAAATAACCCAGCAAGCAATTCATTGTGTGGGGCTCTGGGACCAACCCACCCTTCTGCCTTCTAACAAGAGCAGCTGCACTTATAATTATTTGATAGCTCGGATTTCTGGACAAAATAGTATCAATAAAATAAGCAGGTGAATGAACAAATAAACTTAAAAAACACTGATCTATCTGAAAAATCTTGAAGCCATTCTTAATTACTTATTAACACAACCTCCCTCTTGGGAAGAATCGATGTCTCAATGCTTCTAAACCCGTATTCACTTCTGGAAAATTTGCACTGTCTCCCAATGCCAGACAAGAAAGTTGCCATCTATTAATGGATCCCCTAAATAGTTCAGGTCTCTGAGAATGTTTGTAGTCTCCCCCAACTTTTGCTTATCCAAACTGTCTATCCCTAAACAAATGTTATTCTATTTTCTCTCTTTCGCTCAGAAAGTTTCCTTTCTAGAAAGTACCCTATCACCCAACTTTCCATGAGATCCTCCCACTTATTTGAGTGGTAGCCAAATAAACCTGTCCTGGGACCCCAGGCAAAAAATCATCTTTCTTCCTAGAGCTGCTACGACATTTTATTCTTTACATATCTCTACTTCACATATTCCATTTTATGCTGAGTTGTAAATATTAAAGAACATAACTTTGATTTATACTACTCTCCTGGGTCTAGGGGATTTATTTGTATCTTATAAGACCATTCATGCCTATCAGAATGCCTTATATAAAAGAACTTTAAAAAATATGTTTAGTGACTCAATGCATTTTAAAGTTTGTCTTTATTTTTAAGACAAAAAAACAAAGAACATCGGTGTAATATTTCCCTGCTTTTGTAAAGCCAGTGGGTGTCAGGGAAAGGACTCATTCTTATTAATTCTCCATCTGAGTTGTAAGAAATATTCTTGGATATTCACTGTGATATGCACTTGAATTATTTCCTTAACATGTTTATGATAAATCAAATGTAAACTGGCTCAGAGGAGACTCCCAAAGAAGTTCCAGAAGACCAGTGGAGTTTTCAATTCAACTACATAATGGCTTATTTGTTGAATAAGGTTTCATCAGAAACCAGCTATAGAGCGAGTCACCAAAAGGTGTTTCCCACCGAGTTTTTAATAAGCTCATCAAAATCCATCTATTGAAGAGGAGTGTTTTATCTTAACGATATGTGTCGAGTTGAGTCTGCTTTATTAAAAAGTACACTTCAGTCTCTTCTGCAGAAAGTATGATTTCATCACCAGGTTTATTATTAAAAAGAACATATCTTCCATAAAGAATCCCACAGTTGAAGTCTCTGATTAGGCTGCTCTTTTCAAAGTGGTTTGTATACACTTAGGAGAAACATGCCTTTTTTTTTTTTTTTCCTGTTTTCTCATTTTAATACCAGATGCATTCCCCAGGGGTGTCCTGCTCTCACAATTAAGATACAAAGTTGATAGCATGGACCAGTGGTGGCCAGTGTGGTAGATGATCAGTATCACCAAGTCAGCTTTACAAATACAGAGATCTAAGGCCAGGTCTATTTTATCAGCATTCCTAGGGGATATGAATATATATCTATATCTGTCTATATCTATCTATCTATATCTATCTATCATCTATCTATCTATCTATCTATCTATCTATCTATCTATCTATCTATCTATATAACTTATATATTATATGACTTATATATTATATATATATTATTATTATTTAAATATATATATTTGAAATGGAGCCCATCACCATCTTATGTGGTTTCTGAACATAAACTATATTTGGCAAACACAGATAAGAACTTACTCTGTGCTTCACCAGAGAATAAAACTAGACAGGCTGTTATGTGTTGATAGATTTGGCTTAAACTCTAGAGAAAAAAACACAAACCAGAGAACTTGCTGGTAGTAAGGTAATAAAGTGGGCTCTGCTTAATTTCTCTAAACTCTGGCAAAATACACTATTATATTACTGAGAATGTTTAATCAGTGTCTGGAGAACAATCCTCCAGATCTTCTATAGCAAAAAATACCCCCCCCCCTTTTTTTTATCTTCAGAGAGAGTGAGAGGGAGAGAGGGAGGAAGAGAGAGAAACATCAATGTGAGAGAGACATACATTGACTGGTTGCCACCCACACGGCCCCAATCAGGGCCGGGGACACATTGCAACTGAGGTATGTGCCCTTAGTGGAAACCGAATCCAGGTCTCTCTGGTTTGCAGGCTGATGCTCCAACCATTGAGCCAAACTGGCCAGGGCAACCAAAAATACTCTTAATTAGAAGATTCTATAACTATAATCAAGGTATTAGAATTAAAGATATTAAACATCACTGAGATAAATTAATAGCAATTATTACTATTTTGTTTTGCAAATTTATAAAAATTCAATAATGAGAATTTATTTTTCTAAAAATTTTAATTTTTATAAAATATATTTCATGAATACATTTCTAAGGATTTATTTCCTAAGGTGAGAAAATTTAAGGTAATAACATTTTAGCGTAAAATCTGTGTATGCTATGCATAATATAGGTATGAAGAATTATTTTTTTCAAATTTTTATATAGCAAATATTTATCATTTCTAGATAGCAAATACTAAACTGGGTACTCATGATACAAAGACAAATAAAATTATTTTTTGTGGCTTTAGAGGTCTTCAGATTAGGAAATTTGTGTTCATCTCCTTGTTTTTTTTAAATGCTCACTCGAGGATATTTTTCCCATTCATCTTCAGATAGAATAAGTGGGATGGAGAGAGAGAGAGAGAGAGAGAGAGAGAGAGAGAGAGAGAAATCGATGTGAGAGAGACACATCAATTGGTTGTCTCCCGCATGACCCAGACCAGGACCGGGTCCAAACTGCTACCAAGGTTCGTGCCCTTGACCAGAATTGAACCCGTGACTGGTTCATGGGCCAACGCTCTAACTACTGATCCAAACTGGTCAGGGCTGTGTTCATCTTTTAAATTTCTTTTTCCACAGTCTGATTTTCTATTTATATGTTACTGATTTTTTCAGTATATCTTATGCTAACCATATTAAATCTTCAAAATTTTTAGAGGGACATAAAATATAATAAAATGTTTTAAATAATTATAGCTTGAAAAATAAAATACTTGGCATATAAATTTTTAATTTTATTGTTAATTCATTATTTGTGCTACTCAAGTGGACAATGTGGTAATTTACTATAAAAAAAAACTGTTGATCCATTTTGTGTAAAGTATGGCATTTGTTCAAATTTTATAGCACTATAAACTGACTTAGGATAAATTAAAAAATTAGCTGAGGAATAAATGTGATAAGCATGAGCAACTCTGACTGGCAAAGACCGCCTCACATCACAGCAAGAACAGTAAAAGTAGAAGAGATTCAAAGTGGCTGAAAAGCTCTGCATGAGGGTAGGCTTTTGGGAATCAAGGAAAGCATACAGGAGTTTGCAGTCTTGTGTGGAATTCAAACAGGGATGATACATTTCCATGTGATTGGAGGTGATGGAACAGTATTAACTAGTAAAAGCCCCAGAACTTGATTTGCTTTTCTTTGGGATTTCTTGTTCTGAGCAAAGGCAAATAAACATTTTATCTCTTAGCATTAAAAAGGCTAATTTGTATTTTTTGCATTGGGTAATGGTCAGGATTCAAAATAGCCTGCACAGAATGGAATAGTAGGTAAAAAAAAAAAAAAAAAAAAAAAAAAAATGGATTTTAGAATTTTAGATAGTCCTGAAATAAATTTTTAAAATCACCTGTGAAAGTTGGCTGGCATTTAACTGATTTATATGGATGGGGCAGGGCTGGGCATTTTTCGGCACACTTTCAATTTCATTGGTCAGACATCTGTTTTGATTGACCAGAACTCTGACCTCCTGCTATTAACTGTTTTTGACAACTTCTCTGTAGGGAAGTATACATAAAGAACATTAATTATTGTAAAAGTATGGGCTGCTTCTGGAATTAATATACCCCCTTTGTTAAGAGCTCTAAAAGCAGAGGGGGATACGGTAAATAGTGTAGCAGAGCAAATGGAAATAACTTAGGTATTTTCTTGTCTTCAGATTCAATATGAATTTCAAGTTTCATGTAGAGTTCACTCTTCTGGGTGTACATTGCGTAGTTCACACGAAGTCAGGGGTGATTGTTCACAGGGGTCTTCTACCGGCACACTGCTGGGAGGAATCAAAGCTATGACACCTACATTTAGGAAGAAAGGGGAGGAATTTTCCTCCTTGGAAATAAGACTTAGCAGAAATAAAATAGAAATACATAAGATAAAATCTTGCCCAGAGAAGTGGATGTAAAAAAGAATTAAGCAACAGTTAGTGTGAAATTTGAGTGTGAGAAAGTGAATTCTTAATCACAGATGCAATTCAAGGGGGCACTAGGTGAACACTAATTGGAGGTAATAAGGAGAACATGCTGTGTTTAGAGCTGAACTATATGATTGCTCAGATGTCATTCAAAAATGAGATTATTTCATTTTCTGAATGGTTAAAGTAATGGTTCTCGACTGGGGGTGCTTTTTCACATTCAGGGCATTTGGCAATGTCAGGATACATGTTCGTTTGTCATGACTAGGTGGTTCTAGTTGACGTGCTGTTAAATATCCTACATTACATGGGCTAGATGGTCTTCCACGACAAAGAATTATCCAGCTCAAGTGTCAATAAGGCCAGGTTGGGAGATGCTGGGCTAAATTAGCAGAAAACTACGTTCAATAAAGTATAGCCTCTTCTATGTTAATGGGATACTTAAGTCTCACAATTATCTGTATTGATTTTTTTATTTTTATTTTTTTCATTGAGTTCAGAGAGAGAGAGAGAGAGGAATGGAGAGGGAGAGAGGGATAGAAACATCAATGAGAGGGAACATCGATTGGCTGCCTCCTGTATGCTCCCCATTGGGGATCTGGCCCATAACCTGGGCATGTGTCCTGACCAGGAATCAAACTAGCAACCTCTTGGTGCATGGGTCAACGTTCAACCACTGAGCCACACCAGCCAGGTTGTATTGATTTTTTAAAAATACACTATCAACTTACTATTTTTGTAATGTAGTGTTCTATGTTTTTCACATTTTTCAAGACAAACTAATTTGTATTCAACTTTAATGTTTACTTTATATCATTTTTTTTCTCCTTTATACCTTATTTGGCATGTAGTCCTTTCGTTTCCTAGCTGTGCTGTTTTGTCACTTTGTTTAAGTTCCATTTCTTCCACTGAATTAA
The DNA here is from genome assembly GCF_014108415.1 of Molossus molossus. NCBI lineage: Eukaryota > Metazoa > Chordata > Mammalia > Chiroptera > Molossidae > Molossus > Molossus molossus. The sequence continues at coordinate 60,162,357 of NW_023425345.1, read as the reverse complement.
TAGTGTTCCTATACTACTTCCCATAGTGACAGTGATGCCTTGCTTTTCCCCAAATCGCTGGCCAAATTCCAATTGAGTAATTATACTTTACCTTTCAAAATGTATCTTGTAGTTTCTTCTGTTCTGAAATGTGTGGCAATTTTCTTACATGCTGAAGTATATAATCTTTGGGTATTGCAAGATTTCAAGTGAGAGAAAAATAGGGAAGATCAACGTTCAGCAGTGTATATACATATATGGTTATTATTATGTTTTTAAATTTCTGAAGCTTTTAGGGTTCCTGGAAAGGGAGGAGTATTGGTGGCAATGAGTCACCATTTTCAATATCACTCTTTGTCTTCCTTATTAATAATATTCTGGTGTTACTTAAATAACAATAGCAAACATCAATTTAGTTGGACAAATGAGTTTTTCACATGACAGACATTGTTTAGGCACTTTAGTAACATTAACTTATTTCCTCTTTATAAAAAACATTAAGTATAGGTATTATTGTTATTTCATTTATAGATGAGAAAATGGAGGGACAGAGAAATGAAATAACTTCTCCGAAGCCATTCCAGTAAGAAGTGCACAGCTGAGTTCAAACCCAGAGAGTCTGGTTCCACAATCTACACCTTTAAACACTAAACTATTCTGTTTTTCTAAATGTTATGTTACGTGATATGCTTACACACGTATCTATGTACAAGTTATTGTACATAGAATACTTAGAAAAGGGCTATATAACTTTGTGTTATAATTATTAGCTTATTTTATATGCACAACAACTGTGTGAGATAGGTACACTCATTTCCTTTCTGGAGTTGATACAATAATAGGTTGAGATCAGTTAAATAACTTGCCTTAAATCGCACAACTAATCAGTGGAAGAAATGTAATGTGAACCTAGGGAATTTGATGCTAGGCCACAATCTAAAACACTACAGTTTTCAACTAAAAACTTACGTAAGTTGCTCACACAGTAAATTTTTAGTATAAGCTTTAATTGGAAACTGGTCTTAGCCTTTGCAAACTGAGCAGAAATACTGAGCAGAAAAGGGTGTGCAGGTAGGTTTCTTAATCTTAGAGCATATATACCTTCTTATGTTAGATGAGCATGTATTTCTTTTCTGGATAGTATTCCATACTTCTCTGAATTCCAGGTAAGATATCAGCAATGCAAATGTGTCTTTAAAAACACATAAAATCATCTTACTATCTTACCCATGATTTCTCTGTTTTATTAGATCCTCAGTGTTATCCCATCATTGTCTGCTTGTGCAAATAATGAAGGTCTTATTTCTAATAATTTAGGGAATAAAACAATGTTTTTAATTTGCAATGTTCTACAAAATACCTACTTGGAAAAATAAAACTCAGTGTCAACAAGAAACATAGCTGTTAAGTCCACCATAGTATACCAATAAAATAGATTATAGTGCTGCTGTTAAGATATTTATGAAGAATATTTAATGGCATGAGAAACATATATACTATGTAATATATAAAAGATAAAATATAACATCTCTTTTAAAATAAACATAGAAGAAAATACTTTAAAATATTTTTTTCTAAATACATTACTGGAAAATTTTATATTTTTCATTTAACATCTTAATGCTTACATTTTAGAACTGGAACATTTTTCTCTTTAGTTGATTACTTCTTGAAATTAATTCTGATATTTAAAATTCTTAAAAGACATTTATTTGATCATTTAGGGATGGAATCTCTTCTGTTTTCCAAGTGTATTTGCTTTCAAACAAAATGAATAGAACATATTTTATTTCATTGAAGAATTGCTGAGAAATTGATATATGTGCAAAACCTCTACTGGGATGTTGGAGATAAAATGATAGCAAGATGTGGTCTCTGCTCTCCAGAAACTCACGGGCAGGTGTAAAAAGTCTCCAGCACTCAGTAGATTGTGAGGGTTTTATGGCAGAGGTACAAGTAAAGGACGATGGATACTTAGAGAAGTACATGGGAATCTAGACCATTGGAATCTGAGACGCTGTCCATGAAGTATGGCATTCAGAAAGAATTTTGAATTCACAGACAGAGAAGGCAATTTTAAAAAGTAACAAAAGACCTAACTTCTAGTTTTAAAGCTTTTATATACAAACTACAAATGGCCATTTTTCAATGCCAACTCCACCTATCTCTTTTAACATCTTGTTACCCTCTCCTTTTGCTCTACAGATGTTGTTTTGAAATATTATTTTGTTCCATCCACTTTACATGCAAGCTTAAGTGATAGGATATGAGAATTGTCTTCATATTCATCATCCATCCATTCTTCAAATCTCATTATGTTCTTAATCTTGAGTTTCTATTTTTTGGTGAGGCACCCAAAGGGGAAGGGGCCCCTAAGTAATAATCTTTTTTATTAGTAGTAACTTATACTGATCTTCTTTGCTGTAAATCAGTGATCACAATAAGTGGAGAATTCATTTTGTTATACATCCAAATATGGCTTGTGCATCCAAATAATATATTTGTTGAAATATACCAGTTACACAGAAGAAAAGAATAATAACAACAAAATGTTTATTGAATGAGTGACCTAAGGAGCACTAAAATAAATACATTTGGATTTGGACTTGAGTTTGAACTGATTCCCTAAAAACTTTTCCCCTTACAAATCCTACTCAAGTATTTCCACTTAAATTGGTCTTTGACAGCATGGTTATTGGGAGGAGACGGGTTCTTAATTCTTCCTGTAAGTTATGTCTAAAGAAAGTTCCCCTTGAAGATGGAATCAGAGAGCAGAGTGAACTGCTGAGGTTGCTGGTATCTGCCATCACCTAAATCTCAGAGGACCATACCCTAAATCTTCAAAGGCTCAGTTGACATTTTCATGCCATTTTTATTTCACCCAGACCAAATTTGAAAGTATTTCAAGAGCAAATGCAGTCTAGTCATATTCCTATTTCTCTGGAAAAAAAAAAAAAAATACCACAAAATTGGAACGGTAATTCACACATTTTCTCTCTCTCTCTCTCAAAAAAAAAAAAATCTTTAAAGATAGCTCACCATCTAAATCACTGGGCAGTTTTTACCAGTTTTTACTGAAGTTGTATTCTTTTAAACGTCTTTGCTGGATGTTCATTCTGTTCATATTCTTAGTGTCTTGTCATTTTGACTGCTCCTGGCTAATGCTTTCTAGCTTTAAAAATATGGTTTGAAAGAAATTGGCTTCTGGCTCTTATCATAAATAGCACAAATGGCAAGTCCCCAGGCTCTAAAGTGAAATAACATAGAAAATAGTTGCATATTTAATCTTACATGGTAGACAACACAGGTACCTGCGATCGTTAGAACACAGCTCAGTGCACTGCCTAAAGGATTGCCTATTCTGAAGTGTTTCTGATACTAAATTACAAGTCTTGATCTAATATATGGTTGAATTATTGTTCTAAGAAATCAGAGACGTTCAATCTAAATTATGGAACTACTCTACATATTTACTTGGTGTACTTTTTTAAAGCATAATTATTCCCCTTGGTATCACTTAGTTATGTTTTTACTTCTCTTTTCCTCATACATTTCTTTTTACCTCTAAAAATCCATTCACTATCTATATGTAATACTATGCCATATATCCTATATTATGTTAGGACAGTGGTTTCTGAAAACATACAGAAGGAGACGGGAAATAGAAAATTACATAAAATATATGTGATTATCAAAATGATGATATTTATGTATAACAATGTGATTAAAATGTGTAGAGTTTGATTCTGATTGCTGATGTTCCCCATGGTAAAGTCCACTAACTTCAGAAGATGAAAAGAAAAACATTTTTCTGTAAGAAGAAAAAGCTTTAAAAGCTCCTGTTTCTAAGATCAAGGCTACTCTGACATTTATAAAATCACCACGGCTTTTTTTTCCATTTCCAGTATCAGTAGAAACAAGACAGTCAAACTCAAAGAAACTGATTTCACAGTTATTGTTTTTTTCTTCTGATTTGATTTAGCTCGTGATTCTCATACCTGTAATTTCGAGAACTACAAGATTTAAAAATTGCAGGCACACACAAGAAATGTAACACTGAACATCAGTAACTGACAGTTTTGTGTTCATACATTTTTGCCATATCACTGGCTACCTGCTATCTTGCAGACAATTGCAGAATTTTTAATATAGTAATAAGTCAATCATAGCTCTTAGACTTAAAAACTAGAATACCATACCAGAGGAAAATTTCTGACACTTTAATAAAAATTAATATAATGAGAAAATCTGATGTCTTGTGTCACTGATGATTTTTATGCTAAATTACTATATTAAATGGCTTTTGAAAGCGAATTTACTAAATTTAAAGATTTTGAGGATGGGTAAAAAAGGTGAAAGGAATTAAGAAGTACAAATTGTCAGTTGTAAAAATAGCCACAGATTATAAAGTACAGTATGGAGAATATAGTCAATAATATTGTAATAACCATGTCTAGTGTCATACGGGTACTAGACTTATCAGGGTGATCACTTCTCAAGTTATATAAATGTCTAATCACTATCTACATCTGAAGCTAATATAATATTGTATGTCAACTTTAAGTGAAAAATAAATATTTTTTTTAAATTATTAAGAAAACAAGTTTGAATCTTTCAGTTTATACCACCCTGAATGCTCCGGATCTCATCTGACTCTTAGTTTATGATAAAGTTTTGTCGTTTTATTTAGAGAGCTAAAATAAAGAATGAGAGGATCTGTCAATTATCTTAAAACTCTAACATCGTTGCTTCCCTTCCTTCCATTATCTTCCTTTGATAGCCTTCCTCCTCAGATCTGACATTCAGAGCATGGAGTAGTAAGAAAATTCACCACGGTACCTGCTTGGAAACCGAAGGCCGTGCTGAAACCCTGAGGTGGTATTGAGAAGCGAATTATCACACATCAATTTCCGGCTCAACAGCACATGTTTTTATGCAGTGCATTTATATAAACCTCACCTTAAGAGGCAAAGAAATTGGGATTATGTGGGTTGGGCCTCCGGAAGAGAAACCAAATGAGCCTGTTCAAAATCCTCAGGTCTGATTTATATGGGAAGCATCTGATGGAAGGGAAAAAAATCAATAACAACAAAACCAGACATTGTGGATGAGAGTAAGATTGGAAATAAATATTTATAACTGTGAGAACTATTCATCTTGATATTTTAGCCCTTAAAACTTATAGCAATACATAAACTACAAACATTAAAAAAAAACTGCTTTTTTATTAACTTCAACACTAATCAGGGAAAATAAAATGCTTGTAAGTTTAAAGTGAAAATGGATTTGGTTTTTGCTGATCATGGCTGGTAGTAAGCAGCTGGCTGGATGTCTCAAATCTCACTTTCAAAAAGCCTATTTTCTATTGGTGATGAGAAATTTGCCCCTTGCTTATACTTATCAGTGGGTGTTCAGTTGTTACAGCAGATTGGAAGTGATTTCGTTCATTTCTTGGGTATTTTCAAAAGCAGGGCAGGATTTCACACTCTGTGGAGTGCTGCTTCACCAAAAGTAAAGAATATTACAGCTCAAGGGAGTGATAATTAAAGCCAATAATAACCTAGAAGTCTCCCTGGATCTGCAATGTTGGGAATAATACTTCACCATTGTATACCTGTCGGGTCGGGGATGTTCTAGCTGGTTCCTGAATGAGGCAGAAACTGTGATTCAAATGGGAAATGCTGAAATCACTACTAAGCTTTCATATGGAGAGTTAATATATGCACATGCATGTTGCAACAAAGAAGGTAGTATATAAAGGTAATATATTATGCAGGAAAAATAACAAAAGGCTATTTCAAGGTATGATGAACCATTTTGTGTACAAGTGAGAAAAAGAAAAAAAAAATATTTATAGTTCCATAGGTGAAATTGGATAAACTTGCAGAGAAGAATGTCTAGTATTTTGTAAATATTGTAGAAATAATGTAATATAACCCATGCTAAATAGATAGTCTGACTCTAGTGGGTATTTACACTTTTTTCCTTTATAGTTTTGTGAAAGTGTTATTAAGAAACAAACCAAGCTCAGCCGGTGTGGATCAGTGGTTTAGCATCATCGACCCATGCACCGAGAGGTCGCCAGTTTGATTCCCAGTCAGGGCACATGCCCAGGTTGTGGGTCCAGTCACCAGTGGGGGGCATGCAGGAAGCAGCCAATCGATGTTCTCTCTCATCGATGTTTCTATCTCTCTCTCCCTCTCCCTTCCTCTCTTTCTAAAATCAATAAAGAAAAAAAAAAATAGAAGCAAACCAAATGAAGTATTTCAAATACAATTCAGAGGAAAGAATAGCATTGTCCAAAGAGTAAGTGGTTAGAGAAGTCATTGTGATGGTTTGGAATGCTTCAATGATAGAAATAAGAGAATGAAAATCTATTCAGAGAGTAACTCTGTATGGGCAACTGATATGTTTTTGACTATCACATACCCAGTCTCATATTTCACACTTTATAAAGAGTGATCAGAAATGTTTCCAGAAGAAAGTACTTTCTTTTACATTGTGCCCTGTGCTTGCAATTACAGTGTGCAAGAGGTGAGGTAGAAGGCGGATGAGTAAACTTATATCACTTTCGCAAGTTGAATTGTAAACTGTCTTGATAATTTCTTTGTCTCTAAAAATGCAGTTTTTGAGGGAAGACTCCTATAGAAATCCTGGTGTTAGAAAAATAGCAACTTATCCAAATATGGTATGTTGTCTAAATGTTATCCTCTGAATGAATTAATATTAGTATAATGGGGTTCAAATTCAGTACCCACCACAAATGCTTGTTCAAACTTGGAAAAGTCACTTAATTTCTTAGCCTCAATTTCTACCACTGTAAATGGACACAATAGTAATGATCATACTTTCCAAATCATAGGGTGATTATAATAATTATATTATTTAGTATACATAAAGTGTTTAAAATAAGGACCTATAATGCTAAGTGTTATGCCCATTGTTAACTTTATAAGGATAGTTTTTATAATTGAGAACCCTCTAAAATAATATATTGCTCAGGCAGTTATGATTCAACATTTCTTCATTTATTTATTAAGTTGCAAAGCCATTTTTGTGTATTCTTTATGTACCAATTGCCATCTTATCCTACTGAGATATTAAGATAAATAAAAATATAGTTCTATCCTTTAATATTGAACTTAAGTCCAGTCTGTCATAACACAGAGAGGGAACTTAAAGGAAATTAAAGAGGATGGAAGTTTATTTCTCTCTTGTGTAACAAGTCTACTTAGCAGATAGATCTGTTCCATGTAGTTATTCAGAAACCAAGTTACATGTTTTTTTATCATCCCCAGCTACACTGTCACAGTTAGGTAGCCACCACATCTGGTTGTAGGTGTTGTGAAGTACAAACAGAGCATGGAAGAGGCTTGAGTGAGGCGTATACTTTCTATCTGCTTACATTCCACCTGTGAAAATTTAATAAACATGGCAAGTCTAATTGCAATGGACACTGGAAATATCGTGTAATAAACTGGCAGCCAAATATCTAACTATTACCAAAGACGATGGGGAAAAGGGATTTTGTTTGACAGCTAGCTGTCTCTAACAAATAATCTGAGACTCACTGTCTCCTGGTGGAAAATGATAATTACAGTGTAGTGTAAAATTGCTAATACAACTATACTGTATACATGTAGTTCATTTAAGCAAGTGAGAAAAAGGTTCCTAAGTAGCTTGTGAAATCTCAGTTTTTCTAAATTTGGTCGTTGGCCTAATAAAGTTTTCACCTGTCTGCAGTGAAGTGAGGAAAATAAAGGTGCTATAATAATCTCTCACAAATCTAAATTATTATAATCAAAAATCTTTTTCTTTTAATTTTGAATTTAGACTCTTCCTATATTTTGCTGTTAAAATTTTCTTTTATGAAATGATGCTGTCAGAGGATGAGTTGTTTGGTTTTGAGTGTCTTCAATTGAACTTTGACCCTCCCCTTTCACCCAAAGTGCAATTGTATGCTGAGCTTCAAACGGTGGGCAGGGATATATAACAGTCTGTGAATGTCTTAGACCTACTCATATTTTCTGTATTATTTACAAAATATTGTGTTTTTGAATATTTAGAAGGAAAAATAAAATGTATTCTCTCAATAATATAAGAAGATAATTTTTGTAAATACATAATATTATCCATTACCCCCATAGAAATATAAAGTAAACACTTGAAAAATTTTTATTTGGCTCTTTAATTAATGAGGAAATCAAGAAGATGTTAAAACTGCCCTGGCTGGCTTGGCTCAGCGGTTAGAGAGACCTGGGTTTGGTTCCCGCTAAGGGCACATATCCCAGGTGCAGTTTGTCCTCGGCCCTAGTTGGGTCGTGCAGGTGGCAGCCCCTCGATGTGTCCCTTTCACACCGATGTCTCTCTCTCTCCTTCCCACTCTATCTGAACAAAATATCAAAAAGTGTCCTCAGGTGAGGATAAAAAATAAATAAATAAATAAGATGTTAAAACCAAATTACAGGAAAATTCAAAGAACTCCCAAGTTTGGGCTATCCCAAAAGCTGAAATAAATTTACAAAACTAGTCAATATCCACAAGACAATAATTAGTTGCATCCCCACAAGATGCAATACAATTTATTTATATTTCTATAGATTAAAATATTTTGCATTATTCATTACTATCATTTCTATAATTTATAGAACTCTAAATAGCTTGAAAAGACAATGAAAAGTGGAGATTACTCAGAAGACTCAGCGCAAGACACTCAGTAATGATTCTCGCCCATTTCCAGGTCATTCACAATTTTTCCTGACAATATTAAAGGGCTCTGATGTTTTTGTTTGTTTGTTTTGTTCATTTTGACATATCTTCCTATGTTTGGCCTACTCAAAATTTAATAATGTTAATTTATTGTGTAAGCATGTGACTCCCTATTTTAAGAGTAATACATATTGTTTAGTACAGTTTTAATATATTTTCACTATAATAACACCAGACAGTATGGTGTAGTAGCTAATCAAAGCAATGCTTGCAAAAAAAAAAAAAAAATGTGATCCATCAACATAATAAAGAATCTGAATGGAAGGGTAATCTGCTTTAGATATTTTTATTGCTTGGGTTTAAGTATCCTGCTTGGGGTTTTGCCTCTCAAAAATGTGCAAATCTCTATTCTCAAGGATGGTATCTCCAGAAGTTCACCCAATGCCAGGAATTATTTGCCTGTCACAAGAAGACAAACCATTGATTAATTCTAACAGCAGAGAACAGAGAAAAAAAAGAAATGAGTGTTTTATGAATATGGCAGTAGGGTGGTAGAGTGGATATAGAGGATTTACTTGGAAAAAAATATGGAGAACTAAGCATTTGGCACATGAAGTTAGACTAGCAATAAAAGCTGTGGAAAAGGATGGGGGGAAGTCTTTGAATAACCTAAGTTTGTTTTCTTATTCTGGTGGTTTTCAAACTTTTTAATCTCAGATCTCTTAACTCTCTTAACAATCATTGTGAACACGGAAGAACTTTAAAAAAAATATATGAGTTATATTTGTTGAAATATATTATATTAGATATGAAAATGAAGAAACATTTACACTATTTATGCATGAATTTATTTTAAAATTAGAAAAAAAACCATTACATGTTAGCTGAAGTAACATTTTCATGAGAAATAACTATTTTTGAATACAAAAATTTATTGATTGACATTATTTTCATAATAATATGAAATTTAAAAAATATATATTTTTGTAATGTCTACCTTACTAAAAGACAGTTGACATCTCATATCTGCTTCTGTATTGTTGTTTGGGTTGACATATATTTAGAAAATCCCACCACAGTGGTTAGGCACTTAGAAACAAGTTGAATCCTAAAAAATGTGTTTGGACGCCCCCTGCTGGGGTCTCTGTGTCTCATTTTTAGACTGGCTGCCCCAGTCCATTTACACTAACACTCTTGTAGAAAACGCTAGCTTCTGTTTTCATCGTCATCTAAAGAGTTTCCTTCCTAATTTACTGAAAAAACATAATTTCTACCTACCTGCACTTGTGTTCATATACTCTTTTCCGTTAGATGAAGTAGCTGAGCTCCTTGATAATTACTGTCAACTTGGTTCCTTTTTCTCACATCTCCTGGCCACTCAAGGGCATTACCTTAGCAATTCTCCTCTTCATACAGGGCATCACCAGTTATTTCCTCGACTACTTCCATCGGCACATATGCATAGTGTAGACTTTACAATATTTAACATGGAATAAAATAATAATTAAGTCTACATTCCTGTCCACTTACTGCTCTTTGTTACCTATTAGGGCAAAACCCACTGCAAAATGCGCTTCTATTTACTACCTCCAATTTCTCTTCTTTTATTCTCATATAAACCCTCTTCAATAAATCATTTTCTGTTACTTTTTTTACAAAACTGCCACTGTTGTCATCAACAGTGACCTCCATTTTGCTAAATTTAATGTTGACTGTCAATAATTTTCTGACTTGACTTGGAAACAGCATTTGAGGGTTGGCCACTTCCAACTCTTCGATCATTTTTTTTTCATTTGAATTTTAGGACTTTCTCCATTTTTCTTTTCTTCTGTACTTGCTTCTTATCCCCAGTCTCTTTGTTGACTCTCCCTATCTATTCTACTTATAAATTTAGTGGGTCTCAAAGCTGAGTCATCAGATTTCTTCTGTTCTGACTTTATTTCCATGCCTCTTATAATATCAAATTTTATCTCTGTTGAATTCAGAGTCGAATAGCCAAATAATAATCCACAAATCTACTTGAATTCCTACTCATTAAAAAAATTTGATATAAAATTATATTAATGATATATCCTCCTCTAATTTATTGTTGCTAATTTTTTTCCATTTTGATAAATGTCACTCTGTCTTCCAGTTATTCAGGCAAAAACTTTAGTTTTAGTTTTAGCTTTTCCCCTTTTATCATACTCCATATCCGATCACCCAGCTAACTTCCCTCCCTCTCTCTCTTTAAGGTTGCTATTCTGGTCTAAAGCACCATTAAATATTCTTAATAATCCATTGGGATTATTTTTTAGCATTCAAACTGATTATCTACCTTCTGTACTTGTCCTCTTACACTCTAGTCTCAAATCAGTAGCTATGAAACTAAGATCATGTTTCTTCTCAGTGAAAAATCCTCTATTTTCTTACCCTATGGAGATAAAAAGCTAAAGTCCTACCAAAATCCACAAGGTGCTGCAAGTTCTATTCCTCCTTTAACTTTTTGGCCTCGTTTCACACCACAGTCACCTTTCCTGTCTCTACTTCCCCCACACTGTCTCCTTGCTGTGCTGAAGTACATATATTGTAAGCTTAAAGAAAACATTTTACATACTTTTCAAATCAATTTTGAAGATACATGCCAACTTCACATTAGCTAGATAATTAGACAGAAATATAAACAAAGTACATCAAAGCATAAAGATACCAGTATCTAACTTTGAAAGAACAGGCATACAGGGCTTAATTTTCCTCGGGTTATATAAAAAGTAAATTCCAATTATATGCTACTTATGAAAGAAACATTTAAGTCTATCTACATCATGAAGTAAGGATGCAAATAAAAATCTACAGTATGACATATTAGAGAAGTTAAAAATATAACAAAAGAAAAAAGTAGTATTATTCTATGTATTAGCTTCCTAGGACATAGCAGCACAGTACCACAAACTAGGTGGCTTAGACAACAGATAGTTATTGTCTCACAGTTTTGAAGGTCAGAAGTCTAAAATCAAGGTGTTGGCAGGGTGACACTACCTGGGAAGTTTCTAGGGAAGGATCTGTGTTAGGTCTCTCTCCTACCTTCTGGTAGCCTTAGCCATTCCTTAGCTTGTAAATGCAGACTTCTCCTTGTATCTCTTCATAAGGCATTATCCCTCTGCATGCACATCTGTTTCCAACTTTTCATTTTTATAAGGACATGAGTCCTATTGAAGTAGGAGTCTATGCCAATGAGTAGAGTCAATGGCCCTATTTCTAAATAAGGTCATTACATGAGTTACTGGTGACTAGGACTTCAACATATGAATTTTGGGGGGACATGATTCAACCCTTAACATCCTATAATACAAAATCAAGTAAGAGATAATATTAAAGGAGAAAATAAATTTGTATTTATAACTGTAATCCATAATGAATATGTGAGTGTTAATTGTGTCAACTAATATAGCTATAACATAAAAAACAATGTATTTTGGCATACAATGAAAAATTCAAAGAAACATAAATCACCTGGGAAATGTTTAGTAAACATCTCTCAATCTATGACAAATTAGGTAATTTATATAGAGAATAACATATAAATAATATAAAAATAAAATTAACTAATAGATATCTAATCAAACTGCTTTGCTATAAATAAAATAAATATTTTATTTTCAGAATCTACTGAACATTTTATAAAGCATATTTAAAAAAAATGTGTTGGAGGACAAATTAATTCTGCAATAATAGATTAGTTATGAATTAATTCACAAATTGTGTTATAAAAAATGACATTGAATTCATGAAGCAAATGATAAATGTTGTTAAAGCAAATACATAATGAAAATATAAATATTAACCAGAAAGTAGATAATGAATATAACAAATATACAAACTACAATAGACTGTCTTAAAATATGCCTAAAAGACAAGAAACAGCAATAAAGTAAATTTGTAAACAAATATTGACTATATTTAAATAATTATTTAAAAATTTCTGCATTTATAATGCAATTAAATTGATTTTGAGTAAATTATAAATATTTTCTCATTATACTCATTTATTGACTTAAAAAATTAAATGTAATGAATGCTTTGAAAAATAACTAAAATTGTCTCTATTTTCAACTTAAAGGGACCAATAATCTTGGAGAAAGTTATTTTTACAGAAGATGATGGACTTAGAGAATACTTTACAGGAGTTTTTTTTTATCCTTTCAAACATAATTACTATGGTACAAGGTGTGAAGAAAATATGAAAAGACATACAGAGATTCATCTGTCTAGCTATACTAATCTTTATACAAAGTTTGAAAAGATAGAACCAAAAATATCAGTGACTAATGTTACATTATTGTAAATGTGGACATTCTAAATAAACTACTAGCAAACTAAAGGCAACAGTACATTTAATATAATTTTGTGTAACTTTGCAGTTAACACAACTTTTTAAAAAAATTTTGCCTGTCCTATATCCTTTACAATTACTTCTGTTAACAGTATTCTGCTTTGTTTTGAAAAATCTTCTTCCTTGCCCTGGCCAGTGTTTCTCAGTCATTAGTGTTGGTCTGCACATGGAAGGGTCTCAGGTTCTATTCCCGGTCAAGAACATGTACCTGGGTTGCAGGTTTGATCCCAGCCTGGTTGGGTTCCTGTGTGAGAGGCAACCAATGGATGTGTCTTTCCCACATCAATGTTTCTCTCTCTCACTCTCCCCTCCCTCCCTCCCTTCCTCCCTCCCTCCCAATCTCTCTAATAATCAATGAAAAATATATTCTCAACAACAAAACTTCTTCTTTATCATGTGCACTTCTTTAAAGTTGTCAACCAGCACTCCCTACTGCTTTGTCACAAGAGTGAGAAAATGAAGAACTCTAGCATATCAGACTATTTTTTTCTTCCTTGCTCACATTTTCAATATGTGCCGATATATCTCTTTTTTTTTGGTAATGAGTCTCTGTTGCATGAAAACAATAAATATATAATATTATAATCCATCATAATCAAATGTGATTTATCTTAGAAATTTAATACATTTTACAAATTATAAATCAGTTATCATAAGGCAATTAAGAAATTGAATGTCACCTCAAGAACCTGAATGTCATCTAATACTGTTTGATAATATTAACAGATAGGAAAAGAAATACAGGATTGCAGTATTTCCTTTAAACTGTATAAAATATGGCCTTTAAATTAAAAGCTAACATGGAACTTCATGATGCACAAAGAGTTATACTCATTAAAACCAGAAGGAAAGCAAAAGATGTCTTTGATTCTAGAATTTGTGGCCAATGCATGAATAAATTAAACAGATATAAGAGAGAAAACTCTTAAAAATGAAAGTCTACAATTATAATTTTCAAATGACATAGTTATATATCTATAAACTCTAGTGGACCAACTGAGAACTATTAGATTTTATAAGAAAGTTTATTAAAAGGTAGATATATAATAAATATAACATCTCTAATCTTTTACATTGTGGATAGTGTCTGTGGGAGGTGGCAGTAGGGCTGTGTGTGTGTGGACAAGCCTTTGCTTTAATATCCAAATAATAGACTTGTAAGAAACCATCAGCCACGTTAAAGGGAGTCCATTCCTCTACCCAGTAGTCCTGGGAATCCGCAAGAATGGTGTCTTCACATATCTCACAGAACTGTCACAGAAGACGGTTCTTTGGATTTTCCATAAATTGTTCCCCAAGCTACTGCAGCTCTTTCCTGCTCTAGTATCCTTCAAATTATTCTCCTAATTCCTCAAATTACAGCTAAAATAGGGCTACCCTGGTTTAACAAATTTTATCAAATGCTTAAGGACAGAATAAAAGAATTACAATCCATATAATGAAATCTGAAAACCAGATAATCAGGTCTAATTTCTCCTCTAGTGCACTGGTTAGAACCCTCCCCATGAGTTCCCTTTCAACTTGGATTTAGGCTGAGCTGTAGTCTCTTTAAAAAATGTTTCTCTGGAGTCCCAGATTCTATGACCTCAACTTCCAGCAGGGTACCTCTGAGAGTTGAGTTCATAGCCCTGTCCAAAACAAAAAATAATGAAGGAAAAGAAATGTACAGCTAATAGTTTTATCAGAGAATGCCTCTGTGTTCTGAATGAAGATCTATTCATTATAAACCAGAATGCATAATAGCTCAATTAGAAGCATCAGTCTTTGGACATAATCCCATATTTAAAACTTTTTTAATTTGCATAACTGAAAGGCTTGCTAGTATGGTCACTATAAAGAAGGGAGAATATACCTCAGAAACAAAGTTAGCTTCTACTTCTCTATTTTTTAAAAAATTGGTTTTTAGAGAGAGAGTAAGGGATAAGTAGAACAAGAGAGAACCATTGATGTGAGAGCAAAACATTGACAGGCTACCTCCTGCACACCCCCTACACAGGCATGTGCCTTGACTGGGATTGTGCCATGTGGTACATGGGGCAATGCACAACCAACTGAGCACCCAGCCAGGGCAGCTTCTGCCTTTGAAGACTTTAAAGCCATGGGAGAAGAAAGTGCAAGTAATTTGAAAATTGCATTTTGCCTTAGTTACTAATTATGTAAGTATTCAGACCTGTTGGGCCTGATTTCAAAATAGTATCCCTCCCATTTAATTAAAATAAAATTTAAAAATAAAATAAAGTAACTGTAATATATATATTTTTTAAAAAGATAAATTATAGCAACTGTCCTCAAATAAACTGCTACCAAATAGCCGTAAAAAGAAATGGGTGGGAACATGTGAATACAATCAGAAACGTTACTGTAAACATAAAAAGAACTTGAATAATTTAAGATATGATTTACGTTTTTTTATTTCTTGTCAAATTTAAGATAATTTCAATAAAAATTTCATATTGACATGGGCAGAATTATATATGTTTAGCTAAAAGAATAAAACTCTACAGGGTTTCCCAAGAAAATGTATATAGGGTGTTTGTAGATTCTATTACATTTGAAAATAAAATGTATTTTAATAAATACTGACTATAATTATTCAAAGTGAGTGTCCATTGTTTTGGACACCCTATATAATAGATTATCTGGTAAAAGTCTAGGCAATTTCAAATTTCAGGATGTTGAAACAGCAGGTGGAAGAGGTAGTCCTGTGAGATATGGACACATTTTAACACTAACTAAATAGCTAAACTAGTCTTGCTATTGGCTTAAGAATGATAAGCAGTTGGGAAGACCACAACTGAATAGAAACACATTTTGGTCTGATATATACATATTTTTCCATAAGTAATTTTGAAACCAATGTATAAGTATATATTTTTTATTTTTAAAATAAATGTATTGAGGAGACAGTGGTTAATAAGATTATATAGGTTTCAAGTGCACATTTGTATAATACATCATCTGTGTATTGCATTGTGTGCCCACCACCCAAAGTCAAATCTTCTTCCCACCGCCTTTATCCCTTACTACCCCCACCTCCCTTCTCTCTGGCAAGCACCATACTGCTGTCTGTGTGTATGAATTTTTGTTTGTCTTGTTTGTTCATTTTAGTTTTTTAGTCTACATGTGAGTGACATTATATGGTTCTTAACATTCTCTGCCTGACTTATTTTGCTTAGCATGATATTCTCGAGATCCATCCACGCTGCTGCTGCTGGTGGTGGAAATGTAAACTGGTACAGTCACTGTGGAAATCAGTATGGAGGCTTCTCAAAAAATTAAAACTAGAACTGTCATATTGATCCAGCAACCCCTCTTCTGAGCATCTACCAAAAATTTTGAAACCATTTATTTGCAAATATATAAATATTTTTTAAAATAATTTGTTTTCATGTCACAGCATGTAAAAAAAAAAAATTCCTGGTAAAGTGTTGATTATGAAATAAAAAAAATTTTAATCAATAAAATGCTAGTACGAAATTGTATTATCAATATAGAGGGGAGAAGACAGGTTTGACTACCTAAACATTTCCGCAAATTTAAAATATAACCATATGAAGAAACAAAAATAACATATACAACCAAATAAAGTGGAAAAGACTAAATAACAAATTAGGGAAATATTTATATTACATATTATAAATAGTTATATTTATAATAAAGAAGTAATATTAAAATAAAATAATTCATATTAAATTTTTAAAAAAGTAAAACTCCAATAGAAACCATGGAAAATGAACAAGTAGAGACAAATTACATACACTCAAGCAGGAAGTAAACATGGCTTTCAAGTATATGGAAGAAAAAAATCAACCTCACTTAAAATCAAAGATTTAAATACATAAGAAGGAAATATTTTTATCTCTCGATAATCTTTCTATATAAAAGTTATTGGTTGGGGTTGAGTGGTTTAGAATGGCCTTGCTCCCATGTATAGTGCTAGGTCAGCTCTCTACTAGGGCAATGGATACAACTGGGCCAGGAGTTCTTCAATGTCTACTAAGCTTATTCCTATGGTGGCATCAGGGTATAGAGAGAACAGAATCATGCAACATCTCTTGAAGCCTGGATTTGGAACAGGCAAATTGTCACTTTTAGAACATTCTAACTGACAAAGCAAGTGCAAAGATGGAGAAGTATTTACATTTTGATGAAAGGAGCTACTAAATCACCTAGCAAATGTGTAGCGCTGAAGAGGGTGAAGACTACAGCCGTTAAGCTCCCAATCCAGCAGACAATAAATAGCAAATTAAGGATTGTGGTATGAATGCGTAATGAAAAGTTATTCTGTTTTTCCATATGCAGAAGGAGGCATAATCAGAATTCAGCTTTTGAGAGTAACATGAGAGCCATAAAAAAATAATTGGAAGTGGGGATAAGCTGAAGGTAGAGAAAACATTGGTGATATTATTAAAATATACATTAAGATGGTAATGAGAACTTGAATTTAGTTTGTATTTAAAAGGAAAAGCTGAGTTGTAAAGGTATAATTGACCAAAGCATGGGACTTGCAAATAAGAAGAGAGAATAAACCAATTCTAAGCTCTTGCACCTTGGAATTTCTTAGACTATTTAAACATGAAAGTCATCCATTTTGAACAAAATGTAATAAGACTGGATTTAATCAAGTAGCATTTGATTTTTTTTCCCCCTTTGGTGTGGGAGAAAGTGGAATTCCTGCTGATCATAATCAGTTAGTGACATAACACTAGAATCCCCTTACAAGGAGCAAGTCCTCCTACAAACTGATATTCACTCCTATTCCCTTCCCTTTGGTGTTTTTCTCTACATAGGAAAATTCATATGTTCATTTAATGAGCTTTTCAATCACTCACTATTCTTCAGGGTATGCTCCTGAAGACTTTCAAAATTAGATTATCCTCTCTAGTATAATCTGTGAACTCACTGATTGAGGAAGAGCCAAAACAGTCAAAATCTATAGATGTTTTTTTCAACTAGAATTTCCCATTTCCTACAATTTATCAATAGCTACTTCTAGAGCCAATTTAACCTGTGTTTAAATCCATACTCTTTTATCCCTGGCCAGTTTTGCTCAGCAGTTAGAGCATCAGCCCACTGACCAGAGAGACCCAGGTTTGGTTCCCACTAAGGGCACGTACCTCAGTTGCAGTTTGTCCCCGGTCCTGGGTGGGGTCATGTGGGTGGCAGCCAGTCAATGGGTCTCTCTCACGTCGATGTTTCTCTCTCTCTCACTTCCTCCCTCCTTTCCCTCCCACTTTCTCTGAAGATAAATGTAAAAATATCCTTGGGTGAGGATAAGAAAAAAAATCTGTACTTTCAGCAAGCACCATCTCTTATCTTTTTAATTATTGATATCATAGTACTAAGGTGACAAATAAATATATTTTTTCTGAATTAATTCATGTTCTTAACAAAATTTATACATATTTTTCTTAAAAAACTCTAAACTGAGTCTTTCTTAAGTATTTGATCATGTGAAAACAGTAACTATCATTTATTGTGTGATTTTTTTTCAAGGATCTTGAGTTGAACTCTGGTTACCCAAAATTCATATCTTGTAGCCCTAACTCCTAGTACCTCATTTGAAATTAGAGTTGTTGCAGAGGTAATTAGCTGAGGTCATTGGAATGGGCTCTAATCCAACATAACTGGTGTCCTAAAACTACAAAGTTTGAATACAGAGACATGCACACAGAGAGGACACTATGTGCAGATGAAGGCAGATGTCTGCAAGCAAATGAATAACAAGGATTACCAGCGAGACAACATAAACTGGGAGAGAAGCATAAGACAGATTCTCACTCATCTGCTTTTAGTAGGGGCTGCTTTAAAGACTACAACATAGAAACCCTGCCTAGTGTCAGTCTGCTGATTTGCAAAATTCAGGCTCAAGACTACAACATCAACTCTTCCCCCGGTCTGCAGCCTGAAGACCTACCCTACAGATTTTGTATGTGCCAGTCCCTACAATTGTGTGAGCCAATTTCATAAAATAAGTATCTCTTCTCTCTAGATAGACAGATAGATATTAGATAGACATGGATAACTATCTCTATATCTACATGCAGAGAGATTCTGTTGGTTTTGTTTCTCCAGAGAACCCCGAGCAAAGGAATTATGCAATAGCCTAATGAGGAAGTTACAATCTCTTTCATTTTATTTTATTTTTGTTTTTTTATCCTCACCTGAGGACATTTTTGCATTTATCTCCAGATAGGGCAGGAGGGAGAGACGGAGGGACAGCGAGAGAGAAACATCGACATGAGAGAGACACATCGCCTGGCTGCCACCCACATGACCCCAACCAGGACTGGGGACAAACTGTAACCAAGGTACGTGCCCTTAGCAGGAACCAAACCTGGGACTCTCTGTCTGCGAACTGACACTCTAACCACTGAGCAAAAACCGCAAGGGCTATCTCTCTCATTTTATATATGATATTACTGATATTTGATAAGTTTGGTAACTTGCCCAAGGTCACACAGCTTGAAGTGACAAAACATTCAAACCCAAGCCTCTGACTCTATAGCTCACTGTCTTAGGTACTGTAATATTTACTAATATTCCAACTCCTGTATAATTTGTTAAAAAAATAAAAATTCAGCTCAGTATATCTGAAGATCTAATAGGCTCTTTTTAATGGTTGATGACTTGGGCAGCATCTTATCTAGCAAATAGAAAGGAGCTCCAAGATGCTATACAAAATAGGCAGAAGATGGGATGTGAGGGTGATCTGGCTGCGACATCTGTCACCCCATTGATCGCCAGGGTTGATTCAGCTGATCTGGCTGGCTAGGCGGTGTCCCCCTCCTCCCTCAACTGATCTATGCACATATGTCCCTCCCGAAGCTGCACATTCAGTCAAAGAGGATGACCTTCCACCCAGAGGAGAGGACCGGTCTTCGGTCAAGGGTATACGAGTAGCTGCGCTCCCCTGCTGGAACCTCCAAACAAGCTCTCAAAATAGGCAGAAGATGGAGGGAAAAGGGAGTTTCAGTAACCATCAAAAACCTCACTTATTTAATATGTCCTTTTCTTTTGATTCAAACTGGCCTCACCCAACACCTTGACTTGCTGGCCTCCTTCTCCTCTGCATGTTCACGTTCTTATTTATTAAGCCCTCAGGACAATGAGGGCCCTGGTCAGTCTTAAACAATCTTAGGAACAACATTTTTGGTCCATTGACCACAGAGGCAGAGTTTCAGTTAAACTAAAGATTACATCTAGACTTCAGTTGTGTTTCAGCTCCAGACCCGGAAAAGTGGTGAAACTAGGTGAAGTTACACTATGGCTAACATCATGACCAAATGCAGCGATCATCTGCCCCCTACCAACAAGTAAAGACAAACAATCAGTAGAGACGACTCTAACCAGGACCCTAACTTCCTTAGTCACCATGATCAATGCTTTTTCTCCTTATTTAACCCATCCCCTGAAAGCCTTCGGGGAGCATTAGCTCATCTGTGGCCTCACATGTGGGACACTTTCTCAACTAATAAATCCTTACTTTCTTTTCTGCAAACTCCTGTTTGCATTTGATTGGGCTATGATGTGCACAGGCAAACAGACCCTTTTACTCTGGTTAGCATTTCAAGCAAAGATTGGAGTATTGCAGGCAAGGTCAACTTCCTTTGGGGAAGGGCTGGGTCTATCAGGTAGATCACCTCACTAGAGCTGACCAGGTCATGTCAGACTGACTGATGAAAGGTCACATTTCTGGAAGAGGCTGAAGCTGCAGTTCAGTCTTGGTTTGCTGTTGTGGGACTTAACACAAGTGACTTCATTTGAGGCCTGTTGTTTCCTCTTAACAAAATTGTTTTCCATTTATTTTTATGTGACTTGAGGGAGGATATTTCCCTGTTATTCTTTTAGTATATTGCTGGAAACTACAATTGCACTTTTTTTTTTTTTCAGAACACATACTTATAATTTCAGTAAAGTGGATATTAAGAAGTAATGACTTGAAAGATATTTCAGATATTTTGGTCAAACAACTAAGATCATTTAAGTTAGTCCTACTGTGAACTCCTACCAGATCCTCACACATGCAAGAAAATGGTACTACAGAGGGTAGGGATTAATCATAACCTGACTTTAGAAATTCTTTAGACTAGTCGTCAATCTTAAGGTGGATCCTCACAACTTTAGCCTCTGTATTTCCTTATTCAACGTGGAAGTCTTTTTTCTTTTATAGATCTAAAAAATATATACTTATGCTCTGAACAGCTTTTAATTAAAATTAAAAGTTACTTCTGCAATACTGTGACTTATAAGAACGATATATATTTGGTCATTCTGTGGTTTTCATTCAGTGTCTGGCTCACAGATCCAAATTCCCTTGGAATTTCCTGAGTGATAAGATCAATGGGAACATCTTTTGTTTTAATATTTGGACTCTTGTCCTCAGTTTCAGAAAATGCTTCAAAGCCATAAAGGTGAAATGGACATCTTGTCATTCATCAAAAGCCTCTTTCCACCACAACTGGGTTTTGTTAATGAAGTGATTTAGAGAGCACCTATGGGGACCAGAAGGCAAAGCAACCATGAATAAAAGGTTGGAAATTCAGCCCCACCCCCTGATTACTAGGAAGAAAAGAGGGGCTAAAGTTTTAATCAGTCACCAGTGACCAATGATTTAACCAAACATGCCTCTGTAATATGGCTTCCAAAAAAATCCAAGAAAAGGGGGTTCAGGGAACTTTCATGTTGGGGAACCAGAGCACTTCCACATACCCCCATTCTGAGCCTCAAACTTCATGAGGATAAAAGCCTTTTTGTTTGAGACCTTGCCCTATGTATCTCTTTATCTGACTATTGACTCATATCCTTTCATTCCTTTGCAGCAAATCAGTAATCTAGTAAGTAAACAGATTTCCTGGGTGCTGTGAGCTATTTTAGAAAATTAATCAAACCCAAGGAAGAGGTAGTAAGAGCTGCCAATTTACAGCCAGTCTATCAGAAGTACAGTTAAAAACCTGGGCTTGCAATTGGTGTCTCAAGTGGAGTGTGGGCCTGTGGAATCTGATGCTACCTCTATGTAAATAGTGTAAAAATTGAGTTGCATTCTCCAACAAGAATTACTTGTTGTGTGGAGAAGCTTATACACAAACACATGCACACAAACACACAAACACACACATTTGTACATTCAGTCTAAGGTTTTCAACTCTGTGAAGTAAACTTTTCAGGTACAGGTGCTGCTGCTGAGAAGCAGACATTTCAGATAACACAAAGTAGGACCAGATAATAACCTCGGTTTTATGTGTATTCATTAAACTTAATTAAAGCCAATTAAAAGACATCAAAATTAATTGCATGTAGAACAAGCTGAACCTTATCCTCCACACCTTTCAAATTTCTTTTGTCATTTATATAATCATACATTTTAGAAAAAAAATTGCCATTGTGAATGTGAAAGCTGACTTCCTGAGATACAAAAGAAAGTGTAAAACCATGATATTAATCTAGTCCCTGCAGGACTTTCAGATTTGACAGATATGGCTTTCAACGTGTCTTCTCAACTACTACTCATGACAACCTTGGAAAGTAATTCAACCTTCTTTGAATCTCCAACTGTATAAAAAAAAGGCAGATACTATACAAAACATGTAAGCTCAAGTGAAAAGGTGGACTGAACAGATGGGGCAAAGCATAGTTTTGCTTATAAGTACACAAAAAACTACAATGGCAGCTAAAATTTTTAAAAAATATATACCTGAGATTCCTGGTTCATGACAAGATGACAAACAAATGCAGTGTGCTGGGGGAGTCTGGGGATGCCAGAGAAGAAATGTAAACATAGAGAATTAAATAATTATAGCAAATAAGTGTGAAAAACTCCTGAGGATAAGATGGCAGGTGTGACCTAGCCCACAAAGTAAACACTAATGCCAGTAGACAGGGTGAGCTTTCATGACTTGGGAGACGAATAGGCAGTCTGGAGTTTTGTTTTTTTCCTGTTTATTTTTCTCCATTTGTTGACTGCCTCCACACCACTGAAGGTCAACAAACAACAGCCACGGGAGAGAGTAACAGTCGAAGGAGGTAACATCAAAATCATGTCAAGGGTTGCTGGGATTCAGAAATGATAAAAACAATTGGAGGCTGATTACCAGGACCCATGCCTCTCTTCTCTTCTCTTCCATCACTGCCTGAGAATTAGGCGAATTCAGTCAAGGGAGATAAAGCATTCTAAGAAGAAAAGCGCTCAGGGAGGTGATACTCTGCTTTATACCCAGAATGCCACAGGAAGAAAGAAGAGAGAAAGGAAAAGAGGACCGGAGCCTTCTGTGTTAGGACAGGGTCAGTGACGGTTTCACTCAGCCACTTGTAGCTGCAAGGATGTCTAAGTCAGTGCGTTTGTTTCCTATTGGCAAGGCCACAGTTATCAAAACCAAATGGCTCAACACAACAAACTTATTCTCTCACAGTTCTGGAGCTAGAGTCCAAAATGAAGGTGTCAACAGGTCACACTGGCTCCAGAGGCTCTAGGAGAGATGCAATTATTTTCTTCTTCCTGCTTCTGGTGATTGTCTGTGTCCCTCAGTTTATGACTGCATCACTCCAATCTTTGCCTTTGTCTTCCTATTGCCTTCTCTCCTTAGTGGGTCAAATCCCTCTCAGCCATCTTCTTATGAGGATGCATATAATAGCATTTAAGGACTACCCTGATAACCCAGGATAATTTTCCTCAAGATCCTTAACTTGATCACATCTGCAAATGCTCTTTTTTATTTTTTTTATCCTCACCCAAGGACATTTTTCCATTTTTTGTTCAGGTAGAATGGGAGGGAGAGAGAGGAACAGAGAGAGAGAGAAACATCGACGTGAAAGGAACACATAGAGTGGCTGCCACCCGCACAACCGACCAGGGCCGGGGAACAAACTGCCACCGAGGTACGTGCCCTTAGCGGGAACCGAACCCGGGTCTCTCAGGACCGCAGGCCGACGCTCTAACCGCTGAGCCAAACCGGCCAGGGCTGCAAATGCTCTTTTTTCCCAAAAAAAGATAACAATAACAGATTCCAGGTTTAGGGACTGATACTTTTGGGGACCATTTTTCAACATATCACAATGAGTACTGACATCCAGACACATTGTTGTGCTAAATAAATCTAGGTTTTTGTCAATAAGAAAGGGGAGGAAAATGAACATTGGGTAAATAGCTAGAAAGTACCAATCACAGGCAGAAGTTATAATATAAATAACATAGACTTGAAAATAAATGGCATAATGAAGAATGAAGGGTTATTATAAACTGGTAAAAGAGAAAATTAAGACTACATGAAAATTAACAGACCTGCTGTTTTTGCTACCTCATATCCTATATGTTATAATCATTTATTTTCTACCTTGGCCTCAGCACTCCCAAGAATGAAAGCTTCTCAAGAGTAGATATTTTCAGATTTTGTTCCATGCTCTGAGCCCAGTGCCGAAAAAAGTGATTGACATACAGTGGGTGCTGAAAACGAATGCTAAAGAAATAGATTGAACAATTATCAGCATGGATGCACTAATTTAGCCAGAACAAGCAACAATTGGAAGAATTATGGATAGAGATAAATCAATGTTCAGGATTTTAAAACACCCACTCCAGAAATGTTAAAGATCAAACAAATAATACATAAGAAAATAAGAAGATATAAATAACACAATAGGTACCCAAAACACACACCTCAAAATCATTGCTTACTGAGGATACAAAATTAATTGTGTCCTAATCTACAAGGTAACAATATTACTTAGTCTAGGTTTTCCAAACAAAATTAAATGGAGGGAGAGTGGGGTGAATAGATGGGACACAGTGGATTTTTAGAACACTAAATACTATGCGGTGTCATATTGTAATAGTGAATATAAGTCATTACATACTTGTCAAAATCCATGGAACCCATGCACTTCCCAAAGAGTGAACTTAAACTATAGATTTAGTTAATAAAAACGGCTCATTAATTTTAATGAATGTACTATACTAATGCAAGATTTAGGAGAAACTTATTTAATAGTAGTGGAGGGTATATGAGAACTCTTGGTACTTTATGCTCATTATTTTTGTAAATTTAAAAGTGCTCTAAATATTGCCCTGGCCAGTTTTGCTCAGCAGTTAGAGCGTCGGCCTGCGGTCCAGAGAGACCCGGGTTCAGTTCCCGCTAAGGGCGCGTACCTCGGTTGCAGTTTGTCCCCGGCCCTGGTTGGTCGTGCGGGTGGCAGCCACTCAATATGTCCCTTTCATGTCGATGTTTCTCTCTCTCTCTTCCTCTCTCTCCCTCCCACTCTGTCTGAACAAAAAATGGAAAAATGTCCTCGGGTAAGGATAAAAAAAATTAATTAAAAATAAAAGTGCTCTAAATTTAAACTCTATTTATAAACTGTGATGGGATTACAATGTATTATATCTACTTTGTCTATAATTAAATAGAATATTCTTAAATATCTTTTTGATTAAAGAGAAATTTGTATGGAAATTTCAAAATAATGAAAACATGATATGCAAAGATTTGTGAATATCAGTTAACTGTTACTTACAAAATAGTGTATAGCTTTAACTAGAAAATAAGAAATAAAGAAAACAATAACCCAACACAAAAAGGTAGAAAAAGATAAAGTAAATACCAAAATAGTAGAAAGATTAAAATCAGATTTTAAAGAAACAAACAAACAAAAAAAAAACAACATCAGTAAACAGTATTAACAAACATCAAATGAAGTAGATACAGTTTTGGAAAATGGCCAATGAGGAGGAGGAAAACGTCAGACCTCTGAATGCAAATAGAAAAATAACTGCAGGTAAAGCAGAGACAAAAATTATAGGATAGCCTTCAACAAATCATCAAACAACAAGTGTTGGCAAGGGTGTGGAGAAAAGGGGACTCTAGTACACTGCTGGTGGAAATGCAGACTGGTGCAGCCACTATGGAAAACAATATGGTGTTACCTCAAAAAATTAAAAATTGAACTTCCATTTGACCCAGTGATCCCACTTCTAGGAATATGCCCTAAGAAGCCTGAAACACCAATCAGAAAGAATATATGTACCCCCACGTTTGTAGCAGCACTATTTACAATAGCTAAGATCTGGAAACAGCCCAAGTGTCCATCAGTAGACGAATGGATCAGAAAGCTGTGGTACATATACACAATGGAGTACTATGCAGCAGTAAGAAAGAAAGATCTCTTATCCTTTAAGATGACATAGAGGGACCTAAGTGAAACAAGCCAAACAAAGAAAAACAACTATCATATGATCTCACTTATCTGTGGAATATAATGAACATAACAGTCTGAGGAATGGGGTAGTCCCAGAGACGTGGAAGTGGGGTACAAACTGACAATCCCCAGAAGAGGGGGTGGTGGGAGAGAGATAAACCACAGATCTTATGTGTATGTACGCATGAACAATGGACATGGACAACAAAGCTGGGGACAAGGGGGGGAGGGAGGGGGAGGGGGAAATCAGTGGGGGGAAAAGGAGAAACATCTGTTAAAAAAATTAATTAATAAAAAAATTATAGGATAAAAATATAAAGTTGTATGTATGAATTTATTTGTATGAACATGTAAACAGCAATTATCAAATAAAATGGATAAATTCATTAAAGAATATAATTTTCCAAAAATGATATTAGAATTAGAAATCCATTAAATATTTAAATAATTGAAAGGTAATCAAAGACCTTTCTCACCCTCTTTTGCAACTTAAAAAAAAAAAAATGCCACCAAGCCTAAGTCGTTTTACAGATGATTTTTGCAAGAATTTCCAGACTGATAATTCCATATAAGAAAACTTATTTTGGAAAATATAAAGAAAGAAAAAAACTTCATAACCTTGGGAGAGGTGGGTGAGGGAGAGAGCGAGAGGCTAATATGTTGATTTAAAACAGGGTCAAAGTATAATTAAAATAACAAAAACAAAACAAAACTTAAAAAAAATTTCTACTTGTAAAATATGGAGGAGAAAATGCCAAATACAAATTGAGCCAAATGAATCTAATAAAGCATTAAAATATATCTTAACATATAATATTAAAAATAAAATACATATTTACATATATAATAATATATATTGTAATTATAAAAATTCAAGAAAACAGAAATAGAACCTATATATCAAACAGAATAGTTTTCTATCTTGTAAAGGACACAGAAGGAGGGATGTGAGGGGAGAATAAAAGAAAGGCCATGAATAAGCTGTCACTGCAACACTCTGTGGAATGAGGTCTATGATTAGCTCATTTCTCTGTACCTAGGTTCTAGTAAAAATTGAACAAGACTAAAAAAGAAAATAAATAAATACACAAACTAATAGCTGAGGTGTCAAAACCAGCACCCGCAAGCAGCAGAGGAGGAGACGGAGGCAAACGAAGGCGGCAGGATGACAAACAAGAAGAAAGAAGAATCTCTGGTCCCTGCAGACAGAAAAATGTCTTAACTAAGAAGCGTCAAAGATCCTCCTGTGTATCTGAATCTCTCTCTCTCTCTCTCTCTCTCTCTCACACACACACACACACTCACCACCCACTTAGGTGAATTGTTTTCAAAATGTGGTCCTAGACTGCATGCATCAACATTATTATTATTATTATAATTATTATTATTATTATTATTATTATTAAGTTTCCATCAACCTGGGAATTTGTGAACTGCAAATCTTGAACTTTACCAGACATCTTCTGAATCAGAACTCTAGAAGGGGAGCCCAGCGATCTGTGTTTTAACAAAGTGCATGCTAATATTTGAGAATCCTCGCTTTAAAGTCTGAAGTTTTAATATAATACAGGGAGTTGAGGCCATAGGCCTTGTGTATATAAGGGACCTTACAGTTGATTATCCAACCTGGGACACTTTTGTATTTAAAAAGAGAATTGGTCAAAATTATCATTTTTATTGTAATAAACTATCAGTGCCAGATTGACTTAAAACTATGGCTAGGAAGAGAGTCCCAGAGAATATTTGGCAATGAGACCATGCATTTATAAAAAAAAAACACACACACACACAAAAAGTTACAGTTGTACTAATTGTGTGATGCAACCACCCCTAGCCTTGAGATGAACTAAAAGCTGGTTGGTCCTGAATCAGGGAACAATGTAAGGCCATTGCAGGACAACTGCAAAATAACATCATCAGGTCACCTTGGCTGTCCAGGGCCAATGTATGTAAAAATGCTCAAGACACAGGTCTTCTGAGTGTGAATTGATAAAAATTGCAAATTACCAGATGACATAACAGTCATAAGAGTGAGCCAAATTGGAACATTCACAAGTGATAGGCTCGTGCTAACACAGCAGTCTGCAAAAGACTTCAGAATATGTGTTTGGAATATTTAAAGTTAAAAATAAAGAACGAAATCCATGACACAAAAAGAGGGTGGTTTGAAAATGACTGCTTTGGACAAAAAACGAGGCTACAGAAAAGGAATAAATTGTAGTTAAAATACAATAGACAATGTAAAATAATTAGATCATGATGATTTTGAGGTTTCTCTTTAGTAATAACTGGTACAAAACCTCCAGGATCCTGAGTATGTAGGATTGTGTGTGCAGGTCAAACATATACTTTTACTAGTATAGTTTAGTTAAATTATAGTAATCACTTATAGTAATATGCCATCTCCCTTCTGAAAAACAAGGGTGAATGTAATTCCAGATTCCAGAAAATATGCAAGACCCAAATGCTGACTATAACATTTAGTTTGGGACATCATTACCAAAGAGAATCACGTATTTTGATGTACAGTTTTTTTATTTCTTGGATTATGCTTTTCCTAAAGAGATACATTTTGAGGAAACTTGCTGAGCTGAAATTCACTATTTGGGAATAGTCGTCACGTTGCCTTTATAAATGGAATAGATGCATTTTGACCTTAGGCCTGTTAGATAAGTGTCTTGGCCCAGCCTGGTCACACCCTTCCTGTGGATCTTCATAGCCTGGAATACTGATGATCAACTTGAGGTGATATAAAGCAAGTTACTCAGCCCCTAGATGTACATCTTACTTCTTCATTTACATTCTATCATCTAGAATAAAGCCTCAAGTTAGAATTTTTCATATTTAATATATGTGATTTTATTTAAAATATTTATTGAATATTTACATATTATACATGAAAATAAAATGGAGAAAGTCACATTACCTCTGCTTAATAACTTCTAGTAAAATATATTCTTCCAGCACCTAAGAAAAATATTTTTCTAAAAAAATGTAACAACTATTAAATGATTTTCCCCCTAGATTTATTTTCTGTCTCATCTGGCTGACAATATTTCCTTCAGTGATTTTAATTAGCCTTTCAGAAGAAAAGTGGCTATGAAGAGTTTTGTATAAAATAAAAGCAGTAACACCTATAGAATAGGTTAGTAGAAAAGACTTAGGTTACATTACTGATTCTCCAAGTCTTTAAGGATCACTTCAAGAGAGAATTGCTAATTAAGCATATCAGTAATTTGCTAATAAAGTGACAGATTGGGTACCTAGGGCTAAATCAGTGAATAAGAATATAATCACATAATTTAAAATTTTCATAAGACATTTTCTGATACTAAAATGATCTTTGTGGCTTTGGCACAAAGCTATTGAGACAAATGATGAAGATTATCTCGAACAAAATAAAAATTGGAATTGTTACCATGCATTAGACTATCATTGCTGTTTATATTTTCTTACTCCTTTCCATTTATATCCTCTCCTCCCACATAATGACTTCACTTTAATTCCTAAATGTACACATTTCTAGCAAGGAGTCTTGCTAAACAGCAACAACAACAGCAAAAGAAAGATGAATTATATTTCCATAGTTCATCTTGATTCATTTGTTCACTTAATGAGTGGAGTTTAAAGGTAATATGAAACATCAAGAAATTGTTCAAAATCTTAATATTTTAGTCCTACTATCAGCTTTTGTTTTCTCTTTTCAAATAAAACTAAAGAATGCCATTTAAGTACCAGCCGTCTTCTGAACATTTAGGTAAAATATAAACTTGTTGCCCAGTAGAATTTCTTAGATTAGGAACACCCCTGTCCCTCTCCCTATTTCTCCCTCCCTCCCTCCTACCTTCCTCCCATTTCTTTCTCATTTCTTTCAATAAGTTATTGGATTCCATTTCCAAATAACAGAAGTTAAATCTATGTAAGATTTTCAGAATATTCTGGTGGAACAAAAAAGGCAGCTGTTTGATCCATTATTACTGAGATGTACCAATCATATGTCTTCTGTTTAGACTCAATCTGTTTTGGGATTGTCTAAATTGGAAATACACACACACACACACTTTTATTTGTTTATGACATATATAAATATATTATATCATAGTATGTATAGAAAATACATATATGAGTTGGTTGGGAAACATACATAAACCTCATAATGTAAAATACATTGTATTCTATGATCATAATATTACTTATATTTTTATTTACATAGTTTACATTTTATCAAATATATTTATATTTTAAAAATAATTCTTCCTTTTTCTGGAGCTGCTCAGCATTTTAAGTTTAAGACTTAAATGAATGTGCTATTTCTGTAATGCACAGTTTTGTAGAAAGGGTAAAATATTATTAGTGTGTTTCTCAGTCTTTCTCCTCTCCTGTTCACTGGGGCTCTGACCTAGTCTGGTTCTCCAAACTTACATGATGAGGACTGTGCAATGGCCAGAGTGAAGTCCGGACTGCTTTCCACTCCAGCACAGCAGAGGGCACAGCATTAAGCTAGAGGACAAATTGGGAAGAGATATGGGAAGGTGGGTTTGACTGTAGTAGCAGGATGAGAGCCTCTCAGCAATTTTCAAAGTCTAGACAATAGAAAAAGACAGATTTTCTAATAGCAATTTCTCTGGGTAATATTCTTGGATGCCCTGTAACATTATTAAGGTATGGTTGCAATGACTGACATTTCTTCAGCTCTAAGAATGGATCACATGGTTATTGTTTGATAAAGTGAAATATTTTAATTCAAGTAGAGTGGTTAGATTACCAGCCTCCCAACACCTGTAAACAGGCCTTGTAAGAGTAACAATATAAATTGAAATACTACATTAAAAACTACTTGCAATACCTCATTAAAAAAAATTCTATAAATATTGTATTAATTGATATTATTTATTGTTTTTTTATTAATTGATATTATTTATGTATTATTTATGTTTTACCATATGATGGCTCTATTAAAATAACTCTCAAGACATCATCAGGTAAGTATGACCCCAGGATGAGATTAATAAGAATGTAGCAAAATTTTGGGTGTGGAGATGAATTTAAAGCAATGAAGATACACTGGGTGATTTCTAATTCTCTCACCTTGTAATTTACATAGTTCTAAAATAAGCATCTTTGTTTTCTTTGGGTATGTTAGTGTAGAAAAGAACAAAAAGAATTTCTTTATTATTTATTGAGTAATTGAGAGAAAGAAAACAGGGAGATTTGTTGGTATTTTGAGGAAGGATCACCAAACCAGGCCTTTTGATTTTGTTGGTGGGAGCACCAGAAAGCTCATTTCTGATTAAATGAAACTTGCTCTCTGGGTCTAAGTACACAGTTTATTCAAATCATTAATGTCCAAACATATCGAAGCCAGATTTAATTTATTTGAGACCAGGTTGAAAATGCCATCACAAAGGTGATTGCATGTGTTTATTTAAATGATAAGGTCCAATTTTAATTACTGAAAAAAATATTTATATTATTGATGTCCTATGCATAGAAATCTCTTATTTTCACTTATTAATTGATAGAATAATATTTATTGTATTTAGAATTATATACCAATTCTCTTGAACTTACAAGTGTTTATTTGTCCACCCTTTTGGCAAAAGAAATCCAACATGCTGAGTTTGATGATTGCTGGGGAGAATTGCCAGTAAACCTCAAGCTGTTCAAACTATTCCTCAACAGCTTTCAGGGTTATCATCACTCGCATGGCATTGAAATAGATCCCAATCCTGTAAACAGTGTTCAAAGCTGATGTCTTGCTCTGGAAATCAGTTCCTGCTACATAAATCTTAGATGCCATAAAATCGCTTGATAGGGGAGGTAAAATTGATAGGCGATTACTACTGAAAGAATGATTGACAGCAAGACAATGCAGAACATCTTGACTGAGAGAAATGTGGCCTAGATGTGCTTTTCTAACCCACCAGAATAAGTTAGAAAATGCTCTTAGCTGAGAGATTTCTCCTAAAATGACTGATTATGACAAAGGGGGGGGGGAATAAGTAGAACTCCATAGATTGAGGGACAACGGTGACCAGAATTTTGCCTTTTATAAGGTAATAATTTTTACACCTGTACATATTTCACAGTGATTAGTGGTGCTTATGAAAAATGTAGGTTCTTCATCCTCACTGTACCCTTAGAGAATTATAACTCAGCATTTTTAAAGTCTCATATAATTATCCTAAATAGCCAAGTTTGAGAACCATACAACTAAAGCATACTTTTAAGGTAGCCCTTAAAATATTTAGCTTCTACCTACCATAAATTCTGTTTTTATCATCTTTATTTCCTCTATACTATTGATTTATATATATATAGAGAGAGCTAGATAGATAGATATATATTACACTATTTAATCTCTAGGACAGATTGAGCAATATCATTTGCTTTTTCTAGTAACTTCAAATATTATCTATTATCTAACAACTGAGATGCAACCTCTTTTGATCAAATTTGGAGTATTTGACAATTCCTCTTTATTGTTTCTTTAAACACTGATTTGTAATATCAGATACTCAGCGTTCCATGATAATTTCAAGTACTTCCAGACAACATGTTGGGACAGCAAGAATGTCAGTTTTACTATTTTTGTCAATAATAACATCCCAGAAGTAAGAGTTGACACAGAGATATTTGAAGTTATCCAGGGATTTGAATTAGAAGGCAAGAACAAACAAATAAAACAACAGCAATAAATTTTTAGTTAAGATTATCTATTGTGCTGGTTAGTGAATATTGGAACAGTGGATCAAAGTGATTAGGATTAATATAAAGGATTATAGAGCTAGGGGCAGGTGGTAGGCTTCAATGATTAGAAACAAATACATGAGGAAACAATGCAAGTTCACTAGAAGAATGAAAACAGCTGAAAATATGGATGGATAAAAATACCAGAGAGTATTATTACCAAGTTTGCTGTAGAAATCTTTCGGAATTGTCCAAAATAAGCCTAAATTGGTGGGTTCCTGCTGTGGTGGAAATAAAGATCATTGGCTTTGAAATGACACAGCATCTGTGAGATAAGAATGTTGAATTATTCATATAATATCTCAGGATGTTAACAAGAGTTTGGGTAAAGGGAGAAATGGTGAAAAAAGAACTAAACTGTTCTTAGAAAAGTGGGAAGTGTGTGGAAGACTGAAAGATGACTGTGACACAAATGGAAAAGGAGGTGTAAAATCATGAGAGGGACTTTGAACAAGGAGACGTTTTTCAATGAGCTAGTGTGATTTTCTAGAATGGGAAGAGGCAATGACAATCATTCATCATTTTGTCCTGGACCCAACAAAGTATGTGTGGAAAGATGAATTCTCATAATGAATGTTTTAATGTGTCAACAAATATAAATTTTTTATTATACATTTAAAACTATACTATATTTTATAACAGAAGAGGGTGGATACACAGATTTTTTTTTTTTTTTTTATCCGTAGGATGAGTTTAAAATCTAGAGGAGACACCTCTGCACTCTAATAATGTATGCACAAGAGACTGGGATAAAAGTAGTTAAAAATATTGATTGTACCCTAAATATGAAACAATTTTGCACCAGAATTCAAAATCACAAATCTACTGTTATAGTGTGGAGAACCCATTTTAAGTTTTTTTTGTTTGTTTTTTGTTGTTGTTGTTGTTGTTTTAGCAATATAGGAGAGTATTTGGCTTCTTAGGCTAGAAGCTGAAAATAAAGGCTATAAATGTATAACTCACATCTGTTATTATTTAATCAAAAATACTAGAGGCATGAGTTGAGGCCAAAGGTAGAGGTAGTATTTTCTTGATAAAAAGTAAAACATCTCATGAGAGGACACCAAGAAAGCAGAGTAGGAGGATGGATGGACTTTCGACTTGACTGATATTTTATGGTATCAGAGAGAAGCTTATTAAGAGAAAAGGATAATGTATATAGAAAATTTGTTTTATACCATTTATAATTTTTTTAATACACACATATATTCTCAAAAATTACTTGCCCTGGCCAGGCAGTTCAGTTGGTTGGAGCATCATCCCATCTATGGGTTGGGTTTCTGGTCAGGGCACATACCTTATCAAATGATCAATGTTTCTCCCTTTTTCTCCCTTCCTCTCTCTCTAAAATCAATGAAAACATATCCTCAGAGGAGGATTTAAAAAAAAATACTTTGTAGGTGTTATTGGACTGGCAAATGTAAAAATTTTTAATTACTAGGACCCTTGAAAGTGGAATCACATCAGGCTTGAATCATCTCTTTCATTAATTACTTCATTTGACATTTAAATAGTCCTGTTATCATTAAAGTCTAGTGGTGGAAACCAATTTGCAAAACCACAGAAACAAATGTAGAATAGTAATTGTGTCAAGCTAATGCTGAAGTAGTGGTGCTTGAGCTGACAATCTAAAGGATGAGAAGAAACTAAGTAAAGAAAGAAGAGACATCAGGTGTGAGCCCCTGTGGCGTGAGGAATTATTGGTGACTCCACAGAATGGGAAGAAGGCCACTGTGACTGGCATAGGGAGTCAGAAGGACCTTAGTGTGAAATGGGGATGAACAAGATGTAGGGGGGCTAACTACACCAGATCTTTTTGGTCATTTGCAAGATATTTAACTTCATATTTGAAAAAAATAAGAAATCATAAATATCACTTAGCAATGGTCTCAATAATTCTACATAACAAATAATCATACCAATCTCAGCAGCAAATAATGCTAAGATTATTTACCTCACAAAACTGTTTCTTGGGCGGGGGAGCTGAGCTTCGTTAAATCTGCTTCTCCTGTCTTTTATTCTTATGTTGGACATGGTCTAGCTTGGGTAAGTTCTTCTTAGGGATGGTGGAGGCACTAGAAGGCAGGTGGAAACCACGAGGAACTGGGCTTGGAACTAGATTGCTCTCACTTCCGACTTCAGCTGTTGGCCAAAGAAAGCCAAATGGCTGGATCGAAAATCAAGGGGTGGGGACATATACTCCTCTACTGGGAAAGAAGCAGTAACAATTATGCATATTAACCTAATGTACCATACTACGAAAAATGTGTGTGTGTGTGGTGTGTGTAAGAGAGAAAGGATAGGGAGAGAGAAGTTAGAAAGAGAAAAGTAACAGGATAAAATTACCTTTTATAAGATTTTGATTCAATATGGAGAAATAGGTGTTATCTATCATCTATCTACCTACCTACCTACCTACCTATCATCTATCTATCTAGGCCTCTAGTATTCCTCACAAGAAACCATTGTTCCTTGGACGTGAGTGGTGAGGTAGTAAAAAAGAAAAGTGTATGAATTTCGAAGATATTTCACAAAGACAATCAACAATAGTTGACAATCAACAATGAACAGTTGATGCTTTGATTACAGGGGTAGAGTGAGAGAAAGTTAGTGAACCTGCTGATAAGCGTTCTGAACTGACAAACTGAACACATGATGACATCATTCATTGGAAAAGAAGCAGCAGAAAAGGAACAAACTTATAGGCACGGATCATGATAAAAAGTTCTGCTTTGGAAATATACAATTGAAAGTGCTTTTGACACATCCCAAAAAAAAGAAATAATAATCAGAGGATTTAACATTAAGATTGGAATCTTAAGGAAGATGTTTCCTGAGGATAAAATTTTGAGTAGCTGAAATTACTGAAGAAGAACATTTAGAAATATTCACAAGCTAGGTCTTCATGAAAGGTCCAGAGAGAGAAAGGTCGGCCTGCGGAGGATCAGAAGGAAAGCCAGGGAACAGGGGTGTCATGCAGCCAAGCAAGGGGTGTACCTCAAAATGGAAGCAAGTAAACAGAGTCACATGCTGCTTTGAGGTTAATTAAAATAAAAATGAAAACGTTTCCATTTGCTATGCTGATTGCTGACATAATGGTCCGATAAAGACAAGTGTGACCGAGATATAGAGTGGTAGGTTTCAGATGAAAAGCATTCTAGCAAAGGTTTCTTTGTTTGCTTTTACTTTAAACGTTATTTCATTTTACTGGGCAAATCACCAGTGCTGCCAACTGTACCCCCAACCCCCAAATAAAAGCCAAAACAACCAAATCTGTGCTTATAGGACAGTGCATCTCATATCTCTGGTTTTTGTCCTTTCCCTTCTAATTTGTTCTAGTGTAAATGTAAATACTCCTCAAACTTTTACTGGAGCTAAAAATAATGTGTGCATATAAAAGGTGCAGAGCAGTGTCTTAGGAGAACATGGCACTCCTCTAAAAGCAATTACAGAAAATAGCATGCCAACAGGAGTGGTTTAAAGTTATGTTGCTGATCTGCGGTGGGATGGCAGGATATTAGATGTCAGTCATGTGAGTGGCAAAAATAATACCCTAATAAAACACAAGCATATGTGAAGTATTAGGCTGAGTTAAAATTATACAGTTTAAGATCTTAGTGTATTAAGAGTGGGGGGTACTACATTTCATTAAGAGATCAATTTTCTGTTTTAAACGTCTCTACCTTACATTATGTCTTAAACAGATTGCCCCCAAACTAATGTTTGGAGTGAGAAATATGTTGAAATCCAAATGAATATGAAATCTTTGTTTTTGACTACAGAGAAGCTACCCTGATCCATTTAATACTAATGACATAAGTGCTGACTACGAGTACCAGAAATGTTCAGTGAAGTAATTTTTATGTTTTTGCATCATTTAGAATCACTTTGAATCTAAGTGTTAGAACAGGGAAACGTGGAGCCGGCCTTTTTCCCAGGAGACCATCATCCAAGTCAACACTCCTCAGGAAATACTAAGTACACTGGCAAATATGCTGACACACACACATCTTTACAATTCTGTTAGAAGTGGATGTATTTGAATGCTCAAAAAAATTGTATGATATAACATGTGGGTAATTCTAAATAATTAGAAAAACCCCGACAAAGCTGTATTTTTACATCCATGACAATAGCGTTGTGTGTTATAAAACATAAATTTGATGCTTTTAAATGATATCCGCTATATAACAGAGCTGTGTTTAAGTAACAAATACATTGTTTTTTTCTTTTTATTAATTGATTTTTGTTACAGATGTATCTCCTTTCCCCCCCACTGATTCCCCCCTCCCCCTCCCTCCCTGCCTTTTCCCCAGATTGTTGTCCATGTCCATTGTTCATGCACACATGCATACAAGTTCTGTTGTTTATCTCTCCCCCACCACCCCCCTCTTTAGGGGATTGTCAGTCTGTACCCCACTTCTGCATCTCTGGGACTACCCCATTCCTCAGACTGTTATGTTTTTCACAAGATAGCCCCAGAACCTACAACTGTGACTATAATAGGTGACAAAGTTGATTGCTGAATAAATAAATTTCATAGAATTATTTCCCAACCAATAGAAAGTAAATCAAGAGACCTCAGGGTTTCACTTCCTATTGATTCTGCTCTGCCTGATGGCAGGTAGAGAATTCTTGGGTCAGAAACACTGACCAGTAATATGCTTAGAGACTAACTCCTTTTCCACTTGATATAGAAAACCTTCAGACAACGTTTCCAAATTAATTCTCAATTTTATATATTAATTTCTTAAAATACTTCAACTATAAAAAATGTGCTTTAGGAGGTACTTAAAGAGTTTAAGCGATTAATTATATGATCTGTTGTGATTTTCTCTTTTGTTGATGTTGTATTTTCACTTGTAGGGTAGAAGAGCACTTGATTCCAATCGTATTCTAACACATGGGTACAATTGTTCATTTTAATACCAAATGTCTTCTTTATGGTGATCATGGGGTTCCCTAATTCTATAATCAATTCTGACACCTGAATACGGAATATCTATAATGTTGTTATATTTATATCATCTTTGGATTTCTCTTCGTTTTTTCCTTAATTTATTTTTCTTTATTGATTTTTAGAGAGAGAGGAAGGGAGAAGTAGAGAGAGTTAGAAACATCGATGAGAGAGAACATCGATTGGCTGGTTTCTGCATGCCCCCCACTGAGATCGAGCCCACAGCCTGGGCATGTGCCCTGTCCAGGAATCAAACCAGTGACCTCTGGTCCATGGGTCCACCCTCAACCACTGAGCCACACCAGCCCAGCTCTTCCATTTTTTCAACCCATGTGTTTTGCACTTGCATCCTAGTAATAAATGACACCTTCAAATTTTTATTATCACACCCAGGAAGTGTTAAAAAAATCTGTCATGTAAAACATAATTCTGATTACACTAGAAGCACCTGAAGCTACTGGAATGTTAATTGAATGTGGTTTAGGGGAAAGTGTCATCTGCCTTACAGCATTCATTTGCATATTAATAACAAAACTTTGTTCAGTAGAAACGTTTCCTGATTAAAGTGCTAACGTAAGAGCTCGCTTAGAGATTATATGATATCAAATTATGAACTGAAATAGTCATAATTTCTGAAGGAAAAGTCTTCTCAGACAAGCTATTTCCATAAAGGAGCAAGGAAACAGATTGAAAGTACTGATACTATGTCTATACACTGAAAGAGTAAAGAAAACAATGTTCTAAGGCATGTTACTGAAAATTACTGGTTCTTCAGCAGGAAAATTTCCCCTAACGTTATTTATAGAACTTTATGGTGGCCGCATGATGATTTCAGTGTTCTTGCAAGGGGGGCTCCCATGTGAGCTTTCATCCGAGGTAGCATGAGGTTAGGGATTCTGGCACATGCCACCCCTGTGTCCAATGACTCGACTGTGACTGTGAAACTCGAATTAGTGATATCAATACTCAGAAATATTTAAACTGCTTCTTATGTCTGGAAACCCTACCCGCCGTATGTCTGAAGCTTACGACAGACTCTTCTAAATTTTATTTCAGAGAACTACATTTCTAATTTCCCTGGTCAACCGTGCTTAGTTTTGATTTTTAAATTTATGTGTAAAATTATGTAGACTGTACTAACTTTTGCAAAAGTTTTCCGCAAGCTATGTTTTCTAAGAAGATACCCTTTTTGAAGAATTCCCATTATTTAATCCTGCTGTGTTAGACTCCGTTTTGCAATTATGTAGCTCTTTGGTTGAATACACACTCATCTCATGAAGATCATAATACTGTATTACTACATTGTGGTTTTGCAATTTGTATTATGAAACATTCCTTATGACTTGACATTCATTCCCTTTTTATATTCATTATTTTATTTTCCTTTTGGGAAAGAAGATAAAGTTTGGACTCAATTTATAATAGTTTACAATTGTAAATATCTGGGCATCAGCATAAACTTGTACCTTGTGGGATTTTAAGTGTCATTTTATTTGTGGCTTAGATTTTTTTTTTTTTTAATTGCGTTCCTTTCCAAACAGGCATGTGTTATAAAAAGTAAGTTTTTACTTTCATCAATTTATAATTAGGTTCTAAAAAAGAAGATAATGCTACTGACCAGCAAGGAGTTATAGCAATGTATTTGCATTTCATCTGTTTTTTCCTTGCTATTCTCACTTGTTACTGGCAGAAATTTTCCAGTTAAGAAGAAGAAATTAAGCCTAGCCAGTGTGGCTAACTGCATTGAGTGTTCTCCCATGGACTGAGAGGTCCCTGTTCAATTCCTAGTCTGGGCACATGCCCAGGTTGTGGGCTCAATCCTTGATGAGGGGGCGTATAGAAGGCAGCCAATTGACATGCCTCTCTCACATCAATGTTTCTCTCTCTCTCTAAAAAAAACAATAAAAACATATTAAAAATAAATAAAAAATTAAAAATAATTTTAAAAAAGGAAGAAATTGAGATCCTTAACTTGACCTCATTGAAGCACTGAGCTGAGAGGTATAGAAATGGAAAACACATGAAGCTTCGCGTCACATTATATTATATTACAATTAGAAATTACATATAACTTCCTGTAGGACAACTCTACCTGAATGCTTCAAAGATAATATATGCATATATTTACTTTCTTCCTCTCTTCCCTGTCTTCTTGAAGAGTACCTAGTCAGAAAGCTGAGATTTATTTAGACTTTAATACCACTGAGGATAAAACCATCCATTTTGCTTCCTTAACATTTCTCCAATTCTTCACTCCTCTCCATCCTCACTGTAATTCTTTGTGTGTGTGTGTGTGTCTATATATATATATATGTATATATATATTTTTTGTTACAGATGTTTCTTCATTTTCCCACATTGACACCCTCCCCCCCTCCCTCCCCGCCCTGTCCCCAGCTTTGTTGTCCATGTCCATTGGTTATGCGTACATGCGTATAAGTTCTGTGGTTTATCTCTTCCTCCCCACCCCCTCCTTACTGTAATTGTTTATTTCAGATCACTGTCACCTCTCTTCCAGACTTCACTAGAAGCCTCATGACGGATTCTGTTTATGATGCATAAATGTGGCCATGACATTTTTCTACTAAGATTGCTTTAGTAACTTCTTTAATTTTCAAGCTGAAGTCTCCCAAAGACTTTGGCATGTAAGAATCTTTTATATCCTAACAACTTTTACCTCCCAGGCTCTCTCTCTTGCAATCCCTTTTTTCACTTCCTCCCTGGTCTCCTTCATTCTTATCCCTGCTTCAAACTATTAGAAAGAGCATTTTAACCCTCTTTGCTACGCCTCTGGGCTTTTGTGCACTTTCTATAAATAGCCATAACATCCCACTGGCTTTTATTGAGTGCTGATGAGGTTGAATCATGATGGTCTTCCACTCAACCTAAACACCCTGAACCCAGAAATGGAGTCTTTTGTTTCCTCTAATTTTGTGCACAGTGCTTAGTATACAGCTCACAATTCAAATGAATTTGTTGAATGAATAATTGAATGAAATAAGTCAGTTTAATTTACAATTTATTTAATTTGCCTTGGTTTTGCTGTTAGGTGGTTTACAAAGCCTTGCAAATAAGCTTATATGCAGCACAATCAATATGTCTGCTTAGTTGACAAAGGACTCTTACTTGAAACTGCTCTATACATGTAGGGAAATCACTTCTACATTATATTCCTTACTGCCATCCAAGCCTAAAACCTCAGAAGTATCTTTGACCCTTATTCTCTTTAATTGTTCATACCCAATAGTTAATGAGTACTTTTTATTTTATCCCTTAAATATCTCTTGGAGGCTTTACTCACGTGTTCTCTTAATTCCTACTGCCACTGTATTAGCTCCTGCTCTCGTGGAAATTGGTATCCTTAAAGAGCTTCCCCTTCTCCCGTCTCAACCCTGTGTAGTCCAAAAAAATAGACTTATTCTCTGTAATATCATTATGATCATAACTGTAAGATAGAAATTAAATATGGTAGAGAGCCCGGCCGGTGTGGTTCCATGGTTAAGCATCGACCCATGTACCAGGAGCTCACCAGTTTGATTCCCCAGCAGGGCACATGCCCAGGTTGTGGGCCCAATCCCCAGTGGGGGCAATGTAGGAGGAAGCCAATGGATGTTCTCTCTCATTGATGTTTCTATGTCTTTCTCTCCCTTCCTCTCTCTCTAAAAAAATAAAGAAAAAAAAAATATGACAGAGAAAATGCTGTATTTATACCAAATCTACTTTGTTTTTCTCTTGGGCACACAGCTAAATTTTATTTCTCAGGTTCCATTACAGTACTGACAGCTAACATTTCAACTGCAATGGATCTTGGACCATAACATGAGTAAATAATGTAATCTTTATTTTGTTAATCTGATAAGATTCTGGAGCTTATCTGTTAAAGGATCTAGATTTACTATTTGCAGAGTCTAATACCTTTGATACCCACAACATCGGGGTTAAGAAGAGGAGTTCTTTAATTACAAATAAGTTGAGGCTCCAAGTTCACTACATATGGGAATTTAAGAAAATAATTTTCTTGCTTTAAATCTGGGTTGTCTCTTCTAGAATATGGTAATAGTCTCACTGGGGTGTTTCGAATCAACCATATAATTAGAATTTAGTAAATACTGGTTATTATTATCTGTAAAACAAAAATAATAGTTCTTACCATGTATAGGGCTTTTTGGATAGATTAATAGGATAATTTGTGAAAACATATTTAATACAGTACTTGACACATTTTATGTGCTTAGGTAAATTAATAGATGTAGCTATTATAATTATTATTATCACTAATAGGAATTGTACCATTCAAAGTCCCAGCTATCCAACAAGATACTGCTAATACAAATGTTATCTATTTTTAGTTTGGAAGAATAAGGAATGCAAAATAGCATTGCCCATTTAAATGTTCAAATAACTCTCTTCTTTCACCCCAGTATTTGGTGAGCAATTAACAAAATGCAAGTTGCTTTTTGGCTGTGGGCCTAGAGGTAGGAGGGAAGTTAGTCCAAATAATGAACAAATTGATAATTGTTACTTCAGTGAATGAAATTTGCTCTGTAGGCTGTATGTCTTCACTATAGTTGGCAGTGGCTTTAAAATCCCAGTCATGTTTGTCTCTTTTTGCAGCTGATGTCTAGGTATCATCTCAAAAAGCTAAGATTTAAGATATAACTATACATGGAGGAAAAGGAAAACATTTGATAATAGACATTGTAAGTGCATATAAGAAGATATTTTAAATCCACTTCAGACTCTGATATTTCTAATTTTATGTGTCAAGAAACTTAAATGCTGTCACAAATACATGATTTTCACTTACAGGTACATTAGAGCATACTAAAAATATAATTGAATTATGAAAAATAGCTATGATTTTAGATGCTGAGAATGAAAATGAAATAGTATAATATTATGCTCTTAGAGTATGTTTAGTTTAGTTAAAATGTGCTGGTATAGATTTAAGCAAATAATAATTGACTGTATTTTAAGACTGAAGGCAAAGCCCAGTTGCTAACTCAAGCACATCATTAACACACTGGTCTAATGTTCATAGGATGTATTATTCATTTCTTTCTATTTGTGCATTTTATATATTGTATTTATTATTGAAGATGCTAGAACTATTTGGGTTAAATAATATATTCTGGTATAACAATAATTTATTAATATTACCCTATAAGCTGATAATTTTCCATCTGTTGTTTTATCATGTTTATTTTCTTCTTTCCTATCCACCTTATTACTTTTGATAATAATGACTAAATACAGAGTTGTTTGCACTCCTTGATTTATAAATGCTATAAATTCTCTTAAGAAAAAATATAATATTAGGTTTCTCAAAAGTTTAGAAATTTATGTCTGCACTTAGTAAATGATTGAGTTGCTAATCAGTATTTACCATTTTGACCAGCAGATCAATACATTAAAGATCTTTAAAACATAAACCTGTCCCTGGCTGGATAGCTCAGTTGGTTAGAGTGTGTCATCCTGATACACCAAGGCTGCCAGTTTGATCTCCGGTCAGGAACAACAAATAGATGTCTCTGTCTCTGTCTCTTTCTCTCTCTCTCTCATCTCCCTTCCTTTCTCTCTCTAAAATCAATAAATTAAAAATAAATTTTAAAAATTAGCAAACTGTAAATCTTATATATAAACTTGTTTGTAAAATTCAATTTATTAAATACTTATTGTAAAGAAGTCTTTCCCCTGGTTACTCTGTTTTTCATTGTGCACTGTTGAATGGGATCATTTCTTACTCCCTCATCTTTGCTGGAGTTTAGTAGAGAGTTTTGACTTCTCTTATTTCTCTCTCCTGGTACTTATGACTATTTTTCTGTGTCTAAGAAATAAAGACTTTCCTCATTTGAAGTCTGTGATTTACACACCTGTCCATCTCCATACAATCTTCTCACTCACATTTATGTTTTCTATCTTCCTCGGGGGGTTATTCCCTCTAAAGAGGTCACAGACATAAATATATTCAGGTGCCGGGTAGGTCATGTTAGTATGTGAGGTGGTAACTGTCATTGAAAGGAAGTGGTGGGGCCTGGATCAAGGATAAAGAGCGTATCCCACCTAAACACATGCAAATGTAAAACTCTGTATTTGCCAAACTAAGCAGGGGTTCTACTGCTAGCTGCTTGCTTGCTAACCTTGGTCATAGGATAAAGTCCAAAATTCTTGGCATGCCCTACACATCTGGTTCTTGCCTCTGACTCAGCCCATCTCCCCATCATTTTGTGACATGCACACAAGACTCCAGTTACTTCCACCTCTCTCCATCCTTTCTATCAGACTTTGTACCTTTTCACAGAGTTATCTCTCTGTCTGCTTCCCCTTTCCTAGGGATCCCTTTCATACTTCTCTAAGACTGCTTGGAAAACTTCTTAACCTTTAAGTCATCCTTCAAGTTATATCTCTTTTGAGAAATATTCACTCAAGTCAAATAAGTGACCCTTAACACAATAGCTGCATAACTATTACAGAATCCATCTTATTTATAAAACTGTAATTATGTATGTATATCTGACATCCCCTGAACAAAATTGCACTTTGCTAGTGAGGAAGAAAAGAATGACTGTTGGTTTCCTTATTGTGTTCTAGTCATCATTATTTAACACTTCTTTGTGGCCTTCACAGCACCTTTGAACACAATATATTTGAATAAATGTGTACAAATCAATGGATTGATATGGAGAAGCAAATG
Organism: Molossus molossus; assembly: GCF_014108415.1. Lineage (NCBI taxonomy): Eukaryota > Metazoa > Chordata > Mammalia > Chiroptera > Molossidae > Molossus > Molossus molossus. The sequence goes on along the minus strand of NW_023425345.1, from coordinate 60,117,711 downwards.
ATGGAAGAACTACAAGAAATTACCAGGACAAATTTAAAAAATGCTGAAGGACAGTTTCACTTTTAGAGTTCATTTAGAGAATATGCAAGCATAAGCTTATCTATAAGGAAATGAATAAATCTCAATCCCTGGGCTGGTATGTGGTAGAAATATTTGTGGATGAATATATTTTTTAGCAACCTCAACTCATGAACAAAAGTAATATTCATGCTGGATCAACTTGGTTGAGACATTCTCTGGACTCTCCCTTCCCCCAGAGAGCTCCATATGTAGCAACACTCCTCAGTAGGGCTACATTTCTAACTGTGGTGTGCAATCATTTATAAGTAAAATCCGAATACTGCTCTTTCACTTTCCTCTCTTATGCTCTTAGGCATGGACTTCCTAGAAAACACACCACAACAAGACCTCTCTCTTTTTTATCACCTACTACTATAAATGGGATTATGACCAACAAGAAAGTGTGTGTATGTTTTATTATTATTATTATTTTATTTCTATTCCCTTGACATCAGTACTCACTGTAAGTTCTCACCAAAAGTTCTGGGCCCTAATTAGATACCACTAAAAAAACCTCCTCCTTTTAGGAGCAGTACTTACCAGGGTTGCATAAGCAGTGAGTCCTGACGTTCACATATAAACACAGGTCTTTTTTTACCATTAATATTTCTAATTATATAAGCTTCAAGTGGAAAATTTTATAATACTTTATCTGTATATTGCATTGTGCACCCAACACCCAAATTCAAGTGTCCTTCTGTCACCATACACTCAACCTCCTCTACCCTCACTACCCGTCCACCCCCCTTTCCCTCTGGTAATCACCATACTGTTGTCTGTGTCTAGGAGTTTTTGTTTTAAACACAGGCATTTTGACACCAAATGGTGTGTGCTTTATAGAAAACAAATAGATGCTAACAGTATTGGAACAAATTGAGTTTTTGAGTATGAATTCCTCCAATCCACCAATTCAATTTTTGCAGAACAACAGAGATAGATCTAGAGGAGAATTTGTCTTACTGGTAGATGTGCTTCACAGTCTTGACTCAGAACTTGTCTTGGAACTTCTTGGCCTCCAGACCTTGCAGGTCATGAATGGTAAAGGCCAGAGATTTGCAGTATTATTGTGGGAGAAGGTACCTTGTTCCTCAATGATGATACTTTTGCTCCCAGTAATGGCATGTCAATGAACATGCAGAGATCATCCACAGGATCAGCTCCAGTGATGAGATGCTGAACTACTGTTTCCTGGTAAAGAAAGTCCACTTGAGAGAGCTCTCTAGAGAGAAGTTTCACAATCTTATAAATATTTGTCTCCATTTGGAAGTCAGATACGAAAGATAGGTAGGGTGACCTCCTAAGGGGCCATGACCATGTTTCTCTATTTCTTTGGGCTCATATAGAAGTCTCAGAAGTCTATCTTGTATCTACATGGTCCAAAATTATCTGTTTACGAGCTTTGTGGCAGGTTCTCATGCAGATTTCATAATTTTTCATGAAGAAAAAAAAAAACACTTTGCTAATTAATATTTATAATATTTTTACAAAAACATGTTTGACGTTTTTTGTACTTGCTTCTCTTTCTCATTCTACCTCAATTTGTGTCTTCCTTTTGTCATTTATAAAAGCATGTTCTACAGCACTGAACAATTGATAAATATCATCTCTTTTCTTTCTACTCTTCATTTTTCTGCTAAAACTCTATGAATGTGTAAGGTACCATTCTACACTGGCACTAGATGTATTTCAGGCTCTGAACATCTTTCCCATTCCTGAGAGATACACAGGAAAATGACAGGGCACTTTCAGAGACCATTATGTGTCTTCGGGAAAAATATCCAGAGATTATCTGTAACTTCTAACAGTGCATTGTCCATAAATATGGGGTGTTCAAAAAGCTATCTCTCTCTATTAGGAGGTATTTAATTTGAATAGTCTCATATATCCTCTTACATAGATGACACTTCTACTCCATCATGAGAGTGATTATTGGGCTGTTATAATAAATATGGTGTTATTTTGTTGAACAATTTCATCATTGCCAATATTGATCTTCTTTGATAGTATAGAAGTATATAATATTAGATATTTGGAAGAGGGAAGGCAATTACATATATATACAATCTTTGACTCTGTTACATTTCCTTCTAAAAAAAAGACAAAAAGTAAGTGTGAGAAGAAACAGAAAACACAGGTGAAAACATGAGGAGAAAACATACTGTGAGACATTTCCAATGTTTAATTAAGTTTGAAAGAATGTTTTAAAAACATAACTCTCACCCTGATTGTGCGGTTCAGTGGTTAGAGCTTTGGCCCACACACCGAAAGGTCATGGGTTTGCTTCCTCATCTCTCTCTCTCCTCCCTCCCTTCCACTCTCTCTAAAAGTCAATGGAAAAAAATATCCTCAGGTAAAAATTAACAAAAATAAAATAACTCTTATTCTATTTAATTCATTAATTAAATATAAGAGATGTTTACTATTTTACTTCTTAAAGATGTTATGAGGGTTAAATTAGACAATTGGAAAGTCGATCAAAGATGCTTTCTTAACCTCTAGAAAAAAAGCACTGTTTCTGATTTATAAAGTTTCAAATATTTTCTTGTCACATAATCTAATATCAAGAAAAATATCTGATTTTATTTTTGTAATTGCAAAAATACCATTACAAAAGACTACATACTTTTGTGAGAATCTATGTTCCACAATGCACTGGTATAAAATATCTTAAGTATCTAAAGGCCATTCCATTTTAGAGGCATGCTCTTATTTATGAAAGCATATAACTATTTAATTTTATTGCTTTTATAAGTATAATTTCATTATAAAGTTGATTGGAAATTATCATGAAGTGAAAATTTGGGAAACATGTTATTATCTCTATGCTCCTGGTGCACATTTGCCACAGGTGAATTCACTGAACATTTTCTGTTCTATTTTTATTTATTATTTTTACACTTTCTCCTGAAAGTGTCATTGAGTTTCATGAGTTAGATTGTTTAGTGGAAGTTCACTGGATACATTCCAAAATCTAATTACTTAGCTTAATTGAAAAACTTTAAGATTTGTACTGGGCGGTATTTTCTTATTCCACAGATAATAGTTTAGTTTTCTCTTCCAAGTCTTCCAGACACGTCCAACAAGTACCTGAGCTGTGACTACCTCCTGGTTATAATTACCAGCAAAATAGAGGAAAATCACAGACTTGCTCTTTCCTGCAGCGCTGATAAAGGAACATCTCAATCTTAGAAAGAAAACAAAAATGTTTTCTGGAATTTGGAACTAACAAATTGTCAAGATAAAGTGAAAGTAAGTTTCCATTTTACTTTAAAACATGTAGCTTGGCTGGTATGGCTCAGGGGTTGAGCACCAACCCCTGTACCAGGAGGTCACTGGTTTGATTCTCACTCAGGGCACATGCCCAGGTTGTGGGCCCAATCCCCAGTGGGGGGCATGCAGGAGGCCGCCAATTGATGTTCTGTCTTATCGATGTTACTATCTCTCTCTCCCTCTCCCTTACTCTCTTTCTCTAAAAATCAATAAAGGAAAAAAAAAAATTAAAACATGTAAGGATTTTTTATGAGGTTTGTTAAGAGTAATTGTTTAAAAATATTTTCTATAAACAACTATGGAATATTGTTATTTGACATTTAATACAACACATGTAAATATATATATTCATTCTCTAAAAGAGAAGGAAGAAAAACAACTTTTCTGGGCATGTGCTTGAAACTTTATATTTACATGAAATGAAACACTAAGATTTCCGGTCAAGATAGTAGAGTAGCTAAGTGCTGTGCTCACTTCTTCTCATGACTAAATCAAAATTACAACTAAATTACAGAACAATTATCATTGAGAACCACCTGAAGACTAGCTTAATAGAATTCCTATAACTAAGGATATAAAGAAGACATGTTAAGACCAATAAGAGGGGCAGAGATACGTAATAGTCACTACGTATGGAAGAATATCTCAGCTGCAGAGGTCCCCTTGAGGAACTATGGGTACTAGCCCCTTACTACGCTCCACAGCCCAAGGTTCCAATGCAGGCAGGAGAAGTCCTCATAACATCTCACTGTAAAAACCAGTGGAGATTGCAGTTGAGTGAGTCAAAGGGCTGGTAAAGTCTAAGACATTCCTCTTAAAGGACCTGCACACAACTTTCTCACTCATGGACTTGCTTTGAGCTCCAGCTCTGAGGCAGCAGTTTGTAAAGCACCAGGAACAGATGAGGAGGAGCTGAATTAACTAGCTACAGGGTGAAGACTGGAGGATCAGACGTCAGGGCACCTCACCCCAGGGGCAGAAGTGCTGGCAGATACCATTGATCCTTTGTTGAGGTCTTCTCCCACCCAGCAAGGAGGTGCAGGCAAGCAACAAATCTGAGCTTTCCATTAATGTGGCTAACACTATTTGCCCTGCCCTGCTAATTCACTGAGATGCTTTCCCATCCAACTTGCATCCGGCCAGAACCTCTTCAACAGACTTTTCCACACAAAGATCTGTCTCAGCTAATGTTGCAAACTTTCCTAAAATCTCTAAAATGTTCACAAACCCTAATAAGCAGCATCTGGCCTCTGCATGTCCCATATCTCTTGCTAAGCAGCCCAAAACCTGACACTTGTGGCAGTCAGCTTTGGTTCACAGCTTAGCTCTCCCAGGAGCCTCCAAGCCCAGCACAGGTGACAACCGCCTGCACATCACTTTGAGCTCCTAGCAGGTGGCCCTGGGCTAGGTGCAGGCAACTGCTGAACTTGGCCTGCAGCAGAGTCCCTCTCAATAGACCCCAGAACCAGCACACCCAGTGGCTAACTTTAGACCACACCAGAGCACCACCCAACCAGCTCCATAAATGATAAAATGGTATACTCAAAGGGAAGACAGCTGCATCAGAGCTCCACTAAGGAAAATTTCAATCTATGGGGTCAGAACCTGCCCAATATTTTGTCTGCTATAGTCACAGCCATTCCTCACAGCCAGTCAGAATGAAGGTAAATCCCTCTCACTGACAGCACAACAGCAGTCAAGGCTCAACTACAACAGAAGCACACACACAATTAACATAGGCCACTCCTGGGACATATGACTCAGGTGCCAGAGAGACTGTACTACTGGGCTCCACAGGAAATATACTACATAGGGCTACTCTTCTAAACCTGGGAGGCATAACCTTTCTATGTAATACATAGAAACAGAAATAGAGAGTCAGCTAAAATGAGAAGACAAAGAAAAATGCTCCAAATTATAAACAGGACAAAACTTCAAAAACAAAAACATGCACACAAAATATGAAATGCACATAAGCACTCTACCCATGCACCAAGAGGTCACTGGTTTGATTCCCAGGCAGTGCTCATGCCCAGATTGTGGGCTTGTTCGTCAGTAGGGGACATGTAGGAGGCAGCTGATTGATGCTTCTCTCTCATCCATGTTTCAATTTCTGTCTCTCTCTCCCTTCCTCTCTCTCTAAAAACCAATAAATCATTAAAAAATAAATAAAGATTCTCAACGAATTTAGGGGAACAGTAGATGAACTTAGTGATAATTTGACAAAGAAATAGGAAACATAAAGAAGGAGACAGAAAATTAGAAAAAGAAGCAGTAATAATGAAGAATACAATAACTGAAATGAAAAATAAATTAGAGGAAATCAGTATTAATTATATGAAGCAGAAGACTGAATCAGCAATTAGGAAGAAAAGATGGTGGAAAATACCCAATCAGAACAGCAAAATATAATAACAATAAAATACCAAACATATCAATGTTCACATCATAGGGGTACCAGAAGAAAAACAGAAGGAGCAGAAAATTGAAAACCTATTTGAAGAAATAATGACAGAAAAATTCCCTGACTTAGTGAAGGAAATAGACAAAACAGTCAGAAAGTACAGAGAGTCCAAACCAGATGATCCCCAAGGGACCCACAGCAAGACACACCATACTTAAAATGGTTAAAGAAAGACAGAATCTCAAAAGCAGTAGGAGAAAAGCAGTTAGTTACCTACAAGGGAGCTACCAAAAAACTGTCAGCTAATTTCTCAAAAGAAACTTTGTAGACCAGAAGGGATTGACATGAAACATTTCAAGTGATAAAAAGGAAGTACCTACAACCAAGACTACTCTACCCAGCTAGGCTATCTTTTAGAATCACAGGACAGATAAAGAGCTTCTCAGACAAGAAAAAGCTAGAAAAGTTTATCCCACCAAACCAGTATTATAAGAAATGTTAAAGGGGATTTTTTTAAGGAAATAATAATAATAATGAAATGATAATAAAACTGCATACCTATCAATAACTACTTTAGAAAGTGAAGGGATTAAATAATCCAGGTAAGAGAAATAGGGTGGCTGAGTGGATAAAAATACAAAATCCATACATATTGAAAGAGACTCACTTCAGATTGAAAGACACACAGACTGAAAGTTAAAAAATGAAAAAAATATATTTTATGCAAATTGAAATGTAAAAAAATTGGCCTATTAATACTTATATGAAATAAAGTGGACTTTAAAACACATTATAATAGGAGAAAATTAAGTTATTTTATAATGATAAAAGGATAAATAAAACAAGAGGATATAATCCTTATAAACATGTATGCACCCAATGTAGGAGTATGCAAATATATAAAGCAAATATTGACAAAAATAAAGAAAGATATCAATATTAATAAAGTCAAAGTGGGGACTATAACACTTCATTAACATCAACAATAAGAAAATCAACAAAGATACAGCAACCCTAAATGAGACATTAGACCAGATGGATTTAATTAATATTTTTAGAACATTTCACCCCAAGGCAGCAAAATATAAATTCTTTTCAAGTGTATATGGAACTTTTTCCAGGATAGACTACATGTAAAGCCACAGAACATGTTTAAAACAAATTTTAAATATGTTTTTATTTATTTTTTTGAGAGAGAGATAGAAACATCAATGTGAGGGAGAAACACATGCCTCCAGCACGCCTCCTACTGGGGATCGAGCCCACAACCCAGGCATGTGCTCTGACTGGGAATTGAACTAGGACCTCTCAGTCCATGGGCTGATGCTCAATCCACTAAGCCACACTGGCTGGGCAAGTTTCAACAAATTTTAAAAAATTGAAATCATGCCAAGAATCCTCTTACATCACAAAGGTATGAAAATAAAAAACACTTACAAGAATGAAACTTTAAAAAAAAATCACAAAAACATGGATGCTAAATAAAATGCTACTATTCAATGTATGAGTTAAAAATGAAATGAAAGAAGAAATCAAAAGGTATCTTGACAAATAAAAATGAAAACACAACAATGCAAAATCAATAGGACATAGCAAAGCTGTTCTAAGAGGAACAGTTATAGCAATACAGTCAATATCGAGAAACAAACAACAACAAACGTCAAATAAATAATCTATCCTCACACAGAAAAGAACTAGAAAAAGAACAAACAAAGCCCAAAGTGAGTATAAGGAAGGACATAGTAAAGATCAGAATGAAAATAAACAACTTTATTTATAAGAGTATAAGAAAACAATATATAAGGTCAATGAAACCAAGAGCTGGTTCATTGAAAAGATAAATGTGATGGATACATGTTGAACCAGACTTATTAAGAAATAAAGAGAGAGGACCCAAATGAATAAAATCAGATACGAAAGAGGAGAAATGACAACTGACACTATAGAAATACAAAGGGTGATAAGGAAATGTTATGAACAATTATATGCTAACAAATTGGACAACCTGGAAGAAACAAATTAATTTATAGAAACATACAATCTTCCAAGACTGAATAAAGAAGAGACAGAAAATCTGAATAGACCAATAACTAATAATGAACACAAATCAGTAAATTAAAAAAATATATATTAAAAACCCAACAGACAGAAGTCCTGGACTAAATGGCTTCACAGGTAAATTTTATCAAATATTTAAAAAATTAACACCTATCCTTTACACACTATTACAGAAAATTCAAGGAGAGAAAAAGCTCCCAAGCTCATTTTATAAGGATAACATTACCCTGATTCCAAAACCAAACAAAGACATTACAATAGAAGAAAAATATAGGTCAATGTCCATGATGAACATAGATGCAAAAATCTTCAGCAAAATATTAGCAAATCAAATTCAGCAACACATTTAAAAATATCATACACTGTAATCAAGTGGGATTTATTTCTGGGATGCAAAATTGTTTGATAACCAAAATTAATTTTTGCAATATACTGCATAAACAAAAATGAAGAATAAACATTATATGATGATATCAGTAGATGCAGTAAAAGCATTTGAGAAAATCCAGCACCTATTTATAATAAAAACTCCCAGGAAAGTGGGAAGCGGGAGAACATACCTCAACATAGTAAAGGCTGTGCATGACAAACTTACAGCTAATATAATACATAATGGGGAAAAGCTAAAAGCATTTTTCTTAAGATCAGGAATAAGACTGGGATGTCCACTTTCACCACTTTTATTTAACATAGTATTGGAAGTGCTAGCCACAGCAATCAGACAAGAAAAAGAAATAGAAGGCTTCCAAATTGAAAAGAAAGAAGTAACACTGTCATTATTTGCAGATGACATAATATTGTATATAGAGAATCCAAAAGACTTCACCAAAATACTATTAGAATTGATTAACAAAATTCAATAAATCAGTAGATACAACATTAATATTTAAAAACTGGTTCTATTTTTATATATCAATAACAGACTATTAGAAAGATAAATTAATAAAAAATCCATTTGCAGTTGCATCAGAAAAGTTAAATAAAATGCCTAGGAATAAATTTAACCAAGAACATAAACATATGTATTTGAAAAATTATTATAAGACATGGAAAAAAGAAATAGAAGAAAATATTAATAAATTAAAGCATATTCTTTACTCAGGAATAGAAAGAATTAACATAGTTAAATGGCTATACTACCCAAAATAATCTATAGATTCAAAGAAACCCCTATCAAAATACCAGTGGCATTTTTCACAGAACTACAACAAATAATTCTGAAGTTCATATAAAACCACAAAAAGACCTCAAATAGCCATAGCAATCTTGAGAAAGAACAAATTTGGATATATTATGCTAGCTGTTATCAAACAATACTACAAGGTTGTAGTAATCAAAATAGCATGGCATTGGTATAAAAATAAACACATAGATCAATGGAATAGAATAGAGAGCCCAGAAATAAACCCATGCCTGTATGGTTAATTAATACATGATAAAGTAGGCAAGAATATACAATGGGGTAAAGACAGACTTTTTAATAAATGATGCTGGGAACACTGGACAAATACATACAAAAAATAAAACTAGATCATTTTCTTATACCATATACAAAAATTAACTCTAAATGGATTAAAGACAAATATAGGACCAGAAATATTAAAATTCTTTGAAGAAAATAAAAGCAGCAAACTCTGACATTGTTCTTAGTAATATTGTTTTGGATATTTTTCCATGGGCAAGAGAGAGAAAAAAAAGAGAAGAAACAAATAGGACTACATCTAACTAAAAAGATTTTGCACAGCAAAGAAAACCCTAAACAAAACAAAAAACCTACTGAATGGGAGAGAAAAGTAGATATTTGCCAATGATGTATTTGTGAAGGGATTAATATCTAAATATATAAGAAATTCAAAAATTAACACCAAAAACAAACAAGCAATCCAATTAAAAAATGGGCAGAAAACCTGAATAGACATTTCTCCAAGGAGGACATATAGATAGTCAATAGATATATGAAAAGATGTTCATTATCATTCGTCATCAGGGAAGTGAAAATTAAAACCACAATGAGATATCATCTCACACATGTCAGAATGGCATCAATAAATCAATAATCAACAAGTGTTGGCATGGATATGAGGAAAAGGAACTCTTATGCACTGTTTGTGAGATATTAAATTGATGTAGTCACTATAGAAAACAGCATGGAGAGTCCTCTAAAAGTAAAAATAGAACTACCTTTTGACCCAGCAATTCCACTTCTGGGTATTTATCCAAAGGTGTTTAAAACACTAATTCAAAAAGACACATACACCTCTATGTCCATTGCAGTAGCCAATATATGGATGCAACCTAAATGTTTATTGATAGATAAATGTGTGTGTGTGTGTGTGTGTGTGTGTGTGTGTGTGTGTATATATATTATATCAAAGTTCATGTTCCCTATGCTGTTCTTTTCATTACATTATAGCAAAACTGTCAAACTATTAGCTATTCAATAACATGGTTTAATGTGTCCTTAAACTGATGTTGGGAGGGTTTATGTATTTCCCAACTACTACACCAAGGAGAATTTGGGAGAAATCTTATCAGACATAATAAACTGTTCATTTGTTGGATATTTGAAAAAACATACAAAATATGTACATAAATTAAATGTCTAATTAAAAAGAAATTTATAAACGACCATTAATGTTTGCAAGTCCAAGCCCCTTTTGCTAAGTAAGGTCAAAAAATGCTTTATGATCTATTTTTGCATAAACTACATGCATAACACCATGTGGGAAATTAATATATCTGCTTCTTAGAAATGAAATAAGAGAATTAAGAATACATGAGAAGTAATTTAAATGTATAGTCCTTTTAAAACCTTGTGATTTTTTTTGCCATCCAGTTTGGCTCAGCGGTTGGAGCATCGGCCTGCGGACCAGAGAGTCCCGGGTTCGGTTTCCACTAGGAGTACATACCAAAAAAAAATAAAAATTAAAATTAAAAGAAAAATTTGTGATTTACCCCTAATATTTTTGGTTGTCTTACCCACACCAAATATGGTAGCATAATTTTTTAGCAACTACTTTGTTTAGAGTTTTTGAAGCCATTTGTTTTAATTTAACAGGAGCATTTATTTACAGTTATTTTGAATGGCTTAATTTTATTGGTTTATTTTATATTTTAGTAATTACATAATATAATAACAAGGCAATTTGTATAAAATAAATGTTGAAAGAAAAAACTAATTGAAATCAACTGGCAGTGTTTAGGTCCGGGTTCTTTGTCTCACAAAATCAAAGAATGAATTCATGGACAAAAGAGCAAGTGAAAGTAAAGTTTTATTTGAACGATAGATAGACTCCCCACAGTGAGGAGGGAACCCAAGTGGGTTGCCAGTGAGGCTCTTTTGTCTAGGGGTAGATATATACCTTGCTAGTCTCTGATTGGTCCTTTTAAGGATTTCTGCCTTAGTAACATCCATACATTTTAAAGCTCATGATTCCCACCTGACTGGATTTAGCCCTAGGTCATCTAGCTCTAAATTCATATTACCCTTCTGGAAAAAACATATGTGGGCATCACTGATATTAAAAAAACTTGTCTTATCGGGTGAATTGAGGCAGATTTGATTAGCAAATATATATATTGTCCCATAACATTCCCTAGTTGGAAGTGGACAGGTTCTGATTTAAAAGTAGACATTGACTAACTTATTCCTGACATTTGTACAGAAGTTTTACTCCCAGGGAAGAGACAATTTAGTTGGGTATGGTTAAGAACAAATAATATAGCCCTAGGTATCTATAGGGGCCTTAGTGGCTTTCTTTTCTATGATAATTTCAGTTTCTCCCAGACTATTAGTGAGGAGGTGGGAAACACCCTTGAAGGAAACCTATGCTTGCTTTTGGTTTCTCCCCCAAATCTAATTTTGGTTTCCTATAATCTTTTGAAGGTAATCTGGCTTTCTGCAATAGAAACACTATAGTTTTACATCAGAACTCATTAGCAATCCTGCTGCCTTGCTCCCAGAAACCAGTAGGTATATTAATTGAAATAGGGCAACATCGCCAGCTCTATATTCTTTGACAGTAAATAAAATTCATTTGCAAACCCATCAGGGTCCCAGAAAAAGAAACTATACAATTAATTGCTGTTCCTCTCTTGCCTGAAACCAGCCTTTCTGGGATATTTTTTATGTAATTGACCTGGGTTCTCTTGAGGAGCTTCTAATTTGCATTTCCATAAATGGGGGCAGGGAGTTTTTGGCCTTGGAGGCACAATTTCCTATGTTGACTTTAGTTTTATTTTGAGATCTGTATAGTCCAAATAAACCTCCAGATATACTATTTAGTGGGTTGAGTTGTGCTGCCTGTGTGCTGAGTTCAAACTTCCCCACAGTGTCTCAGCCTTCTCTTCCCATGGTTCCCTCTCCTACTGTCCATAACCTGCTTCTATCTCCTTCTAATGACTCTTGATAAACATGCAAATTGAATTTTCAGACAAAAAAAAAAGCAAAAGTTACAAAGTCTATGAGGGTGTTAACCATAAGCATTCAGTTTACCATGATTTTTAATTACTGTACTTTATAGGGGACATGATGTGTCAGTTAATCTAATGAATTAGTTAACTGGAGGTAAATTAACTAAAATATATAGACTACAACAATATAAAACATTTAGCCTATTAGACAAAAGCATTTTTAGTCATTAATTCTACTCTCTATATTTAGTATTAGTGCTAATAGGTATGCAACTAATATATACATTAGATTATAATAAATGCAATAGTTGAAATAAAGCAATTAGCATATGTTGAACATCTTCTTTACATCAGTATTTTTTAGACATTATTTAATTTTATACTTGCAAAGTATACTATAGTTTGCCTGTGACCAAAAGAAAGTTCAGAAAGAAAATTATTTATCAAAAGTCATAGAGCTAGAAAGTTCAGAATTGGAGTATACATTTGTCTTTGCACTAAAGGCACTGAAATTTCAACTAGAGTTATCTAATACTTTGTCTGAGTTTCTGCAGGTGATCACTTTACAGTGATAAGAATGAATAACAATGTATTTGCTTGATGGAAATTGCTTTTTGGATTAAAATAATAAATTATACAAGTTAAAGCAAATATGATAATTTTAGACAGTGATGTATGTATAGGAAAACAATTACAGTTCAATATGATAGGTTTAGAACAGAAAAGAAAATATTACATAAGGTAGATTTTTAGAATTTAAAATGTTAAAAATAATTTTAAAAGTTTATAATATTGAAATCTTTGTTTTGGAAATATTATTAGGGTTATTAATAACTAACAAAAAGCTCACTACTTAAATGCATTTAATATATATTACTTATCAGTTAATGATTATAAAATGAATGTCTTTATACTTCTTAATGTGGTATAATCAAATAAGCAGTATTCTAATTTGTGACAAAGTTGACAGCTATATTTTCTCATATAAACACTTAAGATTAATGATTTCAAAGTAAGGTTATGATTCAAGTAATTTTAGTTATTTGAAAGATGTTTTAATGAATAACTAGGAAATTAAGAGTTGAAAATATTAGTAACCACCTTTTTTAAGGTAGTATATGGAACTTAAAATATTTCTTCTAGTGTCAGGCATTGTCTTTATTTATATCATGGAACACTAATTCTGAAAATTTTGACTATTACTGTGAAAAATTATAATAAAAATTATAATTGTGCAAATAAATCCTGAATTTAATTCCATAATAACTGAAAAGAGGTAAGAGATTAATAACATCAATACAGCAATTTATTTTTTCTATGCTGAATGTCTTTGTAAGATCTAGTTTATAATCTATTTATTAGAGAATTACATACTAGTAAGTTCAAAATGTATCTTGATTGCCATTAAGAAATTCTATTTATTATTATTCAGAATAACACAATATATTCACGTAACAGTGTTCCAAGAATTAGTAACAGAGTTTAAGATTATTGATATCTACTATGCTAGTCTGATACAAACGGAGGTTTATTTATGGCAAAAGATCTGCTATATACTGAGTTGAGGTGTGCTGAGCTCCAGGTCATCTTAAGCTTCTGTCACAGGCAGGGAACAGAGTCAATGGGGAGGCTGGGAATTGGCTTCTGGAATGAGACAGAAGGACAGGGCAGAAAAGAGAGCAGAACAGTGATGCTTATTGTTGGTGCTGGTTTTGCTGCCACTGCTCCTGGTAACTCTGGCCTTTTATTTCCAAAATACTGGAGTTTTAGATCTCTTTTTCTACTGTTAATGGAAAAACATCAATACCTTTTCTGTCTCAGATTTTTTTTTCAAAAGTCTTACATTGACTCAGCACCTTCAGAATCCAACCTGAATTCCACATCCCATGGAATTTCCTCAGGTTAGAGAAATATAATTATTTTTGAGTTGTAAGACTTTCCTTTTAGTGTTTGTTTTCAACATTACTCCTGGTGAGTGCAAGAATCTAGACTTAGGAGCTAGAGACAAAGCAGAGGGGAGAGTGGAAAGCATTAGGAGAAATGGCTTCTCTTTTCCAGGTAACTCCCATTGGCCAAGGTTGTCACAGAATCTTCAATCCAGTAGAATAATGTTTCCAATAAGGAAGATAACTTGATTTGGGTTTGAGTATTCTCTGAGTCTCTCTAATCTCATATATATATGCCTTTTCCAATTATCAGTGTTCAAGTCCTTCTTCACAAATGCCTTACATTTCACAACGTAATTTCAAAACAATATATCACGTAACTGACACTGATGTGGTTGTGTTTGTACTTCAGTTCTGTCCAACTCCTAAATCCATGGTCTCTCATCTCACCTCCTCCATCACTGGCTAGATTTCTTGATTTTATGAAGCTGGGGAATGATTTACTTGTATAATCTGACAACTTCCAGGAGCAAATATTAGCTTCTTTTACTGACAATCCTTGGGTATTTATAAAAGGAACCTAGGAGAGGCTTATCTTTCAATCTTTACACTGAGCTGAGAATTTAGAAATCTGACCTTGTCATTCTCTTTCTTATTATATGTGATACAAATGATCAGTTTATTTTCCTCATGCTCTTTGTACTGGTTTATGGCAGTTGCCACTCAGACCCCAAATACTATTTTCAGTGGGCACTTTTTTTCAGGTGACCAGAGAAATAGATTAGATAGTTCTTCCTCACTGTATGCTGTGAAATCGCAAATCTATCTTTTAATGCTAACTGATGTTCACTGTCTTCAGTCCCAAATATGCCCAAGAACAAAACCCAGATTTCTCTATTTCCCTTTAGGTCTCTTCTTAGAAGCCATTCCATTTTTATACTGGTCATGGTTTTCAGTCACAAATAAGAGAAATAAATTAAGCAGGGAAGGACTTTTTTTGGAAGGGTTTCAGGTGAACTATAGATAGAATGAATAGGAAAGTTAGAGAAACAAGCTTGAGGAACATCCAAGGCAGGCCAGGCACAGCCAGTATGGTACCACAGGGACCGTGTGCAGGCGGTGGAGCTGTGAGCCAGCTGGACCTCGGCCATTGCCTCTGGCACTGCTGCCCATGCAACGCCAGCCTTTCTCATATTCCGTGCACGTCTCACAATTCCACGACATTCTGTATGCCTTGCAAGTTTACTTCAAGCACGCACCCTTGTTAATTATAAAAGATACCAGGTAATCATGGTTTGCTATTACTATGTGCCAGACATTTGCTAGCTTTTAATATTTATATCTAATCTAAATATTATAACTAAGGTTGAATTGTCCTCATTTTAAACATAAAATTTGACTCAGAATTTAAGTAATTTCAAAATGATATATCACGTAACTGACACTGATGTGGCTGTGTTTGTACTTCAGTTCTGTCCAACTCCTAAATCCACGGTCTCTCATCTCACCTCCTCCATCACTGCTAGATTTCCTGGTTTATTTTATTTTATTTATTTATTTATTTATTTATTTATTTATTTATTTTTATTTTTTGTTTTTTTTTGGAAGTAAACTGGCTTTCCTGGTCTTTTTGTACTACACCTCAAGACAAATGCTCGTGCTTGCTCTCTCTCCAGACCAGCTCTGCTTGGGTCTACTGCTGCCTGTCAGGAATGATACTGTATTGCCTCCCGTGTGCAAATATTCCAGAAAAATCTACTTTAAAAGTAAGCAATAGGGGTCAAAAGGAATGTGTATTACGGGAATTATATGATGCCCAAATAATTTTTTTGATTGCCTGGTACAGTGCCAGGAAAGATGGCTGGGTTTTACTATTTTCCTTGCTTTCTAGCTGGGAAATACTGTGGGCTATAAATAAATGTTACTTTGGTCCGATGGAAAAATTGTTAAATTAGTAGGATAAAGAAAAATATAAAGGCTTGAATATTTGCAAAACTAGAACCTAAGAACAACTTTTACACAAAGTAAAACAAGCTCAGAACTTGTAAGTGACCATGTAGCATAATGAAAACACAGGTGGTGGTCAAATGTACAATGGCCCACAGTCAAGGCAATGAACTCAGCTCTAAGGTTATAGACTTCATCTGTCTCAAAGGTTTACAACTCTATTTTGTGGAAGTGTAATTTAAGTGAGACAGAGATGAAATAGAGAAACAAAGAAAAGGAACAGTGAAGAAGAAAAGTTCAATCTTGCTCTTGTTTTTAAAAATAAACTATTTACCCTTCTGAATCATTACCATTTTAGTGTACTTCAAAGTACCTGCTTTTGAAATGGACTCTCTGATCATTTTTAGATCTGTACAAATATTATTAGATAAAGAGCATAGTGGCTATGTAAGTAAGATCATGTACTATTTGTATTTATACAGACTTAATTTTGAGTTCTGCCTCTACCGACTAGCTGAATGATTCTGGGCAGTTTTAAACTCTTAGTTTCTGCATTATGACATTGGGTTGTTAAAAAGATGAAATAAGAGAATGCATGCAAAACACTTACATTGGTATACCGCATAATGTTACAGCTTTCAAATAAAAGTTAGCTGTCATCATGTTCATCGTAGTTGTATTATGAAAATGAATAAATTAACCATTTTAAGCCAACTGCCAACATCATAATTTAATGACAAATTGCTAAAGCAGTAGCTAAAACCAGGATAGGTTCTGTCTTCATTCTCATTTATAGATTTGAAGTATGAAACAAAAATAAAAGTGTTAATTCTTACAATGAGTAAAAGTATCATTATTAAAAAAGAATAAAAGTATATACCTAGAAATACGAGAAGCAAAAAGAATCAGATACTTGTATAAAGTAACAATATATATACTAAATAAATAAAAATCCAAATTTTTATTTATTAGTTTTGGAAATTCAGTCCTTAATTTTAAAAATTAATTTATTTTTTAATTTGATTAGACTTCTAATAGATTAATTTTGAGAGTAAATTAGTAGCTCATGGGGAGAGGCAACTCTTAGAAAAGCAGTCTCTTCAGGAGTAATTTTGCTTTATGTATATTGTTTAGTTTTCTTTTCACAATAATAATTGTGAATTTATAACTCTTTTTGGTACTCTGAGAGGAGAAAAAAATTTTTTTAAATGTGTATACTCATTATTCTCTAGTTCCTCTTCTACTTAGCTCTTTGACTGATTCAAGTCAAGCTTTTGCTTGCATTGCTCTGATGAAACTGCTTATTAATGTCACCATGACACTAAATCTACTGGCCGATTCTCAAATTTTATTTCATTTGACCTACTGGCAGCATCTGATTCAGTTGATCATTCCTTCATTCATAAAACATTACCTTTATTATTCTACCATGTCACATTTTCTTGATGGTCTTATTTTACTTTGCTGTTTCTCAATGACCTTCAATATTTCTCCAACCCCCATGGGGGAATCCTAGACCTCAGTCTTTACCACTTGTCTCACCTTGACCTGTGTTCATTTCCTTTATGGTTTTATATAGGCTCATGGTTTTAATTGCTGTTGATATACTACAGATCTCCATCTGTGTGTCTTCAGTCTAGATCACTTCCCATTTGACTGTCAGACTCATAGTTAGCTGACTTGATGACATTTCCATTTGATACTTAATAGGTATTAGAATGTAATATGCATACTTTCAAATTTTTCTTCCCACCTTTTTTCTCATTAAATAAATGATGACTATACTTTTTGTGGCTTGGACCAAGTAACGTTGGGGTTATCCTTGATGCCTCTCTTTCACTCATCATATTCTTTATCAGCTTATCAACAATCTCATTGGGCTACCTTGAAGCATACCAAAATATAAACACTTCTCACCACTTTGTCATTGTCCTGAAAGAAGCTACCAGACCCCTTAAATCTCTGTTCAACTGCCATATTCTATATAAATCCCATGTAAAATTTCAACAAACATACACATCCAAATTTTTCCTTCCATGTTACATTTTTTTCTCTTTTGCACTTATCAATGACTACATGCTATATATTTTGCTTATTCTTTTTGTTAATTGTTTTCCCTTTTTATAATGTAAACTCCATAAGGACAATGGTTTATGTTGTTTTTGTTGGTGGCTGTATATTCAGGACTCAGTATATCACCAGTTGTTTATTAGCACTAGAAATTTAAAAGAATAAAAAGAAAAAATGATTTGCATAAAGGTCAAGTTCTTGAATAATCATAACAGTGAAAATTAACATAAACATGAGGTACATCTTAAATTGATATAAAATGAACAGAGTAAGCATTGTATAAGGAATAAAGCAATATGAATAAAAATATTTGTAATAAATAGTTCCCTGACTTGATAGTTCTATACATGGAAGCTTATGTTAGTATAGATTAGGTTTGTTGCAATGATTCACATATGTATGTAAATAAAATAAAATTGTTTAAATAAAGTAATTAACTACTATAATACTTATTGGACATAGGAAGATCTCTCTCTATTAAATGTGTAAATATATATGTTTAGATAGACTTCATTTTTGAGGAAAGTTTTAGGTTCACAGCAATATTTTTGAGTAAAATGTGTAGAGAATTTTGATATATTCCTTGTCCCCACACTGTAGTCCCTCATTAGCAACATACTCAGTGGTGCTTTTGTTATAATAGATGAACCTACAATGACCCTGTCAATCTTGATCATCCCAGTATCATCATCATCGCATGTCCATAATTTACATGAGAGATCATTCATGGTGTGGCACATTCTATTTCAATTAATTTTTAAGAGAAAAATATTACTATGAACAGTAGAAAGCATAATATTCAGTGTTCATTAAAACATAATTACTTAGAAAAATTATTGATCCATGAAGCAAAATATTAACTTTGATTTTCCAAAGGCATTAGTAATAAAGACGATTCTTTTGGCTCTCTGTACTTTATACATTTTATGTATAAGGGCATTTCATATTCCCCTAAATATGCTAAAACTTGCTTCTAGATTTTTACTATTATTAGTAATTAATCCATTTGTTGTGTCACTTTAAAACAATGATCAATTGAAAAAACTTCCACAATTATTAAAACTGTCTCTAAATTAATGAAATACAATGGTTTAACACAATTATTAATGGATCCACTTTTCTTCACATTGTATTGTGAATGTATCTTAAGTCGGATATTTACAAAGAAACAAGATGCATTTTCAAACGATTATATTATCAAGTGAAAATCCAAAGCCCCAATGATTTTTAAACTGATCCAAAAATCCCAGAAATAGGACTATATTTCAAAAGGGAGAAAAAAAATCTATCAACCTACCTTCACTCTTGAACTCAGTGCTGGAAACTGTTTTCTCAGCCCAGGGGAGAGGGTAACGGGTTTTTGAAAGATCATTTCTTAGTGGAGAATGTTTAAGATACCATAATATCTTCTTTGCCTCAAGATTTCAAACCCCACAAATTGTAAGAAACTATTCAAAGGGTCTAAAAGTATTAGTTCCAAACATGTGAACTATTTTTTTTAAATCTACAAAACAAACAAACAAACACAAAGCTTCCAATATTTCTTATTTATGTAAATGGTCATGGGACAATGGAGAATATATCTTTGGGTAAAAAAGAAAAAAATTATATAAATAAGTATATTGATTGTTTTGTTCTGTGATTTTAGTATTTCTCATAAAACTACCCTGAATATCATGAATGGTCCTGCTACCTGATTGCAAAATTATACTATCATATAATTTTAGAAGTTTGTTCTTAGAGGAAGAAGTGATGGTCTTATGTAAATTCTCAATGTGCTTGCTGCTAGCTTAGAGAAGATGAAGCAGAATGTAAACTGCCCATTAGAAAAAGTTGTTCAATGTAGTACTTTTTACTGCTTCTAAGAAACT
The DNA here is from genome assembly GCF_014108415.1 of Molossus molossus. Classification (NCBI taxonomy): domain Eukaryota; kingdom Metazoa; phylum Chordata; class Mammalia; order Chiroptera; family Molossidae; genus Molossus; species Molossus molossus. The sequence goes on along the minus strand of NW_023425345.1, from coordinate 60,097,732 downwards.
GTTAATCTATCTCAAAATTATTCATTTTATTTTACATTAAAGTATAGAAGATAAATATTTCCCAACTATCTCTAGAATTTGGGTAGTAGAATGAAATAAATAGTTGTAGAAGCACTATCATATTCGTAAAAATGCAGAAGGCTACAAGTTTAAAGACAGAATTTCCCGTATTGTTCTGCCATTGAAAAGCTGGTCCACTTGGTGGAATCAATTAATCAATACTCTCACCAGATTTCTCTGAAGGGAGATTACTGCTTTAATATCATATAACTTCAGGAAATGTAATATTTATTTGAGTTTTATTTTAAAAAAAAACACATAAGATTTCTAGATTAGTTTTATGTCCACATGCCAGTAAAACACATCTTTTTAAAAGCTCCCTTGCTGTTTTGGACATTTGCAGAAAGATAATTTACTGTTATAATGATTTGGAGATAAATTCTGATGGCATTGAAAAATGAAAATCTTGGGAGATAATATAAGAAGTATTTATCTCCTGATATGTGTGAGTGTTCATAGTGCAGAATGAATTAAACTTTGATCTTAGCTAGAAAAGTAGCTTGTAGGATAATTTAGATATATCACCCCTAAGATGGTCTTTGGTAGATCTAGTTGTTACCCAATTGAAAAGGATCAGGATGGACCGCAACAGCACTTGTTTATTCTGTCTGTATTTGGTAGCCTCCATATTTTATGCTTCTGTATAAATACATGTAACACCAATAATTCGTAATTTTTATTTTTGTTTTGTAGTCAGAAGACATGATGTTTCTTTATGTCCACTTAAAGAGAAAGGGGGGAACTTATTTGTGTTTTCTGTCCATAAGAATAATACTTACAATGTTAAGAATAAGTTCACATGTCCCTAATTGTGTGAAGCGCTGCTACGTAATATACCTTCCCAAATGGAATAAATAAGTGATGAGCTAAGGAGAAGATAAGCATAAACTTGACAGTGCAATTGTTTTATTGAACTGGTATCACATGTCAGTATTTTCAAAAGTATTTACCATGTAATAACCCATGGAGCATAGTATGTGTTTATGTCTGTAAAGATATTGCAAAATATCTAATTATCCAGAATTATTCTATACACAAATGTATTAAATATTAAAATGATAACTCAACAGATCACCTGATTTATGCTGAAATTGGTGGTTGATCATTTACTCTATAGTGACATTTAATTGATATAGTTGCTGTTATATTCCTGGAACTCTTTCAGATACTAGGAATATGAAAATGAGCAAAAGAACAAGTACTACCATTTCATTCCTGTAGCTTGCAGTCTAGACAAAAAAATATGCAACAACTAGACATCCATACAAAGGTAACAAATGGCCATGGCCAGTGTTATGACAGCCAAAGTTATTAAATAGAGAATTTAACCTGGTTATTAAGGTAAGTTATACTTCCGTGTGGTAGTTTTGATTGACCTGCAACCTGTAGGGTAAAGAGCAAAGGCGGCCATCTCAGGCAAAAGGCCACAGCTGCTCCTTCCTCCTGCAGTGGGAAGAGCATGTTTAGCACATGTTTGACTGAAGGAAGTCAAATTCAATGAAAAAAGTAGAGACAAAAGATCTACACTATGTCTAGTGGCCACTAAATATGATTCTGCACAAGTTACTGTACGTTGTACTCCCCTGGTATATTGTCATTAGGGTATTTACCGATTCCCATCCCAAATCATTTTGCTTATTTATTTACTTTGGGTTCATTTTTGAAATGTTTCCACCAGGAGAATACAAAATCCCCGAAAGCAGGAACCTTGCATTTTTTTCCCCTATCTATGCCGTCACCTCAATAATTTAGAAGAATGCCAGAATATTATGGATACTAAATAAATGGTTCATTCAATGAGATGGTGATGAAAATTGCCTTTGTTTGTTACTACAGTGGCAAAAGTTACAGGACAGGATACGTCCAAAAGAAAGCTTGTTAATCAGTCAAGAAGTACATGTCATTTTTAAAAGGCGGAGTTAGAGCCAAGGCAGTGCGCTGGCAAACAGGTGGGCTTTCCGGAGAAGCCTTTGCCCAGTGAGGTGATAGCTCATTCTTTCTCAATGTTTTTCTCCCTTCGCTCTTCACTCCATCTAAATGTGTCCACTGGGATGTACTAATATCTTTGGGCCTCCGTGTTCTGATTGGCAAACGGGGTTATAGTAATTTATTTGACATGTTGTGAGGAAAGTCAGATGAAAATAATCGAGTATAGAATATATCCTGTGGTTGATAATCAACATGTAGAATGTATGCAGCTCTCACTGCTCTTGCTGGAGCTCTTGCTACTGTTAGCAGTACTAAGTGTTGCAGGATGCGTGCTTTTAAACACTGACTCCACAGATTCTATTCCTCGGTACCTTTTTGTTGTTGTTGTTGCAGTAGTGCGTGATGTTGTTTTCTCAGTTCCTCTTTCTGAGAGTTCATTATTGGTGTATAAAGAGGGGGAGGGGGACTCCTGCAAAAATGTCAACATTTATATATATATATTATCCTCATCCGAGGACATTTTTTCATTTTGTGTTCTGATAGAGTGGGAGGGAGGGAGAGGAAGAGAGACAGAGAGAAACATCGACCGCACGACCCAACCAGGGCTGGGGATAAACTGCAACCAAGGTACATGCCCTTAGCGGGAACCGAACTTGGGTCTCTCTGGACCACGGGCCCACGCTCTAACCGCTGAGCCAAACCAGCCAGGGCTAAAATAGTTTTAATAAAAAAAAATAAAATAAAATTTCAGAATAAAAAAAGAAAAGCCGAGTCTGCAATGGAGGTTAGTGATGTTGCAGGAAGTGTCCTTGGCATCAGTGTCTGTGGGAGGAAAGTGGAGGGAGCAGAGTGCGCAAAGGAGACCGAATCGCGAGATGGCCAATCGCAGCCGCAGCTGACCCCTCGAGTACTTCCAAAGCTAAGATGACCCTTCCGAATTTTTCTCTACTGGGCTTACCTGGCCAGACTTTTATTCATTTTACTTTTTCACTGTTTGGATGTAGCCAACCACAGAAGATGAGTGACCTTGTGGGAGGTGGACTCTTTGAAGCCGAGATGATCATGGAGGAACTGACAGAGAAGGAAGGAGTCCTTTGATAAGGGATTTGGGTATATGTCCCTGTGTCCGATATACTGGCTTCCTGTTTCAGATGCCAAATTTTTTATATCCTTGACCCTCTCTCAAGGTTTAGTAGAGAGTTCATTGATCTGATTGAGTAGCAAGACAGCTCAAACACACCTTAGTTCTTCCACACATTGTTTGGGAACAACTTTTATTCTATTAATTTATTCTATTCTAGACAGTATGCCATTGTGTTATAGAATTTCCGCTATGTGACAGTTATGGGGAGATATATGCATATACACACATCCTCTTTCTTACAGAGATACCATTTTTTATTGTGGTAAAAACACATTACATAAAATTTATCATCTTAACCATTTTGAAGTTTACTGTTAAGTATCTGTTAACAACATTACATTGTTGTGAAACATATTTCCAAATGTTTTTCATCTTATAAGTCTGAAATGCTGTATCCATTAAGCAACAATTTTCCCCTCCCCTAAACCCCTGGTAACTGCCATTCTATGAATTTGACTAATTAGGTAATTCATATAAGTGGAATCATACAGTATTTGTCTTTTTGTGACTGGTTTATTTTATTTAGCTCAATGTCCTTAATTTATATCCATGTTGTAGCATATGACAAAATTACTTTTCTTTTTAAGGCTGAATAATATGCCATTGTACATAAAAACCTTATTTTGTTTATACATTTATTCATTGACAAAAATGCTATTTTTATAAACAAGCAGAAGGAGGTTCAGATTGGTTAAAACATTACCCTGTGATAAGAAGTAGATAGGCAATAGGGCCAAGAATCAAATATAGTAATTTGGTCTGTAATTCAGATTTCTTGAACTAATTGATACCTAAGGTGATTTAATTCCCCAAAATCCAAGTTCATTAATGCACTGAAATGTACCATCATACTACAATAATCTACATACTTAACTTTAAAAATACATTCCTGATATAACATCAATGTCTTGCCAAGGTTTTAGAAAGCTGAGATTTTCAAAGAATGCTTACATATGTGTTGATATAAATTGATTTATTTTAAAGTGATAACTTAAGTTCTATTCAGGGAGTTGTTTTTAGGGAATTATTACTGAAAATATTTAAAATGATACTACTGACATTATTTCATAATGTAAAAAATAGATTTAAAGAAGATTACTACTACTAGATATAATTTATTATACTCAATGAATATATAAAAATAATATATTTTGGTTTACAGTTACATTGATAAAACAATCCTAAATTTAATCCAGTTATTCTTGTTTGATTTGTTACAGTTTTAAAATTTGACAACTTTAAGCATCCATACCATTTCAACTTAAAGCAATTCCTAAAATCTGAAAATTACGTTAACAAGGGGACTATTCAAAGCTGTGCTCCTCGTCGCGTAGGGAAATGTTCCGATACTCTAAAGCAGTGGTTCTTGAAGTGTGATTTCTGACTAGTAGCTTTAGCATCACTTGTGAGTTTGTTAGAAACTCAAATTCTCAGTCACTATCTCAAATCTACCGACTCAAAAATCCAGGGTGAGGAACCAATAAAGCTGAAATTTAACAAGCTTTCTCTTTTAATGCCTGTTATAATGTTAGAACAATCGCGAATCTCTGATCTAGATCATTTTCGGCAGAAGAGAGATTGATGTACCTAGATATATGAGAATTTTGAGTGGTCACAGACTTTGAAGGAGGCAAAACTGCTGACAGAAACTGACTCCTGGCTGGGAAAAAATGAGGAAATGTATTAGAAAAGATAGAATGCTTCCTTGCATTAGTTTTAAATGACAAGAGGAAAAAAAAAAATTACCTTCCAGAAAAGAATCAAACTTAGAGAGAAATGCAAAAGCAAACATATATATTTCAGACTTTTCTATGGAACCCAGGCCTACAAACACTTGGGGAGTATTTAAAAAATACAAATATCTAGACTTCACCAGCATTTTCCCCTCCACAGTTTATCTAAGGCCCCAAGATTTTCAATTTGTACAAGCTCTCCACATTGAGAAATTTAGCTTTAGTAGTCCTAATCCTGCGATAAACATGCTCACCCACATGGCAGGCATGTACCAGTATCCAGTGATTCCCAGCCTGGGCCTGGGCGGGAGGAAGAAATCTGTTGTTGTGCCCTGGCCGGTTTGGCTCAGCAGTTGGAGCTTTGGCGTTCGGACCAGAGGGTCCTGGTTTGGTTCCCGCTAGGGGCATGTATCTAAAAAAATGAAAGAAAGATGAAAGAAAGAAAGAAAGAAAGAAAGAAAGAAAGAAAGAAAGAAAGAAAGAAAGAAAGAAAGAAAGAAAAGAAATCTGTTTTTTTTTTTATTATTATTCAGATAACTCTGATGTTTATTCTGGCTGGGGAACTGCTCTTTATTTTAGCATCTCCATGATTTCTTAGTCAAGAAAAATTAGAAATTTTAGCAATTCTTATTTTGTTTTATCAATAATTATTCTTTTATTTTATTTTATTTATTTATTTTTATCCTCATCTGAGGACATTTTTCAATTTTTGTTCAGATAGAGTGGGAGGGAGAGAGAGAGAGAGAGAGAGAGAAACGTCAATGTGAAAGGGACACATCGAGTGGCTGCCACCCTTACAACCAACCAGGGCCGGGGACAAACTGCAACCGAGGTACATGCCCTTAGCGTGAACCGAATCCGGGTCTTTCTGGACCGCAGGCCGATGCTCTAACCACTGAGCCAAACCAGCCAGGGCCCGATAATTATTCTTAAAACAGCTATGTTTTAAGTAACTGAGCAATTCTTGAGAATAAGATACAATAAAGTTGGGATAAACTTTAGAAACACCAATAAACTTTTGTTTGCTTGTTTCCTTATATAGTACTATAATAAAAGTAGAAATAATAATAAAAATAATAGCTAAATATTATCGAGCTCTCATTCCTAAGAATGTTACTAAGGATTTTCCTTTCATTTCTCACATCTCACTAAATGTTTGTTTGTTTTTTTTTTAGTTTTTATTGAATTTATTGGGGTGATATTGATTAATAACATTATATAAGTTTCAGGTGTACAATATTATAATAATACATCATTTATATATTGTATGGTGTGTTCACCACCCAAAGTCAAGACTCCTTCCATTATCATTTATTTTCCCTATACCATTTCCTATCTCATCTCACCCCTCTTCCTCTCTAGCAATCACTATATTTTTGTCTGTGTCTATGAGGTTTTTTTTCCCTTAATCCTTTCTCCTTTTCACCCTGTCCCTCTACCCTACTCCACTCTAACAGCTGTCAGTCTATTTTCTGTATCTCTGAGTCTGTCTCTATTTTGTTTGTTAGTTAATTTGTTCATTAGACCTATACTCAGAAAATTAAAAGACAATGAAGAAAGAAATTGAAGAAGATACAAATAAGTGAAAGCATATCCTTAGTGTTAATGAATAGGAACTAACATCATTAAAGTGTTCATATTAGCTAAAGCCATCTATGGATCCAAAGTATTTCCTATCAAGATACCAACAGCATATTTCACAGTACTAGAACAAATATTCTAAAAGTGTATATGAGACCACAAAAGACCCTGAACAGCCACAGCAACCTTGAAAAAGAAGAATAAAATTGAAGGCATCATGTTACCTAATACCAAACTATAGTGCAAAGTCATAGTAATCAAAACAGCCCGGTACTGGTAGAAGGGCAGACATGTAACTCAATGGAACAGAATAGAGAGCCTAAAAATAAATACATGCCTTTATGGTCAATTAGCATTTGAAAAAGGAGGCAAGAACATACAATGGAGTAAAGATAGTCTATTCAATAAAGTGTTAAAAAAATTGGAGATATACATGCAAAAATATAAAATTAGACCAACTTCTTACACCATACATAAGAATAAACCAGAACTAAACCAGGTTTAAAGACTTAAATGTAAGACTCAAAACAAAACAAAAATTCCTGGAAGTAAACATAAGCAGTAAAACCTTGGACATTTCTCATAGCAACATTTTTTCTGATATGTCTCAATGAGCAAGGAAAACAAAAGAAAAAACAAACAAATGGGAATACATCAAATGACAAAATTTTTCCATAGCAAAGGAAATCATCAACAAAATGAAAAGAGAACTAATTGAATGAGAGAACATATTCACCAATGATATATCTGATAAGGGGTCAACATGCAGAATTTATAAAGAACTTACACAATTTTACACCAAAAACCCAAACAATCCAATTAAAAGATGGGCAAAAGACCTGAAAGACACTTCTCCAAAGAGGGCATACAGATGGCTAATATACATATGAAAAGATGCTCAAGATTACTAATCATCAGAGAAACACAAATTAAAACCACAATGAGATATCACCTCACACCTGTCAGAATGGCTATCATCAATAAATCAACAAACAACAAGTGCTGGTGAGGGTGTGGAGAAAAGGGAAGCCTAGCACATTGCTGGTGGGAATGTAGACTTGTGCAGCCACTATGGAAAACAGTATGGAGGTTCCTCAAAAACTTAAAAATGGACTGCCTTATGACCCAGCAATTCCACTTCTGGGAATATAACCAAAGAAACTCAAAACATTAATTCGAAAGAATATTTACACCTCTATGTTCACTGCAGCATTATTTACAACAGCCAAGATTTGTAAGCCACCCAAATGCCTATCAGTAGATGAGTGGATAAAAAAGCTGTGGTACATTAACATAATGGAATAATACTTGGCCACAAAAGAAGAAAATCTTACCTTTTGCAACAGCATGGATGGACCTAGATAGGATTTCATTTATATATTCAATTTCACATCTCCCTATAACAGATTCACTTTTATTCACTCTAACAGTCTCACAGGGAAAACATCAGAGGCTCAGATAGTTTGAGCAATTTGCCCCAAATCACCCAGTCTGAGACTATAAGATTCAGAAGGAGAAGCCAAACTTCTGATTCCAGAGCTTCTGATTTCAACCACCATGTTACGCCTAGGAATGAATATCAACCAATGTAAGATTTACCATTCTAAACTCTGTTAATCAAGATTTAGGTATGGTCTTATTGTCATGTTTTAAAGTAAAATCATCTACCAGTCTTTACTTTTATCTGCATTCATTGTATTCTGTCTTTTTAATTTTAAAAGCAGAGTGGAATTTTCTATAGCTGCTACCAGCTTTGGAATCAAATACCCACAGTATATGAATGCATGCTCTAGTAAAACAGTCTTTGGCTCAAACTTGCATATATATATATATCAATAATTGTTTTGTATCTATAAGTGAATGAGAAATAATTTTTATCAATAATTTTTATCAATAATTGTTTTGCATCTATAAGTGAATGAGGAAAAGAAATCATCTTCAAATGGCATCACTAACAATATGAAGTAATTACATAGCCATCACCTTGGATCATATATCTATATATCTATATACATATATATGTGTGTATATATACATATATATATATATACACATATGCATGTATGTACACACACGCACATGCACACACACACACACACACACATTCCCCCTTTTATATGGAGAGACAATGGAGATTTCATGAGATAAACCAGTCCTAAAATGTTCCCCCTTTGGTGACAACCTAGTTCCTAAAAACAAACATTTTCACACTGTTACCTCTGTGTGCCAAGGGAAGCTTTGATCAATGTTTTACAATGTGTCATTATCAGGTAACACTTTTTCACAGTAGGTAATTAGCAGGTGATAATGAGAATCAAGTCCCAAATTTCACATAAAAACTATACTTCCAGCAGAAATCAAGTTGCAAAATGCTTTTTCATACATTGCCTAACTGAATAGAAAGATAACCTCTTTTTAAAATCAGAAAGCTAGACACATATTAGGAAATCAGAATCTGCAAGTAACCAGATAGTACTACTGACCACTAACTGGATTGTCTAGTGTAAGCAGTGTGTTTTGGTTGAACTAATTTGAAATTAAGAGAGAGTATTATTGTGTATAACTGATACTGAACAAATATTTTGGCTCATTTACAATAAATAACAATAGTAAAAAATTACTGAAAATTGAACTCCAGCCTGGCCAGTGTGGCTCAGTGGTTGAGTGTTGACCCATGTACCAAGAGGTCACCAGTTTGATTTCTGGTCAGGGCACATGCCCAGGTTGTGGGCCAAATCCCCAGTGGGGGGCATGCAGGAGGTGGCCAATCAATGTCCTCTCTCATCGATGTTTCTATCTCTCTCTTCCTTCCTCTGTCTCTAAAATCAATAAAGAAAAAATAAATAAAAACATAAGAAGAAAATTGAACTCCAGCTGAGTCTGCTGAACAATTCCCAATATAATCTATGGCATGATTTTATGTTAAAAATCTGCCTGTTTTAGAATCTCCATTGCCAGATTGCCAAGACAATAGACATATTGAATTAAGTATAATATGGTGGTTAAATTCTAAATCTCTGGAATCAGGTGTTTGGGTTCTCAGTCTGGGACCAGTATGCTCAAACTGTGTGATTTTTTTATTTTTTTTTTAACAAATTGCTTAAACTATCTGAGCCTCTGTTGTTTCCCCTGTAAAATGGATGGAGTGAACAAAAGTGAATCTTTTGTAGGGAGATAAGAGAGATACAGGTGAGAACAAACGCAAAGTGCTTAGCAGAGTACTTGGGAATATAGTTTTAGCTATTATTTTTACTATTCTATTTTTATTATTATCATCACATATCTAGCAGAGCTCTGGTACCATTTACCTAGATATTGTCCAGGAAAAGGTGGAATATTATGCTGTTATCAACCACTAATAAAACCTGGAATAGGATATAGATTTAGATAGCTTTCCACCTAACATAGAAACATGTTTTATGGAAATGGAACACATGGTTCATGGTTTTGAGAAAGCGTAGTGGTAATAGGAAGAGATGGGGACAAACTTCAGTGCATACAAGAACTGTTGCCTCAGGAATAGCTTAGCTGGTTCCTGGGAATTAAGCCCCTTATTATTGCATTGCAACATTGGACTACCAGTAACACAACACATCGAAGGAATAATGTAATGTTTTCTTAAAGACAGAGTGGGGAAGTTAGGGGGAAAATTTATGCAGAAGGAAAACTTAGGTAATTAAATAGATATTTATGGAATAATCATTCTGTGCCACAGACTATGTTAGTAGGGGAAGCCAAGTCACGCTTCTGCTAACATGGTGCTTTGAGTTTTAATGTGTCTATTAAGCAATCCCAATTGAATTTCTAGAGTGATTTAAAAATGTGCGAATATACATCTAATTGATATATATGTATGCATGTACTTTTGCGTATACATATCTATATAAATCTGAGTTATAATATGGTTTTCAGATATTATTTGTGCCAATTTTTTTGCAATATTACACAGATTATTTTACCATACAACAGCTTACCCCCCCCAACATTTTAAAGGCTTTTTAATGAAACAATTTCCTTCTAGACAACTATTATTACCTGTGCTATAATAGATTATGATATACCCAATGAATTTCTACCTTAGATAAAGCAAAGTGACCTTCCACACCATTTTATAGTAAATCTGTGAAAGTTATAGTCCTGTATTTCCCTAACTGACCTACCATAATAATAATAAAAAAGAAATAATTACCAATTGTAGCCCCTCTAAGATTGCTCACTATGACTCTACAATTGTTATAGTCACTGGGTACTGAGAAAATGCCAAAGGCATTCACAGGAATCTCGAGTTCACCAAAAGGTTCTGCTTTATTAGTCTTTGCTGTTGAGTGGAATCATACTTAATGAGAGGGGAACTAGGGCAGGAGAGAAAGGTATGGGGCAGGGCTGTGTTTTGGACAACTACAGAAACATTTACTCAATCATCTGCATATTTTTCCCCTGGACCCTTTCCCTTAACCCCTAACACTTAACCCTCGCCCCATTTCAGGATTTATATTGCTACTTATAGTTGCACTTGCTCAGTGAACATTTTAGAATGCAGGAGCTAGTGATGACTGGTTTCACATTACCTTTGAGTCTGAGAGTAGCACATATTTGTGACGAGATAGAATTGCTGATGAAAGGAGAAGTAGATGTTAATTTCCAGTGAGAAGATTGCTTTCTTGTGTTGAATTAACGATTTCTGTTGCTTAGCATATTCCCAGAACCTTTGACAAAATATGATATGAAACATTTTGGTAAAAGAATGCCAAATTTCTTTACTCTTAGCCCCTTGTCACTTTTTTTGGTAAGCTGGACAATACAAGCTAAGTTTATTTTTAAGAACAGTGGAAAGTCATACAACAAATTATTACAAATGTTATGATGTTTGATGACGCTCCTTATGATAAGTAGTTTTTGTGTTTGTTCCCTTAAAAGATGGCATTGCAATGGGAAACACATACCCTGGCAATTTTACAGGCCAACAGATAAATTCATATTATTAATGACCACTGTCAGAAGGTGTCTTGTATTTGATTACTAGCAATGGTTCTCGCTGAACAGATTCTTGGTAATACGATCCCGATTCTCTGGAAAAGTAGCCTGCCAGATTAACCAACCTGTGATTTACCCAATCAAGGAGACTCTCAGTAAGATTTCCGTGTTTCCCTCCCTTTCAATCATAATAATGACTCTAGTTAGCCCCAGATGAAGATAGGCACTTTTCCCTTCAAAGTCTTAGAGGAAAAATCAAGCCATGCTTACTAGCTCTTGTTACATTGAGGTATTTCTCTGGAAATAGAAAATTGTGAAAAGAATCTTGGTTTTATGAATACAGATGTCCACTAATTATTATCATTCTTTTTGAAAATAGGAAGACTTAGCAAAGAAGTTAGATTGGTTTTCTAGTCCTCCTATACCAAATTTTTACACACTTAGTGAATTTCAACAATATAAATTTATTATCTTATAATTCTGAAGTTCAGAATTCTGAATTGATCTCTCTGGAATAAAATCAAGGTGTGGGGTGGCTCTATGCCTTCGAAAAGCTCTGGAGGAGAATCTGTTTTCTTATCTATTCCACCTTCTAGAGGCTACTGCATACCTTGGCTACGGGTCTTTTTCCAACATCCAAGCCAGCAATGACCAGTTGAATCCTTTTTACACTGTATCATTCTGACACTGACTATCTTGTCTTTTTCAGACCTTTATAAAGATCTTTGTAATTCAGGAGAATCTCCACATTTCAAGTTCAGTTGATTAACAACCTTATTTTCATCTGCAATCTTAATTTTCTGTGTTCCATACCATACTAACAGGTTCCAGAGATCAGGATATAGGCATATTTGGGGGACATTACTCTGCTTATTTCAAGATGTAAATTAATTTTCAGAATTCATGTTGAAAGAAAAGTAACTATATTTACTGTAGCTAAATGTTTTAAAGGTACAATGTTAGAGTCTGGTAATTTATTATCTTATATTCTTATATCAGTTCAATATTATTTACCCCTTAAAGAATCTCTATCCGACTATTAGAATTAGATTCCTGAAAGCCTTAGATTTGAGAAATAATCTCTAGCAAAATAAATTTAGTGGAAATATTAATAAAAGGAGACATATATACACACTGGTATATATTTTAACTAGTCATTGAAACAAATTACAACAAGACCATGAAAGAACAATCACTTACATTGTATACATTTAATTGGTATAATATGTTTATAGATACTAAAACTCAAAGTTTGTTATTTTTTTTAACATTTCTGAATTGGGGGTTAATCTTTTAATTGTTGTTGTTCAAGTGGGAGATATAATGTACTCTTTTGTTTGCACATTACATCAAAACTTGCAGAATGATTTTAACCAGCTTGGAAGAAAATCCAGATACATGGGGGAGCACTCCTTTAAGAAATGCTGCAGTACCAAGATTCTCACCGGCAGAAAGGATAATGTGCAGAAACACACATACGCATGTGTGAGCACACACACAATTGAGTTTCAGAAAAGTTGGCACTGAGTATAATGTATTTTAATGGAATTTTAACCAACATATTTTACTTATATTTTGTTTTTAGTATAAACAAAAGTATAACATTATCGTGCCTAAAAAATTTTATAAACACAAAATAAAGTGTAAATGATAAGAAAATTTAACATAGTTTCACTAGTAGCATTTTGTCTTTCTTAGTGTTACATAAAAAATGTTTCTTTCTCTGGCTGGTTTTGCTCAGTGGTTAGAGAGCATCCACCTAAGGACAGAAGGGTCTCAATTTTGATTCCCAGTCAAGGACACATACCTGGGTTGCAGGTTTGGTCCCCGGCCCTGGTTGAGGTCTGTGGGAGGCAATGAATCAATATGTGTCTTTCACATCAATGTTTCTCCCCCTCTCTCTTTCTCTCTCACTCCCTTTCATTCTGTCTAAAAATCAATGGAAAAATATCCTCAGGTGGGGATTAACAAACAAAAAAAAAAAAAAAAAAGAAAAGAAAAAGAAAAAACAGGAGAAGTCTGGCTGGTATGGCTCAGTGGTTGAGCATTGATCCATGCACCAAGAGGTTGCCAGTTCAATTCCTGGTCAGGGCACATGCCCAGATTGTGGGCCTGATCCCCAGTGGGGGGCATGCAGGAGGCAGGCAATCAATGTTGTCTCTCATTGGTATTTCTATCTCTCTCTCACTCTCTTTCCCTCTCTCTCTCAAATCAATAAAGAAAAAAAAAATGTTTCTTATCATTGATGGTATTCTAACTTCAAAGAAATGTTTTATGTTTTTTGTCTATCTGGTATTCTTGTCCCTGGGAAACCTATCAGACCAACACCATGTGAGAAGGTCATTCATTGTACCACATATTTATCACATGGTGAGTTGTGACTCAAGTAACCCAATCTATCAAAATATCAGCTTTATTTCTTCATTGGAATGTCACTCATGGTACACCCATCTTCAACACAAAGATGAGTAGTGATCCAAGTAGCCACTTAGAATATTTAAACTGTTTGTTATGATTTCTTTATAGGTGATTTCAGATATATATTGAAAATTGATATATTGGCATTAGAAGTGTTTATTATGCTGAAATCAGGAGCAGTTTAAATAATTTTTTGCTGGAATTGATTAAGACTACCTTCTTTAAACACAGGGGGTGGCTATAATGAGAACAAGAGTTAAAGAAATGTGCACAAAAACATATATGAAAAACGAAGAAAAATAATAGTTCGTGTGAGACCCACTGAGGTCCTAGACCTAGCCATGCCTGAAGGAGTGAGGGTTATGTCCCTGCATAATTTCATATTTAATTGTCAAATATAATTTAATATATTTTTGCTGAATTAAAAATTATTGTAGCATTTTGGTTGAGATCATTAATTTACAGCTAAATTCAAGTTGAATTGACCTTTTTATAATATTGACTTCTTTTCAGAAATGCAGTATTTGAATTTTCTTGTCTTGTTCCTACTTGTTGGATTGTTTTATTAAGGCATTTCTTACTACAAAGCTGCTAACAGAGTCAGATCAAAACTTGTAAATACTTAATTATGTCTTAAAAAGGGTATATATTAAGAGTCAAAAAAGAAATTGAACAAATCTAATGCTCAAAAGGTTGCAACAACAAAGTAACACAAAAATCAAGAAATATAACTTTTTAAATTAACTATCTAACATACTTCTATAATGCCTTTTCCCTACATTTTTATAAGTATTTTTGATCACCTGTTTATATAATGACAACTTTGCTAAGTTTTAGAGGAAAGAATCTATCAATGAACATTTCTTTAGGGTAGTTGATTTGAATTAACAGATAGTTTTAACAAGTAGATGTGAACCAAATTCTTCACTTCAATTTTCATCAGCTTAATGATTTGAAATTTTCACATATCAGCATTTGACCTCAAACATTTCAAATATCGTTTCTCTTCTACTAAACCACATACTTCCAAAATAGAGTAGGGGTTTTCCTGGAAGCTATTCTTATATCAGTGTGAATGGTGATAACTCAACTATACAGAGAGGAGAGATGGCTGCAATTTTTACGACCAGATCCTAGTGTCCCCAGTCCTATTGTCCTGAGGCCAGATCCTAAAATGCACCTGCTCATCCCAGTGTTACCAGTCAGAGATGGTGGATGGTGGAGGGAAAGCAGATTAATCATTGAGATACCATCCTCAACCAATTGAGTAAAAGTATCTTATTTTTATACATTTTACAAAAATATACAACTATGTAAACACATGGTGGAGGTCCCTCCTAGGACACTCAACAAGACCAAATAAGTAAATGTCCTGAAATTCAAACTTCATTACCATCCCAGTAAATTTTCTTCTAGGTCTTACATCATAATGTCCAAGTATCTCATTGTTCATTTTAAATGGTTATACATATACTGCCATTTACATTAATTTCGTGAGAAACTACCCTACACCTATACTGTCTCTAATATTAATAGACATGATAGAATCACACTGTTGGTTGATTCTCAATTGATCTTGGTGTATTCCTTGACTGCACCTCTCTCTCTGTCACATGCCTGTAACCATGCAGTTTTCCCCAGATCATCAGCAGGCCCTAGGCCAGGGGGGCGGGGTAGCTTCAACTGCGTTCTTGTGGCCTTGTCATTTCAGTATTTTCCTTTTTGTCCTAAGTTCCATAAAGTTTCTATTTTGGGGGGATTATCATATCATTTCTTTTTTGTCGTAAATTCCATGAAGTTTCTATTATGGAGGGATTATTATATCATTATGATTATTTTACTGTTTTTCTGCTGTTTTCCTTTACTGTTATTCTTTCTCTTTTTCTCCCAAGATGCACAGAGGTAAGTGGCAAACAACTAAAGTTATTCCGCCCTTCTCTGAGAGGGTTTGGTGGAACAGAGGATCTTTGCTGTAGTAGATTTTGCCACATTTATTTAACACCCCAGGGTGCCCATTGAACAGCCTAGTCTGCTTCTCTTCCAATTTGAGAATTGTGCTGAGCATTGTAGTGCCCTGCCTAGATCTCCTTGGATTCTTTTTATAGATCCTACACATCTATCCTGTTTCTTTGTGCTTTGTTTCATTGGCTTTGTGAAGGGTTAGGATTTTTTCCCTACAAAACTCACAAGATCAATAACTATTTCTTTGGAAAAACCAAGAGCTTCAACTTCTAGACTAAAGTGCCCCCCTTTTCCCCCTTGCTAAACCCAAAACCAGGGAATGTAATTACTCTTCCAGACTTTCTTACTTTTATCTATGTCTGAGAATGAATAGATGTATCCATTTTTGTTCCACATACATTTGCTTATTCCACACATTCTTGTTTACATAGTTCTTTGTCTTGTGACCAGCTTATCTTGTATCTATCATGTATCTATTGCAGATAGGCAGATAGGTTGTATGATGTACCCCTTTCAAGTTGCAGAATGAATTTGCCTGAAACATATGAAATTTATGCTAATACCCAGGGGCAGGAGCAATCTCATGGAGTGAATTTTTCTTTTTTATTTGCTGGTGCTCTTACTTTGGGACTGTTGTTAGCATCTACCCTTGGAGATTCCAGAAAGATGAAAGTAGCTGAGAGTTTATTTACATCCCTTGAGGCAGCTCATAGGCAGTGATGGTGCCCAAATATGAATGCTCACTACCATTGACGGAAGGTGGGCAAACAGATATAATTTATACTCAGGGCTACCCTGCTGGGTTAGCCTGGGGGCTGGAATTGGAATCAGTTGGAATCATACTCTTGCTTGGATTCTCTTTCTATGTCTTCCCTTATTCACTTACTAGTTTTTACCTGGGAGCACTTTCTTAATATATCATTTGCACATTAATTACTATCTCATAGTCTGTTTTTAGGGAACTTGAACTAAGTCGGTGGTAGTTTTGAAAATTTACTAGCATTCTGCTCTTAACAAACAATAGAATTTACTTTTTCCTCCCATGTTTGTAATTTTTCAAATTTTGTATCTGAGGGTTACATTTACTTCCTTTTTTGTTGTTATGGACAACATGCATGTGTGCACACACATACACACGCATGCATACACAACTACTCCAAAACCAGTAAAAAAGTAAGACATGTGGGTATGGATTATCTCCAGTTAGTTTCCTATTGTTAATTTGAGCACAGTGTCTTGAAGTGTTGAGTTACTCAAGAAATTTTAGGAATTAATGAAAGCAATTTTTTTTTTTTTTTGTATTAGTAAATGTAAATATAGTGCTAAGGGAGAGTAGTCCCTACTGGGATATTTTCTTTTTATTTTTTTCTTTCTATCTCTCTATCATCTGTTTATATATCAATTGATATATTCATTCCCGATGTATCTATCATGTATTTGTTGTAGATAGGCAGATAGGTTGTATGATGTACACCTTTCAAGTTACAGAATAAATTTGTTTGTGGACATGTTATTTTTTCCCCCATTTTATTAGTCTGCTAGTTGAGAAATCAATAATATTGCCAATAGATGATTTGGTTTACTCGTTTATTTAGCTGAAATTGCTAGCTTGGTCTACTATGCTATTACCAGACTAAAAAGCCTAAATTTTATTAGCTGTATATTCTGTGTCAAACTTCTCTTGGTGATGTATATTTTACCCTATTTTTTTAAAACTCATATTTCAGTACTTTCTAAAGTGAGTGGTTGATAAATGACAAGTGGAGAAGAAAGGCTGAAGTAACTGTGTTAAAGAATACACCTGAAGTGTGCTTTATTTTGCAGTGACAGCCAGTAAAATAATAGTTATTTATTTTGAGTATTTACTGTTCAGAGGAAAATATGTACTAGGTAATAGAAAGTGAGAGAAGACATAACAGAAATTCTGATGATTTCTTCTCAGGAGGAACTTGAACTCCAGCTAAGTGGTTTTTGATCTTACTTTTCTCTTAATCTCTGACATCTGTCTTCAGATGTGTAACATTCTAATAAGCAGACACAAGTTTGAACTGTCTTTCTGTCATTTTTCTCAAAGTATGTATCACATTTCTACTTTTAATAAACATAAAAATATCTTTCCCCCTATTTCTAATGTACCTTGCCCTGAAGTGTCTTCCATAACTTTAAAGAAAATCTCTATTTTGTTATAATTTGTGCAGCATTATTTTTCATTTTCACACACACACACAATGTTTTTATTAAACCCTAGAAATTTCTCCTGCACTGTGTGGCTCAGTGGTTGAGCATCGACCCATGCACCAAGAGGTCACCAGTTTGATTCCCAGTCAGGGCATATGCCCAGGATGTGGGCCAAATCCCCAGTGAAGGGCATGCAGGAGGCGGCCAATTGTTGTTCTTCTCATCCATGTTTCTATCTCTCTCTCCCTCTTCCTTTCTCTTTCTCTAAAATTAATAAAGAAAAAAATTAAACCCTAGAAATTTCAAAGACTGTTCTGTCTTCAGAACATTCAATGCTTGTTTTATCAGGAGGGAGCAAATTGATGGTTCTTGTCAGTTTTATACTGGGAATATTGCTAATTAAAATAAGAATATCCATCATATATTTTTCTTGTTTTTTTTTTTTTTTTTTTTTTTGGAATAGCAATCTCTGTTGTGATAACTTCTATTAAGTTAAAATTATAAAAGTAAATTAAAAATTCTTACCTATTTATTACTTTTGCACAATATGACTAAAAAATCTGCTGAAAAATAACAGTGTTTCTAAGAGAAGAAATAACAGTACTATTCTAGAAAAAAAATTCTGCCAAGAGTTGTTTGATTTCATTAGTCATCGAATAAATGCAAGATAAATTTATAATAAAACACCACTACACCCCCAAGGGAATGACTAAAACTTAAAATACTGTCAGTACCAAGTGTTAACAAAAATGTGGAGTAATAGCACTTTCACACATTTCTGAGGCAGAATAAAATGGTACACCATTATGGAAAACTGTTTGGCGGAGTCTTACCAAGTCAGCCTATGACTCAGCAATTCTAATTGCTGAGATAAATAAAAACATTAATTACAAAAAATCTTTCACAAGATCTACATAGAAACCTTACTCATAATAGCTCTAAATTGGAAACAATCTAAATGACCATCATCAGGAGAATTAGAAAAATAAAGTTCAAAACTACAGATGTAATTCCCAACCACATTGATGGACCTCAAACACATGATGAGTGAAAACACATTGATGCAAAAGCATACATACTGAATGATTCCATTTATGTGAAGTCTTAGAATAGCCAAGACTAATGGATGAGGATAATGCGACCACTTACCTTGGTGGAGGTATTGACTGGAAACAGTCATTAGGAAACCTTCAGGGATCATAGAAAATTCTTATATCTTGAACCAGATAATAGTTACACTAGTGTTTATGTTTGTCAAAAATTGTATAGTTAAGATTTTAAATTTTTTAATGTATTTAAAACATAGTACCTTAATTTTAAAAAAATTAATGGACATTAGTAAAAGAAGATACAGAAGTTAAAACAACTATTGTGTAGGTGCTGTGCTACCAACTTGATGTAGGGTAGCGCCAAAGCAGGTTTACAGTTGTCCCTATGGAAAAAAACACAATGATTAATAAATAATAATGCAGAATAAACTCTATTTTGCCTACTCACAACCTGAACCTACTTTTGCCCCACCTTGTATGTGTGATCTATTTCTTTCTTACAGCAGTCCAGTGAAGATATGTTCTATTTTGTCACATATAAAGACATTATATATTAGATGGATTAATTTATTTGACCAATGTATATAAAGCAAATGCAAAAGTCAGTATTCAGTCTAAATCTATAATTATTAAACTGTTGCTTTTTTTTCATTATAAACATAAAGTAGATAATTAAGTCTTATATTAAAGTAATATTGCAAATAGGTTAAAAAGAATATAAAAGAGGTTGTAAAAAGCATAAGTCAAAACAAGTATTAAGAAAATGAAAAAGATATAATTAACAGAAAACTTATTAAAAGAAATGCACTGGTTTTGTGAGAGATTGAAATATGAATAAATAAAATTTACAACATAGAAGTCAATGCTTTATGCCGGAAGAGCAGCAGGAGGAAGACCAAAGGCAGACACAGGAGCAATGGGATGGAGCACAGGCACCTCAGTGCAGTCCACAACTCACGCTTTTGTGATTTCGGGTAAGTCATTTAACCTTCACTGTATTCTTCCCCTGCATGTAAAAGTAGAAATTCTAACAATGATTTTCATTATAAAACTATGGGGGAGGATTAATTAGGTAATGTTCTCAGGAGCTTTGAAGATTAAAAGCCTCATGTAAGTGCTAAGTATAAAACACAAAACCAGAAGTCCAATCAGGAAATATACGGCAGAGAGATGAAGGGGACATGCAGGCTTATGACAAAGATGAAAGCTAAAGTGTGAAAAGATACAGGAGGTGGACAGCTTGGAAAACTTTGATGGCTTTGGGAAAAAAAACAAAACAAAACTGCAAGCAAACCCATACAAGAAAGCAAATATATTCAAAATGATGCTGATAGGGACTAATTTGTTAAAAATATGACATTCTGAAACTATACATCAACATATTTATACTGCAAGAGAAACTGTGAATACTTTCTTTGCAAGGTCACAGGATATGCCATATTTATCATGTCTATCATATCTAAGCTGTCTCCTTCCATTTTTTGTCAAATCTGCTTTTAGGTGTCACATGTCTATCCAGTGCGAGACCTGTGTCCCTAAATTCTACTGATCTCTATCACCTACTCTAAATGTGTGAGATTCACAAGTCAACCCAGAATAAGATGGATGGGACTCACAGACCACAAAAGGTTTCAGTGTCCTGTGAAACAGGGAAATGAGCCAGTCTAGAAAGAAAAAAAAAAATGGATGAACTAAGAAACACTAAAGCAGTTACTGTAGTGAGCTTGACTATAATTTTCAAACCAAATAGGAATTTCAAAGAAGAAAAAAAAAAATTGTGACTTAATCAGACAGACTGTATTTCTTTAAAAAGCATTGATTTTTTTTTTTTTTTTTCATGAAAACCTTAGTTTAAATATCAGTTTGGAATAGAACCAAAATAACTATCAGAAGATACATATACACCACAGGTATTGTGTGAGTTTGAAGTAGAACCAGAATATTTAGATTAACAATAGAAACCACATGAACACTGAGTAGTCAGAAGAGATGCTGGCAATAAGTAATTGAACTGGTACATGTCCAGTAGATATTTGTTCTGACTTGGACCAGTGGTTAGCAAATAGTGTGGTTGGCTTAGTTTAATTTCAGGACCTCCTTCTTTTCCCTTCCATGACCTTTTCTCTTAAATTTTACATACCTGCTCCCTGACCTGTGTGTGTTGTTGCTTTTACGCTTCCCATAGCCTTTCAGGTTCACTCACCATATCATCTTACTGATCTTGACTCTGTGATCTGCATTATCTTTTAGCATCTATGTTACCAAATTCCAATTTCTTTTGGTCTGAAATTACTGTTTAGAAAAACTGTAATCTGATAAACTAATTTTCAGTAAGGTATTATAAAAATGTAGCATGTTGGTGAGCTACTCCTTCCATGACCCATAACAAACTGCATTCAAACAGCTCAAATGCAGCTGAAGTACTTTGAAATAATTCTGCGGTATTCTTCTTTAAAAGCAAAAGCAAAAAAAAAGGGGAACTTTTGTTGTTTTTTTGCAGGTACCTTGTGGTAGTAGATTAATCTAGAATCCCTCAAATCAAACATTTTTTTTAAATCTATATGTCTTTCACTATAATATGACCCCTGAAATAAATATAAAAAGATAACTTATTTGAATCCAATGTTTAGGTCATCTTTTCAAGATTCTTTCCTTGATCCTTTCTGTAGCTCACTTGTAATTTACTCTATATTTGTTTATGTACTTTCTTATCCTGTCTTCTAAACTATGAATGACAGTATTGCATCATATTCATCTTTGTATACAATATATCTGTCAGATTAGGTAACTGATACTATAATACTAATACAGCAATAGTCTCCTAACAAATGTTTTTGTTTTAATTTGAATAATATAATGAGTGAAGGATGGGTGGGTGAAGAAAACATTGCCATTATTTAGCAAACTATTCTTTGATGTTGCCAAAGACAAATCAGGATGTCAGATTATCTCCCAAATCACAACTCTGAACATATCTCTTTCTAGCTCAAACACCTTAGAAGACATCCATTGTTTGTAAAAACTCACATTTCCCAGATAGGAATTAAAAAGGTTTCCAGGACTGGGGTTCAAATCCACTCTTCACCTTTATTGATCATTGTATACACTTAAGTGTCTAGGGAAGGCATTTTAGCCAAACTAGATTTGGGCCATTTTTTCAGCATGCCATTATATTCCTCATCCTTCACTGTATTTTGAGTGCAGTTACCACACTCTCCCCAAATTTATAATGTTTAGTAGTACTCTTGTGAAACATTTTTCTTCTCCTCTCAATGCACCTTTCACATCTATTTCTTGCTATTTGTTGTTTATTTCTGCTGAGGGCAAGGGTTACGTCATATCCATCTTTGCACACCATTTCTTTTAGTGCGCTACCTGTGACGTGGCCTCTCCTGGGTACTGTGGTACACTCTTCTCAGTAATGTTGGTCACCAGACTTCAAGGAACCGAAAATAAATAAATAAATAAATAAATAAATAAATAAATAAATAAATAAATAGACCTAAGTCCTGCTTTGTATAAATAAGTGCACAAGAACCATCCCGAGTTCACCAGTCATCTGAAATTACTTCAAAACTAAAAGGCCGATAAGCCTAGAGTAAATTTGGAGAAGTCTATGATAAATTATTGTTTATGGATGAAAAAATTATAGGTGTCTTCGAAAGCCAACTGAAAAACCCGGAAGAAATATTTAAACAAGAGTTCTGGTACAAGGTATAATTGTGCCAAAGGATTCTGTGTTTGATGATAATAAACAGAAACAAAATTCAATTAACATATTTATCTAAACAACTAATTTACTCCCAGAAGGAAAACGGCACTTAATTAATTTGGCTGAACAAGATTCCTAACTGTGAATTCTCAGCTATGCTGTTAATGGGGTCACCTAAAACACCAACTAGAAATAGAAATATTGAAGGAAGGAATTGGAAAACTATGTATACCAAGAAACTTCTAATTAGAGGCAATTTTTTGATAAAGTTATTGTCCTGTTTTAAATGCATTATTAGAGATACCTTCCTAGGGAAAACTGGTGCAAAGGGAATTGGATTAAATGTAAGAAGCTAGCTCAGGCTCTATTGGTTTGAAAGGAGCCTGCTAACTCCTAGCTGTCCCGGCCCCGACCCTTATTCCTTGCTAGCAGGTGCAGAGTGGATAAACTTTGAATCTTATCCTTTCTATCTTATATAAAGTGAAATGGCTTGTTTGACAAAATTATATAAAAGGAAAGAAAAAACGTCTGGCCATGGCCACAAGATATATATATATATATATATATATATATATATATATATACACACACACACACACACACACACACACACACACACACATATATATATTTTTTAATGTAACATTTTTAGAAAACTTCAAAAGAAAATTTTCAATAGTGCTAGCAAATGCCTTGGTTTGAAGTTACATCAGAAATACTCTAAATTCCTAGAGTTTCTGGGTTAAACTCAATACACTAAATACAAATGCAGGTAAATTCCATTGACTGATTTATGCTGGATCTGCACTTTAGGGCTTCTCTGCTAAAGGAACTTGGGTCAACTATGTCTTTAAATTAAACTTGTGATTGCATAGGCTTTGGAAAGTACATACATAATTATAGAATGACAAATTAATTTATTAACATCATCAGACATTTTCTTTTTGACACCGTTTTATATCTGTGCCAGATAAATATACTTGTTTGGTATGCAGAAAAGAATGTATGGCATTTGTCTAAAGTGTGATCTATAGTAGTATAAAAGCCAAAGGGCTGTGTGTATAAAGGGAAGCTCTAGGGCTGTAGAAATATGCATCAACAAACAAACAGAAAAAAACAATTTGCATATTTTAAACTATCAACTGAGGCAACAAATAATAAGCACTTATCTATTGTGTTGCTAAATGTTTCTGCTTGACATTCCCTTTTCAGGGAAGCAACTCAAAGACTTAACATGTTTGTGGAAACAACCAAGAGAAAAGAAAATCTTTGAGAGCATAAAAAGGTCCTGAATTGAAGAAAACCCTCTCAAGAGAGGGTTTTGTTTATTTGTTTTAGGAGAATAAAAGAGGCTAGTCACAACTTCAATTAAAGTTTACTCAGTACTTGGACATCTAAACGGGAGATGTGACATACTGCTTACCCAAGGCTGCTTTCTTCCTACAGTGCCTAGCTCTAAATCATCCACTCACCACAGTAGAAATCTCATCTGGATTTAGAGTGTGTTCTCATTTCTCTCACATCAGTCATGTTAGATGCAAACAACTAGGCTTTGGCAAATATTTCCTATGTGTAGTTATGGTTTGATTTTGAAATTATGTATAAATCACATCATTGTGGTAGCCAATTGACTACAAACATAAATATACATTTTGAAATTTTATAAATGAGATATTAACCACCAACACATGTTTGGAGCAGTTAGTATCCATCAAAAATGAAATAAAATCAAGAGTGACATCAGAGGAATGGCAGCATGAGAGAACCCCCTTTTTTTCCCCCTTGAAATGTCAACATTTATAATTCAGCAAAGTATTCCCTGCGCAACACACAAACACAGCTGAGAGATTCATATATTGAAACATCTAAAGGTGGGCAAGTGGGAACAAACCAAGGAATTGAGAAATGCTGAAAAGAGCCACGGACACAGCCCTGCAGCTGGGAGCTCACAAGAGGAGGATCAGGTTGTGGCTGGAGCTCTCTTCAGTCAGGAGAAATCGGAGAGAGGTGGTGGGTATTCTTGCAGGAGTGGACAGTAGGAGCTGAGGCTGATCCCAGTGACATGGGCAGGGACACAGCACAGAGTTGCAGCTGTGCTTGTCTGGTGGTCAGCATTACAGGAAGAAACAGAGCCATGGAGCCTGGCTGCTCCTTCACCCTTGGTGTTGGGTTCCTGAACACATTATCTACAAACCTGAGAATTGGTACTACAGAATCATTTTTCCCTTGAGCAAAGTGTGCATTCTGTGACTGGTCCCAGGATTAGGGGTACAGGAAGGACTCTGCAGAGATCAGAGGTCACCATTATCAGAGGGCAAAGCAACTTAGAAGGCAGCTGAGTTACCCCAGCCCACACCATTCCCGCACATTGCAGCTACACTGAGCAGTGTCGGACTGCCTGGGACTGCACTGGTATTTCACGGGTTTGGAGCCCCATGCCCCATGGCAGTCCCCTGCAGAGTTTGTACCCTGGGACTGGGGTGACCAGATCACAGGGGAGGCATGCACATTTCCGTTTTCTACCACCCTACAGAGATCTGATAAGCCAGAGAAGTATAAGAGAACTAAAAAAAGAAAAAAGAAAAAGATTCGGTGCCACCTAATGGAAAATAATAGAAAGACTTCTTTGTAGCAATCTGCTAGAGAAATGCCACTCATACCTAGATGCCCCGACAGAGAAGGAATCCATTAAATCCATGAATAACCAAGGCAGCAAGGCAGCTGGGAAAGAAAATGAAATACCTTCAGAGAACAAACTTAAAGACATGGAAATACCTGATTTAAATGACAGAGAATTCAATACTGCAGTTATGAGAAAACTTAATGAGATGCAAGAAAATAGGCAGTTTAATGAGCTCAGTAAACAAATCAACAAACAAAACAAATAGTTAAAATTTTTTTCTTTATTGATTTTAGAGAGAGAGGAAGGGAGAGGGAGAGAGATATAGAAACATTGATAAGAGAGAACATCGATTGGCCACCTCCTGCATGCCCCCACACTGGGGATCAGGCCCACCACTGGGAATCAAACCAGCGACCGCTTGGTGCATGGGTTGAAGCTCAACCAGTGAGCCACACCGGCCGGATCAAAACAAGTACTTTACCTAAGAAACTGAAACTTTAAAAAAACAAACAAACAAAAAAACAGGAATTTTGGAGATGAAAACCTCAATAAGAGAAATCAAGAAAGAACTAGTGAGCATAGGAAATAGAGCAGACCAGATAGAGGAAAGGATTAGTGATATTGAAGATAGAAATCTACAAATGATGCAGAGGGAAGAAGAGAGACACTTGAGTGTAAAAAGTGAAAGGACTCTAAGATAACCATCTGACTCCATCAGAAAAATAAATATAAGAATAATAGGAATACCAGAAGAGAGGCACAAGGGAACCGAGAACCTAGTCAAATAATTGATAAGAACTTTCAGAACACTTAATTACCTCAATCCACAAAGGTCTTTTCCTAGGCAAATTTTATTAAAACTGTCAAAAATTAATGAAAAAGATAGAATTCTCAAGGCAGCCAGGGAAAAGAAAAAAGTAATCTATAATGCAAACCCCGTTACGGTATCATTGGACTTCTTAGCAGAAACTCTACAAGGAACCAAATATTCAAACTACAGAAAAGGAAAAATTACCAGCCAAGAATAATATATCTAGCAAAGTTATCCTTTAGATATAAGGGAGCAATAAGACTTTTCAGACATAGAAGCTGAGGCAATTTATCATTATAAGACCTCCACTGCAGGAAATACTCAAGGGTTAGTCTATCTGAAACAAAGAACAAAAAGTCACAAGTCTGTAAATAGCATAGTCGAATGACATAATTAAAATTTACAGAGCCTTTCATCCCAGAACATCAGATTAAACCTTCTTCTCCAGTGCACATGGAACATTCTCAAGGATAAATGTAATGTCACAAAATTAGCCTTAAGAAATTCAAGAAGATTGAAATCATACCATTCGTATTCTCTGACAACAATGCTTTGAAACTAGAAATCAACTGCAAAAAAGAAGTAAAGAACTCCAAAATATGTAGAGATTAAACAACACACTATTAAAAAGTGACTTGGTCAAATAAAAAATAAAAGGTAAAATCAAAAGATATATAGAAACAAATAAGAATGACAATATGACATATCAAAACTTCTGGGATACAGTGAAAGTAATAATAAGAAGGAAGTCTTACATCATTACAGATTTATCTCAAGAAACGAAAGAAATCCCAAGCAAACAACCTAACATTACATCTTAAAGAACTAGAAAGTGAAGAAAAAAAGCAGTCCAAATTCAGGAAAAGACAGGAAATAATAAAAAATTAGGGCAGAACTGAATGAAATAGAGAACAAAAAGACTATACAAAAAGTTTATACAACAAAGAGCTTGTTCTTTGAAAATACTGATAAAATGGACACATTTTCCTGGCTAGACTCACTAAGAAAATTAAGAGAAAAGACTCCTATAAACAAAATAAAAAATGAAAGAAGAGAAGGTACCACAGACATCATAGATATACAAAAAATGTACTGGGATACTATGAAAGTCTATATGCCACCAAATATAATAACCTAGAAGAAATGGATATGTTCTTAGAAATGCATAGCCTTCCTACACTGAATCATGAAGAACTGGGAAATAAAAAAGATCCATCAACAGTCAGGAAATTGAAACAACTATCAAAAACCTCCTAATAAATATAAGTCCAAAAGTAGATGGCTTTACTAGAGAATTCTACCAAACATTCAAAGAAGATTTAATTCCTATCCTTCTCAAATGCTTCCAAAAAATTGAAGAAGAGGCAATGCTTCCTAAGACATTTTATAAGGCCAACATAAACCTGATACCAAAACCTGGCAAGAATAACACAAAGAAAAGAAAACTATTGACCAATATCTCTGATGAATACAGATGCAAAAATCCTAAACAAAATACTGACAAATTAAATACAACAATAGATTTAAAAAAATACATCACGGTCACGTGGGATTCTTTCCCAGGACACAACATATGCAAATCAATCAATGTAATACACCACGTTAACAAAACAAAGGATAAAAATCATATGATCTTATCAATAGACAGAAAAAGCATTCGATAAGATACAACATTCACTTATGATTAAAACACTCAATAAAATGGGTATAGAAGGAAAGTATCTTGACATAATAAAGGCCATATATGAAAAGCCTTCAGCCAATATCATACTCAATGGAGAAAAACTGGAAGCTTTTTTTTTTCCCCCTAAAATTAGGAATAAGACAAGGATGTCCACGCTTACCACTCTTATTCAATATAGTTTTGGAAGTCCTAGCCACAGCAATCAGGCAAGAGAAATAGGAAAAAGCATCCAAATTGGGAATAAATTTAAATAAGTCACTTTTGCAGATTACATGATTATTCATATATAAAACCTTAAAGAGTCCATCCATGAAAATAAACTATTAGAAACAATAAAAAAATACAGTAAAGTAGCAGGATAAAAAGAATCAATGCATAAAAATTCACTGCTTTTCTGTATACTAACAATAAAATTTCAGAAATAGAAATGAAAAACAAAAATTCCTTTTTCAATTTCAACCAAAATAATAAAATACCTAGGAATAAACTTAATAAAGAATGTGAAAGACCTATATACTAAAAACTACAAAGCATTATTAAAAGAGATTGAAAAAGACACAATGAAATAAAAAGATGTTCTGTGTTCAGGAATTGGAAGTCAACATATTTAAAATAGCCATATTACCCAAAGCAATATACAAATTTAAGGCAACCTTCCCCTCAAAATCCCAATGAGATACCATCTCACACAGTGTTGGAGAAGTTGTGGAGAAAGAGGAACCCGCATTCACTGCTGATGGGAATGTAATTTGATATAGCCACTATGGAAGAGAGTAAGGTGGTTCCTCAAAAATTAAGAATAAACTTACTATATGACCCAGCAGTCCCTCTTCTGGGTTTCTACCCAAAAAACCCAAAAACATTTATTTGCAAATATATATGCACTTCTATGTGCATTACAGCATTATTCACCATAGTCAAGACATGGAGACAACCAAAGTATCCTTTGATAGAGGACTGGATAAAGATGTGGAATACTACTCAGCCATAAGAAATGATGAAATACTGCCATTTTGTCAACATGGAGGTGCCTTGACAATGATATGCTAATTGAAATCAATCAGTCAGAAAAAGCTAAGTATCATATAATTTTACTCATATGTGGGATGTAAAACTGAAAGTTATAAACACAGACGACAGTATAGTGATTACCAGAGGGAAGGGGTTGAGAGGTTAGCTAAGGGTGAAGGGGGCCAAATATGTGGTGACAGAAGATGATTTGACTTTGGATGGTGGGCACACAGGGCAATATACAGATCATGTGTCAAAGAAGTGTAAACTTGAAACCTGCATGACCTTATTAATCGATGCTACCCCAACAAACTTAATAAAATATAAATGAAGAAATAACAATTTTATAAAATGAAATAAAATAATTAGGTAGTACTTTGGTTCAGATTTAAACAAATTCTTCTTAAATGCTTCTATCTCTAAGGCATTCCTAGAAGAACAAAATGTTCTTGAATAGAGTGTCTGTACCAGTAATCTATTAAAAACTATTTTATATTACCAAGTACATGTTTAAAGAAAATCATTGAGATTTCCCCCCAGCTAACTTTATTGTATGATTGTAACATGTGCCACTTAAAAATTTTCCTGTTTGAAAAATTAGGTAGGTGGTTTCTAATTGTATCGGTCTGTGCAATGTCATTTGAGTCTTCTCAGGAGGAGAGAAATGCCATTTCTTCCTGGTTTTGGAAGAAGGGGTTCCTAGAAGTGAATTTGTTGTATCCAACATATGTACATTTTAAGAATTGATAGGTGTTAGAGAATTGCCCTTGAAAAAGTTGATCCCTTGTCCAGCCACATGACTGAGGATATTACAGCCTTCTCATGTCTGGTGAGAGGTCTGCGTAGAAAAGGGTGTAAGCATAAAATTTTCATTTCATCCTTCCCAGACCTAACAGAATTGTCTACTCACAAACAATCTGCTGAGTTAGGATATTCAATAAACTGGGTTCTAGTCTGGGCATTTTATACTCAGTACTCCTGCATTCCTCCACACTGCCTCTTATATCAGTCTCATTCCCCATGCATACGCCCATCTTCTCCAGCAGAAAATGCAATCATTTTATTTTAGACTGTTTTACTCATCTTACTTTTTTTTTTCTGGTTCTAGGACAATGCTTTGAAAATTCTACATATTCGGCAAA
Organism: Molossus molossus; assembly: GCF_014108415.1. NCBI lineage: Eukaryota > Metazoa > Chordata > Mammalia > Chiroptera > Molossidae > Molossus > Molossus molossus. The sequence continues at coordinate 60,067,721 of NW_023425345.1, read as the reverse complement.
TGTTTGCTGAAAAAAAATTCGCCATGAAAAATATATCCTAATGTATATACATACACTGATATATATGTTTATATGGCTATAGACATATAAACTGATATACAAGTTTATGTATTTATATAAATAATCGTATATAATTTAATAAAATTCTACCATGATATTTCCTTTCTGAGTCCCATGGTGACTATTTTAAGCAGATACAGTGTTTCAGATCTCAGAAGCCTAAACAGAAATGACATCATTGTTTTAGGGGGTTCTCTTCATATTTGTAAAGACAACCTGCACCACCTTAAATGTGTTTATCTGCAAAGAAGCCACATTAAGATAAAGGGAAATAAAAAAACCCTAAAAATGTTTTCTTAAATTAAATAAGTCAGATCAAAATAAACTCACTGGAAGTGGGATGCAAACTTGTTCATGCCCAACACCCGACAGAGGTTTCGCCTCCTTGTAAAGTTTTCTGATTCTGTATACCTGGCTAGAACCTGATAGTAACTTCCTGGCATCATCTTCTGGGCTTGCTCAGAGTAGAGCTGTGATTTTTCTAGTATTACTGCTGATGGTTGACAGCTAATCCTAATGAAAAAGCAATGCCACATTTGCTAATCCTAACAGAGAAGCTAAACCACTTTCACTTTCTATCTAAAACCCAAAATCTGATGAGTTTTTTAAAACAAGATGCCTCACTAAATTCTATTTTAATGAATACAAGATTGTGTATGTTTATCTGTGAACATAAATATTTCAAGACACTTGCTATGTGTAAGATGTCATTGAAGACACTTTTTCCTCCATGTTATAAAAAAAGAAACTAATTTTCACAACTCTGTAAAACTCCCACGAAATTTATCACAGACTATTAAAGAAATAACCTTTTCTTCACCATAGTCTAATCACTTTATTCTTTTTTTCCTAAATTTTTAGATCAAATTATTATGTTTAAAATTCATAGATTACATATGAGTTCATGTACTGTTTTCAAAGTTTTATATTTGGAACAAGAAACCACATAGCTAATTTATGTAATTATGAATAAATGTTATTGGCAAGTAAGATTTGTACAATATACACATTAGAAAATATTTTCTCATATATAGCTTACAATAATTTACAAATGAGGACTACTTTATTAGAACATATTTGAGCATTACAGATGAAATCACCCACATTATGAGAGGCATGGGCCAGTGTTTTAGTGTAGCAGAAATGATTCATATTGCTCATGAAAGCTGATGGTTAAATTTTCAAGAATTTTACCAGCTAGTTGGCTGTGTGTATTTGCACCATGAAAATCCAAAGGGTAGAGCCATACCAGTCCATCCCAATCCATAGCATTTTAAACATTTACCAGTATATTGTTGGGTTGACCTATATCCTTTACTTCTCAATATTTTAGGTACAACATGGAAGTCATGACAATCTGTCTATAAAATAGTGAATATCTGAGAACTAATAAATAGTGGAGTTAAGATAAAACTACATCCTGACTGGGCAGTTCATTCGTTTAGAGTGTTGTCTTAATACACCAAGGTTGTGGGTTTGATTCCCGGTCTGGACACCTACAAGAATCAACCAATGACTGCATAAATAAGTGGAACAACACATTGCTATTTCTCTTTCTCTAAAATCAATCAATAAAATAGTAAATAACACACGATTATTTACTAAAAGCCATTTTCACTACACTTTTACTTTTTATACTAATGAAGAATATGTTTTAAAGATACTGGGCTGCTGGCTATGACTATGATTTAAAAGGGGTTCTTGCTGTCATAAATATTTTAGTGTAAATGTTTTCATATTTTTCTCCTGTGTATTATGTATAAACACAATGAGATATAAATAATCAACAATGCTAAAATGATTTTTATTAAATATTTGATTGAGAATGTAAAATATTGGTTAAACAAGGGTACATGGTCCAGACATGATTTTTCTGGGGTTTATTTTCAAAACTAACTTGCAAAATAAGAAAATTTAACATAGATTCTGTATGGTTTTTATTTTAATTTTATGATCAAAGAGATATTTATAATGCCTTGCATAAATTTTCAACATTCATATATTTTGGATGTTTTGTTAATGAGGCTTCTGCACGTATTGAGCCCTTGTCCCAGGGGAGATATTTGTTTAGGTGCATTATGCAAAGTTAGAAACCTAGCAAAAACTATTTTATAATGCAGATATACCCTATTTCATCAGAGATTATTTAGGAAAAACAGGACTTTGTTGTAAGGTTTTCATAGTCATCATCCTATATTTAAGCAATTGGTTTATAAAATATTCATAATTAAATGCCCAAATGAGAAGTTTTTATCAAATGATAAAGACAAACTCTGATCTAATACTTTTTACTGTAACTAGAATCACAACTCAGTTAGAGCTAAATGAATAGAATACTCTTTGAAATCTCAGATGCAGCATAACATAGGAAATGTTGAATTCAATTAAGGAATATTTTTTATAAGAAAAAGTTAAAATTATGCCTTAAAAGCATGTGGCACTGTTTCTTGTTTTTTTTAAAAAAAATTTCTTTCTTTCTTTCTTTTTTTATTTTTTTTTTTAGAGAGACAGGAAGGGAGAGGGAGAGAGAGAGATAGAAACATTGATGAGAGAGAACCTCTCTCTCTGATGATTGGCCACCTCCCGCATGCTCCCCCACTGGCGATTGGGCCAACAATCTGTGCATGTGCTCTGACAGGGCATCAAACCGATGACCTCTTGTTGCATGGATCAATGCTCAACCTCTGAGCCACACCTGCCGGGCACTGTTTCTTCTTAACATGATCTATAGATTCAATGCAATTTCAATCAAATTCCAAGCTAGTTATCTTTATGAATACTGGCAAATGGATCCTAAAGTTTATATGAAGCGGTGAAAGATCTAGATTAGCCAACACAATATTGAAGGAGAACAAAGCCGGAGGTGTGATCCTACTGACTTCAAGATTTATTATAGAGATACAGTAATCCAGAATGTGATATTGGCAAAAGGATAGACAAATAGATCCATGAAATATTAAAGAGCTGATCTATTAAATAGATTAAAGAGCCTAATACAGAACACACAAATATAGTCAATGCCTCTTTGACAAAGGAATGAAGACCATAAGATATAGACTTTTCAACAGACGGTGCTAGAAAATCTGGACATCTACATGTGTGTAAAAAATAAATGTAGACACAGACCTTACACTCGTTACAAAATTTAATTCAAAAAGGATCATAGATCTAAATGTAAAGTCCAAAACTATAGAAGTCTGTTTTGTGCAGGTTTTGGCAGATTGTTAGTGATGTCATAGGCTAGAAATGCTTGCGGCTGCTCACTGGGCCCACACCAAGCTCCCACAGAAAACAATATTGTGGTTAGACTGGCCCTTGTGGTTCTCACTATGACTGCAAGGTGCCCTTAGCAGTAACTTCAGGGAACTTTGGAAAATAACAAACGAGTTTTATTACTCATAAGTCCTGGCGTGTATGTCATGAAAAACCTAAGGTCACACAATGAGGCTGGGAGGGGAGGAGAGAGAGAAAGAGAGAAGAGTGAGACAGACAGCTCACAAGTCCATGAGAGCACAGACCTGGGGTTCTGCCATTATTGGGGTAAAGGGTGGGGGTCCAAGGGTTTTTCAGGTTCATTCTTTTTTTGTTAATCCTCATCCAAGAACATTTTTAGATAGAGTGGAAGGGAAGAAGGGAAAGAGAGAGAGAGAAAATCATTGATGTGAGAGAGATACATCAATCTCCTGCACAACCCTGACCAGGGCCAGGGATTGAACCTGAAACCCAGGTATGTTCCCTTGACCAGAAATCGAACCCACAACCCTTCAGTCTGTGGGCTGATGCTCTAATGGTTGAGCCAAATTGGTTAGGGCTACAGGTTCGTTCTTTACTGGTGAATTTAAAACATAAGAACAGTAATTAAAGCATGGAAAGGGAAAAACAAGTGGCTAAATGGTCAGTTATCGAAGTCAACCAGAGATAATTAAACAAAGGAAGCTTCTGGGGTGAGTTTGCCTGGCCCTACCTAGTCCTATGATGGGCACTGTATTTGTTACAGGTAGCTGTCTTTGAAGTGGCCACTTTGTCAATCAAAAGCTTAATGCCAGGCACTTGCATTTCAACAAACAAAAAACAAATAAACTAAAACAACCTGTTATGTGCTTATACTACAAACTGTTAGAATATAACATAGAACAAAACCTAGATGACCTTGGACATGGCAATGACTCTTTAGCTACAGCACTAAAGGCATAATCCATGAAAGAAGTAATTGATAAACTGGACTTGATTAATATTAAAAACTTGTGCTCTGTGAAAGACACCACCGGGATAGTGAGAAAGTAAACCACCATGAAGTTGGAGAAAAACAATGACAACACCAAATGTTGGCAAGATTGTGGAATAGAAAGAACTCATTTAACGCTGGTGGGAACATACCTGGCACCACCTTTCTGAAGACAGTTATTTCTTACAAAACTAAACATACTCTTACCATTCAACACAGCAACCACATTCCTTGGCATTTACATAGAGGATTTAAAACGTATGTTCATGTAAAAACCTTCACATAATGTACATAGCAGCCTTATTCATAATTGCCAAAACTGAAAGCAATCAAGACGGCTTTCAGTAGATGAATGGATCAATAAACTCTGGGACATCGAGAAAATGGAACATTTTGCAGCATTAAAAAGAAATGAGCTATCAAGCCATGAAAAGACATGAAGGAAACCGAAATGAATATTACTAAGTGAAAGAAACCAAAATAAAAAGGCTACATATTGTATGACAGCATGTATATGGCATTTTGGAAAAGGCAAAATTATGAAGAGAGTAAAAAGTTCAGAGTTTGCCGGTGGTTGATGGGAGAGAAATAAATAGGCAGAACCGAGCATTTTTTAGGATACTGAAAGTAGTGTGGATGATACTATAATGATATACATGTATGTGTCATTACATACATTTGTCCAAACCCATAGACTATACAATATCAAGAGTGAACTGTATTGCAAGCTATGGACTTTGGGTGATGATGTGTCAATGTAGGTTTATTGGTTGTAACAAATGTACTAGTCTGATGGGGGATGTTGATAATGGAGGATGGTATGCATGTGTGGGGGTTGGAAATATATGAGAAATTTATATTACTTTTTTCAAATTTGCTTGTGAACCTAACACAGCTCTTTTAAACACAGGTCTTAGTTTTATTTTTTTTTTTTAAGGTAAAAATTGATTTCTATTCAGGAATATTCTATAATATCCAGGATCCAATTATCCTGAAGAAATGTTTTAAGTAGATAAATATCCCGTGTATCATTTCTGCCTTAAACCCGGTGCTCTGCACCTTTATTCTATTTGGTCCTGTGCTGGCTTCCTCCAGTTATGGGTCTCTCCATGGAGTAAGGACTTTGCAGGGACAAGAGCTCGTGCCCATTTAGAGCATGCATTCTTACTTTGGGTACTAAAACCCCAGAATACCCACCCTGGTAGCCACGGACCTAATTTAGAACCAGTACAAATCTTAGTTTTGCATCTAAACTTGTAAAAGTAAAACACTTACTTATGTGCCCACCCCTAAATCCAAGGCTTGGCATGTAGCTATTTGCAGAGGGTATCAATGAGGAGTGTACCTGGGATCAGGAGTGTCCAATGCACGATCACGAGGCTACTTGTGGCAAAGGAAAAGGAGGTTGTTTGCAGAGGGAAAGAAAAGATAGAGGATGGGAGGTGGAACACAATGTGGGAGAAGCCCAGAGTTGCCAGTTTCTGAAAGGCCAGATTCTGGCACAGAACTCCAAGGAGACTAATGACTCTAAGTTCAACCTTGGTCTTCCAGAGCATTAAAATGGCATGTGGTATCAAAGCAGAAAGACAGAACTTTTTTTCTTTTTAACTTTTCAATTTTTTTATCACCATTTATCTCCTCTATGTCCTCTTCCACCTCTACCCACCTTCTCTCCCTGCAATAAACACATTACTGTCCATGTCCCATGAGTTCTCCCTTTCTTTTTTCTTCTTTGTTCAATCCCTCCATCCTCCCATCAGGGCTGTCTGCCTGCTATCTATCTATGACTCTGTCTCTATGTTGCATGGTAGTTCAGTTTGTTTATTAAATTGCACACATGAGTGAAATTGCACACAAGTATGGTACTTGTCTTTCTCTGACTGGCTTATTTCACTTAGCATAATGCTCTCCAAGTCCATTCATGCTCTGTGCGTGCTTCAGATGTGATAGTCATGCCTTCAGAAAAATAAAACTAAGAAATTATCCATGTGAGTTTACTAAAAATAACCCACTGAATTTCATACTTCATTGTTTTATGAAGGTTGCTTTCCTAACATACGTACAGATAATTCTGTCAAACTATCTTTCAGAATAAAATCTTAACTATATTATGTTTTCTGCCAATAAACAGGATTAAATTACCCGGGTAACTTTCAAGAACAAAATTTCTTATTGGTATAAAAAGTACAGTGTTTTGTTTTGTTTTGATTTATAGATTCAAATCATTTTACCCTTTTTTGTTGTCATTGTTAATGGTTGTCTTGATTCACACTTTGTGTTTAATTGTTTTCTTGTACAACTTCAGGGTTTAAAAACAAATGTTCTACTTCTAACACTAATATAGTGTTTATTGAAAAAAAAAGTTGGTGTAGAAGTTCAATGTTTTTGGAAAATAAAATTATTCAACAAGGTGAAATAAATGTTAAAGAAAATAATTCAGGGTTGAAGTTGGTCCTCATATTAAGTAAATACCAAAGAGCCACAGTTATATGTTAAGTTTGAAATATGTATTATTACATCTTAAATAATTAAAAATACTTAAATACTTATAGAGTTAAATGTTGTTTATTGTAGAATGATAATATTTATTACTATGTGACCTCAGATAGCTTATTGGCTTACAAAACTAGGAAACTAATAACTTTATACTACGATCATGGCTGAGTGCAGAAAATTACAAAAAATTTTAAGGCTTATAAGTGAAAACAAATTCAAGAACCACAATGCAGATGTCTGAGATGGACAAGTCTTCAGATCTATGATGTGGCTGATAAATCACATTGGGCTAGAATTAATACCCTAGAAGTTGGTATAAGAAATATGTCATTGCACCAATATAGAAGATGCCTCTAGTGCAGGCATATCATTATGATTATTAGTAATTTCACACCAAGAGCCAAGCATACTCTATTAAAAATACAACTGTGAGTGAGCAGAGAAGTTCCTGTTAAACTAAAACTGTAGAGATGACTCAGTGAAACCAGTCAAATTGTGTGTGTGGCCATCTTACTATCCTGAATATGGCAATGCCTATGATGGAAAGGCATTGATAATGTCACGTGACATTGTAATACTTGGATATTTAAAAAATCATATGGTGGGAAAATTATTTATTTTGCTTTGTTTTGTTTTGAAAAACCTATTCAGAATAACAACTTTTTGAAGCCATAGAAGTGTATCTTGCTTTTAAAGTATTTTAAATAATTAAAATATTTTAAAATTCTCATTAGCATAATGCTTTCTGAAGATATCAGAGCAGTCACATTTTGCAAGATCTACATAATTTGTGGATTTTTTTATCATAGTGTAAGAACAAAGTCCTTGTGAACATGGATAACAGTTGTCCTAGAAACAAATTAAACTTAAAGGCATACATATTCACATTGATAAAACTACGTGATACATTACTTTAGATGCAGAGATCCACAGAAAATTGCTTCAGTAGATTATAAAAAAATATGTAAAGGCTCTGAAATTAATATCACTTCAAAGGTGAACAGCTATAGGCCATAAAAGGGAAGGTTATTTCTGCAACATGCTATTAAGTTTTTAATTTTACAACTATGTACAAATTTTAGAATGATATCAAATTGGGTACATACTAGAAATTAAGAGATGTTGTTTTTGTAAGTATGATAGGAAAATATACATTGTTTTTCCAAGGTGTGATGTATTCTTTTCTTAATCTAAAGCCTGAATCTGCAGAGTGAAAAAAGGTTGTCATGAACTATTTTCCACTCCATCAGCTACATATGCTATGGAAAAGCATTTTAAGTCAATTTCAAATTTTCAAAGATCTTTTAAATTTTCACATTAAAGAATAATCTTATCAAAAATATTGCAATGGTGACAGATATAAATAAAAATACATATTGGACATAAAATTGAGTTTTGCCCCCTCCACGGACTCTTCCCAAAAATATGACTCAAAGTGGACAGCCCATTTAATGTGGTGTGTAATACCATCCACTGCTGCCAGTGTCCAGGACATTTGCACTGAAGATGTGTCACTGATCAGTTTTAGGTTCTGACCAATCCCAGTCTGACTCATTTTTTCTTTTCATCAAGAAAAAAAATCTATGTATTTTACATGTTACATTACATTCATTTTAATTTATTCTTTATTTACACATCTATTCATTTATTTAATTTAAATTTAGCTCCTTCTTTTTCTTGTCTCTCTCCCACCATTTTCTTGGTAATTACTATAGCACTACTGTTCCTCCTGCTGTGTTTTTCAAGAAAGAGAAGCTATTAACATAATGCCATACTGTTGTTTCCATAGAAACAAACATTGTCAACTAGAGATAGTTGATCATGTATTTGCTTATTAAGTAACTTCTCTATGGCCTCATATAGTTGGCTTAAAGTATTTGCCTCTCTTTAAGAGAAAACCTTTGTGTACTTTGGGTGTTTAGATACTATAATGAGATGAAATAGCTTAAATAAGCCTTTAAAGGAGTTATATGGTACTGTTCTTGCAGATCCAATATATTAGTAGAGTTTCTTTGAGATTAATATAAATACATATTAAAATATGTGGTTATTTTTATAAAAGTTACAGCTAATTCTTTATAAAGTTAAAATGTTTTAAATGCTTTATTTAATTTGGTTAAGATGGAAAATGTGTTAACGTATATTTTATATGTTATAGGTATATTTTATATTTTATATGTATATTAATATTTTATTATACATAATAAAAAGTATATTATATATAATATACATTAATATAGATAATAAAAAGTATAATAATATTTTTAAATGAGCCATAAGACAAGCTCAGCAATTATACCAAAGCTGAGGATGCAAAACCGATCTGAGATATGTGGTCATTCTCTTGGTAGATCCACTAAGTATATAGTATAGTTACCACATGTTATTTTACCTGGGAAAGTACCTGATTGACATTTTAATATTTAATTATAATATAATACTGTATTATTTATTAAAATCTATATTTTACCTCAAGTAATATTTTATTTAATTAGTGAGTTAACTGTACAGATACACACACACACATACACACACACATCACAAATGCATGCTAATCCAATTTAAAAAGCTCACATTATGGATTTTCAAAATATTTTTATTTATTTTTTATTAATTAACTAATTTTTTACAGATGTTTCTCCTTTTTCCCTCAATGGCACCCTCCTTCTGATCCCCCCACCTTACAGCATTGTTGTCTATGTCCGTCGGTTATGTTTACATGCATATAAGTTCTTTGGTTTATCTCTTCCCTCCCCCTTGCCCCCTCTTCTGAGGTTTATCAGTTTGGACCCTAATTCTATGTCTCTAGTGTCCGATAGCCTGGGAACTGGTGCCAGGCAAACTGCTCGACCCTTGTTTCGCTTGCTCAGCATTGCCTCCCACCCTGTTCTGGAACGGCCTGCCCCGAGCTTGTAGACTAACTCCCATCCTGCTCTTATCAGCTCACATTCCAGAGGCTCCCATGCAGAGCCCCCGCAAGGTCAAACCCTAACAGACAAATCTCAGCTGCAACGGGCAGATATAAAAAAGCACAAACCCCAGCATTGGGCGCAGCTTCTAGGACTCGACCCCCGGAGTCTGTGAACCCGCCCGGAGTGCACCCAATAAAGCCTGATCCCTGTTTATTCAGCTGATTGGCTCTCCAGTCTCTTCTCTGTTTTTCGGCGGCGCCCCCGATAACTTACATCTAGATCTATTTTGTTCATCAGCTTATTTTGTTCATTATATTCCACAAGTAAGTGAGATCATGTGATATTTGTCTTTCTATGATTGGCTTATTTTACTTAGCATAATACTCTCCAGTTCTCTCCATATCATCTCAAAGGGTATGAGATCTCTCTTTCTTACAGCTGCATAGTACTCCATTGTGTAAATGTACCAAAGCTTTTTTATACACTCATCTATTGATAGACACTAGGGGTGTTTCCAAATCTTAGCAATTGTAAATAGTGCTGCTATGAGCATAGGAGTACATATATTCTTTCTGATTGGTGTTTCAGGCTTCTTAGGGTATATTCCTTGAAGTGGGATCACTGGGTCAAATGGCAGTTTCCTTTTTTAAATATTGAGTAAATACCATATTATTTTCTATAGTGACTGCAGCAGTCTGCATTCCCTCCAGCAGTGTATGAGAGTTCCCTTTTCTCTAAACCTTCATCAGGTTAAGGCTTTTTGAAAGACTCATTTGTAAACATACATATTATCTCTTGCCATTAACTTGATAACTAGATTTCTATTTCTCCTAAGGAAGGGCTATACAAATTCTCTATTTCTCTCCCATTGGCATTTCTCATCAAAAGTTTAGAAACTGTTAACTTTTTTTCCCCAAATATTATAATTTAAATAAGTAGGCACATATTTTTCTTCTTCTATAACAGGACAGAATTGAAAGGGATTTTGATTAGCTATGGGCTGAAAAAGTAGATCAGTCATGCTGTCGTTTGACCATCTCTAGATTAACAGTCAGAAGCCTCTGTTAGTAATAGAAATTTTGAATACTATTCTAATTTTATTTTATTTATTTTAAAATTATTTTTATTAATTTGTTTTTGTTACAGATGTTTCTCCTTTTTCCCCTTCCTTTTTCCCCCCATCTCCTCCCTATACCCACTACCCCTTCCCCAGCTTTGTTATCTATATCCATTGGTTATGCATATATGCATATAAGTTCTGTGGTTTATCTCTTCCCCCCAACAACCCTCTTCTGGGGTTTGTCAGTCTGTACCCTACCTCTATGTCTCTGGGTCAATTTTGTTCATCAGTTTGTTTAGTTCATTACATTCCACAAATAAGTGAGATCATGTGATATTTGTCTTTCTCTGCTTGCTTGTTTCGCTTAGCATAATACTCTCCAGGTTCCTCTATGACATCTCAAAGGATAAGAGATCTTTCTATCTTACAGCTGCATAGTATTTCATTGTGTACATGTACCACAGCTTTTTTATTCACTCATCTACTGATGGACACTTGAGTTGTTTCAGATATTAGCTATCGTAAATAGTGCTGCTATGCACATAGGGGTACATCTATTCTTTCTGATTGGTATAATCATCAAACAACAAGTGTTGGTGAGCGTGTGGAGAAAAAGGGACTCTAGTACATTGCTGGTGGAAATGCAGACTGGTGCAGCCACTATGGAAAACACTGTGGTGTTACCTCAAAAAGTTAAAGATTGAACTGCCATTTGACCCAGTGATCCCACTTCTAGAAATATACCCTAAGAAGCCTGAAACACCAATCAGAAAGAATATTATTCTTATTTTAAATCACATCATCAACTGTGTGCAGTTAATGTCTGCTTGTCATTGATACTGTGTTTACTGTCATAAACAAAAGAAAAACAAAATGGATGTATTTCTCACATTCAATATTAACTTATTTTAATAAAGGAAAATTGTTGTTTTACATAATAATCAACTGGGATTTTTTTTAAGTCATTTTCTTTAATATCAGCTAAACACCAAATGGAAGTAAATACATTTTAAATTGGTTTGCTTACCTACATTATTTTTCTGATTTTTTTTATTAATTTATTTTTGTTATAGATGTTTCTTCTTTTTCCCCCACTCACACCTTCCTCCCCATCCCCCCCACCCCATCCCCAGCTTTGTTGTCCATGTCCATTAGTTATGCATACATGCATATAAGTTCTGTGGTTTATCTCTACCCTCCCCCCAACCCCCTCTTCTGAGGGTTTTCAGTCTTTATCCTATTTCCACGTCTCTGGGTCTCCCCTGTTCCTCAGACTATTATGTTCATTATATTCCACAAATAAGTGAGATCATGTGATATTTGTCTTTCTCTGCTTGGCTTCTTTCACTTAGGATAATACTCTCCAGGTCCCTCCATGTTGTCAAAGGATAAGAGGTCTTTTTTCTTACAGCTTCATAGTATATGTAACTGGGATTTTTTAAAATAAATGTTTTAGCAGCAGAAAATTAATTTATTAGATGTTAGGTGAGATTAGAGTTATGCACTTGACTAAGTGCTTCACATTGTTCTGATGGAGATAGTGCTCAGAGCACATATGACAAAATAAGGTTCAAACAATAGAACACAATTTTTGGAACCAAAAAATGCAAACAAAAAAATATGTTTGTATTTTCTAATATTTCTCTTTGATTTTAGGGTTTTAATGAAAACAAACAAACAAACAAAAACATCTAGGAACTCTGTATTATCTTTGCAGATCATCAATACTCATAAAATATCTCCCCTCATCCCCCCATTTATCTACTCCATTCTGTTTTCAGTGAGATAATTAATTACATTACATTGGACAACCACTGTTGGCACCTGTACATTTGCCATCTCTGTCTCTTTCAATTCAAGAGTGATTACCAAATGAAACAACAGGCTTGATTAGGAGGATGTTTCCTAAATCTTATATTTGAATCTGGGCCTACTGTGTCTGACCAGGCAATAGTCTTTTTTAAAATATGTTTTTATTGATTTTTTAGAGAGAGAGGAAAGGAGAGAGAGGTAGAAACATCGATGTGAGACAGATACATGAATTGGCCGCCTTTTTCACGCCCCCTACTGGGGATTGAGCCCATATCCTCGGCTTGTACCCTGACAGGGAGTCTAACTAGGACCTCACAGTTCATGGAACTATGCTAAATCCACTGAGCCACAGCAGCTGGGAAATACTCTTGAGTGAAAATGGTATCTCCTGCTATTTACAATAAAGAGATATTGATTTTTCCATCTCTCTGCATATTGTAACTCTCAGTAATTTAGATTTCATGTCACAGGCAGAGAGACCCTTGCTTCTGCTTCTGTTGCACACCGGCAGATGCTTACTTAGATTTATATCTCTTTCTCAAAGAATTTTGCCCAAAGTAGCAGGAGTCAGAATTATGTAATTTTTTGTATGCTCTTTCTATACAGCTACAAGTTCAAAGGTGTCTGTCGTGATTCCAAATTACTATAAGTTAGATGTCACCAAATGTTTTTTCCTTAGGACCAGTGTCACAAGCTAATCATCATATAGTATATCCTTTCTTCTGTCTGCTGTCCACATACAAAGACAATGCCACATCTTTTTAATTTTTATTGCTGCAAGCTCCACTTTCAGGTACCAGTTCCTGTGAATACTCAAGCTATATTGGTGTAACAAAAGACCCACATTTAGTGGCTTGAATGACTGGAAGTTTACTTCATTCATAACAATACAGAAGTAAATTATCCAAGGTTGGTGGAAATGATCTGCTCCAAGAAAACATTTAGGGATCCAGGTTCCTTTCACCCTACTCCATTATCTCTAACTGTTCTGTCCTTGATCACATTATCAACATTGGCTAGCATCCATATTCACCTTCCAGACCAGAGGAAGGTGAATGAGGAAATTCAAGCTTGGTGGCTTTATATTGAAGGTGATGATCCAACATTTGCTCACAATATCCTTGCAATACCACTGGTCCAAGTGAGTACATGGATACATCTACACTAAAAGAGGCTAAGAATAATATCGTATTGAGTTATCATGTTGTCACTAAAACTGGAGAGTTCCACTACTAAAGGGAAAAATAAACACCAATTAACAATTAGCACTTACCGCTGTAAAATAAGTTGTGAAAGATGAGAAACTTGAATGAAAAAAAATATTTGTTATGCAAATATTAGGTTTTAAAAAATTATGCTATCCATTATTACTAAAATACTTTTTTTTTTTTTATCCTCACCCGAGGACATTTTTCCATTTTTTGTACAGATAGAGTGGGGGGAGAGAGAGGAAGAGAGAGAGAGAGAAACATCGATGCGAAAGGGACACATCGAGTGGCTGCCACCCGCACGACCATCCAGGGCCGGGGACAAACTGCAACCGAGGTACATGCCCTTAGCGGGAACCGAACCCGGGTCTCTCTGGACCACAAACGGACGCTCTAACTGCTGAGCCAAACCAGCCAGGGCCTAAAATACTATTTTTAAATCTATTTTAATTGTGTAATATTCCTCCTATAGAAACTACAGTTTGGCTTTAGTATTTCCTATTCTATCTGCTTTCTAGTTCTCTAATAACCACTTCACCACCACTTGTCTATCTTCATCTCTCAAATAATTTTACTAAGCTCTTAGCAACACTCACACATTCTTCCTTTTTGCATTTGTATCATGAAATGTTTTACTTAATATTTCCACTCATTCATTTTCATCATCTTCAAAACCTGATTTGAAATTTTCCTTCTCCACCAAGTACTTGATTAGCGCTGTATACTTTGCCATTTCTTGTGTCATCACTTTTTGATTCACACTTATGATGTTACCTTTAATAATTTTAACATATTTCACATTTATATGCCATCTTCTATGTCGACTGTGAACTCTTCAAAGGGAGAAACAAAGGTTTTTGTTTTTTTTTTAACACACCAATAATAGGTAGAAATGATGTATATGTTTCTTGCTGAAAAAGCATCCCTCTTATGAGAAAAATGTTTGAAGAAAAGCACAGTGCTTAGAATGCCTTTCTTATATTTGCTATTTAAGCTGTGTGATCTCAGACAAGTAACCTGATATTCCATGTTGTTATTAGGGTTATGCTAGTGATAAAGCCCGAAAGCTCTTCAGCAGAGAAGTTCTTTAAGACTAAGTTTGGTGGCTATGGCATACTGATTATCCAGTTTTATCATTTAATAATATTTATCATGATCATTTTTCTATATAAAAGCTCCTATTATTTAAACTAACAATGCTTTTTGTTGGTCATGATATCAGGCAACACTGGTATGGATATCAATGAATATTACTATCAGAATACAAACTTCTAATGATAATGCTCAACATTTTTCTCTATAGACCTCTAAATCTTTATAAAAAAAATAAATTTCACATATTAGGCCTGTTAAAAAATGATTTTACTATTTATTTTACATAATGAGAAATCATCTGATTAAACAAATAGGGTCATCCACTGTGACCTAAGGCCCAACAATTTCAGAATTTATAAAACCAAAGTGAACCAATTCCACACACAGTTTTGTTTTGTTTTGTTTTTATCCTCACCTGAGGACATTTTTCCATTAGATAGAGTAGGAGGGAAAGAGAGGAGGAGAGAGAGAGAGAGAGAAATATCGACGTGAAAGGGACACATCGAGTGGCTGCCTCTTGCACGACCCAACCAGTGCCGGGGACAAACTGCAACTAAGTTACATGCCCTTAGCTGGAACTGAACCCTGGTCTCTCTGGACCACAGGCGGATGTTCTAACCAATGAGCCAAACTGGCTGGGGCCTAACATAATTCTTAATGATTCAGCACTTTTATGCAGAATAATTAATGTAAATGATATGTTAGGGTTATTTGATCTCAAATGTCCCTTTGAGCAATAACACTCCGTGATTTATAATGCAAAAAGTAAATGTTTGTTTATGTTACTAAATATTGGCATGACATATTTACATTATCATTTTTCAAGTTGATTACTTTAAATCTATCATATAAAGAACTATAAGTCTTCTGAAGTCAGTATGTCTCACCCTACAGATAAAACTTTTCACATGCACCAGAGCCATACCATTCTGAATCCTAGTGAGCCATCCAGAAATTCTAAAAATAACTAGCCATCCCGGAAACTTATATTGGCTTCACATAATAATAGGTATTTCATTTTCTCTTTTAATACACTGAATATATAATTATTTTGTATATACTATAACATTTAAATAAATGAGATAATAAAAGAAATTTTTAATATTTGTGCTTTTTTATCTTTTATTTAGTTATAAGGAACTTTTTCTTAGTAAATCAGAAACCAGATTTATGTATTTTTCATGTATATTCTCAGAGGTTCTACATTTCCCTAGCAAAGTTGTTGTTGATGGATCCATCTAATGTAATTGGCCTTTAAAGAGTACAAAAAATTGTTTCTTGTAGAAAGGAAACATATGTTAAAATATAAGAAACTGTATTTTAGTTGATTCATGCCAAGATTGCTAAGTAGCTGCTAATGCTCATCTACCTGGCACTAACTTAATTTATGGGACATTGTCTATCCTTTATTGTAATCATTTTTCTATTAGCCTAGAAGAAATTCCATATTTTTAAGTTAGTCAGAATTGAGTTTTGAGCCCCATGATGAAAGAACTCAAGTAATCCAAAATATCTTTATAACTTTGAATTAGGGGGATAAAAAAATAGATAGAGAAGTCCTAAATCAAAATAGTAAACAAATCGGGGCAGATGAAAAATTTCAAAACTCCTACCAAGGTTTATTTTATTTTACCTCTAGATTGACTTATAGAAATGAGTCCACACTATGGGTTAGGATAGAAGGAACACTCTATGAGGGGAAGATAATATTTTAAGGAGATTTTAAAGTTTTTATTTTAATACCAGTGACTAGAACTGCATCAAGACATGAGTATATAACCAACCATATGACAATAAAAAGAGACCCTTAGATATATCTGATGAAGAAGTTAGCAGATAAGTTCTTTAAAACAACTATAATTAATATATCTAAGAATCTAGATAAATAAATGGAGAAAGTTGAAAAATGAAGAAAGAGCATACAGTGGAGTAAAGACAGCCTCTTCAATAAATGATGTTGGGAAAATTAGACAGCTACACACATAAAAAATGAAGCTAGACCACCAACATACACCATACACAAGAATAAACTCAAAATGGATAAAAGACGTAACTGTGACCCATGAATCCACAAAAATCCTTGAAGAAAATGCAGGCAACAAAATTTCAGACATCACATGTCGCAAAATTTTTACTGATAGAACGCCTAAGGCATAACAAAGGAAAAAATGGACACATGGGACTACATAAAACTAAAAAGCTTCTGCACAGCAAAAGAAACAACCATCAAACTGGAAAGGGAACCCACTATAAGGGAGAGCATAGTTGCCAACAATATATCAGGTAAGGAGCTACTTTCCAAAATACAGAGAGTATTCATATAACTCAACAAAAGGAAGTCAAAAATCTAATTAAAAATGGAAAGAGGACCTAAATAGACACCTCTCCAAGCAGGACATACAAATGGCCAAGAGACATATGAAAAAAATGCTCAATGTCACTAATCACTAGAGAGATGCAAATTAAAACAACTATGAGGTATCACCTCACACCTGCCAGAATTGCTGCCATCAACAAATCATCAAGCAACAAGTGCTGGTGAGAAAAGGGGACTCTAGTACACTGCTGGTGAGAATGCAGACTGGTGCAGCCACTATGTAAAACAATATGGTGTTTTCTCAAAAAATAAAAAAATGAACTGCCATTTGAATCAGTGATTCCAGTTCTAGGAATATATGCTAAGCCTGAAACACCAATCAGAAAGAATATATGTACCCTTATGTTCATAGCAGCACTATTTACAATTGCTAAGATCTGGAAACAGCCCAAGTATCCACCAATAGATGAGTGGATAAAAAAGCTATATACACAATGGTACATATACACAATGGAACACTATGCAGCTGTAAGAAAGAAAGATCTCTTATCTTTGAGATGACATGAAGGGACCTGGAAAGTATTAACCTAAGCAAACCAGCCAATCAGAGAAAGACAAATATCACATGATCTCACTTATTTGTGAAATATAATGAACAAAGCAAACTGAGAAAAAAATAGACAATAATGCTGGGGGTGGGAGGAGGGTTTAGGAGGAGGGTGTCAATGGGGGGGGGGGGGAGAAACACCTGTAACAAAAATGAATAAACATTACAAAAAAAATCAAATGTAAATTCTAGATTTGAACAATACAGTAACTAAAATTATTAAAGAGAAACTCTATATAGGACAAGACTGGAGTGATACAATGAAAGACAGCAATACATGTGCTATATCTAAAAAATATAAATATATACATTAAATAATTTGAGTCATGTGGGGAATAGTTAAAACATATATCCTTCATCTCACAATGAAAGAATCCTGGAAGAAAGAAAGAAAGAAAATGGGGCAAAAGCAATATTTGAAGAGTTAAATGTCTAGAAAATTTCCAAAAATGTTGAAAGACATGAACCTTAAGATTCAAGATCTGTAAAC
The DNA here is from genome assembly GCF_014108415.1 of Molossus molossus. Lineage (NCBI taxonomy): Eukaryota > Metazoa > Chordata > Mammalia > Chiroptera > Molossidae > Molossus > Molossus molossus. Next base: position 60,049,439 of record NW_023425345.1, on the reverse strand, counting down.
TATGTGCAGCATTAAAAAATAAAAAGAAAATGGAGAAAAGTACACCTAAGCACATGCTTATAAAACTGCCAAAGAGAGAGAGAGAGAGAGAAAACCTTGTATGCAACCAGAGGAAAAGAGAGACATTACTTTCAAAGGAGCAAAAATAACACTGACAAATTATTTGTCAAATAAGTGATGAAAGCTAGAAGTCAGCAGGATTACATTGTTGACATTTGAAAGAAAATACCTCTTACACTTGAATTTTAGTTTCAGTGAAAATAATCTTCAAAAGGGAAGACAAGACTGGGCTGTAGAATTGCAAGAAAACATTGATCACATCCAAACTCAAATGATAAACTAGAAATGTTACAGAAGCAGTTCTCTTGAATATGTCAAAAATCTGAGGACAAGAAGAAATCTATGTGAGTGAATGTTCAAACACTTTAGGAGAATCATGACTGCTTGCATTCTCAGTGAGGCAGCAAAAAGGGAAAAAAATTACAATAGAATGGGCTAGGGAAAAGCACCCAAAACTTTAACATTTATTGATGGAGAGTAGCCTCATTTATGTATTGAAATTCCAAGGACTCCAGATACAGAGCAAGATTATATTAACTGCCAGTCTTACACTTGGGGTTTGTTTAAATATGTGCTATTAGTTGTGCCTTTGTTCTACAATGAGAAGCCCTGCTGGGTACATTGCCCTCTTAGGTCACTGGGAAAAAAAATAGTACTGAATTTTTAAAGATTCAAAAGATGTTAGAATAAGGAGCTAAAATCCACAGAGACAATAATAAACTTTATATTTTATTTGATTATTGGATCATCATTGATTTTGTAGTTTCCAAGTCTTTTAATGGTGAAAGTAAACTCTGAACACCCAAAAAACCAATGCTGAGTATATACAGCTGTCATGTATGAATGTCATCTAATCTTCACAATATCTCCCCATGAGACAGATAATGTTACCATCATTTTTTGGTTGAGTAAACTTAAGCCCATGGTTAAATAACTAGCTCAATACACAGAGACAGCAAAACTCAAAGCCTTTTGTTACAATGTGCCTGTGCCTTGTCTACCTTCAAATGACTCACAGGATCAGAAATCAAAAAAGAATGTATAGTAAACACAAATTGTGTCTTGCCATAACAGAGGCTTACTATACATGGATCTGCATTTGAACACTGCTCAAAGAATAAATACACCTTATTCTGACATTGATGTACATAATAATGATAGAGCTTAAAGTGAGAATTGTCAGAGGTCTCTTGGTAGGGAATTAATTCACTTTACATTCTGAAAAAATCAGACACTTGTTTCTCTTAATCATGACACCTGAGAATTCATTAACGTAACAAGTCCATACTGACTGACAGGGACTACTGAACATAGCACTCGCACCGTCACCCGTTCATTTGTTCTCTTGCTTTGTTCTCACATCTGCCTCTGTGGAAGCTCTACTGCAATATGTCTGTCCTTTGACGATGAAAGGAAAACAACCCACAGTTTTACAACACTACTTTTCTCTTAAGGGAAAGATTTAGTGTGGGATCACTGGCAATATTATCCATATTTTATTTTTATTATTATTTTTCTTTGATTAAAGGTTTGAAATTTAGACTAAATCAGGGTCAAGTAAATTAATTGGCCATGGCACCGCTGGGCCACGATGTCAGTAGGAATGTGTTGGGCAACGTATTTTCCATGTTATTAACTGCACAACTGATTGAGCCATGGAAACTGATACGACTTCAAGAGTTGGGAAAGAATAGATCAACTCTTCTACAGCTGTAACAGACACAAACTCAGTTCTTTCAACATTGGTATAACACTCTGATTTTAATAAAAACTTTTCTGCTCACCTCAAGAGATGTTTCTGGTTTAATTTGAATCCAGTCAGATTTATGACTTTAGGTGTCTTACCTCTGATAATGCGTACAAGAATATCTTTTCTAGCAGTATCTTTGTTTCATCATTAATGAATTACATCAAATCTGAGAAATACACATTCAATATGTGTCCAAACGTCCATTTGAAAATCTTATCTTTTAAAAGCCAAAGGTGAAATGTTTTTGCACATTCTCATCCTCTGGAGGTCCTGTCTATGTCTACAATATGCTGACAGGTACCATTCTCTCAAGCAAACCTAATTTCCTTTCTTTCAAAATAACTATAAATGTTTGTATTATTCTGTTCACATTTTTGTATCAAGTCAGTCCAGAGAAAGGAGATAAATGGTTTAGGACACTGCACAATAGTATGCTTTATTGGAAAAACTTTTGTGTAATTTTTATAGGAGTGAAATAACTGTTGTAATATAAATACATTTAGAAGAACGTAATGGTTGTAATTTATACTACCTGAGTTCTAATCTTAGCTTGACCAATTGAAGCTGTATGATCTTAAGCAAATTCATAAATAAATTCTACTGTGTCTCAGTTTCTTCAAACATAATGCAGATATTAATTTTATGAATCTATTGTGAGGATGAAATGTATTAATATAGAGAGAGATGCAAGGCTTGAAAGACTCATTGCTACATATTTAGAGTTCAATAAATGTTAGCCATTATCATTATTATTGTTGTTGCTGTCACTCTTGCTATTATCTGGGCACTCAGTATGGATGTGCAATGGGCTGATGATAGAAATTCTTTAACACTGTGAAGAAAGTATTTCAGTCATCTAGAAAAATATTCATCATCCCCCTGTAAAGCTGGATCAAATCTTCACAGCTCAATTCCTTTTCTGATGAATATTCAATTGGCCTTGCAATTCCTATCTTTTCTCTACACTTCTTCTTTATGCCATTTAAATATGCACAATGAAGTCCTGGAGTCATGTGTGTGCACAAGATTTTCCTATGTGTATTTCAGCAATTCCAAGTATACGTGAGAAAATTTTCAAAATTATATTTTGGCAAATTCTTTAATCCTTGGCTCAACCAGGATTTGAGGATCTTTAGGAAGATTTTCATTAGTGACAAAGAATATATTTTATTCTTGGTAAGCTAAAATAAAAAAAACAATAAGTGTTGCCCGGCTGGTGTGGTTCAGTGGTTGAGCATTGACCCATGCACCAAGAGGTTGCCAGTTCGATTCCCAGTCAGGGCACAGCCTGTGGGCCTAATTGCCAGTGGGGGGCATGCAGGAGGCAGCCAATTGATGTTCTCTCTCATCAATGTTTCTATCCCTTTCTATAAAATCAAGAAAGAAAAACAACAACAACATGTGTTTAGTACTAATGTCTATAATTTTCAGTATTATATTTAGTTTCAAATTCTTATGATTTTTAATCTCTTCAAAAGCCTTAGGTGGTTCTGGGTTGGATGGACTGCAATTGCAGGGAAAAAAATACACAGTTTAACATAGCTCATTTTAAGGTAAATTGCACCACCTGGTAGATATTTCAATACTGTCTATCTGGCAATAAAATAGATGATAAGACAATATAATCCAAGTCCCTGAGCTTTTCAAGCATTAGCTAAGCATGCACAGAGCAAATAGAGAATAGAAGTACACAACTCCTAAGCTTTCTCACCTTTTCCATTTACAAGCATCTCTATTGCATCCAAATATTTAGATAGCTAAATATATTTTGTTTTCCCTCCCACTAAATGATCTGGTGGCATCTTGTGAGATAACCAGAGATAATTTTGGTGTTTCTTAACCATTGCTGAAAATCACTGGGCAATGACAATTTAACAAAATGAAAGAAAATTAAGGTCCTGATTTTTTTTTTATTTAATTAATCAATTTATTTTTTTTACAGATGTTTCTCCTCTTTCCCCCACTGACACCCCCCTCCCTCTCCCTCCTCACCCTGTCCCCAACTTTGTTGTCCATGTCCATTGTTCATGCATACATGCATATAAGTTCTGTGGTTTATCTCCCCCCCACTCAAACCCCTGTTCTGGGGATTGTTGGTCTATACCTTCCATGAATTTGGGACTACTCCATTCCTCAGACTGTTATGTTCATTATATTCCACAAATAAGTGAGATCATGCAATATTTGTTTTTCTCTGCTTGGCTTCTTTCACTTAGGATAATACTCTCCAGGTCCCTTCTTTCTTTCTTACAGCTGCATAGTACTCCATTGTGTATATGTACCACAGCTTTTTTATCCATTTGTCTACTGATGGACATTTGGACTGTTTCCAGATTATATTCTTTCTGATTGGTGTCTCAGGCTTCTTAGGGTATATTCCTAGAAATGTGATCACTGGATCAAATGGCAGTTCAATTTTTAATATTTTGAGGTAGCATCATATTGTTTTCCATAGTGGCTACACAGGTCTGCATTCCCACCAGCAGTTTACTAGAGTCCCCTTTTCTCCACACCCTCGCCAACACTTGTTGTTTGATTTGTTGATGGCAGCCATTCTGAGAGATGTGAGGTAATACCTCATAGTTGTTTTCATTTGCATCTCTCTGATGATTAGTGATGTTGGGCATTTCTTCATATGTCTCTGAGCCATTTGTATGTCCTGTTCAGAGAGGTGTCTGTTTAGTTCCTCTGTCCATTTTTTAATGGGTTCTTTGTCTTCCTTTGTTGAGCTGTATGAGCACTCTATATATATTAACCCCTTATCTGATGTATCATTGGCAATTATCCTCTCCTATAGAGTGGGTTGCCTTTCCATTTTGGTGGTTGTATCTTTTGCTCTGCAGAAACTTTTTAGTTTGGTGTAGTCCCATGTGTTCATTTTCTCCTTTGTTTCTGTTGCCTTAGGTGATGTATTTGTGAAAATTCTGCTGCCTATGATGTCTGAAATTTTGTTGCCTACAGTTTCTTCTAGGATTTTTATGGATTCATGAGTCACATTTAAGTCTTTTATCCATTTTGAGTTTATTCTTGTGTATGGTGTAAGTTGATGGTCTAGTTTCATTTTTTTTGCCTGTAGCTGTCCAATTTTTTTAACACCATTTATTAAAGAGGCTGTCTTTACTCCACTGTATGTTTTTGCACCCTTTGTCAAATATTAATTGAGCATATTGCCTTGGGTCCATTTCTGGGTTCTCTGTTCTATTCCCCTGGTCTATATGACTGTTCTTGTGCCAGTACCAGGTTGTTTTGATTACAGTGGCTTTGTAGTATAACCTAAAATCTGGTAATGTGATCCCTCCAACTTTGTTCTTTTTCAAGATTGCTGTTGTTATTCACGGTCTTTTTTTGTTCCATATGAACTTTTGAAGTATTTGTTCTAGTTCTGTGAAGTATGTCGTTGGTATTTTGATAGGGATTGCACTGAATCTATAGATTGCTTTGGGTAGTATGAACATTTTAATGATGTTGATTCTTCCAATGCATGAACAAAGTATGTGCTTCCACTTTTTTATATCTTTCTTTATTTCTTTTTTCAATGGCCTATAGTTTTCTGTGAATAGGTCCTTTATTTCTTTGGTTAAGTTTATTCCCAGGTATCTTAATTTTTTTGCTGCGATGGTAAATGGGATTGTTTTTCTAGTTTCTCTTTCTATGAGTTCATCATTGGTGTATAAGAATGCTGTTGATTTATTGACATTAATTTTGTATCCTGCTACTTTGCCAAATTCATTTATTAAGTCTAGTAAATCTTTGATGGAGTCTTTGGGGTTTTTCATTTATAATATCGTGTCATCTGCAAATAATGACAGCTTCACTTCCTCCTTTCCCATTTGGATCCCTTTTATTTATTTTTCCTGTCTGATTGCTGTTTCTAAGACTTCCAATACTATGTTAAATAAGAGTGGCAAACGTGGGCATCCTTGTCTTGTTTCCATTCTTAAGGGAAATGCTTTTAGTTTTTGCCCATTGAGTATGACGTTGGCCATAGGTTTTCATATACGGCCCTTATTATGTTGAGATATGATCCCTTTATTCCCAGATTGCTGAGTGTTTTTATCAGAAATGGGTGCTGGATTTTGTTGAATGTTTCTACAGCGTCTATTGATATAATCATATGATTTTTATCTTTCATTTTGTTTATGTGGTGTATCACACTTATGGACATGCAAATATTGGACCAGCCTTGCATCCCTAGGGTGAATCCTACTTGTTCATAGTGAATAAGTTTTTGATATATTGCTGGATTTGATTTGCTAGTATTATGTTCATCAGGGATAATGACCTGTAGTTTTCTTTCTTTGTAGTGTTTTTTTCTGGTTTTGGAGTTAGAATTATCCTGGCCTCAGAAAACGAGTTTGGAAGTCTTCCTTCTTCTTGAATTTTTTGAAATAGTTTGAGGAGAACGGGTATTAGTTCTTCTTTGAATATTCAGTAAAATTCCCCTGTAAAGCCATTCGAGCCTGGGCTTTTTTTCACTGGGAGAGTCTTGATTACATCTTCAATTTCTGTTGTTGTTTTTGGTCTGTTCAAGTTTTCTATCTCTTCCCAGTTCAGTTCTGGGAGACTATGTGTTTCTAGAAAGTTGGCCATTTTACTTAGATTGTCAAATTTGTTGCTGTATAATTGTTCATAATATTTGTTAACAATCCTTTGTATTTCTGTGGTGTCAGTTATTCTTTCTCCTCTTTCATTTCTGTTTCTGTATATTTGTTCCCTCTCTTTGTTTCTTGGTGAGTCTAGCTAAGGGTACATCAACCTTGTTTATCTTTTCAAAGAACCAGCTCTTTGTTTCATTGATCCTTTTAATTGTTTGTGTTTTTTTTTGGTCTCCATGTCATTTATTTCTGCTCTGATCTTTACTATTTCCTTCCTTCTACTTCCTCTGGGGTTTTCTTTTTGTTTGCTTTCTAATTCTTTAAGTTGTGAGGTTAGATAGTCTATTAGAAATTTTTCTTGTTTCTTGAGGTAGGCCGGTAGTGCTATGAACTTCCCTCTCAGAACTGGTTTTGCTGCAACCCATAGATTTTGTATTGTTGTGTGTTCATTTTCATTGGTTTCCAGAAAGTTTTTAATTTCTTCCTTGATCTCCATGGTAACCCATTCATTGTTTAATAACATTCTACTTAGCCTCCATGTGTTCACATGTCTTTACATGTTCTTGTTGCAATTGATTTGTAGTTGCATGCCATTGTGATCTGAGAAGATGCTTGATATGATTTCAATCTTCTTGAACTTGTAGAGACTTAGTTTGTGTCCTGACCTGTGGTCTATCTTTGAGAATGTCCCATGTGCACTTGAGAAGAATGTGAATTCTGCAGTTTTGGGGAGTAATTCTCTGTAGATATCTATTAAATCCATTTGATCTAGTGCTTCATTTAGAGTCTGTGTTTCCTTTTAAATTTTTGTCTGGATGATCTATCTAGTGATGTCAGCGGGGTGTTGAATTCCCCTGCTATGATTGTATTACTGTCGATTTCTCCTCTGAAGTCCCCCATAAGATTTTTAATAAATTTTGGTGCTCCTAAATTGGGTGCATATATGTTTAGAAAGGTTATATCTTCCTGTTGGATAGATACTTTCAGTATTATGTAGTGACCTTCTTTGTCTCTAATTATGGTCTTCATTTTGAAATCTACTTTATCAGATACGAGTATTGCTACCCCAGCTATTTTTTGCTTTCTGTTTGCTTGAAAGATGTTTTCCCATCCCGTCACTTTCAACCTATGTGAGTCTTTTGTTGTGAGGTGGGTCTCTGGTAAACAACATATATGTGAGTCATGCTCTCTTATCCAGTCAGCTACTCTGTGACTGTTTTCGGAGCAATCAAACCATTCACATCTAAGGTGATAATAGATATGCACTTATTTATTGCCATTTTTGTTTAATGTGGTTAAATTTTTCCTCCTATCTTCTACTAATTACAGCAGTCCTTTTAGCATGTCTTACGGTACTGGTTTGGTGTTAATAAATTCCCTTCGCTTTTTTTTCTTGTCTGGAAAGCTCTATATTTGACATTTTATTTTTAATGATAGCCTTGCTGGATAGCCTAGCTGTTTTTTGTTCCCTCTACTAGGTTTGGATGAGCTGGTTAGTCTTGGATTCAGATCCTTGTTTTTCATGAACTTGATTACTTCATGCCACTCCCTTCTGGCCTGCAGTGTTTCTGGTGAGAAGTCAGCTGAGAGCCTTATGGGGTTTCCTTTGCAGGTAATCTGTTGCTTATGTCTTGCTGCCTTTAGGATTCTCTGTTTGTCTTTAATTTTTGGCATTTTAATTACTATTTGTCTTGGTGTGGGCCTGTTTAGGTTCTTTTTACTTGGGGCTCAGTGCTTCTTAAACATGAATGCCTTCTTCTTCACCAAATTAGGAAAATTTTCTGTCACTATTTCTTCAAATATGTTTCTAACCCTTGCCCACTTTATTATTCTTCGGGGACTCCTATGATGTGAATGTTATTACTTTTCCAGTTGTCTCCCAGTTCTCTTAAACTGTCTTCTTGTTTTTAAATTGTTTTTTCATTTTAGTTTTCTAATTGGTTGATTTTTTTTTGTTTTATCTGTCTTCTAATTCACTGATCTGGTCCTCACCTTCCACTACTCTGCTGGTTAGTCCTTCCAATGTGTTCTTTATTTCTGCTATGTCATTCTTCATTTCCACTTGGTTGGTTTTCAATGTTTCTATATCTTTACTCATGGTGCTGATGTCCTTAATCATGCTCCTGAGCTTCCTCAAATTCATGCCTCTGAACTCTACCTCTGATAATTTGCTTAGCTGCATTTCATTTATCTCATCTTTGAATGAAGTTTTATCGATTTCTCTTGTTCTTTTCATTTGGGATTTGTTTCTTTGTTTCACCATTTTGGCTATCTTAGTGGGTTTTGGAGCCTGCCAAATTTTCCCTATGACTTTTGGTGTTCTGCTGTTTGTGATTCCCTCTACTAGGTTTAGATGAGCCTGGGTGGGCCCACGTTAAACACCATTGTCAAGTCTTACTTTCCTGGGTCGATTTGCAAGCCCAGGAAAGGTTTAGTTATTCTCTAGCTTTTCCTGGTGGCTAGTAGTCCCAGTTACTCAGTGCCTTGAAATGTAGCCCTGATGTTCTGCATAAGAGGATTTCCAGAGGGTGGGATAGATGCTGGTTATTAATGAACCTCAATTTGCATTTCTTTGCCTCACCTTGGAAAGGCTGAATCTCTGAGGGGAGGGGTTGCTGCTTTTCCCCCACAGCTCTGGAAAGGAGCACACTGGCCACCGTCCTTTGTGGCCGCAACACAGCAAAAACTCTGAGTGCTCTCCAAATCCTGGGTGTCCCCACAGAGTTCCAGCCCAGTCTGCCTTCCCTCTGCCATAGCCCCCAGGTGAGTGGCTTGGCTATTTTAGTGCTTTGTCCAGAATCTCTGTGCTGTGGAGAGAGCTTGGTCTTTATTCCCCAAGGTCGCTGCTCACAGCTAAGTCTGCCGCTGTCCATTGGCTCCCAGTCCGCCACCCTCTTGTGCCTCTGCAGGTCCTACCAGTGTCCCTGGTTATATGGTCCTGTCCTATTGCTTTTCTGTTGGTTTTTTTCGAGGATTTGTCTTTATTTTAGTTGTAATTCCCATTTGGTCCTGTGTGCCTTCTATTCACTCTACCTCCCTTTTCACATCCTCTATGCCTATCTTGTGCACAGCTGGGTTGCACAGGCCTCTCTTGTGTCCCCACACTCTGCAGGTCCTGCAGGTAACTGGATGGCACAGTCCCTTTGGGGACCTGGCTCTATGCCTATGTTATGAGCTGCTGGGAGTCACAGGCCTCTCTGGTGCTTCAGCACCTCTCATGTCCTGCGGGTAACTGGATTGCACAGTCCCTGCTGGGTTGCACATGCCTCTCTGTTGCCCTGCACCCTGCAAATCCCATGGGTGGGCAGCTGGATTGCACCAGTCTGTCTAGGTCTCTGGCTTCCCACTGCTCTTGTGGGCTACTGTACCTCACAGGCCTCTGTGGAGCCCCAAGTCCCCCTCTGGTGGTTGGGGAGCTCCTGCTCAGCTTTTGCTATAGTTCTGGGGGATGGGTCTCAGCTGCTGGTCTGTGCTTCTGTTGCCTGGGGATAGATGTCTGCTCCCCAGCCTCTGTTGCTGGGGGTACATCTGGACTCTGATTGGGCTGCTACTATGGGAGATGCTGCTCAGCTCCAGGCTGTCTGTGGCTTCTGGACCGGCACCTTGGGAGATCCACTACTGTGTACCAGTCTGTGTTGACACAGTGTCCACTGCTCCGATGGTGCCAGGTGTGCTGGTGGGCTCGGGTTGCTGGGCCCTAGAAGCTCCCACTGCCTCCTTCCAGGGAAGATCTAGGATCTTCCAAAAACGATGGGACCTCCCTGTGGTGCAGGGAGAAGCTCCCTGAAAGGCCACTTATCGAGGTAGCCGGCTGCTCCTGTCCACAGCACAGGAGCCCTGTCCTCTGCGTCTCTGCACTGCTTGGGTTTGGTGGTCCACCTTCATGTCCACTCACACTCTCTCACACACTCACCCTGCCTCTGGTCCTGCCCATCATCATCTTTCAATTTTTAAGGTCCTTATTTTTTAAATTCCCAAATCAAAGAAACCTCTTCTTTTGTCCTAATAAGCAACTTTGACAATTGGGGCAAAATTATAGTTAGTTATTAAATTATTCCTAAAAGTGACCCAATATAACCCAGTCATACTCTTTTTTTTTTTTTTTTATCTTGTTGTTCCTACTTTCCAAAGGGGATAATACTTTCTCAGCTCAGTTTTACTGTTACATTATAGTAAAAGGTAATATCGACAAACTCATCAAATGAGACAAAGAGAGTGAATTGGTTAACTTTATATTATATAAAAGCTTAGTGTGGTTTTACATCTGTAAATGTTCATTATAATGGGAATTCTTCCACTTTTAAAGTTGTTAGGTTAGAGGGTGCTTTAATGTGTGTTCCCCAGAAGCAGACCTTGAAAGGATAATTTCCAGGAAAGTGGCTTATTTGGGACTTGCAAGAAACACTGAAAGAATGTGGTGAGAAAAGGAAGGGAATTTGGTTAATAAATAGGAGCAGCAACTGTGGGTTACTAGATCTGCAGAAAACATTGAGAAATGGTATAAAACATACATCTCACAGTTATTCCATAGGAGAGGAAAATGAGTGGTGTCTTTAATCCCTTACTCCAGTTAGTCATTGGTTGGGGGTTAGCGTTTGTTTCTTGGAAAACGAGGGAGAAAGATGTTAATTCAATTGCCATTCCTAGCCTGCCGAGGTCTTACTACGAGTGTTTTCTTGCCTTTGTGAGAAAGCCTCTGACAAGCCAACTCACATACTCTGCAACCTGGACAGCAGGCATGAAAGTGATGATGTCAAAGTGCAGAGTATCAGTTGCATTGATACAAATCGTCTTCTCTTTTTCTTTTAAATAAAAGCTATTCTGATTCTGGATATTCTTCCTACACGCTTGCATATCACACTGTTTTTTATTATCTCATTACATTGAAATTTCTTATTTATTTATATACCTCACATTGTTCACTAATAAAACCTCAGTGCCCAGTAATTGCTCAACAAATATTACCAGAATAAATTTTTTAAAATGTCCTCAGAATGCAGAATTTTGTTTTTCAGTCTTCCATTAGCTTTTTTTTTTTTTTTAACTTACCTCATGGTAGTCTAGATTGCTTGCACACTCCTGATTTACAGATAAGAGTATTCTAGTATTTTAAACACAAATTAAAGTCATCTTTATTTAGTTTTTTTTTCTCCAGTTATTCCTGTGGTCACACCCTATTCCCCCATTACCATTAATTAGAAGTTTGAGAAGTATGCACATGTCTTGGAATACTCACATTTGGAAGTTAAGTACATTAAACACCAAAAATGAAGTAGTGCAATTACATGAGTAAATATACATTGCCAGGTGAATGTACTTTACAGGGACACAATGGGATTGAAGAGGTTGGCTCCATAGAGAAAGGGAACAATAGATTGTCATTGAAATGTTAAATGAACAAGAAGAGCTCCTGCCAGTCTGAGAGTGATCCAAGAATATGCGATCAGTAGAAGTGCTGGCCCATGAGCTGTGGACAGGTGTACATGGAGGAGCAAAAAGACTCTCCCATCAGCATTATGCATCTTGCTGGGAGGCATTACATTTCACACATATAATAAAATATTTTAAAATTAATAAGGTTTGAATAATCTTTTCAGGATTTTATTAACTTATTTATATTTGGTTGTTCTTATACTTACATTTTATGCTCTTTGTTCAGTGGGTTATATTATAAAACACATAATCTATGGCTATACAACCTCATACTGTCATCCAAATATGTAGTGCTAAAAAAGTTTAACTTTCTTTTTAATGTGGTACATTCTAACACATTTATTTACACTTATTCCAAATGCATTTAAGTCCCCTGAGACGTTGTATGTGTTTGTGTGTATTCATACACACATGTCTATCTATCTATCATCTATCTATCTATCTATCTATCTATCTTTCTTTCTTTCTTTCTTTCTTTCTTTCTTTCTTTCTTTCTTTCTTTCATCATCTATAATCTTTCTTTCTATCTATCTATCATCTATCTATCTGTCATCTATCTAGAAATGGGGAAGATGGAGGAGATGTATTTGAATTGCCGAATGCCTAAAGAAGCAGTGATGATCTCTTCATAACTTCCTTTTCTACCATGTCCTGTAAGGGTAAGGCATGTCTCTAACCTTTAATACTTGCCAAGTCTGCAAGTTTATAAGAGGCATGGATTCTTTGTTCAATGGAAAGGCAAAGCTTTTATAGTTTTGAAGCTGTATAGCTTCTAAATTAAGGTGATGTATTAAGAAGAAAACTATTAGAAAATGGCCCATATGTATGATTTCCAGGCCCTTTTTGCTAGTCATGTCAAATTTTAGATTACATAAGCAAGGAGTTAGTAAACAGGAAATAATAATGCCCAACATTTTCTGTCATCACTATTTAATAGTGATGTCTTTTACATAAATTTTTTTATTAAATTATAACAACTCTAAGTATAGGTATATTATGATCACCCATATTTTAAGAGGATAAGATTTGAAAATGGAAGTAACTTGCCCAGGGTCACATAGCTAAATAAGTGTCCAGCTAGTTCTCAATCATTAGGTCAGGCTCTAAAGATCACACATTAAGTAAAATTCTGTGTATAATTTAAAAAGGAGAGAAACACAGGAGGTACACTGAGATCCCTGGTTTCACATGCCCAAAAAGTAAAGAAGGGCTAAAGTAGAGTTGACTGAAACACCCAATTGAGGGACAATAAAAAGTCGTCCCTAGGGGATGAGAAATTTATTTGCACAGAGGTTATTGAGTTTGTGAGTGAAAATCTCTAGGGGTTTAAGAGACTGAAGTGACATTGTTTACACAATTATAGTAGTAATCTTGGTAACTTCTTACTCATTGGCCAGTTAACGAGGAGTAAAAAATGCTGGAATAAGATATGCTCAGCTTCCTAAAAAATAAGTATTGTCAACATGTATGTGCAGTACCATGTTTTTGCAATTTAGCTCATCTGCTTACAGTTTGGTCTATAATTATTGGTAAATAGGTGATAGTGATAACAATGTGGGAGGAGATCATACAGGCACCACTTACAGAGCTCTCCAAGAATTTGTCACTAGATATTTGTCTTCAGAGAACAAGACTATTGAAAGACTGTTGTTTGACTTTCTAAGAAAATATTTCAAGTAGTGACATAATTTCTAACTGAGTAATGGGAGCAACTGGATTTCTTAACATGGTAAGTGATATCCAAAAAGTTGTAACTGAGGACTTCAAGAGGAAGTGATGGTGGCAGTCTCAGGTGTATTTCAGGCAAATGGCTAAACTTCAAAGCATCACAACAATGAGATTTATCTCAATTTATACTTACCAGGCAAAACTAATTCGGAGGATAAACCCTGTGTGTGAGAGAAGGTCAACATTTTGAGTAAAAAGCTTCCTGGAGTAGTCCTTAATGGAGGCGGTGTGTTTCTATCTTGCCCTCAAGATATATTTGGCATTATGTGAGAACATATTTGGATGTCACACTGAAGGAGCTACTACTGGCATTTAGTGGAGAGAGTCAGAGATACTTTAAACATCCTACAATACACAGGACAGCTCCTAATAAGACAGAATTATCTGGCCCCAAATGACAATAGTGTCAAAGTTGACAATCTTTAGGCTATGAATAGAGTTATTTGATACAATTTGATTCAAGAAGGCTTGGAGTCTAAATGTACTAATATATTGAGAAGTAACAGCAGCTGTTGTGATGGTGAAGACTTGTACTCCTGTATTTTTATGACTACACAAGGCTAATTATCTTTAAGAGGATGGAGCAGAGTGTTCTGTATTATTGTGAATCCTGGATAATTTAACTGAATACTGGCTTTGTTTTAAGAGCTTGAGTACCAAGAACAATGAAAATTCTGAATCTTATTTCAATCAATTTAAGCAAATAAAAGATAAACTTAGTATATAGATATATCATGAAGTATTTCAAAATTATATTATAGAACAATATCTATGTAGTTCTCTCAAAAATACATTTTAATGCTAATAAAGTATAAGGTAAATGGCAGCAAGAGTGACACATAAGAAAGTTCCTTTTAAATATAATTTCTCTACATGTTTTCCAATGAAAATTTAAATATGAACAACTTAAAGAATCACATTGTTGCAAGGGATTCTTGCTTCTAGTTGACAGAGATACAATGGGATGTAACAAGAATAATGGTTTTCCCCATTGTTCTGAAACAAAAAATCATTACATGAGTTCTCAAAAATTAAAGAATATGAGTAAAAATGCCTGTAGCTTTGTTTCATAAGAAAAATTAATTTTTCTGTTGCTTTGTAGAATGCACTTTCCAATAGTATTTAAACTAAGTGATAATTACAGAAAACCTCTAATTCTAATTTATAGTCTATATCCTTATCACGTCTTTTTTTTCTGAATTTAAATCTCAAGAAACATTGTTAACTATAGCTTGGTAAGTGTGCATCATCTAGAACTGTTTGTGGTGGAAGGTATTTGAAGGTGGAAGGCTCTAGATTAGAGTCTTCTGTAGGTTCTGAATCTGGACTCTGATGATGGGCTTTTATGATCTTTTAATCCTCTAAAATTGAATGAAAAATTCTATGTTCGAGTGTGCATTTTCTCCATGTGGAAATAGTCATAGTTTTCATAAGAAAGAGTCCATGACAGAGTCCATGGACCAAGTATTTAAAACTATCACACTGGAGGAAGTTTAGCAAGGGCTTAGGTCAGTGAGAAAGTCTAGTGCTCTCCCTTTGGTACCTGGAAATATAACATTAAAGCTGCTATATTCCCTGTGAAAACAGAGAACAAGAAAGGTGAAGGTTTCTTGTCACTCTAAGCTCATAAAGGATATCCGTCTTCCAAAAAATTAACATTTTTACAATACTCTGGATTATGTTTTAAATACAAATCAACACAAACTATAATCTTAAAATATCTCTACCTGCTGCTCTCAAAGTTTTGAGAATACACACAGACACACACACACACACACACACACACACACACGCATGCACACATACCCCAAATGTTAATGTCTTCTTTTAAAACAAAATACTATAAAACAACTTTTCTAAGTAAAAAAGCACCTAAACACAGTAGGTGTAATCACTTGCAATCAACCTTTTGTAGTCTCTATCTCTGCAGCAAATTTGTAAAAAATTAATTAAAATATTGATGTTATGACTCTTCTTAAAGAATTTAAAATTTATTTTCTTTAATGAATTCTCATAGCAATCTGTTTTAATTTATATTATGTGAATCATGTCATTCTGTATTTCATTATAATTGCAAACATGTTTCTGTTCCATATGAGATATCCTCCTGAAATCAATTTTGTTTTCTTATTAGTGTTTCTTTTTATCCTCAGAGTACATTTCAAGTGGAGAGTGCTAAAAAGTTATTACATTTGTGTTCTCTAATAAAATATTAAATATTAATGTTTGTTATATGATACAATTTTTATTATATATAATCATATGTCACAAGTAATTATATATACACAATAATATATTTCAAATTTGGTCAAAATTGTTCTTTGGAAAACATATAGAACAAAAATTTCTTTTGTCAGATATAAAAAGGTCCTACTATGTTAAGGAAGAAAATTAATAATCCAGTATGAAGAAATAAGTCAGGTTCTCAAATATCTGGTATACAAATATATAGAAAGGTAAGGTAGAGTTTCAAGCTAACATCTCCTTTTACTAGGTAAGTCAGAGTTCAGCTCAAATGTGAAGACACATGTGGGAAAAGGTAATGTGTGACAAGTGTCTGATTTATAATCACATCAATGACTTTGTTACTTAGAAAACTTGTATTTCATCTGGCCCAGACTGGTTATAATTGGAAAAGTAATAAATTCGATTCCACTTTTCCCCTTGCCTTCTCTCTTTTTACAATGCTGACTGTGGGTTGCGAAAATAAGTGAAAACATACATGACTTTAATTGTCATTTGTAATATTGAGATTTTGCAAACTTAAAAACCAAATCTTAATGTAAATTTCTTCCCCGTTGCAAACATTTACAGGGATAAAACAAAGATTTGCCATCCCAAATGTCAGTGTGCCAATTGCGGATTTACAGAACATCCTGAACCTGACTAAGGAGAGAGAAATCAAAAACCAATTTATATAATCCTTTGATAACTATCCCAGAGCCTTCCCAGACACTGCAGTTTATTAGCAGGTGTTGATTACCCCAGCCAGCTGTCAATACCTGCTGTCACCACTTAGATGCAAATTTTACACGGAAATACAGCAAATATATTTCCGTGATATCTTTCATTATTATATTTTCAAGTTAAAAAACATAGAGCTTGCTTACCTATCAGATTCATGCTGATTCATTATTCAAATGGAGCTATACAAGATGCACAATTTTTAAAAGTTGAATTTCTATCAATTGTTATTGTTGATAAAACTGAAAAAAATCACTTTAAGATAGGTAGAAATATGATCATTGACAGGTAAGTAAAAACTTTTCATGTTTTCACAAGTTAAATTATGGGGAAAATTTCCATGAAATTGCATTAATTTCCATAGTGCAGTTTTTCTTTTCAGTTACACTTTTCTTTGATTTCTATGTCATTTATGAGACCACAAGACAATACTCTTTGTAGCTGACAGCAAGACTCAGAAACCTGGAACTCAGAGAAGGCTGGTTCAGTTTAGGCTGCGGGGCAGTAGGGAGTTGCAACACAGGTGGTTTTGTTGTTAAACGTGGCTGACTTGGCTTTGTAAAAATTGGGAAAGCTTAGTTTCCCAATCTTGAGATTATAGGCCAAGTCTGGTTACATCATTTCATTCCTGGCAAGATATTAAAAGTAAGAGTAAAAACACCCAGAATAATAACACAGAACTAGAGTTACTACGCCATGTCATCTAAAATGTCCAGGTTGAAGCAAAATTACTAGATAAGAAAGAAGAAAGTGGGGCACTTCCTTGGGGGAGGAAAACAAACAACAAAACCCAGACCTTAAAGCACAAAACAACTCAAAACGGTTCCCTTGCTCCCTTTGTTGGAATTAGTAAATGAAGACTTCAAAGCAACTGCTATACATAAGTAAAATAATTAAAGAGAACATGTTCACATATTTAAAGGAAAGTGTGATAACAATGAGACTACAAATAGGGACTCTCAAGAGAGAAACGGAAAGTACAGGTAGAACCAAGTGGAACTTCCAGAGATGAAAATTTTAATAACCAAAATAAAACATTTAATAGATTACTTCATTCACAGCTTTGAGATGGAAGATGGAAAAATATGACCTTCAAGATAAATTAATGGAAATTATCCATGCTAAAGAACAGAGAAAACAAAAATTGAAAGAAAATGAATAGCACCTAAGAGATCTTTGGAACAAAATTACATGCATTTTAACACACAGGCAAAGAGTATTACAGGCAAAGAAGAAAGAGAGAAAAGGGAAGCAAAAATGATGAATTCATAATGGGCCCAACTTCTTTCTCACAACTAATGAAAACTTCTGACTTACATAGTTACACTCAGACACATAGTAATCAAACTGCTCAAATTCAAAGACAATGAAAACATCCAAGCAGTAAGAAAAAAAAATGACTGATAACTAGCAGGGAAAAATGGAAACATCAATGTCTGATTTCTCATCAGAAATAATAGAGGCTGGTAGTCCCTGGAATGAAATATTCAATGTGTTGATGGTTAAGGAGGAAAAAAACAACAACCATCTTTCTTGGCAGACAAAATAATATTATATGCACAAAATTATTACAAATCTACAGAAAAGGTATTCGAACAAATAAAGAAGTTAGCAAGGTGGCAGAATAGAGCAATATCCCTAAATGAATTGTATTTCTGCATATAAGCAAAATAAATATGATCATGAACTTAAAAATAGTTTCATTTACAAAATTACCAAGAGAATAATATATTTAGGAATATATTTAATAAAAGTAGAGTAAGACCTATATACTAGGAAGTATTAAACTGTGCCAACAGAATTTTTAAAAGGCAGATAATTTGATACATACACATATTCCAATTCATAAATTGGAAGATACAATATGCTAATAAGTAAATTCTTCCTGAATTGACCTATAGATTTAATACAAACTCTAACAAAATTCCAGTAGCTATTTTGAGAGGTTGAAATTTAAAAACTGAGCTTACAATTTATACAGAGACATGAAGAACCTAAATAATTTGGAAAAATAAAAAAAAATATTGTTGGAGGATATACACTCCCTGATTTCTCTCTGTTTTTTTTTTTAGATAAAAGTAATCCAAAGCATTTAGTACTGGCATAAGAATGACATATAATTCAATGGAACAGAAGAAAGAGTCTAAAAAACGTCCCTCACACAAAGGGTCAGGTACTGTGGATACAGTTCCACAGTAATAAAGTGAGGAAAGAATATTTGTTTCAGCACAGTAGAGTGATATTGATATGTCCATATGAAAAAAATCAACCTCAATTTCTCCCTTACACCATACAAAGTATCTAGTTAAAATAAATTATAGATTTAAATATAAGAACTAGAATGATGAAATTTCCAGTCACAAAGAGGGAAAATCTTTATGACTTTGCCATAGGCAAAGATTTCTTAGGTATAACAAAAAAAAGCACAAAATCTTTTTTTAAATGACAAAGTATTTTATGAGTATTAAAGCATCTTTTAATATAAATAGATAAGCAAGAGACTGGGAAATATATTTGCAAAACCTTTATCTTAAGTATGCAAAGTATATAAAGATCACTTGTAACTCCAAAATAAGATTTTAAAAATTCTCATCAAAATGAACAAAACGTTTTAATAAAAAATTCCCCCATCAAAAAAAAAAAAAAAAAAAAAAAGGAAAGAGATAATTGAATAGCAAGAAACACATGAAAAGATGGTCAACAGTCATTAGGGAAAAGAAAGTTGCAATCACAGTGAGAGTTGCTGATGCACACGTGGCATAGACACTTGAAATAACAATATGCCATTTTTTAAAAGCTAAGCATCCACTTAACCGTATAATTCAGGCACTCCACTCTTCAGATTCTACTCTAGAGAAATGAAAATATATATTTACTAATTCATTTACACAAATTGATAGCAGCCTTATTTATAACAACAAAAATTGAGAAACAACCCAACATCTACCAGCTGGTAGATTGAAAATGAGTGTGTGGTATGTTAACATAAGTGAATACATGATTCAGCAAAAAAGAAGGAACTAGTAATACATGTAATAACATAGGTCTATCTTGAAAATATCATGCCACATGAAAAAAGCCAGATACAAAAGATTATATATTATATGATTCTATTCATATGGATTTTTTTGGAAAGGCAAAATTAGACAGACAGAATCCAGTATATGGTGTCTGGGGCTAGGTGTGGTTGGGGGATTTACTGAAAAGAGCACACGAGACAGTGGGGATGTGATAGGGTCCTCAAACTGCATTGCAGTGTCAGTTACACACTACACATATTTACTAAAATCATTAAACTGTACACTTAAAATTGTTGAATATTATGGTATGTAAATTATATCTATAAAATGTCATTAAAGCCTTGGCTGGTGTGGATCAGTGGTTAGAGAGTCAGCCCACACACCAAAGAGTTGTGGGTTCAATTTTCAGTCAAGGGCATGTACCTAGGCTGCAGGTTCAATCCCTGGCCCAGGTCAGGGCACATCTGGGTGGCAACTAATTGATGTGGCTCTCTCACATTAATGTTTCTTTCTCTCTCTCTCTGACTCCCTTCCACTCTCTCTCAAAATATCAATGGAAAAAATATCCTCAGGTGAGGATTAGCAACAACAACAACAACAAAAAGAAAGCCGTTAAAAAAGTCTTTATTAAAAAAAAGAGAGAATGAAAGAGAAAGAAATTAAGGTTTGGGGTTCTGACTAATTTGTCATATTAAAATGATTTATGTACATATATTTCACATTTCTTGAATGTCTACAATGTTCTAGTTTCCTTGGGGATATATAAAAAAATCCTTACCCTTAAATCACAATAATGACTGAAAAAGAAATGAGTAACTGTGGGGAAAAATATGATATAAAAAGTTAAAATTGAGTTATGAATTCTATGAAAATAATTAATTAATTTTAATTGTGCATTCTAAGAACACCTCAGAAAAGAGAAAGCAGTAAGCTGGTTGCTGAAAAGAACTTATAGGATTTAAAAGTGCATACTTAGCCCAGCTGGTGTGGCTCAGTGGTTGAACATCGACCCATGCACCAAGAGGTCACCGGTTCCATTCCTGGTCAGGGCACATGCCCAATTTGTGGGCCTGATCCCCAGTGGGGGTCATGCAAGAGGCGGCCAATTGATGTTCTCTCTCTCTCTCCCTCTCCCTTCCTCTCTCTCTAAAAAGCAATAATAAAAAAATAATTTAAAAAAGCAATAATAAAAAAGTGCATACTTCATGTGGAAAGAGGTTTCTGGAGGGGGAAGCAACATAGGTAAAGGCATGTATGCTCTAAATATGTCACATCCTGTTTCTACTAAAGAACAACAACCAATCTTATTTCAAAAAATGTCGGTGAGGATGTGGAGAAAAGGGAACCCGTGTGCACTGTAAGTGGGAATGCAGACTGGTGCAGCCACTGTAGAAAACAGTATGGAGCTTCCTCAAAAAACTAAAAATGGAACTGCCTTGTGACTCAGTGACTCCACTCTGGGTATATATCTGACGGAACCCAAAACACTAATTTGAAAGAATATACAGAGTGACGTAAAAGTAGATTTACAGTTGTCATATGGAAAATAATGCAATAATTAATAAATAAAAATACAAGAATAAACCATGTGTTTAGCATACTCACAACTGTATACCTACTTTTGCCCCACCTTGTATGTATCCTTATGTTCACTGCAGCATTATTTACAATAGCGAAGCTGTGGGAGCAACCCAAGTGCCGGTCAACAGAGAAATGGATCAAACAAATGGTTGTGAATATATATACAATGGAATATTACTTGGCCATGAAAAAAGAATGAAATCTTACCATTTATGACAGCATGGATGGACCTAGGGTATTATGCTAAGTGAATCAGTCAGAGAAAGACAAATACTATATGATTTCACTTATATGTGCAACCTAAAGAACAATATAAATGAACAAATAAAAGAGAAACAGACTCATAGATACAGACCACAAACTGATGGTTGCCAAAGGGGAGGGAAGTTGAGGGACTGGGGGGAAAAGGTGAAGGGATTGAAAAGTACAAGTCAGTAGTTACAAAATAGTCATGGGGATAAAAATTACAGCATGGGAAATATAGTCAACGATATTGTAAAAACTGTATGGCGCCAGGTGTGTACGGAAAATATTGAGGGGAAACTACGTAAAGTATGAATGTCTAACCAAAGTGCTGTACACTTGAAAACTAATAAAAAATAATATTAAATGTAAACTGTAATTTTAAAAACTTAAAAATTAAGAAAGAATAAGTTCTGAGGATCTAATATTCAGCATAGCAATTATAATAAACTATAGTTGATATATACTTGACAGATGATAAAAAAAATAAATCTTAAATGTTTTCACCCCAAAAATGGTAATTATGAGAGGTGATGGCTGTGCTAAAAAAATCAACCTTATAAAGAAGTATATATTAGTAGCCTTTTTAATTAAAATAAGTGGGCTATATAAATTCATATTAAAGTTATAATATAAAAATTGAATTACTGTGATCTTGTTTATACTGCCCTTGGGTTTAAAACACATTTTTTAATTTCCCAACCAAGAACCTGTAAATCAGATTTTTGACCATATGTAATTTTCTCTTAAAACTCATTATATAGGAGACAAAAAAGTATGATTATGTAAATAAAAGAAAACCAAATAATATAATTAAATTAGGCACGACTATAAGTAGGTGTACTTTTTTTTTTTAGAAAATTAAGGACATAGAAATACAGATTAAGAAAAGAAAGAAGAAGGCATCTCCTCATGTACAGATATTTTTAACAAAATTATTTACAATAGACTTTTTCTAAAGTATTATATTCATTATTGAGCCATTAAATTTTACTTAATAAGCAACTATAATACATTTACCTACTTTAGAGTGTGATGTTTATCTATATTTACATAATCTCAGGAATGAATAAATCTAATTTGAAAAATGGAGAACATAAAGTAAGTATTTGAGAAATTGCCCAGTAAAGTTACTGTTCCAGTCAAATCTCTATATGTCTAACTTACACTCTGCTCCATCATGCGGCTTCCGAGTGTTTCACTGTGAAAGGCACCCTGAGGTGAAGTTCTCATCACACATTTTTCAGGTGACCTACAAATGGCAATTCAGGTCCAATATCTTGGAAGTGGTGGTATTAAAAGATGATTTGTCTTTTTATAAACATAATCACTTTTTTTATCAGAATCAACATGATCATCATACAGGATAGATGGGCAATGCGTGTAAGGAAGATAGAAGTCCAAGAATTCACTGCATTGATTGCAGAGGTTCACAATCTAAAAGCAAGTTTGAATACTTATTTCACTTTTGTCTTCTGAATACAATGTAAACTTATACATATTTAGAGGACCTTGAAGCTTACAGAAGGCTACAGACAATTTGAGGTGCCATTATATAAGTGATAACAGACCTTTTAGAATATGTAATATTGCTGTGAGTAGGGTGGCTTGGATTGGCTGAAATAAATTAAATAAATTGTAGATAGCAGAGTCTCCAGAAAGTTCTGGGTCATTTGCTACATAGCTCTTGGTCTTTACCCAGATGTAAAGAGGCAAGTGATAATGAGAAATAATTTCAAATATTACCATGCTGAAAAATAATAAGAATGTAAAGATAATTATGGTCAGTTTTTATGTCTCACGTAAAAAAAAAAAGACTAATTTTAGCTGCACTTACTCCATGCTTTAATTTTTACCCTTTTGCTAATAATTAACATCTATTTACATGAAATAAACACCACCATTTGCCTACTACTGCCAATATATTTTTCTACTAATAATTATTAAATGCTTAGTAAAAATAACTATGTTCTAAATGGTAAAATAAAATATTTAGCAATCATTATTTTTAAGTAAAAAGACCATAGTAGTTTTTTAAATGGGATCATCAGCCCGACCTGTGTGGGTAAGTGGATTGAGCATTGTCCCATAGACTGAGAAGTCCTGGTTCGATTCCCAGTCTAGGGCATATGCCCAGGTTCTGGGCTTGAACCCCAGTAGAGGGCATGCAGGAGGCAGCCTATTGATGTTTCTATCTCTCTCTCCCATCCTTTCTCTCTCAAAAAATCAATAAAAACATATTTTTTAAAAAAGTAATTAATTAAGTAAATAAATAAAATGGGATTATCATTTTGCAGAGTTTAAATCAGGCAAGTGTTAAAGCAGAGTATGGAAAAGTAAGTGTTCTCAAAGGGATTTATATGAAAGCTAAAGAAAAGAACACAGTCAATCATTGCAGATATACTATGGACATACTAGCGGTGCTGCAGATCAGGTGTTTTCATTATGCTATGACTCCTTTTGCTGTGATCCCAGCTTATTACAACATTTCTTCTATATGTATTAAGCTTAAAGTATAATAATCAGTCAAAAACATTTATCGTATTCCTAAAGAATAGATATTTAATATACATGCTTACTTAAAAACAATTGTGAAATGAAACTTACTATATGTATTCTGCAAGTAAGCTATATTTTAAAAGCAATATAATAGAAAATTGAGCATTTATCTGATAGTCCCTTATGTCTCTACTTATACTCTAATAATATAGGCTGTCAGTGGGATGTTCAAATGGCTCATGCACATTGAAATAAAAAAAAGTGCTTTAAAAAATACAGTTGAATAATTACATAAAATGTTATGCCATAGATAAAATCATACCACCACCTCTAGTCTTCTAAAATAAAAATCAAACTTCAGAGGTCAAAATTCAGGTGGAATTCTGTAAACCCATGTCAGCTATCAGACCTCAATTCCTACCTCGAAAGTACAGAGAGTTTCCAGTGCATGGGTCAACACTTGCAACCTGACAAATGCACACTCACCTCTGCTCAGGAAAAACAATGAAATTATTTGCCTTCATGTACTTAACCATATCAACAGAGCAAACAAAAGAGGGAATAATATAAAACCATAATTTATCCAAAATATATCACATTTAGTTTGCATTAGACTAGATTGCTTTTTTCCTCTGACCTTACTAACCATGGTTTACTAAGGTGAAGTCGAAAGTTAAATGACAATATTAAATGGCACACACGTTCTGAGGTGACTCAGCATGGCCCAGGTGCTCGGTGACAAGTTGGGAAACATTCTGGATCAAACTATTATTACTGTTAATCTTTAAACCAGAAAAGTTTGTACCTATATAAATAATGGCAGGTCTAGGCTTTTGTGGTACTTGAAATGCATATAATTTTGGAGACTCTTTTAAGTTAAAGTGCAAATTTATAAAATTTTTTCAGTAAAGCTAACTGTGACTGAAAACACTGTTAACTGATTGCAGTCAAATACCTAACTGGGGCAGATTTTGGAAAAACGTATGAATGTATTTCTGGGGCTCCTGAAGGAAATCAGTAAAAATGAGGGGCTCCCAAGCTTCATCTTTATTAGCTGCAGGACACATCTTCTTTTTGTAAAATATTTTTCTTTATTGATTAGAGAGAGGGAGAAAGGGAGAAGGAGAGAGATAGAAACATCAATGAGAGAGAATATCAATTGGCCGCCTCGTGCATGCCCCACACTGGGGATTGAGCCCACAACTTAGGCATGTGCCCTGACCAGGTATCAAACTGGTGACTTCTTGGAGCATGGGTCAATGCTCAACCCAAGCCACATCAGCCAGGCTACAGTGAACATTTTTCATGACCTATAGACCGTTTGAAGTGTACTTCTACACTAAAGATACCTGGAAATGACAGTTTGGATGTTCTCTGGCTAAAGGTCAGTGAGGAAGTCAAGAGGCTGTAGGGGATGATGAGATAAAAAAAGTTGCTCACAATTGAACTGGGCCATGGACAGGGTTGGCTAGCAGTGAGTTATTAAAGGAGCAGTGGTGTTGAGCAATACAGGGAAGGAAGTATAGGAAATGCAGCAAGAAGGGATTTGTACTCACTGTGGTCATTTTAAAATAACACGAGGGACTGATGGATAAGGTTAGATCCACCAAATCCAAAATTCTAAATAAAATTTCTTCTACTCTGGGCCTGCTGCTGAGAGGGTGATGGTGAGGACCAACAGTCAGAAAGGCAAGCTGGTGGAGCAGATCACAAGAGGCCTGGTGATGCCCCTTTAATGCATATTAACTTCAAATCCTGGCAATCGGTGTTACATTGTAATAATTCAGTTGCCAGAAGTACTTTTTGCCCTTATAGTGTTGAGTCACATAGACCAATAGTTTTGAGAGCATAGAAGTCAATAATCTTTGAATCTTTGTCTCACAAAGAGGTCAATTGCTGGAATTTAACTGTGGCTCCTCTCTTTGTTTCTCTGTCTTTCTCTAACATATAGTATCTATAAGAAAGTAAACAGATTACCACTCAGGAAGAAAACCTGCAGTGATTTTATGAGGTACAGAGAATGTTCACCATGTACATTGTTTACTTAGTCACTTCCCCGTACATAAAGCCATCAGGATTCTTCAGACAAGGGAATTATTACGTGCAGTTTGTTTGATATATTATTTCTTATTATTCTTGGCCTCTCCTATTATAGTCTTAGCACAGAGAAATCCTTCTACTTTTCAATTACTCAATCTTTCATTTAAAAATCATTTCTGGGATTCCTTTTTAACATACACATCAGTATCATCTCACATAAGTTATGAAAAATTAGATGAACGCATCCTACTGCAAATATCATGATACGAATACAAAGTATAATGCCATAATAAGTTAATATCATTCAAAATTAGGGAAATTAAAAATATAAACTACAATGAGATAGTCCTAAACACTGAGTAAAATGGTAAAATTAAAATGAATGATCACACCAAGTGTTGGCAATGAAGCAATCTGTGCTCTGATACACCACTAATGAGACTATAAAATGTCACAACTATGTTGTAAAACAGTTGGGTGGTTTGAAAACAAAAAACAAAAACAAGTAGTTGTTTTTTATATCTTTCATGTGACATAGCTATTCCATTCCTAAATATTTACCTAAGAGCATTAAAAGCATGTTTTCACACACAGCATTGGACACAAATGTTCACAGCAGCTTTAATGGGTAAAAACTGGAAAGAACCTTCCTGGCTACCAATAGGTGAATAGATACATAAACTGTGTTATATTAATATAATACAATTATAAACAACATTAAAAGAGAATTAACTAACAATACTTGCAACAATATAAAAAAAATTCAAAATCATTGTAAGTGAAAGATACCAGACAAAAAGAGGACATTTCGAATGGAAACAATGTTCCCGAGATTCTGGAATGGGCTGACAAATCTGCGCCAGTAGAAGTCAGATCCATGTTTGCCTAGAGACAGAGGACCTGGGGAGGGAGAAATAAATAGCAGAGGCCTAGGAAACTTATGGGTGATCTCTATATTCATGATCCTGATAGCACTGATGATTTGCAGTTTGTATATATATGTAAAATTTTTTAAAGATTGTATATGTTAATTATGTGCACTTCCATGTTCAACAACAGTAGCATAAGAAACTGTGAAGGACAATGAGGAAGAAGAAGATGAAGAAGAGTGAGGAGAAGGGTGACACGGCTATTGCAGCAGCAGCAATCACTGATTAACAGGTTTCATTCACTGTAAAAGAAAACACTTCCTCCATATAATCTTTCTAATATAGATAGCCTGGGACTTACTCCCAAACCACAATACCTAAACTTAACAAGCCAATCCTAAACTGTCTACCAGGCTGAAACATCACTGATTTTTAAACAGAACTTGGTCGATTGCAAATGACTGGTTACATTTTAATGGCAATGTGGGTGTGTTTTGGGTCCAGGATAAGGCTAGAAACTAAAGTGCTTATGCTATGTGGTTTTATAAAACATCTCTATTTGTGTGTATTATATTTGCCAGTAAATATCATATGAATTAAAGTATGTAACAATTGTAGTCACTAGCATTTTGGTAGCAAGAAAGAATGTCTCAGTTACAATAAATGACTTGGCTAGTATTGCCCAACTTTGGCTTTTATCTTTTTGTTCTAAATCCCATACTCATTTCACCATTCTGTACGCATGCAAATTGTGGTAAAAAAACACTAAGTCGGGAATGGTTAGTGTGTGGAAAGAACTAAAGGAGGTTACACGTTGCTTCCTGGAGAAAGGGAGTGTTGGACCAAATCTTGAAGGAATAAACTAGAGTAGATTCATTAATAAAAATTACACAGTGTCTAGATCATTTAACAGTATCTCATTAAATATGTGTTGAATGAAAGATATTTCAGTAGTCAGGGAATCCTATGAGCAAAGTCACAGGATGGGAAAGAAGAATATTTAAAATTTCTGTGGAGGTGCTAGTAAGAATCCTGGCCACATTAAAGAGAAGTGCTAACTGGAACCGTAGACCACCTCAGAGATCTGGGGAAAGAGACTTAGGGGAAGGTTTATAAAAGAAGGTTCAGAAATACATGTATCACCCTTTAGATAGAGTCAGGGTAGGCTAGGGGTTAATAGCCTAGATACCGGAGCTAGACTACCTACAGGTCACATTTTGTAATAACTGTTGTAACAATGGACAGTTCAGTGACTTCTCCATGTCTCAGTTTCTTCACAGTAAAATAGGAGAGTAACGATACTTTTTCATGTTAAGAATTAAAGCTGTCATTCCATACAACGAGTACAAAGCAGTGACTAAGACGTTAGCATCATATAATGGTTTACATTTTAAAGTGGGAAAGAAAGTAGGGATCTGTAATACTAATTGTATAAAATAAGTTGTTATTAAATTGTTTGACACATCAGTGGTTGAGTGTCAACCCATGCACCAAGAGGTCCCTGGTTCGATTCCCGGTCAGGGCACATACCCAGGTTGTGGGCCCGATCCCCAGTGGGGGGCGTAAAGGAGGTGGTCAGTCCATGTTCTCCCACATCAATGGTTCTATCTCTCTCTAAAATCAATAAAGAAAAAATTTTTAATAAAAAATAAATTGTTTGACACATCAATATTCTATCTTTCTTTTGATTATGGTGTTTCTAGTAAATACTGGCTTCTCTAAAATTATTTCATTTATAAGTTCTTTTTAGCTCGAAAAGGGTTACTGGCATTGCTCATACTTCCAGCACCCACAACTGTATGAAGCGCATATTACTGCTGCCAGACTGGTTTCAAAGCAAAATATAATTTTTCAGTAATGGGTCTTTAATTTCCTATGTCTAAGGTGTAAAAGCTAGTGGTGTATAGCAGTGACTTTAGAGGCATTTTATAATTTAATTGCCCTTTTCTTAAATTTATTACAGATTAAAGTAGGTATTATGATTTCTATGGAACAAAAGAGTTATCTTCAAAACATGTCATAGCTGTCTGGGAAAGCTGGTAATAAGAAGTTGCTAATAAGGACCTGTTAATAAGCAGCTCAAAGGCATCTCAAAATAACCCTACCATGAACTTATCCAACCCCCACCCCAACCTGCACACATCAAAGAAAAAGGACACAGAACAGAAATGCATTTTGATTATTGCCTGTATTTTTGTCGTGGGATCTTGTGTTATACACAGTGTGAGAAACTTAACATGTACAAAAGAAGGGAAACAGCTTAAGAGAAATAAAATGTGAGTCCTATTATTAATAGAATGTCTCCATCTTACCTCATGGGCTTAAAGAGCTGAAGTAATAACGCTTTATTCTTTTCTTTTAACAGAAACCTCAATTTGGTAAACTTTAATTATGGAATCCATGGTATGGGAATGCATTCCAACTGAAATCATATTTATAATAACTTGATAATACATTTTCCTACATGGGGTCCAAAGGTTAAAAACACTTGAGAGACCCAGCCACTGTGGCTCAGTGGTTGAGCGTGGACCCATGCACCAAGAGGTCACCAGTTCGATTCCCGGTCAGGGCACATGCCCAGGTTGTGGGTCTGATCCCCAGTGGGGAGCATGCAGGAGGCGGCCAATCAATGTTCTCTCTCATTGACGTTTCTATTGCTCTCTTCTTCTCTCTTCCTCTCTCTCTAAAATCATAAAGAAAAAATATTAAAAATAAAAACACTGGGGAGAATTGACTTTTCAGTGAACATTGATTATACTGAGGCCCAGCATTTTCTTTCAAGAAAGTCATGTTTGTAACCGTTCTTTGTTTTGTATTTTGGATGAAGTTCCAGATACCTTTAAACAAAAAAGGGTTTATATGAACAATGTTGCTTAGTATCAAACCATCACATACTTCTGACTTCGATGACTAGAAAGATGCTCACATGACCAAAAACAGTTAATTAGAAAGAGTGACTGCTTGAAATTTAGGGAAAAGAATTTTCCTCTCACTACCAGAACAAATGTAAGAGGTTTGGAGCTTCTGTGGCCACCTTGGAACAATGAGAATAGACCCTGTGTGGGTATTGCACCAACTCGAAGGGATAGTAGCAAGATATGTTTCTGAACTAAGTTTACCACTTTCCATACTTCTTTTAAGATCTTTCAACAGGAAGAATGTTGATATTTGACAAAATACTGACTACATGAAAAAATACAATTATCTTCAACCATTCACTTTCTTAATTAAAAGAAAAAAGTTACTTCACTTTGTGGGTACAAAATTGTAGGACTCATATTTTTCTTTGATATTGAAAGTCAATTATGTATTATAATTCAAATTACAGATATTATTAAAGTTTAACAATCCTATTGTGGTTAGCAGACCTATTTGCAGTGAGATTTTTGTTGTTGTTATCATTTATTTATTAATTCTTAAATATTAACACATCCTGCTAAGTTTATTTCTGGATATGTTTTAAAAAGAAGAACCAAGTATATGAGATATATTAAATATCCTGTAAGATGAAGACCAGTGTTTTTTTTTAAGATTTAGATCTCAAGGCACTAAATTTAAACAATTGAGTAGCATTAAAATGTAAGTTGGTTATTTTTAGCTAGGTTTTTAGAGGAATTGACAGTGAATTCAATTGCATATATGGCACATAGTAATTGAATGCATTACTACTAAACTATTTTTGAGTTTTGTTTTTGTTTTTTTGAAATTCCTTCCTTGATATATGTTCACTGTTGTTTATCAACATTTAAATATCTGTTTGATAAAAACCTGAATTAGAAATATGGTAAGTGAATGATACAGTAATGGTATACACTGTCTTTTTAAAATTAATTAGTGAATTCTAGTTCCAGAAATGGCTGAGTAGCTTATATAGGAATAACCAGTCCAAGGATAATAATTATAAACTCTGGTAGTACAAAGAACAATTATAAGGCATTAGGGAGCTATTTAAATTGGAAATATACCTCAGGGAATTCAATCCTAACAAAGTAAGTTAACAGAATGAGATCCAAAGTGTAGGTGTCTTTCCTGCAGTTAATGTCAATGTGGAGTCTACCAGTCAAGCATACAGTACCAGGCCTATCAGCTTGAGGCTTCATCACACATGATTTTTGGTAACCAAGGTGGTTGGAAATAAAGAGGTAAATCTCAGAAAGAATCAAGTCAAAGCAGTATCTACAAACTCCTTTAAAACAACAGCTAACCTCTGAACTGCATAAGTGTGTGGGACATTCCAGAGAATCAAGCAGAAAATAACAAAGTAAAAAAAAACAAAACAAACTGGAGGACAGACAGACT
The DNA here is from genome assembly GCF_014108415.1 of Molossus molossus. Classification (NCBI taxonomy): domain Eukaryota; kingdom Metazoa; phylum Chordata; class Mammalia; order Chiroptera; family Molossidae; genus Molossus; species Molossus molossus. Next base: position 60,018,358 of record NW_023425345.1, on the reverse strand, counting down.
AGGAAGAGATTTTAGCTTCTCCACAAAAGGGGGGGACAGAGTTCAGAGTTTAAGTCCTGTTAAATTACAAGTACTTACTAAAAACCTTGAGTTTTCCAAAAGTCTGCCCTAATCAATTATAAAACCAAGCCTCCTTAATTTCAAGATAAATTTCCAGTAACTTAAATATCTGCCTAAGCAAAAATGAACCCTCATCAGAACATAATAGAATCCAGGAAGTCAACAAGTGTTATTTACAATGTATAGTATACAACAGAAATGTATAAAATGTGATAATAAGTAAGATATTGTGACCAATTGTTTAGGAAAAAAAAGAGATACCAGAAAAGGTGAAGGGATAATCCAGATATGAAAATAGCAAAGAATGTCTTTAAAGAAGATATAAAAAATATATTCAAGAACTTAAAACTTGGTTAAATTACCTGACTATAATTGGAGAAAAACAAAACAAAACAAACAACAGCAGCAAACCCAGTAGAAATTCTAGAATTGAAAATTGCAATATCCAACATGATAAATAAAATGATTGGATAAGTTAGATAGCAGAAATAAGAGGATGCAGAAAAATGGGTTAATTTTTAAGATAAATTCATAGAAACTACCTAATGTCAATAACTAGAAAAAAATAACCTAAAACATTAAGGAATCCCAGTGACTCGTGGAACAATATTAAGTGTTCTAAGATAACAGAAAAGATGAGTGAGGGAATTGGGACAGATTTTGCAAAATGTGATTAAAAATCAAATTATAATTCTAAAAATCTCTGCAAACCCAAAACAAGATAAATTTGTTAAAGAGCCAAAAACTCTTAAAATAGCTGAAATGCAAAAAGAAAAAGAAATGAGAAAAATAACACATTATTAACAGAAGTATAATTTTGTGAATAAAGGCTATGTTTTCTTTCTTTCTTTTTAAATATATGTGTGTGTGTGTGTGTGTGTGTGTGTGTTTTATTGATTTTAGAGAGAAAGAAAGGGAGAAGGAGAGAGAGATGGAAACATTGATGAGAGAGAACATAGATTGGCCATCTCCTGCATGCCCCACACTGGGGATTGGGCCCACAACCTGGGCATGTGACCTGACTGGGAATTGAACCAGGGACCTCTTGGTGCATGGGTCGACACTCAACCAGTGAGCCATACTGGCCGGGATAAAAGTTATGTTTTCTTTGTTTTTATTTAATAACAGAGCTTTAAAACACATAAAGTAAAATTTAAAAGACAGAAGTACAGACACCGAACAAAATAATATGATAATTACATTATATCTTCTCTAGTAATTGAGAGACTGTCAAGACAAAAAATCAGTAACAACAATATAGGTCAACATTAATCAGCATTTACAATGATCGCTCATAAAATGGATCTCAATAAACTCAAAAAGTTAAAGAATTATAAATTTCATTTTCTGACTATAACAGAATAAATTATAAGTTGATGCCAATATGATATCTAGAATTTATATATAAATAATTGGAAATAAAACAAAATATTTATAAAAAACCATTAACTGCAAAGAAGATTAAATAGCAAGGGAAATTTTAAAATTCTTTCTATTTGATTGATAATGACAAAACAACATATAAAAATGTGTGGCAGAGCAGGTAAATGCTGTTCTTGCTTCCTCTTATAACCACATTAAAAATGCAACTAAACTACAGAATAATCATCATTGAGAACTATGTGAAGTCTAGCTAAACGGAAGTCCTATAACAAAGGATATGCAGAGGAAGCCATGTAGAGACTGATAGGAGGGGCTGAGACATGGGACCCACACCCACGGGTGGCAATTACAAATCAGGAGGGATATCTTGGCTGTGGAGGTACCCCATGAAGAGTGAAAGATCCAAGCCTCACAATATGCTTCCCAGCCCAGGGTTTCAGTAACTGAAAGAGAAGTTCCCAAAATTTCTGGTTGTGAAAAGCAGTGGAGATTGTGACTGAGTGAAGCATATAGCTGCTAGAGCCCAGGAATTGTTCCTAAATGGACTTTTGGACTCACTCACTCTGAGCTCCAGCATGGGGGCAGCAGCTCCAAAGGTGCCAGAGACATACAGGGAGAAACTGAATTGTCTGGCTTTTGGGAAGAGGGCTAGAGGGGCAGCTGTATCAGACAAAGGAACTGGCAGAAGCCATTATTTCTTTACTAAGCCTTTCTTCTGCAGCCCCAAGCCTTTACAATATCTGAATCTCCATTACCTATCTAACACCCTTTGCCCCATGCCGGTGACTCCCTGAGGCCCCGACCCACCCAGCTTCCAGATCCACCCAGGCCAATCGCAGTGCCTTTTTCATACAGCCTGTCTTGGCTCATGCTGCAGACTTCCCTAAAATCTTTCAGACATTCACAAACACTAAACAGGTAGCATTTGGCCTCAGGGTGCCCATGCCTTTTGAGCTAAGCAGCCCTAAGCACAGCACTACTAGTAGCCAGACGCAATTCACACATTAGCCTCTTCCAGATTCCTCCAAGCCCAGCATAAGTGGCAACCATCTACAGATCACTTTGTAGCTTATACCAGGTGGCCCAGGCAGGTCAGAGGCAGAGACTAAACTTGGCCTTCACCAGAGCTCCTTCCGAGTCCTCAGAGTCAACACAACATGTGTCCAGCATTAGACCACACCAGAGTACCATCAACTGCATCCACAAATGGTCCATCCGAAGGGCAGACTCAGCAAGAACCAGAGCACTGCTAAAGTGAATCCTGCCCCAGAAGGTCAGTCCCTGCACAACAGCTCCTCCACTGCAGTATGGCCTGCTCTCACAACAAATCAGCTTGTGGGTCGATCCCCTCCATTGACATGCCAACTGTAATCAAAGGTCAACTGTAAAAAGAGGGCATACACAACCCACACAAGGAATACACCTGAAGCACCTGGCTCAGGTGATCAAGGAGACTACTGCTGGGCCCCACGGGACACCTAATACATAAGGTCATTTACCAAGACTCTCAGACATAGAAGATTGACCTAATACATAAAACAAACACAGGGAGGCAGCCCCAAATCAGCAGCCCAAATGAAAGAACACAATAAAACTCCAGAAGAACCAAACAAAATGGAGAATAGGAATCTACATGATGCACAGTTTAAAATACTGGTTAATAATGATTCTCAATGTTCTCAGTAAGAACTTCAACAAAAAGATAGAAAACTTAAAAATGAAGATGGAAAACATAAAAAAGAACAGTCAGAAATGAAGAATACAATAACTGAAATATAGAATACATTATTAGAAGGAGTAAAAGGAGATGAGATGAAGCAGAGAATCACATCAGCACTTTGAAAAAGAAGGTAACAGAAAACACCCAATCAGAACAGCAAAAAGAAAAAAAGAATAATAAAAATAAATTGTTTAAGAGGCCTCTGGATCAACATCAAGTGTACCAAAATTTGCATGATGGGGTGCTGGAAGGAGAAACAAAAGAGAGTAAAAAATTGAAAATCTATGTGAAAAAGTAATGACAGAAAACTTTCCTAACCTGGTGAAGGAAATGGACATAAAAGCTCAGGAAGCAGAGTCCCAAACAAGATGAATGCAAAGAAACACACACCAAGACACATATAATTAAAATGTCAAATGTTAAAGACAAAGAATCTTAAAAGCAGGAAGAGAAAAGCAGTTAGTTACCCACAAAGGAGCTGAAATAAGACTATCAGTTGATTTCTCAACAGAAACTTTGCAAGCCAGATTTGATTAACACCATATATACAAAGTGATAAAAAACAAGGACCTACAACCAAGATCACTCTATCCAGCAAAACTATTATTTAGAATCGAAGAATAAATAAAGAATATCCAGAAAAGAAAAAGCTAAAGGAGTTCTTCAACACCAAATTGGTATTACAAGGAATGTTAAAGGTCTTCTATAAGAGGAAGAAAAAAAGAATCAAAGTTATGACTAATAAAATGGCAATACATAGATATTAACAATTACTTTAAATGCAAATAGGTTGAATGCTCCAATATAAAAAATATACGGTGGCTGAATGTGTGACAAGACCCTTACATATGCTTCTACAAGAGTCTCACTTTAGATAGAAAGACACTCACAGACAAAGTAAAGTGGTGTGGTGTAAAAGATAGTACATGAAAATAGAAATTAAAAAAAATATATTTTTGACTTCCTCAGTCAAAATAAACTTTAAAACAAAGGTTATAACAAAAGACAAAGCAGAATCCAGTAATTTCACTTCTGAGTATTTATTCAAAGAAACCCAAACATTAATTCAAAAGATATATGCATCCATATATTCACTGAAGCATTATTTACAATAGCCAAGATATGGAAGTAATGTAGGTGTCCCTCAATAGATGAATAGATAAGGAGAAGTAATGCATATATACAATGAAGTATGACTCAGCCATAAAATGCATGAAATCTTGCCATCTGCAATGACATAGATGGACCTAAAGGTACTGTGCTATATGAAATATCAGACAAAGACAAATACAATATAATTTCACTTACATGTGCAAACTAAAAAAACAAATAAATGAACAAACAGAATAGAAACAGACTCATAGATACAGATAATATTTTGATGGTTGCCAGATGGCAGGGTATCAGAGGCATGAGTAACAGGTAAAGGATTAAAAATTATAAATTGGTAGTTACAAACTAGACATGGAAATGTCAAGTATAGCGTAGAGAATATAGTCAATGATATAATAACTATATATGGTGTCAGATGGGTATTAGATTAGCATATTAAACTCAAAAATAGGTAAATGGAGAAGAATATAAAAATAAAAGCAAAAATCAATGAAATGGAAAATGAAAAATAGAGGCAATTAACAAATTCAAGAGTTAGCTCTTTAGCAAAATGCAATAAAATTAATGAACCACTAGAGAGATTGATGAAGAAGAAGGAAGAAAACTTCAAAAAAATTATATGATTAAGAATGGAATATGAGATATACTGCAGATCCTACAGAATTTAAAATATTAAGAAAGTACTTTAAATAACTTCTTTATATAAATGAATTTGATGAAATATATAGATATATATTCGATGGAGTTTACATTCTTCTTATAGTAGCTTAGGTTATAGATTTTGTCCTTTCAGTGACTATTTTTCCCCCACTTTTCCCAGGATTTTAGTACCATGTTGTTTTCTAATGCGAACATAGTAGATTTTAAGAAGATGATGAGAATAAAACATTCTGTTTCATGTTCCAAATAGCAACCATCCTCCAGAAGATAAAGATTCCTAAGATGGAGAGGAACATAAAGGCCAAGGTTGTCCATCATCTTGGTCATTTGTCTTTCAACTTGAATTTTAGAAGAGACATGGAGAAATTAATTATATGTCATCAGATTATTTTATAAGGGTTATAATATGATTAGTCTATCATGGAGAATCATTACAGTGATACCTCGGTTCTCGAACGCCTTGACTTTCGACCAAATCGGTATTCGACCAGGAGATTCGAGAAACTTTTGTCTTGGAATCCGAACAAATATTTGGAACTCGAACTTCCGAGATGAGCCGAGTTGAGCCGAATGGCGTTCATTCGGCCCAGCGCGCCTTGCTTGCGCCATCAGTGTGAGTGCAGAGAGAGAGTCCCGCTTTGTGGAGAGAGTCACGCTTTACACTGAATTTAACCCTTAGACATACTGTACACTTTTATTTCTTGTTGAGACTTATGTTTTTCTACATATTATATACAAATTAGGCCAGTAAATAGGCATTTTCTGGGGCTTGGAACGAATTAATCCAGTTTCCATTATTTCCTATTGGGTTTCATTGCTTCGGTTCTCGAACAATTTGGTTCTCCACCGTCCTCCTGGAACGAATTATGTTCGAGAACCGAGGTATCACTGTATATGTTTAGCTGAAACTGCTCCCTAAAATTTGTAGGTTCCTAACAAAGTCAATAAAATCTTTCATATTTATTGTGTGTTAAACATTTGTGCTTATGACAGTTTATGAAAGAAAGACAACAGGTAATACTTTCATGTCTTACCATTGAGAAAAGAAATTGGGTGATTTACCCAAAATAAGGTACAAGATGTGATACTCCAAAAAAAAACCACAAAAATTTACTTGAAGATTGTACATCTTTCAAACCATATGGCTATTAGCTTTTTCACAAGGTAAGCAAAATGAACAAATTCCTTTTCCAGACATCTTGTCGAAGTAATCACAATCTAAATTTATCATCGATATATTCAACGGCCTGTTATTTGATATGTTCTCCTTTGTTTAAGATTTTAACATTTATACATGTCTTTTTAAAAGTACAATTATTTCCATTAATTTTTAATACCTGTTATGTCATTCTCAATGGTTTATCAGGATCCAACATGTCATTGGCAGATCCTTTAACAAAATGAATACAAATGTAAATAATGAATTCAGAGAAGTTAACCTTAGCAAACTTTTCCTTCTAGTGGGTACTCCTTGAGGTTAATTATCTAAATTTTCTACATAAATTAACATTGAATTAGGAAAATTTCAAAATTATTTTATTCATATAAACAGATTTTGTTAAAACTCATACTTTGAATATTTTCTACCTATCAATATTAACTTTATATGAATACTGACTATGCTGTGTTTCCTTCTCACCTATTTCTCTGTGAGTGGTTCCAGACCATGGTATAACACTTCCAATTCTCTAATAGTAGAAATAGCTATTTTGTGTTTTTTTTTTCCATGTGCCAACTTGTTCCCAAGTCTGACAGCTGCCGATCTTCTCATTAGTATCTCTTTCATATTTTCATGTTATAAGAGCTGGCATACCAGACAAGAGCTACTTCTTCATTAATTTTTGTTGTTGGATGCTTACCAAAATTCCATAGCTCCTGCTCCTTTTTTTGCACCATTTCATGAGCTTAAACAGTCATAATGTATTCCGTTTAATACTTTCTGGCAAAGGTTATTGGAATTAACTACGCAATCATCTTTCAGCCATACACTATTCACCATTGTGAGATGCCCTGCCTGATGTTCCCATATGCCCATAAAGCTTTTTTAGTTTCTTTTACTCTTTCAGCCAACCTACTTATAATAAAATTAATACATTGTTAACATCAGGTCCATGGCTATCTTCTACGCCATCCATCTGGACGTGTCTTCCGTAATAGGCAAGATTTTATGAGTGGTTTCAATCTGTTTTTTAAGACCTGTAATATTTTAGACAATACTCCCGAAGTTAAAAATTGTATACAGGAACTTGCAACAGGTACTTCTAAACCATTGGGCACATTACCAAATTTGAACTTCAAGATCATGTTGGTGCTGAAAATTAGAGCTGTTTATTATGGAAAGTTCTTTGTATGTTCCTTCACTTGATGATTCTAAGTTTTGACAGTTTTATTTTTTATTGACTAATTTACACACATGATACTCTTGCTACTGTTTAGGACTGATTCCCAGGAACCAGAGGTGATACCTAGGCAAGTCACTGATTTAGTAGAGCTAAATAAGTGACGGGAAAGTGAAGGGAGAAGCATAAACCATGAGGAAAAGACAAGCAAGAGTGATGCTTTTAGCTAAATACTTGCTTCAGTGAGATCCCACGGGGACATCTGCAGCAATAATTGAACCAGAGTTGTTTCCACTTGAGGCAAGGGAGCCAACTTTCAGTACCACTATGTAAAAAAGTCATTGGATGTGGTCTTCTGAGTGTGGCTGGACAGATACGTTCCCACTTGAGCAATTGAGCAGCTCCTGTGTGGTCTGGGAAAATTCTCCAGAAAAGGTGGAACCTGTGATTAGTTGGAAGCCAACACTCATAGCAGCTAAGAAAAAGTTTACAAGCCTGGAAGTAATATGTATTATATATACTTTTAGATGATCAATATGTTACCAATAATGTATAGATCTGGAAACAGCCCAAGTGTCCATCAAAAGATGAGTGGATAAAAAAGCTGTGGTACATATACACAATGGAACACTATGCAGCTGTAAGAAAGAAAGATCTCTTAACCTCTGAGACAACATGGATGGACCTGGAGAGTATTATGCTAAGTGAAATAAACCAGTCAGATAAACCAGTGAAATAAACCAGTTTTATATGATCTCATTTATTTGTGGAATATAATGAACAAAATAAGCTGACAAACAAAATAGATCTAGAGACATGAAAGTAGGGAACAGACTGATAAACCTCAGAGGGAAGTGAGGTGAGAGGTGGAAAGAAATAAACTAAAGAAATTATATGCATAATCAATGGATACAGACAACTTTGTGGTGAAGTCTGGATGTGGGGAGTGGGGAGGGGGGTGTCAATGGGAAAAAATGGAGGGATATCTGTAATACTTTCAACAATGAAGATAAAAAAATAAAAATTGTATTTTAGAACATCAAAGGTGTAAAAAATGCTATCTGAAATAAAAGTTAAATAATAATTTATATATACTACATTCATATTTTTTAATTTTGTATATATGATATTGGTATTATAGGGTTATATTTATATTTTAACTATTTTTAACATTTTTAAAAATTTGTATATGTGAGAGAGAATGCAGATCTAGTGTTGTAAGAAAGCAATAAACACAAGAGATTTTGAGAAAAAATATAAATATGATCAGAATACAAATAACTAGCCCTGGCCGGTTTGGCTCAGCGGTTGGAGCGTCGGCCTGCGGTCCAGAGAGACCCAGGTTCGGTTCCTGCTAAGGGCATGTACTTCGGTTGCAGTTTGTCCCCGGCCCTGGTCGGTTGTGTGGGTGGCAGCCACTCAATGTGTCCCTTCACGTCGATGTTTCTCTCACTCTCTCTCTCTTCCTCTCTCTCCCTCCCACTCTATCTGTACAAAAAATGGAAAAATGTCCTCGGGTGAGGATAAAAAAAAAAAAAAAAAAAAGAATACAAATAACTAATGGTGCTAGGTTTTTGTCACACATCATTTGCTATATGCTTTCTGAAGGCAGGTCAATAAATACTTCAGGAGTGGATATATTGAATTAAAAAGGAATTTTGAGTGTTGTGGATTCTGGTTGGTTTCTGTCTTACTGTTGTGACTTTTCTTTATAGTATTAGTTTTATTCTCTAGTATGTTTTAGATTTCATTGATGATTTTTCTGATTATAACTGAGGAAGTTTATTTTAAAGAATGTATTATTCTGAAAGCATATCCTCTTTTGACTCTACACTTCCTGGGTATTTAAAAAAAATTACATCCATAAGTAATAAACCAAGTCACAAAAACAAAAACATCCATGGATTGTTAAATATCTTACTTAATTTGGGAAAGATATTTTGAGTAACTCTGAAATTCAATGTCAGCATAAACGTACTTTGACCACTTTAACCCATGGTGAAGTAGGTGAAGGTGGTCAAAATAAATAAGTCCTGAAGATATAATGTACAGCATGGTAACTGTAGTTAACAATACTGTGCCGAAATTTTAAAGGTTGCTAAGAAGTAGATGTAAAAATTCTCATTACAAGAAAAAAGTGTAACTATGTATAGTGATGGATGTTAACTGTCTTATGGTGATTATTTCACATTACATACATATATGAAATCATTGTGCTGTACATTTGAAATTAATATATTATATTATATGTTATATTACATCATTTATATCTCAATTTTTTAAAATTTTGTATCTCTATGTTCACTGTTAAAATGATATTGTATATTTTCATGCACAGAAGCATGTTTGATATTTTAGCCAATATCTATTAGGGAAATGTTTTGTTTATTATCACTTAAAGTGATTTCTGTGCTTTTCTAAGTTATACAATTTTTTTTTTCAATATAAATGGAGAAAAGTTATGATCTGTTAATAGAATGTAAGAATAATGCATTTTTTTGTTTATTCTATGATGAATAAAATAATGGTAGTGAATTTGTATTACCCAAGCATTTAAGGTGTATTTAATTTGCATGTAATTAAAGCTATAGTCAAATATATTCTAATATACATTTTGATTACCAATTATTTTACCCATTTTCTGGACTATTATTCATTTATACTTTTTTTTGTAAAGGGTTTAGAAAAACATAATAATTATAATCATAGGAAAAAGCAAACCTTATATAACTTAATAAAATTTCATAAACTGAGCTTCATTTAATAATGCATGTTAAATTAATAACTCAAAATATAATTTGCTTATTTATATAATTTCTTATTAAATTGTTTATACACAGCTTTTCTTGAATAAGTTTTAATCAGCACACTTTCCAGCACTGTAATTTATAATATGTCATTCTAATTAACAAGAGAGGATAATACAGTTAATTATATTCATCTTAAATAGGTGTGCATGTGAAGTTGAGTGTCACACATAAAAATGAGTGATGAACAGCTCATTCTTCTCAGTACTGTCAGAATTACTCAGTATTTTAGCACTTTAAAAGCCTCATTTCACCACCATCTGTGCATTGTGTAGTTTTTACACCTTTTGCTTCTTACCGAAAAGTTTGGGATTTCTTTCTCATTACCTGTCATAACCAATCACTGGCCAGTGGAGTGTGATGTACATTGATTCTAGTGAAAAGATTTCTCTTAGAAGAGCTCCAATTCACTTGTCTCTTTCCTTACTGAACATTTAACTTATTTTATTTGGCCAATGCAAGCCTGGACCCAGCAAGGTTCAGAGAGGCGAAACTAAGTGTCGTGCTAAATGATTGCAAATCAGAATGAGACGAGACTGAGCTATCATTTCTCAGGTGACTTGTGTGAGTAGCCATATAATGTAACTGGGAATACTCTAGAGGTGAGGATTTTAGAAAGGCAGAATAGAAATGTGAAATTCTGAATAGCAAAGAACATTTTCCTCTTCCTCCTTCCTCATTCTATTAATATTAATTTAATCATATAAAGAAGTTTTTTTTAACATGCTTTGTTTTATTCAATTCCCATAACATCTTTTGGGTTATATAGGCCTAATACCATTACTCTGGTGGTATATGTAATAAAATCAAGGTCCAGGGAGAATATTATATTTATTTTTAGGATCACAGATCAAAAATGATCTGTATATGTCTGTATATATGGTACATGCCATCACTTCCTACTCATATGCTCATAGTAGATGTCACTGGTCACTATCAATTATGATGTAATTCATAAATTATAATTTCTAAGATAAAAAAAGATATAGAATTTTATGAGTTGGTCAAGAGCACGTCCATAATCTAGGGAAAGAGAAATCTAGCCCAGGGAATTATCGTGCAAAGCAACCCAGCAATTTTCTCCAGAGGGGAGATAGGAAAACTGAGGAAATTTTTTTATCTTAGTGTATTATTACACTTTTTCCTTCTTTTTAAGATACCCTATTCTGGCAGTTAACTTGCCAGGCTATTGTCTGGTAAAAGTATAAAATCTTAGAGTATAATTAGGTTTGTTGTATCTAACAACCCCTCTGCCTCCTTCTCAAGATACAATTTCTCCGTCTCTCTCCTTCTTCTCCCTCGTTTTATTTTACATCACGGAGAACTGGCTTATATTATTTTTATCTCATTGTCTTCAATTCCTTGATGATTGTTTTATTATAAATGGGAAATCCTTAAGCATTGAATGATCTATGAATAATTGGGATCAATTTAAAATAATCAAAGTAACAAATATTTCCAGACCATTCAAAATACCTATTATCATCCCAGAATTATAAAGTTCATAGTATGGTCCTGATTCTTCTTTCTCCTTCCATATTTACACACACACACATCACACACACAGACACACACATGTACACACATAACACACACAAAGTTTTAGCATAATTACATTTGCTTATCTGGTAAAAGCAGGGTGATATAAGCATCTTTTCACTTAACATAATGACACAATGATTCATGAGATAATATTATTTGCACTTTAAGAAGAAAGAAAGCCCTGGCCGGTTTTGCTCAGTGGTTAGAGCGTCAGCCTGTGGTCCAGAGAGACCCGGGTTCGGTTCCCGCTAAGGGTATGTACCTCGGTTACAGTTTGTCCCCGGCCCTGGTTGGGTTGTGAGGGTGGCAACCAGTCGATGTGTCCCTTTCACGTCGATGTTTCTCTCTCTCTCTCTCTTTCCCACTCTATCTGAACAAAATATATATATAAAAAAAGAAGAAAGCAATATAATCATCAACTTTAGTCTCTAGTCTGCTTTAATAATTTTATATTTGCTGTTTAGTGCTTTTAGAAATAGAATTTTAGATCTTTGTTTATTAGTAACAATATCTTTGGAGTCTGGATAGAAATAAATTGTTTTTAAAATAAACATCTTATTTGTTGTTTACCTTAGATTTTTTATAGTCAAGACATAAAGCAGATCTTAGATATATTACATATTGCTTTAGGAAATTATATAATATTTCTCAAGCAGTGATAATAGTGTTGGAAATTGTACTAAGGAGCCAACAGTTTGCCCAGTTATGCTCTCATGAATCCCCATGACATTTTGTTATTTCAGTATTGAGAAATGCCATCATGTTGTCAATTTCTAATTTACTTTAGGAGTAGTTAGAGGTTGAGTTTAAGAGTTTACTTATATTTTATACCAAATGGTGGGATAATAATCATTCTTTGGAACTCTCATTCTTGATTTTTTTATTTGTTGTTTTTATATATTATTTATTTATTTATTTATTTATTTATTTATTTTTTTAAAATTTTTTTGCAAGAGTTGTTTATACTCAATGTCTCTAAATCTTATTTTTCATTCATTCTTCAACCTACTACCATTAGATTAGTTTTGCCTTATTTTTAATATTTAGAATAAAAACGCTATAGTCTCCACAGTATATCAGATTGTTGCATTCAGTCTCTCCACGTTGCAATTATTTATCATGCTAATAATCACTGCCTCACATCCCTGCAAGGTTTTAGGACTTGTATCACCTTCTCTCACCCATGACTGTCATTATCCTTGATGAGTCCATGCATCTGAATGGTGCATCTTATTGATTTGCTTGCTTCAGGTAACTTTGTCTTTCACTCCATTCCCTTGGCTACCACACCCATGCTGTCAAATTTGTCATCCAAGAACAGTACCATTGCCCTGGCTGGTTTGGCTCAGTGGTTAGAGCATTGGCCTGTGGTCTGGCAAGACCTGGATTCGGTTCCCGCTAAGGACACGTACCTCAATTGCAGTTTGTCCCCGGCCCTTGTTGGGTCGTGTGGGTGGCAACAACTCGATGGGTCTCTTTCACGTCGATGTTTCTCTCTCTCTCTCCCTCCCACTCTATCTGAACAAGATATCGAAAAAAAAAAAAAATGTCCTCGGCTGAGGGGAAAAAAAAAAAGAACAGTCCCTTTTATATAAGTCTTAATTTCAAGCACCCCACTATGTAGGAAGTGTTTCTTATCATTTTAGCTTAGTATTTCTTAAACCTGTACTTCAACAATTGCTTGATCCCATTACTACCTCCTATTCATTGATGCCCCAGATTTTCACATCTGTTATTTTCTTCATGTTGTCATTTTCCTTTTTACCCAACTCATTTCAGGTTGCATCATTGAAATCATTCCAGTGCATCTCAATTCACTTCTTCCATCATTCTTTCCAGGAATAACCTCAGATCTGTTTAATTATATGAATTGCTTATGCTATGCTTTTTTCCCAAGTAGCAAACATGGCTGGAGAAAAAGAAATAAAAAAACATGCAGACTGACCTCCCTTTAAATATATTACCACAAACCTCAAGTGAGTCTTTCTAACTTCTTGGCAGTCCTACAGAATTTCCCAAGGCAATTCACCCTCTTTCCTCCGAGATGACTATTTCACACCTACTCTTCACTCTATTCTTAGTTTACTTGCTTCTAAGTTCTTTGAAAAATGTAAGTGATCTGAAAATAACTTATACCATCCTACCTTTTTCTATATCCATATGTTCTCCCTTTGATCTTATGTAATGAATGAATTGACTCTACCAGAACTTGTAGCCTACTGCATGTGAGCGAGAAATAAACTTGTAATTCCTTAGTTCCTGTAATGGAGGATTGCTTGTTTCTGAAACAACATTCATTTTTTAATTATTGCAAATGTAGTAACTTAAATCGATATACATTCGTTATCTCACCATTTCTGTGGCTCGGCAGGAGTTTGTGCATGATTTAGCAGTATCCTATCTCCCGAAGTCTATAACTGATTTTTTTTTCAGGCTATATTCTTTTTTGGAGACTTGACAGGAAGAAATCTACCTTCAAGCTCCTTCAGATTCTTGGCAGGATTTGTTTCCTGCAGCTGCATCACTAAGGACCCTGGCTTTTTGCTGACTGTAGCCTAGAGGCCTCCCTTGACTCCTGGAGCTAGCTTACACACAGTTCCCTGTCAGATCAACTTCTCCATCAAACCTGCAAATTCATCAAACCTAAAGGAAAGGCTCTGACTTATTCAAAGAGCTTTCACTTGATTAGTGTCTCTTTTAGGGGGTTCACCTGATTAACTCAGGCCATATAGGCTTCTCCTCTTTATTACCTCAAAAAAACTAAATTACATCTGCAAAACCCCTTCAGTTTGTCCTTTTTTGTTGGCTAGTATAGTAAGTCCCCATTATACACAGTGTAGACGCGACGTTATAGGAATCGTGGAGAGCATTTTAGAATTCTGCTTACCATAATCACTTAAACAGATTCAAAATTATAACTAAAAAGTACAATTCAGTAGAGATATACAATGCTGTTAGAATTTATAAGAATATAATTTGCATATTTTGTTTATTTATTTTTTCAGAGAGAGGAAGGGAGGGGGAGAGAGAGAGAGAAACATCTATGAGGTAGCTGCCTCCTGCATGCTCCCTCCTGGGGATGGAGGCTGAAATCCAGGCATGTGCCTTGATCAGGAATTGAACCAGAGGCCTCGTAGTGCAATATTTTGGTAACTGGGATTGGATTAGAGTGGTGGTAGTCAAGCCCAGAGAAAAGGTGACAAAGTTAGTTAAATGCTTTCTATTAGGAAACTCAATAGAAATAATTTTTACATGTGGTTCAAGATATAAAAATGTAAATGACAATTTTGGGTTTCTGATTTAAAACTTGGGTAGATAATGATTTCATTTACTAAACTGGAAATAATGAAGAAAGGCAAGATTTGGGTGTTATTTAAGTCTGTTTTGAATATTGAGGCTGAGTTGCTTTTGAAAACTTTCAAGTAGACGGTATAGAAAGTATGGATTTAACAGTTACATGAAGCTTAAAGAGGAGGTCTAAAGTAGAGAGATAAATTTGGTGGATTTCAGTGTAGAGTTATAAGCATAAAGAATATGTATAAGTAAAGTGAGAAAAGGAATGGCCTATAATAGGACCTCAAGATATCTTAATATTTAATGATGGAGCAAAAGAGTATATATCTGCAAATTACTGCAAATGAGATGTTATAGATGTACAAGAGAAATAAGAACAGTGAGTTATAGCACGAAGATGCTTTCCAGATGGAAGAAGGTGTCAACAACACTGAGTGCTGCTTAGGGATGGAGAAAAATGAAGAGTGACAAAGGTCTGTTAGTATTACTGATCCAGAAGTCTCTGATAATTTGGAAGATCAATTTTTGTCAAATTATGAGGCTAGAAAATAGATTGACACATGTAATAAGGAAATAAGTCAGAAACAAGCTGGTTATGACTCTAAACAGAGCCGAAGCTCAAGGGGCTGGATATTCAAGTAATTTATTATTATTTTTCTGTAACAAATACTTGGAAATTGATAACCTGGGGTCTTAGTGGCTTGATGCTCATAGAGGTTTGCAATTATTTTAGATTATGGCAAGCCAATAAAGTTCAGGATTACTAAAGTTCAAACAAGTAGCATGGACTAGGCAGAGAGCCCAACTAGTCAATCTTATGTAAGTGGAAATAAGGGTTGTCAAAGTAAAATAAGCAATTACAGCCTGAAGGATGACTTTATGTGACCTGCTGTTACAAAAGTTGCCTAGTTAGTCTTTCCATTAATGACTTTAGAGAATTTTCCAGTGTTTCTGTCCTTATAAGGATATGTCTTTTTAAAGAGATATAATTAACATGTGATTTAATCAAATGTTCACTAGATACCAGGCTGCGTATATGAAGGACTATTATAATAATTATTATTTTTTAAATTGAACCACAGATGCCTGAGTAGTTAGTTAATGACAAATTATATATATGTAGGCCGCATATACCCTCTTTGATTTTATTTGGACTTATTTTATAGCCCTGTGATTCTGTAGTTTTTTCTACTCTATCTCTGACAATTTAATTCTGAGGTGAAGGATTAGCTGGCCCATTGTTTTCAAATTCATAAACCACATTTCCTAAAATAGCACTTGCCAATGAAAAAGCCAATATGATTATTTTCATCTGTCTGATTTCTACAACCATCTCTTAAATAGTTCTTAACTCATGAAGAAAGGAGGAGTTTTATACAGGGACCTCTCAAACTCCACACACAACAACAAATTGCTTCTGATCACACCTTGTGATAATGTTTCTTGATTTTTAATTATGGTGGCATTATAATTTACCATCCAAACCTGGGTGTTGAAGAATGAAAAGGAGCACTATCCATAATTAATTATTCTTCCCAGTAACTATAGAATATTTGCTCAGTTAGCTTTGCTGCCTAAAAACTGCTCCACAATGCAGTGGCTTCAAACAGCTCTAATGTATGATCTCATTTTCTGTGGGTTGGCTGATGGTTCTTCTAGTTTTAGAAGTTTACCTAGTCTGGGAAAACTAGGTTGGATGATGTAAGGCTGCCGCTTTTATGTGCCTAGCTGATGTGAGTAGGACTCGCATGGGCTGGCACTCCTCTGCTCAATATGGCTTTGTATGCTTTAGTCGGCCAGCCCAGCTGATTTCACGTGGCAGTACCAAGTTTTGAAGGAGGAGCAAAGAGAGGACAAGTATCAAAGTATATGCACTTGTCAAGTCTGCATGTTTTCTAAGTTTTCCAGATCTCATTGGCCCAAACAAATCACAGACCCAACCAAACACAGAAGTTCACATAGGAGTGGCTACTCCAGGGTGCGGATAGAGGGAAATGTGAATAAAGCAAGGCTAGTTCAGCAACCATTTACCACAGCTGCCCTTAATTGCTATTCTCAAAGTGTTTGGCATATTAAAAGGTATAGTCCCTACTATAAATATTAGATTATTCAAATGAATAAAAACTTGAATTATTTCTTTTTATTAGAAATAAAGCTCAAAATTTTAGGTTTGTGATAGTTATAAATCATAGTCAACAAACTTATGTTCAAGAAATTTCACTGTTTTGTTTTCAATATCAGATTAATTTTGTTTCAGAACCTACATATTAACAGACAGAAATTTGAAAACTCGTGATACATGAACTTCCTCTTCCTGTAAGGATATGCCAAGTTATTGAGATTTACCAAATTCAGACTGTGGTTACCACTGAGATAGATAGACGATGTCTCCTTGCATGGTTCCTTCAACTCTATTCATTTTTCTGTTTGCATTCAAACTTGGGACCCAGAAAACTGTAGGAGTTCGGTTACCTTGGTTTATGGTCCTGCCTCTTCTCTCTTAGATGCACTGTTTGGTCATTTCCTCTCTGAGCTTTAGCTTCCTCTCTTAGAAAATGACCAGAATCAAAGAACCAAATGCTCTTTCTTCCAAAATCACTAACTTTTTACTTTTTTCATCTGAGAAGAATTTTAAATCTGTTTCTGGTCTGCAGAAAGTCTCTCTGTTCAAACTGTATTCTCTTCAGTAGGCTTAGGTTTTCCTGGTAGAGATGAAAATTACTTTTTAAAAAGTTATTTGTTAGATGAATGATTTATCTTTATTTTAGAAAGAACATTAAACATGATCTTCACTTTCTTAACAAACTTTCAAGTCTACAATATATTATTATTGATAATCAAAAAGAAAAAAGGATGAATACCTTGAAAAATTATCCAGTTACATGATTGTATCAAAATAGTTTATTTTATTTATTTATTTTTTCTTTATTGAATTTAGAGAGAGAGGAAGGGAGAGGGATAGAGAGATAGAAACATCAATGAGAGAGAACAGCAATTGGCCACCTCCTGCATGCCCCCCACTGGTGATCTGGCCCATAACTTGGGCATATGTCCTGACTGGGAATTGAACTGGCGACTTCTTGGTGCATGGGTTGACACTAAACCACTGAGTCACACCGGCCGAGGTCAAAATAGCTTTTTTAAAAAATATATCATAATACAAACTTTCCAACAATATGTTGAGCAATAGTAGCATAATTAAAATACATAAATAATTATGTGCTTTAACTTTAAACAACAAAATACTTAGATGTATAATAAGCTCTTGGACATTTATTTTCCCTTCAAAGTCTCATCCTTTTATTAACACAGTACTCACTGATTTCGTGGAAAATAATGCCTTGGTAAATAAGTGAATATAGGAACACTAAGTAAAGAGCATAGTACTTTATGTATTTTTGGTATATTCTTAGATTTACAGGTTCCTAAATATTATATTTAGTGTACAAAAAAGCATTTTTTTTGTTTGGGTTTCTGAGTTGAACTGCTAGGTGAAAATGGTATGGCATGTAAGAGAAGTAAACAAGCAAAGAGAAAGAAAAAGGGCTCTTTAACTGTTTAACAGAAAAGAAAGGTTTTCAAAAAAAATTAATAGAAAACCCAAGAAAAAGTAAGACTTCAGTGTAATAAAAAGTGATGGTAAAATAGAAAAGGAGATTGATCGGTGCCTGTTTACCAGCAGTAAGCCTGGGGGAGCAGACTACTCCTCTAGGCAGCAACAAATCCAGCAACCTGTCAAGCAGTCACTCAACCAGGCATTCACTTCCCAGACAGCGGAGAGTAGGGTGAAATTACTGTTACTCTTGGCATTTATGCCTTTCAGGGTACAAGTAACTCTGGGCAGTTAAGTTCAATTACTGCGCTTATTTTTTTTGATCTGTGCTCTTGTTTCAATTTTAACCTGCGTAGAGCAGGTCCTGAGATTATAATATCACTGTCCATTTTTCTCAAGTTTAATACATACAACTTAGTCCTCCATCTCTAATTGTTCTGGTTTAAGCAAATTATGTGTGTACTGGCTAGCTTTAGGACACAAGAAAATTTGCTATAAGTGAATTCTATTTATTTTTTTCCTCTGCATTTGAATGAATAGATGTCTAATACTCCAGAAATATTAGTTTTCTCCCTTAATATGACCACATAGATAATTGGGTTAACCGTTAAATTACTAGATGAAGGAATTTAACTCTCAGGGTCATTTTTGTAAATTGTCTTATCTTGTTCTCCTAAGAATTTGGGCTGGGCTCATGGGAATTTACAACAACTTCATAGTTTTGTTTTAATAAGAAAATGCTCTATGTTCTTTGTTTCTTACCCCCCCCCCTTTTTTTACCTTCTTTATAATAATTTACATATCTTAGCATAGTATAATAGCATTGGTACTTTTTGATTAAATTTTAGTAGTTCTATTAGAGGTTTCAATATTTATCTTTTAATTATATAAATTTAATATGAATTAGTACTTTTATTTCTGTCTGGAACTTAGCACAATTTAATTCCATTTACCATCCCCTAATATATATGTTATTATTGTGAGTTTTTTTTCCCCTTTTTTGATTTTAGAGAGAAATAAAGGGAGAGGGAGAGAAAAAGAGAGAACATCAATTGGCTGCCTCCTGCATGCCCCCAACTGGGGATTTGGACCACAACCTGGACATGTGCCCTGACAGAGAATCGAACCAGTGACCTCTTGGTGCATGGGTTGATGCTCAACCACTAAGCCCCACCGGCTGAGCTATTGTGAGTTTTAATTCTGTCTCTGTATATATAAACTCATTTAAATATTATGGCATATATCATTTTACTCTATTTTAGATATATACTTTTTTTCATTTTTAAAATGTATTGGGGTGACCTTGGTTAGTAAAATTATACTGGTTTCAAGTATATTATTCTATAATACATCATCTGCATATTGCATTGTGTGTTCACCACCCAAAGTCAAATTTCCTTCTGTCACCATATATTTTACCTCTCTTACCCTTTATTACCTCCATCTTTACCCCCTCTTACCTCTGGTAATCACTAAACTGTTGTCTGTGTCTAAGAGTTTCTATTTGTTTGTTTGAGTTAAATCATATGGTTCTTGAGGTTTTCTGCCAGGCTTATTTCTCTTAGCATGATACTTTCAAGATCTACCCATGTTGTTGCAGATGTCAACATTTTATCTTTCTTTATGGCTAAGTAATATTGCAATATATATATATATATATATATACACACACACACACACACACACACACACACACACACCCCACATCTTCTTCATCCAATTGTCTATAGAAAAACACTTCAGTTCTTTCAATGTCTTAGGCACTGTGAATAAAGTTGCAATGAATATAGGGGTGCATATAGCTTTACTAATAAATGTCTTCAAATATTTTGGATAGAAATCCCCCCATACCTGTTAGAATGCTTATTATTAACAGGAAGTCATAACAAGTATAGATACATACTTTAATTCTGTTATTCCTTTTTGCATCCAGAAGTTTTTATGTAGGATTATTCTTCTGATTTAAAGATACTTGACTTAAAATTTTTCCTTTGGTTTGGTGAGTGTTCAAAAATTTTATCCTTAAATATCTTTCTTTCATCTTCAGTTTTGAAAGTTGTTTCACTGAGCATACAGTATTAGGGTGGCAGTTCTTTATATTCAACAGTATGAACATACCAGTTCACTGTCTTTGCATTTACATTATTTTTAAGAAGTCAGTTATGAACCAAATTATATTTCCATTGAGAATACTCACTGATTTGGTGGTAAATAATGCACCGTATACTCTTTAGATTTTTTTGTTTTTAAAAAAGTAGTCCTGTGATGTGTTTGTGTGTTGTTTTGTTTTTCTTTCTATAGATCTTATTTATTTATTTTTTATAACTTCTTAAATCTGTGGCTTAATGGCTTGTCAGTTTTAGAAAACTTTCAGTTACTTTCTCTTCAAATATTTGTTCTACATTATTTCTTTTGCTCCCTTTCCTCTGGATACACATTACACATATATTAGACATTCTCACTATAAACCCTTTTTTTTTTCTCTTCTGTGTTTGTCACCCTCCCATTTCCCTCCTTTTATTATCTTTCCTGGCTTATTTTCTAGATATTTTATAACCTATTTCACAATTTACCCATTTTCTTTCCAGCTATCTCCAATCTGCTATTAAACCCATCTAATGGCTTCTTAATTTCAGTAATTTTATTTATCAGTTTAAAAGTATAATTTGGTACTTGTTAAAAATGTCATGTTCTTTGCCAAAATTATCAATCTTGTATTTTATTTTCTTGATTGTTTTAAGCACAAGCATTTTATTCTTTTTATTTTATTTTTTAAACTAAAACCCACTTTATATTTTTTTTCTGGTTAGAAAACCTCTTTTTACTCTCTCTTTCTGTTTCCCTTTTATTAGGTACCTAGATTGCTGCAGGCAAAAAATAAAAAACCCTTCAGATGTTATTTTGACTTAAATCAGCATCATTTCCAAAGTTTCATCATTAAAATGTAATTAACGTGTCACACTGTTTATTTTTATTTTTTATTTTATTTTTAATTTTTTATTTATTAATTTGTTTTTGTTACAGATGTTTTTCATTTTTTCCCCATTGACACCCTCCTCCCCCATCCCCAGCTTTGTTGTTTATGTTCATTGGTCATGCATACATGCATGTAAGCTGTGCTGATAACTCCATAATCTGTATTTTTTTTGTAAATCTGTTTATAGTATATATCATTTCCCTTGATACTGGTTTTTCTTATGTGCCTGTTTATTTTTATTATGTCAGATATTGTCTGAGAACATTTGTTAAATTATTTGAGACGGGATAATATTTTCTCACAGATATGGGTGATTTGTACTCATTTCGATAGTATCTGTGGCTACTAACAATTTCAGATTACCTTAATCTAATTTCACAGATTGAGGTGATTCAAAGCTGATTCATTCCCTGTAAAGCCCAGTCTATTTTAGGATTATTCTTACTCCTAAGGATTAGCCTTTCTTCATTCTAACCCAAAGCCTTGGACCTTTTTACCAATATCTTAGATGTTCTGGATGAGACTTGATCTCACATTTTTGTCCTCTTAGTCCACAGGTAAATCAACAGCTCTACTGAGCTTCTC
The DNA here is from genome assembly GCF_014108415.1 of Molossus molossus. Lineage (NCBI taxonomy): Eukaryota > Metazoa > Chordata > Mammalia > Chiroptera > Molossidae > Molossus > Molossus molossus. Next base: position 59,996,325 of record NW_023425345.1, on the reverse strand, counting down.
AGTTGCCTCTTATGGAAAAGATGCCTGCAGGGGGAAATGGCTGTAAATGCCAGGCTGACCTCTCTAAAATTTTCTTTTCTCTTGGATATTTACTTTCCACTCTTTCATTGTCTTTTTTTGTGTGTGTGATCTTCTCTGATATCTTTGGGTAAAATCATGCATTACTTGGTCAAAGTTTTATAACTGTTTTTTAAAACATGTTTTTACTGATTTTAGAGAGAGAGGAAGGGAGAGAGATATTAAAAAACAAAAACAAAAACATTGGTGTGGGAAACATTGATCAGTTGCTTTCTGCATACCCCCTATCAGTGGCTACTACCAATGGGGATCAAGCCCGCAACCTGGGCATGTGCCCTGACTGGGAATCAAACTGGTGAACTCTCAGTGAGTGCATGGGATGATGCTCAACCAACTGAGCCACACTGGCCAGGGCATAACTGTTTTTAATGGATAGTTTGGTCTGAATTGCATAGTCTACCATACTAAAAATAAATATCTCTCAGAAATTTGGGTTTGAAAGTATTGAAGTGTTGTTTTATTAAGAAATGCAGCCTGGTCAGTGTGGCTCAGTGGAGTAAGCATCATCCATGGACTGAGAGGTCCCAATTCGATTCCCAGTCAGGGCACATGCCAGGGTTGCAGGCTCGATCCCCAGTAGGGGGTGTGCAGAAGGCAGCCAATGGATGATCTCTCTCACATTCAGGTTTCTCTCTCTTCCTTCTTCTCTCTCTAAATAATCAATGAAAACATATTTAACCCATTGGCATTGTGCAAGGAAACACCTGATTCATGGTGTTGCTCTTATATCAACCAGGGGCAAAGCAGATGTATAGTCTTTAGTTCATCATAGCTTGATGTCTGTACTGGTGGCCAGAGCTGTTTCATGCCTGAGGTACATGAAAAAAAAATTATATATATATGTGTATATATATCTATATATATATATATATAGATATATATACACACACATATATATTTTTAATATACATATATTAAAAAATAAGTGTAATTGAATTTCCATAGACAGAGATTAAGACCAATGGTGTTTGTTCATTTGTTCTTCCTTTCTTCCATTTTTCCTTCCAATCTCCTTTCTTACTTTTTTTTGTTTTTGTTATAGCTCTTTTTCAGAAGAGATTGAAAGTTCTTTCTGAAGAGTTTTGTTTCACTCATTTTTCTAATTTACTGCTCTTTTAACCAATTGAGTTTTTTTAATGTATTATAGACATTTTAAGCTGTCTGTATTTATACATCTTTTCTAAAGAAATCTCAATTTCTTTTTGTGAAATCATCTCTCTTCCATTACATATAATCTTGAATCTCAGAGGGAAAGGGGGAGGGTGTCTGGGAAGAGATAAACCAAAGAACTTACATGCATATATGCATAACCAATGGACACAGACAATAGTGAGGTGAAGGCAGGAATGGGGTGGTGGAAGCAGTGAGGAAGGGGTCAATGGGGGAAAAAAAGAAGTGACATCTGTAATACTTTCAACAACAAAGATTTAAAAAAAAAGATAAACATGCCAGAAACTCAGTTTAAGCAGGAGTATATTCAGCCAATCAGAAAATTGCCCCTGAATTTTGACTCATCAATTGATGAATCCAAAAACCCAAAACTAGGAAAAGTATTTTCTGGTGACTCGAAAAAACAGATGCGTAGGTAGCATCCAGTTTGTACAGTAGCCATGGCGATGATTAGATTGACAGTGCAAGAGTCTGGTGGCAGCATCAGTACTGCAAGTCAATGTGTCCAGAGGCCATTAGTGGTGGTAGCGATATATCCATCAGATTGATTCTAAAGAGTGATTTTGGTTGCAATTCTGAGTGCATAGCTTCCAAAGCTGCTCCCCTCGCCTTTTCAATGTTCTTAAGATACTTAACAAGGACTTATACCTCAATAAGGTCTCTTTTTTGCTTAAATTAATCACGGACAATTTATTTTCCTTGAAATTTCAATCATTTAACTCAACCAAAGGATTATCCCAGATTTTTTGCTCTATCATCTTTGAAACCTGAATGTATACCTAAAGGCTTAACTCCCAGTGGCTCGGAATGTGACTATATTTGGAGATAAAGCCTTTAAAGATTTACAATGCAGTTGTATAGTGGATATTAATTCATCTGACTGTTGTCCTTATAAGAAGAGGAAATTTGAACACAGAAAAAAACATCAGAAATGCTTGCACACAAAGGAAAGGCCACATGAGAGGTGGCCAATTGCAAGCCAAGGAGCAAGGATCAGGAGGAACCAAACCTGAGGACACTGTAATCCTGGACTAATAGTCCCTGAACTATGATAAAATAAATTTCTATTTTTTAAGCTGCCCAGTCTGTGGTATTTTGTCATAGCAGCCCTGGCACACTAATACAATTATGATAGAAATCTGTGTAACAGAACATAATAATATTTTAATACTCTTACTAAAGTATCTTGGTATGTCTCAGACTAGGTCAGAAAGATGGATTTGGTTAAATTCAGATTAGACCAATTCCATAATTAATGAATGAGATGGAATGATAAGAAGTACAGTGGAAATAGTCTACAATGTTTTATCTGCATGATGACCTGACAGAAGAAAAGAAAAAGGAAAACTGGAATATAGGAATAATACAATTGGTTGAGATATAGGAGCAATGCAATTGGTATAATAAATTAAAGGGAAAAAATAGCTTTTATGAGGCCTGTGTGGTGAACTCAACACATTCCGAAAAACAAAACAACAACAACAACAAAAAAAACAGGAATTAGGCAGCTACTTTAACTAACAGATAAAATGGTCAATCTGCATTTTACATAATTTGAGTGTGAGAAGCAAATTCCTATTTATAAATTGTTTGGTTTAAAATTAAGTATATAAAATGAATTTACCCACAGTAAGGGCCCTAAAAGCAGGAATGTTATTTTTCAGTACATGAAAATGTAAAAGATGCCATTTGACCTAAAGTATTGAAAGAACTAGAAGAGTCAAAGATATTAGTCACTGAAACTATTTCCTTAGTTGTGTTGGATAATGGTCACCATCAAATCTTCACTGAGGTTGAACTGAAAGTGAATATCAAAATTTTGACAAATAATTCTCTTACAATATTTTCATTTCATATTTAATAACTCTTTTTTAAAATTTTCATTAAGTCTGAGATTGTAATGCTCTCATTCAGGTATCTCAGTAGGATTAGTACTTCGCCACTTATAATTAAAATTATATTATCGAAAATGGGCAAGAACAGGCAAACTTCCTTTATATGCTTATTTTCCTTAATCTATATATTGGATTATTTGTTTGAATCCAACCAAATATGTAATGATTAATAATGAAACAATCCATTTAATTGAATAAGCTTATTAAAACATTATCATATTGTGCACTCTCAGAGATTAGTTTGGGATTGTTTGAATATTTAACATATGTCTTTGTACACTGTACATTAATTTTACAATATGCAAATTAAAAGATATGTCTATATATGTGGTGTATATTTTTATGGTGGGTAATAATACTTCAAGTCAATAAAATTTGTCATAGCAGTGTGATTCTCAGGGCAAGGCTGTGTTACTAAGTAACAAGAGGCTTATCCAGAGAGGTACATTCTCAAAGTCATCAGTGTCCAATCACTTGTCTTACAACAATAAGTGTTTGAGAGTCTGAAATACCATTTTATCTTAATTTACTAGCTATTTATAAAATAACTCTCTAATCAACTTTGCCATGCACCATATATATATTTACTGGGATTTTTATTATTATGGGACACAAATAACATTCATGAGATGGTGTTAAGTCATTACCAGTCAATTGATTGAGCTTTGTATGTCTTGATAATTTAATCGAGTTTGTTGAAATATTTCTAGCAGTACACTAGGAAACTTCGTTTTGTAGATTTATTTTTCACTAAGCAATAAAAAATGGGCATCTTATGATTGAATGTGCCCTAAACATGTGCAGATGAAATATGCCTTAAATAAATGGTGAGAGTTTAAGAGCTTGATTATATAGATTAAACAAAAATTAGTAGGTTTAGGATCACATCAGGGACAATAGACTTTGCTCTTTTCAGGTGACAATTAATATATTTAAACTATTATCCTAAGTTGCATGGTATTAATATTCTATTTTTATCAAGTCCCAAACTATCAATGTATTTTTTTTGTTGTTGTTCAGATAGAGTGGGAGGGAGAGAGTGAGCGAGAGAGAGAGAAACACCGACGTGAAAGGGACACATCGAGTAGTTGCCACCCGCACAACCCAACCAGGGCCGGGGACAAACTGCAACTGAGGTACGTGCCCTTAGCGGGAACCGAACCCGGGCCTCTTGGGACCGCAGGTCGATGCTCTAACCACTGAGCAAAACCGGCCAGGGTTATCAATGTATTTGATACATGTATTCTGAGCTCTGAAGATCTTCTCTGTTGACATCTCCCCAGACAATCAACATTTTTCTTTATACTCTTCAAATAGCTCCTTCCTCATCTGATAAATCTCTGAAGTTCTGCAAATAACATCATTTTATTTTCCTTTTCAAAACCTCAATAAATTCTAGCCTGTTATTTGAAAGAAGATGCTTACCAAAAAAAAATAAATAAATAAGAAAGAAATATTAGCCACCTTTTTTTCTTTCTCCCTCTTCACAAAACTGTCAGTATAGATATTACTTAATTTTTTATACGACTAATGGGTAGATGGAAGCTAGACAATAACAAAACATTCAGAGACCACTACATAATTTTTTCACAATAGAATTGGTCATTGCACTTCGAATTGCCTTAGTCTAGATCTAAGCGGTCAAGAGATTAAGAAGATCTTTGAACATGGTGCAATTGGGATCATCTTTTTATCTAATTAACAGGCAAAGAGAAAAAAAAACCTTTGGCAAAGGGAAGATTTTGGACTTAATTTCAGTGTTAGTTCCCCCTATCTGACAGGAATCATGGTTTGTTTTTAGGCTAAGCTGTTTGCTATACACATGCCGGCGGCTTCCCAGTGCCTTCTTCTTAGGATAAACCTCCTGCACTAGGCCTGCAGAACCCTGAATTATTCAGCCTCTATCTACCTCCCTAACTTCTTCTAACCCCAATTCTTGCACTTTTTCTTCTTCAGTTGCAATGATCTTTTCTCTAGCTCCTCACGTTCTTCGTGTTTCCTATCATAACATAAACTTTACTGATGCTTTCCTCTCTACCCTAAATTCTCATCTTTTCCTTCCCTGATGTCAACTCTCAATTATATCTAGTTGTAAATAGTAATCGAAGTGGACACTTCACTTAAAACTTCTCCTTTAACTACGGTATGGACTAGTGTGGAGACTGCGGTGAAAAGACGGTATGTGGTTATCCTCTTCTCTTTGTCCCTGTCTTGTTTCTGTCCTCTTTTGATGCTGACTATTCATTCTGGCCCTTTCAAAATGGAAGGAGTAGAGAGGTTAAGGTGCTGGCGATGTCTAACCGGACTGGCATGTTTTGGGATGAGGCCCCTTTCTGGGCTTGGAAGTTGTTTAAAGCACAGTATTCCCTAGATGGAAGATTTTGCAGACAATGAGGAATTCTCTACAGAGGGAGTGTGTCACCTGCAGTTTTGTGATATGGGTGATCATTTTTCTGGCTTTGTTTTTCATATCTCACCATACAGTCCCTGGTACTTGGGGGCTCATCTCCAATACTCTTTGTTGAGGCCCTATGGCATTTCCATTTAGATGTCTCCAGGCTAATTCTCTCTTTAACATGCCCCATATCTGATCCACGTGAACCATCCACCCTTGGCATGTTATCAGTGGGGGTGTAGTTATGTCCTGAACCCCAGCCCTCCACTGTAGGGCCACAAACATCCTCAAATTTCCTATGTGTCCAGGTGTATGTCCATCTGTGTTGTCCCTCACGTCCCTGGGAACATAACTAAAATATTTTCGTTAGCCTACCTAAAACCTTAAAGCAGAAATATATCCACTACCCATTTCAACAATAAGACTCTTTCTGTAATTTTTAAAATAATTAATTTATATATTTTGGCATTCAGTATTATGTTATGTTAGCTTCAGGTGTGCAGCATAAATAGTCCAACAATTATAGAATTTATGAAGTAATTCCCCCTGATTATTCCAGTACCCACCTGGCACCATGCATAGTTACTACAGTATGAGAGCAGGGATTGTGTTTCACATGGGTTCGGTAGATCTTCAAACACAGTGTGGGTACTCAGTAGGTGATAAAGGTAAAAATATCTCAGAAAATAAGATGAGTATGAAAATTATTTCATTTAAGGAATAGGTGTAAAAGTATGAAGATTCAAATATGTGATGCTGGCATAGTCCCTATCAAGCTTACTTCTAAATGTGATCATTCTTCTCACACATCATAGGTAACAGAACAAACATATATTTGAAATATACATCTATATTTCTTTTTTAATTAGTATTTTATTGTTGATACCAGTACAGATGTTCCCCGTATTATCCCCCTTTGCCTTCCTCCCCTCAGCCCCTCATCCACTTACGGCTTTCACATCACTGTTGACTGCGTGTGTCCATGGGCTATGCATATATGTTGGCTATTTTCCCCACCTTTCATCCTGCTGCCCCACTCCACTCCCCTCTGCCATCTGTCAGTCTGTTCTATGTATCCATGTCTCAGGTGTGAGGTAATAGCTAATTGTAATTTTAATTTGCGTTTCTCTGATGATTAGTGACAACGAGCATTTTTTTATGTCTTTTGTCCATCTGTATGTCCTCTTTGGATTGCTTTGCTTCTCGGTGTTGGGTTGTATATGTTCTTTTTCTAATTTGGAAATTAACCCCTTATCAGATGTATCATTGGCCAATATGACTCTCTTTGTAATTTTTTACACTTTTCTTATCTATTCTTCCCTTTTGTTGGTTTAAGGTGAGGAGTCAGCTCAAAACATAGCACCTCACTTTTGTGTTGCTTGCTCACTGTCTGCTTCTGCCTTTAACCAGAACTGAGTGAGAATTAGCCAGAACTGCTAAATCTGCCCATTGCAGGGTATGTGATCATCAGCCCATTTCTTAAGTTCTATCCAGATTTCTCATCTATAACATGAAGATAACTACTTAAATCCTTTATATTTATTTCTGTTTTTTGTTTGCTTGTTTGTTTGTTTGCAGGTGAATTTAACTTACAGAAATAAGGAGATTAATACAGAGTCTACGGTTCCATAAGCAAACATGAATGTTAGCTACCACTTTTATCTTTAAGACAATGTTTCTCTCCCCAGTAGTATTTAAGAAAAAAATTTAACTGTTATATCTTCAGTATTCCTTTTATTAATAAATGTTCCAAACATTGGTTCCGTATCTTATGTTACTTCCTCCATAAGCAAAGTAGTATGTGATGAAGCAGAACTCATGGAATATTTTTTTTAAAAGAAAAACATGTAAATTATTTTGACCAGTCTAAGCCAACAGTTAAAAGATAAATTCTAAAAGGAAATGGGAAAAGGCTTAATTGGTATTACCAGGAGACAAATCAATATTGCTGAATATGACAAACTGCAATTTGCAACATCATTTAAGGATTGCTTGTCCTTTATAATTTCACAGATAAATACTTGTCTGAAGATGTTGAGATGACTGATTCCATCCCAATATATTTATTGATTGATAGCAACATGAAAGACTCAGTAGATCTAGTAGAACTAAGCACTTTCACCAAAAAAATCAATGCAGGAAAATACTTGAAACTTTCATCTCTTAAAAAATAAGATAATCAATTTTAATAAAAAAGGATAAATGCCACTGTTACGGAAACAAACTTTTTTTTTCCAATTATACCTTTAAATTTTTTTTATGGTCACAATTTGTTTGAGATTTAGTTGCTAAATATTTTTTTTAATCTAGGCTGTTTTAAAAGTTCCTGAAGTGATTAGCTCTGCCTCCAGTTTTCCCCTGACAGGCGGAGACATACTTGATCCTTTCTGGAATTGCACCTTAACAGACCAGAGGGAAAGATCCCCAGGTTTCTGAGTAATCTCTTTGAAAGTTATGAGAAACTATAATAATAGGTTCTTCTCTCCCTGATCTACACAGTTGAACGTCAAAACACCCATTATGTAACCAATTAGATATATACATATACTTCACATGTATACATTTATATATATATGAATAGTCATGACTTAATAAGTTGCATATGTATTTAATATATATATTATATATTTTCCTTTTAATTGGGAGTCCAAAACTTTGAATATGCAAATCAAATAAAGAAAACTGATCCTATCTGAATTTATTCCTTTATTTTCTCCCTGGGATTATTTATGTTCCTCCAGTTGGTTGCACACTTTTTCTCCTGATTTTAAAAAGTGCTATGTAATTCTTTGAAATGAAATCAGAATGAAACCTTCAAGGCAGTTTCTTCCAGCTTCTAAAAACGTTTTTGTGACTATGATGGGGATCATCTTGCTGTTTTGACATTTTGTCCCTCATGACAAAATGTCAAAACAGCCTTCCTTACACTACACACCTCTGATCACCTTTCTACCTGCATGTAGTGATAGCCACTCTCAGAAAACAATAGGGCAGGGAGTGATGGCTGCTTTGGAAGGTTATTGCCTCCTGTGGTTATAGTCAAAACGTCCACCCCTCTGGAAGGAGAGAGCAAGAGTGGGAAGGGGATAGGCAAGCTCTTGGTGAGAGTAAATGCTCAATCACAGCTTTAACCTTGTGCCTGAGATATTTTAAAATATGAGTAGCAGTTCAGAATATATATATATATTCTTTCTCACTCAGGAAGGATTTGCCTGGGAACTCACTGGACATGAGTCTTTGGGAAAAGTTTTAGAAACATTGAGAAAGTTGGGGGAAAAGGGATGGGAGGTTTCTACATTTACTGTTACGTTCTAAAATGCCTCATTTCTAGATTTCTCTTGTTTAAAAAACAATATTAAGAGAACAGATAGCAAATCTTTCAACTAAGTGTCTTGTGGATTGTCATTTTTCCCCCTAAGTATCTTTAAACCTAGCCATCAATAAAACTGAAACTCATTCACCTTTGTTATTATCCTTGAGGGACCGATTTCAAAATGTATACTTGGAACCAGGCTCTCAGGTTGTCAAGGGTAACACCGAAAGTTCAGACAAGGTGCAGTAGGAGCGATGAAGAGGATCCAGAACCACATTTACCTGACTCGAATTCAATGTATGACTGACCCTGGAAAACATGTTACATTATAATCTATGCCATAGTTTTTTTTTTCTCATAACTTATTTTCCCATTAAAAAATAAAATAAGCTGTAATATCCTAAATCCGCACGGTAGTGAAACTATCTGCTCTAGTAATATAATTCAGGATCGTAAAGTCCTTCCATTATTTTTCCATTAGCAAAATAACAAAGGACTTAGTTATAAGGGAGTATTTTTTTTTAAAGGTGAATTTACAGAATTCTAAAAGCTTGGTGCAATAACATATGTCTCTAAAATGTTATCAGTAGTTTAACTTCTTCCATGTAAAAAGTAACATTTTGTTCATTTATTAAATACATCTCAAATCTTTCATTAGGTTTATTTCTTCTCTTGTTTCAGGGTCAAGAGTATAGTGTGATTGATGTAATAAAACTTTCTCAACTGTATTTTTACATGAGAAGATAAATGTCAACTATTATGCAACTTATTTTGTTATATAAAGAAATTAATTTCTTCTAATATAAATATTTTGAAGACAATTTTTCATGAAAAAAATTGGATATCTCATAAAAAATAAATGAAAATTTTGCTGGAACACTAAAGATTGTAGTTTTAAATAAATTTTAATTTTAATTTTTTTTTATATTTTGGATGGAATTAGCAGCTAAAATTATAGTGGAAGCCAGTGTAGCTCAGTTGGTTGAGCATCATCCCATACACTGAGAATCCGCCAATTCCATACCCTCTCAGGGCACAATCCCTGGGATGGGGCTTGCAGGAGGCCACCAATCGATGTTTGTCTCTCATCAATGTTTCTCTCTCTCTCTTCCTCTCCCTTCTATCCTCTCTAAAATCAATAAAAATATACTTTTAAAAATTATGGTGGGATCTTTGACTTGGCATTATGCATAATCATTACTTAAAATTCAAGTATTTCAGCTATCTGTTTTGTTTGTAATTAAGGCTTAACACTCTATTTCTTGAAGGTAAGTTTTGGTAAACAAAATCCAATCTCTAACAACTCCTACTGTCAGAAATTGAGTCTCTGGGATCAAGGAGTACCAGCAATCTGCAAGACTCTTGAAATTAAAGGATAGTGAAATCATTTTCTTTTTCTTCAATCTAATTAAGTCACCCTTAAAAAATATGTAATACTGTTATTGATTAACTATTTTAGGAAGAAAATAGTTTATGTTGACTATAAGTTTATCAGATAGAATTTCCTTCAAAATAAGTTTGCAGTGTCTAAATTTTTTTGTAAATTTCAGCCTTCAATGAAACAGGGAAGTCTTTGTCGCTCTCAACTCCAGCCTACAGAAATAATTCATATAATTTTGAAAATGTTGCATAGTTTTCTACCCATAATTTTATCTTTCAAAGTGAGAACTCAGCAAAACTAGGTTCTATTTTCAAGAACATCCGTAATGATTATGGCAAGGCTTTGATTGAATCATAAAGCTAAAAGTCACATAAGGTTGGCAGTAAATGAATGTCTTTCTATCTTTCTATTCTTTTTGAGAGTGGAGTTTTTTTTTTTTTTTTTTTTTCCCTAAAAAAAAAAAAAGCAAAAGCTTTTTATAGAGCTCCAACTTATGTTTTCAGACTTAACTCCTAATATGTTAACAAACTTTAATAGAACGAATGTCATATCATATTCCCATTTTATTATAAAATAGGTGAAATAGTATTCCTTTAAAACCCCCTTTTCTCTCTCTCTGAGAGTTGATAAATCTCTTGCCAGCAAAGGAGACTGTTACTAAACATTACTTGGTGAGTCTTTAACAACGATGACTATGAAAGTGGAAATACATGAATCCTGAAGAAAAGGATCTTTTTAAATAAAATAGCAAGTATTTGAGGTGTTTTATCTACGTGTAGAGGTAGAACTCTATTCTTCACCTTAGATGGTTTTTTTAAATAAAGAAAAGGTTCTTCATTTTAAGGATACAATTGTACTTTTAAATTTCTTTAATTAACATGCAAACTATTTTTTTATGCCATCACTGTACACATAAAGACATATCAGCTGATGCTAGTACCTACTTTAAGTAGTTGTTAAATATATACTTAGTAATATCAGAAGGTAAATAATATCTGTAGGAAAAGATCTTTGTCAAAAAATAAAAATAATATTAAAAACTACTACCAATCATTAAGAAAAAAAATTCAGTAGAAAAGACTGAATAGGTACTTCATGCAAAATTATATCTGAATAGCCAATAATCATAAAAAAGTGCTCCACTCTATAGTCATTGAAGATTCTACTACACACAAACCAAAAGAGCTAAAATCAAAGAAATTGCCAGAAACAAGTTTTGATGACAATATAGATCAACTGGAATGGTTATCACTCATATAATCATTCATATGGAAAATAATACAATAATTAATAAGTAATGATGTAAAAATAAACTCTGTGTTTTGCATACTCACAACTGTAAGCCTACTTTTGCTCCACACTGTAACGACTGTGTAGCTTAAACAACAGAAATTTATTTTCTCAGAATTCTGGAGGCTGTGGAGTTTAAGACTGAGGTTCCATCAGGGTGAGGTTCCCAGTGAGAACTCTCTGGCTGGCTCTTTTTTTACTATGTCCTCACTTAGCAGAGAGACAGAGACAAAGAGAGGTAGCTTTTCCTCTTATTAGGCTACAAATCTATCAGATTAAGGTCCCATCCCTAATGACTTTATTTAACTTTTATTCCTCCTAAAGATCCCGTGTCCAGAAACAGTCACACTAAGGGTTAGGGTTTCAATATAGGAATGGAGAAGGGGGGACAATTCAGTCCACAGAATTCTATAGGTTTGTCAATAGAAAAATTGAATATATCTTTATATAGCTGTTGAAAGGATTAATATGCAGCAACAAAAATTTTTAAAATGCTGCTACGGCCCTGGCCGGTTTGGCTCAGCGGTTAGACTGTCGGCCTGCGGTCCAGAGAGGCCCGGGTTCGGTTCCCGCTAAGGGCATGTACCTCGGTTGCAGTTTGTCCCCGGCTCTGGTTGGGTCGTGTGGGTGGCGACCACTCGATGTGTTCCTTTCACGTCAGTGTTTCTCTCTCCCCCTCTCCCTCCTACTCTATCTGAACAAAATATATATAAAAAAAAAAAATGCTGCTACGCATAACAACATGGATTTATTTCACAAATTAAAAAAGGACAGCACAAAAGTAGAAATACAAAAAATAAGAATACTTGTGGTGTGGCTTTATTTTTATAAAAGGTAAAAAAAGTATATAAGCTATGTATGATATTAGAAGTCAAGAAAGTGATCACCTTAAGAAGGACAGGTATTGGAAGGGGGCATGTGCGGGAGCCCAGTAATGTTCCATTTCTAAGTTTGGTGGTGGCTACACAGTTGTGTTCATGTGTGATCATCAAACTATGCGTATCTGTTTTGTGCACTTTTTTGTATGTATATTCTTACAGAGAAAAGTTTTAATTTCTAAAAGGTCTCTAATGGCCTCTTTATACTGTTTTACTTTTCATGTATTCTAAGACACAAAATATCTTTCTACAAACACAAAATAGTTCATAAGTTATATCTATAATTTGAAAGTTTAGTAAGTTCTCCCTCAAAATGTGGTTTCTGGTTCCATTCATTTGCAAAACAATAAAAGTTTTGTTTTGACCTTCAAGAAAAACTGTGTGTTAGAAAAGAATTCAAATTTTTCAAACCTACTTTTTATGACAAAAAACATTTATAATTAGAGAAATTTCAAATTATTTTGTCTCATGATATCTTCATTACGATGTGGAAAAGATATAAATGTTCTGACATTTATTTTAAAGTATTTCTGATAATAAACTGGAGTTAAAGTTTATGCAACTATTAACATATAACTTTGACATTGGCCATATTAACATAATAATGAGGTAAATTATAATCACTGTTATAATCATTGTAGGTTATTTTAAAATATTCTGATTAAACACACATTAACATAGATCCCATTAAGATATGATACTGATGATTTTATATATCTCTGAATGATACCCCATCAGATTACCTAAATTTTGTTTGGAGGGAGGTGATACTTTAATAGTTCAATTTAGTAAAGTAACACATACTTTCTTAATGTAAACAGTTTCCAAAATAATAGAAAAGAGATTGAGGAAATAATATAAACATTTTTTTCCAAATCACACATTCTTTAAAGCCCATCCTTGGTTCTATAGTTTAAGCTAATTCTTTCTTTTTTGGTCCTGTAACCTTTTTTTCAATGTTACACCTTATTTCTGCAATGCCTCCTACCTATAATTGCTTCACATATTTGATTGAACATTGATTGAGTTTTATCTTCTCTTTTAGAATGACCCCATTTCGCTGATAATCGCTGCACCAAAAACTCTTTCTCGGCATCTGGCATATTTGTGTGGAAACCACCTTAGTGAAGGTATACGCAGACCAAGATTGTAAAACACAAGGTGAGGTCATGAATTGACAGAGAGGCAGAAGGTTAAAAAAATCCTTCAGAACAAACATTGAACTGCATCCCTTCTCATAATTTCATATTCCCTGCATTCTAAAGTGGAAATTTAGTAGCACTCCCATATTATTCTTCATTTATAGAATGGGTACATGATTGCTAGCTGCTTAGTTATATTTGTTTAAAAAAAAAAAAAAAAAAAAAAAAAAAGGACCTTGTGATTTTTTTCCTATGGCATTCTTCTACCTTGAAATATTCCATAGTTACCCTTAACTATGTCTGAATGTAACATAAAACCAAAGAAGCCATGATAGCTGGAAAAAGAACTAAACATGCATATACTAGCCCCCCTTATCCTTTGGGCATATATTCCAAAACCCCAGTGTTCCTTAAATCTGCAGACGGTAGAGAACTCTATTTTTTATCTGTTACTGAGCTGTTTAAACTGTTCCAGCGACATTCTATCATGTAAGATAAAATCTAAGTCACCATTTGTCCTGTACATGCTCCTTCACAATTTTATATAATATTCAAAGGCCTACTTGTACTTCTTTATACCTGACCTTGGCTTCAAATTATTATCAACTGCATGCTGTTCTCTGATTATACCACACCTCTAAATCTACAAATACTCTTTCCTGGGTCTGGAGTATTGGATGAAGTTTTAATCTCAAGAAACAGAAACCATTCTAGGTATCTTAAAGAGACAAGGTTCAAGAAAATAAGTGTTTACACATCATTGGCAGTGCTGAAGAAGGCTTTAGGCCACCCCTTCATCAGTGTCCAGTGTCCATGTCTGAGCCTGGAATGCACTGCTGTACCCCCTTGATACACTCCTATGTTATTTTTAAGAGTCATCTCAAGCATCAGTTATGCTCTGAAGTCTGCCGTGACTCCCTCAGGGTTACTTGGACACACCTTCTAATTTATTTTGCATTCTGTATATATCTTTCTTGTAATTCTCACATCAAATTATTTTGCTGTTATACTCGTTTCTTCTCTTAAAATACACCCCCTTTCAAGGTTTAAATTTGAGCCTCTTTGAAGGCACATATTATTTTTTTTCCAACTACACATACAAACTTCTATGGCCTGGATGAATGCATGAAAGGAAATGGGATTGAGCCCTGGCCGGTTTGGCTCAGCGATTAGAGCGTCCGCCTGCGGTCCGTAAAGACCCGGGTTCGGTTCCCGCTAAGGGCGCGTACCTCGGTTGCAGTTTGTCCCCGGCCCTGGTTGGTCGTGCGGGTGGCAGCCACTCGATGTGTCCCTTTCACATCGATGTTTCCCTCTCTCTCTCTTCCTCTCTCTCCCTCCTACTCTGTCTGTACAAAAAAATGGAAAAATGTCCTCGGATGAGGATTAAAAATAAATAAATAAAATAAAATAAAAAAAAGAAATGGGATTGATAAAAATGTGTTGGAGATATATGGAATGCAGTAACCTAACAAGTTTTTGGCTGAAGCCTAAGTCAATAGCCATTGGACTCTTCACTTAGCAGTGAATTGTGAAGAATAAAATGTATCTTTCTATGCTTGCAACTTGGCTTTTTTTCTCAAATGTGAGAAAACGTGTTTTTTATCAATCATGCAAACGATCAAAGACTGTCACATTTGAATGGTGGAAAATTATTTTGTCAAACAATACTAACTTGCAAAATTTCAAAGATCAAAATTTGAAAAATGAAGTCTACTAAATGATTGGCCCCTTGAAAAACATCACATGACTTTTGCTCTATTTGCCTTAGGTATGTAATACAATGTCTAACACCTATTAATCCCTAAATATTTAAATGTTAGATAAAGAAACAAATTGAATAATAAATAAATTTAAAAATATTGATTATTAAAAACTATAGTGAAGAAAAAGATACCAGATGACCAAAAAATTGATTTTTTTTTTGCATGAATGTTTTTTTAAAATGTTGTGCCTGTTTTAATTTTTATTTTCAGTTATTTCACTAGGTATTGCATTTTACTTTTTGTTTGAGGTCAGTTTTCTTATGTTTATTTATCTGGTAGAGCTGAGTTTGTGGGTATGTAAAGAAAATCTTAAAGACTTTTTCGGCCCCAGGGAATATTTTGAGAGAAAAAGACAAACTGGACTTGTGCTTGAATTGAAGGTGAAAAAAAGGAGAAAATGTTTATTTTATCCTCACCTGAGGACATTATTGGATTTATCTTCAGATAGAGTGGGAGGGAGAGAAGCAGGAAGAGAGAGAGAAACATCAATGTAAGAGAGCAACTGAGGTACGTGCCCTTAGCAGGAACTGAGCCCGGGACTCCTGGGTCCACGGGCCAACGCTCTAACCGCTGAGACAAACGGGTCAGTGCGAAAATTTGTCTTTTAAGGCTGAGTAGATAAACAATGAAAATTTAGGTTAATTTAAATGGTAACCAAATGATCTGCTATTATCAAAATAACTCTGATGCCTTTTTGGTATATTCTGGACCTGATTTTGAGAAAGCAACAGCCAGGTTTGGTATACATAAATTAATACATATTTACATAAAATTTTTATTAAATTGCATTGGAGCATTAAAGTAGAACTTGAGAGTGCAAGTTAAAGTATTTCATGTTCACCCCTTAGGTCTGAATGCAAGGGATTTTGTTTGCTTCTCGCGATGTTTGCCTCTCACATATTTAAACATAATGAACACCAGGAATTACATCCATTCTTCAGGACTGGCTCATAGAAAATAGTTCACTAAGAATTTCAGCCAAACAAGTTTTCAAACATAAAGTGTTATATATGTTTATCAATTTTGAGTGTCATGATAGAGACCCAAATTTTTTCTTAGGGAAGTAAAATTATCTTTTCTATGAACAATTTTATTGACTTTGTCTTCATAACTTAGGAGACTTATTTTTCTTGGAGGAAGTAAAAGAAAGAGCTTGCTCACACATTTTCCCCTTCTAAGATCCAACAGCTCTAATTAGGATAATAATCTCTCTTTGCAGGAATTGCAAAGAAATGGGGACAATGCAACTCTAAAGAAATATTGTTAAAATGTCAGCCTCAAAAAAGCCACATATTTTAAAGCATTCCATTTTCTTGTCTCAGCATTATGTCCTCTTATCCATCTTACTGATGAGAGTGGTTTGGTTTTTTGGCTACTTATTTATATCTTTATAATAGAAAAAAATACACATGACTGATGTTATTTTGCACACTTACTATTTTAAATTAAAAGTTTTAATGCAAAAGGAATGAATGACAAGTACGTAACTTGCCAAAAACGACAATGGTGCTATATTGGTATAATATCTTGAAATTATAATTAATGTTTTTTTTTCAAACTGAGAGTTTATAACGGAAAAATAAAAATGGAATGTGTAAAGCAAACACACACACACAACACCCTCCTTTTAAAGAGCTTCATCATATATACATGAGTCATAAATGTAAAAGTCAAACAATTAAAATAAACTTTGTGGCAGGAAGTTATTGTAGTTATGTAACTATAGACTTTATAGCATCAGGTTTGGGGGGAATTTGATATAGTTGGTGGAAGGAGGATGGTTGACAAGTTTGTTAGGAAAAAGAGCTTTCTCTCAGAATGAGGAGAAAATACATTTTCTGAGTATTTGAATGAAAGAAAAGTAGAGATTCACATTTGATATAGAATAGATTGACTTGAATTATTCAGGTAAAGTTAAGATGCCTATATAGATGAGACTTCCAGTATATATTGTGTAAATATTTGGCTTTATAATCTAATTATTTTTAATCATGAACACAACTTTGTTCATATTGACATATATTTATCTTAGTAAAATAAAAAAATTAACCAAAAAAAAAATTCTTTTATGAGAAAATATCTCCCATAAAAGAGAATAGCTTCACTGAGCAACAAGAAAGGCTTCATATTTTTAGAAGACATACTTTGTTATCTTACTGGAGAAAATTATCTTCTCACAACTCACAAAATATACATAGTTATTTGGCTTTAGCTAAATATGTTAATAAATGAAGGAATAAATCTAGTTCAAGGAAAATCGTCAACTTGATCTTTGTTAAATCCCAAAGTAAATATAAAGTTTGTATCTATTTGTCTTTAGCTATCTCCATTTTCTCTCTGCCATTCAACAAATTTAATGAAGTGCCTAAAACCAATGTCTTACATGGCATCGTATTATTGATGTTTTAAAAATGTCTTTCTATCCCAGTGAGTTGCAGAACAAGCTATCTAAATTATCTTTCGCATCATAAGTCTGCAATGATTAGTGTGGTGCAGGCAGAAAGGATTATAGATTATATGCAATGTTATATAACCACAAAAAATGTCTCAGAGCTACTTTATTAAAAAAAAGAGTTAATAGTCTGGGTTCTCAAGAATTCTTAGAGTATGGGCATCAGCAAAATGAATCCAGTGTTTATATTTATAATGGTATATTATTTGCTTGCATTCATAAACACCTGAAAATGGGTTTTGATAAATTAAAATTTTCTTTATATTTTATATTATTACTTTCTTAATGATATAAGATAAAGCACATTTTTAATTATTTAAGAAATATCCCTATTAATGAACTAATTCAGAGATAACTTTGAGTTAAAATTTCAACTTCCTCCTTTATGAGAGCTGCTCGTGAAGGGCTTCTCGTGGAAACTTCAGATAAGTATATACTGAAAGAGACTAAGTATTCAAAGTGAATTGAATAGGTTACATATTAAATTTTACTCCCAATGAATAGTCTACGCATTGTTTACTAAATAAGAAATTCTCTCCTTTCTTTGTTTAATTAATTTTCTTCTACAGAACTTACCAAATAACCTCCTCAAGACAGCGGAAGGAAGAGCAAGAGAGAGAAATGTCGATATGAGAGAGCAACATCCATCCATTGCCTGCTTTATGCACCCTGATCAGGGATGGAACCGAAAAACCTTTTAGTGTACTGGATGACACCCCAACCAACTGAGCCAGCCATCCGGCCAGGAGAGAAAATCTCTCTCTTATGACACAAAGCTTTATGGGCATTTTTGTTTGTTTGTTTTTGCTTTTACTTTAGACAACAAAAACTTAAAAAGGACCATTTTTCTTCACTTTGGATCACCAAAAAATTGTTCCCTGAAAATATAGAACGTTTCTGTGATTATTAGTGCAGTCCAGCTTCCCCTGCTCCTCCTGGATAACATACAGGATCCAGAAACATTCCCAGTACAAATGCAAATACACTGTTTTCATTTCTAGTGGATCCTCTACTCAGAGAACTATGTGTGCCTTCCTCGTCTGAGATCCTCAGTCATGAGCATCCTCTCAGCCCCTGCCTGCCTTTCTGTTTGTGACATAGGTCTTCCCCATGTATTGTTATCCAGGCACATAGCTAGCTATCTTTTAGCATTGTCAGGACAGTTGTTCCTTCAATTTTATATTGCTGCTTTTATATGATTTATAAAAAGCTGAATAAACTTTGTTACAAAACTAGCCATTGTATGCATTCACCTCTTAACATTTTATTATGCATAATAGCCAAATTCTTGTAATTTTTTTTAAAGCTAGTCATTTTCATCTTTCTAGCATCACTTCCAATGCCAATTCTTTCCCAACTCTCCTTCCTGGACCTTTTATTGCAGACAGAATTAATGACCACATCTTTACCATCCAAACATATTCATATAACCACAGTTGATGTTTTAAAATATTCCCTCCCAGGTATTTTTCCCCCTGCAATAATATAGGAAAGTATCAGAGAGGGGACTATGGAGAAACTTGGGAGTCAACAGAAATGTTTGCCTGAGAAGAATAATCTAACCTATTTAAACCTCATTGTTCACATCTACAAAATGGGATGGGGGAATAACTCCTGTATAAAGCAATGTCTCCGTCATAAAACACTCTAATATCCTCAGCCAGACTATAGTCCAAATTTTATAACTGCTATAATTAATTTAATCATTCTCCTTTATAAACATTTTTTTTTATCTTCACCCGAGGACATTTTTCCATTTTTTGTTCAGATAGAGCGGGAGGGAGAGAGAGGAAGAGAGAGAGAGAGAAACATCGACCTGAAGGGACGCATTGAGTGGCTGCCACCCGCATGACCAACCAGGGCCGGGGACAAACTGCAACTGAGGTATATGCCCTTAGCGGGAACTGAACCCGGGTCTCTCAGTACCACAGGCTGACACTCCAACCGGCCAGGGCTCCTTTATAAACATTTTTATCAGTTTTTTTGTTTCCTTGGGTTTTTGTTTTGTTTGATTGTCAGTTCATTTACCTTCGCAAGATTCGTGACTGATTTTACCTGATCCTGGGGACTTTATCAAAACAACGATACCTGAGTTTTAGCTCTTCTAGTCAGTTTTATGTCCAAGGCCTACAGTCTCTGCCAAACAGTTCTTACTGGTTTTTGCTCTAAGAAAAATCCCATTTCCACTGGTTATTTTGCTGGTCCCAACTCTGAGTTTCAAGATTAAGTGTTGGATTATTATTATTTTTCCATTAGGTGTGTATGGTGAGGGGAAAGGGGTTATTTGAAAAGTGTCTGTATTTCCCTAAGTGCTCAGAAATATATTCAAAACATTTAAATTCAGGTCTCGCTGTTTCGCAGTGGGGGGATACCACAGATAACCTAGTCTACCATGATCCTGCAAACACATTTCTGCTCTCTTTAACAAATGATGATATTCTACTCTTTGACCAATACACCTGTGCTGTATTCCACTCAGGCTGCTATAACAAAATTCATTAACTTGGTGGCTTATAAACAACTGAACATTTTTGTCACAGTTCTGGAGGCTAGAAGTATGGAATTACCGTGCCAGGAAGGTTGGCTGAGAGCCCTTTTCCAGATTGCTCACTTCTCATATCTTCACAGGGCAGAAAGGCACAGGGAGCTCTCCCAGGCCCGTCTTATAAGGGCATTGATTTCATTCATGAGGGCTCTGCCTTCATAACCTAATCACCTCCCAAAGCCCCACCCCCAACTGTTAATACCATCACATTGGGCATTAGGGTTACAACACACAAATTTTTAGGGAACATAAACCTTCAGTCCATAGCACCCATTCTATATTTACCTATTCTCACTAGATGCCTTCCTATTCCTCCAGTCTCTCCCCCTTTTTTGGCCTCACTTCATTTCCTAAAAGTCAAAAAATAAATAAACAACAACTGTATCTATTCTTTCAGGCTTGCACTCAGGATTTCATTAGGATTTCCAACCTTTGTAAAATATTTTGTACTAATACAAAAATTTAAGGGTGAAGACCCTTAAATTAATCGAATTATTTATTTGCTTCTAATCCTCCAAGGGTTTTTCAACCAGGTAAGGAAAATATATATTTTGATTATCTTCATTTGAAATGTATGCTATTTAATATAACTTTTTGTGCTCAAGTTGCCTATCAGTCTTTCATTCATTTTCAGAGGATTCTAGTCCCCATATTTTTTGTTTAGAAAGTTGCTCCAAAAGATACCATTACTCCTCAACCCTTTGCTTTCTAAGCAAAAAACTAAATAGCTTATATCAACAAGACAACATTACTTATTAGAGATAAATTTTGTTACTATGCTATCCTTCCAAATTAATTCTTAATTTTCTTTTACTACACAGATTGGAAGTTTGTTATACTTCTGAACAATATTAAGTATTTGAATACAAAAACAAGTAAAACAAAGTGCCACAATTGCTGAGAGGCATAGAAATTAAACACAGACATTTACAAAACTGTGATGAGCAGTAAAGTAAAAAAAAAAAAAAAAAAAGTGCTATAAAGCATAGAAAAGGAACATTAAATTATGTAATAATTGGGGAAACTAAAGAAAATATTTGTTTTGAAGGGAGTCTCAAAGATGCATATGGCTTTACTAGGGTGACAAAAATTCAGATACTTTAAAAGTAGAAAAAGAGTCCTGGCGGTGTGGCTCAGTGGTTGAGCATTGACCCATGCACCAAGAGGTTGCCAGTTGGATTCCCAGTCAGGGCACATGGCCGGGTCGGGGACTGAATCTCCAGTGGAGGGCATGCAAGAGGCGGCCAATCGATGTTCTCTCTCATCAATCTTTATATTTATTGCTCCCTCTCCCCTCCTCTCTCTCTTGAAAAAATGAAAAAATAAAGAAAGAAAGAAAGAAAGAAAGAAAGAAAGAAAGAAAGAAAGAAAGAAAGAAAGAAAGAAAGAAAATGCAAAAGCACTGTTATCTGAGAAATAAATGCATTATTAAAGAGCCAAACACAGTTATGTATAATTAGCAAATAAGCTATATGGGGAAATAGATGTCTAATACAGACTCATTTCTCCTTGCCTTATAAATTTTTTTAAATATGATGATTTCTACACTAAAGCATGAGTTTCTCAAAGCAGACACTATTTATTCTAATGACTGACTTATTGTAGATAGTCAGTAAGTGCTTTAATGATTAAAAAAAGAGTTATGGCTATATGATATAGATCTAAAGCGCCTTACCTTATAAAATAACAAAATTAAAATTTAAAATTAATAGATAGTTTGTGTGTCACTCATCATTAAAATATATCTGATTTTTGAAAAGGAGAGACTATCTTACAGCAACCCCTTCCTTTATCATACCAGTTGGTATAAGCCAAAGCCCTGCAAGGATACGTGAGACCAAACTAGTAAATGTTGATGGAATTATTGAGACAGGAAGAAAACCCAGTTCCCCGGGAGCAGACGTTTGTGTGTGTGTGAAACAAGGTTGACAGCAGGTAAAGACTTTCTAGGACACCGCAGGTGGAGGAGGACTATAGTGAGGATGGTCAACCTGATGGGGTGAGTGGAAGAGCAGGCTTTGACTCGCTCTGACCATATAAAAAACAGTCAAAAGTCCTACAATTTTTTTTAATCAGAATCAAAATAATGTTTTATAAAGGTGGTAAATGGAATGACATCTCATCGATTCAATGTTGAGTCAATGATCACAGAGATGCCAGTGACAGCAAAAGGTGTAAAAAAGAAAATATGTTGTAGGGAAATGAGTTTTCCCAAATGTAAGCTCTTTCTAAGTATTTAGAACTTATGATTAACGTTATGTTCAATTTAGATTCTAAATTGCAATTGCTTCTAAATTCTTCTGTGAGAAACTACAAGTACAAAAAATAAAATATTAATTGTTCAGCGAGTATTATTGCCCCAACTGTATTCACATATATAGAAACCTATATTGCTTATTTTATCCAAGAAGAAATATAAAAAATAAAGGATGGAAGTCAGAGAGTTTGTTAATATTTTTATTAAGAAAAATTCATTTTATTTTTCAAATCATCAATAAAATGTATTGATGGTTGACTTTTGCTAGAGTAAACACCTTTTCTTTGATGGTGCATAAAATTAAATGTGCTCAAAGACTTGAGCATGCAGTGTTTTTAAGTAGAGACAATACAATTTTTAAAATACTAGCATTAAGCCCTGGCCGGTTTGGCTCAGTGGTTAGAGCACCGGCCTGCAGTTCTGAGAGACCAGCGTTCGGTTCCCGCAAAGGGCACGTATCTCTGTTGCAGTTTGTCCCTGGCCCAGGTTGGTTGTGTGGGTGGCAGTCACTCAATGTGTCCCTTTCACGTTGATTTTTTTTTCTCTCTCTCTCTTCCTCTCTCTCCCTCCCACTCTATCTGAACAAAAAATGGAAAAATGTCCTCAGGTGAGGATAATAAATAAATAAATAAATAGAATACTAGCATTAAGATTAGAAAAAATTTCTATTTTCTGAATATCTGTCAGAAATCTACTTAAATAACACAATATTAGTAGCATTTGAATAGTAATATGTGTCATGTCTGAGCTGTAATATAATGTGCATGGGAGAAAAGATTAAATGTGAGATTTTTAAAATACCCTCTTTAAAAAAACTAATACGCACCTTTAAAATTAGAGCCACATGTGTACACAAACATCTGCTACCTGCTGCTAATGTCCATAGTTATTAAAATTATCCTAATTGATCTAGCATTAATCTTAAACTTAGTTTTAGAAAAAACAATGTGGTGTTAAGTCTCATTTATATCTTTCTCTCCCTTTAAAATATATTTGTATAGAACAAAATCCAATCTTAATTTAGGTTCATTATAACATTTATTCAAGGTATTATTTGGGGATCATTATAAACCTACCTCTCACTCCCTGGCTGGTTTGGCTCAGCAGTTAGAGTGTGGGCCTGCGGTCTGCAGAGACCTGGGTTCAGTTACAGCTAAGGGCACATACCTCGGTTGCAGTTTGTCCCCGGCCCTGGTTGGGTTGTGTGGGTGGCAGCCACTCAATGTGTCCCTTTCACATCGATGTTTTTTTTTTTCTCTCTCTCCCTCCCACTCTATCTGAACAAAATATCGAAAAATGTCCTCAGGTGAGGATAAAAAACAAACAAACAAACATAGCTTTCACAAGACCCTGAGTAATGGATAAAAAGATAGAACTAGGTATCTACCTGGGATGACCTTTGTGTCCACTTAATATATAAGATTCAAATGTTTATTGATCTATTCCATCCACAAGTCAAAATAGGATAGTTGAACTAAAATGCTTATAGACTCATATAATTTTCATTTGCAGTCACTGAGTATCATGTGACATTTCTGTCCTTTCTGATGAGTAGTCATAGTGGTCACGTACCCCTAGCTGGTAGCTTCATCAACTTGATAGCTGAGCAGTTTTATACAAATGGTTCTATGACAGTTCAGACGGCTTCACAGAACAATGGTATCTGGGTCTGGGCCACACCACAAGGACAAAATATTTTGGCTGCTTCATGTTAATATATAAACTTTTATTTATTTTCCTTCACAGTGAAAAGGTTCCTGGCTTTGGGAATAGATAAATTATGAACTTGTGCAGATTTTTCAACACGGGTATTTATTTTTTAAAACAAACTCATGTCCCCTTCTGCCTGCTCACAGAGAGGGTCGGGAGTTTAGGGGAGCCCAAGGTATATTTTTTCAGATAAAAAAGAAATTTGTTTTTGCGAGTATTCCTGCTGAAGCAACATTTTTACCCATACCTCCTAGAGTGTTGGCTCATTGCCCGTGTTTTCGCCACCCATCCTCTGCTTTTCTCTTAAAGTATTGAAGTAGAATGTCACGATGATTAAATGTGAATGACACCACCATGTTTAATTGCTTATTAAAGATCAACTTTAAGTTAAACAAAATTATTGGACATGTGGCAGCAATATGGATATTCATGATTTAGTGAACATAAGCAAGGATTTCATGTTATTTTTTGAAGGAATTTGTTTTTTTTAAAATATGAAGTAGATATTACACAAGGAAAATATATGTTTGAGTTATTATATTAATCTGTAGCATATAAATAAAAACTAACTAGCCACTTAACTGCTACTGTTCTTTTCCTTTGGCACAATTTAGCAATTATTGCATTCACTCTCTGTTTATTTCTTTAAAGAGCATGTTTGTAAAATTAATGAACCTTCTGCTCCCTGTTGAACATACAGATTTCACTGAAGCAGAGAAAATAATCATCATTCCAATGAGCACAGGCATTTGTACATCAATATATACCTTTATATTTCTTTCTATATTCATATTAAATGTGTTCATTTTTTAAATACTCAGCCATTTTTTAAAGTATATAGACAGCTAGAGGTGAAAAAAATTTCTATTTATACTTTCTGATCACTTCATAAGACTGTAAATATGGACAAGATGCAACCACACACTCCTTGTGTGACAATTTTGCATTTTTTTGTTATTGATTTTAGAAGCACCTGGTTTTATTTGGGGGAACTCTTTTCTTATTGGATTAACTATTTGTGAGACTTCATATCAAATATTTTATTTCCTCCAAAGTACAGGTAACCCCTTAATAGGCCAATTAGAAGATGTATTCCTAGAGTTTGAGTCTTTTCTGGTTGCCTTTCTCAGTTGATCCAATGTTCCGTGCAAATATTTTCAAGTGTAATTTGAAATTTAAAAAAGTTGAGAAACAGTCATAACAATGTGTTTTCTTCTTTTATACTTTACTGGGGTTTTTTTTGCATCTCAGGTAGGTTCTGAATACAGTCATGCACCGTGCAATTGACTGTGATCTCATAAGATTATAATGGAGCTGAAAGTTTCTGTCACCTCATCATATGATGTCATAGTCATCATAACCTCATTGAAAAATATGTTACTCACACATTTATGGTGATGTAGTGTAAACAAACCTACTGCACTGCCAGTCATACAAAAGTATAGCACGTACAATTTTGTACGGTACATACTACTTGATAATGTGATAAATGACTCTGCTGCTGGTTGATGTATTTACTATCCTACACTTTTAATCATTATTGTACAGTGTACTCTTTCTACTTACAAAAAAACATTTTCTGTAAAACTATGCTGAATTGCTCTGGCAGCAGCCTCATACACGTCATGTTTACCACATCTCTGGACTGATTGAATCATTTTCTGTTGTGTTTGATTGTCTGTTGTTTTGTACAGTAACATACTGTACTGGCTTATAGCTTGGGAACAGTAGGCTGTACCATATAGCCCAGGTGTGTGGCAGGCCAGGCCACCCAGGTTTGAATAGTGCACTCTGGATGTTCACACAAGGATGAAATCGCCTAACGATGCATTTCTCAGAATGTATCCCATCGTTAAGCAGCTTATGACTGCGTATTATGCTCCTAATTAGACAGCTTTGAATCTGGAATCTTGATGTATTTCTGAGCAAATAGGGAGCAAGGGGGAAGAGATTTTAACTTCAATTCAACATTTTTAAAATTCCAATTATTAATGGCTGTGATTTGAATCATTCTATAGAGAACAAAGTAGAAATTCTTTACTTCATGAAAAAAATCTCCCTTACGATTCTTGCAAATGCAATAAAAAGAGTTGCCAGAAAAAAATTAGGTTTTTGGTTCTAATTGTTCTTGTTAAGAGATTGTGAACAAAAAATTTAACATTTTCACAGTTGTATTATCAAAGTGGAGAGCAAGTATTGGTTGAATCGATCATTTTCTTCCTAATTTTTATAAGAGAGAGTGGTGCAGTTTTTGTTTTTCCTCAATCTAAATGGATATGTTAAGTACTTTTTCCCTTATCCAAATTTTTAAAAGAAAGTAACATGGAGACTTGGACATCCAGTCATTTTACACTCAGTCCAAAATCGGTATATAGTAGCAATAAATATTCCCATTTCTATTTAATATTTTTCAGTTTTTCCAAACAGGCAATTAGTAAACATTCATGTCTGGTCCAGTTTCAGTCCTCAGCAACCTGAATTTCAAAGATATCCATTTTACGAATCATTGATCATGTAAAGCAAGATAAAGTTTTGATGTAAAATTGTTAATATAATAGCAGGCGTTCCAGGAATATACTGCAGATATTATAAAGCTTTGTGCAGTTGAAAGTATTTGAGAAACTGTGTCCTTTCCACTGTAACATATGGATACATAATGAAGAAATTTGGACAGAAAAAAGCTATGTAAAACAGCTCCCAACCATAGTTTGTAAGTAAAGTGGGAAAACCCTCTACTAACTTCTAACTAGACTTCATTATCTAATTAATAAGACCCTTCTAGCATAAGATAGCAATATTTTCTGATGGTAGAATTTTCTGTAACATTACTTATAAATAATAAATACCATGATAGCACTAAACCTAGAGTTGGTTTGTTGTCATATGTCTCATAAACAGTTGTGCAAATCTTTGACCCATAACCAGATCCCTACAGAACTTGAAATGTCAACAAGTCAGAGTAGATGTAGTATTTATTTATTTTATTTTATTTTTATTTTGATGTGACTATAAGTTTTGAGAAGACAACCTGGACAAATTCTCCAAAGAATTTTCAATTACTTAGCATGTCATTGATGGATTTTTGTTTTGCTCTTGAAATTAGTGACATAGACCGTTCAAACCAACGAATATCCCATTCCTCATTCTGAATATCTCAGCAGTTAAACTGAAGCATATTTATTTTACCACTTGATGAATTGGTGAACGAACAATTAATCACAGAATTCCTTTCCTTCTTCTAACCTTTGATGAATATTCTTGTATACATGATGTCATTGATGGATATTCATTCCACGTCTGTAAATAGTGAAGCATGAAAGTTTAACAGCAGGCATATGCCTCTTCCACTCTTAATGCACAAAATGTAATTGCCACATTGCTGAAAGATAATGGACTGCATCACTTTAGGATCTAAGTTACTCTCTGTTAGTTCTCCCTGTTAGTTTCTTCCTTAGAAAGATTCATAAGCCCAAGTAACTATTGTTTTTGCTTAGGGATCTGCAGTAGAGAGACACTGGAGGGACTTTTTACCCATCATACTCTTAAGCTCTGTGGGGCTTTACAGCTGCAGCTCTTGGCATGGATATTTGCTGAACCAGTAAGTTAAATAGTCTTAGGAATGAAGATGGTTAGAATGAATTGCTATCAGTTGATTCATTTATTGATTCTTTGATTCATTGTTTAAAAATAATCTATAAACCTGTCTAAAATGCCTCTTTCCATTCATTTCTCAAATCTCTCTTGTCTTTTATATATGCCTACTACTCTTTTGGGATTATTATTCCAATTCCAATATAATGTTTTCAATTCTTATTTTATTAGACTTTTCTTATATATGGTATTAATTGTGGTTCTCCACATGAGCCATGATTTTTCATGCCTTTTGACTTATTGGTTTCCCCTGTCTGTACAGTTACTTTCTTCTTTTCCACCATTTAAATTGTTATTCACCAAGGGTAACTTAGCTCAAATTGTACCTCCTCGGTGAAGGTTTGCCTTAACATCTCTGACAGACTAGCACTCCATCATCTTGCTTCTCTTGAAAAAAATTTACATAACACAATGTTATACTTTCTCATTACAGTTTTGGTATAGATATATTTCCTTAATTATATTATAAATAGATTATTTCAAAGTAGTGAATGCATTGTATTTATTTTTATATCCACAGAAAGTAGATTAGTACCTAACATATGATGGACAGAACAATATTTATTGAAAGATTGAAGTAAGGAATGAAACCAAGATAGGACTTACAGATTTAGAAACATAGTGAATATATCAATTTTTTCTTTGAGTTGAAAATTTTAATAATAATAAAGAAAAGAGGATGTGTACTGAGAGCAAATATATGCATATTGTCTAAAAATAAGAATAGATTTTTTCAAAATTATTATTTATGAAATTAACATAATAAGTTTTTTGTAGGAGACTATGTAAGATAGCTACCTACTGGTCCCCAACATGTAAAATCATTTGTAAACAAAGTGAACATATGCATACATTTATTTGTAAGTATCTGGATACTAACAGAGTTTCATTTTCCAAAAAGCTGGCAAATCTGATAAAGTAGCAATTAGATAGCCTTTTAAGAAATTTCTTCTCTCTATGGAATAATGAACTAATTGGAAGTATTTATAACAATTGGCACTTGAAAAATATTACTGACCAAAAAAATTGTAGTCACTAACATTGAAGAACCAGGAGACAGTGACCGAATCATCTTTGTGCTAGTTATTAAATGAAATTCTTGACATCAGATAGTCTAAGGAAGTGATGAAGATAACAATTTATAGCAAACATTTTGAGAGAAAACAGGAATATTCCATCAAAATCAGTAGAATATATAAGGTGATCCAAGGCTGTAAGAAATCAAAACTTCACAATGTATTACAACCTTCACAATGTATTATAACCAATCATCATAAAAGAATAAGAGCCCTGGCTGGTTTGGCTCAGCGGTTAGAGCATCGGTCTGCAGTCCAGAGAGACTGGGGTTTGGTTCCCGCTAAGGGCACGTACCTTGGTTGCAGTTTGTCCCCGGCCCTGGTTGGGTCATGCGGGTGGCAACCACTCGATGTGTCCCTTTCACGTTGATGTTTCTCTCTCTCTCTCTCCTTCCCACTCTATCTGAATAAAAAATGGAAAAATGTCCTCAGGTAAAGATAAAAAAAAAAAAGAATAAGAAATATCTTCTTAAAACAGGAAAGAAAGAAAATAATTTGTATCAAATTTCTAAAAACTCAGAAATCTTGGATTTAAAAAAAATTGTAGATTCCAAAATGGTGGTGGATTGAATGGAAGCTATACTGACTGTCTCCCAGGACCAAACTGGAATTACAAAGAAAATATAGAAAAATCGCCCTAAATACCAACTGAAGACTTGCTGAAGAGAACCCTTATAACCAAGGATGTAAAGAGGGGCCCACTTTGAGATTGGTAGGAGTGCAGATGTGTGAGAGGATAGGCAGCAGCTGAAGTTCCAAGGGATATCTTAGTTTCAGGAGGTTCTCCCTGATAAGTCTAAGTCTAGGGTCTAAATCCCAAGCTGGGCTTTCCCATCCCAGAATAACAGAAGGTAGAAAGATGCCCATATAACACCTGGCTGTGAAAAACACCAGAGGTTATATCTGGCAGGGAGAAATAGCTAGAAACACAGGCACCCTCTTGAAGGGCCAACACATTCAATTTTGTTTATAGCCACTCCCTTGGGCTCTGGCAAACAGAGGGCAGAATGGACTAGAGCTGCATGCAGAGACTCTGGGTTCATGACTCTGGAGAGAGAGTTATAAAGGCCATAGCCTGGATCTCTATTCTGAGTTATTACTCTACACTGCACACGCCATCTTTCTCAAACAGAATTTTCCCATCAATCCTGCTTGCCTGGCTGGTGTGGCTCAGTGGTTGAGCATCTACCCATGCACCAAGAGGTTGCTGGTTAGATTCCCAGTCAGGGCACATGCCCAGGTTGTGGGCCTGATCCCCAGTGTGGGGCATGCAGGAGGTGGCCAATTGATGTTCTCTCACATCAGTGTTTCTCTCTCTCTTTCTCCCCCTCTCCCTTCCTCTCTCTTTCTAGAAATCAATAAAGAAAGAAAGAAAAAAAAACAAACAAACCTGTTTTAGCCTAGGGAGGGAGAAGCAACTGCCCCACCCATTGGAAATTATCTAACCCCACTAGCTGGGTGGGGTTTATGTCTAGCTGAGGACTACAACCAGAATCTCATTAAATGACTGAGACTAACAGTCAGCTTGAAGGAAGAGGCAGATCTCTGGGTGAATTGAGTCAATGCTGGGCCTGTGCCTGGGTTCCAGGAGAGTAAAACCAGACCTTGATATTCAGCTTGGTCCATTCCATATATATCCATATTAAGCAGAGTGAGCCATGCTGCAGATTGCGGACATACACAGAGAAATATTTGCTGGATCCAAACCCTGTTGAGGTGAATTGTGCTTCACGTGATAAGCAACTGCAAATCAGCCTGCTTGCTATATTGGGGGTTGAGCATCACTGTCAACCAGCCTGAGGATTGAGCCCAGGCATGATCAGGCCAATAGCAATCAAGACTCCATTACAATAGAAGGACCCACACAAAGTGCACAAGAAACATATTAGAGCACCCAGGTCTGGTGATCAGGAAAACTGCACCACTGGGTCCCACAGGTCACCTACTACACTCTGGGAGTCATAGAAGATCTACCTAATACACAGAATCAAACCCAAAGAGGCAGCCAAAATGATGAAATAAAGAAACAAGCCACAAATGAAAGAGCAAGAGAATTCTCCAGAAGAAGGGCTAAATTAAATGTAGATAAGCAATTTATCAGATATAGAATTCAGAGTATTGATTGTAGGGATGCTCAACAGCATGAGAAATGATGCAGAAACAATGAAAAACAACCAATAGGAAATGAAGAATGACATAGCAGAAATAAAAAACACACTAGAAGGAATAAACAGCAGGTTAGAGGAAGCCAAGGATCAGACGAGTGAATTAGAAGACAGGGTTGAAAAAAACCCCTCAATCAGAGAACCAGAAAGAAAAAACAATTAAAAACAGAACAGTTTAAGAGAGCTCTGGGACAATATAAATTGTAACAATCTGTATCATAGGAATACCAGAAGAAGAAGGATGTGAGCAAAGGTTGGAGAATCTATTTGAAAAAATAGTGGCAGAAAACGTCTCTAATTTGGTGAAGGAAAAGTCATACAAGTCCAGGAAGCACAGAGAACCCCAAGCAAGAAGAACCCAAAGAGGCCCACACCAAGACACATCATAATTAAAATGTGAAAAATGAAAGACCAAGAGAGAATCTCAAAGGCAGCAAGAGAAATGCAATGAGTGACCTACAAATGAGCTCCCATAAGGCTGTCAGCTGATTTCTCAACAGAAATACTACATACAGGCCAGAAGGGAATGGCATAAAGTATTCAAGGTGATGAAAAACCACAGCAATCTTGAAAAAGAAGAACAAAGTTGGAGGGATCACAATACTGGATATCAAATTATGCTGCAAAGTGACTGTAATCAAAACAGCCTGGTACTAGCACAAGAACAGGCATATAGATAGATAGATCAATGAAACAGAACAGAAGAGCCAAAAATCAACCCAAGAAATTAGGCTACATTGATATTTGAAAAAAGAAGTAAAAGAATACAATTGAATAAAGCTAGTCTCTTCAATAAATTATGTTTGGAAGATTAGACGTGTGCATGAAGAAGAAAGAAAGAAGAAAGAAAGAAGAAAGAAAGAAAGAAAGAAAGAAAGAAAGAAAGAAAGAAAGAAAGAAAGAAAGAAAGAGAGAAGAGAGAAAGAGAGAGAGAGAGAGAGAGAGAGAGAGAGAGAGAGAGAGGGAGGGAGGGAGGGAGGGAGGGAGGGAGGGAGGGAGGGAGGAAGGGAGAAAAAAAAAAAAAAAACCAAGAACACTTAACTTATACCATACACAAGAATAAACTCAAAATAGGTAAAAGCCTTAAATGTAAGTAGTGAAACCATAAAAATCCTAGAAGAAAATATAGGCAGCAAAATCTCAGACATCTCATGTAGCAGAATTTTCAATGACACGTTATCTAGAGCAAGAGAAACAAAAGAAAAAATTAATCAATGGAGCTAAATCAAACTTAAAAGCTTCTGCGCAGCAAAAGAAAACAGCATCAAAATACAAAGGAAACCCACTGTATGGGAGAACATATTTGCCAATGATACATCAGATAAGGCATTTAGCTCCAAAATATATAAACTATTCATACAAATCAACAAAAGGAAGACAAACAATCCAATAAAAAAATGAACAGAAGACCTGAATAGACACTTTTCCAAACAGGACATAACAAAGGGCCATGGGACATATGAAAAAAAGCTCAACATCACTAATCATCAGGGAAATGCAAATTAAAACTATAATGAGATATTACTTCATACCAGCCAGAATGCTGGCATCAACAAATCATCAAACAACAAGTGCTGGCGAGGACGTGGAGAATAGGGGACTCTAGTACACTGCTGGTGGTAATGTAGACTGGTATAGCCACTGTGAAACACAATATAGAATTTCCACAAAAAATTTAAAGTAAAGCTGCCATTTTACCCAGTGATCCCACTTCTAGGAATATATTCTAAGAATCCTGAAACATCAATGTGAAAGAATATATGTACCCCTATGCTCATAGCAGTACTACTTATAATAGCTAAGATCTGGAAATAGCCCGAGTATCCATCAGTAGATGAATGAATAAAAAAGCTATGGTACATTTACACAATGGAATACTATGCAACTATAAAAATGAAAGATTTCTTAGCATTTGAGATGGCGTGGAGGGACCTGGAGAGTACTATGCTGAGTGAAATAAACAGTCAGAGAAAGACAAGTATCACATGATCTCACTTATTTGTGGAATAGAATGAACAAAAAATAAGCTGACAAAAAAAATAGATCCAGAGATGTGGAAGCAGAGAACAGGCTGAGGAACCTCAGAGGGAAGGGGGGTGTGGAGGTGGGTGGGAAGAGATAAACCAAAGAACTAATATGCATATATGCATAATCAATGGACACAGACAACAGTGTGGTGAAGGCAGGGTGGGGGATAGGAGGTAGGAGGAGAGTGTAAATATGGGGAAAAAGGGGAATATCTGTAATACTTTCAATGATAAAGATAACTTTAAAAAAATAGGTAAAGTAAGATGGAGCTTTAATCTTCAGCTATCTAGAAGACAAAATGTCTACAATATTTTTTCCCAACCATCTGAAAGTTAAATTTTGTTGTAGTGTCCTGGGGTTATATAGCTAGATGTCAGCCATGCAAGTCAGAATACATTGAAAAGAGTGGACGATTCTATCTGTAGTAACTTATATAGGTCGTTGTTATGGTTTATGTTCAGAGGATGCATTGTTAAAAAACATTTATATCACTATACAACTTCTCTTTGAGAAACAGTAAAAGGAATGTGGTACATTTGTTATTTGAAAAAGATAATTAATGGGAACAACTATAAACAAGAAATTATTTGAAGGCTTTTAATTTCTAAAAATTAAATTTACTGTATTCAATTTTACCTCAGAGGGTAAAAAAAAAGCTGGTTTCAAAAAATGTTCAGTGGTTAGTTTGGACCAACCAAGACAATTTTCCTTGAAAAGTATATTTTCCTTAACTAGAAATAGACACTGAGTATTAGGTGATCACTATGTTAGAAATGTTGTAGAATTTCTGAGGTATACGGACTCTTTCTTTTGAAGCCTCAGGTTTTTTTAAATGTTATTGGTTTACTATATTTTTATTCTGCAATATATTTTTTCCTCAGATAGAATTAGGTTATAGAACACTCAAATTGAAGAGAAAAAATAAGGTTAATTGAGATTTTGGAGCGTCAGAACTCCGGTTTTCTACTCAGAAGTGACTGGGAAGCCCTTCCGTGCACCTTCGGGTGACACTTTAACAGACTGCTTTGACATTGGGGGAAACACTCCAGCTGTTCCCTTTCTTTATAACTCAGAGAATTTAGTGTCGGTTGGAAATGTAAAGCTACAGCATATTTTCACACTCAGTATTTAGGTTCTGTCTTATGTTTTGTGTTTCTATTTTGAAATATGGAAATAGTACTGGGACGATGGGATGGCTGCAGAAAGCCAGAGCCGCAAATATCATTGTGCCACCATCTTTCCTTCTTCCCTCTTTCTCTTTCTTGTCATCATTTCTCTTCTCACTTTTACTACGTTAACTTGTCCGTGACTAACTAGCCATAGGAATAAAAGTAAGGCTATATGCTTCAAAAATAAAAATAAAAAACACTTTTTTTTAAATAATGCAAACATGAAAATCATAATGTTAGTAATTTGTGGTAAAACCCTATATTGGAGATATGCAAAAATATATAATTCTATATGAGGGAGTAATTTTTAAAACATCCATATTGTACATTCACATTTCTCTACCAAACATTTAGTAATTATTTAGAGTTTAAAACAGTGGATCAAAACTCCAAGCAAACCTTGGGTTAAATACAAGTACTGACATTTTCTAGAGTTACTGAATGAATCTTTCAAATGTGAGTTTTTTTAAGGATAGAATCACACTTTTCCCAGTTTTTTCTTTATACTCATTTCCTTCAAAGTCATACTACCTTTTAATATCATTGAGTGTCTTCGGCTCAACAGTTCAGAAATGGTTCCTATTTGCCTCTTACTATATCAATTACATGACTTTAGAAATGGTTAATGTTTAAATAATATTTATGTGCCATTTGATAAGTTCTTTCCATCTCTGTGTAACATTAATTCCCCCCTTTGCAAATGAAAGTTAGTATTTGTTTCTGGATAATGTTTAAAAAATGGACAATACAGGATACTTCTCATTCTTGGTGGTGGTTCAGAGTCATCTTTATTGCATAAATTACATATTCATGGGCCCTTTTCCCAAAATCCAATTTGCCTTTGTCCTTTTTTTTTATTAACCTCACCTTCACATATTCTTTTTCAGTCACATTGACCTCCCAGATTTTTCTTACACCTGCTGGGCAAGCCCCTGCTTTAGAAACTTTGCCCTCCTTCCCAAGATATCTACAAGGCTTTCTTCAAATGCCACCTTCTCGATGAAGCCCACCTGGTAAACTATTTAAATTAAAACAACTCTTACTCCCTTTGATCAGATTTTTCCCATAGTATTCTCTTACATTATATTATCTTTTAAAATGTATTTATTTATTATGTTTATTATCCTTTTATCCTATTAGAATACATATTCTATAAACATATTATTTTTTATTCTCTGATATTTCTCAAGTGCCTGGCACTTAGTAATTGCTCAGTAAATGAATGACTTTATTGAACAATAATCTCTAATGTTGGAAGACAAGAAACTTTACTATGGAAAATTTCACATTCAGTTAATTTTGTTATTTGCAGAATTGCAACCCTTGGCCTAGAGAGTATGGATATAAGCAAAAATACCTTTTTAACAGACAACAAAAAAACACTTCTAGCCAGAAGACTATTAAGCCTTCTTATTATATCAGTTAAACTAAATATTTTGTCTTGGGGTAAGAAGGATTTGTCATTTAATAGTACAAAGCTGCTTAATCTGATGTTATTTTATGGATATAGAATAGATTATAGTTCAGATTTTCCTTAAAATCAGTAAAGCCTGTTTTGTTTTTATCTTAGGGCATATGATTCAGCAACTTCCAAATAAGAGATACCATAGGTTATATGCCGTTTATACAGTTATTTCGCTGAATTTATCAGTATTTAAAATTTGGCTGAAAACTATAAATGACGTTTTTTTCCATATATAATAACTCTTAGATTATCAGTGCAACATGTAAAAACAGAGATAGTTTCCTTCTAAATATTTTCTTACATAGTACCACTTCTGGGCTAATAAAAATACCAGTAAGACCTGGGCTAGTAAAAGATGAACAACCAGAGAAGCAAAATTAATATTATGTATACAACAATGAATACTTAAATTAACCTTTGTGATGGCAAAATGGCCAGAGTCAGTTTACAAGTCAGATTACAGATTCACTAACTCCTATAGAAATTGTTGTGGGTCAAGTAGACAAATTTTATAGTAGATAGATAGTACTGGGGTTCAGAGTGGGCCTTCCTAAGGCATGCTACTTTGGAAACAAATTTTGAGCTTAAGGCAATCAAGACCCGAAAGGCTCACAGGAAACTTTTACCTTTATCTTAAAGAATTAAATTTGAAGCCTTACCCATACGATTTTTCACCAGAGATAACTTTTTATGACCTATCTTTAGGACAGGGCAAATTTCTAGTTACTGAACATTTATACTTCTTATCGTCCTGCGAATGACCTTCCTTCTCTCTAAAGCCCCAAGCCCCCTCAGCTCAGCCTTACCTTAGAAAGCAATATATGAAAAATGTCCACCTATCTTTCTTTGCACCCCCTTATGTATGTGGGATTCTTGACTCTTGCATGTATATGGGGTTCCCACATGCATATATGTAATTAAATTTGGTTATTTTTTATCCCTAATCTGTCTCATGTAGATTTAATTATTAGACCATGCAGAAGAACATAAAGGGGTAGAGGGAAATTTTTCCTCTCTCCAAAAAGATATATAAATAGAGAGATAGATAAAAATGACTTTTTATGGTATTTCCAACATAATATTTACATTAAAAAGCATTTTACAATATATATTTTTAATTTTAAAATGATATTTGCAAGGAGAAAGTATTAAGCAACCTATGGTGTGTGTCAATATTCACAGCTGAAACGCTACAGCCACACTCTCTTAAATAGACAGGCATAACCTTCAATCTGAGAGAGTATGGAGAACGTACTTGATAAAAGGAGTCATCAGATGTTCTCTTGCCATATTTAGATATGACAATATTACTAGAAAGAGAAGTAAGGGGTATTACATATGAAATACATTACTCTGCAGGTTATTTCATAATTGTATTTCTTTAAACCTTACTTCGTTCTAGGGTGCTCTGGGATTACCAGCTGATTTATTCTGTACTTATTTCAATCCTACACCTTTGACCTCCTAACCTGGCACACATAGGGAAGAGAAGTAGTAGCTAAAAAGTGATAAGGGGATGATACTGTATGCATTTTGGAATAGAACCAGGGTAAGATAGAATGCATATATCCTCAAGTTTTATGGATTTGTAAAAGCAATGTGCAGCTGAAGACAATTGTGGAATGTTTTTTTTTTTCTTCATCCTCCATCATTTTTAGCCAAATATACTTCTATCACATACACACACAATAGCATTCTCTCACTCCCATTTTTTGCTTTGTTACTGAAACTTTTAA
Source organism: Molossus molossus (assembly GCF_014108415.1). NCBI lineage: Eukaryota > Metazoa > Chordata > Mammalia > Chiroptera > Molossidae > Molossus > Molossus molossus. Next base: position 59,958,766 of record NW_023425345.1, on the reverse strand, counting down.
GAGATGAGAAAGTAAAATCACTACCCAAATAAAGAATCATAGATGGAATAAAAATAAAACTTTTGTATATTCCTTTAGTCTTCATTTATGGTGAGAACCGAGTGTGCAAATGCAGGTTTGAAGAATATTGTGTCTGTAATAACACTGATTGCAAAATGAGAATCTTTCTATATGTCTAGGACCTGCAGAATAACAGCCTTTCAAAAATATCCACATTTTAATTCCAGAACATAAATATATACTTATCTTTTCACTTGCAGTTTAATTCAATATTATTTGGCATCGTTTCAGGTATATAGCATAGTAGTTAGCCAATCATACACTTTACAGATTGCTTCTCCTGGTTATTTTTGGTACCCATCTGGCATTGCATTAGGCAGGTAGACAGGCATGAGCAGAGCAAGGACAATAGTCCACGTACAGAAGGTCACCAGGATGGTAAGCCCTGAGTACCTAGCAACAGGCAAAACTGGGAAAACAAGGACCTCGCCTCACAGGATGACCTTTCCTCCTCTAGCATATTTCTGGCCATGTGATTCAGACCATCTCCTGAACTTTCCTCTCCTAGCATGTTGCTAGTCATGGGGTAGACTTTCTTACAGGAGGAACGAGGGGCTGGAGAATAGCCTTGCATGACCACTACCTTAAGCATTAAGCTAGAGATAACATTTAGGCCTCAGCTGTGTTTCAGCTCAGAGCCCAGAGCAGCATCAGGGCCAGGCAGGGTGATGCTGTGATTGACATAAAGACCAGCTGCATTGACTAATGATCCCCTGTTCTGGTGCCGATCAATTACTGGAGACCACAACCCTGAGAGGACAACCTAGAAAGCTGATGAATATTCTATTGAGATTCTCTCCTGAGTCCCCATTAACATCCCCACCCTTGACAAACAGATAAAATCCTTTATGGTAAAGGACTCAGCACTCTCTCTCCCTCTTTCATGCCTGTGCCTTTCCTCACCCCCCTTCTTTCCCGAGGGTACTCTTCGTCTGGAGCAGGTTTTTTCCCATTTCCTTCCTTCAAGCGTGTTCTCTCTGCCTTTCTTTTTCTAAACTCCAAGGGTCCTGCTTTTACCTCAGTAACTTGTTTCCTGAGCCCACACAGCCCAACTCGCTCACTTCTTCCACAGTTCACTTCTTCTAACTTTGACTTTCTAAATAAACTTTTGCTTATATTTGAATCTTGGTTCTTTATTCTTTCTTAGACAGAACTCAGGCACTGAGGCTGCTGAACCAAGGTCCCATCGCCAGCAACACTCTGATGCCATTTCACCCCTAATACAACCAAAGGTAATTAATACAATTATATTGACTGTATTCTCTATGCTGTGCTTTACATCCCCATGACTGTTCTGTAACTACCAATCTGTACTTCTTAATACTTTCACCTTTTTCACTCTGTTCCCCAACTCATTCCCCTCTGGCAACTATCAGTCTGCTCTCTTTATCTATGAGTCTGTTTCTGTTTTGTTCTGGAACATAAACATTTATTGTGTTTTATGGCAAAAAGGAATCTGGGTTGGAGATGGAATAATTTTTGCTAATTAGCTGACCATAAAATAGGAAGATTATCCTGGATTATCTTGTGTGGGCCTAATGTAATCACAGGGTTTCTAATGTGGAAGATTGGGGCAGAGGTAAAGTTAGAATAATGCCACATGATAAGGGCTTGGCCTGCCATTGGTTGGGTTTAAAAATAGAGAAAAGGGGAAAAAACACAGATGGCCATGGGCAGGACCGGAGGGAAGGTAAGTGTGTAAGAGAGTGAGCGAGTGTGTGAGAGTGTGAGTGGACATGAAGGTGGATGACCAAACTCTTGCAGTGCAGAGACGCAAAGCAGAAGGTTCCTGTGCTGTGGACGGGAGCACCCGACTACCACGGTAAGCGGCCCTTCAGGGAGCTTCTCCCTGTGCCGCGGGGAGGTCCCACCATTTTGGAAGATCCTGGGTCTTCCCTGGGAGGAGGCAGTGGGAGCGGCTAGGGCCTAGCAACCTGAGCCCACCAGCGCATCTGGCACCATTGGACCAGTGGACACCCTGTGTCAACACAGACCAGTGCACAGAAGTGGAACTCACAGGTGCCGGTTGCAGAAGCCACAGACAGCCCAGAGCCCAGCACCATCCTCCATAGTATCAGCCTGATCAGAGTTGAGATATACCCCCAGCAAAAGAGGCTGGGGAGCAGACATCCATCCCAAGCAACAGAAGCACAGACCAGCAGCTGAGACCCATCCCCAAAATCTATAGTAAAAGCTGAGCATGAGTTGAGCCCCACCGGGCAGCAGCACTTCCCAGCCACAGCAGCAGGACCTGGGGCTCCACAGACACCTGAGCAGTTCAGTAGCTCACAAGTGCAGTGGAAGTCTGAGCCCTAGAGAGACTGGTGTGATCCAGCTGCCCGCCCACAGGATCTGCAGAGTGCAGGGACACCAGAAAGGCCTGTGAGATCCAGCAGGGACTGTGCGATCCAGTTACCTGCAGGTCCTGTGGGGTGCTAAAGCACCAGAGAGGCACCCGTGACCCAGCAAGGATTGTGCAATCTAGTTACCCACAGGGCCTGTGGGGTACTGAAGCACCAGACATGACTGTGCGACCCAGCAGGGACTGCGCAATCTAGTTACCCATGGAGTCTGTGGGGTGCTGAAGCACCAGAGAGGCCTGTGCATCCCAGCAGCCCATAACATAGGCATAGAGCCTGGTCCCCAGAGGGACTGTGCAATCCAGTTACCCATGGGACTTGCAGGGTGCGGGGGCACCAGAAAGGCTTGTGTGACCCAGCTGTGCACAAGATAGGTTTAGAAGTTGTGAAAAAGAAGGTGGAGTAAATAGAAGCCATGCAGACAATCTCCCAGGACCAAACAAAATTACAACTAAAATAAAGACAGAACCTCGGAAAAAAGCAACAGAAAAGCAGCAGGACAGGACCATATAATCAGGGACACTGGTAGGATCCGCAGAGGCTCGAGAGGGTGGCGGGCTGGGAGCCCAAGGACAGCAGCAGTCTTAGATGTGAGCAGCACCCTTGGGGAATAGACCAAGTCCTCTCCACAGCCCAGAGAGCCAGGGCAGAGTGTTAAAATAGCCACAGCCACTCACCTGGGCGCTATGGAAGAGGGAGGACAGACTGGGCTGGAACTCTGTGGGGACACCAGAGATTTGGAGGGCACTCAGAGGTTCTGCTGAGTTGCGACCACAAAGGACGATGGCCAGTGTGCTCCTTCCCCAGGCTGTGGGGAAAAGCAGAACCCCCCCTCCACCCGTCACAGATTCAGCCTTTCCCAGGTGAAGCAAAGAAATAAAATTGAGGCTCATTAACAACCAGCATCTACCCCACACTCTGGAAATCCTCTTAGGCAGAACACCAGAGCTACATTCCAAAGCACGGAGTAACTGAAACTACTAGCCACAAGGAAAAAGCTAGAGGATAACTGAACCATTCCTGGGCTTGCAAATCAAACCAGGAAAAGAAGACTTGACAGTGGTGTTTAACATGGGCCCGCCGAGGTTCATCCAAACCCAGTAGAGGGAGCCACAAACAGCAGAACACCAACACCCACAGGGAAAATTTGGCAGGCTCCAAAACCCACTGAAATAGCCAAAATGGTGAAACAAAGAAACTAATCCCAAATGAAAGAACAAGGGAACTCTATCGAAGATGAGATCAATGAAATGCAGCTGAGCAAATTATCAGAGGTAGAGTTCAGAGCCATGATCTTGAGGAATCTCAACAGCATGAATAAGGACATCAGCATAATGAGTAAAGATATAGAAACATTGAAAACCAACCAAGTGGAAATGAAGAATGACATAGCAGAAATAAAGAACACATTGGAAGGACTAACCAGCAGAGTAGAGGAAGCTCAGGAACGGATCAGTGAATTAGAAGACAGAGTAGAAAAAATCAACCAATCAGAAAACTGAAAGGAAAAAAATGATTAAAAAACAGGAAGATAGCTTAAGAGAACTGTGGGACAACTGGAAACGTAATAACATTCATATCATAGGAGTCCCTGAAGAGGAAGAAAATGGGCAAGGGTTAGAGAACATATTTGAAGAAATAATGACAGAAAACTTTCCTAACTTGGTGAAGGAAGAAGGCATTCAAGTTCAAGAAGCACAGAGAGCCCCAAGTAAGAAGAACTCTAACAGGCCCACACCAAGACACATAGTAATTAAAATGCCAAAAATTAAAGACAAAGAGAGAATCCTAAAGGCAGCAAGAGGTAAGCAACAGGTTACATACAAAGGAAACCCCATAAGGCTCTCAGCTGACTTCTCAACAGAAACACTACAGGCCAGAAGGGAGTGGCATGAAGTAATCAAGGTCATGAAAAACAAGGATCTGAATCCAAGACTACTCTATCCAGCAAGGCTATCATTGAAAATAGACGGTCAAGTAAAGAGCTTTCCGGACAAAAAAAAGGCTAAGGGAATATATTAACACCAAACCAGCACTGCAAGATATGCTAAAAGGACTGCTGTAATTAGTTGAAGATATAGAAAGAATAATAGAACCACACTAAACAAAAATGGAAATAAATAAGTACATATTAATTATAACCTTAAATGTGAATGGTTTGAATGCACCGATAAAAAGACAACGGATAGCTGACTGGACACGAAAACATGACTCACATATATGTTGTCTGCAAGAGACCCACCTCACAAGAAAAGACTCACGTAGGTTAAAAGTGAAGGGATAGAAAAAAATCTTTCAAGCAAATGGAAAGCAAAAAAAAAAGCTGGGGTAGCAATACTCATGTCTGATAAAGTAGATTTCAAAATGAAGGCCATAACAAGAGACAAAGAAGGCCACTACATAATATTGAAAGAATCTATCCAACAGGAAGATATAACCTTGGTAAACATATATGCACCCAATATAAGAGCAACAAAATACATTAAAATCTTCAGGAGGACTTAAAAGGAGAAATCGACAGCAATACAATCATACCAGGGGACTTCAACATCCCACTGACATCACTGGATAGATCTTCTAGACAAAAAATTAACAAGGAAACACAGACTCTAAATGAAGTGCTAGATCAAATGGATTTAATAGATATCTACAGAGAATTACACACCAAAACTTCAGAATTCACATTCTTCTCAAGTGCATATGGGGCATTCTCAAAGGTAGACCACATGTTAGGACACAAACTAAGTCTCTACAAGTTCAAGAAGACTGAAATCATATCAAGCATCTTCTCAGATCACAATGGCATGCAACTACAAATCAATTGCAACAGGAACATGCAAAGACATTTGGTAACATAGAGGCTAAATAGCCTGTTATTGAACAATGAATCGGTTACCATGGAGAGCAAGGAAGAAATTTAAAACTACCAGGAAACCAATGGAAATGAATACACAGCAACACAAAATCTATGGGATGCAGCGAAAGCAGTTCTGAGAGGGAAGTTTATAGCATTACATGCCTATGTCAAGAACAAGAAAAATTTCTAATAGAATATCTAACCTCACAACTAAAAGAACTAAAAAGAAAACAAAAAGAAAACCCCAGAGCAAGTAGAAAGAAGGAAATAGTAAAGAGCAGAGCAGAGCACAAATAAATGACGTAGAGACCAAAAAACAATTCAAAGGATCAATGAAACAAAGAGCTGGTTTTTCGCAAAGATAAACAAGACTGATGGACCCTTAGCTAGATTCACCAAGAAACAAAGAGAGAGAACCCAAATACACAAAATCAGAAATGAAAGAGGAAAAATAATAACTGACACCACAGAAATACGACAGATTGTTAACAAGTTTTATAAACATTTACATTGCAACAAATCCGACAATCTAAGTGAAATGGATCAACTTCTAGAACCACATAGTCTCCCAAAACTGAACTGGAAAGACATAGAAAACTTGAACAGACCAATAACAACAGAAGAAATCAAAGATATATTCAAGACTCTCCCAGCAAACAAAAGCCCAGGCCCGGACGGCTTCACAGGGCAATTTTACTGAACATTCAAAGAAGAACTAACACCCATTCTCCTCAAACTATTTTTAAAAATTCAAGAAGAAGGAAGACTTCCAAACTTGTTTCTGAGGACAGCATAATTATAATTCCAAAACCAGAAAAAGACACTACAAAGAAAGAAAAGTACAGACCAATATCCCTGGTGAACATAGATGACAAAATCCTGAACAAAATACTAACAAATTGAATTCAGCAATACACCAAAAAAATTATTCACCATGACCAAGTGGGATTCATCCCAGGGATGCAAGGTTGGTACAATATTTGCAAATAAATAAATGTGATACACCACATAAACAAAATGAAAGGTAAAAATCACATAATCATATTAATAGATGCTGAAAAAGCACTGGACTAAATCCAGCCCCCATTTCTGATAAAAATGCTCTGCAATCTGGAAATAGAAGGATTATATCTCAACATAATAAAGGACATATATGAAAGACCTACAGCCAACATCATACTCATTGGGCAAAAATTAAAAGCATTTCCCTTAAGAACAGGAACAAGACAAGGATGCCCACTTTCGCCACTCTTATTTAACATAGTATTGGAAGTCTTAGCCACAGCAATCAGATAGGAGAAAATAATAAAAGGGATCCAAATGGGAAAGAAGGAAGTGAAACTGTCATTATTCGCAAATGACATGACATAAAGATTCCATCAAAATTTTATGAGACTTAATAAATGAATTTGGCAGAGTAGCAGGATACAAAATTAACGTCAAGAAATAGATGGTATTTTTATACACCAATGATGAACTCACAGAAAGAGAAACTAAAAAACAATCTCATTTACTATCACAGCAAAAAAAGTAAGATACCTAGGAATAAACTTAACCAAAGAAATAAAGGACAAATTCACAGAAAACTACAGGTCATTGAAAAAAGAAATAGAGGAAGATATAAGAGAGTGGAAGCACATACCTTGTTCATGGATCGGAAGAATCAACATCATTAAAAGGGTCCATACTACCCAAAGCAATCTATAGATTCAATGCACTCCCCATCAAAATACCAATGGCATACTTCACAGAACTAGAACAAATACTTCAAAATTTTATATGGAACCAAAAAAGACCACGAATAACAACAGTAATCTTGAAAAAGAACAAAGTTGGAGGGATCACATTACCAGATTTCAAGTAATACTACAAAGCCACTGTAATCAAAACAGCCTGGTCCTGGCACAAGAACAGGCATATAGACCAGTGGAACAGAACAGAGAACCCAGAAATAGACCCAAGGCAATATGCTCAATTAATATTTGACAAAGGTGGCAAGAGCATACAGTGGAGTAAAGACAGCCTCTTTAATAAATGGTGTTGGGAAAATTGGACAGCTACATGCAAAAAAATAAAACTACACCATCAACTTACACCATACAAAAGAATAAACTCAAAATGGATAAAGACTTAAATGTGACTCATTAATCCATAAAAATCCTAGAAGAAACTGTAGGCAACAAAATTTCAGACATTATATGCAGCAGAATTTTCACACATACATCACCTAAGGCAACAGAAACAAAGAAGAAAATGAACACATGGGACTACATCAAACTCAAATGCTTCTGCACAGCAAAAGGTACAATCATCAAAATGGAAAGGCAACCCACTATATGCTAGAGCATAATTGCCAATGATATATCAGATAATTTCCACTATATATAGAGTGCTCATACAACTCCACAAAAGGAAGACAAAGAACCCAATGAGAAAATGGGCAGAGGAACTAAATAGACACCTCTCCAAACAGGACATACAAATGGCTAAGAGACATATGAAGAAATGCTTAACATCACTAATCATCAGAGAGATGCAAATTAAAACAACAATGAGGTATCACCTCACACCTATCAGAATGACCACCATCAACAAGTCATCAAACAACAAGTGTTGGTGAGGGTGTGGAGAAAAGGGGACTCTAGTGCACTGCTGGTGGGAATGCAGACTGGTGCAGCCACTATGGAAAATAATTTGGTGTTACCTCAAAAAATTAAAAATGGAACTGCCATTTGACCCAGTGATCCCACTTCTAGTAATATATCCTAAGAAGCCTGAAACACCAATCCTGAAAGAATAGATGTACCCCCATGTTCATAGCAGCACTATTTACAATAGCTAAGATCTGGAAACAGCCCAAGTGTCCATTAGTAGACGAATGGATAAAAAGGCAGTGGTACATATACACAATGGAGTACTATGCAGCTGTAAGAAAGAAAGATCTCTTATCCTTTGAGATGACATGGAGGGACCTGGAAACTATTATCCTAAGCGAAACAAGCCAAGCAGAGAAGGACAAATATCACATGATCTCACTTATTTGTGGAATATAATGATCATAACCGTCTGAGGAATCGGGTAGTCCCAGAGACGTGGAAGTGGGTACAGACTGACAATAGTCTGAAGAGGGGGCGGGTGTGGAGAGATAAACCACAGAACTAATATGCATATATGTATGAACAATGAACATGGACAACAAAAGTGGGAGCAGGGTGGGGAGGGAGGGGGAGGGGGGAATCAGTGGGGTAAAAAGGAGAAACATTTGTAACAAAAATAAATGACTTAATTAAAAAATATATATATATATATCTTAAAAAAAAATAGAGAAGGGCTGTGAGTCCAGGAGTGCAAGAAGTCTTTCCAGAAAGAATGCAGCCCTGCCAGCACCTTGATCTTAGTCTGGTTGATTTTGATCTATAGGACCATAAGTTAATGAATTTATGCTGTGTTAAGCTGTTGCTAGTGGAAATAATATTCTTCCATGGAGTCTCGAGAAAAGCATTTCGGCAACTCACCCATAGGGGGATGTGAGCAATGTGACAACATTTATTGGAACAAAAACAAGGAACTTCCTCCAGCTTGCGTGATGTCTCATCCACAACCAGAAAGCTCCGCTCTGTCTCGCTGTGGCCCCATGCCCATGCCTGTCAGGACCAGGACCCAGAGATGCAGAACTTCTCTTTGTCTCATTTCCCATCTGTACATCTACTTACAAGGCCTGATGGTGCCCGGCTTGTAACTTGCACTGTGGCTGAGCCCATGTGGCTGCCAGGCCCACATGGATGCTATAGAGAGAGAGTGCATGAAAGAACAAGTGAGCCCTGGCTGGTTTGGCTCAGCAGTAGAGCATGGACGTGCAGACCACAGAGTTCAAGTTCAGTTCCAGTTAAGGGCAGGTCCCACCATTGTGGTTCGTCCCTGGCCCTGGTGGGGTTCGTGCAAGAGGCAATCAGTCAATGTGTCTCTTTTATATCAATGTTTCTCTCTCTCTCCCTCCCTCCCACTCTATCTGAAGATAAATAGAAAAAAAAAATGTCCTTGGGTGAGGATTTAAAAATAATAATAAATAAATAAAAAAGAAAGAACAAGTAAACCTCTGGCCTTTATTAAGCTTTGATTATATTACTTTGGGCTTGGGAAGTGCTAAGTTTTTTTTCATACATACCAATTTTCTTCCTAATTTTTTTGCAAGCTTATACTGGACCCTCTAGTTATTCAATCATTTTTCTGGTTCTTCCAGGGTTTCATGCCCTTATTCTATCCAATACTTGTCCCAGATTGTCCCAGGCTAGACTGCACCCCATATGGCCATTTTGCCTCCTACTGAGCATGCCTCATAGTTCTGCCTCATCATCTGGCTTCTACTGTTCATGCCTCAGCAGGGGAATTTCCCCTTTACCAGTTCTCCCTTCCCTGGGAATCTATGGGAAGGGGTTGATTGTTCCCTGGGGAGAATAGAAAGGTAGTCTTTCCTCCTTATTCAGGGGGGACAGAGGGATGCTAATCCCCTCGGCTGGGCGATGCTGTTGTCTCCTGGAGCTTCTGGAAGCTGTAGCTTCTAGACTTAACCCAGCTTAATTAGGTGTCTGGTTCTCTTCTCTTTTATTAATATCTAATTAGCTGCTTACTGTACCAAAGTCACTAATTTTGTAATGATTTCTTACAGCAGTGATAGAAAAGCTAATATCATACCTTGGTTCAATAAGTGTATAGCCACTATATTAACCTTCAGGGAGTATTCCATTGAAAACATTTCTTATGACTCTTCAAGTTTTTATTTAGTTTTTCTTTTATATAAAGAATGCTAGGCCCTGGCCGGTTTGGCTCAGCGGTTAGAGCGTCGGCCTGCGGTCCTGAGAGACCCGGGTTCGGTTCCCGCTAAGGGCGCGTACCTCGGTTGCAGTTTGTCCCCAGCCCTGGTCGGTTGTGCGGGTGGCAGCCACTCGATGTGTCCCTTTCACATCGATGTTTCTCTCTCTCTCTCTGTTCCTCTCTCTCCCTCCCACTCTACCTGAACAAAAAAAAAAAAGAATGCTAGATTTTTGGTATATGGTATAGAAGAGGAAAAAATTCTCTCTACCGTTCTATGTTCTTCTGACTGGTCTAAGAATTTAGTTGACATGAGACATTAACAGGAGAAAATCAAATTTCATTTTGTACATACAGAGGTCTCCATAAAATATGGTGCCCAAAGCCAGGTAACAAGTTTATGTAACCTAATGAGCTAAGGAAGGAATAGCAGTTTGGCAATGCAAAGGAGAGCAAGGCAATTCACAGGAAGGCCAGAGGAGATGTTTGGAAAACAAAAGTTTTCTCTGTTATGCAGATAAATTATTTAGGGTAAAGAGAAATCTCAGCTAATATCTCTCTTCCTGGTACCAGACCTCCTTGTAATTTAAATGTAGGTAGTTGAGGGAGAGAAAATGAGCTTTTCCTGAATATACTTGGTTTTAATTGCTTTTGATCAAAATAATTTTCATGCTAAAGTGGCACAATTTAGAAAGATTTGTTCTGAACCTTTTAAATATTCTTTAGGTAATAGTTTTACATATAACACAGATAAAATAAAGCACGGAACATATTAAGAAAATGTTTTTGTTTCTTTATTGATTTTAGAGAGAGAGGAAGGCAGAGGGAGAAAGAGATAGAAACATCTCTTTGGATTGGCCGCCTTCTGCATGCCCCCTGCTGGGGATTTGGCCCACAACCTGGGCATGTGCCCTAACCAGGAATTGAACCTGCGACCTTTTTGTCCATGGGTTGACGCTCAACCACCAACCCATACCATCTGGACCTGAACATATTTTTAAATCTACATTATATTCCACTCAAGGAACAGTGATCAGTTGCAGTGATTTTGAACATTATTTTGTTAAAATACCCTTTTGAGAAAGTTTTGATAACTCTATCTTCAGGCAAAAAAAAATGAAATAAAAACAAATCATTAAAAACTACTATATTGAAAAAGAAAAAAACTACTTTATTGAAATTTTTCCTTACAAAACTCAGACCTTTTTTTATGAGAATTTTCCTATGATCTCCTATCTGCTTAGTAAAATTTTCCCTTAGAATTTTATTTGTATGTAGAGAAATATGGATTCTATATATGTTTGTGCAATATCTCCGACTTTAGGTAGTTGTAAAAGTTTTTGAAAATTTTTATTTCCACAGCAAATCCTGGAGCCTATAGTTTCACAGGCTTAATTCCATTTCCCCTGTTCAGTGACAAATTTATAACGTGCACCAATACTAAAGTGTGCAGCATGCTGCGATGGCTACATGGCACCTCTTACTACGTCTATTAATTTCCAAGAGCATTTTTCTTTGGCCATAATTTATGCAAGGCTCTGTGTTATTTATCACCAACTCTCTATTGATCATCTACTTTAGGAAGGTGTATTGCTAGGTTTATTTCAATGAGGAAAACAGAAAGACAGTAAGGCCTATGGGTATTAATATTAAGCTTGCAGGAGGATATGTTATCACCCTCAAAGAAACTTGACATTTGGTATTTGACTTGCATAAATTGTTCACAAGTGCAGTGGGAGACTGTGGTGCAGATGATTGCTAAATAAATAAACTTGCTGACACACACACACACAGAGCAAATGTGTGTGTATGCACGCACGCGTGTGTGTGTGTATAGGGAAGGGCAAAAGTAGGTTTACAGTTGTTTATTCTTTATTCTTTATTAATTATTGTACTATTTTCCGTATGAATAACTGTAAACCTACTTTCCCCCCACCCTGCTTTATCTATCATCTATCTATCATCTATCTATTATCTATCTATCTATCTATCTATCTATCTATCTATCTATCTATCTATCATCTATCTATCTATCTATGTGATATTGAAAGGGGTGGGGAAGAATAATAGAATAGAGAACTAATCACAGTGGGGTACTAGCCATAATTATAAGAACGTTAATCATCCTTTGCAATGTTAATTGTGGTTGCTTTGTTCTGATTACAGAAAAGCCCACTCTGACCTGGCTAGGAGGGGTGTGTCTGCAGAGTTTACCCCAGGAATGCTGTTCATTATCCTAATCTAAGGACAAGAGGGATTGCCAGACATCACAGAAAGATTAACAACCTGATTATCTATCAGAATGCTGAACACTGACTGGACCTGTGACTGCGACTTATTGTGGACCAGGCCCTGCAGCCTCCGCTCATATTCCTCCCCTCTTGCTTGCAATTAATTTATTTGTTTCACTTTTACTTTTGGCCCAACTGCCCTTTCTTACATAATCATTATTTCTCCACCCTTTATCAGCAGCTCCCACGTGAGTTGGGCAGAGTAGATTTTATGGGATGACCCAGTGTTCTCCCACACTGCTGACAATATTAGAATCAACGTTCACATACTATCCAACCTTGTCTCTGCTTAATTGGCTCAAGTAGTGATAGGCCCATTTATTGTCTGGTTTATTTGTACACACACACACACACACACACATATGTATATATACACATTTAAACTAACAGGCTACCAGAATTAAGGTAACCTATTTAAAGCACAACCTTTCCAATCCTGATTTAAATTGAGCTGAAGTGATTCTTCATGGAATTCACAAAGATTCATTTATTCCACTGAGCACACATCTCCTTTAAATAATCATTAAAGAATGATGGTAAGACCACTTACATTTGAATGAAATATTAACCTGGAAATTATCCACAACTTCAAACTGAAAACTAATCTTTGGTATATAAAAGGGAAATTTTAGATTGGAAAAGAAAATTAATCAACAGTAAGGAAAGGTGTGAAGAAAACCATGTTTCAATAAAGATAGTCTTGAACTGTAAATTTACTCTAAGCCTAGTTCTGCCCCACAATTATATCATCTTTATTGAAATTTACACAATTAGTTTAGAGAATGGACATGAACTGGTTGTGAGGTTAGGACTTTGCACTAAGTGAGGCATTATAAAAAAGATCAGATAATCCCTTGGTCTTGCTTTGAAAACCAAAAATGAATCCATTGTGAAAGAATAGCCACTTAAAGCAAGGTTCTTCTTCTCTGCACCTTTAATTCACTAGATAATTGTTAGGATTATCACCTACATTCTTAGGCTATTTTGATGGAGGACCAAGAATAAGCTAAATAGTGTTTATATTTGCATGACATTTTTATTTCTCAAATCTTTCATTTGACACTAGAAGACATGTTCCAGTCAACTCATTAATATGAAAGTACTCTTAAGCAGGTTATAAACATAACATCTATTAACTTTTACACTTAAGAAGTGGAAATGTTTGAATCTGAATAGCGGTTAACTTGCTGATTGTTATTAGCCACACTTCCCATCCCCAAGTGTGGAACTTGTCAATTTTTATTTAAGTCGGCAGGCTCAATCCCATTAATTGAGTTATTTAGAAATACTTAAGACTCCTTACAGGTTCTCAGCAAATTATCTTTAAATATTTCAATACATTTTATAGTGTCCTTTACAACAATCTATTCTGCTTTTTCCAAAATCATCATCTGCTCAATAATTTTTGTAAATATAAAATTCTCATTTGGTTTTGTGTAGAAATAATTGAGACCAGTTAGTTTTTTCTCTTTTCTCCATCATTCTTTAAACAAGAGATGTAAAGGCTTCCAATTACAGTCATGAATAAAAATCATAATTTAAATACAGTTTTAATATAACACATCTAAAATTAAGTTGGCAAGGATTCTGAGGGACATTTATTTAAAATATAGACTGTTCATTCTATTTACAGAATTTACAGCAAGATTTTTAAAAGAAACCATACTTAGTGACTTCCCAAATATATTACCCACTAGTTTTGTTAATGAAGGATAATCATGATAGCATTCTATTAAGTAGTACAAATTCATACTTACCCAATAACTCTCAGGATATATATTTGTTCTCATTTTGAACTTTTTTTTTTTTTGCATTAACTGCTTCATTTCAGGTTAAAGGTATATTCTTATTATAAAAGTTGGCACTAAAATCTATCTTTTCAACATTGAGCTTCAGAACAGAAAGATGTTTAAAATACATACTTTTATTTTTAGCAATATATATTGCATTACTCCCAGGAGCGTAAGGCACACTTTTCAACTCTGGCTGTCATTCACCCTGACAATATTCTTGTAACTTGTTATGTTGTTTAATTAAAATGGCAATTCTTAGCCATTGTTTATAATACTGAGAAAAAATATGAATAAGCCAAGACACCTCCTGCTTTTCAAATGAATGTGCATTCCTTTGTTGGTTATGATTATTAGTCCAATGAATTCCTGTTATAGTAATCTGCCTTCAACTCTCTCTCTTCATGTCAGAGACATGATAATAATACTTTATGTTTATATAGCATAAAGTGGCTATATAAACTGTGGTTTTCATTCCACATTTAAACATATTTTATTGCAGCCTTTCGATAATCATACAAAATGCACTTACTAATACTTTCTACAGAACCACTCAATAAAACTTAAAGAAACTGAAGATTCAAAAACAGTACATGTTACTTATTAGGTAGGAAGTTAGAAGAGCATCTAAGGGGGAGCCTGCCTCAGGGTCCTGACTGAGGCCAGACCAACGTTGCCTTCAGATCACCTCTCTATGGGCAGCCCAGGAGCCAGCAGTTCCTGAAATAGATGGCCAACAGGCAGGTTCAGAATGAGCCAGTTCTTGGGAAAATGATGTGACCTCAATGTGACCTTACTAGGGCCCCGGACTAATCATAATAAAATTTGCATTGTGGTTTTGACCTCCCACTATGGGTTTTTCTGTATGCGTTTTGGATAAGGTCATGTGCAGAAGAAATATAGTTATGTAACCCTTTCCTGTCAATCATCCCTGGATGCAAATGAAGTCTCCACCCAAAATATCCCTCATTTAAATCATATAACCCAGGGAGTTCGGGCTGTTGTCCCAACCCGCCTGCTCCTCAGTTAGAGTGTATTTTCAATTAATCCCATTTGCTTTTCTTTCATTTTTGCTATACTTAAAATCTTGTCTATGTCCACAAGAAGAACTGTGGTCCCAGCTTGTAACTACAATTGGTAACATTACTCTCTATGTGAAGGGATATTTTTGGCAAGTGACAAAATCAGAACTGTAACCAGGTTCTCTTGCTTCAACTTACTCTACTGGTTTTGTTTGTTTTCACTAAATTGCCCTTACTTAAAAGAGTGAGAGAAAAAAATACATTTCAGTAAAACCTCTGAATAGGGATGATTGAAAAAAAAGTGGCAATTATAGTCATGATAAAACCAAGGAGCACTACCGCAGGCTGTGTGGTAAACAAATGACTGAGAATCACCGATGATTAACTAGTTACCTGGCACTCAACGTATCTTCCTCCTTTCTATCATCTCTAAAATGGAAGGATTGATTCATTATTCCCCATCTGATATGACATTCTGTGAATCAGAAGCAGAACTAATTGAGTCTCAGATATTACTTATATTTGAGAAATCTGATGTTTTGTCAATAATATCAGCAATACATATAATGACTGATTGTAGAGTACTTAGTACATGGCAGGTAGCATGCTATGGCTTTCACATGAGTTGACTCATGTAGCTATTGCAGATACATAGATGAGGTCACATTATTATCTCCATATTACGTGTGAGAAAAGACTACATTTAGGTAATTGACCCCCTCACCCCCAGATCACTCAGCTAGAAGTTCATAAAAAGCCAGAATTTGAAACCATGTTTTTCTTACCCTGAAGATCCTGCTCTTAAATTAAATTTCTTATTTTTTAAAACTTATTGCAGCCTTAAAATTCTATTCTAATTCTACTTGATTTGTTTTTAAATTAATTTGCATAGCAGATTTAATCTAATTTAATTTGCTTATTCATTTAAAATAAAAATGTAAAATAATTCAGAATGTGCATTTTCATGTTCTGTTATTTACCTGTAGTATCACTGTTGGCTTTGAATTAATGAAATTTGTATGAGAACATATTTATAAATTGTTTGATGCTTATTATTATATTTGCTTTAGAAATTTGACCTTGTTCATACAGAATTAGTTCATAACTAAACCTCAAAAAGATTACATATAGCTTGCAATGACCATAGAGTGAAAACATTGCTGTTACTGATCCTCATATTATCATTCAAAAAAATTAATAAGCTTGTTTTTTTTCCCACCAATTTAGAGTTAAAGAATAAATGAGAAGATAGTATAGAGAGTTCCCATATATGTCCCCACCCAAAAACATAGTTTTCTCTATTTTTAGCATCTTGCATTAGTGTCCTGGATTTGGTACAATAAATGAAGCAATATTAATACATGATTATTTACTAACTCCGCAGTTTACATTAAGGTTCACTCTCTGTGTTGTACTGTTCTATTGTTTTGACAAATACATAATGTCATGTATCTACCACTACAGCATTATACAGCATAATTTAACCCTAAAAATTCCCTAATCGTCACCCACCTATTCATCCCTTCCCATCTCATCCCGAACCTCTGTAAACCACTGATGTTTTTACACTCTCTTTAGTTTTGTCCTTTTCAGAATGTCATATAATTAGAATCATACCATATGCAACCTTTTCAGGCTTGCTTCTTTTGCATAGCAATATGCATGAAAGTTTCTTCCATGTCATTTTGAGATTTGCTAGCTAACTACTTCTTATTTTAGAGTAATATTTTATTATATAAATGTACTACAGTTGGTCTTTCCACTCACCCACTGAAGAATATCTTGGTCGCATCCATTTATTTTGCTATATTTATAAAACTTCTATAAGCATTTGTATGGAGGTGTTTGTTTGTTTGTTTGTATTCTCACCCAAGGGCAGTTTTCCATTTTTTGTTCAGAAGGAATGGGAGGGAGAGGGAGAGGGAGAGGGAGAGGGAGAGGGAGAGGGAGAGGGAGAGGGAGAGGGAGAGGGAGAGGGAGAGGGAGAGGGAGAGGGAGAGGGAGAGGGAGAGAGACATCGACGTGAAAGGGACACATCGAGTATCGAGTAGCTGCTACCCGGGTGACCAACCAGGGCCGGGGACAAACCACAACCGAGGTACAAGCCCCTAGCGGGAACCAAACCCTAGTTTCTCTGGACTGCAGGCCGATGCTCTAACTGCTGAGCCAAACCGGCCAGGGCTGTAAGTAGGTTTTTGTGTAGATATAAGTTTTTAATGCAATTGGATAAATATCTAGGAGCACGATTGCTGGACCATATAGTAAGATTATGTTAAGCTTGGTAAGAAACTGTCAAACTGTTTTCCAGAGTAAATATACCATTTGGCACTCACATCAGTAATGAATGATAGTTCCTATTAATCCCCTCTTGCTTTTGGAGTTGTCAGATTTCTGTTTTGTTTTGTTTTTAATTTTAGCCATTTAATAAATATGTAGTGGTATCTTATTGTTGTTTTAATTTGCAATTTACCAATGGCATGATTTTGAGCATCTTTTCATATGCTATTTGCCATCTGTGCATCTTCATTGGCAAGGTGTTTATTCACATCTTTTGCCCATTTTTAAAATCCGGTTGTTTGTTTTCTCACTGTGGATTTTTAAGAGGTCTTTGTATATTTTGGAATACAAGCCCTTGTAGGAAAGAGAGAAATTTTTCTCTACCCTTCTAAGTTTCTCTGGTCTAATAATCAAGTCAACATAATACATTAAGAAGAGAAAATAACCAAATTTTATTACATAGGTACATATGGTAACCAAAAATAGATGAGAGTCAGTGACCCCATGTACATGGTAAGTTAAGAGTCAAGTAAGATGAGGTATACATGCCATTCTGAGCTAAGGATGAAGTAAGGCGCCTGAGGCTTCAGAAGAGAGGAGAGTCGCTGGCAGGATAATTAGAACATGTTCAGTAATTAGAAGTTTTCCCTGCCCTATAGACAGGTCAGAGAAAGTTATTTCTAGCAAGGTCCTTAATTTAGATTCTTTAAGGGAGTGGTGTATATCTTGTGAGCCTGCAAGGTCTCGATTGCCTTTAGTTCAAATCTCTATTCCACATGCCAAAGTAGCACATTATTGATTGGAGAGGTCTGTTGTGAACCAGTTCATACTTTATCAGGTATGTATTTTGTAAATATTTTCATCTACTTTGTGGCTTGTGTTTTTATTCTCTTAAAAGAATATTTCTAATAAAAGCATTACCAGATGCTTCAAATATCTCAGTTCAAATGATATCACTATGAAATCAGGCACTAACACTGCCCTAACAGTTGTTTGCTCTCTAGTTTTATTTAGTGTCTTTCAGCAGAAAACACCAGACCTCCTTACAATGCTCAAGAGACCACCAGACTAAGCCAGATCAAACTGGTCCCAGAAGCTTGAGCAGGTGTAGTTAGCAGCCAAATGACCCTGAACTGACCTCCAGAGCACAGCAGAATCAAGATTCACAGAACTCAAGAAACAGAGGTGCTGCTGTTTGCTATCTGGAGCCCATTAAGAATGAGAGTTCCTTCAATACGGAAGATCTGATGCCTACACCACATATGGACACATGTAGGACTGACCATTCAAAATCTGCCAGATTGAAATTACTTAGTTCCTTCCTGCCCTTCACGTTCCTCACCTTAGATGGCTTTGTTCCAAGACTATTTAATAAGACCCCAAAATTAGAATTAATAAATATGCATAGCCCCTCCTCACCACTATTCTTTACATTTGTCTCAAAACTTTATTTGAGCTATAGATGTGGGCTTTCCCCCATGTCTCCTTTTGAATAAAAACTGCTTTTCTTTGTGAAAAACCTGTTGTCCCAGAATCTAGCTTCTCTGTATGCAACAGACAAAGGACCCACAACTTTAGTCTGTAACAACTATTATCTCTTAAAGGCATTTAAGTAACTTAATCACCGATGACAGAAATATAAAAGAGAGAGTCAAATCACTGTTTTTATCAAATAACTACCTGCAATGTTGCAACATCTTTTATCCCAAAGATTTATTATCTCAGAAAAAGAATATATATATATATATGTGTGTGTGTGTGTGTGTGTGTGTGTGTGTGTGTATATATATATATATATAGGATAGATAGATATAGAGAGAATTAGTACAAATTTTCTATTTTCTGTTATATTATAGAATTATATTATAGAATTTCATATTATATATATACATATATATGTTATATATATAACATATTGATGTTGCATTAAATGTATGTTATAGTAGCTCAATGTTTGTTCATCAGTTATTTGCGAACCAAGAGCAACATTCAAAATACTACTATAAAATTAAACTTTCAATTAAAATTAGTCCTCTGCCATTTCTTAAAATGTAGTTATGCAGAGGAGTCTAGCTGTAATCCCTATATTAGCTAATATCCAAGTAAATTCAAAGCATTGAGAAATTGTAAATAGTCATTGCTTCTCACCAAATGTCATGGATAAACTCTTAGTCTGTCAGGGTAAATTCTTGGGTTTGAGTTTCATCATTCATCAGCTGTCTAAGCTTAGACAAGTTACTAAAGATAAGCAGAGTATCCCAAAACATGCATTTTTGGCATAAGAATTATTTTGAGTTGCTTAAAAAAAAAATACAGCAGGCACATGAGAAATCCTGAAAACAAAGTACAACATACCCTTTCATATTTAAGAGACATTTACATGTACGAGGGTGTCATCTTCCTATCTGTACCAAGAAGAGGAAGATGATTAAATCTCTACAAATTTTTATCAATGAAGAAGGCAAAGACTTAAATCTGCATAACAACCTTACCCTTATTTTCTGTACTTGGCCTAATAAACTTCCATAACTGGCTCCCAGCCCCAGTGTCTTCTGGATATGGTATTTAAGGTGATGCCTTGAGCCATTTTGGTACATTACTCAGTTTTCTGGGGTATCTCCCATGTATACAGAAGATATTGATGTTATTAAATTTCTGTTTTTCCCCTGTTAATCTGCCTTTTATTTGAGGGGGGTTTCAGCCAAGAACCTAGAAGGGTAGAGGAAAAATTATTTTTCTTCCCTACATTACTTAACCTCTCTGTGTACTGAGTTCCTTCCTCCTAAAATTATAATAATAGTACCCGATCCATAGATTATTGTAAAGATTATACTCAATAGTTTAAAGGAGTGTCAGGTTTATATTATGCACTCAGTACTGCAAATCTTTTTTAGGTAGCTGTCAAATAGTTATATGTAATGTAATATAAAATACACAAATATATTGAATACCATGATGGGCTGAAAAATCGTGATAATTCAAAAATATCACATATGTTTGGAAGTAAAAGACTTTTAAAGTACCATTTTATTTATTTATGTGGTATTGTTTTCAATTTTAAAGTTTATTTCATTGACATATATATATCAGAAAGAATTTATATATAGGAAGACACAGAGAGAGTTAATCCATGTGTGCACATAAAGCAAATAATTCCATTATGTCATGTGTGATGATTCATAAAATAAACATGAGAGGATACCATGGCTATGTATATGTGGACATTTGGAATATGGGTTCTCAAACATCTCTCAGGCATATATAAATTGATACTTGGAGAGCCTGTGTTTTTCATTTGAAGAGGAAAAAAAAAAGTGATTAAATCAGTAATTGAAGAGAACAGTTTCCATGTGAATCTTCTCTGTTAGACCAAATTGACAGGTATTGAGTACATGAAAAGGGGACAGAAACTGGGGCTTTGACGGTGTTTTCATGGAAAAAAAAATTTTTTTGAGACCTGAGAGTGTTAGGGAAAGGGACATGCAGCGTGTCTCAAGTATGGGGGTACCTTGAGATTTTTCAGTTTGAGGCAATAAAAATTAGCATCTTTGGCAAGGAAGCTTGTAAATATTTTTCTCTTATTTAGGCCATTTGTACAAGGTGGCACTAGTCAAAGTTAGGCTCTTATCTCCCCCTCTAAAAAGGGAGGTCAGAAGCTCAGAGTCAGGAAGAAGACAGTCTAAAATGCCGTCAAGCTGAAGGAAACTTGAGGGCATCTTGGTGAAATTGGAGGTATCTGACTTGCACAAATATAAATGTTAGACAATCTGGGTAAACAGAAGAATTGTGACACATGATATATTAACTGTGGAAAGTGGTTTTTGTTTTATGCTCACTCAATCTTCTGTGCAACTTCTCACCCTTTTGTGGAAATTCCCACTTCAATAGTGGAAACTTGGATATGAGATAACATTTTACAATACAGAATCTCAGACTCCACTCCTCCACTCCCATTCACGGAAAGGGGCCTGCATTTTAGCAAGACCCCCGGGGGGTTTCTGTGCATCTTAAGGTTTGAGAAGCATTTTCTGTCACTGTTTGTCTTGTTTATATTCATCCCCATCAGATTGTGTCTGTGAGTTCCAATTCCACAGGCACTTGGCCTCAGATTTATGAGGTTATAAATAGTTAATCTAATAAGTGACAACAATATTATATATCAATTGGGAATTATGTGTTCATGAGAATAGGAGACCAACAAATCTTTTTGGTAATTAATGTTTTGTTTGTTTGTTTGTTTGTTTGGGTTTTTTTTTGCTTGTTTGTTCATCTGTTTTTGCCAGGATGGGTGTTAAACAATAAAAAAAAAGGTGCTCTATTTCCCGTCATTGTTTAACTCAACTGAAAAAACATCAAGTTATATAACAGGTGAAAACATATTTTGTACAATACTTTATACTAACCTTTTCTAAGAATCTGTGTACCATATCTATTAATAAGAGAGTCCTACATTTATATGCTTTGATAAGAATATATAAGATTGCTTTTGTTGTTTTATGCATTGTCACCATGACAATGAAAAAATTAAGATTTTTTTCCCTGCATTACTAGGATTTTCTGTTTGTTTGTTTTTTGCTTTTATGCTTTGCACGTTTATATGAAGATTCCGGTAATTTTTTTCTGCATTTACTTTCCTTTTTTTAAATACCATAATATTTAAACTATTTTGCAATAAATAATCTGATTTATTCCTTTATGTGCCAGGCAACTTTAGAAATTGAGAAGTTGATTTAATGAAGTAGCAAGCTTTTTCCAGCAAGGGATCAAAAGATCACTGGCCTTGGAATCAAACCTGGTTTCTAGTCGCAAGGATGCCTCGGTGGGGTGTACAATGTGTTTGAACCACTAACTCACTGGGATGATCCATTTTCTCGTTCATAAAATCAAGAGCCCCAGGAGGTAGGTGCTTTTAAAGTGGCTTCTAGATCAACAGCTCTATTTTTCCATGCATAGAAATTTCCTCTTCAACCAGAATATCAACCTATGTACTACGAGTGGTTTCTCTGTACCTGCAACATTTTTTACCAATAACGTTTTTAACTCGTGAGAACTGGACTAAAGATTGGCATTTATTTTTGTTGACTTAACCTGATCTACAGCATCTGATTCCTTTAAGCGCTTTAAGCAATTTCCTCCAGTATTTTGATATTAAAGGCAAAAATTAAGTATATGAATGGTTACTAAAGTTTCCACAAAGCATTTTCACTTTTACAACACCTACTCCCCAAAGTCTGTGTACTTTGAATAATCAAATAATCTAAAACAAACAAACAAAAAATGTGATTTTCACTAAATGCAATATGAGGATTAGGTATCTAATCCTGATACCTCAAGTTTATAATAGGTTGAATATTGACCACCCAAACATATCAAACCCTAATATCTGGAATTTGTAAATGTTAACTAATTTAGAAAAATTGAACTTTTTAGATGCAATTAAACAAGGATTTTGAGATGAGGAGTTTGCCTTGGATTACGTGGGTGAGCTCTCAATGCCATCACAAGTATCTTATAGCAGAGAAGCAAAGGAAAATAATACAGACACAGAGGAGAAAGCAATGTGAAGAGAATCAAAGATAAGAGTGATGTGGCCATGAGGCCAGGAATGTCAGGACAGCCACTAGAAGTTAGAAGAGGCAAATCATGGATTTTTCCTTAGAGCAACTAGAGGGAGCACAGTCTTGCTGAATTCTAGATTTTCAGCATCTAAAACTGTGAGAGAATATATTGCTATTATTTTATGTCACCAATTTGTGAAGATTTATTATAGCAGTCTCAGAAAATTAATACACAGTTTATTTTGAAGAAATTGATCTTCTATAAAAATTTATCTTTCTGTTCCCCAAAAGGAAAGAGTAAGAGGCAAAAAATATTCAAGTCAAAGTATTAGATAGTAATCACTGAATCAGATGTATACTACTTTTAAAATAGTAATTCCAACTCTCAGATATTATCTACCACCTCAGAATTTTATAGAGTAGAGGATAAGCCTATCGGTAGGAAATTGAGACAAAAATTTAAACTGAAAATTGCTTGGATTCATTCCCAAATCAGAGCAGAAATAGATCTGGACAACTCCTGGTAAAAGAGCTTCATATTAATACAACACAATCTTCTAATCAATAGCATTGAGAATGTGGAAGTCCTTCACTCTCTTGTCCTACAACATAGAGCTACATTGGCTCTTAATAACAATCATAATCTTACTCATAATCATGATCACAACGTAAGCATGTATTCATTGCTTATAACATAGCTAGCAAATGGTTGATTAATTTGTCACCCCATTAAATCTTATCAACAACCTCATAAAGTACATTTAAAAGTTTACTTTTAATCTAGAAACAGCACAAGTACCCATTAGCAGATGAGTGGATAAGAAAGCTGTGGTACATTTAAACAAGGGAATACTATGCAGCTGTTAAAAATAAAGATCTATTGCCCTTTGAGATAGCATGGAGGACTCTAGAGACTATTATGATTAAATTAATCCAAGTCAGGAAGTATGACTAAATATGACAAATACATATCAATTACACGAGTCTCTGAAATACCCTGGTTGAGAAGACCCTGCTACCCATATTTATTTGGAGAAATTATTATTCATAACAGACTGCTGATAGTAGTATAAGCTACAGAAGAAAAACTCTAAATTACTAAGTTGGTTTTGCTATTGAAAGTATATTATAAATACACAGTATGTCAGTTTCTGATCCTGGATCTGCTAATATATATATATATATATATATATATATATATATATATATATGAGAAAAGCATACACACTTGAAGACTTATTATAGAATCAAAAACTTCTTGCTCTTTGTAATTCTGCAATGGGAAGTTAAGTTTCCTTTTATCTCTTTTATCTCCTTATAAAATTTCAATTTAAATGCCTTGCTTTATAGCATGCTAATCCAATTAATGTGTTACTGATCATTTCCTGTTCTGAGTGATTATTGATTCTTTTCACATTAGCATGTACTACGATGTACTAGGTATAGTAAGATATATGAGAGTTTGCACTTTTCAAGGGTCTTAAATTCTAATAGAGAATAAAATAAAAAATAAATAGATAACTGCAATGCAAGTCAAGACACTGAGTGACAGACTTTAATGTAGGACACTGTTGAGACATAAAGATTTCCAGGAAGAATGAGGCATTTTAACATATTGAAGGATCTTGTGCAGATCTCCAAGTGAAGAAAAAGGTATGTAGGTTAACAATAGTTTGAATCCTAGTAACTTGAACCTAAATATATCTAGTTTTAAAAAAAAGGTACAAAGCATATTATGTTATATAATTGCATGTTTTAGGAATTAGCTTTTTTCCATATAATTAAAGTAGAAACTCAAAAATGTCTCAAGAGTGTGTCTATCTCTGCTGGGATTTTTTGCTTTGACTTTATTCTGCAATTAGATTTCTCTGTGTGGTATATAAAATGGCTATTAATGGTTCTAGAAATATATCCTCACTATAGCTAAAGATACTGAGAAAAGAGGGCCCTTTCTCATGACTAGCCCAAGCAGACTTGGAGAGGACTTGTCTCTTTGGTTTGGATCACATGTCCATCCATGGGATCTGTTAGGCCACACGAGCAGGGTTTTCCGATTGCCCAGGTGGAGTAGTATGCCCATCCTGAGGCTGTTGTATCAGAGCTAGGTTAAGGACAGCTGCTTCAACAGTGTCACGTGGAAAGGGTTAATTACTACATATAATTTTATGTATGCATTATGTATGTATGTTTGTAATTGTTTGCTTAATAGATTAATAACTCTAGGCAAAAAGCAACTTCAGCAGGGATTTTCCTCATTATGTTTACCTCTCTATACCTGTGCTTCACAGTGCCTGACAGATGGGAAAGGCTTACTAAATATTTGTTTAATAGATGAATGAAAGAGTGAAAGGCAAAGAGCCACCTTATATAAAAATGAAATAAAGTTTACATCAAGAGTAATAAATTCACCTACACCTTTACCCTTGTATCTCTAAATCCAAACTCAGAATTCCTTTCAAAATATTTATCAGCGATGACACTGGTATCAATATATCCCTTGAATAATTACCAGTTGTGTTTTATAATTAAATTTATGTTTTAGCAGCCTTTTAATAAGTTAAAAAGTCTCAAAGGCAAAGAGCTTCATGTGTCCATCTTTTCAGTTAAAACAGTTTTATTATTAGCTTGTTATAGAAGTGTTGGATTGAGCAATATATTAGGTTGGCCCACCTGAACTTGGCCTTAGAAATACTTAGCATTTAGAAATACTTCCTTCTTCATTCTTCTCAGAAATGTGTACTTAATAATATTCCCCCACAAAAGTCTGGAGATATATTCTGTATTTCCTTAGGTTCTCTATCCACCTGTAGATTAATAACTCTAACTGGTCGTATTAGTTTCCTGGACTGTCATAAATGCCACAGACTTGGAAATATAAACAACAGAAATGTATTCTCTCACACTTCTGTAGGCTTGTAGTCTAATGTTAGTTGGTTTCTCCTGGATGTCCATCATCTCTGAATCTTCACATGACCTTCTCTTCACACGCCCATGTCTTAATCTTCTCTTAAGGTCATATTCAGTCAGGGCCCATCCATATAACCTCATTTTACTTAATTACCTCTTTAAAGACCCTATCTTCAAATACATTCTAAAGTACTTTAACAGGGTTAAGACTTACAAGGATGGGAGAAGAATACTATGAAGGCAGTGGAAAATATTCAATACTTTTCTCTAAAATGTTTAACATACTATTAATGAATTCAGCTAATGTTGGAAAAATGAATCCTGCCATAATTCCTGATATTTCTGGATGACTAATATTTTAATTTGAGCTGTTTTATGTTTCCTTTCAAGAATATATCTTAAACAATCATATATCTTTGCAAGAGTGATTTAATTCATTATATCTGTACCAGATATTAAGGTGGAGAACAGAAAAAAAGAAAGAAAGAAAGAAAGAAAGAAAGAAAGAAAGAAAGAAAGAAAGAAAGAAAGAAAGAAAGAAAGAAAGAAAGAAAACAACCAACATCTCTTTGGCCCTGATCCTGAGTGAACTCCAGGGAAGCGGATGGAAACTATTTCCAGTCAAACGGGACAAAGGGAATCTAAAGGAAAGAGGAGAATGGGCTCACTGGAGTAGCCATCCAAGTCTACCTTCAAGGGAACATATAAAATTCTAATAATATTACCCTCAGAATCAATATCTATATTCTATTCTGAAAGCTTAGAGGTGAGAACACTGCACATATTTTTTTGCAATCTTTTATAATTAATGTAAGGTATATTACAAATGGAATATTCTTATAATAAAAGAAGATAGCAGAAATCCAATATTTGTGTAAAGGTCATCCGATTCTCGAAGCTGAGATGTGTGGTTCAGTTCTAGAACAAGTTGAAACTGAAGTAACTATCACAGACCTGAATTCATCCTTTCAAAACTAATGGCCACACCGGAGGGAACAGATATTACAGCTATATACTGGTGTTGATTTATAAACAAAGGATTTTATTTACCACCAATATATACTCAATAGACAGTATATGAGATACCAAAGCAATTTCAATTTAGACCCACATGGAATTATGCTAGGCTGTCCTCATATTTAATATTAGATTTTTGTAGAAAGTAGGAAGATATCAGGTCTGAAAAAAATAATTTAAAAAATGGGCCAGATATCTGGATAAAAATTGAAAATGATGTTACTTTTTTGTCCTGGGAAATATGAGGAATCTTTTTACAGCCTACAGTACCTTCTAGAGCATTGTTTTAAAAATGTCTAATTATTTAGTAGTGAGATGCTCAGGTAATCAAGGGTTTTCTTTCTGTGAATTGACATATGAAATTCCATCATTATGAGGTCCAGAGAGAAAAGTAAAAAACAACAACAAAGGAAATGAGATAGAGTGGTCATTGAGGTGAGAGAAAACACAGGAATGTCGTGTTCTAAAGGCCAAGCAAAGAATGTATATGGAGAATGAGAGAATGATCAATTGGATCAAATATTGATAATAAATCAATATAAAACCAGGAATTTCTCATTGGATTAAACAACCTGGATATTAATGGCTATATTACTGACAAGAGAAGTTCTGTTGAAGTTAAAGCATAAACACTTGTTGGAAGTGAGTTTAAGAGGAAATGGAAAAATATAATTGGAAGTAGTGAGGATAGATGATCTTTTTTGAGATACAAAGCAACTGGGCAGTACCAGCAAGAAATTGAATTCAAAATAAAGTGTTTGTTGTTATGAAAGAAATATTAAAACAATATCTTCATGCTGTTAGAAATAACCTAGAAGAGGGTGTATATGGCAAGAGTGAAGACTTGATAGAACAAAATAGTTAAAATGTAAAAGGAGACAGGATCTGGTGAAAAGATAGAGAGATTTGCTTTAAATGAACATAAGTAGTAGTTTATTAAGGGATGGGGCAGGAAAACAGAGAATGTGGGTGCAAATGTTACTGAACAGGAATATAAGAAAATCCATTTGGTTCCTTCTGACCTAAAGCAAGAGTGAAAGATTTTACGTTATCTTTGGTCTCAAAATTATTAAAATGACCTTCATTCTTAAGATGTAGCCATTTGTTTATTCTTTTACCTCTCTTATGAGGAATTCTTATTCTGGGTCTAGAAAATATGTTTGCATCAGATGTTTTTAGACTATAGAATATGTATTTTTTTCCTTACCAAGAAAACCTCAGTTTTATTTGGCAGACTGTATCAGCTAAGATCCCTTTGCAGAGAGTGATGACATCTCAATGTGGTCCGAGAAAATATCTTATATTCTAATATATGCTTTTTCTCTTTCTAGAAATTAATATGCACTACATGTCATTACAGTAAGATTTCTGCAGCCAAGAGGTAAGAAGCATGAGAATGAAAGCTTACATACTAAGAAAAGTAAATTAGAGGGGCAGAAAGATCCTTGGTTCCTAATGGTATTATTGAACTGACATACCAGCTGTGGAATGTCTAACTTTATGTATTTTTTGCATGGTATTGTTATTATTATTATTATTTTGTCATGTAAGAGGGTTTTCTTTACTTGCAATCCAGTTTCTTTAAATTTTTTCTAAGATACTTTGGGCATTCAGAGTTTTTAATCTCTCAGACCTGTGTGATTGGGATATATTTTTTCTAGGGCCATATATATATATATATATATATATATATATATATATCTTAGATAGATCCTAAGAA
This sequence comes from Molossus molossus, assembly GCF_014108415.1. Classification (NCBI taxonomy): domain Eukaryota; kingdom Metazoa; phylum Chordata; class Mammalia; order Chiroptera; family Molossidae; genus Molossus; species Molossus molossus. Next base: position 59,930,098 of record NW_023425345.1, on the reverse strand, counting down.
TAGGTGCAGAAGGGCAAGACTTGTGGTGAGGGCAAGTGAAACAAAGCTAAGCTCCACAAATATCTAATATCTCTCTTTGCAAAATGGAAGACTGTCTATAAGAACCAGGTTCTATTTTCCATAAAGAAAGGGGAATGGATTCTGGCTTCCCTAGTGCTAAATCCCCCTTCATTAGTAACCCCTCTTCATTTTAAATTTGAATGCCCCTCCTCACAAACAGATATAGACACTAGATCATACTTGCTTTCTATTGAATTTGACTTTTACAATCTAAATAATTAATAATTACATATTAGCAGAACCAAGTATAGTAGAGAAAAGATGATATAATAAGAAACAAACTATTAAAAACTTGGCATTAAAATAAAAAGGAGAGCCCTGGCCAGTTTGGCTCAGAGGTTAGAGCGTTGGTCTGTGGACCAGAGAGTCCCGGGTTCAGTTCCCACTAAGAGGACAAACCTTGGTGGCAGTTTATCTCCGGCCCGGTTGGTGTTGTGTGGATGTCAACCACTCAATGTGTTCCTTTTACGTCGTTTTTTTCTCTCTCTTCCCACTCTCTCCCTCCCGCTCTATCTGAAGATAAATGCAAAAATGTCCTCGAGTGAGGATAAAAATAATATAAATAAATAAATAAATAAATAAATAAATAAAAGATTATGCAGAGTATTCATCAAATTCAAACTATCTTTGGGGTAAAAAGGAATCTGTAACTGAAAATGGGAGAGTAAGCAATGTCTGGAAATTTCCTTCTCCCTCTGAGTTTATTGCTTTAAGTAGCGTGTGTGTGCATGTGTGTGCGTGCGTGCGTGTGTATTGTTGCATGACAGTTCATTTGTCCCTTGCATTTTTGCACAACTATGACAGCTTTTTCCTTATATTCAAGACTGTGTTTTCAAGGATATTTGAATAGCCAACAGCCTAGGATGACACAGACAATGTCTCCCTCTGGGGCAAGGGCATTTTTTTTTTTTTTTTTTACTATCAGGGATAATAAAGATAATGTCTTCCTATGGGACACAGGTTGGGTAAATTTGCTTGCAGCCACCTTAGGAGTGAAGAGTTTTTCCCAACCTCAGAGTTTCTTAGCTAGGAGGTAAATCCTCTGCAAGTGTAGCCTCCATCTGGACTGCTCTGTTTTACCCCCATGAGACTTAGTGAGTAAAGGGAACCAATGAGAACAGAAAGCCCATTCTGCCTGCTGTGCCATTAGGAACAAAGTATTTTGTATCTGAGCCAGGAGCCTTGGGTCTTCTGCCAGCATCCTTGAAATTATGGCAAGTTAACCTATTAGCTTGCAAGTGGTTAAAAATCTAAATCCTTCATAGTTCTGGGCATATTGATACTATTATTCAACATTACCTTAGCAGCCAAATGTTACCTAAAAAATACTCCCCACATTTGCCTCTTAAACTTTTGACATTGTAACAAAAGAATATGTAATGCCATATCCTATAAATTACCTTTTCCATGAAACCTTCGCTGGTGCTGTTCTTCATTAATTACTGTTATTCTTTCTCTCTTTAGAACGTTGCAATTAACATGTCACTTAATTAATCCTACCCTTTAACATTAACTTTGCATATGTTATCTTTCCATTTGGTTGTGAACAACTTGTGAGGAAGCCTGGTATCTTGCTTATCTTAAATTTGCCAAAGCACCTTGCTCGGTGATTTGCTTAAATACAACAAAATACATGCTTTTGAATGATCAAAGATAATTGTACTATTAAAATAAATTTGTAAATAATTATTTGAATAATTAAATAATACATTCATGTCGCATTTTAAAGTTGTCAAAGGCTCTCATATATTATCTAAGGTAATTAATGTTCTCTCACATTCCTATGCAATAGGACGATTACATGTAAGGAGAAATGGACTGGATGGACCGACGCCTTTCCAGCTTCGTGTATTTCCCTTAGAATTGTCATTAGTATGTTGTTACTAGTTGTTTGTATCATTTTGAATTTCATACCTCTCACAAATAGTACCTAGAGTTGGCATTTTTTCTTCTTTTACCCTCTCATATTGCCTCAAGGCTTTCTTCCAGAAAAGTTTAAAGCCATTATTCAATTTAAGAAACGCTACATGAAGAAAGATACTAAAAAGTCTAGAATTGTATGTTATGAGCTTTCTAAGAAAAAAGAGGCAATTTTTTTTCATGCTAAGGTAAAGAAAAATGTCAAAATTATGTTAATAAAGAGTGATATTAACATAACAGAACAGATTAAAAGTCAGAAATAAAAATTTTATTTAAAAACTTAAATTATCTAGATAATTACAGTAAATTATCTACTGTAGTTATTATTATTCATTTAATCCCCAACTGATAATCTTCTTCATAATCACTGAAACAATTCTAAAAAAAAATAGACATGAATACAATTTTCAAGAAATAATAGGGTCTAGAATATATTATGCCGGCTCTTGATCTTTAAAATATTAGAGTAGACATGATGAATTAACATTTTTCACTGAGATATTGCAGTGGGTATTAAATTATTAGACTGAAAATGAACCCCTCCTCTGTTCATTGATTGTTTATGCATGCGTGTGTGTGTGTGTGTGTGTGTGTGTGTTGTGAGGAGCAGGAGGGTAGTAGGAGAAATTTCGTGTGTGCAGCACTCTTCACCAACATAGCTGATTATCTTGAATCACAATCAGAAAACAGGAACAAGACACAATATTTATTAAGGCACTTTGTCCAATAAAACCAAATTAAGCATGGAATAAAAATTTATAAAAATAATTGTTCATGTATGACTTCTGGATTAGAAAATATCTAGGATCACTTACAAAATAAAATTTTGTATTTACAACAGAAATAATAAAAGAACTACAAGTGTTAAGTGAGTTGTTATGCTTTTTTTTTTTTTTCAGTATGTGCCCCTAGTGGTAACTGAACCCAGGACTCTGATTTGCAGGCCAAAGCTCCAAACGCTGAGCCAAACCGGCCAGAGCAAGTAACTTGTTATGATCAACAACTGAACAAAAGGTTACAATAGTTCTCTATGATCTAGAAATCCTTCATATGTTTTTATTGAAAATCTATCTACATATTTTGCACATGTTATTGAGATATTATAGAACATGAGTGTGCAGTTTTGGGAAAGACAGTTTTTTCAAAATATAGACAGGGTATTTTTAATGTCATCAAGTAATTGTGAAAAGTCACGTCTCTGGTGAAATATTTTAAAAATTATGCATTTGTTTTTATTTGATGCTTTTATTGAAATACAAAGCAAATAAAACTAGTCAAGTGATAATATTTTTAATGAATGATCCTAAAGATTAATTTTATAATATATCCCCTGGAAGAAATAACTCAGTGTTTAAACAATCTCTTATATATGCATAGTTTTAGGACAAGAAACTGTCATTTCATTGTATTGCTAAATTTGGAACATGTGAATTAAAAACACATTTATTTTATAAGACTAAATCAGACAATTGACTTTCAAAAGGCAGCGAAGCCCAGGCTAGTGATACCGGTGCTCCGGCATGGTGCTCTCAAAGAATGAAGGCACCACTTAGCTCCAGCCTGGCCTTTATTAGAAAATGCTACAATAGATTTTTTTCACCCTTAACTCCACTTGACTCTACTCTTTCCTTACACTCCAGATTGAATCTAACAGAAAATATTTTCCCCTCTACCTTTAAAATATATCTGGAATTTTAACTCTTCTTATCACATCAGTTGAATTCTTTATCTCATTATTAAAATAGCTTTCTAACAGATATCTCTGTTTCTGCCTTTCCACCTATCAAAAGACAGCAACGACAACAAAAACAAAGGCAATGATTTGTTTATTAAGTCAAGTTATGCTCCTAAAGTCAAAACTCTCTGCTATCCTTCATAGTAAAAGATAAAACCCTTACAATGGCCCAAAGGGTCCCATATGTTCTAATCCCCTTTTATCTCTCTCATATCATATACTACTCATCTAGTTTTCTCACACCTGTTTGGCCACAGTGAAGTAGATGCTATCACTGGAACATAACAGATGGGGCACACTCCTAACTCAAGGTCTTTGTACTTCTTTCCTTTGCTTGTGAAGCTCTTTCTCCTATGCAACACTATTTCCTTGTAATCTGGTAAAAAAAATCCAACTGATGTTACATCAGCTACATTTATTGCAATACACTTCTAACTCTAACTACCGGGAGTTAGCATCGAACGCACATTTTGTGGGTCCCCAGGCCATGTGAACTTCTGACTAACTGGCTATAAATTCAGTGCTTTTCCTGACCACTAAAGTTCAATTCTTCAATAGAATGATTCACACAACTCAGAAAAGCACTACGTATAGGGTGAGGTCTGGAAAGGTCCCCAAAGCAGAACTTCTAATGCCCTCTCCCCATGGAATGTGCTGTATCATGTTGCTAGCACATCAAAGTGTTCACTGACCAGGGAGCTCTAAGGAACTTCAGTGTCTGGCATTTTTATTGGAGCGTCATTAAATAAGCATCATTTATGAAATCACTGGCCATGTGATCGAACTCAGTCCTCAGCCTCCCGCCTCCCTTCCTTAGAAGTTGGAATGGCACAAAATCACAACCTGTTGACTAGCTCACATGCTGAACCTCTCTAGTATCCCAGCATGAGCCACCTCGTGACCATAACAGAGATACTCCAATCGCTTGGGGAATTCTAAGGCAGAAGCCTGAGACAAAGGCCAGAAATGCTTTTTTATGTCACACGGCCAACACTCTTAAGTCATTTCTTCATAGCAAGGCCTTCCCTAATCATCAATAATAAAAGAGTCTGACTTCATTGTTTCATGTTTGACCACTGACTTCTAAAATTCACTTTCATTCTTCTTTGGCCCCATTCTAGACAGGCTGACAAGAAAGCCCATGCATGCCTCCTTTAGCCCTGTGGGGATTTCAAACCTTGAAATTCTCCAGCTTGCACATAGAAACTCTTCCCCAGTCCACCTCTAGTAACTTGAAAGGTTTAACCTAGATGCCCTGCCTTCATCAAGCAGCCAAATCCTTCTACATACTCTTCTCTCCCCTGGGAGTCCCTCGTTTGAATGACAAACTTTCTCTCAAATTCTCATGGTCTGTGGAGTGTCAGCAGTCTTGATATCTGAACCACATTTTGGGGAAGGAGACATCTTGCCTGTCCACATGTGTATACATATATGAGGTTGCTCAACCTTAAAATACTATCTTAACTAAAACCACATCTCCTCCCCATCTCCCCACAGTAATTCCTAGTGACATTTTTAGCTTATTTTGTCTTATTATTTATCAATATCTGGCATATTACAAATATTACCTTGTTTACTATGCCTCACTTCTTTTAGAATATCAGCTCACAAGGGCAGGGATATATGTTTGCTTTACTGATCTGATTGCACTGTGCATAACAGGAGTATAATAAACATTTATTTAAATAAAGCATTTACATTTTTTGTTGTTGTTGTTAATCCTTCCCTGAGGATATTTTTTCCCTTGATTTTCAGAGAGAGTGAAAGGGCGGGAGGGAGGGAGAGAGAGAGGGCGGGGGGAGAAATAGAGAGAGAGGAAGAGAGGCTGGGATGTAACCTGCAACTCAGGTATGTGTCCTTGATCAGAATTGAATCCATGATCTTTTGGTGCACGGGCTGTTGCTTTAACCACTGAGCCACACTGGCCTGCGCAAAGCCTTTACATTTTTACATTTATAATTTGTCAGCTGATAAAGTATCATTTTATCTGGAATTAAATTCTCAGGTGATTTAGAGACTAAACTCATAACTATTTGTTTAAGTCTCTCTTCTGTGGGTCAGTAGTTTGCCTGGACTCAGGTGGCCAGTTCTTCCAATCTCCACCAGGCTCACTCATGAGTCTGGTCAGCTGCCAGTAAACCAAGAAATTCTTCTCCAGTTTGTCTGGACGTTGACAGAGCAACAGGGGTAATAAATCCTGCGACTCTTACCTTTCAGCAGGAGCTTATGCCCATGGTAGTTTAGGAAGATTGCAGGGATGAGAATGAACATGTTCAAATCTAGCATGATGTTTCAACAACATTCTTCTGGTCAAACTAAGTCACAAGTCAAGCCCAGATTTAAGGAGTGGAGAATTTCTCTTTATTTAAAAAGAATAATATTTTGGTGTATATTGTTCCAGATCTATGATACATGTCCTACAACATGCTCGCATTTTTTGGGTCGGGGGAGGTGGAATGTCACCAAAAAGTTCACTGTATTGTAGCCTGCTTTTCCCTCACACCCAATACATTATGAATGTCCATTTTATTCATAATTGTAAAGTATTTTATTGTATGACCTAACCACAGTTTATTCGAGTGCTTCCCTATGGTAAATTTAGTTTCCAGATTTTAGAAAAAAATATGAGCAATGATTTTGAAGTGGGCAAAAAACCTTTAAAGTTACATATTTGCAAAACACTTCATGGTGTAACCAAATTGTCATAATGTGAAAGCTCAGTGCCTGGTATTATTGTCTACTTCCTCATTTTGTCTAAATTGTTATCTCTAGTTTCATCTGGCTCTATTTCACTCCATTCATTCCTTCTGTTCTTGCTGAGAAGAGATAAAAAGATACAATGTGAGGGATATCGATTCGGGAAGGGAAAACATGTTTTGCAGTCACCCCACAAATTCATTTGCTCATATCCTCTAGGGAAAAAAATCTGAAAATTCCGCCTTGCCCATTATCTAACAATACTGGAATAGTGAGTGTTTACCATGCACCACGTAGCAAACTATAACCAAAATTTCCTATTGGTACATTTTATCATTGATCTCTTCTTGGTATATTTCCTAAAAATGAATATTCTCTTCAAAACATCAATTTCTATTATTTTACCTGCATTCTTTGTCCACTTACCTGAAATATCTCCCCTCCACCCCTGCTCCCCAACCAAATCACTATCTAAGGTAGGATAAATGAAACCTATTGTATTATCTTCATTTAGAAAAGATCTCTATGTTTGTTTGTTTTTTCTCTCAATCATTTCTGTTTACTCAATTTTAACAGCTAAGTGATTTTTAGAAGTTATTTTTTTTCTTGCTCTTCCTTAATATGATTAGGTCCTTTGGGATAATAATGGAGATACCTGGTTCTTTTGCAAATCCCACAATTTCTAGCTTGGTGCGTCACAGACAATGATATAAATGATGTCAGTAATGACTGGAGGCTATAATGTGTTCGCACCTCACACCAGGAAGGCACTAATTCTAATTCAACTTGGTGTTTGAGTCATTGAAAAAGGAGGAAAAGGAGATTCAACTGGAAAGCTAGAAATCAAAGAAGATCTAAAGAATAAGTTCATATCTACAAGTTTATATGTGCCATAGTGGTGAGACTATTTGTTAAGAGGCAATTGCTTTTGTTTAGGAATGGCAGTTTTGATAAGATGTAAGAAAATAGAAAAATGAAGCAAGATTTGTAGTGTGATAATATAAATGACAGAAACTTGCCCGGCCGGTGTGGCTCAGTGGCTAAGAATCGACCCATGTATCCAGAGGTTATCAGTTCGATTCCCAGTCAGGGCACAAGCCCAGGTTCTGAGCCCAACCCCCACTGTTGGGGCAGGCAGGAGGCAGCCAATGGATGTTCTCTCTCATCAATGTTTCTATCTCTCTATCCCTCTCTCTCTAAAATGAATAAAGAAAAAATAAAAATAAAGAAATGACAGTAACTTGTCTGTCACAGTTTTGAGTAAAATAAAATAAAACATGAGAATAAAAGGATATAATTAAGCTGAAAGATATTCCCAGAGTGACCAATGATACAAAGAAAATAACTGTTAGCTAATCAATATACTAAATCTCAGTAAGTTATAATCAAAATAAGTTTGAAACAAAAGAAATTAATTGGTAAAATGGCAGGTAATGAATGATTCAATTGTGTTGATAAAGGCTGTAGTCCCTTATAAATGAAAACAAGAGGTAGGAATAAGTAGGTACTCATGTTAGAGTAAATTTTTCACGTATATTTTGCTTTCCCCCTCTAAATTCTGTCTTTTTATCTGTAACAACTTATTTCTGAACTACCTTTTATCTACCTTGAGATTTCTTGCTGGATATTTCTTGACATGATCACAGAAAATGAAATAGTAAAAGGAAAGGAATATGAAGTTATAACACAGAAATACAAAAGAATCTCTTGATCTATATTTTATAAAATATCCTATTCTCTCTATTAAGCTGGCAGGGAGTCTCAAAATCTTTTGTATACTTAAGAAAAATATTCTCTCTGCATGCTTTCAATGTATAAAGCCAACATGAAGGAAAGAAAGTGTGATTTCTGGAGATTCCCAAGCAGTTACTTAGAATTGTTTGTCTGTGACTGATTCTGGGACACACAGGGTGCCCAGCTCCCAGCTGTCCTTTTATGATAAATAGTACACACACCAATTTCTCTTGTGCTGCTCAAACTTAACTCTCCTTTGGTCTCCAGAATAGTAGTTTTCAAATACTTACAAATTATAAATCTAAAACACCTACCACTTATGTGAAATAAATGCTTGATTCATTCATTCGTTTCCCCCTTAGGAACCAATGAAAATAACAGAATAAAATACTGAGTGAACTTATGTCTGGGGAATAGGCTAGTGGGAGCTTATATCATAAAAATACAGGTAGGGGCTTTAAAAATGACATGTAAATTTATTTTGTAGTCACAGGCAGGTGAGCCTAGAGTTATAGAAGTTACATATTTATAGTGCTATAAGTTTGAAGAAAAGCCTATGTATTGAGTGATACTATAAGCAAGGTGCAGTGGCTTTTATAGAAGTATCCATTTAATATTTTAAATGTTCCTATAACATAAGCATTCATCTTTTTATTTTATGTATAAAAAAATAATACTTTCTCATGTAATAAAGCTAATACACGGTGGAACCAGTATTTGAATCATGAGCTTCTAACCCCAAAGACAATGCTTTTTTCTATTTGTATTGTGCTTCCTTCAAAATATGCATTCAATCCATAAGAGAGGTAATGAAAACATAGAAGGCTATAAAGAAATAGAAATGAATAATTCAGTTTGAGATTATTGAAGAACTCTTAGGGGTGGGTGTTGATATTTAACATAGGTCTTAAACCAATTAGCCTGAGTACAGCATTCAAGACAAAGAGAACTTGGAGGCAGAGAAATGGCATGTTTCTTGAATCATGAGATAGATATTCAAAGCATCTGGTTGGCAGGGTGTGTCCAAGACCGGGGTACATACTAGAGGCCAGTACCTTGGGTTTTATATCACAGGCAAATGGAACCAATAGGCATCCCTTAGAAGACTAACATAACCTATAAATTGGTTGAATGACTAAATAAATACATTTGTATGTCAAAAGGAAAGTATTTTAGTTTTGAGTTTTTCCTACTAAATGCCCTATGTATTATTTTAGAGTTTTCAGTCATGTTACTTATGAACAAAAAACATTTCCTTTAAAAGGATTCATTAACATGACAAATACAGTGGCTTATTTTATTATAGACTATCCTCCAATAACAGTCTTCCTGAAAGTTTTTTTTTTTTTTTTTCAAGTGGTGAAGTTTTCTGTGATAGAAAGGTGTTTGATGCAACAGCTGTTTAATTGACAATTTTTGAATTCTATCTTCATCTCTCCACACATTAGCTATTCATTTTGAGTTAAAAAAAAAAATTAAGACCCATCTGCAGCCTCTTCCCCCTGCTCAATACCAATTTTGCTTTTCCTGATGTGCCCACTTTTGCATTTAAAAAGGCCTGTGCCTGTTATCTGATGAACAGTGTGTCATCTTGTTCACAGAATAGGTGACAGATCCTTTCCACTTTGCTTAGTGGTTCTCACCTAAATTACTCTTGAGAAAACACTCTGAAGACACACAACCAGATGGTTTCCTCACATACTTGAGGAACAGATTGGCAGTTTTAGTTCTGTTTCAACACTTATTGAGTGGCTATTTCCCATCTTCTTCATAGTATGAGGTGCCAGCTAGATTTATGTACAAAAACATACATGAAAAATAAATTCTCAGTATGTTCTTCCTGAGCAAGTCATTACATAGAATTCTGGCAGACTGAGTTCACGTACTGAGCATCTTCAGTGCTGCAGAAATGTTTCATCTTACTGGGTTTATTTGCTGCAATTGAAATGAGGTCAGGGAGTCTCTTGAATTCATCATGCCATACCAATTACTCTGATTCCTCTTCTATTGCTGGGTGAGATGGTGTAATTAGCATTGCCAGAAAAGGCATCATCTGAGGGGTCATTTTTATAGTCTTGTAGCTAGAGTAATTACTACTATGCTGAACTGGAAATGAAACTCCTTCTACTGACCTTTACCACTCAAGTCATAACAATTGCTTTTTATTTTATGTTTTCTCCTTCCCACATCTCAGAATGCATAGGTGTCAGGGATTCAAAGTGCAGTATCACCACTTGCACTGTCAAATATAAAGTCACCGTACAGGCTTCATGTTTTTAACCTTCATCTGCCTTTGGCCAGTAGACTAGCTAATGCTAGCATTGCCAAAGTTTAAGTAATTTCTTAATAGCAGGGATTGATTAAGAAATTACTTCCTTTATTCCCTCGGCTTTCTGAGTTCAGGGATACAAAGAAAACAAAATTCTTATAATCCAAATGTAGCATTTCTTCTTCTGAATATGTTAGAGATTACTCCCACTTTAATGTGTTATTGAGAATCAAGAACGTTATTTGCATTGTCCCAAGTGTTTGAAATTTTACTCTCGAGTTTTACAGATTGCTCAGTTTGAGCAGAAAAAAAACACATCTAGTTTCTTATGAGGATATAAAGGAAGGTTAGTGTGATAGGCAGAATAATCACCACCACCACCCCACCCCAACCATGTCCACATGCCCATCAGTGGATCCTGTGATTATGCTACATTATATGGAAAACATGACTTTGCCAATATAATTAAGTTGCAGACTTTACTATAGAGAGACTAACCTGGATTATCTAGATAAACCCAATCTTTTCAAATGAGCCTTTGTAAGTAGAGGAATTTCTGTCACTGGAGATGGGGATATGTTGCAGCAGGGGAAGTCAGCTTTGGAGTGTTAGAAGGACTTCACCAACTACTGCTGGCTTTGAAAATGGAGGAGGTAATATGGCAAAGGATACAGGTGGCCATGAGGAAATGATAGAGGCTTTTGGCTAATAGGAAGCAAGAAAATGGGGACTTTAGTCTTATAATTGACTAGAAGTAAATTCTGCCATAAATAAGACTGGAAGTGAATTGTCCCTATAGCCTATAGATATAAAACCCTTCAGATACTTTAATTCTAACTAGAGGACTCAGCTGAGTCATGCTATATATAAACTTCTGACTTATAAAACTGTGAAATAAAAATGCGTTGTTTTAATGTATACATTTTTTATGCTTGTTATAGCAGCAATAGAAAATAAATATAGATTTTGGTGCCTGGACAAGAACAACAAAAATTTCTAAAATGTGGAAATTGCTTTGAATTTGGGCAATAGGGATAGTTAGGAAGAATTTTATAGCATATTACAAAAAAAAAAAAAAAAAAAAAAAAACTAGATAGACTGCACTGAAAAGGCTTTTGCTAGAAAAATGGACATTAAAGATGTTATCAGTGAGGATTCAGAAGGAAGTAATGAGAATTATAAGAACATGCAAATCAATTTAGTTAAAGCCTACATCTTTGTTAACAGACTGTCAATAGAAATCTGGACTTCCAGAAAACTTCTGGTGAGCACCCAGAAAGAACTGAGAAACATGTTATCAGAAACTGGAAAAAGGGGACCCTTGTTATTTAGTGTCAGAAAGCTTAGAGTTATGGTATCCCGAGAGTATATGAAAACCAGAATTTGTGAGTAATAAAGTTGGTTTTAGCTGAGGAGATAACCAAGCAAAGTGTTCAAGTTGGGTCTTAGCTTTTTCTTAAACTATGTATAGTAAAATGCAAGAAGAATAATAGAAATTAAGGGAAGAACTGTTAAAATAAATGAGAACATGATGATTTGAAAAATTCTCAGCCTACCCAGATAACAATAGGTCCAAGTGTTCAATCACATAAAAGGCTCTTTGAAGAGATCAAGAGTGTGACTCACACATTCCCTCAATTAAACCAGGATCCTTTGGGAAGTTTAGGTCTTTGACCTTGAGTTATCTCAACAGAAATAAAAAATAGACATCTGATTATCTCTAAAAAATTTGTGAATGTGGCTTCTGTTCATTGGAGTGAATCCTCTCAAAATTCTACCAGCAGGAAACAGGCTGAAAAAAGTACTCCACATTAAACACATGCTACCTTTCATGAAGAAGTAATAATGACTGCAAGGTGGAGTCAAGGGTCCAGAGCCCTGAGCCAAGAACCAAAGACGATTATTCCCAACCCCTAAAACCTAATGTACTTGCTTGCCTCCAGTTTAAAAATACTTTGGTCTATGGCCATACCACCATATATGCGCCAGATCTTGTTTAAAAATACTTTGGACAGCTAACGCTTTAATTCTCCATTTTCTCACTTTTTGAATGAAGGTATCCATAACTGTTATTTATGTATGTCCTACTACACTGTGTTAGAACCCGATAACTTACCTCTTTAATTTTATATGTTCACAGATGGAGAAGAATTTGGCCTTAGCAATTGTTTAATGGATTATACCAAGAGCTTCATTCTCATGATTTAGATGACTTAGTTTCATTAGATTATTTAGATGCTGAAATTTGGAATTTCTGGGCTGATGAGATTTAAATGGGTTTCGGATTTGAGTTGCTGCTGTAATGGAAAGACACCTTTAGGAATTTAGGATTTGTTGAATGTATTTTGTACTTGGGAGGGACATGAAACTTTGGGAGTCAGCAAGTAGACATGATATGACTTATACTGATATTCACTCCCCGATCCTTAGATCCTGTGAATATGCTACATGACAGGAAAAATGAGAATTTACAAATGTTATTAAATTGATGGACCTTCAACTAAGGAAATTATCCTGGGTTGCTTTGGTGGCCCTAACCTGGTCATAAGAGCCCTAAGAGTAAGAATTTTCTCCATTTCAAGTAAGAGATGGGAAAAAAACTAAAAGTCAGAGAAATCAACCTGTCATTGCTCTATCTAAAAATGAAGAGAGCAAATTGACAAGGGATGCAAAAGGCATGAGGATCTGAGAGAAGATCCAGACTGAGTCTGCAAAGAAGCAAAAACCTCAGTTCTCTTGCTGCATGTAACTAAATTTTACCAATAGCCTAAATGAAACTGAGAATGGATTTTCTCCTGGAGCCTCCAGATAAGATTCCAGACCAGTCAAAACCTCGAATATACTTATGACACACAGAACTTTGAAATAATACATTTGTGTAAAATTAATATAAACTTTAATTCAAATGCAATAATGAAGATGTCAAAATCTCTCAATCTAGGTCAGTATATTGTTAAAACGTTATCTGTTTTCATTGAGCAAACTTTGTGATTAGACATATTCAAGTGTGTTTATGGGAGATCGAAGACAGTAATAACTCCAATTTTTTTGCCCCATTTCCTTTTTTTCTTTAATCCGCACCCGAAGATATTTTTCCATTTATCTTCTGATAGAGTGGGAAGGAGCAGGGAGAGAGAAAAAGAGAAATATTGATTGAGTGCCTCCCACACAACCCCAACCAGGGCCGGGATCAAGCGCAACTGAGGTATAAGTCCTTGACTGGGATAGAATCCGCGAGTCTTTGGTCCGTAGGCCAAAGCGCTAACCGCTGAGCCAAACTAGCCAGGGCATCTCCTTTTCCATCCAAAGCCCTTTTCCATGTTAATATGAAGTTCCTGTCACTAAAAAGATGCAATCAGTTTTTCTCACTGTTGATTTTAGGGTCAGCCATGTGATTTATTTGGCTGTTACTATGAGGCAGAAGTGACAATATGGTGAGCCAATTTTGAGTCTAACTGTTAAAGAGAAGCTTACTCTTTTTATTTATTTTTATCTCTCTCCTGAGTCTGACATTACCAAGAAAGTATGCCCAGGCTACACTTCTATGGGTTGATAGACATGTAGACATGTTGCCCCAGTTGTCCCAAATAAGGCCATCTTGGATCACCTTATAATCAGCCACCCCTATAACATGTGAGTGAATTCAATCAAGTCCATCAAAGCCATCTTGTTGCCTACCTAGGAGGTTAATAGTCCTTAGTTTTGTGTGCCACTGGACTTCTGGTTATTTGTAAGGCAGCATTATCAGCCAATAAATAACTGATATCTGTGACTATTTATATTAATTTATCTTTCCAATTGTACTGTAAGCTCCATAAGGAAAGCTCCAACAGATCTATTCACTATTTTATTCTCAGAGTCTAACACTAACTGTGACATTTTTTTTTATTTCTAAAGTGTATTTGTTCAATTTAGTTAAGCTTCTTTTGATCCTTACAATTCAGTGAAGTAGTTAAAGTTAGCCATTGCTATTGTGTTCAAGATTACAGAGAGTTTAGTTGAATTACAAGAAGGTTACTTGACTTTTCCTATATCACCCAGCCTGAAAAGGATTCAAAGATGATTCTCCATGAATTCCCAAAAGGAAGAAAATTCTTTTCTGCCATTAGTTTTGGTTTATTAATCAAGTATCCAATGCTAATGCCTTTTGGAGAGTGAATTAGTAAAGGGCCCTCTTAAAACTGCAATAATTTGTCTTAGCTAAAGTTTCTTTGTATTGCACATCCCACTTGTTTATTTTTTTTGCTTACTATGAACCACCCAACACTTGGATACATAATTATGGCTTAAGAATATGGGTCAGTAATCTTCAGGTTGCTAAAGAGGATTTGAAATACAAAAAAGTTAAACTTTACTATATTTATTTTACTTCTGTATAAATATTTATGAATGTTAGTAGCATATTAAAAACTAGAGAAACGTCAAGGTTTTTCTTCTCCCTCCAACTACCATCTCAGAACTAACACCTAACATCTCAAGCTCAAGAATGGGTTGCTTCAGTGTGAAAAAGGACAAAATGAAATTTGGATTCATAATTAGACAACAGTGTTATAGGGTGGATGTTCTGAAGAGAGAGATACAGAAATTGTAAATAAATATCATTTACAGAAAAATGTTCCTTTAGCTTTTTTACTTACCCTCAGTTTATGGCTCTGCTCTTTCTTTTATTTTTCTTGGAACTCGTAAGACACAATAGTAAGATAAACTTTCCTGCTCGAGAAGATGTCCCTTCCCCATTCTCCAGTTTTAAAGGGCTAGTTAGAAGTAGCTTGAACTTTAGAGATAAAAAAAAAAAAAGTAAGAGATGGGAAGTTTAAAACTGTTATAGTTTTAGCCTAAGGGAGAAATTCTATCCCTTGGATTAAGATTTAGAGGTTTCTTTGCCATTAAAGTGTGAACACATAGAGGACCCTGAAGCTGCCCTTCTAAAATGTCTAGATTTTAGGCCAGAAGCAACAGCATAACTAATACTTTATTTATAGTGTATTCCAATCCCTCCACAGTAGAATATTAGGTACCAATCTGAGTTTAGTACCTCCATCCCACAAAATATGTGTGCTAACCAAGACTGGCATCTTCACTTGTCTATCAGAGGATGTATTTTTCCCAGTAATTACACACATGCTTTACATAGTGGTGAAGAATTTTCACCTATGCTACTTGATACAATAATTTCTAGAGTATGTGGTGTTGTTGTCACTTTATGATTTGGGAGACACTGACTTGGATGGATTAGTTGACTTCCCTGAAAACATACATCTTGGCATAATCTAATCTCTATTCAAAATAGTCTAACATTCTTTTCTGTCCAATGCAGCTGTTTTCTTAATATCTCACTCAACCTTTCATTTTGTTTATATCAACAGAGTAAATTCTTAGTTGGACAATTAGAATTAAATTTAGTCAATTCTTTCTTTTTAGCTGACCATATCTCTTTTAGTCATAATGGGAGCAGGTGATTTTAGCTTTAAACACTGTGATGTCCTGCTTGTTCACATGTTACTGAATTAGATCATTTTGTTCCCTTGCTCAGGTACTCATCTTTGAGTGAGCAAGATCAAGTACTAACAATTGTTTTCTAACTGACGTCTTGTGTCTGAACTCCATTTGTTTATTGGCTTTATTAATATTTTGGGTTTTTTTATATCCTTTTATATTTGCCTAAAACAAAATAAAATAATTTATTTATTGCTTTCATGTAAAATCATTCTTTAAAATGTTATTCTAGAAACAAATTAACTATCCATTCTTTCCCTCTTTCTGTCCTTTTAATTAGCTATATTCTCATGTAGACTCTCTGACAATGTCTTTTCTTTATCCATGTAAACCTATTATGTAAATACATTTGTCTTAATATTATTCCAGAGACCCTACATCTTCTTATGTATTCTAATATAAAAAGCTGAAAGGCATCCCTAGAAAATATATCTTGCTAACTTTTGGACTTATTTAGTACAGAAAAATACTGCATCATGAAAACACTGAATCATGATTTTGGGCCTCCCTTTGATTTAATTTTTAAATTAAAAAAAGTTCTTTTTTTTTTTTGCTACGTGCGCCTAGCGGGAACCGAACCTGGGACCCTCTGGTCCGCAGGCCGATGCTCCAACTGCTGAGCCAAACTGGCCAGGGCTCCCTTTGAATTCTTTTGAAATTTAGGTAATGATTTCAGCACTGTAACTCAATACTATTTCACAAAATCTTAGGATGTTTTAAGATAAACTTTATAAGAATATACAGGGAATCCTTTACTGATTTTTGTTACTGGCTAAAGTGAGATCTAGGGAGTCTATGGATTTGTTTTCATTCTCTCTTCTAATAAATTAGTTGAGCCATGAGGAATTTTAAGTAAATAAATAAATATAGTTTTAATAAAAAGTAATATACGAAATCATTTTGATTTTGCTAAGCAAATAAAAAAATCAGCTAATCGAAAAAAAGGTAAACATCAAAAGGTATCACAACAAGGCTAGTACTCATAAGGTATACTATGAGCTGAGTTAGAAGACAGGGTAGCATATAGAAATAAACCTCCAACTTTATCTTAGAAACATACAAAGTATTTTATTCCTACGAAGAAGCCCTTGAAACAGTGCAAGCTCAGTCTTTCAATTATTATGTTGTACATAGAATTATTTTTATCTTTAAATCCCTAATATTCTGCACACACCCCTTCTTGTTCCTCAGGAATTTTCATTAATACAATAGTCAGTTATGGTATCTGATCATAACTTAGAAAAATTGCCAGAGAAGTGATGCTTAGTACATCATATCATTTTATTTTATTTTTAATGTTTTTATTGATTTGAGAGAGAGAGAGAGTGAAAGAAAAACATTGATGTGAGGAGAAACATCAATCAGCTGTTTCCTGCACGCATCCTGAGTGGGGATCAAATCCACAACTTGTGAATGTGCCCTGACCGGGAATTGAACCAGCAACCTTCCAGTGCATGGTGCACAGGACAACGCTCAACCAACTGAATCACACCAGCCAGGCTGTCTCATCATTTTAAAGAATGACTAGAGAATAGAGAGAAGTACAGACGAAGATAAAACCAAGTACTAATTTAGTAATGTAAAGAGAGGATTAGGATTAGAAAGATCACAATTATTCCTCTGTGAATTGTAATTTCTAGGATAATTTTGTGATTATATCTTTTGGGTATCAGGTTAGTCATTATTAAAAATGAGAATTAAACTTTCTGTTCTACTTACTAACCAGGTTATTGTGGGAGTGCTTTAACTGACGGACCTCAGATGGAACTGGGGTAGAGGAGGAGGGAAGAGATAAACCAAAGAATTTATATGCCTGTATGCATAAACAATGGACACAGCAATAGTGTGGTAAAGTCCAAGGGCAGGATGGGAATGGGGAGGGGGGTCAATGGGGGATAAAAGACATTTGTAATACCTTGAACAACAAAGATAAATTTTAAAAAAGAAGATGCTTTTCAAAGTTATACATTTCTGAACCATTTCTCTTTTTGTTGTTGTTTATAACAGAAAAATGAGGGCTATCTTAGAAAGCTATATGATGGCCATATGTTGGCAATTCATAAGTTAAATGGTGTTAACATAGACAACAATAGAAGAAGCAATGAAAGATTAAGGCTTTTTTGGACACCATGAATGAAATCATTTTAAAATGATTTAGTCCAATAGAGAGAAATAGAATAAATAAGAAAAAGAAGCAAAGACATGGGGTGAAAAAATATGAGATAGTATCACTTAGATAAAGAGCAAAATATGTAATCTGGATTGATGAAAAAGAAGGTTGTTTAGGATCTCACTGTTAATAGGAAATTGGCAAGTTGTAGATATTTGCAGCTATGATGAGGTTTTTATAATTTTGTCCAGTTTTCAATACTTTTTAATGCTGTGAGTTGGAGTCTAAACGTTCAGAAACATAAAGTTGCAATGACTAAAGATGTTTTGTGCTATCATTACCTCTTTTTCTTAAACAAGAATAGGTGACCCATAATGGTCGCCTGTCTGTCTACCCTGTCTGAATTGTAGCATAAGTCACAAGTCTTATGTACAGGGTAGACTTATGTACACAAGTCTACCCTGTACACAAGTCACACTACCACCCATCATCTAATGCTAATGAGGCAAATATTTGAGAGCTAGGAATGGCTGCAATTTTGTAGCATGACTACAAAAAATATTGCTGCTTCAGAGGTTGATATTTTTTGTCTATTGGTATCCTATGATTCAGTGAAATCTTAAGACTTTTTGGTACAAGGTACATTATTGACTTGAAAACAATAAAATGCCAATAAAAACATTGTTTTCTAATAATGAAAATCTAGAGTAATGTCTTCACATGCTTTCTTGTTTAGGAATTCCTCTAATTTTAAAGTTTTATTTTAATTATATATTTTTATGTAAAATATAGAATATAGTGGATGATATAGGTAAATATTATCTATAAAATTATTTCTAAGAAATTATCTATAAAGTTTTGTTAATTATGTTCCATATAGGTATCTACTTCTGTAATCAGGTATAACTGTTGACTACATATATTTATAGACTGTGGGTGAATTTAATTAATTATTATAGCTATTTTATACTGTTAGCTTTTTTAAAAGTTAGTATAATCATATGTTTAAAGCATAAACACCAATCTACTTTCTGATATTTGACTGCAACAACCATTTATCTTTATGAATAAATATATTTACCCAAGTACAAAATAAGGAAACCTAAACTTCCAGTTATGTAATCAATATTTTTTTAGTTTCCTAGTAGACTTTTTGAGGTTGATTTATATTCTTTATTAGAGTTGACATTTTATGGATTTTAAATACATATTTATGCCCTTACGATAGATACATTTAGTTCGTCAATATATTAATTCCTTGTAAATGTCTCTTTAGGCCATTTGCTTCCTTGTGTAACTTCAGGTACTGTCATGACATAGTGGTTCAAGAGAGCCAGAGTTCACATTAACGTTATTTATTAAACTCACCACTTCAAAAACATAAACATAAGCACAAGATTTTTCCTCCTACATTCAATAGCAGTGGTGCAATTTTATGGATTAAATTCTTTCAATAGCTGTCAGATCCTTTCCAGAATTGAATGTTACAATCTGTGCTTTCCAAAGTAGACTGTAGAAAATTTAGAGAAATGTTGATCTAAAAATTTAATAACTCTGATTACTATCTAACTCCCTCTCCTACTTTGATTTTATTCTTAGCACTGATTACTATCTAGCTTAATTTATAGCATTGTATATATAAAAACAATGAATATAAAAGCAAAGTATTTTCATGACTCTCCTATATTTTAGTGTAGTAACTCTTGCCAAATTTCTGCATTTAAAGGGTGCTTACACAATATCCTTACCATTGAGGATTAAATATTAAGAAGTCATCTTAATTGTTACACAAATAATTTAAGTTCAATGGGATGGTTGATTCCTTGACAGAAGGAGGTATTAAATATTAGAAATAATTTTATGATGGTTCAAGTAATCTCTGGAGTAAGGACATGATTAAATATTTTTGCAATCTTACTATATAATCTTTGAAAATGTTTTTTCTTTGTAACTCTTCTAGTTTGAAAACTCCGATATACATGCAAATTCTTAGAAATATGGGCTATGTGGATTAGTTTTGTGATCTATTTCGTAAAGTTTTGTTTTTTTTAAATCAAAAGCTGCCACTTGCATTAAATAAAATTGAATACCTCGCCACACTGTTATGTGCTTTTAATATTATATGACATTGAAATTACTTATTGTGAAAATGTTTAAATAATTTACTCATCAATTCTCTAGGTTCAAAATTTCTTTTTTGGAGTGTGGAGGTGAGAGGCAAAATTTAAAACTATTTTATATATTTATATTTTTGTTTATACAATGGCATGCATTTTTATATTTCCTAGAATTTTTTTTTTGGTTAAATTTTCTAAAAGTATTTTTGTTTACATATACTTTATGCTGTAGTTTAGTAGACATGTTTATGAATACACATTTTACTACAAAAATGATTCCTTTGTTATATACATTTTTAAAATTCTACAAATTTTATTTTACATTAAAAATAGTATTTGGCTAAATTTTATTGGAAATTAATCAATGTCTGCTTTTGTTTTTAAACTTTTTATTTATATTTACATGTGTCTCTTCGGAAGAAAACTAGTGCTTTGTTTAAAATTCATACATGTACATGTTATTTTCTTAAAAAAGAGAACAGTTAATTTATATTTAAAATTATTAGAATATGTCTGAGACAAGAACTTGTGGAATGGTGGAATAATGACATCCAAAACATTATCTTTCACACAAACAAAAATGCTGGCGAAAAATTGTCAATAGAGAGTTGTTTGCATTTCTGAAACTTGACCAAAGGCTTGCAAAAACACAAGGAGTATTTATTCAAGAAAAGTAGCTATATCTCAGTAATAGTTTGATTTATCACATTTAAATATACCTTATTCTTATCTCTCTAATAACAAAGTAGCTGTAAAAAAACAGTAGCCTAATAGCCACTGATGGTGACAGAATAGATTTGAAGCTCCACAAATGTCCCATCACCAGATTATAGTCACTGTTTGACCTGTCTAGAATTTCCCTGAAAAATCCCTATTCACACAGAAAATTTTCATTTGACCTAATTTAGGGATTACTCAGTGAGAAAAATTCTTCATGAGAATGTTTGTTGAAAATAATCAGCAACAATTGCATAAAATCATAGTTGCCTACAGCAGTGACAGCAGTTGGCCAAATAAGGATTACCCCCCCCCCATTTAAAAATAATACCTTAGAATGAAATATCAGCAAGGAGCCTTGAACTGTCCTAGCATACTCCTGTACACATGCCCAGGCAGGGCCTGAGCAGGCACTACTTTTTCATCTCTAGCTGATCTTGAAGAGCCACACAAGTGTGAAATGAAGGCCTGTAAACAGGGTTGTAAACTGCCAGAGCATTGAAAGCATATCCCAGCACACATACAGAGAAGATGGAAGATTTATTCCTTTAAGGCATTTAATGAAATCTTTATCCAGCCTTGTGCTGACCACAATGGTAACTGTGCACAGACTTCAGTGTCCACACATGACAAAGAAAGCAGACTTTAAAAACATAGTTCAGTGAATTCATTTGAAAAATAACAACAAAAGTAATAGAAACAAAAACAATCCTTGAGTTCCAGATAAGAAAAAACTTAAAGGAGTTCATCACAATCAAACCAGTATTAAAAGAAATGTTAAAGCGATTTCTTTAAGAAGAAGAAAAAAATGGAAAAAATATGCATAAGAAAATATCACAAAGAAAACTCTCACTGACAAAGGCGGGCACATAGTAAGAGCAGTGGATCGCTCAACATTAAGCTGGTACAAAGGTTAAAAGGCACAACGGTTAAAAGGCAAATATAGAAAGATCATGTGTAATTACAACAGTAAAATAAAAAGAAAATACATGAATAAAAAAGTAAAAAATAATGTTAAAAACATAAATATGGAGGGGTTGAGTAAAGATTGTAGTGATTCTATAATGTTTCTGAACTTATGCAACCATGAACTTAAATAGACTGTTGTAAACATAGCTTGGTTTGTATAAAGTCCATGGTAATTACAAACCAAAAGTCTACAAGAGATATAAAAGAAATAAAGCCTGGCAGGTGTGGCTCAGTGGTTGAGCATTGACCCATGCACCAAGAGGTCGCCAGTTCGATTCCTGGTCAGGGCATGTGCCCAGGTTGTGGGCCCGATTCCCGGTGGGGACATGCAGGAGGCAGCCAATCGATGATCGATCTCATGGATGTTTCTATCTCTCTCTCCCTTCCTCTCTCTAACACCAATAAAGAAAAAAACATTAAAGTAAAAAAAAATAAAATAAAGAGAAAGGAATCTAATCACAACACTACAGAAAGTCATCAACATACAGGAGCAGAGAGTAAAAGAATAAGAAAGGAACACAGAAGAACCACAAAAACAATCAGAAAACAACTAATAAATGACAATAACTACACATCTATCAATAACTACTTTACACATAAATGGATTAAATGCTCTAATCAAATGATGAATGGATATAGAACTGGAACATGTGGCAGGACACTAAGAAGCTAGAAAAATTCCTAGGCAAGTGGAGTAAGGAAACTGAGACAATAAAATTAAACAAAGCCAAAGAGTTTGGACTTGAAACCAGCTTGTGAATCCCAAGACCTTATCTTCCCCAATGAAGGACACTCAATAGCAAATGGCCTATATCTCCTCTCCCTAACCAGATAATGCCAGCTTAAATCACCCTAACTGGGAAAATAGAGAATAAAGACCCAGTTAATGTCATCTGTGCCAGCTAAACTCAAGGACAGATGAAGTTGGGAAACAAATAACAAAAACCCCATTACAGCCAGACTGACCTAAGATAAAATAGTAAAACAGATCAAAGAAGAATCCAAATACTCCCCTATACACTAATATTAATGCAATAATATACTAAATATGCACTTGAAAAGCTGATGAATATTCTTTGAAAACCTCCACTGAGATTCTCCCCTCAGAAAAAAAAAAAAAAAAAGAAACAATAAAAAGTCCTCAGGACAAAGATTCAGTGCAGGCTTGCTCAATAGCATCCCTATACCCCTATCCAGGCATGAACTTTTAATTTTTTTCTATAACTGTCAAGGTCCCCATGAGACTTACAACCAGGACCAAAGTGGGCAATGGCAGCTGGACCCAGGCTCACGCCTGATCCTGTCTCCATGGCTCCCTTTTTCTCTGACTTTACAGTGAGCTAAAGCATCCCTGCCTTGGCTCACTTCTTTCCTAGAACATTTCTAGAGAGCCAAAGCAGAGCACCACCTAAGCTCTCTCCTGTTGTTTCTTCTACCTTAAGTCCTTCTGTTGTTTCATTGTACCAAGCTGTAATAAACACATTCTCACAATCACCTGGCCTCTAGCTGTGATATCTTTCCTACCTGAAGTCAAGAACTCACACACTACAGGCCAGCCTGAGGCAGACCCACTCCAGGCCTGTCCCTGTCCTGTAACAGTACATATATACCATGAAATATTACTTGACCATAAAAAATGAAATCTTGCTATTTGTGGCAACATGAGTGAACCTATAAACTATTGTGCTAACTAAAGTCAGGGAAAGACAGGTACCATATGAATTTATACGTAGAATCTAAACCAAACCAAAGCAAACCAAAATAAATAAATGGACAAAACAGAAACTGAAAGGGTTAATAACATCTTAAAGGATAAAGATAAAAGCTTGTAAAAGGCAGAAACTGAAAAATGCATTGCTTGCATGACTTTTGCTCAGCCTTCTAATAAGTATGTATTATCCAAATTATCCAAAAGGCCAGGAACCACCCAGCAGATGCAGGATGAGATACCAGACCAGCCCAACTGCAAAATGGACAATGGGCCATGCAGAGTACATCAGCAGGAACTGTTGGAACCTAGAAGCAGAGTATATAACCTACACCCCAACTATTGCATGGGGTTGATTCTCTTTTTGAACTCAGCTCACATGCCCCCAGGTGTTTGAAATAAAGCTACTTGACTCTACATTGTCCCCGTGTTTGGATGTGATTTCCTGCCGGATCAGACCTTTTAGAAACAAAGTATATATATTTATATATAGAACAAACTGATAGTTGCCAGATGGGAGGGAGGTTGGGTGGCTGGGTGAAGAAGGTGAAGGGATTGGGAAGTACAAATTGACAGTCACAAAATAGTCACAGGGATGTAAATTACAATTTAGGAAATATAGGTGATAACCCTTTTAATAACTGTGTATGGTGTCAGGTCAGTGCAAGACTTATCAGGGTGATCACTTCTTAGGTTATATAAATGTCTAATCACTGTGCTGTACACCTAAAACTAAAGTAATATTGACCGTCAACTGTAATTGAAAAATAAATTAAAAAACAATCACTAGGTAGCAGGGAGGGGAGACTGATCCCCAGGATCACCTCATTATATTGTTTAAAAGTACATTTTTTAACAAAAAATGACACAGTAAGAAACAGAAATGTGTAAACACGCACAGTATGTGCACATGCAGTAAAAAAGCTGTCCACAGAAACTTCCCTGAAGAAGCTATGATGTTCTTACTTGACAAATATTTTACATCAGTCATTATATTTTCAAAGCAAAGGAAGCCTAGTATAAAAAATCCAAGGGAAGTATGAAAATGATGTCTCACCAAATAGAAAACATTAACAAATAGGTTGAAATTATTTAAAAGAAAAAAAGAGAGAACCAAATAGAAATTTTGCATCGAAAAAGTATAATAAATGAAATAAAACATTCTCTAGAGGGGTTCCAACCATAGATTTGAGCAAGTAAAAGAAATAATTAGTGAACTTGAAGGTATGATCATTAAGATTATTCAGTCTGAGGGATGTAAAAGAAATGAAGAGGGTTGAACAAAGATTCAAAGATGTGTGTATCACTATCTAGCATAGCAATGTATGCATAATGGGGGTGTCATAACTAGAAGAGAGGGAAAGGACCAGATATAATATTTGAAGAAACAATATATGGAAACTTTCTGAATTTCATTAAACTCATTAAATTACATATCCATTAGTGTCAATGAACTATATAAGTAGAGTACACTCAATTAAATCTGTACCCAGAGAAGCAAGCTGGTCACAATAGAGTAACAGTAGACTCAGAAGAGATAAAACTAATTCAAGAGAAAATGATTAAATGATTGGTTCTAGAAGCAAGTCAGGAAAAACTATCAGAATGCAGCAGGAAGAAATTGAGTGATTTAACATAAAGTAAGGTGTACATATTGACAATCTCTTAGATACAAGGAGCTAAAGAAATGTGTTATATTCATAAAATTATAAGGCAGGTCGATGACATGGAGACGATTTCTCTTAATAGACAAGGTCCAATCTATTAGATGGAATGTAGGATATCTTTCTGTAAGTGTATGTGGCAGGAAAAAGACAAAGATGTGGGAATTGAGTAATAAATATATTACTCAGTAATATATAACAAAATAAATATATATTTGATACCAGAAATAACCAAACTGGATAAAAAGGCAAAAAGAATGATAAAAGACTATATGTCACCAAATTCAATAACCTAGAAGAAATAGACAATTTCTTAGAAATATATAACCTTTCCAGATTTAATCATGAAAAACTGAAAAATTTAAATATACTAATCAACTGTGAGGAAATTGGAACAAACATCAAAAGTCTCCAAAAGCAAAATTCTAGTATCAGATGGTTTCATCAGTAAATTCTATCAAACATTCAAAGAAGATTTAATACCCACTTTTCTCAAACTTTTCCAAAAAATTAAAGAAGGGACAATACTTCCTAACACATTTTATGAGACCAATATTACCTTGACACTGAAACTCGACAAGGATAACACAGAAAATGAAAACTATAGACCAATATCTCTGGTGAATACAGATGGAAGAATTCTAAACAAAATACTAGCAAATCAAATACAAGAGTACATTAAAAAGATAATACATCATGATCGACTAGGGTTCATTCCGAAGGCACAAGGATGGTTCAACATATACAAATTGATCAATGTAATATACCACATTAACAAAACTAAAAATAAAAATTATATGATCATATCAATAAATGTAAAACAGCATTTAACTAGATATAACATCCATTTATGACTTAAAAAACTCAATAAAACGGTTATAGAAGAAAAGTATCACACCATAATAAAGTACATATATGATAAACCCTCAGCTAATATCATATGGTGAGTAACTAAAAGGTTTTTCTCTAAGATCAGGAACAAGACAAAGATGTCTATTCTCACCACTGATATTCAATACAGTACTGGAAGTCCTAGTCTGATCAATCAGGCAAGAAAAAGAAATAAAAGGTATCCAAATTGGTAATGAAGAAGAAAAATTGCCACCTTTACAGATGACATGATTCTTTATATAGAAAACCCTAAATTCTCCAACAAAAAACTATTAGAAAGGGTAAACAAATATGGTAAAGTTGCAGAATACAAAGTCAATGTATAAAACTCTATTGCATTCCTATTTACCAACAATTAAATTTCAGAAAAAGAAATGAAAAAAAAAGTTTCATTTGCAATTGCAAAAAAATAAAATACCTAGAAATAAACTTAACAAAGGATGTGAAGAATCTATACACTGAAAACTACAATATATTATTTAAATAATTTGAAGGATTCACAAATAAATAGAAAGATATTCTATGGCCAAAGATAGAAAGAATCAATAGTTGAAACAGCCATATTAACAAAGCAATATACAATGCAATCTCCATCAAAATCCCAGTGGCATTTTTAAAAGAAATAGAATTTCAAAAAATCATCAGATTTATATGAAACTACCAAAGACCCCAAATAGACAAAACAATCCGGGGAAAAAAGAACAAAGTCAAAGATATCATATTCCCTGGCTTAAGTTATACTATAAAGCAACAATAATCAAAACAACATGGTATTGGCAGGAAAAAAACAAAACAAAAACAAAAACAAAAAAAACACACATAAATCAGTGGAACAGAATTGAAAACATAGAAATAAACCTACAAGTATACTGGCAAATTATTTTTGGCCAAGAAGTCCAAAACATACAATGGAGAAAAGAGAGCCTTTTCAATAAATGATGCTGGTATAACTAGAAAGTCACATGCAAAAGAATGAAATGAGACTGCTATTTGTCACCATACATAAAAATTAACCGAAGATCAATCAAGACCTAAATATAAGACCTGAAACCATAAATTACAAAGAAGAAAACAGGTAGTAAATTTATGGACCTTGGTCTTAGAGAGGATTTAATGAATTTGACCTCAAAGTCAAAAGAAGTAAAAGCAAATAAGATTGTATCAAACTAAAAAGCTTCTGCACTACAGAAGAAATCATCAACAAAACAAAAAGACAACCAACCAAATGGAAAAAGGCATTTGCAAACACCTCTGACAAGGAGTAGATATGCTATATATTTAAAGAATATGTACTACTCAACAACAAAAACAAAAACAAAATCTAATTTAAAAAATGGGCAGAGTGCACCTGAAATTAATATAATATTTACATCAACTATAATTTAAAAAATTTAAAAAAAATTAATAGACAGAGGACCTCAACAGGCACTTCTCAAAAAACAGAGATGGCCAATAGATACATGAAAAGATTTTCCACATCACTCAAAACTATAATAAGATACCAACTCACACATATTAGAATGGCTATTATCAACAAAACAAGTACTAATAAGTGTTTGAGAGGTTGTGAAGAAAAAGGAACCATTATTCACTGCTAGTGGGAATGTAAACTGTTATATCCACTATGGAAACAGTACAGAGATTCCTCAAAAAAAAAAAAAAAAAAAAAAATTAAGAATAGAGTTACAACCCCTATTCTAGATATCTACCTGAAAATTTTGAAAACATTTATTTACAAAAATATATTTACCAGTATGTACATTGTAGCATTATTTATGATAGCCAAGGCATGGAAACAACTGAAGTGTCTTTCCATAGGTGATTGGATAAAGAAGTGGTACATATTTGCAATGGAATACTATTCAGCCTTAAAAAAGGTGAAATACTGCCTTTTACAACAACATGATGGATCTTGAGAATATCATACTAAATGAAATCAGTGAGACAGAAAAAGTTATAAACTATATGATTTCACTCATATGTGGGATATAAAATTGAAAGCAATAAACAAAGACAAATAAGCAAAAACTCATAGACATGGACAATAGTATGGTGGTTACCAAAGAGAAAGAGGGGTGGGGGTGATGTTAAAGGGTAAAGGGGATCAAATATACAAAGACAGAAGGATAGTTGATTCTGTGTAGTAAACACATAATGCAATATATAGATTATGTATTATATAATTGTATACTTGAAACCTATTTAATTTAATCAATATTACCCCAATATATTTATAATTTTTAGTAAAAGGATGATGCTGCAATGTAGAGAATCCAATGAAAAAAATCAAATTCTAATATTTGACCCTAATTCCAAAGTATAGGTCCTGAAAATTCAGTGGGTTTTAGTGTGTTGGTCAGTCAAGTATTTTTATATTTGGAAACCTGGAGTCTGGAATTCAGGGAATGAGACATGGGAAATGCAGAAAAATTTAAATACTCTACATTCTGTGTATAAACCAACACTAAATTTTTCTATACTGTTTTTAATTTAATTCAAATTCCTTTACTTTCACAGGGTACTTGAAACCCACGGATGATTCAAAATCATGCAAATTGGTTTTAGGAAGTAGTTAAGTAATTCTCTGCTTTTTAAGATATCTAATAATAATTGTATGATGCTTTGTACCTTAAAAAAGTATATTTAAATATACAATTTACATTGTTCTATATTCTGCTTAAGACATAAAATATTAACATAATACAAATTTTCTTTCTTAATTCATTCAATTTGTCACTATTTATAGTTTATTATTATTTTTTATTTTTTGGCAAATTTGAAAAAAATAAAGGCTCATTAACCTTAATCATGACAATTCAGAATTTGAAAAAACAAAACAAAACATTGAAGTATAATTAACCGATGTAGTATTTAAACAACATAGTATAATCAAATCCTTTGTGAGAGGATTAAGATAGTTTAGAAAAGTCTAGTTTTCTGGACTTCAGTGATTTCCTCTGTGGAAGGAGGAATATGACCCAGCTTCAGCTTGGAAGAGGTTTGTCCATAGGGGCATTTGAACATGGGAAGGACATTTTTTGTTAGTCTTGTTTGTTGTTTTCTTTATAACTTATGGTATGCTACTGGCACTTAACAAGAAGACCAAGAATATTACACATTTGTTTTTCAGGATGGTTGTCCATTTTGTTTACCTTCAAAATGCCTTAGTTGACTAAGCCATGAAAAGCAGAATATAATACTGTCCTGGACAAAATGCCAAGAACATTGTGTTAAGAAACAATAAAATTGAGTGTCGTTGAAGTCCTTTACAATTTCATTGTTAATTCATCTGTGAATACAATTTTTTATGATTATTTAACTTTTATACACAATGGTTGTTTCATTAGTTTCTTTATTTTATTTTCCATCAACATTTATCCTTCCTATACCCACTTCCACCTCCATCCATCCCCTTCTCCTCCACAATCACCACACTGTTGTCCCTGCTCATGAGTTATTCTCCTGTTTTATTTTTGGCTCAATTACTCTACCCCACCCCCAACAACCCCACCACCACCATAGCTGTTTTCCTGCTCTCCATCGCTGCATCTATCTCAATTTTCTTGTTAGTTCAGTTTGTTCATAAATTCCACATATGAGTAAAATCATATGATACTTGTCTTTCTCTGACTGGCTTATTTCACCTAGTAGAATGTTCTCCAGGTCCATCCACGCTTTTGCAAAAGATAACATGTTCTTTTTGCAGCTGAGTAGTATTCCACTGAGTACATATATCACAGCTGTTTAATACATTCATCTACTTGGGCACTGTAAGGGCAATTGGACTGCTTCCAAATCTTGGCTATTATAAATAACGCTGCAATGAACATAAAGGTGCATATATTCTTTTGAATTAGTGTTTCAGGTTTCTTTGGATAAATTTCCAAAAGTGGACTTGCCAGGTAATAAGGCAGTTCTACTTTTAATTTCTTTTAGGTAACTCCATACTGCTTTCCAAAGTGGCTGCACCAGTCTGCATTCCCACCAATAGTGCACATGAGTTCCCTTTTTCTCCACATTCTCGCCAACACTTTTTTGTTGATTTATTGATGATAGCCATTCTGACAGATGTGAGGTGATATTTCATTGTGGTTTTAATTTGTATTCCTCTGATGATTAGTGACATTGAATATTTTTTCATATGTCTATTGGTCATCTCTATGTCCTCTTTGGAGAAGTGTCTATTCAGGTCCTTTGCACATTTTAAATAGGATTATTTTTTTTCTTCTGATTTTGAGTTTTATAAGTTCTTTATAAATTTTGGATGTTAAGTCCTTATCAGATTTATCAAACTATACTACTAGGCCATGGTAATCAAAACAGCATGGTACTGGCATTATAATAGACATAGATCAATGGAACAAAATAGCCCTGAAATAAATCCACACCTTTATTGCCAATTAATAGTTGATGCCTGGCTGGTGTGGTTCAGTGGTTGAGCATCCACCCATACACCAAGAGGTTGCTGGTTAGATTCCTTGTCAGGGTACATGCCCAGGTTGTGGGCCAAATCCCCAGTTTGGGGTGTGCAGAAGGTGGCCAATCGATGTTCTCTCTCACTGATGTTTCTATCTCTCTCCCCCTCTCTCTTACGCTCTCTCTAAAAATCTAAAAGAAAAAAAATATATATTTGAAAAAGGAGGCAAAACCATAAAATGAGCTAAAGGTAAATATCAATAAATGGTGTTGGGGAATTTGGAAAGTTATGCACAATAAACTGAAACTAGACCACCTTCATGCACCACAGACAAGAATAAACTCAAAATGGATTAAAGACATTTGTGTCAGACTCAAAACCATAAAAATCCTAGAAGAAAACATAGGCAGTAAAATCTTGGTCATTTCTGGTAATATTATTTTGTCTGAGATATATCTTTGAGCAACAGAAACAAAAAATATAAACAAATGGGACTACATTAAACTAAAATATTTTTTCATGGCAAAGGAAACTATCAACAAAATGAAAACAAAACAAACAAACAAAAAAAAAACAAAAAAACAAAAAACCCCAACCCATTGAATGGGAGAACATATTTGTCAGTTGTTTTATTTTTAATCCACATTCGCTAATAACCAGAGTAAAAGATCTATACCTTAGCATTTTTTGTACCTTTTCCAATGTTTTGCAATCAGTGACTGTTATGTCAGAGATTTTTTAGTTGCTGAATGAAAACTGATTAGTGGTTTAATTATTTACCATATATTCCTACTAGAATAAACCATTATTTTATTCCAAAATGTAGACTTTCCTCTAGTTTTGTGACCTTTCTCAAAGCTAGTTAGATTATACCATACTGCAAAAACTTCTGGTTAGCTCAATTTTTTTCTGATGTTTTTGCTAGATTAGCTATTTTTATTTTTTTTTCTTTTTAAAATCTTTCTTGAGATCAATAAAAACTATCTAATATATTAACCTTTGTGATAGTGAACAATGTATTTAAAGTTGAAATTGATTTAGAGTTCAAATATTTACTTCAGTAACCTAACTTCAAAAAAATCCTTTCTTCTAAGGCTAAAGTGAATAATTTTGGAGGTTTGGCCAAAATCAACTTAGTAGGTTTGTTTTTTTGTTTTGTTTTGTTTTTTTCCTTACACATGTAATAAAGTTAATATTCTCACTCTTACAAAAATTTCTCCAGCATCTATTTGCACTCGCATTGCTCAAGAGTGGCTGAAGTTATAGACCTGAAATTTGGTAGGACTGGAACCCTTACTGTGGGAGAAAAAAAAATCAAGATACATTTATAAAAATTTTTTCAAGTTTTTTAGAAGTTCTAATGGTTTTATACATATAAGTTTGTGAAATGTATTATGAATTTTTTGTTGAGTTTCTCCAGTGAATAGTGCTCTAGATTAGTAGATTGAATGTACAATTAAAGTTAGAAATTCCTAGTTCTAATTTTCATCCTTGCTGTCAACTTCTTTTAGTTTTGCTTTCTCAATCTCTATTCCTTAAAATGAATAATAATAATAATAACAGTTTGGTACCCTGCACTATTATGAAATGTGAGAAGCTATTTTATTGAGAATTTTCTGACGATTAATATGTATATCAACTTTACTGAGCTTCAGTTAGAAGAGGTATTTAAAGGACATTAAAGAAATCAACTAGAATCACAGAAAGGGATTGCACTTCATTAACAAACCCTATTCCATGCACTCTGCATGGTTCTCTGAGAATAAAATATTTTCTCTGTTTTCCCATAAAGTTGATTGCCATGCTTTCTGTGTCTGATCTAATTTAAGTCCTCTTTGGCAAAGGTTACTTGAGTATTATTAGTGTTTAAAAAGAACAAATATATGTTTGACATAGACATTTTTTAAATCTTTCCTTGGCAGTGAAAACCAAAGTCAAGCCCTTTTAATAATACCTATCAGGTGACCCAATCCTAGAATTTGGCCTTTTATGTGACTCTATGGAGACTTCTGAGATTACCTCTTTTTAAACCAGTATTTGTGTATTTTATTTCACTCGTATAATATCATAAACTTAGAGTTGTGAATAAATTTTTCCAACATTTCACTTATGCAATAAAATTATTTTCATTTTATCAACTTGAGATTAGTTTTTCTGTTTTGACATTAAGGTTTTAGATCAATGAAACACTGGCATCACTAACATGCCATCTCTACTTCTCTTTCTGTGATAATAGCAAAATTCATTGTATTGAATTCTTAATATAGCCTCCTGAATCACATCTAATCTACTTTCAGAGTTATTTTAACTGACCCATGTGTTTGACAACAAAACCAATTACAAGCCTTATTAAAGCTTGATACAATAAACGTGTTATTTTATTGGCACCTTATTTTGTGACTATGCTATTTTAGATTTACGTTTGTTCTCTATGGGCCATATGATGCCCTACTACAGGGAAAAATGAAACAGGAAGAAAATTTACCGAAATCTACAAGAGTGCAATTTGCCACACAGCATGCTCTCTGATATGCACAAACAAGAACTTGTCACAACCATCTGTAGCTCTGTTTACACGAAGACACACACAGGCCAAAACCCAGAGGAAGTCTGTTTCAATTAATAAATGTGTGGAAGAGGAGCTTGCAAGAAATTCGTCTGTAACAGATGTGGGCAAGCCTGATTTCAAGTGCAAGGGAACTTGGAATCAACAAAAGTTCACTGTCAACCCAAGTTTGTTTTTATTTTTGATATTTCAGAAGCATACCATGATATCAAATAATGTGCTAGCAGCAGAGGTAACTGAAAGGTGGTACATATTGATTGCATATATGGCCATTTCTGACAATTTGATTTAGTAATGCTTTTTTTAAATCCTCACTCGAAGATATGTTTTATTTATTTCTAGAGAGAGAGGAAGGGAGAGAGGGAGAATGTGAGGGAGCCACATTGATAGGCTGTCTCTTCTATGTGCCCTGACTAGGGATCCAACCCCCAATCTAGGTATGTGCTCTGACTTGGATCAAACCTGAACCCTGTTGGTGTATGGGACAACATTCCAACCAACTGAGCCAACCGGCCAGGGCTGTTATTGTTTTAAAAATGGTAATAGGACAATGTAATAATGATAGCATGAATTGAAATTTACTGTGGAAGAAATGAGATTGCTTCATGGTCTACCATTTGAATCTTCAATACTATATACAGACTATCAGTTTGTTGTTTTTCATTGTAAACACTGAGGCACTAGGTACTCACCAAAGGTCACACAGCACATGGAGACTGGAGAAGGAAAACTCCATGTTAAAGAGTCATTAAGAACCAACTGCATCCTGGTGCACCTTCAAATTTTTATTGAATGATAGACAGTGGATATTTGTAGCCAACTGAATGTTGATTATGCCTGGGGCATAACACCTGTCTCTTAATAGAAAATGATCTTACAACATTGATGCCAAATGTGGTACTATTTGTGCTGAATCACAAACTCATTGATATTTTACTTAGTTTTCTAGAGTGACTAAATTTCAAAATCTCCATTATGACCTGCAAGAACCAACATGATTTGCCTGTATTCCCAGCCTCATCGCCTACTGTTCCACCCTTTGCTCATTTTTTTATGGTCACACTGTCCAGGTGTGCTTCACCTTAGGAAATTTGGAATGCTGTTCCCACTGATATGTGTCTGGTTCTCTTTCTCCTCTCAATACTTTTAGGGCTTTTCTCAAATGTCACCTTCTCTGTGAGGCCTTTTCTAGCAATCTTATTTTAAAATGCAGTTTTCCCCCGTGACTCTTCTTTACTTTCCATGCTTTAATTTACTAATTGGCATTGAACATGAGCTAACAAAATGTATATTTACTTAACTATTCATTTTTTATTGTTTACTCTCCCACTGGGATGCCATCTATGGAAGTAAAGAATTTTGCTTGTGTGTCTACTACACGATAGTGCCTGACATATAGTAAATATTCAATAAATAATTCTTGGTTGAATAAATACATGAATAAGTGCATTTACTTTTTCCTTCTAATTTACACACAGTAGTTTCTGACAATTCTCTGTCTACCCTCTTTCATTCCCCAGTTCTGTTAGATAGAAAGTCTCTCTCTCTCTCACTTACATGTCTGGTGCTACTATCCCAGCAACTGTCACCTTGTCTGGACCTCTCTTTTTTTGTGGTAAAGATTTCTTTTGATCTTGCTGGAAGTGGCATATCCTTTTATTTTCCAACTGTAAATTATCCCCTCACTTCTACCAAATTTGTTCCATTGTCTAGGATATATTCATTACAGAAAAGTATTTCTCAGTCTCCCTCTTCCTGGCTAATTTTAGGTTTTCTACATAATATTTTTCAATTGATTTCGGTGGTGGTGGGGGTGGGGGTGAAGAGAGAGCTTGAAAGAGATGGACTTGATCCACTTATTTATGCATTCACTGGTTGAGTCTTGTATGCACTGACTGGGGAATTCACCCTCAACCTTGGCATATTGAGATGACACTCTAACCAACTGGGTTACCAGCCAGGGTTTTACATCATAATTTAATGAAACCATATTCTAAAATTACTTTCCTCTGAAACACTTGCAGACTTAGAGAGTCTCATCCCATAGCACAAAATGAGTGTTACAAAAATGACCAGGTTGTATTCCAAGGAACATTTTTTTGGTCAGGTGTTTTTCTATATTTTTATGAATTAACTTTCTTGTTAAATTATTTATCGCTTAGTCATCTTGGCAAAGACTCCAAGCATAACTTTATCACATTAATATATAGAATCAAACTTTGATCAATTCACCACATATCTTCATCCTCAATTTTGTACTTGAATATGTCCAAGAACAAGTACTGGCTTTATTTCAAAAAAGGCTAAAAATCTTATAGATTATGTTGTAATTCTACAAAAGTAAGATATTACATATCAAAACTATTTTATTGGCTATTCCGATGCTTATTTTGTGACTATGCCATTTTAGATTTACATTTGTTCAATATGGGCCATATGATACCCTATTACAGGGAAAAATAAAACAGGAAAAAAAATTACTGAAATTGATCAAAATTATGTCTGGGATTCATATTTTTGTGCATTTTAATGTTGACTAATACAAACACTCATATTTATCTGAAGTGTTATAAGTGTTCGTGCTTGTAAGAGGGACTTTTTTAAAGTACTTTCATGAAAATTAAATTTGAAGCAGCTTTATAACAAGCAACATACTGGAGAGCAGGACATTTTAGTCATACTTGATTAGTTAAGATAAATACAGAGAAACCTCACAAGATATTCATCCCCCTTCCTCTTAACATGAAAATCCTTCCAGAAGCAGCTCATGAAAAAGTTTTTTTATTCATTAAAAATTCTCCTTTCCCCTTATTATTGTTTTACATATAATAATGCCATGCATTAGCAGCATTTCACAACTCTTTAAGATTAACAAAGGGACATCTAAATTGGAAAAAAAGAAAAAAAACTCATATCTAGGATGACAATCACTGAGGACACTAAAATAGTTTTGGTATTTTGGGTTAGAAGACTATTATAATTTCTTTCTTTTATACCCCAAGCCCCAAATCCAGATAACATTTTCTATTAAACAAGGCAGTTCTTTTCCAGTTAGAAACTCATTAACAATAAAGTAGCTAAAATGACTTTCTAGCAAGTCTAGACAAATAGCATTAATTAATGTAAGCTATGAATATTGTTTATAATTCCCCTTAGCCCTGAGCTAAGGCCCTGAAATTACCAGTGGTTTATATGTAAACCATTTATCATGATCTGCACTGCCTTCCTCTAAAGTAGATCATTCTAATGAAGATGACGTTTTTCCTGGAACTCTGGAGAAAGGCTTTCCACTTCGACACCACCCTTCCAATACAGCTGCACACATTTTTCTTATCCTCCATTTCTTCTCACATACTCCACAAGTGTTCTCAATAGGCCCTTACTTATTTGGTCTCACTTAGTTTTGCAGCCCACAGGGCAGAAAATTCACAGTTTGAAAATATTTTAAAGATAAGACAAACCTTTGTTTGAGTGTTGGTCCTATTCAATTATGCTGAGCAAATAACTAAACACAAAGCTTTTATTTTTCTCATCACTAGAAGTGTGTAATGAGAAATGAAGGAAGATAATGTATAATCATGTGGCATGCAGGAAGTAGATAAATACAGGAAGTAGATTAATACTATCTCCACAGGTACTAAGTTATAAATTGGTATGACCTTATTTACAAGTTCATACTCCTTGAGACCTTGGTAATGGTACAAATTATCATAAAATACTCTTTATCAAACCAGTAACTTATTTTGCTTAGCTAGGAAATATGTAATAAAAGATAAAGAAAATCTTTCAATTCTATTAGAGGGAATTAACATTCTATATTTGATATGTGAAGAACCAGTCTATTTTCATCTCAGTTTGAAGTTATTCAGAATTATTTCAGACAATTATCTTGGTATTTTACGTGTTATGCTATTTAAATCTCTCTTATAATGCAGATATTATTATCTATTTTACAAAAAAAAAACAAAAAAAAAACCTGAGAATTTCAAGGATTATTGTTTCAAGTCAATAGTAAGGCCAACCAAACTTACAAAATTCTAAATTTGTCTGGAGCCTAATACTCATGAACTAAATGTAATTACAAGACTACAGTGTCATAACACAGTCAGATTAAGAATTACATTCTCATGATTAACTTACATGGAAACACATTTGTACTTAATTCTTTTGTGTTCTAGACTCCTGGCCTGAGAAGCTAAGGATAAAGCAAATATTCCTTTTTAGTAATTTTGCAGTAATTGTAATTCTTTCTACATATTAATGTGTTTATTTTTTATCTGTGTCCACATAAGCAAAGACACACAAACACACATGCAAAATGAGTGTCTGATGTATGGGGTATCACATTGAAGGATTAATTAATAAGTAGAAATGAATTGAAGGAGGCAGTCTATTTTAATAAATACAAATATAAGATTTGGATATTTAAAATTTTTGTATTTCTAATAATCATTTGTGTGAATTGGGTAAATTATTTAACCTTTCTAAATCTCAATTTCACATCTATGAACTGGAAATCATCATGGCAAGACTGTTCCAAGAAATGTAAATACTTCTCAACCATTTATTGTTTAGTAATCAATAAATGCTGTTAGCAAAATTATATATTGAAAGTCATTTATTATTTGAAATTTAAATAGTTTTACTTTCTCTCACTCTAGTTAGTAAACATAAAATTGAAGTCAAGCTCTGGCAGGTTTGGCTTAGTGGTTAAAGCATTGCCCCGTGGACTAGAGAGGCCCAGGGTCAGTTCCTGCTAAGGACATGGACCTCAGTTGCAGTTTGTCCCCAGCCCTGGATGGGGTCATGTGGGTGGCAGCCAGTTGGTGTGTCTCTCTCACATCGATGTTTCTCCCCCGACTCCCACGCTCTATCTGAAGATAAATGCAAAAAAAAAAAAAATTTAAGTCAAGAAGAAGAAAGTAAGTGACAAAGGCTAGCAGGAGACACAATTCTCTCATTTTGCATTTATTTGTGTAGAAATATAATCATTTTACAGGTCTAACTATTCTCTCCAATTGCCATATCACATTTTTTAAGTTGCAGACAGTATCTCATATTTGTACTTCTTTTTCAAGATTGCTTTGGCTATTCGGTGTTATTTGTTTTTTGTTTTGGTTCCATATGAACTTTTGAAGTATTTATTCTAGTTCTGTGAAATATGTCACTGGTATTTTGTTGGGGATTGCATTGAATCTATAGATTGCTTTGGGAATATGGACATTTTAATGATAATTCTTCTAATCCATGAACAAGGTATGTGCTTCCACTTTTTTATATCTTCCTCTATTTCTTTTTTCAATGTCCTGTAGTTTTCTGCAAATAGGTCCTTTGCTTCTTTAGTTAAGTTTATTCCTAGGTATCTTAATATTTTGCTGCAACGGTAAATGGAATTGTTTTTTTAGTTTCTCTTTCTGTGAGTTCATCATTGGTGTATAAGAATGCCATCGATTTCTTGATGTTAATTTTGTATCCTGCTACTTTGCCAAATTCATTTGTTAAATCTAGTAGATTTTTGATGAAGTTTTTAGAGTTTTCTATGTATAATATCATGTGATCTGCAAATAATGACAGTTTTACTTCCTCCTTTCCAATTTGGATTCCTTTTATTTTTTCTTCCTGTCTGATTGCTGTGGCTAAGACTTCCAGTACTATGTTAAATAAGAGTGATGAAAGTGGGCATCCTTGTCTTGTTCCTGTTCTTAAGGGAAATGCTTTTAGTTTTTGTCCATTGAGTATGATGTTGGCTGTAGGTCTTTCATATATGGCCTTTATTATGTCAAGATATGATTCCTCTATTACCACATTGATGAGTGTTTTAATCAGAAATGGGTGCTAGATTTTGTTGAATGCTTTTTCAGCGTCTATTGATATGATCATGTGGTTTTTATTCTTCATTTTGTTTATGTAGTGTATCACATTTATTGATTTGTGAATATTGTACCAGCCTTACATCCCTGGGATGAATCCCACTTAGTCATAGTGAATACTTTTTTTGATGTACTGCTGGATATGATTTGCTAGTATTTTGTTAAGAATTTTGGCATTTATGTTCATCAGGGATATTGGCCTGTAGTTTTCTTTCTTTGTAGTGTCTTTTTCTGGTTTTGGAAGTAGAATTATGTTGGCCTTATACAACAAGTTTGGACGTCTTCCTTCTTCTTGAATTTTTTAAATAGTTAGAGAATAATGGATTTTAGTCTTCTATGAATGTTTGGTAAAACTCCCCCATTAAGCCGTCCGGGCCTGGGCTTTTGTTTGCTGGGAGAGTCTTGATTACCTCTTCAATTTTTTTAGTTGTTATGGTCTGTTAAAGTTTTCTATCTCATCCTTGTCCCATTTTGGGAGACTTTGTGTATCTACTAATTTTTCCATTTTGCTTAGATTGTCAAATTTGTTGCCATATAATTGTTCATAGTATTTGTTAAGGATCCTTTGTAGTACTGTGGTGTGAATTGTTAGTTCTTTTCTTTCATTTCTGATTTTGTGTATTTGGGTTCTCTCTCTGTGTTTCTTGGTGAGTCTAGCTAAGGGTCCATCAATCTTGTTTATATTTTCAAAAAACAAGCTCTTTGTTTCATTGATCCTTTGAATTTTTTTTTTTTTTTTGGTCTCTATGTCATTTATTTCTGCTCTGATCTCTACTGTTTCTTTCCTTATACTTGCTCTGGGGTTTTCTTTTTGTTTGCTTTCTAATTCTTTAAGTTGTGAGGTTAGATAGTCTATTAGAGATTTTTCTTGTTTTTGAGGTAGGCCAATAGTGCTATGAACTTCCCTCTCAGAACTGCTTTCACTGCATCCCATAGATTTTGTGTTGTTGTATGTTCATTTTAATTGGTTTTCATGAAGTTTTTAACTTCTTCCTTGATCTTCTTGGTAACCCATTCATTGTTTAATAACATGCTGTTTAGCTTCCATGTGTTCAAATGTCTTTGTATGTTCTTGTTGCAACTGATTTCTAGTTTCATGCCATTGTAATCTGAGAAGATGCTTGATATGATTTCAATCTTCTTGAACTTGTAAAGACTTAGTTTGTGTCTTAACATGTGGTCTGTCTTTGAGAATGCCCCATGTGCACTTGAGAAGAATGTGAATTCTGTAGTTTTAAGGTGTAATTTTCTATAGCTATCTATTAAATCCATTTGGTCTAATGCTTCATTTAGAGTCTCTGTTTACTTGATAGAGGATCTATCCAGTGATGTCAGCCGGGTGTTGAAGTCACATGGTATGATTGTATCGCTGTCGATTTTTCCTTTGAAGTCCTCCAGAAGATTTTAATGTATTTTGTTGCTCCTATATTGGGTGCATATATGTTTACAAGGTTATATCTTCCTGCTGGATAGATCCTTACAATATTATGTAGTGACCGTCTTTGTCTCTACTTATGGACTTCATTTTGAAATATACTTTATCAGTTATGAGTATGGCTACCCAAGCTTTTTTTTTCCTTTTTGTTTGCTTAGAAGATTTTTTTCCATCCCTTCACTTTCAACTTATGTGAGTCTTTTGTTGTGAGATGGGTCTCTTATAAACAATATATATATATATATCATGCTTTCTTATCCAATCAGCTACTCTGTGTCTTTTTATTGGAGCATTCAATCCATTTATATTTAAGGTGATTATTGATATGTACTTATTTATTGCCATTTTTGTTTAGTGTGGTTATATTATTCTTCTTCCTATTTCTTCGACTAATTGCAGCAGTCCTTTTAATATTTCTTGCAGGGTGGTTTGGTGCTAATGTATTCCCTTAGCCTTTTTTTTTTTTTTTGTCTGGGAAGCTCTTTATTTTACCTTCTATTTTGAATGATAGCCTTGCTGGATAAAGTAGTCTTGGATTCAGATCCTTGTTTTTCATGACCTTGATTACTTTACTTCATGCCATTCCCTCCTGGCCTATAGTGTTTCTGTTGAGAAGTCAGCTGATAGCCTTATGGAAGTTCCTTTGTAGGTCACCTGTTGCTTATCTCTTGCTGCCTTTGGAATTCTGTTGTCTTTAATTCTTGGCATTTTAATTACTGTGTGTCTTGGTGTGGGCCTGTTTGGATTCTTCTTACTTGGGGCTCTCGGTGCTTCTTGAACTTGAATGCCTCCTTCCTTCATCAAGTTAGGAACGTTTTCTGTCACTATTTTTTCAAATATATTCTCTAACCCTTGCTCATTTTCTTCTTCTTCAGGGACTCCTATGATGCGAATATTATTATGTTTCCAGTTATCCCAAAGTTCTCTTAATCTGTCTTCCTGTTTTTTTGTTTGTTTGTTTGTTTGTTTTTTTTGTTCAGATAGAGCGGGAGGGAGAGAGAGGAAGAGAGAGAGAGAGAAACATCGACGTGAAGGGACACATCGAGTGGCTGCCACCCACACGACCAACCAGGGCCGGGGACAAACTGCAACCGAGGTACGTGCCCTTAGCGGGAACCGAACCCGGGTCTCTCTGTACCGCAGGCCGACGCTCCAACCGCTGAGCCAAACCGGCCAGGGCTGTCTTCCTGTTTTTTAATTAATTTTCCCTTTTGGTTTTCTGATTGATTGATTGATTTGTTTCTACCCTGTCTTCTAATTCACTAATGCGGTACTCAGCTTCCCCTACTCTGCTGTTTAGTCTTTCTAATGTGTTCTTTATTTCTGCTATGTCATTCTTACTTTCTTCTTGGTGGTTTTTAATTTCCTTTTTTTTAAAAAAAATTAATTTACTTATTTTTGTTACAGATGTTTCTCCTTTTTCCCTCACTGACTCCCCCTTCCCCCTCTCTCTCCACCCTGTCCCCAGCTTTGTTGTCCATGTCCATTGCTCATGCATACATGCATATAAGTTCTGTGGTTTATCTCTCCCCCACCAACCCCTTTTCTGGGGATTGTCAGTCTGTACCCCACCTCTATGTCTCTGGGACTACCCTGTTCCTCAGACTGTTATGTTTATTATATTCCACAAATAACTGAGATCATATAATACTTGTCTTTCTCTTTTTGGCTTGTTTCCCTTAGGATAATACTTTCCAGGTCCCTCCATGTTGTCTCAAAGGATAAGAGATCGTTCTTTCTTATAGCTGCATAGTACTCCACTGTGTATATGTACCATTGCTTTTTTATCCATTTGTCTATTGATGGACATTTGGGCTGTTTCCAGATCTTAGCTATTGTAAATAGTGCTGCTACAAACATGGGGGTACATATATTCTTTCTGATTGGTGTTTCAGGCTTCTTAGGGTATATTCCTAGAAGTGGGATCACTGGGTCAAATGGAAGTTCAATTTAAAATTTTTGAGGTAACACCACATTGATTTCCATAGTGGCTGCACCAGTTTGCATTCCCATAAGCAGTGTACTAAAGTCCCCTTTTCTCCACACCCTCATCAACATTTGTTGTTTGATGATTTGTTGATGGCAGCCATTCTGACAGGTGTTAATTTTCAATTGGTTGATTTTCAATGTTTCTATGTCTTTACTCATGATGTTGATGTCCTTACTTATGCTGTTGAGCTTGCTCAAGATCATGGCTCTAAATTCTACCTCTGATAACTTGCTTAACTGCATTTCATTTATCTCATCTTTGGTAGAGGTCTCTTGTTCTTTCATTTGGGATTTGTTTCTTTGTTTCACCATTTTGGCTATCTCAGTGCATTTCGGAGCCTGCCAATTTTTTTTCCTGTCAGTGTTGGTGTTTTGCTGTTTTTAGCTCCCTCTACTGGGTTTGGATGAACATGGGAGCATCCACGTTCAATACCACTGTCAAGTCTTACTTTCCTAGGTAGAGTTGCAAGTCCAGGAATGCTTCAGTTATTCTTTAGCTTTCTGCCTGGAGGCTATTAGTCTCAGCTACTTGAAGAACCCTGGGTTCTCAGTTGAATGAAAAACTCCCCTAGGTGTTCAGTGTAAGAGGATTTCCTCAGGGTGGGGCAGATGCTGGTTGTTAATGAGCCTCAGTTTGCATTTCAATGGCTCACCTGGGTGGGGTTGAATCTTTGAGGGAGGGACCACCACCTCTCAGAGCCTGGGGAGAGGAGTAAGATGGCC
This sequence comes from Molossus molossus, assembly GCF_014108415.1. Taxonomy (NCBI): domain Eukaryota; kingdom Metazoa; phylum Chordata; class Mammalia; order Chiroptera; family Molossidae; genus Molossus; species Molossus molossus. Next base: position 59,887,011 of record NW_023425345.1, on the reverse strand, counting down.
ACCATCCTGCGTGGCTGCAACTCAGCAAACGCTCTGAGTGCCATTCAAATCCCAAGTGTCCGCACACAGTTCCAGTCCAGTTTTCCCTCCCTCTGCTGGAGCCCAGGTGAGTGGCTGTGGCTATTTTAGCGTTCGGTCCTGGCCTTCTGTGCTATGGAGTGGGCGTGGGATTTTAACCTAAAAGGCACTGCTCACAGCTAAGACCACTGCTGTCGGTGGGCACCTAGCCCCCCTCTTGCACCTTTGCAATTCTACTAGGATGGATTCAGTGTCCCTGGTTATATGGTCCTTGCAAGCTGCTTTTCTGTTGCTTTTTCCTGACGATTTGTCTTTATTTTAGTTGTAATTTCAATTTGGTCCTGGGAGATGGTCTGTGGAGCTTTCATTCACACTGCCACCATTTTGGAATCCTCATTACTTTTTTATCCCTTATTTTTATTTTTTGAGTACTCTTATTTTTAGAGAAAACCTTTTTTTTTTTCTAAAATTTAAAAGAACAATAATTTATCCCTGTTAAATTTCATAGAGAGTCATTGGTAAGAATGCTCTAAAGATATTAAATAGTACACTTGGTAATACATTTAAGTGTTTTGTTTTTTTTTTTCTTTAAAGTGTACAACATCATGGTTGAATACATATAAATATATTGTGAAATGATTACTACAGTATAGCTAGTTAACACATCCATTACTTTTTGTTTTGTTTTGTTTTGTTTTTGGTGAAAACATTTAAGATTTACTCTGCCAGTAAATGCAACACAGGATTTTTTAAATGTTAAATTTTTTTAAAGTTTACATTAAATATTATTTTGTATCAGTTTCAGATGTACAACATAGGGGAGAGACAATCATATACTTTACAAACTGTTCTCCCTATTTTTTTCAGTACTCAACTGGCACTATACCTAGTTTTTACAATATTATTGACTATATAACCTATGCTGTAATAATTTTCCATGACTGTTTTGTGACTATGAATCTGTATTCTCAATCCCTTGATCTTTGCACTCAATCTCCCAAAATATCAGTCTGTTCTCTGTATCTATGAGTGTTTTTCTGGTTTTTTTGTTTGTTTGTTTATATTGATTTTTAGATTCTACATATAAGTAAAATCATATGGTATTTATTTTTCTCTGACTGACTTATTTGACTTAGCATAATACCCTCCAGGTCTATCCATGCTGTTGCAAATGCTAAAATTTTATTATTTTTATGGCTGAGTAATAATCCATTATATATATTATCATCACTTTTTAATTCATCCACCTATTGATGGACATTTGGGTTGCTTCCAGAGCTTGCCTATTGTAAATAAGGCTGAAATGGACATAGGGGTGTACATATTCTTTTGAATTTGTGTTTTGCATTGCTTTTCACATATATCCAGAAGTGGAAATATTGGGTCATAAGGCTGTTCCATTTTTAAATTTTTTTTAGGTAACTTTACAGTGCTTTCCACAGTGGCTGCACCAGTCTGCATTCCCATCCAAAGTGCATGAGAGTTCCCTTTTCTCTCTATCCTTGCTAACACTTGTTGTTTGTTGACTTATGATAACCTTTCTGACAGGTATGAGGTGATATTTCATTGTGGTTTTTTAAATTTTATTTATTTATTTTTTTATCCTCACCCGAGGACATTTTTCCATTTTTTGTTCAGGTAGAGTGGGAGGGAGAGAGAGGAACAGAAAGAGAGAGAGAAACATCAATGTGAAAGGGACACATCAAGTGGCTGCCACCCACACAACCAACCAGGGCTGGGGACAAACTGCAACCGAGGTACATGCCCTTAGTGGGAACTGAACCCGGGTCTCTCTGGACCTCAGGCCGATGCTCTAACCGCTGAGCCAAACCCACCAGGGCTCATTGTGGTTTTAATTTGCATTTCTCTGATTAACAATGTTGAGCATCTTTTTATATGTCTATTGATCATCTGCATATCCGCTTTAGAGAAGTGTCTGTTCAGATCATTTGCCCATTTTATAACTAGATTGTTTGAATTTTTGGTGTTGAGTTGTATGAGATTTCTATAAATTTTGGATATTGATTGACCTCTTATCATATGTATCATTGGTGAATATGTTTTCCCATTAAGTGAATTGTTTTTTCATTTTGTTGATGTTTTCCTTCACTATGCAAAAACATTTTAGTGTGATATAGTCCCATTTGTTTATTTTTTCTTTTGTTTCTCTTGCCTAAGGAGATACAAGAGAAAAAAAATAATAGTAAGAGAAATGTCTGAGATTATACTGCCTATGTTTTCTTCTGAGTTTTATGGTTTCGAGTCTTATATTTAAATTCCTGGCACATAGTAAGTGATAAATAAATCTTTTCAGTCTTCTTTTTCTGCACTCCTGTAGTTTAGATCTCACTTTAGAGAAAAGTACCAAAGATAAACAAAACACTGCATAATTTTGTCATTCAGATTACTGTACTTAATAAGAAAGATTTAAATCTTATCCTCAATATTTTCTTTTACTGGATAAGACATGTATTTTGGATACTTGACATGTAAGAAGGCTAACCCTTGAAAAACTTTTTGGATGAAAGCCATTTCCAACCATTCTTTCTGTGTAGTCTTTTGATCCTGCCCCTCAGGGCAAGAATCCTTAGGCCTACATTAGAAATTGCTCTCAGTCTAGCAAGGAGAGTGGAGGTAGATAAGGAAAAGTGAGCAAGAGATTTACCAGCCAAAGTACAGAAAATGTACATGAAGTTGATCCTTACCCAGCACCAATACCCCAGAAGAGTATCCAACTCTTAAAAACACTTTCTCTTATCTTTCAAATTAAACAGCATACTAATGGGTTTCAGGAGAGTGACTTGAGCAGGGTGCTGACTATGTTTTATCCTTAGTCTGTATAATGCCTTTAATCTCAAACAACTACATGTATCCCAGAGTCTTTATTTAATGAACAGATCTATTGACCGCCAGTTCCATGCCCGCCACTTGTCCAAGTCCGGGAACACTCTTTTGGTGTAATGATTATATAGAGATTAGTACAGAAATGAGAGCATGCAAGACAGCTATTTGCCTGAACTATGAGTGGAAGAAAAGAGTTTTCCTGAGCATGAGAGTTCTAGCTGAGTCCTGAAGAGCAAATTGGGGTGATTTAGGTAGAGAAATGAGAGAAGTACATTCCAGGCTAGGAAGAGTATTGTTGTGCAGTAAACTAGAGTTCAGTATAGTTGGTGTATAGAAAGTACAGGTGATAGGAAGTAATAAAGATGAGGATGAAGAAGTGTGTGGAAGGAGCAGAACACTTCCACCAAAAGAAAAAAAAAATCTGTTTCTATTTATTGGCTACAAATCCTTATAGCTTAATTAAAGAACGAGATATTTTCTACTCTACCTTTCCCATCCTGTGGAATTATTTATTGATATAAAAAAATGATGAAAATTGCCAAACTGTGTATTATGCATTTATATGTTGTGAAAAGTATATAATTCCCCCAGAAAAATAAAATATATGTATTTGATGTGCAGAGGTGCATGCTACCATTTTTAAACAAAAAAAAAAATATGAATTTTCTTATTTTAAAAGTAACATCAGGCTGAACCTGATGTTAAGAAGAGAGTATATAATTCAACTTTTTAAGATGCATTAATACCTCCAAGCCCCTGGAGTATTTTATTTTTCTAAGCTGGAAGTTGGTAATTTATTAAATATCCAAAGTACATCTATAATAAATAAGCTTAAGTTAAACACCTTTGATGATTTTATGCATATAAAAGGTAATAACCTTAACTATCAAATCCAACATTTAATTAAAAAAAAAATCCTGGGGTTTATTTTCATTTGGTAGTATATTGTTCATGAATTTTTAAGTTTTAATATAGTTTACATAATTTTAAATAGCGCGTGTGTGTGTGTGTGTGTGTGTGTTTTCACTATGTGTTTAAGAAATACAAAGAATTTCAATGTGGCCCCTCAGGATGTCAGCTTCAAGAATGTTCTGTTTAATGGAACTCCAACATGAATCTTCATGCTACAAGAGCACTCTGTAAGTACAAGATTAACCTACTATTAATCTTGCCTTTGTCTTGGCAAAATATCTTTGCTATTTTGTTTTATCCCTTCTTGAATTAGGATTTCTGCCTTGTTATGGATATACTTCTATTGGACTCAATGCCAAATGTAACTCAAACTAATAGCAACCTTCACTCTTTTTATCAACTATTATTTTCAATAGTAAACAAGAATGTAAATGTTCTCTGAAATTCTTAAATTTAGCCCAACCTGGGCCTGAACCGGCAAACCCATTTCCATAGAAATTTACCCAAAGTGCACCACTTGTACAGAGTTAGGGATTTGCCCTGACTAATGTTTAATAAATAAGAATGATTTTGCATTATGAAAGTCATTATGATTAAATAAATTCTATAATGATAATATTCTATATTTCATTTGCATTTTAATTATTTTTAATTACAGTTGAAATACAGTATCATATTAGTTTTAGGTGTATACCTTCAATGATTAGATGTTATATAACTTAGTGACCATTCTGATAAATCTCATACCCATCTGTTACCATACATAATTATTAGAATATTATTGACTATATTCTCTATGCTGTACTTCACATCCCAGTGACTATTCTGTAATGGCCAATTTTTACTTCTTTTTTTAATTTTTTATCCTCACCCGAGGACATTTTTTCCATTTTTTGTTCAGATAGAGTGGGAGGGAGAGCAAGGAAGAGAGAGAGAGAGAGAAACATCGACGTGAAAGGGACACCATCGAGTGGTTGCCACCCGCACAACCCAACCAGGGCTGGGAACAAACTGCAACAGAGGCACGTGCCCATAGCAGGAACTGAACCCGGGTCTCTCTGGACCACAGGTCCAAGCTCTAACTGCTGAGTAAACTGGCCAGGGCCAATTTTTACTTCTTAATTCCTTCAACTTTATGTTTGTTCTCCCAGACACATTCCATCTGGCAACTGGCAAAATATTCTCTGTATCTATAATCTGTCTTGGTTCTGCTTGTTTATTTTTTAGATTCAGTTGTTGATAGATTTGTATTTATTGTCATTTCATTGTTTATATTTTTTATCTGTATTTTCTTTATCTTAAGAAAGACACTTTAACATTTCATGTAATACTGGTTTGGTGGTGATGAACTCTTTTAGCTTTTTCTTGTCTGAGAAGCTCTTTTTATGTCCTTTGATTCTCAGTGATAGTTTTTTGGGGTAGAATAATCTTGATTGTAGGTCCTTACTTTTCTTCACTTTGAATATTTCTTGCCAATCCCTTCTGGCCTGCAAAATTTCTGTTGAGAAATCTATTGACAGTCTTCAGGGAGCTCCCTTGTAGATAACTAACTGCTTTTCTCTTGTTGCTTTTAAGATATCTTTTTGTCTTTAACATTTTGCATTTAATTATGATGTGTCTTTGTGTGGCCCTCTTTAGGTCCATCTTATTTGGCAGTCTCTGTACTTCTTGGACTTGTATATCTATTTTGTTCACCAGGTTAGGAAATTTTTCTGTCATTGTTTTTTTCAAATAGGTTTTTGATTTCTTGCTGTCTCTCTCTCTCTCTCTTTCTCTTTCTCTCTCTCTCTTCTGGCATCCCTATGATGCAAATGTTGATATGCTTTAAGTTGTCCCAGAGGCTCCTTACACTATCTTTATTTTTTTGGATTCTTTTTTCTTTTTCTAATTTGGATTTTTTGTTTTTGTTTGTTTTGTTTTTTGCTTTCTTATATTCCAAATCTCTGATTTGATCCTTGGCTTCATCTACTCAACTGTTGATTCCCTGTAAATTATTTATTTCAGGAGTGTATCCTTCATCTTTGACTAGTTCTCTTTTATGGTTTCTATATCCTTTGTCATGCTGTTGAAGTTCTCACTAAATTCCTTAAGTATCCATATATCCATTGTTTTGAACTCTACATCTGGTATTTTGTTTCCCTCTATTTCATTGAGCTCTTTTTCTGGAGCTTTCTCCTGTTCCTTCATTTGGGACCTGTTTCTTTATCTCTATATTTTGTCTGCTTCCCTGTGTTTATTTCTATGTATTAGGTAGAGCTGCTATATCTCTCAGACTTGGTAGAGTGGCCTTGTGTAGTAGGTGTTCTGTGGGATCTAGTGATACCGCTTTTCCAGTCACCCAAGCTGGGCACTCCAGGTGTACCCCTGTGTGGGCAGTGTGTGCTGTCCTGTTGTAGTTGAGCTTTGATTGCTGTTGGTATCACTGGAAGGAAATTATTCCCAAGGCCATTGGCTGTGAGGACAAACTGTAACTACAGTGGAGGATATGCTGGGAAGAAGTGAACCTTACAGAGAAGGACTTGCTTCAGTGGGGTGTTGGTGCTCATCAAATCTTCCTTTTGAGTGTGTTGCTCATAAAGGAGATAGGGTAGTAATCCAGCATGGTCTGAAGCTGTTCTTAATTATTTACTTTAAATTGGTGACTAGTTTCTTTGTTGCTACATGGATTTTGCCTTGTAGGACTATCAATGAGTATCTGTCTGATTAGTATGTATGACCTAAAGTGCTTACTCTTTCAGAAATGCACAGGGAACTGTGAGCTTTGCTTCTTCGTGTTCATGGCTCACATATAATATATGCTGAGCAGAACATTTTTATTGATAGGGAAAATTTTTCCAAACTTTAATGATAAGCACAGATTTTGTGCCATGTTTCTAAGTATTTATCAACTATAGAAGACAGGCATATAAACATATAATTCAAATAAAATGTGATAAATGTTGTAACAGTGGAAGGTAGACATGCTAAATGGCAGCTTAGAGAATGGAGTATCTTCCTGAACTGGAGCTGCAATGAAACTTGGCTGGTCTCTAGAGATGAACAATATTGATCAGAGAAAGAGTTTGTGAAGGAGCATTCTGGGCTTATGTAACACGTAAAGTGTGGTGACTCAGAAGAGTCTAAATTGGGAAACAGTTATTTGCTGTGCTTAAATATAAAGATGGTGTGGTGTGCGGAGATTGGAGAGAGGTGAGAAAAAGAACTGGGAATCATTTTCAATTATAAAGGGCCTCAAAGCCTACTAAGGGTTATCATTTATATTTTTAATGAATGCAAGGACAAGCTATTAAAAATTTTAAAACATTTTTGAAAAGTTCCATAATGATAAATGTGTTTGACAAAGTTCAGTCTGATGACAATGAGGAATATTATCAAAATAAAAAGAAACTGGAGTTAGAGAGATCAGTTGAGTCTATTTTTGTAAGCCATGTTGATAAACTTAAAGGCCTCTCCTAGGCAGTGAAAGTGAAAATTAAAGATTATATCTAGTGTTCTAACTGGTCTTCTAATCTTACATTTTTATTTTCTTTAATCCATCTGGCAGTTACTAATTTTACTTTTCCTAAGCAGAACTAGAATCTTCTCATAGCCATGTACAAAAGCATTAATTGATGTTCAATTACTTATGAAGTTTGGTCTTTGCCTTCATAACAAGTCTTATAACCTAGCTTTCATTTTATTATTTTTACTTTTTGTTTCTTTCTTTCACAATCAGAAATCTAGTCAAGCCAGTTCTTTTTCTGTACCCCAAAAATTTGTTCACATAAACTTCAGCAAGTTATTTGGTTTTCATTACCTCATGTTTACAGGTTAAATAGACATACCTATAGCACTGTTATAAAAATTAAATTAGATAATCACTTGTTTACATCATGAGAATACTTATCTAATACAATACAGAAGATGTTTTTTATGAGATCTTGAAGTGAGCACTGCTAAAGTCTAAGAGATTGTATTTTATTTTCTAAGAGAGTACAGCAGAATTAATAAATGATCATTTTGAACTAGTTGATTTTCTTACATGCTAACACCATGTACAACTTAAATGAGTAGAAGGTCTACTAATTATCAGTTTTGATTGAGTTGATTTTCCGATAAATTATGCATAAAGACCTAATTTTTTAACCCTTGAGGAAAAGCACCCTGTACTGCTGAAGGAGGAAAATGAAGTGTGTGAGTTTCTAGTTCCGGTTAGTAGATGAGGTTGGATACTCATGTGGTACAAGAGAAAGAAGAAACAAGGATCAGGATATGGCATGGTTTACAGGGAAAACACTCAATGCATACAGCTGCAAATTGAGAATTCAGGGGTAGTGAATCATATGTTATACCTAGTTAGTCCATTAAATAAATATTTCTGCTGGAAACCAGAGAGAATGCTTAAGGCAAACTATTCCATGGATGAAAGTTAAGGGTATTAATTGAACTTGAACACCATACTGGGACAAGAAAGTCTCTCTGAAGTAGAATCTACTCAGCATTTCTATTAGTTTTTTAGGGCTCTTGTAGCAAAGTACCACTTAGTGGGTAGTTTAAAACAACAGAAATTTACTATCTCACAGTTCTTGAGCTCAAAAGCCCAAAATCAAAGTGTAGGCAGGACTTTGCTCCCTTCAAATCTGATAGGGAAGAATCCTTCCTTGCATCCTCCAGTTTCTTATCACCCCAAGTGTTCTTTAGCTTGTGGAGGTGTCACTCTGTCTGCTTCTGTGTCCACATGGCATTCTCTTGGTGTGTTAGTCTTTTTATTTTCCCTGTTCATAGGCCAGTCATTTTGGAATAAGAACCCACTCCACTTCAATATGACCTTGTCTTAACTAATTATATCTGCAATGACACGATTTCCTAATAAGGTCACATACCAAGGCATTAGGGGTTAAAATAACATATCTTTCAAAAATTATGATTCAACCCGTAACAGGGTTCAATCATATAATTTAATTTATAAATAATACCTGTGTTTTAATTAAATATCTTAACTTCTTTCTTAGGATGTTATTCCTTAATAATTCCAGGAGAGTCTTATTTCATTAAAGATCTCTTTATGATGGGAGTCCAAAAGTATTACTTCATCTAGGTCTGTTCTGGTAAAGTGAATCCCTCTGATGTGAAGATTGACCTACATAATAGCCTATTAGTTTTCTTTCTTTAAAACTTTGAACTCCCATGATGAAGGTAAAGGATCATAAAGATATTTTTAAAGTGTTGGTGTCAGAAATGGGTTAATTAATGCAATGAAATGGATGATCAGTTTACAGCGTTTCAAAACACTGAAATTCCAGATCACCATCTAAGAAATGTAAATAAACACATATGGACCTAAGCCTATCATTTTTGGCTAATAAAATTTTGGTTAGTGAAATTTACAATTCTTGAAAGACTACCTTCAAACAGCTGTATTATAGTAAATTGGTTAAGTGCATTAATGATTGCTAAATGACTATTGTTTATGAATCAAATATCTATTTTTAAAATCTAAAGAAGAGATAATTATTGTAATTAATTCACTAACACCAAGTCAATGAGGATATCTCATTGTTTAATCAATAAAATTAGATGATTTTCATATGAACAGACACATTTTTAAGAATTGAGGTGAAACCTCCTGAAATGCAATAGTCGCTATTACTTGGACCAGTATTTTAAAATATAAATGCTGGATTTTCTAATCTTAATAAATAAAGATGTATTTATTGCAGCCATTATTTATGACATTTTGTTTTGATCTGACCTCTGATAGACTCCGTTTTACACCTTGCTAACTAATGCAGCATTCATCTGAACCTATCAAGTTTTCCTTCAGAAAATTCAATATGAAAAGACACTAGTGATTTTGTAGATATATAACCTAGAGTGTGGTAGAGTTAAACAAGAAGCAAGCTACTGCTGAAAAATAACATTGAATCTTGTTTTAAAGAAAATTACATCATTTCAAAACAATAGTGGAAATAATTTAATTTTGATTTATTATATGATTAAGAAAAATGTGTTAGTAAAAATATGTAGTCTACTACCCATTTATTCTTCTCCTTGTCTCTATAACACATAAAACCATTGCCACATGGTAGAGACTCAAAAAGACTTTGTTAATTGAATTAAATATCAATCAATATTACTGTTTTAACTGAGTGTAACAATTACTAGAAATTTGGGAACATATTTTATTTCTAAGATAATTAAATAAAATTAGTTTCTAAGGTGTTTTTTTTGTTGACTACTTACTTTCATAAAATATATTGCATTTATATAAAGAACAGATTACTAGTAAAGTAAAAATTTCTGCCGGTTATTGCATAAATTAATCAGATTTTACTCTTCCCCATAGAACACTTTTTGTTAATGATTAGCATCTGATGGGTAATAAATACAAATTCATAAACCAGTTATCAAAACATGTAATATAAAAAGTTTATAAAAGCTCTAGTGGGAAATCAATAAGGTGTCAGCATATTAAATTTAATTTAGAGTAAACATTAAACTATGCTTATTGAGAGTCAATAAATATTTTACTTCCATAGAAATAAACAAAAAGTTTAGGAACTTTCAAAAAAACAGTTAAGAAAAAAACATAAACAATTTCAGAAATCAACGTTTACTCGAAGAAGGGGGTAAAATAAACAACATGATTCTAAGCAAATGGGTATTCTGAATAGAAGCTGTAATGACATACACCACTTTTTATATTACATTTTACTATTAAATTTAACTTTTTAATTATATAATACTTAATATAACTAAAGTAAGTTTTCTATGGAAAATGCATTTGCTTCTTTCAATGAATTTCAAATAAAACTATTGTTCAGCTATTTAATTTCACTTATAAGTGTGCAATTATCTAATTTTAATGATCTAAAATTGAACTATTATAAGAAAGAAAAATAAATATAATATTCCAGTTTTGTGACTTTTGATTCAATATTCCTTTGATGTTCTAGACAGAATCAGCCTTGCCAACACTTGCATGATGTATTAGACATTGGAAACGAGCAATTTATTGGCTGGTAGGGAGACCCCTGAACCCTAAACAGAAGAAGAAAGTATTATAATACTTAAAAAGTGAGTCCAGGTGTTTCATCCCAACCCCACTTTCACATCGTTTAAAATACTGAATTAGTTCTCATTAAAAGTACTTTGAACAGAGAATGAATCAAACGCTCTTCATCTTTTCTCCACAATTCAACCATTAATTATTAATTTTTGAAATGCCAAAAGATGTTATAAAATTAAATATAATAAAAGGTAAGGATTATATAATCACTCTCATCTAGCCAGAGACTGGCCTGGCTTTTCAAAGATAAGAAATTCTATTATGCATTGTGAGAGGAGGGCACCAAAGGTCCCCAAACTTGAAATATATTGCTATGAGTTTACCAGAGATTACCACTTATATTCGCTCACTCCTTGATTAAAGCACAACAATTTTGTTGATAAGATATCATAAAAAAAGCAATGTCAGGCATAGAAAGTGTTCCCCTTCTCATCATTTTATGTAACATGGTCTCTGCCTTCACACAAAATTTTTCCAGATGCCCACATCATCAAGTATATTTAAAGGCCATCCAATAATAAGTGAAGATTTATTGTTTATATTACAGGAAAATCTTAAACAGCTTTCTGCATATTGCTAATAATATATTTGTATATGCCTCATATGTGAGGCAAATCCACTTTTCAGCTCACACACAGAATGATATTTTGTTATTTATAAATAGATTTATTTTAATATATATTGTCTGCCTAATATTTGTGGAACACCACTGAATTTAATACATGAAAATTAAAACATACCTTGCCTTAAGGATCTTCTAGTCCAATAATTCTGACCTAATGACTGTTATAGATTCAGATTATTGCAATAGTTGATATTTAACCATATCTTTATTATGGCATTAAAAAATAAGAGTAAGATTTGTGTTGCTGTGGAGAAGCTAAAAGAGAGAAAATATTACAGTCTTTTTATAAACTTGTCTACTTATATATTTACAGAGGAGAAGGTTGAGCTCTTTCTACTATATTAAACTTTCATGCACTTCTAATCTAAACATTAGTTTATAATAGATAGTACCATAAGAAAAAAAGAAAAAGTAAAAAATATATATATTAAAAGCAGCAAAGTAAAATAACATTATCTTCAAAGCATAACAGCATGATTTAAAGTTGACCACACAATTTAGCAAGGTTGCAGAATACAAGTTAACTAGCCAAAAAGGGGAAACAATCCAAATGTTCATCTAATAGAAAATGGATAAGTAAAATATATATGTCTATATAATGGAAATGGACTTATTTTTAAAAAATGAACTAGTGATACATAAACAACAGAGAAGAATCCCCAAATAATTATGATGAGTGAAATAATCCAGACAAAAAGATTAGAGATAGTATAATTTCATTAGTATATATTTCTAGAAAATGCAAACCAATATATAGTGACAAGAACTAGATTGGTCTCACCTTGGAATGAGCGGCTGGGATATAAAAGAGCAGGAGAGAAGATTGAGCCAAGTGTTGGGGCTGATGAATTTATTCACTACCTGGATTGTAGTAAACAAATTCATAAAGTTTCCAGGATGTGTACAGATGCCAAACTTAAAAAATGTAGTTTATTGTATATTATTTATCAATAAAATCATATAAAATATTTGTTTTAAAGAAAAGGTTGAGATCATTGCAAAACATTTTCAGCCCATAGGGAAAAACAAAAATGGTAAAAGGGAATAAATTTGCTTCTGTTCTAATGAAATAAACGTAAATACAAGGAGCTAAATGATGTCCTCTTGGGAAGTGCTGCGAGAGCACTGTGAGTGAGTGTGGATCCCAAAGGAGGAAACCCTGCCTGGGAGAGTTAAGGAAGGAATTACCTGATTTAACTGGAAATTAGTTATTATTTTAGTTTCCCTTCCTTAAATACCATTGTAATCCTAAAATGGCAAGTTGAGGAGAGAAGACAGACATAAAACGTTCAGAATGTATTGAATTCTTTGGCGATGGTCTTTAGGGAGGTTAGTTCTGCTCCTAGGGATAGTGTTTGGAATGTAATGAGGCCCAGGAGTTTCGGTTTTGACAACGGCCCTGTTCACATATAGTAGGCAGGACTAGAGTTGCCAAATGTCTTGCAGTCCAGGATAGTAAAAATATTTATCTATCTACTGTTAGGTGATCACAAACAATATACTTTTTTCTTATCTTCTACATTCCTAATTTATTTAATATCTTACCTCATAGAATTGCTTTGAAAATTAAATGAAACGATTTGTTAAGATTTTAGCAAAAGGTCAGAAACATTGTTCACTAAATTTGGGCTATTAGTACCTATCATGCAAAATTAGGCTTACAAAGAAAAAAAAACACATAAAAGGTAAAATGATAAGCAATTTCCACTAGTAACCACCTCTGGCCTATAAGATGGTATGTAATTTTAGACTTTAAAGTAACTATAACTTTGAAAAACTCATTTCTTTTACTTAAGCACATCTGAGGAAAAATAAACAACCTAGGATCATGCAAACAAAAAAAAAGTTATTTCACAAATGGGGATGAATTAGAATTTCCCCATCTTCACAACAGTAATTTAAGGCAAATCTACTCTTAGTGATCTATTTAAACATGGGGAATAAAAGTTTTTATTGAATATTCTATGCTGACATATGCATGAATGATTAAAGCAAGAGGGAGTTATGGTTCATTTGCAATATTATAAAGTTATCAAATAAAATCATTTACATTTGCAAATTTATATTTTATATTAGTTTTATGCTATAGAATAATAAAGATGATTTTGGTTAACTTTGAGATGATTTCTTATATTAAGAAAGTTATATAAAATATATAGAATGATTCAAATCTAGCAATAGTGTTGAAAAAGAAAATCCATAAGACATGAGCATCATATGTGAAAGTATGAGCCATTGATATCATAATTTAGGAAGCAAATCACAAATTTTGTTTTCAATGTTGTTAGGTTAGGTTAACCTGTCTGCCAGTTGAAACCCAATACAATCTAAATAATATAGCTAAGGGCCTCGGTTTTCTAGGATTCTCTAGAATTTAAAGATAGTAGCTATGCTGTTGAATTAGACTGCATATATTACCATATGCTCATGCAATTCTATGAATAAGTATCTAAGCACTGCCATAGGGTTTGTGCCTAATAGGCACAATATGAATTCAAGTTATAACGTTTATTTGAAAATAACTAAAGGACACTGCAGAATAAAGAACTGTGTGTAATTTGAAAATAGAGCAAGGCTTGTCAGAGTGTAGAAATAGTTTAAAGAAGAGACTTTAAACTCTAGGGTAAAAGACAAACATCTGTGTAGTACAGGAATGAGCATGGAAAATGGACACACTTTTTCTTAAATTCTTCATTTCCAATATGGCAAAATGCATTAATTAATGTCTTTTTCTCCAGTTTATATCTGCAAACATAGAAAGCTTATAAGTTTAAATAAATAATTAAATAGACATCCTTTCTAGAGAATAGTCCATTTATTTTGAGTAATTTTTTTTTGGACAACTTAATCACATTATAGTGACTGCTGTACAATCTTTCAATTGAATTAGTTTAAGGGCTACCCACCATTGCATCATGATAATTTAGGCCTTTAACCACAACTTAGGTGAATACTTGATCAAATTTAATATAGATTTAATAATTGAATTGAATTATTAAAAAACAGTAAGCTTAGCCCTGGCCAGTTTGGTTCAGCGGTTAGAGTGTCGGCCTGCAGTCCAGAGAGACCCGGGTTCAGTTCCCACTAAGGGCGCGTACCTCGGTTGCAGTTTGTCCCTGGCCCCGGTTGGTTGTGCAGGTGGTAGCCACTCGATGTGTCCCTTTCATGTCAATGTCTCTCTCTCTCTCTCTCTCCTTCTCTCTCCCTCACACTCTATCTGAACACAAAATGGAAAAAACTGTCCTCGGGTGAGGATACAAAAAAAAACAAAAAAAAATTAGTTCATTTTAATTGACCACAAACTATAAATTCAGAATACATCTCAACATATGGAGGACTCTGATACAGGTATTCTATAAGTTACATATTACAACGTTTTATAAGTACAATAAAAATTAGAATTTGTGATTGTTAAAATTGTATATTTAAGTAAAAGAAAAGTAAAACAAAAAAATAGACTACTAGAGAATACAAGAGTAAAAAGTATTGATCATTCTAGCCACAGATGAGAGTTACTTGAAGGTTCATTAAAATATATATTTCCTACCATTGTATATAATTTTTTTAAGTCCATAATAAGAACTTTAAAAGATAATTGATGGGCTTAAATAAGACAAGTAATATACTTGAACAAGCTTTTAAATGTAAAGGTGTTTATAGTTAAATTACCATAATAAAGTTACTAGACTGTATACTCTAGTTTTTTCTCTGCAGTATAAGGTATTTGCCTCCATACTTTAAGTGCTATTCTGGTATAGTTAAATACTTTCTGTTTTAAATAACATGTATGCCTTCAAATTACATTTCTAAAGAATAAAAATGTCATTAATTCTTGATATACTATACAGGAAAATTGAAAGCACTTGTCATACTTTTCTTTATTCTCAAATAATACTTTTCTAAATTGTCTCACACATTTGGGCTAGGGAACAAAAAAAAAAAACATTAAATGAATTTAAGTCTACTTTAACGCAGTCTCATTTTTTCCTAAAGAAATTTTTTTACTAATTAATTGTTTTTCTATAATTAAATATCATTATTCTACAAATAATAGGCAGTTTTATCCTGAGTGTATGTTGTCAATTTAAACTGTTGGATTCATGTATGCTTTCATACATACATTGACATTATCAAAAATCACTTTGGCTAATTTGACAATGCTCCTTGAGAATTACTAAATTTTGTCTAATACTAATACTATAAAAATTTAGATAATTTTTTATATCCTAACTCCAACTTTGCTATTTGATTCTTTGTTGCCTCCATAACATTAACTAGATCACGGTCTATAGGACCCATGAAATATGCATAAGTTACCATGGCATATTTTGGAAAAGAAAACAATAAGAAGACTTAAGATAGCTATACATACTTATCTTGGATACTTAATTTCAAAATGTGATAAAGTATCTTGTAAAATATCTCTTAAAAAACAGAGATATAAAAGTAGATTAGTTAAGCACAGCTATAAAGTCTTAAAATATTTGTTTAAAAAAAAGGTTTAGTAATCAGGTGCATAGTTGAGAAAACATAATAGTTTTTCTATACCAAAACCTAAGAGATAAAAATTTTACACTTTTATTAATATTTGTTTTTTAAATGTAAAAAATGTGATACATATTGAAATCATTTTTTTAAAAATTGCCAGATTTGATTTTTAATGATGTTAATTATAGTTATGATCTTAAAGCACAGATGTTGATCATTTTTCTTTTCAAGAGAAAAAAATAGGACAATATTTTCTGTTGTAGAAACAGAACTGGCCAAATAATTTTTTGAAGTCTTAAGCTCTTCATCTAACAAATTTTGGGTCATCACTGTTAACCTCTTTAAAAGAAATCATTTGTATTTTTGCAACCACCATTAAATACAATTTACCTTATATTGATTTTCATAGACTATCAAAACTATATAAAACTTTTCTGTATAGCATGATTCCATCTCATAACTTTTAAAACTTTACTATTCAATCTAAATTTCACTGATACAAATTAAATCTTCTTGTTCAAATTCCACTGGAAAATAGCAGAGCATAGTACACATAGTTCTAGAAATATATGACATGTGGAGCAGAGACAAATGAGAAAATTTAGGTGCAGCTTATTGACATTTACCTCTCAATAAAAATAATGTGCCAATTGAATATTACAGCATCTTAGGAAACCATGGCCAAAGGAATAAAAAAGATGCTGAAGTAAAGCTTCTCATACAACAGTGTTGGTTGACCAATTGATATTGTAATTTGTCAAGAGGTTCATGTAAGAGTATATATCAACTGTATAAATAAATATTCCAGTCTGTATATCTAGTTTATCTTTTTTTTTTTTTTTTGTAAGAACACATGCATGACTTATTCTTTAATTTATTCTTTTGCTCAACAAATATTCACTGAGCGTATAGTCTGCCTGGGCCCTTGGGGTAGAAGCACTGAAAAGTAAGCTTGGAAAGTTGATGAGAAGAGCCTGCGTCTGACACAGTACCTGGAAACGCGCAGGCCTCAGACAATGTCTCTTAAAAGCAATCAGTCCACTCCAATGAAGGTGCTATAAACAAAACATGAATGGTCAGAAACTCTTTCTTGGCTGTTCGTGTCAGTGCTTGTGAGTGGTGTCAAGGTGGAGATAGCAGTTGGGCTGGCTTTGAAGGACAGGGGTGAATATCACCTGTCAGGTGAAGTGGCAGGATTGTCACCTGTGAAGAGTAGCTCCTCAGGAAACGTCACAACAATTTTTTTCTGATAGAATCCAAGCAGCTTTTTCTTTTATTTTCCAACTATATTACTTCAAGAAAGTAAGAGCCTCACCAGTATAAATAAACATTTTAGCTGTAAGAGTAGGCATATTTTTTTACTAAAATCATGATATACTATCTTACTTTAGTTAATAGTGATCTACTGATAAAACTAGAAGAAATTTAAACCAGCACTAATGATGGCCAATCTCATTGAACTGTCCAGATAAAAAGTGATAGCTATTCCTTCTTAGCTACTTAACATATTCCTGAGAAAAGTGGGCTCTGTCCAGAGAAATAAGACTAAATTATATGGCTAAGCAGGTACTGAGGTTAACCCACATATAATCTTTAGATTGAAACAAGTTATAAATGTAGTAGATGTACAAATGAAAAACATCTGAATTAGAGAGTTGTAGAAAAAAGTAGGAAAGTCTTGTAAAATTACAGATATCTAATGTTTCTAGAATCTGGTAAGTGTAATGACTAGGTAAAGGGAACCACATTCTTCTCTGTGTATTGGTTGATACATCGGGCCCCAGTGTATTTGGACACTTTAATTGTCAAATCATTATGATGTCATAAAAAGTTCTTTCTTTTGGGATTAATTTGTTTAATGACTCATGATAACAACAACTTTTAAAAAAATTTGATTAGACTAATAAATGAACACAACAACAACACAAAATCTATAGGATGCAGTGAAAGCACTCCTGAGAAGGAAGGTCACAGCACTACAGGACTACCTCAAGAAACAAGAAAAAATTTAATTGAATTTCTAACCCTACAACTTAAAGAACTAGAAAGTAAATAAAGAGAAAAACCCAGAGAAAGTAAAAGAAAAGAAATAGTAATGGTCAAAGAAGAAATAAATGACATAGAAACTAAAAAAGCAATTTAAAAGATTAATGAAATAAAGAACTGGTTCTTTGAAAAGATTAACAAGATTGATGGACCCTTAGCCAGACTCACCAAGAAACAAAAGAGAGGACCTAAATAAACAAAATCAGAAATAAAAGAAAAGTAACAACTGACATCTCAGAAATACTAAGGATTATTAAAATAAACTACGAACAATTATACACCAATCAACTGGACATTCTAGGTGAAATGGACAAATTTCTAGAAACACACAGTCTCCCAAAACAGTACTGGGAAGAGATAGAAAACTTGAACAGACCCATAACAACTAAGGAAATTAAAGATTTAATCAAGAAACTCCCAGCAAACAAAAGTCCAGGCCTGGATGGCTTCACGGGAAGTTTTACCGAACATTTAAAGAAGATTTAATAACAATTCTCCTCAAACGATTCCAAAAAATCCAAGAAGACAGAAGAGTTCCAAACTCATTTTATAAGGCCAGCATAATTCTAATTCCAAAACCAGATAAAGACACTACAAAGAAAGAAAACTACAGGCCAATATCTATGATGAACACAAATGCCAAAATCCTTAGCAAATCAGATACTGCAATACATCAAAAAAATTATTCATTATGACCACGTGGGATTCATCCTAGGGATACAAGGATGATACAATATTCGCAAATCAATAAATGTGATCCAATACATAAACAAAATGAAAGATAAAAATCATATGATCATTTAAATAAATGCTGAGAAAGCATTTGACAAAATCCAGCACCCATTTCCAATAAAAACACTCAGCAATGTGGGAATAGAGGGATCATATCTTGACATAATAAAAGCCATATATGATAAAGCTACAGCCAACATTATACTCAATGGGCAAACAACACAAGCATTTTCCTTAAAAACTGGAATAAGACAGGGATGCCCACTTTCTCCATTCTTACTTAACATAGTACTGGGAGTATTAGCCACAGCAATTAGACATGAAGAAAACATAAAAAGAATCCAAATTGGAAAGAAGGAAGTGAAACTGTCATTATTTGTAGATAACATAATACAGTATATAGAAATCCCTAAAGACTCCATCAAAATCTACTAGATTTAATGAATGAATTTGGCAAAGTAGTAGGATAAAAAATTAACTTCAAGAAATCGATGGCATTCTTATACACCCACAATGAACTCATAGGAAGAGAAACTAAAAAAACAATCCTGTTTACTACTGTGGCAAACAAAAACAAAAAAAATTAAGATACTTAGGAATGAACTTAACCAAAGAAGTAAAGAACCTATTTGCAGAAAACTACAGGACATTGAAAAAAGAAACAGAGGAAGATATAAAAAAGTAGAAGCAAATACCTTGTTCATGGATTAGAAGAATTAACATCATTAAAATGTCCATACCACCCAAAGCAATCTGTAGATTTAATGCACTCTCCATCAAAATAATAATGACATATTTCACAGAACTAGAACAAACACTCCAAAAGTTTATATGGAAACAAAAAGACCCTGAATAACCACAGCAATCTTGAAAAGAAGAACAAAGTATGAGAGATCACAATACCAGAAATCAGGTTATACTACAAAATCACTGTAATCATAACAGCCTGGTACTGGCACAAGAACAGGTATATAGATCAATGGAACAGAACAAAGAACCCAGAAATTGACCAAAGACATTATGCTCAATTAATATTTGACAAAGTTGGCAAGAGCAAACAGTGGAGTCAAGACAGCCTCTTCAATAAATGGTGTTGGGAAAATTGGACAACTATATACAAAACAATGAAGCTAGATCACCAACTTATACCATACACAAGAATGAACTCAAAATGGATAAAAAACTTAAATTTGACTTGTGAACCCACAAAAATTCTAGAAGACGATGTTGGCAACAAAATTTCAAACATCACACACTGCAGAATTTTCAATGATACAACGCCTAACACAAGAGAAGCAAAGAAAAAAATGAAGACATAGGACTATATCAAACTAAAAATCTTCTACACAACAAAAGAAACAACCATTAAAATGAAAGGGAACCCATTATATGGGAGAGCATAATTGCCAATGATACATCAGATAAGGGGTTAATTTCCAAAATATATAGAGTACTCATACAAGTCAACATAAGGAAGACAAAGAGCCCAATTAAAAAATGGGCAGAGAACCTAAATAGACACCTCTCCAAACAGGACATACAAATTGCCAAGAGATATATGAAGATGCTCAACGTCACTAATCATCAGAGAGATGCCAATTAAAAATAACTATGAGGTATCACCTCACCCCTGCCAGAATGGCTATCACCAACAAATCATCAAACAACAAGTGCTGGCGAGAGTGTGGAGAAAAGGGGACTCTAGTACACTGCTGGTGAGAATGCAGACTGGTGCAGCCACTATGGAAAACAATATGGTGCTACCTCAAAAAATTAAAAATTGAACTGCCATTTGACCCAGTGATCCCACTTCTAGAAATATACCCTAAGAAGTCTGAGACACCAATCAGAAAGAATATTTGTACCCTGATGTTTATAGCAGCACTATTTACAATCACTAAGATCTGGAAACAGCCCACATGTCGATCAATAGATGAGAGGATAAAAAAAGCTGTGGTACATATACACATTGGGATACTATGCAGCTGTAAGAAAGAACGATCTCTTATCCTTGAGATGACATGGAGGGACCTGGTGAGTATTATCCTAAGCAAAACAAGCCAATCAGAGAAAGACAAATATCACATGATCTCACTTATTTGTGGACTATAATGAACAAAACAAGCTGATGAACAAAATAGATCCAGAGACATAGAAATAGGGTATAGACTGACAAACTTCAGAAGAGAGGGATGTGGGGAGGGGATAAACCACAGAACTTATATGCATGTATGCATAACCACGGATATAGAAAATAATGCTGTGGGAGGGGGATTAGGAGGAAGGTATCAATGTTGGAAAAAGGAGAAACATATATAACAACAACAAAAAAAAAATGAATAAAATATACCTATAATAATCAGGCTTGTATCAGTATTATATCTGCCCTGCATTAGAATATAATTGAGAGTTAGTATAACTTATTACATGATGGAAGCATGTCTTTATTTTTCATTGTCTATTTTTTTTTCTCCATGCATATATATTTTCCCAGAAATGTACCAATCCTCTATTAGAAGCCCTTCAACCAAACTGGATTGAATAAATCATCTATAAATTTTAGGAAATATCATACAAATGTCTTTTTGCTCTAATATTTAAAAAATCTTGTTTTTGTAGTAGCAAGCATATTGGAAATGGTGTCCAAATAAAAGTTTTCTGATATATTGTGTATCTTCAAGGGCCCATATGCCAATCCTGTATATTTAATACTGTGTTAAAATGTGCATGTGACTCAAATTGAACATACATTATTGATTTTCATAAAAAGCAATTTATTAAAATCACTTTCAGACTCAGATATAGTATTATATGGGACACATCTCTATCCCACCTCTCTTAATATTATAGTAATAGTATCTCATTCTAAATTATCTGATATTAATTTTAGTAAGTTACTACAACGTGTGAATAGAAACTGTGTGCAATTTTGAGTCACAGCAGTAAAATAATCATTTCAGAAAACAGGAAATAAATCTTACCCATGATCTAGAAATCTCAAATGTAGAAAGAGAAACATATCAGTTTTGTGTCCTGAAAACATATTGGCTTTTATACCACACATTGAAGACAATGAAGTGAATCAAACCTTAAGTGACTATTCAGTTAGTATTTTAAAATTGGTTTCGATTTAGAATTTTCCAGGAAGAAATTAGATAATCATGTGACAGTACATTTCCAGGTTTCAGGGAATTTGTTTGGTCAAAGTTGTACTGGATGTAGCAATCAATATTTCATTTCTTTCCTCTGATACCACCCATGGTTGATACTGTTAATTAATTATAGCAATTTTTTCACATATTTGACCTTAGAATCCTTTTCAATGTAGCGCTTTGGTCAGTTGTGAAACAATGAGACCTGGCATTCAACATGAAAACCATCTTCCATATTTATTCTAGTACCAAAGAAACATGAATGGTCAAGGGAGACTACAATATTCAAGTGAGACCAGAGGCCTTTCAAAGCTTGGTTTTGTAATGAAACAACTTGCAGGTTAGCTTTCTAACTGGTAGTCCTGCTACCTAAGAATATTTGACAATGCACATGCCACTAGTGAGCACAAATATTCCTTTCAGAGAGGTTGGTCATGGCCTTATTTAGACAGAACACACTGGTCATTTTCCACTGAGAGTAGGCATACATTTTTAATAAATGCGCAGGCACACATACACAATTTTTCTTTATTCCACATTTGCAGATAACCTAAATGTGAATATATTTATTTTTCTTCCCTAATATCATGTCTTAGGCCAAAGCCCCATCCATATTACCTAGAAATACAATGAATACTGTTGAAATACATATGAAATCTAGGATAAGCTATGTTCTACGGACTTGGAGGCTGCTGTCATTTTAGTAATAAAGTCACTTTTCAGATAAAAAGAAGAAAAGAGAAAAAAAACTAGAAAAATAGTTCATGTTCTGAAACAAATGACAAGTAGCTTCCAGGCAGTCTCTCGCGTGCTTATTTAAAGAATAGCAATACTTCACCTCAGTACTTCACCCCACTTAAGAAAACTGGTTAAATAAATAGAGTAAAGGGTCAAGTATATTACTCTGAGGAGAAGAAAAGGAGCCACAAGGAATCAGAGAATAGCTTGTCAAAAAGATGTTAAGAAAAATCTGTTGAGTCAAATATGTAATTCTAGGAGCATAGAGGGTTTCAAAAAATAAGAGTGGATCAAGGTAATGATTGAAATTACTTTCATTTTTCCTCCTGGAATATGAAAACACATTTAAAAAATAAATACATAACATTACTGGAAAATTTTTTAAATGTCTAAAAATGATTTTAAAAAATTCAGAAATCCCCCAAATTACAAGAATATGGAATGGATTAAGAGCAAGAATCAAACATATTTGGGCAAATGTTGCCAAATATGAGTGGTTCCGAGAATATTGCACACTCAAAGCAACAAATACAGAGAACAAATTAGGGAGGTGGGGCGAGTGTTAGATGTATAAAAACAGCTGTTACACCCGTGATGGTTAATCCTATCTGCAAATTTAGAAGGTGGTTTTGGATAAGATTAACATTTAAATCAGTGAACTTCCAGTAAGCAGATGGCCCTCAATAAGGTGAGTGGGCCTCACCCACTCAGTTGAAGACCTGAATAGAATTAAAAGCCTGGTCTCCCCTCTCCCCTGAGCAAGAGTAAATTCTTGAGCAGACAGCCTTTGAATTAGAATAAAGCATTGCCTTTCTGCTTTTTCTGCCTGTTGGCCTTCAGACTGAAACTGTTCTAACAGCTCTCCTGATAATTCAGCCTACCACCTCTCTCTCTCTCTCTCTCTCTCTCACACACACACACACACACACACACACACACACAGATTTTGGTACCAAGAGTGGTTCTAGAACAGTGGTTCTCAACCTTCCTAATGCCGTGACTCTTTAATACAGTTCATCGTATTGTATGTGGGCGTATCTGCATGTGGGCACGGACTGCCTGGAGACGGATAGAGGAGCGGTGTCTCAGTTCCAAAGCCCATCGGAAATACGCGTTTTCTGATGGTCTTAGGCAACCCCTGTGACAGGGTCGATTGACCCCCAAAGGGGTCGCAATCCACAGGTTGAGAACCACTGTTCTAGAGGATTAGAATCTTACTGATAAATCTTCTGAATTGGTTCTAGGGTATCTGGAATTGGCTTTCTAATCTGACTAAATTTAAATACATTAATTACTTGCCCTGGCTGGTTTGGCTCAGCAATTAGAGTGTCGGCCCATGGACCAATGGGTCACGGGTTTGATTCCGGTCAAGGGCACGTACTTCGGTTTTGATTTGTCCCCAGCCCTGGTTGGGGTTGTGTGGGAGGCAGCCTTTTGATGAGTACCTTTAAACGTCAATGTTTCTCTCTCTCTCTCTCTTTTCCTCTCTCCCTCCCATTCTATCTGAATAAAAAAATGAAAACATGTCCTCGGGTGAGGATAAAAAAAATAGAATAGAAAAAAATACACTAATTACTCTATTTCCAATATTAAAAAGAGCTCTGATAGTCCATGACATTATCTGACTATAGAGATATGCAGGATATCAACACTGGGTACTCCTAATATGAAACCAAGCAGCGGTTATCGGATCCAGATTCATTGTCTTGAAAAATCAAAGAATGAGTTAATGGACAGAGCAAACAAAATTTATTTTAAAAATAGACATCCCACAGCAGGGAGGGGGACCAAGTGAGTTGCTTTGTCTAGGGGTAGATATATGCTTTGCTAGCCTCTGATTGGCCCTTTCAAAGAATTGTGCCTTAGCAACATCCATACATTTTAAAGCTTGTGTTTCTCGCCTGAGTTTATCCCTAGTTCATCTAGCTCTAAATTCATATTAACCTTCTGGAAAAAGCATATATGGGCATCACTGATTTAAAAAGTACTCGCCCTATCAGGTGAATTGGGGCAGATTTGATTAGCAAAGTAATATATTGTCCCATAGCATTCCCTAGCTGGAAGTGGACAGGTTCTGATTTAAAAACAGATGTTGATTAGCTATTCCTGATAGAAGTTTTACTCCCAGGGAGGAGACAACTTAGTTGGGTGTGGTTCAGAACAAATAAAGTAGCCCCAGTTATCTATAGGGACCTTAGTGGCATCCTTTTTTATGATAATGTCAATTTCTCCCAGACTATTAGTGAGGAGGAGTCAAAACACCCTTGGAGCAACACTATGTTTGCCTTTTTTTTTTTTTTTCTAAATCTAATTTTGGTTTTCTATAGTCTTTTTTAAGGTAACAGGGCTTTCTGCTGTAAAAACACACTCTATAGTTTTGCAGCAGAACTCATTCAGCAATCTTGTTGCCTTGCTCCCAGAAACCAATAGGTATATTAATTGCAATAGGTCACAATCCCCAGCACTAGATTTTTTTTTTTTTTTTTTTTATCCTCACCCGAGGACGTTTTTTGATATTTTGTTCAGATAGAGTGAGAGGGAGAGAGAAAGAGAAACATCGACGTGAAAGCGACACATCGAGTGGTTGCCACCCACATGACCCAACCAGGGCCGGGGACAAACCGCAACCAAGGTACATGCCCTTAGCGGGAACCGAACCCGGGTCTCTCCGGACCGCGGGCCGACGCTCTAACCGCTGAGCCAAACCAGCCAGGGCTAGATTTTTTAACAGTAAATAAAATTCACTTGCAAATCCATCAGGGTCCCAGAGAAACGAAGTATACAATCGTGTTCCTCTCTTGCTTGAAACCAACCTTTCTGGGTTTTGTTTGTTAGGTAATTGTGTAATTGCCCAGTGCTCCTCTCAGGAGCTTCTAATTTGCAATCAAGATGAGCTTTTCATTTCTATAAGTCAGGAGTGTTAATGGGGCCTGGGAGTTTCTGCCCTTGAAGGCACAATTTCCCATGTTGATTTTAATTTTATTTTAAGATCTGTAGAGTTCAAATAAACCTCCAAATATACTGTGTCCTGTGTGCCAAGCTCCAAGTCCTTGGAAAGCTTCCCACTTGTCTCAGCCTTCCCTTCCCATGATCCCATCCCTTATTGCCTAACCTACCTTATCTCCTCACTAATCAATCCTTACAAGAAGGATCTGGGTAATCATGCTTATGATACTTTGAAACACTTTTTTGTCAAACTTAAGATATTGTTGAGTTGATCCTAATGTCACTGGACAAAGTGGAGGGGAAGAAAAAGTTGATCTCAGGAATTTCAATTCCATTAAGCACCACATAAATAACCTGAAATCTATGCCTGCCCTATAAAAGACCTTTATCTCCTGTATCCTCAGGGCTAATATTGATAAAAACCAAACCTAAAATCTCATCCCGCCAGTGGAAAAATTACAATGGAAATTATATATACAGTTTCACAGGATGTCTACTGTTAAAATGAGAATAATGATTGGGAAATAATGAGATCCTGAAGGTTGGAATGGGCATGTGGGAAGATCCTGACAACACCGGGGACATTGAGCCCCTGAATTCTGATGATTCTTTGCCAGTAGAAACCATCTCTACTCTGAGTAAAAGCAGCCTTCTTATCCTCAGTAGAAGTTGCCCCTGCGCTCTCATCTGAGAAAATTAGCCCTGCATTGCCTGAGGAAACTACAATGGCCTACCTGAGGCAGTTGCTGTATAAGACAATGTTGATCCTCTCAACACCCACTCTACGACTTCTCTTGACTTCTAGACTCGATTCTTAGCAGTCCCCCTAAAAATGAGGAACACAGTATGATCTGTGAGAATGTTTATTGCACCCCAAAAGAACAACTTGAATTTTCAAATTTGTACAGTCCGAAATCTAAAGAATCTGTTGGAAATTGCTAATAAAGGTATGGGATAATGGTAGAAGGAACATGAAGATAGACTTGGTTGAATTTATTGTTGTGGGTCCACAAATGAAACATTCTGTCTTTAATTTTGTAACTCGGGGAGTTAGAAAGTCCTCTACCTGGTTGGTTGGTTGGTTGGTTGGTTGGTTGGTTGGTTGGTTGGTTGGATAGTTAAAACACAAATTAAAAGTAGCTCACTGTTTGTGACATAGAAATATCCAATCTCCTTTGGTTTAATGTAGAAAAAGACATTAAAAGACTCATGGACCTTATTATGTTCAAGTATATTTATGATTTAAGATCTACTCAACTACCATGAGTGAGTTCAGAAGACATAAAAGTCATGGCAGTGAGAAATAAATTTTTAAAAAATTTATACTGTTTCTCTTTCTTACAGCCTTCCCCAAAGGTATCTGAAGACTTTTACCAGGCTAACTATGCACAAGGGAAAATAAATTAATCAGATCTTTCAGGGACTACTAGGCACTGGCTTTGAAATGACACTAATTTCAGGAGACCCAAAATGTCACTGTGGTCCACTAGTCAGAGTAGGGGCTTATGCAAGTTAGGTGATCTATGGAGTTTTAGCTCAGGTTA
Source organism: Molossus molossus (assembly GCF_014108415.1). Classification (NCBI taxonomy): domain Eukaryota; kingdom Metazoa; phylum Chordata; class Mammalia; order Chiroptera; family Molossidae; genus Molossus; species Molossus molossus. The sequence goes on along the minus strand of NW_023425345.1, from coordinate 59,859,918 downwards.
GTCTCACAGTGGGCCTAATGAATCACCAAACCCATCTTGTGGTTACTTCTCCAGTTTGGGAATTCAAACGTTTTATAACTGTACTCAGCAACTGGCAGAATCCACATATTGGCTCACTGACCTGTGGAGTGAGGACTGTTATTATGTGAAAGGCCAAGTGGAAGTCACTAAAACTTCCTGGATCTAAAAAACAAAACAAAAAACAGTAAACGGAAAGCTATACCACATTCCTGGAGCTATTAAGGAGATTAATAGTACCACAAAGGACTTGACAAATACAGAGTAGTGATTCCCAACACATTCCCACTCAACTCAACCATTTTGCCTCTGTGGAAAACAGATGGATCCTGAATAAGGACACTGGATTATCATAAGCTTAACCAGGTGTGGTGACTTCCATTGCAACTTTTGAACCAGATGCAGTTTTCATGCTTGAGCAAATTAACATATCTCCTGGTACCTGATTCATGGATATTGACCTGGCAAATGCTTTTTTTCTCCACCTTTCAGTAAGGCTCACAAAAAGCAGTTTACTTTTAACTGGAAAGGGCAGTAATACACCTTCATTGTCCTACCTCACCAGGATATAAATTGCCTTCCTCTACAAAATAACACACTGGTCCACTACATTGATGGCATAAATTTGGAGACTTTGGCAAGTCTCTATAGGTGAACCACAATGCAGACCCTTAAGATTTTGGAAGAAATCCCTGCCATTCTCTGCAGATAAACTATTCTCCCTTTGAGAAACAGCTTTTGGCCTTCTGTTGGGCCTTAGTAGAAACTGCATGCTTAGTCATGGGCCACCAAGTTACTATGCAACCTGAGCTGCCCATCATAACTGGGTGTTATCTGATCCAGCAAGCCAAAAAGTTGAGTATGCACAGCAGCAGTCATCATCAAATGGAAGTGTAGATTACTGAGCCTGATCAAGCCCTGAAGGCACTTGAAGAAGTGGCCTAAAAGTAGTCCCCACTTCTGCCACACTACTTTTTTTGCCCAGCTTGCAACTGTGGCCTCATGGGGAGTTCCCTACTGTCATTTGACAAAGAGAAAACTTGGACCCAGTTTATAGAAAGTTTTGCACAATAGGCTGGTGCCACCTGCAGGGGGACAGCTGTGACACTAGATAGCCCCTTTCTGGGATCACTGGGACATCCCTGAGGGACAGGCATGAAGAAAGATCTTCCTAGTGGTAAAAACTCAAGAAATGCACTTAGATGTTCATTTTTTCTGAATGGAGATATGGTTAGATGTGTAATTATATATCAATTTATGTGTTATGGACAATGGGTGAAAAACCTGAAGGTATTTGTGTCCTGTTTCAATTAACACCACAGGATGACCTCAGCAGAGAAGGGTTTTAATAATTAAATGGATAGAATACCGTGCTGTGTAGATACTAATCAGCCTCTTTCCCCAGCCACCCTATCGTTGCCCAATGAGCTCAATAACAAACATGGTAGATATTAATCCAACTATATTAATACTCACTTTTAATGTCAATGGTCTATATAAGCCCATTAAAAGACTGGGTGCCAGAGTTAATTTATAAGAAATTCACTTTAAATATAATGATACATATAGATTAAAAGTACATAAATGAAAGAAATGTACCACATTAACACTAATGAAAAGAAAGCAGGAGTAGCTTGGATAATATCTGACAGAGCAGACTGAAAAACAAAGTTACCAAGGACAAAAAAAAAAAGGGCACTATATAAAGATAAAGGAGTCAATTCTCCATAAAGATATAACAATTTTGAATATGCATTCACTGAACAACAGAAGGTCAAAGTATGTATGTGAGGGAAAAAAACTAATAGAATTGTAGAGAAAAATAGATGAATCCATGATCATAGTTAGAGCATTCAACACTCCTCTATCACAAATGCACATACCCAGCAGGCAGAATATTAGTAAGGACACAGTTGAACTCAATGCCACCACCAACAATTGGATATAATTGACATCTATAGACTATTTCATCTAACAGTAGTAGAGTATACACTCTTCTGAAGCTTATATAAACGTTCACCAAGATAGGCCACTTTCTGGGCCACAAAATACACATTAACAAATTTAAATAGACTGAAATCATACAATGTCTGATCTCAGATGACAGTGGAATTAAATTAGAAATCAACAACAGAAAGATAATTGGCTAATCCCTTAATACATGATTAAACAAACACTTCCAAATAATGCATGGTTCAAAGATAAAAGCTCAAGAGACATTTTAAAATATTTTAAACTAAATGAAAATGAAAATTATATCTTATCAAAATTTGTGGAAGGCAGCAAAAGTATTGAATGCATGTATTAGAAAAGAAAAAAATTCCAAAATTAAAAATCTAAGTTTCTATGTTAGGAAACTAACAAAGAAGAACAAGTTAAAAGCACAACAAGAAAAGAAAAGAAGTAAGTATTAGAGCTGATGACAGAAATTGAAACTAGTAAATCAATAGAGAAAAATCAATGAAGCTACAAGCTGGTTCCCCAAAAAGATCAGTAAAATCAATAAGCCACTAGTCAATAAGTCATGACTTCTTGTCAAAATAAAAATAAGCAGGATTTATATACATTAAAAAACTTAAAAGTTGATGTAATTTAATATTGATTGTGCTGGTTATACTTAGTTTATGTTAAAGCTATTAATAACTCTATTTCCAAGTATATGTTTTGAATATATGTACTTGTTGGCAAATAAACTTGGTTTTGGGACTGTGGGATTTCTACAAACGTGTGGGGAGATAATTGAATTAATTATCAGTGTTCAGAAGAAACATCATTCTAAATTCTAACCGAGGGAAATATTTGTGTAAAAACAACAAAATGCTAAAACACACTAAGTTTTATTATGTCCAGGATAATTCATATTTTTAATATGGTAATTGCTATTGTCTAAGATAATTAAAATACAGTGTTATTATTAATTGGTGTTTTTAAATCACAATTTTTTTTAGAAAGCCTGGTTGGAACCTTGCTTGCTGACATAAAATGAAGAAGGGTACATGATATGGAAGCTGGCCAAAAAGCGTTATTAAAAATGTTATTCTCTAAGGTTAAGTATTAGATTTTTTTAAGTTTATATTTTATTGTTGACTATTACTGATGTCACTATTTTGCCCCCACTCCACCCTCCATCCAGCCCCCATCCCACCCCAGGCCTTCACTACACTCCTGTGTGTCCATGGCTATGCATAATTCCCCCCGTGGTATCATTTTAGAATTTTGGTTTGAAACCATAACTTAGGAGTTGAAAAAGTGACTGATTGGTCACATTGTGTAATTAAAAGTGTTTTTTGCATATAATTATGATAAAAAATGAAAATTTTCATTAGTGGAGTATTGCATAACCAAAGTTATCATTCTAAACCAAAATTCAAAAGGTAGTGGATATGACTATATAAGAGAATAAGGTCATTAATATTTATGTATATGTTGGTAATTAGCAAACTTGTTCACCTAAAAGGGACAAAAGCTCCTATAAGAATATCTGATTCCAGCCCTGGCCAGTTTGGCTCAGCAGTTAGAGCGTTGGTCTGTGGTCCAGAGAGACCTGGGTTTGGTTCCTACTAAGGGCACATACCTTGGTTGCAGTTTGTCCCTGGGCCTGGTTAGTCGTGGGGGTGGTAGCCATTCAATGTGTCCTTTTCACATTGATGTTTCTCTCTCTCTCTTCCTCTTTCTCCCTCCCACTCTATCTGAACAAAAAATAAAAAAAAATGTACTTGGGTAAGGATTAAAAAAAAAAAAGAATATTTGATTCCATGAGTTAGGTTGGAGAAACTAACTGAAAACTAAACTCTTTGGGAACTCTCAGATACCAGATAGTTACACAAATAATTGGGGTTAAAAGAAGTAGTAGTACAAACACAAGATAACTCATTTTGCAGATTATGACCATTTGGTCTTCAAAAAAATAATAATGATAATTAATTAAATTAAATTAATGATATAAAAACAGCCATCAATCAATGTTTATTATAAAAGGACAAAAGTAAAATCAATTATATAAAAGTATTTTAACATTCAGGAGTTCCTAGGCAACAACAATAAATGCTATACTATATATTGATCAACTGAAAATATACGATATCTTATTTCTGGTTATTATATACTTTATATGTATAAAGACAGCATACAATTATGATATAATTAGATATTATAAATATGTACATGTATGCATATGATTAAAAAATATATGTATCTTGAGACACAATGTGTGGTACAAATTAGTCATGAAGAATGTGAAGAATAAAAAATTAGATTTTTTTTTTCTAAAAGGAAAATAAGACATTTAGACAGATTTATAAAAGTAGGAGAGCCCAGTCCAGGTGACTCCGTTCATTAGAGCATCATCCGGTACACCAAAATGTTGCAGGTTTGATTCTCTGTCAGGGCACATACTTAGGTTGCAGGTTTGATCCCCTCCCTGTCTGGGCACATACAGGAGGAAACTGATCAATGTTTATCTCTCACTTTTATGTCTCTCCCTTCCTCTTTTTCTAAAAAATCCATTAAAAAATTATTCAATAAATCAATGTAGGAGAAAAGTAAGCTTTTACTTATCTTGTTATGAAAGAGGAGGAGTTTTTATTTTGATTTTACTAATACAAAGTAGAGATTTTTTAAGTCACTGAATTCAGGAGATTATGTCTCCAAATTTCACAATCAAGATCATATAGAAAACCACCATCAAAACAAAGAAAGACTCAGAGTGAATTTTCCAAAAATTAACAGAGAATGAGTTAAACACAACATTAAGATGTATAAGAATATATCTTTAGTTTTAATCTGAGAGAGAAATGAAACTAATCATTCACTTTTTTTTTATTATGGAAGTCAATTTCATATTTAAGTTTTGAAAGTGATCATTCTTAAAACCAATTCTTAACTCATTTGAATTAATTTTCATTCTATTTTACACTATTTTAGAAAATCCTAAGCTCTTCATTACAATATTTAGTGTTTAACATGAATTGTTCATATCAACTAGTAAAATATATATGCTCCTTAAAACTAAAAACTTAAAAAATAGTTGATTGAAAAAATAGAAATATATTTTCCTTCCATCAAGAAGCCCAGAGTTAACAGTAGTGCAGACTGGTAGGGTGTCTACACAGTCCTTTCACTTTCTGCAGCCAGTACAGGTTTTACTTTCTGCTGCACTCCCCTGGGGCGTGGCTTCCATCCTACAGCACAGTTCATAACTGAGAATGGCTGCTCAAGTTCCCATCATCACCTTGTGTTCCAGGTAAAAACTTCCTAATGTGATGCAGTGAGTCGCAAGAGAGCCGGCAAAGAAAGTAGAACTTTTTAACTCACGTCATTTCTGCTTCAAACAAAATCATGATTATGTTACTGAAGCTAAAGAGAAGAGGAAAGAGCATCAGATGGGTTTTGCCAACTGCTATGACATCAGAATAATTATTCTGAATTCCTTTCTATGTGTAAAGTATCTCAACAATTTCAGACTTATTTTTATTAATTACTTCATAAACAAATTTTGAAGATGTTAGCATTTTATTTATAAAGAAATTCAGTTAACTTGAACTCCTTCTATAACAAACAAATGTTTAAAAAATGAATGATTATATTTTTAGCAGCAGAAAGACAAAAATCCAAACTGTTAAAAGCAAATTAGTAAATATGTCAAGATTAAACAGTGATATGATGCTTTTAATATTGTGTGGGTGTTCTAGTAATCATAACTCAAATTTTTCTTAAAAATTGAGTCCATTATTATAAAAATATATGCAACGTTAACAATGTTCTTGATTTAAATATATTCTTTTGAAAAAAGTTGCAATGGAAATAAATGTAAGTGAAAAGAAAAAAAACACAAGTGACAAAATAAATGAAAATATTGACTCATATTAATGAAGGCCAACAAACACATATATGAAAAAACTTGCAAGAATTTAGAAGAAAATTTAAAAATAGATAAAAGTAATTAAGATAAATTATATAAAAGCAATAAAGGCAATGAGAACATATGGAAAATGCTTGAACACAAATATAATAAGAGAAATGTGTATTTAGGTATATTTAAAACTATTTCTCACTTGTCAAACTGGCAAAGGTCTAAGTTTCAAAATACAATTTGTTGAGTGGATGTGAAGAAATAGACCCCCCCCCCCTCTTTTTTTTAAGAACTAGACCTTTATGCATAAGGAATTTTGCTTATGGAATTCCAATATGGAAAGAGAATCAGCGATGTCTAACAATACTATAAATACTTTTACCCTATGATCCAGCAATCTTATTTTTATAAATATTTTCTGAAAATCCACCTCTACAAATATGATTAAACAAATAAATACAGTTATTTATTAAAATATTATTTAAATTAGTGAAAGATTAAAAGCAGTCCAAATATACTTCAGGACATTGATTCAGTAAATTATAGATCAATGGTCTACTACCCACTAAAATATAAGAAAGATACTCATCTAATAAATTAATTTCCTGGATACATTATTAAATTCAAGTTGGAAAAGCAGTGCCCAAGCAGTGGAGAGATTAAGAATGGGGAATGTCTTTTCTTATAACTTTTAATGTCCTTGTTACTTTGAGAGATAGAAATGTGGTAAATATTTTTGAAATAAATAAAAAAACTAAACTGAAACGAGACAGCAACGGTCAGAGCTGCCTGTCACTACTTGAGCCAATTAAGCAGAGACAAGGTTGAATTGTGCATGAGCGTTTATTCCAATATTGCCGGCATTATAGGAGAGAAGCCAGGTCATCTTGCAAAAATCTGCTTTGTGCTCCCTCCATGGCCGGTCCTTATATTGGATATTACATGGGGAAGTAGGCAAAAGGAACATCAATGGGTAGATAAAACAGTTAGAGACTACAGGCATGGGGAAGTAATGGGAGCTGGGGAATTTGGGAAGGGGGGTTGCAGGAAGAGATAGACCAAAAAAATTTATATCAAATATGCATAACCAAAGGACACAGACAATAGTGTAGGGAAGACAGAAGGGAGGTGGGAAGGAATAGAGAGGAGGGGGTCAATGGGGAAAAAAAATGAGGACATCTACAATACTTTCAACAAAAAAGATAGATTCAAATAAATAAATACATAAATAAAATATCAATGAAAATTAACATTTTTACAAACGCTACAAGGACCTGGAAGCAGTGATATTTGGTAACTGGAAGATTTTGATTTCAATCCGAAAAGCAACAAGTATTCGTGGAAACATGGCTGTTTAGGTCTGGGTCAGTGAGTGCACAAGGTGAGCTTAAGCCATTGTGTATTGTAAGAAAGTGAGAAAATCCTCAATGAATAATAGTTGTTTCTGTGGTTCTCTCCCTCACAAAAAATACCCCTACAAGTTCAGATTGAAGAAGTCTGAATAGGTGAAATTGGCGATGACTTCATTATAAAAAATAATTATAATTAAATTTAACATATTAAATAGTAAAAATAAATGCTTCCATAGGATATACATATTCACGAAAGTCAGTTCTGCCTCTAGGATTGCTAAATTAATTCATGATAAGTCCTTCTTGCCAACTAAAAGGGTTAATTCTGAACAAATACAAAGTAAAACAGAAAGAAAAAAACAAAAAAACAAAACCTAACTACCTGAGATCTCTGAAATTAAACAAAGAAAGTCACCTTCTGGAGAGCATTTGACATTTGTAAATGGATGTGCTAGGCAGAATCCCTAGTCTCTCTATTGATATGCATGCCCTGGATCTGTACCTTGCCCTGAATGAAGTTGACACCTGTGAATGTGAAGGGATACCCCTACTATGATAAAGTTATGTTATATGGCAAAGATGAAGGGATTTTGCAGTTGCCATTAAAGTTCCAAATCTGTTGATTTTGAGTGTATCAACCAAGAGTTTACCTGGACGAGTCTGGCTTAATCAGGCAAAATTCCTCAAAAAAGGACTAGACCCTTCTTAGAAGGAATAAGTGACACTCTCCTGCTGGCCCTGAAGAGGCAAACAGCCATGTTCTTAACTGGCTAAGGATCATAGTAGCCTTTAAGAACTAAGGTCCTCACTCTTAGAATTGCTAGGACGTAAGATTGGCCAACAACTCAAACAACCTTGGAAGACTCCACATTTCTTCCAGAAGAAAATACTTCTTGGCTGACATCTTGTTTATAAGTTTGTGAGATCTTGAGCAGAAGGCCCAGGAGAAGCCGTGTCCTGACTGTTCACCCATCTAAGACATACTAAATATCACGCCCTCTAGTCACTAAATTTATGGTGATATGGTGTGCAATAATAAAAACAAATACAAAAAACTGAGCATGAGATGACTTTCTCATTTTTATGACTTCTGGTTTGAGAGCAACTTTGTAGTCAGTACTATATGGAATAGCTGAGACAGACAGAAAAGCTTCAGTCTTTCTGGCCTGAAGAGCCAAAGCTCAAGTTTTGAAGGGAGAGAGCTGGGGTGGGAAGGGCACAATTTCTAGATATAAAACCTATTTGGGTAACCCTGAAATATATGTGCTCAGGTCAGACTCAAAGTAGCTCAGATAAAAGATATAACCAAAAATTAAGATTAATATTAATACTAAAACTGTTTGCCATCTGACCAAGATAATTATCTGCTAAAATAAAATACTAACACTCTTCAAAAAACAATATCAGAATCGAGAGTTGCCATCAAAGTATTTAAAAAATTCCAGTAAATAAACTAAGACAACTTGATGTGAAAAATCAGAAAAATATGACCGATTTTCCTAAGAAAAGCACATCAACTCTGAGGTGACTCAAATGTTGGAATTGGCAGAAAAATACTTGTTGCTTGTATACTACAATAAACAAGGTTAAGAAAAATATGCTCAGAATAAATAAAAAATATAAAAACTAATTAGAAAGATAGATACTACAAAAGACAATCAAACAGAATGTTTAATACTAAAATGCACAAAAATTGAAATAAAACTGAGATAACAGAACAACCAGTGAACTTAAAAATAGATTGATGAAAATTATCTGATATGACGAAAAGGAGCAAAAATATTTTTTATAATTGAGCAAATGTGTAGAGGCATGAGAAACAATATTAAAAAGAACAAAATGTGTATAATTTGGAGTCTCAGGAGGAGTAATAAAAGAGAATGGTACAACAAACATTTGAAGATATAATGATCAATAGTTTCCCACATTTTGGGAAAAATATAATTTACAGATTCAAAAACCTCAATGAACTTCCAAATGGAAAAACATAAAATGTCATTGTACCTATACACATTATAGTTATATTGATGGGAAACAAAGATAAAAGGACAACCTTGAAATCAGGGAATAATGACATAACATATAGGGCCAACAATACAAATGACTTCTCACTTCTAATCAGAAATGATGAAGACCATAATACATAATACATTATCTTAAAGTAATTATTGAAAAAAGAAACTTTTCAACCTAGAAATCTATACTTGGGGGTGGTGGGGGAGAGTGAGGGAAAGCTTTGGATTTGAAAGCAAAAATGAATGCATGAACTGTCACTATATTCTTATATATATAAAAAAAAACCTTAAAATTTATATTTGTAGAAAATTTGAAGATATTTAAATGTGAGTTGATATTAAATAATATCATGGTGTTATTATTAAATTTATTAGATATATAATATGGATATTTTGGTTTATAGGAGGATGGTCATAATTGTGTCTGCAAATATCTTTCAAAGTTTCAGAAAAACAGTATACACAGATCTGTATGTTAATAATTACAAATTAATATGGAGTGGCTAACTTCATGGGGATTCACTGAATTTATTCACTCGATACTTAATTTGTACAACTACTCTGGAAAACATAAATAAAGTAGAAATGTTCTATTGTTGAACATACTCATACTCAATGACCTAAAATTTCATTACTAGCCCTGGCCGGTTTGGCTCAGCCATTAGAGTGTTGGCACAGGGACCAATGAGTCACAGGTTCAATTCCGGTCAAGCGCACGTACCTCAGTTGCAGTTTGTCCCCAGCCCTGGTTGGGGTTGTGTGGGAGGCAACCAGACAATGTGTCACTCTCAAGTCAGTTTCTCTCTCTTTCTCCTTCTCCCTCCCTCCCACTCTATCTAAAGATAAATAACAAAAATATCTCAAGTGAGGATTAACTAAGATTATTATTTCTAGATATATCCAACAGAAATGCCTCTATATGTGCACCAAAAAATACATTCAATCATTTTAATGGATTATTATCTGTACTCACTTCATATTAAACAACAGATATGTTCATTACTAACAGAATGGAAAATTCTATATGGTGTGCATTCATATAATAGAATTGCATACATTAATGATAATTATTGAATTATGGCAACAGTTCAGCCATGGTTAAATAATGCTAAGCTAAAATAGCCAGATACAAAATAATACACACTTGTAATTTCATATACATACAAGATTAAAATTGATTTAACTAAACAATTTTTATAGAAGTAAGGATAGTTGTTACCTTTAGGGAAGAATAGGGGTTACTAATTGAGAAAGGACATAAAGGGACTTCTGGGGTCTGGGTATATTACGTTTCCTTACTTTATGCAGATAATTCATTAAGCTGTGTACATATGATTAGTGCATCTTTCTGTATGTATGTCATATTTATTAACATATAAATCTCTCTCAATCCTACATCACCATTTTTTTTCTATTAACATCCAAATTTAAGGAAAAATAATACATATTTTCTCCCTGCTTTCTCCCCTCCAACTCCTTCTTCTGCAAATTTCTATTTCTTTTTTTTTCTCAATTTTTATTAATTTATTTTTGTTACAGATGTTTCTCCTTTTTCCCTCCTAGACACCCTCCTTTCCATCCCACCCCCTCACCCCCTAGCATTATTGTCTATGTCCATTGGTTATGCATACATGCATGTAAGTTCTTTGGTTCATCTCATCCATCCCCCCTGCCTCCTGCCCTGAGGTTTGTCAATCTGAATCATACTCCTTTACATGTCTCTGGGTCTATTTCGTTCATCAGCCCACCTTGTTCATTATAGTGCCCAAATAAGTGAGATCATGTGGTATTTGTCTTTCTCTGATTGGCTTATTTCATTTAGCATAATACTCTCAGGGTCCCTTCATGTTGTCTCAAATGATAAGAGATCTTTCTTTCTTACAGCTGCATAGTATTCCATTATATATGTACCACAGCTTTTTTTATCAAACAACAAGTGCTGGCAAGGGTGTGGAGAAAAGGGGACTCTAGCACACTGCTGGTGGGAATGCAGACTGGTGCAGTCACTATGGAAAACAGTATGGTGTTTCCTCAAAAAATTAAAAATTGAATTGTCATTTGATCCAGTGATCCCACTTCTAGGAATATATCCTAAGAACCCTGAAACACCAATCAGAAAGAATAAATGTACCCCCATGTTCATAGCAGCACTATTTACAATTGCTAAGATCTGAAAACAGCCCAAGTGTCCTCCAATTTATATTTCTACATCTTTCATCAACACAGTTCTCAGATGTCTCCTAATTATTTGAACACATTTTAGAATGCTTTGGGGAATGCATGAGCACTGGGGAGTGAGCTGAGTTAATCTCAAACACAGTCCTAGTCTGAGTAGTTTATACAATACATTCACATTTCAAAATGACTCCTAAAGGTATTTATAGACCCTATCCTCTCTTTCCCAGCCCATGTGTTTTGTTTTTGTTTTTTTAATAGACATCAACTATGTTACTATTTGCTCTATTTTAGGATCTGCTTCTGCATATTTAGTTTTCTAACTTTTTATTCCCACTATGAGTCTTCAGGCACTAAATTCCTTTACAGCTCTTGTCCTTCCACTAGCTGCATTTCAAGCTGATTTAGTGGATGCTTTTTAACCTAGGTTGATCACCACAAATTATGCAACTCTCTTACAGCTGGAGTTAAGACTTCAGACCTGACCTGGCTTTGTCGACTAACTACTCTTCCTTAGGTCAGCTCCTTTTAGAGAGGTGCAAGTGATATTGTCGGAAAGTTGGAAATAAGAGATTGGGTAAATGACATGAGCATTCTCGGGGAAATAGGCTAGCAGGTACTTGGTGGGAGCTAAAATATCTAGCCAGCAAAGAATGAATTCTAACTGTGCACTCTCATTTTTCATGCCTGAGTTAGGATCAATTAGACATGAGCACAAGAGTCAAAGAGAGATTAAAAATCAATATTATCCCTACAGTGGAGACCATGGCTTAGGAGAAGCAGTCTCCGTGGGCTTTCTAATATTTAACCTCTTAAATACATAGTTACTGATGCAGATGGACAACGTCAGGCTTTCCTTATTGGAGCAGCTAGATTACTTAGCACAGAAAAACAGATCTGCAAAGGACAAACCTGAACATGTTTTTCTCTCAAATTCCAAATCACACAAATAATTCTTTTCACTGGGGAAGAGTGAATGAGGAGTAAAAAAGGCCAGGAGTGTTACTGGGTAGCTTTCCCTGACATGGAGCTGAGGAAAAATGATCTTCATTAGTACAGTTTGTGGTTCAAGTTATATTGCTTGAGCCTCTCCATTTAAGACGCACCACAGAACTTAACATTTTGAGATCTCTGCCCTTTTTTAAAATTCCTTCCTTCTTGGCATTCTCTTTCATCTAGTTTCATGTTTCTTAATCTCCTTTTATCAGCACATGTCTATGTGCTACTCTGATTTATTTTTCACTTCGTGGACACCACATGTTTGCACTTTTCAAATCGTAATCCTAACTTTCTCCCCTCTCCTCTCTTTCCTTCTCTTTTGTTCTCTACTTGCATTCATTTGAGACACTTTATTCTTTCGTATGTCCTTATCATCTCCACATAGACCATTAATGACTTCCTCAAACATTTATTGTGCCACTACAATGAACAAATATGCTAAGTGTCTCAAAATGATACAAGACACATTTAGGTCAAACATTTTCTCTTTAATGAAGAATTCTTTAATTTAACAGTTGATAACTTGAAAGCAAAACTATAATGGCAATTTAGTGCATGTTCTCTGAAGGCTGACCTGCCAGAGTATCAACCACATCTTCACCGCTTCCAAACTATCAGGCTTTTGGCATATTATGCTTTTTGTGCCCAACGCTCTTTATTTCTGTGTATGGGTGCTCATTCTAGGTCTTAGGAGTTCAAGAATTATTTAAGTTTGTATTTGAATATTGCATTTTAGATTACAAAACTTTCAATATACCATATATTATTTGTTTTTGCAATAATAAGCTGTAAGAAATTATTATGGGTATTTTTTAAAGTAAATAAAATGGAGGCTTGCTGAGCCTTTTAAAGAAAATCGTAACACAGAATTTAACTGCTGACTTCTGACTCGGATCCAGGTTTACCTTGCAGCAGCTGCTCCAAATTTATCTTGAGCTCTGCTCTTTCTTTTCAGATCCAATTCTACAGCTGTTACCTGGGCATCTCATTGACACCATACAATCAACTTCAAGATAAGCAGGTTCTAAACTAAATCATCTACTCACAATCTGTTTCTCTTTGAATTCCTTATCTTCGAGCGGCAGAAATTTCCCCAGGAAATAAATGTCAAAATATTGATATTATTCCTGTTTCCTCCATAATTTCCACAGATATCATATCTTCTAGCCAGTCTCCATGTGTGGTCTCTAGTATCCCTTCCAGCATACCTCACTTGCCAATCCTACTCCAATAATCTTAATCAGAACTATTAACTCTAGTTAATATCAATTAAAAATTTGTTTTTCTTGTGTGAAGCCTCTGTAGAGACTAGTCTATTCACCACAGTGCTGGCTTTTAGGCTAACTACTATTGATTGACATCTAAGATCTGTCCATCTTGCACTTAAGTGATTCACACACATTATTTCATTCACTTTTCACAACAATCTCTAAAATACAATTTACCAATGAGCTTAACAGATGATGGAATTGAGGTGGAGTTTCTTCTATTTACATAGTTGAAATTAAACACAGACATATCTAATTCCAAATTTGTGTTACCTCTCTGATTTTTTTTTCTTTTGATCATTTTACTTCCCTGCTCAAAATAACACTGACTCCCACATATTATGCCCAAACTCATCAGACAATTATATTAGTCCAATGTTTCTTGATGGGGTCTCAATTTACCATTTTAATTCTATTTTATTTTTATTTTATACATATTCCACTTTTTCTTTTATACATATTCATAATCAAACACTAGTCAATCTAAAGCAACACATTTCACAATATTCTGCTTCCATTCTGATGTACCAGTTAGTCCTCCCTATCTCTAGCTGTCTAATCAACACATCCTTTTAAGGCTAGCTAAATGCCTCACTTATAATGATCCTTGAGCTCTTTCAACAGAATTATTATTCTTCCTCTGAACTTTCACAACTTCTATAACTTTCTAAATTGTGTTTGAACTTTAAAAAATATGATTAATCTTCATAAAATAGTATATGTTCGTATCTAACTACCTTTGTATCCTCTAGATCTTTGGATTGTAATCAAAATGAGAAGGACTGCTTTTCATTTTGCATTAAAATATTGGTAAGATATTATAGCCAGTAGGGGTAAAATAGAACCAATTACATTCTGTTTGGCATGGAGTGACAGGCGCCTAAGTTCAGTTAATAGATGTAATAAATTAAGCTATAAATTTTAACTCCTCTGACACAGTATTAGAAAATTGAGCTAAAAATAGCCAATGCAGTTGAAATGTTTTTAACAGATGCTTAAAATTTCTGCATTTTGTTGTGTTTTATTGGAGATCAATTATGGACTTTTCTTCTAAAATGCACTTTCACAGATAATTCTCTTTGTTAGAGGGCTACATATTATTTATGGAGGAAAAAATCTATAAAAAAGTATTGAAAATTTAACCATAATTGCTTAGAATGAGGCTTCTAAATAAAGAGTAATAAAGAAGTTCAGAACAAGCCTCTTAAATATTAAACATAAACTATTTATTCTTGCTCCCACTTAAGCATTTAGCAAGAGAGCAGTTTATTTGCAATGACACATACAATGCTATAATTAGTGAGACGTCTGGCCCTGCCCTTTACAGTCATAATGAACATCTAAAGTTAGAAAGAATTCATTCACAAAGTCCAATTTTAGTCACAATAATACATTTTTAATATTACTGTCCTAAAGTATAAACATCTGTTGATTATGATCTCAATCAATCCTTATGTTAACATAAATTTATATGCATATTGTATTAAAAAAGCAGGAGAGGTAAGAGAGAATTATATCAAGATTCTTTTGAAAATATTTAAGGTATATGGGGAAAAAAATTATTTTTTTGTCCAAACTTTATTGAACTCATGCTTAGACTCAAATATTTCTTAAGTTTACTTAATTTACTTTAGTTTGTTCATATAGCCTAGTTAATTTAAGTTAAGTAACTCATATCTATATTGTTATAATATATTATTTTGGGGTGGTTCAGAGCTAGTCTATTAACTTTGACTCCGAATTTTTAACAAAGAACCTTTAGTGATAATAATATTCTATATAAGAATATTTTAATGTGTTTTAGAGTTTGCAAGATATAAATTATGTGCTTATGTAGGGGAGGGCTCATGACATAATTGAGGTATTTGAGATTTCAGGTCAGTTTTTACTATAATATAAAATATACAAGTTCTAAACTAATAAAGAATTAAAAATGTAACATAAGTCCTCTAGTACCTACTGTGGTGCATGGTACATTTTACCACACACACAAAAAATCATATCAATGCATACACAAAGAAAATAAATCAGATAAATAAACATACAAAAACAAACAAAAAACACAACAAAAGGAAAGCATCACTCAATACATTAGCTTCTCTTTGAAGGATATACAGTAATTAATTAATTTAGTCACCTTCTGAGGAAGGTACTATTATTAAATGAAATGCAGATGTGCCTTAGAGAGGTTGTGTAAATAACTCAAGCCGACTATTCTCCCATTCAATGTATTAATGGAAACTTTCTGAGCAAGTAAAATGTAAACTGAAATAAAATTTTAATTAGAGATTTCTTACAGATTATCAGACCTGTGAAGCTACAATACACTCAAATGAGGGGTGTGTGGGGGGAGTCTTATTCAAGCACCATTTTATATGAGTTACCCTTCTTGGATATGAGCATTCTTAAAGCAAGTATAAGCTCAGAGCTCGATCCAACTAAAAGAGGTACATCTCTTTAATATTACCTCTATTAATTTTAGAGACTCACTTCTATATCATGTTTCTATATGATAGTTTTCACCAACTGCAATTATATTATTCTAGTATTTGGTTACAATGAACTATAGTAGTGGTATACTCTTCAAATATTAACCATAGCTGCTGACAACTTTCTCATTCTCTTATAATTGGTGATTCAAGTGCACAGATTTGAAGTAAGAAAAGAATGGGCAAGTTTAACAATCTCTTGTAAACCCTCTTCATTTCCCTCTTTATTGAGGCATAATTTGTATACAAAAGAACTGCACATAATTAGTGCATTCAATTTGCTGAGTTTAGACATATGTATATACTTGTGTTATTATCAACACAATTCAGGTTACAAACACATCCATTATCTCCAAAAGTTTCCTTGTATTCCTTCCTTTTTTTGTGTGTATATGGTAGAGACATCAAGTATATCCTCTTAAATCTTTTTCTTTTTAATTTTTTTATATTGATTTTAGAGAGAGAAGAAGGGAGAGGGAAAGAGATAGAAACATCAATGAGAGAGAACATGGATCGGCCACCTTCTGCATGCCCCCCACTGGGGATTTGGCCCACAACCTGGGCATGTGCCTTGACCAGGAATTGAACCAGCGACCTCTTGGTGCATGGGTTGGTGCTCAACCACTGAGCCACACTGGCTGGGCTCCTCTTAAATTTTTAAGTACATAATACCTCATTATTAAAGAGTCACTATATTGTACCCCAGTTTTCTGGAACTTACTTATCTTGTATAAATAACTTTATACCCATTGAACAGTTCCTCATATCGTCCCTCTCCTCATCCACGGTAACCTTCATTCTGCTGCCTACTTCTATACTTTTGATTACTTTAGATGCCTAATATAAAAGGAATTATATAGTATTTATCAATTTGTGGTTCACTTATTTCATTTATTTAGTGTCTCCAGGTTCTTCCATGTTCTCACAAATGGTAGGATTTCCTTCTTTCATAAGGCTGAGTAATATTCCATTGTATGTGTATATCAGATTTTCTTTATTCCAGAAGTAGAAATCCTGGATCAGATAGAGGCTCCATTTAAGTTTATAATGAAATTTCATCTTGTTTCATAGAGGCAGCACCATTTTACATTTCCATCAACACCATACAACAGTTCCTATTCCCCAGAACCTCACCACCTACCAATTTTTTGTTTTGTTTTTGTAATAACCATTCTAACAAATGTAAGGTAATATCTTATTGTGGTTTTGTTTTTCATTTCCCTAATGATTAGAGATGTTGAGTATCTTTTCATTTATCTATTGGCAATTTGTATTTCTATTCAAGTCTTTTGTCCAATTTTTAATTAAGTTATACTTTTTTGTTAATGAATTTTAGGAGGTTCTTACATATTTTGGAAATCAGCCCCTTATCATATCAATGCTTTGCAAATACTTTCTTTCATTCCATAGGTAGCCTTTTAGCTTTGAGGGTTGTTTCCTTTTCTTTCAGAAACTTTAGTTTGATACGGTCCCACTTATCTTGTTATGCTTTTTTGCCTAGTTGGTGTCATATTTGAGACCAATTTTAAGATCTTACACCTATGTTTTCTTCAAGGAGTTTCAGATCTTACAGTCAAATATTTAGTTTATTTTAAGTTATTTTTTGTATGTGATGAATGATAAGGATCCAATATCATTAACTCTTATTTTTTTCTCCTTGGCTACTTCCTGTATCTTTCAACAATATATTCTTTGGAGCACCCTGGGTTTTGCTATTACAGTATTTTATTTTGTTTGGTCTTATTACTTTAGTTAGTGTTCATTCCAATTCTGTGAGTTATAAATGTTTCACTATTTTTCAGAAGAGAAAATCATGTAATATGGTGAAATTTTATTAGTAATGTAGTATAAGTATTATAAGAATACACTGTCTAGAATACAATGAATTGGGAGAATTGTATCAGGGAAACTTTATTAAAGTCCAAAATGTTTTGTGTCCACAAAGATAAAACTATTCAGATGGACAGTGAAGGAAGATCAATGCAATGGAAAGAGTAGTAAGAACAATGATAAAGATGTAAAATCATAGGGATATTTATTTAGAAAATGTCTTAGAGAAGCATGGGAGATGAGAGTAGCATCATGAAATAAATGGATTAATTAAAAATGAACGGGTCTCAACGTGTCTTTCAGACTGTATGTCAGTGTTTGAATTTTATATTCTCAATGAAAGATCCATCAGCAGATATTAGCTTAGTTAATATATGTGTGGCTTTATGTGATGACCTCCACCAAAACAAATGGTGAAGCAATGAGGAAGTGTGAACAAGTGTAGCAGGATATGAGAATAAAGTAGAGCTCATGAAACTTAATCACTTGAAAGATGT
The DNA here is from genome assembly GCF_014108415.1 of Molossus molossus. Taxonomy (NCBI): domain Eukaryota; kingdom Metazoa; phylum Chordata; class Mammalia; order Chiroptera; family Molossidae; genus Molossus; species Molossus molossus. The sequence continues at coordinate 59,841,424 of NW_023425345.1, read as the reverse complement.
GGGCTGACAGAGAGTGAAGCCATTTCATTTTTTAAATATAGAAACATGAAAAGATAAAGACTTTGGGGAGGAATTTAACAAATTTAATTTCAGCATGTTGAAATGTATTGATCTGTTGCACATTCATTGGAAAACCCATGAAGTGACCAACAGCAATTTGGGAGGTATCATCTCATATGTGGAAGTTAAAGCTTTCAGATTAGATTAGTTTCTCAAAAAGAAAACATACATATATGTGAGAAGTAGATCAGATGCTGGAGATACTCAAAATTAAAATATATTCTGGGATGAATTTTACACAAGTTATCTGGGAAATAAATGTCAGAGAAATAAAAGAATCAGAGAAAAAGAATAAAATGGAATCAAGGGGAGTGTTTTCAGGGTAAATAAACAAAACGTATTCAATAATGTTCTATTTTTGCAGGGGAAAAAATAAGAGAGGCATCTATTTATTTAGTAATATTTGTCATGGGAAATTCACTTCTGGGAACATTGCCACAGTATAATGCGTAGAAGTTGAAGTGAAGAAGGAAAGACAATGAATAGCTTATGAAAAATATTATTTGAAGCATTTCGGCTCTTTAGAAAAGAGATTGGTTGTCACTAGTCACAGGACACCATGATTAATGGAGACTTTTTCTTCTCTTTAAATGTGGAAGTGTATACTAAGGTATTTACTGTAAAGAAACTTTAGAGCATAATAGACTTAGGACCCAGGAAAAGATGTACTAACCAGCACATCAAATCCCTAAGGGGAGAATAGATGGCATGCTTAAGAGCACAGAGACAAAATTAGTCTTGGAAGAAAGTATTCCTAAAGAAACACCTTTCCTCTGAGACTTTACAGAATTCAATGCTAAACAGTTCACCATTTCGCCTGCAGTATAGGAAAATGCACTTGAGGTAGGATAAAGAACTTATTATTTTATAAGATTTAAAGATTCTTTTGGTGGTAGAGCACAACACACTGATACTCCAATAGACTGTGTGCTCCAATAGATTAAAGGCAAAGCAATGCTACTTATAGCTCTAAATGAGAGAAAGGTGTCATACAGGGACCACACCCTCTGTGGACAGGGCAATAGCAACCTAGAACTGTAAGGGGCAGCTTATGTATAACAGGTGAGGTACGGTTCAAAAGATGCAATGGCTTCCCATAATTTGGTGAATTTAAATAATTTAGCAGGTTCTGGAGCATAGTTGTCTGGTACCCAGTCCAGGGGCAATTAGGGATACAGTTGTCAGAAGTGTAAGAGCCTACTAAACAAAGGGTTGGAGTGTGGTCTTAATCAGTTGCTCAAGGAGAACTGACTAGCCTTTAGCCAGGACCTCAAAACAAGATCAAGAGAGCACTTCAAACAAACAAACATCCTTTATTATACATATGAAGAAAAAATAAGATTAGAAAATGTACCTGACACCTGGCATGGATAAATTGGGTAAGGAATATGACACACACAAAAATAATAGCCAAGCACATAATTGACTTTATTTTCAGGCACTGTTTTGAGCATTATGCATGTGTTATTTCAGTGTTTACTACAACATGAGGTACATACTATAATACTTTAGATTTACAGATGAGCAACCTGAGGTACAGAGACCTTAAGTAATATACTCAAAGTGCTAGAAGTTCTGTGTCAGAAATAAAGGAGCCAAGACTTTGTTAGCCCTGGAGCTCAGACTCTTAACCCTCTTTCTTAGCCATGCCCATTAAATGCTGATTGTCTTGCTAAAATAGAATTTATGAAGACTATGCAGGTGTAATTACATCTACACACAGATCTATGTCATTTCTCCCAGAAATGTTAAGTAACCCATAAATAAGAAAGACAGAATTGAGGTTTATGGGATTATCACTGGCAAGGAGAAGGATGTGTATATTGTGAGTTAGGGTAAGGTGCAGGAGTATGAATAATAATACTAAAATCTCACCTTATTTCCTGTGAAAGGTGATTGCAGAATATGGCTTTTCTTCTGCAATCAGGTAAATTGCTAATTCCTCATCCTCATGTTAGATATACTTACCTATCACTGGTGCAGCTGATTAACTAGTTTCTGGTCTTCCCCTTCAAGAGCAGATTTCTTTCCAGAGGACAGAGAACAGATAATTATGCAGGATCTATTTAAACAGTCTGGCTCCTAAGAGGAAAGTGGCTGAGGCAAGCATGCCTAGTTTCTTCTCTTAAAATCAAAGATAATTCACTCTTCTTTCCCAAGTAAAAATGTGTGAAGAATAGAGAGAGAGCTGGACATGTTCGTTAGGTAGAAATCCTCCATGGAGACAGAAGGATTATAAAGCATTTATCTTTCCAGTCTCCACCCCCTTGACATTGTGAGCTCAGGTGCAGTAATTAATTGAAGAGTATAGCTTATTGGAGAAGGAAGTGAGGTCATACTTGAAATGTGGATTGAGAGAAAGGGACGAATTTGAGGGCCTGGAAGTCACCGGTAGTGGTGATGATGATGGGGTAATAGGGATATATTTATAGTAAAAACAGAAGGTGAGAGATTGTGATCAAGATAGGTAGAAAAGCCTTCTTATTAGAGGAAAGGGTAGTTTTTAATATATTTTTAAAATTGATAATAAGGACATGAGCAGGAAAGACAAGCTTCATCTTGTGGTCTAACCCCAGATGGTTGGCATGGCCACTTGAAATATTATCCTGAGAGAACTAAAAAGCCACTTTTAAATTGTGTTTAAAAGAATACCATCTCATTTTTGTGGTCATGCATAGTTATGGAATGAGGAGTAGAGGTCTGTATGCTGAAATGTAGATGAATACTTTTTGGTAAAAGCAGAAATAAAAAATATCATTATTTGTTAATGACATTCATTTTAATCATTTTTTCCCCTCAGAATTTTTGCAAAAATAGAGTGGAATAGATCATGTTAAACCAAAGACATACTCCACAGTAAATGCATAAAGCACTTTAATTAGTGAAAAAATAATAATTTTTCCCCATGGATAAGACTTGCCGAAAGCCATTAAGAGACACTGGGACAGTATATACATTTTTTATTCTTTACCCCTGAGATAGAACATGCTGTTGTCAAAATATTTATGACCCCTTCCCACTGACCCTTGCTTTCTGGAGACATGCATTTCCTTTGCTAATATGACTGGCTTTGCATAACTAATTATGAATGAAAAGTTTTCCCTGTGTGTCTCTTCTTGTGCATGTCTCTCTTCCAGGAGACAGCATGTCCCGGATAACGCAGCACCTTCAGTAGGGTCTGAAGTAAAGATACAAGAAAGTAGAGCCACAATTGTACCACAACTGATATCAGTATTTGTCACTTTTAAGTCAGTTGTGTGTCACTTCAGCATTATTTAGATAAAGATATCAGACACAGGGCCTATACCCCAGTTTAAGAAGTTGAAATATTGCTGTTTCCCACACACAGAGAAGTAGAATGTAGTTAAATCGATTAGAACTCATGCTTTGATACAAGTGTTGTAAAGATAACTAATGCTAATGAGGACTAAATATTCATTCCTCAGTGACCATCAGGAGTCTAATTCTAGTCATTACGTGGCTAACAATATTAATGTGGAAAGTTAAGCTGAAGAACCTATTAAACATATTGAAAACTCAGCAATAGTTTCTAAATAGATGAATAGAATAATGTGCTAATTCATCATGACTCTCATTTTGGCAAGTTTAATTAAGCATTCTTTCATTTAAAATACACACAATTCAGTTTACTCTTACATTTTCTGAAGCATAATGCAAAAGAACTTTATATGAAGCAAGATTGAATAAATTACTTTATAAGTGTTTCTTTGCTTTTCACACCTAACAGATGCTTCAGTTTAGAAATATCTATTATACTCAAAGAAAGAATTGTCATTCATGATTAGAGTATGTTTAAAGTTTATAAAATTCTCAAGTGGTCCCCAAATCACACTCCATGTTGCCTCTTCAAAATGCAAAAGAAAATGGGTGAAAGCTGAGTAGTACATATATTAGTGGAAGTAATGGAAGAGACAGAAAAGAATATTAAGTAGAAAAACAAAACAATGCAAAAACAATAGGATGTGGGTTTTGAGTAAATTAAACTTTTCTTCATTGCATAATGCCTGGCTTAGTGGCTTCTTTGTTGAGTATACTTTAAAGGTCTACTTGGATTACCTTTTTCAGTTGATTCCCCTCATCTATATATTTAAGCAAAGATGGTAGTCTATGCAGAATACCTAGATCTATTCCAGAAAACAAATATTCTATAAATATAATTGTTTTATAAAATATAAATTTATATCTACTTTTTACTTCTTTTAATGTTATATTTTATTTTTTGTTTGTGTATCTTTTTTTTTAACTAGACTGCTCAGCTAGACCATGAGGAGATGTTTCATAAGTATGATTATATTCTCAGTGTTTAGCACAGTGCATGGCACCTGGTAGAGGTTAATTAAAGGTTTCTGAGAACTTTCTAAAATATTTCTGCTTTTCTGAACATCAAAGGTTATAGGATTCATTTGCCTTTATTTTGTTTTGCTTGTGACAGCTTCAGATGAATTTGAAGTAGTAAATATGTCAGTAATTGGAGATTTAAAACTCTGTCAAGTATATGTCTATAATTATTTATAATTGTCAATGTAAATATGAAAAGACTCAAGTATTTTTTATGGATTACTTTTCTTCTGATCAGTATATCTGATTAATCTTATCACTGGTATATCCTAATTTTCAATTCATTATTCCATGCACTAGCTTAAAATCTTTGAAAGAAAACTTCATTAGGAGTTTTTAACAAATAAGTGCATTGAATCAGATATATTTTGTTTGCTAATTTACTTGTTTGCTAATTTTTTTTTTTTTTTTTATCCTCACCTGAAGACATTTTTCAATTTTTTGTTCAGATAGAGTGGGAGGGAGAGACAGGAAGAAAGAGAGAGAGAAAAACATTGACGTGAAAGGGACACAATCAAGTGGCTGCCACCCGAATGACCAACCAGGGCCAGGGACAAACTGCAACTGAGGTACTCACCCTTAGTGGGAACTGAACCTGGGCCTCTCTGGACTGCAGGCCGACGCTCTAACCACTGAGCAAACCAGTCAGGGAGCTTGTTTGCTAATTTTTCATGGGGAGAATAAAATCACCCATTATTTTCAGAAACAAAATAGTTTTGTATGGAAAAATAGAAAACTTAGAGATTTTCTTGTCTTCCCAACACTAATGCATGGATCTTTTAAGTCTGAAATTAATAATTACAATAGAAGACTGAATTATTTAAGTATTACCATATTGAAATATCTGTCAATGGGCAATATAATGGGAATATCAAAATAAGTATGTGCCACAGAAACATCTTGCATAAAAATCTTGTAAAGGATATTATTCAAACAGCTAAATACAGAACTGATGATTTCTGACAGTGTGAGGACCAAAATAACTGGTTTTGAGATTAGTGGAAGGACTAATCATGGTGAGGTTTAAAGAACTTCCATGATATGCTTCCCAAAACATGCAAATAAAATTCTAAATAAAGCTCACAGTTATGAAATAAGAAATATTGACATATTCTTGAAATGACCCCACAGGAGCCTGACTTGAACCATTATCAGAATATTTAATAAAGTTTTCACTTGGTAGATTCGGAAAATAGACCTTGGAAAAAGCTTGGGACATGTCAAAGATGGAGGAATCTCTTCAGATTCTTAATAATTCTGATTATATGATAGATCACATCAAGTAAGCAAGATGGAAGAATAAAATTTTTCTATTTTTGAAGACATTTCACTATACACTCAACATACATATACACGCACAGCATCACACACAAATGTTATGTGTAGATAAATGTACAAATGCACATACACACATATGAATGTCTTTATTTGAATGTGCAACTGCAAATATCCATGTGTGTGTGAATATATGAATGTCCAAATATACAAAGTATGTATATGCATGTGTATGATCTCTAAGTTGAATAATATGTATAATCACTAAATATCTTGAATAATAACAGATAAAAGCAACATATGGATTCTGTGACACATTGCTATTTTGATCCACTTTCCCAATGCAAATATCTTTTTCCAAGGGGCATTTTCAGTTATTTTAAAGTAAATTAACAGCTTTATTATAGAACTTTGCCATGCACAAAGATATTCCAAAGTGCAAATGGAATATTTTAAATTCAAATTTAGTAGAATATCTAACTCTCTTTTAAGTTGTTCAGATCCTCCCTTGACTTTGTAATGATACATTTTATTGTCTTCCTGTTGCACTCATTGTTTTCTCTAATGACAATGTACTAAAAGTTTAAAATGTGACATTTTTAGTGTTCCATTTGAAGAACATGATTAAATATTTTAAACTGATATTGAACAGTGTGGAGCTACAATTTAAAGGGCTTGCTGCCAAAAAGTCCAGTACATTTTAGCACACTCAGTCTGATTTTAAATACATCTTTTGAAAGGCTCACACATTTCTAAAATCCAATTAATGATGAGCAACATTGAGAGAAGGTATTAACCATATTGAAGTATATTGTTTGGCATTCAACATCAGCTTTGCAACAATTTGTATTTCAGTAACTATAGTTATAAATTAAGCTTGTACCACAACCTATTGCAAATTACTTCTGTCTTTGATATCTTAATTGGGGGCTTTTTAAAGCATGAGCTTTGTCCTATCATATCTTTAATTTTTATTATAAAAGTAATTTTATCTTCAATATTGAACTTTTAAATCTGAGGTTGTAATAGCTCCAGTAATTTCTGTAGCTTCATTTTGACAAAGAAATTTTTAAAAGCTTTATTTCAATTTCCTCAATTCGTACCCCAAAAAATAAATAAAAGCTCTTGCAATTCTCTGTGGAGAATCTGTTGTCACCAATATCAAAAGTGGTATTTATCTGTTGCAAATTCTTCTTCTGTAAATGGAGCCAACATATTAAAGTCATATGTGCAGAGGAGAACTTGGATTTGAAAATGAATAGAAATAATTTAGAAGAAGGGTTACTTAATTTAAATAAACTGCCTGATTTCATGGAATGATGTTGCAAATGCACCTTCTGCAGCTGCTCATGTATAATACCAGCTTTGTAGAAGCCAGTCTTCCTAAATTAACCAACTTTTAAAGTTGCTTTAGCATATTTCTTTCTTCCGATTGTATTTGGTCAGTGATACCACCAAGTTCCCAACTGTGGATGAAATCAACTTTCTTGAAAATGGACATTTCGTACATGTATTTTGTAATTAAACATGCATTTTTGTTTTTAGCTCACTGATGCAGAAAACAATTATAAAAAACACAACAAAAATGTTTTAGGCTTATAGCACAGTATGTGTATCAAGCACTACAACAAAGCAGACTACTCTCTATTTGGTCCCTGACACTAGTTTTAGTTGCAATTTCCTACACAGTTTTGTTGTACATCTAAATGATCATTCACGTATCTCCTCCACTGCCTAATGACTGGAGGCCATATTCACTGTGCACCAAAGTGTGTAGGGATTGGCAGCGAAAGTGATCAGCCCTGAAGGGGGGAGTATTTTATCACTGCCATTGCTTAAAATTGCTGGTGCATGATGCCAATGAAAAGCAGAAAGACAGACTGATTTTTAGTTAGATTCATTATTGTTTTTAAAATATCTGTGGACAGTGCATCCCATTATTGGCTGTATCAGGGACAATCTGCACCTCCCCCATCTCAGTACCATTCTATAATAACTCCTTGCGTCTTACAGATTGGCATACTCACCACAGCACAGGTGGATGTGACTACTAATAGCCAGCAAGGGGTAGAAGTTTTGAATGAAGACTTCTCCTGTAGGAAGGGGTTAACATTTCATGGCTGCTATTCTTGAAACCTGTAGATACTATATTTAGGAAGACTATATTTCAGGGATCATTTCTATAGTTTGTTATATTTAGAACAAAGGTGTTTATTAGGGTATATTTGGGGGAAAGATTGAGTAACGAGAGCCATGTGTTTGGTTGTATGGTGGTCTTTCAGGCAACAAGATGAAAACTCCATTCACTAGTCATGCACCTCAGGGTTTCTAAATAGAACCATATCAGAGGTTGGAAATACAAAGTGGGAATAGACAAATCCTTTCTAGGCTTCTAATGTAACTGTTAAAAAGATTAACTTTTCAAATAAATGAAAAATCCATAAAAAAGATAAATAAGATAAGACCTTGAGAATGCATTCTGATTAAAAAGATAAATTGGGGATCCTTGTGTGTGCTCTCAGTGTGACCCTGAGCTTGACAAGAATAAGGCACCAAGCAGTCAGGATCCCTAGCATGAATAAGAACAGCTGTTTTTCAGACAACTGATAAGATTCCAGAGAAAAACATGATGGCTAACTTGTGATTCTATTAAACTACACTCAACAAAAAGATATAAGACTTAGCAATTGACCTGCCCTGAGCTCCATTACAGCCAACACATTCTGAACTGACAGGACAAGACGTTCAAATCCACCACTCATGTTCCCTTGTATAGCTTTGGGGCTTTTGCCTTTATTAGCCTCACCTTTGCTCTGGTCATAGAAATTGTGATCTAAAGTCTCTTTCTATCTCTACCTCCCATCTAATTATCCTATCATGCATCTCTCTATCTCCCTATCTCTCTATCTATTATCTATCTATCATCTATCTATCTATCTATCTATCTATCTATCTATCTATCTATCTATCATCTATCATCTATCTATCATTTAATCTACCTATCCATTTTATGCTTTCAATACATTTTCTCTGAGTTATTCTTCGACAGTTAATCTATAGGCACCATTTCACTGAGTCCAATACATTGTATTGGATCAGATTTTCCTGTTTTGTTTGTTTTCTTTTTTCAAAGCATAAATCAGAACTGTCCTAGCTAAACCAGAACCCATGGTCACCTCAGAATTAGCAATGTGAGTTGTTCAGTCCACTTTCTAGTTAAATTGTGTCATTCTGACAATGTCAGAACATTCTCATTTGATGACTGAGAATTGATCAATTTCAAATTGGTGTTTTGGAAGACCAATTGGTACACTTAAAAATCATACATCGGGGATTTAAAATATTTTATTTCATTGACTTTTTGAGCAAGCCTAACTACAAATATAACATACGCCTTTGTTGTTTATGTTGAAGGAAAATCAGAAAGAGAGGTTTACACAAAATAGTGATTGAAATAACAGTTTATTTCTTCTCAAAGTATTTTTTCCTCTCCATTTCTTTCTATCAATTGTTTAAATCTTAGGTTCCAATTCATTCTTAATTTACATTTCTGCCCTGAGTTTCATTTTAGCCCAGTAGCTCTCAGTCAATTAGCAGAGGGAATACAGCTTAGACCTTTAATTCAGCAGCTCAAGGGAATTTCTATGCTCTTTAATAGCAAGTGCATCTTCATTAGTGTTTATTTCTATCACGAGAGAGACAAAATCTACATAGATGCTAAAAAGCAAGTTATAGCATGAATTAAAAGAATAGAATATTATTGTTGAAAGGTGTAAACAACAAGTATAAAATGACATTATTTAAGATATTAGGACCTTGAGTAGTAGAATGAAAACAAGTATTTAGGTCAATGTCAGCAAAAAAACTTTTTAATGATGATGACTCCTAATGGTGATGAGTGTATAACACTCTCTCCAGGGAAGAAATGAAGCTATCATTTACAAACTCTGTAGCTGAACAGGATAAAGGATAAAGCAATAAACCACTAGACAATGTCCTTTTGGGATTGATATGCACTGGCAAGTAACATGAGACCATTCCAAATTAAAAATGGAAGCTAAATTTATGACACTATTTTTTCTATGCTATAATTTTATGTGTAAAATTAAATTACATTTACTTTTCTGAATGATAACAAAACATATCTAATTAAAATTACTTCTTTAACCATACTTGAATGAAAAACTCAGCCAGTTGTCCTTTTATGGAGTTATTTGCCTTATAGCTATTGCTACCCTAAATGTGTTTACTTACAGGTTGAGGCAAAAACAGGTTTACAGTTGTGAATATACAAAACACAGTTTATTCTTGTATTATTATTTATTAATCATTGCATTATTTTTCATATGAACAACCATAAACCTGCTTTTGCCCCACCCTGTATTTTACCACATTCTGTTTGTTTCCACATTCTCGGCTAAGGAGATACCAAACGCTGAAAAGCCACCACATCTGATAGAAGGGGACCTGAAGTCCTGATCCATGTCAATGAAAAATATACCCCATGTCAATCATTAATATTCAGTCACATGAAAAGTAATACCATCTACAAGTTATTTTTCAGTACATAAAGCAGTAATAAATTATATCAAGATTTCCAGCAACTTGTTGATCTCAGTTAAAGCACTTTAATTATGTTCTTTGACTATGTACAAAAAAAAAAATTTCAGGGTCATGATATAAAACGAGGTTGTTTTCTTTCTAGAGATAAAGCTCTTTGAGAATCAAGGCTAGAGTTGGGCAGGAACAGAGCAACATATAATTTCACAGAATTCTATTATCCCTTTGACACTCAGGGGAAAATATACTAGAAATGGTTTCCTGCCAAATAGAACACAAGATTTTGCTGTGAAAAGTATCTTTGATTAGACTGAGACTACTGTTCCCAAGAAACACGCATGCCAAGTGTGCAGTCACACAGGTGTCTGATAAGGGTAAAAAAAAAAAGAATAAACAAAACAAGAAACATAATTTTACTTTTATTTTGTGAGATTGTTTACTATTGAAGAGTTTACATCACCTTTAGTATCAAAGAGTAAATGGTAAGTCCTTTGAAAAATTGTAGCCAGCTAAGAATTATTTTAGCCTTATGTGTAACTTCTCATTAAGAGTTTAAATAGGTATGTCTGAAAAATAATTTAGTGCAGTGGTTCTCAACCTTCCTAATGCCACAACCCTTTAATACAGCTCCTCATGTTGTGGTGACCCCCCAACCATAAAATTATTTTCATTGCTACTTCATAACTGTAATTTTGCTACTGTTATGAATCGCCATCGGAAATATGTGTTTTCCAATGGTTTTAGTTGACCCCTGTGAAAGGGTTGTTTGACCCCCAAAGGGGTCGCGACCCATAGGTAGACAACCCTGATTTAGTGAAAGGAAGCTTACTGCTCAAAGCATGTTTTAACAAAACAGCTAAAATCAATAACTGGATTATCTATTTTTTGTTATTCAGAGCAATGCTCTAGGAAATTGACAAATGTTAACAAAAAACAAAAACCGAAATTGGGTCTTCTAGTGAATAGCACTATGTTCACTAGGGCTTATCCATATCAGAACTGTCTCTTCCATTTTCCTGAACATTCTTTAAATGTACAAGTAAAACAAAATTACGCGGAACATGCAAGAAAATATTCAGGTGAAGTAACCTTTTTTTTTATCCTCACCCGAGGACATTTTTTGATATTTTGTTCAGATAGAGTGGGAAGGAGAGAGAGAGAGAGAGACATCAACAGGAAAGGGACACGCCGAGTCGTTGCCATCCATATGACCCAACCACGGCCGGGGACAAACCGAAACAGAGGTACACGCCCACAGTGGGAACCGAACCCGGGTCTCACTGGACCACAGGCCGACACTCTAACCGCTGAGCCAAACCGGCCAGGGCACATGAAGCAACCTTTCATTAAAATAGTAATTTTTGTGTAAAAATAGGATTGATTGAAAACGAGAAGGTAAGTGATCCTATGATATTAATTTCCTAATAACTTGATTAATTAGACATGAATTTAAATATTCCACTAATATGTATATGTCAGTAAAACACTATGTAATTATAAGAATCACTCTTTTGAAGTAGATTCTATTTCTAAAATTTATAGAACACTTTATTTATAGTTTGTTACACAAACATTAATTTAAAGCTTCTTCTTTTTTTTTTTTTTTTTTATTCTCACCCAAGGACATTTTCCCATTTTTTTGTTCAGGTAGAGTGGGAGGGAGAGAGAGGAACAGAGAGAGAGAGAGAAACATCGATGTGAAAGGAACACATCGAGTGGCTGCCACCCGCATGACCGACCAGGGCCGGGGACAAACTACAACCGAGGTACGTGCCCTTAGCAGGTACCGAACCGGGTCTCTCAGGACCGCAGGCCGACGCTCTAACCGCTGAGCCAAACTGGCCAGGGCTAAAGCTTCATTTTTATTCAAAAGCATTAAACATCTGTCCTGAGAAGTTATTGCCATCGTGAAATTTCCTATTTGATACAGTTCAATTTAATACATTTTCTTGATTATACAAAGTATTCTTTAATTTTAAGATTTTTTATAGATTTCAGAGAGAGAGGAAGGGAGAGGGAAAGAGAGAGAAACATTGATATGAGAATAAAATATCAACATTTTGCTTCCTGCATGCCCCTCATTGGGGATGGAGCCTGCAACCTAGGTATGTGTCCTGACCAGGAATTGAATCAGCAATCTTTTGGTACATGGGACAAGGCCCAACCAACTGAGCCACACTGGCCAGGGCATTCTTTACATTTTTGTTGTTGTTGTTAAATATAGTGTCAATAGGATGGAAAATCATTTCATAATTCTGGATTTGTGGCATATATAATTTTAGAATAAATTGTGCTCTTCCCCTCTCCCCATATTTCCAACTCTGGTAGCTATTTAGTGATTTTATTTTTTTTCATCCTCACCCGAGGACATTTTTTCCATTTTTTTTGTTCAGGTAGAGTGGGAGGGAGAGAGCGGAAGAAAGAGAGAGAGAGAAACATCGACGTGAAAGGGACACATCGAGTGGCTGCCACCCGCACGACCAACCAGGGCCGGGGACAAACTGCAACCGAGGTACATGCCCTTAGCGGGAACCAAACCCGGGTTTCTCAGGACTGCAGGCCGATGCTCTAACCGCTGAGCCAAACCGGCCAGGGCTCTGGTAGCTATTTATATGAACTTAATATAGGTGGTGCAGAAACTGTAATCATCATGATCATTAAAATCACAGTCAGTATCTGTGAAGGAAACATGCTAGGTATCTATTAATTTGTGCCTGCATAAAAACAATGAGATGTGAACTAGAACCCATTAGATAGTTCTGAAATGTGTCCATTTTAAGAATTCTTCAATTTTTGAAGAATCAACAGTTCCCAAAGGTCAGTTCTGACATAAACATAAGATATGTTTAGATCAAGCTTTAGAGATGGTAATTCATTCTGTTATATTTTAACCCCTATCCACAACCGAAGCCTGCCAGCAGTCAGGGTAGAATTTACTCAAGTTTCACTTTACATGTAGCTTTCCTACTCAACAGAAAACTCCGGAAAAGATAACAACAAGGTAAGATGAGCTCATCTAAATGCAACTCAGTCATTCAGGTTTAGATAATAGCCATTGCTAAGATAATTTATGGTTTTCAACATTTGTTAGCATTGGTAACCAACCAGGCCCTAGCAACTGTATTAAGTCAGGAGCTGACACAAGTGCAGAGTAATTTGCACAAGCTGAAAATGGAGAGTCACAAAGAACTTTAATAATGTAAGTTTTATTTGAACTTTGCCATCACCCTAGTTTACAGAAGTTAATTCCTACCTTCAGTTTCAAAAGACAAAGATTAATTGACCCTCCTTATCTGAGTGTTCTTCAATTAGAAATGTTCCTTTCTCACCTATATCTTCCATCATAGATGGTGGTCGCTCAATAAAAAGATGTGCCCTGAACCAATGCTTCCATTTTTCAGAAGAGCAATATGTGGCTACAGGTTACTGCTTTTGTAAAGCTATTACTTTTACTGTCAACATGACTACTGCCCTAAGATGTCTCATTAGGTGGAATAAATTGAAGTAAACAAACACAACAGTTGACCCAACACCCTTCTCCCCCAAAAATATCTTCTGTGGTGATAATAAATAAATAAATAAATAACTTCCATTATCAGACAATTTAAAAGGAAACTGGAGAATGGGATTAACTCTAAGTATATCTCCAAGAAATAAATGTGTGATTGTGTAAGATCAGGAGAGTAACCAGATTCCTTGTCTTACTCTAAAAATCAGAAAATAAGGAGCTCTTCCAGTATACACTGCATTATAACACAAAAGTATAAAGAAAACTATCAAAGATGTAAAGACAAACCAAATTAAGAAAAAGCAATTGATCTATTTATGAAAGCTAGTTAAACATATCATCTGCCCATGTGACAGATTCTAATTTCTGTGGGAACATAGACAAGATTGAATGGAGCCAACACTAAAGTGTTCACTTGTGCTGTCATTTATAATTAGAACTAAGTTTCTAGCTTGATTCCCTATTGAGAAATAGTCAAATGTCTTAAACTATGCAGCCAAAGGGAATGATTAATTTTTATGAAACATTTGTGAATGAAAACTGGCCAAGAACCAACTTATCCTAATCAACATTATCATTAACCCCTACTTAGTTTTAGGACCACTCACATGATAGCAACTAGCTCTGCCTCACATAGATTATAGAATTTTTAAGGATGTTTATATACACAAGTAATTTGATTGAACATCTACCTACTTATTATTTAGACTCATACTTGCTCTTTGACATTTTGAGGAAAACTATTTATTTTGTATAATTCTAACTGTTGGTCAATACATAAATAAGTGTTACAGGTTGAACAGATTCCCTACCCCCCCTCAAAAAAAAAAAAAAATGTGTCTTAATACTCAGTATTGGCATGTAACCAATACTTCAGACTGTGACCTTATTTGACAGCAGTGTTGATTTAGTTGTAATTAGTTAAGATGAGATCATATCAGAGTAGAATGGGCTTCTAGTTCAATGTGACTGGTTTCTGCATCTGAATATGGCCATGTAAACACACAGTGAGACAGAGAGAACACCATGAGGTTATGAAGACAGTGACTGGGGTTAAACAGCTCTAAGCCAAAATATGCCAAGGTCCTGGCCGGTGGCTCAGTTGGTTGGAGTGTCACTCCATACACCAAAAAGGTTGTGTGTTTGATTCCTGGTCAGGGTATATACCTAGGTTGCTTGTTCAGTCCTGGTCAGGACATATATGGGAGGCAACCGATTGATGTTTCTCTTTCACATTGATGTTTCTCTCTCTCTCCCTCCTTCTAAAATAAATAAAACAAACAAACAAAAAACATATTCTCGAGTATTAAAAAAAAAAAAAGCCAAGAACTGCTATTGCCAATAATACCAGAAGTTAAGAGAAAGGTGTGGAATAGATTCTTCCCTAGAGCATGGTTCTGCTGACAACTTGATTTTGGACTTCTAGTCTAGAGAAGTGTGCAAAAAGTTTCTGGTTTTGTTGTTGTTGTTTGTTTTTTTTATCCTCACTCAAGGACATTTTTTGATATTTTGTTCAGATAGAGAGGGAGGGAGAGAGAGAGAAACATCGATGTGAAAGGGACACATCGAGTGGTCACCACCCACATGACCCAATCAGGGCTGGGGACAAACTGCAACTGAGGTATGTGCCCTTAGCAGGAACCAAACCCGGGTCTCTCCAGACCACAGGCCAACGCTCTAACCGCTGAGCCAAACCGGCCAGGGCCATTTTTTTTTTTTTTTTTTTTTTTATCCTCACCCGAGGACATTTTTCCATTTTTTGTACAGACAGAGTGGGAGGGAGAGAGAGGAAGAGAGAGAGTGAGAAACATCGATGTGAAAGGGACACATCGAGTGGCCGCCACCTGCACAACCAACCAGGGCCAGGGACAAACTGCAACCAAGGCACATGCCCTTAACGGGAACCGAACCCAGGTCTCTCCGGACCGCAGGCGGGCGCTCTAACCGCTGAGCCAAACCTGCCAGGGCCATTTTTGTTTTTTTTTTAAAGCCACCCAATTTGTGGTGCTTTGCAGCCCCAGGAAACAAGTAAAATAAGTCAGATAAAATAAAATTTTGTTTATTATGGAAACTACCAAACCTAGATTTTCTTCATCTTTCTCTTCTTCCCTTAATTATGTCCAATATTCCTGTGTTATGGGAATAAACTACTGCTGACTTTCTAGATTCAACCTAATAATGTAAGAGTCAAGCCATGTTTTATGGCTGGAGAAAATGTGTGGTTCTTCTTATTCTAAAACACAAAACATAAGTCCAAACACAAAACTTGAAAGAAAACTCTAAACCTGGACTCAACATTTCAGTAACACAAATCATTTTCATGCCTAAGTAGCATTAACATAAGTTATAGAAGGTACAATCTGTAAAGACTATTTATGATTCACATATGATTCAGGCAAACTACTGCAGTAAATAAACTATCAGATTTAGTAAAAGCTGAGATTCCATTATATGACCCCATATCAAGACTAAGGATCGTAGAAGGCAGTGGATAAAGAGGCAGATTAGAGAATGAGATTCAATGAGAGAATGCAGACATACCAATTGGACTAACACGAAAAGAGAGGCTAGAAAAATACTTATACCACATCTTTCCTGTCATGTTTATCACTAGAATAAGCTAGGAACACAGTTCCATTCTAAACCTTATTGCTAGCTAATTTTGCATTACTCTCTGTTTCTTAATCCCTCCATGACTAACATTGAAAGTGCTCTAACCTCAGCATATAGAAAAAAATCTATTAGTAGATTCAGCTGGCAGGAGACATGTCTGTTACGTTAGGAACTGAAGAGAGCATTCATTACGTAGTAACTAACATTTAATTTTCAATTTGTTCTTCATCACTTATGGACCACCTAGCCAGTCTTTGTCTTGCTGATGATGGACTCTTACCATGGTAAAACCACTGGAAACTCAAGAATACCAACTGATTTATTAATAGGATACTTTTCTTACTGTGGCTAACCTATATCCATTTCTTCTCCTTTATTTCCTCAAAATCTCTAACTTGACTCTCCGACATGGCTCACTTTGATTTCTTATCTTGTGTTTCTTAAAATTCTATGAACACCATCAATTTCATTAACATGAGGGATAATATAAACACACTTTTGTGGTGAATCTATGCCAAACCCTGTGTTAGGTACTTTGTAAAACATCATTTCCAAATGTTGACAGTTTCATTTGTTTGTTTATTTTAATCCTCACCCATTGATTTTGGAGAGAAAGGAAGTAAGAGAGAGAGACAGAGAGAAAGACATCAACATGAGAAACATCCATCAGTTGTCTCCCATACCCACTCAGACTGGAGCTACCTGGCCAGAGCTAAATGTTGACAGTTTTGTTTTGTTTTTTTAATATTTTTTCTTTATTAATCTTAGAGAGAGGAAAGGAGAGGAAGAGAGAAACTTTGATGAGAGAAAACATTGATTGGCTACCTCCTGCATGCCCCCCACTGGGGATCGGGCCCACAACCTGGGCATGTGCCCTGATCAGGAATCGAACCAATGACCTCTTGGTGTATGGGTCACCAAATGTTGACAGTTTTAAAGACTCCTTTCTCCTTTCTATCTTTAGAGTTACCTCTGTCTCTAGATTTTTATTTGCTTTCCTAATTTGGCAATCTTTTGATGTTCTTACTGCTTCTAACACTCACTTTGTATGATCATTCTGTTATTTGCTCTCGTCTTTGTCTTCTGGCCTTAGTCAGAAGTCTCACTCAGAGCAGTCTTTCATTGTATCTTTCTCTGTAATCTGTGAGTAATTGCTTAAGGAGAGTTCCAGAGTCTAATTAAAATTGGCATTAATTGCTTTCTAACTTTGTGAGTTGCTATAAATGAAAGTGAGCATCTCACGGACTAATGGATTTTTCCTTAGGGTGAAAAGTGATTCCAAACCATGGGATTCACAATGTGGTCATTTCCACAGATTCAGACATCACACAGTGTACCAGAAAAGTAATAAAATATAAAAGCAGAACTAAATATAAATTATTGGACAATGTCATAAAATGAAAAAACCCTAAGAAAGAAAAAACCTCTCTAAAGTTAATCATTCAGTAAACGTGTGTAAAAAGCAAACAAAACTGTTATAAGCCAAGCACTTTCCTTAGTGCTATAAATTCAAAGAGAGATGTACAAGCTTTGACTTTCCAGAATCTACTATGTGATGAAACTTATATATATAAAACAATATTAAACTCTATTAAGGCAAAACTGGTAAGCATGCTGACTATGAAAATATTAAATTTTCAGAAAATGAAAATATCAAGTGTGAATAAGTATGAATTTGGAGTTGGATAGTTGCATGAATCCTACACATGACAATAATAAAAACGGAATAAATTATTCTCTGAAAATAACTATTTAAAGGTACTGGAAAACATCTGAACGCAGACAGAAGCCAAAGAGAATTTACTTTTGAAAAGCTGAAACTAGAAATGGTAAGTTCATTAGTTTGTGGCTTTCTGGTTATGATGGTAAAAAATAAAAACAAAAGCTGCAGATTTACTGATGTTGTTAGAGAACTATTGGAATGAGACCAAAAATATGATTATATATGAACTCTGACTAAATCCAGAAATGGCAGCCAAATCATGCAGATACAAGGGAGAACCGATAGGGTTCAGTGGTATGACCTCCTAATTTTACCTGATAAATGTATCACCTAAATTTTACAGATGAGAAACGTTAGCATGATAAAAACTGTTTCTTCTTGCTTTTTAAATTGAGTATATTTCCCAAACTTACACAAAACATATTTTGAAGAGCAAAGTTGTGACTCTCCCCCCACAAACTTGACATCTCAGAAAACAGCCATAAACTGGCAAAACAATTGGAAATTTGGAAGTGTTAGAAATAGTCAGAGACAGAAAGTCCCAATATATGACTAAAATATTTACTTAAGTTCCTGGACAACCAAATTGTGCATGCACAGCAGAGGAGTTTGAGTTAAAAGCCACAGAATTGAGCCCTGGCCAGGTGGCTCAGTTGGTTTGAGCATCATCATGTCCACTAAAAAGTGGTGGGTTTGATTTCTGGTCAGGGCACATACCTAGGTTGCCACTTCTATCCCCTGTCAGGGAGTCTATGGGATGCAACCAATCAGTGTTTCTCTCTCACATCTCTCTGTCTCTCTCTCTCTCTAGAAATCAAAAAAAAAAAAAAACATATGCTCCAGTGAGGATTAAAAAAAAAAATGTTTAAAAAAAGCCACATAAATGATAAGACAAAGGAAAGACATTAGAATCTCATAACATGGGGAACAAAAAGTTTGTAGTTTGAGTCTTGGCAAGTTCATTATCTACTATAACAAAGAAACAAATAAAAAATCATCAGGTAGAATATGGAATGGCTGCAAGGTCATTGTCTACAATGCCCAGTTTTTGTGTCCCAGGGCAAATATAATCAGATATTCAGTTTTATACTAATTTGAGTCTCAAAATAACTTCATGAGGTTAGTACTATAATTATCATCCACATTTTGCAGATGTGGAAATGGAAAAATCATAGTCCCCTCCCCTTTAGAAATGGCTAGTAAAGTGTACACTACTAAGATGGGAGAATTTCAAAACACACGATCATAATGAATGCATTTCTACCTGAAAGTAAATTATCAGTACATTTTTATCCTCACCCGAGGACATTTTTCCATTTTTTGTTCAGATAGACTGGGAGGGAGAGAGAGGAAGAGAGAGAGAGAGAAACATGGATGTGAAGGGACACATCGAGTGGCTGCCACCCGCACAAACAACCAGGGCCGGGGACAAACTGCAACCGAGGTACATGCCCTTATCGGGAACCAAACCCGGGTCTCTCTGTACCGCAGGCCGATACTCCAACCGCTGAGCCAAACCGGCCAGGACCAGTACATTTTTATTTATTTATTTTTGCCAAATAATATAAGTAACAGTTTTTATAGCTCTAAAACAAAATCATATTAACATTGGTAATATTTTTATGATGGGAGAAGATAAATAAACAGATATATTAGATATATATTTATCTGTATGTCTTTATCTATCTATAGATATGAAACATATTTAACTTATTTTTAATTTTCATTTTTCTATATCTTCCAATTATTATGATTATAATTAATAAAATATAAAAATGTATTTTTACTTAAACATAGTGTCTGTAGGGACACAGGATATTAATCATATCTTTCATACATATTTTAATAGTTGTTATGCTGCCTGAAAACCATATTATTTAGAAGTGGAGGACTTTCTATAAGATCAGAACACAATCAACAATATTTACATAAATATCAAATTATTTCCAATACTTGATTGTGAATAAATCATTTGTAATAATGTTTAAATTAAACTTACCATCCTTACCCTACAAGTTTCTAATTCAATAGATCTGAGTGGGCCTTAGAAGCTGTACATTTATTTATTTATTTATTTATTTATTTATTTATTTATTGTTGAAATTATTACAAATGTCCCTCTTTTTTCCCACATTGACCCTCTCCTCTCCACTCCCCGCCCCCTCTTGCCTTTTTCACACTATTGTCTGTGTCCATTGGTTATGCATATATGCATATAAGTTCTTTGGTTTATCTTTCCCCACTTGCCCCTCCTCTCTTCGTTTTGAGGTTCATCAGTCGAACAACCAATTTGTACTTCTTAATCCCTTCGCCTGTCTTGCCCATCCTCTCAACCTCCCTCCCATTGGGAAACCAACAAAGAGTTCTCTTGTATCTATGAGAATGTTTCTGTTCTGCTTGTTCATTATGTTTGCATATTTGATTATTGATAGATATGTATTTATTGCCATTTCATTGTTCATATTTGTTATCTTCTTCTTCTTCAAGGAGACCCTTTAAAATTTCATATAATACTCGTTTGATGGTGATGAACTCCTTTAGCTTTTCCTTGTCTGGGAAATTCTTTATATGTCCATCGATTCTAAATAATAGCTTTGCAGGACAGAATAATTTCGGTTGTATGTGCTTACTTTTCATCACTTTGAATATTTCTTGACACTCCCTTCTGGCCTGCAAAGTTTTTTTTTTTGAGAAATCAGCTCACAGTTGTATGGGGACTCCCTTGTAGGTAACTAACTGCTTTTCTCTTGCAATTTTCTATCTTTGTCTTCAACCTTTTGCATTTTGATTATGATGTTCCTTGGTGGAGACCTCTTTGGGTATATCTTGTGTAGGACTTTCTTTGCTCCCTGGACTTGTATGTCTGTTTCCTTCACCAAGTTAGGGAAGTTTTCTGTCATTATTTTTTCAAATAAGATTTCAACTTCTTACTCTCTCCCTTCTCCTTCTGGCACCCCCATGATGCAAATGTTGGTACACTTGAAGTTGTCTCAGAGGCTCCTTACACGATTCTCATTTTTTTTGGGATTCTTTTTTTTTCTGCTGTTCTGATTGGATGTTTTTTGCTCCCTTATATTCCAAATCAATGGTTTGCTTCTTGGCTTCACCTACTCTACTATTGAGTCCCTGTAAATTATTCTTTATTTCAGTTAGTGCCTCTTTCATTTCTGACTGTTTTTATATATATATACTTTTGAGGTCCTCACTAAGTTCTGTGAGCATCCTTATAACTAGTGTTTTGAACTCTGAACCTGTTAGACTGCTCATCTCCATTTCGTTTAGTTCTTTTCTTAGCATTTTGTTCTATTCTTTCATTTGGGACATGTTTTGTGGTCTCCTCATTTTGGCTGCTTCCCTGTGTTTCTTTCTATGTATTAGGTAGAGTTTCTATGTCTTCCAGGCTTGGTAGGATGGCCTATTATAGTAGGTGTCCTGTAAGGTCCAGTGGCACAACCTCCCTGATCACCCCAGAGGGGCTCTCAAGGTGCAGCGCTCATGTGGACTGTCCACCCTTGTGTTGTAATTGAGTCTTGATTGCTGTTGGAACATCAATGGGAGGAATTTACCTTGGCTGATCACCTGTAAGGACTGGCTATGCCCACTGACCACTGACCTCTGACTACCTTGGAGGACTAGCTGTGCAGAGGGGTCCACCACACAGAGCAAGACTTACTTAAGCAGGGCTCTGATACCCAAAAGTCCATTCCTTAAGTGTGTCACTTGTGAAGGTGTTTGGGTGGTGGTGCTTTGATGTGGTCTGAAGCTGTCCACTGGGTGTGCTGGTTCTGGGCCTCCTGGGTGGCACAGGCTACAGTTAGCCAGTGTCTATGTTCTGCCCAAGGCTACCAGGCATAAGCTACACAAAGATCTTTAGATGGCTGCTTCTTGTGTTGAGTTTAGAGGTGCCCAGGTAAAGCCTAGCTGTGAACTATGGCTGGCTGCTTCTAGTGCCAGGCCTGGGGCCACTTAGTGAGAGGCATGGAGTTCACTGAGGCCAGATGCTGCTTGTTTAAGAGAATTTAAGGAAATCTTAGAAACTATATTTTTAACAAACTATCTCATATGCACTGAACCTCAATAGTAAATAATATCTGTGTACCAATTACTCCTAATATCTTAATTTTATTTCTTTTCAGGTCTTGTTTAAGGCCTAGATGTAGTCATGGGTAATTTATAGAACCACTTTAAAACAATGGTCTTCAAATAAAAATCATTTGTACTATTATTAAAATTATACAGACTTGGTTATCAATTCCTGACAAAATGAGATACTAGCAGGAGTTATTTGCCTTTCTACTCTGAATCTCAACCCTACAATTATGACAGGAGGGAGAAGGAGCTTGATTGGATTCATGAGTGAAAACAAAACTGTTCCATGGCAAAATAAATAGATGATAGATTAGATAGATAGATAGATAGATAGATAGATAGATAGATAGATAGATAGATAGATGATAGATAGATCACAGATAGATAAATAGGTAAATAAAAACACTGTTAGAAATCCTAGGAGTCCATTTTGAGAGGGAAATGACTGCTTAGTGCAGAGTCAGTAAATACAGATGAGGCATAGATTGGGAAAGAATTTATAAATCATCTTGTGACATTTTGCCTCCCCCACATTTTTAATATATATCATGATAGTAGATGGCCTAACACCAGATTCTTGGGAGATTGTGGGTGACAGGCAGTAAAAATGATCTCAGTTAGTATTTCTGGTCCCTAGGAATGCCCTCTTTCCAACTGCAACCCATCCCTATATCTAGGTATACATTTCTAGCCAAAACTGTTCAGAGTCACAGCAAATATACATTTAAGGAGGGAAAATGAGAAGCTGCTTAAGGAGTAGTACCATCACTATTAAAGAAAGACAGCAAATGAAAAAATATCTACCAATAAATCACACCAGTTCAAAGAAAAATATAAGAATGGACATTTTGGGTCACAAATTTTAATGCACCAGTAGGTAGAAATAATAAATCATTCATATGACATTATTAAAACATATAGAATGTATTAATAACATAATTAATAAACCTTCAAAAACCTATCTCAACAATATTTAAAAATATATCTTCACCATGATGACCTAAAGAAAAAATTATCAGATTATTTTGATAGATGCTGAAAATCTTTAGATAAAATAAAATACCAATTAAAATTAAAACTATTAAAATAAATATAAGAAAATGTTCTTCAGATAAAATTTATATGTAAAATATCCAGTAAGAAACATATTTGTGGAGAAATACTAAGAAACCTTTTAAAGACAAACACAAAGGAAGCCCTTTATCACTGCTACCGTTCAAAAGTTGTAGATACCCTCACCAATACATTAAGACAAAAAATAGAAGTGAATGTGTAAAGAATGAAATGCAACAGGGCAGTGTAATATTTATGAATAATATACTTATACTAAAAACAGGTAAATTAATAAACAAAATGTATGAAATATAAGAGATTTCAGTAATATCAACATGCAAATATCCATTGCTTTCAGATATACCAGCAATAACCAATTAGAAAATGTGAAAATAAATCAAATATACATATGAAGAGAGGCTTATTGAGCACTCTAGAGTACAAAGTCTTGAAAAAGACTTTATTTTGACCAATCATGATATTAAGTCATTACCAGAGAAGAATAAATATCTCTGAGTTGTTGTTTGTTTGTTTTTTCTTATTCTTGAGGTCCTTAAACAGAAAAGTAAAATTATAGTTGAAGATATTAAGAATGAATTAAAAATCCACTAAAGTAGAAGATCCAAGTATGGGACTCTTTAATCTATATTTGAGCAATTATCTAAACACCATCACAGAAATAATTACAGAATTTTAATTAAAAAGTACACTTTCCTCAACATACAAATCATGGTTTCTAAATACCATTCTCTAATAAAAGGAGTCAGGAAGAAATATTTATGACTCTATAATGATATAAAGAAATGACTGAATAAATGAATAAGTGGAATAAAAGAGACAACTCTTTCTTACAGAAGAATTTCAAGTTGTATAATGTAGATACTCCCTCCTCTAGGAAATGGAGCTTAATCCCTCTCCTCCTTCCCCTTAGTATGGCTTGCTTTTAGTGATTTAATTTCCAAGAAGAATATAAAAAAGAAGAAAAATAACTTTACAGTAGAGAAACCTGACAGACACTACCTTAACCAAGTGACCAAGGTTAATATCACTGGCGATGAGTCATGTTGATTACAGGTATCCTCTGATATGCTATGATGCAAAGTACATTTCATTTGTGTAACATTCTTTTATAAAAATTTTCAGTGTAATCATGAAAAAAACAGCAGACAAACCCAAATTAGGAAACATTCCAAAAACACATGACCTATGCATCTCAAAACCATCAAGGTCATAAATAATGAGGGAAAATCTCTGAAACAGTTACAGTCCAGAAGTGACTAAGAAGACTTGACTAAATGTAATATGGTATCCTACATTGGATCTTACAGTAGAGTAAAGGCATTTGTGGAAAAAAAAATGTAGTAAAATGTGAATAAACTAGAAAGCTGAATTGATAACATTGTATTAAACGTTAATTTCTTACTTTTGATAACTGTACCATGGTAAACATAAGATGATAGCATTAGGGGAAACTAGGTGGAGGTACACAGAAACTATCTTTGTCATCTTGGCAACTTTTCTATAGATCTAAAGTTATTACAAAATAACAAGTTTATGTTAAAAATGCATTCCAACACACATGCTCATAACTCAGAAGAGTGGGCTTAGGATGTGCTGACTTCCTGTTAGAGGAGTAACCTTTTGTCACCGTCAAAGAAAAAAATGCACTGGACAGAGTTAAACAAGCAAAAAAGGCATTATTCAAGGCTACTGTAATGGGAGATAAAGATTTAACTCAACAAAAGTTGGGAGAGTTTAAACGTTTAAGTGCTAAAGTGAGCTCATAGAAATGTACTGGCAGATATGGGTGTGAGGTGAGGAGACAGTCAGGGTGATGAGGTCCTCTGTATTTGCTAATGGTCATTCTTTGAAGTTCAGCTCCCACTCTCCCACAAAGACTGGGGAAGAGGGGCACTATCTTCCTGGATAATCACATTTCAAAGGGATGGTTTCCAGGTACTTGAGGAAGGCATTCTTAGATTATAAAACTAGAATGAGTCTGGGAGAAGATTTAGATCTTAAAGGGGCAGGGAAATATTTTGCAAATACAAGTTTTCTAGAGTAAATGCTCTGATAAAAGAGAAGTCGAGGGCCTACAGTTGGGAAGAAATCTGTCTTAAAGTTCAGAGAAGCTGAGGGAACAGTGAAGTCGTCTTGGTCAGCCCTATTCTTTGTTTCCGTGTACAGTGCTTTCCCTTCCTATAAGATTCCCTCACTAACTCTTGCCTAGAAGAGAAAGACTGCCAACTTTGATTCACCAGTTTGGGGAATAAACCTAGAAATGAGTCCTCAGCCTCTCCGGTGTACTCCTTTGGATTTGGCTTGCTCTGTTCTCTATTAGCAGTTAGCTCTGTAGATGCAGGCCTATGGTTTCCAGATGTGGAATGAAACAAAAGATTACTCACATGTGCTCTTTCCCTCCAGATCTTTGCCATTATTTATCCCCATGCCACTGATATTGTTTGGCTACTTACCTGCTTTCATCAATGGAACACTGGAAGAAGGAACAGGCTGTAGAAAGGATCATGTGATTCTATTTGTCCTCCTTGTACTTCTAACATGAAAACAGCATGTTCTGGGAGCCACAATTCCTAAAGTGAGAGACAAGTGAAACAGAACTCTATCTGAATGCAACCCAAAGCAGAGCCACTCCAGCTAACCCACGCACCTATGAGAAAGAGAAACAGATCCTCTGTTAACTCAGCCACCAACTCTTTGGGCTTGTATGTTTTACAGCATTATCATATGAAGTATATTAAGACTGAGTGACTACAAATACCAGTTCTGGACAGGAGAGCGCAGGTGAAAAATTCTCTCTGCAAATCCCTTAGGTGTAGATTTAAATCCAAGTCCCTTAATTCAGATTTTACCCTTAATAGCTCTAAAATAATTTTAATCTGTTATATTTTTTTTTTTCTCATTTGATCCAAATATTTATCATTCCAGACAAATGAATTCACTAGCGGAACAATGTAGAGGAAAAACTTAAAGAGGAAATAATCTTAAAATAAAAATATTTTAAAAATAACAGTTCCATTCTTACAGAAACTATTTTAGAAAATGCAAAAGAGGAAACACTTTCTAGCATGTCCTTTGGAGAAGAATAATCTTGACGCCAAACTTTATAACTACATAGCAGAAACTTTAAAAGTCACTCTCGTTTTTAAGCATATTTTTGTTGATTTTTTTAGAGTGAGAGTAAGGGAGAGGGAGAGAAAGAGAAATATCGATGTGAGAGAGAAATATCAATCAGTCGCCTCACATAATCTAGTCCATAGATAGAGAAAAATATCAGATCAAATTCAGTGTCCATTTATGATAAAAACTCTTTACAAAGTTAGAAAAGATTTCCTTACTTTGATAAACACATCTATAAAAACTAGTAAATAGCATAATTAATGAAGGAATGTTTGCAGCTTTCTGAGTGCCAAAATAAAACGAGGATGGCTCTGGCCGGTTTGGCTCGGCAGTTAGAGTATCAGCCTGCGGACCCGAGAGTCCCGGTTCGGTTTCTGCTAAGGGCACGTACCTCGGTTGTGGTTTGTCCCCAGCCCCGGTTGGGGTCGTGTGGGTGGCAACCATTCGATGTGTCTCTCTCACATCGATGTTTCTCTCTCTCTCTTCCTCCCTCTCACCCTCCCACTCTATCTGAAGATAAATGCAGAAATGTCCTCAGGTGAAGATAAAAAAACAAAACAAGTAAACAAATAAACCCAAAAAAACGAGGATGACTATGGCAAACTCTAGATATTGAATTTATTGACCATTTTGCTGGAGTTCTTAGCCGGTGCAATAAGAAAAAATAAATGAATAAATGACATAAGGATAGAAAAATAAAAAATATAATTAATTAATTCCTATTTAAAATTATTCTTAGCATTAATAAGCATATTAAAAAACATTTTTGGGGTAGTAAATTACCAAATAGACCCAGAGACCTACAAAGGAGTATGGTTCAGACTGACAAACCTCAGGGAAGGGGGCAGAGAGATGGAGGAGATTAACCAATGAACTTATATGCATGTGTGCAAAACCAATGGACATAGACAAAAATGCTAGGGGGTGAGGAGGCAGGATGGAAAGGAGGGTGTCTTGGGGGGGAGGAGAAACATGTGTAACAAAAATAATTTAATGAAAATTGAAAAAAAGAAAAACAACAAAATATAATTTAAATAATTATGAAAAAATCATTAATTTAAAAATATTAGAAAGATTATATCATGCTTATATAAAGTACTAGAATTAACACTTCTGGATCAATGTCTACATATAAAATTCAGTTACATTTGTATATGTCAGCAAAAATAAACAGGAAAATAAAGTTTAAAATAAACTATGAAAAAATACACACTGAATCAATATTTAGAAAGTTTTTAAACAGAAACTTAAAACTTATAAAATATTTTTTATGCTGAATTGTCTGAAACCTAGACATCTCCTAGCACTATCTGATGAGAGAGAAGTATTTTCATGAATAAATAACATCTTTAGAAACTGTAAGACTTTGACTTTCCTATGTTTTCAGTTCAATTCGTTCTCTTAAGAGCATTTTAAAGAAATTATTTATCTAAGGAGAAACATCTGTAGCAAAAACAAATTAATAAAAATAATTTTTAAAAAAGAAATTATTTGTCTAGCTATGTGTAGCAATATTAACTTCTATGAACTGAGTGAGCAATGTCTCTGCCTCTCCATAATTACAGACCAGATGTCTGAATTCCAGAAACAAGATTTTAGTTTCAGATAACCCAAATGAAATGTTGTATTGACTACATAGATGCATTTGGCTGTTGAGGTATATGTTTCTTCTTCTTTTCTTTTTTTTCCCCAGGAGATTTACTCCATCTTACAAATGAGCTCAGAATAAAGGAGAATTGAAACTGGCAGATACAGCATAATAAAATTGGCCAAGTATCAGGTAAATGATC
The DNA here is from genome assembly GCF_014108415.1 of Molossus molossus. Taxonomy (NCBI): domain Eukaryota; kingdom Metazoa; phylum Chordata; class Mammalia; order Chiroptera; family Molossidae; genus Molossus; species Molossus molossus. The sequence goes on along the minus strand of NW_023425345.1, from coordinate 59,813,256 downwards.
ATTACATAAAAATAAAATTCTAACAATTTACTGTATTCTTGCTCACAGTATGTATCAAAATTTCACGACAACATTAATTTTTCATCCTAGGCAAATCAAAGCTGATTGGGAAATTTAAAATTAAAGAGAGAAATATATTCTACAAGTGCTCACTGGCCAGACAAGTCAGCTAAAAATTTTAATCCTTTGTGAGTGTGGATACAATTTTGACAAGAAATAGAGTCCTAAAAGATTTCATCTTTAAACTGCAAATAACCCCTCTCCTCCCATGGTATTTCCCCTCACCTATGGTGATTTATATTGGGCCATTAATTCAAATATGTTATACCACATTATGTAATATGCTGTAGTAAATGCAATTTTGAGGGGCCATTGAAAATATTTGATTCAGTGGCATAAACGGTTTCTTTCTGAATTTTTGAGTAAGGGTTAGAACAGATGTACAACAGAGAAGGCCAAGAACACTGGTATTATCTATGTTGATGTTAGATCTCACATTCTCTAAAATTTCATATTATAAGCCCTACATATTTTCTTGGTATTATAAACAATGGGTCTGTTTAACATTATATATATATATATTCACACACACACACATATATATTCCCTGTTCTCCATGTTGATCACTAATGTTTACTAATGTTTATCACATTGTAGTTCATAGTAATCACTAATACAATTGGTATTAATTCTACCATATCATTTTATATTTACTGTATATACCTTTTCATTTCAAATTTTTATAAAATTAATCATATTTTAGTTGTTCATTTATTAATCTTTAAAAGTATTTCCTACTTTAATAATGGTTAACTAAATTCTTAACAACATACTGTATATCTGTACTTATATAATCCTCTACCCAAAATATGATGAGGTTCACATATTCACAATATGCTCAATATTAGGATACGTAGCTTACTTTGTATATAAATACATCCGTTCCAATGATATTCTGTCGGCTTCTGTGTGTGGCGACCACCTGCTAGGGAATAGCCAGCATCAATATCACTTACACCACAGTTGCCTTCCATATCAAAAACCACCAGCAGCAAGTGCCAAGGTTCTCTAATTAATGAAATACATATATACTTATAACATATATATTTATATAAAGCTATAAACTTGGTCTTGAACATAAGACCTTCGATAAATTTCTAAACTTTAAAGCTACTCTTTATTTTTATTTGATGGTAGAATATCAAGTTTCTTGTGTGAAGAATCCAAACACATAAATATAAGTTGATAGCCTTTAGATTATCTTCTATATTCCATAGACGTTCCCTAGCATTTTAACTGGAATTTGGAAATGGCTTTTCAAGATCATGTGAAAGTTAATTTATCTCACTTCTGTCAAATATTTCTATTCTATCCTTGGCTATTTTTGAATGCAGCTTGGAACTCGAAGAACAGTAATCTTTTATAAAAGTCAGTCTTCCTGCATAATGTCTAATGGTTAGATTTATCCCTGAGGAAGGATGTAAATTCATTGCAAATGATACTTTAATGGAGCCTAGCTTTTTTGTCATGCAAAGAAATCCAAATGAATGTGGCAGCCGGCAGCAATTCCTATGGGAAACAGTTCAACATGAAGCATGTGATCTTGTCAGAAATAAGGAAATAAATACCTCTAGCTTTCCCATTCTAACAATTTTATCCCACCAAAGAAATGCAGAACATGATTTACATGTTGTTGATAATCTTTGTAAAGAATGAGTCCAAGTGCTTGTGCCTGCCTGCACTTATTGTAGTAGATCTGACAGGTATTTTATTCATGATATGCTGGAGAAAATACTAACTCCCACAAAGTTGTAAAATGCTCATAAGTGAATATACATTTATTTAGCTTAGATAAATGACCCCCTTTTATTGCCATGCATTATGTTAATTTGTTGGGTGTCTCTTGTAAAGCACTGTATATTTTTTACATACAGTTTCCTCCGTATTTGATCAGACATCACAATAGTTACATTCATGGTTCTGAATGAGTTGATAAAGCTATAAAATTGAGGGAGAAGAAGAGGAGGAAATCAAGTAGGAGGAGAAGGAGGTTAAAGAAGAAGGAGGAGGAGGAGCTAGGTGAAGAAGGAGGAGGAGGGGGAGCAGGGGAGGAGGAAGAGGGGAATGATGGAAACACATTTACTTTCAACCATCATGGCTAGAAAATGGCAGGTAGTGTAATTCTTTCATAGGTACTTCTTTAAAATCAAGCACCGTTTACCTTTACTAAATTAAAATGGGTAGTGCGTTTGTTGTAGTGATTTTAATGACAATTACTTGAAATTCTGAAATAACCAACAAATATGCCAGTCTATTTAATGTAATCTGAATTGCTAAGGGAATCGTGTGCTGTGAGAATTTCCACAGCCCCCCTAAAAGTGTTACCTGATTTTGGAAGCAGGACAAGTTCTCATGGATTCATGCAATACCTGACTGGAGTTAACGTTCTCTTCAGGGGATAGAAGCAATTTCCATGAGAAGTAACTGTTCTAAACTTAATGAGATTTCAAATAGTTGCCATAGGAGATAACAGTACTTTTATATTGGAGGGAATCTTCATAGAAGATTAATAGAAGTTTCATTATAGGACTTTGCTAAGCTGTTCATGTATTGCATTTCTATTTCATTATTCAATATATAATCCATATAGAAAAGCATATAAAACATATATATTTAATTTAAAGAATAATTATAGTGTGAACATCTATGTACTACAACACAGGTCAAGAAATAGAACATTGTGAACATCTTCAGTAGCCTCTCACGAGCACCTTTTGCAACATAATTCCCTTCCTTCCTCTAGAATTAACCAACACTGTGAAATTTGTGATAACTATCTTTGCTTCTTAAAAATAATTTACCCCCTTAATTGTCCCCTACTATGCATTCCTTACTAATATAATGTAGATGTTTTCAATGTTTTAATATTTGTCTGTCGTTGCATGTAGTTGTGATTATTTTATTTTTATTACTGTATTTCTGTATATTATTCACTAATAATTTACATTACTGAACTCCACTGTATGACTAGACTAGCATTTATATATTCATTCTGTGCCATTTCCAGCTTTTATAAACAATACTGAGATGTACCAGTGTGTGTACATGAGTGCATGCTTTGGCAGGGGCTGGAGGGGGCCCACACAGAACAGGGACACATTTTCCATGTAGCAGCAGTCTTCCGTGTAGACCCTGGACCAGCAGCAAGAGCAGCACCCCTGGGACTTGGCACACGTGCACATTCCTGAGCTCCACCTCAGATGTAGTTCATCAGAAATTCTCAGTTTGGGGCCCCACAATCTGTTTTAATAGGGTTTCTAGTTGATTCTGACAGATTTTCAAGTTGAGAACCAAGTATACTTGGAAGGGGGATTGCAGAACTATAGAGTGCGTACATCTATAACTTTATGAGATAATTCCAAATTGTTCTTCAAAGCAGTTGTACCAACCAACAAAACTCCATTGGTGCATGACAGTTCCCATTTGTTGTGAACATGGAGATACACTCCCAGATATACCTTCAAAGAACTCACTGGCCCAGCTGCTGGCAGGGCTGACAGTGAATAACCTTCTGGTATTGGCTCAGCTTCACAGAGCTGTCTAACCCTGGTCACACTGTTCCATTGGATTGTCCCCATCCAGTGACTTAAGTAGAGCTGTAAAAGCCTGGCCATTTCAGCCTCATGCAGAACAACTGTGATGGGGCATTTTAACTGCAGAATACTCTGTGGTGTCTATAAAGACTGTCTTCTGGGGATGCTTCACAGCTTGACGTTTCTAATTCCCCAATCTTGCTTTCCTTTTTTCATACTGAACGTTAATCTCTGACTCCAAATCTACTTCCAGAAAATCCTAACTGCTACCATACATAATTAAACACTTGACAGTGAACTAAATTTAACATTTGTCCTTCTTCTGGGGATTTGAAAATACGTAATTACACTTTCCTGATTACTAATAATGTTGAGAAATATTTAATTTGGAATTTCTTTTTGTGATGTTGCAGTTCAAGTGTTTTGTCCAATTATTTGTTGTGTTGTTAAGTTATTTTCTTATTAAAATTTTTTACATATGCTAAATATGAGATCTTTATTATAAGCTTGACAATATATAAGCTTGATAATAATACTTGTATTATCACCCGTTATAATTAATCGTGGTAATTATCAAATCTTACTAAGCTTGAATTAATCAATTACTTTAAGCTAATCAATTTTGTATTTTGAGAAATCATTTTCTAACCCTAAAACACAAAAACTTGTATAGATTTTTCAGGGGATTAAATGAGATAATGAATATTAGAATAATAGAAATCTTCACCATTTTTAATCATCCAATCAATGAAAATAATCTATCCCTCCATTTTCCAGTTTTTCTTTTATGTCTGTGCCTAATATTTTATATTATCTCCATAAAATTGTTTCACTATTTTGGTGAAATTGTTCCATATAATTTTATTTTTTTGCTATTATACATTTTGTATAATCTTTTCATTTTATACCTGTAGTTTTGCTAGTATTTGGAAACATTTTTTTAAATTATTTGTTTTGGAAGCACAAAGGGAAACTTAAACACACATTTGAAAGTGAGAAGATGAAAAGGTGGAGAAAGGAAGGCTAACTAGAGAACTTGGGATCCAAAGGAAGATATGACAGTGTGTTCTCTGGGTTTCTTTTTGCCTCATATATCCCAGATATGAAGTTGAAGAAGTCAGCACCCAAGAAATGCCAACAGGTGCAGATAAAACAGCTTCAAAATAACCCTGTTCTCTTTAGCCAAAGAACCAGGAAAGGGGCATCTAGTAAGATAAACAAAAAAATCATATTAAGCAATAACCTCTCTACTCAGCTAAACATAAAAAAACAAACAAACAAAAAAAACGTAGCATAAATGCATGCTAAATTCTTTTTACATAGACTGTTTTAAGAGCAGCTTTTGGTTCAAAGCAACATTAAACAGAAACCAGAAAGAATTCTATGCCCGCTGCAGCCCACACACATGCCCCCTTCACTATTATTATCCACACCAGAGGAGTATATTTGTTAAATTGATGAACCTACACTGACACATCACACAAAGTCCATAGTTTACATTAGGGTTCACTCTTGGGTGTTGTACATTCTACAGGTTTTGACAAATGTTTCATGAAATATATCCACCAGTATAGGGTCACACAGAACACTTTCACTGTCCTAAAAATGTTCTGTGCTCTGCCTATTCATCCTTCCCTGCTCCCAACCCCTGGCAACCATTGCTCTTTTTCCTGTCTCCATAGTTTTGCCTTTTGCAGAATGGCATATAGTTGGAATAAGGCAGCATGTAGACTTTTTGATGGGTTGCCTTCACTAATTACATGCATTTAAGGGTTCCTCCATGTATTTTTATGACTTGATATCTTATTTCCTTTTAATACTAAATAATATTCTATTGTAGCACAGTTTATTTATCCATTCCTCTACTATTAGGATATCCTGATGGTTTCCAAGTTTTGACAATTATGAATAAATCTGCTATAAACAGCCATGTTCAGATTTCTGTGTGGGCATACATTCTCAACTGCTTGGGTACATATCAAGGGTAGCTGGCTCATATAGCAAGAGTGTGTATAATTTTGTCAGAAAACAACAAACTGTCTTTCAAAATGGCTGTATCATTTTGCATTCCTACTAGCAGTGTATGAGAATTCCTGTAGTAGCACATTCTTGCCAGCATTTGTTGTTTTCAGGATTATGGTTGTTACAATAGGTATGTAGTAGTTGTTTTCATTTGCATTTCCTAATGTCATATGATATGGAACATTTTTTCATGTTTATTTGTCACTTATATATCATGTTTGGTGAAGTGTCTGTTCCAATCTTTTGCCCATTAAAAAAATGTTTTTTAATTGATTTCAGAGGGAGTAAGGGGGAGAGAGAGAGAGAGAGAAACACTGATGAGAGCTAATTGTTGATCAACTGCCTCCTGCACACACCCTAGTGGTGATGGAGCTTGCAACCTGGGCATGTGACCTGACGAGGAATGAGGTGGGCAACCTTCTGGTGCAAGGAGCAATGCTCAACCAGTTGAGGCACACTAGCCTGGTGGTCCATTCTATAATTGGGTTCTTCATTTACTTACTGTTAAGATGTAAGAGTTCTTTATATATTTGAGATAACAGTCTTTTATCATACAACTTTCAAATAACACTATACCATTTCACAGGTAGTTCAAGTACCTTATAATAATATACCATTTCACAGGTAGTTCAAGTACCTTATAACACTATACTATTTCACAGGTAGTTCAAGTACCTTATAATAATATACCATTGCACAGGTAGTTCAAGTACCTTATAATAATATACCATTTCACAGGTAGTTCAAATACCTTATAATAACAAAACCCTTCTCCTATCCATTGTGTTATTAATGGCATTCATTTCACTCATATGTAAGTAATAATCACCCAACACATTGTTGCTATAATTTTTTAAAAGTTACCTGTTTTTTCAGGAAAAAATAAAAAAAAATAAAAGTTTTATTTTACCATCACTTATTCCTTCTATGATGCTCTTATTTCTGGAAATCTGAGTTTCTCACATATCATTTTCCTTCCATCTGAAGAATTTCTTTTAACATTTCTTGGAAAGTAGATCTACTGGTAACAAATTCCTTAAATTTTGTTTTTCTGAGCGTCTTTATTTATCCTTTATGTTTGACATTTAAAGAATAATTTTGCAGAGTACAGAATTCTAGGTTGATGGGTTTTCTTCTCTGAACACTAAATATTTCTTCACTCTACTCTCCTCTTGCTTGGTTTCTGAGAATAAATTGTATGTAATCTTATTTTTGTTCCTCTGTAGTTAAAGTGTTCCCCCTTCCACCTCTAGCTACCTTTAGGATTTTTGCTTTATCTTTGATTTATTGTGCTTTGAATATGAAATGTCTTTGTGTGGTTTTTTGGTACTTATCTAGCTTTGTGTACTCTGAATTTCTTGGATCTCTGGTTTGGTATGTGACATGAATTTGAAAAAAAAAATTAGTTATTATCCTTCAAATATTTTTTTCTGTTTCTTTCTTCTCTTTCTGGCATTCCCATTATGTAGTTTTGGGAATATGTAGTTTCGTAGTTTTCCTGGAGTTCTTGCTTCTCCTATTCCTTTCACACATCTTTTCTCTATTTGCATCTCAGTTTAGCAAGTTTCTACTAACATTTCCTCATGCTCAGAGATTCTTTCTTCAGCTATACACAGACTACTAATGAGCTCATTACAGGCCTTCCTCATTTCCATTATAGTGATTTTTATCTCTAGTATATAAGGAAAACCAAAATGTTCCAGCTGTTTTAAATAGTTACATTTCTCTTCAACCTGATAAAAGCCAGAATGAATTTTTCTCTGATATTCACTGTAAGAACCTGGTAGAACTTCAGAAGGAAAAATGCAAAACTGTAAGCTCCTAACCCCACCCCAGAATTTGTTATCCTTAGACTTCTCATATCTAGCCACCAATAATTCATCAGTTACACTTCGGATTTTCCAGACATTGGTTCCACGAGAGATTTCAGCTTCTGAATTTCTGCTCAGATAAACTGTGATTCTCCTGTCTCTTCAACTTTGCAGCCAGAAGTATATGCTCTGTGACCTCACTTTTCTGTCGAAGCTAAGAAAAAACATTGATTTTTCAGTTTGTTCAGCTTTCTACATGTTAAGATGGAATGGTGACTCCAAGCTCTTTCTATGCTGAACCAGAAACTGAAAATCTGAATGTCTTTTTTATGTATCATATTTGTAACTTGTTAGTCATCTTGAATGTGTGGATTGGTTAATTCTATCAACTCATGCAAACTTCCAGACATTTATTCCTTCTGTATATTGCCTCTACCCATTCATTGTCTTCTTTCTTTTTGAAAACTCAATTAGATATGTTAGACTTTTACGTCATTATCAATCTTTCTTGACTCTGCTTTTTTTTATTTTTCGTCTTTTCATTATTATGTGTTGCATTCTGTAAAGATCTTTTTGATCAATATTCTGGGTTGTCAATTCCTTCTTCGTGTGTTTCTGTCTAACAAGATGGTAAATGTATTAATGGAGATTTTATTGCAATTATTAAAGAGATAGATAAGACATACATGTATTTCTAGAAGGCTTACTTATTTTCCTCAAATATGTTAAGTTTTTGTAGTTTTTAGTTCCTAGCAGGTATTTTTACATTTATTTTCTTTGTATATGGTAAAGCTTAAAAATATTTTCAGATCATTTGTATCCAATAATTCCAGAATTGAAATCTGTTACAACTCTTTACTATTTCTGTTACTTTTCAGTCCTGACACTTACATGTTTGAATGTTGTTGTTTTTTGGATATGTGATTCTCATTTTCCTCATAAAATTCTTTTTGAGAAGTATTTTATATAAATTTTTTGCACTTTTTGCTTCTTAATTACTGAGAATTAGGCAAATAACATTGTAAGAGGAAGAAGAGAGAAGAAGATGAGAGACTGAGAGAGAGAGAAGAAGAAATGAGTGAGAATCAACATACCTACTTTTATATTGATTCCAGAACTTTGTACAATATGTAGCTAGCACAATCAATAATTCTTCAGTTTCTGACACTGGAATAAGTATTTTTCTCTCTATCTATATTTTATTAACCTGTGTATTATATTAGCTTTTAGCCCTCTCATATAGGAATTGAGTATATTAGGCTTACTTTCTCCTCTGTGAATACACACCAATTATAGATGAAAAATTTTTTCTAATTGGCAGTTCACATTCATTTATATTGTTCTAAAATCTGGAATGAGGTAGAGAAGAATGTATCTAAAACATGTGAGAATTAGTTCCATAAGCCATAATGAATTTCTACAGTAAATATATAGAAACAATGTGGGAAAAGGTTAAATCCTTCAATGTGTCTATTCCCTTCTTACACATGTTTATTTTCCCCCATTGTCTTATGTGCTTATAAATAAGCACTCTCTTTCACATGCTATTCTTGCTTGTTCTTACCTCATTCTAATAAGAAAGTACTGGCTCTTGACCTTGTTCTTTCTGCTTATCATTCAAAACTTATGCTTCAGCTATATGATATATTGTATTTTCAAACTCCTGCTACTTCTAAGCTTGCCTACCATACTACATTCCCAAACAAGAGGCCAAGTTTAACGTAAGGTTCCTTATTTCCTCAACAGTAGTACTACAGATCTACCTATATTCATGTACCTTTTACTATTTTCTCCTTTTCACAAAAGATGAACTAGAAAAGCCAGTTTTCAGGGAGAGCCTCTGTCTTCTATACTTTGAAGAAAATTTATTTCAAGTATTTAAAGAATTCTCCACTATTTGTTATTCCTTTTTTCTAAAACTCTTTTCTGTGCATGTATTCAATCTCTGAAGGACAGAAACAGTGTTTTTGCTGTCTTCTATATATCAAAACTGATTGATTTTTGTTCTACCTGAGTTTTCCAGTGCAGACTTCTAAATGATTGCTTGCCCTAGAATATATCGTCTTCCATTTTTTCTTTTTCCTTCCTTTTGTTCAATACCATTGCTTTGAGTACCACCGATAACAAACCCAATCACATTTCTTACCACTTAACTTCTATTTACTCCAGACACAATAGTCTCCTCTTTTAGCTTTCTCCTCCCCATCAAGATCAACTTAACTAGAAAATTATTTGTATACCTACATCTCTCACTAACTCCATATCCACTTTCTCTGTTACTCTAACTTTGCTTACTTGCCAGTTCTAGCCATTCACACAGTTTTGTTTTCACACCTATATACACATGAACTTATAAATTTATTTCTTCAGACCAGAACTCTTATGAACTGTGAAACTTATAGCCTATTGCCTCCTTTACATTTCCCCTTATACACACAGACACACACATACACACACACACATATATATATATATATACACACACACCTCAAATTTCAAATACCCAAAACCATAAATAATCCCTTCTGTTGTGCCTGAACCTATATTTTCTCTAACATCCTCTAGGTGAATACCACAAATATCTGTAATTGTAGAACACTGTAATCTTCCATGGCTCCAATTTACCTATTTCTTCATATGTGAACTATTTGTTTGATTATTTATTTTGAAATATTTTAAATGACAGTACAATGTATGTATAGAAAATAATAGAACTCATAAGTATACAGCTCAGGAAATGATCACACAATTAACAAGACTAAAAAAAAAAAAAAAAAAAAAAACCCAAGAAAATAAATAAACTATTCGTGTCTCTTCATAGCTACTACCCCTCTCTCCACTCCAAAAATAAATACCTGATTTCTAACACTATGGGCTGGTTTTGAATAATTCTGAACTTTATAAAATAGAACCATATAGCTTGTATTTATTTGAATCTGTCTTTTATTCACTGATGTTATGTCTGCAACATTCATCCATATTTTGCTGATAGCAGTAATTTATTAATTTATCATTTCTTTATATTATTCCATTGTATGCATATAAAAATTTAATTATTCATTATACTGTTGAAGAGTTTTTCTGTTATTTTAAATTTTGGGATATTATACTAAGCACAGTGTTAACATTTTTTGTGTGAATCATTTGTTGCCCATATATTTCTGTTGTATTTATCTATGATTCTAATTCCTGTATGATGATATATGTATAGATTTGACTTTGGTAGATAATGACCAGATCTTTTTTATTTTAAACACTAGAATACTTTTTAAATATTTTCATTTACTTCATCTATACTCATAACTTTGAAAGATAGTAAAATTACTAAATTATTGCAATAATCTCTTCTCTGATCTTTTAAAACAACACAGGCTTATTTTAGACTCACTGATATTTTTGAAAGTGTATATATGACCCTTAATTGTAGTTCTACCACAGGACATTTGACTATGCTGTGCATTACCCACAACATTTGCCTAGTCAACTCTCACTCTTTCACTTAAATTATTACTATATATATAGTAATTGAATTGGTTGTTGAGTGAATGCATTCATGCCAGAAAGCATGAATAAATGAATGATATTTACCTCACATGGAAAACTCTTCCTCTTCCTTCTTTCTACTCCCACTCTGTTTGGTTAATTATAATCTATCCTTTATACCTCAGGTTATGCAATGTTGACTAGGATATCTTTCTGAACCAAAACTTCATTAAAATGCCTCTCCAGTGAGCTTTACTTTTAATAGGTTCTTTTCTTTTCTAACTTAGCACATCACATTGCAATGTCTACCATTTTCTGTCTCCTTCACTAGTTTATAAGCTTTGAGGTAGAGGTTGTTATGGTTACAACAACTCCCCACATTCTGTAACTATCACTAAAATAACATTAGAAAAAACCTAAAGCTTTTTCTGACTTGGGTCCACTTTTTTTATTTAGAAAAAATTAAATAATGTCTTCATTTTTTATTCAATGTAAGGTTGTTGTGTGATTCATTACATTAATCCCAGATGATAAATATGAATTACTTCAAGCTGACAGTATCAAAAGTAATTCATTACCTAAGAAGATGAACACAAAATAAAGATGAATGAGAGGAAGAGCAAAAGAAAAGGAAGATAGGATAGAGTTGAAAAAGGAGAAAAGTTGGAGGAAAAGAATAAGTAGGAGAAGCAAAGAAGTTGGTAACGTAAGAATAAAACTCCCTCCTCTCCCTGTTTTCACCTGCACTGACCTGCAATATTTCCTACTTTCATTGCTTTTCACTCAAAGTTTGAACCACAATAGATTGTTCTAAAATATCAAGAAATACATTATCTTAAAGTATGTTTAACTCATACTTAGAATATATGTTCATTTTTGTTTTCAGTTTCTACAAAGTTGTATCAAAAGTCAGTAGTCATGCAATTCACATGGGACCAAATACATTTCTGAAATTTGAATAGTTCCCCACTTCTAGAAATGATGGAACACTGAGTAGATCAAATAAGCAGATAAATATATTTCATCTGACCTTGATTTATATATATTCTGTAAAATTGTATAGTCAGTTATTTTACATAAATTATGAAAATGCATGATTAATACTGATCAATATTTTTTTTCACAATTTTAAGAATTCTACACATTTTATTTTTGCTTATCACCTAAAAAAACAATTAAATATATCCCTTGATGTTACATTATACAACTGTTAGAAGTTATTTAAAAGAAAGAGAGGGAGAGTTTTGTTTGCAATGCAGAATATCAATGTTGGTTGAAATGGGAATTATGTCCTTTACTCTACACAAAGATGACAATTTTTCACAGATGGCAAAGATGATACTACTTAGTGGCATGACAGCTATAGTACACAAATAAGAGTAATGGTAAACAATCCATAGTTTATGGGGACATTATTAGAGTGATTTAAGGGTTAAGAAACCTCTGAGAAGCTAATGATCAATAACTGTCAGTATTTATATTGATTAACTATGTATAAAGCACATGGTAAAGTATTTGGAGACCATGCTATGAAATATAGCCTCTGGGCAACAGAAATATCATTAAAATTTGAAGGAAAAAAATGAGGTTAACTTTGGTTTGATTTATGCTATTTAAACATAAAATGTTTTCACATTAATGATTCCTTTCAGAGTTAAAAAGATCACAAGTGTCCACTAAAACTCTAAGTATTAATAACTCTTCTACTTTCAAATAAAATAATATAGTTATTAATATGCATTTGGAATTTTTAATCTTAAAATATGTGCCTGGGTGAACAAAAAATTGCAATATTAAAAGAAGTTATTTTGGAGTCGAATGACTTCTGCTGATAAAAATAACACATTTATTATTAATATTTAATGTAATCAAATAAATACAATGTTATCTTTTTTAGGAGATTAGAGGAGCCATAAGAAAAAGTAATCACTTTAAAAATAACAAGATAATTTTTATTTCAGAGTAAGTTTTGAATTATTCTACAATATGTTTTTATTAACAAAAACCATGCTTACCAAATATTTCCACAAAAATTACATATATGTTTATTTTCTTTAATATATGCTTTACCTAAAAATTTTTATTTTTATTCACCTCATGAATTCAACTCAGAAAGCTATATTTAGGTGAACTTCAGTCTTTAAAATTAAATAATTCAATTCTAGGTTTCTTCAGGATTTTCCAAAAGATAATGATACACGGTACCTTATAATCTTTAAAATGTTGATCAATACCAAATATTTAGATTTCTCTTCTTGAATATAGATAGAAATTATAGTTTTATATCTTTGATTACACTAATATAATGACAAAACCTGTGATTCCTAACACAACCACCCAATATATTTTATGCTTTGGTCTCTACAGTACTTTAAAATTAAATAAAATGCATAAGTCTTCCAACTTTGGATAATCTCATGCTCTGCTTGTTCACACATCATGGTGAACATCACTGGTTGGAATCAAATATGCAGAACTAATATTGTATAGCTCTCAAAAATAAAACTCTGAAAGCTATTTAAAATATACTTAACTTGCACGTGAGATTTAAGATCACATCTTAAATTACCTGTGTCCAAATTACTTGGCAAAAAACTTGTTCTGATCTCTACACTTACATCATAAAAGTTATATTTTATTATCTTTTCTTTGTATAATTGGTAATCCCCAAATGACTGCCTATATTTAGCAGTAGCTAGAGATACGGCCTTTAAACATTCAAAGTTTTGTGTTGACATATCTAATTTTACGGGTTACCTACAATTATGGTAATATATATCAAAAGTAATATCAAACTACACAGATCACGTGATGTGACGATAGTAATAAAACTACTGAAAGCAATAAATAAAAGGCATGGTGAGATATCAATACATTAAACAAAAATCTATGTTTACTCAGATATGTGAGACCCTTTATTCACAATGTTATGAAAACTCAGTCAAGGCAGTAAATTCTACTAAAATAGCAAGAGTGTAGTGAAGAATAAAATACTGATAAATAGCCAATGCTATATAGTCTTTTTAAAATTGTGTAACAATACTGAGAATGTTGAGATTCACTGATTTACTGGATGAGTACTGTGTTAGAAACTGACTAGTTGTCAGATCTGTGTTCAAATTCCATTATGACAGCCATATTATTTTTTGGTTTTGGTGTATGTGTTTATTCGTTTGTAAAATTGAATTGATAATACCTATATCACAGAAATATTGTAAACCTAAAATGTCTCAATGCCTGGAAAATAATAATGAATAAATATATACTTGTTTCCTTCCTTTCCTTTTTATGAAAATAATCAGTCTCCCAGAGAGAGAAGAAATAACGTCCTGTCTTTCTTTCCTGACTCACTGTGTTAGTTTAGTAATCTGAAACTTCCATCAGAATAATCAAAGCATTTGTCATATAGAGACAGATAATGGAAATCTAATTACACCTTAAATTCATGGAATGGTGTGTACGTTAAATGAGTGAATGGGTCCTCTCAAATCATTTATTTGATATATTAGTTGCTATAACTCCCCATGTCTCCATTTCCTCACATGTAAAATCAGGGGAATGGAACAGATCAGAGGCCTGTGAACTATAGACCATGGACCAAATACAATCTGGTACTTATTTTTGGTTGGACCCTGGAGTACCACTGGAGTGAGTTAGCTGGCCCATCTTTCTCTTCTGTTCCCAGAGCCTGCTTCCCTAGCATTTGTGTCTCCTGCTGCCTGGGGCCCATGAGGACTACCATCTATACACTGGGGCCTCTACCGATGGAGCAAGGGCCCGAACTTCATGGTGGAATCTCTGTCTAAGAGTGATGCCTTGTCTTCAGCGAAGCTGCTTAAATTGAGAGTCAGGCTGTCTGGGAGGGCAGAAGGGCAGGCTGCCGGGATCTGAAAATCACTGGGGCAGAAACTAACTCTGGTATTCACTCTCCTTGCCCCACCGTAACCTCCATGGCCCCGTTTCTTGCCTTGTCGCTCTTCTACAGAGAATGGCTCTCACCGATGGCATCTGCATGAAAAGCACACTCACCATCACGGTGGACCTACCCAGAAAATAGGGTGGAGAAGGAATTCTTTCTCTTGTTACCTAAGTGCCTACTTAATATCCTCTATTTTGTCTCTTGGCCTGCAAAGCTTAATATTATAGTATTTACCATCCGCCTTTTTACAGTTCTCCGATATGGGCGGAAATGCCCTTGAGAGCACACATCCTAAGCAGTGCTATACAGATCATGAAGGACTTTTTTTTTTCCTGAGGAGGCTTAGTGCCCCATGACTCAGCCCAAATCAACTACCGGAATACAAGTTGGATTTTCTTCTTATGTGTGATTAGGCTGTTCCTTCTCTCCTTTCCCTCTCTTATCACTTCTATTCAAAATTGTACATGATTTCTAGCCCGTTTGATAGACAAGAAAAGGTAGTGAAAGGAAAAGTAAACCTTTCTTTATTTGACAATAACAGGATCTTCCATGTGGATCATCTAAAGGGTTGTCTAAAAATAAAAGCTACTAGAATTAACATGTCATTGAAGCAAAGTTATGGATATAAGTTAAATATGTAAAGATCAATTCTATTTCTATATTTTAATAACAAAAAAAATCGAAATTCAAAGTAAAATAGACATCTTATTTACAATAGCAACCAAAAGTATGAAATGGTTTGGGATAAAAGGGATAAATCTGACAAAAGACTTGTTAGGTTTTTACCCTGAAATCATCACATTTAGTAGCCATGTTTCTTTAGATGGGGCTTACGTGGATTCTCTGCTTCTACTCTCACATTTTAGTGTTTGTTATGGCAGCACCCTACTCCAATATCAAAATGGCATTTGTTATCTATTGCTGTGTCAAAAGTATCCAAATTTCTGCTTCAGCAGTCTGCTCGGGCTACTGATATACCCTTGGCCCAGCTGGGGTAAGATGTGCTTTCAATCTCACTCACCTAATTGTTGGTAGGTGAGTTCTTAAGGCTGGAATAAAAATAAAAACTAAAATTGACACAAGACCAGACTAACAGGAGAAAAAACAAGTACGTGTGCAAGGAGCATCACTATATGATTCTTAGATCATAAAATAAGCCTCTAAAAAATTATCAAATTAGGCACCTTTTGATACTTTTTAGCAAAAATTTGTGAGAAATTGATGGGACAAAGAAAGGTGATGGTCCCTAGAAGGCAATCTAAGCAAGGTTTGGGCTTAGGGAATATATTAATAAAGGCAATGTAAGGTTGTTTAGACAGGGTTTTTTGACTCAGAATGTTTTTAACTCTTATGATAAGATTTTCTCTATGTCATCAGGAGCTGGGAGGGCACCTATCACATGGAAATTTACTTCCTTAAATAGAGAGACAGAGTCATAGAGCTCCTTCCACGCCTGCCACTTGCCAAGTGATTTTATTTCAAAATAATCAATATGTCATTGTGTGGCAGCCTGTCCTGGGCCCCAAATAGGGTTTAGTTCCTGGTTTCATCAGAAAAATCATGGGACATAGAGACAGAGACAGAGACAGAGACAGAGACAGAAATAGAGGTAGAGGTAGAGGTAGAGGTAGAGCTAGAGAGAGGATAAATAGATGATAGATAGATAGATAGATAGATGATAGATAGATAGATAGATAGATAGATAGATAGATAGATAGATAATAGATAGATAGATAGATGATAGAGAACATGCATTAGAGTGAGTCAAAGCAAGAGAGAAGACACAATCTTTTGCATCTGAATCTTGGAAGTGGCATGCCATCACTTTTGCCATATTATGCCATAATTACCAGGAGGAAGGGTTTTCATTGGGAGACATTACAGAAACTGCCTACCACATTTTTTTCACTCAGATCCCAAGAATGCATGTCCCTTTCACATGCAAAAGACATTCACTTCCTCTCAAACTCCATAAAATTCTGTCCCATTACATCATGTCAAAGTCCACAATCTCATTTTCTAAATTAGATCCAAGTGTGAATAATCCTGCTAAAGCAGAATTCCTTTATATTTTTAAATCTGTAAAAATAAATTGAAAGAAAAATTATCTGTCCCCCTCACCTCACACACACTTAGCATACAATTGTGAAACAGCTATAAAATAACTGCTATGATAATTCTGTTCAAAATAGGGAGAGATGGGAGACACAAAGAACCCACTGGTCCATAGCAATTCTGATATTTATCTGGACAAATGTTGGAAACCTGATTAGATTTAAAGGCCTGTGAATAATTCTCTGTGACTCTTGGCTCCATCCTCTTGGCCCTTTTATTGCCCACTGAATCATCCTTTCTTGTTTTCCTTGAATGTGTTTATAGCTCTGTCAGCTCAGTTTGTAGTTTGGTCAAACTCAATGGAATTCTGGGGAGTTCTAGAACTGTTATTTTGTACTCTCTTTGCACCTTTCAATCCAAGCTAGCTGTGTTGCTGCAGATACAGTTTTCTCAAAAAGTTTATGCACTTCTGTGTATATCACTGGAATTTATTCCATTAGATAAATCCACACTCACAAATCTCTTCAACATAACCTCTTCTGCTGAAATGGCTGAGAAACAATGCTCTTAAGCTTCCTAGTAGGTCAGTTGTTTGTAAGGCAACCCTTAACTGCAATCCTTTTATCATTCTGAAGTTTTAGTAAAGGATGTATACTCACAACTTCGGATTATTTTTGGACCACATCTTTGTGCCTAGGCTCAGATAACATTTCTTAATTTTAATATGTTTTTATTTCTGGAGAAGCTAAGAATTTTTAAACTATCAAGTTCTGATTTTTCTTTGTTTAAAGGTAGTCAATCTCAACCCATCTCTCTCCACTTATATTTCACTATAAGCAGCAAGAAAAAAAAAATCAGGAGGCATCTTCAACTCTGCTTTGAAATCTCCTTTTCTACATCACCATGTTCATTAGGTATATGTTCTGGTTTCCACACAACTGCGAATGACTGTTTCAATTTTTATGCTCCCACATAACAAGTAAATGCCCTTCTCCAGCTTTCTATAACATGTTACTTACTTCATTTAGAGCCTTGACTGGCTAGGTCTTCAAAGCCCAGATTTCTATTAACAGTCTGTCCAGAACAATTTAAGTATTCTCCAATGTGCTCTTTAAAATCCTTACAGCCTTTACACTTAGCACATTTCCAAAGCCATTTGTACATTCTTTGTTATGGTGTCACCCAACATAAAAGTATATTTGTATACCATTAAAATGTCTAAAATGGCATTTGTTATCTATAACTGTGTAACAAGTTTCTGTCCATGTTAGTGGCTTTGACTAACATGTTATTCTCGCTGATATTATAAGTCAAGAATCCAGGTACATCTTAACTAGGTTTTCTGATTTAGGTTCTCTCAAGGTTGCAATCATGGCTTCTGCCAGGGCCTCAGTCATCACAAGATTCAACTCAAGAAGGAGGTAAGTTCAAGCTCACTGCCATGAATGTTGGCAAAATTTAATCCCTTATAAACTGTCGATCTGAAGCCACCTTCAGTTACTTGCATGTGGCCTTTTCCACGACCACTCAAAGTAAGGCAGCTGGCTTCAACAAATCAAGCAAGAGTGAATAGAGTACAAGCAAGACTGAATTTGTAGTCTTTTGCAAGCTAACATTGGTGGCATCCCACCTTCTTTATTGTGTCCTATTCATCAGAAGCAAGTCAAAAGGTCCAGACCATACAAGGTGTTACATAAAGACATAAGTACCAAGAGGTAAGGATCACTGGAAGTCATTTCTGGAGATATCCACTATACAGTCATAAACACTTTGCCTGTAATTGTTGGGGGAAAAGCACACCGCTTTTTACATTATCCCAGGGAATTGCAGAGGAGATGAGAAATATTAGTTTAAGAGAGGTCATTTATGTTCATAAAAATACAAATTAATGAATGTGCTTATCATTTGACCATCTACCTAGTGATAAAAAAGAACAGAGAAGGGGATGATGAAAAAAACCTTAGCTTCGGACTTCCGGTCAAGATGGCGGGTAGGTAAACGCGGTATCGCGTCCTCCCACAACCACATCAAAGTTACAACTAAACTACAGAACAACCATCATTCAAAACCGCCTGAAATCAAGCTGAATGGAAGTCCTACAACTACGGAATTAAAAAAAAAGCAGCTACATCCAGACTGGTAGGACGGGAGGCAGCGAGAGAGGTGGCAGCAGCGCAGCGAGACTGGCTGGTCCCACACCCACGCGTGGCGGATAAAAATCAGGAGGCTCCCGCGGCTGGGAAGGGCCTTCCTGAGGACTGAGGGGTCCCCGTCCAACACCAGGTGCCCCGCTCAGGGTTCCAGTGCCAGGAAGAGAATCCCCATAACTTCTGGCTGGAAAATCCAGCGGGAACTGAGGCTCAGGGAGGCTGAGGCGGCTGGAGCCCCAGGGAGCTCCTTAAAGGGCCCGCGCACGGACTTATCGGACTCTCTCCCTCTAAGCTTGGAGGGGAGGCAGCTCGAGGGGCGCCAGAGATATATAGGGAAGAACTGAGCTGTTTGGCACTGGAGCGAGGGCTGGAGAGGGGGCTTCCTCGGGGACAAACGTGCTGTAAGAGGCCTTTGTTCCTTTGGTGAGCCCTTCCCTGGGGCGGCAGACAGAAGCCATATCTGGGACTCCAGCAACCTGGCTCACACTGGTAGCCCCGCCCTGCTGACTCCCTGAGGCCCCGCCCCGCCCTGCCCCACCCAACTTTCAAGCCCACCCAAGCTGTTGCCACTTGCTTAACCATAGGATTGGCGGGTCCTGGATCCTGCTTCAGGTTTTTCCTAAATTCTTTCAAACGAGCAGCATCGGGTCTCAGCGAGCCCCATATCTCTCATTAAGTAATACACAGAAACAAACACAGGGAGGCAGCCAAAATGAGGATACAAAGAAACAGGTCCCAAACGAAAGAACAGAACAAAACCCCAATAAAAGAACTAAGTGAAAGAGAGATAAGCAACCTAACAGATACTGAGTTCAAAATACTGCTTTTAAGGATGCTCAATGAACTTAGTGAGAACCTCAGTGAACTTAGGGAGGGCCTCAAGAGCATAAAAAAGGACCAGTGAGAAATCATGGATACAGCCCTGGCTGGTTTGGCTCAGGGGTTGGAGCGTCGGCCTGCAGTCCTGAGAGACCCGGGTTCGGTGCCCACTAAGGGCGCGTACCTCGGTTGCAGTTTGTCCCCGGCCATGGTCGGTTGTGTGGGTGCAGCCACTCGATGTGTTCCTTTCACATCGATGTTTCTCTCTCTCTCTCTGTTCCTCTCTCTCCCTCCCACTCTACCTGAACAAAAAACGGAAAAGTGTCCTCGGGTGAGGATAAAAAAAACAAACAGACAAACAAAAAAAAGAAATCATGGATACACAGTTAGAATTGAAGGAGGCATTAACTGAAATAAAGAATAATTTACACAGCTTCAATAATAGAGTACATAAATCCAAGGAGCAAACCATCGATTTTGAATATAAGGAAGCAAAAAATCCCCAATCAGAACAGCAAAAAGAAAAAAGAATCCAAAAAAATGAGGATAGTGTAAGGAGCCTCTGGGACAACTTCAAGCGTGCCAACATTCGTATCTTGGGGGTGCCGGAAGGAGAAGAGAGAGAACAAGAAATCGAAAACCTGTTTGAAACAATAATGGCAGAAAACTTTCCTAATTTGGTGAAGGAAACAGACATACAAGTCCAGGAAGCACAGAAAGTCCCAAACAAGATAAACCCCAAGAGGCCCACACCAAGACACATCATCATCAAAATGCAAAAGGTTCAAGACAAAGAGAGAATCTTAAAAGCAGCAAGAGAAAGGCAGCTAGTTACCTACAAGGGAGTTCCCACAAGGCTGTCAGCTGATTTCTCAAAAGAAATTTTGCAGGCCAGAAGGGAGTGGCAAGAAATATTCAGAGTGATGAAAACCAAGAACCTACAACCAAAATTACTCTATCCTGCAAAGCTGTCATTTAGAATCGATGGACATATAAAAACTTTCACAGACAAGAAAAAGTTAAAGGAGTTCATCACTACCAAACCGTTATTATATGAAATGATGAAGGGTCTTTTTGAAGAAAAAGATAAAATGTATGAACAAACAAAATGGCAATGAATACATATCTATCAACAATGGAATCTACAAACAAAATGAACAGGTAGAACAGAAACATTCTCATAGATACAGAGAACATTTTGTTGGTTGCCAGTTGGGAAGAGGGGTGGGGGAATGGGTGAAAAAGGTGAAGGGATTAAGAAGCACAAATTCATTGCTAGACTGACAAACCTCAAAGGGAAAGGGGTTGGGGTTGGGAAGAAATAAACCAAAGAACTTATATGCATAACCAATGGATACAGACAATAGTGTGGGAAAAGGTGGGAGGGGGGCAGGAGTGGGGAGGAGGGGGTCAATGGGGGAAAAATGTGGAACATCTGTAATACATTTTACATCCAACAATAAAGATTTGAAAAAAACAAACAAAAACCTTAGCTTCCAAATGTATTCTGATTTTGGAAGAAAGAGAGAACTTCTAGAATGTACTTAGAACTAAAGATATTTGATATGATGAAATAACCAAACAAATTATAACTCTCACCAGTTAACATTTTATTTTCCCTTCCCCAAAGATGATAAAGCTTAGATTCCTATTAATAGTGAAATATCAATCAAATAAGCCCAGACAGACTTTTCATTATTTTAAAAACTTGTTTTAACATTTTATATCTTCAGATATTTTGTTTGACTACTAACATATGTGAAAATAGTTGAATTGATACGTAAATTTGATGAAATAAAATTTCTTGCCAAGGTTTGAATGTTTGAGTCCTCTACAAATTCATATGTTGACATCTAATTTCAAGCTCTCAATCCTTAAGGGAGAGTTTTAGAAGGTGAGGCCTTTGGGAGGTAATCAGGTCATGAAGGCAGCGCCCTCATGAATGGAATTAGTACCCTTATAAAAGAAGGCTCCTAGAGCCCTGGCTGGTTTGGCTCAGCAGTAAGAGCACCGGCTCATAAAGTGAACAGTCAAGGGTTTGATTTCTTGTCAAGGCACGTACCCAGGTTGCAGGTTCAATCCCCCACCCCAGTCAGGGTTGTGCAGGAGGCAATGAATTGATATTTTTCTCTCCCTCTTTCCCTTCCACTCTATCTACAGATCAATGGAAAAATATTCTCCAGTGAGGATTAAAAACAAAAAACAAAAAAGAAGCTCCCAGTGAACAGCAAGCAGGTGCCATTGTGACCAGGATTCCTCCCCTCACTAGACACTGATTCTGCCAGCACTTTTGATCTTAGACTTCCCAGACTCCAGAACAAGCAAATGAATGTTTGTTGTTTATAAGTCACCTGCGGTCGTCTGAAGAGGCTAAGACAGTTTTCAAGTATTTTTTATTGATATTAAGTCTAAACACACACACTGGAAGAATACACAATAACTTTTAAAATTGAAATTATTTCTCAGGAGGAGGTAAAGATGGAAGCATGAGACTACAGAGAAAATATTTTATATATTTCTGCACTATTAGGGCTTTCTGAGCAAATCTTACTGAAACTTGGGACCTGAATTAAGAGACAAGGCTTAGAAGCCAATGTATCACAATTCAAAGAAGTAAGAGTCACAAATCCATAAAGACATTGTTTGGTTTCAAAGTTGAAGACACTGGTCTTATTTTTCCACTGGAAATATTTATTCATTTCCGAAAATATCTGAAGACACAGGATTTTTCTTCTAACATCTTTAAGGATATTTCCTCAGAAGTTGATGGTAACAGTTGCCTCTCTCTCCGATGTAAACATCAAGATTCATTTTTTGAGGTTGTGTTGCCTATAGCAGACCCTCTTACAGATAGGATGACATTTGGCTGTCATTGTATCACCTGAGAATTGGTACAGAAGGAAACCAGTACAAATCTTTGCTGGAAGTAAATGTTCAATTTCTTTTTGCTTTATAAACTTCATATCTGAATTTAAGATAATGTTAATAAATATAGATATATAAACTACGTTCAGATAGGTGTATACATGGGAGTTATAACTGTATCTGTATTATTTTATTTATTAACAAAATATGGTCTGAAACAAATATAAATATTAGCATGTAAAAAATCCGGTTTGGTGTATGATGATTACTACATTGGTCTCATAACTTTAAAATTAACAAATGAAAGAAATACCTTTTGGTCAACACTTTGGTAAAGAGCCTAGAGGAGGGAAAAAGTGAGTTTTAGAAAGTTTTGACCTTTACACTCACACACGCTCTTTCGCAGTGGAAATATAAGGGCAGTAACTTCACTCCAAAACATATAAGGATGTTCTCTGCTTTTCAAAGGAGCAAGGTGAGCTACTTTGTACTTCCAACCTTGAAGAAAGTAATTTATTGAGTATTTAATATTTTTATTTCAGGACAGCTTCCTTGGAAGATTATAATGTTAATTAATAAATGGTTTTTTAATGAAGTAATTACTTCTTTTCTTAACCAATCTGATTCAGAAAACCTATTCTTAAAATTAATTTAAAATTTTTTGAAGTGGATGATTTTGGCTGTCAGGATAATATTGTCATGGAACTATCAAGTGAGTGTACTCATGCAATCTATCTCACATGATGCTCACAAAATTAAAAACTCTTTATTAAATAACTAAGGGATCATATGTGTCCATTTGTAGCAGATGACAGAACTGACTTCCAAATGGGAACTTCTCCAAATTGAAATAACTTCTCTTGAATAGTTTAATTACAAATCATGTACCCACAGTCTATTAATTACTTGAACTGCTCTCAAATTGTATCACCAGTCATTATTTTTAACTTTAATGTGATTGAAGATTTACCTGCGGGGATCTATTAAGGAAAAGGAAAAATTTAATCATATAGCTCGATGATTCTTAAGTCATTAGTCAGCATACCCAGTGAATCAGTTACTAATGTGTTCAACCAGAAATAATAGAACATGAAAGTTCATTTGAATCATCAAAAAGAAATCAAGAGACATACAGTCCAGTAGTCATACTGTGTGGCTCACTGATGTAACTGGGGACTCATAATTTCTTTTTTATATCTTTTTTCCACTAACATTAATGTGCTAGTTTTTATTCCCATTTTTAATGGTCCACAGTCTCCAGATGGCTCTTGCTGCTCTAAATCATACAGTAGTGTTACAGGTAGAGAGAGAATAGAAAGTAGAGAAAAATAAATACTGAGCCTAGAGTGAGGGAAAAAAACTTTTGAGATATACTCATCTTATATTACATTGGACAGAAATGTGTCACATGACTGCCCTAGCTAAGGGCATCTGAGAAAGATGACAGTATTGGGGGCTCAGAATATTTCTGCACTGAGTTAATTTAGGGTTCTATTATTAAGGAAGAGTGGGAAATTGATATTAAATGAGCATTCCAACAATATGAAATAAATAAGCATCTTCTCTGGGGCACAGTATATTTGAATTATATAAAATACATCTCATTCAAAAGGATATTGATTTACATGCAGTCGTGTGTGATAATAGCTAATATTCATTAATAGCTTACTGTTTCAAAAAAAAAAAAAGATGTCGGTATTTTGTGTGTTAAATAATTAAAAGCGAACATTTTCTGCATTGAGAATTATGACCCCAAACATTAAAATCAGGACCTAATATGTAAACAATATGCTCACAATACTCAGTAGTAAATCCGAGGATTAAAACTAGGTATCTAAGTCCCTAGCTGTATTGATCTCATTTGTACAATGGAGAAAATAATAGTCTACACTCATAGTCATGGGGAAAGGATTGAATAAAGTCATAGATGAAAATATCTTAAAAGAATAAGTTCTCAGTAAACTTCAGTCATCACTACTCATTTGTTTTCTCACATATTTATAATATTCTGGGGGCAAAAATTGTGTCCCTGGATTAGCTTTTACTTGATCAATGAAATATATTTTGGCTTTTCATAAATATATTTAAAAACAGATTAATTAAAACTTTTAAATGATTCAAATAAATACGCAAAGCAGGAGGCATATGGAAATTAATTTTCCTTCAGATAATGTAATATCAAAATGTCATATTTAAAAACTCTTGCTAAAGTACTGAAAAGCACAAAGTAATTCATTTTATAGCATTTTTATAAAAGCATAAAAATTGTCTTGCTTCATCTCACAATAACTAAACAGGCAAGTTGTTCCCATTTCTATTTTTTAGAAATGATAAAATTAAATCTCTGCTTGATTAAATAATTGCCTAATTCAAAAGCCTTAGAAACTGACAGAGGAGGAACCGGAGCCAGTCCACTGTGCTAAATTCTAAACCCAATGCGATAAATACAACTTACAATAATGGCATCTCACCTTCACATTTCTGTTGATTCAGAAATTAGATAAGAAAATGAGCATTCACTCAAATGTATAAAAATGGGTATGTTTTCTCTTTTTGGATGAATAATTATTGTAACCTTAATTGCTTATGTGGCTGGAGAATACTTTTTGTACAAAAGAATACATCCGTGACTTTTAAAGTTTATATGTTGAAATCTGACAGACTGAAACAGAAGTCAATAAAAGGTTAGTGAAAGAATTCAGACGCTTAGTTTAAATATTGCTTCTGTTAATTTTCTGAATGGAATCAGGAAAATGGTCTAGCACATTTGTACATTTTTACTTATTTGTAAAATGGAATGTAAAATATTTTCCACCCCACATGAGTATTATAAAAACCAATTAGTCAAATATATGACCAGGTAAAGGCATGTTCCGATTACTTACTTCTACAGAATAGAGAATTGACTGAACAATCTCACTAACATTTGCTAAAAAGTAGTATTGACTGAAAAACAATACAGGTTTAATGTAAGATATCTTAGTAAATTTAAAACTCATTTGCCAAAGAAATACTTAATTGTGTTTGTTCTTAAGAAAGAATTACCTCTGTTTTTCTAGTGAGTTACAGAAAGATCACAATTAAAAAGTTGATGAGAATTTCTCTATTCCAAAAACTTGTAAGAAATCATGAAACATAGATGCTTGGTATCAAAATGGACCTGTCATTTCCTGGATTCCTACCATTTTCTTAGTTGGAGTCCTCTCTTTAATTTATTATAAGAAATTAATCCTTTCTTTGAATATTTATAGTAAACCCATTACATTTAAACCTACATATTTAAATTTTATGAAGTAAAACCTACTTGAGCAGAGTACACAAAATATAAATGCATAGCTCAGAAAGTAAATAACACATGTAACATAAACCTAAGTGAAAAAAAAATTAACATCCACTAAGTTCCTCTCAAGCCCTCTTGAATCCACATCATCTATATCTTCCTTAGTGCTGGGTTGCCAAATAATACAGGCAATGCAATATTTGATTCATATTTGTACTAAACACATTTTCATTGTTTATCTAAAATTATAATTTACCTGGGTATCCTGTTCTGTTTTTGTTTTTTTTTCTTCTAAATTTGAGAGTTCTTTTAAAGGTAACCTGTTATCCTTAATTTTAACAACATAAATTATCTTAGCCTTAAAAAAAAACTTTATGTTAAATAAAATCAACATATTTGGAATAGTTTTTCCTGAAATTTCTTTTATTCTACTTTATATTTGTGAGCTTTTTTTCATTGCTTACTTTTACTGCTCTAGATACAGTGAATCCTTACTTAATATTGTCAATGGGTTCTTGCAAACTCAGACTAAGCAAAATGATGTATAGCAAAACCAATTTTACTACAGGCTAATTGATATAAATAAGAGTTATGTTCCAACAGCATATTTCTAGACACAAAAACATCACCAAACTTCTAATTAAAAATGCAAAACACCTCTAATATGAAACACTGAAATAAATGTGGGCTATTCATACATTTAAAAACATTAATAAAAACAAGTAAGAAATATTTTCCAGCCCACTTATTCTAGTTCAGGGTCCTGGGTGTCGGGACCCTATCCCAGCATCTCAGGACACAAGGTGGGATCAATCTCTGGACAGGACAACTTTCCATCACAGGACACACTCGAACCCACACCCACACTCCGACTTGGACAATATAGACACACAAATTCACTTCACCTGAACATCTTTGCAATATGAGAGGAAATCAGAGTACCCGGAGAAAACCCACAGTCATTGAGAGAGCATACACATGTCACATAGTGTGGCCCTGGCTGAGAAATGATTTGTTTTTCCCTATCAATGTTATAATGATAGGACAGTAACAAAGAGACATTATTCAATGACCTGATATATTCTATTAGTCTGAATATACTACAGTATAATTTTCATTTCACTATAATCTTGATGAACATTTGAGTACTATGAAGTTTGGGCAATCATAATGTTCAAATTAATGTTCTTGTGCTCTTGCTATTCAAATAAAGTTTTTGAAACTATCATTCTCTAATATTATCTAATAGCCAAAGCTCAGATTACTCAATTGTCTCCAAAATGGCCTTTGACATTTCAAGTCAGGTTCCAAAAAAGATCCAATATTGCATTTTGTGGGTGTTTCTCTTATATCTATGTTTTCCCCCATTTCTTTTATTGTGGTAAAATGCACATAACATACAACTTACCATATTAACCATTTTTAAGAGTATAATTCAGTGATATTAAATACATTTATAATGTTGTATTACCATCACTTCCATCTCATGGATACATTTTTATTGATTATATCTTTTCAAGTGAAATTGCTGAGTAATTGAAGACTCACATATTCAATTTTAGTAGAAATTACCAAAGCGTTATACAGATTAGCCATGCCAAATTATATTTCCACCAGCAAAGTATGAGAAGTCTTATTCCTTCACATCCTTGTCAAAACTTGGTATTAGCAATCTTCTTAATTTTAGCCATTGTGGTGGGAATGCAGTGGTTTGCATCATGGCTTCAATTTGCTTTTTTTTTTTTTTATTAATGAAGTAGAGGACATACTCATATGAGTTTAGGCTATTTTTATATTCCTTTTGTTTAGTGCCTTTTCAAATTTCTTGCCTACATCTTTTCTTAATATGTTTCTCTTTGATAGGATTTGTTTAGATGTTCTTAGTTCATTCTTTTGCTGAACAGAAATTATTTAATTATAATGTAGTTTGATTTTTTATTGTTATTTCTTTTTTTGTGTGCATAAGTACCTTTATGTAACATTTGCATCTGAGTCTCCAATTTCCATTAAAAGCTTTCTTGGACATTTTTAAGGAATTTAGTAACTATATGTATCAATTTGGAATAAACTGATATCTTTACAATCCTTCCAGTTAATGACATGGGGATGTCTTCATTTATTTAGGTCTTGTGGTAGGCTGAATAAGACATTTTAAAGATATTCATGCCATAATCCCCATAGGAAAATGTATCATCCTCCATGACTTAAAACATAGTCTTTACAGATATAATTAAGTTTAGGATCTTCAGGTGGGTAGATTATCTTAGATTATAAAATGAGCCTTGTATAATCAGGAATAAAAACAAATTAATACAGGTCTTTAAAATTTTTTCTATAAATAACAATTTATAGGTTTCTGTATTGGGGGGGAGGGGCTTAAAATGTTTCCCAGGTATTTGTAATGCTTTTGTAAGGAATTTTTTTGGTTTGTTTCTTTCTCTTTTTTTTGAGAGTGTATATAGAATGGATTTCTCTACATTGACATTTTATTCAGAAAATTTGTTAAACTACATATTAACTTATAAAAAGTTTTTTTAATTTTTAAAAACCTAATAATGACAAAATTATTTCTCCCTTTTTAATGCTAGTACTTTTTTTTCTTCTCTTACTGTACTGACTAGGACATGGAGGACAGTGTTGAAGACAGGTGGTGGTCATCATCCTGACCCCGATTTCAAAGGAAAACACCATTCTGTAATAATGTATAATGCTTGGTGTAAGTTTTTCATAGAATGCCCTTTATCAGCATAAAAAAAAATCATTCATCCACAAATATGCTTAATTGCATAGAAAGTCCTAAGGAATCTACATAAAAGATACTAGAACTAATATTTACAAGTAACCATTCCAAGGGATAGTGTTCAATATACAACAGTCAATGGTATATACACCTAGCTCCCAGATCTTGATTTCAAATATCAGCTTTCAACTAAAAAAATAGTACTCTTAAAAGTAATGGCTACTTGTAGGACTGCAGCAGGAAATATATGAGTCTGTAGGATCTTATAAGGCCAAAAGAGAAGTGTCCAAAACAAAACAAAAACAAAAATAATAGAAGTATGTCAGAAGGACATAGAAACCAAATAAAAAGCTGGGACAATTTGAGTAAATAAATAAATGAATGAACGAATGAATGAATGAATAAATAAATAAATAAATAAAGTAGCATTGTATTATAAACCAAAGTGCAAAATAAATATGAATGAGTCCATACTAATATAAATAAATGGTTGAATAAATAAACTTTAGAGAGAAGAGATAGATTTCTCATGAAGAATTCCAAACAATTTATGTAGATATTTTACTTTCAAGAAGGTGAAACATGACTCTCTATTGACTTCCTTCCAAATAGTACAGAAAGAAAACAAAGAGGGGAGAGAGCACATTTACAGTGGAAAACTAGACCAGCCCTACTTCAGTAAGTGATCAAGGTGGTAACTGTCAGAGACAAAGAAAGCTAGACATTGGGTAAATTGGTAGGGACGTATTTTAATCAGTACTATTCTACTGCACTAGAAGATGTTCCAGCATAAACTGAACTTTAATTTGTACAGAATAATTGGGCTTTTCAAAAGGAATACGGAGCAGGGGAACAGACACACAACAGAATCAGGGAATTGAAAAATTACAAAGCATTAGCCAGGATAAATGCTGATTAGGCTGTCTGTGTCTGTTAGCTGGCATTTATCAAAAGTTAAGACTTTATTACTCCACAGAGACTAGAAGACAAAGGTCCTATCCTTCCTGATGATAACATTTTTAAAAGAATGGCTTTCAAGTTCTTGAGAAAGATAATCCTGAGTTGTAATTGATACATGTATATCTCAAAGGAACAGAAGGATTCCCAGTTGCAAACCCTTCTGAGTAAATGCTCTAAGAAAGTAGTCACGGGCCTATTAGTTATTCCCTAAAACAAACAGTAAATTTTTTGTCTGTCTTGAGCTTTCTCAGGCAGGTATTTTAAGAGGAGGCTAGTGTCATAGTAGAGATGTGGCCTTAACCTGTTAGAAATCATAAGGGCTTGTTTGAGTCTTTAATGTGTGGGTAGGGGAGGGGTTGAATTCTTTTGCATTGAGAGTATGTAGTTTTTATGAGGCCTAGTCCAGAGAAGCCTGGCTAGAATTTGGTCACAGAGATAATTTTTGTCATATCAACAGGGATAAGTCATGTTGATAATAATGCATGTTTGATATAATATTATAAAGACTGTACTTTACCACAGTGGACTTCCTCTCCAAAACCTGTAGCCTTTGTCTAATCATGAGAGAGACACCAGACAAATCCTAATAGAGGAATATTCTATACAACACTGGACCAGTAATACTCAAAACTGTCAAGGTCCTCAAAAACAAGGACAATTATATGAAAGAGACTAATATCAGCATCAGGATGGCATAAGACATCCCTCAACTTGCTCCCTCCCCCTCTACAACAAAAAATCAGTCTTCACTGCAAATAGAAAACACCTTTGTAGGAGATGAGGCCTCCAACAACATGTGCCAAGGGACCCAGAAGGCGTCTTACCCACCTGTGCATCAAGTAATAGAACAATGGGATCCTGCAGGGCACTGATTTCAGTGCCGCTGAGCCACTGTCTGGGAGAACCTGGAGATCTCTGACTTGGGAACTCACCCACAGAATGGGGAGCCTTTGTGCAAGTCCAGGTTTCCAGAGAGAAGTACCAGCACTGCACTGCAAAAAAAACAATCACAAGTTTTGATGCACCAGAGTGGTTACAAGGAACAGCTTGATTTTACCCCACATCACCCCTCCCCCAAGGCAGCATAGTTTAGGTTTAAGTGCGTCTCTTTTTGTCCATAACTTCTACTGTAGGAAAACAAAAAGTGGGTGAATAAGTGCCCAACTTCTCCAGCTCTGTGTATTGGTGTCAGAGAAATTCATTTCTCTCTTGCAGCATCCAGAGAACTAAATTGGAAGCTCCATGACTGGGGTGAGGGAGGAAATTGAGAGAGCCGCAGAAAAAAATACTCAAAGGGAATTCAAGGGACTTATACCCTGCTGACTGTTGTGGACACCATCTGGAAGGCTGCACATGAGCTGCCAAAAAAGAGACATGGAAAATGCCATGAATTCTCCCATCTGGCTTGTGAGTACCCCTAGTGCTCCACATGCCTCATCCACATTCACCCCCACTCTGTGATTACCACCTTATGCATATTCCCAAGATCAGTAGCAAGAGCAAGGTTTGGCAGATAACTAGGAAGCACAAACAGAAAGTAAGCCCGGCCAGTTTGTGGGACAGGAAAAAACTTAAAACTTGAACTATAGTACCACCTTCAGGAAAACAAAAGAGATATGACCAACTGGCCTGGTGCAGTGGAGAATCGAAAGAAGACATATGAGTTTAATAATTCTTTCACAAATGGGAGAAAAACACACGGAGCAGATATATACAGACAGTGTCTAAAAGCCTCTGAATCTCTAGCAGAACTGGCTGAAGTTATTTCTTTCCTAAAGGCAGTTGGTAAAGATTGGATAATATAACTGCTACATTAAATGTGAATATTGGAGCCCTAGTAAATTGGTTTCGTGTTTAGAGCATCGGCCTGCAGATCAGAGTCCCAGGTTTGATCCCAGCCAAGGGCATGTACCTTGGTTGCAGTTTGTGCTCAGCCCCAGTTGGGGTCATGCAGGAGGCAACCAATTGATATGTCTCTCTCACATCAATGTTTCTCTCTCTCTCTCCCTCCCTCTCATTTATGTCTGAAGATAAATATCCTCGAGTCAGAATTTAAAAAATAAATAAATGTGAATATTGGAATATGAAAAATCAGGCAAACATGGCATCACCAAAAGATCATAATAATCTTCTAGTTACAGACCCAAAGATATGGATCTATAGTTTACCTTATGAAAAGTTTGAAATATAAGTTTTAAGGAAACTCAGTGATATACAACAACACAGAAATACAATTTAACAACATCAGGAAAACCATACATGAACAAAATAGAAAATTAACAGAGATAGATAACATTAAAAAAAAAAAAAAAAGAACAAAATGGAAATCCTTGAGCCACATACTTCAATGAAAAAAAGTAATGCAATAGAGGGCAGCAACAATGGAATAGACCAAACAGAAGAAATAATATTTGAGTTACAGCAGAGAAACTTTGGTATTACCCAGTTGGAGGGGAACAAAGATAAAAAATCAAAAGTGTAAGGAAAGTCTCTATTATCTATAGGACACTATCAAAAGGACTAGCATATGAATAACTGAAGTTTCAGAAGAAGAAGAGAGGGAGATGAAAAAGAAAGGTAATTTTAAAAAGCAATGGTTGGCCCTGGGTGGGTAGCTCAGTTGGTTAGAGCATTGTACTAATGCACCCAGGTTGCCAGTTTGATCCTGTCAGGGCACATCCAAAATCAACCAATGAATTCATACATAAGTGGGACAACAAATCAATGTTGTTGTTTTTTCTCTCTTTTCCTTGCTCTCTCTCTCTAAAATTAATCACTCAATAAAAATATAATTTTTAAAACTATGAAAAATCAAGACAACTTAAGAAGATGAAGAAGAGGAAGAGGAGGATGAGAAGGAAGAGGAAGAAGCAACAGGAGCAGCATTATTGGTTGAAAGCTTCTCAGACCTGAGACAAGATTTAAATGTCAAAGTTCATGAAGCTAATCTTATTCAAAATACATTATAACAAACTTAAAAGCAAAGACAAAGAATCCTAAAATTAGCAAGAGAAAAGAAAAGTATAACTTACAAAGGAACCCCCATCAAGCTAACAGCAGATTTCTCAGCAAAAAACCCTTATAGAGGCCATGATGTGTCTTGGTGTGGGCTTGTTTGGGTTCAACTTGTTTGGGACTCTCTGTGCTTCCTGAACTTGTATGTTTAATTCCACCCCATCATGCAAATATTGGTATGCTTGAGGTTGTCCCAGAGGCTCCTTAAACTATCCTCATTTTTTAATATTTCTTTTTTTCTTTTTGCTGCTCTAATTGGGTAGGTGTTTTCTACTACCTTATCTTCCAAATCTCTGATTTGATTCTCTGCTTCATCTACTCCCCTGTGGATCCCCTGTAATGTGTTCTTTATTTCAGTTAATGTCATCTTCATTTCTGACTGGATCTTTTTTATGTTTTTAGTTCCATTTTTAGGTTTCTTTGAAGTTCTCTCTAAGTCCATCTACTCTCTTCCTAAGTTCATTAAGCAGCCTTATAACCAGTGTTTTGAACTCTGCATCTAGAAGATTGCTTCTCTCCATTTTAAGTATTTGGTAGAATTTGCCACTGAAACCATCTGGTTCTGGTCTTTCCTTTTTAGGTTTTTGATTATT
Source organism: Molossus molossus (assembly GCF_014108415.1). Taxonomy (NCBI): domain Eukaryota; kingdom Metazoa; phylum Chordata; class Mammalia; order Chiroptera; family Molossidae; genus Molossus; species Molossus molossus. The sequence continues at coordinate 59,779,951 of NW_023425345.1, read as the reverse complement.
GATTCATTGTTCTTGTTCATTATTGGTCTTTCATATTTTCTACTTTTGTGAATAAATCTTGATAAGTTGTATTTTTCTAGGAATTTATCCTTTCTTCTAGGTTTTCTAGTTTGTTGGTATATAAATGTTCGGAGTAGTCTCTTATGATTCTATGTATTTCAGTGGTGTCAGTTGTATGTCTCTTTTTTCTTTTCTGATTTTATTTGAGTCTTCTTGTTTTTTTTTTTTAGTATAGCTAAAGGTTTGTGAATTTTTTTTCCCTTTCTGAAATTTAGTTAATTTAGGATCATTGCTTCTTTAACTCTCCTCTATGTTTAAAAACTATCTGATGTTTTAGCTTCCCCAGATTGTTATGATTGTTAGGATGAAAGCATCTGCCTCTAGTGACTTTCTATATGCTTATCACAAACAGATGACTGAAAATCTGCTTTTAAATCTATGGTAAATATTGTAAAATTTATTATCATCAAGAGAAAAGAGGTCAAAAAATGAGTATTATTTTTCTAGATCTAAGATACATATCATATATTATAAAATACTTTATTTAATTAATATGTTTTTGTCTTTTGAAGTAAAAAAAAATGAAAACAATAAATAAAATACCATGTAAATGTGCATTTAATTATAAGGCCATACTTATATATTTTAGATAAAATAATTTATAATGATTACCATATTGAAACAATATGTTTTCAAATTTTTATTAGTAAACATATTTTTAAATTATAAATGTACTTAAGTTGCACATGTAAGACTCTTTACTCATAATATGTGTTATAGACACTACTATTGTAACAGGGAATAAAAGCTTTATACTACTCTGACTAACCATGAAATAGAATTAGAATAAAATATACTAACAAACTGATAAGAGGAACTCACATACTGACAGTTTTCTTATCAGCATATCATAGGCATCAGCTGTTCCAGTTCCTGCTTGTACAAGAAACAGCCTTGACCACAACTTCAGCTGATATAAGAACTGTAGGAATTTGGCTAGCACCAACCAGTTCCAGTATGCTGACATTAAAGATCAGCAAGGACACTGCCTGTACATCCATACCCCTCCTTCTGATCTCTTTGTTCTGCTTTCCATCCCTTTCCCTATAAAAACCCCTAACTGCACTAAGATGTTAAGACAGACTTTACAACATGAGTCCTTCATCTTCTTTTTTTTTTCTTTTTTTTTTTATCCTCACCCGAGGACATTTTTCCATTTTTTGTTCAGATAGAGCGGGAGGGAGAGAGAGGAAGAGAAAGAGAGAGAGAAACATCGATGTGAAGGGACACATCGAGTGGCTGCCACCCGCACGACCAACCAGGGCCGGGGACAAACTGCAACCGAGGTACGTGCCCTTAGTGGGAACCAAACCTGGGTCTCTCTGTACCGCAGGCCCACGCTCCAACCTCTGAGCCAAACCGGCCAGGGCAAGTCCTTCATCTTCTTAGGTTACTGGCACTTGAATAAACTTCTTTCCTTTTCACCAGCACATGTCTCATGAGTTTGGGTTTTGTGGCTGTAGACAGCCTACCTTGGATTTGGTTTCACTATTATGTTGTCCATCAAACAAACAAATGTTTTAATTTGATTAATTTATTCAAAACTCTTATGTAGGCATCAAAGGGATTTAAAGAAAATCTTTGCAGCTGTGGGGATATTACCAGCCGAGGGCCACCCATTCTTCTCAACAAGAAAACATTAAAATGGAACAACAAAGTCATTCAACGCTGTTTGTTGTACAAGGTAGAATGTTGAATAATATTAATAATGATGATGTAAAAAATATACAAAATAAGACCAATGAAACCAGACTTAGACTTAAGAATTCAAATAATGATCTCAGATGATTACTTAGGCAATCTTATTAGAATGAGACCAAAAACTCGAAGTACTTTCCCCCCTCAATTTAAACATTTAATCCTTGAGGGCAAGTTTTTGTAGAGATTCTAAAAATACCACAAATTAAACTCTTTCTGTGTAGATGGTTTTGTAAAGTAGTGGAATTAAATGGCTGATCACTTAAAGAGCTACAATCTTGGATTTACTAAAGACAAGAAGTGTGTTAGCCAGTTCCTGCCAGAAGTCGATGGCTTTTTAAAGAATGGGGAAGTGAATAAAGCAATATAACATAAATAGAATAATTATTTAAAATATCACACTCTATTGCTTTAAAAAAATTCTGCCTATTCTCTCATTATTTCTCTCATGGTAACTATTCCACATACACACTCTAATATCTGGAATGCAGCACATATCACACAAATATTTGTTGAAAATACTAATAAATTAATTTACATTTTATACTTCAGTGATAATTATTTATAAATTATACTGATATTTCCCTCTAAATTATATAGCTGTATGCTGTATTTCTGAGGGGAAAGGAGGTAAGTTTAGATAAATTTGAAATTATTGTGTTTTCTCAAAGATGAAGTGAAGCCTTCTAAATTCTAATTTTATGAGTGACTCTAACATTCATTTAATTTAATAATGGTTTTTGGTTATTCACTACTATTATTCATTTTTCTTTAAAATATTTCTTAGTTTTAGCTAGTAAACTAAGATAATTCTTATCCATGGTACTATATGAATAATAAAAACAAAAAACAAAAACAATTTGTATAAATTCAAATATTAATAAACTTTTTTTCCAAGAAAATGTTGTATCTGAACATTGTTACTCTATTATTAACCAGGTAGTATAATCTTTTTGTTATAACAAATTTGAAAGAATTTGGTAAGATATTAAAGTAATTTGTTATATGACACTTAATTATCATGAATAATTAAATTTTGTATGCTAGGAGGAAAAATAATAATTTCAACCATTTTCCATGCATTAAGAGTAAGGCTTTTTATATTCAGAGACTAGGACAGTGCCTTTCACATAGTCAACATTTATTACAGTTATTATATTGGTCAATTTTACTTATATTTATTGTGTTAATTAATATATCACTAATATCTAACAAGGCTACCTTATTGGTACATATTATATTATTTCAGCAAGAGATAAAAATAACTGGCATGTGATTTCTAAGAATATTTGGAATTGGTTTTATAGGTACTGCTAGTGTCTACCTTTGTTAGAGCATTTTTCTTTTGTGTGCCATATCAGTGTTTGTTACACAATACTGTATTATATACTAGCTTTATTCATTCAAAAGTTTTCTTGAGAGTCTTTTATGTGCCATGAATTCTTTATAGATTTTTTTAGGATACACTTGATTTCTTCAGGTAGTAATAAATATCACAAAGAAGACAAAACAAAGAGAAATTTCCTTGGTAAAGGTGGCAAAGAATGAACTATTTGAAAAGGTACTAATGATATGGACATATACGTATAAAAGAGCCCTAGTTGCTTTGGCTCAGTGGTTAGAGCGTCGGCCTGTAGTCCAGAGAGACCCAGGTTCGGTTCCTGCTAAGGGCGCGTACCTCGATTGCCGTTTGTCCCCGGGCCCTGGTTGGTCGTGCGGGTGGCAGCCACTCAATGTGTCCCTTTCACGTCGATGTTTCTCTCTCTCTCCCCCTCTTTCTTTCTCTTTCTCCCTCCCACTCTATCTGAACCAAAAAATGGAAAAATGCCCTCAGGTAAGGAAAAGGAAGGAAGGAAGGAAGGAAGGAAGGAAGGAAGGGAAGGAAGGAGGGAGGGAAGGAAGGGAGGGAGGGAGGGAGGAGGAGGGAGGGAGGGAGGGAGGAGGGAGGGAGGGAAGGAGGGAGGAAGGAAGGAAGGAAGGAAGGAAGGAAGGAAGGAAGGAAGGAAGGAGGAAAGGAAGAAGGAAAGGAAGAAGGAAAAGAAGAAGGGAAGGAAGGAAGGAAGGAAGGAAGGAAGGAAGGAAGGAAGGAAGGAAGGAAGGAAGGAAGGAAGGAAGGAAGGAAGGAAGGAAGGGAAAGAAAGAAAGAAAGAAAGAAAGAAAGAAAGAAAGAAAGAAAGAAAGAAAGAAAGAAAGAAAGAAAGAAAGAAAGAAAGAAAGAAGGAAGGAAACTATCCATTTATAGATGAGAGGGAAAACCATTAAGTGGGTTAAGTTAGGTACGTTCAAGGAACAGAAAAAAAAAAAAAGGTCAGTGTCTGTTGTAATGTAGTGAGTAAGAAGCAGGCTGGTATAAGATAAAATCAGCTAAATTATGTAAGTAAATAACAATTTTCAGATGTTCTGATTGTAATGAAAGTATATTAAATTCTAAATCAGAGCTGATCAAAGTGTGGCTTAAAATTTAAATAGATAACTCTAGTTGCAATATTGGGTATTAAGAATGGAAGGTAGGAGACAAGTTAGGAGGTTATCACAGTTATTCAGATGAGAGCTGAAAGTGACGTACACTGTATCACAGTAGTGAAGTTAGAAAGAAGTGGATTTGTGAATATATGGTAGAGCCAGATTCAACAGGACTTGATCATAGACTGGGTTAGAGTGTGAGGAAAAGAGAATTAAAAAAAAATTCATTGAAAATTCATGAGCTAAGTGGTTTGTAATATCAAGAATTTGGTCAAAGAAAACCAAATTATTTTGGTTGGAGCAACTGGACAGATGATTGTTCCATTTACTTAGATGTTGAGGGCTGGAGAATTAAATGGACTTATTACTTTCATATTGTATTAATCAATAAGACAATAACAGACATTACAAGCTGGCTGGAAATCTAGGATTATTTAGGGTAATGTACTTTGAATATACTATAAAGCCATTTTCATCTGCACATTCAAAAAATCTGATTAATTTAGACGATTCCAGAGCACATCTTGCCTGGGGTGTATTTCAAAGGTAAGTTAATAGACAACTTGATACTTCAGTGTGGAAAACCTACTAATGCAGTATTCATTGTGTTTTTTACAAGCTTAGAATAATTACTGTTATTCATCATAAATTAAAGCATTTTGGCACCATGGGACTTTAAATATTACTGTAATTTAAATACCCCTCTTTAAAAAACTACCTATGTTTTTTTTGTTTGTTTGTTTCTCAAAGAAGATATGATAAAACATTAAATTAACATAATTAGAGAAAAAATTGATTTTTAAAAATTATCTTTCACATTTAAGGAACCTCTTGATTAATGAAATTTTGTTTGCTACTAAGAATGAAATGATTTATTTGTCTTGTGCTATTATTTTAAATTAAAAAATAAGGCTGAGGAGTACAAAAAAGCTAATTAAAAATATCAGGCATATAATGTTTGTTTTTCTGTGTATTATATATAATGTGTTGCTATCAATTCTCAAATTATGGTTGCTCATTTTAATGAGTATATTCTATTTATGATGTCAGTCTCAGTCTAAGTTAAAGAAGCCCATGCTTACAATAATTTTATTATTAATATTGTTTAATATTAATATCTTCTCGATTATAAATGTTTTACTTAATCATGTTTATATGTTTATATATAAACAGCTCTTACTACTTAGTTTCTGAGATATTGGCTTCTTTTAGGCAAATTATATATATACATGTATATAAGGCAAAATTAAACTAAAATAACTTAGGTTACTAATTAGTGAAATGTAAAACCACCAATAAAAATTTTAAAAATATGAAATATTTGCATTTTAGCAGTATTAGCATGTTCTGAGATTGTGTATTACAAATGGCTAGTTTTCTGTAGGGACTAATAGCAATATATCCTTTAATGCAAAATTATACTCTATATGCAGGAGTTCAGAGGGGAAAAGGAAAAAAAGTAGTTAAAGAAATAAACCTTCAATAACAAACACTTAAATCAAATGTTCATTATTAACTGTAAAACTTTATTTTACAATTCAGCCTCCCAGAATTCTCAGAACTCCAGAAAGACTTATTGAATACAACTTTTCCCAAACAGTTCAACTTGAGAAAGAAGAAACCCTTTTGAGGACTCAACAGGAAATACACATATACCCACAAAACAAGAGTGTTGGAGATAATACTGATGCATTGTATCTAGAGTGCTCACAGAAAGGGGGCAAAGTTTAGAAAAACACATTGTAGCAAAAGAGTAAAAGATGTAAATCTGGTGAAAAGACTATGACTGGGGTGAATGGTGCCAACGCCACCTTGAGCTTAGGAGAAGCTCTTGTGAAATTTGTCAAGAGTTACCCACTGGAGAAATAAAAAAAAAAAAAAAAAAACTCTTATATAATAGTTCTCATCTCCCATTTCTTAAGAATTGCCCCACAGAGTCACAGGAGGGACCTCTTCAATACTTGCTCATAGAGCACCAGTAAGTTTTGAGAAAATGTCAGAAACATCCAACTAGGTGCTGGGTGTAGATGAACTAAGGATCTGATTGTTTTTGAGAGAAGCTAGTTACTTAGTACTTTACAGATACAGTCTCATTGAAAACCCTATGAGGTAAGTTCTATATTAAATGAATTTATAGACTAGGAGAGGTTAAATATTTTAATTATGATTACTGGTCATCTCAATGGTAGAAGTTTTACAATCTACCCCTGACTCATCCCAAAGTCTGAGCTCTTAACCAGCACTTTATCCAGTCATGTTATGATTGACTTCTACAAATGGCCAGCTTTTCACAAAAGGTAGAGATGTATAAAACAAGTGGGAGAACACAGAAGAAAGAGAAGGACAGTGGAAGTGAGCTATGGTAAGAATGGAAACAGCGACAATGTTGTAGTTGTAAAGGTGACAGAGAAGAGGGCAGTATGCCACACTGCATGTGTGTGTGGGGTGTAGGATATGCAGCAAGTGGTGGTGACCTATATTTTGTAGATGTGACAACACTTTTTTGCATTTCATTTGTAGTATTTTTATTATACAATATAATTGATTATAGAATGTATTTCAAACAGAAAGATTTATTCAAAATGCAATAAACTTGGGTCATATATCTCCTTAGATAAATAAACTTGCAGTATATGTTACTTATATGTCAAAATATAATGGGTATTATGCTTGAGATGAGCTATCATCTTTATCATACCATAGACTACTAGGGAGGTATTGAAAATACTAGTGTCAGACATTTAACAGGCTTCAATATTCTTCTTCTAAAGCTCTGATGAGTCCGTTGTGCCTTTGAAACTGGCAATGAATTTTGCAAACTGGAGTTAGCTAAATATTTTCTCTGTGTAGAGTAAGAGTGGAATTGCTGTAGTTGACTAGAAACCGATAACAACAGCCACTAAGAGTTTTTAATTATTTATTCCCATAATTACCAAATTTAAATTTGAAGATTATCTTAGGATGTTTCAATACTTTGATTTTTCCTTACGATTTTCAGTGATAAATCCTACCTATCTTGCTTCTCTCCACACCGGAGTTCTGTTGCCAGAACTAAAATGTTCAAATTTGAAGACTAGAATAACTCCTTACATTTTAATTTTCTGAGAAAGAGCATATTTGTTAGATAAATTCTATTTAAGTATTAATACAATAATTTAGAACAAAATCCATTTTTTATCACTTTTTCCTATTGCCTCAATTATAAGATCCTTCCTGTTTTAAATAATGAAACTAGGTGTAGGCCCACACGGGGATTATATACCTCATTTGTTTTCCTGTAACATACAGACTTGGAAATTTCAAAGAAATAATTAGTGATAAAATAAATGTATTTTTGCATAAAAAGATATTTCTAAATGTTATAATAATGAATAATTTTATTTATACTTTTTAAATTTGTGAATTATTTATAGTATAGCTATTTAAATGTAAAATAGTCTTCGTTAAGTCATTACCATAATTCCATTAATTTTATTGCAGTCAATAATTTAAATTGTTTAATTAAGTTCAATTCAGGTTTAGTTATATAGTATGTAATTAATTATAATGTAATCAGCATACTTATATCTATTTGGCTAGAAATCCAAATGCGTGTGAAGGGTAATGGTCATGTGGCCCTGATTTATGCAATCCATGTATCTCCAAAGCCCTGGTGGCCTATTATAAGAAATAGGTGCATAAGGCTTCCAAGGAAATCAAAGACTGCCTCATCCAGTATGACCAGATCCTCACTGGGAATCCAAAAGTTTGGAGGTCCTGGTGCCTGCCTCTGCTCACTAATAGAAATCCTAAGGATAAATAGCATAATTGGATTTTAAATTAAGTTAAATTCTTGGCCTAGGCAAAGTACTTTTATGTTTAAGATTAAAAACCAAAGAAATTATCCAGCTGGTGTGGCTCAGTTGGTTGAATGTCATTCCATGCACCAAGAAGTTGCGGATGGATTCCAGTCAGGGCACATGCCTGGATTGCAGGCTCCATCCTCGGTAGGGGGCATGCAAGAGGCAGTGATAGACGCTTTTGCTCTCTATGTTCTCTCTCTCTCTCTCTCCTTCTCCCTTTCTCTCTCTCTCTCTCTGAAATTAACAAAAACATATTTTTAAAAAATAAAAAAGAAATTTTATGACAATACCAAAAATTATACCAGCCACATATATTTTTCTTAAAAAAAAACAAAAAACGATACTACTTGAAAAGAGGAAGTACTTTCGCTGAAGAAAACATATTGAATTTAGGAATCTGAGAAAGTGAAAGATACATTAGAAATAAAATTTCATTTTTTTTTTAACTACAGTTTACCTTCAACATTACTTTGTAGTGGTATCAGGTACAGCACTGTGGCCAATGATAAAGCAGCAGGATACAAAGTAAATATTCAGAAATTGATTACATTTAGAAAGGGAAACTAAGAAAATAATCCTATTTACAACTGCATCAAAAAATACCTAGGCATATATTTAACCAAGGATGTAAAAGACCTGTATTTGGAAAATTATAAGATATTGAAAAAATTGAAGAAGATACTAATAAATGAAAGCATATATACTGAGTTCATGGAGAGGAAGTATTAACACCCTTAAAGTGTCCATACTATCCAAAGCAATCTATTGATTCAATGCAATTCTTGTCAAAATATTAATAAAGTTTTTTTCACAGAGCTAGAAAAAATTATTCAAAAAAACTATATGGAACTACAAAAGACCCTGAATAGTCACAGCAAGCTTGAGAAAGAAGAACAAAGTTGGAGGTATCATGCTACATGACATCAAACTATACTTCAAGCTACTGTAATCAAAACAGAATGGTATTGGCATAAAAACAGAAACCTAGATCAGTGGAACAAAATACAGAGTCAAGAAATAAACCCACACCTATAATGTCAATTAATATATGACAAAGGAGGTAGGTAAGAACATACAATGAAGTAAAGACAGTCTTCAATAAATGGTATTGGGAAATTAGACAGATATATGCCCCCCCCCCAAAAAAAAAAAACAAACAAAACTAGACCACCTTCTTATACCATATAGAAGAATAAACTCAAAATGAGAGTATTATGATAAGTGAAATAAATCACACAGAGAAAGACAAATACCATACAATTTTGCTTATATGTAGAATTTAAAGCACAAAGTAAATGAACCAACAAAATAGAAACAGACCCATAGATGCAGAGAACAGGCTGATGGTTGACAGAGGTGATGAGGCTGAGGAACTGGGTGAAAAGGTGACAGAATTAAGAACTACAAATTGGTAGTTACAAAATAGTCATTGGGATATAAAGGACAGAATAAGGAATATAAAGTACAGAATAGTATTTTAATAACTATGTATTGTGACAGGTGTTTCCTGGAAATATTGGACAATCACTTTGTGAAGTAGAAGACTGTCTAACCCCTATGCTACATACCTGAAACTAATACACAATAATACTGAATGTAAACTGTAATGGAAAAATAAAATTTTAAAAAAATTTAATTAATTTAAGTTAATATATGGTCCTGAATTTTTAAAAGCTTTAAGAGTAACCCTTAATAGAGGTTGTAATAGATTGGTAGGCCTGCCATAACAACATTTCTGCGGCTTAAACAACAGAAATTAATTTTCTCACAGTTCAGAAGGCTAGAAGTCTAATAACAAGATGTTGGCAGTTTTCGTGTTTTCTGAGGCCTGTCCTTGGCTTGAGGATGGTCAATGTCTCATTGTGTCCCCACACTGCCTTTCCTCTGTGTGCCCTCAGCCCTGTCATCTCTTTGTGGCTGACTTCCTCTAATTATAAAGATACCAGTCCGATTGGAACAGGGTCCATGCTAGCAGCTTCATTTCAATTAATTACCTTTTTTAAAGGCCCTATCTCCAAATACAATAACATTTTGAGGTAATGAGGGTTTGGGTTTCAGTATATGAATTTGGATTGAAGGGGCACATTCAGCATGTAACAGAGAAAAATATTCCTTACTACAAGGGACAAAGGTACTTTAAAAAGTAAGAAAACAACCAGCCTGGCCAGTGTGGCTCAGTGCTTGAGCACGAAGAGGTAGCCGGTTCGATTGCCGGTCAGGGGACATGCCCAGGCTGTGGGCCTGGTCCCCAGTGGGGGGTATGTAGGAGGCGTCCAATCGTAGTTCTCTCTCATTGATGTTTCTATCTCTCTCTCTCTCTCCCCCTCCTCTCTCTTTAAAAATCAATCAGCAAATTTTTTTTTTTTTTTTATCCTCACCCGAGGATATTTTTCCATTTTTTGTACAGATAGAGTGGGAGGGAGAGAGAGGAAGGGAGAGAGAGAGAGAAACATCGACGTGAAGGGACACATCGAGTGGCTGCCACCCGCACGACCAACCAGGGCCGGGGACAAACTGCAACCGAAGTACGTGCCCTTAGGGGGAACCAAACCCGGGTCTCTCCAGACCGCAGGCCGACGCTCTAACCGCTGAGCCAAACTGGCCAGGGCGAAAATTTTTTTAAAAGTAAGAAAATCCAATTAATCTAGGCAAAAGTAGAGAGCATTATATGTTGAATGAAATAGCAGACAAATGACTAAGAAAATTAGTGATCATAGCCTGGCCATGTGGCTCAGTGAGTTAAGCATTGTCCCATGCACCAGGAGGTCACCAGAACTACTCCCAGTCAAGGCACATGTCCAGGTTGCGAACTTGATCCCCAGTTGGGGGGCATGTGGGAGGCAGCCAATTGATGTTTCTATTTCCCTCTCCCTTTCTCTCTCTGAAACCAATAAAAACATATTTTAAAAAATATTATTGATCATAGAAGTAAAAATGCATAAAATTCCTCTACTTATAGGGGAAAATTTCATAAAATTGGATTAAAAATGTTATTAAAACACAGAAATTTAAAGTAACAGACCAAAAACAAATAATACAAAACATAAAAATCAAGGAATGGGAACTATGAAAGAACACATTTATAACATTCCAAATTAAGAATTACTATATAGCAAAAAAAAAAAAAATTAAATGTTACCAGAAAATATCAACACGCATGACAAATAAAGAGGTGTGACTATTTGTAGCTTAAAAGTGCTCTAAGGCAAGAAGAGATAAAATTCCAAATGAAAGTGGACAGGATTAAACTTTTATCATAACATGAAATTCACCATGGGAAAACACCATCATGTATAGTAAAAATTTAAAAAGCAAGGTATATAACAATAGCATTGCATGTGCTGACTTTTGCAAAATACCATCATAGAAAGATCGCTATAGAGAGCACACAACCTGAACTATGACATATCTAATGTATGGAGAATGGTGCAGACACATTCACTGCCTGCTGCTGACAGTAGTTTTCACTTTACGTTTTGCCTGATATGTTTCTGGTATGTATGTGTTTATTGTTTTATATCTCCAACCCCCTTCTCACTCATTAATAAAAAAAAAAAGCCTAAAGATAATTTATAATTTCAAAATTATGGAGAGATTGTCTGCAAAACACAAGTGCTAGCTACATGTGTTTTGAAACCCTAGGGTTGTGTTATTTTCATGAGGACATCATACAATCAAAGCCGCCGTCAAGATGTGATTTTTACACGGAATTTCAACATCCAATTTGGCATTTCCAATATTTTCTTTCTGCAATAAGCCTAATGACTTCTTCTCTGACAGCTCCTGCTAAACCATACCTATTTTGGGATATGCACAATTCATACTTTTCCATTTATACAAGTTGCAAGAAAAAATGGAAGAGGAAGAACAAGAAGTGGAAAAAATATATATGCTTCAGACAAAAACACACACTGATTTCAGGATTATATAAATTCTTAGTTTCTGTGTCATCTGCCAGTCTGCATGGACAATTTTATATGAAGTTTCTCTAAAATGTTTCTTATTAACATTGAAGAATTATGAGACAAATTTTGCTCTTTGAAGAAACCTCTGCCTTATAACACACTCAGCAGATAAAATAAGTCAGCATCATACTACAGTCATATTTCTGTTTATATAATTACTTTTGACTGGTTGGAAAAAAGTATTGTTTCCAAAATATGCTAATAGTTATCAAATGTTGTAAAACATTGTATTTAAAATATTAGTGAAAGTAATATTGGTCCTCAATACAAATTGTGTCTGTAATATTCAGATGGGTTCAAGTACAGATAATAATTGGCTATGTGGCAAAATAACAACAACTAAAAACCAGAAATGCATAAAGATAGGCTAATATGCATCCACTAAAAATATATGTAAATGATTTAAAATTATATTTTAATAAGGTTTATTTAAAGGATAATTTTAGATTCACACAATTTCGAGAAGATAGTATAAAGATTCTAATATACCTCATCCCCCCATGTCCCCTGTTATTCCCATCTTGCATTAGTATGAAAAATTTATCACAATTAATAAAACTTGACACATTATATACTATTAGCTCAAGTCCTATTTTTTTAAATGTAATATCTTTCTTCTGTGCCAGGGTCTTACACAGGAAAGCACATTATATTCAGTCATTATGTCCCCTTAGACTCCTGTTAGTTTTAAGAGATTTATAGTTTTTTCTTGGTTTTGTTGACTATAGTTTAAGGAGTACTTTCCAGGTAGTTTGTAGACTGTCCTTTAATTAAGATTTTTCTGATGGCTTTCTCATGATTAGAATGAATGACAGTATTTGGGGGAGAAAGATCACAGGGCTAAAGTGCCATTATTATCTCATTTTATCAAGGATACATATTATCAACATGACTTTTCACATTCAGGTTAACCTTGGTTAACTGGTTAAGATAGCGTCTCAGGTTTATCCACTGAAATTAATCATCTTTTTTTCTCTTTTTATACTGTACTTTGTAGAAATCACTATACACACACTTAAGAAGTAGGCAGTTAGCCTACACCTTCTTAATAGTGAAGTACCTATATAACTTATTTGAAATGTTCCCCTCATAAAATATTTGTATATTATTTCATATTTATTTATGTATTAACTGTTTTTACATATTAGTATAGATTCATAGATATTTGTTATATATTTTGTGTTATATTTTAATACTACTTTATTTTTTGTTAAATTTTTTCCCCAGCTTTTGCTGTTGGGAGCTCTTTGGGTTGGCTCGTGTTTCCATCTGACTTTGGTAGGGTTTTTTTTTGAGCACTTCCTTTGTTGTTGGTACTACAAAATGTCCCAGGCTAGCCTCCGGTTTTCCTACTTTAGTCCTAGAATCAGCCCGTTTTCCAAGGATCCTGGTTATTTTATTTGGATAATGGCATTAGAAAACAAAGTATTTGTGTTAGGTGTTTGTACTAGGGTGTTTTTGCCTGCAGGTCCTCTCTGCTGAGAGAGCAAGGAAATGCATGTCTGTATGCTAACCTGTGTCTATAGCATATACAAACATAAACAGTTCCTTATATAATTATGTGTATTTATATTGAGTAAAAAATCAGCTCATATTGATATTTCCAGTTCTAATCCATGACTACACAGAGTATTTCAAAAATGTTATCCTGTATCCCCATGGGATATGATGTTATTAATGAGAGGACAGCACTTATGATCCTTTTGCCCTATTAAAGTTCAGTTTAATTATTTTGATTCATCCTGCATTCCCTCTGGGGATCTCATTTTTTAAATAGTTTTAAACATTTGCCTAAATTAAAGGTCACTCTTTGTACTGTAAAGTTACATGGTTTTTAACAAATGCATGCAATCATGCATCTACCGTCACAGTGTTGTCCTGAATAGGTTTACCTCTTTAAAAACTGTGTTCACTGCCTACCTTCTCCTTCTCCTCTTGTCTCTGGCAACCACTGTGTATTTTCTGTTTTGATAGTTCTGACTTTTCCAGACTGTCATATAATGAAATCATGCTTTACATACACTTTTAAAACTGGCTTCTTTCACTTAGTAATATTAGTTTAAGTTTTTTCCATGCCTTTTAGTGATTGCCTAATAGTATTTTATTCTATAAATATACTACAGCTTGCTTATTCATACACATATTAAAAGGGATCTTGGGCCCTGGCCAATTTGGCTCAGTGGTTGGAGTGACGGCCCACTGACCAGGGAGTCCCGGGTTTTATTCCTGCTACAGGCACGTACCTTGGTTGCAGTTCATCCCCATTCCCTGTTGAGGTCATGTGGGTGGCAGCCAGTCTATGTGTCTCTCTCACATCAATGTTTCTCTCTCTCTTCCTCCCTCCCACTCTATCTGAGGATAAATGCAAAAATGTCCTCGTTGAGGATTAAAAAGAAAGATATCTTGGTAGTTTCTGACATGATTTTGAATAATGGCAGAAAGGACATCCTTGCCTTGTTTCCATACTAATGGAGTGTGTCCATTTCTCACCATGAGTATCAGGTTAGCAACATGTTTTTTGTAAATCTTCTTTGATAAATAAGAAGATTCCTCTATATTCCTAGTTTGCTTAGAATTTTTGTCATGAGTGGGTATAGGATTTTGCTAATATCTGTTTTGGGGGGTAATTTGTATGAGTATATGATTTCTTCCCCTTTTAGCCTGTTAATATAGTAGAGTACATCAATTGATATCCCATAGTTAAAATAGCCTTGCATATACCAAAAAAAGAAAGAAAGAAAGAAGAAAGGAAGGAAGGAAGGAAGGAAGGAAGGAAGGAAGGAAGGAAGGAAGGAAGGAAGGAAGGAAGGAATCCCACTTGGTCATGCTGTATAATTCTTTTAAAATATTTTTAGATTCAATTTCATAGTACTTTTTTTGAAGATTTTTACATGAATGTTCAGTAGAGATATTGTCATTTTTTTTTCTTGTCTTCATATCTTTTGGTGGTATTAGATTAATGATGGCTTCATAGAGTGAGTTTGGTAGAATGTCTTCTGTTTCCATCTTCTGGAAAATATCTGGGAGAAATACTCTTATTTATTTCTTAGAAGTTTGGGAGAATTCATCAGTCAAACCATCTGAGTCAGGTGTTTTCTTTTGGAAAGTTACTAGTTCTTGATTCAATCTCTTTAACACATACTATGTCTACTTACATTATCTATTTCTTCTTATATGACTTTTGATAGTTTGGATCCTACAAGGAATGTATTCATTTCACCTAAGTTATTAAATTTATTAGAGAGTTGTTCATGGCATTCCGCTTGTCTCCTTTAATGTCTATGGTAACAGTAGACATTATTTCTGAAATCAGTAATACATGTCTTCTTTCTTTTTTTCAATTAAAATGGCTAGAGGTTTGCCAGTTTTATAATCTTTTTAAAGAACAAGCATTTGGTTTTATTAATTTTATCAACTGTTTTCCTTTTTTCAATTTTACTGACTTCTGCTCATGTTTTTATTTTTCTTCTCTTTAATTTCACCTTAAATTGTGTTTCTCTTGATTTCTAAAAAGGGAGTTTAGGCTATTGATTTTAGATCTTTCTCCTTTTCTATTATATATATTCAATGCTATAAATTTTACCTCTAAAGCACTGCATTAGCTGCATTCCAGAAATTTGATGTTGCACTTTCTTTTTCGTTTAGTTCAAGATATTTAAAATTTTCTTGAGATTTTTAAAGTAATTTTCTTAGTCATTGCCCTTGATTTTTATTATTTTTAAAATTAATCTGTTATCTATACATTTTCAAATAGTAGTATATAATTTCACATGTGGTTCAAGTACCTGTAACATTATTTCCCATTCTTCACTTTCATTCCAGTGACATTGCTTTTATTCATGTTACTTATGCATATGTTCTCATCAACTAATGCATTACTACTGTTACCTTTTTTACCCAAATTTATTCTTATATCAATTAAGAGTAAGAAAAATATCTAGTTTCACTTTCATTTACTCCTTTTCTGACACCATTTTTCTTTATATAAATTCAAACTTTTTTTCTTTTGTCCAAAGAATTTCTTTTAACGTTTCTTCTGCTAGTGACAATGTTCCTCAGTTTTGTTTATGTAGGAGAAAGTCTTTGTTTTTCATTGACTTTTGAAGGATGACTTGGATATACAATTCTAAGTTTGAGGGTTCTTTTTCCTTACAATGCTTTAAATATTTCACTGTGCTCAGTTTGCATGGTTTCTTACAAGAAGTCCACTGGGTTTCTCATCTTTACTAGACTATAGATAAACTATTTTTCTTTTCTGGTTTCTTTTTTCTTTGTCTTTGAATTCCCACAGTTTGACATGATACACCCAGAGTTTCCTGTCTGCTTATTTGTTTTGTTTTGTTGTTGTTTGCCCTTTTTCATGTTCTCCGAACTTGATGGCTCTGAGGTAGCTTGGTGTCTGTCACTAATTTTGGAAAATTCTCTCCCATTAATACTGCAGATATTCCTATGAACCATTTAATCTTTATCCTCTGTCTTTTGTCTTATTCTGATATTTCAACAATTCCTTTGAAATTGTGTCACAAATCTTGGAATTGTTTTGTTTGTTTCCATCTGTTTCAGTTTAGGAAGTTTTTGTTGACCTATTTCAGGTTCAGTGTTTCTTTCCTCAGCCTTGTCAAGTCTACTGATGAACCCATAGAAAACATTCTTACTCCTTAATACACATATTTTGATTTCTAACATTTTCTTTTGATTCTTTCTTATAGTTTGTCTCTTTGTTTACATGACCAATCTGTCTTTGTATATTATATACATTTTCATTAGATGTCTTAACATATTATCCATGGTTATTTTAAATTCCCCCTCTGATAATTCCAATGTACTTAAAATATCTGAATCAAGGTATGATGCTTACTCTGTCTCTTCACACTGTGTTTTCTCTTGCCTTTTGGCATGACGTGAATGTCATTGAAAAGTGGTCATGTAATATTGGGTAACAGGAATTAAGGTTAAAAAGATTTTAGTGTGAAGATTTATGTTAATAGGGCTATGTTTAATATTTGCTATAGCTGTAGGTGACAAAGTCTTTAATTTCCTCTGGTGGCCTTATTTCTGTTTCCCTTCTTTGCTCCTCAGGAGGAGTCTGTGTCCTATAGATTTTCCCCACTCAAATTGACTTATGTAAATATTAAAGTTCTCTGAGTGTGACACTAAGGTGTGGGGAAAAGGGAGGGATATATAATCTTCCCATGAAATCTCAGTATTTCAGTGAGCATGTGTCTTTAGAATTTGATATTTACAGTGTTTATCCAGTGATACAAATTTTCACCACCCACCCCTTACTTTCTCCTGCTGTAGCATTCTCAATTCTGTTTACTTGAAACCTTGAACAAAGTTGAACATAGTTTTCCCCAAGCTGAGGTAAGCCAGAAAACCTAGAGGGGCTGGAGTTGGGAGAACGACCTTCCCTCACCTGAGATAATGCTTTGGCACAGTTTTCAAATTTTCCCTAAACACAGGCCTTTGCACTGGAGATGCCTCTAGGCACGTATGACAATCCTCTTTCCCTCTCCCTGCCAAAATCAAAAGAGAACACTTGGGGAATCTTTTTTATGAGAAAAAGGCATGATTATTTGACATTAAGTAGAGAAAATAAGGGTCACAAACAGCTTCTCACTCATATACTAGTATACCCTGAGTCTGTGGCAATTAGTCAATATTACCATTTAAGTATTCTTATCCATTCATAGTTCAAGAGGCTCCTACTCCAGGTAAGCCAACCTGGCTGTATCTCTATGGATAAACCTATCTTTCTGGATTTCAAGATAGCAGTGTGCCTTGAAACTCAGTTTTCTATTCGCAGCTCCCTGCAAAAAGTCATTGATTTACACTTTGTCCTGCTTTTTTTTTTTTTTTTTTTGTACAGATAGAGTGGGAGGGAGAGAGAGGAAGAGAGAGGAGAGAGAGAGAGAGAGAGAGAGAGAGAGAGAGAGAGAGAGAGAGAAACATCGACGTGAAAGAGACACATCGAGTGGCCGCCACCCGCACGACCAACCAGGGCCGGGGACAAACTGCAACCGAGGTACATGCCCTTAGCGGGAACCGAACCCGGGTCTCTCTGGACCGCAGGCCGATGCTCTAACCGCTGAGCCAAACCGGCCAGGGCTTTGGCCTGCTTTTTCTTGCTGCAAGAATAACAGTGACAGATTCCAATTTCTTTATATGAATGTATGAAACTGAAAGTCTATATTATTAATCTTAAAATACATTTAATGAGTGTTTTTTGTTTTGTTTTGTTTTGTTTTTAATGACCTGGGACAATTTCCACAATGTGATGTTAAGCAAAAAAAACTGAGATAACTTGGTATATGAAAGTATATAAAGCATGATCTTATCTACATAAGATAATGGAATACTGCTCAACCATAAAAAGGAAGGAAATCTTACCTTTTGTGAGAGCACGGATGGACCTGGGGAGTACTTATGTAAGTGAAATAAGCCTGTCAAGAGAAAGACAAGTACCATATAATTTCATTTATTTGTGGAATCTAATGAACAAAATAAACTGATGAACTAAATAGAAACAGACTCATAGATAAGAGAACAGACTGACACTGTCAGAGGAGAGGGGTACTTGTCTTTCTCTGATTGACTTATTTCGCTTAGCATAATACTCTCCAGGCCCCTCCATTGTGGCGGGTGTGAGGTGATATCTCATAGTTGTTTAAATTTGCATCTCTCTGATAATTAGAGATGTTGAGCATTTTTGTCATATGTCTCCTGGCCATTTGAATGTCCTGTTTGGATATCACTCTTAGCAATAACTTTTTAGTTAAGTCTTCTTAGGCAAGAAAACAAAAACAATAAACAAATGGGACTACATTAAACTAAAAATGTTTCGCTCAGTGAAGGAAACTATTAACAAACAGAAAAACTGAATGGGCAGAGATGTTTGCAGATGATAATCTGATAAGTGGTTAATACTCAAAATATATAAGGATGTCATACAACTTAACACCAAAAAAACAAACAATCCAATTTAAAATTGGGCACAGGACCTATATAGACATTTTTCCAAAGAGGACATACAGATGATCTACAGTCATCTGAAAATTGCTCAACATCACTAATTATCAGGGATAAACACATCAAAACGACAAAGTGATATTGCCTCACACCTGTCAGAAAGGCTACCATCAAAAAAGTCAAGCAAGTTCTAGCTAGGATGTAGAGAAGAAGGATCCCTTTTACACTGTTGATGGGGTCGTGGATTGTTACAGCCACTGTGCAAAACAGTATGAGGATTCCTCAAAAAATTAAAAATAGAACAGCCATACTACCCAGCAATCCTTCTGGCTATTTATCTGATGAGGGGGAGGGGGAACTCTTATTTAAAGAGATATGCTTCCATATGTTCACTGCAGCATAGTTTACAATAGCCCAGATATAGAAGTAATCTAGGTGTCCACTGATGAATTAATAAAGAAGATGCAAGGCATATGGACACACACACACACACACACACACACAAGAATGTTATTCACCCATAAAAAAAAAAAAGAAATCTTGACATTTGCAACAACATGGATAGACCTAGAGAGTATTATGCTAAGTAAAATAAGTCAGAAAAAGAAAGACAAATACCAAATGATTTCACTTATATGTGGAATCTAAGAAATACAAAACAAATGGAAAAATAAAACAAAACAGAAACAGACCCATAGATACAGAGAACAAGCTGATGGTTACCAGAGGGTAAAGAGGCAAGAAGACAGATAAAAGAAAAGTAAAAAAGCATATTAAAAATTGTAACTTATTAAATACCACAATTTATCAGGCCAGAAATCAACAAATATATATCTTGTATTAATGAATTCTGGGCTGGGATAATTGAATAAGTTTGCTAGAAACTAGGTCTTCAAGTTTGGGCAAAATTCAAGTAATAATAGTAAGAAAAAGTATCGCTATCTATCTATCTATCATCTATCTATCTATCTATCTATCTATCTATCTATCTATCATCATCCATCTATCTATCTCTTAAGTAAGTACCTGTTGTTTTGACTAGAATAAAAGAGGCTGTGCAAAATTGCCTGTGAATACTCTTTGTAAATTATTTTGAGGTCACTTAAGAACAGAGTTCCTCCCTCTCCTGAAGTGCTTGTCACTTGGCTTTCATAACACACGCAACTCCTACAATTTCCCATAATTTACAGCACTTAACTATCTGTCATCCATAATGAGAAGAGATTGTACAATCTATGTGACAATAATTCAGCAAGTTGTCAAACTAGATTATTAGCTCCATTAAAATTCAATCAGACAATAAATGAGATGCTTGATTAATTTCACCATATGTTGACTATAGTTTACACTCCAATAGAGGGAATATATATATATATATATATATATATATATATATATATATGAGAAAAAAGAGATACACATGCATGCACATCCACAATTACTCAGGGGAAAGTTTCATTTTAAATGGGAAGCCAACAAAAAATGTGCCAAGTAGCTTTGTGTTTCGAGTTATTTTAAAAATTGTGATTCATTTCTTGTCTGAACATGGAGTATTCATTGACAGCTCTGCATGTATTTTCTTAAAAGTGACAGGCTAGATTTCTCATCCATGACACAAGCAAATAAAGCTTGCTTTGTAAGTCTATAAATAAGTTGCTTACATGAAGGTGAGGTTTTCTGGTAGAGTCAAACAGGCCACATGGTCTATGCTTTAATGTTACAAGTAAATTTTTCTAGTTATAAATATTTTTTTTTACCACAAGGTGAAAAACAAACAAAAAAGAATCTTTAGGAAAAAATAGCTTAATTTTTCTAGAAACATTGCCTGGTCTTGTTTCAGGACATTTTTGTTAGAGAGTTGTATGTTTTATTTATTTAGGAATTTTTTTGGCTTACATAAAGTCATTACTTTGAGATTTTACTCATTATAAAAAGTAATATCTGTCCCTAAATAAAATATTTTCTTTAAGATTACAGGGAAAAGGTTACTATTCTGAGTGTCAGAAGATGTGGTTTTGTACACAAGCTCTTCCGCTTACTGTTTGTTTAACCTTCATCACGTTATTTAATTTTTTGGAACTTTAATTTCCATGATCAGTAAACTAGTTTAAGTAAACCTAACTTACATTTTTTGTGTGAGTATTAAATGAAATTTTGTATGTGAATAAACTTTCTAAGTTTTATAGAGCTATCAAACGCAAAGTAAAATTGTATCAATAACAGTCATTGGTGTCACATGGTTCATGGATTCTAAGCACAATAGTATATTCACATAAGTGGTACAGAAAGCCACTTATGTCTAAAGAAAATTGAGTAAGGATTTTGTTTTGTAGCATTTATCCAGTTTTTATTCTCACATCTTCCATCCCTGCAGTTCAAAGCTATAGCATTATACTTAATGTTAAATTTTGACATCATGCAAAAAATAAATTACTCCCCTTCTGTACAAAAATAATTATCACAAGAGCTATTTTTTACATGAGTGACTACCTTAATTTACACATGCTGCTAAACATTTACATAGATTTGCACACTGGAGCCTCACAGCCTTATAAATTAATTTATATTATTATCACCTTAGCTTTACAGATGTAGAAACTGAGGTAAAGTGATTATCTCAACCAGTCATCTTATAAGTAAAAAAGTCAGAAATTGAACAAGAAGCTCTGACCTGAGAATTTACAGTATTTGTCAATATGCTACACTACCTTTAAAATCTAAACAGCCTGGCTGGTGTGGCTCAGTGGTTGAGCGTCGACCCATGCACCAATAGGTGGTTGGTCGGTTCCAGTCAGGGCACATGCCTGGGTTGTGGGCCTAATCCCTGGGGGGCCTGCAGGAGGCGGCCAATCGATGTTCTCTCTCATCGACATTTCTATCTGTCTCTCCCTCTTACTTTCTCTCTCTAAAATCAATAAAGAAAAAAATTTTTTTTAAATATAATAAAATCTAAACTGAAGTGTGGACATGAACTCAGATACTCAGATTTAAACTATTCTTTTTATTTCAAATTTTATGTCAGGCTAAATGGCCATGCTAAGCCATTAACAGGAAAAAAAAAAAAATGCCAGAGCTACAGAAATAATAGATAAGGGGATGGCTTATATGCTCAAAGGTTGCAAGACTACCTCATGTAATTATTATAATATTGTAGTTACTTTAACTACCTTTGATGAATAAGAAAAAAAAAAAAAAGAATTAAGTAAATCCTCTTAAACATACAGTTCATAAGTGAAGTAGATGAAATTTGAGTCAATATCTGTCTTGTAGGTAACCACTACGCCATCTTAGAAATTTTGAAGATATTTCCTTAAAAAGAGGGAATTATCTCTTCATTATATAATATAGCCTACAGCCTAAAATATATTCAATGGTATTTAAATTTTATGGTGAAAACAATTTTCAAAGCACAAAATTATTGGCTAATTTTGAAATTAAGCATCACCACTGTGTTGAAGGGTACTTCATAGGAAATTATAATCTTTTCTAAAGTGCCTTGGCATTATAGCTTGATATCTGGGTCTGAGATTTAAAAATAAAAAAGAATACAAAGATTTAGAGTCACTATATTTTCTTCTGCCTAAAACAGAGGAGTGTCATGAGAAGATAAAATGAGATAAAATATGTGAATACATTTTGAAAGCTTTACAATGATATGAAACAGAATAAATCACTATGACTGAAGAATGAAGAACAGTAAGGTTTAACAAACATGTTAGAAGATCAGAAAGCAGTGCTTTCATTAAGAGAATAGAATGATTATAACATTTAAATGCTTATTAGTCGAGGAGCAGTGTAGTGTGCACTGTGAAGTTCTTCAGTACTTGGGCTTTTAATGATTTTTGCAAGATACAGCAGAGGGAGTCTTTCAGAACCACAGTCTGGGAGAGAAAACATCCATCTCCAGCTTAGAAGTTCTTGGTTTAGATCCTTGAGTATAATTTTTGAAATATTTGTTATGTTTAAATGTTAGGTATACATTTGTTTTGATAACAAATCTGTGTTCAACAAAACAACCGAGGAATTCAGAAACTACTCAGCCAAAAGAGACCATATTTTCACTTCCTAATATCTAGAGAAGTATACAAGCTTTATAAAACGGGCTCCTGAGTCTCACTTTTCTTCATCTGGTTTATAAATCAAATGAGATGATGCAAATGGGATTTTAAACATTTATAAAACTTATAAGTGATGGATCATATTTCAGTTCTGGGACAGAAGCTACAAGACTTGCATTTCCATGCCATTTACTCTGTCCACTATTTTCTACATTACTTAGTGTATTTTCTTAATTGTGAGTACACATATTTAATTTTTTTTCTAAAGAGAATATGTTTTGTAATTTATAAATGTATTTCTGGGGTAGTATTCAGGTTTTGTTTTTATAATGTATTGAAGTCCTCTTTAGAAATCCAAGGACATCTTAGATTCCAGAAAATACATTATACTATTCTTTCACTGTTTCTACAGATATTTGGGTGTGTCGACTCTGGTCCTGATTCTTTCTAGATACCAGATAACTAACAATAAGACAAAGACCATTCCTGCTTACTGTAATAAAGAAATGTATATAGAAAATATATTTTTTGATTCTTTATTTAAAAATGTTTACAGGTGCCCTGGCCAGTTTGGCTCAGCGGTTGGAGCATCGGCCTCATCGGATACCAGAGAATCCCAGGTTTGGTTCCCGCTAGGGGCACGAACCCTCCGCCGAAAAAAGTTTTTTTTTTTTTTCTTTTTAATCCTCACCCGAGGATATTTTTCCATTTTTTGTACAGATAGAGTGGGAGGGAGAGAGAGGAAGGGAGAGAGAGAGAGAGAAACATCGACGTGAAGGGACACATCGAGTGGCTGCCACCCGCACGACCAACCAGGGCCGGGGACAAACTGCAACCGAAGTACGTGCCCTTAGCGGGAACCGAACCCGGGTCTCTCAGTACCGCAGGCCAACGCTTTAACCGCTGAGCCAAACCGGCCAGGGCTCCCCCGAAAAAAGTTTACAGGCCTGATTTTTTTTTAAAAAAGAAATTAGAACTCTTCTGGTGTTTACACCAATATAACTTTGATCTGCTGAAAAACTACGTTTTCAAGATAAAAATCAAGAAATTAAGGGCTGATGGAGACCAGCTGGTTCTGACATCATATTGCTGGAAGGAGAACTGAGACTGCCCTTTGATGGTCCATGAGGAGGGGTGCAGCTGTGGTTACTATCACAGAAAACAGACACTTAAGATACAGGTTGCTCTTTAAGTTTCAGAGTGTTGTTTCTAGTTGTCTGTTTTTTCTCAATTTACATGAGAAAAGATCTAGTATTCATAAGTGAGGATTTAAATTTGAATGACCCTGTAAGAGCCATTGGCTGCTGTTTGTATTTTAACAAATTTACTTCAAAGTCCAAGTTATCTTAATTTTGTGATACAGCTCTCCCAGTTTTTACATATTGATACACTTCTCCGTGTTCTTCATGATAGACTTATGGTGTGGAAAAGGCTGGCTCTTACCAGTCTTTTATGACACCGGTCCAGCCTCCAGCCTCTCCTGAGGTGAGCGCCCTATGGAAGCTCCTGTGCCTGTACTTGTCATGCTGGCTCATTTTTACAGAGGGTCTCAATGCACCAGAGATGTCCTAATGGAACTGGATGTCAAAAGTGGAGTGGTAGTCTTGAAAATGTTCCTCCAAGGGGATTCACTGAACCTCGTGAAGATTGGGCCACCTCATCCCAGTAAGTTTAAAGTCCTCTAAACATGAGGGGAAGCAAGGGCAGGTTTTCTCAAGTCAAAAAATTCAATGACAACCAGGCTTTAAGGTAAGTGTGTTATCAAAATTCGTAACTACTCTTGTGGTACAAGTGCTGACTCATAAGAATATGATCTAGTCCAAACCTTCTGCCTAATGGCTTCTTGCCTAGTTTGAGTGTCTCACACATGCATAACTAAAAACTATTGATTAAATAATTATTTCCAGGATGACAAATTGCAACCCAGGTACATGCCCTTAGCGGGAACCAAACCTGGGATTCTCTGGTCCGCAGGCCAACGCTCTAACCACTGAGTCAAACTGGCCAGGGCATGACCTTATCATTTTTGAATAATATTAATCATCATCTAAAATTGTTCAATATTAATCTTCATTTTGAAAACATGAAAATGTTTGCATTTATAAAGAATAACAAAAATAACTGATAAATGAATACAAAATGAAGAAAAAAGGAAATAACTTCAGCAGCCCAGGTTCCTTCCTTCCTTAGTGTGTCAGGTTAGCTGTTCTCATTGTGATGCAGAAGAGTGCTTGTCAAATCTCTAGACATCCTATCCAAGCAAAACAGTCAATCAATGAAGAGGAATTCCACTCCCACATGGCAACCTATTTTTATTTTATTTTTTTAATCCAGAATCCTCTCAAGAGACTTTCTCTTAAATAAATTATTTTAGATTGCACTGCATCATTAACCTGTATATAGACAAATCACTGTTAAGAGAGATGTGACTGTTATGATAGGTTACACATGGTTGTTTAGAAAAGGGATTGCCCAAATATAATCATGAGATTACCGTCACCAAGAATAAAGGAGGGAAGTGACGGTCACCCATAGGCCAGTTCATCACAGAGCCATGTGCAACCCTGTATTCAGTATTTCAAGCAACAGATAAATAATTAAAAATTAAATAGAAGGCATATTTTCAGCTCTGTAAAAATACATTTGAAACAAAACCAAAATGTGCAAAAGAACCCAAAAGTGTATATATATATCAACTGTTAAGAAGATGATCAGAGGCCCAATGTGGTGTCATTTGTGGTAAACCCATGACGTTGAACTTAGATGTGATACTTGACCTAGTTGCTGTTTCATTCTTTCCCAGAAATAGAGTCTTAATCAACCAGTCTGGAATTTTCTGGTGCACTCCAAGGAGGTAATCTGTCACATGGGTCCTCTCCATTTTCAAAGGAAGTAGAGGCAATTGCATGACAAAACCCCTTGCCCTTTTCTTTCCCCCAAACAAGATGTCCTGTTCTAAAAATAAACCTTTATTTTCTTTTGTTAGTAGCTCCCTTGCCACATCCTTCTTCCTATTTAAAAACAAAACAAAACAAAACAAAACAAAAACCTTCTATTTTGTGCAGCCCCTCAGAGAACCCTTGTAGCTGCTAGATGGGATACTGCCCAATTTCATAAATCACTTATTGAGGCCAATGCCATCTTCACATTTTGTTCTTTAACACATGTAATAGTGAAAAAAAAACCCACCAAAATATCTAGTATATCAATGAAATTAATTTTATTAATACATTTTATCTAATCCAATATATCCAAAATATTTTTACTTTATTATGTAATCAATTTGAAATACGTAGCTGATATGTTTTACTTGTTTTCATACTAAATCTTTGGAGGTTAGCATATTCCTATAAAGCACATCTCAATCTTATGTTCATGTGAAACACTTAAACCACATTTTCATTTCAAGTGTTCAACAGATACAAGTAGCTTGTGGCTATCAAACTGGAGAGATCAGTAAATCTTTCTGGGAACAGTAACTTTTGTGAAAAAGGATCTCTCTCCAATTGCGGGAAATTATGTGTAAGTGTTAAGAAGAATGATTCAGGTATATTCAGCAGAACTTAACGGAAGTTTCTTCTAGGACAGCCACCTACCCTACTACACACCAGAGGGATCTTCAGGAGACCATTTTATTTTTCAAGTCTCAGTACTTCATTTGTAAAATGGGGATAATAATCCAACTTAGTAAGACTGTTATGGGACTGTTATTATAATTAAGCAAAATAATCACAGGTAAAGTATACAACATTGTGACCATCATATAGAAGTTCAATAAATATTTACTCAAATTATGAAAAAAGTAAAATTAGATATCAAAGGTAAATGATTATTTGACATATTTTTCCTATTCTTTCCAAAAGTGATGTTATTGTTTGTATATTCATAACTAATATTCTGATATTATGGCTTCTAATGGGCAAATTTAATTAGTTGGAATTTAATATTTGAAACTATGGTGGATGACTAATACGTAGTTTAGGAAAACATAAATTTTGGCTCTAAGTTTATTCTCAATTTATAAGTCACAGGACAGCCAGGAAGTACTTTGGAAACAATTGTTCCCCCATTTTTTCTTCATTTGAAAAGTGAACAGATTGAAAGTAATAGCACATATTTCTCAGTGTCTGTTTAGTTAACTCAAACATTAGTTTTGTAATAATTCCATGGTAATAAAACATTTCAGAATATATGTCTCAAATGAATTCTATGCAGTGCCATACATAGTAAAGGGAGATCAAACGCATGTCTCAACCAGATATACATAACTAATTAACTAAAACCTAAAATGTATAAAAAAAATCTAAGCTTTGAAAGCAGAAGAAATTACTCTTGGCATTATTAAATAATTTGGGTGTTCTATAGCTAAAGTAACAGCAGTTATAATCTATAGTGCCTTTTCCAGTAATACGCATCTTGAAGCAAGAGGCACAGCACAACTCTTAAAAATAAACAGATAGAGAGAGAAAAAATGGCGGCAGAGTGAATGGAAGCTACACAGACCATCTCCCAGGACCAAACTGGAATTACAACAAAAATAAAGACAAATCGTCAGGAAGGGGCAACCCAAAGGCAGCTTGGAGAACCACATAACCAGGGACACTGACTCAATCCTGGTAGGCTTGCGAGGACCTGAGATGGGGCCGGGGGCCCACGGTCCGCAGCGGCCTGGGCTGGGACCTGCATCCTCTGCTGGGAGCTGCCACAGCTTTGGCTACCCTTACCTGGGAGCAGCAACCTCAGGTTAAAGTCCCAGGCGGCTCCACACTGCAGAACCCGGACAAAGTCTAAATTGGCAGCAGCCACTCAACTTGGGCTCCGGCAGAGGGAGGGCAAACTTGACTGGAACTGTGTGGGGACACTTGGGATTTGGAGGGTGCTCAGAGCTTTTCCTGAGTGCAGCCACGCAGGACTGTGGTCATCTTTTGCCTTCCCAGGGCACTGGGGAGAGGCAGTGGCCCCTCCCTCGAAGATTCAACCCCACCCGATGGCTATTGAAATGCTAATTGAGGTCCATTAACAACCAGCAACTGCCCCACCCTCTGGAAATCTTCTTACACTGAGCACCTGAGGGAGTTTTTCAGTCAACTCAGAAACCAAGGTTCTTCAGGTGTACTCTACTAATAGCCTCCAGGCAAAAAAGCTAGAGGATAACTACCATTCCCTGGGCTAGCAACTCTAACCAGGAAAGTTAAGACTTGACAGTGGTGTTTAAAGTGGGTCTTCCCTGCCTCATCCAAACCCAGGAGAGGGAGCCATGAACAGCAGAACACCAACACCCACAGGGAAAATTTGGCAGACTCCAAAGCCCACTGTGATAGCCAAAATGGTGAAAAACAGAAACAAAAGCCAAATGAAAGAACAAGAGACCTCTACCGAAGATGAGATAAATGAGGTGCAGTTAAGCAAGTTAACAGAACTAGAATTCAGAGCCATGATCTTGAGGAAGCTGAACAGCATGTGTAAGGACTTGAGCACCATGAGTAACAACATAGAAATGTTGAAAATCAACCAGTTGAAAATTAAAAACCACCAAGAAAAAATGAAGAATGACATATTAGAAATAAAAAAACACATTGGAAAGTCTAATTAGCAGAGTAGAGGAAGCTGAGGACCCATTCAGTGAATTAGAAGATAGGATAGAAAAAAAATCAACCAATCAGAAATCCAAAAGGAAAAAATAATTTAAAAAACAGGAAAACAACTTAAGAGAACTGCGGGACAACTGAAAACGTAACAACATTCGCATCATAAGAGTCCCCGAAGAAGAAGAAGAAGATGAGCAAGAGTTAGAGAATATATTTGAAGAAATAGTGACAGAAAACATCCTTAATTTGGTGAAAGAAGAAGGTATTCAAATTCAAGAAGCACAGAGAGCCCCAAGTAAGAAGAACCCAAACAAGCTCACACCAAGACACATAGTAATCAAAGTGCCAAAAATTCAAGACAAAGAGAGAATCCTAAAAGCAGCAAGAGAGAAGCAACAGGTTACCTACAAAGGAAACCCCATAAGGCTCTCAGCTGACTTCTCACAAGAAACACTACAGGCCAGAAGGGAATGGCATGAAGTAATCAAAGTCATGAAAAACAAGGATCTGAATCCAAGACTACTCTACCCAGCAAGGCTATCATTCAAAATAGAAGGTCAAATAAAGAGCTTCCCAGACAAAAAAAAAAAAAAAAAAAAAAGGCTAAGGGAATACATTAGCACCAAACTGGCACTGCAAGAAATGTTAAAAGGACTGCTGTAATTAGCAGGAGAAATGGGAAGAAAAATAGAACCACATGAAACAAAAATGGCAATAAATAAGTACATATCAATAATCACCTTAAATGTAAATGGACTGAATGCTCCCATGAAAAGACACAGAGGAGCTGATTAGATAAGAAAGCATGACTCATCTATATGTTGTTTACAAGAGACCCACCTCACAACAAAAGACGCACATAGGTTGAAAGTGAAGGGATGAAAAAAAATCTTCCAAGTAAACGAAAAAGCAAAAAAAGCTGGGGTAGCAATACTCATATCTGATAAAATAGATTTCAAAATGAAGGCCATTAACTAGAGACAAAGAAGGCCACTATATAATATTGAAAAGATATATCCAACAGGAAGATATAACCTTGATAAACATATATGCACCCAATATAGGAGCACCAAAATATATTAATAATCTTCTGGAGGACTTCAAAGAAGAAATAGATAGCAATACAATCATAGCAGGGGACTTCAACACCCCACTGACATCACTGGATAGATACTCTAGACAAAAAATTAGCAAGAAAACAGAGCCTCTAAATGAAGCACTAGACCAAATGGATTTAATGGATATCAACAGAGAATTACACCCCAAAACTACAGAATTCGCATTCTTCTCAAGTGCACATGGGACATTCTCAAACATAGACCAGATGTTACGGCACAAACTAAGTCTCTACAAGTTCAAGAAGACTGAAATCATATTAAGCATCTTCTCAGTTCACAATGGCATGAAACTTGAAATCAATTTCAAGAAGAACATACAAAGATATTTGAACACATGGAAGCTAAATAGCATGTTATTAAACAATGAATGAGTTACTGAGGATATTAAGGAAGAAATTAAAAACTTCCTGGAAACAAATGAAAATGAAGACACAACAACACAAAATCTATGGGATGCACTGAAAGCAATTCTGAGAGGGAAGTTCATAGTACTACAGGCCCACCTCAAAAAATAAGAAAAATCTCTAATAGACTATCTAACCTCACAACTTAATGAACTAGAGAGCAAACAAAAAGAAAACCCCAGAGCAAGTAGAAGGAAGGAAATAGTAAAGATCAGAGCAGAAATAAATGACAGAGTCCAAAAAAACAATTCAAAGGATCAATGAAACAAAGAGCTGGTTTTTCGAAAAGATACACAAGATTGATGGACCCTTAGCTAGACTCAACAAGAAACAAAGAGAGAGAACCCAAATACACAAAATCAGAAATGAAAGAGGAGAAGTAACAACTGACAGTACAGAAATACAAAAGATCATTAACAACTACTATGAGCAATTATATGGCAACAAATTTGACAATCTAAGAAAAATGTACAAATTTCTAGAAACACATAGTCTCCCAAAACTGGACCAGGAAGAGATAGAAAACTTGAACAGACCTATAACAGAAGAAATTGAAGATGTAATCAAGACTCTCCCAGCGAACAAAAGCCCAGACCCGGATGACTTCACAGAAGAGTTTTACCAAACATTCAAAGAAGAACTAACATCCATTCTCCTCAAACTATTTCAAAAAGTTCAAGAAGAAGGAAGACTTCCAAACTCATTTTATGAAGCCAGCATAACTCTAATTCCAAAACCAGAAAAAGACACTATGAAGAAAGAAAACTACAGGCCAATATCCCTGATGAACATAGACGCCAAAATCCTGAGCAAAATACTAGCAAATCGGCTCCAGCAATACACCAAAAAAATGATCCACCATGACCAAGTGGGATTCATCCCAGGGATGCAAGGCTGGTACAATATTCACAAAGTAATAAACATGATACACCGTATAAATAAAATGAAGAATAAAAACCACATGATCATATCAATAGATGTCGAAAAAGCCGTGACAAAATCCAGCATCCATTTCTGATAAAAACGCTCAGCAATGTGGGAATAGAGGGATCATATCTAGATATAATAAAGGTAATATATGAAAGACCTACAGCCAACATCATACTCAATGGGCAAAAACTAAAAGCATTTTTCTTCACAACAGGAACAAGGCAAGGATGCCCACTTTTGCCACTCTTATTTAACATAGTACTGGAAGTGTTAGCCACAGCAATCAGACAGGAAGAAAAAATGAAACGGATCCATATTGAAAAGGAGGAAGTGAAACTGTTATTATTTGCAGATGACATGATACTATACATAGAAAACTCCAAAGACTCCATCAAAAATTTACTAGATTTAATAAATGAATTTGGAAAAGTAGCAGAATACAAAATTAACGTCAAGAAATCGATGGCATTCTTATACAC
Organism: Molossus molossus; assembly: GCF_014108415.1. NCBI lineage: Eukaryota > Metazoa > Chordata > Mammalia > Chiroptera > Molossidae > Molossus > Molossus molossus. The sequence goes on along the minus strand of NW_023425345.1, from coordinate 59,748,377 downwards.
CAAGGATGAACTCACAGAAAGAGAAACTAAGAAAACAATCCCATTTACCATTGCGGCAAAAAAATTAAGATACCTAGGAATAAATTTCACCAAAGAAATAAAGGACCTATTCACAGAAACTACAGGTCATTGAAAAAAGAAGTAGAGAAAGATATAAAAAAGTGGAAGCACATACCCTGTTCATGGATTGGAAGAATTAACATCATAAAATGTCTATACTACCCAAAGCAATCCATAGATTCAATGCAATCCCCATCAAAATACCAATGGCATACTTCACAGAACTAGAACAAGTACTTCAAAAGTTCACATGGAACCAAAAAAAGACCTTGAACAACCAAAGTAATCTTGAAAAAGAACAACAGAGTTGGAGGGATCACTTTACCAGATTTCAGGTTATACTACAAAGTGACTGTAATCAAAACAGCCTGGTACTGGCACAAGAACAGGCATATAGACCAGTGGAACAGAACAGAGAACCCAGAAATGGACCCAACGCAATATGCTCAATTAATATTTGACAAAGGTGGCAAGGGCATACAGAGGAGTCAAGATAACCTATTCAATAAATGGTGTTGGGAAAATTGGACAGCTACATGCAGAAAAATGAAACTAGACCATCAACTTACACCATACACAAGAATAAACTCAAAATGGATAAAAGACTTAAATGTGACTCATGAATCCATAAAAATCCTAGCAGAAACTGTAGGCAATACAATTTCAGACAACATACGCAGCAGAATTTTCACTGATACATCACCTAAGGCCATAGAAACAAAGGAGAAAATCAACACATGGAACTACATCAAACTCAAAAGCTTCTGCACAGCGAAAGATACAATCATCAAAACTGAAAGGCTACCCTCTGTAAGGGAGGCTATAATTGCCAATGATATATCAGATAAGGTGTTAATTTCCAATATATATAGAGTGCTCATACAACTCAACAAAAGGAAGACAAAGACCCAATTAAAAATGTGCAGAAGAACTAAAAAGACACCTCTCCAAACAGGACATACAAATGGCTAAGAGACATATAAAGAAATGCTCAACATCACTAATCATCAGAGAGATGCAAATTAAAACAACAATGAGGTATCACCTCAAACCTGTCAGAATCGCCGCCATCAACAAATCATTAAACAACAAGTGTTGGCGAGGGTGTGGAGAAAAGGGGACTCTAGTACACTGCTGGTGGGAATGCAGACTGGTGCAGCCACTATGGAAAACAATATGGTGTTACCTCAAAAAATTAAAAATTGAACTTCCATTTGACCCAGTGATCCCACTTTTAGGAATATACTCTAAGAAGCCTGAAACACCAATTAGAAAGAATATATGTACCCCCATGTTGTAGCAGCACTATTTACAATAGCTAAGATCTGGAAACAGCCCAAGAGTCCATCAGTAGACAAATGAATAAAAAAACAGTGGTACATATACACAATGGAGTACTATGCAGCTGTAAAAAAGAAAGATCTCTTATTCTTTGAGACTACATGAGTAACCTGGAAAGTATCATCCTAAGTGAAACAAGCCAAACAGAGAAAGACAAGTATCATATGATCTCACTTATTTGTGGAATATAATGAACATAACAATCTGAAGAATGGGGTAGTCCCAGAGACGTGGAAGTGGGGTATAGACTGACAATCCCCGAAAAGGGGGTGGTGGGGGAGAGATAAACCACAGCACTATATGCATGTACGCGTGAACAATGGACATGGACAATAAAGCTGGGGACAGGGCAGGGAGGGAGGGGAGGGGGAATCAGTGGGGGGAAAAGGAAAAACATCTGTAACAAAAATTAATTAATGAAAATAAATAAATAATAAAAATTAAAAAAAAACCGATAGCCCTGGCCGGTTTGGCTCAGCGGTTAGAGTGTCAGCCTGCAGTCCAGAGAGACCCCAGTTAGGTTCCCGCTAAGGGCATATACCTCGGTTGCAGTTTGTCCCCAAACCTGGTTGGGTTGTGCGGGTGGCAAGCATTCGATGTGTCCCTTTCATGTTGATGTTTCTCTCTCTCCCTCCCTCGGGTGAGGATTAAATAAAATAATTTTAAAAAATAAATAAATAGATAGATAAAGTTTAGCAGATGTTTTCTTACTTTTCTATTTTCAGAAAAATAGTTGTGACAGTAGAAATAAATAGGCTACAAACGGTGGGAAAATTTTAAGTAAATCAAATTCAGAAATCTCTATGTTTCTATATTAAATTGTACTGATCCAATGATTAGTACTATAAAAATGGGCATAATTAAATATTTCGACAAAGATATCTCCTATCAATCAGTCAACTTCCTGTATTAAAGGATTTGTTTATGAGAGAAAAAGTATTAATTTACTGCAAACGGATCCTCCACCTAGTGTTTAAAGCTTTTTTTTAAAAAAAATAATTGTTGTCACAGCATATAGTTGCATGAATGCATAGGTTGATAGGGTAACAATTGCATGCTGGAATTAATAGAGATGCAAATATAATGAGTCTAATATAACCCAGGTAGCTTTACTCATTAGATATAATAAGCATTTACTTACATGCTAGTTAAGCATTGGCATAAAATTATAAAATATATAAAATAATTTTACAGTTGACATTTCAAAACATGCTAAAAAATGCATGCAAGAAATGATACGGTATTTCTTCAAATACACTTTGGAGATTAGCATTTATTTTCGAATGTTACACAAAACAAATATCTATATATTTTTGATGCTCGGGACACTTAGATATCTTAATCTGACCCTGTTCATTATGTAGAAAATGAGCCATGTATAGATTTGTGCCTGATTGACCATGAATGAATTAAAGAAACTACTTCAGGCCCCTCAAAATTGTTAGGGCTATTAAGTCTGAAATAGGATATAAAAAATCAATGATCCCCTCACAAAGTCACTCAAGGGCCTCCGAGGGAGTGTTGGGTTAGATTGGTCCTAGAAAGGTTAACCAAGAAGCTAAGATCAAGTGCAGCAGCACAGGGTACAAAAGGCGGGCGTGCTTCCTTCCACGCCGCCCGTCTGTCCCGTGTGCCTTGTGAAAGGAGAGGCCTCTGGTTCTTGACCACATGTTTTCAGTAGAAGGAGAAATTTGAGAGTTTACATATATATTTTTAAAAGTCTAGCATAATATTCTATAAGAGACTGAAACACCGACATAGAGCAGCACATGATTTTTGTTGACAGAAGAAAAATGCATGATGAAAATCAAGTTTTCAATTTTGCTCCACCAAGAGACAGAGGTAACTGTTACTTAACTGCCCTCTTATTATTATAAACTTTTTTAACCATTCTTTTTATCAGCGATATCCACTACAACGATACCAAGTACACACATTGTATTTGCATACACTAGCATATTATTAATTGATAATTAATTATGAATAAATATGAGTGTGATTTAGAGTCTATCTAACTGAGTAGATGTAGTTTATTTCTGGAATACTTATGTTAAGTTGATAATATATTATGCTACAATAAAAATAATTTAAAATCTAATGAAATCCTTGATCCAGTGGCCTGTGATTTTCAAGCCATTAGGAGGAAGTTAACTAATTTGTTAATGACTATTAAGTTTACATGACTATGAGATGCTAGTTAAGCACAAAGTAAAGACAATTGGTTTATTTAGTATTTGGTTTTCCTGCTATACTACTTAATTTTTTGTTTAGAGTTTTCAAGATAATCAATTTATTGTATTCTTTTCTTACCTGTAACCATAATTTCATTGTCAAAACAAGGTTTTTAGGTTTGTATAACCTATTGTTCAGGTACATTATTTTACATCTTCCTCACAACACTCATCCGCAGCAGGTGAAGTGGGGCTTATTTTCTAATTTAATCACAGATAATAAAAATGTGGCTTAGTCAACTTGGTCAAAATCCTTTGGTTATCTATTAAAATATTTAGAATCAATTACAGTCCTTTCAAATCATGGGCTTTTTTCCCACCACGTGTATATATAATATTCACATACAATTTCTGCCCAATTTCTAAAAGTTGTAAAGGTATTTTCTTTGTTTTAATTTCACTTTTGTAAAATATTCTTAAGTTCCAGATTGTACATAGAAAAAGAACAGAAATTGCCCTGGCCAGTTTGGCTCAGCGGTTAGAGCGTCCGCCTGCGGTCCGGAGAGACCCGGGTTCGGTTCCCGCTAAGGGCACGTACTTCGGTTGCAGTTTGTCCCCGGCCCTGGTTGGTCGTGCGGGTGGCAGCCACTCGATGTGTCCCTTCACATCGATGTTTCTCTCTCTCTCTCCCTTCCTCTCTCTCCCTCCCACTCTATCTGTCCAAAAAATGGAAAAATATCCTCGGGTGAGGATAAAAAAAAAAAAAAAAAGAACAGAAATTTAAAAAATCAGAATTTTAAAAATTCTTGTTATAAATTATTGTTTTGGGCTCTACTTCTCAATTTCTTTAGTCTCACCAAGACCTAAAATTAAGACAGATATACATATTATACAATACCTAGTAATATAATACAGTGTTCAGTTATAACATGTTTGGTTGCTAAAAATGGTATATTTAGGGTTTCTCCCTTGCTGCCTGTGCCAGACTGCTTGTGGGGATCCCATGCCTTGCATTTCCCCCACATGGCCTGCAACCATGTGGGACCCACACAATAGATTAATGGACTGAATCTAGCCTGATGCCTGACCTGGACCCGGCTGCATCATGGAGCGGACACTCTGGACAATGGCCTTATTTCTAGCCTTGCTAAATGTGCAATTGCCCCTCTTCTAGGACTGGACTAAGGAAACCCAGATGATACACTTCAGAAATATAATTCCACACCAAAAAAAAGTTCATTTTACCTTGGGAGGTTCTGAATATGTTTATTCCTACTGTACCCCAAGACATTCTGCCCACGAGTCTTAGAGGGATCTGACCCTCTCATCCCTCAGGTATCATTATGACCATTCTAAGAATTTTGAAATTCAAGCAAGTCTACCTTATAAAATGATTAGAGATGTACAAAACTCCAATTGAAAAATTAAAATATACTTATAATTTGTCTCTCTAGGAGTAGCAATGACTAATATTTAAATAATATTAATATCAAATATAAAATATTTTACATTTATACTTTACTGCATTTACTTTTTAGGTGTGTCCATATTATTCATAAATATTTATACTATTTTATATGTGCCTGTGCACCCACGCCATTCATATAAAGGCTTTTACAATATTAGAAATATTGCTTTAAATATATCTTCCCATTTATCATGGCTTTGTGAAAATGTTTCTGTTATCCAATATTTTTTCAAAAAAATATGTAACTGGACCTCATACATGAAGGGCAAAAAGAGTCAACAGAAAGAAGATCGCTCCAGATTTGTGGGTGGCAGGTTTTAATAAGCAAAATAGACCTGACATTGTTTGTACATTTATTCTCATAGAAGTATAAGAAACGTAGTTAGTAAATATATTAATAATGTCAATTCTCCCCCAAACTAATCCAGATATAAAAAATCCAATGAAAATTATGATAAGATTTTTTTTTTTTTGTATATAAAAGCTGATTTCTAGAATTTAATTAGGAAGGTGAAGGACCTAGGCTAGCTAATTCAATTTTCAAAAAGGAGAATAAACTAAGGGAATTGTAGAAACCAACATTATGATTCATTACATATCTACAGTACTTAAGAGAGTATAATACTGATGAAGGGATAAATCACAGACAGAGAGATCAATGGAACAGAGTAGAGAATATAGAACTAGATTCCAAACCAAAATACAGCCTTGTGATTGTGACAAGGTTGCATGGGCAATTCAATGGAGAAAGGATGGTGTGTTCAAAAATTAGTGTTGGATCAATTGGATATCTATATGCTTCAAAATGAAACTCACCCTAAACCTCATAGCATGTACAAATTTAACTTAAAAAGCACCCTACATATAAATGTAAAACTATACAAAATTTAAAAGATAGTCCTCATAACCAGCGGTTAATCAGTGAGCTCTTAGGTATAACACCAAACACTTCATCCATAAAGAAAAATAAACAGATAAATCAGACCTCGTGAAAGTTAAAATGTTTGTAATATATACATTAAAAAAAAAAAAAACCATCACATTGTACACCTTAGACTTACCAATGTCATGTATCATTAAATCTCAATTATGCTGGGGGAAGCGCTTTAAACCATCGTCCTATGAAGGATCTGATTAGGAGGAAGAAAAGACAAGCAGACTTAGAGATACTATTTACAAACCACATACCTGATAAAAGACTAGTATTTAGAATATGCAAAGAACTCTCAAAACTTAACAGTACAAAAACAAGCAGTTCACTTAGAAAATGGAAAAAAGATGTATATAGATATTTCACCAAAAAGGATATACAGATGGTAAAAAAGAGCCCATCACTAACTGCAAATTAAAATCACGATGAAATATCACTACTAAACACTCAAAATCGCTAAAATAAAAAATGGTGAGACACCAAATGACAATGATGCAGAAAGCCCAGATTAATTCTGTAGTGCTGGTGAAAATGTAAAATAGCACAGGAGCCCTGGAGAACAGTTTGGCGATTTCGTATAAAAGTGAATACGCAACCACCATGCCACCCACCCTTGCACTCTTGGTATTTATTTATCATCCTGGGAACAGCTCGACCATGGGAAAGGTGGGCAGTTCGTACATTCCAAGGACGGGAGAGGAGAAACCTCCAATTGCCCGGATTCAGCTCCTGGATCAACTGGCAGTCATGCCTTCTTGATAATGTTGGACCTAATTTGGTCCAGAGATTCTGGTGGCTTAGACTCTGGTGGCTTAGCAGAGTATTGAGCAGAGGTTAGATTGTGGAGGTATTTTGATGGTAGAGGCAACAAGATTTCTGTGAGAGTTGGAAATAAAGAGGGGTCAAGAGCGACTCCAGGATTATTGCTTGAGTAATTGTAAATATACTTTGACATTTACTGGGGGGGGGGGGGGAGGGAGAATGAAGGGCTGGGGCTGTGGATTTGGGGGACTATAAAGGACCTTGTACCTAGACATATTAAGCTTGAAACATATTACATAGCTAAGTGGATTTAAGAAAGAGAAAATTTAATTATGATATAGTAATTCAATTTAATTAAATGTAGTTTTATTTGGAAAATAAACTCATGTATAATATGTACAAATGAATAGATCTGCTTCATGCTATGAGGATTAAGTGGAAGCATATACATAAAGCACTTAGTAAAGGATCTGGAAAATAGCTAATGATAAGTAAGCGGTAACTAAAACAATAATAATATCATTACCATTATGTTCATTTACATATATGAATAAGGAAAACAAGCAGCAGGCAATATGAACAATGCAAATTGTTAGATTAATGTTAGAATGCTTTCTTTTGTCAATTAGTACAGTCGTGTTGTTTTAACCTGTATTAAAACACTTTTTTTTCACTTGTTCTTCACATTCAACCTAAGCCACAGCTCAATATTTACTCATTTGATCATTTTTTAATTTACTCATGTAGGTTTGTTTTAATGTTAACTTTATATAATATTATCACAAAGCATGTATATGTTGTTTATAGATAAATTAGAAAATAAGATAAGAAAATAGGAAACATGCTTATAATACTGTTATGTAAATAAACAGAAATAACGACTCCTTATATATTGCTGAATCATTCTGTTCTTATATACAGCCATAACATTCTTGCAGTTATTCGTTGCTTAAATAAATATTTATTGACTTGTTATATATCAGGCATTGTTCTGGCCACTGAGGATAAAGCAATGAAAAATCCCTGTTCTTGTAGAGATTACATTCTGTCTGGAGGAGAAAAAAAAAAATGAACAGTGTTTGTCAGAAGCCAAGTGACATGAAGGAAATAAAACAGGAAAGGCATATCACGACTACTGGAGTGGTGGGAGTGGTAAAAGGTACAGTAGAGGTGAGAGGGAACCTCGTGGAGCAGGTTAATACTGAGGGACTGCGGGACGAACCTCTGTAGCTGTCAGTGGAAGAACAAGCACCAAGTGGCAAAGTGTATTATGCACTTAATGAGAGTGGTCAGTGCAACTGGAGCAGAGGGAGCCAGAGAGACAGTGGTAAGCATCAGGTTAGAGATGTAACAGGCGGCTGGATCCTTGTAAACCGTTCTGCACTCCTTGACCTTGACTCTGAATAACTTGGAAGCCACTGAAGAATTGTGATCTGACATATTTTTACAGAATGACTCTGGGTTCTTTTTGAAAATAAACTTCAAGTAGGCAAGAGCAAAAACAGGGCAACAGTTCCAAGGATTTGGTATTTATTTAGACATGTCAGGAATGGCAATATTTATTAAACATTTATCACTTAAAGATGTTAGTTTTTAATTTTTTCTGAAAGTTGAAAAATTCTTGGTTTTAAATGTCTACAAGATCATTAAGCTTAAAATGACTATACAGCAGCCTCCTCACTTGTGTTCATTCACATGGGCAACCACTTTTACATCTTTCAATTGGCCATCCCCACCCCCTCCTCTTATATTTAGTTCTTTATTTTCTGGATAACGTTTTATGCAAACACTTTACTTTTTTATTTCAGATACTATATTTTGGCATCCTACCATAAAAATGAAGGTTTAGCTTTCCTACCTCCCAGACACCCATACACATATGTCCATAAACATACTTCCTATTAGTCCATTCTGTCAATGCAGTCAGGTTCGGCTAGACCAATATTCAGCATTTATATTCTGGTGATTCTGTATGAATTCTTGTCTACTCAGCCATGTAATGCACTACGTTTCTATTTCCTGTCATTTCTTGTACACTCATTTTGTCGTCCCCAAATCATATAGTTGTCGATTATTTTTTTTTTTTTTTTTTATCCTCACCGGAGGATATTTTTCCATTTTTTGTACAGATAGAGTGGGAGGGAGAGAGAGGAAGGGAGAGAGAGAGAGAGAAACATCGATGTGAAGAGACACATCGAGTGGCTGCTACCCGCACGACCAACCAGGGCCGGGGACAAACTGCAACCGAAGTACGTGCCCTTAGCGGGAACCGAACCCGGGTCTCTCCGGACCGCAGGCCGACGCTCTAACCGCTGAGCCAAACCGGCCAGGGCTTGTCGATTATTTTTATATGCTTAAGTTTTTAAGGATCTGTCATTTATTCCCAAACTGTTAATGTATACAACTCTTCTCAAAACATTCCAATAATAAGTTAGTCCATTAATTCTGTATTTTATTTTCTGTTCTTTCCTGTATCCCTATGTCTTTCTGCTCCAGTCTGGATTGGTTCCTCACCAGTTATTATCTTCCAATATTCTTTCACTATTTCCCTGAAAATTTCCCTCATTTCTGTCCTGTGCTGCATCTCCACTGTAGACACTTATTTTCCTGGTTTTTGTTTGTTTGTTTATTACATCATTCCTCTAAGTCCTGAGTCTTTCTGAGCTTACTATAATATGAGCTTACATATTTGCATTTTACAACCAGTTTTGTTAGTAATTTTTTATATATCTGTGTTCAAGCTGTTTATCTCCACTATTTTCTCCATTCATGTTTTTTTTTAATCCTCACCCAAGACTATTTTTCCATTTATCTTCATTTAGAGTAGGAGGGAAAGAGAGAGAGAGAGAGAGAAACATTGACATGAGAGAGGCACATCAACTGGTTGCCTTCTGCACGACACCAACCAAGGCTGGGGATGAACTGCAATCAAGGTACGTGCCCTTGGCTGGAATTGAACCTGGGACTCATTAGTCTGCAAGCTGACACTCTAACTGCTGAGCCAAACCTGCCAGGGCTCTATTCATGTTTTTTAAAAAAATATCTATCTATCTATCTATCTATCTATCTATCTATCTATCTATCATCTATCTATCTATCATCTATTTCTCTCTTTCTATATATATATATATTGGGGGGGAGGGGGTTACGTACTCCTAGCAGGAACCGAACCCGGGACTCTCTGGTCTGCAGGCCGATGCTCCAACCACTGAGCCAAACCAGCCAGGGCTAATATATATATATTTTTAATCTCCCCATGGTTCTTAAGTGGGATTTGGGGAAGAAAGTACAATGAGGGCAGATAATCAATCCAAGATACTTAACTAAAAATATTTACTTGCCTTTCATTTCACTTAACCATAGAGTATAAATGGTTTTCCATATCAACAAATATAGTATATTATATTCAGACTGCATTAATAGTTTATTGTTATAAATATAGATATTACGAAAATATGCATATATACACACACTTCTTTATCATATTTCTAACAAGTTATGTAGGGTAAATTTGGCTTGACATATAGCTAACAGAACAAATATGTATTTTTAAAACTAATATTGAGGCCCTGGCCGGTTTGGCTCAGCAGTTAGAACGTCAGCCTGCGGTCCAGAGAGACACGGGTTTGGTTGCCGCTAAGGGTACGTACCTCGGTTGCAGTTTGTTCCAGCCCTGGTTGGGTCGTGCGGATGGCAACCACTTGACATATCCCTTTCACATCGATGTTTCTCTCTCTCTCTCTCTCCCTCCCACTCTAGCTGAACAAAATATGGACAAATGTCCTTGGGTGAGGATTAAATAAATAAATAAATAATAAATCTGATATTGAGTATTATTTTTACTCTAATGACAGAAGTCATATATGTTTAGAAAATACAGAAAGACTACTTTTTTCTTTTTACAATAAAAAATAATAAGTTTAATTATGTAATAATGGCACAATTAAATATTTTAATATTTAAATTATTCAGGCTTTTTTCTCTCTTTCTTTTTATTTTCAGTTTTCCCCCGTCCATCTCTATCACATGCTATGCAGGTTTATATTAATGTATATGTAGTAGTATAGTAGAGAGTATAGTAGGCTTGGAAGAGTGGGCCCTGATTCGTAGTGTTTGCCAGTTTCTGTGGTAAAATCATCAATGTCTCTGTGGCCAATTTCAAGCTATCAACCTCATGCCACTTATAAAAGTAGAGCTGGGAAAAGATGAACAAAATCAGTACTTGGGATCCTGCCGTATATCTTTTAAATATAGTATAGCTTGCTGTTTGCATTTTATCTTTTGAAGTTGCTTTTCTTTTTCTGTTATTTAACAATGTATTTATTTTGATATGCAAGAATAATTTTTTTTGCAATTTTTTTTTTTTACCTCCTCTGTTATGTTAAATATTCTATCTTGGCTATTCTATGTAGAATATTCATTTAAATTTTCTTCCAGTATTGTTTTGGTTGCAGTTTTATTTTTTATACTCTTTGTTCATTCATTTGGAAATTCTTGTGACAGAAGATATCCAATAGTTTCGCCTTACATCTCATCACTATTTATTGAATATCATCTCTTCTAATATTAAAAATGACAACTTTATTCATACATTTTATATTAATTAGATTTTATATCCTTTTTTTATTCCTCTATCACCTCACTCTTCATTTGCACTTTGTTTTTAAAATAATTTTAGGTTTAATTACATCAAAAAATACCTAGGTATATATTTAACCAAGGAGGTAAAAGACCTGTAGTCTGAAAATTATAAGACACTGAAGAAAGAAATGGAAGAAGATACAAGTAAATGGAAGCATATACCATGCTCATGAATTAAAAGAATTAACATAATTAAAACACCCATAACCACCCAAAGAAATCTATAGATTCAATACAATTCCTATCAAAATATCAATGGTGTATGTCACTGAACTAGAACAAATAATCCAAAAATTTATATGGAACCAAAAATACTCCAAATATCCATAGCAATATTGAGTAAGAAGAACAAAGTTGGAGGTATCACATTACATGATATTAAACTATATTACAAGGCTATAGAGATAAAAACATCATGGTACTAACATAAAACAGAAACATAGATCAACAGAATAGAACAAAGAGAGTCCAGAAGCAAACCCACGCCTACATAGTCAGTTAATGGAGGCAAGAACATACAATGGGACAAAGGCAGTCTAATCACTAAGTGGTGTTGGAATATTGGACAGATATATGCAAAATATAAAACTAGACCACCTTCTTACACTATATACCATAGGCTCAAAATAGATTAAAGAGTTAAATGTAAAACTCAAAACCATAAAACTCCTAGAAGAAAATATAGGCAGGAAATTTTCAGAAATCACTCTCAGCCATATTTTTTCTGATATATCTCCTAGGGCAAGGAAAACAAAGGAGAAAATAAACAAATGGAGCTACATCAAACTAAAAAGCTTTTGCACAGCAAAGGAAATGATGAGCAAAAAGAAAATACAACCTATTAAATAGAAGAAGATATTTCCCAATGATACATCTAATAAGGGCTTAATATCCAAAATTTATAAAGAACTCATATAACTCAACAACAATCCAATTATTGTCTATTCAGGCAAAGGACCTGAACAGACACTTCTTCAAAGAGGACATACAGATGGCCAATAGACATATGAAAAGATACTCAAGATCACTAATTATCATATAAATGTTTATTAATACCACAGTAAGATATCACCTCAAACCTGTCAGAATGGTTATCATCAATATATCGACAAACAACAAGTGCTGGCAAGGATGTGGAGAAAAGGGAACCCTTGTGGGAATGCAGATTGGTGCAGTTACTATGGAAAACAGTATGGGAGATCCTCAAAAAATGAAAAATGGAACTGCCTAGTGACCCAGTGATTCTACTTCTGGGTATATATCTAGAGAAACCCAAAACACTGATTTGAAAGGATATACGCAGCCCTATGTTCATAGCAGTGTTATTTATAATAGTCAAGATATGAAAGCTACCAAGTGCCCATCAACAGACAAGTAGATAAAAAAAGTAGCAGTGCATTTATACAATGGGGTATTTCTTGGCCTTAAGGAATGAAATCTTACTATTGTGACAACATAAATACACATAGAGGGTATTATGCTAAGAGAAATAATTCAGAGAAAGACAAACATCATATGATTCTACTTACATGTGGCATCCAACAAAACAAAATAAATGAACAAAAAAACAGAAACAGACTCATAGAAACAGAGGCTAGATGGATGATGCCAGAGGGGAGGGACTTTAAGGGACTATGTGAAAAAGGTGAAGGGATCAGGAAGTACAATTTGGTAGTTACAAAATGGTCATGGGAATGTAAAGTACAGCATAGGGAATATAGTCAATAATATTGTAATAACTATGTATGGTGCCAGGTAGATACAGGGAGTGGGGGGGGGGGGCACTGTAAAGTATATTATTAAATACCCACTATGCTACACACCTGAAACTAATACAAAATAATATTAAATGTAAACTGTAATTGACAAATAAAATGTTTAAAAATAAAATAAAGTAACTTAAGGTTTAAAATATAATTAATTATCTTTGTCTTATAAGTCGTCTTTACTATATTGACTTTGTTTATATTTACTTGATTTTTTTAAATCCCAAAATAAATCACCATTGAAAAATTTTTTTCAGTTCTTTTTTGTTTTGTTTTGTTTTTGAAAGAGAAGGGGAGAGAGAGAGAAACATTGACATAAAAGGGTAATATTGATTGTTTGCCTCCCGCCTGCGCACTACCGGGGATCGAGCCCACAACCTGGGCATGCGCTCTGTGTGCTCTGACCAGGAACCGAACTGGCAAGTTTTCAGTGCACAGGATGATGCCTAACCAACTAAGCCACACTGGACAGGGTTGGAAACATTTTTAACATTGTTTTTAATATTTTCTGTTTGAAGAGAATTGATATATTTAAATATTAAGTCTTCCCATCTACAGTAATGAAAGATTACTTGATTCGTTTATTTTTTATGTATATTTAGAAAAGTTTTTGTTTCTAACTATTTAAGTCTTAGACTAAGCTTGTTAGATATGTTTCCAACATTCTATTCTCTATATTATTACTATTTTAAATGCAAGCATTTTTTTTCTATCCTCACCAACGGATATTTTTGCATTCATCCTCAGATGGAGCGGGAAAGAGAGCAGGAGGAAGAGAGAGAGAGAAACATCAATGTGAGAGAGACACATCGACTGGTTGCCACCCACATGACCCCAACTGGGTCAGAGGATGAACTGCAACTGAGGTACATGCCCTTATCAGGAACCAAACCCGGGTCTCTCTGGTCCACAGGCCAACGCTCTAACCGCTGAGCCAAACCAGCCAGGGCTGAAGGCAAGCATTTTCTAATTAATTTTCTTTTATTGCTGTAATATTTGTATATAATTTGTATTACAAGGCTATAAGTTTCCATAAATTTAATTATAGCCCCATTCTTTTAAATAAAAACATTGTTTTAAGTTTTTAAATAATTTTATGTGTTTTCTTTTATGAAATACTAAAATTTGAAAATATCTATTTTTTTATTCTCCTTTCTAATATTATTTCTTTTATTTGTTTTCCCTGAACTTATTGCATTTGCAAGAATTTCAATAAACAATGTTTAACATTATGGGTGAGAACACACATTCTTGATAGATCGTCTTTATTGCATTCATTGATTTATTCACTTAGTCATAAATATTTTTTAGTGCATATAATGCACTTAGAAATTAATTTTGGTTTACTATTAAGTTAGATTTCAATCATTGATGAATATTTTGGTTTATGCTTTTGAAAAAGTTTTCTATGTGCATTTAAAACATTCAAGAATGAATTAATGAAATAAGATTTTATGATTTATGTATAATGATCAGTTTATTCTAAGTACGATGGATATGTTTTCATATACATCACTAAAGTCATTTCTAATTATTGCCAACTAATACCAAACTTTGGAAGATTCACCATTGTTCACTATTTCTATTTCATTCAAATATTATATCTTTGAAATACTGAAATGAACAGTCTTGTACAAATATTCGGCGAGTGCATCTAATTATTGCCTTATGGTAAATTCACAGAAAGAGATTGCTGGGATACAAAGTAAGTACATTTTAATTGTCAATGTACCCAGCCAAACTGGCCCTTCAGGAATGTTGTATCAATTTACAGACCAAAGGACACTGTTACTACTTCATGGCACTTATTGTTGAGAAGGAGTTGGGGATATTTGATATATTTTTGTGTAACGTGATTTTAATTTTACACTATAACTCATCTGAACTTGCAACATTTTAGTAATATTCTAGATTCTGTACTCTTGGCTAGAAAATGAGCTTTACAATGTAAAACAAAAGTTACAGCCTAAAATCATCCTGAATAAACTTACAAACTACCTCCAACTAACTGTGGGAGAATATGCCTGAAAACTAGAATAGCCAGTGAATATAAAAGATTCACACTAACTTAAAACCAGCTTTCTTTTACATGTTTTAGGAGCTTATTCCCTATTTGATTAGAAATTCTAGTTCTTTTATGTATGAACATAGTTTAAAAAAGAATGATTTTAACTTTCCAAATAATACTAAATTTATAACATTATAAACCATGAAGATATGATAACTCAAACCGTAATGAATTTGGATATGGTTAAAACACCATCTGTCATTTCTTTTCTAAAAGTGTATGACTTCATACAAATGTGAAGGCATTTCACCCTCTTAGCCTCTCATTTTTTTCCTTTGAGTGCTTTGGTTAAAGAAGAAAAGCAAGCTGAACTTTAATCATTTCCAAGTTTATTGTTGTGAATTTTAATATATTTGGGAACTAGTATGATTACACACTACTTTTAATTTGAAAAGTAAAAAATTTTTTTCCCCTAAATAAATCATGGTCAAAACATGACAAGAAAATATAAGGCTTTCATAAGTAAACTGTGATAAATCATGTTTCAACAATGAAGAAGACAGTGTCAGCCTCTCCTTTTGCTAGTAAAGTACAGCATTTATTTCATGAGAAAAATAATTACCTCAGTGACATTAAGGGCAATGTTTTATATTATTTCAAGTCCTTCTGTCGGTCTTTTCCAGCTGTGTTCCATTTGTAGCATTTTATCTATTCAAGGACTGAAATGGAATGTGCTCTAGATGGCATGTGATGTACATTTTGTTTTATACGGTCCTTGAGAACGTTGCCCTATACTGTATGTAAAGAATAGAGGTTGCAATGCCTTTCTGTTTAAACTAACTCCTAGATTCATTTTCAATTAAATTTTCTCTTTTGTTTCTTCTATTTGATTCATTTGCTTCTATTTGCTCTGCAAGGCAAGAATACTATCTGTCCTGCATATATTTGTAATGATTTCCCCGGAAAGAGACTTTTAAAAGATTTTTTTCAGTTACATAATGAGTCTTTTTTCAAAAAAATCTCCAGAGTTATCATTTCAACTTGACAATGTATTCATATTCTACAGGGGAAAAAAAAAGTAAATGGAAGAGATCAGTGTCCCTAGATAAATAGCCAGATGATGTTCAGCTCTTCTGCTTGGTGACTTCTAAGGTAGATGCATTTTTTAAAGTTCAGCTTTATGACCGTACTGCAAGCATTTCTATCACAAACCAACCAAGCCTGGTCCTTGTCTGTCCAGGTTTCATCACACTGGGCCAGTGTTTTGCAAACCGGAGCTCAGGCTGCACACCACACAACAGCCAAAGCAGACTCCAGGGGGCGATGCATTGCTCATGCTTCTCCGCTGGCCTGAGACAGCCTTGCCTGTTGCCTATACAGATCCTCACAACCTTCTTCATTTGATATGGAAAAGTGACACTGACAAAAAGCACAAAACTCAGAGTATGCAACTACAACTAGGCTATTGTTGGAAAATTGTTGAATGAATGTCACAAGTTCTTGCAAAGTAAAACCTGAAATACTCTAAAACTTCACAGCTCATATATGAAAGAATATTGACAGCACTTTCTTTAAATGTAAAAGTCATCCTAAAATATCCTTGACATTACCAATGAGTTATAAATCACAGATAAATTCTCTTAGGCTATTAATAATAATTTATTATTTTTCCAATCTTGGCAGAGTGAAAGTTGAATTCTTTCTATAAGAAATTGTCCTGGCCGGTTTGAATCAGCAGTTAGAGCGTGGGCCTGCAGTCCAAAGAGACCCAGATTCAGTTCCCATTAAGGGCATATGCCTTGGTTGCAGTTTGTCCTCGGCCCTGGTTGGGTCATGCGGGAGGCAACCACTTGATGTGTCCCTTTCACATCGATGTTTCTCTCTCTCTCTCCCTCCCAGTGATGTTTCTCTCTCTCTCTCTCCCTCCCAGTCTATCTGAACAAAAAAATGGAAAATGTCCTTGGGTGAGGATAAAAAAAAAAATGATACCACAAAATTAGTAACAAATGGAGATATAATCAAAGACAATGCAGCTACTGCTGGAGGAAAAAGGTAATATACACAAGTGTAAGACACTTGACTAAACTAAACATTAATTTATTTTTCTGAATTTGATGATTTTGTGGTGCCTAAGATGCCAGTAACACTCCCTTAGCTTGAGTAAACTTTAGACAGTTTCAGAGAGCTTACTTTAAAAAGGGAGTCCACTGGTGGTGGGGAATGGGGCTGGGTAAAGGGGTCCCCTGACTTCTCTTTTCTTAGCACATTTACTTTAGAAATTTTGCAATTGTAAATTATTTCTTTCCCTCTTTGAATGTAAACCCTCTACATCAAGAATGTGCTTCTCAAGGAGAAATAGGAGCCAGTCCTTTGAAATATAAAAATCAAGAAAGTAAGAGATAAACCACAGAACTTATATGCATGTATGCATGACCAATGGACATGGACAACTAAGCCAGGGACGGGGCGGAGGTGGGGTGGGGTGGGGTGGGGGGTGCCAATGGGGTAAAAAGGTAAAATATCTGTAACAAAAAAATAAATAAAAATTCATATAAAAATAAATAAATAAAACATATGGGAAGAAAATTTAAAAAAAAAAAAGAAAAAAGAAAGATAGGGCCCCGTCTCCCTGACGCCATGGGATTGGACGGTAGATGCTTGATTTCCATAAGTAACAATTAACAAATACATTGGCCCATCACATTGACCTACTTCCTCTCCAATGTCCTCCAGTATTTTTTCACTAACTTACCCCAGAATTTAAATATCCTCCAGCCCCCCCCCCCTCCTTATATTTCAGCAGAGTTGAGTTCAATTTCTTCCCTATGGCAATACTCTTGAATGAAGTATTTCTTGCTGGTTTTATTTATATATTTTTTTATCCTCACCTGAGTACATTTTTGTATTTATGGTCAGACAGAGCAGGAGAGAACGAGGGAAGAAGAGAGAGAAACATCCATGTGAGAGAGACACATAGACTGGCTGCCACCCACACCACCCCAACCAGGGCCGGGGACAAACTACAACCAAGGTATGTGCCCTTAGTGGGAACTGAACCTGGGACTCTGGTCCACAGGCCAACGCTCCAACTGCTGA
This sequence comes from Molossus molossus, assembly GCF_014108415.1. Lineage (NCBI taxonomy): Eukaryota > Metazoa > Chordata > Mammalia > Chiroptera > Molossidae > Molossus > Molossus molossus. Next base: position 59,730,133 of record NW_023425345.1, on the reverse strand, counting down.
GCCAAACCGGCCAGGGCTCTTGCTGTTTTTAGTATGTCCAGTGTTGCCAAAAGGTGTGGTTCAGTGGATTGAGCATCATCCTGTGAACTGAGAAGTCCTGGTTTGATTCCCAGTCAGGGCATATGCCTGGGTTGAGGGCCTGATCCCCAGTCGGGGGTGTGCAGCAGGCAACTGATTAATGTTTCTCTCTCATATTGATGTTTCTATCTCTCTCTCCCTTCCTCTCTCTCAAAAAAAAAAAAAAATCAATAAAAACATATTTTAAAACATATAATATGTCCAGGGTAATTTTTCTTCAACAGTGGTATTTTTCAATTTTTCAAAAACTGTATAATTTGTTGCAATTTTATTCTCTTACTAAACAGACATTCATATTTATGCCTAATTTGTATTTGTAATTTTTTTTTTTTTTCTGAAGAACTTCTCCTCTGGTTTTATAAGCCCCAGACTTCACAAAACTGCACTCATTTTTTTTCTTTTGCTCTTTGCTTTACTGCCAAGTATCTAAAAATATATTCAGTTGAAAGTCATCTCCATGCCTTTATTCCATGTGTAATCGGCGTCTGAGCAGTCCTCTCCCCATATACACAGTCACCAAAATACAACCAATATATCAAAAACTAAATCTATTATCTTTTTAGTGAAACTTTCCTTGATCCTGATTTTCTAATAGAACTTATTACAGTCTGCTAACTAATGATGTTATTTGTATGTTTCCTCATCCTTTTACAGGAGAAACTGTCTGATTTTAGATTGCAGGGCACCTATGTTATTAGTTTTCGTAACACCCCCATTTCCTAAAACAGCAGACACAAGAATGTGTATTGAATTAAATTGCTATAACATGATTTTCTTAGATTTAATTTTAAACCTAATTCTCATGAAAGAAATATTGGAGCTCTCCCAGGATAATAAGTTAGTTTGAATGGAAAAGTAATAATTGAGAAAATAATATTCATGAAGTCTTGTCATGTATTTCGGGGAGATAACCTCCTTTGCTGGGTCAAATTGAACTCAAATGCTTCCTCTTCTTCTGAAGCTCTCCCTGACATTTTATAAGCAAAGCTAATCTTATTTATCTCTTGGCATGCACAATATTCCCCTATCTGATTTCTCTACTAAACCAGAAATCCATGAGGTTTCTTTATACTCATTGCCTGGCATAGGTCCTTCCACATAATGAGGTGCTAGGTCAGGACTTATTAAAAAGAAGGAGAGAAGGAAGAGAGGGAAACTGGAAAAAAGGTAAGAGAGAATTACTCAGTGATTAGTCAGGTCTGTCGCCAGTCTGTGTGCTCTCAAAGCCGTGGTTTCTTCTTAGGTTCCAGCATCTCACATCACAAGACCAAGAGCCAGCTGCAGAGAATACCTAATTCTGCTAAAAATCATGATTAAAAAAATGAACATAAGCACCCATAAAGATTATGAATCATTTTTTCCATGTAAATTACACAGCAATCAACATCAGTGGGATTAATAAAAGATGTATAAAGAAGTTACTTAAAAAATTCAAAGAAGCTGCTGCTTCCCTCGCACCCTTTAATACACATGTACTACTCACTATTTTATTTTGAAACTCAGATACTTATCTATAGCCAGTGATACACCCTAGACAAACATGATGACTATTCCCAGGTGCATTTGGTACATCTCTCATTTTCTGTTATGCATCTATGTACTATTTTTTGTGTGTGGCATGATTAATTTAAATACAAATTCTCATTAAAATGAATAGTTATTTTATGATATTCATCATATATACATGAACAAAATGAAAACTAATACTACCCAAAATAGGTTAACCCAGAAAACTCTGTTTAGATTATGTTGCAGTGACTAGACTAACAGGCCAGCAGTACAGACAGGCCATCAGTACAGACAGGGAAATAAACATAATTGTGATATATCTAAATATGTATTTTTCATATACAGATAATGTATCATGGTAGATTAGAAATAAAAGGTAGGACAAGAATCAAGCACAAGTTTTATATTTTCAGCCTGAGCAGCTGAGTTTATGTGGCAGTTACTTTTTATTGGGTATGCATCGAAGATTCTGCATATGAGGGAGGATATCTTACATTTGAAGTGCTATTATATACTCAAGTCTAGATGATGTCAATTAAGCAGTTGAATGTGTGGTTGATAGTCAAAGGTAAAAGAATCAGGGCTGGTATTTAAAATTTGTGGGAGGTAATTTAAAATAATGCTTAGGCTCTGGCCAGGTGGCTCAGTTGGTTGGAGTGTTGTCCTATAGAGCAAAAATGTTGTGGGTTTGATTTCTGCTCAGGGTATGTACCTAGGCTGTGGTTTCAATCCCTGGTTGGGACACATATGAGAGGCAACTGATCAATGTTTCTCTCTGACATTGATGTTTCTCTTTCTCTCTCTCCCTTTCTTTCTCTCTAAAATTCAATAAACAGATATCTTCAGGTGAAGATTTAAAAAATAATAATAATGCTTTGTTTTTGAGGTTGTTTACTATGAGAATTTGGTTTCTTTAAAAATAGGAGCCTATCATCATTGTTTCTTTTCTCTTTTTTTCATAGAATATACTGTTCATCTGACAGTCATCTTAAAAATTTAAAAAAAAAAAAAAAAAGGTTGCCTTTTTAATACCAATGGCCTCATTGTGGCTTTTCTGAAAAATTCTATTTATATATTGAAAAATAAAGTGAGTGCATATTTGAGATATTCATATGCAGTTGATTTGCCCAAAGAGTTACTTTTTCTTCTTGTTTCTCAAAGCAAATATTTATGTTTATGGGATAACTAGCTTTTAATGGGATATATATGTTGTTTCATTTCAGAAAGCAGGTATCGCATTAAATTATACTGAACCATTGAGCTGTTTGAGATTACATAGTCCTGTTAACTTACTCTGAAAGAAATTATTTACTTCTTGTAATAGGCTAGATTCTCAACGAGATCCCTTTGGTTATTAAAAAATAACTACTCTTAAATTATACTAGATAAATTATATCACTAGTTTACTAGAGCAAGAGATTGACACATACGTATTTTTCCAAAGAGGTAAGTCCATAGGAGAGTACAGTTACATTCTGTAAGATGTCTGGAAAGGAGAGTAAATTTGAATAAACTATCCGATGAGAATAATAGTGCAGTAATTGGCTTGGGTAGGGCATCAGATCCACATATTAGTGTACTGATCACACATCTTATGGTAGACTAAGCCTCATAAAACTATCAGAATTTATCATACTTCAGAATCACTATTACTGTAGACTGTTGAGACATTTGTACAAAAAGTGTTTACCCCTTTTGATCTCATTACTGCTTCTAATCTTGGATTATTTGATGATGTCATAGCCCAGTGTCTGTGAAATTTGAATTGATTACTGAGGAAGAATGAGTCTGTGGTGAGAGCATGCCTAGCAAACTGAAGGAACAGCCTGCTGATTACACTGAAAAACACTTCTATTTACATGCAAATATCTTTGTAATCAGCAGTGATGGGAAAGGAAATGTATGAGAGTCTAAAGCATTCTGATTTTTAAGTGCTACATCTTTTCCTGAACCCCCACCTCAGAAAATGTTTTTTCATAACAATAACAAAGCCTATCTGATTGTGGTACTATTGTGATTAACTCAGTTGCTAATAACTCGAAAAGAACAAAGGGGAGGCCAAATAGATGCATGCCCAATAAAGTCTGGGTATTTGTGTCAGTCAGACCTGGGAGCAGGTCTTGGCCAGAACAGGCGTGGCCACTGCAAGCTGGGGAGGACTTGATATTTACTCTTCCTAAACAAAGGAGTTCCCTCTCTTGCTGCTCCAGCCTGACCCCTGGCTGCTGAGCTATCTCAGGCTCCTGCATCCACTCACATGGCCCACAGCCAAGTGGGCCCCATACACAGTGGACTGATGAACTAGAACTAGCCCAGTGTTGTGCCAGACCCAACTCCACCATGGAACTGAAACTCTGGACACTGGCTTTGCCTCTAGCTCTGCTGAATCCCTAGCTGCACCTCTCCAGGATTGGATTAAGGGAATTGGGACTTTAGAAATGGAGGCATGTAATTCCATCCAAATAAAAATCACTCATCCTCCCATGTGAGTCTTAGAAAATTAGTTTCCTCAAGACAGTTTAAGGACCCAATTCTGAGCACCCAGTGGGGAAGGGGATCCCCCACTTCCACCACTGGATATTCTACTTTCATCTTGGGGTTACAGGCTGGGACCTTGGTTCTTCTCATGGGCACAGAAAAAATTTAAAGTCAACAAAAACAAAAGTAAAGCAAAGTGGAATTTATTGAAAATACACTCCAAGCAAGGAGCAGGCCAGTCGAGAGAGTGGCCCAGAACTCACTGGGTTATATGGTGTGAATGAGGGATTTTTCTGGGTGGAGACTTTCATTTGCATCAGGGATGATTGACAGAAAAGGGTTACATCATTATATTTCTTCTGCACACGTTCTTACCCATAATGCATACAGAAAAACCCACAGGGAGGTTAAAACCAAAATGCAAATTTTATTATAATGAGTCCGGGGCCCTAGTAAGGTTTGATCAAGGTCATGTCATTTTCCTCTGTGCTTGTGCTGAGAACCGGCTGTTGTGAACCCGCTTGATGGTGGTCTGCTTCAGGAACTGCGGACTGCAGGGCACCCAGTAGAGAGGCCGTGTTGGTCCACCCAAGTCAGGACCCCACGGCAGGCCCCACCCTAGCTGCTCATGTCTGACTACCTAACACACCAATAACAATTTAACAAAATTGTAGGCATATTTTACTTGAAACAAAGCATATTCATGAGTCTTACCTCATTTCTTTCTAAGAGTAGTTCTTTCACTTGTGGGTTATCCTTAGCTGAAATTATTCTCTGGTCAATATTTTAGTCTTAGTACATAATAGCTTTCTAAAAATGATAGCTTGAAGCCTTACTTGTGCTCTTTTTAAAAGGTGGATAATTCTGACTGCATAGTTTATTCTCAGGTTTAGTTAAGATAAGGCACATTTTAGTACCTATCTGAGTGCTTCATACGTTATGTAAATATTCAAACTGATGGATTTATTCATGCCATTTCATTAGCTTTTTTTTATAAACTTGAAATGAGGTTATAGTTATATGGCCCTACACAAGTCTCTAATATTTTTCATGCATATTGTTTTATAGACAATAAAGTACAAAGGGTAGTAAACTACAATGTTAGCATAATTCTAGGACGACAAAACTGGAAGTTCATAAACATTTAGAGGGAAGGGATTTGTTACTAGTCATGGTGTCCTAGGATAAAAATGTCAATTGATCTTATTTCCGATTTAAAGACTCTAATTCCTGAGCCAGGGGGCTGGAAATCTAGCTTCAACTTGTACTTAAGAAATCCATAAGTATCCACTTCTTTTCCACAACATACTACACACAGTCATTATTCTAAATTCCCTTACCCAAGATAATACAAGTTAAATATTTTGCTGGTATGAGGTTGAACAACCACATGCTAAATTATACTAGAAATGCTGTTTCCAATTAAAATGATTGCTACAGAGTGATGATACTTAGGGTTTGACAGAAGTTCTCAGAGTGGTTCACGGACCCTTTCTTTGAGTCTATTAGACTAATTGTGATTTTTAAATAATACTAGGTTCAGTAAAGGTTGCTGAGAGAATTGTTCAGCACCTGCAAAATTATAAACTTGGACACCTACGTCACACCATACAATATTAACTCTTTGTGGATCACAGACCCAAATATAAGAGCTAAAGGTGTAAGTCTTAAAAACATAGAGGAGTAAACCTGGATGAAATCAGATTGGGCAATAATTTCTTATGTATGACACCAAAAGCATAAAGAATAAAAGAAGATTCATAGTAGAACTTAATTTTTTTTTTTTTTTTTAATGTGTGCTTCAAAAGAAAGTGCAAAGACAACCAGAGACAGAGGGAAAATATTTGCAAATACATATCTGATCAAGGACCATATTAATCTTAGTTCTCCAGAGAAGTAGAAATAAGAGAATGTGTGTGTGTGTACACACAGAATTAGTTTAAATAATTTGTTAGCATAGGTAGCTAGTTACTGATATGAGGAAAATAGCTAGTATTTATATAAGGAAGAAAGCAAAAGGGAACTAAGTAATTTTAATAAACTGGGAAGCAGAAGCAGATAACAGAGCAGAATCCCATCTAGTTCACTGGTAAACAGACTAATTCACACACTCCAGGCAAATTGGGCCCAGGAGACTTAATCCTTGGAAAGGGACCAGAAAGTTCCCAGGGGTATTGCATTGAAAGCCCAGTACCAGAGGGAGGGGAGGAAATTCCTCTACTGGGTGCATTTGCAATAGGAATCAGATGATGTAATAAAACTTTTGGACATGTGCAATGAGAGTCAAGGTAACAAAACCAAGGGGCAGGACCTAGCCTGGGAACAATGGGAAAAGTAATTGGATTTGATAGAGGACATGAAGCCCCAATAGAATTTACTGGCAGGAGGGCCCAATCCAGGCCTGGGAAATGTTAGAAATTTGGGTTGGATAATTTCAATGGTTCTTTGACCTTCAGTTGAACCAAGAGGTATGGAGGATTATCAGGAGCCTCATGGTAGTGCTGTAAAGCCTGCCCACACCCTACATCATCAAAGGTGTATTTATTCTCCTTAATTCACAATAAAATCTTACTATCACGTTTAAACTTCTCCACATGTGTGCATTTGGAATTCTTTTCTTACGTCACTGCAGAAGCACCTATTACATTCACCAGCAACAAATGGACTCGTGATTGTGGCAGTTTTGTAAAATCAAAATCTGAAGGGTAGCCTTGCATGCCGGGGACCCATAGCAAAGCTGCAGTCCTTTCCAAACCTGTGTGCTAACAGAACCCTTCTTGTCCAGAAAAGTCAGTCTGTTCTATTATGGCCTCCATTGGACTCAATGAGGTCTATCCACACTACGGAAAATAATCTCCTTTACACAAAATCAGTCCATTTAAGTGTTAATTTTATCCAATAAAACACGTTCACAGGAACACCTAGAATAATGTTTGACCAAATCTGGGCATGGTGACCTATACTAGTTGATACATAAAATTAATCATTACAAGAAATTATATCCAAGATATATGAAGAACTCTCACAACTCCATAATAAAAAGACAAGTAATGCAATTAAAAAATGGGCAAAGAGGAGTTCTGATCAATATGGTAGAGTAGGTAAACATGAGACTTACATTCCCCCATAACAACATCAAAATTACAACTAAGCTACAAAGCAGCCATCATTCAAAAATGTGTGAAATCTAGTTGACTAGAACTCCTATAACTAATGATAAAAGAAGAAGCCACATTGAGACTAGTAGGAGGGGCGGAGATTCAGATCGTGCTGGTCCTACACCCAACTGTAGCAGTTAAAAATTCAGAGGAGTACTCAGCAATAGAGGTCCCCCGTGAGGAGTGAGGGGTCCCAGACCCACACCAGGCTGTCAGCCCAGGATTTTAGTGCTAGAAAGACAGGTCTCAACAATGTCTGGCCTTGAAAACCAACAGGGACTATAATTGAGTGAGACAGAATGCTTATGAGTCCCTGGTGTTTCTCTTAAAGACCCCACACAGACTTACTCAGACTCATTCCCTCCGAACTCCAGCACTGTTTTAGCAGCTCCAAAGGTGCTAGGGACATATGGGGAGGGACTGAACTGTTGGTCTTTGGGGCAGGTCTGGAAATGCAGCTTTCTCCCAGACAGAAGTGCTGGTAGAAGCCATTGTTCCTTTGAGGAGCCCTCCCCCTGCTGGCCCTGTCCCTGCCATATGTGAGTTTCCATCAACCCAGCAAACACCGTTCCTGTGCCCTGGTGATTCTCTGAGACCCCAACCAACCCAACTTGTGGATCCACCCAAGCCACTTCGAGGGGCTTTTGCATACAAACAGCCTGTCTTGGCTGTTTAAAATAAGAGTAAAAAGAACAGAAACAGTATCATAGACACAGAGAACATTTTGACGGTTGCCATTTTGAGGGATGTTTGAAAAAGATGAAGAAATTAAAAAGTAAAATTTTGTAGTTACAGAAAGGTCATGGGGATGTAAAGTACAGCATAAGGGAATATAGTCAATGACATTGCAATAACTATGTCTGATGTCAGATGAGTACTAGATTTATTAGGGTGGTCACTTGGTAAATTATATAAATGCTAATCACTGGGCTGCACACCTGAAATGACTATAATATTACAGTTCAATTGTAATAGAAAAAAATTTTTAAATATTTTATAAAATACACAAAGCATAAATATACATTTATCTAAGAAGATATTTGGATAGGTAATAAATACGTGAAAATGACCAACATCGTTAGTCTTTAAGGAAATGTATCAAATATCAAAATTATGAGGTATCACATATACTAGACTGGCAAAAATAAAAAAAGATAGCGATAAGAAGTTTTGGTGAGAATGTGGATAAACTGTAACCTTCACACATTGAGGGTGAAACATAAAACAGTGCAGCTGCTGTGGAAACATTTTGGCAATTCTTCAAAATAGTATACACGCAGTTACCGAGGATCCAGAAATTCCACTCCTATACATCTAAGAGATAAGAACGTATGTCCAAACAAGATTTTGTACACTAAAGTTCATAGCATCATTGTTCAGTATAGCCAAAAAGTAGGAAAAATACTCCTCAGACCCTGCAGCTAATGTACAGATAAACACAATGTAGTATATCCACCCAATGGAATGTTATTTGGCAATAAAAAGGAATGAACTACTGACAATGTTGCAACATGGATAAACCTCCAATATGGTGCAATACATGAAAGAAGCCAGTCACAAAAAGCCACATATCTTATGAAACTATTTATATAAAATGTCCAGAATAGGCAATTCTATAGAGATAGAAAAAAAAATTGTTGCAAGTTACTATAGGGAGAAAAATGAAGAGAGACAAGTAATGGATTTAAGGTTTCTTTTTGCATTGATGAAATGTCTTATGAAATTAGCTTATAGTGACTGTTGCATAGTTTTTGCAAATATACAAGTGAACTTGGTGGTATGTAAATTTTATCTCAATAAAGCTGTTAAAATAAGACAAAGATGTCATTTGTCTTTTTACTCTTATTTTAAACAAGTATATAGTAGAATTTTCCAGAGGCTACATAACATGTGAATGTACCATGGATCAGTGATTTTCAACTGGTGTGCCATTAGAATTTTTCAAACATGCAAATACCTGACTATCAGGAACACTGACCTCCTTTCTCTTAGACTGTCAAATAAAAAAATGACAACAGCCGACACAAGAGTCATCTGGGGTGAATGAATCAAAATTATACTTTTGTTTTTAAAATTTATCTTTACCCAAGGACATTTTTTACTTATCTTCAGATAGAGTGGGAGGGAGAGAGGGAAGAGAGAGAGAGAAACATTGATATGAGAGAGGCACATTGACTGGTTGCCCCCCACACAACCCCAACTGGGTCTGGGGACAAACTGCAACTGAGGTACGTGCCCTTAGTGGGAACTGAACCTCAGTCTCTGTGGACCATGGGCTGACGCTCTAAATACTGAGCCAAACTGGCCAGGGCAAAATTAAACTTTTTTTTTTGTCAGGTTGGCAAATAATATATTTTTTATGTGCCACAGAATTTTAGTAATTAGTTTATGTGAGCCATGAGATAAAAAAGGTTTACTGCCAGAGATAAATACAGGAATAGAGATAAGAATCTTAGTGACTTCTATTAATCCATGTATTAAATAGGCATGCAAAAATACAAAACAATGATCTTGAAAATGTAAAACAATGATCTTGGAAAGTATATTAATTTTTTAAAATAAAAATGTGTTATTTTGCTAGCATATGCTATTTAATAATATGTTTAAATTAATAAATATGCATGTTTAAATGTTTTGAATTTTAATTGCCAATACAGTAAATATCTAAAAATCTAACCCACATAAACAAAAGCTCTTTGGGGATATTGGTTATTTTTAAGAGATGACCCAGAAAGAAAAACTTTTGCAAACTGCTGAAGGAGAGTAATGAGCAAATAAATACAAGGTTGAGAGAGTGCCAGAGAGTGTCAGCTACTTCACATGTTGTGACTGCAGGATGAATATAAATTGTTTTGCAGAAAAATCCGCCCCCCCAATATATTCTGATGCCTAAATGTTGTAATAACATTTTTTGATGATCATAGAAGATGAAAATATGAGTAAACTATTTTTAGTTTAGGGCTGTTTTTTTGTTTTTGTTTTGACTTAGTAAATGATCATAAAGGCAAGGAGACTGCCATTTTGCAGACATGTTTGTTTCTGCAGAAGCTCTCCATGAGGTCATTAATGGTAATGAAGCACTTTGAAAATAAATATAATACAGTTGTCTTTTGTGATCAAAGGTAGCTGTGCTTATAAGCATACCAAAGAGCATATTTCAAGGAAAGTGATTTCAGCTGAGAAAGATTTTCTGAGAAACTCTGAGTACTAAGTTTAGTTAGAAAAACCTTCAACTAAGTAAGAAGTACTGAGGAATACATATCGTAGGTGGAAACACACACACAGCAGAGGAACGACGCTCTATGGTAGTTTCTAGCACTTGCCATTATAGAATTCTAGACAAATTATAATAAAATTGATGAAATTTCAGATGCAGGCTTGACTCTATCACTTGAAAATTAATATTTAAACTCTGCTTCCCCATTTCCCAAACTGATAATTGATTAAAATAATGCAGATCTCCTAAGAATGGTGGGAACATTAAATAAAAACTGCAGTTCAATAAATATCACTTACCTTTTTCTATGGTCCGCCTTCAATTACCTAGAAGGAGCAATGACGACACAGGAATTAGTGACTTGCCTACAATAATACGAATGCTCACAGCATCAGTACTAGCTCCCATCGTATTTTAAATACCCTGACTTCACTTACAGCTGACCCCTGAACAACACAGGTTTGAACTCTGTGGGTCCACTTACACACAGACTTTTCCATTAAATACAGTCAGCCCTTCTTGTCTGAGGGTTTCACACCCAGGGCTTCAAACAACTGTGGATCAAACTCTATTCTGCATTCCCACCTGCAGATTCCCAGCCACTGATAGAAAGCACCGTTTTCCACCTGCGGTTGGTTGAATTCCCAAATGCAAAGTGCCAGCTGTGGAGTCAAAAGTCATACATGGGTTTTCGACTAGGCAGGTGGGTGCCCATCACCTCAGTGTTGTTCTAGGGTGAACTCCACTGCACTTTATTTTGTTGGAGGAGATCATAGAGAGGATCTGACCACCCGCTGACCTGTGAGCTGGACCCAGGTAACCAGAGGCCCTAACCTTATCTCCTGTCCTTGGGATATGTGTTCTGCCACCTTCCCGATAGCCAGGCTGCTTCATGGAGGCAGCCCTGAGAGAGGAGTGTGTTGTTGAGATTCTCTGCACTTAATTCGTAACTGAACCCAGTTACGTCCTCTATGTAAACTTATAAACCACAGAGCTTGCACGCATGTATGCATGGCCAATGAATATAAACAGCAAAGCTGGGGATGGGGCATGGGGGAAGGCGAGGAAGGTGTCAATGGGGGAAAAATGAGAAACATCTGTAACAAAAACAAACAAACAAACAAACAAATAAATAAATAAATAAATAAATAAATAAATAGTGAGGAAAAAAAAAGATTCTGGTGGGTGGGTACAGAGATCTACTCAGCCTCCAGTGTAAGTTCAACTAGTTGTAATTAATATTGCAGAGGTTTGTTGTTGTTTTTAATCCTAATTGTTTTGTAAACTGAAGATCTGGCCATTTTTTGCCTGACTTACCTCAAGGCTCAGAATGTCTGGAGTTTAATTGTGGCTGCCCTTTTTGGTTGAAGTGATTTCTCAAAGTGTGATCTGCAGAATAAGCAGGGTCTCTGATGTGCTTTGAAGAAGTTCCTGAGGTCAAAACTATTCTCATGGTAATACTATGATGTTATACTTTTCTCTGGGTTGACATTTGCACTAATGGTGAAAAACAACAGTGGGTGAAAAATGCTGGCTCATTAGCAGGAACCAATAGAGTGGTACTTGTAATAGTAGTCCTAGTCTTTTTCACTGATATACACACAATTATAAAAACAACTGGTTTCAATTTAAATGTTCTTGTTGAAGCCTTAAAAGTGCTTAATTTGATTAAAACTTATTCCTTGCATATGCCTTGAACGTCCTGTGTAACCAAAGGAGAAATGTGTACCACACACCTCTGCCACATATCACTCTACCATGTTTGTTTTGATAAAAAACACTTGTGCAATTTGTAAAAAACTATTGTTATTTTACTCTGGGAATACCATTTTAATAGAAAGAATGGCTAACAGACAACCTATAATTATTTACACTGGGTGTTCAGCAGACATATTCTCTAAAGTACACAATGAGTGCCTGTTGTATCAAGAAAAATAACTCAGAGAGTTTGATAAAAAATGTCTCAATCTTTGGAATACTTGCATAATTTAGTATATCGGCGATTTCCAAATAAGTAAAGCATCAGGTTTCAAAACTATACATGGGTATCAGACACATTCCAAATATAAAATAGACTATGAAAACTTTTTGATATGACTTCACATTCCACATTAAAACAAACCTTCACAAAGTTACCACAAGTGACGAAACTAATTTTATTGTAGAATAGAGGAAGACAAGTAATCTTTATTGGTAAGTAGTATAATTTTTATTCATATTAAGAGTAAATTGAATAACCAAATGAACTTTGTATATAATTATTATCCATATAAAAGACTATATGTTATCATTTCTAAGACAAAATTATTTTATATAGACATGATACAACTTTATTTGGATTATAAATTAATTACCTCATTGATCACATGGTGTATCCATTATCGTGAAACCTATAAAAACAAGTATTGATTATATGTAGTACCCTATGATTTACTTATTAACATATATTTTGTTTTGAGAGGGCCTCTGATTAGAAATAATTACAACTGCTTTAACATTCACATAGGATTTTGTGAAAGACATGCCACTGCTTTATTTTCAGGTCTTCAAAATCAACGCCCTTTAAATATCAGGTGAGATGTATATTAAAATGCAGATTTCTCGGCTTTGTAAAAAACAACCTCTTTTGGAGGATACCTGAGAGATTATTTTCAACTCACTTATTTTAAGAAAAAAAAAAAAAAAAAAGATCTTACAAGCCAATAGATTTGGTTTTAGCTTATTGGACATTTTTTTTTTTTTATCCTCACCCGAGGACATTTTTTCATTTTTTGCATGGATAGAGTGGGAGGGAGAGAGAGGAAGAGAGAGAGAGAGAGAGAGAGAGAGAAAGAGAGAGAGAGAGAGAGAGAGAGAGAGGGGGAAACATCAATGTGAAAGGGACACATCAAGTGGCTGCCACCCGCACGACCAACCAGGGCCGGGGACAAACTGCAACTGAGGTACATGCCCTTCGCGGGAACCGAACCCGGGTCTCTCCGGACCGCAGGTGGATGCTCTAACCGCTGAGCCAAGCTGGCCAGGGCTTATTGGACATTTTTAATCATACAGTCTATCTTTTTATTTTTTTGAAGTTTAGATTGCCAGAAATAGGCTTCCCCATAGCCAGTAGATAAAAACTAAAAAATATTGAACATTATCCTATTTTTGGAAAGCAGTTGATACCCTATCTTATTGTATTTATTTTTGCCATACTTTGTGTGTTTCTTTGTTTTTATTGATAGTTTTATTGCATTTTTAGTTACACATATGAATCCACTCTCATGTTTAAAACAATGCAGGGACATATACAGCAAAGAGAAAAATTTGCATTTACTTTACACTCTAATTTCCTTCCAAAATACTAACTCTAGTTATTAGATATTTACACTCAAAATTTTATTTTTCTAAATCATAATACATTGTCCATCTCTTCTTGTATACTTTTCACTTTATTCATTGAATCTCTCAACATATTAATCACAGTTGTTTTAAATTTCCAGTCTGATAATACCAACATCTCTGCTATATCTGATTCAGTTACTTACTGTTTCATCAAATTGTGATTTTTGCCCTTTGGTATGTCTTGTAAATTTTTCTTGATAGCTGGACATGATCTATCCAGTAAAGGGATATTAAATAGGCCTTTAGTAATGGAGAGGAGAGTGTTGGGTAAGAGGAAGTTTTCAGTAGTCCTATGATTAGGTCTCTGTCTTTCAATGAGCCTAATCCTCTGGACTCTGTTTTTTAGTATTTTTTTTTCCACCCCATAGGTGGGACAAGATTTTCTTTCCCTCAGGTGAGTTAGGCTCTGATAACACCCCAGATGGTTAGGTGCTGGAGTATTTCCTCCTGAGGGCATCCCTAGTCAAGGAGAACAGTGTGCACTGGGGTATTTCAAAATGGTTCTTCCTACCAGAAGCAGGAGGGGAGTTTTCTTGGATATTTACTATGAGAATTTGGTTGACTTTCTTATGGTAAATCTCACAAAATTGTGAAGACCCTTCCATGACTGGGTGCCTGTAGAGTTTTTAGCTCTCAGACTTGTACATATTGAGCCTCCAGTAATTTGTTTTTACAGTCCAGGCTTCCCTATCCCGACACTCCTTCCTGCCGGTTCCATTTGTGAGTCTCTGCTGTGGGAAGCCGACTGGCTGTGTTCACCTGTCTGTTCCCCACTCTCAGATCATCAGTTGTCCTCTGTTCTTCCCTTTACGAGTCTAGGAAAGTCACTCATTTTGTTCATTTCCCCCTCTGTTAAGTTTTTTCTTGTTAGGATGGAATGGCAACTTCTAATCTCTTTACATGGGTAACCAGAAACTAGAAATATGGCTTCTTCTGATTTAATGTTTTTTAGGGGAATAGGAAGAGCTAAAGTCCATAGGTTATGAATTTTTTAGAAAATTGATTTTTCAAAATATAGAAACAAAATATATAATATAAAACATCTTAAATCCACCTAGATATTTATCCCTAAGATGTACAGTGGCCATCTGATTCTGAGTTTTATGGATCTTTAAAACAAAGGTAATATTGTATTAGTACTGTATATTGTGGTTGGTGTGGATATGTTACAAACTGTCCAGCCCCTGATGAATAATGAACTGTTTTTTGTTTGTTGTTTGTTTTTCCCGGTTATACTGCATGTTTACAATACTCAATTAATGCATCTGGCTAACTTTAATTGCATTAGCTTTGTCGCACCAGAGGTGGCATAACTTTCATGTGAGATAATTAGGTTTGCTCAATTTAAACAGACACATTAATGAAGCTCAGCAAGGCTCAATTAAATCTGTTTTCAAAGCAAAATCACTGTGTGAGGCATTGTGGGTAATGTGATGCAAATTGTCATATTGGAAGAGAAACTGAGTTAGGTTTCTGCAGTGCCCACTGGCATACAATGAATTTCTCCATTTGGAATATCAAAGCAAAAACAGCAAGATGCCTGTGTTGTGATTTCTCTTTTTTAGTGCTTGTCAAACTGTTACAGCTGATGGCCTCATCAAATGATTTTATTTTTCATATTAGTCTTTAAGTAATTTTTAAAAGGTTTTATTATAACCAGCGTATCTGTTGTTTCACAATTTAAACACAATTTGTCTTCCACCAGCCAAGATCAAAGCTTCATCTTTTTTATATTGCCTTCATTCGGAATAAGGGTGTTTATCAGTCATCAAGGGAGACCATGAATAAACTTATTGAAATATTTATAATGACCATTCTCAATGGGTGGCAGCTTTTCTTTGTATAAATATGTTTATCTTTATACAGCTTAGCATTTGAAAAAAATATTAGTACTCTTACTTGAGTCAAATATGTGAATTTTACTAAAACACCACCATACGCCAATAATACTTGCAGCAATAACATATTTTTGTTGACTTCATAATTTAAATGTGTATTCTAATAATGGGATACTGATTTTGAATATAATGAAGTAAATTAACTTGAATTTTAATAAATTAAAAATTAACTTTAAATAATTGAAGTCTAATATGTGATTTCAAGAAGTTAATTCTCACCCTTCATGTATTATACACATATATTTATGTTATATATAAGTATGTATCAAACATTAATATGTAAATATGTACTAAATATGTTTTCTATAATATGTAAGTAATATATATATTTTTTGTGGGTAAAGTTACCAATTCTTCTCTGCCCTTAACCCATTACATGGAATATCCCCCCTTATTTTAATCCTGTAGAGAATTTGGAACACGTTTGGTATTGCTTTCTTTTGACTTACTTTGAGAAACATAAAAATTATAGTTTTAAGAGCCTATTAATATTTATTATAAATAAATAGCATGGATTTATTGTGAATATTTTATGTTTATCTAACATCTATATATTTTTTTAAGATTTTTAAAAATTGATTTTTACAGGGAGAGGAAGGCAGAGGGAGAGAGCAAAACATCAATGGGCTGCCTCCTTCACGCCCCCTACCAGGACTCAAGCCCCAAACCTGGGCATGTGCCCAGCCCAGGAATCCACCTGGCGGCCCCTCCATGCACTGGATGTTGTCCAACCAATTGAGCCATGCAGGCAGTACTGACATCTATACTCGTAACGGATTATTATCTAATTTTTAAATTAGGCATCATCAATGCATAACAATGACTAACTCTATACCATCTTTAGGTTAGCAGAAAAGATTATTAGAAATAAAGTGAGCAATAGGTACAATAATTCTTTTGTGGAGATATGATAAATAAACATGGATCTATTGTATAAATTTATATTATTCTTTATGATTTTACTTGTGTAGAGCTTATGCGATTTCTATGTAAAACTACCTTAAACAAAAATAAGACTTTAAAAAATGGTTATTTGAAATGTAATATCATTTTGATTATTTACATGAAGTTGGAATATTAAATGATTTTGAAAATAATATTTATTTTAAAGAAATACAGATTTTAGAAGAAAATATTAATATCAGGGCATATGATCTCACATGCTCTGATTGGGAATTAAACTGGAGACCTCTTGGTGCATGGGTCGACACTCAACCACTGAGCCAAACCGGCCAGGCAACTTTTTAATTTTGATATAATTGTAGATTCACATATAGTTGAAAGGAATAATACATGGAGATCTAATATACCTCCACCAATGGTAATATTCTGTATAATTCCTGTACCCAATGGAAACTGACCTTATCTCAAATTTCACCATTTTTACATGCAGTATGTGTGTTTAGTTCTATGCAATTTTAGCACTTGTGTAAAATATGTATGACCACCACCACCACAGTGAAGATACAGAATAATTCTATCACAAGTAGAGGGCATTTTTTTATTTTTTATTTTATCCCCACCCAAGGACATTTTTTTTTTTTTAATTTTCACCTGAGGACATTTTTGCATTCATCTTCAGATAGAGCAGGAGGGAGAGAGGGAGAAAGAGATAGAGAGAAACATTGATGTGAGAGAGATACATCAACTGGTTACCACCCACACGACCCCAACCAGGCCTGGGGACAAACTGCAACCAAGGTACGTGCCCTTATCGGGAACCGAACCAGGGACTCTGGGCCATGGACCAATGCTCTAACCGCTGAGCCAAACCGACCAGGGCTAGAGGGCATTTTTAAATAGGTGTCTCATAATATTTTGTTATCTAAATGATTTTGATAAGTAATTTCTAAAATATATAACCCATGTCACTATTTTATTTTAAGGTTATGCACAGACACAAATATTATACAATAACTTGGAATAATATTATGAAATATTTATGAATAAATATTATAAATATTGTAATAATTACAATATTATTACATTGTAAAACATTTATACATCTGTTTTAAGTACAGATATTTTATCTCAATAAATGTCATTTCTACTGTAATTACAGTTACTTTTTCTAATTTAACTCTTTGCTTAGTTTGCCTTTTGAGTATATAAAGAATGGCAAACTGACATATCAAACTTGTTGAGCCACAGCTGACCTCAGGGATAATGTGTCAATATGTAAAGGATAATGTGCAATGTTTTCATTTAAAAAAAAATGTGGACACTATGATTAATTTTGGGAACAAGAAAGTGCAATCTTCTAGATTTCCTTTGTAGTTTTGTAAAACTCAGGAAATTTTTACTAAGGATTCACAAAATCTTCAGAGAGAACAGACTGAAAAATAGTCAAGGACAGTCTATATGTGACTAGCTAAAACAGAGCAAAGTATAGGTTATGTCTTCATTTTTCTGCAGTAATTTCAGTTATTTATGATTCACCTTAGCTCCATTATATCTTTTCATTAATTTATCTATTGGGTCTTCACTGTGCACTTACTAGGTGTCAAGTGGTATACTATATGCTATGTACAAAATGGGAAATTATCTGGTTGAATACACATATTAATTTAATATTCACAAAATTATTGTCAGTGCCATGCATGAATGTATGAGAGTGTACAGTGTGTAAGTCAACTTGATATTTAGATCAGAAGAAGATCTATGGCCTTGAGAAAGCCATACCTATGTTACGCTTGAATAGCAGGTCGACATTGGTCAAGTAAAAACATGGAGAAAATACATTCTGCCTGTGAGGTAAAGGAACTGAAAGATCTCCTTTATATTTGTATGGTAGACAAATTAAATGCCAATCTACATGTTAAAATAGATAAACATTTGAAACACATAAGAACAAAAAAATGCCTCATATTTAGGTTTCAGAGTTTCAGTGTAATTGCAAGTCATATCTCATTTGAACCCACATTTTCAGTGGATACGGGGTTGGCATACATTTAAGAATGTACCATTTTAAATTGTGTTAATCTGAAAACATACCATTTTAAATTATGGTGGAGAGGGTTTCTTCTGTTAGATGAATGAAAATTATACTGCAACTTAAGTCATTTGCAATCCAATTACCAAAACTGGTAATTCAATTTATGAAATTTCAGAGAAAAATATATCATAATAGAAGCAGATATTCTCTAAGAATTTGTTATAAAGAGAATTATTATTTAATATTTTTTGACTCAACAATTGTGGAAATATCAATGCATGTCCACTCAAGAGTCCTCAAGACCACACTAAATAGCATAAAATGAATTTGTTATGTATATAATTGTACAAAAGCGGTCTTATCACTGAGTTGCTACTCAACAAATGGATTAAAATAGTGATTTTTTTTTGTCTTATTATACTTAATTTTTATTGGTTTAAAATTTGGTATGAATATTAAAGAAATTTATTTAAGATTTTTGATAATGTAGTTTTTCTAAAAGGTTGATTTCAGTGGGCAAGTAAAATATAAATTTGTATTATGATTTACATCAGTTGTTGTGGTAAGATATGAAGCAACAGTGTAATTTTCTTTAATCTTAAAGAAAAATATATCTAGTTACCAAAATTATTCCTTCATTAAATGTTAGAAATTGTTTAAACAATTTCAAAAAGTTTGCCAGTGCAATACATGATTGATTTGAATTCATAGATATCTTCTTCCTACAGAAGCTCCATGTCCTTAAGCTTAAATAAGAAATGGAACCCTGACCGGTTTGGCTCAGTGGTTACAGTGTCGGCCTGCGGTCCAGAGAGACCAGGGTTCGGTTCCCGCTAAGGGCATGTACCTCGGTTGCAGTTTGTCCCCAGCCCTGGTTGGGTCATGTGGGTGGCGGCTACTCGATGTGTCCCTATCACATCGATGTATCTTTCTCTCTCTCTCTCTCTCTGTCTCCCCCCTCTATCTGAACAAAATATGAAAAAATGTCCTCAGGTGAGGATAAAATAAATAAATAAATAAATAAAATGGAGCCCTGGCCAGGAGCCTCAGCTGGTTGGATCATCATCCCATCATACACCAAAAGATAACCTGCTTGATACCTTGTCAGGGCTCATGCAGGAGGCAACCAATGTTGCTCTCTCCCCCCCACCCCATCCTCCCTCTCTAAATATCAGTGAAAACATATCCTTGGGAGAAGATTTTTAAAAAATTTTAAAAATAAAGAAGTGAACTCTGGCTGTCTTTATGAGAGATAAATATGGTAGTCTAATGATCATCTTTTTTTCCTCCTGTAATCTATGTTTTATTTACAAACATGAAGATCTACTGTCAACTCTCTTACATTAATTATATTTATTAATTCATCTACTGAGAAACATGTTGAAAATTAATCCATGAGGAAATCACAAGTTGAGAGAAGTCTCAATTTATCAGATAATGAGTAGATTTACTTAAAGGAATTAGTATATTTTACTTAAAAATAGGAAGCTTTTCCACTTAAAATGGGAAAGACTGACTTTTATTCTTAATTTTGCCTAGTTTATAAATTACTTTGAATATTTGGACATCTGAGGTATCATAGTTTCTGGTAAAATAAATATTCAGTGTTTACTAAGGGGTTTCATCATTGTAAGATCATTTTGGATAAAAATTAAGTACTGTGCAGGCTGAGCTTTAAGACTACTTTAGGTTGTATCAAATTAGTAGAAAATATCGCTAAATAGTAACTCAGAAAATAAGGTAAAGAACATTTTTTTCTATAATATTAGTGTTTATTAAAGTACTTAAATTTGAAATATTTCATTGAATAAATGTCTTCTTAGTTTGTAATCTCATTAACAATGGATTACCTATTGTTTACCACAAGTAAGCACTCATTTCCAAACAATACATTTCTTGAAAAAGTATATTCCTAACACCACCAGATAATAACTCTATGATTATATTTGCCCCTTTTCTGCTTGAATCTCAGGTCTGATCACTATATATAATGAGAGAGAGATATATATGGCAAGAAAAATAAAATTCATTTAAATTAAGTTAAATAGGAATTATGAGTCATAGACTATTCCTGTATTTATCTTAGTAGATAGTATCACAAAGGTTTACAGAGACATAAGCAAGTACTCTTCTCCCAACAGAATAGAAAAGGTTCTGATATCTGACAGTCTTGCATATTTATAGTGCTTTGTTTGTGTGTATAATTTTTTTTGCTTTTATATATTCTAGTTGATGTATTTTTTCAGTGATATTTTATTTTGTTTATAATTTTTATTTTCCTGAGCTTAAGCTCTTTTACATATGTTGATATTATCGTTTGTGAAATGTTTATTCATGTCTCTTCCTATTTTCTACTCTTTTGTATTTTAATTACTTGTAGAAATGACTTCTATATTACAGATACAATTACTTTGTTGGTAAAATGCCTTGCAAATATTTTTTCCTTCTTCACAGCCTGCTTTTGACTCTCAAAATTTATAGTCTGACTGGTGATTTAGATGCCCCCAAACTCTTAATTTGAATATAGTCCAATATATTTTTTTAAATACTGCTTTTTATGTCCTAAGAAATCTTTGCTTAACTTTAAGTTATGAAGTTATATATTACCTCTAAGAGCTGTGCCTATGTATGCACATGTGTATATATTTATTTCCTTTTACATCTTGCATTTATATCTATAGTCAATTGCTATTTGTGTATATTTTGAAGGTAGGAGCAATATTTAAATATATTGATATACAAAAGACTCAGCACTACTTTTTGAGAAACATACTTTCACCTGTGCTGCAATGTTACTTTTTTATTAATAAAATGTCTATATATCTGAATTCTATTCAAATCCATAAGTTCACTTCTCTATCTTTGCACTAATACTATACCTATCAATTGCTTTATCCAATCAGCAGTATCCTAACCTCTAGTTCTTCTAGAGTGTCTTAGCTTTTCTTTGTCTTCAGAGTTTTCTTATTAAGTTTAGAAACAGCTTGTGAATTTTCACAAAATAAAGTGCTAGGATGTTGACGGGGATTGTATACCCTATAGAATACTTTTGAGATTTTAATCAAAACTAAACCTTTCAATGCAGAAACATTTCATTTATCTATATATATTTAAGTCCCTCTTAATTTTGTTACATACTTTTCATTGTGGTGGTCTTGACATTCTTTGTCAGATGTATTCCTAGATCTTGAATTTTTTTTTTGTAAATTATAAATGCATATAATTTTTAAATTTAATTTTATAAATGATTATTATTTGTATATACAAATACAATTAATTTTATATTGATCTTGTACCCAGATATTTTACTGACCACAGATTTTAGTAATTTATTTGTGGACTGTGGTGGATAGGTTGCTATTATTGACATATAATGAAGATTTATTCTTCTTTTTCTAAATCACGTTTATTTCTTTTGTTGTGAATGTTACTCTACTAGTTAGAATCCTTAGTAAAACACTGCATATCTTTGTCTGATTTCTAATTTTAGGTGAAAATCTGTTACTTCACAATTTTGTTTACTGAAGTGTTGTGTATGTGTTCATGTGGCACTATCAATATAAGGAACTCTTTCTATTTCTAGCTTCCTGAAGTTATTATTTTGAATGTTTATTGAACTTTATCAAGTGTTTTTATTTGAAACTGTAGAGGTAATTATATAATACCCTTTTTTTTATTGTG
Organism: Molossus molossus; assembly: GCF_014108415.1. Taxonomy (NCBI): domain Eukaryota; kingdom Metazoa; phylum Chordata; class Mammalia; order Chiroptera; family Molossidae; genus Molossus; species Molossus molossus. The sequence continues at coordinate 59,707,795 of NW_023425345.1, read as the reverse complement.
TTATATATGAATTTCATTGATTAATTTTTAAAAGTTAAATGAAATTTGAATTTTTGAAATAAATTTAATTTAGAAGGGCTGTATTATAACTTAAAAATATCATTATATTCAATTTATTATTATTTTCTGAGAGATTTTACAGTTAAGTTTATGAGCAAGAGCAAGACTGTTGTACAATGACACTTTATTTTAATATCATTATTGGGTTTTCATATTAAGGTTATTCTAGACACAAACCAGTTGTTATTATATGGAAGATACAGTGTAAGTAGTTTCCTCTTTTTTTAGAATTCAATGCAAAGTTATAAGGCCTTAAAATTTGCCTTTTGGTAAAGTCAAGAATTGTAAATTTGTATTTTATTTTTACTTTTTATTTATAAGACTAGCTTAGTCTTTTAGCCCAGTCTTTTATCTTATATCAATTTGGCAAGCTGTCTTCTCTAGGAATCTGTACATTTTATTTAATTTTTAATGTTTTATTGACCTAACAAAATTATTAATAATAATTACATTATTTAAAAACATTTCTGTTTTCAATTCTAATATTGTTCAATTATACATCAATATTTTTCCCAATCAGTTTAGCCGAGATTTTCTCAATTTTATTTTTTTCCAGAAATAAATTTGTTCTATTTATTCATTCCATTATAGGTTTTTACCCAATACTGTCTGCTCTTTAAGTTTCCAGTTTTTTTATGCCTAAGTTTTTTTTCTGTTTTTTGGTCTTATATTTATATATATTTTTTTAAATTTTAGTTTTAAAGCTATTAGATTTACAGAAGAATTTTGAAGATTACTGAGATTCCCTGTGTACTGTAATATCTATGAAATAACTTGCTGGGTATTTGAGTGGGCTGGCTCAACTGACCAAATAAAAAACTTATATTTTAACAAATTTGACTTTTCAAATAAATGACTGTGTGATACCACTCCAATGATCAAAATCCTTATTTCTTTCATCAGAGTCTGTGTTTTTTGTTTTCTATATACATATTTTGACTAATATATTGAATTAATATTTTATTTTATGGTGCTATTATAAATATTTTTTTAATTCCCAAATTTCAAATTTAAATTGTTCAATCCTGATCTATAGGAAAGCAACTGACACTTTATATTAATATTATGCCCTGAGACCTTGTATTTAATTACCAGAAATGATTTTATAGATTCCTGGGGATTTTCAAAATAGATAATAATGTCACTTCTGAACATAGACACTTCTTTTTTTCTTCCAAATCATTATTTCCTTTATTTTCACTTTGTATCTTATTGCACTATCTAGGGCTCCCAGCCCAATGTTGAATAGGAGTGATAAGAGGAAACACCCTTGTCCTATTCTTGATTTTAGGGGCAAAGTGTTCATTCTCTCCCCAGTAAAGTCTGATGATGGGAATGGGTTTCTTGTAGATGCACTTTATGAAGTAGGAATTCTCTCCTAATACTAGTTAGTTGACAGTTTTTGTCATGAATGCTTGTTGGCTTTTGCCAGATGCTTTTTATACATCAATTGTTATGATCATATGATTTATTTCTATAGCCTGCTGATGTGACAGATTACATTGTTTTTTAAATGTTGTACCAGCTTGACATAGCTGAAAAAAAATTTCACTTGTTCATGGTATATCATTCTTTTTATACATTAGGGGTTTCATTTACTAATATTTGTTGAGGATTTTGCCTTGGTATTTATGAAAAATAGTGGTCTGTGTTTGACATTATTGTATTTTGGCCTGGTAAAATGAGTTAGGAAGTATTTACTATAGTACTATTTTCTGGACGAGATTGTGAAGAATTCAAAAAAATTTTTCTTATATATGTAGTATAATTGACTAGCAAAACCATATGGGTTTTGTTGTTGTTCTTAATCCTTACTCGGGGATATGTTTCCATTGATTTTTGGATAGTGTGGAAAGGGGGAAGAGAGAGAGAGGGAGAAATTTTGATTCAAGAGAAACACATTGACTGGTTGCCTCCTGCACGACCCTGACTGGGGCCAGGGATTGAATTTACAACCCAAGTACATGCCCCTGACCAGGAAATGAACCTACAACCCTTTGGTCCATGGGCCAACACTCTAGCCACTGAGCAAAACCAGCCAGGGTATGTGTATGTATGTATGTGTGTATATATATATATATATATATATATTTTAAACTTACTAATTATTAAAAAATTACTTTAACAGATATAAGCCTCTTCAATTTATCTATTTCTCCTTGTATGGGTTTTGATAGTGTCTTTCAAAAAATTGGTCCATTTAGTTTAAGTTTTCAAATTTGTGGAAATATAATTGTTCATAATATTTTTTTAAATATATCTTTGAATATCTATAGAGTTAGTAGTGAAGATATCTCATTCGTTTTTGATATTGGCTATTTGTATCTTCTCTTATTTCCTTAGTTTTTCTGCTTGGAGGTTTATTAATAATTTTTATATTTTCACAGAACTTGTTTTTTATTTTTATTTTTCTCTATGTTTTCCTATTTTTAATTTTATTGATTATGGCACAAATTTTTCATCTTTTTCTTCTTCTTTCTTCAGGTTTAAATTATTCTTTCTTTAGTTTCCCAAATAGGTTATTGATTTTATATCTTTCATATATATAAATATATATTTAATGGTCTTTATTTTTCTATATGCATGGCTTTCTCTAAATTTCTTAAATTTTTATAACTTATATTTCACTTTCACTTGGTTGAAAATATTTTTTAATTTTTCTTTCTACTTTGACATGTGATATTTAGAAGTATATTCTTCTATCTCCAAAAATAAGATTATCCTGCTATTTTTGTTTGTTTTTTCCTACTTTAATGCCATTTGAATCTAAGAACATTCTTCATATTATTTATTTTCTTTAAGTTTGATAAGGTATATTTTCAGCCTAGACTATGGTCTACCTGGGTGAATGTTTCATTGAGCTTGAGAAGAATGTGCTTCCTATTATTGCTGAATGGAATTTTTTATAAATATCAGTTAGATGAAGTTGATTGATAGAGTTGGTCAGTTAAACTATGCCCTTATCAATGTTCTGCCTGGCGGATCTGTCAATTACTGATAGAGGTATGTTGAAGCGCTGAACTGTAACAGTGGATTTGTCTACTTCTTGAAATTCTTTCACTTTTTAATACCACATGCTGATGTTCTGTTGGTAAGTACGTACAGACATGTTTAGGATTGTATGTCTATTGTATGTCTATTGATATGTCTATTGATACTTATCATCAGGAAATTCCACTTAATCATGATAATCTTCCTATTTTAGTTTGATTTGTCTAAAATTAATATGATTAATCTCATTTATTTGTGGAATATAATGAACATAACAGTCTGAGGAATAGGGTAGTCCCAGAGACCAGAAAGTGGGGTATAGACTGACAATCCCCAGAAGAGGGTGTGGTGGGGGGAGATAAACCATAGAACTTATATGCATGTATGCATGAACAATGGACATGGACAACAAAGCTGGGGACAGGGCAGGGAGGGAGGGGAAGGGGGAATCACTGGGGGGAAAAGGAGAAACATCTGCAACAAAAATAAATTAATTAATAATAAAAAATAAAATAAAATTAATATGGTTATACCAACTTTCTTCTGCTTAATGTTATAATGGTATATCTTTCTCATCTTTTACTTTTAGACCATGAGATACTTCTAGATGAGGTAAAATTGTTTAATCTATGAAATGTCTGTCTTTTAATAAGCCATTAAAGTGATAATTAATATACATGGGTTAATAATTACAATATTTATAACTGCTTTCTGTCATTTCATTCATTTTTCCCCCAATAGTTTTCTGCCTTTTATAATTTTTTTCAAACATAATTGGTACCCTGGAATTTGCAATACATATTTTTAGCTAATCTATGCTCATGTTCAAAGAACACTGTACAGCTGCATCAGCTGTGCTAAGTTACCATATAATAGAGTTTGCCAAATTTCTCCCATTAGTCCTTTGTAACATTGCTTGTGTTCATTTTATTTACATTTGCTATAATGCCAGAATACACTGTTACTATTTTTAGTTTAAACAATAATATTTGGAGTAACTAAGAACAGTAAAAATTAAATATTTCATTTTACCTTGATTTATTTCTTTCCTGAAGCTCTTCCCTTCTTTACGTAAATCCTAGTTTCTTACCAATATAACTTTCCTTCTCCTTGAATAATTTATTTTAACATTTCTTCCACGATAGGCCTATTATTCTGAATTCCCTCAGTTTTTTGTTTCTCTTAGAAAGCTTTTTCCCCTTCACTTTTTTTTTTTTTTTTTATCCTTACCCAAGGACATTTTTTGATATTTTGTTCAGATAGAGTTGCCACCTGCATGACCCAACCAGGGCTGGGACAAACTGAAACTGAGGCATGTGCCCTTAGCAGGAACTGAACCCCGGGTCTCCCTGGACTGCAGGCTGACGCTCTAACCACTGAACCTAACCGGCCAGGGCTCTCCTTCACTTTAGAAGGATAATGTTGCTGGATATAAAATTGTTTATTGGTGGGTATTTTTTCTTTCAACACTTTAAATGTTTCACTCTACTTGCTTCTTACTTGCATATTTTTTCAAAACAAGTCCCAGTAGAATTCTTAACTGGAATTTCAGAATATCATCTTATACGGAACTGGCCTTTTGTAGATGTAATTAAGGTAAGGATCAAGATGAGATCATACTGAGTTAGGGTGATTCCTAATGCAATTGTATGAAAGAAAGAAAAAGACACATAGGGATATGCAGAGAATACGAGCATATGAAGATTTAGGCAAAAATTGAATAGATGTGTCTACAAGCTGAGAGACACCAAGGGATTTTGACAAACACCAGAACCTAGGAGAGAGGCATGAGACAGCTTCTTTCTCAACATCTCCAAATTGTAACCAACCCTCCTGAACCTTAATTTCAGACATGTGAACTCTTGAACTGTGAGAATAGATATCTGTTTTAAACAGTCATGGTTTTGGCAATTTTTTTATAGCAGCCTGAGGAACCTAACATACTTCTTAAAATATTTTTATTTGTATGACAATCTTTTTTATTTCTAATATTTCCTTTTGATGTTTCATTAGAGTTTCTGTCTCTTTCATTAAAATATCTGTCAGTTCTTGATTATTGTCTTTTTTCATTAAAGCTCCTAGCCTATTAGCTTTGGTATGTAAAATTCCCTGTCTGATAATTTCAACATTTGTGTCATCTGTATCTGTTTCTGAAGCTTGCTTTGTCTTTTCAGGTTCTTTTGTTTGTTCGTTTGACTTTGTTTTTCTTGTCTTTTAGACGTCCCTGTAGGTTCTTTTGTCATCATTGTTGAAAGGGTGTAATATGTACTGGGTAACAAGAACTGAGGTAAATATCTTTAAATGTGAGGATTTATGTTAACCTGACTAGGAGTTGGGCTATGTTTAGTGTTTGTTTAAATGTAAGAACAATAGGTTTAAAATCTCCTAAGATAATTTTTTTTATTTTTATTTTACTTTTCTGTTGGCATTTTGGTCTTCTCTGTCTTCTTTCTCAGAGGGTGTCTTGCAGCTCTAGCAGCTCTTATCCATTTTTGTTACTGGGGACCTATTATAGTGGTGATAAACTGTGCGGGAAGGAAAGCCTTTAATCTTCTGAGTAAACGTTAGTCTTTTGGTGAATGTGTGTCCCTGGGTTGTGACTTTCAGTGTTTTATACCTCCCCTCCCCCAAACTTAGATGAAATAGAAAATCTAGAGAGTTCAGGAATGGGAGGAATTCTCCTCCTCCAGATGGGAGTTTAACCCTGAATAGTAGGCTAGCTTGTGGAGATACTCAGGCATATTTCACAACCATTACACTTTCCCTTTTCCTGCCAGTACCAGGATCTTTGTGTACTGTTCACCATGAAAACATGGTAGGGTTCCCGAGAATTTCACCCCACCCACCAAAAAAATTAAGGCCTCCAGGAGTTCTCAATTTCATGCAAGTACATAGTCAGCCTCCAGCAATTTGCCCAATTACCATTTAACTCCTGACTGAGTTATGGTTCCAGTGGCTTTTGTTAATGGTAAGCAATCTCTATCTAAGCTATAACTCTTTTGTTTTTTAATTAATTTTGTTGGGTGACCTTGGTTAATAGGATCATATAGGTTCAGACACTTCTCTTTCTTTCTATTTTTTTTTAATCCTCAGCTGAGGACATTTTTGCATTTACCTTTAGATAGAGGGGGAGGGAGAGAGAGAAACAGCCACATGAGAGAGACACATGGACTGGCTGCCACCCACACAACCCCAACTGGGCTGGGGACAAACTGCAACCGAGGTACATGGCCTTAGCGGGAACCAAACCGGGTCAGGCTGACACTCTAACTGCTAAGCTAAACCGGCCAGGACGGTTCAGACCATTTTCTAATGATTGCTCTGCATCTTTAAATTGCTCACATTTTAGATATTTTAGGATAGGGCTTGCCAGTGACCTCTGTAATATGATAGGTCCAATAAAAGGAATTGATTATCATTATTTCAGCTTTTTCGTGTAAAGAGGGGACGGGGTGATTTCCAAGCTGTCTATATGTCTGATCTGAACTGAAGTTGGCTTTTAATTTTTCACTGACTTGTTAAATCTATAATGCCTTTCCAATAATTAGTTTTTAAAGTTTTTGTGAACTTTGCCTCTTTGTTCTCAGCATTTCTGTTTCTCGTAACCATTACAGGAACCTTTTCTAGTTTTAATTGCAAGGATTATAGTTTTTAGTTTCTAGAACCTGTTTTCTAATTTTCATTTGTTTAAATATTTTTATTTCACTTTAATTTAATCTTTCATAACTTTAAGTAGTTCAACCATGCTTATTTTTTTATCTAATACACTTATTATCTGACATTTAAAAAATTTAATTCTGAATACTGACAAATCATTTTTGTTTGTTTTTTAATTTTTGAATGTAAACAGATTTATCTGTGTTTTTTTCTGTAAGAATCATAGGAGGTTTTGTTGAGATTGTTCTTGTAAAAATATATTTGGTTTTCTAGTCTCTGTCTTTCCTATTTGGAACTACATTCATTCATTTATTCATTAATATTTACTGAGCATCTGTCATGTGGCAGGGATGTTTTATGTTGTGGGGATATATCAATAACCACAACATCAAAAAAACTTGTCATTATGGAGCTTCCCTTTCAATGGATAATATACACTGAATTATTTCTTTTGCTTGGGATTTTCCTCTATAATACCAATGGTACACATGAACTCTTCAAAACCATATAAAGAAAGATTATATCTTAACCTTTTTTTAATCTCCGTCTTGATAATTGAATGGATCTTATGGTCCACCCATTTATCTATGATAGAGACCTTTGAACAAGTTAATGTTAAGGCAAATGCAAATTTCAAATTCCAACTTGAAACCTTTTTTTGGTTTCAAAGTTTTGTCTTTATTCTCAAAGCAACTTTTAAAAGCCAAGGCTCTTTTTTAAAATGTCCTAACAGCAGCTTTGGCAATACTTTTTCATTTGGTTTTTTGGCTCCCTTTTTGCTATAAGGTCATATTTTACTCAGACTTTTGAGGCAGCTTAGATTTGAAAATTATATATTAGGGAAGCAAGATATTTATTTATATATGTCTCTTTTCTATACTTGTGTTTTTTGCTCATTGAGCAATTCAATTATTTTTCTTCTGAAGAATAGTATAAAGTTTTCATTATGTAAATGATTCTATGTGTTCTAAACATAAGGGAATCAGAATATTGGTGAGAGGACTATTGCGTTACCTGATTTCTGCTTCTTTGAGTATAACCTGATCTATAAATTAAAAAATAGTGATGCTCTATAATGCAATTTGTAAGTATGTGATTTCTCAATTTATTTTATTTGATATTCTCCATTCACAAACTACTTATTTCTAATTAAATTTACTTTTGATAATAATAATTTATTCTATTAATCAATGTTTAAAATTATATTTAAGTTTTCTTTGAAACTCTTTCAACATAGTTCTATAATAAATACTAAGTTAACATGCATAATACTATATTTAGAAAATAATGTAATTTAAAAATATATATAATTTCAATTATTTTTCTTGTAAAGCAATTAGAACATAGCATGTGCCTTTGCTTACAAAGCAAAAATTAAAAGGAAATTTGTGGTCTAAAGAAAATGATACTTTACATGGTTTCTTATTTTATGCTGAACAAGTACATATAATGTATTTATTTGCTTATAATTATCTGATTTACCAGTTGCATAAAGAATGCATGTATCTATACATTAAAAAATATTTTTTTCTTTATTGATTTTTTTTAGAGAGGAAGGGAGAGGGAGAGAGAGATAGAAACATCGATGAGAGAGAACATTGATTGGCTGCCTCCTGCATACCCCCCTACTTGGGATTGGGCCCAAAACCTGGGCATGCGCCCTAACTGGGAATCGAACCAGCAGTCTCTTGGTACATGGGTTGACGCTCAACTACTGAGTCACACAGCCAGGCTGCATCTCTGCATTTTTAATATAGCTGCATTAAAACTTATCAGAGGTAATTTACTATTTGTATAAAAATTTTTTCATCCTAATTAGAACTAAAATTTGATCAATATTGTATTATATAAATGACTATCATTCACATGCATTTGCAGTGGAAGGTGTAAGCAAAAATCTCTAAGAAAACCCTAGGCAAAATTTTTCACTTTCATATATATATATATATATATATATATATATATATGTATATATATATATATATATACACACACACAAATATGTTTGATTTTGAAATGATAGGTCTGCTCACCAGAAGAGAGAATATAAGACTTTCCTTTATATTTCAGTGCTTCAGCTTGAACAAATATCATGTACCACTTTAAACATGACTACAAAGTGTTTTATAAGCTTCTCTATAGACTTTGCAAGTTATTGAGGTTAATGGTCAATGCAATTGCCATCTCTTATGTAATAAACTACTTTTTTTTTGTCTGTGAGTTCTCTAAGCAGTAGCACAAGCATAAAGGGTGTATTCAGCATACATGAAATATAACCCTATTAGAGTAGCCAACTAAATTACAGAATCTCTGAAGCAGAAAAGCTGCCAACTCTGTAAAATGATGGTCTTTCTATTCTTGAATGAAATGAAATGATAAGGCTGCTGATTTCATAAAGGAATTTGAACTAAAAATTCAGAGTCATACAAAATGAACCTAATAAAATTGGAATGGTGGTACACATAATCTATTTGATGATTGCATTGAAGGGAGAAAAGAGGCTGATAAAAATGGCTATGAATACTCTGGCTCATTTTGAAAATGAGTAAACGATAAGAAAAACAGCAGTAGAGATAAACTACTTCATCTCAAGGATTACTATCTCAAACAACCTGTTAAAATATGGTATTGTCACTGCATTTATCATAGTCAAAGACTTGGCTATTAAAGATGTTAATGTCTTTGGACACTGGAAATAGGACTTTTACCTAGAGACCTAAAAATATGATACTAAGTCATATCACCACTCATATAGTTAATAATGGTGATTTATATCACTCTGAATTTTATTTTATGTTGTGGCAGTCATCTATATTGTAGTGAGAGCCTCTACAACATTTATATATTTGTTGTTCTGCAGTACTTACTATTTAATCCTTATTAGTCTCTTCATTTTATTCATTTTTAGTAACTAAGGCATTCAATGGATGAAATAAAGCCAAGGAGAGCATGCTGCTTTTAACTGTCTTCTTTCTACTGATATAGTTTCTTTAGATTTAAACTTGCAAAAGACCAAAAGACAGCGGTCTAATTTATTCTTCATTAATGTGGAAACAATACAAGAGAAGTTTCTTTTCATATTGTATAAGGACATATTACTGAAATATATTTATAGAATGGTCAAAGATATAAAGTTTGTAATGTGATTTGTAACCTACTCCTGCCTCCATATAAAAATTCATATTTTTTTTTTTAAATTTTGTTCTTTATTGATTTTTTAAAGAGAGACAAAGGGAAAGGGAGAGAGATAGAAACATCGATGAGAGAGAACATTGATTGGCTACCTCCTACATGCCCTCCCCTGGGGATCGGACCCGCAACCTGGGCATGTGCCCTGACCGGGAATCGAACTGGCGATCTCTTGGTGCATGGGTTGACGCTCAACCACTGAGCCACACTGGTCGGGCAAAATTCATATTTCTTACAAATTTATGGTTAGGAGATGCATGGCTAGGGAAATTGTGAAAATCTTTAGAAAAATATCTAAACACAATTTTTTCTTTAGAGCTTACCAAGTAAGTTAACCAACGTGATCTAATTTTCATTAAAGTAGTGTATATGCTAAGTACCTAATATGTGCCTTTATTTGGTAAAGACATATAAAGACAAATATATCATAAGTCCTTAATCCTCAAGGAAATAATATTAAGATACAGACATTGTCATTTATTGATTGCTGGGAAATGTAAAATAGCCACATCTCAGAACACTCAGCAAAATATATGTTAACATCCTTCTTTTACAGAGCAGATAATATAAATATGTGTATACTAAACAACTACAAATCAATACAATATATGTTAGAATAATGTATTTCAAGTGTTATCTAAGAAAAAAGGGAGAGTTGATTCCTTGTTTAGCATAGAATATAACCAAGGCATTCAAGTGTGTGCATTCAGGTATAGTCTTTCAGATTAGCTAACCAAAAAGACAAGTGGAAGTGTTGACAGAAAGGAGAGGTCCTCCTCTCCCCAAGTTGCTTATGGGAGTGGACTTCTTGTGATTTCCCAAGAAAAAGAATTTTCTAAGACTTGCACAGGAGGAGGAGATGAGGCACAAAGCTTTATTTCCATAGATTTAATCCTTGAGTTTCTAAAGTCCCATTTTCCTTTGTTCTGCTATAAAAGAAGTGTGTCTGGGGTATCAGTAGAGCTATCATAAGAGTCAGCGTCTAGAGTTTCCTTTCCAGGTCTGCACAGTCCAATCAAGCATCAGGCTAGCTTAATTTGTATCTCCCCACTGTAGTCCATCAGCCATTGCATGTGGGGTCTGTAGGGCCACATGGCTATGGAGGGAACACGGGTGAATGCAAAGAATTGAAGAGTGAGCCAAGAGCACAAGAGAGTCCAGAGCAACAATAAAGAGAGTTCCTTTGTTTAGAGTTTATATATTCGAAAATTTTAATGTGCTTGCAGTGGCCACTCCCATTCTGGCCAACCATCTCTTTCCCCAGTTTTGACCGTCAAGCACCTTCCCTAGTCACCCCAACTTTTCTGCACATGCAACTATGTTCCCTTTGTTGGATCCCTTCCCCCAGCGTTTTATAGGGAATAGGCCCAGGGTTCCCTGGGGAGTGCAAAGCCATGGCTTCCTGGTAAAGCTGCCTAAATGACAAGCCTATAATGTCTGCCTTTCCCTTTGCTCCTTTACTATTATTAGTAACTAGCTAATTACAAAGATATCAGAAGATAGGATATTACTAACTCATTGCTGCTGGGTAATGATTATTATAAATACAGTGGTATAAAAAAATATTTAATATGTCACAATTTCTGCGGATCAGAAATTTGAGTATGGCGTAACTAGGTCTTCTGCTTGAGAATTCATGAAGCTATAATTAAGGTGCGGCCAAGGTGGCAATCTCATCTGCTGCTTTGATGGGAAACAACTAAGGGCGAACACTCGGGTTCCTGGTAAAATTCAGTTCCTTGTGATTTTAATATTGAGGTCTTCAATTTCTTGACGACTGCTGACAGAGACGTTTGTCAGTTCCTATTAGTTGCCAACAGTTCCTTACAATGTAGGGAGCCTTAACATATCCTTCAAAACTAACAAAGAAAAGAGACTTCATCAAGGTATGCATTATGATCTTATGTAATATCACCACACAGTCACATGCTCATAATCACATACATTCTGTCATCTTCGCCATATTCTGTTGGTCAGAAGCAATACATAGGTCTTGTCACATTCAAGGGTAGGGATCATACAAAGCCATGAATGCCAGGAGGAAGGGTCATGGAAGCCACCTTATAAGTTAGTCTGCCACAGACAGCATTAAAAGAATAAGATAACCTCTGAGTGAAGTACATAGAACAAACAGATAAGTAAAGAAAAATGTGGGAAGAAATGAGGTTCAAATTTACCTTAGAAGAATTTAGTTAATTATGTTCCTGGTAATGCTGAATCATGCTTGCCTCAAAACATAAAACTCTAGCCTGGCCGGTGTGGCTCAGTGGTTGAGCATAGAGCCATGCACCAAGAGGTCACTGGTTCAATTCCTGGTCGGGGCACATGCCCAGGTTGTGGACCCAAACCCCAGTGGAGGGCATGTAGGAGGTGGCCAGTCGATGTCTCTCTCATCAATGTTTTTATCTCTCTCTCCCTCTCCCTTCTTCTCTCTCTAAAAATCAATAAAGAAAAAATTTTAAAATATATATATAAAACTCTAGGCATACTCCAAGGATTGACATATAATAATAATAATAATAATAATAATGGCAGTTATCACTTTGCTAACATCATATTTCACAAACTGTTGAAATTATATACATGGTTTATAAATTTAACTAATAAAAGTGCAGTTAATGGTTGTTAATTTTAAATTCAAATAAATAAATTTAAAAATATGTGTATGTGTATATTTGTATTACATATATAATATATTAATGTGTTCTATTTTTTTTTAGTATAACTATGTTCAAATATTTGGGATGTACTACTAAAATATTATTCATTATTTATTTGAAATTCATATTTAACAGCCATTAGAAACCCTAGTAATATATGTAATATCTTATTGACCAAAAAAAATTAGGTAAATACTACTAATGTCATTATGATTCTCAACATAATCCTAAAGATAATTTAACTGAAACTTAAAATGTTTAAGTCCTTGTCCAAAGTGCAGATTTTTTTAAGTGGTAAGACTGGTATTCAACTACCATTTTGACACAGTTAAAATAAGCTGATCTTTAACCTTTATAATTTACTGCCTTTCAGCTTAAAAATAATATTGCTTAATATGTATTTCAATCAATAACTTAACATTTACTCAGTGAGTTAGAAAACTAAAAGCAATATCTTAAGGGAAAGAACTAGAAACTAATTATACGTACCAGACACACTGTGGACAAATGGCAGTGATTTAATTTGGGAGATGGAAAGACTATGCAAGGACATTCCTGTGGCCTTTTAGCAGTGCAGCCCTGAGAAACAGAAATGTAATGAGATGAAGGATGCTGGTGGGGTCCTGCTGTGCTGAAGCTATTACCATATGTAAAATTCTTTATAATCCTTGGCTTACTTTATTGCTAGGTCCTGTTTCCTAAATCCATCAAATCTGTGCTGAATTCAGTTTTAGCAAAGGTCTCTTTTCAACTCGATTTTTATTCTCCTATTGGGCATTGCTTTAATATTTGTTATAATCTAGTAAATTCTCTCCCTGAAGGAGAATGGAAGCTGGTATAAACATCCAAAATAAACATGAGTCATTTCTCCCGAGAAGACGTTGTATTCTGTGTGTCTAGTAACCTTATAAACACCTTATTTGGTTTGGAGGCCTGACATATATATTACAAAGTAAGGTGTTTCTGAATTTAATTCTTCAAAGTCATTAGGATGGAAGGCATTTTTTTTTTTTAATGTTCAAAAAACATCCACAGTGCAATAGTCATATAAGAGGAAAGCATTTGGGAATGAGAGGAGGTTAGAGTTAATGGTTGAATATTGCATCAGGCTTTTTCAGTCATTAAAATTACAGAAGATCACATAAGCTCTTACTAACTGTACTGTAGTTGTTAAAACAATACACTACTATATTGTCCCTAATCTATCTGTCTTTTCCCATCCTACTCTAACTCCCTGTCCTTTCATTTCTTGTTTATCTATGCACATTCTCTTTAAAAATATATATATTGATTAATTTCAGAGAGAGACTGATTTGTTGTACCAGTAATCCTAAGAAAATAGGATTTTTACAGGTGCTTATTAGGAAAAATTAGTTTATAGGTGATGCTTTGGGGAAAAATAGCTTCTAAATTTCTGTGGCTAAATATTTCCTACTGATTATATATTCTCAAAACAAGTTGGCAGGAAGTTCTACTCTCTATACTTATATATGGTCTCAGGCAAGAATAGGTTGCATCTGGGAAAAGGCAAGTACAGTATCATATGTTCATGCTTTGGTTCTGAAGCCCCTGCCCAAGAGCGACACAAGTCACTTTTGCTCTGTTAGGTTTGCCTACAATTGTATGGGGACAAGAAAGTGCAGTTCTACTTTTGGCCTAGAAAGACAACCGGAAATATTTGTTGGAAAGCAATAATGATGATTGTTCAAAATTATAAACCAAGTAAATTTAAAGGATTTGTTAGGGGGGGAAAAGTCACCTTATTGAATGTTTATATGAGAGACACAAAAAGCAGACAGATTAATATTTACACCTGGCTATTAAGAAAGACACCTGGTTGGGCAGGCATGAAATTGGTAGTATTGTAGATACATCTTGTGTATGTATTCATAATTTTATCAAATATAGCTCCTTGAGAAAGACAAAATAAGTGGCTCTTTTGATACATCAGTAATGTGTACTTTCTCTTCCACTAACTAGAATAAATTTATAAGAAGATCTTCAGTCAGGTTATTTAAAAAAGAAGAAAAAGCAAGCAACTTTCTGAGCTACTTTCACGCTTCCTCATTTCACTTAGAGTACTCACACCCAAGGTTGTTATCATCTAAAGGTTTATAGGAAATGCGTGTGAATTCTCACTTTATATATGATTTTCAATTTGCATTTAAAAAATCAAAATGTTTATAGATGCCTGAATGTTTTCTTTATGACGAATCTAAGCTGAAATATGTGAAATACATGTCAAATCTCAACCATCAATAAAATGTACACATTTTTCATAAATCTTTTTTATATGACTTGTTTCAAGCACACAAAAATATGGTAAGCTGACATTCAGGCATAGTTTTAAGGGATGAATGTATGTGAGTTTAAGTGTGGATATTACAGAAGATCATAGAATTTAATGCTTTTATAGTTCATCTCTCTTTTCATACTTATCCACCATGTATGAATGAAATAAGTTATTAGAAAAAATTAACTTAATGATCTCACCTACAATATGTCAGCCCAATTCTTATTAACAATTGTTCATTGAATCCATACATCTTACAAGGCACCTTAACTAGGCATCTAGAAAATATAGTCATAATATACATATTTTTATTTTTGCCTTAAATGTGTTTTTACTTATTTTTTCTACCTGCATGTTTACATGGCCACTCTTTAGGGGTGCTGCGTGTCTTGTTTATGGTGTAGAGGCAGCAGGGAGAACACACGATGGACCTTTGTTCTCTGAGGTTGTCTCCAACAGTACTCTGTTGTGATTTTCTTGGGGGTTGAGAGGAATAAATCATTTTTCTGGGTCTCAAAGTGAGGAGGGAGGGAATGTAGCGTGCAGGGAGAGCAATCTCTCTGGGGCATCAAAGAGGAGAAGAAAGCAGATTGTGGGCTTGTTTTAACAACAGGTGATGGAGGTAATAACTACGGATGGGATTTTTTAGTTGACCTTAATTCTGAGAAGCCTCAAGAGGCCACTGAAATTGTATATAGTTCACTTTTTCATTTCTCTGGAATCTTGTTCTATAACCTATAGTTTTGACCTGTCACATAAAAGCATGTTTAAAAGGAAGAAAAATAAAAATAAAAAGGTTGTGTCAGCACTTTTGGGCTCCCCTCTGTGGAACAGAAGTAAAAAAAAGGTAGAAAATAATCTCTGTTTATGTAAACAAGAAGCATTTTAATCAATATAAGAAAATAAATTGTGTTTGATTAAAAGAGGCAGAATCTCAACTTGATTTTTTTTCACATGTTATTGATTGGTTAAAAAAATTGTTTTCGTGAACTCTAAACCTAACTTTGTAACTATAGGACAAGAAGATAATACAAAAATAAAAATAATTTCTTTCATTAATAAAGTCCATATACTCTAACAGACATCTCCTTATAACCACACAGTATGTGGTAAAATTAAAAACAAGATTTTTACGAACCTCTTATTACATCTATATCGAATATTAAAAGTTGCATAGAAAGTCAAAATTACCAAGTATTCAAAACATTCGATAATAAAGATATAAATTGCTCCATGAAGTAAAAATCCTGACCAACTGAAGTTCTGACTGAGGGCAAATGAATAACAGAAGAAGGAAAAAGTAAACATAAACTATGACTTTGTGACATATTATAGCAATGAGAGCTTCAGCTGACTGGAGTTTTATTGCTTGTTCAACATTTAGTTGTATATAGTGGCTGTCCTTGGACTTCATCTTCGCCATCGTCTTCTCTGACCTTCTGCTCCCTCTTCTCCCTTTATTCTTCTATTTACCCTTCCCTTCTTCTCTCATTATTCTATGTAAGTATTGTTGTTGGTGTTTAATTTTATAATGTAGTCCTTTCGTTACTAAAAGTGGACTGTTAATATTTTTAAAAATATGTTTTTATTGACTTTTTTTGAGAGAGAGAGAGAGAGAGAGAGAAACATTGATGTGAGAGAGAAACAGCTATCGGCTGCCTCCTGCAACCCCCCATTGGGGATTTAGCTCGTAACCCAGGCATGTGCCCTGACTGAGAATTGAACTGGGACCTGTCAGTGCAAAGAATGATGCTCAATCCACTGAGTCACACTGGCCATGTGACTTACTATATTTAAGGAGCAGTTATCATCATGTAGAGATGGCTACCAGGCATGTCACCCAGACACAGATAGGATAAATGTTTGGACTTTGAAAGAGGATGACGACACTTTGTATAAAAGGTTGTTACATCTGGTTAGGAGAAAACATTTTTGTTTTGTTTTGTTTTGAAGGTCAAATATAACAGAAGGGAGTGTATAGCCATCAAAGGAGGGGGTGGGGGCTATGCTGGCTTTTAAGCTGCTGTCTCACAGTGTCAAACCCACTCTTTACTTTGTGATAGGGATTGGGACTCAGCAAGTTCTGTGTCTTCTTTGCCAACTGGATCCCAGGTAGATTCTATTGATGGAGGGCATTCAAGGGAGACAGAAAGGCTGGAATATGGAAATTTCACCTTTGTGTACTATTACCTATTCCTGGCTGGGTCACTACTAGCAATGATACAGTTGGTTTCAGTTTTCAGTGTTTTGTTTTTTTCCCTACATTTTAGAACCTGCCTTGTTATGTACCTTAAGGGACAGCATCATCAGCCACCCAATTATCTCTCCTCTTTCTTGACTGTAACCAATTCAAGGGCAGATACCATGACTTTTTATCTGTGTTAATCTATAGATTTTGTTAAATCATCAAACAGCAGAACCTCTGATTCAAAGTAAGAACAAAGTAACTATTAGTTAAGTAAAATTAAAATGAAAAAAGTTATTAGCTAAATAATGGCTTTGGATATTTTCTTGCACAGAATTACATTCATTTGTTAAACAGATATTCATGCAGTGCTTTGTCACTTCAGACTTTGTTGCTTCTTGCCGTTTGACATACTTTGTAAATTTGTGTTGAAAATTAGACATAATATATTGGGTAAAAGGAAATGGTAAGTGGATTTTTAATGTGAGGATTTATGTTTATCGAAGAGTTAGGATGCACCCAATGTTTGTTGTAGTTATAGGTATCATGGACTTCAAATTTTTCTAGTATTCTTATGCTGGTCTCCTGTCTTGGCTTTGGGGTTTTGCTTTGTCCAGCCTCCTAGAGAGGGCCTGTCTTCCTTTCCTATAGCATTCCCAGCCTGTTTTCTTGAACCTCTTTCCTTTGTTGTCTATGGATTTTCCCCCTTTCATAGAATCAAGGAGGCTGTAGCAGGGTAGCCTGGGATGGAGTTCCCTTACCTTAGTTGGGATAAGGTTTCAGTATTGGCCACTGATGACGTCCTTCCACAGGAAGATAGACCATTATTAGAGAGAAGGACCTGGAATGATTTTATAGAGGCTGTTCTCCTCTCTCTACGTACGCCCAAGGCCACAAGGAGGATAATTCTTGACTCTTTACCATGAAACCTAGGAAGAAAAGTTAATGAAAATGTGAGGTCCCACTATGAGTTTTGTCCCAGGATTTTCTCAGTTGCACACTAGTCTGCACTCATGCTCCAAAGATGAATTAAAATTACTCATTAAGTTATTTTCTACTCTTCTTCCCAGCTTAGAGTGCCCAGCAGCTTCTGTTTGAGGTTAAGCCAATCGGTTTCTTCAGATTTTATGGTTGCTATTTGCCACCATGAAAAAAAATTTTAAAAATCATTGATTTTTGTTTGTTCGTTTGTGTGTCTGTCTAGTTTTTTCTTGTTATAAGGACAAGAGTGGTAACTTCCAAACTCTTTATATATCAGAGTTGAAGTGACTACCACCTTCTGTAAATGGGGAATTTATATTCTTTTAGAAAGTATTGAGTATTAAATTTGAGAACAAAAATAACTTGGTTTCATAAACTGTTGAATGTCATAAAATTGTTTATTTAACTTAAAACTGTTTTTAACAATTGGTCACCGTTTCTTTTTTCCCTCACACTCAAAATGAGTGAATAAGTACTTAATGCTTTTGTTTCTTCCTAACATAAGAGATGACTGTTTTTATTAACCTTTTTAGTGAATAATTTTTCAGTATAGTTGTCCCTTGGCATCCATAGGGCACTGGTTCCAGGAACCCCTATGGATACTAACACCTGCAGATGTTCATGTCTCTTATTTAAAATGGCATTGTATTTGCATATAACCTATGCACACCCTGCTATATACTTTAAAACATCTCTAGATTAGTTATAATACCTAATACAATATATATGCTATGTGAATAGTTGTTATACTGTATTATTTAGGAAATAATGACAAGAAAAAATATCTATACATGTTCAGTACAGACACAATTATCATAGGCCTAACTACATTGTACATTTCAGCAACAATGTAACTTTGTAAAAAAATATTTTTTATACACAATTAAAGTAGATCAGGAACTTGCAGATATAGAGAGCCCACTATATAAATTTTTATCTTATCTTTAAATATCTATCAGAAACCGTGACCATTGTTTGTTCACTTTATAAATACCTGTATTGAAACAACTAAAAGCAATTCTTTTAAATCATAAAAATCAATAAGCCTTTTAATATAACTCTTTCCAATGTCACTTCCCCAATCTGGAGTTTTAGATGCTTTTAAGATTCTTCTGACTGAAAGTGTTTCTTTCATTCACACACTGTTTCCTTCTGTTACTGGAGGGGATGATTGACCCAGATCATCTTCTCAGCGTTTCTTCTCATTTGGTTGGCAGGATGCCTGCTCTTTTCCTAGAACTCTGCAAACATTGATCAACTTTATATAAATACACTACATTTACATTGTCTGCAGTGAGTTTGAACGTAAAATTGTGAACTGGGTGATAAAAACAATAAGACCATCATTCGTGCTCTTTTTCATGGTAAAGTAGAGAGGTAAGAGAATCTGGATCCAGAAAACTGTCTGTGTACCTTGGACAAACAGTACAGCTCTCTGAGACTCTAATGCCAAAAGAAGTGTTCAGCTTGGGATTTCTCTCTGGTTATTTCGTATACAGAGGTTGAGAATGAACCCTTTGCCAGGCACTATTCTAGGTACTATGAGTACTGTGGTGAAGAAAAAAGGCAAGGTTCCTGCACTCATGGGTAGTCATTCAAGGGGGAGGAGGTTAACAATAAATAAGATAAAAGAAATAAAAATAGGAAAATATGAAGTGGTGGTGAGTGTCCTAAAAAGAATTAAAGCAGGTGATTTGATAGAGTTGTTGGACGCTACTTTAGAACAGGTGATCAGGGAAGGCCTAATGTCTAAATGACCAAGAGTCAACCAGTTAAAGAAAGAAGAAATATCTAGCAAGCTCCAAAGGAGAGAATAAAATTGGCATAATTAAGACTTCCCTGGAGAAAACTAGTTTTGCAAAAGGGTAGTGAGCAAGAAAGAAACATTATACATTGAAAAATAGAGAAGCCTGGGGTCTGAGTATGTAAAAATCTGTACACTAGGTAGGGAGTTTATATTTTACTGCAGGTATGAGTGAAAGCCATCGACAAATTATTCTTTCAATTCCGTGGTATAAAACTGCTTCTTTTATTCTTTAAAATATGCAGGTTAAAATATACTTACGTGATAAAGCTACAAAGCTAAACTATACCTGTGAAATGATTTCCAATATAAAAATAACTTTAAGTCTATTATCTTATTTTTGAGTAATTGATTTGAAAGTATTTTAAAGTCTGTAAAGATTTGTATATCTGTACAATCTTGTATAAAAGTCACGTTAATTGTTTTACTCTTGTGCATGAAAAAAGTCTAGCTTGTGATTTCTAAATGGTGCCTCATAAGTTACTGAATTAAGCAGGGTCAGAGATAAGATGGGAATCAGAGTTATCAGGCACTAGTACTCTGCTGCTTATAACAACTGCATATTTAATATGTGCAAGGTGTAAATAATATGCATACAAATATATCTTTATATGAAAAGTTGATTTTTTTTCAACCTAGTCCCAATTTTTTTTATGGATTGACTCGACTCTCAAAATTATTTTCTTTGCTTTTGAAGATCTTTTTCTTTATTATTGATTTTGTTGTAAAACAGATATATGATTTTTTCTTCTTCTTCTGGGTTTTCCTTTTTCCTGCTAGAGTCATTTCATGCAGGAGTGCTGTCAGAGCTGTATGTTTCATATCTTGTTCCGGGTTTTACAAGTAATCACATTTCTCTTTTCAAGGAAACTACTTTATTTGCTTGAGAATTCTGTTCTTTTGGTTAACCATGATAACTAATAGAAATTTTGAAGCCTTATGTTAATGTGTTATTTCCTTTATAATTTTTATTTCATAAAGCATAGCACTAATAATTTTGACTAGACCTGCACTCATTTCGTATTCCTTATGAAAACTTCACACCAGTTAATTGATTTAATTCATTAAATATGTATGATTACTCGCTGTGTGGCAGATACTTGCTAGGTACTGCAAAAAAAAAAAAAAAAAAAAAAAAAGCAGGACACGACTGTCCTTCCCATCACAGATGTAACTACACTTTAAAAGATTTCCAAACAACTCTGTTTGTGAATTGTACCCTGGAGCAGAGCCCAGGCTATGGCATGGGGACATGAACTTTTCCTCAAACACTAAATAGAGCATCATTTTAAAATTAAATAAACAACAACAAAAAACAATTTTTGGTGGAAATTTTAAAGTCTCTAACCATTGCATCTCTAGCACCTGTTGCAAGTTGTTCCTAGGTCAACGGACTTAATGACTGTCATAGGTGACCTGATAAAGAGCAAGGAAGAAAGCCAGGTGGGTCCCTTCGTGTAACTATGCTTGAAAGAGATCCCACTTCTCTTCCTCATTAAGTTGCAGAATTGATAATGAATACCACTATTTCTTTATAGTTAAAACAGGAAGAATTTTCCCATTTTTTACTACATTAGAAAATGATACCCTTTATTGAAAAATTTAAACACATATCTTCCTCAAGTGACAAAAATGTGTCTACTAAAAGGAGCCCAGAGAGTTTGCCAAACGATTGCTAAGATAAAAACAAACAAGGACAGGACTTGGTTTTGCAACCCAAAATCCAATCTTTTGAAAAACCATTTTGACTACAGAAAATGTCCCATTTCAATATCTGGCATCTAAACACAAGTATCACTCTGATAATACTCTGAAAATATGCAGTTCTTTTATTTTATAATCTTTTTTAAGACTTCTTACAGAATACATTGGAAAGGATATTGGTTTGGCAGTGATGTCAAAACTCTTAGATGCAATGGTAACAGCATCATCCATCAGAGCTGACTAAAGGAATCACTGTGAAATTTACAAGGTGAAGTTTTATTAGTAACATGAACACACATTATTCACTAAGGATGGAGCTGTTTGTTCATATGTAGGCAATTTACAATATGTTACATTCCGAAGTTTGTTTTAATAAATTACAAAGACATTATGATGCAGTAGAGAAAGAGGGAGGTGATGGTTAGAATCTAAACAAAAGTAGTGGATTCCAGTGCCCTATCACATATAAATGAATAATTTGGTCAAAGATATTTTACCTCTTCGATCCTTAGTTTTGTCATTTGCACAATGATGAAAACATGTATACTGCAGTATTTTCTGAGGATCACATGAGATAATATGAATAACTATACAATACATGTGAAAATACTTTACATATTTAAAAACCTTCTATCAAGCATTGATTAGTATTGCTTGGAACTCCAATAATATCTTAACTGAGAAACAGTTTTACAAAAAGTAGAGAGATTATGTAATAAACTGTTGGCCCTAGTTTTGACTCCTTTTAACTATATGCTTGTGATTTAAACTATTTTTGACCAATAGTACGTAGTCAGAAGTAACAGAGTACTGATTCCAAGCTTGGTCTTTAAGAAGCATCACAACACCAGATTTTCTCTCAAACAAGCAGCATCTGGCCTCAGTGAGCCCCATACCTCTCACTAAGTGGCCCCAGGCCTGCACTAGAAGCAGCCAGCCTTGGTTCACAGCTTGGCTTCGTCTGGGCAACTCCAAACCCAGCACAAGAAGCAGCCATCAGTAAATTGCTTTGTATCTTATGCCTGGTGGCCCCGGGTAGAACACAGGCAGTGGCTGAGCTTGCCCCAGAGCCAGCACACCCAGTGGACAGCTTCAGACCATGTCAAAGCACCACTACTCAACCACCTCCACAAGTGTTATTCTCAAGGAGAGGACTCAGTGGGTACCAGAGCCCTGCTGGACTAAGTCTTGCTCTGTGTGGTGGGCCCCTGCCCAGCTGATCATCCAAGGTAGTCAGATATTAGTGGATAGTGGGCATAGCCAGTCCTTGAAGCTGATCAACCTGAGTAAAGGCCTCCCATTAATATGCCAACAGCAATCAAGACTCAAGTACAACAGAAGGCTATAAAGTCCACACGAGGGGTACACTGTGAGGGCCCAGCTGGGTGATCAGGAAGGCTGTGGCACTGGACCTCATAGGACACCTACTACAACAGACCACCCTAGGAAGCCTAAGAGACATAGCAACTCTACCTAATACATAGAAACATACACAAGGAGGCAGCCAAAATGAGAAGACAAAGTAACATGTCCCAAAAGACCAAACAGAACAAAACTCCAGAAAAAGAACTAAATGAAGATAAGCAATCGATCAGATGCAGAGTTCAAAACACTGCTAATAAGGTTGCTCAGTGAACTTAGTGAGAATTCTAAGGAGCTTTGTGAGAACGTCAAGGAACTTAGTGAGGACCTCAAGAGCATAATAAAGAACCAGTCAGAAATTAGGGATGCACTAACTGAAATAAAGAATAATTTACAGAAAATAAATAGTAGAGTAGGTGAAGCCAAGAAGCCAACCATCGTTTTGGTATGTAAGAAAGCAAAAAACACCCAATTAGAACAGCAAAAAAAAAAAAAAAAAAATCCAAAGAAATGATGATAGTGCAAGGAACCTGTGGGACAACTTCAGCGTACCAACATTTGCGTCATGGGAATACCAGCAGAAGAAGAGAGAGAGCAAAAAATTGAAAACCTATTTGAAAAAATAATGACAGAAACTTCCCTGACTAGGTGAAGAAAACAGACATACAAGTCCAGGAAGCACAGAGAGTCCCAAACAAGATGAACGCAAAGAGGTCCACACCAAGACACATCATCATCAAAATGCAAAAGGTTAAAGACAAAAAGAAAATATTAAAAGCAGCAAGAAAAAAGCAGTTTACCTACAATGGAGTTCTCATAAGACTGTCAACTGATTTCTCAAAAGAAACTTTGCAGGCCAGGAGGGTGTGGCAAGAAATATTTGAAGTGATGAAAAGCAAGAACCTACAACCAAGATTACTCTATCCTGCAAAGCTATCATTTAGAATCAATGGCCATATAAAGAGTTTCCCAGACAAGAGAAAGCTAAAGGAGTTCTTCATCACCACCAAACCAGTATTACATGAAATGTTGACGGGTCTTCTTGGAGAAGAAAAAAAAAAAGAACAATAAAATGGCAATAAATGCTTATCTATCAACAGTTGAATCTACAAACCAAATGAGCAAGCAGAACAGAAACAGACTCATGGATACAGGGAACTTTCTGTTGGTTTCCAGATGGAAAGGGGGTTGAGAGGATGGGTTGAGAGGATGGGTGAAAAAGATGAAGGGATTAAGATGTACAAATTGATTGTGCATGAGGAGACAAAGTAACATGTCCCAAATGACCGAACAGAACAAAACTCCAGGAAAAGAACTAAATGAGGTGGGACGGGAAGAGAGAAACCAAAGAACCATTTATGCACAACCAATAAACACAGGCAATAGTGTGAGGAAGGCAGGAGGGGGTAGAAGTGGGGAGGTGAGGGTCAAGGCGGGACATCTGTAATACATTTAATAAAAAAGATAAGTTTTTTTGTTTTTTTTTAAAAAAAGAAGCATCACAGAGCCAAATATATGATGAGGGAAGATGATTTGACTTTGGGTGGTAGACACACAATGCAGTGTACAGATAATGTATCATAGAGATGTACTCTTGAAACTTATATGATCTTATTAGCCAATGTCACCCCAATAAATTCAATTTAAAAAAAATGCATCACAAGTTTTCACCTTTTCTTTTCTACCACTGTCATGATCATGAGAAAAGCAGGCTTTGGTTTGCCTCCTGGCCCAAGTTAGAGAAATTAGGATAACTTCTAGATTTTGGTATGTGCAGGGGGATAGCCAATGGCCCCATTTATAGAGATAGATAAGATTCAGGAATGTGAGGTTTAAGTAAAAACGTTGTTTAGACACATTAAATTTAAGATGCTTGCCCTGGCCGGTTTGGCTCAGCGGTTAGAGCGTCGGCCTGCGGTCCTGAGAGACCCGGGTTCCATTCCCACTAAGGGCGCGTACCTCGGTTGCAGTTTGTCCCCGGCCCTGGTCGGTTGTGCGGGTGGCAGCCACTCGATGTGTTCCTTTCACATCGATGTTTCTCTCTCTCTCTCTGTTCCTCTCTCTCCCTCCCACTCTACCTGAACAAAAAATGGAAAAATGTCCTCGGGTGAGGATTAAAAAAAAAAAAAAAAAGATGCTCATTAGGCACCTGAATGTAGACATCTAACAAGAAATGCTGTACCTGGTTCAGAAGCTCATAGGAAGTGTCCAGGATAAAAATATAAATTTGGTATTCATTATTTTATTGACAAAAGCATGACAAGATCATGTAAGGAGTGAACATGAGCAAAGAAGAGAAAACAGAAAAAGTATTAAAAGCCTTGTAATACTCTAACACTAAGAGTTCAAGCAAAGAAGAGAGCTAGTAGAAGAAACTGAGGAAGACATCAAAGTAAGGCTAAGATCATCATGTCCCTGAAGATTTAAAAAAAAAAAAAAAAAAAGCTTCTGGAGGAAAGATGGAGGTGAGCAGACATGTAAAATCCAATTAAGAATTTAGCTGGTTGGGTGAGTTGATGACTGAAAAAATCATTTGCTTTTGGTAATATAAAATTCCTTGGTGTACTTGACTGGAAATGTTGCAGTGGATTGAAAGTTTCAATTATTTTTAGAATTTTAGGATAGCAGAAAAGAGAATAAAGAGGTTGTCAAGATTGTTTAAAATTTATTTTTAAGAAAATATGAATCGCATGTGCATTTGTTGTTGGAAGAGACTCAATAAAAAGGAAATATATGTATTTATACAGAGGGCATAATTTCAGGAACAAAATCTTTCCATTAGGAGAGAGGAGAATCTATGATCCAAGTAGAGTTTGTGTGGTTTCCTTAGAGAGGAATAAGAACAGCTCTTCTACTTTCACAGGATGAAAAGTACAATATGTGGGTATAAATTTAGGTAGGTTGGTAGATTTGGTATTGTGAATGGAGAGTTTGACATTTACTTTGTCATGGTTTCTACCTGCTCAGTAAAATAACATAGGCTGTAAACTGATATTGGGGTAAATTGGGTATTTGGGAAAGAGGGGAAATTGTGAAATCATCATCTTGAGGAATCGTAGAAATAAGACAGTAGATAACACAGGAAGGGCAACTGAGATTTATGATCACAAGTCAGTAAGGGTGTGATGATTTTCTGTCATGTTCTAGCTGCTCTGCTAGAAGCATGAATAA
Source organism: Molossus molossus (assembly GCF_014108415.1). Taxonomy (NCBI): domain Eukaryota; kingdom Metazoa; phylum Chordata; class Mammalia; order Chiroptera; family Molossidae; genus Molossus; species Molossus molossus. The sequence continues at coordinate 59,681,738 of NW_023425345.1, read as the reverse complement.
ACGGAGTTGAGATTAACCAGGGTCAGGGATTTATCAGGTTGGCATAATATGTTACATGTCACTGAGTCAGTTTCAACTCCTGGCAAACCTATGAATCTTGTTGACATAACAGAATAAAAGTATACAATTTGCCGAGAGGTTGAAGTGGATCTAGAATACTCCAGGGCAAATTTCTACCTTGTGTTATGGGTGGCTTGGATATTTGTCACCTCCATACTAACATGTACTTCTGTGATTACCTCAGTGAAAAAAACATGAAGAATCACAAACTAGTTCTCTAATATTTGTACCAAAAAGTGGCACATGACACTTCCATTCATGTTTCATGTCAAAATCAGTCAATTGAAAGTAGTGCAAAACTCTCTTAGATCCAAGATAGAGGGAGGACCAGAGATATCGGTGAGGATTTCTAGTATCTACATGAGGATACAGTGACAGAGGGTACAGTGACAGTTTGGAAAGTCAGGAAATGGTAAGACATTGAGTCTAATTAGGGGCTATATCGAGCCATATGGGTGATTGTGGAAGTTTTGGGATTTTAGTTGTTTCTGAAATAAATAGGGCTATAAAATGTTTAGATTGGTACTGATGGTTTCTTAGGGGAAATTGGGTAATCAATTCTAATTCTAATTACCTTTTTAGAATTAATTAGTTAAAAAGTTTGGAAGCAGTCCATGAGTAAGGCAGGGGAGGGACAGTCTGGCCAAGAGCATGATATGCTCAGAAGATCTCCATAAATATTGTTTGGGGTTGTCCCTTTAAAGTGAATAGTGACAAGGGAAGACAAAACCTTGTGTGTGTCCTGGAAGTAGTAGAACAGGATGAATTAGGACTATAGAAGGAGTGGTATTGCTAAGAGCATTTGCTCCTCTAAATGATTTTCCAGGTTGAAAACCTATCAATAATGATAATTTCTATTTTAGCCCGGCTGGTGTGGCTCAGTGGATTGAGCGCCATCCCACAGACTGAGAGGTTGGTTCAGTTCCCGGTCAGGGCACATGCCTGGGCTCTAGCCAGATCACCAGTGTGGGGCATGCGGGAGGCAGCGAGGTGATGTTTCTCACATCGATGTTTCTATCTCTCTCTCCCTTTCTCTCTCTAGCAAATCAATGAAAACACACTTACAAAAAAGACAATTTCTATCTTAACTTTTTATTGTTACTATTTCATAGTGTATTGTTACAATGGTGCATTAAAACAACTAAAATCCCAAAACTTCCACAATCACCCACATGGCTCTATACATCCCCCAAATGGACCTGATGTCTTACCATTTTCATTCTCTAAACTATCACTGTACCCCTATATAGATACTAGAGATCTTCACCAATATTATTATTGCTATAAATAACTGTTCTCATCTTTTATCAAATAGACCTTTCAAAGTATAGTAGAATCATTTTTCTAATTTTAGTATAAATTATACTTGGTTATATAATATACTAGTAATTATAGAGATCTTTAAAGGGGATAATTAGGCTTTGCTTTTGTTTTTCTTTTTTCTTTTGCTTATTTTTGCATCAAAAGGAGAAAATCGAGGATTTGTTTTTAATTGCAGATGTTACTTTTTAGATGTAATATTTAGCTGTAGTATTTCAAGAAATTTAGTTAGAGATCATTTTTTTTGTCAGTAAATGCTAAATGAGAGGGTATTTTAGTATTCGGTGATTCTAACCCTTAACAGGAAAGCATAAAGTATCTGAAACAAACATCACAGACTTCTCTTGAGGTTGTTTTAGAAGTAAGTGAAGCAGTTAAGAATGATACCTTATACTTTAAGAACCATTACTGAATATTTGGGATGAAAGGCAATAATTTTTTCATCTTTCTAACTGTAAAATGTAAGTCATTGCTCAAACACATCAGGCATGAAAATTTGGTGGTGGTGGTGGTGATGGTGATGGTGATAGTGATGGTGATGGTGGGGATTTTAGTGCTTTGGAGTGAGTTTATGTTGTTTTCCTAGTCTCTTTATCAGAATTTGGTGTCTGATTTTAGCTACTTCATAAAATGAATCAAGAGACTGTCCATATTTTGCTCTTTTTTTCTAAGCCAAATAAATTATACACTGTGCAATAGACCTGGACTCTACCACAGTCAAGAAACTGTTACTGAAATAATATTTCAATTATTTTCACTTATTTATTTCTAATTTAAACAATTATTCTTATGTATTTTCTTATTACTTATGTTATTTTATTTTTTATTAATTAATTTATTTATTTTTGTTACAGATGTTTCTCCTTCCTCCACTGATTCCCCCCTCCCCCTCCCTCCCTGCCCTGTCCCCAGATTTGTTGTCCATGTCCATTATTCATGCATACATGCATATAAGTTCTGTGGTTTATCTCTCTCCCACCACCCCCTCTTCTGGGGATTGTCAGTCCGTACCCCACTTCCACGTCTCTGGGACTACCCCATTTCTCAGACTGTTATGTTCATTATATTCCACAAATAAGTACGATCATATGATACTTGTCTTTCTGTGTTTGGCTTGTTTTGCTTAGGATAATACTTTCCAGGTCCCTCCATGTAATCTCAAAGGATAAGAGATATTTCTTTCTTACAGCTGCATAGCACTGCATTGTGTATATGTACCACTGCTTTTTTATCCATTCGTCTACTGATGGACACTTGGGCTGTTTCCAGATCTTAGCTATTGTAAATACTGCTGCTACAAACATGGGTGTACATATATTCTTTCTGATTGGTGTTTCAGGCTTCTTAGAGTATATTTCTAGAAGTGGGATCACCAATTATTCTTATGTATTTTAACTTATGCCTTAGTCAAATTGAGAACAAACACTTTATTAAGATTTTTAGTTTTCTGAATTATATGCAGTAATTCTTAAACTTATTTTTAATTACCTATTTTCTGAAGTTAAATGCTTATTCTAATTCTTCCTTTCTCTGTACCTTTTTTTTTTTTGCTTATTTCTTTTATTAATTGATCAGATAAGTAGTTCTTGAATATATTTTCTAAGTTTATACTTTACTTTGATTTAATTAATTTTTATTTTGAACACAATTTCAGACACTTTCCTTAGTTTTATTATTCTTTTTTTTCTAGTTTCTTAAGTAGAATTCATTACATTTGTTTTTATATTCTCTCACTACACAGAAAAAAGTGATAATTATGTAAAGGGATGGAGGTGTTGACTAATTTTATTATGGTAATCATTTCACGATATGTACCTTTTACCAAATCATCATTTTGTATACATTAAACTTACATATGTTACCTGTCAATAATGTGTCAAGAAAGCTGAAAAAAAGTTATATGTGTTATATATATGTACACACACACACACACATATATATATATTTAAACACTTAATTTTTAAATTTATCTTTATTTTTGAAAATATTACAGATGTGTCCCCTTTTATGCCCCATTGCTCCCCTCCACCCCACTCCATCCCCCTCAGGCCTTCATGGTACTATTGTCTGTGTCGATGGCTTATACATATATGTACATAAATTCTTTGGTTAATCTTACCCCCACCCCATTAAGACATAACACTGTATTTTTAGAAAAGGGATTTGGAGTAGAATATTTCTGGGTAAAAATACTGGCTTTAGTTAATAGCTGTATGACCTTGAACGACTTACTTTCTATTCCAGAATGAAACCTATATATTTGCACTTTATTTTTCTTACAAGCAGAAGCTGCTGTGATTGTTGAAATTTGTAGTGAAATTTTCAGTTCTGTAGTACATTGATTAAAACAATATAGCTTTTATCAATCTATTAAATTATGTGCTACTGACATTGTTTTAATTATCCTTTATGATTGTACTTTACACTTTACTAAATATCTTAATGTTTGAAAGAGGTATGTTTGTTTTCATCACTTACAGGTTTCTATCTAATGCAGTATGATCAAGGGACACAAGTTTTATGACTATTTTATTATTATAGAAATGCACTGAACTTAAAATCTTGGGCTATGATTTCAGCTGGCCTGAATTTCAGTTTGAGCGCCACAATATTCCAATTGTATAATCTTGGGGAAAATTAATTAACTCCCTTAATTTATTTATCTTCAAAATGAAGATTATATAATACTTAATTCACAGAGCAGCTTAGAAAAATACAGGAGTTAATTACTATAAAATTATAGAATAGTTTCTGGACAGTGTAAGAACTCAATATATATAACCATGTTAATATCCTATATGGAGCCATACAAGGGAAAATGCCATGTAAATTATTCTGTAAAATGGTCATTCATTTGTTTTGCTTATCTATATGTGCCCATATTTTTATTTTTTATACTACTTAATTTCAAGTCTATTTTAAATAGTGGATAGTTAAAATGGACTTTGGTCACGCAATGAGAGTTTTATCTTAATAAACTCTTTCAAACTTATGGTTTTAATTGATACAAATTATCTTTTTTTTCTATTTTGTCAGTTTATTTATGCTTTGTTTTTTGAATGTTCTTGCTTTCTTTGTTACATGTAATCTTGCTTTATGTATACTCTCTTGAATTGTCTCCAATCTTATAATTTACAAGTTTTAATTTAAAATATTTTATAGATTTTTAGAGAGAGGAAGGGAGAGGGAGAGAGAAACATTATTGTGAGAGTAAAATATCAACCGGCTGCCTCCTGCACACCCCCTACTGGGGATAGAGCCCAAACCCAGCCATATGCCCTGACCAGGCATGGAACCAGCAACTTTTTGGTGCATAGGATGATGCCCAACCAACTGAGCCATACCAGCCAGAGCCATTGTTTTAATTTCTATACAAAATGTCTTTAACCTATATTTTCTAGTTGATAAAATTATTTTGACAAAATATTATTTCTGAGTAGTCTATATTAACAAAATAATATAATATGTTATATATATGTGTGTGTGTGTATGTGTGTGTGTGTGTGTGTGTGTGCGCATATATATATATATATTTTTTTATCCTCACCCGAGGACGTTTTCGCATTTATTTTCAGATAGAGCAGGAGGGAGAGAGGAAGGAAGAGAGAGAGAAACATTAATGTGAAAGGGACACATCGAGTGGTTGCCACCCACACGACTCCAACCAGGGCCGGGGACAAACTGCAACCAATGTACATGCCCTTAGTGGGAACCGAACCCAAGACTCTCTAGTCCCCAGGCCAACACTCTAACCGCTGAGCCAAACCAGCCAGGGCTGATATGCTTTATATTTGTTATAACCATTCATTTGAAGAACTTTCTCTGTAATTTTAGATGCAGATAATTTTTAAAATTTTTTTGTCTTTATTGATTTTAGAGTGAGAGGAAGCGAGAGGGAGAGAGAGATGGAAACATCAATGAGAGAGAACATCAGTTGGCTGCCTCCTGCATGCTCCCCACTGGGGGTCAGGCCCATATCCTGGGCATGTGCCCTGACCAGGAATCAAACCGGAGACCTCCTGGTGATTGGGTTGACGCTCAACCACTGAGCCACACTGGCTGGGCAGATGCAGATGATTTTTATTTTTGTGGTATATTTAGTATAAACCTTGTTTCTTTTTTGCAAATTTATAAAAAATGACTGTAAATGTTGGTATTACCTTTTTTCAGTACTTACCTTTAATGATCTAAATTGTAATTGTCCTTCTTTAACTCATACTGTCATTTTACTGCTTTTCATTAGACACATACGTTGCATTTTAGAAAGGTACAAAACATTTTTAATTTTTTAAGATTATGTACCTGAGTTTAGCCAATGTGGCTCAATGGACTGACTGTCCTCCCTCGGGCTGATTGCCAGCCAGGGCACATGCCCGGGTTGTGGACTCGATCCCCAGGAGGGGGTGTTCAGGAGGCAGCCGATTGATGTTTCTCTCTCACATCAATGTTTCTGTCTCTCTCGCCCTTACTCTCTGTCTAAAATATATATATATAATGTACCTGAGAATATTTATATTTTGTGTTTAGTCCACACAAGAAAGACTGCCTAGCAACCTTGATATTTTGAGGTTGTATCTTTTTCTACTTAGTGTTCTAAAAACTGGGTTATGAAGTCTAGCATTTAGTTTGTGCACCATCATAAGAATGACTGCCTTCTTTAGCGTCCATATGTGTTTGTCTGTCTTTTTCTTTCCACGTTGCTTACATATTTCTCTTATATTTCTAGTTCAAAATTGTATCAAAAGAGGTCATTTTTATTGGCATTCCTGAGCAAACTATGAGATCATTTATGGTATTTCTTCAACTGAAGAGTTTTAGTCAGTCATTAGCTTCAGGTAAACTAATGATTATTATCCTTTACTTCATTATCTAATGTTGGTATTATCATCCTTCTTTTTCAACATTTTCAAAGTGTAACTCTTTGCTCTCTGCATTCTAGGAGAGACTCTCATATTGTCCTCAAGCTTAATGATTCAATATTCTGTAGTGTCAAGGTTTCTTATCCTTTCCCACATGTAAATTTTGTTTGTTACTGTTATCTGTCAGTTGTCTCATTACCTTTTAATCTCTTGTCATGTATTCCTTATGGCTATTTTTCTCAAAAATAACAGAAAGTTTCTTGCAATTCATAAAGGGTGCCAACAACATTCTAAATATATTCTTTGGTTCTTACATTATATAATTTCAGAAGTATTTTCTTCTTGTAAGCTTTCTAAATACGAATATACTTTCTTATAATGTAGAATTTTTTTATATACTCTTTTTGTCTTTATATTATGGCTACTATTCACTGTGTTATTGCAGGTAGGCTAAGTGCTATAGAAAAAACTCAAAAAATTAATGCAACATGGTAGAAATTCATATTTTGCTCTCAAAATAATAGTTGACAAATATATAGGGTGGTAGATCATGTATCCTTCATGAGCTGATTCAATGACCCAGAAGAATAAAAAAACTCCAATAAATTTAATAAACAAAAACAAAGAATCAAGTAGATAAAAAGTTTTCATTGACCACAACTGAAAATGGAACACATCATTATTGCTCCTATTTTATAGATAGGAACTCAGTCATATGGATACATCTAACCCTTAGTGAGCCTGAGAAATGCATTCATTCGTGGGTGCCAAAGAAGAGGAAATGGGTCTGTTAACAGCTAATATTCTCTGAGGCACAGTCAAATGTGGCAATCTATGGTCTGTCAATATGTAGACCAGAGGAAGTAGACTTAGTAGGGTATCATTAGAAATAAATACTGATTTGCACCACCGCTCACTAAGCCTGCTTGGTAAGATTGTTCTTCACACATGCATACAATCGCAACTCTGTCCTGTAACTTTTCTAATCTTTGTGCATATTTGCTTCCTTTGTTGAATATAAATAAGTCCGGTAAAAGCTAATATCAAAACTTAATTTTCTCATGCAATTTATAATTCTTCCTTACTCATCTTCAGAATGATATAGACTTTGAGATCTAAGTGAAGGGAGTGTTCGCTGTTTTCGCTGTTCCTCGGGCACATAACAGAATTATAGTGACTATTAGTTCTGCAGAAATGGGGGCTTTACATTCTTAGTTCTATAGATGGAGGACAAAGTGACATGTGAAGATCCAAACCAATCTGTGATTTTTAATGGAATTAATTCAGGCTTTTGAATCCGTTCCTTATTGAGGCACGATCTTCTTTTTACCTCCACTGCCTTGTTCTGTGTAACTCATGAGTTGAAAATATAATGCTCAGTAAGACTTATTTCTATTGGGATGTCTTATGTTTCCTCTTAGCCTCCTGGTCGTAGTCAAAAGCTACTTCTAGAAAGCTTCAATTTTCACTGGCACCCCACAACTACCTCCAGTTACCACTGCATTTTCTTCAGAATCCCACTTGTCCTTCCCATTCTTCTCTGGGAAATGCAACCTCTATCTTAATGCAGGAATATGGCAGGAATAATAGTATTCAGTGCTGAAGAGGTATTATTACTCAGTTTCTAAAATCCATGCACTGAGTAAGGTGATGTCTATTAGGAATGTTACAAAGCATAGCCTTACTGTAATCAAAATGATATTTTATACATGATGCTTGGGTGTGCTATAACATGAAGGCCTCAGTAAAGTTGTTCTTAATTCTGATTTACATGCTTATGATTGGTGCCAATTTCTTTTGGCATTAAATTTTCTGACGGCTCTAATTTTAAGTCCCATTATAAGTTTTCATCGTTTATTCAGTCACTTCACAGGTATTTTTTAAGTGAGTACCTTGTCCTTTTTTTTTTTTTAATTAATTAATTTATTTTGTTACAGATGTTTCTCCTTTTCCTTCCACTGATTTCCCCTCCCCCACCCTCCCCACCCTGTCCCCAGCTTTGTTGTCCATGTCCATTGTTCATGCATACATGCATATAAGTTCTGTGGTTTATCTCTCCCTCACCATCCCCCCTTCTGTGGATTGTCAGTCTGAAAAACAAACTTTGAGTAAGACTGCCTTAGATAAGTCAAAACAGAGAAACCTGTTATGAGAGAAACTCACATATTTTCAAAGTTTGTCTTCCACATCTCTGGGACTACCCCATTCCTCAGACTGTTATGTTCATTATATTCCACAAATAAGTGCGATCATATGATACTTGTCTTTCACTGCTTGGCTTGTTTCACTTAGGATGATACTTTCCAGGTTCCTCCATGTCGTCTCAAAGGATAAGAGACCTTTTTTTTCTTACAGCTGCATAGTACTCCATTGTGTATATGTACCACTGCTTTTTTATCCATTCGTCTACTGATGGACATTTGGGTTGGTTCTAGATCTTAGCTATTGTAAATAATGCTGCTACGAACATGGGGGTATATATTCTTTCTGATTGGTGTTTCAGGCTTCTATGGGACCACTATTATAAATAACAGGTTTTTGTCTTTTCTCTGAATTATCTAAGTCAGTCTTGCTCATAGTTTGTTTTTCAGATTGATGTCATTTGGCAAAGTTTTGTTACTAAGCCACAAAGAAGTAATGCAGAAATTAGAATAAACATTTAGAAGTGCTTATAGAAACTGACGTTGCCACAACATTCAAGAATGAGGTCATTTCTTCAGAAATTTATTTTTGCACAAGTAGTCTTCTAAAATGCACAGGGGAAAAATTGTCTTGAACCAAAAATAGTTGAGAAGTACTCAACTACCTAGCATGTCTCTTTATGTTTTATTTTCCTGTTTTCCAGAGTAAACCTCTATGTTTAGGCTCCCAGATCATCCCTCATTAGTTAGACATTTATCTCCAAACTGCTCTCTCCCTCAGCTAATCTAACCTAGTTTTATAAATGACTTTCCTGCATCATCCCAAACTCTTTCGCCGGGCTATCAGGAACATAGGCTTTGTTATCAAGACTCCCCTATATTCTCAGTCTCTTTTCTAAACGTTAACAAAACAATATTCATGCACCTGTACCCGATCACTTTCTAAACTATTTTGCTCCTGCAATTTTTTTCTGCCACTTTCATGAGTATTCTGTATCTGTTTTCCCCACCAATGTGCAAATGTGCTCACACTCTGATTTTCTCCATTCAAAATATATCTCTATCTATCTATCTATCTATCTATCTATCTATCTATCTATCTATCATCTATCATCTATCTATCTATCTATCTATCTATCTATCTATCTATCTATCTATCTATCTATCTATCTATCTATCTATCTATCTATCTATCTATCTTTCTATCTATCTATCTATCATCTATCATCCATCCATCTATCTATCCATCCATCCATCCATCCAACCATGTAATCCTTTATCTCTAATCAGTCTATCTATCTGATACCATGTCCCTTTTCAGACACTGCCTCATGCTACTCTTTCCTTCATAAAAAGAATGAATTTTGAATATGTAGTCTATTCTTATTGTGTGCATGTCCTCATTTTCTCTTCTCTCCTCACCTCATGTCTGCTGCTACCATACACAGCTTTTGTCAACAAAACCTATATTTTTTATCTTGGCAAATGTTGCTTTTTCTTCCTCATCTTAATTGATGTCTCAGTAGCATTTCATGTAAAATACCACTTCCTATTCTTTTTTTTTTTATTATTTTTATCCTCACCCGAGGACATTTTTCCATTTTTTGTTCAGATAGAGCGGGAGGGAGAGAGAGGAAGAGAGAGAGAGAGAGAAACATCGATGTGAAGGGACATATCGAGTGGCTGCCACCCTCACGACCAACCAGGGCCGGGGACAAACTGCAACCAAGGTACGTGCCCTTAGCGGGAACCGAACCCGGGTCTCTCTTTACCACAGGTCTACGCTCCAACCACTGAGCCAAACCGGCCAGGGCGCACTTCCTATTCTTAAATTAGTTTATTACTTTGTATTTTTCTGTATCTATTATACTTTATTTTCTCTCACCTTACTGCTCCATGTTAGTGTCTGGAGCTGGATTCTTCTTTGATGCCATTAGATTCTAGGCAATGAAGTGCCCTAGTGCTCAGTCACCAAACCCTCCCCTCTCCTCTGAATCCATCTTCCTCAGGTATCATCATTCAGTAGCTTGACTTCAAATAACATTCATTTGCTTTGTCTCTTTTAAGTCTATCTCCAGTCCTAACTTTTCACCTCAAATGCAGACTTATAAATACAATAGCTTACTGGACATCTCCACTTATATAACTAAGATCTGTTCAATTCAGGACATCCCAGTGAAATTCATGATTTTCTCCCTGAATTTGTTGTTCCCCATGGCACCATTATGAACTCAGTTGCTTAAACGAAAAAAATTTAAAATTAAATAAAACAAGAATCTTTGATAAATTCCACGTTTTCTTTCTCCTTTCTTTTGGCAAATATTCTCATCCCTGTTTCCAAAATATATGAAAAATACTTTCATTTCTCTTTCATTGAGGCACTAACATAGTTGGCCTTACCATGATCATTTCTGGAGCAGTCTACCAAATTACGCCAAGAACCTTCTCTCTGCTCCTTACATAACCACTCTTCTCCCTTTATTCTCTTGAGAATGTTTGAATCATCCAATATTCAAGAATCTAAAACCCACTGGAGACTTTTCTCTATATTTACAATAACATGCAAACTTTTTCCTACTTCTTTTTTATTTCATCTTTAAAATTTATCATTGACAGTCCTCTATTCCCCCCATCTTTATTCCCTTCACCCTGCCCCCACCCCTGCCCCATCCCAGGCCTTCCCCACACTATTGTCTGTGTTCATGAGTTATACGTATATGTTCTTTGGTTAATATCTTCCTGTCGCCTCCGCTCTCTTCCTCATTGAGCTCTGTCATTCTGTTCCATGTACCCATGTCTCTGGGCCTATTTTGTTTGTAAGTATACTTTGTTCATTTGATTACACATATAAGGGAGATCATGTGGTATTTGTCTTTCTCTATCTGGCTTATTTTGCTTAGCATAATAATCTCCAGGTCCATCAATGCTGTCACAAAGGGTAAGATCTTTTTTTTTTTTTTTTTTTTTTACAGCCACATAGTATTCTGTTGTGTAAATGTACCACAGTTTTTTCATCCACTCATCTACTGATGGGCACTTGGGCTGTTTCTAGATGGTAGCTATTGTAAATAATGCAACTATAAACATAGGGGTGCATATATTCTTTTCTATTGGTGTTTCAGAAGTTTTAGGATATATTCTAAACATCAGAAATGGAGTGGCTGGGTCTAATGGCAGTTCTATTATTAATTTTTGAGAAAAATTCATACTGTTTTCCACAGTAGCTGCACCAGTCTGCATTCCCATTAACAGTGCACAAGGGTTCCCTTTTCTCCTATATCCTTGCCAGCACTTGTTGTTTGTTGATTTATTGATAGTAGCCATTCTAGCAGATATAAGGTGATACCTCATTGTAGTTTTAATTTGCACCTCTCTGGTGATTAGTGACATTGAGCATTTTCTAATATGTCTATTGGCTATCTGTATTTCCTCTTTGGAGAAGTGTTCATTCAGGTCCTTTGCCCATTTTTATTACGAGTATTTGTCTTCCTGGTGTTGAATTGTATAAGTTCTTTGTATATTTTGGAAATGAACCCCTTATTTGATGTATTATTGGCAAATATGTTCTCCCATACAGTAGGTTCTCTTATCATTTTGTTGTAGTTTCTTTTGCTGTGCAGAAGCTTTTAATTTTGATGTCCCATTTGTTTACTTTTTTCTTTGTTTCTCTTACCCTAGGAGATGTATTGGTGACAATCCTGCTGCATGAGATGTTTGAGATTTTACTACCTATATTTTCTTTTAGGATTTTTAGTTTCATAACTTATATTTAACTCTTTTATCCATTTTGAGTTTATTCTTATATATGGTGTTTAAGTTGGTGGTCTAGTTTTATTTTTTGCGTATACCTGTCCAATTTTCCCAACACTATTTACTGAAGAGACTGTTTTTACTCCATTGTATGCTCTTGCCTCCTTTGTCAAATATTAATTGAGTGTAATGCTTGGGTCAATTTTCGGGTTCTCTGTTCTGTTCCATTGATCTATCTGCCTGTTTTTTTTGCCAGTACCAGGCTGTTTTGATTACAATGGCTTTGTAGTACAACCTGAAATCTGGTAATATGATTTTTCTGACTTTGCTCCTTTTTCTCAAGATTGCTGAGGCTATTTTGGGTCTTTTTTGGTTTCATATAAATTGTTTGAATATTTAACACTCACATTATTTTAAGTGACTTATAAGCACTTAGTGCTGCTCCCTTCTCAGAAATCACCTAAATATTTCTGCCTCTTGGTCACTACCACTATAATTGGCTTTCTTTTAGATAACTCAGAACACTTATATTTGCTGTTTACTTTGCCTATAATATTTCTCCCCCAAAATGTCAAAAGGTTGGCTTCTTAGTATTTATGTCTTATGTACTAACCCACTTTCTAATAGGTTTTCCCAACCAATCAATTTAAAGGTACTTCCCCATTGCTTGGTATCACAATATTCTCTTCTATTTTCATCAAAACATAAATCCTTAGTAATACTATTATTGTTTTATGTGAGAATAGTTTTCTTGTTTATGGTCTGTACACCCCTTCTCAAACAAAATATATGTTCTAAAGTTAGTCTTATTATGTCCCATAATTACAATAGGGCTTAGAATGCAGGAGACAATTGATAAATAATGTTTTCAAATGTATTTTTATTGTTGAGAGTACCACAGATAGCTCCCATTTACTCCCCTTTCCCCTCCTCCACTCAGCTAAATAATTTTGGAATGAATGAAATGTAGGAGCAGCTGGATTGGCAGCTATTTAATATCTACCTAACATAGTTATGCTGACTTAAAATTATTTCCAGTGTGTTTACCAAAACAAGAAAGATGGGGAAAATGATGCTATGTAATGAAATAGCACTGGTAGACAAAGGAAAGAAATAAAAGTGTATAAGATCAAAAGTTCATTTTAAAGTATAGTCATTATAAACAAGTAAAATCTGCTTTAACAGACCTTGCAGTTAGTTTCAAGAAAGTTAAAAGGAAAAAAGTCATCTATTTTTACAGATTATTTGCTTTTCAATTTTAAGGACATGGGAAGAGACTAAGTTTACTGACAGAGCAAAAAATAAAGTAATTGCATTAACCATGCTAATTAAGATTCCTCTGAAAAATGCCAAACTATATTTTATTACTTTTCAATTACAATTAATCTATTTTCAAAGTTCTAATTAAACGCCTGAATGACAAAAATGTTTTTATTTTAGTTTTTAAGGAATTAGTAATTGTTTCATTGACTATAACATGGAAAATGCATTTGGAGAAAAACCATTCCTGGATTCAGTAATGTGGTATTTGATTTTGAAAGATAATGCACTGTATACTTTAAAATGTGTGTGTATTGCTTTAAAATGTATGTATTGCATTAACTATGTTCTCTTAAAATATCATAAAAAATGTATTTCCAGTTTAGATTGGCATGCATATTTTAAATGTGGATTTAGGAACTTGATTTGCAGGTCAGAAACTGATATTGGTAACTATTATTATGACCATTGTCATTATTGAATAGTTGAAGATATTTCTTTGTTTTATCAGAAGAAAATAACTACCACAGTTCAAGTCATCATTATAGATGTCCTCTGTAGTATCACATTTTACTCTCAGCAAGTCTGTCTCTAATTGTCCTGATATATACAGATGCTCAGTGGGATGTGAATGTGGATATGTGAATACATGAAGATTTTTCTTCAAGTCATTCATATCTCTCTAAATAATTGGTTAATCTTGAAAAAAACTATTAGAAAAATATTACTTCAAATTATGAAAGACTATTTTTGTTTTGCAAAATTTTATTATTTTTAGAAAAGTATATTTAATCAGTGAACACAACTGATTACTTTTTTATAACTGATATAATTTTTGCATCAATTAATTTAAGTAAGATAAAATAGTGCTTTTATAATTCATGTGTATTTGGTTAGAAAAGTCGGGCCAGTTTACACTGAGTGAAAGCACAGGGAAAAACTGGAAAAAGTTTGAATGTTTCATATAAAAGTAAGGATTGAAAAGTAAATAAAAGAAACATTAAAATGTGAACCTTGATGAAATCTCTAAAATATATTTAATTTTTATTGTTATTTTCATTGGTAGTTGATAAAAAAATGAAGGGATGAGTAAATTAAAATAAATCTAACAAAATATTCTTCTTTCAGATAATCAGGCCTGCTCCTAATATCTCCAAGGCCATGAGAGAGTACAAATGAAGGCTCACATAAAAGTTACGAAATAGCCCTGGCTGATTTGGCTCAGCAGTTAAAGGGTTGGCCCATGGACCAAAGAGACATGAGTTCAATTCTGGTCCAGGACATGTACCTCAGTTGCAGTTCAGTCTCCCGCCCTCCTGTTTGGGTTCATGTGGGAGGCAACCAATAGATGTCTCCCTCACAATGATATTTCTCTCTCTCTCCCTCTCTCTCTCTTTCTTTCTCTCTCTCTCCTCTCTCCCTCCCACTCTATCTGAAGATCAATAGACAAATATCCTCAGGTGATGATTTAAAAAAAATATTTCAGCCCTGGCCAGTTTGGCTCAGCGGTTAGAGCATCGGCCGGCAGACCGGAGAGTCCTGGGTTCAGTTCCCGCTAAGGGCACGTACCTCAGTTGCAGTTTGTCCCCTGTCCCGACTTGGTTGAGTTGGGGGCAAACAGTCGATGTGTCTCTTTCACATCAATGTTTTTCTCTCTCTCTCCCCCCCCTCCCGCTCTATCTGAAGATAAATGAAAAAAAAATGTCCTCAGGTGAGGATTTGGAAAAAAATAATGTTACAAATGAAGCTAATAAATTGTTAAATAACATATGATCTTTCTTCTTTGAAAAGTATACATCTATAAAAGCAAAATTGAAAAATAGTTGAAAACAATGTTTATCACTCAAAGTCAGCAAAATATCAAATGTAATAACTACATGTAAATATTATTGTGTATGTACCAGTATTCTTTGATGAGTCAACAATGTCTGAACAGTGTACTAAATAAATTATAAATCAGAATACAAATATATATTCCTGATATTTCAGAGAAGTCACAAATTAACATTATTACAATTGATATTTTAAGATAATTTGTATTCAACCTACATTGAAGTTCTAAAATAGTCTTTTAATAAGTTCAATTTGTAGACATTTTAATCTGTTAAGGCAGGAAAAACTGGGATTATCAATAGAGTTCTTTCAGCAATACTAAAGTTTAGACATTAACCGCAGATATAATATTTAAATATTGTAAGGAAATCTCATATAATAAAGTATAATTATAACAGAAGATATTAAAATATTTTAATTTCATCATCATAACTTTATTACTTATACAATGTATAAATTTATACAGAACATCTTAAATTTTTAAAATTATTTTCAAGCTAGAATATTATTTTAAAAATCCAGAAATTAAAATTTATTGTTTTTTTCCTAAAGATTTTTTTTTACCAAATTTACCTTGTTTGATATGATCAGAATATAGTCTCAATAGGAATCATGTTTTGGATTGTTTGGTATTCTTCTTCTTCATAGAAAAAAAGTTAAATGCTTTTTTTCTTATTCTAGTTTCCTAGAAATATTGCAATGCTGTTTTAGTTCACATGTACTATATTTTTTAATTCATATTTAAAATTAGTCAAAAATGTCTCTAGGTTTTAAAAACTTTCAATAAAGTTTCATTTTCAAGGATCTATTATATTCATGCAATCTGAAAATGATTTACCAAGTTTATTAATTATGTTATCTCTTCATTAATTGTACCTCTTTGCCACAATAGCTGTGGAAGAGCCAACACATTATCTTGAAATTTGGAAATGGTGGCAAGAGATGAGAGGATTTCCCTGAGGTTTCAACAGTGTTAGGAGACTTGATGTTTTGGATATGCATGTGTTGTCTCAATGTTGAGCTCTAGATCCTGAGTGACATGGACACCCATATGTTCTCTAATATATGTACTTAATTTCATTCTTAGCTTGATTTTGATATGTGGGATTCTCTAAAGTCAAATCCTATGGACAAAAGGTTTAAGAATAATGACGTAGATAATTATTGCCTTCTCTATATTCACTCTAGATTGCCTCTAGAATGATTCCTTTATCATTGACTGGCTTAGACGTAGGCACTTTCTTAGGACTTTTCACAGCAATAGCCCCTCTGCTTGGATTTTATCTCATTATCTTAGATATCTTACCCTTGTCACTAACTTTGCCATCTGAAAAAGGTTTACTATTCCAATTACACCTGCCATCATGCCAACCTGTCTCCTACACCAAAAACTAATCTGTTAAACTTTCTTGTTACTCCCATTTCTTTGCCAATAGAAACTAAAATGGGCCATACTTTCTTTTTAAACATACCGTTTGTTTAAGGTGGCTGAAATAAGAATCGTGACATGGGATCTGAAGTTTAATAGGCTGTGACAGAACAACTTCTTTATGAAAAGAGTGGTTTGGTTAGAATTTTTTTTTTAAAGAAAAAGATAATGAGCATTTTAGAAAATAAACCACAGCATATAGGAATCCTCTTAGTATTTTCCTGTGTGTTGAAAGACTAAACAATATTCAGTTCATTACCCCATACTTCTATGCCCCATTTGTCATTTTTCATTATGAAGGAAAATCAAAATATGATCATTTAAATAGAGTTGAAATTATATCACTTTGTAAAAAAGAAGACACGTTTTAAAGTATAGATCCAAGTTAATAAAGCCTAAACAATGAAATGATATAAGCTAAAGACTATTGAGGACAGAAGTTTTATAGCCAAATATATAAAATAAACTCAACCCTTAAAAATAAATGCTATTATTAAGTAAAATGGTTTCATTCCAGGTACAGAAGGAGGTTTTTCATCTGTATCTGGAATTAATAGCATCTGAAAGAAAAAAAAAATTGAATACAAACTGATTTTGCTATCTAGCAATGTGGACATAGATATATTAGATACTTCGAGACAAAGCCACCCAGAAACAAAGTACATTAAGTCAAACAATAGTGAGTTAGATAACTACTGTGAGCTGCAGAAGGAAGATGAAAAGTTGTAATGCATTTATACGAAGCCAGGTACCTCAGCAAATACTGGCAAGTGCTGCATAGAACAAATTTAAGAATGCTCTGAACTGGCTACCGTGTTAGTGACCTTAAGGAATTCCTTCAGAATAGACTAGTTTACAGACTTGATGATATTTGCAAGAGAGAAATGAATGTAGAGAAATATATAGGGACCTAGAAAATACCAAGAGAAATGACGACCTTTGATAGTAAGCTCTTTGACCAGTACATGAATGTAGGAATTGAAAAAATATAATGAATAATCAACAACAACAAAATAACAGGACAGAATCATGGAGTCTTTAGAAGGTAGGAAATTTAAAGATCAATTCACCTAACCTCCCAAATCTTAAAGATAGTTCTAAAGAAATGTGGATATATTTGTTCTGAGGAAAATGTAGTTAATTTTAAAATGTCTGATAATAAGACTGACTAATATGTTCATCCATCACATTAAACACCACTCAATTTTTATCTGTATTTTTTTATTGATTAATTTTTGTTACAGATGATTCTCCTTTTTTCCCCCACTGATTCCCCCCTCCCTTTCCCCTCCCTGCCCCTTCCCCAGATTGTTGTCCATGTCCACTGTTCATGCATACATGCATATAAGTTCTGTGGTTCATCCCTCCCCCACCTCCCCACTCCTTAGGGGATTGTCAGTCTGTACCCCGCTTCTGCGTCTCTGGGACTACCCCATTCCTCAAACTGTTATGTTCATTATATTCCACAAATAAGTGAGATCATATGAAATTTGTCTTTCGCTGTTTAGCTTGTTTCACTTAGGATGATACTTTCCAGGTCCCTCCATGTAGTCTCAAAGGATAAGAGATCTTTCTTTCTTACCGCTGCGTAGTACTCCATTGTGTATATGTACCACAGCTTTTTGATCCATTCGTCTACTGATGGGCACTTGGGCTGTTTCCAGATCTTAGCGATTGTAAATAGTGCTGCTACAAAGATGGGGTTACATATATTCTTTCTTATTGGTGTTTTATGCTTCTTAGGGTATATTCCTAGAAGTGGGATCACTGGGTCAAATGGAAGATCAATTTTTAATTTTTTGAGGTGACACCATAGTGTTTTCCATAGTGGCTGCACCAGTCTGCATTCCCACCAGCCGTGCACTAGAGTCCCCTTTTCTCCACATCCTCGCCAACAATTGATGTTTGATGATTTGTTGATGGCGGTCATTCTGACAGGTGTGAGGTGATACCTCATTGTTGTTTTGATTTGCATCTCTCTGATGATTAGTGATGTTGAGCATTTCTTCATATGTTTCTTAGCCATTTGTATGTCCTGTTTGGAGAGGTGTCTATTTAGTTCCTCTGCCCATTTTTTAATTGGGTTCTTTGTCTTCCTTTTGTGGAGTTGTATGAGTACTCTGTATATATTGGAAATTAACCCCTTATCTGATATATCATTGGCAATTATGCTCTCCCATACAGTGGGTAGCCTTTCCGTTTTGATGATTGTATCTTTCACTGTGCAGAAGCTTTTGAGTTTGATGTAGTCCCATGTGTTCATTTTCTCCTTTGTTTCTATTGCCTTAGGTGATGTGTCAGTAAAAATTCTGCTTCTGGCTGGTTTGGCTCAGCGGTTAGATTATCTGTATTTTTTTATATAATTTTAAAGCTAAAAATGACAAGAATTAAGGGAATATTTTTGGTTTATTGTGCATTTGGTGCTGTTGTTAAAATATTACTTGCTTCGGCTATCCATTTTTTCTTACCTAGAATTGTTTCAAGGAAAGCTGAATTTAAGTAATTAATCTTGACAGTTAGACATTACATGTAATTTGGTACCAATGGACTTTGTGTATCAGATATTCTATTCAAAACCAGTGAGGAGAATGTGCTTTAACTGATATTTTTTGTAAATAATGACACACAAATACTTCCTAAAGAAGGACAAGAAAATAATAATCTTTAGTAAGTATAGGAGTATAATAATTTCCAGAAACTTTACTTTTTACAAATATTAATTAATCTTATACTTAATCCACATATCATACTGTATAAGGAATGTCAAAAATTTTATTTCTGCCTTACAGTTAAGAAAATTGATAGAAAGAACTAATAAAAATGGACCTATAATGTCAAAATGTCTTTTAATGCATACACTTAGTGAACAGTCAAACTTGCATATTAAAAAAAAAGTCAACATGATGATAATATAAGAGATCCTCTGATTGGATCCCCCTTATAGCAACAATAATTTGGCAGCTACCTATGGACAGACATACTTTTGTGGGAGCTTTGGGATCTAGGTAGGAAGGTGCAAAGTCCTGGTAGAGCCCAAGACCAAGGAGTGCTCTTTGTAGAAGGCAAGCCTGTGCCCAGTGCCATGTTTGCCGACCATGGTACAGGCTACAGACCTGGAAACTGCCTCATCTCCTTATGGACTACTATGAACAATTGCGTGCCAATGAACTGAATTACCTAGAAGAAATAGATTCATTCCTCAAAATATATGACCTACCCAGACTGAATCATGAAGTAGACAATCTGAACAGACCAATATCGAGGAAAGAGATTGAATCAGTAATCAAAAATCTCTCAGAAAAGAAATGCTCAGGACCAGATGGTGTCCCTGGTGAATTCTACCACACATTTAAAGAGTTAACACCAGTGCTTCTCAAACTTCTAAAAAACTGAAGAAGAGGGAACACTTCCAAACTCAGTTTATGAGGCAACCATTTTTCTCATGCAAATCCAATAAAAGACAGTACAAGAAAAGAAAATTACAGATCAATGACTCTTCAATATACATGCGAAAGTCCTTATCAGAATATTAGCAAGTCAAATTCAACAACACATTAAAAAGATCAAATTCTATAAACAAATGGGAGTTATTACTGGATGGTTCAACAATGTAAATTAAAATATGATATACTACATTAGGATAAAAATTACGTGATCATCTTAGATGCAAAAAAGGCATTTAGCAAAATTCAACATCCATTCATGATAAAAACTCTTAACAAATTAGGAATGTACCTAACATAGTAAAGGCCATATATGAAAAAGAGCTGATGCCCTGGCCAGTTTGGCTCAGCGGTTAGAGCGTCAGCCTGTGGTCCAGACAGACCCTGGTTCGGTTCCCTCTAAGGACGCGTACCTCTGTTGCAGTTTGTCCCCGGCCCTGGTTGGTTGTGCGGGTGGCAGCCACTCGATGTGTCCCTTTCACGTCGATGTTTCTCTTTCTCTCTCTCCCTCCCACTCTATCTGAACAAAAAATGGAAAAATGTCCTCGGGTGAGGATAAAAAAAAATAATTAAAAATAAATAAATAACAGCTGAAAGCCTTTACTCAGGAGCGAGATAAGGATGCCCATTCTCACCACTTTTATTCAACATAGCACTGTAAGTTCTTTAAGGCAAGAAAGAGAAACAAAAGGCATCCAAATTAGAAAGGAAGGAGTAAAATTGTCTTTATTTATAGATGACATGTCTTACGTATAGAAAACCCTGGTCACTCCAAAAATCCTTTAGAACTAATAAACAAATTCAGTAAAGTTAATGTTTCTATGCATAATACCAAACTATGCAAAAAAGAAATTGACTGTAAGTGTGTGGATTTATTTCTGGGCTTTCTAGTATGTTTGATTGCTCTGTGTCTGGTTTTATACCAGTTCTACACAATTTGATTGTTAGAGCTTTGCAATGTAATTTGAAATCAGGAAATGGGACACCTCTAGGTTTGTTCTTTTTTCTCAATATTACTTTGGTCATTTGGGTCTTTCTTTTTTTTTATTTATTTATTTTTTATCCTCACCTGAGGACATTTTTCCATTTTTTGTTCAGATAGAGTGGGAGGGAGAGAGAGGACGAAAGAGAGAGAGAAACATCGATGTGAAAGAGACACATCGAGTGGCTGCCACCCGCACGACCAACCAGGGCCTGGGACAAACTGCAACTGAGGTACATGCCCTTAGCGGGAACCGAACCCGGGTCTCTCTGGACCGCAGGCCAACGCTCTAACTGCTGAGCCAAACCAGCCAGGGCTGGTCATTTGGGTCTTTCATGGTTTCATACAAATTGTTAGATTATTTTTACAAACATGTGAGAGAGAAAAAACTAACAAACCTGTGAAAAATGCCCATGGGATTTTGATATAGATTTACATCAGCCATTAAAAAAAAAGGAGAAAATATTGCAATTTGTGACCAGATAGATTAACCTGAATGACAGACACAGAAGACAAATATTGTATAAACTCATTCATATGTGGGATCTAAAGATGGCAAGATGTCAGGCAAGCTCACAGAAACAGAGTAGAGGGGTGATTGGGATGAGTTGATGGGTAGGATAAATGGGGTTATAGATTTTTAGTTATAAGGTAATAGGTTCTGATCAAATGTACAACATGGTGACTACAGTTAATAATACTGTATTTTATACTTGGAATTTACTAGGAGTGGAACTTACGTGTTCTCACAACCCACACACAAGATGATAACTATATGAGGTGATGGATATGTTAATTTGCTTGACTTGTGGTAATCATTTCACAATTTATATTTATATCAAATCATTACATTGTATACCTTAAATAGATACTCTTTTTATTTGTCAAGTATACCACCTCAAAGCTGGAAAGTAATACAGAATAAAATAAATATCTCTTTCAAATAAAAAAAAGTGTCAGTATTCTACTATTCTTATTCAAAATTGCAATTATACTTTTAATTCCTTTAATTCCTTTACTCATCTATTCATAGATGTAAAATTCCATTACATATCGTTTTTTAGAGGAATAGGAGTTTTAGAAAGTTTTATCATTTTATTTTGAAGTATTAGTTAATACAATTTTGTCAATTAGTCTAAGAATTTCCCAGTAGCAGCAAATGTCTCAATAGAAATTTATGCTATGCCTGTTAGGGCATGTTTATGGGGCAAATCTGTACTGAGCTGAATGCTGGTAAATTTCAAGGACAATTTTCAGAAAATAATATGCAAAAAGATGAAGGTAAAACTCTGAACAGATGTTCCCGATTAAGTCCTATGGTCAGAAAGCATACCAATCATTCAGATGTGTTGCCTCATAGGATATAAAGCCCAACTTCTTCAGCATAACATTCAGTACCTTCAAAATTTGGCCTACCTCTCACATCTTTGCAGAGTAATTAAGTATCTTAAAATTCCCTGCACACCTACCTTATTCATAGGAAGTTTTTCTCATACCACATTCCTTGCCTGGAATATTCTAATAGTTTATATTAAACCCTTTCACTTTTCTAGCTGGGCTAATTCCAACTGTTCCTTTAGACACACTGTAAATGAGGCAGAGTGATATGCATTCCAGGCCTCATTTTTGCCAATAATCCCCCCTCCTCTATGTGCATCTTTAATTATCAGATTTGATTAACCACTATAATAGTACAATATTAGAAACAGTCTTGGAATGATGCTTTATGCTATTAAAAGTAAATAGCAAATTTGCTATTTCTTTGTGAAATCCTTTAATCCTTTTAAGATTTATTACTACCACATCAAGTAGATAAATTTTTCCACGAATTAAATATTTTCCAAATGTAAGCTTCTTGCTTTTTAAAAAATCTTTTTCTTTTTTTAAATTATTTTTATTAATTTGTTTTTGTTACAGATGTTTCTCCTTTCCCCCCCATTGATACCCTTCTCCCCATCCACCCCGTCCTATTTCCAGCTTGTTGTTTATGTCCATTGGTTATACATACATGCATTTAAGGTCTGGGGTTTATCTCTCCCCTGCAACATCTCCTCTTCTGAGGTTTATCAGTCTGTACCCTACCTCTGTGTCTCTGGATCAATTTTGTTCATCAGTCTGTTTAGTTCATTATATTCTACAAATAAGTGAGATCATATGTTATTTGTCTTTTTTTTTGCTTGGCTTGTTTTGCTTAGCATAATACTCTCTAGATCCCTCCATGTCATCTCAAAGGATAAGAGATCTTTCTTTCTTACAGTTGCATAGTACTCCATTGTGTACTTGTACCACAGCTTTTTTATTCATTCATCTACTGATGGACACTTGGGCTATTTCCAGGTCTTAGCTATTGTAAATAGTGCTGCTATGAACATGGGGGAACATATATTCTTTCTGATTGGTGTTTCAGGCTTCTTAGGGTATATTCCTAGAAGTGGGATCACTGGGTCAAATGGCAGTTCAGTTTTTAACATTTTGAGGTAACACCACCGTGTTTTCCACAGTGGCTGCACCAGTCTGTATTCCCACCAGCAGTGTACTAGGGTCTCCTTTTCTCCACACCCTTGCCAACACTTGTTGTTTGATGATTTCTGATGGTGGCCATTCTAAGAGGTGTGAGGTGATACCTCATTATTGTTTTAATTTGCATGTCTCTGATGATTAGTGATGTTGAGCATTTCTTCATGTGTCTCTCAGCCATTTGTATGTCCTGTTTGGAGAGGTGTCTATTTAGTTCCTCAGCCTATTTCTTAATTGGGTTCTTTGTCTTCCTTTTGTGGAGTTGTATGAGCACTCTATATATATTGGAAATTAACCCCTTATCTGATATATCATTGGCAATTATGCTCTCCCATACAGTGGGTTGCCTTTCCATTTTGATGATTGTATCTTTCGCTGTGCAGAAGCTTTTGAGCTTGATGTAGTCCCATGTGTTCATTTCCTCCTTTGTTTCTGTTGCCTTAGGGGATGTATCAGTGAAAATTCTGCTGCGTATGATGTATGAGAAATATATGAGAAATTTGTTTTGTAATTTTGTTTGGAACACACCAATCATAATATTAGCTAACATTTATGAAGTACTATGTATTAGGCATTATTCTAATTACTTTGTGTATTTTAAATTGTATACCCATTACAACTTTATAAAGTAAATGCATTTTTATCCTTATTTTATAAGTCAGGGTAACTGAAGCAGAAAGTGATAAAAAGCCATGCCTTTTTTAAAATGATATATACTTGTAGGTTTTTGAATCTTAGCAGTCTGGCTCAAAACCTCTGCTCTTAAAAGACATGTTTTAATGTTTCTTTTCTGCATTAAGAGAACAAACTACATTGTATTACTGAAATTTCTAATTTTCTTGTACATCTGTAATATTTTATTCATATCAAATTAATATTAAATGTAGTTTATTTTTCTAGGTATTTTGATGAAGAGCATTGTAACAATTTTATTGTCAAAAAATGCATTGGTTACTGCCCCCTTAGTAGCCCTCCAGGAGATTTTACTATAGGAGGCATAGAACTCATACATTGACTTGGTATTTTGCTTTATAAAAATTGCATTTGCCATCATTATGGTAAGAATGGTGGAGTTTCCACTGGAGAATTTAAAACTGTTTCAATTTAAAGCAAAAGCACTTATAGAAAAAAATGAAACTAGAAGTAACTTCTTATTTCAGTGAGAGATTGATTTCTATACAGAATAACGGTGTTATATATAATTGTATCATTGGTATAGGCTTCAGGCCTGGTTTAGAAATGTTATTTTTGTAAGTTATTAAATTGCCACTATATTGGTACTTCCATTAGCTTCAAAATATTTTGCCTTGGACATTTACTTGTTGTTTCTTTTATTTGCTAAAGCAAAAAATGGAAACAATATAATAAATTAATACTTTAAAATTTTTACTAGTAAAAAGACATTGAAATTTAGCATCTGCTGAAATTTGCTAGTAATCCAGACAGCTAATTTTATTTATGTTAAATTCAATTAATAAATTATTCATAGAAGCAATAGAACAAGACAGTATTTAGTAACCTTTCTATTAATATTCCAAGTGTCCTTACAGAGGAAATGAATACTTATTCTTGTCACATAGCCTGACAGCCACAGATTTAAAAAAAAAAATAGAAGTTTCCAACCTCAAAGAGAAGTATGTGACTATTTCTAGATACAGTAATTGCTAAAAATTCATCCACTTGACTAATCTTTGAAATATTTCTACATTTTACTTTGTTAGACATGGTCCCAAACAATGACCATTAAGGGCATATATGCAGCTATTATTTCCTCAGGTAAGAAAGGGTTGGAATATTTCCAGGTAGAATCATAGTTTCAAAATTTACATAGACCTTTGAAACAACTAATCCAGTCACTTCTTCTCATTGAATAGGAAGTTTGTATAAAACCTGGATGCTAAATAAAGGAGCAGTGTTACTGGCCTATGGGCCCTGAACTTGATTGCTATGCCTGTGAAAATCACCTGCTCTATGAGGGCAATTTTACATTTGGATATATTAGTCTCTCTAAGTACACTGGCTAACGATTAACGCAGTTAAATTAATTTTGCACATAACTAAATAGGCTAGTTGTAATTTTTCATATATCTACATGTACTCTCTTTTCACTTTGTAAAATGAAGTGAGTGGACTAGGTGCCTTCTCATCTCTTTTAGCTCCATAATTCTAGGTACAGTATATGTGCACATTTTTCCTAATAATTTGCAAGTAGTCTATTTACTTATGTATAGAATGTTTATATAGATATATACATATATATACACACTCATATTCTGTATCCTTTTTTTCATCTTAAGTATAGCCATATTTATATTTATATGGCCAATAACAGGGTTTTCATTCATGCAAATTAGACATTACTGTTTCTTTGAGTAGTTGTTTTACTTTAGACAATCTTTTATTTTTCAGTTTCTTCATCTATAAAATACTTATAATGCAGACTATGCTACAGGGATGTTGAAAAGAATACCTACATTTATTTATCAAGTATTACTTTCTCATTCTATGTGCTAGGCATATTACTGGGTATTGGGAATGCAATGATGATCTAGAGAAACAATACCACATGCATTCTGGTGCATGTGAAACCAATTTACAAACTATAAGAGGTAACTATTGTTATTATCAAGGTAGCCTACCCTAGGATTATGCAAAATTGATCATACAGATAGAGATTTTATGTCTTTGTTTTTTAAAAGTCAAAGTTCTTTTACCACGTAGGAATTTGAAAACAGGTCTGTAAGATTTAATGCCTATAATGCTATATATTCTCCAGCAGGGATAATTCTTATAACTGCATTCTTAGTCACCTGAAGTTGCCTACTGGTTTTTGTGTTTAATTTATAGACTGTGGTACTAGGTAAAATGTTAAGCAGACTTAGTTTATTATAGTGTATTAGTTGTGTTGTGCACCTCGTAGTAAGACATTGTAAGAAGAAGATCAGCTCCAGCAGAATTGAAATATCTATAAGATGAAATAAAAAGGATATTGAGAATTCATAAATTTGTGACAACAACTCTTTCTGAACACGATGGACTAGGAAATACGATTGATAAAGATTTTGACACAGGGACTAAATGAGATCTAGCCAAGGTCAGTCTGTGGGTAATTAGCTGCCCACCCAAGACTATTGTTCTCTGTGGCTTAAGGTAGCCCACTAGTAAAAGGGTGCCAAGGATAGAACAAGTAAAAGAAATAAAGCAGAATGGAACATTAAATACAGGGCAGAATAATGGGTGTGGCTACAGGGCAAAGGAATGGACTAGAAGCAAACATATTGGAGGCCTACTAAATATTTTAAGGGGGACTATTTTTCATAAAACCTTTGTTTGAAGCTAATGTGTTTTTGAACATACTAGCTTTCACATCCTAAGACATAAAACTTGTGTAAGAGGAAATGGTATATAAAAGCTTTACAGTCACATGGGAATGTAATCCCAACACCTATTTTAAATGTGGCCATGGAAAATCGTTGGAGACAATTCCCTATGTATTACGTATGTTTTAACAAGATCTTGGCCTTAGGAGAAAGGATGTTTGAAAGCAAACAGTCTTAGATGGTAGAGATAGTATAACCTTCCAAAAAGAATTTGTAATGTACCTCCCTGCAGATATTCTAGCATGGTAAAGATAAAGTCCTCCTGCTACCCTCCTGGAGATGTACTTACTCTAGGGTAATGAGCAAGCTCTCTCTTCCCAGGTGATGATGGGTAGATGTGCTAGCAGTTGCATAAAAGCTCATTGTATCTTAAAAGTTGAGGTTCCTGCCCTGTGGGTGTGCCTCAGTGGATTGAGGGTCGTCCCATGGACTGAGAAGTCTTAGTTGGATTCCTGGTCAGGACACATGCCCGGGTTGCAGGCTCCATCCCCAGTGGAGGGCATGCAGGTGGCAGCCGATCCATGTTTCTCTTCTCTCTCACATTGATGTTTCTCCCTTCCTCTCTCTCTAAAATATTAATAACAACATATTTTAGAAAAAGTTGAGGTTCCTCTCCTGTGTTGAACCACACTGTACATGCAGGTAACATCTGGCCTACATTGCATTGTCCTGTTGGGTTTGGGCCAGGAAGAATTGATGAAAATGGCTGTTTTTGACTGTCTGATCCAAGAGTCATGTGACATTCTGTCAGAATACTGTGTCAGGTGAACTTGTTATCTGGAAAGTGAGGTAAAATCTCAAACCTTAAACATTTTGTGACATAGCAAGGGTAATGCACAAAGAGGGAAGACTTAAGGTCTACTCAGTGACTCTTCTCTTCAGCTAGTCTGGGAGGATCTTCACAGTACCTGACCAGCAGAGTGGCATAAATCACACTGTTATTCATTTCCCTTCTGCTTTTTGAATATAATTTTATTGTAATTATTCCAATAGTGCTTCCTTATTGTATCTCGGTTGTGATGGGGATATATTACTTATTGTTCATTGTTTATGGTTGAAGACTATATGTATTTGGACTGTACATCACTAACACGTAGTAGACTTTGAACTGAATGTGGTTACTGGATGCTATTTTGAATTGTCTTTCTTGAATGAGGATTTGAGAGCATTCTATATGTTGAAAGAAATCTTTAAGTAGATATGGAGATTAGAATTCTTTATTATGATTGATATTATTAGCTCTTCATTAAAAACATGATGTTCTTCTTTGGCAAACCCTTTGCCTTTAATACCTAACTTTCCTTACAATTAAGTGAGAAACATAACTATACTTTATTTTATTATTTTTATCCTTACCCAAGGACATTTTTGCATTTATCTTCAGATAGAGTGGGAGGCAGAGAGGGAGGAAGAGAGAGAGAAAAACTTCGATATGAGAGCGACACATCAACTGGTTGCCACCCACCCAACCCCGACCGGCGCTGGGGACAAACTGCAACTGAGGTATGTGCCCTTAGTGGCAGCCGAACTTGGGACTCTCTGGTGTGCCGGCCAACACTCCAACCACTGAGCCAAACCAGCCAGGGCAACATGACTGCATCTTAGCAGTAAATATGAGCAGAAGATCAATGTTCCTGTTTCTGAGCCAAGACCCTTGAGATTCATGTGTGCCCCTACCACCACCCCACACAAAAGCTTTCCCACCAAATAGGTGCAGATAACTATGTAACCCTAAGAAATGGAAGAACTGCAAGGTGAAATGGGCTTGAATATTTGATTCACAATATAAAATTAAAGTTTCCTGTCATCCAGAAATACCTATTATGGATTATTATGTGAACATAATATTCTATTATGTGTAAGTTTCTGTCTATTTTTAGCTTGTCATACTAGATAGGGTTACTTAACTAATAAAATATTGCCACTTAAGAAGACAACAGACCGGTTTAATATGCCTTCAATCCTTAACTGTTTCTCTCTATAAGGACCTGTGTCAATTCTGTTTCTTTTTGATTCTCAGAATGATTATTACCAGTATAATTAATTAATTTTATTTTGCCAGAACTGCACTGGTAGAGATAGAACTACATTCTTACATTCTAAACTGTTTTAGTACAACAATCTGAACACAGAAAACATTTATGAACTTCCTAAATAATTGATGTTTGCCCTCAGTATAAATTATACCATTTTTAGAACTTGTTTTGGTTCATATGATAAAGAGCATAGTTTCATTTATCTTGAGAAAAATATAGTTTTCTCTGGAGAGCTATTTTTTCTTACGAAGTGTACATATTCAATAAATATGTTGAAGAAGAAAGAAGTTGTTCACTTACCTGGGCAGATAAACTCTACCAATTTAGGTGATCAATACCACAGACATAGTTGATTTATATACAATGTTAACTCTAGGGAATCATCATTAAAGCAATCTAATCTTCTACTATTTCCTTCTGTCTGGACAAAGTATAAGAGTACAAGAATCTTCTAAGAGCTAAAATCATCTATAATGTATGTCACTGTCTTGCTTAATAAAATTTCATCTCACATGGTCTTTGGCATTTCTTTCACATAGGACTAGGGACACTAAAATGCAATGGGCAGGGACCCGTATATCAGTGTAAATTTAGTTCTTCCATATTCTGTGTTTCAAGTAAAAGAAATATAATGTTGCCAGTGGTCCTTATTCACAAGCATTTCATAGGTATTTTATGATTGGGTTATTCCTTTGATTATTATAATAAAACGAAAGTCCAAAATCTTTTGTTCTTTGTCAAGACACAGATGGTGATGAAAGCAAGAAAAATAAGTACAGGGTTTCAGAAAAGTCAATGATTTTTGACCTTTTTCATCTTATGGCACACATAACTAATTGCTACAGTCCTGCAGCACACTAAAAAATATGTATATTTTTTGTCGATCTGACAAAAAAATAGGTATATATTTTGATTCATTTATACCAAATGGCTGTTGTTGTGTTGGCTGTTGTCATTTTTGTTTTATTTGACAGTCTAAGGGAAAAGAGGTCAGCAATCCTGACTAAATAGTTAGGGATTGCATGTTTCAAAAATTATTGTGGTACACCAGTTGAAAATCACTGAGTTAAGTAATTGAAAGTTCAGAGAACATGGATACAAAGTTTTGATCATCACTAATCTCAAGTAAGGTGTCAGAGCTAAGGAAGGCTAACATTAACCACTCATATTTTCAAATAGAAAAGCATCCAGTCCATGGGTACAGAGAACAGGAAATTTCTTTCATCTAAGAAGTTATATATCAATGTCTTCAGGTCAGGAAGAAGCAATCATGAAACATTTCTTATAGT
Organism: Molossus molossus; assembly: GCF_014108415.1. Classification (NCBI taxonomy): domain Eukaryota; kingdom Metazoa; phylum Chordata; class Mammalia; order Chiroptera; family Molossidae; genus Molossus; species Molossus molossus. The sequence continues at coordinate 59,651,439 of NW_023425345.1, read as the reverse complement.
CTGAAGTTTTCCTTTAATCCATTCCAGTCACTCTTATCTTAGAAAAATGAGTGACTTGTGGTTAGACTTCATCAAATGTAACAGAAATAGCTTCTCACTGTTACCAGTAATGTTCAAGTAGAGGAACACCATGAATATGTATCTAATGTCTTGGATACTACAGGAAATGCAAAGCAATACTTTTGTGTTAAAGCAGAGCTAACTGTTTTTCTGATCTAAACTTAGAGTATATAACAATCACCTGTCCCATGCATTAGAAAGAAACATGTTAAAGTACAATGCACTTCAATAATTTAAAGGACCAATGATGTACTGATTCTGGTGCAAGGTGAACTATTTTAGTTCATTTTCCATGATTTGTAAACCTATATTTATCAAGGGAATGAGCGTTGTGATTTCTTTACCCTAGAAAACTCATACTTGATGGGAGTATCTAGTTAATATCAATTGTTTAATATAGATTGTAACATACAGTAGGCTTATGAAGATTTATGGTGGAAGAATAATGTATTTATTGATTTTAAATTACTAAATTTGAAAAAGTTTACATATAAAGGGGGAGAAAGAAAATTTATATTTGTAGGATTATATTTTTAAAAATTAAAAGAAACAACCTGGCTTGTGGCTCAGTGGTTGAGCATCGACCCATGAACCAAGAGGTCACCAGTTTCATTCCCAGTCAGGGCACATGCCCAGGTTCTGAGCCCAATCCCCAATTATGGGCATGCAGGAGGTGACCAATTGATTTTCTCTCTCATCAATGTCTCTATCTCTCCTCTCTTTCTCTCTCTAAAAAGCAATAAAGAATAAATAAATAAACAAATATATAAATAAAAATCAAAAGAAACATTACATATATGAATTTGTTAACATTTAAAATGTCATTTAATTTAAAAGTATTTTTTACAAGGTACTGCAATCTAGTGAGGGAGATATGTATATGTATATCATCTGCACATTCCAGTTAGTCTTCTCCACTCCTCAGAAATATTGGCCCCTGGTTTATATATGTCTTTTTATCCCAAGCTAACTTTATATGGATGGACATCAGTGTTTATGTGTACAATGTTGCAGGCTCTAGTGCTCCTCAGTGCTCAAAATTATTGACAATAGATTAGTTTTTGTTATCTCTTCCACTTAAGCACTGACTCCAATCTTTATACCTGGAGTCTTTTCATAACCTGAATCTTCAAAAATCACTAATTCAGTAATTTTGCTGTAAAACCTGTGTCTCCTTGCATCATGGCTGGTTCAACCAACTCCAGTATTTTTTTTTTTAACTTTATGAGGATTTTTAGTTACTTGAATTTGCTGCTCTATACAAATTTATTGATATTTTCTTTACTTATTTCATATTCAACTTTATTAATTCATGATGATTTCTATAAAAATGTTGTTTTTTTATATAAGTCTTTCTTACCTCGGAATATTTGTCACACATATATTGCAAAATTCCAGCCTCTTTGAAGTTAATAAAAGTTTTCCAATATTGACCCTAATCATTCCATTGCTACATGAGATGTTCATCTAACAGGATGAAATTTTCCACTGTAAATTCTGAACCTCCAGCCATAGCTGGGGTCTCTAACACTGTTGTGCAATCCTACTACTATTCTGGCCTACTCTGCCCCTCTTCCAAATGTCTTATTCAACACTCTTCTACTCTCCTTCAATATCTAACTTTCGCTTTTTTTCCACCCTCCAAAAATATGAATGTTGAAAAGAAAAAAAATGTATTGTTTTTCTTTATGTTGTTCTTAAATGTTAGCTGTGTTATAAGTTGTATTATCATTATCATTGGTATCGCCTGCTCCCCTTCTCTTCTCCTTCCCCACGTTACAGTGGAATCCATCCTCCTGTTTCTGAATAATTCTCTCCACTCTGGATCCCCTCTCAACGGCTTTCTCATTATGATATCTGTCATCTATTTTTATATTTTCCATATCCCTCTTACAGTGGCATCATTCTCATTGGCTTTTAAATAAACTCAAACAATCTTACTAAAAATAGAAAAAGGGGAAAAAAAGGCCACAAAATCTAATTTGGCCTCATACCCCTCTCCAGATTCAGTCTTTCTCATTCTGCACCAAGTCCTCAAAAGGCTATTTATATATTCCACTTCACTCTCCTTTTTTAAAAAAATTTCCCACTCACTGCAACACCAATCTGTCTTCTATCCTCATCTCTCTATTAATGTAATTCTTACCAAGATCACTTACTACTTCCATGTCACTAAATTGAACAGGCGTTTTTTTTTTTTTTTTTGGTGTGTGTGTGTGATGTCTTTAAGTTACTTCTTTCTCAAAGCACTTTCTTTAGCTTTTATTTCAAAAATCTCTCTACATTTTAATCCTACTTCTCATCCTTTACAATCCATAATAAAATGTTAGATTTTTCAAATGTTAGTCCCAGGATCTCAGGTTGTCATAACCTAGACTACACTCCTAGGCCATTTCATTGACATATATGAATTCCATTAGTATATTTAATAGATTACTCAAAAATAGTATGTCTGGTCAGAGTTGCCTTTTAGCTCAAGATACATGTATCTAATTACTTGATTGAAATCAATTCTTGGGTAACTCAAAGGCCCTCTTACACAATAAGACAAAAGCTAAAATTACCTTTATCTGCACACCTAGTTCATTACCACTGTTTCTATTCACACATGGCAGCATAACCTACATAACCTATCAGGGTATGAAAGCTGGAAACCTAGGAATGATCTATGACATCTGCCTCTTCCTTACTCCTGATACCTAAATCGCTGGAAAACTATTGATCTACGAGCTATTTCAAAAGCTTTACCAGCTGGAACACTGTCTTCGCTAGTCCAGCTCACCATCATTTCTTCTCTAGTCTAATAGCACTCATATTTACCCCTTTAAAAAAATGTTTTTAACCTGAAGCAATCTTTTATGTGAGCAAGTAAAAATATATTACACTGCCCTGGCTGGTGTGACCCTTGGTTGAGCATTATCCTGTGCACCAAAGGACACCGGTTAGATTCCCCCCATCAGGGCACAGGTCTATGTTTTGGGTTCAATCCCCAGTAGGAGGTATGCAGGAGGCCAATGATCCATGATGTTTGTCTCTCACATTGATGTTTCTCTCTCTTTCTCTCCCTTCCTCTCTCTCTAAAAACAATACAAACATACATTTTTTAAAAGACTATATCGCACCAGTACATAAAGCAGTCCAGTGGCTTCTCATTGTTCTTGGAGTGAAGACAACATACTTCAATGTCTGAAAACTGCACTGTGGTGGCTCCACACTCATCTACATCATACTGTCCTTACGGGAGCTGCCCATCATGTCCACCACGTCTTCCCTCAACACACATTTTTACATACGATGTTTCCCCCACCTGATTATACTTTCTTCCCTCTTTCTCTCGGTTTATTGATTACTCATTTTGTATGGAATCATCACTTTGGAGATTTCCCACGGATTTTTTATGACCCAAACAATCTATTACAAACATTTATAACTCAGTTTCTCTTCTTTATAGCATATTAATTTATGTGCACGCTAATAATAGTAAGGCAGAGGGTATGTCTGTTTTGTTTTTTGTTTTTTAATCATTATTATATCCAAAGTGGTTGTCAGAATGCTTGGCCCACACAATACGTGTTTTGCAAATATTAATTGAATAAATAAAAAACAAGCAGAGTGACTTACTGAGAGGTGATTTTCAATCAATTGTGTTTTTATTGAGACTGAAATAGTCCTACCTTGGCACTAAGTTGGTATTCAATAAATGTCAGGCTGATATGAATGGAAAGGAATTTTGACTTTGTGTTTACAACCATGGCCAAACACGTCTATTTATACGAGGGATTATGACTATCAAATGGAACAGTGACTTCAAAGTTCTCTTTTTGTTAAAAAATTAGATGATCTTCCAGATTTTCAGATTTCATTTGCTGAAGTACTATGTGGACAAACTTGCTTTCATGACAAGTGTGGAATTATGAGTATTTCTAACTAGATAAATGTGCTATTTTCAGTTTTTTAATTTTTTTTCTCAAACCCTCAGGCAAGCTAGGACTAAGTTTGTTTCTTCTCTTTATTTCTACTGTTTCTGTAGCACTCTTTTTGCTCAATAATTATATTTCTTACTAAACTACAGTAAAGATAGTTTTTTATAGAATTATCTATTTTTCTAATCATACATTATTGGAAGGGTATTTTTATTTATCTTTGCAGATAATTTACATTTGAAAGCTATTATAGTGATAGATAAAAATACATTATTAGTTTTTTTTCTTTTTAAAATTTACATTCAGCATTATTTTGTATTATTTTCAGGTGTACAGAATACTGGTTGCACAATCATACTTTACAAAGTGTTCTCCCTAATATCTCCAGGACCCAGTTGGCACAATACATAGTTATTACACTATTATTGACTATATTTCCTAGGCTATACTTTACATCCCCATAACTATTTTGTAACTACTAATCTGTACTTTATAGTTCTTCCATCTTTTTTCCTCAGTCCTCCAGCTCCTCTCTTTTGGCAATCCTCAATCTATTTTTTGCATCTATCAGTCTGTTTCTGTTTTGTTTGTTCATTTATGTTGGTCTTTAGATTCCACATATAAGTGAAATCATATAGTATTTATCTTTCTCTGACTGACTTATTTCATTAGGATAATTTCCTCCAGGCAGGCCCATCCATGCTGTTGCAAAGAGTAAGATTTCCTTTTTTTTAAATGTTTCAGTAGTACCACTGCTTTTTTATCCACTTGTCTATTGATGGGCACTTGGGTTGCTTCCATAGCTTGGCTATTGTAAATAATGCTGCAGTGTACATAGGGGTACATATAATCGTTTGAATTAGTGTCTGGGTTTCTTTGGATATAGACCCAGAATGAAATCTCTGGGTTATCAGATGGTTCTATTTTTCTTTTTTTCCTTTATTGATTTTAGAGAGGAAGGGAGAGGGAGAGAGAGATGGAAACATCAATTTGCCGCCTCCTGCCTACCCCCACTGGGGATTTGGCCCACAACCTGGGCATATGCCCTGACTAAGAATGGAACCGGCAACCTCTTGGTGCATGGGTTGATGCTCACCCACTGAGCCACACCGGACCGGCCTTTCCTTTTTTTTTTTTTTTTTTGAGTAAACTCCATACTGTTTTCCACAATGACTGCACCAATCTATATTCCCACCAATAGTGCACAAAGGTTCCTATTTCTTCACATCCTCGCCAATACTTGTTTGTTGATTTATTGATGATGGCCATTATGACAGATGTAAGGTGGTATCTTATTGTAGTTTTAATTTGTATTTCTCTGATTATTAGTAATATAAAGCATCTTTTTATATATTTTTTGGCCTTCTGTATGTCCTCTTCAGAGAAGTGTCTATTTAGGTCCTTTGCCCGTTCTTTTTTAAATTAGATTATTTGTTTTTGCTTTGTTTTCTTAGTGTTGAGTTGTATGAGTTCTTTATAAATTTTAGATCTTAACTTTATCAGATTTATCATTTGGAAATATGATCTCCTATTCAGTGGTTTGTCTTTTCATTTTTGTTGATGCTTTCATTTGCTTTGCAAAAATATTTATAGTTTAGTGTTGTCCCATTTTTTTTCTTTTGTTCCTTTTGCCCAAGGAAATATATCAGAAAAAAAAATGATATTAGGAGAAATATCCGAGTTGTTACTACCTATGTTTTCTTCTAGGATTTTTATGGTACTGAGTCTTACATTTAAGTCTTTAATTAATTTTGAGTTTATTCTTATATATGGTGTAAGAAATAGGTCTAGTTTTATTTTTTGCACATGTCTGTCCAATTTCCTAAAGACCATTTATTGACTAGACCATTTTTATGCCACTGTATGTACTTGCCTCCTTTGTCAAATATTAATAGACAATATAGTCATTGGTACATTTTTGGGCTCTCTATTTTATTCCATTGATCTATATGTCTGTTTTTCTGCCAGTATCATGCTGTTTTGATTACTATAGTCTTGTAGTATAATTTTTATTAGGTAGTGTGATTCCTCCAACTTTGTTCTTCTTTATCAAGATTGCTGTGGCATTTAGGTCTTTTGTGGTTCCATATAGAGTTTTGGATTCTTGGTTCTAATTCTGTGAAATACATCATTGGCATATTGATAGGAATTACATTAAATCTATAAATTGCTTTGGATTGTATGGACATTTAACATTGTGAATTCTTCCTATCCATGAACACAGACAGTATTAGCTTTCATTTATTTGTATCTCCTTCAATTTCTTTTTTAGTGTCTTATAATTTTTCAAGTCCAGGTCTTTTACCATCTCAGTTAAATTTATTCCTAGGTATTTTATTTATTTATGTACATTTTATGCAACTGTAAATGTGATTATTTTCTTTTTCAGATAGTTTATTATTGGTGTATAAAAATGCAACCAATTTCTGAATATTTATTTTGTATCCTGCTAATTTATTGAATTTATTTTTCAGTTCAAATAGTTTTTTGGTAGAATCTTTAGGTTTTCCTATGTAGAGTATCATGTCATCTGCAAATAATGCAGTTTTACTTTTTCCTTTCCAGTGTGGATGCCTTTTATTTCTTCTTCTTGTCTGACTGCTGTGGCTAAGACTTTCAGTACTACGTTGAACAAAAGTAGTGAAAGTAGACATTCCTATCTTGTTCCTGATCTTAAATAAAATGCTTTTAATTTTTCCCCATTGAGTATGATGTTAGCTGTGGGTTTGTCATATAGTAAGGCTTTTATTAGAGATATGTTCTCTCTATTTCCAGTTTGTTTGTTTAATCATAAGTGGGTACTGAATTTTGCCAGAAGCTTTTTCTGCATTTATTGATATGATTATATGATTTTATTGTTCATTTAGTTAATATGATGTACCACTTAATTTTTATTTTTTTGCACATGTTGTACCAACCTTTCATCCCAGGAATAAATCCCACTTGCTCATGGTATATAATCTTTTAAATGTATTGCTTGGTTTGGTTTGCTAATGTCTTATTGAGGATTTTTGCATCTCTGGTCATCAAAAATATATTGGCCAACAATTTTCTTTCTTTGTAGTATTTCTTTCTGCTTTTGGAATTAGGATAATTCTGGCCTGGTAAAATGGGTTTGGGAGTCTTTCCTCCTATTAAATATTTTGGAATATTCTGAGAAGAATGGGTGTTTAGTTCTTTGAATGTTTGGTAAAATTAACCTGTGAAGCCATCTGGTGCAAGACTTTTGTTTGTTGGGAGTTGTTTTATTACTGCTTCAGTTTTATCAGTTGTAATCATTCTGTTTATATTCTCCTATTCTTCCTTATTCAGTTTTGGAAGATTGTATGTTTCTAGGAATTTTCTGTTTCTTCCATATTGTCCAATTTGTCAGCATATAGTTGTTCATACTATTTTCTTACAATCCTTAGTATTTCTACTGTCCGTTGTTACTTCTCCTCTTTCATTTCTGATTTTATTATTTATTTATTTATTTACTTATTTATTTATTTTTCTGGTGAGTCTGGTTTACCAGTCATGTTTATCTTTTCAACAACAACAACAAAAAAACAGCTCTTGGTTTCATTGATTTTTTAATACTGTTTTTTTTTAATTAAAGTACATGATATTTAAAATATTTTATATGGAGACATTTGCATGTCTTATGGATTCTGTCTACAAAATATATGTCAAGGCAATTTACCAATCTTCATCTGCACTGATACAATTCTGGTACCAGCGATCATCATCTCTTTACAAGATTCTGATATAAATTAGACTCTATGCACTTATACTCTAGAAATCATATTTCTACACAATAGCCAGATCAATCTTTCTAAAACCTAATTGAGATTATATGGTTTTTTTGGTTTAAAAATCTTTGAATTAATTTTAGAATAAGGCCTAAGTTCTTTCATATGTCTTATAAGACCTCACATGATTTAGACTGGGTCAATATCTCTAGCCTTCACATTGACTAATCTTGTTTTCTCACAATGTTTTCTTATATACATTTAAGGAGTTTTTAAAAAAAACATCAATATTTTTGCCACTTCAATTAGGAGTTTTTTTCCAAGACATATGCTCTTAAATCCCATTCCTTGTTCCATAGTGACATGTAAAGATGTCTTAGCAATTATTGCATGGCATTAGTTTATAAATCTGTTTTAAAAAGATCCAATTAGGGTATACTCCTAGAAGTGAAATCACTGAGTCAAATGGCAGTTCAGTTTTTAACTTTTTGAGGTAATGCCATATTGTTTTCCATAGTGGCTGCACCAGCCTGTGTTTCTACCAGCCGTGTACTAGAGTCCCCTTTTCTCCACACCCTCGCCAACACTTGTTGTTTGATAATTTGTTGATGGCAGCCATTCTGACAGGTGTGAGGTAATACCTCATTGTTGTTTTAATTTGCATCTCTCTGATGATTAGTGATGTTGAGCATTTCTTCATATATCTCTTAGCCATTTGTATGTCCTGTTTGGAGAGGTGTCTATTTAGTTCCTCTGCCCATTTTTTAAATTTGGTTCTTTGTCTTCCCTTTGTTGATTTGTATGAGCACTTTATATATTTTGGAAATTAACCCCTTATCTGATGTATCATTATGCTTTCCCATAGAGTGGGTTGCCTTTCAGTTTTGATGATTGTTTCCTTTGCTGTGAAGAAGCTTGTGAATTTGATGTAGTCCCATGTGTTCATTTTCTCCTTTGTTTCTGTTGCCTTAGGTGAAGTATCAGTGAAAATTATGCTGTGTATGATGCCTGAAATTTTGTTGCCTACTTTTTCTTCTAGAATTTTTATGGATTCATGAGTTAAGCCTGAAACACCAATCAGAAAGAATATATGTACCCCCATGTTCTTGGCAGCACTATTTATAATAGCTGAGATCTGGAAACAGCCCAAATGTCCATCAGCAGATGAATGGATAAAAAAGCTGTGGTACATGTACACAATGAAGTACTATGCAGCTGTAAGAAAGAAAGATCTCTTATCCTTTGAGACAAGTATCATATGATCTCACTAATTTGTGGAATATAATGTACATAACAGTCTGAGGAATGGGGTAGTCCCAGAGATGTGGAAGTGGGACACAGACTAAAAATCTCCAGAAGAGGGGTTGGGGAGAGAAATAAACCACAGAACATAAATGCATGTATGCATGAACAATGGACATGGACAACAAAGCTGGGGACAGGGCGGGAAGGGAGAAGGAGGGAGGAATCAGTGGGGGGGAAAGGAGAAACATCTGTAACAAAAATAAATAAATAAATAAAAATTAATGAATTGCAAACACTGTGACAATATTAAAAAATATATATATCCAATTAGAGTGAAGCTCACAATTTGTCTTTGATGGTTGCGTGAAGATTCTCCTTTATTACCACTGGACATGATGAGGAATCCTGTGTGCCTGGGTTGTTGCTGGCACCTATCTATGTTTGCAGCAACAGCCTTGGACCAAGACAAAACTGTGGTGGCATAATGAAGAGATCAAATGAAATAAGGTCTTTGATTTTCATATTAACCTTCTAAGTGAAACTCTGCCTGTGAGTTTTTCAGTTATAGAACCAACAAATTCTTACTATTTAATTCAGGTGTAGGTGGATTTGTGTTTCATAAAACCATTTTATATTGTTATTAAAAAAACGCACTATTATAGAAGTTATTACCAGAAGGAGGCAATAATACCATGCCTTTATTGTAGATCATTTAAGATTGGTTAATTTTCTGTGCCATCATGTTTTTAGGAACTGGTTAGTTGCTAACTAGCTATGGAAACGTTATTTTAATTAACTTAGACTTATTTTTCCCATATCTAAAGTGAAGAAAGTATAACGACCATAATAGATTCTTATGAGAATTAACAATAATGTGTGTGATACTTTTACACAGTGCCTGGCACATGTAAACCTCAATAATGTGTACCTACCAGCTACCATAATTACAAAATGTTATTTTGCAGCCAGACTCAGTGTGGCTTAAGAAATGTTATGACTGAGAAAGATCATTTAGTTAATTATTCCTTTTCTCTATTATCCACTAGTACCTACTTCAATTACCACTTTGTTATATTTTGTCTTAAGTCAAACAAATCTGATACAATAAACTCATTATAAGTCCAAATACTGAAAATATACTCTCAGAATGGATTTTCTACAACCACATAATTATGACTGTTGATCTCTCTTTCTCCAGAGTTAAGTGCAAGCTCACTAACAATGACCCCTATGGTGAGTAATTAACTCCCTCTGATCTAGGTATCAGAATTCCTTGATACTGTATGTTAATGTGAAATTCACTGGGACAAAAGATATAGCAAAAGCAACAACAAAAAACAAACAGATTCTTCAGAGAACAAAGTCCCAGCAGGTTCAAGTTTTAAAATAATCTATCTGCTAGAAGATCCTATAAACCTGCTGATTATTGACTATCCTTCTATGTCTCACTCAATTTAAGAGGCTACTGTTCTAAGAGGTTGCTAATAGTACGCAAAGGAATGTATGCTGTGGTCTATTTTTATCAGTACAAAGATAAGAACAGTTACCACTGGCTGGGAAACAAAATGAAAGGTTAGAATATATTGTCAAATGTATTTTTACTTCATAATGCTTTGCAAGAACAAGTATGTGATTAAATGTTTATTCAATTCCAATGATTTTTGTGCAATAGAAGTTTCTCTTAATTTATATTTAATTGTAACATTATTTAAAATGACCTTTTAAAGTATATTTTGAAAACATATCAGTGAAGCCATTATCTTTCAGGCTGCGTTATTGATGGGCTGATTGTTAACTGATATTTGTTGCTAACATCTTATTGATGTATTCTTGTCAACAAAATTTTTGAAGATGCAGAAACCGAGGTGAAAACTGATATAACTTTTATGGGTTGATGCTGTGAGGTGGCATTTAGGTTTTCTGTTTTTGTTTCTCTGTCAGGAAAACAGAACCACAAGACTACGTATTTATTTCTGTGCACTATAAAACGGCCATGATGGTTCTGCCTTTGCCTTTCTTGTTGCAAGAAGAGCATCTCCCCACATTTCCGGGATACATTTCCAAAGTCAATGACTTATTAGTGTTGTTTTTTCTTAAAGGACCATGTACAGTTCCATAAAACTCAGCCTCTAAAAATTATACACAGTACTGACAAAGTAAAGTTCTGAAAGGTGATGGCGGGACAGGGTGTAATTCCCTCCTGCGACAGCGCTTCGATTCTTTGCTGTCTGCCACACAGGCCAGGGTAGCATCTCAGGCTGGCTTGTGTCAGTGGTGGTGGGTTTTGCTAGTTTCCCTCCGAGTCTCCTGAACTCACAGGACCAGTGAGATCACATACATGATTTTCCTGTTTTCCTTGACAGTTTGTAAAGCATGACAAGAGTATGGGTGGGAATGACTGGCATTAATGCTCAAAAAGGTCCCAGATTTGTTTGTTTTCAGATGTGACATAGAGTCAGACCTTAGCATTAAACTGCCCAGGTATGACTACAACTCTGCCCTTTATTTATTTATTTTTTTAATAATCACTTGAAGATATTTTTCCATTTATCTTCAGACAGAGGGGGAGAGAGGAGAGAGGGAGAGATATATATAGAGAGAAACATTGATGTTAGAGAGACACATCGATTGGTTGCCTCCCGCACAACTCCAACCAGGACTGGGGATAAACTGCAACCAAAGTACTTGCCCTTGGCCAGAATCGAACTGAGGACTCTGATCCATGGGCCGATGCTCTAACCGTTGAACCAAACTGGCCAGGGTACAACACTGCCCTTTATATCATTCAACATTTTAACCTTTACAGCCTCTCTCTCTAGCTCAGGTGAGTGATATAGTGATAAAAGAAAATAATACAGCTTTGTTTTTAAGCTCTGTACACAATAAATAATAAGGTAATGCTATGCTTACAATTAGCATCATTAGTAAAATTATTGTCATTTGTTTTTCTGGAGCAGCCTCCTACATAAGAAAAGAATCACTTCATGAGTTTCTCCTTTTATTCACTACCATGGACTAGAATATACAAGATGATCTAAGGATTTATGAGCATAATTCTCAGAGACAGCTGGGTAACATGCCCTTGTCCTAGTTCTAAAATTGAGTTAGGGAATATATTTTTCCTGAGGTACATAAGGAGTATTAGGCTAAGCCTGTTGGATTAGAAGTAGGTTCAGGCCTGAGTCTCTCTTGGGGTGCACGTGGTCCAGTTAATAATCCAGGATGTTTGATGTGATCCACCCTTACTCAAGCTTATTATGTATCACTGTGTACTTCCTGGCAAGGCTCTGAAGGATTTTAGAGGTCCCAGTGTCTACACTTTTCCAGATAAATTTACTAATCTCTCTCTTTTTTTGGTTTTAATCCTCACCCGAGATATGTTTGTTTTTCACTGATTTTAAAGAGGGGGAGAGAGAGAGAGAGAAACAAACATTGATACTGATGTGAGAAAGAAATATTGCCTGCCTTATGTGCCCCAACCAGTGATTGAATCTGTAATCTAGGTATGTGCCCTCATTGGGAATCAAATCTTTAACTTTTTGATGTGTGGGACAATGCTCCAACCAACTGATCCATCCTTCAGGGCAAATTTATTTATTTATTTATTTATTTTTTTGTTACAGATATTTTACCTTTTTACCCCATTGGCACCCCCCACCCCACCCCCCCTCCACCCTGTCCCCGGCTTAGTTGTCCATGTCCATTGGTCATGCATACATGCATATAAGTTCTGTGGTTTATCTCTTCCCACCCCCCCACCCCCCATCCCCTCTTCTGAGGGATGTCAGTCTGTGCCCTACTTCCATGTGTCTGGGTCTACTGTATTCCTCAGACTGTTATGTTCATTATATTCCGTATATAAGTGAGATCATGTGGTATTTGTCTTTTTCTGCTTGGCTTCTTTCACTTAGGATAATACTTTCCAGGTCCCTCCATGCCGTCTCAAAGGATAAGAGATCTTTCTTTCTTACCGCTGCATAGTATTCCATTGTGTATATGTACCACAGCTTTTTGATCCATTCATCTACTGGTGGACACTTGGGCTGTTTCCAGATCTTAGCTATTGTAAATAGTGCTGCTATGAACATGGGGGTACATATATTCTTCCTGATTGGTGTTTTAGGCTTCTTAGGGTATATTCCCAGCAGTGGGATCACTGGGTCAAATGGAAGTTCAATTTTTAATTTTTTGAGGTAGCACCATATTGTTTTCCATAGCGGCTGCACCAGTCTGCATTCCCACCAGCAGTGTATTAGAGTCCCCTTTTCTCCACACCCTCGCCAACACTTGTTGTTTGATGATTTGTTGATGGCGGCCATTCTGACAGGTGTGAGGTGATACCTCATTGTTGTTTTAATTTGCATCTCTCTGATGATTAGTGATGTTGAGCATTTCTTCATATGTCTCTTGGCCATTTGTATGTCCTGTTTGGAGAGGTGTCTATTCAGCTCCTCTGCCCATTTTTTAATTGGGTTCTTTGTCTTCCTTTTGTGGAGTTGTATGAGCACTCTGTATATATTGGAAATTAACCCCTTATCTGATACATCATTGGCAATGATGTTCTCCCATACAGTGGGTTGCCTTTCCATTTTGATGATTGTTTCTTTTGCTGTGCAGAAGCTTTTTAGTTTGATGTAGTCCCATGTGTTCATTTTCTCCTTTATTTCTGTTGCCTTAGGTGATGTATCAGTGAAAATTCTGCTCCGTATGATGTCCGAAATTTTGTTGCCTACATTTTCTTCTAGAATTTTTATGGATTCACGGGTCACATTTAAGTCTTTTATCCATTTTGAGTTTATTTTTGTATATGGTGTAAGTTGATGGTCCAGTTTCATTTTTTTGCATATAGCTGTCCAATTTTCCCAACACCATTTATTAAAGAGGCTGTCTTTACTCCACTGTATGCTCTTGCCACCTTTGTCAAATATTAATTGAGCGTATTGCCTTGGGTCCATTTCTGGGTTTTCAGTTCTGTTCCACTTGTCTATATGCCTGTTCTTGTGCCAGTACCAGGCTGTTTTGGTTACAGTCGCTTTGTAGTATAACCTGATATCTGGTATTGTGATCCCTCCAACTTTGTTCTTCTTTTTCAAGCTTGCTGTGGCTATTCGGGGTCTTTTTTGGTTCCATATGAACTTTTGAAGTATTTGTTCTAGTTCTATGAAATATGTCGTTGGTATTTTGATGGGGATTGCATTGAATCTATAGATTGCTTTGGGTAGTATGGACATTTTAATTATGTTAATTCTTCCAATCCATGAACAGGGTATGTGCTTCCACTTTTTTATATCTTCCTCTATTTCTTTTTTCAATGACCTGTAGTTTTCTGCAAATAGGTCCTTTACTTCTTTGGTTAAGTTTATTCCTAGGTATCGTAATTTTTTTGGAGCGATGGTAAATGGGATTGTTTTTTCAGTTTCTCTTTCTGTGAGTTCATCATTGATGTACAAGAATGCCGTCGATTTCTTGACGTTAATTTTGTATCCTGCTGCTTTGCCAAATTCATTTATTAAGTCTAATAGATTTTTGATGGAGTCTTTAGGGTTTTCTATGTACAATATCATGTCATCTGCAAATAATGACAGTTTCACTTCCTCCTTTCCAATTTGGATCCCTTTTATTTTTTCTTCATGTCTGATTGCTGTGGCTAAGACTTCCAGTACAATGTTAAATAAGAGTGGCGAAAGTGGACATCCCTGTCTTGTTCCTGTTCTTAATGGAAATGTTTTTAGTTTCTGTCCATTGAGTATGATGTTGGCTGTAGGTCTTTCATATATGGCCTTTATTATGTTGAGATATGATCCCTCTATTCCTACATTGCTGAGCGTTTTAATCAGAAATGGATGCTGGATTTTGTCGAATGCTTTTTCAGCATCTATTGATATGATCATGTGGTTTTTATTCTTCATTTTGTTTATGTGGTGTATCACGTTTATTGATTTGCGAATATTGTACCAGCCTTGCATCCCTGGAATGAATCCCACTTGGTCATGGTGAATAATTTTTTTGATGTATTTCTGGATCCGATTCAGGACAAATTTATTAATCTCTAGTTGTGTATCCTGACTTCTTCAGATTAGTGACTATGTTTGATTAATTTAAATGTGCCTATGCCTGATCGTGAGACAATCTATGTCATTGACATATATCAAGAGAAAGGTGCAGCTATACAGTGAACATTCGTTAATCATTGATTAGTGATTGCTGAACATTGATTAACAAAAAGAAAAACAGTGTGTTCCTGCTTTCAAAGAATACTAGGAGTCATTGGTACAATGCATTGTAAAGTATTCTTTAATACTATTGGACATGTCTGGTAGTTAAAAATTTCTTAATGATGGTATACCAGAAAGCCAAACAAGTCAATAAATTACTTAATATGAATTCATTAATCAGATTGCTTCTCTTGTGCCTAGATGGAGAACCCATGTAGACACAGAGCATCGCTCTCGGAAGGGAGCAATGCCGGCAGAAGGTAAAGAGATAGTGATGGGAATGAGAGAGAACAAAGAGATCGACCTAACTTTGGAGAGTTTTGGCAATATTCTTACTTTTGACATCACATACTTACTGTGGCCTTTTCTTGACAGCTTTTAGCATTCATTTGTTTTTCTATTTTAATAGTAATTACAGTGGATTATCAGTTTAGATGCAAAATTTAATACTTATCTTTTTTTGAATATAAGGAGAGGTGGATATTAGGAAGATCTGAGAAGGTTTCCTACTGTGCCTGATACAAAGTAAGGCTGATAAAGTTGCCTAAAATAATGCTGATAATAGTACACACTGCGTGGTGCTTACTATGTGCCAGGTACTAGCCTCAGCAATTTACACACATTTACTAATTTAGGAGTTGATTACTTCACAACAAACTTAGGAGACAGTTCATAGTATTATGTCCATTTTACAAATGAGGTGACTGAGATACAGAAGTAAAGTCATCCAAATCCATGTATCTAGTGGGTTTTAAAGGCAGGATTCAAACCCAGGCATTCGGGAACCGAAGTTTATGTTCTTAAGCAGGACTCTACTCTGTTGACAAAGCAAGACAAAACAAGTAAAAACTCTATTTTATTGATTGAAGTAAATTTAACAATTTCTATAGATGTTTTTTTATTTTCGTTTTTAACTTATCATTTTCCACTTTCAGCTTTCACTGCATGAAAGCTATGTCTAGTTAAGAGAAATTTTGTTGAAGATTAACCTAGAGCTATTAGGATAAAGGACCTGGTTTGCCTTTATGAGCTGACTGCTGTTATCCTAATGCTGACTTTCTTAAGAAAGTCCACCTACCGAACTGGTGCCTGGATTTTATCTGAGACCGTCTATAACCTTTGTTATTGTTGATTGCATTCCTTATGCTTTGTTAGCGTTTATCTATAGTGCTCTCTTGCTTGCTACCTCATTTCCATTGTCTGTTTTTAATTATAAACAGTCACTACACAGGATTCTGGATTTTATAAATTGTTGGCAAATAAAGGCAGAAAAAATTAACTTCCTGTTTCTCAAGGGTACTGCACATCATGCACACTGGAGATTTCTGAGTGCCGAAAAAGGCTTAGTGATGTATCTTGATATTTGCTGCAACCTCCATCTCCAAAGATTGTTGCGGTACCCCCATAAAACTCTTTTTTCTCCTCATTACTTGCTTTGATAATCTTTAATCAATACTCCTTCTATGTCACACCAATATTCTGAAACACTAATTATATACTATAAAAAGTGTACTGGGAAATTTACTTATATTATTCCAACACTCAGTATTTCCTATATAAGATTCTCATCATATAAAATACTAGAAAAAAATATTCCATTTTCCAGTTTTATTTTAAATCATACTAACAAAATTTAGTATTTAATAAAAATAGTATGGGAGTATTTTTCTTAAGTTTAACTTTGATCCAAGCTAGCCTCAGGTCCTTTGTTAGGGAGTCAGTGATGGCAAGCCTGGGTTTAAATCATTCAAATACTGTGTGCTATCTATTTCTTTTCAACTGTACTCCATTATCTGAAACTGTAGCGTTAGTCCCAAGCAGGCCTGGGTCCTTCTGTTTCATTAGACTTACTCTAACCCAGTTAGAGGAATCTAAACAAATGTGTTTTTCTTTTGTCCATCACGTCTACACCCTTGGAAATGGGTTCAGTTTTCTGCACACCCACAGAGTTCTGAACCTCAGCTTCATCATTTACCCCTGACTGTGAGCTGCCTGTTTGCCTAACCGACCATCGTGCCCCTACGGTGTCTATTTGCCCCTCCAGTACTCTCTTAGAAATTACTCTAATTGCATATCTTCAAGGGTTCGCATTTATTTTGGATAAAGTTTTCTTAGCTTGTATTTGTTTAGCATGGTTGTATTCATTTAGGTCTTTCCTATGCCACCTAGGAAATGCGAAAGTTGGGCTCTTTTTTGTTCTGCTCACATTAGTTGATGTGAGAACCCTCAACGCCTGTGAAGATCAGGCTGTCAGAGTCTGGTGGGCAGTGGAGAATTGATGAGAAATGAAAGATACATGGGGGATTTTATTTTTAGTAGGCTAAAGGCAATTAGCTAAGGTAATTTTTATGGCTGAGTGATCCTGTCAAGGAGTTAGGAGAGAAAAAATTCACAAATATGGGCTGAGACTTCCATATTCACACTCCTACCTCAGAAACCGAAAACAAATCATAAATACTAGGCAGGATTTTCAGGTAACATGACTCCTTCATCTAATTCCAAATGATTTCTTTTCCAAGCTGGAAATTTGTTTCTAGTATTTCTTATGTCATCTCAAAATTTATGATTAATAGACATTCCCTTTATTAAGACAATTTATAAAATGTATGGATTTAGTGTTATATTTTTATATGGTTTCTTACAACATAAACAATCTATTTCTGTGGAAACTGGATTCAATTTACAAAGTATTTCCACCTTAGTCAATTTAGATTCATTTTTTCTTATAATAATATACTATACTCAGGTTACGATTACGTTAGAAAAGTAAGTTGTTTGTTAAAAACAAGTAAGTCAATAAATTGGGATCATAATTCGATTATAGCAGACATTTTTGTAAAATTTTCTGGCTTGAATTTCTAATTTATAATTTTTCTTATTATAAACATACTAATCATACTATATAGACAATATAAATTGACTACTGAATTTAAAATAAAGAAAATTCCAGGTAATGCTAAATAATGCACAGTTATGTCCTCTCTCTTAAGAATAATTATTTTAATAGTGCAAATAAAAAAATGAAAAAGGAATGTCCACAAGAACAGGACAATGGGGGCTGACTGTTTTATCTCAGTGGGTAGAGCATTGGCAAGTGCATAAAAAGGTCATGGGTTCTATTCCCAGTCAAGGGCACATAACTGGGTTACAGGTTTGATCCCTGGCCCCAGTTGTGGTGCATTCAGGAGGTAACCAATTGATTTGTCTCTTTCACATTGGTATTTCTCTCTTTCTCTCTTTCCCTCCCTCCCTCCCACTCTTACACTCTCTCTAGAAAATAAAATCAATGGAAAAAATATTCTCCAGTGAGGATTAACAACAACAAAAAATAAGACAATGGGAAAATAAATTATAGAAGAATGGTCAACTGGAAAATCATGGAAAAATGTTAACTGACATCATAAGCCTCAGAGAACTGACTTTAAACTTTTAGAATAGAACTCTAGAGAAGCTTAGAAATTGGAAGCACCAGGTACATTTGAGCATAGTGAGGTGTGATGCTGGAACTGAAATCAGAAGGTGGATAGCATATTACAGAAGGGTCATAAGACACAGATATCCACTTCTTGCAGAAATCAGTGTTTGCCTGTGAACTCACCCACCCCAACTCTGACAGAGAATATGCTTATATTCTGATAATATTTACTTCATTGAGACCAGAGATAAATACTGCCTGGAAACAGTAACATTAAGTAAGTCAGTAACATGTTCAAAGGAAAATACTGAATTTGGGGAAACTTCCAGTACAAAAACCAACTTATTGTTTTATCAACCTTTGGTGAAGCATGTCAGTTCACATGCATCCTCCTTCCATGCCAGTGATCATCCAGCCTGGGGGGGGGGGGGGGGGAGGGATGCTTCCAGAGGGCTTTAAAAATTGCATATTAAATATGGTTGACTATGCCAAATATAGTATTAGAATTTGGGGAAGAATTAATGATAGAAATAGAAAAAATATGGGGGAAAAACACATTATGATTATTCTCTCTGGATAATACCACTAGTTAACCACCCTCTCAAATTATGTGATTATAGTACATTTATAGGGAGCAAATATGACCAATATTTACATTATCATGACAATGCAAACTATAGTATTTACTTAACAAAAACTTTGATTAAACTTTTTTGAGAAATGAGATAGTAGAAAATATTTTTGTTTGATATAGCATTGGAAGTCTAAAACTTCTTCTATAATGGGAGACTGATACATCTATAACTGAAACAAAATGCAGAAGCATAAATATACCTTTAGGAACATGGTTGCAGATATCAGAAGAAACATCTAAAACTACTAAAAATATTTTAAAGTGCTCTATGTTTCATTAGCAACTATCTAATTCTACTTCACTTGTTTTACATATATATATATATATATATATATACACACACACATCTGTGTGTGTGTAGATATGAATGTATATATTTATACATGGGTATAAACACAGCCTCCCCTCCTCATTTGACTCTTATTTCCATCTCACCAGGTAACCTAATAATGAAATAGAATTCTTCACATAGTAATCATGACTTCAACACTTTGCTAGTGTTAGTGTTTATTTATAATTTGGTATTTTTATGAGAATTCCAGGGGTGGTAGTCAAAGGTATATTTACACTTTGATGTCAGACAACCTAAGTTAAAATTCTAGTTTCCTTATTTACTATGTCTGTTTCCTCAGGAAAATTATTTAACCTTTCTGTGCTTTACTTTCTACCAATTATAAACTAGGACAAAATAGCATTTAATATTATAAAGAATTGTAAGAACAAAATTAATAAATATAAATTAATTGATGTAGTTCTTGACAAAAGGCAAATACTCCGTAAATTATAATTGCTTTGGTACTTACCAAAAATATTTTTAAAGTATAACAATATAGTCATTATTTAAATTTACTTTTTAGTCCTTTTTAAAATGCAGGTGGCATTATAACTTATTAAAACATAAATATTTACAAAATTTTGATGAAAAAATTCCAAATTTGATGTAACTCTACAATAACATTTTTTTTTAATATACCATTTAAATAATCAATCATGTAGCTGTTAAATCATTGTTTGTTCAATTGGATGATTGAAGGCATTTTTATATTTTTAATTTATTTTACAAAGCAACCCTAAAAAAATCTGTGCCTTGTTCTATTTCTATTACTTACTTTTCTGTCTCTTTTTTTATTTTTTATCCTTACCTGAAGACTTTTTTTTTTTCTTTTTTGCACTTATCTTCAGATAGAGCAGGAGAGAGAGAGAGAGAGAAACATCAACGTGAGAGAGATACATCAACTGGTTGCAACCCACACAGTCCCAATTGGGGCCGGGGACAAACTGCAACTGAGGTACGTGCCCTTACGGGAACTGAACCCAGGCCTCTCTGGTCCATGGGCCGATGCTCTAACCACTGAGCAAAAACGGCCAGGGCACTTTTCTGTCTTATTTTTGCTTGTGTGTTTGCTTGTTCTATATACCCAAATGTGGAACTTACATAAGTTATGCTCTTTCAGATAATATAAACAATGCTTTATTGAAATACCACTTTCTGATATAACTTCTTTCACTATCATTATTTTCTTTTCCTATATCTATCTGTCATCTATCTATCTATCTATCTATCTATCTATCTATCTATCTATCATCTATCTATCATCATCTAGCTAGCTAGCTATCATCTATCTAGCCATCATCTATCTATTTATCATCATCTCTTAGTCAGGGTACATGAAGAGAAACAGACACCAACAAATGGCACAGATATTACAGGGACAAGACCTTACACAATTACAAAATGAGCAAAGAGTCTGTATGAATGGTGTCTCCGTGTACAGGATGTTTGTCAAATTTAGCTGGATTTGATAATAGGTTAGCCAGTGCAGCAGTGAGTAAGGGAAGTTGACACCAGAGCATGAAAGAACTAGAATCCATGAACCAGCTCGAACCCGTGACAGCAACTGGAACTTCCATCTTCCTCTCACTGCTTTCGATCCAGATAGAGACGCTGGGACTCTTCATCATGGGGAGCTACACATACCCCTGGGAAACCTGAAGGAAAGAGAAACGGCAGGACCTGGTGCTGCCCCACACCAGTCAAGTTTGCTGGAAGACCTATGATAATGTACAGTGCCTGGTGCCCTGTGCCAACTTTCAGAAGATAAAAAATATGGCTGTTGTGTCACTTTTGCCAAATCTAACAAAAATAAATGTCTCTTGAACCACATAGGAAAGGATTCTGGGAAATATGGTTCCAGCTTTGTGAAATTGCCTCTGAAAAAAGCCACACCTTATATCATGTCAACTTGGCATTTTCTCATTTGTCTTAATTAGAATACATTCCCAATAAAGTTATTAAGTTTATTCTTCTGCCTAACAGGACACACATATCCCTAGCACAATTCAAAACATACTAGCTTTCTCATCAAAATAAAGGATACAGCTCTTCTTGTTCCTCTTTTAACTGTATCAAACCACACTTTCATATCTTATAAGCTATATACTGAATTGTACTGAAATGTAAGATCCATAACAATAAAAACACATTGTGTTAAGTGGTAGTGGCATTTCATAACACAGGAAGGAAAGAAACTTGGTTAATAAATGCATACACAAAACTCTGGAAGCTAAAAGGAAAATACTCATGCTCTTATAGTCCTCAATTTGTAAATGATCATATGATTGCAGCAAGTATTTGCATTACTTTCTTACACTATGATTTTATATTCTCTTTGCTCTCAGAAAGTGCCTCAGTTAGCCAGGATTCCTTTTCTGTTTGGGATGGCCCAAACCTTCATACCTAAAGAGTCCTTCGGAGGTAGTTCCCAAGGTCATTCTTGGCCTACAGTGAGAAGCTAACAAAGAGCTCACTGAAGATGCCAGGGTTCCCCTCATACATTTATTTCTCATAGAATTACTTTAGAGTATCTCCTGGACTCTTTCAGAAAATATAATTAATGAATAAATAAGCAGTTATGATATAATCCACTCAAGTACTCCAACATCTATGGGACTTTGGACACTTTTACAGTATAATTTTTTTTCTTTTGTCATTTCACTTTATTTAGTATAGGCCACAGGTATATCTTGTGTTTAGTCAACAAAATAAGCAAACTTTTAAGTTACTGCTAGCCGCTCTGGATAATACAATGAATTCAAAATCTCTGCAGTGTGCTATGTTAACATTTTTTTCTTGAACCAACATTGCATGGTTCCAATGATTCCCTTATTCTTTAAATGTATTCTTAGAGATGTTTTCTAAGTTTTTATCTATCTTAATTAGCAAAATTATGCAATTCTTTTCTTCAGTTCAATACATCCTCTTAGATTACACTTTGAACCTTACCTTCTGGGACCTGCTGATATCTGTTTATTGGTCTAGTAACAAATAGAAGTATTGAGGGTAGAATCAAGAGAGAATTAAAGTATCAACTTCCTGGTGAGGGGAATCAAATTTTCTTAGGCAACAGGAAACTCTCAAATACAGAAGAGGGCTGCAAAGGAGGCTTAGCAGATTCAAGAGGTCACGTTTTCCAGCTTTATGAGAATCTTCCAGTATGTCCCAATCTCAGTTTTTAGGGTCTATTGCCTCCCCAATCAATGCCCTAATTTTAACAACAACAACAAAAAAATGCTGGGAGGTTGGAAATTAAATTTTGCATTAAAATTCAGCTGTTTGCAACATTATTAGTCTTTTAGTTTGGTTTTCAGAAAGCTCAGTCCTAAAGTTATAGGAAATGTGTTCCTTTTAGGGCAATCACTGGTTTTCTGGTCGCACCCTTGGACTTCAAGATGAAGATTTAAAGCCTGAGCACATTGTTTATTTTCCACAAGTTCTTCAGTGTTTGTACTTAGATGTAAACAACAGTCCTGTTATACTCCTTATTGTACCAAGTGTTCTTCCTGGTAGTCAAAGCCTTGTCATTTATAGTCACTTGATAATAAGTGGCTGTCAGTGATAATTTAAATAACTGTTTTGACACTACTTGTTAAAAATTAGTAGTTTCTCCTTAACCAAAACAAGCAGGATTATTAATGCCTTTAAATCGCATTCAATCAGATATTCAATTGTAGATTAGTAAATTGCTGAACTTTCCAGGTGGTTAAGCCCTTGAATGATTTAATTTCTGAATATGGTTTCTCAATGCAATGATACCTTTTATAGTTCTGAGTACAGTATATTTTAATAATGTATATCACTATACATGGTTGTATTTTTAATTGGAGTTGAGAAAAATTCAAGGGTAATTTTGACTACCTTCTATTTCTACTTATATACCTACTTCCATACTTACAAGAGCAATAAGACCAATGTCCTTATTTTTGTGATGCAAAGATCTCATTATCTGCCCAGCCTAGGTAGCTCAGTGGATTGAATGTCTTCCCATGGACTGAGAGGTCCTGGTTTGATTCCAAGCAGGGTGCATGCCCAGGTTGTGGGCTTGATCCCCTGGTAGGGGGCATGCAGGAGACAGCCGATGGGTGTTTCTCTCCCACATGAAGGTTTCTATCTTCCTTCCTCTCTCTCTAAAAAATCAATAAAACATTTGTTTTTTAAATCTCATTATCTGATAAAGACAGTGGTCATAAAATAACTAATATAATTTTAACCTGTGGCATCTAGTGATTAATCCACTGAATCTTTAAGAACACTGTAGGTTTCAGTACTCTCCTACAAAAAGTCCCACAACTTTCAAAAATTTCCCAAATTATCCCCCAGTTTTTTTAATTTTTTTTAATTTTGGACTTCTGAAATCTAGATAGGGATCAATTGGAGGGAGTCAAATCCATTTGAAAAAAATGCAAAGTTTTAATGTTACTGAAAAGCTATAGCTAATGGTTTACTATAGAAAACTTTTTAATTCACTTTCTTTCTTTGCTTCTTAGATGTAAACACATCATCACGGTCTTAAAATAAGTACATAATAATAATAAAGGAGAAAGGATTAGAAAAATGAATTAGAATTCTTTTAAATTGTCAGTATTCTATTTTCTATGTGTACACTCAATTATATAATTGATGCACAGAATTCTTATAAATAATGGACAGAAAGATGGAAAATATAAATTGAGGCAAATTGCATTTGAGATTACTATTTGTATAGTCAACATTTGACTTTTCCCTGTAGGTTTTATTCAAATGTTTGTTGAACATTTGGGCCACATTTTTCTCTTTGCTTTTTGTCTTTCCATTATAGCCACTACATAGGGTTCTGCACTGAGTCCATTCTTGTGTCTTACTCATTTTAATACATCTATATACCGATGATATTTATTTTCATTAAATTTCTTCTATGAGCACCAAAGTTCTTCTGAGTTTCAGTCCTCTACTTTCAATTGACTATTCTATGTGTTCCCATTTAAAATGTCCAAATTAAACTTAGCAATTCACTTTTGCCTACAAACTTAAGAATAATATAATTACATGAGTAGAAAACATTCTTTTTTTAAGTTACAAACTATCATTTACTATTTTCTATAAGTAGATTTAATCTGCTGATCCAGTGCAGCTAAACATCTATTCAAGAAATTCTACATTTTACCATAAGAACTTCCATCTACTAATCTTGGAGTAACTATTTGCTTTCAGTAATGATGATTATATAGGAAGCTACTAGTATTTAAGGATCTCTCAGTTAAGAGACCATGTGCTTATTATCAGTCAATATCTCCTTGAAAAACTAAGAATGTTTTATATAAGTGTTATATCACTTATGTTCCACATGAAATTTTGTCATTCATTTTCTATTCATTTTTGTAAAGGATAGTATACATCTTTTTTTTTTTTTTTTTTTTTTTGCCTATGGATGTCCAATCTTTATGTCCTATCATGTGGTCTATCTTTGAGAATGTCCCATGTGCACTTGAGAAGAATGTGTATTCTGTAGTTTTGGGGTGTAATTCTCTGTAGATATCTATTAAATCCATTTGGTCTAGTGCTTCATTTAGAGTCTCTGTTTCCTTGCTAATTTTTTGCCTAGAGGATCTATCCAGTGCCATCAACGGGGTGTTGAAGTCCCCTGCTATGATTGTATTGTTGTCGATTTCTCCTTGGAAGTCCTCCAGAAGATTTTTAATATATTTTGGTGCTCCTATATTGGGTGCATATATGTTTATCAAGGTTATATCTTCCTGTTGGATAGATCCTTTCAATATTATGTAGTGGCCGTCTTTGTCTCTAGTTATGGTCTTCATTTTGAAATCTATTTTATCAGATATGAGAATTGCTACCCCAGCTTTTTTTTGCTTTCCATTTGCTTGGAAAATTTTTTTCCATCCCTTCACTTTCAACCTATGTGAGTCTTTTGTTGAGAGGTGGGTCTCTTGTAAACAACATATAGATGAGTCATGCTTTCTTATCCAATCAGCTACTCTGTGTCTCTTTATGGGAGCATTCAATCCATTTACGTTTAAGGTGATTATTGATATGTACTTATTCATTGCCATTTTTGTTTAGTGAGGTTCTATTTTTCTTCCCATTTCTACTGCTAATTACAGCAGTCCTTTTAACATTTCTTGCAATGCTGGTTTGGTGCTAATGTATTCCCTTAGCCTTTTTTTGTCTGGGAAGCTCTTTATTTGATCTTCTATTTTGAATGATAGCCTTGCTGGGTAGAGTAGTCTTGGATTCAGATTCTTGTTTTTCATGACTTTGATTACTTCATGCCATTCTCTTCTGGCCTGTAGTGTTTCTTGTGAGAAGTCAGCTGAGAGCCTTTTGGGGTTTCCTTTGTAGGTAACCTGTTGCTTCTCTCTTGCTGCTTTTAGGATTCTCTCTTTGTCTTTAATTTGTGGCATTTTAATTACTATGTGTCTTGGTGTGGGCCTGTTTGGGTTCTTCTTACTTGGGACTCTCTGTGCTTCTTGAACTTGAATGCCTTCTTCCTTCACCAAATTAGGGAAGTTTTCTCTCACTATTTTTTTGAATATATTCTCTATCCCTTGCTCATTTTCTTCTTCTTCGGGGACTCCTATGATGCGAATATTATTACGTTTCCAGGTGTCCCATAGTTCTCTTAAGCTGTCTTCCTGTTTTTTAATAGTTTTTTCCTTTTGTTTTTCTGATTGGTTGATTTTTTCTACCCTGTCTTCTAATTCACTGATCCGGTCCTCAGCTTCCCCTACTCTGCTTTTTAAACCTTCCAATGTGTTTTTCATTTCGGATATGTCATTTTTTATCTCTTCTTGTTGGTTTTTCATTTCCATTTGGCTTATTTTCAGTGTCTCTATGTCCTTACTCATGCTGTTCAGCTTCCTCAAGATCATGGCTCTGAATTCTAGCTCTGTTAACATGCCTAATTGCTCCATATTGATCTCATCTTCGGTGGAGGTCTCTTGTTCTTTCATTTGGCTTTTGTTTCTGTTTTTCACCATTTTGGCTATCACTGTGGGCTTTGGAGCCTGTCAAGTTCTCCCTGTGGGTGTTGGTGTTCTGCTGTTTGTGGCTCCCTCTCCTGGGTTTAGATGAGCGAGGGAGGACCCACGTTGAACACCACTGTCAAGTCTTACTTTCCTGGTTAAAGTTGCCAGCCCAGGAAAGGTACTGTTATCCTCTAGCTTTTTGCCCGGAGGCTAGCAGTCTAAGTTACTTGATGAGTTTTGGGTTGTCAGTTGATTGAAAAACTCCCTCTGGTGCTCAGCCAAGGGGCTTTCAGGAGGGTGGGGCAGATGCTGGTTGTTAGTGAGCCTCAATTAGCACTTCAATGGCCCACAGGGTGGGGTTGGATCTCCGAGGGAGGGGCTGCTGCCTCTCTCAGAGCCCTGGGAAGGAGCAATGTGACCACCGTCCTGAGTGGCTGCACTCCGCCAAAGCTCTGAGGGCCCTCCAGATCCCGAGTGTCCCGACGCAGTTCCAGTCCAGTCCGCCCTCCCTCCGCCGGAGCCCAAGGTGAGTGGCTGTGGCTGTTTCAGCCTCTGTCCCGGCTGCGCTGTGGGGCCACCTTGGAGTGTGACCCGAGGGCGCTGCTCCCAGCTGAGGCCGCTGCCGAGCTGCCGACCGTGGGCTCCCAGCCCCGTCTGGCGCCTTCGCAAGCCTACCGGGATGGAGTCAGTGTCCCTCGTTGTATGGTCCTCGCAAGCTGCTTTTCTGTTGCTTTTTCCCGTCGATTTGTCTGTGTTATAGTTGTAATTCCAGTTTGGTTCTGGGAGACGGTCTGTGTAGCTCCGTTCACTCCGCCGCCATTTTTCGGTCTTTTCGGATGTCCAATCTTTAGAACCAGCGGCTGAGATATTTTTTGGCTATAAGTACTTCATCGTTGAGTGAAAATAAATGAAAAGGCTATTCATGATTTAATATTAATTTTGCTTATATTTAAAAGAAAAAATTATATTTAAAAGCTATTAACTCATCCACATCATTGAAACTATATATAGTAATTTGGAATATTTATTAGACACAATTTCTGTTTCATTTTGAAACATATAATCACAAGAATCCTGTTGCTTAATACTGCTTCTAGGTGATTATGTTCAAATTTTCAACCATAGACTTCTGCTATTATACTTTCATTTTGTCTTATTTTTTTAACCTACCTTACCGCCTGGCAACATATCACCAAAAGCTTTCCAGTTATACCACCATTTTTTAAAAGAAAATAATGGGTGAAAAGAACAATAAATAAAGAACAATTTATGTAAATATTATTTTTCTCTTATCTGTCACCTCTTTTTAAGTTACCCTGATACTACTCAAATCAGGAGTTCACGTACCCTTACTCAGACCATTTTTATTATACTTATAAATGGTTCTCCCAGCATCTCCCCCACACCTTTCTCCTTCTCTCCTTCTTCTGTCCAAATTATTACCAGGTATTCTGTATGGGACAAAGCCTTCCTCATATTTCTGTCAATATGGCTTTCGTAGAAAAGTAATTGCTATTTTAGAGGAGGGAGATTAAATGATTCTTTGAAAATTGAATTAAGAATTTCTGCTTTCAGTAACGGTAGACTGTAAATCATGCCAATTATTTTGATGAAAACAACCAAAATACTCATATTTATTTCAAATGGATCCAAGTGAGACACACTATTATGTTAGAGTTTTATATGTTCTATGTAAAATAGCATCAAATTGTGCAGGGGATTGGCACATATGTAAAAAATGTAATACAGAAGTCTTTTTTGCAACTTAATTGTCATCCTTTCACATGGTTTTTGCAAAGCAAAACTATTTTATGAGGTTCTATTTATCAATGTTTCCTTATTGTGGTTCATGCTTTTGATATCAGTTCTGAGAACTCTCATAATAGACTCTAAATGTGTGTGAGGTTTACATCTTTCAGTATATCTAGAGTCAAACTCTGAAAAATGCACCGTCATCTCAGCAGAAAACTTTGTAATGATTTTCTGCCTTGTTATCACTTTCTGCATAAATGAAGCTACATAAAGAGTTGAAATGTCCCTGCCAGCTGCCTGTGCTTTCTCATTGAGCCTCTATAATACAACATTCTGTAGCTATTTAGATTAATTATGATTAAATTTAAAAGCTGAGTTGGTTGAATTGCTTCACCACTTAATTAAAATAGAGACAAATTAATTGTTTTATATGTTTCTTTTTTGAAAGCCTATGAGTTTCTGATTCTTGACTAAGTTTAATATTACTTAAGATTTAGAACTTAAAACTTAAAATTGGAAGATTTAACTATTTCATATGTCAGAGAATGTATCTTTTATAAGAAGATTTCTCATATATTTTTTATATATAAAATTCAAAAGATGAATATCTCTGAAAATTATTAGTGTAGAAGTATTCACAGCCCCCTCTCCTCAACATCAACTACACACACACACACACACTCACACACATACACATACACATACACATACACATACACACACACACACCTCTTCTATAAAAGACCCTTTGTTTATCAGCTTTTCAGCTCATCTTGGTCTTCTATTGGATTGGTCTTGAAAGTATAGCTTAAAAAATTTAAAGAAGCCCAAAAGTCTGAATTTATCTAGTAAGGAGGTAGAAACATAATGGGGAACAAAATGAGAGGTGATCAAAAATACACTAGATTGCCCTGGCCAATTTTGCTCAGAGTTAGAGCAGTCAGTCCACAGACCAAAGGGTCTTGGGTTCAATTTCCAGTCAAGGGCATGTAGCTGGGTTGAGGATTCAATCCCTCTCCCTGGTTGGGGTCATGTGGGAGGCAACCAATTGATGTGTCTCTCTCACCTCAATGTTTCCTTTTCTCTCCCTCCCTCCCTCCCTTCCATTCTATCTAAATATCAATGGAAAAATATCCTCTGTTGAGGATTAACAACAACAACAAAAAAGTACACTAGGTTTGGGAGGGATTGCAGAAGGGGTTGGCAGTGAGGGAAGCTGGCTAAGGAAAGCCATGTAGAGTGGGATAGTGAAAATCTAACTTAGAATTGAATTTGTACACATTTTCTCTGAAATACTGTGCAGTCGTGAGCCCTGAAATAGAAGGAAGGAGTTCATGGTTTTGTTTTACAATTGAATTACAACTTCATTGAGGACATAGTGCACATTTTCATGTTCATCTTCTATCAATAAGTACACCATTTATATTATAGGAACATAATATATGTTCCAGTTCTTCCCAGAAAAAAAGGTGGCACTAATTGGGATAGGAGGAAATAAAGGAGAGTCTGTGTTCCTCACTACCTCTTTCTTTTAGATTCAAAACTGCCTTCTTTCCCATTCAAGCTCTTCAAGTGTAGAGGCTTTTGAATTTAAAAAAAAAAAAAGTGTTTTGCAAAGTATCCAAACCTTTGTGACTAAGCTAGGCCAGTCTTTCTAATAGTTTAATAATCCCTTGTGGACTTGTAACCACATTGAAACTTCATTTCCTTAACATGATTATTTTCTCCTTTCTTTAAATTCGAACTGGCCTCATCCAGCACTGTGACTCTCCTCTGCCTCCTTCAACCTTGCAGGACCACTCCCTTAATCTTTAAACCCTCAGGACAATGAGGTTCTCATTAACATCAAACAATTTTATGAACAAAGCCTTGGGTCTGTTGACTCCAGAGGCAGCATTTTGGTCAAACTAGAGATAACATCTAGGCCTCAGTTGTTTTTCAGCTCCAGGCCCAGAAAAGCAGGGAAACCAGAAAAAATTATGTCATGACTGTTATCAAAACCAGATACACTGATTAACTAACTATCCCCCACCCTAGCGCCAACCAATCATTAGAAAGATCACAGTCCCGACCATGACCCTAACTCCCTTAGTCACCATGATTAATGATTTTCCCCTACATAACCCATGCATCAGCTAACCTGTCTTCTGACATGAGCCACTTCCTAAAAATAAACCCTTACTTTTTTTGCTGCAAACTCCTGTTCCTGTCTTCTGAGCTTTGATGCATGCAGACAGATGGGCCCCTTTAGTCTGATAACAGACTGATGATACTCAAAATTGCATAGCTGGTTCTATCTTCCTGGTAAACTTTAGTTGCCATTTTCAGGGTCTTTCTGGAATTCTACCAGCAGTATCTCAAACTCAATCTGTTCAAACTTAGGTATACACAATCAAAGTTATTTTTTACTCTTCCTATTTACACAATCCCACATTTCACCAAAAAAAGTATGTCATTTATCTCATCTGTTAAAATTACTGTATCTAGCTTTTATATTTCCTTCTTTGCTAAGATCATACTTCACAATGAAACCGAGCAATGGTGTTCAGATCCAGGTTTGTTGTCTTGCAAAATCGAAGAATGAGTTCACGGAAAAAGTGCAAGGGAAAGGAATGGTTATTTGAAAGACAGAGAGACTCCCCGCAGTGGGCAGGAGACCCAAGTGAGTTGCCAGCGGGATTTAGTTGTGTAGTGGTAGGTCTATGCCTTGCTGGCCTCCAATTGGTTCTTTCAAATAATTGGGCCTCAGCAATACCTATACATTTTAAGGTTTGTGTTTCCCACCAAACTGGATTTATCTCTAAATCATCTTGTTTTTCACAGGGTAATCTCCGCAGCCCAGCTGCCTCCTGTCAGTGTTGACAAGGTCCTCTGGTTTGTCTCCCTTCCCATGGTGGCATACTTAACTGCCTAGTTTGCCCCCTCTCCTCAGCATCGCCACTGTCAGTCACCTGGACCACCTTGACCACCTTCTAATAGTGAATGCTTTCAGTCACTCTGGCCCATTCTGAATAGATCAGCCAGAGGGATTTGGTAATGCCTTTATTAAACCACTTCACTCCCTTACTTCACAGTTATGTAAAGGCTTTCATCACCATTCCAGTGTATTCCACCATCCTTCCCCTGCCATACAAGATCCTGTGTACTCTGTCTGGCCAACATCTCCTACCGTCTCTCCCATGGCTTTCTCACACACTTATTGTGTTTCAGGCAGACATACCTTTTCTTTCTTTGATTCTTACATTCATAATTATGTTTTGATACTTTTCAAGGCCTTTTTACATGCTTTAACGCCTACTTGGGATACCTGCCCAGCTACTTCCTTCTTGTCGGTTTGCTCTCAGATCAAATATCCCCTTAGAGTTATCTCCTGATAATGGTAGTTCATGCAGCTTTCCAGATCCCTGACTCCCATAAGCAACTTATTCATTTACATATTTATTGTCTCTTTCCAGTTCTCACCCCTAAGGTAGTATGTAATTTTGAAAGGCTGTTTTGGCATTTCCTAACCTGGGTTGGAAAGAATCTTCAAAGCTTGAAATTCTTAAAGACTTCAAATATCAAAAATGGTCTCTTCTTATCTTTACCTGCATGCACATCTACAGTGATATCTGTTTATATAATTTATTTATTTGTCTAAGTTCCAGAAAAATGGGACCAGTTACTATTTTTTTAAATACACCTAAAACTTTGATCCATGTATTTTTGAAGTAATTTTTTCTAGGGATTTGAAATGTAAATATCTACATGTAATCACTAATCCCAAAAATGTCATTATATTAACTTAAATTTACTTTGTTTATTTTCTGCTCAGTGGCTGAAATAATTATAAAACTAATGTGAGTATTCTTATACCACATGCTGTTCATTTTCAAAATTGTGCTGTCATTACATTTTTTAAAAGTCTAAAAGAATATATGCTTTAAAAGAATATTATAGGAAAATTTATGGGAGATCCTAACATACATCTTCATGAAGATGAATAGCTCATTTTTTGAGTAATATAAGTTTACAAATTATATATGCATAGTTTTTACTATCAGCTGTATAAGATACAATATTCCTTTTTTTTTTTTTTGGTAAAAAGATATGAGCAAAAAAAGGCAAGACCTTCATTTATTGTCATTCTATAACCATAGTTTAACATTTCAATTAAGCTATAAAAGGTTGTGTCATCTGCATTCCTTCAAGGCACAGCCAACTCTCTAATTCCTTAGACCAGGTGAATAAAGTCCTGTGTTTTCACCTCTTACCGAGCTCTTTCTACAGCTTAGAACAGCCTGTTCCTGGGCAGAAGGGCTGCTTGGCACCAGTGGTGAAGACCCACAGGCGTCCCCTGTGTATCTACAAATTCCTGTTTGAAGAGCGAGAGCATCATAACGAGGGGAGGAAGCTTGAGATGTGGCATAATTGCACCCCCTTTTCAGCTCCCCCTCCCTTTTCTCCCTGGAGCCCCGCCCCCTGCTTTCTTCATTCTGCTTTCCCTCTCCAACCTTATAGAAACCCCTGCCTGAACTAAGATATTAAGATGGGTTTTAATGATAGAAGTCCCCCATTTTCTCGAGATGCCAACACTAAAACCTCTTTCCTTTTCACCAGCATCTGTCTCATGAGTTTGGCTTTTGTTGCAACAGGCAGCCAACCCTGGGTTCAGTTACAGTCTTCTATTATAGGAAGAAATATAAATTACAAACTTCACATGTAGTTACTAGGCTATAATAGGTTTGATTTTATCATATTTCCAAGCAATAAAATATTTGCCTTATGTTTACCAATGACCTTCTATATTTCAGGCTGTAAACCAAAGTAGGGGAAAATAAGAAAAAGAAATGTAACATGTATTTCTTATCTATAAAATGTGCTATAAAATGTGTATAAATAAACCACTTAATTCTCCCAAAACCACATAAAATAAGAATTAATTCATCATTCTCACATCTTTTTGGCTACTTGCAAAAACAACAGAGTACAACAGAGTCAGGTAGGAATGAATTTTAAATCCTGTTTCTTACAAACTGTGTGACTTTAAGGCCATTTATGTATTCTATCAGTTTTGTCTTTCTAATCTATAAAATGGTAATAGGTTTTACCTTGAAGGATTACTCTATTTTTCAGTGAAACTCCTTGGAAGAGTTGCATATATTAAATTTCTTCGATTTCTTTCTTTCCACTTTTTTCTTAGGCCCTGACATAATCTGGTTTCACTTCCACACCTCCTGTATGGCTGCTCTTGTCCAGTTCACTAGTAATATCCCCACTGTTAAATCCACTAGTTTACAGTCCTCATTTTTCTTAATCCTCACCCAAGGATATGTTTTTATTGATTTTTAGATAGAAAGGAAAGGAGAGAGAGAGAGAAACATCAGTCAGCTGCCTCCTGTACATGCCCCAAACGGGGATCAAAATAATAACCTAGGTCTGTGCTCTGGCCAGGAATCAAACCCACATTCTTTTTGGTGCACAGGACAACATTCCAACCCAGCCAGGGCCACAGTCCATTTACTGGGTCTACTGGCAGCACTTCACACAAATGCTCACTTTCTCTTTGATTTACCTCTTCACTTCTCCTCCAGGGCATCGCTACCTGCTTTTAGTTCCCCCTGCTTCACAGGTGTTCCTTCTTAATCCTGACTTTTTATCATAATATTCCCAATCTTTAATTGATGGCATATCTCAAGGTTCAGAGTTTGGCCTTTTTCTTCTTCAACTAGTCTCCCTCCCTTGAGTTCATGCAGTCTCATGACTTTAAGTACTGCGTACATACTAACGGTACTCAATGTTTATCTTCAGCCTGATATTTCTTTTGAACATCAGATTTGATTGTCAGCTTCTCACTAACATCTTTACTTGGATGTCTGTTGTACTACTCAAACTGCTAATGTACAATATCGACCCCTGTTTTACTTCCTCCCAAAATCTGTTTACACTCAAGTGCATGCCTTCAGTTGCTTAACCCGCAAACTCCTAAATTCGTTTTTGACTGCCCCCTGCCCCCATTCTCCCACCTCTGCCATCATAATGTTGGCTCTTTCAGAATTTAGCAGCTTCCCACTCCCTCTGCTGGTTCCTCCCTCACACAAGGGTCACTAACTTGCCTTTCTGCTTCTACTCTTAGCCCAATACAATTAATTTATATACAGAAGCCAGAGGAGGGGTAGGGGTTCCTTCAAAGTCTAAGTCAGATCATGTCACCTCTGACTCAAATTCTGTGATGACACCCTAGTTTATTCAGAGTAAAAGTCACAGCCCTTATGCAGTCTATAAAGCCCTGTCTAATTCTGTCTCCCCCGATTCCCTCTTAATTCTCTGAATTCATTTCAGATTCTTCCTACCACCAATCTCACCAAGATATTCCAGGCACACTGGCCTCTTTGGTTTTACCATAAAGATTGTACATTTGCTATTCATCTCTTCTAGAATACATCCATAAATTCATATGACTAAACCACTTTTACCTTCTTAAAGCTCTCCTCAAATCTCATCATGTCAATGAGAATTGTCAGGTCACTCTAACATTATAGTCTGCACCTTCCAGCTCTTGATATTCTTGACCCCATGTATATTGATGAACGCTTTGTAGTCCTCATATGTAATTGCAAATATTAGATAAGTCATTCACCGTATTCATTTCTATTGTCTATCCCTTTTTGCTAAAATATAAGCTCCATGGAGATAGGAATCTGCACAGATACACCTAAAAGCCTAAAAGAATTCCTAGTACATTGTGTTCACTTAATAAATATGTATTAAATGAAGGAATGAAGTTATCTAAGAATTTTTAGTCAATAGCAAAGTTTCTGCCTGTATATATTCTGATGTTTTGATTTGTTTAAAAAAGAAAAAAAAATAGGTACTGATTCTATATAAACAGTATTCTGCTGCATAAAAATCTTTACACTGTTAGCAAAGAGAGTGTGACATTGAAATATAGTTCATGAAATGAGAAGTTGCTTTTTTTCTATTCTGATGAGAAGAAAAACAATAATGGAAGCAAGATTAGCTGTTCTCAGAAGATCTTACTTGACTCAAAAAAATGTCCTAAGACTCTCTCTTGCGTTGTTAGGAATATCAATATCACAACATGGCTTGAATGCAGTGTTAAGTAAGAGGTTAAGTTAGTGGCCAAATGCTGGCAGGATGCCTGAAGGAAGGAGGTAGATACAATAAGTATTCATTCTCCTAGGACAGCAGAAGTGGGCAGAAGGCAATATTTAAATCAGACATCTCTGCCTCAAGAGAATGAGCAGTTTAGGCATTTTAACGACAGTAGCTAAATAAGTCATGCACACACCAGGATCAGAGCAGTTTATAACACTGAAGCTGCAAAATTAGTTCTCATTAGCCATAGATGAACATCAGTGTTTTGAGCATGTTAAAAATAATTCATAACGCTATTTCAAAAACTGTTTTTTAATGTTAACATGTAAGGATGAATAGATTTCATCAATACTGATGATATTAGTATAAAATTTTATGAGACTTTAAATAAGGAATTTAAATTTAGTAAATTGAAATCTATGGTTTTGTATCAGAAATTCTGTTTATTCTTCCTGAAGAAACCTAGAAAAGACCTAATTACTTGTTCCACAGTCCCAGTGAGTTGCTACATGTTAAAGAAATTGTCTAAACTTAGCCATGAAAACTTTGTTAAAAATATTTCAGTTTTAAATACTGTATTTTTCTAAAGTATAGAGAATGTGTCCTAATAATTTTTGTCTTTACAAACAACAAGCATTTCTTAAAGTTTGTTTAATAAAATAAAGAATTAATTTATCTCCCTTACTAAGCACTATATTGGTATATTTAAGAGAAAAATATCATATATATATATATATATATATGTACACATTTTGATGTTCTCTCTCTGTATCTGAAAAAAAGTGGACCCAATATCTGACAATATCAATTGATTAGTCAATTTTTCTGATACACATACACACAGTCTGCACAGCTGCCTTGAGGCAATACACAGGACATGAAAATAAAAATATTATTTTCCATTCCCAGGGTAGTTCCCAAAGGCATTCATTGTTAACAGTTTTCAGATTTCCATTTCTGTAACTATTAATGTGTCATATACTTAAAACTCTATTTGTCAGCCTCTATCTATAAGTAATATCTATTTCTTAACTCTATTTTTAAAAAAGAATATGAATGCATGTATACTTATTTTTATTGCTACTTTTTACGCCCAGCCCCAGCTCTTACTTAGGGTATTAACATTTTTCTATTGTCAAATTTTATAGTACAAATAAGGTAATGAATGGGAATTTTTATTTTGTCTGTGTGTTGTTGGCAGAGGCACTAAGGCAGAAGATAATGAGTGGAATTACCTGCACGTTTTCAAGAGCATTGCCAGATACAACTTTGCAGGCATAATGAGAGACACTGAAAGCAGTCCAGCATACATAACTCTCGAGAGCTTCTATAAATTACAAATGCATTAGAAAAATGTTAATTAATTAAAGAGATTTTGTAGGGATTTAGAGTACTGTAATATTTCCATGCTTATGGATACTTCTTCACGGCCAAATTAGTAGAAGTCAGGAAGAGAAAGTCTTAAAGACTGTTTAGATGTCTAAAGAATGAGAAGGATGGACTCTTGGTACCCAAGAAGACACTTGCTGTGGTGTGGAAATTGTAGGTCTGCCTCATGTTATTACCATTAGAACCGTGCGTGAGAGTTTTTGTGAGAAACTCACAGAAGTTCCACAAATATGAAGATATGAAAATAGGTACTTGTGCCAGACCTCTCATCCCAAGACAATTGAAGGCTGGAGTTCACTGGCTAGATCAACCCATGAGGGGAATGGAAGAAGAGAGAATAAGTGCTGGTCAATTCAGCAGAGCAAATGTTTCTGATACGAGCAATCAGTTTTTCTAAACCAGATTCCCATGGAAAAGTAGTCTTCCCAT
The DNA here is from genome assembly GCF_014108415.1 of Molossus molossus. NCBI lineage: Eukaryota > Metazoa > Chordata > Mammalia > Chiroptera > Molossidae > Molossus > Molossus molossus. The sequence continues at coordinate 59,614,249 of NW_023425345.1, read as the reverse complement.
GGAACACTTAGCCTCTGTTCTATGTTCTGGAAGGGCCAACCATCAAGAGAAATCCATACATGACTAGGTAAAATGTTACTTTCCTTTTCTTTATTATGCCAAATTTTTTACACCCTACTTCTGAAAGAATTAGTGAGTAGAAAAGGTGGAGTATAAGGGGCAAAATCCTCCTCCATTCCTGGTCCCTGGCTTCAAGGTCCAGTAAGACCCAAACTGCAGGGAAAGCAGTAATGCTGATGCAAATGTGAAGCTGTAACTAAAGAGTCATCTCCGGAGCTTCTTTGGGGATATGTGAATTTGGTATAGCCTGCTTCCATTTATCCCTCATTAAAATTATATGTGTTCTAATTAATAATTAATATTAATTATTTGAATACTGTTGAAAACTTTCTTTTTCTAAGGAATTCCAGCAATATAAATAAAGCAATACCTCTCCTTGATCCCTCATGTAAATATATGATTTCCTTTCAAAGACATTGGTTTCATGTATTTTTCTAGTTTTTCCACAATGCATTATTTACTTCACATCAGCTGTAAAATACTTATTTAAAGCAAGCAAAAATCCTCCTTCCTATTGGTTTCTAGTGCCCTTAGTTACATGACTCTTTGCCATAAATTATCTTCATAATAGGTGGAAGGTTGACCCACAGATACCCTGAACAAGAACCTGTTGAAGTCATTACAAATTTTGTACAAACTCTTCTTTTCAAGTTAACATTTTACGTTTTAAACATTTATCTTTTTATTTTTTTTATTTTCATTAAGTAAGCTAGCTGGGCTGCATTGTCTCAGAAAACAAGTTACAGAGGCAAAAGAATGGTTAAGTTTTAAACCTTTAAATAACATGCTTCTGTATACTCAACAGTAGTTTCCTGTACTGTTCTCTTTATAACTCTAGAGCTAAGCACATTGAAAAAAATAATTTTAGTACTATATAAAATATATATTGACACAAATGCAGAAAACCTTAGGTGGTTGATAATATGGAAATTGAAGCTTTCGAAGGCTGAATAGTTTCCTCAAGTTTCCACAGTTGATATTAGGTAGATTTTGGAATCACACCTAGGTTTTCTTTTTTGTTTGTTTGTTTGTGTTTCTTTATTACATGTCCTGTTTTGATTATTGCCTTTTCCCAGGCACACTGCACAGTTAAGAATAGAAATAACTGCCTTCCAAGGATAATGTGCCACTGGCTACCTGGAACATACTGGGAACTTTCCACAAGAGTTAATATTTAAGTGATGCAAATCATTGATGGATTTTTATGAGTACAGTTTTCGTATAGACGGATGTGACAGATTTCAATTCTTTTATTTTTTCACTTATTCCTTATTTTACACAACTTTTTTTCTTCCAGTTTTTTTTCTCCCAAATTTTACAGGCTGAATCCTACAAATCATATACTCCTATGCACATTTATAGAGATTAAATATATGTACATATTTATATACAGAAGTAAAATAAAAACAAGGCAGAACATATATCATACTATAAAAAATGTAACCTAGGCATTGCCACGCCCCATGTAATAATTTCTAGATACATAAAAAAGTATAATGAATATTTGTCTTTTGTAACATCAGTTAATAAATCTATCACTGTTTTGATACAGAGTCAGAAACTACCTGGTAAAATTCCATTTCACTGATTGAGTCAAACTTTTAAAAAAATAATCAAATCTATTAAAATTATTAATAAGGCTTTATTTCTCTATATATATACTTTCTACCACACATCAATTACATCACTTTTTAAAGTCATATCAGACTGACTTTAATGACAGGATATTTTTGTAAAACAAGCTATTTTAGTGCATAAATTTATCTTTCTCGGTTTGATAGTAACATTTGATTGTAAGGAATAATCTCCTCTCCTTTTTTTCCCCCAGTGGAGGCTTTATGTAATTCTCTCTTTGTCACTGATATAATGTAATGTCATCATTATGACAAATGTCACCAATATTCAATTATTTCTGGAATGTCAAGCATGAATCTCCTTCATGACTGTTGCAACATGGACAGGTCTAGTATCTAAGAACATGCTGTCCAAAGAGGGTTTGTTTGAGAAGTTTCAGTGAATTCTAGCCCCTGTGCATATTCCCCTATTATATATATATATATATATATATATATATATATATATATATATATCCCCCACCTTTGGTCTTTAAATAGTTTCTATTGCAGAGGTTCTCAACCTGTGGGCCGCGACCCCTTTGGGGGTCGAATGACCCTTTCACAGGGGTCACCTAAGACCATCGAAAAACACATATTTCTGATGGTCTTAGGAATCGAGACACCGCTCCTCTATCCGTCTCCAGGTCCGCCCACATGCAGATACACCCACATACAACATGAGGAACTGGATTAAAGGGTCGCAGCATTAGAAAGGTTGAGAACCACTGTTAATAGGAAAGCTATTTGCTGCCTTTATTTATTGCATTTCAAATTCTTAAATGTGATGAATGTGGTTGTCCAGCAAAGGTAACCAATGTTTTAAACTGGTAACTTGAGTTTCCAAAGTTAAAGATACAGATTTGTGGACATCAGCATGTACATTGTTTCCCTTGGTACTGGAAGGAGGCCTGGATAGTTAGCCTCTTAGTGAGGAATACTTCAGCTCTAGTGGCTGGGATCAGTAGGAAAATGGAAAAAAATAAACGATCTGAGACATGATCACCTTACCTATGCTAATTAACATAAAAAGGGAATAGTTTCTCTTCCCAAAATATTTCTTGTTGTTTTGCCTAAATACACACATGTGCGCGCTCACACGTGCGCGCGTGCACACACACACACACACATTGCATATAGAAAGAAAATACCTTATTATGTTCAACTAAGAAAAATAATTTAAGGGCCAGTAAGAATAAAAAACTCTTGAAAACTCTTGAAGTTCATGGTTCTTTTTTTCTAAATGAAGTACTGAGTTAGTTGGTTAGAACTTTGGATTTTTATGTGTCCCAGTAAATTAATAGCTCAATATTACAAAATCATGAACATATTTTTTTATAATATATTCTAGAAGCTTTATGTATATATGTATGCTTCCTATATTGATTTATTTTGGCTTTTATAATTAGATCTACAGTATAGTTGATATTTATATTTATATTTATATTTATATGTGGTATAAGATAATATGCAAGTTTCATATTTTCTGTACAGGTAAGTTTTCTGAACACTTTTTATTAAAACCATTGTCCTTTATTCCAGATCAAAATGTTTATCATTTTCATGAATGACTTGACTGGTATTCTAAATGTTTTGCATTTTTGTATAAATTTAAGAAACAAAATTTTAATTTACACATGCACACACACAGATTGTTGAAACTTTTTAAAAACAGCAATAAATCTAAAAAAATTTAGAAGAATTAGTATTTATGAACTCTCTTGCAAATGGACTATTGCTTGATTTACACTTTATCAATGGTTCACAAAAATGTATTAGTTTTCTTAGAATTATGATATTTATTAGCTTTATTACCAAATGCATGTGTGTCAGTTTGTATTGCTATGGCAAATGATATCATTTAAAATTAATTTTTCTGACTTTTGAATATAGAAATGTAATTAAATTTTATACAATGTCTTTGTGTCCAGCAGCCTTGCTAACACTTATACTTATTTTGTAATTATTTTCATAATTATGTACTCTTATTTTCTACTTAGTATTTTTAGCTTAATTTCTGACTACATAGAGCACGCAATCATATAATTGTAATTTTTTGATATTGCTTAAATAATTTTTCAAGGCTCACATTCAGTCAATTTTTATACATTGACTTTTTAAAATACAGATTCTGTTGTTAGTACAACTGTCTTATATGTATTAAGTGAAGTTGCTTAATCATTTTGTCCAAATCTCTGTCTTTACTGTTCTGCATTGTCGACTGTCAACTGCCCATTACCAACATGTTCTTCTCAGGCCCTGCATCACAGAGGAGATGCTGGAAGCTGCATTTCGCAGAATTCCCAGTAAGAGGCATGTCACTGAGCTATGGTTCCTTTTGAATTTCAATGACACTACCTTATCTGCTCATTTACCTGCTTACGTCTTGCTACTTCCTCAAAACTGTACATGCTACATTGTAGACATTATTTGAAGCCTGGATGCCACTATAATCATCATGAGTAGCAGCTAGCCAACAGCTTTACAACTCTAGATTGCCTAATTCAATGGGAAATTGTCATGTTTCAACATGGTGATTCATCCCTGCAAGGGCCAGGGTTTGCCTAGGCTATCCTTAATCCTGCATTTAGGTTCTGCAGAGTCCCCCCAAAGTGCACCTACGAGTCTCAGGGGTCTCTTCTCCTTTACAGGCCCTGTATTCCAAAATTGGTTTCCTTTGTTTTTCATGGTCCCAAAGCTCTAGGCCATCTCTCCCGGAACTGTTACATGCTCTCAATGCAAACACAGCTCCCAGACTGCACTCCCTCACCTCGACTTCTTCCCTTCTCAGATATTAGAACCATAGATTGGGAGGACTTGTTAGATTTTTAACACTGTTTGGTAAATTATTGTTATATTTTAAAGACTTTTGCCTAGTTATTCACAGCAGAACATAGTCTAGATTTAGTCCAGATTAGTCTGACATACCAGGAATGGAAGCCATTTACAATTCTTTTCCAATATGTATTTGAGCACATCAATTAAATACCTTTTTTTCTTTATTGTGGAAAATAGATTTTTAAGAAGTTTTACAAGGACATAGACTATATCATTATTAGTTATAGTTATAGACACAATGTCTGGCAAAGGAAAAAAGAATGTATTGTTTCATATGTATATGTATATGTATGTGTGTGTGTGTGTGTGTGTGTATATATATATATATATATATATATAATCTCCATCTGAATTTCTTAGTATTTATTAAGAAGTTATAAAATGTATCAAAGGCATATATTTTCATTTTTTATAATAACCAGAGTATCATAATCATCTTTCTATCTTATCTCAACTTTTAATATTAATAATTGTTATCAAATTGGTCACCCATATAGAAAAGCTCAACTCTCCTAGATTATATCTAAGTGCTCTAAGTCCTGCTGATGAAACGCTTCCAGGTTTGATACTAGGCCAAATCAGTTCAATCTTATGGTTTAAATATAAGGACAAATGACCTCATTTTTAAATTTCTTGAAAAATAGATTTCATTTCTCAAAAGTAGTCTTCATACTTTCCCCATTATACTGGTTTTGATAAATTGCACATCTCCGATAGTCAGAAGAAATGAAAACATTTGAATGTATTTTACAAAAACAAATTTGTATTTTAGTGTTGCTATCTAATAATTTTTAAAAATCTTACTGTATTAACCTACAAAAATTTTTTTAAGTCAAAATAAATTTATCAGAGGGAAAAATGTTTCCAAGAAGAAACATATGAGATGCTTTTTCCTATATGGAGACAAATACCTAGACTTTGTATTAGAAAAGTAAAATGACTATAAATGTCTTTAAAATTTTTTTATAATAAAATGCTGAGTACTACATGAATCATATCAGGAAATTTGTGCAAGATAGTTGTCATTCAGTCTTTGACAGTGAGGTGCCTGTCCTGAGAGGTAGCTACATAGGTTATAATCATTCTTGTTTAGATCTGTAGCAGATCGGTTTAAATTCTACTACCTTCTTATTCATGTAGACATACAATTAGGAAACAATCATTTATTGTTTAAATCATCAAAAAGTGTGTTTGAACTCTACTGTCTTCTTATTGATGTAGAGTTTATTTTTACATCTGGATATAAATGTACAACAGACTTTCCTAATGTTCTTTAAAAAGTATTGTTTTTAAAACCTCTTCTAGGCCACTCTCCTTTTGTTCACTTTCTCCCAACCTCCTTTCTATGTTGTTGCCCCTTCAACCAAGTATTCTCTTACCTAGACATGTGTCATTTTTTGTTTCTCTGTCCAAGAGGTGTATTTCTCAGAAATACTGATGGCTCCCTCCTTGCTTTATACAGGTCCCTGGTCATATTTCACCTAAATTGAAAGGTCTCTGCTATTCACCTTATCTAATTTAGTGCTTCTTTTCCCTTACTCTATTTTATTTTTCTTCTTGACTGTTAATCACTTTCTGACATGATGTAGTGTGTTTGTTTATGTTCTGTGACACTGGAACATAAGTTTTATGAGAGCAGGGCTCTGGCTTTGTTCTCATCAATACTCCACCACCTGAGCAGTGTTGGGTTCAGAACAAGCTCTGAATGCACGTTTGCTCTTGTGTAGGGCTCGAATGGAGCTCTTGGCTACACCGGCAGCCTGCTGACCAGAGCGTGGGTTCCTGTTTCATGCTTGCCAACCTTGTTCCTATGGCTTCCTCACTGTGATTAGACAGATTGTCTTACAGATTCAGCATTGCCAAAACCTTTTTCTGTACTCTCCTTTTCTTCCAAAACAGGGTTTTAACTTACACCCATAGGTCACAATCTCCAAACAGCTTTATGCCTACCATTTATACTCACTGTGTACCAACTTGGGTCTTGCATTTCTTGTCTGGTTCTCCTATGTGCCACACCTTATGAATGAGAAACTTACCTCCTCAGAGCTAATGCTTGCACAGAGTTCTACAATTAGATGTTAAATTTACTCCCAAGTTAGCTAATTTGGAGAGACCAAAAAAATATATATATACACAGTGACGAATTTATGACAGAAATAAACTAAATAGTATATATTATATACCTCAAAAATATATCTTTATTTTTATTTTAGAGACTTTGAATCATATTGGAAGAAAATTCTTTATGTGACTACTGTTCATTTCAACTACTGTTCATTTCATCTGACTTGAAAACACTTAAAGATTTATTTTCAAATCAGTTGTGAAGTGTGATGGAAGATTTAATGACGTAAAAGTCATAGAAGTGCTTAGGAAAATTCAGGAATGTAATGTGGGAATTATTCCCGATACATGTATGCATCGTGTGTGTGTGTGTGTGTGTGTGTGTGTGTGTGTGTTTCGTTTCTAGAAAAGGACAATAAAAAATGGCACAGATGTGAAAAATATTCAGAGTTTTCAGCAAACAGTATGTAATCCAGTTTTCCTGGTAAGTTGAACAACATGAGACTTGGAAGTAGAGGTGAAGAGAAGGGAAAACAGTGTTACATCTATATCATCGTGTGAACGGCCTTGAATGCCTGCTGAAAATGTATGTATAAAGATTTGGAATGGCACCAGACACTCAAGCAAAGAAAACGACAGTGCTTCCCAAGATGGAATCACAATGACAGCTAAATTATATGAAACAGCATTGAATGATGGCTTCCTCCAAAATACAGCTTTAAGAAATCAAAGGAGAATGACATAATTTTCAAAAAGTTATAAAGTAGAAAAAACTGTTATAAAGTATAAGTTATGCTTCTGATCAGATCTTAGAGTATGCACTTTAACTAAACAAATATTTCTAGTTGGACATAAAGTATCTTAACTACTTAATACTTTTCAATTATTATTATTATATTATATAATGTTATATCTTCTTCTACGCACTGCTCAAAATCTTCTTATCTCTCCCCTGTATCATTCTTTGAAAAAATTAGTTAGAAGAAGTAGTTGAAATAAATGTATCACTATATATACATATGAGAAATCAGTAGATGTGTTATATGTATGTATTAAATTCTTTTCTTTATTGCTTTTATTATTTATTTATTTATTTATTTTTATCCTTATCCGAGGACATTTTTCCATTTTTTGTTCAGGTAGAGTGGGAGGGGGAGAGAGAGAGAGACAGAAACATCGATGTGAAAGTGACACATCGAGTGGCTGCCACCTGCATGACCAACCAGGGTTAGGGACAAACTGCAACCTAGGTACGCACCCCTAGCGGGAACCAAACCCGGGTCTCTCGGAACCGCAGGCCAATGCTCTAACCGCTGAGCCAAACCAGCCAGGGCTCTTTATTGCTTTTAAAGAGAGAGGAAGGGAGAGGGAGAGAGAGTTGGAGACATCAATGAGAGAGAACATGGATTGGCTGACTCCTGCATGCCCCCACTGGGGATTGGGCCCACAACATGGGCATGTGCCCTGACCGGAAATTGAACTGGCGATCTCATGGTGCATGGGTTGATGTTTAACCACTGAGCCACAATGACTGGGCAGATGTGTTATATATTGATGTAACACTAATAACAACAAAGAAAGACCTCAGAGGTCATGTGTGCACACAGCAACATGACTACTGACCACAGGCCAAGAGAAGAGAACTCAGAATGAAACCTGTGTTACCAGCACCTTGATCTTGGAGTACCCAGTCTCCAGAGTATGAGAAATAAATATCTGTCATTTAAGCCACTCAGTTTATGCTATTTTTTATGGCAACCATAATTGACTAATAGACCATGCTAAGCTAGTTTTGACCTATAATATTGTATTATACTGTCAACAAAATTGAATATTAAAATACAAATTCAAATTCATATTTGTATAAATTTTTTTCAACAAAACTGAAATGATTAATCAAGTAAGAATTTAGAATTTTTAATTTTATAGTATCTCATAATATCATTTAACTTTCCTGTTGCAAAGCCTATTGTTTAGACTTGATTGGGGAAAGTGGCAGACAAGCCAGACATTTTAAAGAATTTTCACATAAAAAATAAGCTATGCTCTTATTACAAAACTAAGTGCTTTAAAATAGGACAGCTACATGCAAAAAAAATGAAACTAGATCATCAACTTACACCATACACAAGAATAAACTCAAAATGCATAAAAGTCTTAAATGTGACTCATGAATCCATAAAAATCCTAGAAGAAACTGTAGGCAACAAAATTTCAGACATCATACGCAGCAGAATTTTCACTGATACATCACCTAAGCAACAGAAACAAAGGAGAAAATGAACACATGGGATTACATCAAACTTAAAAGCTTCTGCACAGCAAAAGAAACAACCACCAAAATGGAAAGGCTACCCACTGTATGGGAGAGCATAATTGCCAATGATACATCAGATAAGGGGTTAATTTTCAATACAGTGATACCTCGGTTCTCAAACGCCTTGGTTTTCGACCAAATGGAGATTCGAGAAACTTTTGTCTCGGAATCCGAACAAATATTTGGAACTCGAACTTCCGAGATGAGCCGAATGGCGTTCATTCGGCCCAGCGCGCCTTGCTTGCGTCATCAGTGTGAGTGCAGAGAGAGAGTCACGCTTTGTGGAGTCACGCTTTCCTATTGGTTTCATTGCTTCGGTTCTCGAACAATTCGGTTCTCGACCGTCCTCCTGGAACGAATTATGTTCGAGAACCGAGGTATCACTGTATATATATAGAGTGCTCATACAACTCAACAAAAGGAAGACAAAGAACCCCTTAAAAATGGGCAGAGGCACTAAATAGACACCTCTCCAAACAGGACATACAAATGGCCAAGAGACATATGAAGAAATGCTCAACATCACTAATCTTCAGAGAGATGCAAATTAAAACAACAATGAGGTCTCACCTCACACCTGTCAGAATGGCTGCCATCAGAAATAATCAAACAAGTGTTGGCGAGGGTGTGGAGAAAAGGCAACCCCAGTACACTGCTGGTGAGAATGCAGACTGGTGCAGCCACTAGGGAAAACAATATGGTGATACCTCAAAAAGTTAAAAACTGAACTGCCATTTGACCCAGTGATTCCACTTCAAGGAATATACCCTAAGAAGCCTGAAACACCAATCAGAGAGAATATGATCTGAAAACAGCCCAAATTTCCATCAGTAGATGAATGGATAAAAAAGCAGTGGTACATATACACAATGGAGTAGTATGTAGCTGAAAAAAGAAAGATCTCTTATCCTTTGAGACAACAAGGAGGGACCTGGAAAATATCATCCTAAGTGAAACAAGCAAAGAGAGAAAGACAAGTATCATATGATCTCACTTATTTGTGAAATATAATGAACCTAACAGTCTGAGGAATGGGGTAGTCCCAGAGATGTGGAAGTAAGGTACAAACTGACAATCCCCAGAAGAGGGTGTGGGGGGAGATATAAACCATAGAACTTATATGCATGTATGCATGAATAATGGACATGGACAACAAAGCTCGGGACAGGGCGGGGAGGGAGGGGGGAATCAGTGGGGGGAAAAGGAGAAACATTTGCAACAAAAATAAATTAATTAATTAAATTTAAAAATAATAATAAAATAAAAAAAACTAAGTGCTTTATGGACAGACTGAATGTACATGTGGGAAACTCATATGTGTGTGTGTGTGTGTGTGTGTGTGTGTGTGTGTATCTTTATTGTTGGAAATATTATACCTATCCCTCCCTTTTGCCCCCACTGACACCCTCCTCTCCACTCCCCCTGTTCCCACCTTCACCACATTGTTGTCTGTGTCCATTGGTTATGCCTATATGCATGTAAGTCCTTTGGTTTATCTCCTCTGAGCCCCTTCCTTCTGAGGTTGGTCAGTCTGTTCCCTATTTCCCTGTCTCTGGATCTATTTTGTTCAATAGCCTATTGTGTTCATTATATTCCACAAATAAGTGAGATCATGTGACGCTTGTCATTCTCTGACGGGCTTATTTCGCTTAACATAATATTCTCCAGGTCTCTCCATGTCGTCTCAAAGGATACGAGATCTTTCTTTCTTACAGCTGCACAGTATTCCATTGTATATATGTACCACAGTTTTTTATCCACTTAACTATGGCTGGACACTAGGGCTGTTTCCAGATTTTAGTTATGGTAAATAGCATTTCAATGGACATAGTGACTGCTGTAGTCTGCATTCCCACCAGCAGTGTGCTAGAGTACTTATTATTATTTTTTTTTGTTACAGATGTTTCTCCTTTTTCACCCCATTTGCACCCTCCTCCCCATCCCCACCCCCCCGCCCCGTACCCGGCTTTGTTTTCCATGTCCATTTGTTATGCATACATACATATAAGTTATGTGGTTTATCTCCTCCCACCCCACCACCCCCTCTACTGAGGGTTGTCAGTCTGTACCCCACTTCCATGTTTCATGGTCTACCGTATTCCTCAGACTGTTATGTTCATTATATTTCATATATAAGTGAGATGATGTGGCATTTGTCTTTTTCTGCTTGGCTTGTTTCACTTAGGATAATACTTTCCAGGTCCCTCCAGGTCATCGCAAAGGATAAGAGAACTTTCTTTCTTACAGCTGCATAGTACTCCACTGTGTATACGTACCACTGCTTTTTTATCCATTCGTCTACTGGTGGACACTTGGGCTGTTTCCAGATCTTGCTATTGTAAATAGTTCTGCTATGAACATGGGGGTACATATACTCTTTCTGATTGATGTTTCAGACTTCTTAGTCTATATTCCTAGAAGTGGGATCACTGGGTCAATTGGCAGTTCAGTTTTTAACTTTTTGAGGTAACATCATATTGTTTTCCATAGTGGCTGCACCAGCCTGCATTCCCACCAGCAGTGTACTAGAGTCCCCTTTTCTCCACACCCTCGCCAACACTTATTGTTTGATGATTTGTTGATGGTAACCATTCTGACAGGTGTGAGGTGATACCTCATTGTTGTTTTAATTTGCATCTCTCTGATGATTAGTGATGTCGAGCATTTCTTCATATGTCTCTTGGCCATTTGTATGTCCTATTTGGAGAGGTGTCTATTTAGCTCCTCTGCCCATTTTTTAATTAGGTTCTTTGTTTTCCTTTTGTTGAGTTGTATGAGTACTTTGGAAATTAACCCCTTATCTGATGTATCATTGGCAATGATGTTCCCATACAGTGGGTTGCCTTTCCATTTTGATGATTGTTTCCTTTGCTGTGAAGAAGCTTTTGAATTTGATGTAGTCCCATGTGTTCATTGTTTCCTTTGTTTCCATTGCCTTAAGTGATGTATCAGTGAAAATTCTGCTGCGTATGATGTCTGAAATTTTGATGCCTACATTTTCTTCTAGAATTTTTATGGATTCATGGGTCACATTTAAGTCTTTTATCCATTTTGAGTTTATTTTTGTGTATGGTGTAAGTTGATGGTCTAGTTTCATTTTGTTTTTGCATGTAGCTGTCCAATTTTCCCAACACCATTTATTAAATGGGCTGTCTTGACTCCACAGTATGCTCTTGCCACCTTTGTCAAATATTAATTGAGCATATTGCCTTGGGTCCATTTATGGGTTCTCTGTTCTGTTCCACTGGTCTATATGCCTGTTCTTGTGCCAGTACCAGGCTGTTTTTATTACAGTCACTTTATAGTATAACCTAATATCTGGTATTGTGATCCCACTTACTTTGTCCTTCTTCTTCAAAATTGCCGTGGCTATTCAGGGGCTTTTTTGGTTCCACATGAACTTTTGAATTATTTGTTCTAGTTCTTTTGAAATATGTTGTTGGTATTTTGTTGGGGATTGCATTGAATTGATAGATTGTTTTGGGTAGTATGGACATTTTAATGATGTTAAATCTTCCAATCCATGAACAAGGTATGTGCTTCCACTTTTTCATATCTTCCTCTATTTCTTTTTTACAAAATCCTGTAGTTTTGTGCAAATAGGTCCTTTACTTTTTTGGTTAAGTTTATTCCTAGGTATCTTAATTACTTTTCAGTTATGGTAAATGGGATTTTTTTTTTAGTTTCTCTTTCTGTGAGTTCATCATTGGTGTATACGAATGCCATTAATTTCTTGATGTAAATTTTGTATCCTGCTACTTTGCCAAATGCATCTATTAAGTCTAGTAGATTTTTGATGGAGTCTTTAGGGTTTTCTATGTATAATATCATGTGATCTGCAAATAATGACAGTTTCACTTCCTCCTTTTCAATTTGGATTTCTTATTTTTTTCTTCATGTCTGATTGTTGTGGCTAAGACCTCCAGTACTACGTTAAATAAGAGTGGTGAAAGTGGACATCCCTGTCTTGTTCCTGTTCTTAAGGGAAATGTTTTTAGTTTCTGCCCGTTGAGTATGATGTTGGCTGTAGGTCTTTCATATATGGCCTTTATTATGTCGAGATATGATCCCTCTATTCCCACATTGCTGAGCATTTTTATCACAAATGGATGCTGGATTTTGTCGAATGCTTTTTCAGTGTCTATTGATATGGTCATATGGTTTTTTCTTCATTTTGTTTATGTGGTGTCTCACATTTATTGATTTGCAAATATTGTAGCAGCCTTATATCCCGGGAATGAATCTCACTTGGTCATGGTGAATAATTTTTTTGATGTATTGCTAGATCCGATTTGCTAGTATTTTGTTCAGAATTTTGGCATCTATGTTCATCAGGAATATTGGCCTGTAGTTTTCTTTCTTTGCAGTGTCTTTTTCGGGTTTTGGAATTAGAATTATGCTGGCCTCATAAAACGAGTTTGGAAGGCTTCCTTCTTCTTGAATTTTTTTAAATAGTTTGAGGAGAATGGGTGTTAGTTCTTTTTTTGAATGTTTGGTAAAACTCCCCATGAAGCCATCTGGGCCTGGGCTTTTGTTTGCTGGGAGAATCTTGATTACCTCTGCAATTTCCTTAGTTGTTATTGGTCTGTTCAAGTTTTCTATCTCTTCCCAGTCCAGTTTTGGGAGACTGTGTGTTTTTAGAAATTTGTCCATTTTGCTTAGATTGTCGAATTTGTTGCCATATAGGTGCTCATAATAGCTGTTAATGATCTTTTGTATTTCTGTGGTGTCAGTTGTTACTTCTCCTCTTTTCACTTCTGATTTTGTACATTTGGGTTCTCTCTCTTTGTTTCTTGGTGAGTCTTGCTAAGTGTCCATCAATCTTGTTTATCTTTTTGAAAAAACAGCTCTGTGTTTCATTCATCCTTTGAATTGTTTTTTGGTCTTTATGTCATTTATTTCTGCTCTGATCTTTACTATTTACTTCCTTCTACTTGCTCTGGGGCTTTCTTTCTTTTGTTTTTGCTTTCTAATTCTTTAAGTTGTGTGGTTAGACTGTCAATTATAAATTTTTCTTGTTTCTTGAGGTAGGCCTGTAGTACTATGAACTTCCCTCTCAGAACTGCTTTTGCTGCATCCTATAGATTTTCTGCTGTTTTGTGTTCATTTTCATTGGTTTCCAGGAAGTTTTTAATTTCTTCCTTGAATTCCTCGGTAACCCATTTATTGTTTAATAACGTGCTATTTAGCCTCCATGTGTTCAAATGTCTTTGCATGTTCTTGCTGCAATTGATTTCTAGTTTCATGCCATTGTGATCTGAGAAGATGCTTGATATGATTTCAATCTTCTTGAACTTGTAGAGATTTAGTTTGTGTCCTATCATGTGGTTTATCTTTGAGAATGTCCTATGCGCACTTGAGAAGAATGTGAATTCTGTAGTTTTGGGATGTAATTCTCTGTAGATATCTGTTAAATCCATTTGGTCTAGTGCTTCATTTAGAGTCTCTGTTTTCTTGCTAATTTTTTGTCTAGAGGATCTATCCAGTGGTGTCAATGGGGTGTTGAAGTCCCCTGCTATGATTGTATTGCTGTCGATTTTTTTTTTTTAAGTCCTCCAGAAGATTTTTAATATATTTTGGTGCTCCTATATTGGGTGCCTATATGTTTATCAAGGTTATATCTTTCTGTTGGATAGATCTGTTCAATATTAAGTAGTGGCCTTCTTTGTCTCTAGTTATGGTCTTCCTTTTGAAATCTATTTTATCAGATATGAGTATTGCTACCCCAGCTTTTTTTGCTTTCCGTTTGCTTGGAAAATTTTTTTCTATTCCTTCACTTTCAACCTATGTGAGTCTTTTGTTGTGAGGTGGGTCTCTTGTAAACAACATATAGATGAGTCATGCTTTCTTATCCAAACAGCTACTCTGCGTCTTTTTATTGAAGCATTCAATCCATTTACATTTAAGGTGATTATTGATATGTACTTATTTATTGCCATTTTTATTTAGTTTCGTTATATTTTTCTTCCTATTTTTTCTACTAACTACAGCAGTCCTTTTAACATTTCTTGCAGTGCTGGTTTGGTGCTAATGTTTTCCCTTAGCCTTTTTTTGTCTGGGAAGCTTTTTATTTGACCTTCTGTTTTGAATGATAGCCTTGCTGGGTAAAGTAGTCTTGAATTCAGATCCTTGTTTTTCATGACCTTGATTACTTCATGTCATTCCCTTCTGGCCTGTAGTGTTTATTGTGACAAGTCAGCTGAGAGCCTTATGGGGTTTCCTTTGTAGGTAACCTGTTGCTTTTCTCTTGCAGCTTGTAGGATTCTCTATTTGTTTTTAATTTGTGGTATTTTAATTACTATGTGTCTTGGTGTGGGCCTGTTTGGGTTCTTCTTACTTGGATCTCTCAGTGCTTCTTGAACTTGAATGCCTTGTTCCTTCACCAAATTAGGAAAGTTTTCTGTCACTATTTCTTTGAATATACTCTCTAACCCTTGCTCATTTTCTTCTTCTTCGGGGACTCCTATGATGTGAATATTATTACGTTTCCAGTTGTCCCACAATTCTCTTTAGCTGTCTTCCTGTTTTTTAATTGTTTTTTTTACTTTTGGTTTTCTGATTGGTTGATTTTTTCCTACCCTGTCTTCTAATTCACTGATCCGGTCCTCAGCTTCCTCTCCTCTGCTTTTTAGACCTTCCAATGTGTTCTTTATTTTTGACATGTCATTTTTATCTCTTCTTGGTGGTTTTTAATTTCCAATTGGTTTATTTTCAGCATCTCTATGTCCTTACTCATGCTGTTGAGCTTCCTGAAGATCATGGCTCTTAATTCTAGCTCTGTTAACATGCCTAACTGCTCCACACTGATCTCATCTTCGGTGGAGGTCTCTTGTTCTTAAATTTAGCTTTTGTTTCTGTGTTTCACCATTCTGGCTATCACAGTGGGCTTTGGAGCCTGTCAAGTTTTCCCTGTGGGTGTTGGTGTTCTGCTGTTTGTGGTTTACTCTCCTGGGTTTGGATGACCGAGTGAGGACCCACGTTAAACACCACTGTCAAGTCTTAATTTCCTGGTTAAAGTTGCTAGCCCAGGAAAGGTACTGTTATCCTCTAGCTTTTTGCTGGAGGCTAGCAGTCCAGGTTACTTGATGAGTTTTGGGTTGTCAGTTGATTTAAAAACTCCCTCAGGTGCTCAGTGTAAGGGGATTTCCCAAGGGTGGGGCAGATGCTGGTTGTTAATGGGCCTCAATTAGCACTTAAATGTCCCACAGAGTGGGGTTGGATCTCTGAGGGAGGGGCTGCTGCCTCTCCCTAGAGCCCTGGGAAGGAGCAAGATGGCCACCGTCCTGCGTGGCCACAACTCAGCTAAAGCTCTGAGTGCCCTCCAAATCCCGAGTGTCCCCAAACAGTTCCAGTCCGGTCTGCCCTCCCTCTGCCAGAGCCCAAGGTGAGTGGCTGTGGCTTTTTTAGCCTCTGTCCCAGCTCTGCGCTGTGGAGCCGCTTGGGACTTTAACCTGAGGGTGCTTCTCATAGCTAAGTCTGCTGCTGTCTGTGTGCTTCCAGCCCCCCTGTCACGTGTTCACAATCCTACCAGGATCAAGTCTGTGTCCCTGGTTATATGGTCCTCGCAAGCTGCTCTTCTGTTGCTTTTTCCCATCGATTTTTCTGTGTTATAGTTGTAATTCCAGTTTGGTTCTGGGAGACGGTCTGTATAGCTTCAGTTCACTCCGCCGCCATTTTGGAATTTTTGTAGGGTACCTTTTTCTTACATCCTCACCAGCAGGTGTGAGGTGGTAACTCATAATTGTTTTGTTTTGCATCTCTCTGATAATTAGTGACATTGAGCATATTTTCTTATGTCTCTTAGCCATTTGTGTGTCCTCTTTGGAAAAGTGTTTATTCAGGCCTTCAGCCCATTTTATAATTGGGTTGTTTGCCTTCCTTTTGTTGAGTTGTATGAGTATGTATTTTGGAAATTAACCCCTTATCTGATGTACCATTGGCAAATATGTTTTTCCATAGAGTGGGTTTCTTTTTTCATGTTGATGCTGGTTTGTTTTGCTGTGCAGAGGGTAACAAACACTTTTGGAAAATGTTTTTGACCTCAATGATAGAATTGGGAATAATATTTGTAGTGATTATTGGATACTAAAATAATTTCTCACCTTTATGCTATGTTTTCAAAAGTGTTATTCCTAGAGAAGTGTTTGTTCTTTTTTACATGTTACATACATAAACTCTTTGCTAGTCCTTGTAATCTATGCTCTTAATTTCAGATGCATTCATTATACTTCAAAACAATATATTTTTACAGTAAGAATATTTGGATATTGAATGGGGGGCAAAGTGCAGTATGGGAAGTGAAAAGGGATCTTTCTATTGTAGTTATAAAATTAAAAATATTATGTATGAATGTGTTGGTTATTTGTGAAGTATGATGGTTTTGTTTTGCCTTCCATATGACATTTATGTAAAGGAAGGCCACTGTCACTTTAGTATGAATGAGTTTCCTGGAATAAGCTGATCATTTGATATCTTTGTACATATGTACAACATATAACAGCAGTAGCTGGTTATACTTCTGAATCAATTTGGTCATGAACTCTGCTTATTTAAAATCATAATATTAATATTATTAATTCATAAGTTAGTTGTGATGATAAAATAAGATAATTGGGCAAAATCCTTTAGTGATGAAGGAAATAAAGCAGGTTTTCTAGCAGTGATAGATGGCGGGCATCAGTAAATCTTCTAAAAAGAGCAAGTATAAAACAACAGTGTTATTGAAAATAACCATGTCAGGACTCTAAATGTTGATCAAAGGAAAAACAAATTGAGAACCATTTATTTGTAAAAACCTACTAAAATATTAGTCCAAATCAGTGAGACATTATGGCTTTCTTGCCTGAGGCTGCTCCCATTTTCACCTCTCACCACCCCAGTGCTATCCAGGGTGCAGCTGGCCAAGAAAACTAGCAATTTAGCTGACAAAGGCAGACAGCTTGATTTGGAACAGAGTGGAAATCCACACCGTACTGTGTAGTCAGTACAAGTAGCAAACAAAGTGGGAAGGGATGCTGGAAACCAGAAGTTGTGGACTTGGTTGGGTAACGTGGCAGACAAGCCAGATACTTCAAAGGGAGAGCCTGGAAATAAGTCCTGGAAGCAAGGGGCAGATCAGCTCTCCACACATGCTTGGCTGACTAGGAAACAATGGGCATGCACAGGAAAGACCAAGCTGGACTAGGAAGTAAAGGCTAAAGCAGGCTTGACAATTGCTCAACCCCTGCCCCCAGCCCCAGATCCATCAGCAGAAAGTGAAGCCTTAGGGACACAAAGAGTCTGCTCAGAGCCTCTGCCCAGTCATTAGCTGACAAGTAAGCCATATACAGACACAGGAAAATCTGGTCTTCTAATAACCAGAACAAAGAAATTAAGAGAAAGATTTAGTAAATTTTTTTAATGAGATATATTTTTAATATAATTTTGATGCTATTTTTAGAAATAACTTGTTTTGTTGTTGTTGTTGTTTTTTTATGATGTAATAGGATTCCAAAAGTGTCCAGATGAACTACAAAGGTAGTTTATTCACTGCATTTGGAATAATTTAACTTGTTATGATCCAAACAAATATATAGGGATCAGAAAATCAAACTGTCAGAAAGAAGTAAGTTCATCTTACGATTCTGTAATATTTGACTTGAATCTTTCTGAATCTGAAATACCTAAAAATTAGAATAGCTAATTCGAACCACTATATAACTGTGAATGGTATACTGCTTTACACATTTTAAAAAGTTGTTGGTATTCTGTGACTGAGTGAAGCAGCTGCTTAGAGCATCAAGGTATTACTCTCAGACCATCATTCACTATGTGGGTCAGATTAATTTTGCTATATTATAGTCATTGATTAGACCATATTCTTTTCTCAAATTGCAGGTCCTTCTGAAAGGATAGTCACATCAGTTTTAGAGCAACATTTTTCTAAGAGACCAGTATTATCAACATTTACAAATAAACATAAACATTTATATAGTGCTAAGAAGTCCTCACATTCAATAACTTAAGTTTAATTATGTATACAATCATATTTTAAGCACAGAACTTTTTTTGTAGACTATTGTATGAGATGGTCATATAGTATCAAAGTGTTGGGTCTTTTGGCTTCAACCAAGAAATCCAAGAAAATCTCTCCAGAAAGAGCACAAGGCTGGCACCAACACTAACTTGCCACCATTCCCCCAAAAAAGTTTTAAAATGAAAAGGAAAAAAAATGGCAACCCAGAAATTCAAACTGCATTACACACATTACTCTATAAAATCATGTAATAATTAATACTACAAATAATCCAATGCTACTTTCCCAGGTAAATGTATTGTGTGTGTGGGTGTGGGGGGATGTCCTTCATTGACAAAAGCCACTCCAAATATTCTGTGGTAATTCTTATGCAGGTGGGAGCTGAATTCTTGCTTCAGCCTAAAGCTATATTTCACAGCTCCAAGGCAAGCATTTGGCAGTGTACACAACAGAATTGGCTCCTGTTTTCCAATAGCTTACGCTCTTAGGAAAACTTAGAGATGTTCCTAAAGAGGTTAAAACCAGAAAAGAAGAAGAAACAATTTCATATAGAAGCTGGTGACTTGATGAAACAAGATGAAAGAGGAATATTCTTCAGATGATGTGGACACTCCCTTGGCCTGAGAAAAGAGGGAGAGGCCTTCAGGTTTACAGGCAGTAGGACACCAGAATTTCTTAACAGAAAGACAGAGGGCAGTCCCTGGGCATATGGAAACCAAGGTTTTATAGAGAAATGATTACAAATTATTTCAGACTCTAGGCATAGGAGTTGAAAGCTCTGTGAAGATTTCTATGTACAAAGAATTTCACGGAAATGACAAACAGCTACCATACCTAAAGGGAACATACATAGGTGCAAGATGTTTGGTGGCCTGGCCAGAATGCTCAGTTGATTGAGCTCTGTCCTGTGCACCAAAAGGTTGCTGGTTTGATTTCCAGTCAGGGCACATACCTGGGATTCGGGTCAATCCCCTGTTTGGGCAGGCATATATGGAGGGAAGGCAACCGATTGATGTTTCTCTCACACTGATGTTTCTTTCTCTCTCTCTCCTTCCTTCTCTCTAAGTGTGTTCTCAAGGGTGAGGATTTAAAAAAAAAAAAAAAAGAGAGAGAGATGTTTGATGACCTGTATAGATAGATAATTGAAAACCTCTGCCATTGGACACTAGTAATGTATAAGGTCTTGGAAGCAAGGTAAAGAGATGAACTCAATTGTAAGGCTAGCTCAAAAGAATGGAGGCTCAATACAAAAACTTAATGAAGTTATAAAAATAATAATATTTTTTTCTGACAGAACTTATGGACTGAGATTCATACCTGTTATGTATTTAATTTTTTTCTTTATTAATTTTTAGAGAGAGAAGAATGGAGAGGGAGAGACAGAAACATTGATGAGAGAGAACATCAATTGGCCACCTCCTGCATGCCCCCTACTAGGGATCAGGCCCACAACCTGGGCATGTGCCCTGACCAGGAATCAAACTGGCAACCTCCTGGTGCATGGGTCGAAGATCAACCACTGAGTCACACTGGCTGTGCTGTTATGTATTTTTTTTAAGTGGTACCAATTTGACCATGTATTATATATTAATATATTTTATTAAATTATAAGATATTAACTACATAAAATTTTATGTAAATACCTAATAATAAAACCCCTTAGATTAAGCATATATTTGCTCCTCTTTTGACCTATGACATTGGAGCTGATCAATTCTTTGCTGTTTAAAAATAATAATTAATAGTATTTAATAATCACTAAAACAAAAGGAATGGAGTCCTACATCTTAACCCTTATCATTATGATGTTTCCAAGACAGAATAAAATTTAGTAAAATGGAGAATGACCTTTTCCTAGAGAAATTTGTTTAGCAAAACAAAAACAAAAAAGACAATTTAGATATGATCAAATATATCACATTCTGAATACTTGGACAGCTGGAGGAAAAATTAACATGAAAAAGTAGATATTCCTAGGATGAAAATGCTTTCAATCAAGCATAAATTCATAAGCCTCTAAAAATTTGAAGATGAATTCACTTCATTACTCACATCAAATAATTAGAAATGGTACAGTGCTTTCTAGGAGAGAACTCATTTTTTAAAAAGGAAGACACTCAGGTACAATAGTATTGATTCATACAAATTAAGTATTTTATAATAGCAAAAATTTGTACTAAGCCACCAAAATTAATTTTCCATATGGCATTTTACTGTATTAGGCAGATGTCCTCTGGTAGTAACAATAAAACCCGGGAGCCACACTGCCATTGCTATATTGGTGAAGATGTTACCCCCGGTAGAGACTATTTTAATAGTTTGTATTATTTATATTTATATTATACCACCTCAAGAGTGTTTAATTTATTGAATACTAGAGAAAGGTAAATTAATAGCATATGGTGGCTACATTTAAACATTTTTGCATAGTTAAATTATAAAGTATAAGATAAATATGAATTATTGTAGATCACTTGATCAACAAGGCAGAGACTAGAAAAAAGAATCACATAGTGGCTAAGTAACTGAACATCTATACAGCAAATTAAAGTATAAAATTTCTCGTTCACTATGATACTCACAGTTCCTTATACGAGGAGAACACTAGATCCATTCGGACACACATATGACTACCTTGTCTCCTGAAATTATTTGAATCAGTTTCAGTTGTTTAAATTAAATAATGTAAAAAAAGGTTTGCTTTGAACAAAGGCTAGATATTGAAGAATGGGAATTATCAAATGTTAGTGCTTTGAATTTTGTTTGTCATTACTAGAAAATAATAGGTTATATATTTTTCTCTATTTTTAACTATAGACATCAGGGTTGCAACTAAAAGGAGGAGAACCTTATATACCATCTTTAAAGACAGGATCCAGGAATGGCTTCAGAAATTTACATTTCTAACTCTTATCTAATCATGAATAACTTTCTCTTTGCTCTTAACTGTAAGAATTTTATCTAGCTTCTTCTATTCCAGTAACAACTTGATTTCTAAAAGAGAAATACTTTTTTCCAGAGATTTCCAGTCTGTTTTTTAGTCTTTAATTTTTTTTTGCAACCAATTTTCTATTTATTTATTTTTTAATTAATTTTTGTTACAGATGTTTCTCCTCCCCCCCCCCCACTAATTCCCCCCTCTCTCTCCGTTCCCACCCTGTCCCCAGCTTTGTTGTCCATGTCCATTGTTGATGTACACATGCATATAAGTTCTATGGTTTATCTCCCCCCACCCCCTCTTCTGGGGATTATCAGTCTATACCCCACTTCCATGTCTCTGGGACTACCCCATTCCTCAGACTGTTATGTTCATTATATTCCACAAATAAGTCAGATCATATGATACTTGTCTTTCTCCATTTGGCTTGTTTCACTTAGGATGATACTTTCCAGGTCCCTCCATGTCGTCTCAAAGGATAAGAGATCTTTCTTTCTTATAGCTGCGTAGTACTCCATTGTGTATATGTACTGCTGCTTTTTTTATCCATTCGTCCACTGATGGATACTTGGGCTGTTTCCAGATCTTAGCTATTGTAAACAGTGCTGCTATGAACATGGGGGGTACATATATTCTTTCTGATTGGTGTTTCAGGCTTCTTATGGTATATTCCTAGAAATGGGATCACTGGGTCAAATGGCAGTTCAATTTTTAGTTTTCTGAGGTAACACCATATTGTTTTCCCTAGTGGGTGCACCAGCCTGCATTCCCACCAGCAGTGTACTAGAGTCCCCTTTTCTCCACACCCTCGCCAACACTTGTTGTTTGATGATTTGTTGATGGCGGCCATTCTGACAGGTGTGATGTGATACCTCATAGTTGTTTTAATTTGCATCTCTCTGATGATTAGTGATGTTGAGCATTTCTTCATATGTCTCTTGGCCATTTGTATGTCCTATTTGGAGAGGTGTCTATTTAGTTCCTCTGCCCATTTTTTAATTGGGTTCTTTGTTTTCCTTTTGTTGAGTTGTATGAGCACTCTATATATATTGAAAATTAACCCCTTATCTGATATATCATTGGCAATGATGCTCTCCCATACAGTGGGTTGCCTCCAGTCTGTTTTTTAAATGAAACCCACCCTTTTTTTTTCTATTTGTATAAATTCTCAAGTAAGACCCACCACTGTAACAGTGCAATCAATAACCAAGGTACAGAGCAACTAACTGTCCTGCCAGGCAGGGAGCTTGTGACCTTGGCCTCATTAGCATTAACCTTCTCTAAGCAAGTCATATTGAGTCAATGCAAATTGATGGCAAGTGAGGTAAAATAATGAGTGCTACTCTGATATTAAGATAATTATTTTGCTTAGATGAAATTTTAGACAATACCTGATGCCTTTAATCTTGGACATTTTTTCAAGTGGATACACAATGACATCACTCATGTTTGCTAGATGGGAGAGTATTATGTCAATAATAGAGATCTTTAATTCAAAATATTTTTTGAGGGTAAAACTGTGATAGCATTGATTTTATTTATAATGTTTCAATGTATCATTATTAGTAGAAAAATATTAATCTCTTGTAAGAATGGACAACTCTTTGAGAAATGGCACTAAATTTTTTTTAAAAAATTAGAATAACTGCTTCAGTTGTTATAGGAAGAGTTTTTGTTTTGTTTTGTTTTAAAATTTTTGAAGTGTTTTATGCTTAGTATATAGTGCAGAGAATATATTTAAAATCTTAGTAATTATACAGATTAAAAAACTAAAAATATTATTAATGCATTCATTCATCAAACATTTTTGAGAACTTCCTTTTTGCCAGGTTCTGTTTAAGGAACCAAGGAACCCGTTATGGTGCTTATCATTCTCACGTGTAGTTTATGCACATCTACATTTATTTTAAGTTATTACTTTGCAGGAATTCACATATCTTGTGTTTTTCTCAATCTTATATCTTAGTGGTTTATGTTTAAATAGGAACACTAGTTCACTCCATTTTACTGCTAAAGTAATATTTAATAGTATATTTCTACTACAACAAGTATCAGTTCTCTTATAAATGAAGATGTTTTCAATACACTGCTGTTACAAACAATATTCCAAAGAATATTCTTTTATAGGTCTTCTTTATAAACATGTTCATAAGTAATCACCATTATGTTTGAAGGATGTAGGTGAGTGAGAGGTTATGAACACCTTTAACATTATTAGAGGTTGTTAAATTGTTTTTCATAATTATGTTGCCAATATCTGTTCTTATCAATAGTGCCTGAGAGTTTCAATGTCTGTTCTTTTCAACAGTGTCTGAGAGTTTCTATTGTTGCACATCTTACCTAACTTGTAATGACGGTTTTCTCTAATTTTTTGTTTCTTTGTTTCCTGTTCCAGCATTTTCTTGTTCCTTTCTTTCCTTCCTTCAATTCCTTCCTTCCTCCTTTCTTTCACTGTCTAGTAGATTTAAAATTGTATCATATCATTAAATGAGTTAATATTTCCAAGGTGATACTTAAGATTGAGCAAATGTTCTTGTTAATTTTCCATTCTGTTCCTCTGAAGAAACTGTTAATATTTTTTTATTCTAGTAGATTCATTCTATTCTATCTGTAGGATTTAAAAATTTTTTAAATTATTTTTTAAAATATTTTCATTAATATTGATAGATTTATATCTACAAAGAAGGTAAATAAATATATCAGCAACAAACACAGAATTATTGACAAGTAATAAGAGTAAGCCTATTGATAATTTTCCCTTTCACTTAATAGGAATGTACGTATGTATCTATCATGAAATTTCTTTCCCTTTCATCTTACATCATCATTTTGCATTTGTGCTTATAATAATGATCTTATATTTCACTGTGTATGTTATAAAATATCAAAAAAGGAGAAGGAAAATGTAAGAAGGTTAGTTTTTCTGAAGAACTAGATATAATTAATAATTAAGAAAATCAGTTTAACCTAACCTAGGTTATCTGGCCTCAGAGAATGTATATTTGCCTATTTTGGCATCCGTCCTTGAAATTCTCCTGAAAAAGCATGTGAAAATACCTGAGCTCTGCAACTCAGCTTCTCAGCCACCTGAACCAGAATCATAAAACACCCACAAGAGTAAAACGGTCCAATTCTCATGCTCGTCTCTCTTGGCCTTAGTTCTCCTCCACACCCCATTGCAGAAATTCTTCATTCTTTTAGGCAGTTGAATGCATTATATTTGTTGAGCTCTTCTAATTATGTTTGGTGGGAAAGCTGCCTGAATTACTTAGTGTATGTTATCAAGAATGGGAGATCAGAGTCAATCTTTGAATATCTATATTTTTTAATCAATTTCTTTTTCCTAGCATAGGCTTTCTTACACACTTTTTAAATATACATCTGGATAGACACATATTTACATGTATTCTGATGAATATACAAATATGTATATATGTACACTTTTAAGCATTCGTGTGGTGTATATGTTTGCAGGTGTGCATGAACTTATTTATTATGTACCATCTACTAGAAAGTTGCCAGGAACCACTTACCAATCTACAACTGAAAATTAAGTAAGAAGATGTGTTATTTTGGATAATATAAACTAAACTTAATCAATCAAGATAATCAATACAACATTGTTATTATCATGTCTAAAATAATTTGCAACTCAAAGATTAAATTTGTATATTAGTTATTTAAATAAAAATATACATTTCTGAAATGTTATTTATGAAATAAATGGTATGTCATTGCATTTACTTTTGCAAAACAAATGTGCATAGTACTTATTAGTCACAATGTAGAAAAATCCTTCATGCCTGATGAACAAATGAATAAGCAAATTTAAATCATAGGATGTTTTCAAATATAACTTTAAATTACTCAAAGGTAATACATTATTTGATTGACTTAAGACAGATAGTATATAGCTTTAAACATTTTGCTCTAATTTAGCATCTATCAGGATCTCAAAATAGTGTTTATATAATAACAAAAATCCACTTGACAAAACAGAAATTTTAATCAACTAATTATTCTGTCAATGATCTAAATATTTTTCTAGTGAATATTTGATTAAAATGCTAGATTAGTTTTACCCATTACCTCAGGTTATTTGGTAATTATGTTTAGGTTCTGTGATGGTTTATTCTATGCCTGATTTACTAGCCATAAATTATTTATAAAACTTTTACAGAATTTTAGTTTCTTTTATTAAAATGGTCTTCCCTATGATCTGCACATAAGTTTAGATGAGCAAATTTATAAATTAATGTTTATATTACAGTATTCATTCTGGAACAAGTATATTGGTTAGCAAATCACAAATCTGTATTTGAGTTTCGGTAGACTTAAAATCATTAAAATAATCAAACTTGAGGCAGTTAGCATATATCTCTAAGTCACTTAAGCAGAATACCATGAAATTACATTACTGCTACTTTGAAATGCAAGAGTTTTTTAGATCTGATGTACAAAATATAAAAAGTAAAAAGTCTAATTAACTTATTTATGACATTAGCTTATTCAGTGTTCAGAAATATTGCTTAGTCTAATGAAAGAGAAATTGTGAGTTATAATGAAACATTTTGCTATCATAATCAGAAATACAATCCCAGGGTTGTTCTATTTGCAGACAAAGCAATTGATTTTTGCATTATAATTGTGTATGAAATATGATTGATATCTGAATACATTGGTCAAATTCTTCTCAGTTGACATATAATTTTTGAATCTCAGAGTTGACCTGGACCTTACAAATTCCAAGGAGAAAAATATGACTATAGAAACTGACATTCCGTCATGTCTATTCAATTTCCACTCTTTCTTTTTTACTAATGTAACACCAATTTTATTTGGATGCCCATATGCCTCATTAAAAATATTCATATACTCATACTGCCTTGTAAATAGGGGTATCACAATTACTGCTAATGGTGCATGAATAGACATCTATGAGACAGAGCTTCCTGGACTGTTTTCTGCATAAAAAGCATAAACTAAACTAATTTACTTTTTGCCTTTACTTCTTTTTGGCTGAAAGCAGTTTGTATATCAAGAGTTAGAGCAGCTGTTTTGCAACAAGGAGGATGAAACACACATGCTAGGAATGCTGGATTATAAAGGTATTGAAAGACTTTTTGAGCAATTGCAGCCTGGACTGATTATCACTGGTCATTGTTTTATAAGAAATGACCCTATTTGGAAAGCCACTGTAGTCAGCTTTCTTTTTGATATCATGCATTCCACTTTTAACTGATAAAGTGGCAATAACAGAAATTGAACTTAGTACTCATGAGTCTTGATCAAATATTGTTTTCACTCAACTCTGCCATTTATAAGCATGTGTTTCAATGGTCACACTTTCACAAGCTATTGATGGCAAAAACTAAAAGGACTAAAGCAGACATTTTTATAAAGCAACACTTAATTATAGTTATGAAATCATAGCTTCTATATAGTTTTTGAAGCAGACAACATAATTTAAGAAATAGAATTAAAAAAAAACACACACATTTTCTTTTGGTGAAAGACTGTAGACACTTACTTCTCTGAGTAAATACATAGTCATTTTCTGACAGAATCTTCCTCCGGTTTCCACGTTTTACTTGGCCTGGACCCCCTGGTGCTGACAGTTTTGTAAATGTATCAGGAGGAGAAATGGCAGAGAAACATGTTGACATCTTTTCATTGTGTTTTTCTTCCCTTGGGAATTTTGAACCCTCAAGTCCTAACTGCCTGAGTTGATTTTCAATATCTTCAATAGCAATTTTCATTTTTAATCCAGGGCTTATATTTTCTCTTGTTGAAAAAGTGTCTGATATAAACTATTCCACTATAAGCAGAAATGTAAATACCCTAAAAGCTAGTTTTCAATCCAGTTTTAAAATTGGGTGGGACTAATCAAGAATACTACTCAATTTATTTTTAAAATAATTTTTAACATTAAGGTATACATACCTAAATGTAAAGAGCTTCTGGAAAAAAAAAAAGCACGGTATTTTGTGATACATGCAGTTTTTATAATTAACAATAAGGCTCGTGTTTTGCTGTCTAAGTAAAATCATTACAGTGTGTAATGAGTAAAAGATACACATCACCTGAATTAATCAATAGCTTTTAAAATTTCTAAATCTATTTAATAGTTCAATAGTTTCAGTGACCTAAGTTTATTATTAAGCTAATTACCATCTTGATGTGATCCAATAAAATATTTTAAAATGGCATCAAACACTGATATTTGTGTTTTACCTTCCCTCAATTATGTTATGGTATCTTTTTCTTTTTCATAAATTACACTAAGTCATTCTATTTCAAGATCATCATGTATCATGCATCACTTATGCTTCCCCAAATCAGAAATAAGGTGGCATGACTTGCTTATTCTGGATAAATATAAGCAAGTTTCTGGCTTTTGAATTTCAGTCTCTGTTTCAGATTTTCCTTATTATCCTCAAACTTCTGGACAATTCTGTTTTTGTATTACTTTTTTCGGCAAAGAGACACACTGTATAGAAGTGGATATGGTTCAAGTATCAAATTTTGTGTTTTTGTTCTTATCTCGGCAAAATTCCCCTTTGATTTCTGGGATTAATGCCAATTTGGGCTACATTATGAGGCTCATTTCTTTTTAGTATGCCATAATCCAAAACAATGACGATTGCTTGGTTTTTTTAGCAAATGCAAATTGAGTGCTGAATATATGTATTTTTTAATTAATGGAAATAGAAATTACATTCTTTAACTTCCATTATTTGAGATATGTGACCCATGTGAAACAGTTTTCTACAAAAATAACACTTATTTGGTAAGCTTTGTTTTTCTTTTGTAAGTTTATCAACAGGAAGTTTTAAACCTACTTAAACTAAAAATAAATATTTTAAAACATATATTAAATTTATATGGTTTAAAAATTTAAATGTGTCAAAAGAAGGCTTAGAATTATGTATCTTATTAAGTTAAAAATAAATGTGTAATGTCACTTGAATGAGTAGACCTACAACAGAAAAAAGAATGCAGATAATCATTCAATAAAATGTCAAAAATTTTGAAGCATATTTATTTGAAAAACATAAATTAGAGTAATTATAAATTCAAATATAAAATATGCATGAGGTAATGAAAGTCCTATCAAAAACCTTAACTTTGACACCATTTCTTCATTGTTCAGATCAGAGGAGAAAAATGAATTTCTTTCTGGATGTCCTGAAGAAGATATCCTCCATAAAACTACACTGAGCGAAATTTTGAAAAATTGATTCTTTAAGAAATAAATCTTTGTTATTTAGAATACTAGCATTCCTCAACACGTTTGGAATAAACCAGAGTAAATGTCTTATATTTATTAAGTGCGTTTCAAGTAGTAAAAATTTTTAATTTACTTTATTTTAATTTATTCCTATGGTGTTCATGTACTATATCTGTTTTAAAGTTCATTTTTATGAATAACATGACATGGAACATAGAGAGCACAGTTTAGACTTGAAGTATATTTTCGATTTAAATATATTTTTGCTCTATATTCAGTTTCTTTGCATGATTTTGAGTTTAAAACTTCACTAAAATTAAAGCTACTACAGAAGAATATTAAATACCCACAATATTTGTAAGGTAGCAATGAACATGTATTTTAGAAAATTATGTATGAGTTTATACAGTGGACAAGGATAGTTTTCTTCATTATACCTCCATGTAGCCTCCTCTTTTAGTACCATTTTTGTGACTTGTTATCCACTATAGCTGATTCTGCTGTTTATTATAGGGTAAAATATGGCCTACTACCTTAGTGGGCTGATTTAATGGATCCACATATTTCTAAGCAACAGTTTAAATATTCTTTCTTCATTTGCTTTTCTATGAATACATTTATTTAGATAAAAATAAAACAGCTTATTTAATGGTAAGTGATAAGGCCCAGAGATATTGCAATGGCTTTACCTGTCTTGCTCACTATACAGAAGAACATCTTCTAGAGAACATTTTGGCTTATCTAGCCCTTTAGTTAAAAAACCTTTATTGTTTCGGTTGTCTATTAAGTAAGACCTATCACTTGATTTAGAAGTCATCAAAATCTGAATAGCTACATCACAGCTAGTTGAGACTTTACATTCATTTCCTTCCATTTCCTCCCTGTTCCTTTGATGACACTCTCTCCCCTATAGAATGCATCAAAGTGTTATTCATGTCATGAGAAACTACCCTCCTACCTGTAGCTAGTTTTTTGATAGTACTTATTACCTAATGTAATGAATCTCACATTTTTAAAAATAACTGCCTTGGAATCATAGATAATTGCCCTTATGCATTTACATCACTCTGCCAGTTACTGATTTATCAGCTTCTACTTCCAAATTCAAAAGTTTGCTTGCTCTGTAAAAATAGATTTATTTCCTCTAAATATTTTTGCTGTGCCAGCTGGTGTAGTTTCATCTTTATCAGTGGAGAGTGTTGAAGAGAAATTGCAGGATGTAAGGAGTTTGTTTGTTTGTTTGCTTATTTGTTTTTGTTTATTTGTTTTTATTGTTGACAGTATTACAGAGGTCCCCCACCCCACCCCCCATTTTCTCTCCTCTATCCATCCCCTGCCCCACTCCAGGCCTTTACCACGCTATATCAAACTATACTATAAAGCCATTGCAATCAAAATAGCCTGGCACTGGCACAAGAACAGGCATATACATCAGTGGAACAGAACAGAGACCCCAGAAGTCAACCACACCATTATGGTCAATTAAATTTTAACAAAAGAAGGCAAGAACATGCAATGGAGTAAAGATAGTCTCTTCAATAAATGGTATTGGGGAAATGGGACAGGTACATGCAAAAAAAGAAAGAATGAATGAAAGAAAGGAAAGAAGAAAGAAAATAAAATAAAAGGAACTAGATCACCAACTTATACCATACACAGGAAAAAACTCAAAATGTATAAAAGACTTAAATGAAAGTCATGAACCCATAAAAGTTCCAGAAGAAAACATAAACAGCAAAATCTAAGACATCTCAAGTAGCAGAATTTTCAGTTACATCTCCTAGGGACCTAGGGCAAGGGAAACAAAGACGAAAGAAACAAATGAGACTACACCAAACTAAAAAGTTTCTACACAGCAAAAAAAAAAAAAAAAAAAAATCACCAAAATAAAAAGGGAACTCACTGTATGGGAGAACATATTTGCCAATGATATATCTGATAAGGGGTTAATTTCCAACATATTTAAAGAACTCACACAACTCAACAAAAGGAAGACAAATAACCTAGTTCAAAAATGGGCACAGGATGTAAGGGTTTGCTTCCTGATTCCTGTGAGTCCTATCTGGCTTCTACAAGTACACACCTCCTCCAGCACCTGGCTCCTTCAGGGCTTACAGCTTCTCAGTCCTGACTCCTACAGTGCACAAAGCCAGCAGCATCTATTGACCAGCAGTTTCCACCACACACCCTCTTTGAGTGGTTTTATAGTAGTGTCTCCAGTGAGATGCCTCCCAGCAAAGAACTTTCCCTAGAACCCTAGTGGGTGGATATCCAATAAGTGTTAGAGGCTAGATTCCCAGCAAGTTTTGCTTGTATTGCACCAAAATGACTTCTCTGCCATCCAGTTTACCATGGTACTGTCCTCCCATCTGGTCTGTATATCAACCCTGTGTGGTCTTTTTCTTGGGTGCTCTATCTCAGACAGAGACAGAGTGGCTATTCTTGATATCTGCTGTACCTATAATATTAAATATTTCTTCACTTCTTATAAGCTTTTGCCACATTCGTTCATTTCCTTGTTATAACTAATATTTCTTCACATTATACTTTCCTTATTCAAATTACTATGTGGATTCTCTCTCCTGACTGGACTCAAACTCCTAAGGGTTCTCCTTAATCATCAACATTCCAGGATACTTGCTGATTGAATGGAGTTCAGTGAATACGTACTGCCATGTAAACGACTCATCTCAAGGCTCTTCTTGAAGGGATCATTCAGATGAAAGTGAGTAAGAAATGTAAAATCACTGGCTAGGTTCTGGTGACAAAGATTGAGGAGTCAACATGTAAATAGCATGAAAGTCTCTTAAAATTAAAATTACAAATTTAACAATATTTACTTGGGTAGTTATTTCAATAACTATTATTATTGGTGACCCAAAGTGGGCAAGTCCTGTTTCTTTCTGAAGTTAATAAGTATTTTTCATTCAGTTAAGTATTATATTATTCCTGGCCAATTGTAGATATTTACAAGGTAGGGTTTTGATCAGCTGAAAAGTTATTATATTTTGTGTTTGTATTTTAGAAATTTAAGATCTCAAATCAGGCCCTGGCCGGGTAGCTCAGTTAGTTAGAACATTGTACCAAAATGCCAAGGTTGGGGGTTTTACCCCTGGTCAGAGCACAAACAAGAAGCAACCAATAATTGCATAGAGGTCACCCATTTGATTCCCAGTCTGGGCACATGCCCAGGTTGTGGGCCAAATCCCCAGTGTGGGGCATGTAGGAGGTGGCCAATAGATGTTCTCTCTCATTGATCTCTCTCTCTCTCTCTCTAAAAACAAATTTATAAAAAGAAGCAATCAATGAATGCATAAATAAGTGGAACAATAAATCAATCTCTCTCTCTCTCAAATCAATAAAAAGAATCTCAAATTTACTCTTCAGTAAAGATTGTACTTATATTTTTACACATGCTTTTGGTGCATTATTAATTCTGACTGAATGTGCCATAATTCATCATGAAAGAATTACTTGGAGACATTAAAAAATGCATTAAAGAACAGCTGTTGTATTGCTGAAAGCAATGCATCAGGGCATGCACATGGTAGTATGAAACATAAAACTGATTAATTGTATATCCTTCTTACAGTAATTTCTTAACTTTATGATAACTGCCATCTATTCAAGAGCAGACTGTAGGATTTCCTTTGTGCAATAAACTTATCAAAGCAAACAAGAAATAATTAAGTTATTAACAGATATGTTTATTACTGCAGGTTGGGGAATTTCTAATTGTAATTAGTATATTGAAGTTACCAATACCAACAAAAAGCCCAAGTCCAGATGCTAGTTAAGCCATGTGAATTTTTAATGAAGCTGGAGTCAATTCTATGGCATATTCTTGAACAACATGAATTTATGAAATTATAAATAAGGAAATAAGAAGTTTGAAAACCTTGTGAAAAAACATGATAATAAAGGAAACTGCATAAACTTTCTTACTATTATTCAAAATTTAATAAATATGTCTGTCTTGTATTTTATTCCAGGTACCATCTAGAATTACAATGGTAATAAACATCTAAGATTTTTCAATTAAAAAAACTTTAAGTAAAATAGATATAAAAACATGTCAGCTATGAGGTCATTGGAGATTTTGGTCATTAAAATGTTTTAATTTGACTACTAAATTATATATTAATATTCAGTTAAGATTTAGTTTAATTATGTTACATAATTTCAAAATATGGTTCCTGTCCTGGCCGGTTTGGCTCAGCGGTTAGAACGTTGGCCTGCGGTCCAGAGAGACCTGGGTTCAGTTCTCACTAAGGGTGCGTACCTCGGTTATAGTTTGTCCCTGGCCCTGGTTGGTCATGCGGGTGGCAGCCACTCAATGTGTCCCTTTCACGTCGATGTTTCTCTCTCTCTCTTCCTCTCTCTCCTCCCACTCTATCTGAACAAAAAATGTGAAAATGTCCTCGAGTGAGGATAAAAAAAAATATATATATATATATATATATTTCCACTTATCTGGTCTACCTACAATGTAAAAAGGGGGTTATTATCTTTTTCTAGTAAAAAATGATATTTACATTTGTCAAAGTAAAAAATAATAGAAGACAGTTCACAACTTAAATTTTGGAGCAAGGAGTTATATTTAGTTCTAAGTTGAAACGAATTTTTTTTTTTACTATATTTCAACTGATATTAGAATTTCAACAAATATTTCTTTAAAGCTGGATTAATTCCTAGGTATCATATGAAAGTAATTTTGTTGGTTTCACATAGCTTTCTACTGTAAATGATCTCTAACTTTTAAATATAGTTTACACCCCTAATCCTTTTTATACTTTTTTAAAGATATTTTGGTTTTAGAGTAGATTTAGGTTCATAGCAAAATTGAGCAAAAGATAGAGAGATTTCCCATATACCATAGCTCTCCACACACATAACCCTCACTATTATCAACATCTCCCGTCAGTGTGGAACATGTTACCATTGATGATCCCACAATGACAAATCATTATCACCCAGAGTCCATAGTATATACTTAGGTGCACTCATGGTGTTACACATTATATGAATTTGGACAAATGTATAATAATGACATGTATTTACCATTATAGTATCATATAGATAGTTTTATTGCCCTAAAAATCCTCTATACTCTGCCTATTTATTTCCCTCCACCCCTAAGTTGTTTGTAATTTTATTGTTGAGTTTTGCAAGTTCTTTGTGTATTTTAACACTTCTTTACAGATACGTCTATTGCCAATATATTTTTTCAGCCTATGACTTATCTTTTCATTTTCGTAATTGCATAATTTTCAAAGCAGAAATTTTTAATTTTAATGATGTCCAGCTTGCCCATCTGGTGTCTCTCAGTGGTTGAGCATCGACTTATGCACCAAGAGGTCACTGGTTCGATTCCCAGTCAGGCCACATGCCTAGGTTGTGGGCCAGATCCTCAGTGGGGGGCATGCAAGAGGTGACCAGTTGATGATCTCTCTCATTGATGTTTCTTTCTCTATCCCTCTCCCTTCCTCTCTCTCTAAAATCATTAAAGAAAATAAAAGATGTCCAGATTATCAATTATTTCTTTCATGGATCACACCTTGTGTTGTATGTAAAAAGTCATCATTAAACCAAGGTCATCCAAGATTTCTTCTATTTTATCTGCTAGAAATTTTATAATTTTATATTTAAATTTAAGCCTGTGATCCATTTTGAGTTATTATTTATGAAGAATGTAAGATTTGTGTTTAGATTTATTTTTTTCCAGATGGATGTCCAGTTGTTTAATACCATTTGTTGAAAGACAATCTTTTCTCTATTGTATTAGCTTTGCTCCTTTGTCAAAGACCAGTTGATTATATTTCTTCAGGTTTATTTCTGGGCTGTATTTTATTCCATTAATCTATTTGTATCCTAATATTATACTGTCTTAATTACTTTATCTTTATAATAAGTGTTGAAGTCAAGTAAGTTCAGTCCTCCAATTTTCTTTAAATTTGTCTGTTAATGTATTTTATCTCCCCATATAAACTTTAGAATCTGTTGGTATCTACAAAATAACTTGCTTTTCATTAAGATGCGTTGAAACTTGAGATCAAGTTGGGGAGAACTGACATCTTAACAGTATTGAGTATTCCTATTCATGAACATGGTATATATTTTATTTACTTAGTTCTTTGATAATATTTATAAGCATTTTAAGTATTTCTTATATAGATCTATAGATTTTATTCATATTTTTTTAGATGTATACCAAAGTATTTCACTTTGGGGAGTGCTAATGGAAATTACATTGTTCTTAATTTCAAATTACACTTGTTCACTGTGATAAATAGAAAAGTAAATGACTTTTGTATGTCAACCTTGTATCCTTAAGCTATAATTGCTTAACACTTGCAAGAGTTGCTTTTGTAAATTCTTTAAATTTTTACAAAGATAATTATTTCATTCATGAACAGAGTGTTTAATTATTCTTTCTCAACCTGTATACCTTTTATATTCTTTTTTTTTTTTTTCTGTCTAATTGTATTATCTAGAATTTTCAGTATGATGTTGACAAAAAATTATGAGAGGGAAATTCTTGCCTTGTATTTGATCTTAGTGGAATAGCTTTGAGTTTCTCACCATTAAGTAATGTTAGCTATTTGTTTTGTAGATTATTCTTTGTCAAGTTGAGGAAGATCTTTAATCTAAATGGAGAGAGAACTCATGGACATGGACAACAATGTGGTGGTTGAGGGAGAGCAAAGTGGGTAGGTGGAAGTGGAGAAGGGCATAGAGGGGATATATGGGGATGGAAAAAATAAAATAAAATAAAAATTTGGGGGAATAGAGTTGTTAGTTTACTAAGAATTTCTGTTTTGAATGCGCGTTAAATTTTTCCTTATGCTTTCTCTGTATCTACTGAATTGATAATTTTTTTTTTTTCCTAGTGTGTTGATGTGATAGTTTACATTAATTGATTTTTTAATGTTGTACCAACCTTGTACACCCGTGATAAATCCCACTTGGTCAAGGTGTAGAACTATTTTTACACATTGTTGATTAGATTTGATATATTTTGAGATTTTTTGCATCTATGTTTATAAGAGATATTTGTTTTCTTTTCTTGTGATAAACAGATAAACTAGTATTTTTCTTGAAATATGTCTGATTTTCTATTAGGGTAATGCTGGCCTCATAGAATGACTTAGGAAATATTCTCTCTGACCCTGCATTTTATTTTATTTATTTATTTTTTTATCCTCATTTGAGGACATTTTTCCATTTTTTGTACAGACAGAGTGGGAAGGAGAGAGAGGAAGAGAGAGAGGGGGAAACATTGATGTGAAAGGGACACATCGAGTGGCTGCCACCCGCACGACCAACCAGGGCCGGGGACAAACTGCAACCGAGGCACATGCCCTTAGCGGGAACCGAACCCGGGTCTCTCTGGACCGCAGGCGGACGCTCTAACCGCTGAGCCAAACCGGCCAGGGCTGACTCTGTATTTTAAAAAGACTAGAGAATTGGTACAATTTCTTCCTAATTTTTTGGAAGAATTCACCAGTGAGCCCAACTGGTTTGGGTATGTTCTCTTTTGGAAGATTATTAATGATTCAATTTTATTAATAGATATTAAGATTGTTTGTTTCTTCTTGACTAAGATTGAATTTGGTGTCTTTCAAGGAATAGATCCATTTCATCTTGATATTACACAGTGCTGGTGAGGATGTGGAGAAATGGAAACTCTGTTAGTGGGAATGCAGATTCGTGAAACCACTGTGGAAAACAGTATGGAGTTACCTCAAAAAATTAAAATGGATGTGCCTTATGATCCAGTGATTCCACTTCAAAGAATTTATTAGAAGTAACCTGAGACACTAATTCAAAAAAGTATATACACCCCTATGTTCATTGCAGCATTATTTACAATAGCCAAGATTTGGAAGTAGCCCAAGCATCCATCAGTAGATGAGTGGATAAAAAATTCTGTGATGTATCTACACAACAGAATACTACTATTTCTGCCATAAAAATGAAGAAAATTTTATCTTTTATGACAGCATGAGTGGATCTGGAGAATATTATGCTAAGTGAAATAAGCCAGTCAGAGAAAGACAAGTGCCTTATGATTTCACTCATATGTGGAATTTAATGAACAAACTGAACTACCAAGCAAAATAGAGACAGACTCATAGAGAGAGCAGGCAGGTAGGTCTGTGGGGGTAGAGGAGGAGGGAATGAAGAGAGTGAGCCAAAAAGCAAAAAATAGAGAGAGACTCATCCACATGGACAACAGTGTGGCGGTTGAAGGGGAGCACGGTGGGAAGGTGGAGATAGAAGAGGGCATAGAGTGGATCTATGTGGACAGAAAAAAATAAAATAAAAACTTGGGGGAATAGAGTTGTTTATATTATTCCTTGATTATCCTTTTAAATCCATGGATCTATAGTAATGCCTTTTCTTTCATTTCTGATATAAGTAATTTGTGTTCTCTTTTTTCAAGTAAAAGCCTGAGTGGAGAGTTATTGATTTTTTTGATTTTCTCAAAGAACCAGCATTTGTTCTTTTTGATTTTCTCCCTTGATTTCCACTTTCAATTTCATTGATTCCGCCCTAATTTATTTACTTTCTTCTTACTTTGGGTTTAATTTGCTTGACATTTTCTATTTCTTAGGGTGAAGCTTAAATAATTATGTTATTTTAAAAAATAATTTTAGGTATAATTTCTGTGATCATTTCTCTTAATGTCATAGAGTGGTCAGTAGGGCGTGAAATGATAAGTAATATATTGTCTTAAAACATGTGAACCCTCCTCCAAGAGTACAGGCTTGTTTTTATTGTTGTTAAAGAGAGTTTGATTAATACAAAAAGATGATAAATATAAATAAATGTTTATGGAAGAGAAAAATCTAAAGAATAAATAAGAAGTAAGGAAAAAACAAAGACAGTTCTGAAGTAAATTAATGACTACATTACAAACTGAGTAACTGTATACCAATGAACGTTTAAATTTGTGTAAAAATATACTTATGTTTATTATTCACATTTGGTTCTAGCAAAAGCTATACTCTCTTACTTTCAAAAGGAGTATGATGAGATATTAGTTTAAGATGCAGGTAGTTTTATTTTGATATAATTTTTAAAAACATAAATAATAAAAGGACAAAATATTTGAAAATATTTATTTATAATACCATTGACATTATTTCAAATATTAATGGCATCTTTTGTAGTTAGAAACCAGTAAAGGTCTTTTTATCCAGTATCAAAGTTGAATTCATCTGCCTTTTAATTTAAAAGTATTGCATAATGTTAAATACTATAATAACAGCTTTTATTCAGAGAACTAAATCCTATTTTAATTTTCTGTGAAAACAAGTGTATACTTTTGAAGGATAATGAAGGATAATCTACTTTGAGCTTTTGTTTTAATTAAAGTTTAAAATAGTACATTTTTAAAAAATATATAAAGAAGCATGCCAATTGGAATTTCAAGACTATATAAAAAAAGAAAATAAGGTAAATCAGAAAATAATATTATTTCACTCTATTTTGAGGCAGTAAACTAATTTTGAGGAAAATTCAAATAAGATCTTTATAATAATTTTTAATTTGTGTATAAATATAAAATAAAATACATCATTATTACTTTATTATATAACAGACTTTTGGCTTTAATGGAT
Organism: Molossus molossus; assembly: GCF_014108415.1. NCBI lineage: Eukaryota > Metazoa > Chordata > Mammalia > Chiroptera > Molossidae > Molossus > Molossus molossus. The sequence goes on along the minus strand of NW_023425345.1, from coordinate 59,575,547 downwards.
ACTCTCTCGCCCAAATTAGTTTGTTATATTGAGGTTTTACTGTATCTTTTTGTATTTATGACCTTCAGAATATTAGGTATATATAAGTATATATACTTAATATATAGTTATATATATTAATGTCTATATATTTGAGATAAGAATGAAATGTGCAACTTAGTGCTTCTATTTTTGTTGTTGTTGTTGTTACAGATGTTTCTCCTTTTTCCCCTTTTCTCTCTTCCCCCTCCCTCCCGGCCCTGTCCCCAGCTTTGTTGTCCATGTCCATCAGTTATGCATATAAGTTCTATGGTTTATCTCTCACCCCGCCCCCTCTTCTGGGGATTGTCAGTATGTACCCTACTTCCACGTCTCTGGGACTACCCTGTTTTTCAGACTGTTATGTTCATTATATTCCACAAATAAGTGAGATCATATGATACTTGTCTATCTCCACTTGGCTTGTTTCACTTAAGATAATACACTCCAGGTCCCTCCATGTCAGAGCAGTGCTTCTATTATTGTGCTTTTAAGGAGTTCCTTTTCAGAAATTATAACAATTCCTAAATAATTAAAGACAAATAATTTGGGAGAAAAGAGGACTAATGGGACCAAATCATCTTTTGTTTTATTAGAGTTCTATTTCTATATTTATGTTTAATGTTCTCCTTTTTCTATTCACATATTTTTTATATTTCCTTGATCTGTTTTTTAGCAGTCAAACCAGTACACAATAATGTCTTCAAATTGGTAGAATTTTCAAAAGTATTCAAACCATGACCCAGATAAGAATTGTGTAAAACTTAAAATAATGAATCATAAAAAAAATTTAATCCTGAAATTATGTGTGAAAACTCTACAAAAATAGACTAATTATTTATAAAATGGGCACTATTGCATGCCTAAAGACCCTGGTATAAAATTGTTTCAATAAAACATGAGGTTCTTGGTCTCGGTGGCCATAAGAGCAAAGTAACTTTCTGCTCTAGGTTATTGATACTATTGAAAAAAATATTAACATTGGCATTTAAAAATAAAAGAAAGAAAAGATTCTAAGCACCAAATAGAAGGAGAAATATCAAAGAGCATTTCAGCAAATTTTTTAATTTTCTTGTGACATTTCTCGTAGAATACTCCTAAGATTAAAAATTGTGTACATGTATGTATATATACATAATAGCTCATATACACACAACTCATATATAAACAATGTTATAAAAAATAAGTTTAACCAATGAATTGAAAATCATTAAAGTAGAAGTAGAAAATATTTGTATTTTATCTAATACTTGCTACAGACTTTGAAATCTCCCTTCCCACTGTGTGGTTGATTACTATAATTGCTTCTTATTTGTGTCCATAAATTTCAATCACTTTAAATGTCCTAAATTACATATTTGGTTCAAAGTCCTCCTTCTTTTCAAATTTAGCCTGGCTTCCTAGTTCCCTCCACAGCTTCAGTAGGCTGGAAACCTCTTCTTTCTGGACCCTTTCTTGCATTTGTCCCTTTAGTTGGGGAGATGCATGGAGGGGGATGTAAAATGACAACTCTATATAGTGGTACAGAAGTCGTTGTCCCCACTGTGTGGTATGCTCCTAATTCTGCAGCTAATACTAAGTGGTCTTCATTCACCTCTGTATGGCAGGTACTCAAATGCTGAGTTTCTTAGGAGAAATTATATTACATAACAGGTTCTATAATACTCTTCTCTTACACAGAAGATCCACCTTAAGCTATTTCTTCTGTCTCAATTCCTCACCTCAGTGTACTAAAATTATTACAAGAAATACCCTGTGCCTGGCTGGTGTGGCTCAGTGGTTGAGCTTCAACCCATGCACCAGTGTGATTCAGTGATTAGAGTGTAGGCCGGTGCACCTAAGGGTCATGCATGGGTCTGATTCCTGATCAAGTGCATGTACATGGGTTGCAGGTTTATTCTGGTCCCTGGTTGGTCCGGGTGTGTGTGGGAGGCAACCAACTGATGCTTATCTCTCACATCAATATTTCTGTCTTCTCTCCCTCCCTTCCACTCTCTCCAAAAATCAATGAAAAAAATATATATACTAGGTCAAGAATTAACAACAACAAAATTATTACAAGAAGTGGTTTTTAAAGTTTAAATATTCCTCAGATGAGCTATTGAAGTGGTGAATATGTAGTATAATTATGCTTAATATTTATTGACTGCTTACTATGGTGGTCTACTTCACAGATTTTTGTCACTTGGGTCCTTGGCTAAGAAGTCACCTCACTTTAAAAAAAACAAAACAAAAACAATTTAAGTCTAACACACCAAGCTAAATGTTCCCTTAATCAGTGGAAAACTCATATATTTGCATTATGACAGATAGTAAGAGGGAAGCAGTCTATTAGTTTTCCTATATTTGGTCAAGACATCTTCTGGCTTTTTCTCCAAACCTAGGTTATGGTACTTTTTCAAATTCATTAATTTTAGACATTTCATTTTCCTAGAGTTTGCTCCATTTTTCAGTTAGGTTTCTATCTCATTGACATTAGGCAGATCACTAAAAATGTCTAAGCCTCAGTTTCTTTATATATAATATACATGTAAAGATACTTACTTCATGGAGGTTTAATGAGGTCCTAATAAGAAAATATTTAATTGAATATATAAAGTTTGCCTTGGCTGGTTTGGCTCAGCAGTTAGAGTGTCGGCCTGCAGTCCAGAGAGACCCGGGTTCAGTTCCCACTAAGGGCACGTACCTCGGTTGCAGTTTGTCCCCGGCCCTGGTTGGGTTGTGTGGGTGGCAGCCACTCGATGTGTCCCTTTCACGTCAATGTTTCTCTCTCTCTTCCTCTCTCTCCCTTCCACTCTATCTGAACAAAAACTGGAAAAATGTCCTTGGATGAGGATAAAAGATATATATTTAGTTTAATTAAATGTTTATATATTCATATAAAACATATATATTCATGTATTAAAAACATTTCTTTCAAATCTCTCTTACACATGCATACACACATATTATAGAACTTACTCTGTATGTAAGGTCTGTCAAGGGATTTATAATTAATTATACAGCATTACATTGATATAAATTTGAAAGTGTAAAGGGAATAATATTTCTACCCCCACCAATTTATTTTCTCCTTTTGCTGATCCAGCTTTCTACATTTCTTCTCTGATTTTCCCTATGGGACAGGAAGGCAAATGCACTTTCCATTAGAAGGAGGACAGGACTGTGTTTGTTTTTTATTGTTGCCACAATAAACTGCCACATATTTAGCAGCTTAAAACAACACAAATTTATTATCTCACCGTTTGTATAGGTCCGACGTGTCATGGATCACACTGGACAAAAATCAAGATGTTGGCAAGCTGACATTCTTTACTGGAGGCTCTGGATATAATCCAATTTTGACATTTTTGGGCAGAATTCAATTTAATGTGGTTGTAGGGCTGAGATCACCATTTCTTTGCTGGCTGTCAGCAAGGGATTTTTGCTCCTGGGTAGCCCACGTTCCTCCTGGTGTTTTCCATGTGGCCGCCGTCCAGCAGCAGTGAGTCCCATCTGTCTTAGGCCACAAACCTCCCCTCCTTTCTATTCATCCACATCTTTCTAATGCACTCTTGGGCCTTCCTAGTCTGCTTTTAAGGGCTCATGGGATGACACTGCGCTTCCCTGGATAAACCAGAATCATCTCCCTATTTTAAGGCTGATTAGCAACCTTAAATCCACCAGCCAGGTCCCTTTGCAAGAGTATATAGATTACTGCCTAATTGAATAAACCAGGAGACAGGCATCTGGGAGAGAATTTTAGAATTGTGCTGACCATGATGATAGTCATTATGTTATATACAGAAGGGGTGGTTGTGCACTAAAGAAAAAGAAGGCATTTTGTTTCTTGGAGAAAGTAGCAGTGAGTGGGAGCAAGGACTAGTTGGACCAGTTATGTTCATTTGTCTGAAAATTGCTTAAGTGGCTGACAGAGACTGGCAGGAAATCAGGGGCACAGGAGCTTCCTGGCCCTTTCTATCCTCAGGCTCGGTCCGGAATCTTAGCACATGGAGGAGGATGTGGGAAATCTGAAAAGATCTGCTGTGGGAGTCTATTTGCATGGCATCCATTTTGTTAAAATCTGCTCTGCCATCTCCTGCCCCAAGGCAGGATATCTCTGCATACAATGTTTCTGCATTCCTTTAAGTAAGCATTTGCTCAGCCAGTTATGCTCTGTTTATCTTTTGTTCCACCCATGATATTTACGTTATATTTACTTGAAATTGCTTGGGGTGGTTACCACAAACTTATGACTTGGCAACAAATGTTCTTGTTTTTCTACTTCCTGCCCTATATATAGTGTGGATCTCCCCAGAATAAAGGAGACTTGATCAGAGCCCTGTCTTGTCTCCATTTCTTGTGTCTCTTGTCCCTCCTCATCCTCACTCCCCCTCTAGAGTCCTCGTTGCTCGACCTGCGGGATGGGTCAATCTGCAACATGTTTTTGGCCAGGTGGGAGAGAAACACGCCTGGCCTAGCCTCATGGAGCTCTCCACACTGCTGTCTAGTGTCGAAAAAGCAGCCCGGAGCCTACAGCCCGCCCATGGAAAGGAAGTGCTGAGGAGATTTAAGAGGATAAGGAAAAAGGTTGCTCTTTCAGGTGTCTAGTGCCCCCCCCAGGGCTCGATCCCCTTTTCATACAAGATAAGCGAATGTTCATGCTTTTTCTCTCCTTGGTGCCTCTTAGCTGGGAAACAACAGCTGCAAGTTCTCTGAACTTGAAATGTAAGTAGTGTTCTTCATGCCTCCACGTCATTAGAGAAGGTTTGTGAGGCCAATTCTGAGTCTCGCTAAGTACTTCCATCCTGATTATAGATTAAGTAGTTGTTCATGGATGAGCACATTCAAGCATGGAGAGGTTGGCACAGCCATGGCATTCTAATCCATCACAACAGCTGGGACATCATCACCCTTTCTCCAGTCGTCTTGGTGAGGCTGGGACATTGTTGATTTTGCTCCTGTTTCATGTAAGTGCCTTCACAGAGCTGGATAGTGAGTGAACCATGCATCAATTGCCTTCCTATCACCACTCTAGACATTTCATTGAGATTTTTTTCTTCTTCTTCTTCTTTACCTATCATTAGCAACAGGGCCTCTTTTGGAAACTGGTAAATTTCAGATAAGCCTGTAACCTTGGCTGCGATCAAAACCTAGATATTCAAAGAACTGTATGTATTAATTAATGCAGGACTCACCTCAGGTTGGTAGGTGTTATCATCCCGCTTTACCAGAGAGGCAACTGAGGCCCAGCATGAGAAGATGACCATCCAGCCACAGAGAGACAGATGGAAGAACATAGTACAGATTTTTTACTCCCAACAGCACTTCCTTCATTTTACAATGTTACTCAAGTACTAACAAGCTGAAATTGTTCGCTCTGCTTCTGCCGCATACTGGAGAAGTTAATAAAAAAGGCAGATAAAAAAATTAAATCATGTTGTTGTCCCAGGATACAGACAGACAGATACTGGGTCCTGGACACCATCCTACTCTATAAAGAGAGTCCCATCAGGCCATCCCTAGGAATTTTCAAGAATATATCCTCCTGATATCATTGTGTGGCATGTGTGGCTACCCAATGCAGATTAAAAACAAAGCCAAGTGGCTTTGTGCTAATAAAGCTGTATACCTTGAACTAGAATGAAAACGAGACCCACAAAACCAAGGATGGGGACTAGGACACTCTTGGATGAGAGAACAAAGCATTAAAGAATAAAAGGGAGAAAAACAAAACAAAACAAAAAAACCTTTTGAAGTCCGTTCTTCAATATGAAAAATAAAATTGTGCCAGTTTTAAAGGACAGTCTGTTCATGTACCTTCTCTCCATGAAAGCTCCCAGTAGCCTACTGAAGGCTTTCCACAGTGCGCAGAAAAGAGCCAGAAATCATCACGGATGGATCAGCACAGTGTCCAGTTGACATAAGGCTTTGAGATCACCACACAGACTTTGATTTTTATTCTGATTTAGATGAGAAGGCACTGGAATCCACAGGAAAGCAACAGGATCCACCTTGCATTTTATTTTATTTTTTGTTTGTTTTTTTTATCCTCACCCGAGGACATTTTTCCACTTTTTGTTCAGATAGAGTGGGGGAGAGAGAGAGAGAGAGAGAGAGAGAGAGAGAGAGAGAGAGAGAGAGAGAGAGAGAGAAACATCGACGTGAAAGGGACACATCAAGTGGGGGCCACCCGCACGACCCATCCAGGGCCAGGGACAAACTGCAACCGAGGTACGTGCCCTTAGCGAGAACCGAACCCGGGTCTCTCTGGACCACAGGCTAACACTCTAACCACTGAGCCAAACTGACCAGGGTGCATTTTATTTTTAAATTAATATTTTTTGGGTGACAGTGGTTAATATGATAATAGAGGTTTCAAGAGTATGATTCTAAGATACATCATATATATATATATATATATATAGCCTTGTATGCTCACCATCCAATTAAACCTTCTTCCATCACTATATATTTGACCCCCTTTACTCTTTACTACCCCCACCCCACTTCCCTCTAGTAACCACCATACTGTTGTCTATGAGATTTTGTTTGTTTGTTTTCTTATTTGTTCATTTGCTACTGTCAGTTTTATATCCCACATATGAGTGAAATTACATAGTTCTTAACTTTTTCTGTTTGACATATTTTGCTTAGCATGCTATTATCAAGATTCATTCATGTTGTTGAAATGTCACTATTTCATCTTTTACTGTGGCTGAGCAGTACTCTAGTGTGTATGTGTGTGTGTGTGCGTGTGTGTATTCTCTAACAGAGGTTGAGAATGTATGCAAACAACAAGCAGGAAAATCATTTAGGGAACTATTGCAAAAATTAGGGTGTGAGTGGTGTAGCTTGGATGGGACACGTAGCTCTGAAGGTCATAGTAGAGGCCGGGAGAAGTAAGCAGATTCTGGATACATGCTGATAGTGAATGAAGCAGATAGAATTTGTCAATAGATGTTGGAAGAGGTCGTTAAGAGGATATGACAGCTGGATGACCCATGACCTGGACCTGGGAAACCCAGAAGCTCCTTGCCCCCTCCCTTGTCCTTGGAATGTATGTTCTCCCAACCATTCCCAAAGCTGGAGCCATTTCCAGGACACAGCTTGAGATAGTAAAGTGTCACTGAGACCATCTGGACAGTACAAGTGACTGAACCCCATTAAGACGTTAATATAACCTTTTGAGATTCTGGTGGACAGGTGCAGAAATCTACTCACCCAAGGTTGAGTGGCAAGCTTTGTATGTAAGTTCCCTTGTTGATAAAGACTTCTACCTACCAAGGTGGAGTGACCTGCCTCTTTCTTTAGTGTCTCCTTGCCCTCCATGTATGGGGACTGGTTTCAGATTTTACCTGGGAACTCCCAGATTGTGAGTGAACAACGGTTTGCAAGTGGAATGTTGGAAAAAGTAGAGTTAACAAAAGCTACACATTTTGAGGCCTCAGCAATTAGAGCACAGAGCTGCCATTTCATGAAATAGATAACACTATTGGGAGAACTGGTTGGGAGGGAATAGCGAATGCTTAATTTCTACACATTAAATTTTAGGTTCCTATTCAACGTCAAGTGAGGATGTTCAGTAAGTAGTTAATCTATGAGTCTGTGGTTCAGGGGAGGAGGCCAGACTAGAGATTACATTTCAAATTCATTGGTAACTGCATATTTGTTCCAATTATCCTGTAAATGTAATAGACAATATTAGAAAGACAGAAATGGTCTTACCTTCAACAGCCAAATTGAAAAGACAAGTAAAATAGCGAGCAAGTAGTTCCAAACTGAATAGATCAGCATTAAAGGATCTTTACATTAAGGAGGGAGTTGTTTATAGCTAGAATATGTTTATTGGTTTTTAGAGAGAAAGAGAGAGAAACAGCAATGTGAGAGAGAAACATCGATTGGTTGCCTCCTGTATATGCCCTGACTGGGTATCAAACCTAGAACCTAAGTAAGTGCCCTAACTGAAAATTAAAACCACAACCTTTTAGTGTACAAGACGATGCTCCAACCAGCTGAGCCACCCAGCCAGGGCAGGGCTGGTGTATTTTTAAAATTGATGAACCAACACTACAATATTATTATCAATCCACGTTTTTACATTTATTCAGATTTTCTTTTTTTTTCTTTTTTCCCTTAACGTTTTTTCCTTTCCAGGATCCCGTGTGAGATTCTGAAGAATATTGAGTTGTCATATCTCTTTAGGCTTCTCTGCCTAGGACACTTATTCAGACTTTTATTGTTTTTATGATCTTGATGGTTTTAAAGAGTACTGGACAGACATATTGTAGAATGTTTCCCTATTGAAATGTGCCTGCTATTTTTATAATGATTAGATTGAGGTTATTGATTTTGGTAGTTACACAGAAGTAACTGTCATTTTTTTCACATTGTAATATCAACATAATTTATGACTATTGACCTTGATCAGTCTATCGATCAGGACTGTTGACTTGATGTTTATCTTTGTCACCTGGCTGATGTTGTCAAGTTGCTCTGACAGAGTTATCTTTTGCCCCCTTCCCCATTTCTATGCTTTACTTTTTGGAAGAAAGTCACTATCTGCACAGATTTGTCTCTTTTCACCTCTATTTATTTACTCAACCATTGATTTATATCAGTGTGGACTCGGGAATATTTAATATCTCTATAGTTTTTCCTTTTCTGGAATATTATATAATTGTAATCATACACTATGTAGTTTTTTCAGACTAGATTATTTTCACTAGCCACATGGTTCCCATGTCTTTTATTGTTTGCTAACTTTTTTTTAATTTTTATTGCTGAGTAATATTGCATTGTATTAATGCAGCAAAGTTTATTCATTCAAATATTGAAGGACATCTTGGATGCTAACAGTTTTTGGAGATTATAAATAAATCTGCTATAAATATTTATGTGCAGTATTTTGTGTGGACATAAGCTTTTAACTCAACTGAGTAAATACCTTGGAGAGTGATTGCTAGGTGGTATGGTAAGACTATGCTGAGCTTTGTAAGTGTTATATGAATGAACCAAAGATGGCCTCTGTATATTGGCCCCTAGGTTGTTATTTCTTTACTGTGAGATGAGTCCCATGATCTCACAAGTACACCAGCTTTAGGCTCAACTTAAACAAACAAAGAATTAGCTGTTTAGAGATTTTCTACTTTGCATGCTCTTAGTCAGCTCAGGCTGCCATAGCAAAATACCGTAGACTGGGTGGCTTAAATAACAAGATTATTTCCTCATGGTCTGGGACCTGAGAAGTCCAAGAGCAAAGTAGTGGACCAATTCAATATCTGGTGATGTCGTTCTTCCTCTTTTGCAGATGTCCACCTTCTCTCTGTGTCCTCATATGTCTGAGAGAGGGAAAGCAATCTCACTGGTATTTGTTCTTATAAGTATGGAAAGCCCACCATGAAGGTTCTCAACTTTATGCCTTATCTAAACCTAATTTCCTTCCAAAGGGCCCATTTCCAAATACCATTCACATTGGGGTTAAGGATTCAACATTAATTTTTTTTTTTGGGGGGGGGGCACAATTCAGTTCATAGCACTGTGAAACTGATCCAGTGTTCATTGGCCATTGATGAGATAAAGCTTTGTGATTATAAATCCCCAAACCACTAATGCCTTTCAGAATTTTCTGACCTAGAGATGGCCCACCATGCTGCTGAGAGACATCACCTATATACACAAATCCCCTCTCCAAACCCCTCTCTCCAGGTAGTTACATTGCCCTGTTCATTTATCGATAATTTTCTTACATGAAAACTTACTGTATGTTACTGCTTCTCATGACCACATGTTTTTATATTTTGTGCAATCACAAAATCCCTTGAATCCCCTATGGTAAGTAACATCCAAACAATCTTTAAGGTGCTTGCACCATTGTGCATTTTCACCAGAAATGAACGACACACCTATTGCTCCACATCCTGGCAAGCATTTGATATTTTTAGTGTTTCGGACTTCAGTCATTCTTATAGGTGTATAGTGGTATCCCGTTATCTTAATTAGCAATTCCTTAACAAAAATTGAGGCTGAGCATCTTTTTGTATGCCATTTGCCATCTATATATGTCCTTGGTGAGATGTTCAGATTTTTGCCAAGTTTTAAATTAGTTACTGTTTTGTTATTAAGTTAGAAATTTTTGAAAAATATTTAGATATAAGTTGTTTGTCCTATGTATGTTTTGCACCTAATTTTTTTCCCAGCCAATGCATTGGTTGTATTTTTATTCTTCTAACAGAGTCTTTTATAGAGCAGACATTATTAATTTTAACAAAGTTTAAGCTATCAGTTATTTTTCTTAAATCATTATTTATGTGTATTTTTGTATATATTTGTGTATTTTTATATCTAAAATTCATTGTTTGTGTCTACGAGTTTTTTTGGGTTTTGTGTTTTGTTTTGTTTTGGGTTGGGTTTTTTGGCTTAATACCTTCACCTCTTTTACCAAGCCCCACTTACAGCCTTCCTTCTGTTAGATGTCACTCTGTTCTCTCTGCATTTATGAGTCTGTTTCTATTTCGTTTGTTCATTAGACTCCAAATATAAATAAAATCATCATGTGGTATTTGTCCTGTTCTGACTGGCTTATTTTACTTAGCATAATAATCTCCAGGTCCATCCATGTCATCACAAAAGGTAAGACGTTTTTCTTTTTTTACAGCCAGGTAGTATTCCTTTGTATAAATGTACCATAGCTTTTTAATTCACTCATTTACTGATGAACAGTTGGGCTGCATTAAAATCTTGACTATTAAAAATAGCACTGCTATGAACATAGGGGTGCATATATTTTTTTCTGAATGGTGTTTCAAGATTCTTCAGCTATATACCCAGAAGTCATAAGGCAGTACCGTTTTTTATTTTTTTAGGAAACTCCCTATTGTTTTCCATAAAGGCTGCAACACTACATTCCCACCAACAATGCATCAAAGTTGCCTATTCTCCACATTCTTGTCAACACTTATTGTTTGTTTCTTTATTGATGATAGCCATTCTGACATGTGTGAGGTGATATCTCATTGTGATTTTAATTTGCATTTCTTTGATCATTAGTGATATTGAGCATCTTTTAATATGTCTATGGGCCATCTGTATGTCCTTTTTGGAGAAGTGTCTATTCAGGTTCTTTGCTTATTTTAAAATTATATTGTTTGTTTTTTGGCATTGAGTTGATTTCTTTATGAATTTTGGATATTAACCCCATATCAGATGTATCATTGGTGAATATGTTCTCCCATTCAGTGGGTTGTCTTTTCCTTTTGTTGATTGTGTCCTTTGCTATACAACAACTTTTTAGTTTGATATAATCCCTTTTATTTATTTATTTATTTTGTTTCCTTTGCCTGAGGAGATATTTTAGAAAAAATGTTGTAGAGGGAAAGGGTGTGGGAGGAGGTAGAAGAGAATAAAGTATGGATAAATAGTGACAGAAGGAGACTACTCTAGGTGGTGAACACACAATACAATATACAGATGATGAATTATAGAATTGTACTCTTGAAATCTACATCATTTTATTGACCAGTGGTACCCCAATAAATTCAATAAAATTTTAACAAATTATTTTCAATCCCAAATCACCTTGATCATTCTCTATAGTTTTTTATAATTTTGCATTTTACAGGTAGGTATTTCATACATTTTGAGATAATTTTAGTGAAGAGCACCGAGGTCTGTGTCTGGATTTCTTTTCTTTACTTTCTTCTTTTTTTGCATATGGATATCTAATTCTTTCAGCACTTTTTTTTCCCCATTGAATTACCCTTGCTTTTTAGTGAAAGTCCTATAGACTGTATTTGTGTGTGAACTCTTTATTGTGTTTACTGATCTCCATGTGTCTATTCTTTCATTAATAGTACTATGCCTTGATCACTGTAGGTTTATAGTATGTCTTATAATTGGGTAATGCCTGTCTTCAAATTTTTTATTTCCTCAATGTTGTGTTAAATATTCTGGGTCATTGACTTTCTATATCCACTTAAAATCAGCTTGCTGAACTCCATAAAACAAATAGCTTCATTGTATTGCGATAGCATTGATCAAATTAGAATATTTGACATCTTAACAATGATGAGTCTTCTAATCTACAAAAATTAGATGTATCTCTATTTAATTTTTCTTTGAGTTTCTTCATCCAAGTTTTGTCTTTTTCTAAATATAGAAATATATTTCTGTATATATTTTTAAGGTTATATTTAAATATTTGATTTTAGGAGGCTAATGTAAATTAGTACTGTTTTTAATTTCAAACTCTAATGATTCATTACTGATATAAAGGAAAGCAACTGATGGATGTGTATTAACCTGGTATCCTGTGACCTTGGTATAAGTGTATATTAGTTTCCAAAAATATTTGTTTGTGTATTTTTTGGTTGATTCTTTGCAATTTTATACATAGACCATCAGACCATTTATGAACAAAAAAATGATTTCTTCTTTCCAACTTGTTCACATTCTTTTTTTCTTTTCTTGCTTTTTTGTATTAGGTAAGACCTCTGGATTGAACAGGAGGGTAAAGGAGGACATCATTATCATGCTTATAATCTTAAGGCAAAAAAAAATAGAGTTCCTCATTCTTAAATATTATGTTAGCTGCAGGGATTTTTTTTGTAGATGCTCTTTATGAAGTTGAAGAGGTCCTCTATTTCTAGTCATTTTCATGACAGAATGATGTACTTGATCAAATTTCTTTTCTGCATCAATTGATATTTTTATATTATTTTCACCTTTACCCCATTGGTTTTCAAATGTTCACCCAACATTAGATGTTGGAAATAAATTCCCCTTAGCTTGTGGGTATAATTTGTCAGATTTGATTTCTTAATATTGCTTTGAGAATTTTTACATCTATGTTCATAAGAATCATGAGCCTATAGTTCTCCTTTCTTTCTTTTTTTTTTTTTTATCCTCACCCGAGGATATTTTTCCATTTTTTTGTACAGATAGAGTGGGAGGGAGAGAGAGTGAGAAACATCGACGTGAAGGGACACATCGAGTGGCTGCCACCCACACGACCAACCAGGGCCGGGGACAAACTGCAACCGAAGCACATGCCCTTAGCGGGAACCGAATCCAGGTCTCTCCAGACTGCAGGCTGATGCTCTAACCGCTGAGCCAAACTGGCCAGGGCTAGTTCTCCTTTCTCATAATTTCTTTCTTTACCTGTTTTTGTCATTAAGGTGGTGCTAGACTCATAGAATGAGTTAGAAGGTGTTTCCGTACTTTTATTTTATAAAAGAGATAATAAAATTTGAGATTTTTTTTTTTTGTAATATACTCTGTAGAAATTACAAATGAAAACACTTAAACCTGGGGATTCCTTTTTTTTTTTTTTGGAAAATTTGTAAGTGTTAATTCAATTTCTCTAGTTATGGTCTATTCAAATTACCTACATCTCTCTGTGGGAATTTTAGTATTTTGTGTCTTTCAAACAAATGGTCCATTTCATTTAAATTATATATATGGTCATACCGTTGCTCATAATATACCTTCACTATTTTTTTAATGCTCTGAAATTGGTGATGATTTCTGATACTATTAATTTCTGTCTTCTGAAAGGATCAGTAATGTTTTAATGGCTAAAAGTAAAAGCTTGCAAAAGGAAGAAACTATGAAAAATTGTGTTACTTATATGACTTTTGCTCAGCCTTCTGTTGAGTATGGATAAGGACTATCTGGATTATCCTCAAGACAATGAATCACCCAGCAGATGCAGATGAGATACCAGACCAGTCCAACTGCAAAATGGACAATGGACCAGGCAGAGTACATCAGCAGGAACTGCAGGAAGCTAAAAGTACAGTATATAACCTACACCCCAACTGTTATTTGAAGCTGAACACCTTTTGGCTCAGCCCGCCTGCACCCCGGCACATGCAATAAAGCCGTTTAGCTCTACATTGGCCTTGTGTTGTGGATGTGATCTCCCGTGGGCTCAGACCTTTTATCTTCTCTCTTTATTGCTGTTATCAAGGCCACAAGTTATCAATACTAAAAAACTTTTCAGTGAGCTAGCTTTTGTTTTCATTACATTTTTTTTTTCTATTTTTGTTTTGTTTTATTTTCAGCCTCAAGGATTTCTACTATAATTTTATTTATTTTATTTTTTCCTTTTGTTCCACTTACTTTAGGCTTAAATTGCTCTTCTTTCTCTAGTATCCTAAAGTGGAAGTTTAGACTATTACCTTCAGCTCTTTCTTAATTTCTAATATAAACTTTAAATATTATAAAGTTCTTTCTAATCATTGCTTTGGCTGCAATCCACAAATTTTGATAGTTTGCATTTTTGTTTAGATAAAATTTAAAATATTATTAATGTTTCTCTTCATACTTCTCTTCTGGCCCATGTGTCATAAAGAGTGTGTTGTTTAATCTCCAAAATTTTGGGGGGGCGGATTTTCCAGCTATCTTTCTTTCATTGATTTCTATTTAATTCCATTGTAGTCTAAGAATATACTTTGTATTACTTCTCTTCTAAATTTCTTAAGGTGTGATTTATGACACAAAATGTGAGCTGTCTTATTGAATGTCCATTTTACCTAGAGAAGAATGTGTATTCTGATGTTGTTGAATGAAACATTTTATAAATGTCAATTAGATACATTGACTAATGGTGTTACTCAAGTTACCTTATCTCTGTCAAGGTAAGAAAAGTTCAAACCTGTGAAGAATTTTGTGAGTTTATTTAAGCCAAACTGTCCACAAATGCCTGGAACAAAACCCCAATGGATTGAGATGACACTCCATTCTAGAGAATGACAGTTTTGCCCCTTATTTATACATTATAATCAAAAGAAAAGGTGTAAATGGGTTACATAAAATTCATTGATGATATACTAGGGGGGTGGGAGAAAGCAAAGTGGGAAAATATCTAAGATTGGATAAAAAGTAAAATGATAGACATATCTTTCTTTAACAGGATAGTTAACAGTCAACAATTAACATGGTAATAACAATAAGGAGATTTGTGGTTTCTGCTCTGGTGCATAGATTGTGCTCTGAGGGGTCTGCAGATAAAGGAAGTTACCCCACATTTCAAAGGTATATTATCTTAGATGCAAAAAGACAGTAGGCTCCATTAAGGTGAAAATTGACCTTTGTCAGTGAAGTTGCTGGCCTAGGGCATGATTACCTGACATAAACTGCTTTTAGTT
This sequence comes from Molossus molossus, assembly GCF_014108415.1. Lineage (NCBI taxonomy): Eukaryota > Metazoa > Chordata > Mammalia > Chiroptera > Molossidae > Molossus > Molossus molossus. Next base: position 59,560,401 of record NW_023425345.1, on the reverse strand, counting down.
AAAAAAAATTAATTTCAGACCATCCTTTGTGGTTACTTTAAGTTTTTGAGTATGCATGGCTGTCACATAGGCCTTCCCTGAGCTTGTCAGGTTAGATGTGGCTCCTTTCCGTCCATATCTATTTTCTGTCTGTAGGGTATGAGTTACCGAAAGAGGGATAAGTGTTGAAATCTTCAACTATGATAGGAGATTCACCTATTTTTCCCTGTAGTTCTTTTAGTTACCTCACATGACTTGATATTCTATTGTGGATGCCTACATATTTGTTCTATTTTCTTGGAGCATTGGCCACATTATTATTTTATTATGTAATGTCCCTCCTTATTTCTGGTAATTTTCCTACCTCTGAAGTTGGCTTCGTCTGAAATTAATGTAGTTATTCCCACTTTCTTTTGATTAGTATTAGCATATCTTTTCTCATACCTTTACTTTTAACGTATCTCAGTTTTTTATTCAAGTTAGGTATCTTGTAGACAACATAAAGGTGGGTCTTGTTTTATTTTTATTTATTTTTTAATATTCTCTGAAGTCTCTATCTTTTAATTGTTATATTTAGGCCATTGACATTTAAGCTGATTATGTAATCTAATCAATATCTGTCATGTATCTGTTTTCTATTTGTAGCACACATTCTCTGTTTTTCTATTATCTTTTTTTTCTGTCCTCTATGGTTATAATTGAGCGTTTTATATGATTCTGTTTTCTTTCCACCTTATCATATCAATTATACTTTTGTTAATATTTTTAGCATTTGTCCAAGAGTTTGCAAAATATCTAATATACCTTTACAGCTATTTTAGGTACACTTAAATTAGTCCACATAAATATCAATTCATGAAAAGTGCAGGTACATTAAAACCTTCTGTCTCCAATGCTCCCCCTCTCTCAATGTCCAGCTCAGTTTCTGACCTATGTTGTTTCCTTCTCTCTGAGGAACTTATTTAACATTCTTGAAGGGTAGGCTTACTGATAATGAATTCCCTCAATATTTGCCTGAGAATGTCTTTGACTCCTTCACCTTTAAAGAATAATTTTGTTACATATAAAATTCTAGATTAGTGAATTTTTTTTTTTTTTTTTTTTACTTTCAAAACTTTAAATATTCCCCTCCATTGTATTAGTCTGTATGGCTCATGAGAAGTCTGATAAGGTGTTTTTTTGTTTTATTTCATTTTTTTACTCAGACTTTTTTTCACAATTTTCCCTTTGTTTTTGGTTGTCTGTAATTTGAACATGACATGCATGCCTAGCTGCTTGCTGTCCTTGGAACTTCCTGTATCTGTAGTTAGGTGTCTGTCAGTAACTTTGGAACTGTCTCAGTCTTTATTTAAATATTTATTCTGTTTCTCTCTAACTTTTCTTTCTGTTATTTCTAAAAAGTCTGAGCAGCAGGATATCACATCCACAACATAAGACCAATGTAGAACAAAAGGATTTTATTGCACCTGCCTGAGTGCAGGTGGGCTGAACCCAAAAGAAAGAGTCAGCCTTGAATAACAGATGGGGTGTAGGTTATAGACTCTGCTTCTAGCTTCTAGCAGTTCCTGCTGACCTACTCTGCCTGGCCCATTGTCCACTTTGTAGTTGGACTGGTCTGGTATCACATCCTGCATCTGCTGGGTGATTCATTGTCTTGTGGGTAATTCAATAATCCATACTCAACAGAAAGCTGAGCAAAGGTCATGCAAGCAATGCATTTTTCACAATTTCCGCCTTTTGCTGGCTTTTACCTTTTTCCTTTAAAACATTACTAACACTTTAAATTTCAATTACAAGTATATGTGCATGTTACATCCTTTGTTTGTGATTAACAGTCCTTGCATATTCTCTTTTATTTTTATTTTTTTTATTTTTTATCTTTGCATTTCAGTTTGGGAGATATTAATTTCTTTATCTTCAAGATCCCAGATTCTTTTTCTAGTGTGTTCAGTCTACTGATGAGCCCATCAATGGCATTTTTCATTTTGTTGCAGTGTTGTTAATTTTGGTTTCTTTTATTATTTTTCTTAGAATTTCATCTCTCTGCTTACAGTAACTATCTGTTTTGCATCTTATCTATTTTTTTCCATTAGAGCCTTTAGCATAGCAAATATATTTATTACATTTTCTATCTTTTGTTGATTCCAAAACCTGTGTCATTGAATCTGATTCTGATGCTTGCTTTGCCTATTCAGACTATGTTTTTTATTTCTGTTTTGTATGCCTTGATTTTTAAAAATTTTTTGTTAATAGTTAGATATGATGTACTGAATAATAAGAAATAGAATCAATAGGCCTTTAGTATGAGGTTTTAAGGTAATCTGGATAGAAACTTTGTTGTGTTTAATTTTGGCTGTAGTTGTACATGACAAGGCCTCTGTTTTCTGTACTGACCTTTAATTTATTTATTTATTTTACTTCCCTGTTAACTTTGGGTTTCTCTAAGAACTTTTTCTTAACAATAGTCTATAGTTCAGCTCTTTATAGTTTAATCCAGCTACTATATTGGAGCCCTATTGATGTGGTAGTGTTCTATAATCTTATGATTAAATATCATTCTCTTAGTAGGTTTAAGTGTATGCAACTATGACAATTAAAAGTGTTTCTTAGCTTCTCCCACCCATTTTAGGTGAGATTGGAAAGCTAAAAGGGCTGACAGTGGCTAATATCGCATTTCCTAGTTAAATAAGGCTCTGTGAAATTAGTTTTCTTTATAGACCAAGTCTTTGTTATATTGAATGCTTTTAATATATTTTTAAATGTTTACATTCCACCACTCACCTGTCCAAAACAAGAAACATGAGGGGATTTTTGTAGGACTGGTGCCCTGAGAACCCAATGAGGTTCCTATAGGTAAACACACAAGTGTAGGGGCCCCCTCAAACTAGGCACACACCCCCTGGATTTTTCATTGCCTCAAATAATTTGTCAAAAGTGTTTGTATAATGTTTCTACAAGTATATGATTCCAAAACTTCTGCTTCAAGTGAGCTAATCCAGGTTATGATTCTTAGTATTCTTCTAAATTCCAGATTTCTCGGTGGCAGTTTGCCCTGTTTTCACATTTCTGTGATCTATACAGAAAAGTCATTAATTTCCAGTGTGTTCATATTTTTCTTCTAGATTGCAAAATTATTGTGCATTTTTAGAAATTTTAAGATATCAATCATTTGCAATAGGTTGTTTTATATTACAATTAGATCTCTATAATACAGATTATTTCTCTTTATTTTTCTTGTATCTCAAATTGCATAAATTGTTCAACAATTCTATTAGAATTGTTCAATTCTATTCTTCTCTCTTCCTTTTTCACTTTTCCTTTATACTACTTCCTTTCTTTTTTCAGTCTTTCTCCCTCTCTCCCCTTTTCTTTCTCAATAAATAGCTATGTGCTCCACCCCACTTCTATAAACCTGACTTTTTTTTTCTCTCATGTTTTGACCTCCAATTCTCTTCTAATATCAGGAAAATGTTTTCTCCATGTTCATATTCTTTTTTTCCTCTTAATTATATCTTAATTATATTTGAAGTGAAAAAAATAGAAAGAAAAAACAAACAAAAATTCAGATTAGTTTTAATGAGTAGTCTGATCATTCTCCTAAGGCTCTGAAAATGCTATAATGTAAACCTTGGAATTTCTGCATAAATTATGGGTGATCAATCCTCTGTCTTTTAATGAAATGTTTTTAGTCAATCCAAAAATTCAATTAAAAAACTAATTTTGATTTTATTTTTTATCTGTTTTGTTTAAATGGTAGTATTGCAACAGTATTTTTTTCTTACTATTTTTCATTGCAATTATGCATAATTTCAACTACATTATGTCCTAAATAGAATTCTGTGGGCTTGTCTCCTAGATTGTTTCCCTGAGAAAATTACTCCCTAAGATAACTTCTATTTATAAATAAAAGTTATTTATAAATGTGATAAAGCAGGTCTTTGTTTTCCACTTTGATCTCCCCTCTCCCTATTAACCAAATAAAAGAATGCATGCTAATTAGTCCCAGGAGACTGGACACAAATTCTATTTCTAATAATAGCGATAACACTCTTTTAATAAATGCCTACTCTGGGCCATGTAGAACCCTTTGTTATGTAGATACAGCTATTAACCATTTTTATTTTCAAAATAATCATATGTAGGTAACTGAATTACATTTTCTATGTGAATAAATTGAATCTGCAGTTAAGAAAAGTCCTCAAAAACACATGTTTCCAAGTGGTATAACTGAAATTCCAACCTGGTATAATATGAGCACATGCAGCACTAGGCTACAAATTCAAGATGATGCTAATGAAATGCAAAGGCAACATTACTATTTCTCTATTATTTTGAATATAATTTAATGTTAACATATTTTATAATGTGGTCTCACTGCCACCACAACTCTCCAAGCATTCTTATTGTCTGTTTAAGCAGCAGTATAAAGACATTATCTAGCTATATATCACTTTTACAGTAGACTTATGGGAGAATATATAGGACATTTATGCAGAAGGGGAATTCTACCATTGAGAAGTGCTAAATATTGTAAAGGATAATAGAAAATATAAATATTAAAAAATTTAAAATAACAAAATCATTTTACTCTTTAAATAGCACATAAAATTGTCCTAATATTTCTTTTTATACTTAACCATTATTTTTTTTCATGAGGTATCATTTTATTCTTGAGGTATCACAGTGAAATACAAGTTTCTTTTAGCTTAGATTTACGTGTCACCTATAAAAGGAAAAAAGCGTGTTCTATAATATTTCATTATGATGACAAACTAAAAGAAAGTATGCTCTAGCATATTTAATTAAAGTATACTCTTTTGTGTTGTCTTAATGACATCATAATTGTAATATATAAAACAATGATTTGCAGAAGTTTGAATACAAATAAAAGGGGGGGAGAAATTTGAGTCATTTCAGGGTGCATGGTATCCAGACATTCCTGACTCAAAAGAACCCAGAAAAACAGAATACAGAATAATGTCAAAATCTTATATAAGCACAATATTTTCAAATCCAAACTGAAAAAAATGTATTATCTTTTTCATTTCTACTAATAATTAGATATAAGATGCACTTTGCATAGTCTCATAATGCTACACTGCTACTTATCTTTATATGAATGAGAATGTTAATAACTAGAGTCAGTGACACAATTTAAATTATGGTTTGTGGGTTTTCTTTGCTTGTGTACGTTATATAATTGTGTAATCTAACAAAGTTTTTATGTTAATACCATGTTATACAACATTCTCTTTCAATATGTATCATTTTCACTGATTATTTTTGAAGTCAAAATACAAGAACTGAATAAATATAAAACTTAATTGCTGGTTTAGGAAAACAATATGATAAGTCACTTTTATTATTCTTGTTAATTTGGTTTTTGGTACTTATGAATAATTTGTAAATGTTTCTCCTTTTTTACAACTAAAATAACTATAACCACAAAGAGTTATATATTGACATTCTATTATAAAATACTTTTAAATCCATTTGAGGTCCGCAATTGTTTTCTTGTAACAACTACCCATAGTTCTCAAGTTTGGAAAATTCTATTGTTGTAAAAGGAGGTAATGAAAGAAAAACTTGGTACAGCAGCTCCTACACAGCAGAACTAAATACTTTCTGATTTCATCATTAGTTTACATAGGCAATCAGAAATCTTTATTAACACACCAATTTTTTATTCTATACTACATGGAAGGAAAGCACTTTTACTAGAAATAATGGCCCGTATTAGAAGAAAACTCTGCATGTCTCCTTAGATATCAATAAAGACTCAAATATAAATATGAATATACTTCAAAAATATATTTTTCAAGAGAATACACTATTCTCATTTATATTGTTTTTACTCTTCTCTACAGTGAAAAGTCAATTTTGTAATAGAATAGAAATCAAAGGTATAAATTGATGAAAGTAGGAAGATTATCATCAACATAAAAATAATACTCTAATTTTACTCTACTGAGGGTGAAACATATTACTTTCCTCAAATTTTAGTATAAAATCTGTATTTCACATTTAAGTTATATTAGAATTCAGAGCATGTCCCTTTTCCTTCTTTTTAAATTCTCACTAGAGGATATATTTATTGGTTTTTATTGATTTTTTTTATTTTTTAAGGATATATATATATATATTTATTCTCACCCGAGGACATTTTTCCATTTTTTTGTTCAGATAGAATGGGAGGGAGGGAGGGAGGGAGAGGGAGAGAGAGAGAGAGAGAAACATCAACGTGAAAGGGACACATCAAGTGGTTGCCACCCGCACGACCCAACCAGGGCCGGGGACAAACTGCAACCGAGGTATGTGCCCTTAGTGGGAACCGAACCCGGGTCTCTCTGGACCACAGGCCAGATTTTTAGAGAGAAAGAGGGAGAGAGGAAGACAAAGAAGGAGAGAGAGAGAGAGAGACAGAGAAAGAATGACTCATCAACTGCACCCCACTGCACTCCCAAATGCACCCCAACCAGGGATCAAACCTAGGTTTGTGCCCTGATGGGCAATGGAACCACAACCTGTTTGGTGCAAGGGAGTACATTCTAACTAACTGAGCTACCTGGCTGGAGCTACAACATGTCCTTTCAAGATAAACAGAAAACATTGTTTCCATATTTTGGCTATTATTAGAAATTGCAGTGAACATGGAGTACAGATATCTCTACAAGATACTGATTTTGTTTCCTTCAAATATGTACCTAGTAGTGAGATGGCTGAATCATTGATAATTCTATTTTTACTTTTTAGAGGAACCTCCATACTGTTTTCCATAATGGCTGTACCAACTTGCATACCCATCAACTGTGTACAGGTTTTTGTTTCCTCTACTTCCTCTCCAAAATTTAATCTATCTTTTTATGATAGCCATCCTAAGTAGTAAGGAGATGATTTACTATAGTTTTGACTTGCATTTTCCTGATTAATAATGTTGAGTATTTGTGTGTATCTGTTGGCCTTTTACAGGTCTTCTTTGTAAAAATTTCTGTTCAGGTCCTTTGTTGATTTTTTAAAATTATTTTTATTGATTTTTATTTGTTCCTTTTATATTTTGGATATGAACTCCTTATCAGATACATGGTTTGCAAATATTTTCTCCCATTCCATAGAATGTCTTTTTATTTTGTTGATTGTTTCTTTGCTGTGCAAAAGCTTTTTTAGTTTGATGTAATCTTGTTTATTGTTGCTTTTGTTGCCTTTGTTTTTGGTGTCATATTTAAAAATTCATTGAGAAAACTGATGTCAAGGAGATTTTTTCTATTTTTTTCTTCCAGGATTTCATGGCTTCAGGTCTTAAATTTAAGTTTTTAATTCATTCCAAGTTAATTTTTGTAAGTAATATAAAATAGGAATTCAATTTCATTCCTTTGCATGTGTCTATCCAGTTTTCCATTACCTTTTTAAAAATTGTTATTGTTGAGAGTATTACAGATGTCTCCCCTCTTCCCCCATTACCCCACTCTACCCATTTCCCTCCCCACACTAGGCCTTCACCACCCTATTGTCTGTGTCCATGGGTAATTTATACATACATATAAATTCTTTAGCTAATCTCTTCCAGCCCCACCCCACCCCCCACCTTTCCTCAGAGATTTGTCAGTTTGTTCCAAGTTTCAATGCCTCTGGTTCTATTTTATTCAGTTTATTTTGTACATTAGATTCCACATATAAGTGAGATCATGTGATGTTTGTCTTTCTCTAATTGGCTTATTTTGATTAGCATAATAATCTCCAGGTCCCTTTATGCTGTCTCAAAGGGTAATATATACTTCTTTTTCATAGCTGCATAATATTCCATTGTGTAGATCCTTCTTTTTATAGCGGCTTAGTATTCCATTGTGCTTTTCTTAAATCCATTCATCTACTGATGAGCACTTGGGCTGTTACTTTTTATTGAAGAGGCTATCCTTTTCGCACTGTATTGTTTAACTTCCCTTGTCAAAGATTAGTTGACTGTACCTGTGTGGCTTTATTTCTGGGCTCTGTATTCTGTTCTACTGGTCTGTGTCTGGCTTTGTGCCAGAATCATACTGTTTTGATTAACAGAGCTTTGCAATATAATTTGAAATCAGAAAGTATAATGCCTCCATATTTGTTTTTCTTTCTCAAGATTGCTTTGTATGTATTGGGTCTTTGTGATTTCATATAAATTTTGTCATTCTTTTTTCTTTTTCTGTGAAAAATATCTTTGGAATTTCTTTAGAAATTCTATTGAATCTATAGATCACTTTAGGTATGATGGCTATTTGAACAACATTAATTTTTTAACTCCAATAATATTCCTATTTACTTGTGCCTATTTTAATTTATTTTATCGGGGTCTTATAGTTTTCAGACTATCTTTTACCTCCTTGGTGAAATTTATTTTTAAGTATTGATTGGATTGTTTTCTTCATTCTTTTATGAGATAGTTCACTTTTGTATATAGATATGCAACTGATTTATGTATGTTGCTTTTGTATCCTGAAACATTAGACTCATACCAGGACTTGTATCATCAGTCCACAGTTTTCAAGATTTAAATTTGGACTGATTTTTACAATGGGCTTTCCTTATTTTCCAGCTTGTAGACAGTAACCAGTAGATCATGGTTTTCTTGGCTTCTATAACTGCATAAGTCAATTTCTATAATAAATCAATCTATATCTTCTACTTTTTCTGTATTTAAATACTATTTTATTTTAAAGCAATTATTTAAGCAGTTATTTTATTTTAGCTATAAGTATAATAGGAGTCAAAGAAATATAGTCGGTGTTTGGAAAGACTTGAGCATTCTTATATTTTCAGGAGTCAACTACTTTTTTGGGGGGTGAAGATAATTTTCACATATGCAATTTTATTTTATTAAGTTACTGGATCTTGAAACAACTTGCTAAATTTATTTTGAAAAATATTATAACATTTTATATTACTTCTAGAAAAGATTAAGATTAAAATGACAATCATTACTTATCCTCAAGTTTTCATATCCCTTATAATTTTACTAATTGCGCTGGCAGGTTGAAATACTTTTTCTATTACAGCTCTCTGGACATTTATTTAATATAATATTTTTATGATATTAGAGAGTATTTTGAAGTCATAAAACTAGAAATACTTTTTAAATGATCAAGTCACAGAGACAACTGCTCAAATTTACTGGAAATAAAAGTAAATTTAACATTTTCTTTTTAGAAACCTGCCTTCTAGGGTTGTATATCTTGATAATGGTAATAAAATATAGTAATTTATCAGGTATAGAACCCTAAGAATCAAAGAAAACTTCCCTTCTTTCACCCAATACATTCTATCAATTGCTGAATTTTATTGATCCTACATTTTCAATATCTTCTATCATTTTTCAAAGTCCTTCATTGTGCTTATACCATTTGAATCCTCATTAACCTCTGCCTCTCATTATTTCAATAGTATTCTCTTTTCTCTACCTCCTCCTAGCTCCAATCCATCCTTATCACTACTGACAATAATAATTGTCTAAAGCAAAAATAAAATCAATTTACTTCTCTCCTAAAAGTATGCAACACCTCACTGTAGTATATAGATAAAAATTCAAAAGACAGCTTCATATTTGAGTGCAGTTCCCATTTTTAGATTGATTACAAATTGTATTTCTCCGCTATTTCTCTGTACTTTTTATCCAGTTTGTAGAATTATCATTTATTTGTGAACATATCCATACTTACTGAACCTTGGTTTATTGCAAATGTCTCTTAAATAGTTGTTCTTGATCTACTGGTAGTCATGACATCAATTCAGTGAGATACAACTAACATTTTCAAATAAAATAGATGTTAAATGCTTTATACACTTTGCATATTCTTTAAATATTTTTAACTGGTTTGTCAGATTCTTAAATGATATATTTATGTTTAAAATGTGTAATAGCACCACCTGGCTGGTGTGACTCAGTGGTTGAGCGCTGACCCATGCACCAAGATATCACTGCTCCAATTCATGGTCAGGGCACATGCCCAGGCTGTAGGCTCGATCCCCAGTGGGGGGCATGCAGGAGGCGGCCAATCGATGTTCTCTCTCACTGATGTTTCTATCTCTCTCTCCCTCTCCCTTCCTCTCTCTCAACTCAATAAAGAAAAAATATTTTTTAAAAAAATATGTAATAGCACCTATAGATTATATTAGATTTATGGAAGACTTTAATGTTTTTTTTTTATGTGTATTTATTATATAGTTTGCAACTCAAATACAGGATGTTAGACAATTTGTTTTAAAAGAAGTATTGTTGTTTCTCTAAATAAAATGACACAGATTCTGCAAATAGAAAATACCTAGATTAACATATGTGTGTGTGCGTGTATTTACTTGAAAAAATAATCTAAAGTGTTTGATCTCTAAAAGACAACGTAATATATATCATACATTATGAAACAGAAAATAGCTACGATTTTGTTTTGTTTTTCACTTTAAGGAGCTCACAATCCAGTTGCAAAGAGAAAGCCTTTAGTAATAAATTTCATGACATTTCTAGATTAAAGAAAAGTGATAGAAGGTATTAAAAAGACATAGGATAAAGAAGCAGTATATATTAACATAAATAAATGAACAAATATAAAGTATGACTTTTGGAGATGTTATAATTTTACATTAAGGTAGTGAATAAAAGTAAGTAAAGGATGGTGTGAATTAAAGTTGATGGTAAAACATACTTTTAACAAAAGCCTTAATAAATTTAAAGATATGGAAATGTACATTTTTTCCTTAAAAAGTTTAATTCAAGTGAGCAGTACAATTATATGACATAATAACCATGTATTACATTACAAATGCATACATTATAAAGATGAACAGAAATGAACACAAAGTCATAACTACATGTCAAATTGAAATTTGGAAAGTAAAAGAGTTTCTGAACTTGGTTAAGACAACAGTGAAAATCAAAGCAAATAAAAAGTTACGAAAATGTTTTTATTGACCATCTGTGTGTTCTCTTTGAAGAAGTGTCTATTTAGGTCCTCCGACCATTTTTTAATTGGCTTGTCTTCCTGGTATTGACTTTTATAAGTTCTTTATAAATTTTGTGTATAACCCCTTATCAGAGTATAGATGGACTTGGGAAGTATTACGCTAAGTGAGATAAGCCAGTCAGGGAAAGATAAGTGCTGTATGATTTCACCTATATGTGGAATGTAAGGAACAAAATAAACTAACAAACAAAATAAAAACAGACTCACAGATACAGAGTACAGACTGACAGCTGTTGGAGGGAAGGGGGGTTGGAGGGTTGGATGAAAAAGGCAAAAAGATTAAGAAAAAAAATCATAGACCCAGGCAACAGTATGGTGATTGCCAGGGAAGGGGGAGCCGGGGAGGTAGAAGAGGGTAAAGGAGGATGGATAACTGGTGATGCAAGGAGACGTGACTTGGGGTGGTGAACACACAATACAGTGTACAGATGATATATTATAGAATTGTACATCTGAAACCTATATAATTTTATTAACCAATGTCACCCCAATAAATTCAATAAAAAAAATCAAAATCTGCCAGGGCTATGCCTCTTTCTTACTAGAAAAAGCTGAGCCTGCAACCCTGAACAATCTCAAAAGAGTCCTTTAGCCTCAGTTATATTTTTCAAATAGTAGTATTTGGACTTTCATTCTCTTTCCCATTCAGCCGTGTCCTGAACTAGACTTTTTGCCCCCCTTGACCCTATTCGTACTTCATGTCCAGTTCAGCTCATTTCTGATTTGTAGCTCTAACCTTGGACCCATTATGTTTTCACAGAAGTTGATTTTGTCTTTCTGGTGTTAAGCTGAGGAGACTGCACTTCATACGTACACCATGGTTGTTGGATGGGCCTTGCCAGCAGTCTACATGTAAATATGCAGGTCTCTTGTGGGTAGTAACTCCATCAGTTCACCTAAGAAAATTAAAGTCTGCATATGAAAACAGTAAAAAATTCACACCTCAAGTTTTAGTGTTTTTTGTTGTTGTTGTTTGTTTGTTTGTTCGTTTACTGACCTGGACTGTTTGGCCCACTGCGACTCACTGATTTTTTGCTGAATCAAAAAATAAAATAAATGACAACTTATAGTTGTTAGAGATCATGTACACAGAGAGGTTTTGTATTAAGTTGTGTTGCTGCAGTAAAAGCCACACAGTAACCTAATGCAATGTAACTATATTACATTTGCATTTGTGTAGGTCAGAATTCCAACACAGGATGCAGTGGCTACAATCAGGTGTTGGCAGGACTGTGGTCTTTTTCTAGAGGCTCAGGAAGAAAATCCCTTTCCTGTGATGTCCAGTTTATAAAGACTTCCCACATTCCTTGTCTAGTGTCTACTTCCATCTTCAAAAAAGATACTTCCCTGACCATTCACCAATAGTTATATATATCCCTCTGAAGGTTAAAGATTCATCTAGTTAGACTGGGCCCCCTCAGGTAATCCAGCATAGCCTCCACTTCTCAAGGTCCTTAATTTTACTCTCATCTGCAAAATCCCTGTTTCTATGTATAATAATACTGTCACAATTTCTGGGGATTAAGACTCAGATATCTTTGGAGGGTCAATATTTTGCCTACCACAGCTTCAATTAATAGCTTAGAAAAGTATTGAATGGAGCCCTAGCCAGTTTGCTCAGTGGTTAGAGCGTCTGCCCACAGACCAGAGTCCCAGGTTCAGTTCCCGCTAAGGGCACGTACCTCATTTGCAGTTTGTCCCCAGCCCCGGTTGGGGTCGTGTAGGTGGCAACCACTTGATGTGTCTCTCATTGAGTTTCTCTCTCTCTCTTCCTCCCTCTCTTCCTCCCGCTCTGTCTGAAGATAAAGGCACACACACCAAAAAAAAAAAATGTCCTCAGGTAAGGATAAAAAATAAAAAGACTCTTACAAGTATTTCTCTCTGTTCTATGTTCTTGCTGTGTGAAAAAAAAAAAAAAAAAAAAAGATCGGGAAGTGTGTTCACTGCCCTTCTTTTATTTTTTATTTTTATTTTTTTTATTTTTATCCTCGCCCGAGGACATTTTTCCATTTTTGTTCAGATAGAGCGGGAGGGAGAGAGAGGAACAGAGAGAGAGAGAAACATCCATGTGAAGGGACACATCGAGTGGCTGCCACCCACACGACCAACCAGGGCCGGGGACAAACTGCAACCGAGGTACGTGCCCTTAGCGGGAACCGAACCCGGGTCTCTCAGGACCGCAGGCCGACTCTCTAACCGCTGAGCCAAACCGGCCAGGGCTCACTGCTCTTCTTTTTTAAAAAAAAGAAAATATTGAATGGAAAGATTTTAAAAAGTAATCTTTTTAAATGCTGCAAATAAAACACTAGATAAATTTTATCAGCTGAAATTCCACTGGGTGGGGTTTCATCTTTTGAGGGTAATGGAGTGCAGTGGCTAAGAGTGCATGGTATCCAAGTGACCCCCTCACAGGGTGTAATCGTCACCACTAGTGAACCAACCTTAATACGTTATTATTAACTCAAGTCCGTACTTGATTCCCATTTCTTTAGTCTTTACCTAATGTTCTTTTACTGGTCAGGAGCCCATCCAGGTTTTCACAAAACATTTAATTTTCCTATCTCCTTAGGCTGTGACACTTTCTCAGATTTTCTTTCTTTTTTATGAACTTAGTTTTGAAGAGTAATGGTCAAATATTTGTAGAATGCCCTTCAAAGATATTGGTTTAATGTAGTTCTCATGATTAGATTAGGATAATAGATTTTGGGGAGCAAGACCACAGAAGTAATGCCATTCTCAACAACAAACCTTTCCCCAGGTGGGTGCATAGAGCTCTGATAAAGCATTTTCCTTGCATCACGGACTTTTTTTTTTTTTTTTTAATCCCACCCGAGGACATTTTTCCATTTTTTGTTCAGATAGAGCGGGAGGGAGAGAGAGGAAGAGAGAGAGAGAGAGAAACATCGATGTGAAGGGACACATCGAGTGGCTGCCACCCGCACGACCAACCAGGGCCGGGGACAAACTGCAACCGAGGTACGTGCCCTTAGCGGAACCGAACCCGGGTCTCTCTGTACCACAGGCCGGCACTCCAACCCTTAAACCAAACCTGCCAGGGCATCAGGGACCTTTTATATGGAGAATGCAAGGAGTGTATTTCACAATGGGCACTTTTTCACTCCTCTTGCTGGAAATAGATCTTTCTAGGATTTCCATGGTGAGAGACTGGTAAGGTTCCTAGAGAGGAAAAATTCATGTTAATACAACGTGGGGCAAACACAGTTGGAGTACACTCAAAACACACAGTTTATTCTTGTATTGTTATTTATCAAGTATGGTAATATTTTCCACATAAATAGCCTGTCAGTTTATGGCTCCTTGGAAGCAGATCTCAGCCGTCTTTCCAGATTTCTGCTATAATCTCAGCTCTCTGATGGGTCTGAGAAAAATTGATTGTCAGTGTTCTCATGTATGATTTTGTTGTAAAGCAGAGTGATAACTTCTAAATTCTTTACCTGTCAGGGATACTATTTAATCTTCAATTAAACTACACTACGTATTCTACCTTCCCTATTCAATAACCAATCCAAAAAGGTCATCAAAGTCTCTTAATTGTCCACTGTCTTCTACTGTATCGTAATATGACACTGCTCTCTATTTTTTAAATTGTGTTGGTCACTTTTTTATCATAAGGTTTTGAGAGATCTTTATATGTTTTAGATACAAGTCTTTTATTAGCATTCTCTTGGTGACTTTCAAAGAGTATATGTCTTCACTTTGGTAAAGTCTAATTTATCAATGATTATCTTTGGTAGATTATGTGTTTGGGACATATCTAAGAAAACTTGAATCAAATATCACAAAATTTTATTTTGTGCTTTTGTCTTGATATTTTAAAATTCATGTTAAACATTTAGATGTATAATCTAATTTTAGTTTGTTTGTTTTTTTTATGAGTATGTTGCTAGTTAAGGATCGAAGTTCATGTTTTTATATGTGGTTATCTAATTTTTCCACAATCCTTTGTGGAAAATACTATTCTCTATCCACTAAAATGCTTACGCTTCATTGTCAATTTAATTAACCATATAAGTGTGAGTTTATTTTTAGACTTTCTATTCAGTATCACTGATCAATTTATCTCTTTACATCAAGGATTCCATGTCTTAATCTCTAAAGCTTTATAATAAGCTTTGCAATTAGATAGTGTATAGTCTTCATGTTTATTTCAGAGATGCTTTTTTATATTTTAGATCTTTTGAATTTATACAAATTTTAGAACCAATTGTCAATTTGCACCAAAAAAAAAAAAAGCCTACTAGAATTTTGATTGTCATTGCATTGAAGTTACAGATCAATTAGGATAAAATTGACATAATAATATTCAATTTTTCAATCACACAGCTATTATAGCTGTTGTAAAATGCTTTTCTGCTAATTCCAACATCTGGGTCATCTTGAGCCTGTACTGATAGCCTTTTCTCTGAAATCTTGGGTCATATTTTCCAATTTCTTTCTACACCTAGTAAGTCCACCTGGAATATATCCTAGATATTATAAATGTACATAGTTTAGGTTCAAAATTCTATTATGTTTCTCTGAAAAACAAATTTTTTTTTTTAAGAAAACTTTGTCCGGCCAGTGTGGCTCAGTGGTTGAGTGTTTACCCATGCATTAAGAGGTCACTGGTTCGATTCCCAGTCAGGACAAATGCCCAGGTTGTGGACCTAATCCCCAGTGGGGGACATGCAGGAGGAGGACAATCAATGTTCTCTCTCATCGATGTTTTTATCTCTCTTTCCCTTTCGTTCTCTCTAAAATCAATAAAAGAAAAATAAATAAATAATAAAAAGATTAAAAAAAAACAACAACTTTAAATTGGCTAGACTCGAAGTCCATATTTTGTCTTTCTTATAATAGGCTGCAGCAAAATTTCTCTATTTCATTGGTTCTTAGCTGGGCTTCTTGAAGTCTTCCCCACACAAACATAAATTAGGAGTCAGTATGTGATTTAGGCAGACATTTTTTAAGGAAATCTGGGGCACTGATGTATGGCTTTTTTTTTTTTATCCTCACCTGAGGACATTTTTCCATTTTTTGTTCAGATAGAGTGGGAGGTAGAGAGAGGAAGTGAGAGAGATGGAGAAACATCGACGTGAAAGGGGCACATCGAGTGGTTGCCACCCACAGGACCAACCAGGGTCAGGGACAAACTGCAACCGAGGTACACGCCCTTATTGGAAACCAAACCCAGGTCTCTCGTGACGCAGGTTGATGCTCTAATCACTGAGCAAAACCCGCCAGGGCTGTATGGCTTTGTTTCTGTGATTGTTTTTCTCTTCTTTTTCAGCTACTGTTGTACCCCAATCTGTCTTCTCGTGTTCTTCAAACCAGTAAGACTGGGCTAATACTCTGGGGAAAAAAAAAAAAAAAATTGGAATAAGTTAGGATATCAGATACTGCTCATAGCTCTTACATTAAGCCAAGTATAAACTGCCATTCATTGTGTTCTTATTGTTTTATAGTGCTTTTACGTACTTTGTATTTATATTTTGTCTAGAGATTATAATTGCTGTCTGAATGAAAGCTGGTATAAGAGATTTTATTTCTATATTAGTAAACTCAGCACTTTTTTGGAAACAAATAATAAAGTGAACTGAATTGACAAAATCTGTAATATCAGAGCTTCTTTGAATAACTAAACAAATACCTCTTGGGCAAGAGGCATGGCTATTTGATTAACTACAGTATGATTTGCCAATGTATTGTTTAGTATATTTGCATGAATATTTTAAAGTGGTATTTTTCTCTAGCATTGTTTTAATGTTCTCTCCTTCATTGGTTCTTTTTTCACAGTTATGTTCAATTCATTATATGTAATTTTCCAATTTTTTCCCTCTATTTTGAAGCTCTCATATAAGATCTAAATGTTCCTTGAATATAGTAAAAGTAAAACTCTGTAACTATGTAAGCTCCGTGCCTATTTGTGTGCACATTTAATAATTGTTTTATTGCTCTGTGACTGTTTACTTTTCAAGTTGTCTATTTCTTCTATTATTTTTAACCAGTTAAGTTTACCTACAGAATTGTGTTTTTCTAGTTAAAATTTTAAATTAATTTTATAGACCTGTTTCAAGTATTTTTTATAAATGTTAAATGATAGTGATATCATTCTTCCTAGATATTGTTAATTTCTGCCTTCTATCATTTATAAAAGTAATTGCTAAGGATTTTGTTTGACTTTTTAAAGAAACATTGTTTTATTATATAACTATGGTTTTATATTTTCCAGTTATTTTTCATTTATTATTTTTATATCTCTATTTTCTTTTTGTTTGTTTAGCTATTTTTCTACCCTCTTAATATGAAAGTGTATTCAGTTTTTTTAATGTTTCTTTATATGCTTTTGGCCTCTGTTATTTAGTGCATATATTTATAAATTTTATATTTTCTTGATTTGACACATTAATCAATGTATAATAGCCTCCATTGTCCCTTGGAACAGTTTTTGTGTTAAACTCTATTTGGTCTTATAACAGTTTAGCCATTCCAGCTCTCTTTTGTTTACTATTTGCTTGGAATATCTTTTTTCATTATGTGTGTGTGTGTGTGTGTGTGTGTGTGTGTGTGAGATATTTTCTTTACCATGGATATTATTATATTTCACATGCTAAATTTAAAATAATTTACTTTCAATCTGCAGATATCTTTGTATCAAAGTTAGTCTCTTGTAGACATCATATAGTTAGATTGTGTGTATGTGTTTTTGTGTTTAATCAGTTCTGCCAATTCTTGCCTTTTCATTGAAGAGATTTATCCTTTTACATTTAGAGTAAGCGCTAATAAGGAATGGCTTACTTTGACCATTATGCTTTTTGTTTTCTGTAGGTCTTATGTATTGATCTTAATTCTCCTTTATTCTCTTCATTACTGCCTTCTTTGTATTTAGTTGCATTTTTTTAAATGAATGATTCTGTTTCTCTTCTCATTGGTTTTATAAGTATAGTGTGTGTGTATGATATTTTTTGTGTGATTATCATGGATATCATTATATTTCACATGCTAAATTTAAAACAATCTAATTTGAACTGATACCTATTTAATTTCAGAAGTATAACAATGACTGCTCCTATACATATCCATCTTCCCTCCATTATATTGTTGTTATCATCACAAATTGCTTCTTTATATACTATATATTCAATAACATTGACTTATAATGTTATGCATTTTTCTTTTGTAGACTATAGGAAATAAAAAGTGAAGTTGCATCAAAATACACTAATATTATTGTACCAAATGTAAAATAATACTTTTTTTATTTGTATAACATATGTTTATAAGTAACATATATCACAATAAGAAAATATAGGCAGAAAAATCTCAGACATCATACGTAGCAGAATTTTCACTAATACATTGCCTAGGTCAAGAGAAACAAAGGAAAAAATTAATAAATGGGACTTCATCAAACTAAAAACTTCTGCACGGCATCAAAATTAAAAGGGAACCCACTTTATGGGAGAACATATTTACCAATGATACATCAGATAAGGGGTTAATATCCAAAATATATAGAGTACTCATACATCTCAACAAGAGAAAAACCAACAATCCAATTAAAAAATGGGCAGAGGACCTGAATAGACCCTTCTCCAAATGTGAAATAATACTTTTATATTCACTCATATATTTACCTTTCCCAGAGAACCTTATTTCCTTATATGGCTATGAGTTACTGTCTATTATCCTTTCATTTCAACCTAAAAGGCTCCCATTAGCTTTTTTTCTAGGGCAGGTCTAGAGATAATGAACCCCTTCAGTTTTTGTTCACCTGGGACTATCTTAATTACTTAATGAAAATAAATTAAGGTAATTAGTTAAATAGAAGTTATTTTTTAAAAAAGTGAATTTCTAATGATAAAAAATGCAGTATCTGAAATTTAAAAAAAAATTATTGGAAACATTAGCACATATTAGGAGAAAAATCCGTGGAATTTAAGACAATGATAATTAACAAAAATAATACAGAACAAAGAAAATGAGAAAAGAAAACAAGCCTTTGTGAATTGTGAAAATATTAAATGTCTCTCATATTAGGAGATCAAAAAGAAGAGGGTGTAAAAAGGGAAAGAATAAAATATTTGAAGAAATAATTTTCAAGTATTTTCCAAATTTGATGAAAACTATTGACTCACAGATCCAAGAAACTCAATGAACCCTAATCATCTGTAAATTATAGTAACTTGCACGGATTTTAAAATTATGTATTCCATAATCCCATACCCAGAGATCCTTGTTCATAAAAATTGAAATGGTGTAAGAGAATATATATATATTTAATAGCTCCCCAGGTGATTTTTGATAAGGATCTATCATTGTCTGAGTACCAGTGTCATAAACCAAACTTTAAAAGTGACCCTTTAATTCTTAATAATTTAATACAGCATAACAGAAAGCAGATCATTTTAAAATCAGGAAACTATAACTCATATTTCTGGAAGCAGTGCCTTGAGAATTTTCTAGGCTTCTTAAAACCCACTTTTTATTTTAAAAATCAGGAGAATAATATAGTATATACCACTTAGAGTTATGATCATTAGAACAGTGTAAGTATGCCATGTTTCTGACATATAGAATGCTGTTAATGGTGAAATACCAGTTTTTCATTCAAACACACCACTTATAAACCATTATAAAAAGATTTATGAGCCTAGTATGCATCACCACCCTCCAAAACAAGGTAAATACAGGATAATCCTACACATATGAGATACTTCAAAACTCTAGTTAATGATCACTCAGGAGATAATTTTTACAAACAGAGCATATAGACAGTATATAATACAGAGGAAAGAGAAGAAATGAACTACAACTTCACCCTCTGTGGAGGGTACTGACACTGTATAAAGTGTGAGACTATGCTTTGAAATAGCATAAATGTTATATAATTTATATTATAAATGGAAAATATTACTTTTATATTTCAAACAATAATAATTAAAACATAATATACAAAATCTTCTAGACTCTAGGGCTGCTGAGAAGACATCAGCTTGTCAAAAGAAAAGCAGATTGGGATATTGTGATGGAAAGGATGCATCTGAACTTTTAGGTCAAGGATAAGATTTTTTTATTTATGAAAAGAAATTATTATCTTAAAAGTTTGAAAAACACTAGTGATTTTATACCATATGATTTGGAAACAGTCACCAATTATATGCTTTTGAGAGAAAAGTTTGATTTTCATTGAGCCTCACAACACCCTTATTAAAATTTGAGGATTAGAGATTATTTCATAATATTGTTTAGCTATTAATAATAATTATATGTTCAATATAGTTCACAATTAAACATATAAAAGCAAAATATATTTAAATATATAATACATATAAGAGGAATATATATGTATATATAAAATTTGCATATCTTCTTGATACATTTGTTTACTTTAGCAGTTAATAAAACATGTGCCAAGCTAGTTTTGAGAACAAAGTTGTTTTTTTCCTTTCTTTTCTTTGTTGTTGTACTTAAATGAATAGATAAATAGATAAACATACCATCAACATTATCTTACACAAGGTAATTATTTATATGTGTATACTCACATCTTACCTTTTCAGGTACTACCTCACTCATTTTATTACTTACTTGGATTCTGCATTTGATAGCTAAAACGAAAGCACAACTAATAAAAATCTAACTGCTCTCCTTCCAACTGTGTGTGTAGTGGACACAAAGAAATCCCAAAAATAATCAGAAAGAAGTATTCATAGGTATATAGAGATGAGCTTTGCGTAAGGAAATTTATTGAGAAGGAAAGGGAGTCCTTTAAAACTTTATAACTTTACAAGCACAAAAGAAATAAAACTTTCCTTTCCTTGAACACATGTTAATGTTTCCTTCACACAGGAGGACAATTTTTTTTTTAGTGACAATTTTCCAAAAATGAATATACATATTTTCGATGATGAAAATACTAATTAATATGTGTTTTCAATAAAGAAAAAGCAGAATGCTGGAAATTTATAAGGATCAGTGAAAAATAAAGATAGGCTCTTCTGTTTGTAGTAATACAGAGAAAAAACTATAATAATATAGAAAAGCATAATAACATAAAAATACCACAGGGCATTTTTGCTTTGTTTTGTTTTCTTTTGCATTTTTTAATATATTTTTTATTGTCACATCAAATTCATTATTGTACTAAGATCTATAGTCACTGATTTATAAAAAAAATCCTTTATATATATATACATATATGTATGTATATATATACATACATATATATATGTGTGTGTATATATATATAAAGTGAGGTATATATACGATCAGAAAATACCTTGCTTCTAGAAATAAAAGCATGGTGTGAAGGTACTCATATCTTTATATTGTTAAAATAGTCACGCTTAGTGATGATTTGAAGACTCAGGGAGATGCCATTAGGTTAATGGAATTGTATACAGAGAGCTAAACCTCTTAATATAGCAAAATTGGATATTAAATCCTTAAAATTTACTTTCTTCTCTACCCTATCTGTATGAAAAAACAATACACTGAAAAGTTTTTTTGTTGTTGCAATTTTTATTAATTTATTTTTGTTATAGATATTTCTCCTTTTTCCCCCTAGACACCCTCCTCTCCATCCGCCCTCTGCCCCAACATTGTTGTCTATGTCCATTGGTCAGGCATGCATGCATATAAGTTCTTTGGTTTATCTAATCCACCCTCCACCAGCACCCTCTTCTGAGGTTTGTCAGTCTGAACCATACTCCTTTCTATGTCTCTTGGTCTATTTTGTTCATCAGCTTATTCTGTTCATTGTATTTCACAAATAAGTGAGATCATGTGGTATTTGTCTTTCTCTGATTGGCTTATTTCATTTAGCATAATGTTCTCCAGGTCCCTCCATGTCGTCTCAAAGAATAAGAGATCTCTCTTACTTAGAGCTGCATAGTATTCTATTGTGTATATATACAACAGCTTTTTTATCTCCTCCTCTATTGTTGTACACTTGGGCCGTTTCCAGATCTTAGCTATTGTAAATAACACTGCAATGAACATAGGGGTACATATATTCTTTCTGATTGGTATTTCAAGCTTCTTAGGGTATATTCCTAGAAGTGAGATAACTGGGTCAAATGGCAGATCAATTTTTAATTTTTGAGGTTAACACATAGTGTTTTCTATAGTGGCTGCACCAGTCTGCATTCCCACCTGCAGTGAACTAGAGTCCCCTTTTCTCTACACCCTCACCAGCACTTGTTGCTGGATGATTTGTTAATGGCAGGTATGAGGTGATAATTTATAATTCTTTTAATTTGCATCTCTCTGATGATTAGTGACATTGAACATTTTTTCATGTCTCTTGGCCATCTGTATGTCCTTTTGGAAGGGGGTTCTATTTAAGCCCTCTGCTCATTTTTTAATTGAGTTCTTTGACTTCCTTTGGTTGCGTTGTATGAGTACTGTATATATTTTGGAAATTAACCCCTTATCTGATGTATCATTGGCAATTATGCTCTCCCATATAGTGGGTTCCTGTTCCATTTTGATGGTTGTTTCTTTTGCTGTGCAGAAGCTTTTTAGTTTGATGTAGTCCCAAGTATTAGTTTTTCCTTTGTTTCTCTTGCATTAGGCATTGTATCATTGACAATTCTGCTATGTGTGATGTCTGAAATTTTGTTGCCTACATTTTCTTCTAGGATTTTTATGGATTCAGAAGTAACATTTAAGTCTTTGATCCATTTTGAGTTTCTTCTTGTATATGGTGTAAGTTAGTTGTCTAGCTTTATTTTTTTGCATGTGGATGTTCAATTTTTCTAACACCATTTATTAAAGAGGCTATCTTTACAACATTGTATGCTCTTGCCACCTTTGTCAAATATTAGTTGAGCATAATGTCTTGGGTCAATTTCTAGGTTCCCTGTTCTGTTCCATTGATCTATATGCCTGTTATTGTATCAGTTCCAGGCTGCTTTAATTACAATGACTTTGTAGTATAACCTGATATCCTGTATTGTAATCCCTCCCATTTTTTTTTTTGTTGTTGTTGTTGTTGTTGTTGTTTTTTCCCAAGATTGCTATGGCTATTCATTCTTTTTTGATTTCATATAAACTTTTGAAGTATTTGTTCCAGTTCTCTGACATATGTCATTGGTAATTTAATAAGGATTGCATTGAATCTATAGATTCCTTTGGATACTATGGACATTTTAATGATGTTAATTCTTCCAATTCATGAACAAGGTATGTGCTTCCACTTTCTTATATCTTCCTCTATTTCTTTTTTCAATGTCCTGTCATTTTCTGCAAATAGGTATTTTACTTCTTTGGCTAAGTTTCTTCCTAGGTATCTTAATTTTTTTGCCTTGATGGTAAATGGGATTGTTTTTTTTTTTTTTTTTAGTTTCTCTTTCTGTGAGTTTATTATTGGTGTATAAAAATGCCATGAATTTCTTGATATTAATTTTGTATCCTGCTACTTTGCCAAATCTAGTAGATTTTTGATTGAGTCTTTAGGATTTTCTATGTCCAATATCATGTCATCTGCAAATAATGTCAGTTTCACTTCCTCCTTTCACATTTAAATCCCTTTTATTTTTTCTTCATGTCTAATTGCTGTTGGTAAGACTTCCAGTACTACGTTAAATAAGAGTGGTGAAAGTGGGCATCCCTGTCTTACTCCTGTTCTTAAGGAAAATACTTTTAGTTTTTGCCCATCAAGTATGATGTTGGCTGTAGATTTTTCATATATGGCCTTTATTATGTCAAGATATGGTCCCTCTATTCCCACATTGCTGAGTATTTTTATCAGAAATGAGTCCTGGATTTTGTTGAATGCTTTTTTAGCGTCTATTAATATGATCATATGTTTTTTATCTTTCATTTTGTTTATGTGGTGTATCACACTTATTGACTTGCAAATATTATACCAGCTTTGCATCTCTGGAATGAATCCCACTTGGTCATGGTGAATAATTTTTTTTTAATGAATTGCTGGGTATGATTTGCTAATATTTTATTAAGAATTTGTACATCTATGTTCATCAGGGATATTGGCCTGAAGTTTTTTTCTTTGTAGTGTCTTTTTCTGGTTTTGGAATTAGAATTATGCTGGCCTCATAAAATGAGTTTAGAAGTCTTCCTTCTTCTTGAATTGTTTGGAATAGTTTGAGGAGAATAGGTGTTAGTTCTTCTTGGAATGTTCGGTAAAACTCCTCCATGAACGCATCCGGGCCTGGGCTTTTGTTTGCTGGGAGATTGTTAATTACATCTTACATTTCCTTAGTTGTTATTGGTCTATTCAAGTTTTATATCTCTTCCCACTTCAGTTTCTGGAAGCTATGTGTTTCTAGAAATTTTTCCATTTCACCTGGATTGTCCAGTTTGTTGACGTATAATAGTTCATATTTGTTAACAATCCTTTGTATTTCTGTGGTGTCAGTTATTATTTCTCTTTCATTTCTGATTTTGGTTATTTGGGTCCTCTCTCTTTGTTTCTTGGTGAGTCTAACTAAGGGTCCATCAATCATGTTTATGTTTTCAAAGAACCAGCTCTTTGTTTCATTGATCTTTTGAATTGATTTTTTAGTCTCTATGTCATTTATTTCTGCTCTGATCTTTATTATTTCTTTCCTTCTACTTGCTCTGGGGTTTTCTTTTTATTTGCTTTCTATTTCTTTAAATTGTAAGATTAGATAGTAAATTATTTTTTTCTTGTTTTTTGAAGAACATCTGTAGTCCTATGAACTTCCCTCTCAAGACTGCTTTCTCTGCATCCTATAGATTTTGTGTTGTTGTGTGTTCATTTTTATTGGTTTCCAAGAAGGCTTTAATTTCTTTTTTGATTTGCTTGGTAACCCATTCATTGTTTAAGAACATGCTATTTAGCCTGCATATCTTTGCATGTTTTTGCTGTAATTGATTTCTAGTTTCTCACTATTGTGATCTGCGAAAACGTGTTACTGTATATGATTTCAATCTTCTTGAACTTGTAGAGACTTAGTTTGTGTCCTAACATGTGGTCTATCTTTGAGAATGTCCCATGTGCACTCAAGAAGAATATGAATTTGCAGTTTTGGGGTAGCTATCTATTTAACCCATTTGTTCTAGTGTATCATTTAGAGTCTCTGTTTCCTGGTAAATTTTTTGTCTAGAGGTTCTATCCAGTAATGTCAGCAGGGTGTTGAAGTCCCCTGCCAGGATTGTATTGCTATGAATTTATTTCTCCTTTGAAGTCTTCCAGAAGATCTTTAATATATTTTGGTGTTCCTATATTGGGTGCATATATGTTTATCAAGGTTATATCTTCCTGTTGGTTAGATACTTTCAATATTATGCAGTGGCCTTCTTTGTCTCTAGTTATCACCTTCTTTTTGAATAGTATTTTATCAGGAATGAGTATTGCTACTTCAGCTTACTCCAGCATTTTTTTTTTTCCTTTCTGTTTGCTTGAAAGATTTTATTACATCCCTTTACTTTCAACCGAGGTATAGTCTTTTGTTGTGAGGCTCTTGTACACAACATATATATGAGTCATGCTTTCTTACCCAATCAGCTACTCTGTGTCTTTTGATCAGAGCATTCAATCTATTTACATTTAAGGTTATTATTGATATATGCTTATTTATTGCCATTTTTGTTATTTTGGTCATATTTTTCTTCCTCTTTCTTCTACTAATTACGGCAGTGCTTTTAACATTTCTTGCAGTGGTGTTTTGGTGCTAATATATTACCTCAGCCTTTTTTTTTTTTTTTTTTTGTCTGAGAAGCTCTTTATTTGACCTTCTATTTTGAATGATAGCCTTGCTTGATAGAATAGTCTTGGATTCAGATCCTTGGTTTTCATGACTTTGATTACTTCATGCCATTCCCTTCTGGCCTGTAGTGTTTCTGTTGAGAAGTCAGCTGATTGTCTATGGAGGTTCCTTTGTAGGTAGCCTGTTGCTTTTCTCTTGCTGCCTTTAGGAATCTCTCTTTGTCTTTAATTTTTGGCATTTTAATTGTTATGTGTCTTGGTGTGTGCCTGTTTGAGTTCTTCTTACTTGGGACTCTCTTGCTTCTTGAACTTGAATGCCTTTTTCCTTCACCAAGTTAGGAAAGTTTTCTGTCACTATTTCTTCAAATGTATTCTCTAAGCCTTGCTCATTTTCTTTTTCTGGAATTCCTTTGATGCAGATGTTGTTACATTTCATATTGTACCCCCATTCTCTTAAGCTGTCTTCCTGTGTTTGAATTGTATGTTTGTTTGTTTGTTTGTTTTCAGATTGGGTGATTTTTTTTACCCTGTCTTCTAATTTGCTAATTCATTCCTCAGCTTCCTCTACTCTGCTGGTTATTCCTTCCAATGTGTTCTTTATTTCTGCTATGTCATTCTTTATTTCCAATCAGTTTTTTTTTTTTAATGTTTCTATATCTTTACTCATGCTTTTGAACTTCCTCATTAGTATAGCTCTGAATTCTAGCTCTGATAATTTGCTTAACTGCATTTTATTTATCTCTTCTTTAGTAGAGTTCTCTTGTCTTTTCATTTGGGATGTTTTTCTTTGTTTCTCCATTTTGGCTGTCTCAGTGGGTTTTAGAGCCTGCCAAAACTTCCCTATTGGTGTTGGTGTTCCACTGATTGTGGCTCCCTCTACTGGGTTTGGATGACTATGGAAGGACCCATGTTAAACACCACTGCTAAGTCTCACTTTCCTTGGTAGATATGCAGGCCCAGGAAAGGTTCAGTTATCCTTTAGCTTTTTGCCTGGAGTCTTTTAGTTTAAATTACTTGATGAGCCTTGAGTTGTAGCCCTCAGCTGAATGAAAAAATCCCTCAGGTGTTCCCGGTAAGAGGATTTGGGGGGGGGGCAGTTGCTTGCTGGCTGTTAATGAGTCTCAATTTGCATTTGTCTGGCCTGGCCAGGTTGTGTTAAATTCCTGAAGGAGGGGCTGTTGCTTCTCCCCCAGGGCTCTAGGAAGGGGTCCTTTGTGTAATATAGCTACTGTCCTGTGAGGGAGTGATTTAGCAAAAAACTCCCATTGCCCCCCCAGCTCTCCAAGCTTCCGAGAATTTCAATACAGTTCCAGTTCTGTGTGCCCTCCCTGTGCCGGAGCCCAAGGTGAGTGGCTGTAGCTAATTTAGTGCACTGTCCCAGCCCTCTGCACTCTGGAGCAGCTTGGGATGTTACCCCAAGGGAGCTGCTCACAGCTAAAACAGCTGCTCTCCATGGGCTCCCAGCCTGCCACCTCACACCTCCACAGTTCCTACTAGGCTCAATTCATTGACTTATTTCCTGTCCCTGGTTATATGGGTTCTCTCCAGATGCTGTTCTATTGCTTTTTTTCCAACAATTTGGCTTTATTTTAGTTGTAATTCTAGTTTGCTCCTGGGAGATGGTCTCTGTAGCTTCCACCCACTCTGCCACAATTTTGGGCTCTCTACAGTGAAGAGTTTGAGTGCATTTTACTTTATAGTGTAAATTAAATTTCATGAGAGTTATTTTATGTGTGTTTAGTTAATCCTTATTTGTCTATAAAACATAATTTTTAACCTAACATTAGGTATAGGTTTTACATATTTTTTTACTATATATTTATTATTGACAATATTACAGATGTCCTCATCCTACCCCCTTTGCTACCTTCACCCAAGCTCCCATAGTCCCATCCCTCTGGCTATTACCACACTGTTCTCTGTTCCTGCGTGTCATGCATATATATTTTTCTTCACCTTCTTTCATCCTGTCCCCTACTCCTTTTTCCTCTCTGACAGCTGTCAATCTGTTCTATGTATTCATGTCTCTGTTTATACTTTCTTTATCAGTGTATTTTGTTTATTATATTCCACATGTAAGTGAGATCATGTGGTACTTATCTTTCTCTAACAGGCTTATTTCACTTAGCATAATAATCTCCAAGTCCGTCCTTGCTGTCTCATAAGGTAAGATTTTCTTCTTTATTATGGCTGAGTAGTATTCCATTGTGTACATGTACCACAGCTTTTTTATCCACTCATCTACTAATGGGCACTTGGGCTGTTTCCAGATCTTGGTTATTGTAAATAATGTTGCAATGAACAGAGGGATGCATATATTCTTTCTGATTGGAGTTTTGGGTTTCTTTGGATATATTTCTTGAATTGCAATCGCTGGATCATAAGGCAGTTCCATTATTTATTTTTGAATTAACCTCCATTTTTTGTTTGTTGATTTATTGATGATAACCATTCTGGCAGGTGTGATGTGATATCTCATTGTGGTTTTAATTTGTACCTCTCTGATGATTAGTGGTATTGAGCATTTGTTCATATTTCTCTTGGTTGTCTGTATGTCCCTTTTGGAGAAGGGTCTTTTAAAGTCCTTTGCCCATTTTAATTGGATTGTTTGCCTGATGTTGAATTGTTTAAGTTCTTTATATAGTTTGGAAATTAACCCTTATTGGATATGTCATTGGCAAGTATGTTCTCCTATACAGTGGCTTTTCTTTTCATTTAGTTGATGGCTTCTTTTGCTGTGCACAAGCTTTTTAGTTTGATGTAGTCTCATTTGTTTATTTTTTTTTATTTGTTTCCTTGTTCTAGGAAATATATTGGCAAAATTATTGTTGTGAGATATGTCTGCAATTTTACTTCTAGAGTTTTTATGGTTTTGTGACTTATATTTAAGTATTTTATCCATTTTGGTGTAAGTTGGTGGTCCAGTTTCTTTTTACATGTATCTGTCCAATTTTCCCAACACCATTTATTGAAGAGAATGTCTTTACTCCATTCTATAATCTTGCCTCTTAATTGACCATAAAGGTGTGGGTTTATTTGTGGGCTTTCTGTTCTATTCCACTGATCTAAAAATAGTTCTTACAAATTTCAAGACATTGATCTGGAGCTTGGGTTTTAAATTATTTCATGTTTCAAGCCAACTTTTTTCTTATGTAAAATAATTTTATTTCTAGAATAGTGT
Source organism: Molossus molossus (assembly GCF_014108415.1). Lineage (NCBI taxonomy): Eukaryota > Metazoa > Chordata > Mammalia > Chiroptera > Molossidae > Molossus > Molossus molossus. The sequence continues at coordinate 59,531,555 of NW_023425345.1, read as the reverse complement.
GAAAAATTTTCTTGTTTTCATAATCAGAACAAAAGAACAAAGAGAAAAAATACTTGATTTTAGTTATAACCTGTGACAATCAATTTTTTTTTCTTAAAATGATTTAAGCTCTATTTTCTATTTCATGTTACCTATTTAAGTTAAACACGTATACAATGTTCACATATTTCATGGTTCCGGTGTCCATTGAATATTTGCTATATGCACTTACTCTCAAATGAAAACAATTACTTCATTGTGTGCATCTATGACACATTTAAAAAAAATAGCTATGATTTCAAATAATTGAAATCCAAAGTCTAACCTATTGAGTGCCATGAAATTTACCACATTTATAAATACTGTGTCATAATAGAGAAAAGTAGCTTCAGAGCTTAAAATATTGCTCAGTAGTGCCAATTGTGAGCCCCTGCTTTATTAATTACCTATCCTACAGAACTGGTTTTGAATTTTTAAAAAATTGTGATTCTAACAATGAATGGTTAGTATGTTTCAAGTACTGTACTTAGCACTGTATCTGTATTATCACACTTAACATTAAAACAACTCTCTAATATGGGAGATATTGCCTCTGACTTATAAAGGGAGGTAGTTATTCCCCTGTTAACAGTGTCATAACTAGTAAGTCACTGAGCTAGTTTCCAAACCAAACCACTGGATTCTAAAGAGCATGGTCTTAAAAAGCCTGTTCAGTGCAAAGAGCCTTAGAACAGTCACCAGAGAGATAATTGCTTAAGATGACTGCAGTCTACATGGTTTTAAATAGCCCACCATTGAGAAACTCTTTGTCCCCTTTAAATATGACACATAGGATATAAAACTATAAACCTCACTTTGCTTTCTAAACGATTGCCCAGCAAGTGGAAAGTCTTTATAGGAAATCATGAGGAGGAAGTGATCTAGCGCAAAATCCCTCATCAGCTGCACGCAGAAGGCAAACTCTTTAGAACAAAAGCATTTTGCTGTAAACAGTTCCATTATTAGCTGCTATCTTTTCCCAGCAGGTAAAATGTTACACAGCAATACATTTTTATTCACCATATACTTCCGAAGAAACATTAATAACATTGTTCAAAAGTCAAAAGGCCAATTATTTTCTACTCGTTGACTGTTGAATAGCAACCAGACAGAAATAGGCGGCATGATGCTCATTATGTCTGAGAACAAAATAGAAGTCAATTTAAATCTTGATTGTAAAGGTTGAATTCCAGAATTTTAGACTTAGATAGAGCCAAAAAGATCAAATTGCCCATCTTGCTTAACTGGCAGGTGAAGAAATACAAGCTCAGAAAAGTAAGTGGTATAGGATCACAGCCAATTATTGACAGTGCTGGGAACAGAACACAGGTGTCTTGAATGCTTTTCTGAGGCAGACTTGAGGCACTAGTGTAAGCATTTAATTAAAATTGAATTATTATTTGCTGCTTTTCTTAATTTCAGCCAGAATTACATTCCCTGTAGCTACTACCAAAATCTTAACTAATCCTAAATTTCATTCTTTTTCACTTTATAAATCAATTATTTATACTTGGAATAATGTATTTTATTTATTCATTTATTATTATTATTTTTTGTCTGTTTTTAAAAATGTAAATGCAAGGTCCTTAAAGGCAGGAGATTTATTTAACTTGTTTACCACTATTTCTAGAAAGGTGGCAAACCATCATGGTTTGAGACTGAATTTCCTTGGATGTGAGGTTCTTAGCGCATAACACTGAGAATGTCCGGGGAACACTGGGATGAGTTGGGCATCTGATCAGGGCATGTGCATGTAGTTTTACAAGTTAAATTTTTCACTTTTTCAAGGAGTACCATTAAATCAGAATTCTCATCAATTTCATTATTACATATTCAAAAGATGGTAGTAATGTGGCATTATTTACAAATAACTGCTGTTTGAACTGGATAATGCTAGTTCTGTCCTCATTTTAATGGACAGGGTATATGTTATACTGGAGGCACTCAATTAGCATCTGTTGCCAGACAGACCTGTTAAAACTATAGCAAAAAATGAATAATATTTATTTATGATTTCTGATGAGAAGTAATCTATCTATGCATAATTTCTCATTTGGGATATATAATTTCTTGTTGGAGATGTCTTATGCATTTTAAGATGACACATACATATACATATATGCATGTATATAACTTACATACTATGCATATATATATTTATATTCATATGTATATATAATGAAACTAGAAATGTATGGCCATATATGTGCTATAGTATATGTTTAGATGTTTTAAAATGCTATATTTTTATTTTATTCGGGATTGTCAAATAAAAACAGAAAAAGTATATAGAAAAGGAAACAATAAAAATATTCTTGATTTCAGTAAATAGACAGTGAGTCCCTTCACTATAAAAATAGGATCCTTTAAATATATCTCTTAGATTACTCTCAACAGAGTGACTGACCATCACTATAATGAGTGAGGCTTGGCAGAACTACTTTCAACTCTATTCCCCACTGTGACAAACAATAAACCCCATACTTTGTACCTGCTTGCATTGTTGAGATGAAATTTGTCATGTCACTTCCTACACAGCCCCTGATTGTGTTTGTGGTGTGGGACGGTTCTACAAAGTCTTCAGAGAATTGCAGTTATCAGCTATTCACTGCTATCACAAACCACAAAATTACTATTTTTTTTTCACAATCATCCACTTCTAATAGTTCTTCCCAGACCCCTCAATGACTAGTTAGGTGTTTGGTAATTTTCTTTAGACCCCAACATCCACTTAGTCCACAGCCAGACTTCTTTTTTCATTGTTATGAGGAATGTCTTTACAAAAGCCTCTTTAATGTGTTTTCTGTAGGGGCTATTTTGTGGCTTTGTTGCTCTTCCTCTTGATCTGATCGAAATTACCCCAACAAATGCATTTTGCTTCAGTTTCTCCTGGCTTACATTTTACCTCCTGGTCTGTACACTCAATCAATTTAGATACTACGATATTCTAAACCCACATCAACTGCGAACACTAAAATACCTTTGCTTTGCCTTTCAGAAAATTCTGAAACTGTATAATGCTTTATGCTTCTGTGCCTATTTTATGTATAACTTAGAAGTTGTCATAAGCCTCTGTTTTTAAAGGGGAGCAAATATTTTCTACAAGGACTAACAGGTCTTCCTACACAAATGAAAAAAAATGGTGAAATTACTTTTATTTTACTTTCTTGTTTGCTACTTGCTTCTGGCACTTACTACCAGATCAATCATATATTATATTAACATACGCTGCTTGTAGCCAAACAACCTTCAAGAAACCCTCTATAGAGAAAGTTAAAATAATGTAAAATGTAACATTATCTCTCAATTTTTTTTCATACATAGTGCTAAGCATTTACTCACAAAGCACTACTTATAAAAGGACCAAGAAACAAGAGAAAGTAAATAGACAATAGAAAAACATCCTGTCAGAAATTAGGTATTGCAGTTAACAAACACAAATTTCAAATAAATGTGACTAATACTTTCAAGAAAATAAAAAAATAAACTGAAGAATTCTAGTAGAGAAATTAAACCAGTGAAATGGAATCAAGTACAAATTCTAGCATTAAAATATCAATTAGTAGAAATTAGGAATGCAAGAAATGAACAATTTAGGCCCAGAGGATTCAAGAGAGTCTGAGGATTCCAGGTTCTCAAGTGAGCCAGTCTGTCTCCATCCCAAGTCTAACAGCCCCCCTTCCTCCCTGTGAAGGCTCTGAATTTGGCCTAACAGAGACTTAGAAGTCAGCATTATTTGAATTTATTTCACTTATAAAATTAAGTTTCTTGCTTGACATTTAGCTGTTTTTGACCACATGCTAAAGACCATGAGGGTCTTTAAATGTTGCCTACAAAGCTCCCTAAATTTCTTCACTTTCCTTTAATGTGTTGATTAATAGACCTAATCCTGTAATTTTCCCTCTTCAAAGAGTCAGCCATTCTAGTTCTACTGTCCCTATAATTAGGATTTTCTCCAAACTTTTCAATTGCCTAAGACATGCATCAACTAGTGAATTTCATTCTACCTGTATCTCATCCCACTGACCACCAATGAAAATATGAGCAGTCACATCATGTACTCATGCCTATGATTGTAAGCACTTCATCCAGTACCAGTGTAGATGCCCTTGTATTTACCTAGCTGGTAAATTACGCAACCCCCACCCCCCTTCCCCCACAATTGCTTCTGTGTAATCTGCTTCTTAGAACCATTTCTCTCAGGTCCTTAGAGGCAGGGTCTGAGGAAGATATCATTTCTTCAGTTGTTTATTTGTAATATTCTCTTGGAAGAAGAAGAATGAGGGAAGTGGGGATCAGGCAGGGGCCAAACCAAAAAAAGCAATATAAGAATGTAGATAAAAACTAGTTTTATCCCAATCTCACTGGGATAATCTGCAAATCGCAATCAAGCTGGCCTGCCTTGAAGCAAAGCATATTTAGTACCAGTATACTAAACAATACATCAGTTGGCTGATGGTCAAAGATGGGGATGGGAAAGTGGACAGAAATTTCCTGAGTTGATGGTTCCAGTTGGCCAAAGGTAGGTCTGTGGATAAATGAGGAAGCTGTGACCCATGGAAGTCATGTACCAGAAAAGTGTGCTGAGTGGGTATATTAGGGTTCTCCAGAGAAACAGACCAATTGGAGGTGTGTGTGTATGTGAAAAAAAAAAAATACACACACACACACACACATATACACACATGGTGTGGGACAAATGTAGGTTTATAATGGCAGTACACAAAACACAGAATTCTTGTATTATTATTTATTAATTATTATACTATTTTCTATGTGAATAACTGTCACCTACTTTTTTTGCTCCACCATATATGAGTGTGTGTGTGTGTGTGTGTGTGTGGTGTGTATATATATCTAGAGAGAGAGAGAAACAGAGAGAGATTGAGACTGATTTATTATAAATGATGGAAAGTAAGAAGTCCCAAGATTGTCAGTCAGCAAACGGGGACTCAGGAGAGCCAGTAGTGTGGTCCAGAACCAAGGAATGGTGTCCATTCATGTCTGACAGCTGGCAGACTGGAGAAACAAGAGCTAATCTTTTCCGTTTGAATTCAAAGACAAGAAGACCATGTCCCAGCTCAAAGCAGTCATGCAGAAAGAGCTCTCTCTTACTCAGCTTTTTTGTTCTATTCAGGTCTTCAGTTCACTAGGGAGGGTAATCTGCTTTTCTCGATCTATTCATTCAAATGTTACTCTTGCATAGAAACACCCTCACAGACATATCCCAAATGATGTTTGACCAAATATTTGGGCTCCCTAAAGCAGTCAACTTGACATATTAAATCATAAAATTGATTATCACAGTGGGCAATACACAATCTAATACATTTGTAGAAAGGTCAATACATTCATAAATCTAGATATTCATGGAATAATTGGATTTGAATACAAGCAGAATTAAAATAACTGACAAAAATTATATAAAAAGCAGAGGGATAAATGTAAAAATTAATAAAGTCTTTTTATTTTCTGTTAAATGTTAAAGTAATTCATATTAGACTTGATAAGTCAAGGTTCTTTATTTAAATGTGATTTAATCTCTAATTAATAAACAAAAGATATAAACAAAAGATGGACATAAAGAAAAAACTGAAAAATCTCCAGTTATAATAATAAATGTAATATGCCTTCTCTGTAAGGTATATGACATAGAGCAAAATATTCATTTAAAAGGTAATATATTTGAAAAATAAAACTTTATGCTTTTTTAAACCTTATTTTTATTGTTGATCCACTTACAGATGTCCCCATTTCTGCCCCCTCACCTTTGCTCACCTCTACCCTGCCCCAACCCCCCCTGACAGCTGTCAGTCTGTTCCATGTATTCATGCCTCTGTTTCTATTTTGTTTGTCAGGTTATTTCATTCATTAGATTCCTCATATAAGTGAGACTATATAAGATTCCTCATATAAGTGAGACTATATATATGGTACAGTATTTGTCTTTCTCTAACTAGCTTATTTCACTTAGCATAATAATTTACCTATTGGATATTTGTATATCATTGCATCTGATAACAGTGAGTTCATATTATCTTCAAGTATATATAAAACATTTATAAAATTGGTCATGTGCTCAGCCATAAATCCTATCTCATTTTTTCTCAAAAAATTAAACTATATGAATGTATGTTCTCTGACCATAATAGAAATAAAAGTGATACCCATAATAAATATAAACAGAATATCCCCCCATATATGTGTAACTCATTCCTAAACAATCCATGAGTCAAGGAATAAATCACAATATATATTAGAAAAATTATTTTAAATACTATATATAAACATGGGCAGACCTAAAAGAGAAGTCAAGAGAAATCTATGCTTATATTGGAAAAGATTTAAAAAAAACAACAACACATTTTTTATGTAAGTTAAACTTGTATCAAAATAAATTTTGAATAGAAATTCAAATTAAATTAAAGAAAATAAAAAAATTAAAGTAATAAATATAGGAACAGAAATTACTAAAATATAAACTTAAAGTAAATGAATAAAATTCATTGAAAATTGAAAGAAAACTGATAAGAAAAAAAGTTAAAGCATAAATTACATATATCAGGAATGAAAAAGGGTATTTACAATATCTAAAAACTGGTCATAAATGAAATGTGTATCATCTAGAGAACAGAAAAATAAATTTGTTATAGTTATACAATGACAACTGCCATATGCCACAACATGGATGAATGTCATAAACATGATGTCCAGTACAAGAAGCAAAACACAAAAGATTGCATATTTTATAATACAATGAGTTAACAATATTAATCATTCATGTCAGAAGGATGGTCTTGTTTCTGTGCAAGAGAGGAACATAAAGATCAAAAGGAGATACATGGGAAGCCATAGGAGGTAGGTAATATTGGATTTTTTGGTTACATATTTGTGTTCATTTTTTAAAATTCACCAATCTGTATACTTTGTATTTTGCCAGTTGTTAAAAATATAAGTTGTGCAACCCCCTGTTATGCTTCACTTAAAATATAATTTAATAATAAATTAGTTTGACAGGTTAACAACCCTTCCATTTCATTCAGTCATTAGGTTCTGATTCTTAAAGTAGCACAAGAATCTGAAAAGTTTGCATGGTGTCCAAAAAATGGGGTAAAGCCTTGCCTTTTGTTTATGTTAGTGTCTCTCTTTACTTCTCCATCTGCTAAATGTTGCAACTCTGCATTTTATCCTGTGTTAACTGTTGGACGCAAATTAGAACATATTATAGAAGGGTGTCTTCTCTCCCATTCTTGCTTTTAGAGCCTCATCACTTAATATCCAATCCCAAGGGCAACCAAAGGGGAACATCTTTCTAGATTCCTGCCTGTAAATCACACATAGGTTGTATTTTATTTTCTGTCACTTTATGCCATTTTCTTCCCTCTCTTCTGAGTGAAGCAACACCCCCCTTGTAAATCATTACTGTCATGTTCTCTTCCTCCCATTTTTGTAGGGCTCTCCCAAACAAACAAAGTATAAATGAATGCAATTTCTTTTTTTTTTTTTACTCCTCACCCGAGAATACTTTTCCATTTATCTTCAGATAGAACAGGGCAGAAGGAGGGAGGGAGAGAGAAAGAGAAACATTGATGTGAGAGGGACACATCAACTGGCTGCCACCTGCATGACCCCAACTGGGGGGGACCAACCACAACCGAGGTATATGTCCTTAACCGGAATCAAACCCTGGACTCCTTCGTCTGTAGGCCGATGCTCTAACTGCTGAGCAAAACCAGCCAAAGCTGAATGCAATTTCTGAAGGCATTTTCTCATTTTAGTTCTTCAACCCATAGCTTATTAAAGTATTTTGAGCAAAGAAGAGGACATTGAGGACGAATTATACCTTGAAAAGCAAAAGGCAAAATATTTTTCTTTCAAATTCATTACAATTAATATGAAATAAATAAACAAGTACTTCTAAATTCCAACAAAATAAAAATGACTTGAGGTTGATTATTTGAAGTATGACACACTGAGACTCTTCAGTGGTTTCTGCACATATGACACTGTTCTGCAGGAACAGACCCGGTAAACTTGTCTTCCGTAAGTTTCACTGCCAACATCAGTCTAACTTAAATTGGGAAATCAGATCCTCTCCCTTGATTACATAATTATAATCAAGGAATTCTAATTTCCTTTGAGAAGTTGTCTTGACTGAGTTGTGTGGGGAGTTTGAGGGTGGCTATCACTATCCTGATACTTAAAAGGAAACATAGAGAATTCTATTCTGAAGAGGAAACAAAGAGAGAGAGAGAGAGAGAGAGAGAGAGAGAGAGAGAGAAAGTGGTATACAGAAAAGAGGGAGGAAAATAGGTAGAGAGAGCTTCTAATTCTAGTTATTTCCTGAACGCCAGCTATGATCTGAAATGTGATTTGTTCTATAGATTCATTGAAATACCTATTATAAATTCTACCATTTGCTTTAAATTAGCCCAAATTGTTTTTCTTTTACATGGAAACACAGTTTCAAATTATATAAATATTAACCAATAATATCATTTATTTTAGTTTTTTGTTCTGTTTTTTAATGCTGGGCATTGTTCATATAAAGCTTGTACCACAATGTAGTTATGGACAGACATATGGAGCTACTATTTAGATTCCCAAACACTAAAATCAATTACTTGTGTGAAATGAAATGATAAAACCCACACATGATGGATCACAGTAGCTATCAAAAGAAATAAACTTAATGGACTGGTGTCTCTAAAATTGCAAATATAAGTCAAAGGGAGCAGAACACATTGCAGTTGAACAAAGGTGAATCTGCTGGTTCCATGAAACAAGAAGTGAGCGTATGGTGGTGGTGAGGGGAGTAATGGGATCATCAAGGTGTTAGGTGGGTTTCTTAGAGGGTTTGTGCTTTTGTTTAGTGATTGGGACAGGTTTCAAGAAAGCGTAGTTTTGTTCTGGATTGGCTGTTGTATGAAAAAGGAGGTGATTATATGATTATCTTACTAATTTTATCTAGAAGTTGGGAAGGGACTATAATTGTAATTTCTAGAAAAGTGGTAGTTACTTGTGTTAGCTGGAGGAGAGGATGTTGGTCATTTGTTTTAGCCAATGTTTTGTTTTTGTCTTTGCATAAACATGATTATGGACTGCTCTTGTTTTGGTTTGGCCTCATCTTGGTCTCAGAGTAGCCTTGTGTAATATTAATTGATTTATTCCACAAGTAAACCATTACCTAATAGTCATCAGAGACTATCTTTGTTTGTTTGCTTTTGTTCTTTTTTTCTCAAAGCAAAAATGTGAAATGTAGTCACAGTCTAATTGAATGCGAAGGAAATCCATATCTAGACAATAGTACTAATATACTCAGAAAGGGGAAATTTTGTTTTCTATTTCCCTGTATATGAGTAAGTAATTTGAAAAGATCTCTACCTCCATACCAACAGATACTATATACATACCAAGTACATCTTTTAAAGCATTCCTACGCTCACAGAAAATAAGAGGAAACAACAGCAACACCACGAAACAGTGAGCTTGTACCAATCAGTTAGTGTTGCAAAGTGGGCTTACCCCTAATAACCACTGCATCACAGTATAGAAATAGAAGCCCAAAATATTTAGTGGGGCGCAGGACAAAGTGACCATTACTCAGGTTTATTTTGAGAGAGATACGGCCATATTTATAAGTTTGATCAATGAATTATAAGAAGTGCTACCTGGTCAAGTTTAGGAACCTTCAAGAGATACTGTGCTGTGTTCCTTGTCCTCTTGTGTTTTGTCTTCCTCCCTCAGCTACATGATCTGCAGAAAGGAACACCAGGAGGCCTAAGGTGAGGCCACACGTGGTAGATCAACAGGATAGAAGGAGTGGATCTCTGAGATGATGGAGAGCTTATCAGTCCCAGACTCTGGGCTTTACATGATAGAAAACAAATGACTGTCTCATTTATGTCGGTGCTATCTTAGTTTTTCAGTTCTGCAAATGAACCTAATATGAATTGGTATCACGAACACTAAGAAAATAGAAAAGCCACAATTTATTGGTACAAATGAAGATACTACCAACAGTGTCTGAAAATTAAGTCTGGGGCTTTCTCTAAGATTAAGAGGGTAGAACTGAGGCTCTTGTATGAAGTCCAGGCTTTAAGCAGAAGCCCTAGATTCGTAGTCACCTCACTGCTATAAGAAGCCAATGTTATGCCCGGCTGGTGTGGCTCAGTAGTTGAGCATTGACCCATGCACCAAGAGGTCACTGGTTCAATTCCTGATCAGGGCACATGACCAAGTGGTGGGCCAAATACCCAGTAGTGGGCATGCAGGAGGCAGCCATTCAATGTTCTATCAATGTTTCTATCTCAGTCTCCCTGTCCCTTCTTCTCTCTCTCAAATGAATAAAGAAAAAATAAATAAATAAATGAAAAGCCAATGTTACATTCAACGGAAGGAAGTAAGCTCTGCACAGACCCTCTAGTTATTGTTTATTGTTATTATTCTTTATTAGAAAGAGAAATAGATGTATTTCAAAGTGTACTGAAATCAGGGAGGAAAACTTAAGATCCACTTATTAATTTTTTGGAGGCTACTGTTATTTGAGTGAAAATTTACTATTAAATAACCTATTTTGCATTCTGCTCTTTTTAAGCATATTTATTTATATATTTTTATTTTACATTAGGTTCAGGTGTAGAGCATAGTAAACAATTAAGTAATTTACAAAATGATCCCCTGCATAATTCTAGTATCCACCTGGCACCATACAGAGTTAGTACAATATGATTTACTATATTCCCTATGCTGTACTTTACATCCCTATGACTATTTTGTAAATTTCCCCTTCAATTGTTTACACGTTTTATTACTATATCTTAAAACTGTAGTTGTAGGGCCTACAGACTTCCATATAATGTAATTGTATAGAATAATGCAATTTAAAGCAAATTGTGACTTTGCTTTATACTTGCATACATTCTTCTATAACTAAGCGAATGAATTAAATTAGACACTCATGGGGAATTTAATGAACAAACTGAACCAAGAAGCAAAATAGAGACAGACTCACAGGTAGAGAGAAGGCCGGCAGCTCTGGTGGTCGGGGCGGGGGGTGTTCTGAGAAGTGGAGGGATTGAACAAAAAAAAAATAACAAAAAGGACCTACTCACGGACATTGACAACAGTGTGGTGATTGTGGGGGAAGTAGTGTGGGTAGAAGTGGAGGAGGGTATGGGGATAAATAGTGATAGGAAAAATAAAAGTAAAATAAGCAGTTCTCTTTATCATTATATTACATATATGATATATAAAACTAAGTAGCTCAAACCAGTTTTTCTTATATAAAATGAATATTTAATACTGTGTATTTTCAGTCAGCTTAATTCCACTAAGACATTCTACTTTATGTATTAGCCTCTTCTTAGACACGAGAAGAACCAGAGAACATAAGCTTCTGAATATTAAAACCTGAATTTAGAATCTCGGGACTCCCCAGTCCAGTTGGAATGTGGATACTGAGAGGAGTGATGAGGAATGTGATGGGGAGAGGAAGGGACACAGAAACAAAACTGGATATTTATTGGGCACTTACTGTGTAAAGCACGCAGACAACTCTTACATAATGTAGCCAATGGAAAATGGCATGAAGAATACGAGGACAAAGGTAGTAATAAATGCATATTTGGGACTGAAACCCAGGGATTATATATGCCTGGGCACTAAGAAATATTTTTGCCAATAACCTTTCCCAACATTCCATTCTCTCTGACTCTGCATTTGCTTCCTCCACTTTCTGCACATAGACCTAATCCTACATTTATTATGGCAAACTTTCTTAGCCTGCAAAATAAACTTTAAAGTTAATATAGTTCCAGACAAATGTGTTATATAAACAGGGTTGACCCTATAGTATTTAGTTTAAAGAAAGTATATGTTATCACTTGTATTAAATAATTATTTAATGAACCACAGATATATATTAGAAAGTATATTTATGATTTTATGACAGGTAAATATTCTACCATATAAAAATTATAGAAAACTTATTTCAAAAGTTAAAAATGATAGATATAATTACAAAAATAGTTAAATAAAAAGCACATTATAAGTTTTACTATAGCCCATTAAATGTATTCCATTGATCATTTTTATATATATACACCAAAGTTTAATCATTATAGTTTGAAATTTTCATATTTGATAATATATCTTATTTTTATAATTGTCTTGGTTTTTTTCTTCTGTTTGTTCTTCTATATAAATTTAATATAATTTGCCCAGTTGAATGAAACATCTTATTTTTTTTTCTTTTATTGTAGAATCTATTCTGCATTCCACATTAAAGAAATTGCTTTCAGGTCCAGCTGGTGTGGCTCAGCAGTTGAGCATTGACCCATGTACCAAGAGGTTGCCGGTTTGATTCCCGGTCAGGGCACATGCCCAGGTTGTGGGCCTGATCCCCAGTGGGGGGCATGCAGGAGGCAGCCAAACGATGTTCTTTCTCATCGATGTTTCTATCTTTCTCTCCCTCTCACTTCTTCTCTCTCTAAAATCATTAAAGAAAAAAATAATAATAAATTTAAAAAAAGGAAAGAAAAAAGAAATTACTTTCAGTATACCACAGCAGATGATTATCTCAGGTATTCTATTTCCCTGTGTTATCTGGATGGATAATCTTTGTATTTTCTTGTTCTTTAAGATTTTATAAGCTTTCTTCTTCTATTTTTTTTTATCAAAGCTAGAGCCATATATTTAGATTATTCTTGTCTGTTCTTAATATCAACTTGAGCAATATTTGATTTACCTTCTCAAATCTACAACTAAAAAGATGGTGGATGCGCTTTGTTCTTTTTGTAATTTTCATTTATATGACATTTATCTAGTGAACACTTTCTTTAAAAAATATGTTTTTATTGATTTTTTTTTAGAGAAAGAGGAAGGGAGAGAGAGATAGAAACATTGATGTGAGAAAAAAACATTAATCAGTTGCCTCCTGCACACACCCTACTGGGGATCAAGTCCACAACCCGGGCACACGTCCTGACCAGGAATCGAACCAGGACTTCACAGTCCATGGGAAGATGCCTAATCCACTGAGCCACACCAGCAGGGCTAGTGAACAGTTGTATACTCCTGTGGTATCGTCTAACTCAGAGCCTAGTTTTCAGATATGTCTACTTATTGAAGGATTTAGAATTTTGCACCTCTCCCCATGCTGGCACCAGGAGGGGATTAACTTCTGAGCCAATTTACAGTGAATTACTTGTGGTAAAACATTCTCCAGATTACAAGGTATTATTGGCATCTTCCTCTGGAAAAGGATTTTAGATATATTTTTAAATAAGTTTATTTCTCAGTTAAGAAAATCTAAGAATCTTGGAGGGTAAGAGTGTTAGGTGAGAGAAGATAACTTTTTTTTTTTTTAAAGCTTTTTTTAATTATTATTATTATTATTTTTAATCCTCACCCAAGGACATTTCTCCATATTTTGTTCAGATAGAGTAGGGGGGTGGGGAGAGAGAGAAACATCTACGTGAAAGGGACACATCAAGTAGTTGCCACCTGCAAGACCCAACCAGAGCTGGGGACAAACTGCAACTGAGGTATGTGCCCTTAGTGGGAACCGAACCCTGATCTCTCTGGACCGCAGGCCAACACACTAACCGCTGAGCCAAACCGGCCAGGGCAACTTTTTTTTTTTTTCTTAATGCTTGGCTTACATCAGGAAATAAAGGGAAATTCTCAGAGGATACATACAGTCGTCCCTCGCCACTTAGCGCTTCGACCTTTACAGCTTCACTCTATCACGTGAGACGTGATGAGGGATGACTTTGTATAAATAAAGAATCCTACTTTGCGGGAATTCATTTATTACGCTAGAGTCTGGAACTGATTAACCACGATAAACGAGGGCTGATTGTACTATGAGATAGAGGGAATTCAGAGAGGCCAGTGGGCACAGAGGCCAGCTCTTACCCTTGGGCCAGTTAAACTTGATGACAAGAGAGACAGGAAAAAAATACCTGGGAGCTTTGCCAGTGAGAGGTGACATCATGAATTTCTCAAAAAAAATTCAGCTTCCTCAGGAGGTGAATTAGAAAAACAAAAACAAAACGTTATGCAGAGAGGCAGGGTGATAATGGGGATCTGTGTAAGTCTCAGCTGTCACTGCTGTGAGGATCTCTAATCACACAACCTGAATTCATACCACCTCCCTGGTCTGAAAAGCCTGTTATAAATGCGTATTAGGTATTCTCAGATTGGTAGAGGGGAAAACCTCTAACAGAAGAAAAAGAAAATTCCTTCTGGAGCAATGCATATTATAATTGGGACCAAAGGTATACCAGATGTAAAGGTCAAAGTATCATGCAATCAAACAAAAAGGAGAAAGAGGAAAGAAGGAAGGAAGGAAGGAAGGAAGGAAGGAAGGAAGGAAGGAAGGAGGAAGGAAGGAAGGAAGGAGGAGGAAGGAAGGAAAGGAAGAAAGAAAGAAAGAAAGAAAGAAAGAAAGAAAGAAAGAAAGAAAGAAAGAAAGAAAGAAAGAAAAGAAAGAAAGAAAGAAAGAAAGAATTACTAACCATAGGGATGATATTTCTAGCCTTGGAAAAATTCAAAAATAAAAGATATAGTTGTCTTTTTGCATGATATATTACAAGAATACATGAGACTAAGGACTGGAATAAATGATATACATTGGTTTTATAATTCTACAAATACAAGTTTTTTAGAGCAATTTTATGCATGCATTCTATTCAATCCTTTGCATTTCTTTCTTTCCATTTAGTACTTAATTCACTACCAAAAATATATCTATACAGCTATTTCTCCCACCAACAGTCTTCCTTGACTTTGTGCTAAATTTGGATGACATGCATTCCTTTGTGATGCATAATTTTTTGTATTAATATCTACCAATGTTGTGCACCTGCCAGTAGATAGAGTAGGCTGTGAGAGGGGTGAAATGTGTTAGCTCCAGCACCTGTTACAGCCTTATACCATTGAATACATTTTGGAAACATTTTCAAAAACATTACATAATCAGTATAATTTTATGTTAAGCTTTAATCTATTCTATTACAGAATGACTTGCTCATAGACACCAATTAAGGAGGAACATATAGTTGCATATATTTATCTAGAATTTTTGTGAGTTGAAACAAAATAGGCAGATATTTCCAAATGGCAATGACATTAAAACTCTAGAAGAAATATGCAATCACAAAGAACCATGAACTGTTTCATAATAAAGTTCCATGGCATTATTTTCAAAATATGCAGATGATATGTATTCCTTTCTAGAACATATATTATCACTCACATCTAAAAAGTAACCAAAATTTTAGAAATTTTATAAAGGACAGTTTGCTATGTATGAAACAGTTTATTGTCAATCCCCAATTTTTGTCATAGTAATAAATTTAAGAGAGAAACATTTGTATTTTTCTCTCACTCACACTGGACTGCATTTATCATTGCTACATGCATGTGCTTTAGAAATTATGTTTAAAAATCATTACTACTAATTCATTGATTAGTATTCATTTTTATCAAAGAACAAACAAGTATCTGTGATGTGGCTTCCTCTGGTCTTAAATATTTACACCTCTCCATTCTTTGCAATTCTGCTTAATTATATTTAGACATTCTTAATTTTCATGTTTTTCCTCCTTGCCACACATTTAATAAATTAAACAGTTCATCATTTTGATAGGTAGAATAAAGATCCCTGGATGAGAGGTTAGCTACAGTGACATAGCAGTTCTGTCAGATAATTGCTAACCTTAGTTAGAAATACTAAAATCATGTATTTCATTTTAACGTTTTCCTCAAAAAATTTGAAAGAAAACCTTCAAAAAGTGTGCTAATGGCTTTTATCACAAAGTCAATGATTAGATTTTGTGGGGTTTTTTAAATGTATTATGTGATGATTAATTTTATGTGTCAACTTGCCTAGGACAAGAGATGCCCATATATTTGGTTAAACATTTCTGAGTCTTGCCATGAGGGCATTTTGGGAGAGATTAGTATTTGAATCAGTAAAGTAAAGCAGGTTGTTCTCCCCAGTGTTGGTGGCAGCACCCAATCTTTTAAGGGCCAGCGGAGAACAAAAATACAGAGGAAGGAAGAATTCTCTCTGTGCCTGACTGTTGAGTTGGGACATTTAGGACAACAATCTACTCTTGCTCTTGGGCTTGTGTTTAAATCATTTTTACTTCAAGTTCTTAGGCTTTTAGACTTTGACTAGAATTTATACCTCTTGCTTTCCTGGTTTTTAGGCTTTTAGATTCAGACTGAAACTATACCATGAGAGGGCAGATTGTGGGACTTTTCAAAGTCCATAATCCTGCAAACCAATTCCTTACTGGATTTTAATAGACTTAATATTGTTCATAGCCAAACATCAGAAACAAAGGTCAAAATTACTCTAAATAATGGCTTGACTATTTTTTGAAATAATAATATTCTCTTAAATGTATTATGTTAATAAGATTACATTTTTGAAGTTTTCTGCATACACCCTGCTTATTTAATACATATTATATTGTTGAGGAAGAAAAATTCTTCTTTTTTTAATTTTTATTTAATTTATTTTTAAAAAATCTTTATTGTTGAATGTATTACAGATGTTCTTCATTGTTCCCCCATTGACCCCCTCCTCCCCACTCCCGCCTTTTCCCACACTATTGTCTGTGTCCATTGGTTATGCAGATAAGTTCTTTGGTTTATTTCTTTCCACCCCCAACCCCTTTCCCTTTGAGGTTTGTCAGTCTGACAATGAATTTGTACTTCTTAATCCCTTCACCTTTTTCACCCATTCCCGCAACCCCCTTCCCATCTGGCAACCAACAAAATGTTCTCTGTATCTATGAGAATGTTTCTGTTCTACCTGTTCATTTTGTTTGTAGATTCCATTATTGATAGATATGTATTCATTGCCATTTTGTTTGTTCATATATTTTATCTTTTTCTTCAAAAAGACCCTTCATCATTTCATACAATAAAGGTTTGGTGGTGATGAACTCCTTTAACTTTTTCTTGTCTGGAAAACTCTTTATATGTCCATCGATTCTAAATGACAGCTTTGCAGGATAGAGTAATCTTGGTTGTAGGTTCTTGCTTTTCATCACTCTGAATATTTCTTGCCACACCCTTCTGGCCTGCAAAGTTTCTTTTGAGAAATCAGCTGACAGCCTTATGGCAACTCCGATGTAGGAAACTAGCTTCCTTTCTCTTGCTGCTTTTAAGATTCTCTCTTTGTCTTGAATCTTTTGCATTTTGATGATGATGTGTCTTGGTGTGGGCCTCTTGGGGTTCATCTTGTTTGGGACTCTCTGTGCATCCTGCACTTGTGTGTCTGTTTCCTTCACCAAGTTAGGAAAGTTTTCTGCCATTATTGTTTCAAACAGGTTTTCAATTTCTTGTTCTCGCTCTTCTTCTTCTGGCACCCCCAAGATGCGAATGTTGACATCTTGAAGTTGTCCCAGAGGCTACTTACACTATCCTCATTTTTTTTTAATTCTTTTTTCTTTTTGCTGTTCTGATTGGGCATGTTTTGCTTCCTTATATTCCAAATCGATTGTTTGCTTCTTGGATTTATGTACTCTACTATTGAATCTGTGTAAAGTATTCTTTATTTCAGTTAATGCCTCCTTCATTTCTGACTGTGCATCCGTCATTTCTGACTGGTTCTTTTTTATGCTCTTGAGGTCCTCACTAAGTTCACTGAGGTTCTCACTAAGTTCATTGAGCATCCTTATAAGTAGTATTTTGAACTCAGCAACTGTTAGGTTGCTTATCTCCATTTTGTTTAGTTCTTCTCCTTGGGTTTTGTTCTGTTCTTTCATTTGGGACCTGTTTCTTTGTCTCCTCATTTTGGCTACCTCCCTGTGTTTGTTTCTGTATATTACTTAACGAGCAGTATGGGGCTATCTGAGACCAGATGCTGCTTGTTTGAAAGAATTTAGGAAAACCTGAAGCAGGATCCAAGACAGGCCAATCCTATGGTTAAGCAACTGGCAACAGCTTGGGTGGGCCTGAAATTTGGTGGGGTGGGGCCTCAGGAATTCACCAGGGCGGGGCTACCAGTGTGAGCCAGGTTGCTGGAGTCCCAGATATGGGGACTGTCTGCCACCCCAGGGAAAGGCTCACCAAGTAACAAAGACCTCCAACAGCACGTTTGTTCCGGAGAAAGCTCCCTCTCCAGCCCTCGCTCCAGTGCCCAACAGTTCAGTTCTTCCCTGTATGTCTCTGGTGCCCCTCGAGCTGCCTCCCCTCCAAGCTTAGAGGGAGAGAGTCCGATAAGTTCATGTGCGGGCCCTTTAAGGAGCTGCCTGGGGCTCCAGCTGCGTCAGCTTCCCTGAGCCTCAGTTCCCGCTGTTTTTTCCAGCCAGAAGTTATGGGGACTTCTCTTTCTGGCACTGGAACCCTGAGCAGGGCAACTGGTGTGGGACGGGGACCCCTCACTCCTCGGGGAGGACCTTCCCAGCTGAGGTGTCCTCCTGATTTTTATCCGCCACACGTGAGGGGACCAGCCCCTCACGCCTCTGCCCCTCCTACCAGTCTCCACATGGCTGCTTTAATTCCATAGTTGTAGGACTCCCATTCTACTCTCCTAGGTTCTTTGGCTGGTCTAAAAATCAAAATGACATAGACAGACTAACAACTGAAAAATATAATTTTATATAACAGTCCCACAAAAATATAATATCCAAGGGCAAGTTGGGCAGCTAAAGTACCTATGCCATCCTGACCTAAGGTATGGGATGGGGGCCTGGGTCTTCAGAAGGAAGCAGGATATTCATAGGACATTAAAAAAGCAAATGTTTGGTGGACAACAAAGCTGGGGACAGGGCAGAGAGGAAGGGGGAGGGGGAATCAGTGGGGGAAAGAAAAGAAACATTTGTAACAAAAATTAATTAATAAAAATGCAGAAAGTGAGGGGAAAAATTTAAAAAAACACAAGTGTTTGGTAATTAGATGTTTGCCTCGCCCTCCAGATAGGTCATTCTGATACAAGTTATCTGTGGTAATAGCTCTCTCCCTAAGACAGGCCCCCTGTCTACATTATGGGTCTTGAATGTCTTCAGTTTAAAACAATTTACATACTAAAGTGGCATATTTTGGGGTCATGTATTCTACTCCCCTGCAACTTGAATGAATGGATAGGAAAAACATTGTATTTTATCTGAAACTCTAGGAAGTTACATTTAATTAAACAACTAATAAAGACAAAAATAGAACACCTTTTCTTTATATTTTTTACCAAAGACATGTTTAGAGAGAGAAAGAGAGAGACATAGAGAGAGAGAAACATTGATGTGAGAAACATCCATCAGTTGCCTTCCATATGTGCCCTGACCAGGGATCAAACCCGAAACCCAGGTATCAGCCCTGACCGGGAATCAATCAGCTACCTTTTGGCGCCCAGGATGAGGCTCAACCACATGAGTCACTCTGGCCAGGAACTCCTCTTTTTCTTCTCATCTTTCCTTGGATTACACATTCTATAGGGCCCAGAACCTTTCTATTATATGCGAAAGTTAGATAAGTCTTTTGGTCGGTTAATACTTTTCCTCTTCGCTATTCTTATTAATACTAAAAACAAACTTCTATACAATAGAATGTATTTCATTATAATTGTTTCTGCTTGACTATTTTTATGCTGAGTTGTGAAGTAGTAGACATCAGAATATGCAGCTTTATATACAGTATGTAGTTATGTGATGATGATTGATTGGCTCAAAGAATGAATGAATGATCAGATAATGAACAAATCAATGAAGTAAAATTTTTCATGCAGTCTCTTTTCTATCTCCTTTGTCTGCTTCTCACTTTGCCAGTCATGGACGGCACATCCCTGCAACTCACGCCAGGTCCAGACTTCACAGAGAACAGGTCTCGTTGCTCAGCACTCTTAAATGTCTCCTGTCCCCCCAGTCTCGTTCACAGAATTTTTATTCAGGAGAGGACAGGAGACATGCCATGAGCACCAGGAAAATGAGAGGACAATCTTTAGACATTTAACAGAGCTCACTATGTTTAGAAGAGAATTAACCCAAGATAAATTTGATCATGACGTAATATACATTTCTTAACCAAATCAAATATGCTTCTTAGTCGAATTCATGTATAAACCTTGTGTTTGAAAAGATACTAACCTCATACAGGTCTTGTAGTTTACTTTTTAATATATTCTGTATTATGTTTAATCCAATGTGAGGAAATCGATATGTGAACTGTTGGGTAATTGGTTAATCAAACTCTTGTTTTAGAATTAATTAATAAAATACAAAATACACTTCTGAGATTTGATGATGCTGTTAATGAGAATTTGATCGGGAATGAGAGAGCATCAAGTGTGTCTTCTAAATCACTTATACAATTATCTTCATTATAAACTCCTTGTATACAATTTAATATACTTGTCTTCATAAGGGCTAATACAATTTTGTAAAAGTAATTTAAAATTTAAGTAGAGCCCTGGCCGGTTTGGCTCGGCAGTTGGAGTGTCGGCGTGTGGTCCAGACACACCCCGGTTTGGCTCCCGCTAAGGGCACGTATCTCGGTTGCAGTTTGTCCCCGGCCCTGGTTGGGTCCTGCGGGTGGCGGCCACTTGATGTGTCCCTTTCACGTCGATGTTTCTCTCTCTCTCTTCCTCTCTCTCGCTCCTACTCTATCTGAACAAAAAATGAAAAAAAAAAATTTTTTTAAGTAGTGATACAATTTTGAAAGTGGAGCTCTAGTCACTTAGATCAGTCAAAAATGCTTAGGCAGCATGATCTTCTTTCATTTTAAAAAAGAAGCTGAAGTCTCACAGACATAATGTAAAATAGCAATTTTAAACGTATAACAATTATGATTTTAATAACATGACTTTTGGTTCATATGTATGGATAATATGTAAAGCAGAAATGCATTTGACCTTATGTTTTCACACGTAAATGCACTTTTAATTAAGATAATATCATCCTTTTAAAATAAATTATTTCCAGAACCATTCAATTGAATAAAATTATTTTAAAAAATTTAATAGCACTAACTGAAGGTCAGTGGTTCCTCATAGATATAAATGTAAAGGCAAGGTTTGTGATTGTAGTTTCCCTCTGGTAATGGCACCAGGGCAAATAAGTCCCAAATATGTAAATGTGCAATTTGCATTTTGAAATAAGCCACTGATATCCGTTGTATTATACAAAGTCTACAATTACTAAATTTTCAACCTGTTCTTTTAATTCTGTTGAAATCTATTAAGAGTAAAATAAAATGGAGAATAACCACATGGACTATGTCATACAAAATAAAATAAAAATCAGATATCTAGCTTTTCTCTCTAATCAGTTAAGTAATAATCAAATTAAAAAATCATAATTAAAGAAATGCTTTATGGAAGGAACTCTCACTAGAGCTTTGTTTCATTTTGCTGTAGTAACACTAAACTACCTATTTAGAGGAGTAATATTAACAAATGAAATCATCACTTTAAAAATATATTAGTAATAAAGATAACATTTTAGGTAATAGTATAAAATAAAGTAGCAAATGCATTTTAAAATAAAAGGTATGAAATATAAAAGTCTTAGAGCAATTGGTAGAGTCATTCAAAGAAAACTAGTGTGCATACTTTTTGGTCTATTTCATTCTAATATTTTCCTTATTTTAATTTTTTTTCCTGACTTTGTTTTACATGTATCTGTTTCTCCAAATGCTACTATCTAACATGTAAACTGTTTTTTTTAGAGATACACAATTCATATTAATATGTGAATTTAAAAAATGAATTAGATCATTTCCAACATGTTAAATATACACAACCAATTTAACAGCAGCTCATATTACTGCATTTAAATATACTTAGAAAATTGTGTTGTTTTAACTGAAATATTTATAATTAACTCTACAAAATTTTTGAAAATTATTTAAACGTTTCACATTCAGTTTTTATGTTTAAGAAAACATCAGTATTTGTTCAATATAAAAAATTTAGATATTCAATTAAAAACATAGTTGTCTACAGAGTGGCTAGTCCATTACTTATTATAGTATTCTTCTATTAGTGAATACATTACCACAATCTTTAATACATAGAGATCTTAATGACGTTACAACTTTTATCACCACTTGCAATTACTTTTTAGGATTGCCAAAGTTGAATTATTATGTGAAAATAGTTGATATATTTAGGTCCTTTCTCCATTTTTTATGCCATGAATATAAGACAGCAGCTGTATTAAACCAGTGCATACTAGCAATAGATGGTTGTAAGACTGTTAATAATGGCCTTAGATTAGATTTTAAGATTCGTATGCCCATGTGAACTATGTGTTGGAGAAAGCCTGTCAGTCCAGAAGAGCAGAAAGTGCATATGCAGAAGAAAATAAAGAGCACACTCCCAAATTCTGTTTATAGTTTCAGCAATTTCTGAAACTTGGTCGAATTCCTGTGTAAGATTCCGTGAGACACACTGCATTCTTATTATAATTGTCCTTTAGCTGGGGCTAATGGCAGCTGGCTTCTTTCCCCTGCAACCCAAAGTTTCCCAATTAAAACAATTCACCACCAAGATAAAAGTAGAATTGACTTGTGGTTCTACTAGTTTAAACTATTGCTCATAGAAATTAAATAACAGTGCCAATCCATTTCTAATTTCCTGACTCTGCAAGAAGATGCATGGGATCATATAGCTACTAGGGCAAGATTCTAAACTATAAAACATATGCTATCACTGATGTATCATCTATTTAAAGTAATTGAAATGTATGTCTAAAAGGCACTATTGAAAAATAGGGTATTATTTTTTTCTTTCTATGAATTTCATATAGGACAGGAATTTCTGGAAGGTAGTTACTCATGATTCATATTGCATAAGATCTAGCACAGAAAATGCCATGTCTATGAATAAGATTTTTAGGTTTCTCAGTAAAAGGCCTTTGGAGAATTAGAAATATACATATTTCTCTATTGGGGACCCACAGGACGCTTTCACTGCAGTCTCATTGGCATAAAAAATGCTGTCCTGGAATTTTATAACTTTTCTGAAATACAGTGGAGAATGATGAAACAGCGCTCTGAATGATGAAACACCTGAGTGACTAAGACTCTAAACACCAAAGGACAGAAAAAAAACTGTATAATTAATAGTGCTCAGATAATAATAGCTAATATTTATTAAGTGCTTGCTTTGTACATATAGTTCTAAGTGCTTTAGAGACAATCATGTATTTTCACTCACATAGCAACCATGTGAAACACGGAATTGTTACCACCTCTAAGAAAGAAAGGTATTGGTGACAGGCTCACAATCACCTACTTCGACAGAGAAAGAACCAGCATCTGAATCCAGGGGGTCTGGCTCCAGAGGGTGATAACTAGATGTGATTTCACTCTCTGACTGCTGTGCCAGTAATAGACAGGAAATACCACAAGCATTAAAGATGGCTTCCAATGGATGTATATGTTGTCTAATCTTGCTGTATCCATCTAGTTTTGTTCTTTTTCTCCATGAGACATGCTGCCATGATACATAAGGCACTCAAACCTGCAGGTACTCAGGCACTACAATTTGAAATATTCTTTTTTATAAATATTTTTGAGCACCTTATCAAAATCTTATCACTGTGCAGGACACAACACAATATAAAACAGACTGCATTCCTGGAGCTTCCAACCAAAGTAGGGTAAGATAATTAACAGTGAATTGTAGAATCAAGTGCCCATGAAAGGCAGAAATAAAGGTTTCTAGGCCCACATAGGGGTAAAGGATGATCACTAAACCAAGCGGGTCAGGAAGGGTTTCCGTGAAGAGCTGGGTTTTGCCCAACATGTGGATTGATTGCCTTTGTCTCCAACTTAGTCATAAAATTCTTCATCTACAAATGTCCCACTGACTCCCCAAGCCTGTGAATCAGCAAAAGAGTAAATTCTAGACTTAAGTATTTAATGTTGCTTAATAGAGTTCAATGACCTTATTATCTGAATTCCCCTCATTCTATGACGTGTTACCTACTTCTTTAGGCCATAGTTGAACTAATTCAGTGCCATGACATATCTAACTTCCTTTTCTTCTTAGCTGTCTTAAATAGCGTTCCTAAACTTGTCCTGACCTCACACAATTAGCAGAAGAAAAAACCAAGTTATTATGCCCAATGTATGAATCAAAGTCTTTTTCCTTTCTCCAATTTCTTGCTGCCTTTTTCTTTGGTCACATGGGACATCAGATTTATGTCTGTAAGACCTGGATACTATTTTTTGTTTTAAAAAATTTCTGTTCTGTGTAAGTACCTGGTTTTTACTGCTAACAATTTAGTCCAAAAGAATGTGTGAATATAACTCATCTTAGATTTCTGTCTCGTTTTTGCTGGATAAGTCTCCTCTATGGCATTTTAGGTGTTATTGTACAATATAAGGGCAGTATATGTTAGAGTTAACTTCTGTTAAAGCTTTGGTTATAACCAGTGATTCAACTGATGGATTATCAACAAAGAAAAAATAAAATATTAAGTTACTAAAAAAATTAGATATGAACTTCTAAAATTCCTGAAATGCTAAAAAGAAAAACTTTTAAATTACAATCCTATCCAAATTGACTAGCATACTTTATATTCTATTGTGCCACTGGAAAGGAATAAAATTTAATCTTTCATAATTATTTTTCTGAGATGGTATAACCATTTTATGAATTGTCGGGCTCCTTAGATGAGGTTCTGGAATAAATTAACATGAAATTGGACAAATGATTATGCTCTCAAATTATACAGAACTATAGCAATTATAATCCAGGAGGAGAGCATTTGTTTGGAAAAATTTATTATTAAATATTAAATCCTCTGAGCCAGTTATCTATACTCTCTTCTACCTGTGCCTACCTTGGATCAGAACAATGTTAAATGCCATCCAACTTCGATGCTCAACATTGTGACTACTTTAGTTCTCTGGAGGAGGAAATACAGGCAGTTCACAATTTAACTATATTTTGCCTCATTCTTCTTATTTGAAATCTTTATTTCTACATATGAATAGTAATAATGCAAACCACATGTGAGTTGGTGGCCTTTGCCACTTGAAAACATAGTTCATGTGAATATAAGCTTCCAATGTTAAGACCTGTGGCGTCTCCCCTGGCTTCACCTTCCTGCTCCCTCCTTGACTCCTCTTATTCTCAGATTTCCCTGGAGAGCTCCAGAAATTTTTTCTCTATTCAGTAGAGGAAGAAAGCGAGAGAGAGAGAGAGAGAGAGAGAGAGAGAGAGAGAGAGATCCTTCTCAGCTCCTATGTTCAAAATTGCATATTAAATATAGTAATTGGTTCAACAGAATAAATATATACCTGGAACCATACCCTTAAATGCCAAATGTGATTGAGAATTGTGTAGATTATACTAAAATGCCCAGGATATAGGATAAAAGCAACTTGAAACTTTTTATAAGGTCTTTGTGTATTTATATGTATCTTTGCAAAGGTGTGTGCATATGTATATGCAAATACACATCAAAGGTTACACATTCAGCAAGCACAAAAAACTACCTTTTGGGGAACCTAAAGAAAGAATGAGTTAAATGGTGAGATGATAATTCTCATGTGGTAGGAATTCCTAAATTTTTTTCTCTGAGATTATTTTTGATAGAAAGTGAATTTACTCTCTATTCTGGTGAATATATACTAGTATGCAGTAATTTTTAAAAAAAGCCACCCTGGCCAGTTTGGCTCAGCGGTTAGAGCATTAGCCCATGGATGGGAGAGTCCTTGGTTCGGTTCCAGCTAAAGGCATTCAACTCAGTTGCAGTTTGTCCCGGGCCCCAGCTGGGTCATGTGGGTGGCAGCCAGTCAATGTGTGTCCCTCACATCAATGTTTCTCCTTCTCTCTCCCTCCCTCTCTCCCTCCCACTCTATCTGAAGATAAATACAAACGAACAAACAAAAAGCCAAATAGATAAGAAGAATTAGCAGATGCCTGCTATGTTAATGTGACTTAGGCCCTCTTGGATAGCATATCGAAAAATGTTGGTGCCTTGAACAAGTGCTATCCAAGTGCAGTATCTGCTGTCAGATGCACAGAAAAAATATTAGAACATGTATTTTTCTTATTATATCTCATCAATATAGATGTCTACTTTTGTGTATAATGTATATGTACAGTTGTATGGACATAAATTAAGTGAAGAACATATATTTTCTTAGAGAAATGTGCTTAACTTTATTACTACTACTACTAAATAGGACATAAGAGAAAAACAGTAATTGGTGGAAAGGCTTTATGCAGTGCTAAGCATAAATGGAGGTTTTAACCACCTTTAAAAGTTTTAAATTGTTCTTAACATGTCTGTCAATCTGATATGCACAATAGATTACCTATTTTGTAGGAACAAAAGCAAAAAGCA
Source organism: Molossus molossus (assembly GCF_014108415.1). Lineage (NCBI taxonomy): Eukaryota > Metazoa > Chordata > Mammalia > Chiroptera > Molossidae > Molossus > Molossus molossus. The sequence continues at coordinate 59,505,219 of NW_023425345.1, read as the reverse complement.
TAAGTGACTTGTTACTCTCAGTGAAAGTAAAAATGTATTTCTATAGAAGCTTTCATTTAATATGCTGTGTCAAAATGTGATTCTTGCTTACCTCATGTAAAATTTATGTGTTAATATGCACACACACAGATGAAAGATTGTTTCACAAAAAGCAATGGCTATGGTACAAATACCCAATAAATACTTACATTGTAAACTGGTAAGTCCATTTTTATGTTAAATACATTTTTTGAGCTAAACTTTTGTGAAATAAAAATCACAGAGAGAATTCCACTGTACATTATAGTTTAAAAATGTATTATAGCCTGGCCAGTGTGGCTCACTGGTTGAGCATCGACCCATGCACCAAGAAGTTGCTGGTCTGACTCCCAGTTAGGGCACATGCCCAGGTTGTGGGCCCGATCCCTGGTGAGGGGCATGCAGGAAATGGCCAATCAATGTTCTCTCTCATCAATGTTTTTAACTCTTTCTCCCTCTCTCTTCCTCCCTCTCTAAAATAAACAAAAAAAATGTATTGTAGAGTCATATTTAATATATATTGACTTTTCTGAGACACTCGACTAATAAATGACTCTTTATAATTTTATACAACAAATACAGTGTCACACATGTGTACTTCTACATTTATGCTTCTTTTTTTTAATCCTCACCTGAGGACATGTTTTTTGCATGTATCTTCAGATAGAGCAGGAGAGAGAGAGGGAGGAAGAAAGAGAGAGAAACATTGATGTGAGAGAGACACATTGACTGGTTGCCACCCATATGACCCCAACTGGGGCCGGGGACAAACTGTAACTGAGGTACATGCCCTTAACAGGAACTGAACCCAGGACTCTCTGGTTCACTGGCCGATGCTCTAACTGCTGAGCCAAACTGGCCAGGGCCATTTATGCTTCTTAATAGCATTATTATTGCATGTTGTTGTTTTGAAGATTTTTTAAAATGTTTTTTATTGATTTTAAAGAGAGAGGAAGGGAGAGGGAGAGAGAGAGAAACATCCACTGGCTGCCTCCTATATCTCCCCTACAAGGATCGAGCCCACAACTTAGGCATGTGCCTTGACCAGAATTTAAACCCATGACCTCTTGGTACATGGGATGAAGCTCAACATATTGAGACAACTGGCCAGGCTATTTTGAAGATTTTTAACTCCGTGGTCTAAGAAATCATATTTTATGAATTCTTAACATTTTAAAATTAAATTCTCAAAATACTATTTTTCCAAAATCCATTATTATAAGGATTGTATGTGAATTATCTTCTGCTATCAGTCAAGTCTAGGTAAAAATATTGAAATAATTATGTTCACTATAAGTGTAAGTAAACCAGTTTTTTTAAAACTTGTGTGATAAAATTGAAAATTTCCCTACTGTGTTTTTATAGTATATTAATAGATTTAACTTTATTTTTACAAAGCACAAAAAGATGAGCTATGGTAAATCAGTAATTTAGATAACATTTGAATTTAATAATAATATGCTTCCCATCAAAATCAAGCATATGTGTCTACTTAACATCCTGAGAAATTTCTAGTTATTTTTAATTTTATCTGAAATGCCAAGTTTCTTACCAATTTTACTAATGACAGTATGTTGCTAATAAAGATTCTTTCTCAAAGAAACTACTCTCTAGGAATAGTTTAGGGTATTTTAGAAAATTGAATTTCATTTCTGTGCCATTAAGGTACAAATGTAGCCTCACTTTTAATAACTGCAAATACCTAAAAATCTTCTGAATAAATTCAGAATAGTAAATACAATTCTGTACAACAGATAAAGGACTAATTGTACATATCCTTTAAAAGGATTATTCAATTAATGATATCTTTTTAAACATTTTTATCTATGATTTTAGGGAGAGAGAGAGGAAGGGAAAAATTATGAGAGTACATCAGTCTGTTGTTCCACTTACACATTCACTGGTTGACCCTTGTACATGCCCTGACCAGGAATCACACCCACAGCCTTGTTGCAGTATGACTACACTCCAACCAAATAAGCTGTTCATCAGGCCCTCAGCTAATGACATCTTTCCATTATTTTTGTTTAATAAAAATTGAATGTAGTATATAAACTTAAAAAAGAGCCATTGGAAAATGGAAAGCACACCTGAATCAATAATAAATTAAATTACTGTTTTGATGCAACTAATCATATCCTAGAGGCCGGAAAATACTGATGCTGTTTTCACAGAAATCAGATATATTCTAAAGAGAGTAGTTTCTTCACTATGAATCTCAAATTCATTTTGTATAATTATCCTACTGACATTTGGTAGTGCATTTAGGGGCATATTTATATTTAAATGTCTTTCTCTTTTATCTATTATGAGCCTTTTAAAGATATATATATATATATATATATATATATATACACACACACACACACACACACACTTTCTTTATATTGGAAGACATAAGATTGATCTCTTTGGTATTTTTTAATTGTTGATAATAATACTAAAAACACCCACCTACATATCTTCAAGAATGCTCCAGTGATTCATGAGGTATATTTAAATCTTTTGAGATTCAGAAATGAAAAATACTATGTAAACATGACACTTCATATAATCATGACTATAATCCAGGCATTTCGGATACAACCTTATAACCATTTTCCATGATTCATTGGCTAAGAAAATTACCTGGGTGAAACCTAAAGAGCTTTTCAATTTTCCAACATTGAGCTTATTCAAACACTTTCTTTGATTCTATGCACACAAAAGAAATAGTCACTGGGGATAATTATAGTCTAGGAGGCCTCATTTTAGAGATGAAGAAACCATGGTCAAAACCATACAAAACAAAACTAAAAACTAAAGTATTATACTCAGTTGACAGGAAGTTGATCAGTGATTCCTCCTATCTCATAAGATCAAGCAGACAGACTCCCCTGCTTTCTACATTTTCTTCAAGTTAAAAGGACTCTTCACCACTGAAAAAACTCTTGTGTGAAAACAATCTGCAATTCTTTCTTATTTACCACTAGATTGATCGCCTTTAATTAACCCAGTGCCTTATCAGAAAAAGGTGTGAAAGTTGCTCTTTGCTCTTCTCAGCTTCTGGCAGTTTATTGAGCAGTATTCTGTCTGCTCTGCCCTGCAGAGCAAACGGAAAGTGTCTATCACTAAAACTTTTCTCACTTTCTGATGAAACATCCAAAATGGTTGACAAAATGTCCCTTTCATGAGATATCATGACATTTTTAAATTTAGCTCCACTTTTGCTTGGTATTAACTTGTTCTTACTTCAAATTAAAGAAAGAGTTCACACCCAATGGACAATGTCAGGTTCACTCAGTTATCAAAGAAAACCTTACAACTTACATTTATTTGTATTTCTTAAAATTTAGAAATAAACAAAACTTACTAATATTTTGCAAATAGATTGGCCCAGACCATATGCACTTTACTCATGCATGAAATTGTCAGTTTTTATTTACAATTCAGAAAATATAGAGAGGCAGGCATAGATTTCTACAAGGAGAATAGATGAAAAATAACAAAATAGAGAGTGACTAAAAAACTGTTGGAGTTTGTTTGATCTTTTACTATTCAGAGATGTGCTATTTATCTTTTGTAAAAGTACTTAAAATAGTTGCTGAACTTGAAGAGACACAGTCTAAATTAAATGCGAATTTCATTTAATTTCTGCTTACAAAAAGATTGAGTAAATGCACATTTTTCAATTTCTTCCAGTAAGTACAACTAAAAACCATAGGCATGTGTGCAACAAACATAAGAACTCTAAAATGTTAAGAGACAAAAGCAGATGAACTAGGGATGTAGGGCCCAGAAAGAACCAGAGTGGTGAAATCTCTGGGTTTCCTTTTCACCTAATGTATGACAATTTTGGAGCTCAAGAAGCCAGCAACCCAGAACACCAGTAAAAGAAAAAAAATTTTAAAGTCCTAACAAAATGAAGAGGACAGACAAGACAGAAATCTTTTGGACAATGACTATTCAACTTTAGGCAGACACCTCAGGAAATATTTTGGTTCCACTGTCCCTCTTGTCAGTAAAAGTCAAGTAGTGAGCCTAAACTTCTATATTTGCTAGACTGTGAACCTCAAACTGCCCAATCCAGGGGTGTCAGAGGAGGCCAAATGCTGAGTAAGGACCTATACAATTACCCAGCAACAATGAGGCCGCTCTGAAGTTGGTGTCAGTAGAAGTCACATAAGGAACAATAAGGAGGTTTGCCTACTTTTCTCAGCCAAATTTGTATCAACAGAAGCCTACAGAAGAAATCTGAATCTCACCCCCACCAAGCATTAGCAAGGAGCCCCTTCTCTACCCAATGTCAGTGGAGGTCAAGGAAAACCTGGACTTCTACCTGCACTGGGCAGTTGTAAGCCTCCTCCCTCTTTCCCTTGCTGGAATGTTGTCTGGGAAAGCAACTTAAAAATACAAAGGTTGCCCTGGCTGGGTAGCTCAGTTTGTTGGGTGTCATCCTGTGAACCCAAAGATTGACAGTTGGATTTCTGGTCAGGGCTTACTCTCTTGCATTGATGTTTCTTTCCCCCTCTCTCTTCTTCTCCCTTCCTCTCTCTCTAAAATCAATAAAGAAAAGAAAAGCCATTAAAAATGCTTTGATGAGCTCTAACAAACATGTTTGAAACAAATAAAGAATTGAATAGATGGAAGAAAGATCCAGTGAACTTGAAGATAGAAAATAAATTATCCAAATAGAAGAGCAGATATCTATGTCTATCTAGAGTTATATCCATATCTATATTTATGTAGGGAGAGAGAGAGAGAGAAACATCAATGTGAGAGACAAACATTGATCAGTTGCCTCCCATACACACCTGACTGCATAATTGAACCCACAACCTGGATATATGCCCTAACTGGGAATTGAACCTGCAACCTTTTTGTGTAGAGGACAGTCCAACCAATTGAGCAATACCAGCCAGGGCAAGATTTAAACATTTGATATCTCATAACACATTATAATACCTCACAACACATTTTAGTTATATCTTTTCTAGTCCTGATTATCTCCAGTGAATTTACTGCCAAATCAGTTGATGTGATTGTGTTAATTCACTATTTTAGTCACTGAAGCTAGATGAACAAAACAAGCTAGCTGTCTGCTCCAGCAGTAGTAAACAGAAAGCATAATTTCCCAAGAAAGAAGATGGGAATGGGAAGGGAAAAAATAGAAGACAGAGATGACTTGGAAAGAAGAAGCAATCAGAACAGAAGAGAAAATAAGGAGCTCTATCATTGAATATACTTTAATCACTGAAAGGGCGTTGACAAAGGTGGACAGAGAAGGCCCCTGAACTTTTCTCCTCCTGTGGATACACCAAACGTATAGCTTCACATGCAGAAATTCCCTGTGACAGAAATCCAGAAACTAGCTGAGCAATTTCAACATACCAGGCAAATGAGAAAATACCCACAGCAAAGAGGGTAGGAAAGGCTGAGACATACTTTGGCCATAAATCCCACTCCTGGTACAGCACCATACAATCAGGAGGGAACCCCAAACTCCAGCTTCTCCATATGGAGCAAATGGTTTGCACTACACTTCTAATGCCCCAACTTTTCAGACTCCCACCTGAGGAATGGATTCCCAAAAATCTAGCTCTGAAAGCCAATAGGGCTTGCATTCACAACACCCATAAGACGAGAGCACACAAAGAAACAGCCCTTAAGAGCCATGTACATGAGCAGCTGCTGCAACACAGAGAGAGCAAGAAAAAGACCCATTTCCCAGTCTTTCCCTGGAAGGGCTTAACTGATACTCATAAGCTGCTAAAGTTGTCTGTGATCACCGCTGGAGACTGGAGAAGATACACATACTCTCCCACCGTCTGCCTCTGTCCCACTCCAACATTAAAGCCAAGTCAACAATATCTCCATGAAAAGAGCTTGTACATGTAGTACCCCAGCTTTCATTGTTTCTGCCCAAGGAACGAACCTCCAGAGTGCCTGCCTCTAACCGCCAAGGAGTTTATATTCACAAGTCCCACTGGACTATAAAAAAAAGAAGCTGTTTTTAAGCAGATGCAGGAGCACTCCCCCTGCCCTCATGACTACACACCAGGCTCAGCAAAGAGGGGGCAGACACAACTGTTCATCCCCCAGTTTCTCCCTGGAAGGTGCTGAACTACATACTTTCCCAGCTGCTGCCTGAGAGTCTAGTTACTCATCAGCCTGAATCTAGATGATGACAATGATTTTGGGGACATTGATAGATCGTGGCGCACCCTCAACTACTGGGAGCTACTAAGCATCAAGAAGGCTAGGTCAATTATAAAGGTTTGATATACAACCAGGAGCGTGGGTTGAGCTGATTGACATGAATCACCTTCTATAGGAGACTACTTTGTCAAACGGGGATCGGTGATTGTTCTACCTAACGCACAGAAACAGACAAAGTATCACAGGAGACTACTGTGAATAATGATCTGCTGACAAATTGAACAGCCTTTGAGAAATAATAAGTTCTTAGAAACATACAACCTACCAAGACTGAATCGTGAAAAAATAGAAAATCTGAACAGGCCAATTACTAATAAGGAGTGAATCATTAGTCAAAAACCTCCCAACAAATAAAAGTCCAGGAATGGATGGATTACAAATTATGACCAATTTAGATTTATTACAGGTTTCGAGGTTAATTCAGCAATGGAAATTAGTAAATATGATACAGCACAGTAACCAAACAAAAGATAAAAATCATATGGTCAGCTCAATAAATGCAGAAAAAGCATTTGACAAAATTCAACACTCATTCATGATAAAAACTCTTAACAAATTGGTTACAGAGGAAGTATACCTCAATATAATAAAATTCATAAATAACAAGTCTACAGATAACATCTTAATGAATGGTTAAATGCTGAAGGCTTTTTCTCTAAGATCAAGAAAAAGACAAGGGTGCCATTCTTACCACTTTTTCAATATAGTACAGGAAGTTCTAGCCAGAGCATTTAGGTATAAAATAGGAAAAAAAAGAAGTAAGCCCTGGACGGTTTGGCTCAGCAGTCCACAGAGACCCGAGTTCAGTTCCCACTAAGGGCACGTACCTCGGGTGCAGTTTGTCCCCGGCCCTGGTTGGTCATGCGGGTGGCAGGCACCCGATGTGTCCCTTTCACATCAATATTTCTCTCTCTCTCTCTCTCTTCCTCTCTCTCCCTCCTACTCTGTCTGAACAAAAAATGGAAAAATGTCCTCGGGTGAGGAAAAAAAAACAAAAAAAGAAGTAAAAATATCCAAATCATAAAGGAAAGAATAAAATGGTCTCTGTTGGCAGATGACATGATCTGATCTATAGAAAATCCTACAGACTCCACCAAAATACTCTTAGAACTAATGAATATACAATGTGCAATGAAGTTTTGAAATACAAATCAGTATATAAAAATTAGTTATTATTCTATACACTAACAATGAACTATAAGAAATAATTTTCATGATCAGAATTTCAGATTTTGTACTCTAGCACAGCTTAGTTTTCCTTCTTACTGTAAGAAAGCTTAATAGCAGTGTGACTTAAGGTTTTGTTTTTTAAAAGGAGGATGTGAGTGATTTCATTCATGGGTACTTTTAGAACCTGACAGATAATCCCATTGACTTTATTTTTCTAACTAAATAATTCCTAAATACTTTTAAAATATAAAATACCCCCAAATAAAAAAAAAGAAATAATTTTTTAAAAATCAACATAATTACAATAGTATCAAAAAGAATAAAAAACTTAGGAATAAATTTAACCAAGGAAGGGAGACATCTGTACACTGAAAACTATGAGATATTGATGAAAAAACTGAAGAAGACATATGGAAAGATATTCATTGTTCATGCATTGGAAGAATTAATAGTAATATTGCCATACTACCCAAAGTGATTTATAGATTAATGCAATATCTATTAAAATTTCAATGGCATTTTTTACAGAAACAGAAAACAATTTCTAAAATTTGTGGTATGGAACCACAAAAGACTCCAGAATAGCTAAAGCAATGTTGAGAAAGAACAAAGCTGAAGTCATCACCCATCCTGACTTTAAACTATATACAAACCTATAATAATTGAAACAGTATGATACTGGTATAAAGACAGATTGTATACATTAATGGGACAGGCTTAAGAGAATAGAAAATAAACCAATGTATATATGGGCAATTGATTTTTGACAAAGTAAGCCTAGGACATACAGTGGGGAAAGTATAGTCTCTTCAATAAATGATGTTGGGAAAACTGGACAGCCACAGGCAAAGGGATGATACTGGACCCCTTTCTTACACCATACACAAAAAGTAACTAAAAATTGATTAAAGACTTGTACATAAGACCTGCAACTGCAAACTTCTAGAAGAAAACATAGTGGCTAGGGTTCTTGACATTGGTCCGGCAATCATTTTTTTGGATATGAGATAAAAAGCAAAGGTAACAAAAGCAAAAATAAGTGGGACCCTATAAAACTAAAAACAAAACAAAACAAACAAAACCTGCACAGCAAAGAAAATCGTCCACAGAATGAAAAGAGAGAAAAATATTTGTGAACCACGTATCCAAGGGGTTAATATAAAAAATATACAAGGAACTCATATAAATCAATAGAAAAAACAAAAAATAAATAAATAAAACAAACAAATCAACTATAAAATGGGCAAAGGACTTAAATTTTTCCAAAGAAGATATTTAAATGGCCAACAGGTACATAAAAAGGTGCTCAGCATCACCAGTGGCCAGGAAAATTGCAAAATCAAAACCACAATGAGTTATCACCTTGCATTTGTTAGGATGTCTATTATCAAGAAGATAAGAGATAACAAATGCTGGTGGGTTTGTTAAGAACAGAGAACCCTGTACACTGTTGGTGGAAATGTAAACGGGTACAGAAACTATTGAGATTTCCCAAAATTAAAAAATAAAACAACCATATGATCTACAATCCCACTTCTGGGTATATATTCGAAATAATTATAATCAGTACCTCGAAGAGATATCTGTTCTTTCATGTTCGTTGCACCATTTTCACAGTAACCAAGGTATGGAAACAACCTTGTGTTTGTTAAGGAATGAATGAGGATAAAGAAAATATTATATATACATGGTTTATGTTTTGCATACTCACAACTGTAAACCTACATTTGCCCCATTATATATATGGACTTTTATCTACCCTTAAAAAATTTTTTTGTCAGTATGGATGACATTGCAGAGCATTAACTAAATGAAATAAGCAAGGCATACATATAAATACTGCGTGGTATCACTTATATGTGGAATCTTAAAAATATGGTCAAACTCATAAGATGGGGAAAGTAGGGAGGTTGTTAATAAAAAGACACACTATTTCATTTATGATTAAGGTCTGAAGATGAGGCAAAACATGGTGACTATTTGACAACACTGTATTGTGTAGTTGAAATTTGATAAAAAGCCCTGGCCAGTTTGGCTCAGCGGTTAGAGTGTCGACCTGCGGTCCGGAGAAACCCGGGTTCGGTTCCCGCTAAGGGCACGTACTTCGGTTGCAGTTTGTCCCCGGCCCTGGTTGGTCGTGCGGGTGGCAGCCACTCGATGTGTCCCTTCACGTCGATGTTTCTCACCTTCTCTCCCTTCCTCTCTCTCCCTCCCACTCTATCTGTACAAAAAATGGAAAAATATCCTCGGGTGAGGATAAAAAAAAAAAAAAAAAAAGAAATTTGATAAAAAGTGTAACAATGTTCTTACACACAAGAAAAGAAAGGTTACATATATGAGGTGGTAGATTTGTTAACTCATTGGGAGGAATACTTTCATAATGTATATGTATATCAAATCATCATATTGTATACTTTGAATATATTTTAACTTTATTTGTCAATTATGCCTCAATAAAGCTGAAAACATACTTTAATCTTCATATTGCAAGTTACTCATATATAATGTTGCTAAGCAAATTTTTAATTCATTTATAATATCAAATATTCATAGTCTGCTTAGACTCCAAGTTATTTCTCTCTGAATGCTTTTTATTTTTGTGTCAAACATTTTTAGTGTAGTTTTATGCATTATATTTCATCACAAAAATATTTTATATTTACTGGCTTTTGTAAAACTGTTTCTCAAGTTGTTTTGTAAGTGTTACTATCTATTCATGCTAATGTGCACAGCCTATGAAGGAGAAGCATAACAGCAAATGATAACTCTGCAGCTGCTGTAAGGGTACTTGTAACAAGAAGAATTTTTTTAACATATAATTATCCTCTGATTATAATTACAAACATATACTACTTTATTTTAAGCTAATGCTTAAGGTTATTTTTCCATTAAAAGAAACTCTATCATTATATGTTAATTATATGGAGAATTAATGAACTCCTAAAAATGTTTACCTAGTAGGAAAAATTTGGAACTAATTACAGAGATAGAAGAAGAGTTAATATATGGTTTAAAAAGAGCAATAACATCACAAAATTATTTTATAATTTTATGATTAAGACTAAGAAAAGCTGTGGCCAGTTTGGCTCAGCAGTTAGAGCATCGGCCTGTGGACCAATGAGTCACAGGTTCGATTCCAGTTAAGGGCACATACCTTGGTTGTGATTTGTCCTCTGCCCTGGTAGGGGTCAAACTGGAGGCAGCCATTCGATGTGTCCTTTCACAGCAATGTTTCTCTCTCTTCTGCTTCCTTTCTCTCTCCCTCTCTCAATCAATCTGAACAGAAATGGAAAAATGTCCTCGAGTGAGGATAAAAATTAAAAAAAAAAAGAATAAGAAAAAAAAGTAGACAAAAAGAGAACAAGAAAATGAAAAACAAAAATACAAGTCAATTTTAGTCTCTAAACTATTAAGTATGCATTTAAGTATTGTGAAATATATAATTTGAAAATGTTATTGTCAGTGTGTCTATTGGGTTTAGACCTATAATCTGTTCACTTTAATTGCAATATAAAATATCACTTAAATTCTCCAGTTACATGAGTTTCCCCTTCTAGTGTAATTCTGAAACATCTGAATTTTAGTTTTAAGCAATCTGCTTGCTTGTTTAATTGTACTTTTCATCACACTGTTCTAAGCCAAGATTTCTTTTTTAAGTTGTAAAACATTCTAGTGGTTCCCTTCACAATTTACATGATTGATTTAAAAGTGTTGCTTCAAGAAAGATAGTTTCAGTGACTGAGCCTAACAGGCAGCCTGCATGTGAAAGCAGGCGAAGGCAGATCCTGGGGTGCCTTGGGATATTAGCTGACTCACCTTGGGCCTGGTGCTGGTTAAAGCCAGCCTTGGAGCACAGCTTGGTACTTCCCATGAGCAGCCAACCCCAGCAGAGGCAGACATAATCTGTGAAAAGCTTGCAGCTTCAAACAGGTTGCCAAGGACCAGGCACAGGCAACATGTGACATTGGCTGGTGCCAGAGCCTCTCCTACGAGGGCCAGAAGCTACACACCAAGTGGCCAGCTTCAGACAAGATTGAAGCAGGAACCAAAAAACTTCACAAACAGCATAGGGAGATAACAGCAGTCACGAAACTCGGTTGAGATGAATTCTGTTTACTTTTTTATTTGTTTTTTCCCACTATTTCTTTTTTCCCCCTTACTTTATTTTATTTTTTCTTCTTTTTCTTTTGCTCACCACCTGCATAGCCACTCACATGCCATGTGGGGGTTGAACCTCACAGTCAGCCAGCCTGGGGGTCAAACCCATGCAACAAAGTGGCCAACAGCAAATAAGACTCAATTATAACAGGAGTGCCCACATTACTCACACAAGGAACATTCCTAGAGCACCCAGCCTAGAAAGTAAGGAGACTGCACCACTGAGTTCCATAGGACACCTACTACGTAAGGCCACCATACAAAGACTGGGAATAATAAGAAATCTATCTAATACATAGAAACAAATGGAAAGAAGCATCCTAAATGGGGAGACAACGTAACAAGGCCCAAAATGAAACAATAGAGGTAATCCCCAGAAAGAGAGCTAAGTGAAATGGCAATTTATCAGATATAGTGTTCAAAGTAATGGTTTAAGGATGCTCAGGAAACAGTGAGAAATATAACAACATGATAAAGGACATAGAAACCATGAAAAATAATCAGTCAGAAATGAAGAATACCATATCTGACAAGAATACACTGGAAGGGATAAAAAGTAGTTTGGATGAAGCAGAGGATAAAATCAGCAATGTTGTAGAAAAGGGAGAGGAAAAAAAAAAAACCACAATAAAACAACTAATCAGAAGCAAAAAAAGAAAAAAAAAATTAAAATGAGGCTAGTTTAAGGGAACTTTGGGACAATATGCAGCATGATAATATCTGCTTCATAGGAGTGATAGAAGCAGAAGACAAAGGGCAAGGGATCGACAACCTGTTCGAAGAAGTAATGACCTAAAGCTTTCCTAACCTGGTGAAGAAAAAAGACGTAAAAATCCAAGAAATACAAAGAGTCCCAAACAAGATGAACTCAAAAAGGCCACACCAAAGCCCATTATAATTAAAATGGCAAAGGTGAAAAAGAGAATCTAAAAGCAGCAAGAGAAAAGCAGTTCATCACCTACAGGTAGCTTGCATTAGACTATCAGCTGATTTCTCAACAGAAACATTTCAGGCCAGATGGATTGGCATAAAATAGTCAGAGGGATAAAAAGCAAGAATCTACTACCACGACTACTGCACCCAGCAAAACTGTCATTTAAACTTGAAGGGGAGAGTTCATTGATTCAATTTCCAGTTAGGGCACATGCTCAGGCTGTGGGCTCATTCCCCAGTGGGGGGGGGGGGGTGTGGAGGAGGTCACCTATCAATGTTTCTCTCTCTCATCAATGTTTCTCTCTCCCTCTCCCTTCCTCTCTCTCTATAATCAATAAAAATCATGTTTTAAAAATTGAGGTGAGGAGGCTTCCAGTCAAGATGGTGGCGTAGGTAAACGCGGTATCGCGTCCTCCCACAACCACATCAAAGTTACAACTAAACTACAGAATAACCATCATTCAAAACCCCCTGAAATCAAGCTGAATGGAAGTCCTACAACTACGGAATTAAAGCAGCAGCCACATCCAGACTGGTAGGAGGGGCGGCGGTGCGAGGGGTGGCGAAAGGGGCTGGTCCCACACCCACGTGTGATGGATAAAAATAAGGAGGCTCCCGGGGGCTGGGAAGGTCCTTCCTGAGGACTGAGGGGTCCCTGTCCCATACTAGGTGCCCTACTCAGGGTTCCAGTGCCAGGAAGAAAAGCCCCCATAACTTCTGGCTGGAAAAACCAGCGGGAACTGAGGCTCAGGGAGGCTGAGGTGGCTGGAGCCCCAGGCAGCTCCCTAAAGGTCCTGCGCAGACTTATCAGACTCTCTCCCTCTAAGCTTGGAGGGGAGGCAGCTCGAGGGGCACCAGAGACATACAGGGAAGAACTGAGCTGTTTGGCACTGGAGCGAGGGCTGGAGAGGGGGCTTCCTCGGAGACAAACGTGCTGTAAGAGGCCTTTGTTCCTTTGGTGAGCCCTTCCCAGGGCGGCAGACAGAAGCCATATCTGGGACTCCAGCAACCTGGCTCACACTGGTAGCCCCGCCCTGCTGATTCCCTGAGGCCCCGCCCCACACAACTTTCAAGCCCACCCAAGCTGTTGCCACTTGCTTAACCATAGGATTGGCCGGTCTTGGATCCTGCTTCAGGTTTTTCCTAAATTCTTTCAAACGAGCAGCATTGGGTCTCAGCGAGCTCCATACCTCTCATTAAGTAATACACAGAAACAAACACAGGGAGGCAGCCAAAATGAGGAGACAAAGAAACAGGTCCCAAATGAAAGAACAGAACAAAACCCCAAGAAAAGAACTAAGCGAAGGGGAGATAAGCAACCTAACAGATACTGAGTTCAAAATACTGCTTATAAGGATGCTCAATGAACTTAGTGAGAACTTCAGTGAACTTAGGGAGGGCCTCAAGAGCATAAAAAAGGACAAGTTAGAAATCATGGATACACAGTTAGAATTGAAGGAGGCATTAACTGAAATAAAGAATAATTTACACAGCTTCAATAATAGAGAATGTAAATCCAAGGAGCAAACCATTGATTTGGAATATAAGGAAGCAAAAAATCCCCAATCAGAACAGCAAAAAGAAAAAAGAATCCAAAAAAATGAGGATAGTGTAAGGAGCCTCTGGGACAACTTCAAGCGTGCCAACATTCGCATCTTGGGGGTGCCGGAAGGAGAAGAGAGAGAACAAGAATTCGAAAACCTGTTTGAAACAATAATGGCAGAAAACTTTCCTAACTTGGTGAAGGAAACAGACATACAAGTCCAGGAAGCACAGAGAGTCCCAAACAAGATGAACCCCAAGAGGCCCACACCAAGACACATCATCATCAAAATGCAAAAGGTTCAAGACAAAGAGAGAATCTTAAAAGCAGCAAGAGAAAGGCAGCTAGTTACCTACAAGGGAGTTCCCATTAGGCTGTTAGCTGATTTCTCAAAAGAAACTTTGCAGGCCAGAAGGGAGTGGCAAGAAATATTCAGAGTGATGAAAAGCAAGAACCTACAACCAAGATTACTCTATCCTGCAAAGCTGTCATTTAGAATCGATGGACATATAAAAACTTTCTCAGACAAGAAAAAGTTAAAGGAGTTCATCACTACCAAACCGTAATTATATGAAATGATGAAGGGTCTTTTTGAAGAAAAAGATAAAATATATGAACAAGCAAAATGGCAATGAATACATATCTATCAACAATGGAATCTACAACCAAAATGAACAGGAAGAACAGAAACATTCTCATAGATACAGAGAACATTTTGTTGGTTGCCAGTTGGGAAGGGGGTTGGGGGAATGGGTGAAAAAGGTGAAGGGATTAAGAAGCACAAATTCACTGCTAGACTGACAAACCTCAAAGGGAAAGGGGTTGGGGGGGGGGGGTGGGAAGAAATAAGCCAAAGAACTTATATGCATAACCAATGGACACAGACAATAGTGTGGGAAAAGGTGGGAGGGGGGCGGGAGTGGGGAGGAGGGGGTCAATGGGGGAAAAATGTGGAACATCTGTAATGCAATTTAAATCCAACAATAAAGATTTGAAGAAAGAAAAAAATTGAGGTGAAATAAAGAGCTTCTCAGACAAGAAAAGGCTAAAAGAGTTTGTGACCACTAAACCAGTATTCCAAGAAATATTAAAGGGCCTGCCAGAAGAAGAAAAAAGGAGGAGGGAGAGGAGGAGGAAGAGAAGTAAACCAAACAAAGAGAGCAACAGAGTTAAAAGACTAAAATGTCAATAAATGTCCATAAATGCATACCTATCAATAATCACTTTAAATGTAAGTGACTTAAATGCTGTAATCAAAAGACATAAGATTGCTGAATGGGTAAGAAAGCAAGACCCATATATATGTTGTCTACACGAGATCCACCTCAGAATGAAAGATACACACAGTCAAAAAACAACCAAATAGAAAAAGATATTTTATAGAAATGGAAATAAAAATAAAAAAAAGCTGGGATAGCAATATTTATATTGAACAAAATAGACCTCAAGACAAGGCTGTAATAAGAGTCAAAACACTACATAGTGATAAAAGGAGCAATAAAGAAAATATAACTCTTGTAAACATTTATGCACCCAACATAGGAGCACCTAACTATCTAAAGCAAATCTTGATGGACATTAAAGGCAGAGATGGACAGTAATACAGTTCATAGTAGGGGATTTTAACACCCATTGACATCAGTGGATAAATCTTCCAGGCAGAAAATCAACAAAGAAAAGGTAGCCTTAAATGACACACAAGATCAAATGGATTAAATTGATATCTTCAAAGCATTTCACCCCAAAGCATCAGAATATACATTTTTTTCTAGTACACATGGAACATTTTCTATGATATACCACATCTTAGGAGACAAAACTGGTCTCAATAAATTTAAGAAGATTGAAATCATATCAAACATCTTCTATAACCATAATGATATGAAACTAGACATCAACCACAAGAAAGAATCTGAAAAACACATAAAGTCATGGAGACTGAATAGTACATTACTAAACATTGAATGGGTTAACAATGAAATCAATAAATAAATCAAAAGTTACCTTGAAACAAGTGAATATGAGAACACAACAACCCAAAGTCTATAGAAAACAATGAAAGCAGTTGTAAGAGGAAAATGTATACCTCAGGAAACTAAAAAACCTCAAATAAACAATCTAACTTTACACTTAAAGGAACTGAGTGGGGTTGGGGGGCAAGAGAGTAATAGGAAGAAAATAATAAAGATTAGAGTAGAAATAAAAAAATAAGCTAGAAGAAATATATAAAAGATCAATGAAGTTAGAAAAGATAAACAAGATTGATAAACCTTTAACTAGACTTATCAAGAAAAAAGGAGAGTGGACCTAAATCAATAAAATCAGAATTGAAAGAAAAGTAACAATTGACACTGTATCAATACAAAGAATTGTAAGAAAATGTTATGAATAGCTACATGTCAACAAATAGGACAATCTGGAAGAAATGGATACATTTCTAGACACACACAATATTCCAAAACTGAATAAGGATGAATCAGATAATCTGAAAAGACAGATAACAACCAGTGAAACTGAAGCAGTAATAAAAAAACTCCCAACAAATAAAAGACTTGGACTGGATGGCTGCACAGGTTAATTTTACCAAGCATTCCAAGAACTAAGACCTACGCTTCTCAAACTATTCCAAAACATTGAAGAAGGAGGAAAATTTCCAAGCTAATTTTACGCAGCCAGCATTATTCTAATTCTAAAACTAGATAAAGATACTACAAAGAAGAAAAATTATAGGTCAAGCACAGCCAGTGTGGCTCAGTGTTTGAGAATCAAACCGGGCACCAAGAGGTTGCCGGTTTGATTCCCATTCAGGGAACATCCCCAGGTTGTGGGTCCAATCCCCAGTGAGGGGAATACAGGAGGCAGCCAATCAGTGTTCTCTCTCATCAATGTTTCTATCTTTCTCTCCCTTTTCCTTCCTCTCTCTCTAAAATCAATAAAGAAAAACAATTATAGGCTAATATCCTTGCTGAACACATGTGCTAAAATTTTCAACAAAATATTAGCAAACCAGATCCAATAATACATTAAAACAATCATAATTAAGTGGGACTTATTCCAGGGATGTAATGTTGGTACAATATCCACAAATCAATAAATGTGGTATACCACATATACCAAGTGAAGGATAAAAATCATATGATCACATGAATAGATGTAGAAAAATCATTTGATTTAAACCAGTACTGTTTATGATAAAAACTGGATGATAAAAGTTGGATAAAGGGAACATATCTCAATGTAATAAAGGCCATATATGACAAACCTACAGCCAACATTATCCTCAGTGGACAAAAACTGAAAGTATTTCCCTTAATATCAGGAACAAAACAGGGATGTCTGCTTATACCACTCTTATTCAACATAGTAGTGGCAGAAGTCTTAGCCAGAGTAATGAGACAAGAAGAAGAAATAAAAGGCATCCAAATTGGAAAGGAAGAAGTTAAACTGTCATTATTTGCTGATGACATAATACTATATGTAGAAAACCCCAACTCCACCTAAAAGCTACTAGATTTGATAAGCAAATTGGACAAAGTGGAATAATACAAAATTAATATTCTGAAATTGGCAGCATTTCTATACACCAATAATGAACTACCAGAAAGAGAAACTAAGAAAACAATTACATTTACTATTGCAACAACAACAAAAATAAGGTACCTAAGAATAAATTTAGCCAAGGAAGTAGAAGACCGGTACTCAGAAAACTATAGGACACTGAAGAAAAAAAAATGGAAAAGATACAAATTAGTGGAAGCATATCCCATGTTCATGGATTGGAAAAATTACCATCATTAAAATGTTCATACAACCCAGAGCAATCTACAGATTCAATGCAATTTCTATTAAAATACCACTGATATATTTCAGAGAACTAGAACAAATATTCTAAAAATATGTAACAAACCAAAAAAGACTCCACATAGCCTCAGCAATCTTGAGGAAAAAGAACAAAGTTAGGGGGATCACAATACCTGACATAAAACTAAAGCAGCATTGCAATCAAAAGAGCTGGTACTGGCATAAAAACAAGCATACAGAACAATGGAACAGAACAGAGAGCACAGAAATCAACTTATGTTTTTATAATCAATTAATATTTGACAAAGTAGGCAGGAACATACAATAAACACCGTCTCTTCAATAAATGGTGATGAAAAAGTTGAACAGGCACATGCTAAAAATGAACTAGACCACCAATTTACACTATACACAAGAATGAACTCAAATGGATAAAAGACTTAAATGTAAGTAGCAAAACCATAAAAATCCTAGAATAAAACATAGGCAGTGAAAGCTCAGACATGTCTCATAGCAATAGTGTTACTAATATAACTCCTAGGGTGAGGAAAAACAAAGGAAAAAAATAAATGAATGGGACTACATCAAACTGAAAATGAATGGGACTACATCTGCACAGCAAAAGAAACCATCAACAAAATGAAAAGGGAACCCACCGTGTGGGAGAACATATTTGCCAAAGATACATCTGATGAGAAGTTAATTTCCAAAATATATAAATCATTTATATGACTCAACACCAGGAAGACAAACAATACAATTTAAAAATGGACAAAGGACCTGAATAGACACTTTTCCAAAGAAGGCATATAGAAGAAAAAAATGCTTAAAGTCACTAATCATCAAAGAGATGCAAATTAAAACCACAATGAGAAATCACCTCACATCTACTAGAATGGCTACCTTCAATAAATCAACAAACAAGTGTTGGCAAAGATGTAGAGAAAAGAGAACCCTATTGCACCTTTGGTGGGAATGCAGACGGGTGCAGCCACTATGGAAAACAGTATGGAATTTCCCCAAAAAATGAAAAATGGTTCTGCCATTTGACTCAGTGATCCCACTTCTGGGACTATATCCTAAGAATCATGAAACACCAATTTAAAAGAATACATGGACCCCTATGTTTATAGCAGCATTATTTACCATAGCCAAGTTCTGGAAACAGCCCAAGTGCCTATCAGTAGTCGAGTGCATTACATGGTGATGGTACCCTTAGACAATGGAATATTACTCAGCTGTAAACATAAAGGAAATCTTACCTTTTGTGACAGCATGGATGGACCTGGAATTTATTATGCTAAGTGAAATAATCCAGGCAGAGAAAGACAAATATTATATGGTCTCATATGTGGAATCTAAATAACAACATAAACTGATGAACAAAATAGAAACAGAGGCATAGATGCATGGAACAAACTGACAGCTGTCAGGGGAGGGGCTAGAAGAGGACTGGATGAAAGAAAGTGAAGGGATTAGCATATATTTTATATATATGACCCATAGACACAGACAACAGTGTGGTCATGGTCATAGGGAAGGGGAAATGAGGGACTGGGTGGAGGTGGGCAAAGAGGGGAAAAAGGGACATCTGTAATAGTGTCAACAATAAAAATTAAAATTAATAAACCAGAAAGATAGTTTCATGTAATTGTTGCTAAGAATTTTCTTGCATAAGAGATGCCGATTTTTGCCAGAGTCGACAGTAATTTTTTAAAAACATATATGAAGCATTTAATTAATCTTTTGTTTTATATTGAATGACATTACAGTGTTCTGTGTTATGGTGGTTAATGTTATCATATTGTTAACTACTAGGTTCATTGTGGTGATGTCAACATTATGTTACAGCCTTTGTCCTTTCAGATGGTACAGAATTAAATATTCTTGCATGTTTGAATCAATCACCTCAAACTTTATGTGTATTTTTTTTTGTATTACAAACTGATTTTTAATAATAATAAAAATCTATCATGGCATTAATAAGAAGGATCCGTACTTATTTATTCATTTATTTATTTACAAGAATCTGATCTGTACATTTTACAGTAAACCAGTACGCCCTGGCCAGTTTGGCTCAGCAGTTAGAACATTGACCCGCGGACTAGAGAGTCCCAGGTTCAGTTCCCGCTAAGGGCACGTACCTCAGTTGCAGTTTGTCCCCAGCCCTGGTTGGGGTCACGTGGGTGGCAACCACTCAATGTGTCTCTCTCACGTCGATGTTTCTCTCTCTCTTTTCCTTCCTCTCTCCCTCTCGCTCTGTCTGAGAATAAATGCAAAAATGTCCTCAGGTGAGGATAAAATAAATAAATACATAAATAAAATAAACCAGTGCACAAAGTTTGCCCTCAGGAGTCCCTCTCAGTTTCTCACATTGGGGCTAAGGCAGGTCCTTGCCTGTATCAGCCTAACCAGTGTACAACAAGCCCTCCTCTTGAAGAAACTTAATATTTTTTAATGAGCTATATTCCTCATTAAACATATTGACAACACAAAAACTTGATAAGATGCACCGAGAAGGAGATAACACCATCCATCATTGTGGTATCCTTGCCCAATATGCCATAATCTCACTTAAATTATCAGAAAACATCAGATAACTCCAAGTTGAGAGACACTTTTAATAATTAATTAATTTTCATCACCATTTATCCCTTCTTTGCCCTTCCACCTCCACCCACCCCTTCCTCCCCCACCCCTCACTCACTACACTGTTGTCCATCTCCATGAGTTCTCTCTTTTCTTCTTCTTCTTTGTTCAGTACCTCCACTCTCCCAACACCCCCCAGTGCTACCACCAGAGCTGCTGCCTGCTCTCTATCTATGAATCTTTCTATTTTGCTTGTTTTTTTCATCAAATACCACATATGAGTAAAACCATATGTACTTGCAGGCTTACTTCACTTAGCATAATGTTCTCCAGGTCCATCCATGCTTAAGGAAAGAATAAAATTTTCTTCTTTTTTATGGCAGAGTAGTACTACATTATGTATATACATCATGTACTATAGCTTTTTTAATCCACTCATCTACTGATGGACACTTGGGCTATGTCCAAATCTTGGGTATTGTAAATAATGCTGCCATGAATATAGGGGTATATATATTCTTTCAAATTAGTGTTTTGGATTTCTTTGGATAAATTCCCAGAAGTGGAATAACTGGGTCATAAGGCAGTTCTATGAACAATGGGTAAGCAATCTTCGAAACCATTAATTAAGGTAAGCAAAGACCCAAAAAGGCTGAAGAACTGTTACAATACAGGAGGAGATTAAGTATAATAGCTAATAAAATATGGGATTCTGGATAAGATTCTAAGACAGAAAAAGGACATTAATGGAAAAATTGGTGAAATTTGAAAAATATCTGCAGTTTAGTTAATAATATTGCAGCAATGTTAATTTTCTGTTCTTGATCATTGTATTATGGTACTGTAAGTTTTTAATATTAAGGAAAACTTGATGAGGAATATAAGGGAACTATTTGCATTATTGCTGCAATTTTCCAATACGTTTATAATTAGCCCAAATTTTAAAAATATTCAAACTTAATACAATGATTAGTATATTATATTTTAAAATATTACAGAATGAACAATATGAAACCACACAGACCAGAATTTCCTTTTTTATTATTGTCCTGGGGCACTTACTATTGTGAAATAAGAAAGTAAAGCATGTCAACAATGTCTGAAATAACAGAGAAAAGAAATGAACAAATTGTAGCAAAAAGCTTAACTCATCTCTGGGAGTCGGGCTTTCACATGCCAGCTTCTGTTCTGCTGTACCAGTCTCGCATTACTTGTGCAGTCCAGTGACATCTGTTTAATTCATCTTGTTCTTATAATGAGCCCTACTCATTCTAACACCAGCTGTGTGGTATCTCAACTTGACAAGAACAAATGCTATAGGTTCCTTTAAAATAGACAATGGATATAATTCCCTAAACATCAACCCTTACATTAAGCAAAATATATAGCACAATCTCAGTCTAAAGGGAGTTTTCATAACCTCCCAAAACCCAAGAAGGAGCCTGTTGCCATCGACACCAACTGGGAGGGTTGGAGTATGGGTGCAGAGTGGTGAGGATTTCACAGGTCCTTGCAGAACACCCTTTGTTTTACTCATGTGGATTTCTCTTCTTTTCCAGAATTTTTCTGGAGAGTTGAATTGGGGCAGGTGAGCTCAGTAGTGCCAGTCAGCACTAGGAGTTTATTCTTTCTGCCATAAATGAAGTTTAAAAAAATTCTGTTTCTCAGAAGTACTTTCCCTGTAGAAGTTGCAAACTTCAGTCCAGATTCAAGTCCATTCATACCATCACCCAAACCTACTATTCAATATTCTCACAATAACAGCTTGGCATTTCTTCTATCTTAGGCAGAATAAAAAATAATTGTACCTCAGTATTATTTCAGTAAATAATTTATCTACCCAAAGGCAACAGGATATTGGTAAAATAAATCAAAGTATTTCACCTTTATTTGTCAATTTTTCCTTCTTTTCTCACCCAATTCCTATCTCTTAGGGTAAAAAATAAAATACGACTCCAGTATATTTTTTTATTCTGGGACATTAGCAATCCAGGATCAACTTAATCCAAGGTTTCCCAAATGTTGCTGCACTTAAAACTATTTGAGGAGTCTATAAAATCTCTAATGTTTGAGGCTGCACCATATAATAGCTGAAATAGAATATAGAGGGTGAGAACCAGGCATTGGTATCTTAGAACAATATTTAAACAAAATACTGAAAAACCTTTCCTTTGCAAAACACTTTAAAATTCTGAATTAATAAAACAAATATTATTTAAAAGGTTTTACTGAGGTCAAAATAAATTAAGGCAATTCACAGAAGAGGAGACCCACAAAGCCAATAATATATGAAAAATGCTCCAACTCACTAGTAATTAGTAAGTGCAAATTAAAACAACAATTATCTACAATCTCACATCCACTAAACTGGCAAAATGAAAACAATAGAAATAACTGATGGTAAAGTATGGGGCAGAGGGAGCACTCATTCACTGCTGGCAAATTTGTAAATAGGTTCAGCACCTCTGGAGAGCAATTTCACACTCTCTAGTGAAGTAGAAGATGCACATATATAATAAGTCTGCAATTACATTTCCCCCCAAAATGGCCACATGTACCCTGAGAGATATGTACAAGAATGTTCATTATCACATTGCTTGTAATATTAAAAAATTGAAAACGATCTGAATTTCCATTCAGGAGAGAATATATCAAGAAATTGTATTATTCAAACAGCACAGGAATATATATAGTCAATAAAATGAAAGAATGAGGGACTTTTGTAATATGAATAATTTATGTTAAAATATTGACTAAAAATATAAGTTCCAGCTCTGGCCAGTGGCTCAGTTGCTTAAAGCCTTGTACTATACTCCAAAAGGCTTGTGGGTTCAATTCCCAGTCAGGGCACATACCTCGGTTGTAGGTTTGATCCTTGGTAGGGCACATATCGGAGGCAACCAATGGATGTTTTTCTCTCCCATTGATCTTTCTCTTTCCCTTCTGCTCTCTCTAAAATCAATAAAAAGATATCCTCAGATGAGGAATAAAAAAATACACACACACACACACACACACAATTCCAGATGACCACAAAGTATAATATCTTCAGTATAATTTTAATGCATGCAAAATTAATTATATGCTGTTTGGTGATAAGGCCATATGAGATAAAATATGAAAATTTGCATAAGAATTTAAATGCCAAACTGAAGTAAAGGTTACCTTTAAGTAGGAACATTGGAGATGAGATCTGGGAGAAATAAACGGGGGATTTCAATTTTATTTTATTTTTTAACTTGGTAGTGGATGGTGCATATTATATTATTAAATATATTTTCTTATGCCAGAAATCAATAAATTTCTTATTATGCACTTTAACTATTGAAAATTTCATGCTTCAATTTTGTACTTTTATTTTTCAACTTGAATCTTCTAACCTAAGTAGACAGTAATTTCTGAACCTGTATCTTTTAACATTATTTTTAACCTGTAGTTATAACTGCCTAAAAGAAATTTTTAATGCACACATTTTGGATCATGATTGCTGACAATTAAATTCTTTAACCTATAGTTATTTTTCAAGGTGAGTAGTAAAGATTAAATTTTGAGAACCATGGCTATTTATATTGTACCAAACTGCATCTAAAGAATTCACTGATACTGTTTCTTTGACCACTTCTAAAGAGAGAGATACCTACATGATAATTGAAGAATTGCTCAGTTCTCCTCACACAAACAATGAATTAGCAGTCATACAATTTCTGCTTGGAAAGTTGCTGATGGGCACTCCAGGGGGGCTCACAGGGGTGTCAGGACCTCTGACATTCTCAATGTTATCACCCCAAGTAATTCTACCTTAAATGTAATCCAGGTTTCAATTCTAGGTTACCTTATCAGTTAGGTACCTCTTCTAAGTAACCTCTGTTAGTTCTGTAATGATTTATTTACCCCGGGAATTTTAGCAAAAATTGATAAAATTAACCTCAGGAATGTAAATGGGTCGTCTTTACACACTACTCACTTTGCAGTACAGGTACCACCTGACATACTCCACTGGGGAAAAATATCCTTATCCCATTTTCAATCTTCAAGCATTCAACGTGATGTACCAAAAATGGTGTGAAAAAAACCTCCACAGACAAACAAACCAAAGCAACCTCTGGTAATCTAGCATAACCTTGCTTCTCTTTCAAACACAAAAGCAATCCTAATTGAGTAGGTGTATTTCCTTACCATTCAGACTCCTGCAACCTGCTACTAATGATACTCTGTTATGGAGTAAGGATTTCATTTGGTCCTACAAGAAACTATGCTATGCTTCTAAGGTTCTTAACCTCCCAATAAGTTCTAACTGCTCTAGAAAGACATCTTACATGCCTACCAAATCAGTAATAAAGGTGAGAATTTCAGCATTTTCATCAATCTTTGCTAACAGATATGATAAAATGTTTTTTTAATTTTAATTTTTCAGGTTACATTTCCTAGCTGAATTATTTTTTTATGTACTCATATTGTAGATCTTCTTTACCATAATTTGCAAATTACTAATTTTGCATAAAATTATTCCATAGGCTTTCTCAAAAATAAATGAAGACTCAAAATTGATATATATGACTATTAGCCATCAGAATTTTTATTCCAAAAAACACCCCACTCTAACAGAACAGAGCTGTTAAAATTACAGATTATTTCAGAGACTTTTTCAGTTAGTGTAAACAAGTTATAGACTGAGATTCTATAAATTACTTTTCATCCCATACTGTATTACTGGCTAATATAAATTTCATGTCTACATCTTAGAAATAAATTATTTTTTAGTGTTGGGGAGAGGTTTGGTGGAGATTCTGTATTGGAAAGGCAAGTAAAATGGAGACAAGTATAATGTAGACTGTGACTAAAATATGTACGTAATTACAGTCTTTCCAGACTAGATGGTCACCAAAACAGATGTCCACCGTAATTACTACCCTTGACTTCCCAATAACAAAATAGCAATAATTGTATCCTTGAACATAATATATTACAACTGTCAACATATTAAAAAAATATGTTCTTCTCTCCCCAAAAGTCAACATGCCCAGTTTCATCAGTCACTGAATATAACCCCAAGTCTAAGATTTATAAATAATGGCCTTTCCTCTTTGATTTATTCACAGACTTATCTCAATCATTTGTAAACTGTGCATTTAATAAAATTAACCCCAATTAGTGTATACTATATAAATAAAAAGTGAAAGAGCATATTGGGAAAAATTAGTTAATGTAACGAATCTACCTGTTACTTCTATGGCTTATATTTCTTAAACTATGCACAAGGACAAGATTAATATTTCTATTTCTTTTTTTCTAGTTTTACACTTTCTTAGCTTTCAGTCAGAACTTATGTTGACAAGAATATTTAATTGGTTGGATATCCAAAGTTTCCTGAAAGTTATGTACCTCTCAATATTATTATATGGTATTACCGTTGTCATTCATTAACTGCAATCACTAGACATAGATTTTCTTAGAGTTTCCCTAGAACCTATATGTTTATATCTTTCAACGGCAATAGCATTGATCTATATAATGAATCCAGACCACATAATAAATATCTCTTTTCCTATTTGTCCAATGACATGAGAACCTCAAAATGGCCATAATGATGGTTAATTTTATATACCAACTTGACTGGGTTGAGGAATGCCCAAATAATTGGTAAAACACTATTTTGGTATGTGTCAGTGGGGGTTTTCTTGAACAGATCAGCACTGATTCAGTAAATTAAGTAAAGAATACCCACTCTCAACAATGTGAGGGCATCATTCAGTTCATAGGAGAGCTGGATAGAACACAAGGAAAAGGAAAGGAAAATTTTCTATCTCTGCTTGAGCTAGGCCTTCCATTTTTTCTTGCTCTTGGTCATTGCAATTTCTGGTTATTTGACCTTTGGTCTCAGACTGGGACTTTTACCATCAGCTCCCTTAGTTCTCGGGTCTTGGATTTGAACTAAATTATACTACCGGCTTCCCTTATTCTCCAGCTTGCAGGTGGCAGAATGTATGTTTCCTTGGCCTCTGTAACCATATGAGCTGATTCGTATAATTCTCTCTCTCTCTATCTCTCTCTCTCCTCTCTCTCCCCCCCTCTCTCTCTCCTCTCTCTCCTCTCTCTCTCCTCTCTCTCTCTCCTCTCTCTCTCTCTCCTCTCTCTCTCTCTCTCTCTCTCTCTCTCTCTCTCTCCTCTCTCTCTCTCCTCTCTCTCTCTCTCTCTCTCTCTCAATAGTATATATACTATCAATTCTGTTCCTCTAGAAAACCATGACTAATATATATATTCAATAGAAACATGTTTTGAATCCCCCAATAAAAGGTTTTCTTCCCCCTCATATCATAAGATCTCTAAAATAGTGGAACAATAAATGTTATGTGTAAGAAAATCACTAGTTTGAAATTTGCTCAGAAATTCTGATTGGAAGCTGACACTCTAGCTTCTAATCCTTGGTCCCAGCTTTCAAACTCTGGTAGAAATAACACTGTCTAGGGATCTTTTGTTCAAAGCTTATACTATATTCCAAACCCAAAGGCATTGTCCCTCTTATAGCATCTTAACTGAGTTCATATAGAATATTTCATTATTCTTAGAGGCCAGCTATCTAAGTGATGAGAAATATGATAAACCAGATAACCTTATACAGTGTGAGGGGAAAATAGGTTTTATTTGTTCATATGAAAAAATAGTACAATAATTAATAAATTATAATGCAGGAATGTGTGTTTTGCATACTCACAACTATAAACTACTTTTGTCCCATCCTTCTCTTGCTATAAGGCTCATTTCTTGATCAAAGAAGCCTTCTATGGGATATATAATTGCATGTGGATTCAGTAAGGAAATAAATGATGACAGAATAGTGATGAGGAAGAAAATGCCACCTTCATAATAAATCCCTAGACTAATAAGGGCAAATAAGATTCCTTTTATGGTGAAAGATATTCAATATAATCAGTCTTCCATTGGAAGGCAGGTTGGTCCTTCCCAAGTACAGTACTGTGTGGAAGGCTCTGGATTGCCTGATAGGTAGTTCCAGGAGAAAATCAAGTGTAGTGTTACTAATTCAACCTTGGTGAGGAAAGAGAAAGAAACACATTAATGAACCCAAGTATTGCTACCATTCTTGCTACATCTAATTTCTCCAGTAGTCCATTTAGCAAGCAATGTGGTAATTTGAGAAAAGACTCACTAACATCTACAGGGTAGATCACAATGCCATCTGATATTGAGAGCATTTTTGTCATGGATATTATTTGATGAACATTCACTGGGAACATGTCTAGTATCAGTCTGAGTCTATAATAAAAAGATTTTCATTCATACACCTCTTTTCCAAACCTCTTTGTCATTAATACAACATCCTTGATTTTTCCAAGTTTTCAAATACTTGGTAAATCTATTAGCCATCATCAATTAGCAAGACCTCAAACTCTGGCAGATCTCTCCAATAAGACAAAGTAGATTATGGGACAGCCCTCCTGAATTCCATCAAAGACAAGGAGGATTTTCTCCCCAAGTGTCTTTCACAGTGGAGCTATAAAACTATATAAGTCTAGCTTGTGCAAGCATATAAAATAAAGCTATAAATTTATTAGTGGGTCATGGGGAACTTCCTATGAAGCTATTAGCTATAAGTTAAAAATAAAATGAATCTGACAAGATAAAACTACTGGACTGTGAGTCTAAATTATGTTACTTGTAGTTTCAGTGTTTGCTTGAGCCCGATCCTGTATGTAGAACTTCTGGGCATACTCATTCAACAATTTAATAATAAATAAGAACCAGCCCTGGCTCTTTTGGCTCAGCAGTTAGAGCATCAGCCCACCGACCAATGAGTCACGGGTTTGATTCTGGTCAAGGGCATGTGCCTGGGTTGCAGTTCACCCCAGCCCAGGTTGGGTCATGCAGGAGGCAACCAGTCGATGTGACTCTATCACATCGATATTTCTCTCTGTCTGTCTCTCTCCCTCCCTCCCACTCTGTCTGATAATATGTAGAAAAATATCCTCGGGTGAGGAATAAAAAATATTTTTTAAATAATAATAATAAATAAGAACCAGCTAATACTGGATAGCTGGTATCCCACAATCACACCTGTAATATTTAGGAGGCACACATAAAAGTAAAAATAGAGCATCATATTGAAGCTAAATACTTAAAAGGTATAAATCAAATGAAAAGAAAAATAGTTTCCATTTGTAGGAAATGTAGAAGTAATTGTATTTTTTAGGAGAGCCACATTACAGTAAGGGCAGTGAAGTTCAAGGGAATGAATATTTAAAAATTTTAATATATAGGACTATTTTGAAAATTGTTTTATTAATTTATCTTTGTTATAGATATTTCTCCTTTTGCCCCCATTGACACCTTCCTCCCAATCCCTCACCTCTCCCTCCCCATCATTGTTGTCTATGTCCATTGGTTACACATACATGCATATAAGTTCTGTGGTCTCTCTCTTCCCTTCCCCCCATCCCCCTTTTTTGAGGTTTGTCAGTCTGTACCCCACATCTATGTCTCTGGGTCCATTCTGTTCATCAGTTTGTTTTATTCATTATATTCCACAAATACGTGAGATTATATGGGAATCCAGACTGGTGCAGCCTCTATGGAAAACAATATGGTGTTTCCTCAAAACATTAAAAATAGGACTGCCATTTGACTCAGTATTTTCACTCTTAGGAATATATCCTAGGAAGCCTGAAATACCAATCAAAAAAATTTATGTACCCCTATGCTAAAACTGGCACTATTTACAATAGCTAAGATCTGGAAACAGCCCAAATATCCATCAATAGATGAGTGGATAAAAAAGCTGTAGTACATATACACAATGGAACACTATGCAGCTCTAAGAAAGAGAGATCTCGCCCTGGCTGGTTTAGCTCAGTGGTTAGAGCATCTGCCGGTGGACCAAAGAGTCCTGGGTTCGATTCTGACCAAGGGCACTTACCCCATTTGCAATTCATCCCCAGCCCCGGTTGGGGTTGTGTGGGAGGCAACCAACTGATGTGTCTCTCTCACATCTATGTTTCTCTCTCTCTCTCTTCCTCCCTTCTGCTCTATCTGAAGAGAAAAAAAAAAAAATGAAAGAATACTCTCCAGTGGTAATTAAAAAAAAAAAAAAAGAGAGAGATCACTTATCATTTGAGATAATATGGAGGGACCTGTAGAGTATTATGCTAAGCGAAATAAGCCAATCAGAGAAAGACAAAGATATAGGACTATTTGTAATAAAAAAAAAACAAGCAAATTGATTTAAAAATAAGATATTTCTCAATATAAAGTTTTTTATAATTAGTAATTTTTAATCATATTAATGTATTATCTATTAAAATTAAAATGCAAAAGGGAATAAAATATAAAATAAAGAGTAAAAAAAAAAACAAAGAAAAAAATAAGAAAGGGAAAAAGGGATGCAGGAAGAAAGGACATTTGTAGTACAATTTAACTAGAGGTCAAATGTATTATTCTTTATTTGTTTAGCTTTTTAAGTTGTTTTTTTGAAGTGTCTTGCCTGAAATATAGCTTAAAACAAATGGAAGATTATCTGATAATTTATTTTAGTTTATGAAGACATTCTTTTTAGTAGTGTAATTTATCACAAAAGGAGTAATACTACTGCATAGTCAGAAAATAAATTTTAAATAAAATAGAACTTTTAATTTAGAAAAAAGATGAGCTAGTAATTCCCAAACACTGTAAGGATGACAATGGACACATGGTTCATTGAGCTTGTTTTCTGTGCGCTAAACACTGAAAAAGGTTGACAGGGTTGATTAACGCCTAACAATTTCTTGAAGAAGAGTGGTCAGCGAGCTCAATGTTTGGAGCACTAGACTGATGTGAGCATGGGGAATGGGAGCTTCAAATTTTTCTATTTCCTCACATGTCTTCCATGTTAAATAGAGTTCCTTGAAGTTTATTGAAGTCATGTTCCCTCCAATTGTTAACTCTGAATATGCCATTATGTCTACTTGAAACTAAGCTCTATACATGCAGAAGACATGGGACTGGACATCTGTTTCATTACTACTTGATTAACTATCTGTTAAACTGTTAGCAGTATCTGTTTAAACTAATTTTAAACAGGAAATGTGTACCAGTTATGGTTCTCTAGAGAAACAAAACTAATAGGATATGGAAAAAGAGAGAGAGAGAGAAAGGAGAGAGAGGGAGAGAGAGAGGTCTGGCTCCCACAATTATGGAGGCTGACTAATCCTGAGATCTGCAGAGTGAATTAGGCTAAAGATCCAAGGGAACCAATGGTGTAGTTCCTTTTTAAAGGCCAGCAGATCCAGTAAGAGCTAATATTTCAGTTCAAATCTAAAGACTAGAGAACACACACACACACACACACACACACACACACACACTCACACACACAATCACTAATGTCCCACTGGAAGGATGTCATCAGGCAAGAAGAATTCTTGGGGGAGGGTTAGACATTTTGTCCTAGTTAATCTTTCCACTAATTGGATGAGGCCAACCCACATTAGGGAGGGCAATCTAGTTTATTCAGTCTACTGAAGGTTAAGTGTTCATTTTTTTTCCCCCAGAAGCATCCTCACAGATATACACAGAATAATGTTTGATCAAATATCTGAGAACCCATGGCCCAGTCAAGTGGACATAGAATTTGCCATCATACTATGCTTAAGTAGCAAGTGAAATCTGTGTAAAGATCTTTTATGTCCTTCCTATTTGTGAGCCCAATTATTAAATGCACATGGGATAATATAATTGTCCAATAACTGATGTTTGGATACCACAAGGACCAAATGAATGAATTAGCAAATGAACAGAACAACAAATTAACTCAAATTATACACAAAATAGCATGTAATTATAAATTTGTAGACTTGCCACAATTTACTCTTTAATATTAGACATGTCTTTCGTAGTAACTCGGGCTCTTTAATTAGATAAAATTATATAACAAATCCATGCATGTAGGCATATTTTTTAAATGTTGAAGAAAAAAGAGAATATAAACTAAGTTTGCACCTTTCTGATATTATATTACTAACAAAAAGTGAGTTCACCAGCATTAGGATTTATTTTAGGGACAAAATTCTTTGTCATGTTATAAAGGAAAAATTATTGTTCTTGAGTTACATCAACAACCTTAAAACTATAGTATAATCAGAGACTATATCTTCATATGATAGCATTCTTTTGTTAATTTGTATTATTGTTTTCTATTGAAGCAATGTATTTTAAACACATTTTGAAAATACTTATGATTCAATGCAGTGTACCACCTCTGCTTAAAAACAACTTTCTACATGAAGAGACTAATTCAGGGAATGGTACTCAGTGCCAGGGATGGATATCATTTAAGAGAATATATCATTAAAATGGTATGTGCCATTACCCAGTTAAAAGAATCCCTTACAAACCATGCATTAATTATGACTCATACAGAGCTCCTTTTTATAAAGTTTCAATGAATCTTTGCATCTCTAGAATATCATTTATGTTGCAACATACAGAATTAATTGGATCAGAAACTAATTAAAGTGAATGAAATAATATTATAAAGAATGACTACTTCACTCTAACCTTATTGATCATGATTATCTTCATATTCAATATCATCATTCACTCCCTTTGCCTTAGGTACACAGTTATGTCATTTTAGGTTTTTTGTTTTTTTTTTCCGTTGCATGGATAAACTAGCTATGTTTTTAAAGGTGTATATTACTGGTTAGAAGAAGTCATACTTATGTGAATTTATAGTAATGTTAGTGATGTATGATAAGTCTCCAGCTGTCTATGATAACTGAGCATAAAGAAGCCAACATATTAAGAGAATATTAGATCAAATTAATCAATACTGAATCACAGAGAGACCATAGCTTAAAATTATGCTGACTGACATCTAGGATAATTCATCTACATTAGTTAGGAAAGTAAAATTTGAAGTAGACAGTTTTCTCCCATAAATGAAAAAGATTAATTGCAGAATTAACCAAATCTCTTTCATATACAGGATGACTCATTTTTTTTTTTTTGTTAAGAGTGCATTAATCATTGCAAATTTGGCTTGTGCTAGAGTCTAATTAATAACTAAGTAATGCTGCTGAAATTTCTACCTTGATTCTACCATGTGTGTATCTTATTGTAAAAGGGTAAATGGACGAACTAGATTAAAAAAAAAAAAGCAGGTGGCAACAAGAATTGGCTATTAATATCAATATCAGCTAATGAAATAGAACAAACCTGTATCTTTATGTTTATCATCTCCCATATATGTCTGCCATTCCAGGTGGAAATAAATCTCCCTTTCAAAGAAAGGGGAAGCTTAAGAATAATACTTGGAATTCTAAAAGGAACTCTTTAAGGAGTGTGATTCAAATCCACTGATTGACAATGTAAAGACATTATTATCTGTGGCAGTTAAAATGAATCTCAGGAATTCAGGATTTTAGTGAGACTGGTAAATAATCAACTTTGCCCTATTTCTGGTATACAATTTCTTATTTATTAATCATTCCATGAGCCAGTCTTCTGTTTTGCATTAGTTACATGCTCTGTGAGTACAATCCATGCTTATTTCCACATCCATTGTCATTTTGTGACTAACAGGCATTAAGAAGGAAGAGTAACAAAGCGGATCTTGCATGCCATGACTTCCTCAGGTGGCAGAAATGGTAATTACCATAATTTATGAAAAAAACAGGACTCCTAGTTGCTTCCACATCCTGAGATAAATGTTATGTTCATTAAAACCTTAACTAGCAATAATAGCAGAGGGTAAAAGTTCCATTTTACAGGGCTTCATTCTATTTTGAGACTAATGGAATTAACAATAAAAAACTTAGGGATCTATTCTGGTTTCAGAGTAGCTTTATCTGTAATTCTGGATAGTCATGAAATGCCCTGTTTCTTATTCTCTAGAATCCAAGTTTCGGTTTTTCCTATTTTTGCACTTTCTCAAGGAAAGTACCAGCGTTTCCACTGATTGTTTCCCTCCCTCACATGCATGAAAGACTCAGAAAGAACCAGATTATAATGAAATGATTATGTCCTCTTTTAAATTTATGATCATTTTAATATCCATGTTTGGGATATATTCTCTATTATAAAACATAGTCTTATAGACATTGTTTTCATTTGTGCTCATATCTCACATTTGAGTAATACCTTTTACATACATGCTGATACAGTAAGCATATGTATGCTGACTCATCATACATACAGCCTATTGCTGCTGAGTATCATGAATACTTACTGAAAACAAAAAGAAATGAGCAAATGTCAGTTCTTGTTATATTGAAATTCTCATCTAGAGGAGTTATTTATTTATTTTATTGATGTTTTAGAGACAGAGGAAGGGAGAGAGAGAGATAGAAACATCTATGTGAGAAAGAAACATCAACCAGCTGCCTCCTGCACACCCCCTACTGGGGATCAAGCCTGCAACCCAGGCATGTGCCCTGACTGGGAATTGAACTGAGACCTCTCAGTCCATGGGAAGATGCTCAATACACCTAGTCACACCAGCCAGGCCCATCTAGAGGAGTTTTAGAAAGACAAAAATATATGTAAATAAAACAAATATTGTATAACTATATGACTATATAGCTTTTATATAAATTCCATTCAGGAGTGTCTTACATAATTAAAATAAGACTTTAAACAACTTTTTATAAATACATTTTGTTACTTTATATTTTCTTAAAAGTCATCTTAGTAAAATAAGATGTATTACTAGATATCCTAGCATGTATAACTGAGAATATTTTAGGTTTGTCTAATAAATCAATATCACCATCTGAATAGCACATCCATAATGGCATCTAAACATGTAGCTTACAGTACCCCTATTTTCATAGTTCTTTCTATTAATTTTGATTTTTATATATTCTTCTTTTCTGTGTATTAGTACATTTTCAAGTGTGAGTGCCTTTTAGATACTAGGAACATTTTACATGTCACAGAGACACCGTTTTCAGATGAAGAAATCGAGGCTTAGAAAAGTAAAGCAACTTACCAAAGGTCATACAACTAGGAAATAAATGAACACATCTCTCTAATGATAAAGCTCTTGGATTACACACTGTATCTTACAGTGCCATATCTGAAGTAATTTATTCACATTTTAGATTCTCACTCTCAGAGCAGCCCTGGGCAAATTCCAAAGTTGAAAAAGTAAAAATGGTAGAAAACTACATCTCTTTTCTAATTTTTTTTGCATTTTTCTCCCACTCTGATCCCTAAAAAAGTTACAATAAAGAGAAGATTAATTACAAAATGTTTTAGAACTTCAGAGCTGAAATTATGAGAAGCTAATATGAAGACTGACACAACTCTACCCATTTTCCAGACCCAAGTCTTTATCCCGGGGAATCTGATTGGTGGCAAGATTCCAATCTTCTAGAATACTAATGGAAAATCTTTCATGCTACAGGGTGCTCTAGACTACTAAACAGTGTTGATACTGTGATATTTTGCATAGGGTTTTAGGAGTCCTTTAGGACATTCTTAAACTTGTCCACAACCTCAGGAAAAAGTATTAATGACCATATTTTAGAGAGAGGAAAAGCCGAGGCCCAGAGAAGTGAATTGTTCAACATCACAGTTTCCATTGACAGAACCAGAATTCAAATACTAGTCTGTATGATTTAAATCAAGCACAGTTCTTAATCACTTTATTCAATGGCCAATGCTGTTAATTGTAGGGTGTCAGTCTAATGGGATATCATTTACATTTAATTTTTTTTATTTTCAATAAAATAACTTCCTAGCACAAATGGACTTTTATCTAAAACGGTTTGTAGAGATGCTATAAAGTCTTTCAGCATTGATAACAAAAGTTTGTTCCCTTTTTGAAGCTCATTTCAGGTTTATAAACAACTAAGCCGTCTCAGGAATGCTCCTGGCAAATGATCAAATCCTAACACAGTTTTTTTTTTTTTTTTAATTGCAATTAAAAAGTATGTGGGTTAAAGAACAAGAAACAAATTAAAATATTTACATTTATTTAAAGTTAGGGAACTGAAAACAAGCTTTAAGAGTGCTTTCTATTTGTCAGGTTGATCATGGCACACCCCTCCCCCACAGAGCCTAGAAATTAGAGAACACAGATTTATTTTTACAGGATATCAAGCGATTTTTAGGTAAGTTTAGTCATAAAGAATTACAATATCAAAAAAGGGAGAAGAAACACAAACCCTTTAGAAAGGAAGTGTCACTGAAGAAATACCATACCCAGCACCAGAAGCATCTTACCTAGATATTGTGACCAGAGCATCACTCATTTATTTACAAAGTTGAGGTCTTGACATTCTCAGACTTCTGCCAGTTAGTTCAAAGGATTTTGCTCATACCATGTCACCCAACTCAAGTGTCTGCTTTTATCTGTTTAACCACCCAAACTTTTCTTTAAAAACCACCAGAAGTGTATTTTTCATGATGAAGAAAGTTAGGTTTATCTCATTCCAGAAGAATTTCTTCTAGTGTCAAATCCTATCAAACTTGCTTACACTATTATTTCTAAAAATTTTTTTAAAGTATTATTTTAATTGGGGTCCAACATCTGTGTTATTCAGAAGAGCAAAAATATTTAGCTTTATTTTCTATAACAGATATCTTGTCCTAGAGTCTACATTCCTGCCTAACAGTCGGGATAACAACAAACCAACACACTAATAAATAAGCGGTTACACTTATTGGTAAAATTTGATAGCTAGTTATTTTTAAATATTCAAGGTTAATTTGATCCCTCTGAGCATTGAGTGGCTCTTTTAATTGAATCAAATTAATTTAGTATTCCTTGATTTATAAAATTGTAATCAAAATTATTACATATTAATTTTCATAATTTGTCAAATCAAGGCTTTTCTAGGAGCAACAAATGTTGATTTTCAGAGATAGAATAAGGAGTTTCAAAGTGGGCTTAAGTTAGTGTCATGGAAACTGCTTTTATTTTGCAGATTATGTTTTTTCCTCCTTTATATTATGGGTCAAAACTTGCCTCTCTCAAAAGTATGTTATGTCTTTCTTTATTCTGAGTGGTATCTTCCCATTAAAAGCTCAATTTGTATAATTTTTTTAGTTATTTTGGTTTAATATATTTTAATAACATAGCATATTATTTTCCTTGTCTAGAATCTTCACATATAGTATGAGTTGTTGCTCATTATCCATTAATTATATAAACAATAAAACTTCTAGATATAACCATGTGCATATAAATTAAATTTTAAAGATACATGAGAGCTTCTTTTTAAAAATTATTTTTATTAATTTGTTTTTGTTACAGATGTTTCTCCTTTTCCCCCTATTAATACCCTTCTCCACGCCATCCCCAGCTTTGTTGTCTATGTCCATTTGTTATGCATACATGCACACAGGTTCTGTGGTTTATCTCTTCCCCCCAACATTCCCTCTTCTGAGGATTGTCAGTCTGTGCCCTACCTCTATGTCTCTGGGTCAATTTTATTAATCAGTTTGTTTACTTCATTATATTCCACAAATAATTGAGATCACGTGGTATTTGTCTTTCTCTGCTTGGCTTGTTTCATTTAGCATAATACTCTCCAGGTCCCTCTATGCCATCTCAAAGGAAAAGAGATCTTTCTTTCTTACAGCTGCATAGTATTCCATTGTGTACAAGTACCACAGCTTTTTTATCCACTTATCTACTGATGGATACTTAGGTTGTTTCCAGATCTTAGCTATTGTAAATAGTGCTGCTATGAACATAGGGGTACATATATTCTTTCTGATTGGTGTTTCCGGCTTCTTAGGGTATATTCCTAGAAGTGGGATCACTAGGTCAAATGGTAGTTCAATTTTTAACTTTTAGGTAACACCATAGTGTTTTCCACAGTGGCTGCACCAGTCTGCATTCCCACCAGCAGTGTACCAGAGTCCCCTTTTCTCCACATCCTTGCCAACACTTGTTTGATGATTTGTTGATGGTGGCCATTCTGACAGGTATGAAGTGATACCTCATAGTTCTTTTAATTTGCATCTCTCTGATGATTAGTGACATTGAGCATTTTTTCATATGTCTCTTGGCCATTTGTATGTCCTTTTTGGTGAGGTGTCTATTTAGTTCCTCTGCCCATTTTTTTTTCTTTAATCCTCACCTGAGGACATTTTTTGCATTTATCTTCAGACAGAGCAGGAGGGAGAAAGGGAGGAAGAGGGAGAGAGAAACATGAACATGAGAGAGACACATTGAGTGGTTGCCACCCATATGACCCCAACCAGGGCCAGGGACAAACTTCAACCAAGGTACGTGCCTTTAGTGGGAACCGAATCCAGAACTATCTGGGCCACAGGCCAACACTCTAACCACTGAGCCAAACTGGCCAGGGTCCTCTGCCCATTTTTTAATTTGGTTTTTTGTCTTCCTTTTGTATGAGTACTCCATATATTTTGGAAATTAATCCTTTATCTGATGTATCATTGGCAATTTTGCTCTCCCATATAGTAGGTTCCCTTTCCATTTTGATGATTATTTCTTTTGCTGTGCAGAAGGTTTTTAGTTTGATGTAGTCCCACGTGTTCATTTTTTCCCTTTGTTTCTCTTGCCTTAGGGGATGTATCAGTGAAAATTCTGCTGCGTATGATGTATGAATGGATTCAATGCAGTTCCCATTAAAATACCAATAGGTTTAAATCCTTTTGTGACTATTACAATTAATCACCACGTTTTGTATTACATTAGAGAAAATAGGTGTATGTTAACACATTTTTAAAAAGAAACAAGTTCCTGTGGACTGAGAAATTGCTTTTCTGTGGTCTTGAAAGTCCAAGAAGTCCCAGAGTGGTAGAGAACACTCTCTTGCCTCCTTGAATATCTTGTTTTGCTCCAGCAAGTGGGTCCTCCCTGTGAATTCTTCACAGAGCTGAATACATTTAAACATGTATTAGAACATGTCTTAATTTACACAGATACTATTTCTGGGAAATAATCAGTTGATCGAAAAATTGCAAAAGATCATGGTTATGTAGTGAGTCATTGGGTACTATGCAAGTTTTCAAGAACATTCGATAATTGATTTTCCTCACTGGATTCTGGGGCATAGAAGAATATTGCATGAATGAAAGGAAGGTAAATTTGAGAACCATCATGCTAGTTATTTTATAAATCTCATTATTATTACATGGCAGCTCATTATCTTACAAAAGATTCCCACCGTATGAAAAGCAGGAATCTTTCTATGAGTTCCTCTTATGTCTCTGCTTATAGAATATCACTTGCTACTTTTCTTTATTTACTAAAAAAATTATTTTGTCCCAAGATGATATGATATATGGCCATATCATTTAAAATACATGATTCAGTATTACCTTGGTTTTATGGAAATCAGAAATAAACAAAAGTAGCTGCTCTATTTTTTTTTTTATTCTTCCATCACTATTAATTATGAGGTTAACATAGGCTTTGCAAAAATACACCCTCAGCTTGAAGACAAGTTGCTGAGTTTTGTCGTGAACAAAGATTAAATTTTATTAGTTGCCTTTTCTGCGTATATTTACGTGTACTTAAGGTTTTCTGCCTGTATTCAGTTATGTGGTTAATTTCATTAATTTTTCCATCTAGTCAGATATATATTGAATTATAATTATAGAAATCCCCCAAACCTCAGCATCTATTGGAAGCTATTGGTAGACTGAAGTCTGTGGGTTGGCTAGACTGGGAGTACTGTCAGCCGAAGCTGCACCAAGCAGCAAAGGAAGAATCACTATACATTCTGCATTGACCTAATTTTGCATATTTCTTATGTTCAGTTTCAATTGCATGTGTATTAGTGGATCTAGGAAGACTGAAGGAATGTACAGTGATTCTAAATAAGGTGTGAACCTCTGCACCAGATACATCCTGGGTTGGGGGGAGATAGATTCTTCTCAGTTGTTAATTCAAGGAACTGTTGCTGAGTTGGAAGTGACGGAAGAATTAACCCCCATCAGTGCTTGGCATTGAAAACTACAGAGAGATTAGTTTCAAAGAATTTGAGAAAATGCAATTCAGTACCACCTGAGATGGAAAAAGCCAAGATGTGTCACAATAAATGGTTATAAAAATATGTGTAGAGCAGAAAAAGGTATATTTGGATAAATTCCAAGCTTGTGAAAATATAAGGTCATTATTTGTATTACCCGTCAGCAAGAACTTTGATGATAATATTTAAATCTATGTGTTATTGAACCACTAGTGCAAAAAATGAAATCAATTTGCTGTTGGAGTTAAACATTATTAGCTTTGTTTATGCTAGCATACCTTACCACAAAAAAATTCTTTGGGCTAGCAAAAAATGCCTGAGCTTAAAAAAAGTGACATCTTTTATAAAACATTTTGGGAAAAAGACTTGACTTCAGAAATGAGCTTTTATTGAATACTTCATAATGTCTCTCTCTCTCTTTTTTTTTTTTCATAATGTCTCTTAATAAATCAACCTAAAATTACCAAGCAAAACAATGCCCATGTACAAAAATTATGCTGGGGATAAGTCATCTCAATGACAACTGATTTTGTTTGTATCCAAACTAACATCACATTGTTTTCGATACTTCCCATGCTGTCAAATATCAATCAAGAAATGGGATCTTTTTTTCTTTTCACACCAATTTGCAAGAGATATATTTTCTAAACTCAAGCTACAATTTTAATATATTTTGTGTATCTTCATGCAAGTACAAAGGAAATTTCCATATTTTAAAATCCATTTAACAGTGCAATTGAGAACTTCCACCTACCCTTCATTTAGAAGTGATTCATCTGCAATGTAATGACATGAGAAAAAGAAAATGTAAAAAGAATCTAATGCAGTCCTATAGGTGCTTTTGCAGTGATGAATATGCTCAAATTATTGATATTTGGATATGCACTGATAATCTATGAAAAAGATAGTGTCAAAGATGAAGTACATAAAATTCTGTTAGAGACTGATGTAAATGCATAAATATTTGCAATTATTTGGATAAATGAGAATAATAATGTTGAGAGCAAATTAAGTGAAATGTTTTTCTCAAAAAGATTTTCATTTTTCTCATTAAAAGAGAACAAATACATTGTACTCCACTATCATTACAACTTAAAATTATTAAAATTTTTGAAAAACTTCTTTCTGTCTTGTACTTATATAAATACCTACAAAATTTCCTTGATTTTGCTTTATGACCTCCAGAGCTTAGAGTATGTACTACCTTTATGAAAATGATTTTTAAATCCTGTTCTATATTGTCACTGTGATGGCGGTTATATAATGGTATTTATTTGTCAACTTAATGACTTTTACAAGTACAGTTCATAAAATTTATTGTATCTAAATGATATCTCAGAAAAGTTGATTACAATTTTTGTAATGTTTTCAAAATAGAATCTTATGTTTTCTCTGTAGAAGGTTTTTAATTGCAGATCAACTTATTTTATTGGCATACTATTAGCATTAGAATTTTCAATAACTTCTAGTACCAAAACCCATAGAACTATATAACACAAAGAGTGAAACCTAGTGTCAATTATGAACTTTAACTAATTATAATGTAACAATATTGTTTTATTAATTGTAATAAGTATAGCACATTAATAGAAAAATGTTAATAATGGGGAAACTGTGAAAATGAGAAGCAAGATTGTGAGATTTATGGAAATTCTCTGAAGTATCTGCTTAATTTTTATGTAAATCAACTGTTCTAAAATAAGTTATATTAAAAATGATATAAACACACACACACATATATATCAAGTAGATAATGTGTTAATTATCTTTAAAAATATCTAATTACTTGTTCTTAGAGGAACAGGTAAAGTGAATTATATCTACTCCTCTATCATTTTGTATTTATGTAGTCCTTTTAGTTACAGGAAGTTTTGGTACATTTATTATAAGATTATGCTATCTGGCAAAAAAAAAATTGGAATTATATTTTATTAGTGAAATGGTAGTTTAGTCTTTATTTTATTTTTTAAAATTTATTTCTATCCTTATATTTATTTTTGGAAGTATTTCCAAGTTTACTAACTTATTTTTTTCTGTGCTGTCTTACCAGCCTTTAATTCATTTCATTGTATTTTTCACCTCAGACATCATTGTTTTTTAATCTATAGGTTCATTTAGGTATTTTATATATCCTCCTTGTCTGTAATATTTTGAAAATACAGGACATGGTTGGAATAGTTGCTTTAATGTCTTCATCTGCTATATCCAATATTTGTAGAAGTTATTTGATGACTTTTATATATTAATGTTTTTTCTCATTATAGACCACACATTTCTTGTTCTTTTGCATGCTCAGTAATCTTTGATTGAATGCCAGGCATTGTGACTTTTAATGTTTTAGATACATATACTTTTCTTTTTCTATAAATATTCTTGAGATTTGTTCTATAATGCTCTAAGTTAAATGGAATTCATTTGATCTTTTTGAGTCTTAAGATTTGTTAGGTGTAACTGAGAAACATTTGTCCTAGGGATAAATATTACCTAGTATTGAGGCAATATCTTATTTAGTGACCCAAAAATTATCTGATTTTCTATTTTAGCTTGTGGATTCCCAGCCCTATGCCTAGCCCTGTGTAATATTAGGTCCTGTTCTCTTTAATCATTGTGTATGCTTTTTCCTTAGCCTCAGGTAGTTTCTTCTCATGTATACATTGATCAGTTCTCTAATGACTGCTCAAGGAGACCATCAGGCGGTCTCCTGGATTCTGTCTTTGTGTAAGTCTCTTGTGTCTGTTAATTTGTCCTGTGAACTTTAACTAACTCTGTTTCACTGGTCTCAACTCTGTCTCTGCAGCTTAAGGTGTGTAACAGTCTCCAACTGAATTCTCTCCACCCTTTGTGTGGCTTGAAAACTTTCTCAAAATAATAAGACGGTGACATCTTGGAATTCACCTCATTGGCTTTTCATCTTTCAGCAATCCACTACATTTCATTGCCTGATGTCCAATATCTTTAAAACCATTTCTTATTTTGTCTCAGATGTCTTAGGTAGGAGGTGAAATCCAGTTCCTGTGGAGGTGTGCTGAGTAATTACTGATTGTGTGAAATAGTGTATAAAAATATAGAAGTTTAGAATGATGACTTGAACTCTTCCTGCAGTGAGACTATACTTTTGGGGGAAGGTACTTATTATGAGGGCAGTTTAAGTTGATTAAATCAGGAAATGGGAAATGACTAATTTCAAAGTTAGACCTTTCTGGTCTACTTTTTATTAGTTCTTACTCCTGGTTTTTATTCTATCATAATTCTTAACTGAAATCCATGAGTGTTACCAGGGCTTCCCTCCCTCCCTCCCTCTCTCCCTCCCTCCCTCCCTCCCTCCCTCCCTCCCTCCCTCCCTCCCTCCTTCCCTCCTTCCTTCCTTCCTTCCTTCCTTCCTTCCTTCCTTTCTTCCTTCCTTCCTTCCTTCCTTCCTTCCTTCCTTTTTCTTTCTTTTTGACAGATCTACAAATCCCCAATTTTTGTCTCTTCAGTTCTATGAGCATATTCAAAGCTCATCTTAGTTTGATCTGTTTGTTGTCTCTTTTTCTAGTCTTTTCAGCATTTACTTGTTGCAGTGTAAGAACTGTCCAATACCTTGAAGAGCAAGGGTAAGGAAAACATCAATCTCAGATCTATGCCTTTCCTTCTTCTTTATAATCTTGGCCCCTCTTGTTCTTGTTGCCTTGGTTCTGTTCAAATTCTAATTTTCTCTAGGTCTAATAGCTGTTCTCAGAAGGAAGATTTGACTGACATAAGTTCCACCATCATAACCGAACTGTAAGTCTCCTTCTTAACATTTTTTGTATTTGTATTCTAATGTTAATATTCAGTGCTATATTTTTGGCCAAACTTTTATCATCAATCATGTGGAAAATTAACACACTCATCTCTGTGCCTCTAGTTTTATATTTATTTTTTCTGTCATTCACACTCCTCAGCTTTAAACTCTTCAAACATTTTTCTTTAAATAAGATAGTACTGTAAAATATTTTCCATGACTAGTTCCCTGCCTATATCTCCAACTATTTGCTTGCTCCATTCAGAGAATTCTCCTGTCATATGTTCCAATAAAACTGAACAACTCGTCTGACTGGTGTGGCTCAGTGGACTGAGTGTCCTCCCATGGACTGAGAGGTCCTAATACCCAGGTCAGAGCACATGCCTGGGCTTTGGACTTCATCCCCAGTAGGGGGCATGCAGGATGCAGCCAATGAATGTTTCTCTTTCACATCAATGTTTCCATCTCTCTCTCCCTTCCTCGCTCTCTCTCTTAAAAAAAAAAAAAATCAACAAAAACATTTTTAAAAAACTGAACAACTTTCAGCTATAAAAAAAAGCCACAGTCTTTCATATATCACTAATTTTGCTTATATTGCCATATTGGCCTAGAACTTCCTTTGCTTTCCACCCTCCAGTTATTTACTTTACTTTACTATCCTAACTTGATTTGTTTTTCAATGTTCAATTTAATTTTTACCTTTTATATGTTATCCCATCATTGACAATGTTTTCATCATTTGTACCCAATTAACAGCGAATAGATTTACACTATATACTTTAAGGGCTAATTAAATTTATTTTAATATATAATTCTCTTAATTTAATAATATTAATTAATATTAATATTTATATACTTAATATTTTATATATAGTATATAATTGTATATCATATAACCATATGTATTAGTTAAATTAATTAATTAAATTTTTTCTTTTCCTTTTTTAGTGCATTCTATAACTAAAAGGCAAAAATCAATTTTTGTATTTGTGTCACCTTGTGACAGTGTGTTAGATAGATGGAGAAGATAATGATACCTTACCTGTGGTAGCCAGTCTTCAAAATGAGTCCCAGTGATCTTCCCTCCCAGGATTCACGTACTTAACCCTCTTCCATTAAATTTGGACAGGATTTAGTGGCCAGTTTTTAAAGAATAGATGAATCAAAACTGATCATGTGTGACTTGAAGACTAAGCCATAAAGACAGTTTGGTGTTATAGTCTCTCTCAGACCGCTTTCTCCAGGATAAGCTAGCTTCATATTATGAGCAACTCTCTGGAGAAACCCACGTGATGACCTGAAGTCATGTGAGTGAGCTGGGACGTGGACTCTCCAGCTCAGCGAAGCTTTTATGACAATAGCCCCAGCTGACATCTTGACTGCAGCCTCAGGAGAGACTCACAGCTGGGGCTACCAAGGTAGGATGCTTCCAGGTTTCTGACATTAAGAAATCATGTGAGATAATAAACAGCCAACTTTGGCGATAATTTAATATATATCAATAGATACTAAATATATTACTCATGTAAAACATAACACATTTCCAATATATGATCTCATGCACTACTTTCAAAAATCTATGGGAAAGCATTTCTATATTTTTGAGGAAGATTCTAAAATTGCTTTTTTTGTTGTTGTTGTTAATCCCTACCTGAGGATACTTTTAGAGAGCGTGGAAAGGAGGGAGGGATGGGAGAGAGAGAAACATCGATGCGAAAGAGGCACATTGATTGGTTGCCTTCCTCATTATCCCAACTGGGGCTGGGGATCAAACTCACAACCCAGGTATGTGCCCTTGAATCTTGAATGGGAATTGAACCTGTGACCCCTCAGTCTG
The DNA here is from genome assembly GCF_014108415.1 of Molossus molossus. Lineage (NCBI taxonomy): Eukaryota > Metazoa > Chordata > Mammalia > Chiroptera > Molossidae > Molossus > Molossus molossus. The sequence continues at coordinate 59,460,265 of NW_023425345.1, read as the reverse complement.
CAGGCTGACACTCTAATCACTGGACCACACCAACCAGGGCAGATCCTGAAATTTAGAGTGGAGGTTAAATAATGTCCATTCCAAAATGCTATCATTTTTTTATAGTTGCCTCTTCTACAAATGTTAAAAGAAATTATTGCTTTAGAAGTAATAATGCAGGCAATTGAAGGACAAGAGGAGTGTATAAATATGTCACAGGAAGCTACCACCCTTTTAAAGTAAAAATTATAAGCATTTTTAAAAATCAATGAATTGATTATTTATTATATGAAATCCTAGAAGCGGCTTTTAAAATTCCAGAGCAATACATAAAAACATAATTTTATTGAATATATGTATTAAAAATTAGATTACAGCAGAACAATTTGATTTAATACAGAATTAAAGGTATACAGAAGAGTTGTGTTTGCATACAAAATATACCTTATTTTCATAAGTACATGGAAAAATAAGGCATCACATTTATCAATCTCTTTAAACTTTAAGAATTTTAAACATTCATGTAAATATGAGCTAGCTCATATCCAGCAATTATTTTTGGATGGCCTTCCACTCGTAAATTAAAAGACTGTCTTGTAAATATATATAAAAGAGTTATAAATCAGAGTGAAGCAGGACTTAATATGCAAATTGCAAAGAAACTTGAAATTTATAGAATACTGCTAATCCAATTACAAGAGGCTGATTGCCAGTCTGATTTGAGTATGTGACAATGGCTGCTTCATTAAAGCTCAGGTTCCCTCTGTCTGACAGTGAGAGGTGTTACCAACTCTTAAATCCGGTAGTCCAACCAAAAATGTGCTAGTAGCCAGCTACACATGGCAACTATTACAATGCTTAAGTACGAAAAACAATTTTTTCCTCTAAGATTCTGAGAATGAAATGAGAAGGGGAAAAACACAAGACCCTCCTTGTGGGGCAGTATATAGAATCAAAAATGTGGGGACAAATAAGATAACAGGGGTGTTTTATGAAAAACTTTATTATATCACATATATAAAACTGAGTAAAGAAGAATGGAATGAGAGGGTACAAATCCTTTTCTCTATTGACCTCTAATTTTTATGTTTCTATAGTGGTAAGTTGAATATAAAAATATAATAAAAGAATAATTACATATCAAACAAAATTTAGCCTTTAACAAATTCCCCGTTGTTATTTTAAAATTCATAGCGCATCCATTTAAACTCTTTAGAAAATATTAACAAATTTTGCATGTCTTATGAAGTGTTGTTCAATAAAATAATCATGCTTGTAGAAAGGTTCCTGAGTTTGGTGAATTTAATAAAGTCTGTGTCCATAGACCTTATTTCAGAAACTGATTTGTTTCACCTAGATTTCTTTCCCATAGTTAACAGTGTCATAGGAGGTACAGGGACTGAGTTATAATGAATATTATGGAAATTGAATGGTAAAGAAAACTCTTAGGGGGGATAATGGGGGAAAAGGGGGGACATCTGTAATACTTTCAACAATAAAGGTAAATTAAAAAAAAAAAACTATTGGATAAAAATTGCTTCTTTCCAATCCAAGGCATCACTTTATCACCTTCATTGGGTGCATAAAAATAGCAGAGAAACTTATAACCTTCCTGGACAACTACTCAGAGCTTTGTGTCTCTCCTGGGAGACACAAAGGCAACGCAGATACCAAATGCAGCCCAGGGATGTTTCTTTCCTGTAACTGCCTTGAGGTTTAGCTTCAACTATTGTGCAAGAATTAGGATGGCAGAAGAATAGGATTCCATTTCAACTGTGTGGAATGGGATGTATTTGCTTGAAATGGTTATTTATTTATTAGTTTTTGAAATTAGCTTTTGTTGACTTGAGCGATTACAATGAAGAAAATACTAGTTTTATACTATGGTGAGCAAAGCATTTAGAGGGTCCCCTAGTTTCAGTGACAGGAAAATGGTTATGCCACTGGCAAACATATTACTGGAAAAAGAGTTAAACTACATTGTACATTGAAGCTCAAGTCAACAAACACGTTTTCATGTTTGGTTTTGATTGAGAGATGAAACCATGAAAAATCAATACCTCTTTGAAAGAGTGAAAGATATGATATTAAAGTGATGTTTGGTATAGAAATGAGTCCTGAGAATTTCATATACCTGGAAGAAAATGTCAGTCTATGATTTTTTTTCACAGATGTGCTTTTCAAATTTGTGTGTAATCGTTAAAAACAGTGTATCTCTGAGTTAGAATGAGGTTTTTTAAGTTTTCTAATTTGAATGAATTACTTTAAATGTTATAGTGAATAGAATTTCTAGCAGGACTTTGCATACCTACTTATCTTCCTATTCTCTAAGGCAGGAATACAGAATTATTTATATCTTTTACACTGCAATAACATCCTGATAAGTTATGTTGTATTTCTTCTATTTTCCCCTAACAGGAAAGGGGCAAAATAAAGCACCTAATTATTCCATTAGCAAAGATTATAAAAGAAGTAACCTAAATGATAACAAAATTCTCTCTAAAAATAAACAAATGTGGCACAGAACATTTTTGTTCATTTCTGTTCTGGCCAGGTAAAGATTGTTTTTCAGTTATTCGTTTAAAATGAAAGCTTGTGACCCATCACCTGTGCCAAATTGGTATTGAGATCACTAATTTGCTCTGCTTGGTATCCCTTGGAACAGATGCAGGGGGCCAGAAGGGAATAAAATTACTCTGTTCTGATGGCTGATCAGACATCTCTGTAGCCAAGAACCAGAGGATTAGCTGAGAATTACTTCCAGCATCAACAGTTCATTGTAGAACCGTCTCAGCAAACACAAGATTTGATCAGTACTTGAGAGCACTAAATGTCTGCGTTACAGCTATAGAAGTGACCTTTTCATGCGTTTTGAGTAGTTATCCTGAGACAATTAAACCTACCAAATTATGTAAACAGTCATTGCTTCCTGAGATGCTGTGTGCTGTCAATTTATGTCTATATAATATCAGTGTGAATACCTTGTTTTAATTTTCTTTAATAGTTTCAGCTACATTTTGATTCGATGTTCCCAAGTACAGGTAAAAGCTGAGTTAGGACAACTTCTAAAGAGTTAGATAGAGACAGAATACATATTCTATCTTTTTAAAGTCAGAGATTTGGGCCTTGCCAGTGTGGCTCAGTGGTTGAGTGTCGACCCATGCACTAAGAGGTCACCGGTTAGATTCCGGGTCAGGGCACATGCCCAGGTTGTGGGCCTGATCCCCAGTGGGGGTCATGCAGGAGGCAGGCAATTGATGTTCTCTCTCATTGACGTTTCCATCTCTCTCTCCCTCTCCCTTCCTCTGCCTCTCTAAAATATTAATAAAGAAAAAAAAGTTGTTTTAAAAAGTCAGAGGTTTGGTATAAGTTTTGTATCTTATATTGAGATTCCTAATACCTAGAATGTTCAGTCACACTGAATCTCATGCAAACCTAAATGATTAATAAACAAGCAGCAAATGTGCTGAGAGCAGAGGTTTCCAACGAGGTTTTCACGCAACCCATGGAAAGATGAGCTAAAATGTTGGCACTTTTATTCATATTCATATTTATTTTGGTTACTAAAGGCAGTATAATTTTTTAAAATGCTAGGATGTAGTAATATTTATTGCACAAATTGCAAAGCTCCTTTATGTATTTACAACATCCTTATTTGGGCCATTGACTTATCCTATGAGAAAAGTGGGAATTTCACAATGGGCAAGATTGACAGTGGTATCCTCAAGGATTATTCATGTGTGGTCAAATTGATTTAATTTTCATATTAAACTACATTAACACCCATAATTAACAGATAGAAATTATACCAGTAATGCCAACAAACACAAACAGAGAACATGGTTGTGTAATTTAAAAATACTAAGTAATTCCCATATTCCTGACATGGGCTAATTTCCAGCCATAGCACATGGTAAAAAGAATTCTTATCAGAGTTTACAACTAATAACTCTAAATGTTTTTGAAATTTTTTTTATGCATGGTGAGCATTATTTAAATATCAGAGCTAAAGATGCAGATTGGACTTCAAGCCCAGCAATAAAGAACTGCATCTGGACACCCTTGGCCACAATTGCTTGGAGGTCTGAAATTTCTTGCAAGATTGCTCACATTAAGGTGATAGGGATTGGTGACTAGGAAGGTGTGGTGGATTCTTGAACCTGCCCTGCATGGAGCTGGTCTTGCAATAGTAAACACAGAGGACTATCAGCAGATGACCCTGGTTTATATCCTCCCTTACTGGGGAGGAATTCTTTATTTTTACCATTAACAAGAAAACTACATGAAATAGAGATTTCTATCTATGCATGTGAATGCCAAACTTCACCCTGAATATAATTGCAGCCTAAAATATCACTTCTTATTTTACAACTTTCATGTCATTGGTAAGATTTTTAAAAACAGAATATAAAGAATATGAAACTAAACTTTATAATTGGAGATAAAACTCTTTTTTAACAGTCATGTAAAATAAATATTTAAAATTTTGTTTAGTATTTTCTGTTTTTTGGCGGGGGTGGTTCGTATCCCTAGTGGGAACCGAACCCAAGACTCTCTGGTTCACAGGCTGACACTCCAACCGCTGGGCCAAACCGGCCAGGACTGTTTAGTATTTTCTTATCTATTTAAGCTCTAACTTAATATATGCTTTATAATGCACATAATACAGCAGAGTAGTATATGTGTGCATAGCATACACTAAATTATATATTTGCATTATATGCTAATAGTTTTTATTGAGAGGTATATGCAACAAAATATTTTGCAGATTTCTCCTCTCCCAGCTACATAATGGCAGTCCGAAGGTACATACTGGTCTTTAGAATCTTTAACCATTCCATTTACCCACATTTTCAGCCTCATCTTTTTCCCCTTATGTTTGCCTTAGGGTTAAAACCAAGTGAAGTCCTTCAGGAGACCAGTTTGCTTTCACAACCTTATGCCTTTGTGCTGATGGATAACAATAGGATGCACCAAAATGTAGTTCACTGTTTTACACTGAAACTGGTCTTAAAAGTCTGTTGCATAAGGACTGAAAATGTATGAGAAATATTAGCACATTTGAAACAATGGTTCATTACCCTGTTATCAAAACCTGTAAACAAATATAAACCCTAGGAACTAAAACTATAGAGAGTTCAAAGAAAAAATAATTTTAAAGTAATATGCAATGAAAAGTAATAAACATGAAGAAAAATAATGCCCTCATATTCCTTGTGCATCAAAAGCAACAAAAAATGAAAAAGTCAGATTATGTTTAGCATCTTTAAAATGTCTGTATGTGACATGGATTGTCTGCAAAGTTTATTTTCATGACTTTAGTGATAAAATCCCTTGTGTGTTAGCTTGTGCATTGTGCAGCTAGAGAATACACATCTCAAGCTGTTTGCAACTAGTTATGACCAGATGACTAAGTTTTGCCTAATGAGAAAGTGATGTACACAATATCTGGATAACATCATTAAAAGGAACTTGATTGTCCCTACTGAATGCGGCTTTGATTTCACATTTATAGTATTTTACTATAAATCAGTACATCCAGTTTTATAGCAAGGCATTTTTTAATCATTTATCTTTTGAGAGAGAGAGAGCAAGGGAGAGGGAGAGAGAAAGAAACCTGTCTTGGAGAGAAACATCCATCAGCCCCCAACTCAAGCAAGAGCCCATACCAGGAATCCAACCTGCAGCCTCTCAGTGCATTGGATAATGCTCAACCTACTGAGCCACACAAGCCAAGGCATAAAGGCATTTTTAAAAGGCAGTAGAGTAAAATTATCTAATTTTTTAAACTTTATTTGTACTATATACACTATTGCAGATGCCTCCATTCTCCCGCCCCTTTGCCCACCTTCACCCCACCCTTCCCTCTGGCCCTCACCACACTGTTGTCTGTGTCTATGGGTTATGTAAGTGTTCTTTGGCTAATCTCTTCTCCTGTCATCCAATCCTCCCACCACCCTGCCCTCTGACAGTTGTTAGCCTGTTCCGTGTATCCATGCCTCTGTTCCTATTTTGATTTTATAAAATCTTCATTCTGTTCCTGCAGAAATTTTAGCTACTCATAAGTATTGAAAAAGAAGTTGTTGACATTCTAATAATTTGTCAGTATGAAGGAACACCTTTTTCTTTTAACACACAGGATATCTTTGCCTTCAACGAATTCTTAGTTCCATGTATTAATTCAAAGGTAAAGACTTACTCTTTTCTATTTTTGTCCACTCTGTGAAGCTCCTTAATGTAATCTTTCTGAAATACTTAGCTGTAGATAGGCAGCAGACCCTACATTAGCCCACTACTATAATGTGAACTTGAACAAGTCAGTGCCAAAGCTGAGAACATTACATATGAATCTTGAGTAATAAAGAAAAGTGTTAAGATAAAGCAGGTTGAAACATTTGGGGATGACCAGAGCAAATACTAACATAAACAACTGTTTTGCATTTACATAGAGAGAGGCTGCTCCTCTCTGTTTTTGAATTCCACAGTCCAGGAGTGTACTTAAAATGGGGATGTGTGTGCATGCACATAATATAAGCTAGACTAGGTGGGGGTTTGTACAAGACAAAGGGAATTGCTTCTTACTAATATGCACTAAAGGTGTGTATTGGAATGTTCATACATTCTTTCAGACCAGTATTTTGTTGTTTTTTAAAACACATATTCAAGAAGTGGAATAGCTGAGTCATTTAAAGATTTTTGAGAAAACTCCATACTGATAAATGGTGATGAAAGGTGACTAGACTATGGGTGGTGAGCACATAATACTATATACAGAGGATGAATTATAAAATTTTACACTTAAAAGGTATTTAATTAACCACTGTAACCCCAATAAATTCAATTACATATATTTAAAAACTTTTTTCAGAGAATATTTATTCATAATAATAAAAACAAAACTGGAATCAACTCAAACATCATGAATGAATATATTGCTGTATAGTTACACAATTTAGTTATGCTACCATCATTTGGGCTGGCCTTTTGCACTTGTGCCATCTCTCATGAAGAATATGCCCAGGTGGCCACTGGTCTTAGAGTATGGAGACAGTGCAGAAGAACAGAACCTAAGGCAGTGTAAAGCCAACCCTTGCTCAGTGTAGCAAAGCCAGAAATGACCTGCACAGTTGTTTTTAGTCATTGATATTAGTCAGTTGTTTGTTAGGTAACATTTTGGTAGTAAAATTTGACTTTTAGTAGTTATAGAATAATTAACATTTTCTATTTCTTATTTTTTTCTGTTCTGGTAAAGTGTATTTTCTTTTTTTAGAATTTATTCGTTTTATTACTTAGTCGAATTTACATAATAAAGTTTTTTCTGTTTTTATTTTTTGTTACTTTACCAATATTTGCAAAAAATGCAACAATGTTTTCTTTTACATTGTAAAAGCTAATTGTGTATTTTCACAATGTTTTCCTTGATCAGTCTCCTCAATTTACATCTTAATGATCCTCCCTATAGTTCAATTCTTACCTAATTCAGTATTCTATATTATTTATTATATTTTATTTTGCTTTCTCTTCATTTTTAGTTTCCTAATGCATGTACTTAGCACTATAAAATTTCATCTTAAACGTCTAGCATGTTGTAATATCTCTACACTTTATTTGCTTAAAGTATATTTCTTAAATTTTAACTGCAATGTTTTATAAACAATTAGATAACTATTAACTATATTGTCCCAATATTGTAAACTGTTCCTGTTATTACATCAATATTCTATAATTTGTTGAAGAAGTTGTATAAAAATTCCCTAGTCTAATTGTGAATATATCTGCTTTTTCTTAAAATGTCATCTATTTGTGCTTTATATGTGTTGAAAGAGGCTATGGTTTATTGAATACACATTTAGAATTGTTTTGTTTTCTGGTAAATTGAAATTTCTTATTAGAAAATGTCCCTTTTAACCTCTAGCTATAGTTTTTTTTTCTATTAGAGGCTACTTTTTTTGTTATCACTGCATAAGTTTTCTTTTGCTAACTTTTTCTGCATACTGGTGTGTATGGGTATGTGTGTAAGTATACATGACAATATTTATCTTTGCTGTATGGTCCAAAATGTGGTCTATATTAATGTATGTTCTATGTGAGGTTCAGAAAAAATGTACATTTTGTTGTTGTTGTTGTTGTTGTTTAATGGAGTATCTAAAATGTCAATTAATTCAAATCATTTGATAAGACTGTTCAGGTCAGCTTTATCTTTAATGGCTTTTCTGCCTAATAATGGCTACCTGGTTTGTCAATTAATAATAGGAAGGTGTTAAAGTCTCCAACTATAACATTGGATTTGTCTGCTTCTCCATAAAGTTGTATCAGTTTTGTTTCAAATATTTAATGCCATGTTGTTAGGTACATCTGTGTACAGGGCTGAGTAATTATCATAATGTAATGCCTTACTGTAGTACTAATTTTTTCCGTGTCTGCATTTTTTCTTAAATTAATATTAATACTCCAGTTTTTATTAGATTAGTGTTTGCATAGTATATCTTTTTTTTACTCCTTTATTTTATTTTATTATTTTACTTTAAACTTATCTGTTTCATATCTAGTGAGATTCTTGTACATAACATGGAGTCAGATTTTTTTTAATCTACAATTTTTGGTTTGTTTTTAATTTTGTGAGTGTGTGTTTTATTCACTTTGAAAAATCAGTGTCTATCTGGCTTCCTATGGTTTTTATTAAACATTTTTATGATTTCATTTTATCTTCTCTGTTGGTATATCAATTATACATCCTTTTAAAAGTTCTTTTTTTTTTATTTCCACTGGTTGCCCTAGAGTTTATGATATACATTTATACTTAATGTAAATTCACTTTCAAATAACATTTTATCACATCACATATAGTGCAGCTACCTCATTACAGATAATTCACCATTTCTTCTTTACATCCCAAATGAATTTGCTGTTATTCATTTTACTTACTCATGTTCCATAATCACCCAATTCATTGTTACTGTTATTGCCTTAGCAAACCATTGTCTTTTAGCTCCATGAAGAATAAAAAATTACTTTCTCTTCATTAATTCCTTCTCTAATGCTCTTTGGTTCTTTATGTAGATCCAAGTTTTTCAATTATATAATTTCCTTTTTTCCTGGAGATTTATTTTAACATTTTTTTAATAGTAGCCAGCTGCTGTTCATAAATTCCCTCAAATTTTGTTTGTCTGAGAAAGCCCTTATTTCTCCTTCACTTGAGAAGGGTACTTTCACTGGATATAAAATTTTATTAGGCTGGTGGTTTTTTTATTTTTATTTTTTGCTTTCAACATAAAATATTTTGTTCTCTTTTCTAACTTGAATGACTCATGATCAGAAGTCCACTGTAATTCTTATCTTTGTTCCTCTATATGTAAGATCTTTTTTTTTTTTTTTTTTTTTTGTCCCTCTGGCTTCTTTTTTGTTTTTCTGTAGTTTGACTATAATATGTCTAGGCATAAATATTTTGGTATTTATCAAGTTTAATTTTCCTTGAGTTTCCTGGGTCTGTTTTTTGATAACTCTCAATAATTTTGGAACATTCTTTGCCATTATTACTTAACTATCTCTTCTGCTTTATTTTCTTCTTCTTCTGGTATTCCAATGTGCGTATGTTATATCTTTTGAAATAGTCTCACAGTTTTTGGATGTTTTGTTCTCTCTCTCTCTCTTTATTTTTTTATCATGCTTCATCTCCTTAAGCTTGTAATTGAGTTCCTAAACTTCCTTATTTTTCATATTTGAAGTGAGAAGTCCAGAGTTTTCCTCATTCTCTTCAACCATTCTAATTGAAAAAAAAAATTACTATAATCTTATGTGGCAGATTCTTTAATTTAATAGTCTTATATTTAGTTGAGAAGGCAAGTGAAATCATGCTCCTCTGGGTTCCTCATGAACACAACCTATTTCTACTAAAGAAGATTATGAGTATTACTGAATAAAGATCAGCTGGAATAAAAAATATTTTTTCTGAAGAATTTATATTCAAACCTTGTTAGTAATATCAATATTATTTTTTGTATATTGGCAGCCTTCAGTTTTTCCTTAAATTAAAAAATTTAGTTAAGACAAAACATTCTTGACTTTCTACTATGGTGTAATTAACCTGAAGTAACTACATTTTACCAATAAGAGTTTGGATACAAATAAGGATCAATGGATCACGGTAATATTTACTTTGGTGAAGCGACCAAAATCAATGTTCTCACCAAGACTCAGTAACTGAAATTTCTTGTGATTTAAATACATTTTGATAGAGACAGGAATTTCCAAATTGTGTTTGAACTGATACTCTCAAAAATAGAGGGCTTGCTCCTATAAAAAAAAAAAAAAAAAAGATTAAGTAGAGTAACGTTTCATTTTGTTTCTTTTATTTAAAGCCAGCATATTCTTCTTGCCTACACTTTGTCTGTTTTCTCACAGCACTTTTTCTAAATATCACAGGCTACTTATACATTTATTGAATCATCCACCTTGAGAAATGTAAACTGCACTTTCCATTTTTACTTACAGGATTGGTTTTACTCCAATATTGAAATATGCCTTAGACAGAGATGCCTGGAGTGTGCAGAAGAGTTAATTTAGAGAGTATTTTATTCCATGTCTTGGCTTCGGTGAACTTTTAGATACAATGCTCTTTATCACATCCAGCATTCTCTTTCTTTAAGTAAATGTAAAAGTCTAGCAAATTAAAAATAAACACAAATAATATCACACTTGTGAAAGATGGAATGGGGTAGTGTCACCCTAAGGATTCAAAGATTATGTCTTGCTTTCTACTTTGAAGGCTTATCTAAAGGACTCTTTCTTAATTTTCCCAGAGATTACCTAAAAAATGGCCCATACTAAAGAAAAAAAATATATCAGAATCCTTTCCAAGGACATAACTATTAAATGGACTAGGAATTCTCTAGTTCAGAAAAAAATGAAGTTTGGTGAATCAAGAAATCATTTGCACCTAAGCAGACCTTTTCAAGGGAAGCAAATAATAATTGGGGATGTTTTAGAACAACCTGTCACACAGACCAGAATCCTGGAAGGAGACACCATCAGCATCAACTCTTCCTGCAGGGAGAAGATGGGAGACCACTCGGTAAACACAGAATTAATTATGAGGGAAGTTAAATGTAAATGATGCATCCATCTCCCTGCAGGGATCCTTTTACTATAAAGCAACAGAAAGAGATTAATAGTCTGGCTGGTTAGGTATAAGACAGCAGGGTATGGTCAAGACTCCTATGAACTAGAGAGTATTTCGAAGTACTCAAAACTTAAAAAAGTTTTTTAAAACCTTTGAAGCTTCAATAAAATCCATTTTTGGTTTTATATTCAGTCCCAAATAGGATTGAAATAAAAAGGAAACAAAGTTTTAAAACACTTTGTAAGAATAACGAAATTCATCCACAAGCCTAGATTGCCCAGACAAGTATCTGTTTGACTCTCAGCATATGAACATTTAGAATCGGATAATTAAGTTTTCTTGAGTGCACTAGCATTTATATGGCCGATAATCCGATCCAGAGACATGTTAACATATTCAGTTGACAGCTGCTTTGGGCTCTCTTTGTCAGGTGACTTTTCTGTCCTTGTTTTGAACCTCTGTGGAGTACATTTGTGGTTCCATTGTAAGAATAAGAGCTCATAAATATTTTTAATTAATCAATTAATTAATATTTTTCAGAATCTCTGGCAGGCCTCTCACTCTAGTCTTTAAGTCTTCAAATAATAAAGACAATAAAATATGGTCCAAATATTTTATTTTTTGGACTTTTCAAACCACCACTCACTGTTCTGTTACATAATTCAGACGTATTTCTAAGTAGAATTTAAGTTGATCTTTTATCTTTTTACTCCTACTATTCAAACATGCAGATCAGAGACACTAGGTATAATATTTATTACTCTGGATGTTTGAATCCTAGTGACCTCATAAGTATTACTTTGCAATCTAATTTTCTTACTGCAGGAGAATGAGGTAATAACAAAATAAAATCTAAGAGAAAATCACTTCGGAAATCACTTATTTTAAATGTATCACTTACATTTTAATAACATAAACATCAATAAGTCAGCACCACTGATGTAAAGTTCTTTAAATTAGGAATATATTTTGACCCTGGCCAGTGTGGTTCAGCTGGTTGAGCAATGTCCCATGCATCAAGAGGACACCTGTTCAATTTCCAATTGGGGCACATGCCTGGGTTGCGGGCTTGATCCCCAGTGCAGGAGGCAGCTGATTCAGCATCCATGTTTCCCCTTCTCTCTCCCTTGCTCTCTCTAAAAATCAATAAAAATATTTATTTCAAAAATTAGGAATGTATTTGGATAGCTCCTGGTTCTCGTTAAGCCTCTATCAAGGGCCTACTAGAAAATAATAGCTATACTAAGTTCATGCTCCTTATTTCATTTAGTGGTGCTTCCAAACCTTTTCAATAAAATATAATTTATGCTGATAGCACCATTTATGATGAATCCATGTGGTACATATTATAAGAACATTAAGACTTAATGAATGAATAAATATTAAATAAAATATTTGGAGAAATAATAAAATACCCTTGTGAAAATTAATCAATAAGGATAAAATTCCAGGCACTGTACCAGATGGCTAAATTTTTATTGTTCAAAATATTTTACTTTCATATGTCTCTTGCCAATTCTTAGTGAATGGCTCTTAAAATAATTTGCTGCATAGCTCCAAAAGTAAAAACAAAAAATAACTGGTGTTTCAATATCAGTTCAAAAAAAATTCTAACAACTTGATAGTGAAACTTTATAGGAGAATTTTAGAAATATTTAATACATAATGAAAACTATGAGTTGTCACTCAAATAATTCAAATTGGCAAGTTATGTGCAAACAACAAACCAAAACCACACTGTCATAAAAGTTTATTGCTTGCATAATTTATTAATTGTGTGTAAAGATTGATAAAAATTTAAATTAAAATCATATTTCAGAACTAAAAATATTTTTCTCCCTTTTATCACTTCATTTATGTATTTAGAGGGGAATACATTTAATATAATAATTCTAAATATAGATACAAAATATTGACTTTTAGCTTATATACCTGTTATTTTTATTTCAACTTTATTAATATATAATTGACAAATAAAATAGGAAGATATTTAAAACTGACATCATGCAGAATCGCTGCCATCAACAAATCATCAAACAACAAGTGTTGGCGAGTGTGTGGAGAAAAGGGGACTCTAGTACACTGCTGGTGGGAATGCACACTGATGCAGGCACTATGGAAAACAATATGGTGTTACTTCAAAAAATTAAAAATTGAATTGCCATTTGACCCAGTGATCCCACTTCTAGGAATATACCCTAAGAAGCCTGAAACACCAATCAGAAAGAATATATGTACCCCCATGTTCATAGCAGCACTATTTACAATAGCTAAGATGTGGAAACAACCCAAATGTCCATCAGTAGACAAATGGATAAAGAAACATTGGTACATATACACAATGGAGTACTTTGCAGCTGTAAGAAAGAAAGATCTCTTATCCTTTGAGACAACATGGAGGGACCTGGAAAGTATTATCCTAAGCAAAACAAGCCAAACAGAGAAAGACAAGTATCATATAATCTCACTTATTTGTGGAATATAATGAACATAACAGTCTGAATAACGGGGTAGTCCCAGAGAGGTGGAAGTGGGGTACAGACTGACAATCCCCAGAAGATGGGATGGGGGGAGAGATAAACCACAGAACTTATATACATGTATGCATGAAGAATGGACATGGACAACAAAGCTGGGGACAGGGTGGGGAGGGAAGGGGAGGAGGATGTCAATGGGGAAAAAGGAGAAACATCTGTAACAAAAATAAATTAATTAATTAATTAATAAAAAATAAAATAAAATCGACATGGAGATCTGACATACACGTACTTTGCAAAAGGATTCCCTTAGTCTAGTTCATTAACATATTCATCATTTCACTTCATTTTTTGTGTGAAGATTGAAATTATAATTTCTTAGCAAATTGCAATGATACAATATAGTATTATCTATAATCATCATGTTTTACATTAGATTCTCAGACTTATTCATCTTATAGATAAAAGTTTGTACCCTTGTACTACCCTCTGCATATCCAGCCCTTGGCAAACTCATTTCTACTGTTTCCACAGGTTTAACTATTTTTTTTCTTTTTTTCATATTTATTTTAAATTTTTTAAATTATAGTTTGCATTCTTATTAGTTTGCATTAGTTTCAAATGTACAGCATAGTGGTTAGACAATCATAGACTTTACAGAGTGTTCTTCCTGATATTTCCAGTTCCCTCCTGGCACCTATTACAAAACATAGGTATTGTAATATTATTGACTATGTTTTCTATGCTATACTTTATTTTCTCTTCAGATCACATAAATCATTCATCTTTTTAAATTATTTTTATGATTTTATATATCAGCAATACCATACAGTATGTATCTTTACCTATCTGGCTTACTTTACTTAGTTTAATGCCCTCAAGTTACCTCCATGTTGTCACAGATGGCAGAATGTGTTTCTTTCTCATAGCTGAGTAACCTTCTATTATATATAAATATATACACACACACATACACACACACACACACACACACACACACACCACCTTTTCATCTATGCATCCATTGACAGGTTGTTTCCATATCTTGGCTAATATAAATAATGTTGCCATTAACATGGAGTATGAATACCTCTTTGATAGTCTATTTTTTCATTTCCTCTGTGTATCTACACTAAAGTGGGATTGTTGGGTCACATGGTAATTCTATTTTTAATTTTTTGAGAAACTTTCTTATTGTTTTCCATAGTGACTGCACCAATTTATATCCCCAATAGCAGTACACAAGTGTTAACTTTTTCTCCACATCCTTGCCAACTAGGAGATGTTTTAGGATAGTCATTCTAATACATAAAGTAATATCTTGTTGTGGTTTTGCCCTTGTATGTGCCCCACGTACATGCCCTTGACTGGGAACTGAACCCATGACTAACTGAGCCAAACCAGCCAGAGTTATTCTTTCTTCATTATATATTTTATCTCCTTTTTTAGAAATTTATTAATCATACTATATGCATGAATTTATTTTGGGGCTCTCTATTCTATTCCACTGAGCTATGTGTTTCCGTGTATGCCAGTCCCATACTGTGTTGATTACGATAGCTTTACATATAGGTTGAAATCAGGAAGTGTGATATCCTCAACTTTGCTCTTCTTTCTCAAGATTGCTTTGGTTAATTCAAGGTCTTTTTGTTCTTATAAACCTATTATTGAGAAACTATCAAAACAGTATATTCAAAAACTTAGGTTACTTTGAATTTATATATCCTAAAGTTGTTTATGAAAATATATATCATATATTTTGATAGGGATATTTAAATACAACATGTTTTAAATGTTATTTAGTAGAAAAGCTATATTTTTCCCATGGATGTTAATGGTGGCAGTGGGTGATTTTAATGTGTTTGTATGTGTGTGTCCAATGATATTTTTGTGGCTAACCTTTTTTTAATATATTTATTCTTTTATGAAATATTTCAAACCTAGAAATGAGCATATATAATAATATGGCAAGTACCACTTTGCCTGTCAGTCATTGCTTTCAAATTCTATTATTCTGCTATTCAAGTTGAACTTCTATAACATTTTTATTTATTATTTATTTACTTTTAATATGTTTTATTGATTATTTAGAGAGGAAGGGAGAAAGAGAGAAACATCGATGTAAGAAAGAAATATCCATTGGCTGTCCTGCACACCCCCTGCTAGGGATCAACCCTGCAACATGTGACCTGACCAGGAATCAAACTGGGACCTCTCAGTTCATGGGCTGCACTCAATCCACTGAGACACAATAGCCTGGGGATTTTTTTTTATTTTAAAATATTTAATCTGTATTGATATTGCAGGAGTCCTGTTCCCCTTCTATGTCCATCTCCACCTTTCCCCACATCCCCATTCCTTGGCCTTTACCAATTATAGTCTGTATCCATGAGGTATGAATGTATATTCTTTAGTGATTTCCTTCACCTTCTTTAACCAGTTATCCCTCTACCCACTTCCCCTTGGGCACTGGTCAGTCTGTTCCATGTATTCATGCTTCATTGGTTCCATTTTGTTTGTCAGTTTATTTTATTCATTACATTCCACATATTAGTGAATTTATATAGTATTTGTCTTCCTCTGACTGGCTTATTTCAGTTAGCAAAATACTCTCCAGGTCCATCCATGCTGTCACAAAGTAAGATTTCCTCCTTTTTAATAGCTGCATAGTATTCCATTGTGTAGATATACCACAGCTTTTTTGTCTATTCATCTATTAATAGGCACTTGGGCTATTTCCAGATCTTGGCTATTGTAAATAATGCTTCTATGAACATAGGGGTGCATATAGTCTTTCTGATTGGTGTTACAGAATTCTTAGGATATATTCCCAGAAGTGGGATTGTTGAGTCAAATGGCAGTTTTATTTTTAATTTTTTGAGGAAACTCCATACTCTCTCCCAAAGTGACTGTACCAGTCTGCATTTTCACCAGCAGTGCACAAGGGTTCCCTTTTCTCCACATCCTTGCCAGCACTTGTTGTTTGTTGATTTAAAAATGTGTGAAGGAACTATATAGATTCTTCTCAAAAGAGGACATATATACAAATGGCCAATGAATATATGAAAAAAATGTTCAAGGTCACAAATGATCAGAGAGATGAAAATAAAAACTATAATGAGGTATCACCTCATACCTGCTGGAATGGCTACCATTAATAAATCAACAAACAACATGCTGAGCTTTTTAAAACATGGATGTACATAAACAAAACATTACAGATATTAATCAAATGGAAACTTTCATATTTCTCTCCTCTATAAAGCTATACCCACATTTCTAGGCACTGTTGTTAAAATACTTTTGCATTTATTGTATTTCTACATATTTACATATAAATAAATATGGTATCATTATACAATTTTTAATAGTACAGTATATAAATCAACTTATATACTTTAACCACTTGATTTTTTTTAAATCAACATTTTCATGTCAGGTCTGCTGGAGATTAATTCCTCCAGTGTTTCTTTGTGAGAAAAGTTTTCTTTATCCTTAACTTTAAAAGGATTATTTCTATGGTTTAGAATTCTAGGGTGCTGGTTTCTTTTTTTCAATACTTTAAAAAAGATCACTCCATTTTTGTCATTACATTAATATTTATTAGATACATTTTACTAATTTAAATCTAGCTTCAAACTGCTCTATACTGCTTCATATGTAGGGCAGGCACCTTATTACAGAGTGTTTACAATTCTTTCTTATCTCTCTTGTGACATTGCTGTCATTCATTTTATTTACCTGTATCCTATAATTATGTAACTCTCATTACTTTAAAAAATTGTCTTTAATATCAGTTAAAAGTAAGAAATATAAAGGGTTTCCCAACTTTATTAATTCCTTCTCTGATATACATCTTTTCTTTAGACCCATGGCTCAATTCTATATTAATTTACTTCCTTCTGAATAGCTTATTTTATCCTTTTTTTTTTTTTTCACTTGTAAAGAATAATTTTGCTGGATATACAATTCTAGATTGGTGAGATTATTTTATTCTTTCGACACTTTAAACACATAACAGCACTCTGTTCTTGATTGCCTATTTCTAAATAGAAATCCACTGTAATTCTTATCCATGCTCCTATGTCGGTAATTTTTTCTAGCTCCTTTCCAGAATTTCCTTTTGTTTATTCTACATAGCTTTTTTTTTTTTTTTTTACATTTATATGTGTTCTTTTGTTGTTGTTTTAATTTTGTTTATTTGTTTTTATTTGATTTTTCTCTGCCTATTTTATGAGCATTTTGTTTTTGTTTTTTTGTTTGTTTCTTTATCCTCACCCTAGGACATTTTTCCATTTTTGTTTAGATAGAGTGGGAGGAGGAAGAGAGAGAGAGAAACATCGATGTAAAAGGAACACATCGAGAGGCTGCCACCCACACGACCAACCAGGGCCAAGGACAAACTGCAACCGAGGTACGTACCCTTAGTGGGAACCGAACCCAGGTCTCTCTAGACCACAGGCTGAGGCTCTAATGCCTGAGCCAAACCGGCCAAGGCTTTCTGAGCATTTTGGAACTGTGGCTTGATATTTGTCATTAATTTTGGAAATTTCTCAATATATTTTGAAATAGTCTATTCTATTCTTATATTTTTCTGCTATGGTATTGTATTTATGTATATATTACACCTTTGAAAATTATTTCACAGTTCTTGTATGTTTTCATTGTTTTTCATTCTCTTTCCCTTTTGCATTTTAGTATCTGAAATTTCTTTTCACCTATCTCCCACATAACTGATTCTTTCTCTGCCATTCCGAGTCTGTTAATAGTTTTAATGAAAATATTCTTTACTTCTGTTACAGTTTTTTTTGCAGCATTTCCTTGATTCTCTCTTACAGTTCTCATCTCTGCTTATATTCCCTATCTGTCCTTACATATTATCTACTTTCTCCTTTAGAGCCTTTTAAAAATTAACCATAGTTATTTTAAATGACTTGTCTGATAATTCCAACATCTGTGTCTTGTGTCCCATCTTTGGCCTTGATGATTGTTTTACCTCTTTAGAATGTGTTTTCCTTGCCTTTAGGCAAGCTTTGTATTTGTTGTTGTTATTGCTGTTAAAAGCCTACAATGTTGGCTAATAGAAACTAGAGCAGATAGGTTCTCAGTGCGGGATTCTATGATAAACTAGCTAGGAATCAGGCTCTACTTAAAGTTTGGGTTACTACAGGTGCCAGAGGAATCAAATTCCTCTGGTGTCTTTTTTTTTGTCTCACCTGGACTTTGGGCTTTACTAAGTATTCCTCCTTAGAGATTTATGTCTTGTGGCTCCTTTAGCTTTAATGCTTGATATTATACTGAAGCCACATTGGTATGGTGAAAAGTGTGAAAGAAAGGAATCTCTCTAAAATCTAAATCTCATGGTTTCAGTAGCTTGTCTACAGGACTATGATTTTCACAAGTTTCCCCCCAATGTTGTTGCTTCTTTTCTCTCGTTCCCTTGCTTCTTTCTTTGACATCATCATTCTCAATCTATTTGTTTAATGTCCTGACCCGTACTCACTATTCCCCCACTTTGGTGACACAGGAAGTCTACAGAAGGGTGAAGTGGGAGGAATGACTTTCCTCCAGCTTGAATAATGCTCTGCCAACCTTCTTCCTTGAAGGTAAGCCTTTACTATGAAGAAGGTCCTGAGTATTATTTACATTGATTATGCTTCCCTTCCCCTGACACATTTAGAGGGTGGGTGTCTTTCTCATATCTTTATTAAGAAAACCTGAGAGGATTCTTGGGGGTTAAAACCCACAAAACCTTAACTTTGTCCCCAGCCCAGGAGTTTCTCACTCTTAAGCTGAAATCCACACCCAGTCTAGAGTTATTTGTCAAAAATTTTATTTAAGAGTTTCCACCTGTGTATTGCTCCAACAAGTTCTGCTTCAGGTGAGCAAATATGTGTCTCTGGATGAGCAAGAGTCACAGATTTTAAGTTTGTTTATTTAATTTTTCTTTTTGGAAAGACAAGAGTGATGACTTCTAACTTGTTTATGTGTGAGATCTGATACTAGTTGTCCCCTTTAGAGAGTTTTTAATTTTCTCATTTATAGGATCAGAATCTAGTTGTAGATCATAGTGGAAAAAAACTCATTTAACGTTTACCAAATACTCTACTTTGAAAATATTTTGATGTACAAAGATTTAAAAATCTTTTTGAAAATATATTTTACTAAATTAATTGTTTTCCTAATTTAACAGTTGTCAATTGCTCACTGATTTCTGATTCTCTAGTGGTTGCTGCAAATGAAATGGCCGTATGTTGCATATCTTTAACTGAGTGCTCCAGTTGTTGGAAAACATATAGACTCCTATAGGTTTTTATTTTCTTTCTCAGATCCATAGCTCTATCTCTGGCCACAAGTGACTGACACAATGTTTTATGACTTTACCCAGATCTGTACAGGTACTTCAGACTATCAGGTATTTTCCTAAGGGGGGTAAGCCCATTTCTATAGCAGAAAAAAATTGTATAAAATTGTAGATTCATATGACTTTACTTAGGGATTGGAGAAAAAAAGGCGATTTTGTAGCTACAAAAACATTTTCTAAATGCTGATGATAACATTTCCCTGCTACAGACATATTTAGTAATAAATATTAATATTTTTGTAAAGCCCTTTGAGTTCCTTGGGGGAAAATAATCCATAATGTTATCTATTTATTTTGTTTAGTCATGAAGCAGGATTCAATCTAGCTTAGGATTCAGAAAATTTTTTCTGTGATGAATAGCTGAGCAAACTAAACTAAGAGAGAATAATAACTTTCTATGTTGAAAAAAATGCTTAACACCAAGGATGGGGGTAAAACAAATATATTAAGGAACCAAGAAATAGCATGATGTTTTCTAAAATCAACTAGAGATTTCTCCTTCCTGGAGCATAAAAAAGATAGGCAAGAAAGGAGTGTAGTTAGAGACTTATCATGAACGTTTTAGTGACAATGTTAATGAATCTGGATTCAATTTTGTAGCCAAAAAAGAGCTTGTGTCAAGATGGTATAGCAAATAATAAGGGCTTAAGGGGCTAGAGTATAAACAGGAAGAGAGAGAGCAAGAGAGTCAAGAAAATATTATGATCACATAGCATGATTTTATTTTTAGATATGGAAGCTCAGGAAAAGGTAGAAATCAAGATTGCTGTTTAGATTTCTAGGTTTGTTGATGGAATGGCTGCTGCTGCTATTTCCTGAGAGAGAGAGAAAATAATGAGGAGGGGCCACATTTGAGGTGGGGGTGAAAATGGGAATTAAGAGTTGGGTCCAGTTTGATACTCTATGAGTGAGGAATGTGTTACCTATACTATGTTTATAGTCAATCACACAGTGCTTGTAGTAAAAACTTTGAGAGGAATTGTTGAGAGGAAAGAGCAAAGGAAGTACTCTAGGACATATCAGAATTTAATTCATAGAAAAAGAGGAGTGTAGAAGATGAGGAAATGGTAATGTCTCAATGAAAGAGGAAGCAAGGTGAGTAATGACATATAATTCAGTGGGCAAATTAATTTAAGGAGAAAAATATGGTCAACAATACTGAATGCAGTGAATCAGTAATGAAGTACAAAATATACATTGTTCATAGGTATATAGAACTTAGCAGTGAATTGCTTGACCAGACCAATTTTAGTAGAGTTGAGGGGAAATATACAGATATCAGTTAAGTAATGGATAGAAACTGATGAAGAAGAGACTCAGAAAAAAATTTTAGTTGCACAATTAAAAGAGAGAGACAGAGAGAACAGCTAACTGGAGAGGAAAATCTAAGTGTGTGTGTGTGTGTGTGTGTGTGTGTGTGTGTGTTGTCATGAGAAAGACCTGACAATATTTGTAGTCTAGGGGGAAGGACACGTATCATGAGTAAGGGCACAGATGCACAAGAGATGGCCAATCTACAGATAGAAGAGAGGGGCTTGATGGACACCCCCTTTCCTGGGACTTGGTGCAGATAAGTGTGTAGGTTGGGCATAGTATGGAGGGCTGGTAGAGAATTGCAGAAACCATAATTCATGATTTTAATTTTCTTCTTGTTCTAGTCTGAAGCAACATGGTCAAGTTAGACATTTAGCTCTGCCAGTTTCTAAGTGTTTGCATGGAAGTAAATGTTTATCTACCATCTTTACAAAGCCTCATGGTTTGTTGGTGGTCTGTCATTCTGAAAACAAACAAGTTTGTTTCTTTTGTAAATAACAACAAAAGAATAAAGCTGTGTCCGCTTTGTAGTATACCGAAAATAAATCCTGTATTGTTTGGAACTGTATGAACCTTTTGGAGTTACATTCATTACCTTAGGTAAAA
The DNA here is from genome assembly GCF_014108415.1 of Molossus molossus. Taxonomy (NCBI): domain Eukaryota; kingdom Metazoa; phylum Chordata; class Mammalia; order Chiroptera; family Molossidae; genus Molossus; species Molossus molossus. Next base: position 59,438,406 of record NW_023425345.1, on the reverse strand, counting down.
CTATGACCATCTGTGGATCTTTTAATGACATTGTTGATGAGAAAATATAGTGACTTCTTAGTGTGAAAAGACAGAAAATAAGATAGGCTAGCACATTTGCCTCCCTGTTTCTGATCCGCTCCATTTTCCTTTCTGCATCTTTAATAGGCTCAGGTAAAAGGCAGCAGCTGCTCTGGAAGTGACAAACCAGCTTGTGCACAGGCACTTCTTACCCATTGTGAGGGAAATTGACTAGAATCACACAATCTTCATCAATTTCCCACTTGGTAGAAATCAGTTCTATGTAAGGAGCTGCACTGCACTTGCTCTGCAGCTGGCTGTCCCACGGAGCTAAGTTGGAGGGAGGAGAGAAGATGACCTGCGGCTGGTGAATGAATGCACTCTGTGTGGGCGTGCTCACCTGATTCTGCAATTGGAATCAGCCTCCTGTACGAGGAGAGCAGTGACGGCTCTGTTTGAACTGAAGGAAACGAAGAGTTTCTTGTTTTAATCCCCAAGTTTCATTCTAACTCATAACTAATGAACTAGCATCCTGCACAGCGGTGCCGGCGTCCACAGGCAGCAATTATATAAGAATAGCATTCCAAACCTGGTCGTTCTGTGACTGGCTGGCACACAGGCTGCTAGTGTGGGAAGAAGCCTTTCACAGATGTCAGCTAGAAAATAGACGGTAGAAGTGATTGTAGCTTACCGGGTTCACAATAAGAGATGACAAAGATTTAAATTTAAAATCTTCAAACAAATGCACAAAGTGATTCATGACAAAGTTTTATTTATTTTTTTCTTTCTGTGACTTAGGAGACTTCTAAATGGGTAGATTTCAATTAAAAGCACAATATGGGTGAACTTTGGAACCAGCCTGGTGTGATCTCTCAAGAGTCTGAATTGAAATTTCCTATGGAATTGATTACAAAGCAGATTACTAGACCACACCTTGTGACTCTACTCAGTAATTATGGATGAGGCACCAGAATTAGTCATATATAACAACTCTCTGGGTAATTGCTGTGCACAATAAAGCTTAAAAACTACCAGTAGAGACTGATTTTGGCAAGGGACAAAGAGGCGACATAATTATGAGAAAAGAACTCAGAGATGCATTCAGTTCAATTCTTTTCCAATTTTTTTTTGCTATTACCACTTAAATATACCCTAATGTAAGAAAAATAAATAGGAAATGAAAATTATATGAATCAAAAACCATATGGATAAATAATAATTCATCTGAGCAATTTTAATTATCATCTGAACAGCAGAAAGTGTTGTTTCTTTTTGCACAGATAGAACAATCGAGCCAGGCATTTGAAGACAGTTAGTAACTGCTACTGACTTCTTCCAGTGTCTTACCTAGACGGCAAACATGCATAGGTGAAAAGAAGGTGCAGTGTCTCACTGGAAGTTCAAGATAACTTCATCTGTTATGGAGGTCAAGTTGTGCAATATCATTTCAGCGTCAATGCGCTATACATGGCATGATAAGTGCCTCTCTACTTTATTGAACCAATGGTATTACTCCTGAATTACAGCAGCCCTGCTCCTGCCCCACTCCCAGCCCAAGTTCTGACTGTGCCTCTCAATCCATGTCAATGACCCATTTTCCTCATCTCCAAAGTATAGGTAACCACAACTGAATACATAAATGATCTCATGGAAAACATTTTCCTTTTCATTTAGAAGCATGTATTAAAGGACCTAGTTAGTATTCAAAAGGAGAATTTTACACAATGTATGGACATACACTAATTAATAAGCTTTTATTAGCTTAGTTTCAAAAAGTCATATGAGGACCAATATCTTAGTTTACCTAACAGTGAAAATTACTTTGGTTTTTATTATGATCTTCATGAAATTCCTGGTTTTAATGATGAGTTTATTGGCATAAAAATATGTAATCAAGGAAGTAAAGAGGTTATCCTGAGTATACCCATTGCCTCAACTACTTCCTAGGAATTCACTGAAAATATATTATTCAGCAAAACTGAGCCTAAGAAACAGTCTCTGAAATTTAATTAATGTAGTTAGAACAAAGAATAGTATAGTTGATTACAACCTAATTAAAAAATTTTCAGATGTGTGTTGCCTTATGAATCTAACATTATCATTATTGGTGAGTGCACCCCCACCTCTGCTACATACACCACCAAAGGAAGTTTATACACTGAGATAAGCAAACTTTGTAATGTTTATGCTGAATTTTCTGTGTCAATGAGCAAGAAAACAAAGAGTAGACAATCAAATAATAATCATCTTTTCTTCCTTGAAGGATGTCTTGTTGAGATCTGACTTTCCAAATATCAGCATGTCATAGACTGAGTAATGTCACCGCAGAAAATAAAGGCAAGATGTGATTTGTATGCACTGCTTCTGTGTCTTATGTAAGTACTATCATAATGTGTGTATCCATAAAGGTATTTGGACCAGAACACCTGTAATCAAATGAAAAGAAATTACAGAGAGTATCTTAAATCTCTTTTAGCCCTTAAACCTGTAAACTCTCCAAAAGCAAAAAGCTATACTTCATGAGAATACTCTATATCCTAGGCTCTATAATGATCCTTTGTGACATCTTCTCTCCTTCAACCCCAGCTATCCCCAGGTCAGCTTAATCACTTTGTCCCTCTGCCATCTCTCATTCAAAATCTTTCAGCATTTACAAAATGGCATTGTGATTACTCATTCCCTATTACTAGACTCTTAGTTCCTTGAGTGTATGGACCAAAATGTGTTCATTTGATGTCCTTAGAATCTAGAGTTTATTTTGTACATGTCAGACACTTAATAAAATTTTGTGGAAGGAATAATAAAATTCATTTGAAAGAAGTCCTGAATATTAACATGACACATGATATATTTTGTTTATTTTGTTGTTGTTGTTTTTTAAAACTTATTTCTATTGTTGAATGTATTACAGATGTCCCTCTGTTTTCTCCCCTTGATCTCCTCCTCCCCAAACCCGCCCCCCTCCTGCTTTCCCCACACTATTGTCTGTGTCTATTGGTTATGCATATAAGCCTATAAGTTCTTGGTTTCTCTCTTCCCGCCCCATCTCCCCCCTTCCCTTTGAGGTTCATCAGTCTAACAACAAATTTGCACTTCCTAATCCCTTCATCTTTTTCACCCAACTCCGCTTCCAACTGGTAACCAACAAAAAGTTCTCTGTATCAATCAGTCTGTTTCTGTCTGCTTGCTCATTTTGTTTGTAGATTCTGTTGTTGATAGATATGTATTTATTGACACTTTATTGTTCATATTTTTTTTATCTTCTTCTTCAAGAAGACCTGTCAACCTTTCATATTATACAGGTTTGGTGGTGATGAACTCCTTTAGCTTTTCCTTGTCTGGGAAACTGTTTACATGGTCATCAGTTCTAAATGATAGCTTTGCAGGATAGAGTAATACTGGTTGCAGGTCCTTGCTTTTCATCTATTTAAATATTTCTTGCCACTCACTCCTGGCCTGCAAAGTTTTTTTTGAGAAATTGGCTGGCAGCCTTATGTCCAGGTAGCACAGAGAGTCCCAAATAAGATGAACCCAAAGGAATCTACACCAAGACACATCATCATCAAAATGCAAAAGGTTAGAGACATAATAGCTTTTGAAAAATACTGATTACTTTCCCACAAATCTTCCTTTCCTCTCTGGGCTATGCAAACCAGAATAATATTCAGGGATTAGGAGTAAAGAGTTGTTAACTCATACTCCTTCTGTTTTAATCATGAGACAAGTAAGCATTATTCAAACTATGTTCTATGTGGATTGTATTGAATTAATTTAAATTTGGAATAGTTATATCTAACATTAGACTTTCAGTAGCTTGTTATTCACTATTGAACTGAAAGGAATTAAACAATGAGCCTTTTTAATTAAAAAGAAATACTATCTAAGTAATTGTAGTTTATTTACTTCACATACATATTTTGAGGCTTTGTATTTGTCAGTTACTAAGAATAGGAGATAATAGTTACACTAAAGTAAAATCATAAATGTAGATACATAACATAATATAGTCCACCAGTGTTATCTCTGCCTCACAACAAAGTAATTTGCTATGACTTCCAAAGTATCCCGTGTTAGTTTGAAAAATGCAGTTTATTTTCTATTCTAGAACTATATACCATCCATTAATCCTAATAGAAAATAATTACTTCACCTAAAAGTAAATATTATGTCAAATTTCCTAATCTGTATTTTTTCACCTCAATTTATCTTTGTATTGTTTAAAATTTTTATAAAGCTTTGTCTTTTGAGATGTCTGGCCATTCTTCAGGCTGGTATTTTCCATCACTCCAATCTTACCTGTCACACATTAAAATTACAGAAAAAAATGGAAACTTTGGTGATAAAATAAATCAGTATGTATTTCCCAAGATAATCCAGAGCATAAAAAAAGGAATGTGGTATGTCTCAAGGGAGAATATTTTATTTTGCAAAATTCACTTATTCACTTGCAGTATAACACCACTGTCAGATACTCTTAAGTCTTTTTCTCTTTATAGACTATGATCAGAGACTGAGAAACAGGAATAATCATATATATATATATATATATATATATATATATATATATTCTACTGAAAGAATAATTCATAAAAGGACAGTTTGCCTTCAAAGAGAAAAGTGTATCAAGGTCTAAGATGACCACTTCATCATGAGAGAGTGAAAATAAATAACATGGCAAACTTGTTGAGATGAAAGACACACGTCTTTTATTTCTTATCATTATTTGGAAATGTACATCTATTTAGGGGGTACTTTTAAAACAGAAACTCACACAAATCTTTGATGTGTTTCTGTTATAGATAGAAAATGACAAGTAAAGGACTTGGTGGTTGTGAATTGGGACTGGGGAAAGATTCTACTACAAAAACAAGAAATTTTTTAAATGTTTCTTAATTACACCATATTTTGAAGAAATGACTGTTACATATTAAAGAAATTATAATTGAGTATATCTCTTTATATATGCATAAACAGTCATAGAGGACATAAAACTTATCTAGTAAATAAACTATATGTATTGAAAAGCACTAAGCAAAAATTGGTAGCAGTCAATACAATATATGATATCCTAACTAATATTTTTTAGAGATTTCTGAGGCTTACAAAACACCTTATTTCCTCTTTTTGTTTTTATTTTATCTATAATTTTCAAAGACATATATATTTCATGAGAAATTCTAAAATTCGATGCTATCAAAGGCAAAGGAGTATCAAAGATATGAGGTGAGCAACTGTGATCTTTATGGATACCATAAGATTTGTGTGTTCAGATATGACTAATATCATTAACCATATCATATTAGATAGAATGTTGTTAGATCAAAATATGAGTCACTTTTTATGTTTATTAAAATTACATAAAACAGCCCGGCTGGTGTAACTCAGTGGTTGAGCATTGACCCACGCACCAAGAGGTCGCCAGTTCAATTTCTGGTCAGGGCACATGCCCAGATATTGTGGGCCAAATCCCTGATGAGGGGCATGCAGGAGGTGGCCAATCGATGTTCTCTCTCATCAATATTTCTCTCTCTCTCTCTCTCCCTTCCTCTCTCTCACTCTAAAAAAAAAAAAATCAATAAAGAAAAAAATTTTAATAAAATTACATAAAACATTAGTTATAAGTATATATATGCATATGAATATAATAAAGTGTATATACAGTTTTAACAATATATACATTATATAAAATGCACATGTATACTTATATGTCTGTATATATACCAAATCAGTATATTGAAATAGTATTTATATTTTCTATAAAGGAACATAACTGTTACATCATTGATTAACTAATTTGATCAATTGTATGTGATATACAAATTATTAAAGATTTCACTTACCTTGGTTGTCATCAATTCAAATGGAGACTGAAGCCAAGACATCACAAGAAAGCTGAGACTTGGAAGGGCAACATGGAATAATTAGCAAAGATCACCAAGAGAAAAGATGTTTCATTAGAGACAAAGGCTAAGATCATTCACATCCTTGTATTCCCAATTACTATGAGTGAGAAGGCTGATAGAAAAAATAATAATAATTACCTTAAAATATGGTGTGCCCTGGCCAGGTGGCAGGATTAATTCCTGGTCAGGGCACTTACTGGGGCACGTACGGAAGACAACTGATCCATGTCTCTGTCTTTCTCCCTTTCTCTCTCTCTCTCCCCTCCCCCTTCCTCTCTGTAAAATAAATTTCAAAATCACTAAAAAAAAAACTGTTAAAATATGGTATTAGAAGAGAGCTCTACATATACACTGAACTACCAAAAAAGATAAACAAATAGATCTTAGAGCAAAGTAAGTGAAACATCGCTGGAGGTAAAAAGGATACAACTGAAGTTGTCCTATTTTGGGGACATCGTGAGAAGGCAGTTTTTTAGAAAAGAAAATAATGCTGGGAAAAAATAGAAGGCAGCAGGAAAAGAGGAAGACCAAGTATAAGATGTTTTAACTCCGGAGAAGGAGCCAGAGCCATGAGTCTCCGGGAGCTGAGCAGGGCTGTTGAGGACAGACAGTGTTCACATCACTCATTCATATAGTTACCAGGAGTCATGTCCATGAAGTGCATATGTATTTAAAATTTTTCTTAGAGAATAGTATATAAACCTTTTCAACTAATAGAAAAGTAACTGACTAATCTGTGATGTTATTCTCAGACCTGTTAAAAGATAGTAATTTTTAGCAAAATAATTTATATAGGAAATAGTAATGAGGTATAAAAAGCTACATGAATTTTTACCTTCCTCCAATATGCCTAACATAGAGCCTGGCACGAACCCAATGGGCAAACTATACTTGGAAAATAAACGAAAGAGGACAAATAATAATTCTAGTAACCTTTTTAAAATAAACAAATAGGACATCTAGTATCTACTCTTGCATGTGAGGATCTTGGAAGTCTTTACTCCATGCTAACAAGTAAAAAACTGAAAACCAACAACTTCTCTTAGATCTGAGAGAGAAATAAATTCACTGAGGAAACTACAGTCCCCAGCATTGGAGAAACCGCGGAACACAGGGAACCACAGCTTACTGGAGCACAATCCCGTGAACAGAAACCTCTGTAGGAACAAGAACTGGGGTAGGAAAGCGTAAAATATAACTGAAAAATACATGGAGGCTCAGTGTGGACAAATCTGAGAGTTAAAATTCCAGGAGAAACTGGTCGGGGTGGCTTCACAACTTAAAGCTTTGCTTCCAACAATGGACCAGGTTCTTCCAGTGAATGTCAGAGAAAATCCCATCATCATTTCAGCTGTGGGAGGGGAAAGTACTATTTCAAAGTACAGCAGAGCATTCTGTTCTTCTTAACAAGCCCTGCCCTCAAGACAAATTATTTTACCAGAAACTAACTTAGTGTGTGTGTTTGTGTATATGTGTGTGTTTTAAGAGCTCACTATCCTGGAGGAAGGGAATTATCCAATTCCAACCAACTCTAGTATTGCATGTAGGAGAAGGTAAACACTCAGCACCAGCCACCTCTAGCCATTTGTCCCACTCAAGTGAACCTGGGTAGGGAACTGAGCAGCAGGTGCGAACTCACAGCGCAGGCCACAGGCTCACTAAAAGACTAAGACCGAATCATAGACTACAGAGCAATTCCCTGCCCCACACATACCACCACACTACTGCAGCCTGACTTACTACAGTACCTCATGTCTATATCAAGAAAAAAATTACTAGGCATGCAAAAATGCAATATAGAGACACAGTAAGTATCAGAACCAGGTATGGCAAGAATGTTGGAATTATCAAACTGGGAATGTAAAACAACCATGATTAGTTTGCTAAAGGTTCTAATGGGTAAAATAAACACCATGCAAGGACAGGTGGACAATGTAATTCTAATAAAAAGAAATAGGATAAAAATTCTAAGAAAGTAAATGTTTAAATGCTAGAGACAAAACAATAGTAACACAAAAACAACAAGAAAAACCTGTTATAGAAATGGAGAATACCTTTTGTGGACTCATGAATAGACTGGCTCAGGCTGAGGAAAAAACACCTCTAAGTTTGAGAATATGTCAATACAAACATTCGAAATAAAAAAGAGAAAGAAAGGCTTAAACAATAGCAGAAAATATCCAAGAACCCTGAAACAATTATAAAAGGTTTAACATATGTGTAATAGAAATAGCAGAAATGGAAGAAAGAGAGAAAGGAATGGAAGAAGTATTTAAAAGAAAAATGACTGAAAATTTCCCCAAATTAATGACAGAAACAAAATTGTAGTTTCAGAAAGTCAGTAAACACCTACCAGAATAAATGCCATGAAAGCATTTTATAGCCAAGCTAAGCGTATTATATTTAAACTGCAGAATATCAAAGATTAAGAAAAGGATCTCCAAAGAAGTCAGAGAAAAGTAGGAAAAAAAACAAAAACAAAAACTTACCAACACAAGATAAACATAAGAATTACATCTAATCGTCTCCAGAAGCCATACGAGCATGCTGAGAGTGGAATGAAGTATTCAGTGTTGAGAGAAAAAGACCACCAACCTAAAACTCTGTACCCTGTCAAACTATCCTTTTAACACAAAGGAGAAATAGATTTTATGACATAAATAAAAATTGAAAGAATTTGCTGCCAGCAAGGCTTCCTTGGAAAGAAATGTTAAAAATTCTTTAGAGAGATAGAAAAGAATAGATCAGAAACTTGGATCTTTAAGACAATTAAAAGGACAGTATTTCAAAATACTTTAAACTTTCTAAATATTGTATAGTTTAATAAAGAACCTATGAAAAGTAGAAACAATTTAGAATCTGAGTAAAAATTAAGATATTTGTAATAATGTACTTTATAAGTAATCCATAATTATTTTATTTAAAAATAGATAAAAATTCAACACAGTTTGAAAATAATTGAGTTAAGTGATCAACTCTAGAACTTCAAAAAGTAAAAGCACAATATTAATTTGAACTGAAATAGGAAAAACAACTATATGAAAAAGAGTGAAAATACCTCAATGGGAGCTTCATAAAATAGGAAACTTGAATGGTCAATAAAAATAGTCATCTCCTTGACTTCTGGTAAATGAAGATATCCTGGCACACCAAAAAGAAACAAAAATTTTTTAAAAGCTTGATGATTCAGTGATGTGAATATGAATATGGATTAATTTCATTGTACCCATGCTGAAACAGAGACATTAAGACCTTAACTAACAATGACAAATGTCTGGGTTGGAAGAAAGTGGCTAGTTCCCAAAATCACACTTCTGACCTCTACACTTTACTGCCTCCCAAGAAAAGCCAAGAAAGTTCTGAAAACAGCTCTATGCTTCCTGGAGCTCCTTGATCTTTCATTCTTCATCTTTAATATTAAATTGCAAAAACAAAAAATTTTGCTCTTCAACTTACCTGGCCTATGATGAAGCCTTAAGATCCCAAAGTTCTCAGTTTTACCTTGAACTAAAGGATTCTACTTGCCAAGAATGTTTCTGCTATTCCCATACAAAATACTAGCACAACAATGAGATTTAGTTTGTCTGATCTCAGATCTACCACTCAACTTACTCCCCTTACTCCCTCTATCACTTTTTTCCTTCTTTCTTTCCATTATTTTGTCCACAAGGTACACTGTGCCAGACATTGTGCTAATGTGAATTTAAAAAATCACTCCTTTTTGGATAAAATTCACAGTTCAGCATAGAGATTTCTTGAGGAAAAAAATTACAAATTTATTTGTATGGACAACTACTTTCATTCATAAACAAACAACAACCCAGCTTTCTTTGTAGACATGATTCTTGATATCTGCTCTAGAGATTTTGATATCTTCAACTGATATTCATAATTGACAATATATACATATATAAACCATTAAATTAAGAAATATATTAGAAAGTAATACATTAATTATAATCCTTCAATTAATTATTGTATTCTCCTTCTCTGGAATCACAATAAAAACACTGAACCTATGTTAGAATCAAGATAGACCCGTGAGAAGTTGTCAGATTTGGTAAAATTGTTTGAAAATATGAAGAGATAATTGCAATGTTATTTGTAGGCTCAAAGGATTCTCAGTAGCACATGAATTTTACCAATTATCTCTAATAAGGATGGCAGAGGAAGAAGCATGGAGTGGCTCCGAAGTAATTCACATTGCATGAATACACTGTCCCTTTGGCTCACATCAACAGGTTTTATGATTATATAGCCAGTTACAAAATGAGTTGAAAATAGGACTTGTCACTTACAGGACTTTTTGTTTTGCAAAACTTTAAAATTTTTTTTCACATGTTTAAAACTTATTTTGCTAGAAAACACTCTTACCACTTGGATTTTGGTGATGTACAAAATCCAACATGATAATGTAATTTATATTTTACTTATAAGTTAAACATTGACTTATGTGCTTATGGAATAGGTAAATGAATCTCTTATTCTTGGTAAATGCAAACATATTAGCACTTGTTGCTCAAATATAAAGTTTTATCCTTTAATATTGTCTTACAGAGAACCTTCCCAACTTCCTTACTAACACTTTGCATTTTTCTCTTTTCCCTCCCTTTTGCCAGAATAGAATTATCTAAATTTTAAATGAATCATTATTTCTCATTTTTCACCTACAATATTCTAAGCTATGTCTGCAACATCAGGGCTGTTGGTGACAAGTGAAAAGATAGGTCCAGTTGTCAAGCAAACCCCAGAAATAAACATCGTTTTCTCCTTGCCAAGTTGCCTAATAATAATTCTAGCCAAATTGCTTCTCACCTCAGCAGTGATTTCCCTGTGCACTATTAGTAACATACATTTTTGTGTTTCAGACTTCAGAGAAATTGCCTGAAAAAAATTAGATCTCTACAGTCCTTTTTGCTTAATCCTCCAAGGTTGTGAGTTAGAAAGATGGCTTTATTTGAAGGTAACTTTTTATATTGATTTAAAAACTCCTTGATATAATTTTAAATTTCCAAAAAGTAAAAATACAAGAAATTTTCATATACTCTTTCCCCAGGTCCTCCAATTGTTTATATTTTTCCCAATTTGCTTTATTTTATTATTTTCCTTTATTGATTTTAGAGAGAGAGGAAGGGAGAGAGATAGAAACGTCGATAAGAGAGAACATCTATTGGCTGCCTCCAGCATGCTCCCCAGTGGGGATGTGGCCCACAACCTGGGCATGTGCACTTACCTGGAATCAAACCAGCGACCTCTTGGTGCATGGGTCGAAGCGCAACCACTGAGCCACACTGGCCAGACCCAATTTTCTTTAATATTAGATAAACTATTCTATGTTGGTGCCTGTCATAAATTTTGGAAATCCTTGGCCATTATTATTTCAACTATGTTTTCCACTTTCTTTTTTTTTCTTCCCGGTATTCATAACACACACACACACACACACACACACACACACACACATTTCACTTGATTTAAAACTGCCTCAAAGATCTTGGATGTTCAGGGGTTATTTATTTATTTTTTTCCATTAAGTTTTCTCTTAGGTGGTTTCCATTACCCTATTCACAATATAGAAGTACATCATAACAGCATAAGCATTTTTAATTTTATTTGTTGATTTTTTGTTTTTGACTTCTAGTGTTCTGTTTTTATCTTTCTTGGATTTTTTATCTTCTCACTTTACCTGTCCTTATATTTTTACTTTTTTTTTTAGAACTCTGAAAAAATTAATCATATTTATTTTAAATTCACTATCTAATTATTTTCTGTACCTATAGGTGCCAGAGTCTTTAATAGTTCTATTGTCCATGTTTATGTCTCTCTTCTTGACTTTGGACTTATTGCTCAGTGGTTAGAGCATCGGCCTGCAGACCAGAGAGTCCAGGGTTCGATTCCCTCTAGGGGCATGTGCCTCGGTTGCGGTCAATCGATGTGTGCGTCTCTTACACATCGATGTTTCTCTCTCTCTCTCTCCACTCTGTCTGAAGATAAATGCAAAAAAAAAAAATAAAAAGTTAACATCTTGCTGCTTCTCTACCTGTAATCCACTGTTACTATGTTAGAGCCTGGTATGGAGGTGGTAAGGAGAGGAAAGAGGGCATTCTATAGTGTTCTGATTAATCTCCGTCTTCTAGACAGTAGGCCTTGTACTGAAGACTCTGGGTTTATTTCAATAGTTACTGTCCCCTTTCCCTGCTACAGTGAGGAGGGCATTTTTCTTGGATGCTCATTGTGAGAATCTAGTGAGATTCCTGAAAGTCAGTCAAACGAATGTGATGGGTCCCCTTCAAAACTCCAGCCCCCATGAATTTCTTACTACTGTGTTCATCCACACTGAGCTTCCAGCAATTTATCAAAAATACCATTTCTATCATTTTATGGGCTCTGAGTTTTTACCAGTTTATGGCTTCAGCTGCAGTCAAGCAGATCTTAGCTCTGCCTTTTTGGATTTGACTGTCTCTCTAGATTCTGGGTAGCAGTCTGTCCTGCAATAACAGCTCACTGATAGGTCCAAGAAAAGTTGGTTTTCAGTTTGTCTGGCTTTTTCTTGTTGTAAAGATGAAAATGACAACTTTCAAACTTTCTACGTATTGGAGATGGACCTTGGACCTATTGTCCACTAACGTTGGTTGTCTATTAATTTTAGTACCTATTAATAATTTTCTATCTCATTTATTCCTTTTATGTAATTTTTTTTGTTATTGAATTGAGAGGAAATGCTTTTCCTTACCTGCATTTATTCATGTATGTATTAATTTTTTATGTCTAACTAACTGAATTTTCTTTCATTTAAGAAGATATAGTTCAGTAACTATTTATTTTGATGCTCAGGTTGTTCCAGATTTGGCCATTGTCAACCCCGTCATTCTGACTCCTGAGACTTTCTGACAAGTCTCCATGATTCTTGATACTGCATGTCTTTCCAACATGACATGATTTCTATTGCTCAACTTTTATTCTCTTGCTCAACTTTTATTTTAGTCCTGGTATAGCAACCAGTCATTCCTCCAAGGAAACATAGTTCTTTTTAATGGAGATTAGTATTTAAAAACTGAGATCCACAATTAAATTGCTCAACTCTGGTCATCTTTTCTATATTCATAACAGGTTTTACCTTTTGGTATTGAAAGTGTAGTGTCCTAGGAAACACTCTAGAGTGGTGGAAATGTTCTTTATTTTATTAGGTATATAAGTTACATGGGAATATAGTTTATAAAAATTCACAGAACTGTACCCTAAAGTTATATACATTTTACCATCTGTAAATTGTACCTTAAAAAATACCCCCCCCCCAAATTTTTGATCTCTAACTAGTGGATTTCTTTATTGCAGTGATATGAGTTAATAAATCTGAAAATGCTTTTTCTATATTTTATTATTGATCAAATTGAATATATTGATAATAATTAGAACCAGAAGGGAATTGTAATGGTGCTGAGACAACTGAGTAGCCATATGCAAGAAAATGAAGTTGGGTCCCTACCTCACAGCATATAAAACTTAACTCAAAATGTTGTATAAACCCAAACATAATGGTTAAAACTATAAAACTCTTAGAAGAAAACAGAGGCATAAATTGTCAAGCACTTAGATTAGATAAGGGGCTCCCTGCTAAAACAACAAAAAACACAAGCAACAACAATATGAAAAAGATACACTGGATTCATCAAAATTAAAACATTTCTGTTTCAAAAGACACCATCAAGAGAATAAAAAGAGCCCTGGCTTGTGTGGTTCAGTGGTTAGAGTGTTGGCCCAGGCACCAAAGGGTCATGAGTTTGATTTCCGGTCAAGGGCATGTACCTGGGTTGCAGGATTCATCCCAACCCCACTGTCAGGGCATGTTCTGGAGGCAGCCAATCACTCTGTCTCTCTCATATCTCTGATTGATTCTCTCTCTCTCTCTCCCACTCCCTCTCTTGCTTCCAATCTCTCTATAAGTCAATGGAGAAAATTTCCTCAGGTGAGGATTAACAAACAAACAAACAAAAAATAGAGACTAAAAGACAATAGAAAAGCCACAGAATAGGAGAAAATATTCACAAACTATATTCCTGATAAGAGATGCGTATCCAGAATACATATAACCTTTGCAAATCAAAAATAAAAAGATTAATAACCCAATTTTAAAAAATTAAGTAATCTTAATAGACATTTTTCTAAAGAAGATATATATATATTCAATAAGTATATGAAAATTGTTTATTTCACTTAAAAATCCAGTCCTCTTACTTCTACTAAGGAATTCTGCAGATCTTACATCAGTCTCCATACCCATCTTCCTCTTTACCTCCCTGTTAATGAAGCTTAGTATCACATTAACAATGGTCTCTGAAGCCATTTGAGTTTGACTCATCCAAAATGTAAAGTGATGAACAAAAAACGATTCTGGTCTATTTGGAAGAATAAAAGGAGAATGACTAAAAAAATGGAGAATTCTTTAGAAAAGTATACATATTTCCAGGTATTTATATCACTAGGAGGTCCCAACTACCAATTGATCCTCAATCTATTACCTACCTGAATCAACACAATGCTTCTGACCACCATCCACACCCTCCACGTTCTTACTCCCCTAATATTTTAGCCCTAGTTCATGGGAGATGCATTCATAAACACAAGAAAAGCAATATGGACATAATAAAATGTATAATTCTGGACATTTTAAATGTAAATTACATTATAAAGAGGTAGAGATTTTAGAGAATTTTTAAAACAATAATTATCTGACATGTTATAATACAAGACAGTTTTGAGGCTGCTTATTTTATAATAAAACAATTTCACTCTTACAGGTAAAATCATTTCAAATTGAGGAGAAAAAAAACAACTTGCACACAGGCCCTTATAAAATGTTTTAAAGTTTGTGGACAGGATATATTAGCTACATAGGTAGGCAGATATGTCAGAATTTAGATGATGATAGATGATAGATAGATGATAGATAGATAGAAGATAGACAGACAGTCTTGATTTATCCAAGTCATGTTACTTTCTCTGGAAGAAAGTTAATAATTAATTTTCTTCACATTTCTTGTTATTAAACCAAATGCTATTTTATGTCTTTCTTATAACTTGGTTTATAATATCTTGATTTAAATTACCATCTACTAGGCCGGCCTGTGTGGCTCAGTGGTTGAACGTTGACTCATGCACCAAGAAGTCGCCAGTTCGATTTCAGGTCAGGGCACATGCCCAGGTTGTGGGCCAAATCCCAGTGAAGGGCGTGCAGGAGGCAGCCAATTGATGTTCTCTCTCATCAAAGTTTCTATCTCTCCCTCTCCCTTCCTCTCTCTCTAAAAAAATCAATAAAGAAAAAAAATTTAATTACCATATACTAAATAAAATATAGTCAAACCAATGTTATCTGAAATTAAAACATTAAATGTGATCAGTCCCATAAAGTATATAATTGATTTCCTCTTCCTTATTTTTCTAATTTAATGTGATATATTATCATTTACAAATAATTCTGCTAAAAATTTCAGTAATTAAAATCCTATTTTATTTTGACAGCCCATGGACAAGAGAGTCCCAGGTTCGGTTTCCACTAAGGGCACATACTTTGATTGCGGTTTGTCCCCGGCCCTAGTTGGGGTCGTATGGGTGGCAGCCAGTTCATGTGTCTGTCTCACATTGATGTTTCTCTCTCTCTCTTCCTCCCTCTTTCCTCCCTCTCTTTCTGAAGATGAATGCAAAAATGTTCTTGGGTGAGGATAAAAAAAAAAATTGAAAAAAACTACTGGAAGTGTATTATTGCAATGTCACAGTTTGTACATGAGAAAATTAGCACAAAATGACCCACCAGTTGTCATACACTAGTAAAAGTATTGGTTTTAAGTAGAAAGACAAAGAAAAAAAAAACTATTTGGGCATTTAGGCAAATACGCAATATAATGTATAAAAGAAAGAAAATCAGTTTGTCTTCAGACTTTCTGACAGTACTTAATACCGTAAGTCAATGAATCAACATTTTTAATATATTTAAATAAGAAAAATTAAGCTAGTTTCTCATATGTGCTCAAACTGGCCAGAGATTAATATTAGGACCATATAAAAACTCAGAAACATTTTTTCAATGAATTCTCTTTTAGTAATATAGTAGGTGCAAAATTCCCTACAATTACTGAAAAGGTTATTTATATATTTTAACACATCATGGTTTCATCAAATTGTTATAGTGTTTGGATTTCTTGGAAATGTTCAAATAGTGCTTCAAGAAAGGACTATCATGAGGCAGTGAACATCATTTGCAACTATTTAAAGTGTTAAAATTTAGATGTCTTCCCCAAATGTGCAAGAGAGTAGACATTTACTCAACAATAAAATTTTTGTGAAAATTAAAAATATATATCACTGCTTCAACAGTGAATTAAATAATTTATTAACATGGTTGAGACAGAAAAACGGAGGGTAAACTTTACACTGGGGCGATTATCTAGGTCGGAGGCAATGGCGGCCGTGTTCTCAGAACTTCTAGTGGAAATGGAGAAGGATCAAAGTTGAACTTATTTTAAAGAAAGAATTAGCAGAATTCAGTGACACAAGGGACATGAATTTATTTTTTTGAGAAGTATATATCAAATATATTTTCTAGACAGGGAATCTAGAAAGTCATCTTAAAAAACCTCATTGACGGGATGAGGTTGGCTGGCAAGCAATGTTTGGGGATGATATGGTAGACTTACCTTTTACATGTAGTGAGCTTGAGGTGACAATCAGCAAGGCTGTTTGCACACACAAATAACAAGTTAGTGTTCAGGACTCTAGATAAAAATATGAGACTATTTTTAGAGAAAAAAATGCTGATAATATATAATTAGATACAGATTTTGAAAGATTAAGTGAAGAAAATAGATATTTCTAATATTAAGTAACTTCCTATATTTTACAACCAGTTGTATTTTTTTCTAGTGGGCCGACGCTCTAACCACTGAGCAAAATCAGCCAGGACTTCAATAAATTTTTTAAAAATTATATTGCTGATGAATTGCTTGGGGTTTTTATGGAGGGGGGTTCCAATTTTAGTTTCGTTGGATTGCCTTGGTCCATCCTCCATATCTAATGTTTTTGCTCCAATCCATTTATTTTTTCATTTATTTAAATATTTTAATTGTCAAATTTTCCATATTTTATATTTCCTATGGCATTTTTATGATTATTCCTGTTTCATCCAAATTGTTCTTTATTTCTGAGGACTTTTAAAAAATTCTAATTATCCCAGCTGGTGTGGCTCAGTGGTTGAGCATCTAACCATGCACTAAGAGGTTGCTGGTTCGATTCCCGGTCAGGGCACGTGCCCAGGTTGTGGGCCAAATCCCCAGTGTGGAGCATGCAGGGGGCAGCCAATCGATGTTTTTTCTCATCAGTGTTTCTATACCTCTCTTTCTCTCCCTTCCTCTCTCTCTAAAATCAATAAAGAAAAAATAAAAAAATAATATATTCTAATTAATGTATGTCATATACCTTTCAAGTATTTTCTCAAATTGCTTAAATGCTATTCTTTCAGAGCTTCTATTATTTTAGATTGTCATTCAATTTGAAGTATTGTTATATTTTTAATTTTTTGTTTATGAGCAGGTCTTTCTGTTATACCTTTACTTTTTAAAGAATGTTAGTCTGCTGTATATTCTTTAGTTTCATGTACCAATCTCTATGGAAGTCAACCACAGTTCTTTATTGGTTGCTCATTTTTAAGTGAGATTAGTGTTGCTGTATTTTTTAGAAGGGAATTGTGGGCCTTTATATTGAGATATCTGTCCCTTTTATCTCAGTCCTATTCATTTCGATCCTATTTTCCACACATTCTCCCCAGTGTAGCGTCATATCTGGATATGAACTTCAGTTTCCTGGATTCCATAGGGCTCTGACAGTTTCAGCCTTTTCTTCTAACAGTCTCCTTTCAATCTCCCATACATTTAGGTTGGATACTCCCTCTCAGCGTTACGTGCTCCCCTCAGTTTGAACTGGGACACCAGGCAGTGAATATCTTTGGCAACTTGGGGGTTTCACAGGTCCCCAGTGCTCAGAGCCCAGTTGGTTTCTGTCTGCTTTCCCTCCTGCAATTTCTGATTCCATGGGGCTCTTGCAGGTTTGACTACACGCTTGTATGAAACCATTTTGTCACTTTACTATATATAAATATTTTCCATGGGGCTTTGGTGTTGCTGTCTCAATTTATGGTTTGTTGTTGTTTCTTAATAAGGATATTGGAGATTTACAAATTCTCATGATGTCCATCTTTCTAGAACCCCAGTTTGGTATGTTTTTTGTAGAAAAATTCTCAGAGTTGACAAACAATTTGTATGTAAGTATCTTTTCATTGCTTTTGAAAGCAATAAACTCTTCAAATTGTATTTATGGTATAGATTATAGTAATTAACTCAGGCTATTTTTATGACTTTATGATAATGCAGATAGAATTCAAGATTTTATTCATATAAAATTGCCAAATATATATCTTTTGTTAATACTCATCCATTGATTTTTTGGAGAGAATGGGAGGGAGAGAGAGAGAGAGAGAGAGAGAAACATTGATGTGAGAGGGACATATCAATTGGTTGGCTCCCTCACACACCCTTACTGGGGCTGAGGATCAAACCGGCAACTGAGGTATGTGCCCTTGACTGGGAATCGAACCCACGACCCTTCAGTGCATGGATCAGCACTCTAACCACTGAGCACACTGGCCAGGGCAAATTGCCTAAAACATTTGAAAGATAAATTTTTTATGTTTCTGGCATTTTAGACATTTTGTAACTCTAATTCCTAAAGCCCAGAATGTATACATGCACACAAAACTGCTTGGTGTGACAATGAAACTAGCATAATCAAATTATTATTACAAATGTATCATTAAGCATGCATAAAGCTGAGGTTAAGGCAAGTGTTACTGCTCAGAAATACATTTAACAGTTAAACATGACTTTCTTCAAATGAAAAAAATCTCCAAAAATTTTTTCATATATGATTATCTTAAATTCATGATTACTGTCAATGACAACTCATATGCTCTCATTTATTAGATGTTTTTAAATGTACACTCCGCTTACAGACACAACTAAAATCTAATAACATAAGATTTTCATATCTGATGTTTACATTATATATAATGCCAAGTCACTTCTGGTACATAACCCTCCTTTGTAACTATATTTTTATCACTTAAAATCAATTTACATAAAGCCCAATAATTCTCTTAATTGAAACAAGTCTTTTTTTAATTGATTTTTAGAGAGAGAAAGGGAGAGGGAGAGAGAGAGAAACATCGATGAGAGAGAACTTTGACTGGCCATCTCCTGCACACCCCCCACTGGGGATTTAGCCCACAACCTAGGCATGTGCCCGACCAGGAATTGAACTGGTGACCTCTTGGTGCACAGATTGATGATTAAGCCACACTGGTGGGGCTAAAACAAGTCTTTTTAATATACATGCATACCACTATGTATACATTCATAGTTACAGATATAGTTAAAGTTATTAAATTCTTTGCAAAGAAATATATGGTTTCTTAAAATATGATCATCTAACCCAAACGGTAGTTCTATAACTAACACAAAAACATTACTTTGCCTCCACTCTTGCCAATCTATAGGTTATTCCCAAAACAACAGCAAAAGAGGTCTTCTTAAAACTCTAAGCTAAAACAGGTCACTCTTTTACTCAAAACCATTTATTAGTTTCTCATTTCAATCAGTGTAAAAACAAAAGACTCTCTGTGGCCCAAATTGTACTACATGCAAGATCTGGCCTCTCTTGTCCAACTGATTTGGCTCAGTGGTTGAGCATCTACTCATGCACCAAGAGGTCGCTGGTTCTATTTTCAGTCAGGGCACATGCCCAGGATGTGGGTCAAATCCCCAGAGGGGGGCATGCAGGAGGCGGCCAATCAATGTTCTTTCTCATTGATATTTCTCTTGCTCTTTCCTTCTCACTTCCTCTCTCTCTAAAATCAATAAAGAAAAAAAATTAAATTAAAATTAAAAAAATAAATAGGTCTGGTCTCCCTTTGTCTCTCTCTTCTCTTCTCTGATTCACTTACTCTGCCACCAGGGCCGCTTTGCTAACCTGTTCCTTCACACAGAGCCCTTTGCTCAAATAGACCCCACACTTGGTTTGATTCTCCCTTGTCACCATCTTTAGATTCTCAATAATATTTTTAACATCTTAATTTAATGTAAGTTACATAATTATTTCTGCTGGCCACTTTGCATGCCTTGAATGTGCCCGTCATACTTACATTAAAGCCTGACATGGCGCTTCCCCTGAAAACTGCAGGACTCCTTTCTTACCGCTGTACTAGTTTTTCTCAGGTGTCAGCTAGCATCTTAAACCCTGTTTAAAACAAAACAAAACAAAACAAAACAAACAAACAAAACAGCCCTTCCACAACCAGCAGCCACATTAAAACAGATTTATTATTACCAGGCTTTATTTTTTCTGTTTTCTATAATTCCTACTGCCTAACAGTTTTTTGTTTGTTTGTTTGTTTGTTTTTATGTACTCTGGTTTTCTCCTTTGTTGTTTCATATCCTTCTATTTTCTTGTCCACGGACTATATAAAGGCAGGAATTTTTTGTTCATTGTCATGGACCAACCACCAAAGAGAGTGCTCAGTATGAGTAGGAACTCAATAAATCTTTGTTCAATAAATGGATCAATTCAGTCCTCTTAGCTAGGATTTAGCCTTTGTATTTTACTTATGCACATTATATATCCACAAGTACATACTTACCAGGGTAACAATGTGCTACTGTTTGAGTCCCAATTTCCTGAGTGGTATTTCCCTTATCAAAGAAAAAATACTCATTGCCCGGCTGGAGTGGCTTAGTTGGTTGAATGTAGTTCTATTCATTGAAAGGTTCGATTCCCAGCTGGGGCACATATGGAAAGCAACTGATGATTACACATCAATGAAAATCAATCTCTCTCTCTCTCTCCCCTCCTTTCTTTCTCTACGTATGTCCTTGAATGAAGATTTAAAATTTTTTAAAAAGGATGATACTCAACTAAAAAGTAAATCACTTTTTTGTACTAGAGAAAAACATTGATCTAATTTTTATGAAGAACTTTGCAAAATACTCATTAAGCTGTAATTTTTCATAAATTAGAATCAGAAGATAAGACCTCTAGACCAGATTCATTATATTAATGCTTATGTAACAATATGGGGGGGGGGGAATCATCCTTTCACAAGGCCCGTGTGTGTGTGTGTGTGTGTGTGTGTGTGTCTGTGTGATGTGAGAATCAGTAAAATATAAAGTTTACAATGACATCTACGGAGCCAGTTTGCCTCAGTTGTATTCTGGTTCTACCACTCTAGCTGTGGGATGTTAAGAAGTTACTTAATTTCTATGCTTTGATTTACTCAATAAATGCAAAGGGGGATAATAATAGAACGTCCTCACACAGTTAAAGTTGTGAAGACTAAATGAATTCATCAACATAGCACACTTTGAACAGGCATATACTAAACACAAACTAAACAGGAACATAATAGGCACTGTATAAATTTGCTAATATAATATAAAAAATGGGAATATAATTGTTTGTGTGCTATGTATTCCTTTGGTCCTTGTAAAACATAAAGATGGTATAGCAAAAAATGTCAAGTTGAAAATTAAAAAGAACTACATACAATTTATTCCATTGGTTTAGCTTAATACCATCATGAAGTAATATTTCTTACGAAAAAATAATTTGGAAATATAAAAGGAAGTTTTTACTATATTTTGTCTCCTTCTATGTCCATCATGTTTATGGCTAAGAAAACAGATGTATCTTGTGGACTGTTTTCTGGACATTAGAAGATTAAGAAATGAACTAGCCAGTATCATTCATGTGAAGTGTATGGTAATTCTCTGAGAACCATGGGTGAAGGAAAGGACACTATTGTTGAGGACTGAGATTTGTAGATAAACAGAAACTTCACAGATTACCATTGGCTCCATGATCATTAAGCAATGCCATGGCCTGAAATAAATAAGGTGAGCATATGTAAGGATCCGAGGAGCGCTTTTTAGAATTGATAATAAAAAGGGCCATTTTAGGTTTTGTTACACAGTAATGTTTACTAAAGCAGACAATTTATTTCAAGAAATATTTGATCTCCCTGTTCTTTTTGTTTTTCTAGTGTGTATCACCAAGCATTTAATTGCAATTTAGTCACATACTTTCTTTGGATTTAGAGATTAATTTTTTTTTTCACTAGATCAAGAAGCCTGTGAGAACAATGACTGATAATTAAGCACAGAATTAAGAGAAAAACCATCCCATTTATTCCGCTCAACAAATACCTCTTCTGTAATTCTGGAAGACTGTGCAAACTCAAATGCTAAGTAAGAGGAGAGTCAAAATACAGTTTTATCAATAACTCCTATTTCCTAAATCTGTTTGATAACAGTTAGGAACATTTTTCCATTTCCTAGGGACCCAGGAATGTGTCAGTTTACTAAACAACCATTTGGCAAGCAAGAGAGTGCTAGGGGAATCTGATTTCAACCCTCAGGATATAGCTTAATTCCTACTGATGAATAGCTGATACCTATCTGGTGCTGAACCTGTCACTACTTGGAAACTAAACTGTGAAAATATTCAGATGCACTTAAATTGATCGAGATTTCACAAATCAAGCAGAAACTCAAACTGTAAATGAGATCAAAGCAAATGCTACAGTTCTTTGGTGGTACTAGGATTTAGTATTCCCCTAGAGACCAAGGAATATACATTTGCATTAAATATGTCACCATTCTATGTGACTGCTACCATATAGCCTAGCTGTAACACATTTTGTCTTTGCCATTAACTAGGTAAATATTACTGGAAAATATTTTGTT
Organism: Molossus molossus; assembly: GCF_014108415.1. Taxonomy (NCBI): domain Eukaryota; kingdom Metazoa; phylum Chordata; class Mammalia; order Chiroptera; family Molossidae; genus Molossus; species Molossus molossus. Next base: position 59,415,662 of record NW_023425345.1, on the reverse strand, counting down.
TTGTTTTGTTTTTCATATTTTAGTTATTTAATTTATAAAATAATAGTAATTTTTTTATTCTCATGAAGTGACTAAAAGCTTCATTTTAAAGCTCTATCATAAATAATTCTGTTTTGAAAAAATTAATTATGCATTGAAAAAGAAAGAAGAAAGAAATATTGACATGATTTTGCAGAAAAGTTATTAAGGCTTACGTAATTGGATTTTAATGTAATATATTTTGACAAAATGATGCAGTTACTTAATAGCACTCATCAATAAACCAACAAAAATGAATCAAATATTTAAAGTTAAAAATGAAAGAAAACCTATATGCTAAAATTCTTAAGGGACAAAGGAAAAAATGTTAGAAAATACATATAGAGATTGGAATAAAGACAGCACGGAGTGAGTTTCATTACACTTGTAGTCAAGACTTTGGGCTCCAAGACCCAAAGTTACAATTTTGACTTACAAATCTTTCTACCCAAGTCACCATGCCTTTATGTTGTGTGTGGGATTTTGAGAGCAATGCCTCTCTCTAATTGTCTGCCCTGTACCCTCTGCTTGTGGGCTTTCAGCAGGGCCGAAAACTGGTTAAGGATTCAGGATCCTAGTAGGTCTCAAAAGATAGATATAATAGAGTACATAGTATGATTTAACCTGATTTACAATCATAGAAGTTAAAAGAGAAAATGGTCATTATAGAATTCTGTGCTTTGATTTAAACAATTAATGTACTTATAGGAAGTTGTTTCATACCCGAGTAATCTAATTTATTATAAATACTGACTCTTGCAAATGTTACTTAGTAATTCTATAATATAAATGAGTCATATGGAATATCAGGCTCAATCTGGAAACAAATAATTTCAGAATTATTTTCTATTACAACTTACCGGTGAACATTCTTCCTATACAAGAGAGATAACTGAAGACATTTGCATTGAATTATCAATCTAATATAATAATTATTCAATAGCTGAGAGAGATAGAAAGATATTGATGAGAGAATTCATTTATCAACTATCGTAAAGTTTCATGTTACTTTTAACCTCTTTTGTGATATTTATTGAAATATTTTATATTATACTTAAACTCAAGTACCTAAATGCTAGTATGTGGTTTATGACAGTTTAGAGGCTTATGAAATCCCTGAATAGTTTATATGGCTACCCAAAAAGGCTTTGGGGGCCAAGATGTACTTTAGATTGACATTTTGTGTAGTCATTTATATTATAATGAAATGGGTCTACAAAGTATGTAGCAGACCAGAAAAAATTATTTTTTTTAGAATAACATCCTCTTATGTCTTGTCACACCCTTTAAAGTTCCCTAGCTTGTCATGGAAATAAATAGCGTGTATGTCTGCTGTGCCATGGTCAGTGGGTGCTTATTAAGGTCAGAAAACTAAACAACTACGAACAAAAGAATAAAAGGGAACATTTTAATAAAAAGGGAGAAATATTAGGAAGAAATGGAAAGATAGACATGGTGAGTTTATGGTTATATTTTGCAAGGCATGTTTCATGTAGCATTAATTCTATAAAATATTTTTGTCTTGAGGTACTCTATGAAAACAATGTCTCAAATACTTGTGAAAAATCTGCATATGCTAACAGATTCTAAGACATTTGCATATCCAATGTTCTAACTCATGAAGAGAAGAAACTTATTAAGCGTTGCTTAACTATTTGATTCCCAAAAGAGTTCTATCACAGACCTCTTTTTATTATTTAATTCCTGTTAAGTAGCATCTCAAATAAATGTTTGGCAAATTACACTTTGGAAAAACATTATTTGGGTGAGATAGTAAAGTGTTTATTGTTCCCTTCCAAAATACAAACTAAAAGGGTTAACATACAAAGATAAACATTTTGTATTTGGTTTTCTCATGCATAGATTCTTTACTTAAGGAAATTATAAATAAAACAACTATCTGTGAGTACATGTCAGCCAATCTGGGGTTCCTGACAATTTGTGACCTAGATAGGGGAGGAGGGGGTCAATGGGGAAAAAAAGGGGGGACATCTATAATACATTCAACAATAAATGTAAGTTTGTTTTAAAAAGTAATTGCAGGGCACCAAAAGATACTATTTCCTTTTTCTCTACCAAATATACTGCCAAATACAGTACATCTTCTACCCCATTGCTCCCACCGTCTTCAAGTATCCCACTGGTCTTGTGACCAAGAGAGGAAAACAGGATTCACTTGGAGAATGAGGCTAGCAGAAGGATTTTTCACTGGCAAAAGCCAAATATTTGTGAATTAACCTGTCAACCTTACCACCAGTGTGAGGAAGTGTTTTGACACTCTTATTAATATCAGAGCAGAAATTGTGGACTCACGTACCCTCTAGTCATACATTTCAGATCTCATTTAGAATAAGAAGAGAAAGGTTTCTCTCGATTCTTTATACAAAAATAAGAAAAGTAATCTAGCATGATTTCGAAACAAAAAGTCTTAATTGTTTAGGTGTTATGTGTTCTCTCTTAATTCAGATGTTGAGTGTTTTCAGAACAGGCACATAGATCTTGATGTGCAATGATAGTACTGAAGTCCTGTTAATCATCTCTCTCAACATGAGAAGTTTCCATGTATGGGATATTCTTGATATCGTTATAGTCTAATAAGACAGATAAGAAAATTAACTACATAATTATAATACAATTAGTTAAGTAAAAATAGATATATGCACAGAGTCAGAGTGCAAGAAAGAATATGAGAATTAGAGATATTTGAGCTGTTTCTAGAAAATATTTAAAAACAGGAATGGTCAGAGAGATGAGAAACCAAAGCATTTTGTATGTAGAGAACTATTAAGTATAAAATCAATAATATAAAGTGTCTGGAAGTGGGCAATTAGAAAATTGAGGACCTGAAGTATGACAAAATGTTTTTAGCTAGGTGAAAGGGTTAGCTGTGGTACTATGATATAATAGTGAGAATACATGAATAAGTTAGAGGAGAAAATGAGAAGCTTACTGCAGGATATTTTTCTCTGAAGTATTTGCTAAATGTCCACATAGTAAAGGAGAGCAGAGGATAAGTCTGGCTTACTATTGATAATTTGCTACATATAGGAGATAACTAAAGATGTGAGACAGGGTTAGATACCCATATGAGTTAAGGGATGGGAAAGACTTAGTGAAAACACTTTAATTTGAAGGGATCCATAGAGAATAGTACACCTAATTGCATATTATTTTAATATTACACATTATTTAAATGTATTATTTCCCTGTATATGACAGTTACTTTTTAAAGTATGTTTAGAATAAAAAAATTATTGTCTTTTGATACTACCCAAAGATTTTACATATTTGTAGGAAAAATTAACTACTACTTTTTTAATAGCTTATCAGTATTACTACTGAGCCCACAAACTGTGAGAATAACAAATGTCCTATTCTTTGACTTCAATATGAACACAAAATTCTAATTTTTGAATTATAAATGGCATTCCATTTAAGATGATATTTTATGCAAAATATTTAGTGAATTACATTGAATTGTTAGTATGATTTCTTCAGTGTTCTTAACCAGAATAAATCTTCTTTAATTGTTCAGAGCTACTGAGCTGTAGAATTAGATCTAGATGCCACTATTTATCTTCAGAAGGTAATATGACATAATGGAGATTACCATGGACTCTGAAATTTGAGGAACCAAAGCTCAAATAATAAGCAACTTTCAGGGTTGGGAAACATACTTAGCCAGTTATACTGAACTCCACTTGTGCGTGACACTTAAATGTAGAGATCAAAATTGTTTATATACGTAAATAGCACCCAATATCAGATATAGAATATTTCTCAAGACTCTAAAAGTTTCTCTTATTCCCCTTTCTGATTAATACCCTCAGAATTTCTTCATTATTCTGACCTACATAATCACTGATAGTACTGTCAGTTCATGAGATCCATATACAGGGATTTATATGATGTATTATATTTGTGTCTCACATCTTTTGCTCAACAAAATGTCTATAAAATTAATCAATATTATTCTGCATATCAGGATTTTTATTCTTTTTATCATTGTGTAGTATTCTATTGTTTTCCTTTAGTTAGATTTTTGGGTTGTTTCTAGTTTGGAAATATAAATAAAGCTATTGCAAACATTCTTTTGCAAATGATTTTGAAGACCTATATACTCATGTCTTTTGGATATATAAAAGTAATTTAGTGAGTCATGATATAGGCATATTTTTAGCTTTAGTAGATACAGTTTTTCAGCCTTTTATCCAATTTATGCAACCACCAACAGTGAATGAGAGTTCCAGATCTTCCAAATCCTTGCCAAAAATTAATGTTGTAAATATATTTAATTTTAGGTATCCTGGTAGGTGAATCATAGAGGGATTAATTTGAGTTTACCTCCATAGATTATGTTGAATATATTTCATACATTTTTGAGTTTTGTGTATTACATTTTATAAATTCCTGTTTACATTAGTTGTTTTCTTCTGAGATGGCTTGATTTCTCCCACATTGCTGAAGAATATTTTCATTAGATATAGAATACTGGGTTGATAGTTCTTTTTTATTTATTTTTTCCTAGCCTTCATGTTTCTGATGGAAAACCTGTTGTCATAAAAATTATTTTTTCCTTATAAATAAAGTGTTATTTGTCATTCAGAACTTTTAAGATTTTTCTTTGTCTTTGTTTTTCAGAAGTTTAACTATGATGTCACTTGGTGTTGATATCTTTGGGTTTATCTCATTTGAGATTTGCTCAGCTTCTTAAAATTGAGGGTTTCTGTCTTTTGCCCAATTGGAAGAGTTTTCAGCCATTATTTCCTCAAGTACTCTTTCAGTTCCATCCTCTTTAATTTCTTCCTGGACTTCAAATGCTAGATTTTGTTGTCGTTGTTGTTCTGACTCCACTGATTCCTGTGGTTCTGATCATTTTTTCCAGTCCATTTGCTCTCTGTTCTTTTTAGATAATTTTTATTGTTATATTTTCTAAGTCTCTGAGTGTTTCCTCTGTTCCATCAATTGTGCTACTGAGCCAGGTCACTGAGATATTTATTTCAGTTATTATATTCTCAAGTTCTATAATTTTAATTTAGTCCCTCTTTATAGCTTCATTTTCTTTGCTGAGACTTTATCTTTACTTGCTATAACTTTCTATTTTTTCATTTATTTTAAGAATGCTCATAATCACTCATGCAAATATTGCTTTGAAGGCTGCTTTAAACTTAGATAACTCGAACATCTCTATTATCTCAGTGTTAGTATCTACTGATTACTTTTTAATTCAGTTTTAGATCTTTCTGGTTCTTGGTATGAATAATTTGATCATTGAAATCTAGATATTTTGAGTATTATGAAACTCTGGACATTCTTTAAATCTGTTTTAGTAGCTTGCTCTGACACTGCTCAGGTAAGGGAAGGGCAAGGCGCCCCATCGTTTTTGGTAGAAGAGAGTAGAAGTCCAGGTTCACCACTAGGCTCAAGGTTTGTATGTGGAGGGCTTACTCATTATTGTTATGAGATGGTGGGAGTTCTGGCTTCCAGCTAGTCTTCTGTCAGTATCTCCCTATCTGGGAGGGGTAGGTCTGCCTTGTTTCTACATCTTACACAGCTTCCACTTACATGAGTTTGGGGGGAGATGGTCTTTTTGCTGCTGACAAGAGTAAATGTCTTTACTGCCCAAGAGGCCTCCTCTAATGCTTTCCTAGGGGGAGAATGAGGAACATCACCTCATTACTGCAAAATGGAAGTGGAAATCTAGGCTCACTCTATGATCTTCATTAATACCATGTGGGGTCCTTGTTACCACCTAGAGGGAATAAATGTCTTGGCTCTCAGATTTCTTGACCACAACCCTATGTGGTAGCGATGGAAGTTCCTGTTACACCTGGAGACAGTAGGAATCTAGACTCCTCACTCTCCTTTGCTGGCTAGGTAAGAGGTGGTGCCATGGTCTTTTCCATGGTGTTTCTCTGCAATAGAATACTTGTTGTGCAATATTGCCAACTTGCTAGGCAGTCATTTTCTTTGTCCTTTGGTTAGAAACAGCAGGCATCTGTTGGGACTTTTATTTTTGTCTGCACCTATCTGGGTTTCTAGGTTGCTGGATTCTCCAGCTACAAGTTTGGGATAAAAGAGACAAAACATAAATTCAAGAAACTCATCATTTTGTCATTCCTCAGATCCCACGGTCCCTAGTCTGTCTGTTTTTCTCTTTTTACCTTCCAGAATGTTTGTTTTATAGAGCATATAATGTCTAGGGTTTTAATTGTACTTTCCCAGAGAAATAGAAAAAATATATATATATAAATATGTCTACCTATCTTCACAGAAGCAGAAATATATATGCTTCAGACAATAAAATGTTTATTTTCTTAGAATATGGAGCACATACTACATTATACTAGGTTATTTACCCTATGTTGTTCAATTAGTGCAACAGTTCATTTTGATGAAACTATTTATACATTTATCAGTCATTGATAAATTTCTTAAATCTCCTCTAGGAACAGGTATCTTCAATAATGGTAAATTAATCCTAATATATTGAATTTTATATTTTTAAAAATAAAATTATGGGTTTAATTTGATTTAATTTATCACAAATTTTTGACAGCTCTTGAAATCATTATTGACAATACCAATCTGAAACTATTAAACATGCATTGCCTTCTGAAATTAAATGTTACCTTTATCATGATATATATTTTTTTCAATACTCCGGTGACTTGTATTTGCAAATACTTTGTTTAGGATCTCATTGTGCTGTGATTTTAAAATGTGGTTGTGTTATATGACTATATAGTTGATGACTGTCTTATAATAAGTCCAAAGTTTTACTTTTATATTCTATTCAATAATCAAAATAACATGGAAATTAAGATTTCTCTTTAGTTATTATGTGTACATACATGTGCTCACACATATACAGATAGTCACACTTCTTTTCTAAGTGCAATCAAAGTATGCCTAGCTTTGCATTTCTCTTTTTCTGCAAGTATTCACTTATGACAAGGAAGAGGCCCTGGAAAATGAATGGTTATATTTATGAGAAGGTAATTATTTAATATGTCACGTGATCCCATTTACCAAAACCTATAAAAGCAACTCCCCAGTCCCTCCCAGACATGTTCCTTTCTGTCACTGAGGCAATCTTCAAGATTCCAGACACACATACCTGATTCTCCTCCTTTCTTGTATTATTCTATTTACAGTTACCTCCATCCTGATTTTCTAACTTTTTGAGGTGTATTTGTATTATGTGTGAGGATCAACCAAGGACTGCCTGGCCAGAGGGCATTTTGAATAGCAGCATTCTATTTCTGAAAAAGCTGTAGCATTGAAACTCAGAATAAAACTGAAGGAACCCCCAGGTAAGAAAAAAGTCTGTATGCCAGTTTACTGGAATTGTAATTTAGAAGTCAGAGGTCAAAGGTGACAGAAATAGGAATAGAGAGAGATCCATTTAGTCAACATCCCAGCAGAGAGAGACTTGCCTGATGTAAAGGGAAACAAAATTTCTCCACAAAGTATATTGTTGATGAAATGTCATGAATCTTCTTTGAGGACAAAAGACAGCTGATTTGGATTGCTTAGTTTTGTTGTTGTTTTGAAAATTGCAGCCTCTAAGTCTCATTAAAAGACCTCTAAAACTGACTCAGGCCAATACATTAACTCAGTTATGGTTTGTTTGTTTGTTCAATAAGAGCTGACAGTTCCCTAATTCTTGTTTAGTAACTCAGCTTCCAGTAAAAGACTATTCTGGACTGGTCAGAATGTTTCTACAAACTGTAAGGTAATAACCACTCTACTTTGCCTTCAGAAAATTCTGATCTCACCTTTGAAATCTCCTGTCAGAGAATGATCAGTGACCGGCAGGAATCTACTCTGCAGGTGAATGTTACAGGGGTTGGCACCTGCTGCCACACTATTTCATGTAACGAAGTCTTCCATCTCTGATGAGTCTTGTAGTCGAATCCCCACCCATTGTTCTACTTTCTTCTGCAACATGAACATAAATTTCATGACTCCCAGCGATTCACTGACCCAGAAGCTGCTTCTAGCAACGTTGCCTTACCGATGCCTAGTGTCAGATTTGCCTGGCCCGTTCAGGTTCATCGTTCTTCCCAATAAGTGCTATAATTGTAGATCAAGGACACAGTTAACTTGACCCAATGTCACATGACATAAATATACAGTTGATCCTTTATCTCTGCTACCCAAATTATTTTTAGAGGGTTCAAACTCCATCACTTCATTAATAGAGTTAATTTTAAAGACCTGCCTATATTTAAATACCATGATTGCTCAAAACACATTCACCAGAGCACAGTGGTAGTTTTTAGACAAAGGGTGACAGTGATGTTTTTCTGTATGCACTGAATAACCAAGCACCACACTGAAGCTCTGATTGAAAAATAGTAACCAGCCCTGGAACATCTCATCCATATACATGAGACTTGCTGGGCGTGTGACAATTGTGCCCTACCTTTCTCCTTTTTCAGAAATGTGTTGTGAAGGAGCAGGGAAGGCTCTGCAGTTTGGTCACTGGTTATCTGAATATGCACACAAGAGAAGCGAGTTTTCTATTTTACTTTTTTTTTTTTTCAGTTTTCCCCTGAGGGTTGGGTTTTGAACTTATTTAGTTGAAAGCTTAAATGGTAAAGAGACTAGAAATGGTACTTAGGATTCTATAAGGCAATGAGGAATTGAGGGCAGGCTCCTGAGAATAGTCTGTGGTGACATATGGACACTATTATGGCCTCAATCTGACCACTAAGAATCCCTGAATCAAAGAGTAAGTTGTAAAAAGACTTGGTGCCCTCTGCTACATTTCCTAGACAGTTGGGATAGAAAAAAAGAAAGGCAAACATGCACACCGAATGTGTAACCAGTTCAGAAGAAGAAAGGTTAATTAATAACAGAGATGGTAAGGCTACACTGAAATCCAAAAAAAAAAAAAAAGACCTCCATAAAGACACCACTGAAAAGCAAAATAAAAGGATCATAAAGGGCCAGTGGAGAAAAAGTTAGATTTTGTTATGTCGTAGCCTAAATTTTTAAAGAGCTACTAAGATGTGACCACAAAAATGTACATAGATATCTTGAATCCCAGAGGTAATATATTCCGTGGAGGATTGTATTAGCAAATTCAAAATAAATATGTTTGTTAAAATTTTAATTTTATAAACTTCTTCACGTTCCGATGGGTTTTGAAATTTGAGGCTAATTCTATCATAATAGTTTCTTTTTTTGTGAATTGTCAATTCACAGTGTACTCTGTTATCTATTATCACATTAGAATTTTCTTATCCATTTGTCTGAGGCATTTAAACTTTAATGATATAAACACAGTTTAATATATTTTTAAATTGTTATTCATAGTGGTCTGTTTTTTAATTGTGGTTTTCTTACATTTAAAAGTTGTCGTATTTTATGGTAAATATCTACTGACATTTCTTAGGAGTTTTTTCATTACTTTTAAATTCAGAAAATTCTCATATCTTGAATATTTTTTATTTAAAATATATATAATAGTTTATTATAAAAACACATAGCCTTATTATCATTAAGATATGGTCTTAAATATGTTTGTGTTTGTTTCTGTCATAATTTTAAAATAGATTTTATTTATAAAACAGTTTATTCCCTCAGATTTCCTTATCAAACAAATGCAAAGAAATGGAGAAAAATGATAGAGGAAACAATATTGCCCATTTTAGCAAGAATGTATGAAAAGTACCTGTTGAGTAACATATCAATAATACAGTACACAATTCTTGAGGACAGTAATTTATTCAAAGCCACTGCAAGCCCTGTATTTTAAAATTATGCACCTGACACACACACACAAAGAAAAAACGAAAAAAATGATGCCATCTGCATTGCTAAGCAACAATCTGAGGGGAATAGGAAATTGTCAAAATGATATCATTTTTCTTTTCCATATAACACACGTATCTAGTAAAACAAAGCAGAAACATAAAATATCAAAGGAAATCTATACTTTTATAGCATTATAACACACTTATTAATTATTTATGTAATTGTAAACTACATGATGTGTGTGTATATATTAAATGTATATAGCTAAATCTCCTATCATAGCTATAATTTATAAATTATAAATGCTATCTATGGAAACAATTTCAGAATAATATGGGACTTTATTCCAATTTTCTCACATAAGGCCAGACACAGGGAGGTTGAAATAGGTTGTACATCTTATACATTTTTTAGAAGTCATGAAAGGGTCAGCTCAACGTGTTTCACTATCTATAGACACTGGAGTGGAATATTGTACAGCAATAAAGTCTGTTCTGACACAGTTGTTCATGTGACTCTGTTTATCTTTACTATCTACAGGAATTTGAGAACATTGACTATAAAAGTTGATATAGAATTATTTACTATAATTCTCTTAATAATCACTCAGGAAGCACTTTAATTAAAAGAGTAACATGTATAACAGCAAAAAAATATTATCTGAGGACTATGTCAAGGCTTTGGATTGAACCATGTTGATTGACTAAACAGTTATTAAATAATAACCAAGAATTACACATGTACAGCAACATAAAACAGTGACAGTAATAGTGATCATAACAATAATGACAAAAACGTTCACTATGCACCAAGCATTGAGCATTTTAGGTACAGTATCTCACTTAGTCCTCATGAAAACTCTATAAAGAAGGTACAACAATACTTCCTACATCTTTTTGTCTACATTTTTTAAAATTCAGACTGAAAATGTCAGATACAGAAATAATATGTGGCAAAGCCAGAATATAAGTCTAATTCTGTCTGCTTGTACTGTGCTATACGGGTATTAGATGCCTAATTTTTTTAAGTTTTATTGTTCATCACATGTGGTAAGTTATATTTTTTTAAAAAACGGGAATAATCTCATAATTCAGGATAGTGGTTACCTATGGAGGAGGAGCGGAGAAGGAGGAGAACATGCAGAGTCATTTACAGTGTTTGTTTCTTAAGTCGGGTGGTAGATTCATGGGTGTTTCTTCTATATTTATTAGCCACATGTGACATTTATTATTCATATATTAATAATGAATAATAAAACCATTTCAAAAGTTTTTACAAAATTTTCTTAATTTAAACATCTACGTAGAATACCTGTGGGCTAATTGGACCCACCCAGAACTTTGTGTTCCAACTCGTTGCCTAAAGAGGGCAAATGAGATAAGTAATATTCTTCCCAGAAAGGTGATTAGTCAGGCTTTTGGAATATTGGAATTCCACCTTATTGGAATATACTATATCATAATGAATAAACCCAATAGGAAGTATATGATTTAATACACAATTTAAGTTTATTCTTATCATTCACAATGCAAAAATACCACTTTGCCTATAACATCTTACTTCCTTTCTCCATGAGGGCTTTGTTTTGAAATTTTCATTTAATCCACAATAGAAAAGACAACTTTTCTCCTTCACTAGCTTTCAAATGGATACTTTGTCACGTGGGCACACAGAAACACACTCATTATGGCCGCACTGTCTAAACACAGGGCAGAGATACTGCTGCATGAGGGGAAAGTGTTTGATATATTACTTTTCATAGTAGGCTTACTCCATAACTTCTGCTTACTAGTGTTGGAGACAAATAGAGCATGTAGTGAAATATACAATAGTGATCTATAGGAAACCCTTTCTCAAATGTAATACTTATATAAACATTCAAATATGATAAAATATTTAGTTCTTCATCTTTAATACTTCTTAGTGAAACTTCAAAGCTCATGATTAGATAGTTTATTGACTTGAATTTAATATAAATGCACACATCACAGGATAATTTCTAGAAGATAAAAAAAGTCCTGAGATTTCACTATTAGCTAGATTCATCTCAGATATTTATGTCTATAATTCTAAACATAAAACAAAATGCTTTTTAAAAAAAATTTAGAGATGCTAAAACAAACTCATTGGTGATTACTTAAATATGAAATAAAGCAAAAATAAATTATAATTATTTCAGATTAAAGTTTAAATTTCCTACTAAATAGATAAAAACTTCACAACTTGTCTTCCATACACATTTTAGTATAATTAGGAAATGTTATATGTGTTCATACCAACTTATTTTTTAGGAAGTCCTCAAAAAAATAAAAAAGCATAATTTAACAGCTATATTGTGATTTTTAATTTGATTACCATAAATCTTTGCTAAGTTTATGATGTTGAGAGAAAACAAAACTGTAATCTCAATATAAGTATTGAATTTGAATATTAGCTTCAGATTTATGGGTTAATTAAAAAATAGTATTCCTCTTTCCATGGCTTCCACTTTCTACCTGACTTGCATAGCAAGCAGGGTTTTCATAGATAACTCAATGAGAGAACATACTGCCTTGTAGTTTGTAAATAATTCAAAATTTTATGTTTCATAAACTTGCACCTTGTGAATTTTTGGATTCTGAGATCTAACCCTCTCTATGTTTTGTAACATCTCTAAAAATACTTATATTGTAGAATAATTAATCATCTTCATGTAATAAAGTATATTACCTTCACTGATGCTTTCTGCAACAGGAAATTTTGTGACTCACTATTTCTAGTTGTCTATGTAATCGGTATATATTTTTAGTTTTAATCATTGCTGTGCTTCCATTTTTAAGTTGTTTTTATGAACTTACAAAACTGAAGTTTCTACATTTCCTTAACTGCTTGAAAATGTGTGTACTTGTCTAGCTAGTGTGGCTCAGTGGTTGAACATCAGGCCATGCACCAAGAGGTTGCCGGTTTGATTCCCGGTCAGGACATATGCCCAGGATGTGGGCCGGATCCCCAGTGGGAAGCATGCAGCAGTTGGCCAGTCGATGTTCTCTCTCATCGATATTTCTCTCTCTCTCTCTCTCACTCTCACTTCTTTTCTCTCTAAATTCAGTAAAGAAAAAAGAAAATGTGTGTACTGTATTGTCTCATGCTTCTCCACATTAACACTTCAGAAAATAAAACTGATTTTTCCTATAGATCTCCACTGTCCAGTATAGTATCCACAAGCCACATTAACTATCTAAATTTAATTTTAAGTTAGTTAAAATTAGATGAAATTGAACAGTTTCTAAAACTTAACTATATATATGCATTTCTTTTGGTTTCTTCTAAGATAATTAGTATTCCATGTGTCTCCTGAAATTGAGACTATGCCAGCAAGAATAAGGTGATGTGAATGTCTAGAAAGGTTGGAATTGCTATAATCAACCAAAGCCATTCATATGTAAGGAGAATGGAGATTTATGAGTCCTCTGAGAACCATAGACCTTTGAGTGTCAGGGCACAAAGACAGTTTAGTCCCTGCCATCCACATGACTGTAGTACATGCAAAAGATTAGGATGGGTAGAGGGAACCATGGGGAATTTTACTTTTTAATACATATTATTTTATATTCTGTTTGACAACTTCTCTTCCATTGCCCAAAAATACCCCAAAATCTCTCCTCTGAATTCTTACCTAGGAAATAAAAAACAGAATTCAAGGACACAGAACACAGTTCCCTGCTACAGATGGAAGAGAATCAGAATAATACTTTATCTGTTTTGTGTTATGGCAGGAAAAACAACCAAACAAAAAAACTAGCCCAACTAGTGTGGCTCAGTGGTTGAGCATTGACCCATGCATCAAGAGGTTGCTAGTTTGATTCCCGGTCAGGGCACATGCCAAGGTTGTGGGCCCAATTCCCAACGGGGGGCATGCAGGAGGCCGCCAATTAATGTTCTCTCTCATCGATGTTTCTATCTCTCTCTCCCTCTCCCTTCCTTTCTCTCTAAAAAATAAAAGTCAATAAAGAAACAATTAAAAATGAAACAGTAATTTCTCAATAGGTTACTCTGCAACATTAAATTCTTAATGAATCACTCTGCCATGTGATATAATAATTTTTGTTTTAACCCAGTGTTGGATGCATATCAGGTGTATGCTTAGCGGAGGGAATGGGAAATGGAAGTAAAATTGTGCCTTGTTCAGTAAAATATATATTAATACACATTCTCATGTGTACCTTAGAATAAGTGAGGTATTCCTACAAGGCTGTGAGCAGTGAGTTGTTTTTTTATTAATTTATTTTTGTTACAGATGTTTCTCCCTTTTTCCCCATTGACACCTTCCTCCCCATCCATACACAATGGAGTACTATGCAGCTGTAAGAAAGAGCAGTGACTTTTATTCAGAACTTATGTAGTGACCATCAAAGCTTAGTGTTAATCCACATGGTCACACAAAATTGATCCACAGCACATCACTTCCTGGCTACATGGTCATAGAATAGAATCTTTTATATACATTAGAGGAATATTTTTTCTTTTGTAATTTTTGTAGTGTTGTTCTTATACCTTCCACCCCTTTTCATTCATGTATTACAAGACATTTCTAGTTATATGAGTGGATTATCTGAGATATATTACAGTATGTAAAATGTGTTTTTTAGTAATTTTGAGGATAATAGGCAACAAGTCTATCAACATTATAAAACAATTATGAAGCTGTCATAGCTCACCCCAGACCCTATCCTGGACTCCACCTATTTTTCAAGAGGGAAGGGTAGCCTAACTAGTGTTTTAACCTTTACTCCCACCAATCCAGCCATTTAACAGAAAATGGAGAGCTTTGGAGGGAGAAAATGAGTCTGTTAGTGCTGGGTACAGCCAACTAGGATAATTGAGTGGAGCTCAGTCTCAGAGAGATTGGGAGATAGTTGCCAGAGGGGCATTGGCATTGATCATTTCTAGTGGGATATTTCAAAAGCTGCAGTAACTCAGGCCCATCCCAGAACAGCCACTGCAGGGAAATATTCTTGAGAAATTGACATTTGTCTTCAGAGCTTGGTCCTGTTTCCTTTCTGAGGAATTTTCCAGACTGGCAGTGTACTGGACGAACCATGACCAGTATGGTGATGAGAAATAAAGCAGAGAAGTAGGCTTAGGTGCATGCATTTCCACTAGGTTAAACTGGTGCCATAGAAAGTGGCACTTCCAACTCATAATATGGACTGTGCAGTTTGTATGTCTTAAGGAAGTTGGTTTCAAAAGAGGCCACCAATATACCCCAAGAGAAAGAAAGCCTACATTCTTTGTGTTTTTCTTATTTTGCTGTTTTTCACTCCTCACCGGAGGACATGCTGAGAGAGAGAGAGAGAGAGAGAGAGAGAGAGAGAGAGAGAATTGATGTGAAAGAGAAACATCAATTAGTTGATTGGTTGCATTCAGTACCTGTCCCAACCAGGGATTGAACCCGTAACTCAGGTATGTATCCTGACCAAGAATCAAACCAGCAACCTTTCAGTACACAAGATAATGCTCAACTAACTGAGTCACTCTGGCCAGGTGGAAGCCTACATTCTCACACCAGTCTAAATAGAGACGATGCTGATGGGCAAGTATCGGCATTCTTCCTTTGCCTGCACCAGAAAGATCTCATGAGCGTGGCTCTGCCTCCTGTAAAAATGTTTTACAAGGCAATGTAAATTATAACAAACAAACTATCAAGAATCTGCAACATTCCAAACCCTTTGGGAAATTTAACTAATGTTTTTCTCTAGATTTATTTGATATATAGAGAAGCTTGAACGATTTATTTCAAATAAAAATTAGCTTCATGTATAAATATTGTAGACATCATTTTTGTAAACACAAGCATTAAGCCAATGATTGTAAAGACAACGATGTTAGGAATCTGCAACTAGTATTTTTTTTTTCATTTCTTAATGATTTTAAGGCTATGCCTACACATATTTATGCAACTGTCCCAATAATCAGGCAAAAATGGTTGTCCCTCAAAATGCTTGAATACTTGCAATGATACATGAAGGTTTTTGTATTTCACTTAGTTATCTAGATTATCGCCTATATTTTCCAACTCACTCTAATGTTTAAAGTATAGCCCTAATTTTATTTTTAAATAGATTAAATTTTAAGTATTTTTTTCTGATTAGCAGTTCTGAAGAATATGTAAGTTTAAAATATCTTAACAGTTACAATAATATTCCTGTAGTTTTTCATTTCACTTTTTTATTTTCATCAAAATAAACACCTGTTTTATGAAATAATTTTATTTGTTTTTTTAGTTAGTGCTTAGGTTCTGTGCAAGTTTTAAACATCTTGAAAAATGTGGAGGCATTTCTTTCTCAATTACCTGCATAGTCAAGTGTCCTGTGCTCACATGGCATACATAAACTCCTTAAATTAAACACAATTTGCAATGGCTATGTATCAGTATTGCAACATGGAAAGAAGCAATCTGCAGATCCAGAGAACATTAGCTTCCTGAAAGCTAAATTTTTCAGGAAGCAGAAATGTCAATTTACCTTGAAATATCTTTATAGGTCTGTGTAGTTTCTGTAGAGCAATGGGGATTCATTTGGTTTGTGACATTTCAGAGTATTTCCAGGTTTAGCAGTCACCCATTTTGACAAGGCTTCCTGGTGTCATTAATAATACAAAGACTATGGTAGCTCTTTGGCATCTGTAGGGAATCATTCCTATATTCAGATTTACTATAAGTCCTATTGGGTTCTGAAGCATTATTTAGGAGTAACTCAATGTATATCTATTATTGTTTGAAATTTTATGTTTAGAGTTTATTGAACTAACTACAGGAGGTAAATGGGATGAGATTCCTAGCAGAAAAATTTTAGATTTATCATGACCGTTGAATAAATTGTGTAAATTAAATATTATTCTTCAAGAGTAATAAATAGACCAAGGTATTATGTCAAGCCAAAAGGATTTTTTGTTTTTGTTTTTGTTTTTCTTTTCTTGACCATATAAATTCTCTATAGCTTCCCTGCAAGGTCCCTTTATTTATTTTTCTTACAAATGTTTCTCCTTTTTTCCCCATTGGCACCCTCCTCCTCATCCCCCAACCTGTCCCCAACTTTATTGTCCATGTCCATCAGTTATGCGTACATGCATATAAGCTCTGTGATTTATCTCCTCCCTACCCCCTACCCCCTCTTCTGAGGGTTGTCAGATTGTACTCTACTTCTACATCTCTGGGTCTACCCTGTTCCTCAGACTGTTATGTTCATTGTATTCCACAAATAAGTGAGATCATGTGATATTTGTCTTTCTCTGCTTGGCTTGTTTCACTTAGCATAATACTCTCCAGGTTCCTCCATGTTGTCTCAAAGGATAAGAGATCTTTCTTTCTTTCAGCTGCATAGTACTCCATTGTGTATATGTACCACTGCTTTTTTATCCATTTGTCAACTGATAGACATTTGGGCTGTTTCCAGATCTTAGCTATTGTAAATAGTGCTGCTATGAACATGGGAGTACATATATTCTTTCTGATTGGTGTTTCAGGCTTCTTAGGGTATACTCCTAGAAGTGGGATCACTGGGTCAAATGGAAGTTCAATTTTTAATTTTTTGAGGTAGCACCATAGTGTTTTCCATAGTGGCTGCACCAGTCTGCACTCTCACCAGCAATGCACTAGAGTCCCCTTTTATCCACACCCTTGTCAACACTTGTTGTTTGATGATTTGTTGATGGTGGCCATTCTGACAGGTGTGAGGTGATATCTCATTGTTATTTTAATTTGCATCTCTCTGATGATTAGTGATGCTGAGCATTTCTTCATATCTCTTGGCCATTTGTATGTCCTGTTTGGAGAGGTGTCTAATTGGTTCCTCTGCCTTTTTTTTTTTTTAATCCTCACCCAAGGACATTTTTTTATTTTTTGTTCAGAAAAAGTGGGAGGGAGAGAGAGGAAGAGAGAGAGAGAGAGAGAGAGAGAAAACCATAGATGTGAAAGAGACACATCGAATGGCTGCCACACCCACAACCAACCAGAGCCGGGGACAAACTGCAACTGAGGTACGTGCCCCTAGCGGGAATCAAACCTGGGTCTCCCCAGACTGCAGGCTGATGCTCTAACTGCTGAGCCAAACTGGCAAGGGCCACTGCCCATTTTTTAATTGGGTTCTTTGTCTTCGTTTTGTTGAGTTGTAACAGCACTCTATTTAACCCCTTATCTGATATATCGTTACCAATTATGCTCTCCCATACAGTGGGTTCTCTTTCCATTTTGATGGTTATTTTGCTATACAGAAGCTTTTTAGTTTGATGTAGTACAATGTGTTTGGTTTTTACTTTTTTTCTGTTCCCTTAGGTGATATTTCAGTGAAAATTCTGCTGCGTATGATGTCTGAAATTTTGTTGCCTACAGTTTCTTCTAAGATTTTTATAGATTCACAAGTCACATTTAAGTCTTTCATCCATGGTCTAGTTTCTTTTTTTTTTTTTCTTTTTTTTTTGCATGTTGCTGTCCAATTTTCCCAACACCATTTATTAAAGAGGCTGTCTTTACTCCACTGTATGCTCTTGCCACCTTTGTCAAATATTAATTGAGCATATTATTTTGGGTGCATTTCTGGGTTCTCTGTTCTGTTCCAGTGGTCTATGTGCTTGTTCTTGTGCAAATACCAGGCTATTTTGATTACAGTAGCTTTGTAGTATAAACTGATATTTGGTATTGTGATCCACCTACTTTGTCCTTTTTCCAAGATTGCTGTGGCTATTCTGGATCTTTTTTGGTTCCATATGAAATTTTGAAGTATTTATTCTAGTTCTGTGAAATATGTTGATGGGGATTGCTTTGAATCTATAGATTGCTTTGAGTAATATGGACATTTTAATCATGTTAATTCTTCCAATATATGAACAAGGTATGTGCTTCCACTCTTTATATCTTCCTTTATTTCTTTTTTTAATGTCCTGTAGTTTTCTGCAAATAGATCTTTTACTTATTTGGTTAAGTTTATTCCTAGGTATCTTAATTTTTTGCTGTGATAGTAAATGGAATTGTGTTTTTTTTAGTTTCTCTCTGTGATTTCATCATTGGTGTATAAGAATACTGTCGATTTCATGATGTTAATTTTGTATCTTGCGACTTTGCCAAATTCATTTAAGTCTAGTAGATTTTTAATAGAGTCTTTACAGTTTTCTATATATAATATCATGTCATCTGCGAATAATGAGTTTCACTTCCTCCTTTCCAATTAGGATCTTTTATTTTTTTTTAATGTCTGATTGCTGTGGCTAAGACTTCCAGTACTATGTTAAATAAGAGGGGTTGAAGTGGGCATCCCTGTCTTGTTCTTGTTCTTAAGGAAAATGGTTTATTTTTTGTCCATTGAGTATGAGGTTGGCTGTAGGTCTTTTATATATGGCCTTTATTATGTTGAGATATGATCACTCTGTTCCCACATTGCTGAGTGATTTTATCAGAAATGGGTGCTAGATTATGTGAAATGCTTTGTCAGCACCTATTAATATGATCATGTGTTTTTTATCTTTCATTTTGTTTATGTGATGTATCACATTTATTTATTTGTGAATATTGTACCAACCTTGTATCCCTGGGATGAATCCCACTTAGTCATGGTGAATAATTAATTTCATGTATTGCTGGATCCAATTTGCTAGTATTTTGTTCAGGATTTTGACATCTATGTTCACCAGGAACATTGGCCTGTAGATTTTTTTCTTTGCAGTATCTTTTTATAGTTTTGGTATTAGAATTATGCTGGCCTATAAAATGAGTTTAAAAGTCTTCCTTCTTCTTGAAATTTTTGAAATAGTTTGAGGAGAATGGATATCAGTTCTTCTTTGAATGTTTGGTAAAACTTCCCCGTGAAGCCATCCAGACCTGGGCTTTTGTTTGCTGTGAGAGTCTTGATTACATCTTCAATTACCTTAGTTGTTATTGGTCTGTTCAAGTTTTCTATCTTATCCTGGTTCAGTTTTGGGGGACTACGTGTTTCTAGAAATTTGTCTATTTCACTTAGATTGTCAAATTTGTCGCCATATAATTGTTCATAGTATTTGTTAATGATCCTTTGTATTTCTGTGGTGTTAGTTGTTACTTCTCCTCTTTCATTTCTGATTTTCTGTATTTGGGTTCTCTTTCTTTGTTTCTTGGTGAGTCTAGCTAAGGGTCCATCAATCTTTTTTATCTTTTTTAAAAACTATCTCTTTGTTTCATTGATCCTTTGGATTGTTTTTTTTTTTTTTTGTCTCCATGTCATTTATTTCTGCTCTGATCTTTACTATTTCTTTCCATCTACTTGCTCTGGGGTTTTCTTTTTGTTTGCTTTCTAGTTCTTTAAGTTGTGAGGTTAGATAATCTATTAGAAATTTTTCTTGTTTCTTGAGATAGGCCTGTAGTGGTATGAACTTTTCTCTCAGAACAGCTTTTGCTGCATCTCATAGATTTTGTGTTCATTTTCATTGGTTTCTAGGAATTTTTAAAATTTTTTCTTGATCTCCTCAGTAACCCATTCATTGTTTAGTAACATGCAATTTAGCCTCCATGTGTTCAAATGACTTTGCATGTTCTAGTTGCAATTGATTTCTAGTTTCCCATTGTGATCTGAGAAGATGCTTGATATGATTTCAATCTTCTTGAACTTGTAGAGACTTAGTTTGTGTCCTAATGTGGTCTATCTTTGAGAATGTCCCATGTGCACTTGAGAAGAATGAATTCTGTTGTATTGGGGTATAATTCTGTGGAGATATTTATTAAATCCATTTGGTTTACTGCTTGTTTAGAGTCTCTGTTTCCTTGCTAATTTTTTGTCTAGAGGATCTATCCAGTGATATCAGCAAAGTGTTGAAGTCCCCTGCTATGATTGTATTGCTGTCTATTTCTACTTTGAAGTCCTCCAAAAGATTTTAAATATATTTTGGTGTTCCTATATTGGGTGCATATATGTTCACCAAGGTTACATCTTCATGTTGGATAGATCCTTTCAATATTATGTAGTGACCTTCTTTGTCTCCAGTTCTGGCCTTCACTTTGAAATCTACTTTATCAGATATGAGTATTGCTACCCCAGCTTTTTTTTTCCTTTCTATTTGCTTGGAAATTTTTGTTTGTTTTTTTTCATTTCTTCCCTTTCAACCTATGTGAGTCTTTTGTTGTGAGGTGGGTCTCTTGTAAACAACATATATATGAGTCATGCTTTCTTATCAAATCAGCTACTCTGTGTCTTTTTATCAGAGTATTCAATCCATTTACATTTAAGGTGATAATTGATATGTACTTATTAATTGCCATTTTTGTTTAGTGTGGTTGTATTTTTCTTTCTATTTTTTTTACTAATTACAGCAGTCCTTTTAACATTTCTTATTTCTTGCAGTGCTGGTTTGGTGCTAAAGTATTCCCCTAACTTTTTTTTTTTTTTTTTGTCTGGGAAGCTCTTTATTTGACCTTCTATTTTGAATGATAGCCTTGCTGGGTAGAGTACTCTTGGATTCAGATTCTTGTTTCTTATGACCTTGATAACTTCATGTTATTCACTTTTTGCCTATAGTGTTTCCGTTGAGAAGTCAGCTGATTACCTCATGGGGGTTTCTTTGTAGGTAACTTGTTCCTTTTCTCTTGCTGCCTTTAGGATTCTCTCTTTGTCTTTCATTTTGGCATTTTAATTACTGTGTGTCTTGGTGTGGGCCTGTTTGGGTTCTTTTTACTTGGGGCTCTCTGTGCTTCTTGAACTTGAATGCCTTCTTCCTTCACCAAATTAGGGAAGTTTTCTGTCACTATTTCTTCAAATATATTCTTTAACCCTTGCTCATTTTATTCTTCTTCAGGAACTCCAATTATGTGAATATTATTACATTTCCAGTTATCACACAGTTCTCTTAAGCTGTCCTCCAATTTTTTATTTTTATTTTTATTTTTATTCTTTGGGGGGTTTCTGATTGGTTGATTTTTTTCTACCCTGTCTTCTCATTCAGCAATCAGGTCCTCAGCTTCCTCTACTCTACGGCTCATTCTTTCCAATATGTTCTTTATTTTTGCTATGCCGTTCTCTATTTCTTCTTGGTGGTTTTTCATTACCAGTTTGTTGATTTTCAATGTTTCTATGTCTTTACTCATGGTGTTGATGTCCTTACTCATGCTGTTGCACTTCCTCAAGATTATGGCTCTGAATTCTAGGTCTGATAATTTGCTTAACTGCATTTCATTTATCTCATCTTCAGTTGAGGTCTCTTGGAATTTGTTTCTTTGTTTCACCATTTTGGCTATATCAGTGGGTTTTGGAGCCTGCCAAATTTTCCCTGTGGGTGTTGGTGTTCTGCTGTTTTTGGTTCCCTTTACCGGGTTTGGATGAGTGTGGGAGGACCCATGTTAAACACCACTGTCAAGACTTATTTTCCTGGTTAGATTTGCAAACCCAGGAAAGGTTTGGTTATACTCTAGCATTTTTCCTGGAGGCTATAAGTCTCAGGTACTTAAAGAGGCTTGGGTTTTCAGTTGAGTGAAAAACTTCCTCATATGTTCAGTGTAAGAGGATTTCCCGAGAGTGGGTCAGACGCTGGTGGTTAATGAGCTTCAATTTGCATTTCAATGGCCACCTGTGTGGTGTTGAATCTCTGAGGGGGAGTCCATTGCCTCCCCCCAGAGCCCTGGGAAGGAGTAATATGGCCACTGTCCTGCGAGGCCACAACTCAGCAAGAGTTCTGAGTGCCCTCCAAATCTCTAGTATCCCTACACAGTTTCAGTCCACTCTGCTTTTCCTCTGCCGGAGCCCAAGGCGAGTGGCTGTGGTTATTATTTTTATTTATTTATTTATTTTTATCCTCACCCAAGGACATTTTTTCATTTTATGTTCAGATAGAGTGGGAGGGGGGGGGAGAGAGAGAGAGAGAGAGAGAGAGAGAGAGAGAGAGAAAGAAACATCAATGTGAAAGGGACACATCGAGTGGTTGCCACCCGCACAACCAACCAGGGCCGGGGATGAACTGCAACCGAGGTACATGCCCTTAGCGGGAACCGAACCTGGGTCTCTCTGGACTGCAAGCTAATGCTCTAACCGCTGAGCCAAACCAGCCAGGGTGGCTGTGGTTATTTTAGTGCTCTGTCCTGACCCTCTATGCTGTGGAGCCGCTTGGGACTTTAATCCCGAGGGTGCTGCTCACAGCTAAGACTGCTGCTGTCCGTGGGCTCCCAGGCCCCGTCTTGCACCACTGCAATCCTACCATGATCAATTCAGTGTCCCTGGTTATATGGTCCTCGCAGGGGGCTTTTCTGTTGCTTTTTCCTGACGATTTGTCTTTATTTTAGTTGTAATTCCAGTTTGGTCCTGGGAGATGGTCTGTGTAACTTCCATTCACTCCCTCGCCATTTTGGAATCTCTAGCCAAAAAGGTTTGAAGATGATTTTCTAGACAGGAATTTTTGCTGTAAGTATTTAGGAAAAACATATAAATATGGCAATTAAATGTGCATACCTCAGGGCGAAAAATTTCTTTCTAATACATGGCATGAGAAAATATCTGATAACAAAATTAAAATAAACTAGTCTTGTGGAATTTTTATTAAAGGAACGTAACCTTTCTTGTTAACATATCTCTCAAACTAAATAGGTGTTATCCAATTTTTTTGGAGATACTCTTTTAAGAATGCTGTAAATTAAAAGAAAAGTAGAAATCTATATCTATGGGGTATTTTCTATAAAACTGGTTAATTAAATAATTTTTTTATTTTGTGCATAAACTTTTATTCTATTATACTTCTATAACTTTGGAGTCTTTTATTCTTTTGGTTAATCAGATCCTTCATGCCCTTCCTACCTGTCTTATTCCACTCTGTAGATAGCAAAATACTAATTTATAAGCCAGTCTTTCTAACAGTGTACTTGGCACATGTTAGCATATAATCCTAATTTCATAAGTGAGAATACTAACTCCTGGTGCTGACTCAACCCCAGATCTACTGTAACCCTTTGAAATATTTTTATATTATTAATAGTCACTATATATTTAAGAAAGAAAGAAAGAATGGACATGTACTTTTCAGATTAAATAAATAGTTCATGACCTTCTGGTAGAAATTTATCAGTTGTTTCAGAGAACACTTTTGAGTTTCAAAGGCAGATTATTCTTAAGTGAAGCATTTTGTTTAGGAACAATTTTCTATGGATTATAAGTGTTATATTTAAACAAACCACATTGTATTTAGGAAAAGTGCCCCAGGGGGAGTGTTTACAAAGACACAATAGCAGTAACAAAAAACTAAGTGGAAACTTCAGTGGGTGGTAAAGGAAAAAGATTAACCTATTTTTGATTGTATAATAAAGTGATCTTTATTTTAGATGAAGGGAAAATTCAGTATTATATAAAGAACAAGCCAAAAAAAAAAAGAGATTTAAATTCTGGGACTATCTTGATCATTATCAAAGCATATTCATTTTATTATGTTCATTATTGAATCTTATTGGAACTAATGTGTAGAATCTCATTTAGTCATAATGCAAGTATACACTGAGGCTTCGGGTTTTCTATTATTTCTAAAACAACAATATAATATTAAAAAAGAATGGTGGTCATGTGGTATTTAAATTTGACTAATTTAAAATCACTCTGTATGGCTATGATAAATTAGTAAATGCTCTATGTATTTTTTTTAAAAGATGTCTTTACACTACAAAGAAAAAAAAACTACAGACCAATATCCCTGATGAACATAGATGCCAAAATCCTGAACAAAATACTAGCAAATCGGATGCAGCAATACACCAATAAAATTATTCACCATGACCAAGTGGGATTCATCCCAAGGATGCAAGGCTGGTACAATATTCATAAATCAATAAACGTGATATACCCCATAAACAAAATGAAAGATAAAAATCATATGATCATATCAATAGATGCTGAAAAAGCCTTCAAAAAAATCCAGCACCTATTTCTCATAAAAACGCTTAGCAATCTGGGAATAGAGGGATCATATCTCAATATAATAAAGGCCATATATGAAAGACCTACAGCCAACATCATACTCAATGGGCAAAAATTAAAAGCATTTTCCTTAAGAACAGGAACAAGGCAAGTATGCCCACTTTCACCACTCTTATTTAACATAGTACTGGAAGTCTTAGCCACAGCAATCAGACAGGAGAAAAAAATAAAAGGGATCCAATTGAACAAGGAGGAAGTGAAACTGTCATTATTCGCAGATGACATGATACTATCCAAAGAAAACCGCAAAGACTCCATCAAAAATTTACTAGACTTAATAAATGAATTTGGCAAAGCAGCAGGATACAATATTAATGTCAAAAAATCGACAGCATTCTTATACACCAATGATGAAGTCACAGAAAAACAAACTAAAAAAACAATCCCATTTACCATTACAGAAAAAAAATTAAGATACCTAAGAATAAACTTAACCAAAGAAATAAAGGACCTATTCTCAGAAAACTACAAGTCATTGAAAAAAGAAATAGAGGAAGATATAAAAAAGTGGAAGCACATACCCTGTTCATGGATCAGAAGAATCAACATCATTAAAAGTCCATACTACCCAAAGCAATCCATAGATTCAATGCAATCCCCATTAAAATACCAACGGCATGCTTCACAGAACTAGAATAAATACTTCAAAAGTTCATACAGAACCAAAAAAGACCTCAGATTTCAGGTTATACTACAAAGCCACTGTAATCAAAACAGCCTGGTACTGGCACAAGAACAGGCATATAGACCAGTGGAACAGAACAGCAAACCCAGAAATAGACCCAAGGTAATATGCTCAATTAATATTTGACAAAGGTGGTAAGAGCATACAGTGGAGTCAAGACAGCCTCTTTAATAAATGGTGTTGGGAAAATTGGACAGCTACATGCAAAAAAAATGAAACTAGATCATCAACTTACACCATACAAAAGAATAAACTCAAAATGGATAAAAGACTTAAATGTGACTTGTGAATCTATAAAAATCCTAGAAGAAACTGTAGGCATCAAATTTTTGGACAACATACACAGCAGAATTTTCACAAAAACATCACCTAAGGCAACAGAAAAAAAAAAGGAGAAAATGAACACATGGTACTACATCAAACTCAAAAGCTTCTGCACAGCCAAGGATACAATCATCAAAATGGAAAGGCTACCCACTGTATGGGAGAACATAATTGCCAATGATATATCAGATAAGGGGTTAATTTCCAATATATATAGAGTGCTCATACAACTCCACAAAAGGAAGACAAAGAACCCAAGTAATAAATGGGCAGAGGAACTAAATAGACACTTCTCCAAACAGGACATACAAATGGCTAAGAGACATATGAAGAAATGCTCAACATCACTAATCATCAGAGAGATGCAAATTAAAACAACTATGAGGTATCACCTCACACCTGTCAGAAGAGCCGCCATCAACAAGTCATCAAACAACAAGTGTTGGCAAGGGTGTGGAGAAAAAGTGACTCTAGTACATTGCTGGTGGGAATGCAGACTGGTGCAGCCACTATGGAAAACAATATGGTGTTACCTCAAAAAATTAAAGTTGAACTTCCATTTGACCCAGTAACCCCACTTCTAGGAATATACACTACAAAGCCTGAAATACCAATCAGAAAGAATATATGTAACCCCATGTTCATAGCAGCACTACTTACAATAGCTAAGATCTGGAAACAGCCCAAGTGTCCATCAGCAGACGAATGGCTAAAAAAGCAGTGGTACATATACACAATGGAGTACTATGCAGCTGAAAGAAAGAAAGATCTCTTATCCTTTGAGATGACAATGGAGGGGCCTGGAAAGTGTTATCCTTAGTAAAACAAGCCAAGCAGAGAAAGACAAATATCACATGATATCACTCATTTGTGGAATATAACGAACATAACAGTCTGAGGAACGGGGTAGTCCCAGAGATGTGGAAGTGGGGTACAGACTGACAATCCCCAGAAGAGGCAGTGGTGGGGGAGAGATAAACCACAGAACTTATATGCATGTGTGTATGAACAATGGAGATGGACAACAATGGTGGGGACAGGGTACGGAGGGAGGGGAAGGGGGGAATCAGTGGGTGAAAAAGGGAAATATCTGTAACAAAAATAAATAAATTAATTAAATTATATAAATAAATAAATAAAAATATGTCTTTATTGATTTTTTGAGAGCGATAGGATGGGAGAGAGAGAGAGAACCATCAATCAGCTGCCTCCTGAACTTCACCTGCTGAGGATGGAGCCTGCAACCTGGGCATGTGCCCTTACTTAGAATCGAACTAGGACCTCTCAGTCAATGGTCAATCCACTGAGCCACACCAGCTGAGACTCTATAGATGTTTTGATGGATTTTTAAATATTTGACAGCACATATCACTTCATCTTTAGGTAAACTAATAAACATTTCCACATGTTGGGTGCTACACACAGACATATGGACAATATTGAATCTATATAAAAAAATTCACTGGCTAGAAGATTGATATCTGTTATGGATTGAATGTTTGTGTCCCTCCAAAATTCATATGTGAATCACTGCCCCACCACCGGGATGTATTTGAAGATGGGGACCCCAAGATTAAATTAGGCCTTAAGGATGAAGTTCTGATCTGATAGGAATAGCGTCCTTGTAAGAAGAATTACGAGAGAGCTTGTCTGTCTCTTTCTACTTTAATGTGCATGCACTGAGGAAAGTCTGTGTGAGGACAAAGAGAGAAGGTGGCTGTCAGCAAGAGAGAATTAATCAGAACTCTGATCTTGGACTCTAGCCTCCAGAACTGTAAGAAAATAGAGTTATGTTGTTTAAACCAACCTGCCTATGACTTGTGTAGCAGTGCAAGCAAATAAATACAATATCCAAAGAAAATATTCAATTCAGCTAAATTTAATTAGTTCAGTATTTATTGTGAGCCTAATATATACCAGTTATTGTTCTAGGTTATTAAGATAGTTCATAGTTCATAGAGTGTGGTAAGGGACAGACAAAAATTACTACTTCCACCGTGATTACAGTCTAATGAAGTAAGACAAAATAAAGGTAAAATAAGTTGTGTATCCTATGGAGAAACTAAAACAAAGAAGGAAGATAAGGAGTGTTGCACATTAAAAAGGTAGCCATGAGGGGCATCTTTATTTAAAAAGTTATATTTGAGCAAAGGGTTCAAGTGGATGAGGTAACTAGTCTGTGCATATGTGGAAGAGAAAGATCACAGACAGAGAGAAGAAAACTACAAAGACCCTGGAGTAGGAGCCTAATTGGCAAGCTCAAAATTCAGCAAGGAAGCTATTATTGCCCAAAGGATATGCAAGATAAAAAGTTAGTAGAAGTGGACATCAAAGAAGTAAAGAACAGATATGTGGGAATTTTAAGGTCATTATAAATACACTGTGGGGCTTTTAGTGTGTGTGCTAAATCATGTGGGGAAGCACTGTAAATATTTTGAGAAGAAACCTGATCTAAGTATATTTTATACAAAATCATTCTGGTTTCAATATTGAGAACGTACTCCAGAGGAACAGATAATAGAATGAGGGGCCTCTTTTAAACAGCTTTTACTATATTCTAGACTTTGATCAGAGAGAGAAAGTACTAGAGTAGTGAGTACATGTCTAATTTTATACACACACACACACACACACACACACATATATATATATATATATTAAAGTTTATTCAATGGATGAATTTGATGTGGTATTTTAGAGTAAAACAAAGGTAAAGAAAACACCTGGGTTTGTGCCTATGAAGGTCGGACAAAGTTGCCATCAACAGAGGTGTCTCAAAGAAGGAGGCAAGAGCAGGTTGGGATGCGGAAACTGATGTCGAGGAGAGCAAGTCTGAGATCTCTCTTACATATCAAATAGAGAAGTTACGTGTGCCATTGAATAGACAAGTACTGCTTTCACAGTAGATGTAAATGTGGGAGCCTGAAACATGTAGGCTGCGTGACGTTACAATGAGTTAGTATGAACATGGAAGAAAGGCCCATGAGCCTTGGGTCTGTCTCTCTATCTTTAAGAGTCTTAGAATTTGAGCAGGAATCAGCAAGTGGAACTGAAGATTGGCCAGTGACTGAAGAGGAAATGCTCATTAAAATGTTCTCATTGGGAAGAAGTAATCAATCGTGTCCAATAGTATTGCCATTTCATGAGAACTGAGAAATAACATTAGTTTCAGTCTTATTGATGGCCTTGACAAGGAGGTTTTTGGTGTGTTGGGTGGGGAATAATCTTCTTGTCAGAGATCAAGGATTAGAGAGCAGAAGCATTTATACTGCAACATAGGAATATTGTAGTAGAACATGTAATAATTCTAATCTTTATATACACAAGCTCATTAAATCCTCATAGAAATTTCTAAGGCAAGGACACGTCTTTTTCCACTTAGGAAAGAACAGTGACTTGAAATTTACAAAGTAAAGAGTGCAACAGGGGTTAGTGAGGTTTGCCGACTGTCATATTTTAAGTGTGTAACCTGACTCTAAATACCATCCTGGGAGAAAAGAAAAGAAAAATATTATTGAGAAAATGTCATTTGAGTTCAGTTTTAAATAATGAAAAGTGGGAGAATATGCCAAGAATAGACAGTGGTGAGACAGAAAAGGGTAATGAAAATGGTTTTATAAACATATCATTTTTGTTGCATTTTTACTTTCTTTTTTGCATGATTTTCCCTAGCTCTATTTAAATTTTCTGCATATTTCTGATTATGTGCTTACAATAGCTTACACAGTCTGTGCTGCCATTCTAAGACATGAAGAAAAGAGAAAGAAGGTCAAAGAGAAAGTATTTGATTACAATAAAAAATAAAAAACATAAAAACAAAGCTAAAAATGAGCTAATTAAAAATTATGAATTAAAAACTGATTTAATTATCTTGCATTAAATATTTATTAAATTATTTTACCTTTTTGTGTGTTAGTAAATTTGTATTAACATTATTGTGAGCATGAGCCTGAAATAAGTAAAGTATCTATAAAATTATATGTATTCTTTTTTTTTTTAATTGGGGAAAGATAATTTTATTTTATTTTTTATTTTTTTATTTATTTTAATTTTAAATCTTTATTGTTGTATGTATTACAGATGTTTCTATTTTTTCTCCCATTGTCCCCCTCCTCCCCACTCCCGCACCCCTCCCACCTTTTCCCACACTATTGTCTGTGTCCATTGGATATGCATATAAGTACTTTGGGTTATTTCTTCCCACCCCACCCCCAACCCCTTTCCCTTTGAGGTTTGTCAGTCTAGCAAAGAATTTGTACTTCTTAATCTTTTCAGCTTTTTTACCTATTCCTCCAACCCCCCTCCGATCTGGCAACCAACAAAAGGTTGTCTGTATCTATGAGAATGTTTCTGTTCTGCCTGTTCATTTTGTTTGTAGATTCCATTGTCAATACATATGTATTCATTGCCATTTTGTTTGTTCGTATATTTTATCTTTTTCTTCAAAAAGACCCTTCATCGTTTCATATAATAATGGTTTGGTGGTGATGAATTCCTTTAACTTTTTCTTGTCTGGGAAACTCTTTATATGGCCATCGATTCTAAATGACAGCTTTGCAGGATAGAGTAATTTTGGTTGTAGGTTCTTGGTTTTCATCACTCTGAATATTTCTTGCCACTCCCTTCTGGCCTGCAAAGTTTCTCTTGAGAAATCAGCTGACAGCCTTATGGGAACTCCCTTGTAGGTAACTAACTGCTTTTCTCTTGCAGCTTTTAAGATTCTCTCTTTGTCTTGAACCTTTTGCATTTTGATGATGATGTGTCTTGGTGTGGGCCTCTTGGGGTTCATCTTGTTTGGGACTCTGTGCTTTTTGGACTTGTATGTCTGTTTCCTTCACCATGTTAGGAAAGTTTTCTGCCATTATTGTTTCAAACAGGTTTTCAATTTCTTGTTCTCCCTCTTCTCCTTCTGGCACCCCCAAGATGCGAATGTTGGCACGCTTGAAGTTGTCCCAGAGGCTCCTTACACTATCCTCATTTTTTTGGATTCTTTTTTCTTTTTGCTGTTCTGATTGGGCGTTTTTTACTTTCGTATATTCCAAATCAATGGTTTGCTTCTTGGATTTATGTACTCTACAATTGAATCTGTATAAATTATTCTTTATTTCAGTTAATGCCTCCTTCATTTCTGACTGTACATCCATCATTTCTGACTGGTCCTTTTTTATGCTCTTGAGGCCCTCACTGAGTTCACTGAGCATTCTTATAAGCAGTATTTTGAACTCAGTATCTGTTAGGCTGCTTATCTCCATTTTGCTTAGTTCTTTTCTCGGGGTTTTGTCCTGTTCTTTCATTTGGGACCTGTTTCTTTGTCTCCTCATTTTAGCTGCCTTCCTGTGTTTGTTTCTGTGTATTACTTAACGAGAGGTATGGGGCTATCTGAGACCAGATGCTGCTTCTTTGAAAGAATTTAGGAAAACCTGAAGCAGGATCCAAGACAGACCAATCCTATGATTAAGCAAGTGGCAACAACTTGGGTGGGCCTGAAAGTTGGGTGGGGCGTGGCCTCAGGGAATCACCAGGGCAGGGCTACCAGTGTGAACCAGGTTGCTGGATTCCCAGATATGGCTTCTGTCTGCTGCCCCAGGGAAGGGCTCACCAAAGGAACAAAGACCTCCGACAGCACATTTGTCCTGGAGAAAGCCCCCCTGTCCAGCCCTTGCTCCAGTGCCAAACAGCTCAGTTTTTCCCTGTATGTCTCTGGTGCCCCTCAAGCTATCTCCCCTCCAAGCTTAGAGGGAGTGAGTCCGATAAGTCCATGTGTGGGCCCTTTAAGGAGCTGCCTGGGGCTCCAACAGCGTCAGCTTCCCTGAACCTCAGTTCCCACTGGTTTTTCCAGCCAGAAGTTATGGGACTACTCTTCCTGGCACTGGAACCCTGAGTGGGGCGTCTGGTGTGGGACGGGGACCCCTCAATCCTCAGGGAGGACCTTCCCTGCCGAGGTATCCTTGTGATTTTTATCTGCCACACGTGGGTGTGGGCCCAGCCCATCTGCCTCTGCCCCTCCTACCAGTCTGGATGCAGCTTCTTTAATTCCTTAGTTGTAGGACTTCCATTCAGCTTGATTTCAGTTGCTTTTGGATGATGGTTGTTCTGTAGTTTAGTTGTAACTTTGATGCGGTTGTGGGAGGATGCGAGACCGCATTTACTTATGCTGCCATCTTGACCAGAAGTCTTACATGTATTCTTAAGTTTCGTGTTCACATGCAGCATACATTATACTTCACATATATAGAAAAATTTTGTGTCAAGTAATTTACTAATAAAAATTTATTTAGAAAATGATACTTTTATTTTTTTTAGTCTTTTTTTTTTTTTTTAGTTAATTCCTTCATTTTTTTCACCCAGCCCCAGTCCCCTCCCCTTTGACGACTGTCTATCTGTTCTCTGTATCCATGAGTCTGTCTCTACTTTGTTAGTTTATTTTGTTCATTAGATTCCCATATAAGTGAAATTATATGGTGCTTGTCAATCTCTGACTGGCCTATTTCACTTAGTGTAATACTATCCAGGTCCATGCGTGCTGTTACAAAAGGTAAGACTTCTTTCTTTTTTATGGCCAAGTAGTATTTTATTGTGTAAATATACCACATATTTTTTATCCACTCATCTACTGATGGGCAATTGGACTGCTTCCAAATCTTAACTATTGTAAAATATGCTGCAGTGAACATAGGGGTGAATATATTCTTTGAATTAGTGTTTCGGTTTCTTTGGATATATTCCCAGAAGTGAAATTACTGGGTCATAAGGCAGTTCTATATTTAATTTTTTAAGTTAACTCCATAATACTTTCCACAGAGGCTGCAATAATCTTAAACAACAATACTTAGTAATAAATACTAATTAGTAATAAATACTAATCTATTTATTAAAACACTCTGTTGACCAAACTGAAACTACTCTGGTAAATTTTCACATCTGAGAAGATTTTAAGAATTCACCTTAACCACATATAGTTCCTTTACAGTTAATTGGCACTGATTTTCAATCCATGCAAATATATTTTTAAATGACCATTCTCTTTATATGGAGAAAATTAAATTTAAAAATTTTCAGTTTACTTCTTATTTTGTCAATTTCCCTGCAAGTCTGTACCTTTCCCTATAGGATATTGAATAATCATCAAATTTAGTGCTTAAGGAATCCTATTTTAAAATGAATAATTTATTTTCAATACTAGACAGTTACAACTGAATTATTAAATATAAGTTCTAAAGCAAGATTTTATTTGTTTCTATGGAAATAATTTAAAATGATTGGGTTGGACTGGTAAAATATGATCGACCATTTGGTGAAAGAGTGAGATGACATATAAATTGAAAAGCTCATCCACTTTGGTCTAATCTATTTTTTCTGCCAGTCACTTAGTGCTCCCCTTGATATGCCTGCTCAGGTGAAAACACATGTGTCTTCTTGTCCAGACGATGTACTTTCCCTGCTGGGCTGTTTTAAATCACCTATTTATGTCTCGCCTATATCTCCTTGTTCAAATTTAATTACCCGATAAGACCCAATTCTATTGCATCTCCTTTCTCAAATATTCCTGATCTTTTGCTTTGGACAGAATTTCAAATTCCCTATGCAAAATTGAACTTCATGTGTACATCAACTCTCAGGGAACATTTACTACTTCCTACATTTTATTTTAGTTATTTATGTGCATGCCTTATTGCTCTTAAGTTTATGTTTTACTGGTTGTATTTTTCATTGTCAATTTTATTACATAATGGCTTCTGAATCTAGATTTATTTCGACCCATCTCCTGGTCACTTACATTATATCTTGATTAAATTTTCAATGAGAAATCATGGGTGTGATTTTTTTCAAAGCCCTCAAATATCTGAAAATATCTTTTTGCTGACATCACGTATGACAGGAGAACCATATAAAAACTAATGATATCTAGTTTATTACATATTTTTCAGTGAAAAATTCATAACTAATTAATCATTGTATTTTATATAGCATCCAGTACAGTGACATTGTCTTTTACCTTGTACACTGTCAGCTCTTAAAAATGATTATTTCATGAGTAAATGGCATGATTTATAGTTCTCATTCTGGGATACATTTCTGAACTCCAAACTTGTATGTCCAAATCCCTTTTTAATAGCTTTCTATGTAATACCTGTCATAGAAAACTTTTCATCAATACTACTCTTTCCATGGTCTCTCCACCTTTAGTAATGGCACCAGCTCAATGCAGTCTCTTTAGATATAAAGATGAAAGTCATTTTTGATGATCTCCTACCTTTGTCACAGCTCAAAACATATATTTTAGCCCTGGCTGGTTTGGCTCAACATACAAGTGTAGGCCTGTGGACTGGGGAGTCCCGGGTTTGGTTTCCACTAAGGGCATGTACCTCAGTTGCAGTTTGTTCCCGGCCCTGGTTGGGGTTGTGTGGGTGGTAGCCAACTGATGTGTCTCTCGCACTTTGATGTTTCTTTCTTTCTCTTCCTTCCTCTCTCCCTCCCAGTCTATCCACTCAGGTGAGGATAAAAAAAAAAGAAGAAGAAACATATATTTTAAATATAATCATTCTATCGCTACCATGGTCAAAGACTACAATTATTTTGTTTATTTTTACAGTAGTAGCCTCTTATCCAGTCTCCTTAATTGCCCTTTTCCAATTTTTTGTATAAATATTTAAAATATTAAATAGCCCTGACAGGTTTGGCTCAGCAGAGAGTGTTGGCCCTCAGACCAAAGAGTCTCTCACATCAATGGCTCTCTCTCTCTCCCTCCCACTCTATCTGAAGATGAATAGAAAAAATACCCTCAGGTAAGGATTAAAAAATAATAATAATAAATAAAATATTAAATAACCTTTTAAAAATAGCATCAAATTAGGTAATCACCTGAATATAACTCTTAATAGCTTTTTATTGCATTTTTAATTTATGTTTTAACAGTTACTTTAAGTAAGGTATGACTATTACTATACTACCTTAGTGTTTAAAAATGTCCTATTATTTACAAAAAATTAAATACACAAGTTAGAGCACTGGCACCTTTCTCCTCTTTTTGAAGTGTGCTCAGGCCTTTGTAAAGCAAATGGTAGGAGGAGAGGTGTTGTGAAAGCAAGGTTAGCTTTTTACCCTAAAATTTAAACATTAACTGCAACAAAGAAGACCACAGACCTAACCATCATTCTGGAAATGCAAAAGTAGGAAAATGCTAATATAAGAAGTAACTCTTTTTTTTTTTGTTCAGGTAGAGTGGGAGGGAGAGAGAGGAACAGAGAGAGAGAAACATCGACGTGAAAGGAACACATCGAGTGGCTGCCACCCGCAAAACCGACCAGGGCCGGGGACAAACTGCAACCGAGGTACGTGCCCTTAGCGGGAACCGGACCCGGGTCTCTCAGGACCGCAGGCCCACGCTCTAACCGCTGAGCCAAACCGGCCAGGGCAGAAGTAACTCTTATCCTTTCTGATTATTTTACAGCAATCAAAGCTTACGTACACATGCAAATTTTGACATACCAAAAAAGCATGAATACAAAGAATACATAAAACTCTTCCAGGACTACCAACATTTCTTTTTTTTTCTTTTGTATTTTTTTTATTAATTAATTTTTATTACAGATGTTTCTCCTTTTCCCCCCACTGATTTCCCCCTCCCTCTCCCTCCCTGCCCTTTCCCCAGTTTGTTGTCCATGTCCACTGTTCATACATACATGCATATAAGTTCTGTGGTTTATCTCTTCCCCACCACCCCCCTATTTAGGGGATTGTCAGTCTGTATCCCATTTCCGCGTCTCTGTGACTACTCCCTTCCTCAGACTGTTATGTTCATTTCTTCATTACCCATTTTCCTCCTATTATTTTTATGCTTCAAGCACACTGACCTTTTATTTCTTAGAGTACACTATGACTTTTAATACAGATGGGATTTAGACCCTGCTACCTGTCCTGATGAGTGAAGATGTTCTCAGTAAAAGTCAGTGTTTTCAAACTTATAACTAAAAATGTATAGCTAAATAGCAATATTCTTATTAAAATAAATAATTATATTCATCCTGCTAATTTAAATATAAACTACTCTACAATTGTTTTTAGCAAATATATAAAATTCATCAAATACAGATAAATATTTTCCTACATTTATATTGTATTCATTGGAAAAAGCTCAATATGTTAACATCTTAGTCCAAATATAATAAAAAATTATGTTAAAGAGGTATTTTCAAATCTTAATAAAATATGTTCATTAATAAATAAGTACATGCTTACATAAAAGAAAACAGAACATTTTGAAATAAATAGTTTTCTATTTAAAATGAGGCCCTAATCTAAAATCAGAGATATAATTTTTTAAATTGCTAATTTTCAATAAAATAGATTTAGTTATTAGATATTTAGAATCTACCTTTTCTGACACAAGTTAATTAAAACTTCTTAGAGTATTAAAGATTAAGTTTATTCTACCGTGGCACCATTGGTAAATGAACCACATTCTCAACATATATTTATTATCATCTTTAAACAAAGAACTAAATGCAGAAAAGGAGTGAATTACATGAAAAGTTGTGGGAAGGATGTTGGATAGGGAAAAAGAGTAGTCTGTTTTGGACATGTAAAATTTATGATGCTTTATACGTTCAAAAATTTTATGTCTATATATTAAGCATAGTAAAAGTTGGTTTGTATTTATTATATCATTTAATTTTTATAACAATCCCATAAATTTAAGATTATTGTTATTCTCACTTTTTAGAGGAGGAAGCTGAGGCAAGTATAAAATAAGTGATTACTCAAGGTCATGCACTTTGTAGATTGCAAAAAAGCAGGAAGAGAATTAGATCTGCAGGTTTCAAAGCTCATGTGTTCTCATGTGTAGAGCGTATCTTAACTGCAGTATGTTCAAATTATCAAGCCCAGTAGATAATGATGCACTTTTAGGCATGTGTAAAAGCTAATGAAACTCTTAGTTATTCTAATCAGGATTTCCTAGGAAACTTACCAAATCCCCAAAAAGAAACAGTTTTGTATCCTACTGAAATTTTGTACCTGATGAAACTCTTAAATTGTTTTAAAATGGAAACTTTTGAACTAGAGGATTGAGAGTAGAAAATTTTTCCCCCACAATTTTTCAAAAGACCTAACTCTTCTTACATATTTGCTCCAACTAATTGTTGTCACAAAACTGTAGCTCGTACAAAGTTGTATGTGGTTTAGTCTTCTTATGCAATTGCCTAGTGTGAAATATGTAACCATACAGTCTAATATAATGTGACTTTGTAAGCATTTAGATAAATTTATGTATAATATACCATATGCTTATCTCCCCAAAGGCAAAACTCTCTGATAGAGAAGCCAGGGGTATATGGCAGGGATAACTGTAGATTGATTTCTCAGCTCACATGTGTTCAGTAACTTTTAAAAATAATTGATACAAAACTGCATTAAACAAAAAGGATTTGCAAATTCCAACTAATTTTGTTGCTTAAGAGAAGTTATGAGCTTTGGTTCTTCGAATGAAGTTAAACATAGTAATACTGAATAACTGTCAGTCTCATTTATTGCAATTTGTCTACAGTGCAGATTTTTGTGGAAAAACCCAAAAGAGACTTGCCTGGTTTTAACACAATTTCTGGTGCACTGTATGTGGCTGTGGTTTATGCATTTACTTTCATTTAATTAGTTGGCAGGGGTTCTACTAAAATTTGTTCTATTTTATAGGCAAAATGCATTTAGAGTACTTCTAATACTTTGAAAGGAGAAGAAAGTTATTTTCATTTAAGGACACATACCTCCCTCAGGAAAAAAATGGTTTTAATATGAGAGCAAGGGATTCTGGGAAAATGATAATAGTAGCAGAATATTTAGTCTCCTCAAATACCTTTTAAAAATCAGATAGAGCAATTAAATAGTAAACCAAAATTGATGGACCACATTTACAACAAAATTAGATTACAAGGAATCTCCACCCCACCCCCCTCCAAAAAAAATAGTAGATGGAGAAAAGCATGACAGCTACAGGCCTTGGGTTGTTTGTCTAAGCCTTTGAATAGATGGAAACAGAGGGAAATAATCAGATGTCCTAAGATGTAAGGACAGGATATTCAGCAGGGGCCAAACGGAAAACAAGAGCTAAATCTAGGAAGGCTTTTACCTACCCCATAGCTGGTCAGTGTAGCCAGTCAGTGCAGGTCTGTAGCAGCCAGTCAGTGCAGGTCTGTAGCAAGGTGTGAAGAGGTTGGAGCAGTCTAGCCCTTCTGAATTCTTGAAACAGACTGAGCTCCAAACAGAGGAGTAAAAAACAAACAAACAAAAAACTACTAAGACTACTGAGAACTACTGTGAACTGAATTACTGAATTAAAACTTATCAGGATAAAGGCAACAGAAATGAAGAAAGAAAAGTCTACATAATATAATAGTAGAGGAAGGGAACTAAGTCAAAAGAATCTCTTTTCGTATTTTAATATTTTTAAGTACTAACTAAAAAAAAAAAAAAAGTTGAGACAGCTTTGTAAAGTTAAGAAAGCTATTCTGAGACTTGCCTTTTAAAGTTCAAGACATTAAAATTCAAATGTTCATGTGAAAATAAGCCTTGGATACATGGCTAACTATATAGAACTGAGATTAAATGAGCAAAGAATGTAGAATATGATTGCTATATGCTAGGACAATTAGATAGATATAGTAAAATTAGAAAGAGGACAAAAGAAAATACATTACATATTTTTTAAGTGTGCTTAATAATCACTGTGGTTTTGTCAGTACTTGCATTGCTATGTGGAAAAACAGGGGTGATGTGGGAGAATGCAAGTGAGTAGTTATAGAATATTGTAATTTTATCACTTCCCCCACTACCTGAAAACAGAATTCCGAAGGTGAAGAAAAAGAGGCATCGATACAACATAGAAAAGGTTGAGTACTTCTGCAGTCCTGAATTTGAGTTGGAAATCAGGATGAACTCATTAGGAATTTTATCTATGGATGGATTCACTGTTCTAACAATGTTTATTTTCTTCTAAGTTCCACCCACAAAATGGTATAGAAAAACATGGAGTAAAAATGAACATTTCTAGCATTGAGATTATAGACTACCATTTTCCACTAAAGATAATGAGGACTTTTGGAAATATGATCTAAGGCTGGAAATACATAAAATGATCCTGGAATATCTTGTCATCACTAAGCCTATTAAGATCTCATAAAAAAGATGCAGTATTCAATATGAAGATGTGCCATTACTAAAGATAGAACAGTCTGAACTTCAAAATGAATTGGATTTATATTAAAGGATTGAAATCCATCAACTATGTTTAAATACATGAGTTCATAATGACCCTTAAACAACAATATATTTACTTTCAAGGGATGACAGGGAACAAATTACATTGAAATCTGTAAAATAAAGGGAAAAGTTAAACATTTATCTTGTTTTGCTACATACAGTGTTAATTTTTTAAAATACTTTATTAATTAAGTAATAAAGTAAAATAAGAGAAGTACTATTTTATTAATTTAACAAATAGCAAACACTTGGTAATTAATATATGAGGGAAAATAAAACTTTATAGAAGCACTCTGATATTAACTAAGAAATACATAAATAAATAATATTCACTCTCATAATGAATAAAAAGACAGACAAGCTAGAAATCCAAAATCATGTGTGATCTTGACCCCAAAATCAAAGCTGTTTATTTGCTTCCAAGTTGCAGAAAATACACAGGGCAGTAGAACAAATGAATTGCAAAATGAACATATAATCAGCAAAATCCAGACAGGGAAATTTTGCTATTTAAATGGCTTGTGTTTTTCAACTTGATAAATTGTAAGAAAAAGAAAAAAATAAGAGTTTGCACCTGTATATTAAGAGGCTTGAGAGACTAACTACGTTTTAAGAAAATGACTGATAGTAAATGATAGTGTCTGAGGACACATATTTAGATAATAAATAAAAATATATAAGGAAACGATTGCATAAATGACAAGATAGTGTTTAATATTTCAGGGTTTGATTGAGATCTGGAAAATGGAAGGACTTTAAATGAAGGATCTAAAATTTTATAGATTCTACGAGTTTGACTATTCAAGTTATCTCATATAAGTAGAATTTTGAAGTATGTCTTTATGCTGTCACATTGCAGAATTTTCTTCTTTTTAAAGCTTCAATAGATTTCCATTATATGTGTATATCACATTTTCATTGATACTGGTTTATAATGAAAAGCATAATGTTTAAATTAATTATCACAATTCTATAGAATATAAAGCTTAACATTTGAATTATACATCATTATAGGTAGTTACCTTCTATGTATTAATTGTCCATGAAAATAACTTTAAAAGTTAAATATCATATTTTAAATTTGAACAATTGACAATGCATAAATGTGCTATTATAAACTCGTAAGTATGACCACATATTCTAGCATTCCACTCCTGTTCTTTAATTTTGCTCTTTTCCCCTTCGCAGTTCACACAGAGACAATCAGATTAAATCTAATGATCATAGAACTGAAAATAAAGAGTTGCTTTTTTAATGAATTCTATCTTTGTCATAATTCCATCATGTTTATAAGACTTTTTTTATGACTTTTGTCTCAGCATTTTTATTTTCCCATTTTCCAGTAATTAATATAACATAGAAAAGATTCAATAAATATCCAATTAATGACACAAATCACACTACTATATAAAGATGATGACCCTGCAACAATCAAAATTTCAGCTCTCTGACAGCATGACCAAGTATAAAAGTCCAAATTTGCATAAAAACACAGTTTGAGAGTGACCATATATAATATACAAATATATAACATGTAAATATATTGACTGTAAAAATTCAAACATGTTCAAAGGCAAGATTTAGAAAAAAAAAATTCTATTCCAAGTGCAATATCCTATTAATTTTAAGAATAAAGCAGGAAATTCAAATATTTCTTTGAACACTACCATTCTTTCATTTTATATCTGTATTATTTAACTGTATTTGAAGAGAAAAATCAAATCCATCCATCCTTTCTATCTTATTTTACCTTTTCTAATATCCTCAATCTCAGTAAATGACATTATCATTCTTTTGCTTGCTCTGGCCAAAAACTTTGAAATTATTCTTAATTCTTCACTTTTTTCTTACACCCTTACATCCAATACAACAGTTAACTTTGTTTTACATTCAAAAGTATAACCAGAATCTGGCCACATTTCAATATTTCCTGACCTTCCTTCTCCCAACAACTGTTTTCTTTTGCATTCATTGTGTCTATTGACCACTCAAATGTCCCCCTGCCTGTGTTCTTGTTTCTATGAATCAGAAGCCGAATGTTAACACAGCAGCTAGATTGATCCTTCTAAAATGTAAATCATATCCTGTCACTTCTTTGCGTCAAACTTTCCAATGGATTTCTACTTCATTCAGAGTAAAATTCAAATGATTTACAATGGCCCTCAGTGCTGTAAACAGCCCTCTGTCCAATATGTCTCTGACCTGATATCTCACCGGCTCCCTAGCAGACTGCTTTAGCAGCACAGTACTCTCTGTTCACCCTTGGACATGCCACCTAAGCTCCCACATGTGGACTTACTGTTTATTAAGCCTGGAACCATGTTTCCTGAGGTACATGAATGCCTTGCTTTCTCCCTGTTTTCAGGTCTTTATTAAACTATCTACTTTTGAATGATGCCTTCCAAAACCAGCCTATTTGAAATGGCACCACCACCTCATCTTTCTTGGCACTTTTTTCACACATAGCATTGCCACCGGCTGATGTCATTATTTTACTTATTTATTTGAATTAGGTCTATTGCTACAAGGACCTACGATCTATAAAGAGCAGGTATTTTTCTATTTTGTTCACTATTGTAGTAGCCCAACACCTAGATTGTGTCTGTGACATGCTATATTCTCTATAAATATTAATGGAATGAATCAAGAACTGTACATTTATCATGATAACTCATTCATTTGGCAATTGTTTATTGAGTGATGACAGTCGGGCCCTTCTAACACTGAGGTCACTTGGTCCAAACTCCCCTTTCTCTCACCCACACTCTTGCAGATCCCTGCATCCCAGAAAAATACTTCCTACATACCTAGTGATGCTGGATCACCTATGGTCAAGGAAAGTCAGCAAACATCTCTCTTTTCCAGTGAGCTGCAAGTAGACCTTATCCCTGGATGTCTTAAAATAAATTCCTTGGCCTATGATGTAGGGGTGCCACATCAGCTAACTGAAACTTAAATAACTTTTCTGTCAGTCAGTCCCCATACACCAAGCCACCTCTGGGCTCTCTACTTATTTCTTTGTTCCTTTTCGCCGCAGTCATGGTTGACTGCGTGGCCAGTCAGGCATTTGCCATTTTTCTCTTCCTTGGTGTTTATCCTAAAAGAGCTTCCTGCCTTCCACATCATTTTGCAGTTCTCCGAAAATAGGACTGTCCACTTCATGAAGTGTTAGATAAAGCTTTCTTGTATCACCTACATTTTCTTCTTTTATTTTTAACAGTTTTTTTTTTTTTTTTTATCCTCCGAGGACATTTTTCCATTTTTTGTTCAGATAGAGCGGGAGGGAGAGAGAGGGAGAGAGAGAGAGAGAAAAACATCGATGTGAAAGGGACACATCGAGTGGCTGCCACCCACACGACCAACCAGGGCCGGGGACAAACTGCAACCGAGGTACGTGCCCTTAGCCGGAACCGAACCCGGGTCTCTCTGTACCGCAGGCCAACACTCCAACCGCTGAGCCAAACCCGCCAGGGCTATTTTTAACAGTTTTTGTGACGAGAAGTGGGATCCGGGGCTGACTACTAGTAGTCTAAACGAAGAGATGACAGAGGCAAGGCTCCTGCCGAAGTGTAAGGTCACTCTTCTCTGACCCTTACCGAGGGCCATGGGAAAGGCCTCTCTATTGGAGCTCTACTCCCTTTCATGCAGCTCTTCCATCCAAACAAACTTCATTAAAAAAAAAAATACATATCTTGTTCTCAGAAAGGTTCTGAGGCCCCAGAATAGGTCAAGGTTTATTAAAATTTTCAGAAAGATTCTGCGTCCAGAAAAAGTTTCAGGGTTTGTTACAGCATCAAAAATATGAATAAGCCTGGCCAGTGTGGCTCAGTGGATGGGTGCTGAC
Organism: Molossus molossus; assembly: GCF_014108415.1. Taxonomy (NCBI): domain Eukaryota; kingdom Metazoa; phylum Chordata; class Mammalia; order Chiroptera; family Molossidae; genus Molossus; species Molossus molossus. The sequence continues at coordinate 59,372,827 of NW_023425345.1, read as the reverse complement.
CAGCGCACCAAGAGGTTGTTGGTTCGATTCCTAGTCAGGGCACATGCTCAGGTTGTGGGCCCAATCCCCAGTGGGGGGCATGCAGGCAGCGGCCAATAAATATTCTCTCTCACTGATGTTTCTATATCTCCCTCCTCCCTTCCTCTCTCTCTAAAATCAAGAAAGAAAAAGAAAAATTAAAAAATAATATGAAATAATATAAATTATTATATATGTAAAATATGTGTACATTGAAAATAACCAAACACTGATGAGAAAAACTAAGAATAAATGTTAATTATCAGTTGAAGAAATATTCTTCTATTCCTGGTTTGAAAGTTTTTATTAGGAATGTATGTTAGATATTGGTTTTCTGTTTATTAAGATGATTATAATTTTTTTCATTTTTAGTTTGTTAATATAGTGAATTATGTCAATTAACTTTTGTTTTTTTTGTTTTTTTTTTTATGAATTTTTATTTATTTTTTTGTTACAGATATTTTACCTTTTTACCCCATTGGCACCCCCCACCCCACCCCCCCTCCACCCTGTCCCCGGCTTAGTTGTCCATGTCCATTGGTCATGCACACATGCATATAAGTTCTGTGGTTTATCTCTCCCCCGCCCCCCATCCCCTCTTCTGAGGGATGTCAGTCTGTGCCCTCTTTCCATGTGTCTGGGTCTACTGTATTCCTCAGACTGTTATGTTCATTATATTCCGTATATAAGTGAGATCATGTGGTATTTGTCTTTTTCTGCTTGGCTTCTTTCACTTAGGATAATACTTTCCAGGTCCCTCCATGTCGTCTCAAAGGATAAGAGATCTTTCTTTCTTACCGCTGCATAGTACTCCATTGTGTATATGTACCACAGCTTTTTGATCCATTCGTCTACTGGTGGACACTTGGGCTGTTTCCAGATCTTAGCTATTGTAAATAGTGCTGCTATGAACATGGGGGTACATATATTCTTCCTGATTGGTGTTTCAGGCTTCTTAGGGTATATTCCCAGCAGTGGGATCACTGGGTCAAATGGAAGTTCAATTTTTAATTTTTTGAGGTAGCACCATATTGTTTTCCATAGCAGATGCACCAGTCTGCATTCCCACCAGCAGTGTATTAGAGTCCCCTTTTCTCCACACCCTCGCCAACACTTGTTGTTTGATGATTTGTTGATGGCGGCCATTCTGACAGGTGTGAGATGATACCTCATTGTTGTTTTAATTTGCATTTCTCTGATGATTAGTGATGTTGAGCATTTCTTCATATGTCTCTTGGCCATTTGTATGTCCTGTTTGGAGAGGTGTCTATTCAGCTCCTCTGCCCATTTTTTAATTGGGTTCTTCCTTTTGTGGAGTTGTATGAGCACTCTATATATATTGGAAATTAACCCCTTATCTGATACATCATTGGCAATGATGTTCTCCCTTACAGTGGGTTGCCTTTCCATTTTGATGATTGTTTCTTTTGCTGTGCAGAAGCTTTTGAGTTTGACGTAGTCCCATGTGTTCATTTTCTCCTTTATTTCTGTTGCCTTAGGTGATGTATCAGTGAAAATTCTGCTCCGTATGATGTCAGAAATTTTGTTGCCTACATTTTCTTCTAGAATTTTTATGGATTCATGGGTCACATTTAAGTCTTTTATCCATTTTGAGTTTATTTTTGTGTATGGTGTCAGTTGATGGTCTAGTTTCATTTTTTTGCATGTAGCTGTCCAGTTTTCCCAACACCATTTATTAAAGAGGCTGTCTTTACTCCACTGTATGCTCTTGCCACCTTTGTCAAATATTAATTGAGCGTATTGCCTTGGGTTCATTTCTGGGTTTTCAGTTCTGTTCCACTGATCTATATGCCTGTTCTTGTGCCAGTACCAGGCTGTTTTGGTTACAGTCGCTTTGTAGTACAACCTGATATCTGGTATTGTGATCCCACCTACTTTGTTCTTCTTTTTCAAGATTGCTGTGGCTATTCGGGGTCTTTTTTGGTTCCATATGAACTTTTGAAGTATTTGTTCTAGTTCTATGAAATATGTCGTTGGTATTTTGATGGGGATTGCATTGAATCTATAGATTGCTTTGGGTAGTATGGACATTTTAATGATGTTAATTCTTCCAATCCATGAACAGGGTATGTACTTCCACTTTTTTATATCTTCCTCTATTTCTTTTTTCAATGACCTGTAGTTTTCTGCAAATAGGTCCTTTACTTCTTTGGTTAAGTTTATTCCTAGGTATCGTAATTTTTTTGGCGCGATGGTAAATGGGATTGTTTTTTCAGTTTCTCTTTCTGTGAGTTCATCATTGATGTACAAGAATGCCGTCGATTTCTTGACGTTAATTTTGTATCCTGCTACTTTGCCAAATTCATTTATTAAGTCTAATAGATTTTTGATGGAGTCTTTAGGGTTTTCTATGTACAATATCATGTCATCTGCAAATAATGACAGTTTCACTTCCTCCTTTCCAATTTGGATCCCTTTTATTTTTTCTTCATGTCTGATTGCTGTGGCTAAGACTTCCAGTACAATGTTAAATAAGAGTGGCGAAAGTGGACATCCCTGTCTTGTTCCTGTTCTTAATGGAAATGTTTTTAGTTTCTGTCCATTGAGTATGATGTTGGCTGTAGGTCTTTCATATATGGCCTTTATTATGTCGAGATATGATCCCTCTATTCCTACATTGCTGAGCGTTTTTATCAGAAATGGATGCTGGATTTTGTCAAATGCTTTTTCAGCATCTATTGATATGATCATGTGGTTTTTATTCTTCATTTTGTTGATGTGGTGTATCACGTTTATTGATTTGCGAATATTGTATCAGCCTTGCATCCCTGGGATGAATCCCACTTGGTCATGGTGAATAATTTTTTTGATGTATTTCTGGATCCGATTAGCTAATATTTTGTTCAGGATTTTGGCGTCTATGTTCATCAGGGATATTGGCCTGTAGTTTTCTTTCTTCGTAGTGTCTTTTTCTGGTTTTGGAATTAGAATTATGCTGGCCTCATAGAATGTGGTTGGAAGTCTTCCTTCTTCTTGAATTTTTTGAAATAGTTTGAGGAGAATGGGTGTTAGTTCTTTTTTGAATGTTCGGTAAAACTCCCCCGTGAAACCATCTGGGCCTGGGCTTTTGTTTGCCGGGAGAGTCTTGATTACCTCTTCAATTTCCTTAGTTGTTATTGGTCTGTTCAAGTTTTCTATCTCTTCCCAGTTCAGTTTTGGGAGACTGTGTGTTTCTAGAAATTTGTCCATTTCGCTTAGATTGTCGAATTTCTTGCCATATAGTTGTTCATAGTAGTTGTTAACGATCTTTTGTATTTCCGTGGTGTTGGTTGTTACTTCTCCTCTTTTTTTCTGATTTTGTGTATTTGGGTTCTCTCTCTTTGTTTCTTGGTGAGTCTAGCTAAGGGTCCATCAATCTTGTTTATCTTTTCAAAAAACCAGCCCTTTGTTTCATTGATCCTTTGAATTGTTTTTTTGGTCTCTATGTCATTTATTTCTGCTCTGATCTTTACTATTTCCTTCCTTCTACTTGCTCTGGGGCTTTCTTTTTGTCTGCTTTCTAATTCTTTAAGTTGTGAGGTTAGACAGTCAATTAGAAATTTTTCTTGTTTTTTGAGGTAGGCCTGTAGTGCTATGAACTTCCCTCTCAGAACTGCTTTCGCTGCATCCCATAGATTTTGTGTTGTTGTGTGTTCATTTTCATTGGTATTCAGGAAATTTTTAATTTCTTCCTTGATCTCCTCGGTGACCCATTCATTGTTTAATAACATGCTATTTAGCCTCCATGTGTTGAAATGTCTTTGCATGTTCTTGTTGCAATTGATTTCTAGTTTCATGCCATTGTGATCTGAGAAGATGCTTGATATGATTTCAAACTTCTTGAACTTGTAGAGATTTAGTTTGTGTCCTATCATGTGGTCTATCTTTGAGAATGTCCCATGTGCACTTGAGAAGAATGTGTATTCTGTAGTTTTGGGGTGTAATTCTCTGTAGATATCTATTAAATCAATTTGGTCTAGTGCTTCATTTAGAGTCTCTGTTTCCTTGCTAATTTTTTGCCTAGAGGATCTATCCAGTGCTGTCAACGGGGTGTTGAAGTCCCCTGCTATGATTGTATTGTTGTTGATTTCTCCTTGGAAGTCCTGCAGAAGATTTTTAATATATTTTGGTGCTCCTATATTGGGTGCATATATGTTTATCAAGGTTATATCTTCCTTTTGGATAGATCCTTTCAATATTATGTAGTGGCCGTCTTTGTCTCTAGTTATGGTCTTCATTTTGAAATCTATTTTATCAGATATGAGAATTGCTACCCCAGCCTTTTTTTGCTTTCCATTTGCTTGGAAAATTTTTTTCCATCCCTTCACTTTCAACCTATGTGAGTCTTTTGTTGAGAGGTGGGTCTCTTGTAAACAACATATAGATGAGTCATGCTTTCTTATCCAATCAGCTACTCTGTGTCTCTTTATGGGAGCATTCAATCCATTTACGTTTAAGGTGATTATTGATATGTACTTATTTATTGCCATTTTTGTTTAGTGTGGTTCTATTTTTCTTCCCATTTCTACTGCTAATTACAGCAGTCCTTTTAACATTTCTTGCAGTGCTGGTTTGGTGCTAATGTATTCCCTTAGCCTTTTTTTGTCTGGGAAGCTCTTTATTTGATCTTCTATTTTGAATGATAGCCTTGCTGGGTAGAGTAGTCTTGGATTCAGATTCTTGTTTTTCATGACTTTGATTACTTCATGCCATTCTCTTCTGGCCTGTAGTGTTTCTTGTGAGAAGTCAGCTGAGAGCCTTATGGGGTTCCCTTTGTAGGTAACCTGTTGCTTATCTCTTGCTGCTTTTAGGATTCTCTCTTTGTCTTTAATTTGTGGCATTTTAATTACTATGTGTCTTGGTGTGGGCCTGTTTGGGTTCTTCTTACTTGGGACCCTCTGTGCTTCTTGAACTTGAATGCCTTCTTCCTTCACCAAATTAGGGAAGTTTTCTCTCACTATTTTTTTGAATATATTCTCTATCCCTTGCTCCTTTTCTTCTTCTTCGGGGACTCCTATGATGCGAATATTATTACTTTTCCAGTTGTCCCATAGTTCTCTTAAGCTGTCTTCCTGTTTTTTAATCGTTTTTTCCTTTTGTTTTTCTGATTGGTTGATTTTTTCTACCCTGTCTTCTAATTCAGTGATCCGGTCCTCAGCTTCCCCTACTCTGCTTTTTAAACCTTCCAATGTGTTTTTCATTTCGGATATGTCATTTTTTATCTCTTCTTGTTGGTTTTTAATTTCCAATTGGCTTATTTTCAGTGTCTCTATGTCCTTACTCATGCTGTTCAGCTTCCTCAAGATCATGGCTCTGAATTCTAGCTCTGTTAACATGCCTAATTGCTCCACATTGATCTCATCTTCGGTGGAGGTCTCTTGCTCTTTCATTTGGCTTCTGTTTCTGTGTTTCACCATTTTGGCTATCACTGTGGGCTTTGGAGCCTGTCAAGTTCTCCCTGTGGGTGTTGGTGTTCTGCTGTTTGTGGCTCTCTCTCCTGTGTTTAGATGAGTGAGGGAGGACCCACGTTGAACACCACTGTCAAGTCTTACTTTCCTGGTTAAAGTTGCCAGCCCAGGAAAGGTACTGTTATCCTCTAGCTTTTTGCCTGGAGGCTAGCAGTCTAGGTTAATTGATGAGTTTTGGGTTGTCAGTTGATTGAAAAACTCCCTCTGGTGCTCAGCCAAGGGGCTTTCAGGAGGGTGGGGCAGATGCTGGTTGTTAGTGAGCCTCAATTAGCACTTCAATGGCCCACAGGGTGGGGTTGGATCTCTGAGGGAGGGGCTGCTGCCTCTCTCAGAGCCCTGGGAAGGAGCAATGTGGCCGCTTTCCTGAGTGGCTGCACTCAGCCAAAGCTCTGAGCGCCCTCCAGATCCCGAGTGTCCCCACACAGTTCCAGTCCAGTCCGCCCTCCCTCCGCCGGAGCCCAAGGTGAGTGGCTGTGGCTGTTTTAGCCTCTGTCCCGGCTGCGCTGTGGAGCCGCCTGGGAGTGTGACCCGAGGGCGCTGCTTACAGCTAAGGCCGCTGCCGAGCTGCCGAGCTGCCGACCGTGGGCTCCCAGCCCAGTCTCGAGCCTTCGCAAGCCTACCGGGATGGAGTCAGTGTCCCTCGTTGTATGGTCCTCGCAAGCTGCTTTTCTGTTGGTTTTTCCCGTCGATTTGTCTGTGTTATAGTTGTAATTCCAGTTTGGTTCTGGGAGACGGTCTGTGTAGCTCCCTTCACTCCGCCGCCATTTTTCGGTCTCAATTAACTTTTGAATAGTAAAGCAACTTTATAGTTCTGGGATAAAACCTATTTGAGAGTAAATTATCTTTTCTTATTGTTGGAATCTATTTGCTAAAATTTTGTATGTAATTTTTGTATCTATGTTTATGATAGATATTTGTCTATAGTTTAATTGTAATATATTTTACTGGTTTTGGTGTCAGGATAATTCTGGCCTCATAATATAAATTGAGATGTATTCCTGCCTTCAAAATTGTCTGTAAAAATTTTGTCAAATTGCTCTTAATTCATCTATAAATAGAAATTAGTAGTTAAGCAAACTGAGCTGAGAGTGTTCTTTGAGAATTAATATTTTAACTACAAATTCAATTTCTTAAAGACATAGAGTTAGTTAGATTTTCTATAAATTATCTGGTAAGGTGTGGTAGTTGTGTCTTTAAAGAAATATTTTTTCATTTTGTCTAAGTTGTCAAATTTATTGACTAAAATTATGAATAATATCCCCCTTAAAAGCCTTTTAATGTTTGTAAACTCTAAAGTGATGTAACCCCTCTCATTTCAGATGTCAATTTGTGTTCTTTTCCTCCTCATCATCTTGGCTAGAATTTTATTAATTTTATTAATCTTTTCAAAGAGCCTCATTTGGATTTCACTGATTATTTCTATTGTTTTCATTTTATATTTCATTGATTTTCATTTTGGTCTTTATTATTTAATTTATTCTAATTACTATAAGCTTAAATTGACCTGATCCTTGTTTCTTAAGGTGAAAGCTAATGTCATTTGTGTTGAGAGCTTTCTTTTTTTCTTCTATAAAGTACTGCTTTAGCCATGGCCGGTTCGGCTCAGCAGTAGAGCTTTGGCCCACAGACCAATGAGTCCCGGGTTTGATTCCAGCCCAGGGCACATACCTAGGTTGTGGTTCATTCCCAGCCCTGGTCGGGGTCGTGCAGGAGGCAACCAGTAGATGTGCTCCTCTCACATCCATGTTTCTCTCTCTCTCCCTTTCTCTCCCCCTCTCTCTGCCTGAAGATAAATAGGGGTGGGGTTCTGCTTTAGCTATATTAAAAGATAAACTGGCCCTGGCCAGTTTGCTAAGTGGTTAGAGCGTCGGCCTGCGGTCCAGAGAGACCCGGGTTCGGTTCCCTCTAAGAGCATGTACCTCGATTGCAGTTTGTCCCTGGCTCTGGTTGGGTCATGCGGGAGGCAGCCACATGACGTGTCCCTTTCACATCGATGTTTCTCTCTCTCTCTCTCTGTCTTCCTCTCTCTCCTTCCCACTCTATCTGAACAAAAAATGAAGAAAAAAAAAAAAAGATAATCTGAAGCATTAAAATTTTAAATAGTTTGCCCTGGCCATTTTGGCCTAGTGGTGAGAGTGTCAGACCTTGAACCAAAGGGTCACAGGTTTGATTCCCAGTCAAGGATATGCACCTGGGTTGTGGGTTTGATCCTAGGCCTGGTGGGGAATGCTTCTCTCTATATATCTTCCTTTCTCCCTTCCACTCTATCTAAATATACACACACACACACACACACACACACACACACACACACACATCTTTAGGTGAGAATTAACAAAAACAAACAAGAGTTTATGACCCAAACACTGATTGTATTGGGGAGCACCCCAACTGAAAGTGGTTAGGAGCGCCCCTCCAACAGGAGTGAGAGAAAGACTTTTACAGAGCAGATGTAGAAGTAGAGCAAGGACATTATTTGACTGGACATAACCTAAGTGGTTAACTTATTTGGGAAAGTCTAGTTGGCTGTTTGTGATTGGTTGTTCTTAAATTTTGGGGTTTTTTTTGGAATACAAGTGCATTTATTTATAGGACTTTGGCTTAGGTTTTGGTTTGCTTACTTAGGCTACCAAGGCAATAAAGTCACCTCAGTTTAATTACTTTGACGCCTCCTTGTTAATTACTGTAACAATTACAGCCAGTATTTGATAGGTTTGTTTCCATTTTCCTTCAGTTCAAAATATTTTCTAGGTTCACTTTTGATTTCTTCTATTGACCTGTGGATTGTTTAGAACTGATTTATTTAAGCTCTAAATGTTTGGAGAATTTCCAGACATTCATATATTTGGATATGTTGTTTTTATTTTTATGATGTTTGAAATAACTTTTATGGTCCCTTGGGAGTGTTTTTCATTTTCATTTATATATTTTTTAGAAGTTACATGAAACCTTTCAAATGTATAGAGTTTCATTTTATGGATTAGCATATAGTCTATTTTGGTTAATGTACTATGTGGATTTGAAAATGTTCATGCTGCTATTGTAGTACTTGGTGTTCCATAAATATCAATTGGGTCCATATCCTGATAATGGTTTTCAGATAATTTATGCTGTGACCAATTTTTAAAATATATTTTCTCTATTAAATCCTGAAAGATAGTTTGAATGTCTATAACTATGATTGTAAAAATGTTTATTTTTCCTCTAATTCTCTCAAATTCTGCTTCATGTATATATTTATATATGCATTGACAATTTTTATGTCTTCTTGATTAATATACTTTATGTTATTTTTTTCTTTTCTGGTGGTCCAGGTCACTTCTGTTATCATTCCCCTTCGGCCTTGAGCACCTCCCTTAATGTCTCTTATAGTGTTGTTTGGCTGATCATCAACTGTTATCTTTATTTTGTCTGAAAAGGTCATTATTCTTGAAAAGTGTTTTCTTGGGACATAGAATAATTATTTGATTATTTTTCCCAGTAATTTAAAATGTATCAGAATCCACATTTTCCTTTTTTTAATTGTATCAATGATTTAATAAATAATCCACTGATAACTTGAAATTGTTCACTATATCTTCCAAATTTTCCAATTAAGATTCAGGCTACATCAGAATTTTCTGAAAATGCATGCTGGTTGATGTATAGTTATTTATATATTTTTTCTAAATTTTTTTTCATAAAACCATATTGACAATATCCAGATGGTGTATTATAGAGTTGTGCACCTGAAACCTATATTATTGTATTAACCAATGTCACCCCAATATATTCAATAAAAAATATATATATACTAGGGAACTAAGGAGGGAGAACATTTACTTGAGGAAGTGGTGTAATCAAATTCCAGATGTCAGCAAAGCATTCAGCAATAAAAGCATTTCATATGGTTTCACTTTAAAAAATTCAAGATAGATAATTATCAATGTGTTATCTAAATATTACACAACAAAGTGCTGAGAAACAACTTGAACTTACAGCAGAGTTAGCTAGAGGTGCATTTATTATGTTATTTTGGAGAATATAACTTACATACAATAAAATTTACCCTTTAAAGGATTATTTCAGTGGTTTTTAGTATATTCATAGAGTTGTAAAACCATCACCACTATCTAATTTTAGAACATTTCATCACCCCCAAAAACAAATCATGTTCTACTAGCAGTCACTTCATAGTCTCACCTTCCTTTCAGCCTCTTACAACCACTAACATGCCTTCTGTCTTCAAGAATTTGCCTATTCTGGACATTTCATGTAAATGTCATACACTATGTGGTCGTTTGTGAGTGGCTTCTTTCATTTAGCATATTTTCACAGTCAATCCATGTTATAGCATGTATTAGTAATTCATTCCTTTTTCTTGGCCAAATAATATTCTGTTGTATGGTTATATATTCATCAGTAGTTGATGAACAGGTTGATGATGGGTTGTTTTCACCAATGGCTATCATGAATAATGTCACCATGAGTATTTGTGAACAAGATTTTAAGTGGATGTGTCCAACAATTCAACTCCTATGAGAACTGAAACACATCCAGCCTCCTCATTTTCTGATGAGAAGTCAGCAGTCAGTCAAGTGACTGTACCTCTGTATGTAAACTGTCATTTTTGTCTGGCTGTTTTTAAGTTATTTATTTTATGTTTGGAGAAAGAATACTAAGCATGGATGCCAGAGAATAAGATCTCTGCCTCTTCCTGGTTATAAAATGACTTTGGATAAGTAACCCGGAGACTATGAATCTTAGTTTAATCATCTGTGAAAGAAAAAAAAGAGAGAAAGAAAGAAAGAAAGAAAGAAAGAAAGAAAGAAAGAGAGAGAGAGAGAGAGAGAGAGAGAGAGAAGGGAGGGAGGGAGGGAGGGAGGGAGGGAGGAAGGAAGGAAGGAAGGAAGGAAGGAAGGAAGGAAGGAAGGAAGGAAGGGAGCCTATTTGGGGCTTCAATTAGGAAAGTGATTAAAGTATTACAAACATTAGTTGTGAAGTTTTTAATTTTGCAGTTAAGTTCAAGTTAGACATATTTTATACACACATACATATAAAGGTATATATAACACAAGTATAGATCATTTATATTTAATTTTGATTTACACTTTATATTTTAAAATATGAAATGATTGCTCTTGCTTTTGACCTTTTATATAACTAATTTCATGGAATTCTTATTTCACTAAACAGCTAGTTGCATGTTAAGCATTCTGGTGATTATTTTCTCTTGAGGAGTAGATTATAAATTATGAAGGGAAAAAATAAATCTCCTAGCACCCTTCAACAAATATTCAAACAGGTTCTTAAAAAGGTAATCCATACTCTTTATGTTATCCTCATTGTTACAGATATACCCACTGCATAAATTCCCTCATGTTTTATAAAAATGGCATTAATATAGAGCTTTGAATAACAGGTTGCTGGTTAATTATTTTCTTTCAAACATAACAGATGCATTCCCTATATATTTAAAAAAATTTTTTTTGTTACTTTATTGATTTTACAGAGAGAGGAAGTGAGAGGGAGAGAGAGAGAAACATCGAGGAGAGAGAACATCAGTTGGCCACCTCCTGCATGCCCCCCACTGGGGATCAGGCCCACAACCTGGGCTGTGCCCTGACCAGGAATTGAACCAGTGATCACTTGGTGCATGGGTCAATGCTCAAGCACTGAGCCAACCAGCCGGACCCTATATATTTTTATGACATATCCTTTAGCTTTCTATCCTCAAGTCACTGGCAAATAAAGATTGTCAAAACAAACAGCTGTTGTTGTGTTGTGTTTTGTTTTGCTTTTCATTTCTGTTATTTTAATTTTAGGTGGAATTTTGTGAGCTCATCTCATTTTTTGTGGGTTATTTTTCTATTCTAAAGTCAACAAAGCAGAGATGGAATAGAAGTCACCAAACTACTTCAAAGTCACTGTTGTCATTCAAGAAAAGTATGAGAAGCTAAGCTATGTGGTGTTTTGGAAAGCAGCAGTTAACAGAGCTTGAAAATTAATATTTCAAAATTTCCATTCAAAGTCTAAGTGAATATTTTATGTCATATCAGTCAGCATTATTGAAAGTACTTTAAAATATATAGGGCCATAAAAGATGTCAAATGAGATGCAGGAGGAAACCATATAGTATGAAAAAGAAAAAAACGAGTCTTAAAAGATACAGACCTTGGGGGGAAAAGGAGAAACATCTGTAACAAAAATGAATTAATAAAAAAAATTAAAAAAGGAAAAAGATACAGAGCCAACACACATCCTCACATTACTATACAGGCTAGGGCAAAAGTAGTTTACAGTTGTTCACATGGAGAATAATACATAATTAATACATATATTACTCAAATAAACCCTGTGGTTTGTGTACTCACAACTGTAAACCCACTCTTGCCCTACTCTGTATATCCTACTTTCCCTCTATTTCTAGGACCTTTTTTTCTCCTTCCTTCCTTCCTTCCTTCCTTCCTTCCTTCCTTCCTTCCTTCCTTCCTTCCTCCCTTCCTCCCTCCCTCCCTTCCTTCCTTCCTTCCTTCCTTCCTTCCTTCCTTCCTTTCTTTGTCATTACCTAGTAATAGTTCATGTAGTCACTGTTGTAAATGAAAAATCACCTCTCTCAGCATTGATGTGTGTGATATGAGTGACTCATAGTAAAGAGGTATTAATACACCATGTTTCCCACATGATTATATTGTTGAGTTCTTGCAAACTGCTGATAGGAATGATCAGTTTACATATGAATCTTTATTTGAAATTTTTATGTTATGCAAATATCATCTAGGAGACATTTGAGGGACTTCAAAAGCAAAAGAAATTCTGCAATAATATTGGCCAGTGATTTTATGTAGAGTGTTACTTTGTGTATTACAGGCATTTAATTATGAATTGAATCTTAACATCAAACCTCTTGAGTTTAAATTCCAACTCTACACCTTGACCTTATGCAAGATACATAACCACTGTAAGCCTCAGTTTTCTTATGTGTAGAATAATATAATATTAAGATATATTTCATATGTTTGCTGCAAGTAAATAACACCTACAGCAACTTATTATAATACCTGGAATAAGTTAAGAATTAAATACATTAACTTGTCTTAAGACTATACAAGCTGCTATAACACACTAACTTATGGAATGAGAAAAGATAAAGAAGTAAATGGTATACATCTGGAAAAGAGGAGGCAAACTACATTTTTCTTCTATGAAATATGATTATATACTTAGAAAATAAAGGGTGGAAAGTAGTTGTGAAAAAATTATCAGGTGATAAGTAAAGTCAGTAATATCCTTGATAATAAACCATATAGTTATTTAACATTATATATCTTACAAAGTGATTACTATTGTCTAGTAACCATATTTATTACATTATTGACTATATTCCCTATGCTATACATTACATTCCCATGACTTACTTATTTTAACTGGAAGTTTTTATTTCTTAACTTCCTTTCCCTTTTCTACCCATCCCCACTCCCTTCTCCAGCAACCATAAGTTTATTCTTTGTATATTTGAGCTTGTTTCTGTTTAAATAGCCACTTTAAATCAATAGACAATAGGAATAATACCTTAATGAAAAAAATAGACAAATATATAAGTTGACTACTTTGGGAAAAAAAGTTAAAATAGCCATTCATATATGTAAACATGCTTACTATTGCTTCATTTAAAATGTGAATTAAAACACATATGAGAAAACACTTTTGTAATGTAACAAAACTCTGGGTTGGTAAGAATTAGGGAAAATGTGTATCCTTATATAATAGGAGCTTTTGAGAAGCTAAATTATTACATAAATAAACTATTTTAGAATTTTGATAAGACATAACTTTTGCATATTTTGAAGGCTTTGGAATATAAATACAAAGATCAGGTAGAGGAGGGTTGAAAATGGTAAAAACAATAATTAAAACAAATAAACATGTATTTTAATAAAAAATAAAATAATAGCCAAGAGAAATTTCACAGAGAATGAGAAAATAAGCCTGGTCCTGAAAGATAGGATAATTTTTTCAGGTTGATAGACAATAAAAACATGGAAGACAGAGTAAGCAAGCTGAAGCTGAAGCGAGGAGACAGTAATTTCTACAAGTTAAGAGAACTCCTTTGTTGAGATCCTAGGCCTTGGCAAATAATTGAAATACAGAACAGGAAAGCAACTTCTTAAGAACTCAATGATCTCATGATGGGGACTTTCTAAGGATCTCATGACCTTTGAAGCAATCAGAAAGATAGAAATTTCAAGATAAATACCAGTTTATCAGAGTAAGAGTAGAGCAGGGGAATCATGTCATCAGCTATGGGCATAAGGGCCCCAAGGTCTTATGGAACAACCTGGTGCCAGTGTCCCCTTTGGAAGCAGATTGTAGACCTGTGAAGAGTATGGATGCCTCCAACCTACAATAGAATCTGAAATCATGAGAAATATATCACTGAAGGAAAGTGTGCAGTGAGAAAAGTGGATGACGGAGATCAGAGACTTAGGAAACAGAAACTTATTGCCCCTCAAGGAATTATGTGGATGAGAAGGAACTGGTGATGGTGATGAGAGTGAGGGGGCAGAGGCCATAATGGTTAAATGCTGGAGTCAAGTCAGTCACACCTTCTGGGTTTAAGTTGCACTATTGATTCTAACTAATATTATTATTTTGTGGCAAGTCAGTTTCCTCTCTGTAATAAAATACCCAACAGTGTTATTAAGGAAATAATAGGAAAAAGTGCATTTGGATTACTCGCTAGAGCATCCTAAAATTAGAAGTAACTTATTGTAGTAACTTTGATGATATCAGGAGAAAAAGAAAAAAAAAATTAGAGAGGTATAAGGACAGTGTAGTGTCAGGGAAACCATAAGCACATACTCTATTTAAAAATATATATTTTCCCGATTTCTTGTGGATGTGACAGCCGATTGATGGCGGAAAGAAAAAATGGGATGCATTTTATTTAGCTTCTGTCCTTCAATAAGAGGCAATCTTTCCACTCCAAAGACAAATGATTGCAAAGCAAATGAGACAGCTTCTAATCACAATGATTATAGCATTATTAGTGAGCATTTTTACATAGGATAAAATTCTTTCTTCCCTTGTGCAGGCATATACTCATCTATTTAATTCACAATGTCATGTTTTCAGCAAACAAATGAACTTTAGTGAATTGTGGGCATTCATCCAGAAAATCTTGAAGGCCACTTTTCATAACTGTACATTATAGAATCATGATTAACATTTAAAATACAGACATAGTTATGGTCATCAACAAACATATTATCTGTAGATAAACCACATTGGAGGAGATAAACTTTAGTCACATTAGTAATACAAACAAGATACTTACATTTCTGGAGACAGGTGGAAATATTATGTTGGCACGTTTGCCACTACTTATTATGATAGCAAATGCAATCGCAGTTCAAAGAAATTATCCATATGTTTTCATTGTGGAATGTAACAAGTAACACATTCCAGATGGTAATTGACAATCGGTGAAGTGGAGAAGCTGTGTGTATTATCTCACTTTAGTGTGTTTGTAAGTTTCACGATAAAAATCTATAATTGTAAACCTCAGGTGTAGAAGAAGAGTAAATGGTAAGAGAAGCTAAAAAACTGTTGTTAATTACTATAATTTAAATGTCTACGGAAAGCATTTTTCTATGAAAGCTCAATGTTCATTTTAACAAAGATGTTGCTGAAGAAGAGTCATACTTATCTGGTATTTAATAGTTTAGCATAGATTTAGAAATAGATAATAGACACATTACTAAAATATTTATTTTAAAAAACTTTAATACTCTACTATTTTATTACTTAATGAACTAATTTCCTGAAATTTTTTTAGCATTTATTTTTTTTAATTAAATTTTATTGGAGTGACACTGGTTAATAAATGTATATAGATTTCAAGTGTACAACTCTATGATACATTATCTGTCTATTGCATTGTGTGCCCACCACTTACAGTCAAATCTCCTTTCATCGCCATATAATTGATCCCCCTTTACTGCCTCTCACACCCCTTCCCTCTAGTAACCACCAAACTGTTGTCTATGTCTATGAGTTTTTGTTTGTTTATCTTTATTCAATTTTTGCTTACAGTTTTATATCCCACATATGAGTGAAATTATATGGTTCTTGATTGTTTTCCATCTGACTTATTTCGCTTAGCTTGTTATTCTCAAGATCCTTCCACATTGTCGCAAATTGCAGTATTTCATCTTTCCTTATGGCTGAGTAGTATTGCATTGTATATATGTACCAAATCTTTATTCAATTCTCTATTGAAGGACATTTCGGTTGTTTCCCTATTTTGGTCATCGTAAATAATACTTCAATGAACATAGGGGTGCATATATCTTTGTAAATAAATGTTTTCAACTTTTCGGTAGATACCAAAAAGAGGGGTTGCTGAGTTATATGGTAACTCTATTCTTAATTTTTTGAGGAACATCCCTACTGTTTTCCACACTGGCTGTACCAGTTTACATTCCTACTAGCAGTTAATGAGGGTTCCTTTTTCTCCACAACCTCTCCAACACTTACTATTACTAGGCTTACTGGTAATAGCCATTCTAATAAGTGTGAGGTGGTATCTCATTGTAGTTTTAATTTGTATTTCTCTAATAGATAGTGAAGTTGAGCATCTTTTCATATATCTGTTGGCCATTCTTGGAAGAAGTGTCTGTTCAAGTCCTCTGTCCATCTTATAATTTAATTGTTTGTTTGGTGTTAAGTTGCATGAGTTCTTTATATAGTTTGGATATTAACCCCTAGTGAGAGCTATGACACATTGTCATCTATCTGGTGGCTCACTTGGTTGACTTGGTATGTGACTTGGCCCCCAGCAACTCCACCTGCTGCCTCATCCTCTCATCAGCATCTTGGACGCCTTGGTCTTGTGCACTCTTTGCTCACTGACAAAAGCCACCAGCTGTTACCTCTGGACATCTCTACCATTGAAGCTAATATCTTGGAGACAATGGGAGACCAATGTTGGTTCCATCTGTGCTCACAGATGCCATTTATTCTCAGATATTCTAGTTATTCCTTATGTCCTCACTTGACATCAATTGTCCCTTAGCAATTGACTACCCTGTTGACTTCCGGCCACAACTCCACACACAGATAGCAAAATGAGTTTCCACAACTGTTAAAGGTAGAATCCCTAGAATAAAGTACTTCTTTTTATAAGGGGTTATTCTCATTCTCTGATGAAACCCTGGTAGATATAGATCCCTCCAAAAATGAATTTTGTTTCTACCAGGATAATAAAATGTTCCAAGTACCACTTATCTCACACTATTTCTTTCCAGATTTCAGCATATTTCAAACACTCTCTTCTCTTGTTTACAGTCACAGTCTCAGGATTTTCCTCATATCACCCAGCTTTTCCTTTGCTGGCTTCTCTTTCCCGGCTTCTCTTCCCCACCCAGTTTTTAAGTGTTGGAGTGTTTTAAGGCCAAACTCTCACTTTTATCTAAAGGCATTTGAAACCATGTCTAGTTGGATTCATGCATCATTTCTATATGCTGATGACTCCTCCCATTTATAGCTCTGCCAGATCCTTAGAGCTCCAGACTATGTGACCAGACTGCCTCCTTGATATTTTTACCTTCCTGTTTTTCATGTTGAATTGCATTCTCAAATATATTATGTGAGAAATGGAACTCTAGACTCTCTTTCTTTTCTCCCCAAAGTTGTCTTGATTAACATCTCTATCTGAGTTAATGGCCAGGACACCCAGTTGCTTAAGCCACTTACCTGTCAGTTTTTCTTGATCATTTTGTGTTTTTATAACATTAGGTGTAATTCTATTTGATATAGAATGTCTTTGAATGAAAACAGAGTAGTTGCCCAAAAGCTATTCCTTGAAGTAATTAAACCTGAATAAAAATGCCACTTAAGGTGATTTTCTAGTAGAGAAATTTGCCACATATTTATAATAAAACAAATTAGCAACTTGTTGGGACTTTATCTATAAAAATGTTTGTCTTACCAATGACTATAAAGCTGAAATATATAAATATTAAAAATATTCTTTAGAGGGAAAAAATCACTTCCTGCATAAAATCTATTGCATGTATAGAGATCTGGTAAGTCACATTACCTCTCAAAATCAGGTTTTTCATCTGTAAAATGGAGAAATTAATATTTTCTCTAGCTGGGTCACTGATTTGTTGTGAAGGTTATATAAAACTATTTACATGACACTAGTTTTTAAAAGATAAAGCCCATATTATGTTTTGTTATAATGCTGCTAAATGAAATGACAGTCTTACTTTCATTGTTAATCTGTGTCTTAAAAATTGTATTTTTATTGATACCTTTAGTTTTCCATGCTAAAAACCTGGTATCCATTTTTTCGTATTTCCAGGTAACTCAAATAATTGTTTAGCCCCTCCTCTCTTCTTTCCCCCATCCTCAGACGAATGAAAGCTCAGGACTTAATGATGTGAAGAGATGTGGCCACTGGTAAGTACACAGTGAATATAGTTTCTGTTATCTTATGCCCAAGGGAAAAATGCAGCTGAGATCACAGAGCATAGCCTTTGAATACACAATAAAATATAATGTGATGACCACCACTTGAAGCAGAGGAGTAGTCGAGAGTGCTTATTGGAGACACTTCTCCTTAGGAGAAAGCCTAGCCCTGAATGGCTGACAACAGGACCCAGTTTATTCACATTTACTTTCATGAACCCACCATTTGCCTGGGCATACGCCCCCATCTCAATGCAGCCTTTCTTTCCTGACAGTGGATGAGTCCGCCAGCATAAAACCCAGGTCTAGATTTAATGTTCTGATACTAATAGGTACAATAATAACACCAATAAATGAATGAATTCGCCCTGCACTGGTTGAGTGTTGAACACTTTATATACAGTACTTAATTTCATCTTTATAAAACCCTATGGGGCAGAGTCCATCATTAGTCTCATACAGGGGACAAAACTGAGGCAGATCAATCTGTATGAAGAAATAATTGTAAGTGTAAAAGTTAAAGTCCTACTTTTGTGCCCATGTTAGATGATTTACATCCACATAAATTTACATACTAAAATAGAAGAAGGAAAATTAAAACTTGCACACATGTGTGTATATATGCAAGTCTGTAATACAGAGAAAGGAAGAACAGAACAAGGACATCGTATTGTATTTATTTTAAAAACTGTCAAAATGGTTAATGTAATTCACCAGTTCAATAAACTGGATTACATTTTAGTAGGACAAAAGAGCAACGAAAGCCTATTTATAGTCATTGGCTGAAGGCTGAAACAGCAACCAGATAATGCTCTTCCCATCTTTAGGCTCATTAGCCATGGCTATTATATTTGTTGGGTACTGTAACATCCAGACGTTTCTGAACAGCTCAGCTGATTTTTTTTCCCCTCTTGTTAACAGGTTAAATAATAAAAGATAGCAGGTGAAAAAAAATGCAATCACTAGTCAAGGTTTGAGGCTTATTTTTTTGTTGCTATCTTTTGTCTCTATATTTTTTAAATGTTGATATCTTCATTAGACAGGCCTTGAGGACACAGGTCACTTCTCACAAGGATGAGTGTGGTACAAGGATTATGAATGCTACACATTTTTTGTTTCCATAATGTCTTCATCCATTCACTCTACAAAGTTGAGTAATGTAGGACTATGCCCTTCCCCCGTGATTATTCATTAAACCAACCTAAAATGGAGTACTCTAATAACATTGTTTTCTCATTAACTTGTCCTTTCTTGATTCTACAATTGTCAGTATCACTTTCCTGAAGAGACTATTGTGGATGTTCTCCAGAAGATATAAGTAACACTTATGTGGCTGAAGATTGAGTTCTCATATTTCATCTCATGTATCATCTAATTAAATAATAAACACACATTATTTTTATTTTTTCTAAGAGAAAGGTCACACACATATTTGATATACATATATTAATAATACTGTGAAGTTAAAATAGCATATAGAGACATAAAATTCAGGTACATTTTCAATATTCACTAATACAGCTGTACCCCTGTAATGGGTGATCAATAGTATTACATTTCTTTTTGTTGGTGTTAGTAATTTATAGTATTACATTCCTTCTTTTTAAAAAAAATATTAAAAACATAGTTGTTCTAAGTCTTGAAGATGAGGAAAAATGTATTATTATTAAAGTCTTCCTTTTTATGTGTGTATGTATGCATGTGTGTACATTTGGAACAGATGATATTAAGCCTGTCTTCTCTTTTTATATTTATACTTCAATCAAAATGTGGACTTATCATAATCATCCTCATCATGACACTACGCCTTGTGTAACTGCCTGATTGCAAATGCCACTCTAGTGGCTGCTGAACAATGAGAATTGATTGTAATGGAGCTTTTCCCCAAGGAGTTAGCAGGCTATAGCAGGCACCTCTCTCTGGATACATACATATGCCAAAGAAACCTAGGGAGTTCGAAAAAACATCAAATCATGAATAGCTTGTGAAGTATCTCCAGAATAGAGCAGTCAAAGGCACACGCATGTCAGTACACCCAATAGCCATAGATCAAGATAAGTACATAACTAAGGTGAGGAAGTGGTAGGAGCCTGATGTTCGGATTAAGTGATGATTCACTAACTTAATTATTTCAGAATATTCCCAGGAAAATGGGGGTGTCTGCTCCATAATAGATGTTTTTCTCAGATGTGCACCACTGGATATTTGCTGACACATAAATAATTATATCCTATTTAATATAAAAATATGTCAGGATATTCGATGGTCAGTTCAAATAAATGCATTTGGATTCCCTTGCTTAATTAGAAAATTTGCATAAATTGTCTTTTTTTTGGGGGGGGGGGTCTTTCTCAGTTCTGGCAGTCAGAGAGCAAAGTTAACTGAACTGAGAAATACTGATTTTCTCTAAGATGTTTAATGTCAGAAAGCAAAACTAAATAAAAATGATTAAATATTTTACCATTATTTGGAAAAGGGCATATAATCATAAGCTTTCATAAGTGAATATACCTAGGTATAAACATCTGTATTCTGCAAAATTTAACACATTGAAGATTGCTGCTTTCCATCTCAAAATTAGTGAGATTATTTTGGTGTTTTAGCCAATCCTATTTTTTGTTATGCAAGTGACCAGGAAAAATAAGAGGTTGAAAGATTCCTCAACAAAAATTACAGTTCCCTCTAGAGAAGATTAATAAGTTTCTACCATCTCTATTTCACTCTCTAATTCTACATTTGCCTCCTTTTAGAGCATGTGATGCTATAATTTCCTTAGTTCTTTCTCTTAGCAAACACATTGGTTGTCAAAATAGAGAGGTTTTATTTCAGCCAGTCATTATAAAAACAAGAATAACAAGAAAACCTAAAAAAATAGCGGCAGACCATCTCCCAAGACCCAACTGGATTACAACTAAAATAAAGACAAATCATTGGGAAAAAGCAACAGAAAAGCAACTTTCAAGGACCGTATAACCAGGGACACTGAATTGATCATGGTGGGATTGCAAAGGTACAAGAGGGGTGCAGGGAGCCCACGAACAGCAGCAGTCTTACCTGTGAGCAATGCCTTGGGGGTTAAACTCCCAAGTTGGCTTCACAGCTCAGAGTTGGGACATAGTACTAAAATAGCCACAGCCACTCACCCTGGGCTCTGGCAGGGGGAAGGCAGACTGGACTGGAAGTTTGGGGACACTCGGGATTTGGAGGGCGCTCAGAGTTCTTGCTGAGTTGTGGCCATGCAGGACGGTAGCCATCTTACTCCTTCCCAGGGCTCTGGGGAGAGGCGGTGGCCCCTCCCTAGGAGATTCAACACCACCAAGGTGGGCCATTGAAATACAAATTGAGGTTCATTAATAGCCAGCATCTGCCCTACTCTCCTCCAGAAATCCACTTACACTGAACACCTGAGAGAGTTTTTTATTCAACTGAGTACCCAAGGCTTTTCAAGTGACAGAAACTAGTAGCCTCCAGGAAAAGAGCTAGAGGATAACTGAACCTTTCCTGGGTTTGCAAATCTACCCAGGAAAGTAAGACTTGACAGGGGTGTTTAACCTGGGTCCTCCCATGCTCATCTAAACCCAGTAGAGGGAGTCACAAACAGCAGAACACCAACAACCACAGGGAAAATTTGGCAGGCTCCAAAACCCACTGAGATAGCCAAAATGGTGAAGCAAAAAAACAAATCCCAAATGAAAGAACAAGAGACCTCTACCAAAGATGAGATAAAGGAAATGCAGTTAAGCAAGTTAACAGAGCTAGAATTCAGAGCCATAGTCCTGAGGAAGCTCAACAACATGAGTAAGGACATCAACAACCATGAGTAAATACACAGAAACATTGAAAATCAACCAATTGGAAATAAAAACCACCAAGAAGAAATGAAGCATGACATAGCAGAGATAAAGACCACATTGGAAGGCCTAAACAGCAGACTAGAGGAAGCTAAGGATGTGATCAGTGAATTAGAAGACAGGGTAGAAAAAATCAACCAATCAGAAGACCAAAAAGAAAAAATGATTAAAAAACAGAAAGACATCTTAAGAGAACTGTGGGACAACTGGAAATGTAGTAATATTCACATCATAGGAGTCCCCGAAGAAGAAGAAAAAGAGCAAGTGTTAGAGAATGCATTTGAAGAAATAGTGACAGAAAAATTCCCTAATTTGGTGAAGAGAGAAGATATTCAAGTTCAAAAAAGCACAGAGAGCCCTAAGTAAAAAGAACCCAAACAGGCCCATACCAAGACACACAGAAATTAAAATGCCAAAAATTAAAGACAAAAAGAGAATACTAACGGCAGCAAGAAATAAGCAACAGATTACCTACATAGGAACCTCCATAAGGTAATCAGCTGACTTCTCAACAAAACACTACAGGCCAGAAGGGAAAGGCATGAGGTAATCAAGGTCATGAAAAACAAGGATCTGAATCCAAGACTACTCTACCCAGCAAGGCTATAATTCAAAATAGAAGGTCAAATAAAGAGCTTCCTAGACCAAAAAAAAAAAAAAAAAAAAAAAAAAGGCTAAGAGAATACATTAGCACCAAGCCAGCACTGCAAGAAATGTTAAAAGGACTGCTGTAATTAGTAGAAGAAATAATAAGAAAAATAGAACCACACTAAACAAAAATGGCAATAAATAAGAACATATACATAATCACCTTAAATGTAAATGGATTGAATGCTCTGATAAAAAGACACAGAGTAGCTGATTGGGTAAGAAACTATGACTCGTATATATGTTATTTACAAGAGACCCACCTCACAACAAAAGATTCAGATAAGTTGAAAGTGAAGGAAGGGAAAAAATCCTCCAAGTAAACGGAAAGGAAAAACCAGCTGGGGTAGCAATACTCATATCTGATAAAATAGATTTCAAAATGAAGGCCATAACTAGAGACAACGAAGGTCACTACATAATATTGAAAGCATCTATCCAAAATGAAGATATAACCTTGGTAAACATTTATGTACCCAAAATAGGAACACCAAAATATATTAAAAATCTTCTGGAGGACTTCAAAAGAGAAATTGACAGCAATACAATCATAGCAGGGGTCTTCAACACCCCGCTGACATCACTGGATAGATCCTCTAGACACGAAATTAGAAAGGAAACTGAGACTCTAAATGAAGCACTAGACCAAATGGATTTAATAGATATCTACAGAGAATTACACCCTAAAGCTGCAGAATTCACATTATCCTCAAGTGAACATGGGACATTCTCAAAGATAGAACACATGTTAGGACACAAACTAAGTCTCTACAAGTTCAAGAAGATTGAAATCATATCAAGCATCTTCTCAGATCACAATGGCATGAAACTAGAAATCAATTGCAACAAGAACATGCGAAGACATTGGAACAAATGGAGGCTAAATAGCATGTTATTATACAATGAATGGGTTACCACGGAGATCAAGGAAGAAATTAAAAACTTCCTGGAAACCAATGAAAATGAACACGCAATAACACAAAATCTATGAGACGCAGCAAAAGCAGTTCTGAGAGGGAAGTTCATAGCACAACAGGCTGACCTCAAGAAACAAGAAAAATTTCTAATAGATTATCTAACCTCACAACTTAAAGATCTAGAAAGCGAACAAACAAACAAAAAAAACCCCAGAGAAAGTAGAAGGAAAGAAAAAGTAAAAATCAGACCAGAAATAAATGACAGAGAGACCAAAAAAACAATTCAAAGGATCAATGAAACAAAGAGCTGGTTTTTCAAAAAGATAAACAAGGTTGATGGACCCTTAGCTAGATTCACCAAGAAACAAAGAAAGAGAATCCAAATACACAAAATCAGAAATGAAAGAGGAGAAGTAACAACAGACACCACAGAAATACAAAGGATCGTTAACAATTACTGTGAACTATTATATGGCAACAAATTTAACAATCTAAGCAAAATGGACAAATTTCTAGAAACATATCGTCTCCCAAAACTGAACTGGGAAGAGATAGAAAACTTGAACAGACCAATAACAACTAAGGAAATTGAAGAGATAATTAAGGCTCTCCCAGCAAACAAAGCCCAGGCCTGGACGGCTTCACGGGGAAGTTTTACCAAACACTAAAGGAAGAACTAATACCCATTCTCCTCAAAGTATTTCAAAAAATTTAAGAAGAAGGAAGACTTCCAAACTTGTTTTATAAGTCCAGCATAAATTGAATTCCAAAACCAGAAAAAGACACTACAAAGAAAGAAAACTACAGGCCAATATCCCTGATGAACATAGATGCCAAAATCCTGATGAAAATACTACCAAATTGAATCCAGAAATTAAAAAAAAAAAAAACTATTCACCATGACCAAGTGGGATTCATCCCAAGGATGCAAGGCTGGTACAATATTCGCAAATCAATAAATGTGATACACCACATAAATAAAATGAAGGATAAAAACCACATGATCAAACCAATAGATGCTGAAAAAGCAATCAACAAAATCCAGCACCCATTTCTGATAAAAATGCTCAGCAGTGTGGGAATAGAGGGATCATATCTCAACATAATAAAGGCCATATATGAAAAACCTACAGCCAACATCATACTCAATGGGGAAAAACTAAAAGCATTTTCCCTAAGAGCAAGAACAAGACAGGATGCCCACTTTCGCCACTCTTATTTAACATAGTACTGGAAGTCTTAGTCACAACAATCAGACTGGAAGAAAAAAATGAAAGGGATCCAAATTGGAAAGGAGGATGTGAAACTGTCATTATTTGCAGATGACATGATATTATACATAGAAGACCCTAAAGACTCCATCAAAAATCTACTAGACTTAATAAATGAATTTGGCAAAGTAGCAGGATACAAAATTAATGTCAAGAAATCGATGGCATTCTTATATACCAATGATGATCTCCCAGAAATAGAAGCTAAAAAAAAATCTCATTTGCCATCACAGCAAAAAAATTAACATAGCTAGAAATAAACTTAACCAAAAAAAATAAAGGACCTATTCACAGAAAACTACAGGACATTGAAAAAGGAAATAGAGGAAGATATTAAAAAGTGGAAGCATATACCTTGTTCACAGATTGGAAGAATTAATATCATTAAAATGTCCATACTACCCAAAGCAATCTATAGATTCTATGCAATCCCCATCAAAATACCAACAAAATATTTCACAGAACTAGAACAAATTCTTCAAAAGATCATATGGTACCAAAACAAAAAACAGAAAAGCAAATAGCCAAGGCACTCTTGAAAAAGAAGTATAAAGTAGATGCAATTACAATACCGGATATCAGGTTATACTACAAAACTACTGTAATCAAAACAGCCTGCCACTGGTACAAGAATAGGCATATAGACCAGTGGAACAGAACAGAGAACCCAGAAATGGACCCAAGACATGCTCAATTAATATTTGACAAAGGTGGCAAGAGCAAACAATGTAGTAAGACAACCTCTTTAATAAATGATGTTGGCAAAATTAGACAGCTACATGCAAAAAAATAAAACTAGACTATTAAATTACACCATACACAATAATAAAATAAAAATGGATAAAAGACTTAAATGTGACCTGTGAATCTATAAAAATCCTATAAGAAAATGTAGGCAAAAAACTTTGGACATTATACGCAGCCGAATTTTCAATGATACATCAACTAAGGCAATAGAAACAAAAGAAAAAATGAACACATGGAATTACATCAAACTGAAAAGCTTCTGCACAGCAAAAGAAATAAGCACCAAAATGGAAAGGGAACCCACTGTATGGGAGAGCATAATTGCCAATGACATATCAGATAAGGAGTTAATTTTCAAAATATATAGACTACTCATACAACTCAACAAAAGGAAGACAAAGAATCCAATTAAAAAATTGGCAAAGGAACTAAATAGACACCTCTCCAAACAAGACATACAATTGGCCAAGAGACATATGAAGAAATGTTTAACATCACTAATCATCAGAGAGATGCAAATTAAAACAACAATGACGTATCACCTCACACCTGTCAGAATGGCCGCCATCAACAAATCATCAAACAACAAGTGTTGGCGAGGGTGTGGAGAAAAGGGGACTCTAGTACACTGCTGGTGGGAATGCAGACTGGTGCAGCCACTATGGAAAACAATATGGTGCTACCTCAAAAAATTAAAAATTGAACTTCCATTTGACCCAGTGATCCCACTTCTAGAAATATACCCCAAGAAGCCTGAAACACCAATCAGAAAGAATATATGACCCCCAATTTTATAACAGCACTATTTACAATAGCTAAGATCTTAAAACAGCCCAAGTGTTCATCAGTAGAGGAATAGATAAAAAAGTTGTGTACATATACACAATGGAATACAGTGCAGCTCTAATAAAGAAAGATCTCTTATCCTTTGAGATGACAGGAAGGGACCTGGAGATTATTATCCTAAGCGAAACAAGTCAAGCAGAGAAAGATGAATATCACATGATCTCACTTATTTATGGAATATAATGAACATAACAGTCTGAGGAACAGGGTAGACCCAGGGACGTGGAAGTAGGGTACAGACTGACAACCCTCAGAAGAGGGGGTGGTGTGGAGGAAGAGATAAACCACAGAACTTATATGCATGTATGCTTAAGCGATGGACATGGACAACAAAGCTCGCGACGGGGTGGGTATGATGGGGAGGAGGATGTCAATAGGGAAAAAAAGGAGAAACATTTGTAACAAAAATAAATTAATAATTAAAAAAGAATAACAAGAAAGATCAACTCATGCTCAGTTAAATAAATTTATAATTGTGTGTTGAAAATACTATTTTCCATTTTATGTATATATATATTTCATTATATATATACTATATAAATATATATATATATTAGTGCTAATTGACTTTACTTGTACTATTTCATCAATCACTTCAGTTATGTTTAAGGGAAGTTATTTCAAAATGCTTTCTCCTTTAAAATAACAGACTTCTGTTCTTTTTTCCAATTCTTTTGCTTTTGTTTTACATTTTATCAGGAATATAGAACTGCAGCAATAAATGGACTAAAGTATACTGGAATTTAATTAAATTGGTTTATTCATGTTAAATGCTTTATTAATTGCTCTGTTCCTAGTAAAGAACACCATCTTAACATCAGGATAACAGAAATACTAATGGGCAGAGAGACTTTTGGAGACCAGAGTGCAGTTCTGAATTAGTCTCTTACTCCTTTTATGGTGTTGAGCTGTCTCTATAAATGCACCCCTCGTGGTAACCATAGGAACAGCGTATGTGATTTCTTGCAGTGGAAGATCAGCTAGCGCCTAAAGACATCTAGGAGGAATTATATGAACATAATTACATCCTAATTATCACATATGATATCTCACATTGTATATTAGATGCTAATGTCCTCTGTGCCTGAATGATGAATTAGATCTGTGACCTTTCCTCCACAGAGGATTCTGATGGATGATATTAAAAGCAAATTCTGGAGATCAGAAGGAAGAAAACTAATGAAGGCAATAGAACCTTTTAATTTTATTCATGATAGAGTTTGTGAATTTAAAGGTTTTCTTTTCTTTTTTTTTTAATCTTGTCTTACTTCAAATACATCTATTGGTGGATGAAAACGTACCTAGTAATTTTTGCTTTGGTAAGCTGAGACACCATTTAGAATCCCTTCTCAATACCTCTTCTACCATTATAAGGAATAGTAAATATCTTGAAAATAATATCCAAGACAAACTAGTTTATAAATATTTTATCTGTTACATAATTTGTTGATATTAAATTTAAAAATTCACTGTATTTTCTTCATTGGTATACTTATTCTATATATTAAAATGGCATGCTTTTTTGGAAAGAAGATATTAATTAACTTTAAGAAAATTTATATTTAATAGCGGTTTGTAATGGCAACTCTTAATCAGTCAACTTTTATGCATTCATATGGGTCATTAAGACATCTGCCTTCAAGATCTGGAAGTAATTTTTCTTGCTTATTACTTAATTTTCATAGCATTATTTAATAAATATATTATAAATTAATAATTCATAAATTAAAATGTTTAAATGTATAAGAATTTGATAACATTAAAGATAAATCTCTTCTGATGAGTTTTTTAAAATCAGTCTAACAATATAAAAATCACAATCTTTACAAATTTTCAAACATTATCTTAACCAAAATGCAAAAAAAAAAAAAAAGTTTTCATTAAAAAATATGAAATCTTCCATTGAATTAGGCTATTTAACTGACCAGAATTGTATAAAGTATATAAAACGGGTTCTCCATTTGGGCATAACAATTAAGTCCCATTCCTAAGTATTGCAACTCTGGTATTCAACAGTGCCAGACAATCAGGGAATACTTTAGCTTTCTAGCACTTGTTTAAAGAGTCCACAGATACTTCTGTTTAAATATGGAGCCTTAGTCATTTCTAAAAGAGACTGTAACACTCCACACTCATGCCTAGAAATGCCTTGCTCCAGAAAAGCTACCTTATAATGTCACCAAAGACAGGGGTAGAGGAAATACTGGACTCTGGTCTCCTGATCATAGAGCAGGCGGTGGCGCCATGTGGTGAGGCTGCTAGCCAAAGTTCCTGTCCACATGCAGGATCTCTGCTTCTCACAGACTTTGATGAATGATATGGGAAGATGTTAGCAACAGTGAAGCCATTTCAGTCAGCTAATTCTAAGCTCAAACAAGATGATTATTGAATAAACTTGAATTTGAATTTGAATATCAAAGAGTTTTTGTATTCATACCTATGCATTCCCAGAATGCAAATCTGCCTAATTTCAAAAACTATTCATCTTCAAATTACCCAGACTTTTTAGGTGCGATAACCTGAAAACACCCAGAAAAGAGTATAAAGCCAAGATATTTCTACCCATTTCTTTCTACATATACAAGTTGTCCTTGTCTTTGTTCCCCCCTCTAGACCTTGATTAGAATATTCTTGATTATGACAAAAATTTGAACCTCTCTCTGATAGAAGAGGTTGAGATACAGTTCTGTTAGGAAAAAAGAAACTCACGTCCCTCCCTCAGAGAAAAACTAAAACTTTATATAAATAAAGAAAAGAGAGAATTACTGAGTATGCATATCAGATTGCATGCATGAAGACATCCATCAGAGACTGCAATTGTGGGCAGAAATCCACATAAATTTACATAGCAAAATAAAGGAAGCGACATTAAAACGTTCATTATCGCCTGGCCGGTGTGGCTCTGTGGTTGAGCGTCAACCCACCCACAAGGAGGTTGCTGGTTCAGTTCCCGGTCAGGGCACATGCCCAGGTTGTGGGCTTGATCCCCAGTAGGGGGCGTGCAGCAGGCAGACAATCATTGTTTCTCTCTCATTGATGTTTCTATCTCTCTTTCCCTCTCCCTTCCTCTCTCTCTAAAATCAATGAAGAAAAAAAATTAAAAAACAAATTTTCATTGTCTCCATGAGAGACACATGACCATTACTTGTGAGAGACTCCTGGGTAAATTTTGGAGGTATATGTTTAAAGCTCAAAAGGTCAGAAAACCCTCAACCTCACACTGTAAAATCAAAAGATTCAGCCTATTATTTTTTCAAGGAAACATCTTCAAAGATGGAGGGGGAGAAGCTGCCACCTTCCTCAACGCAAATAAAAATATTTTATCATTTTACTTTTATAATTGCTTTCCCAACAGAATATCATGGACATCAAATGAGTATGTCTTTCTCAAGAAATCTTTGTGAGAAAAGTTTGTCATAAATGATGATAAATGTTCCTGGTTTCCCCTGCTATCTTAAAGTGGAGCCTTCCTATGAAACCATTCTGAAGCCAAAATGACATAAAGCAAAGAAACAATTACCATTATAGTAATTTATATGGAAAAAAAAAGTCTTAGTGTTCCTAGGCCCAAAAAATAGCTTAGCAAATCATACCAAATAACACATAAAACCTAAAATAACACTAACACACAGTAAAAACAGAATGATAAGTATACAGCCTGTATAAAATAGAAATAACGTATGTATAGTGTAGTTTCACTTATTAAAAATCTGACTGATTTCTTTTAAGTATAAGATAGAGAAACACCACGCTCTGTACACCAATCACAAATCCACTCAAGCCAGAGATTTTCTATTTTATCTATTACTAGATGCTGACTGAAAGAGACCACTTTGCTACTAGCAGAACAAATAGTCACTTTGGCAGCTTTCAAGATTCTTTCTCTCTGGTTATAAACAGGACCCAATAGTGGATGCAGGCAAGTTCAACACATATTCAATTTCTTTATTTTGTTCACCACATTTGAAACATTTAGTGATGTCCAGTTTTATGCTAAGTATAACACCCTTGGGGAGGTGGAGTAAGAGGGCATCCATATTTGCAGAGGTGTGTGCCAACAACATCAGTTAGGGTATCTGAGACAAATTCACATTCCACAGTCCAGAAAAATGACGGGTGTAATGTAATGAGGGAGTAGAAGGCTATGGGGACGGGGTAGGGTGGTTAATTGAGAATGTCTTCCTGCTTCCTGCCACCTGGAGTGTGTTGGAACCTAGTGATCAAAGTGTGTGTGTTTGTGTGTGTGTGTGTGTGTTTGGGTTTTTTTTTTTTTTTGAGACTAAAATTTGACACAGGTTTAATCTACCTTTGCATGATTTCTTTAGTTTTTTTTCTATAATTTCTCATAATTACCTTGTCATTTCATTTTTGTGTGTCCAAAGAAGACATTCTTATATATGCTAATTGTTATATTAATAAATAATAGATATTTTCTTTGCATAGTGCTTTATAATAGTAAAACATTTCCACTTAAATTATTTTAAAATTATTTTCAGAACAATTTTTTGAAATAGAGATAAATTATTACTTCTATTTATAGAGGTAATTTTGGGACATTTTGGAAAAAGTCACACCATCAAGGGGAAGAAAGAATACTTTCTAAAAATATCTCTATTGATTTGTTGTCAATTGGTGAAACATCAACAGACTTTACAAATAACATTGGGCATAAAGTAAATGAAACTGTATTGAACATTGATGCATAAATAACCCACACAAAACCAATGAAATCAAAGATAAATGAATTATAATTCTTGCAAAGTGTTTTTTCAATAATACTTCAGCTGTGTATCTATTATTGTGATGTCACAATTTTAATAAATAATGTGACGTTCTTAGAGAAAGAGAACACATAGAAATCAATGCAAAACAATGGTTCAGGCTTTAACAGTGAGCTTTGTTTTTCTCTCCTCTGTAAGACTTTCCTGAAAAGTAAAATTTTTCAGAAGCACTGAGCACAAAGCTTTGCATGTATCATCACAGTCAGTTCTTCCCTTCTACTTTGTTCACAAACTTCAAATATTATTGAATTTGTTTATTTTGCTATGTGGTTGAATTACTTTTCACTAGGAACTGGGGATTTCTAATCCTCTTAAGCCAAATTATTTTCCTTCTCAACTATGCACTAATGCACTCATGATTACTTGTTGATAATACATGTTCTTTAATTGGCACTTTCCTTAATACACTGAGGCATCTCTGGTTTCAGACTTCTCCTGCCTTTCCCCCAGGTATGAATTACGAGGACTATCATGCATGGCACAGAGTGGAAAATTAGACTAGCCTACATCACCTTATTTCAAACTCTTCCTCACCGATGGCATATTTGCATCAGGATTAGAGATACTTACAGCATCAGGTCTACTGAGCTATATTCCCAGTCTATTTCAAACCCATGTTCACTCACTATTTACATCAGATATTAGCCTAATTTTGTTTTTTCACAGAGTAGAGGGAAAAGGTCATGATGTCTAACAAATTTTTAGCTGGATTCACAAAACAATGAGTTTTTTAGTGCATAAATGCCTTTTGAAATGATTTGAGCTAGAATAACCTAAAGCTTTTTATAATTTATGTACATATTTTTCTATATTTTATAACCTCGGTTTTATAATGATAATATATTTACATTTTATTATGTATTAAGTTACACCATACTTGATTACATTCATATATATGTAAATATAATAAAGTAATATATATACATTCTTTTTAATTGCAACAAAGTGCTACCCCCATATAAATAAATATAACTGTTTTTATCAAGGGATATTTTTTAGTGTCAGTATAATCATACATTGACTTTGATTTTCAACTTTGAGCAAAGATTTTCAAAAGGGGAATATTTTGAACTTCAAGTGAAGCAAATTTCTGCTGAATCTGCTCTAGTTGTACATGGTACTCAAATAAGTTAACTTGTTTTGATGGATTGCTGTTTACCGTACTGAGGACAAGTTATAAAAATAAATGGCTCTAGTTTTGGAATAGTTATTGACCCTTGAACCCAAGTCAGTAATCACAAACCAAGTAGTACATAGCTATAAGATTTCAAATTACTAACTCTGAATCAAATTCTACCCACTAGAATATAAGCTTCATGAGGACATTGGTTTTTTTGTTTGTTTGTTTTTTATCCTCACCAGAGGACATTTTTCCATTTTTTGTTGAGATAGAGTGGGAGGAAGAGAGAGGGAGAGAGAGAGAGAGAAACATCGATGTGAAAGGGACACATTGAGTGGCCGCCACCCACACAACCAACCAGGGTCTGGGGGGAAAAACTGCAACTGAGGCACGTGCCCTTTAGCAGGAACCAAACCCGGGTCTCTCCAGACTGCAGGCCAACGCTCTAACCCCTGAGCCAAACTGTCCAGGGCAGGATATTGGTTTTTGCATGTTGTATCCCACAACAAAGAGTAATACTTTGCCAAATGGAAGGTGCTCAGTAGAGATTTGGTGAATGAAGAAAGGAAAAGAGAAAGGGTTGAGAGACTGTTTTCAATAACAATTCAGAAAACGTACCAACGACTTCTTTTCTTGTGCATCTGGAAGCCTCTACCTCTCAAGGTTATTCTTATTCTGGATAACAATCAAAGGCAGGAGGGCAGGTCTAACATAAATACCTCTACCTCTTCTCTCATTTATTTTTAACTCCTCTCCTGCTATCTGCCTCCTCATCTGCCACGTCTGTCTAGCACAGGTCATAGTCTCAATTTTACCATTTACTTTATCAGCATATAAAAATTCTAATTTCACACAGACCATTCCTTTCCCTCCAAACAAGGGTTAGGGTTGGTAGAATCAAATCTAGGATGTTAATTCAATTTATAAGACTATGTTTACTATATCATCTTTACATTTAATGTGGGCTTTCTCTTCACCTGATCATGTCTGGCCATTTCTTCCTGTTCTTATTAACATCTTTACATTTTCTGCTACTATCTATTTGACCCCTCTCCACCTATAGCAGAGAGATTTCTGCTTCATAAAAATACTATAATGACTTCATAAAAGAAATAGAATACCCTTATAGAAATGCCTAATTTGTCTACATGCATGGGATAATCTAGATCAAGGCTCAATGTCTAGTGCATTATAGGATCTCACTATGTGTTGAACAAATGGATAACTGCATAGCAAATTTTTCTATTTATGACACATTAGGTTAGAGCTAACAAAGTCATAGCATCTGCATTGAAATGTTTCTTTGTCTTTTGTTTCCTGGAGCATTCTAGTGTGTATCCAGTTGATCTAGGGCAGAATCAGGTGATTTAAAAAGGAGAGGTTTTTTTTCATTGTTTTTTTTTTTTTTAAAGAAGAAAGAAATATATTCCTGTTTGGACTTCAAAAAGGTTTAACTGTTTCATCAAGAGGCTGTCCCTCATCACCTTAATTCTCTCCAAAGTTTTATGTCATGGGTTCTTTAAAAAAACAATTATTGTATGAAATATTAAGACATATTATGCCATCCAGGTCAAAACTAACTCATATCGAGGACTCAAAGCCCAAGAAAAGTAAAACATAAGCCTTATATTTTCTAGAATAACTCTCCGGAGCCTGACAGTGGTGTCTAGGGCTGAATGAATCTATAATATTAATGAAAAAAAAAACCAACAACACTGTTTCTAACAAAAACTTTTTTTTAATTTTTAAATTTATTTATTCACATTTTTGGGGGGGGGGAGAGCAAGATCGTTTTGTTATCCCACTTATTAATGAATTTATTGTTGATTCTTGAATGTGCCCTGACTGGGAATCAAACCCACAACCTTGGTGTATCTGAACAACGCTCTAAACAACTGAGCTACCTGGCCAAGGCTCTAAAGACAACTTCTAAAGAAACACTTTTTTCATCAATGGAAGCACCTTCAGAATAAATATTTTTATGTTACACTTAAGAAAAACAGTATGTGTAAGAAAAATTTCCATATATTTGCTAAAATAACAATCACCTGACTCAGTAATTCTTTAATCTCATTAATTGCTACAATATTTCCTAAAATGATTGGCATCTAATATTTTTTATTCAGTTCAGAAATAGTTCCTGGTTGCATGATGCCTATATTAGTCCTGAGAAACATCTGAGTTTATAGAAAATATCCTTTTTTATTTGTTTCGATAACAGGAAAAAGCATGATTTCCAGTTGAAAGTTCTACATTATTAAAACATCAGCAATCCAGCTATGTAAAGAGTAGCTCATTCTGTAATTAGGGACTTGGGGAAACAAAGCTAGAGGAATCAGAGTGTTTATAGATGTCTGTGTGAGGAGGAAGCAGGCACATAGGTTAAAATAACATGAATGCAATTTCAGAACATAGAAACAATGGAACAAAGATATTAAAACATTGTGTATAATTCTTTATATTTTCGTATCTTATCCAAAGAGGTTTGTATCATTTGCTGTTTTAACCAATTAAGAAAACATCAACTGGAGTAAAATATTTCTGGTAACAGAACTGTATTGTAGTGAGTTTATGCTTTGCAGTCTTGACTCTGAGAAGTATTCTTTGTACTCCTCTACTCTTTAGAGAACCAAAAAAATGTTACCCTTATCAATGACTTGAAAATAAATTGGAATTTCTTTAGAACTTTTCCCATGTACATAGAAGAAACTACTTGGGGAAATATATTCTCAGCTAATAAGCACTTGAATTTTGAAGCAAATTTAATCTTGGAACTCTCTCCATAAGGAGTAAGGGAACAAAAAATAAATAGAGTGGAGTTTAAGAATATCTACTGAGTACCTGGAGGACAATACTTCCCTGAAATTGATCAATAAGGTAGTAGAAGACCCCAGGATTGGTTTCTAGCTGCTCCGCATGCTGAGTTTTGGTGCCTACATTATTATAGCAAATATTCGTATGAAACCAACTGAAACTAGGTCACAGCATGCCAGTTGTAAACCATCCTGTTTGCGAGGTTATTTGAGAAAGAAAACTCTAATTGCTATTGTGAAGAAAAGGCATATTCTACTTTTAGCCTTAACTTTCAAACAGATGCCCAGAGCAGTTCGTCTATTTTTCAGGCTGCATAGCTAAGAATATAAGAAGGAAGGCCTTAAAAAAAATCCATATGGCACATAATTAAAAATTAGCTTCTATTACAATGACCCTTCATTGTCATTTATTGGTTTATAATCCTTTTTCTAGGTTGGCGAGAACAGAAACAGGGATATAAAATGAGAGTCTGGGTTAGTCAGTATGATGTTCATGCTAGGCACTCATCCTGTTATATGGTTCTGATCTCAGCCATCTGCATCTCTTTTTTTATTTATTTATTTTATGAATTTTAGAGAGAGAAGAAGTGAGAGGGAGAGATAGAAACATCGATGACAGAAAACATTGATTGGCTCCTTCTGCGGGTACCCCAGTGGGGATCAGGCCCACAACCTGGGCATGTGTCCTGACCGGGAATCGAACTGGTGACCTCTTGGTGCATGGGTTGATGTTCAACCACTGAGCCACACTGGCTGGGCCCACTTGCATCTCTTAATGGTACTGCAAAGCCTGGGTAGAAGTAGCAAGAAACATCCATTTCTTAGCATTTATTAAACTTAATGTTTGGAATCCATTAACTATTTCAAAACAAAGCTCTAATCAAGACATTTATATATATATAATATATGTGTGTGTATATATATATATACACACATATAATATATATATACATATATATCCCCTAAATATTTAAATTTTCATATATAATGATAAATGATAAGAAAATAAATATAACCCTCCACTAACTGACATTCACATGGTCGTAGTACTTAGAAACTTCCAGTTTAACCTCCAACAGGTAAAGAGCTTGGAAATCATCATACCCATCATTGCCACAAGAAAAAAAGCTAAACAAGCAGAAAATCAAATATTTTTATGGACCTATCAGAGAATTGCTGTCACAGGGCAAACCACCATGTTGAAATTTGAAAAGATATGCAAATACAGAAAATCACAGTGGAAACTTGTTTACCTGGAGCAGAATTCACTAGAGCCATAATCAAGTAGTAACAAGTAATGGTAATTTCGACAAATTACTGGAGGCTAGCTGGAAAATTCAGAAGTAAAGTTCGAACAATACAGTTCTACTAAACCCATTAATCAAAGAAGATAGCTCTCTGGAAATTTAAAAATATTTTGAACTAAATGAAATTTGAAATAAAACATCAAAATGTGTGAGGTGCAGTGATAATAGTACTTAGAGGTAAATGTATAACATTAAATACATTTATTTAAAAAGAAGGAAGACCTAAAACCTTTTTAACTTAATAACCTAAATTTTCATTTTATAAAAGCAGAAATAAAAAAGATCAGTTTAAGCCAAAAGGAAGCAGAAAAATATATCAGTCAAAGCAGAAATCAATGAAATTGAAGACAGAAAATCAATAAAAGAGATGGTTCTTTGAAAAGATTAATAAAATAGATCAGCATCTAGTCCAGCTAACCAAGATAAAACGAAGATAAACATTGCTAATTTTATAAATGAAGGAGAGGTTACCACCATTAATACCATGGATATTAAAAGAATAATATATTATAAATAATAGTAGTAATATTTATTATTCTAATAATAAATATTATAGTACTATGAACAACTCTAAATATTTCAAAACTTGCAATAACTTTATAAAATATGTTTCTAGCCACCTTGACGAAGATTGATTATTCTGAGTAGAAGCCAGTACTCATTATATGCCAATCTGCCCTGAAGATATGACAATGAACAAAACATAAAAATATTTTGACACTGAGCTTACATTTGCTTATTGCCTAAGTATATAATTTTAGCACTGATGAGAATTCAGAATTTTTTCTTCTTCCTTGCTTCTGTCTTTGACCTTTAGCTCTATGATCAGATTTAAAAATAATAATAATGCTAAATAGGCTATACCATACTTTTTTGGTTCAGACTCTTGACTTTCTATCACACTTGGAATACCAAGCAAAGCATTAAAATATCCCTGTGTGATATTACAACCCTGCCTCTCTATCCTACCATGACCTTTGGCTTTTGCCTACTTTCTCTTTACTTACTCAACTTTAGTCTCATGGACATTCTTATTTTTTCAGTTACCTGGAATACTCTTCAGTGAAATAGCTACATGGCTGGTCTAAATGCACAAATATGTTCTCAGACCTCTGTACAAATAGATCTCCATTGTTGAAATCTTTTAAGATCACCCTATAAAATATACTTACCTCACTCTCATTATCACCCTTGCGCTGCTTAAATTTTCTCTGTAGAAATGATCCCCGTTTGATTTAATATGTTATATTTATTTATTGTCTATATACACTCAACAACACAATTAGAATATAAGCAGCATGACAGCAAAGAGTTGGTTTAGTTTATTTTCACATCGTCAACATTTAGAAAATTGCCTAATAAATAGCAGATGCTCAATAACTATTTTTAAATGATGCACATATTCTTCTATGTTTGTATTTTTCAAACTTACATAATAATAAGAATCACCTGAAGTATTATTAAAGAATTAAACACTTGGGCCTACCATTGAATTACTGCAACTGGAGTTTCTAAGAACCGATAAGGGATTGGGAAATTGAAGATTTACATTTTAGCCTCTGTCAGCTTTTCTAAAAGCTATTTACTAAATATGACGCCCAGAATAGAAGATCCTTTGGACACTTTTAGAATCTTTGGATACAAATACAAAGGGGAGATATAAATGGTTCTAAAATATAAAATAGATACATTGGGAAGCAAAAGGCAAAGAATATCCAGAAAATATAAAAATATGGACAGGCGAACATAGTCTTGGAGTAAATCTGGAGCTGAGCAAAGTAACAGGAGCCTAAAAGGCAGGTGGACCATGAAAAATACCAAAAGAGAAAGTGATGAAAGAACCTACACCAAGAGTGCCTCGCATTTTTTAATGTCAAATCTCTACAATCACTGACAATTTAAATGAAGTGTTTTATGAATACTGTGACTTTTGGAAAAATCCAGGGGAAAGGGTCTATTTTACATCAGGATTTCACAATGCTTAAAAAGTTAGTGAACAGAACATGAGCAAGACTGGGAATCACCAAAAGCAGACACCTCAGGCAGGACATTGGATGTCAGACTATGTATCTTTGTATCGGTTATTACTTGATCACAAAAACAGACCAGTTGTGAGACATATGATGGATTTACTCTAGGGAGTTAATATTACAGATCCTAGGAGCTGGCTAAGCATTCATTCTATGTGAGTCTGCGGCCTCTGTGTCAGATGGTGTATCTGATGACTGTCACTCTCCTCCCATCTCACAAACACACACTACAGGGTGGATAGGACAATCTACAAACCGTCTTTTAAAGAGGTAGGTGAACAAAATGTAACCTGAGGTAGTCAAATTCCACAGCTTGAGTCACATCCATTTTGAAATTTAAATCAATGCTGAAAGCCTTTAACAAACTTATTGATACAGGAGTACTCCCACTGAAAACAAGTTAATAAACCAATTAAGATAAGAAAAAAGGGCAGAGTTGACTGTTGCAAATGATTTTGATCTGCTTGTTCTATAGATAAGAACCTTGATGTGGCAGCTTTAGGCTGCGACTCTAATTTAGAAGGCTTAGAAAGCTCCAAGTCCTTCTTTAGATCGCCAGCATAGCTAGATGAGAGTCTGTGGCGTTGATAGAATCAGATACTTTCCCCATGTTCTTCTGCTTTGTTTTTTGTTTTTGTACTGTTTAATTTGGTTTTGCCTAAACATGTATCTGTCAAACATTATTTTTTTCTTTTGTTCTTTCAAAATAATATCTTTAAAGTGACATTTATAAAGAAAACTGTAAAAATAAATGAAATAGATTTAAATTAACTCAGCAAAATGCTGACCTGTGGAATAAATTAATTGGAGTCTTAGGTAGAGAATTATTGATATATTTAAGATCTCTTTCGGGGCTGATCACCAGCCTTGGAGAGTCTGTTCTCACAACTTTAGATTGCAGTTGATGACATTCAACCAATGGCTATGTGTAAAAACAAGTTCAGAGTAGTTTCAATCTCAACACTCTGAGAGTTTCTTTCAGAGAGAGCCTACCCTAGCAAAACATATGAAATGTAGATCTCAATGCACAATGCTCTGTCATGCTGTTGACATTTCTGTTAAGACTTCACAAAACATACTTTTTTCAAACTTTCTTTTCCAGAAATTTTAACACTCATAAAAGAATGTTTTCCTTACTAAAGAGTGGCCCACTCATTTAGAAAATTAAGCCAAAGCCCCCCAACCATGCAACATTAGCAGTGAAAACATATGAGGTTAATTAAACAGCTTAGAATTCCACGTTATAGTGTGAATTTCAAGCACCTGTTGAACACTCAACTGAATAAGAAATAAGAGCAAATAGTTTATGTGGAAATTTGTTGAAACATAACTGAGTTATTTCTGATTTTAACTTACTGAACTCTACTTAAAGAGTAAGGAAGATATGCAAACTACTAACAGATTTTGCCAAGAGAGTCTATCTGTAGTGCAATCATGCTGTATTAAGAGAACTCTAGCCCTGGTCAGTTTGGCTCAGCTATTAGAGCGTCGGCCCTCTGACCAAAGAGTCGTGTATTGGACTCCAGTCAAGGGCACCTACCTCTGTTGCAGTTCATCCCAAGCCCTGGTCAGGGCTGTGCAAGAGGCAACCAGTCAATATATGTCTCTGTCACATCGATGTTTCTCCCTCTCTCTCTCTCCCCCTCCCACTCTATCTGAAGATAAATGGAAAAAATATCCTTGGGTTTACAAATCATAAAAGACAAGAGGCTTATTGTACTCTGTGCTGGTCAGACCACTTGCCATTGTGGGAACCACCATATTTTAAGAGTGATATACATGTATGTGAGTTGTTGGAATTATTCTTGGTATTACATGCCATGGATAATTAATGACAATTCCATTGCTGTTTACACTGAAAAAGGATTCTTAGAGGGGGCATGACAATATTTCTGAACTATGCAAAGATTTGCCATGGGAAAGTAAGATAAGATACCATGAGAGTAAATCAATAGAGCAAAAGCAAATAAATATTTCAGAGGGGAAGATTTTGTTCAATATAAGAAAAAGCAATTAGACTTGTCCAACCATGGATATATCTCCATAGGAGGTAATGAAGCTTCCCGTTTTACTTTCTACTTACAATTTTTATTAATAAGAACAAAGACTCTCACTAGATCACCATGTCATCAACTCTGCATGCATTAACACAAAATTTAAGAGTTTCATTTTGGCTTAATAAGAAGTGGACTCACAATGGTCCTTTTAGAAACTAAGCTATGTGTAAGTAGAAGCACATCAGTAGTCATTTCCCTATGATTCAAAATATTGAAAGTGGATATTAGTCACTAGTGAACTAAAAGAAGAGCTTTTGTACTTGATGGAATGTTGAGTTATATCCTCTTAGGAATCCTTATATAAGGCTAAGATTTTTACAGCCTTAATAAAGATCGTTAAAGTGGGATTCAAGAGAGCTGGGTTTTACTGTGCCTTTCGTCATTTGACCATGGAAAATTACTTAGACTCCCTGGTTTTCATACTTCCCCAACAAGGGGATCACATAATAATTCAGGTTCCTTTTAGTTATTTTCCCCCAGCTCTAGCAATATATTATTGACATATAACATATATAAGTTTAAGGTATATGAAGTGATGATTAGATGCATATATATATTTATCAAAATAATTGACAATAAGGTTAGTTAACATCTCTACCATTTCACATAATTAAGATTTTGTGTGTGTGTGGCAATATCAGGTAAGATTTAAGATTTCAAGAATATAGTGTAGTATTGTTAGTTATGGTCACCATGCTGTACATGTTGTACCCAGGTCTTATTTATCTTATATCTGAAAGTTTATGCCCTTTGACCAACATCTCCCCATTTCCTCCAAACCTAAGCATCTGGCAACCACCATTCTACTTTTTCTGTCTGTGAGTTTGCCTTTTTTTTTAGATTACACATATAAGTGAGAATATACAGTATTGGGTTTTGTTGTTGTTAATCCTTATGCAAGGATATTTTTTCCATTGAGTTTTAGAGAAAGTGGAAGGGAAGGAGGGAGCAGGCAGAGGCGGGAGAGAGAAACTAGGATGTGAGAGAGACACATCCATTTGTTGCCTCCTGCACACACCCTGACCGGGTGTGGGGATCAAACTTGCAACCCAGGTATGTGCCCTTGATGGGGAATTGAACCAGTGACCCTTCAGCACACAGGCCAACGCTCTAACCACTGAACCACATTGGTCAGGGCATTAGTATTTGTCTTTTTATTTCCCACTTACTTCACTTAGCAAAATGGCCCTAAGGTACATTCATGTTGTCACAAAAGGCAAGATTTTCTTCTTTTTTAT
The DNA here is from genome assembly GCF_014108415.1 of Molossus molossus. NCBI lineage: Eukaryota > Metazoa > Chordata > Mammalia > Chiroptera > Molossidae > Molossus > Molossus molossus. The sequence continues at coordinate 59,331,259 of NW_023425345.1, read as the reverse complement.
GGTTGAATAATATTCCACTGTGTGTCTAAATATAGTGTGAATATATATATATATATATATATATATATATATATATATATTCATCAGTTGATGGACACAAGTTATTTTCACTTTTTGGCTGTTATAAATATTGTTGCAATGAGCATAGGGGTCCAGATGTTTCTTTGAGATAGTAACTTCATTGCCTTTGGTTTTATGCACATAAGTGAAATTACTGGGTCATATGGTAGTTCTATTTTTAAATTTTTGAAGAACCTCTATACTGTTTTCTATAGTGGGTACAGCAATTTACATTTCTACCATCAGTGTGCTAGGACTCTCTTTCTCCACAGTCTCAGCAACCTTCTTGTCTTTTTGATAATAGCCATTCTAACATCTGTGCGGTGATATTTCATTGTGGTTTTGATTTACATTTCCCGGAAGAATAATGATGCTTAAAACTTTTCATGTACTTTTTGGCCATTAGTAGGTTTCTTTTTTTTTTTTTTTTTAATCCTCACCCGAGGACATTTTTCCATTTTTTGTTCAGATAGAGCGGGAGGGGGGGAGAGAGAGAGAGAGAAACATCAACATGAAAGGGACACATCGAGTGGCTGCCACCCGCATGACCAACCAGGGCCGGGGACAAACTGCAACCGAGGTACGTGCCCTTAGCGGGAACCGAACCCGGGTCTCTCCGTACCGCAGACCGACGCTCCAACCGCTGAGCCAAACCGGCCAGGGCCATTGGTAGGTTTCTTTGGAAACACATCTATTTAAGTTATTTACTCGTTTTTGTTTTTTTTCTTTTTGTTTTTTATCTTCACCAGAGGACATTTTTGCATTTATCTTCAGATAGAGTGGGAGGGAGAGGGGGAGGAAGAGAGAAAGAGAAACATCGACGTGAGAGAGACACATCCAGTGTTTGCCACCCACACGACCCCAACCGGGGCCAGGGAAAAACTGCAACTGAGGCACATGCCTTTAGCGGAAAACAAATCTGGGGCTCTGCAGTCAGCGGGCCAACGCTCTAACCACTGAGCCAAACTGGCCAGGGCTATTTACTTGTTTTTTTAAATCAGATGGTTTGTTTTTCTTTTACTACTTAAAAATAGGTTTCATGGGCAAAAGTAATGAACACTATTTTAAGTCAGCAAGAGAAAAGACTACTTAATGGGTGAAATAGTTTATAACAGTTTATTATGCACAAAATACTATGCATACTGAAGTTCTCTAATGAGGTGGATTTGATGTGGAATTTTAAGAATAGCTACGGTTTAAATATGAAGGCAATTTCATATTAAAAGGAGAGTAAGAAAGAATACAGATTATTGGCAGTAAGTGAATTTGGAAACTGTGAATGAAACAATGCTCAGTGGGGTACACTGGCCAAATGGACAGTGCTGTGACTCTAACCTGCATGGCGGAGGTCAGCAGACTGCACACAGTGGGTCAATTCTGTCCTATTTTCTTAAGTACATTTTATTGGATTCCAGCCAAACCATTTGTTTATTTATTTTGTAGCTGTTTTTATGCTATGATGGTAAAATTCTGAAATATTTACTACCTTGCCCTTTAAGAAAAAGTTTGCTGACTCTTGCTCTAAGGCGTTATTATATAACCTTAGGGGAAGCAAAATTAAAATACTTTATCCATGAGAACACCTAAAGGATTTTCTCTGTAGCAGTGATCCCCTGGTTTTTATTTTTTTGGGGAGGAGTCACATGGCACTTGGTAGAATATAAAAGACAATAATGGTTTGGCTGAAAAGCAGGAAGATTTTAGTGATTTACTGAGACTAAATCTGTCTTAGGAGTAAGAGGAAGGTTGATTTACAAGTTATTTAAATGACAATAGCCCCAGCTGGTATGGCTGAGTGGGTAGAGTGTGGGCCAGTGGACCAAAGAGTCATGGGTCCCATTCTGCTTGAGGGCATGTACTTCGGTTGCAGTTCAGACCCTGGCCCTGGTCAGGGTCATGCGGGAGGCAACCAATCCGTGTGTCTCTTTTGCATCAATGTTTCTCTCATTCTCCCTCCCACTCTATCTGAAAATAGATGAAAACATATCCTCGGGTGAGGATTAAAAAAATAAAATAAAAATAAATGACAGTAATTTGATACTTGAAATATGTGATATGTTGTATAACTTCAAGTATTATTTTATCTTCAGTGTTCAATGATAAATCTTGCTGTGGCTTTAAGGGTTAGGAGACCAGTTAACTACATAAGTAACTATGCTGTATTTCGTAGATGGAAGATGTATTAGAAAGTTTTCATTTTTCTGCAGAACCTCATTTTCCCTTTATTTATCTACTCATTTATTTCTTCTGGCCAAAAAGAAATTCACTTCAAAAAACTATATTGCTGGAAAGTATGGTGAAGGCATAACTCACCAAAATTAGACAATTCAAAGAGAAGGCTATTTGTAACTCACTGCCAATTTTTCATTGATTTGTGCCTTTTTTCTTTTTTGCATAGCAGAAGTGAAGATGAGTTGTGCTGTAAGTCAGGTTAACTTAAAACCTGAAGATTAGTTCCATGCAATTGATGAAAACTCCTAATTTTGAGACCCTATCAGCCTGTAAACATCATGGTGCCATTATTATATCAGTGTGATTCCAGAATTGTTTTTTAGGACTTTTGTTATTCAGTGATGAGATAAACGTTTTTGAACCAGTTGGTCTTTCATTGAGATTGTTTGGAGATTGTGAGGAAATCTTTCCACTGAAACACTGAGAACATGTTGAGAAAACATTGAGGTATTGCCTGGAAATGTGAGAATGACACTATTTTTTTTCTTCTCTTTCTACTTCTCTTTCAACTTAAAGTCTTCCCATCACCCTTGGGTTTGTCCTGGACTCAGACAAATGGGAGCTTAATTATTGGTTCTTGTGTGTCAGTTAATGATTTTGTCAACCTCTCAACCTCAGTTTTCACATCTGTAAAATTAGGCTAATGATCTCTAACAGCTGCCAAGAGTTTTAAACAGGAGCCTAAGGAATCACACGGTAGGTACTCTTCCTCACACACACAGACATTTTCTAGGTTGACGTTACAGAACCTAGGTCTTATCCTATCACATCTACTAGAATACACTGCCCTCAGCTTACTCAGCAGCACCTGTTCCGAAGGTGTGCTGACAATGACCGGTGCTTGGTTATGACCACGAATGATCACACAGCTGCTCTGGTTCTAGACCAGTCACTGGCCGGGTTGAAACGGCATAGCACATTGTATAGGCAAGGTACGTAGCTGCTCAGAGAATCCCTTAATGTTGATATTCTACCTGTTTATCTAAGTCTGCTTTACAGATAACCATATCAAATCAACATTTGTGAAGTGAATAAAAGTTTAAACCGCAAACTAACTCTCAGTCTCAGAGGCAGAAAATGTTATTTGAGAATATGTAACCCAGATAGCTTTATTATCTCTTTACTTGTATTCTATCTGTTTAAAATATATAAACAAAAAAATCTCTAAAATAACACACAAATGCACATAAGTTTCTCCTCAACTGATGTGATCACTATTTGTTTTTAAGTAGAAAGGTCGTCTCCAGAAACTTTATTTGACCTGACTTGTACAATTGGGAGAAGAGTTAAACAATTTTTTCCCCTTCATTGATTTTAGAGAGAGAGGAAGGGAGAGGGGGAGAGAGAGAAACATCAATGAGAGAGAACAACGACTGGCCTCCTCCTGCACGCCCCCCACTGGGGATTGGGCCCACAACCTGGGCACGTGCCCTGACCGGGAATCTAAGCAATGACCTGCTGATGCATGGGTCGACGCTCAACCACTGAGCCACATCGGCGGGCTGGGAGAAGAGTTTTAAAGGGCAAGATAGGGAGTGAACTACCAGTAAGTCGCTTTCCAAAATGTGTCCGGGAGCCTCATTGAGGATCTGAGGTCCTTGCTCTTCTCTGAGAAGTTACTGGGTTTTGTAAATGCTCTTAAACAAAAGGGAAGGGGGTATGATAGGGAACGATGTCTCTGAGATAAATCATAAGCTGTTTTTTAATCAACTGGCTGATCAGTTAACTGTTGTAACAGACCTCCATGCTGGCGCTCTGAGGACGGCTGAGAACAACAACTCCACATAAGAAGAAATTTAAAGGATGGAATATTCAATTAAATAATAGATTATATCTGAAAGTTAATCCACTTTAAATTGTGTTTTAAGAAAGGCATTGGAAATCAAACTATAACTGCATCATGTTCAAAGAGTTTATATGTTGAAAATGTTTTTCTATCTCACTCCCCAAAAATGTATCTTAGAAATACAGAAGAGAATTTATAACAGATGTTCATTACTATTATAAATGACCCTGATTTAGAGACTTTGTTATCTTTTGTTTCTTTGGCATAAGTGACCTCAACCAATCCAACTATATGTTCTTGCTTATGCCCAGAATGTATTTTGTAGTTTAAAATAGGCTTATGATTTTATTGAGAATTATACACGTTACAAACACCATTTGGAGCCAGCATTATAAATATTTATTATCACAGTCAAATTCAGTCAAAGTAAATTCACTTAATGGCAAAGACTGACAAAATTTTAAAGGAGATTGAGTTTAAGCTTTACAGTTCATTGGCAATGCAGCAACATTAAATAATTAAAACAAATATTATTTTATAGTTGTGAAAACCATCCCGGTTTTAATGACAATTTGGAAGAATGCACATCTAAGAAATTACCACATTGCAAAATTTTTGTACTTTAATGGTAGTTGGTCATAAAATGTGCTTGATCAGTGAATTAATTTGTAGGATTACAATATAAGCAGGCCTTTTGCCTAGATATTTTCTCTTCCTCCTTCAGTTTACTACAGTTTCCCCTAACTTCCTTGACTTCTTCACCCTTTCATGTTGCAAGGTAAATTCCTTATCCATGATGCTTATTATATGTATAATGTCACTTTATTTTTTATGTATGATTGACTAATGTATGGTCCACCCCATAGATTACAATGATCCGAGGGTCATCGTCTCTTCTCACTCATAACTGTAATTCCAGCACCTAGCATATGAATCTGTACATTAGAAACTTTCAACACAGGGTTTAGAAAGAACACATGCTCTCCAATTCCCTACGGCATGAAGTAGGTGAATTTATAAGTCAAATTAAAACACACTTGTCAAGGTAAATTCATAAAAGTTATCATCATTAGATATAAACTATAGGGCAGAAATACAAGGGAGAAAACATTGAGAAAGAAAACTACCATTTGTATTCATGATGCCTCCTACCTTTCAGCTTTCTAAGTTTAATTCTCCTTATAAACCCACACCCTTCCTAGTATTCCATTACTTTATTATTTTCCTCTTACAACTGAGAGCGTGATTCAAATAATTTAAGTAGTTGTTTCAACTCCCTCCACCTACGAAGTGATGGGACTGGGATGTGTAACCAGACCTGATTATTTCCAAAGACCCCCTCCCCATTTCCAGCACTCCATGATTAAATACTCTTAGCTCCGTAACCTCTGCGTCCCTCTCACATCCTCTTAGCCTTGGCTCTGGTCTCTCACATCTGAAGAATGAGCCACATGGAAATTGTGAGTTTAAACCTATCTTCTGCGCACATCTTCTTAATTGCATTTTCTCTCTTTTCCCATAGTGCAGCCACAATTTAAATGCTTCTGCAATTGTTGATTACTACGCTTACAATATGCCAGATGTTATCGCGTTTGAATTGTGCCCACACGCTGCAGGTGCAAAATGCAGGCCACCACTCAGCAAATTTGGACTCAAGTATCTCTGTGCTTTCATTTAATCCATGTGCTTCACCATATAAATAATTTTCTTCTGATCTGATTTTCCCCCCAGCTTTCTCTTGGCCTAGCACACTTATTTTATACTACTGCAAAAGTTCTGGAAAGTGGGATTGATAGATTGTATTTTTTCTTTAGAATAAAATATCTACCCACCCCCCACCCCCCAAAAATCCTTACCCCTGAGGAAACTTTGCATTTCCTCAGATGACAAAGAGAGCACCTTGCCCATTTTTAGTTGAACAAATATAATATAGACAAACCAGTCATGCTTTCCAGAAAACTCAATACTTTATAGGATGTGTCATAAAATATCAAGTCGATAAGCAACTGAATCTGTATGATCCCACAGATACTCTTTATTTGTTTTAAGAGATGACCCCCCTTTATATTTTCTCTTAAATTTTTTTTAAATCTGCGAATAACATTTTTTTTTTTTTTATCCTCACCCGAGGACATTTTTCCATTTTTTGTTCAGGTAGAGTGGGAGGGAGAGAGAGGAACAGAGGGAGAGAGAGAAACATCGATGTGAAAGGAACACATCGAGTGGCTGCCACCCGCACGACCAACCAGGGCCGGGGACAAACTGCAACCGAGGTACATGCCCTTAGCGGGAACCGAACCCGGGTCTCTCAGGACAGCAGGTCGACGCTCTAACCGCTGAGCCAAACCGGCCAGGGCAATAACATTTTTTTAATATTTTTTCTTTATTGATTTTTAGAGAGAGAGGAAGGGAGAAGGAGAGAGAGATAGAAACATCAATGAGAGAGAACATCGATTAGCCCCATCCTGCATGCCCCCCCACTGGGGATCGGGCCCACAACCTGGGCATGTGTCCTGACCTGGAATCAAACCAGCAACCTCTTGGTGCATGGGTGGATGCTCAACCACTGAGCCACACCGACCAGGCTTCTCTTAATTTTTTAAAATGTGTTCTCTGTTCATTCTCCTTTGCGGTCATGTCCAAAAAGATAGAACTTACAACTTTTTGTGCATCCACAGTGGTTTTTCTATAGGCTGCTAAACCTAAGCTAATCAGGAAAGACAAGAAAAACTCTGAAATGTCCATAACATTTTCATCTTAGGATATATTCTGTGTCACTACTTCATAGCATCTGGGCCGCTGCTGAATTACATTAAATCCAAGACATAGTCAATTGTATGACACCCTACTATGTTCATTACTATGAAGAAGAAATAATAAGGGAACATTGTCAATGGAAACTTACCTCGGTAGTTTTTGTGTATTTTATAATTATGGAAAGGTACATTTTAGACTCAATTTAGATGTTTGTTTCATATATGATTCTTGTGTATATATCTTAAAAAGAAAATATAAGAGAAATGATTTGATTAGGTTATTCCTGAAATGTTTTCTATTCTGCATATGGCTCTTTTGAATCACAGAATTGTCAATCTTTGTATTTTACTTCAGAATAACACCCCCTGTGACATCAAGAGGACCGATAATACACTGATACACAACTGCTCGAAAGAATTTGTTACTTTTGTTTCCAAAATATTTTCCACATCACAGCCATTCTGCACACTTGATTTTGCTGTTCTTCTGAACTTCCCAGAGAATTTTATGGAATATTTTTAGACAACAATAAGAAATCCTTTTTTATTCGTCCTCAATTGACTCTTCTTTTTCTTTCTTTATTTTATATATATTTTTATTTATTATTATTTTAATTGTTGAAAGTATTACAGATGTCTCCCTTTTGTCCCTCATTGACCTCTTCCTCCCTGCTTCCTCCTTTTCCTTCCCCCCCAAATTATTGTCTGTGTCCATTGGTTAGGTGTATATGCATATAAATTCTTTGGTTTATCTCTTCCCAAGCCCACTAATCCCTTTCCCCCTGAGGTTTGTCAGTCTGTTACCTACTTTCATGTCTCTAGATCTGTTTTGATTGTCAGCTTATTTTGTTCATAATATTCCATAAATAAGTGAGATCATATGGTGCTTGTCTCTCTGAGTGGCTTATTTCTCTTAGCCTAATACTCCCCCAAGTCCCTCCATGTCATCTCAAAAGGTAAGAGATCTTTCTTTCTTACAGCTGCATAGTATTCCATGGTGTAAATGCTTTTTTATCCACTTATCTAGTGACTCAAATACCCTGTTGATGTAAAAATAGAAGGGCTCTACTTGTCCATTCATGGCACAGAAACAACAACCACATCTCCCAGGAGCAGGAAATTACTTCTACTGCTTGGCTTATGATCATTGTAGGAGGCATTACAGTTTTATAAATACAAAGAAAGAAAGAAAAGAAGAAAGGAAGGAAGGAAGGAAGGAAGGAAGGAAGGAAGGAAGGAAGGAAGGAAGGAAGGAAGGAAGGAAGGAAATATAAATAAATAGAGCTGCTTCTTAAATAAATAAAAGGGAGGTAACCCAAGAGCACTCTCCGTTGGCTAGTGTTATACTGTGCCTGGAAACGATTTTGTTGGCTGTCTGCTGCCGTGGTTCCACCACAAGGTCCACTGATACAATGAATTAACACACTATAGGTTTCCTTTCTGGAGATTTTAGACTTAACATGGTCTTCCTTGTTCTTTGCAATCTATGTCACTTTACCTCCTCATCATGCCTTCCTCATATTTTGCTTTACATTATTCACCTAAATAGTTGGAGAAACATTCACTAAGCACTGCATTGGGACAGAAGTGTGTAGGTAGCTAACATTTTATGGCCTCTTGTCAATCATGCACAAGCAACTTTCATAGGGACTTTGTATCTACTTTTGCACCTAAACCCCAGGAACAACTCAGCATTTATAATTGCCATTTTAAGAATAATGTAACAGGGAATGGATTTGGTTATATAATTTAACCAAGATAATTTATAGTAGAATTTGTGTGCTATAATTGAAATATTATGTATCTGTTTAACATCTCCCTTCCTTGTTCTAATACCTTTTAATTGCATCTAAGATAGCAAACATGCATGTATTCATTTTTCATATTTCACACTATTTTCTCCATTTAAAAAATAATTTCTTTATCATCAGTAACACTTCATGTTTATGCTTATTGAAATGCAAATCACACCTGATGTTTTAATTTTGACTTTTAGATATATATCTCCCTTGGCTTGGACTGATTTCAAATAAGCCCTGCTTGATAAAGTCCCCCAAGCTACTTGACCATGGCTAGGATCTAACACTTGTATGAAAATAGGCAATAAAACTGAGGAAACAACATCTGAGGTGGCAAATTCGGGCACTGTCATATGGTTTATTAGGGAAGCAGACTGGTGACAACCACTGTCACAGAGACAGTCCAGGTAGGAGGCAGTGTTTGCTTCTTTGGGGGAGGAAAAATCTTCTACCCTTCTAGTTCTTTGGCTGGTCTCATAATTAAATTAACATAAAATAGACTAGTAGGAGAAAACCACACAAAAGTTTAATAACATGTATACCCGGGAGAAGCCCAGGAAACAGTAATTCTAAAATGGCAGAAGCCATCACCTTAAATATCATCGTCCACTAAAGACAAAAAGGATGCTGGGGTGGGGAGAATTAGTTATGGGAGGACACCAGGAAAAGCTCAGTAACTCAGAACACGGTGGCTATGCAGATTTAAGTCCTTGCTCTCTGCATTGATAATAGTTTCTAGAGACAAGGCCATGCGACTCTTCTTTGTACAACAAAGGAGACACCCTTACAAATGGAGATTTCACTTATAAATGTAAATATCTTTTACAAAGGGTACTTTCTTTCAGAACATCTCCTATGTCTGCTCTTTCTTAAAAATAACCAGCCTGAAATAATCCTTGTGTAAGGAGAAGTGTTTTGGGGTGATAAATTCTGCTCCCCTACACTTTGAAGGGTAGACCACGGTATAATAATACTGAGCTTGGGCATGATGTCTGTTGATATAAGAACATCCAAACCTATAGAGAATTTCTATTAATTTATTTGAGCCCAAACTGAGGACAATTGCCAGGAAGCAAGATTTCAAATGCTTCAGGAATGATACTTTTGCAGCTTCTTTTATGCATTTGAAATTAAGGAGGGACTATACTAGATCACATGAAGGTGGGCACGGTGGGAATTGAATCTCAGGACAGTTAACAAGATTATGCGATCTCTCTCTCTCTTTTTTTTTTAATTCTCACCCGAGGACATTTTTTCTTTTTCTTTTTTGTTCAGACAAAGTTGGAGGGAGAGAGAGGAAGAGGGAGAGATAGAGAAGAATAGACATGAAAGGAACACATAGAGTGGCCGCCACCCACATGACCAACCAGGGCCCGGGACAAACTGCAACCAAGGTACACGTCCTTGGCAGGAACTGAACTCCAGTCTCTCTGGACTGCAGGCTGACTCCCCAACCGCTGAGCCAAACCAGCCAGGGCAAGATTACGTGATCTCTTGAGGGTGGGTGTGCTTATTTCAAACGTGTCTAAACCTAGGCACACAAAAACAATGAACAGGGTTTGCTTAAAGCAAACATAAATTTTTTTTTACAATTTTTTCTTTATTTATTTTAGAGAGAGAAGAAGGGAGAGACATAGAAACATCAATGAGAGAGAACATCGATTGGCCGCCTCCTGCATGCCCCATACTGGAGATCGGACCCACAACCTGGGCATGTGCCCTGACTGGGACTTGAACCAACAACCTCTTGGTGCATGGGTCAACACTCAACCACTGAGCCACACCGGCCGGGCAAAAATAAATCTTTTACTAAAAAAGTAATATGCCTGGGGCAACATTACCCACCGTGACATGACCATTTAGCAATTTATGATCATATCACCCTGTTTTAGTCTACATCAGACTCACTTTTAGCTGTTTTTTGTTCTGAAGAAAACAATAGCTAGGTCTCCATAATTCTCTGCACTAAAGATTTACTGATTAGTCTCACTGGGTATATATCTTCTTTAAAAATTCAACCAAGTAAATTTGAAGATCTAATGGTCTTTATTAAGCGATTCATGAACCAGAAAACATCCCATCTAGCAAGTGCAAGGGCACTCCCAGGGTTTGTACAAAATGGAAGGTTTTTCAGGAAGAAGGGTGAGGTAAGGGAGCTGTGACCAAAAGAAAAGAAAGAATTCTTTTGGGGCCAGGACATCATTTCTTTGGGAGAAGAGAACAGGAGAGAAGGCTCATATGACAGATGACCTCACTGGTGCTTGACCAGAAAATTCCAAGCTAATTGAATAAGATTATGTTTCTGGAAGGGGTTGAAACTGCAGTTAGATCAGGTATTAAATCTAGGTTTGGTTCATGGGCTTTGAGCATGAGCGGTGTTATTTTGAGCCTGTGGTTTTCTCTTTAACAATGTGTCTGTGCCTAGAGGTGAGGGATACAATACTACCTGAGAGAGCATTTTCTCGTGAAGCTGGCAGGTCCAATTCTCTTCAGGTTATTGTAGAATCTGTGATACATTTTTCTAATAGGGTGGCTGAGGATATTGCTTACCCAAGTTTCACCATTTAAAACTCTGTCATACGCCCTGGCTGGTTTGGCTCAGCGGTTGAAGCATTGGCCTGAAGACCAGAGAGTCCTGGGTTCACTTCCTGCTAAGGGCACGTACCAAAAAAGTAGAAATAAAAAATAATAAAACTCTGTCATTGTAGCTTTAGAAGATAGAAGAAACTGAGCTAAAGCAAAATTGAGCCAGGACTCTGCAGAGTATGTTTTTAAGCTCGGTACCTGCTACCTATCATTTAGCCATTGGTTCCTTTGTTTTTTCCCTAAAAGTTGAAAGCATAAACTGTATAGTTAATTGAGGGCTTCATTACTTTAGGTTTTGTTGCATACAAATAATGATACAGTAAGAGTAAACAAGTTATGCCAGCAAATAGAAAATTACAATTATTTTTTGTGTCATTGGGAGATCAAAGTGACAACAAAGTCCCCGAGGATCCATGAGAATGTGCATTGGTATTATTCAACATATTCACTAAACAGTCAGTGGAATATGAAAATGAATGCACACCCCAATCTGTAATAATAAAATGCTAGAAGCTAGAGATAAATTAAAAATTCTGAGGCTTGATCAAAAATACTGATGAATCTGGACAGCTGGGGAAATGACTTAGATGAGAAAGAGATACATTTTAATGAAGAGAACAGTACAATGCATTTGATGAATACATAGCAGAAAAATATAAACTAACAAGGAATTAAGACACATATGAAATAGTTATAAGAACACTATTACTTGTTGATGAATTGAAAAGTTCAGTATCAGAACCACGAAGGATAATTATATTTTAAATTGCCGAAGTTGAACAATTGGAAAAGGAGAGAAAAGTTATGATGCCACTTAGCTCCACAATAAAATTCTGTCTATAAGCTTAATGGGGATTTTATAAAGTTAGCCACTTTCAGGGCAAAGAAGCAATTGTAATAAACACTGGCAATTTTTAACTAGTGTGGAGATAACTGTTTAAATAGTTTTGTGTTTAAAATATTGAATTTCCTGACATCCACAATCTTGTAGATTGGTCTCAACTCTGACTATCTCAAAATTCCCAACTGGTCACACTCCAGTGACTTTTTAAAATAATCTCTTAACCTCAAAGCAATATGACAACCCTGTTTTGCACTCAAGAGGCAGGAAACTTAACCCAAAGACCTGCAGCAGCCCGTTTTGACCACACAAAGCAGAATTCTAATTTCCCAGATACATCACACACTCCTGCCATAAATTAAGCCGTACCATTGCTAATTTTATAGATTTTGCAATGCTGAGAATAATACAAAAATATTATTAGAACACACTCAGGATCAGTTTGTGTCTAGGGAGACAAATAATAACCAATGTAATCACCAGTTTGTTTTAGTAAAACTACCCTAAATTTAGGAAAATGATGAAACTGTCTGTAATCATAAGGATGACAGAGATGGTAGCCTCTATGTCAAATGTTTATGAAATTGGGGAAAAAACCTACTTAACAGGGTATAATATGATGGGAGAAGCTTTGGTTGACCCTTTAGAAAATATAAATTCTTGTGCCAATTCTGACCCATCTGCTTTGTGATCTTGACAAGCATCTTACTCTCTCTGGGACTGACTAAAAGCATGGCATTAAGAGTTTATGAGAAAAAAAAAAAGAGAGAGAGAGAGAGGGAGAGAGAGAGAGAGACCTTACATAAAGATAACATATCACTATCAACATTGCTAATATTAGTTTCAACAGTATTTATTTATTTGTTTATTTATAAACAACAATATAAATAAAATAGAAAAATTTGTCATGGTGAGAATATTTAAATATGTTTTATTAAACTTAATTAGTTTGGTCCTCCAAACTCCTGATACTAAGATTTTAATCTTTTAGCTTAACCAGGTCTCATTAATTTTTCTCTACCTTTCTCTTATTGTTTCAGGAAAATATTTCTATTGTCTTGGGTCTTTTTCTTGCATATTCTTTTGAGTTTTTGTTTAACTGTCCCACTTGTCCTGAATAACTCTGTTTATCATCATCACCAATAGTAATGATTTCAAACACCTCCAATAAGTCATAATTACTATCACTTTACATTTTATAGGTTGGCCTATTCTGTCATTTTTCAAAAAAAAAAAAAAAAATTAGTATTCACTGTAGCTTCTTCACTTTTATAAATGGTGTTTCCTCCTGCACTGCTCTCTGCTGCAGTCCCAGAAGCACTTACTAATTCTGAAACTCTCTCAAGGGTGATTCTCTGAATTGAAAATTGTGACCTTGAGGCTGTACTGATAGATCACGTCTTGTGTGCTTTGATTCCATGACTGTGTTGAATTCCAGAGAAGAGCATCTTGCCTTAACTCCGGGAGATTCATTTGTCTCAAGGGCCTTTGCATTTCTTCCATCAGGGGAAACATTTCATGTTTGTTCACATCCTGGGTAACAAAAACAAGTAGAAACATATTGGTAATAATGTGCTATGATGTATGCATATAGGAAGAAGAGTGGGAGAAATCAGGTAGAAAATGTAAATCAAGTAGTAACCTCAGGCAAACAATTTTATGATACAACATGTATGAACCACACAACATTTTTTTGATTGAATCACACATCCTGAAAATTATTACTAAAAATATCTTTTCCTGAGAATTGGACTCATTTTATGTTCCTTTTTGTTGTTGTTGCTGTTAATCCTAACCTGAAGTTATTTTCTCCAGAGTGGAAGGGAGAGAGGAAGGAGAGAGGGAGGGTTGGAGAGAGAGAGAAAGAGAGAGAGAGAGAGTAACATTGATGTGAGAGAGACACAATGGCTGGTTGCCTCCCACATGGCCCAGATCAGGGCCATGGATCAAACCTGTAACCTATGTGCCCTTTGGTCCCGGGGCTGACACTCTAACTACTGAGCAACACTGGGCAGTGCTGGACTCATTTCAAATGATTAATATTACAGTGTATGATAAAACACTAATACTAATAAATCACATTTTGCTGACTAATTAAGATTATATAATTTAATAGTAACAATCACCCAATAAAATTGCACACTAAGATTTTTCTAGCTTACATGGGAGGAAGATAAGTCCCCAAAACTCCCAGATAGTAAGCACAAGAGCCAGAGTTAAAATATATGTTTTCATAATTCAGAGGACTCTGAGATCTTGTACATTATCTCCACATATTGTGAAAATATTCCATTCAGCAAAACAATCATTTTCTGTGTACACTGATAAAGCCAAAGACTTGGAGGTAAAATTGACTCTTTCCGGTCCTCATTTTCCACTCTGATCAGTTAGGAAACAAAAAGTCTAGGATCTGGAGTTTAAACAATAAGGGAAACGCTTCTGCTCCTGGGGATCACAGGCATACAGTGAAGACCTTGATAAAGTTATTTGGGAAAGTCTCTACATTGCTGACTCTGCCCTAGAAGCACACATTCAAGAAGACATGCAGTAAATTATGGATTGTTTAAAGACTCAGTGTAATACAATGAAATGACAATCATCCTGGAAGCCAAGGTCTTGCTGGGCAAATCCTACACTTGGCAGCAACTCTCTCCTGACCTACGGAGCCCAGAGCTGTCATTGTATCTGTTAACCTCCAGAGCTCATCATCAGTCTCCACTATGCTGTTCTATTTATATACCAGCTGTCTGTCAAAAGAGGCTGGCTTAATAAAAAAGGAAATACAGTAAATACTGTGAAACCAAGGTGGCCATATGATACTTGGGTAACTGAGGAGATAACCAAAAATGAAAGAAAGGTTTTCTAAAAAGCCAGCGACTTACATTTGAGTGCATGCGTATATCACATCCAGTGGTCTCACAGTAGCCCTACAGGTGAAATGTTAGGTGTTAATTTCAATAAAGTGGTTACTAATTTATCACACGATAAATCATTGTATCCTAAAGTGGATGGCTCAATCATGCCTTTGTTATTTTTGTCATTATCAGTGACAGTGTTTGGAGCTAGAGATACTGTTTCAATCAACGAGCTTTCTAGTACAGTTTAACAGTAGGTGGCAGAAACCCAATGCAAAGTGATGCAAGCAGAAGTGAAGTGTTTGGTACAGCAGAGAAGTCTGAGAGCAGAAGCTGCCTTAGGTATGGCTTGAGAGGTGTTCAAGAATAGCTCTCTAACGGTAACTCTTTACCACTGCTTTCCTCTTATCTTTGCTGACTTTATTTTTAGGTAGCTCTCCTCTACCTGGAGTAGTATAAAGTGATACCCAGTGATGACAGGATGGAGTGTTATCAGTTTAAGCATCCCTTTTGACAAACAAACAAAGCCATTCCTTTTTCTCTTGACAGTAAAACCCACCTATATGGATCTCACTGGTCCCACTGAGGTAATGAGGGGATTGAAGTGCCCTAAATGGTCACATCTG
The DNA here is from genome assembly GCF_014108415.1 of Molossus molossus. NCBI lineage: Eukaryota > Metazoa > Chordata > Mammalia > Chiroptera > Molossidae > Molossus > Molossus molossus. The sequence continues at coordinate 59,315,718 of NW_023425345.1, read as the reverse complement.
GATGGCATGTATTGCTAAAGTTTAAGCCTCCTTTAAATGACATGGATTAAGACTGAGGAAAGAGCTATCTTCCAATAGAAAGGCAAGGTGCTTTTACCAAATGGAAAGGAAATGGTTGTTGAGTAGGCAAAATTACAAATCTCCAGTATAAATGGCACCCATGGGAGGCAGTGAAGATTAACACAGAGTCTAAGAATAATGATGCATGCTCAGAGCTTAGAGTTCTCGAACACTGCCATTCCCTTTGTTCCGTGTTTGGACAGAATGGATTGGCAAGCACTGTGTTAATGTCTTCAATTAGCAAAATGGAGTTGAAATCATCAAGATCCTGGACCAAAATGCATCAATTGGTATTATAGCCATGCTTACTAGACCTGCTCTCAAATGAAGCCAACCTATTTTCCAGCCAAAAGAAAGACTGGACCGCAGAAACTCAGCCTGTAGAAATGTAAAAGAGTTGTTGATTGCTTGAAATAAACAGAAATAGGAACAGGCAGCTGGCAGGGAAGAATCAGAGACAGGCTGATACCATTTTGGAAAAAAAGAAATGTCTCGATTGATCTATATTACAGAGACTAATAGACAAGAGATAGAACTTCAAATACAAAAGTATGTCCTGAAAGTAACAACTTCACCTGCTAAACAGAAAGCAGCTCTCATGACTGTCTGCCTGAGAACATGCACTAGCCTTTTTTGCTCTGTCCTCCACTATCACAATCAGTTTCAAATACCTTAACTATGTTCATATTCCATAGAGATGTAAATTCTATACGAAAACTGAGGGCCATTGCAGATCAAGGGTGCCCATGGATCTATGCAGCATGGTGAGCCTGTCTGTAAAGCTACCGACCAACCAAACACACACGCAAACAAAAAAGTGGCAACCAAAATTTCACACCTAAATCCCAGTCATTAAAATAGAAACTTATAATTAAATCCTAGTTAAATTTGAGGCTACTTGAAAAAAAAGATGATTAAAATTTAGATCAAATAAATTGTCTAGTCTGCTTGGAGCCAGGGAAATTGAGAGTTTAAATAATACATTGTTTTATTCATATAAATGATACTAGCCAGCTCTTGTGTTTATGTGTTGTGTCTGGTTTCATCTCATCACAGTTTACTGAAATGTCTGAGTGTATGTATATGAGTATGTGTCTGTATGTAGGCATTTATACACAATATTCTCCACAATGGCCAGGTGTTCATTTCAACTCTTAGGGACATGCTATAAAAAGAGCAATTCTTCTGGTCTAATTTAAATGCAGTAAGAGAAAAAGGATTAAGTGCATGCACTTTCATTTAGCAGGTTCAGCTAGCTTATTTGTGCATCCAACATAATCTCTTAAAAATTACCATAAGCAAAATTTAACAGATTGTAAATGGTTGCTCATATTAACTTAGCTAAGCACTTGTAATCTGCCTAAGCGTTATTTAACAGAACATAATTGCAAAACAGTATGATACCTCCAGAGTTTGGAAGACTGTTATGAGACTAAATCATAATTACAATCAGAAGGCTAAAACAGAGGATACTTAAACAGTAGACACTTTTTAGAAACATGCAGATGTATTGTTTATTCAAAATTGAAAAGCATATTTGATTTTAGAAAAAAATATATCTGTTCTTTCTCCTGGCATTTTATTTCATTAATCTTAGTTTGAAACAAAAACAAAATAGCAAGAAAAAAAGAAGAAACCACAGGTCTCAAATACAAAGCACTTTCGATTTGGAAGAACTAGGCTTTGGTAAGAAAGAAAAGGTTTTCCTAGAATTCCAAAAGTTTGGCTTAAAATATGGGGCTAATTTTGAAAGACTAAGAAATATAGTTTACATTATAAAATATAAAGAAGGGAAAAATTGGCATGATGATCTTTCAGACCAAAAGAAAATAAGGATTTATCTGGGTCAGTGGTTCCCCAAGTGTTGTCCCTGGACATTAGAAATTCAAGTTACTAAGCTGTAATCAGGACCTACTGAGTCGGGAACTCTGGACTTGGAGCTCTGCTGTCTATGAGTTAAAAGCCCTTCAGGTTACTATACTGCATGCTTGAGAACCACTGTTCTGGGTTAAAAGATATTTGATAGGAATGGTTTAGAAATAGTTGTTTGAAAGGGAGTCATCACACCTGCCCCCATTTACAGGTCAAAAGTCTAGGTAGACCCAAGGGTGTTCAATAGAAACACCCTGGTTGCAGGAGGACTTGTGCAGGAACTTCAGCCTCCCTTTGAGCACATAGTACAGACAATGTAAACCTGTTTCCATGGCCCATCCAACTTGAAGTTGGGGCCTGATAGTGGCTTCAGAGTTCTGTGTCATTCAAGGAGTACAGATGTCCTACCTACCCTCAAATGGGAACTGAAGTGGAAACAAGGAAGACTCGGTATGAGAATCTTGGTGATTAAAGACTGTGGCAGAATGTACAGATATTTCAGGGGAAAAATACAGACAACCCACTTTCTTAATGGCAGGATGACCCGTAACATTCTGTCCCTGCTACTAAACATAAACCATCCGGAAAGAAGGAATATAGAGAGAATTCTCAAAAGCATTACACTACCTTGATCTAATACAATCTTGTAAATGAGACCTTATGGTTGACTTGTTTTCATTTGTAGAAAAGTCAAAACAGCTATATATATGTTTCCATATTGCAGCCTGTAACTATTCATTTTTTAAATGGTACCACTAAAATAAGCAAAATACTTTAATAACAAAAATCCCCAGAGCTCTTACAATTATGTAATTGATATTTTATTTTTAACTTGAAAGATCTTGCCATGCATTGATTTTAATTTCAATAACTGACATTTAATAAGCATGAATGTGTTCTAAGCATTATGTTTGGTGATTCTCATTGTTAGCTTATTTATACATATAACAAATCTATGGGACAGATATTATTTTATGTATGAGACACCCGAGACTGAGATTAATTTCCCATTACATGTACTGTATAGTAAGATACAAGCACAGGTATATGATATGAAAACCTAAAATCCTAATCTCTATGTTATGCCAGAAAGTTAATGCCTGAAGAATGTAAATATCATAGATTAAATACTAAAAATAAATACCTATTTTGCATTATATAGGGGCAGCCAATAAATATATATTGAATAAATAGATAAATATCATTCAATTTACATAGTCACTTTTATATTTGATTCAAATGGTCCTTACCACCCACCTTTTCTTAGGAGTACTACCCTTTCCCCTGAATATCTCTGTAGTCTGACTTATATTCCTTCTTAACACTTACTACATTAGATTTATACATTTATTTGTAAACTCACTTGGTTTTGTCTTATGTGTAAGCTCCGTGAGATGGAGGCTTTGTCTCTGGTCCACGGCCATATTCTTAGTACCTGGAACATAGTGGAGATTCAGTAACAATGTCTTCAATAAATATTTATAAATGGAAATAACAGTATTCTTGCAATTTTTAATGATATAAATATTTGTGACTAAATATCAACTTTCAGGTAATTTTTTTTTCTGTTGATTGCATAGATATTGAATGTCTTATCTTTAGGAATTAAGAGCATATTTTTAAACATTTTTACTTCAACTTTGTTGAACACGCTGCCCCCATGATGGTCACACTCACTGTTTGTTGACATATTTGAAGCCACGGCAACATAAGCTTGTAGAATGGCAGTTCGATTCACTTCTAAAGAAAAGTGAGACGTGAGAAGACAGAGGCCAGTTTAAAAGGGGAAATGGGGATGGGGATAGAAGTATTACCTTGCCTTCCAAAGATTTATACCACCCTCTGGTGGTACAGGTAACCCTAAACTCCACTGGGCTACTGTCACATCATCTGGTGGTCTCACACACCTGCCCATCGTGGTTAACCCAGCAGGGCCCAGCAAGTTCCTAGGCTGGGAGCCAATTACAACAAAAACACAACTTCGAACAAGAGCACAAAACGATGAGTTTTAGGACAGCAATCCAACACTCAGCAATTTCTGGGAAGCTTTTATCTAGAAAGGGGTTTGGTTCTTATTTGTTTTCACCTAGTAAAGACATCTTGTTGGCACTGGGAGCTCCAGAAAGTGTCTGCCAAGCCCATATCCGTCTTGGCCAGTTTTCAACAATGTGCTATACAGTGCATTGAACTTTATGCTGCTGTGAGAAAGCAGCCGGCCAGTATCTAGATCTGTGCTAAAGACCTCGCTAAAATGTAAAGATTTCCTGATTGCCTGACTGATGAACTTAGGATGGTTTAATGCTTCAGTCCTAAGAGTGAATGCAATAGCTTTCAGAAGTGACTTTTTTGTTCACTTACCTTGCAGAAAATACATGTTAAGTACACTAATTTTTTTGTTGTTGTGTGGTTTTTACATTCTTGGCCATTGCCAAACAGGCAGATGATTTTATTCATTTAGTAATTATTTTTGCTTTGAAATAATCATGCCTTTTCTTGAGCTTTTTTCAAAATTAACTTACCCTTATTTTGGGGGTACTCCAAACAAGCCAAAAGTAAAGAGAATAAGAAAAACAGCACAACCTTTTTTTCAAGTATGCTTCTTTAGAATCAGAAACATTAAAACATAACAATAATAATATTTTTACTATCTCTAAACACTGATTTGCAGGTAAGACTTATGTGCACCCTAAGAAGTAGTCATTTACTTACCATTCTGATGTTGGGTATACACAGGAAACCCCCAAGATTTCATTTCTTTGATCATAAATATAGAGAACGACAGAAAAGTGAAATTGAGAAAGGGAAAGAAATAGGAAACCAATGGCCATTTTCACAACAGTGTAAGAAACAGGCCAGAGCCTCGGAGAAAAATAGCCAAAGGGGGAAGGTCTGCCACTTTCTTACCGGCTTGTTTGTCATATTGGGGGGAAAATAAAACATCTTTTCATAATAAGAATGTTGCCCTTCGGTGCTAAATAAATATGCTATTAGTCTAAATGACTTTCACAGGCCCTTCCTCTCCCTTTTCAAATTGTATATTTCTTTCAGAACTCGGGAAGGGGGTTGGGATGATTATGGAGCATCGAGGCTGAGTCCTGGAACACAGTCAGGACCTAAGATGAAGAGGGAGCGAGGTGGGCTATCTCAGAAGGATGATAACAGAATACTTCAAATGTGGTTCCAAGTCCTAGGGGAAAAAAAATTCCTCTTAAGACACAGAGCTGAGTTATCCCAGCTAGTAAATTATCACCTGGCTGTGATCTTTTTTTTTTTTTTTAATTTTGTTTTATATACTAAAGAAGAAAAATAACAGCTTTTTAGATTCATTTATGGAATAAAAATAACAGTAGCAAGTGGGCACAATCAATTTACATTACATACAAAGTAGCTCCGTTTTAATGAATAGTTTTATGCAAATGAGTAGACAGACAGCCTATTATTTCAAATAATGTAATCAATGTGTCACTGGAAAGGAACCAGCATCGAGGTGGGTCTCCAGCATAGTCTGGAACGTGAGAGTAATTCACTTCGTGCAGGAAAGGTATCACAATACAAGTCCCGGTGACTCTGAGAGAACGTTTATTAAACCTGTTACAGAGGCAAAAGGAGGGCCCTTGGAGAGGTTTAGAGGGTTAGCCAGGGTAAAGCTGCCACTGCCCACTGCTCCCGTGGTTGCAAGTCTTGTGAGGACCCTTAAAGCTTAGGAGAAAGAAAGCAAAGGTACACTCCTAAGAAAAGAAGACTGGGGAGGCGCAGGTGTGCTCTGGGGAGAGCAAGCACTGGCTCCTTTGTCTTAAGGGTTTTTATCTGTTTTTTAAAGCTCAGATTTTAGGGGAGCTCTCAAGGGAGAATCTCAATAGAATATTCATCAGCTTTCCAGGTGTGTTCTTTAATGTGCTGATTCATCAAAATAATTGTATCAGGGTCATTCTCTGGTCAGTTTCTCCTTCAAAAGATGTCACCAAGGAGAAACTGGGACCAAGGCGGGTCTGCCCCAGCAGGGTCCAGAGTGTGCATACCATCATTTGCTCCTAAAGATCCTTGGTTAGGAAAGAAAAGACCTTAAGCTTTATTATCTGTACTTGCTCAGCCAGTTAACTATCTGTCTCAGTTTCCCCATTTAACTTGCCAAGAAATTTCTCTGGCTTCTTACTAACCTGCCTCAAATGGATTGGAATGTTGCTTTGTGAATGAGCTTGCCTGGCCAGGATACTCCTGCGCAAGGAAATCTTTCATGAGGACCAAAGGTAGAGAACTAATCATTCCTGGATCGAAGGAATGATTAAATTCCCCAATTACTGTATCTGAGGACTGTCAGAAAGAAAAGAAGCTCATTAGTTCAGCACAACTACTTGATTATCTCCACACAGTAAAATCTTATTTTTCATGCAAAAATTGGTTGCATTTTGGAAAAGCACTGTTGCATGGAAAATGTATTAAAAGAGCTCCATGATACGTGCCTAATGTTTTTGTATTGTTGAGGAGTTTGGAAGACAGTATTATGCATACAGATGTGTTACAGATCATTAAAGATCAAGTGTTTTCAGGTTGCAAAGTCAACAGGCTGATACAAGACTGAAAGAGACTAGCAGCATGTATTCAGAATAGGAGCTTTGCGAAAAAGTAAAAGTGATACTCTACTTGCCACCCCACCTTATCCAAAACTGTAATTGCATCCTAGACTACAGAAATTTTAGTGCATATTTGATTTTAAAATTAGTGTTTATGAAATAATTTACCAAATTTTTTGGGAGAACAGTATGCATAAAAAAAGACTGACATTAACATTGGTACTGATTTGTGAATGGGCAATGATAATAAGTAAAAATATGCTCTGTCTGACATAGTGATATAACCACAAGGTCTGTGGGAAAGTGGGACAATGTGGCATTTATTGAAAATATCATTTAACAAATTTCTATGGATTTTTTTTCTTTAAAAGGAGCACATTAGATGTGAAGTTTGGGTAGCAGGGCGATATTTCAAGTTTAGCAATATTCTACATTCCGTGATTTAGATATGACCCCCCACTTTGAAATGGTTGGAATACATACTTAAATAGGTAACTCCCTATGAGAGAGAAATTGTCAGCTTTAAGAAATCAAAATTGTCTTAGAGTTAACCTAGTGTTAGAGAATTTACAAATAACATGTCCTCCTTAGTAATCAGAGGAGCACCTATTACTAGACAGTTTTAATATCCCTAATTAAAGAATTCAGTTGAAGACTACTAATAGAAATGGATATAAAATGGGCCAAGTGTCCACAGTGTCAGGATCTGGCTACCTCCCTTTCGCCAAACTTCTTGTATTAAGATCAGTCTGATTCTTGCTTCCAGACCCAAAATTCTTCCTTGAAAGAAAGGATTTAATTCACTGCCAGATGGTCAGCAACAAGTTGTCATTGCTACCAATCTGGCTCTGACAATTCAGGCCAAATCAAGAAATTATGCTTCTTTGTTGTTCCTGGGAGTGGGTCTGTAACAGGACAATGACCCTGGTCTTCTGTGCCAAGTTCCTTTTTAAATTGCCTATTTTTAAAATACTCCAGTCCCCCATGACTGGACCCTAGTTTTCTCTCTTGTCAATTCCTGTACTCTCAACTTCCTGATATTGCAGTTAGTCCACTGATGTGTTACCCTGCTACTTCATGCAGGTTTTTCTCTCTTTTTTTCTTCCTTCCTTCCTTCCTTCCTTCCTTCCTTCCTTCCTTCCTTCCTTCCTTCCTTCCTTCCTTCCTTCCTTCCTTCCTTCCTTCCCTTCCTTCCTTCTCTCCCTCCCTCCCTCCCTCCCTCCCTCCCTCCCTCCTTCCTTCCTTCCTTCCTTCCTTCCTTCCTTCCTTCCTTCCTTCCTTCCTTCCTTCCTTCCTTTTCTCTTTCTTTCTTCTTTCTTCTTCTTTTTCTTTTAGCTTTATCTCTTTGGATCTCTGAACAATGACAGCTTCTAAATTGTGCTGCACTGGCTTATCAGAAATATGCTGAAATCCTTCTTGGAAAATCCCTGACACCAACCACGTACTGTAGGAGTCTTTTGTCACACATTCTATGGATACCATATTCTGCCTCTCAACCAAAACTGTCTTGTGTGAGGAAAAATGCATAGACTTTGTTTTAAAATGCCATTAGAACAATAGTTCAAAGGCAGTTTCATTTAACCCTGGAAAATTAAAATGAACACACAAACAAAACAGTGAAAATCTCACTATGATGATATAGAGTAAAATAGAATAGAAGGCTGGAGGACAATTGAAAACAAAAATTTTGAAGAAATTTTAGCTGACTTGAAAATATGAATCTGGACTGACTAAGATCAACCAACCCCAAATTCAACACCTTATTTTGAGTCTTTGAGTCCTGAAGGATATATATTTACTTTGATACCTCCTGTCTGTCTTGTGACTTAGAGATTTGAAATTGAAAGTAAAAAAATATCACAAGGTAGTCTCTAACAATTAGTAAACATCTGGTGAAGCTGATCAAGAAGAAAAAGAGACATGAAACCCAAATAACCAATATCATAAACAAATTCAACATATAGGCATAACTATTTTATAGGCATTAAAGGAGAGGATACTATATCAATTTTATTTTAATAAATTTGAATATTAAAATGAAATCGACACAACATAGAAGACTTTAAAATTATGAAGCACTTAAATTATTAGAAATCTGAATCAATAATTAAGATATTCACACAAAGCTAATTACAAGACCAGATAGCTGCACTGGCAAATTCTACCATAATTTAAGAAAGAAAAATGTCACCCTTACACAAACGACTCCAGTACATCGGGAAACAGTGGGAGGAGACATTACCCAGGTCACTCTATAAAACTCACATAACTTTTCAATAAGTAACCTAGATGAGTAATGGGAGAGGTGATAGAATCTAATAAACTCCCAGACCCATGTAGCACAGACAAAACTCAATGACTTCTCAGGGAAAAAAATGATGCTAGATTCTCTTTCAGCACTGCCATTAATCAAAACTCTTTTGATACACCTTTCGTTCAGAAAGTAAAATATATTATTTTTGCTTTTATATGCAAACTAGATTCTAATATTCCTGGGATTTTTTACAATACATTATGAATGAGCATGAAATTGAAAAACTCTTTATCTCAAAATGTTTTACCAAAGGGTAGCCTACTATTTCTTCTTGTTTTGTTTGTGTTTTAAAAATGTTTATATGCTTATTTTAGCATGCATAAAATGTCAAACAAGGAACTCTTTTTTTTCTCTGTGTTTTGTCTTCTATGTCTATTCTCAAACATTTGGTTTGGAGTAGCTGTCAAACTTAAACAACTGAGTGAAGAGCAGATGTTGCCCAGGGTAATGAAATATGTGTTCAAAATATTTTTATGTTTGGAATGTAAAATAATTTGATATCTGTTTTTTTTTAATTTATAATAATAAAAATATTGTCATAAGTGCAGACTTGCAAAAGTGACTTATTTAAAACAAAACACATGGCAGTGAGATGTTAAAATTTTTTCTATCAGTGTGTATTAGACTAGTTCGCCCATGATTGTGTTCTACATGTGACTAATATCTCAGATCTTTCACGAAGGTAAAATATGGAAACAGTCCCCCAAAAACAGTTCCCAAAACTCTAACAGTTTTGATAAAGATAGCCCTTTTCACACAGAAGGCCAACAGACATATGAAAAGATGCTCAATGTCACTAATTGTCAGAGAAGTGCCAATTAAATCCACAAGGAGATATCACCTCACACCTGTCAGAATGGCTATCATCAATAAATCCACAAATGACAAGTGCTAGAGAACTTGTAGAGAAAAGAGAACCGTTGTGCACTGTTGGAAAGAATGCAGATTTGTGCAGCCACGATGGAAAACAGTTTGGAGTTTTCTCAAAAAATTCAAAATGGATCTGTCTGATGACCCAGTGATTATTCAAAGAAACCCAAAATACTAATTTGAAAGAATATATGCACTCATATGTTCATTGCAACTTTATTTATAATAGCCAAGATATGGAAGCAACCCAAGTGCCCATCAACAGACAAACGGATTAAAAATGTGGTGGTACATATATACAATGAAATATTACTCAGCCATAAAAAAGAACGAACTCTTTGCCATTTGCAACAGCATGAATAGACTTGCAGGGTATTATATTCAGTGAAATAAGTCAGTCAGAGAAAGACAAATACCATGTGATTTCACTATATATATTGAACCTAAAGAGCAAAATTAATGAACAAATAATTCAAAACAAACTCATAGACACAGAGACTAAACTGGTGGTTACCGGAGGGGAAGTGAATTGAGACACCGGGTGAAAGAGGAGAAGGGATTAAGAAGTATAGATTGGTAGTTCAAAATAGTCACTGGAATATAAGTAAAGCACAGGGCATATAGTCAAAATCATTGTAATAACTATGTATGGTACCAGCAGCGTACTAACTAGGGAGAGCACTGTGTAAAGTATATGGTTGTGAAATCACTAAGATGTACACCTGAAACAAAGTAAAATTGAAAGGAGGAAAAAAGCTAGTTCTCATTATAAGGTTTGCAGTTTTTGTATTACTGCACTCTTGCCTTTGCTCTTTGGTTGCTTTCTTCTGTCTCCCCTCACTTGAGCACTGTTCTTTGTAAACAGAAAAAAGCAGCCAGAAAAGCAGGAGACACTTGTAGCATATTTCAAATATGGCCTTAATTCTTTGACTTTCCTCTCATCCAGATGAGTGGTCTCTGATCTTCCTACTGAGCCCGGCTTCTGTGATTGCTTGACAAATGGAACACACTGGAAGTGATTCTGAGCCAATTTCCTGAACCAAACCATTATACTCTGGGCTCTACTTTAAATTTCTCCTCGTATTTTCATAATAATTGATTTTGCTACAGGTAATATGTATTAATTATGACATTAATACTTTGTTGTATCAGCATTCAGTGAAAAATCTCTTCTTTCCCCCTACTGAATTAAATCTCTTTCTCTTTCCATCATCTGTTGGCTAGAAGTCACAACCACCGTGACCATGGAAGAAACTGCCTGTTAAAAGTGGTGGAAACTGGGTCCTTTGCTGCTTAATGATTATAACCCAACTTGCCACCCCTATCACTACCTTTATCTGAGTAAGCAAATAAACCTCTGTGTGTTAAACCACTGAGATTTTGGGTCTTACATGTTACAGTAGCTAGTGATTCACTGTTTTTTATGTGGAAACCTTTCATTTTACATTTTAAATTTAAAAAAAATTGGTCTATAATTATTTTTATATTCCCTTTATTTTATAATAATATAAAGTTTAAATTGCACCCTAAATAAGTTAAATATGTCTTCATTATTTTAAGTTTTTGAAACAATTTGTATAAGGTATAGATAATAAGGTATAGATAATGTAGTTTATTGAAAGTTTGGCAAAACTCATATGAACCTATGTGTTTGGAGAGAGAGGGCAATTTTGACTACTTTTTGTCATGAATCTACTTAAGATTATATAAAAATGCTATGGAAGTAAAGTTCCTTTACTTCACAAAAACGCACAAATATGTATTTACTAAAAAATTTGCACACAACTTCAGGTCTCTTTAAAGGATCAATTGAGTGAAAACAATAAAACACTGATTTCAGCACACTTTAAACCATGGGTCTGAATGCTATTGTGCATTCACAAAAATGTCCTTTTATTCTTTTGTTCCATTTTCTCCATTTGCTTTTATATGGTTTATAAATATAATAAAGTCTCACTTCAAATTGCTAATACTTTATTCTATTAAGCTTTTTTTAATGTGGAAAAGTACCATCAGGGAATATTTTAAGAAATTGAAAAAGCATGCACATTAGAAGGAGCACTAAGTCACATATAAAGTTACTGACAATGTAGATTTACTATAATAAAGTATAAACAAAACAAAACAAAATAAACCCTATTAATAATTTGCCAAGCAAAGTCAACATACTAAGTTGTTTTCTACTAAGACTTTATTTTATTTATATGAACACAGAGTAGGTCATTTAGTGACTTGAAATTATTCCTTATCTGTATGTAGACAAGATAAATCACCCTCATGTTTACCTAAAACTGGCCAAGTACAAAGGGCATGTGTGCCCATGTATTTCCTGCACTTAACTTTACACCTTCTTGCTTTATGCACACACATGCACCATAACAGTACATCTCATCATGAATAGCTAATCAGAGGGCCCATCAGCATGCTGATCATTGCTTGGCTAGCAGAATTGTAGATGAGCCACAGGACATTCTTCCTGGCCTCCAGCTTATTTCTTTCTTTCTTTATTTATTTATTCATTCTTTATTTATTTTTTAGGCAACCTCTACTACCTAATGTGTGCCAAATAGCATGAAGAGGTGATTGGGAACTGAACCCACATCTCTCTCCAGGCATTAAAAACTATTACTAATGAGCTCCTGTTCTGGCTCCAAAACAAGAACTGAATTCATAAGACTCTTCCAATACCTGTTTTAGAATTCCTTACATGCCTGGACTCTGCTCCAGTCACTTGATGCATCCTGCCACATTCGCCCTTTCTGAAAAGGCTCCCAGATGTGTGTCCGCTTCTTTATGCAAACGGAAGAAGTATTAAGAAAACATGCTTCTAAGTCACATTTCCCAGATGTGTGTCCGCTTCTTTAAACAAACAGAAGAAGTATTAAGAAAACATGCTTCTGAGCCACATTTCCTAATGGGACTCGGGAGGAAGGATTCTTCTCTTACTTTTATCTCTGTTTGGAAATGATCCCTGTAATATTACCTGTTAGCTCAAGTGTGTGAATGAGCTGTGGAGACTGCCAGAGCGCAAGTCACTTGAAACACAGGACGTTTTTACATGATTCTTGCAGTTTTCTCATATGCAGTGAAGAAATGAAATTGAGAGCCAAAATCATTTATATATAGCTTTGAATTCCCTATACTCATTTTCTCTTTTATAGTGAAAAGCAGACCTATGTAATAAGAACCATTAAAGAGAATGCAATTTACTGCTAAATCAACTGTTTGTAGGACATATGTAATAGTGACTGCAGGGGACAGATGCCTGGTTTTTATTCCTCTCTTTACTGCTGACTTACTATACAACCTTTATCCATGCAATTAACTTCTTTATTCTTGATTCACCTAATTTAACTGTAATGGCCATTATGAAAATCACAAAAATGTGTTTTTATTTTCTTCTCACTTAGCCTTCTGTGTTTCCAACAGATGTAAAGAAATTCTTTAAGGAACTTTATATCATTAGATATTGCATAAATTTTCCAAATATTTTTTGCTCAGTTTCCCCTGCTATCTTTGAGAATGTTCAGTGAAATGAACTCCAAACATGAAGGAGAAAACAGACTCCACTTGATTTCCTCTGTGATATATAGTACATTATATTACTCTATTAAAATTGCAAGCCAAAATTTATTAATAAATTTAAATGAATATAGTGGATTACACACAATTTTTATCAAAAAATATAATATACTGTGATTTTTAATACTTTCATATGTATATTTACTGAGGAACAATGTAGAATATATATTATTATAGATTGAAGTTTTTAAAAGATTGAAAATCTGCCCTTTCAACTGTATATTTGGATATGATGCATATGTTAATATATTTCATTTTATTTATTTTCATTTCTTATTAAATTTATTGGGGTGACATTGGATAAAATTATATAGGTTTCAGATGTACAATTCTATAATACGTCATCTATATATTGTACTTACTATGTGTTTACCACCCCAAGTCATTTAATTTATATATATTTAATTTATTAAAAAAAATTTTTTTCTATTCCTTTCTCTGGAATTGTACATTTTTTCCCCCTAGTATAACCAATTTTTCCTCAGTAAAAACAAAAATAATAATAATGCCTCTTGCCCTGGCCAGTTTTGCTCAGCAGTTAGAGCATCAGCCCTCGAACCGAAGAGTCGCAGGTTTGATTCTGGTCAAGGGCATGTACCTCGGTTGTGGTTCGGTCCTTGGCACTGGTTGGGGTCATGTGGGAGGCAACAAGTCGATGTGTCTCTCTTATATTATGTTTTTTCCTCTCTCTCTCTCTCTCTCTCTCTCTGTCTCCCTCCCTCCCTCCAACTCTATCTGAAGACAAATAAAAAAATATCCTCAGGTAAGGATTAAAAATAAATAAATAAATAAATAAATAAATAAACAGGCCCTGGCTGGTTTGGCTCAGTGGTTAGAGCGTCAGCCCACAGAACTGAGAGTCCCGGGTTCGGTTCCTGACAAAGGCATGTGCCTCAGTTGCGGTTCATCCCCAGCCCTTCTGCTCTATCTGAAGATAAATGGAAAAATATCCTCTGGTGAGGAATAAAAATAAATAAATAAAATAATGTCTCTTTAATAGGAAGGTAAGTAATTTTTTTAAATTTCCTGATGGAAATCATTTTTTTTCTCTTTACATTTTTATTTTCTTTTTTCAATTACAGTTGACATTCAATATTATATTAGTTTCAGATGTACAGTATAGTGGTTAGACATTTATATAATTTACAAAGTAGGCCCCCTGATAGGTCTAGTACCCACCTGGCACTATATATATAGTCATTACAAGATTGTTGACCACATTCCCTATGCTCTACTTCACATCTCCATGACTATTCTGTTACTACCAATTTGTACTTTTTAATCTGACAACCATCAGTTTGTTCTCTGTATCTATGAATCTGTTTCAGTTTTGTTTGTTCATTTATTTTGTTTTTTAGTTTCCACTTGTAAGTGGAATCATCTGGTGTTTGTCTTTCTCTGGCTAACATATTTCATTGAGCATAATGCACTCTAGGTCCTTTCATATCGTTGCAAATGGTAAACTTTTATTTTTTTATTGCCAAGTTTTACTTTATTGTATGTATGTATCATTTCTTCTTTACCCAGTCATCTATTGACGGACACTTAGGTTGCTTCCATATCTTAGCTGTTTAAATAATACAACAATGAACATAGTGGCGCATGTATCTTTTCAAATGAGTGTTTTAGATCTCTTCTAATACATACCCATAGTGGAATTGCTAGGTTATTATTAAAGTATTAACAGAAATCACATTTAGGTACAAATGTTTTGAGACATTTTAAAATAAGGCTTTCTTAACAAAAATACAATTTTTTAATTCTCATAATAGGAACTAATCAAATTCCATAAAATAAGAATACTCTGGTTAAAATAACATCAAAAATAGTCATTAAGTCATAAATTTTGCAGACTTAAATTCAGGAAAGCCAACAAGTTACCTGACATAGAAAAATAATACAGACAAAGTGCTGTCTGTCTGCTATGTCAAGAGTTAGCAAACAAAGATACCCAGACTAACACATGAAAAAGTTTTGGGGTAGAATTGCAAAAATAAGGTGTCATCTTTTATTTTGATTCTCTCTTCTTCAAAGGCATTAACTGATGTCATTCCTGATTAACTAGGAAGTTTAATCTTATTCTGACTTTCAAGGCTCTGAGACCATCCCTTACCTCTGAAACCATATTGTATTTGCTCCATATTTGTTGCCTATCTAAATATAAGCCTTCACCCTTGCAGCCTAGTAATACTTTCTCTTTTTCTCAACCTCATTTTCTCATGTTTTTTTAATTCAATAACATCACCATAATTTTAATGACAATTGTTACATTCATATGGTAGCACTATTGAGTCTCCACTATTTTGTTGTTTCTTATGTCTCAAATGATGATAGGTTTACAAGATTCACAATCTTTTCACCTTAATTTTGATTACAGTAAGATACATTTATTTCCGAAGGTCATGAATTGAGAAAAAAATATATATACCCTGTAGGAAAGTGATACTTGGTATAAAAAATTGATGACAAACTTTTACTCTTAAATAATATTCTGAAGAAATAAACTATTTAAAAATATTTAAAATCATAATAAGGAACACCTTATTTTCACATACTTCTTATGTATTTCCCAAATAGGCAGTTTTCTCCTCATGGTAAGAGTAATTCATATAGTACTTATGACCCAACATTTTGTAAACAAGACCTTGTCACTTTGGAAAGAGCTTTTCGATGCAAAAATGTTTTTTTCTTTAATTGCATTGTCATTTGTATTTACTTCATCAAAGGTTATTAAGAGACTTGGGGATCTAGTGGGCCATGACTTTAATGCATGAATACTTAACTAATTCTTTAATGGGAGTAGATGGCCTCAGAGGTGATGATTTATTACTCAGGTAGAAACCGATCAGGCAGACCAAGTTTCTTGCAGAGTGTGAGAGGCATGCTCTGTTATTAAGCCTAACTCATATATGAGCTCCTATCAGTTGCCTTACTAAAAATGCCTGTGAGCCAAAGGTCTGAGAAAAACATCTCCACTTAGTTTATTGGCAAGATATTTGAGTTGAATGCTTGTGTGTTGTGTGTGTGAGTGTGTGTGTGTGTATTTGTGTGATTGTGGGTGTGGTGTATCTTAGTGATAAACTTACAATATCAGGCTTTCTGGAAACAGCAATGGTATTTGAATGATCACTCAAGTGAATCTTAAGCTGCTATGCCTGGGGTGGATTTTCAATAGTCAGCCAGGAATTACTATCGCTTCCTGCTAAGGCTAGGGCACATTTCCATGAAATCCCCAAGCTAGAGTTCCTCATTGAGAGGGACTACTGTGAGACTAGTAAAGTAGAAGTGAAGCAATGGCCACTAAGGTAGCGCTGGTCATACGTGAAGGCTTGGTAAGCTCTCCGACTTGCAGTTCTAGGGCAAAGAGAAGAAAGCTTGTTGAAAGGCCCTGTGCTTTCTGGCTTTTTCCATCCTCAGTCTATGCTCTAGCTGATATCACTGGTAATTCTTTTTCTAGTCCTCCAGTTCCAGCCTTACCTATTTTTCTTTACCTACTTTCTGATATAATTGTATAAATTCAAATCCCTGTATTAAAACCACTTATTCCAGTAGGACTCATTTGCTAACCAAACAGATTAAAATAGTCCCTGATATTAACAGAGGGGAAATAATAATACTAGACAAAAATAATGACTATACTACATAGCAGGTAAGTCTAAACCCAGGGAAATTAAAATCTCATGAGAAAATGAATTTTTATTATTGATTGTATTTGATCACCTTTTGCTCACAAGCAATTCTTGACATTTTGATATTAGTTTGATCCATCTGAAAATACTATTTTTGTAGATCAAAATGATTGAAGTTTGATAAATCCACAAACGTGGCTTAACCTAACAGTTGATATCAATTAAGGAGAAATACTTACTTTAAAAGTTGAGGCGGTAAGCCAGACTGGCAGGGGTCAGAGGGTAGGGGTATGGGGGGACTGCATGAAATAGGTAAAGAGAGGAGAAATGAGGGACATCTATAACAGTGTCAACAATAAATAAAAATAATAATAAATAAATGCTTAACTTAGCTGAAAAATAAAGTAGAGGTAGATAACATTTCCTGCTCGGTAGTACTCAAGTGGGAAGTAAGCGCATGGGAAATGATGAGCGGAAGTTCTGAGGAGTGTACCTGAGTGGAACATTAGTGACCTCAGAGTATAAAGGGCAATAAGAACCAGGGGAAGAGTTTGAAAACTAACAGCTTTCCAATTTAAAAAGTGCTTTCTTGCTGCCAAGCCTGAGTGATTTCCTAGAATATAAGCGCATCATATGATTTTGGAAGAAATTGCATTTAATGCTGATTTTTTCTTTTCTTTCTTTTTTTTTTCTTTTTCGGGAGAGCATGTTCGGTAAAACTGTGCTGAGTGAGACTTCACCCTTTTATTCACTAAGAGAGTAACACTATGGTGGGTCTTGAGTTTAATTAATGTATGCTTAACCCATGCAGATGTTTAGGGAAGGAAGAAGGATTTGGCTTCCAAATGACATGTTCTGGTATAGTTTTTATCATCTATTTAAGAAGGAATTAAAGAACACTTACGCTATAGCACTTGGTTGCTGTTGTATTAAAATATAAGAACTTAATTTAGCTTTATTGTCACTTTTCTTTTCTAATTTTACCCAGGAATGAGAGATGTTTAAAGGGACAATTTTAGAAGAGTTGATTCTGGTATAATCAATGTGAGAAGTTTAGCAGGTGTTTATTTTTAAACGTGGTGAGATTAATGTACTCTGAGAAAAATGTAATGAGGTATGCTAAGAATATTGCCTATAAGTCAAGAGAGAAAAACAGTAAAATGCAGTTCCAAGAATGTAAACGCTCTCCTGTAATTTGTTAACCATTTATAATCCGGAGTCATTGTGACAATTCAAACCAATATAATCAATTCGGTGAACTGGTAGTAGACAGCAACGCTAAAAACAGGACAGAAGCACGGGCAAGTCTCCTACCATATGATCAGATATTTTCTAAATTTTAAATTCTTTTACTTGTAATATTGTTTCAACTACACCGTTTCCATGATTCACATACATCCTAAGAACTATTTTTAGTTAAATATAAACTTGTAGAATATATTTTTTTTCTATTTTATTTCAGATACTTTTAATTTCACAAATCCAATCAACCTGGTAGCTCCTTTGAGATTTTCAGTTTGGAGAGAGGCCATATCTAGATAAGGTGATTAACTAGATAATGATAATTAAATGTAAATTCAATTAACATGTATATATAATCTGAATATAATTTTTAATGACATGAAACCTAGCTCTTCTGTATTTTAGTTATTTATTTTTTCTTTTCACATTCTATAATAATTGTCTGAAGAATATGTTCAGGTACCTATTCTGTTTTAGATTGAATTGTTTTAGCTACAAGAAAAGGTGTGGAAATTTCAGCTTAAATTGTATTTAAAATAAGAAAATATATGAACTCATATAATAGGTAGTCCAGATTTAGGCCAGGCTCCTGGGCTATTAGATTTGGTTTCTAAGGATTTTATGAAGAGTCTTCTCTGGCACACCAGACTGGATTAATCTTCAGACTGGTTCTTCTCACCCTGGCTGGTTTGGCTCAGAGGTTAGAGCATCAGCCTGCGGTCCAGAGACACCCGGGTTCCGTTCCCACTAAGGGCACGTACCTCAGCTGCAGTTTGTCCCTGGCCCTGGTAGGTCATACAGGAGGCAGCCACTTGATGTGCCCTTTCACGTCGATGTTTCTCTCTCTCTCTCTCTCTCTCTCTCTCTCTCTCTCTCTCTCTCTCTCTCCCTCTCTCTCCCTCCCATTCTATCTGAACAAAAAAATAGAAAAATGTTCTTGGCTAAGGATAAAAAAAAAAAAAATTAAAGTGACTACAGTTAAAAAAAAAGACTGATTCTTCTCATGAACACGAGCCGTCTGCTAGCAGAAACTGGGTAACAAGCTTTTTTTTTTTTTTCACATCCAACAGCAAAGGTTGAATTTACGTCCTTAGAATTTCAAAGTAAATAGTTAGTTGCAGTTTATTGGCTTAA
This sequence comes from Molossus molossus, assembly GCF_014108415.1. Lineage (NCBI taxonomy): Eukaryota > Metazoa > Chordata > Mammalia > Chiroptera > Molossidae > Molossus > Molossus molossus. The sequence continues at coordinate 59,296,444 of NW_023425345.1, read as the reverse complement.
AGTTATTAAGCTTGTCCATCTATCGACTCAACACTGGTAAGGTTGAAGAAATTGTTATGGTTGACTTAGATTAATATTTCCCAGGGAACAGATGATGGCCAGTCAATCTGTAAAGGTCAGTAATGGCTAACATGCACTGTTAAAACTGTCTATTATTATTATTATTATTGTTATTATTATTGATTTTAGACAGAGAAGAAGGGAAAGGGAGAGAGAGATAGAAACATCAATGAGAGAGAATATCGATTGGTCGCTTCCTGCATGACCCCACTGGGGATTTGACCTGCAACCTGGGCATGTGCCCTGACAGGGAATCGAACCAGCAATCTCTTGGTGCATGGGTCAACGTTCAACCACTGAGCCACACTAGCCGGGCTTAAAACTGGTTTTAATAATCAAGAAGAGGATAAGTTTCAGTAAAATGGTTTTTTTCATTTTGTCTTTTGAGATTGTCAAAGGAATGTACTTTCATTCACACTAAGACCAAGTTATGATATACAACTTCAGCTGATTCCAATTAGATGTATCCTCTTATGTATTTCTATTTAACACCTTGTCCATTTTCCAGCAACAGCTTTGACAAGTCTTTAATAATCCAGCCCTTTCATCCCAGGATATATCTTTCTTCAAATAATTTTACCTACTATAAAATAATTGAATTCCTTTCATCTTCCTAATTACTAATGTCTAACACTTATAAATATACCCAAATTAATTTTAATCATTGCTTATTTCTGTCTTACTTCAGGTATAAGATTTTCTTATTTATTTTAAGAAGATTAATGACATTCTTTTATAGCTCTCTCATATCTTTCTCTATCAATTTTATTATTTTACTTTTGCATCTTTAATTCAATTTAACTAGCTCCTTAATTTAGTATGTATGACTATATGACAATAGCTAATACACAGTGGTTACCAGGTAGTAAGCACATTTAGACATGTTAACTCAGTTAATATTTAAAACAAATCATTGGGTTAGGTACTATTTTTTTCTCCTTTCTATGGAGAAGGGAACAGAGACACAATCATATACAGTAGCAGAGAGAGAGTTTGGAATTAAACCCAGAAATTTAGAATCAAGAAAGAGTTTGTATTTCTAATTCCTATACTATCCTGCCTCTCCTAAAATCAAAGTTTTAAATAAGTCAGCAAGTTGCAATAAATGTATTACAAAGCAAGATCATTACATGACAATTTTACAAAGGAAAGGGATGAGATTATATCCCAACATTTTTCACAGGTTTATTGAGGTATAAAATACATATCATAAGATTCATCAAGTATAAATGTGTAATTCATAAATTTTAGGAATTTGCAATAGTGGAACCATCACCACAATTCAGTTTTATAACATTCACACCATCCCCCAAATTGTTTTCATATCCTCCCATTTTTAATTGTCTATTTCTTCAAAAATATAAAAATAAGAGGAGAGTAAAGATATTAATATAACGAGAGCTATTACTATACAACAGTAGCTATCACAATGTGGGATTGACGACCCTCATGTTTCCCCAAAATCCTTTCGGAAGGTTCACAATGTCAAAATGATGTATTCATAGTGTAGCGACTCAGGGTAGCATGCACAGTGAAGAAATACTTGACTTTGCAAAATTATGACTGCAGTACCAGATATGGGAATCCATTTGACCTCTATTAAAAGAGATATTAAAGGGATTTACAAAAAAACGTAAAGCAATAGCACTCTCTTTTCTGGAAAATATAGTCATTTTTTATTAAAAAATGTTATTCATGTTAACCTGTAATAGGTTCAACTCCTATTATTTTAAATAAATTGGTGAACCTTTTTAAATTTATGTTTTAATTTATAAAAGTGCATATTGATAGATAGATGGAACATAAACAATAGCTCTTAGGGTTCTTCAGAAACCCTTAGGTTGAGTCCCAGGGCTGTGCTTCCTGCCCTGCACTACCATCCACAAGAGGGGAAGGACTGGGGGGCGCTAGTTCTTTAACTTCTAGCTTTATGAAGTGGCCTTTCATTGGATCACTCATTGAGGTTTCAAAAATGTTCACTGTAATTTTAAACCATAATAATGGTGGTTGGTATATAACCTTAAAAGCTTAAAATGAGCCCTAGTAAGAGGATAGAGCTATCTGTATTGCATTAAGCCTAACCTCTGAGAAATTAAGATATTGTTGGTGACAGCAATATATAAATATTTCCTATAAAACCGATAAAGGCTATGAGATGGAGAAATCAGTTAGAGAATTCATCTCAGCTTCTGTCCTACAGAGGTGCCAAGACGCCTGAAGAGGTTCCGTCTTCAGTTCACTATGAAAAACCAGAGTGACTCCTGAGTGAGGAGTAAGTTGATTTGCAAGTAATCTTCAAAAATATTTTGAGACCAAGAGAGCTGCATTCAGGAGAGCCCATAAGGAAAATAAAATTCCTGCAAAAGCACCACTTGAGGTTTTTTTTTGATAGATGAGATGGGCTTATGGAAAACCAAAACTTCTTTGAGAAAAACTTAAAAGTTAGATTAAATAAGAAAAAATAAAAATATCTGTTTAAAGGGATCAGAGAACTGCGAAAGCCAGTAGGACTAATATAATTAATATACAGAGAGTAAAAAAAAAAAAAATAACACACACACACACAGAGAAAGGTGAGATATTCATTTGAAAGTGCATTTTTTCCTAATGAATTTGGTAATTTATGGAACTGAGATGTATTTTTTCTCTGAAAAAGGGCCAACGAGCATAATTAATTTTCCTCCCATTTGAGTACTATCTTGTCCTTCTCTGTAGAAACCTGGAATTAAGTCCAGAGTGACCCCTTTCCTTTGCTCTTACTCCTAGCTCAGCATATTCCTTGCACTTTATCAACAAATTAAGTCAAGTTGCATATATACATTTAATTTGTTTGTATAGCTAATCTTAGCTCTAGGACTGACCAGTTTTCTAGTTTGAATCCAATGAGTCCCTAATACTTTTTGTCTCTGGTTTCATCAATTCTAGTTTACATTTTGTCAGTATTTTACATTTGTAGTAAAGAATTTTTTTCATACCACTTTTCTGGTTAAAAACCTTCAATGATTATATGAAATTCAAATGCCTTTATAATCGAATGTCCCTAGTTGTCTAGCCTTGTCTCATATAAATATTTGTTGAACCAAAATGAGTGTTTTGACATATGTTATCTGTTGCTATATGTGTGTATATATGGAAAAAAGGGGGAAGAAAGAGAAAGATGAAAACACTGAGGATATAAATTGCCATTAAAAAAACTTCTGGGACAATTAATTTTAGAGCGTTTTCTTTAATTTAAAGGTTTGTATGTTGCCTATATTTTGTCACAATTCATATTTGAATTCAACACTAGTGATTCATCTATAAAAGTATGTTTGTTTTAAACTGCTTTTTGAACAGCGGAGATGATTCACTTTCTCTGAGTCACTGGGCAGACAATGACATAAGCCAGTGAATGACCAATGCGCTACTTTTTTGTCACTAAATAGGCTAAAGAGATAAACCACAGAACTTATATGCATGTATGCATAACCAATGGACGTGGACAACAAAGCCGGAGACGGGGCGGGGGGGATGGGGAGGAGGGTGCCAATGGAGTTAAAAAGGAGAAACATCTGTAACAAAAATAAAATTTAAATTTAATTAAAAAAATTTTTTGAAAAAATAGACTAGAAGAAGCAGAATGATTTTTGATAATTACTATATCATTGGTCACTAAATCATCCTTCAATAATTTGCTAAGTTGATTTGATAAATAACATCCTAATTGCTTAAAAGTTCTAATAGATTTCTAAAGGTATAATATTTCCTAGCCACTAACTTTTGCAAGTAGCACCATCAAACAATATATAAATCTTTTCGTCTTGTACTGCAAGTTGCAAGAAATTGAAAAATGTTTGTATATTATAAACAAAATGTATAAAGCATATTTCAAAAAAGAAAAAAATTAATTCAGCATAGATCTTTCAAAAAGTCCAAATTAAATTAATCTGCTAGTTTTTAATGAAAAACACTAATTAATGTCTGACTTTAAAAAATATTTACCATGTGCCAGCCAGACACTTTATCTGCCAGGCACTATTCATTCATCCAGGTATCCAGTCAGCAGTTATTCATGGAATCCCTCCAAGTGGTTCCAACACTGAATAAAAAAAGTCAAAGCCCCTCATTCTGATGAAGATTATCCTGTTTAAACTTTAGCACAATAGTTAGTTCTTATCATTGACTCCACTTTATAATGAGAACCTGAAGTTTAAACTGTTTTAATAATTTACCCGTGGCCACACAGCTGGTAGGTACAGAAGCTGTGTACAAATACTTGAGTTTTTCTTAATTCAAGAACCCAAGTAATGAACCACTATTCTCTATTGCCTACATGTAAAAACATATAAGATGTTCTGTAGTCATATGAATTCGCTTACCAGTATCATAACTGTGAGGTCAGTCTTCGAAAAGTAATGAACAGTTCCCATGAGGTGCTGTCTTCAACCAAGATCCTATATAAACAAATATTAACTTTTGAAAATCCCTGAGGAAGGATCATAGGCGTCTCTTTCTGTTTTTGTTTCTCATTGAGACTGTTTCTCAATAAGTAATTAGAACTAGGTTTGGGGGATTTGTATTAGTTTCCTAGGTCAGCCATTAAAAAATGTATCACTATGTGCATGGCTTAAAATAACAGAAATGTCTTCTCTCATTGTTTAGAAGGCCAGATGTCCAAAATCAAAGAGTTGGCAACACTGGTTTCTCCTAGGGGCTAGGAAGGCAAATGTATGCTGTGCTCTCTCCCAGCTTCTAGTAGTTGCTGATAATCCTTCCCCTTCTGTGGCTTGTGGCAGCAGTTTCATTCTCTACCTTTGTCATTAGGTAGTGTTTTCTCTGTGTATCTGTGTTCCCATTCCTCTTTTCTTATGTGGAAACCAGTCATTGGATTGGAGCCCACACGACTCCATAGGACCTCCTCTTAACTTGATTACAAAAGAGGGAGACAACGGGTATATAAACTAAAGATCACGCCCGTGAAAAATACTTGCCTTAAAACACCAGAGTGACATTTGATGCAAGATGTTCAGACCTCAAAAAGTTTGGAGGAAATGTAACTGATGGAAAAATTTTGTCTCATCTTGTGTTTATCCAAGAGCGTATGCCCACTGGTGAAGTGGTAGGAGAAAGTGTCTGCATTGTTCACATTGTTTTTGTTTTTTTATTTCTTTCTTATCTTTCATCTACTGTTTACAGTTAGTTGAATGTATCTGCTGTTTGTGGTTGAAATAATGTATATTAAATGGGTAGGATATGTGACTGCATTATCCTATGCTTTGAAAAGGAAGACTTGACATATTTACTTTTGTCATTTCAGGGAAAATGTCTTAAATTTGAAAACAGGCTCTGAATCTGGATATTCCAATACTTTCCTAAGTTAGTCCTTAATGTTTGTGAATGTTATATCAAATAATAATAAATACAAAAGCATATAACTACTGCTTGAGTAGGAACAAAGAAAGCAAGACGGACAAACATTCCTTTTAAGATACACAGAAAGTGCAAAGTGGAAAAGCTCAGTGATGTTAAATTCTCCAACAACACAAAGAAACCACTGAACCACATCTAGAAGCTACAGGGATATTCACAGATAGGTGAAAAAATGACGCTGTATTTTAAAATAAGGTTAAAAATAGGAATAATTGAGAGGATAGGGAACAGCAGTGATGATTGAAGAAAAAGAGCAATCATTGTTTTTGGCAAAGAGAGTAGAAACATCATTTTCTACTTAAATCTTTCCATGTTTTAGAACATAATTTTGGAAAATTTATTTTAAATAAGCCCAGAGCTGTCTCTTTAGTCTCAGAAGTACCATCAGAAAATATATGAAACTAAAATTAAGTGTCCTTGTTTATCCAAACTTGTAGTTTAATGGAGTGAAAAAGAGAGAAATATGTCGTATCAATGGCTCTGTATCATTATTCTCAAATAACAACACTGCAGTTTACATACTGTCGTAATAATACACTGTAATCAGAAAGGAACTAAAAATGTCACCTAGCCACTGGAAGAGTGGCTCAGTAGACAGTGTGTTCACTTATGGATCAATATGGTGTAATCAATCCCTTGACACTATTCAATTAAAGCCCAGCACTCTGGCCAGCGTTTATATCTCTAAATTAAAATATATCACAGACTAACCAGAGCTAAACAAGTCCTGAGCACATAATGACTGAGATACTTGCCTGCTTGCAAATCCTCTCACCCTCAGTGTGAACTCACTACCATAAAAAGAGCTTCGAGATTGTTCAGAGAGAAAGAGATGCCAGATCAAATTAGCCTAACTGTGTGGAACTTAGTTTTATCATGTATGACATAAATCATCCAGAGTTGAAGATGAAGCCTTAATATGATTCTCAAAAGAAACTTTGGTGACTTCAATATAAAAAGGAATTTATCATTGTATTAGGTGATGTAGTACTAGTTGAAGTAGTTGTAGATTTGTCGTAAAATAATAATTGAATCATAATTAAAATAAAAATAATAATAAACTGCATCCCCAATTCTTCATTAATAGGTTCACTTTAACCTTCAGTTCTTTTTTTTAAAAAGTCATTTAAAATAAATAAAACGAAATAGATCTACCCCAGGGTTTGACATTTTGCCCCAGTCGTTTATTAATTTATTTCCCATATTTAAAAGTTCTTGGGATTTTGCTCCATTTGTAATACACATAATGGTAGAATTAGAGTTACTGATATATATTATGGTGTAAAAGTGTCCAATGTGAGATAATGGAGTCCCTGGAAAATATTTCTATTCATGGTCCTAATTACATAGTCTAATTTCTATTACATAGGAAATGTTTTAGAAAATAATCTGATATAAATGTTATAAATCAACTGAATAGTTACTATATAAAATGAATGTTCTTCAACATTTAAAACAAAATACATAAGAGTAATTGAATTTAAAAAAAATAAAAACAATTCTGAAACTGTTTCCTGGATATCTGCTCAGTAAAATGTTTTCCCTTTTAATATAACCCTGGTTTTAGCAATTGGGTAAATATAAATATAGAAACGGACTTTAAAATAAAGACATCTAGCCCTGGCCGGTTTTTTCTCAGAGGTTAGAGCGTCAGCCTGCGGTCCAGAGAGACCTGGGTTCGGTTCCCGCTAAGGGCGTGTACCTCGGTTGCAGTTTGTCACCGGCCTTGGTTGGGTTTTGCTGGTGGCATCCACTCGATGTGTCCCTTTCCAGTTGATGTCTCTCTCTCTATCTCTCTTCCTCTATCTCCCTCCCACTCTACCTGAACAAAAAATGGAAAAATGTCCTTGGGTAAGGATAAAAATAAATAAATAAATAAATACATCTAGGGGAAACTCAGAAATGAAATATTATTTCTGCTTTATGTATCTAGCATTTTTTCAAATATGACGCATATATTTTATTACCATAACGTATTTTACACAAGAACTTATCTTTACTTTATTTAATTACATTGAAAAAAATTGTCTCTTTATGCCTTTGAAATGTTAGCAAAAAAATTGAATCAATTATTGTTTATGTCAAACTGATTTTAGCATCAAAATGTTTCTCGTTAAAAACATAATCAGATTCATTGCTGTGCTTAGTTTGAGGTGATTGTTACAATGTCACAGGATTAAATTTCCTGCCCACTGAATTTAATGTATCAGGTAGGGAAGACTAATGTTCACCATATACTACTTGCATTCAAGTGATTAGGTATGAGTTGGTGACCATTTAAAAAATTTATTATAAAATATAGCATATGTCAGATATGTCAACATAACATAAATGTATAATATAATGAATAATCACAACGTGATTATCACTGTAACCAGCATCCAGGTTGTTAGCAGACACTCGCATCAACCCCGTGTGTTCATTCACAATTACATTTCTCATGTTCTCCCTTGAGATCGATAATATCTTGACATTTATGGCAATCATGTATGCAATTTTCTTTAAAGTTTCACCACCTGTGAGTGCACCGTAATACAACAGAGATTGTCCTATTTATGTACTTTGTATCAACAAATATATGAATGTATTTTAGTGTACCTCTTTTGCTCAGTATTGTCTTTTCATTTTTTTAAGACTCACCAATGGTGTAGAATTTAGCTTAGTTTGTTTAGTTTCTTTGTTAGATGAACTTATATTTTATAAATAGGATGCAATTCCTTTATCTATTTCAGTGTAGAAGACCCTGCGGTTATTTCTAGTTTAGAGCAATTACGGACAACGCTGCATGCAGTATGCATCTCCATGTGTAGATTCTGGGGTACCTCACCTTGCAATTCATTCAAGAATGGAAATATTTGCTCATAGGATGTGCGTTTCTTCAACTTCAGCCTCAGCAGATAATTCCTAAGAATTTTCCAAGCGGTTATTAAAATGTATACACAACCTATGAAATATAAAAATTCTCCTTGTTCCATATATTTTTAATACATGGAATTACCAGATTTTCTATATGATTATTTGAGATGTTTCTAAATTTTATGATGCTGTTGTCATTTGAATATATTTTCTGTTTTGAAGTTCTTGTTCAAGAGTTTTGCCAACTTTTAAATGGCTTATCTTTTTTCATAGTGATTAGTAGAAATTCTGTATATTACCTCTATTAATTGTTCATCAATTATTTTGGATAAAAAGAACATCTTGATTTGGGTGTAGATAAATTTATTATTATATTATTAGCACTGTGTTTATTGTAAGAAAACTTTCCCTACCCACATTCATTTTTTTATTTTATTTTATTTTTTTGTTACAGATGTTTCCCCTTTTTAACCCCATTGACACCCTCCTCCCCATCCCTCCCACCTCGTCCCCGGCTTTGTTGTCATGTCCATTGGTTATGCATACGTGCATATAAGTTCTGTGGTTTATTTCTTCCTACTCCCACCACCCCTCTTCTGAGGGTTGTCAGTCTGTACTTTACTTCCGTGTTTCTGGGTCTACCGTATTCCTCAGACGGTTGTATTAATTATATTCCATATATAAGTGAGATCATGTGGTATTTGTCCTTTTCTGCTTGGCTTGTTTCACTTAGGATAATACTTTCCAGGCCCCTCCATGTTGTCTCAAAGGTAAGAGATCTTTCTTTCTTACAGCTGCATAGTAGTCCATTGTGTATATGCATCACAGCTTTTTTTATCCATTCATCTACTGATGGACACTTGGCTGTTTCCAGATCTTAGCTATTGGTAAATAGTGCTGCTATGAACATGAGGGTACATATATTCTTTTGATTGGTGTTTCAGGCTTCCTGGGGTATATTCCCAGAAGCAGGATCACTGGGTCAAATGGAAGTTCAATTTTTAATTTTTTGAGGTAACACCATATTGTTTTCCATAGTGGCTGCACCAGTCTGCATTCCCACCAGCAGTGTACTAAGGTCCCCTTTTCTCCACACCCTTGCCATCACTTGTTGTTTGATGATTTGTTGATGGCGGCCATTCTGACAGGTGTGAGGTGATACTTCATTGTTGTTTTAATTTGCCTCTCTCTGATGATTAGTGATGTTGAGCATTTCTTCATATGTCTCTTGGCCATTTGTATATCCTGTTTGGAGAGGTGTCTATTCAGTTCCTCTGCCCATTTTTTAATTGGGTTCTTTGTCTTCCTTTTTTTTTTAGTTGTATGAGTACTCTATATATTTTGGAAATTAACTCCTTAATCTGACGTATCATTGGCAATGATGTTCTCCCATACAATGGGTTGCCTTTCCATTTTGATGGTTGTTTCTTTTGCTGTGCAGAAGCTTTTTAGTTTGATGTAGTCCCATGTGTTCATTTTTTCCTTTGTTTCTGTTGCCTTAGGTGATGTATCAGTGAAAATTCTGCTGTGTATGATGTCCGAAATTTTGTTGCCTACATTTTCTTCTAAAATTTTTATGAATTCACAGGTCACATTTAAGTCTTTTATCCACATTCTTGATGAAAATGTTATATATTATCTTCTTTGCCTTTCACTTGTTTTAACATTTTAATGACATTTTTATTTTATAAAATGTACCATACTTTTAATATAAAGCACAATCTTTAGTATATAGCTTTATAAAATTTTGCAAACAAGTTTATATACTTACAATTCAAATTAAAACATAGAATATTAATAATAGCACACTAGAGACTTCTCTCATCCTCACTCCCAGTCAAACCACACCCAAATATAATTATTATTACAATCTTTAGTACATTTCTGTCTTATCTCTTTTTAAAATTTGTATAAATGGAATCATGCAGCATACATACACTTACAACTGTCCTTTTTTCTAAAATATTACATGTGAGCAGTATATCTATCCATGCTACTGCAGGTAGACATAGTTTGTTCTTTTTCATTGCTCTATAATTTTATACTTTCTATTCACTGAAAAACAGACAATACTAATTATTTTATACAGTGATAGAGATTTAGGTTGTTTCCAGTGTAGGGCTAATATAAATAACTCTACTACAAGCATTCTTATACATATGAATTTATGTTTGTGGTATAAACTAGAAACAAAATTATTAGGCCAAAGCATATGCTTAAGTTCAGTTCAAGAAAATACTACTAAATAGTTTTCAAGTGCATTTTACCTTACTTGCCATGCCAAGGATTTACTGTGCGTTTGAATCTGTGGAGTGTTGACTTCATTAACTCTGGAAAATGCTCAACCATTTTATCTTCAAATATTGCTTTGAAATTATTCCTTCTATCCACTTCTGAAACTTCAGTGGTATGGATTTTAGAGTGTCTTACTATACTTGTTATTTTCTTATCCTCTCTTCTCTAATTTGAACCTTCTTATCTCTCTATACTGTATAATGAGTACTTCTTCAGATCTATTTTCCAGTTGGCTGGTTTTTCCTCCAGGTATGTCTAACCTGCTCTTAGATATAAAATGTGCTTTTGAGAGCTATTTAATAATATCTTCCTTTTGCCATTACCATTGGTTAAGATATACATATATTATATTCAAGAATTTCTATTTGGTCCTTATACAAATTTACTAAGTCACATTTTATAGTTTATTATTTTCTGTAATTTGTTAAGCTTTTCTTTTATCTCATGAACATGGTAAAGTGTGTGTGTGTGTGTGTGTGTGTGTGTGTGTGTGCTTTGCAGCTGATGAATCCAAAAGTAAAGTCATTGTTGATCTATTTCTGAATTCTTTACAGATTTTGCTATCTTAGTCCTTGCTTTCTTTGTTTTTATTATTGACTACTTATACATTGTAAGCAAAAAAATATCAGAAGCTTTTATGCCTCATATAATGCATTTTTTAGTTCTGGCCTACCTATCTAGGGTTGTATATTTTTTTAAATATTTTACTTCTCTTATTCACTATCTTGATAACTTTTTGATATTTTTAAGGTGTTTTTTATTGCATAATTTATATATTTAAAAAGTATCTTCGGGGGGAAGGAGAAAGTTATTCTACATTATTTTATCAAGTAAAATAAAAATTATGACTAATAATTTTTATCAGAACCACAAAAATTATGTCTATATCAAATTATTGAGATATCGTAACTTTTTTGTTTTATTTTGCTTTTATATAAGGCTTGCTTTCTTTGACATGTGTGCTACTCCCAAATCATAACTTTGAATTTAAAGTCTTTACAAAATAAAAGAAACTATACTATTTGACAATAATTTTACATGTATAAAAAATAGTACATCAAAGATTCTCAATGCTGCATACAATGTTGCATTGCAAAATAACAATGACTTGAGATTGAGCTGATGGATGTTTCTTTCTCCCAGTTCAGACATATGTAATTAATTACTGAATAAAATTTGGTTGCATGTAAATCATGAGATTTATGGTGAAAGAATTTGGACTTGGTATAAAGGAATTATACCTAGGATTTAAGCTGTACACAAACAGGTTGAAAATCAAACACAAAGTCCTTGGACTCTTTATAGATCCAAAAGTCACTGATATTTAGTATATTAACAAAATATTCTCTATCTGCTTGCCCAGGGTTACTAAAAGACTTCAGCTACGTGCACCAGTTTCTGAGCAGACACAAGCAAATATCTGCAGTTGCACATGGTAGAGTTTTGAGGCCATGTTTACACTGGTTATGCAAGAACCTTGAACATACAAACTGATGATAAGACCTGTCCCAAATGAGTGGCGTCTAGAAGGACATGGCAACAATACAAAACCTATCTCACAGGCTAGTTTGTATAATTCCTGGACCTTCTGGGAGATTTATCCTATTGAGGATAGTCTAAGAAATGGAATTACAAGATTCACAATAAAGTCCAATAGAAGAAGACTGCTAACAGATCCACAACGGGAGAACTGTGAGCCACGAAACTAGAGATAATGGAACAATTTGAAGAAAACTTAGACTGAGCATGCAGTGTGTCCCAAATGTTTAGAGATAAAATAAGAGATGGAATCCAGAAAAGGATTAAGATTTTGAACAAGAAAGGCAGATTTGAAGATAACCAAATAAATGGGGAAAAAAAGCAAGAATATCCAAATGATAATACAGCACACAAAAAAATTGTCAGGTAGAAAAGCAAAGTTTTGTTTGACAACTGAGACTTTTTCCCCCCAGAACAACTTGATCAAAACCAGAATTGCTCAAGTTGGGAGAAATTCAAATACCAAGGTTTGACTATATATAATCCTTAATAAAAAAATTATATCATAAATCTGATCAGTTATCAGAAGGTATATAGCATAACAAATATACTTTCACATTGATAACCAGTCAGATTTGCTTAAGCCTCAAAGAGCAAAGAGCTGCACTTTTTTTTTCCGAATAGAAAATGGGGTAAGCAAAACAAAGCAACAAAGCAAAAGAAGAAAGTAAGACAATGTAAAAATGGTTGATTCTGATTGGTGAGTAAAAAAGTATTTCTTGTCTTTTTTGTGTGTGTATGTGTTTAGACCTGTGTGATGATCTTCAGTTCTACTATTCTCAGGTCAATTACCTACTTCTAAGTTTCATTATTTGAAATCTTTAATTTAAAATTAACAAGGATATTAATGATCATTATAAAAGAAAAAAGAAAAGTAATATCTCTAATAAACTCTTACTTAGGCTTTTTTTTAAGTTTGTTATGATCAAGGTGAATAAGAAATATTTCCTGAAAGACATAAGCAGTTAAATATTAATATATAATCACTTTAGTTTCCATTTTGAACTTACGAAGAATGTTCTTTAATTTTTTATCATTGTTCTTTTATAGATTTCAGGTTGCCCTACTTATGCCTTCCTTCTCATCAAGTAGTGGTGCAACTAACACCAAGGGCATACATTTGTTTTCTTGAATAATCTTCAACTGTTTAGAGAAAATTTTTTTTTGCCTGCTGAAATTACCCAAATCTAATACTACTCTCAAACTCTAATTATGGAAAATCCTGGTCTTTTTTTGTTTCAGAAAGTGCTCAGTTTAAAAAAATCAATAGTTAAAATCTGTGCGCGAGCGCGTGTGTGTGTGTGTGTGTGAGAGAGAGAGAGAGAGAGAGAGGGGGGTGCTATAATAAATTATAGGAGTTTTTAGAACAGCTAATCAATGTAGACCTGTAACATTAGACATTTAGACTAACATTTATTTAAAATAAATTCAATCAAACCTCGGTTCTTGAACATCTATTTTGAACAATTCAGTTCTTGACCAAGTTGTTCACAGAAAAAAATGTCTTGGTTGACTAACAAAACTTCAGTTCTCAGCCCAACAACCCTTACATGCTGATACCTGTAAGAGCATCATGCGTTTCGCCACAAACAAAGGAGAGAATGTACAAATATGAGTCAGTTTACATTGTCAACATCTCAGAAAACTGTGTTGTGAATATCTTCATGTTTTTATGCTTTTGTTGCTGCTTATTATTATTAAATAGGTACAGTAAGTTGCCATGAATCCTAAAAAGGTTAACGATAGCAGCAAAGTGAAAAGGAAAACTGTGAGAACCACAATAGAGCTTTAAAAATAAATAATTGCAAAGTATGATTGAGGATTTCGAGTGTCTGATCTGGCTACCAAGTACAGCATGGTGAAATTGATGATTAACACAATTTTAAAACATGAAGAGGCCATCAAGAGTGCTGATGGGGCTAAGGGTGTGAAAGTACTCGTGAGACAAGGAATCATTTGGGGGTTTTGAACGAATTAATTGAATTTACATTATTTCCTGGTTTATCTTCAGATCATATTATTTCTAATAGAAAAAATTGATTTGGTTTTCAATTTTTCGTGTGTGATTATTAGAATCTATTGCTTTAAATAACTTATTTGAGTTCATTTTCATGATAATACAAGGTACAAAAACACTCTATACCTTTTATAGGTAAAATGTTGAAATTACAGAAAAGGTTAATTTTTTACATGGGGAAGACATAATCAATTTATTTTGAGTAAAACACAATTATTTTTAGCTATGTTATTGTGGCTAAATCACACTCTCTAAATTCTCTCTCTCTCTCTCTCTTTCTCTCTCTCTTTCTTTCTTCTTCTTCTCACTGTCTTCACATATATATTTGCCATAAATAGATAATCAGTATAATAAATGTATTCTTTCTCAAATTAATTTGTCTTATTTCTAGAGATATGTACATTCTAAACTGGGTTCTGAATGAAGCTTAATATGTACTGTTAACCAAATATAGAACAAAAAGATTCATTGATTCTGGTTTTTGTTTTTTTTTTCTTAAGTGAATTAAAATAAAATAAAAAGCATTTAGCCCTGGCCGATTTGGCTCAGCGGGAAGAGCGTTGGCCCGCAGACTAATGAGTAGCTGGTTCAATTCCGGTCAACGGCAGGTACGTTGCTTGTGGTTCGTCCCTGGCCCTGGTTGGAGTCGTGCTGGAGGCAGCCAGTGTGTCTCTCTCACATCAGTGTTTCTCTCTCTCTCCTCCCCGTCCCTCACACTCTACCTAAGATAAGTAGAAAAATATCCTCCGGTGAGGATAAAAAAAAAACGACAAAGAAAGCATTTAATATGTGAGGAACTACCTAACTGTGAGGAGTGTTACACAGGCATCAGTGCTCACTCAGCTACCTTCATGGAGCATGCCACCTCACTATACTTCACTACATAACTTCACGTGAAACATGTTAAAGCAAACACAGTTTTTAAAATTCTCTATTGATATATAAACCATATTTCACAGCAACTATACATGTGACCTTTGCAGGGTAACTATTTCTCGGTTTACTAGCATGGAATCCCCAAATAGCATCCTATTTAAGCAGATCCTAATTAATATAAACCACAAGGCAACTGAATTCATTTTAGAATGTTAACAGATCCAATATTTGCATTTCTGTTGATTTCTATTGGGTAGACTGATTTGTACTTTCAATATTTTAATTTTTTTTTTTATGAATTTTTATTTATTTTTTTGTTAAAGATATTTTAGCTTTTTACCCCATTGGCACCCCCCACCTCACCCCCCCTCCACCCTGTCCCCGGCTTAGTTGTCCATGTCCATTGGTCATGCATACATGCATATAAGTTCTGTGGTTTATCTCTTCCCACCCCCCCACCCCCATCCCCTCTTCTGACGGATGTCAGTCTGTGCCCTACTTCCATGTGTCTGGGTCTACTGTATTCCTCACACTGTTATGTTCATTATATTCCGTATATAAGTGAGATCATGTGGTATTTGTCTTTTTCTGCTTGGCTTCTTTCACTTAGGATAATACTTTCCAGGTCCCTCCATGTCGTCTCAAAGGATAAGAGATCTTTTTTTCTTACCGCTGCATAGTACTCCATTGTGTATATGTACCACAGCTTTTTTATCCATTCGTCTACTGGTGGACACTTGGGCTTTTTCCAGGTCTTAGCTATTGTAAATAGTGCTGCTATGAACATGGGGGTACATATATTCTTCCTGATTGGTGTTTCAGGCTTCTTAGGGTATATTCCCAGCAGTGGGATCACTGGGTCAAATGGAAGTTCAATTTTTAATTTTTTGAGGTAGCACCATATTGTTTTCCATAGCAGCTGCACCAGTCTGCATTCCCACCAGCAGTGTATTAGAGTCCCCTTTTCTCCACACCCTCGCCAACACTTGTTGTTTGATGATTTGTTGATGGCGGCCATTCTGACAGGTGTGAGGTGATACCTCATTGTTGTTTTAATTTGCCTCTCTCTGATGATTAGTGATGTTGAGCATTTCTTCATATGTCTCTTGGCCATTTGTATGTCCTGTTTGGAGAGGTGTCTATTCAGCTCCTCTGCCCATTTTTAAATTGGGTTCTTTGTCTTCCTTTTGTGGAGTTGTATGAGCACTCTATATATATTGGAAATTAACCCCTTATCTGATACATCATTGGCAATGATGTTCTCCCATACAGTGGGTTGCCTTTCCATTTTGATGATTGTTTCTTTTGCTGTGCAGAAGCTTTTTAGTTTGATGTAGTCCCATGTGTTCATTTTCTCCTTTATTTCTGTTGCCTTAGGTGATGTATCAGTGAAAATTCTGCTCCGTATGACGTCCGAAATTTTGTTGCCTACATTTTCTTCTAGAATTTTTATGGATTCACGGGTCACATTTAAGTCTTTTATCCATTTTGAGTTTATTTTTGTGTATGGTGTAAGTTGATGGTCTAGTTTCATTTTTTTGCATGTAGTTGACCAATTTTCCCAACACCATTTATTAAAGAGGCTGTCTTTACTCCACTGTATGCTCTTGCCACCTTTGTCAAATATTAATTGAGCGTATTGCCTTGGGTCCATTTCTGGGTTTTCAGTTCTGTTCCACTGGTCTATATGCCTGTTCTTGTGCCAGTACCAGGCTGTTTTGGTTACAGTCGCTTTGTAGTATAACCTGATATCTGGTATTGTGATCCCACCTACTTTGTTCTTCTTTTTCAAGATTGCTGTGGCTATTCGGGGTCTTTTCTGGTTCCATATGAACTTTTGAAGTATTTGTTCTAGTTCTATGAAATATGTCGTTGGTATTTTGATGGGGATTGCATTGAATCTATAGATTGCTTTGGGTAGTATGGACATTTTAATTATGTTAATTCTTCCAATCCATGAACAGGGTATGTGCTTCCACTTTTTTATATCTTCCTCTATTTCCTTTTTCATTGACCTGTAGTTTTCTGCAAATAGGTCCTTTACTTCTTTGGTTAAGTTTATTCCTAGGTATCGTAATTTTTTTGGCGCAATGGTAAATGGGATTGATTTTTCAGTTTCTCTTTCTGTGAGTTCATCATTGATGTACAAGAATGCCGTCGATTTCTTGACGTTAATTTTGTATCCTGCTACTTTGCCAAATTCATTTATTAAGCCTAATAGATTTTTGATGGAGTCTTTAGGGTTTTCTATGTACAGTATCATGTCATCTGCAAATAATGACAGTTTCACTTCTTCCTTTGGATCCCTTTTATTTTTTCTTCATGTCTGATTGCTGTGGGTAAGACTTCTAGTACAATGTTAAATAAGAGTGGCGAAAGTGGACATCCCTGTCTTGTTCCTGTTCTTAATGGAAATGTTTTTAGTTTCTGTCCATTGAGTATGATGTTGGCTGTAGGTCTTTCATATATGGCCTTTATTATGTCGAGATATGATCCCTCTATTCCTACATTGCTGAGCGTTTTTATCAAAAATGGATGCTGGATTTTGTCGAATGCTTTTTCAGCATCTATTGATATGATCATGTGGTTTTTATTCTTCATTTTGTTTATGTGGTGTATCACGTTTATTGATTTGCGAATATTGTACCAGCCTTGCATCCCTGGAATGAATCCCACTTGGTCATGGTGAATAATTTTTTTGATGTATTTCTGGATCCGATTTGCTAATATTTGTTCAGGATTTTGGCATCTATGTTCATCAGGGATATTGGCCTGTAGTTTTCTTTCTTCGTAGTGTCTTTTTCTGGTTTTGGAATTAGAATTATGCTGGCCTCATAGAACGTGTTTGGAAGTCTTCCTTCTTCTTGACTTTTTTGAAATAGTTTGAGGAGAATGGGTGTTAGTTCTTTTTTGAATGTTCGGTAAAACTCCCCCGTGAAACCATCTGGGCCTGGGCTTTTGTTTGCTGGGAGAGTCTTGATTACCTCTTCAATTTCCTTAGTTGTTATTGGTCTGTTCAAGTTTTCTATCTCTTCCGGGAATAGTTTTGGGAGACTGTGTGTTTCTAGAAATTTGTCCATTTCGCTTAGATTGTCGAATTTGTTGCCATATAGTTGTTCATAGTAGTTGTTAACGGTCTTTTGTATTTCCGTGGTGTTGGTTGTTACTTCTCCTCTTTCATTTCTGATTTTGTGTATTTGGGTTCTCTCTCTTTGTTTCTTGGTGAGTCTAGCTAAGGGTCCATCAATCGTGTTTATCTTTTCGAAAAACCAGCTCTTTGTTTCATTGATCCTTTGAATTGTTTTTTTGGTCTCTATGTCATTTATTTCTGCTCTGATCTTTACTATTTCCTTCCTTCTACTTGCTCTGGGGTTTTCTTTTTGTTTGCTTTCTAATTCTTTAAGTTGTGAGGTTAGACAGTCAATTAGAAATTTTTCTTGTTTTTTGAGGTAGACCTGTAGTGCTATGAACTTCCCTCTCAGAACTGCTTTCGCTGCATCCCATAGATTTTGTGTTGTTGTGTGTTCATTTTCATTGGTTTCCAGGAAGTTTTTAATTTCTTCCTTGATCTCCTCAGTGACCCATTCATTGTTTAATAACATGCTATTTAGCCTCCATGTGTTGAAACGTCTTTGCATGTTCTTGTTGCAATTGATTTCTAGTTTCATGCCATTGTGATCTGAGAAGATGCTTGATATGATTTCAATCTTCTTGAACTTGTAGAGATTTAGTTTGTGTCCTATCATGTGGTCTATCTTTGAGAATGTCCCATGTGCACTTGAGAAGAATGTGTATTCTGTAGTTTTGGGATGTAATTCTCTGTAGATATCTATTAAATCCATTTGGTCTAGTGCTTCATTTAGAGTCTCTCTTTCCTTGCTAATTTTTTGCCTAGAGGATCTATCCAGTGCTGTCAACAGGGTGTTGAAGTCCCCTGCTATGATTGTATTGTTGTCGATTTCTCCTTGGAAGTCCTCCAGAAGATTTTTAATATATTTTGGTGCTCCTATATTGGGTGCATATATGTTTATCAAGGTTATATCTTCCTGTTGGATAGATCCTTTCAATATTATGTAGTGGCCGTCTTTGTCTCTAGTTATAGTCTTCATTTTGAAATCTATTTTATCAGATATGAGAATTGCTACCCCAGCTTTTTTTTGCTTTCCATTTGCTTGGAAATTTTTTTCCATCCCTTCACTTTCAACCTATGTGAGTCTTTTGTTAGAGGTGTGTCTCTTGTAAACAACATATAGATGAGTCATGCTTTCTTATCCAATCAGCTACTCTGTGTCTCTTTATGGGAGCATTCAATCCATTTACGTTTAAGGTGATTATTGATATGTACTTATTTATTGCCATTTTTGTTTAGTGTGGTTCTATTTTTCTTCCCATTTCTACTGCTAATTACAGCAGTCCTTTTAACATTTCTTGCAGTGCTGGTTTGGTGCTAATGTATTCCCTTAGCCTTTTTTTGTCTGGGAAGCTCTTTATTTGACCTTCTATTTTGAATGATAGCCTTGCTGGGTAGAGTAGTCTTGGATTCAGATTCTTGTTTTTCATCACGTTGATTACTTCATGCCAGAAGGCTTGTAGTGTTTCTTGTGAGAAGTCAGCTGAGAGCCTTATGGGGTTCCCTTTGTAGGTAACCTGTTGCTTATCTCTTGCTGCTTTTAGGATTCTCTCTTTGTCTTTAATTTGTGGCATTTTAATTACTATGTGTCTTGGTGTGGGCCTGTTTGAGTTCTTCTTACTTGGGACCCTCTGTGCTTCTTGAACTTGAATGCCTTCTTCCTTCACCAAATTAGGGAAGTTTTCTCTCACTATTTTTTTGAATATATTCTCTATCCCTTGCTCATTTTCTTCTTCTTCGGGGACTCCTATGACGCGAATATTATTACGTTTCCAGTTGTCCCATAGTTCTCTTAAGCTGTCTTCCTGTTTTTTAATATTTTTTTCCTTTTGTTTTTCTGATTGGTTGATTTTTTTCTACCCTGTCTTCTAATTCACTGATCCGGTCCTCAGCTTCCCCTACTCTGCTTTTTAAACCTTCCAATGTGTTTTTCATTTCTGATATGTCATTTTTTATCTCTTCTTGTTGGTTTTTAATTTCCAATTGGCTTATTTTCAGTGTCTCTATGTCCTTACTCATGCTGTTCAGCTTCCTCAAGATCATGGCTCTGAATTCTAGCTCTGTTAACATGCCTAATTGCTCCACATTGATCTCATCTTCGGTGGAGGTGTCTTGCTCTTTCATTTGGCTTCTGTTTCTGTGTTTCACCATTTTGGCTATCACTGTGGGCTTTGGAGCCTGTCAAGTTCTCCCTGTGGGTGTTGGTGTTCTGCTGTTTGTGGCTCCCTCTCCTGTGTTTAGATGAGCGAGGGAGGACCCACGTTGAACACCACTGTCAAGTCTTACTTTCCTGGTTAAAGTTGCCAGCCCCGGAAAGGTACTGTTATCCTCTAGCTTTTTGCCTGGAGGCTAGCGGTCTAGGTTAATTGATGAGTTTTGGGTTGTCAGTTGATTGAAAAACTCCCTCTGGTGCTCAGCCAAGGGGCTTTCAGGAGGGTGGGGCAGATGCTAGTTGTTTGTGAGCCTCAATTAGCACTTCAATGGCCCACAGGGTGGGGTTGGATCTCCGAGGTAGGGGCTGCTGCCTCTCCTCAGAGCCCTGGGAAGGAGCAATGTGGCCACCGTCCTGAGTGGCTGCACTCAGCCAAAGCTCTGAGCGCCCTCCAAACCCTGAGTGTCCCGACACAGTTCCAGTCCAGTCCGCCCTCCCTCTGCCGGAGCCCAAGGTGAGTGGCTGTGGCTGTTTCAGCCTCTGTCCCGGCTGCGCTGTGGAGCCGCCTGCGACTGTGACCCGAGGGCACCGCTCCCACCTAAGGCCGCTGCCGAGCTGCTGACCGTGGGCTCCCAGCCCAGTCTCGCGCCTTCGCAAGCCTACCGGGATGGAGTCAGTGTTCCTCGTTGTATGGTCCCCGCAAGCTGCTTTTCTGTTGGTTTTTACCGTCGATTTGTCTGTGTTATTGTTGTAATTCCAGTTTGGTTCTGGGAGACGGTCTGTGTAGCTCCGTTCACTCCGCCGCCATTTTTCGGTGAATATTTTAAATTTGATGTTTTTCTAAGACCCTAAAATATTATTCGATTTGGTTGAATATATTTTCAAATATAGATGTATATTGATATGGTTCAGGACAATGAAAATGAGGGGAACATTCAAGACTCTAGTTAATGTAATTGTCATTTTTGATAATTCAGAGATTAGAGTTTAAGAAGTTCAAAGTGCCCTGGCCAGTTTGGCTCAGCGGTTAGAGCATTGGCCTATGGTCTGGAGAGACCCGGGTTTGGTTCCCGCTAAGGGCACGTACCTCGGTTGCAATTTGTCCCCGGCCCTGGTTGGGTCCTGTGGGTGGCGGCCACTTGATGTGTCCCTTTCACATCAATGTTTCTCTCTCTCTCTCTCCCTCCTATTATATCTGAACAAAATATCAAAAAATGTCCTCGGGTGAGGAAAAAAAAAAAAGACTTAAAAAGTTCTAAGTGATTGTGATAACATTGTAATAATCTGTTATTATTTAACAGAAAAAGAGCAAAAAGGAAGACTCCATGGCTGTAGGCATGCCATTTGTACCGCTTTGCCAGAAAGCTTCAAGACAACACCCTCCAGGTCTATTCCCTGTAGATTGATGGGGGAAGGGATTGGACAAAGGCATTTCGAGCACATGCCTAGTAAGGTGTGGATGACGTGAAAAGACCTTTAACTGTTGATCTCACCCGGGAACAAGTCAATGGCCAGAATAGGGGTGGCTACTGTAAGGGTGAGAAATCTGAGATGCATAATCTCCTGAACAAAGAAAGCTCTTTTTCTTTCTCTAGCTGCTTGCTTCTGAGCCTTGGCTTATGGAAACTCTCACACCCTGCATTCGCTCATGTGGTCCATGGCTGGGTGGACTCCACGCAATAGACTGATAGACTGCACTTAGCTTAATGCCTAATGCTCCGAGGGACTCAGCTTCACCATGGAACAGAAACTCTGAACACTGGTCCTACTTTTAGCCCTGCTGAACCCCCAGCTACCCCTTTTTCAGGAATGGACTAAGTGAACTGGGAATTTACACCCCAAGAATTGTAACTCCACACAAATAAAGCCTTTTACCACATCTCATTCTCCAGTGTGGTTCTCCAGAAATGCTTATTCCAGAGGTGCCCCATGAGCCCCATTCCCACTAGTTGTGGGGAAATTGGACCCATTTATTTCTCCAGCAACAACTGGACTTGTAGGACCAAATCTCTGGAAGATGACAAGCACAAACAATGAACCCAAGTATTTGTGTGCAACTTTTCCTGAGACATTTGTCGGCTCCTAAGATGAGCATGCTGAGACATACTACAATGTTTTTTTTTATTATTAATTTATTTTTTGTTACAGATATTTCTCCCTCCTCCCCATCCCCCTACCCCGTCCCCAGCTTTATTGTCCATATCCATCGGTTATTACCACAACATTTTGTACAGAAATTAGTACAGTAGCTGGGAAGCTAAAAAGCTGTTCAGAGATTTCATCAACAGTGCAATACTGGGGAGTCAGGTGTTGGAGATCATGACCTGCCAAGATGAAGAACACCAATAAACAACCCTAGCTTGTAGTTAAGACTTCAGAGGAGGACAGCCTCAGAGTAAGGACTATTATCCAAAAGAAAAGCCAAAGCCAGAACATGTTCTGCCTGAAAAAAAGAAAAAGACTGAAAAGAATCCTTCAAGGGATCAAGCAAATCAGCCTATCCTCAATCAGTCCTCCGTAAAAATGTTTAGCCCCCTTTGTGGAAGGCAACATCATTCGGAGCTTCTCTGACTTTTTTATATATATATATATGTATATATATATACACACACACACACACACACACACACACACGATTTAGCATGAAATAAAAAATTACAATGTATACTTTAACACAGACAATGACCAGAAAACAAGAGAAAAAATAGTTAGACTATTTAGATATCACAGTTATCAGACAATAACTTTAAAATAAATATGATTAATAGGTTGATAAGAATAGGGAAAAAAAGATAAAGAGTAGTAATATAAGACTCACATTCTTAAAAGAAGTCAACTTAACATTCTGGAACTTAAAACTCCGATGGTTGGCAATTCTGGTTTCTGTTGCAACATGTAAAGAAGAGCTTCGAAGTTGTTGCTCCACCCTTAACGAGAAAAAGTAGAACAAAAGGAAAATCAATGTTTTTAGATTAAATCCATCAGATCACTGAGATTACAAGTAAAATTGCCACCCTGAATTTGGAGAAACAGTCAAATCAAGAGAGTCACAGTTCAGAATTGCTTGCTTAGAGCAAGAGCCACAGGGATCATAAATGTGTAGGAATCTTTGCCTGGTGGCTTTGATGAGTTGCTGGACTGGCATGACAAAATCCTGTGGCCATAGTCTTAGGAAAAGCTGCATACTTTTCAAACTGAAGATCCTAAAAAGATCTTTTGGCTCTGACAGGGAAAGATAAAGAATAATTATTGTCAAATATTCCCAAAAATATTTCTATAAATACTGCTTATTCTCCAAAGGAAAAAAATTATTACCAGACCCTTATCCCAGCCAGGGAAAGTGATTTACTCATACTCCAGCCTCCTTTAACTTTCCTATCTCATCTAAAGAAAACAGAAACATTATACCCGTAGAGAAACACATCGGAAGGTCACAACCCAGAAGCGCAAGCTCACAAACACACAGAGATTTAATCAAAAGGTTATAGACTACTTCCCCTTCCCACACCTTTCTAACACACCACCAGGGCTATGTTATAATAATAGTGGATTGATTTTACCTGAAAGACACAAGATTCAGAATCTCTCCTACGAGGAGCACTTAAGAAACCCCCAAATCAAAGACGATACAGAAACAAGGATACTAACATAATATGAAGACCCTGACACATAAAGCTATGAAAATGTTAAACACAGACCAACTCTTACACACGTTAACATTAAATCTCACAATGAGGCTTATTTATCTCCATGTATCACCTGACAAAACATGTCCAGCTTTCAACAGTAACAACAAAAAATGACAAGGCAATAAAAGGCAAAATGAAAGATTTAAAAAAGCCCGAGGACACAAGAAACACAGCAAACATCAGAACCAGACTCAGGTGATGTCACAGATGTGGGAATCTTCAGGCAAGGAATTTAAACTAATCACAATTAGTATGTTAAGGGCTCTAATGAAAAGTAGACAACATGCAAGAACAATAGGTAATATAAGTAGAATTTTGGAAAATGTGGAGTCAAAAGGAAATACTAGAAATCAGAAACATTTAAACTACAATAAAGAATGCAATAAGTGGACTGGACAAACAGAAAAAAAGTATTGTGCTTAAATATAGATCAAAAGGAATTTTCCAAAATGAAATACACTGACAAAGAGAAATTAAGAAAAAAAAAACAAGAACATAAAATTCCAAAATTGTGAAACAATTTTTAAAAGGCATAACATTAATATAATTTTAATTCATGAGCGAAAAAAAAGAGAGAGAGAAAACAGAAGAAAGACATGAAGCAATAATGCAGCAAGTTAACAGTAGACATCAAACTATAGATAATAGAAGCTCAGGGATCACTGGTAGGGTAAGTATTCACCAATATCAAATAAAGCAAAATATACTAGACATGTCATAAAAAAAACATCGATTAAAGACAAAATTTTTTAAAGAAGTCAAAGGCAGAAACCATCTTACCTGTAGGGGAACAAGACTGATAATTATAGTGGACTCCTTGTGAGAAATCATCTAAGTAAGAAAATAGTAAAGTAAAATATTTAAAGTATTGAAAAGAAAAAAATCAACCTAGGATTACATATCCACCAAAATTTTACTTTCAAGAACAAATGAAGAACAAATGAAGACTTTTTTAGACAAACAATAATTGAGGGAAGTCATTGCTAACAGATCTACCTTGTAAGAAATCTTAGAACTTTCAAAAGGGAGAGGGAAAATAATAAATTATATAGGTCATTTACATGGATCTACATAAAGAAAGGAGTAGCACCAAAGAATAAATGAAGGCTAAATAAAATCTGTTATTGTTTTTACTCTTATTCGATATAAAAGATAACTATTTGCTTAAAGTGTATATATACTATAAAACCCAATATGTTGTTACATATATATAAAGTGAATGACAGAAAATCCATAAGAGATTAGAGGAAAGAATTGGGAATATTCTGCTATAAAATACCTATACTATACATGAACAAGTAGAGTGTTATTTGAAAGTGTATTTGGAATAGTCGTAAATGTATATTGCAAATTTTAGGACAACCACTAAAAAATTTTAAAACAGAAGTACAATTGCTATACTAATAGAAGTGAAATTGGAATCTTATAAAATGCTGAATTAAACCATAGAAGTCTGAAAAAAAGATTAAAGAATGAGTGCAAGATATACTCAACAGCTACAAACCTGGTAAATGTTAATCCAACTATATCAATAATGACTAAATATTATGGTCTAAATGCACCAATAAAAAGACAAATTGTCAGCATCACACACACACACACACACACACACACACACACACGATCCCAAACATATGTTGTCTACAAATACCCATTTTAAATATAAAGACAGATAGATTAAAAGTAAAGGGACACAGAAAGATAAGCCATGCTAAGACTCATCAAAAGAAATCTGAGTAGTTATATTCATTTCAAACAAAGCAGACTTTTAAACAAGAAAATGTATTTGGGGTGTAGAGAAGTACATACAAGTAAAATAAAAATTCCCACTAAGACATAACAATACTAAGAGTGTATGTAGCTCACAACTGAGCATCAAAATACAGGAAGAAAAACCTGATATAACTGAGAAGACAAATAGACCTTTAACTGCCCTCTTTTAGTAACTGGTAGATCAAGCACCGGAAAAGTCTATGAAGATATAGGTAACCTTAATAGCACTATCCATCAACTGGATTAATTGACATTTTTAGAATACTCCATTCAGCAAGAGCGAATTATAATCCTTTTCAAATTCACGTGGAACATTTCCTAAGACAGAATGACCATAAAACATACCTCACAGAATTAAAAAGCACAGAAATTATACAAAGTATGTTCTTAGACCACGTGGAATTAAAGTAGAGGACAACAAAAAGATAGCTGGAAAAGTCTAAATATTTGGAAATAAAATAACAGACACTAAATAACGTTAGAATAAAAAAAGTCCCAAGTCCAAGGTAAGTAAAAAATTTTCAACTTAATAAAATCAAAACACAAATTACAAAACATATGGGGTACAGCACAAACAACGCTTTGAGGAAAATGTGCACATGAAATGCCAGTACTAGAAAAAGAAGTCCTGAAATCAATATCCTAAAAAAGTTATATGAAGAACAATTTCATCCTAAAAGAAACAAAAGACATAATAAAAATTAGAACACAAACCAGTGAATTGAAAACAGAAAAACAACATAGAAAAAGCAATAAAATAAAGTGCTGGTTCTTTGAAAAGATTAACAAAGTTAATAAAATTTGTTAGTCTAACTATGGGGAAAAGAAAGAAAATATAAATTACAAAAGTTAGAATGGAAGGAGCGTTCATCACTGCTGATCCCATGAACATTAAAAGAATAATGAAAGAAAACTGTAACTCCTCTTGCCGGTTTGGCTCAGCAGTTAGAGTGTGAGCCCTCAGAGCAAAGGTTCGATTCCCAGGCAAGGGCACGGACCGACCAGGCACATACCTGGGCCATGAAAGAAGTAACCAATCAAAGTGCCTCTCTCACATTGACATTTCTCTCTCTCTCTTTCTCTCTCCCCAGCCCTCTTTTCCACTCTATCTAAAAATCAATGGAAAAATATTTTTGGGTGAGAATTAACAAAAAAAAGCAAGAAAGAAAATCGTGACCAACTATGTGCCCACCATTTGATAATTTAGATGAAATTGGCTTTTTAAAAGAAGCAAACTGCCAACTTAAATAAATTAATTAAAAAAAAACAAAACAGAAAATTAGAAATGGCTTTTATATATTAATAAATTTAAATCAGTAATTGAAAAATTTCAAATAGGCCCAGATGACTAGAATATTGTGACAGTCAAAATAGAAATGACCATAGTTCTCTAAATTTCACCAAAAATATGGAAGTAGCAGAACACTTCCTGGCTCATTATAAGAGTCTAGAATTATCCTAACACTAAAACTAGATAAAGGCATTACAAAAAAAGAAAATTATAAACCAGTATCTTTAATAAAGACACATTAAAATTCCTCAATAAAATATTAGCAATTTGAATCTAAAATTGTACAAAAGGAACATACTCCGTGATCAAGTGGGATTTACTCCAGCTAAGCAAGTCTGATTCAACACTTACAAACCTATAAAGGCAATCCACTATATCAACAGGTTAAAGAAAAATAGTATAATCATATTAATTGATGCAGAGAAAATATTTGACAAAATCAAACCCTCATTCATGATTTAAAAAACTCCCAGAAAACTAATCATAGAGCGAAACTTCATCAACTTAATATGGAACATCTGTGAAAACAGAGTAAACATCATACTTAATAATGAAAATCTGATGTCTTTTCCCTAAATCAGGAATAAGGCAAGCATGTCCTCTCTCACCAATCTGACTTATAATTGCACTGGAAGCTAGTATAATAATTTAGGAAAAGTAAATACAGATATATAAATATGAAGGGAAGAAATAAAACTATTTCTGTTCACAGATAACATGATTATATATATGTAGATATCTATATGTATCTATCTATATCTATCTATCATCTATCTATCTATCTATCTATCTATGTAGATAATTCCCATAACAATAACAAAATCTTATAAGCTTCTATAGCAAGGTCACAGAATACAAGATTAATATTTAAGACAATTGTTTTCTTATATTTCAGCAATTAATAATGGGAATTTAAAATTTATATAATGTAATACCATGTACATTGGCAACCAAATAAATTACTTAAGTATAAATCTGACAGAATATG
Source organism: Molossus molossus (assembly GCF_014108415.1). Taxonomy (NCBI): domain Eukaryota; kingdom Metazoa; phylum Chordata; class Mammalia; order Chiroptera; family Molossidae; genus Molossus; species Molossus molossus. The sequence goes on along the minus strand of NW_023425345.1, from coordinate 59,268,369 downwards.
TAAAGGAATTATTTGTGCAAAACACTGATAAAGGAAATAAAAGAATATCCAAATAAATGGAGAGAAAATCTATGTTCACATGTTGAAAGACTCAATACTATTAAGAAATGAATTCTTCCCATTTGATCTAAATATTATTGCAATTCTAACCAATATCCCAGCAAGTTACTTTTTAGGCATCAACCAATTGGTTTTAAAGGGTGAAGGGATTAAACAAAAAAAAACTCATGGACACAGACAATAGTATGGTGATTGCCAGAGGCAAGGAAGGAGGGGTGGAGGGACTAGAAGAAGGTATAAGGGGGTAAGTGGTGATGGAAGGAGACTTGACTTGAGGTGGTAAACACACAGTACAATATACAGATGATGTATTGTAGAATTGTATATTGAAACTTATATAATTTTATTAACCAATGTCCCCCTAATAAATTTAATAAAGTTGACATGAAAAGACAAAAGGCCTAAAACATACAGTGCACAAGTAAAGAAGAAGAATAAAGTTGGAGCTCTGAAACTGCCTGATTTCAAGACTTACTCTAGGTTACAATAATCAAGACAGTGTGGTCCTGGGGTAAGGGTGCATACACAAATCAAGAGAATAGCAAAGAGTCCAGAAATGCATGCAAAAAGGTATAGTCACTTAATTTTTTACAACGAAGCAAAAACAACTCAGTGGGGAAATCAGCTTTTACAACAAATGGTGCTGTAATAGTTGGGTGCCCATATACACAAAAATGAACTTAAGGCTCCACCCTTATACTTTTCGCAAAATTACAGTCACTCCCCACCTAACAATATATCAGTCAATGACAGACCCCTTATACAACAGTGGTCCCATAGATTATAATGGAGCTGATTTTCCTATAAGAAATAAAAGAATTTGTGGTTTAGAAAGATTTTTTCTTCTGAGGCAGAATCTGAGGGACAATTTATTCCCTTTCACTCACAGCATCTTAATTTTGAGTGCACAAATGACATCCCGACAGTCAGCCACTGACCTGTTTCAGCACAGAGGAACGTGTCCAGTCAGTGCTACGTAGTCATAGGTGCTACAGCCCTCCCAGATCTAGCTTGAAGGCCTACAGAGAACGTTGTTGTAACTTCTTTGTCGAGGACCTAAGACAGGTGCTAGGACACAGGTCCACAGGAGCTCCCTTAACAAGTGCGATGTGCCATTGACACTTGAGTGAAAGCTGCTTTGGTAGTGTGCAGCCTGTCCCTGGACTTTGAAAACATTTTCAGGTTGGAATGATGTAAAGCATAGACACGTTTTGTTTCTTCTATCAATTCAATGCCAGAGAGAACCCTTGGTGCCAAGGGTCAATGGAAGCCAACACACATTTCCGAAGTCAAAATACTGAGTCCTCAGTGCTACACGCTCTCCATGTTAAGCGCCCTCTTTTTTCTTTTAATGAATACCACAAAATTTCTTCATCTGATCAATAGCAGAAACAATCTGGCCATGATAATGCCCTGTGTGTATCTCTTTATCTTGATTTCTTATTTCTACTGATCCTCAGGCCACCCTTCACTTCCTCCTGACAGTCACTCTTGGGGTGATCCATGCCTTACCCCATCAGTTTCTCTTCAATATTTCCAGTTAGGTCAGCCCACATCCCTGTTCATGGAGCAGCGCTGACAACTTCATGTTCTATTTTCTAACCCTGTCCAAAGGAAGAAGGGGGAGGGCTTGTGAGACAGTGTTTACAATGTCTACATTAGCATACAGTGATGTATTAGCCTTTCATGTTAACTTACCACTCACTCACTCACTCACCCAGAGCAACTTCTAGGCTGGCAAGCGCCACTCATGGTAAGTGCCCTATACAGGTACAACATTTTAATGTTTTTTATACTGTACCTTTTCTATGTTTAAATATAGAAATACTTACCATTGTGTCACAATTGTCTACAGTAGTCAGTACAGTAACCTGTATTGGTTTGTGGCTTAGAAACAAGAGGCTATAATATACAGTGTACCTGTGTAGTAGACTATATACCTCTGGTTTTGTGAAGTGCAATCTGTGATGTTTGTACAACAATGAAATAGCCTGATAATGTCTTTTTCGGAGTGTATCACTGCTGTTGAGTGACATGTGACTGTGACAGGGTTACATGTAAATCATTCAATATAAGATGCTGAGCAGCTCTGCATTGTCAAGGGACAGAAAAAAATGGGAAGCTCCATACCCAGAACACCAGTACTGAAACCCAATGCCCAATACTCCATTTCACGTTTCCTCCGCACGATCTGAAAATAAACTCTCATAAATTAACACGACAGGCATTGACAGGATAAAGCCTTTCTAAATAAAATATTAGTGATGTGAAACCAGAGTTGATTAACAACTGGACTGGGAGAGCTCAATCTCTAAACCTTGGGACTACTGAATGTCGGTGACTCGTGAAAAGATGAGGGCAGTGGGATTTATGATGGGATGTTTAATTCTGAAACTTCCCTGGTGACTCACAGGATCAGTTTCTTTAAAGCTAGTTTGCCACAGGCTCAACCCATTTGACACGTGTGGCCTGATTTTTTAAAGGGTTACTGAGAACTCTTTGAGGAGAACTCCTTCAGTCAAGATTTTCACACAGATCCTATTAGTTAAAGCCAAGACTCAGCATGATCTATGCATGTATAAAAAATAATAATAATAAACTCATAGAATATTTCTTCAAATTCTGATACCTACCTGTATTCTTTGTATCTCACTTTACCGGTTCTTTTATCTTTAAATGAAAACCTAAGTGGGAATACTTGGTGGAATTGAAGAGAACTTTCAAATATCAAAAATGGAGTAAACAGTACAAATAAGTATACATAGAGAAATGACCAAATACTTGGAGAAAGCCAATATAATGACTAAGCCTAATAGATATTTTCAAAGATATAATAGAGGAAAAAAATAAACAATTAAGTTAACCATGTAGAATTTAAAGCTTGACAGATGAAACTAAAACAAAACTACTACTAATAGCATTAATAATAAAACTCAATAAATTAATGATTTTCTGTATACTACATTTCTGAATAGTGAATTTAATGGCTGTGAAATTTATTGTAGGAATTATCACTAAATCATAAAGAATAAAATGATGAAAGTTGGCACTTAGTGAGTAAACCCAAAAAGTTTCAACATCTATCTACTAAAAGAAGAGAACCAGAAGTAGAAAATAGATCACATGGTAGGCAAATTTCAAGCAAGGATGACTCGACTAAAGAAAACAATCAGAAATATGGAATCAGGGTACAGATTAACAACCCTCAGAAGAGAGGGTGGTGGGTGTGGGAAGAGATAAACCACAGAACTTATATGCATGTACACATAACCAATGGACATGGACAACAAGGCCAGGGACAGGGTGGGGAGGGATGGGGAGGAGGGTGCCAATGGGGTAAAAAAGGAGAAACATCTGTAATAAAAAAATAAAAAATAAATAAAATAAAATACAGTGACTATCCTGTTGACTAATCAGTAAAAAGAAAACAATCAGAAATCCCCACATTTTCCTTATCAAAAGTGCTTTATAAAAATATCAGAAAAATAAAATTTTGAAATTCTCATTTGAAAGGGGAGAAGAAATAATTCACTTTTCAAAATGAAAATCTATTCACTCAGTATTCACCAAACATATATATGTATGTATGTCATTTTACTGTACCTTTTTATATTTAAATATATAAATACCATCCTGTTACAGTTCCACATCTATATGTATTATGTCATATATTACATATATATAGGTATGTATGTCATTTCTCTTGTTCTTTATATTTGCAATAATATCTTTGTCTGGTTTTTGGCCTCATCGTTGCCCTTTTAATGTACTCATCTTAGTCCAAACAATGTGTGAGATACAGTGAGCTGGCTTGTTCTAATTAACCCAGGACACAAGAAATAGAGCAGCAAATTAAATGCAAAGTAAGCATACTAAGAAAAATAAAAACTATAATTTAAACAATAAAATTGAAATCAGAAAATCAATAAAGAAAATTAGTAACACCAAAAGCTGGTTCTTTGAAAAGATCAATAAAACAATCAACCTCTAATTAGGCTAATGAAGAAGAAAAAAAGAGTGGACAAAATTACTAACATCAGAAATAAAAGAGGGAACATTTCTACAGATGCCATGGAAGTAAAAATTTGGTAAAGACATACTATGAGCAACTCTATGACTAGAAATTTGATGACCTAGATGAAATGGACCAATTCCTTAAAGGTACGACCATCCTGAACTCACACAAGAAGAAACAGATACTGTGAATGTGTCTATATATATTAAAGAAATTCTATCAACAATTAATCACTTTCCAAAACAAAAAGCACCAGGCCCAGATGGGTTCACTAAATTTTAACAAACATTTAAGGAAGAAATTATACTAACTCTCTACAATTTCAGAGGATAGAAGCCGACTGAACATTTCCTATCTCCTTTTATGAGGGCAGGCAAAGACATAAAACAAACAAACAAACAAAAATTTTAAAGAGCAACATCTCTCATGAAAATAGAAGCTAGAATACTTAATAAAATATTTGCTAATCAAATAAAAAAATGATTAAAACAAATAATCTATTGTAACCAAATGGGACTTATCCTAGGGATGCAACCCTGGTTCAACATTTAAAAATTCATTAATGGAATTTATAATTACAGACTAAAAGTGAAAAGAAACACATTTATCACATCAATAAATACAGAAAAAACATTTGACACAATCCAACATCTTTCATTATATATATATATATATATATTAAACTATCAGTAAATCAAGAGTAAGGGGGAAATTTCTCAACTTAATAAAGACTATTTATGTTTAAAACCTACAGAAAACCTTATACTTAATGGTGAGAAAGTTAAAGCTTTCTCATTAATATCAAGTACATAGTAAGAACGTCCTTCACCACTCTTTTTTAACATCACATTGGAAGTCCTTAATAATTCAGTAAAGCAAAAAAGAAAGGAAAGGAAAAGAAAAAAAGTATACAGATTGGAAAAGAATATATAAAAATATCTTTTCACCCAGATAATATGATTGTTTATTAAGAAAATCCAAAAGAATCAACAGAAAACCTTCTGGAACTAGTAAATGATGACAGCAAGTTTGTAGGATACAAGATTCATATACAAAAGTTAACTCATTTCCTATATACCACAATAAACAAATGGAAATTAGAAGCACAACACCATTTGCATTAGCACTACCAAAACTGAAATAATTAGGTGTAAGATGCTCCCCAACTTCAAGCTCTTCTATAAATCTATGGTAATCAAGACAATGTGGTTTGGTAAAAGAATGGACAAATTGCAAACAACACTCTGTGGCAGATGATCAAAACTGACACAATTTGAGTTTACTGTAACAACAAAGTCTAACCTATTACAGTGCTCTGTAATAATAATAATAATAAAGAGGAGGAGGAAGAGAAACAAACAGGTTAATGGAATAGAATAGAAAGCCAAGAAATACTACCCCTATTAATAGAACCAATTAATTTTTTGCAAATGAGTAAATACAATGCAGCAAAGATAGTCTCTTCAACAAATAGTTCTGGAACAAGAGGACATCCACATGTAAAAAGAAATCTAGGCACAGACACCATATTTTTCACAAAAATTAACTCAAAATAGATGATAGACCTATAAACTATAAAACTCCTAGAAGATAATATAAGATAAAACCTAGATGACCTTAGATATGATTATGCCTTTTTAGATACAATACCAAAGACATGATACATGAAAGAATTAATAGACAAACAGGACTTCATTAAAATAATAAACTAAAAAGTTCTGCTCTGCAATAGATAACATCAAGAGAATTTGGAGACAAGCCACAAAAAGAAGAAAATATTTTTAAAAGACACATCTGATAAAGAATCATTAACCCAAAATATATAATGAACTCTTCAAACCAAACAAGAAAACAAACAATTCTATTAAAATTTTGGTAAAAGAACTGAAAAAACATTTCACCAAAGAAAATATGCAGATGGAACATAAGCATATGAAAAGATGCTCTACATCATATTTTATCAAAGAAATTCAAGTCAAAGCAACAATGAGATACTACTGCATGCCTACTAGAATGTCTCAAATCCAGAACGCTGAGAATATCTAAACCTAGTGAGGATGAGAAACAGTAGGAACTCTCATACATTGCCAGTGGGAGCAACCACTTTGGAAGACAGTTTGGTAATTTTTTACAAAACTAAATGTAGTCTTACCATTTGATCCAACAGTTGCATTCCTCAGTATTGCAAAAATTCTGAAGCAACCAAGATGTCTTTCAGTAGGTGAGTAATTACATAAACTGTGATACATAAAGACAATGAAATATTATTTATCACTAGTAAGAAATTAGCTATCAAACCATAAAAACACATGGAGGAAGTTTGAATGCTGTTACCAAGTGGGAAAAAAGCCAATCTGAAAGGTTACATACTGTATGATTGCAACTATATGACATTCTAGAAAAGGCAAAGCTACGGAAACAGCAGTAAAAATACTCTGTATGATATTATAATCATGGATGTATGTCATTATACATTTGTTTAGTCCCATAGAATACACACATCAAGATTGAACCCTAAGGTAAACTATAGACTTTGGGTGATTATAACGTGTCAAAGTAGTGAAAATTGGACTATTCTGGTGAATGATGTTGATGATTGGGAAGGCTAAGCATGCACGGGAACAGGGACTATTTGGAACATCTTTCATCTCAATTTTGTTGTAAACCTAAAACTATTCTAAAAGAAGATTTTATAAATAAAATGAATAAATAAATAAGCAAAAACGCAAACAAATTTAAAAACACTTATTACATCTGGCCAGTGTGGCTCTGTGGTTGAGCATCGACCCATGCACCAAGAGGTCCCGGTTCAATTTCTGGTCAGGGCACATGCCCAGGTTGTGGGCCAAATCCCTGATGGGAGGCATGCAGGAGGCAGCCAATCAATGTTCTCTCTCAACACTCTTTCTATCTCTCTGTCCTTCTCCCTCCCTCTCTCTCTAAAATCTGTAAAGAAAATAATTTTAAAATAAGATAAAAATAAAAACACTTATTAGCTCAACTAACCAATTAAAAGAAAATGGTATAACATCTCAGGGAAAAATGAGTCTAAAGAATCTTGTCTTTTTTTTACCATTTTATCTGGCTTACTTTCTGTACACTCTAGCGTGCTTACTCCAAGTATGCAGATGGGAAGTCTTAGAAAATAAGTCTGATAAACCTAGCATGAGATGTGAGCCCATAGTAAAAATCATTGCTATGTCTACTGGCTGAAAGTCTATGTTTGGCTTAATAGAGTCACACAGTCACCCCTGAGTCAAGAAGAAAGAGCACTGTGATCAAACATCTCCACGTGAACCGCATGATTTAAATAAGAAGAAACGTATCTCCCTAAATAAAATGGTAGAGGGAGGATTCTTGGTGGTAAAACGATAAAGGCCAATGATATTCCATTTTATTTGGTATCTTGTTCACTAATATTCTGCTCTGGGTAATGTTGGTCAAGCTAATACTTCCTCAAGCTTATTTATATCTAAAAATTACTTTGCAGAAATAATTAAGATTTCAGTTTCTTGATATCACTGTTAAATCACTTTCTGCACTACTGCATATTTCTCTGCCTTTTTATATGCTGCTTGTCCAGCCAAATGATGTAGCAGAGGTAATATATTTGGACTTTTATTGAAACCATTATTTTTCTATAAAATCTCTCCAAATTACTATCATAGACGGTGCTGCTTTCCTCCAACATCCACTATACAAAATTCTGCCTACTCCGGGATGCAGCACACCTTGATGAAGCAATCTTCCTGCCAAAGAGTTCTGAATATGGATCAGTAGAGGGTCATTTTAATCCCCCTTAGGCAGTAAAATACACTGCCAGCTTGAAATCAACCAAAGACAGAAGCCCTATTTCCTGGCACCAAGAATTTTCTGTGTAGAATAGTTTGATATTGTCCTGGAAGTAATAGCTCCTGGACATGTCTGCTTAATCATTTTATCTTCAATTTTATTGTGCACAATATCAGCTTAACATGAGCCTTTCTGACACTAAGGAAACTAAACATGTGGGAATACTGCTAATCCTCTCTCTCACTATCTGTGAATAACTCTGCACAAAAGGCTGCTGTTTCAAAATCGTTCCAAGCTTCTCCCTAGTCATACCACACAAAAGACTAGGCTTCTAGCCATCTTGAGTTGTTGTGATAGAAGCAAGGCAATATGAACCTGTCAAAATCTACCACTACAATATGAGAAGAATTCCACCCAGGGCCATATTTTGCTTTAAGTTTTTTTCAGTTAAAAGATGTAAAGCAATGGGCCTTTGAGCCATTATGTGTAGCTAGAAGCACTTGTCTTAAGCTCGTCGGGAAGGTTGTACATCTGGGAAACCAATATATAGTCTCCTGTGTGATTGAAAGAGAGATTTTTCTCTGAAAGTTACTGAAATATACTCCCAAGAAACACATGAAATATTTTACTACTGTGCCTTCATATATTACTTTTGCAACTTAAAAAGATTATAAATAACCTTGACAAAGGAGAATAAAGGAGCAGGTATAACTGCCTGGTTCTAAGGCTATTATATAGCTAAAATAATCAAGACGGGGCAGTATGATATAAGCTTAGATACTTATCAATGGATCAAAGTCAAGAACCAGGAAACAGAAAATGTATGGGATCTAGGGCTAAGCAAAATTTTCTTTGATTTGACATCAAAAACACATTTCACTGCAGGAAAATTGATAAATTGGAGTTCCTGTCAAAATTAAAAGCTTTTACTCTGCAAAGACCTTATCAAGAAGATGAAGAGACAAGCTAGACTGGGAGACGTGCAGACACATCCGGAAAATATATAAAGAAATCTCAATGTAAACAGTAAAAAACAAAACCAAACAATACAATTACTAAATGGGCTAAAGACCTCAAGAAACACTTTATTGAAAAAGAGATACATGGCAAATAAACACGTATGAAGATATTAATATCATTAGCCATTATGAAAATGCAAATCAACTCTCCTGTGATATTACTAAACACAGAACAGAATGACTAAAAAAAAGGAAAACCACCAAATCCTGGTGAGGATGTGGAGAAACTCCCTCATTCACACATTGTTGTTGAGAAAGTAAAATGGCATAGCTATTCGTGAAAAGTATTTGCAAAATTATTTATTGTTGTTGTTAATACTAAACATACAACTACCATAAAACCCAATAATTGTACTTCTGGGCATTTATCCCAGAGAAATGAAAACTTACATTCACACAAAAACCTATTCGTTTATAGCACGTTTATTCGTAATAACCAAAAACCAGAAACATCCCAGATGTTCTTCCACAGGTGAATAGTTAAACAAACTAAGGTACATTCGTAGAGCAAATGTTACATAGCACTATAAAGGAACAAACTGCTCTGTCTGTTATGTATGGAGCTGGGAAGTCATCGCTTCCATCCTCACAACAGGAAAAAGAAAGTTGAACAGGTGGAACTCAACGTCTCTTTTTAGTTCCATTAAAGAATGCAAGTCACAGGGTGTAGGGATGGGGAGTTGGTGGATGGATGACTTGTAACCTTGTGATGTGCATTCTCCCAACCTGGCCTACCCAGGATCAAAGTGTGTGTATGGACAGACAGGTTTGACTGGAAGGCAGAAAAACTGCCTCAGTGCAGATGCATGCTTCATTTGCATGTGTATAAGATAAGGTTTGCATGACAAAGGTTGGAACACCACCTTGTGTGGCCAATGAGTTGTAGAACTCAGGAGCCAGCGTCTGGGTTTGTTATTTTTTAGCTTTGAAGTCTCTCCCGTAAAAAGCGAGAGACAAGGCTAGGCTACATGGTTTGCAGAGACACCATCTCATGGAAATAATTTACATAAATCCACATGTAACTTGGGGAACCATTCTGCAAATAAACTGGGCTGCATCCAGAGATCTGGAGCATTTGCTCCCTTGCGGTGCTCCCCCTCACTCCTGCCTGTGTGTGCTTGTAGTTCATTGCACTGTGCTGACCCCTGGCAGGCCGAGAGACCGCAACAGTGCAACCGGCTGCCTGCCGATAACCCTTCACATCAAAGCATACAGAAGAATGTAGGAAACCTCAAGTCTTGGTCAACAAAAAGGATGACTGAATTTTCTTAACAATTGCACCAAGATCGTTAATTGAATAGATGACAAATTATATTCCCTAAAAGAGAAATGTTTCCACTGGTAGAAAGAGCTAAAAAAAACTCTGCAGCACAAACAGGATAGTCATGTGCGAGTGAGAAGGGCAGGCAAGGAGCGTGTGGTGCCCTCCCAGGAAACAACACGTCTACAGTCAAGGCTGTTTTTTCCGGGATTACCATTGCAATGATTGAAGAATAAACTGGGAAAGAAGAATCCAGTTTCTCACCCCATTTGAAAGACCTAAATTAGTACATAAGTGAGGTCAGTGGCAGTTTTGGTATATGTTACTTGGAGACTCTCTAAATATTTAAATTATGTAAAGGGAGAGTAAGGACATAATTGTACTCTGTCCGTTCTATGTATACGTAAACAATAAGATAAAATTCATGTCCTAAAACATAAACATTTCTTTGAAACAGGCGTACATACTCCCACTCAGAACAAGAGCGTAATGCAGAGTCCCTAACAAGTGGGTAAAATCCAGGGCTGAATCACAGTCCGGTAGAGAATTGATGAAGCAGAGCTGTGTAATCAGGAAGAATGAAGTGGTAAGAACCATGAAGAAAAACATCAGTTCGGTTTGATTTTTGTCAAAATTGGAAAAGAGAAAAACTATTACTTGACCAAAAGAATACAGGATCCAGGCCTAAGGGATAGAAAGGAATTGGAAAAACTAAACAAATATAAAAAGGAAATAGGATTCAATGATCCAAAATTCATGCTTTGGATCATTGAATCCTACTACCTGGGACAGTGGGGAAAAGCACTGAAGAACTCACATTTATTGGGGAATTACCGTATGCATCGCCCCATATATACTCCACCTTACAAAAACCGAAAATCCCTTAACTTCTTAGGTTAGTAATTTTTATTTTCATTTTACACGTGATGAAATTGAGATTCAGGGGTTAATGACGAATCACAAGGTTATAAGTTACTTCTCAAACTAGTGTTTAGCCCAGCTCTTACTGTACATTATAAAAGAAAAAAAATGCTAATGCAAATAATACCTTAATATTGCTTAAATTTGTGTAGTGACTTACAAAATGTTTGTATTAATTATTTTATTGCTTCATGACAATAAAGCCCTGGGATAGATAGACTGGATATTATTATTTTCTTTAGGTAGGCAGGGAGAAAGCCTCAGAGAAGCTCACTGGCTGTCCCGAAGATACAGAGCACAGGATGGATTTGTACTTTGCCCTTAGGTCAGCTGCAGTCCAAGTCAGTGTTCTTCCTATTACGCAGAGCTCAGCTATTGCCATAGCTCCATCAGGCTGACTCCGGGACAGGAACAGAGGATAGTATAGTTAGGAACACAGTAGTCTGAGAATTTTATAAAATAGTGCTAAAGAACATATTACTGAGTGTGTAAACCGGTATTTTTTCCATTGATTTTCAGAGAGAGTGGAAGTGGGGAAGGGAGGAAGGGAGGGGAGAGAGAGAGAGAAAAAGTAAGAAACATCGATGTGAGAGAGACACATGGACTGGCTGCCTCCCTCACATGACCCTGCTGGCCAGGCAAGGGATTAAACCTGTAACCCAGGTCCTCGCCCTTCACGGGGAATCCAACCCTTGACCTCTCAGTGTGCAGGCCCACTGAGTCACACTGAGTCCCATGACCAGAGCTGGCTGTGAGGTCTTGGTCAAATCATATAATCTCCTTGTTTCACTTCCCTCCTCTGTAAAGGGGGTTAAGAATAGCACCCGAGACCTACCTCCTAAAATTACCTTAAAAATGCACTGAGTTGTAAGTGCTCAAAATTGACATGAATTATTAGTAATAGTACAATAGTAGTGGTGGTTGTAGTAGTAATGATTATTCAAAAGACAAGTATTAGGAACATATAAGGAAAAACAAATAAATGTAAAATGAGGTAGGGAAGATAGCCAAAATGTTCCACTTTAATTTGTTTTGAGATATTCTGCTTCAGTGGATTAACAAAGTAAAATAAAAGGCATTTCCATGGTTGCCTTTCACAACAGTGATGCATATCAATGCTTTTATATACTGACAATACATGCTAAGGCAGAAATTATATTTACACCAATATTATAATGCTTTAAAAGTAAATACAAAAAACAGTGTACTAATTTGCATTGTTCTTCCTTAGAACTAAGGTTAATTTTCAGACCTAACTACAAATAGTTACCTTTATATAATATACATAGTAGTTATTCTATTGAGTCAAAGATCATACTTTAGATAATAGTTTAATTGTGTAAAAGCATGATATATTTTTGTATATTTAATTTCATAAGTTCAGTAATCTAAAAATAAAATGATTTTACATCATTAAAATGCTTTCGTAGTCATCATCAATGTAAGAATGTCCAAACCCTGTAAATAATTTTCTTGCGAGTTTATTTCATCCAAACTGATGATATGCTGGGAAGCATGATATCAAATACTCTGGAGAATTATAGTTTTGCAGTTTTTTTATACATTTGTAATTAAAGAGGATAGGAAGAAAATTATATGAAGGTAGGAGAAAGCAAGGCAGCAAGGTGAGGAAATCTCTGCAATTAGATTACAGGATAATTAACAAGATTATGCGTCACTTGAGGGTGGTCATTTCTTTGTGGGGTCTGGAAATGAGGATTATTCTAGTATTTCAAAGGTGTGTTAACCTTGATGCACAAGAACAATGGACAGGGCTTGCTAAATGCAAAGATAAACCTTTTTAAGGCCGGGGGCCTGACTACCCACCACGACCTGCCCAGTTAGGAATTTATAATCAGATCACCTTATGAGGTTACTTTCAGTCATTGAACTTGTATAAAGCTCCTTTTTCATCCATATCACAAAACTAAATTTTAAGTTTTTTCAAGCACATTGATATTCATAATTGCTACTTATACTCTACCAAATGCAAAATAACCATCTCTTCCCTGGTCTTCTTCATGTCTTAGCTTTTTGTAAAATTCTTACTTCTTTTTTGGCAATTTATATATATTAAGCAAATACCTACTGAGCAACTCAATATGTTGGCAAGTCCAATGTGGCACTGAAAAAAGATGCAATTGCAATTATGTTCTGTGAAAAATGCAGAATGTGATCAAGCATACAACAGGTGTATCTAATCTATTTTGGTGATCAATAGAAAACTTCCATAGGAATTGGTTGTTCATCTGAAAACTGAAATCTGAACAAATAGTGGGCATTATCTAAATAAATAAACACAAATAAAGAAGGTGGAGATTGTCCCAAATAGAAGACATAGGATGCATAAAAATCCTGAGTTGGTAAAAATACATAACACATTAAAGAATTTAGAGAAAGATCCTACTACTAACTCTCAAAGAACAAGCTGGTAGATAGCTAGTAAAACAGGCAAGTACAGGAACCCAATCATATATCAATTTTTAGGCAGATTAAGAAGCTTGGACTTTTTCCTTTAGATAACTGTTAGTATTAAAACATTTTTATGCAATGTGATGACATAAATAAATATGCATTTAAAAGATGAATTGGAGCTGTACTGGGTACAAGAAGTGATATGCGAACACCCATTAGGATGCCACAGTAGAGGAAGAGAGAGCTAGGAAGGCAGAAGTAGAAGGGTGACGCAAGTTTGTTGCAGTAGCAGGTTAGTGGATATGTGGGGATGAAGGGAGTAAGACAAAGGAAGACAACCAGGTCCAGGATTGAACCCTCAATCTAGGTGTCCCCTGATTGGGGAAGGAACCCACAACCTTTTCATGCACAGGATGACACTCCAACCAACTGACCCGCACTGGCCAGGGCTTCAAAGCTTTTTACTTGATGACAATAATTTATATCAGATTTTGAAAAATGGAAGATGTTGTTGGTCACCTCTATAGTAAAAGAGTGGCTAATTAAAATGAACTCACCCATAAAAATAAGGTATTTATTTTAGACAATCTATGTAAAAGACCTAGATTTAATGTTGACAGTTTCTGAGACATTGTTTCAGATTTTATATTAAAAGAAATATCAGCCAAATGACGTGTGTGTGATAAAGAAAAAAATATGCTAATGACATAATTGTAAAATATTTACTACTTAACATGATAATATGATAAAATTACAACAACTATTTCCAACATACTATTAAAAGTGCTTTAAATGATGTCAATGATTACAAATACTTCTTATTGAATATTCACTGTATTTCACTGTCCATGGTGCTGAGGGAAAAGGAAGAAAACATTTTTTGAGTAATGTTCTTTGAACATCCTCAAGCGATTTACTTTTTCCAATAAGATAACCACGAAACTGAAATAAACAATGCATTAGATGACAATTACATCCTGTTCCATGTATTAATTTATTTATGTTGTAAGAATATTAATATAATTATCAAAGTTATCAATGTCACACAAATCAGGGTCATACAATAACCATATTTTTTAAGATTCATAAATACTAGTCAAAATCCAATTTTTGTAGTCATGACTGAGGGAGAATACATATAGTACTCTCTCTTTCTCTTTCTCTCTCTCTCTCTCACACACACACACACACACACACACACACTTTTAATGTGGGATTCAAATAGAGTACAAGGTACATAGGAAAATACTTCAGAAAGAGAAAAAAATATCATTGGGGAATGCAAAAAAATAGCTTTACAACCATCTCATTACAGGGGTGACTTAAAAATAAGGGATAAAGAAAATGGGAGAAACTAAATGACTTTCTTGCAATTTTTCTGCTTGCCAAGAGCAAGTAATGATGACTCCCACCAGGGAAACCTAAATTGAGAGTTGAGAAATAGCATCAAATAGACATAAAAATGGAAGATATTGTGTTTTTAAACAAGGAAAAGTGCTTCCATTAGGCCATTTTATATAAAACATTTTCTATTTGTCCATTATAGGCAGCTCAATCATTATTACATAAGAAAGGAAACTAAGTCTTATATCTGTCATATACTTACTGAAATGGAAAAAAATAATACAAAAATTTAATGCTGCAAAAGGAGTAATTTTCCAGTTATACTAGACCTGAAATGAATCAATAAAAGAAAAAAATGGAGCAGCAGTATATGAACACAGAAGGAAAAGTTCTGAATAAACTCATTAACCCAGGAAAGTGGTAAAAAGAAGAAGAAATGGGAATTATGCTATTTGCTCAGAGAGAGACTTTTTTTTCAAACTTATGGCAAGTTGATGCCCCAAAGCAATAAAATAAATCTATAAAAAAGGTAGCTGACCAGTCCTAGTCACAGTGCAGAGATGAAAGTTCTATTACTTACATTTATCAAGAATGCCCAAAGATCATGGTCTGAACAGACATAAAATAACATATTAAACAAAAAACGATTGTGACCTTTCAGTGGACCCTTGATTTACTCGGACATCCTTATGAAGACAGTATATGAATGGAGAAAAGATTGATTATACACTAGCAGAGATAAAATGGAAGACCACCTTAGTGTGAAAATAAATTGCAATGCAAACATAAGGTGAGTTCCTGTACATAAAATTTTTCTATTTCTAGTTCACTGAAAATAGAACAATGAATATCTATTTTCTTATGAATATAAACTTATTCCAATATAATTTTTAAATGGAGATCCCTAATTGAGTTCTTGCCTTACTAATGTTGAAAGTCAAGAAACAAGCTTCTGACCACCATGGAATAAGAAGGACTGGACTGGAGATTGATCCAAAAAAAGGGACAAGCCCTGGCCAGTTTGGCTCAGCGGTTAGAGCGTCGGCCTGTGGTCCGGAGAGACCCGGGTTCGGTTCCCGCTAAGGGCACGTACTTCGGTTGCAGTTTGTCCCCGGCCCTGGTTGGTCGTGCTGGTGGCAGCCACTCGATGTGTCCCTTCACGTCGATGTTTCTCTCTCTCTCTCCCTCCCACTCTATCTGTACAAAAAATGGAAAAATATCCTCGGGTGAGGATAAAAAAAAAAAAAAAAAAGGGACAAAATGTATGTAACATGCCCTTCAGTCACTGAGCAACTGGTAGTGCTGGGCCATGATCACTGAAAGAAGAAAAATAAATGAAGTGAGCACTATGATTGCTCCCGAATTCTGCCTGGGCAAACCAAGGAACAGGGAGAGGCTAAGCAGAGCATGCTATCCTATTTAACTGAGGAGCTGGAGATCCGATTCCATGGATGCTGAGGTAGCTGTACTTTTCAGGGCACATTCCAGATAGGAGAGGGCTACATAGAAAGAAAGTTCTAGCTAGTCTCATGCCCCAGTCCCTTGAGCTTTTATTCATTAGTCATGAAGAAAAAAAAACAATAGGAGAGAGAGACAGAGACGGAAAGAGAGACAGAGAGAATTTAAGAAATGAGGAACTGGCTCCCATGATCGCGGGGGATGGAAACTTTGAAAACTATAGGCTGGAAACTAAAATAGGGGTTGATGCCTCAGTCTCAAGGTAGAATTTCTACCTCAGAAGAATTCAGCTTTTGCTCTTAAGGCCACCAGATGATTGCATGAGGCCCATCCACATTATCAATTGTAATTTCTTTTTTTTAATTTTTTTTTTTATGTGAAGTCAATTGATTGTGGATATTAGCTACACCTACAAAATACCTTCACAGGAAAACTTAAAGCATTGTTTGATTAAATAACTGGATACTATAGCTTAACCAAGTTGACATAGAAGATTAACAGTCACAGCTACTAAATTGTGCATGCCTAGGTGAAATGTCACAAAGCTGAGCAAGCAGAGGGCACTGGACCAGAGCCTTCCCAAGGAAGAACTCAAATCCCCCATCGACCAGGCACAGGAGTCCCTATTGACCACTAGGGACATTCAGTAGAGACCAAAGAAAGACTGCACCTTAGTAGTGGGACTAAAGCCATACAATCAATATTAAAATTAAGCTTCCAACATAGCAAATAGAGTCACTACTAATTTATCTGCCTACAACTCCGAAGCCCAAAATTCTTTAAAAGGAGCAAACAGAGGTCAGACATAGTCATAATGTTTGTTATACAATTTTTTAAAATGTCAGCCGTAGCAAGAAGTAAGAAAATGTAACAATTGAACAATTGTCAATAAAAGCAGACCTAGAAAGGAGAGGAATAACGGAACTGATACACAAAAATATTAAAATATTTATCCCTACATAAAATAATTTAAGGGAAAACATGAACATATTGAGGAGAAAAATGGAAGGTATAAAAAAACCTAAATAGACTTTCTAGGTATAAATATCTGAAGTGAAAAATAACTGGATGGGCTTGACAGCAGATAATTCAGAATGGAAACTCACTATACATAAAGGTATAAAAATAGACAAGATCTACAACAGACCACAGAGCAAAACAGACAGGATAAAAATGAACAGGGCCTCCGTGACCACCGTGACAATATCAGGTGGTGTAATCTATGCACTATTAGAAGGAAAGAGGGGCAATCATTATTTGAGTTTTCAACATTCTTCTCTTGGTATTAGATTGAACAAGCAGATGCAAAATCAGTAAAACTATAGAAGACTTAAAGGACATCAAAAAGAAAAATAGACCCAATAGCAGGGAGAGAGAGAGAGATTTACAGACAGAACATGTAGATATTCTGTATAGATATTTACACAACATGTCACCCACTAACAGTTGAATACAACTGTTTTCAAATGCTCAATTTAAAAACAAAAGCTGAAATTGTCCAAAGTATGTTTTTTGGATACAAGATGAAACTAATAAATAATACCTAAAAGATAATCCAGAAACCACCAAATATCTAGAAATTAAGCAACACATTCTAAAATAAAATTTCAAAAAATTGTTAATTCACCCAAATAAAAGAGGAATAAAACATACGTATGGGACAAAAACTAAATAAATAGAAAAGTAGTAGATTAAGTTTCAGTCATATCAATAATTGTGTTACATATAAATAGACCAATTACTATAATTAGAGAACATTTATCACACTGCATAAAAATAAGATACAAACATGTGCTGTCAACTATAAAATACACTTTAAATATAAACACACAGGATGGCTAAAAGTTAAAAAAAAGGCTGAAAAAAGATAAGCCATGCTGATCGTCAGAAGCAGAAAAGTACATCATATCCCTTTCTCCTCCCATTAACTTCCACCATTTACAAAATCTAACCAGAATCTCATTGCAATAGAAAAAAAGAAATGTCTGTGAGGATGAAAATGGAGCAGTCACCTCAGAGAACCACTACACCTTCATGTTGCAAAATGAGTGACACAGCAAAGAAAAGTCTGGGTGTAGACAACTAGCCAAGGGCAATATCAGGGTGCTAATCTCCTCATTTGAGGAAGCAAAGATAAGGAAGAATTTGTTTAAATTAGAAATAACAAGAAATAGAGATGTAAGAATAAATAAACACCAGAAAAAAATTAAAAATTTAGTATTATAAGAAACAAAACTTGGAAAGACTATAGATGTACAAACTAGTGCAGGTGAACCCACTTCCCCATCTTCCAAAGTATAGAGACAAATGACAAAAATGAAGGTGAATGTATTTTAATTAGAATTGTAACATTTGTAGGACATAAAATAAAAATTGAATAATATACCTTCTGAGGACTAGGAATTGAAGTTGGGGTGAGATGAGAAATTTTTATTGTCATTTAATAACTTTATTATTTGTCTTATGCTTTTATCATGGGCATTAATTATGTCAATAGTATTACTAATAATATATGGGGTAGATTCTTAAGAGTCCTAGTTCTTTTATTTTCTAATAAATTTATTTCTTGCCTAGCCAGTGTGGCTCAGTGGTTGAGCGTCGACTCATGCACCAAGAGATCTCTGGTCCAATTCCCAGTCAGGGCACATGCCCAGGTTGTGGGCCCAATCCCCAGTGGGGGGCATGCAGGAGGCAGCCAATTAATGTTCTCTCTCATTGATGTTTCTATCTCTCTCTCCCTCTCCTTTCCTCTCTAAAATCAATAAAGAAAATTTTTTTAAGTAAATAATAAATTTATTTCTAAAACAAGACATTATTGAGCTACCATGTGCTAGACACTATATATTAGGCAAGAAAACAGATAGGATCCCTCATGATATTTAATTCTTAGAGAGGATGTAATATTTCTATAGACATATATCAATTAACAGTATACATCTTTAATATGTTTTCATTGATTTCATAGAGAGGAGAGAAGGAGAGAGAGAGAGAAAAACATCAGTGAAAGAGAAGCATTAATCAGCTGCCTCCTGAACACCCTTGACTGGGGACTGAGCCTGCATGTGCCCTGACCAGGAATCGAACAGGCAACCTCCTGGTGCATGGGACAAAGCTCAACCAATTGAGCCACATTGGCCAGGCAGGTATACATATTTTTCAGGAGCAATGGAAAGCTAATATTTTGTTTCTATGTTAAGGAAGCCAAATTGGCTAACATTCTAGTAGAAGGAGACATGGCCAGCAGTAAACTTCCCAGTGGAGCCTTGTGATGCAGACTCCTTAAAGCCTGCACTTTAAGGATTCCTGATAATAGACCAGAGGGACCAAGGAACCTTACACGGTAAAGTCACTCCCTCAGAGACAACATTAAAATGACCAAATCCTCAGTTATCATCTCCTAGAAAAATAGAATTTGGGACTCAAAATGGACCTAAAAAACTATTGCAACAATTTTACAGATGTGGAAACTAAGACCCTAGAAAATCAAATGAATAGTCTGAGTGGTTAAAAATAGGACTTCGGTCAAAAAATCACTGCATATGCCTCACAGACTCACTTCGTTTTCATCCTGCTATGGGTGTAAAGCACAGTCTCTATTTAAAGCATTGGAATATGGCTTTTTATTGTATTTATTATAAATGTGCCCAAAAAATGACTAAGCAGAAGGTAAAGTCAATAAATACAGTGACATAAATAGCTTGCAGTCAGGATCTTAAGGATCTATTCTTTGCTTCTTCACCAACATGTTTGATGTTCATTGGCAAGTCACTTAACCTCCCTGTACTTCAGTAAAAGTGAGGACAAAGCAAATCCACAGATGTGTTGAGATGCTATGACTAATGGTGCTAACTAATTCAGAATGAGTCAATATCCATGTGCATCCACCAAAGATAATAGGCATTATTAAAAACTACCCACACATGGCCATAAATATACTTCTTATGCTAACAATTTGAAATGTCTCCTATTTGATACAGAAATATATAACTTTTATATGTCTTGTGAGTTGTATGCAGAGGCAAGTTAACCTATTTCCAAGTCATTTGCAATAGAGATGCACAGGAGTAAAATTTTCTCTTAGTAGAAATATGTAAAGATCTTGTAGGTGCCTCCATTCAAACAAAAATGCCTCTTCATGTACCTGCTCAGTTTTCTCAGTGAGTGGATAGAGTTGTCAATTTCATGGTAATTATTTAGGAATTTGGAAGAAAAATTGATTTTACATCAGTGTTAAATTATTTGATCAAGTATAAGTTCCTAGGTTGTGCCCAACTCTGTGCATAAAAATATCATCATCATAAATGCTCCTGCACATAAACCTCAAATAGTGGAATATGTGAATTAGTGAATTAAAGTGGAGTAAAGTCCATGAAAAGAAAATTCTGTATTGATTCCATATTCTTCACTGAGGTCTCAGAGAAAACATATCCTCAATAATGCAAATTTTATTGGCTTGTCTTTTTCTCATTCCATTTTTACTCTTGACTAACTTCCACTTACAGAAAACATCTTCTAAATAAACTGCATATAGCCAAGATTTTGTCTCATGCTCTACTTGTAGGAGAAAACAAATTAAAGGAACTGTACACTTATACATTGAATAGCAGCTCTCTCATCTCCTTAATACTTCACTCAGACAACTCCCAATGTCCCCGCTTCTATTTCATCAGAATTTTTTTCATAGATTTGAAAAAAGCTATCATATGGGCATATTGTAATATCTCTTATCATAGCAAATAAATTTTCATTTGATACATTTCCCCCTCCAACTATGACATTTTCCCACTCACCTTTTTTTACAAGGAACCTAAAAGGATTTACCTTTGATTTATATTAGCACTACCTCATTTTTTCTTCTAAATCCACTCTAAGTGCTTTTTCTCTCCACCACTCTCTCCAAATTTCATTCTATCGCCAAAGGACTCTGCACTGTCAAATCCAATGCTCAATAATTATTTGCCACTTGTGACACCAGCATTTGATGGAGTTGATCACTTCTTTTTAAAATATTTTCCTCTCTTATCCTCTGGAACAACACATACTCCTGCTATTTTTTTCTTCACTTTTCCTCCTGGAATGCTCCCATCTTTATTATCTTTATTATTTTTTTAATATGTTCTTATTGATTTTATTTTATTTTTTAGAGAGAGAGGAAGGGAGAGAGAGATAGAAACATCAATGTGAGAGAGAAACATTGATAGCTGCCTCCTGCATGCCCCCTACTGGCGATCGAGATGGCAACCCAGGCATATGACCTGACTGGGAATCAAACCGGGACCTCTCAATCCATGGGATTATGCTCAATCCGTGAGCCAACCCATCCGGCCTCTTATTTGTTTTTAATTCAGAAAAGGTTTGCTCACTTTATTTAGATCTCTTTACATTCTCATTTCATCCCAGAGGGCTTTCCCTAATCACCCAAAAATACCACACCTAACCGCATCTCTTCTATCCTCCTCCCAGCCGCACACTTAGTAAGATCAGTGCCCTGTGCACAGTTGAAGGGCAGCTCTGCTCCCTGGCTGAATTCCAGGACACCGTTGTTGGGTAGGAAGAGCACTGGTTTGGGAGTTGTAGAAGTATTTATTTCTGCCCTACAACTTACCTGATGTTATCTTAGACAACTTACTTGGTGCAATCTCAAATGTAAAATGAAGCCAGCAATACCCAATATGTTTAGACAGATATTTTAATCATTATAGAAAATACACAAAAGAAGGTAAAAAATCCAAACCATGTAGTTGGGGTTTTTTGGGCAAATACAGAATTTAACAATATTATTATCCAGCATCTTGTACCATACATAAAAGTTAGTGTCAAGTCATATAATTAGAATTATTTTAGTAAACTTACAATTTAACAATTTTATTACTTAACATTTTGTCCTTAGGAGAAAATTGGAGTAATTTCTTCTATAAATTGAGGGTTAAAAAATAAAATTTATTAATTTTTTTATTGCTGTTTTTTTTAAACGTGAGGTATAATTAATATACATTATATAGTTTCAGGTATACAACATAATGATTTGATATTTGTATGTATTGTGAAATGATCATCACAATAAATCAAGTTAACATTTATCACCATAGTTACAGAATATTTTTCTTGTGATGAAATGAGTTAAGATTTACTCTATTAGTAACTTTCAAATATGCAATGTGGCATTATTAACTATATTTGTCATGCTGTACATTACATTCCCATGACCATTTATTTTATAACTGGAAGTTTTCACCTTCTTTCATTTTGTCCACTTCTACCCCCCGACCCCCAACCTCCACTTCTGGCACTGATCAATCTATAAGCTTGTTTTTGTTTGTTTGTTTAGATTCCAAATATAACTGAGCTCATACAGTATTTATCTTTCTCTGTCTGACTTACTTTACTTGGCACGCTCTCAAGTTCCATTCATGTTGCTGCAAACGACAAGATTTCATTCTTTTTTATGTCTGAATAATAAATATTCCAGTGTGTGTGTGAGTGTGTGTGTGTGTGTGTGTGTGTGTGTGTGTGAAAGAGAGAGAGAGAGAGAGAGAGAGAGAGAGAGAGAGAGAGATATCTCACAGTTTCCTTATCCATTCACCCATAGAAGGACACTTAAGTTGTTTCTATATTATGGCTATTATAAATGCTGCAATGAACATAAGGATGCATATATCTTTTTGAATCAGTGTTTTTGTTTTCTTCAGATAACCACAGAAGTGGAATTACTGGATCAAATGGTAGTTCTATTTTTAATTTTTCTGAGCTATCTCCAAATTGTTTGCCATAGTGGCAGCACAAATTTACATTTCCACCAACAGTGCCTAAGAAATAACTTATTTCTTATCTGTTTGATAATAGCCATTTTAACAGGTGTGAGCTGATGTTTCTTTGTGGTTTTCATTTGCATTTCCTTGATGATTAGTGATGTCTGCCAAGAAATTTTTGGGTATCTATGAACTATCTGTATGTTTTCTTTGGAAAAATTTATTCAGATTCTCTGCCCAAATTGCTGTTATTGTTATTGGATTGTATCAGCTCTTTATATATCTTAGATACTAACCCCTTATCAGATATACGATTTGCAAATATTTTCTCCTATTCATTAGATTGCTTTTACTGTTGTTGATGGTTTTCTATCTTCCACAGAGCATTTTAGTTTGATGAGTCCCACTTGTTCATTTTTGTATGGATTGCCTTTGCTTTTTGTGTCAGGTACAAGAAACCATTACCAAGACAAATGTCAAAGAGTTTACCATTTCTGTATTCTTCTAGAAGTTTTATGGTTTCATCACTGTGTTGTTTTATGTTTGATTTATTTACTTTTATTTCCTCCAGTCTCCCTTGTCTACACAAATTTTTACAACTCTAAGGCAATACTCTTTTATTTCACTGATTTCACAGTGAATCTTTCAAAGAAAGTCCATCAGATCTCTTAAGCCATCAGTACCTGTTTTCTTCTGTACACATTTGTCCCTCTTTTCTCACAACATGATATGATATGTTCGAAATACATTTTTAAAACTATACAAAAGAATTCCTCACATTTATTGAACCCTAATTCTTCACAACCCATAATAACTCCTCATTTTTTATTCTTTCAGTTAGTTATTTTTACATATGAATTAGGTGTTTGCCATATAAGAGAGATTAAGTATTTTGCTTTCACACATAAAAATATTTTTTCTATAAGTCTTATACTATTTATATTGAAACCTACACAATTCCCATCTTGTATGTTTCCCACCAGCATAGTGTAGAATTCTGAAAAGACTAAAATATTTCACAGTGACCTTAAAAGTAAAGTGTACAGTGTTTCAAAAGCATAGGGACAGAAAGATGGTTTTATACTACTTTAGTTTATTTGAACCCTAGCACAATATTTAAATTTGACTGCACATTATACAGGATTGGTGAATCCACTTAACAGCATTATGCAGATGTAAGAATCAACAAGAAAAGAAAAAATAAAATTAACAAAGAAAGTAAAAATTGTGTTTTTCTTTTCTGGAGTAATGCTATGAAATACATGTACGAAGAACTCAGTATTGTATCTTGAAGCCCCCATATATTTAGTAGAGATCAATTTTTTTTATTAATTTAATTTTGTTTCAGATGTTTCTCCTTTTTTTCCCCATCGACACCCTCCTCCCCATCCCCCCAACCCCATCTCCAGTTTTGTTGTCCATGTCCATCAGTTATGCATACATGCATATACGTTCTGTGGTTTATCTTTTCCCTTCCCCCCACCCCTTTTCTGAGGGTTGTCTGTCTGTACCCTACTTCCACGTCTCTGGGTCTACCCTGTTATATTCATTATATTCCACAAATAAGTGAGATCATATATTTGTCTTTCGCTGCTTGGCTTGTTTCACTTAGGATAATACTTTCCAGGCCTTCCATGTCATCTCAAAGGATAAGAGATCTTTCTTTCTTACAGCTGCATAGTACTCCATTGTGTATATGTACCAGGGCTTTTTTATCCATTCATCTACTGATGGACACTTGGGCTGTTTCCAGATCTTAGCTATTGTAAATAGTGCTGTTATAAAATTGGAGGTCATATATTCTTTCTGATTGGTGTTTCAGGCTTCTTAGGGTATATTTCTAGAAGTGGGATCACTGGGTCAAATGGCAGTTCAATTTCTAACTTTTTGAGATAACACCATAGTGTTTTCCACAGTGGCTACACCAGTCTGCATTCCCACCAGCAGTGTACTAGAGTCCCCTTTTCTCCACACCCTCGCCAACACCTGGTGTTGGATGATTTTTTGATGGCGGCCATTCTGATAAGGGTGAGGTGATACCTCATTGTTTTTCTAATTTGCATTTCTCTGATGAATTGTGATGTTGAGCATTTCTTTATATGTCTCTTGGGCATTTTTATGTTCTTTTTGGAGAGGTGTCTATTTAGGTCCTATGCCCATTTTTTAATTGGGTTCTTTGTCTTTTTTTTGTTGAGTTGTATGAGCACTCTATATATTTTGGAAAATAACCCCTTATATAATGCATCATTGGCAATTATGGTCTCCCATATAGTGGAATCGCTTTTCCTTTTGATGGTTGTTTCTTTCACTGTGTGTGCTTCTTGAACTTGAATCCCTTCTTCCTTCACCAAATTAGGGAAGTTTTCTGTCATTATTTCTTCAAACATATTCTTTAACCCTTGCTCATTTTCTTCTTCTTTGGGGACTCCTATGATGCAAATATTATTATGTTTCCAGTTGTCCCACTGTTCTCTTAAGCTGCCTTCCTGTTTTTTTAATGTTTTTTCCTTTTGGTTTTCTGATTGGTTGATTTTTTTCTACCCTGTCTTCTAATTCACTGATCTGGTTGTCAGCTTCCTCTACTCTGCTGGTTAGTCCTTCCAATGTGTTCTTTAGTTCTGCTATGCCATTCTTCATTTCTTCTTGGTGGTTTTTCATTTCCAGTTGGTTGATTTTCATTGTTTCTGTGTCTTTACTCATAGTTTTGATGTCCTTACTCATGCTGTTGAGCTTCCTCAAGATCATGGCTCTGAATTCTACCTCTGATAACTTGCTTAATGGCATTTCACTTATCTCATCTTCAGTAGAGGTCTCTTGTTCTTTCATTTGGGATTTGTTTCTTTGTTTCACCATTTTGGCTATGTCAGTGGGTTTTTGAGCCTGACAAATTTTCCCTGTGGGTGTTGGTGTTCTGCTGTGGCTCACTCTACTGGGTTTGGATGAGGCTGGATGGGCCCACATTAAACACCACTGTCAAGGGTTACTTTGTTGGGTAGATTTGCAAACCCAGGAAAGGTTCAGTTATCTTCTAGCTTTTTGACTGGAAGCTATTAGTTATGGTTACTTGAAGAGCCTTGGGTTCCCAGTTGAATGAAAAACTCCCTCGGGTGTTCAGCAGTGTAAGGGGATTTCCTGAGGGTGGGGCAGATGCTGATTGTTAATGAGCCTCAATTTGCATTTCAATGGCCCACTTGGGTGGGGTTGAATCTCTGAAGGAGGGGCCACCACCTCTCCCCAGAACCTTGGGAAGGAGTAAGATGGCTACCGTCCAACTCAACAACAGCTCTGAGCACCCTCCAAATTCTGAGTGTCCCCACACAGTTCCAGTCGAGTCCACCCTCTCTCTGCTGGCGTCCAAGGTGAGTGGCTGTGGCTATTTTAGTGCTCTGTCCCAGCCCTCTGCACTGTGGAGCGGGCATGGGAGTGTAACCCTGAGAGTGCTGCTCACAGCTAAGACCACTGCTGTCCATGGGCTCCCAGACCCCCTCTCATGCCTCCACAACCCTACCAAGATCAATTCAGTGTCCCTGGTTATATGGTCCTCAAAGGCTGCTTTTCCATTGCTTTTTCCTGACGATTTGTCTTTATTTTAGTTGTAATTCCAGTTTGGTCCTGGGAGATGGTCTGTGTAGCTTCCATTCACTCCACTACCATTTTGGAATCTAGTAGAGATTAATTTTATTTTATATTTTTGAATATGTTTTTATTGATTTTGGAGAGAGAAGGGGAAGGACAAAGGTGGGGGAGAGAGAGAGAGACATGTCGATCTGGTGTCTCTCTTCGCATGCACCCCAACTGGGGACTGAAGCCACAACCTGGGCACATGCCATGACTGGAAATCAAACCCACGACCTTTTGGTGAATGAGGTAATGCCCAGCCAAGTGAGCCACACCAGCCAGGACAAGTAGAGATCAATTTTTTAAAATGAAAGCACAGAAAATGGTTTTAGTTTTTTGAAATTCTGTACAAGCATTTTTCTTTCCCCATGACCAAAATGCTTCACTGCTCTACTGCAATGTCACTACTTACGTTCTTTCTCATTTCCATTTATCCTGGCGTCTTCTAAACACGCCGCATTCAGAATCCCCTTTCAAATATGAATCGAACTGTGGCTATTTCAGGATATGGTCATCCTCATGCATCAAAAGAGTTTTTCCAGTACTTCTCTAATACAAAAAATTATGTCCTCAATCATGACAGCCTCAGTCCAGAATTCTTATTTTTGTGAGATGATAAAGTAGCCTAGATTAAGCCAATAATAAGAATTTAGAATGTTCCTAGCAAATTTCTAATGAAATTTCTATTTAATTAATGTCTTATTTCTGAACTTAATTTTTTAAAGGGATCATTTAAAATTTCAAAAGAAACAATTAAAATAATGGCAGTTTGGTTTCACCTAATTAAAGTTTAATACTTTTTTTCCAATTCATATATTCTTCAAATTATTATTTAGGATGTGAGATTTAGGTTACAAATAACAGTTAAAAGTCAAACTAAAAAAATTAATTTTGCAAGAAAAGAGAAATACAGATATTACGTTTTCCTCTTTACTGACTGGACAAGGCAAACATAGCCTACCAGATACATTTTGGCCTACCAGATATCCACAGTTAGCTTTCCAAGATCTATCCAATTGCCCTTGGCAAAATTGCAAACATTTTCATAAAAAACATAGAAAATGAGATAAGAATAAATCTTTTCATTTTAGTCACCTTATTTAAACATTTTTGCTTCTATTTAAATGCAAGTATTATTCCCAAAATTTAAATTTCAAAAACTTTTTTTCTTGTTAAAAACATTATCTTTATTCAAATTATCATCACCAATAAATAAATAACTTTTTTTATTCTGAGGAATATATCTGAGTAGTCTTAATTTTAGATCTCAATGCTTACTTTAGTTTATTGATTCAAGTTCCAAACATAGCTAGATTTATCATGCCTATTTATTTATTTTAATTTTTTTTCTTTATTGATTTTTGAGAAAGAGGAAGTGAGAGGGAGAGAGAGAAACATCAATGAGAGAGAACATCAGTTGGCCGCCTCCTGCATGCCCCACACTGGGGATCTGGCCCACAACCTGGGCATGTGTCCTGACCAGGAATCGAACTGGCAACCTCTGGGTCAATGCTCAACCACTGAGCCACACCGGCCAGACATATTTATTTTAAATTTATTTTTAATGTTGACAGTATTACAGATGTCATTACATTATTACCCATTTTTCCCCCTTTGTCCCCTCCACTTGGCCTCCACCTCACCCCTGGCCTTCACTGCACTGATGTCTGTGTCCATGGGATATGCATATATGCATATAAATTATTTGCTTAATCTCTTCCAGCCCTCCCAATCCCCTCTCCTCTAAGATATATCATTTTCTTTTATGTATCCATGTCCTTGGACTTATTTTGTTCCTCAGTTTATTTTGTTCATTAGATTCCACATATAGGTGAGATTAGGTGATATTTGTCTTTCTCTGACTGGCTTATTTTGCTTAGCATAATAATCTCCAGGTATTTAAAATGTATCAAAAATGTTACATAAATCTTAATTCATAGTTGCTAAGAGTTCAACTACATCTAATAGCTATTTTACTCTAACTTCTTTACAGTTTCCCCAATCCATATAGTTTTGTACACTTAAAGTTAAACTTTGACCAAATCTATATAAGAAACATATTTTTAAATTTATGAAAAACATTTTCAACTCAGTAAATATACTCTTCTGTCTAAATAGTATCCCAATTCTCAATGTCATCTCCCATTCAAAAATATCACCAGCACCCCTGGGTATTCAATTCAGCTTCTATCTTGTGCTTAGAGGATTTATTACTGGTCCCTTCTCCAGACACTGTGTGTGAGTGGAGGTGGAGGTAGATGCATACATCACTATGAAAATGAACACGTGAAACTGTTAGATTTGACTTTATTTTAAAATTTAAATTAATACCAAAAGCTGCAATAAACCTGTAACTGCATAATGGATGCTCAGGTTGTACTTTATACAATGAACTTTCTAAAAGAAGCATGCCCATTAATCTGCAGGTTGAAGTATTATGGGAATAGACACTTTTTTTTTTATCAATCTAAGAAGAAGCTATCAAATGTTAAGAAATTCTAAAGTTTCATCAAGTAAACATATGCTCAAACTTATGTCTAAATTTATAATATTATAAATTTCGAAGAAAAATATATTCACAGTCTCCCTCCTGTCACCCAAATACTTAAATTGTTTTAATATGAAATAAATTATTTTATCCACACTTTCTTGTAGAAAGGAATGTCCTGAAATATAAGCTCCTCCGATATGGTTCAAATACAAAGTCATTAACTTCTTGAAATTGTACCATGGTAACACCTGATCATTTATCACATAGAATCTTAGTGTTACGGCTTCACATGTCATGCCAGTTGAGACTCAGTTTTTTTATGACCCACTGAAAATTTTTTGTTGAGACATCGCATTCTTCGCTTTAAATAGAGTAGCTTAAATAGGTACTTGTGATGCAAGTAGCTCATAGGGAATGTGAACCTAAGCCATTCAAAATACACTTTTCTTATATTCACTGGGCCTTTATTTCTAACAGCAGAATCACGTAATTAATATTAGTTTCTTGACAATTACATTGGGGTCTGAAATGAAAAATTTTAGCCTAAGTACCTCTTATCATGGGAAAAATAATACCCCTTTTTCCTATTGAAAATTTCAATAGTTCCTAGTCTCATGAGGCCACCTTTTCCAGATCTTAGAAAAAGTATAGTCCTACCTTGGAGATTGCAGGCTGGGTTCTGGACCACTGCAGGAAAACAAGCGATACAACAAAGTGAGTCCACAAACGTTTTGGTTTCCTGGTGCATATAAAAGTTATGTTAACCCTATACTCTATTAATTGTGTATTATGTCTTTAAAAAAACGATATATATCTATACTTGAATTAAAAATATTGTGTTGCTACAATGTGCTAATCATCATCTGAGCCTTCAGCAAGCCGTCTTTTTACTGGTGGAGGATCTGGCCTTGAGGCTGAGGCTCCCGGCTGATCAGGGTGGTGGCTGCTGGAGGCTGATAGTTGTGGTGATTTCCTAAAATAAGGCTACAGTGCAGTTTGCTGTATCAATTGACTCTTTCTTTCACACATGATTTCTCTGTAGCGCGGGATGCTGTTTGATAGCGTTTTACCCACAGTAGAACTTCTTTCAAAAGGAGAGTCAATCTTCTCAAACCCTGATGCCGCTTTATCCACTAAGTGGCTGTAATTTTCTAATACAGGCCTACCTTCAGCAGTGCCTTGCTGAATCTTGAACCAACCTCTGATTATAAAGATACAAAGAATTGTTTTATAAAGGCAATCAGCAAACACAGGTGGCCAGCCTAAAGAACAAATGAATTTAGAATTATCTCTGTATGACAAAGGGTGATGTGGATTCCCTTACTCGGGAACTGGCTATTGCTTATTTTGAGAATGTATATGTAATGGGTTGTATTGGCTTGGCACGGGAGAGGTGACATGTCTTTCTCTCTTTGCATCTCTTTGGTGAATGGCCTGTGATATGCATCACCTTCTGCTTTAATGCTTACTCCATAATACAACTGATACTTTTCTCCTCCCTTTGTGGGGAGGTTCTCTGGGTTAGAAGATTTTATATTTAACTATATTCCCCAACAATTCCTGAAGGAATCAATGTGAGGAAAGAATGGCTTGTGACAGTATGTGGGACTTCTCCTCAGACTCCAGCACTAAACTCCAACAGGGTGAGGCTGGAATATCAGAAAGTCTACTTTTCCCTGCGCAAAAGGCTAAATTGACTGGAACACACATGAGCTTTGCCTGCTTTTCATCTGAAAGCCTGAACCTAAAATCACAAATGTTTGTAATCCAGTAATAGAAAAAGCCAATTCTTAATACACCAAAAACAATAAAAAGAAGATATGCAAGTCCACTAAAGCATTTCTTAGAAGCTAAAGTCAACAAATTTAAAGTTCTCGCCCCAACTCTGTCTTATAGAGTACAGAGTAAAAATATCATCCAAAGAATGAGGCCAAGAAGACTTCTCTGATTTTATTAAAGTGAGAGAGAAGAGGAAGATTTTTTTTTTTAGGTCCTTTGAAATTCTCCTCCACCCACCTCTGGAATTAGACTAGTCCAAACAAACATTATGAATGGAGTTGGGACATGGAAGAATGGAGAAAAGAAAGAAAAGGATGTCTTTTTAGAATAAAAATAAATAAAAGAATATATACATGAGATAGTAGTTATTAAAGGAAAAGCAATATATGGAAGGCAGGCAGTACAAGAACCACAAATGTGCATAGGAAAAGGAATATAAACTCAAGCTAGCTGCAGAAACCAGAAAGAAAGGCAGGTTATGTGCGTGTCAGGAAGCCCCTCATCTAAAATATCTATTAATTTTGCCAGTGAAAAGTCCCCAGAGGATGTTCACTTTCAAATGAATTATTCACATAGTGAAATATGCCTGTGGGCTCTTTCCTTTGCCTGGAAACACCTCTTCTTCGTGCTGTGCCTGCTGCAATGCTGAGGTATCACCTCCTGTTGGTACTTGCTTGTTTCATTGTTGTTATTATATACACAACAAAACATTTTTAAAAATTAATAAACAATTTTTTTAATCCTCACCCAAGGATACTTTCCCATTGATTTTTCTAGATAGAGTGGAAGGGAGGGAAGGAGAGATTGATGTGAGAGAGAGACATCAATTGGTTGTCTCCCGCATGACCCCAACTGGGGCTTGGAATTGAACCCGCAATCAAGGTATGTGCCTTGACCAGGAATTGAACCCAAGACTCTGGTTTGTAGGCTGATGCCTTAACCACTAAGCCAAACCAGCCAGGGTAATAAACTGTTTTTCAGAACTGTTTTCAATTTACAGAAAAATTGAACAGAAAGCGTAGAGTTCTAGTAAACCCTCTTTACTCCTGCACAGTCTCCTCTGTCACCAATATCTTGATTTATTATGCCATTTTTTGTTTATCATGATTTTCTAACTGTTTATTAGCTCTTTGGTGCAAAGATCAAAACTTAGTGCTAGCAAAGATATTCAATAAATGCCAATTTTAAAACAAAATTAAACAGAATATAATTTGGGTAGTTAAAAACATATATAACTTATTTTTATTATATATATTTTTTTATGTCAGGGGACTCTTCTAAGAATATGATAAAAGCCATAGACTCTCTTCAGAAAACAACAATGTAAGTGCATGTACATATATCCAACTTTTATTATAAGGGTTAAAAATCACTGGATCACTCAGCTTCAGACATTCGCTGTTGTAAGGGGGTGTCTGGTACATTATAGATGATTAGCGGCATTCCAAGCCTCTGTTTCTAGATGCCAGGAACAATTCCCTTCCCTACAATGACAATAAAATGTCTGCAGACATTGCCAAATGTGTCCTGTGTGGCAAATTGCCCTTGGTTGAGAATTTCTAAAGAAAACTTACTGGACCACATCTGGGAAAGTCTGCATTAGTATAAAAACTAATTCCAAAATAATACTAATTAGAAGATATCCATTATGATAAATTGTAAATAAAAAGAGAGAGAGATGACCAAAGGATAAAGTGAATACACATAAAAAATTTTATCAAACACAGTAGACACAGGGTAAATTTTGAACATAATTTTATTAGTTTTTTTTTTTTTTTTTTTAACATGGGTTCAGGGTTGAGAAAAAAAGAAAAAGAAAAAAGAGGGAACCCATGGACATAAACAATAATCTGGTGGTTGCGGTGGAGGGGAGGAGGTGGAAGGACATAGAGGGGATAAATGTTGATGGAAAAAAATGAAATAAAATGAAATAAAAAAACTAGTAATTATTCAGAGAAGTTCTTTGTTGATACTATGACATAAAAGTTTGACATTTGTTGTCTTTTGATTTTCATTTAATTTATAAATTAGAATTTCAAGTGTATATTTTGAAATCATTCTCAAGAAAATGGTAACAGGCATTGCCTATGAAACTAGAAACGTAACTCCTAAAGCGGCTTACTAGTCACCCCATCAGGAAGACACATACCTAAATCCCTCTAAAG
The DNA here is from genome assembly GCF_014108415.1 of Molossus molossus. Classification (NCBI taxonomy): domain Eukaryota; kingdom Metazoa; phylum Chordata; class Mammalia; order Chiroptera; family Molossidae; genus Molossus; species Molossus molossus. Next base: position 59,235,282 of record NW_023425345.1, on the reverse strand, counting down.
TGTGTAAATAATCAAACCAACATTGAGTGGAGACCTGCTCTTAGAACTACGGAGTCCTAAAAAGTGAAGGGGAGACATGATCTCTGTTTTCAAATAAACCGCTGTCCACTGATCTTTTCAGGACCAGAGTTTATAGTTCACTTCTGGATCAATTCAATTTCTAAACAAAAATTGTGAGGCAAAAACTCTTATTCACATGAGTTCTCTTATATTAAACTTAAAATGGACAGGGCTTGCCTTGGCTCAGGAATAGTTTAGTTTGGATGAAAGAAAATGTGAATTACAACATCTCTGTGAAGGGAGTTTGACCAGATCATGTAAGAAGCATCGTCTTGTGACAGCTAGGACCCTAGACTCTGGAGGCAAGTGGGTTTAGGTTGGAATCCTGCCCCTGTTCCTGGAAAATTATATGGCATTGGGAAAATAAAATAAGCTTTTTCACTTCTAGGTTTCTCAATACTGTCATATAGATGGTAGATGATTAAATGAGACCATGTGCTGGGAACATAGCAAATACTCAACTATGTTATTTTACTATCAGTAAAGGAACCAATATTCGCTGGACATCTACTACATGCCGCCATTTTTCTAGGACTAGAAAATGTTATGGTAATTAATTAAATATTAATTTAATATTATTAATCATATTTTTGAAATTTTTTCTTTATTAATTTTAGAGAAAGAGGAAAGGAGAGGGAGAGAGAGATAGAAACATCGATGAGAGAGAACATCAATTGGCTGCCTCCTGCAAGCCCCCACTGGGGATTTGGCCAACAACCTGGGCATGTGCCATGACGGGGAATTGAACCGGCGACCTGTTGGTGCATGGGTCGACGGTCAACCACTGAGGCACACTAACCAGGCTAATATTATTAATAATATTAATATGTCAGTTTTATTACTGCAGGATCTTAACTCTTAAAAAAAATAAGAGACATATACTGCTATGTTTTCAGTGACTTAGAGACCCACGATGAACATAGTACACATCCTGTCAATTTTTTTTTATCCTCACCCAAGGACATTTTTTTTCAGATAGAGTGGGAGGGAGAGCGAGGGGGGGAGAGAGAGAGACAGAGAGAGACAGAGAGAGACATCGATATGAATGGGACACATCGAGTGGTTGCCACCCACACGACCCAACCAGGGCCAGGGACAAACTGCAGTTGAAGTACGTGCCCTTAGCAGGAACCGAACCCGGGTTTCTCTGGACCGCAGGCTGATGCTCTAACCCCTGAGCCAAACCGGCCAGGGCACATCTTGTCAATTTTAAGGAGTTCTTAATAAATTACCACCAAACTAATTAGATTTTGTTTCAGTATTAATTATAAAATATATACACGACAAAGGTGACTTTTAGCTAGTTTAACAAGTTTAGATATTTCTGTGTATTTACCATATTATGTACATTTTTAGTTTTATTGGTGAAGAAATTCCAGAAAATTTTTTCCCTTATGGACTATATTTTTGTTTGTTGATTTGTTTGAATGTGGACAAGGATTTGTGTTTTGTTTATCTGTATATACCCTGCACAATGCTCTTCTCTGGCTGACCTCTGAGAGTGGAGTTTAGGTGAGTTCAATTGAATTGCTTCACCCTGAAAGCTCCTTCAGCATTGCTTATTCTCATAGACTCTGGGAGGTCGATGGAGCTGAAATACTTAAGATAACTACCTTTTATTCTTATACACAAAGTCACTGCTGGGTTGGCATGAAGAAATGAAAATGCCTTAACCCAAAGAGTTAACATGTTTGCTAAGCCTTACCTTATTAGAGCCAATATGTCCATACCTAGCTCAACTCTTGAGCATTCGTTTCATAGTCTGCTGCCTACTCTGTATGAATAATTATAATTTTTAATTGGAGTGTACATCAACTTTTATGTAGTGGTTTGGCCACTGACATGTCAGACGTGTGGTAACTCTGCAAATGAACCTGAAGTGGAACTTGCACCTCATAAATTATATTCCAAGATTAAATTTTAAAAACTTCTCTTGGCTGCCACCTTGTGGTGAATTTTTCAAAGTAACCATTTAGTCTGGAAAAAATGCAGGTTTTCAATCTTGTTAAAAGAGAACTAAAAGGCCAGAAATTTACATATGAATAATAGATAATTTTGTGATGAGTTTAATAAAAATCTAAAAATATTACCTCTGATTTAAAATCAGCATTTACAATAAGTCTGTTTTATTTGCTATTTCTACAGTAGTTTGACACATTAAACTTGAGAAAAAAATATTAGGTAATCCCTATTAAATATATGAGATATAAAACTAATTCAAATTCTTTCAATGTTTTATTGGTCACTTTTTTAAAATGTTAAAATTAGATTTAGCTGCTGAACAAATATTTGTGTAATAAGAAATTGCATGTATATTATAAGACAATTTGCATCCTACTACCAATTTTATAAAATATGTAGTTATAATAAACTACATAATAAAAACTATATAATTCAAATAGAAAATATTAGCTGGTAATAATATGATTTATTAGGATATTTATAATATATATGTGCTTAGTTTTTCGTCTTGATGATCATGGGTCATCTGCTCTCTGGGAATACATCTAGCTAGTATGTTCTAAAACTAAATTAATTACTTGTCTACACAAAGGCTGTGAGTTTTCTCAATAGAAATGAGGTCATTTGATTGGAACTTATAATTAAAAGACCAAGATAATTGCTGCAAACTAAAAACAAGAGTGAAAAAGAAACGCAGGTTGACCACATGCTGTTAATCATACTGATGAAGAGAGGTTGACACATGATTGCTAAAGCTTGAGATTCATAAAGCAGGTGATCTACTGGAAGGTAAAGTTAGAACTGGATCTTAAGAACTCTGCTTTTTAATGCATTAACCATTTTCACAGACAACCAATATTGCCAAGTTCAGAGTATTTGTTTCATAGAGAAAACTCAAAAATCTTGCCCAATCCTGTTTTCCTACCTGAAGAGAGGTTAAATTCAACCACGTCTCAGTGGGGCACCAGTCTGGTGAGGTAGTGATGAACTTATTAAACATCATCATTTTCAATTTAGGGAGATTCCATACCCAGACCAAAGTTAGAGCTGCTTTTATTACTTATTGGTCAGAAAAATAACCCTGTTTGAGATTTAACTCAGATAGAAATTGTAATTGTTTTATCTTTCAGCTAGAAAACAAATTAATTACAATGCAGACCTTTCACCGAAAAAAAAAATTGATTTGAGGGCAGAAATTCGTAAGGAGACAACCTCAGGTAATCTTCTATTTTAATTCAATCCAATTCTATTCTATTTCAACAATTTCTTTATGCCTCCCTTCTTATGTACTCACAGGTGTTCACATTTACCATGAACTCTGGGAATTATATTTGTACCTGCTACCATACAGAATAGTTGTCCATTATGTTCTTTTCAATCACTCACCATGCTGTGTGTGTTTTTCTTTTGAAAAAATAGTGGGAAAAGCATACAAGAAGAAACCTTCATTTGAATTACTATTTTCTTTTTAATTGAATATGTGTCTTGCATTTAGGTCTTATCCAACTCTCTCAAAGGCTGTGCTTTAGTGACTTTATAAACTTTTTTCCTTCATGCCTCTGAAGTGATCCCATTTTCTTAATGGAAGAAGTAGATTTAAATTGTCTGAGAGGCATGTCTTGCTGCCCTAGGCCATGTGGGACCAGGCACTCCATCAAAAATAGTCTTAATTTACTTGCTAACCCCCACTCTCTTGGTAGGAATACTTTTGATTAGTAAAGAAAGTATCTTCTTGTTGTCTTCTTTCACTGACAAATAACAAATAATACATTGCATCCGTGTCGTTCTTTATTGAGCCTAGAGCCTTTAGATTCATTATTCAATTAATCCTCCTAACATTGGTCTGAAGTTAGAATGGGAAGTAAATTCCCAATCTGCATGTAGGGAGAGTAACGGACTTACATTACGTCACCATGCCAGAAAAAGCAGAGTTAAGAACATTGCTTGAGGCTTGCTCTTATTGCAATATTGGCTCGTCATTTCTCATGTCACAACAACCTCTCCAGAAGTAATGGGTACTAAGTAATGAGGAGTAAACAGGTTTTTTGATATTTAATGGTAAGAATGTTCTCTAAAATGACCTTTTGAAATAATAACTGGGAATTTAAATGCATTTTTATTGGCAGATGATAGTGCATGGTCTTTTAATTATATATGGAATGTAATCAACTTTGCTTTTCAATTTATATAAACTAGTCAACATTCATTCATAAATGGCAGTACTAACTTTCACTAATTAGTGAATGTGAAACAAAGTGCATTTTCTTCTTTTCTACTTTTCATATATTATTAATAAACTGGTTTAATCTGTCCCTTTTATCACATGATTAAGCAGCTTAATCTTATTTTTATTTGATTCTTTTAATTATGTATTTTTGAGTTTTTTATATTCCTATAGAAACAATTTAGAGCAACATCATTTTATTTCTATTATTTTTATTTTCAAATAAGATTTAATTCAACCAATAAAAAGACAGAAGCATTAAATATTAAATATCTTACATTTCCCCATTCTCTGCCTTTACTTATTGCATAAGAAAACTAAGAAAATGACTATCTGCATGCTACATTTGACTATAGCCCAAAAGGTGAAATGTCAGAAATCCCAGAAGCACAGATTTCCTGAAGGATTGCAAGCCCCAATCTGTGCACCAGGGGAGACTAGAGATTTGGACGACGTTTAGCTGTACGTTTTAGCTATAGGCTCTTTACAAGAACACAAATTTGGATTCATCTGAAATTTTCTTTTTGTAAGTCAGTAGGTACTAGGTCTGAAAGGAAGAGAAAGGCGGGATGCTTACCTCACGATTTCTAAATTGTAGTAATTGCACCGATATTGAGACTAAGCAGGAAGAGAAAGGCGGGACGGTTACCTCACAAAGGTCTCTTCATGAGCTTGTACAAGGAGTACAAACAAGGACTGAAAGCTTCTACTCATCATACTAGGGAAGGAATGAGGAGGAAATTAGACATTTGTAGCTTTTAGAAGAAGAAAATAAATGCTTTCAGAAAGGATGAAGGATCACGATGTGTTGGTCCTAGGGCATGAGTAGGAAAGAGGAAAGTTAATGCAGAGATGTTCTGGGACCCAACTCAGGCTTTGTGAACAGTGGATATAAGGTCTGGATAAAAGTTCACTTCCAAGTGAATTCAAATAGTTTTAATTTTAACATGTGACAAAACATAAAAAGTAGTTTCTTGGAATAGTAGGTAAGTTGTCAATTATTTGAGACCTCTAAAACCTGAAGTCTTTGATTGATCTAAACACTATGGATGATGATTTCCACACCTGACTGGCCATCAGAATTGCCTGGGCCTCTTTTACATGATATGTTTCTTAGAAAATTCTTAAACAGTGAAAAAAAATCCATCATCTTAATATAATCATCATTAGTATTTTAGTGAACATGTTTTAACAAGACTATAATCTTTTAAAAAAATTATTGAATATATTGGAGTGACATTGGTTAATAAAATTATATAGGTTTCAAGTGTACAATTCTATGATACATCATCTGTATATTGTACTGTGTGTTCACCACCCAATGTTAAGTCTTCTTCCTTAATAAATTGTGACAGAAAGAGACAAGATGTGTTTCTGATCAAGAAGTCTTCCTATTATCTGAGTCTGAGCAGTAGCTCAGAAAAGTGTTGCAACTTGGTGGGATACGCCTAGCTTCCCAGCTCCAGGGATTTAGATATACATGATAAAATGTACTGTCGTCACTGGCCCTTTGTCCGCTGGAAGAATCTCATGGCGCTTCTGGACCACATTCCTGTGAAGGGTCTTCCTACTTCTGCTCGTTTTCAGACAATATTAAGAGGCAGTACCCCAAATTTTGTTAGATCATGGTCATACTGGCGTTTCTCTGGAATACTTTCTTTGCTGCTGCAGATAAACTTAATGTTGTTCTTCTCCTCCTTATGCCCAGCAGCTTCGAAGGGAGTCCAGGAGGAGACTGCCAGTGACCCCCTCAATAGCAGGATGTCCCCACAGAGCAGGACTGAACCTCAAACATTTCTCACACTCTTGTTGACAGGGTTTGAGGTTCCAGTGCATGTGACCTTTTCTAATACCTCCTATCAAATAATTCTGGTTTGTCTTCTCCATGTTATTTTTTCCTGCCATCCTAAAAAGCTAACTTACCTTCTTCATTCCCACATTTGTTGCTATGTGATAATGATCATTCGTTTCAGTCTTGATTTCTTTCTTGATGTTAGCCAGTTAGCTATAAGTGTTACTCTGCTCATTTATTCGTGTATTAGTTCTGATGTGTGTGTTTTTTTCCAGTGACAACATCATTCTGGTTTCTTTTTCTTTTTTTATCCTCACCTGAGGACATTTTTTTTTTTTTTTTGCCTTCATCTTCAGATAGAGCAAGATGGAGAGAGGGAGGAAGAGAGAGAGAGAAACATTGATGTGAGAGAGACATATGACCCCAACGGGGCCGGGGACAAACTGCAACCAACTGAAGTACATGCCCTTAGTGAGAACTGAACCCAGGTCTCTCTGGACCGCAGGCCAATGCTCTAACTGCTGAACCAAACCGGCCAGGGCCATTTTGGTTTCTTATCCAATGTGCTCACCATTGTTAACTCAGATGGTAAAAATATCTTCACAAGATAAGTCAGATAAAATTCCCATCATAAATCATGGTTATAAATTATAATCACAAAGGTAATCCGAAAACAAGTCAATACAGAATTTTATAATCTTGAAGATGTCTGTTTAGTTTGTAGACCCTTCACAAAACCTTCGAAGCCAAACCCTAAGGCAGACCCCAAATTATCAGTTACTTTTGCCACTGCTCATTGCTTGGGCACACAGGATCAGTAGCAATGATATTCACAATATTTACCCAATGTCCTACTTAGAACGTATATAGTGTTTTGTTTTGTTTTGTTTTGTTTTTCACAGATCCTTAGAAAGGCATCAGAAGCCATCCTTTTTAGGAAAATTTTAGTTTTTATATAAAAAGTGAATAGTAACAGATATAAGATGCAACATTTGCTAGAGTAGAAAGGTCTCTGTCTTCTTCTTTCCATCTGTATGTTCCATAGGAGAGTGTGGATGGAGAGGGGGTAGTTACGAGGAAAATAAAGTGGGAGAGGAATAAGAAAAATGTTATGGTTCTCAAAAGGGGACTGATGCTTTAGACCAGTAGTTGGCAAACTTTTTCTGTAAAGAGCCAGATAGTAAATATTTTAGATTCTGAGGGCAATTTGGTCTCTGCCATTGTTACACGGAGGCACCTATAGATGATATGTAAACAAATTAGTATAGCTGTGTCCCAAGAAACTTTACCAGAATAGTCAGCAAGCCAGACTTGGCCCATGGGCCATAGATTTACGTCTTTATTATATTATAATTAATATTTGATGTATTTATGCAATGGATGGAGAACAAGAGTCATGGGTTCAAGACCTATCTCTGACATTAGCTGTCTAGGGAAAACATTTTCCTAGCTAGCAAAAGTTTTATATCTGTAAAATGACAGGGTTAAACTTACCTTTTCTAAAGTTACTCTCTGCTCTAAAATCATAGGAGTTTTCTCTGTGCTCATTTATCTTTCTTCTTATATTTAACAGAAAAATGTATTGTGTTATTGCTACAAAGGCTGAATAAATGTGTTCACAAAATCATGCTAATCGTTTAAATTTTTGAAATGATTGCTTTCTCTAGAAGAGAATAAGTCATGGTCCCCTTAAGAAATCCCAGCAGAAAGCAGAGCACAAGAGGCCCTGGGGAACACAGGGCAGAAGCACTGAAAACATTTATTTTTTCTAACTGGATTCTGTCTGATTTTTAGGAAAGAACAGCTTTTGTTTGCTTATACCAAGACATTCTTTTTACTTCAATCCTCACTCCTGACTAAAATAGTTTCTGATTACATTCCAAGTATTTATTGTCTCCAAGAATCTTAAAATGGAGCCCTTTCTGGACCTATATGTAAATCACAGTTATCTGTGTTTCTATCAGTTCCAATTTTCTCTATCTCTGCAGGCACGTTATGGCATGTTTGGGTCAATTTCTTTATACAAACAGAAAAATACAATTGTTCAAAACTTTTCAGCCGTGACCAGGTGGCTCGGCTGGTTGGAGCATGGTCCAATATACCAAAGTGTTGAAGGTTTAATTCCAGTCAGGGCACAAGCCTGGGTTGCGGGTTCCATCCCTGGTCGGGCACACAGGGGAGACAACCAATAGATGTTTCTCTCTCACATTGATGTTCCCTCTCTCTCTCTCTCTTTCTCTAAATAATCAATAATAAGAATTAAAAAAAAAAAAAACTTCCATAATCTAATGTGACCCTGCCCTGCCCTGTCCACCACCAGATCTAGCCCTGGAGACATCATTTATATTTTATCCTGCACCACAGAATGACCTGATCTCTCTAGTGGGTCTAACCATTTCCTTAACCCACTCTTCAGCTTGAGTTACACAAAACCAGAGTTATGCATGTATTTAAGCCTATGCTTATATGCTGAAAACCACAGATAATGTCATGAGACAAAGACCTTATCCATTCAGTACAATTTAAACGTATTTGTTGATTGCTTATTGTACATTAGGCACTGAGCTAGGAAACAATATTCAAACAGAACCATTAAGCCTGGGATTCAACCATCTCCTGGGGGTACTGAGAATGTTCACCTGCACTTGTGTTACTAGAGCTCAGTTTGTTATTCTTGGTGGCATTCATTCTAGACAGTCTTCACTGAAGAGCTACATTCTAGCTGTTATTGAAGGACAAGTGATATATCACTCAACAATCAGAGAAAAAAAAAAAAGGATAGCTCAGATAGATAAATAGATTAAGCCAACGTGAGAAGGAATTAATGAGAATTAGGGAAGAACAGCAAGCTCAGCATGTAAAGTATTGAGAAATATGACCTGAACTCAAGATGAAAATGCAGGACATGCAGGTTGAAAATGAATTACAAAACCCTTAGATTCTGTATGAAAGAATTTGAATATTTATACTAACAAGAGGGAAGAAAAACACACTGACCACTTTTGAGAGAAGGAATAACAGAATCAGATTTATATGACATGTATATGAAAATGTATTAGATGACAAAAAAAAATCTAGAAGCAAAAAGGCTGATTAGGAAGGAAATGAATTATGTCCCATAAAGGAGAGGTATTGAACTTGGGTTGATGAACATGACCAGAGAGGCAAAGCGGAAGAACTTTTCAACTTAAATAGTGACAAGGTTGTGGTTGGATAGTAGCCAATGCCTCCACTGTTTGCATTCTCGGTTACTAAATATACCCTGCTCACAGAGGTAGCTCCTTTTAAAAATGTTTCTATTTGGTTGTTTAAAATGATACCTAGTAAGAACTGGAATGAGTTTACCATACTGGTGTCCCAGCTTAGCTTCCACTGTCACCTTTTCTAATGTAATCATTTAATAGGTTCTTTAACCTAATCCGTTTGATTCTCAAATGTTTACTTCATTTTGTGATACTCGGCATTCAGTTAGTGTACACACAAACACACACACACACACACTTTTATATCACATGTTCCGGTCACAGATTGTCATGGTAGAAAAATTTTAACACACTTTGCTGTGTTAATATTAAAAGCTATTTTTGATCTTTCAAAGAATAACTAGTAGAATAATGGCTGCCCAATCCATAGCTGATCAGTAAGGATATATGAGAAGTTGAGGCCAGTAAGGTAAAATGTTTAATTGTGATGATAAGGAGAGTAATGAGATGATAATTTGTTGGAAAGAATCAAAGAGAATATTTTGTGGTATATGTGTATATATATATATGACACAATCTCTTTTTTTTTTTTTTTTTCCTCACCAGAGGACATTTTTCCATTTTTTGTTCAGGTAGAGTGGGAGGGAGAGAGAGGAACAGAGAGAGAGAGAAACATCGACGCGAAAGGGACACATCGAGTGGCTGCCACCCGACCAGGGCCGGGGACAAACTGCAACGGAGGTACGTGCCCTTAGCGGGAACTGAACCCGGGTCTCTCCGGACCGCAGGCCGACGCTCCAACTGCTGAGCCAAACCGGCCAGGGCTGACACAATCTTTTTATTTTTTTTGTTTTTTTTATTTGTTATTGTTGCTTTTTTGTTTGTTTATTTTTATTTCCAATGTGAAAAGAGAAACAAATAGGAAATGAGAAGAGAATAAAGATTACTATGTAAAGTGATATAGCTTTAAGATCTATGAGATTGTTTTAATTATGTATCAATAAATATTAACAAATAATTATCAATAAATAATACATAAATTAAGAAGCATTAATAAAAAGTTCTTGTTTAGATGTAGTCCACTATAAACTAGTATATTCAATGATAATAAAATATTATGATGTTCAATAGAGAGGTTGGCATTTAGGCAATGTTCAATATGCATATGATGAATGAACTGAATCAATAAAGAAATGATTTCCTTTACCGAAGGCAGCCCTCTAGAGCATCCAGTGACCTTAGGCCACATTTCAAGAACCACTATTGTCTTTTTATTCTTTTTGCAATCAATTAGCAATGGTTGCTTTTTATCTTCTCATTAATTTTTTTCTAAAATGTCGATAGATATAACTTAAGTAGTTCTAAAATGTTGCTTTTCATGTTTGACATATCCAAGTATTATGAAATAATGACTTTATCATTAATTTAGGCTGTACATCTTATATTGTTTTATATGTACTATTAATGTAAAATTAGCATTTTAAACATGTATTTAGCTGCTGCTGTGTGGCATCATGTGCAGGGAATACAAAGACAAATGGGAATAATTTAACTGACTCACAGCTTAGTAGTGGTCATTGGGGAGAGGCTTATAAATAATTATAATACAATATGATAAGGGCTACATTTGAGATATATATTATTTAAGAGCATATAAATTTAATACAACTTTATTTAAAAATATGTATTAATTACCTGGTGTATGTTACATTGTGAGTTAGGACCATCTCATTTTCTAGTCATAGACCTCCTAATCCAATAGGAACACAGCTGCATTTTAATATTTCATGGTTAATGCAAAAACAGAATACACAGAAGTAGCATATAGGAGAATCTGGTGATGTCTGTGTCAGTTGGAATCCTCCAAGAAGAAAAGGCTAAGATGAGATTTGATGTGCAAAAAATCTATTATGGAGAACCACTAAGGACAGATGAAAGGAGATGGAAGTGACTCGGTGTGGTAGAACCATGACTGAGAAACTGGTTTCTCACCTCATGAGAAAGTGCCTAGTGGGGGTTCAGAATTAGACTCTGCTGCTAGGAGATTGAATATTCAGTCATTTAAGTCTTGATTGGCTTTGGTTAGTGGGAATCTATTACATTGAGCTTACGCATGGTGATGATAGGTAGATGATTAGATAGATTAATAGATGATTAGATAGATATAATATATAAAATGTTATATATATATATTTTATAGCCCTGTTATAGGGGTATGTTAAGTAAAAAGGGGCATATTTTAATAGTGACAATTCTATAAGCACATATATGATAAAGGTTCAAAAAACATAGAATAATCTGAAATACGAAAGATATTTCTACCAAATAAAAAGACACTCATGAAGATATTTTTGGGCAAATAGCAGTATTTTTAAGTTATCCAAGAAGTGGAAAACAAAATAATATGAAATTTAAAAAATGGTCAAGTTGCATGTATTTTCCCAAATCACCATTTTAAAATCTGTCTTCATAACCATTATTACAAGCAGTCCCTCAATGGCCCATCCAGGGTAAAGAGTTGTTTTAGTATGTGCAATGCAATGACACATTTTATTCTCAGAGGAACAGGGTTTCTGGAGCCAGTGACACCTAGTTACTAGAAAGAATGTCAGAAGCAAAAGCAGCATGAGGACTATTCATTCGCTTCGAAATACGCGATGTACAGACAGGAGAAGACTTGACATCATCAGAAATCAGCTGAGGTTAGAAAGTTCCTCAAGAGCCCAGTGCCAAAGAGATTTCATAACACAATTCTCACAGTTCTCTATTGTATAGACAAAAATTGTTAGTCCCACTGAAAAAAATGCGGTCAGATTTATTTAAAGCAGCATTCTTTCCAGTGCTGCAAGTAACGTTATAAATTTCAACATCTATGAAAGAACGCCTTTATTTTCAAGTTGAGAGCACATTATAGACAATGATTTATGAAGTTAAAGATAAAAGAACTGTTCTTTTATGAAGAGGTGTCCAATTTCATAGGGAAATTACTATTATTATAATTTATTTTCCAGTAGTAAGGTTGCTATCACAAGTTATTAGAGCATATTTGCCTCAAAGATGTTGTTTTTATCCTCTGGCATTTATAGAATATAAGATGATCGTGTAACTAACACTTTAAGATGTTAGCAGCACCAGCTATTAATTACTTGCCTATAATGTGTGCATATAATTTGACTTCTGGGGAAGGAGAGAATTAATATTTATTGAGAGCTAACTTTGTTAGAGCTGTGCTAAGCATTTTATGTACAACTTCTTGTGAAACCTTTAGAGCTTCATGAAATAGGCATTATCCCTATTTCAAAGCCGAGGGAAGAACGGCCCAGAGACCCTGAGTAAGTGGATCAGGGCATAAAGCTACTCTGGCTGAGCTGGGACTGAGATCTTGTTCATCGTTATGCCACATTCCATGATGCAGTTTTGAAACAGAACAAAGATATTGTTGTCTCAAATCCTAATTATGAAATATTGTATCATTATAGTAAATCAAATATTCATGGACAACAATCTTCTTAAATATATGTTGCATAATACTAAAACTGTAAATAAGAGATAGCACAAGGTCCTTATTTTCAAGAATCCTTAAATTCAATACTCACTTCTTATATATTAATTCATGGTAGAGATGATTTGCAAAGTTGCTATAAAGATAACCTCTAGCTACATTCAAATGTACAAATCCCCCCCCCCCATGTGTGGTTTCAGTGACATTTATGCCTGTAGACATGTACACAATCCTTGATAATTATGCGAAGGAAAGCTGTGCATAGTCATGTCATCAAAGAAGTAAGTATCACTAACAGAGAAACTAGAATGAACTATTATAGAAAAGAATAGTCAAACATTAGTCTATGTTAATGTATTCATACACCTGCCATGTATCTGTCAAAATAATGTCAAAATGCTTTCATGAACATGATTATATTCATGCAAATCTTAGTATCTTCATTGTATTAAAGACCCCAAATTAAATAGTTCACCAATCCAAGCTTAATCTCTTGTTAACCCAGCCCTGTGTGACTCCATAAATCATGTTACTGTAAATAAAAATTACAAGTGGCATTTTTAATTGCCAATACACATAATAACACATTTTGATCAAAAATATTATCTAAAGCGCAAGAAAGATCAAAACATAAACGCTTTGACACGCAACTGAGTTGGTTTTTGTAAGGATCAGTGGAGGAATATAGAGTCTTATGTATGATAACATACATTGTGTGTAGTTGAAATAATAATATCATATATACAAAAAAGTATGAAAGTAAGACTCCTCACTCTTTATCAGAAAGTTCAGAAAAGTTTCATTTTGATATCCCTTTCTCTCCTTCACTTCTGGGACCTGCTTTTCTTTCATTAGCACTTTCATTTATTTTAGTTTCTACTTCTCAAGGTCAACATCATAAAGGTTAGTTTATTCCCATAAAACAAATTTGTTTTGAAAAAAAAAAAAAAGAATCATACTAGAAGAATAAATAACTAACAGAATTCCTCAGCCTAGAGGACAAAAATGTGAACATCGGCACCTGTCTTGGTTGTTCAAATTATATAGTTTTTCTTATATTAAGTCTGCATAAGAAATTAAATGTTATTATCTTCAGTTGGTTATTGTTATGGTCTTTATAAAGTACACTGGCCATGTACTAAAATCATGGTTACAACATATTTATTTCATGTGTTATATTTACATTATATTTCCTTGCAGGTACTCAAGAATACTTTTTTCTTTATCCTCACCCGAGGACATTTTTGCATTTATCTTCAGATAGAGAGGGAGAAAGAGAGGGAGGAAGAGAGAGAGAGAGAAACATTGATATGAGAGAGACACATCGACTGGTTGCCACCCACATGACCCGAACCAGGACCAGGGATGAACTGCAACCAAGGTATGTGCCCTTAACGGGAACCAAACCCAGGAATCTCTGGTCCATAGGCCGTCGCTCTAACCACTGAGCAAAATTGGCCAGAGTGACATGTTTTATTTTAGAAAGTCTTAAACATTTACCAGTATACCAATAACTTCAATTATTAGATTTTCTATTTGGTCCCATTTCTTTTCTCTTTGAATTCACTTTCTTATAGTTGTCTAATGGCTTTTCCTAAGATTTTCATGCTGATAACTCCAAAACTTTAATAACTAATTTTAGTTTCTTCCTTGAATTTTGGTGCATATCTGACTCTCCACACCATTTTTACATAAGAACCTCAGTCAAAGGCTCAAACATTAGAGCTTACAATTATTAATTTACCATTGTTAACAACAAAACTGCTCCCCCAAATTAGTCCTCTGCCTATGTTCTCTACCTCAGTCAGTGACATCATTTAACAAACATTTAAGCTTTATTTGGTACATAAAACCTTGCCTGATACGGCTCCACCTTCATCACTCAATGAGGCCTGCTTCACTTTATTTTTATACTTTAAGATTTCCAACAGAAAGCTAGTCTTTACTTCTTTTTCATTTCCCATCCACTAAGTTCAATCAAACACTAACAATTGTACCAAATAGCTATGTCTTGAATCAGTGCTCTCCTCTTGTGGCAGAAATTCGGTGCGCGGGAAGAGACAGTCTGCACACACTCGGAGGATTAGAAAATGACTGTTTAATGCACACCGGTGCTGTCCCAGCAAAGTCACCTCCGAAGGCTGAGCCCCCCCGCCCGGGTTCCAGCCACCTTTTATACATGATAAGCCTCCAAGTATTTGCGGGTTTTCTAGTTCCACTGTAGTTTAGGCAGTTGGATGTACAGGAATTACAAAAGCCAGGGGTGGGGTCTCTGCAGTGCCTAAGGGGCTGCACATGGCTTGCCTTCTCACCCTGACCACCTTGCTCTAGTGAGACCCTCAGTCTTTGCCTTCCATTACTGCAAGACTCCCCATTTACAATCAGTTTTTGCCCTGGCTGGTTTGGCTCAGCGCTGAGAGCTTCAGCCCCCGGATCAGAGAATCCCGGGGTTCAGTTTCCACTAAGGGTATGTACCTCTGTTTCAGTTTGTCCCCAGCCCCAGTTGGTGTTGTGTGGGTGGCAACCACTCCATGTGTCTCTCTCACATTCATGTTTCTTTCTCTCTCTTCCTCCCTCTATCTCTCCCACTCTATCTGAAGATAAATGCAAAAATGTCCTCAGGTGAGGATAAAAAAAATTTAGACTCAGTTTTTCACAAAGCTTCTATCTAGAACAATTATCTGACCCTGCCACTTCCCTTATGAATTCTTTAATATTTGTTCATTCCCCACACCATATGAAAAGACATAGCTCCTGAGGTGTACAAGACATAGTCTGATACAGCTTATGTTCATCATTCAATACAGCCTGGTTTGTATTTTGTGCTACAGCCATATTAAATTGTTTCTAGTTCTTCCATAAATGACTTTCTGACTGGATATATTTCATGAGGCTGCCTCTTCTTTCTGGAATGTTCTTTCTTTCATGAACTTCTAACTCAGCATTCAAAAATTTTATGAGAGATCCTTTTGCACAAAAAAAGT
The DNA here is from genome assembly GCF_014108415.1 of Molossus molossus. Lineage (NCBI taxonomy): Eukaryota > Metazoa > Chordata > Mammalia > Chiroptera > Molossidae > Molossus > Molossus molossus. The sequence goes on along the minus strand of NW_023425345.1, from coordinate 59,219,555 downwards.
TTGGGTGATTTATATTCTAAAAACCTTTGTTCCCATGCTCACCATTGTACTTAATACCTGTGTACTTACACAATGTATTATCATTAGGTGTTTGTGTAAAATGTGCCCCTCTCTAGAGCTTATAATTTTCAAGGGCAGAAGTATCTTTCAGTCCCCAAAGCTTATTTTAATCGCTGGTTTGGCGTAAGTGCTTATTCTCTTTTTTCTTTTAAAATGGAGGTGCTGAAAACAGCACTTTCTCTTTTTTAATTAATTAATTTTATTAATTAATTTTGTTACAGATGTTTCTCCTTTTTTTCCCCATTGACACCCCCTCCCCAACTCCTTCACCAGCTTTTTTTCCATGTCCATCGGTTATGCGTACATGCATATAAATTCTGTGGTTTATTACTTCCATCCCTCCCATCCCCCTCTTCTGAGGGTTGTCAGTCTGTACCCTACTTCCACATCTCTGGGGCTACCCTTTTCCTCAGACTGTTATGTTCATTACATTCCACAAATAAGTGAGATCATGTGATATTTGTCTTTCTCTGCTTGGCTTGTTTTTATTAGGATAACACTCTCGAGGTCCCTCCATGTCATCTCAAAGGATAAGAGAGCTTCTTTCTTACAGCTGCATAGTATTCTACTGTGTATGCATACCACAGATTTTTTTAATCCATTAGTCTACTTATAGACACTTGGGCTATTTCCAGATCTTAGCTAATGTAAATAGTGCTGCTATGAAAATGAGGGTACATATATTCTTTTGGATTGGTGTTTTAGGCTTCTTAGAGTATATTACATGAAGTGGGATTACTGGGTCAAATGGCAATACAATTTTTAATTTTTTTAGGTAACACCATAGTGTTTTCCACAGTGGCTGCACCAGTCTGCTTTCCCACCAGCAGTGTACTAGAGTGCCCCTTTCTCCACACCCTCACCAACATTTGTTTGATAATTTGTTGATGGTGGCCATTCTGTCAGGTGTGAGGTGATACCTCATTGTTGTTTTAATCTGCATCTCTCTGATATTTAGTGATATTGAGCATTTCTTCATATGTCTCTTAGCCATTTGTATGACCTATTTGGAGAGGTGTCTACTTAGCTCCTCTGCTCATTTTTTAATTGGGTTCTTTGTCTTCCTTTTGTTGAGTTATATGAGCACTCTTTATATTTTGGAAATTAACCCCTTATCTAATGTATCATTGGCAATTATGCTCTCCCATACAGTGGGTTTCTTTTCCATTTTGATGTCTATTTTATTTTTTTCTGTGTAGAATTTTTTTAGTTTGATGTAGTCCCATGTGTTCATTTTTTCCTTTGTTTCTGTTGCCTTAGGTGATGTATCAGTGAAAATTCTGCTGCATATGATGTCCAAAAATTTGTTGCCTATATTTTCTTCTAGGATTTTTATACATTCTAGGGTCACATTTAAGATTTTATCCACTTTGAGTTCATTCTTGTGTATGGTATAAGTTGATGGTCTAGTTTCATTTTTTTGCATCTAGCTGTCCAATCTTCCCAACACCATTTATTAAAGAAGCTGTTTTACTCCACTGTATGCTCTTGCCACCTTTGTCAAATATTGAGCATAATGTCTTGGGTCAATTTCCAAGTTCTCTGCTCTGTTCCACTGATCTATATGCCTGTTCTTGTGCCAGTACCAGGCTGTTTTGTTTACAGTAGCTTTGTAGTATAACCTGATATTTGGTATTGAGATCCCACCTACTTTGTCCTTCTTTTTCAAAAATGCTGTGGCTATTCTGGGTCTTTTTTGGTTCCATATAAACTTTTGAAGTATTTGTTCTCGTTCTGTGAAATATGTTGTTGGTATTTTGATGGGGATTGCATTGAATCTATAGATTGTTTTGGGTAATATGGACATTTTAATGATGTTAATTCTTCAAATCCATGAACAAGGTATGTGCTTGACTTTTTTATATCTTCCTCTATTTTTTTCCAATGTTCTGTAGTATTCTGCAAATAAGTCCTTTGCTTTTTTAGTTAAGTTTATTTCTAGGTATCTTAATTTTTTAGCTGCAATAGTAAATGGGATTTTGTTAGTTTCTCTTTCTGTGAGTTTATCATTGATGTAAAAGAATGCCATTGAGTTCTTGACATTAATTTTGTATCCTGCTACTTTGCCAAATTCATTAAGTCTAGTAGATTTTGGATGGAGTCTTTAGGGTTTTCTATGTATAATATCATGTCATCCTCAAATAATGACAGTTTCACTTCCTCCATTCCAATTTTGATCCCTTTTATTTTTTCTTCCTGTCTAATTGCTGTGTCTATGATTTCCAGTACTATGTTAAATAAGAGTGGCGAAAGTGGGCATCCCTGTCTTGTTCCTGTTCTTAAGGGAAATGCTTTTAGTTTTTGCACATTGAGTATGATGTTGGCTGTAGGTCTTTCATATATGGCCTTTATTATGTCCAGATATGATCCCTCTATTCCCACATTGCTGAGCATTTTTATCAGAAATGGGTGCTGGATTTTGTCAAATGCTTTTTCAGCATCTATTGGTGTGATCATGTGGTTTTTGTCCTTTATTTTGTTTATGCGGTATATCACACTTATTGATTTGCAAATATTGTACCAGCCTTGCATCCCTGGGATTAATCCCACTTGGTCATGGTGAATAATTTTTTTGATGTATTGCTGGTCCAATTAGCTAGTATTTTGTTCAGGATTTTGGCATCTATGTTCATCAGGGATATTGGCCTGTAGTTTTCTTTCTTTGTAGTGTCTTTTCTGGTTTTGGAATTAAAATTATGTTGGCCTCATAAAATGAGTACGAAAGTTTTCCTTCTTCTTGAACTTTTTGAAATAGTTTGAAGAGAATGGGTTTAGTTCTTCTTTGAATGTTTGGTAAAACACTCCCGTGAAGCCGTCTAGGCCTGGGCTTTTGTTTGCTGGGAGAGTCTTGATTACATCTTCAAAATCCTTAGTTGTTATTGGTGTGTTCAAGTTTTCTATCTCTTCCTGGTCCAGACTATGTGTTTCTAGAAATTTGTCCATTTTGCTTAGATTGTCAAATTCATTGCCATATAATTGTTCATAGTAGTTGTTAACAATTCTTTGTACTTCTGTGGTGTCAGTTGTTACTTCTCCTCTTTCATTTCTGATTTTGTGTATTTGGGTTCTCTCTTTCTTTGTTTCTTGGTGAATCTAGCTAAGGGTCCATCAATCTTGTTTATCTTTTGAAAAACCAGTTCTTTGTTTCATTGATTCTTTGAATTGTTTTTTTTGGTCTCCATGTCATTTATTTCTTCTCTGATCTTCACTATTTCCTTCCTTCTACTTGCTCTGGGTTTTTGTTTGTTTGTTTGTTTGTTTGTTTATTTTCTTTCTAGTTCTTTAAGTTGTGAGGTTAGATAGTCTATTAGAAACTTGTCTTGTTTCTTGAGGTAAGTCTATAGTGCTATGAACTCCCCTCTCAGAACTGCTTTCGTTGCATCCCATAGATTTTGTGTTGTTGTGTGTTCATTTTCATTGGTTTCCACGAAGTTTGTAATCTCTTCCTTGATCTCCTCGGTAACCCATTCATTGTTTAATAACATGCTATTTTGCTCCATGTGTTCAAATGTCTTTGCATGATCTTGTTGCAATTGATTTCTAGTTTCATGCCATTGTGATCTGAAAAGATGCCTGATATGATTTCAATCTTCTTGAATTTGTAGAGACTTAGTTTGTGCCCTAACATGTGGTCTATCTTTGAGAATGCCCCATGTGCATTTGAGAAGAATGTGAATTCTGTACTTTTGGGGTGTAATTCTCTGTAGATATCTGTTAAATCCATTTGGTCTAGTGCTTCATTTAGAGTCTCTGTTTCCTTGTTAATTTCTTGTCTAGGGGATCTATCCAGTGATATCAGCGGGGTGTTGAAGTCCCCTGCTATGATTGTATTGCTGTCGATTTCTCCTTTGAAGTCCTCCAGAAGATTTTTAATATATTTTGGTGCTCTATATTGGGTGCATATATGTTTACCAAGGTTATATCTTCCTGTTGGATAGATTTTTTTCAATATTATGGAGTGGCTTTCTTTGTCTCTAGTTATGGCCTTCATTTTGAAATATACTTGATCAGATATGAGTATTGCTACCCCAGCTTTTTTAAACTTTCCTTTGGCTTGGAAGAAATTTTTCCATCCCTTCACTTTCAACCTATGTGAGTCTTTTGGTGTGAGGTGGGTCTCTTGTAAACAACATATATATGAATCATGATTTCTTATCCAATCAGCTACTCTGTGTCTCTTTATTGGAGCATTCAATCCATTTACATTTAAGGGGATTATTGATATGTACTTATTTATTGCCATTTTTGTTTAGTGTGGTTGTATTTTTCTTCCTATTCTACAAATTATAGCAGTCCTTTTAACATTTCTTGCAGTGCTGGTTTGGTGCTAATGTATTCCCTTAGCCTTTTTTTTTTTTTTTTTTTATCTGGGAAGCTCTTTATTTGAACTATTTTGAATGATTGCCTTGCTTGGTAGAGTAGTCTTGGATTCAGATCCTTGTTTTTCATGACCTTGATTACCTCATGCCATTCCCTTCTGGCCTTTGAGAAGTCTGTTGATTGCCTTATGGCAATCCTCTGTAGGAAACCTGTTGCTTATCTCTTGCTGCCTTTAGGATTCTCTCTTTGTGTTTAATTTTTGGCATTTTAATTACTGTGTGTCTTGGTGTGGGCCTGTTTTGGGTTCTTCTTATTTGAGGCTCTCTGTGCTTCTTGAACTTGAATGCCTTCTTCCTTTACCAAATTAGGGAAATTTTCTGTCACTATTTCTTCAAATATATTCTCTAACCCTTGCTCATTTTCTTCTTCTTGGGGGACTCCTATGATGCTAATATTATTACGTTTCCAGTTGTCCTACAATTCTCTTAAGCTGTCTTCCTGTTTTTTAATTGTTTTTTTCTTTTTGGGTTTCTTGATTGATTGATTTTTTTCTACCCTGTCTTCTAATTCACTGATCCGATCCTCGGCTGTTTCTACTCTGCTGCTTAGTCCTTCCAATGTGTTCTTTATTTCTGCTATATCATTTTTCATATCTTTTTGGTGGTTTTTCATTTCCAATTCGTTGATTTGTATTGTTCTATGTCTTTACTCATGGTGCTGATGTCCTTACTCATGTTGTTGAGCTTTCTCAAGTTTATGGCTCTGAATTCTACCTCTGGTAACTTGCTTAACTGCATTTCACTTATCTCATCTTCAGTAGAGGTCTCTCGTTCTGTCATTTGAGGTTTATTTCTTCGTTTCAGCATTTTGGTTATCTCGGTGGGTTTTTGAGCCTGACAAATTTTCCCTGTGGGTGTTGGTGTTCTACTGTTTGTGGCTCACTCTACTGGGTTTGGATGAGCATGCAAGGACCCATGTTAAGCACCACTGTCAAGTCTTACTTTCCTGAGTAGATTTGCAAGCCCAGGAAAGGTTTAGTTATCCTCTAGTTTTTTTCCTGGAGGCTATTAGTTTTGGTTACTTGAAGAACCTTGGGTTCTCAGTTGAATGAAATACTCTCTCAGGTGTTCAGAGTAAGAGAATTTCCTGAGGGTGGGGCAGAGCCTCAATTTGCATTTCAATGGTTCACCTGGTGGGGTTGAATCTCCAAAGGTAGGGCCACCAACTCTCCCCATATCCCTGGGAAGGAATAGATGGCCACCATCCTGCATGGCCACAATTCAGCAAGAGCTCTGACCATCCTCCAAATCTCGAGTGTCCCCACACAGTTCCAGTCCAGTGCGCCCTATCTCTGCCAGAGCCCAAGGTGAGTGGCTGTGGCTATTTTACTGCTCTGTCCTGGCCCTCTGCACTGTGGAGCCACTTGGGACTTTAACCCCAAGGGCACTGCTCACAGCCAAGGCTGCTGCTTTCCATGGGCTTCCACCATTTGCAATCCTACCATGATATATTCAGTGACCCTTGTTATATGGTCCTCGCAAGCTGCTTTTCTGTTGCTTTTTCCTGATGATTTGTCTTTATTTTAGTTGTAATTCCTGTTTTGTCCTGGGTGAGGATCTGTGTAGTTTCCATTCACTCTGCCACCATTTTGGAATCTCATTTTGTTCTTGCAGCAATCCAAGAGAAGGCAGCATCGAAGCCATTTATTCCTTCATCAGTCAATAACACCAAAAGCGCAGTATGCTCCAGGTCTGTTTTACATCGCCAAACACCATGAGTGCAAAGGCAAATAAGAAAGAGAATTTATGCCCTCATGGACCTATATATAGTTTGAGGAAATCACAAACCCTCAGACATGCATCTTCTTATCCGGCCTCTTGTTTTTCTCCTGTGTAGATTTCTGAGGAGGATTCAAGGAAAACCAGATCCACAGTTGGTCCCAGGGCTGGAACTTGCTTCTGAAAGGCCCCAGCTCATGCCACACGCAAGCCCGTGTACCGCAAGGTGCACACCCAGTCCGCATGTAAGTCCACCGCTCATGTGTCTTGTAAGAAGCCCCCAAGTTTAGGGTTTCTTTTGCTTGTGTACCTATCAAAACTCTTTGCTCCCATTCACCTCCATCAGCATGCCCTTGTTCACACCCCCAGGGTATTTTGCCTGAACTTTTTCAATAACCCTTTCCCTTTCCCTTGGTCTTTCTGCTTTTCTCTTTTCTCCACTGAGCTCCCTCTGAAAACAGTATTTTCTGCTTTGCTTAAAATTATTACTGTTTGCTTTATATTGTTATTGGTTTTTAATTAATATGTCCACTTTATTTGGGGATTTACCAGAACACATGAACTAATGGAGTTCTTTCCTTGTATGTCTTACAACATAGATCTCTCACTCTCCTTTCTCTGACTGGCTTTTGTTTTAGGATACATAATGCCTGCCATGTTGTAGTGATAAGCTAAAAACAATGTTATTATAGCCATTTAAATATATGTATGATTTTTTTTTGTTGTTTTACAGTCTTACTTTATTTTAAATGTCAAAGTTATATATTTAAGAGATAAAGGCATATGAATATATCACATAAAATTGTAAATACTGAAAAACTTTAGGGTCCTTGAGGATTATTAATATTGTACAAATCAAAATAGATAATTTATGTCTGTTTAATCAAGTAATTAATATATTCAAGTAAAACCTTAAATTGCTCTAAATTTCAAGTCTAATAAACTGGAATTATACCAATATTTAAGTCCTGAAAAATCTCAAGTTTAGATATTATGCACAAGAAGATCAAACACACACACACACACACACACACACACACACACACACATCTACTCTCATGATTTTTTTGTCAACTGAAAGTCACCCAAAGGTTTTTTTCTAATACTTTTCTCTCAACCCCCAGCTCACCCCCAGAATATTGGCTATTGACTAATTCTGATTGCTAGGCAAAAGTCCCTCATTGAGGTACAGTTTGCAATGATAATATTAGAAATAAAATTAGTTTTAATACCAGATGCTAGTAACCTTGAATCTACTTCTTCATCCTAAAGTTTGGTATGCATGTTAGACCACATGATTAAATCTTCAGCACTCAAATGCCATAAAAGCATTTCCTGTAAAAGTTTATAAATATTAGCAATAAAACCATCATGACGTTAGCAGTTAAGAATTTGAAAGAGAAAGGAAATGAGATATAAAATATTAAGAAGTAATACAAAAATTACCCAAGTAATCAACAGAAGTGAGAAACTCATCACTAAAATTCAAATTTAAATCCCCACTTTGACTTTTTAAAATATTAGATGCCTTCGATCAAAAGTTCTCCTAAAGTTTAACTATAATGAATAATTTTAATTACACTACTAATCGAAAAATTAGTTAAGAAGTCCAGAGGTAGCAGCCCTATTTTACTCTTCTAGTTAGCTGTTGCTAAATAACAAACCAACCCAAAACCTTAATGACATAAATAAATAGCTTTATTATGCTCCAGACTTCAAGGGTCAGAGATTTAGACAGGGCACAGAAGGAATAATTTGTCTCTGGTCTTCAATGTCTGAGGTCTCAGGTGAGAAGACTCAAAAACCTGGGACCAGAATCTTCTGGAGTAGTCCTCCCGTGCATGCCTGATGGCTGGTCTGTCAGCTGGGATCTTAGTTGAGGCTGAATACCAGGAAGACTGCATGTGCCTTCTTCACGTGGTCTGGGCTTCCTCACAGCATAGTGCCTAGGTTCTAAGACCAAGCACCTCGGGATGACCAAGCAGAAGTTACATCATTGCTAGTGACCTTTTCCTGGACACTGTAGTCACAGGTCCACTCAGATCCAAAAAGAGACATCAGTCCCACCTCCCATTTAGAGAGTGTCAATTCATCTTGGAAGAAGAGCATCTGGGAAGGAAGATGAAGTTGCAACTCTCCTGGAAAACACACTCTTCCTCATTTACTTACAAGGTGGGGAGAAGCAAGTAGTACATTTTTGGGTAGTTTTTCAAAATGGATAAATGAAAACATAATGAATATTAACCAGATTGGGCTTTTCCTAAGGATTTTGCTTTTATCTGAGTTGAAACCAAGGAGAGACTTAAAAATTAGCTCAAACCAAAACAAATGAATCTATTATAAACTGAAAGGCAACACCAGATAGTGGTGCAGGATACAGATTCTGCTACCATATTGCTGAGTTCCATTCCTGAGCCAACACTCACTACCTGCATGACCTCAGGCAAGTTACCCTTTCTGAGCCTCAGTTTCTTCCTGTAAGGGGTTATGACAATGTCCTGGTAACTCACTGTGGAGATACAAGAAGTGAATATTGTACAGAATAGTGCTGGAAACATATTTTGTACTATAATCTAGAAAATTAAGAATCTCACATTAACATTTCTAGATCTAAGCAGCAACAATCCTGACATAGTGTTTGTGTTTTTAATCTTCTATACTAGCTGTTTTTCTGTCAGCAAATCACTTTCCAGCAGTGCAAACTGGGCATGCTGAATTAGCAAAGGTATAGTCAGTAGCAAATTCTACAGAGACCTCCCCAAAGCAGATTTATTGTACTTAATGAGTTAGCCAAAACACTTCTAGTAACAGGCAGCATAGAAATAGTTAAAAAGAGCACAGTTATGTTATCTAGCCTGATTCTCTGATAAAATTCATAAGTATGCAGGCAGAAGTAAGAGGGAGATCATCTATTTATTCTCCTCTAGAGTAGTGACAAAAATTCCTCTACTGGTGAATTTGCAATTAAAATATTCTCTATCCCAGGCACAAATATTCAGCTTTATCTGCTGTCTGCACTCTGTCCATTACATAAACCTTGTGGAAATAAATGACATTCCCTTGTGCCAGCATTCCTTCACATAAATTGTCATTTTAAATGGCAAGAGATTAAGAAAACTCTGTTTAGTGAGTTTTCCAATATTTCCAGAGTAAATAAATTGCAGTGAGAAAAATTAACTTCCTCTATCACAGTAGTGTTATCAGTAATCCTGCCTAAATTGAGAGCAACACCATCCGTGGAACTACACAGAAACATTACAGAATATACTTAGGATTCAAAATCCTACCAACTAATATTTGGCACAAGCATTCATTGACAAAGAAGAAAGGAAGGAGTTTCATCTCAGTAATATATAAAAATAAGACTGAAGCAGAACCACAGGAGGGAGAAGAATATTTTTTGAAAAGTGTTGTTCTCTATGGACTCAAACATGCAACAGCAAGCCAAAGAATGACTTTTAGTGAACATTTATATGCTCTAAAAAAAAATCCTCAATCCTTTACTCAATAAATGTATCTGAGGGACTTATAATGAGCCAAGTACTCACAAAACACTGAGTATAATAATAACTAAAACTTGTATGGTCTCTACCCTGATGGAGCACACAGTACAGTGAGAAAGATAATTAGTAATCAATAATCACCTAAGTGGTCTCAAAACTTTAGATCTGGGCCTGGCCACCATGGCTCAGTTGTTTGAGTGGCATCCATACACTAAGAGGTCACTCATTTGATTCCCGGTCAGAGGTCAGGGCATATGCTTGGGTTTTAGGCTATATCCCCAGTAGGGGGTGTGCAGAAGGCAGCCAATTAAGGTTTCTCTCTCCTCTTTTCCTCTCCCTTCCTCTCTCTCTGAAATCAACAAAATATATGTATGTGTATGTGTGAATGTGTGTGTGTGCGTATAGTCCTGAATAGCTGGTAAAAATTACAAAATAAATTTAATAGGGGGGTTTGCTCTAGCAAGAGATGACAGGGAACTGAGTAAAATTAACTTGAGAAACAGAGTGTGTGAGGCTGGGTTCCTGCAGAGTGAGGGGTATAACCAAAAGCCCTGGGAGTGGAGGGCGCTGGGTGTGCTGAGGCCCTAGGAATCCAGTGTACACGGAGTTCCTAGGGCGACTGGTGGTGTGTGGGGCTCACTGAGGCTGAAAGGTAGGGGGGCATCAGGTAGTGCAATTAGTTGCTATTTATATAATGTCCTTAATTGAACTAAATATTTCTTTGCTGATGATGAATTCCGCAGTTCCTTTAGGACAGTGTAGCCCCAGGTATAAAAATCCATGTTAAGAATTTATTTTCGGCCCTGGCCAGTGTGGCTCAGCGGTTCGGTTCCCACTAAGGGCATGTGCCATGGTTGCAGTTTGTCCCCAGCAATGGTTGGGTTGTGTGGGTGGCAACCACTCAATGTGTCCCTTCCACGTCGATGTTTCTCTCTCTCTCTTCCTCTCTCTCCCACCTACTCTGTCTGAACAAAAAATGGAAAAATGTCCTCTGGTGAGGATTAATATATATATATATATATATATATTTTCTTCTCCTGAAAATAGTTCAAGTCTTTAAAGTGTTTTCAGTATAAGAGTACATGTTCAGGATTGGAATTTGAAACGTCTTTCTGGCTTTTACATAGAGGGAATAAGAGAAATGTGAGGAGCTCAGGAATAAGATTATTATAATCTTTGAAGAAGCAAATAAACTACCTTTTAGGCAGTTGAGATGGAAAGACATATAGCCAGAAATATATTATCTTACCCTAAAACTTTCTGCTAATGGCACTGTTATTCACCTGGGTACCACAAATGTCAAAGTCATTACAAACTCTCTTCTCTGTTACTTGCAATATCCAGTGACTTCTGAATGAGCTCTCAAATCATCTTTTTTTCTTCATGCTTTCATCAGTTAATGAACTCAGTTGCTGTTTCTTCTAATTTTGTATCTTCAGACAAGAGAAAAAGTTGGGAAGGGAAAAGGGCTTTATCAGCCACTTCAAAAGCTCCCCAAGTGACGAAAGCTTTCTGTGGTGGGAGTAGCGCTTCCTACCACTTCCAGAAATGTGCTGACATAATCAACTCAAGACACTGTTATTCCATCCAAACAAGAGAAACAAGTAAACAAGAGATGAGAATCTAAGCATGTTCTTAGTCTAGAGTTGACAGGCATAAGGCTGTTTGGGAGCTTTGTTAGAAAAGTAAGTTTAGGAGTTAGAACTCTTTTGAGCCCAAGAAATTGGAACACAGCTCAATTAGGCTTATTTACAAACGTGAATTTTCATGTATTAGAAAGCTCATAAGTAGGTGGACTTCAGACGTGGCTTAATTGAGTTTGTAAAATGATGTCTTCAGGAGTGATCTTGTCTCATCTCTTTTCTCTGTCCTTTTTCTTTTATATTGGCTTAAATTCAAAAAGATTTCTCCCTTACAAAGTGTTAAACATGACCAACAGCAGAGGAAGACTTACATTTTATGATTTATTAATCTCAGAGAAAAAGATCACATTTCTTTCCTGATGGTGTCACACAAAATTCCTGTGGCTGATTGACCTTGGCTTGGATTGGGTCACACAACCCTCCTTGAATCAATTACTGTGAATCTAATTGACCAGACCTGTAGTCCTGCCTAACACATGAGTTGAGAATGAAGAAGTAGTGGATACTCAATGAAAAGTCTTGATGTGCTTCTATCAGTAAAATGAAAACTTAGAAAGGCAAAACCAACTTGAGTCCTCTACAAAGAGACATAAATAAAGACACTGAGGGCCCCAGTTGTAAGTAGAAAGGTAACCTGATCATTTTGAGATAGTCAGGTCATGGAAGTGAAATGAACAGCTAACTCATCTCTGTCCTTGTACACTTCTCTACATAAGATATCCTCTCCTCATGAAGAACTACATTAGAAAACAAAGACTTATTATACACCACTCCTGTGCTTACCAAACTCCAAAGGTCTTCTAGTGATTGAATCTCAACACTAGCCCAAACTCTACTCTTGTCTAGCAGAAATGCAATTAGATTTCAAATGAATGCCTTTTTTTTTTTTTTAGTTCTGAATTGCCCCTCTCTTTTTATTCTTGGCTAATCAATCTAAATATTAATTTTAGTAATTACTGTTCATTTCCCACCTCAATGCAGATATACCAAACATAAGAGTTGTAGAAGGTTAACAGGAAAGATGTTGAGAAACCTGCTAAAACTTTACTAAGTTGAGTGACTAAGGAGAAAATTTTTTATCACAATAGCCTGTTTAAACTCTGTTGCTCCTTTCCCTTGGGATATAGCATTAGGTCTAAAGAAGCAATTCTAGGCCAGGGGATGATGGAACACAAGAGGACTTTTGATCTAGTTCATCAAGCCCTTCCCAAACACCTGAGACACTGGTTTTGTTGTGGCAGAAATTCGGTCAGTGGGAAGAGACAGCCTACACTCACTCAGAGGATTAGCAAATGACTGTTTAATGCACACCAGTGCTGGCCCCGCAGAGTCACCACCAAAGGCTGAGCCCCGCGCCTGGGTTCCAGCCACCTTTTATACACGATAAGCCTCCATGTATTTGGGGGCTTTCTAGTTCCTCATAGTTTAGCCCATTGGGGATTAGAAAAGCCAGGGGCGGGGTCTCTGCACCATGAGCTAAGGGGGCTGTCTGCTCCTGGCTTGCCTTCACAGTTTCACCTCTCCCCAAACAGGGGACAGGCCCAAAGAAATACTTAATTTAACTAAGCTCCCCTATCAAGAATGTACAGTAATAACATAACATCTGCCATTTATTGTACCCCTTTCACCCTTCTAATAACTTCTTATTATCATTACTATTAACAATTGCTTCTTTCAGGAAACTTTCTATAACTCCAATTCATCCAGGAAGAATTAGGCATGCCCTAACTGTACAGAGCTCTGAGTTTAGACTTCTATAAAAAAACATGTTTTTTCTGTGCTTTAATTACCTTTTAATCTATCTCCTTCATGATACTGCATGTTTCTTCAGATCCAGAGTCCTTTCTTTTATTCCCAGAAGCTTTCAAAATGTATGCTCAGTAAATCTCTTGAATGGATCAGTGAATGGATTGATGGATGATGGGTAATAGACAAACTGATAATATAGTTGATGCTGTTACTGCCCCTTGAACATTTGTGCCACTGTATTTCCATCACATACTATTGAGAGTGTTGGCTCTGATAATATTTATAACTGCCTTCTTCTCTTGAGAATTGCTTTTGTTTCCATGCCTTGCAAATCTCATACCTTGGCCAATGACTGACTTAAAGTGAAATACTTGTCTCGTGGTGGAGCTAACTCAATGGTACAATTGGTTCTATAAAACATCTTTCCTAGATCAGATTGAAGCCAGTGTCTAAGTGAGTCATACCATGCGGGGATTTCTCCCTGCCTTAATCTGATTCCCTTACTTCCCTTTTCCTGAGTACACTCCCATAAGTGATCATCTGAATAAGAATTCCTCATGCCTGGTTATAATTCTAGAGAACCTGTCCTAAGAGAGATAAATAGATAAATGAATGAATGGATGGATGAATGCATGATTGAATGAAGCTATACTTTTGGGAGTATATGTAAATAGAAAAGTCTATTAAGGCCACGACTACAGGCCAGTACATGTTGTGAATATTGAATCTAGAGCTGGAGCTGAAAGATCTATAACAAAGTTTGGGAAACGAAGATTCAGATACAGACATAAAGTCATCCTGGGGCTTGGTAAACAAGTTCAAGTATGGGTCCAGACCAAATAAACAGCTGGAATTTAATAACACATGGCTTAGTATGTCAGAGCTAGACAGCATTTCTACGGTAGATAAGTAGTATAAAACAGGACACAGAAGGTGGTAGAATCCAGGTAGATGGCTTAGGCACCAAGTTCAGAGATCTTGAAAATATTCCATCTACAGTAGAAAACAATTTAAATTGTCTTTTTCTGAAAGCAAGAATTAATCAAAACATGCAGCGCTGAAACACTTCACTTTTTTTTTTTTTTTTTTTTATCCTCACCCAAGGATATTTTTTGTACAGATAGAGTGGGAGGGAGAGAGAGGAAGGGAGAGAGAGAGAGAGAGAAACATCGACGTGAAGGGACACATCGAGTGGCTGCCACCCGCACGACCAACCAGGGCCGGGGACAAACTGCAACCGAAGTACGTGCCCTTAGCGGGAACCGAACCCGGGTCTCTCCGGACCGCAGGCCGACGCTCTAACCGCTGAGCCAAACTGGCCAGGGCAACACTTCACTTTTGTAGATGTTTTATATATGAACTTCTTATACCCTTTTCAGTATCACAATTTTGATCTGTGAATTTATATATAATCAATGAAATCACTGTTGAAGTCAACATACCCCTATATAGCAAATATAAATCTCAGGAGAGGATAGTCATAAAATTATTTTATATATCTGGGTACCCTTCTCCTGTAAACAGAAGGTAATTCTCATTTACTATTAGATATACTTTAATAACCTTCATTACTGCAGAAAGATATAAAGACTAGGAAACACTGTAATCCCAGAAGAAAGTGCAAGACTTTCAATAGCAGAAACACAATGAACTCTAGTGGGAAATGTCACTCAGTGTGTTGTAGGTCAGATTCTTCCAAAACACACTCAGATAAGAAGGAGATCTGAATAGAGGAATTTGTGCGGGGTGCTCTCGGGAACACTTTCTGTAAAGGAGAAAAGAAATGGAATTGAACAGATGGAGGAAATGAACTGTGAATACATTGAAAAAGAAGTCCTAAGTAATTCCATAAAAACTCTGAACCTGAAGAGAGGGAGGGTGGTGAGAACTCGATCCCAGCATGAACTAAACATTGTTTGGGGTTACTCTCAGGGAAGGGGTCTGACCTTGGGTGAGGCTGCTCTCAATTCCAGAAGGAACTAAGCTATGAGCTTTTGGATGACTTTATCCTAGCAGCTGGAGGATCTGGGCTATACCCAGCAATACCCACTACATCTGGGTGTGTGTGTCTGTGTGTGTGTGGTAAGCACCAATATATTTCACTATTCTAGCCTTCCCAGTTAAAAAGATACATATGTTGCCTTGGCTGATTTGGTTCAATTGGCTGAGTGTTGCCCCAAGCAACAAGAGGTCACCGAGAGGTCACGTCCCCTCAGGACACATTCCTGCCCTTGCAGCCTGGATCCTCAGTAGAGGGCTGCAGGAGGCAGCCAACCATTGTTTCTCTCATTGGTTTCTTTCTCTCCCTCTCCCTTCCTCTCTCTCTAAAATTAATAAAAACATTAAAAAAAAAAAAAAAAAACAGATTTGTTTGTTTTGTTTTTGGTATGCCTACTTCTGTAGCACACATACACACAATCAAACCTTCTCCAGGGAGGACAATCCAAGCAGCCTTGGTACAATAATGGTGTTCCCCTCAGAGCTTTACCCCGTAAGGACATTTACAGTGTCCCTTAGTAAAACTCTAACCATACCTGGAGCTTCAGAGGAACATGTTTCCTACAGAAAACTCAGATTTGGAAACTCAGTCTTGCTTTTTAAATCTTGTTTGAATTTTCAGCTAGAAATATTAAACCATTTCACAAGCAATCTCCATAAAGAATCAAAATAATGCCTTGTACCAAACTAACAGGTTCATGCAAAATCCCATTTTACACAGGTTAAAAAATAAATGAAATAAATGTTCTTTATTAAGAATTTTGTGCAGAATGAATATATTGTAATTATTAAAACAAACAAACAAAAATTCTTTCTACTGACAACAGTCAGAAAATATAATAATTTAATTTTATTAAACCTAACACTAGCTATCATTGATTTTAGTTATTTTTACCTGAAATATGACTCTAAAATCTATTTAAATAACTAATCAAAAGTAAGTAATACTTGTGTCATCTATGATATGACTCCACTAGGAAATTATTTTCATAGATTACCAGTTTTGTGTATTCCTTTCTCATATAACTTCCAGTGCCTGAAACTCTGAGCTTTCTTAGAAGGAAATATTCTCTGAAGACAAATTATATGTTTATGGCATTGATTGTGGTGATGGTTTAACAGATGTATATTTATCTTCAAACTCATCAGATTGTATACATTAAATATGTATTGCTTTTTGTATATCTATTATACCTCAATTTAGAAAATAAATTAGTCCAGCTAGTGTGGCTCAGTGGTTGAGCATCGACCCATGCACCAAGAGGTCGCCGGTTCGATTCCTGTTCAGGGCATATGCCCAGGTTGTGGGCCCGATCCCCAGTGGGGGGCATGCAGGAGGCAGCCAATCGATATTTTTTCTCATCGATGTTTCTATCTCTCTCTTCTTCTCCCTTCCTCTCTCTCTAAAATCAATAAAGGAAAAAAATTTTAAATAAGTTAAAGTTATAAGTTTCATGCAAGCAAAGAATGTCTATTTTTTTCCACTAGATTCTTAGCAATCTCGCCTCAGTGACCCTTACCAGGCAAATAACTTTATCCCAAGACATGAGTTCATAGGCTAAAGAGAGTTTGAACATATAGCCCAGCTGGTGTGGCTCAATGTACTGAGCATCCTCCCATGGAGTGAGAGGTCAGGCACAGGCCGGTGTTGCAGGCTCGATCCCCAGTAGGGGGTGTGCAGGACGCATCTGATCAATCAATGTGTCTCTCTCACATCAATGTTTCTATTTCTCTCTCCCTTCCTCTCTCTCTCTCAAAAATCAATAAGAACATTTTTTTAAAAAATGAATTTGAACATATAAAAAGAAAGAAAACTATCTGAATAACACTCAGAGCATGATGCAAGATTATTGGAATACGTTAATAAATATTTTTTCTGTAATAAGTATTTTCAAAACAACAAGAGAAGATATTCATAAACCAAAACAGGAACAACAATTCATACAAATATCCAAGTAAAATATGTTATTCATGTTACAATGACTGAAAAGAGAACAAAGAGATATGATCCAAAGGAAGAAAAATCAGTGAGCAGATTGATAAGTCAAGGTGAAAAACTTTCCAAGGAGGCAAAAAGGATAGAAAAGGTAAATGACATAAACATACAGCTTAAGAGCTACGTAAAAGAGAAGTAGATAGAAGTAGAGGCCAATAAACACATGGAGTTCCTAAAGAAAGAAACAAAATAAATAAATGCAGACATGCATAAATGCTTACATATATACATAGGAAGATATATTTTATAAAATGACAATAAATGTCAAATAATTAAAGAATGATTAGAAACCTAACTTTGAAATGACTCACAGAATGCAAAGCATTTATATGAAGAAAAACTAAGGTACACTTATAAACGTAAAATAAAATAAAGCTTCCAGAATAAAACAGATTATCTACAAAGCAGTAAGACTCTGACTGGCATCAGCAATATCAGCTGTTTAGAAAACATTTTTTGAATAATAATTTTAAAGTGGTTGATGGAAGGTAACCTTGAACCTAAATTATATATTCAGCTAAATTTAAGGTTTAGGTATGTGAGCACTCAGAAAATTAACCCCTCAAAGACCTGCTTTGAGAACACTATTGGAAAAATAAGAAAACACATAAATACAGGGAAATGCTGCAGAAAATGAAAAGTAAAAGTAATTAAATTTATAAGCCACATTGCTGTCTAAACAGTTAAGTAGATATGTTTTACACATAGACATATATACACATATATGCATAGTATATGTTCAGAACACTCCCAAGCAAAATTTCTAGACCACAGAAAAGAGATGAGAGCTGAGGAAGATGGAGGAACAGTGAAATCCTGCCAACCAACCGCTGGTGTTCTTCCGGAGAGCTGAGGGAGGTGGCAGGATGTGATGTAAGTAGATGACAGATATACAAGTGCCTTTTGTGCCATGATAAAACAGTATCACTTATACCTGAAACCTTGGAACATTTAAGCAGAAAGGGATTACAGGGGTGTAGACATTTTAAAATAATAATAATTTTAGTGATCAGGATAGCTTTGAGTTTTAGTGCAAAAGGCTGTAGTGAGATTAGAGTTAAGAAGCTAATATTATATTATACTATATTATATCATATCATATTATATCATCATATCATATATCATATCATTATATCATGTTATGTTATATTACATTATTATTATTTACTAGTTTCATTGGTGGATGATGTGGCCTAAATGAGTAGGTGAGAGACTGGGAGACCAGCTGGTTTAATAAATGAAGAAATGCTAAAAACACTGGCAAAAACGGGTTGACATTAGAGGAGAAAGTTTGGGTTAAAGAGACTGAGTTCTTATTTTGTACTTTGTGCTTCTAATACCTGTGGGACATTTAAGTTGACTGGTCAGTCACCATCTTGAGGCTTGTCAGCCTGGTGCAGCTGTTAACTACAGGCTTGAAAACATGAAGGCAGAGCGGATAGTTACGATCCCGGTAAAGGCTGAGATTGGCCAGTGAGGCTGGGAAGCAAGAGGAGAATAAGGCTGCAGGTGGCAGCCTGGGGAATGTGTTCAATCAGGGTGGAGGAGGAGGACAGCCAGAGAGCATGGAGCCCTGGGTATCACAAAGCCCACCCCACTGAAAAGTGAACTCCACGAGTTAGGAAGTTGATTAGTTTTACTCCACAGAATTTGAAACAATGTGTGGCACAAATAACTTCTCAATAAATCCGTATGCTGTAGAAGAAAAAAAGAAATGAAGCCAGATCCCCACAGGAACTTCCGAAATACTTAGTACATAGATATATGAAAAAAGCACTCCTTACCGTTCGCCATTTCAACCCTTGGGGATGCACACCTCTGTAATGCAGATATAGAAGATGCAACTCTCATTTCCTTGCTTTCTTTTGATGTTAGGTGAGTCATTATGAAAACAAAAGAACTACACCAGGAACGTTAAGTTTTGAGAAGGGAATTATATATGGGGGAACATTTTTGGTCTAGAAGCAAAAGGGAACAAAACCCCCCCAACACCCAGAGGTCATCTAATTTATATTTGGTTTTTAAAAAGCTTCTTTTCACTAAACTAAGTTATAGAGTTAGTTTCATAATTCTCCTTCTCTGTGCAAATAAGCATATGACACTTTCCTAAAGGGATGCAAACCATAACAGAAACAAATCCTCTTTTGTTATGAGTTGGGGGAAATCATGTGAAAGGACAGTCTAAGGAATACATTATGAATTTCCAATTTATATTAGAAACAGAAAATGTAAATAAAGTTAAATATTCCAAGTACACTGATAAGTAGCCCTTTTAAAAATGTTTTTAATCTCTTAATATTAATAAAATGTTATACAGATATGTTACTTTATAATGAGAATAAAACTAATTTCTGTCAGGGCATCATTTTAACTCAGGATGAGAATCGGGTTTTTTTACTAGGTTGCAAATACACATGGAGATGATTGGCTCCCAGGTGAAGAAACACGTGTATTTAAGAGCACATAGCAGTGGGCCTTGTTTTTGTTCTCTCAAGTATGTTAAACCAGTATTTCAAGACGACCATGTTTTCTGTATAACTAATGCAATATTTAATATTATTTAATGAGTTAGCAATGCATTCATCTTAAAGACAGAGCAGTTCTAAAAGGTTAACCTTTTCCAATATTCCGTAAGTTGTCACATGGATTCTAACTGGTGGGGGAAATAAACAGCTTGCACTGATATGTATGCATTGAGGTGCTCAGCATTGCTTTAAGACACAACCAGAAATGGTGTAAATTACAAAGAAGATGGAAAGATAACCGGAAATAAGGTTAATGGCATATATTACTAAAACAGAAGCATTCATTATAAATATTTATGGACATAATTGATCTCCTCCCCTTTTATATACTCATACTGCATTCCTAGTATATTTCATCAGTGTGAAACTGGGAGAAGAAATAGGTACCAAATATACGATTGTAATACTTTACTGTCCTTCAGAAGACCTGTAAGAAAGCATGGAGCAAAGGATAATAAATATGCATTTAAAATGATTAAATACTAATGCTGCAAACTTCACAAGTGATGAAATTGCTAGTACTTTAATCCAGACACATTTAGATTAACAGGATGTCTGGGAGACAGTTTGATAAATGCTTTGTTCTTACACAGTACAGCGCTGTCCAGCATGCAAGCGCCTTTGCCTCTGGTCCCTGTTTATTTATTGGCTGGTGTCTTGCTTGCTGTTAGGGCAACAAAACTTTGATATTTAGACACACATAAAAATGTGATTGGATAATTCAGAGTTTTAAGAGTCCATGAGAGTGGTACAGGAAAAGCAATGGCTATGCTGTAGATTCCAGTGATAATTTTAAAATGGGAAATATTTTTTCTCTAACTAAAAGATGTGCCCACACCAGAGGGAGTTATAATTTAAATAGATAAGACAGTTGACACTTTCAGTCAAATCTTCATTAAGTTGTAGTGATTGTTGATGTCAAAATATTATATCAAATTTAGGTATATCATATTTTAAACAGCATGTTTGTTATAGACAGTTTACCATTTAACATGGGATGAAAACAAACTTAAAAGAAATACAATATTTTTTTAAATTTCCGTTTCTAATTGACATAAAAATCTGCATTACAATAGAATTAAGGCTAATAAGCCCTTTCAGCTTTAGTGCATTGGGAGAAAATGCTCTGATAAGGGGGGGAGCCTCCCTTGGTTCAGATGTGGTGTCTGCGTTCCTGTTCCACAGCCATTTCATCCCAGTCAATAAACAGGTTAAATCTTACTCTATTTCGGTTTCTGTATCTATAAAACAGAGACTCCCGTACATTACATGTAAAGAGTAACTTCATTATTTTATTTGTTGTATGTGTTTATTAGTTTTCACCAAAGTGGCACATAACACTTTTTTAAAACAAAGAGCTCTATATTTATTGTCTAGCTAAAAAGCATAATTCTCTCTTCAAAAAAAAAAACAGAGAATCTTCTTGAAATGACCCAAGGAGATTGTGAGGAATAAGAAGCCACTTTAAGGGCTTTTCCCTCCCTAATGAAACAGGACCCACTCCCAGCCCCACTTCTACACCCCTTGCAATGAGAAATGCTGATGGCATCTCCTATGTTTTCCCATAGCACCATTATCCTAGCGAACAAGATGCAACTTGCAAGTAAAATGCCTCCTGCCTGACTTCTGGAAAACAATCTACCACAGATCTTTAGAAATCTTCTCAAAAATTAAACTAAATAGCACATCAGAACCAGTAATCCAATAGGATATAAGCATTCTCTGTCAACAGGATTAATTAACAGGTCAGGGGTCCTAATACCAGTCTCAGATCTTTTATATTAACGATTGTCATTGAAACTCATTAATATTATATTTCGTAATGATCAACAATGAATAACTTGTAAATTGTTATAATTTTAAAAATTAATTTCTCTGAGATAATGTAAGATAACCGAGACAATTACTACAAAAAAAAAGAAGAGAGGCAATCAACTTTCCAAATGTTCTTGATGCTAAAGAAATGGTTTTAATTTGTATTTATTCTTTTTGTCAGTATTTTTATCCTTCACCCATCTCCTATACTTCAACTTCTGTGGGACAAATTGGGCCGAGCAGGAACAACCATCAGACACGTGACTTCTGCACACGTGTTATTTCTGAATGTACTGGCTCCTTGGGAAAGGAAATGCATTCTGCTCAGTGCCAGGAGTAATGCTCTCAGGCATTTTCAGATTTGTGTATCTTCTCTACCTACGGACTGTAGATCTTTACATTTTGCTTCCCTTCAGTTCTCCCTCCTCTATTGTTTTGGTCACCACTCTTATCTCTGTGACTGTCTCCGAATTCTGCCCTTCTCACTCTCTGGGACCTCCATGCTGCTTCCTTCTTACTGTTGATCCTATAAGGACAGGCTAGGGTAGCTTGCCTCGGAGCTTTGAACTTTGAATGATAGCTTCAGTCCAAAAAGACCCATGCCTCTCAGTGCATTTCAGCAGTTCATTATCTTACTTCCAAGTCCTTTCAAATGTCATTCTCTCACAGAAGCTATTCTGGTAATTCTGTTTCAACCAAAGCTTGCCAAGGTACTTCTATTCCTAAACCCTATTATCTTAATCTGCATTTTCTTCCATAGCCCTCACTACATTCTAGCTTTCTAGAAATTTACTTTTATTGTACTTCGTATTTATTTTCTAATAGTTGTGTCTACAATGTCTATTTTATATATATAATGTATCCCAAGTTCCTAGAAGAGGCCTGGAACATAGTAAAAGTACAAAAATATATATTGAATGATTTAATTAATTACAGACAGTTACCTAGTTAGACTCAAATTACAACATAAGCCTGTCTTAAGCACAAAGTACTCCAAAATTTTGAATGTTTCAACTGCATGTGATTATGGCTACAATTGTTCCATTTGCTCATTTTGCAGCTGAAGCATCAGACCTTTCAAGGCTAACAGTTACTCAAAATCAACAAGGGTCAGACTTTTAGTCTGGATATTCAGGAAACCTCCAGTTCCTTCAAGTACATTGCCCAAATGACAGGCATGTGTATTTCTTGTCTAACATAATGCAACCTAGCTTTTTAACACAGACTTGCACACATTCTAACTGGATTGTTTTTAAGCACCTCATTTCTTCAGACTTTAGTATTAAGGTTCCTTTACGTTTTGACTTGTTTTTTTAACCTTGAATTTTATATCCAGTACAATCAAGGTTGTTTCTTCCTTAGGACCTATGGTCACAGAGAAAACTATGTGTCATATGTGTGCATCCTAAGTACACCTCTTGGCTGCACAGCAAAATTATATTCTCTGCAGTTGCTTATAGTAATTAAGGTCCTTTCAAGCATGTACAACAGAAACTGACTTTGGTTGGTTGGAGTAAAGGTAAGAGGAGGCCAAATTAGATACAAAGGATAAGAATAGTACAACTGCCTGGCCAGTGTGGCTCAGTGGTTGAGCATCAACCCATGCACAAGGAGGCTGCCTGTTCGATTCCTGGTCAGGGCACATGCTCAGGTTGTGGGCCTGATCCCCAGTGGGGGGCATGCAGGAGGCAGTCAATAGATGTTCTCTCTCATCAATGTTTCTATCTCTCTCTCCCTCTCCCTTCCTCTCTCTCTAAAAAAAATAATAATAATAAAGAAAAAAAAGAATAGCACAACAAGTGCCAAGTAGACTTAGAGCCTGGGTGCTGGATCACCTAGGAAAGATGTGTGTAGAATGCACAACTGGTTTTTCTGCCCTTAGGTTTATCTGTACTAGGCCATAAAACGAGGTGGTGGAAGAAAGCATATGGAGTATTCTTTTGAAATGAGTTTTCATTGTAAGAGGTGTTTCTTCCCCAGGGTAAATGAGACAGGCTTCAAAGGGACCATTCTGACACCTTGACAAGAGTTTCCTGAGGCTGAGGAACAGAGGGGTCTATAACTCACACAGTCCTGAGGCCAGGATGGGAGCTGAAGCTGACTTGAGTGCAGGGTGAAAAGAGTTATGTTGGGAAGTGCTGCATTTTCACTGAAGGAAGGCAAAGGCACATGCATACTTCCCAGGAACCTAATGAGTGTCTGAGGAAGGGAGCCAACCTGGAAGTAACTCACTAGAGATTGTTCCAAAGAAGCTGACCAGGAGGGACAAAACTAAGAAACAAAGTAACATAGACTGGTGGTATGGCTCAGTTGGTTGAGTGTCCTCCCATGCACCAGGAGGTCACTGGTTTGATTCCCCATCAGGGCACATGCCTGGGTTGTAGGCTCAATCCCTAGTACGGGGCATGCAGGAGGCAGCTGATCCATATTCTCTCTCATCGATGTTTTTATCTCTCTCTCCTTCTCCCTTCCTCTCTCTGAAATCAATAAAAACATATTTTAAAAAAATGAAAAACAAAATAACTTAGATACGGGAACTAGAATGAATCTTATACTTTTTGGCCTGTTATGAATGTAAAGGTTGCACAATATATTTCATTAATAATAATTCTAAATTTATTTACAAGTATAATAATGAAAAAAATGACGAAGTGTTTTTGATAACATACTATTAAATGGAAGAAAATAAAACCCTTCAAAATAGCCTGTTTATAAAACAAGATTTTTGGACATTTCTTATATAAACATCATTCCTTCACTTGTGACAATTTGTGTTTGATACACTGCAACTATGATGCTAAGGCTTGTTATCACATGGCCTTGTGCAATTCGTTTTGAAAGATCATTTACTCCAGATACAATGAAAAAAGGGGGAAAAAGTATGCCCATTTGCTATTTTCTTACATTTCTGTTAAATAATAAAATTAAGACCACTGTCAGTGCCCCAACTAAGAAAATTGCATTTATATATTATAGAATGACAATCATTTAGGTTTTAAATCATGGGGTCTAACTACTTTGTCTCTTTGAAAGCAGTGATACGGTTGTATCCACACAACTTGACCATGATATAAGTGTTTTTGTTTCCCCTGCCTGACTTTGGGGGGATTTAAAACAAAATGAAAGAAATTTCAGAGGTTGAGAACTGAGAACATCACCATTATCTTCATTGGCAAAAAAAAAAAAGTATTTAAAAAAATAAACACTTTGCTGGCTCTTGGTTCCAGATGTTAATCTAACCAAATAATGAAAAGGTCTAAGCTTATTAATTTCAGAAAAAAAGAAATATATGGTTGTCATTTGTGGTAGTTGTTAAGCTGTCTAATACAAATATAGTATTTTGTCATTCTAGGATTTATTCAATGACTTCTATTGGCAATACTGTCATATATACAACCCATCAGCGTACTTTATCACCTATATTTTTCTCATATCTCAGTTGATTTCATTTTTCTCTTCTATTTTTATTCTTTTATTTTATGTCTAGCTTACTTTTTGTCATTTTTTAAATTTTAACTTAAAGCCCTGCTCAGTTTGGCTCAGCGGTTAGAGCATCCACCCACAGACTAATGAGACCCTGGTTTGATTCCGGCCAAGGGCAAGTACCTTGGTTATGGTTAGCCCCAGGCCCTGGTCGGGGACGCATGGGAGACAACCAGTTGATTTGTCTCTCTTGCATCGATGTTTCTCTCTCTCTCTCTCTCTCTCTCTCTCTCTCTCTCTCTCTCCCCCCCCCCTCACTCCCTCCCACCTAATCTGTCTAAAGATAAATAGAAAAATACCCTCAGGTGAGGATAACAAAAAAGAAAGAAATTAAATTTTATCTTAAAATCTATTCACATTTACAGATTTGTTGCAACAATAATGCAATGAACTTTTCTATATCATCCTTTACCTAAATACACTCATTATTCTTTTACCTTGTTTTTTAATCCCTGAAAAAAAAAAGTAAAGACAACTATAATAGTATTATTAGTAGAATTTTTTAATGGAGCAATTTGAAAAAGTTGCAAACTTCATGGTTCTTCACTCCTAAATTCTTTAGCATGTGTGTCCAAAGGATATCCTCTTTATGTTTGTAGACAACAACTGGACTCCTATATGCTGAATACCAGAATTGGATAAATGACCATGTTCAGTTAGTTACAAGACAGGGGAGAAGATTGTTAGCATTAAATTTACGTGAAGGTAAAATTGCTCAAGAGCACACACGTTCTGCAGCAGGTTCCAAGGAAGAGAGTAAAGAAGAAGCCGGCCACGCGGGACCAATTTCTCCATCTTAATTTTTCAGTCCAGTCATGGCTGAGACCCTTGAAAAAAGTGTGGAGCCCTGGCCAGTTTGGCTCAGCGGTTAGAGCGTCGGCCTGCGGTCCGGAGAGACCTGGGTTTGGTTCCCGCTAAGGGCACGTACTTCGGTTGCAGTTTGTCCCCGGCCCTGGTTGGTCGTGCGGGTGGCAGCCACTCGATGTGTCCCTTCACGTCGATGTTTCTCTCTCTCTCTCCCTCCCACTCTATCTGTACAAAAAAATGGAAAAATATCCTCGGGTGAGGATAAAAAAAAAAAAAAAGAAAGTAAAAAGTGTGGAAGTCCAGAGCAGCCAGAGGGTTACACGTGGATAAAAACTCTGACAACATGAAAGAGGCTCATGTCCGAAAAAGGATCATATATTAGCAATGTCCTGAATGTTTTACTGTGCTGATTGGGCTTCATAAATGAACCTACATTTCATTAAAATGAAATGCAAATGGTTTTGAACCATAGATAATCTACTCAGTCTCATTCTCATTCATAATAAAACAAATGTAAATACAAACTATACTGAGATACAGTTTTCATTTAATAGCTTGGTAAATATTTTAAAATTTGACAACATGCTTTGTTGAAACACCAGTGAAAACATAGGCACTCATACATCACTGGTAGGAATATAAAATTTGGTGAGAAATTTGGTACAATCTAGCAAAATTACATTGGTGTTTTCCCTTTGGTCCAATAATCTTGCTTCCGGGAATACATTCTAAAGGCAAATGGGCAAAAATACCACCAACCACAAAACAATTGAAAATAACAACAAAGAAACCCCAGAAAGATATATTTACAATTTGCAAGTCTAGTAATTATAGCATGATAGCAACAGACAAAAGTACAAATGGCCATTGTTGTAATTAAATAGACTAGGTTATATTCAAACCTTCACACAACTGAGTACTGTGTAGCTGAATAAGGAATGACACATATGTCTACAGATTGCCTAGATATTGCTATGATCTCCAAGATGTATTGTTGAGAGAAAGAGCAAAGTAGAGAAAAGCTTGTGTACAATACCATGCTATTATCTATTAAAAACAAACAATAACACAAAAGCAAAATAAGTGCCTACAGGTGAAAGGAGTAGAAAGTGGAGGAAGAGTGGGGATACCTACCAGACTATTCTGAATATACCTTGATTTTAGATTTAACTCTGTAAGGAACATTTAAAACAAAATAATTTGTAGGATATATTATAAGGAGAAAAACAATTGAAAAATAAAAAGCCTTTATCTACTTATAGTAATCTCCTATTAGTGATAGAGCCACTAATGCTATTTTGAAGAGTGTTGTGTATGTTGTGGAATTATTCAAATGACTATGTTGAGAACTAGGATTTTCTACATGAAAATATGGAGGAAAAAATGTAGGATTAGTAAGGTTTAAGTAAATATTCTTTAGAACTAAATATGAATTGGTATGATCATGAATTTATAATATAAAATTCATGATATAGTTGTACTTCTTAATATATACTGTATAGGCAATAAACAACCAGCAGCCCAGAGATGAACACCACTAGTTCTCAGACTTTGGTCTCTAAATACTATTTCCCACCAAAAGAATCAAGTTCTTGGAAATAGTTCAGTCTTGAACAGGAAATATACATGAGCTTGGAACATCCCTCCACAGTGGAAAGCAAGTGAGATAAATTAGTTGAGTTTATGGAAACTACAGCACCACTCATCTGTCTGGTTATTAGAAAACTAATTCCAACATATCTACTACCAAAAAATTCTGAGTTAACATCATTAAAAAGCCTGCTGTGATGGACTATCTAGCCAATGGGAGTGGGAAGGATTGCTACAAAGAGTTTGAAATCTGGCCCTGTCCTGTGGCAGCTTTATTTGCTGGAACCTAACAATTGTATGATGCTCTTAGAGCACCTTCACTTCATCATCCTCTGAAGAGAGATTTGGCAATCATGAAAACACGTAGCATGTATATACACTTACTATGTGCCAAACAGTTTGAGTCTTTATCATATATCAGTTTAATACTCACATCGACCCTGGAATGTAGGAACTATTATTACTAGAGTCATTTTACAGATGAATAAGATGCAAACACATTAAGTAGTTCACCCCAGGTGTTATAGCTAGAAAGGGGGATGCCCAGGCTCCAAATGCAGACAGTATGCATTTAGAAAACATGCTCTCAATCACCACGCTCTCCTATCAGCCAGTACAACTCAATCATGCTTTATGAGGGGCCATTGACACTACACCTGTTGTAAAAAATATCCATCCATCACTTGGCAAAGAGCATTCAGGACTGTAAAAATGTTTTAACCTGCAAAAGAGCACAGTTATTGCTGTCGCTTATTTCCTTCTTTGTAATACACCCCCCCCACACACACACACACACACCTCTTTTCCTTTCTAAGGGATTCTAATATATATCATTTAATTAATGGGAACTTCTGGGTCAGTGGAAAGTTGAGAATTTTACTCTACATCACATGACACTGGTATGGAACACTTTTTAGAGAACAGAGATTAATCAGCTCACTATCACCAAGAAAGACATTAGTGCCACTGAGATTTGAATCCATGTCTCGTAGATATCAAAAAAGTCCATACCTATGTTTAGGGACTGCTACATTGATCACTACCTGCGGGCCAATGACATCATTTCTCTTATCTTCAGTTTTCTTACTTCACAAAGGGTGTCATAAACAGAACTGGATACAACTCCTGTCTTAAAGGCTCAGATTATTGAAAACAGAATGCACAATAGCATTAATTTGTCACTTTCACTTTTCCTTTTATCATCATTTTACTATTCAACCATCCATTTATTCACATACCACTTTTTAGCTTACAATGATGATGATGATCATGGAAAGGGTCATGAAATCATAAAAGGAAAAAGAGAAGGAAAAGAAGGCAGAGAAAAAGAAAAGGTAATACCTTCCCTTATTTTCTCTTACTCTTACAAGAAGCAAAGTGTTTTATTATAAGGCATCAGACACAGGCTATATGTGAGGAATCCAAATGTCAAACATAAAACAATCATAGTCCTGTGGCCCCTAGATAATTAGGTATGCAATTTACTTATTTCAATAGAGAGTCTGGTGATTCTATTTATTGTTCCCAGTCCTGCGCTTTGACAAATAGAGGAAGTACACTTTGAGAAAAATCTCTCTGCTGTTATAATATCACTTAATTACATAGCATGAGAGATTTTGTTAAAAGTCTACTTCTGTAGCAGAAATATCTCTTAAGAATGGTCCTTCCATTAGTTGTTAAATGATTTCTGTCTCAAACAGTTCTCAAACAGTTTTCTGCAGTTTGAGCTGGCCACACTTTATAAATTTAATAAATAAATATTTATGAGATGATCTCTGCTTACTTTTGGAAATAAGGTTTGAGTGGATGAGTAAATTGGGTAAAAGATTTTCCAGCCCTTATATATCCTTTGAGAGTAATTGGTTCAACTATTTTCTAAAATGCATGTTTCATTTATATCCATTTTTATAATTACCTTTTTACTTTCCATGATATAGAAAATCAGCTTAAGTAGATACAGTCTAGCACTTATGTGACAGAATCCTAATTGTTCCCAAGAGCATATTGAAGCTTCAGGTTTTCTGAGTAACACTAATGTCACTTATCTTTAGAGTGCAGTGTTCTTCACAGGAACAAGCACCTTCCAGAAGTTTTATTAACGAATTATGTATAGTAATACTTCTGTCTTTAAAATGGTAAATGGGACTGGAAATTGTTGGCATATCTGGAAGCCTCTTTGTCTCTAATGCATATCAGTGATAATAAGATCATTATTCTCAATTACCTAATACAAGAATCCATTAGAGTGTAAATGTATATGCTTTGATGCTCTTAACCTCTTATTCATATAATTAATGTTTCTGAAGTTTATCAGAGATATTACAAATCATAAAACCATTCCACTAATGCACATATATGCAACATATGACATAAACAACAGAAATGCTCCTGGTACCTTTAGCAGTCCACACAGAGTATGACTTCACATTTTGCTTTTTAGCTTACAGTGATAATGATGATCGTGGTAGGGGTCATGATAAGCTGTCCAGTCTACTCTGGGATAATGGGTTCTAGAAATTTGTTATTGATTGGTGGTTATCACATTTAGATGCCTATGAATCAATTGCATAAAGATTTCTTCAGTTAAGAACTTTAGAATGAAAAGATTGAGAATCATTGATCCATTTCATAGAATAAAGTCACATTTTGAATAAAGAGTTCATTTAGCATAATTATATACAAACATATTAGAAATAATCTCTAGTATGGTTCATATATTAACTTCCAATCCTTCACATTGGTGTAGAGGAAACTTTTAATCAGATGTTGCAACATACAACAAGAATAGAATTGTGTTGCTCTCACAGAAAGGTAGAACATGGAAGTCTCATTCCTTTGCTCCCCTAACTCCTCATTCAAGCTTTTATAAAAATAATTTTTAGAGAGAGAGAGAGAAATTTTTTGTTCCACTTATTATGCATTCATTGTTTGATTCTTGTGTGTGCCCTGATCAGGACTAAACCTGCAACTTTGGTGTATCCAGATGATGCTCTAACCAACTGAGCTACTCGGCCAGGATTCTTGCTTCTTTATTGACTCAGTTGGCCTACTCATGAAACATAGTTTGAATATAAGTATTTTAGAAATTTTATCAAATATTCTACATTCTCATTTGAATTTCTAATACATAAACATAAACAGTTAGAAAGTGCCAACAGCCTTAATATTCATGAGATAGTTGAGTTCAGTCTTCGAATCTCAACATTGGGCCGGCATTGAGCTCTATGTTCAAAGGTTACCAATGAAAAAATAATCCATTCTGAGGCTTATAAAAAGAAACTCTATGGTATAAGGGGGAATTCTTACCATTTATTAAATTAATTCATAAAAAAATAATTAAAAACAAATCCCATTTATAATAGCTACAGAATATAGAAGGGCAAATTTTTTTTTCCAGAAAATATATGTGTAACACAAGCAGAAAACTACAAAATTTTTCTGAAAGATATCAAAACATAAAATATGTGAAGAAACATCAACTACCTGGAAGAGAGTATTAAGTATTTTAAGGATAAAAATTCTTCAAACTTTATATTCAGTGTAAGTAAACAAAAATAAATACAGTATTCTTCAAAAAATATATATTACACTGTAAAAATTACTAGAATATCAGTAATCAGGGCTAACATTATGAATATTATATAATACTATGTTACAACCACTAATAATTTAGAGTGTATCACACTAAAAAATAGAAAAAGTATTACAAAAACAAAATGTAATTTCTGACAAAGGACACCTCACACATCATTGTGAAGAGAAAGAGAGAGTTGTACATGGTGTTAAAACCAAAGTCTCAAGAAAAATAAACTCAACCTCCACTCTTTAAATAATTTTCATTGGTATAAATGAGTTAAATGTAAAAATATACATTAAAACAAGAAGCTAATGTAATTATTCGTTTTTAAATGTAGAAAAATCGTTTTTTTCCATCACCATTTATGCCCCCTCTACCCTCCTGTGCCTCCACCCCCCCTCCCTGCAATCACTACACCGTTGTCCCTGTCCATGAGTTCTTTCTCCTTTTCATCCTTTTTTGCTCAATCTCTCCACCTCTCTGCCTCACTCTCTGAACTGTCACTCCCTACAGATAATACTTACCTGAATTTTGCATTTACTAAATATAAAACCTAGGTATTCCTAAGCAAAATATTGTTTTTGCATGTATATAAACAACATAAATACATATTTACTATCAGTAATTGTTCATAACCTGTTTCTTTCCCTCTTCTTTCTCTCTCTCTCTCTCTTTGCATTACTTATTATATCTTAGATTTGTCTCTGTGTGTGTGTGTGTGTGTGTGTGTGTGTGTGTGTTTTGGCTGCATAATAGTTCGTAGAACTATTAATAGTCTGCCTATCCTTTTTCCTATCAAAGTATGCTAAGCTGTTTTCCAGGTGTCTTCTCAAGACAGTGCTGCTATCTCCTGGTCTCCTCACGTGGAAGGACCAAAGATACCTAGTAAATAGAGTGAACTTTCTAAATATGCTAATATGTATACTTTTCACCTTAAAAGATAGAAGTAATTTGTTTACTAAAGTGATTGTACCAATACACTCATCCAAAGAGTACACATTCTTCCTACCCATCTGACTCAAATCTTCCTCAACATGTGGTACTTTAGTTTTGATTCTTTGCCAATTTAGTGACTAAAACTATATTTCATTTATTCTTAACTTGCATTTTCCTAATTACTAAGAACATTAGCATCTTTAAATGTTTATTTCATATTTTGACCTTTCTCTTCAATCATTATGCCCATTTTCTCAGATTATTTTTTTTCTTATTGATCGTCATGTAAATTTGAGTATTTACATATTATAAATATTACATATTATACAGTATATATTTGTACATAAATATATCTTAATTACATTTATATATTAACTAATGTAAAATACATATTTATATAATATCTAAAAGTGTTTTGAATTCACTTATGCTTTTTCAGTTATGCATGTGGCAAATACCTTCTGTGAGATGGTGACTTTTATTTTCTCCTTCTTGGTGTATTTTATTAACAAAAAGTGTTCATTTTGAGGTAGTAGAGTTTATCAACATTTCCTTTAGGTAACTTTTAGTAAAACATATATGATGTCTAAAAACAATGTTTATTAATACACTTGAGTGTATTAGTCACCTTTGCACAGTAACAGTCGATCAAAATCTCAGCAGTGTACAACACTAAGTATTTCTTTCTTACACACATTACACGTCAGGATCTGTGCAGAGTTGATGCTCTCCTCTTCGATGTCTTCTAACTCTGGATCCACATGGCGGAGAAGCCCACATAGGACATAAATGTACATGGTTGTGACAGAGAGAAAACAGCAGAGCGCTGGGGAAACATGCCGGGGCTCCTACGGCTTGGATGTGGGAGTGTGTATATTCCCCGGGCCACTGGCCAAAGCAATTTTTATGGACAAACACAGTGTGGGTGGGTTGGAGCTGTACACTCATTGCACTTAAAATTTAGCAAGTCACAGGTTAGCAGGTAAAGATATACAATTCTTTTTTTTTTTTTTCATCCTCACCCAAGGACACTTTTCCATTTTTTGTTCAGGTAGAGTGGGAGGGAGAGAGAGGACCACAGAGAGAGAGAGAAACATCAATATGAAAGGGACACATCGAGTGGCTGCCACCCGCACGACCGACCAGGGCCGGGGACAAACTGCAACCAAGGTACATGCCCTTAGCAGGAACGGAACCTGGGACTCTCTGGACCGCAAGCCAACGCTCTAACCGCTGAGCCAAACCGGCCAGGGCTACAATTCTTTTACAGGAAGCAGGAATGCATATTTGGGAAGAATAACAAGCTACCTATTTTGTTTTTATTATATGTAAACCAAAATTTCCATTTATAAACACATTCAAATATTTTTAAAGGACAATGACTGGCATAAAATACACCAAAATTTTTAATAATTTTTCTACTTTTAATTTTCTATGCATGACAGTTTCTTGTAATACATAGGAAATATGCACACATATTTTTATAAACTGAAAAATACAAATGCTATTTAAACTCTATCATCTTTTAATAGATTTCAAGATATTTCTGATTAAAAATAATGTATTAAATTTTACATTTCATTGAGCATCAATAATTATTTTCACTGAAGGTAAATATTGACTCTCCCTTTGGATCAATAAAGCATGATCCACTCCTCAAGAGAAGTCAATATCTTCTTTATTGTTTCTCTAGACTCCAAATGGGAACTTTGATGAATGTCTTTAAATTTTCTCTCAGGATTCTGATGGAATGTTCTTTAGCAACAACTATAGCTACTAAAAATTTGTACAATTAATCATGAAATAGATCCTCATATCTTGAAAAGAAAGAACCAATAAGCAGTAAAGAGATGAACTGCTTTGTTTTCTTCTTCAGTCATATATTAATGTATAAAAAAGAAACAAATACAAAATGAAGAAAGTACCCCCTCTAAAGGTTTTTGTTACACTAGAGTCTTTAATATTCTAATGATTTTCTGCAATCTGATAGTAAAACTTAGTTCAATATTATTTTTGTTTTTCTCTTATTTGATTAATATAGCTATCAAGAATTCCTCTGTGATGATAGGCTATTGCATAAAAGTAAACATTTGAATTTATCTACATCTTTTGATTCCAAAGTGTTCATCAAGGGAAAGGAAAATGCACACACACACACACACACACACAATTTAAGATGGTAGAATTACTTTTTCTAGGAACAATGTTATAAAGTAATAATCCACAGATATTACTGGCTAAACTTTTAAAATAATAGAAATTCAAGTCTATGGTAATCATTTTAATTATTCTTTTAATGTTGGGTATTATATTTGTTAAGAAATAAGTTAATCTGGTGGGAGAGAGTTACTAAAACCCATCATAATTTCAATTACCTTAAAGATATTCACTTTCATATTTATTGGTCACTATTAAACATAAAAAAGTTTCTCATAGACAATTCCTTTAAAAGCTTAATGTTTCTATTTTATAACATGTTAAAATTAATTCTATTATTTAAGTGTTTATTTGCACAAGTTTTGAAATTCCTTATTTAGGTAATTTTTATCTCTTTTATTTCTCTTTTGTGTGACTAAGAAAAAAAAATTCACTCCATTGCAATGACCTATGGTTGACTTTGTAATCAGTAGGTCAGGAAGGCCACTGATATCAAAATTAAAAGACTGATTCCCATGAGAAAACAAGTTAGTGACAGCCAGAAAGAAAGCCAGTCACATTGAGAAGGTCTAATATCTCAGTGTAACCCTGTAACATAAAACATGTTCCAGGTTGGACTTTGACTTTAGACTTGACTATTTACTATGTTCCTCTGCCACAAACATGCCTATTCTCCTAGTTAACTCCCACTGATACTTTTGGATTTAGCTTAAAATAAGCTCCTCCAGGGTTCTTTGGCAGACAAATTCCCTTCCCCAGTATATGTCAGATGCCCTTACAAAGTGTTTTTATGAGTTTACTTAGCCCCTGCTACTTTTATTTAACAAACATTTCCTACACTCATTATTACTGGCACTTCACTAATTGTTAACTTTTCTGTTAAACCCATAAGAATAAAAATTTTTGAAGAATATAAATGCAGTATTTGTCTTTCCATCTAACATATTTAATACTTTGCTTGTCAATGTATGATTGTGAAATATTGGCCTAATGAGTTATATTGTATTTAAAGGACTAGAGGCAATATAATTTAGTGGTTATGAATGTAAATAATCCAGGCTATTTATTTGATTCCCAACTCTGCTACTTGCTAGTCATATCATCTTAAACTAGTTATTTAATCTTTGTACCTTAGTTTCCTCATCTATAAAATAAAATTTATATTATTAGGGTGTCATAATAATTACATGTATTAACATGTATAAAGCATTTAAATCATTGCATGGAACATAATAAGCTTTACATTATCATATATAAATGTGTTAACTGTTGTTACGTGCAAAGTTTTAAATCCAAAAGGATAAGGTAAACTTGCAAATATTCTAACCCAGTACAAACACGGGACACAAATGAATTTAATGTATAAAATACCATGTTGGCATTTAGATCTAACATTTTTACTATTTTTCCAGATGATTTTCTACCACACTCATATTTACCAAATTATGGCAATTATGCAGATAAAAATATATAATTCATGAATCAGTTTATTTGAATAATACATATAGAATACCTAAAAGTACTCATCGCTATTATATACCTTGAGAATAGAAGGTAAGTTTCATGCTCTGGTGTAGCTTATATTCTAGTATTTATGTATTTCTACTGAAATAAATATAAAAGAAATACAAGATGTGGTAAGTGCTATGAAGAGAATTGAAATAGAGCAACAAGACAGAGATCATCTGATGGCTGCCACAGTTTCAGATGTCAGGGGAGGACTGTGACACTGAACGGACATTTAACAGAGAGCAGAATGGCAAGAGGGAGTCAGCCTTGAGGAAGGCGAACAGAAGTGTATTTTAAGCAGAGGGAATAATTTTTGCAAACACTTGGAAATGAGAACAAGCTTGCTATAATAAATAAACCCAAAGAATTTGAGTACTTTTGAAACAAAACAAGTAAAGTAGAGAGTGATTCAGTTTTAGGTCTGAATGTTTAGCCAGAGCCAGTACATATATTAACTTTAAGTCTGTAAAGAGTTTGGCAATCATTCTAAGTGAAGAAAAAGATAAAAATCTTTAAGTAGGAATTGGCATGATTTGATTTAACTTGTAGGCTGTTATTCGGATCATGCTGTGGACATCAGAGAGAGGGCAAGAAAAGCAGGAAAATTAGAGAAATGACGGTTGCTGTGATCTTCCAAAAAAATCGCAACGACTTGGATTAGGGTAACAATAGTGGCAATGGCAAGAAGGGCATGGCCATACACTGAAGGTGGTCTACATGACTGGCTCATGGGTTAGATATGAGAAGTCAGTAAAAGAGTGTAGTCAAGGTTAGACTCCTGATTTTTTGGTTTAAGCTACAGGGTGGACTGTGGTTTTCTTACTGAAATGGCGGGAAGGAGCAGGCTTGAGGATTAATGGTGAGAGTTCCCTTTTGGTAACACTAAATTTGAGACACAGTACATATTATGTGGAGATGGTGTAGACAGTTAGACTATGAGCTGGGGTTCTAATGAGAACTCAGGATTTGGGATTCAGATTTTGAAATAAGACTCAGGCTTAAGATTCAGATTTGGGAGTCATCATTATTCACTCAGTGCCTATGTTGAATGAATAATGATATAATGAATAATGATAAAATGATATAATTAACATCTAATTTATGTCAGGTCTTCCTTCTAATTTTATTTAAAATACTGACTTGTGGGTATCTAAGGGAGTTAATGTAATGCCCAACATTGCTCTTTTTTCATAATTCAAGTGTTTTATGTCAAAGTAGGTATACTTTAATTTCTGATATTTTTCCACAATGACATTTTATCAATAGTCATTTGGCAATTAGGCGTTTCCAGATATGAGAAGGAAATAGATCATTCTAAAGTTACCTGTGACACATACTGTATTGAATTGATTAATGAGCTCATCCTGCTTTTCAGTTCACCATGAGCTTTAATTCATCATCATGAATTCCCATTAAGATTACTAAAAATTTTACAGAAGAATGTTTATATGTAAGCTCAGTGATCAACTCCAATCCTGCAGGTGTATAATTTGAAATATGATATTACTATACTGAGAAAATACTTAATTTAATTTTAATATATTCTCAAAATCAGATAATACGATATCTAACTCTCATTTTCTCATTAGAGTTCCAAATAAATACACACTTTCTCCAAGTCCAGAATAAAGAAAATGGTCTATTTCAATATAATTTAAGTGGCTGATTTGCAGTAAAAATAAGACTGACATTTCAGCTAATCACATCTTACCCATATATTATTCATTTAGCAATTATTCCCATCATCTGCAGATTCTTGAGGAAGAAATATGGAAAAATATGTTGGGAGAGAATTGGAAAGGAGGAGATATTTCGAAATAGGAAATTAAAACAAGAAAAAGTGCTGGGGATTTGCAGTGGCACAGGAGAAACAGAGGTGATAATTAAACAATGATTTCTTTCTGAGGGAGGTTTTGGAGGAATGATTGGATACTGCATTGGGGTGCTTAGGAAAACCAGATTGCTGACTACGAGTTAGGGTTAATGGAAAAAAAGAAAACAATGATCTCAAAGAATTTCCTCTAGTCCTCCCTACGTTTTGAACTGTGAGTTAAGTTATCTTCACATATAAAATATTTGGGCTTTTAAATGTGTTTGGGAGATTTACACAAAGTGCATGATGTTACCTTGACTATTACACTCACATGCTACTGTCTACTTGCTTAGCAATCTTCAGACCTATCCGCGTCAGGAGGGGCAAAATGATTCAAGTTTTTGAGAACTGGTTTGACTGCATCCCTGTATTTGACTTTAAAAGACAAGAATGTGATTTATGAATTAAATGCAGTGTATAACTGAATATTTTATTGTGTTAGCCCCACCATTTTTACTTTTCAACAACCTGTAAGTTTGTCTCTGCTCTGCCAAAGTCTTTATGAGAAATCTATCATTTCAAACAAGATCAACACATTCACGTACCATGTTGTCTATTGGACAGTTATACTTAGGATTAACAAAATTCTTTATTTTTACTCTCCTGATTTTGTTCCTGTCTGGTGCAGTTCAAAATGTTATAATTTTATAAAAAAAACTTGATTTTTAATATACCTTCTTTTATAGAAATACTCTTTTTTATAGGGCATCCCTCTGTGCATTGGAAACTAAATCTGTTTGCTTCATGAGAACAAAGGTGGGTATGGCAGGGGGCATAAAAATTAACTGCTAGCTTCTAAGCAGTAGGCACTAATACCACAATGAAACTCAAACTGTTTAATTTTTTGGCAACTGAATAGACAGTTGCCAGCAAGTGATCCTCATTTTTTCTGACATCCCATTTTTGTCTCTGTTCCTATCGCCTACCACTGTGAATTTATAATTGCTAACAAAGAATTGCAGTGCATTTGCCAGACATAAATGGATTTCACAACATACTGATGCAATTACATGCCCTTTCCTTAAAGGCTAACTGTGTGTCAGCTCCACAATGCACCATATGGCAACAGATGGCAGTACTTGACTGGCCAGTCTACTAAGTTAGTGAAGAATGTCATTCTGCTCTTAGATACTTCAGCCTAGATAGGGAAAATTAATTTACTGTAAGAAAGAAAGAAAGAAAGAAAGAAAGAAAGAAAGAAAGAAAGAAAGAAAGAAAGAAAGAAAGAAAGAAAGAAAGAAAGAAAGAAAAGGTTTCATTCTACCCATTTAATTACCCACCAAGACTGAGACAGATCACACAATCCTTTGGGTCTAGTGCAGATGGACAGCAGACATCACCGATTTTAGGCAAGTCACATGAACACTCTCTCTTAACTCACTTTCTTAATTCATAACTTGAGATGCTAGGACTTCAAGGTTCCCTTTTTTAGCTACCAAGTTCTCGTCGTTCAGATACTAAAGATTAGTAAAGCAGAGAGCTTGAGCAACTGTCTACAGGATGTAATATACTGGTTGCTACATTAACTGAAAAACTTTAATAGCAAAATGTGTACAGAGAAGGCCTTGTTTAATTATATTTTGAGATAGACAGATATATCTATATATACATATCGACGATAAATAGATACATAGATAGATAGGTAGAACTTCAAAAGCAGGTCTAGAGCCAGTGGCTTGGGACAGCTTTTCAAAATTAGTCTCCTGATTTGCCCTTCTGTTAGGCAATATCATTTTCCTGTTCCTTATTTCAGGGTTCATCAGAGCCACAGATTAAAGTGTTATTACTTGTGTATGTTACTCCCAAGTTGACTTTGATATTAAGCTGGGACTCCTCATGCTGGTGTCATTGTCTAAGAAAAGGTCAGATTTCTTCCTCCATCCATCCCCAGCGAAGTAACACAAACTGGAAACACAGTTAGTTAGGCACAAGCAGCCCTGCTGAAACAATTGTACCTGATGGTGGATCACCAGCTGCTTGGAAATGGGAGAAATTCTCACATATTGCTCTATCTTTGACCTTGGAAATAGGACTATAAAGTAAGCCTAATAAATAGCTTCTGCTTGGATCCATAAGTAAATAACAGACATGTCCCACAGAGGGAAAAAAAGATTTAAAAAGATTTATCAACATATCCATGCAAATAGGCAACATCCCAAACTTCAATTCTTTGCTATTATTATCTTTCTTATACTCTGAATAAAAACAGCCTCTTCTTCCCAGTTCATAACCATTAGCAGAAGTTGTGGTGGTGTGTCATCATAGCTTTAAGTCATGAAATTTAACATATGTCTGAGATAATAAAAGTTCTCCATAAGAAAACAGAGCAAAGGAGAAAAAAATCTGTTCTTACTTGATCTGGCTTTTAGAGAACACCATGTCATGAGATAGATAGTATTAAACCATTTGTTGAATTGCATTCCTGCAATAGAAATTTAGAATTTATAATGCTGTTACTTAATTGAACCACTTGACACCTAAAATCCAATAGGGGTATAAACAAGGAAATGACTGTTTCTGCAGCCAGTTCTTTTCAAAGATACTTTTTGCAATCTGTTAGCTCTGCTTTCCTCATTTCTTGATGAGATATTAGGCAGGTTCCATGGTGTTTTTTCTTGTTTTCTATCCCTCCTTCTTTTTTCCATCTTGATCATTTCTATGTAAAGGAAGAGTCCATTTTAGCAATTTCTGTATCAAAAGATTCAATACATAGTAAATCAAACTTTTATTTTCACAAACATTCAGCTAAATCTTACTTGACCCTCCTTCCCACCCCAACTGAGTCC
The DNA here is from genome assembly GCF_014108415.1 of Molossus molossus. NCBI lineage: Eukaryota > Metazoa > Chordata > Mammalia > Chiroptera > Molossidae > Molossus > Molossus molossus. Next base: position 59,179,450 of record NW_023425345.1, on the reverse strand, counting down.
TGTCCCGTGCTCACAGCTTTTATATTTCAGAGCACTGAAGCTGTCGAATAAGTAGTCCATAGGTAACTAGCTATAAAATCATCCTTTGGAGTTTCTAGCAAAAGAAGGTGTGTCAACATGCACTGAGTTTTACTAAAATCTGGTACATATCACTTTAATTACGTTCTAAATTTTACAAAATGTATATAGTTTATGTACATACAGTATTTTTAAAAATATGTTTTTATTGATTTTAGAGGGAGAGAAAAACATCAATGTGAGAGAGAAACACCTATCGGTTGCTTCCTGCATGCACCTTGACTGGGGATACAGCCCACAACCTGGGCATGTGCCCTGACCAGAAATCAAACCCATGACCTTTCGGTGCGTGGGATGATGCTCCACCAACTGAGTCACCTGGGCCAGGGTTAGAGTGTTTTTTAATTGAAATTATTGGGTGACATTGGTTCACAAAACCACACAGGTTTCAGGGGTAGAACTCAATAAAACATCATCTGCACACTGTATGGTGCACCCACTGGCCCCAAGCAGTCTCAAAGTCTCTTTCCATGCCCATTTCTACCCTTTGCCAACTTCTATTTACCCCCAACCCCCTTTCCCTGTAGCTATCACCACACTGTTGTCTGTGTCTATGTGTTAGATGGAGAGCAACAAATATAGATGATATAGATATAGATTAGATTTAGATATAGATATAAAGATAGAGCTATAGATATAGATACCTTTTGTTTGCTTAATTCCTTAACCTTCTACCATTTAGCTCCCCCCAATTTCCTTTCTGTCTAACAGTATATTTACCTTGAAACTCTTAATTTTGCATATGTAAAATACTCAAACAATAAAAAGGGTAAAATAGGTTGCTTATGTCTCTCTTCCTCCATCTATTTAATTCGAAACCAGTTATTTTTCCAAAGGTTAAGAATATAACAAATTCTCTCACATTCTTCTAGTTAAAAGTTATGTATACCACTATAAATATATATTTCATATACATTATATTTATACCAATATGATCATATGAACACTACTCTCTACCTTATTTTTTCTCTTACACTTTTTCCATAACAATACATTAAGATCTCCATTGTAATAGCTGTATAGTATTCCATTATATTATATTGCTATTTATTAATTGGACTTTTTGTTTATTCCCACTTTCTTACTTAGATTATTTTTTAGAAGTTTTAAGTTTTAAAAAATAAAGAGAAAGCACACAAATTTCTTCTATATCACCTCATGCCCTCCCTCTAGTCTCCCCTATTATTAATATGTTGCTTTAGTGTGGCACATTTGTCACAAATGAAGGCCAATATCAATATATTATTAACTAAAGCCAATAGTTTCCAGTAGGGTTCACTCTTTGTATTTTATATTGTATGGGTTTTAACTAATGTACAGTGACAGGAATCAATCATTACTGTTTCTAACAGAATAGTTTAATTGCACTAAAAATCCTCTGTTTCTCCTATTTACTACCCCCACCCTCTCTTTTAGAATCCACTACCTACCACTGATCATTTCACTATCTCCATAGTTCTGCCTTTTCCAGAATCATCCAATATATAGACTTTTTAGATTGGCTTTCACAGTACAGAAGTTGTTCTTTTTTTATTGGATTTATTGGTGTCACATTGGTTAATGAAATTATGTAGGTTTCTGGTGTACAGTTCTATAATACATCATCTGTATGTTGTGTTGTGTGTTTCATTTGAAAAAATCCAATTGCCCCCTTTCAAATTCATGAGTTGAAGTCCCAATCCCCAGTACCTCAAGATGTGACCATATTTAGAAACAGGGTACTTACAGAAGTAATTAGGTTCAAATGAGCTCTTTAGAGCAGGGCATAGAGTATCAGATTAGTTCAAAAACAAAACCCAACCATATGCTGCTTTCAGGAGACACATCTAAGCTGCAACGACAAAGATAGACTCAAAGTGAAAGGGTGGGAAATGATTCTCCAAGCAAATGGCATCCACAGAAAAGCAGGTGTAGCCATACTGATATCTGACAAAATAGATTCAAGATTTAAAAAAAGGTGCAAGAGACAAAGATGGACATTTTATAATGATAAAGTGAACACTACATCAAGAAGACATAAGCCCGCCGGTGTGGCTCAGAGGATTGGGCAGGGGCCCATAGACAGAGAGGTGCTGGTTCGATTACCGGTTAGGGCACGTGCCCAGGGGTCAGGCTCAACCCCCAGTAGGGGGCGTGCAGGAGGCAGACGATCCATGTTTCTCTCTCACGTTGATGGGTCTATCTCTCTCTCCCTCCCTCTCTCTAAAAAGTCAATAAAAAAATAAAATAGCCCTGGCCGGTTTGGTTCAGCAGTTAGAGGTGTCGACCTGCGGTCCAGAGAGACCCTGGTTCAGTTCTTGCTAAGGGCATGTATCTCAGTTGCAGTTTGTCCCCAGCCCTGGTTGGTCGTGTGGGTGGCAGCCACTCGATGTGTCCCTTTCACATCAATGTTTCTTTCTCTCTCTCTTCCTCTCTCTCCCTCCTACTCTATCTGAACAAAAAATGGAAAAATGTCCTTGGGTGAGGATAAAAAAATAAAATAAAATAAAATAAAATACATTTTTAAAAAAGATATAACACTTCTCAATATATATGCACCCAATCAGAAAACACAAAAATACAGAGGTGAGCAAAAGTGGGTTTACAATTGTGACTACACAAAACACAGGGTTTTTCTTCTGTTATTATTTATTAATTATTGTATTATTTATTATGATTAACCTACTTTTGCCCATCCCTGTATATAAAGCAACTACTAACAGAACTAAAAGGGAGAAACTGACAAAAATACAAATGTAGTAGGGGACCTAAATACCCATTGACATCTATAGGTTAATATCCAAGCAAAAAAATCAATAAAAAAATATTGGCCTTGAATGACACATTAGACCAAATAGACATACTTCACATTTACAGAGCCTTTCACACCAGAACACCAAATAATACATTTTTCTTTAGTGCATCTATGTGCTTTTAAGAGAAATTACGTTCTCTGCCCTGGCCAGCCTGGCTCTGCAGTTAAAGCACTGGCCCACGGGCCAAAGAGTGGATGGTTCCATTCCAGTCGAGGGCATGTACCTCAGCTGCAGTTCGTTCCCTGCCCTGGTTGAGGTCATGCAGGAGGCAACCAATTGATGTGTCCCTCTCACATCAAAGTTTCTCTCTCTCCCACCCTCCCTCCCACTCTATCTGAATAAAAATGGAAAAATATCCCTGGGTGAGGATTAAAAATAAAGGAAAATGTGTTCTCTATGTTTTGAACACATGATCCCCATATGTAAATTAGATCAAGAATATCTCTATTCTTCTAATATTATTTCATTTTACTTGTAAATGACATTTACTTTGACATTTCTGAAACTTCCACCATGGGGGTGGACATGTAAATGTAAATTCTTTTGCAGTCCTTTGAGAAAGGCTGCTAAAATGTGTGTGCTAGAAAAAAAAAAAAGTCTTTATTCAGCTCTTAGTTTCATCGGGTTTACACTTCTAGGTTGACATTTATTTTCTTTCTGCAGTTGAAGATTTTATTTTGCATAGCCAATGAAACATCATGGCTTTTGAACCTGGGGTTCTGTCAGACACCCCTCTTCTGTGCATTCTGAGCACAGCCCCACATGCAAGTGCTTTTGAAGTTACACATTATCAGATTTTTTAAAAATCTGCGTGGCAAAGATTGTTAGTTTTGTCTCCAAATTCCCAACAGATGTACTGTTATTTAGTTTGAACCACATATGAAATTGTAACTATTTGACCATTTTAGATCTACAGAAAAGGCACTATGATATGGTTCCACCTAATTATCTCTCATTTCTTTCTGCCTCCTTCAAAGATCAACCCTTTCACATTACTAATACACATTTTCCCTCTGAGATGTATCTGAAAGATTTACCTTTTACTTCTTCCAGAAATATAGTGTTTCTTTTATCTGGTAATTTGTCTATTTTTTGTTATAAATATTTCCTCTCCACATTCTATTATCTGCTTCTAGATCATCAGATGAGAGCTAGAACTTCTTCCTCTGTCCTCTACATATTGGAATCCTTATTTTGTATTTTTTGTTTGTTTGTTTGTTTTTGTTTTTGTTACAAATGTTTCTCTTTATTCCCCCATTGACACCACCCCCCACCCCATCCCCATTATTTTGTATTCTTAACACTCAATCTCATTGTGTGGGTTTTGTATAATTTTATATTTATCTTCAATCTATGAATTTTCTTTTGGTCTCTGTATCATCTGACATTTCATTCTTTGAGGGATACTTGCCAGTTTTTTCTAAAAGGTCTCTGTTGTCCTTAGTCAAAACTACCTGGTGATTTTATATATATATATATGCACCTATTTCTAAGCCATAATTTCAGTGGCTTCTTTTTTTCTTTTTAGATGCAGATTTTATTTTCTGCAACTGATGATTTCCATATCTGAACTCCTGGCAGGTAAGGTTTTGTTGTCTACTGTTTCTCTGGCTCTTTTTCATGGTGCCTTTTTCTGGTAATGATGGTTGACATAAGTTTAGTGGAATTTTGTCTGAGGAAATTTCTTGAGGCCTGTTGTAAACAGGAATTTCTCTAAAGCGTTCTTATATTTCCTTCTTTCAGTTATCTCAGGGACTGCCAAACTGGGATTCCTCTGAACCAAATTTCAGCTTGAGGTTTCTCAGGACATACCAACTTTGTGAATTCTGCCAATAGCTCTAAGGTATGTGGGTCAAAGGGAGTCATCTCATTTCATAGGAAATGCTGTAGCAGCGTGGGTGACTGAAGTTATACATTATCAGGAGATTTTTTTCCACCCTGTGGCCAGAACTAAGTGAGCAAATGAGAGAACAGTAGAATACAATTTAATATTTTCAAGAAATAGGACAAAAGTAGTCCTTACAGGTACTTGTTAAAAAAAATAATAAAGTCCCCCAATTTTGAATAAAATGAGAAGGTTTTAAAGAGTATGGGGGCAGGGATAGCATGATCCGTCATTCATTGTTAAATCCTTCTACATTGCAGAGAATAAATTTACGTGAGAATAAGGATGAAACTAGAATTACCAGCAATAATCTCTGTGAAAAATAACAGTGAATTTAGACAAAGGTCTTAGACGCAGAAGGGTGGAAGTGGTCAGGATCTATATATATTCTGAATGTTGACTTTACTGTGATATTCACTTTTTTACTGGATATAGAATGTAATAAAAAATGAATCAAGGTTTTAGGCCTGATTAACAGGAAGAATAAGTTTGCCAACTGACAAACAGTCTGTAAAAGAAATAGGACATCAGAAAAGATTTTTAGGTGTGTTAATATTGAGTTGTATATTAGATATGCAATAAGAAATATTGAGTAGAAAGTTGAATATACATCTCTGGAGTTCAGGAGAGAAGTCTAAGCTGGAGATAAAAATTTAGAAATCATCAGAGCAGAAACATTTGTTAACAATGAGCCTAGATTAAATACCTAGGACACAGAACTGAAATCCTCTATATTTAAAAGTCAGAGAAATACAAGTGATTAGCAAAGAATCTAGAAAAAGTACAAAATGATGCAGGATGAAAACAGAGAATTAAGTATTGGAAGAGTTCAATAATGAAAGTATTTTCATGAGGAGTAAGTGATCAACCATATCAGTAGGTGAATAAGATGGGAATAAACCATTTGCATTTGAAACGGAGGTCAGTGGGAACCCTGATGTCTAGGTGGAATTGTAAGAATAAAAGCATAAAAGAAGTAGGTTCAAGACAGAATTGAATGAGATTAACAAATCTTTTAAGAGTACAGTTGTACAAGAGAGCAAAGAAATAAGACAGTAGCTAAGGAATATGGATGAAGGGAGATTTTTTTCTTAATGGAAAACATTGTAGCAGTTTTTTATGCAAACGAGAACAATCCATATTAAAATAAGGAGAGGAGAAAAATTAGAAGAAGAACAAATGTAAAGCAGTACCAGGAACCAACCTGAAATGAGTAGTCTTGAAATTAAAATGAGGCCACTCAGCAGAGTTGTGAGGTTATTTTAATCCTCAGCTGAGGACACTTTTTTTTTGCATTTATCTTCAGATAGAGAAGGAGGGAGAGAGGGAGGAAGAGAGAGAGAGAAACATCAATGTGAGAGAGACACATCGAGGAGTGGTTGCCACCCGCAGGACCCCAACCAGGGCCGGACAAACTGTAATCGAGGTACTACCCTTAGTGGAATTGAACCGGGCCTCATTGGTCCATGGGCTGATGCTCTAACCATTGAGCAAACAGGCCAGGGTGAGTTGACAAGGTTTTCTCTGGCAAGGTTTAGCAGCTCAAGCACAGCAGAGTAGGCACCAGTTAGTTCACTCAGTGTAATCACTCAGAATCAAAACCAAGTGAAACACAGGGAGAACGGGAAAAGTCAGGTGAGGGAGTGAGAACAATAACACACAATGAACCTTAAACTGGGTGCGGAGGGACTGATGCTATGAGGTTTGTAAGGGATGGTGCAGAATCAATGATACAGCATGTTGTGGGAACGAGGAACTGTTTCTCTATGTATTGACAAAGCATTGTTGGCGGGATGGTCCAATACTACAGGAATGACCTGGAAAGATGGCAGGAGAAGTTGGGAAGTGAAATGCTTCAAGTTCAGTTCATAAGGCCGTGCAATCATTAGTATTAACTTGGAAGATAGTATAAGAGGTGGGTTATAGTACAAGATTATTGCTGAAGAAGTGAAAAGAGGAACATTACAAAAGAAGATATTGAAATGGTCAGAATTTATGGAATAATCTGTGCCAACGTCCTAAAGAATTTAAATGAGTGACCCAGTGCTTTGTGAATGATTGCAATAAGGAGGAGAAATGAATGGTGGTTTACTGAAACTCTGAAAATTAGGAAAATTGTTATTTTATCAGTAGTAAATACATCATTTTTTACATTTTAATGTTTCTGAAATTGGGATTTCTTCTGCAGTTTATGGCGTCTTGCAATCACAGTCAGTTAGGCAGCAGTGCTGACATAATTTTCAATGCTTTTTCATGCTGAAACTTGGTTCTTTGTCATGATTGCATGGAGAGTCCCCTGTTAATTTCTTTATGTTTTAATGTACCATTTAAAGAAGAAAAATGGTTTCTGGTTGTTGCCAGAAAGCCAATTAATGATTTATAGTAAGATCAAGAAGACCTCAATATCAAGCTTTCAAAGTAGGTGTCAATACTCAAAAACAAAATCTTTCAGAAAATAGTTGATTGCTGTTCTAAGCAATGTTGCATCACAACGTGGCAGCAGCCTCTACCAGCAGGTGGGGTCCCAATGCTCTTGAGGACGCACAGGATGGGAACGTATGAAAAAAATGTAGACATCAACTTGTGTAAGTAGAAAAAGAAAATTGAAGATCAAACTCTGAATATGAAAAGTTTAAAGAATATGGTAAATAATTATTTCATTTGTAGATTGCCCTTTTATGATTACATGAGAATAAAATATGATAAACATGAGATTCATTAGCCTGATATCATTCTTTTAATAAGAATAAAATTCCTATAGATATAAGATATAAGAAAGTATTATACCATACAGTAATTGGAAGATAGTTTTTTTTTCTTTCATGATGGTACCTAAAATAATCCTGTATCTTCCAATCAATGGCATCTTATATATGAAAAAATATAGGAGCACATTGTCATACATACTCTAAAAATTTTAGTTTATCATTTTTAGCATTTAGTCGTCTTATTATTCATTCTCACTTCTTTCCATGACTGTACAGAGAATATAGATATACATTTAAAGAGGCAAATATGAAAAAAAAAGTAATGTCAGTTTATTGTTGTCTTGGCATGTGCCTGATAAATTCCAATGATGATGCAGATTTTTGATAGCTGGCATTAGTGGTTCTCAATGGTCCAGGGATCTCAAAGGCCTTCCTGAACCCTCAGTGATCACCATCATCAAGTATCTTACTGGAAATGCAAATTCCCAGTCTCCATCTCAGACATATTTATTCTAAAAAAAAAAAAAAAAAAAAAAACTGGTATGGGCACCCAGCCATCTGTATTTTAATAAACCCTCCACATAATTCTGACGAATTCTAAAGTTTGAGATCCACTGGCTGAGACTGTCAGGTTTAAGGCGGTCTTCTTGCTTCCTACTTTTACCCTTCATCTACTATGATAAAGTTGGCAGGCTCATCCTTCTGGTAATAAGGGCAGGAAGAAGAAGTAGACTGGGACAGCCCAAGATGCATGTCAGTTTGCAAAGTAGTGACCTGTCTCACCAAAGAAACGAGGCCTAATTAATGCAAGAGATGCTGATCAATCAAGTAGCCATAATTCTCTCCTTGAAGAGAGGCGCTACTAAGGGTGAAGAATAGAGGAAGCAACCTGGCAGGATACATGATTTCTTGCAACCCTCACAGCAAACCTACAAATGAGGAAATATTATTTTCAATTTAATTGAAAGGAATTGAGCCTGAGAAGAAACTACATCTTAATATTTACAGTTGACTGTGAGTATACTTTGATATTTGGAATTGCCCTGCAAGGAAAACTTTAACCAATTCTGAATAATTGACTCATATGGCACTAAAAAATTATTCATATGTTTTATTCTTTTTGTTTCTTTCCCCTTTTAATTCCTCTTTAGATTTTCAGTTAAGCTATTGATAGATGCAATAACTCTTCTTTATGTTTTATTAAGACTAACTACATCTCTATGTATATAAATGGAGACACTTTATATACATAAGCAGTAGGAAACAACTGTGTTAAACTTAGCTAAAAAAAATAAAGATGTGGGAAAGGTGGGATCCCAAGTCACTTCATTAAAGAGGCAGCTTAAGAACTAGTTTCAAGAAGGGAATCAGTCTCAGGTTCCAGGGAGCTGAAGTTAACTGACTCTTTTATGTGAACTTATTTTGTTCTTCTCCACTCTTGTAGCTACCTCTTTTGTGTGTGTGAGAGAGCAGGACATCTTCACTGGGAAACTTTCCCAAGTCGTATAAAGAGGGGGAGAAGAAATTCACATTATCCAGGAGAGCAATGCATGCCAGAGGTAATGAAAACAAAAAATATACATTGCATAATATTTACCCTCATGTTTGTCCATTACAACTTGGGTACCTATTTTTGGGTTTATAGAGTGGAGAAGCAAATTCTGATTTCTTTCCTTCATTCAATAAATGTTCATTGATGTAGTCCCATGTGTTCGTTTCTCCTTTGTTTCTGTTGCCTTAGGTGATGTATCAGTGAAAATTCTGTTGCGTATGATGTCTGAAATTTTGTTGCCTACATTTTCTTCTAGGATTTTTATGGATTTATGAGTCACATTTAAGTCTTTTATCCATTTTGAGTTTATTCTTGTGTATGGTGTAAGTTGATGGTCTACTTTCTTTTTTTTTTTGCATGTAGCTGTCCAATTTTTCCAACACCATTTACTAAAGAGGCTGTCCTTACTCCACTGTATGCTCTTACCACCTTTGTCAAATATTAATTGAGCATATTGCCTTGGGTCCATTTCTGGGTTCTCTATTCTGCTCCACTGGTCTATATGCCTGTTCTTGTGCCAGTATCAGGCTGTTTTGATTATAGTGGCTTTGTAGTACACCTGGAATCTGGTAATGTGATCCCTCCAACTTTGTTCTTCTTTTTCAAGATTACTATGGCTATTTGAGGTCTTTTTTGGTTCTATATGAACTTTTGAAGTATTCGTTCTAGTTCTGTAAAGTATGTCATTGGTAATTTGATGGGGATTGCATTGAATCTACACATTGCTTTGGGTAGTATGGACATTTTAATGATGTTGATTCTTCCAATCTATGAACAAGGTATGTGCTTCCACTTTTTTATATCTTCCTCTATTTCTTTTTTCAATGTCCTGTAGTTTTATGTGAATAGGTCCTTTATTTTTCTTTTGTTAAGTTTATTCCTAGGTACCTTAATTTTTTTGCCACGGTGGTAAATGGGATTGTTTTTTTAGTTTTTCTTTCTGTAAATTCATCATTGGTGGATAAGAATGCCATCAATTTCTTTTTTTTTTTTTTAATCTTTATTGTTGAATGTAAAATGTAATACAGATGTTCCACATTTTTCCCCCATTGACCCCCTCCTCCCCACTCCCGCCCCCCCCCCTCACCTTTTCGCACACTATTGTCTGTGTCCATTGGTTATGCATATAAATTCTTTGGTTTATTTCTTCCCACCCCACCCCCACCCTTTACCTTTGAGGTTTGTCAGTCTATCAATGAATTTATACTTCTTAATCTCTTCAACTTTTTCACCCATTCCTCTAACCCCACTCCCAACTGGCAACCAACAAAATGTTTTCTGTATCTATGAGAATGTTTCTCTTCTACCTGTCATTTTGTTTGTAGATTCCATTGTTGATAGATATGTATTCATTGCCATTATGTTTGTTCATATATTTTATATTTTTCTTCAAAAGGAGCCTTCATCATTTCATATAACAATGGTTTGGTGGTGATGAACTCCTTTAACTTTTTCTCATCTGGGAAAGTCTTTAAATGGCCATCAATTCTAAATGACAGCTTTGCAGGATAGAGTAATCTTGGTTGTAGGTTCTTGCTTTTCATCACTCTGAATATTTCTTGCCACTCCCTTCTGGCCTGCAAAGTTTCTTTTGAGATATCAGCTGACAGCCTTATGGGAACTCCCTTGTAGGTAACTAGCTGCCTTTCTCTTGCTGCTTTTAAGATTCTCTCTTTGTCTTGAATCTTTTGCATTTTGATGATGATGTGTCTTGATGTGGGCCTCTTGGGGTTCATCTTGTTTGGGACTCTCTGTGCTTCCTGGACTTGTATGTCTGTTTCCTTCACCAAGTTAGGAAAGTTTTCTGCCATTATTGTTTTAAACAGGTTTTTGATTTCTTGTTCTCTCTCTTCTCCTTCTGGCACCCCAAGATGCGAATGTTGGCACGCTTGAAGTTGTCCCAGAGGCTCCTTACACTATCCTCATTCTTTTGGATTCTTTTTTTCTTTTTGCTGTTCTGATTGGGCATTTTTTGCTTCCTTATGTTCGAAATCGATGGTTTGCTCCTTGGACTTACGTTCTCTATTATTGAAGCTGTGTAAATTATTCTTTATTTCAGTTAATGCCTCCTTCAATTCTAACTGTGCATCCATGATTTCTGACTGGTCCTTTTTTATGGTCTTGAGGCCCTCACTAAGTTTACTGAGGTTCTCACTAAGTTCATTGAGCATCCTTATAAGCAGTATTTTGAACTCAGCATCTGTTAGTTTGCTTATCTCCATTTCGCTTAGTTCTTTTCCTAGGGTTTTGTTCTGTTCTTTCATTTAGGACCTGTTTCTTTGTCTCCTCATTTTGGCTGTCTCCCTGTGTTTGTTTCAGTGTATTACTTAACGAGAGGTATGGGGCTTGCTGAGACCAGATGCTGCTCATTTGAAAGAATTTAGGAAAAACCTGAAGCAGGATCCAAGACCAGCCAATCCTATAGTTAAGCAAGTGGCAACAGCTTGGGTGGGCCTGAAAGTTGTGTGGGGCAGGGCGGGGCCTCAGGGAGTCAGCAGGGCGGGGCTACCAGTGTGAGCCAGGTTGCTGGAGTCCCAGATATGGCTTCTGTCTGCTGCCCCCAGGAAGGGCTCACCAAAGGAACAAAGGCCTCTGACAGCACGTTTGTCCCGGAGAAAGCCCCCTCTCCAGTCCTCGCTCCAGTGCCAAACAGCTCAGTTCTTCCCTGTGTGTCTCTGGCGCCCCTCAAGCTGCCTCCCCTCTGGGCTTAGAGGGAGAGAGTCCGATAAGTCCATGCGCGGGCCCTTTAGGGAGCTGCCTGGGGCTCCAGCCGCGTCACCTTCCCTGAGCCTTAGTTCCCGCTGGTTTTTCCAGCCAGAAGTCATGGGGACTTCTCTTCCTGGCACTGGAACCCTGAACGGGGCACCTGGTGTGGGACGGGGACCCCTTAGTCCTCAGGGAGGACTTTCTCAGCTGAGGTGTCCTCCTGAAATTTATCTGCCACACTGGGTGTGGGACCAGCCCCTGGCGCCGCCGCCGCCGCCCCTCCTACCAGTCTGGATGTGGCTGCTGCTTTAATTCTGTAGTTGTAGGACTTCCATTCAGCTTGATTTCAGGTGGTTTTGAATGATGGTTGTTCTGTAGTTTAGTTGTAACTTTGATGTGGTTGTGGGAGGACGCGATACCGCTTACCTACGCCGCCATCTTGACCATAAATCTGCCATCAATTACTTGACGTCAATTTTGTATCTGCTACTTTGCCAAATTTATTTATTAAGTCTAGTAAATTTTTGATGGAGTCTTTGGGGTTTTCTACGTATAGTATCATGTCATCTGCAAATAAGGACAGTTTCACTTCCTCCTTTCCAATTTAGATCCCTTTTACTTTTTCTGCCTGTCTGATTGCTGTGGCTAAGATTTCCAATACTATGTTAAATAAGAGTGGTGAAAGTGGGCATCCCTGACTTGTTCCTGTTCTTAAGGGAAATGCTTTTAATTTTTGCCCATTGAGTATGATGTTGGCTGTAAGTCTTTCACATATGGCCTTTATTATGTTGAAATATGATCCCTCTATTCCCAGATTACTGAGCGTTTTTATCAGAAATGGGTACTGGATTTTGTCGAATGTTTTTTCAGCATCTATTGATATGATCATATGATCATTATCTTTCATTTTGTTTATGTAGTGTATCACATTTATTGATTTGCAAATATTGTACCAGCCTTGCACAATGGACATGGACAACAAAGCTGGGGACTGGGAGGGGAAGGAGGGGGAGGAGGAAATCAGTGGGGGGGGGGACATCTGTAACAAAAATAAATTAATTATTTAAAAATATAAATAAATAAATGTTCATTGTATGTCTACAGCGAGAAAGGTGAGAAACTTCACATACAAAAATGAACAAAACCTCAGTGATCTTAGGATGTTGAAATCTGCTTTGTGATGACAACAACAACTCACTGCATTAAATTAATGTGTTGAAGTGTATAATCAGTGCTTCAAAGAATGTTTCAATGGTGTTATTACAGAGAATGTAAGGAGAAAACGCCTAACAGAGGTTTTCAAGGAAGTGTTCTCTAAGTAGGGGATAGTTAACAGAAGTTAAAACTTTCTTCAATATAATGTTATTTCCTTACAATTGACTGTATTTGAGGTAGGAGGCCAGGGGAGGATGTGACTTTTGGATTTCATAACACGTCTTCCAGCCCCACCTGAAACTACAGTCAGGTCCAGGTGACATATTCAAAGTACAAAAACATATCTCTTGTCCACCATTTTCATAATTTGAATTCAGGCATGTTCTTATAGTTAATAGTTAGCTCAATCTCCATAGAGTTGTGGTTGATGTTAAATAGTGATCATAAAATTATAACATGGAAAGTTTTTAAACACTATTTCTATTTCTATTTTGTTTTGGTTCTTTTTTTTTTTTTTATCAGTACAGATGTTTCTTCCTTATAATTCATTATTTTTCCCCCGTTCATATATTTTCCCCTCTATAAAAGCTTCTTAGAGTTACTTTTATAATACACATTTATTTGAGAGTGATAGATTAAAAGTACAAAGAGTGCCTTGGCTGGTTTGGCTCAGCGATTAGAGCATTGGCCTGAGAACCAATGAGTTGCAGGTTTGATTCAATTCACATACCTCGGTTGCGACTGGGCCCCAGTCCTCATTGGGGTCATGTGGGAGGCAACCACTCGATGTGTCCCTCTTACATCGATGTTTCTCTCTCTCTCTGTCCCTCCCTCCCACTCTATCTGAACAAAAATGGAAAAATATCCTCATGTGAGAATTAAATAAATAAAAAATAAATAAATAAAAATACAAAGAGTATTTTTTCTAATTTACACAGAGGGCTTTGATCCATTGACAGCTCATACTCTTTGCTGTATTGTAACGTCCCTTTGGTCCCTGCTCTGTAGTCACAGTCAAAAATGTTTTAATGTGATGAAATGCACTGGTACCAATTTACTTCTTGGAGGATTTGTCATTCTTAACTCCTCCTAGGAAGATGAACCTTTTCTAGGAGAGTGATGCTGTCTCCTAAGAGAAAATCTAGGTTGTTCTACCAAAGTGAGAGCAGCAATTCTTTGAGAGGAAAGAAAGAATGGAAGAGAGAGAGAGAGAGAGAGAGAGAGAGAATTCAAAACAAATACTATAATACTATGCAGGGATTTTAACAAAAAATAATGCAGTATTGATTAAATTTAAAAAGCCCATCAGAAATCAATATAAAACATTCTTTCTGTCAAGCAGAGTCACAGTAGTTAATAGCATGTATAACTTGAGTGGTGACTGACGAGAGGCAGGAAATTTCCTAGTACGTAAAAAGCTATACTCGCAGATGGGAAGAGGTAGCAGTAATGAAATAAGGCTTTGCCAAACAGCTTCGTATTTCTCCCATAACCAGGATTTCTTACAGAAATGGTAGGTTTACAAGCAAACCTAATTTCAGCTCCAATAATTAGAAGTTGGCAAATATAAAATGACACATTAAATACAATAGGCCTACAGGTAAATCATGAATCAGCTTCTCAAAAGGGAATCTCACCTTTCCCAACTGGGGATCAACCAGTAGCAAAGAAACATTTTTCTATGGAACAGGACAAGCCTCAAAGCAAGTACAAATAATGGAGATACAAGAAAATAAAAAATAAAAAATTGAGAAGAATCCCTCAACCTACCAATTTAAAATAAGCCAACAAAACTAAGCCTTGCTTATCAAGGACTAAGAAAAATCCAATGAACAGAAACTAGGAAAGGGGGGATTAATTTTAAGGGACTCTATCTAGACTGTGTGAAGCCAAGGCACTGCCAGATGTGTCCTCACCCAAAAATGCATAAGCACAAAATCATAGCAGAAACTGTATCAAAAGTTCTATGGACAAAATAATATAATGGTGAAAGTAGTTTAAAAGCATCTTGTATACTCTAAGAGAAACATGACAAACTTGTATAATAATTGTTTTTTTTTTTTATTTTCAAACAAGACTGGATTACATAGTTAAAAGATAAGAGTGAGATGAAAGAAAATTAAAACACTTAATGAAAGACATTTAGTCCAAAGTCAAAGATATATGTCAAAGTAGGAAAAATATTTGCAACAAAAGAGCAGGCAAAGGGCTAAACGTTGTAATGTTTAAGGAGTTTTAGAAACCAATAAAAGGCAAAAACACAATACGAAAATAAAAGATACCAATAGAATGTACACAGAAAAGTAAACAAACATTTTAAATATATGAAAAGATTCTCATCCTCACTTATAATAAGGTAAATTAAAATTAAAAGTGTGTACAGGCTACTAGAATATTAAAATCTAAGTTTGACTTCCGGTCAAGATGGCAATGTAGGTAAACGCAGTATCTCCTCCTCCCACAACCACATCAAAATTACAACTAAACTACAGAACCACCATCATTCAGAACTGCCTGACATCGAGCTGAATGAAAGTTCTATAACTACAAAATTAAAGAAACCACATGGAGACTGGTAGGAAGGGTGGAGGCACAGACAGGCTGGTCCCACACCCACATGTGATGGATAACAATCAGGAGGACACCTTGACTGAGAAGGTCCTCCCTGAGGAGTGAGGGGTCCCTGTCCCACACCAGGTGCCCAGCTCAGGGTTCCAGTGCCAGGAAGAGAAGTCCCCATAACTTCTGGCTGTAAAACCAGTGAGAAATGAGGCTGAGGCAGGCTGAGGCTTCTGGAGCCCCAGGCAGTTCCTCTTAAAGGGCCTTACTCAAACTTGCTCCCTCTGAGCTCCAACATGTGGGAGGCAGCTCAAAAGGCACCAGAGACATACGGGGAAGAACTGGGTTGTTTGGCATTGGGGCAAGAGCTAGAGAGGCAGCTTTTCTCCTGGACAGATGTGCTGGTGGAGGCCACTGTTCCTTTAGTGAGCCCTTCCCCATGAGGCCGGCAGATGGCCACCATATCTGGGACTCCAGCAATCAGGCTCACACAGTTTGCCCCACCCTGGTGATTCCCTGAGGCCCTACCCCACCCAACTTTCAGGCTCGCCCAAGCTGTTCCCAGTGGCATTACCATAGGAATGGCCTGTCTTAAATCCTGCTTCAGATTTTTCTAAATTCTCTCAAATAAGCAGCATCTGGTCTCAGTGAGCCTCTTGTTAAGTGGCCCCAGGTCTGGCACTAGAAGCAGCCAGCCTTGGTTGGTTCACAACCTGGCTTTGCCTGGGCACCTCCAAGCCCAGCACAAGAAGCAGCCATTAGCAGACCATTTTGTAGCTTATGCCTGGTGGCCCCAGGTAGAACACAGGTGGTGGATGACCTTGCCCCAGAGCCAGCACACCCAGTGGACAGCTTCAGACCACACTGAAGCACCACCACACAACCACCTCCACAAGTGACACACTCAAGGAATGAACTCAGTGGATACCAGAGCCCTGCTGAAGTAAGTCTTGCTCAATGTGATGAGTCCCAGCACAGCTGATCATCCAAGGTAGTCAAAGGTCGGTTTTGAGTGGGCACAGCCAGTCCTTGCAGCTGATCAGCCTGAGTAAAACCCTCTCATTAATGTGCCAACAGCAATTAAGACTCAAATCCAACAGAAGGGTGTAAAGTCCACGTGAGGGGTGCACCTCGAGGACCCAGCTGGGAGACCAGGGAGGCTGTGCCCTGGACCCTACAGGATATTTACTATAATAAGCCAACCTAGGAAGCCCATGAGACATATCAACTCTACCTAATACATAGAAACAAACACAGGGAGGCAGCCAAAATGAGGAGACAAAGAAACTTGTCCCAAATGAAAGAACAGAACAAAATTCCAGGAAAAGAACTAAACAAAATGGAAATAAGCAATCTAATAAATGCAGAGTTCAAAACACTGTTTATAAGGATGCTCAATGAACTTAGTGAGAACTTCAATGAACTTAGTGAGGGCCTCAAGAGCATAAAAAAGAACCAGTCAGAAATTAAAGAGGCACTAACTTAAATAAAGAATAATTTATAGAGATTCAATAGTAGAGTAGGTAAAGCCAAGAAGCAAACCATCAATTTGGAATATAAGGAAACAAAAAACACCCAATCACAACAGCAAAAAGAAAAAAGAATCCAAAAAAATGAAAATAGTGTAAGGGGCCTCTGCGACAACTTCAAGTGTACAAACATTTACATCATGGAGGTGCCAGAAGGAGAAGAGAGAACAAGAAATTGAAAACCTACTTGAAACAATAATAGGAGAAAACTCCCCTAACATGGTGAAGGAAACAGACATACAAGTCCAGGAAGCACAGAGAATCCTAAACAAGATGAACCCAAAGAGGTCCACACCAAGACACATCATCATCAAAATGCAAAAGGTTCAAGACAAAGAGAGAATCTTAAAAGCAGCAAGAGAAAATCAGTTAGTTACCTACAAGAGAGCTCCTATAAGAATGTCAGCTGATTCCTCAAAAGAAACTTTGCAGGCCAGAAGGGAGTGGCAAGAAATATTCAGAATGATAAAAAACAAGAACCTACAATCAAAATTATTCTATCCTGCAAAGCTATCATTTAGAATTGATGAGCATTAAAAGAGTTTCCCAGACAAGAAAAAGCTAAAGGAGTTCTTCACCACCAAACCAGTATTATATGAAATGTTGAAGGGTTTTCTTGAAGAATAAGATAAAAAATATGAGCAAACAAAATGACAATAAATACATATCTATTGACAATTGAATATACAAACAAAATGAACAAGCAGAACAGAAACATTCTCATAGATACAGAGAACATTTTGTTGATTGCCAAATGGGAGAAGGGTTGGGGGAATGGGTGAAACAGGTGAAGGGATTAAGAAGTACCAATTGGTTGTTAGACTGACAAACCTCAAAGGAAAGGAGGGGGGATGGGAAGAAATAAGCCAAAGAACTTGTACGCATATATGCATAACCAATAGACACAGACAATAGTGTGGGGAAAGGCATGAGGAGGGTGGGGACAGGGAAGAGGGGGTCAATAGGGGAAAAGAGAAACATCTGTAATACATTCAACTATAAAGATAAGTTTTTTAAAAATAATTATAAAATAAAATCTGAGCCCTGGCTGGTTTGGCTCAGTGGTTAGAGTGTCGGCCTGCGGACCAGAGAGTCCCGTGTTTGGTTCCCGCTAAGGGCATGTACCTTGGTTGCAGTTTGTCCCCGGACCCAGTTGGGGTTGTGTGGGTGACAGCCAGTCGATGTGTGTCTCTCATGTCGATGTTTCTCTCTCTCTCTTCTCCCCTCTCTCCCTCCCACTCTATCTGAAGATAATTGCAAAAATGTCCTCGGTTGAGGATAAAAAATAAATTAATTAATTTAAAAAATCAAAATTTGATAATATAAAATATGGTCAAAGCTTGGGGAATCAGACTTTATTAGATTTTACTGATGAAATTTTAAATTGCTGTAATTCATACAGAAAGCATTTTGGTGCTATTTATAAAAATTAAAAATGCAAAATAATTCCATGTCTAGGAAAGTATACTTGAAAGACACATCAAAATATGTAAAATGAAATGTGTATCCAGTAACTCACTGGTAGCAGTGTTTTATTTTCCTATCTTTTTTTTTATTTACAATTTTGTAATGTATAAGTTACATACCATTAATTTGCCTATTATAAGTGACTATATATACCGTTTAGTGAACTCAGACTTGTGCAGCTACCAGGACAATCCAATTGCTAAGACTCCGTCATTGCCAAAATTCCCTTGAGCTTGTTTGTGATCCATCCCCATTCCCACCTTTAGGCCTGGTCTGTCTTGTAAACCTGCACTTTCAGGACATTTCTTGTCATTAGAATCATGCAATATGCAGCCTTTTGTATATGACTACTTTCACTTGCCATACTGTTTCCGAGATTTTTCCATATTGTAATATGAATCACTATGTTGTTCCCTTTTATTGCTGAATAATATTCCATTGTACGCATATGAATCTTTTTCTTATTCATTCCCTAGTTGATGAATATTTGGATCGTCTACAATTTTTATCACAGAATCATCTTTCTATGAACATTCACATTCACATTTATGTGAATACATGTTTTCATATCTTTTTAGTAGAGTTCTAGAAATTCAATTGCTTAGCTGTATAATAAGTTTACATCACCATTTTATATTAAACTAAAAAATAATTTTGCAAAATTGCTGTACTATTACATATTCCCATCACCATTGTATGAGAATTCTAAGTTTTCATATTATCATAGCCTTTTGCAACAAACATCCAGTGTGCCAACAGAAATGTAATGTCAGTCTTAGAAAGAAGAGAGAAAAGCATATAAAATATGTTGTAAGAATAGTGTTTTAAAACTCCCAAATTCAATGAAACATTATATAAAAATCCAAGAATCTCAGAATTCCCTAAGTAGAAGAAAATCAAAGAGGTCATTATAAAATTGTTGAAAACTAAAGTTATAGAAAGACATGAAATCAGTAAGAAAAAATCACTCATCATATACATGGGAACCATGATAAATAGGTAACTTCTAACCAGAAACAGTGGAGATCAGAAAGGGCTGGAATGAAATATTCCAAGTGCTTAAAAAAATATATTCTACAAAACCATTCTTTCAAAATAAAAATGTATGATTAAAATCATCATGGTATAAAATAATTTGCACATAAGCATGTAATGTATTTCATTCATTCTGAGATGCTCATTTATTTATTGCTCTAACATCTCAGAAGTGAATATATATATATATATATATTTTAGTCAATGGCACCTTAATATCAATGGTAGTCAGAGACCAGTTGTGACCACATTTTGATCATTTGACAATGAACAAAAATCACTTGCTACTCATAGGGGCATGGTTGGATAACCACAATCCCTCAATGATTTATTATGAACAATGTGAAGAAGAAAAATCATTCTTTTCAGACAGTGTTTACATTGAAGTCATCAGAGAATCATCAACTGAGAAATATTTAAAACAAATACATTGGTTAAAATATCGATTGGCTTAAGAAAAAATCCAAATATATAAATCATCTGTTAATAAAAATAGATACAAATGAGAAAATTCCCTTAAAAAAGAAAAGCTCAGCCCTGGCCGGTTTGGCTCAGCGGTTGGAGCGTCGGCCTGCGGTACAGAGAGACCCGGGTTCGGTTCCCGCTAAGGGCACGTACCTCGGTTGCAGTTTGTCCCCGGCCCTGGTTGGTCGTGCGGGTGGCAGCCACTCGATGTGTCCCTTCACATCGATGTTTCTCTCTCTCTCTCTCTCTTACTCTCTCTCCCTCCCGCTCTATCTGAACAAAAAATGAAAAAAAAAAAAAAAAAATGTCCTCGGGTGAGGATAAAAAAAAAAAGAAAAGCTCAAAAAAATAAAGTTCTTAGTTATAAATTTAATAAGACTTGTATTGGGTTTATATAGGGTGAAAACTGTGAAACTTTGCTGAAAAATATAAAAATTTAGTTTTAATTGAGAGAGAAGGCTTTTCTCTAGAGAGAAAGACTCAGTCTTATAGAGATATAAGTTCCCCAAAGTTAAACAATAAAATAAAATTAATATATCTAAAGTACTGACAGCACTTTTTGTTTTTCTTGGAAGAACATATTTACAGTAAGAATATATGACCAAGATCTTAAAAAGTTATTTATTCGAGGTTATCCTACTGTAATAAAAAATAAGTATCAAATATATGTATGTACAAATAGAAGAAATTATGAATATTTGTTAACCCAAATGATACAAGTCTTAAGTTTGGTTATATTTTGATGTAATAGGGGAAACTTTCAAAATGTTGAGTAATAAGAACTTACATGCATATATGCATATCTCATGGACACAGACAATAGTTTGGTGAAGGCAGGTGAATGGCAGGAGCAGGTGGAGAGGGTCAATGCAGGGGAGAAGGAAGACAGTTTTAATATTTTCAACAATAAAGATAAATTTTTCGAAAAGAAATATATCCAT
This sequence comes from Molossus molossus, assembly GCF_014108415.1. Taxonomy (NCBI): domain Eukaryota; kingdom Metazoa; phylum Chordata; class Mammalia; order Chiroptera; family Molossidae; genus Molossus; species Molossus molossus. The sequence continues at coordinate 59,158,575 of NW_023425345.1, read as the reverse complement.
ATAACTTTGAAAATCAGAGCTCTGCTATTTGAAATTGGAGTAGAAAATTTTAATTTCAAGTAATGGACTTGTTTTAAGGCTGCAGTTGAGATGCATAAAAAACATGGTTTAGCCCCGGTTTGGCTCAGCGATTAGAGCGTCGGCCCGCGGACTAGAGAGTCCCAGGTTCGGTTCCCGCTAAGGGCACATACCTCAGCTGCAGTTTGTCCCCGCCCGGTTGGGGTCATGTGGGTGGCAACCACTCGATGTGTCTCTCACATTGATGTTTCTCTTTTTAAAAAAAAACAAAACATGGTTTAATTAACTCTCCTTCCTTCTTATTGGGTCCATGTTTTAGGCAGTTCAACCAGGTAGCCACTATTGGACTCCTGAACAAAGAGTCCTTGTATGAAGTAATTTCATGATGAGAATTAAAATGGGATGATGATAGGTATTTAGGCAGATAGGAAATACATGACCCTAGAAGTCATACCTAGAACTCAGAACCAGAAGTCTAACGTTATGTTCTAGTTCATAGTTGATTCACTATTCTCAGAAGACTTGATAAAATCAGATGGCAAGACAATCTAAGGCAGAGTATCTCTACAAACTGTTTCACACTGTAGTCCCATGGAGAGCTCTCATTCTCTCCCTTCATGGCCAAGAGCCTACAGGCTGCACTACTAGACATTTAAGACTTGCTGGCACAGCAATATCAAGTCAATGAAGAATGAGCTATTTCCTCTAAGCAGCCCTGTGACCTCTCCTTTCTCATATCTCTATAGGGTGGGGGGAAGAGACTAACCAAAGAAGTTATATGCATAACCTATGGACACAGACAATAGTGCAGTGAAGCCCTGGCTGGAGGAGGTCGATGGGGGAAAAGGGCGGAGACATATGTAATACTTTTATCAATAAAGAAAATTTTAAAAATAAAATAAAATAATGTAAAGAAAATTAGAGAAAAGAGGGAGAAGAAATATGACCCAAACTTACATGAGCAACAAGCCATTAGCTTTGTTTTTGCTTCATTCCTAACTAGTCCAAGATAAAATTGCCTACTATGGAAAATATTGAAAGGGGCCATTGAAATTCAAATTCAAGTATAGCTATGAGCAAAAAGATTTTGTAAGAAATACAATTGAAGTGATAAAATGTATTCTAATAATAAAAACATTTATGCAGTACATTAAAACCTATAAATTTTGTTCTGTAGTCTGCATTTAATGTTTACCACAAACTGTGAATAAGGCATAACTATATCAAATTTCAGATAAGTTATTGCCACTTTTTGAAGAGATATGTCTAAAATTGTCCCCTCACATGATAATGCTCCAGCTATCACTTTTACTCTAAAATTAAATGTTTCCATCAGTTTGTGTTGCCTTTCCAGCTAAAATTAGAGATAATAAATCTGACTTAGTAAATTTAACTCAGTATTTCACCACCATAACAAGCTCTAAAGTCAACATTATCCTAGAGTATCTCCCTGAAGTTCACAAAGACAGTCAGAAATAATGATTTTCTTCATACTTTCTCCAAAAAGAACAGTTCTGATGTTCCTCGCTTGAATGCAAAGATTGAACATTGGTAACGATATGGGAAGAAATGATCAGAAGATATATATGGAGATGGATGCACGGTCTCTTGAAAGTTTATACATATAAACCTGGGCTTTCCTATGGATCAATTTATAACCCTCACAGAAAATGACTTCCTTACATTGTGAGTCAAGTTATGACAGGCTAAGACATTGATGCCTAGGGTCAGGGTTTCATCTTTACAAATTCCTTTTAATGATAAAATAATTTGCTAAAAGAGCAGTTTCTAAACAAGAAGTAAAACACTAAAATTGGAAAGGACATTGAAGGGTAATCAAAATACTTGAAAAATTATAATTGTGACCAATCTTCCTGATAGGAGGAGAAATGTGAGCCTACACAGCTGTTAGAATTCTCAATAAGCAGCCGAGGAACTATCTGGTCTGCCTCATTATTTGTTTGATAAAGTGTTTTATTCTTTTTTTTTTTTTTTTTTTATCCTCACCCGAGGACATTTTTCCATTTTTTGTTCAGATAGAGCGGGAGGGAGAGAGAGGAAGAGAGAGAGAGAGAGAGAAACATCGATGTGAAGGGACACATCGAGTGGCTGCCACCCGCACGACCAACCAGGGCCGGGAACAAACTGCAACCGAGGTACATGCCCTTAGCGGGAACCGAACCCGGGTCTCTCTGTACCGCAGGTCGACGCTCCAACCGCTGAGCCAAACCGGCCAGGGCAGTGTTTTATTCTTAAACAATCTTTTGGTATCTCACATTCTTCATTTTTTATAAACATAAAGTTAAGGGGTTAACTTTTTGGACTTTGGTCTACTTTTTAAAAAAGATAAGCATTTTAATACACTTTTAACCATGATATTATTAATTAGTTTTCCTATATATATTCATTTTTTACAGTTAATTTTTCATTTTGCAAACAATTATATCAACACTACTTGACATAAGTAAGGTCACAGAGTAATTTAGGGCAATAATACCAAAGAAACCTATACATGCCTGACTTATATGAGAGTATAAAAATAAAAAAGGAAGATGAAAAATTATCTCCAGATAAAGTTTAAATTATTTATTTATTCGTGCATTCAACACTTATGTTTTGAATATGGGGTATGTTCTAGGTATTGTTTAGGGGTTAAAGATGTATAGCAGTTACTAAGAAAAAATGTTTGACCTACTGATTTTATATTTTAACAAGGGAGATAAATAATATATAACCAAATATACAATATAGTTGCAGATAGAAATTAAATACATGGCAGAGTAAGCAAGAAAAGATGAGAGCAAGTAACAGCAGAGAAAATAGTGAGGAGGCTCTTTTAGATAAGTTTACTGGAGAAGACTTTTTGAGATATCTGAGAAGTAACTTGAATATTGTGGAAGAAGAGTATTTCTCATACTAAATAAATAACTAAATGGTCTTTAATGAGAATTAGCTTGTCAGCCCTGGCCAGTTTGGCTCAGTGGTTGGAGCATCAGCCTGCGGACCAGAAAGTCCCGGGTTTGGTTCCCGCTAGGGACGCGTACCAAAAAAAAAGAAAAAAAAAAGAAAGACATTAGCTTGTCAAGGAACAACAAAAAGGCCACTGTGGATGGAGCATAATAGTGGGGGGAAATCAAAAGTTTTGTTTTAGACATGTAAAAATATTTGAGATACCTAGTAGATAACCACATTGAGATGTCAGTGCAGGCAGGTAGACTTTCAAGGCTAGAGCTCAGTTATAATGATTGAAGTGCAAGAGCTAATTCAGGAATTATTTGAACAAAGGAGAAATTGAATAATTTATCTACAGATTTTGAACATCCATAAGCGAGTTTAATATAATATGCTTAAATATATAAATTGAGATAACTAAAGGAAAAATACAACCTATTTAGGACTCTCTTGAGTTTAGAAAAAAGTTTGCTTAAATTTTAGAACAATTATGTCAAAGTAGATGTCCATGTGTTTATGTGTTTACTCTATGGGAGACTTGTTTCACCAGAGTATCTCTCATGTACATTCTACTTCTTCTGATGGGGATTAAAGCAATTCCATTTACAGTATAGTCACATTATTTTATTTTACAATTGTGCTTTCTTATACTTTCAAGAAGCATAACATTTACCACAAATTTTAAGAGGTATTTTACATTATTATGTAATAGATATACATGCATTTATCCATAAAGGATCAATTAAGAAAAAACTAGCTCTTTTTATGTACATCATAATTTTAAATGAAGTGATATAAATATAAATTCAACATATATATGTGTTTTATATATGTGTGTGTGTGTTATATATGTATATATGTTATATAGATTTATATATATCTATATATAAAAAACATAAATATATAACACAGACACAGACAACAGGACAATATGGTGATAACCAGAAGGAAAGGAGGGTGTGGGTAGGTGGAGGTCGGCAAAGGGGAATAAATGGGGATGGAAAGAGACTTTACTGTGGATGAGTGATGGGTGCATGATGCAATATACTGATGATAATTTGTTGAGTTGTTCACTTGAAACTTGTATGGTTTTGTTAACCAACGTCACCCCAAAAAACTCAATTTTAAAAACATGTAAACATAGAATTTTCCTAAAAATAAAATATAAGTAAAATCTGACAATATCAAGCGTTGACAAGATTATAGAGCATGGAAAATATTATCCATTGCTTTTGGGAGTATAAATTGGTACAATCATTTTGGAGCAATTTTTATGTTATTTAATAAATTTGAAGATACACACACACACAAATTCAACAAACTTATTTATATAGGAAATAATAGTAGTTTTTCTTCCAAATATTCTACTCTCTTCCAATAGAAAGGTGTTAGAGGGATTGTTAAAGATAGAGACAGTGAGGAAAATTCATTTGAGAGAAATTTTTTTTTTAATGAATTTTTATTTATTTTTTTGTTACAGATATTTTAACTTTTTACCCCATTGGCACCCCCCACCCCACCCCATCTCCGCCCCATCCCCGGCTTAGTTGTCCATGTCCATTGGTCATGTATACATGCATATAAGTTCTGTGGTTTATCTCTTCCCACCCCCCCACCCCCCATCGCCTCTTCTGAGGGATGTCAGTCTGTGCCCTACTTCCATGTGTCTGGGTCTACTGTATTCCTCAGACTGTTATGTTCATTATATTCCGTATATAAGTGAGATCATGTGGTATTTGTCTTTTTCTGCTTGGCTTCTTTCACTTAGGATAATACTTTCCAGGTCCCTCCATGTCGTCTCAAAGGATAAGAGATCTTTCTTTCTTACCGCTGCATAGTACTCCATTGTGTATATGTACCACAGCTTTGTTATCCATTCGTCTACTGTTGGACACTTGGGCTGTTTCCAGATCTTAGCTATTGTAAATAGTGCTGCTATGAACGTGGGGGTACATATATTCTTCCTGATTGGTGTTTCAGGCTTCTTAGGGTATATTCCCAGCAGTGGGATCACTGGGTCAAATGGGAGTTCAATTTTTAATTTTTTGAGGTAGCACCATATTGTTTTCCATAGTGGCTGCACCAGTCTGCATTCCCACCAGCAGTGTATTAGAGTTCCCTTTTCTCCACACCCTGGCCAACACTTGTTGTTTGATGATTTGTTGATGGCAGGCATTCTGACAGGTGTGAGGTGATACCTCATTGTTGTTTTAATTTGCATCTCTCTGATGATTAGTGATGTTGAGCATTTCTTCATATGTCTTTTGGCCATTTGTATGTCCTGTTTGGAGAGGTGTCTATTCAGCTCCTCTGCCCATTTTTTAATTGGGTTCTTTGTCTTCCTTTTGTGGAGTTGTATGAGCACTCTATATATATTGGAAATTAACCCCTTATCTGATACATCATTGACAATGATGTTCTCCCATACAGTGGGTTGCTCTTCCATTTTGATGGTTGTTTCTTTTGCTGTGCAGAAGCTTTTTAGTTTGATGTAGTCCCATGTGTTCATTTTCTCCTTATTTCTGTTGCCTTAGGTGATGTATCAGTGAAAATTCTGCTCCGTATGATGTCCGAAATTTTGTTGCCTACATTTTCTTCTAGAATTTTTATGGATTCACGGGTCACATTTAAGTCTTTTATCCATTTCGAGTTTATTTTTGTGTATGGTGTAAGTTGATGGTCTAGTTTTATTTTTTTGCATGTAGCTGTCCAATTTTCCCAACACCATTTATTAAAGAGGCTGTCTTTACTCCACTGTATGCTCTTGCCTCCTTTGTCAAATATTAATTGAGCGTATTGCCTTGGGTCCATTTCTGGGTTTTCAGTTCTGTTCCACTGGTCTATATGCCTGTTCTTGTGCCAGTACCAGGCTGTTTTGGTTACAGTCGCTTTGTAGTATAACCTGATATCTGGTATTGTGATCCTACCTACTTTGTTCTTCTTTTTCAAGATTGCTGTGGGTATTCGGGGTCTTTTTTGGTTCCATATGAAATTTTGAAGTATTTGTTCTAGTTCTATGAAATATGTCGTTGGTATTTTGATGGGGATTGCATTAAATCTATAGATTGCTTTGGGTAGTATGGACATTTTAATGATGTTAATTCTTCCAATCCATGAACAGGGTATGTGCTTCCACATTTTTATATCTTCCTCTATTTCTTTTTTTAATGACCTGTAGTTTTCTGCAAATAGGTCCTTTACTTCTTTGGTAAAGTTTATTCCTAGGTATCGTAATTTTTTTGGCGCGATGGTAAATGGGATTGGTTTTTCAGTTTCTCTTTCTGTGAGTTCATCATTGGTGTACAAGAATGCCATTGATTTCTTGACGTTAATTTTGTATCCTGCTACTTTGCCAAATTCATTTATTAAGTCTGGTAGATTTTTGATGGTGTCTTTAGGGTTTTCTATGTATAATATCATGTCATCTGCAAATAATGACAGTTTCACTTCCTCCTTTCCAATTTGGATCCCTTTTATTTTTTCTTCATGTCTGATTGCTGTGGCTAAGACTTCCAGTACAATGTTAAATAAGAGTGGCGAAAGTGGACATCCCTGTCTTGTTCCTGTTCTTAATGGAAATGTTTTTAGCTTCTGTCCATTGAGTATGATGTTGGCTGTAGGTCTTTCATATATGGCCTTTATTATGTCGAGATATGATCCCTCTATTCCCACATTGCTGAGCGTTTTTATCAGAAATGGATGCTGGATTTTGTCGAATGCTTTTTCAGCATCTATTGATATGATCATGTGGTTTTTATTCTTCATTTTGTTTATGTGGTGTATCACGTTTATTGATTTGCGAATATTGTACCAGCCTTGCATCCCTGGAATGAATCCCACTTGGTCATGGTGAATAATTTTTTTGATGTATTTCTGGATCCGATATGCTAATATTTTGTTCAGGATTTTGGCATCTATGTTCATCAAGGATATTGGCCTGTGGTTTTCTTTCTTTGTAGTGTCTTTTTCTGGTTTTGGAATTAGAATTATGCTGGCTTCATAGAACGTGTTTGGAAGTCTTCCTTCTTCTTGAATTTTTTGAAATAGTTTGAGGAGAATGGGTGTTAGTTCTTTTTTGAATGTTCGGTAAAACTCTCCCGTGAAGCCATCTGGGCCTGGGCTTTTGTTTGCTGGGAGAGTCTTGATTACCTCTTCAATTTCCTTAGTTGTTATTGATCTGTTCAAGTTTTCTATCTCTTCCGGGAGTAGTTTTGGGAGACTGTGTGTTTCTAGAAATTTGTCCATTTTGCTTAGATTGTCGAATTTGTTGCCATAAAGTTGTTCGTAGTAGTTGTTAATGATCTTTTGTATTTCCGTGGTGTTGGTTGTTACTTCTCCTCTTTCATTTCTGATTTTGTGTATCTGGGTTCTCTTTGTTTCTTGGTGAGTCTAGCTAAGGGTCCATCAATCTTGTTTATCTTTTCGAAAAACCAGCTCTTTGTTTCATTGATCCTTTGAATTGTTTTTTTGGTCTCTATGTCATTTATTTCTGCTCTGATCTTTACTATTTCCTTCCTTCTACTTGTTCTGGGGTTTTCTTTTTGTTTGCTTTCTAATTCTTTAAGTTGTGAGGTTAGACAATCAATTAGAAATTTTTCTTGTTTTTTGAGGTAGGCCTGTAGTGCTATGAACTTCCCCATTTGAGAGAAATTTTTGACCTATGGATGTGATTGGGAATAACTTGATTCAATCCTATAAAAGGACATTCCTCTCAGGAGCATAGAATTAAACTCTATGGGGAGAGTGGTGGTTCCAATGTCCATTTTAAAACAACACTGTATGCAGATGTTCTCAGCCATTTGAACAAGGCATTTGTCAAAATATTTTTTCTCAAAAAATCCTTAATTTAACATTAACAGAGGATGAATATACACTCCAATGAATTGATATTGCCATTCTATCTCTGAAACCAACATATATAGTATTTTTTTAGGGTCATATGAAGATTGTTGTTTATTGGGTGACTATTACCAGACAATCGATCTTTATTTAGGGAGCTGTTTTTATTCGCATCACATCTTCAAGGCTGCAAAATAAAAAGCATAAAAATGCCAATGACAGATAAAACAGAGAAAATTGCCCTGAACAAACTCTTGTAGAATAGTGTGGAGAATATAAATTATGAAAACACTAAAACTTGATAAAAAAGGAAGGTCTTTAACTTTCATTTAAATGCATGAACAGATGTGGCAGACCTAATGTCAATGGATAAATGGCCCCAAACTGTGGAATATCAGAACTAGATCTCTGAATGTTTGTAAACTCATGCCAGGGATGGCTGGATTACTCCAACAATAAATGAGACAAAGACATAGAGTATATGTAGGGCAGTGTTTATCAAGGCTTATAGGACATTGGCCACCAAAGACCTTAACTAGCTCTATGAAAAAATGATCATCACTTAAAAATTAATTTGCTCCCTCCCAGTCACCTGTACATATAAAGACAACTTGAGCTTTAATTAAAAAATGAATACTGCTGGCCCGGTGTAGTTCAGTGGATTGAGAGTCATCCTAGAGCCTGAGAGGTCCTGGTTTGATTCCTGTCAGAGCACATGCCCGGGTTGCAGGCTTAATGCTCAGTAGGGGGCGTGCAGGAGGCAGCTGATCAATGTTTCTATCTCACGTATTTCTATCTCTCTCTCTCTAAAAAAATCAATAAAAACACATTAAAAATAAATTAAAAATTAAAAATGAATACCAATATAATTATGCCTTCAATATTATTCTTTCTATAAATATTTATATAATGTAAGCTATTTTTTTAACAAAGGAGCTAAAAATACTATAAAATTTGTTTATAACTATTACCTCAAAAATTCCTTTAGTTTATTAAATTCTGTGTGTGTGTGTGTGTACATGCTGTCTTTTCTGGTAAAATTTTAGGGTTTGCTCAATCTGATCAGATATTATAATGAGTATACAAGAAGCTTGAATTCTAGGAAAGCACATGTCACTGTGGCATATGTTCCCACAAATATACTAGGATTCTTAGGGCAGTCTCCAAAGATTGAAAAATTATACTTTAAAATATAATTTAAAGCCTCAATATTGTAAAAACAGACAACTGTTATATTTTGTAGGACAACATGTTGTTTCTTTAAAGTCATGTATTATATATTCTTGAATGTTGATAACAACTGAAAATCACATAGAGCTTAATGTCTCACACAGTAATTTTATTTAATTGATCTCTGCCATTTTTTCACCATTCTTTGAGGTATTTATTATTGTAATCCAAGCATAGTCTGTCAATTTGACTCCTGTATGTACTATAATTGTTTCTCTCCCCCATCTTTAATTCTGTTGCATTAGTTCATAAATGTATCATCTCTCACCTGGACTACAACAATAGTCTACGAGTTACCCTTCCTGCCCAGTTTTGTAACATTCAATTATATCCCCACACTAATACCAGATAATCTTTCTAATATAAAATCTCTTTAAAACTTTTTAATAGCCATAAGTGTGTTTTTCACCTTCTCCTCCATCCCATCCCAGCTTCTAAACAACTTTTTCCTTCATATTAGCTTTAAGAAAGAACATATAGGTAACGAATATAATATGTTATTTCATTTCTCTATGCCCTTAATCATCTCTTTTCTCCACTTAAAATGTCCCTCACTCCACCTGTATTTACTAAGAAGCGATAGTCCTCTTTCAAGTCCTAAAGAAAGTGTCAAGTTCCACAAAATTGTCTGCTCTCTGAACATAGAACTGACCACTACAATTTGGGTTTGTCTACTGAATTCTGTGCACATTTTTATCATAACTCTCATAATCCTTAATTGTATAAGTTTATGTTTATTCCTTTACCTCTACTAAAGAGCTCATTAAAAGAGGGATTGAACCCTTTTATCATAGTATCTCAAGTTCCAAACACAAGAAAATAAACTTCAGCATTTATTGATAATAAGAATCAGTGACCATGAAGCAGGATCATTTGAGTTGAAAGACTAATATTTCTCCAATATCATGCTTATATAATGTCCAATATTCTTGTAAGAAATTTATATTTTATTTTACTTTCACAATAACTTTGTAATAAAAACACTATTTTAATGTCTGTTTTTCAGATAATGTAACTAAGTCTGAGCTATTCCTAGAATCACCTACGATTATACAAATAGTAAGTGTCCCAGGGTCTAACTTCAGAGGACCTGTATTTAACCAACATGTATGGTTCTATAACAAAGTGAACAGAGTCAAAGTTATGAATGAATGACACCAGAGAGTAGATGTAAGGGACTGACTTTTTTGAGTTCTTAATGCAAGGTGGCTATTGACATCAAGTCACAAACCAACAAGGTTTCTTCCATTTCTTCCTCTACTTTCTTCCATTTCTTATCTTCTATGTTGTTGTCCCTAAAAAAATAAAAAAAAATAAAATAAAAAAATAAAACAAAATCTACATTATACAATAAGATTTGTATAGAATTATAATGGACTCTGTGCAGGAAAAAGTAGGTTAAAAAAAAAAGTAAATGTTTGTCAGTTTGTAAACTGCCCAACTTAAGCCTGAAACCATTATCCTTACTTGTCTCCCCCATGTCACAGGTCTCAAATATACATGGCCAAAAGATTGACTTTATTATTTCAAGTATGAGAAGAGAATTTTTTAAAATAGTATTTATTTTTCTCTTATGTCACCTTGGTGTTAAAGTGTTTTTTGTTTTTTAATTTTATTCTGTGCCTTGTTTATGTATGTAGGATTTATGGCAACAGGTATTTGAGGATAAAGTAAAGCTGCCTTGTTATTTTCTTAAACCTTCCAAGGAAATATTATCAAAAAGCAGAAGTAAGCACACCAAAATATATCTGCAGAAACATCTTCTTGTATTAAAAATAAGAGAAAAAGCTGACACACAAATGAAAAACTGAAAAACAAAATAACTGCAGGAACCAGATGTCTGATCTAGAGAAGAATGGTAAGAGCATCCATCTCTGAGTAGAAGAGAATTTCAGTACACAGAACTGTTTCAAGGGCACATGCCACTTGTATGTGTGTGTTTTCTTCAAGTTTTTAAATAAAATCCTATTAATATATGAATGCTTGAGATTTTGTGTGGGATACAGACAGGCTACCTCCCAGAGTAAAACAAATACAACATACAAAACACAAAAATATTACACTAATTTTTAAACTATGAGTTAAAACCACTAAATTTACTTTGCCTAATTTTATTCCTTCAATTCCCTTCTTCTTTTCTTTTTTCTCATCATGAACATTTAACTGTAATTATATCAAAAAACTGTCACCAGTATTTGCCACGTGGGTCCAATGGACCCTTTTAAAAATAATTGTGTCACCCAACTGGTGTTGCTCAGTGGTTTGAGCATTGTCCCATGGGCTAAGAGGGGCAGATTTGATTCATTAGGGTGTATGCCTGTGTTGTGGGCTTGATCCCCAGTAGGGTGTGTGCAGGAGGCAGCCGATGATGTTTCTCTCTCACATCAATGTTTCTATCTCTTTCTCCCTACCACTCTCTCTAAAAAATATCAATAAAAACATATCTTTAAAAAATAATTTTGGTCCGGCCTGTGTGGCTCAGTGGTTGAGCGTCAACCCATGCACCAAGAGGTCACCAGTTCGATTCCCGGTCAGGACACATGCCCAAGTTGTGAGACCGATCCCCAGTGGGGGGCATGCAGGAGATGGCCAATTGATGTTCTCTCTCATGGATGTTTCTATCTCTCTCTCTCCCTCTCATTTCCTCTCTCTCTAAAATCAATAAAGAAAAAAATATTTTTTTAAATAATTTTTTGTTGCCCTGGCCATTGCTCAGTGGTTGGAGCCTGTGAACCAAAGGGTCAAGGGTTTGATTCCAGGCCAAGAGGACTTACCTGGGTTGAGGTTTGATTCCCGGCCCTGTTTGGGGTTGTGTAGAAGGCAATCAATCGATGTGTCTCTCTCACATCAATGTTTCTCTGTCTCTCTCTCTTCCCTCTCTTCTACTCTATCTAAAAACCAATGGGAAAATATCCTCAGATGAGGATTAACAACAACAACAAAGTAAAAATAACTTGTCATTAATAAATAATTCATGGAGGGAAGGATAAAAAAAATAGTGGAAAACAACTATATTAGAAATTTTAAAATAAATTTAAACATTGCAAATCTTTATGTAACAAGTACATTTTGGCACACAAGCTTAAAAATAAAAATATGTCACACTTCCTGTCAGCAAAATAGAATAGTCCAGGTTCTTGCTGCAAAACATTGCCCAGTGAAGTCTTTCCTACTTAATGACTAACTGGATATAATTAACAGATATCCCCTTGCCCTTGGAAATATATTGTTCACTTCTAGATTCTAAAAAAAAATCTATCTAGGTTTTGTCATCTGAAGATTCATTGACCAATTGTCCTATTGTCTGAGATTCCATGTCCAATCCATGATTATTTCACATCTATGACCCTTTTGATCATCATCATTCATGTACTGTCATCTGTCTCTTTGAAGTTATCTTTTACTTTGTCTAATAACTTATAGTCTTCCTATGACAATTTTTGTCTGTGCCATTAAGAGCAGCAAATAAAAAATTCAAAAATTTAAAATGTGTTTAATAAAAGCTAAATGCAGACTATACAGGTGTTCCCAGGCTTCTTTAGACCTTCTTGAAAGATGATGCAATATTTTAAGTAACAAAATAGGAAAAGTGAATGATACTATTTCTTTCAGTATCATTTTATCCTTCTAACAGACCCATAACATAGATTAAATTTTTCTTAAAGAGTATATAGTAAATATTTTAGGGTTGCAAGCCCTATTGTCTCAGTGGAAACTACTCAACTCTGCCATTGAAGCAAAAGCAATTTTAAATTTGAGTTGGAAATACTCAAAAATGAAATTCAATCCTAATATGTGATGGAGTAGATCATATGGTATATTAAGTATTAAGGATCTCCTATGTCCATGACATTGTACTAAATGCAAATGAAGAACACTCTTCCGTGTTTGTATTTTTCCATAAAATCTAAGGCCTCAGCTCCTGAAGCAGTGAGAACCACATAAGTCAGGAAGTGAGAGAACAATGTTTGAGGGTTATATGTCTCAATGTTGACTATAAAATGAGTGGCAGAAGTAGATGGGGATGTTAATAAAGAGTGAGGATTGGTAAAGTTAGGGTAAGGTAACAAAAAATCATTGTTTAAGAAATATAAACTATGTGAGGCCAGAAGGCAACTAATGATCCCTGAGAGTAGGGACAAATCAAGTTCTGGAATATTCTGATGATTGAAAAACAAAGAGCAGGTGCAGATCAATGAAGGAAAGGAAGAGGTATTACTGTTTAAGGTTAAGTCCAAAAAGAGAAGCCAGAGTTGGTTTAATAATAAAAATAAAAACTATAAATAATCTGTGAGAAATTATGAGATTCCCTCTTATAATTTGCCCTTAATTTTCATTTGCCAAGATTTTTGCAAGAAAATCAATCTCTCACTTGGTGGCAATTGCCAGATGCCTGTCTGTGAAACACAGAAGTAAAAGCAGCCCACCCACTAGTTTGAACAGCTTGACTTAAGAAAATATGAGACAGCTCTTGATGGGAGAAGACAAACAAAAACAAACCTAATGGACATTAGTCAAATGGGGGGGGGGGGCATGTTCAATTAATTACGTGAAAACTTTTTTATAACTTGAAAGCAAAGAACTATGAAAAAAAGAAAAATTGAATAAAACTTAACTTTGCAACAAACAATTGAAAAACCAATTTGGTGAAAAAGTTCTAAAAATTATATTATTTTTAGGCAGTAAGAACTTTTGTGTGAAGATCTGATTCTTAAAACTCTCTCAAAATACATTTCTAAGTTAAGTTTATGATCTTTGTGTGGAATGCATGGTTTCTTAATCTGAAAATTGCTCCTTTGGAAGCTCTAGCATATAAAAATGAAAGAGCATATTGTGCAAAGTATCATTTTATGAGTTTTAGCGCCTTGTAGATAAGCAAAGTGCTTAAACCATATTTTATGTCTTCTACCAATGGTACATGCTACATTGGCAGTAAAATTTTGATGTAGTACATATTATTGCTGATTCTAAGGTATCTTTACAAAATGCATTCTAGGAAGTAATTATTGCTGAGAATTTTGCAATAAAAAAGTAAATATTGGAGACACTATTATGTAACAGAAAGACAATTCGGAGTCATAAGTCCTGATAGCTAGTCCTAAGTCTATATTTAACATCTTTGGTCCTAGTTTCTTTATCATAAATAAACGTGCTATTTTATTTTCTGCCTTTCTCTATTAGTCTGGTTAAGTAGGAAATGCCATGAACTTTACCCAGTGAGTCCTATGTTCAGATGTCCCTTGTCATTGGTTTACTATGACATGTTCTAACAATCTTGAGAATTATATTCTTGCAAAGAATGGTGCTTGGCAAAACTTATGTTATTTTCATTAAATATGCTTAAAAGCTGATGTAACAGAAGTTCCGGAAACCATGTTATGTCTAAAAGAAACTGACTTACCAGCATTGTAAACATACTCTGGTAAATGAACTTTCTTCAGAATCATCTTTATTATCAAGATACATTGTTTCAGTGTCCTGATCTGCTAAGATAAATTTTTACTACAATTAAGGCTTTAATTGGGAAAATTGCATGTCTTTCAAAATATTCTTATTCTGCCCATATTAAACTGAAATTGAATGTCTTTGAACTTGTGTACATCCTTGTTTTATTTCAAAATTATCTGCTATAGTCCTGTTCCATATTATAGGAGACTAAATAGAGACAAATAAATGTAATATGTGATCCTGATTGGATCCTGGAAATAAATGTTATAAAGAAAATTGATAGGACTATTGGCAATATTTGAATTTGGATTGTATATTAGACAATAGTATTAGATAATTCTTAAACTAGTCAAAATTCTAAATTCAATCATTGTATCTTTGTGATATGAGAATACCTTGTTGTTGTTTTTTTAGCACAATTAAACTGAAATATTTAGAGGTAATAAAAGTCATGATGTTTGCAATTTACTGTCAAATAGGTTAGGAGAAGCAATAGTTCTGATTAGTTTGTGATAAGGAAATCATGGAAGGAAGATATAAAATAAAAGTGGCAAAAAGTTAATGAGTAACTTTGGGTGAAGTATATGTATATAGAAGTTATTTGTAATATTCTTGCAATTCTTCTATAAGTTTGAAATTCCTTTAAAATAAGTGTGTTAAAAGTCTCTGTTAATTGTTGCCACATCCATATTGCCTAATCATAAATTATTTTCAGTGTCTACTTCACACTTTTCTGGGCCCATGCCTATATCTACATAGAAGGTATTCTTTTCTGCACTACCATGTAGAGTAGCGGTTCTCAACCTTCCTAATGCAGTGACCCTTTAATACAATTCCTCATGATATGCTGATCCCCAACCATAAAATTATTTTCATTGCTACTTCATAACTGTAATTTTGCTACTGTTATGTCTTAGACGACCCCTGTGAAAGGGCCGTTCGACCCCCAAAGAGGTCGCGTCCCACAGGATGAGAACAGCTAATGTAGAGTGTCTCCCATAAGGAGAGGCCAACAATAATTATTCTCTTTTTATTCAAAAAATATCCTACAACCTTCAAAGGCAGTGTCATAAACACTTTAAAAATATTTTTATGAACATGTCTATATACACAAATATGTGAAAATATTTCCAGAGAGACTCTGAATCTTTTTCATAGATCAAAGTGGTTCTGAGCAATTGATATATCAAAAGATCAACTTTTTAAAAAACACCATATTATGCAAAATACTAAAATTATTATTTTAGATGGATATACTACCATACTTACTATAGTTAGTTCAGGATTACAGTGTCTTTCTCTTTAGTAGATCATAAGCCAGAGTTGCCATAAATACCAAAATTCACTAAGTCACCTTGATTTCACAGGTTAGCAGGGCAGATTAAAATCGTAAATTTATTCTAGACATAGCAATTTTAGCATGACACCCTTATCTAATATCAAACTGTGGCATCTCAAAATCTCATGCAAGGTATGATAATCAGTTTTTAAATGCAAATCTTGAAAAGTGGATTTCAGTAGAGGATGAATTTGAAACTGTAAGCTGGCCGTGTCTGGGAGGACATGTGAGTGTTTATTGTTGTTAGGACACATAAATATTTCTTTTAACAAATCATTGACAAAAAGGCATAACTCCATAGCTTATTTCTGACATAGATCAGGGTCCAATGAAAGCACTGTTTATAAGATAAATTAATATGGCAAAAATGTCCCCTTCCTCTCTGATTTACTATTCACTTATAATACCAGAGTAAGTAAACAAAAATAAGTAAAGGTTTAATGAATATTTTATAAGTCAAAGTCAATTTCATATTAGTCAAAATTGCTATATAAATTTAAATTTCAAGTATAAATGACCCTCTACTATCACCAGAAAGGACCGGGCTTGAAGCAGGTCAGCCTCAGGCAGGCCTGTACTGTGTGTTCTTGACTTAATTCGGGAAAGATTTCACAAAATGAGTCCAGGTGATTTTGGAAAGTATGTTTATTAAAACCAGGGACAGTGAAACAAAGGAAGGGTTTAGGATCGAAAAAGCAACAGGAGAAACCCTAGGCAGATCTGCTTTGGCTCTCTAGAAACATTACAGGAAAGAACTGAGCCACGCAGGGCTGTGTGGACTCACTAAGAAGTAAAATTTAGTGACAGAAGTGATCTCCTAGCTCACTAAAAAGTCAGAGAAAAGGAAGCCTTGGAGACAGGTTCAGGGGGTAAGCCCAGGAGAAGCTGCCACTTCTCACTGCTCCCCTCATTGCTAGTCTCCTGAGGATCTTTAGAGTTTAGAAGCAAGAGAGCAAAAGCACGTGCCCAAGAAATGGAGTGGTGTGGGTGTGCTCCAAGGGGCGTGTGCTGGCTCCTTCATCTGAAGATTTTTATCTATTTTCTAAAAGTAGGAATTTTAGGGGAAGTCTCAGGGGGAGAATCTCAGTAAGACTGTTCATCGACTTTCCAGGTGTGTCCTTCAGTATACTGATTCATCAAAATGTGTGTGCGTGGGGGGGAGGGTCAGGGACATTCTTTGGTCATTTTCACCTTCTAAGAATGTCACTGAGGAGGGACCAGTACAGAGGCGGGTCTGCCCCAGCACTGTCTACAATGTGTAAATCATTTACTCCTGAGTGTCCTTGGTTAGGGAAGATCAGACCTTCCAATTTATTTATTTATTTTTAATTAATTTACTTTTTTTATCCTCACCCGTGGATATTTTTCCATTTTTTGTACAGATAGAGTGGGAGGGAGAGAGAGGAAGGGATAGAGAGAGAGAAACATCGACGTGAAGGGACACATTGAGTGGCTGCCACCCGCACGACCAACCAGGGCCGGGGACAAACTGCAACCAAAGTACGTGCCCTTAGCGGGAACCGAACCCGGGTCTCTCTGTACCGCAGGCCAACGCTCTAACCGCTGAGCCAAACTGGCCAGGGCCCAATTTATTATCTGGCTATAAATTGCTTGACCAGTTTGTTCAGCTATCTGTCTCAGTATCCCCATTCCACTTGCCAAGGAATTTTCTTAGCTTCCTACTATCCTGCCTCACTGCAAGAGACATCTTCAGATGTTAGGCAAGATCATTACAACACACAGCTGCTTTTCAGTGGCTGAATAATGCTCTTAACCCTAAGTTGCGGAGGTGCTTCAAGATTCCCTAGGCAGTTGAGCCTATCAGTTGGTGGTAAGAAAACCCATAGATGCCCAGTTTGAACTTTGTGGGCCAACACATAAGAATTTACTTGACCCTTAACTTGAAACCTAACTCCTTAGATTACTCAGTTCAAAGTTTTAAGAGACATTAAGAAAATGTGACTCCAGCTGTCTGTTTTTTACAAACATGAATTCACCTTCTTGCCCGAGATCACTGTATAAGTTAAGGGTAGAAACAGGATAGCAACTCAGATCTTCTGGCTCCCAGGTCTATCCCTGATGTCGTCTGCCACCTCACTTTTCTATTTTATGTAAACACACAAAGATCCCTGGCCGGTTTGGCTCAGCGGTTAGAGCGTCGGCCTGCGGTCCTGAGAGACCCGGGTTCGGTTCCCGCTAAGGGCATGTACCTCGGTTGCAGTTTTTCCCCGGCCCTGGTTGGTTGTGCGGGTGGCAGCCACTCGATGTGTCCCTTTCACGTCAATGGAAAAATGTCCTCGGGTGAGGATAAAAAATAAATAAATAAATAAACACACAAAGAAAATGTGTGACTCTTAAATATACTTGTTTTTTTAAATATTTTATTTCATTTTATTTATTTATTTTTATCCTCACCTGAGGATATTTTTGCATTTATCTTCAGAGGAAGGGAGAGAAGGGGGAAGAAAGAGAGAAACATCAACCTGATAGAGACACATCGAGTGGTTGCCACGCACACAACACTAACCAGGGCTGGGGACAAACTGCAACCTGGGAACCGAATCTGGGTCTCTCTGGTCCGCGGCCGATGCTCTAACCACTGAGCCAAACCAACCAGGGCTAAATATACTTGTTTTATGAAATTTCAGTCTTTAATAAAAAATTTTAAATAGCGATTTAAAATATGTTGATCTTTAAAAGAGAAAATGCTGCCAGTGCATGTATTACAATTATTGAATGAAATGAGAATAATTAAGACAATTAAAATTTCACAATAACTCATTTTACTTACCTTGATTTGTGCACTAAGTATTTTACACCTATACGATGTACATATTCTTTGAAGATCACCTATTTATGAAAAACTAATCCCTGTTACTCTCCTTGTATTGAGAAAATGAATGAGATAATGGAGAGTTTCTACTTTTTAAAATTTTATTTTAACCAAAGGGTTAAAAACCTTTGATCTATTAATTGCAAAAAAAAAACAAAAAAACTAAGGAGTTCCTTCTAACTTCTTTTTGTGACATGTCATTGATTTTTCATGAAGAGTTTCCGTACATTTCAGTAAGAAGTAAAGCAATCTTGTTGAATGATACAAGCAGAGGAGCAGTGACAATGGGCATCAGTGAACCTTCTTGATGTCATGATAGTGTTCCCTTTCTAAGAGTGAATATAATAAAGCACTGTTGAAAAATCTAAACCTAGTCATGGTCCTGATTATCCAAATTTTGATTAATATGATGGTCTACTCAGATACATTTTTAGTCAATTTTACTGAAGACTTATCTTTATTAAATAAATTGAGGATTTGGGTTTCAACTCTCAGAATACAAGGAAGATTTAAGGGGCAGAAAAACAATCTCCTCTTCTGTCAAAATCAATTATGCAAAGATTCCCATGATAATTTGGCCAAAATAAACATATGGGAGTCAATCATTATGAAGAACAGTTGCCTACTACTATCCTTTTTAATTCTTTGCTACTGAAAGTGTGATCCATAAACCAGCAGCATCCAAGTATGTTAGAAATGCAGAAACCCAAGCCCTATTACTCCACCTATTGAATCTCAGTTTACATTTTATAAGATCTCTGCGTGATTCTCATACACACTAAGGTTAAGAGTGAGTGGAAACTATTGTATTTACATCTGTATAACCCCCCCCACACACACACACACACCCAGGAGAGAGCACAAATGCAGTCTCCCACTAGCACAAATTAGGCAGTCTAGTTTCCCACAATAACTAGGGGAAATTGCAGGGGTCAGTACATCCAGAGTGCAATGGATAAGCCTCGCCCTGGGAAAACCACCTTTGTGATCATGGTATCTCCCCTGCCAGGTAAGTATATGCATCTGTAATTTTTTAGTTAACTAGACATATCACAATTATAGATTTACCATACTATTTGTCAGACACTTTGTGAAGACTTTTATATTCATTGTCATGATGAAATCTCAAAACAACAACAACAACAACAACAACAAAACCTATGTGATGAAAACTGTTATTGACAGTTTAAAATGAGAAAACTGAGATTTATAGAAGTTAAGTAGATAGGGCATGGTCAAAAAGATAATAACTGATAGGAGGCAGTTTAAATCAAGAACTTGTGTACTTTCCCTGACCCGTGTGCTCAGTGGTTAGAGCACTGGCCTGCACAACAAAGAGTCTAAGGTTTGATTCCCAGTCAAGGGCACATACTTGAGTTGCAGGTTCCATCCTGGCTTGTTTGATATTTTTCTCTCCCTCTCATTCCCCCCCCTTTCACTCTCTTTAAAAATCAATAAATGGAAAAAATATCCTCATGTGAGAATTAACAACAAAAAAGAACTTGTGTACTTAATCATATATTTATGGTTTATATGACTATATGCAGATATAAGGGAGAACATATAGATTATACAAAGGCTGCAATAAAAAAATTCTGCCTTAGATAAAAAAAACTGCTTATTATGCATGAGTCTCTACTAGCCTAGGCTTTCAAAATCCTCCATATCTGCCAATTTGTGTTTTTTAAGACATTAAAATACACACATCAGAAAATTTGGATGGATGTAAGTACTAGCTAATTCCTCATAAATCAAATCAATTTAATTTGTACTCAACTTTCTACTCACAAAAATATAGAGATATTAAGAATGAATTCTAACTTACTAAGTGTTCATCCTGATAAATCTTGTGCCTATCTGACCCATCCACAGTTATTAGAATATTCCCTATGCTGTATTTGACATCCCCATGACTATCGGGATTTACTGGGATGATCACTTAGTATGTTATATAATGTCTAATCACTGGGGTGTATACACCTACAACTAATATAAAACTGTAAACATTTTTTTTAAAAGAGTAAATTCTAAAATTATTTAAGAGTGTTCTGATGAACATACATGTTAGAAAAATTTTATTTGTATTGATCTGGAAAGATCCATGTCTATCCTTTCCTTTATTCTGAAAGGAAATGATAGAATCAGAGAGATACAAATACATACTTCTAAATTTTTTTCTTTCTTTGGTTAGAGCTGTTTTTTTGATAAATTAAAGATACAAGAGGATGTTCTATTTCATAGTGGTGGTGATAAGAGACCAAAACCAAAAAACAAACAAACAAAAAAAACACCTAGCTCAAAATAAAATAATACTGTGATTTTCTTATAATATATTCAAGTCCAAACTAATATGATTGAAATAGCTGCCATTTATTGAATGCTTCCTTACATTTAAGGACTGTCATAGAGGACTTTCTTTTAAATGTTATCTAATCTTAACCATGAAATAGAGATTAGCTTTAGTCAGATGAAGAAAAAATAACTGTTAAATGTTGGCACTTGAATTTAAACCCTGGTAGAGTGGCTCTAGTTCTTACAATTCGTGATGCACAATTTTAGGAAGCTCTTCTTTTATCTCACAGAATAGTTAATGTAGTTCAGGTTTCCTCTCTCTTTAATAGAGAATATACATACAATTTTTTCTTTGAATTACTTTAGACATGTATATGATGACCTATTTATAGTCGCACCGACTTAATGGTCTTATAACTAAGTGCCTTAGATTCATGTGATCAATATATGTCTTCAGTGCCTTGTTTTCATTAAAAAAATAAAATAAAAGAATGAAAGATAAACTATACTGTACTTTGTTTTCATGCACCATCTAGTGGACTTAAATGACAACTGCGCAGTACCATAAATGATTAAGAGTTAATTATATAAGTTAAAATTTCAAACGTATTAGAGAACTGTTGGTAAAACTGTATTTCGGATCACACCACAAATATGCACACAATTTTTTTTCCTTTTTCATAAGAAAATCAATTAAACATGTGTGCTGAATTCATTAGCGACTGTTTAAGTCCACAAATAAATAACATAAAACAGCATCCCTGCAATCTCTTCATGATTAGCGATAATGTATACATTTCCGTTTGTCCCACTGTCTTCGGAAACTCCACAGCTTCCAAGGCAGCTGCGCAGTAAGCCCCACGAGTCGGCACGGAGCCAGGGCGCAGGCGCATTGGGAGCGGAAGTGGGGAGGCGGGGCTAAACACGGAGCAGGGAGCGGAAGAGGCCCGAGCTGCTGGGTGAAGCGCGGAGACTGTTTGGCGGTGAGTCTGGGGTCGGTCGGAGCCCAAAACCCCAGATCGCGGGAAACGTCCAAAGAAACGAATTACCAGGCGTTCCGGAGCAGTCGCCGCCGACTGCCGGTGCCCTGTCCGCCGCCGCGGACCCCCGCCGCCCGCCGCCCGCAGATCCGCCCGGGGAGGCCTGTAGGCCTAGGCGCGGCCCGCGGAGCCCGACGTGCTGCTGCTGCCCGCGCTGCTGTGAGTAATCCGAGCGCCCTCTCCACGGTCGTTTACAGATTAAAATGGAGGAAATTTCGTTGGCCAACCTGGATACTAACAAGCTAGAGGCCATCGCTCAGGAAATATACGTAGACCTGATAGAGGATTCTTGTTTGGGCTTCTGCTTTGAGGTGCACCGGGCAGTCAAGTGTGGCTACTTCTACCTGGAGTTCGCGGACACTGGTAGTGTGAAGGATTTCGGCATTCAGCCGGTGGAAGATAAAGGAGCGTGCCGCCTGCCGCTTTGCTCCCTTCCTGGAGAGTCTGGGAACGGGCCTGATCAGCAGCTGCAACGCTCACCTCCGGAATTCCAGTAGCTGCAACATGAGAGAGAGCCTGAGTGTGACCAGGACGATAACATAGACCGGTCCTGTGGTCTGGAGAAGTTAGGTAGCTAAGTAGAAAAAAAATAAGATAAAATCAGACAAAAGTCCCAATTCCCACTGAAGATTCTAGTCTTTAAAAACCCAAAGTGGAGAATTTAAAAATGTGGATTCTTTTCTAAATATATTAACCTGGGATCAGCTTTGAAACCCTGGGCAGGAGGAGCTGTGCATCTTGTGCGCCAGGCAATGCAGTTTGATCTCTAAACACACCAGGAAGTACACAAGATCCCTGTGCTGCCTGCCCCTGGTGCACAGGTGAGCAGCTGTGTGCCCAGCTTATAAGATCCTTTGGTTTCTCATCCTTTCAGTCTGCCTGATGTCAAGGGCTTCCTGGATAACTGACACTTTGGACATAACTGATGGTTAGGCCTTTATCTTTGGGCCTCAGTGGGACTGCTCCTGTGATCTCTGAGCATCTGATTTGGGCTTCTCCAAGACAAAATGAAAGTCAGGTATGAGATCTGGATATTAACAGTTCCAGTTTGGGAAAACCAAGAAAAAGAATTTCCACCTGAATCTGGTAGGGGAAGCTCTGTGGTCTTGGCTCCAACAAGAAGAAAAGGTCAAAGCCACCAGTTTTCCAGAAGTCCAGCATTTACAGTGACTTCAGCGGACTTGGGGACAAGGGCTAGCCTTTTGCTAAACAGAGTCCTCTTTCTGGCACTCAATCTGGTGGCATAGGCTTAGCAAATGGACAACTTGGTTATCCAGGCAGTTGAGGATTTGGTTATGGTCCCTTGGGGAGGCAGCAGGGGCCTCTGCAACTATGCACGATCTCTCAAACTGCAAGATTCATACCTGGATATATTATTCTTTGGACAACAGTTTGGTGGGGCTGTCATTTTCCTACTCTGAGTTGTAGTTACATAGCCAGTCCATGCGTCTGACTTGGTCATTATGCTAGGTCACTACCTGCCTTCTACCCTAGTGGCAGGTCTGAGCTATAGAGAGGAGCATCATGGCTGTGCAGGAGGCTGTGGTTTGATGCTGAGCCCAGAGCGGACCTCTTCCAGCAGCCCTCAATAATGTGAATGGGTTAGTGTTAGGAGCCAGAGAGCAGCACTGGGTTTTCTCCCATCAGCCTGTGCAGTATCCTATTGAATGCTCCTGTTCTTTGGGTTGTTCAGTTACAGAGCTGTGCTGTGGTACATAGACTTTCACCACCTTCTCTGCCCCTCACAAAGGGCAGCCCTTTTCACTTGGTTCTCTTTGGACCCTGATTACAGGAGCTGTTGTTTGTTGTTGAAAGTCACAGAAGGGCTCCCAGAAATCCCCTGGCTTCAGGGAATGGGATAGGGGAGGATGGAAAGTGTGAGCTACATATCAAAACTACCCTCCACTTTATTCCCTGATTGAGTGTTGAAGTGTAGAGGGGTGGGAGCCACAAGGAACGGTGCTGCTTTATTTGAAATGTTTTCTTACCTCATTCTGTGCCCCAGTAAGGGGCCCAGCCTCATCAGTCTGGCTTGGCCCCATGTTCCTCCTTTTCCCTGTTCCACTGCCTATCTGGTGCAGCTCATGACTCCAGGTGCTGCCTGCCACCCTGCTTTCACAGTGACCAGTTTCAGTTCATCCCTTGATGCTCCTGCTTTTGAAGCCTGTCCAGTTTCCTTTTCCTTGGCTTTTTCTAAGTTTTTTCCCCCCTGTTTTTGTGGAAAACAAAAGATTTTATGGCTCCCTCTGTTGGGATTAGGATAGGAAGAAAACGCTAATTGTATACAAAAGGCAATGTGATTCTAAGTCTTCTATATGACTGCCTTGCTAATATGCCTTCCTGCTGTGTCTTACTTCATGAGGAGTTATATTTTCTCACTTCCACTTGAATATTGTTTCTTAGGACCTCAGCAGAAGAACAGTAAAGGCTAGAGACAAACACATGGATGGAGTGGGTCCTGATCCATTTTCTCTAACCCTGGCTGTGCATGTATCCTCCTTATTCCAGAAGGAATTATTTGGACTGTGTGGACTGATTTGGGTTACATGCTCTAGAATATTCAGCAAACCATAGTAATAGGGCCTCAAGACTGTCGATTACTGCATTCTCTCCCTAGAGTTGTCCTGCTCAGGGCAGGGGCCTAGTTACAGATTGGTTTCAATCCAGGAATTATGATTACTTTTAAAAAAAAATCAAACCTTGGCAAGAGCTAAAATCATTTTGGGTAATCTGCCCTTGACTTTTTACAGACATTTCTAACAGAATATAAAGGTAAAAGAGGGTCTAAGTGAGATTCTGGCCTACTTCCAGAAAATGTCTGGGAAACAGGCTGAGGGTAAGGCCATGGTCCACTCTTCCTTCAAAGAGGGAGCGCAGAATGTGACATCACCATTTTCTTTCTGGTCTTTTCTCCTGGTTAGAGAAGGAGGAAGAGGGCACTTCATATCATCTTTCTTTCTCTCTCTTGGTTTTTGTTTTTAACCCCCTGCCCTGGATGGGTATGAGGTGGGCTGGAACCAACTAACTCCTTTTGTTTTGGTGGAGATAATGCTCTTTACCATATAGTTGACAGTGGTTAGGAACTCTCCCTTTCCCTACCTATCTTCCCTCTAACAGCAAAGTTCCTATCCTTTCCTCCTCAATGAAATGTATTGATCACCCTGTAATTCTATTATGTATCTGTGTGTGTGTGTGTGTATGGGGGGAAAGGGGTTCTTTACAAATTTTCTGTGGTTTGTGGCTTATTCTTCCATACATTAGTTCCTATCACCGCATGCCCAGGGGCCATTGCCTGGCATTATAGCATGCTGGGATCATTGGGGAAGTGTAGTGAAACTCACCCCTGTCCTTTGTTTTGGAGATTCTTATTTTTGCATAAGTAGTCTATCCTATACAGATTGCTGTGTATTCCCCTTGCCCCTATGGCTGCTGGTGTAAATAAATTGCATCTCCCCATTGGTAAACAGTAATAATAAAATTTTAAAAAATGACTTTATTTGGTCTCTGTACTTTAATTCTTTAAAACTACATGTTTTCAGGTATTGATAGTAAAATAAATGTTGAATTGCTGTTGAACCTTAGTCACATTTTCCTGATTGGGAGTTTTATCAGAATAGATAGAGAAACTCTGCCTAACATTGTTTATCTAGTTCGGCACATTTAGCTTTCTGCAACATCCAGTGAAAGAAACAAACTGTATAGAATCTGTTCTTTTTCATATGAGGTAAGAAGTTGATAAATATAATCCAGGCCTATCACTAAAAAAAGTCCGTTGTGAAAGATGATGGTTCAATTTCAATGGAACTCAAGGTACCTTAATATGTACATTTCACCACCACTTCAAACCATTATTCTTCTCTAAAGAGGCAAGTGATTAGTAGGAAAAAATGAGTTGGTTTTGTAAAAGATAGTTTTATCCTAATACTTACATTTTTATTTTACCCTAACTTTTATGTTTTTCACTTTGTGTTTAGAATAATTCTGAAATTGTTCGTTTCTTCCATTTCCTTATCCAGAGTTGGAGTACTTCCCCAAAAATTGTGCATATTACTCTTTAGTACTGAAAAAATCACTTGTTTGCTAAATGTTGTAGTTCACTAAAGAAACAGTCCAAAATTGGAAATAATGTTTAGATGAATAAAAATTATTATAGAAATTGAGAGGGACATTTGTCTCAAGGTACCTCAGGGAGCCTTATGGACATGTAACATCGTATTGAGTCACAACATTCAGATGCAGCCACAGCAAATACTTATGGATCCTATTTTGTATGTTTAGAATTAATATATTTAGTACTAACCTAGTTAGTTTTCTGAAATGAGATATTTACAAGACCTCAGTGCCGTACTAAATTCACTTGACGGTAGGACTTTTAAGATTATTCCTTTTCATGTTTTCTAACGATCGTTATGTTTAAAAAAATTATATATCTTTTAATTTCTTACATTTAATTCCTTAGTACTATATTTTAACAACAGCATGCAGCATGAGATCAGGAACCTAATAAATGGTTAAATGTTGACAAAGGTGAAGACAGAAAATGCATTATGCTCAAGTAGTTAAGGATTCAGGAAGCGCTTTCTTTGCAGCAGTAATGATTTAGTAACATTGCCTTTCATTAGGACCTATCTGAGGTACTTTAAAGTGTTTCTTTAATTTTTAAAAAAGGTGTTTTATGAAATGAAGAGGAAATATTAATGTACTAAAACCCGACATTTATACTTTATTAAACATCTTTTCACACTGGTCTTTAAAATAATTGCCATGGTTAGTGAATTGCTGCTTTTCAGATCAGTTAGACATAAGTTTTAACTTCAGACTTTGGCAGATTTACACTGCTGTGCGAGGCCCAAGCTCTGATTCACATTCATGTTCTAAAAAGTGCCCATGATGCTTTAGAGGAACACATGTTACAAGTGATATACTTGTTTAAAAAGATGTTGCAGATAAGCCTGTAAGCGTGGTTTTATTTTTTCATCCTCGCCCGAGGACATTTTTCCGTTTTTTGTTCAGATAGAGTGGGAAGGAGAGAGGGAGGGAGAGAGAAACATCAGTGTGAAAGGGATACATCAAGTGGCTGCCTCCCGCATGACCCAACCAGGACCATGGACAAACTGCAACCAAGGTATGTGCCATAAGCGGGAACTGAACCTGGGTTTCTCTGTACTGCAGGCCGATGCTCTAACCCCTGAGCAAAACCGGCCAGGGCTATTTATTTCGTTTTTAAAACACTTTCAATCATATATTACTTGAGCCTCATTGGACATGTGATCTAAAAAGGATATATTAAATTAATTTCAGACATGAGAAAATAAGTTTGGCAACTGACTTGCCCGTAGCTCAGAAACAAAAATAGAGAAAAGAAGCAATAGAAGGAAAAGCAGAATGCTGGTGTTAGCCACAGCTCTTTGTTGAATCAATAGAAATTTTAATCTAGTAAATGAAAGAACTAATTTTTAAAAAGACAAGCTATGGTTAAAGTAGAATGAAAACTTTAAGGCACCGAGTTTGAAAACATTGAAAAAAATGTAACTCATCAAGTGACTCAAGGAACTTCTATTTTTTTTATTAAATTAATATAGCTAGAATTTGAAAAGCCGCTCATCTCATCTCTATCGCAATGCACAAAAACACTAGACCCTTAGAATTTTACAAAGAGTACAGCAGAAAATAAAAACATTACAGCCTAAGTTATTAGGAAGATAGGTTTTTTTAGAAAAATGAAGATATTAGCAAACCAGATCCTTTTAAAATACCAAAAATAAACATCAACAAGTCAATTAATACCAGGAACGTAAGATTTTTGACACAGAAAATCATCACATCATTGCTAGGGTAAAACTTAAAATCTTGATAGATACAGAAAAATATTTTGTAAAATACAATGTCAATCATAGATTTAGAAAATAGTTATTCATGTAGAAACGGGCTAAAGAACTCCCATGCATTGCTTAAATATATATCAAAAACTATGCAACGATTGCTGTGCTTAATGGTGAGTACCTGGAAGCATTCCCTTTAAGATCAGGAATGGAAGAAACAAAAGTCTCCTATTCTCATATATCTAATTGGAAAATTTTATAGAATTCGAACAGACCACTGAAACTAAGGATAGAATTAAGTAGAGTTGCTGGATATAAGATTAATATCCAAAATCAGAATAATATAATTTTTTAAATGTTGCATTTATAATGTAATGCTACAGAAATTATAGTGGTTCTATGGATTATAACGAGAAGTATAAGATTTATGGAGAAAATAATAAAATTTTCTTCTGGTATGTTAGAGAAAACCCAAATAAATAGAGAGTCATAAAATCATCCAGATATATGAATTGGAAGTAGTTTAATAAAAATCCAAATAGACATTTTCATGAAACTTGACAATTTTTTTTTTTTTCCTCACCCGAGGACATTTTTCCATTTTTTGTACACATAGAGTGGGAGGGAGAGAGAGGAAGAGACAGAGAGAGAGAAACATCGATGTGAAAGGGACACCGAGTGGCTGCCACCGCACGACCAATCAGGACCGGGGACAAACTGCAACCGAAGTACGTGCCCTTAGCGGGAACCGAACCCGGGTCTCTCCAGACCGCAGGCCGATGCTCTAACCGCTGAGCCAAACCGGCCAGGGCTTGACAAGGTAATTTTAAGATTTATATAAAAACCAAGTTGCGAGAATATAAAACAACTCCAGACACAAAAATTCTCATGTGCATTTAAGTTTTATTATAAGTAAAACACCAAATCTTTATAGGAAAATGGTATATATTTATAATTATAGGCAAGAGAAAATGTCTTAAACAAGTAAATAAAAGCAAACAAAAAAGGATCGATATAGTAGGCTAAAATAAAAATAAAACTTGTGCTTTGTCATACTAGAAATGAAAAACAAATCCCTATGACATACTAGTAAGTAGAAGTATTGCAGTTCTTATAATGGATAAACAATTATTAACAAACTAATTATATAATTGATAATGAAGTAAAAGAATAGCTCATTTACAGAAAAAAAAAATCCAAATGGCAAAAAAAATATGAAAAGTTCATTTAGGTTCAGAGAAATACAAACTAAAAACAAATGAAATACCAATTTATATGACTCAATGTGTTTAAAATTCAAAAAGCTGATGATACCAACTCTGACAGTTATATGGAGCAACTAAAACTTGTACACTGCTGATGGACTATAATTGATAAAAATATTTTAGAAAGCAATTTGAAAATATCTATTGCAGTTGATTAGCATAACCAATTCTCTAATGTTTCCACCTCTTATAGCATTGTTTGTAATAAGAAAAAATTAAAAGCTATGTAAATACCCATTACAAAATACATATAGTTACTATACAGAAGTGAAAATAACTAGAATTGCACAAATACAATATTTAGGTAAAGATGTATAATTTGCTGCCTTTCATTTGAAGCTTAACAATATGCAAACCAATGCTATATTTTTAAAAGAATATATGCATATGTAATAAAAAGTTCTGTATATCAATCATTGAGCTAGATGTCTAGATATTGGAAAAAGTCTTGATGCAAAACATCTGGATGTTGAGTGAACTGCAACAAAGATACTATTAAGCGTCTTGCTATCCTTCCAAGAAAGTAAGGAAAATACTTTTCCTTCTAAATACACACAATAAGCAACAGTCATGCAGTAGAAACAGAATATGGGACTGTACTCTGAACAGATAACAAGAATTTCCAGGTGGGAATGGAAGATTAAGCCTTAATAAAATATTGAGACCTGCCCTGGCCGGTTTGGCTCAGCGGTTGGAGCGTCGACCTGCGGTACAGAGAGACCCGGGTTCGGTTCCCGCTAAGGGCACGTACCTCGGTTGCAGTTTGTCCCCGGCGGCCCTGGTTGGTTGTGCGGGTGGTAGCCCCTCGATGCGTCCCTTCGCGTCGATGTTTCTCTCTCTCTCTTCCTCTCTCTCCCTCCCACTCTGTCTGAACAAAAAATGGAAAAGTGTCCTCGGGTGAGGATTAAAAAAACAAACAAAATTGAGACCCTACACTACAAGATACCTGAAATAATATTTACATCCTTAGTGAAAGAATGGGTAGAGTAAAAAGAGAGACAGATAGACTAAGATCTTCCTGACTGCAGAGAGAACAGAAAATAAAGCCTGCCATGAAGTGAAATAATTAAAAGGATAACAATATCATCATCATCATTTCCTTTGGGAACTCACACCCTTTGCCTTGCTTTCACGTAGTTACTGTATCCTGCTAGTCAGTCAGACCTCTTTACCGAAAAGATATACAATATGTCCAAGATGATATACTTTTTAGCTACCTGACAGAATTTGGGTCCCGCAATATTTCAGAAAATATAAGCTTGCAATGAAAGAAACAATTATTTCTTTAAAGATTTCACTCATACCTATTATTTTCTGCTTCTATTAAATCTATTTACAAGGAAGAAGTGCTAATTCTGTAGATGATTATTTCTGCTGACTCTACAGAATTAGCACTTTTTCTTGTAAATCGAATTATTAGATGCAAGATAGAACATATAAATTAAATCTTTAAGTTAATACATGGAATTTTAAAAAATGTTTTTATTGCTCTGTTTTAGAGAGAGGGGAAGGGAAAGAGAAAAACATCGATGTGAGAGAGAAACATGGATCGGCTGCCTCCTGCACACCCCCGACTGAGGATCAAGCCCGAAATCTGAGCATGAGCCCTCACCAGGAATCGAACTGGGACCTCTCAATCCATGGGATGATGCTCAATCCACTGAATGACATGGGCCAGACAACAGATGGAACTTTGAACTTGAACAAGATACAAGAGAGAAGATAATGAGGCATTTATGAAGATGAAAGTAATATAACTTCTGAAAACAAAACATTGTATACCAATAAAATTAAAAACTCTTGCATAGGTTTAATTAAAAATGAAAATTTTCAGTTTAATTAAAATGGGGGAAAAAGGAAAACCAGCATGAAGCACAATCAATTTATTAGTAATTTTGCTTTCTTCTTCAGACAGCAGAGCGTGTGTGTTGCCTCCTTGCCTCCCATTAATAAGCCCACGTGCTTTTTTTAAAGTAAATAATTGACAGGTAAAAGTGGAGCAAAGAAAAAAGTAGGAACACCGAAGGTGCAATTGGATGTGGGAATGGTGACTGCCAACATTCTGGGGACCCAAGGTAAGCAGCCAGAGAACTTAACCCAGGTGCAATTATCAACAAATTGAGGAAACTGGTTATGACAAAAAGGATAAAGATGTTTCAGAGGTAATGAAGGTACCAGTAAACTAGAGGTTAAAGGATATATGTCAGAGATATTTCAAAATATTGAAAATGCAAAATGTCCAGTTGGTAGAATTCCAAAGATAGTCTCTCGAGATTCTTGTCCCCTCACTATTCAATCAAACAGGAATCTAAACACTACTATAAAGGTATTTCACAAATATAATTAAAGTCCCTAGTCATTTGATCAAAGGAAATAGAGATTTGGGGCTGGATGACACAGTGAGGTGAGCACTTTAAAAACTGTCTTCCATTTACTAGTAAAAGGCATCGGAGATTTGAAGGGTGTTCCCATTTCAGTTTGCAGGGTCAGTTGTACTGTCCATACAACTGTGCAAGCTAGCACTGCCTGCATAGCTATCGTTTATTTTTTTCTAAAGATTTAAAGATGTTAATGCTGCATCCTTTTTTCATTCTGAATTTAAAAACTTAGCAGTCAAGAAATCACACATCAACCTTCCATATGATAATTTAGGAGATTTGGCCTACAACACAAAAGATATGGGTCTCCCAGATAGCTCTTTGGGGAAGCTTATAAAACTGAAAGAAGAAGAAAGGTAAGGAAGGCATTTGGTAGCAAAAGCAGAGAAAGAAGAATGTAGGTTAAGTGAAATGAGGAATATTTAACCAAGGATCAAGGGAAGAAGGTACTTCCTGCACTAAGGAAAGAATCTCAGAGTGAATGCATGACGAGGAAGAACACATAGTATAAGGAAAGTTCATAGGCACTGCACCCAGATATTTGTCCTTAATCTTCACTCTCTAACTTAGTAGCATTGAGACAGGTCAATACACCAGGACAAGTGGAACAGGGCAACAGACAGCTAAACCAGCAGAGCCATTTACAGCACATACAGAAGGTCACCTCCCTAGAAATAGCATCTAGGCCTCAGTTGTATTTCAGCTCCAGACCCAGAAAAGCAGCAAAACAGGTGGGTGAT
This sequence comes from Molossus molossus, assembly GCF_014108415.1. Classification (NCBI taxonomy): domain Eukaryota; kingdom Metazoa; phylum Chordata; class Mammalia; order Chiroptera; family Molossidae; genus Molossus; species Molossus molossus. The sequence continues at coordinate 59,126,379 of NW_023425345.1, read as the reverse complement.
AATAAACAACAACCCCCTGGCCCGACACTGACCAATCAGTGAAGACTATGACCCTTAAGGCACACTCATGGAAAACTGAAGAATATTCTGTTGAAACCCTCCTCCAAGACTTCCTAAGATTACCACCTGCAAAAGAGAACTAAAAGCTTCAAGACAAAGAACCCAGGACTCACTCTCCTTCCCAGGAGCATGCCTGCACCCCCTCCCCCTGTTCTCCCCCCACAGGCAGCATCTCCTAGACTCTAAGTGTCCCCATGAGGCTTGCAACCAGGGAGCCGTGGGCAGTGGCAGTTCATCCCAGGCAAACCCCCTGAACCTGTCCCCAAGGCCCGATTTTCTCTGACTTCTCAGTGAGCCAAAGCAGAGCACTGTCCCCAGCTTTACTAAATGTCCTCTAAAATTCACCTGGACTCACGAAACCTTTCCTGCACGAAGTCAAGAACCCACATTACCAGCTGGCACTAGGCAGACCCGCTCAGGGCCAGGTCCCCTTTCCTGTAACAATGAATTTGGGAAGGTAACATTTTTTAGGAACTCTGACTTTCTGTTTATATTAGATTTAACAATAGTACGACACAGTTCTGCAACCTAACCATGTAAGATTAACCTAGTTAGGGTGTTGGGGGTGACAGGAGTCAAGTAAGGCTTTCCTGAGAAGGTGATATTTAAACAGAACCAACTCCAGTTAGTTGCCTAGGGTAAACTTGTCAGAGTGGGTGAAGCATGAATGGGGGTTGGGTTGTTAGAGGAAGGAAACGAGGAAAGCCTTTTAGGAGATGATGAGTTAGAACCATTCGGATGAAATGTTCAAACTTCTGGGAAAAATTACCATTTTGTGCCTCTATAGATGGAAAAATCAGTTATTAATATAAAACTACATATCTCTCCCATCTCTATCAGGAGATTTCTGTATGCTATTGAAAGGAAAAGTCATTAGATGGTAATCTTTATTACTGGCATAAACCTCTTACTTGGGTTTTATCAGGAAAATAGATAAATAGTAATTAGGAAATATAATTCCACAGAGCTCTAGGAAAACAAACTCATTAACATCATAACATCTTACACCTGAGAGGTTAACCTTACACCTGTAAGATAAAAATGGTGTTTGAAATACATGGGGACCTCACACGTTTAATGTGCTTTTATCTCCTAAACTTACTCTTCTCCCAATGGACCCTCCTCAGTCTCCCAGCTCTTTCTGTTTTTCAAAATACGCACACATGCATGCGCACACACGAGTTATTACTTTAAATCAAGTCCCAGTCCAGAGTAAGGTTAGCGAGTCTGCTTTTGTTCTTGCTGTGGTATGAATTACTCCCATTCAAAGCCTTCTTACAGACTTTAAACTGTTTACAGTTTAAAGGTGGATTAACGTTGGCCTCTTAAGTATTTGCTTTATAGCTAACTTTAAAAAGTGCCCATCAGATGATGTAGTATAGAATTGTACACCTGAAACCTAATTTTATTAACCAATGTCACCCTAATGAATTTAATACAAAAATAATTAAGTATTTTAAAAATGAAATGACAGTACCTGAAAATTCATCTTTACCATACTGAATAGTTTGGTGATATAAGTGGTGAATTTTGTATTAACTTAATATACAGGTAGGGTGTTTATAAAGGGTTGTAAGCTACATGGTCTTTATGTATGATTATCAGCTGACATATATGCCTACTGATACAAGTGCGTAGATCGGGGTAGGGAAATGCTAAATGATCCTCTGAGCTTAAATTTGTTTAAATAAAGCACATTTTGGAGTTGGGGAGGGAGAAGCTAAAGTTGAAAAATAAATAAAAGTGCTCGTGTTATTTCTGCTTTCTGCTGAGTATGGAATTCACCAGTGATCCAACAATTAACTTAGACTTTGACTAATAGATTGGAAAAAGCATTCATCTCAGTCTTGACTATACAATAAACTCTGTCACCCCAATCAGGCAAGTCTCTTCAATGATAAGCTTGAATGAAATAATTTCTTAGATTGATTCCATCCATCCATAGGATCTTTGGGACCCTAGATTTTTTTTTTTTTTGGTCTGAGCTTCTGTGTGTGTGTATATATATGTATGTGTATAAATAAATATATATATATGTGTATATATATATATATATATAAAATTTCACTTTAAAATGTGAGAATTTAAAGACATTTGGCACATGGTAATACCTTTACAAAGATCAAAGTTTTAGAACCATATATTCCTTAAATTATGACCTTGAGACTTCTTACCTCTCAAGTGGTGTAGAAATATATTATCCCTCTGCCCCTAAGCATTTAAAGACTATATATTTTAGTATAGGCACCAGTCTTCAGTTTGAATGTCTTTGGATCAATTCTAAAGGACCCATTCTTTCGTTTAGGAGTTTAGTATTCATTTCAAAGAGCTCTTACAGCGTGAACAAAAATGGCAGTAGGAGTAATAGATGGAAAATATGAAATAATTTATCATCTTATCACATCAGAAGTAAGACCTATAGTGAACTTCTCAGCTGACTTGTAGTAGCAATTAAAGTATTTTTAACCTCTCAGATACTATTTCTCAGTCTCTTATTACCAAATATTTTATACTACCATTCAGCTAAAATTTTGATTCAAGAACATTATATTTACAGATATTGATACCCCCAATGACTATTCATAAAATTTTAAATAAACGACTGATATTTCTTTTTTTTAAATCATCACCCGAGTACATTTTTCCTTTTTTTTTTTTTTTAATCCTCACCCGAGGACATTTTTTCTTTTTTTTTTTTTTTTTTGTTCAGATAGAATGGGAGGGAGAGAAAGGAAGAAAGAGAGAGAGAGAAACATCGAAGTGAAAGGGACACATCGAGTGGCTGCCACCCGCACGACCAACCAGGGCCGGGGACAAACTGCAAGCGAGGTACGCACCCTTAGCGGAACCAAACCCGAGTCTCTCTGAACCGAAGGCCGACGCTCTAACCGCTGAGCCAAACTGGCCAGGGCATGACTGATATTTCTCATCATCAACTTACCATCATTAACTGCAATAACTCTTTTCTTCTAAGGAATGACAGTGGACCACAAGGACAATAGACTATTAAAACCATCTCTATCAGGATAATATTGTTCTAGTGAAGAACATAAAAGAGTAAAGACTCCAACTGAAGTTTATCTAGTATTTACTATGGGTTGTCCAGTATTAACAGGGAAAAGAATAATCTATAATGTAGTCTAAAATGCCTCTATGAAAGTAATGTTAACTGGTCTATAACAGTTATCTTAACCATTGGCAAAGCTATGAGATAGGCTCAAGGGGGTACTAGAGGCCACAAAGTGTTATATTAGGGACATTTTTAAGGTCTAGATGGCAAAAGAAAATTAAGCTGCTTTATCTTCTGGGTGTATGCAAATGTTTATCAGACCTTCGACCCTGACGAGGCCCAAGGGATCATTACTAAAGTGAGCACACATTCAGGTTTTTCTGGGAGAGTCTAAAAACCAACTATCATTATTCAGGTGTTAACTTGTCCTTTCAAAAGTGTTAGATTTTAGGCAATAAATTATATCATTATCCTAGTTATGACTCATAGAAAAACTGAGATTTTTTTTTAAAATAGAGCTTAAAGACCAAACTATAATGGAGGTTGTAAGGGCAGGTTTTCAAAGGAAGTCAAATTCACATGTAATATAATATATTGATAATAGTATGTGACTAATCAGAAGTTAGAAATAAAGGTATAATTTGCCTTGACATAAAGTCTAGAATGTACAGTGGCTTAGCTGATGGAGTAATTTGGAATATATGGGAAAATTGAAAGGATAAAGGTATTTGAAGCTGGGTTCTTCCATGCTTTATGTGATTTGGCAAGAAAATGGACAAGGGATAAACTGGAACAATGAAACAATACATCATTATTATGTGCTCTGGGAGTTCAATTGGTTGCATTTGTGAGTGAAAGTGAATTATCCCAACTTCAAAGTTTACCTGTGATTTGATGGCAAAACCATGGGCAGTTTGCAGTCTGGGATCAAATCACCCAATTTGAGGTGATACTCATAAACAGTGCAATTAACAGGTAACTCATAGCAACTCAGGTGTTAATAGGCAGCATCAGCATCGTTGAACGGGAAGAGGAGAGTAGTAATTCAGAGTTACTTGCTACATTTGCTTTACAGTGAGTCATGGTTCTTGAATGGGGATAATGTTCCAGGCCTTTTAAAAGTTACCTATTATTGACTGGTGCTATGCAATGCAATTTTCTACAGTGACAAGAATGTTCTATGTCTGGAGCTGTGGATAACTGTGAGCATGCAGGGCAGTGACGGCTACTTCAGAGGTAATGATATACCATGCAAATAGACAAGGGGGTCTTCTATGGAAAAATGTCACTCTATCCGTAGCCCAAAAAGAGGAGGAAGAAAATTCAGATATGTATGTTCAGCTTTTCAATCTTGTCTAGATTCCACATCCCTTTATGCATATGTGAATATGTCCTGACACCCACCTGCCTGATTTCAATTCCAGCAGTTTTCTTCCTCTCTGGTTCCATTTTATCCTAATTTCCTGTGTTCAGGATGGTCATTTAACAATGAGCATATTTTATAAATACCAGTATATGTAACTGAATAATCCAGCTTCAAATGCTATGGTAGAGTCTGGGCCCAACAATTAGGAATCAGTTCATTCTTTGTAGCAATGATGAACATCAGAGTCCATATCTTTAAATAGTAACAAGCAAATAGTTAAAATACAACATAGAAAATTAAATTTTGTGTTCATTATTATCATCATTATCTAAAAGTTAGCTCACATGCATTGAAAAGAAATGTTCTATACTGCTGAATTAGCTGTACAGCTTCGTGGAAGGTACTCATTAAGTGTTTGGAATTAAAAAAAAAATATATATATATAATATATATATATATCATACATTTCTGTATGACTTTGTGCTAGAGCATGATTATGGTTTTTTTTTTCTGCAATCAATTTTTATATTATTTTGAGCATTAAGTATATATTTTTGGGAAGAATAAATTTTGCCTAATCATGAAAGAAACTACCCTTCTTCCACTTTACGACTGAGGAAACTGAGGCATAGAGAAATTAAGGAACTTACTCAAGGTCACAAAGATTGATCTATCCATTTAATCAGTTGGTGTCTATTGCCACATATATAACATATATAACAAATCACCACAAATTTAGTAGCTTTAAACAATAAATATTTATTATCTCACAGTTTCTGTGAGTGAAGAGTCCAGGTATAGATTAACTGGGTTTTCTTTTCAGGATCTCACAGAAATCAAGGTGTCAGCCAGAGCTGCTACCTTATCTGGAGCTCTAGGTTTTCTTTCAAGTTCATTGACTATTGGCAGAATTCATTTCCTTATGGTTTTATGCTTGAGGTCCCTGTTTTCTGACTAGCTGTTGACCAAGAACTGCTCTCAGCTTCTATAGACCCTTCCAGTTCTTGCCATATAACCACCTCCCCTCACAACATGGCAGCTTAGAGCCAACACAAGACCATCTCTGATGCTTCACTCTCATTTAAGTATTGACATGGTTAGGTCAGACCCACTCAAGGTCATCTCCTTTTTTATGAACTCAGAGTCCAAAGGAATTTAATTATAGGAGTGATAGCCCCATTTTATTCACAGCCCCCTACACCCTCACTCTTTCAAGGGATGAGTTAAACAGGGTGTATGAACCTGGGGAGCAAAGGTTTGGAGGCCATTTTAGATTTCTGCTGACCACACCCATTTATAAACTCACCTCACTTCACTCCTAAGTACCTAAGTGTAAACTATTGTGGCATTTCTGAGGGTGGCATGCACTATTTGTTCAGTTGCCTGGTCTCCGGGGAGCAGGGTGGTACAAGTACAATGTGAGTTGGTGTCATATAAATAATCCACGAGAGGCCCTATTTACCAAATCATGGCGTTCTCCAGGGTATTTTGTCGATCCCTGTGGAAACACAATCTCCATGGACCCAAAGCCTTGCTTTTACCACAGCAAGTCAACATCTGATATTTTGGAGTCTTGGCTGTTGACTTTTAAATTCATTGGGAGAATTTTTCAGTGATAAGTAGGATGTGACTAAGAATAGAGGGTGACAAACCCCATTTTGGAGCACTTACTTGGGCATCTTTGAACCATTTCCCTGCCTACTCACCCGCCTCAGGACTAAAGGAGATGAGCAGAACAAGCATACTTCTTGAAGGCAGGCACCAATAGTCCTATCACAGCGCTTTGCAAAGTTTAGAATTCCCTGTTAGAATGTAAGCTTCATGAGAACTGATGATGTTTGTTTTGTATATTGCTCAGCACAATATTGGACACATTACAGATGTTGAATAAATATTGATAAGATAAACGATAAAAGTAAATATATATTGAATTGAACAATATTCTGTTAATTCCAAGAGTAAAACAGTGAATTCATTTTCACCTTGTCAAGGAAGAAAGGAGTTTTCTAACCATTATTTCCATTAAGAAACCTTTTTTTTTTTCTAAATAGCGTATATTTTAGGTTTTTATCCTTCAGAATTTAAGAATTTATTGGAGGTTTTTTTTTTTGGTTTTTAATCTACTTTATTTTATTTTTTTTATCCTCACCCCAGGACACTTTTGCATTTATCCTCAGATAGAGCCAGAAGGAGAAAGGGAGGAAGAGAGAGAGAGAAACATCGACATGAGAGAGACACATTGAGTGGTTGCCACCCACACAACCCCAACTGGGGCCGGCAACAAACTGGAACCAATGTACAGGCCCTTTATGGGAACTGAATCCTGGACTCTCTGGTCCATGGGCCAACGCTCTAACCGCTGAGCCCAACCGGCCAGGGCAATCTACTTTATTTTTTAAAGAAATGTAAGATCTCACACTTTTAAGCAAATTTAATATCTCTAAGAATCATGACATGTTAAAATTATTTTTAAGAAAAATAGCAATCTACTACTTGTCCTTTATGCCTAGTAACATTGTGAATCCAAACAGTGAAATGGAAAGGTTTTCTGTTTAGTTGCAAAATGCAAATGAGATAGTTTAATATTCTTCTCATAGCTTTCATTTCCTAGGAAGCACCTTGGCAATTAAAGCTTGATTAATTAATTTTTTCTTTTTGGGGGCAGCATTAATGAGATCATAACAACTTCTGAAAAGCTAAAAGGCTAGGTAGATTATGAGGGTTGATTATTATATGATGATTTAGTCACCCATTTTACATTTTAATTTTATATAGAGGAACAAAGTTATGATCAAATAGCTTAATACAGTAAAAGAAAAGCTTGTAAGAAAACATACCATGACACAACAAGAGCATCTAACAAAGCTTAGATGGCTAGATTACATTTAATGACTGGCACAGAGAAAAAGCCAGGCTTTAAAATATTTCTCCATTTCTCATAGATCCTGTTGTTTATTTTTACTGTTCTGCTTGCTAAAATGAAATTCATCCTAAGTTTTTATCAGCTCTGGCATATCTATTTTTGCCATGATGAAAACTGAATAAAATTTAAACCTTGATGAACTTCTTTTTGTAATCAAATAATAGTGGCCAAATCTCAGGTCTTTTTAGAGCAGCACATACCTTCATGTGTCTGATAAATGTCATGTTTGAATAAAATTTTTAAAATTACTTTTCAAAAGAGTTCACACTTTGGAAACATCATTTTTAGATTTGAACACAAAAACAATTAATTAAGAACATAACAACTAGATTATAAATCACTTAAGCTGTAATTTTAAATGTCATCCCCTCACCCCCAATCATTTTGTTCTTTGTTTTTAATTCTATGGTTTTGCTACAGGTCAACCAATTATGGAGCAGTTCAGCTAGAGAATCAGTAAAATGGCTTCTGTGTGATTTAATGGGAAGAGCCTTTGATCTAAAAAAGAGAGAGAGACAGACAGAGAATTTAAGTGCAATCTCTTAGTAGGACCAAATCAATGTATTAGATTATTTCAAAGTAAATTTTGGGGATTGAGTTAAAGCCCCAGATTAGGCATAAGGAGCAGAGAGCAGTACCAGTTCTGTTACAAAAGAGCAATGTGATCATTGGTAAATAATTTCTCAAACTCAGGTTTTCTCACATTCAGAAAAGGGATAATAATGTCTGCCATTGCACCTTCACAATGATGTTGTCAGAATTAATTAAGGTCGCAAATATGACAGGGCTTTTTGAACATCAGTGCATTTTATTTTTGTTTGTCTCAGACCCGTCAATACACATGAATATTGCAACTGCATACCCATTGTCCACTAATACCTTCAGCAGGAGAGATCTAGTGGAACATTTATGAATTACCCTCTATTTAATGTCATTAAATTTTAATATCACTCAAAGGATACATATCAATAGTGTTTTCTGGAAGAAAACATTGTCTGCAATGTGTTATTTCTTTGTTTATTTGGTAATTTAGATAGCTATCCAAGTATTGCAAATATTTCGCAGTTAAGATTGTCTAACAAAACATCTTTCAAAGAGTAGTTGCTAATTCGTTATGCTCTTAAAGTCTTTTTAAAAGTGTGTATAAATGTGTAAGTATGAACAAAATAATCTTGACTGTGTGACTTGGGAAGGACCATACCTTATGAAAGGGGAACTTACTCAAGAATCACACCTTTACCTTTTCTTGATTAATTCCTTTTTCTATTCTAAAGACTTATTTCATTGTTGTGACAGGGTTGCCTATATCTGTGCTATCCTCAGTGAGTGACTCAAAATGAAACTAAATTTCAGCAAAATATAACAATTTGAACTTTTCCATCATGTAATTTAAAAAAAAAATTTTTAAATAGATTTTAGAGAGGAAGAGGGAAAGAGAGAGAGAGAGAGAGAGAGAGAGAGAGAGAGAAACATCGATTGGCAACCTCCCAACAGGGGCATGGAACCTGCAACCTAGGTTTGTGACCTAACTGGGAATCAAACCTGTAACCTTTCCATCTACGGGATGACGCTCCAACCAACTGAGCCACACCAGTCAGGGCTCCATCATATTTATTTAATCCATGTATATTTTTTAAACGTGAAAAAAAAATACAATTACATAATTGCAAGAAATGATGTTTTTCTACACATACAGTTAAATCAATACAGTTACATATTGCATAATATAGTAATTTTCTGAAGTTATAATATTGCAATTATGATTTATTCACAAAGCAAGACTTTTTCTCAGAAATAAGTTTTATTTTCCTAGTCTGGTACTTTTGCAGCAGGGTGGGGGTCAATAAACTCAGTTTAAATTTTCATGCTAAAGTTTAAATCAAGGAAAACCTTAGTATGTAAATATCATGAGGCTGGAGCATCTTATTCAAGATTGTACACTGGATATATATGATATTTTCTGTTATACAATGATGTTTGCTAAAGAAGTATTCACTTATTTGCAAGTAATGTTTTGTGCCATTAGTTTTTAGTTTAATAACAGAAATCATCCTTTCTGCTTTCAGTCCTAAATTTTTTGTTTAGTTTTTTTTTTCTAATTATCAAAATTGTTTTTGTGTTGGTGCAAGACATTGGTTATAAATGCAAGATAAAGTAAAATAATTGAATTGGAATGTCATCTTATTTAAAACATCTGGCCTACCCAGCACAATTAGAATTGGTACCTATTTTTAAATATACCTCTGATTCTACAGATATCTCTGCTCAAATAAGAAGCAACATTAGCCCTGGACAGTTTGGCTCAGCAGTTAGAGCTTCAGCCCACAGACTAATGAGACCTGGGTTTGACTCTGCCCAAGGGCACGTACCTCAGTTGCAGTTCATCCCCGACCCTGGTCGGGGTCGCACGGGAAGCAACCAGTTGATGTGTCCCTCTCACATCGATGTTCCTCTCTCTGTCTCTCTCTCTCTCCCTCTTTCCCTCCTTCCTAATCTGTCTAAAGATAAATGGAAAAATATCCTCGGGTGAGGGTAAAAAATAAATAAATAAACAAACAGAAGCAATGTTAAAACAAACAGAAGCAATGTTAAGCCCGGCTGGTGTGGTTCAGTGGTTGAGCGTCAACCCATGCACCAAGAGGTAGTTGGTTTGATTCCAGATCAGGGCCCATGCCCAGGTGGGGGGCCAGATCCCCAGTGAGGGACCATGCAGGAGGCAACCAATCAATGTTCTCTCTCATTGATGTTTCTATCTCTCCCTCTCTCTCTTCTTCTCTCTCTAAAATCAATAAAGAAAAAAAAAAAAAATTTTAACCTCAGTTTGAGTCACCATGGCATATCTAACATTATGGGAGTTCTAGTTAAAATGATGGTCAGTTGTTTATGGCATCATAGTAAGCATTGCATGTTTCTTTGTACAGGCTGACTTACAACCTTTAATTATATTTCTTTTACACTATAACAGTCTCATCCCTTGAGACTTCTCTCAGAGATCCCCACATGGATTTTTGTAGACCAAATTATTATAAATGTGCTTTCCAAATTTGGGGTAAACCATCTAGCTCTTTTTGCCAGATGTGATTTATAGACAAATGGACAAAAACTTTGTTTCTAATAGAGATTATATTTAAATGGAATGGTTTTAAATTAGTGCAGCTTTAAGATGTATCAGCACCCTGCTGTTACCATCAGTAGTCAGCCCGGGGAGTCTAAGTGGCTGCTCCTGTGGTGAGATTTTAGGTTTTATGACATTTTGGCTCTCAGCCTACTTGAGCTGAATTTCTCAGTTGAGTCACCTCCATAAGTTTAACAAAAGCACTGAGTTATTGTCTACAATTATGATACAATAAAAAAATATTTTAGAGTCTCATTTGATAATTTTCTCATGAGCTTGGTCAAAATTGAGTTTAGCATTTTGAGAGAGGGTCCTATACAATGACAACAGTGTGGTCGTTTTAAAATTATAGAAATCTGGGTTTTAATCACAGCTCTATGGACTATAATCTTGCCATTTTACACATGAGATAACTTTTCTGAGCCTAGATTTTTTTCACGTGTACAATAGAATTTTAAAACCAACTTTTTATGTTGGTTGTAAAGATAAAAATTTATACACAAACATAAACACGGTGTATAATGGCTTCATTAAAACTTAACATATGTTTATCCTCTGGAGTAGCAAAACTACTACTCACTGATTTTCTCACTTTAATCCTCACTGTATTTACCCTGTAAACCTTCAGAGTTACCTGCTTGTAGCAGAGATCCTTGTCAGAGTCTGGGGCACTCTGGGTATGTCTGGATACAGAGTACAGCGGGGCCAACAAGGTTCTTCTAGGGGACATGTCATGAGAAATACTTTTGTTATAGGCTGAATTACATCCCCTCAAAATTTATATTATTAAGCCCTTACCCCCTCGTATCTTAGAATCCGATTATATTAAGAGACAGGGCCTTTAAAGAGCGAAGGTAAAATGGGGCCATATGGGTGGGCTCTAGTCCAATATGACTGGTGTCCTTATAAGATGATGAGATTAAGACAACACTGACAGAGGGATGACCGAGTGAGGACAGAGCGAGAAGATGGCCACTTACAAGCCAAAGAGAGAGGTCTCAGAAGAAATCAAACCTGCTGACACTGAATCTTAGACTCCCAGCACCCAGAACTGTGAGAAAATAAATTTCTGTTTTTTATGTCACCGGGTTTGTGAGATTTTGTTATGTCAGTCCCTGCAAACAAACAACTATTTATTGAAACCAAGAGATTTGGTTTAAGGTTGATAGCTCAACATCTGAAGGGAGGAAGGATTCTCAGTACACCCTTGTTCCTATAACTCAGATTGATACTGCCAAGTTCCCATAGAATTATGACCAGTATTTATTGATTGCACTGAAAAATAAAAGTGAATAAAAATTGAACTTTTTAAATCACATTTTGTGCAAACAATTGACAGCTTTTAATACATGTAGCAGACCTAGAAGCAGAATTTTGGATACCACATGTATCGCACACCATACAATGAAGAAATACATGCACACAACTAGGGTAGGGGAGAAATTAAGAAGCTTCAAAAGAGGAGACAACATGGATGTCCAGTATTTCATCTGTAGCTGTTCAATGAATTTGTTACAGTATCCTAGAGGGCATAATTACAGGGCAGGGCAAAAGGAGGTTTACAGATATGAGTAAGCAAAGTACAGTTATTATTTATTAATTATTGTATTATTTTCCATCTGAACAACTGTAAGCCTACTTCGCCCTATATATAATTACAGTTCATACCGAAGATGGATTATTAGCTGATATAAAACTTGAGTTCATTAAAGAGCATGTCTGCAGAGCTGTTAATGAGGAACACCGAAGTCATTAAAATATATCTGTAGCCAATTTGGCAATGATTTGATTTTGACTTAACTCTCAATCCCGAATATACTTAGAAATAAATGATCCTCATAACTTTACATAGATGAACAGCCTGATGAAATGAAGCTATCAAATATTGGAATTATTCCTATTCAAGAAAAGACAGAAATGTCCTTATTAATGAGCAGTGTGTGTGTTTGGGGAACCAGGTTTCTGAAGCCAAGTAAGCAGCATGGGGCTATTGAGTACAATAAAATATAAACAGAAGCAGGGCTAATCAAGATAAATTTGTGAATTGAAGTTTTCTCATGTTAAATGCTCAAGCGATCTGTCCTCCCCGATTGCCATTTTGTAATATTTCATTCCCAATGCCCAAATATTGCTCAGTTTTCATTCATTCATCTTTTCATTTGACAGGCAATCTACAGATCCCTTCCGATATATCAGTTACTCTCACAGTTCTACATTCTAGAGGTTCTGAAATAGCACAGAAAGAATTTCTGTTAGGATAGAGCGAAACTGGCCTTCTTGCCGAGACTAGAACTTTCCAGACTCATTTCTATAGCAGGGCATTTATACTTACTTGTTGATGTCTCTGGCTGGACCACTCTGTCCCCACATCGTTACATGTCATATCCAATTTTTCAGGCCTCTTCCCAAATTATTTTTGGCATACTCCAATGGGTAAGGTTTCCAGACACCTCAAGACCCTACAGCCAGGTCTCACCGAAGAAAAGAATGAGTTTTGTTGTTGGAATTATAGTTTAAAGATTTAAAAGACCCTGTAAAATAGAACTAATTTCAGTGAAAGTAGCTGCTCCCCACTCTCCATTTCTGCTATTACTTTGACTCATTCCCGCCCCCAATTTTCCTTCCACTATTACAGGTGTTACTGAAGTCAATATGGTAACAATGCTTAACAGTATGGATTCTGGGGCCAGCGGGTTGGATTCAACGAGCTCTATGATCTAGGATGAACTTTAAATCTCCCTGTACTTTAGTTTTCCACATCTGTAGGATTTGGAAGGATCCTATACATGTAGAATTGTTGTAATAATTGAATGAGATCGTACATGAGATGATTTTTGTATAGGATCTGTCTACATATGTCTATGCTCATGTTAAAATTAGCAATTCACTTCTCCCTTTGCTTCCCGTGCATTTTCTGTTTATTTGTAGCCATATCTACTTCATGGATTTTACTTACTACTCGGAACATTTTCAGCCTTTTGCCTATCCCTATCCTGTCCTACTACCTGTATGCCTTTATTCATCCCTCAAAACGACCATTTTGATTTAATCACTATCACGCCTACTTGGACAAGCTTCCCATTTATGAGAAGTGAGGTCATTCCTAATTTCCCCTGTCAGCTCCTGGACTCAGGGAAGCTGTGACTCAGGAGGCACACACACAGCCTCCCACCATAAAGGGTTCTTCAAGCACTGAGACACTTACAAGCTCCCCTGCAAGGTGTCCACTCATGAATGACTCCTGTTCCCAGAAGTCTAAATAAAGCTTACAAGTGCTGACTCTTATTGCCGAGGGAAGAGTGGAGATGTTAGCTATACTCCTGAAACAAAGAGGTGTCAGAAAACTAAGAAATGAAAAAAATAAGTAGATAGGAAATGAGACTAAAATAAAACAACATGGGAAGCCTGCTCCGCCCCCCCCCCCCCCAATAAAAATTATGATTCTACAGCTGGAGGTTAAAAATAGCTGCCTTATCTATCGCCCATTGATGGGAGATCAGTCATTAATATTTTACTCATGTACACACTTCATTTTGATGTAATTTTCTTATATAACCAGCCAGAATCATTTGCAGGATATTTAACAAAAATGATGGAAACACTCGGCTGCATCTGTGCATCATTTGGCTAACCACATTTTTGCATAAATTTAACATGGGCATATAAGCTACCACCATTTCTTTCCTCATCCTTTTTCTTTGCTATTCAAATCTGCATGCCAAAATTTATTATTTTTCAGGTATCCAATCACACAACCATCCTGGCAATCAAGTCCAAAACAGCAAAGCAGTAGAGAGAAGATGCTGTTTTTGAGAACTGCAAACACATACAATGCTTTCCTGAGACAGCAATCAGCGGTTGTTGCGATGACAAACAGCTTTAATAATGAAAATAGACTCTTGGTTTTACCTACACAGATGTAGTTTAATTTTCTTCTTTCTTATTAGAATCCCCAGTAGCTCTCCTCCTCCACCCTGCCCCCAGTTATAAAAATGAGTTAGCAAACACAACAGTTCTATTCATTCTCAGTTTAATATACAATTTCTCATGTACACAAAGGGGTGAAATGGTTTCTAAAAACATTGGCTGGTAATGATGACAGCAGAATCTAATTCCCTCAGGTGCTCACTTAATACTTATCTCTCCGCTGGAGAGTGTAATAAGGTCGTCAGGATTATTGAAGTTGACAGAGCACCAAGCTCAGATTAATTACACCATAGAATTCAGAAGGAATTAGAATAAGCAACAACACTGCCTCTGGCAAGTGTATATATATTTTATAGTTCTCTAAGAACTCTCTGTATAATATAATACAAATGAGTGAAGGGTGGCTAATGTAATTGATTTGTAGGTTTTGTGATACCGATTCTGAAAGACTAATTATTCTGCGAGTAAGAAATCACCATCACAAATTCAAAGAAGATACTCAGAGTGGAATATCTTAAGGGAAGACTAATAGAAGGGTAAATGAAAGGTGCTAATATATATGAATCTCTTACTAAGTTCCAGAAAGTTTATATGCATTACAACATTTTATTTTTCCAAACAAGCAAAATAGCCCTTGTCCTTTACTATGTGAAAAAGGAGGGTGTAATAAGTTAAGAAACTTTCCCCAAATCTCATATGTAGTGAGTGGCCAAGCAGCATTTGAATTTATTACCCAAATTCCCATTTCTTCCCTCGTTAACATAGAGAGTACCAAAGCACTGCTCTCGAAAAGTTGCCACATTAGATGAAGAAAAATGTACATAGGAAATACTCGTCTGATTAGCAAGTAAATACAGATTAAGTGCCTTCTTTAAACAATGCTGAGGACTTGATTAAAATAAATTTTAAGAATTCAGTGAGTCACTTAAAATTAGCTTGGGGGGATGTGACAGATAAATCTGAAACATTAAAAAATAATAATACAGGGCAGCCTACACCATCACATTTATCAAAAACTAGAAACACGTTCGTGCTGTAGGTTTGAACATCTTAAATATACCCAGACATGGAGAAAAACAAAATGAAAATGGCTTCCGGGCAGCTCAAACAGATGCTACAAAGCAATTGCTCCTCAGTTCACACAACGTGCTTATAACTGGATATTAAATGGGATGGTTCCCATTGTCCAGACTGAGAGGGACAGACTTAGGTTGCAAAGTTGAGGGCAAAGGTAAACAGTGCAGCTCTGCATCATGCAGAGGAGCTCGCACATTCCAGAGGACTTACTAAGAGGTGGCCAACCTAGTCATTATCAGTTTCCATCCACAGTCTCCGGGTGATGTAAAACAGGGCTAGAGACTCACTGGGGACAGACATTTCTATGGCATTTCCTCTCCCAGGGAGACAAGAAAGAGGAGGGTCCTTTCTCTACACCCAGAAACAGCGAGAGATGCCGCAAGGCTAGTGATAGAGTTTAAATTAAAGTTGTCTGCCACAGAGGAGACACAACTGAGCCGCAAAGACCTGCAGGGAAAGAATGGCAATTTCTTGGAAATATACTTGTCCTGAGTTTCTGTGCCTTTACAAGTGAAGAAAGAACAGGTACCTGACCTTCTCTGACAGAATCCTCAAATCACAGGCTGGCTGAACGAACCTGCAATGGAAGAAAAGGAGAAAAGTATTAGTGGGCCTGAATGTCTCCTGTTTTGTGGGACAAAGATTTGTGATTTTTCTAGTGGCCTCAAAGAAAACCATGGATGATGCCCAAGAGGATTGTCTCCCAGGGCAAGGCAACCCATGTCTGTAAAGCCCAGGCAGGAGCTCATGAGGGTGACGTGAGATGTAGAAAATAAATTCCCCACAAAAAGAAATGGTGCGTTGTTCGAGTTTTCCAAAAAACCCACTAACATAGTCCAAGAAATATATCAAATATGGATATATTTGCCAAAACTGAGAACCACTATTAGGACATTGATGGGGTGGAGCTGAGAAAAAGCATAATTGGAATGAACAGAGTGGAATTACACACCTGGGTGCACCCCTCCTCCACCCCCATCCTTCTCCTTTGCTGGGCCTACAGCACACGTTAGGCTCAACCCCTGAAAGCTGAAAGCTTTTTTTTTTTTATCCTTACCCGAGGATACATTTTGCATTTATCCTTAGATACAGCGGGAGGGAGAGAGGGAGAAAGAGAGAGAGAAACATCAATACGAGAGAGACACATCAACTAATTGCCACCCGCACAACCCCAACGGGGCCGGACTGCAACTGAGGTCCTGCCCTTAGCGGGAACCGAACCCGGACTCTCTGGTCCGCGGGCCGACGTTGTAACCGCTGAGCCAAACCAGCCAGGGCAAGAAAGCTGAAAGCTTTAAATTGAATGCAAGATTTAAATTGAATTGGACATTTTAATATCTGACCCCCACATTATAGTATATTCCTGAAATGCCACGGCCCGAAAGGGGACTTCAAGAGAGTGTGGTTAATGCACTAAGGAGACAAAGGGAAGCTGTTTCTACAGTCCGGCCCATTTCATACGCACGAGAGCGCTCTTTGGGCCTGCACTTACAGAATATTCACTCTGATCTTACAGAGACATTGATCATGTTTGCAATATTTATCACTCTTTTCAGACTGTGTCTGCATCAGACAGCAGGTGAATGGCTGGTATAGCTGGTCCTGTGGCAGCGTGGCCGTGGCAGCTCCGGCCTCTAAGCAGGAGAGAAACAGCCACACCGGAAAGACGGCTCTGAGAGCCCCAACGCCAGCCTGGGGTCCCTGTTTGTCCCCCCTCCCCTCCCCACCACACTCCTCTTTCTCACACACAGTTAAGTGGTTTCTGGGGACCTCGGATTCAATAGGTCTCCAGTAAAATCCAGAAGTCTTAGTTACTCTTAAAAAAGAGTGATTTTTGCCAGTTTTGAAGTAAACAATGAGTTAGAGCCCTCCGTTAATGGTGTTAGTAATAATGTCTTTGTGTCCCTGTGTATCTCCAGTTTTAGTCTCCTATAATCAATCAGGCTTAAGAAAAGCAAAATACATCTTAAATGCTGTCCATTCAAAATTAATTTTATAAATTTGCTGCTCATAGGTGTTTCTTCGGCTCTTCAGAAAACTCAGTTGATCAGAATGGTGTGTTTCCAATACGTATAAAGTAACCAAGATGTTCCTGGATGGAAACCAGGGAGATGCAAGGAAAAGCCTGGCATGCTGAACTGCTGGGACTTCTTTAGGAGCTTGGCTTTCATTCCTGGACATGAAGACTAGGCAAATGAAGGGATTTTGTAAACATTACCCCCCACACAACTCAGTACAAAATAGATTCAAAGGGAAAGTAATTGCCCAACTAGTCCTCAGGGTGGGTTAAATTGTTGTGGAAAAGAATTTAACTCTCAGCGTGGTCCTGCAAAGGAGTACAAGCTGGGGAAATGGCTGGGTTTATTTATGAGACTGCTTAAAGGATACATTACACAGAAGATAAACTAGAGAAACTGCATGGTCCTATTCACCCATATACAATCAAATGCTCTGCACAATTGATGTATCCAATAAAATCATGAGATGCTACATAGACTGTACAGAATAGCAGAATGAGGGCATTTGGCTTGGAGGATGTCCAGGAGAGACTGCACAAAGTAATTTATTGCATTGCCTGAACCCTAAAATCAAAGACTAGGGGAAAAAATAAATAAGGAAGGAAAATTACTGGTAGCAAATCATGGAAACCAAAGTTCCAGCCCACAAGCAGGGGCCCAAAATCACCGGTTTTCAGTGAGCATTCCTGTTTCAGAGGGCTCAGTGCACAGTGAATATTAGAAAAGTTGACCGAAGCTGAATTTTAGAAAAATCATTCCCTCCACTTAGTAAGTGAAACTCAATTCACTAAAACAAGAAGCTAAAGAGGCAGTTCATAATTCATGTGGTTTGAAGTGAGTGCTTGCTTTTTTTTTTTTTTTAAGATTCTTTTCCATAACGTAAAAAATGAAGGTGGTTTAAGTCTCACTGAGGCAGCACGTCTTTTTGTAGGCCAGTATTATGCACATACAGGTAGAACTAGAGAGAAGATGAGATTCGTTACTATGCCTCATACAAATGTTCACTGGAGCATCCACCTTTTCTAACCCATGCTGTCTTTTTTTTTTTTTTTTTAAATGTCCTACTTCATCTTTCAAATAACTTATCTTAAATGATTTATGCTTATTGACCCCGTTTACCCCTTCCAAGTAAAATTTTCCAAAGTTTAAAATATCTTAAAACTATTCTTTGCTCTGATCATTCTAAGTTTCTTTTGATACAACTTCTTCTACCTTTTGCCTCATGTTCGATTGTAGTTTCTTTACACATACTTGTTGACTCTTTCCTATGTTCAGGCTCTGTTATGGGTCATGGGCAGGAATGCCACTGTCTTGGAACTCGCGTACCGTTAGTAAAACAGACACACAGTAGCATTTGCCTGGGGGCTAAGGTGAGAAGAACCAAAAACAAAACAGAGAAACGAAAACAGGAAATTTCTCCACTTTCTATCTCTTAGGGCCTCTAGCTCCTGCTCCTTGGACCAGAAAGGGAGAGTTTCTTTAGTGACCATTTCTGTCTGCAGCTGGTGTGCACTTCCAGGCTTCGGCTGTCTTTGACCCAGGTTTGGAGACAGTAGAGAAAAAGAGGAAAAAGAGAGCAAGACAAAAGAGGAAACTCACCACTTACCAGGTGCGTTGAGCTCCCAGTCCACCTGCTAGCATTTCCTTGGCACAGTTCACAAATAGCTTCACGTATCTTGCACGGGAGTTTAGTTTTATTCAGTGGAGTCAGGACTGCACACCCTCATCTCATCTTAATGGAACCCAAACTGCCAGTGAGGACAAGTTTTATAGTCCTGCAACGACACATCTCTGGACAAGTCCCTGTGAGCAGTGTCCAGACATTCCTTCCTTAGAGAGATGTTTATGGAGACACCCCTGTCCTTCAACCCTGAGAATAGACCACAGTTTTAGAAATGAAAGAGCTGATCACTCCACCCTGGAGTTTCTTTTCTAGAGAAAGTCAAACTCCAGAACATCCAGAGCCCCACAGCTGGCTCGGATTCACCCTGACTCCTGGTGCCCACAGTTCTCCCAGGTACACTCTGTAATGATGGTGATTTTCTGTTCCTCAGCTGGCGGAGCCCAACCACGAGGACGCCAGAACTTACACTGAGAAACGACCTAACATTCTGTTCCTTGGACACATCATAATATATTTATATTTCCAGGCCCAAATAGATGAACATGCTTGTTGTCTTTAGGGCATCCAGACATCTGGTATTAAAATAGCATCATTGCATTGCATATGTGTTTTCATTATGTGTTAAATAAAGTCATAAAAGTGGAATATGATTTTTATAAATGAAGGGGTGATGTGTCATTTACTTCCATTTGCCTTGATTAGCCTAACAATTGTCTACCCACAACTCTGTTATAATTTATGAAACTGTTTTGTGATGGCCTATGTCCTTCCTATCCACTCCTCTAGGTCAGTGCTGGCCAGTAGCACTCTCTGAAGACGAACATGTTCATGTGCTGTCCCATGTGAGAGCCACCAGCACATGTAGCTACTAAACACTTGAAATGTCACTAAAGTGATAAAGGAATTAAACTTTAAATTTCACTTAATATTATCAAATTTAAATTTAGCATGTGTTCAGTGGCTACCATATTGGACAACATAGTTCTACCTTATACGCCCCTACGGGTAACAATTTTCTTTTATTTCTTTATCTTTAGCACCTAGAATAGTTAGGATATTCTGAGGTCTGCCATAGTAAAAAATTGACCTCAATGTATAGTGTTTTAACATTACAAAGTATATTTCTTGCTCACCATATAGTATGAACTGGTGGGAGCTTGGCTCCCCACTATTATTAAAGGTCCCAGGCTAATGGGAATTCCAGCACCTGTAGCGGCAGCATTTGGAATACGCACTCTCTGTCCCATAGCAGGATAAAGTGCGCATGAAAATTTAAACCGCTTCTTCTATGCATCATTAAAACCCTCCTGGTTAGGACAAGTCACATGGATCTACCTGAATGCCAGAAGGCTGGGAACTGTGGGAGAACACATTACTCTTAAGTGATTAGTAATTATCTCTGCCACGCATAACACTATGAATGCTGCTTGAATGTTGAATGGAGAGAGACTGTGATTGGCATACAGGAGAAGAATAGCCCAGAGAAATGAAAAAGCCTATTTGGGGAAGATTCATATAATTTTGGGCAGACAGAGAAATAAAAATGATAGATTCTAAGTTACAAAGTTTAAAAGATACTTGGAAAACACCCACCAATAGATGGTTTGTTCGTGGCCATCAAATCATCAGACCTTTAAAAAGTCTAAAAATTAAGTTTAATATGACATTGGAAAGGAGAAAAGAGTCTTCTCTTTCCAATATAGCAGAATAGAAATAGATTATGGATAAAATTTAGAAGAAATTTTGAAAGGGCCAAGAAAGGTAGAAATAGAGATTCAAAAATATCCATAACACAACACAGTGACCCTTACAGTGTCCCAATAACTGCTGTAAACACCTCATATCCTTTATGCTTGATTAAATCCCTCAGGAAACATTTGTGATATATACTATAAGTTTTCCCAGTTTAGAAATGAGGAAACTAAAGGATTAACAGAGCAGTTAAAAAATTTACCAAAGATCTGCCCTGGCTGGTTTGGCTCAGCAATTAGAGTGGCGGCCTGCAGACCAGAGTGTCCCGGGTTTGGTTCCCGCTAAGGGCAGGTACCTCAGTTGCAGTTTGTACCCAGCCCCAGTGGGGTCCTGCGGGTTGCAACCAGTCGATATGTCTCTCTCACATCGATGTTTCTCTCTCTATCTTCCTCCCTCTCTCTCTCCCACTCTATCTGAAGATAAAAGTGTCCTCAGGTGAGGAAAAAAAAATTACCAACGATCATATAGTTCATAAGCAATGCTTTCTTTGGTCTGCTTTCAAGAGGTATAGAATCTATTGAGAAAAAAAGACAAAGTACAGAAGTTTGGAATGAGGCTTTGTACTATAGAAAATGCTTGAATTGTCACCATAAGGGATGTGATAAGGCAGTAACCCCTCTTAGATGTGACAAAATCACTCCAGTTTTCTACTGCAAATCAGTAATTAGGTAAAGAATATTCAACAAAGATAAAAGAAAATGCTAAACAAAGTCCTAGCTGAGATGACTATTGTTTTGTTCTATTGGACTGATATCTTTTTTCTAGATACTTCTCTCTCTCTCTCTCTCTCTCTCTCTCTCTCTCTCTCTCTCGTTACTTTTAACTGGTCTTAGGTAATGACCAGCTCCACAGGAAATTGTGTCAGCCATACAAAACATCCAGTATTTCTTTACTTTTGCTGACTAGTTGCTCTAATTGTTATTTTTAGCAATGCTAGTACAAAAATTTGACAGGGAAAGAAATTGAGTTTTTAAATGTGAAGTCATTTGTATCTCACTTGTCAATATTTGGGTTCATCAACTATCTCTTTAGCATTGTAATGAGTGATTGGAAGTCGAGGGAATGTTCCATATATAAAAGTATATAAACACTGCCACTTTTTTTTTTCTTTTAATCCTCACCTGAGACCATTTTTGCATTTATCTTCAGATAGAGTGGGAGGGAGAGAGAGAGGAAGAGAGAGACACATCAACTGGTTGCCACCCACAGGACCCCAACCGGGGCGGGGACAAACTGCAACCGAGGTATGTGCCCTTAGCAGGAACTGAACCCAGGACTCTCTGGTCCGCGGGCTGATGCTCTAACTGCTGAGCCAAACCAGCCAGGACAAATCCTGCCATTTTTAATATTAAGTATAATCTTTCTTTATATTATTGCTAATATTTTTTTCATATCATTATCTGTAAAAACATGTCTGAGGCAAATGAAATGCTAGTCACAGAAACAATATAGGTTCTGGGTTATACCATTTTGTTGCTCTACAAGATCAGTGGGGACTCAGAAAAAAGCTGGCAGTGCACATCAATTATATACTGGGTGGCAGTACATTTTGCTGAGAACAAATGACATCTGTAGAGAACCAAATAAGACAAGGCAACAACTTTGAAAGTGCCATTCAAGTTTTCACTCATTTCCTAATGTCATGTTTCTCAAATTGCATCATGTTCTTGTTCCTGTTCTATGTTCCTACTCTGGATATAAGAAACTGAAAATTAAGCTATATTTTGAAATGTTTCCTCTGTTGAGAAAAGAAGCTGTCATCATCCTTATTGTAAGCATCACTATTTATCAATGCATTTGATTCTATGATGAGCCAGGCACAAGAAAGACACTTTCAGGGACATTAAAAAGGTCTTCGCTGTTGTCATAGAGAAAGGGTTCTCTTCACTTGTCTGTCGTCTTGACATTGTCCATGAACCTCCTACTCGTGTAAGCAAATGAAATGGTAAATATGTACTTTTTTTCTGCAAGAGGGTCTATTATCATAAGATACTCACTTTGTCAAATTGGTCAAGATTACCTGCGACCTTTAAACAAAATTACTTGCTCACTCTTTTATCGCCTTTTCTCCTTCCATACACAGCTCAAATTACCGGGACGTGATTAGTGACTGCTGGCAGTCTCTTTTCAGGAGAACTCACAGAAACCCTAGATTAACTAGGCAAGCATCAAGCTAGATTCCATCAGATCTCCTAATAGTTAAGAAGCTGAAGAGTTACCTAAAAGGGAGATAATTATCACAGGGAGACACTAATTTTTATTTCGTTGGGAGTTTCATTTGGGACTTCTTTTAAAAGATTCAGGTTCAGCCCTGGCCGGCTTGGCTCAGCAGTTAGAGCGTTGGCCTGCGGTCCAGAGAGAACTGGGTTCAGTTCCCACTAAGGGCACGTACTTCAGTTGCAGTTTGACCCCGGCCCTGGTCGGGTCATGCGGGTGGCAGCCACTCGATGTGTCCCTTTCATGTCGATGTCTCTCTCGCTCTCTCCTTCCCACTCTATCTGAATAAAAATGGGAAAATGTCCTCAGGTGAGGATAAATAAATAAATAAATAAAAGATTCAGGTTCAGAAAAAAATAGAAACCGTGTTCACAGTTCACATATTTATTTTTATTGAATGTTATAGGGGGGGAAATTTCGAAGGTGGAAAGGAAAAAACATTAGAAGAAAAAAGCCACACGTGTGTGTGTGTGAGTGAGACAGAGTTGTAGCGGTTTACTAAGGGGAGAACAATGCAGAAGAAAACTTTTTTCAAATATTTAATATATATTTTAATATATTTATTGAGATATAATTTACATGTAAAATAAAATAAATAAGTTATAAAGAAATACATTTGAAGAGTTCTATTTGACGACATTCAGCAAATGTGTGTGATAGTGTAACCATCGACACAATCAAGATCTGGGCATTTGTTACCATCACCCAGAATTTCCCTCGTGTCCCTCGTTTTCCATACCCAGGCCCTGGCAAAACACGATTCACTTTCTGGTTTACAATATTGACTTTTTAAAATGCCATGTGAAGGGAACCATACAGTTTCTTATCCTTTCTTTTTTTTTTCTTTTGTCAGTCTTCTGTCATTGTTAACATGATGCCTTTGCCATTCATCCATGTTGTAGCTCGTACTAGAGTCTATTCATTTTTATTACAGAGTAGTATTCGATTGAATAAATACACCACAATGGGTTTATCCACTTTCTCTTTAATAAATATTTGAGTATTTCCACGTTGGGTCGATTATAAATGCAGCTGCTTGAACCACTGAGTACAGTTCTCTACTGGACATTTGTTTTCATTTCTTTCAGATAGATCCATATCTACAAGTAGAATTCCTGGGTTTCCAGCATATTAAACTTTGTAAGAAACTTTCAAAAAAAAAGAAAAGAAACTCTCAAACTCTTTTCCAAAATAGCTTTACCACTGTGCATTCCCAGTAGCTGTGTTTAGTGTCCTAGTTGCTCCGCATCTTTCCTGACACTTGGTTTTAGTTGGCAGGGGGCCGGGGGTGGGGTTGTGGTGGTAAAGCAATTTTAGAGGGTTTAAAGTAGTAACTTATGAACTTATTGCCATTTTAATTTGCATTTCCATATTAAATAATGGTGTTGAGCCTATTTATATTATTGACCTGTATTGTTTTTCTATGAGGAACCTGTTCATTTGTTGTTTTGCTCATTTGTTGAGTTGTTTTCTTTTTACTGTTGCATTGTAAGATATTTTTTTAAAAACCTGCTTTTCCTTTATTGATTTTAGAGAGAGAGGAAGTGAGAGGGAGAGAGAGATAGAAACATCGATGAGAGAGAACAATTGGCCGGCTGCCTCCTGCATGCCCCGCACTGGGGATCAGGCCCACAACATGGGCATATGTCCTGACCCGGAATCGAACCAGTGACCTCTTGGTTATCAAGTATCTGTTTTACAAATATTTTTTCCTAGGCTTTTCAGAGACAATTTGGAAAACAAAAATCTCAAGGGCTCAAAGTACTGATTTCCAGGCTTGCTATAAAGCTGTAACAATCAGGAGGATGTGACATTAGTTTAAGGATGGACACATGAAGCAATGAAACTGAATCGAAACTGTTACACATTTGACAGTTATAGCACAACTTCACATTCATCATCTAATTATCTAATTTAACCCTCATTTTTTCTTTTTAAAGCAGGAGTATAATTTACATTAATTCTTCAACCATCAAAACCAACAAAATTTTCATAGATTGTGTTTCTGTATCTCATGCGATTAATATTTTTAAGCTTTATTTTCCTTTTATTGCTAAACTCCCATTTTGCCATAATGTGCATTCCCCTCTGGTTTGTTCTACAGACTAGCCATAAGGTGTTGTTAGATTTCTGTAAATTTCTTATTCCACAGAGTCTTTATAGTCAAGACTGTCCTTTTTAACCTGACTTTGAAGCTGCAATTGTTGTATGGTGCAGGGTTTTAGGTGAAGTACATTCGAGGCCATTCAACCTTACTTTACACTCAGGATCCAAAGCAGGTGGAGTTTTCACCGGATCCAGGTAAGCCTGAGCAAATATCTATTATAACCCTCCTCACAAATTTTTTCTGTGGCTAAAGCAATGAAAGAGATGGCAGAATTCAATCTAGGGGGGTGGGAATACCCCAGCCATAAATGTCTCCTTTGTAATTCCTTCCTATTAGGCACGTGCTCTTGTTACAATCCTGGAAATGCCTAAAATCTAAGGTGAGGCAGTTCTGCCTCAAATCTTAAGGGAACCTCTCGGGTTTGCAGGTCCTCCTGCCTCTAGCAAAGACAAAAGGCACTCCTATTTCATCAGCTAGGCTGCCTAGGGCTCTGCACTAGAACTTGAGACCAAAACCTTATGTTCTATACTTAGCTTTGGGGACCTTGTGGGGTAAGGGGAAAGGTCAAAAGTGATATTATGGCAGCTATGTATTCCTAGGTCAAATACTGTATTAAGTTTGCCTCCTTTACTCCCAGCACCAATAATCTGATTTACATGATTTCATGTCTTCTTTTAACTCTCATACTTCACAAGGGCAGGTGGTGTCTCTAATTTTCCCGGAAGCTTAACCAGAAATATACTCCTATGTTAACAAATTACACATAACCCCTGAACACCGTCTTAATAGCCGTAATATATAATAGCACTGAGAAAGTGAAATAGTGTTGGAGAAGGAACCCTGAGCTTAGTGAGCGCGTGGAGCTCTGGGAAAATTGTGGGGTCCTCGGTGGGTCGTGAGTGAGGGCTGAAGCAGCCTCCGAAAACGCAGGCACAGGGCTATTTATGGCCTCTCTTTACTGCCTGAATCTTGCCAGAGGGAATGCAGCTGGAACACAGATTTCACAGAAAAATTCAATGAAGCAGTGGCATAAGACGAAGGAAATATTGTTTCAGCAATAAAATTCTTCAATAACTAATAAAGTTGTCTCTGGCTGTTCTGTGAATCCTGCTGAAACCAAGGTGTGTTGAAAAATACATTACTTCTAACTTTATCGACCCTGTTTATTTTTCATCTGTACTTGTTTTTCAACCAGGCAATCATCTCATCCATCCATTCAGCATACATTTATTGAGTTCCAGGTATGGTTTTAGCCTCTGAATATTGAAATGGAAAGAAACTCCCTTGAGGTGTTCACAGTTGCTTTAGAGACAAGTGGCCAGAAAGGCTTGTCCTGGTGTGGGAGTGGGTAGCACAGAGTGATTGAGGAGTGCAGAGAATCTCAACCTGGAGAGATTGGATTGCAGACACAAAAACCTACATCTAATACTGAAAATGTGTACGCTGAAACTCCAGACAAATTTGTCAAGATGGCCTTTGTTCAACTCTGTATTCTAAAAAGAGCTTTTGATAGTGTATTTCGATTGCAAAAGTCTGCAAATTTTTGTGGACTTCAAATTTTGGAAGGCAGTGATGGGCTAGCAAGAACTCTCATGGCTACCTCTTGTAGAATTTGTAAATAAATGTATTCAGAAGGTTTACAATTACCATCTCAACTCTCCAATACTAAGCACTAGGGAAAACTATAAAACCCATAGAACTTGGCCTCCAAAGAAATAAATAATTTCAAAAATGAGAATAATTGAAAGAAGCTGTGAATTTCTACCTGTTTCACAAAAAAAATATTCAAAAGAATTTTAATTTTATTTTGATAAATAAAATGTATATAATATAATAGAGCATTTCATGAAGTTACCCAAATCTAGCTATTAATTGTGAATGAGATATTAATGACAAAAACATCTCATGGAGATGAAAAAATATATTTATATTCAATACCTTAATTATATCAAAAAAATTTTTCTTATTGAGATCAATATAGTTTTAGAGGGACATCATTTTTAATGTGCTTTTCATAAAGTATGAAAAGATTCCAGAAATATAAGACATTCTTAAAAATTATTATGTTTCCTGATGAATTAGTCCTTACTACCCATCCCCCAGTGTGTATTATACCTTAATCAAAGCTTCTAAGATATTAAAAAAATAATAATTTGAATGTTTAGAAATAGAAAGTTCTACACAACCAAATGTCTGCACTCATACCCCTTATTATTTTTCTTTCTTATGTTAATTCTTACCTGATGATACATTTTCCATTGATTTTTAGACAGAGTGAAAGGGAGGGAGAGAGGGGGAGAAAGAGAGAGGGAGAGAGAGAGAGAAAAAAAGAGAGAGAGAGAGACATCCAGGTAAGAGACATACATCAATTGGTTGCCTCTTGCACTCTGACCAGAGCTGGAGATCGCACCTGCCCAGGTACATGCCCTTGACCAGGAATCGAACCCATGACCCTTTGATGCTTGGGCCAACACTCTAACCACTGAACTACACCAGCCAGGGCCCTCTTATTTTTAGTCTACATTATTATTTCCACATTTTTATTTCACAATAATTTTTTTGAACTATACAATTTTCTCAACTAAATTTCTCTTCCACATGAGAATGTGTACTATAAAATGCTACAAATAATAATCACAAACCACACATTTAATCTATGCTTATGTCACCCTCGTAATTAAAAGTATAAATATCTCCGGTTCTCAAAAGATCTAAGTCTCAAGCTTGCTTTCAAGATATTCATGATTTGGACCCAAACCTCTTTAAGAGTTTTTCTCTTACCACTGCTCACCATGTGCTCTATTCTCCAGAAAAACAGAGTATTTTTTTTCCCCCAAGAATCCTGTAAACTTAACTGTTGTCTTATACTCTTGACTTTGTGTTTTCTGAAGTATCCTCTTTGTCAAAACCTGTCAGAATCCTACCCATTTTTTAATTTTTAAATTAAATTTAATGGGGTGACATTGTTAATAAGATTATAGGTTTCAAGTGTACAATTCGATGATACATCATCTGTACATTGCATTGTGTGCCCACCATTCAAAGTCAAATCTTCTAAAAAATATTTTTACCTTTCAAGGAATGCTTAAGTGTCTTCAAGCAGAAATCATTTTATAAAATACTCTTATTATGCTCATTTTACACATGGTTTAATATTCTAAGGAGTTTGTAGTTCAATGAAAGAAGAAAATGTTTCTTTCAAATAAAAGAATTCAATTAACTTTTTGAGTGTTCAGCTACAATTTAGTAGATCAGTGACAAGTGCATTCTGGAGTGGAACTAAATGGGGTTATATTCTGGTTTCATCACTTTCTATCTGTGGTTCACAGTCCTATTGAAATGGGTTTAATATCAACCCATACCTCACAGGGTTGCTGTAAAAATTTAATGAATATAATTAGAATGCTTATTATAGTGTCAGCACATGTTAAACAATGAATAAAACGTAAAAAGTGATTAAGTGGAAGGTAAAATATTTCTAAATAAATTCTTCTGGGGCATGTTTTACTTTTAGAAAGATATGGGGCCTCTGTTTAAATTGTGTTTTCAGTCAATCAATACCATTATCATATTATCAACTGAATTTGACTGAGAATCAGAGTTTTAATAGTCTCCCTTATGAACTCTTGTATAATTATCACTTGGCTCTGACTCAATGGCTGCTCTAGAATAAACTCTGGTACTGATGTAAATGTTGCAGCAACAGTTTGCAAGTTCCCCACCACGGTTGTTTTTCTACCTTCCCAGCCCAGCCGCCACTCAGGCCAGCATCTCATCATCTCACGTAGGAGTGAGCATCTGTGCAACTGCTGCCAATACAGTGCAACAACAACCCCGGATTCTTCAAACACCTGTGGACATGAGGCTTTTCCTAATGAAGCAGATAATCCTATTAATGTGGGGCAATAACGTCGAGGTTAACAAGAAAACAAATAGTGAGCACACATACACACTAAACAATAATATTAATAGAACATTCAATATTAATTCAATATTAATTCCTAATACAAAGTAATAACGTAGAAACTCGGAGTAAAATAGTACATCTTCAAATCAGGTATAAGTCAGTTGCTCTTAACAATGTCTTTACATCTTCATCTTACTCATTTCTTAAATGATGTAATCACTTAACTTCCAATTTTTTTAATGGTACATTTGTCATATTAGAGTTTTTTTGTAAGCCTACATTCATACTTCATGTACCTACATGTTAATGAGGATTATACAATCAATGGCAAAAATGAGATTTCTTATGTTGACTTCAAATAAATATATTTGGAATAAGTTTTAAAAGTGAATAAATCAGCAATGTATGACCGATGTCCACAGAACAGAAATAATATCAAAATGATAAGTTATTGCAGTTTACTGAAACTTGAATAATTAACATTTTGTATTTATCCTAGTGAATTTTTTTCTTAATTAACATTAATTTTGAAAAATACCACAAGTTTTGAGAATAAGATGACATTTCAAGTAACGATATTTTTATAGTCTATGGTCTGACACATTTTGTTGAAATATCTTTCATCCAGTTGGGAATGAAGCAGAAATGGCTAAAATGAGCAGGCAAATTTGTAAACCATAAATAAACCTGTCACAAAGCGATAAATTTTTCTCTCTTTTGATTATAGAAAAATTCATATCTTTGGTTGATATAAAATTCAAAATATTCCCATAGCCCTCCACGTATATTTGTTTTCAAATATTTTTTTTTTATTTCCACCGGTTCTCAACCTGTGGGTCGCGACCCCTTTGGGGCTTGAACAACCCTTTCACAGGGGTTGCCTAAGACCATCAGAAAACACATATTTCTGATGGTCTTAGGAACTGAGACATGGCTTCTCTATCCATCTCCAGGCGGGTCCGCCCACATTAAGATACTCCCACATACAACAGGAGGAACTGTGTTAAAGGTTGGGCATTAGGAAAGTTGAGAACCACTGATTAGACTATGAAGATTTTTCTTCCTTATCTGCAGAAGACATTACCTAATTATAAGCCAGGTCAATTGAAATATGAATGAAATATATGCAATTAGAATTTCAAATAAATATTTTTTTAAATGAAGGATATTTGAGCTGAATTATTGTACCTTTTTATTCAGTGACTTTCCACATCTTGTATTATCTACAACATTTCATAATAAATGTACTGACCCTCTCTCTACCCACAGTTTGGTTTTAGGTTACTCACATGTTCAGTCAAATTCCAAAAGCAGACAGAATATTCTTCATTAAATAATACTCTTCAAGATAAATATCATGTCTAGGCAAATGTGCATTTGAAAATGCTACATAGTGTTAATGATTTCTTTTGAGAATGAGTAATTGTGTGTCACTATTTCAGCTAGAAAGATAATTTTGCTTTCCACTTTCAGGTAGAATGCTAAGATACTGATTCATATCAGCTTATTAAATTCTACAGAAGAAAATGTACCTTGCATTTTCAAAGAAAACAAAGTTTCCTGTCTTCAAATGAGACTTCACATTTCTTTTTCCAATTAGATTTTAACTTACTGTTGTGTTAAAGTTTTCCTAACAAAAGTCATTTAAGTTTTCATTTTTTCTATGTTCTTAATTATCTGCCACTTGGATATCCTGAATCATAAAAGACTGAACATGGGACTGCCTATATTAACAAGTTCGGCATACTTCAGTGGTAGTGATGGTCTGTAAGGTAGGCCTTAGATGATACACAATAAAGTGTATGTGCGTGTGTGTGTGCATGACTGTACCTCTGTGTCCTTTTTAACTAACTGGTGTTTGCCAGAATTATAAAAATATTTGTCTGCAAGCTACAAATCCAACTGAAATACAAATTATCCTTATTCTAGTTGATAAATGGTTTTTCCTCAAAAAATTAATAAAACAAAACAATAGCATGTAAAGCATTTTGAGTAGCACACAAATCAAAATATCAATAAATTTATACATTACTACCATGCTTAAAATTTGAAGACATTTTTGGGAAAAAAATTAGTTAAAAAATTGAGTTTACCAAGGTAACAAAGAAACAACAACAACAAAGAGCAATCTAATGTCCCTTGAATGCCCAAGGGTGGGTGATGATCAGCTTACACATTACAGATATTTGATATGGTCTAATGGATCACTATGAGGCTAGTCTCTTTGTCCTTTCCAAAAAAGAATAAATTCTACAGACTGTGCCATCAATATTACCACTAAAAACTTCCCCTATCAGCAATCTGGTCTTGTTGCTATTGCTACCTTTTATGCTTCATTGCTTTATTTAGAAAATGAACACATGCTGTTTAACCTTTGCAGAAAGGGACTATATCATTTTCAAGTTAGTGGTAGCCGGAAGGAGGAATGTAATAAATGTACTTCAAACATGTAAAAACTGGACTAGAAAAGTTGAGACTAAAGATGGGTGTGGACGAAGACCTTGACAGGAACATCAACCATTGGGATGGAAAGAAAATAAGCAGAGAGTGATATTTTTAAAAAATCGCACCAGACAAGTTAAATAGGCAAGGACGATTATATTCAAGACTGTTGTAACAGGGGAAAGAGATTTAATGTATTTCTCCTGAAACAAAAGGCAGAGAGTGTCGGGAGCTGGGGTGAATCAGTGGAAAATTACTGGCCAAAGTTAACAGGGAGTTGGGTCATTGTGATTTGCCATCCGTGTTTGCTAACTAGTGCTTATTGAAGTTAGGTCACTATGTCCCCACAGAGACGGGAGATAAGGATACTAGTTTGGACAAGATTTACATCTCAAAGGGGCAGACAAAGAATTTACAATTGTAAGTTTTCTAAAGTCAAAGCTCTAAGAAAAGGGCAGCCAGGAGACTTTATCAGGTAGAAACTTGTCTAAAAGTTAGTCAAACTGAGGAGAACATGAAGGTCATCTTGGTCAATGGACACTAATGATCTAATGGCAACCAAAGTGTCTCTTTTCAACTCTGACTTGTACCCTTTTCTTTCTCAGGAATAATAACATATTGCCATTTTGAGTCTGAAGAAATTCTGTTAGATGGAATTGAATCTCGAAATAGGTGCAGGATTTTAAGTCTGCATCTAACTGCTCTAAATAAAGTTTAAGTTATCTTGTTTGGAGGAATGAAATCCCAATGCATTGAAAAAAGTGCATGGGAAGTAACTTTCATTAATTGCAATATTTTCATAACGTGGAATGTGAAGATGAGAGATAAAAAAGCCACACCTTTTAGGATGGTACAGAAGTTAGAGGCCAGCAAGACCAGTTATATTTAACCAGGTATATATTTAACTGATATTTAACCAAGGAAGAATTCAAGAATTAATAATCTAACAGCATTGTGCATGTACTTACAGTGAAGATAACTGTTAAACCCTAGGCGTAAGCTCATAAACTGGTGATACTTATGTGGATAAAAAGCTGATAAATGAAGGAAATCATGTAGGTGTCTCAAACTCAATTGCTTTCAGGGACAGACCAGGAACAAATGTGTGAATCACTAAGTGCAAATCAGAAAGGAATGTAGAAGCCTATGGAAAGTTGAGAAAGCATGTGTCTCTTAAGGTCTCTGAATTCTTTTTTCTTTTCTTTATCCTCATGCAAGGATATACTTTTCCACTTATTTTCAGACAGAGTTGGGCGGAGAAAGAGAGACAGAGAAACATCAATGTGAGAGAGACACAACAATTGGTTGCCTCCTCCACTACCTCAACCAGGGCCTGGGATCAAACTGCAACCAAGGTACGTGCCCTTGACCAGAATTGAATCCGTGACTCTTCAGTCCAAGGGCTGATGCTCTAACCGCTGAATCAAACCAGCCAGGGCTCAATTTCCTTTTTTAAAACACTGTAAGTCCAAACACTGTACATCAACAATGAACTCCAACCGTGCCTATGAGTTTGTTATCTCTGATAATAATCTGAATTTTGTCAAAGAATTTTATCAGTGTCTATTGAAATAGTATGTGAACATTAATAGAAACATGTAGAAATGAAATAAAGTTTTGAGTATTCATAACTGGTTGAATACTACAGTAATAATATATTAAGTAGTAAAACATGTCTGATTGTATATTAAAAAATACCTATTCAAAAATCTTAGTTATTTAGAAGACACAGTTTATGGAGAAACAGCACACGATTTAGATAGGATAAAATGATCATATCAAGTTTAAATGATGAAGTAAACCTAAGAATTCTAATATAGATAAATATGGGTTTTTTAAATTAAGTCTAAAAGTGAACTGACAAGTGCAAGGAAAGAAGATACAATTTTACTGTATGGGAAATGATAAAGAACCAGGATTCACAGTTCCTTTTGAGCTTAATAGGAGTCAATAATATACGCCAATTGTCTCAAATTTAAGAAGTAATCGTTAGACTTTATTTTAAAACAATATATTAAGAAAATGGGAAGTGATAGAACTGCTCTATCTCTCTGCTGGGCAAAACCTGAGCTCACGTTCAGACACAGTAACAAAGAGAAACGGAGAAAAGGTATTGAAGGAACCCAAATTTATATCCCATGAAAGTCCATTGAATAAACATGGATGCTTAGCCATGACAATATAACAATTATAAAATAGTAATCTTGAAATATGTAAACAGTTCATTTGCGACAAGTGTAGGCTTATTCTGTGTTACTCTGTAAAGCAAACATTCAAAGCTGTGGGAGGTTGTTGCCCTAGCCGGTTTGGCTCAGCGGTTAGAGCGTCGACCTGTGGTCCAGAGAGACCAGGGTTCAGTTCCCGCTAAGGGCACGTGCCTCTCTTGCAGTTTGTCCCCAGCCCTGGTTGGGTTGTGCAAGAGGCAGCCACTCGATGTGTCCCTTTCACATCAATGTTTCTCTCTCTCTTCCTCTCTCTCCCTCCCTCTCTGTCTGAACAAAAAATGGACAAATGTCCTCGGGTGAGGATAAAAAACAAAACAAACACAAAAATGTGGGAGGTTGTCAAGGCAATAACAAGGAATTGTTTTTTGTTTTGTTTTTATTTATCATTATTGTTGAAAATATTACAGATATCCCTCCTTTACCCCCCACATTACACCCCTCTCCCCATTTCTGCCACTTCACCGGCTTCACTATTGTCTGTGCCCATTGGTTATGCATATATGCATATAAGTTCTTTGGTTTAGCTCTTCCCATCACCCACCCTCTTCCTCAGAGGTTTTAACAACAAAAGTTTGTTTTTTTAAAAATTATTTTTATTAATTTATTTTTGTTACAGATGTTTCTCAATTTTCCCCCATTGACACCCTCCTCCCCATCCATTACCCCACCCCACCTCGTCCCCAGGTTTGTTGTCTATGTCCATTGGTTATGCATCATTTTTACAAATCAAATGGTCTTTAGGAGGAAGACAACTTCTTTTAGTTGGAGATGTTCATATATTAGAAGGGCATTTCTACGGTGTTTTGAGGAAGACTAAGAATACATTACATGTCTGCTCTGCCTGTGATATTCTAGAATGCTATGAATGACCTTTTATGCAAACCCATCAGAATCAACAGATAAATTCAATGTGCAAATTAAAGTTTGAATGAAAACTCTCAGCAGATTTTTCACAGAAACCAGTTTTCATTTTGATTTGGGAAATTACACCTTTTTTTAGTTACATAAGCATAGTAAGTACCAGAACAAAACAAAACAGAAATCTATTTACTAATTACTTATTAAAAAAGAACGTTGTGTATAAATATCATTTCTGCTACTTGTAAGTAGTCTGCACATATTATTTAGCTATTTTATGGTTCAGCTTAATCAAATGGGACTAAAACAATCTTTTTTGTGATTATTAAATAATATAAAAGCCATGGCAATTGTTATTCTGTTCTTGAAATATCATTGATTTAGAGTAAATTATTTTTTTCATATAGAAGTCATATAATATACACATTAGATAATTGATGGTCAAAGAGGCACTCAAACTTATAGGTCCACTGATTAGAATAGACAGAACTAGAACTTGGATTTCTTATTCCTGGCTCCTGTTCCTTCCACAACACCACATACTTTCACTCTTAAGAAAAAATAAAATAAATAAAAGGGAATGAAGCTGATTGAAAAGGTAAAGAGCAAATATTTATTACTAGCTTTAATCCTTAAGTTAATTCTTCTGTATTGGGAAAACTTAGTCAATATTAGCAGAAACCATTGTTTAAAGAAGATTCTCATCTAAAAAAAAATAAATCATGAAGATTATGATTTCTCCTCTGACAGGTATCTTTTTTATATGCATATTTCACTCTTTATAACTACAAAATGTCATTAAACTGGACATTGAACCAGCAAATTCTTTTAAATCTTCAGTCCCCCTGTGGCTTCATTAGCATCAATCTGTCTCACTGTAATTCTGTCATAACTAAAGGATTACATTCTTTTCTATTGAACAACTTTAAATGCTACTGCCCTAGTCATTAAATTAGGGACAAGGATAAGTGTAAACGGTAATATAAATGTACTATGACTCTCATTATATATTCAATAATGGTTTGGGAGACAGAAAAGTACACAAATACTTAGCAGATAGGTAGATGGGTGGAGAGAGAGGGAGAGAGAGAGAGAGAGAGAGGACTAGGGGAGAATTAAAGTTACTGAGCTATGAAAATGGTCAGAAATAATGTTCTGAGTCATAACACTAGCACCATGATATGCACAACATTTTTACCTCATTCCTGTGGAATTTACCTCATTCCTGTGGACTAGAGAATGGCAATATGTCTTAGACTATTTGATGCTAAGAAACAGCCTTGTGTCATCACAAGTGAATAGTGTTAATATTAGAAAAGGTGAAATCAGGTATCCTACAAGATAGTACAGTGGAATGAATATAAGCTTTAGAGGAAGATAATCCAAGATATTAATTCTGGTTATGGTACTCATGAGTCATGAGAACTAGAGAATAATATACAATTTTGGAGCCTCTTTACCTTCATCTATAAAACAGGCATATCATCTTTTATATAGGTAATTAGGAGGGTTAAATTAGATAATATTTGTAATGTCCTGTGCCTGGCATAAAGCTATACATGCTTTATTTTCTTGATCCATATTTTTTTATTGTCTCAATGGCTGTCATTTTTGGGAGAAATTTAATTAATATATAAAATTTATTTTTAATTAATGATATTTTAATTGTCATGGAACAATTCTTCAGTGGATTATATTTATTTGATTTGTTAGTGTTTCTTGGTAGAGTTTTTTGTCTAATACATTGTCTCTTTATCAATGCTTGTATCACTGTATCCATAAATGCCCATATTACATTTCAGTTACCCTACCCGGTAAGTATTTCAGATTTGAACCAAACTGTGGGACTGCTGTGTGGCTACATATATTTACACTTTGGTTGTAAGATTTATGTAGAAATGACAGAGAATTATTCCGTTAATTGCTATAATTTTTCAATTTTCCATTTCTTATAATGTCATAAAAGAGCTTTACAAAATACAAAAAAAAACAAAAAACAATAAGGAAAAAATAAAAGTAGCTGCACTCAATCCCACCACACCTAAGTTTAGTTATTGCCAGTAGAAATCATGTTTCGGTGGCGTTTGAAGGACACAAGCTTCAATATGTATGTTATTTGCTTGACAAAATGAATTAAAGGCAAAATAAAATGAAGATATGTTATAAGCCTGGAGGTCTTCTGAATGGCAGAGCCTGCAATCAACTAAATGACTAGTCAAAAGGCAAAAGAGGAGGAAAGTCTGGTTTAAAGCTTGTACTGTGTATTTCCTCTAAGTCTGGCAATAAAGTGAGAATATTGCTTCTGCGCTCATTAATTATTTATCACCATCTCTCTGAACTTCTGAACAATTTCTGTTGAAGGAACTACAATACACATGGAGTTATTCATCAAACGCAGATGTTCACACATTCCCTTTAAGGCTATAAACACAAATGCCAGCTGTCCAAGGAGAATGGGCAGAGTTCTGATTTATTAAAAGTAGTGAATTCCTCCATATATTGGAAAGAGCAAAATATCAGGTTCTGGTAAATTAATAGGGATATAATACATACATTGCCACTTGTGGAAAAAGATTTAAAGATGCTATAGGTAGAGTAGACAATCTAAAAAAGTCTATCTATTGGAAAAATAAAATAAAAGCAGATATATATCCTGGTGTTTACATTGCAGGGTAGCTGAAACTACTACTCTTTTGACTTGTTAGTTTAGACTCATTGAATCAATTACACAAAATCAAAATTAAAACAAAAATACTTTATACCCAATATTAAAAGATATAATTCTTTAAGAAAATTTCTTATTTAATGAGAGATTCCCGAATAGAATTTATGGTGACCAGCATAATAATTGCCTATCTTTTTCTTTAAAAATTTCTCCATATTACTCTACTTTCTTCTTTAATATTTGCATTTTTTATTCATTCCTTCCTCTACTGCAAATTGATTTTTGCCTCTAGATATGTACTAAAACTACCCTCTAAAGCAGTGATTTTTCTAATTTAGTGTGCATAGAAAGCATTTGAAAAGCTTGTTAAAATATAGATTCTTGGAGCCTATCCTGCCAAATTCTGATTAAGCAGGTGGGAATTAGTGGGCAGAGGTGGTGAGGCAGTGGGATTCAGCATTTCAAATCTAGGTGACTAATATTCAAGAGAAAATTAACTGCAATGTTCCCCAAAATCTACTTTTGTTTTAAATTTTTTAAATATACACCTTCTAATCTTAAAATTTCAAGCAGTATAGAGGTATAAAAAATAAACTGAAAATTCTCTTTTCACATTTTATCAATGTTATAACCTAAAGCTAAGCATGTTAACATTTGGATGAGTATCTTTATATATTTTTTATTTTGCTATATGAATATGCACAATATGATTTCATTTATGTAAAACAAGAGGAATCTATACAGTCAGCCTCATTTTTATTGTTACTACTTTTAATAGATAGTCAATTGATCAACTTGATTTTCTGTATAGAAGATAATCTGCAATTCATGATAATTTTTATGCCCCCCTTTCTATGTCTCATCTAGTTTTTTAAAGAGCAGTAATAATAGAAAGTCTTTATTTTTCACTCACTGAATAGCATATGTATTATATGTTTTTGTAGTGACACTTCATCTATGTAAAGAAGGCTTCCAAAACCACAGTGCCATTCCTACATATTCCATAAAACTGAGGATTTTTATCTTTCTGTTTCATATCTTTATATAGACAGCGGTCAACGCAATCATCTTTATAAATCTAAAATGCACCTTGTGTTTTTTTGGAAAAGATGAAAATGAGGACAATCATGTCATTTGTTCTCATAGAGTACAATTCTGCCTTTTCCGTTCCTTTATGAATTCTATCCATTTCTAATATACAATTAAACTTTCATCTTCTCTATTCTCCATTGTTCTGCCTTGGAAATCCACAGCTGGGAGAGGCCCTGTGGTCAGTAGGTGAGCTACATGCTGCTTCCATGATAAACTGGAGCACCAGATCTTGACTGAGTTTGAAGCCCCTGTATCAAGGGTCTTGTCACCCTAGGTACACCTAACAACTATACAGTTCACAGTCTTATAAACAACCTTAATCTCCATCTTCACCTTTCTGTTCTGGCTCCCATAAACAATTTAGTATATTATAGGAAGTACAGTGATTACAGCCAAGGAACTAGAACTACTGCCTGAATCCAAACCCTGGCTCAAGCACTTACTAGCTTGTGCCTTTGTGCATATTATTTAACCTCAATTTCTCACCTCTAAAAGGAGGTTATGCTGGTGCTGACCTATCCATAAGGTTGACAGGAACAAAGGAGTAATGTATGTATGTGATGCACTTAGAATGGTACAGAGCACAGAGTTGCACATCTGTGTGTGTTTTGTGTTTATTGTCCTAGACACTGAGCATCATTATTTAAACCCTCTACAAAGAAAGGAAGAATCTATACTCTTGAGGTAGAACACCAGCTTGAGAAAATATTTAGGAAAATTACAGATTAATATATTTGAAAAAAATTATACCAATATTCTAGATAATTAAAATAGGTAAGCATTAACACTGCCATGTCCAAATTAGATCATTTGTTAACCTAATGGCAGAGAGAATTAAGGACTCAGATTAAAATTTACACAAAAAGAACATTCTAAACATTTAGCAACAAGACAATAAAAGTACCCAAACTGTCAATATAATGGGATTTGATGTGTTTGGTTCTAAACACAATAGAGATGGAAACACAATTGCATCTATAGTGATATTTTGTGAACTCTTTTATTCCCTCTCAAAACAAGGAAATAGTTTCAATTATTTCTCTTGGCATATATTAATTAATTCAAGACATAAATAGAAAAGTGGCATTTAAAATAATCTTCTTTGCCATCAAGAGTAATAACCTGGGCTTGCTGGAAAATGTAAATTCTCTAAGGAATGGTTATAATGTAAATACCATGCCATTCACTAGATATTTTTTTCATAGTCAATTTTAGAAGCTTATCTTAAACATTAAACTGCATAACAATTTTGGAATTAGTCAAAAATTAAACTTGGCTCTATAAGAAGTTCTATTTACCATGTAGCATGTTATCAGATTTAAGAAAATTAAGAAATTGTGTTCTTCGTAGCTTTCTGATAGTTTAAAAATTTCTAAATACATTTTGTTTGTATTAAGTGTGTTTTTGTATCTATTTTATACTTCATAATGTATTCATGACAATGCTTTTAAGTAAA
Source organism: Molossus molossus (assembly GCF_014108415.1). Lineage (NCBI taxonomy): Eukaryota > Metazoa > Chordata > Mammalia > Chiroptera > Molossidae > Molossus > Molossus molossus. The sequence continues at coordinate 59,086,538 of NW_023425345.1, read as the reverse complement.
CTTTTTAAATGGAAATATGCAATGAGTAAATAAATATGCGCAAATTATAAATGTCTAACAAATTTTATATTTAGCAAAATATAAAATCTCACATCAGACTTTAAATTATTCATTAGTACTTTAAAACCTTGATAAAAAATCAAACACTTCACTCTCTTACGTGGGGATTAACATTTGGCAGCCTTACTGGACTTAATCATCACTGATTTATCAAGGAAAATGAGAGGGGTGTAGATGACTGTTGGGTTCTGCTAGTTCTATTTGATTAATCTCTGGCCCATCAAGAGCTCTAGAATTTAGGGAATTTAGTGGGGAAAGTATTTTTTAAAACTTTAATAAAATAATACATACAGCATAGGGAAGTGGATATGTTACATATGAAAGAAAACAAAAACCACAAAATAAAACCCTAAGCTTTCAATAAAAAGGGATGTATGCAAAGCTATTTGTTAGTTGATAAAATCAAAATGGAGTATAGATTATATCCTTGCCATGTGGTTTAACTCCCAAGCTATTAAACTGAAACTACAACGGTGATGGCATTTTGTTGATGCACACTAACATCTAAAAAGTAATCTCTGGGTCTTCTCAGTCCTGTTCCCACCACCGAAAAGAACAGGTGACAGAGAGGAGAAAAGCTCTGTCTAAAACCCAAGTCTTTGGACTGCTTTCCTTTCCTTAGGTTTTTTGTGTTTTTTTTTTGTTTGTTTTTTCCAAATCTTTATTGTTGGATGTAAAATGTATTACAGATGTTCCACATTTTTCCCCCATTGACCCCCTCCTCCCCACTCCTGCCCCCCTCCCACCTTTTCCCACACTATTGTCTGTGTCCATTGGTTATGCATATAAGTTCTTTGGTTTATTTCTTCCCACCCACCCCCAACCCCTTTCCCTTTGAGGTTTGTCAGTCTAGCAATGAATTTGTGCTTCTTAATCCCTTCACCTTTTTCATCCATTCCCCCAACCCCATTCCCAACGGGCAACCAACAAAATGCTCTCTGTATCTATGAGAATGTTTCTGTTCTTCCTGATCATTTTTTTGTAGATGCCATTGTTGATAGATATGTATTCATAGCCATTTTGTTTGTTCATACATTTTATCTTTTTCTTCAAAAAGACCCTTCATCATTTCATATAATAATGGTTTGGTAGTGATGAACTCCTTTAACTTTTTCTTGTCTGGGAAAGATTTTATATGTCCATCAATTCTAAATGACAGCTTTGCAGGATAGAGTAATTTTGGTTGTAGGTTCTTGGTTTTCATCACTCTGAATATTTCTTGCCACTCCCTTCTGGCCTGCAGTTTCTTCTGAGAAATCAGCTGACAGCCTAATGGGAACTCCCTTGTAGGTAACCAGCTGCCTTTCTCTTGCTGCTTTTAAGATTCTCTCTTTGTCTTGAACCTTTTGCATTTTGATGATGATGTGTCTTGGTGTGGGCCTCTTGGGGTTCATCTTGTTTGGGACTCTTTGTGCTTCCTGGACTTGTATGTCTGTTTCCTTCACCAAGTTAGGAAAGTTCTCTGCCATTATTGTTTCAAACAGGTTTTCGATTTCTTGTTCTCTCTCTTCTCCTTCCGGCACCCCCAAGATGCGAATGTTGGCACACTTGAAGTTGTCCCAGAAGCTCCTTACACTATCCTCATTTTTTTGGATTCTTTTTTCTTTTTGCTGTTCTGATTGGGGATTTTTTGCTTCCTTATATTCCAAATCAATGGTTTGTTCCTTGGATTTACATACTCTATTATTGAAGCTGTGTAAATTATTCTTTATTTCAGTTAATGCCTCCTTTAATTCTAACTGTGTATCCATGATTTCTAACTGGTCCTTTTTTATGCTCTTGAGGCCCTCCCTAAGTTCACTGAGGTTCTCACTAAGTTCATTGAGCATCCTTATAAGCAGTATTTTGAACTCAGTATCTGTTAGGTTGCTTATCTCCCTTTCGCTTAGTTCTTTTATTGGGGTTTTGTTCTGTTCTTTCATTTGGGACCTGTTTCTTTGTCTCCTCATTTTGGCTGCCTCCCTGTGTTTGTTTCTGTGTATTTCTTAAAGAGAGGTATGGGGCTCACTGAGACCAGATGCTGCTCGTTTGAAAGAATTTAGGAAAAACCTGAAGCAGGATCCAGGACCCGCCAATCCTATGGTTAAGCAAGTGGCAACAGCTTGGGTGGGCTTGAAAGTTGTGTGGGGCGGGGCGGGAGTCACCAGGGCGGGGCTACCAGTGTGAGCCAGGTTGCTGGAGTCCCAGATATGGAGACAGTCTGCCGCCCCAGGGAAGGGCTCACCAAAGGAACAAAGGCCTCTTACAGCACGTTTGTCCCCGAGGAAGCCCCCTCTCCAGCCCTCGCTCCAGTGCCAAACAGCTCAGTTCTTCCCTGTGTGTCTCTGGCGCCCCTCGAGCTGCCTCCCCTCTAAGGTTAGAGGAGTGCGCGAGCCCTTTAAGGAGCTGCCTGGGGCTCCAGCTGCGTCAGCCTCCCTGAGCCTCAGTTTCCGCTGGTTTTTCCAGCCAGAAGTTATGGGGACTTCTCTTCCTGGCACTGGAACCCTGAGCGGGGCACCTGGTGTGGGATGGGGACCCCTCAGTCCTCAGGAAGGACCTTCCCAGCCGCGGGAGCCTCCTGATTTTTATCCACCACGCTTGGGTGTGGGACCAGCCCGTCGCGCCGCCGCCCCTCCTACCAGTCTGGATGTAGCTGCTTTTTTTTTTTTTTAATTCCGTAGTTGTACGACTTCCATTCAGCTTGATTTCAGGCAGTTTTGAATGATGGTTGTTCTGTAGTTTAGTTGTAACTTTGATGTGGTTGTGGGAGGACGCGTTACCGCGTTTATCTATGCCGCCATCTTGACCGGAAGTCTCCCTTTCTTTAGGTTTTTAACGAGAGGTAACCAGCATCTTGAAGCCAATCCAAATCAAAGTAGATAATTTTTACTCTGAAGGAAAATTGAGTACAATTTATACAAATGTAAGAAGAACATCCCTTTTACTAACTATTATCTATAGTAGTTTATGCAGTGTGCGTTTTTCAGGGCCTAGGACTCTATGCTATGTAACAATTTTAAACTATCTGCTGACATAATCATCTCATTCAAGGTTCCCTGTCATTCTTGAACACTAAGGTGATCTTATTTCCTCTGGATTCAACTCTTCTTAAACTTGGTAGTTCCTGTTTTCCAGAATTTTGCTTACTCCTTCTTTCCAAGTCCTTTTCTATGAGACATGGTGATCTCCTTGAAAACAAACAAACCAACCCCAAGCTAGGTTTATAATTCAACCTATGTTGATTCATAGTCGGCCACCAAGATCTCCTTTCCAGACTTCTCACCCTTAACACCTCTGCCGTTAAGTGTTTTCAGGTTTAGTAAATTTATTTCTCATTTTCCTAATTTTTTACATTTTTATATTTACATTTGACAGTATGATTTTACATTTTATATTTTCTTTGATTTATGTTAATACCACATTATTATAAAGTCTACATTTGTATTTTAAAATTTTGTTTAGAAAGTTTGTGTAAAATAGGTCCATAATTACTCAGGAATCGGATTTCCACCACTGGCCCAAAGGCTAGTTTGATATGATATGACATGAACACAAGGGAAACTTCATAAATGCCCTTCCTGTTCTGTTTCTAAGATATGCAGACTAGAAGGTAAGCGTTATATTAACTATGGCTCATGTAGACAAAGCCTTAATTATATTTTAAATTTGTTAAAACAGTATCTTTTCTTTGAAAGACATTTAATAGCTTACATAACATTTTAGAACATGATATCATTTATATTACTTGTGAAAACGTCATTATAAAGATTATATACTGATTTTACTGACAAAGAGTCAGTGTTCATGGTTACTAGTCTCAGGTTAAAGATCAGCTCCAAGTTTTGAAATGTCTGTTCTATTACTCTTTTCCCTAAAGTGCAACACTTGACTGAGTAAGACTTTTTGTATAAGTAGACTCATGACCAAATAAAATTGAGTTAAGAAAGATAGAATATTTTTGTAGTTTCTACTACATATAACTCTTGACAATTACACCAGGATCAAATAGTCTGAGAATTCTAATGAGACCCCAGAAATTATTTCTGTGTGTCTACTAAAAGATAATGAAACACCACATATTAGATTTTCAGCATAATTGATCTCATCATAAGCTTTGTAAAAACATTAAATTTTAGAGTTGGGGGAAAACAACTGCAAGACAATTTTACCACGTTTTATAAGTGACAATGTGAATAAAGCAGAGAACCCAGTGGTTTAGCCAAGTGTACATAGATAAGAAATGAGTCTCGACTCAAGCCCACAACACCTGATTCTCAGTTATTATTACATTTCATTAACAAAGAAAATATTTTTTTAATATCTGACTTCAATCTGTGGTATTACAGTTGAAAATAGAAAGCTAATTGGTTAATTTAACATAGGCTATTTCTTAAACCTTCAATCATTAAAAAGAAATGAATGAAGCAGCAGTTGTATATTGGTGTAGAAACATTTTCATGAAGATCCATTAAAATACATTATGCAAAACATTATAAAAAGAGATACTTTTAAAAAGGAAGAAATATGAGTCATACTCCCATCTATTTCTAGTGTTATGAAAAAAATAATTGCTTTTTACTGTTTAACATCATGAATAAAGCAATTGTGATATGTACTCTCCATTTGTTGATAGAAAATTTATTTGCCCATGTCATAGTCAGAGGGTAGGTAGAAATGAATGAATCAAATGCCCTGTCATTTCACCAGGCTTCAGATTTAATTGAGAAGACTGCTTTGCTGATTTCCATCTCAGGGACTCTGTGAAATTGCCTGTTAAGTTATCTTTCAATTTTAATCACTTTCCAAAGTGAAAAGGCTTAAATACCTAACACAAAGATGGAAGAAATACAAATTATTACTATAAAGAGTTTCCCAATAAATATGTTTGTAAAACAGATGTACCATTCATATTGAATTTCAAGGCTATGATTCTTATTAGTCATATGTAGTTTAAAATAAAAAAAAAAGAATTGGCAGATGTGTTAAATAAATATTAAGAGGAAATCACAGATTTGATTCCTTGGTATGGTAAATACATTTTCAGATGGCATTGTGCTTGTAAGAATTCTGTGGAACTTGCTATTGATGAAAGTTTTCTTCAGTTTTCCAGATTCTCAATTTATGTACCTCTTCCTTCATCTCAGGTCATTGGACGTAGAATATTAGAAACCTACATTTTTTTGTGAAAAGATTTTCTATAATACATCAATGCATAAATAGATTATCTTCCTACTATCTGACAATAAAGAAGGGCAGCTTATGTTCAAGGGGAGTAAAAACAGTGTATGTCTGTATAAAGATATATGAACATTTTCAGAATAATTGTTTTTCCTTCATTATTTAATACTGTACATTTAATAACTTAGAGTGATAATCTAGTTTTCTGAAAACTACTAGATAGAAATTATATTGTCCTCTACTTTAAGTAAAGTAAACCGTTGCTAGCCACCCAGAAAATTATAGCAATTAGGCCAAACCTTTGTAAGAATGCTATGATTTGAAACCTTCCTCATAGAGTCTTTCCTTCAGTTTGTATTCAAATTAGAGTCAATGTCTTTCTATGAAAAAATAATTCCATAGGATAATAATAAAATAGCCATCACTTTGATCTCAATATATTTTCACAAATGTGAGTGAAATTGTAGGTATTGCTCAACACATTCTCTCTCATTTAATTTGTACAACATTCTGTGGTAAGCAGCTTTTCCCCCTTTTTACAGATGGTGAGATGGAAGTATAAAGACATTAAATAACTTTCTCCGGGATAGAGTTGACAAATGACAGAGCTAGGAGTCCACATCACATTTGTCAAATGCGAAAGCCTGTGCTCTCTACCCTGACCAACACCGCCAGTCCTGACACGGTTAAATTCAGCGACAGGTTGATTTTAGATAATCTGGCGAAAATTTGAGAATAAGTCACATAATTTATCTTCCACCTAAGAAACAACTTCACAGCATTCTCTAGTGAGGAAACGCTGGGCAAGGAGACATACATCATGTGTGTTTTTATGACTTACATTATAATTTAGAAAAGAGTATTATTGAAGCCAAACAAAGAAAAAATTGATCTATTTGTATATTTGATATGAAGCCAAGACACAGTTTAAAGCTTAAATATGTTGATTAATATTCTTTCCCATTAAAAAGTAATATCAGTTTTCATAAGTAATTTCAAAAACATAGAAAAATAAATAGCAGGGAGGAAATTAGCAAAAATTTCACATTTAATATATATATATAAATTCCATATATAATATCAGTATATTATACTATTATAGTATATATTATATATTATAGAATATAGTTGATGTGTTAAAGATTAATTATAATGAAATATAATTGAATTTATATTTAGTTATAAGTATATAGAGAATAACAATATACATCTTACACGTTTGTCTATAAATCTTAGTCATATTATTTTAGTCATATTATTTTATTAGGAAAAATTTCTACAAGAAACAGGAAAAAAGTTGATTTACATTACCATTTTTTTTTTTTTTACAGGAAATGTATGCTATTTTATCCTGCCACCAGCACTATAGGGAGTAATTACCATCTTACTGCACAGTGGATGCAGTAAGGTGTGCTGCCCAGGCCCCTTTTTAGCACCGGGACTCTCCTTACCTACGCTGCTGGGAATACTGGTCGCTGATAATGTAGGCCTCTGTATACTGTTTATACAAATTATATATGCCCACTATAAATACTAAAGAAAATCACAACAAAGAAAGGAAGATATTATTGCTCTTACTCAGTGCTATAATTCTTTTTATTTAGTTAAGTGTTAAAGTTTGACAGATTCCATCTTGTTATTTTTAAAAAGAAGTCAGCACCCTCAAAATGGAATACTTAGGTATAAATTTAATAAAATGTAAACAAGATCTACATGAAGAAAGGTATAAAATTCTGATGAAAGAATCAAAGAAGACCTTGTTCAAAAAAATTTTTATTGTTATTTTGATATCTTAATTTAACTGTATGATCAATTACAAATTTTTGCTTTTTTTTTTTTTTTCTTTTGTCAATTAAGGGAATGTATTTCTTGGCCTGGATAAAGATTTTATCTGAGAATATTTCTTTCTTCCTCAGTTGTTTCTTCTTTGTCTTCTGTAAACAAGTCCCCTAATCCAACCTGAAATTTATTCTTACACAGAAAAATTTTTTAAAAAAAGTTGAGTGCTTCCTTGTAAAGTTTTGTTTTGTTATGCTTGTCATTCAAAACATTTCCAAATATATGCTTAAATTTTTTCTTAAATGGGGTGAAATACCAGTTTGAATGCACAGATCCCATTTAATTTTTAAAAAGGTGTTGAATTTATGTTACCTAGATTTTATTTTTTGTTTACATTTTTAATTAGAAAATGTTCTCTTTTCTATATTTAATATGATCTCTCATCTTCATTATCCCTTTGTCCTCTTCCTTTGAAATTTTGGAGAACTTTTCTAAGTTTGACCTTTAGGTTGGTGATTTGATTTCTCTTAATGTAAATTTTACCTTTTATTAATTCCAGAGAGATTTAATTCTGTTACTGCATTTATCGGTATAGCTGCAATATTTTATAGTGATGTTTTCGCTCATTCTGAAAGCCTCCTTTTCGTCTTGTTTAACCCCCTCCTAAAGAATTTTTATTTTAATGTATTTTGTTTTTATAATTCTTTCCTTGTATTTTTAGAGGCCAAGCCATTCATAATTCTATTGAAAATACAAATAAAAATGTTCTGACATTTTCTTCGACATTTTCTTCTAGGTTTTGTAGTGGATTATCTTTATTTTTTAAATCCTCACCCAAGAATATATTTTTTAATTACTAGATGAGAGAAAGAAACATTAAGTGGTTGCCTCCCATGTGCACCCCAACTGACCAGGGATATAACCCACACCTAGGTACGTACCCTGATCAGGAATCCAGCCCACTGACTTTTGGCATACAGGATGACTAACCAACTGAGCTACCGGCCAGGGGAGAGCAGTGGATTATTTTTACAGCTCTGCCCTTCTTCCTTTTTTTTCTTTTCTTGATTGTCAGTTCCTTCCCCCCCCCATCCTCTCACCCTGTAGTGTTTTCTCAAAGGCACGTCTTTTCCTTATTCAGTGTTACCAATGGAAAACATTTGACCTTGTTTTGGAGTTTTGTTCAACTGTAATTTTTTGGTACTCAGAAATGCTGAGCCAATCAAGTACAGGGATAGGTAAAAAGTAGGTTTACAGTTGTGAGTACATGAAACATAGAGTTTATTCTTGTATTATTATTTATTAATTAGTATTATTATCTATTAATTATTGTATTATTTATTTGTATTACAGTTGTAAACTATTTTTGCTCATCCCTGTATATAGGAACTTGGAGTACTATGCAGCGGTAAGAAAGAAAGATCTCTTATCCTTTGAGACGACATGGAGGGACCTGGAAAGTATTATCCTGAGTGAAAGAAGCCAAGCAAAAAAGACAAATACCACATGATCTCACTTATATACGGAATATAATGAACATAACAGTCTGAGGAATATAATAGACCCAGAAACATGGAAGTAGGGCACAGACTGACATCCCTCAGAAGAGGGGGTGGGGAGGTGGGGGGGTGGGAAGAGATAAACCACAGAACTTATATGCATGTATGCATGACCAATGGACATGGACAACTAAGCCGGGGACGGGGCGGGGTGGGGGGTGCCAATGGGTTAAAAAGGTAAAATATCTGTAACAAGAAAATAAATAAAAATTCATAAATAAATAAAAAAATTTAAAAAATTTTAAAAAAAAGAATTTCTTACAAACATCACAACTTGAGATTTTTCATATTTACTCCCTGCCTATATGTTATCCTTTTGTATAAGCCCGTTTCCAGAATGCTTCCAACCACGTATTAGCTAGGTTATGACTATTTAGTCTCTGGGGATTGGAGCCCCTTTCTATATAAAATAGATATTTAAAATAAAGAAAATTTATACATTTTTTGTTTACTCATCTCAGAATAAAAAGATTCTTGCATAAATTGTGTGTGGGTTTTTTTTACGAATACTGGTTTTATGAGTCTAATGATTAATAATAGTAGATTGTAAAGTAATTTTTACATGTAGTTAGGTGGTATCAATTTTACAATAAAAATCCTGCACTTTCTTTGGTGAAATGCTTAGCTAAGTATTTATTATGGACAAGCTCATAGATAGAGAGCAGGCAGACAGCTCTGGTGGTGGTTGTGAGGGCGTAGGGGGAGGTGGAGGATAGAGAAAAAAAAAAGAGAAAGAGAACTTATGGACATTGACAACAGTGCGGTGACTGGGGATGAGTGGAGGTGGAAGAGGACATACAGGGATAAATGGTGATGGAAAACATAAAATAAAATAAAAATAAATAAATAAAAAGATTTTCTGCAAAACAATGAATAAAAGTCTTTCTAGACAGTTACTTTTAATTAGCTAATAATATTTGGTATTATGAGTTCTGTTGCTTTAAGTCTACCTAGATATTTATTAGGATGTTGAGAGCAGCTATTAAGGGAGCTATTAGCCAAATTATATTTTGAATCAGTAGTCTGGTCTTAACTGCTGAAGTAGAGTATGTTAAACACACCGTGACCTTTTCAAATGTCTCTATCTAGAGCAATTTTGAGGCTGTCTTACAAATGTTATGCAATTTCAGCCTAATGGTAAATCTAACTCTCAATCATACTCGTGTGCTTGGACCACAGGACACATGAAAAGTAATCTGAGGAACTTTCTTCACTGATTTCAAGTTCACTTATAGGAATCATAGCTGTGGTTTTTGGGGAAGAGAGCGCAAGAAATACAACCTTTTTGTATCTGCATATGGGCAAATCTGTGAGAAATATACACCAGTTCCCCCTTATCTGTGATTTTACCTTCCTTGATTTCAGCTACCCGCAGTCGACAGTGGTCCCAAAGACTAAATGGAAAATGAAAAAGTTAAACAATTCATAAGTTTTAAATTGAGCACTATTCTGAATAGTCCGATGAAATCTCTGGCCGTCCCTCTCTGTTCTGCCTGGGACATGAATCATCCCTTTGTCCAGTGTACACTGTGTACACTACCAGCTGGTTACTCACTTAGTTGCCATCCTGGTTATCACACAGACTGTCACGGTATCTCAGTGCTTGTGTTCAAGTAACTCTTTTTTACCTTTATAATGGCCCCAAAGTGCAAGAGTAGTGATGCTGGCAATGCAAGTATGCCAAATAGAAGCTGTAAAGTGCTTCCTTTAAGTGAAAAGTCTAGTAAAGTAAAATAAAATATTTTGAGAGAATGAGAGACCACATTTACATAACTTTCATTACAATATATGGTTATAATTATTCATTTTATTGTTAGTTATTATTGTCGCTCTCTGACTGTGCGTAATTTATAAATTAACTTTATCCCAGGTATGTATGTATAGGAAAATATAATTTGTACAGAGTTCCATACTATACATATATCACATATTATATATATAGTAATACATATATAATGTATATAATTATATATTACATTATTTATATCACTATATATGTATATATACATACACACATATTATTTTAATCATGCTATGGTTTAGATATCTAAATTTATAAAGATACAAGTCTTTAAATAATAACATTGAATTTATTGTAGTAACTTTACATTTTCATAGAGATAATACATATCTGTGCTCTCAATAAAATGTTAATGTGGCAAATAAAATATTAATAATTAAAAGACACTTTCAAGTACCTGTTATAAAACAATTTAGTAAAATAAATAATATAAATACTAAAATGGATGTGCCTTAGGATACCAGATACCTAAAAGGTAAAAGGCATACCTTTTGGAAAAACATAATCTATTATCTCTAAAGTATATTTAGAAATGCCATGTCCATTACAAAAATGCTCTCCAAATATGTATCATCTTATATTTATAAGAATGGTGCTTTTTCTTCCATTCTACTTGCAAAGATTTAAGGAATGAAAGTCACCCCTGAGGATACATTTTTTGACATACTAATGTTGTTGACAATCATTGCTATGAGCATTTATAATGACAGACAAATGAGGAATCTAGTGATGTTTTTTTAAAGCTTCAGGGGTTATATTGATGTAAAATTTAAAGTTGCCAGGCTGAAACATGATATATAAAGAAATAGTACTTAATAAAATTTGTTGAAAAAATGTACTTTCAACTATTAATATTAGTTCGTTTAACAAACAACTATATGAGTAAAATGACAACTTTCCATAGATGTGTTGGTATAGTATACAGCCATTCCCTAAATACTTTTTTCTTTATTACTAATACTTACATTTTAGTAATTCTTTAATATAAGCAGTATAGAAACAAATCTGATTCTTGTTTCTCTTATTTTACATTTATTCAGATGGCAATTTTTCTGACTAAATTATTCATTTCTAGCCCTCTAAAATTTTATTAGGGACATATTTGAATATATTAAAAGCAATATAAGTTTTATGATGAACAAAATAAATTATGATCCTTTCTTCTAGCAGTTTTATTCTAACTAGTTCTCTTTTATAAACCTTGATTAAAGAGGAAATACTATGTCAGCCACAATGTCATTCTTGGTTCAGTGCTGTGGACATGGGGGATATTTAGTAAGTAGCTACTCAATTATTGAATAAAAACGTTGGTACATATGTTGCTGAAATATTTCTATACTAGTTCTAGAACTAAGTGATTTCTTATGTCTTTTGTATTTAATCACCATAAGAACTGAACCTCAGAGAAATTAGCATGTTATCCAGGGTTGCACAGTAAGCAATTGGCAAAAACAGAATTTCAACCTAAGTTACTAAATACCACAAAAGTCCTGTTTTCACTTTGTGACATCTGACAGAAAGAAAAATAATCACAATGCATGGTAGAGCTGAAAAAGTGAAGCAGAGTCTGTAATCATCGAGAAATTTGTATTTCTAATTGTATAGAAAAATTCCTCAGGAGAGCCAGGGGCGGGGGTGCAAAGAGAGAGAAATCTAGTATTTCCTTTTTATAATATTATTACAAAACAAACACATAGACATCTCTTACATAGCATTTACAAAAGAATCTAGGGGGAAAACAATGAGATACTGACACAACAAAGGGAATTAAGCAATCTCCACTGACAGTGAATTTACAATCAAGCTGAAGCTTCACATTCTTGGCTCCTCACTTGCACAATCACCTTCTAAAACAACGGGAGCTCCTGACAGTGTATTACCATGACCAAGTATTTTTGTAAAACTTGCCAAGGTAGGATATTTTAATTGAAACTGGTTATGACCATTATCTCTTTCCACTCTGACTTCCTCTCTCATGTCATCTGGCACTGATGTGACCAGAGATATTTTTAGTCTCTTGTTGAGATTTAGTAATACTCTATTTTAACTGTCATTTATAAATACGATTTAGAAAGTTTCAATACAACAATGAAAAATGTAAAGACTATTTGAACATTTGTAAAGAATTCTTATTTTGTAACTTTAAAATGTATTATTAAAAACTGAAAAGGACCAATAGAATAATGAAGTACAATACAAAAATGATATATTTGAACACTTAAATTAATAAAATGCATTCTAACATAAGTAATGGATTGCTCTAAAGAGTTTAAATATCATAGAGATGCAAAAGAAAATAAATGAAATGAGAAAATAAAAATAAAATAAAAAATTAAAAGCTGTAACTAAAATTACATGAGAAATTATAGAAAAAAATATATTTTACAAAAGTAGTGGTAAATATGTAATAATAAATGTAAGTTATATCCTTTAGAGAAAAGAAGATACATGTGTAGAATATAGTATGAGAATGTAAGCATGTTACATATCACACAAAAACCTGTGCATTTAAAATGATTATAAACAAAAGCACACCGAAGAAAACTGAACAGAAAATTAAAATATGGGTAAAATTATCGACAGATTTACAGACAGATAGTAAGAACACGCTTAAACGTTGACATGCCCTGACTAAATATTTCACATTGAAAAGGAGTGAGTTGCCTAGGCTTTGTAGATGAAAGCACAAAGGGGATAGAAATCATCTGAGCTCAGATAGTTATTTTATGACACCAGATTATATAATTCAAAGGAGAAAAGACACAGAAAGTTCATGCCAAACTTTTAAGTGTAAGAGTTCTGGTGGTTCAAGGCACAAATGGATGCTTCTCAAACATGAATGAAATAGAAAATCATTAAAACATAGTTTCTGGTCTTTCCTTCAGAGAGTCATAGATTTGGGATGGAATTTATGTGTCTACATCTCTCCCAAGCTTCTAAATGATGCTAACAGTGCTGATCTGATCTGTAAACTACATTTTGAGTGGCACTGATTTACACTTTAAATTTCATTCTAGAAGCTAAATTGATATTGCCAATATATATCTGATCCATAATTAGATTAATTTCTTATATAGAAAAATAAAATGTTATGATGCAGTGTGTTTGTCTCTCTAATTGGCAAACAATAAAAATAATAAGCATTTAGCTTTAGGATGTGTGTAAGAAAATTAGCATTCTCATATAATATTAGTTATTTCTTAAATCCCTGGCAACAGTATTATGCATTATAAAGCTTAAATATAAACACATACTTGAGTCTAACACTATTACTTTTAACCAGGTATTCTTAGAAAAGAATTAAACATGTTAAAAAATACATGCCCAAGATTATTAATCTCAGGATATTAATTATCTAAAAACTAAAAATCCCAAACTTCCCAAACTATCTGCTGGGTTTTTAGTTTCTTTTTTGCTGAAAAAGATTTCTTTATACTTTATCCTTTCTAGATGAAGGTTTATATTATTGATTTTAGATTTTCTTCCTTTTTTTCCCCTAATATATGCATGAAATGCTACAAATTTTCCTCAAAACATTTGTTTTTCCTACATGTCACACACTTTGAGAAGTGGTATTGTTATTTTCATTTAGTTCAAAATATTAAAAAATTTCTCTTAAGACTTCTTTGCCTCATGTTATTTAGTTATTCATTTTTCTTTTAATTGAATGGATTGTGGTGACAAAATTATATAAGTTTCAGGTGCACACTTGTGTTATTTAGAAGTGTGTTGTTCAATCTAAGCATTTTGAGTTTTCTAGCTATATTTCTCTTATTGATTTTCAGTTTAATTCCATTGAGAGTATATTCCAAGTATTCAATAAATGTCAAAACCGAGAAATTTTTACAGTTTGTTTTAAACTATAGTGTTGAGAACTACAAGGTAGATACTGACAATGGATTTTGTTAGTTGCTACTCCAGTTAATCTCCTGAAAGGCTGCTCCTTGGACTAATTATGATGCTGTTGAATTCCTGAGAGAACTTGGGCCTGAGTATTTTAATGTTTGTAAATTGAATGTATTTAAATATTTTTATTCTGTATCGTCTCCTCAGTGCACATGCTTTATGCATCATTGCCTACTTATTTACATCATGTTATTCATGATAGTTTTCTAGAAAAATATCAAAAATATTATTTAAATAAGATATCAAACACAGTGTTCCATCTCTAATTGTATATTTCAGCACATCAAACTAGATTTAGTACTTTCCGATTTTGCACAATCAGTAAGTATATGATTGATTCTCAAATACATCATATTCTTCAGTACAATCATTACAACCAACCAAATATCTGAAGGCTTTTTTTTAAAGTTCATATGAAGAATCACATATGTAATGCTTAAATATTTATAGTTGAAGAAGTATCTGCAAATTGAAAGAGGGTTACAGATAATTAAGGACAATTTGTCTTATGGTTTTCCAGTGAAATGTGCTATTCTAAAAAGAGCAAACAAATAAACAAACAAACAAGCACAACAAAACAAGCCCAAAACAAACACTTAATTTAATGTGGCTCTTTTATTTCTGAAAGAGTTAACGTGTAATACTCGAACATGTTAGGCATAGAGACATACTCTACTGAAAAGCAGCTGCTTTGTGGAGTTATTATGAATAGAGTTTGTAATAATACAGACATTTCCAAAATACCCAGGCTTCCTAGAATAAATTTTGATCCAGAGCCACAAAAGCCTGATACCAGATGAAATTAGAAACAAAGATACAACTTCTCTGTGACCATGTTTTGTTTTTTGGGTTTTTTTCTTTTTCTTTTTTTTCTGAAGGACAATAGCTCCTCCTAATGGAGAAAGAAGCAATTGAAAAACAAAACAAAACAAAACAAAAAACAAACAGCAGCAGCAGCAGCAGCAGCTTCATTTGTATACCTGTTGTAAAATAAATCTGCTACTGCTAATACCAGAATAATACAGGAGGTTGGGAAATATTCCACTAGAGCCATCAAGTTGTGTTATATATTAATTACCTGAAGGAAGCAATGAATCCTCTTGGTTAATAATCTGAACATGTAATTCATGAAACAAGATGCAAAATATTGTATTTTGCCAAGTCTGAGTGTGGCATAATAGAAAAAAATCAGGTTCATTAAAATTGTCTGTTCGTTTTTATCATAGGAAAACACAAAATCCCACAAATCATGGAAAAATTAAAGTAAAAAGCTCTTCCTTTTTCAATTTGGCAGCATCTTGATGTTTAGCAGTCTGACGTCATTCTTCTGTTTGAGAGACAGATGAGAGGATGATGTATGATTCAGAATCTTTTATATAAAAACAAGTTGTTATTATGGACTTGGGAACCTTGTTGGTTTTTTTGTTTGAGAAGCTTGTTCAGTCATAGTCATTTTTACTCACATCTCTTAGTTCCATTTAGACTCCTCAAGGACATAGTTATAAGAATTCCAAGAATTTAACAAGATGCTTAGAAAACATTTTTTTAATGTGATTCCTTTTTCTTAAGGAAACCTCAATTTTCTGAAATTTAAAAAATATACATATTTTGTTGATATTTTTTAGAGAGAGAGATCAAAATGTGGATGGGAGAGAGAAACATCAATCGGCTGCCTCCTGCACGCCCCCTGCTAGGGATTGAGCCTGCAACCTGGGCCTGTGCTCCGACTGGGAATCAAACTGGGACCTCTCAGTCCATGAGAAGACACTCAACCCACTGAGCCACACTGGCCACTGAGCCACACTGGCCAAGCAATTTTCTGAATTTTTAAAATAGGAATCAAATCTATTAAGTATTATCTGTATTTTTTACTGCTGATAATTGTCAGCTTTGCTGTTATTCTTTTTGGTTGCCTTGGTTTATAGTTTTTATCTATATTTACAAAACAAATTTTCTACTTCCTCTAAATTTTATCATATGCTCGACATAGACTGAAATAGAAATTATTTTAAGTTGCTACTGATATCTGAAGACAACTGTCTTTTGAGAAAATTCCAAAGCAATTCTTTAAAGAATTCTCTCTCAAAAGGCCCCTCTTTTACATTGCAGCTGCCGTAAGCCAACCTCCCCCATCACCTCAAGTCTAGATCATTTCAATCGCTTCCTATTGCTATACTTGCCTGAAGTCTCTGTCCCGAGAGCTTGTTCTGCATTGTATTATCAAGACTGAAATAATATTGCTCTGCCATTATATTTACCTCTAAACCTATCTCTTGATACAATTAGAGTTATTCCTTTAAATATATATTTTAAGTTCTAAATAAACTTTACTCATAGACCTTTAAATCCGTGTTTCCAGATAATGACAGAGATTACATAATCAAATTAATTTAAATACTAACAGTCACACTTGTGATACAATTTCATTACAGTGAGATTGACCTTATTTTCACATTCAGCAAGTATTATTACGTTAAAATGGGTTAATCAGTACTGGGAGGAGTACAAAATTCTGAAGACAAGACAAAATGGTAGAAACAATTTAAGAAATATGCCGTTGGTATTTATTATTTGAGGATTTCATTATTGTGAATTTGCCTACTCACTAAAGTTTATTCGTGATCCCCAGATCAATACCCGAGGGCTTTCACAGCTATTCCAATCATGGACACACACATGCTCACTGTGCCCAAAAGAAATGGGTTGCCTGGTGCACACATTCCCAGCTGAGGTCAAAAAGGGCTTCTCTCGACACCTTTCAGCTTTCATACTGTGAAAGGTGTCCTTTTCATGCTCGATTTAGTGCCACATTTTTCACATTTTTGTACTTTTTCTTTGCGTTTAAAAT
Source organism: Molossus molossus (assembly GCF_014108415.1). NCBI lineage: Eukaryota > Metazoa > Chordata > Mammalia > Chiroptera > Molossidae > Molossus > Molossus molossus. Next base: position 59,069,428 of record NW_023425345.1, on the reverse strand, counting down.
GGCCCCCAAGCCTAGTGTTGAAGTGTTGTCTCGTGTTCCTAAATTCAAGAAGGCCTTATAAGAACATGGGTGTGCCAGATAAGTTTTTTTAATCATAAGAAATAATGCTGTTGTCCATGGGTTCAATGTTAATGAATCAACCCTATATATATTAAATATGATGTCTTAAAAAAGGAACATACATAAAACAAGATATTCTATTGACCGATTAAGAAAAATGTTATGACCAGGAGTATCCAGGGACCTCACCTTTTATTTCACCAAGAAACAATGATTCAGGGTTTTCAGTAATTTTATAGAGCATAACTACAGTGAAGAATGAGAATTGATCATAAGTACATTTCTTATAGTGAAGCACATGCTATAATATTACTGTGGAATTTAAAATAAGAAAACTTATTTCTGGGATAGATTCATAAAGGTATGTTCTTGGGGAAAGTAAGTTTGAGACTAGTCCTCTTGGAGCTGTTGGATGGGCAGCGTGAAGATTCCGGGGAAGAAGACAATGGCAAAGGGAAGAGCAAAGAGGTGGGATTGATCAAGACGTGCTGGATGTTGTTGTGTGGTCTGGATCAGGACTCCCAGGAACGTGTCTGGACGAGTAGAGGGACTAAGGTCTAGTGGTGGAAAGCCCTGAGTACTCAGCTGAGAACCTTGCATTTATTTTAAGAGACAAATGTTGTAGTGAGGTTTTGGATAAGAGAAAGTTTCATTAGGATCAGGATATATCTGTTGTTACTATGTAAAATACAATCAATGGAATGATATGTTTATAGTATCCAAACAAATAAATCAGTTTTGTATTTATTTTAGTTATAATTATTAGATCCAGATACAAATAAATTTAATTTCTGCAACCTATACTATGAAATGATTTTTTCTAATTGCTTAATATTTACTGATAACATTTTTTATAAATAATATATTTATTATTCTTTACCACAGTATTACTCTAATAACATAATTGAGAAAATATTAATTCTTATTTTCTGCTTTATTAATAATTATTTTATTTTTCAAGTCTATATTAAATTGATATTTTAGATGTTTTTGGCTGACTTTTATTGAGAGAATTAAATATTTTTATTATATTGCAAGAGAGGCTAACCCAAAAGCTGCAACTAGAAGTTAACGTTTGTTTTCTTTTGTTTTATTCTATTTGTGTATCTTAAATTAATTAATTCGGTAAAGATTTATATTATTAATTTAAAAACTAAAATGTTAAGAAGCCATATCTTTGGACAAGCTGTGTTCCTCTGTGATTCATTACCAAAAGGACCATCTGGAGACATGAAAAGAAAAATCTATTTTCTGAATTCCAATGAAAGCTTGATTATCTGCTCCATGTGAAGAGATATTTGGGAACCCTTTTCCAAATGTGCACTTCAAAGATTGAGGAATTGTCTCTCTCAGTGAAGAGCAGAAACAACACGGAGGGCATGGCAAAGTTAAATTAATTCCAATTACTAAAAGCAAACACATAAACATCTGTAATTCTAATGGCCATTATAAATCTTAGCAGTTGAAAAAAGAAAAAAGTTCTAGCTGGCTTGATAATTGGATCAATTTTTCACTTATGGGCTGTCAATTACTTGACATTTTAATGCATGCCAAATACAGCTAAAAGTATTTTAATTAGAATAATGCTGCAAAAACTAACCCTACAGCTTTAATTGTGGTTCTGAAGCACAAAAAGTGCATCTGAATACCTATTTACTGAGCACAAGTTAATTAAAAGTATAGTTTTATATTGAACATGCACTGGGCAGAAAAAGAGGGAAATAATTGGCAATTAGGAATATGTGAGAGTCCACTCTATAAAGCTAAGCAAGCTTAAACAAGTTGAGATTTTCATTATTATTTTGGATAGGATCCCAAGTTCTAACAATTCAGTAATTTTTACATAGATATAGAATACATATGGCTGTTAGTTTCAAAAGCTTCAATTCTACTGTGATAACTTATATTTATATGATAATTTATGATTTTCAAACTACCCCAACATAAATGATTTTATTTGGTTTTGTGAAAGGCTGAGGTTGGTTTGAAAATCTCAGCAGATAAGGCTTCCTTCCTCCCACCTAAATCAAAGGCAGGAAGTAAGTCAAAACATCTCCTATATGTCTGATAAAACTAGTACAGAGGACATAGTGTGAAACCCAAATGATTACTCATTCCTTGGCTGGGTGGAGAATAACCTGCGTCATTCAACCTACCTCTTCTATAGAGTTTATAAAATGGAAAGAAATTACTTTCCCAGAAACTGGAAGGCAGAATCTTAAGCTTATATTTAGGGGTGAGCAAAAGTAGGTTTACAGACCGTCGTGAGTCCGTGAAACCTACTTTTGCCCCACCCTATAATAGCATGCTGGTGATTCTTTTAGCAACATCTCAGTCAAGAAGATAGAAAAACAATGAATTCCTAGGGATCATTTTGCCCAAAGAGCACATCCTTCAGCCATTGTTCAGCTGCCCCACACTGGTCAGAGCAGGAAAGAAATGATAAGACACCAAATATCCCCTATTTAGAACCATTTCTAGTTTATCCCCATTCAATCAAGAATTATGAATTAAAGACTGTCACCCACCATCAAAAAGACTCACTGCACTGCTGCAAGGATAAAGGGCAGAGCTAGAGGCTAGGGGTGTTTAGGGAAAATATTACTTTTACGGGAACTAGAGCAATGGGAAAGAGGCCTCTTCTAATGTGAATCATCATGAAAATTAGTCTTTGAGAGGTGAGAATTTATGCTCTACAGAGTGGCAGAATTAAGACCAGAACTGAAATGTCTGATTATAATTCTAACATTATTTCCACTATTTCTTGCTACATCTTTGCATCTTTGGGTTATATTTATTTTCTTTATTAAGTTATTGGAATTGTTCCAGCTTTGGCCATTGGGAGTTCTTTCAGTTGGCTTCCGTGACCCTTTGATATATTCCTTTGACATCATTGCAGATTTTCTTTCTTTTTATCGTTTTCTTACTTTCTGTGACCATAAGATACTCCAGGCTACGTCAGCAATTTTTACTAGGATTAAGAAAGAAAGAAAGAAAGAAAGAAAGAAAGAAAGAAAGAAAGAAAGAAAGAAAGAAAGAAAGAAAGAAAGAAAGAAGGAAGGAAGGAAGGAAGGAAGGAAGGAAGGAAGGAAGGAAAGGAAGGAAAGGAAAGGAAGGAAGGAAGGAAGGAAGGAAGGAAGGAAGGAAGGAAGGAAGGAAGGAAGGAAGGAAGGGAGGGAGGGTAGTGTTAGCCTTATTATCTTTAACAATGGAGTACCTAAATTACTACTTAAACTAATTTGTGTATGATCAAGGAAAGTATTGTACTTAGGTTATATAGCAACATTTCTAATATTTTGATAATTAGCTGTTTAACATCAATTTTATTCAGCTGATTTATGGTTGCCTACACTAATTCTTAAAATGAGTAATTTGCAAAAGAGCATATTAACACAAAAACATACATTTAATTGATTATTTAAATTCTCAGGATGGGCAAAGAACTTGAATAGACATTTTCCTAAAGAAGACATACATATGATCAAGAAGTTCATGAAAATTTGCTCAGCATGACTAATCATTAGGAAAATGTAAATCTAAATCACAATGAGCTATCACCTCACAGCTATTAGAATGGCTATTATCAAAAACAAGAAATAACGAGTGTTGGCAAGGATGTGGAGAAAAAGAAAACCTTGAGAACTGTTGGTGGAAACATCAATTGGTGCAACCATTATGGAAAACAGCACTAAGATTTCTAAAGAAATTAAAAATAGAATTACCATATAATCCTATAATGTCTATTCTCACTTCTGTTTATATATCTGAAGCAAATAAAATCACTATCTTGAAGACATATCTGCACTTCCATGTTTATAGCAGCACTTTTCACAATAGCCAAGCTGTGAAAACAACCTACGTGTCTGTTAACAGATGAAGGGATACAAAAATGTGAGATATATATATAATTTCAGTCATTAAAAAGAAAGATATTCTGCCATCCTTGAGGGCATTATGCTAAATGAAATAAGTCAGACAGAGCAAGACAAATGTTATATGATCTCTCTTATGTGTGGAATCTAAAAAAGCCAAACTTACAGAAAAAGAGAGTAGGTGATGGGTTGCCGGGGGCTAGGTATAGAGGAAATGGGAGATGTTAGCCAAAGGATACCAATATTTGAATATAAGATAAATAAGTTCTGAGGATCTAATGTGCAGGCATGATGACTATTGTTAACAATATTGTATACTTGAAATTTGCTGAGAGTAACTGTTAAATGTTCACACACACACACACACACATACCACTCCCCACACCAAATTGTAATTATGTGAGATGATGGATGTGTTAACTAACCTTATTGTGGTGATCATTTCACAATATATACATATATCAAATCATTATGTTGTACATCTTAAACTTATACAATTTTATCCCAATAACACGGAAAAGATTTTCAGGACATAAAATATAAAACATGAGAGCATTTCGAGAAAAGGAAGAAAAGCTCTGCTCTACGTGAAGGGACCTAGAGAGAAATCCTGAGGATGGGTACATGGCATCTTGACTGTAAGGTTGCGGGTCCTGCTTCTCCAAAGCTAATTTATTCAGCTCTGAAGCCACTTTTTTTTGAGCCATTTTTAATGAGCACTAATACTGACCTTAGGCAAGAGAGATTAAATTAGAACTCAACATTCTCATCTATTATGAGGTCTGCTGTTACCACTCAACTCTGACTCCCATGTTGGTGTCCAGCCCAGTCTTGGTCATTGCCTCAGAGAGTTCCGGTATCAAGAATCTTGCCCTTATTCTATCTTAACAACATGCCCCATGGTCCTTTTCCACTTACATCAGCATAACAACTTACTTTTATCAATGACTCAATCTCCTAGCCTTCAATGAACACCTAGCAGCTTAACTCTGACTCTGATACCTGCTGAGGGAAATGTCACCTGTCTTTCAATTTTATTGCATTGTTTGTCTGAGTCTTTATTCAGGTTCTTCAAACTGGGTATCAGCCAATTCATCATAATTTACTCTGGAGAACTTGTGTTGCTGAAAAATAGGCTACTCTCTCATCCTTCCCGAGATCCACTAAAAGTGTTGATTATTAAGTTTAAAGCAGGCATTTCAACTTTAATAGGTGATTCTGGAATTCTGAAAAGTCAACAACAAACATATTAACTGATGTATGGAGGGCAAAATTCACTTCAGAATCCCTTTTTTCAATCACAGGTCTTCTCACCTGCACCTCTAAAAACCTAGCACTTCTATAGTGGATACACCTATTTGCTACTCTCAAGTCACATGATTTGGTAAAATAGAACTTCTCATGCCAAGGGTTGATCTTGGTTTATCTATATGACTCAGTATATCTCATTTTCTGGCTAGTGATTATATTTCAGGAACACGGATATTGTAAATATTGAGAAATAGGATAGGATAAGGTTTTTGCTGGAGAATTTCCAAAAAATAAAATACCAGTATTTGATTAGATGGTAGGTGAACATAAGACTTGTTTCCACAGCTAAAAATGAGGTTAACAAAAAAGGAAACAAAGCTGTAGGCATGTGTGGGTAAAAATCCATATTAACCTAAATATTTGATATAGTGAAAATGGATAAAAAACTAGAACGAGCCCTGGCGAGTAGCTGAGTAGGTTAGAGCATTGTCTCTATATGCTAAAGTTGCCAGTTTGATCCCCTGTTAGGGCACATACAAGAACCAACCAATAAATGCATAAATAAATCGAATGATAACATGTAAACAAGAATAAGCACCCATTTTTCAGGGACCATTCTAAAGTGTTAATGACTGTCATATGGAAAACAGAAAGAAAAGTTATAGGACCAAAGAAATAAAAAAATGGAAGTTATAAAAATGATCTTGCTTATATGCTTAGTAAGCTTGCAGGTGTCTAATCTTTGCAATACCTATACTCATTCTGAAAATGATTTTATAAAGTGATACCCAGAGAAACAGAGAGGCCTAAACCTAACAGATGGTCACTTTACATTTTATGAAATCAAATGCTTTTTTTTCCCTTGCAGAAATTAATTTAAAAGTTAATTGAGCCCAGCCAGTGTGGCTCAGTGATTGAGCATCAACCCATGCACCAAGAGGTTGCCAGTTCAATTCCTGGTCAGGGCACATGCCCAGGTTGTGGGCCCGATCCCCAGTAGGGGGCATGGAGGAGTCGGCCAATAGATGGTCTCTCTCATAGATGTTTCTATCTCTCTCTCCCTCTTCCTTCCTCTCTCTCCCATATCAATAAAGAAAAAAAAAAGTTAGTTGAAGTAGTTTTTGGGAACTATTTCACAGTTACTTTATTAGAATAATGAAATAAAGAGTATTTTTATAGAGGTACTCCTAGGAAGAAAGGTAGATGTGCTTGCTTTTCAACATGTATATTCTAATATAAGCAATATTACTTTTATTGACTTGCAATAATTTCAAGAGGATTTTAAGCCCACTAAAATGAAATTGGCAACTTGTTTAATTTGATACTATTTTTATGTAAATAGTCTTAGTAATATAAAAGAACAAAAGTGCAGAAACTGTGATTTGGAAAACAAAGCTGTTTTGTGCTACATTTGTCTTTAGCGCTGAGCATTTCTGAGAATGACAAATTGTGCATGAATAACTGCGGAAACACAAATTCAAATAGATAACTGGTTCTAGAAATAATTAAGTAGGCAGATACCAACTTGATCACTTATTCCAGCATTGCGAAGCGAGGAAGGGATAATGTTGATGTATGAATAAACATTAGCTACAGAGCATCCAACTTGGTCACAGCAAATTAAAAATCTTAAAATGACAAAATTTGTGAGGATTTTCTCTACCCATTTTAACTGTTGGTTTCTGGTAACTCTGTGCCTTGATTGGTTCTTTTCCTTTGTATTTCTGTCTATTGTCCTTGTTTGGTGGTATTATACCTTTTCCTCTGTTTCCTCCTTTTTTTAAGTCACGTGTCTCAGTTTTGTGTGCATTTGTTTGTGGTTACCATTAGGTTTATGTAAAAGAAAGTATCAAATATACAGTAGTCATTTTTCTTCTGAATGTATCTAATCTTCATCCCCCCCTTTCAAATTCAGACCTTTTATGTTTTTGTTGTCACAAATTATCCCTATATACACTGAGTTTACTTCCAAATTGCAGTAGCCATTTTCTTCCCCCTTTAAGGTTTTTAAAAATGTTTTTATTGATTATTTAGAGAGAGGAAGGGAGAAAGAAATAGAAACATCCATGTGAGAGAGAAACATCGATCGGCTGCCTCCTGCACGTCCCCTACTGGGGATTGAGCCTGAAACCTGGGCATGTGCCCTGATGGGGAATCAATCCACTGAGCCACACTGGCCTGGCTTCTTCCCCTTTTTTAATGTTTTTATCCCCTTTAACCTTAATGTGATAGTTAACTGCATAGTACCTTATTCCAGTTTTGTGGCCCTGTGTTATTTGTTTCAGGTAAAATAACCCCCTGAATATTTCTTGCAAGGTAGGTCTTCTGGAGATAAATTTCCTCAGCTTCTGTATGTCTGGAAATGTCTCTATTTCTCTTTTTATCTAATAACATTGCTGGATATATTATTCTTGGCTGGTACTGTCTTTCTTTTAGTAGTTTGAATATTTCATTCCCCACTCTCTCCTGGCTTGTAGGGTTTCTGCTGAGAAATCTGATAGTAATCTCATGGACTCTCCTTTATAGGTTACTGTTTTCTTAGCTGCCTTGAGAATTCTTTCTTTGTCATTAATTTTTGACTGTTTTATTACAGTGTGTCTTGGAGAAGGTCTTTTGAGACTGAGGTAATTAGATGTTCTGTTTGCTTCTTAGATTTGAATTTTTAACTCTTTCCATAGGTTTTGGAGGTTCTCACCACCATCTGTTTGAATAGGTTCTCCATTCCCTTCTCTTTCTCTTTTTCTTCTGGTATTGGTATAGGCATAAAATGCAATATATACTAGAATTATAAGCTTGAAATCCATCTAGTGTTATTAACCAATGTCACCTCAATAAATTTATTTTTTTAAATGTAGCAGGAGTTGAATGTAAGATGGTTCTGAGCTCTCCTAGTTTAGAAGTTTGTGGTTAATTGCAGTTGTTTTCCCCATGAATGGAACTTGTTTGTTGAAAAGTGTTGGGGGTTGGAGGACTATAGTGAAACTTGGCCAATATTTGTTTTCTATTTTTTAACTATTATTTTTTTATTGAATTTATTGGGCTGACATTGGTTAATAAAATTATATAGGTTTTAGGTATACAATTCTACAATGCATCACCTGTATATTTAGTATGTGTTTACCCCTCCAAGTCAAGTTTATTAAGAAAAAAAAGTTTTCTAGGAGCCCAGGATTGTTGTTCTAATGATAAATTTAGCACATCAGAGCAATTCCCATAGGAGTCACTTATGATGCCAGAAAACGAAGTACAAACTTCAGTTCCTAGAGGACACTGAAGGGCACAAGATGATGGAGAAGTTTCTTTTTTAAGCATAAATATTTGCAGCCATCACAAGGGAAGTGGCCAAAGTTCATTATGTTATAGATTCTCTGAATGCTGAGAAAATATTTACTACCTTTCCTGACATTGCTTCTATGATGTAATTTCTGTAGAAGCTTTCTAATAATATTTTTCTGTTCATTAAGGATGCAATATTTCTATGATTCATGACATTATGGCATCATGACACCATGTCCTAGTGCTGGTCCAAATGTCATTCATTAATGAATGATGTCACTAAATTAATCTGACTGGGGTATAAAGCCTTACCCTTGACATTTTTTTTAAAAAGTGTTTCTTTTATTTAACAAATAATATTTTAGATAGATATTTTTTCATTATTCATTGTAATAAAAATATTTTTACCTTTATGAGCTGATTTTAATAGTGTCTCTAATAAAAGACTATATAAAAGGAACACCCTAAAATAAATTTTCAAATCAATATTTCTCTAATAAATTGTAATATCTATGGAACTCAAAACAAACATTTCTGTAGAAATTTTATACATGTTTTATTTATATCTTTAAAGGTGTATCAACACCACAGAATTGTATAATTGGAATAGTGAACTTAAACTTAAGCTAGCACTCAAGAATTTTAAAATGAACCAAAAAAGGTTTAACATGTGGGACTTGGTTTATCCATAATTAGAGTAGCTAACTGGCTTTTGTCTAAATATGGTTACACGGAAGTAGAATGCTGCCCCGTGGATTTCAGGGCAGTAGAAATGAACAGAAAGATGCCAGTCCCATCAGAGCTGGGTAGAAGGAAACCTCTGCAGAAATCTGATGTAAAAGCCATGTCTAGCCTCTTCTTGACCAGCAGTGTTCCATCGGGCTTTCTCTATGGATATCATTTGAGAGATAGAACTTTACTTGCAGTTTATGCGAATATAGTACACAATATATTCAAAAGATGTTTCTCAAGTCCTGGCTGGGTGGCTCAGTTAGTTGGAGCATCATCCCATACACCAAAAGTTTGTAGGTTTGATTTCCAGTCACAACACATACCTAGGTTGTGGGTTTGATCCCCATCCGGGCTTGTACTGGAGGCAATTGATCGATTTTTCTCTCTCACATTGATGTTTCTCTCTTCCTCTCCTTCTCCTTTCTGCTCTCTTTAAAGTCAGTAAACATGTCCTCTGGTAAGAATAAATAAATAAATAAATCTCCTTAAAATGTTGGTCATTGAATTGATAATGTGTGGTTATAATCAAGAATAGATTTAAAATATCCATGTTGTTTGTTATGTGCTATATTTGTTTCTTAGGATATAACTTAGAATGTAAACACCATCTACTCTTTTTTATTCTGCTGTTTTAATCCTTTAGTATATATAATTGATGCATTCCAAATTACAATTATGAGTGTTATAATTTAATTACCAAATATCTTATGATGCTTATGATACAAAAGAAAGATATAAACACATATCTAAGAACGTTTATCATTTTACAACGGTCTCATGAAATAACATTGACTTTTTAAATTATTCTTTTGGAATATCTTTTCTTTTTTTAATGGAGTCCAATGTCACTGAATGATATTTTGATGTTTCTTTTCAAATGTCAAAATATGATATTATTACATTTTAAAAAAACTAATGTACCATTTCAAAAGTTAAAGATCTCCTCTATAAAGAACCATGCACCCTGGCCAGTTTGGCTCAGCAGTTGGAGTGTCGGCCTGTGGACCAGAGAGAGAGTCCCAGGTTCGGTTTCCACTAGGGACACACACCAAAAAAAAAAAGACCATGCCATTCCCCAACTTCTAAAATGTTTGTACTAAATGTGTCTTCATGCATAATTTGTCCTTCTCTGAAAACCCTTCTGTTCTAATAACTCTGCTGTCTGTCTCTTCTTAAGCTCAACAACTCAAAAATTACTTACTAAATGCTTACTCTCGAACAAGCTCTGTGCTCAGTTACAAAGATACAAATATTAACAAGAAACAGCCTTTAATCTAAGCCACTTGGGTTCCAGTTGAGTTAACAAATATATGATATATAATTTCAAATACTATGAAAAGTACTATTAGGAATTCACAGAAGACAAGCACTTATATTCAGAAGCTTTGGGGAAGTATTCCTAATGGAATAAAATAGGACCTGAACTGAGGTTTGAAGGACACTGAATGTTAGACAAAAGGGCCAGGAAAATACATTTCAGGGAGAGGAAACGGCAACAGCACAAGTGCAGAGGCATAGAGCACTATGAAATGTGCCATGGTCATTACAGGCAAGTTGTTTCTAGCAGACTGTAAAATAAATTCAAAACAACAGGGAGTCAGGGCTGGAGAGGTGTGTATGGGTCAATTTTTATATGTATATATATATAATATATATATGTATATATATATATATTTGTATTTTATCTCATTTTGCTTCACAAATAAAGTGAAATTAGGTGGAAACATGAAAATACCTGAAGACATAGTATATATTTTGCCTTAATAAATGTTCTTCCTAGCCCTGGCCAGTTTTTCTCAGTGGTTAGATCCTCGGCCTGAGGACCGAAAGGTCATAGGTTAGATTCAAGGTCAAGGGCACGTACCTGGGTTGCAGATTCGATCCTTAGCCCTGATTGGGGTCATGCAGGAGGCAATCAATCAATGTGTCTCTCTCACATCAATGTTTCTGTCCCTCTTTCCCTCTCTCTCTCCCTCCCTCTCTCCCTTCCACTCTCTCTAAAAATCAGTGGAAAAATATCCTCGGGTGAGGGTAAACCAAAAAATAAAAATGACCTTCCTAAAAATATTATGAGAGGGGCAAAATAGTATTAGGATAATGTGAATTATCATTATTCTTTTAAAAATAATTTAGGATGATGGAATGCTAACAATGATGATATTATTATGCAGAAGTGCTTTGTCCCTTTCTTCCCTAGCTCTCTGGCTTTAACCCTCAAGATTCACCACTGGTGAGTACATATTCCTCTTTCTCCATATTTCTACCAAAACAACACTCCTGGCCCCTCATTCACCCCCTCCACTCCCTCCACTAACTAATTGAAAATTATTGTAATGATTCGATAGGCAAGTGGGGTAATAAACCGTTATGTGTGGCTTGACCCACCCTGCTTCCTCTTCAGTTCTGCCCACCAGCAATAAAAGGTGTGTGTGTGTGTGTGTGTGTGTGTGTGTCCACATGGTGCACACAGTTTGGGGTTGTACAGCTGTGTTAGTGGCTGGGAAAGATAATAAATGGAATTCAGGGGTCAATAATTAAAAGCGTATTCTATATTGTAATTTTCATCTGTCTTTCCATATTTTTGTTTGTTCCAACCTCAAACAGAGAATAGAGGGGTGTTAGTAGTTGCACTTGTTTCACTTTTTACTTCTCTTCATAATCCTGGAATCCAGTTGCTCATGCTGCCCAGGCCTCTTCCTCAGACAACACTTCTCTTGTGCTCTGTTCTGCATGAAGCTAAGCTTGTCCATTTAATAATCTTGTGTGTAGTAACAAGACAATAACTGGACAGGAGTTCTTGTGCATCTATCACTAAATAATGCAGATTCAGCCTAGCGTATGTCTTCTGGATGGCAAATATCTTATGTAACTCTAAAAGCAGAAAACTCACATTTGATGATAAGCTTTGGGGAAGTTACTTTAGAAGAAATGGGCCTTTTGGTATGTTTAATTCCAATAAGTGGATAACTAAACATCAAATCTAAATTTATGGGTTAGCTTTGGTAGGGACTTAGCAGAGAGCCCTAGGTGACAGCAGCAGCGGCAGCGACGGTGTGGCAAACACAGCCAGACGTCTCACCCACACAGTCTCCGATCTCCACTCCCTCGCCGTCGCCACAGTGCAAACGGGATAATGAAATACCAGACTCTGCGCTTCAGGCAGAGCACGTGACACAATTCTATCCAATGAGATGTCAACATTAGTCCCTGGATATGACATCCTTTCTAAATAAAAGAATGTTAGAAGAGCCCTGGCCGGTTAGCTCAGTCAGTTAGAGCATCATCCAGATAAGCCAAGGATGCAAGTTTGGTTCCCTGCACCCATATTCCCCCCATCAGGGAACACACAAGAATCAACCAATGAATGCATAAATGAGTGGAAGAACAAATCGGTGTTTCTTTCTCTCTCCCTCTCCCTCTCTAAAATTAATTAATTAATTAATAATTAATTTTTTAAAAGAATGTTAGAAGAAATCTTCCACCACCCCGCCCCCTTCTCTCCTACCTTGTGGGCAGACAAAATAGGGATGCAGAAGTCATCTGGTAACAACGAAGTCAAAAATCATATGCTGAAGACAGTTTGTTTGACATCTTTGAGCTCCATGTGAAAAATGAGTCCCATGTTTCAACCATTCTTTGTCAGATTTTGTTTGTTTGTTTGTTTGTTTACAAACACATTACTAGTTGACAGAGATAAAAGGTACATTTTAACTTTGCATAGGTCATGGTTCTTAGTCACAGATAAGTAAGACTAACCTAGCTGGTTTATTCATGAAGAAATTGGTTAGTGGGGGTCACATAACAGAACTGTTAGGATAGCCTTTAAGCCTGGGCACTCCATTTCTAGGAGATATACATGGAGGGCAAGATATCCAGGGAAAATGCCCAAATCACTTGAGACTTACAACAGAAAACTGCCATTGTCTCTACAAGAGGAACAAGAAACTGTGCCGTAGCTTTCCAAGGAGACTCACATGCTTCCTGTCGTTTATTTTCTCAGCCATGTTTCATGAAGGTGCATCTATTGGCAGAACCAAGGTTCCATGCCTGCATGCTAGTTAAAAGGATGTTTGGGAAATGCCAGCTGCTATTATTCAAGACAATGAACCCCCAAAGCATTGAAACGAATGGTGAGCGAGCTAACATAAAGTGTCTGCAAGAAACTGTGCCAACCTTGATTGGTATCGACTTCCTGGAATGGCATTCTGAAGACTGGCCAAACATACGCAGGCTCAGCAACAATGAGCAACATGATTCATTAGTGATATCTGCTGAGCTACAGATGCCTGCCACGCATGTTTCATCCCCAAGCAAAGACAGGATAAAAGAAGCAACTGCGGAGTGGAAACTGGGGATTTGAGGCAGATAAATAATTATAGGAAAGTAAGATCTGGACAACACTAAGCTGCTATAATTGTTGAGATGCTCAGTCTCGGGAGACACTGGAGGAACTGAGGTAACCAAGGGAGATCACAAGGGAAGTAGTAGTTTCCGGGAACAGAGATATTTAAATGAACTCTCTTCCCCTATGTTGTGGTTATTTTGTCACTTCATTAGGCAATCCTCAGTTTAGGGACAGAAAAACAACAAGGAAAGAAATATGAATTAAATGTGTGCTGTGCATACATTTTAGGCACACCTAAAACTTTATAAAGAAATATCATATTAAAGGGTCTTTGACTTCAAGATCTACTGAACAGAACAGGCTAAGACACATGATATAGACATACTTTCTAAAACTATAAACCTAACCTTCCTTATCTGACCATTTCATTTCATATGTAAAGAATCTGTGACCAGAGATATACTGTGACCTGAGCAAAGTCAGATTTTAACTGGGTAGCATTTGCTGCGAGTATTTCTTGGTCTTATGCTTTTTCTATGTAATCACATGTTCATTCAATCATCCATATGGAGATACTGTACCTTTTGCTAAATACAATGGATGATAACAAAGCATATATAACAAACAAGGGTTCCATGATAAAGTAGTTTATAATTAAATAGAAGCTACAAAGATACATGAGGATGATATATTCTCCACAAATTCCAAAGAAAGGGAAGTCACAGTGAAAAGAGGTACGCCATGGAACGGACCGGATTTTTGATCCAATCAACAGAAACTGGTTCTATGTGAAAAGCAAGAAAATGCGTTCATTTAAAAAAAAAAAAATTGGAAAGAACAAAGAACATTTTATATTAATCACAGGAACAATGCACAAAACCGCACTGCAGAACTGGTATGTTGAAGAACACTTCTTCAAGCACTAGACACTTCCACGTCAGAAAGGCTACCTTTCATAACCGACTGTTACCTTCACAAGCTGAGAAAAAGAGCTGCTTGTGAACAAGCTGCGTTGGCTGTGGGGGAGGTTGGGATTGCGAGTAGCCAGCATTTTTAGTTCCTGCAGAAGGAGGGTATTTTTTCTCCTCTACAAATATTCTTAACGTAAGGCATCTCTAAACATAGTCAGAGGATCAAAGGCTAAGTGGCCATAATTTAAAAAGATGTCCACCACCAAAACTTACTTGGTTTAGTAATTCTCCCAATAAAAGCGATCATACTAATAATTCACGCTAAACTTACTCTTCTCTCATGTCATACGTCTAACCTTTCTCAACAGCACGGATGGACCTAGAAGGTATTATGCTAAATCAAATAAGTCAGTTAGAGAAAGATAAGTACCATATGACTTCACTTATATGTGGAATCCAGTGAACAAAATAAACAAACAAACAGAATAGACTCATAGATACAGAGAACAGACTGACAGCTCTGGGTGTGGAAGTTGGAGAGTTGGATAAAATAGGTGAAGGATCAAGCAAAAAACAAAACAAAACAAAAAACTCACAAACACAGACAACATTATGGTGATTACCAGAGGGAAGGGGCGGGGGGAGGATAAAGGAGGGTAAATGGTGACAGGAGGAGTTGCTCCCATGTGGCTATTGGGTATAATCTGTAATGCATATAAAAGTGCAGTTATCGCTTCAAGATTCTGATTTCAATTCTATTGGATATACACCCAGAAGTGGGATTACTGAATCATATGGTAGTAATATTTTCCATTTTTTGAAGAACTTCCAACTATTTTCCAGAGTGGCTGCACCAATTTACATTCCTACTAGGTGTACAAAATGCCTCTTTTCTCCACATCCTTTCCAACATTTGCTATCTTTTTTTATCCTCACTCGAGGACATTTTTTTTTTTTTTTTGATATTTTTGTTCAGATAGAGTGGGAGGGAGAGAGAGAGAGAGAGAAACATTGACGTGAAAGGGACACATCGAGTGGCTGCCACCCACATGAACCAACCAGGGCCATTGACAAACTGCAACCAAGGTACGTGCCCTTAGTGGGAACCGAACCTGGGTCTCTCTGGACCGCAGGCCGATGCTCTAACCGCTGAGCCAAACCGGCCAGGGCCATTTGCTATCTTTTTAAAACAATAATAGCCATCCTAACAAATGTGAAGCAATATTTCATTGTGATTTTGATTTACATATCCTTGATCATTAGTGATGTTGAACATTTTTGCATAAACCTTTTGACAATTTGTATGTCTTTTTAAGAGAAATCTCTATTCAATTCCTTGCATATTTTTATTGGGTTATTGGGTTTTATTGTTATTATGTTGCAAGAATTCCTCATATATTTTGGATGTTAACCCTTTATCAGTTAACCCCTAATACAGTTTACAAGTTTTGTTTTTTTTTTCCCCATTTTGTACGTTGTATTTTTTTTTTTTTCCTGGGCAAAAGTGTTCTCATTTGATGTAATCTCATTTGTTTGCATTTGCTCTTGCTGCCTCAGCTTTTGGTGTCATATCTAAGAAATCATTTCCAAGGTCATTGTCAAGAAGTTTTTCCCTAATGTTTTCATCTTGAGTTTTATGATCTTGTGTGATATTTTTAAGTCTTTAGTATATTTTGAGTTGATTTTTTAGTATGTTGTAAATAAGGTCCAATTTCATTTTTTTTTCTAAGAATCTAGTTTTTTTTACACCATTATTGAAGAAACTACTCTTTTTTCATTCTGTATTCTTAATACCCTTGTCCAGTATTATTTGGCCTTATATATTTGGATCTCTAGGCTCTCTCTTTTGTTTCACTGGTTTATGTGTCTGTTCTATACCAGTACCATACTGTTTTGAATAGTGTGGCTTTGTAATATATTTTGAAATCAGGACATGTGATGCCTTCAGATTTATTTTTCTTGCTAAAAATTGCTTTGGTTATTTAGTGTCTTTTTGGATTCACATACATTTTAGATGTTCTTTTCTATTTCTGTAAAAAGTGCCATTGGGATTATGACAGAAATTACATTGAATCTGTGAATCACTTTATATCTCTTCTTAATATTAATTTTATCCACTCTTTTAAAGAAACTTCGCATTCAGTCAGTTATTACCATGAGAGGATTGTTAATACTCTTAATCTAATTACCAACACATGGGAAGAGGGAAATCAGGTGGAATTTAAGGTGAGAGGGGTACAGCATCTTGAATTGAAATGGTGGTAGTTAAAATGGAAAGTCGAGGGGAGTTGCATAAATAAAGAGCACTAATAGGCTAATTTACATACAGAAGTGATAAACAGGGATACTCAGATAAAAATATGAAGTCTGAAGCTGAATGAATATTAGAATAGTGGCTATTATAGAACCAAAAATTTTTAAATATTTTTTCTTAAGACTCAGCAGTCATGTTCACTGATGCTTAGAATAAATCAGTTAAAAGTTAGAAAAATTAAACAGAAAAGGTAGAGAATTAGATATATGAAATGAGGAAAAAATTTTAATGGTTTCCAAATCCTAGTTCTAATTCTTCCTGAGATTTTTCTATATGCCTGCCTTATATACAAGTTTGTTGTTTTATAAAATCTAGATATCATTGTAATTATTATTATTATTTTTTACTTGAACTAGATAGAGTTTAGATATTGTATTTGCAAGCAAAACATTATCAAGAGCCCTGGCTGGGTGGCTTAGTTGGTTGGAGCATCATCCTGTACACCAATGGGTTGCAGGTTCTACTCCTTGGTCAGGGCACATACCTAGGTTTTAGGTTCCATCCCTGGTCAAAGCACCTATGGGAGGCAACCAATGGATGTTTTTTCTTACATCAATGTTTCTCTCTATCTCTCTCACCCTTCCTCTTTCAATAAAATCAATAAATATACATTCCAAAATGGTGGCAGAGTGAATGGAAACTACACAGACGATCTCCCAGGACCAAACTGGAATTACAACTAAAATAAAGACAAATAGTCAGGAAAAAGCAACAGAAAAGCAGCTTGTGAGGACCATATAACCAGAGACACTGATTCAATCTTGGTAGGATTACAGAGGCATGAGAGGGAGGCTGGGGGCCCACAGATAGCAACAGTCTTAGCTGTGAGCAGCGCCCTCATGGTTAAAATCCCAAGCACGCTCTACAGTGCAAAGGGCCAGGACGAAGTGATAAATTAGCCACAGCCACTCACCTTGGGCTCCAGCATAGGGAGGGAAGATGGGACTGGAACTGTGTGGGGATACTTGGGATTTGGAGGGCGCTCAGAGATTTTGCTGAGTTGCAGCCATGCCAGACAGTTGTCATCTTACTCCTTCCCAGGGCTCTGGGGAGATGTGGCAGCCCCTCCCTTGGAGATTCAACCCCACCCAGCTGGGCCAAGAAATTGCAAATTGAGATTCATTAACAACCAGCATCTGTCCCACCCTTGGAAAATCCTCTTACATTGAATATCTGAGGGAGTTTTTCATTCAACTGAGAACTCAAGGCTCTTCAAGTGACAGAAATTAATAGCCTCCAGGAAAAGAGCTAGAGGATAACTGAACCTTTCCTGGGTTGCAAATCTACTCAAGAAAGTAAGACTTGACAGGGGTGTTTAACATGGGCCCTCCCATGCTCATCAAAACCCAGTAGAAGGAGCCACAAACGGCAGAACACCAATACACACAGCGAAAATTTTGCAGGCTCCAAAACCCACTGAGCCAATACAGTGAAACAAAAAAACAAATCCCCCCCAAAAAGAACAAGAGACCTCTACCAAAGATGAAATAAATGAAATGCAGTTAAGCAAGTTATCAGAAGTAGAGTTCAGAGCTATGATCTTGAGGAAGCTCAACAGCATGAGTAAGGACATCAAAACCATGAGTAAAGATATAAAAACATAGAAAACCAACCAAGAATAAATGAAGAATGACAGAGCAGAAATAAAGAACACATTAGAAGGACTAAACAGTGGAGTAGAGGAAGCCGAGGATTGGATTAGTAAATTAGAAGACAGGGTAGGAAAAAAAACAACCAATTAGAAAACCAATAGAAAAAAAAAAACAATTAAAAAACAGTAAGACAGCTTAAGAGAACTGTGGGACAACTGGAAACATAATAATATTTGCATCATAGGAGTCCCTGAGAAGAAGAAAAGAGCAAGGGTTAGAGAATATATTTGAAGAAATAGTGACAGAAAACTTCCCTAATTTGGTGAAGGAAGAAGGCATTCAAGTTCAAGAAGCACAGAGAGCCCCAAGTGAGAAGAACCCAAAGAGGCCCATACCAAGACACACAGTAATTAAAATGCCAAAAATTAAAGACAAAGTGAGAATCCTAAAGGCAGCAAGAGATAAGCAACAGGTTACCTATGAAGGAACCGCCATTCAGCTCTCAACTGACTTCTCAACAGAAACGCTACAGGCAAGAAGGGAATGGCATGAAGTATTCATGGTCATGAAAAACAAGGATCTGAATCCAAGAGTACTCTACCCAGCAAGGCTATCATTCAAAATAGAAGGTCAAATAAAGAGCTTCCCAGACAAAAAAAAAAAAAAGCTACGGGAATACATTAGCACCAAACCAGCACTGCAAGAAATGTTAAAGGACTGCTGTAATTAGTAGAAAAAATAGGAAGAAAAACAGAACCACACTAAACAAAAATGGCAATAAATAAGTACATATCAATAATCACCTTAAATGTAAATGGATTGAATGTTCCAATAAAAAGACACAGAGTAGCTGATTGGATAAGAAAGCATGACTCATGTATACGTTGTTATAAGATACCTACCTCACACCAAAAGACTCACATTGGTTGAAAGTGAAGGGATGGAAAAATTTCTTCCAAGCCAAAGGAAAGGTAAAAAAAGCTGGGGTAGCAATACTCATATCTGATCAAGTATATTTCAAAATGAAGGCCATAACTAGAGACAAAGCCACTCCATAATATTGAAAAAACATCTATCCAACAGGAAGATATAACCTTGGTAAACATATATGCACCCAATATAGAGCACCAAAATATATTAAAAATCTTTTAGAGAACTTCAAAGTAGAAATAGACAGCAATACAGTCATAGCAAGGGACTTCAACAACTCGCCGACAGCACAGGATAGACCCTCTAGACAAAAAGTTAATAAGGAAACAGACTCTAAATGAAGCACTAGACCAAATGGATTTAATAGATATCTACAGAGAATTACACCCCGAAACTACAGAATTCACATTCTTCTAAAGTGCACATGAGACATTCTCAAGGATAGACCACAAGTTAGGACACAAATTAAGGCTCTACAAGTTCAAGAAGATTGAAATCATATCAAGCATCTTCTCTGATCACAATGGCATGAAACTAGAAATCAGTTGCAACAAGAACATGCAAAGACATTTGAACATGTGGAGGCTAAATAGCATGTTATTAAACAATGAATGGGTTACCAAGGAGATCAAGGAAGAAATTTAAAAATTACTGGAAACCAATGAAAATGAACACACAACAACACAAAATCTATAGGATGCAGTGAAAGCAGTTCTGAGAGGGAAGTTCATAGCAGTACAGGCCTACCACAAGAAACAAAAAAAATTCTGATTGATGATCTAACCTCACACCTTAAAGAACTAGAAACCAAACAAAAAGAAAATCCCAGAGCAAGTAGAAGGAAGGAAATAGTAAAGATCAGAGCAGAAATAAATGCTATGGAGACCAGAAAAACAATTCAAAGGATCAATAAAACAAAGAACTGGTTTTTGGAAAAGATAAACAAGATAGATGGAACCTAAGCAAAATTCACCAAGAAACAAAGAGAGAGAACCCAAATACACAAAATCAGAAATGAAAGAGAAGAAGTAACAACTGACACCACAGAAATACACAGAATCATTAACAAATACTATGAACAATTATATGGCAACAAATTTGACAATCTAAGCAAAATGGAAAAATTTCCAGAAATACATAGTCTCCCAAAACTGGACTAGGAAAAGACAGAAAACTTGAACAGACTAATAACAATGAAGGAAATTGAAGATGTAATCAAGACTCTCCCAGCAAACAAAAGCCCAGGCCCAGATGGCTTCATGGGGGAGCTTTACCGAACATTCAGAGAAGAACTAACATCCATTCTCCTCAAACTATTTCAAAAAATTCAAGAAGGAAGACTTCCACACTCATTTTATGAGGCCAGCATAATTATAATTCCAAAACCAGAAAAAGACACAACAAAGAAAGAAAACTACAGGCCAATATCCCTAATGAATATATATGCCAAAATCCTGAACAAAATACTAGTAAATCAAATCCAGCAATACTTCAAAAAAATTATTCACCATGACCAAATGGGATTCATCCCAGGATGCAAGGCTGGTACAATATTCACAAATCAATAAATTGATGCACTACATAAACAAAATGAAAGGTAACAATCATATGATCATATCAATAGATGCTGAAAAAGCATTTGACAAAATTCAGCACCCATTTCTGATAAAAATGCTCAGCATGTGGGAATAGAAAGATCATACATCGACATAATAAAGGCCATATATGAAAGACCTACAACCAACATCATTCTCAATGGACAAAAACTAAAAGCATTTGCCTTAAAACGGGAACATGACCAGGATACCCACTTTCACCACTCTTATTTAACATCGTACTGGAAGTCTTAGCCACAGCAATCAGACAGGAAGAAAAAATAAAAGGGATCCAAATTAGAAAGGAGAAAGTGACACTGTCATTATTTGCAGATGACATGATACTATATGTAGAAAACCCCAAAGACTCCATCAAAAATCTACTAGACTTAATAAATGAATTTGGTAAAGTAGCAGGATACAAAATTAATGTCAAGAAATCAATGGCATTCTTACACACCAATGATGAACTCACAGAAAGAGAAACTGAAAAAACAATCCCATTTATCATTGTGGCAAAAAAATTAAGACACCTAAGAATAAACTTAACCAAAGACGTAAAGGACCTATTTGCAGAAAACGATGGGACATTGAAAAAAGACATAGAGGAAGATATAAAAAAGTCAAGCACATACCTTGTTCATGGATTGGAAGAATTAATATCATTAAAATGTCCATATTACCCAAAGCAATCTATAGATTCAATGAAATCCTCATCAAAATACCAATGACATATTTCACAGAACTAGAAAAAAAAAAAACTTAAAAAGTTTATAATACTGCGAATAGCCATAGCAATCTTAAAAAAGAAACACAAAGTAGGTTGGATCACAATACTGGATATCAGGTTATACTACAAAGCTACTGTAATCAAAACAGCCTGGTACTGGCACAAGAACAGGTATATAGACCAGTGAAATAGAACAGAAAACCCAGAAATGGACTCAGGACATTATGCTCAATTAATATTTGACAAAGAGGGCAAGAGCATATGATGGAGTAAAGACAGCTTCTTTAATAAATGGTGTTGGGAAAATTGGACAGCTACATGCAAAAAAAATGACTAGACCGTCAGTTTACACCATACACAAGAATAAACTCAAAATGGACAAAATGCTTAAATCTGACCCATGAATCTGTAAAAATCCTAAAAGAAAATGTAGGCAACAAAATTTCGGACATCATACACAGCAGAATTTTCACAGATACATCACCTAAGGCAACAGAAACAAAGGAAAAAATGAACACATGGGACTACATCAATCTAAAATGCTTCTGTACAGCAAAAGAAACAACCATCAAAATGGAAAGGCAACCTACTGTATGGGAGAGCATAATTGCCAATGATACATCAGATAAGGGATTAATTTCCAAAATGTATAGAGTGCTCATACAACTCAACAAAAGGAAGACAAAGAACCCAATTAAAAAATGGGCAGAGGAATTAAATAGACACCTCTCCAAAAAGGACATACAAATGGCCAAGAGATATATGAAGAAATGTTTAACATCACTAATTATCAGAGAGATGCAAATTAAAACAACAATGAGGTATCACCTCACTCCTGCCAGAATGGCCGCCATCAACAAATCATCAAACAACAAGTGTTGGTGAAGATGTGGGGAAAAGAGGACTCTGGTACACTGCTGGTGGGAATGCAGACTGGTGCAGCCACTATGGAAAACACTGTGGTGTTGCCTCAAAAAATTAAAATTGAATTGCCATTTGACCCAGTGATCCCACTTCTAGGAATATACCCTTAGAAGCCTGAAACTCCAATCAGAAAGAATATATGTACCCCCATGTTCATAGCGGCACTATTTACAATAGCTAAGATCTGGAAACAGCCCAAGTGTCCATCAGTTGACGAATGGATAAAAAAGCTGTGGTACATACACACAATGGAGTACTATGCAGGTGCAAGAAAGAAATATCTCTTATCCTTTGAGATGACATGGAGGGACCTGGAGAGTATTTTCCTAAGTGAAACAAGGCAAGCAGAGAAAGACAAATATCACGTGATCTCACTTATTTGTGAAATATAATGAACTTAATAGTCTGAGGAACAAGGTACACCCAGAGATGTGGATGTAGGGTACAGACTGACAACCATCAGAAGAGGGGGTGGTGGGGGGAGGGAACAGATTAACTACAGAATTTATATGCATGTACGTATAACTGATAGACATGGACAGCAAAGGTGTGTATGGGGTGGGGGGCATGGGGAGGAGGGTGTCAATAGGGAAAAAAGAAGAAACATCTGTAACAAAAATAAATTAAATATTTGGGGAAAAAGTAGAAAGAAAGAAATAATAATAAAATCAATAAACATACACTTGGATGTGGATTAGAAAAAAAATTACCAAGAAATTCAATGAAAAAATATATCTAGAATTAGAAGTATAATCTACCTAAACCAAGACTAGATGTAAATTACTATCAAGAATATTTCTTTTAAACAATAAGGTGCCCTCGCCAGTTTTGCTCAGCAGTTAGATCATCAGCCTGCAGACCAAAGAGTCTCGGGTTTGATTCTGGTCAAGGGCACATACCTCGGTTGCAGTTTGGTGCCCAGCCCTGGTCGGGGTCAAGCAGGAAGCAACCAGTCAATGTGTCTCTCTCACATTGATATTTCTCTCTCTCTCTCTCCCTCCCTCCCATTCTATCTGAAGATAAATGAAAAAATATCCTCAGGTGAGGACTTAAAAAATAAATGATAAGAGAAAAAATATAGAATCCATAAAACAAAACGTATAGAAATTCTACTAAAGAACGTATTTTCACTTTTTAATGTAAACTGCCACAGATTCCACTTTAAGAAGAAATTCAAGAATAATAAACTTTTTCAGTATATATTTCTTTCATTATTATTTAATATTTTAGCCTTAATCTCAATTGGTATGGTATTTACATATAAATCTATGTCAACCTATTCATTGGCTTTATTAGCCTACCTTTTTAAAAATAATTTTTATTTTTAAATTACAGTTGACATACAATATTATAGTGTTTTCAAGAGTATAACCCAGTGATTGGACATCATATAACGTATTAGCCTACCTTTTGAACATAAAAAGTCCCTCAATTCCCTTGATATATATATTTTTTTATATTCCAGGAATATCAGCAACCAAAAGATCACTAGATGGCAGCAAAACTCAATTCTTATAAAATACATTTCAACTGGAGATGGTTTATTTTAACAGATATTTGTTTAAAAATTTTTAATGACAAAAAATATATTGAAATAATATATTAGTTTGTCTGAAATATAGTTGTATCTAATTGCATCTATTTTCTTTTTAGAATGTGTTTGATGTGCTCCAAGTGGAAAGACAACCATTTTTTTAAATTATTGAAAGTAAGTTACATAACACTTAGGTCTAGCAAGGACGTGGACTAACCTGCATGAGTTTTGAAATCTGACACGTCTGCACTTAAACCCGGATCTTCTCTTTACCATTTACAAAACTTAGAAAAATCATTTTTATTGTTTTTTGATATAACCTCTTTGTAATTAGAACCTTTGAAGTACCCTTTTTACATAGACAAAAACTTATTTATTAAATTGTCCTACAATGATTAAACTTTCATAGCATTTACATAATGAAATGAATACTGAAATTTAAATCATTATAGCTTTATTTTTTTATACATGCATCATTCAGGTAAATATTAGTCCTCCATGGCCTTTACACATATGTCTTTAATTTGTGTCTTTCGCAATTCTCCAGTTATAATGACCACACAATAAATGTGTTACCACGATTTGAAAGAGATGATCATTGATTTACTTCAGGAATTCTAGATCTTTACTACTGAAATATAATTGCATGTAATGTTTTAGAATTAGGGCCAATGTGTTTGTAATGCTCCAGGTGTGAAGGCAACAATCTTTTTAAATCAAGATAAACTGGATGAAGATTCAGAGACTCAAGTTCTTAATAGACTTTAATGACCTCATATAGCCTGGCTGGTGTGGCTCAGTGGTTGAGCACTGACCTATGACCAAGAGGTCACCGGTTAGATTCCCAGTCAGGGCACATGCCAGGGTTGTGAGCTGGATCCCAGTAGGGGGCGTGCAGGAGGCAGCCCATCGGGTGTTTCTATTTCTTCTTCTCCTTTCCTCTCTCTCTAGAAATAAATAAAAATATACTTTAAAAAATAACATCATACAATTTTTTGATGCAGATTCAAGATTAGAAACAAATTACCTTCTCAATATACAACATACTGACTCTTTTTTTTATTCATGATCCGTGAACAAAAGCCTGAGACTTTAGACGTAATTCATCTCTCCTTCTCCCTTCTCCATTAAACTTAATCACAGATTCATATCAAATCTATCTCCAAAAAACTCTTGAATCCATCTCATTTTATTCATTCACATTTCCAATCTTTAGTTAAAGCCTTTATTATCTCACGTGTATAATTATAACGGGCCATGGACCCAGATACTCTTGTACTACCTCCTCCTCTGAACTGTTCCAGCTCGCTGATTGAAACGTCAGTGTAAGTCAGCTGACTTCTCAAGAGCATATATTTTAGCTCTCATAATGTGTAAGAAGTGACCCACATGTTCTGGAGACTAAGCATATGAGCCTTTTCATTTTATTAGAGTTGATTTACGTAATTACAGATTTTTAAAGGAAGAAAGAAAAAAGCTGAAGCCTTAGGAGGAAGTTGGACAATTCTCCACTAACTCAATCCCTCTTTCTGCATCTAGTCAGAGATTATACCTCTCAAGTGACAAGGAAAACAAAAGTGGAATACTCTATTTTATTCTGAGAATTATGTAGGCCAAAAATAAAATAAGTAAATGAAAGTAAGCCAAAAAAAAAAAAAAAAGGAAGCCTGGTAGCACTATCTATTGGAGTTGTTTTATTTTCTAGATTTTTTTGTTGTTGTTAATCCTCACCCAAGGATATTTTTCCATTGATTTTTTTTTAAAGAGAAAGTGGAAGGGAGGGAGAGAGAAAGAGAAAGAGAAACATTGATATAAGAGAGACACATCCATTGGTGCCTCCCGCAAGCACTCCAATTGGGCCAGGAACCTGCAACCCAGGTACATGACTTTGACCAGGAATCAAATCCAAGACCCTTCAGTGCGTGGGCTGATGCTCCAACCACTGAGCCACACGGGCCAGGGTAACTTGGGTCTAGCTTGGTTTAATTGGATTGATACTAAGTGACTATTTGGGAAGAGAATTTACTGTTTGTTCCAGCAAGGACCTGCAAATAGGGCCCCTCTAGCCCAGTGTGCGTGTGTGTGTGTGTGTGTGTGTGTGTGTGTGTGTTTGTGGCAGAGGGGGGTGGGGTTTGGACCAAACTTAGGTAAGTGACAGTTAGCAGATGAATTTCAAATGGACCAACTTACCCTTCCAGTTTTTGTACTTTTTCACTTTCCTGACTACTGAGGCCCTGATTACCCTCATCCTCATTCCTTTATTCTCCCTTTATAAGGCCAGGCCACCTCTGTGCAGACTGAGAATCTGATCTCTCTCTCCCATTGTGATGATCTGAAATAAAGACTTATTTGTTTAACTTTGGTGTAATTTTTGCATTGAAATGCTCGATTACTCTAAACTTTTATTTAGAAAGGTTATGTTGACTTACCGAAGTTAGGTCCAAATCCTGCCCCCCTCTGCCACACACACACACACACACACACACACACACACACACTGGGCTAGAGGGGCCCTATTTTCAGGTCCTGGCTGAAACAAACAGTAAATTCTCTTCCCAGCCTGGAGTTCTCACTTTAAGGGGAGTGAGGGGCATCCTAGGGATACCACCTCGAGCAATTGGAAACTATGTTAGAATAATGAGCTAAAACCACACTTCTTTTGGAGTAAGAAGATGAAGGTCCAGATCTTTGCTGGCTCCACTGTGTGACTGGGGCAGTTCATATGGACTCTCTGAACTTCATCTTTGTCATCTATACAATGGACATATCATATGCTCTTCACAACTACAAGAGTTGCTGCAAAAATCAAATGAGGTACTGTAGACCAAAGTTAGTTATGAACACAAAAATATTTTCAGCAATATAATAGATCATTATTTATTTTATGACTACAAATAGACAATTATGAAATAAAGAGTTATAGAAGAACAAAAATTTTTAAAAAGTGCTAATTTCAAAATAAAACTTATTTCACATGGTGATACAATTGTGACTGGATTACTTTTGTGACTATTTTTTTTTAATTTTTTTTTATTTAATTTTATTTTTGTTACAGATGTTTCTCCTTTTTTACCCCATTGACACCCTCCTCCCCATCCCCCCCCCGCTCCGTTCTTGGCTTTGTTGTCCATGTCCATTGGTTATGCATACATGCATATAAGTTCTGTTTTTTATCTCTTCCCACCCCCCACCACCCCCTCTTCTGGGGGTTGTCAGTCTGTACTTCCGTGTTTCTGGGTCTACCCTATTCCTCAGGCTGTTATATTCATTATATTCCGTATATAAGTAATCCTGCTTCTAGGAATATACCCTAAGAAGCCTGAAACACCAATCAGAAAGAATATATGTACCCCCACGTTCATAGCAGCACTATTTGCAATAGCTAAGATCTGGAAACAGCCCAAGTGTCCATCAGTAGATGAGTGGATAAAAAAGCTGTGGTACATATACACAATGGAGTACTATGCAGCTATAAGAAAGAAAGATCTCTTATCTTTTGAGACGACATGAAGGGACCTGGAAAGTATTATCCTAAGTGAAAAAAGTCAAGCAGAAAATGACTTTTTTTTTTTATTGTTTTACTTTCCATTCACAATTTATATATTTAAATTTCATATAATATATATATTTCTGTCAGATTCTCAGCTGGGTGAGATTCTAGGTCCAGTGTAAATATGAACGACATTCACAACTGGATCCTTCAACCTGGTTTCATTATCATGAAACATATTCTGATTAACATATTCTGCCCAGCAGTCTATGGGCCTCAGATTTGCAGAATGTAAGATCTCACTTGCGTTTGCATCAGTCCACAACAGTTGAGACACCAGCCAGCTTCTACTCTCAATTTATCTGGTAGACTATAAAGTCAGTATGATGTGGGTATCCATCTCTCACTGGGAAAGCAAAGTTCACAAGCAGGCTACCACTATTTTTATAGCACAAGAAGACCTTTCTCTTCAGTAATTTTTATTTTGGCCACTGAAGCTAGGAATCGACATGCTGACTTTGTTACCACTGACCCGTTGGTAGCAAGAGAAAGAGAGAAGGCTATGCATCTCTCACTCCATCCATGATAACGACACCCACCATTTACTAAGTGCGATCTTTGTGCCAAGCACTAACGAAGAGCTTTACATATTTTCAGATATTATTATGAGGTCTCATAAAGGTCACATAGGCAATAAGTGGGAGAGGTGAGTTTTAAATGCAGAATTATATTCATCCCAAATCTATTTTTCTTCCACACTGCTCTTCAACATCTTCTTTATTTGGCAGCTCTAGGAAATTTTTTGGAAAAAGTAATTGCCATGACAGACTGGCACCCTCTTCCTGAAACACTCCAAATTTTCCAGCCGGGACCACTTCCTTCCTACCCACAAACCCTGTTCCTTCTGGGAATCTCTCTTGAAAAAGCTGTAGGTCAGTGTATGAGTCTTCAGCATTTCATCTTGTTAATCCTGCTGGGCTTTTGTACCTCAGTCAACTTAATTAGTAAATTGACTAGGTTTCCTTCCTTCTAACCCATTAGTTGGTGCCTGAAGCCTACTGCTGTTCTCGTTTCATCAATACTTCTGAGGCCCAAAGTCCTTTTTTTCTTTCGCTTTCATCTCCTCTGGATGCTTGTTAATTTCTTCTATGTTCATACACTTACAAATTGTCAGTCTGCGTCCCTAAAAACTGCCTGTTCCCTCACTCCCGGTAGCTGTGTTTTGTTACCTGGCTGGAAACCCATCCTTCCTCCCACGCCAGACTTGCCAAGACCATCTGGATCATTGCTGGTCACGCTTTCTGAAACCCACACTTAACCAGGAAAACTGATTGTCACCCTTGTCTTCTGCAAACTTAGTGTGCAAGGCTTTATTTCTGTCCCAGCGTACACGAATTTGTCTTTGGCCCACCTTAACAGAGACCACAGACCCGTTATGGTAACCCACACTTTTCAGCATCCTTCCATTTGTCTCTTCAGTGAAAATTTTCACCTTAAGGCCCACATCCAGCCACCCACTAATTTAATTCTGTCTGTTAAATGATTGAGCTATTCCTACACCTTCTATGTACTTACTAAATGCAGTTCTTTGGTGAATGTTTGGAAAGCTCACATAGTGATTTCACATTAAGTTATAAAAAAGATTAAATACATCCACACCCACATATAACTCTTTGTAGAGGTTTCTATTTTAATTTTGTGTTTTGATATAATTGTCACTTACAGAACAGTTGCAAGAATAATATGAAGAACTCATACACATTTTACCCTATCCACCAATTCTCTTTATGTTGACACATTTGCTTTATTCTTCTATCTAGTTGTATATATACAAATTTTTTAACCATTTGATTGTAGGTTTTGGTCCTCTTGCCCTTTGGCCCCACAATGCTGCAATGTGTGTTTCCCAAAAACAAGAATAATCACTCACACAAATATATTACAGTTATCAAATTCAAAAATGTTAACATTGAAATAACATTTTTATCTAATTTCCAATCCATATTCAAGTTTCCATTACCATTCTAATACTATCCTTTATAGAATTTTTTCCTATTAGGAATTACATCAGGGGTTCCCAAGAACACCCTCAGGCTTGGTTCTAGAAGTACTCACAGGATGAAAAGAAGCCATAATAGTCGTGATTATATTTTGTTACATGGAAGGGATATTGGTTAAAATCAGTAAAGGAAAAGGTGCATGGGACAAACTCCAGGAGAAACTAATACAAGCTCATAACTGTCACTTCCCATTAGTCCTACAAGGACACACTTGCCTGGCTCAGCAAGAATTTGTGACAACACATGAAACATATTGTCAATCAGGGACATTCACCCAAACTGTGGTGCTCAGTGTTTTACTGGGGGTCAGTCACTTAGACATCTGCCCCTGCCTGACTGACCTCAGCTACTCAGAGACCAATCTCCTCGCCACCACCCAAACCCCAGCAGAAAGGTGTCCACCATAAAGCACATTATCAGGTAAACTTGTCTGGTCAAATTGAGGCAGTATGACCAAGACCTCAGGCATACAAAAGCATTCTTACCAAGTAGAAAAATTCCAAGGGATCGGAAGTTGTTTCCCAGGAGCCAACCAAAGGCCAGACTAGCCTTCTTTGGAAGGTGCAGAGTATAAGCAATCAGGATTGCTGAGTTAACCCTTTTCTGCCTAGGAACCAATCCAATATCATGTATTACTTTATGTTTAAATTTTTTTTCCTTTATTGATTCATCAATGAAACATCAATGAGAGAGAACATCAATTGGCCACTTCCTGCATGCCCCTCACTGGGGATTGGGTCCACAACCTGGGCATGTGCCCTGGTAGCGAATCGAACTGGCAACCTATTGGTTCATGGGTCAACACTCAACCATTGAGCCACACCAGCCGGGCCATATATTGCTTTTACTAATCATGCATCTTTAGTCTTTTATATCTAGACCAGTTCATCAGACATTCTTTTGTCTTTCATGAGAATGTCTGAGACAATAGACTAATTATTTTATAGAACATTCCTCAAATTGGGCTTGTCTTAGGTTTCCTCATGATTAGAATCTAATGATACATTTTTGGCTGGAATACTAAAAAAGTAATCTCTCTCTGTCGTAAATAGGCAAGAAAAATGAAATTCTACAGGGGGAGTTCAGGGGTCAGTACAGCAACCGGTCATTATGAGAGAGCCTTATCCCTGCATCTCTTCAGGTGACAAAACTTAACCTCTTGCTAAATCAGCCATTACTTCAGATCAACCACGTTTATTACCTTGTTGTTTATTTCCTGAAACAAATGTAGTATCCATTGCTTAGGGTGACCATATAACTTATTATCTAAACTGGAAAACCTCTGAAAGTAAGTATGTAGCAGGAGACACATTTTTTTAAGCTGGGAAAAAAGAGGTATAAATTGAGATGTATTATCACCCCAACCCTATCAAGGCCATGGCTGAACATGAATAGTAGTAACTGAGATTGAATTACTTAGGTTAAAAGTAGGCTTATTGGTGGCAAAACCCAAAACATTTATCTTTATTTTTTTCATGTTGAAAAATATGCTTCACTTTTTATTAGGATTCAATATGTTGTGATCAGTATATTTTTCCACTGGTCACATAGGAAGATTATCAAGACAAAGTAATATAATGCTTTCGGAATAACAAGAAAATATTGTGACAAATAGAAGTCATAGATACAAAGTTAATCATAACAATGCCAGTGTGTACTTTGCAGTTCATGTAAGATTCTATTTCCCACAACAAATATAATCTATCAGTTATAATTTATTACACATAGATAGGATGAATATAATACAATTCCCTGCAACAGACATGTAAAACAAGCTTAGTAGTAATTATAACCTCAAGCATAAGATTTAATTATATCCATATAATTATTAACTTTTCATAAATATTATAGTTGAAGAA
Source organism: Molossus molossus (assembly GCF_014108415.1). Classification (NCBI taxonomy): domain Eukaryota; kingdom Metazoa; phylum Chordata; class Mammalia; order Chiroptera; family Molossidae; genus Molossus; species Molossus molossus. Next base: position 59,037,953 of record NW_023425345.1, on the reverse strand, counting down.
GAATGTACAGAAAATTTTAATAATTTTCAGCAAATAAAAATAGCAAAACATAATGCTTATGCTGAGAAGATTCTGTTCTAATTTTTTTTATTTTTTTTTATCACCAGTCCACTGAGATAGGTATTTTTATTCTACTTTTTTTTTTTTTTTAAGTATGTGCCCCTAGCAGGAACCAAACTGGGGACTCTCTGGTCCGCAAGCCGACGCTCCAACTGCTGAGCCCAACCGGCCAGGGCTTTATTCTACTTTTTATGCTAGTGTATAATCAAGGGAACTAAGGCATAAAAAAATCAACTAACTTGTTTTACAATCATAAAACTCGGTCAGTAAGCCAGAATTCTACCCAGTTCATCTGGCTCCAATGGTCATGTGCTCTTAGCCACTGTGCAGAGATGCCTTTTTATTTATAGCATGCCAGTATAAAAATATGTATAATATAAAATATTTATAGTATAAAATATGTACAAATCTATTTTAAACAACAGATTTAAGTCCTCATTACTGCCGACACCCTAACTTAATTTGCTGTGTATTTATGCCATCTGATTTGTGAATATTTTTTGCCTTCTCCCTTTTTCATAAAGAATAAAATAATGACTGGACCCCTCTTATACACTTCTCTGCCTCTTCTTTCTCTTTATAATTTTGACTCTAATGTTAACCAAGGGTAAATCAAGGTCCAATGCGAAAAGAAAAAAAAAACACTCATGATTTAAATTTTCCTTAGTTTCCAAACCCATCTCTTGACCCTCTTTCTTTCCCACTACTTGCTCCAAGAACCTTGAGTCACCTTTTAATTTTCCACATCATCTGTTCTCCTGAACTTTTGCCTATGTGCCAGCTCTTCTCTCTAGCTGGAATACCATCACCTCCTTTTTGACTATATCGTCTTTCCCATTCAGGGTTTAGTTTGCTCCATCAAAATGTTCTTCGGCTACCACAGGTATGGTATATTTGCTCCTCCAACAAGGCTATATATCCCAGAGAAACTCTCATACTTAAATGAAAACACTTTAACACTATATCACAATCACCTGCTTTTCTCCAACTCTCAATTCCTGGGCTTTGCTTAAATAATTTAGAATTTTTGAGTGCCAACTATTATTATATTTCTATAGTATCTTCAGCTTCAAAACTCTGTACTAGGCCCTTAAATTGAAATAGTCAATAATAACATCATTATTTACATTGAAAGACACTATCAACCATTAATTATATCCTTCTAGTCTTTTTCCTTTTGAGTTGTTCATTTCTTTGTATTTTCCTTTGTACTCTATGATATTTATTCTTTACCCAGATAAGTTACAAAAGGGAGCTGTTCTTTTTTTTTTTTTTAATTGCAAGGTTTCAATATCATTTCCAGATGCATACCATGTTTTCTGCTTCAATATTATTATTATTATTATTGTTATCCTCACCTGAGGACATCTTTGCATTTATTTTCAGATAGAGCATGAGGGAGAGAGGGAAGAAGAGAAAGAGAGAGAGAAACAAATGTGTCTCTCTCACATCAACTGGCTGCCACCCACAAGACCCCAACCGGGACCGGGGACAAACTGCAACTGAGGTACATGCCCTTAGGGGAACCGAACGTGGGACTCTTCGGTCCACGGGTTGACACTCTAACTGCTGAGCCAAACCGGCCAGGGCTCACTATTATTATATTGATTGTTCTCTATGCTTCTCTTCATTTATCCAGAATGGTCACCTCTTGTTTTGCTTTGTCGTATTAGATTCCCCCTTCAAGTTGATAAATCAATTTAATTAGATAATTTTTTAACCTAATGTGTGGGTTCACTAGAAAATATACAGGTCTGATTTCTGGGGTCTCTTTTGCAGTTTTAATTCTGCAGCCAGTAGGAAATAAAACAGTGATCTTTGTTTGCCAGACCAACATGTAATGACTAAAAAAAATGGAGATCCACTCCTTGAGATGTGAAATGCAGGGACTGATCCTCTAAAAGCTTTCCCAGTAAAAGTGAGAAGTCAGGTACAAGTGAGAGAGAGCCTTCTCAACTGCAGGACCAGATGCAATTCAAGACAGTAATGTATCATAACTCCACAGTCCACCCCCCTCTCGTTCCCCCATGTTCATAGCAGCACTATTTACCATAGCTAAGATCTGGAAACAGCCCAAGTGTCCATCAGTAGACGAACAGATAAAAAAGCTGTGGTACACATACACAATGGAGTACTATGCAGCTGTAAGAAAGAAAGATCTCTTATCCTTTGAGACGACATGGAGGAACTTAGTATTAAGTTTTTAGTATTAACTTAGTATTAAGTTTGACTTATCCTAAGTGAAACAAGCCAAGCAGAAAAAGACAAATATCACATGATCTCACTTTTATATGGAATATAATGAATATAACAGTCTGAGGAATAAGGTAGACCCAGAAACATGGAAGTAGGGTACAGAATGACAACCCTCAGAAGAGGGGGGGGTGGGGGGGTGGAAAGAGATAAACCACAGAACTTATATGCATGTATGCATAACCAATGGACATGGACAACAAAGCCGGAAACAGGGCGGGGGGGGGGGGGGGAGGAGGGTGTCAATGGGGTAAAAAAGGAGAAACATCTGTAACAAAAATAAAATTAATTTAAAGACAAATAAATAAATAAATAAAAATAAAAACTGACAACATTAAATAAATACATATTCTATTATAGATTGCAATAATTTTTATTTTAATATTTAAAAGATCACATTGAGAAATAATTACCTACATCTATTCACTAATCCATTTGTAGTAAAATTCACAACTATATTGTTATTTATTATATAAAAGGAATACTTTTCTTCTTGTTTTATAACATTTCAACTATTCATTAAACTATTATTTTAGGTTTTATTATACATTTTTAATGTATTTATTTTAAATAGTTATAATTTTCTAAGATTGTTTACATATTTATTTCATTAAAATGCATGATGAATGCAAAATGCATAAGAAGAAAATAAAAATTAACTACTGTCACACTTCAATTAAAATATATATAATAATATTTTTATAGAACTGAAATCATCCTCTATCTTCAGCTTTAAAAATAACAAAATATAATGCTTTAAAACAATTAGAAAATTATAAAAGTACAAAGAATCAGTAGAAAAGAAAGCAAAGGTTTTCAGAATGTAATAACACAGCCATTCTTGTAGATTTCACTTTTGCTTATTTTAAATACTACTCAAAATTTTGACTATTCTTTTTATTTATATCTGTGTAAGTAGAGTAGGTTATTTAAAGATAGAATAATGTTTAAAACTTATTCCAGTTTTTTTTTTTGTATTGTTTTTATTGACAGTCAAAAAGATTCTTCCTTTGTGTTATTAATATAATTAATATTAATAGCAAGTTCATTATTTGAAAATAAAAAGCATAAATTGACATAGTTTTATATATTGTCTAAACACTGAAACAAAACAAAAATATATAATAAATTATTTTCCATTATAAAAATTTATATAAATAGTCCATGTAAAAGTATTACTATAAAAAACAACAACAACAATGTTTTAGAATAAAAACACAAGACTGAATTTCAGAATTTATAAAGACCAGAAAGAGAGAAAGAAAGAAAAAATGAGGAAGGGAGGAAGAAAGAGAAGGAGGGAGGGAGGGAGGAAGGAAAGGAGGAAGGAAGGAAGGAAGGAAGGAAGGAAGGAAGGAAGGAAGGAAGGAAGGAAGGAAGGAAGGAAGGAAGGAAGGAAGGACAGAAGGGAAAGGAGAAAAGGGAGAAGAAGGAGAGAAAGAAAGAGAAGTCCCAAAGGAACAGTTCATGAAGCCAAGCTGGTATATTACATGAAGGAAGAATTCCTCTTTGACTGAATCTTGGGAGTGTTTCAGAAGTCTTTCAGAATATGGGTTGGGATGATCTGAGGCAGATCTTTGAATGCAGGAATCGCTGCCCTATTGGGTAAAGTTTGTGATGTGATACATACTTTGGGTTTGTGGGCACACCAAGTAGGAAATCTTTGAACCACTTTGGTAAGTAAAGCATTATTTGATCAGGGAGTAGGTTTGCCCAGCTGTCCTGAAAAGAGAGTCATTTGCTAAGTGTTTTGCTGACAAGGGGCTACTTAAACAATCTGCTTGAACAAATGGATTTAGGAGATGTACCTAAAGATAGGGGTGAAGTTTTGTTTGTTTGTTTGTTTGCTTGTTTGTTTGTTTGCTTGTTTGTTTGTTTTTTACTGATTTACAGTCTTATCTTAGTAGCCAAGAACTTCCTAGGTCTTTTAGTACAATGATGTAGAAGCCTTTGGTACTGGTGCTGAAAGTTAAGCTACAGAAGACAGAGGTTTCTGTTCTGATGATAATAATTCCAATTATTGCACTCTCCTTAGTAATAATAGAAAAAATGTCTTTAATGTTGGTGTTTTATTATTATAATGATTTTGGGTATAAATATGGGTTCTAAGATATAACTTTTATTTTTATTTTGAATTGAGCTGTTCAGTTATGTATATTGTTATAGCATTATCAAATAAACGGTACTTACTATTACTAATAATAAATTAAATAAGAATTTTTTGCATAAAGTCTGTGAAAATATTGACCATCAGCATTAATCAGGAAAAGTGTATAGAATCTGTGATAGTTTTTACACTAGAAGAGAGTTTGGAATAGTTAGCTAATGGAAATGTAGGAGCGGTATCCTTTTAAATTTCACGTTATTAATAGTTTCACAATGCATTGTGTTTTGTACATTAGATTCACATATAAGTGAGATCATGTGATACTTGTCTGTCTGTAGCTGGCTAATTTAGCTTAGCCAGGTCCTTTCATGCTATCTCAGAGGGTGAGAGTTCTTTTTTTATATAGCTGCATAGTATTCCATTGTATAATGTACCACCACTTTTTTATTCACTATTCTATTGATGGGCACATGATCTCACTTGTATGTGGAATCTAATGTATAAAATAAACTGATGAACTAAATAGGTCCAGAGACATGGAAGCATGGAACAGATTGATGAATCTCAAAGAAAAGGGGTGGAGGTGGACAGAGATTAACCAAAGAATTTATATACATAGATGCATAACCTATGCACACAGACAATAGTGTAGTGGTAGTGAAGGCCTAGGATCCAGGAGCAGGATGAAGGGGTCAATGGGGGAAAAAAAGATGGCGCATCTGTAATACTTTCAACAATAAAGATACATTAAAAAATAAGTATATTCAGATAAAGCATGCATTGCATTTTAAGCTTTAAACTAGAAAAAAAATTAAAGCTGATCATGTTGAAACTTTTAAAACAATTAGTTTTAATATTAATTGGAAACAATACTTAGTATAAATTATATAAATTTTATTGTCCTGTATATATTCCACTTTACATATTTTAGGAGAAAAAAATTTCAAAGAGCAAGTTAACACTGCAAGTTTGGCCATATTTGTAATCATATTTCCAAGGACATATGGATTAGCTTAAAAAGCAAAGCAAAAATCACAATTATTTTCCTTGATTACTGTACGAAAATGTGTGATTGGAGTCAAAACTAAATTAAGAATTTTGCTGATATCACATGGATTTTTTTGATTTGCAAGAAGTTTGATTATTTAATTGCCATGAAATTTTACTCAGTTCAAGCAAATGTGGTTCATTAAAATGAACATTTCTTTCCTAAAATAGATTTGGAAAACAGAAGCTAAAAAGGGCTTTGAAAGTCAAGTAGCCCAGTGTTTCCCCCAGTGTTTGCTCATCACCTGAACTGCATGGGAGGTGGGGTGCTTTCCCTGGACGTTTACACAGGTGATCTGGGCTATGGCACACAAATGAGACCTGTTGTGTAGATTGCAGGTGATTTGATGATAAGCCACATTTGGAAAACACAAGTTTTGTCTAAGGACAAAGGGGAAAAATACTAGATCTGAAACTAAAATCTTGTATGTGTTGTGAGTTTCCAAGTGATTAAGACTTGGTTCTTATATTGTCTGTTTTTTGTTTTGTTTTTTAAGTTCATGAGATAATGAGCACATGGTAAAGTTTAAAGTCCTAATATTATTTTTTTAAGAAAAAGTCTTACATCACTTGTCTTATATCACCAAGAGTCTTGGCCAAACTGGGGTCATGAAAAATAAAAATTTGCTTTAAAACATACATATCATTTTATGAAGAAGTCACCAAAAAAGCTATTTTAAATATTAATTTCACCTAGTTCATTAAAGGAATTATTTTTGAAACTTAATTTTAGAAACAGATATTTTTATATATTAATTTTGATTTAAAAAGTATCAAATTCATCCATTTGACAAATATTACCTTTTGTTTTCTGATCAAAAACTTTCTGCCAATCAAAGAGTTACAATTGCATTGTAAGTCTTTTTTTTTTTAACTTTTTTTTTTTTAACCTCACCTGAGGACATTTTTTTTTTTTTTCTTTTATCTTCAGATAGAGCAGGAGGGAGAGAAGGAGGAAGAGAGAGAGAAACATCAATGTGAGAGACACATATCGACTGGCTGCCACCCACAGGACCCCAACCCGGGCCTGGGACAAACTGCAACCAAGGTCTGTGCCTTTAGCAGGAACAGAACCCAAAGACTCTCCGGTCCGTGAGCCGACACTCTAACCGCTGAGCCAAACCGTCCAGGGCTGCATTGTAAGTCTTTACCATACATTTATTCTTGATGCCATTCAGAAAGTATTATTATTGCTATATTTTAATGGCAAAGCTCAAGTTCAAAAACAAGTTTGTGAGATTGAAAAACTGAAGGTGTATTGACAGAGCAATGCTATTCAATAATAAATTTGGTCTTCACAGGTCCAGAGTGAGGTTGTCTACTAAAATTAGACATTTCATCCTATTCTACAGAAGAAAAGAGGAGTTCCAGAAGAGACAGAAAGGGTTCGAGTCTTGAGGGTAAAAAGAGAGTATTACTTATTTGTTTGTTTGTTTGTTTGTTTGTTTGTTTGTTTTGGTACATTCCCCTAGCAGGAACTGAACCTGGGACTCTCTGGTCCGCAACGCTCCAACCACTGAGCCAAACCAGCCAGGGCAAAAGGAGAATATTAGGCAAGATTGATAAGAAATGTGAAAATTTGACATTTCTCATAAATTTTTAGAATGTTTCGCCACAGACTATTATTAACACAGCCACCAACCATTTCCCTGGTCTCTTTACTTTCACCTGTACTTGAGACTTTGGTAACAACTTACTATTTTCCAATTTGAGGGGAGTCAAATAAGTATTTACATGTAATATGGAACTTCATAAAATTATCCCTAAAAGAATGACCCCCCCAAAGCCCAGATTTATGTTTTATACACTGACAAATATTTTTAAATGCTAGGACCTCATTGGCCTTGCCTATATCTAGTGAATGTCAAACAAATGAATAATTAGTGGGGTTATGGTAAAATATTAGATATTTCCTTTCTATTTTTCCAAATGTATGTAGAATTTTTTATTGTGTGATCTTTTTCTTCAAACGTTTGGCTTTATTCAAACACCCTCCCCTGCTTCAACAAAGTAGGTATCCCAATAGATGGTTTAATGGTCAAAGGTTTATGTATGCAACAAGTTTTTCAGAAATAGCTCCAATATAAATATAACCAGAAGACTGAGCCCATTCTTTATAATGCTTTGTTCATGCTTTTAAGTTTTACCCATAAGAACAGATTTTCAGGTCCAAACACATGTCTGTGTCCGGAAGCAGACCACAGGCATACTCTAAGCCTCTGGGAGACCGAGCGCAGGATCTGGGACTTTATTATTAGGTGGCAATTAAAATGGAGATGTTGTTTTATCATTCTGCTCTATTAATTTGTGCTTGTCTCCATGTGAATCAATTACCACAAATCGATTTGAACCAATAAATCTTTATAATCACAGAGGAGAAAACTACCATGAATTTCAAAACATGTTGTTGGATTGCTCATGCTTTTTACATTTTGTCTCTATTAAATACATATGCAGCAATTTAGTGAGTGTTATACAATTTTATTGCAGATAAGTTTTAAATATAGAGATTGGATACATACATTCAACTCTTTGCTTTTCTGAATTGCATAGAAATTAGGAAAGGAAAACATGTAGTTGAAAATGCCTGTAAAAAATAAATAAGGATATAATGAACAGGTCTAATGTTTGGAAAGTCCTACAAGTACAGGAAAGATAAGACCAACTCAGCTGACGAATAATTTTAAATTAAATTGAGAGAGAAATAAGCAGAACTGCAGGAGAACTCCTCCTAAACTCCATGATTTACAGAAGGACTGAGGATGAGGGTGGAACATGCATAAATCAACTAGAGAAAAATCTGAATTCACAAGCTACTTCCGGAGATAAGTGGAAACAGCTCTAGGGGAGGGACAACTCTATTCTTAAATAGGTGGCGAGTTTACAAAATGTGACAAGAATCCTATTGTGGAAATATTCAGAGTCTCCTTGTCGGAAATTGTTTGCGCAGTTTTATTCCCTGGCTGCCCTTTCGTGTTGTGTCTATTCCTAGAATCTATTCTTTCATTGGTATACAGGAAAGAGAGGCAGAGTTTGACTGAAAAGAAGGAAGGACCAGGAGAAAGAATTATTTGAGGCAATATAGATCATGAAGAGCTGAGAGAGAAAGGGAAAACAAGCTGATAGGTGAAGTAAAAGAATGTACTATGGTTTTGGCAGAAAAGGGTTAAGACTGGGAGATGTCGAAAAGTAGGAGAAAAGAAAAAAGGGGATTTAATAATGTTGAGGTTGTGGCTGGCACCTTCCTTTAATGTATTTCTAGGTATGAAAACAAAATTATAATATTTTAAAATTAAATTTTAGCTACTAAATTATCAATCTTAAATTAGATATTGTTCATAAATGGAACTATGTAGGTAATAACTTCTTTTTTTTTTTTCTTTGAGTGCTAATCAGGATTTTTTACTTAGTGTGCATTCCAAATGAAAACCATTGGTTTACATGTTATTCAAAGCCATATTGAACATCTGGATCGTTGACACTGTAAGAAAACAGGAATCCTTTAAATAAGAGGCAAAGTGTCTGCTCAGATAGTGGTAAAAATACAAAAAGGACCCTGGAGACTTGCTGACTTCAGAGATGAAAATAATAGAATGATATCCTTGAATGTGGATTCTTTAGTCTGAGGCTTGAACCAACACAGCCCTAATTTAAATTTGAAACAAAGCTGCTGCATGCCATTCAACAGTTAACAAAATGAAACCTTTACGTTCAAAAAGAATACACTGAACTCCAAACAATTAGAAACTAATATACAGTGTTGGCTATCATTTCCATTCTCAGGAGCCATCTTAATTCTAGCTGGTGTTTAAATAAATTAAGCCCAAAGAAAAGATATAGGTGAATCAAATGGCAAATTTGGCGTAGAACTGACCTTGGAAATTCAGACTTAGGCTCTAGGGAAACTTAAAATGCTAGAAGAAATGGAGGTACCCCTTCACGCAACAGTACCCAGAAAACCAATGAGTAAGGAAAAAGTAAAAAAATCCACAAAAAGCAAAAATAAAATGGACTCAAATATAAATACATCAGGGATGAGAATAAATCTAAAAGGGAAATATACCTATGGAAAAAAATAGTGTTAAAAGACGCCTATAATAAGTGTGAGAATTGAAACCATCTACAAACACATAACTTAAATGAACATAACTTCAATGTTCTACCCTCTGCGTTAACATGACTTTATTAAAACCAGGGCATTTTTTGCCCAGCAAGATGAAGTTGCAAATAATTTAAGTTTTGGCTTTGGATAACATATAAATCAATGATATCCTGGAATGGACATGAAGTAGACAATGCTGGATTAGTACCAAAAAAAAAAAAAGGAACTTCGTGAAAATTCATTTATCTAAACAATTAACCAGTTACCTGATTCTCATGGAGTAGCAACGCCTCCATTCTCAGAACAATGAGTCTCTGATCTGGATAAGTGACTTTATTCATAACTGCTCACTTCAAAACCCTTACTTTTCTGTGTGTGACAACCCTAGCTATTATATCACAAATCTTGTCTAATCTCAGTTATGTTTCATATTGGAAAAGCACCTCAAACCAGGCTCTCCAAACAGTCTAAATATCACATTGCCGACCTCCAGTTTCTGTGTCACCACTAGGACTCTGTCAAGGTACTGGTCTTCCTTACTGCAGTGGAAGGGAGGGTATAAGAAGTGATATAGTTAGAAACTTCTAACAGAAAATTGGGAGAAAACACAGACAAGAAAAATAAAACAAAAGGTAATATTACATATAGAAGGATTAAATATAGTCATAAATATTCAATTTATCAGGAAGAAATCATTCTAAATCTCTGTCTTCCTCTCTCTCTCACCTAAATATATTTGCTAAAATCCAAAGAGAATTTAAAATTGTTCTTGAAAACTGAGATAACTCAATATATTTCTTTAATATTTAATAAATCAAATGACATGCAACATACTTGAACTACACAAATAAAAATCTTGCTTTATTGCAAATACACAGAATATCACACACAGATATTAGAGAAGATAAATTGTTTACAATTTTAGATGAAACTTTCACAGAAATTGATACTTCAATTCTAAATCAAGTCTCAATAAATTTTAAAAACACAGCAACATATAGACTACATTTTCTTAACTTAATGCAATTAAATTCAAGACCAGTTAAACACAGCATAACACCTGGAAGGAATGCAGAGAGCAGCTACTTGAGGATATTGAAAAGTAAATAATAACAAGGAGATTTTGGAAGAAAGCCAAAATTCAAAGTGCTAGAAACCAGTGGTGAGGTTAACGAATATATTTCTCATGTCTTGATACCACTTAGTCCTGGATGCAGGCATCGTCAACAGGTAGTCCACAACAACCAAAGAACAAAAAAAGGAGAACCACAAGGAAGTTGAAAATATCAGTAAAACTAAACAGAGGGAGGACTTGGGAAAATTACCCCTTAATACAGTATATGAATTCCTGGGCTCATCTCTGAAATGCACATGAATGGCTCAGATGGATTTTAAGCACCTTCACAAAGATCCCAGATAAGTCACTGGGTGCCCCGTATGAAGGACAGATCCAAATAGAACTACAAATGCTTTAAAAGCTGGAAGATCTCAAATCAATAATCTGAGCTCCAATGTTAGACAAAATAAATCCAAAGTAAGCAGAAGGGGAAAAAATAGAATTAAGAGCAGAAAGCAATGAACTTGGAAACAGAAAATAATACAGACAATAATTGAAACCAAACACTGATTCTGTGAAAAGATAAAAACATTGTATAAACCTCTAGTAAAACTGACAAAGAAAAAGGGAGATGGCACACAGTACTGATGTTACAAATGAAACTCTATAAAGACTGATTATGATTTAAAATAAAAATTACAGATGACTCAATAAAAAAAAATTGACATAAGATTGAAACAGAATCTTCACCCAAAAAAAGAAAATCCAAAAAGCCAACGAATATATGGAGTTATATTTAATCTCATAAATAATCAGAAAAATTCACTTTAAAATTACAAATGAATGCAACTGAACACCTAAAATATCATAAAGTCGGAAACAGTGTAGAAAAAATTTGTTTTTCTACAAATTTGATAAATAATAAACACTGCTAATGCAAATAATAAATGTATTTAGCATTTTTGAAAACTTTGGCATTATTAAGTAAAGATGAAAATGTATATATCTTAGCACCCACTAATTTTATTTCTAGGGATATAGTTTACAGAAATTATTACATATGTGCACATAGAGCAAAACCAAAAAATATAAAAAACATCATTGTTTTTAAGTTAAAAAAAAAAAAAGACATTGCAATTGGTTCAGCTTCTCTGAAGAGCAGTATACAAAAGTATCATAGGAAGGATCAGAGACTCTACACACCAGCTGGCTTGGAGATCCCACTTTCCTGCAGGAAACCTGGTCAGGGTGCTCCTCAGTCTTCACACCACAGGAAATCCCCTTGGGGACCTCTTGTCCTTAAGACAGCTCACTCAGGGTGTCTTTAGCCCCTTCCAGGGCCTGCCTCTGGAAACCTCCTGTTCCTCTTCTCCACTGGGAAAAGCTTTATTATTCCTTTAATTCTTAATCATTTACCTTGCTGGGTAAGTTATTCTAGGTTGTACGTTCCTCTTTTAGCACTTTAAAGATGTCCTGCGATTCCCTTCTGGCCTGTAAAGCTGCCGCTGAGAAACCAGCTGATGGCCACATGGGGTTTCCTTTGTCTGTATTGTTGTTTCCTCCTTGCTTCCTTCAAGGTTGTTCTTTTATCATTAACTTTGGTCATTTTAATTGCAATATGTCTTGGTGTATCTTTGGGTTCATCTTGTTTGCACATTTCTTTGCTTTCTGGACTGGATGTTTGTTTCCTTTTCCAGGTCAGGAAAGTTTTCAGCCATTATTCCTTTTTTTTTATCCTCACCCAAGGATATTTTTCCATTTTTTGTTCAGATAGAGTGGGAGGGAGAGAGAAAGAGAGAGAGAGAAACATTGACATGAAAAGGACACATTGAGTGGGTGCCACCTACATGACCCAACCAGGGCCAGGGACAAACTACAACCGAGGTACATGCCCTTAGAGGGAACCAAACCCAAGTCTTTCTGGACTGCAGGCTGATGCTCTAAGCACTGAGAAAAACTGGCCAGGGCTCAGCCATTATTTCTTTAAACAAAGTTCTCTTCCTTTTTTTTTTTCCTTCTTCTTCTGGGATTCCTACAATGTGAATGCTTGAGAGCTTGATGTTATTCCTTGTTTTTATAAAAATTCTGTTTTCTTTTTGTTCTGATTGGTTGACTTCCACTAGTCTGTCTTCGAAGTCACTAATCTGTTCTTCTGTATTAGCTAATCTTTGTTGATTTCTTCTAATGTATTTTTCATTCCATTTATTGTATTCTTCAGGTCTGCTTTGTTCTTTATTATAATATATAAGTCTTTGTTGAAGTTCTCCCAAAGTTTCTCTATTCCACTCTCAAGTTCCGTGAACATGCTTATGACCATTTCTTTGGATTCTTTATCAGGTAAACTACTTAGCTCTATTTTCTTAGGGATTTTTCTCTCCTGGAGTTTTCTTGTTCCTTCCTTTGAGAGATATTATTCTGTCTTTTAATTTTGTTTGACTTTCTATGATTATCTGTGTAGATTAGGCAAACTGGTTATCTCTCCTGGTCTTAGAAAAGTGGCCTTATGTAGAAGCAGTCTCTGTGTAGTGAGGGCAAAAAGGGGGTTCTCTGGAAAGTAACCTCACAGGGTGATCTGACCACAAATTCCTGACTGGAGTGGGTAGGAGACTGGTAGTCACACCTCAGGAATATAAATTATTTACTAAAAGGCTTATCTTTGCCTTAAACAAGCCCTCTTATTGTTTCTGAGCACCTAGGTTAACGTCTTTGACATGTCCCTTTTAAGACCCCTCCTTATACATGACCACTCTTTCATACTCTTCCTTCTTTTTTTTTATTTTTTATTTATTTTTTTTGTTACAGATGTTTCTCCTTTTTTACCCCAATGGCACCCCCCTCCCCACCACACCCCCATCCTATCCCCAGTTTTGTTGTCCATGTCCATTGGTCATGCATACATGCATATAAGTTCTATGGTTTAGCTCCTCCCACCACCCCCCACCCCGTCTTCTGAGAGATGTCAGTCTGTGCCCTACTTCCATGTTTCTGGGTCTACCATATTCCTCAGACTGTTATGTTCATTATATTCCACAAATAAGTGTGATCATGTGATATTTGTTTTTCTCTGCTTGGCTTGTTTTGCTTAGGATAATACTTCCCAGGTCCATCCATGTCGTCTCAAAGGATAAGAGATCTTTCTTTCTTACAGCTGTATAGTACTCCATTGTATATATGTACCACAGCTTTTTTATCCATTCGTCTACTGATGGACACTTGGGCTGTTTCCAGATCTTAGCTATTGTAAATAGTGCTGCTATGAACATGGAGGTATGTATATTCTTCTCGATTGGTGTTTCAGGCTTCTTAGGGTATATTCCTAGGAGCAGGATCACTGGGTCAAATGGAAGTTCAATTTTTAATTTTTTTAGGTAACACCATATTGTTTTCCATAGTGGCTGCACCAGTTTGCATTCCCACCAGCAGTGTATTAGAGTCCCCTTTTCTCCACACCCTTGCCAACACTTGTTGTTTGATGATTTGTTGATGGCGGCCATTCTGACAGGTGTGAGGTGATACCTCATTGTTGTTTTAATTTGCATCTATGTGATGATTAGTGATGTTGAGCATTTCTTCATATATCTCTTGGCCATTTGTATGTCCTGTTTGGAGAGGTGTCTATTCAGCTCCTCTGCCCATTTTTTAATTGGGTTGTCTTCCTTTTGTTGAGTTGTATGAGCACTCTATATATATTGGAAATTAACCCCTTATCTGATATATTATTGGCAATGATGTTCTCCCATATGAAACTCTATAAAGACTGATTATGATTACTGCTCTTCAGAAAAGCTGAACCAATTGCAATGTACAGTGTCACCAATTTCCTTGTATTGGAGATATGTATATACATACATGGTGTAACAGTTGTATAGTTAATCCACCCATTTCATAGATGAGAAAACTGAGGGCTAGAGACAAAAAGTCACTTTCCCTAGGGTCATTCATTCAGCTAGTGGGTGGCAAGCAGAGAGATCCAACTCTACGGGCTCATCTCCTGCCCCACTCAGTGCTTTGTCTACCAAACCACTCTGCCTGACAATGGTTCTGGAAATGGACACAGAAGGCTCTTCTGACTTCTCTTGTCCATGGAGGAAAACAGAAATACAGCCTTTCCCCCTCACAGCTCCTGTGTCATGCAGACCAGGTTTCTCAGCTTCACCTGGGCCTTTCCCCAAGCCCATTGGATCCAGGTCCGGAAGAGTTCCTCAGAAGACAGCATGGTGGTGGCACAGGCTGCCACCTCTTCCCTTCTGCAGCTGATTAACTTCCGGGGTGAATTGGTGATTTTCTGAAAAATAATTTCCATTAATATTTATTACATGATTAGTATTATTAACATAGTAGTTGTTGTAGAGGCTATCACACACACAAAAAAATCCCAATTATTTAATTAATTAACTTTGAAGCAGAAAAAAAAAAAAAAAAAAAAAAAACCCATAACAATTATAACTCCTAGATCAGGGGCTTCCAACACTTACTGAGATGTCTCCCAATTCACTGACCAGCAGATGTGCTAAAACCGGCTTTATCAGTGCTTCTGTCTCTGGGACCTTACTCCACAAAAGCCCAGAATGTAATTCTGGTTAAAAAAATAAATTAAAAAAAAAATCTAACATTATTCTGCCAGAGAGCTCTGAAAATAACAACCTGGTCTGAGATGTTCTACATACAGAACCTAGCAGGGTGCCCAGTCCAGAGATGGCACTCCTGAAACACAAGCCCTTCCCTGCTCATGTTTCATGCTCATGTCCTCTTCTCCCAGTGACCCTAATACATAATCAAAACTGGTTGTAAAAATGCAGGCACCAACTTTTAAGAGGGACCCTCCCTAACCATTGCTAGCCTGCTCACCTCCACCAAATTCATTAGGTTCTTCTGCAGTTATCTCCCATGGCCCTCCCCTTCATTGCTCTAAAGAGTGGCACATGAGCACACATAAATAGACACAGGGGTTTCCTCCCCCTCAGTCCCCAGGAGACATCAGCTTCATCAAGTCAGTCGCCCTTGATCCTTGTGTGTAAAGAAGCAGCCTCAGGGGATCTCACTCTTTGTGTCCTTGGGCAAATCATGGGAAAGGACAACGTACAATGTACATGCAGGGCTTACAGAGCACGGGTGTCTTTGTGGAACCCACCGCCAGTGCACTGCTGCTGGCGCAGCTGGATTCTCAGGACACTGGCTACCTAAACCTGCAGTGGTTATATTTGATTATTTTTTCAGTTCTGCAGCAGCACTGTCCAATAGAAATATAATGTGAGCTACATGTGCAATTTAAAAGTCTCCAGTAGTACATTTTGAAAAGTAAAATTAAATGTAATAACATATTTTATTTAAAATAAATATCAACACGTAACTAGTACAAAAATAGTCATAAAATATTTTTTTAACTGAAAAAAAAAAAGACAGAAACAACACAAACATTAATCATGACTGTACCAGAAAAACATTTAGACCTTTACTGGCTAATGGAATGATGCATCATTGAAAGAAATGGACTGAAGCTGTATGTAACAACATGGATTATCTCCCCAAAAAATGTTGAGAGAAAGAGCAGGTTCCCACAAATTCATATACCATCATCTCATTTATATAACTTTCAAAGCCAGGTGTTAGTTCTCAGAGTTCACAGCATAAAAATGACATGACATTTTAAAAATAGATGGCTGCATTCTGATGCAAAAATCTGATTACCAAAATAACGCATATAGGCACATGGACATAGTCATATACATGTATATGCACAAACACACACACACACACACACACACATTGAATTAAACACAAAACAGAATCTGTGAATTTAGAGTATTTCAAATCTTTGGTGGAAAAGGTAAAGCAATAAACATATTAATTATAGAAAAATAAGTTAGGGGATGTATTTATACATACCTGTATATATACAACATATATGTATAAATATCTATCTATCATTTATCTATTTATCTATATATATGTTATGTATCCAGGGTGTCCCAAAAAGGTATATACAACTTTGAATAATTATAAAGCCAATGTTTATTAAAATACATTTTATTTTCAACATGTAGTAGAATCTACAGACACCCTGCATAAATTTTTCGGGATACCCGTACACACACTCACACACACACACACACACACACACACTTAAAATATCAACATGTAAATATAAATCTATTAGTAGAAAAGCAATAATCAATAAATAAACATTTTTTTTTATCAAAAGCCAAGTTGCCTACAGACCAAGTAAAAATCTTTATTCATATACTTAGGTGATCAGTCATTTCAAAGGCATAAAGAATTCATTCCAGTTTGGAATGAAACGTTTCAGTGTGGGATGCTGATAGTGGGGAAGACTGCACATGTGTTGGGATGAAGATATATGGGAACTCTGTATTTTCTTCTCCAGTTTTCTGTGTCTAAAACTTCTCTAAAAAATGAAGTCTAGCCCTGGCTGATTTGGCTCAGCAGTTGGAGTTGGGCCCCAAGGGTTGCAGGTTCGATTCGCAGTCAAGGGCATGTATCTGGGTAGCAGGTTTGATCCCCAGCCCTGGTCAGGGTCGTGTAGGAGGCAACCAATCGATGTGTCTCTCTCACATAGATGTTTCTCTCTCTCTCCTCCCCATCTCTCTCCCTCCCTTCCACTCTATCTAAAAAATCAATGGGAAAATATCCTTGGGTGAGGATTAACAAAAACTACCTAACTAACTAAATAAAGTCTATTAATTAAACAAACAAATAATAAAAATTAAGGGAAGAAAACCTTTTTTTATAGCCCCAAGTAATAACTATGGAATGTTAATGAAAAAGAATATAAACCCCATATCTAGATTCAGCTACATACTATAAACTCAAAGTCATTAAAATATATTCTTAGCTTTGTGAGAAATTAAGAACCATTTTATCCTTATACATATGCATTGTGAGGAAATTACTTGAAGTAAATACTATTAACCTGGTTTCTCTTTTAATTAGTATTGTCTAAATAGGTGAACACAACCAGGAGAAGTTTAGATTTGCTTGCAGGAAGGGCAGAGGAAGACTGCTGGTAGCATTGTTTCAGATGCCATTTGCCTATAATACAACAAAATGCCCATGATGAACTGGATTTAAACCCCTTAGGAGACAGTACAGCAACCATCTGTAACTTGTTACCTAATCCCTTCCTCCAGGCGTGTTCCTATCCAGTGTATAAAACATCTTCCTCAGTGAAGTCTAGTAAATAATATTTCACCCTTCTCTTTACATATTCATGAGTGTTTTACTGTCCCTTAAATTAGTCTTCCCAGGAAACTGCCCATTCATTTCATTCTTTAATCCAGATATATATATATATATATATATATATATAATCTTCTAAATATTACCAAACTCATCGCCAGGTTGTGCCAAACAGTTCATTATCTAAATGGTTAGTCAGTAGATAAGGCATTCCTGCACTTTAGTAGCTTGTTTTTTTTTTTTTGAGAAAACAATTTGGCATTTAAATTAGAGGAAAATATCTGTGGACTTTAGGGTTGCTACAGTGTAAACTCCAGATGAGCAAGGCACATACATGTGTAGTGACTCCTGTAGAGGAAGTTGAAGAACACTTCCCAGTATTGCCATTGTGTCTGACATTATGTAGAAAAGAAGTAAATTGCAATTGGCAAATCAGAAGCTGTTTCCATTTCTTATATTTTATTCTAATAAATTAATTTAATTGAACTTATTTTATCAACTAGCTTTGTGTAAGATTGTTTCCCTAGAGACAAGATTGAATGGCACACATTTTATTACATTATTTTGGCCCAATCAATATTCATATCTGATATTTCAGCCCTTAATACTTTTAGTTGACTAAGATAGTGAACATGTTTAGATTTTTATTTAGCACCAAGAGTGTTTGCTGACTGAATCATTTAATCAAAAGCACATTTTAATCTAAATTATAAGAATAAGTAAGCACACTTGAGAATGTACCCTATATTAAGCTGAACTGAAAACCCATTTCTGTGCATATTCATAAATCTGTTTTCCATATTGGAAAAATGAAAACCAGTGAGTTTTAATCAAGTTTTATCAACTCAATATGTGATTATTCTTGCTTAGGTAAATAATTGATATTCAATCTAAAAATCAGAAAATGGACATATTAAATACAATTACATTCAATGTTATTGTACTTTAAGGAAAAAATGAAGAGTTTCTGGCTTGACAATTGCAACTGCGGGGGAAATACAAGGATAAATAATAGATATAAATAATAGGAAAACAATTAATTAGAATACCCAACCAGGAATTTCCCTAGAGAAAAATAAAATAGAGCAGCACTTAAACCACATATCAAGAACACCCCCTCATTCATTTTCATTGATAAGATATAAAATATTAAGAATCAACTACATGTAACACAGTTTAACATCAATTGCTTCACTGCCTCAAGAAAATCAATAAAGCACATGAGAAGGAATATGAAACACAGTGGGAAGTTTAAAAGTAAAAGCTTAGAAAATAAATTATTCAAAAATCTGGTTTTGAAAGCTGGTAGCTAACAGCTGGGCGATAGTGGTACTAGTGAGCATTAAAGTACTCACCAAAATGTGAAGAATAATTAGAAAATATACTCCATGGCTGTAGTGGAAGGAGGGGAAAACAAGAGGATTTGGAATCATGTCTGAACATAAAGACAGGGTCAGGACCCCCAAAAAAGCACTTAAACGTGCTTCCCTCCAGGCTAACGTGATGACCACTAATTCTTTACCAATGAAAACGCCAAGCCTCCATTTTTCTCCTTCCTCCTAGAAAAAAACAAATAAAATACCTTCTCATTACATCTCCCCTGTATTGTGACAGCACCCAAACTAGAACCAAACAGACCCAGGCACGGAAAAGGCTTACCGTTTCTTAACAAGTATCAAATAAACAGTGAGTTGTCATCAGCTGGCATTGAAAGTTTGAGACATTAACCCCTGAACTTAGTGGCTGGGCTTAACTCTGGGACTATACAAAATACTTTAGTTGTTCATTCTATTTTTCAGGACAGCCGTGTTAGCCAAGTGCTAACACATTCCCATGTAATAGATGAAATCTGGGTCTTAGGTAAATCCTTTGCCAGAGCCAGAAAGCCACTGTGTGTGTTGCCTCAATAAACAAGGATCAACATAATGATCTCAGTGGAATTCCTGCAAAGAATCTGGGCTACGCCTCCACATCAGATCTCTGAGCACCTACTGGCTGCAGGGATGCTCTGAAGGAAGAGAAACACCACTTGAACTCAGCCCTGAAAGTCCAAAAGAGGTGTGAGAAACATGGGAAGCGTTCCTCAGGCTGGTGAGGCTGAAATGCCCTTCAAACATCCAGCCAAAAGTGTATCTGCAAAGTTAAATCTCTATCTTACTTCTTGAAGACAGAAGGTGATGCTGCTGAGGTGAAGCCTGGTGCGTTCACCACCAGGAAGCCCCTACACCCAGCCCTGGAAAGGGCTGTGCCCCCAGAGGGCACTGGGGGAGGTCTCTCCTGCAAAGATCCCTCCAGTCACTCATTCATGTCCTACAAAGGTTCAGGTGCACCAGCTAGGTTCTAAGCATTAGATTCTGGCAATAAAATAGTGAAAAAAATAGAAATAGACCTTTTCTCATGAAAAGGAATTAAGCTACACGTTACCACACAGTATAAAACATGCTGTGATGGGGAAAATCATTACACCTATCCCTGTTTGAAAGGCCCAAGGTGGCTCCCAATGTCTGTGTTATTGCATTCTGAATAACCTTCGTTTTCCTTCATGCTAATTCTTTGTACTGTTGTAATTTTGTAATTGTTTTAAAGGCTTATATTTTGTTATCTTTAAAGCTGAGGATAGAGGATGATTTCAGTTCTATAAACATACTGTTTAATAAATGTCAGCTGGCATTACCATTTCTATGGTTTATCATCTGTTGAAGACCATATAATACAACCCCTTGTGGGACAACACTGACGCTACCTCTAAAGCAATCACCAATATTTGGTGCTTTTTTTTTTTTACAATACCTAGAGAACCCAAATATACATTAAGTGGACAAAACTTTTTATTTTCACACTGAACGATTCATTTGATAATATTTTAGATTCTCTTCTTCATCAACTAATAATTACCTCTATATTACTGATCAGTATTTTCCAAACTTGCATGACCTTAAAAAAACCTGCTGGGGTAATCATTTAAAAACAGCAACTTCCAAAGCTCTGACTCAGTAGGCCTAAAGTAAAACGTTTGAGTCAACATCCAAAGGACAGTGGCAGGGCTGTACTTGAGAATCTAGTGTGATAGCTGCGGTCCTTTTTCTGGAGTGGCTTAGAGGCCGATTTTGATTTTGTTTACTGTGGATTCACTGTATAAAATGGAACAGTTTATTCAGTCCTCATGTTCACTCACAAATGAATACAAAGTTCATCCTGAGCCCCACTCATCATCTCTTCGGGCCTTAGTGAAATACCCATTGTACCTCTACTGCTGGGTGTTCCGTCTCTGTGCACTGCTCCAGGCCAGAGTCCTAGCATCTCACAGACTTTCACTTGCAAGGAATTTGGCTGGTTCTCTGACTCTGTCCCAGTTAGGTATCAAACAAAGTTACAATCCTCAATAAGAACTTTCATCATAATATTCTTCTATTTATTCTTGCTCAGAGCAGTTTTACTTGTGAACTCCATGACTTCCAAGGTGCACTGTTTTTGTTCTAGTGCAATGGCCTTGCTGGTTTCTGAAACACACATTCCCTCACTGAAGGCAGGAACTTTAGGCACTAAGTAATGGGAAATGTGTGGACTGTACTTAGGCCATCAGCATGGAAGGGAAGGATCTTTCCTCTCTGTTAAGCAGCAGACATTGAAAGGATAACACATATTTCGCTTCTTCCTTTTAGGTTGCAGATACTTTTATGTTTTAGGAAACAAAGCTATTGTAAGCCATTGATTATTATTTTTATCAGCCAAGTACTTTTTAAAAATTGTCTCATTTAATGGCAAGAGTTTAACTCCTAATCTTTAGTAGAGTTTTGTGTTTTCATCTTTTTTCTCTGTTATCATATATATTTCAGTTTAAATTGAAAAAGATCGCCCAATGGAATGCCAGACGTAATTATTCAAACCAGAAACCTCCTATTTCTTTTTTTTTTTTTCCCAAATACTTAAAGAGACATTACATGAATAAAGAAGTAGACTGATTCATTTTTAGGTGTAAAAGACCAATAAATGGCTGTTATAAAAATAATGCTTTTAGTTCAGTTTCAGATGCAATGTATGAATCTACTTCTTCTATAAGAAAATTAATCACTATATGACTAGAATATCTGTAATAAAACCTGAAGCTGTTCTACCAGAGAAGGCAGGGTCATTTTTTTAAAGAGGAAGACAACAAATTGACATAAAATTAAGTATCTCTGTTGCTGATAGTAATTGAAGTAAAAATTGAAAGCAAACACATAGCTCCCCTAGTCTAAATTCTTCATTTTAAAAGTGAAAAATACAAAAACAAACCAGATATCAGAAAATTCATCTTTTCTTGCATCTGACTGAGAAAAGCAAATAATGGACAATCATTCATAAGAATGACAGCTTTATACTTTTTTATAAATTTTTTATAAATTTTGATCATGGTGAGAGAGATTCAAATGTTAAAAAATTAAATCGAAGGCGAGTTTATTTTATGTAGCATCTCATGCAAAACAAACAAACAAAAATCTCATGAAGGCATGGTCTAAGTCTCTGTTGTATCCCTGAAGCCAAGCAAGTACCTGGCACATAATAAGTAATCAATTAATGTGTTAAATGAATGAACAAACAAAATGCATGATTATGTCAGCTTATCATTAGAGATATGTGGTAAATAACACCAGAGAATAGCCCAGCCAATGTGGCTCAGTGGTTGAGCGTCGACCCATGCACCAAGAAGTCACCAGTTCAATTCCTGGTCAGGGCACATTCCTAGGTTGTGGGACAAATCCCCAGTGTGGAGCATGCAAGAGATAGCCAATCAATGTTCTCTCTCATCGCTCTCATCAATGTTTCTATCTCTTTATTCCTTTCAACTTCTTCTCTCTCTAAAAATCAATAAAGAAAAAAAAAAAAAAAGCACCAGAGAGTAACAATAAAATATTTCTTGGTACCAATATGCTTCCCATTTTATTGTGTTACATGTCATTGATTCAGCTCCGAGTCCCGTCTTCCCTATGAATGAGTGATGCCCATGTGTCCTGTCCTACGCAGACCTGCTCAGCTCCTGTAGCTCATGGCTATGGCTTCTTTTACGGAGTCAATCCATCTCATATTTGCTCTTCCTCTTTTCCTGCTGCCTTCTATTTCCCCCAGCATTATTGTCCTTTCCAAAGAATCCTCCCTTCTCAAGTAGAACAGCTTCAGGTTTTATTACAGATATTCTAAGGTCATATAGTGATTAATTTTCTTAACAGAAAAAGTAGATCCATACATTGCATCTGAAACTGAATTAAAAACATTTTCACTTTGTATTGAAATCCCGACAGAGCCCCAAATAGTGACAATTGTATAAGGTAGAAAGAGTGGCCTCCATTTAAATTGGACAACAACATATATGAAAGAGAATCCATATCTGGCACATTCAAATGTCACCAATAATTCAAATCCCACATTGTAATTTCTAAAATGTCAGGAGGGGCTTTCTAGGCCACCCAGTTAAAATTACTGATACAAGAACATTGCGCTTTCAGCCCTTCTCTCAAATACTCATAAATGACGTAACTTGTTTTCTCTGTTCAAAGATGACGGGCCTATGACTGACTCTGAGAGTTAATCTGAATGAAATGTTACCTAATCTGAAAAACTCTACAAAACTAAAACTATGCACGGCATGATAAACACTGAAGAATTCTCTCTTCTGGTGTTGTTCATTAATGAGAATAAATAACAGAAACTTATGGAAGAATTTCCTTATTATACAGGACAGCATAAAAATTAAAATAATTGAAATTTGCAATTAGTATTTTATTCTGACATCATCCTAATAGAAATAGTTATTGCATATGCTAAGATTGTTCTAATTATAATGTTTTATTAAATTCTGTTCATTATATTAGCAAAGACAATAGCCAAACTAGAACTGAGTTGTAGAAATGCTAAAACAGTGATGAATCTATAAAGCATATCAGATAAAAAATGGCAGAAGGAACAGTTAGAACATTTATGGAAAAGAAAATACTCATAAAACAAGCCATAAATTTAACTTATTTCAGTGGCAAGAAGAAATAAGTTTACTTTTCTGTGTTACTCCAAAAACCAAAATTAACTGTAACTTAAAATAGTCATCAAGAGATGTAAATTTGTTTAAAATATTAGAAGTCCTATGTAAAGGTAAACAATCTGGTTTAGAATGGATTCACAGTAACTAATAATTTACCTTCTAGTAGTTTCAACCAAGAAAGACCCTGTGGTTGAAAAGGGATTCTTGGGAAGGACTGGCCAGCGCCGGAGGGGTAAGGGTGACTGGATAAGGAAGGTGAAGGGATTACTAAAGAACGTATATGCGGACCACATAGACATGGACAATTGTTTGGTGAAGGCTAAGGGAGGGGGAGGCAGAAAAGGGATTCTTACATTAGGGAGAGGGTTTGCATTAAGCTTCTTTTAAAGAAAATGTCTGTATCTTTGTTTATTTTTTATTTAAAATTGACCATGCACAATTCTAAAATTGTTGACAGTATGACAGATGTTCCCCATTTTCCCCCACTTTGCCCCCTCCACCCAGCCTCACCCTATCCCAGGCTTCGACCACACTATTGTCTGTATCCATGGGCTATGCATATATACATATAAGTTCTTTGGTAAATCTCTTCCCATTCTCCCACCCTCTCCCCTCTGAGATCTGTCAGTCTGTTCCATGCTTCCATGCCTCTAGACCTATTTTGTTCATCAGTTTATGTTGTTCATTAGATCCCACATTTAAATGAGATCATGTGATATTTGTTGTTCTCTTACTGGCTTATTTCACTTAGCATAATAATTTCCAGGTTCATCCATGCTGCCACAAATGGTAAGAGATCCATCTCTTTTTTAACAGCCGCATAATATTCCATTGTGTAAATGTACCAAGCTTTTTGCCCTGGCCGGTTTGGCTCAGCGGTTGGAGCGTCGGCCTGCGGTACAGAGAGACCCGGGTTCGGTTTCCGCTAAGGGCATGTACCTCGGTTGCAGTTTGTCCCCGGCCCTGGTTGGTCGTGCGGGTGGCAGCCACTCGATGTGTTCCTTCACGTCGATGTTTCTCTCTCTCCCTCCCGCTCTATCTGAACAAAAAAATGGAAAAATGTCCTCGGGTGAGGATAAAAAATATATATATATACCAAGCTTTTTTATCCACTCATCTATTGATGGGCACTTGAGATTTTCCAGATCTTAGCTATTGTAAATAACAGTGCTGTGAACATAGGGGTGCATATACTTTTTTTTGTTTGGTGTTTCGAAATTCTTAGGATATATTTCCAGAAGTGGGATTGCTGGATCAAAGACAGTTCCATTTATTTTTTCTGGAAACTCCATACTGTTTTCCACCTTGGCTGCACCGGTCTGCACTCCCACCAGCAGTGTATTGGAGTCCCCTTTTCTCCACATTCTCACCAGCACTTGTTTGTCGATTTGTTGATAGCTGCCATTCTGGCAGGTGTGAGGTGATACCTCATTGTAGCTTTAATTTGCAGTTATCTGATAACGAGTGATGTTGAGCATTTTTTCACATGTCTCTTGGCCATCCGTATGTCCTCTTTGGAGAAGTGTGGATTAAGCTTCTTTAATGTCACTGCAAAGTTCAAGAGCCTACAAATCAGTGAGAAAGTTTACAAATTAAGTGAGGAAATAGCTATAATTGACTACATTTACTCATAAATAATGCATGTTTTCATTTGAAAATGTTTTGTGATTTTGATTTTTTAATTGGTTTGAAAGGATGTATCCATATTTTTAGCCAACTTTTTTCAATCAAGAAATAATTGTGGGAAGATACGACAGAAAATCCAGAGAGCCTGTTGGACAATGCCAACTGTGTTCAGACCCTTTTCATATAGGCGCCATTAAGTTAATAGATAAAAATATCTATCTTGTTATTCATTCAAAAATGTTAATTCAAACCATTTCAGTCTTTACTCAATTAAAATGTCTCTTTCCTTGTGGACAGTTGCTTTAATGTGACTCTTGCTTACTTCAGAAATGAAAAGAACTCTTTCCTGAAGCGAATACAAGACAAGCATAGAGGCCTTGTAGATTCACAAATTTCAGACCGTAAAATGTAACTGCGTAGAAGATAGGCAATGCATTTCTTAGATAGTTGGATGGCAGCCAACAACTTGTTATAATGAATATATTCTGTTCTTTGGGATAATAACAGGTGAGATTTTTTTAGTGAATCATAAAAATAAAGGGGATTGACTTCAGTGTCATAAGTTGATCGTTTAAAAAGGCTTCACTTTTAATGAATTTGAATCAAAATAATACAAAACTGATCATTCTTTTTTTGTTGTTTTTTTTAATTTATTTATTTTTATTTTTTTATTAATTAATTTTTGTTACAGATGTTTCTCCTTTTTCCCCCACTGATTCCTCCCTTCCCCTCCCTCCCTCCCCTTTCCCCAGTTTGTTGTCCATGTCCACTGTTCATGCATACATGCATATAAGTTCTGTGGTTTATCTCTCCCCCACCACCCCCCTCTTTAGGGGATTGTCAGTCTGTACCCCACCTCCACGTATCTGGGACTACCCCATTCCTCAGACTGTTATGTTCATTATATTCCACAAATAAGTGAGATCATTCTTAACAGCAAAACAAAGGCTATGTGCACATTCAGATTTATCTCTTGAGTTCAGGCACAGAATGAAACCTCCAGAGGATCCAAGAAAAAGGGCTAGCTGCAAAAGAAGAAATTAAAGTTGTTTATTGAAAGGACGCACTAAATCAATTTTCAAAAATCAAAAATACCAATTTTGAAATTGAGAACCTGTTGGAGGAAACAATACATGCTGTTTCAACTGTGGGAAATTTTTCTTAAAGCATTTATTAGGTTGGTTGTCAGAATTATTTAAATGGTTTACATCAGAAATTAGTCTGAGGCTTGGATTGAAAAAAGTTAACTTTTTTTTTTTTGCATTTATTTTCAGATAGAGCAGGAGGAAGAGAGAGAGAAACATTGATGTGAGAGAGACACATCAAGTGTTTGCCACTCACACGACCCCAACCAGGGTGGGGGACAAACTGCAACCAAGGTACATGCCCTCAGCAGGAACCGAACCTGGGCCTCTGACAGAGGTCCGCAGGCTGACACACTAACCACTGAGCCACAGCAGCCAGGGCAAAAAAAGTTACTTTTTTAAATGAGATAGTCTATCAGCAGTGATTATTCTGTAAATCATGAAGCATCTTTTATATATTAGAATGGATATTCAGATGCAAATAAAAAGACAATATTAATCTTAAAATATTTTGAATGAAAAAATGATATTAGAGTTTGGACAAAGATTTGAGAACTTCTATGCTAATCTAACTTTGGACCGCCTGTAGAGCTCATCAGTGATTTTTAAAGCTATATTTGACAGGCACAACCTGAATCACCATGAGCAAGGAAGTAATGTATTTAAGGAGTTAGGGGTTTTTTTAACTACAAGGCAGGGAGTGAAGCTGGGATGTGAGAACCATCAGGAACTAGACTAAAAGGTTTCTTAATTGATTTCCGATTTACAAGCTAATTGCATTAGCCGATAATCTCCTCCCCTCTCTGAAACATACTGATTAATTCTCATGGCATTTGAATTGCTTCTATTTACTAAACTGCTTACTGAGCCATGACGGTTCTGCCCATTTTGGTTCATCAGTATGCTTAAAGTGGTTTGCGTTTTTTCTCTAACCTCTTTACTTAACTCTGACGGTACATAATGCAATTATTATGTAAATTGATGAAGTAAAATAGCACATAGGAATACAAGCTTTTTCTATGAAATTAAATTTCAGTGCTTTGGAAATGCTTGACCGAGATGCATTACAATCTCAAAGTTAAATTAAATAAGAGTGTGAAACTACAAAAGATAGAAACAAACTATTTTTTTTTAAGTAGAAAAATTATTTACGCATATACCTCACAAGGGTAATTAAGTTCTTGCTCCATTTACAAAAATTAAAACTAGAAATTAAAAATTATATATTAAGGTCCTGGTCAGTTTGGTTTAGGGGTAGAGCATCGGTCCAAGGACCAATGAGTCATGGGTTTGATTCTGGCCAAGGGCATGTACCTTGGTTGCAGTTCGTCCTCGGCCCTGGTGGGGTCGTGCGGGCAGCAACCAGTTGATGTGTCCCTCTCATGTTGATGTTTCTCTCTTTCTCTTTCTATCTCCCTCGCTCTCTGTCTGCAGATAAATGGAGAAATATTCTTGGATGAGAATTTTTTTAAAAATTATATGTTATGTATTTAGTTTATGCAAAAAATATCACAAGAATCTCTAATTAGCAGACCTATACTGACAAAAAATCCTTGGGTGTTTCATAAAAAGATATAGGAAATAAATATGCATTTACATTAAGAAAAATTAGAATCTTTAGAGTAAGTATATATTCCTTTTTAATGATTCCTCGCTTTAACCAAAGATTTAATTACTGATCTTTATCTAGTAAAGTAAAAGGACTTCCTTCTACCATTTTAGTGTCTCTGTCTCTGGAATCAGAAGGTCACTTGCTCGTGCTTTTCGCTTTTGCATTATCTCACTGTAACGTGCTTAGAATGAGCTGAATTGATTTGGGTGCACGCTAACACCAAACTACAAACAAACCAACAAACAACTCCACCTCTATTCCTAGACTGACTGTATAGACTCTTTAATTTTTTTTTTTTATCCTCACCCGAGGACATTTTTGCATTTATCGTCAGATAGAGAGGCAGGGAGAGAGGAGGGGAAAGAGAGAGAGAGAGAAACAATCGATGTGAGAGGGACACATCAAGTGGCTGCCACCCACACTACCTCAACTGGGGCTGGGGACAAACTGCAACCGAGGTACGTGCCCTTAGCGGGAACCAAACCCAGGACTCTCTGGTCGGCAGGCCAGAGCTCTAACCGCTGAACCAAACTGGTCAGGGTTAGATTCTTTATTATCCTCTTCTTTTGACAAAGTCTCAGGCAAGTCACATAGTTTTTTGTTTGTTTTTTTAATCCTTAGATCATAAAAAGTGCTTTAGGCATTTTTAGTACTAAGAGAAATCTCACTTCAATAGTAAATGACCAGTCCAGTCATAATTACATACATTTATACTCTCACCTAATTCAAAATGTCTTTCCTATCCAGCTCAGGGCTGTACTCTCTACTAATTTTCTATCTTTTCTGTTAGCTACTTAAGGAAGAGCTGCAGATCATCCTTATATAATCTAAAACTCAACATGAAAAAAGTGCCCATTATGTACATGTTTAGAATGACTTACCAGGAAAGGGTATTTCTGTCTGAGACACAGAGAACTGCCAATAAGTGAGGATGACGGGAGTCACATCCATTCCACATCCCAACTCCCATTTGCTTTCTCTCCTTCCTCCTCGCAAGCCACACCAGTAACCTCCCCTAAATAACCACTAGCTACTCCTAGCAACGTCACCACTAACAATAGCAAAAAAAACCTACTTATAAATGCAAAAATGCTTTGGTCAAATACTTTTTATCAAACCTGCTTACTTTACAGGTAATCAATTGGCCAAAAGAATTTTTCTTTATAAGATGCCAGAAGTCAAAGAATAAAGCTAACTTACTTGATTGCACTTGATATAATCATAGCTACTTAGTGTGTAGTTGTTGGATCTTTAAATTCAGAAATTTAAATTCACAAGTGCACCTACAGTAATTGTGTCTTCCATGATCTACATGTGCCTACTCCCTCTGCCTCCTCATTCAAAGCAATGATGTGAATTCATGAATATTAATGATTAGTCATCAATGGGAGATTTGTTTGACTAAAGAACTAGGTTCTTCACAGAGTTCCTTAATAAGAGTTTGAGTTCAGAAGATCACATAAAGGAGGGGACTTGTTCATTCATTCATTTATTCAATTTAAAAAAAATGGAGTCAGTAAATATTTGTAAAGTTCTTATTATATGCTAGATACTGTTCTAGGTGCAAGAAATACAAAGTTTTTTTAAAAAAAGCACTCTATATTTCTACTGGCATAGGGCATTCATTTGCGTTAACTAGGAGGAAGTTTAAGGGAGAAAGCAAATAAACAAGATAACTTTAGGGTGATACATGTGATGAAGCCTGGCTGAGGAAATTCACTTTATTTTTATAAAATTGATTTATTTTTATTACAGATGTCCCTCCTTTTCCCCCCATTGAAGCCCTCCTTCCTGTTCCCACCCCTCTGCCCCACCTTCACCTCACTGTTGTCTGTGTCCATTGGTTACACATATACGCATATAAGTTCTTTGATTTATCTCTTCCTGCCCCCCCCCCCGAACTCCTTCCCTCTGAGGTTTGTCAGTCTGTTCCCTATTTTTATGTCTCTGGATCTATTTTGTTCATCAGTTTATTTTGTTCATTATATTCCACAAATAAGTGAGATTATGTGATATTTGTCTTTCTCTGACTGGCTTATTTCACTTAGCATAGTATTCTCCAGGTCCCAAGTCATCTCAATGGTAAGAGATCTTTCTTTATTACAGCTGCATAGTATTCCATTGTGTATATGTATCACAGCTTTTTTATCCACTCATCTATTGATGGACACTTAAGCTGTTTCCAGATCTTAGCTATTGTAAATTGTACTGCAATGAACATAGGGGTGCATATGTTCATATCTTCTTTAAAAGATATTTTTATTGATTTTTTAGAGAGAAAGGGAGAAAGAAATAGAAACATTGATGTCAGAAATATCGATCAGCTGCCTCCTGCATACTCCCCACTGGGGAGCGAGCCTGCAACCCGGGCATGTGCCCTGATCAGAAATTGAACCGGGACCTCTCAGTCCATGAGATGATGCTCAGTCCACTGAACCACACTAGCTGGGCTATTCTTTTTGATTGGTGTTTCAGGCTTCTCAGGATATATTCCTAGAAATAGAATCACTGGATCAAAAAAATTAAGATACCCAGGAATAAACTTAACCAAGAAGGTAAAAGACTTGTTCTCAGAAATAGAAGAAGCTAGTAAAAAGTGGAAGCATATGCATTGTTCATAGATTGGAAGAATCAACATCATTAAAATGTCCATATTACCCAAAGCAATTTATAGATTCAGTGCAATCTTTATTAAAATAACAACAGCATATTTCAAAGTTCTAGAACCCATACTCTAAAAGTTTATATGGAACCAAACAAGACCCTGAATAGCCAGCCATACAATCTTGAAAAAGAAGAGCAAAGTTGGAGGAATCACAATTCTGGATATCAAGTTTTACTACAAAGCCATTGTAATAAAAATAGCACCAGAACAGGCATATAGATCAATGGAACAGAACAGAACAGAGAACCTAGAAATTGACCCAAGCAAGACATTATGCTCAATTAATATTTGACAAAGGAGGTAAGAGCATAGAATGGAGAAATGACAGTCTCTTCAATAAATGGTGTTGGGTTCTGGCCAGTGTAGCTCAGCATTGGCCTATGCACTGAAGAGCTGCAGGTTCAATGCCCAGTCAAGGACAAGTACCTGGGGTATAGGTTCTATCCCTGCATGTGGGAAGCAACCAACTGATGTCTCTTTCATATCAATGTTTCTTTCTCTCTCTCTTCCCCCCTTACCTTCCTTCCACTCACTCTGAAAAATCAATGGAAAAAATTATTCATGTGAGGATTAAAAAAAATTTTTTAATAAATAGTTTTGGGAAAATTGGACAAGTACATGCAAAAAAAATTGACATTAGACCATCAAGCTGCACCATACACAAGAATAAATTCAAAATGGATAAAAGACTTAAATGTAACTTGTGAAACCATAAAAATCCCAGAAGAAAATGTAGGCAGAAAAATCTCAGACATCCTATGTAGCAAAATTTTCACTGATACATCACCTAGGGCAAGAGAAACAAAGGAAAAAATTAATAAATGAGACTACATCAAACTATAAAGCTTCTGCACAACAAGAGAAACCAGCATCAAAATGAAAAGGGAAATCACTGTATGGGAGAACATATTTGACAATGATATATGTCAGATAGGGGGTTAATTTCCAAAACATATAGAGTACTCATACAACTCAACAAATAGAAGACAAACAATCCAATTAAAAAGTGGGCACTTATACTGAACATACAAATGGCCAAGGGACATATGAAAAAATGCTCAACATCACTAATCATCAAAGATGCAAATTAAAACAACTATGAGATAACACCTCATACCTGCCAGAATGGCCACCATCAACAAATCAACAAACAAGTGCTGGTGAGGATGTGGAGAAAAGGGAACTCTAGTACACTGCTGGTGGGAATGCAGACTGGTGCAGCCACTATGGAAAACAATGTGGTGTTTCCTCAAAAAATTAATAATAAAACTATTTGATGGACTACCATTTGACTCAAAAAGTTCAGTTTCAATTGGGAATCAGGGGAGACCTCACTGAGTAGCTCAGAGCTGAGCTGAAGGATCTGGTTATTCAATCTACTATATGGACAAAAAGCCGGAGTAAGTAAGTGTTTGGCCTAAATTTTTGAGAGAACAAAAATAGAGCTAGGATTTGGGCTTGGAAATTTTTATTCTTGCACTGATTGATTCTCAGAATAGTCATGAGATTTACAATGAGAAAAGAAGCTCATTTTAGGTCTATGGTTCAAAAAATACCTTACATTTTGGAGTATTGACTTTTCCTGAAATGAGTTCTTTAAAGCTATTAAAGTCAGATGGCTTGTCTTTCCCTTTCTAGAGATACCTCTTTTGAAAGAATAAGAGCACTCCCTTTCTTGGCCATACCTGTCAGCGTTAACTTTTTAAAGAGGTACAGCTTCTTACTTTCAACGTTGATGTTTTAGGTCACTACAAGTGTTAGGCAAGTCACTACACGATGACAGCTTTTGTTCTCATTAATTATAGTTAAGTCCTCTGTTACTAATATTAAGAACTGGTGTTCTTAATTGAAAATGTAGTAAAGAGCTTTCTGCTCACCAACACTCTGCATATCTTCTTGTTGTAGATGACTAAACTTATTCATACATTCACAAGCATTTATCTAGGGCTCACTAGGTACCAGACATAAGACAGGAGCTGGTCACAGGTGAAAAACAAGTCTGGCAGTTTTTCTGATTCCGTGGAACTTGTACTTTTCTTTAGACATCTGAATTTTGTTTTCAGTTTAGAAAATAGCTTTTTATTATTATTATTATTTACTTTGTTTCCTGGCCTATAAGCATTTTCTGTGGCTCATAAATGAGAGGTAACACTTCATTCGAGATATGTAGTTCTAAAGACGGAACTCCGCAAATCACTCAGATTTCTCCTGAGGTCTCTGCCACAGGATCCTGGGCTGAATGAAGCTCTTTCAACAGAGTCTAAGAATTCTTTTTTAAAATGACGAAAATGGACAGCAATGATTATCAAAATATATTTACCACAGAAGTCACAAAATGTGATTGACTTTTTTCTCTCTTCAGAAAAACAAAACAATGACTTTATATGTGTTTTATACATGACTGGGGAAAGAAACACAATGGAAATCCCCACTGTGTATTTCAATGAATCACAATCAAACAACACAAATCAACAATGTTTCTTCCTACCTAACATCACTATGAATTAGAAAGATGCACAGGCTACAGTGTCTCCACTGCTTATTATCACAGCAACTTTCAGTACAGTTGAGAAAATTTAAACGAACACAAAGAGTGTTTATATTTAGTCTGAAAATTTTATGAACACTTTTGTGAGACTCCAGTGATAAAATAATCCTATAATGAATGACATCCTTAGAGAGGTCTTGGTAATGTTTAACAAACCACTTGATGAATCACTTTCTTTAGATGTAAAATTCAAATGAAACTACCCCTGGGATCAACGACACCCATGAGCAGAGCTTCTTGGCATCTGATTTGTGGCGGAGAAGAAAGGCAAAGGAGACAAGCCCAAAAGAATGTGGCCTCCAAAAAAATTAAGAAAGAACCGAGTCTGTAGATAAGCTTCATTTTCTCACAAGTGTTCTAAGTCCTGCTATATCTATCAGCGAACAATCAGGCATAAACTCATGGCCAGTGGAGAGTCACCCACACACTAACCCCTCACTAGTGAGAGGAAAGAACAATGATTGCTCTCTGGAAGAATATGACCCAGCGGTCTACCAATAGAAATAAGAGATCTTAGCAACTTACTTAAATATTATGACCCAGTACTTTTTTTTTCTTAATTAATTTTGATGGAGTATACTCCTTACCATTGGTTGGTTGTGCCATATGAATTCTGTAAGCTTATAAGGAAGCTTTCTAACCAGCTTGTTTGCTATTTGGTATCTCATTATTCAAAAGATTATACGTGGCAGACCATTTAGCTAAAGGCAAGGAAAAAGAAGACAATCTTGCTAAAGAAGATATTGAAATAAAAATGCAATTTGTCACAAATGAAAGATTAATAGAAATGTTTTCTATCTTTAAATTTCAGCTATAGGTAAAACTTTTCCGTGCATTTCTTTGTTTCTACCCAACCACAAAATAACAAATTATATAACAAGTTTCTTTTTTCTTCTGTATACTTGATTTACCAACATGATAATTAATTGTAAATTTTCTCTAGCTGAGTCTTACCTAAGAATGGCATAAATCCTAATGTCAAGAAATAAAATTCCAAAATAAGAACCTACATATTTATTCAGTCATAATTTTTCTATATTCATAAAAGGCAGTTAAATACTATGAAAGTCAGATGTCCTAATTATTTGTGATTCTTAATTAAATGCACATTTATTCTGATTTTTCAGCAGAGAGAAGTATATAATTCAGTATTATTAGATGTTAGATGTTATTTACTCAGTCACCTATTTAATATTGTTAAATGTTATTCAAACCAAATATTGAAGATTTTATTTTTCTACCATTAATCAAAGGATCAACAAATATGTACTAACTAAACACTTACAAAATGCTCAGCTTTCTAGTTATTATGTAAAAGAGTTGTGCAGAGAGTGGTTTCTTGCTCCAGGAATTTAAAACACATCTGAAAAATTATGATTAGTAAATCATTCCCACAGGGCATGGGAAGACCTTTTCCATTGGCAAAGAAGACTCATCTGGTAAGGGAAGGGGTTGCTGGGTGTGGGGAGGGTTCAGGAGATTGAATATAAAAGAAAAAAAAAAGCAAGAGAGAACTCATGGACAGCTGTGTGGCGATTTTGGGATGTGGGGGTGGAGGAGGAAGAGGGCATAGAAGGGACAAATGGTGATAGAAAAAATAAATACTGGCACATCTTTCTTTTCCCTTATATTTTCTTGAGTCAAAAATGTCATTGTTTTACGCAACATATTCTATATCTACTTTCTTTAAGTATCTACAACATAATGGTACTTTCATTTTCAAGAACAAAATTCCTAAAAGATATAATTATTTCAAATTATTCAACAAAAGTATGAAATAAAATATGTGATATTGAAGTGACAACTTTTCTCAATCTATGAGCATTATTGGCATACATATTCATCTTCAGGTTTATATTGTATGTATTTATGAATCACTAAAGATGTCCACATACATGGGGAGAGATTCAGAAGAAGGGAAATAGTATTACTAAAAATATTACTATTGTTAATATCACATTTTCTGAATGTCAAAAATACAGTAACTTAAATACAACAAATAAACATTTTGACATAATGCAGTTCAAGGTTATCTTGATGTTGTTACAGAATATATTTAAATGATATTTCTATCTTGCTCACTGTATATATTTTACTAATTCTTGATTGCAAAGCAGATGGAGATGTTAAGATTTTTATTTTATAGGAAATTAGACATACAAACATAGCTCTAAAATGTGTTTTACTTGTTTAGGAATGTACTCAACTTGAAATGTGACCAGAAGGCAAAATTCTTTTGCTGACATTTCAATCTACTTATTACTCTACACGTGTAGAGTGATGTCAGTGGTACTGCCAGATGTGAGCAATTATCACAAAATCACTGCCTTAATCCAGGAACTGGAAAAGTCTATAACTAGACAGTTCTTATATTCAATGTCTCAACCCCAATTTACATGGGAAGCTGTTACCAAGCAAAAAATAACATAACTGAAATATTGGGTTACAAATTTTAAAAAGAAAAAGAACTTAATTAACATAAGCCCCAGGTATCTACAGTTCAACATTGGTTGAAGTGGGAACTGGAACTGGGATTCAAACATTGTAATAGCAACATATTAGGATTTTTGAGAAAATAATGTATTTTGACAGGATTAGTTTGGAGAGACATTGGGTTAGAGATTATAGTCAATTAAGAACATCAAGGAGAGATTATACATGCTACCATAACATATAAGTTAAATCAATACTTCCTCTGAATTCCGTCATCATTGAGTCTTCATCTAAGGCTCTTCAAAAAGTGAAAATAAGTATAATAATAATAAAAAAATAAGTATAATAATAATAATAATAATATGTGTCAAGTCTTGTTCTTTGGCTCTATCTGTTGTTCCAGGTGTTGTCTTAGCTCTAGTCTCATCATCTGTGTCATCTTCTGTACTGCAGGTCCAGAGAACTGTGTTCTCCACATTCTTTGACAGATCAGTTACCAGTGGGAGGTTCTTTTCTGAGATTAGAAGAGAGAAAGATCAGAGAAATCATGAGACTCTGGGCAACCAGTACAGTCTCCAGCAGTACACGCTGTGGTGTAAGCCAGGGCAGGCGCAGGGGTGGGCGTCTTGGGTTCCTGTGGACTTCCTGGGTGCTTTCTGTGGCAGCACTGACTGTTCTGACCTTAACAATTGCAGAAACAGTGCCTCAGTAGCATCATGGGAGAATGTGGTCCTTCTCCTTAACCCGTAGGGCAGTAGCAGCTTCTTGTAATTACTATCTTTGAATTATGTTCCTGTTGTTCCTTCAGCTATTTGAATACATTTGCAATTAATTCCTTGTATTGATATGTCCTTATATTTATCACCTAAAAATTCTACTTTCTTAACTAGACACAGGGTGATATACACATATTCATTTCTCTAATCTCCACATGCAAACTTCTAGAATAGTGAGTCTTACTAACCTCATTTTTTTGGATTAGGAAATAGCACAGAGAAACTGATTGAGTTTACAGAGGTCACACAGCTACGTGGTGCAGCCAGGACTGAACTCAACCATCTGTCTCTATCATGGAGGCTTTTAACTGCTTTGCTATGCTGCTTAAATCAGAGCCTTTTCCTAATATTAGGCTTGTTTTAATAAAACTGCCTGTATAAGAATCTACATTTATTAAATGTTAGTTTAGAGACTTAGTTTTCATCCTATAGATATAATTTTTTTTATTAAGCAGTTGAATTTGCCATAAT
This sequence comes from Molossus molossus, assembly GCF_014108415.1. Lineage (NCBI taxonomy): Eukaryota > Metazoa > Chordata > Mammalia > Chiroptera > Molossidae > Molossus > Molossus molossus. The sequence goes on along the minus strand of NW_023425345.1, from coordinate 59,000,901 downwards.
ATTTTTAAAAATTAATCCTCTTTGCTGTCACAATTCTATTATAATAAAAACTAGCATACATAATGCATCTAAAATTACAATGAGATACCACTTGAAGCTCACAAGGATGGCTTTAACAGAAAAAGACAGCTAACAAATGTTGGTGAGGATGTGTAGAAAACTGATCCCTCACACATTGCTGATGGGAATGTAATGTAGCACAATTACTTTGGAAAATAGTGTGATAGTTTTTTTAAACAAGTTATTAAATATAAATTTATCATATGACCCAGTAACTCCAAAACTAGGTACCTACTGCAAACATTTATGTTCACACACAGACTTATTTATATATGAAAGTTCATAGCAACATAATTCATAACAAAAAACATATTTAAAAAATCCAAATGCTCATTACCTGGGGAATTAATTTAAAAAGATATGAGATATTTAAACAATTAAATATTATCTTGCAATAAAAAAGGAATAGAGTATCGATACATGTTGCAAAATGGGTGAACCTCTAATGATTATGGTAAGTGAAAGAAGCCAGATACAACCACATGCTATATGAGTATTTTATGGGTCATTTAGATTAAATGTCCAGAAAAGCCAAATATATAGAGACAGAAAGTAAATTAATGAATGCTTGCCTGGGTGTGGGAACAGTGCGTAGCTTTGCAAATGGGCACAAGGGATTACTTAGAAGTAATAAAAGTATTTAAAAGTTAGTGTACATTTACACAGTAGAATACTATGCAGCTGTAAAAAAGAAGGCTCTATTATCCTTTGAGACAGCATGGAAGGACCTGGAAGTTATGCTAAGCGAAATAAACCAGTCAGAGAAAGACAAATATCACATGATCTCACTTACATGTGGAATCTAATGAACAAAATAAACTGATGAACAAAATAGGTTCAGAGACATGGAAGCAGGGAACAGACTGATGGATCTCAGAGGGGGAGAATGGAAAGAGATTTACCAAAGAATGTATATGCATATATGCATAGCCAATGGACACAGACAATAGAGTAGTGAAGGCCCGGAGCAGAAACCAGGTGAAGAGGAGCAATGAAGGAAAAAAAAATGGGGGACATCTGTAGTACCTTCAACAATAAAGATTTAAAAAAATAAAAATAAATGTAGTCTGTGGTGATGGTTGCACAACCGTTTAGATCTACCAATACAATTATACACTTAAAACAAATGAATTTTACAGTAGGTAAGTTATACCACAATAAAAATTATTAAAAATATTATTTTGAATTATGTGTGTGAATAAAAATTAAATAATTTAAATAGATTAATTTTTAAATGCAATACAAATTTTTTTTGTTCTGCATAGCAGAACAATTGTTATAAAGTAAATTTAAAATCTTTGAACCACAATATTATTTTGACATCCTGATAGAAAAATGTAGGTATGATATCCACTCAAAAACAATAAAGGCATTTTATGGTGAAATGACCTTCAATACACAGTAGGACAACATTTAGGTTTATTTCCATAGGAACACACTGTATTTCAAGAGTGTCATTTTCAATGATTGATTTAAACAAAACATTAACCCAACAAAAAAAATTAAATCTAAAACATTGACCAACAATTTGGTAAATATCTCTATATTACTAATATATAACATATTTTCTATCAAGACAACCAGGACAAACCAGCTTCAAAGCCTGCATAAGCCCAATAATAAATAAGCTTTAGTGAGTATAAGCATCTATGTAATGGAAAAGCATTATTATTATTGTCGTAATTTTCAATACTGTTTAAAAATAAAAAGAAACTTAAGCGTTAAAGAAAGTATAAGAATTAGCCACACAACATTATATTAGAATTTTCTTAGCTATTTTGTCATTTAAATGGTAATTAATTCTTTTAAAATACCAAGAAATAGAAAACAGAATATAAGTGTATATTAAGTCAAATGTTTAATATAAGAACTAATTATGTGAGTAAACCTAACTATGTGAGACTATTATAAATAATTTTTTAAAACTCAAAGGTAAGAATAAATAAATGAAACATGTTTTCATCTATTTGAGCAAGTACTTCTTTAATGTAAACAATTATACTTTGTTAGTGGTGGGTTACTTAACTAACACACCTCACTGTAACTGATAAAAAGCAGAAATCTGTTAGAAAGTATTTAAAACTTATATGACTTTGTTGCAATGCTGTCATGAATACTGAAAAGCAAATCTCTAGGTTTAGAAGCATAATAACCTCAGTAGCCAATTATTCATTCATCTATCTATATAGTTATTAAAAACCTATTATATTCATAGTAGTTATTTAAAACCTAAGAATAAATGACCTCAGACTCATTCCTCAAGGTCTGAGTTTTTTTCTAGTATGTATTGAGAATGAATGGGAAGAGAATTTATCTTCCACACAAGGTCTCTACTCAGCAAGGCCCCCACAGAATGTCTATGCCTTTCCCTTCAATGTCCCATTGTGAATCATTGCTTGATGCTCTCCAGTCTGAAACCTCTGGCCACGTACTCCATGGCAGGTGTTGCTCACTCTCCCGACCAAAAGAGAACTTCAAGTAGGACCAGTGATGTTGCTCTGCACTTTCCTGTTCCTTTCATACTTATAATACCACAATTGAAGATATTGGAATGAAACAGTTATGACCTTGGTGGGAAGAGAAAATGGCAGCAGAGTGAATGGAAGCTACACAGATGACCTCCCAGGACCAAATTGGAATTACAACTAAAATAAAGAAAAATCATCAGGAAAAAGCAACAGAAAACCTGCTTGAGAGGACCAAAAAAACCAGGGACACTGAATGAGCCTGGAAGGATCTGCAATGGCATGAGAGGGTGGCCAGATGGGAGCCCATGGACAACAGTGGTTTTAGCTGTGAGCAGTGCCCTCAGGGTTAAAACCCCAAGATGGTTCCAAAGCACAGAGGGCTGGGACAGAGCACTAAATAGCTATAGCTACTCACCTTGGGCTCTGACAGAGGAAAGGCAGACTAGACTGAAATTCTGTGGGGACACCAAGGACTTGGAGGGCACTCAGAGGTTGTGCTGTGTCACAGCCACACAGGACAGTGGCCAGCTTGCTCCTTCCCAGAGCCCTAGGTAGAAGTAGCAGTCCCTCCCACAGAGAGTCAACCCCTCCCAGCAGGGCCAAAGAAATGCAAATTGAGGCTCATTAACAACCAGCACCGGCTCCCCTCCCCCGGAAATCCTCTTACTCTGAACACCTGAGGGAGTTTTGCTTACAGCTGAGGGCTAAAACCCAAGGCCCTGAGTAACTGAAACTAATAGCCTCCAGGGAAAAAGCTAAAGAATAACTGAACCTTTCCTGGGCTTCCAAATCTACCCAGGAATGTAACACTTGACAGAGGTATTTAACATGGGTCCTACCACACTCACCCAAACCCAGTAGAGGGAGCCACAAACAGCAGAATACCAATACTCACAGGGAAAATTTGATATACCCCAAAACCCACTGAGATAGCCAAAATGGTGAAACAAAGAAACAAATCCCAAATAAAAGAACAAGAGGACTCTGCTGAAGATGAGAAAAATAAAATGCAGTTAAGCAAGTTATCAGAGGTAGAGTTCAGAGCCATGATCCTGAGGAAGCTCAACAGCATGAGTAAAGACATCAACACCATGAGTAAAGATATCAAAACACTGAAAACCAACCAAGTGGAAATGAATAATGACATAGCACAAATAAAAAACACATTGGAAGGACTAAACAGCAGAATAGAGGAAGCAAAGGATCAGATGAGTGAATTACAAGACAGGGTAGAAAAAAATCAACCAATCAAAAAACCAAAAAGAAATAAACAATTAAAAAACAGGAAGACAGCTTAAGAGAACCATGGGATAACTGGAAATGTAATAACATTCATGTCATAAGAGTCCCCAAAGAAAAAGAAAATGGGCAAGGGTTAGAGAAAACATTTGAAGAAATAGTGACAGAAAACTTTCCTAACTTGGTGAAGAAACAAGGCATTCAAGTTCAAGAAGCACAGAGAGCCCCAAGTAAGAAGAACCAAAACAGGCAAACACCAAGACACATAGTAATTAAAAATGCCAAAAATTGCCCTGGCCAGTTTGGCTCAGCGGTTGGAGCGTCGGCCTGAGGTCTGGAGAGACCCGGGTTCGGTTCCTGCTAAGGGCACGTACTTCGTTTGCAGTTTGTCCCCGGCCCTGGTTGGTCGTGCGGGTGGCAGCCACTCGATGTGTCCCTTCACATCGATGTTTCTCTCTCTCTCTCCCTTCCTCTCTCTCCCTCCCACTCTATCTGTACAAAAAATGGAAAAATATCCTCGGGTGAGGATAAAAAAATAAAAAATAAAAAAAAGCCAAAAATTAAAGCCAGAGAGACAATCCTAAAGGCAGCAAGAGTTAAGCAACAGGTTACCTACAAAGGAAGCCCCATAAGGCTATCATCTGACTTCTCAACAGAAACACTACAAGCCAGAAGGGAATGGCATGAAGTAATCAAGGTCATGAAAAACAAGAATCTGAATCCAAGACTACTCTATCTAGCAAGGCTATCATTCAAATTAGAAGGTGAACTAAAGAGCTTCCCAGACAAAAAAAAAGGCTAAGGAAATATATTAGCACCAACCCAGCACTGCAAGAAATGTTAAAAGGACTGATGTAATTAGTAGAATAAATAGAAAAAAATATATATAACCACACTAAACAAAAATGTCAATAAATAAGTAAATATCAATAGTCAACTTAAATGTAAATTGATTAAATGCTCTGATAAAAAGATAAAAAGTAATTGATTGGATAAGAAAGCATGACTCATCTATATGTTGTTTACAAGAGACCCACCTCACAACAAAAGACTCACATAGGTTGAAAGTGAAGGGATGGAAAGAAATCTTCCAAGCAAACAGAAGGGGAAAAAAAAAAACTGGAGTAGCAAAACTCATATCTGAAAATAGATTTCAAAATGAAGGCGTAACTAGAGACAAAGTAGGTCACTACATAATATTGAAAGAAACTATCCAACAAGAAAATACAACCTTGGTAAGCATATATGCACCCAATATAGGAACACCAAAATATATTAAAATCTGGAGGACTTCAAAGAAGAATCGACAGCAATACAATCATAGCAGGGGATTTCAACACCCCACTGACATCACTGGATAGATCCTCTAGATAAAATAATTAATAAGGAAACAGAGACTCTAAATGAAGCACTGAATCAAATGGATTTAATAGGTATCTACAGGGAATTACACCCCAAAACTACAGAATTCACATTCTTCTCAAGTGCACATGGGACATTTTCAAAGATCGACTACATGTTTGGGCACAAACTAAGTCTATACAAGTTCAAGAAGATTGAAATAATATCAAGCATCTTCTCAGATCACAATGGCATACAACTAGAAATCAATTGCAACAAGAACATGCAGAGACATTTGAACACATCAAAGCTAAATAGCATGTCATTAAGCAATGAATGGGCTACCAAGGAGACCAAGGAAGAAATTAAAAACTTCCTGAAAACCAATGAAAATGAACACAACAACAAAAAATCTATAGGATGCAGTGAAAGCAGTTCTGAGAGGGAAGTTCATAGCACTACAGGCCTACCTCAAGAAACAAGAAAAATCTCTAATAGATTATCTAACCTCATAACTTAGAGAACTAGAAAGCAAACAAAAAGAAAACCCCTGAGCAAGTAGAAGGAAGGAAATAGTAAAGATCAGAGCAGAAATAAATGACATGGAGACCAGAAAAACAATTCAAAGGATCAATGAAACAAAGAGCTGGTATTTTCAAAAGATAAACAAGATTGATGGACCCTTAGCTAGACTCACCATGAAACAAAGGGAGAGAACCCAAATACACAAAATCAGAAATGAAAGAGGAGAAGTAATAACTGACACCACAGAAATACAAAGGATTAAATACTGTGAACAATTATACGTCAACAAATTGGACAATCTAAGCAAAATGGACAAATTTCTGGAAACATAGTCTCCCAAAACTTAACTGGGAAGAGATAGAAAACTTGAACAGACCAATAACAACAAAGGAAATTGAAGATGTAATCAAAACTCTCCCAGCAAACAAAAGCCCAGGCCCTAATGGTTTCATAGGGGAGTTTTACTGAACTTTCAAAGACCTAACACCCATTCTCCTCGAACTATTTCAAAAAATTCAAGAAGGAAGACTTCCAAACTTGTTTTACAAGGACAGCATAATTTTAATTCCAAAACCAGATAAAGACACTATAAAGAAAGAAAACTACAGGCCAATATCCCTGATGAACATAGATGCCAAAATCCTGAACAAAATAATAGTAAACTGGATCCAGCAATATATTTTAAAAGTTATTCACCATGACCAAGTTGGATTCATCCCAGGGATGCAAAACTGATACAAATTTTGCAAATCAATAAATGTGATACAGCACATAAACAAAATGAAAGATAAAAATCACATGATCATATCAATAGATAGATGCTGAAAAAGCATTTGACAAAATTCAGCACCCACTTCTGATACAAAGGCTCAGCAATGTGGCAATAGAGAGATCATATCTCAAAATAATAAAGTACATATATGAAAGACCTACACCCAACATCATACTCAATGGGCAAAAACTAAAAGTATTTCCCTTAAGAATGGGAACAAGACAGGATGCCCATTTTTGTCACTCTTATTTAACATAGTACTAGAAGTCTTAGCCACAGCAATCAGACATGAAGAAAAATAAAAGGGATCCAAATTGGAAAGGAGGAAGTGACATTGTCATTATTCGCAGATGACATAATATTATACATAGAAAACCCTAACAACTCCATCAAAAATCTACTAGACTTAATAAATGAATTCGGCAAAGTAGCAAGATACAAAATTAACATCAAGAAATCAGCGGCATTCTTATACACCAATGATGAACTCACAGAAAGAGAAACTAAAAAAAAATCCCATTTACTATTGTGGCAAAAAAAAATTAAGATACTTAAGAATAAACTTAACCAAAGAAGTAAAGGACCTATTTGCAACAAACTACAGGACATTAAAAAACAAATAGAGGAAGATATAAAAAAGGTACAAGTACATACCTTGTTAATGGATTAGAAGAATTAACATCATTCAAATGTCCATATTGCCTGAAGTAATTTATAGATCCAATGGAACCCACATCAAAATACCAACAACATATTTCACAGAACTAGAACAAATACTTCAAAAGTTCATACAGAACCAAAAAATACCCTGAATAGCCACAGCAATCTTGGAAAGAAGGACAAAGTAGGTGTGATCACAATACGGATATCAGGTTATACTACAAAGCTACTGTAATCAAAACAGCCTGGTACTGGCACAAGAACAGGCATATAGATCAATGGAATAAAACAGAGAACCCATAAATGGGCCCAAAACATTATGCTCAATTAATATTCAACAAAGGTGGCAAGAGCATACAGTGGAGTATAGATAGCCTCTTTAATAAATGGTGTTGGAAGAATTGAACAGCTACATGCAAAAAAAATGAAACTAGACCATCAATTTACGCCATATACAAGAATAAACTCAAAATGGATAAAAGACTTAAGTCTGACTCATGAATCCATAAAATCCTAGAAGAAAATTTAGGCAGCAAAATTTCAGACATTATACACAGCAGACTTGTCACTGACATATCACCTAAGGCAACAGAAACAAAGGAAACAATGAACACATGGGACTACATCAAACTAAAAAGCTTCTGCACAGCAAAAGAACAACCATCAAAATAGAAAGGCAACCCACTGTATGGGAAAGCATAATTGCCCGTATATATCAGATAAGGGGTTAATTTCCAAAATATTTAGAGTACTCATACAACTCAACAAAAGGAAGACAAAGAACCCAATTAAAAAATGGGCAGAGGAACTAAATAGACACCTCTCCAAACAGTACATGCAAATGGCCAAGAGACATATGAAGAAATGCTCACCATCACTAATCATCAGAGAGATGTAAATTAAAACAACAATGAGGTATCACCTCACACCTGTCAGAATGGCCGCTGTCAACAAAGCAGTGACCCCACTCTAGTAATATACCCTAAGAAGCACCAATAAGAAAGAATATATGTTCCCCCATGTTCATAGTAGCACTATTTACCATAGCTAAGATCTGGAAACAGCCTAAGTGTCCATCAGTAGATGAATGGATAAAAAAGCAGTGGTACATGTATACAATGGAGTACTCTACAGCTGTAAGAAAGAAAGATCTCTTACCCTTTGAGACAACATGGATGGACCTGGGAAGTATTATCCTAAGCAAAACAAGCCAAGCAGAGAAAAACAAATATCACATGATCACACTTATTTGTGGAATATAATGAACTTAACAGTCTGAGGAACAGGGTAGACCCAGAGACATGGAGGAAGGGTACAGACTGACAATCCCCAGAAGAGGGGCTGGTGGGGAAAGAGATAAACCACAGAACTTATATGCATGTATGCATAACCGATGGACATGAACAGCAAAGCGGGGGATGGAGCAGGGAGGGATAGGGAGGAGGTTGCCAGTGGGGGAAAAAGGAGAAATATCAGTAACAGAAATAAATTAATAAAAAATAAAAAGAGGTATGACCTCATCTTTTCTTTGCCTTCTCAAAATTATTTGATATGATATGGCCAGATTATTTTGATCCAAATCAAAGTAATATGCTCATATAACATCAAAAGCATCAGTCTAATTTATATACATTTATTTTTATTTGTTTCTCATAGTCTCTCTATTGTTTATCTTTGAACTTTAAGGATGACCTTACTCAACATTTACCTTATAGAAAAATTTAAATATATGAAGTAAAAATAATCTATTTTTAATCTGTAAAATAATTAATATATTTTTGTTTTGATCAATAATTTTTGTCATTACAATTTTTTTTAAAAAAGCTTATTTTTTTCTAATATTTTGTAGTTATTTTTGTTTTTGGCTTTTTGTACATTTTTCGGTATTACTATCTAGTTATATTTATTAAAGAGAACATCATTTCTCCACTGGTTTGAAAATCTACCCCATGTCTGCTTAAATTTTATAAATGTGTAGATATATCTACTCCCATAATTATCTGCTATGTTAATTTGTCAGTCTGTTATATGAAGTGGAAGGTGTTCTGTGGTAACTGAGACTGGATTTTTGTGGTTTGATTCTCTGGCATGGCTTTCTTAACCTCAGCTCTTTCCATATACAGAACACATTCCTCTTGTTACCGAGGCAGGAGCTGATTCCCTGCTGTCATGTTTAATTTAGTCAGGATTATTAAACTATGTGAGACCTTTGTAGCCCTAAAAATCCCCGAAGACACTTATACAGTATGCATTTAATTATCCATCCCTAATTTCTGGAGCTTAGCAAAAATCATAAAAAACTGAAATTATTAGCTCTTATGTAAATAACTTAAAATTATTTAGAAAACTATGCAGCCCTTTATCCATTTCTAAAATTTATATCTAAAAGCTTTAAGTTTAAATATATGAAAAAAAGGTATTTATATTGTAAGGAAAATTGTAACACCACATGTTTGAATAATTCTAAGAGAATCTAATCACATAATTTGATACACAAAATTACGTATTTAATCTATATAAATAAGTCCTTTTTTAACTGTCACTGAACTTACATTAATCTTTTTTATACCCATTTCCCCTCAGAATTGTGTCATATTTTTCTGCACCAAAATATATTAAAAAATTAAAGAATGTCATAACTATAGGCTTTAAGTGTTAAAAAAAAAAATCAAAATTATCATTCTAGTTGCTACTAGTCTACAGACACCCAAATAACAAAAATACTTTGAACGTTTTGTATAAATAATTATTAAACATGCAAAGTCAATTTCTTTGGAAATGAGTTTACTAATGAGATGAATGCAGCTGGACTCTTTCCAGTTTAATTAGTTCATGTATTTATGAATAGCAATTACTTCTACAATGAGAAAGTGTTTGTTTGGAATCTATTATTTTTCAATTTTTTTTTTTATTAAATGTGAGAGCAGAGGAATCTTATATCTTATAAGTGGATGGAAATGAAAGATATTTTTATAGCAAAATAATTCCAGTCATAAAACTCCATTTATGTTAATTGCTAAGAATAACATAGTGGTCTTTAAATGTTCCATTAGATAACAATCTTATTAGGTCCTCTTCATTTCTGTGGAATATGAAGAACTAGAAACTACCTGGTTTGTTACCTAGTTATTAGAGACTTCAGTGACTTTTCGTGGGCACTATGCCAAGAAGACTTTGCCAAGTATTATCAAATAACTTTTTATTATATCTATTCCACTTTCTTACATAGTACCATATTTGATAAAACATACTCAGAATAGGTTGGAAAAGTAAGCTACAACTAATATTAACCCATCTTTTTCAATATACTACTTTGAAAATATGCTTGTATCTTAATACATTAAATGTTTGGTTTTTTTTTAAATAAAATCCTGGGCTTATATTTTTTAGCTCAGCTCATTTAAGTTATGAAAATTTTTCTCCATATAAAGTAAGGGTAGAGTGTTGTCATTGTACTAATCAGTCCAATCATACAATTGCTGACATGAGTAGTCTAGCTTCAGTTTTTAAATCAAATAATAATACTTGTTCCAATGGCAACCATATAATTTCTAAATTTTAATTCTTAATTAAGTTCGTATTAGGTAGTTTTGTAACATTGATATGTATTCATTGAACGAAATAAGGCACTGTTTCCTACACTGTTTCTCACCAACATCCTCTTTGGTTTGCTTTTATGGACTCCTACCTTAGAAGGAATTGTAGTCAAGTGACCACAAAAGTGAAGGAGAAATTTTCATCACCCCTGCTCTTTCATTTTATAACATCTTTTTTTTGAAGGAGGAGGAAAACTTTATAACAAAAGGTTTTAAATTTAACCATTTTAAAGTGTATAAATTGTTAGCATTATTTTATTTACAATGTCATATAACCACCGCCACTTTCTAACTATGAAGTAATCACTCCCTGTCTGTATCTACCACCCCCACCCAGCCCTGATAAACTTATATATTGCAAAAAAATGTTAGGAAGCACCTTCCTCTGTCACATAAATATTATTTCCTTTTTGTGGTGAGAACATTTAAGACCTACTCTCTTAGCAAATTTCAAAAATACAATACAGTATTATTATGCCAAAGGCCTTTTATGCATTAATTGAGATGATCATCTCTTTTTTCCTCTATGTTATTAATGTAATATATTACATTGATTGATTTTCTTAACTTTCATTCCTGGAATAAATCCCACTCAGTCATGGTGTATAGTCCTTTTTAATATGCTATTAGATTTAGTTTTCATGTATTTTGGTTGGAGATTTTTGCATCTGTATTCCTAAGGGATATTTGTAATGTCCTTTTTTGTGTGATGTTTTTATCTGACTTTGGTGTCAAGGTAATACTGACTTTAGGAAGTATTGCTTCCTCTTCTATTTTTTTATTGGTTTGAGAAGCCTTGATAATAATTCTTATTTATATATTTGGTAAAATTTACCAGTGAATCTGTCTGATCCTGGATTTTCTTTGTTTTGAGGTGTTTGAATGCTAGTTCAATCTCTTTATTTTTTATAGATCAGTTGACATTTTCTATTTCTTCTTCAATGAGGTAAGACAATTTGTGTGTTTCTAGGAATTTTATCTAGGTTATCTAATTTGTCGATGTATAATTGTTTATAACATTCTTTTATAATCCTTCTTATTTCTATAAAGTTAATGATGTCCGCTTTTATTTCTATTTTAGTTTTTTGGTCCTTTTTATTTTTTTCAATGTTGTATAGCTATTGTCATCACTTTGCAATATATATTATTTCTTAATATCTCAAGTAAACCAAAATTAATAACTCTTGGGCCGTGATTTTTACTCAACAGAAATATGTTTAAATAGGAAAGAACACAAAGTCCTAATGTGGACTTATACTACCTTAATTAAAGAAGGCTTCAATGTTTCAAACTGTTTCTTTGTGAATTCGGAAGAAAAGTGATTAAGAAAGAAATCTCATTTTTAGGGAATAAATACACATGGGGCATAAGTATATAAAAATTGATTCTCTTAAATCTATTCATGTTATGTACTTCTCAAAAGTGGATATATGATGCTATTATGAACATTTTTGTTCATATCTTTTGTTAAAGTACTCATTTCTGTTGGGTATATACCTAAGAATACAATTTCTGGGTCATAGAGTTTATACACACTAACTTTAGTAGATATCAAGGTTTTTCTAGAGTGTTTGCAGAAATATACATCCCAAATGGCATTATATAAGAAGATATACAGGTTGCTTTATATGTTGGCCAACACTTACGCATGATATTTTCAGCTTTATCTTTAACATTGTATTTATACTAGTAAGAGAGAAGTGGTATCTCATTAAGTTTTATTTTGCATTTCTCAGCTATCTAAGGATATTGAGCACCTTTTGAATGATTATGTTTATATGTATATCATCTTTTTAATGCCTCTTCAAGTCTTGTCTTATTGCTTTTCTGTTTTTATATTGATTTGTGTCTTTTCCTATTCTGAATATAAGTTTTATTTTTTGTCAGACTTGTGTGTTGCAAATATTTTTCTTCTTCTCTGTAACTTGCTTTTCACTTTTTAAAGGTGTCTGTTGAGAAGCTCTGGTTGTTCTTTTTAATTTCATGGAGTATAACGTATCCAATTTTATCTCACTGGTAATTATTTTTGTGATGTACTTAAAAATTCTCTTTAAATTGGGCAGGAACTAACTTAGAAATCTTGAAAGGCTATTAAGATCAAGGGCAATAGCCTTTATGTTAGTAAATACTATTGTGTTTTATATTATTTCTATAATACTGTATAGTAGTACTATCTGATAAAACTTTCTGTGATGATGGATATATTCTGTATATTCACTAACAAAGCATTCATTTCCAGTTGACTCCTATTTCAGCTGGAGAAATACAACTGTCAACAGTTTAAGAGTAAGGAAACAGCCCTGGCTGGTTTGGCTCAGCAGTTAGAGCATCGGCTTGCAGTCCAGAGAGACCCGGGTTCGGTTCCCGCTAGGGGCGCGTACCTCACTCGGTTGCAGTTTGTCCCCGGCCCTGGTTGGTCTTGCGGGTGGCAGCCACTCGATGTGTCACTTTCACGTTGATGTTTCTCCCTCTCTCTCTCTCTCTCTCTCCCTTCCTCCCTCCCTCCCTCCCACTCTATCTGAACAAAAAATGGAAAAATGTCCTCCAGTGAGGATAAAAATAAATAAATAAATAAATAAATAAATAAATAAATAAATAAATAAGAATAAGGAAACAGGCACATGGAGCTGAGTAACTTGTCCCCCATCATAGTCCTGCTAATGAGTAGCATCTGATATCAAATTTAGGCCTATCTAATTCTCATCTTTCTTTGAAAATGATGAGGGCCTTAACAAAATGAAACCACCATAAAAAAAGAAGAGATTATTGCCTCAAGACACAAAGAAATTAGTTACATTAAAAGTTGTTGAAATAAAGATCAAAAGTGAAACCATATCTTCCCTATGAAGCCCACATAAGAGATCAGCTCAAATTGGTTTTTATGATTACAACTCTCTTTGTATTTATTACTGAAAATAGCTAATTAGTACCTCATTATAAATTGTCATATTTTCTAATTCTCTAAAAAAGCCACAGAGATTGATCTCTTTAAAAGTGGTATTATTCCCTTGTTCATAGGTTTTCTCATGTGTATTTTTTTCATCTTCCTCATCTGTTTGGAAAATGTATAGACTCTCTGCTCAATTTCAGGTCTTTATTATTTTCCCTTGGAAATCTCCAATGGTTCAAAGTTGAATACTCTTAGCACCTTCTACCTATCAGCACCGGTTTTCTGTCTCCTTGTTTTGTAATTCTTATCTTAGTGAACACTATTCATCAGTTTCCCATATCAGAAACCTTGTAACATCTCAGCTACCACACCCAGTTCTGCAATGTCTATTCTCTAATGTCTTTTGTATCTTTCTCATCCTTCTTCAACTCCAAGCAGTGCTGTTAAATGAGGATTTTAACCTTTTTTTTCTGGGTTATCTCAAGATTCTTCTAACCTGTCTTCCTATACTAGTTTTGTATTTTTCCAGTCCATTCTTCACCATGGTCCCAAACTAGCATTCTCATATTCAAATAACAATATACATTCAGGACATTTCCAAAGAATATATTTTATGTCCACTGTGTTCCAGGCACCATGCTAGGTGTAGAAAATACAGCCATAAGCAAAGCACAGTAGTAAATCCTCCTTCATTAGCTGCTAGTCAAAGTCCAAACTTCTAACTGCCCTTTATTATTTGCCTAATTCTCTTCCTGTAAAGCAAAGAGAACATGCTTGTCTCTCCCCCCACCTCTCCATGTATTCTTTATTCCCACCTAAAGTTTTTCTAATGCGTTATAAGTTTTGATGCCTCTGGAATTTGATACGTACTTTATACTGCCAAGAATGTCTTTACTTTTTTGTCTCCACTACATTCAAACTAATCTTTTTAAACTCAAATATCTCTCCTTTCAAAAGTCCAAGAGAGATCAAACTATTTCATATGGCAATAAACTTAATGGTAGAATTTTAATTAAGTAACTCAGGAAAGTTTAATGGGTTTAAATATTATTTATTTTCCTTATTACATGAGAATAAAGCATTAGCATCCAGTAGTACATTGTTTTTCATTAATCATATAGAAAATAGTAAACTGGATTTTATGAGGAATTCATATATCCCAAATCAGTTGTATACTAATAAATATTTTGATATTCTGGCAAAATAATTTCAAAATATTAAAAGATCACAAAATAGACTTTGGTGTCATTGAAACATTAGAAATTTTACTATTAAGAGTGACTTTCATGTGTCAAATTTTAAGAAACATTGATAAAACAATGATTTAAATATTTCCTTTAAAATAGTACCTTTTTTGTTTAAAAACGAGAATAATTACTATGTGCACAGCAGGAACACACCAGAAAAAAAATCAAGCAGAAAGAAAAATTAGCATAAACACAACATTCCATTTCCTTTGAGAGCTTTTATTGATTGAAGAAAAATGAAAAGAAAGAAAACAGAAATAAATGACATGATTGCCTTAGTGACAACTATCATTTTACATAATTCGCTATTCCTGCTGTCTGCTGCTACATTTAATAACTTGAGGGCAAAGAGGAAAGAAGCAACAATGTATAAATTGTCCAATGCAAATGACTTATTTTTGAGTTTTTAGTATTATCATATATGACTGATTAACTACATTAAAATGGTGGGAATGCAGACTAGTGTAGCCACTATGGAAAACGGTATAAAGTTTCTTCAAAAAATTAATAATGGAACTGCCATTTGACTCAGAGATCCCATTTCTAGGAATATACCCTAAGAAGCCTGAAACACCAATCAGAAAGAATATATGCACCCCTATGTTTGTAGCAGCACTATTTACAATAGCTAAAATCTAGAAACAGCCCAAGTGCCCATCAGTAGATGAGTGGATAAAAAAAGCTGTGGTACATTTATGCAATGGAATACTATGCAACTGTAAAAAGGAAGTATCTATTACCCTTTGAGACAGTATGGAGGAAACTAGAGAGTATCATATTGAGAGTAATTAAGCCAGTCAGAGAAAAACAAATATCACATGATATAATTTACAAGTGGAATCTAATGAACACAATAAGCTGATAAGTAAAATAGAACCAGGGGCATGGAAAGATGGAACAGACTGACAAATCTCAGAAGGCAAGGAAGAGAGGGAGAGGGAACCAAAGAATTTATATGCATATGCTCATTGCCCATGCACACAGACAATAGGGTGGTGAAAGCATAGGGTGAGGTGGAAACCTGATGGTGGTGGGCAAGGGAAAGAAAGCGGGGGCATCTGTAATACTATCAACAATAAAGATGAAAAAGTTAACTCATAGCTTTTGAAATTAATGATTTGTTACTTTAACATATTTTGCTTTATATTTAATTTTTAAATTTTAAATAAGCACTTAAGAATATCATTAATCTTCCTGTATTCACTAATTCAACTATATTTATTGCTTACTTCCATTATATTATATATTAAGGTAGGTTCTAAAGATCACAAAGAAAATATATGAAGTTGTTTACTCTTAGAGTAATTAAAGTGTTATGACAGAGAAACACAAAAATTAACAGATACATTGTGCTGTTTTGTGAAATATATTAATTATAGAATATTATTACTACAACAACAGAGTAGCTCCTATGTGTCCTAAACTACACCAGGTGCTTTCATTTATTATTTAATTTATTACTTTGAACAGTCCTATGTATTGCCTGTTATTTCCAATGTCCAGAGGAAAAACTAGGGCTGGGATAAATTAAGTATTTTACCCAAAGACCCGCAAACATGAGGTAGCAGAGCCAGGATGAAATGCCTCTTCTATTTGACTTTAGAGCTCGTGTGTTCTACATGTACAGAGGAGAGATACCTTATCTATCCAAGGCAGTCATTCAGCTAACTTCTGAAAAAAGTCAAACAAATATTTATATAAGAGAAAATGAGGTATATGATGCAGTTGGCGAACTACAACTATTTTATAAAGGCTCTGAAATGAGAAATGTCATAAAATGGTATCTAGAGAGAGACAGGTGGGAAACGAACCACCATTAACGGCCTTATGTGCCATTGCTTTACTATTACGGGGTCTTGCATATTATTGTTTATGTTTGCATCCACACATATCATTCTTTACACTGTAATTCCCAAGTTTTAAGATGGTTAGCCATGTGATATAAAGACCTATGCCTTGCCAGCTACATATGAAATCTTTAGTACATATTTTTCTTAATGAGTCTAATTAAGTTTAAGTTCATAATCACTTTGCCAACTGGCAATTACATTTTACAGTTTAGTGTCTGGATGTGAATATGGCAAAATTATATTCATTAAATAATTACATTTTAATCAAACATTTCTATTGAAAAGACAATGTGTTCACAATTCTTCTTAAAGAAAATTGAGGCATTCTCTTTTGATCTGAATCATTCCTCCATGGTTTTAATTAGTGAATATGTTAGTGGTTCTGTGCAAAAAATAAAAACTATGTAGAACTTTTAAATTTTAAAAGAAGAATTAAGAATTTCAAGCTCAATGTTTTGCTAAGATTCTTAATGTATTATCAACTTTAAATGGGAGAAACTTCAGCCATTTAATATTGTTTAAAATTCAAATTCGTATTCCATTTGTATTATTTTTTTTCTTAAATATCCAGCAGTTATTTAGCTTAGGTCTCATGAGTAGTTACCAATTTTCTTAATATCTGAGCATCCAGGAACAGCAGAGGGAGCTCACAGTGTATTATTTGGAGATTTGCTAAGTTACATGTTTTATTTCTATTGCTCAATGGAGGGATTGTAAAACTAAAAGTTTTATTTTCTTCAAAGGAATTTGCATACATATGTAATAGAAGATATAATTTATAGACTGAATCTTGTAGCAATAAACCAGAGAAAAATAAATCTGACAACTTCAGTACATTTACGTCTATTAAATTCAGCTTTGGACTCTTTACTGGAACTACTTCCAAGTGTTATCAGTATCCTAGATTTATGTGTGCTGCTCAGATCTTTCTCCTGAACTCCAGACTTTGATACATAGTGTCTCTCCTCAGATAACTAATAGACATCTCACCCAGTCCAAAGTAATCTTCCCCCCTCCACATTTTTCCCATCTCTTTTGAGGGCAACATCTCTTACAGTTGCACAGGCCAAATGCCTTGGAATCATTTAGACTTATCTCTTTTTCATAAATCTTAGCTCTAATCCATCACATAATTTTGTTGTATATTCTTTCAAAATGTTTTCAGAGTCCAATCACTTATCAACATCCCTGTGCTACTACTCATCTCATTTTTCATTTGGATTACTGCAAGACCCTAACCAATATCCTGGATTTTTTTTCTTTGTAAACCACTTTGTTACTATATTTTCAGCACAGCATGAATAATAATGTTATAAAACAAACGTATGTCATGTCATTCTTTCTTTCAAAACTCTGCAATCATTCGCATTTCACTGAGACGAACAGCTAATGTCTTTATAACAGCCTATTAGAATTTGTGTATTTTCTCACTTCCTTCCCAGTTAACTCTCTCACCCTATCACTTGTTACTCTGTCTTACTAGCTACAAAGCTGCTACTCCAACCTTTTCACTTTTCTTCCAGGGGTGCTCCTAATTTAGGGCCTTTGTGCTGATCCCTCCTTTGCCTGGAAAGCCTTTCTCCTATTGATCTACACAATTGACTAATGGAGTTAGTTACTCCTTTGTTCTTCATTAAAATACCATCTCTCTATGGGGTAGACCCTGAGCAACCCATATAAAATTGCAATTTAGTTCCCTGTCTTCTGATCTCTCTTACCTAGCTTCACTGGTTTTTGTTTTTGTTGTTCTTTTTTTTTTTTTTAATCCTCACCCGAGGACATTTTTTCCAATTTTTGTACAGATAGAGTGGGAGGGAGAGAGAGAGAGAGAAACATCGACGTGAAAGGGACACATCGAGTGGCTGCCACCCGCACGACCAACCAGGGCCTGGAACAAACTGCAACCGAATTACATGCCCTTAGCGGGAACCGAACCCGGGTCTCTCCAGACCGCAGGCCGACGCTCTAACCGCTGAGCCAAACCAGCCAGGGCACCTGAGGACATTTTTGCATTTATCTTCAGATAAGAGAGGGAGGAAGAGAGAGAGAGAGAGAAACATCAATGTGAGAGAGATACATCAACCAGTTGCCACCCATACGACCTGAACAGGGGCTGGGGACGAACTGCAAACGAGGTACTTGCCCTTAAAGGAAACCAAACCCGGGACTCTGTGGTCCGCGGGCCGACGCTCTAACCATTAAGCAACACAGGCAAGGGCCCAACTTCACTGTTTTTTACATGGTTCGTATTACCTTTTAATATACTATATAGTTGTCTTATTCATTATACTAAGTATCCTTTCTAAAATGCAAATACAAAGGACGAAGACTTTAAAAAATTCTGGATATAGCTTAGGCACGTAGAACAATATTTTGCACACAATAGGTGCTAAAACATGTTGGTTGAATCAATATATAGATGATAAACATTAATCTTGATTACTTTTATGGTATATATTCTGCTATTTTCAGTACTGTGCTATGATAGTCATTCTTCTTGTCTAATACACCAAAGTTAGAATTTCAAAAATAGTCTTGATGAGAAATTATTAATTTCATGTATATTTGTATGTATGTATAATAAAGCATAGTAAGTATTCAGTAAATAAACACTGATTAAAAGTATAATGTACTTTAAGCAGAAGGGTGCCAAAGCGTTGTAATAACTTTCAGTAGAGAAATATAGCATTACTTTCTCACTTGAAATATTTTATGATAAAAATAATTAGTTCATATCTCACTATGACCTTAGTTCCAATTTCCTTAAAATAAAAATGCTGTTGTATTATGAAAATCAGATGAGCCTTCTGGTATTTAGCTGGTATTTTGGACTAGTAAGTATCTTATTGCCTACTCTAACTGAGAAATCATAAATCTTAACTGTTTGGTTGGCTTAAGGAACATATTTATATTAAGGTTAAGGCATTATTTTTTACCTAGGCTATAATAAAAATATGATTAAATCTGCTTACTACTCAAATAATTAAGTAGCTTCCTTCCACTGTCTAAAGCACAAGATCCAAAGGCATTTGCAAGGCTTCCATCAAACTACAACTTGTTTCTTTTTGAAATACACCAAGCATGCTCAAACTCAGGAACCTTTGAATAAGCTGTTGTTTCCTTTATTTAAATATTTTCTGAAGGCAAAGCCCACCAGCTGTCCATCAAAATCTAGTCTCCCATTCTCCAGATTTTTCAGCCTCCATTGAAGTTAAGCATGACAAATGGCAAAGTGTCCAACTTCTGTGAGCTGGAGAGATGTATACTGCTTCTCAGTCTGGCCTACAAAACTTTCCACAATCACCTCTCCATGTCCTTCCCCTTTAGTTAAAGGAAAAGATTGTGCCAGGGAAATCTTTGAAGGCATATGTTAAAAATGCCAAGTAACCATCAGTTTGGCCAATAATTGTGTGCAGAGACTGTTCTGCTATAGGTAACCTACCCTAGATGCCTACATATGAAATGGAGTAGTATTTGTTAAGG
This sequence comes from Molossus molossus, assembly GCF_014108415.1. Classification (NCBI taxonomy): domain Eukaryota; kingdom Metazoa; phylum Chordata; class Mammalia; order Chiroptera; family Molossidae; genus Molossus; species Molossus molossus. The sequence goes on along the minus strand of NW_023425345.1, from coordinate 58,980,770 downwards.
ATTTTTAGCATAACCCATAACTAAAAAACACTAGATTCCTACAACTATTAAATAGATGTCTTCTATAAACTTGACTCCACTCACAAGGTAGAACTGGAATCCTCTGCCCCCACTGAAATATCTACATTTACTCCTCAGAGCAATCACACCATTCAATTATAAATATTTGTATATTTGTCTTCCTCTTACAAGTCCACTTTTAAAGGACTAGGATTGAACCTTTTCTATTCTTGGTCCTAGTTATAGAGTATCTAGAACACTCTAAGTCTTGAATAAATATTTATTGCTTTATCAAGTTAATAAATACATGAGTGAATGAATCAATGGCCTCAGAAATAATGCATGCATCATTCAGCTCAGCAGTAATTTCTTTATTAAAATATGAGGTACTCAACTATTTAAAAATTACAAGATTATCCTCTTATATTTCCTTTTTCTTTGCCCATTCGTCCCTTGTCACATTGACATTGAACTTGTTTCAGTCACATGAATCTCTTAAGAGGCAATGTTAACTGTTGTAGTTAACTGTTGTAGCTCACTGTCCTTAGAATCCAACTTGTCTTTGAGCTGCCCTAATTAACAACCTCAGAGACAGCAAGATGAACAATGGGGAATGTTATAGGTGGCTTTAGCCCCATAAAAATTAACCAGAGTTTGACCTTCACTGGGAATTTGAAAAGCAACATCCTTCAGGAAAAGGGAGGACAGAAACGGCCCCAAGGCCAGAGTGTCCTGCATGCTCTGTAAAGAAACTGATAGGGAGAAACTGAAGCTCCCTTTACCCCATAAAACTATAACTGTTCAACATGTGTGTATTGCACCTGACTGACCACTGATATCCGTCTCGAATTTGTTAGTTTTTAAAACTTGGATAATGGAATGAATAGCAGGATAGATGTATGCTGACCCAGTTCACCCAGTTCCCTTTCGCCTCAGCTCCCTCCCCGCTCCGTTCCCTCCTGCTTATCGCTAACTGCCTCCGCTTCTGTACACGCAGCTTGCTTGCTCTGCTAAACTCTTGAATGACCCCTGCCCTATATAAGCAACCCTCCCCCTGAGCTCGGGGCTGCAGTTCTCCTCTGTGTAGGTTGGCTGCAGTCCCTGCGCAGGTAATAAAACATCCCCCAAAACTGAAAAATTGAGTCTGAGTGTGGTCGATCTCCTGGGTTACAACATTAACCTTTTAGAGGAAAGGTATCACCATTAATGTGGGAAAAAAATCTAAGCAAAATCAAAGAAACCAAATCTAAAACAGATCATTCAACCAAACAACCAACCACCACCATGAATAAAACAATAGAAACCCCACACTGATATATCTGGGTGAAAATGATGGTTTTTTAGCATCCGAATAGTCACATTACAGATTTTAAAGAATTTTCAGAGGTTCATCTTGTCAAATAAAGGTTATGTTTTTTTTTTAAATCATCATTTAATATTACATACAAGAAAATGTAGAATACAGAATTGAATAAAAGTTATTTTATTCAAACTACCAGTTGTCTCCTTTGATTACACAAGAGATGTTTTAAATTTCTATTGGAAGCACACATCAGTTAGTACAGTAAGGACACAGCTTTCAAAAGGTCAATTGTTATTATGTACATGAAACCCTTAATAAAAATTGCATTGCTCATTCACTGGTAGGGGTTAATTAGTTAAATTGTCAATGCTACTTAGTAATTTTCACACACGTCTCACAGTTCAAGTGCACACAATACAAAGCAATTACACAGCAGTAGAAGTCTGACACAAGAAAAGCTAAATCAAATTCAATAATGCCTATCGTTTTCTTCTAAAAATAATATGTAACTTTGGCTTAAAATAACTTGTGCCTATTAAATTATTCTATATTTAAAAACAAGTATCGTAAGAACACTAAGAAAGAATGCTATATCAAGAGTAGAACTAGCAATTAAACACACTGCACAACAGCCATTACAAAATTAGGTGGTTCCAGGAGATTGTAAATCACAGAAAACTGTTGTATTAAAACAGAAGGAACATAAGGCAATAGAAATATGGAGTAAGAAGTTGAATTGAGAAACAAGCTAATTATTTTTTGTGTTCTATGCTTTGAAATTTATGTGTGTTTTTTTCATCTGCAATCAATCTTCTTTGGAAAAATGTTCAAGTATTTGCAATATTTTCAAGTATTTGTTTTCAAAAGTCATATATTATATTTAGAGCTTCAACCATCCAGGTGATTTCATATCAAAGGATAACACAATTTGATAATTATCCATATTTTTATTACCACTCTATTTCTCATTTCCCCACAGGCCTACTTTTCCTGACTGCTTGCTCACATTGCTCACTAGAATTCATTTAAGCAGAAGAGCACTCATTCAGCCCGGCCAGTGTGGCTCAGTGGACGGAGTGTCGTCCATGAACTGAGAGGTCCTGGTTTGATTCCTGATCAGGGCACATGCCTGGGTTGCGGGCTCGAAACCCAGTAGGGCATGTGCAGGAGGCAGCCGATAGATGTTTCTCTCTCACATCGATGTTTCTATTTCTCTCTCCCTTCCTCTATCTCTAAAAAAAATAAATAAAAACATCTTTAAAAAAAAAAAAGAAAAGCACTCATTCATTTTGTGTATTATGAAAGGGAATATTTATAGGTGAATCTTTCTTAAATGGTATGTTTTCTATGAGATATATATTTGGAAGAATTATTTCATAAGTTTGAAGAACTATTGCATATGTATAATTTTCAACTTGTATGAAAACAAAGCAATCGATTCAAGCAAAACTACGGAAGGAGATATCTCCAACCAGAAACTGACCAATATGAACTCTGTCTTATGTAAATGGAACTCTAAATAAAATGTATTTCACCTCTTAACAGATGTTATGAATTCCCTCTAACACTAAATTTTAAAAAAATATAATTCAAAAGGGTAAAGGAGGACTGACAGACAGCATGTGCAAGTCACTTTGTACTAGGAGTTTCTTTCATAAAAACAAAAGACAAGAGTCCTTCAATCTACGAGTTGAGAGAATATTTTTTTAAAATTACAATATCGATAGATGATGATAGACATGTAAGGAAAGTCTGTTGGTTGACCAGAGTGGAAACAGATGATTCTCCAGAAAAACTGAGGCAGGGCATTGAAAAATAAATAAGATGGCAAGGACATCTGAGGAGAAACACAGGGAACAGTAATACCAAAGCCATAAATCAGGTTCATTAATATTAAATACTTTTTGCATCAAGTACAGAGATTGAGATTTTATATTGAAATATTATATTGAAAAGACTAGTTGGAATGTTCTGGCCCCACCGAATCCTCCCCTACACCATGCAGCTGACATCCCATAAATCTTATTGCCAAGTTCATCCCCTCACACAAACGTTAGCGCTAGAACCATCTAAACTGATTCATGAAATGCTATTCTTCCCAACTTGCTCCAGTTTCTGTCTGCCATCTAACCTATATAATCTGAGATCTACTTATGATCTCATTTTGCCCCATGGAACGCACACTTCATGGACCTCCCATCACATGGATCTCACACATTGGACAAGCAATAGTTTGCAAGCTTCACTCTTTCCTAGCAAAATATCTCATGGAGGATCTTTCAACTTTTCTTTCCAATGTTACTGCTTTTTCATTTTGTTTTTCTTTCTGTGCTTTAGTACACTGGCTGTTTGTGGGTTTGTTTATTTGGTTTTGATCTTTCATAACCAAAAAATTTGTCCAAACTGGGGTCTTACTACTGATCATTACTGTATCCTCAGAGTATAGAATATAAAGTACATAATAAGCTTGCAATACATATTTGTTGACTGAGTTAGTATTGTACCAAATAAATAGAATTCCTTCCATAGAAGGCTCAGTCCCAGTGATTTGGAAGCCTCTATAAATAGAGCAGCGGTCGGAATAGGACACATGATGGTACCAAATGTGAAAGCTCTTCAGTAAGTGCCAGTATTTCTGCTTCTTCCCTAACCTTTATATCTGTATCCATAAAGTTCAAGAACATTTCAGAACAGTGGATTTTAAAGAAAAATGTGTATTGGTAAGTTTATTTTAAAGATCTCACATTTGTTATATATGAGAAAAAAATTTGCATAAGTAATGCTTGGTGTTATGCACACTAGCTGCCCTGAGTTTAGCCTTAGTGTAGTGGTCTCTTATCAAGAAGGGTCTTCCATTAATTAAAAAAAAAGGAGAAGAAGAAGAAAGTATTTTATTTCAGCTTCTCTCCAGTGATTTTATTTGACATGGGTCATTTGACCATTTCTTCTGAAACGTTTGTAATTTTTGAGTGTTCGTAAAGGGTGTGAATTTTTAAATGTTTTTTTCTAAAATGATTAAACTTTTATTATTATTATTTTACTGTTTTAACTAGGAGCTTCTTATTAAACCATCCCAGCACATTTTTGTCCTCAAATCTCAGCCTTAATTTATTAGCACCTGAGGCCTAATTCTCAAGAATGTTGATAAACTCTCCACATACTCTTTAGAGGAGCTTAGCTTAATACAAAAAGAAAAAGTATCATCCAATTTACCTTAAAATGTTTTCACAGCAAATGAAAACACTCTTATTCTATCATATAATTTATAATTTATCAAAGTCACTTGTCTTAACTTGTTTCCCTTTGCAGATTTAAATAAATGCACTTTTAAAGAATGTTTTGTGAGACTAACAGTCCAGAGAAGATGGTATAAACTTGTTTCTCTTTGTTCTTCCCAGCTAAGTATGGCTATACACACTGGTAATAAGGTAAGAGGCAACTTCTGTGGTGAAGGCAAGGTAAGGGGATGGCAGTTGGGAGGAGAGGTTCAATAGGAATAAAAAATGAGGGACATCTCGCCTGTCTGGTGTGGCTCAGTGGCTGAGCATCAACCCATGCACCAAGAGGTCGCCAGTTCGATTTCTGGTCAGAGAACATGCCCAGGTTGTGGGCCAAATCCCCAGTGGGGGCATGCAGAAAGTAGCCATTCGATGTTCTCTCTTATGGATGTTTCTATCTCTCCTTTTCTCTCTCTCTCTAACATCAATAAAGAAAAAAAATTTTTTAAATGAGGGACATCTCTAATATTTTCAACAATAAAGATAAATGAAATAAGAAAAGAAACCTTGGGAAGTGGAAATAGAAAGGCAGGCTGTTTGATTCCCACAAGCATCATAAACATGTTTTAAGAAGCAATTAACACAGAAAAATAATGTATTTATTTATAATCTATCATCTCACTTCTTGTTTATATTTGCATACAATCCTTCTTTCTATTTTCATAAAAGATATATTTCATTTCCTAAAATTGATTTTTGGGCACAAATTCAATGGTAATAAAATTTTATTTAGATTCATTTATTGGTGTGCTTGCTTGTTTCTCCACTGAGATTAATTATCCAAAATGTAGAACAATTAAGCACCAAACTTTAGCTTCAAATCCCCAAATACATTTAAAACCTCAAATGCCTAGAAATGACAAAGAGATTAGGTAAATCCATGAAACAAGTTTAGGGGCATTCTTTTATCCTGAATAAAAAGAATGCATATTTACTTTTTGTTGTTGTTGACACTATTACAGATGTCCCCATTTCTCCCCTTTGTCTACCTCCCCAGCCTCAGTCCCCCTGTCCCCTAGCCTTCACCACACTTGTCTGTGTCCATGGGCTATGCATATATTTTCTTTGACTAATCTCTTCACCTTGTTTTGTCCAGTCCTCCTAACCCACCTCCTCTGTGACATTTGTCAGTCTGTTCCATGTATCCATACTTCTGGTTCTATTTTGTTCATTTCAGTATTTACTTTTTTAAAACAAGAACTCCACATAGAATAGTTTCTCATTTTTCTTAAAGTATGCAATCTTTCTATTTACCTTTCATTTTTATACTGTTGACAGAGTCATAGTACTTAGGGAATATCTCTTTATTTAAGAACAACAGTGCAAGCCCTATAGCAATGTTGACTGATAATTTGCTTCAATATTGGGACACACATTGGAGGAAGCAGGAATCTGATGCAGACATTACTCAACCCCAGCTCATTGTTGTCTTGAGGAAATGTGGGATCAGCATTGCCAAATTTTATTACTTAAGATAAACAAGAATTACAAAATTTTTAAATGAAATGCACAATATGAAGAGTTGTGTAAACCAAACAAAGCCTGTCTATGTCCTGGATAAAGCCATGGACACACGTATGGCTTCTATATGAATCAATCTATTGTCACCTGAATGTATTATTGTAGAAGAAAAGTGTAAGGACATCCTACTTGTCCCTTAAATCATTTGTGATGAATATTTTTTTTTCCTGCTAAGATATTTATAAAGCTTAAAAACACTAGTATAATTCTAACTATTTAGATCTATAGCAGGTTTGAATCCTTTTATTCTTTTTTCATGATACATTGTGAACATTATTTTACATATAAATGTGTCTTCAACTCTAGAACGTCTTTCCATTGTACTATTGATTTTTAAATTTTATTTGTTCTTTAACATATTTTTGGTATATCTGCAGTTTTTCTATATACTATCCTGTATCTTTCATAACTGTTATCTCTCTTTACATTTCTTGGTCTTTTTCCAATTGCTCTGTACATTTGAAAAGTTTTCCTAAGTTATCATATATAAAATGTAGCATTTTCCCTAGTCATCCTTCTTTTCACTCTTACTTGATACAAACAAATTTGGAGTGTTTCTGGGGCTTGGAAAACAAGGATTACCTAATTCTTGTATCAGGTAAGACCAAGCTATTTTATTTAAGAGGTTTCTAAGATTATCTGTCATCTATCTGTCTATCTATCTATCATCTATCTATCTATCTATCTATCTATCTATCTATCATCTATCATCTATCTATCATCTATCTATATCTATCTATCTATCTATCTATCTATCTATCTATCTATCTATCTATCTATCATCTATCGCTTTATCTATCATCTATCATTTATCTATCTTTACCATCTATCATGTATCTACATATAGGGAAATATAGCATTTCTTTTCTCTATGCTAGTTAAACAAATGAAATAAGGCAAAAACAAGCTCAGAGATTGCACTCTTTGTTTCATGTTCCCTACCCCTCAATACTCAAAACCAAATTCAAGATCTTTTTAGGATTTGGGGAAAATGATTTTCTACCATACCTATCATAATCATAAAGATTATAAAAAGTTGGGCTTTTTCTTTCAAACTTAGAGCAAAGCTAGCTGACTTAAGTGCAGTAGTGGATGTCACATAGGAGGAGCAAATAAGTAGAGAGAGAAGGATGGCCAGGCCTCACCTTGCGTGGGAGCCAGCTCTTTCTACTACTGGTCTGATGACATCAAAGACAAAAGTGGAAGATTCAAATTTTCAGTGACTCATCACTAGAAAGAAGATCCCATTAATGTTCTCAACTTTGCTGTAGCAATTCCTTTTTTATAGGCAATAAAGAGAAAGGTAGGAGACCCATAAAAAAGGTCGGAGACCCAAGATTTCTATTCAAAGTAGATATACTGGTTCTAATTCATTTTTTATTGTTTCATTATAATCTTGATTCTAGTAAGCGCTTCTCTTATTCATTTCTTTTTATATTTTGAACACTTATTAATGAATTCTTAAATCATCTAAATTTGTCTTTTAATCATCTCATCTTGTGTGTCATTATATAAAATCTGCATTTTATTAAATTTTGATGTCAATGATTTTTCAAAAATATTCTCCCATTTCCTAGGAAAAATATTTTTGGCAATGTATTCTTCCACTGCTTCTTTCGGCCATGTGTTCCTTTCTTTATTTTCTATGAGCATGCATATGTTCATTGGTGTTTACTAACATTTGCATTATAAAACTTACTCAAGCCACAGTACTAATTCTCAAATAGTATAAATATGTTGTTGGATTTGCCTCATTTTACATTTATTTATCTAAATATTCATTGAAAACTTATATTTATACTATAAAGATGCATCCCATTTGGTTGCTGATATAACTGTCCTCTCAAATATCAAATGTATCGCTCCCAATATGGTTCTCAGCCTTGGGTAGTAGTGAAAAAAGAACTTGCAGAATTCTCTTAACCCTTTGCAATTGACTTTTTTTTCCTATTTGGTGAACAAACTCTAACTTGGGGCATAACCTCTGTGATCCTTTCTAACTCTGATATTTATCATAGCAGAGAAGATGCCTCTAAAGTGTATTTGAAGATTTGTGATTGTGGATTATATCCATCCGTAATATTAACACTAATGAATATTTTACAGTTTTTTTAAGTAATCCTTTTTAGATTTGGAGGATTCATTCAGACACCTCCTTCACTCACATTGCCCCCCACTTCAGCTGGCTGGGTTTGAGTGCCCTATTGCCTTAGAGGGCTACTGACCTTTAGTGCCACTGCTCCTCAAAACAAGACTGTTTCTAAGAAACCACTTTCCAAGGCTGCTCAATACGCTCTCTTGCCTGTGGCACTCACCCTTTACTAGACTCTTTTAGTTTTGTATCACATTGTGTTTTTTATACAAAAACTCTATAGTGTGGGCCTCGTAATAAAAACACATTTTGGTCAAAATTAAAGATTTTCTTAAATTTATTGTAAATCTGAATTAGTCTTCGAAATTTCTTATAGACCTTTGTGTGTTAATATGGTAGAATGTATCACAAAATTTAGAGGATTCAATTTAGTGTTTATCATTAGAAGTTTCTTAAAAGATGAAAATGAGTGCTAACTTTTACCCTTTGAATATAAAAATAGCATGACATATCTATAATTTTCATGTAAATTTCTCACAAGTAGCTTTATTTGCTGAGTTATTATAATTTTTAGAGGTTTTGGGAGGGGTACCTAATCACTCATCCGTCTTTCCAGATTCTGAACCAATGGAGAACAGACAAAGGGTAGTGGTGGGAATTTTGTAATAGTATCTATTTTATTATTGGTAAAATTAGACGAGTAAGTAAAATTTGGCTTTTTCATAAAACCAAAATGCAGTTTGGGGCCTTTTTGCTGAATTACCTTTTCATTGAATAAAATTTCTTCACCCAGGTACAGAGTGTAGCCTGATACCATCTTCTCTCAGATGGATGAGGATTGGGAATGACCTAGGTCACCATTTTGATAACCAGTGTTAGCTTTAAATTTGACTTCTTCACAAAGCAATGAGAATAAAAGCTTTGTGCCCCGTCAGTGTGGCTTCATGGTTGGGCATCGACCCATGCATCAAGAGGTCACTGGTACGATTCCCAGTTAGGGCACATGCCCAAGTTGTGGGCCCGATCCCCCATAGGGGGCATGCAGGAGGTGGCCAGTTGATGTTTTCTCTCATCGATGTTTCTATCTCTCTCCTTCTCCCTGCCTTTCTCTCTAAAATCAATAAAGAAAAAGTTAAAAAAAAAGAAAAAGCTTTGTAAAATATGCAAGTGCTGTTTTAGGTACATGTCCCCATCATTATATTTGTTACTTGCTAACCTTCTGTTTTATTTAAATCTTTATCCAGGTACAATCTCTTCAGTCATATACACATTCTATGAGGAAATTAAAGAAAACTATAAAAATAAGCATTTAAAATCATTTTACGAGTGTGCTATCAGTATCTATTTTTATCAGTTGTCACCGAAAATTTAACATAATCTCAAAGATCATGTGTGAGCAAAATGAAATGACTAAAATTTTCAATATTTCAAAGGGAATTTATTTCTCTATTGCTAATGCCAGGATACAAATATAATATTTCCTTTTAAAAGAGTGGAATGACAGAATCCATTGAATTGTTCCTGAGATTGATAATTTACTAATAAAAATTACCTCTTGATCTGGCTGGTTAGGCTCAGCAGTTAGAGAGTCAGCCTGTGAGTCATGGTTTTGATTCTGGTGAGGGGCATGTACCTTGGTTGCGGTTCATCCCTGGCCCTGGTCGGGTAGTGCGGGAAGCAGCCAGTTGATGTGTTTCTCTCACATCAATGTTTCTCTCTCTCTCCCTATCTCCCTCCCTCACAATCACTCTATCTGATGATAAATAGAAAATATCCTCGGGTTAGGATTTAAAAGAAAAAAAATTACCTCTAAGCAATTTGTGATTTTCTCTATTGCAAAACTCTCAAAGAAGAAAATGTAATTCCAATACATATAGTATATAATTATAATGTCATAAGTGTTATATTCAGACAGCCTAGATTCAAATCCTTGCTCACTAGCTCACCAGCTGTGCAACATTGAAAAACACAATAGTATCCCTAAAATAGAGGGGTATGAGAACTACAGAAGTCCAAAAATGGATTCCAGCATTCAAATCACTTCTAAAAATGTCTTGCTTTCCTTCTGTTTTTTTTGTATAGGAGAATTTCATATCTTTCCAGCACGTCTCATTTTGCCTAAATGGAGCAGTAGTCAAATAGAGTGGGTAAGCTCAGTAAATTAAGAATATGTCTGCCATGGCCAGTTTGGCTCAAGGGTTAGAGCATCAGCCTGCAGACCAAGGAGTCGTGGGTTCAATTCCGGTCAAGGGCATGTACCTTAGTTGCAGTTTGGTCCCTGGTCCCAGGGTGGTGCATCTCTCTCACAGCGATGTCTCTCTCTTTCTCTCCTTCCTTCCCTCCCACTCTATCTGAAGATAAATGAAAAAATATTCTAGGGTGAAGATTAAAAAAAAAAAAAAGGAATGTCAAGTTTCACTTACACTTTTGTTATCCAGTTATTAAGGCCATTATACCACAATTTTCATCTGTAAAAAGGGGCAAATATCACACCCATCTCATAAAGTAATGATTACCAAATGACTTACATATGTTATGCTCTTAGACCTGGATCTGGCACTAAATAGTAAGCACTCAATAAATAATAATCATGGTTAATATCCTTGTTATTCGCAGAAATACAAAAATTGATAAGTTGAGAATTTTTTGTTGATATAAGTATTTTATATGTTTTAAAAGTTTTTTCTTATGAATTTGAATAAATGGCAGAAGCAGAAGAATAAATTCCACACATATAGATTTAGTTCAGCAAATGTAATATATACATGCAGAGTCTTTGGAGGGAAAAGTCACTAAGAGGAGGAAAAAAAAAGTAAATGATAATAGGTCGGCATCTGGAAGAAAAAAAATATTTTGTTGTTATTATTAGATTTCTTTTAAAAATACTGGGTTTCTGTGCTGCCTTCTCAGAACCCACACACTTTGAGTGTTAGGAGGAGTTGTTAGTACTGAAGTAATTATAACAAGGGTGCTAGTTTCTGTAGGTGGGAGACAACTCATTATATGGAGGTACTCTTTTAGTCTTAGAATAATATTTTATCAAATTTCAGCATTCAGGCAAGACTATATTTCTGCCTTCCATGAGAAGCATAGAACTGACAGAAGGAAAGTACCCTTCATGTGTGCAGAGTGGAGAGTTCTCTGTGTTTATAGGGAATATTGATGAAGCATATCAAGAGACTGAACTTGACCTGTGGGACTCATACCAGTCAGGCCCTGCACCTCTTGCAAAGACAATTTCAGCATTTTCCTTTGGTGATATACTTGCCTAATATCTTTATTACTATAAAATATTAATAAGAATATATATTCTAGAGCCTTTCATATAAAGTTTTGAATGCTGTATAAAATAGCACTCATAATAAAATATAAAATAAATATCTCATCACTCCATTTATAAATAAGTACTATTGTTTCTCTCTTTTCTTCTCTAAATACTTATACAATGTGATTACTGTGCGCCACCATTCAGCATTGTTTCTGCACTGCTTTAACTTGTGTGGGGTGCTTCGTTAGTTTCATTACCCAGAAAAAGAACTTAGTGCCATAATTTGAAAACTTCTCATTGGTTTATGATTCAGAATTTAACAGCTCAATACTAGTAACTAATGTGTAGATTCCACGAGAGGGCATCATTTTTAAAATTTAAGACTTTATTTATTTATTTATTTCTTATCCTCACCTGAGGACATTTTCCCATTTTTTTTGTTTAGATAGAGTGGGAGGGAGAGAGAGAGAGAGAAACATCAACATGAAAGGGATACATCAAGTGGCTGCCACTCACACAACCCAACCAGGGCCGGGGACAAACTGCAACCGAGGTACGTGCCCTTAGTGGGAACCAAACCTGGGTCTCTCTGGACTGCAGGCTGACCCTCTAACTGCTGAGCCAAACCAGCCAGGGCAAAACTTTATTTTTGAAGAGTAGTTTTAAGTTTACAACAAAATTGGGAAGAAGATGCTGACTCTCTTGGCCTGCTGGGGGTCGTCACAATGCAATAAAATACAGACAGACGCTGCTTGGAGTGTCAGTAGTCAGTTCCAGAGATCCTTAAATTGTACCTTGAGATAGAGTTTAAACTGGTAAAAATGGTCCCAGAGATGTAAAACATGCAAAATAACATTTTAAAAATTAGTGTTGTTAAAGACAGTAAGAATCTCCTAGGAGCTGAGCTCGGAGAGGGTTCGATGCCAGCCCAAGGACGTACTCGGGTTCTAATGTAAGAGAATACAGATCATAAGATCTAATATTAACCGGGTAATACTGCATGCCATGCTCTCACAGTGACCCAAAGAGATGATGTATTGTTTTTATATCCAGAAAAAATAATAATGCTGAGTCTGAAAGAGTTCTGTGACTCCCTTAGAAATAAATATCCAAGTATTAGGATCAGGGTCAAACATAGACAGTCTAATATAAGAGCCATCATTCTTATCTGTATTTTCTAATGTGTATACTCCTCACAATTTTAATTTCACTTTATTTTACAGGTCTTTGGAAAGCACTTAAATTTCTGAAGAAAGAGGTAAAGGGAAAATTCTGGCAGCAGTTTGAGAAATAGGAGACATCAATGTTTAAAGGCAGAGAAATCTGAAAATATTGCATTATTTATTGATTCATTCAGGCTATACAGTGGGAATATAGTGATGCATGTCCCTTCCTCTCCTTAAGCTCACAGTATAGTGAATTAAATGTATAAAATAGTGTAAACACACCTTAGATTATATCACCAAACTGCCAAAATTGGTCTTTTTCTACAGTTAATGTTTAAATGAGGTGATTTAACTAAAAACTTGATTTCTGGTATATCTCCTAGGAAAAAGACATAGGTCTTGTTTTCAACTAAATGTAGAGAAATAAGACATTAGAAAATTAAATTCCATACCAATTACAATTTATACAACACATTCTAACAAACAAGATGCATTTAAAAAAAATAGTATAATATGTTTAATGATTGATTTTTTTTTTTTTTTAAGTTGGGAAGAGGCTTGAAACAATGGACCCCAGACATAAAGAAATTGATTCAAACTTGCTTGGGTTAGATTTTTGTTATTGATTTTTATGATGATTCAGGTTTTCAGAATAATTACCACCATATAATGAAGATTCCATAAAATAAGAATTATTGGTATCTAGCACCATGACAACTCAATAACCATTTGTCTCTTGGTATGTTGGCCACAACAAGTTGAAATAAACAAAAAAGAGCATTGAAATTCCAAAATTAATGACAAAAATCACAAATTTTTCAAAACCAGTAAGAAAAATAAACAAAACAAAAGGCATTTTAATAGTGAGTCTTAATTCTCATGAAGAGGAAGTCCTTTCCTCTGTACTTTGCAAAGTTCACATATTCTTCCTGCATTCACTGATAGATGAAAAAATCATTGTTGACAAGAGTTGACTTTTATTTGTTTCAGAGGTACTTTTGCTAACTTCATCACATCTAAGCAAATGACATAAACACGTTAGTGGCTCAGATTAGTTGTTAGTAGTTTGAAAAGAGAGTACCAGAACTGCATGATGCAGCATTAGATTTGGCTGCATGGAATGCAGATAACCAGTAAGGATATTTTTTTTCTCACTTTACAAGAAGCCCAGAGATAGTCCAGGACCTATAGAGAGCTCCACAGTGTCATCAGCGCTGGAGACCCTTCTGCTTGTTCATTCTTTCATCTTTAACGTGTTGTTTTCATTGTGTGGTTTAAAATCTGCTTTACTTTAGTCAACATGTCTAGTAGGAAAATGAAAGGACTAAGAGTGAAAGATAAGAAGCACCTTTTCTTTTTGCCTCAAATGTGATTTTATAATATATATTGCCCTTGACTTGCTTTTCCTAAAAACATAATAAGCAAAACACTAGAATATCATTTCATGGTAGATCATGCAAAAACTAATGAATGGGAATGTGTTTTAAAACTCTTCATGTATATCATCAATGTTGCAAGAAATATACTGTATTTATATTTTAAGTGAATTTTAGAAATACAATATCTAGATAAAAGGATATAATATGTTATATTTTGAAAGATGTTACCAAATGTCTTCCAAATGTATGGATTTCTAATTCTAACAGCGATGATTGTTTTTCACACACATTTCAAAAACAATTATTTTCAAACTTGCTACTCTTACCAGTTTGATAGATGAAAATGAACTTCATTATTTTAGATGACATTTCTTTAATTTTGAGTGAGTTGAGCACTATTTTTTAGAATGTTTTTGGGCCATTTGTATTCTATGCAGTTTTTTGTTTTGTTTACGTTTGCATAGTTAAGAGTGAAATAAAATCTTTCCACACTTAAACAGTATTTGTAATATATTGCTTTCATTTTAATAAAATGTTTTGGAATTATTTTTGCGTATTTCACATAATTATTTAGTTTTATTTTAGAAATGTAAGGAAAAAACAAAACCCTACTCTAAATCTAAGTTGGAACACTCATCACTCATTGTGACAGTTAATTTTGTGTGTTAATTTTACTAGGGTACAAGGTGCCCAGATATTTGGTTAAACATTGTTCTAGGTATATCTGTGAGGGTGTTTCTCAGTGAGATTAACATTTGAATTGGTGGAGTAAGTAAAACACATTGCCCTCCCTAAAGTGTATGGGCTGCATACAATCTGTTGAAGGCCTAAATAGAACAAAGAATTGAGTAAGGTAGAACTCTCTCTTCACCTGACTGTCTTGGAACTGGGACATCAGTCTTCTCGTATCTTTGACGTTGACCTTGACCTTGAACTTGAACTTATATCTTTGGACCTCCTTTTTTTCAGGTCATTGGACTTGGACTAAAAATACACCACTAGCTCTTCTGAGTACACATCCTGCCAACTACAATTCTTGAGAATTCTCAACCTTTATAACCAGAGGAGCCATTTTTCATAATAATAATCTTATATATATAAATATTGCATTGGTTCTGTTTCTCTGGAGAACCCACACTAATATAGTTTTTGGTACCAAGAATGGTTCTAGAGGAACAGAATATAAGAATGATTTTTTTTGAATTTGTTTTGGGGTTTCTGAAATTAACTCTCTAATCTCTCAGATTTAAAGATACTAATAACTATATTTCTAGTAGCAAAGAAAGTACTAATAATCTGTGCATGATCTAGCAATTAAATACACAAAATATCACCATTTGAAACTCCTAGTAACCACTTATAAGAAGAAAGGATCTGGGTGACTGACCAGATATTTTTTAACATTTTTGGAAGACTAACAAATATAATGTGATTGGTCATTAGTAACGTGCCTGGACAAAGTAGTGAAAGAAAAGGATGAACTCAGGGGTTCAAATTTCCAGCTCTATGTATTACCTTAAGGGGACCCTTATCTCCTGTAACCACAGAACAGAGATTGCTGAAAGTCAAACGCAGAATTACATCCAGCTACAGGCTGGAATTACAACTAAAGTGAACTCCCAATCTTACAGGATGTCTATTGCTAATGTGAGAGCATTGATTGGGAAAGAATGGTATCCTGTGAGTTAGAATAGGGACATGTAAAATGATCCTGATGATGATGGGGATATTAAGCCTCTAAACTCTGATGATTCTTTGTCAGTGGAAGAGACCTCCCACATATAGCAGCTTCCTTATCGCTAGTGGCTCTCCACCTTATCTGATGGAATTAACTCTGTGCTGCCTAAAGAAACTTTAATGTCCTATAGAAGCAGTTGCCATGAAAGATAATGCTGATTCTCCTCAGGATCCATTCTCAACCCCTCTCTTTGCTCTAGACCTAAAACTAGACTTAAGTTTCTGTAGGACCCTAGAGGTAAGGTACAAAGTACGATCCATTCAAGAAGAACTACCTGCATTTTCTAATTTACAAAGATAAAAATTTGGGGAACATGCATGGAAATGGATACTTATAAGAGTGTGGGACAATGGCGGGGGGGACAAAAAGATGGATCAGGCCAAATTGATTGATCTGGGCTCACTAAGCAGAAATTTCACATTTAATGTTGTAGCTCAGGGAATTTGAAAAGACTCTAACAATTTATTTGTTTGGTTGGCTGAAACATAAGATAGTCCAAAATATAGTCCACTGTGAGTTATTTGGAAATGCCTGACTTCCCTTGGTTTATGTAGAATAAGGGATTCAGAAGCTTAGGAAGATTAGAATGTTAGAGTGGATTTGTCATTTAAGACCGACTCACCTGCACTGAGAGGTTTCAGAAGGCATACATTTCATCTTAATTATGAAAAATAAATTTATGAGGGAAGAGTTCTGTAATCTTTCTCTTTATAGGCCAGATCCTGCAGTGGGAAGTGAATTTGGTGGAACTGGAAAACCTACATGCATTTAGATTAATTGGGTTTTGGTGTGATGAGATCATTGACAACACACAACAGCCAAAGGTAAGGTAGCCATGATTATCATAAAGGACAGCAAGTCAAAATAGCAATCGCATGGTATGACCTGTGTAAGCTTGTGGTGTTGCCACATTGATTAGGGTTTTCCTAAAAAGTGAAATAGAAAGGAAATCTATAATTCTTACTTGCTCAATATAAGCAGAAAAGTTCTAGGTCAAGTAGACCAAAATCTAACTTGAATCATAAAAAACACTGATTGATGTCATGATCCCTCAATCACTTCCCACTTGAACCAGTTTGTAGACCCAGAGCCCCTTGAATAAAGGGGAGGTCCAGTCCCCTTGAGAAAGAACTCTGTCAAAAATGTACACCATTAATTTTTTTCTCAGCCTCCCCCAAAGGACCTATGGCCTTCTACAAATGTGTGTGAACTGGGAGACAGAAAATAATCAGATCTTCTGGGGACTACTGGACACTGTCTCTGAGCTAACACTATTTCCAGGAGACGTGAATGTCATTGTGGTGCCCCATCAGAGTATGTGCTTCTGGAAGTCAGGTGATCAGTGGAGTTTTTGCTCAGATTCATCTGACAGTGAGCTAGATGGGTCCCTGAACCCACCCAGTGGTTATTTTCCCATTTCCTGAATGCATAGTTGGAATAGATATATTAAGTTTTTGGCAGAATTTCCACATTAATTTCCTGACCTGTGGCATGAGGGCAATTATGATGCAAAAAGCCAGTGGAAGCCACTAGGACTGTCTCTACCTTGGAAAATAGTAAACCAAAAGCAATACTATGTTCCTAGAAAGATTTTAGAGATTAGTGCCACTATCAAGGACATGAAGGATGCAGAGGTGGGTGGTGATTTTCACTACATCTCCGTTCAACTCACCTATTTAGCTAGTGGGGAAGACAGATGGATCTTGGAGAATGACAGTGGATTATCAAAAGCATAACCAGGTGGTGACTTTGATTGAAGCTGCTGTACCAGACGTGGTTTCATTGCTTAAGCAAATTAACACATCCCCTGGTACCTGGTATGCCACTATTGACTTGACAAATGTCTTTTTTCTTCATTTACATCAATAAAACCCTGCAGGAGCAGTTTGCTTTGAGCTGATAAGACCAGCAATACTTCTTCCCTGCTCTCCCTCAGGGTATATCAACCTTCTAGCTCTAGGTCATAATTTAGTTCTGAGGTATCTTTATTACCTTGCCCTTGGAGAAAATATCACACTAGCCTATTACATTGATGATATTCTGTTGATTGGACCTGTGGAGCAAAAAGCAGAAATTACTCTAGACTTATTGGTAACACATTTGCATGTCAGAAGGTGGGAAATAATTGTAACGAAAAAATCAGAGGTTTTCTATCTTATTGAAATTTCTAGGTCCGATGATGTGGGGCATGTTAAGAAACCTCTTCTAACTTGAAGGTTAAGTTGTTGAGTTTACCTCTTTTCAACCAAGTAAGAGTCACAATGGCTAATAGGACTCTGGATTTTGGAGGTAACATATTCCTCATTTGAGTGTGTTACTCCAGCCCATTTACCCAGGGACCTGAATTGTAGTTTTGAGAGAGACCCAGAATAAGAGAAGGGTTCTCCAGGCTTCTGTGCAAGCTGTTCTACCCCTGGGGTTATACAGTCCAGCAATCCAGCGGTGCTTGAAGTGCCCGTGGCAGATCGGGTGCTGCTTGGAACCTCCGACAGGCTCCCATAGGTGAATTGCAGTGCACAGCCTTAGGATTTTGGAGCAAAGCCTTGCCATACTCTGCAGATAACTGTTCTCTTTTTGAGAAACAGCCACTGGCCTCCTACTGGGCCTCAGTGGAGAGTGAATGCTTAACTATGACCTACAAGTTAACACGTGACCTGAACCTACCATAGAGAATTTTATGTCAGATAACAACCAATGGCATATGTATATGGTTGAGCCCAATCAGGTTCTGAAGGCACAAGTCAATTATGTAAAGAAGTATCCCAAATGCTCAAGGTCCCGCTCCTGCTGTACTTGCCTTCTGTCTCCCAGCCAGCATCTGTGGCCTCATAGGGAGTTCCCTGTGATTAGTTGACAGAGGAAGAAAGGGTTCAGGTCTGGTTTACAGGTTTTTCTGCAGTATATGCAGGCACCACTCAAAAGTGAGCAGCTGTAGCCCAGCAGGACTCAGACTTAGACTGCAACTTATACCATCAGCTCTTTTGGCTCTCAGGACTTTGAACTCAGACTGAACTACATCATCTTCTCTCCTGTGATTTTCGCTTGATGAATGCAGATCTTATCATTTCTCAGCCTCTATAATTGTGTGAGTCAATATCCCATATTGTATATGTTATACATTGGTCTGTTTCTCTAAAAGAACCCTGACTAACACTCATTATATTCTCATCTGGGAACCCAACTAAGAATACCCATTTAGCCCTGGCCAGTTTGACTCAGCGGTTAGAGCGTTGGCCTGCGGTCCAGAGGGACTTAGGTTTGGTTCCTGCTAAGGGCACATACCTCGGTTGCAATTTGTCCCCGGCCCTGGTCGGGTCATGCAGGTAGCAGCCACTTGATGTGTCCCTTTCACATCAATGTTTCTCTCTCTCTCTCTCTCTTCCTCTCTCCTTCCCACTCTATCTGACCAAAAAAGTGGAAAAATGTCCTCGGGTGAGGATTAAAAAAAAAAAAAGAATATCCAACTATTGTAGAACCAACCATATTACTCACTTAAAACCAATTCTTCAAATGGCATTTAATTCTATATATAACTATAAGAAATGTTTATGAATATATAATTTTCACACATATGTATACATAGATGTGTATATGTATATATATACAATACATAGATTTATATTTAGTATCTATGTACATGTGTATACATGTATGAACATATATAAACACAAGATTTTTGTGCAGTTTCTCATAAAAACATGGAACAGAGTAAGACAGAGACAAAGAAGAAAGAGACAGAACTGGAGACAAGTAAGACATAGCAACAGACCAATAACTTATTTTTTGTGTCATTTTATATAAAATGGTAATATATTTATTCAACATGTTTTTATTTTTTTTAATAACTGCCTAAAATAATGCCATTTTGGTTTCAGAATTGTTTTTATGTTCTTACTTGTGCATTTTGTTTCTGGAACAGAGTTTAGTAGGGAAATGATTGCTCATTATTTTCTTACTGATTTGCAGGTTGTTGTTTTTAATCATAAGAACATACACCTTGCTGTTTTATATGTTGCAAATATTTTTTTCTAGTTGGTCATATATATTTTAACCTGAATTTCTGTTTTTTTGAAGTTCAAATACAAGAATGTCAAAGGTACTAAGGATGCCCTATAATCCTAAACTTTTGCTTTCGTGATTCACACCATTCAGACCAAATAGAATGGCTTATGTACATCGTCACCTGTGCTGTGAAAACAAAAGTCATTGCATGCAAATGCCATGGAGGTTTGTAGTCAGAGACAGACACTGTTTTGAGCTGCAAGCAAAATTTGAGCAGCAGAAGTCCTGCTGTAAGTATAAGACAAGTAAATAAACTTGTCAGTCTTTCCTTTCATTCTTGCATAAAAAGTACTGTTTCCCAATATTGTCCAATACCCAATTTCTGCTTTTTTTTTTTGTATTTTAATTTGTGGTGTGGGGGCTACTAATGTATTAGTAAAGTGTTCCCAATAATTGTTTGATGGCAAAGATTTTGCACTTAAATATTTCTCTCATATTTATACATCTGTAGGTATAGACATACCATGCGCAATGCATAATACTGCCTATGTACATGAGCAACTAGGGTATTGAACACTAAAATTGTGAATCACTTTATTTTTGTAAAAGCATATATAAGATTTAATTATATTTTAAATATAAATGTACATTTTCTAAATTTCACCTAAATAAAATGTTTGATATATAAGTTAATATATTTAGGTATAAAATATATGAGCTCTATTTGCATTCCTAAAGGCGGATTTGTTTAATTCATGTTGTTTCTCTTCCAAGATGGCGGGAACTGTTAGCAGTAGACAACTTATTGATCAGAATTGTGATATCACTATGTGTGTTTATGTAAATAAGCTTCAAGTCCAGAAGGGAAAGACAATAAGATTGGAGGATGAACTTAGCTTCTATAGAGAAAAAGCTGGTAGAACCATTTCTTTCACAAAGAAGCTTAGAAATCGGTACCCTTTCTTCACTGGTATCCCTTGCATATTTAAGTCAAACTTCACCCTGGAGTGGAATCTCTTAACCATAATTTGGAATCAGCTGAGACTACTCAGGTTCCCCTGTAGGGAAAGGCTTAGAACTTTGAATGCTTTGTCAGCTAAGGGGAATATCCGGTCTTCCAGTTGATGTGCATTCTTAATACGAGTGGGTTGAGACCCCAGGGCCAAGCTTTGTTCAGACTTGTTAAGAGTCGCCACCAACTTTGGTTTTAAGCCTCCATGTTCATATTCAAGTTTCCGCTTCTTTCAGAAGCAGCAACAAAAGTCACAGGTGTGGGGATTTATAAAGTCCACATTGGTCTGGCTCCTGTACTACTATTACAATTCACACTTAAAATAAATGTCATATACTTTAGTATTTTTTCTAAAAAAATAGCCTTTTGGTTAAAACTTTTGAGTTATTATGTGATAAGCACTATTAAAACACTTTCCAAGCATTTTTCTCAATGTCCTGGCAAAAATTAATGAGCTGGTTAAAAGCATAAGCCTGGAGCCAGGCCCAGTGTGGTTCAGTAGTTGAGCACTGACCCATGTACCAAAAGGTCACAGGTTCAATTCCTGGTCAGGGCACATGCCTGGGTTTCAGGCCGATCCCCAGTAGGGGGCATACAGGAGGCAGCTAATTGGTTTCTATCTCTCCCTAACTCTCTCTCTCAAAATCAATAAAACATATTTAAAAAATAAATAAATAAATAAATAAATAAATAAATAAATAAATAAATAATAAAAGAATAGGCCGCAGAGCCAAATTTCTTAGGTTAAAATATCATTTGGCAGCTATGTTAGTTGGATACGCTATTTAACCTCTCTCAAGCTATATTCCTTATCTGAAAAGTGGTGATAATAATAACACCTTTCTCACAGGAGGGTTGTAAGGATTATTTGAAGTAATATTGGCCAGAGATTCAGAAATGTGTTTGGGACATAATAAGCACTTAGTAAATGTTTTATATGATTGCAATGAGTCTGCTGTGATGATGGTATGGTTGCTTGTTGATTGGTTTCTTGCTTTGCTGAAGATAGCCTGAAGCTAGCAAACCACTTTAATTCTGTTATTATTATCTTTGTGGAAAGTTGAACCATGCAGTTAAATCTATAGAAGTCGTCTGATTTGGCTATTGATAGAAATAGTTAGATTTTTTTTTAATTTTTTTTTATTTGTTTATTGATTAATTTTTGTTACAGATGATTCTCCTTTTTTCCCCCACTGATTCCCCCCTCCCCCTCCCCTCCCTGCCCCTTCCCCAGATTGTTGTCCATGTCCACTGTTCATGCATACATGCGTATAAGTTCTATGGTTCATCCCTCCCCCACCTCCCCACTACTTAGGGGATTGTCAGTCTGTACCCCGCTTCCACGTCTCTGGGACTACCCCATTCCTCAAACTGTTATGTTCATTATATTCCACAAATAAGTGAGATCATATGAAATTTGTCTTTCTCTGTTTGGCTTGTTTCACTTAAGATGCTACTTTCCAGGTCCCTCCATGTAGTTTCAAAAGATAAGAGATCTTTCTTTCTTACCGCTGCATAGTACTCCATTGTGTATATGTACCACAGCTTTTGATCCATTCGTCTACTGATGGACACTTGGGCTGTTTCCAGATCTTAGCGATTATAAATAGTGCTGCTACAAAGATGGGGGTACATATATTCTTTCTGATTGGTGTTTTATGCTTCTTATGGTATATTGCTAGAAGTGGGATCACTGGGTCAAATGGAAGATCAATTTTTAATTTTTTGAGGTGACACCATATTGTTTTCCATAGTGGCTGCACCAGTCTGCATTTCCACCAGCAGTGTACTAGAGTCCCCTTTTCTCCACACCCTCACCAACACTTGTTGTTTGATGATTTATTGATGGCGGCCATTCTGACAGGTGTGAGGTGATACCTCATTGTTGTTTTGATTTGCATCTCTCTGATGATTAGTGATGATGAGCATTTCTTCATATGTTTCTTAGCCATTTGTATGTCCTGTTTGGAGAGGTGTCTATTTAGTTCCTCTGCCCATTTTTTAATTGGATTCTTTGTCTTACTTTTGTGGAGTTGTATGAGTACTCTCTATATATTGGAAATTAACCCCTTATCTGATATATCATTGGCAATTATGCTCTCCCATACAGTGGGTAGCCTTTCTGTTTTGATGATTGTATCTTTCACTGTGCAGAAACTTTTAAGTTTGATGTAGTCCCATGTGTTCATTTTCTCCTTTGTTTCTATTGCCTTAGGTGATGTGTCAGTAAAAATTCTGCTGCATATGATGTCTGAAATTTTGTTGCCCACAGTCTCCTCTAGGATTTTTATGGATTCATGGGTTACATTTAAGTCTTTTATCCATTTTGAGTTTATTTTGGTGTAGGGTGTAAGTTGATGGTCTAGTTTCATTTTTCTGCAAGTAGCTGTCCAATTTTCCCAGCACCATTTATTAAAGAGGCTGTCCTTACTCCACTGTATGCTCTTGCCACCTTTGTCAAATATTAATTGAGCATATTGCCTTGGGTCCATTTCTGGATTCTCTGTTCTGTTCCACTGATCTATATACCTGTTCTTGTGCCAGTACCAGGCTGTTTTGATTATAGTGGCTTTGTAGTATAACCTGAAATCTGGTATTGTAATCCCTCCAACTTTGTTCTTCCTTTTCAAGATTGCTGTGGCTATTCGAGGCCTTTTTTGGTTCCATATGAACTTTTGAAGTACTTGTTCTAATTCTGTGAAGTATGCCGTTGGTATTTTGATGGGGATTGCATTGAATCTATAGATTGCTTTGGGTAATATGGACATTTAATGATGTTAATTCTCCCAATCCATGAACAAGGTATGTGCTTCCACTTTTCTATATCTTGCTCTATTTCTTTTTTCAAAAACCTGTAGTTTTCTGCGAATAGGTCCTTTATTTCTTTGGTTAAGTTTATTCCTAGGTATCTTAATTTTTTTGCCGCAATGGTAAATGGGATTATTTGCTTAGTTTCTCTTTCTGTGAGTTCATCATTGGTGTATAAGAATGCCATCGATTTCTTGACATTAATTTTGTATCCTGCTACTTTGCCAAATTCATTTATTAAGTCTAGTAAACTTTTGGTGGAGTCTTTGGGGTTTTCTATGTACAGTATCATGTCATCTGCAAATAATGACAATTTCACTTCCTCCTTTCCAATTTGGATCCCCTTTATTTTTTCTTCCTGTCTGATTGCTGTGGCTAAGACTTCCAGTACTATGTTAAATAAGAGTGGCAAAAGTGGGCATCGTTGCCTTGTTCCTGTTCTTAAGGGAAATGCTTTTAGTTTTTGCCCATTGAGTATGATGTTGGCTGTAGGTCTTTCATATATGGCCTTCATTATGTCGAGATATGATCCCTCTATTCCCACACTGCTGAGCGTTTTTATCAGAAATGGATGCTGGATTTTGTCGAAGGCTTTTTCAGCATCTATTGATATTATCATGTGGTTTTTATTCTTCATTTTATTTATGTGGTGTATCACGTTTATTGATTTGCGAATATTGTACCAGCCTTGCATCCCTGGGATGAATCCCACTTGGTCATGGTGGATAATTTTTCTAGTGTATTGCTGGATTCGATTTGCTAGTATTTTGTTCAGGGTTTTGGCATCTATGTTCATCAGGGATATTGGCCTGTAGTTTTCTTTCTTTGTTGTGTCTTTTTCTGGTTTTGGAATTAGAATTATGCTGGCTTCATAAAACGAGTTTGGAAGTCTTCCTTCTTCTTGAATTTTTTGAAATAGTTTGAGGAGAATGGGTATTAATTCTTCTTTGAATGTTTGGTAAAACTCCCCCGTGAAGCCATCTGGGCCTGGGCTTTTGTTTCCTGGAAGATTCTTGATTACATCTTCAATTTCTTGTGTTGTTATTGTTCTGTTCAAGTTTTCAATCTCTTCCTGATCCAGTTTTGGGAGACTATGTGTTTCTAGATATTTGTCCATTTCGCTTAGATTTTAGAATTTGTTGCCATATAATAGTTCATAGTAGTTGTTAACGATCTTTTGTATTTCTGTGGTGTCAGTTGTTATCTCTCCTCTTTCATTTCTGATTTTATGTATTTGGGTTCTCTCTCTTTGTTTCTTGGCGAGTCTAGCTAAGGGTCCATCAATCTTGTTTATCTTTTCCAAAAACCAGTTCTTTGTTTTATTGATCCTCTGAATTGTTTTTTTGGTCTCTATGTCGTTTATTTCTGCTCTGATCCTTACTATTTCCTTCCTTCTACTTGCTCTGGGGTTTTCTTTTTGTTTACTCTCTAGTTCTTTAAGTTGTGAGGTTAGGTAGTCTATTAGAGATTTTTCTTCTTTTTTGAGGTAGGCCTGTAGTGCTATGAACTTCCCTTTCAGAACTGCTTTCGCTGCATCCCATAGATTTTGTGTTGTTGTGTCCTCATTTTCATTGGTTTCCAGGAAGTTTTTGATTTCTTCCTTGATCTCCTCGGTGACCCATTCATTGTTTAATAACATTCTATTTAGCTTCCATGTGTTAAAATGTCTTTGTATGTTCTTCTTGCAATTGATTTCTAGTTTCATACCATTGTGGTCTGAGAAGATGTTTGTTATAATTTCAATCTTCTTGAACTTGTAGAGACTTAGTTTATGCCCTAACATGTGGTCTATCTTTGAGAATGTTCCATGTGCACTTGAGAAGAATGTGAATTCTGTAGTTTTGGGGTGTAATTATCTGTAGATACCTATTAAATCCATTTGGTCTAGTGCTTCATTTAGAGTCTCTGTTTCCTTGCTAATTTTTTGTCTAGAGGATCTATCCAGTGCTGTCAATGGGGTGTTGAAGTCCCCTGCTATGATTGTATTGCTATCGATTTCTGCTTTGAAGTCCTCCAATAGTTTTTTAATATATTTTGGTGCTCCTATATTGGGTGCATATATGTTTATCAAGGTTATATCTTCCTGTTGGATAGATCCTTTCAATATTACGTAGTGGCCTTCTTTATCTCTAGTTATGGCCTTCAATCTATTTTATCAGATATAAGTATTGCTACCCCAGCTTTTTTTTCTTTTCCATTTGCTTGAAAGATTTTTTTCCATCTCTTCACTTTCAATCTATGTGAGTCTTTTGTTGTGAGGTGGGTCTCTTGTAAACAACATATAGATGAGTCATGCTTTCTTATCCAATCAGCTACTCTGTGTCTTTTTATGGGAGCATTCAGACCATTTACATTTAAGGTGATTGTTGATATGTACTTATTTATTGCCATTTTTGTTTAGTGTGGTTCTATTTTCCTTCCCATTTCTCCTGGTATTTACAGCAGTCCTTTTAACATTTCTTGCAGTGCTGGTTTGGTGTTAATGTGGTGTTAGCCTTTTTTTGTCTGATAAGCTCTTTATTTGACCTTCTATTTTGAATGATAGCCTTGCTGGGTAGAGTAGTCTTGGATTCAGATCCTTGTTTTTCATGACCTTGATTACTTCATGCCATTCCCTTCTAGCCTGTAGTGTTTCTTGTGAAAAGTCAGCTGAGAGCCTTATGGGATTTCCTTTGTAGGTAACCTGTTGCTTATCTTTTGCTGCTTTTAGGATTCTCTCTTTGTCTTTAATTTTTGGCATTTTGATTACTATGTGTCTTGGTGTGGGCCTGTTTGGGTTCTTCTTACTTGGGGCTCTCTGAGCTTCCTGAACTTGAATGCCTTCTTCCTTCACCAAATTAGGGAAGTTTTCTGTCACTATTTCTTTGAATATATTCTCGAGCCCTCACTTATTTTCTTCTTCTTCAGGGACTCCTATGATGCGAATATTATTCTGTTTCCAGTTGTCCCACAGTTCTCTTAAGCTCTCTTCCTGTTTTTTAATCTTTTTTTCCTTTTGGTTTTCTGATTGGTTGATTTCTTCTAGCCTGTCTTCTAATTCACTGATCTGGTCCTCAGCTTCCCCTACTCTGCTTTTTAGACCTTCCAGTGTGTTTTTCATTTCTGATATGTCATTCTTCATTTCTTCCTGTTGGTTTTTCATTTCCAGCTGGTTTATTTTCAACATTTCTATGTCTTTACTCATGTTGCTCATGTCCTTACACATGCTGTTGAGCTTCTGCAACATCAGGGCTCTAAATTCTAGTTCTGTTGACTTGCTTAACTGCACCTCATTTATTTCATCTTTTGTAGAGGTCTCTTGTTCTTTCATTTGGCTTTTATTTCTGTTTCTCACCATTTTGGTTATCACAGTAGGTTTTGGAGTCTGCCAAGTTTTCCCAGTGGGTGTTGGTGTTCTGCTGTTTGTGGCTCCCTCTCCTGGGTTTGGATGCACCAGGGAGGATCCACTTTAAACACTACCGTCAAATCTTAGCCTTTCTGGTTAGTGTTGCACGCCCAGGGAATGGTAGTTATCCTCTAGCTTTTTTTTTTTTTTTTTTTGCCTGAAGGCTGTTAGTAGAGGTCACCTGCAGACCCTTGGTTTCTGAGTTGCCTGGAAAAGTCCCTCAGGTGCTCAGTGTATGAGGATTTCCTGAGAGTGAGGCAGGTGTTTGTTGTTAATGGGCCTCAATTAGCATTTCAATGGCCACCAGGTGGGGTTGAATCTCTGAGGGAGGGGCCACCGCCTCTCCCCAGGGCCCTGAGAAAAAGTAAAATGACCACAGTCCTGCGTGGCTGCATTCAGCAAGAGCCCTTAGCACCCTCCAAAACCCGAGTGTCCCCACACAGTTCCAGTCCAGTCTTCCTTCCCTCTGCTGGAGCTCAAGATGAGTGGCTGCTGCCAATTTAGCCTCTGTCCGGACTCTGCGTCCTGGAGCCACCTGGGACTTTTAACCCAAGGGCGCTGCTTCCAGCCAAGGGCGACTGCGGCTGTGGCACCAGCTGAGGGGGTTGCACTCAGCAGAAGCCCCAGGACTAAGCCGCGGTAGCGGGATACTGCAGAGGTGGCAGTAGCATCTAGCACAGTCCCCTGGTCCACGCAAGTCTGCGCGGCGCCCACCGAGGGCTTAGCATGCAGAGTTCGCAGGACTCAGCCTTGGTAGCAGAATCCCGCCAAGTCCCCTGTTCTCCGGGAGTCTGTGTGGCTCCAGCCGAGAGCTTAGCAGGCTACAGCGTTCCCAGGGCCCATGCAGGGTGGCAAGGGAGGCGGTAGGATTAACTTCCCGCCGATTTCCCTGGCCCCGCCAAGTCCCCTGGTCTTCTGGAGACTGTGCGGCTCCAGCCGAGAGCTTAGCAGGCTACTGAGTTCCCAGGGCCCATGCAGGGTGGCAAGGGAGGCGGTAGGATTAACTTCCCGCCGAGTTCCCTGGTCCCGCCGAGTTCCCTGGGGCCCGCGAGTCTGTGTGGCTCCAGCGGAGAGTTTAGCCGGCTACAGAGTTCCCAGGGCCCGTGCAGGGTGGGAAGGGAGATGGTAGGAGTAACTTCCAGCCGAGTTCCCTGGCCCCTGCCCAGGCCGCTGGGGACCCTGGGCTCTCGGTCCCCTCTCGCGTCCTCGCAAGCCTACCAGGATTGAGTGGGTGTTTCTGGTTAAGTGGTCCTCCAAGATGCCTTTTGGCTGCCCTTTCCTGACGATTTGCTTTATTTTTGTTGTAAATCCAGTTTGGTCTTGGGAGATGGTCTGTGTCGCCCCATTCACTTCGCCGCCATTTTCTTCAATAGTTAGATATTTTAAGTTAGAATTTACAAAGTCACTGCCAGAGAACATACAAAGTATTATTCATTGATAAGGAACTTTTATGGCTACAAATAAACTTTTCTGTAACAGCTTCATCATTTAAATCTTAATTATTTTATAAATAGTGAATGTTCAACTGACTTTTAAAGATATTTTTTGCAAGAAATGAAATACTTCGAAAATTCTAATGTCTAATATCCTAGCGGTTTAGATATCCTCAGGGTCCATGCCAAATAATTATTAATGATACGTGAGGTGATATTAATCTACTATACAGTATTGCTACATGTAAATGGTGCTTTCTTTTGATTGCTAAATCTGATCTAATGTAATTTAAAGTAATGAGTTATGAAAATGCGTAATATTTTCCTATGATTAGATTAAATATTTAGAATATTTTAGCCTTCAAAAACCAAAGTCATAGTCTCTTTAATAGATGATAATATTTGTCTATAAAGTTTTCTGAGAGTCTCTGTTATAAGTTAGTGATAACTCTCAATTCTTTGGCAGACCACAAGTGTATTGCACAGATCATAGGGACACCAGCACAATCACAAACTGAGAGTGGTATTGATATGATTGACACATTAATTTGTTTATAACGAAGTTGAAAGGATTAATGTGGAACGTTGTGGAAAATCATTGACCTTTCACTCTCTTTTTCATATTTTGTTTTATTTAAAAGTCTGATGTCTTTCTTTTTCCTCTTTCTAGTCAATGATAGCCTTTGAATGGAAACCATCTGTACGTTTCACTGAATTGCTGCTCTACAGCTCAGCAGGGACTTTTAACACCTTCTGTATGGCACTTAGTATAAAATATCAATTTGTTTCACTGACAGAATGACTCATTTGTTACTTTGCTCTGTTATCTTATTTTGTCTTTTTGCATTACTGTTTTTATTTAGATAATAAATTATACTACATTGTGATGGAAAGTCATTAACTTTCAGTGAAGGCTCACTT
Organism: Molossus molossus; assembly: GCF_014108415.1. Classification (NCBI taxonomy): domain Eukaryota; kingdom Metazoa; phylum Chordata; class Mammalia; order Chiroptera; family Molossidae; genus Molossus; species Molossus molossus. Next base: position 58,951,464 of record NW_023425345.1, on the reverse strand, counting down.
TATTTATTTATTTATTTATTTATTTATTTATTTATTTATATCGACTTTTGGTGAGAAGGGAAGGGAGAGGGAGAGAGAAATAAAAATGATGATAAGAGAGAAACAGCAACATTGATTGGCTGCTTCCTGCATGCTCCCTGCTGGGGATCCATCCCGCAACCCAAGCATGTGCCCTGACCTAGAATCGAACCAGCAACCTCCTGGTGTGTGGGTCTACGTCAGCCGCCGAGCCATGCTTCTTTTTTTTCTGCCATCCATGTTTTATAGTTTTTCACATATAAATCTTAGACATATCTGTAGGTTTAGGTATATCATGTTTTTTGTTGCTGTTATATAGGATATTTAAAATTTTTTAATTTTCAATTATTTTTTGCAAGTATTTAAAAATACATATGGTCCTGGCCAGTGTGACTCAGTTGGTTGGGTGTCATCCCATGCACCAAGACGTCACTTGTTTGATTCCTGGTCTGGGCACATTCTGGGTTCTCCAGCTCAATTCCCCATGAGAGTCTTGGTAGGTTAGGGTTGGGGGTGGTGGAGCCCATCAATGTTTCTCTCTCATCAGTGTGTCTCTCTCTCCTCTCCCTTTAATATCAATAAAAACATTTTTACAAAGTTTTCCACTCTTTAAAATAAATAAATATATAAATAAATAATTAAAATATAGATGATTTTTAAAAATTGACTTTATATATTATGTTGGCAACATACTAGTTTTAGTAGCTCTATTTTTAGATTCTTTCATGTTTTCTATGTAGATAATTATGTCATGAGCAAATAAAGAAAATTATATTTTCTCCTTTCCAACACCCATGCAGTTTATTTTTCTTGTCTTATTGGATTGATTGGGACCTTCAGTACAATGTTGAATAGAAGTGACAATAACAGATAGACTTTATTTTCTCCCAATCTTAGGGAAAAATCATTGTCTTCTACTATTATATATGATACTAACTAGGATTTTTATAAATGTCCTTTGTTAGATTTTATTTATTTATTTATTTATTTTTTTTTGCCTGAGAGTTCTTATGAAGAGATGTGGAAATTTATTGAGTGTTTTTTTTGTTTGTTTTGGTTTTTTTGCATCTATTGAGATGGGGGTTGTCATAATTTTTTTCTTTAGCTTGTTGATATAGAGAATTACATTGTTTAATCTTTTAAAATATGTTTAATCAATCTTGCATTCCTTGGATAAACTTACTTGTTCATGATATATTATCTTTTAATTTGCTAATTTCATAGATTATTTCATTGTGGATTATTGTATGTATGTTCATGAAGCATATCTATCCTTACTTTTTTTTCTTGAAATATTATTGTCTGGGCTGATATCAAGGTCACATTAACATTACAAGATATGTAGGAAATTATTCTTTATTATTTCATTTTGGTATGAGTGAGCTTAAAATTGGGATAATTTCTTCTTTAAATGCCTGAAAATTTTTTCCAGCGATGCCAATTGTGCCTGTAATTTTCTTTGTAAGGTTTTTAAGATTTCGATTAATTTAATAGATAAAGAACTTTTCAGGTTATTCATTTTTTCTTAAGCAATTTGAAAGTTTGTGCATTTAAAATAATTTATTGATCTCACATATCTTTGTAATGTCTGTAGGAAGTGAAAGTGTAATTCTATAATAAAGTCATGACCTGCTTTCCAATGGTTTTTTCATTTTCCATTTTCACCAGTAATGTTAAGTCCACCAAGTGAAAATATTTCTCAGATTTTTTTTTTAATTTCTAAAAGTTATATTTGGTTATTCACTATAGACACATTTTTTCTCATGTCTGAATTTACCTGTAAATGGATATGCATTTTTAATAATAGCTTTTTGAAAATCTTGTCCGCTAATGACATTCTTCAATCATTTCTGAGGCTATTTCTGAGGCTAATTTCTGAGTTTTCAATGGATTCTGTGACACATTTGTGGCTTATTTACCAGTTTAGTAGTTTTTCATTGAATGCTACTAACTATGTATTACATTTTTGAATGTTTATCTTCTAAAAAGCATTGAAATTTATTTTGGTCAACTGTTTAATTCTTTCAATTAAAATAATAGATTGTTTTTAAGTTTCATTATGGTAGTCTAGAGGAGTTTATGAAGTTAGTTTGAAATTTCTACTGAAATGTTACCTTTATGGTCTTTCTATTGAACTCCAGGTATTCAGCAAAATATCTCCACTCTGGATGGTAGAAACTCAAATATTTCTTAGCCCTAGGTGAGCCTTTGGAATGGTTTGATTTAAAAGTTCCTCTACAGTTTTTTGTGTTTGTTTATTTGTTTGTTTGTTTGTTTTAACCAACCTTGTAGAGTCTCATACTGTACCTGAGCAGATTGGTATTGAGCCAGACTCTATTACCACTATGTAAGGCTATTTCTCTGCATGAATCCCCTTTCACAAATACTCAACCTTGGGATGTTTCTGTCTTAATTTCTCTGATTTCTCATCTCTCTTCCCATATGAGAACCCAAGTGATGCACTGAGTGAAAGGTGGAATATATTAGTTTGCTAGGACTGTGTAACTAAATGCTTCAAACTGGGAGCCTTAAACAATAGAAATTCATTGTCTCTTAAACCTGGAGAGGGCAAAGGGAGAATATATGGGGGGACATCTGTAATAGTGTCAATAAAAATTGTCGACAAAGGTGGTTCTCTCTGGAGGCTGTGAGAGAGGATCTGTTCCCAGTGAGTCATCTGGGTTCTGCCAGAATTTCTCTGCCCGATGAGGCAGTAATTGTAATTATTCATCTAAGCAGAGGGCTGTGGTGACTGTGTACATAGTAAATCGATGTCATTCTTCCACCGAGGTTACAGAGAAACCTTGTCAAAGACAGTAAAGTCTGTTTTTGAAATGCCAGGTATGTTTGCATTTAAAGAACTCCCAAGATTACTTTTGTTTTTAACTTCTCACTTTGTCTTAAACTTCTTATGTGGCTTACACACATTCACATATGTCACCACTGAAACTCTGCAAACCAAAGCATGTGATAGTAGACAGTGTCAAGGTATTTTATTAGATACTTTTGTCAATAATCTTTTTAAAACAATCTTTGATATTCTAGCTTATTTTTATTTTTCATTATTATAATTATTTAATAAGAATTTATTTTTCTCATTAGAGTGACTCATGACTGCATAGAAATTGTGTGCTAGGCCCTATGAAAGACAGAGAAATACAATGGGTACAGCAGAAACAATTTTTTCAACACTCTACCTTGGTTTCACTAAAGATTTTAACTTTATTTCCTGTCCACTTTTAACAGAATGAACTGAGAGAGAAGAGTAACAGAGTACATTTATATAAACCCTAATTATAATACAGAGCAGACTGACGTAAGTATAATCATGAAAATATAATCTCTGTGAGGGCAGAAATGTAGAGTCATTCACATGGGGAGATAGGAGAAGACTTCAGGGTGACATAGGTAAATGTTAAGTGTTGAAGAATAAAGTTTTGAAAACACAGGTAATAATATCATGAGATTACAACTGTGATTTTACAATGTTCACTTTGATAATCTTATTAATCTGGAATGTGGGAAGATAACAAAGTTGGACATGAATAAAAAAGTTTAGTGTTCAGCATTAAAAAGTTAAAAAAATAAGACTAGGAAGGAGAACACGATATGCCAGAAGGAGGTGTAACAGCTTTTGAAAGCAAGTTGTTAAACATATAGCCATAGCCCTTCCCTACTCTAACTTGGTAAAATCAAAGTAGGGGCACTACAGACAAAACAAAAATAAGTATTCCAAACAAGAATTATAATTTTTGCTATTCATTTTAAATGATCAGCCCACGATATATAGGAATATAGGTAAAGTCAATGCAGGTAACAGTGGAGACTTCATTATGTCTTCTTTGCAGATGATCAGAAAGCTTACTGGAGTCAAATGTTAAGAGTTCTTTGCATTGATTGTATTGCTTTGATTAATAAACAGTGTATAAGGTATAACTAAAGATTATATATATATAATCTCCAAAAAATCTGTGATTAGATAGAGGCAGGTGAATTTAGATAATAAATGAAGAATAGGTTCTATTAATTTGAGATGTAAAATAAATGCTTATTACCAGAATGACATGATCATTAATGCAAGATATCTCCAAAATAGGATGAAAGATAATAATGCTAAAGATGGTCACTTAGTTCAAAAGAAAGAAAAACATTAACTAATGCTTTGAGAATCACTAAAAAAATCAAATCAGACTGAGTTTGGATTGTTAACATAGCTGCAATCTCAAAAAGTCTACACAGAAAGAGAAATCTTGATATTTTTCCCAATACTTGGTTAGAAAAAAAAAATCATTATTTTTCTTTTGACAAAATTCCTTTCCTAGTTGCATAGATATAATAAATTTAAAAATATGCAAGGCCATGACTAAAATCCTGCAAATGGCTATAATCAATGTTATAGCCCAACTGGTATGTAATTTGGATTAGTGTTGTTTTTACCTTGCTAATAGAAGACTTAGCCACAAAGTGAGACAATTTTCCAAGTTTTTATTTGTTTCTGTTATTTATATACAATTCTATAGAAAACAGCATTTTCAGCTTTTAGGTCTATTAGCTGTGGAGTGATGCCTTCTTTCTTTAATTACTAAGGAGCTTTAACATCTGTTATATACTTGTTAGTATTTTAGTTTACTTCTGTAAATTGGTCTTATTCTTTGCATACTTTTTTTTTCTACTCATAACAACTAAGATGGGAAAACAACTGTATCAGTTTCCCACTGTTGCTGTAAGAGAGTACCACAAACAGGGCGGCTTAAAACAATAGAACTTTAATCTCTCATAGTTTTTGATGCCGAGAAGTCTAAAATCAAGGTGTCCCCAGGGCCATGCTCCCTCTGAAAGCTCTAGGCAAGATGATTATTTCTTCCTCCAGCTTCCAATAGATTCCAGAAATTCTTGGCAGTTATTGGCTTAAAACGCATCACCCCAAGCTCCACCCTGTCTCCCGTGGCCTTCTTCCCTTTGTGCATGCTTCTGCCCTGCCTTCTTACAAGGGCACCGGTCGCTGGAGTTGAGGTTCACCCTAATCTAGTGTGATCTTATCTTATATCTGCAAAGAGTCTATTTCCAAATAACACCAAGTGCTGAGTCATGAATTCTGGGGGAATGCTATTCAACCCACTACACAACCTAAAGGTCTACTAACTGATGCGTAGATAAACAAAACATGGTATATTCATACAATATACTATTATTTGGCAATTAAAAGGAATAAAGCAGTGAATGAAACATGCTGCCACATTGATGAATCTTGAAAACAGTATGCTAATTGGAAAAAGTCATAAAACACTGCATATTGTATAATTCCATTTTTACAAAATGTTTAGAATGGGCAAATCTGTAGAGACAGAAAACAAGTGGTTGCCCTGGGCTAGGGAGAGGTATGTGGAGTGGTTGCTGACGTCTATTGATTGCTTCTTGGGGTGATAAAAATATCCTAAAATTGAGGAGACTGGGTGAAAAAAGTTGAAGGGATTGAGAAGTACAGATCGGTAATTATAAAAGTCATGGGAATGTAAAATGCAGCATAAGAATATAATCAATAACATTGTAATAATTATGTATGGTTGCAGGCGGGTACTGGAAATCTCAGGGGAACACATTGGAACATATATGATTGTCTAACCACGATGCTATACACCTTAAACTAACACAAAATAACATTGAATGTGAACTGTAATTTTTAAAAAATATTTTAATGTGGGGAACAAATATCCTAAAGTTATTGTGGTGACAGTTATACAACTTGATGAATTTACTAAAAATTATTAAACTGTATAGTTTAAGTAGATGAATTTTATAGTGTTTGAATTACATCTCAACAAAGGTTGTTAAAAAATCTTTTTGTTGTTCATTTGAAAGAATTAATTATATATTTTCAATATACAACTAGATACATGCCTGTGTCAGGTTTAGTTATGGAAAACCCCAGTGATCTGGCCTATTGATTTTGATAACGGGGAGGCTTGTTGAATAGAATCCCTTTATCTTTATATAAGTAAATTTAGCAGTTTTTTTTTTTTGTGCTTTATACTTAAAATTTTTAAGTCCTTTCTCTTCCCCTATACCTGTAAAGCATTCTCTCATATATTCATATAATCACCTTGCAGTTTGTCTTTTCATTTTTAAGTTTCTAGTCTATCCAAAGTTCAAGTCTTTCTATGTAATTTTAGGTAGAAATTTAATTGTATTTCTCTTCATAGTATGATCCAGTTTTTGTAACACCATTTTGTAAGCAATGCAGACTGTAGTGCTTACTAAATGCTTATACACCCCTGGGTTGATGTATTGACTTCTTTTTTTTTTTTTAACTTGGTCTGGTCTTGTGACATCTCCACACTATTTTCATACTATAATTTCACATTCTTTATTAGTTCTTATGTAGAATAGAGTTCATTGTGCTATTCCCCAACAGAATACAAGGTCTTAAGGTTAGAAATCAAATATTCTCATATTAACTTCCCAACAACAAGCCCACAGTCAAGCATATGGTAAACAATTAATAAATATAAACAAATAGTGAACTAATAAAAGAAACAGCATATAGAAATTATGTATTTAATGTTTAATAAGCCAACATAAATAATCAGTTGTAGTTTTGTGAAATTATACCAAATGGGTGTATTTTAGAAGAAAGATATAAAATATAGACTCTAAATGGCCACAGAGCAGAGTGGTATATGTAAAGAGGAAAGATTGTATTACACTTAAAGTTCCCTCAAAAATGACAAACTAGCCCAGCTGGTGTGGCTCAGTGGTTAAGCACTGACCCATGGACTAAGAGGTTACCGGTTCGATTCCCAGTCAAGGCACATGCCCAAGTTGTGGGTCAAATCCCTAGTGCGGGGCATACAGGAGGCAGCCAATCAATATTCTCTCTCATCACTGTTTCTCTCTCTCTCTCCCTCTCCCTTCCTCTCTCTCTAAAATTGATAAAGAAAAAAATAGCAAACCATATATCAAATTTATTTTATAAATTAAAATTTAAGCATGATATTTTTATTTAAATGAATAGAAAATTGTGTTAGAGTTATTATCGCATTATCTTATTAATGTTATGTTTATTACAACTAGGCTTTTATTGATTTTGAGTTTGATAATTAATACAAAATGTAAGAAAACAACTGCTTTTAATTTGGAAATTTCAAGTTTCATTATACTAATAAAATGTTGTTTCAGCCAACTATAATTACTCATTAGACATTGTTTACAGGTGCAAAATATTAAAATGTTTCATAAAATTGTAAATATTTCTGATATTTTAAATACTATACTTTATATAAAAAAAGCAATGTTTCAAGTGATTTTTATTTTAACCGTCTATTAATAATTCAAGGCGTCAACAAAATTGTAAGTATTCTTCTTTGAGAATAAGTTTTTATTTATAAAATATTTAGGGATTCCTCTCACTGATCTGTGTCTGGATTTACTTCTATCTACATCTAGGTCCCAGTGTCTCATTAGCACCTGGTCTTGAATCAGAAATAATGTATTCCATGCACAATTTGTACATCTGCTTCTTCCCAATGAAGTACTTTTTTTTTCAGTCATAGAAAACAAAACAAGACAATGTACAAAAATGTCCCGAACGAACGGAAGGAGGCAATTGCATGCTTCGGGCTTCCACAGATTCAGTTCAGCGGGAACCCAGACCATGTTAGGAGTTATGCTCTCCTGAGGTCTATTTAGACCGTACGGAGCTATGGGTCGCTTGAGGTTAGCAAGGGAGTTGCCATTGAGAAGGGAAGAGAGAGAAGGAAGGGAATTAAAATAAGGAATGGGAAATTTATACCTGTTGAATTTCTATCATGGGCCTAACTTTGTGCTCGATGCCCTCACTGACTGTCACAAAAATGCCACACATTGTATTTTCCCCCATTTAAATGTTACAGCTTTCTTAGTACGAACATTGAAGTTTAGAATCAACGCTCTCTTAGGCTCTAGAAGCTGTCCATGGAAACTGGAGTCCACCTAGCCTCTCCCTACGGCCGCAGGAGTTCCAAATCCCATCTAAAGGACAGGTGTTTTCTTAGAAGTAATAACACACTATTTATAAAAATGTTATAAAATCTTGTACTTTATCGGTTTCATGACATCTATACCCAAATTATCATCACTTAGTTATATACAATTGACTTAGCAATATATAAACAAATCTCTCAATTACAAACGTATAGCTTTGGCTTTTGTACATGTCATGTCCGAATTTTAGAAAAAATAAAAACACATGGTATCTTTAAAACAAAAATGTCAGCTTTTCAAAGAACTGGGCAAAATCACTTATCTGAATCCTTAGTATACAGCTGAAAATGTGTTTATAATAAACTATCTTAAATAGATTACATTAGTAGGAGAAAGTTACTTCAGATTTTAATTATCTCCATCTATTGTGGGGGCATTTTTTAGAATGAGAACAATTTAGAAATGATTTCTAAGTTCATGTTGTTACAGGGAGGAGATTACAATGAAAAGAAGCCTAGAGTATGTTTCTAATGTCTGAAGCAACTAATGGTGTGCCTCCCACTATCTCAAGGTGTATTTCCTCAAACTGAAAACACAGTTAACTATTTTAACATATTAAGAACCTAATTAATCATAAAAGTGTTGGGTCAGCTGCAGAATAAATAAGTTTATTATTAGATTATGGATTTTGAATTGTTTTTAAACAATTGTATTTTATTTTATACCCCTTTAGCTACTCTTTTAAATATACAACAGTAATTTCACATCTAACAGACAAATAAGGTTTTACGTTTTCACCAGAATGGATCCGTGTGCTCTTTGGTATTTATGTATTTTCCGCTGTCTTACTTTTAAAGAAAAAATAGTTCATTTGGTATAATATTCAGATGAGTTAAACAATTTTTCAACGTGATAAGTAAATTTTCATTATTTCATTTACTGAGTTGTTGAAAATTATCATTGATAGTATATAGCCTTGCTCAACTATGTTTGGTTGTCTCCCTTTTATTAACTAATAACATTAATAAACATTATGTATTCTAAGAGCATTCATCTTGGCAGTATTTACTCCATGCTAGACAATGTGCAAAGAATCTTATAAACTGCATTTTTCCTTTAATTTGCACACTAGCCCAGTTTGGAAGCTCTGTAGAGATGATGGGGAAACAGAGGATCAAAGTGCTTACGTGACTTGGACAACTCACATAGCCCATTGGGAGCCAGCTCATTGGACCAGGCTTCAGAGGGAAAGTAACTATAGTTCTATAACAGATTCCACAAAAGTAGCTAGAGTGGATAAAGTGCTGAATAGCCATTCCTATAAAATAGGTGGAGGTGGTTGGTTTTATTAGCAGCTGGTTGCCCAGTAGTATTAGTTGATGATCTGAAAGTGATAATGGAAAGGAGAAATAGATTGGAGGAAAGAAAAACAATCTTGAAAGCTGAAATGTGAACCCTTGAATTTCTTGCTTCAAACAAAGAAAGAAAAATTAAAATATTTATCTACTGATACAAACTTGGTTATTTGGACTACTGCTTCAGTCAAAACGCTTGAGTCCATGAAAACATAGTTGTCAGTTGAAATAGAATAGGCTAGTTGTCTAACTTTTTGAACAAATCTTTACAGTGAAACACATAAATTAGTTAATATAGATACAATTTGAATTGTAGAATTTTTTCTTCTCTTATACTTGTAAAAAGGAGATATCTAAAATGTTGTCATGCAAACCTAAAAGGTATGGATGCAAGGGGCATGAACAATCTGACAAAATAATATTTTTCTGGATGATCAAATTAGCAAAATTGTAAATTTCTAGTTCTGTTTAACCTAAAAATCCAAGTGGGGGCAGGTTTTATTTGATAAAGGCAAACTTCACAGATCTCATCTTTTAACCTCTAATACAGTATATGTAATGCTAATAAAGTTATATCAGCCCTGGCCAGTGTGGCTCAGTTGGTTGAAGTGTCCCTTAAACCAAAATGTTGTGGGTTCAATCCCTAGTTGGGGCACATATGAGAAGGCAACTGATCCAAGCTTCTCTCTCACATTCATGTTTCTTCTTCTCCTTTCTTTTCCTTCTCCTCCTCCTCCTCCTCCTCCTCCTCCTCCTCCTCCTCCTTCTCCTCCTCCTTCTTCTTCTCTTTCTCTCTCTCTCTCTCTCTCTCTCTTTCTCTCTCTCTCTCTCTCTCTCTCTCCCCCCTTCCCCTTTCTCTAAAGTCAGTAGACATGTCCTTGGCTAAGGATTTAAAACTATTTTTTATATAAAAGTTTCTATACTTATCTGAAATCACAAGACTATGGATGAAAAATACTTTGTAAAGTTATGTGCACCACTAGGTATTCAAATGAATAAATCAATGGCAATTTAATGTGTCATGAATTTGGCAGGGGTTGAACAAAGGAGATGATTAAAGGTTGAAAAACAAGGCCTATAAAATGTTAAAATAAAAAGGATAATTTAGCTTGGAGAAAATGAAATTGAATAAGTTAAGAATACTCTTCAGAGATATGAGGTATATTTTAAAAATAATGACCACTAGCTGCTGCTTTTTTCCAACAAGAAAAGAGCAGAAGAAAATGGAACCAACTTGTAAACCATAAAAGGCAATATTTTAACCTGTAATAGTTATGAAATATTATGTTTCAGACAATAGTAAGAAAAACCGAATGAATTTCTAAGATATAAGTGTGTGTGTATATATGTATACATACATTCCTGCATGTGTGTATGTGGTAATTGGTAAAAGCGTTTTTTAGAGGTAAATAGGTCCTGAATGATTATTTTTCAATCCCTGACTTGCAGCTGATAAATTTTGTTAGTTGTGTAGATAGCATAGATTTCATATAATAAAGATTCCTTTTTCATGCCCAGTATCTTTAGTACAGAACTTCCCCGATGAGGGTAAAAAGACCATCATCACCTTTATCCTTGAGTAAGAATACTACCATATGCCCTTACACAGAATAAAAGTTACCATCAGGTCTTATACATTGAACATTGTTACTTAACACTGGTAGGAATAACACTTACTTTGAAATGGAAGATTGAGGGGTCAAGTATTGAACTGAAAGACCAGTTTTCTTTTTCCTCTTTTTAAATATGTTTTCATTGATTTTTTAGAGAGAGAGAAATATCGATGTGAGAGAGAAACATCAATTGAGCCTGTGACCTGGGCATGTGCCCTGACCAGGACACTGCTCAATCCACTGAGCCGCACCAGCTGGGCTCCTTTTTTTGTGTGTGTGTGTGTGTGTGTGGGGGGGGTTTAAAGCAGGATGGCTTTTTGTACATAATTACAATAAAATTGAGGACTTCCCTAGATGTGGTTTTACAATGTACTTTTAGATTTGCTATGCAAAATGATTTTATTTAAATGACATTTTCTTTTAAATGGCTCTCTAGTGTCCCTTTTTCTTTTTCAAACTTAATTTCCCTCCTTGAAGATGGCAGTGATATTCCCTTTTCTATCCACTTCACAGAGTTCTTATGAGAATTAAATAAGGTAATAATGTGAAAAATCTTTTAAAAGTATAAACTTCTAGAAACATTGAGCATTCTTATCATGATTTTATCTGTCACATGTGGTTAATCGCTTCTGAAATTTATGCTCTGGAGATCTGGGATTAGCTGCCATGCTTGCTTGCTTGTGTCATATTTGAAAAGAGTTTGACAGATGTTACTCACGTATTCAGAGTGAACTAAGAAAATGATCAGAGGGAGTTCTCAGAATGCTGAAACCAAATCATAGTAACAAGTCTTTTTACGGAGCTTCAGTTGCAATTTGCAGAGCCCTGCCCTGCCTAATGTGAGAGACAGGAGAATTTACTGAAGGAAGAACTGAAGACCGTGACTGAGACAAAGCAAGAACTAATACAGCCCCAAAGGTTAGGAGAGAAAGAACAAGTTGACAATCTCCTACTCCCCTTCCCTCCCCCATACCTGAGTCACTCAGCACACAAAGTCCGCATAGAGTCTAGTAGGCTTAGCTGGGTTTGCCTGCCAACATCTTTTTGTCTAGGCACAGACCATGAACGTTAATGATACTTTCTTCAATGATGCAAACAAGAAGGAAGAAATTGTCTTTTGGGAGGCTGCTAATAGAAGTGAGAATGGACACTGAGTGGGCCAAACAACTACAACAAATGTCTACTACACTTTGGGGTCTTAGGGCTTGTTGCAAAATTAATCTGAAGAAATTAGATGTCTTGCCAAAGTGTCCAAAACACTGAAAGGTATTTTTAGTTTATTTTTTAAAAACCATGTATTGTTTCTAATAATTTCTATGAAATTCTGATACTTAGAAACATTTGAAACTATATATATATAAATACATTGACATACATTTTCTCCTTTTAAGCTCTGTTTCCTTTAGATTTACATGAAGTCTGACACCTCTCATAAAATAATGGAATAACATTTCTCTCCTTATTGCTGAAAGGATTTGTCTGGATCGCAAATGATGTAAACCTGGATATTTGGTTTCAGCCTTAAAATAATTTAGAGGTATTTATTCTAATTAGATTAAATGTATCCTTTAGTCCTAATCAGTGTCTATCAAAATACAAAATATGCTTATTTTCTAGCAATGTTGTCCTAATTTTAATAAAGTTTGTTAAAAATAGCTCTCCATGTGTTATTTTATTATCTCTGTAAGAAAAGAAAAGAAATGTCTAACCCAATGATCAGTCTAAGGACTGCACAATTATTCACTTTTACGTAAATACTTACAAGCAGCCCACGCACTGGCCAGACACCAGTAAGCGATGCTAGCAGCTATGAAGTTCAAAATCGATATGGGAGAAAGTAAGGGCATTTACAACAAAATGATGCTTTGAGAAGTAAATAGAAGGAATATTTAAGTCTGCCTAAGGGAATCTGGTGATGGTTGTCACATCTGTGATATTCAGTCTCAGCTTCCAAAGTCTCTTTTTGGTCACACAAAACATGCTTTATTATGGATCACAAATCAACAAAATATATGTCATACCTTGGTTTCTAGGAAGCCACTGTCACGGTCCAAGATTGATCTTTTTTTATCCCATCTGGTTATTTAACTAAATCAGGCAGCAAAAGAAATCCGGATAACAGCAAAAACCAGGTGCAGACCATCAGTCTGTATGTTTTACATAAGCAGTGCTGACAAGACAATGCAGACTACCCACTATGTGTTGGAGCCTAGCATCTAAGTGCCTTGATCAACAGTTAATGCATTATCATCAGGTCTGGCTGAGGGTCAGCATCATGACTTCAGCTGTCCTTATCAGTAGAGTATTTGTTGCAGCCAACCATCAGAAATTCACCATGTGCATATACAGATGTGCTCTTTATAAATGTCTCTCTTCCATTTGCTTCATGGTGCAGTATAGTGGTTGCCCCCACATCCCGTGTATCTAGGGTTTTGCTTTCCATGGTTTTAGTTACCCATGGTCAACTGTGGTCGGAAAATATTAAATAAAAAATTTCAGAAATGATTCATAAGCATTCAATTATGTGCCATTATGAGTAGCTGTCTCATTTCTCCTCCCAGGAAAAGTGAATTATCCCTTTGTCCAAGGTACCTCTGCTGCATATAACGTTGCGCCAGAAATTTGATTGGTGGGAAGAGACAGACTGCTCGCACTCAGAGGATTAGAAAAGGACTGTTTAATGCTCACTGATGCTGTCCCGGCTAAGTCACTTCCAAAAGCTGAGCCCCGAGCCCAGGTTCCAGCCACCTTTTATACATGATAAGCCTCCGGTTATTTGGGACTTTCTAGTTCCACTGTAGTTTAGGTGGTTGGTGGATGTAAGGGAAGTATAAAAGCCAAGGCAGGGTCTCTGCCCTGCTAAGGGACTGCATCTGGCTTGCCTTCTCAATAACACCTGCCATCAGCCACTCGATTGGTTGATGTGATATCCCAGTGCTTCTATTTAAGTGATCCTTATTTTATTGTTATCATTATTTTATTTTATCATTAGTTTTGTTGTTGAACTCTTACTATGCCTAATTTAAAAATTAAACATTATCATTCTGTTGGGAATAATTATTTTTAGATATATGTTCAGCTGTAGTAGATTCTGCCAAACAGTTTTTTAATTGTATGTTCCCACAAGAATTTTACAATAATTTAAGTTCCTCTACATCTTCACCAACATTTTTACATTGTCAGTATTTTAAAACATTAGTTATTTTGGTGTTTATATCATGGTATCTCATTCTGGCTTTAATTTGTATTTCCTTGACTAATATTGATGGTGAGTGTTTTCTCATACCCTTATTACATATTTGATTTTCTTCTTTTGTGGGGTTACTTAATGTCTTCTGTTCACTTATTTGTGGAGTTGTCTATCTTATTAACTTTTAGGACTTTAGGTATTCTGATAAAAATTACCTTTTTGAAAATATGCAAATATCTTCTGGACTGTGCTTGACTTTTTTTGCTCACTTTATCTACTGAACAAAAGTACTTACTCTTTATAATATCTAATTTATGTATTTTATAAATCTTAAGTTAACAGTTTAATTTCTTACTTAAAAATTGTTCACTTTAGCCCAGCCAGGTGGTTCAGTGTTGGAGTGTTGTCTCATACACCAAAAAGGTTGCAGGCTCAATTCCTGGTCAGAGCACATACCTAGGTTTTGAGTTCCATCCCTGTTCATAGTGTGTACAGGAAGCAACTGATTGATGTTACTCTCACATATCAATGTGTCTCTCTCTTTTTCTTCTTTTCCTTCTTTTTTTCCTCCTCCTCCTCCTCTTCCTTCTTTTTCTTCTTTCTCTAAAATTAATCTTTAAAAATCCTTAGGTGAGGATTAAAAGAATATTGCACACTTTACTGTCAAAGATTATTTTCTGTTTCTTTCTAACACCTTCATGTTTTATCTTTCATTTTTATGTCTGTAATAAATCCTGCATTGATTTTTGTATATGATGAAAGTGTCAAGATGATACTTTTTATAAATATATGCTTACAAAGCAATTAAAAAATAAGTACCCCATAAGAGAAATATTCCAAAATAATGACTCAAAATTTAGATTTCTTACAAGGACATTTCAATGACAAATTTGGCTGCACAAACACACAAAAAATACTTCACATTAGCACAAACAAAATCATAAAGTCAAAGAACAAATACTAAGTTGGAGAGAGGAATTTTGTACAGATTATTTAGTTTTTTATTGTTTGTATATAATAGCATTTACAAATCAATAAGAAAAATAGCAACAACCCAATATAAGTTATCCATATTATTTCAAATACAGACGGGGCTTTTGTAAAAAAAAAAAAAAAAAAAATTATACACACACACACACTCATATGCATAGCAATAGCTAAAATAAGGTAGCTTTAAAGTTTGATTTTTGTTGTTCATTTTATTTTATTTTTGTCTCATTTAATTGTGTGTTTGTGTATAAAGAGTCCAGGTGTTACATTGTTGCCTGGCCTCTCTAAAAATGTAACTTCTGTCTGTGATGTAAAACAGCTGGTCTTTCTTCTCATCTTGCACAAATATCAATTGTTATTTAAGAGAATAGTCCTGCGACAATAAAATCCACTCCTTCAGTAAGAAGTTAGGTGTCTACCTACAGGGAAGTTTGAAAAATGGTCCCTTAAAAAATAATGAAGGGGAGTATAGATAGAAACTACTAGTGTTGTCTTCTTCCAGGCAAAGATGTGTAAATTCTAGAAATTGAGTCTTAAACACAAAAATATGCCAAAATTAATATATAATAAGTGATTTATAAATTTTAATTACAAAGAGATACTGTTATTCACCTAAGATATGAGCAAAGGAATTAAAGGTTTGATTCCACACATTATGGGCAAGGCTCAGGGAAAGAAGACATTTTCTGGTACCCCCTGTATACACTTGGAGGAAATGTAAACTGAAATACAATGCTGTCTATTGCAATCTGACAACATCTACAAAATTTAAATTTATGTATCTTTTACACAGATATTCTATTCTTCGTTATTTAGCTTCCTCACATCTAAGTAAAATAACAGATGTGCAATGAAATTCAGGGCAGCATTGGAAATAATATATATGTTTATTAACTGGGGCAAGTTAAAATCAGTTATCCTCCCACTTTCAGTGAAGTACTATGGATCACTGAAAATATGACACTGCTGGTGGGAATGCAGACTGGTGCAGTCACTATGGAAAGCAATATGGCGTTACCTCAAAAAATTAAAAATGGAGCTAACATTTGACCCAGTGATCCCATTTCTTGGGATATATCCTAAGAATCCTGAAATACTGATCAAAAAGAATATATGTAGCCCTATGTTCATAGCAGCACTATTTACAATAGCTAAGATCTGGAAACAGCTCAAGTTCCCATCAGTAGGTGAGTGGATAAAAAAGGCTGTGGTACATATATACAATGGAACACTATGTAGCTGTTAGAAAGAAACATCTCTTACCCTTTGAGACAACATGGAGGGACCAGGAGAGTATTAAGCTAAGTGAAATAAGCCAGTCAGAGAAAGACAAATACCACATGATCTCATTTATTTGTGAACTATTATGAACAACATAAGCTGTCAACCAAAAGAGATCCAGAATCATGGAAGTAGGGAACAGGTTGACAAGCCTCAGAGGGAAGAGGGATGGGGGGAAAGGGAAGAGATAAACCAAAGAACGTATGTGCATATATGCACAACTAATGGACACGGACCACAGTGCAGTGAAGGGAAGAGGGGGAGAAGGGAGGACAGTGTCAATGGGGGGGGGGGGGGAGGAGGGACATCTTAATATTTTCAACAATAAAGACAAAGTTTAAAAAAAAAAAAAGAATATACAGTTCTATTTAAACCAATATAAGAGGGAATGCTTTGCTATGTGAAAAAAAATTTTAAGCAATGCATAGAGTAATTAGTATAGTACCTTGCTGTATAAAAACAATAGAATTGTGTATGTGAAGATATGTGTACCTCAAACAACAAGTTGGAGAGAGAAATATACAAGAAACTAATAGGAATGAATGCTTCTGGAAAAGGAAACTAGGCTTTGTGGGGGCTAAGGAGAGAAGACAACTTTGTTTTAATTCTATTTTCTTTTACTCCTTTTGAATTCTTATTGAATGAATGTATTACTTTTGCAAAAAAATAAAAATAAAAACAGGTCGCACTTAAGAGTGCTCAAAGAAGGGAAGAAAGCATCCGTTGATGGAAAGATGTAGCCAATTGTTACACTAAGTCTAGGATTTAAATGTAATCTAAAATAGGCCTACGATGTTTAATGTCAACTGAAAATAATGTCATCTCAGGTTAATGACTCTGACTGCCTTGTAAATATCAGGACAGAGTCAAGGTAAGTATTTCTTTAAATGAAATCTTGATTAGTATGCTTAAGTACTTTTATGCTTTTCTGAAAAGATATAAACATACATTTTCCCTATGACTAAATCGACAGCTCTAAAATGTGTATGTTAATAAATTGAGCAACAAACAAGAATTTGGAAAACCTATGTTCTATTCCTTCTTTCCCTTACTACTGACACTCTGGCTTTGAATGGATTTACTAATTTGTTCTGAGAAATGTAAATAATAGGCTCCTCAAAGGGAAACAAGGAAAGTTTCTTAGTGAACTTCAAATCAGGAAAGTAAAAAGTAGTCAATGGCTGAAACATGGCCTATTCATCTCTACAAGAAAGATGTAAGTAACTTTCACATGGGAAGTAGGTCCACGATACCTTCGACCAGGAGCTACTACGGTCTCTTCCTAAAACCCACATTCACTGCTTCGGTTGCTGACAAGAATTGTTAATACAATTTTTCTCACCAAAATCACTCTTTAAAGTATTGCACCTGACAAATTCTCCTATTGGTTTGCCACCCATCTCCAGTTGTTGGGGTTCACGTTGTCCATGGCTTCTTCCTGTCTCAGCCCCACTTCCTCATGTCACTCAATAGGCTCTTCTGACAGCAAGCCTACTTGTTGCTAGTTATTCATTCCCTTAATCCAGATACACTAACATTTGTCACATTGGCCATAAGTGTCAACCAATTTCTTTGAGCCCCTGGGGGTTCTAGCCTCTACTCAATTACGTGGAAGACTGCCCTGGGACCACCTACCTACCTTTTTAAGCCACAGCTGAGAAGCTTATTTCTCCAACTCTGACTTCAGTACTTAAGGGTAGAAAAGAGTTGACTCCTAAGAAGAGCGTTGGATGCTTAATGTCATTATTAAGAAGATTATAAAGGTAAATATGTCATTTATTATACAAATTAGGAAATTTAGGGGATCAAAGAGGGAGTTTTCAATAATTTTTCTGTGACAACAGACTTAAGCTGAAGATGTCCAAGACCAACTGGTATGTGTGGTTACTCAATAATGCAGCATTTCAGAAGAAAGTTTTCAAGGAAAGCCCTAGAAGTCGTTTTTTGTTTCTCCCCACCATTTAAACTGACATGTCATAGCTGCCATGAGGTGATTAGCCACGCCTAAATAGCACTACAGAGACATGAGAGAGAGATTGAGTAAAATAATCCAATAGACTTCACATTTTGTTTTTAATTTTAAAATCAAAATGCTTATTCCCTATTGTGAACATAGCCAGTGATCCCATGACCACTTCACTGATCCAGAATAGAAGCACCTGGGCTACAGATAATATGACAGCCAGCCGGGCAGCTTTGCAGGCAGAAGGGGAGCCATGGAGCCAAGTGGGCATCTTGACAATTAGAGCCCATAAAATAAACTGGCAAAAGCCTCTACTTCAGGTCCTTGAAACGACTTCATTATCCTTCAGAAACTGGAGCATGTTACTACGTAAGTGAACTACCAGGATTATATTGAATTTGTCTTACTTTCATGCCATTTTGTGTTTTCTATTAATAAACCTATTTTTGCATTTTACCATTTGCCAAATGTCTTTTAGTCTGAAATGTACTAGGTTTGTCATTAACAGAGAGAGTTCAGAGTAAAGGAACAATGACAAGTACAACGACAATTTCAGAGTAAAAGTACAATACAACTTCTTCATATTGGTCTTCAGTATGTCCTCTTTGGAGAAGTGTCCATTCAGGCTCTGTGCCCATTTTTTATTTGTTTTTGTGGGGGTTTTTTTGTCTTCCTTCTATTGAGTTGTATAATTTTTTATATATTTTGGAAATTAGCACCTTATCAGATTTATCATTGGCAAATATGTTCTCCCATACAGTGGGTTCCTTTTTCATTTTGGTAATGGTTTCTTTTGGTGTGCAGAAGCTTTTTACTTTGACCTGGAGAATATTATACTGAGTGAAATAAGCCAGTCAGAAAAAGACAAATATCACATGATCTCACTTATATGTGGAATCTAATGAACATAATATAGCTGATGAACAAAATAGGTCCAGAGACATGGATGCATGGAACAGACTAACATATCTCAGAGGGGAGAGGGGTGGGAGACAGAAAGAGATTAACCAAAGAATTTATGTACATATATGCACAACCCTGGACACAGACAATAGTGTGGTGAAGATCTGGGGCTGGGGTGGGGTGCAGTGGGGTGGGGGGAACAAAGGTGAAGAAGATTGGGGGACATCTGTAATATTGCCAATAATTATCTATATATAAAACATTTGACTTTGTGTATTTGATCTCTCTGGTGAAAGCTTATAAGCCATACACTGGGCATAAATTTCCCTATGAATGAAGTTTCTAGAATTTACCTCAGTTTCCCCAGTTCCATCGCACCAGTCATCAAGAAGCAAGCCTGACACCCCAGACAAGAAAGACAAGAAAGGAACCGGGAGAGGGGAGGTACCACTGGCAAAACAGATTTATTCTCTTAATAGAGTTGGCTTTTTCAATTTAAGTAAAAATTATTTGGCATTTACTTAACCAAAATACAAATTCTGCACATTAAATCTTGCTCTATTACTATGACTTTAAACTCTCCAAATTAGTGAGATTTCAAAGTCACTGGGTCACATGATATAATAGTTCTATTTATACATTTATATTCATGAACTCTTAAAACATTGATAAAATTACAGATATAAAATAATTTTACCATGATTAACAATGCACACTGACAGAGGAATCATTTCATTCACTCTAGGCTAATATGAGTAAAGCAAATTATTCCAATATTGTTAGACCTATTAAGAAAAAATGTAGATAAAACATATTTTTAATAAGAGGGCATTGAAGCCAAAGGCAACATAAGGATCTGGTTCCATATATGAAGCACTTACTGTATGCCGGTCTGTGTGAGATAGTTACTGTACTACAGTATTTAATCCTTAAAACAACCCTGAAAGATGCATCATATTATCTCCATTTTGCAGCTAAAGAAATGAAAACTTAACACATTTAATTAGCTTTATTAATGTTATTTAATCAGTAATTTTACCTTTAAATATATAACGTTCCACTGCACAAAGAGATCAATCCCTCAAACCCATAATTTTAAAGATGAGAACATTATGGTCAACCCAGGTTAGATGATCAGCTTAAGGTCACATACATACCAAGTCCTTAGTCAACTCTTGTGACACTGTCTACAACAAAAATTGACCCAAGCTAGTGACATTCAATCTTATCTTAAGTAATGTTATAAATTAACTTTATTAACTGAGATGTTATATTAATATCTGAGCACTATGGCTTAAACAGAGCTTACTCAAAAATGTTGCACTAATCGCTTTGGTAATAATGTATTTAGAAAGGTATTATCTGTTATCAGCTCACCAACAATTATTACATAGTAGTAATTATTATAAGATTCTATCTCTGGTCTTATACACTAATACTAGATATTATAAAGAAAGTGTTTGTGTTATAAAATTCCTGAATTTTCTAGTAGATACCTACTGGATAACTTATGCGATCATCATAGTGTCTGTAAAACTGTCCCTTAGTTTGAATGTTACCCTTGATGTTATCATGGAATTTTAATATTATTGTAAATTTAAATCCTGGATAGCTTTAATAAAAAATAATGTCTTATAAATGATAAATGTTAAATTGGCATGGTAATGTAGGAACTAAATTTGCATCTTTTACAACTGCTTTCATTGGTATTTTCATAGCAGTCAAGTTAATGATAACACATCTTTTTTGCCTTACAATAATAATACAGAACTGTAGAACTTTGGGAGGCCTCAGAAAGCAATGAGTCCTGACTTCTCATTTTGTAGTGCAGAAAACAGAGGTCAAAAGTGTTAAGTGGTCTGTCTGCTCAAGGCCCTGGAACTTAGATCTATAGTCTTCTCTTCCTGCGTACTTCCCACTGGAATTTAGCTATAAGACCACAGATTCTTTGCAATTCTGAACCAAGGCCATAGATTGCAATGCTACACTTTGGAGAAATTCAGTGCCAACCACACTACTATTTTTAAAGCAATTGTAATTCGAGCTACAATATTGCAACGTTACGGTCTTCCTGGCCTCCGAATGTCTGTTGACACCCTGAAGAAACATTTCCAGTGATAACATCAAAAACACATCTTTAGCTGCTGCTTTTTCCTCAGTCCTTGAAATAGCTTAGCAGGTCAAAAGGAAAAAAAAAAAATTCTATCAACTTTTCTAAAATGAAAGGGCACCAATGTGCCATATCTTACTGTGTAAGGCCAAAATCAAAGCACATATTCACAGCCTCAGAAAATTATACTATATGGGCCAGTGAACACAGATTGCAAAACAGTTGTAGTTATCATCCCTGGCTATCTTCTGTAAGAGCCAGTATCTTTTTTTTCCCAACAATACCTCCAGAAATATTTCAGCAAAAAAGAATATATTTAATATAGGACATTGAAGTATAACTAATTATCAGACATTTACCCCTTGCTAACACGCAAACAAATGGTGATGAGCCAGTAAAAATCAGATTCCTCTAGCTTATATTGATAAAATGCAAGGATCTCCCTTTTCTGTCATTTCTGCTATCAGTAGCTGAGTCATCTGCATAACCCCTCTCTGAATTGCAGAGTAAATAGTTTAACTCTTTCATGTCTTATAGATTCAAATATTTGGGTTTAAGGCACTGGCATGTATCTACAATGAGATTAAAATTCTTTAACAACATAAAGATTTATAAAGCTAAGAATTAATTGAGGTGGCTGTGATGGCTTTAAATTATAACAATGTGAGTGTTACCTTATAAGTGTCTCCTCAAGTCTTGGTCTAGCCCTTAGAGCACTACAGCACCAGCTGATGTTTGGACTACCAGCTGATCTTGAGCCACAATCACCTGCTAAGCCTCTTCCCATTTTCTGTACCATAGAAGCTTTAAGATAATGACATTTTTGTGTTTAGGCTACTAGCTTGAGGAGCAATTTAAAAGATAATTAGGGCAGAAGCCAATAGGAAGTGTACAGAGCATGTTATGAACTGAATTGTGTACCCACCAAAATTTCTATAGTGAAGCCCTAAACACTCTACTGTGACTATTTTTGAACAAAGGGCCTTTGAAAAGTTAATTAAGGGTGAGATTATAAGGGTGGAGCCATGATCTGATTCATTCTCTCTCTCTCTCTCTCTCTCTCTCTCTCTCTCTCTCTCTCTCTCTCTCTCTCTCTCTGCATTTGCACATACACAAGCAAAGGAGAAAAGTCTCACCAGCAACCAACCTTGCTGGCACTTGATCTTGAACTTCTAACCTCCAGAACAATGAGAAAATAAAGTCTCTGTTGCTTAAGTGATCCAGTCTGTGATATCCTGGAACGGCAACCCAAGCTGACTAATAGAGAGCCATTCTATAGTGAAGCTTAATTTATAACCAAGTTTAGTGATGGATTAGTCTCAGATGCCAATAGAACTAAAATCACGCAATGCCTGTAAATTATCAGAGGCCTTCACACTCTCTTTTACTACTTAAAATTATTTCCATATTTCTACTTGTATACCATGCCTGCCCTAATGGAGAGAAAATAAAAGAAGGAAGGAAGAAAACCATAAAGCCCATGTTTGCTTTTGTCTTGAGAAAGTGCTGTGATCCAAATTAGAGTTTGATTTTCTTGAGAACAGAGACTATGCTTTGTCTTGTCATAGCGCTTTTATAAAAAAGCCATATAAATAAAATTTATTGAATTGAATTTTACTAAATTCATACAAATGTACTAGTTTTGATTAAGTAAAACCTCCAAATTACAGTTTATTTTAAAATATTTATTTTTTTGTTTCACAAATCATAGAATTATGTAAAATTTATTTTGCTTATTTAATCATTCATTCCATTGATATTTTCCATGCATTTACTTTATGCAAAGCACTGATCTGATTTATTCAATTAATTATGAATTTTATTAAAGAATTTTAAGCAAAAAGGAAACAGGATTTGAATTAGATTTCGAACTACTTATCTTTATACAAGGTAAATCATAACATAGCCTTACCCTGCTTAGAATCCTTCAATAGATTATCATTGCACTTAGAATTATTTACAAATCTTAAACTGGTTTACATATGCTGATATGACCTGACTCTTGACTACCTATTTGGCCTCATTTCAAATTATTCCTAATATTATCCACTATAAAACCTTACAAGCCATTTCATTTTCTTCAGACAAGCCAAGCTGTTTCCTAAACTTATTCTTCATCCTCATTTTTCTTCTTTTTCTATTTTTTAGGTCTGAGATTAAATGTCATCTTTTAACGAAAACCCATGAGTGTATATTTTCATGTGGTCACCCCTGCCCTTTTACATGACCATGTTCTCATGCTGCTCAGTGCTAACTGCTATTAAATATTGTATCCCTTTGTTTGTCTTTGTCTTTTCCTACTTAAATGTAAGTTCCAGCTTAGCAGAGAACTTAAAGGTTGTGTTTACTGCTGTATCTCTAGCGCACAGAGCAACAGGTCCATAGCTACTACTCAGTAACTATTTGTTCAATAAATAAATGAATAAAAAATACATGGTTGGATGGTAAGAAAGAAAGAAAATTCAATGATGACTCCTAAATTTTTTACCTAAGCCAATGGATGGAAAGTGGTGTCATTTAAGGAAACTAAAAAATGATGAAAAAAAAATGTTATGGGTGATTAGAAATCAAGAATTTTGATTAACTCGTTTCATATTGATATTAAACATTTAATTGGAAGTGTTGAGTTGTCAGGTAGTTACCAATTCTGAATCTAAATGATAACTCAGGTATAGAATTATAGAAACAAATATTCAAAAATTGTATATGCCGCTTATAATAACAAAAATTATAATTATTATATATACAGATACACATACATATATACAGGTATGTACATATATAATGTAAACAGGTACACATATATGTATATGTATTTGCATATGTACATGCACGTGTACATTAATAAGTCTATATGTATGCATTGTATGTAAATATATGTATATATGTAAATATTTTAAAATATATGTAAATATACATTATATTAGTTTATCTAATTCTAATACCTTCCATTTAAAACAGACACTGTTTCTATTTTATTTTACAATTCAAGTAATTGAACCACCAAGAGCCTAAATAACCTGCCTGAAGTCATATTAGGTAATAACTGAAATCTGTAAAGCTAGGATTCAAACTCAGGCAGTCTTATTTTGTAACCTACATTTTTAACCATTTGTGGATAAAGAGGAGTAGGTCCGGAATGAGTCCAGGTATATTCCAATTTAGAAAACAAAGAGTGGAGGAAGATCAAGAAAAGACAAAAAACTAAAAGGAAAATTAGGTAGAAACAAAAGAGAAACAATTTCTTCTCAAAAACTGAGCAGAGAATTCCTTCAGAAGAAGAAAGTGCCTCGGCTGGTTTGGCTCAGCGGTTAGAGTGTCGGCCTGCGGTCTGGAGAGACCCGGGTTCGGTTCCCGCTAAGGGCACGTACCTCGGTTGCAGTTTGTCCCCAGCCCTGGTTGGGTCGTGTGGGTGGCAACCACTCGATGTGTCGATCTCACGTCGATGTTTCTCTCTCTCTCTCTCCCTCTCACTCTATCTGAACAAAATATCGAAAAATGTCCTTGGGTGAGGATAAAAAAAAAAAAAATCTCAGCCAATTTGTCAATTGCAAGTTCTATGCAGAAAGCCAGAAATATATTCCAAAAAAATACATTTTAAATAAATTTTGCTATTGGTATCCAATATCCAAAATATTATCTAGGAAAGAAAGATGTTTTGTATACAAAGTAACAAGCAAATTAAAAGGTATTTTTCTTATACAAGGTGTCTGATGAATCCGGCATCATGTACAACAGAATTTTAAGAACTAGACTCCTTGTAATGCATTATTCATTATCTTGATTCAGCATACAAACTGTAAAACAAGAGGTTAAAAATAAAATTTGGTTGATATCTTCTTAAAATAAACTAATAATGGTAACTGGAACATCATACTCAATGGGCAAAAACTAAAAACATTTCCCTTAAGAACAGGAACAAGACAAGGATGTCCACTTTCACCCCTCTTATTTAACATAATATTGAAAGTCTTAGCCATAGCAATTAGACATGAGGAAAACATAAAAGGGATCCAAATTGGAAAGGAGAAAGTAAAACTGTCATTATTTGCAGATGACATGATATTGTACATAAAAAACCCTAAAGATTCCATCAAAAATTTGCTAGACATAATAAATGAATTTGGCAAAGTAGCAGGATACAAAATGAACATCAAGAAATCAAGAGCATTCTTATACACCAACAATGAACTCACAGAAAGAGAAATTAAAAAACAGCCCTGGCCGGTTTGGTTCAGCGGTTAGAGCGTCGGCCTGCGGTCTGGAGAGACCCGGGTTCGGTTCCCGCTAAGGGCACGTTCCTCGGTTGCAGTTTGTCCCCGGCCCTGGTTGGTTGTGCGGGTGGCAGCCCCTCGATGCGTCCCTTCACATCGATGTTTCTCTCTCTCTCTCTTCCTCTCTCTCCTTCCCGCTCTATCTGAACAAAAAATGGAAAAAATGTCCTCGGGTGAGGATTAAAAAAAAAAAAAAATCCCATTTACCATTGCAGTAAAAAATTTAAGATACTTAGGAATAAACTTAACCAAAGAAGTAAAGGATCATTTCACAGAAAACTACAGGTCATTGAAAAAAGAAATAGAGGAAGATATAAAAAAGTGAAAGCATATACCTTGTTCATGGATTGGAAGAATTAACATTATTAAAATGTTCATACTACCCAAAGCTATATATAGATTCAATGCAATCCCCATCAAAATACCAATGATATACTTCACATAACTAGAAAAAATACTTCAAAAGTTTATATGGAACCAAGAAAGGCCACAGCAATATTGAAAAAAAAAAGAACAAAGTAAGAGGGATCACATTACCAGACTTCAGGTTATACTACAAAACCACTATAATCAAAACAGCCTGGTACTGGCACAAGAACAGGCAGATAGATCAATGGAAGAGAATAGAGAATCCATAAATTGACCCAAGACAATATGCTCAATTAATATTTGACAAAGGGGGCAAGAGCATGCAGTGGAGTCAAGACAGCCTCTTCAATAAATGGTGTTGGGAAAACTGGATAGCTACATGCAAAAAATGAAACTAGACCACCAACTTACACCAGACACAAGAATAAACTCAAAATTGATAAAATACTTAAATGTGACTGGTGATCCCATAGAAATCCTAGAAGAAAATGCAGGCAACAAAATTTCAGACATCACACGCAGCAGAATTTTCACTGATACATCACCTAAGGCAAGAGAAACAAAGGGAAAAAATGAACGCATGGAATTACATAAAACTAAAAGCTTCTGCACAGTAACAGAAACAACCATCAAAATGGAAAGGGAACCCACTATATGGGAGAGCATAATTGCCAATGATACATCAGATAAGGGGTTAATTTCCAAAATATATAAAGTACTCACACAACGCAACAAAAGGAAGTCAAAGAACCGAATTTAAAAATGGGCAGAGGAACTAAATAGACACCTCTCCAAATAGGACATACAAATGGCTAAGAGACACACGAAGAAATGTTCAACGTCACTAATCATCAGAGAGATGCAAATTAAAACAACAATGAAGTATCACCTCACACCTGCCAGAATGGTCGCCATCAACAAATCATCAAACAAGTGCTGGCGAGGGTGTGGAGAAAAGGGGACTCTAGTATACTGCTGGTGGGAATGCAGACTGGTGCAGCCACTATGGAAAACACTATGGTGTTACCTCAAAAAATTAAAAATTGAACTTCCATTTGACCCAGTGATCCCACTTCTAGGAATATACCCAAGAAACCTGAAAAACCAATCTGAAAGAAGATATGTACCCCCATGTTCATAGCAGCACTATTTACAATAGCTAAGATCTGGAAACAGCCCAAGTGTCCATTAGCAGATAAGTGGATAAAAAAGCAGTGGTACATATACACAATGGAGAACCATGCAGCTGTAAGAAAAAAACATCGCTTATCCTTTGAGACGACATGGAGGGACATGAAAAGTATTATCCTAAGCAAAACAAGCCAAGCAGAGAAAGACAAATATCACATGATATCACTTATTTCTGGAATATAATAAACTAAACAAACTGATGAACAAAATAGAACCAAAGTCATAGAAGTGGGGTACAGATTGACAAACCTCACGGGTGTGGGAGGAGGGATATACCACAGAACTTATATGCATGTATGCATAATCAATGCACATAGACAACAAAACTGGGGACAGGGTGGGAGAGGATGGAGAGGAGGGTGTCAATGCAGTGGGGGAGGAGAAACATCTGTAACAAAAATAAATTAATGAAAAAAAATTTTTAATAAAAAAATAAAAAATAATGGTAACTGGAGTAGTGCTTGTAGGCCAAAGGCAAATTGGTGCCTGGAATCTGTTTCCAGTATTAGAGGATGAAGAGTGGAGGAAGATTAAGAAAAGACAAAAAAAAAAAAAGTACTGAGAGGAAAATCAGGCAGAAACAATAGAGAAAATATTTTTTTCTCAGAAACTGGCACAGTCACCTGCATATGTCTGTTTATGCCATTGTGCCCGTGTACCATGTGTCTGTCCTGCACTTTTAGGATAAATTGGTCTATTTCCTGAAGCAACTGCTCCGTAGCAAATGATTCCTCAACATATCACTAGGGCCCAAAGAAGTAATATACATAAAACTTAAAGCCATCTGCTATTCCAAATGCTGTTTATTCAATGAATAAATAAGTATTGATTTAATCTGTGAACATTTATAAGCTGATCAGATGAAGGAAAGCAACACTGAACATAAAAGTCGAATTTTCTCAAATTGCTATGGATTATACATAAAGTAGTCACAAAAGTCAGAGTTTTGAAGTCATGTCTTAATCATTGTTTTATATTCAGGTCAGTAAACATTGGTTACATAAACTGTACAACGGATATCATATTTATGTAAAGTCCAAAGTATGGATGACAATTATGTAAAAACAATAATAATTATTATATGCTGAGACTGTATTAAGAAATGTACACTATACTAAGAAACAAAATGTTATTTAATTTAATCTTCAAAGTGACATCGTAGACAAGATATCATTATTATCCTCATTTTAGAGATGAGGTTCAGAGGGATTGGGTAATATGTCCAGGAAACAGTACAGGGCAGTGACTGTAGGGGACCATGATGACTAAACTAAATATCACGAGGACTGCTCAGGGTCTTACTAGAATTCTTGGACAAAATATTGAGTTAAAAATTAATGAGTAATGTTCTTAGGGGCTTTATGTTTTGTTTTTCAGTGAGAATAGAAAACTGCAGGTGTTTTGGTCAATTATTCATTGAAAAAAAATATTCTGTTCAATTTTAGAGATATTGTCCATATATTCTGGATTTATTTTTATCGTTTGGTGTGACAGAGCTTGACCACAAATAGGTGCAGAAAGATATGAAGATCACAAAGAAAAGGAATAGACTAGATTGGAGAACAATTATGCAGTGGTGAGTGTCAGACATGGTTTTTGACACATGAAACTTACTTAAAGAGAACAAATAAGAAACCTATTAAGTTTTTGAAGAAAATGTAGCATGAAGGGGAAAAACAGGATTTAAAAAAGGTATGTGTTGGGGGAAGGGTTTTGAATATATATATATATATATATATATTTTGTGGTACATGCCCTTAGCAGGAACTGAACCCTGGACTCTCTGTTCCGCAGGTCGACGCTCAACCGCTGAGCCAAACTGACCAGAGCCTTTTTTTTTTTTTTTTTTGTGGACAGTATTTAAAATAATCCTTCGGTCTATAACCTACCATGAAAAAAAATAAAGCTCCAAAATCATACGTCCGATATAGCTAAGAACAATAAGAAACGTGGAAAAGCATCCCAGAGATCTAAGCAAGAATACAGGGAAATGCTCAAAGGAGCTCCTCTAGACAGCTGAAATTGTGTCATCAAGAAATTGTTACAGTCCAGGAGAGGGGCTTTCACACAGTCTGTCTGGCAGGATTTTGCATTGTTACTTCCAAAATAAGAATATTTTATATTTATGCTCCTCTTGTTTCACCATTGAATAACTGAGTGGTTGTTGGGAGGAGAGTATGAAATTAATATAGCTCTTTGACAATAGGTAGACTCTGCACCAAAAGAAGTAATATTTGGACCCAATTGAGAAGAGTGAATATCACTTAACTATCCTAGATTCTGAGATGGAATCCACAATGGATGTAATCTGAAGGCTCACAGCTTTGGGAAAGCTGAATGGGTTCTGTATGGGAGAAATAATGTAAAGGACATTGGTGACCAGACGGAACTGGCTGGATACTCACCAACTCCACTGACTGTATTGGAGCACACATTAGGACACTTGCCAGACTTCTTTGCAGTGAGATTGTGACTTTGTGATGAGTTTTGGCAAATAAAACACAGGGAAAAATGAAGCGCTCCCACTTCCAAGGGTAAATCTTAAAATAATTTCATTTCTCTCTCTCTCTCTCTCTCTCTCTCTCTCTCTCTCTCTCTCTCTCTCTCCCTCCTTCCCTCCCTCCTTTCGTCTTTTCCTCCTTCCCTCTCTCTCTATCTTTCAACCCTATTTCTGTAGCCACAAGCAAATGACTTCAGGAGAGTGGAGTCACAATATAGAAGAAGCTCAGATCCTTAAATCATCCCTTCAAAAACAGACTCCCAGGAGACTATGGTTTGTTCAACAAAGAGAATGTCATGAGAAAAGATACATATTAAAACACTTAAATCGCCCTGGCCGGTTTGGTTCAGCGGTTGAAGCATTGGCCCGCAGACCAGAGAGTCCCGGGTTTGGTTCCCACTAGGGGCACGTACCAAAAACAAAAGAACACTTACATCACTTTGATTCAAGGGAAGGGTTTTGTTATGGCAGACTGCTGTCCAATGTGTGACTCATACACCAAAATATGTCTTACTCAAATCTTGCTTATTGGTTCATTTATCCTCTTCTTCTCTTTCATCCTGAACACACACACACACACACACACACACACACACACACACGCAGAGAGAGAGAGAGAGCTGCTGAGGTATTCCTGATGGTAAGGGAGTCAAATAAAACTATTCACGCTTGATAAGTTGCTCACAAGCAAAAGCATATCTCAAAAATTTAGCCACCCAGAAATAACAAAATGATTATACCTTCATTTGGCATTATAAAATAGTGGAGAAAAATAAAACCATTAAGCAAGTGTTATTCACTCTATATAAATACAAAATTATGAACCGTAAAGTACGGCAGTTCTCTGAGTAAGCTAAGAGGAGCTCAGGCTGATTCCTGATATGAGTCTAATGATGAGTCAATGACCAAGCTATTTATAACAACAGTTAGTCCCAGCAAGAGATAGGAGCCTGTGCAAAGCTTCATTAAAACTGGTATTTCTGCTGGCTGCTACCATACTGAAAAAACACTTGTGATACTATCAATGCAACAGTCCTGAGTAATAAACCAACAATTTCTTTTTTTCTTTCAGCCTAAGTCTACGGAATGAGAATATTAACAAGGTTATACAAACAAGCCTCCGATTTTGAAATTGACCTAAAACAGAATTATCAAATATTTTTGTCTTTGGCTAAAAAGACATGATTTCAAATCTTAAAAGAAGAGGAATCTTTAACAAATGCAAGAAAACTAGCCTGATTTAATGTAATACATTACAAATGTTAAGTTGATTCTAGATAGCAAAATAACATTCCAAGTGCGAGTACTGCCTAAGGAATACTATCCAGAACACTGAAAGTTCAGTGCGGATTGTTACAGTCACACTGCAAAAATTCATGCGATAATTTGAAAGCTATGCTTTTGGGGACTAGACAAATTGATTTGCACAAACCTAAAAGGGAGTTAAACATGCTATAAACAATAGACAGAAAGTTGAACAATTTAAACATGAAGCACTCTGTCTAACCCAGATAATTATAAGGAGCACTTGTATCAAGCGTACTGGGCTTCTCCTTCTTGTGCAGTTATCTGGGACCCATATTGTGGAGGTTGAATCAGAATTAATACATTTGGAGGGTTATTAGAATCTTTATTTTTAACAGTCTGCACAGTAGCTTAAGGATACTAAAGCTATGAGTACTGGTCCCCTAGAACAAGAATTTTCCAACGTCAGAGTGCATCAGAAGAGCATGTTAAACTCATTGCTGGCTCCACCATCAGATTTTCCGATTCAGTAGGTTTAGACAGTTCTAAAATATTGCATTTCTAGCAAGTTTCTAGTGATGCTGATTCTGACGGTCCAGGGATCACACTTTGAGAAGTACTGTACTAGAGTATTAGATTAGGAATGAGAAGAGGTCACAAATGACCTCATTTAGTCACCAGCATAATTCATAAGCTAGTGGTTTTTCTAACTGTTTAGTTACTTTCCCTAGAGATAATGGTAATGTGATCACCTGGCTAAAAATATATTAGAGATTTCTCTGGAACCTTCCAGTTTTAAAGATAGAGAGTAGATACCTTATAGGGTTTTTAGGATGGATAAGGATAAGGCATGGAGACATTTAAGCTGACAAAAAGCTAGCCAATATTAAATTGAAAAACATTTAGATAACATAGAATATGAAAATCCATAGGTATGCAATATTATTTACTCAGTCTCTTCAAAATGCCTAATCCGTGTTTTGTCTCACAACACTACAGAGGAAAATCTGTTACTAATACTCATCTTAGATAAAGGTGAGGAGTCACCATCATGCCAAATCTCACTCTTCTGAAGTTGGAGAATTTTCTAAGTCATTCTAGTAATGGGCCTTGGGTCTCCTGTAGCCTCAGCAAACTCTTTCTAACCCATCTCTATCTTGCAAAATCTGGAATACAGAAAAATTATAGACTCTCAAAGAGTCCAACTTTCCTTTCCAAGGCCAGTGCTTCTAGCTTGAAAAACCCGTAATTTATATTTAAGGGGAGCCCATATTTCCCTGATCAACTATTTATCAACTGCTTCTAAGGTAAACCTCAATATCAGGTGGAAAGGAAGGCTATTCAAAGTGCCTTTTGGAACTAGACCCATTGGCCTGATCATTTCTCTTCAGATGCCTTTCAAGGACAATTAGCTGATGTTGTCTTTCAGCTGTTGCAGACCAATATTAAACAACCAGCTACTCTAAAAAATGGAAATAGAAATGAAGGGGAAGTATTTTTAAGAGAGTAAACAATACTTGGTTGTGGATGTTTTACATGACTAGTTTAAGTCTTTTTTTAACCTCACGACAGAATGAATAATTAATGAAGACCTTGATAAAGATAGGAGGTGAATAATAAAGAAGCCCAGGAAGGGTTTTGATAAAAGGCCTCTGTGCCAGGGCAGAGCGAGCCAGGGAGAGGGGCGGACGACTGTCCGGAGACCTTCTGGACACACAGCCAATCACGGAGCAGCAGTCGGAGTGAAGGGCCCTCGGCAGGCCTGCCGAAGCGAGAACACGGCTGCTGAGGGGACTGCAGTAGAATAAAAGCATTTAGGAAAAGCATCTTTTGTCACACTTGAGAACTTAAAGGTGCCCCTGGCCTCAGAATCGAAGAGATATATATAATTAATATGAAACCCTGGTTACGATCAAAGGACACCATCTAAGATTTTATCTGTAGGGAGGTGGCGGAGGAACGAGGAGGACACAGAGGGGTATAGAGATACAGCAAGTGAGCAAAAATAGCAACACTGAATAAAACCAGATGAAGCCTGAAGTACAAGCATCTTATTCATTCATTTGACACTCTGGAATCAAACAAGAATTACATGCTCTGAATATATTAAATATTAGACATGGTCAGGGATAGCCAAAAAATAGAAATAAATGAAAAGACGAAAAGTAGAGGCAGTAATCACACGAGGTCCTAAGAGGAAACTTAGGAGTGCAGTTACTCTTGCTCCGTGAATACAATGAATTGCTCACTAGCACCCTCCAAATTTTACTTTTGCTCAACCATTTTTCTTTTCTTCTCTTCTTTTAATCCTCACTTGAGATTATTTTTCCATTTATCTTCAGATAGAGTGGGAGGGAGAGAAAAGGAGAGAGAGAAACATCGTCGTGAGAGGGACACATCGACTGGTTGCCTCCCACACGACCCCAACCAGGGCTGGGGACTAACCACAACCGAGGTACATGCCCTTGACTGGAATCAAACCCTGGACTCATGGGTCCATGGGCTGATGCTCTACTGCTAAGCCAAACTGGCCAGAGCTCAACCTTTTCTTTATCATAAGGAATCTCATGTGTTGCAATTGTCTACATGGGTCTCTAGGAGGCATTGATAATTTTATCCAAATTAGCACAGAATGTGATTTTGTATAGATTATCTTATTTCAGCATCACCAATTTTTTAGATAGTCATAGAATCATCCCCATTTTTCAGATGTAGAAATAGAAGTTATTTGACCAGGAGACACAGTAGATGCTACAGCAGGAGTTTGAACTCTTGAATCCAGAACTCTTAACGTGGTGAGCACTGACTCCTAAGGAAGCTGCCCTAGGAGTCCGAATATTTCAGGAGCAAAGCGGGGGTGACAGCAATAGCCACAGGGTCAATGAAACCAAACAACTGGACAGGCTCCGACAATTGCCCAGACGTTCGGGTAGCTGCCAAGCTGTGTTAGCGAAGAGATGGAAAGGGAGGAGAAAGCATGGACAATACAATGACTTTAACAAATCTGTGTATCATTCTCTGTCTTAAAGCTGCTTTCTTTCTTTGTTTATTTTTAATGATAAACTTTTCTGCTATTCCACAGGATTCTGACAAGGCTGCAATTAAGCAGACCCACTTGCTCAGCTCCAGAGGCAGGCTATGATCCAGGACTACTTGTTACTTTCTGGGGACAGTTCTGGGGCAGGCTCATGAACCAAGACACGAAGGTGGACCAAATGGACTAGTATGGAGAGTGCTGGGAGAAAAAGGATGGGCTTGCTCTCTTTCAGTAACATCTCTAAACAAAAACAAACAAAAAAGTGCAGTCTTGATGGGGTTAGCAGAGCACACTTGTTTGGAATAAAGTCAACACAAAAGAAAGGAAAATAGAAAATGAGAGAAATAGAGGACTGATATGTAAATTGATGATATCCTCAAACCCATGAATCTGTACACCCTGGATTCAGCTGTGCTCAGTGATATGAGATCATAAACTATTTAATTTTATTGACCTGTTGAGTTGAATACCATCACTTCCAGCCAAAAGTGTCTTGATTACAACAGTGTCTCCATTTTTTTAACTTAAAACCAGGATTCCTATTTTTAAAAAAGCAAAGTTACCTAAAGGCAGTGTTAAAATTTAGTATTTAAAAAGAGAACTTTCCTTGCAACTATAACAATTATATAGCTGACATTTACTATGTTTAAAGCACTTCATAAATATTTTAACTCATCTTTATTGTTGAATGTATTACAAATGTCCACACTTTTTTCCCCATTGACCCTGTCCTCCCCAATTCTGCCCCCCTCCTGCCTTCCCCACACTATTGTTGGTGTCCATCTGTTATGCATATGTGCATGAAAGTTCTTTGGTTTATCTCATCCTGTCCTCCCTCCCCCCTTCCCTTTAAAGTGCATGAGTCTAATAACCAATTTGTACTTTTGAATTCCTTCATCTTCTTCACCCATTCCCCCCAGCTCCTGCCCATCTGGTAAGCAACAAAAAGTTCTCTGTATCTATGAGTCTGTTCCTGTTCTGATTGCTCATTTTTTTGTAGATTCAATTGTTGATAGATATGTATTAATTGCCATTTTATTGTTCACATTTTTGTTCTTCTTGGAGTTTTCCTTAAGTTCCTTGAAGGTCTCATTAAGTTCCTTGAAAGTTCCTTAAGCATCCTTATAACCAGAGTTTTAAACCCTGTATCTGATTGTTTGCTTATCTCCATTTTGTTTAGTTCTTTTCCTGGAGTTTTGTTCTTTTCTTTCATTTGGGATATGTTTCTTTGTCTCCTCATTTTGGTTTAGGAATTTTGGCTGTGATTGTTTCTATGTATTAGGTAGAGTTGCTATGTCTCCTGGACTTCGTAGGGTGGCCTGTTGATGTAGGTGTCCTGTAGGATCCAGTGACACTGCCTCCCTGATCACCCCAGCTGGGCCCTCAAGGCGTACCCCTAGTGTGGGCTGTACACCCTTCTGTTGTAATTGAGTATTGATTGCTGTTGGCATGTCAGTGGGAGGGACTTAGGCTGATCAGCTGCAAGAACTGGCTGTGCCCACTGACCACTGGCCTCTGACCACCTTGCAGGATCAGCTCTGTAGGGGCCCACAACACAGAGTAAGACTACTTCAGCAGGGCTCTGGTACCCAGTGAGTCTACTTATTGAGTGTGTCACCTGTGGAGGTGGTTGGGTGGTGGTGTTTCGATGTGGTCTGAAGCTGTCCACTGGGTGTGCTGGTTCCGGGCAAGGTCAGCCACTGCCTATGTTCTTTCCAGGGCCACCAGGCATAAGCTACAAAGCGATCTGCAGATGGCTGCTTCTTGTGCTGGGCTTGAAGGTGCCCAGGCAAAGCCAAGTTGTGAACTAAGGTTGGCTGCTTCTAGTGCCAGGCCTGGGGTCACTTAACAAGAAGTATGGGGCTCACTGAGGTCAGATGCTGCTAATTTGAGAGATTTTAGGAAACTCTGAAACAGGACTCAACACAGGCCAATCCTATGGTAAAGTCATTGGAAACAGCTTGGGTGGACCCAACAGCTGGGTGGGGCAGGGCCTCAGGGAATCACCAGGGCGGGGCAAACAGTGTGAGCCAGGTTGCTGGAGCCCCAGATATGGTGCCCTCTGCCACCCCAGAGAAGGGCTCCACCAGCACACCTGTCTGAGAGAAAGCTGCTCCTCCAGATCTCATTCTGAGGTCAAATTGCTCAGTTCTTCCCAGTTTTTCTCTGGTGCCTTTCAAGCTGCCTCCCCTCTGAGCTTAGAGGGAGCAAGTCCGAGTGTCTGTGCCTGGGTCCTTTAAGAGGAGCTGCCTGGGGCGCCAGAGGCCTCAGCCTCCCTCTGCCTCAGTTCCCACTGGTTTTTATAGTCAGAAGTTACAGGGACTTTTCTTCCCAGCACTGGAACCCTAAACTGGGTGCCTGGGGTGGCATGGGGACCCCTACTCCTCAGGGAGAACCTTCCCAGCTGAGGTATCCTCCTGATTTTTACCCGCCACACGTGGGTGTGGGACCAGGCCGTCCGCGCCTCTGCCTGAAGCAGTCTCCATGTGGCTGCTTCTTTAATTTCACAGTTGTCGGACTTCCACTCAGCTGGATTTCAGGCAGTTCTGAATGATGTTGTTCTGCAGTTCGACTGTAATTTTGATGTCACTTTATGAATATTGTCATTTAATTCTCACAATTATATGATCACAATACTCATTTTATAGATAAAGAAAATGAATCCAGGGTTGATATACGTTATTGATTATGAGGTCCTTCAAGATTAGTACCAATCACTGTCTTTGTTCAGGCTGCTATAACAGAATACTATAGACAATGTGGCTTAAACAACTTCATTTATTTTGCATAGTTCTGGAAGGTGGGAAGTCTAAAATGAAGGTGCTGGCAGATTCAGTGTCTGGTGGGAACCCTCTTCCAGGTTTACAGATGGAAGAGAGAGAGGGGAGAGAAAAGGGGGAGGGAAGAAGGGGAAAGGAGAGAAAGAGAGAGAGGGAAAGCAGCAAAAGAATTCTCTGGCCTCCTCTAGCAAGGCACGAATCCCATCGTGAGAAATCCATCCTCACGACCTCATCTAACTCTAAGTGCCCCTCAAAGGTCCTACCTCCTAATACCACATCACATCAGAGGCTTCTGGGGCTTCAACCAATGAATTTTGGGGGAGCATAAACATTCAGTTCAACCCCAGTTCTAATCTAGTACAGCCAGGACCATGGCAATGCAGCTGTAACAACATAAATGCCCACCTGCCCCAAACTCTTGTTCGTTGTATGGGCCGCATGGACTGCTGATGCTCCTTCATTCCAGAGCACTGATGCTGGGAGTGTAAGTGAACCACATTATAAATAACCCAAAGACCTGCAGGGGAAAAAATGGAGTCCTGGCCATCTCTCTATGTTCATAGAATTATAGAGATAATTATAGAAAATGAGAAGCAGATTGTAGAGACAGATTTAACAAATTTGAAGTCTAGTAATGTGCACACCTATTATAGCCTGAAAGTGTCCCATTTGCAAATAAACATATGCCTAAAATGCACCAATTAGCACTGCCTAAAATTTAGGTCAGTTCTTGCAGATACTATAAATATTCACTATATTAAACCATAAAACAAAGATACTTAAGTGACTTTCAACTCCAGAACTTTAAAATATTTCATAAGAAAAGCTGTTACATATTTAATGAAATATCCTCCAATTTGATAATGGAAAACTATGTTCATACATTTGATAAGTAAACGGAAGATTTTTTTAATGTAGCCTTAATGAACTTTAGGTTGAAATCATGTTAATAATGATGATGATGATGATGATGATGATGATGATGATGATGAAATATTCATCAGAAAAGATAAGAATAAAGATTCTTTGACACCATTAACACCAAATTATCCCCCTTGAAAAGTTTTAGCAAATTTCTCTCTGTGTTAAGTCCTGTTTTATCTCTTTTGACAAGATCATAAAGTAGAAAATGTCTAAAGGACCACTGGGCAAGTAGTAAGATTTGCCATTTGGTATTTTTAGTTGTTGTTGTTTTTGTTATTCTCCACACTGCCTCTGCATTCACTGTGGCTTTTGACAGGCACAGAATGAGGTGACCAAATGGCAAATGCAGTACAGATTTTCCAATATACAGGTGCTGAAAAATACACAAAATTCCCAATGCACAAATTGTACTTGTATCCTATCTTATTCTGTGTTGAGCAGCGAAGGGACACACGCAGTGTTTGTGTGTATGTGGACCCATTAGGTCCTGTTCACCTTTCTCCCTGCCCAGGGTTTGGTGTGTTCTGCTCCTGAACTCCCAGGTCCCACCTTAGGAATGATTTGCCAGCTGATATCCCTGCACTGGCTGGCTTCATGTCCAGGGGCCTAATTCAGGGAAACTGCAAAGCCTAAGTGTCTGTCTTCAGTGACTCCCTCTGAGATCTCTCCAGGGCTTTGGGGAGCGGTGTCCTGGCAGAGGGGCTCATCACATCCCTCCAACAGGGTGGAAGGGGCGAGCTTCTTAAGCAGAGCTTTGAGGACACTGAGGTTCTCTCTCTCTCGTGTTCAGTGTTCCCCATTTGCTGCCATAAATCTTCATTGTGTTTCAGTTTGGCCTTTGACAGATCATCCTGGAAAATCTGGACAGGAACGCTTATCTCCCCACCATCCTCAGAATAAAGTAAGAATGAACTGCCCGGATCAGTTCATTAAAGCAGCAATTTTTGTGACAATGCGCTCCATGGTTTTAGGGTGTCCTGGGGAAACTTGGAAGTCCCTAAGGACAGACAACCTACACTAAGAAGCTGTAGGTGTCCCCGCCGCTTTCCTGCCTCAGCCTCCTTGACACCAGGTGCCCCCTCCTCAGAGGTCCCATCTGCTAGAGTTTGAAATCAGCATTAGCAATAAAACAGATGGCGGAGAAGACCTGCCAACCCATGAATTCGCTGGCATCTTCTCTGAACATCGTGCAAACTGAACCCTCGCAATCTTGTGAGCCTGCACAGAGGGTAAGCAGCTCTCAAGCCTGCTTGTG
This sequence comes from Molossus molossus, assembly GCF_014108415.1. NCBI lineage: Eukaryota > Metazoa > Chordata > Mammalia > Chiroptera > Molossidae > Molossus > Molossus molossus. The sequence goes on along the minus strand of NW_023425345.1, from coordinate 58,912,507 downwards.
TCCTCCTCTGCCCTTTGAGGAACACAACTGTAGCCAGAGCAAGAGGATGAGTAGGGCCTGGGCAATGCCCAGAGCTAGAAGCCCAGGCCCCGGGAGGGAGAGCCTGATCCACTTCCGGGCGTAGGTGAGGAAGAGGCACAAAGGCTGCCAGGAAGCCCACCATCCACTACTACTCACCCTTGTTACGGCTGCACCAGGCCAGAGCAGAGGGGGGAACAAAGAGGGTGAAGACCAGGGCCCCATATATGCCACACCCGGCCAGGGCCAGGCCATCCCGAGGCACCGGGGAACTGGTGGCACTGTAGAACGCCAGTGCCCTAACTCAGTAGGCAGATGCTGTAGGTGGAGCAGGTCAGTGAGGTTGCTGCCTTCCGGAGGAGAGCACAGAACAGCAGGGAGATGGCTGTGACCGTGGGGATCAATGGCTGATCGCCCTGCCTTGGCCTTGGGATGCTCGTCTTCTCTGGTCCTTTGCAGGGCTGCCTCCTGGGCACAGGTCTGGGGGCTGGGAAGTCCTAGATCAAGGTACTAGCCGATTTGGTGTCTGGTGCAGCTCACTTCCTGGTTCACAGATGGCACCTTCTCGCTGTGTCTTCACATGGTGAAAAGGGTATCACCATTTTTATTAAAGAAAATTTATCAAAATATTTAATAATCTTACAAAATAAATATTTTACAAAAATTTCACACAATCCTATACAAAGAAAGCAACCACTCAGATTTTAGTTTAGGAAAACACATGTAGTTCAACTGGCAAAATGCTCTTATTTACTTCTTTTCTTTTTTTCTTTTTTGATTTTAGAGAGAGAGGAAGGGAGCAGAAGAGAGAGATAGAAACATTGATGAGAGAGAACACCTATTGGCCGCCTCTGGCTGCCTCCTGCATGCCCCCCACTGGAGATCAGGCCTACAGCCTGGGCATGTGCCCTGACAGGGAATCAAATCGGCGACCTCTTGGTTCATGGGTCGACGCTCAACCACTGAGCCACACCAGCCGGGCAACTTTTATATTTATGATAGATATATAAAATTAGTAAGTTTTCAATTACTTTTCTCAATCTAAACTAAAGAAAGACATCACAGGAAAGCTTCAAGCACAGAAAACTTTGTAGAAGGGCATTCACAGTGATGGCAAAGTGGAGATGTGCAGGAAGCCGGGACCTGAAGACTGTCACATGCTCTCAGGATAGCGTTCTCATCAGCACTGATGAGATGCATGAATAGCAGCACGTGTTATGAGGTGATTTTGTATGTGTACGTGTATATGCCCTCGCCATTATTTTATATTTGAACCTAACAACTAACCAGAGAAAAAATGCCAGACGCAGGGACTAATATTAAATGGGTGCTAATTGCACTTTTTGTTGTTGTTTTTCCTTGTTTATTTGTTTAATGGATGCAAATAATAACTGCCAACCAGCCTCCAGCACCTAATTTCACTGGACTCAGGGTTTGAGCTTTGACATTTGGCATGCAAGAAGCCATAGTGCTTTGGAAGAAGAGGCATGGACAGAAAACCGTCCTCTGTCTTTCACCATGTATGATCAGAGACAGGCAATTGCTTTATTTAGTCTTCATTTCATTGCTTTAAAAAAGGTAGTTTTATTAGCTATCCTGTTGTTTGTAAATAAAAGAAGTATCATTCAAAATAACTTGGGAAAATAAAGAATATTTGCTTCAGTATGACTACTTCTAAAGGTAGAAACATTGTCTTGTGGTCTCACTTCCTCTCCCAACTTTTCATTTGCTTTGCTCTCTGTTTGCCTGTCTATGCAAAATAATGGAGATATGCGACACATCCTCCATGTGGCCAGGGGAGGGCGCTGCTGGCAGCTCCAGCCTTGAATTCATTATTACAGAGGAGGAGGAGGGAGGATAAATGTTCTATCTCAGGGGAGGAGGGGGGCCATGTAAGTGAATTGAGCCGTTAAGAGTTCCATGCCCATTCCTGAATCAATCCCCACCGCCAGAGGTGTATACTACTCTAAATTACAAGTCTGCATGGCGTGGTTATCCGTACGGCTCTAGCACGGGCACATTTTGATTTCAATTCTAAAGAATCAATGGACTAGAGAAGTGGTTTCCCAGAGGAAAAAATGAGAATAGGCAAAACTTTCAGAATTATAATTGAGAATTGGTGATTCATGCCCAACCCATAACAAATCAAGTGCAAAAGTGGAACAAAGGTGTTTTCAGACATGTGAGCCCATTAACAGTTATTTCCTGTATGCTGTGGGTTTTTGTTTCTGTTTTGTTTTGTCCTTAAGGAAATTATTGGAGATATTCTAGATTTTTTACAAAAAGTAAATCAAGAAAAACAAAACATGGGAAGAAGGAAACGGGTTCCAGGAGAGCAGTAAAAAGAATCCCCAAGATGTTGACAAAGGGTAGTCCCATCATGAGATTAACACAGCTGTCCTAGACAGACTGCAGAAGCAGACACAGGGTTATAAAGCAAATTAATAGAATATACAGGAGGGGGAGGGGTGAATCAGTGGGGGAAAAAGGAGAAACATCTGTAACAAAAATTAATTAATAAACTCACACTTCTGATTTAAAAAAATAGAATATATAGTACATAGGAGGGACTTGAGAAGAATTTGACAATTCTGTCAGAAAGTTTTGAACTAAATTCATAAACGATACACGGAAAATAGAGCAAAAGAAAAAAATGACAATTAATACATAGAAAAAAACATTTTGAAACTAAGGAAAAGTAATCCTAGTATACCACATGGCTTTGCTGTGAATGATATTACATAGTCATAGTAACGCAAACACTGACTTCTGAATGAACCAGAAAAGTGATATGAAGATTTATAACTGTAATGGAAGGATGTGGGATGAGAAAACATTTACGGGTGAGGGAAATAAAAAAGTTAATCTTTTATTGTAATATGGAATGATGCCTAAAACTGAAAAAAATTAAAAATAAAGAAGGCTGCCTAATTCTGTTGTTTATAAACATCGGGGTAAATATGCAAAGAAACTTGAAGACTTGCAAACAGAAACCTTGATACTGATTACCTATGAGGAGCAAGAATCAGGAAAGGAAGAAACTGAGAATGATGTTTTCAATGATAAATCATGACTGTTTCAACTATAAATATGTATTATTTTGATTATGTAATGTATATACTATATCCCAAACATATGATATCTTTTATAAAGATAAAAATTGAAATTCCCATAAATTAAAATATTAAGATGAATAAGTAGGTGAGTTTGAAGAATAAAGAAAGATAATTTTCAACAATAATGTGAAGGTTTGAAAAGTTGACTCGTGATTGATTAAGGAAAAGAGAACTATTCTTTTTCATGGCTTTTCTTTATCTTGGTTACAATCTACTTAAGAAACACACACAATGTTTATATATTTGTTTTGACAAACTCTGCTTTTAAAGCCTTAGGGCAAGTATCTTCTAAAAACCCACACTTATTTTAGTTTATGCTTTCTCCATGATAATCTTCCAATTAATTGTGGCTACATTAATATTATTTATACTACAAAAGGTCCTATGTGTCATTGCATCTAATAGTGCCATTTTAATTGGAACTGTGAAAGAGTATTTAAATCAAATTTCACAGTAGTGAAGTCTCCAGAGAAAGACATTTCATTTTATACCTTCTTTAGAATTACATGCTTCTCAGTATGGGCATCAGGGAACTTTTTTCACATGAAGCACTTATGAATAATTTGGAAGGAACTGTTAGAGTGGATAACCAATCCCCTAACTGAGACCTTAGAATCAAATAATTTGCAAGGGCTTGTCTTTACCTTTCAGAAAGTTGTACCTAATAGGAATTCACTGTCCTCATGGCAGACATAAGGAGGCAGAATAATAAAAGATCGCACACTCCGGAGCCAGATTGCCTGCTCTAAAATCATACCTCTGCCCCTTATTAGCTGTGAGAATTTGGACAAGATGTTAAACTCTTTGTGGCTCAGTTTTCTCATCTGCAAAATAGGAAACACCATCTTCGTGAAGTTCAAATGTTAACGTGGGCAAAGCGCTGGAGCAGCGCCTAGCATAAGAGCTGCTCCTAAAACTACTTCTTTGAGAGGAAAATGGACATCAGGCTATGGTCCACAGAAGGCAAAAATAACTTTAAACACAGTGTCATGAATAGCTATTTATATTATCTTTCAGTTCATGTCCTGCTGGGGTTTGTGTAAAGTTTCAAAAAGGGATAGAGAAGAATAATTAAGTATCAACTTGAAATAAGGAATCAAGACAGACTTCCGGTCAAGATGGCGGCGTAGGTAACCGCGGTATCGCGTCCTCCCACAACCACATCAAAGTTACAACTAAACCACAGAACAACTATCATTCAAAACCGCCTGAAATCAAGCTGAATGGAAGTCTGACAACTACGGAACTAAAGCAGCTACATCCAGACTGGAAGGAGGGGCGGAGGCGCGAGGGCCAGTAACGAGACGGGCTGGTCCCACACCCACGTGTGGCGGATAAAAATCAGGAGGACACCTCGGCTGGGAAGGTCCTTCCTGAGGACTGAGGTGTCTCCGTCCCACACCAGGTGCCCCTCTCAGGGTTCCAGTGCCAGGAAGAGAATCCCCATAACTTCTGGCTGGAAAAACCAGCGGGAACTGAGGCTCAGGGGGGCTGATGCAGCAGGAGCCCCAGGCAGCCCCTTAAAGGGCCGGCGCATGGACTTGTCAGAATCTCTCCCTCTGAGCTTGGAGGGGAGGCAGCTCGAGGGGCACCAGAGTCATACAGGGAAGAACTGAGCTGTTTGGCACTGGAGCGAGGGCTGGAGAGGGGGCTTTCTCAGGGACAAACGTGCCCTCAGAAGCCTTTGTTCCTTTGGTGAGCCCTTCCCTGGGGCGGAGGACAGTCTGCATATCTGGGACTCCCGCAACCTGGCTCACACTGGTAGCCCCGCCCTGGTGACTCCCTGAGGCCCCACCCCACCCAAATTTCAGGCCCACCCAAATTTCAGGCCCACCCAAGCTGTTGCCAGTTCCTTAACCATAGGACTGGCCTGTCTTGGATCCTGCTTCAGGTTTTCCTAAATTCTTTCAAACAAGCAGCATCTGGTCTCAGATAGCCCCATACCTCTCGTTAAGTAATACACAGAAACAAACACAGGGAGGCTGCCAAAATGAGGAGACAAAGAAACAGGTCCCAAATGAAAGAACAGAACAAAACCCCAAGAAAAGAACTAAGCGAAATGGAGATAAGCAACCTAACAGATGCTGAGTTCAAAATAATGCTTATAAGGATACTCAATGAACTCATTGAGAACCTCAGTGAAGTTAATGAGGACCTCAAGAGCATAAAAAAAAAAAACAGTCAGAATTGAAGGAGGCATTAACTGAAATAAAGAATAATTTACACAGCTTCAATACTAGAGTACGTAAATCCAAGAAGCAGACCATCGATTTGGAATATAAGGAAGCAAAAAACACCCAGTCAGAACAGCAAAAAGAAAAACGAATCCAAAAAAATGAGGATAGTGTAAGGAGCCTCTGGGACAACTTCAACTGTGCCAACATTCACATCTTGGGGGTGCCAGAAGGAGAAGAGCGAGAACAAGAAATCGAAAACCTGTTTGAAACAATAATGGCAGAAAACTTTCCTAACTTGGTGAAGGAAAGAGACATACAAGTCCAGGAAGCACAGAGCGTCCCAAACAAAATGAACCCCAAGAGGCCCACACCAAGACACATCATCATCAAAATGCAAAAGGTTCAAGACAAAGAGAGAATCTTAAAAGCAGCAAGAGAAAGGCAGCTGGTTACCTACAAGGGAGTACCCATAAGGTTGTCAGCTGATTTCTCAAAAGAAACTTTGCAGGCCAGAAGGGAGTGGCAAGAAATATTCAGTGTTGAAAAGCAAGAACCTACAACCAAGATTACTCTATCCTGCAAAGCTGTCATTTAGAAGCAATGGCCATATAAAGAGTTTCCCAGACAAGAAAAAGTTAAAGGAGTTCATCACCACCAAACCGTTATTATATGAAATGATGAAGGGTCTTTTTGAAGAAAACGATAAAATATATGAACAAACAAAATGGCAATGAATACATATCTATCGACAATGGAATCTACAAACAAAATGAACAGGTAGATCAGAAACATTCTCATAGATACAGAGAACATTTTGTTGGTTGTCAGTTGGGAGGGGGGTTGGGAGAATGGGTGAAAAAGGTGAAGGGATTAAGAAGTACAAATTCATTGCTAGACTGACAAACCTCAAAGGGAAAGGGGTTGGGGGGGTGGGAAGAAATAAACCAAAGAACTTATATGCATAACCAATGGACACAGACAATAGTGTGGGAAAGGTGGGAGGGGGGCGGGAGTGGGGAGGAGGGGGGAAAAATGTGGAACATCTGTAATACATTCTACCTTCAACAATAAAGATTTAAAATAATAATAATAATAATAAAAAGCATGAAAAAAAAAAAAAAGAAAGAAGGAATCAAGGATTAAAGCACACAGAAAATGTAGATTCCTTACCAGGAAAAACCATGATCCCTGTTGGAGTGTTTAGTTCAAGAATTGTTCCCTATGTGGATGAAGTCTTAACCCAACCTCAATGCAGTGACTCAAGAAATGGAAGAGAGACTGGGAAACTACTAGGAACAAATGCATGGTTTAAAACAAAAATTGGCTTCCAGCCAGGCCTGTGTGGATCAGCGGTTGAGGGCCAACCCATGCACCAGGAGGTCACTGGTTCATTTCCTGGTCAGGGGTCAGGATACATGCCCAAGTTATGGGCCCAATCCCCCTTGAGGGGCATGCAGAAGGTGGCCAATCGATGTTCTCTCTCATCAGTGTTTCTCTCTCTCCCTCTCTCTTCCTCTCCCTCAGGAATCAATAAAGGGAAAAAAATTTTTTTTTAATAAACAACCATGTTTTTTTGTTTGTTTGTTTTTATAGTGGCTTCCACAATAGTTATTGTGTCAGCCCTGCTTTAATGGGGTGATTGACCAGAAAACAATAGTCACCTTTGACATTAGCATAAACTGAGTCGGCATCACCTACAGAGAGGAGCGAGCAGCACCAACGCCACAGGAAGTGAGGAGGGAAGGTCAACATCCATGGATCAGAAGAGAACATCATTGGCTATGATAACAATGTTTCAGTAACTTGGGGACTCCAGTAAGAGAAAGAAGGGACATGAGCTGGACTCGTAGGGTGACTCCAATAAGAAAGAACTGGGGGTGCAGGCGGGAGACATCTGAGCTAGCACTTCTTTTAGAATACTTTATTCCAAATTTTCCTCTCCCTTATTGAATCACATTGGGAAATATGGATGGCACAATTATTACAGAGAAATGTCAGACATACTAGGTAGAGATTTGCATGATGTATATTTCTGTCTATAAAGCAGCGCTCTTATTTGTGGATACAAAAAATGTATCTGTACCTTGTTTCCAGATTTGGTTTACAAGAGACATTATTTTCTCTTTAGCTAAATTTTCTCTTTAGATCTTATGCCTATATATCTATTTATGTTCAAATTTATACATGTTCAATATTGCTCATTTCACAAGAGTCTTAAAATGCTCATGAGTACAGCTTCCATAATTTATTTATAATTCATCAGTAGAATCATTGGTAAGAGAGATATTTGAAATCATTACCACTGTCAGAATTTTTTAAATGAGACCTTTAGAATAATATTATAAATGTCATGAGAGTGAAAATTTGCCATGGAAATAATTTAGAAAAACAGAGTTCAGGGATGCTATGGACTAAGTGTGTCTGTCCCCAGAAGAATTTGTGTTGAAATCCTAACTCCCAGCATTATGGTATTAGGAGGTGAGCTTCTGGGCAGTGATTAGTTCACAGGGTGGAGGCCTCATGCATGGAATTTGTGCGCTTATAAAAGACACCTCGGAGAGCTTCCTCACACCTTCTGCCAGGCGAGGATACAGCAAAAAATGACAGTCTATGAACCAGGAAAGGTACTCTCACCAGTTACCAAATCTGCCAGCACCTTGATCTTGAACTTCCCAGCCTCCAAAACTGTGAGAAATAACATTTGCTGTTCATAAACCATACGGTCTATGCTATTCTGTTAAGGCAACTCAAACAGACTAAGACAAGGAAATGTGGAATAGTAAAAAAAAGAAAAAACAACATACTTAACTGTGCTTCTACAAGGTAATGGTTGTGTGTATACGTGTGGGAACATGTCTGTATGTGTTCAATGTTGTTGTCAGTCTGAGGAACTAATTATCTTCCATTTATGCCACTTCCTGCAACTAATGCTGTATGTTCACTGAAAAGGCTGACATTATTACACAGTTGGCGAAATTGTCTGTTCACCACAGTGTAAAATAAAGTTCAGCTCTGTTTCCACAGCAACCACAGTGTAGCTCCTCATGCATAGCTAGACTTTTTTTTGTGGTCTTAACCTACATGTGTGCAGTAAGGCTTGCTCATCTTTAATGTAGCCTTTATAAGTTTTATTGATTAGGTAAGCCAGCGCCTGTGGTTTCTTTCCTGCACTTAAAAATTCAATGACAATTTTACATAAGAGTAATTTTTGAGATACACATTGGGGAAAGATAAAAGCATAACTGCACAATTGGGTATTCAGCTATATTTCACATAAAACAATTAATTAGACCCTTGATAAAAATGAGGATTTGATGATTCATCTATGAGAACAATCTGATCCAAATTCTGAGAACCCTTCTCTTCACGCACAAATGCAGAGATACCCCGGAGTGATGAGGGTTTCTCCCAGCGACTGATGCCACCAACATGCTTCCGCGTGCGCACCAGCAGGCAGTCTTAGCTGCTGCTGGATGGTGGCCGCCTCCAGAATTTACAAGACTAAGTGGCCTGTGTGTACTGTGGATCAGGACCTTTTAATCACTCTTTTCTAACCATCCAGGTCTCCTGGCTTCCTGCAAACTGCACCAACCTGAGTTTATCGCACTTACTACTTTTGCATAGGGCAGCTTTATCCTCCAGAGAAAAAATGCCCCATTCTCTCTCTCTCTCTCTCTCTCTCTCTCTCTCTCTCTCTCTCTCAATCTCTCTCTCTCTCCCCCCCCTCCCCTCTTTCTCACACATCCACACACACACTCACACTCACGAGTTAAAGAAATAGAATCAAATGAATTGAACCCTTAACAGAGTTAGTCAAGGAAATGACTCTCCAAGAATTTGCAGGGAAAGATTTTATAAATTTAAGAAAAAGTAACATTAAGTTGTTTACCAAAATATCAGACTGCTTGCTTTCTAAGGAATGATGTCTTGCTTTGATCTTTATGATCGGATCTTAAAGACACAGGTTTTATTTAGATTATGTTCACTATAAACTCACAATACTTCATGTTCAGAAGTTTAAGTATCATGCTTGAGATTTATAAGTTACAATCAGATTACAAAAATCTCTTCTCACCAAGTGTTTTCCTTACTTCCATGATCATGGTTGTTATTTTACCATTTGGAATTTGTTTTGTGTATACACACACACACACACACACACACACACACATACACACACTGAATTTTTCCCCTTGAATGGCCCAATGTATTAGTCAGTGTTTAAAAACCAATGTTTGGACAATTCACTGGCCTAAAAGACAAATACTATTTTTTCAGCTGTTCAAATAATCTTGTTCATTGCTTGAATACATCATTTTTTAAAATTTTATTTTATTGCACAAAATTACTGATCAAAATCATGCAACTGTGTGGTTTGACAACACTAAAAAATCTTGGTGTATAAATGCATAACTTTTCAGTGATTCTTAGTAATTCAACTATTTATGACCATTCACATTCTTTCATACAACTACAAACAAGTACTAACACCATCCACATCTCCTTTGTTTTCTAACCCCTCTCTTTTAGCATAAAAACTACTTTTCTATTTCACATGAGAAATTGATGTCATCAGGTGGGTGTCCATCACCAGCTACTTACCCCTATCTAACATACAAACATTTGAAACCAACAACGCTTTTCCTCTTGTCTCATAAAAAATTAATCTATCTACATCTAAAGTATGACACCTCTATTCTAGACACTGCAATCACTACCACTTTATTGCCTTTGGGAATTTTCTCTGGTCATAAATCTGTTTGTTGTATGTTGACAGTGCTTTTCTCCACTGTTAGTTTTTTCCCCTAAACTTTTCTATGTGCTTGTTTTTGCTCCTAAAAATTAAAACATAATAAAATTCAAAGAACTTGACCTTTGAATTTTTACCTATTATTTCCTGTTCCTTTCACTTCTAGATGACTTCCCATAGAGTCTGAATTCATTATATTCTCTATATAACCTTCTCTCATTTGTTAGTCTACAATTCTTGCGTTCTTACTATTACCTGATCAATCCACTAAAACTGCACTACTGAAGCCTTGCAATATTGCTCTAATTGCTAAATCCAAAGTCATTTTTATAGCTTCTTCTTACTTTACTGTAGCTTTCAATAATGATTATTATCTTTACTTAAATATGTCTCATTCCCTCGGAATTCATAGTAGTGTCTTACAATCCTCACCTGGTTCTCCCCTAGCCTCTTTGGAATCCCATTCATGTCTCTTTGCCCTAATCTGCCCCAGTCTCTATCAGCCATGTTTTTCTTTTGCTATGTGCTTTTGGTGGATCTCATATACTCTAATGGCTTCAAGGGTCCAAATTTGAACCAATTACCTTCCCTCTCTTCCTCCAAACAGTATTCTCTAATTTCATCTCTCCTTGTTCAGTGGTAACAAGAGCAACCTAAAAACCAAGAGAGAATACTGAAAATAGGGGTATGTCTATTCTTTTGAATTCATGTTTCGGGTTATTATATTCCCAGAAGTAGAATTGCTGGGTCATAAGGCAGTTCCATTTTTAATTTTTGAGAACCCTCCACACTGCTTTCCACAGTGGCTGCACCAATCTGCACAAGGGTTCCCTTTTCTCCACATCCTCCTTAATACTTTCATTTGTTGATTTATTAATGATAGCCTTTCTGACAGGTTTGAGGTGGTATCTCATTGTGGTTTTAATTTTCATGTCTCTGATGATTAGTGACATTGAGCATTTTTTCAGTCTTGGCCTCTGTAAAGACATGTCTAGTCAGGTCTTTTGCTTGTTTCTAATTGGATTTTTTGGTGTTGGGTTGTATACATTCTTTATAAATTTTGGACATTAACCCGGTATCAAATGTATCATTGGCAAATATGTTCTCATTCAATGGATTGTCTTTTCATATTGTTGGTTTTCTTTGCTGTGCAAAAGCTTTTTAGTTTGATGTAGTCCTATTTTTTTCCCTTGCCCAAGGGATGAATGTCACCCCCAATAAATTTAATAATAAAAAACAATACTGAGGCTCATAGCCAGTCCAGTCTATCCACCACTTCTTTCATAAGTTGTTCAAAATTCTATAACTACTTTGCTTCTATTTATAGCTTAAATGTGTCCTCTCATCTGAATTCCTACACTCATCATCTTGCTTCTGCCTTATATCCATCACTTGGATTATTAACTTTAGCATTTGAACTCTCTGCCACCAGTCTCATTCCACTCTAATATATCTCCCGTACTTTTCCCAGAGTGTTTTTTTTTTTCTTTATTGGTTTTAGAGAGAGAGGAAGGGAGAGGGAGAGAGAGATAGAAACATCAATGAGAGAGAACATCGGTTGGCCACCTCCTGCATGCCCCCCATTTGGTGCACAACCTGGGCATGTGCCCTGACTGGGAATAGAACCAGCGGCCTCTTAGTTCATGGGTTGATGCTCAACCACTGAACCACACCGGCCAGGCCCAAAGTGATTTTTTTTTATTATTTTTGTTATTCCTCACCTGAGGATTTTTCCCATTAATTTTTTAGATAGAATGGGATAGAGGGAGGAGAGAGAGAGAGAGAGAGAGAGAGAGAGAGAGAGAGAGACATTAATGTGAGAGAGAGACCAGGGCCAGGGATCAAACCTGGAACCCAAGTATGTTCCCTTCACCAGGAATTGAACCTGTGACCCCTCAGTCCAAAGGCTGATGCTAACCACTGAGTATAACCAGCCAGAGTCCAAGGTAGGTTTCTTTTTTTTTCCAAATACAAAGATGATTGTGTCATACAACACCCAAAATCTCTTCAATGGCTTCCACCATATTTTGGGCCACATGGAAATTATTTGTGGACTGAGTACTGTATATCATTTGGCCTCATTATTTCCCTGATCCTTAGCTATTATAATTAGTCACAATTTCTGATGGGGAAAGATTATATTCATAGTATAGTTTCTTGTACACAGAAAACAATATATATTTGCTAAAAGAATAAAAAAGTAAACAAAAAATGTACACATGAAGAATACAGGCTAAGGAAATTTTTGTATTTCTAGGGAAGAAATAAACGTGAGATCTTGTTTGTCAATAGCCAATCTCAACTTTATTAATGTCCCTATGAGTATTCTATATATATATTTCATCTCCATCCTATTTTCCTGTATTTATATCATCTACCATAGCATCTTATGTTTATTTCTCCAGGAGTCAGTTATTTTCACAGATGTGGCTTATTGGGGAATGCCCTTAAGTTCAGTATCTGTAAAGGAGGAAAGTGGAATAGGTGAGAGGCAGAAATTCAATTACAATATAGGTCTTACAGGCTTTAGACAATTTTACAGGGAGAGCTAGAACTAAGATGCTCTTCTAAATTGTCGTGAATCAAGGCCAGAAGACTGGGTTTCTGTAATCCTGAACAGACCAGTCACTGGATGTGAGCTGCCTAGTCTGCCCCTACTGAGGATGCATCACTTCCAGTTACAAGGCACCTCTGGTCAATGGAGAGCTGTGAGCCCTCATGCAAGCTCCTGGTAGCTGGAGGATGGCAAGAAGTGTCCAGTTTTCTGGTGAAGGACTCCTCTCTCCCTCCCACTCTAAATGATATCTATGAAACTGCCCAAACCCCACATAAACAACAGATTCTATAACCTTGTGTGACTACCAGTTAATCCTCTCATTCTAGAGCACACAACTGGCAGAATTCTCTCAAAATCACAAATATAGTTTATTTAAATAACTTTCTCGTCCCCTAATTACTAACTAATTAAAACACAAACTTCTATCCCATTACATATAAAGTACTCTTAGGTTTTTCTTGCCTGTCCTCCGCCCTCCTGTTCCCCATGTCATTTTTTCCTTACGTAGTTTTATACCCAAAGCAGCAATGACCTTAGGCTAATCATTCTCTTACATATGTTCTTCCCTCAACCTAGAATTTAAAATCTCCTCTTTCTTTAAGAAACACCTTAGAGCTGTCTTTTGTAAAACCCTTCCAGCATCTTTAGGCAAGATTAAACACAGTCTCTTTTGTTTTCACTGTCATGTTCATTAACATTGTTGGAATATACTCAGTGCTGTATTTCCATAATCTGCTGAAATAGTGTTCCGCCTTCCTGTCTTAATCTCTGTAATATCCATATCTCCCATGTTTGCTGATGTGTAGTAACTACTAGATATAAGTTCACTGAATGAATGAATGAATGAATGAATGAATGAATAATACCTACCTGGCTTGTTAAACCATGTGCATTTAAATATAAAGTGAGCAAATATGGCAAATACACCTAAGATGTTTATAGGAATATGTGTCAAACATACTGTTTCTGTTTTGCTTTTATTTATATTCTTTGTCTTCCCCATTACTCAGAAAGCTGAAGAATCTGTTCTTTTCACCCACATTTCCCCAGATGCCTGAAAATTACTAAATGTATGAGTAATATTTTTCAAGCAATGATCTAGGAGCAATTCACTAAATCAGGGCATTGAAGGATTTTTTCCAAGACTGTGTATTTTGTATTGTGATTCCTGATTTGCTTATTCCTCCTTATAAATGTCATTTACTTATGCTCATGTATAATTTTTGTTTTGATCATTGAAAACAGCTATTTGGATATCTGTACCTTTTAATATGTATTTAATTATAATGTAAAAACTAAGATCCTATATTATTAAATACACCCTTTGAAAGCTTCCTGTAGCAATCATTCATCTCTTTAAGCAAATAATTTATGGTCCTGATAAAATCCACACTTTTTTCTCAGCATTTTCTACCTCAACACTTACAACATTAAAACAATTTTTATAGGAAATATTAAGAATTAATCACATCTTTCTTTTGTTCACATTAATCATAAAAAGCCCAAAAGTCAGCTCATATCTACATCTGATTAAAAAACCCTCAGCTCTACCTTAAAAAATATCTACAACCTGACTACTTCTCTAGCTCCATTGCTGTGGCTTTAAACAATGTAACAATAATCTTTTCCCAAGATCCTAATAAAGGTCTTCTAACTAGTTACTCTGCTTCTTATCTTGGACCCAGATAGTTTACTGAGTATTAAAAAATAATAATAATAGCCCTGGCCAGTTTGGCTCAGCGGTTAAAGGGTCAGCCTACGGTCCAGAGAGACCCGGGTTCAGTTCCCGCTAAGGGCGTGTACCTCGGTTGCAGTTTGTCCCCGGCCCTGGTTGGTCGTGCGGGTGGCAACCACTCGATATATCCCTTTCACATTGATGTTTTTCTCTCTCTTCCTCACTCTATCTGAATAAAAAATGGAAAAAAATGTCTTCAAGTGAGGATAAAAATATAAATAAAAAAAATAATAATAATAGTGAAGGGGATTCCAACATGGCAGCAGAGTGAATGGAAGCTACACAGACCATCTCCCAGGACCAAACTGGAATTACAACGAAAATAAAGACACATTGTCAGGAAAAAGGAATAGAAAAGCAGCTTGAAGGCCCACATAACCAGGAACACTGACTCAATCCTGGTAGGCTTACCGAGATACAAGAGGGGCCCGGGGGCCCACGGTCCGCAGCGGCCTTAGCTGGGAGCAGCATTAAACTTAGCTCGGGCTCCGGCAGAGGGAGGGAAGACTGGACTGGAACTGTTGGGGACACTCGGGACTTGGAGGGCACTCAGAGCTTTTGCTGAGTTGTGGCCACACAAGACTGTGGTAATCTTACTCCTTCCCAGGGCCTTGGGGAGAGGCGCGGCCCCTCCCTCAGAGATTCAACCCCACCCGGTGGCCATTGAAATGCAAATTGAGGCCATTATCAACCAGCATCTGCCCCACTCTTGGGAAATTCCCTTACTCTGAGCACCTGAGGGAGTTTTTCATTCAAGTCAGAAGCCAAGGCTCTTCAGGTAATCTCTACTGATAGCCTCCAGGCAAAAAGCTAGAGGTTAACTGTACCATCCCTGGGCTAGCAACCCCAACCAGGGAAGTAAAACTTGACAGAAGTGTTTAAGTGGGTCCTCCCTGGCTCATCCAAACCCAGGAGAGGGAGCCACAAACAGCAGAACACCAACACCCACAGGGAAAGTTTGGCAGGCTCCAAAGCCCACTGTGATAGCCAAAATGGTGAAACACAGAAACAAAAGCCAAATGAAAGAACAAGAGACCTCTACCAAAGATGAGATAAATGAGGTGAAGTTAAGCAAGTTAACAAAACTAGAATTCAGAGCCATGATCTTGAGGAAGCTCAACAGCATGTGTAAGGACTTGAGCACCATGAGTAAAGACAGAGAAATGTTGAAAATCAACCAGTTGGAAATTAAAAACCATCAAGAAGAAATGAAGAATGACATATCAGAAATAAAGAACACATTGGAAAATCTAAATAGCAGAGTAGAGGAAGCTGAGGACCAGATCAGTGAATTGGAAGATAGGGTAGAAAAAAAATCAACCAATCAGAAAACCAAAAGGAAAAAACCATTAAAAAACAGGAAGACAGCTTAAGACAACTGTGGGACAACTGGAAATATAATAATATTCGCATCATAGGAGTCCACGAAGAAGAAGAAAATGAGCAAGGTTTAGAGAATATATTTGAAGAAATAGTGACAGAAAACTTCCCTAATTTGGTGAAGGAAGAAGGCATTCAAGTTCGAGAAGCACAGAGAGCCCCAAGTGAGAAGAACCCAAACAGGCCCACACCAAGACACATAGTAATCAAAATGCCAAAAATTAAAGACAAAGAGAGAATCCTAGAAGCAGCAAGAGATAAGCAACAGGTTACCTATAAAGAGGGAGGGAAATTAGGTGTTAAGAATGTAGTTAGACTTTACTATTCCTTAGTTATGAACTATGTAGTAGACAAATTATTCTAACAATTTAATGCTCAATATGCTTTGGATTTATTTGTTCAACAAGCGTTTGTTGATCATCTGCCATGTATTGTCACTGCTAGACATTGAAGATCTTTTTTTTTATTCAATTAATTAATTTATTTTTGTTACAAATGTTTCTCTTTTTTCCCCCACTGATTCCTCCCTACCCCTTCCTGTCCCCAGCTTTGTTGTCCATGTCCATTGTTCATGCATACATGCATATAAGTTCTGTGGTTTATCTCTCCACCACCACCCCCTCTTCTGGGGATTGTCAGTCTGTACCCTACTTCCATGTCTCTGGGACTACCCCATTCCTCAGAAGTAGTACGAATATTTACATTAATTTATCTTATATTATTCCTGTATTTGAGACAAAATAATTACAACATGATAATCTTTAGAGCTATAACGAAAGCAGAAGTAATGATAAGCATGTAACAGGTGATGGGCTCAAGAGAGCACTCTTGAAAGATTTGCAAGAGGAAAAGACACAATTTTTTTTTTTTTTAACTTGGGATAAGGTACATTGGTGTGACACAGCAATCATCTGGGATCTTGTTAAGATCTAGATTCTAATTCAAGTTTGGGCTTGGGTCCTAATATCTAACAAGTTTACAAGTACTTTTACTGCTGGCCTATTTGCCATACTTTGAGCAGCAATGATTTAAATCATATCCTGGAGTTTAAACCTTACAAATATTCCCATGAGGGCTCACTAATAAGTTTAAATAAGAATGTAACTTGATCAAGTTTATGTTTTTACAAGCTCCTTCTCATGTCTTATGAAGATTGCATTAGAAAGTGAAAGGTCTATAGGCAGGGAGGAGACTTATTAAGAGGCAATTATTAAGTATCTAAGACACAATTATAGAGTAAACCTAGAAAGTCACAGTGGGGATAACAAGATGAACTTAGCAGCTAGAATCAAGAGGAAACAATAACAAACTGAATGCATATGGAGAGAGGAAGAAAGGCACTAGGTATAATGTCTACTTTTATGGTTAGAACAAATGCGTGGAGAGTGGTGATAATAATAATATAGTTAACAAAACAGCTAACACCTATTCAGTATTTACTACATGCCTGGTACTAATATTTATGTTTTAAATATTTAATTCACAAAACCTCCATAAGCAAGATTCTATTGTGTCTCCATTTTATAGATGAGGAAACTGAAGCACTGGTAGAGTACATGCATAAAATTAATTCTCAGAAATGATTAATAGTATTGTCATTATTAACAATATTCAAATAAAGCTAGAGTTCGAAAAGAAAGTGACTGAGGGAATTCTTTCCTGACAATGCCTTTTTTTTTTTTTTTACGTTGTGGGAGGCAGAGTAACTCTCTGTGATAGATAAGGGTTGGGTATGGAATACATGAAAGTGATAAAACAATTGACAGAGCAAAAACGTAATCTACAGAATAAGAGAAAAAAATTGCAAACCCTATATCCAATAAGGGTTGATACCCAAAATATATAAGAAATTTCTACAACTCAATAATAATAATTAAAAAAAAAAAAATAAACCCAATTTTAAAATGAATAAGAACTTGAATAAACATTTCTCCAAATAAGACATATGAAAAGATGTTCAACATCACTCATCATTAGGGAAATGCAAATCACAACCAAAATGAGATTTACCCCATATCTGTTAGAATAGATAGTTTCAGAAGTTACTGATTTTCATGGTTCAAGCACTCAGGGTTTCTAATTTGCTCTGTGCTTATTTAGTCCACAAATGGAGTTCAGTAGAGAAAACTATTTTTCTGTTAGTGTAAGAAGAAAGCCCAATTATTCCTTCAAGTTGAAGGAAGATTTCCCAAGAGATGGAATTTAATATTTTGGATTATTTACTTTACGGGTTTCTGACAAACTACTGGAAATGTTTACTTACTGGGCAACACAATGAAATTACCACAGGATTTGTTCCTTCCAGCCAGTTTATTATTTATCTTATATCTTAATTTAGTATTTTCATATTTCATTACAAAAGAAAAATAACAGGATGGCCTTGTTAGTGCAGCTCAGTGGTTGAGCATTGACCCATGCACCAAGAAGTGCTGGTTTGATTCCTGGTCAGGGTACATGCATGCTCAGGTTGTGGACCCGATCCCCAGTGTGGGACATGCAGGAGGGGGCCAATTGATGTTTTCTCTCATCAATGTTTCTATCTCTCTCCTCTCCTTTCCTCTCTCTCTAAAATCAATAAAGAAAAAAAATATTTTATAAATAACAGGATGTAAATGTATGCTATATACTTATTTTCCATTCAGAAAAACAATTTTATTTTATTACCAACTTTCAGTTGAGCTCATCATCTTTCACCCTTCCCAACAAAACATGATAATAAAAAGTTTTTTCTGAGATTAGAGTTGAATCCACAAAGGGCACACTTTTCCTAATATGATATGAGATGCAAATAATTAAGTAAGCAAAATATGTGGATCTGGATATGTAGCTCTCTGGATGATGCATTAAATAGTGTTCCATTTTCTGCCTACTTTGATATCATGGATTTAATGTTTTTTTTCTCAACTGTCCTCCATAAAATGTAAACCTTTTCCATTATAAAGTAAGTGTCCTTGTCTTCTTGCAGAGAGCATCTTCTTTTGTATCATAAGCTTATCTATACTATAAAAGTAAAAGTCAACTACTCTCACATATGTGACAGGAAATCAATGACATGGATAAATGATTCACCCACTTCAATCACCTGGTTGTTATCATTGTGGTTCATTTGTTCATAAATTATTCTGGACAATTTATAAAATAAAAAATAGGTCTTGCTGTATTTTCTTACATCTGATAATGTGATCCATAAGTTATTTCTAAACATTAATGATGTGATGAATCATATAGTTTTATTTTAAATATATACATGGGAATTCATGTCCAGATAATAATATTTCTCTTCGTATCTTATATGTAAGTTTGACTATAAAAAGAAATATTATTTAGGCAAGATAATATTTTCATAATTTTTATTTCTAATATATTTTACAGATATATAATATTTGAATATTAAGACTGTATGTGCCCAGTTTCATACTGAAAATTGGAACATACAGTTTTGAGCTATAAAATTGTAATAGCATTTATTATATTGACTACTTTCTATGAATTGTAATTTAATATATTAATTACTATTTTAAAAGCAAAATTAAATAAAATAAAAAGTACAATTTTGTAGTCTATGAGATAAAAATGGTCTGTGTAGACAAGATGTCCTATGTGTATTAAGAATTAAATAATTCATCTATTGTATCTCACTTGGTATGTGCTTCATCAACAAACTCTTGTGATATGTATTCATCAGGGCCCATTCCTCCAGCACTGTGCAGCAGAGGATACCAAAGAAGACTCTGTGTTTGTCCTTAGAGAGCTGACCATCTAATTGGGAAAGCAAAGAAACAAGAAATAATGAGAAAAGACATATGCTCAAGGATTTAGCACTTAGAAAAATACACTAGCAATTCAAAAAGAGAAAAATTGATGTGAAATCAAATTATAAGAGCTGGCTAAGGGTGACGATGGAGATGGTGTTAGATTTACTACCCTGGTTTTGATTTCTCTTAATCTCCTCAGCCTATTCACATTTTGCCCATTCTTCATTGTAAAATCAACTCCAATTTCTTTTTTTCCCTTTGTTTTCTTTCTTGTTCATTATTTGTTTTTACTTTATTACTTAATCATTTCAGTATGTATTGTACCAAATTGGCTTATTCCTTGTTTGAAAATTCCATTATCTTTCCTTGATATTATCCTTGGAAATATCCTAGAAGTAAAATTTCTGCATATTTTACAGGTGTAAGGGTTGTTACACATTATACTAAGTTGTTCTCCAGGGAGTCTGTGTCCACTCATGCCTCCACCCACCAGCGATCATTTCCATTTAACATTTACCATGTTTGCCAAAAGTAGTTATAAACCATAGTTAATCCTTGTCAATTTCATAGGAAAATGATACTTCATTGTTGTTTCCTCTGCAATTCATTGATAATTAATAATGATAAATATTCAGAAAATCTGTATATTGGTCAATTGTATTTCCACTTTGTAAAAGGCTTTTTTTGTGTCTTTTAGGTATTTTTTAAAGTGTATTTGTCTTTTTCTTGTTAATTTATTTAATGTATAAATGTATTAATTTATTTCTACAGTTTCTTTTTTTTTTTTTTAGTTTACTAATGATGTTTGGCTTTTAAAATTTAGCCTTAGGTTAATAATTCCTGTAATTTCAGCCGGTTTTTAAAAATGTGGTCTCTTTCAAATAAGTTTATTTAAACTAAATACATAGAAACAGGCATATTATTTTAAGAAACAAATAGCAGCTTGTTTTGTTTTCAAGAACTAAAACCACATTCATTACAAAAGAATGTGTTTTTTGACATTTATGAAGAAAGTAAAAATGGTGGATATAATTTTTTCAGTTGTAAAAAGCCTTTGTTTTCTTTTTTGTCTAATATATATTCAAAGGTATTAACAAAAAATAAACTCAGCAGAAAAATTGAAATATATTACTTACATCATTCTTGGGTATAACAAGCTAAAAATATAAATTAATAAACATAAGGAATTACTCTGACTCTTTCCTAGTTTGTCCATCGTCCTGATTTGCAAAATTGCTTTAGGCTTTAGTTTATGTTGTGGCTTTGCTCCTACTATCCAACCACACAAATCAAAGAGTTTTATGAGCGTTTTGCTAATAAATGCCTTCTGCATTTTATAGTTGCATTTATTTTGGCATAAAAATGTGACCTTTTCTGCAGCAGTGTAAATGAAAAATGAATAGAAGTTACTCATAAATTAATGGCTTTGGCTTTGCTTTGTTAATCTTACCATGAATCCATTGCCAACTATGATATATGAGGAAAAACTGATTAAATGAATGTAGCTAGAGAACTTTAAAAAAAGGAATAATAATTAAAAAGATGCCCAGCTGGTGTGGCTCAGTGAACTGAATATTGTCGCATGGACTGTGAGGTCCAGGTTCAATTCCCCGTCAGGGCACATGCCAGGGTTTCAGGCTCAGTCCCCAGAAGGGGGTGTGCAGGAGGCAGCCAATGGATATTTCTCTCTCACATCAATGTTTTTATCTCTCTCTCCCTTCCTTTCTCTCTAAAAAGAAAAAAAAATCAAATAAAGAATAATAAAAATTAAAAAGATAAGCATTTACTTCTCTTTATTTCCTCCTTATTACATTTATCTTTAACCAGCTTCTCTGAAATAAAAACATTTTAAGATTGAATTAAGATTTATGGGCTTATAAGAAAGTGGGATTTGAAAGAAATGGTATTAAAAATTCAAAATATTTTGGAGAAGAAGGATCAAATGAATGCAAAGTTCACTGATAAAATGAGAAATATAAATAAATCCAGATTGAAAAGTTGAAAATGATAAAAGCAAAATAGAATATCAACTATTATTAGTAATAATAAGTAAGAGGGAATGAATTTGATGAGGAAACCAATATTTTGTGGAATCTTTTCATTCCTTAATTTGCATCTCTTCTATTAATTCAAAGCAAAATAGACAAAACAATGTCTGCATCTTCCATCTCAGGCACATTTTTCTCTCATTCCACACAGGCTGTCCATTGCTCCCCAAATAATCCATACACTTTCTTGTTGCTAAGAAATCACTGGTGTGCTTTCTTCTAGGCCAAACACTTCCTTGTTCCTTTAAATGCTGCATTGCAAATTTCAACCCATGCCTCAACTCCTCTCATAAATTTGTATCTATTACTCCAGCCCTAAATCTTATACCCTTTTTAGTTGTACCATGTAATTGGGTTTTGCGTAAATAACTGTGCAATTTATGAGAACTCTCTAAGCTTTAGCTTTCTCATCTGTAAAACAGAAAATATGACATACCTCAATGAGTTCTTGTGACAACGAGAAAGCTTATATAGACATATAAATATAATAAGTTCTAAGTCAATGCAAACTTTTTCATAATATTATCATTTATATTTTTGAGTATATGTCCTGCCTCAGCAAATATAATTTAGACCATTGAATATTTGCTGTGTTTATAGTATATTTTTTCATGGAATGTGCTCAATGATATGTCACCATCACTTTCCATGTCCAGTTTTGTGGTCCCTGTCTTTAAGGGGTCTCTATGGGCCTATTTTTGAATTTTGTTCCTTTTATCTCTCTACATTGTACCAAGGAAATGTGATACAAAAGACTATCAAGCTGAGACACAACGTTGTACTTCAGCTATATCATAACCAACAGAGCAATTTCCTCTACATGTAATTTACTCTCCATCTCTACAATCAAGTCTTATTGCTCAGTCTTTTTTCCTTGCACAATTCTAGAATAAGTAGAATATCAGATATTAAGGTTACCTCCACAGAATTTGAGTTGAATCATTTGTAGATAATTTTAGGCAATAAGCACATACTACTTTTTTTTTCTTGGAAGACTGGTAAATGATATGCAGCCAGGCAGCTTAAAGTAGAAAGAACCTAAATTTGAGAATCATACAGAGGTATGTTATATTTCTTGATTGTATAATTCGTTTGTCATAGAACCTCAGAAGAACTGCTCGGGCTCTCTGTGTCTTGCTTAACACATTATTGTAAAAAAAAAATTCCTTCCAAATTTTGATAACATCTGGTAAGAAATTATTAATCTTTAGTCTATTGGTAATCCTCTAATCTATTCTCAAGAACATAAAGTGAAAACTCTTTGTTTTTCTGTTTGAATACACTTTGTTACTGTAGAGACACGGTCCCTCTTTTGCTATAGTTTACTGTTCTATCTAGATGCCTATGAGGTCTTCTCTCTGGAAAGTTTCACTGACCAGGTTTTACACATAACACATAGGTGACTGATATCTCCTGTCTAATAAAACGAATGATTTTTGTGTCTACCTTAGGTTTTTGGATTAATGATTGTATAATTTATCTACTGCTATATAACAAATATTCCAAAATGTAGTGGCTCCAAACATTTATTATCTTTAGGTTCTCTGGCTATGGGTTTTCACAAATCTATAATCAAAGTGTCATTGTGTGCTGTAGTCATTTTAGGTTTGCACTCAGGGTTGATACTCTTCCAAGATCATTTACAATTTGGTGATAAGACTCATATCCTCATGGGCTAGTAGACTGAAGGGCTCAGTTCCTCACTGGCTGGTGACTAGAGACTACCCTTATTTAATACCTTTCCATGTGATCCTTTCCACAAGGCAGCAAACAACACCAGAGCTTGCAAACAAAAAGGCAAGAGAGAAGTTTTGAGCAATGTAGAATTTCAGGTCCTTTTAAATCTAATATCAGAAGTGGCATCCCATTTATTTTGCCACATTCTATTTGTAAAATCAAGTCACTTGGTCAAGCCCACACAAGGGTATGAGTCTGACAAGGTGGGATTCGCTGGGAATCATTTCCGAAGCTGCCTACAACAGTGGTATTCTCTCTTTTTTTAAATTGAATTTATTGAGGTGACATTAGTTAATAAAGTTATACAGGTTTCAGGTGTACAATTCTATAATACATCATCTGTATACTTTATTGTGTGTTCGCCACCTCAAGTCAAGTCTCCTTCTATCATCATTTATCTCCCTTTTACCCTCTCTTACCTCCCTCCGCCCCTCTTTCCCTCTAGAAATCACCATACTGTCCTCTAGCTATGAGTTTGTTTTTTTTGCTTAATCCCTTCACCTTTTTTACCCAGCCCCTCAGCACCTTCCTTTCTGACAACTATCAGTCTGGTCTCTGTATCTATGAGTCTGTTTATAGTGTGTTTGTTAGTTTAATTTTGTTCACTAGATTCCACATATAAGTGAAATCATATAGTATTTGGCTTTCCCTAACTGGTTTATTTCACTTGGCATAATACTCTCCAGATCTATCTATGCAGTCACAAGAGAAAAGATTCCTTTCTTTTTACAGCCACATAGTATTCCATTGTATAAATGTACCACAGCTTTTTTTGTTTTTGTTTTTGTTTGTTTTTTATCCTCTCCCAAGGACATTTTTCCATTTTTTGTTCAGACAGAGTGGGAGGGAGAGAGAAGAAGAGAGAGAGAGAAAAACATCAATGTAAAAGGGCCATATCGAGTGGCTGCCACCCACACAACCAACCAGGGCAGGGGAACAACTGCAACCGAGTTACATGCCCTTAGTGGGAACCGAACCCGGGTCTCTCTGGACCACAGACTGACGCTCTAATCGCTGAGCCAAACCAGCCAGGGCTGTAGCACAGCTTTTTTATCCACTCACCTACTGATGGGCACTTGGGCTGCTTCCAAATCTTGGTTATTGTAAATAATGTTACAATAAACATAGGGATGCATATATTCTTTCAAATTAGTGTTTTAGGCTTCTTCAAATATATTCCCAGAAGTGGAATCACTGTTCTCTGAATACAACTTAAGGAGGTTAGTTTAGTTAAACAATAGTTACTATGATGTATATGTGTCAAGCAGACTAGGAAGGGTTCATAATCTATTCTGGAAACCAATGAGTCGGATTCTATCACATACAAACTACTATGGGAAAAATAAAGAGATTCTTAATCCTGGCTGAGAGATCAGGAAAAGCGTTTCGAATTTTTATAAGTTGATTTTTGAAACATGAAACATAGAAAAGAGAGAGCATATCAAGCAGAGGAAAACAGCTATGCAATTGTACTAGGGCATGACACAGCACGATGCACCCGGTGCCTGTTCATAATAGTGATCGTGCTGAGCCCGTTAGAGGATGCTGCAGCATAGCTCGCTCCTTCCAGCATATGCACCAAGCGCTCTACAGTAAAATGATATTAGGCATTAGTTCTCTTCTGCTCACTCTCCCTGGGCTCACCCTGAGCTCTCCTGCTCTTTCACAGGCATTCCTAGAGGGTTGCTCTGTAGAACCCATTGCTCAAAATTGGCAATATCCAAACTCAGGCTCCAAATTGCACTAATTACCAATTACTTTCCCACACAACCCCCAAAGTATTGGTAAAGATTGAGTGCCATTAGCAGGCATTAAAATTAAGGTCTAATAATGTTAGACAATTGTCCTATAGAGATTTTTACATTTTGCACCAATTACAAAACTGTTTCTATGTTGTCAGAACAGTTTTGCGATGAGAGAAAAATGTCAGAAACAAACAAACAAAAATCACAACAAACTTGTATAAAATCCAATGGGCAATTTTAATGTTCTCTTCCCTTGGCTCTTACTACACAATCCTCTGCTGACTTATGTCCTTCATTTCTGGATGCTCATTTATTTCCAGGTCATACATAAATCAGTGGATGCTAGTGCCTGGAATGAAGCCACCTACCACACATTTATCTAATCTTAGAATTTAGGAAATAAATCTAGATATACTTGACTCATTTCAGTGGATAGAGGAGTCTCCCACTTCCTAGGAATCATTATGGTTTTCCTCGTGAATATAACTATTTTTTTTCTGCAGATGTGCTTTGCTCTGGGAAGTTTTGAGTTTATATCTGCTCACCCTAACTTCCACATGGCTCTAGACTTCAATGGTATCCGTAATTCCTCCATCTCCACAAAGTTTCATAGCTGCAGGACTGAGCAAGAGCCGAAACTCAAAGCACTGGCAAGAAACAGGGAGCGAAATCCTGAACCATTAACCTGTGTCTTCTATTTTTTTTAAAGGAAGACAAATTTACTATGAACATGCTGCAAGTTATTGTACCCCTAGAATTAGAAGGTAGAACACAACATAAAGGAACACACTTGATCATTAACCAGTTTGAAAATCCCTGCTGATTTCATCTGTCCCAACACTACAGCAGACCAGTTGCATGGCACCTCTAATTATAAAAAAAAAGTCATTTAATGATTGTTTTTAAAACATAACAAAAGTATATGCAAACAGACAAATAAAGCAATTTAACTTGGACATGAGGTAGGTAACAGTTGGGAATACAGGCTAAGGAGTCAGAATGCCTTAGTGTGTATTTGGATCTTGGCTGAATTATTTTGGACAAATTACATAACTACATGGGTTCCTCCGTATCCTCTTCTGCAAGGTGGGGAAAAAATAGTATCCATCACAGAAAATTTGGTGTGAATCAAAAGAGCTAATACTTAAAAATTAATGGAAGAGCACCTGGAACACAGAGTTATATGCTTGAAAGATTAAAAACAAAATGTCCCTTTAGTAGATCATGCGTTTTTAAAACATTGAATTGTGCTATTTTCTTATATTTGGGGGGTATTAAATCCTTAAATAGATATATGGTTTGCAAATATTTTCTCCCATTCTGTAGGTTGATTTTTCACTCTGTTAATTGCCTTCTTTATTGCACAAAGCTTTTTTAATTCAATATCATCCTACTTGTTTATTTTTACTTTTGTTGCTTGGGCTTTTGGTGTCATAGCCAACAAAATCATTGCCAAAATCAATGTTATGAAGCTTTTCACCTAAGTTTTCTTCTAGGAGTTTTACAGTTTAAGGCCTTACATTTAAATATTAATCAATTTTAAGTTGATTGTTGTGTATGGCTTAAAATAAGGATACAATTTCAACCTTTTGTATGTGGATAACCAATTTTCCAAATACCATTTGTTGAAGAGAGGATCATAGACTACAGACATGGGATTTATCCATGGGACCCAAGGATGGTTCAATATAAATAAATCAATTAATGTGACATACCACATTAACAGAATGAAGAATAAAAATCACATAATCATTTCAATAAATACAGAAAAAGAATTTGATACAATACAATACCTTTTGATGATAAAGATTCTAAAAATATTAAGAATAGAGTTGACTTCAACATGATAAAGGCCATATTTGAAAAGCCCACAGCTAACATCATAATCAACAAGGAAAAGCTGAAAGTTTTCCTCTAAGATCATGAATAAGGCAACATAGAACTGGAAATTCTAGCCAGAGAAATTAGGCAAGATAAAGAAAAAGGCTTCCATATTGAAAAGAAAGAAGTAACATGATGTCTGTTGGCAGATGACATGATCTCATATATAGAAAACCCTAAAGACTCTTCACCAAAACTTTGAGAACTAATAAATTCAGTAAAGTTGCAGAACACAAAATCAAATACAAAAATTAATTGCATTTCTATACACTGACAATAAATGATCTAAAAAGGAAATTAAGAAAACAAGCCCATTTATATTAGTTGCAAATATATACAAAAAATACCGAGGAATAAACTTAACCATGAAGATTAAACACTTGTGCACTGATAACAGCAAAACACTGATGAAGAAAATTTAAAAGACACAAAAATAAGTAGAAAGACATCTTGTATTTATATGTTGAAAGACTTTGTATTATTAATGTCCATATTACCCAAAGCTATCTACAGATTCAGTTATAATCTCTATCAAATCTCAATGACATTTTTTTACAAAACTAAAAAAAAAAAAAATCCTAAAATTCATGTGGGACCACAAAAGACCTTGAGTAGCCTAAGTAATCTTAATAAAGACCAAAGATAATGTGATCAAATTTTCTGATTTCAAAATACATTACAAACTACAGTAATTACAACTGTATGGTACTGGCATAAAACAGACATGTACACTAGATAGAAGAACAAAGTTATAACACTACATGATATTAAACAATATTACAAGGCTATTACAATAAAAACAGCATGGTACTTACATAAAAATAAACATATTGAACAGAAAAAGGAGCCCAGAAATAAACCCATGACTACACGGTCAATTTGACAAATGAGGCAAGAACATGCAATAGGATAAAGACAGTATGTTCAATAATTGGTGTTGGGAAAGTTAAAAAATATTATGTTAAGACCCTCCTCTGAGACCTCCCCTAGGACTCCTGCTGGCTAAAGAAAAATAAAAAGCCTCAAGGTGAATGACCTATGCTGCACTCTCGCCAGATCATGCCCACACCCTTCTCCTTTAGGCAAGTATCTCTGCTATTTTTCACCAAAACTCTAAGGGTCCCCATAAGACTTAAAACCAAGGGAGCATTGGGCAGCAGCAGCTCGTCTTGGGCTTTCCCCCTGAGCCTGTCTAGGAGGCCCCCTTTCTCTCTGATTGTCCAGTGAGTTTACAGCAGCCTTGCCTTGGTTCACTTCCATCACTGTGATTTCTGGGCTCTCTCCTATTCCTTCTTTTACCTTAAGCCCTTCTTTTGTTTTGTTGTCCCCAGCTTTAATAAACATACTGTCAAAATCACCTGAACTCAAGTTGTAAAATCTTTCCCGCACAAAGTCAAGAACTCACACACCACAGGCCAGCCTGAAGCAGCCTGGCTCTGCATCTGGACCCCATCCAGTAACAAGGGGATTGAGAAGTACAGATTGGTAGTTACAAAATAGTCATGGGGGAATGAAATAAAGAAAACATAGTCAATAAAATTGTAATAACTATGTATGATGCCAGGTGGGTACTGAAAATATAGGGAGAACACTTTGTAAAGTATATATTGTCTAACCACTATGCTGTACACCAGAAAATAACACAAAATAATATTGAATATAAACTGTAATTTTTTTATTAAACATTAAAAATAAATAAATAAGTAAACAGACACCTAGACCAATGGAACAGAATAGAGAACCCAGAAATAAACCCAAGGATATATTGTCAACTGGTGTTTGAAAGGGTATTAAGAATATACAATGGAGAAATAGTCTCTTCAACAAATGGTTTTGGAAAACTGGATATCCACATGTAAAGTTATTTCTACATAACCAGTCCCATGCTGCTTTGTTGGCCATTTCAAAAAGTAAAGTTACTTTAATAGACATCAATGATGTTTACCTCTTAAACCATTTTATACTATCTTAATGTCAATCTCAGAAAAAACGGTATGTCAATGTCTGTTTTGCACATTTACTTGGTAATTTTTAAGATGAGAATTTCATAATTTAGATTATTAATCCATTGCCACATTTCCAGTCAAATGTAGATGTCAGATAAACTGTCTTAAAGAGACATGGCCTTGTGTGAACTACTGTCAGGAGAAAATGCATCCAGAATCGAGTTGTCTTCTCCCCACTACATTGTGTGGCAATTCCCACTTTAATGCTTAGGGTCATGATATGTCATCGGCTCACAATTGCTCTGTCTTCTTGCCTACTTACCATTCATGACTGTTGATGCTTGCCGTCATTGAAGACCCACTCAGGCTCCATGTCTCTCAATAACTCTGGCCACAAACTGCATTGATACTATTCAGAAACATTTTTTTATTTATAAAGTCATTGAGCCTTGGCCAGTGTGGCTCAGTTGGTTGGAGTATCTTCCCATGCACTGGAAGGTTGGGGGTTTGATTCCTAGTCAGGGCACATACTTAGATTGTGGGTTTGATCCTCAGTCGGGCACAGAGGAGGCATCTATCTAATCATATCTCTCTCACATTGATGTTTTTCTCTCACTCTCTCCCTTCCTCCCTAAAATTAATGAAAATAAATAAAAAAAATTTCTCGAAAGTCCTACCTGACCAACTAGGACATGAATTCCATGAAAGCATTATCTTTTACCCTTCCACATCCTCCACAATATACATCACTTTCTTGACTTTCATTTATGTTTAATCTAACAATGAACCTAATAATATGGGAGCATTATCTCCAAGTTTCATTTGAAGACACTGTCTATCACCAAGTACGTTCAAATTTGCCGTATCTGATTACTAAAAGATATCTTAACCTGGAGAAATAAAAAAATCCAGGGAAAGTAGAAACAGATGCATCTCAACCAGGGTCCAGTGAGACAGTGAAATCACCATTTTCAGATCCAGGTAAAGTTCAACTTTAAAGATGGAGCCAGGAAGGTGAAAGTATATTATGAATCCAGGTTTTAAGGAGTCAGTGGATCATTAAAAATAATTATGTACACAAGAAACAGCTCAAAATGCTTCTTGTATGGAAGGGCTATAGCATAATGGTGGTAAGGTCCTAAAACATCAGTTAAAGACAGTCCATATTGAGGATGGAAACCATCATATATTCAAGCACTTCTCAACACAATTGAGTTTTATATTTTCTAATAGGAAACTAAACAATTACGATTAGGAGATGAAACTAATAGTACTGCATGCCTTCTATATGCCAGGCACTTTCTACATGTCATTTCCATTAATTTTCTCATTAGTTTATGATATAAACTAAAATAGGTTTTATTGACTCTATTTAACAAATGAAGAAACTGAGGCTCAGAAAGGTCATTTTTCAATACCAGTAAACAGTGTATCTGCAATGGAAAATTTTGTCCGATGCCAAACTACATTTTATTCCCACTATTCCAAGTTGTCTATTAATAAAAGATGTTTTATCAAGGATTACGGTACATGTACTTTCTGTTTGTGGTCAGACAGACAAACACTCCACAAACCACGGTTGCTTCATGCCTCATGTTTGCATATTTCTGTTTTTGATTGGCTGGTTTAATCTAAGACTGAAACCCTGAGTCTTTGGTGTGGCACTTTTCTCAGCATTGATTCCACCTGTTCTACGTAGCGCACTGTGCTGCAGGGGTTTGACACCAGACTCATATCCCAAAGAAAGTCTTGACCCTTCCGTTCAGCATTTATAAGAATTAATTTCAATACAAATAAGGCAAGTGTGTGTGTGTGTGTGTGTGTGTGTGTGTGTGGTGATTAATGTAAAATAAACTGATGTGGGAATTATATTACTTAAACATACTGGATATCCTTTTAGCCAAATATTTTTTGCAAGAAGAGGGAGGAAGTTGAATAGCCACCCTATTCTTCCATCTTCTTTTCTTATGCCAGGTCCTTTCGCTGCTCCCCAGATGATTTTGTATGCAGCTGTAAAGTTTCTGGTAGTCAGCCATTGTCTAGGTATTCCCCAACCCCTGCGTCAGTCATCTTATAGATACACAATGGGCCTGTCTCAAAATGAACACAGAGAATGAAAGTAATAGAGATTACAACTGGTTAAAAATACTACTATAATGCTACAATAATGTTGACCTATTTTCTTCCCCAGCACCTAGAAACATCGATGAGAGAGAACATCGATTGGCCGCCTCCTGCATGCCCCCCACTGGAGATTTGGCCCATAACCTGGGCATGTGTCCTGACCAGGAATCAAACCAGTGACCTCTTGGTGCATGGGTCAATGCTCAGCTACTGAGCCACCCTGGCCAGGCCAAATGTCATTCTTTAGAACTTTGGGGAAGTGGCTAAATCCTCACAAAGCAAATGCTTTTAGAGGAAACTTTTGAGCACAATGAGCCTTTTAGAAGAATAATTTGATCCAATTCTTGTTTATAGATTCTCACACATGAGGAAGGAATTATTTCTGCTACCAACATGTTCATCTTGGATCAAAGAAGACAAGAGTTTGCTAACAATCCCTGTTACAAGAGCATTTTTTATCTTTCTTGCCTTCTTATGATGAGACTGTTTTTATAAGATAAACATGTTCCAAATGTAAACAAAGAAAAATTAAGCTGAAAGCTGCCAATGTTAAGTTTAGATCTTGCGGAAAATATCAACTAGTGTAGAACAGCTGTCAGAAGAATACACTCATACACATAGAAATAATTTTTCTTACAAAATTTGAAATTGTATTGATGAAATCATAAGCCCTTCTATAAATAAATTATGACTGCAAATTGCCAGATACAAAAATATTCTCATCAAAGGCCATTGTTTTTGAAGACAAAATTGCTTCATTTCAGAAGCAATTTACAACAATTAAATTCTGCATTGTCAGGCATGCTTGATATGCACTGGTAATACATTAAAAGAGAAACAGGTGCTATTCCAATCTAATAGGATCTATCACTATCTATCTACTATGCGAAGCATGCTACTTTGTTGTGTAAACAAGTTAGAGTATCTCACTGAATGGATGCCAATTTCCAATCAGCCAAAAACAATGTAGCGTCAACCTGTGCCAACCAGTTCATTTACTCATCTATTTATGTATTTAATAAATTTTCCACATTTCTACTGCATCTATTATGTGCAAGGGAATTAGCCAAGCTTGGTGGGAAACCCAAGATGATTTAAACAATCCATTGTCAGTTAAGCACATGTATATTCTCCACAAGAGTAGAAATGACAAGTACTCAATAAAAGTGATTTAAGATTGAAACGCACATCTAGTGCCTAGAAGTTGAAAGAAAAAAAAACAAACCTAAATTTTAGATTAGAGCGACCAGAAAAATTTGTAAGAAATTGACATGTGAACTGGACTGTAAGATTACTATAGTTAGATATTAATGAAGAATATTACAGTTGGAATGAAGAATGAGAAACAAAGCAAACAGAGAGTGATAGTGAGGAGTTTAGTTTAGAATAATGGGGCATTATAGAAAACTGTGGGAGATCAGACTAAAAAGGTCAGAGCCAGATGGGAAGTTTAAGATCTGTTGGGTAAATATCAGGCACAATTAAGAGCATCTAAGTGGACTAGCAATGCAACCAGAGTGTGCAGGAACATATTGGAAGAGTTATGTATGTTGTAATAACTGTGGCAACCTTTAAAATACTAAAAACAGTCTATAATTTTTACATTATTGTGTGGACAAATGGGCTGTGATTGTAAAAATATGCAATAAATCTGAAAAATCAAAAGAATAAAAACTTTAAAAATTAAGTCAAGCAGAGAAAGACAGATATCACATGTTCTCACTTATGTCTGGTATATAATGAACAAAACAAACTGATGAACAAAACAGACCCAGAGACATAGAAGTAGGGTACAGACTGACAAACCTCAGAACAGGGAGTGCGGGGGAGGGAAGAGATAAACCACAGAACTTATATGGATGTATGCGTAACCAATGGACACAGACAACAAAGCTGGGGATGGGCCCCAGAGAGGCAGATTGGGAGGAGGGTGTCAATGGAGGAAAAAGGAAAAACATCTGTAACAAAAATAAATTTAAAAAAATAATTTTTTAAAAACTTAAGTCATTTCAATTAAATAATATATAATATAAAATTACATAAATTGTGAGATGAATAAAAAGTACTTTAATATGTATGATGTTTTTTAAAATCTGAAAATTAATGAGCTTAGATTCCTGGCCCAGAATTTTGAAAAATAGCAAAGTAAACCTGAGAATATTAAAGAGAAAATTATACTTATCAATAAAATAATACTTTTTGTGATATTACTTATTAATAAAAGATAAAATATACAGTGGAAAGAATCAACAAAATTTTTTTTGAAATATCTGATGGAAAGGAGATGATTGTAGCCTGAGTGAGCAATGAACATGGGAGAGAAGATTCAAGTAGCCGGTCAGAAAAGACAAAAGACACACTGCTTGAGGTGTTGCAAATATTAAGCAAACCAACTAACCTAAGGTTTTGATGAGCAACTTTAAACCAAAAAATTAGAAAATTAGTCAATAAAAAGAGTTTAAAAAATAACTGACCAAAACTGATACAAGTAAACATATAAAACTTGAATAATTCCAGAACTATTAAATAAATTTAGTATGTGTAAGCAAATAAACAAATATACTATGTAGAAAAGGCATATGATAAAATTTCTTTGTAAACTAGGAATGCTATGTACTTTCTCAACCTGATAAAACATACATGTAAGAAACTTAGAACAAAAATATTAATTAAATGTTAATTTTTTTTCATAGAGATTGGGCATAACTCAAAGATTTCTACATTCACTATTTCAATTTATTGTTAATAGAGAATTAGATAGTCCAACAGCCAAGGAGGGAGGATTTAAAATCAATATCTAAAAATTAACTGTATGTCTATATA
The DNA here is from genome assembly GCF_014108415.1 of Molossus molossus. Classification (NCBI taxonomy): domain Eukaryota; kingdom Metazoa; phylum Chordata; class Mammalia; order Chiroptera; family Molossidae; genus Molossus; species Molossus molossus. Next base: position 58,878,715 of record NW_023425345.1, on the reverse strand, counting down.
CAACTCAATGAGTTTAAAATAGCCTTTAACCATTTAAAATAGCCTTAAAATATCATGTACCTAGGAATAAATTTATCACAAGATTATGAAATATTTACATTGAAATGTATAAACTTTACTGACATTAAAGAAGATCTTAATAAATGGAGAGTTATAGTGTATCAATGAATTGAAGTACTCAATATTTAAGTGATGTTAATTTTTTTCCAAATTACCATATAACAACAGAATTGTTGTAAAACTTGACAAGCTGTGTTTGTGTGCATGTAGGAATTTATAAATCTGTAAGAAGTGCAAAAGGCAAAATTTTCCAAGGTAGTTTGGTCACGTTTCCCTAGAAAATAGTTTGAAGAAAAACATTTAAGTACTACTGTAATTCTTTATTGTAAGTCTGTATATCAGAGAAGGAAATAAGAAAAAAAGTGATTTGAAGCAGGAAAATAGTGGAAGCAAATATGATGCATTCTGAAGCTGACTACAGCTTCACAAGGAGACACAGCTAGTTACTTGGCCACAAAATACCTCTGAATAGGCTGTACAAAAATACTGTGCCTTGGAGGTCCAACCAGTAGAAGAATGGAGAAGGAATTTATGAGCTCCCTCCCATCTCATATCTCCCATTAGTCAAACTTGGTGCCATGGGTAAATAGCCTGGTCCTTTAGGCAGCTAGTGGGAAAGCATTATCCCATGTCCTATCATATGATACCTACATCGCAATCTAGGTAGTGGGATCTGGCCAGTGTGGCTCAGAGGACTGAGCATCGTCCCATGGACTGAGAGGTCCCGGTTTGATTCCCGGTCAGGGCACATGCCTGAGTTGTGGACTCTATCCCCAGTAGGGGCGCATAGGAGGCAGTGGATTGATGTTTCTCTTTCACATCGATGTTTTTATCTCTCTCTCTCTCCCTCTCTCTCTCTCTCTCTCACACACAATTAATAAATAAACAAACAAATAAATAAATAAATAATAAATACACACTTTTTTTTGAAAGTTAAAAAAAAAAAATTCTAGATAGTGGGAGAAGCCAGGGACTCCAGGTGTTGAGCTCAGTGGTGAAACCAGGTGTCCCACACAAGTCAGTCAATTGCAATGGAGTAGAGTTGGAGAAGGCATCTCAGGCCCCAGGGAACAGATATGACTGACAGTGAGTGATAGAATCTAAGGTAAAATATAAGATAGATACTGTACAACAATGTGGGTGGACGTCTACCAGATATCAAGACTGAATATTAAGCTATAGTGGTTGAGCGTCGGCCTGCAGAACAGAGAATTCCAGGTTCGGTTCCTGCTAGGGATATATACCACACACACACAAAAAAAGAATCCTATGGTAATAGGGCAGGCAAATAGTCCAAAGGATAAGAACAAAACAAACAAACAAAATACTGCTAAAAAAATCCATGCATATATAGGCATAATTTAGGATAGAGATAATTTTTGTGGTGCTTATAATCCACAATTTATTAATCTGGGTACTAGTTACAGTAGCATTGACTTTATTTTTTAAACTGCCGTTGTTAAATGGACTTTGTTAAATTGTGTTTGAATATTATAGTCAATTAAAAACACAGAAAATGCAAGTGCTGCTGTCAAAGGTAGGCACTGCTCCCTGTATCAGAATCACTTCAAAATTTTAAGATCAACTTGTCCATATTTAGAGTGTGTACTGTGGGATTTTGATTAGGTTTGTGCTGAATTTACAGATTAATTTGGGAGGAAGTGACATTTTAATAACATCGCGTCTTCCAATCCATGAACCCAGTGTATCTCTCCATTTATTTGGGTCATTTTTTATTTCTTTCATCAGTGTTTCACATTTTCATCATGCAGATTCTATTTATATTTTGTTAGGTTTGTGCCTAAATTTCTTAGACCATTCAGGCTGCCGTAACCAAACACCAGGAACTCAGTGGCTTATAAACAACATGAATTTATTCCTGACAGTTCCAGGGGCTGGAAAGTCCACAGTCAAGGCACCAGTGTAGCAGCGTTGTGGTGAAGGCGGAAGGCAGTCTTCCTCGTTCCTGGTCAGCACCTTTTCCCTGGTCAATGGGGCAAACAAGCTTTCTGGGGCTTCTTATATTTATTTATTTATTTATTTGTAAGAGCACTGACCTCATTTATGAGGATTCTACCTTCATGAAGTAATCATCTCCCAAAGTCTCTACCTTGAGGGTTAGGATTTCAACATATAAATTTTAGGAGGGCACAAACATTCAGACCATATTCCTAAGTCTTTCATTTGTTGGTATAGTAAATAGTATTATTGTTATTGTGTAAATTTTGAATTCCAATTTTCATTACTAATATAGGACATGCAATTGATATTTATATACTGATCTTGTAGCCTGTGACCTCGCTAAACTCACTTTTTCTAAGGGAATTTTTTTTTTTTGGAAATTCTTTAGAATTTTCTAAGTAGACAATCATGTTGTTCATGAATAGTAACACATTTCTTTCTTGTGTTTGAATCAATTTCAATGAATACTTGAAAAAACAATTTTTATTGGGGGTTTGAACATGTTTGTTTCAATATTATATTAAAAGAAACTAAAAGTATCTTGTAGGGATTCCCTAAAGAGTATTTCACTTGCCACACATATCAGATGCTAACTGTAAAGGGCCATCCCCTTAAGACCCAAGCAGGGCATCTTCCCTTGGCCAGTTAAGACCCTCAGTGAAAATCTAGGCAACAAAACTCTTTGGAAAATATTTCCTAGATAGATCAGCAGCCTGCCTTTGCTGGTGGGTCTTGTTATCCTGATAGATTCCATCATTTTTATTTTTAATTTGCTTACAGACCCTTACCCCTATACTTTCAATCACATCACAGTTATTTTCCCACGGACAGGACTGTGAGAGCAAAGTAGGTCAGGTGACCAACCATCTGGTTTGTTGCAGACATTCCCTAATTGAGCCCTAATAGTCCCACATCCTAAAAAAAATTTCATCCATATACTAACTGGGATGTTGGTTATCCTTGCAGTAGGATAATATATATTTTAAGAAAATATGGTTTTCACTATAAAAAGTTACACTATTTCTATAAATATTAATACTAATATTTTAAGGTTTAATAAATATAAAACACCACTCATTAATCTTACTTGTTCTGTCATTTTTCAAGTCTGGTTATGAAATTTTTAGAGCTCTCATTGTGTAAATTGGTGTACTGCAACATCTAATTATATAAATACATAAAATATCCAGTGAATCCCGCACCTGGTAACCTCAAAATATAAATTTTTCTTCACAAAATCTCTGTGCATGTACACTGCCCTGAAAATATCTATACAAGGTATCAGAGGAATGGCTGGCATTCAGACAAATGTATCTGCCATTTATCACATCTCATTGAGAAATGAGCTTCATTAAACCCGACCGACTTTGCCTTCTAAAACGTTCCATCTTGTTCACCTCCGCCCACCTCCTGTGAGAAACAACTAAACAACAAGTTCCTTTCTCCTGGAAAACTCAGACAGGAGTGGGAATCCAAGGCCTTCTGTCATTCTAATTTGATTTAGGCCATGGAAAGTTTTTTCATACAGATGGCTTCTCACCACAGGATGTAGAAATCCCGTTGTTTACCTGATATTATTAAACATAATGAGAAAAATTAATAGGGGAAAGATTCTGTAAATGATTGTGAAGGATATGTGATAATATGGAAAGGAGATCGTGATATATTATTACAAAGTGGAAAAAATAGATTATAAAGCAATACACTCATTGTAATTCTGTTACGTTATTTTTGTTTATCATCACCTTAGGATATTTTTTTCCATTGATTTTTTTTTTTTTTAGAGAGAGTGGAAGGGAGGGAGGATGGGAGAAGAATAGAGAGAGGAGAGAGGAGAGAGAGACATCAATGTGAGAGAGACACATGAATTGGTTGCCTCCCACATGCGTCCTGACTGGGGCTGGATTGAACCTGCAACCCAGGTATGTGATCTTGATGAGAAATCAACCTGCAATTCTTTGGCGCTCAGGCGGGCACTCTAACCACTGAGCAACATTGGCCAGGGCTGTAAACTTTATTTTTATTATTGACACTATTATAGATGTCCCCATCCCCCCACCTTTGCTCATCTCCACCCAGCCTCCCTCCCTTTCCTCTGGCCATCACCACACTGTTGTCTGTGTCCATAGCTTATGCCTGTATGTTCTTTGACTAATTCTTTCACCTTCTTTCATCCAGTTCCCCCCCCCCATAATCCTGTTTTATAGTAAACATATCAGTGTGTTACTGAGTCTGTGAGAAAATTTACCTAAATATGAACATGTTATTGCTGGATGGTGTGATATAACTGAAGAATTTTACTAATTTCAATTTACCTCTCTATTTCTAAATGTCTCTAATTCATATGTGGTTTTATATGAAAATAGTGAAAATTGTCCAACTAATCAAATTATAAAAATTAACTAGTTTCTGCATATTTGCAAGGCTAATGTCAAAGCCACATTGGATCACCAAAGTGCACTGGACAGTCAGCTGACTTAATTCAAACTTTGGCTCTAGTTTTTACTGACTATGTACAAAGGTATTCAACCATCATCAGCCTTGCGTTTCTCATTTGCAGAATGGAAATAAAACAGTCTCATATGCTTTCTGGAAATATGGAAAGAGATTACATGTGCAAAGATACTTTAAAAGCTCAACTGCTATACAGATACCTAATATCATTTTGAAATAATTACTATTTTCAGGTTTTTACACTAGATTCAATTTTCTTAGGTTAAGATTTTAAGCATACTGATGGCTGGTTTGTATACTTAAAAGAAAAAATATATAGGCTATGTTAATATACAGAAAACTTTGCATAACAAGTCTTTAGTTAAATCCTTAGTGCTGTATAACATGTTCTATATAATGTATAAATGTATTTCGTTGTTCTTTAAACCCTAGGCATATTTTCAAAAAGTATTTTCTAGCATTTATACTTATATATTTTATATTGATTATACGAATGAATAAATATCTCCCTGAGCTATATGGTTTTAAAACAAAAACTAAGTCAGACCAATTTGGACATTTTTATACAGTATCAGGTTAGCAAGAAAAAAAATATGGACATTTGAAGTATATTCTCAAATTTCTTCAAAATTATTGTCTTAAAAGATAGTTATCACATTTTCCCATGGCCGTGCTGCTAAGGATAGCTGTGCCATTTGTATAATGTTTCTGTGTTCAATTCCAAGTGAGTACAGATATGTAATGCAACAAAACATCGGTTTTTAAATATTTAGGAAAAATATTGGTTCTATCTATAATGTCTCAATATTGTGTCTACTTAAGCTTTTAATATTCTAGATCTATGGCAAATATTTCACACTTTCTGATTTATGCTTTTTCTTTCTCTACTTATTTATTGGTCAACAACAGGTATTTCATCCACAGGAGCTAGAGTGCTTTACTAAGTTTAAGAACAAAAAGGGTCGTGGCTTTGGTTCCTCATCGAGGGCATGTACCTGAGTTGCAGGTTCAATCCCCAGCCATGGTCAGGGTTGTGCAAGGGCAACCAATTCATGTTTTTCTCTCACATTGATTCTCTCTCTCTCTCTCTCTCTCTCTCTCTCTCTCCCTCCCTCCCTCCCTCTTTCCGCTCCCCCTTCCTTCAACTCTAAAAGAAAATCAATGAAAAAATATCCTCAGGTGAAGAATAATAACAACAACAAAGTACAAAAAGGAACAGAATAGGATGTTACTACCATCAACAAGTCACAGATCTAAAACAGTCAGATTTCCAGACCTAGCTGTGGTCTATTGATATTAATTCATTGCTTCACCAAACTTCAGAGCTAGTCTTTTATCTCATTACCCACCTCCCTACAGAGTACATTTATAGCCCCTAGCTCTGTTAGCTCTAATTTAGGTTCTACTGGTCTATGCTAAATGGAGGCATCTGAGGATGCCGAACCCGTTAAAATGCTGTTTATATGCTTTGTAAACCATGTTCAGTAGAAGTAATTTCTAGTAGTATTTTATTAGATTCCCACCAACTGACAGATTGAGAGCTGGGTTGCCAAGGTCCTCGATGTTTATACAAACGTAAATCCACTCAGTAACCTAAGTAAATATTCTTTCCACCTTGTAAACAGTTCTTCTGATTAAGATCACATTCTTAACATGATGTAAAGGTGATAAACGTTAGATTTCTTGAGGGTAAAATGGTGAATTGTTCCCCCACCCCCTCTGTCTTTAAATATTTAGCAGAATCTTCATGATGCAAAGTAGCTGTTCCCACTGTCCTAAAATCCTTCACCTACACTATTTTTTACCCTTTGGTAATGTGCCATTTGATTCCCCTCATGCTTAAAATAGAGACGCAATGGAAAGGAACAAACATGGTTAGAGCTAATGATCCTACTTGCACAGTTAAGCATAAAGAGACTTTATGACTTAAGGGAATAAGGAAAAGTACAAATGAAAACTTTTCATCACAACCTCATTTTACTTGTTCAGAAATTTTTATTGTTTATAGAAAGTTTCTTGAATGCCATGCTATTCGTTTGAAAACGAAAGCCTTTCCATTTTTCTCAGACATACCTCAGATTCCATCCTTGCAGTGCTGCGCAGTGATTCCTCCTCAGGTTGTAACGCAGGACTCCTGGTAGTACCACGAGACCGTTCGTGCAAAACTCATTAGCGGTCCATGAAGTAAAGGAGGTGAACATTCACAGCTGTGTTCCCTGTGCCTAGAACAGTGCCTGGCACTGAGCTGAATAAATGAACTCATCACAGTTCATTTGAGTTGAAAAATCTAATAGCGCCTCTTGTACTCCAAGGATATCACAAACTGTTCAACTCCAACATATGTGCATGCTTTCGGCTTAAAGCTATTTCATAGCCTTAGATTTTCATCGACATGTGCTCATACTTTTCATTGTGATTTTTATTCAAGTTTTCCCTTAGGTTGTGCCTGCTCAGTTTTATTCATTGGCCATCCCACTGGTAATACTGGTTTTATGAATTAATTATATTTTTCATAAAGTTTTATGTGGCTTTAATAGATTCTTCTGAAGCAGTGCAGTTTAACTCTCAAGCTTGACCTACTACAGATCCAAAAATTTCTCTTGGAGTACTTTGCTCAAAATCATCTTTCTAACCAATTTTCCTATTGTTAAGCATTCAAGGTGAGGTCTGTCCACATTAATAGTATTTCATTGGCCAAAGGAGGCTTACATTTAAAATTTATATGTTTAAAATAGAAAGTAAATTTATATATAAAGTAAGAAAAGGTAAGATATGTATTCCTTTTTTTAGCCTTGGAAATCTTTTGCTTATTCAATGATATTTTAAATGACAGAATTTGTGTAAATTTGGCTAACACAATGTCCTACTCATTCTATAAAAAAGAAAGCATGTGCTTCTTAGAAAGAGCTATTTGGAAATGGCTAGCAAATGGAAGAGTTCATTTTTTATTTTAAGAATCTCTGATCAGCCCTGGCCAGTTTGGCTCAGCAGTTAGAGTGTCGGCCTGCGGTACAGAGAGACCCGGGTTCGGTTCCCGCTAAGGGCACGTACCTCCTTTGCAGTTTGTCCCCGGCCCTGGTTGGTCGTGCGGGTGGCAACCACTCGATGTGTCCCTTCACATTGATGTTTCTCTCTCTCTCTCTTCCTCTCTCTCCCTCCCGCTCTGTCTGAACAAAAAAATGCAAAAATGTCCTCGGGTGAGGATAAAAAAAAAAAAAAAAAAAAAAGAATCTCTGATCAGATGTGTGCTGCACAAGGACATCCAGGGGCAAGCCTCAGGTTTGGGAAGAAATTGTCTTTACTAATCTTCTGAATTACAACACCTGAAAATGCAGTCTTCTTAGACTTTGGTTAACAGTTTACATGGTCTTTATCTTTTCCTTCTGACACAAACAAGTTGCATCATGAAATAAAAATGGCGTTACACACCATAGGGCTCAGATTCTCACACACGTGTTCACAATCACAATTCCTGACTCAGATCTTCAAATTGGTCACTTTCCACAGTCAGTAAAGGGAAGTTAACGAAGTTCGTCACCACATTGTCAACTAACTAATGTGACATCGTTCTCAGCTTAAAATAAGGTGCCAAAGGGATAAGAAAAAGGGGTTCAGAACCTTCACAATTCTGGGATTACATATACTATCAAATGTTCAATCAATAGAGAATAAAAATTAAACATTTCACACATGTAATTGTATGCTTAATTTTGTACAAGTTCAACGTTCCTGGTATGGACTTATTTATAAACACTACAAAAATTAGAAAAAATAAGTTAAAAATAAAAACCCCTCACTTTCACGGACTTTCAGCTGAAGCAGTATTTAATTCTCAAGTGATGCTAGCAATATGTATGAATCATGAAAAATGTGAATACAGTAAACCTTCAGTAAATAAAGACAAGAGAAAAAGGAAACACTGCCATGAATAGAAATAATTCCAAATCATATAATAATTTTAGAAGAAACAAATATTCCAACTACTCTATGTTTTAGAGACAGTACTATGAATTGTCATAGCAGTGAAAATTGATGTTGTGTGATATACACACATTGTTAATATATATTTTTATCCAATATTTATTTTAAGAAATTTCTTAAAATGAGTATCAATCAGTACACAATATATTACACAGAGATGTGTTTCTCTGAGGAATTGCTATAGATATACTAATATTATTCTATTATGTGAGGTTGAATACTATTGATTTTATGAATGAAACATTAAAAATATTTAGATGATAGTTGCATTTTTGATATTCAAAAATTATGTATTTTCTTTAAATACAACTTTAATTAGTGAAATTAAATTTAGGGAGTAAACTAGTCCAAAGAGAGAAGTAAAATTCTATGCTGCCACATATCAGAAAGGATGTCCAAGTAACATCCTCAAAGAAGTTTTGAATAATCAGTAGCTCTGTAACATCAGATGATCCCTTGGCTTCTTAATTTGAAGATAACAAAGAGAAAGTGGAATAAAATCTGTGTTTTTGTGTAAACTGTGTACATTGCTCATCAACAGAAAGATAGTCTGTAGGTTAAAATGAACACTCCGATGCCAGCCCACCTGGGTTTAAATCCTAGCTCCACCAATTATGGCTGAGTATGTAGCCTTCGGCACAGTGCCCTGCGAAGCCATACTGCAGTCTGAGGCAAAAGAAAAATGTGTCTCTATATAACTTATCTCCCATATTTTGAACCAAGTGGAGAAATTTAATACAAATATATAGATATACACACACACATTTATATATATGTATATGCACATATATGAGATTGTGTTGATAGTTGATAGATGGATAGATAGATAGATGATAGATGATGATGATGATGTTAGATAGATGATAGATAGATAGATAGATAGATAGATAGATAGATAGATAGATGATAGATAGATAGATAGATAGATAGATAGATAGATAGATAGATTCCAGAATTACCAAATCTGTTTGCTCACCACTGTCAACCCTCCTAAACACACCCGCAACGGATCACGACAACTCATACTCAGGGAGTAAGATGGTTGGAAATAACTGTCCCAGCTGCACAATGATACTGAATTATAAAGCAAATGAACAGCAACTGGTCTTTATCTAAAATTTTGATACTTAGCTTATTATGAATGCATTTGATTTTTAATTTCAACCTATTGCATTGAATATTTTTCACCTTCATTACTGAGCTTTTCACATCCTTACAATTTGCACTGGAGTCCAGTTTCTCATTGACTCATCCTCTCCTCATCCTCACTGTGGCAAGTTACTTAACTGCTCTGAGTCTTATTGTCCTCACCTTAAAATGAGTTATTTCTCATAAAGAACTGAGAATGATATGTGCCGGCACATAACTAAGTACAAAAAAGGTGTATTATTATGTGATTACCATTAACCTTTTTATTGATTACAATCATTTATAGAAAACTTGATTTTTTCATGTATTATTTTCCTGGAATTCTGCATCCAATGAAAATAGGACTCAAGGTAGAACTGACCTCAGAGGAAAGAGTAGAATTATACTGGTTATAAAGAGACGCTCCACCCATTCTTAGCAGGCCCTTCTCACGCCTAAGAAACAGATGGTAAGATACTGAATTTTCATTCTTTGAACAGGTGCTTTTTAAAAGTATATGTTGATGCAATAATTATTAATACTATAAGGTAAAGATATAATGAGAAGGAGTGTAAAAGCAAGAAAATGACTTACGGAAAAAAAGAAGTCTAAGTCCTTACTTCTGTGTGCTGGTTACTTCCCCTGCCCACCGCGAGCCCGGCTCTGCAGAGGAGTTAAAGTGAAGGCCCTCCCCTTAGGGAAACAGTTTCTGTGCTTTTATGTCGAGATTATAAGCATGACAAAAACACTTAGTGTTATGTCACTAAAATATCATTTTCTAAGAACTCCAATAGGGAAATATAGTATTAAGAATTTAGACAGAAATAAAATTTACATTCTCTGGCATATCTCATTTCTTCATTTTCTGCACTTTGAATAGCAGAGTTTCCTTTCATGAATATTCTAATCAGGTTGGAGATTTCAGACACAGCAGAGAGTTCCCACAAATGGCAATACCTGAGTAGACTAAAGCAACAAATATCTACCTTTGGCAGCAGGAGAAACCCGTTTTTTACAAAGAGTTCCAGGGCATCTTGGGTATTTATATCAAGAACCCTAGATCATTTGAAAGAAAGAAAAACTGTCATGCTTTGCCTTCACCTTTGCTATTACACCAAGCTGAGTTTTATATTTTCTGGCTGTTCCCTCAGTAATTAGTTAATTTGAATATATGAAAAATGCATGAACTAACCTTGTGAATGACTGAATAAATGAATGACCCATTGACAGAAAGATGCAAACTGCCTGACACATTTTCTTATTCTTGACACCCGCTGTTAATTTTCCATGCAATGGAACTTGTTCAGTGCAAAGACAATTTTTGGACTGGCAACAACAAGATTAGCCTAAAATGTCACTGTAACATTTTTGAACTGGGAAAACTATGCCAACTTGAGGAAAGATTTTTTTTTCTGTCAAAATTTGGTTAAAAGCAATGACAGAACCAGCCAATAATAAAACATTCTACAATTTTAAATAATAGAATAAATGTTCTGAATATGTAAAACTATACAGGAGAGGGTTCCATAAAACGAATTACTTTTAAATAATAATTTAATATAGCCGTGTATATTAGACTCACTTAGTACATTTTACAGAGGACTTGTGCTCTAGTGATAACCAATTGTCTTCTAAATGGTTATTTTATGGACATTGGCGATTCAAATATATTTTATCCTCTATACCTATTCAAAATTTACACACACACACACACACACACACACACAAACTTTCCATGTGGCACACATATAATGGGGATAAATGGAACATAATCATCCCTGTCCTCAATTAATTTGTAGTCCAAAGGAGGAGACACCCGGGTAATTACAAGGCTACGTGACATGTGGTGTGCAGAGCCCAGTAAAAACCTGGTCTTGGAATGAGAGGACAAGGAAAGCTTCCTTGGTGTATGTGGTGGCTGGAAGAATCAGAACAAATGAAAATCTAATTATAATCCTAGTTAATAAATAAATGAGTATCCCTAAAAACCCCAAACTGTGTTAAATATGCCAACAGTGGTACCTGCTAGAACCACACATTCTTTTCATAGTCCCTGCCGCAGCACCTGTCCAGCCCACAGCTCGTGGCCCAGGTGCAGCCGCGCCCTGGGCTCCAGCATGGCCTCTGCTCTGGCCAGGCAGGACGACCTCCAGAACAGCAGTAAGGAAGTCCACCGTGTCAGTGCTGCTGAAAAGTAAGCGCAAAACGGAAAGGCTCCCTGGAGAAAGACCGAGGCAGCACAGAAGTTGTAAGTGACCGGGTTCTGAGGAAACGGGCGGTGGCAGTCAGCGGGATGTGTGGGTACGAGTGGAGGGCGAGGTATCAACGAGAAGGATCGGAGAAGCAGCATGGGGAAAAGTGCTAAGTCAAAGGGAGAATAAATAAAAAGTCTTGGTTCACAGGTCTCAGCTTCGGGTCTAGTTTCAGCATTTCTATGACCCTCTTGCTTTGAATCTCCCTCACATTTCCTCAATTCCGTCTCCTTTACTGATCACTGAAAGAATTTTCCTTTATTTAAAGTAATGTCTGTCCCTTGCAGCCAATGAGTCTAACTATAACAGAAGTTTGTCGTCTCCATTACAATCTACAGAAACAAATTTTAAGATCTTAAAATCATTCAGTGAGAATACTTTTCAAGAAAAAGGGGGGGGGGACGGTTTAAAATAATAAAAATGTGAGACAAGATCCATAACTTAGACTAAGGGCGATTATATTCAAACATTTGTATAAAAGTGAAGAAGAGGAAACACATCTCTTGCTAATCACACATCAACTTTTAAATGGATATGGAAGAGCCAAACGTTTACACCAGGTTCCTGCTCACTCCTCAGAACAGCTTTGATTCACCAGAAGGCCCGCTGTGTCTGGCTAATCTGCACATCAGTGATCATGCTGAGTGACTCCCAGAGCACATCTTTCCCCCAGACATTTTAAAGTGATCATTGAGTTCCTCACGTAGGCAGGCAGCAAGGCCCATACTGGATGCTTGTTTATTTAGCCTGAGTAAGAAGAGAAACAGATTGACATTGAGCAGCTAACAACTTTATCATATGCTGAGTCCTTTCCAATGGCCATTTAACTTAATCCTAAAAGTGTCTCCGTGATTTAGGTTGTCCTTTCTCTAAAGATGAGAAGGCTGACATCAGAAATTTGCCCAAAGGTCACTCCACCTTTGAGATTTGAATTCAAGTCTGTCTACCTCCAAATCACCTGTACCATGCTGCTTCCCTATCCCATGAAGAGGTTTTCCATTTTCACGCTTTGTTTAGTCATCACAGTTGAATCTTTTACCCGGAAACACTAGCAAATGGCGTAAGGAACTGCAGTGGTTGCTATGGCACAGATATGCATAATCATTGTAATGAAGAAGGAATTGTTTGAGAAGAGACTGGAGAATGGTTAGTTGTTCTATGTAGGATTTTCAGGGGGTGACTTATCTATAAAAAGTCTCACCTAAGAAGTTAAGACTCATAATCTAATACAAGACAAACACATTTGAATAATGGCCAGTCACAACATAAAGAATTCATGTTTTCTCTTTTATTTTATTTAAAAATTTTTTTTTTCTTTATTGATTTTAGAGAGAAAGGGAGAGGGAGAGAGAGATAGAAACATCAATGAGAGAGAATATCGATTGGCTGCCTCCTGCATGCCCCCCACTGGGGATTTGGCCCACAACCTGGGCATGTGCCCTGACTGGAAATCAAACTGGTGACCTCTTGGTGCGTGGGTCGACACTCAACAACTGAGCCATCCTGGCCGGGCCACATCTTCTTTTTTAAACTTCTTAATATGTATATATAGTTTGTTTGTTTAATACTCACCCAAAGACATGCTTACTGAGAGGAAGGGAGAGAAAGAGAAAGAGAAAGAGAGAAACATCAAAGCAAGTGAGAAACATCAATTGGTTGCCTTACAGAAGGTCCTGACTGGGGATTGAACCCACAACCCAGGTATGTATCCTGACCAGGAATCATAAGCCAACAACCTTTTGATGCACAGGACAATGCTCAACAAACTGAGCCACTCTGGCCAGGCAAGAATTCATATCTTACTCCCTTAATAATCAGCCTTTTTCTCCTTTCCTTAAAGAGAGAAGAAAGGAAGTGGGATTGTCTCTCTCTTCATTTTTTTTTATTTTACATGGACGAGATCCCTATGTTGGTGCAGATGAAGAGTCACTATCAATCATCTCCAAGTCAATTCCTTAAAACTACATTCAGGCTCACAGTTCTGTGGGTCAAACTTTGGGGCAGGAAAAGTGAAGATGACTTGTCTCTGTGCACTGATATTTGGATAGTATCTAGGATGGTTCAAATATCAGGAGGGAGCTGAGACAGCCACATATCTTGGACTTCAGTTCCTTTCCAGGTGGCACTGCTGAGTCTGGAACGTTTAGGGTAGCTTCTTCACATTCAGTTTAGACTTGGATGGCAAACCAACCAGTGTATTGCTTTATTTTTGTATAACCTCTTCACATGACTATTTTGAGATTGCTCACCAAAATAGAGGTCTCAGGGTAGTCAGGCTTCTCGTGTAGTATTCAGTTTCTCCTAAAGAGAGCATTTCAAGGGACAAGAATTAAAACATAGCAGATTCTTAAGGCCTGAGTCCAGAAACTGGTGAGGCTTAACTTTCTCCTGCTGTTTGCTAATCAGAGAAGTCACAGAACTCACACAGATTCAAGAGGAAGTGACATAGACTATACCTCTCAATGGGAGGGGTGTAAGAAAGTGCATCTCTCTTCCATATGCCTCATCTCCTGCAATTTCCCCACCATTATGACAGTTTCACAATCAGTATGGATTACTAATTTAATGAATATTTTAAAACTTTTTTTTTAATTAAGAATTACTATGTGCTGTGGCAAGATAATAAGAAGCTAGGAAAATTCCTGGGCAAGTGGAATGGGGAAACGGAGACAAGAAAATTAAACAACGCCAAACAATCTGGGCAGCTTGCAGCCAGCCTGTGAATCACAAGACTGTATCTTCCCCAACCAAAGACACTTGAGAGAAAATAATTTATACCTTTCCTCCCTAACCAGAGAATACCTTAAATCACCCTGGTCTGGGAAAATAGAGACTAGAGACCCAATTAATGTCATTTGTGCCAGCTAACCTCAAGGACAGATGAAGTCTGAGTGACAAATAACAAAAATCCCAAAAGCATTTGGAAAATATCTCTTGAGGGGGAAATGTTAGGCAGACTAGATAGCTACTAGGGCAGGAGGAGGGAAGGGGTGGGGAGGAAGTTTATGTCATCCACTAAATAAAGAAGTCAGCAGTCTTAGGACTTGCCAAGATAAAATTGCCAGAATTTCTCATAAATTCTAGGAAAAGCTGCAACAATGTAAAAGGGGTCCTTACAACCTATAGGAGGGTAAAGTATAAAACACTTGAAACTCACCAGGCTGAGGCACTCAGACTAGCTGAGTTGCCCACTCATGCTGTATGGCAAGTGTATTCTTAATAAATGTGCTTGCTTTGCTTCAATACTGTTTTCTGTCACTCATCTGAATTGTTTCTCAGAAGCATGATGAGGACCAAGGAGAAGACATCCCTCTTCAACTGGAAGGGTTCTCCAGTAACATGTACCACTCACTGTGCTATGATAAAGAAAGAAAATATAAAGAAAGAAAATAAACATACAAAATGATGGTTCTACCCATTACTAACTTATGATCTGTGTAACAAATCTACTAACTAAGCAATTCTTCCCTGATCCAATTTTGAAATCTGTAATATATGAGACATATATATATGTCTCTGTAATCTGAGACATATATATCTATATATCTATATCTATCTATCTATCTATCTATCTAGAGATTAGAGATAGAGATAGAGATAGAGATAGAGATAGAGATAGAGATAGAGATAGATAGAGATATATCTCACTGGGATATTTTTACAATTAAATAAGATAAAACAGATAAATTACCTAACACAATACCTGAAATATATTAGACTATAAATAGTAAACTTTCCTTTCCCTAAATTAAAAATAAGTGTGGTTAATGTTTGTAGTTTGGGAATCAAGTGTGTGACTTGGGAATGGAGAAGAAGGCAAAGTAAAATTTTACTCTGTCAATGCCAGTATCATGTCAGAAATAGAATCTTTCACTCTTTATTTCTAGAGAATATGAAATAGTAATAGATGGGTTTATTTGGGAATGTTATGGCCTAGCAAGTCTATCATCATTTACTGGGGGCAAGAGAGAAGGAATTTGTAAACACTCATATCCTAATAATTATTTGGGTATGATACACTGTGTTGGCTCATGCACAGTTCTTTTCTCTGTAATTGCAGTCTTCTTATATTGGAGTGATTTAGGGCTATAAATGAGCACATTTCTTTTTTCACTTTAGTATCTACAGTTAAAAAATAGAGATCCTATAAATTCATTTTATTTTATATTCTACAGCACATATTATACTACTTTGTACATAGCAAGTACTTAATAATTAATTGGTCAAACTCCTAAAGTTTTTTACCGTTTGGTGAATGGCAGTAGACATGAATAACATTAATCCAAACACTGTATGACTGTAGAAACTAATATATTTCTTGATGACAAGCTACAGAGTTTTATAGGTACAAGTTAAAGTGCTACAATTTACACTAGATTGATAGTGAAAAACTGCAACATTCTTCCTCCAGAATGTATTCATTTTTATAAACAATTTGTTCATGTGTAAACAAGTCTGAACTACTTCTTTGTTTTTTACTTGTAATTCAATAGTATAGCTTCCTTTTGGTTTAATTTGTAATTAAAGAGATTTACCTAAAAGAAACGTAATTTTCCAGTAAAATTCCAGTTGTCTTATAAATTTAATATATACATTTTGTAAAATAATAGAACTCACTTGACAATTTTTGTTATTAAAATTTTAATTATATGATGTAGACTTTAGGAATAATATGTATTATTTATTTCCAAACTATCAAACAACTATTAATATAATGTTATTTTTATATTTCAAGAATATTTTAGTGTGTGTTCTGAGTCCTCCATGACCAAAAAAAAAAAAAAATCAGGAGGCAGTAGAAAATAGAAAAATTTAACTAAATAGAAAAGTATATGAAAAGAAAAATGTATATTTTCAAATATTCTTACATATGAGCAGGCTCTGACTCACTATTCTTCTTCAAAATGTTTTGGGTTTTTTAAAGTAGTCTAATTCTATATGGGCTATATGGAAAACATAGCTGTCATTGGGCTATTGAAATAGAAAGTCTGTTATTTAATAAATAAAAGGTCAAACAATGAAAAGGGACTATAATACAGATACTTTTTTGTTTGTAGTACCTATCAATTAGAATGCTTGCTCCTATTGATCACTAGTAATATCAATGTAATTCTTTAAATTTAAATTTAAAAGCTTGTTATGTAATAAAAATTTTAATAGAAAGGAATAGAGATGAAACATGGACATTGTCAAACTGAAGTCAGATGAAAATGTGTTAGGAATAGTACAGAGGAGTCCTTCCCATTACTAGACAGGTGTTCCCTCTAATATTCACAATGCACTAAGTGCTGAGCATTATGGAATTTAAATATAGTTCCTGTCTATTAAATATCTAAAATAAATTATATGAAAAAATAATTCTTTTATTTAAGTAAATCTTAGTTGATATGCCAGAAACAAGACGGCTAATGTGCATAAAATTTCTAAGAGCCCTAAAATGGCAGCTATAGCTATAGAAATATTGACTAAAAATAAATAGAATTGCACATAACCAAAGTGTTTTCTGTTCGAAGCCAAATTTTTAGAAACCAGGTCAACTGTACCTAGAAGTTATTCTGTTGAGTCTAAAGGGACTTATTTTAGTAGAGTCTGTCATTGTTAGTTTTCATAAGTAAAATCTGTGCCTTTTAACAGTCCCCTCATTCCTGCTGTTCACAAGACTTTAGGTAAACTATTCAAGTACTGCCAGTGCTACTAAGACTGAGAATTTAAAAACAGAAATATGTTTAATCCTAAACAATGAATTCACCTACACCCCTTTTCTAGCTTTACTGAGGTATTCCAAATATACAAAAATTGCACATATTTAATGTACACATTTTCATGAGTTTGGATGCATGCATGCCATGACCAAAATCAGGGTAAAAAAATGCGTCCATCACCTCTAAAGGATTAAGAACACTTAGCATGAACCTGGCCAGTGTGGTTCAGTGGATTGAGCATCATCTAGTTCTATTACTGGTCAGGGCACATGCCCGGGGTTGCAGGCTTATTACCCAGTAGGGGGCGTGCAGGAAGCAGCCGATCAATGTTTCTTACTCACATCAATGTTTCTATCTCTCTTTCCCTTCCTCTCTTTCAAGGAAGGAAGGAAGGAAGGAAGGAAGGAAGGAAGGAAGGAAGGAAGGAAGGAAGGAGGGAAGGAGGGAAGGAGGGAAGGAGGGAAGGAGGGAAGGAGGGAAGGAGGGAAGGAGGGAAGGAGGGGAGGAGGGGAGGAGGGGAGGAGGGGAGGAGGGGAGGAGGGAGGAGGAAGGAGGGGAGGAGGGGAGGAGGGGAGGAGGGGAGGAGGGGAGGAGGGGAGGAGGGGAGGAGGGGAGGAGGGAGGGAGGGGGGAGGGAGGGAGGAGGGAGGGAGGGAGGGAGGAAGGAAGGAAGGAAAAAGAAAGACCACTTAAGCATGACACTTACCCTCACAAGTTTTAGCGTGTACACCACTGCATTGTTACTATAGATACAATTTTGAAGCAGATATCTAAAACTTATTCATCTTGTATAACTGCAATTTTATACCCATTATAAAATGACTCCCTATTTTCCCCTTCACTCAACCACCAGCAACCACTATTCTACTTTCTATTTCTATAAGTTTAATTATTTTATATACATCATATAAGTCAAATCATGCAATATTGTTCTTCTGTGACTGACATTTCACTTAGCATAACATCTTCAAGGTCCATTCATGTTGTCACAAATTGTAGATTTTTTTTAAAGTTTAATACTATTCTATTGCATGCACATACGACATTTTATTTATTCTTTCATCTGTCAGTAAGCACTTAGGTTGCTTCTATGTGAATAATGCTGCAATAAAGAGAGTGAAAATATCGTTTTGAGATCCTGATTTATCTTTGGATAAATACCCAGAAGTGAGATTGCTAGATCATAAGGAAATTCTAATTTTAGTTATTTTGAGGAAACTCTATATTGTATCCTATAGTTGCTGCACTATTTACATTCCCACCAGCAGCATGCAAGGGTTCCAATTTCTTTACATTCTCACAAACACTTGCTATCTTTTGTTTTTCAAGTAATAAGTGAGAGGTGATATCTCACTGTGATTTTATTTTGCTTTTCTCTGAATGTTAGTGATGTTAAACAACAACAAATTATAACTGCAAGAAAAACATATGAAATATATTCTGTGGCCATGAGATGTCACAAATATAATACTGTGATTAATTATTAAATGCCTACTTCATTTAATAGTTTGCCAGGATAGTAAGAAGCTAGGAAAATTCCTGGGCAAGTAGAATAGGGAAACAGATGAAAATTAAACAAAGCCAAACACTGAACAACTTACAATCGAGGACACTTGAAAGCAAATGGCTTATATCTCCCCTCCCTAACCAGAGAATGCATAGTGTAAATCACCCTGGTCTAGGAAATAGAGAACAAAGACCCAGTTATTGCCATTTGTGCCAGCCAAATCCAGACAGATGAAGTTAAAGGAAAAAATATCAAAAACCCTATTAAAGCCAGACAGAACCAAGATAATAAATAAAACAGTAGAACAGACCAAAGAATAATCCAAAACTTTCTTACACACTCATTTTGATGCATCAGCATATTTAAAATTCACCTGGAGCCCAGCCAGTGTGGTTCAGAGGTTGAGAGTCGACCCATCCCCCAGGAGGTCACCGGTTCAATTCCTGGTCAAGGCACATGCCCAGGTTGTGGGCCTGATCCCCAGTGGGGGGCATGCAGGAGGTGGCAAATCGTTGTTCTCTCCTATCGATCTCTTTATCTCTCTCCCTCTCCTTTCCCCTCTCTCTCTAAAATCAATAAGAAAAAAATATTTTAATAAGAAAAAAAGAACCAGTTTAAGAAGAGCAACCAGTGTTAATTAGTTGTCACATATACTAGTAACTAAAAAAAATTCTGTTGCTATAAATGACAGAAGCTATTTGGCTACTTATTAAATAGGTAGGTGTGTGAAGCAACTTAAGTATTGGGTGGAGGTTGGATTGATTAATTCCCACCAGCTCTGCCTTTCATCTTGCATTCTTCAAGTTAGCATAGTTCTAGTATGGATCCACCTGAGGTTTCTTAAGAATAAGAACCATCCTTAAACTCTGAACTACAGTGACCAAATAATGACTTTAATTTTTACAAACTGCCTCAGAAACTTGTAGCATTTACCTTGCTGTGGTGTGTGTGTGTCTGTGTGTGTGTGTGTGTGTGTGTGTGTGTCAGAGGAGAGTTAGGGAGGTTGTAAATAAGAAATATTGATTGTCTGAAAGAGATTAAGCTTACCTCTTGGGAGGGAAGTGGTTCAGTTCTGAATAAGCACTAGCTACATTTTCCCTTTAACTTTTATTCAGATTTATATTCATAATGCTTAACATGTTTTTCTAGTCCATTGAGAGACAACTAGTCTAAGAAAAAAAATCATAATCTGCTTAAAAATGTCCAAATATAATGAACTCTTCTCAACTAAGTACAATAATTAAATGACCTACTCAAAAATTGAATTAATGACTATATTTCATATGTATCTAAGATATCGAATATTAATATTTATTTTAATGAACATAGTCCATAGGGTTCTAGTTTTATATGATACCCATATAAAATAGTTATAACCAGTTTCCAAATAAAACATGATTTTACTTATAATTCCGGAAGTCTGTGTCAGTAAGAGATTCACTGAGAATGTGTCCAATGTGAATTATCATAGTCAATAGAATACTAGAATATTAATGCAAATAGAAGGAACTGCAGTTAAAGATATAAAGATATAAAGACTTAAATTTACTGTTTTCTACTTACAAAAGAGAATTTTTCTAATAAAAAATATGTTTTATTATATTATCAAGTAATTAATAACAGTAATATACCATGGAAAATATCTTAACCAATACTTTTGTTAAACTAATTTGAAGTATATATGAAAAGAGTACTTTAGGCTAGGAGTCCATAAACTTTTTTATTCCAGGGCCAGAGAGTAAATATTTTAGGCTCTGTGGGCCATATGTTCTCTGTTGCAGCCACTGAATTCAGCCATAGATAATTGTAGAAAATACACAGGAATGGAGGTAGCATTGTTGTAAAGAAACCTATTTACAAAAGCAATGGTAAACCAGATGGACTTGGCCCCCAGGCCTTAGTTCATGTTAGTTAACCAGCTCTAGGTGAGGAGTTAAACATATTTTGTATACAAAATAATGCATCCTCAGATCCATAGTTTAAAAAGTATCATCTGCAAAATTCCTGATGTTTTACTGGGGAGGAAAGGTTTTCCCTTCATATACTTGTTTACCAAGGCCTCAAGAGTATCTCTGCCATAGATATGACTTCCTTTTTATTTTATTTTTAAAACTTTATTTATTTACTGAATTTATTGGGGTGACATTGGCTTGCACAACCATACAGGTTTCAAGTGTACAACTCAACACAACATAATTTGCGGTAGTGTCATATACCCATCACACAAAGCAAAGTTTCTTTCCATTTTCCCCTCCTTAGTCCACCTCCACCTAGCCTCCCACCACCCTTTCCCTCTGGCTCTCTCCACACTGGTGTCTGTGTCTAGCCCAAAAATAAACCCACACCCCTATGCATAATTAATATTAGACAAAAGAAGCAAGAGCATGCAATGGACTAAAGACAGCCTCTTTAGTAAATGGTGTTGGGAAAATTGGAGAGTTACAGGCAAAAAAGTAAAACTGGACCATCAGCTTACACCATACACGACAACAAACTCAAAATGAATAAAAAACTTCAATGTAAGTCATGAAACCATACAATCCTAGAAGAAAATATAGGCAGTATAGTCTCAGATATCACTCTTAGTGTTATTTTTGCCAATATAGGTCCTCAGGCAAGGGAAATAAAGGAAAAAATAAACAAATGGGACTACATAAAACTAAAAAGCTTCCGCCCAGCAAAGTATACCATCAACAAAATGAAAAGTTAACCCACTGAATGGGAGAACATGTTTGCCAATTATATATCTGATAAGGGGTTAATTTCTAAAATATATAACTTATACAACCCAACACAGGAAGATAAACAACCCAATTAAAAAAATGGGCAAAGGACCTGAATAGACACTTCTCCAAAGAGGACATACAGATGGCCAATAGACAGATAAAAAAATGACTCCCTTTTTAGAAGTAAATGCTTGACTAAGCCTGCAGAAACCTATTTAGAAACTTGAGTCTCACAATGAGATAACATGGAGGAAGAAAAACACAGCTGCATAAAATACTGTGGACCAGTAATCAGTGGAATTGCTGGTTATTTTCTGTGAGGACAATAGATCTTAATTTAGTTCTGCTCTCTTCTCTTATCTTTACACTACATACTCATCTTTACCCTATGATGGCATATATTGAATATATCATTGCTACTTTATCAAAATCCCATGATGGGTGCATTATATTTTTGGAGGTTGATTCAGTTTTTATAATTTAAAAGTTTTATGATGTTGAAAAAAAATCTTTAAAATTCCCTTATCTTAGATTCTTTTTTGTGAGAATCTCTAATATCTCTTCCTGTGCCTTCTAACACAGAACTACAGGTGACCAAGAACTTAGTAAAACATCTCTCAGTGTGAACAGCCAGGATGTTTATTGGAACTAAATATAAGATCTTATTGAATGAATATATTTAACAAGATAAAGAAGAATCTTTCTCTTACTTCTGAATCAGGGAAAACATCTTGATGTATATATTTTTTTCAATTGAAATGATTCTTATTCCATCTTAGAAATATATTAACCAGCCCTGCCTGATTTTGGCTCAGTGGTTAGAGTATTGGCCCACAGACCAAAGAGTCAAAGGTTGGATTCTAGTCAACGGCACGTACCTCAGTTACGGTTTGGTCCCCGGTCCTAGTTGGGGTCTTGCGGGAAGCAACCGATCAATGTGTCTCTCTAATATTGGTGTTTTCTCCCTCTCTATCTGTCTCCCTCCCTATTTAAAAATAAATTGGAAAAAATATATATAAATATATAAAACAATGTTATGCTATTGACACAAAGGTCATTTTCAATTACCTATTATACCAAATAATATTATGATGAATATTTGGACACACGTCTTTAAATAATAAGAATAATTTCTAGCCCAGCTGGTGTGGCTCAGTGGTTGAGTATCAACCCTTGGACCAAGAGATAAATGCCCAGGTTGTGGGCTTGATCCCCAGTGTGGGGCATGCAGGAGGCAGCCAATCTATGTGTCTCTCTCATCAATGTTTCTATCTCTCTCTCCCTCTCCCTTCTTCTCTCTCTAAATATCAATAAAAATATATTTTTTAAAAAAGAATAATTTCTAGAAGAAAACACATTGGACTGATATTTTGAGGTTGTTCTACACAACTTTGGATTAGTATGGAATAGTTTTGTTTTAATTTTGCCATTTTGATATACAATAATGATAATTCAATGTTAAATTTATATTTATTTGATTAAGAGTTTAGATTTTATATGTTTATTTGCAATTTCCCTTTTTTTGTTCAAAGATTATTTCTTCCAACCAATATTTGTCATTGTCCTCTTATGCTGGAGTCATCAGTGGGTCCATAGAAATACAACATTGCAATCCTCCAGGGGCTTAATTTGTGGTTTGCGTGTCTCTCAATGGCTTAATAAGTCTTCACTGAAGATCTTCAAAGTACTGAGTATACAGCAATGAACAAGGCAGAGTTACTATATATTTGAAAATATTAATTCTATGGAGACATCAGAGTAATATGATAGAGCACAATCAGGGGAAATGAGGTTTGGAAGAAGACTGCTTCATTTAAAAGAGTTTGATGAGGTGACATATACGTTGAGACCTCAGAGATAAAGGGAAAGTGGTCATGTGAAAATCTAACTGGAGGTCCTTCTAGCTCGATGGAAAAACAATTAAAAAGGTTATGAGATAGGAGTGAATTTTCTGTATTGGAGGCTTGAAAAAACAACCAATGAGTAGGGTAGGAAGAACAGGTCATGAAGAGGGGTGGAGGGTGGGGATGGAAATAAAATCAGCATGTTAGGAAGTAACCAGATTGTACAGGTTGTGTGGGCCAATGTAAGAAATTATATTTTTATTTTAAATATAACAGGAAGCTATTGGACAATTCTAAGTAGTGCAATGATAACAAAGGGACTGATAAATTATTACAAAATGGAGTAAAGTGATCAGAAACCCTGATGAAATAGCAGATCTGCTGAACAAAATAAATACACAAAGTTTAAACTACAGGATCACTCTAAATGCCTTGACAGATCATATATTTACAATGTGTTCAGGTGGTTAACTTAAATTAAGTCAAGGTGAATTTACTGTATTTGAAGAGGGCAAGGAACTTTGGTGGAACATATGAAATGCCATTGAAGTAAGATATACTAGACCTAGGAGGGGAGGAAGGGTGGAGGTAGAAGTGAGTGATGTGGTAACAACAGATGATAACAAAGGGGGTGATAAAGTGTGAGGGTTCGGTTAGTGATGGTGAAGATGGGTGAGGGATCAATTGTAAATATAAAATGTGAGTTAGGAGAACACCATCTTACCTACCATTTCTTTACTAAGCAGCTGTTAGTAGAATGCACAGCCTCAGCATGGTATGGCCATGGGGTCATGTAGT
This sequence comes from Molossus molossus, assembly GCF_014108415.1. NCBI lineage: Eukaryota > Metazoa > Chordata > Mammalia > Chiroptera > Molossidae > Molossus > Molossus molossus. The sequence continues at coordinate 58,854,302 of NW_023425345.1, read as the reverse complement.
CTGGGAACCAGCACATTGTATTTACAGCAGAAAGCAGTGGTGTGTTCTGTGATGAGACTGAAGGATGGTGGGAACACATTTCTCTAGGAACAGAGGTTCCCGAGGCACTTAAAGAGGGCTTGGGATGGATGAGAGTAGTAGAGGTCTAAAAGAATGAGCTTATGAGAATGGGATATAATCATCTTTGATAAGGTTCCAACACTATCAGGTAAAGCACAAAAACAAATACTATTTTTTATAATGATTGCAGGAATTTTATCTCAGGATGAAAACAACCAAGTCCTTAGTACCAAAATCATTTAGGCTTTTCTTCATGTACTATTTATTTATATATATAAAAAATCATGGAAGTATTTGGCAGATGCTGCTGAGTACTAGAATTATGAAATAAGAAATTATCCTTTTCTTCAAGAGGCATATTATCTAATACAGTGAGGCAGAACAGATTTTCTAAAGGCGAATGTAACTAAGTGTGAATTCATACAATATTAATTATCATTGCTTGCTTTAAGATCAAAGCTCTCATTTTTAATATTTCAAGAACTTCATATTTAGGCAAATTTTTGCTAAGTAGTGCAGAATTCTGGGCTGAATTCCACACAGGGTAAAGCAAAAAGAGGCCAATAATGTATGCATTTATGGAAGTTCATAATCAGAGTACCTTTGTATAATGGTAATTCTTCTCCGACAAATCTTAAATATACCTGGATCAGGGTCCAGGTCCTTTCGTCTATCCCTGCCTCTTACAATGTAATGTTCCATTATATTATTTAAGTATGGTTTGGTGTCTATCCAGAACAAATTCAGAAAAGTTATTTGCTTAAAATATATGCTGGACGTAGCAGAAGTAGTCAGATTTTGTCAGGCATTCAGGTTATGACAGATCCAGGCCATACACATGAAGCTTGGCAAGTGTCTTATAAATCATACCTGTGCTGAAGCCTACAGCTATGGCTCTTAGGCCAACCTTCCAAACATTTTTGCAAAAATATGACTAAGTTACCTAACTCAGGAATGCAAAAAGAAATTCTTCCAAAAACAAACTCCAAGAAGCAGTACTAGTCTTGGATTTTTTATGAATCAGTTTTATTTTTCAACAAACCTAGAACTGTCACTATTAATAGAAAACCATGGTATATTATGTAATACTTTTCTGTAACGTTTAATCAACCTTAACTCTAAAGTCCTGGCACAACTGTATTCAACAAGATCTCACCCCAAAGAGACATGACACTGATGTCACTCTTCGTTGCATATTGTTTATTGACTTAGTAATCTTTAGATTCTAAATGGAAATGTTCTGAATTATCTATATTTTATTTGTAAAAGGGAAGGAATAAAAATGTTTTCATTACCAGGAAGAAGAATCTATATCTCTTCACTCGCTAATTTAGAATCATTGTTCTGAATAAAGTGTTTAGACCAAACAAGAGACACTTCTTAGATGTTTGATTCCAGTGGCAATAAAGATCCCAGTATAAATGCAATATTCAAACTAGAAAAAAAATGGAACACATCAATGAAGAAAGTTAGGTTTCACTTTAGATAGCCTGGCAAAAGAACCTGTGTTTAATCAGTAGATTAAACTTCCACCTTTATATAGTGTTGATATAAACTTGTTAAGCCATCATTTAAAAGTTTTATAAAATTTATTAGCGCAAAGTGCAAAAAAAAAAAAAACCCCACAAGAAACCCAGAAATTTCCCAAATAATTTTTATTCTCTAATTTTGAAAATTACTAACATCTTTCCACCTTTGTATAAGTAACAATCATAGACTTATTATACATTCTAATTGATTTTCACAATTTTGGATACATGATTCCCTTCAAGCTACTACAAAAGATAAATTTCTCTTTTATTCTTCTAGGGTCATAGAAGGTTTCTATGGCCAAACGTGAAGATTTTATGGAATCATCCAATTCCATAACTTCTTAGTAAAAAGAGCATGTTTCAATCAAAATGAACAATCTTTATAGATATGTAGAAGGTCATTATATGCACAAATATGAAATAATAGGAATAGTTCTCATATTTCAGTAATGTTAACCCAGTATTCACCATTCTTCAGTTCTTAGTTTCAGAATTATAACTTTCTTATAGGTGGTATTCTTAGTGAGGAATAGAAGTTCTTAAATAAATGCTATCCTTGGTCAGGGAAACAATTTCACTGGGTGCAACAATTTTCTCATTAATAGTGTTGAAGAAAGAAAACTCTGTCTTGATTCTGAAACATTTTATGTCAACATGATAGTATGAACTTTGCTCTGATCTGCTTCAAAATGAAAAACCTTCTCAAAAGAAATACATCCATAAAGCATCACCTTTCTTTATCCAACCACATAAAGACAATATAGAAAAACTTTTTAATAAAAAATATTAAACAAAGATCTTGCAATTCTGGCCATGATGGGAAAACTGCCCTTGCCATTGACAACTAAGAAACTGGACAAAATATATGAGTGATTTTTCAGACATTAGACAAAAATGCAGCTCTTATGCTTGAGATGAAAAATACAAGTGAGATGACCAGTGTAATCACCCAGTCTTTCTGCCTAGAACCACATGCCAGACCGTGATGAAGGCAGAGGGAATCTAAGCAGAGAATAATTGTATCACTGAATTTAGAGATAGAGAATCAAGTTTGGGGAGGCTGAAGAAATTATTATGCTGAAAGGGTAATGAAGAGGGAAATACATACAGAAAAAGCTTCAAAAATATGAACAGGGTTTGTTTGTGTCTCTGGATAAACACTATGCTGTACATGACCAAAGTTAAGCTCAACAAGACTAAGCAAAAAAGTTCCATGGAGTTGTAAACTGTACAATTCCCAAAGCTCTCATAGGATGAGAGATACTCAAATTCCAAATAACCAGAGTGGAGGAACTTTATTGGGTATCCAAACATTCATTAGAAACCCCAAAAAGCCATGATTTAGTGATAAGACTAAGGCAGCGTTAGGAGTTTCAGCTATTCTCTATGACTCTTAACACAGTTAAAATCCTTAAAAAAGAAAGCTAATCCACAAGTAATTGAAATTATTGTAAAACAAACAAAATGCCCAAAATCTTTAAAGAAAAACAACTAAATCCAGACATTAGACAATTTAATATTCACAGTATCTAGCATCAAATAGAACCATATTAGAAATGCTAAAAAGCAGAAAATGTGATTGATAACCAGAACAATTAATCAATAGAAACAAACTCAAAAATGACAAAGATGGTAAAACTCAGGACTTAAAGAAAACTATTATAAATATACTTAAGGACTTAAAAATTGAATATAATGTAATAAGCAGAAGATATTAAGAAGAACCAAATGAAACTTCTAAAGATGAAAAATATAATACAGTACCTAGAAAAAAATTTACTGAACAGGTTTAATATCAGAATAGACACTGTACAAAAAATAAAAGACTACGCAAACATAAACACAGAGGAAAAAAATGCTTTAAAAATTAGCAGACTGGAGTTCCCTCCAAAAATTAAACATGGGAATGACTTATGACCCACTGATTACACTTCTGGGATTATTTTGAAGAAATCCAAACACTAATTTAAAAAGATATATGCATCCCTGTGATCATTGCAGCATTATTTACAATAGCTAAGATATGGAAGCAACCAAAGTGCCCATCAACAGGCAAGTAGATAAAAAGCTGTGGTACATATATATAAGAGAATATTATTTAGCCGTAAAAAAATAATGAAATCTTACCATCTGTGACAGCATGGATGGACCTAGAGGGTATTATGCTCAGTGAAATAAATCAGTCAGAGAAAGACAAATACCACATGATTCCACTTATACGTGGAATCTAAAGAACCAAATAAATGAGCAAACAAAATAGCAAGACACAGAGAGTAAACTGTTGGTTGCCAGAGAAGAGGAACTTTGGGGAACTGGATGAAAGAGGTGAAGAAATGGAGAAATACAAATTGGTAGTTAAAAATTGTCACATGGAGGTAAAAGTACAGCATAGGGAACATAGTCAATATTGTGATAACTATGTGTGGGGCCAGATGGGTATGGGAAATGGGGGGGCACTTTGTAAAGTGTATGATTGTCTAACCACTATGCCGTACACCTGAATCCAATACAAAATAATATTGAAAATAAACTATAATTGAAAAATAAAAATTAAAATATAAAATTGACAGAGCCTAGGTGACATATAGAACAATATCAAGCAGTTTAAAATTCATATATTTAAATTACAGAAAGAGAGGGGTAATAGTTTAATAAACAATGAAAAGTGTGTATTCCAAGAAACAAGGATTGGAATTCTATTGACTTCTTTTCAGAAACAATGCAAACTAGAAGAAAATAAAATATATTTATGGTGTTGAAAGAAAATAAATAGAAAGAAAATAATAAGGTGAAATAATGCATCGTTAGCACACTTGCACTATAAAAATATGCTATAGGAAGTCTTCTGGCTGAAGGAAAATTAATCAGATCTACACAAGAAAATCAAGAGTTCCAAATGGTTCTAGTCAGTGTGGCTCAGTGGTTGAGTGTTGACCCAGGCATCAAGAGGTCGCCAGTTTGATTCCTGGTCAGGGCACATGCTCAGGTTGTGGGCCTGATCCCCAGTGGAGGGCATGCAGGAGGCTACCAATTGATGTTCTCTCTCATCGATGTTTCCATCTCTCTCTCCCTCTCCCTTCCTCTCTCTAAAATCAATAAAGAAAAAAAAATTTTTTAAAGAGTGCCAAATGATAACTATGTATGTAAGTAAAAACCGAGAACTTTTTTTCTTGTTTCACAATTTATTTAAAAGATAATAAAACATTCGTTGTTTTGACTATTTACCACAAAAGTTTACTATTGAACGGAAATTGGAGAGAATGTTCAGTTTGCAATATGCAAGCTTTAGTATCAATCAGAAGCACTAAGCAAAATCTGACTTCATGGACTCCATTAGGACTATTTTAATTGGAGGAAAGGTAAAAGAAAAATATAAGACACAGTAATTAATTTTCAAATTTTGAAAACTAAAATTCAAAACTTTCCACATCATGACCTCAAATTAACTTTTTAGAGTTATTTGTCATTATTTCCCAATATGTAATAGAGAATGCAAGAAAATTGGAATGCCTTCTGTATTGTTTATGCTGATTATACTTTCCTAGCACTTTTTGATGTTCTCACTACTTAGAATAAAATTTTTATTAACTCACCATCTTTTAATCATCTTTGCTTAGCCCAACCCTACCCATTATTTGAAGTCTGTCTCAAATGTGACTTCTTCCATGGAGCCTTTCTTCATTCTCTTTGACCAAAAAAAAAAAAAAAAAAAAAAAAAAGCCCCTTTTTAAAAATTTCATGATTTGTTGTAAGAACCTCTCTATAGCATATGATCTGTGTTTATATTACCTATGTACTTAGCTCATCTTCATGGGTTAGCTACAAGCTTGCCTACTAGGGTATCATTTATCTCCTACAAGCTAACAGGAAGGGTGTATCTATTTATTTATTTATTTTTTTTATCATTCTCACCGAGGACATTTTTCCATTTTTTTGTTCAGGTAGAGTGGGAGGGAGAAAGAGGAACAGAGAGAGAGAGAAACATCAATGTGAAAGGGACACATCGAGTGGTTGCCACCCGCACAACCAACCAGGGCCGGGGACAAACTGCAACCGAGGTACATGCCCTTAGCGGGAACCTAACCTGGGTCTCTCTGGACCGCAGGTCGATGCTCTAACCGCTGAGCCAAACCGGCCAGGGCAGGAGGAAGGGTGTATCTATACTGAGTACCTATTACGTGTCTCTGAAACTAATCATTTGACTAATTATAATCTTCAACACAACCCAAAGAAACAGATAGTAATATTTCTGTTTCACACATCATGAAATAAAACCCGTGTAACGTGTTCAAAATCACATAAATACTAAGGGCAAAGCCACAAGAATAACTCATGATTCTATGACAACAAGTACTTGTTTCACTAAATATTGCATATAATCAATGAGTAAAAATAAATATTAACTGAACAGTTTATATCGGTAAGTTGTAAAAGTATTAAGTAGAAAGAGGGAAAAGAAGGAAGGAAAAAAGGGAGGAAGGGAGGGAGGGAGGGAGAAAAATGGTAGAAGTGAAGGAATATGCTAACAAGTATTTAAAGCAGAAATCCCAAGCATTTTGGTTTAGACCATTTCAAATAAAACACCCAAGAGAGTACAAAAGGATAAATCAAAGTAATTTTCAGCTCAATACAGACAGTTATCATTTTTGAGAAAAAGCACAGATACTACTTAAAATTATTGTTTTACAGGGAGAAAATTGCTATTGATTTGGATTTCTTAGAGTTAGAGATAGCAACTGGAATAAACATGCTTTAAAATGCTTTTGGTAACTCCAAAAAAAAAAAAAAAATCTTATGAATGCCTGAACAAGAAACTGTATTTTTTCAAGTAGATCAAGTTTGTCAACATATGATGCGGGTGTTTATAATTAAAGAGGTCTATATCCAAAGAATAAAAAATGATGATTATAAGATAGCTTTTGTTTTGTACATCAAGGTCAGGAAACACATTAATTAACCCCCCAGTTCCTCCAGAACTGGCAGGAATGCTTTCGTGCTATGAAGGCTCAGGGAATGTTGGGCAGTCTTCCTCAATGAAAGGGATTTTTGATATAAAAAGGTCACAACCTCCACCTGGTTCTTTAAACATGTGATTTGGAACAAGTATCACATAAGTTGTTAACATACAAGTAGTCCAGCCAGTGTGCCTCAGTGGTTTTGCATCAAACCATGAACCAAGATGTCATGGGTTCGATTCCCTGTCAGGGCACATGCCCAGGTTGTGGGCCCAATCCCCAGTGGGGAACATGCAAGAGCTGGCCAATCGATGTTCTCACTCTCTCCCTCACTCTCTCCCTCTCACTTCCTCTTTCTCTAAAATCAATAAAGAAATAAAAGAAAAAAATTCACAAGTATCCTTTATGCACATATAGGAACATTTGTTTATGTATGTGTATATATATATATATGTATATATACAGACAACTACATATACATAAATGTAGGATAAATCTATTCACAAATATGTCTGTCTTGTGACAGAACAATAAAAAGTATTGGGGAGTATACGTACATAAATGTTGACATACTTGTTATTCTGATGTACTTTTAATGGCCAAAAATAAAGAGATACATACTTTATTAACATATTTCAAAAAGTAGAATGGGCAGACATTGCTAACTTTCATTTGGTCACTGTAAGTCACAGTGAGTACTGTGACCCCACCAATGCTTTGTGAAAATGATGCGTAAGTGTTGAGCCACGTGGAGTTAATGTCTAAAAGATGTATACATCTTTTGAAAATACTCATTTAAATATATTTCTAAAAGATATTAACAGAATTTTTCTAATATGTAATTTTAGAATATTGACTCTTTTTTGTAAGTGTATTTACTAAGGCTCTCCTCAATTACGTCAAAAGTGGTTCATAATAACAATAATTAAAATTGAAAATAATGATGATCTTCAATAATAGGAAGCAATTATTGTAGTAATAATCTGTGGAAGATAGCTTCAAGCAGCTAATAGCAATAGCAAAATTATAGGGACTGAATACTGGTGGTAATCAAATGGACAATTTCCCTACAAATAATGCTTATTTCATGGCAACCTGCTTAATGAATATTGTCCAACCTGCTTAATGAATATTGTCAGTTGCAAGTCAGTTAAAAATATAAACAAGTATATTTGCTAAAATAAATAGGCAGAACACCTTTCAAAATAATTGAGAAAAATATTCCAAAGCATCACAAATATTGATAAATATTTGTAATAACTTAATCAGGTAAATGGATAAAAGATATAAATGCAGTGTTGAATTATACATCATAATGCTAATTGATATAGTTTGTATCATGTCACAAATAAAATCTAATTTGTTCCAAGGACATTTTCCAAGGTTAAAGGGCAAAAAGATTGCTAAATTGCTAATGAGGGGCCAAGCAGATTACTTTTTTTCTGCATCATTTTATGAAACAACATGTGGCCAGAGAGAACTGGAAACCTGAACATTTGGGTCAAGATGTTCCTTTTGATGTTTCACTGTGGCACTAGACAGTAAAGTTTGATAGGATCCAGGAAAACAAATAAAAACAGCAATTCAGACTCTAACTATCTCTGTAACCTTAAATGTTATTTCCACTTATGGCATAGACATCTTGGAAATTATTATTATGAAATTTAAAATTCTGAATCAACAAAGCAATTCAAAAGCAAAGTCTGTTCACCCATCAAAGAGGTTTGTGCTGTGAAGGGTGGTGGAAGGGTAGGAACCTCTTCTAATTTATTCTTATAGTCTTCGTATTGGGTACACTCTTTCTGGTTCCATAAATCCCTTGTTACTAAAGCCCACAGAGTTCTCATATTAAAACAGTTCCTTTCAGCCCTGGCCAGTTTGGCTCAGCGGTTAGAGCGTCGGCCTGCAGGCCGGAGAGTCCCGGGTTCGGTTCCCGCTCAGGGCACGTACTTCGGTTGCAGTTTGTCCCCGGCCCTGGTTGGTCGTGTGGGTGGCAGCCACTCGATGTGTCCCTTCACGTCGATGTTTCTCTCTCTCTCCCTTCCTCTCTCTCCCTCCCACTCTATCTGTACAAAAAATGGAAAAATATTCTCGGGTGAGGATAAAAAAAAAAAAAAAAACAGTTCCTTTCAGCCCCCAGACCCAGCACTAGTATGTGTGCTCAAGATTTCAGGAGAAATTAGTTGTCAATATTACCAGCTCCTGGACATGATAAACAAGAGAAGAATACTGTTAATGATTGTGGAATTAAAAGCATTCTTTAAACAGCATATAAAAATATCTTAGAAAGAAGGATCTGTTCCTTTAAAAATAGAGAAATAGCCTGGCCAGTGTGACTCAGTGGTTGAGCATCGACCCATGCACAAATAGGTCACTGGGCAATTCCCAGTCAGGGTACATGCTCAAGTTGTGGGCCAAATCCCCAGTGGGGGGCATGCAGGAGGTGGCCAATTGATGGTCTCTCTCCTCGATGTTTTTATCTCTCTTTCCTTCTCCCTTCCTTTCTCTCTCTAAAATCAATACAGAAAAAAATTAAAATAAAATAAAAATAGAGAAATAGACTCAATTTAAAAACAAGTGAGTATACTTTTCATTATTGAAAATGAGAAGTTAATGGGCAGGCTAAGAAAAGTGATAACCACAGATGCAGGAGGAGACGCTGTAATAAAATAAAAATACAAAGAGAAATTTTTGATTTGGTATATTGTAACTAGCTAACTCTAGCTCATATGTGCAAAACAACATGAGAGCCCTGGCCGGTTTGGCTCAGCGGTTGGAGTGTCGGCCCACGGACCAGAGTCACGGGTTCGGTTCCCGCTAAGGGCATGTACCTCGGTTGCAGTTAGTCCCTGGCCCCAGTTGGGTCGTGTGGCTGGCAGCCACTCGATGTGTCTCTCACATCAATGTTTCTCTTTCTCTCTTCCTCCCCCTCTCCCTTCTGCTCTATCTGAAGATAAAAATGCAAAAAAAGTGTCCTCGGGTGAGGATAAAAAAAAAAAAAAAATTAAAAAAAAAAACACGAGAAAGCTCAGGATTAATGTGACAACTACTATGGAGTTGGTTCTGAAACTCTTCGGTATTTTTTAATAGTTCAATCACATGTGAAGTACTACAATTTGTATAGTAGGTGTCAGGATTAAATAATAAATTAATAGTAAAAATAGTATCCAGGACATATATAAAATACCTGGGGATTTTTTTTTTAATCGATATTTTAGGTCATGTGAAATAAAATTACTGGGATAGACTCCAGTTGGCTTTCTGATTTTTTATTCCTGAATTAGAAATATAAGGGTTATGTGTGGAATCTTGTTGGCTTCTCCCTCTGAATAAGGAAATAGTACAAAGAACACAGCTGACCTAATGGAAAGAAAGAATGATTAAAGGGCGCAGCCCAGGAGGGAGCAGCTTAGGCTCCTCAGATCTGGCCAGGGAAGACTAAACAACCAGTATTATCATCTCCAGTTAGGAGACACAGCCTATTGTCAAAGCTTCCAAGGATGATTTCAGATCTTCTGAGTAAGTTAAATCTTTACATAAAAAAAATTATAACCTTTCCATTAGTCAGACATTTTCCTTGCTCCATCCTTTGAGTTACTTGATACACATAATCCCAGCTATTGAAACATGGTTAGAGCAGCAACATAATCCTGGACTTTTTGAGTTATGCCAAATTAAAATTCCAAATCATGTTGTTGATGTGTGTGTCCTAGTTTTGGTCTCAGGAAAAAATGTCCCATTGCACCTGCATCACAGTGAAATTAAAAATCTCTACCTTAACTCAGTTAGGGTAGGGAAAGGAGAGGAAGTATTTCATCTTCTTAAAAGAAAAATTTCAGGCTTTGAAATATCAGAAATCAGAATGGTGAAGAGGTTAGCAGAAAATATGGATTGTTTTTAGATAAAGGATACTTGAAGACCATAGATTAAGCTTAGACTAATTCTGTGAAATTTCTGGAGTGAAACTGGTATAGCTACCCATCTAAATTACTAGAATGATCTCATTTATCATCATCAGAGCAGTTAGAAAAGACCCTAACATGACCACAGAATTGAGGGTAGACATAATGTAGATGTATCTGCCCTTGTTCATTATGGTGTGCGTGTGTGTGTGTGTGTGTGTTCTCCCAGCATTGTTACATTACATTGTGAGTTCCCTTAGGGTAGGGATATGTTGTTACTGTTTTTTAAAAAATTTTTCTTAAGATCTTTTTTCCTATTGTTTTTTGATTGATTTTAGAGAGAGAGGAAAGGAAAATGAGAGAGAGAGAGAGAGAGAGAGAGAGAGAGAGAGAGAGAGAGAAATATGACTGAGAATTGATTATGTGACCCTTCATTGCATGGGACGATACTCCAACCAACTGAGCCTCACCAGCCAGAGCAGGGATGTATTTTTTAATACCTTTATGTTCTAGAACCTGACATAGAATAAGCACTTAATAAATGCATGTTTGTTGCATCAATAAATCAATGCTATTTCCAAGATAGAAAGAAGTAAATGATGAGTACTTACATGAGTTTTAACTAACAGGTTCAAATACCTTGATGAAGAAGATAAAATCTTGTTTTTTAAAGTGGAATTTAATTCATTTCTCTAGGTTGTATGTAAAAAGCAGTTGGGGCATAGACTTGGAATGGTTGCCTAGCAACTGCTTACCACTAATAGGGAAAGGTCTTGGAGACAGACCCAAAGAAAAGATCCCAAACCACTGCAGCACAGAATTTATTTACTAGCTCAGGTACAGTTAGTTCTTTATTATTTAATTCAATTTCATGATATGGTTTATGACTAGCTATGGACCACTTGATGTGCCTCCTAGGAGTACAGAGTAAGCAATAGTTTCCATTTGCCATATTCAATCAAATCTTTGAATTTCTCTCTGCCACACTCAATGCTGAAGAGATAAGGTTCTGCCAGCATTCTCAAGGAAGGGATGAACAGAAAGGCATATGGAAAACAGGAAGCCACACACCTGTTTGGAACCAGGCCAAGGTATGGAAAAAGCCACATGGAACAAAGATGGCCGATCCTGATGATCCTGGGAGCTAATTGCCCAATGTAACTAATTGTATTACTAACTTCTGAGCTTAAAATCTAGACAGGGTTGCATTGTGTACCAACTCATGACCTTCAGACTGGATATATCTGACTGACATGTTTTCTTAGGTCTATTCATTATTGGCTCCATGATTTAAAAAAAAAAATTTTTTTTCTTTATTGTGATTTTTAGAGAGAAAGGAAGGGAGAGAGAGAGAGAGAAGCATCCATGAGAAAGAACATTGATTGGCTGCTTCCTGCATGCCCTCCACTGGGGATGGGGCCCACACACTGGGGATGTACCCTGACTGGGAATCGAACCAGTGAACTCTTTGTGCATGGGTCGATGCTCAACCACTGAGCCACACTGGCCAGGAAACCCCATGATTTTTTAAAAGTTGATTTATCCACAATCATAATTCTGGATACTTCACAAACAAAACGTGTAATTCTACACTTCTTGAAACACTGGAAGTTTTGGCAACACTGGGTGATGTCAGTTGGGGTTTCCTAGTGGTCACTTCTTTTAAACAAAGGAGATAGTCTCTACTCTACCACAATTTCTGTCACTCCTACATGATCCAATGACTGTCATGTCAAGACTCTTCATGAATACCAAAGGTCATGGTGGGATTGAGGCCGTGTAATGCTGGAGCTAGCCAGTACTGGTTCAAGAAAAAGAGTCTGCACAGTCTGCACATCTCGTTCCAATGTCAAGTTCTGTAGCATCAAGCTGGTAGGTTGAATTTGGCTATCGTGGGAATATTTACAAAACAGAAATATTCAAATGTTATCAGTTAGGTTCTGTACCCAACCTCAGACACTAGTGTTAAACACTAGCGTTAAACAGGGCACTACTGGACTGAGGTGAAATGAAGAGCAACTACACTCACAAACCCACTCTAGTTATATATGTTACCTGCCTTACAGAATAAAATCACATTCTCCCCACCCCACAAAAAACATGTGGAATCTATTGTGACTGACCTCTACATTCATTTTTTAAACATAATAGCAAATAGCTCATTCAGCCAAACTGAACTATTTCCCATTTCTAAGATAAGACACTTTTTCTCTTGGTTTCTTTATAAATATTGTTCCCTTTCTCTGGACCTCTCCATCTTGTCCTTCTGACCAATGCCTGACTGTCCTCTAAGATTCAACTTAGGTATCCTATCTTCTGCTGAGTCATCTCTTTAAGTGCCCTCTAGGAATATTTCTGTGCTCCACCTGTGTGCCTCTGAACAGGAAACACATTCTTTCTTTTTTTCATCCACACTGAGGACATGTTTGCATTTATCTTCAGATAGAGCGGGAAGGAGAGAGGGAGGAAGAGAGGGAGAAAGAAACATCAATGTGAGAGAGACACATCAAGTGGTTGCCACCCACACGGCCCCCAACAGGGGCCGAGGACAAACTGCAACCAAGGTACGTGCCCTTAGCGGGAATTGAACCCGGGACTCTCTGGTCCACGGGTCGACGCTCTAATGGCTGAGCCAAACTGGCCAGGGCAGGAAGCACATTCTTCTAATAGTTTTCCAGCGTTTGGCAATTGCCTGTTTGTCTGTTTCTCCTAGTGGATGTTGTGCTACTTGAAAATATAGTTTTGCTTTTAAATATCCTTCTAGAATGATACAGTACCTGTTATCTAGTAGGTGTTCAATAAAAGTTTCTTTATTCTAATAAATAATTAGCAACCAGAAATATAAGTTCTTTGTACATTGAGACACTTCATACTTGTTGGTTATAGTAGTGAATACTTTCTGTCTCTTGATCGAAAAGTGTCTACCAAGCCTGAAACATCAGAGATAAAGTATTTTGAGGGGGAAGAAGAACACATATGATAAACAGCTGGCTCACCAAGAACACAGGCTCTGGGTGACTGATTGAATCAAGACTGTAGTCCAAGGCTACTAACAACAATGCAATCATCTTCCCACTGGGTCTCAGCTGCTGGCCTTCTTGTTGAATTTTATGACTCAAACTATACCTCCCCACTGCTAAAAATTCCAGCACAGGTATTATTTATCTTATTCTTTTTTTATTTTTTTATTTTTATTTATCTTATTCTTAAAGGCACAAAGATTTAGTAAATATCCTATATATCTAGTTTTATTATTTAACACCTAAAGTCTCTACTTACAATGCAAGTCCATTACTGCCTTTTCTGGAGTTCCTCAGAGACATCCCCTATCATCATCTTATCATTGACATGTATTGGTATCATTTCATGCACCAACTGCCTTTTTCATTTTGTATCAGGTGCAGGTGCTCAATCTGGCGTCTTCCTCAGCTGCAATCAATGTGCATGTACCACAGCTCCTTGATTGGCTGTCAAACATTTTCCTGTCTACAAACGGGAAAGCAGTTTAAGGTTTCTGGTGGCACATTTCAAGGGATTCTGTTTAACTCAGCTGTAGTTACCAATATCGTGATTCTTTCACATTAATTTTCAGAGACTCTCTGATGTTGCAAGCTGAGAAGTAATTCTAAGAAAAAAGAAATTAAAACAATGATGGTGCAACGTAGTACTCTATTTCACTAAGAGTATTAAAATGAATATATTAAAGAAAAACTTAGATGTGTTGGTCCTGAGAAGTCAGATAACTCCTGCTAGGTGATAAAGTTGTTTACTGTGACATTTGTTGCTTTCTTATTCAGTTTCTTTTTTTCAACTGCTCTTAAGTAAAAAAAATATTGGCAGTACTTATACATGATATTCATGATCTATAAAAAATTAACACTTAAAGAACAATGTTTTCAGAAGAATTTTTGTAAAGCTTCTATTGTTTTAAATGAATGCAACTAGCTCTAAATAAATTTAATATGATAAATGTCTCTTATCCAAGATCTTTATTCACTTCTCAAATAGTGTTTTTAAATGCTCTTATTTACAATAAACATACAATCTATTGGCATTAAAATATTTGTCTTAATTTTGTTTCTATACGATTGCTTTTACTTTGCTCTTTTTATCATTTATATAATATCCACTGATCAAATATATACAACAAAGCCAAGGTTTTAGTCATTCTCCATTGAATTTGGCTCTGCTTTGACTATTCGTGCTTCCCCAGCTTCTGAGACAACCAAACCATGACCACCTAAAAACTTTAGTTGTAGTTGATGAATTCTGAAAATGAGGTGACTTTTAAAGGACCTTTCTCACAAAAATTATAATAGGAAACACACAAGTGATATTTTAAAATTTTCCCTTGGTTTCTGGAGTTGTGCTGACTTTATTTTTTGTTACCAATTTTTATTTTTTACAAAGATTAAAACAACCTAGTATTTGGAAAATCAAACAGACTGGCTTTTAGGTTTATGCTATTCTATTTAAAGATATTTTAAAGACTTTTTAGCAGTATTTATACCATAGAGTGGCCAGCACATATCCAGAAGGTGGAATGAGGTAAGTGTTTTTGTAAAGTGACAGTTATAAGTGAGTAAGACATAAAGAGATGGATCACTTGGTCATCATATTGATCTTAATTCTTGGAGGACATAGATCATAATTTTGAAGGAGAAAAGCAGTGCATTTCTGAAAATGGGTAGTACTTGAGTCCCTACAATGCTCCTTGAAACAAATGTGTCACCAAAAAAGGTTTCTTTCCACTAAAGCACTCTCACCTTCATTCTGGACAGATTTCTGAATTCTCGACACTTTCAGACTAGCCTCAGAACAGTGTATCTTTAAGGGGCTAGGCGATGGAGTTTTCACTGGATGTAACATTAGAGAGTTCAGGTTTGAAAATAAGCCTCACTTCTTATAATTTGTTGGCCTTAAGCAAATCTCTCAAAACAAGCAAGTCACCCTGAGTATTAATTTTTCCATCTGTAAAATAGGATTTGTTGAAGAAAATCTTCAAAGATCTCAAAAATCACATAGCATAAAATAGTGCCATGCAGCCTCAAACCAAAAGCCATTTCATTTTCTCCATAGAGCTGTTTCTGTCCTAGTAGCTAGTGAAAAATATTCCAGTAAAACATCTAATTTCTGAAAATTCTTGTGCTGGATATTACATTATGTTGAGGTACAATACAGCACTAAAGACATTGTTTAGGTTTCACTAAAATTTATAATTGGTTTATTGCCAGAGGAACCTGGCAAGCCTACATATATATACACAAATTTTTTAATTTCATCTTTGCTATTTAAGATTTTCAAGTTAGCTATATAACCTTAGCCATCTCACTTAACTTCTCTGAGCTTCATTTCTTCTTCTATAAAATGGAGAGAATAATCCCAACTCTGCTTGTATCATAAGATTACCAAAAAAGTGATTATTAGGTGAGATTCATTCATTCATCCATCTCACTCTGATATGTTTCAAATATTGTATCAAGTGGAAGTCACCGACATACACAAAGCATACCTCCTAATTTCAAGATATACGTAGTCCAGAAAAGATTATAACTCAGCTCATCATGGCCCACAGATATATTTTTTTCGCTAGCAAAAATTTTATTTAAAAAAATTATTTAAAGTTTATGTAAAGATCTTTTGCTGTACTCTCTGGTTAGCTACCTGCTCCTCCTCTCACTTTCTTCTTACATTAAAGGTTTAATCAAATACGGTGCATGTACTTGCGTTCCAAAGGTCATGCATTACAGGTACGCCTTCCCTTATCCAAATGAATACTGCAGTATATAAGCCTTATTGATATTGCAATTTGAGTCTAAGGCTACTGTCAAGAATTTTTATTGCCATGCAAGCTGTTGGAATAACATTCAGATGATCCATTCATATTTATATATTTGTCTCAAAAGCCCCCCCCCCACACTTTTCCTATATACTATGCATACCTCTAAATATGTATTGGATTGGCTGTATTTTATTGTAATTTTACCAAAATACAGGCCTGCTGTTCTTTTACATTCTTCAGAGGCCTGTACTGCTCTCAGACTCAACAAAATAATTGAGATATTTACCGCTAGACTATTCTAATCTTCACTAATTGGTCCATTTTCTGGATTCCTATAGCATTCCTACTGCCTATGCCATGAACTTGATTGTAATCACATGTGAAAACACTTCTTTAACTACGTCATATCTTTCCAAACCTCATTGCTTATTTTTTGAGAGCAGGAATTAGATCTCACCTACTCTTGTTTGCAGACCTTCTCCCAGTGAAATCTTGGTGAATTAAATTGACAAATAAGCAGTCACAGATAACACAATGTGTCCAAAATTCAGAGAGTATCTCCAAGTAGAAATGGAGCAAGGCGTCGGCAAAGAGCTAAGAGCTATGCAATTGGTAGCATTTAAGAGGGACAGCCAGCATTCAGGGAAGCTTGCAGTGAAATTTCACCTACTCGTGATAAGATGACAATTAGAAATAACAACAAGACTGAGAGTTGGCTGAAAAAGTCCAGTGATCAGAATGGTTAATCGATAAGAAAAAAAATTTTGTAAAAAGAAGTTTTTTGTTTTATTTTATTTTTCAAAGAAATAAAGCACAGTGGCTAAAATAAACAAAATTTCTGCTGCACAAACTATGGGAAAGATTTCTATTTGGTTGTGTAGCAGTGTTTATACAAATATCCTTACTCCCATCAGCCACACTCTCAAAATTTAACCTGTTACTTGCGTATATTTCAGGAGAAGACAAAAGATGTCATTAATAGGCTAACCTACTAGTGTTAGAGGGGTTTCATTCAACTCCATTGTATTTCTTGTCTTTAGCAAGTTCTCATGTATTAATTGAGAAATTAATCTAAGAAGCACATAGGCTGAAAAATTAGAACTGAGATAAGCACTATACCAAAAAGCTGGGGATACTATTAAGCTTCTAAATTGGGCATTTACTTACTTGTACACACCAGGGAAATTACCCTGAGAAACTAATAATTGATTTGAAATATGAGGAAGAAGGAGGTTAAATAGTGGGGAAATTAAATTGGAAGAAAGCATTCAGGCAGTGGAAGCATATATAGCCGCATTCACAGGTAAAAAAGGCTAGAGTACTGAGAGCAAAGAAAAGAATGGAGAACATTGGAATTATAAAGGTAAAGTAAGGTCTTGAGGGTCTTCTTGGTGGGCCCTGCCAAATATTTTGGCCCTATAAGTAATGGAACTTTGAAGTAGGAGGTCCACGTCTAAATTTACATTTCATAGAACACTGTGACCAGTGCGAAGAAGGGATTTGATGGTGCAAATCCTATTGGATATGGGGAGAATGGTGGGGGCAGATTGCAGTAGGAAGGAGAAAATACTGTATGGACTGGGCATAGACATTGGAGATGGAAAAAAGACTCATCTGAGAAATATTTAGGATGTAAAATCTATTCATAGTTCTGAAATTGATGCTGGAGGAAAAGAGAGGGTAATGGATGCTGGTTCTGAAAACACAGAAAGAGATCCCATTTTGGGGGACAATAGTGAGTTCTCCGATATTGACTTATAGATGCCTTTGAGACATCTAAATAGGAATATTGAAACCTACTTGGCAATATATTTCTGGAGTCCAGACATTTCAGAACTATAAATATAAATTTGTGAGTGATTGGCATATGTTTGGCAACAGAATTGTTGAACAGCACCCAGACCTATTTGAATTTGGCGATCACTTTGCTGTATCACAAGAATTTTCTCAATAGTGCACGACTGGTCAAATGCATTCACAGAGAGAGGAAGTGGTTGCCCTTGTTCATAGTTGGGTTTTTCTAGAAGAATGTGACAAAATGTAAAGAGAAGCCAGGAAATTGAGAGTATTATTGAGAGCACATTGAAATGTGGATTGTAAACTCCAATGAAACTGTAGATATTTGAAGGCGGGGAAGTCAGAAGGGTGGTCAGTGGCCTTGAGAGGCCAATGAAGTCAAAAAGCAGCTGGCATGGGAGAAGTCTGAGATCGGAGTGGTATGTGCTTTAACTCTGGTTGACAATGAAAGAGTCACAGGACTTACTCAGCAGAAGAAATGTGGTGGTGGACCAGCAAAAAGGCCCTTTGGCAGTGAGCTCAAGGATCTGGGGACCTGCACGTTGAATATTTCATGACCTCAACACAATGATGAAGAAGAGGAGTGAAGGGTGATGGAAATATATAAAATCTCAAAGGCCCACATACTATTTCCTTGCTTAAAAACATCCAAGAAATAAGAGCATGTGCCATTCAAAGAGCTTTAAAAAATATATCACAATAAACACTGTGGGATCTCTCAGTTTTGAATTTCATTGTCAAATATTTGTGCCTCAGAACCTCGGGCTTTTGGTTATTTTATATTCCAGCTGATGTTACACTCAT
Organism: Molossus molossus; assembly: GCF_014108415.1. Classification (NCBI taxonomy): domain Eukaryota; kingdom Metazoa; phylum Chordata; class Mammalia; order Chiroptera; family Molossidae; genus Molossus; species Molossus molossus. Next base: position 58,835,470 of record NW_023425345.1, on the reverse strand, counting down.
ATGTTTTATTATCACACAAAAAATAAAATATAGTAGAGAAAAATCTCTATTTTGACAGTTGTGATCATTAGGAAGCAAGCAAGACAGTCACAAGATTTCCTAGTAGGCTCTGGGACAGAGAAAAAAATGTGATTAAGATGTTGAATAATTTAATGATGTACATTCTCCAAAGCATATCAACTTTTACCGCTGTTGCTATTTCCAGATTCTATTTTCCAGCCAGCGATTTTTTTTTTTTTTTGAGTTGAGATATTCATTGAAACCTTAGTCATTCTCAGAGATCCAGCTCTAAAATGGAAACTAGGGCTTTTCCCTCCACCTGAAAACTCACTTGAAAGAACTAATGCTGCTCTGTCAACTGCTTTCAAGAATTATGGAGGGCAAACCAAAGAAAATGCTTAAGAATAATAATGTAATAAATTTTTTTCAGGCACAGGTTCCACAGATTTTTCCTGTGAAAACTTCAATGCTGAATTTTCAGGTCCCAGATCAAAATACTGCTTAGATGCACCGGAAGGTCCAAGTAAGAATCTCTAATAAAGATTGCGTCACCTGGCCAGTGAGGCTCAGTGGTTGAGCATCAACTCAGACAGTGTACATGCCCAGGTTGTGAGCCCAATGCCCAGTGGGGGGTTTGCAGGAAGCGGCCAATGGATGTTCTCTCCCATCGATGTCTCTCTCTCTCTCCCTTCCTCTCTCTCTAAAAATCAATAAAGGAAAAAATTTAAAAGGCTGTGTCATCCTAAAATGAACAAGTGGCAGCATTTGAAATAATGTAACTAGAAATAAGTGGGAAGCAAAAGTTTGCTCCCAAACTCTAATTTGGAGAGTTCTATTGATTAATTTTTAATATGCCTTTGGTGTTATTTCAATAAATTTGTTTGCCAAATTTTATCATTTTTACCTAATACTATGTACATAATTTTACCATTGCCCCTGGCTTTAAAACATAATCCTCATTCAATCCCAGATTGTTTGCATCCTCACCTTTGTCTCTATTGGTTTCCAGGCTTTATCATTGTTCCCATGCAGTCTTTACCTCATGATATTCTACAAAGTGCCTCCTCAATTTTGCAAATGTTTTTCTTCCCCAAGTGAAGTAAAATGTAACGCTTGATCACATCCCACCATCGATTTTCAAGCTGCAGCAGACAGAATCGTGTTTTTCCAAAGCATATACGTGAATATCCCAGGAACCTATAGTGTGCTATGTCACATGGCAAAGGGGAATTCAGGTTGCAAATGGAATTACATTGCCTATCAGCCGACCTTAAAATAGAGAGATTATTCTCAGTTGTCCCAATGTAATTGCAAGAGTCCTTAAAAGTGAAAGAAAGGAACAGAAGAGGGGTCAGATTCAGAAATATTTGATGATGCTACACTGCTTGCTTTGAGGATGGAGGAAGGAGCTTTGAGCCAAAAAGTGCAATTAGCCTCTAAAAGCTAAAAAAGGCAAAAAACAGATTCTCTCCTAGACACCATAGAAGGAACACAGCCCTGCCAACACCTTAATTTTAGTCCTGCAAGACTCAACTTTAGACATCTGACCTCAAGAACTATAAGATAAATTTGTGATACTTTAAACCTCTACATTAGCGAAAATTTGTTACCGCAGAATAGAAAACTAATATGCAAGCTTTATTCATGTGTCTATCAGCAAGTTTCTGCTCTGAATTCTTATCTCCATCAACAACTTCCACCGAGTCTCTATCCACATCAGCGACCAGCATTGTTATCAAATTCACTCCAATCTAGCTTGCAGCACACTTGTTAGGGTTTTACATTACTCAGCAGAAATATGATTTTGAAGAAATGAAAAGTGCTTTAATAAAAACACATTGGAAAACCCAGCATTAGAGGTGATGGAGGCAGATGGTAACACTGCAGAGAAGGCTCATATTATTCACCAGGCTGTCTCATCTGCAGGGCTGTTTTACCCCTGTTCCTGACTTCTCTTCTCTCATTGTTTACCAGGTTCAGAGTCAACCCCACTGGAATGTACATTGTGCCCCTAAGTCTGTATCTCAGGTACATGCTAATACCCTACTGTTGTTGCTTATTAAAACAGCTTGTGAAGTATCTCTTTTTCCTAGGTATTCCACAACTAATTGGAAGAGACGTGTTGATAGTCTAATTTATCTAAATAAATAACAATTTCCAAATGCATTAACTTCTAATAATAATAATCTGAATTATATATCATTAAATCTTCCTAATTAGTATTAAATACTAAAAAGATGAGAAGACAAGTCTGTAGATGAGAAAATATGAATTTTAAGATACATATAAAGCATAAAGTTTTAAATTTATATCATTTGACCTAATATAATTTCTTAGAGTTGTCAAGTATTGAGATATTTTCCTTAAGATAATGTCAGGATTATGAATAGCCTATCAATGTTTGTATGCATAAAGATGCTTTCGGTGTGTGAGAAAATAGCCTGTCCAAAAAAAAAAAGAAAGGTATATTTCCCTCTAGAATGTTACTCAGCTTTCTCATTTATTTCTGAGAAAGGAGAAAGCTAAGTTCTTGTGCCTCAAGATGGTAATTTCTATGTTAATGAGCAAACTAATCATCAAGTTATTATTAATGAAACTAATACATATTTGTCCACATCTGTATTTTATACTAGGCTGTGGCATCTGTAGGCAGAACCCCTGTATTATGGAACAGGAATAAAAATGTGGTAGATGTATCCTTTTTAAATTAGCTATGATAATGATTCTAGTTATCAGTTTTCTTCTTTGAACTCACCAGCCCCAAAGTTGCAGGCAGAATGTTTTAACTAGAAAACACAATATTATAAATACATTATCTTTAAGGGCCATCATGCAAACCATCATCCTGATTGTGTAACTCAGAGAAGAATTTTGAAATCTGTTTAAAAGGATTAATATATTGATGATTCAGTTAGGAGACAGATACTCTTGGAACATCCTTTCTGGGGAAAAGAAATGCCATGCTATAGGGCCCAGGAAACACGAGCAAAATAACACTACTAAATGAATTAATCCCTGCCGTCAAGGATGGAATATATTCCTTAGTTTGCTACTAAATTAAAAAGATTTTAAACAAAAGTCTTCTCAGACCTTTTGGAAGCACAATACCACAATATTTTAAGGGGCATTTCCTTCTGAGCTAGTAGCCTTTGAGAAAAACCTGATGTGCGGGCAAGTCAGCATGAAATAAACTCAGATCAAATGAAGACAACAACAAAGCCTAGAAAAAATGTTCTGAATCTCTTTCTCTTGCCCTTTCTTCTGGAAAGTTCAAACAAATAATCTTAGCTTTATTCTATTTGTGGAAAACAGCTATTCACTTGTAAAAGTTAGACATTGACACGTATTAAAAAATAAAATCTTGTGTTTAATTACTTTAAGTAAATATTGTACTATTTTACTAATAGTCATAACACGATGGACAAACCTACGAAAAGAAGAACGACAGAGAGAGAAGAGGAGATATATATATATATATATATATATATATATAGAGAGAGAGAGAGAGAGAGAGAGAGAGAGAGAGAGAGAATACTGTGGCTGAATGGAAATGGATTGTCACAGAGTCTGATGATTAAAGTAAAAATGCCCAAAAGTCAGGCCTTTTTACCTATATATAGATATTCCCATTGTGCCTAACTAAACTTTTCAGTGGGAATCCTTGATGCCCAATTACCTCATTTGAACTGCCACAGAAAACAAATCCTTTATATTCTGTTCATGAAAGCAGAGCTCATGTAAGGCTCACAGTTTTGCCATTCTGAGTCATCAAACAATCTACATCACTTGAGATAAAGAGTTTTTGAAAATAGGCATATAACCTCTCTTTACACCATATTATTTCAATATTCAAATTTCCTTCATTTTTTTTTTATGAAGCTTCATACACGCCACATGACTTAAGCAATGTCTCATTATTATCCAAAATTTCCCACTGCAATTTAAATTGTCATAGAAATAAAACTACGGGCATCTACCTTAAAAACAAATGCAACTTCTTGCACTTGCATTAATAGAATTAAATGGCCCTCAAATCCTTTGAAGTTTAAATAACTTCAATCAGAATGTTAATTTCATCTTTGAGAACTCATACCTTGAAGAAAAAGACTACTAATGCTAAATACAGTCTATTGCCCACAGAATTATGAAACAAGTTTGCTTCTTGGTTACATAATCAACTTTAAATTTGGGGAAATTTTCTTTTTTTATACTACTACCATACATTCCCATAGTTTCCAAACCAGAGAAGGACTTAAGGGAATATAAAAACAAGAGTAATTTGGATCTAAAGGTTTTATCACTAAGTCATGGCATAAAAAAGGTCCTACTTTTATTCAATGGCAGTCCAACAAGAAACCTACTTATAGTGAAAAACGGCCTAGAATAAATAGGATCTTTAAATATTTCTTGAAAGCTCTGTTATATTCTTCTGAACAGGTTAGAATATTAGCTGTAATTTTTATTGTTTTGTCAATTAATTACAACATAAAAATCAGTGTTTAGGAGAAGACCGAGTTTTGATTTTTTTAACAGAGCCAATTTGAAATTTTAAAATTATATTTAAGTTTTATTTAAATTTTATTAAAATTTTTAAATAGTTAGAAAACCCAAACCATCAAGAAACAGTCATTGTTTACTGATGTGATCAAAGCACTTAGAATAATGCCTGTAAAATAATAAACGGTCAATACATATTTATACCGTATTCAGAACTAAGGTATCACACACTTAAAAGGAATTTGCAGGAAATTGTCATTTGTCTCTCTGATCTTTGGAATCAATGTACTTATGTTTATTCATATCATTCAAATTTAAGTACATAATAAATATTTTATGTACTTAAAATATGAAAGACATTTTGAAATAATTATTTTCTAATTTTTCTAACTTTTTTTATGTGATATAAAATAAATTCAAAATATAACATTGCAGTATGCATTTGCTCTTACAGTCAAATTATTGGTCAATTCTATTTTAAATTTAAGCTATAAGTCTTAAAGAGCAACAGATTTATCATTTCTTCAACAGTCCACATCAAGTGTTGCTTAAGGCTGATATATTTGGTCTTTAGATTCTACTTTTGAGGGTGCTTCCATTTATAATAATAGATGAACTTTTTATTTGGCACACTGCATATAGGGGAGATTTTGCCTCTGGCTGAAGTTTATAGTGCCTTTTTCCCGCTAATGTCAGGAAAATGAGCTCTGATTCCTTAGTAAATATGACTTTTCCAAAGAAAATGAACCCCACTTGGTCATGACATTTAATCCAAGGCATCTGATTCCTTTATATTTTATCCTATTTCCCAATGAAGATAATAAACTTCAATTTGAAAGTTAAAGTGGTCCTTTGAAAAATGCATACCTAAAAATTATCACTTTTATCATTGATACTGAATACAGAAACACTGTATTGTACTATGTAAGCCCAAAGTTTATTCATATTACTAATTATAACATAACCTCACTGCCCTAGCAGAGTTCTAGGTAAAAGAGAGTCGCTGTGTATTTTATTATTAATGTGGTATGCGAAGAGAGAAGCTCCATAATTATCCCATTTGCAGAATAGCTCATTCCTCCAGTAACAAAAATGTGTCCATACTTTTGAGTTTTTATAGTTTATATGTGTGAATATGTTAAAATAAAGTGCTAAAAAAATGTATTTATGCAGGTTTATTTAGTCACAAATGTAAATTTTACTTATTTAGTATGTAGTTTCTTTGTAGGATATGATTACTGTTCATATCTATTGTCAGACAATATCTCAAGAAAACTGCAACTAATTTTATTTTCTAAACAAATACTGTCCTGCTCATTTCATAACCTCCAATTTTATCAGGTGTTTGTTCCTTAAAAAATAAAAATATATCTTTGGTAATTTTGAAAATTACTATCTGAATTCATTTTTCCCCTCTTTGGTCTTCAGATGATAAGAACTGAATTAGTCCCTCTCAACATTTCACAGCTCTATCTTTTTATTTTTTATTTTATTTTACTTTCTATGTTTATTAGCTTTTATAACTGCTCACTCTCCCACATAGACAATCATTGTCAAATATCTAATTTGTGACCTCACAATATTGTATACATGGAAAATACATGACCTCTTCATGTGTGTAAGTTGTGTTGTAGATATCATTCTTGCTTACATTTTCCCCTTGATATTATGTTTTTAAGACCCATTCATGTTGTTGCATGGTATCCGCTTGACTGCTTCAACTGCTTCATAGCGACCCATATTTTACTTTCCATTGTCCTGCCGCCAAGTTATTACTGAGATTTTCTTTGTGATCTTTGACTGATGTCCCTGCGGAGTCTGTGCACGCTCACTGTCATTAAGAAGGGCAAGACTGTTCTGTAGAATGCTGTGACCATTTACACTCTTACTAGAAATCCAGGCTTTCCACACTTCACCAATGTTTGCACATCATCTGACTTCTTAAATTTACCAACTGATCAGAATGAAATAGCATTGCATTGTGATTTTAGTTTGTACTTTTCTGATGAGGTTTTGAACATTTCTACATATGCTTTTTAGTCATTAATGTTTCTCTTTCCATGAATTACCTCTCTTGCTTATATTTCAATACAAGTTCCTAAGGTGTGTATGTGTGGGCATACATTAGCATATTTTCTTGAAAACTAAGTTTGAGAATTTAAAATGACATTTCAAATAAAATTCAGTTGTTACATTTTGGATAAGGTGTCATTTCTTGTACTGAAAAGTTTTTTACTTTAATGTAAAATTCATCAGGTGTTTGCATTATGATTGTTAACTGCATTTTGTTTTATTAGTTTAAAAATATCTCTTTCAAACTTTTTTTTTTTTTTATGTTGAACATCTTTTGGGTTTTTTTTTGTTTTTTTATTGTGGAAAGTATTATAGATGTCCCTCCTTTTTACCTCTTTTACATCCCTCTCCCCATTCCCGCCTCACCACCACCTTCATTGCACTGTTGTCTGTGTCCATTGGTTATGCATATATGCATCTAAGTTCTTTGGTTTTTCTACCCACCCCCCCAGTCCCTCTGCCCTCTGAGATTTGACAGTCTGGACCCTATTTCCATTTCCCTAGATCTATTTTGTTCAACAGCTGATTTTGTTCATTATATTTCACAAATAAGTGAGATCATGTGATAGTTGTCTTTGGCTTATTTCGCTTAGTATAATACTCTCCAGGTCCTTCCATGTCCTCTCAAAGGGTAAGAGATCTTTCTTTCTTATAGCTGCATAGTATTCCATTGTATAAATGTACCACAGCTTTTTCAGTTAGAATTGAGTAATGATCCAACTATTTATCCATGTAGTTATTCAATTTTCTCAATACTGTTTCCTATTAAACAATCCATGTTTCCTGTACACAGGGTCAATTTCTGTGTTCTTCATTCTATTATCTTGGTTATATATATATTTTTTCATAAGCACTACATTGTATCTTTGAACTATATCCTAATTTTTATAAAATTAATCCTCTATTTTGTTCTTTTTTTTCAAAATTGACATAGTTATTCAAGGACATTTCATGCTTTATATAAATTTTAATATACACTATTTTTAAACATCCTGTTGAAATTAAATTAAATTTATAAACTAATTTGTGGATAATTAACCTGTTTAAAGTAAGTTATTTTCTCCATGGTGAGATTCTTTCTTTGAAAATAGATCTATATTTATGCAGATATATTTGTGTTGTCTTTTAATAGTTTTAATTATTTTTCCTAGAAAGCTTTTCTACATCTGCATCTTTTATTTGCTTAATGCCTAAATCATTTGTAATTTTTGTTATTTTTCTGATTATTTCTACTATAATATCTATTTGATTATTTGTGCTATGCAAAGAGATTATTGATTTTTATGAGTTAATTATGCCAAATTTATTTTTATCCATTAGCTTTACAAACTATTTTATAGTTTCATAGTGCTTCTAAGGATTCTGTAGGGTTGATAAAAAGTATTCAAAATGACAGCATTTTTCTTCCTACTAATCCTTATATACTTCATTTCTTTCTTATAAAATTGGTCAGGACATTTAGTAAAATGTTTTAGAATGACGGTGCTAAGGTATATATATCTTCAGTCATGCTGACCTTACAAAGTATATACTTCTGTCTGAATTTTTCACAAGTATTTGGTAGTACTGCTCTTTGTAAGCTATAGAAAATTATCTCTATCTATAGCTTCCACAAAGAATGTTTTAAATTATAAATATAAATAATGTTTAAAATATAAATATAATATAAATATAAATTATAAATAAGGATTAATTAACTTTTATTTTTCTGATTGTATTGAGATCATTATTTTCCTTCAATTAATGTGTTGACAAATTTTCTGATGTGGAATAATTTTAGCATTCTTAGACTAAATTCTACTTAATCATGATAAAATATTTTTAATACTTTTTTTTTTACTATTGCATGTATTATAACTTAAATGAGTCTATCATTATTTTTTGTTATTTTATTTTCCAGTTTGAAATCCAAGTTATATTAACTTCATAAAACTAAGTTGAAAACTCCTCTTCCATTTTCTTATTTTATAATAACACATACAAGCACTGCATGTTCCTTGAATGATTTTAAGAACTCATCAATAGATGAACTCACAGAAAGAGAAACTAAGAAAACAATCCCCTTTACCATTGCGGCAAAAAAATTAAGATACCTAGGAATAAATGAAACCAAAGAAATAAAGGACCTATTTGCAGAAAACTACAGGTCATTGAAAAAAGAAATAGAGGAAGATATAAAAAAGTGGAAGCACATACCCTGTTCATGGATTGGGAGAATTAATATAATTAAAATGTCCATATTACCCAAAGCAATCTATAGATTCAATGCAATCCCCATCAAAATATCAACTGCATACTTCACAGAATTAGAACAAGTAGTTCAAAAGTTCATTTGGAACCAAAAAAGACCTCGAATAGCCACAGCAATCTTGAAAAAAAAAAGAACAAAGTTGGAGGGATCACATTACCAGATTTCAGGTTATACTAGAAAGCCACCGTAATCAAAACAGCCTGGTACTGGCACAAGAACAGGCATACAGATCAATGGAACAGAACAGAGAACCCAGAAATGGACCCAAGGCAATATGCTCAATTAATATTTGACAAAGAGGGCAAGAGCATACAGTGGAGTAAGGACAGCCTCTTTAATAAATGGTGCTGGGAAAATTGGATAGCTACATGCAGAAAAATGAAACTAGACCATCAACTTACACCCTACACAAGAATAAACTCAAAATGGATAAAAGACTTAAAAGTGACTTGTGAATCCATAAAAATCCTAGAAGAAACTGTAGGCAACAAAATTTCAGACATCATATGCAGCAGAATTTTCACTGATACATCACCTAAGGCAATAGAAACAAAGGAGAAAATGAACACATGGGACTACATCAAACTCAAAAGCTTCTGCACAGCGAAAGATACAATCATCAAAACAGAAAGGCTACCCACTGTATGGGAGAGCATAATTGCCAATGATATATCAGAGAAGGGGTTAATTTCCAATATATATAGAGTGCTCATACAACTCCATAAAAGAAAGACAACCCAATTAAAAAAATGGGCAGAGCAACTAAATAGACACCTCTCCAAACAGGACATACAAATGGCTAAGAGACATATGAAGAAATGCTCAACATCACTAATCATCAGAGAGATGCAAATTAAAACAACAATGAGGTATCACCTCACACCTGTCAGAATGGCTGCCGTCAACAAATCATCAAACAAGTTTTGGCGAGGGTGTGGAGAAACGGGGACTCTAGTACATTGCTGGTGGGAATGCAGACTGGTGCAGCCACTATGGAAAACAATATGGTGTTACCTCAAAAAATTAAAAATTGAACTTTCATTTGACCCAGTAATCCTACTTCTAGGAATATACCCTAAGAAGCCTGAAACACCAATCAGAAAGAATATATGTACCCCCATGTTTGTAGCAGCACTATTTACAATAGCTAAGATCTGGAAACAGCCCAAGTGTCCATCAGTAGACGAATGGATAAACAAGCAGTGGTACATATACACAATGGAGTACTCTGCAGCTGTAAGAAAGAAAGATCTCTTATCCTTTGAGACTATATGGAGGGACCTGGAAAATATCATCCTAAGTGAAACAAGCCAAATAGAGAAAGACAAGTATCATATGATCTCACTTATTTGTGGAATATAATGAACATAACAGTCTGAGGACTGGGATAGTCCCAGAGACGTGGAAGTGGGGTACAGACTGACAATCCCCAGAAGAAGGGGGTGGTGGGGGAGAGATAAACCACAGGACTTATATGCATGTGTGCATGAACAATGGACATGGACAACAAACTGGGGACAGGACAGGCAGGGGGGAATCAGTGGGGGGAAAAGGAGAAACATCTGTAACAAAAATTAATTAATAAAAAATAAATTATAAAAAAAAAGAACTCATCAATAAAAATTATTGACTGCGACTTGTCATTGAGGATGAGGGATGGGCTCTAATCATCACCTGGATTTCTTTAGTAGATAATGATCTACTCACATTTTCTATTTTGTCCTGTACCAATTTTGGCATTTTATATATTTGCCAAAAATTCAAACTTTCCTGCCGAATAATTTATTATCATGTAATTATTCATGATATCCGTTTGCTATATTGCAATCACTGTTGTATCTGTACTTAGACATTTTTTTCATTTTTTTATTTCTAGATTTTACCTATATTTAAATTTATTTTTTTGTTGACCTACTACCTGATAGTAGTGTGTTTATTCATCTTTTCAAGGAACCATATTTTATTTGGTTATATTTTTGTATTTGATTTGATTGTTTTCCATTTCATCAATTTCTTCCTTACCTTCTTGTTTGTCTGGATTGGTTTTCCTATGATTCCATCCGTGTTTTGTTATCCTCTGAAGTGAATGCTTGTCTCAGTTTTTTTTCTTTTTTTACTCTTTCTTACTCTGTGATAAATGTACTTAAAGCTCTATGGGCAGAATTTTGTGTGTGTGTCCCAGGTTTCAACATGCTGTTTTCAATGTCATGCAGTTATCGGTATTTTCTAATTTGTCTTATGAGATTCTCATTCATGCCAAAATAGTTAGTAAAATAATTTTAGCTTCCAGATATATGTATTAGATTTTAAGCTGTTCTCTTGTTATTGATTTTATTTTATTGTATTATGATCAAAGAAGATCATTTTTAGATGTTGGTTCTTTGAATTTATGAAGTTTCTTTTGATGGTTAAAACAAAGTTGATTTCTGTAACTGGGACTGAGAAGAATGTATGATGTTTTATATTCATTTCAATTCTTGGGTTTTAGAACTATTGTTTCTTTTTTAAAAAGAACTATTGTCTCTTATGAAGTTTTAAAGTTTACTTAAATTCATTTGTCTCTTATTAAAATTGTTAATCCAGTTTTTTTGGTTGATATTTTCCTAGGATGTCTTTGTTTCTATATCATTATATTAAAACTTCTGTTGTTCTTTTGTTTCAAGTGAGTTCCAGAATTTTGAATGATGTATAAAGAATTTTCTCTTCTGTTGATTATTGTTATATCAGGACTTCTTCATGTCATCTTATTTTATATTTTCTGTCATTCCTTTTAGTTCTTTTATATTCCTTTACGCCTGCCATTAAATATATATCTTCTTCTGATTTGAAAGTTAAACATGTTAATTTTATTTATCTAGTGTTTAGTCTTAACCTCCTACAACTACTCAGGCTTATATATATTAACGTGTCCTACAAATTCCTTCAGCTTAATAATATACTTATCTTCCTCCAGAAGAGAGAGATGCCTTAGCACATTTATCATTGTCCCTGATTTCCCTGCATCTCCACACCCCACCTGTTCATCATGTTATCTTCTATAAATCTAGTCCTGGAATGTTTTATATAGAAAATTAGGTAGGTATATAGATAACTAGATAATCAATATATTGATAGATAAGCTACATTTCATTCCTATAGTTTGAGACAAAAGTAAACTTCTTATCATTTATTCAGTGTTACTTTTAATGTCATAGGCAATAACCCTAAATTCATTTTCTGGTATTTGTTTGTTAGAGTATTTTTTCCAAGAATGTTGTGAAAGGGAGTCTTTGGATTATAAATTCTTTAAGGATTTACACCTAAGAATATTTGTAATTTTACTCTCACATTTAAATAACATAGGAGCTGAATAGTTAATATTGGTTCCAAGTTTCTTTCCTTCAAAACATTAACTCCATTATTTTCTTGCATTGATACACACTGATGAAATATCCAGTGTCATTTTTATTATTTTTCAGTTGTAGATGATCTGCTCCTCTCTAGAAGTTTCTAGTAGGCTTTTCTCCCTCTATCTTCGAGGGGTTGGAATTCTGTGGGCCATTTCGATCTGAAATATTTCATTTATCTTCTTTCCTGAGACATCTTAGTCATTGCTTATATAAATATTTCCATCTCTTTTCCTCCCAGAGGCACTCCTACAGATGTTGAAAAGTCTACTTTCAGTTTTGAAATCTATTTTTAAACACAGTTTCCTCTTTCTTCTCATTTTTTATACCATCTAGGAAAATTACCAAACTTAACCTTCCAGAGCATTACTTTTTGGCACCATTCATTTTGTTGTACAAAATGTCCTCAGTCTCCATTCCACTTTGTACCATTATTTGACGCATGGGGGTGTGTAATGAGACATAGGGAGAGGCAGGACCTGTACTATTGCAATAGTAGTTGGACACCTGCGGATTCGTGTTTGACTGAGCATCAGTCTGTATTGGCATTCTCCCATGGTCATTATCATGTAGCCCTCACATGTAGATGGAGAAGATCTGAAGGGAGGAAAACATCCAGGGGCTGGTAGTTAGGATTATATTTCTTTTTATGTTTTTGCCATTCCAGCAAGACTTGATTTCTGCTCTTGATCTCTGGCTTTAGTCATAGGCCAGTGCCAGTTGGCGCTGCTGGTTTCTGCCTCTCAGTCCCAGTGAGGTAGGCATGAGCTTCCCAGAGGAGGACAAAGACCACATAGTAACAGCTTTCTTCTCAGCAGACCTTCCACCCACCGCCTAATGGTTGTCAATTTCTCCTCACACCACAACCCAAACAGCTTCTGTCTCTGTAAGAGTTTCAAATAGTCTGTATCAAGTACAATACCTCGTAATTCTTCTCTTTCTTCTGTGGCATCTCTGGGGATGGTTGTGGGAAAAGGGGGGTGCCAAAGGTGTTTTTACTATCTCCTTAGAATGCTAAAATTAACTTCTCTGAGTCACTTTATCTCTTAATTCACTTTTTTCTCAATCCTCCTCAGAGAGAGTAAAAGAGTTTCATAGTCTACAAATTTTAACCAGTTTCTACTTCTTTAAAATATTCAGAGAAATGGCATCATAGAATGGGCAGAGCCCAGGCATGTGTTTAAGAACAGAACGATATTACAGACATGACTAAACAATTACTTAGTATTTTAATGTTAGTGAATATCCTGAAGTGAGGATAGTAAAAGTCAGAAGCAGAATGATGTTAACTAAGACACAGAGTAATTTTCTGTGACAGATTTTGCATATATAACATAAAATTTAAAAAAACATTTTGACATTACTCTTTTTATGAGACTGAGTAAAAGTTGCTGCATTAAAATGCCTTTATTCTAATTGGGCAAGTCCTATATATTAAGGTGTCTCATATTTATTTGTTGCCTACTATGAGCCAAGCATTGTAACATGCTTCTGCTTATCACTTAGGAAAGTATTTGCATATACATATACATATGATTCTTCAGTCACACTAAAGGTGAAATAACTTACCCTAGAACCCAGGTCTCCTGTTTCCAGAATTTCAACACTTTCTCTAGCCCACAGCAGAGTTACTAGCTCTGCGTATGATTAGTAATACAAGCTAACCACTTTCCTCTTTGCTTCCAATGCCCTCATTCTGATTCACAGCTGCTTGGGGATCCTTTCTAGTACAGCTTCCATGGAAATAACATCTTCCCAAACTTTGACACCCACTATCTCATGAAGCCTCACCTCTATCCCATCCCTCCAGTATCTTAGTAAGGTGACTGTTCCGCTTATTTTATTTGAGGAGTTTTGTTTTAGTTTTTGTTCTTAATTCTACTTAATTAGATTGTATTTTAAATGCATAGAGAATTTAACTATTTAAAAGAAATCTGTTCTGTGGTTAATTCTTTTGTAATAGCCTTCTAATTCATTTGTTTAGTAAGTTGAGCTTCTCATGTATCAGGTTTTTAAAGATTTTGTAATAGACAAAGTATTAATTTGCTTCCTTCTTAAAGGATATTTTGATAATTATCAGCCACCTCCAGTGCCTTAACTCAAGGGAATGAATAATGTGTTAATTTTCAGCCCTGTGACAGGGCTAGTGGGAGGTGTTTTTGAACCATGGGGTGTGGGCGTAGCAAGAATTGGGTTTGACATGACTTGAATCACCATGTGTAGGCAGCTGTGCCCACACTGCCCACTCAACACTGTCTCTGAGTAGTCAACCTAAAGCTCCAGGTATGAAAAACCTCAGGACTCCACCTCGGAAAATAAAAAGTCTTAACACATTGGGAACCATGTAAAATCATGCACACATACATGCATGAGTTATGTGCATATGTTATTTTTAAAGCCTATTACTGTGAAATTTAATTTTTTCTGAAGTGTATTACAAAAGCCTGTTAACACATTTTGCTCTACACTATGTACTCATGTCCCCTGAAAAGAATTAGGTCAACTATTTAGATCACTGAAGTCATGATTTTGTGTTCTTGTTTATTTTTCAGTGAAGTTCTTACCATGGCCTAAATGCCCTTCTATGTCTATTTCCCAGCTCACACCCCACCTTTGTTTCTTTTGCTGACTCTGTTCTGCCACACTGGCTCCTTGCTGCCCCACGATCACACAAATCACGTGTCTGCATTACTGTCCTCTCGCCTCATATATCCTGTCCCAAATTTCTTCTAGACCAGGCCTTCCCTGACTACCCTATGAACACGGCACTCACACCATCCACTCCCTGGCTCCACATTCCCTGTATTTTATACCCCTTATCACCATCTGGCATATAATAGATAGCATTCATTTATGTGTTCTTTGTCTTCCTCTACTAAAATGTAAATTCCATGACAGCAAAGGCTTTGCCTGGTTTATTAAACCGCTGTGCCTAGGAAAATTACTGGAGATTCGATAATTGTTAATGACTAAATCACAAGAGAATTTAACCATATTTATTGCAGCATTGTTCCCAATAGCCAAGGTAAGGAGAAAACCCACATTCCCATCTATGGATAAATGAATAAAAAAGATGTGGAATATGTATACAATGATTTACTCAGCTATGAGAAAGGAGTACACTGCCATTTGTGGTAATATAGATGGACCTTGAGCACAGTATGCTAAGCAAGGTAAGTCAGACAGAGAAAGTCAAGTACTATATGGTATCACTTATATGTGGAATCTAAAAAGGTCAAACCAAACAAACAAACAAACAAAAACCCAGAAAACAATAAAACAGTGGTTGAAGGGATAAGGTTGATGATGTCTAAAGGTACAAACTTGTAACAAGTACTATATAAGCCAGGGAGATATAATGTACAGTATACAGTCATCCCTCATTTATCGCAGTAAATCCGTTCCAGACTCTAGCAGTTGCACCTGGTGTTGAAGGATTCCTGGGGTGCTCGAATACATAGGCCTACAGTCCATACGTACAGTCATTTTAATTGTAATTGTAATACAGGGGTGTATAATTGACTCAGACAACCGAACGCGCCCTGTATCATTTTCAATGTCTCAATCAAATTTTTAATGAATATATTTGAAAAAACAGCGATAGAGTGAAGCCGGGAAAGACAAAGCACAAAGTGGCGAGGGACGACTGTATTGGCTACAGGTAATCATATTGTACCATAAATATACAATGTGATAAATATTGTCACAATGGCAACCATATTACAATACATAATTGTATGAAAATAACAAGCTATACACAATGTTGCATGTCAAATTTATCCAATTTAAAAGAAAAGAACTTCAAATATCCTAGGCACTGCAAATGTTTGGGGGAAACGCTTATAAAATACAAAATAAAAATAAATTATAATATGTAAAATAAAAAATAAAAGATAAAAACAAGAGCCGATTTAAGTACCATGCATGTTATATAATGCCATGCCAAAGAAACTGGTATAATGTTTCTGCAATGGCCTTAAAGTGCACAATAGTTTATGTAAATTAAAGACATTATTAATTTTTTTCTGGCTTCTGATACTTTGTATAATTCTTAAGTATTGCTTTTGACAGTCAATATTTGTGGAGGACTGAGTTTTTAATTATCTAAATCTCATTTAATCTAAAATATTTGGAGATAAAAGCATGCCAATAAAATCAATAAAAATCTAAGTAAGTGCAGGTTTTTAGGTATTTCTTTATTTCTCTGCTATCAATGAAAAGATCAGTAATTATGTTTTGTGATTGAGCTTTCAGGTTATCAGAGTCAGTATTGGAACTATATCATAAAACTGCATAGCAGGTATGGTTTTCATTTCACCACATAAATCAGGCACAAAAAGCATCATATCACTGTTTTGGTAATCAGATTAAATCTGTTGCTATGTTTTGCTACTGTGGCAAGAAATTAAACTATAGTCATTGGGCCATTTCTCTTTCTTTGAACCTAAGGTTCTATGAAGATCCAAGGGTCGTATGCAGTCCAGAAAATGAAGGTTCCTGGTTTTTTGTTCTCACTGATGGCTGGAGGCAAGCCTGTATTTCAAGTTGACATTTTCTCTTGGGGAAGTAACATGCCACATGTAATAGAAGCTATAGGCACTGCCTGACCACCCTCCATATCAAGTTTATTCTCTTTTGCCTTCCTCAAACATAAAGAACTATAAACACTAAAGACTGAGTTTACCAGGCTTTATGGCTGGGTGGGTTAGAGAGGTGATACAGTCCAAGTACCGAGCAAAAAGCAGAAGCTCATTGGTGGTGCCTTTGCCATGGTTATTCCCCTATTCTACTTCCTGAGGCTGGAGGTACATCCAGATGCCCAGCAAAAAGCAAAAGGATAAAAACCAACCTGCACCTGCTAAGATTGGCGGAATAGAGACAACAAGAGCCTGTCATTGATACTGATGAACCGTTGAGACAATGCCAAGAACGAAATACCAATGGATTAAATTTTATGTCTGAAAAACAAACATCGATTGTTTAAAATGTCCTTTAATCCTCTTTCTTGTAGCTGAACACTTCTCTAACTAAAATTTCAGCCTTGGTTAAAGAAATATTTGTCTAGCAATGGTAGCCTTGCTGCCTAGGGTCCCACCTCTCTAGGTATCTCTGCTGTCATTTTCCATTTTCTTATTCACTTCCTCTTTGAAAAGATCAAGCATATTCATGGCAAATGGGCCTTTAGACCCCTGTATTGGTACCTCATTTTAAGGGTGGAATAGAGGATACTAGATAATTTTCTCCTATTAATTTGCTCAGTTACACTATTTTAACCAGTCGTCTTTGAAGGTAAATATTCTCAATCTCATTTGTTGGTCCTGACAATCTCTCCTTATCTATCAATGTGGAAAGACTCAGGTCTTATCTATGCAGGCCCATTGTGATGGCTTTCAATGCTATTTTTACACTAACAACTCCCAAAGGTAAATCTCTAGAACTAAAATAACTAAAAATCCCCTTTCTTTAAAAAAAATTATCTTTACTGTTGAAAGTATTACAGATGTCTCCCCTTTATTCCCCCATTTTCCTGCTCTCACCCCACCCCTTCACCCCCACCTTCCCCACAATATTGTCTGTGTCCATTGATTATGCATATATGGATATAAGTTATTTGCTTTATCTCTTTCTATGCTCTCTCCCCCTATAAAGAGCTCATCAATTTATTTTCTAAGGAAGAAATCTACAAATACATAAATATCTACTTTTTGTTGTTGTTGTTAATCCTCATCTGAGGATTTTTTTCCATTAATTTTTTATAGAGAGTGGAAGGGAGGGAGAGAGAGAGAAACATGGATATGAGAGAGACACATCAATTGGTTATGCCCTGCACACGCCTGCCCAGGACCAGAGATGGAACCTGCAACCCAGGTAACTTGCCCTTGACCGGGAATCTAACCCAAGATCCTTCAGTCTGAAGGCCGATGCTTTAACCGCTGAGCCAAATGGGCCAGAACTAATACCCACTTTTTGTAACTAGCAAGTTTCTTTAATAATTGACTCTTTCACAGATCAATATACACATTTTAGACAATGCTATAGATTTTCTAAAACACAATTTCTAAATTAGTAAATAATGTGTTTCAGAAGCATTAAATAAAATTTTCTCTTCTCCCAATTCTATACTCCTCAATTCAAAGAAAAATATGCCAAGGTACATTCCTAAAAATGAGTCATCACTTTAATCACAGAAAAGAGCAATCCTAAATTCTTGTCTTACTGCCATTGTTAATAACAGAGGCTCTGCTTCCCTTTTCTCAAGCTAAATGAGAGCATGATTTCAATTTTCATAAATAGCTAAGCAAATAACTATGTGATTAAAACCATTATTTTAACCAGTTCAAAACAGAAACTCTTCCTAATGTGAAAGAACCAGACAAGGTACTTTTGTGAATTTGATAATTTCCTAAAGAATCCTCAATAGACTATGGCTATACCAATACCACATCAAAGATTATGTTTAATTTGGGGTGATCTTAATATAATCCTAGGGTAATCTTGGAATCTCTTCAAGATTAAAATAGAATCTTGAATAAAATAAAATAGAATAAAATTATACATATTATATTCTTTAGGAATTAAGCTAAGACTATAATCAAATTAAATTTTTTAATTGCCAAAGATATTTTGCTAATTTCTTTTTATTGTTAAAAAAAAAAAAAAAAAAACCTTGCTTTCTGGAGATTTAGTCTATAAACTATAACAAGATCCTTTGAAAGTATGTCCATATTGCTGTTAAGATAAATTTGAAAGGAAGATTTTGTTCTTTAAAGGCAATTGAAAATGGGTTTAGAAATTGTTGCCAAAATTTTAATAGTATCTACCACACATACACAAAATCAATACTAGAGAAAAAATTGCAAGTTGCTACACTATAAAATTTCTTTGTAAAAAAAAAATCAATAACATAATTATAATAATAGCAGTTTACAGAATAGCAGAACATCTGTATACAATACTGTGCTAGGTATACAGTACAAGTGTCTTTTCATTGAGAATTCATGACAAAATAGTAATGTAGGTGTTTATCATTCTCACCGTTCACTTAGTTTAAGTGACTTGCCAGAAATCAAATAGCTAGTTAAGGATGAGAACAAGATTCCAACTCAAATTTACTATGACTCTAAATGCCATTTTCTGTACTGTAAGTTAGGTGGGTTTATTTACAAGGCACAGTAAGACCCAACTACTTGTGCTAATTGGTGGCGAGGGATGGGGAAACCAGAGAGGATCTGTAACGTGGATTTCTGGTGCTGGCAATCAACTCTGGTATGACTTTTGAAAAAGATTAAAGAAGTATATAAAAGGCTTAAGATATAGTAGCCATAGAATCTGAAGTTTAATTTAGACTGGAATTAGTGTCTGAGAGGGTCCAGTCCAGCGGGCGAGGCCGGACAGTGATAAACTCTGTCTACTAGATCCAAGACACTTTGTGGGGCCCTGGAGGTGCTGAACGAAGGAACCGAACAAAAGAATTAATAGCTGACCCCAGAGAGGTAAGAAGGAGCCAAACGATAAAATACCTTGAATGGCAAGACAGCAAGATTAAAAGTGTGTGTTTTATGCTGATGTTGAAAGATAAACACCCAGGGAAAAAACAAGGTGAGATGTGAATTTCGGAAAAATCAGTCTAAATTCAATTTAACGAATGTAGATTCAGACTCGTCCGTGAGCCTGGCAGTGTGCCAGACGATGGAGAGGGCATGATGAATGCCTGCTGGGGGACTCTGAGGGACAGTGCCCAGAAAAGACCAGGCCCAACTAAATCACTTTATCGAGTTCCTTGGCGGTAGAACGTGAAGAGATGAAGGGCAG
Organism: Molossus molossus; assembly: GCF_014108415.1. NCBI lineage: Eukaryota > Metazoa > Chordata > Mammalia > Chiroptera > Molossidae > Molossus > Molossus molossus. The sequence continues at coordinate 58,815,451 of NW_023425345.1, read as the reverse complement.
CAACTTACCAGTTTGCTTACAGCTCTGTGTCAATGTAATCATCTGAGAAAGAAGAAACTTATCTGTTTCAATAAAGGAAAGCAAGGCACTGATTTTAATAAATTTCAAATAATATTTCTGATAGTATTAAAATCTTCTAAAGCTCTCTTTCAAAATTAAAGTAACTGACACAGTACTTGGAACAAGTCCCCATCCTTATAAGTTCTCAAAATTATTTTTTGGTGATTCGCCATAATTATAGTATCTATCAAAGAAAGGTCAGGGACAGATCACACCAAACCAAACAGTCCAAAGATTTAATTCGAGACTATTGCAATAAAGGAGGGAGTTTGAAGTCCACTGAAACAAAAGCCGAATTCCTCAGTGATGGGGTGACTAGTGGAAAACACTGGAGGACATTAGGGCAGAGGTTAGTCAATGTGATTAGGCCACTTGTGAACTATCACTTAGTAGGCAAAGGTGCTGTTTTTCATAATTTTTACATTTCAAAGGAATGGCTCCCAGGCCCTGGAAAAAGACACTCCTGGGTTATAAAACTGGCAAGAACTGGGAGAAGACTTCTATTTCCAAGGGGCAGAGAAAAATGTACAATAGCAGTTTTCTAAAGGAAGTGCTCTAAGACAAGGGAGGTCAGGGCCCTAGAGTCAGAAAGAAACATGGATACATTTAATCAAGCCAAGGAGAAGGTTAAGGCGTCTTGGTCATAACCACCTATTGGTAATCAATGTTTCTTAAGATAATATTTAAGCTCACATTTAATATAAGAAACAGTCCTCTATTTAACCTGGTACGATTGGACAAGGATTATTTGATGGCGTGATGCTGCAGAAATGTCTGCCTGTTACTCTCTAGCATGTCAGCAAATGTCTTCTAAGGATTAACTCTGTGCCTTTTTTACGTGTCCCACAAACCACCTGTCAATACATTAACATTTAGTGCCAAGAAAAGCTGCTGTTAAAGGCAAAGAGTCTTCTTCTACCTTAGTATTTTGACACTCAGTGTTATGACTGTTATGCATAAAATTAACAGCTCTAAAGATGTAAGTAGATAGGACTTCTGGTCAAGATGGCGGCGTAGGTAAACGCGGTATCGCGTCCTCCCACAACCACATCAAAGTTACAACTAAACTACAGAACAACCATCATTCAAAACCGCCTGAAATCAAGCTGAATGGAAGTCCTACAACTACGGAATTAAAGAAGCTGCATCCAGACTGGTAGGAGGGGCGGAGGCGTGAGGGGCGGGGCAGCGGCAGCGCAATGGGCTGGTCCCACACCCACGTGTGGTGCATAAATATCAAGAGGACACCTCGGCTGGGAAGGTCCTTCCTGAGGACTGAGGGGTCCCCGTCCCACACCAGGTGCCCCGCTCAGGGTTCCAGTGCCAGGAAGAGAAGTCCCCATAATTCTGACTGGAAAAACCAGCAGGAACTGAGGCTCGGGGAGGCTGACGCGGCTGGAGCCCCAGGCAGCTCCTTAAAGGGCCCGCGCACGGACTTATCGGACTCTCTCCCTCTGAGCTCGGAGGGGAGGCAGCTCAAGGGGCACCAGAGACACACAGGGAAGAACTGAGCTGTGTAGGGCTGGAGAGGGGGCTTTCTCCGGGACAAAAGTGCTGTCAGAGGCTTTTGTTCCTTTGGTGAGCCCTTCCCTGGGGCGGCAGACAGAAGCCATATTTGGGACTCCAGCAACCTGGCTCACACTGGTAGCCCCGCCCTGCTGACTCCCTGAGGCCCCGCCCCACCCAAATTTCAGGCCCACCCAAGCTATTGCCACTTGCTTAACCATAGGATTGGCCGTCTTGGATCCTGCTTCAGGTTTTTCCTAAATTCTTTCAAACGAGCAGCATCTGGTCTCAGCAAGCCCCATACCTCTCGTTAAGTAATACACTGAAACAAACACAGGGAGGCAGCCAAAATGAGGAGACAAAGAAACAGGTCCCAAATGAAAGAACAGAACAAAACCCCAAGAAAAGAACTAAGCAAAATGGAGATAAGCATCCTAACATACGCTGAGTTCAAAATACTGCTGATAAGGATGCTCAATGAACTCAGTGAGGGCCTCAAGAGCATAAAAAAGGACCAGTCAGAAATGATGGATGCACAGTTAGAATTGAAGGAGGTATTAACTGAAATAAAGAATAATTTACACAGCTTCAATGCTAGAGTACGTAAATCCAAGAAACAAACCGTCAATTTGGAATATAAGGAAGCAAAAAAATACACAATCAGAACAGCAAAAAGAAAAAAGAATCCAAAAAAATGAGGTTAGTGTAAGGAGCCTCTGGGACAACTTCAAGCGTGCCAACATTCGCATCTTGGGGGTGCCAGAAGGAGAAGAGAGAGAACAAGAAATCGAAAACCTGTTTGAAACAATAATGGCAGAAAACTTCCGTAACTTGGTAAAGGAAACAGACATACAAGTCCAGGAAGCACAGAGAGTCCCAAACAAGATCAACCCCAAGAGGCCCACACCAAGACACATCATCATCAAAATGCAAAAGGTTCAAGACAAAGAGAGAATCTTAAAAGCAGCAAGAGAAAGGCAGCTAGTTACCTACAAGGGAGTTCCCATAAGGCTGTCAGCTGATTTCTCAAAAGAAATTTTGCAGGCCAGAAGGGAGTGGCAAGAAATATTCAGAGTGATGAAAAGCAAGAACCTACAACCAAGATTACTCTATCCTGCAAACCTGTCATTTAGAATCAATGGCCATATAAAGACTTTCCCAGACAAGAAAAAGCTAAAGGAGTTCATCACCACCAAACCATTATTATATGAAATGATGGTCTTTTTGAAGAAAAAGATAAAATATATGAACAAACAAAATGGCAATGAATAAATATCTATCGACAATTGAATCTACAAACAAAATGAACAGGCAGAACAGAAACATTCTCATAGATACAGAGAACATTTTGTTGGTTGCCAGATGGGAGGGGGCTTGGGGGAATGGGTGAAAAAGGTGAAGAGATTAAGAAGTACAAATTCATTGCTAGACTGACAAACCTCAAAGGGAAAGGGGTTCGGGGGGTGGGAAGAAATAAACCAAAGAACTTATATGCATAACCAATGGACACAGACAATAGTGTGGAAAAAGGTGGGAGGGGGGCGGGAGTGGGGAGGAGGGGGTCAATGGGGGAAAAATGTGGAACATCTGTAATACATTTTACATTCAACAATAAAGATTAAAAAAAAAAAATGTAAGTAGATAGATCTAAACCACACACAAAAAAAGGCCTGGCCAGTGTAACTCAGTGGCTGATCACTGACCCTTACACCAAGAGGTTGCCAGTTTGATTCCCAGTCAGGGCACATGCCCAAGTTGTGGGCCAAATCCCCAGTGGAAGGCATGCAGGAGGCGGCCAACTGATGTTCTCTTTCGTTAATGTTTCTATCTTTCTCTCCCCTCCTCTCTAAAATCAATAAAGAAAGCCCTGGCTGGATTGGTTCAGCAATTAGTCACCCTGCGGTCCAGAAAGACCCGGGTTTGGTTCCCGCTAAGGGCACGTACCTCGGTTGCAGTTTGTCCCCGGCACTGGTTGGGTCGTGCAGGTGGCAGCCACTCGATGTGTACCTTTCACGTCGATGTCTCTCTCTCTCCCCACCCCCACTCTGTCTGAACAAAAATAAATAAATAAAATCAATAAAGAAAAAATATTTCTTTAAAACAAGTTAACTTTGGAAAATAAACCTTTATAATACTATTTTCCTGGGACTCTCATTGATGTTGTGAAGCAGTTTACCTCGACGGGCAGCATGTTGTCAGTAGTGCTCTATCACTTGTGTTCTTGTAACAGATAAGGAACCAAAACCTTATGCAAATACGTCTTTTACAAATCAAAACAAAATAGAGTCAGTGACATTTTATATTTTGAATCTGAAAGCAGTTAACCATACAATAATATAAATATAAAGAAAGGATATTTCTTTGTCAAAATTGAAAGAAGAAAAAAAAAGTTGTTTTAAAGTTGGGTGAATTCGTTCTTCACTAGGGAATGTGGAAATTGGCGGTCTCTTCACCTGCCCATGTTGTGCAGTGCAAATCTCTCAAGGTCGCCTGTGAACAGAATGTTTGGTCCTTTTGTGCAGGATTTATTCTAACGTGGTTCGTAAAGCAGAATTAGAGAACAACTTCTTTACCTTTGTCTTGTCCTTTTGTTTATTTCACACTATATGACCTTGCTTTGGGCAATATTTTCTTGTGGTTTTTGTCTTGTCTTTTTTTTTTTTTTTTTTATGACTTTTATTCATCTCTGTATATCCAGCTGCATGTATGAGTGTGTATTTTAACCATTACTATCTTCGATTCTGGAGCTTTCTGCCAGCCAGCTATCCAGAATTTCCAGTTTCTAGGCTTCCTGCCAGTATCTAGTGGGAAAAGAAGCAGCTACTGAAACAGGAAAGTACAGCATGTGGAGCACTTGAATTAGTGCCTTTGGTTTCCAGAAAGATCGAGTTATTGGTGAAATGTGAGCTCTCTCTCTCCATGTGGAGAGAGAGAGAGAAAGAGAGAGAGAGAGAGAGAGAGAGAGAGAGAGAGAGTTCTTGAGTACTGGCTCCATGATTAATCCTATGCAATAAAGTTACAGGTTTGATTTTCTTTTGTTTTTGATCATTGTCTTTAACATAACTTTCTCTTGGATGTTAAGAGAGAATAGGATTTACATAAGATTTTAGACACTTGCTAAACGATCCCAAAAGGAAATAAAATCACCAAGGCCATTGATTACGGAAAGGTCAGGAATGGCCACATTCAAATTATATTAAGAATCCTTTACATTTAGTAGAATTTTTAGCTGTTTTATGTCACTTCACTACTCCTAAGAGAAATGTAAAAATTTCACTAATGCCAACATATTTTAATCATTTTGGTGTGATAATATCTCTTTCTGGCTTATAGTAAAAATTCTGAATGTTTTCCAAATTTAATAAAGGTTTAAAAAAAACATATTACCCCCCACCCCCAAATAAATTACTTGATTTTGAGTTACATGGAACACCCTTGTCTCATTTATTTTATTGTGACAAATACACTGAAAAATGAAGATATAAGCTCTATGGTTTATAACACATTCACACTATTTTAAAAACTATGGTACATCAAATTTGATTCCAAAATTTAAAAAAGTAAAAGATATTCCTAATAAAGATACTTAACTGACCGGCTAGTAAGTGACTAGCTAACCTAAAAGGTAAATCAGGGCATGATATTTATAAAATCTATAATGGTTCAATTCATGCTAATGTCCATATTTTGAATTTAATCACAGACCATTAATAAAATGATGATTGCCACAATACATGATATTAATATGATGCTTAATCATATGCATAACGTTTGCATGTGAATGTTTAACCAACTTTATTCGTGATTGCCAAAACTTGGAAGCAACCAAGTTGTCTCTCATTAGGAGAATGTATAAACAGTGGTATATCCAGAAAGTGAAATATTATTCAGCACTGAAAAGGAATGAGCAATCAGGACATGAAAAGACATGTAGAAGTCTTAAAAGCACATTACTAAGTGAAATAAGCCAATTTGAAAAAAACTACATACTGTATGATTCCAACTATATAACATTCTGGAAAAGATAAAACTGTGGTAACATAAAAAGATCAATGGCTACCAAGGGTTAGGGGAAGGGAGGAGTGAATAAGTGAAGCACAGAGGATTTTTAGAGCAGTGCAACTATTCTGTATGATACTACAATGTTGGATACATTTCATTACAGTTATCAAAATCCATAGAATGTATAGCACCAAGAGTGATACCTAATGTAAACTAAGGACTTTGGGTGATAATGATATGTCTTTGTTAAGTTCATGGATGTAACAAATATATCACTCTGGTGTGGGATAGTGGGGTAGGTTTGTGAGTGGGGGGATAGGAGGTATATGGGAACTCTGTACTTATGCTAAATTTTGCTATATTATAGAAATGTGTGTATTATATGTAAATATAGTATTAGATTACCTTGGATTCTACATGGAAATCACCATAGAATTTGAAGATTTTGGTGTTTAAAATGCAGTCGGTGGTCCATCATTTTGACATGAGAGTATGATAAATAAATAAATAAATAAATAAATAAATAAATAAATAAATAAATAAAGTAATACTTATTCAATTAAATTATTTAATTTTTAGACAATAATAAAAAGATCATAGCCTCAAAACAGGGTTAGTTTAAGGGAGAACAATAAATAATTCAACTTAGGATCAAAATTAATAATGTTGAACCCACATTAGAGAAAATTAGTATATATCTATAGTTTAATAATGTTCAAACATTTAAACAATGAAATAAATTTTGGTAGGGGAAATTGGAAGAAATTCAATTTTTTTCAATAAAAAACATTTAAACCACCTATTTTATTTATTATAAACTACTAAGGATTTTAAAATTTTAATAGACTCATTTAGCTCTAAATGTCTTCAAGCATGTTATAAATTCATTCCAGTTTCTGCTTTGTAATACAGCATTTTAAATTTTTATTGTCTCTTTCCAAGACAAGTTCACTATTGCTATTTCATTAGTCTATCTTGTGATTTATTTCAACAATAAGATAAATATCTTCCCTTCTCATTTATAACTATTTAATTTATTTTTAAATAAAAATCTAATCTTTATAGTAAATCCTACATTCTGACACTATCAATAAGAACATATTATAGTAATTATATTTAGACAGATTCCCTTTTCTGAGCAGTTTCTTAATAGCCTTTAAAAATCAACATTGAGCATTTTTAGACATAGAAAAAGTGTGGTTGACCCATGATGGGGGAAATGTTGAATTCACCAACCTGATTTTTCTTTTTCATTTTACCTTTCCCTAATCCTATGGTTTCATCGAATGTTACAGGATAAATTTACATGGAGCTCCACAATATAAGTGGAATGCCAATGTGGCATGCTGCTGAAACCGGTTCATACCCAAAAGTGAGACGGAGGCTCTCTTTAGAAGATAAAGTGTTTACAGCTAGAGGTTCAGTAAATATTTAAACTATGAGAAATAATGCCAGGGCAGGTTCTCTTTGGCACAAATACAAGTGAACAGTTCTGTCTCTCTAATCTTTAATTTAATCATCAATAAAATAAACACAAAAAATATTTAATTTCAGAACTTTTATGATGATTAAGTTGGAAAGTGTAAGTGAAAATTCAGTATCAGTCATAAAATGCCACAAATATCAAATACCATAATAATTAATAATTTGGCCGTCTCATAAAATTATAAGACAATTTAGGTAGACAAAATACTTAGAAGAGAAAAAAACTGGCTATGTGTTGAAGAGTTGAATGAGAGTGAGAGTGATGTATGTTTTAAAATCCTTTCATCCCAGTTTCTTTATTATGTATGAGTATCTGGCTTGGTACCATGAACCACAAAAAGAGTAAAGCCTGTTGAAAACTCCAAAGCAAAATGAAGAGCTCAGAAAAGAATATGAATAATTTAATCAGATAAGAATTCAAGCTTATCCCCAGCTTATTTGCCTTTTATTCTGCATTTCAGTTAGTTACATTTTCACGGTTATCATCAAGGTTGTGCATGCACCTCGAAATGCTCACAAAAGGTCCACAATACAGGGGTTCATCGTAAGGTTTTATGTTATATTCAGAATCCCAGGGGAACTAATAGAAATATTGATTAAGCAAGATGAAGAATATTTATACAGTTTCAACTACAACAGTTTAAAGACAAGTACAAGCTTCATTTGCCACAAAATTCACACAAAAAAAGTGATTGAAGAATATCTCTTTTATGCAAAATATACATTTCAAGATATAATTTGATTAATATTCTACTATATACTAACATTGCTCCTTGATCATTTAGTAAAAAAATACTCTCATTGCCAGAATTTTTCTATAATATTTATGATTGAGGTAACAATGACAAAAGACAAACTATGAATAATGCTGAGTTTTTTTGTTTTTTTGTTTTTTTTTTATCAGCGATTTTTCAGAACTAAACAAATATGGGACTAAAAATACATCAGTTTTGATAAATAGGCACTGAAAATTTCACAACATAATATGACAAGCTTATAACATAAGTGGTTTATAAGAAAATGGTACAGTTAATGTTTGTGGATCCAACCAACAAAGAAGAAATACGGGAAATTAAGACAGACCGATACTACACCAGAATCACTGCCTTGTATGATTCACAGCACAATCTACTGCGGGCCCAGGAGGGGTAATTCACAGAGGTATGGGCCATACTTGAAGCTTCAGAAATGTGCATCATGAATTTGGCTCCCTTTGATGTGAGATGGCCAAAACTATTGACCCATGCACACGTGTTGGTATTTACAGTTGTTTCATTGACACTGGCCAGTCCAGAAGCAGACCACTCATATGGGGAGCACCAAATGAGTTCCAGCCACAGTTCTTTTGTGAGCTTTGAATGCTTCATGAAGACGCGGGGACATCTTCCAACTGCAACCTGGTCACTTCAGGGCACGCTCAGCAGCAGAAGTCTGTTTCCAGTATAGTCCTTGGTATGGCTAAATTCCACTGTCCCTTTTTCAGCAGTCAAAAATCCATGATAAATTCCGTACAACACTGCAGTCAATAACAGCAGCACCAGACAGTATATTAATTCCTTTACCATAAAGCTGTGTGTAATTATAGCTTTCTAGGTGTGGTGTTATCAAGAGGATCACTGAATCTAAGTATCAGATGTGTACGTCTGGGTAAATACATTGCTGTACAAGATCTCTGACATGCAGGTCATGCTCTAGGGCTTGGGGAAATAGAGTAATACAAGTTATGTGGCCAAGAATATAAATGATAATTGTCCTCCTAACAAAAAATAAACATGAGCGTTAGAAACTAATCAACAATCTCAATGATCCTGAATGCCTTAGAAATAGTTTCTTCCCCAACACATATTATGGCATTTTTCTTCCCTCATATACCTAACACACCAGAAACATTATTGCTGCTGTGTTCATGGGGAAGTGTAGAGATGAATGCTGGTTGGTAGGCAGCAGAAACTAACACTATAGCAGGCAACCAAATGCAATGGCGACATTGCTGCTGCCTAAATCCTGCTTATCAGGGAGGTTCACAGTACTGATCAACTCAGTCTACGAGGCATCCTCAGTTTATACACAAAGCAGAGAAGCTGTTCCAAGTAGCAAAGAAGGCAAGGGGCAGGGGAGAAGACCCAGTACTAAAATCATGAACACCTTATCAAGGCATTTCTGTGCTTTATGGAGACAGATGACATATACTGTTAAGACAGGGAGCTAAGACAGACACAGAACAACACTCAGGACAAAGCACCTGATTAAACATTGACTGAAAATCTGATTATTCTTGTGAGTCAGAAACTTAAGGCTGGTCAAGAAAGCCTCCTGTGAACAACAATGCTCTTTGATGTTTGCACATAAATTAATAAATAAAAATAAAGGAAGGAGGTAAAAAAAAAAAAAAAGGCATGAGAGCTTTGGGAAATATTTGGCACTCCGCCTCTGAAAATGATGACAAATCCTGGGATTTGAAATAAAAAGTATTCTAGTATCAAGCAGCAATTCCTGTTTAAACAATGCAAGCCTGGCTGGCAGTTACCTGTCTCTCATGTTTTGTGCCTTCCCCAAGCCATTAAGTCAGGGATCTGGCCTCGGCTTGCGTGTAACCAGTAATGACAACCTCTCTGTAGTTATCTGTGTGCAAACAACCAGAGACATTCAGAACTCCAATGCAGCATTTTTAAAGAAAGGTAAATCAATCACAAAATTAAGCTATTTAAAACAAATATTTCTTTCAAAGGATCAAAAAAAAAAAAAAATACATCAAAGAGAAACTTGCCCTCCCTGCCCCACCATTCAACATGCAGGACAGTCGACCAGCTTCATGTCAGCAGCTGGTTTGATGCAAGTACACATACCCTGAGCCATCCATGGTCCCTGAACTCTGTGACATTGCTTTCAGGTGACAGAGACATGAGCTGACCAAAGTCATGTTGTATACAAGAAAGAGAGGATCCCAGACATCTTCAGAATGGTTTAGAGATTCACAGAAATGAAGGTCCAATGAAGTGGTTGGCATTTGGAAGCACACTGTTTTAAATATATCTCCCTGAAAATATGTTTATGCATTAGTGTACTGGCCAGCATCTGATACTATCTGTTATTTTATTGCAAAAGGATATCAGGGCAATTTGTATGGAGAAGTAGTACCACTACTTTAGATACTCTTTAAAGCCAGGATAAGATGCATTAGCTACCCAAATGGCATTTTTTACTTCAGATAACATCATGCAGATTTGTACTGTATTAATAGGGGTGGGAGTAACTCTACGTTTAATTATTTCCATTATGGGGTAGACAGTACTTGAATTAATACAATTTAGCCGACTGATGCAGTTTGGTTTACAAGATAGATGGGATGGGAGACCGAGAACGCCTCAGAGGACAAGGAGAGTTGTAGGGTGATGTTACTGGAGAGAGCCTCAGATTGCCTGCCAAGCCCGCTATGTTGTTTAAGCTTCGGGATTTTTCATATCCTTTCATGAAAAAAGGCACAGGCATCAGTTGAATTCAACCAGAAAATAGACACAGGCAAACAATACCATGCAGAATAATCAAAACTGCTATTTTTGAGCTCAAAAAAGAATTTGTTTACAAAGAATTCAATATTGAGACAATTTTAACTCTAAAGAAACTGAAGTTCACTGCAGCTGTCATCCCCAAAGAGTAAACCAGCTGCAGCTGCAATACTTCAAAACCTATCTTTTCCCAGATTATAGTTCCTATTGATATAATTTTGGCATATACAGTACCAGAACTCTTTTAGAATTAGGCAAAGCAACTTAAGTAAGATATACACTTGGTTGATATTATTAAATTTCAGACTATGTTCCTGAAAAAAAAAAAATAAATGGGCTATGTTTTCTCTTTTTATTTTTTATTATTTACCAAGCTATTAAAGCATGCTTAACTTTAAATGGACAACTCTTTTTATAGATACTTAATCGTCCAGCTTTATGGAGTTAAAAGAATGATTCTTAAATAATGACATTTGATGCCATTATCTAGATGATGTAGAATGAATGTCCATATCTAATCTTTTCAATAAAGAAATAAATAAAATGGATGAAATAGAAATTGAGTCATAATTCAATGATTTAAAGTCTGAATTTGATTACATGATATTTTCAGCTGACTCCCATGCCAGGAATTGAGAACAATTTGAATTTAATTCCCCTTTTCTTTCTATTATTTTGCATTTTAATTGGTTGTTCATGATAGTCATGGACTTACAGAATAAAAGGTCCTCCTCACAAGCTTCAACCCAGTAGTTTACCTTACCTACTCAAGAAACACCCTCATAAAAATAAATAAATAAATATAAATAAAACGAATTAAAAAAAATACCCTTCAAGGTCACTTTTGGAAGAATTCATTTATTGTAGTACTTTTTATTAGAAAAGATTAGAGATAGTTAAATGAGGAAGGATCACCTAAAGTTAGAAGTGAACTGTCTTAAAAGCAGGACAATATTGACTGAAAAAGTAGTCATATTGCCCGGCCAGTGTGGCTCAATGGTTGAGTATCCACACATGCACCAAGAGGTCGCCGGTTTGATTCCCGATCAGGGCACATGCCCAGGTTGTGGGTCCGATCCCCAGTAGGAGGCATGCAGGAGGAGGCCAATCCATGTCCTCTCTCATCAATATTTCTATCTCCTTCTCCTTTCCTCTCTCTCTAAAATCAATAAAGAAAAAATATATATATTTTAAAAGTAGTCATATTATATATTGTAGGAAAGAAATGTTTTGACAGTTCCATTGAACGAGTGTTGTATAGCAGGAAGATAAAACATTCTGTTGGACAGCCAGAGCTGAGCAAATAGATACAACTGCAGTGAGCTGGCGTCCCTTAGACTTATGGGTCACTCCTTGGGCCCTGATGGCCTCGGTGTGCTCAATGACTTGCTAAGAAAGAAAGTGGGCCTGTTGTGTTTCCTTGTGCTCCTCTTAGCTACCTTTTTCTTTCATTCTATACTTTCATGGAGCTTCTGGCAGGGAAGCCACTGCTCTCTCTCCCACTTTCACTAGGAGAAGAGAGGTGATTGAAAGGACTTAGTGATTATTCGATTCAGAGTGCCCAGGACAGTCATGGGTAGGAGAAAACAAAACTCTGTTGCAGGGCATGGCTGGACTGGAGCGGAGCCCCTTCTTCACATGCATGTATAAGCTTTCAGCAGACTAGATGTCTTCTTTGATATTTCGTAGATAGAAATTTTTCATTCATTAACTATGGTAAAGTTCTCCAGGAAATCATGTCTGCTAATGAGAGAATTGTCCCTGACATGGGGGCCTTCATGTGCCTGGAGGGCTAGTAATTACTGCTCTTTGGTAAAATGATGGGAAATATAACTTTGGAAACTGCAGAAAGAATGATTTTTCCTAGTTGATGTGTCACCTTAAAATGTAAACTTCACCATAAACATTAATTGGGTTTGATTAAAAGCCAACTTGTGAACATGCATGAACCAAAGGGGTTGTTAATATGTATAAACCATCCATATAAAAATTTACAGCTTATTCCCCACAATCTCCACACTCCCTACAGAACTTCCAAAAATGTAAAAATCTGTTTGGCAGTTTTATATTAATCACATTACTTATATGTGAATCTTGGCTGCCATTTTAAACATTCAATTATTTTTCTGAATTATAGCTTTTAACATAAATATCACCCATTTTGTTTATAAATCCTTTTCTTTTTAATAACTATAATTTCAGAGTTCATTTGAAAAGGCTTCCCTTCTAATTTAGTAACAAGTATTTCCTTGGTATAAGCATGTTATTCATATAAATATATTTTTCTTTATTCTACAGGTTAATTTCTAGTTAGAAATTTGATAAAAATTTTCCCAAACTTTTATTGAATGGAATGTTTGAAACTATAATTTTTAAAAATAAAATATATTTCAATGTTAATTTGAACTACCATCTAAATACATGGTGTGCATTTTATATAAATCTTAAGAGCGTGTGATTTCCTAAAAATTACTGCTTAAATAAAATCATAGGTTCTAAGTACTGGGAGTTTACTCTTTTAGGGAATCTATAAGTTTTCTTAATGTATGCACAACTATATCCATATTTGTTGATAGAAAAAGAATTCAATGGGAATCCAATTTTTTTTTCATCTATGTAGGGGAGAATTTTCAGAACTCTAAAATCAAATCAGTAGCGAGACCAACTTAAAAGGTAGGAAAATAAAGAATCATATAGGAAACAAATGTGTGAGTATGAGTAATAGGAGAAATCTATAATCTACATAAAAGGAAATCTATAATTTATATAAAAGGAAACAGAAGAAAGGAATAAATTCCTGATAGACCTGACAAGATAACACACCAGAAAAGATTAAATGAAGTAAGCTAGAAATGTTAACAGGTGGAAAACACAACGATGCAAAAGAATTAACCAAGAACGGAAAATATAAAAAAGATGATTATGGTGAGAAATGACAATGAATAAAAAGCTCATACATGAACTTTCAAAAATGTCTCACTGATAAAGAAAATTTGTATTTGTGAAATAAGACTGTATGTATAACTTTTCCATGCAAACTAAATATCTTATTAATTGCTTTGCTCATAAAACTCTGCCATTTTGCAAGAAACTATATTTACATAGCACTTTATAATTTGCAATTTTTTTCATATATGATCTTCTTTGACAGTTTAAAATTCAAAATATTGTCTCACATGAAGAAAATTTTCTAAGTTATTAAACATGTAACAGTATAAACACTGCATGCGATACAGAATATGTTTAAAAATGTATGTTAATTTAACACATATTACATATAAATATATATATACATATATACATGTATATATATCTATAGTAAGTTAAGATATGTAATGCACTTAAAATATGTTCTATATAATTAGTTAGATATTGTTATTATAATTATTTAATGTATGTACATATGTTTTGTTCAAGTTCTACAATAGGATATTAACTATTTTAATAAAATATTTAAAAATTGTTCTAACATAATATTCACATGTAAAATAGCAAATAATCAAGTGTATCCAGATCACTGAAATACAGTTTAGTGGAAGGAGCAGATGCAGAGAATGAAAGTAATTAGAATGAAAATGTAAAATACAGCATACTGGAGACAAAAGGAGTCCTTTGTCTCTGCGACTCAAAGGCATGGAGACAGATAGGACAATGCAACGTGTTCAGAAGAAATGAAAGAGAAGTACGACATGGATAATGAGATAGTTCAAAGAGAGAGGAAATCACAAAATAAATATATGAGGCTTAAAATGTAACATATTCAATAGGGAGAAACTGCAATGAATAGCAAAGGGCACATATTTTTTAAATTCAGTTGCACTACTATGAAAGTTTTGGAGTGGGTTTTTATTTAAATTTAGCCCATTGCATAAGAAATTATTGTAAGTCTTTCTCCAATCTGTCAATAAACAAAAATAACCATGGTAATAAAACAACTGAAACCATCAAAGTAGAAGGTAATAAAGAGCATATTATCATTTTAACAAGGGTGGATAATGTAACAAAACTATTTCTTAAGGAAGAGGGAAAAAGGCTCAATTGTCCTGATATCTGTAAAGTTTACTCAAAACAAAACCAAAACCAGCACTTAGGAAATGGTCAAAGTGGTCCAATTTAGGAAAACTGAACTACATGATGGAGTGAAACTTCAGTAATGTGTTATATTCCTTAACCAAGACACTGGCTCAACAAAATGTATCCATGCAACATATCTTCTATGCGCCAGGCACACTGCAGTGTGGGTTGAGAACCTTATTATTGCTTTATAATCATAAATTACTTATCAAATATACACGTAGGGCTAATTAGTGAGTTTTATTAGTTGTAGGAAAAAAGAACTTTTGAAGACTGCTGAGTACAATAATATTAAAATAATTAGATGAGTGACAATTTTTAAATACTCCATTACAATTCTTCCCATAGACACATGAAAAAAAACAAAAAAGGAAGAAAGAAGGAAAGGAAGGAAGGAAGGAAGGGAGGGAGGGAGGGAGGGAGGGAGGGAGGGAGGGAGAAAGGGTGACGACATTCCTTCCAGATATGTCAACCAAGCAGACTGTTATGATACATATTTTTAAATGTTAGTAATGAGAAAAGATGTGATGAGGAATGGACAAGAGCACTATGTGTAGTCTTTCCTAGAAAATGATGAAAGACAATGTTACATATATTTGCAGCACTTAACTTCTAAGTCACCTGCCAGGATCTGATGAAATGCATGCCTACCTTTCCTGATCCCTCCATCAGAAGCACACGTGTAATCCCCTGTCGTCAGTAGGAAACATGTTTCCCCTCTTCTGTTTTTGTCTCTGGTACTAGAGCGTCTGATGGGGAGCCTCTCTGGGGGTGATAATGGCGACTCACGTCCTGTGCTGTCATCACCTGATAGCACTGTTCACAGCACCATGCCCATTGACAGACAGTGATGAATGAGGAAATGAGACAGACGGTACAAAGAGTTTACACCGAATGTTCATAGTACAGTCACTCGATATACAAAACAAAATAATCACATCATGATAAGAAAAAGATTTTCATCACTCACCACAAAAATTTACATTGAGCAAAATGGAAATGTATTGAAAAGGGGAGAAATGTTCTTTGGGAAGTCTTAATTCGATTTTGGATTCTATCTAATAGATTTTGAATTCTATTTAATAAGAATTTACTTTCACAAAACTAATATGAATTCAAAATAAGTGTGATGATAATACAAAAGGACACAAATTAATATTACCATTTTTGACATGCCACGTAGTTACTGTGAAAAGGAATTTCTCTTGGTTTTTAAGTGGAGCCTATTTAAGAAAAAACTTTTAAGTAAAAACTGTCTTTGCAGCTCTTTGAGACACACACTTTTATTACTTTCTGAAAGTAATTTTCTCAAAAATCTTAATAAAAATAATCCCAAAGCTGACAAACTTGTGTCCAGATTCTCTAGTTTGATGTGACAGAATAGTCGTGAACATAATGGAACAAGATCAACTTCTCCAAATGCCCTTGAGAAAACTGTTTACTTCTATCTTGCCAAAGAGGGTCACAAACTATCAGCCTGGATACCAGCTTCTTAGAACAATGTTTACCCAGGCTGAGTGGGTCCTCGTTCCCATCCATGCCCTTCATCGGGCACAGGTGCTCTGAGAACAGTCTGATGAGGCCAGCAACACCAACTAAACCACCTTTCATGAAGACATCTTTGGCCTAACAGTTTTCAATATATGTTGACAGAATTTGCAGAACAATCTGCTAAATAAACACAAGGACTATGAATAAAATCTTTAAAAAGCAGTTCAGTTCCAGCCACATTTTTTTCCATTTCCTCCATAAATACTGTGGAAGCCAAGAAGGAAACCTATAAAAATCTCACCTGACTTTTTTGTTTGCTTGCTTTGTTTAATTGGTGGTATTTTTAAATTATGCAAAATTACTCACATGGGATTATCATAATTTTTCTACAAGAAAAAGATTACATATAGCCAAGTGATAGTGAATGCATATATATCTTTAATTTTCTTAATAGGCTAAAAGGTAATTAAGTTGTTTAATCTACAGAGTATTTTATCTGTACCAGGCATAACAAACTAGAGATGACACTCCTGGTGATCACTTTAGCAAACTGAATGCACTGACAGTCCATCGAGCCAGTCTACTCTAGAGGAGATCATCTATCCCCAAAATAATGGTGACTTGTTTATATACCACCTTGCCAAATTCAAGGGGATTATGTTGAATACCCTGCCTATTTGAAGAATAATTAAAATTTAATCAGTGCTCCAAAATATTATTAGGGAAGACCTTTGTTATCAAAAGAGCTGTCCTCCATATCACCTCTTTGATGTTTAGGTCTTGGAAATGTAAACATCCATTCCTCTTAAGTAACTGCTTCTTGTGAATTAGGGTGAGATGCATGGCCCCATGTGGCAGAGATAAAACTGAGAGAAACACACGAAGCCAAATGATATGGAGATCAACATTTTGAGGATAAAGGATGGAAAATGGCCAATATCATACCATCACATCATGCAGGGAAACAAAGAAACATTGGCACAAAAGCAACACACAGGCAAAAGAAAATATTGGCACCATCAGCAAAGGGCATTCCCACAAAAGCAGGAAAACTCTATAGACCAGCTATGCAGACACCTACTTGGAATTTATTTAGAAAACCTACAATCTAGCTATCTATCAGCCTGACACAAACACGTGTTTTGTGAAGGGGTAGAACTGAATACTCATGAACATTTGCAGAGAATGAGAATGATTGCCTTGTACCTCCAGGACATACTGGTCTATAAAGTATTTAATGGCATGCATTTGAAATTGTGCCTTACCTGATCTGTTATGTTCCAGAAGTCGATTGTCATTACCCAGACACATGTCACTCTGTGTGCTATTGCAGGCCATATTTAATTCAGTCTTGCAAAAAGTAGGTGAGCTTGCCTGGGGGGCAGGAGGGATGTGCTTCTTTCTTTTTCGTGGAAGTTTCTGCTTCGCCATTGCCAAGGAGTAGTACATTCCAAAGTTGTTGACAATGACAGGCACCGGCATGGCTATCGTCAGCACTCCAGCCAGAGCACATAGGGCTCCTACCAGCATCCCTGACCATGTTTGGGGGTACATATCCCCATAGCCCAATGTGGTCATGGTCACCACAGCCCACCAGAACCCAATAGGAATGTTTTTGAACTGCGTGTGATCACTAGCTGAAGGATCGTTCGGTTGAGCTCCTACTCTTTCGGCATAGTAGATCATAGTAGCAAATATCAAAACTCCCAGAGCCAAGAAGATTATCAGCAGCAAAAATTCATTAGTACTAGCGCGAAGAGTATGTCCAAGCACCCTCAGACCTACAAAATGGCGAGTGAGCTTGAAGATTCTCAGGATCCTCACAAACCTTACCACCCTGAGGAAGCCAAGTACATCTTTAGCAGCTTTGGATGAGAGCCCACTGAGTCCCACCTCTAAGTAGAAGGGTAGGATGGCCACAAAGTCAATGATATTCAAGAGGTTTTTGATGAATTCAAGTTTATTGGGAGAAAAAACAATACGCACTAAAAATTCAAAAGTAAACCACACCACACACACTCCTTCTACATACGTCAAGGCAGGATCTGTTTCGATTTCGTATTGTAGAACAACGTTTGTGCCATTGATGACTGGTTCTGTCTTGTTTTTAATAATGTTGAAAGCTTCATGGGTCTCCAGGCAAAAGGTTGTGATTGAAACCAGGATGAAGAACAAAGAAGCAAAAGCAATAAACTGTAGGCAGAAAAAATAAATAAAAAGAGAGAGAGAGTGATCTAAATCATAATATACTTTGAATCAAACCTAAGAGCATCAATCCCTCTAGAGGAAAACCAATAAAAGCATATTTGAAGAGTTTACTTGGGATGCTGCTCAAGTGAAAGAGATGGACAGGTAACATTAATTAAAATTGCCCATGTTTTGTGTTTCAAGTTCTGTTATCAGCTGATACAGGCAAAATCTTTTATGTTAGAAAACAACTCCTTGACTGTTTTGTATACCTGTGAAGAGAGCATAAAAGTCATTCCCAGAGAATGTTAAAGGGCAACAGATTGAAAGAAATAATAAAAGTAGATGATGGCTCCAGATATCATTTATAACCCTAGAAATCTATAATATAAGGTGGATCCACACTGATGGAAACTTGGAACTCACCCAAATGTAACTGTAGGTCTCCACCTATAAATACAATGTTCCGGTTATCATGAAGTACGAACATGAAAAAAAATCTTTGAGTTATGTTACTATTTAAATTATGTCAATTTAAGGTGAAGACTGATCCCAAAGAGCAAATCTAGGGAAGAAGAAGGACAACAAGGCTGAAGAAAGAGACACAGAGTTAAGGAACAAATGAAAAGTCAATTTCTTCCTTTCCTAAAAAGAGAACTCCAAATGTTAGAGTATCGTGTTATAAAGTTGCAAGTGCTTTCTTAAATTAAAATTCCATTTATTTAATCAATAATATATGAGTACACACAGCTATTCATACAGAATAATCATAAAAATTCTCACATATATAGTTCTTACTAGTACCAGACACTCAAAAGCAATTTACATAATTAATTCATATCAGTACTTATAACAACACTATTCCTATTGCATTTTACAGTTTAAGTCACTTTTCCAAAGACATAAGATACAAAGTGATAGACCTGAGACACTAATCTGCCAAGTTTCACCCCAGATTCTGTTCCATTAAACCCTCAAATGTAGAATACAAATATGTTGAAACCATAATTTTGGGATCACATAATTCTTAATATTAAAGATCTAAAAAAGTTGAAATGCAGTTGATTGAGTAAATGGCACTGTTGTAGTCAGTAACAGAGGCTTACAAAGTAGCTGATATTCCTAGTGCTCTCTGATTTAGCATACTTAATGAGCACCAAGAGACTGTTTCTTGAATGTCTAAAACAAATAAATTATTCAGGAACAGGAGGTCATCAGTCACCTGGAGAGAAGTCCTAGGGTATCATAGGGTATATCAAAAGCCCAAAGCTGCTCCCTGATACCTACTGCTCAACCATGCCTTTGAAGAGATCTAAATTTCAAGAAGAGATTGAAACCAATTCATTCCTGCCCCTTTTTAACTGGACTGAGTCTCAATGTGAGAGATACAAATCTCACCAAATACATGAGAGATATACAAAAGGGCTAAAAAAAAATCTTAGGGTTTGGACTGTCTGCCTTAAAGAAACATACGCATTATGAAACTCACTGCAGTGTGCCAGTTAGCACAGCATCATACAGTATTATAAGGCAGGTCATTTTCATGGATTCTACTTATTTTCCCATGCACATCTTCCAGCTTCCCTTGGTTTTGACATTAGGATTTGACTTATATTTCCCAGACATATTGTGAGATATGAACTTGTTTTTTTCCCTCATCTTTCCCTTTGTGCAAATAAACACAGTTCATTTTTTATTCAACTGCTTCTTAAAACAGTAACACTAAGACTCCCTAGATACTTTAAAAGATAACATCTTTTAGAGAAAAAAAAATCAGTTACCTTTTATTTATACATTACTTCTTAATCAATTCAAACTATTACCCATTGATTTGAGAGTCGTGTTTGTTTCTGACTCCCTGAAATCTTTTGTCATTACAACCTTGTGGGGTGTTTACATATTGATCTCCCCTAGCCACTCACCACCTTCTCCATCATCCCCACCTAGTTTTAAGCTTTTCAGGCTAATCTCAAAAGTTTTAGTGCATTAATTCTATCTATGAGGATCTATGAGGTGGTAGAGAATATAAGGCAGTTAAAGTAAACTGCAATTTTATTTTATGCTTCTAGTGTTCCTCAATCAGCAATTTTTCAGCTACCCTTGCAGCCTCAAACTCTCTCCACCTATATTCACGTAGTGAATTGAGTGAGACTTCCCAACATTGCTCTTTTAAAATCAGTCCAAGCTCACCAACCTATCTTCCATACAACACTGTTTACTAGTCTACTTTGATGCTTGTCAATACACAACACTGAGGCTTATCCTACCAGACATTTTCTATTTCTCATTCACTACTACAAGTATACATTAGGTGCCTCTCTGTGCTAGGGTCTTCAGTTAACAGTAGTCGACAAAAGATAATCCTGTCCTTGAGTAACTCACAATCTACTAGGGATACAGATATTAAATAATTAACCACACAAAAATTATATAATTACAATTGTAATAAATGTAATAAAGACAAATAAGGATCAAAGGGGACTTTATTTCGACTGAGGGGTCATAGAAACCTTTGAAAAAATATCAATAGATTGAAATTTGAGGAATAACTGGAGGGACACATATAATCACACAGTAGAAAGCTTTGACAAAAAAATCTGAATGTTTTCTTTTCTTTTTTTAAATTTAATTATTTTTGTTACAGATGTTTCTATTTTTCCCCCATTGAAAACCTCCTCCCATTCCCACCCCCTCCACAGCATTTTTGTCTGTGTCCATTGGTTATGCTTATATGCATAAGTTCTTTGTTTTACCTCTTCCCTCCCCACCCCACCCTCTCTTCTGAGGTTTGTCAGTCTAAACCCTACTTCTTTGTCTCTGGGTCTATTTTGTTCATTATATTCCACAAATAAGTGAGATCATGTGATACTTGTCTTTTTCTGATTGGCTTATTTCACTTAGGATAATACTTTCCAGGTCCCTTCATGTCATCTCAAAGGATAAGAGATCTTTCTTTCTTACAGCTGTATAGTATTTTATTGTGCATATTACCACAGCTTTCTTACCCACTCATCTATTGATGGACATTTGGGCTGTTTCCAGATCTTAACAATTGTATATAGTGTTGCTATGAACATAGGGGTTCATATATTCTTTCTGATTGGTATTTCAGGATTCTTAGGGTATATTACTAGAAGTGGGATCACTGGGTCAAATGGCAGATCAATTTTAAATTTTTTGAGGTAACACCATATTGTTTTCCATAGTGGCTGCACCAGTCTGCATTCCCACCAGCAGTGTACTAAGAGTCCCCTTTTCTCCACACCCTCGCCAACACTCGTTTTTTGACGATTTGTTCATGGCGGCCATTCCGACAGGTGTGAGGTAACACCTCATAGTTGTTTTAATTTGCATCTCTCTGATGATTAGTGATGTTGAGCATTTTTTCATATGTCTCTTGGCCATTTATATGTCCTCTTTGGAGAGGTGTCCATTTAGATCCTCTGCCCATTTTTTAATTAGGTTCTTTGTCTTCCTTTCATTGAGTTGTATGAGTACTCTATATATTTTGGAAATTAACCCTTTATCTGATGTATCATTGGCAATTATGCTCTCTCATACAGTGGGTTCCCTTTCCATTTTGGTGGTTGTTTCTTTTGCTGTGCAGAAGTTTTTAGTTTGATGAAGTCCCATGTATTAATTCTTTCCTTTGTTTCTCTTGCCTTAGGCGTTGTATCAGTGAAAATCCTGCTGCATGTGATGTCCGAAACTTTGTTGCCTACATTTTATTCTAGAATTTTTATGGATTCACAAGTCACATTTAAGTCTTTTATCCGTTTTGAGTTTATTCTTGTGTATGGTGTAAGTTGGTGCTCTAGTTTCATTTTTTTGCATGTAGCTGTCCAGTTTTCCCAACACCATTTATTGAAGAGGCTGTCTTGACTCCACTGCATGCTCTTGCCACCTTTGTCAAATATTAATTGAGCATATTGCTTTGGGTCCATTTCTGGGTTCTCTGTTCTGTTCCATTGATCTGTATGCCTGTTCTTGTGCCAGTACCTGGCTGTTTTGATTACAGTGGCTTTGTAGTATAACCTGATATCTGGTGTTGTTTTTCACTTCACTTTCTCAAGTGATGCCGTGGCTAGAACACCACAGGAACAGCAGGTTTTCCAAATCTGCCTCTTTTGCAAAAATTATGAC
This sequence comes from Molossus molossus, assembly GCF_014108415.1. NCBI lineage: Eukaryota > Metazoa > Chordata > Mammalia > Chiroptera > Molossidae > Molossus > Molossus molossus. Next base: position 58,792,997 of record NW_023425345.1, on the reverse strand, counting down.
TAATTCATCCCAACTTAGCACAGAGACCCTGATTTTTTAAAAGTTAACATATTTTTTTTGAAAAGTGTTAAGTCAACAAAACTTGATCTTAAAATGAGGCTGTTGGGTGACTTTAGAACAGTTTGATTGCTGGTAGTGTTCCATTCGACTTGCTGACCTATTGGGAAACCTATAGAATTAATTTGTCTTAAATTATTGTTACCAGCCCCATTGTTTAGGATGAAGTGAAAATAAAAAATATATATTAAGTGATTTTTTAAATTTAAAACACTATGCAAATGTTAGAAATCATCATATATATATATTAGAGTATACATTAAAAATATAAGTATTACCTCTATAAGAACTACTAGAACTTGATGTTTATGTTTATTAAAAGAATTACGTTGTCAGGAAAACAGTCAACCGAACTTAAGATACCACACTCGGTGATTGGAATAAGTGACATGAATCATCTTGTACTTGGAAATCACTTAAATTGCCCACCATATTCCTAGAAAAGGAGCGTGACCTAAAAATCCCATTCATTAAAATATACTTGGGGAGTTTACACAAAGCAAATTCCTTACCTCCATATCAGATGCCACACATGTGGGGAGAAGAAAGCTGCATCTAACAAGCTTCCCAGGTGATCGTTATGCATACTAACGTTTGAAAACAGTTGCAGTGTTTTGTTTTGTTTTGCTGTTTTCAGCAGACTGATAACACAGGATTAATAAATAGATTGAATAAATTTTTTAAAAATTATAAGCATTAATAAAATCTTAAAAGAACTTTAATAAGAATCATTTACTACCGCCTACGTAATAGGATGCTTGTGCCTTTGGGTGTGTTGTGACATCATTCCGGCTCTCACACAAATACTTGTGAGCAAAGCAACTGAACAGCCTCTAAATAGATACAACTCTATGACACAAAACTTTGGAAAAGTTGTCTGCCTGTTTTTATAAGTCATGTGGAACTTGCAATTTTATTAATATTTTTATTAGCATTACTTAAAGTACAACAGCATAATTTTGTACTTGTATCATTCTTCATTGTAATTTTTATAGCTCAAGATACCTTTAGCTTTTACATATTTTGAAAATTTGCTGGAGTATGACAATACTATAATAGGAAAATAAAAAGAGTACAAGAAATGAAAACAAACTTTGGCATTTTGGAGACAATATTCATCTCAGAAATAGGTGATTTCTTTTACTTTAAAAATCCCGCTAGATAGCTTGATGTTATTATTATTACTATGGTGGTTATTATTATTATTATTATTATTATTATTATTTGAAAAGACTAAGGACACTAGCTATGGTCTACAATGAGCATGTTGTAACAGGGAACCAAAGTATGCTTCATAATAACATGGTAGGATATTGGAAGTTGGTTTGAAAGTGTGGAAGTTTGAAAACAGTTGAATTCTGAAGAGAAGAAAATGGGGAAAGTCTCTAAGAAAAAGGAGAAAGGGCCCATAATATGAGTGTAAGCAAGGGAGAAATCCCTCTATGGGTACAGCTACAAGAGCTGTGGGGTACTAATGAGAATATTAAATTTTAAGATGGTATTCTGTTGTACCTTCATTAAAGGGAGGTTGTACAAAGCAGTTCCGTGTTAATGGTGCTTTGAGTAATGAAGGTGTTGGGCCCTGGCAGGACAAATAGAGGTGAGTGGTCAACCATGGGAGGCAAGATGCACAATGAGGTTCAAAAACATAGGATGGTAACAAGTAAGAGTGAAAGGTAATCAGGAGAAATTCCGTCTGCATACAAGGCCTCAGAGATACAGAGAGACACAGAGCTTCCCATGAAAGGAAGAGTAGGAGTTCAGTTTATCAGGAACTTATTTTGACTGGCAAATAAAAGGGTGACCCCAGAAGCCTTGAAGATCTGGAATTGCCCAGAGGCAACACTTGATTGCATTAGCAAGGAATCTGTGCACTTTGTCTGAACTTAATTCAAAGAGCCTTGGATATAGAAAATGTCTTCTTTTGTTTCTGACTCACTGTGTTAAGCTGAAATGGGAAAACAGGAGGTTAGGCTGAATAATAATAAGAAAAAAAATTTTAAAGAAAAGAAATGGGGGAAGCAGGTTTTATTTATTTGTCATTCTCCACTGAGCTGAGAACTCTTACAAATTAGCATGTCATGTTCATTTTTGTAACACTTGCTCCTGGCACAGTTGTTAGTACATAGTATGGCTGGATGGATGAAAAGAAGGAAGGGAGAATTAAATAAAGAATGAATAAATGGCCCTGGTCAGTTTGGCTCAGCGGTTAGAGCATGGGCCTGCGGTCCCAAGAGACCTGGGTTCAGTTCCCGCTAAGGGCTCGTACCTCGGTTGCAGTTTGTCTCCAGCCCTGGTTGGGTCGTGCGGGTGGCAGCCACTCGATGTGTCCCTTTCACATCGATGTTTCTGTCTCTCTTCCTCTCTTTCCCTTCCACTCTATCTGAACAAAAAAATGGAAAAATGTCCTCGGGTGAGGATAAAAAAAAAAAAAGAATGAATAAATGAACAAAATAATAAGGCTGAGAACATTTTTGATGGAGCTAAAAATGATGTAAAAAAACAAAACAAGCCCTGGCCAATTTGGCTCAGCGGTTGCAGCGTCGGCCTGCGGTACAGAGAGACCCGGGTTCGGTTCCTGCTAAGGGCACGTACTTCGGTTGCAGTATGTCCCCGGCCCTGGTTGGGTCGTGCGGGTGGTAGCCACTCGATGTGTCCCTTCACGTCGATGTTTCTCTCTCTCTCTCTTCCTCTCTCTCCCTCCCACTCTATCTGTAAAAAAAAATGGAAAAATATCCTCGGGTGAGGATTAAAAAAACAAAACAAAACAAAACATATTGAAACAAGAAACTATAAATATTGAAGCAAAAAAAAAAAGTCAAATTAATAGCAGAAGCAAGTTTAACTGGTTTATTAATACAAATGTTGCCAATAGTAGCTTCTGTTCTTTCTGTTCATGGAGCTTGTGTATTAGCAGGGAGTTGAAGATGGAATCACGTTGTTCTCTCTCTTTCTTTTCCTCTGTGATAAGACCTCAAACTTCTATGGACATTAAATGAAAATAAAATGAGGCATATTAAATGATGACAATTTATAAACTTTCCAAACAAGGTGTATCATGTTGACTGAATTCACAGATGTGATATATCATTCCAGGCATTTTCAAATGGAAAGATCCTGCTCAAGTATTGGCTTGGGGGTCCAAAGAGTAGCTACCTTTCCTCTTTAAGCCCAGGGTTCGTGCTTAGACACACAGAGTGCCCAATACTCTTTTTCCAATTAGCAACCATGAAAAGGAAGCCCTAAGTCCAAGTTCTACATAGAAGGTGTTATGTCAATCTACCTCAATGCAAACATTCAAGTAGATTTCTAGGTATGTGTAATAATAGGCTGAGAGAAAGTGAGGGGGATGAGGGTGGGGAGTGGAGTATATTTTTATGTTTCATCATTTATCTTTCCTGCTAGCATTAAATATAACCAGACTTGATAACTAATTTGAAAATGCCAGAACTTTCAACATGAAAAGACCAGACCTTTGAAGTGACCCTTCTCTATTCTCCCTGAGCTCAAAATCACTGATATTGTAGCAATTTTTACATACTTTTGTTACTGATTCCATACACCCACAAGTTGTTCAAAGAGAGGGACTGAACATCTATCCCCAGAGCAAAAGGTTCAAAGAGAGAGAATGAAACATCTATTCCCAGAGCAAAGGACAGGGTCTGACCAAAGGCAAAAAGTCAGTGCTCAGTTCTTGTGGAGTAAGTAAAGGAACACATAGTATGTTGATTTGGTATATAAAAATCCCTTTGTCCCTCAAACAGAATATATCCTTTAAAAGTCATTTTATCTTCTTAATTCACAGTTAGAAATCTCTACATATTTTGCAAACCTTAAAGGCAAAAAACAATTGAAGAAATATTCAACTCAGCTGTATTTTTTTTTTTTTTAAATAAAAGTCGGTGAGATCATGTAATATTTGGAGATTAGCATTTCAGGAAGATTTTTAAGACACATTACTTAAAATATAGACTAAGGCATTTCAGTCTTTAAATATCCACATAAAGTACATCTATTTTTAGTTTGCATTCCAAGGATATTATATGTTCTCCAAATGGGAATTCTTCATTCCTAGTCCGCCTATTCTGCTTTCCTCTCTTAAATAATGAAATGAAGACATGAAAGGAGCAGGACTTAAGTACTGAAGTATCTGAGCTCATAGGGCTTCCTAATCCAAAATATCCACTTTGGGAAATTTACTCAGGTAAATATTTATATAAAAGTAGAAAGATATATATATATATATATATATATATATATATATATATATATAAAACATTCACTGAGGTATTCTTTGTACAAAACAAAACAAAACAAAACAAAACAAAACCATAAGTTGATGGTATGTCCATGATACAGCAATGCAAAGAATGACATAGCTCAGTACACACTGATAAGAATAATCTCCAATGAAACATTGAACAAACGAAATTGCTATGGCACAACATATGCAGTCTAGCTCCATCTTTTTAGGCATAAATAATGCATGCAAATTAATAGAAACACTATCTCCTCAGCACTGGCAATGTCTGGGTATGAGTGGCATTGGATGAGTGTATCACTAATGAGCTATTCTGATTCTATAAAAGTTTAACTTTTTACAAAAATTTTAATCATGTATTACATGTTTAATTTCAAAACAAATAAAATATTGACCCAGAGAGGATTAAACCTAGATCTTTATTCTTAGTGACCATTAAACCATTTACTAGTCTGTAGAAATTACTCATTGGCAGTTTGCCATTTTTCTTCTTTTGTACAGCATCTTAAATTTGGCACATGCTCTTAATTATGTATGTGTTCAAGTCTCATACACTAGCTTTGCCATAATTAACAAGTGTGGTGTTGTCTCTAGAGAGAGAAAAAGACTCTTTCATTAGTAAGTCTACCGTCAAGGGCCAACCCAATGGGGACAGCTAGGGCCTGAGTCTGCTGCTTCCAGGCAGAGTTTAAAATTACTTCAGATTCTTCTTAGGCTGGTAAAATGAACGTTTTATTTTCCTCCAAGTTTTACCATTCAAAGGAGAACCACAAACTACTGAATTTCCAGACTGAATGAGACTGAAGAAGGCTGATCTTCTCCCAGTGGCACATGATACACATACATGATTACTAAGTTCAGAAGTTAGTGAAGGTGAAGAAGATCAAGCATCAGGTATGTATATATAATCACATGCATGTTTATAGCACATTATATGTTTTATATCTATATCTTCATATGTGTTCAGTGTATGGGTGGATATGCATTATATATGTATGCATAAATTACATATAGATATAAAATATATATTAAAAATACAACATTTAGGTTCTTCAAATCAAGAAAACATACCCAAATATTACTTTTGGCCTCTGAGATTTATGTGGCCTCTGGTAAATACCTCCAGGTATGTTTTTTGAGATCACTGTCCAATATAAAGACACACCATTCAGCTATATTTTTTTTCAAGGCCACAAACTGATTTCACTGTAATTTTGATTGTTTACAATGAAAGCCTATTCACTTACCCCCAACTGTAATTTTCTAGGATACAGGAAAAGGACCCTATACATATACTAATATTATTGCAATGAATTATTGTGTTCAAAATTAGGTAACTTGAATTAGAAGTCATCAAATATGAGTATGAAATATTATTTTGCTTCTCTAAGTCTTGCAATAAAATTTAAAGTATTTGCGTAATTAATATATTTCATAAAAATATTTTTATAATTGTTTCATTAGACGAGATAAATTCCACATTTCTCAGTCATAAAAACAAGAACAAATTACAAATAATTATTTCACAATACAGACATGAATTGTAACGCCTAAATTTCCATTATTGAAAACTTCCCCCAAAATTGTCCATCTTTAACATATATTAATTTATTTTAAATGTATCTTTAAGTGGTTCAATGTGTCTTTAAATTATATGTCCTACATCACCATGACCTAGGATTACTGAGAGGGTCACATTTTTTAGCCCTAGCTACCACAAATCCCTGGATATCTTTCATGAGGCTAACAATCACTTTCCAAAAGGAATTATTCAGGAATCTTTGCTTTGACCTAGTTGAAAGTGAGGTTCGTGAAGGAATGGCAAAGTTGAACGTGAGGGAAGTGACTAGTTTACAAAACTCCATCAGAGTTTTGCTGATTTAGATATAACTGTTTCTTTTGATACTATGGCACTGCGATTATAACACCCTTCACAGCTTCATGTATGTCTGCCCACTCAATGTGGACAAAAAGGGGCAACATACAAAACCTGACAAGCTCAGGGGAGTCCTGCATGGTAGGCCTTACAAATTCAGAGACCAAAAGTAACCACATAGGTGGTCCAAACATAAAAACCTAACTAAAAACGGGTCATGGCAGGTAGTCATTACTAAGCCAGTAGCTTCCTTAATAGAAGTCAATCTTTAAAAAAAATATTTTTTTTCTTTATTGATTTTAGAGAGTGATAGAAAGGGAAAGGGAGAGAGAGATAGAAACATCAATGAGAGAGAACATGGATTAGCTGCCTCCTCCATGCCCCCCACTGGGAATGAGGCCCACAACCTGGGCATGTACCCTGACCGGAAATCGAACCAGTGAACTCTTGGTGCATGGGTTGATGCTCGACCACTGAGCCACACTGGCTGGATGACAGAGGTCAATCTTTAAGTGAGTCTGTCTATTATGTTTTTACTTCTAAGATAACATACCCTTGGAGTATTAAACTAAGCTCTTTTTTCTGAACTCCTCGGGGTACAACCTCCCAGCAAAGCAGGAGACCAGAAAACCCCTCAGTGTTATCTCTGTGTCCCACCAATATAAAAGAAGCATGTGTTTTATTCTTTCTCCAATTCCAGAGGTATCCCCACTTTGCTTTCTCCCAACTCCCTAATCTACCACCAGTGGATCTCATGTAACCCCTCCCTCCTTACGTCTCCTTCTTTGATTCTGCTGTATAAAATAACCTGAAAACTGGCATTCTCCACAGCAAAATCGCAATCTGTTGAGATTTTGTTTCCGGCAATTCTAGTCAGGCAAATGTGGTTCAAATAGACTTATAAAACATCTCTACAGGTTTGGACATTTCTTACACCAAAGGGTGTCCTATGCTTCAGTCTCAAATATTACTGCTCTCCTTTTCCTATACAGTAGACTTGCTCAGTAATCCTTTCTAAACATGTCCTGAGGCCCACGTAGTCAAATACTGAGTCTTCCCCACCACAGCTCCAAAGCAGCAGGTCCGTCCCCACACATATTTACATATTTAAGTTGGGACTTTCACACTCCTTCCTCAAGTTCACTTGTTTGGTGGATATTTGCTTTTCCTGACTACACAGCCTAGATCAGGAACGTCCAGTCCACCCTCGTCGACCTCGGCAGGTTACCTGTGTGGACACAGAACACTAAAGTCAGGGCTTCCTCCCTCTCCTGAAGGTCTCGGGAACTCTTGAGAACAGTGGTGCATCCTTCCCAGAACGCAGAGGCAAATTTTCTATATTCCACAAAATAAAAGTTCCGGTGTAACTTGTAATTTTGTTGCAAGAAGAAGAAAGGCCATTTTTTAAATCTGGAGGGGATTGATTGGCTATGTAATTGGAAATCCGGTAAAAGTCGACATTAGTGTTGCTTGCCTTAGCACTGTAACTATATCAACAGCTAGCGAGTATGGTCTGGGGACTTCTAGTGAATCTGAGACCCTTTCTAGGGATCCATAAAATCAAAATTAGTTTTGTAATAATACTATATATCTGTGTTTTGCCTTTTTACTCTCATTGCCTCACTAGTTTACAAGGGAGTTTTCCAGAGGCCAGATGGCAGACAGGGCAAACGCTCAAGCAGGGAAGAACCCAGCCATCTTCCATCAAGCCAGACATGAAAGACAGTGACATAAACGTGAAACAATGCCACCTTCTCACTTTTCCTTTTAGAGATTTTTTAAAATTATTTTTCAAGAAATGTATGTTTTCTCACACTCCAATCTCCTCTGTGAAATACCCTTTCAGACACACTCAAAAACAATGTATTATCTGCTATCTGGCGATCCCTTCCTCTAGCCAAGAGAACACAGAAAATGAACCATCACGGTGACTATTATACATTGTATCATAACTGGTTTCAAAGGAACTTCAAACTCTACTTGCCCAGTATATCGCTCAAATCTGATCTTCCTACTCCATTATATACTTTTGTTACTTTGAACCATCATTTACCAATTAACCAACTTAGTACTTAGACTCCTTTTTCTTCCTCAACACCTTACTCTGTTGTATCACTGAATCCTGCAGATTCTCAGACTTGAACTATCTCTAGTATTTTTCTCCCATCTCTCCATTCCCAATGCCAATAGCTTAGCTTTTAATTTGCCTTTATTAGCTTTTCCTGGAGTACTGGGAATAAGCACTCCTTGGAGGGAACAAATGTGATTATGGCATTCATCTACTTAAAATAGTTTAATGGCTCTCATTACAGGATAACATGCAATGTTCTTAATATGTTATTCAAGAAATTTCTTTCTGTGCACCTTACATACCTTCCTGCTGTGAATATCTCCATCCCCTATGACGTACAGGTGCGCTAATCCTCATGACTCTGTACGTGCAGCTCTTCTCTCTGAAACATACCTCACTCCTTTGTATGATTGGCAAAGAACTACTTAGTATTCAAGACTCAACTCAAAATCAGTTGGTCTTTGGAAAAAAAAAAAAAAAGTCCCTGGAATCTGAGGCAAAATTAAGCATTTTCTTGTAGTTTCCTACTCATATCTCTATCACTTACCTCATTGCTGTAATATTTTATTTTCTGATCCTTTGGTAGAACACAAACTTGTGCCAGCAGGAATTCTTATTTGTATTTTATGTCAAGGGAGGCTGAGTTGGTGCTTAATAAATATTGACAAGAAGTAATAGCAAAGACAACGGTCACACCAAACAAAAGGCTTAATTCCATTTTGGTTCATTAATTTACACATAGCTACTTCCCCCAGAGGGATTTCTAAGAAGGCTTATGAGGACAACAACATAGGAAGAAAAATATTAATTTTTACTTAAAGTAAAAACACTGTAGTAAAAGACTAGTATAAGCCTAATAAGGAACAGATTGTCAGTTTGAGTGACAGAAGCAGGGTAATGTCAGATGAAAAGAGAATGCTTTAAGGAGGAGGGATTAACATAACATCAATAACTGCAGAGTTCAAAGAAGATAAAAATAGAGAAAGGCCTATTGGATGAGATAATTAGGCCAGCATTCTTTTCTCCTGTAAATAGTTTTAGCAAAAAAAGAGGAGAGAATACAAATTTCGGGATTAACAAGCCAGTGGGTGTGAGAGATATGAGTGGCGTAAACACACACACTACTCATTCACAAAGGTCTGAGTCAGTTTTGTCCATAGAGATCATTACAAATTTTTTTGTTGTTAACCCTCACTCGAGGATATTTTTCCATTGATTTTTAGATAGAGTGGAAGGAAAGGAGGGAGAGAGAGAAACATCAATGTGAGAAGGACAGATCAACTGGTTGCTTCCTGCAAGACCCTGATCAGGGATCAAACTTGCAACCCAGGTATGTGCCCTTGACCAGGAATTGTACCCAAGATCCTTTGGTTTCTGGGCAGATGTTCTAATCACTGAGCCAAACTGGCCTGGGCAAAATCATTACAAATTTAAATGTTTTTCTGGTTCTGCTATAAGAATAAACAAAATGGGCTAATTCTATAAAATTTAAAAAGGTAATAGAGCACCGGACCATATTTTTGAAAATGTAAGGAATTTAGTAATGAAAGCTAATACTGAATATTCCTGAATCTTATTACCAAAGTAGTCTAAGTAGACATTTTCTATCCATACTCAATCAGCAAGGTATCCAATTGTTTTGCATTGTTTTTAACTCATTTTACCCCCAACATCTAACTGTGCACCCATTGTCTTAAGAGGCATCAGGAAAGTAAGAAATTCAGGGCCACCCCACCGATAATAGTTTTACAGGGTTAATAAGTGATAACATAAAAACTAGAAACAGCTCGAAGATGCCAGAAGCAATACTGCCGTTGTCATTTAAAAGGCAGCAATCCTAACGAATAAAATGTTTTTCCCTTCTAAAATGAACAGCATTAGTAATACTAATAGGTAATATTCAGTGAGCACATCTGTTCTAAAATTAATTTCCATCTCATTTAATGCTGCAAACATATTGCATAGTAGATCCTATTATTCCATCATACAGAGAAGCAAACTAGGCATAGAGATAAAGGTCAAAGCTCTCTGTTTTGTACCATATACTGCTTCTCTGATTTTTCTTCTACAAGAATCTTCAACTCTACTGAACAAAAATATTTAGAAAATAAGCATTATAATCTTACTATAAATAGTATTTTATACACATATATGCATGCAAACACACACACACACACACACACACACACACACACAAGCTAGGCTTTGGTCATCAACTGTGAAAAAAAAAAACAATAAAGCCAGGAGAGTGAAATTCCTAAGCTTTATTCCCGATTTGTCTGATGTATCTTTCTATATTTTTTAAAGGTCTTTATAAAATAAATGGTTTAGTAACCAAATGCTGCTTCTACATACACAAAAATAACCAAGTGAAGGAGTTCCAGGCTCAAAAGGAACTGTGTTTTCATTACTTGAACAAAGTTAACTGTACATTTTGGGCCTAAAGTATCTAAAAAAAGTCTGAAACTTGCATGAATGGGCAAGTATAGGCTGGGTTCTTCCTCCTGTATATATTTCTCCTTTAAACTCTATTTTCTAACTAGAGAAAGAAATAGTGGTTTTCACAGCTTATTTAGCTCATTTTGGAGCTTTCAAAGCAAGGTTTACAGAACGTGCCCTTGATATACAAACAACCGAAGGAAAGCTTCTGAATATTTAACAGAGCTAGAAAATACTACATTTAATATTCTCTTGAGCTTGTGCAGTGCTGACTTAGAAGGAAACCGAAAGCGTCTCTTTTCCACATGTAGAATTTCAAAACCCCAGTCGGTAGAGTGTTCCTAAAATGACATCCACGACTTGAATGGTTCCGTTCTTAAAGGTAAAATGATACTTCTAAAGTATGCGCTGAAAGCTTAGTTACCTGGGAAAAGATAAATGAACTGTGCTTTAAAGTTTTGTTCATATTCTATTCTGTTTAATTGCCTTATTACTTATTTTTAAAACTTCAACAATTTGGCAACAGCCAGAATTTTATCTAGGCTTTGCTTATTGTGTTCTGCTTTGTCATTTTTGTTTTGTTTTGTGTAGAGGAAAATTTTAGGAATACTAAGTAAATCAGCCATCTAATGCTATTTAACAGTTTTTGCACATCCAACATGCTTTGTCAATTTTGATTTTAAGACTGTGAAAATTCCTTTAGACAGGGCAAGCTTTTGAAAGAAGTAAGACTGGAGAAGGAACCTCTCCCCTCATACCTGAAAGTCCCTTTCAAGTGGTTATAGTCCTTCATGGGATTTTTTTTTTTTTTTAATGCCCTACAGTTTTGTTTTCCTCTGTTCTGCAATTTCTTTATAGGTCATGCAAGGGTCTGTAATCCAATTCAATAAATATTTCTCGTCCAACTATTAAGTTGAAGGCTCTCTGCCATGAGTTATGGAGAAAGCAAGACAAGTTATTGTGCACAAGGAGCATGTCATCTATTTTGAGGGAATAATATAAAAAATAAATACCTCAAATAAAAGTAAAATATAGTTCATTCAGTACGAGACGACTTGCTTCAACACAGCCATCAGCTCGCCCCCGTCTGCCTTCCGGTCGTATTTCCCCAGTCGGAACTGCTGGCTCCTGTGCAGGTCGTCTCGGTTGGAAACCCCTTTCCCCTTTCAATGGGTACTCTTTCTTTGTTCATACTCTCAAAAGCAGTAAAAGCAGAAGGTGCTCTCCTTTGAGACACTCTCACTAAATGAATTCCAGGATACCACAGACTTCTGACTGTCTTCTTATTTCTCTGGACAGTACTTCCCAGTTTTCTTTTCTTGGTACATCCCTCCACCTGATCTCCAAAAGTGGCAGCGACATGGAATTGAGCTCCAGGTCTCTCTCTATGTTTAGGTGCCATGATCGGGTCCAATTATTAACGCCTGCACTCATTTGCTTGTGATTCCAAATTTACGTCTCTAGCCCTGACCTGATGAGCTTTAGGCTGCTTTCTTGCTCAATTGTTTTTCCGTCATTGTCAAAGGGCATGATGTCAAAAAGATGAAGCAATTTTTTTTTTATTTTATTATTTCCTCTCAAATCTGTTCTTCCCCTCATCGTCTTTACCTCAGTAGATGGAACACCATTGCTCAAGTCAAAACCGAGTAATCCACTGACTCACTGGAGTCCAAGTAACAGTCAGCTCTCTGAGAAATTAGTCTATTTGTTCCCCTGCCTCTGGATATTGTTGTAGTGATCTGTGCTCTGTAAATATCAGCCCCCAAACAGAGCAACTTGAAACAACAAATGCTTATTATGCCCATTTCATATCAGTGAGGGTGGGTCCGCATGGGTCTGGCCCCAGGCCTCCCATGGGCTGCAGTCAAGATTTTGGTCAGTAGTTACGGTCATCTGACGGTTTAACGAGCTGGAAGACCTGTGTCCAAGGTGGTTGGCAAGAGATCTCAATCCCTCACTGTCTGTTGAGAGAGGACCTCAGTTTCTTACCATGGGGGCCTCTCCACAGGGCTTCCTGGGGGTCTTCTCAACATCACAACATGTCAGCTGCCTTCCCCAGAGTGAGGGATCCAAAGAGAGCACACGGAAGAAACGCCGCCGCCGCCGTTCATGACCTCACTCAGCACTTACTTTATGCACCATCACTTCCTCCAAACTCTGTTGTTAGGAACACACCACTGAGTGCAGCTCCTGTTCTAAAGGGGGGAGTTAAATTCCACTTCCTGAAGAAAGGAATATCAAAAATTAGAAAAATACTTGAAAACGACCACAGCCTTCCTTTGCCCAGAGTGCGGGGCCTTTCTATAAAGTAACTCCAAGCCCACTGTGACCGTAGTGAAGAGGAACCAAAAGGTTAAGCAAATGAGTCAGTTCAAGATTTGTCCATCTGTGTGGATACTGATGGCGAGAATAACATTAAGAGAAGTCTAGGTGAAAAGCGTCTGATGTTAACAAGAAAGACTGGAGGAGATTCGGAAATTCTGTGGTAATTTTAATGAGAAGGAATGACCTAGATGCAAAAATCACAGCTACAAACTTTACTTCAAATGAGAAAAGCTGCAGAGAGTCGCATGAACTTGGAAGCAGAAAAGAAGATGAAAAAGCACTTCTTTTCAAGGAATTGACAGGGAGGAACCACTAATTGAAAGCAACCTCGGGGAATTTAGGTTTCGTTTAGGCAAGGAGGTAGACGAGTGATGGGAAAGTGAGCTGTCATGCGGATGCATCCGCCTTCTCCAGCTGCCGTAACAAAATGCCACAGGCTCAGTGACTTAAACAAAACATCAGAAATTTCTTCTCTCCCAGTTCTGGAGGCTGGAGGTCTAAGGTTAAGGTGTTGGCAGGGTGGGTTTCTAGTAAGACCATTCTTCCTGACTTGTAGATCTACAACTTCCCCCTGGTCCTCACATGGTCTTTCTTCTGTGTTCATTCCGGGTGTCTCTTCCTTTTCTTATAAGGACACCAGTCCTATTGGACTAGGGCCCCATCATTATGGCCTAATTTAACCTTAAAGGCCCTGTCTTCAAATACAGTCACATTGGCAGTTGGGGCTTTAACATGAATATAGGGGGCAAGGAGAAGGAAAAATTCAATCCATAACACTGAACTAGTCGATTCACAGTAAAAATGGATGGCAGGTTTCATGGTACCAGGGGAAAGAAGAGAAGAGCATCCAGGCCCAGACTGCTGTAGGCACAGAAAGGAGTCAGAATAGGTGTCAAGGGGGTGAGAATGTCTGAAGGGGAGCACAGTGGCAGGTTCAGGACTGCAGAAGCTGAGGAATAGTGGGGTGCTGGTCCACAAGCAGATATATTTGCCGGCAGTGCAACGAGATGGAGAAAGCTCCCTGTTGCATGAGAATTGAGAGAAGTGGGAAATTAGAAGTCATTAATGTTCAAGTCATATATTAATAAATTTTATTTGAATTGGTGCCAAATTATTAGCCTTCCCAGAGTATCTGCCTGCCTTGTCTGACCCTGGACGGGCAATTATTCAGCATGCAACAATGAATTTCCGCACCAGGAATGACAGAAGTAGGACAGTGATGAGTGTGTCAGCAATAGGCAGTGGGCTGTCACTTTACACACTTCGTGAACTGCTTCACCTCAAATACTCCATTCAATAAACAATAATTAACAATGTTGGTGGTAAAATCAGTAAGATAGCCCTGGCCGGTTTGGCTCAGCGGTTAGAGCGTTGGCCTGCTGTCCAGAGAGACCCGGGTTCGGTTCCCGCTAAGGGCATGTACCTCGGTTACAGTTTGTCCCCGGCCCTGGTTGGTCGTGCGGGTGGCGGCCACTCGATGTGTCCCTTTCATGTGGATGGTTCTCTCTTTCTCTTTCTCTCTCTCTCTCTCTCTCTCTCTCTCTCTCTCTCTCTCTCTCTCCCCCCCCTCCCACTCTATCTGAACAAAAAGTAGAAAAATTTCCTCGGGTGAGGAAAAAAAAACACAAATCAGTAAGATATCTGAGTTCCTAAAGTTTCTTATTATACATTTTGAAAGCAAAAGATGCATATGGACTAGAAACAGGACACGTCCTCTCACGTGTTTAGCCAGATGAGAAGTAGGTAAGAATGATTAGGTGCAAGGGCAAAACTCGGCCTTTACTCCCTTACCAAAGTGTTCATTTTCACAATCAAGTATTATTTATCTCAAGAAATGATTCATAACAATTTGGATAAACTTTGAAACTTTGCAACAGACAACTTCATAAATTTCACTTTCTTGGTGTTAACAACAATGATTTCTTAACTATTAGTGCCTAAAATGGAAAAACAATAAAAAAACTTTCCATCATGTTTAAAAATTTTATTTATGCCTGGCTGGTATGGTTCAGTGGTTGAGCATCAACCATGCACCAAGAGGTCACTGGTTCGAATCTTGATCAGGGCACATGTCTAAGTTGTGGGCCCAATCCCCAGTGGGGGGCATACAGGAGGCCAATGGATGTTTTTTCTCATCAATATCTCTCTCTCTCTCTCTCTCTCTCTCTCTCTCTCTCTCTCTCTCTCCTTCTCTCTCTAAAATCAACAAAATAAATAAATAAAAAAATAGCACATCTTATTTTAAAAAATAAACAAATAAATAAAAATCAAAATTTTATTTATGATGTTTCTAAAACTAGACTGATTCCAAGACAGACAAATACTGAGAAGCAAAAATTGATACATGTGTCAATCTCTATAAAATTCTATTTTGAAATAATCTCTCATTAGCTCCTTTATTCCTTTATTCCATTGCTATACTAACGTGCTATCAGTTGCAATCTCTCCTATAAGATTCTGAAAGATTCTAAAGCCAAAAAAAGCCACATTAGACAATATTACCTCCCTGTAACACTGTTCTCTCATCAGGCAGCTCCATGTTATAAATGTGGCTGTTTTAATGAGGTGTTTTGATTACTCTTGAAATAATTATAACTTTTTACTTCCTGGAGAAAAGTACACTAAATTCTGCTCATCAAGAAGCATATTAAGTATTCCATGTCACTGTAGTAGAAAGACTGAATAAATATTTCTCTAAATCATATGGATAATAGAGAAGATATAGATATGAATGGCTGATATTTTGTTATTATTAGAAGACAGGTTTAATTTCTTTCATTGAATTTTTGCTTTGGTATTACTAGCAGTAACAATTGTTTTCAACAATATGGATGCTTTCAGAAGCTGGGAGGGGAGATTAACCAAATAATTTATACGCATATATGCATTGTCCATGGACACAGACAGTACAGGAACCTGGGAGAAGGGGGACACTGAGGGAAAAAAGGAGGACATCTGTAATACTCTCAACAATAAAGATAAATTTTTTTAAAAGTGGACTTTAAAATGACAATAGAACTTATGTTCAGTAATGTCATTTCCAAGTTTATTTCTTCTGACAGTGTATATTACCTTTTAAATTTGAAAGGGACTGATCAGAAAATATTCTCTCTTTTTGTTTTTTTGTTTTTAATTTTGAAGTTTCATGCTTGAATTTGTGGAATAATGCTCCATTAAAGTATACCATTTGCAACTTTACTCCAGGCAAAATTTTTAGTATGTATTATTTAGGTGTGAGCATATACACTTCACTATATATGTGTGTAGCATAGCACCAACAAATATTATATACAAATTTTAGAAAATTTATGAAACTGTGAGTATATTTTCCCAGATAATATAGGCAACTAGATGGGCAGAAGGGCTAGTAGCAGCGAATTTCTTTATTATATGAGCATCCAATAATCTTTATTTACTAATTTAATTTTCTTACAAGCTGGTATTTATATTATAAAAACAGAAATACAAAATTAAATATGATTATCAGTCCTTGAAAATTGTATTTCAATGGTAATACAAGACAGAACCACTATGAGTCAATGAATCCCTAGTGGAGACTCAAACAGTAACGGTCAACGATTATTGGCTCAGTTTCTTTTAAAGATCCCAACAGCCATGAGAATGTAGTAATTCATGTATTGATATGCCTCAGGTGAAATCCCACTTAGATCTAATTCTAACACCACTTTTGAAATTAATGAACATATCATTTCTACTTAAAGTAAATATTTATAATTTTATTAAATATTAAAATTTCATTATATATATATTTATGATATTCCTAGCTAGCATTAGTTTTCTCTATAATTTTAACTTTGTAAATGTTCAAAAACAGTATTTGGCATGGTAAGGCTTCCCTTGACTTTGTAAAGTCAAAGTACATTCATGTTTTCAATTTGCAGCACATCCCTTTTGCACCAACAAAAACAATGTGAAATATATTATCAAAACCTAATCTTGGAACAATATTAAATATGTGCTAATTAAAAGTAAGATATTGTTCTTCTTTTATTAGAAAAAAATAAGAATGCCCTGGCCGGTTTGGCTCAACAGAGTGTTGTCCCGTGGACCAGATGGAAAGAATAATTCCAGAAGACCTAACTTTACAATACTAATATTTTCTTTTCAGACTTCTTTATCATTTTCTGATTTTGTCAACATTTATCAGCACTATTTTTTTATGGTTAGCCAATGTTTAAAGTGTCACAATAAAATATCTCCTCTCACTGTTAAGTTTTGCTATAAATTCTGTTGTTACATAATTTCTAATAGAGTTGAGATTAATATTTCCCTACAAAGACAAAGGTTGAACTACTGTGCTCCTTAAACCATTAGAAGTAAGTGGTTTACTTTAATAGAGCAATTTCCCTTATAAATTTGGATTATACGGAGGTCACAACCTATGACTAAATTAAAGTTCCCTAGATAATTTAAGCCTTTGGATTATAATTGATACTCAATTGAAATAATTCACTTGCATATAAAAACAAAAGATTTGGATAGTAACTAAATCAAATAACTTACTTAACTTCAATTAATTATACTTAAGTGAATAGCATCTTATTAGTACTAGATTGACATAGTTACATTATATGGATCTCACTTTAAGCCACATGTAATTTCTCTTTAAGTAATCACCCATATTTAATAAAGGACATTAAAATACTAATTTTAATATGTCCAATGTACTTTGGACCTGGAATTGATCTATATCTTGCTATTACTAGCTAATTGCAAATAAAGATTTTCAAATTTAATAGAATATCATTTAAGTGATATTTTTACTTTAAACATACCAAATAAATGTATTCCAACTCTTTTTTATCTATAACATATAAACAGGAAAGGAAATTTTAAACCTATAATAAACTTCAAAATTATTTTTTCTAACTTCTACAATTTATGGACGACCAAAAAAGCCTAACAAGTTAGATCACATGTCCAAAGTCACCTAGAGAGTTTGTGGCAAGGCCTCTAATCTACATGGTATTTAGATACAGTTATAATGAAAATTTTACACACAAACAGATACATTACACAATGTTATAGTACATTAAGTCTTGTTCCAGAAATTCATTATCTGTGCATTCAGCCAACACTTATTGAACACCTGCAGTATATAAGACCCAAGATAGACCAGCCAATGTGACAGATAT
Organism: Molossus molossus; assembly: GCF_014108415.1. Classification (NCBI taxonomy): domain Eukaryota; kingdom Metazoa; phylum Chordata; class Mammalia; order Chiroptera; family Molossidae; genus Molossus; species Molossus molossus. The sequence goes on along the minus strand of NW_023425345.1, from coordinate 58,774,812 downwards.
AAAGAGTCCCATGGAAATGAAGAAACAGAAAAGAGTAATCTTCTTGGGGGGATATGCAAAGGCTTCACCATGGAGGAAATAATGTATTCCATCTATTTCTTCAAAAAGACTTCCTGACTCTCTTCTGCATGGCTAGTAGTGCTAGAAGAAGAATTGTATCTAAAATCTACTAAAGCGGCACTGAAATAGATTCCTACTTAATTACTTGTTATAGGTATATAAAAAAAAAAAAAAGATCTGAAAAGTCATCAATATGAAGAATGTGTTCAAGAGCAGTAGCTACTCTCTGTAAGTCCCTATGTCTATGAGTAGCTGTCCCCTTTCTGAGTTCCCATGATAGCCAACCAATGTGACAATGTTTCTCACATCCTCTCTGCCTCTACTCCCTACAGACTGTGAGCTCTTTGGGAGCAGAGAAAATGATTTATTTTTATGTTCTTTGTCTTACACACATAGAGAGCCCCATAATGTAAATGGGATCCAATGGAATGATCATGGGGTTTACCTCTTAAGCAAAGAAACTTGAAAAATAACTTCCCAAAGAAGAAAATAAATGTAAAAGGTACAGAGTTTTAAAATGCTCTAGTGAGTCTTGGGTACAGTTTAGCCAAGTATGCACCTCTGGGGGGGAGGCCGTGCTGTGGAAAGCAGGAGCAATTGCTTGTAGAGTAAACGGTGGGTGATGAGTTGGATCTAAATTTGGAATGTCCTTAGATGCCATAATAACCACTGCGTAGTTTTCTGTTTAACATAGTTGCCCAAAGGATGTTTTAAAAACAGTAGTGATATAATTAGTCTTTATTTTGTATAACTTTAATTAGTGAGAAGAAAGAATTTTGGGAGAAAAAAATTAAATAGAAGTATGTCCCAATAAACTAAGCGATAGAAGATAAGGGCAAGGGTTAATGTCATGTTAGCCAAAACGATGAAAATGAAAACAGGTTCAAGATATATTTCTGAGAGATTATGTTAAGGATTCTTTAACGAGGTCAATTATTTGTAGGAAGCAGAATTAGAAATGATAAGAAGAAGCTATATGGACACACAAAGGGTGCCTTAATTCTGTAGGCATTGTCTACTGACAAAAGAAATTATATTTTTACAGATAAGAAGCTTTATTTCCAAAAAGCCAAAGAAGGAAAGAAATTTGGGGGGGAGGGGGGTAGAGTGTAATTAATAGTTACAATTATCAGCAAGAAATCAAAGAGAATTTAAAGTTAGTCTTCGAACTTGGATAATGGAAAATAATCGATGACTAGAGCAAAAATTCTTTTATGGGTCCTTGATCCCAGAAACAAACCATAATAGGTTCAGGAATGACCAGGATAGAGGAAAGAAGAGCTAACTACTCTTTACGAAACTCCCTATAACACGAAAGAGATATTCAAAGCAAAGTCTTGAAGGACAGAGACAATTAAAGAAAGGTCTGTTTTGGTCTTTGCTTAGTTTTTGCTCTTCTTTTAGAAGATATTTTGAGTATGTTTATAGGCAGAAGAAGAGAGATTAGTGGAAAGAGCCTGAATATATAGCAGCAAATTATCTGTGAACATATCTTAACAAAGAATTAAAATTAAAAAACTAAGGAAACATGTTGACAGAACTAAAACAGAGCTTCAATTTTATATAATCTAAAAATCAAAATAATTTTCATCAAGTGCCCATAATAATGAATGATTCCAATGGACTAAGATTTCACAATACAATATGACTATTGCAGAATGACTTCTGTGGGCAAATTTTGATGGTTTATGGAGATTTTATTTTAGTGCTTCCTATCTAATCATAATTGGGCTCAATTACTTTAAAAAAAAAAAAACAAAAAAAAACACTTCAGGGAGGAAAGGAGTCCCTTAACTGGGTATATCACGAACAGGAAAGCAGACCTTCCCACACCTTCTGCATCTGGGTAGAGCTTCTTGCAAATTTAAGTGTACAAACCTTTGGGATAAATGAAGCGTCAAGCCAATGAGGAGTTAATATCTCCTCCATGCCTACGCTGTCTGTATCTTTCCCATTCAGGGAAAACCAGAATAGTAAGGTTGGGTCTCAGAGGGTCAATTTCCAAGGCTATAAAACTTTAGCGGCCCCATCTATACATCCAGAAAGCAATAAACAGGATCTCATTGATTCCTCTAAAACAAATTTCATGAGAATTGGGAGATTTCTTTTTCTGGCACCTTTATTCATGCATATAAATGTGGCTGTTAACAATCATTAGCTAAACTATATGTTCTAACTTAAGAAAAAAATGCACTTAAGAATATTCTGGTTAATACAAAATATGTTCATGATACATTTTTAAGCAAAACATACCTTTTAAGTTGCATCATATTAAAAATTGCAAAGGCAAGTTCTTTCAGATAATTAAATATTTTCAGATGACTATTTCCATGGTCTGATACCTACATTGCCATGTCATCTCTATACTTAAGGTGAGATGTTCACAAATAGAAATTTAAAAAGCCACCTTTATATATTCTTAAATACAGTACTATAAATGATACTATATAAATCTGTAGGTACATTTACAGTACATTTAATTTATATGTACCCTTTATAAGATTTATTTTTATTTACTTTAAAAGAAAATAATTCCATAAATTATAAATGTTGATTAAAACAGTATTTGTGGAAAATAAATGAAGAGTACAAATGTTTTCTGACTAAGGTGCTAAAATATACCCATAGGATGTATTCATACTGAGACAGAAAAGTACATATTAAAAATACATTCCTTAAAGTTAACAGTCCATTTCTTAGCAACATATTTTTCACATTAATTCTTATATTTATTTTGCTCAGTTTTTTTTTAAATTTTCATTTCCCTATACTTAATTACATTTTCATGGTTTAGTGGAAAGTAAATTTTACAAGGTTGGAGTTAAATCATTTCTTCACCATTTACTCTCTGTGTAACTCTAGGCAATTACTTAGGCTATGTCCCATTTTAAGGACAGAGATAATAAAACCCTTTATATAATTACTATTTGTTCCTCAAAATTATATGATCTATGTAAAAAGCATTGCATAACCCTGGCCAGTTCGCTCAGCAGTTAGAGAGTCAGCCTGCGGAACAGAGTCCTGGGTTCGGTTCCCGCTAAGGACACATACTTCAGTTGCAGTTTGTTCCCGGCCCTGGTTGGGGTCATGTGGGTGGCAACCAGTCAATGTGTCCCTCTCACATTGATGTTTCTCTCTCTCTCTCTTCCCTCCTCTCTCCTTCCTGCTCTATTTGAAGATAAATGCAAATATATCCTCAGATGAGGATTAAAAAAAAAGGCATTGCATAATGTAAGGGTTTCTTCTTTCATAAAAGATACCTTTATAGCAAGTAATTTAAATGAACATTCTGAATAGACTAACTTGTGAAAATGCCCCCATGCCTCCCCAAGTCTCACGGTTTAAGGAACTAAAAGAGGGAATTTCAGGTCCTCACTTATACCCCAGGACAAGAATTGTTGCACAGAGCCCAACCCTACAAAACCTATACACAGCCCTGCATATTGATTTTGGAGGTGCTCAATAAATATGTTTCACATACCCATCTTTTCTGACATACCAGGTTTATGAATAAAGGAGTATTCTAGTATACATTTTTTCATAAATTTATAATTTTTCATAAATTTATTTGTCCTTATAAACAATTCAAATTTCACACTCAATACCTTAAATTGTTAGGTTCATAACTTATTGAGAATTTTCCTATGTACTTTAGGCACGTTATATAAGTTTTCAAAAAATTAAAAACAATAGACTCTGCTTCCTACTAAAACTGTACCCAACCCAATAAACATCTCTTGTGAGAGAGCAGATACTTCAAAATACTCTAATTCGTCAGCACTGTCATTATGAACGATTAACCTGCCATCCAAGTGAGAGTTAGTAAGGTGGTAGATAATAAAGCACCAAATACAGACATTTTGTTTAATTAAATCTCTTGATATAAAAACTTAAATGAGGTAATTCTTCAATACAATGTCAAGTTGATATGTTTAGTGTTGCTGATATAGAATTTATAAGTCAGGGAGCTAGCTGTGAAGTTACATATAGCTCTCTTCATCTCTGTTGATTTCTGTGTTTGTAGCTGTTACTAAACATCATGTAATTAAGACAGAGAAGAATTAAAATGACCTTCACATTTGTGAGCACTGTGGCAAGACAAATATATCTAATTTGATTCAATTAGGAAAGTTTTAAATTATGGTAATCACTGGTAAGTAGATTCAATATAGGTGATTCAAACTGATATTAAAGAAAATAAAAAGATATGATGGTAAAAGAAAAATAATTTATTCTTCTGTGATTACCAAAAACAAATCATACTTCAGAAAATTGTCTGAGATACTTCAGGAAGTCCTGTCATTTCAATGTGTGTTAAATAAATGCTTAATCTCTCTACATAGCTGACATCTTAAAAACAGATAATATCTGAGAAACCTCAAAACACAAAGTTTTAGAATATTTAGAAGGGAAAACCAATAGAAAACTCACATAAATCTTCTATACAAAAGGTTGTTTTTATGATTAGCTTTTCAGGAATTCTACAAAAGTCAAAGCATTTCTCTAGAATTTGCTGGGTGCCAGGAAGTGACAACCTAAAAATGCAGTTCTCTCTCTTGTCAGTTTAAATGAGAACTTTAATCTTATTTCAGGGAAGGTTTTTGAACTAAAGATCTTGAAATGGCTTTGCTCTGACATGATTTTAAGATCCAAATCTGTCAAAATAGTCGAGTAAATATAACTTTCAGACTATTACAAAATTCAGGATCTTTCAATAAGACAGTTTCCATCAAAGTAAACAGAATGGTGCCCATTCAAAGGAATAGAAATATATTCCTCATTACAAAATGTCGATGTGAAAGAAAAACAAGTATCATCTAAATTGCAGCAAACTGAACTGGAATAATAAAGCTCATTCCCTGGAAATAATTTAAAATTCCAGAAAGCATATAAATGTATGGGTTATCTAGACCTAGGTAGCAATTGTCCTTAAGATATTGCTATGTTTTTTCATATACAATTTCAACTCAATCTCTCCAAATAAAACTAATATACCTAATCAAATATACGTAATCAAATTAGCGTCACTGCTTTGCACTGAACTTCTTCCTACATAGTCTGGACCAGTGACTTTTCCCTATGCCAGTTACACATGGAGTAGCAGTTGATCATCCATTCTCTTTCATGGTTCTTCAATTTGTCTACCTATTGAAACTGCAAGCACATTGAGAGGAATAATGTCATAAAAAAAATAATCATCGCCCTGACCGGTTTGGCTCAGCGGTTAGAGCGTCGGTCTGCGGTCCGGAGAGACCCGGGTTCAGTTCCCGCTAAGGGAGCGTACCTTGGTTGCAGTTTGTCCCCGGCCCTGGTCGGTCGTGCGGGTGGCAGCCACTCGATGTGTCCCTTCACGTCGATGTTTCTCACTCTCTCTCCCTCCCATTCTATCTGTACAAAAAAAATGGAAAAATGTCCTCGGGTGAGGAAAAAAATAAATAAATAAATAATCATCAAAAAATTGAATTTAAAATGGTGGTTAGGTCTGGCCAGTATGGCTCAGTGGTTGAGCATCGACCCATGCACCAAGAGGTCATTGATTTTATTCCCGACCAGGGCACATGCCCAGGTGTGGGCCAAATCCCCAGTGGGGGGGCATGCAGGAGACGAGCAATCGATGTTCTCTCATCGATGTTTCTACCTCCTTTCCCTCTCCCTCCCTCTCTCTAAAAAACCAATAAAGAAAAAAAAATTTTTTTAATGGTGGTTAGGTTTTTAGGATTGTAGTAAGACTCTATTTAAATAAAAATAATAATCTGTTACAATATTGCAAGAGATATTAAGTAGAAAATCAGCAAGCTGGGACAGAGAATCTAATTAAGGCTAGCTCATGGATAGTTTTGTGGGATTTTTTTTTTTTTTTGATGTTTGGATAAAATTGCTGTTGAAATTCTGCAAAACTAATCATTGGCCTGTTTCCAGGGTAGAAAGTGTAGAAGAGTCTCTTTAGCCAGATCTGAGATAAACAGAGGGATCAGAGAAGGAAGGGAGGGTCACAGTCTGTGTTCTCTCTAGGATGCTCTCTCTGATATCCAAATCTTTAGGGAATGTCTGCTATTTAATCAATTCCACTTTCCTTACTCTTCAGGAAATCTAGCATCAAATTAAGTTGCCTCAGTCAATAACTGCATTACATATAGTTTCAGGCTCACTTAGAATTTTGCTCTTGATCTGCCACTGAAATCCTGGACTCTTGGGTCCTGTGTATAATTCAGGATTTGGATATGATCTTGGAAGTCCCTTTCAAGTTTAAAAGTATAAGCCTGGTCTAATGACTTAGCTGTGTTCAAGTCTCATTTGTTTATAAATGTGCATCAATTACACACCAATCATGTTCCAAACATTAGACATGAGATATTGATACTGCAAATGTGTATATGATATATTTCTCACCCTCAAAGAAACAAGAATTAATATTCAATATAATGGTATAAGTGTTGTGTTAGGGAAAAACAGTGTGCTTCTAGAAACAGAGAAAGAGGCATCTCTAACTCAGGACAAGGGAGGGTTTGCTTGAATTAAAGTCCAGATCACTGAAGGAAGAAAAGGTGTTCCTTTATCAAAAAAGAGAAGAATGGATAGAAATGTTAAATAGCAAGATGTGTTGTGTTGTTGGATTAAAGTTTGCTATGAAGGAATAGAAAAATTTGATTCTAAAGGGATTTAAAAAAATTATTTACCGATATGAGTGTTAATCTACACACTTTGAACTTCAAGCCCAAAACAACACTGAGGTCTATGCAAGAATGACAGAGTTAGATCCATACTTTTGAACTCGATTAAAATGTGAAACAGTCATGTCATGAACTTTTTTTGTTTGTTCTTAGTTCTGTTTTATCCATTTATCACAATACCCTACCACCACCATCACCACCACCAGGCCAATGCTGGTGGTTAAACTTTGCTCTTATCAAAAGATGCTATGTGGCTGCCGCATCCTGATGATGTGTGAGGACCAGGCCACCCAGGACATGGCTGGCAGTGAACTCACTGTGACCATACATATGCCTGAGGACCAGTGACTCTGGCTGGAGTACTTGCTGGTGGTCCCTTAAGGGCACCTGCAGCTCCAGCTACCTCCAGGAGGTGCCCCTGACAAGTCCTACAACTTCACCACATCCGCCCCACCATCTGCTCCCGGTTGTGCTGAGATGCCAACACCTCTCTCTCCCTCTTAGATAACAATGAAAATTAAAAAGAAAAGAGAGAGAGATGCTATGGTTCTTTCTCTCATTATTCCTTCAGAAAAAAAACAAAAAAACAAAAAACCTTAATCTCCTTAACTTCTTTAGGGAAATATTTAATGTTTCCAAACTTAAATTCCAACTGAAGCAAAACACAAAAATACCTCAGCATGTAGACCTAATTTGAAGACTGAAAGGGAATTAGTGGAAGCTTCTTTAGAAGAAAAGTATATAGATAGTCTGGAATTAGGGCTGGGTGGAAGGCAGATGACAGCTATGATTGTATTTTTTTGTTGATGATTCTTTTTTATGACATCTTTCCTCTCACAGTGTCAATAAGTAGGCAAGTTGAAGAGCCATAAAAGAGAATGGATGGTCCTCTGCTACTAATTTATAAAATGTTAGAGTCTTTGACCTAAATGTTGAAATTTCTGACTTTATAGTTTTAGAAAATAAAGGCAGTTATAGCTATATTCATGCTCCAAATTAAAAAAAAAAATTATAGCCCGGCCAGCGTGGCTCAGTGGATTGAGCGTGGTCCCATGGACTGCGAGGCCCCGGTTCTATTCTTGGTCGGGGCACATGCCCGGCTTTCGAGCTCGATCCCCGGTAGGCGGCGTGCAGGAGGCAGCCAACTGATGTTTCTTTCTCACATCAATGTTTCTAATCACTCTCCCTTCCTCTCTCTCTAAAAAATCAATAAAAATATATATTTAAGAAATTATATACCATTATTCATGTTGTCTCCTTAGAAAGTACACCTAGGAAAAGGCAAAGTACAAGTTCTTCTTTCAATATCCTTATATAAGACTCCTTTAGAATGGATCTGAATAAATTAATTACTGTCTAAATCTGTCTTAACGAAGATTTCCCCTCTTGATACATTAAAGTTCAAAAACCTCAATGCACATTACTGGACTTTCAGCAGGAAACTTCTTTACTTCATAAGTGTTTATTTTAATATTTTGTTTTCTAGTTAAATATATCTATCTTTATGTATACAACTACGTTACAAGCATTATTAATTTAGTATTGATAAAGATTAAGAGTAAGTTTTTTTGTGGTTGGAAATATTTTCATATTTAATCTAGTCAATGAAAAAAACATGAGACAATAGTAAAAATTTTAGTTTCACCAACTTTTATTAATTGATTTATCATATTAGTAATATGCTTTGTTATTATTAATTTCATTAGTATTTGCTGCAGAAAAATGTCACCTTAGGCTTTATTATTTAAGTAAAAATGCAACAACTTCTATATGGCAAACCCCATTAAATTCAGTCAATTTTCTAAAACTTAATATATTCCTCTTTTTATGGATCTGAATGACTCACGCAATAATTACTTTCCACACATGGCCATTTTGATAATATTTCATCCTATGCTGTCTGAGAAAATTTGAGCTTGTTTCCTTAATGGGATATTCCGTGGCTCTAGTAATCATATTGAGAAAACAAAGTAAGGTTTCTGATGCAAATCAGCTTCTTGGCATTACTCATTTGTTCTTTTATTATTTAGTCCACATTACCTTTGAAAGACTAAAATTTCCACTCTCCTAAAGGATTACAAGGCACACCTCAATTCTTAACTATGGATTTGTTGACTATCTTAAACAAACATGATATTATTAGAATCGTAGGCAATTGAGAAAATGTACTTCATTAGAATAGCTGAATAATGATAGAATAAGACCCCTAAAGTATATTATTCAAAAATAAAAATATAGGGGTAAATTAGTTGAATCCTCACTTTTTCTGATAATTTGGAACAGGAGAGGAGAAAGAATGAAACATATAGGGGGTATAATAAGTACATAGTATACAAGCATCCCAATAAGACACTGGTGTTGAAAAAAACTCAATATCCCATATTCGGTTATTCTCTGAGTTATGAGGAGATCCTCAATTATCATTATTATCACATTCCACTTTCTACTTTAGGATGCAAGCTCTCTCGCTGCATTGTTTTTGTCAGTTATTTTCATGTTCTGTGTTGTTACTCTCTATACTTCTATTTTTGTGTGAATATGTTTAATACATAAAAGATAATGAATTCAGCCCTGGCTGGTTTGGCTCAGCGGTTAGAGCGTCAACCTGCGGTCCGGAGAGACCCGGGTTCGGTTCTCGCTAAGGGCATGTATCTCAGGTGCAATTTGTCCCCAGCCCTGGTTGGGTCGTGCAGGAGGCAGCCACTTGATGTGTACCTTTCACATCGATGTTTCTTTCTCTCTTTCTCTCTCTCCCTCCCACTCTTTCTGAACAAAAATAGAAAAATGTCCTCAGGTGAGGATTAAAACAAAAAAAGATAATGAGTTCAGCCCAAATTAGGCATCTTGTATATAATACCCATTCGAGAGATTGGGCCAGAGTAGGAAACAGTAAACTGTGAATAAGTCCTAGGAGAAAGTATTCTAAATGAAGATTGGAGAATTTTGGGTGTGTTTCTTCAGGGGACAAAAGGCCAGGGCAGTACAGACCCAACCTGGTAGGAGGGCATGGTACAAAAACTCAGGTGTTCAGGATACATCAGTATAAAAGCGTTTAACTCCCACCTCTGTTCAAACTAATGTATTTAAACATTTAATTCAATATTTTCACATAAACCTATCTTTTATCATTGTAATGACTTTCAAAAAATGTGATCAAAGGATACAGAAAGAATTGTTGAATGGGAATAGAAAATTCCTTCAGCAGGGTCAGTCTTCACCAACGTAACAGTCAACACTTATTGAGGGCCCTTATCACAAAACCAGCGCTGTTCTAAGTTCTGTCCATTATCAGCTCCTATAATCCTCAAGGAAACGCTATGGGGACACGTACTACTCTTTTCTTCATTACAACATGGATGGACCTGGAGAAGATTATGCTAAGCGAAATAAGCCAGTCAGAGAAAGACAAATATCACATGATCTCTCTTATACGTGGAATCTAATGAACAAAATAAACTGATGAACAAAATAGGTCCAGAAGCATGGAAGCAGGGAACAGACTGAGGAACCTCAGGGAAAAGAGGGGTGGGGGTGGGAAGAGATCAACTAAAGAATATATATGCATATATGCATAGCCCATGGACACAAACAATAGTGTGGTGAAGGCCTGGGGTGGGGTGGCAGCAGGGTTGAGGTGGGCAAAGGAGAAATATGGGGGACATCTGTAATACCCTCAACAATTAAAAAAGAAAGTGAAGCAATAGACATTAACTTGTGAAGTTCACATACTAGAAAGTGGAAGACCTGCGATTCCAATCCAATCATTCAGCTTCTGTATTAATCATTAGAGTGAATCTGGTAAGCGAAAGGAATGGCTAGATCATGTAGTAAGGACACTTTTAACATAGTTTACATCCCTGCTCTATTAACGTTTCCATGTTTCTTGTTTAAAATGGTCTTTGAACTTCAAAAGTTAATTAGCTTGGGTATGGTTAAAGAATACCTAAGTAATGGTAGGATAAATTCCTCTAGACTTTACCCATGTTTTGCATAAGGACATAAGGAATTTTAGTAAAGCGTACTATTTTTTTACTTCACTATGACAAATATGTACTAAAAGACAAAAGCTTCAAATTTTACCACGAAAGGTTGAAATTAAACTCGGAGGGAAAAGAAAATTTAATTACTTGTTTCAACGTAGATCCTAGAATATAATGTCAAATAGTGTTTGCTAGAGAAAATAGTTTGGTATTGTGAATAAGAGAACATGGGAATATGTTAAACAATATTCATGGCTGTACCCCTTCCAATAAGGAAACCTGTTAAAATTGAAGGAAGATCAAACCTTTGGTTCTTCATATGAACAGATTCCCAAATGCCCTAGAGCTACGATTTTCCCGGATGCCCCAGAAATTTTCCAGTGACCTATAGGGATGAAGTTTTCTCCATCCCTAAATGCAAAGGCTATAGGTAAAATTTCAATTTCAAAAAAAAAAGTTCAACTTTGAGGGGGAAAAAAAAAAACATCTCAAGCTCTTAAAAATATCGTTGGCGTATAACACATATTAAGAGATACTTTGTTAACTAAATGAACGAATGAATAAATAAATGCATGCTGAACCCCTTTGCTAGTGCATTTGTGTGTTTAAAATGCACATATGTTTGCATGTGTACATACAGGGGTGGGCAAGAGTAAGTGCACTGTGCCACTGTGGCATTATTTTAAGTTAAAAAAAAAACCCCACTGGAATAATCATAACCGGCATGTCATTTTCTCTTCGACAACTGTAAACCTACTTTTGCCCACACCCCGTATATGCTCATGTACTGTTTGATCATCATAACTACCTGCAAGTTAAATCTGATCATATGTGGCAAAGTAAGCAGTCTCTACACCAGGCTGAAACTGTAACCAGAAATAGAACAAAAACTCAGTTATGACTGGATACCAAATCTTTGAATACATCTAAGCATCATAATGGCTAATTAAAGTTTACAGCCCTTAATTGGTGTTTCTAAATATAAAATAACCAAATAATCAAAGATAATTGATAACTGATAAGAGTTCTCTGAGACATAGTTTTTAGCATTTGAGAAATATAGAAAAAATGTAGTATCTCAGTATGATGTAAAGTATTTCCTTCATGGACGCAACTCTTTCTAGGGAGACAACGGTTTCCCTCTCTGCTCTCTAACACTTCCACATTTCATTAGCAGTAAGAATAAAAAGGAATAAATGAGATACTAAATTTGGCAGTTTCAGCAGGAGAAGGGGCTTGGTCTATGATTACACGGATCCCTCAGCGAAAACCTTCTTTCACCATGTTTGATTTGACAGAAAATTGTTTTTTAACTTCAAAATATATTGTTCTTATTTTCTTACTCAATCTCATGAGATCTGTTAGCAATAAATTATTCTTCTAAAACAACTTAAGGATTTCATTGAAAATGATTTTTAAAGTAAAAAATGTAGAGAAAGTAATTAACTAACTTGCTAAGACAGATGCAAATGTGTGTATACATAATCATTTCTTTGGGACATTTGTACACCAAGAGTTTAGATTAGAAACTGTTCTATTTTGAATATGTGAGAAGATGAATGTGTGTTCATGATCATGCATAAGCCCTATCTGGAGTGGACGTGCTATAGAAGAAAAGATAAAAACTCTATGAAACTGCTGAAGTCATCTCTTGATATAAACCAACTAATCATGCATAAAGAGAATATAGAGTTCACTCTAACACTAGAGATTTCACTTTACACTAAAAACAAGGCATTATGTGTAACTTCGTTATAATGAAGATGTTGAATTGGGATAGAATTTTACCAAATGACACATAACAGATCCATTTTTGAGATCCGATTATCCTTCAAGGATTAAATCAAGGACCAGTTCTACAATGAAACCTTCCCTGGTCCCTTTAGTACTGTATACAGAATATTTCTCTATTCTCGAGCAGTGTGCTAGTTATCTAGTCTCTCTCTCTCTCTCTCTCTCTCTCTCTCTCTCTCTCTCTCTCTCTCTCTCCAGTGCAGGGTGAAGCATGTATCACAAATCATATATATTAATTCACAAAGACTGACAATTTGCTCATCTCCTCTTGGTAAATACCTTCTGGAAATAGTACATGCTAGCATAGGTAAAATTGGTAATTTTCAGAATGCCTTCCTATTTTTACCAATTATGTTTGATAGCCTTCTACACACTAACTATATCCTCAGTATCTATCCTATTAGAAATGAGTGTATTTTTAACAACTCTTCCCCAGTAATCTTTAAATTTCTTGGAACAGCATTCAAATTAAACCAAATCTCATTCTAGAAAAAAAAATTTTTTATATCAGGAAACTGGCATATCAACAGATTTTAATAATCAACATATTTTTGTCACATTTAATTCCTGGACAATTTATGGTTTGTTTATATCAATATGTCCTTACTAGAATAAAGCAAAACACAATCTAACACTAACTAATCTTTCTTCTTTCTCCAAACTGCTACTTTTTAAATATCTATTTTGACCTTAGAATCCCCTTTAGCCAAAGACTAGCTTTATAGAGACAATAAAAGCTAATAACAAGACCTAAGACTGAATGGACCAACCTCAAAATGCCCTTGTTCTAGAGATTTACAGCTCTTTCTTAACATAATAATTTGGTTGCTGGGGACAGTTTGCTAAATATTTTATCTACAAACAGCCTGATTCGCTTCTTGTAATAAATTTACCTAGCTACCCCGGAAAAGGCTACAATAAAAATTTCCATTGCAGGTAATGGAGTCATGCCGATATAATAAGGTGAAAACATAAGAAGAATATAAGAACTATTTATACATAATAAAAGAGAAGCATAAATGCTTCAGTAGAAACACACAGAATTGAAAATCATGATGCACATCTGCTAACTTCAGGAAATAAGCAGAACGCAGATTAGTCGCCTTCCTCTGATGTAACTGGTGTCTGGAAGCCTGAGCTGGACCCAAAGCCAATCCTATGTGAAGCTCGCTACAGGTTTCTTCTCATCCCAAACATCTTTGGAATTATTATGTTTCTAATATGAAAAGATGACTCCAGTTTCCTAAATGTACGCATCTTCATATAATGTCTTGAAAACCATTTAATTTATGTTTAGGCTTCAACAAGTCGTCTTTCTGCTAAGTATTTGCAGAATGTGTCAAGGAGGCACAACGATACTTATTTCTTACTATTGCCTCACAGGGATGGTGTGAAGATCAATTAAAGCACTGCTTGCTGACAACGTGGAAAAGTGTTAGATAAACACAAAATTGTAATTTTGAGGAATAACAAGTTATCTCAGGGAAGTTTTAAACCCTGGAAATTCAAGATGCACCACAAGGTGTTGGAATCATTTATAAAATCCATAAAATAATGATAGTTATTATAAAATCGTGAACAACTATATTAAGTATAATTAAATAATATAATAATTATTATTTTACTTAAAATTATAGAATGACGATGGAAGTGAGATTTCTACACCTATCCTGCTACCACCACCAACACAACCTTTTGTAGTAAAAGGCAAGTGTTCCATGAACAACCACCACTAGAAAAATACAATAGTGTTCTTGACACGCATGTGATGGGAGGACAGACTGCATTCGTTATAACGCACTATATTGTGAGCTACATCATATGCCAGTTGGTTTTACACAAGTGTCTCACTGTGTCTAACAACAATCCCTAAGGTGTACAAGCATTGTTTGAATTATTTCAGATTGACGGAACACTTCCTGGCATGTTCAATAATGTGCTCAAGTCCAACAGTTTCTCACTACAGAGATATCATTTCCATGTCTTCTGTTCTTTGCATTTCAATATGCTGTATTTATTTTTCATGGTCATTGACCAAAGTATAATTAATATGTTTCCCATTTAGTGATAATTTAAACGTTCTGAAATGAGAGCGATTGCTGCATAGGATTAGATACTTTGCCATGTGGGAGTGGCTGTCACTTGGTCTGCAGGTAAATATTGCCTTATGTGTATTACATAATGAAAATTTAGCTGTGACTGCCACTGTACAGAAGGACAATTTAGATGGTTAACATCACAAGTAAAATGAAAATACAATAAATAACCTCAGATGAAAGTGACATTTGGAACATATGTGACCTAGATTAGTATACTTACTATGTAAAGAACTCTGTTTTTTAAATTAATTATGCAATATTTTTGAAGGTGAAATATGAATCAATGAACACAAGAGAAGTGAACTCACAGAGAAGAAATAGACAGGGTGGGGCAAAAGTAGGTTTACAGTTATTCATATGGAAAATACAATAATTTATATATAGTAATACAATAATAAACTGTTTCTACTTTTGCCCCAACATGTGTGTATGTAGTGTATGTATAAATATATTAATATGTGCTATACACATACACACGCGCGCGCGCGCGTAATCAACTAGATCAGGAGCCCCTGGAAAGCAAGGTTTACATTGTATACTGTATTTGGTAGAGGAGATGCTCCGTAGATACTTTGGGGTCAGTTACTTTCTTTGATATCCTCATTTTGCAACTTTCTCTGTGAACACACTTGAAGTGGTTTAATTCTAGGATACTTCAAGAGAAGCATGGGCTCTCAAATAAAAAATTAAATAGGATTCTAATTAAAAAGATACATCTAATTTAGGAACATTAGTGATTATACATAGTCCACTAGGTTCAAGAATATAGTAGGGAAGGAATAAAAATTAATATATTAATTTTTTAGTTTATCTAAATGTCATTTTATATATCTTGATATTTTTGAGTTTTTACTAATTATAGTACAGTGTATAAAAGGAGTAAGAATATATTAGAAAACCATGTATTTGTTATAGTAAAGCATCTTCTTAAATAGTTTGTAAAATGTAATAATTAACTCAGGTTGTCAATTTCCTGATTTATTTTTAAATAACAATAATCACACCGACAATAATGCCCATATAAACCTTCACAGATTTTATGCATATTATCAGAGTCTGTGTTCACATATGTCTCTTAAGGTAAAGCAGCAGTTATTTTTAGCCTAATTTTGTAAATGAAGAAAATGAAACATGGGCATTTTTAGAAAACATTTTGAGGCTTCATGCCTTGTAAATAGCAGAACCAGGAGTGGAGCTCTTAGTTTCATGACTTCTAATTTATTATTCTCTTTCAACTTTAACACGTACCCTCATTGATTTTATCAAATTTACTACTAAATAACTACATTCTTCACACATTGACCAGTTAAATGCACTTAGTGTCTTGTCTTTAAGGATTTTTCTTTAAACCTGGAAAATTTCTAATATGGTGCCAATTAATTACCAATACTATTAATAGACAAATTAAATTTTAATTGGAGAAGACTAAAAGGGTCTTGATATTTTTCTTTTTACTTTTAATTTTTTATAACTTAAAACACCTAACAGAAAACAATAGTTATACTGTTGTTGGTAAGATAATGCTGGCTTTGTCTTCACAAATTATCATTTTTAAAATAAAATATTACATATTTATTTAGGAAAATTTCTAAGTTTCTAAACAAAATAAGACAGATAAACAGAAGAAAAAATTCTAACCCTCACTGCCTATAGATAACCAGTTCTAAATGTTTGGGGTGTGTGTGGTTTACAGTTGTTTTTATGAAAAATAATACAATTAATAAATAATAATACAAGGATAAACTCTATATTCCACATACAACTGTAAACCTACTTTTGTCCCACCCTGTATATGTTACAACAGATTAATATATTTATACATATACTATGTACATAACTGTATATATCTTAATTGGTTATTCTATCTCTATAGATATATTTATAGATATACTTCAATTACTCCATGTAGATATCTCTATTTCTATTTTTATCTCCAAGTCTATTTCTATAGGTATATCTGTCTTTGTCTCCCTCAATTTATGTCTAGTTCTATTCTCGATATACAGATCCATTTCTGTCTCTCTACACAGATTTTTCTGTTTCTGGATGCAAAAATGAAATGTATGCCATCTTTACATAAACAAATAAAATCATCTTTAGTATTTTTTGTAACCTGATTTTTTCAGTTAGTTTGTGAACAGTTTTCCATATTATTAAGTATTTTTCCAGAATATCATTTTAATTGGTTACAAAGTAGTTCCATACATGAATCCACCAGACTTTACTTAAATTATTCTTTATTACATGGATATTGGGTTATTTCTATAATCTTACCTTGAAAAACAGCACTGCAATAAATATTCTCACAACTAATTTTTAAAAGCATATAAATGCCTAATTACTTTGGGCAACCTTCTAGAAGAATTTCTGGATCAAACAGAATTTAAATTTTCAAGACTTGGGGTTTGTATTACTAAATTAATCTTCTGAAAGGTTGTATCAACTAACATTTCATCACGAAGAATAAACTTCCTTGAATTTCAACAATCTGGTTCAAATATACATTTGATTGACAGCAAATATGTTACTGTTTTGAATCACATATTTTTTATTACTAGTAAAGCAAACATTAAAAACACACAATGTATATTTACAGGGTGGAGCAAAAGTAGGTTTATAGTTGTAAGTACATAAAACATGGGTTATTCTTGTATTATTATTTATTAGTTATTGTATTATTTTCCATAAAAACTACTGCCAACCTACTTTTGCCCCATCCTCTATATGTGACCTAAGGCAGTTAATGGAGTTTTCAAATATGTCAGCCATCTGTAATAATTAGGAGCATAGGTCCTGAACTCAAATGACAAAGATTTGAATCTTGGATCTGCTACTTACTAATCATAGGCGCCTAAGAGGAGTACTTAGTCATTTAAAAAATAGTGAATTTGGGTGAATTACTATTGCATTTTTAAAAATTCTTTACTGTTTTGCATTTTTAACTTGTATTACATACGTATCTTTGTGTTCTTAAGTAGTCCTTTCTCAAATGGTATATGTGTCTCTAGGTAGTTTATTAGCCTGGTAAAAGTTCTGTCTTTATTAACAGATTCTCACAATAGTACTCCAAAAAACAGATTTCATTTAACTAATTATGATCACTTATGTAGTAACTTTACAAATAAAGTCTCCTCTCTTAAAATACAAGAACAAGAAAAATAGAAAATTAAAGATAAGTTCACAGCTGTCATTAATGTAATGGTTGTGATGGAAGAACATTACATAAAGATTCCACACTTGTTTGTTGATTTATTGATGACAGCCATTCTAAGAGGTATGAGATGGTATCTCATTGTGTTTTTAATTTGCATCTCTCTAATGATTAGTGATGTTAAGCATTTTTTCATGTCTGTTGGCCCTCTGTATGTACTCTTTGGAGAAATGTCTATTCAGGTCCTCTGCTCATTTTTAAATTGTATTGTTTGGTTTTTTTGGTACTTAATTGTATGAGTTCCTTATACATTTTGGATATCAACCCCTTATAGTACATATCACTGGTGAATATCTTCTCTCTTTTCAATAGGTTGTCTTTAAGTTTTGCTAATGGTGTCCTTCATTGTGCAAAACCCTTTTCATATGCCATTAAAAACACGGATGTACCTAGAGCTGCGATTTTCCATCGGTGTGCTGCAAAAATATTTTAAACTTGCAATGCCTGCTTATTTAGTCAGGAACACTGACCTCTTTTCTCTTAGCATGTCAAATAAAAAAATGACAACAGCCAATACAATAACACTCCAGTGTGAATGAATCAAAATTAGACCTATTATTTTGTTTGGTAAAAAATAACGTTTTTTGGTGTCACAGAATTTTGGTAATTAGCTTATGTATGCCATAAGATAAAAAAAAGTTGAAAATCACAGACTTAGAGGGTATTATGCTAGGTGAAATAAATCATACAGAGAAAGACAAATATTATATGAATTCACTTATATGTGGAATCTAAGAAACAAAACAAATAAACACAAACTCACAGGAACTAGGAACAAAATGATGGTTGCTGTAGGGGAGAGGGATTGGGGGATGGGTGGAAAAGGTAAAATGATTAAGAAGTACAAATTGTCAGTCATACAAATGGTCATGGGGATATAAAGTACAGCATAGGAAATACAGTCAATAATATTGCAGTAACTATGTATGGTGTCAGAAGGGTACTAGACTTATTGGGGTGATCACTTCTTAAGTTATATAAATATTTAATCATTATGTATTAAACCTGAAACTAATATAATATTATATGTCAACTGTAACTAAAAAATATTTTTAAAACAAAACAAATAAAACAAGATACAACAGACCTCATTTCTCATCCCTAAACATTTCTTGATGAAATTTCTTTTCTGCTGGAGTTAGGAGCCAGCTTGACCCGTGCTCAAACCACTTCTAAGAGTTGTCATTTTAACAGAATTCAGCTTTTACAGATAAATATATTTCCCCCTTTGACATGCTTCATTCATGGTCTAGGAAACATTTATGATGCAAGAAATATCAATAGTGACTCTCTGTCCCCAAATTCAAGAAGCGCCATTTTGCTCTCGTACCACATGGGAAGGCTTTCCTTGGAGTGTGTGCTGGGGGGGGGCGGGGGAGTGGAGGTGTAATGAGTGGGAAATCTGGTCATTAGGAGATAAGAACTTGTGCCAAATGTGTTCGGCCACAAATTGTTCAGGCTGCTGAGCCATCTGCAGCCCCTGCCATCTGTCAGGTGGGCAGTTTGGGTCATTTGGAAGGGCATGCATAACAAGAGAATAAAAATTTAGGGGAGAAGAGAAAGAAGATGCATTCTTCCATTTAAATCTACTTGGTATATTTTACCACCTTGCCACTCTCTCTTGAAATACTGAAATACATATGAATAAGTCAGATATTTCTAATTTGTTCTCAACCTACATCTGGTCCTGTAGTAGATAAGCTCAGTGAGTCAGCACCAGGCTTCAGGGCTAAGGGGTATTTTTAGTTCACCTTCAAACAAGTAGAATACAGTCCCTTAAAAATCAGATTCATTTAGGGGGAAAAAACTAATTTAAGATAAATGATAAAGGCATAGGTGGAGAAAAAAAGAAAAAATGAACATTGCAATTTCCCATATTCGGCAAGACATTAGATATATAAATTACTTATGTTACTTGCTACGTGAAATGGATTTCTTTAACAATTGGCTCAAATAGTAAATTGAAGTTGAATAACTACATAATGTTTTTACAATGCTTTTTAATATTCAGAAGTACTTCTTGACTCATTTCATTAAACTCAGGTGGTCATTCAACAAAAAAGAAATCAAAAGACTGCCTATGTACCAAGTACTTTGTTAGCCCTTGTACTTACAGAACTTGGAGATGGAGAAATCATATAAAGAAATTATTATAACTCTACATGATAAACGCAAAAAAGGAAAAAGTCTGAAATTTTGAACCTCTTTTTTTTCACAATAACCCTATGAGCTAAACAAGGCTAATACATGTATCCTCATATTACAGGTAACATCGGAGTTTGGAGATGTAGCATGATTTTTGTAAGGCCTAAGAGCTCAGTGAAGGCAGAACAGAGAATGCTCATTTCTAATCATGCCCCCTCTTCCAATTAGTTAATAAAATAGTCTAGAGGTTTAAATTTATAAACCCTTTGGCTTTATTTTAGGTGAGCAGAGTAATATGTTTTGGTTGACTTAGCATCATCTTATAAGCAACTCTTTCTATGATTGGTCATTTCAGAAATGTTTAACCCTCTAATAACCATGTCAATACATGATACATTTTTTGATGAATTAATCTCCCATAGTGTCTTCATTACTTTGAGGTTAATGGCATTATCATTGAAGGCAATTACCATTTGGTTTTTCTTGTCAATGTCCGTGACCTTAGTGCAGCTGTCCACGTTAAACTAAACCTCGGGGAAACCCAAGCCAGCACTACTAGTTAATTTACAGATCTGCATCTGTAGATGCACATTACTATGAAGGCTTAAAAAGAATGAAAGCCTGGGTACAGGAGAAAACCTGCTTTCTCTCCCACTAATCTGGAACCAGATTCAAAGAACTTTTCCAAAAAGCATCTACAGAGAGTAAAATATTCCTATGACACAGACCACTGTGTTTCAAATAAAACCCTTTGGCCACCAATACCATCACTTTCCTTTTCCCTAAGCCTTTGATTGCCCCACGTGACATAATCATAAATTTCATGATAACAGAAATCAGTTTGAAAATAAATATGCTTAATAACTAAAGGATTGACTTTTTATCTGACAAATCAGGGTTGATATCCAGTCTATGGTGTTTATCAGCTATATAACATTGGCAACGTATTTATTCCTCATCTGTGATTTTGAGATTAAAAGAACTATTAATCCAATAGGGTAATTATGAGGATTAAATGAGGCAATGAACATATAAAATTAGCACAGGGTCTGGCATATAGTGAAATCACTGGGATTTACCAAATTGAACAAAGATGAAATTCTAAATTCTAGTTTCCATATCTGTGAAGTGAAAATAAAAATAACCTATCCTATAGACATTATGAATTTAGTAAGGTAATACATGTAAGTATTTAACTTGTATCAGGATTATAATATGGCCACAATAAATGTCAACTCTTTATGTGTGTACAAGCATAAAGTTACAGCGGAAGCCTTCTTAACATCCAAATAATTGATTTTCCAGATTAACCAAAAATGTTATTCTTTGTGTAAAACACATGAACTAATATCCAAAGTAACCAAAAAACATGGCTAACAATATAACCTCTAGCTAGGGTAAGCACAGGCCTAACTTAGTCCAGGCCAGTTATAGTTCATGTCATCTTTTACTCCTCAACGCATCTTGCTTGGATGATAAATCACATGATCACCCTATGAGTACACCCATGGCCTCCATCCTTGCCAGAAAATATGTATGCCTACCAAGTATTCCCTGTATCAATTCCCAAAGCTCTTTTTGCAAGTTTAACTTACTATAGTAACTTTGTAATTCAATTAACATCTGCATAAACTAATGAAAATTTCTATAGCATTGGATATCAGAGAAAAGACTTTTTGAACACATAGAAGTATCTGCACTTATTACTTCCCCAGTTTCTTTCTTTGTCTAATTCAGAGAAAGTTAAATTAAAAACTGTACAGAATTAAAAAAAATAGTGAAATTTGTCAGTGTTTGCATACTCACATTACCATTAATATTCCAAATAATCTTGCAAGGAAATCATGTGTCCGAGCCCACTAATCTAATAAACAAGTGCTGAATCACAAACTCGAAGATGTCTTAAGAAGTTCTTGCTTTCAGTTGCTAGATAATAGCCTCTGCTGCCCCCATAATTAACAGACAATATGTAAAAGTCGGAGTGAGCAAAAAGATATAATATTACCATTAGAATGTAGTTTGTTAATTCTAGAGAACTGACTACAAATTTTAATGAGAAAAGAGTATCACAAATTAGAGATAAATCATTATTCTCTATGTCAGCATTCTGTATATAAATTTAAATTACAAAAGAAAAAATTGAACAGAGATTGGGTACATCCTGGTGATTTATTTTTTCTGTTAATATTTGACTGAAATGAAGTGCCTAATCAAAGCATAAACTTTTATATTGAATAAGAAACTTCCGCTGCACCCTCAGCATTCACTATATATTACTCCTAAATTGAAACCATCTTAGGGCACTGTGTAGTAAAACCAAAAAACAGACTCCAGTTTCATCAGTAATTGAGTCGGGCTGTGCTTTAAAAGATCATCTTCATTATAGTGAAACCAAGACATAAAAATGCCACCTAATTAGATTTAAAATATGATTTATGAATTTTTAAACATGGAACATTGTTTTACCTACATGTTTCATTAACATCAACGGGAGATGTGCAGCTAAAAGATTATGTCACATGTAATAATGTTACACTTAATTGGATCCTTTTTTTCTATTTTCTTTATCAGTGATGACTTTGGTGGAATTACTACAAAAAGAGTTATGGTCCCCAAATTGTTACCAATGTTCTCCATTTCAGGTTAAAATATCTACCTGTACTATTCATCTTGGTAGCCATTAACCATATGTATTTAATTTTAAAGTGATGAGAACTAAATAAAATGTGAAATTCAGTTCTTTAATTTCACTAACCAAATTTCAAGCACTTAATAAACACATGTGGCTAGTGGCTACCATACTGGGCAGTACAAACATGGAGCAGTTCCATCATCTCGGAAAGTTCCACAGGATAACCCTGAACTAAGTTTTAGTAACAACTACTTTTAGCTCTGATTTTCTTCTTCTTCTTCTTCTTCTTCTTTTTGCTATGCATATGGTCCAATTTAAGACTTTCTAAGAAGATAGAATGAAATATTAAAATAATATAATGTAATTATTATTAATAAACCAGCTGAGTTTGGGATGCTACCTGATAAGTAGCTGCAAATCCTCACTTCAATAGCCCAATGACATCTCTACCAGAAGTTTCCATATATCTTCAAACTCATTACATTTGAAAACTCTACTCATCTTTCCTTACCGTTCTCCAAAAGTTCTGTTTTCCTGCTTTCTCTTTTTATGTTTACAGTACTACCATCTCCAGAGTCACCTAAACATAAATCTTTAAAATCGTGTCTTTGATTTTTTCCTCTTCATCTCCTCATGGCTCTGAATTGGCCACCGTGCCCTGTTTCTTCTACTACACAATTTGTTTTGTCTTTTTCTCCTCTCCACCCTCACTGCCATCCACCTTTCTCTCACTTTAACCATCTTCCAAACAAAAGCCATGGCAGTCTTCCTAGAACACAAATTGACAGACTCAACTACAAAATGAGGTGAAAACTACTAAGTATATCATTAAGAGGCTTCTTAATAAACCCTTGACCGTGCTACCAATTCCTTCACAACACCTTGCTAACTACTGTCAGGATTTTTTAAGCCTTTTCCAAACATCTGAACATAAGTTCAAAGTCTTTAATTTTTGTGACCCTCAGTTCCTTCATCACAAAGTGGAGAAAAGAATATTAACTTTCAGAGATAATTTAGAGATGAAAATTAAAGCATGTAATAAATTGTTGCTGCTACTATAATTATTGTTATAACCATGACAGAGTTTTGGTCAAACTAGAAATCACAGTTAGGCCTCAGTTGTCTTTCAGCTCTAAATCCAGAAATGCAGCAAAACCAAACAAAGCAATGCCATCGTTGACATCAGGAACATATGCACTGATCAATGACCCCCTTCCCTAGTGCCAACCAATCAGTAAAGACCAGGACCTTGAACAGGACCCTACCTCCTTTAGTAACTGCAATTAATTACTTTTTTCTCTATACAGCCCATTCCCTGGAAGACATGGGGAGCCAGATCTTTGAGCATTAGCTTACCTGTGTCTCTGGGAGTGGGTGACTCCCTAAAAAATATACCCTCACTTTGCTGCAAATTCCTGTTTGTGTCATATTGGGCTCTGTTGTGTGTAGGCAAACAAACCACTTTAGTCCAATAACATCATCATTATCATTTAATTTGGCTCTGGCCTCCAGGTTTCTAGTTTCATTCTCAAAGAGGTCTGCAAAGATGGATTGGTAAAGACCCCAAGTTTAATTTCACTGGTTAAGGAAAATGGGTCAGACAGGGCACCATCCACTTGCCATGACTAATCATATCACCGAGGAGTAGCCTCAGGATACCAATGACCTTTTCATTATCACTGAAAGTTACTCAAAGATTGTTGAAGCCCTATGCTATAAATGACCTTAAATTGTTTTTATAAGATTTCTGAATTTAGTGCAAAGATTTCCATTGTATTTCTACCTGCTGATGCAAAGATCGCATCTGTAGTCTGCATGCTTTATTGCTCAGATGCATTACAACACCAAGCTTATCTAAGTTAGTAACGTTATTCCATTAACACCAAATAAAAATTATTGGAATGTTGTAACTATAAGGCTTATTTCCATTTTCACAACTTTCATTTGAGCTTCTTTAAGATTATTTTTTTAGCTCCTCATGTAGCAACAATTTAGAAATAGTCCTCAGTGAAAGTAGCTGCCTTTTGATTTAATAAAGGCAACCCATTAGCAAAAGCATAGAATTTGCTGAATGACCATAACATCTGTGTGAATCTGTCTTAGCAAATTACTTCTTCTTGAATCTCAGCTTTCCTCACACATAGTCCTGTTTGATGAATAAAATATACTTGAAGAGCAAGTTATACAATGAGAGGTCTTTCAACAATAATACTTTGATTCTCGTGAAAATGGAATATGTTAGGCTTTAAGTTGCTTTAAATAGGTCTTCAGTTTCTAAGAGGCAAATTACATTTTCCTTTTGTTTCTTTTCGTTTTTTAAACAGAGTTTAGAAGTTGTTAGAGTAAATGAAAAATTCTCTCTTACTGGCATAAAAATATTTATGGTTCTCAAAAATAACCTACAAGTGACTGGGTTCCTATAGAATGCTCAAGTATAAAAAATATGTTGCATATAGAAAAAAAGAATGCCATAAGGACTGCAGAGAAATATAAAATTGTGAACTTTAAGATATATCTGCAAATATCATCCATTTTGGTTGTAGATCAGAACTTATAAGACATCAATTATTTTATCATATATGGTAATTGTTCAGCAACTAAATGATGGTAAGTCATTTACTGAAGGGAATAATATACATGTAGCACTTCTATATAATTTCCTTCAAATATCAGCATCATTCCATTATAACCATGAGTCTCAGAATGTGCTTCCTGATTCAACAGTATCAGATCCACCTAAAAGGCTAATCTGAAATGCAGATTCCTGGAATAATCTGACTTTTAGAAGTGGGGCCTGATCTGCATTTTAACAACCAACCCATATAACTTCTAGGTACCCAATATTTAAAAATAACGCACTATATTATTGAGAATGAAGCTGACTAAATGACAAAGCTTTGCAAAGACAGGCGAAAGGCCTTACTTTGGCTTGTATAATTATCCATGAGCATAACATCTGGTTTTCAAATGTTCTTGACAAAACTATGATCATTTAAATAGTAAAACAGACTAAGGCTCTTATACTCAACATAAATTTATTTGTAAAATTATTTTAATAAGTGTAACTTCTCTAGGGGGAAAAACATTATTTTTTATTGCCTTGCAAATGTATTCAACTATACTTTACTCAACTTTACATTAAAATTCATTGATGACAACTTGTATAAGTATCTCCAAGGCAAATTAAACAAAGGCATCTATCCTGAAAAATGATACTCTCCCTTGGGTAAGTGAAGATTATAATAATCAGTTGTACAAAACTCTAAACAACAATAATAAAAAAAAAATTTCATAGTCAAGAAAAATAAATGAATCATTGTCAATCTTCCCTTTCTTTACCTTTTCATGTGAAACTCATATAAAGTATTCCATGTTAGTCCTGAAGACAACATTCTTTGAGTAAAACATACAAGTTAATAGTTTTGCCCAAAATTAAAACTAATAGATGGGTAAGCTTATCATATTTCAGTAGAAGTCATTCTTGCATATAATGTTCAGTTCATCACAAATATTTATCACAAGAACGACTATAACTTTGAAAGATCATGAATCCAGTATGTGATTGTAATTTGCCCTTCAGATTTTTAAAAAATTGGTTGCATAGCTGTCTTTTCCTTCCTCTATATTTAAAAACTCTCAAGGAAATGAGGGTTGAGGGTAGGGAAAAACTAATGCAGCAACTAAAATTGTTCTTTTTATCACTTCATGAATTCATAGAACTAAAATATCCTGGTAACCATAACCATTAGGAATGTACATATTCAGAAGCATGGCAACAATTCATAAACGAAATGAAATTCAGGAAAGTCTTTTAAAATCTGTTCTCTTTTTTTCATATCAATGGCCTCAGTAGTGTCAACTCTGCCTATGTTACAAGATCAGTTTATGTCCATAAAAGGAAAGGAAAAAAACACCTTAAAATGAGTTTTTTTCTTCATGTGATTATGGAAAGGCAATCTCTGGAAGGAGCGAATGGCCCAGCAAGCCTGATTCTCCAGATGCAATATCTGTTCTTGCTGAAAATCAGATCTATTTACCACAGACAGGTCACCCCTGGATTAGTGGGTTATTAAACAACTTGAAGCCCTCTTTCAGTTTACTTGGGGATGGAAGCACTAGTTTCATCCACAAGTATTAACAACAACATACTAAACACTAAATTATCTGTCACTCGAAAGGGTTAATAAAATTATTAAAGTTGCTCACTTTACAGCTGTGTCTGCATGTCAGTGTGCAGATCTTAGCTCAACCTGACATTGACTAGCACTTATTGCACTGATTTTGCTTAAATTGCCAATAGCAACTAAGACCCACAGTTACCCACAAAACATTCACGATTTTCAGAAGAATTAAGTTTAGAATCATTATTATTTCTAGTTAATAAACATATATCTACAGACCAGCTAGAAAACTGGGGTAGTGTGAGACCACTTTACTAGAAGGTTACTCTTAAAGAGTTCAGTGTAATACAGTTTGAATTATAACAATGCATAGGCTGAGTGGAGTGCTTTACTGGGTCTTTCTTTCACATTTGTTTATTAATTTTCTGTTAACTAAAAAGGAAACTCTTGCCTCCCTTTTGGTTGGAGGTTCAGAATGTCAGTGCTGTGCATTTAGTTACTGGTTCACAGTTTGGGTGGGTATACAACTTCCTGCTTGTTAAGAGTAAAGTTAAATATAACTTTGAAAGTTGTCTTTCAATTTTTCAATTACATAAAATTTAAACATGCACAAAGCACATGTCAAAAATAAAAAGTTATCTGCTCCCCCTATACTAACATCAAATATTCCATCAGCTAATATTTTATAAATGGACCATTGGACCTAAAACATTGCTCTGTCAAGACAATACATAGTTGAATGAGTTGTCATCCTGAAGTTGAGCAAAGTAGAAGCCTGATTTTTCAAGATAATACAGCAATATAGCAAAATTATGCTGCTGTTACATGCTTGTAAATAGATGCACCTATTCTCATTTTCTAGCTTAAAAGCTGAACCTGAATAGCAAAATTCTCCTTCACCCCTTCAAATTATATTCAGTAATATTTCTTCTTTTCTAAATCAATTGGTAAATATAACCCCTCCCCCCAAGAAATGTCTGGCTTATAAAGTCTTCTTTCTATTTAACAAGATCTTTCTCCTTCCTAGCAGCAAGGTTTCCACAGGACAATTCAAGAAGACATTGAGAAGTTTCCCGACATGTTTTAATTGAATCAGAATGTATAAGGATTAATTAACTACATCTGTCCTCCAGATAGCATTGATGTGGGGCTAATAATCAAATGAAAGCTGTGTCAACTGAAATTGGCAGTGATAAATACTTAATGAATCCCTCTCTCAAATACAAATCCTCACTGCAAAGACATTACAGAAAACAATGGTACAATGAGATAGAGGACACATGACCCACTGTGCTCTTTAAAGTAACAATGGGTAAGAACTGAAATTCACAACACTTTAGGTCCCTTACATTAAAAAAAGGGGGGGGGGTGCTTAAGGCATTACATTTCACATGGAGTGGGCTATACCTTGTCAGCAAAATTCAAGTATTGAAGGCAGAAGGTCTGTATGTATTTACTCATCTGTTTTTCAGATAACAGAAGTATAAGAATGGAAAATGGTTTATAGCTGATTATTAAAAAAGAAAATTACATAACCATACTGACAGACTGTTCTCACATCCATCAAATGATCTTAATCTTTAAGTGGTCCCCCAGTGCCAGAAAGCAATTTCACTATATTCACTTAGATCATGATGCATGAGTGTAGTTGCACAGGCCCACATGAAGAAGGCCCCGTGACTGGCTTAGCCGACACTGTTCAATTTCTAACTTAGTAACAGAACTCTGGCATTTTGCACTTTTCCTCAGGCCCTGTAAATTATATTGCCAGTGCTATGCCTACTCAAATCACTCTTACACTCTTCAACTCTCCCAAATGACATTCATTCATTGTTTTCTTTTATTCTTCCAGTGTCTTCTTTCTTTTTCTTACTCTCAGTTTGATGGTTTCTGTATATTATTTTAGTACAGAGAAAATGAAAACAATCAAAAGAGAATTTCTACCTCATTCTACAGTCATATTCAACAACCAACCTCTATCTCAATCCATAAAATGGGTCTCCTCCTATTAAACTGGATGAGTGTTTCTTCTTTTTACCTAAAGCCACCTAACCCAAAGAGAATATGGATTCTACTCAATATCTGGTCTATTCAATCCCATGACATCCAATAAGTCTGCCTAAATCTGGAATGCAGTATTAGGAATGCAGTATTTATTAGAAATATAGTATTAGGAATGCAGTATTAGGAATGCAGTATTTATTAGGAATGCAGTATTAGGAATGCAGTATTAGGAATGCAGTATTAGGAAGCAGTATTAGGAATGCAGTATTAGGAATGCAGTATTAGGAATGCAGTATTAGGAATGCAGTATTAGGAATGCAGTATTTATTAGGAATGCAGTATTAGGAATGCAGTATTTATTAGGAATGCAGTATTAGGAATGCAGTATTAGGAAACCCATTTTGCCCTTGCAGCTGAGCCACATTCCCCATGTCTACCATATTAGTACTAGAGGTAACTTTTCTAGATCTCTATCTTTTCATTCTTTGTTTTATTTTTCAGGAAAATAATAATATTTATAAGAGTTCCTCAAAGGCCTCAAGAGCAATCACTTAATAAATATTGGTTAAGAGAATGAATGAGGAAAATAATGTTCTTAAACATTTGTTTACTTAATCTGCCAAGTAATTTTGCCTTTTAAAAATTTCTTAATCTTGACTTTCTTACCATAATTATGACATTTTATTCCTATTCCATTAGAGAGTAATGTGGATGGGTACTTTATGATTTCACCAGCAATAAAAATGCATTTCAAGCCCTGGCCGGTTTGGCTCAGCAGTTGGAACATCAGCCTGCGAACCAGAGAGTCCTGGGTTCAGTTCCCGCTAGGGGCACGTACGAAAGAAAGAAGAAAGAAAGAAAGAAAGGAAGAAAGGAAGAAAGAAAGAAAGAAAGAAAGAAAGAAAGAAGGAAGGAAGGAAGGAAGGAAGGAAGGAAGGAAGGAAGGAAGGAAGGAAGGAAGGAAGGAAGGAAAGAAAGAAAGAAAGAAAGAAAGAAAGAAAGAAAGAAAGAAAGAAAGAAAGAAAGAAAGAAAGAAAGAAAGAAAGAAAGAAAGGCATTTCAAGTAAGACGCTAGTGGTCAAAGACACAGCTTACTTAAGAAAGTAATTTATAATGTCATTTGGTAAAACGGTAAAGCTATGTGAGATTCTATAGAATTCAGGCTTTACACTCCCTCCCACAGGCCATCAGTAGCTCAGTTGGAGTCTCTTAATTTTCCCTTATCCCACAATGAACAAACCCACAGTTCGCTCTTCCACAGCACCACTTCCAACCAAGCTGAATGCAAACAGCTTAGCTCACTCTTATTTTTCTTTAAGATACAGTTTAATTTCCCCATGCTTATAAGAGAGTTAACAGACGTGAAAACTGAGAAGAATGAACTAGATGTTTTCTAGCCGTGTTGACTCCATGAAAGTATTTTAGGAACAGTCCTGGGAGAGTGGGGAAAGTAGGAAGGAATCCCAGTGGAATCCCCACTTCCTACCAAAGTAAATCTGCATTTATCTTTCCTATTCACTGAGTAACATTGAAGATATTCTTCTAAAAATTGTCTAAGTTCCCTCACAGGTCTAAATGCTTAAATTAAATGTTGTTGAGAATAGGAAAACCACATAGTAAATTTATTGCTCAAAAAATCTATATCAAAGAAAGAAAGGAAAAGGTGACGGGATTAAGAAATAGAAATTGGCCTGCCAGATGTGGCTCAGTGGTTGAGCGACGACCCATGCACCAAGAGGTCTCAGGTTCGATTCCCGGTCAGGGCACGTGCTTAGGTTGTGGGCCCAATCCTCAGTGAGGGGCATGTAAGCGACGGCCAATCGATGTTCTCTCTCATTGATGTTTCTATATCTCTCTCTCCCTCTCCCTTCCTCTCTCTCTAAAATCAATAAAGAAAAAATAAATTTTTTAAATCATAAATATCAGCCTATGTGTTTAAAGAAAGAAAGAAGTACAAATTTGTTGTTAGACTGAGAAACCTCAAAGGAAAGGGAGGGATGGGAAGAGATTAACCAAAAAATTTATATGCATATATACATAGCCAATGGACACAGACAACAGTGTTGGGAAGGCAGGAGTGGGTGGGAGTGGGGAGGAGGGGGTCAATGGGGGCAAAGGGAGGAACATCGGTAATACATTCAACAATAAAGGTATGTTTAAAAATAAAAAAAAGAAAGGGTAGGATTCCTCAGATGAAAGACTGAGTGACAATAAAAGTGAAGTGATTTGGGGCAGTTACAAGAGAAAGTAACAAAGGACAGAGAAATAAGAAAAAATTGTAGAAATCACAGACCCACCACTACTATCATCATCCTACTATCATTAAGCACTTGGGAAATTAGCTTACCCAGATTTAAAAATTTGAAAACACTTTGCAATTCATTGATTAAAAAAGAAGAATTAATTTAAAATCAAGTATAACTTCTAATGTTTAGTGAATAAATAGTATCCTCATTATTTTCAGGCCCTTAAGAAATTCCCACTTTAAACTCATGGGGAATAATTCAATTTATAGAAATGTAATTTAAAAAAAATAATGAAATATGTCAAAGCAACCTGTTCATAAGTGTATATATCAGCTTGTATTTTATTGCCAAACCTTGGAAGAGACCAAAATATCCTTCAATAAGTGAATGGATAAACACACTGTGGTACATCCATACAATCAAATATTATTCACTAATAAAAAGAAATGAGCTATTAAATCATGAAGAGACATAGAAAAACTTTAAATGTATATTGCAAATAGGTAAAACTATTGGGAGAGTGAAAAGTTCAGTGGTCACCAGGAGCCTGGGGGAAGGAGGGAAGAATGAATAGGTGGAGTGCAGGGGGGTTTTAGCACAGTAACATTATTCTATATGATACTATAATGGTCGATGTATGTCATCATGCATTTGTCAAAACATGGAATGTACAACACACAGAGCAAACCCTAATATAAACTAAGGACTTTAATTAATTATATGTATCAGTATAGGCCCACAGATTAGAAAAAATGTACAACACTAAAGCAAGGTGTAATAATAATAGAAGAAATGGGGAGTGAGGGGCGAACCAGCGAAATGGGGGGGGCAGTATATGTGGGAACTCTGTACTTCTGTTCAATTTTTCTCTAATCCTGAACTACTGAAAAACAACAACAACAACAACAAAAAAGGTCTATATTTGAAGGCCCATTAAAGAATAAGAATAGAACAAAAGTATACCAGCAAAACAATTGTACCTTATAAAAAAGGCAAATACAAACCATATAGCATGGTTTTTAATTACAAGGACTTTGAAGACAAATAAACCAGCATTTTAATTTAAGCTTAGCGGTTTACCACCTGCTTGACCTGGGGAAAAAATTTCATCCTATCAAAATCTAAGTTTCATCATATATAAAACAAAGACAATGTCTGTACAGATATCTCTGTGTTTGTTTTTATCAATAAGAAATATCCGAACAACAAATAAAAAGTATTTGTTCTTGTGGAAATAAGAATAGTATCAAGTTATGATATGGTTTAGTTTGAACCATTGGTATGAATTTACTATGTTCTACCGATTGGAGTTCTGTAATAAAAAGTTTATTAATTACAATATTATGAATATGTACAAATAAGAAGTCCTGTTTATTTTTTAGCCTTAATAAGATGGGAAATTTACAACATTAATGCTCCAATCTGAGCTTTCTAAGTAGGTACTATTCCCTTCTAGATAAGAGCAGCTTAAGACATGACCAATCATGTTGAATATTTTATGTTAAAACACATTATCAACATTTAATAGAAGTTTGCTTCTGTTCCTCCTAATAAGAATCATGAGCAGCCCTTTAAGTACCCACATGCCTCACTGAGCACTTATACTACTGTGCAATCTTTGCTATTTGTAAAATATTTATTTCACATTACTGTGGTTGATAGATGCAGGTTTTATTTCCAAAAAGAACTGCAGAGAAGCTTTTCAAACATTCTAAACTAACTTAAATCCCTTTTCTCTGTGGAATTCTTAAATTGGGTTGGTCTAGTACCAAAAATTATTTCTCAGAAATCATACTAGAAGAATTCTGAAGCTATACAAAACCATAAGACAAGTGTGGTCTGAGAAAGTCTTAGAGAGCTGATCACAGAGCAGGGCTTCGCCCTCAGTGAACTTGGGAAGGTTCTGTTCCCAGTGTCCTGCTGATTCACAGTTCACCTTGCTCAAGGTCTCTTTCTCACTGAATGTAGCAAATGAGCAAAAGGTGTCAATATCTTCCACATTCTCTAATGACAGCTTATGAATTAATGACGTTATCCTAAGATACACATCTCTAAAAGACATACTGCTAAGAAATGCAAGCATCGTTATTGTTTATGCAAAATATAATGGATAAACTGGAATATATTAATTTGAAAAAAATTATGAGTAGAATGCTGGCACCAATGCAAGATGCCATTTGTTCTGAGATTACTTTCTATTTGTAAGATTCAAATGGAAGAAAGAAATTAAATATTGCATACAGAAACCCACAACTGTACAATGCTTTCAGAAGATTTGGAGTCAAATTTAGTTGACACTTAAATAAACTTCAGTTTTCACACATTTTTGCTTTGTTTTGTCCATGAATGGCCCAGCTGCCTGCCCAGCTGTCTGCCAGTCATACTTGATCATAGCCTTATTGGTGAGATTCTGTACTCCTGCAATTTCCTTTGGAACTAAAAATGGTAGACATATATTTCCTTTGTTGCATGGTCCCACAAAAAAAGCTTCTGACTCTAGCAACATGAAGATTACAAAGGGACATTACTTAGAGATTCTTTTACAAACATATGACAAGAATTCAGCCCTGATTTACTATGGGTTCATTAGAGAGCTGTGGAATGGTCCATCATCTCAAGATAAAAGTACCAGCTTTTGCTCAAATATTAGGTTTCTATTATTTCCACTTTTTTTTGGATGGCTGCTCTATTTTATTTTATTTTATTTTTCTCCATCATCATTTATCCCCCTTACACACTCTTCCACATTCACCTCTGCCCACAGTCACCACACTGATGTCCATGTCCATGAGTTCTCTTTTTTTTTCTTTTTTGCTCAATCCCTCCACCCCTGCTCCCCCATCCCCACCTGAGCTGTCTGCCTGCTCTCTCTGCGTTTGTCTCTATTTTGCTTGTTAGTTCAGTTTGCCCATTAAATTCCACATATGAGTTAAATCATATGGTATGTGTCTTTCTCTGACTTTTTTTTTTAATTAAATCCCAAGTTTCTACTGAATAATTTCAAATTAATAAACAGACAAAACATATCCCATGAAATAATGCCATATTTCTAAGACCTGCCATTTGTCCAAACGAACAGAATAAGGGTGCGCGGTGGACGAATAGAGCAATAGGCCAGCGTCAGAAGAACCTTCTCTGACACTAACTGATAGGTGGCCACTGGCAAACATCTGTCTACACGTAATAATTGAGAGGACTGGAAGAGATGACTGATGCTCACACCGTGTCCCAGAACACCTGGCGCTATCACATTAGAGAGGCTGAGGTGGGACGAAAGGGAAGGAGTTCAGAGGAGCCGGGTTTTCACTCCCCTTCCATTAGAACCACTTGGCATTTATCTTTCTTATTTTGGGGGTTCGTCATAAGGTTTAATTTTTTAAAATGTTTCCTATCTTATACTTTAAGTAATGAAGTAAATTTCTATAGTCTATATTACTAATTGGGGGAGGGAGGAGTCACAAGACCTAAGTTGTCATTACCCTTGCAAATCTGCTCAAATCAATTCACCACAACAGTACACATGTTCTTTTCAAGGTCTCTTTAAATGTTAAAATATCTAATTCTCTTGGATGGCAAATGAAAAGGAAAAAAGTGTAATTTTCCAAGCCACTTATATCATGACATCACATTTAAATTACATTATTAATAAAAATCTTAACATTTTAAGAATCTATAACTTTTTTTTTTTTTTTTTTTTATCCTCACCCCAGGACATTTTTCCATTTTTTGTTCAGGTAGAGTGGGAGGGAGAGAGAGGAACAGAGAGAGAGAGAGAAACATCGATGTGAAGGGACACATCGAGTGGCTGCCACCCGCACGACTGACCAGAGCCGGGGACAAACTGCAACCGAGGTACATGCCCTTAGCGGGAACCAAACCCGGGTCTCTCAGGACCGCAGGCTGGCGCTCTAACCGCTGAGCCAAACCGGCCAGGGCAAGAATCTATAACTTTTCAAAGTGATTCACATACATTACTTCCTTTTTATTGCACAAAGTTATTGTTTTATATGTATCTTTAAAATTTGTTTTTGATTTCTATATTTATTAATGTAGCTTTTTAGGGATAACTAATATTTTCATATAATTATACATTTATATTTATCATATGTAAATGTATATACATCAAAATATATCTGTCAAAAACTTATCAATGTAACTAGTGAGAACTTGCTAGTTAATAGGTTAAAGTACCCTGTATGTTGTCAATCTAGTATGCCTGACAAGAATTCCTGGTGTTTCTGAACACTGCTGCTGTGATGAAAGAATATTTTGCCAGACTCACCTACATGTATACTAAATAATTTTTAATTGTATGGGAAAGAAATCAGCCTCCGAAGTAGAGCTGGCTGAGAGACATCTTCAATCACATTCTGGCAGATTAGCTAATTATAACACTGAACTATGTAAGATAATTTGCTTTTAGGGAAATAAACTACATTTAAGAAGAGAATGTTTCCTTTTCTCTGTTATAGTATAGTGATAATTTTAAATTACTGTTTCAACTGTGTTTAATGCTGGATTCAGTTGCTGTTTTGGAGATGGGGCTTTTCAATTTATGCTCCTTGTGTTGGAAATGGAAAGCCCACATATATACAAAATTAATAAGATAAGCTTTGACATTAAAGAGATTTACAACCCAAACTCCAAAGACCTACTTAGAAATTCAATCCAGCTCAGTATAAGAGGACAGTTTTGTCAAGTTTTACTTGATAAAAACATGACTATTGCAATGAAAATGTTTCCATTTTGGTAAGAATGCTTAAACTCCAGGTTACACAGTGTTCAGAGACATGCTAATTCGATCTGGGGCAATCTCACAGGTTGGAACTCTCTGAGAATACCTAAAAGAAGTTCTGATGTGATTGGCCAGAAAGCACACCTTGTTTCAGAGTTGGCGGTTTGTAATCTGAAAGAAGCCTGTGTGTGCTTGTACCCACTTATCTCCATCTATTATCCATGTCCTCATCCGGTGCTTTCTCTCCAGTTTCTATGAATGAGCAATTCCTTCTCCTAGTGAGTAACAATCTCTCTTCTTGTTCAGTAATCCCATTCATCTCATCTCCTTAATAACACCTCTCCAGCAATTCTCTCTCCTCTCTTAGGTATCACTGCTTTCTCTTTTACTACTGTAATAATTCTCATCAGCATAGAAACATACCATAGTGTCTTCCAGCCACCACCTTATTTCTCTACTCTCTTTTACAGAAAAAATTCTCCAAAAAGTAGTACATATTTCTTTTTTTTTTTCTTTACTGATTTTAGAGAGAAAGAGAGAGAGAGCGAGGAAGAAGTAGAGAGAGATAGAAACATTGCTGAGCGAGAACATCCACTGGCCGCCTCCTGCATGCCCTGCACTGGGGATTTGGCCCACAACATGGGCATGCGCCCTGACCAATATTTTATATCATATTGGAGGTTCAGATCAAAACATTTCATTCCATATTGCTATTTTAAACAAATTATCTTGTGAAACTGAAGACATTGTTCTCTGTTAACATGTAAATATGTACGGGAGGAGATGCATTACGTGGGCAGTTGGCCATTTGTTTATTACACCCATTGAGAGTACAGCTCTGAATTGAACAGGGCAACAGAAAAGAAAGAATTAGTTGACTTACCATGTGAGCATAAAGAAACCTTCATTTACACACACACACACACACACACACACACACACATCTCTAAAAGAGAAAACTTGACTAGTCCTAATATTATTCTTTCTTCCTAGGAGCTAACTAATGTAAACATACTTTTTCCTTGGAAAATTACAAGCAGCAAAAATAACAGTCCCATACTGTCCAGTTTAATACAGATTTTCTAAAGCTTGTGTGTAGTACTACAGATCTGTGAAGTCCTTCCCTATACTCAGCACCATATTTTCCTCTGTGGCCTAATTTAACAAGCCTTGAAATTGCTAGAAAATGAGATTTCACTTAAGAGGAAGAGATGGCATTTAAAACAAATCATCAAATTCCAACTGCTTACCCTAGCAGTGCAAGCTGACAGCACACGCGCACGCATAATCAAATGGGAAATGATAGCTGTGCATCTCGGTGGATTGCCCAGCACAAGAAAGCCAACTGCCCAAGGGACATGTCAAGAATAATTTCTCCGCGTGCATTGCTCTCATGCTGTGCTTTGTCACGCGGTGATTTCATCAATGGAGAATGTATGAAGCTCTCAGGCAACAAGACTGGAGCTTTGTTCTCACCCTGCTGCCTTATGTGGGAAGAAGGAATCAGGTTATCTGTTGAACAAATAGCTCTTCCCTCAGAACACTGGTGGGAGCTTTTTCTAACAGCCATATTTCTGTGTATGTGTGAGAGAAAAGGAAAAAGAGCTATTTTCCAAAAGTGCGTTTAGACGAAAGAGAGAACTATGCAGTGAGGCCGATATGATTCTTTTACAGAGAAAAATTTCATCATTTGGAATAGTTTTTCAAATATAATCATGAGATGCAAACTAGATGACGAAGGTGGATCTGTACTGCTCACGTACCTCTAATTTTGAAAGGTCCAATAGCTAGCTCAGGAAGAAAATGCCAGCAGCCAAAACAGCCCTCAAGGAGAGACATAACTTACAAATGTGGTCTAGACATTGCTGCAAGGTCTGTATTTTTTTAAAACTCCCCCCATAATGTTTATTACCAATGGCCAAAGAAAAGTAGGACTTCTAATTATGTATGCATATGTATATGCATACACATTATTCTAATTATATACACATACATTTTAAATTATACATACATATATTTCTAACTATATATACATATTAAATTAAATATACATATATTTGTATAATATGCATACATATATATGTTGTTATATATGTATATATTTCCTCAGAATGGGTCTTCACAGTCGGATGGAGGGTACTGGGACATAAACTGCCTCAAACGAGTTCAAGCACCATAAACAGCAAGGACGCCAAGAGGGAGTTAAGACTGTTGAAGAAACATTCCAGCTTTGCCTAAAATGGGTAACGAGGTGCTTGAAAAATAATCTCCAAGGACAAATCATGGGCTCTCTAAATGAAGACAATTAAAAGGGTTAAACCTAACTCCCTGGAAAACAAACAAACCAATGAAAGTAATTGGAAATTTCCAACCATGAGGCAGACTACATGGGTTCTATATCCACTATTATGATTCTCAAAGGTGTGGAGGTTTTTTCTTTCCTTATTGTTGTCAGGCAGACAAAGCCTAAGGTTTGTCCTAATCCCTTGTCTTGAAACTTGAAAACAAAGCCATTCATAAAATTCTACTAGAAACTTCCTATAAGATATTAAAGCAAGGGCAATGGTTATATACCGTGGGGATTGATCCTTATTCTTCACTTTCAGAGTTACTGAGTTATTGGTTTATCTTGTATCAGCTGCTTTGCAGGGCACTCTGTATCTGTTCCCTCATTTGCTTATCATGCCAGACCTTTATGGTGCATAAACACCCCATTTTGGAATAAGGTGAATAAAGATTAATATTAGTAACCTGAAGCCACACAGCTAGTGGGAGAACTGGGACCACACTTATTCCGAAAACCCACACGCATTGTACATACAATGTGATACTAACATACAGGGATGAGTACAGCATGTTCCCTGCCAAGACAGGACTTGAGAAATGGTGGATTAATAATTTAGTATAATCAGGCTGAACCTGTATATGGAGTATAATCAAACTGTAGTCCTATAACCACCAATATTTAATATATTTTAATTCTGAGCATAGTTTTGAACAATGTCTAATTCAGATGTGAATTTAATAATAATAATAATAAATTTTTACGGAGGATTTATATGTACCAGGTCCTGTTCTAAATTAGAGGAAAGAATAGAATGGTTAAAATTTGGTTCCAATTATAGCTACCTAAAATAATTTCCTATAGCTGCATATCTGTGGTTATCTTGTCTTTTCCACAGGTATTGAACTGAAGATGGTTTAGGAGCAGCAGAATGAAAGCCTGCCCTCGTCTTGGTTTCAATCCTCCACAGCTTCTAGAACAATCTCTCTAATATTGTTGTTTAACCACCTCAGAAGCAATTATTTTAAAAATAAGCTCAGAATTGGGGCTACCATTTACCATGACTAAGCCTTTGTCTACCCTTATCCAAAACAGCTGCTGAATTTCATAAAACCAGCAATTACACCTTGCCCGCCCAAGCCTCACAACTTCCTGTAAATGGATTTCTTGCTTAAAACTATTCTAAACCACATAGGAAACGATGTTTTCATGAATCCAATGTGCTAATTTCAAGGCTGAGATAGTTTTGTTGAGCATGGATACTTCAGCACTTTTTTTCCAAGTTCAGCTGAAATTCAAACTGTCAGATATTAACTGCACAGTAAGTATCATTCCAAAGTAATATTTTCATATATGTGCTAGAAGAAAAAGAGGGAACATTATAGCAAGATTCATAATTTCTCAGCAACTACGTTTAGGCTAACTGGGAAAGTAAGGCGCTCACCTACCGAAAGAAGGGCAAGTTAGCGTCCAGACAAACTGGAGTCAACATCATAGACACTTTCTAATACAACTGTGGGCAGGTTACTTGTTTATCTAAGCCTCAGTTTTCTCACTTAAAACTGAGCAGTTGCCCTGCCCGGTGTGGCTTATTGGGATGAGTACTGTCCTGTGCATGAAAAGGTCACCTGTTCGATGCCCAGTCAAGGCACATACCCAGGCTGTAGGTTAGATCCCGGGTCGGGGTGCGTACTGCAGGCAACTGATCGAAATTTTTCTCACATCTCTCTCTCCCCCTCTCTTTTATTCTCTCTCTAAAAAAATCAATGAAAAAAAAAACCAGAGCCATTATTATATATCTAGAGAAATTGATGTGATGAATTAAAAGTAGATACTGCTTGACACAGTCAACTCCATCAATGCATTAACTTTTATGTATAACTAACTAGCCTTGTAGAAAGACCTGGCAGATTCTAGAAAGGTAGCATCTCCTGAACTTAAATGTTAATGTTCCCACCACACTCCCTTATGCTCTATGGTTCAAGATAGCAGTCACTGAAGACAAACTGTTCTCTCGCCTCTGTGTCTTAATGGGAATCCAGAAATCAGTGGCCTTGGTGGTGATTTGGACTTTGGTGCACCCAGAGATAACTTCATCTTTGAAGATCTGTGGGTTGTTTAGGGAGGTCATGCTTATGTGGGGTTTGATAACCT
Source organism: Molossus molossus (assembly GCF_014108415.1). Classification (NCBI taxonomy): domain Eukaryota; kingdom Metazoa; phylum Chordata; class Mammalia; order Chiroptera; family Molossidae; genus Molossus; species Molossus molossus. Next base: position 58,734,676 of record NW_023425345.1, on the reverse strand, counting down.
ATAGAAGAGCCATAATTGGGGCCACATTGCTAAAAATCTTTGAAGTTAAGTAAGTATTTAAAGCTTTCATTGTACCCCAACATGCCTGTAGCATCTGAGATTTTTTTATGTTGCTTTATCCAATTTTAAGTCCCCTGTCTATTTACTGAAGGCCCAAAGGAACAAAAAATACTGGGCTTATGCCTTTCCCTGGTTGGTTAGCTCTTATGGGGCCCTAATAACCTGAACTAATGCTACCAATAGACAATCAAAGCCAGAAACTTATAGGAGGACTTTCAAGCAAATCTCAAACTGAAGTATTTTATTTTAAATAGTTTACTAAGATGAGTCTGATGGTAAATTGAAACTAATAAAAAAGCAATAAGACCACATAAGGATATCCTTTAGGTCTTAAAAAAAGAATCTGGATTTTTTAAGTCAGTAAAGGAAATGAAAGAGATGGTGACATTGAAGAATTTGCAAAGATCACAAAAGCATGAAAAGACCTAGAGGGTGTTACACTCAATGAAATAAGTCAGTCAGAGAAAGACAAGAACAAAATGATTTCACATGTATGTGGGATCTACATAAAAGAATAAACAAACAAACAAAATTGAAACAGACTCATAAATACAGATAACAGACATGATTGCCGGAGGGGAGCAGAGTTGAGGGTCAAGGGATTAAGAAGTAGTTACAGAACAGTCATAGAGATGTAAAGTACAGCAGAGGGAATATAGTCAATAATACTGAAATAAAGATGTATAGTGCCAGGTGGGTACTAGAAATATCGGTGGACACTTTGTAAAGTATATGATTGGCTAACCACTATGAAGTAGACCTGAACTAATACAAAATAATATTGAATGTAAAGTATAATTTTAAAAAAAGAATTGGCAAATATCAATAAATAAGACTATATCAAAACAAAGAAAAATACAAAATATAAAAAACATGTAGAAAAGTTAAGAGTCTAAAGGAAAAATACAGGAGAACTGATATGCAAATAATAAGATTTTCAGATGAAGGAAAAAGAACAGATGGAGGAGAGGGAATAATCAAGCCAACAATAGACAAAACATTTTCTGAACTGAAGAAACATTTGAACTGCATTTTGAAAAGATTCACCGCATCCCAGACATGACTAATGAAAAAAAATAAAACCACCTTAATTTTATGTGTATTCTGATAAATTATTCTGAATTCTGAAAAAGAGATAAATTCTTGTATGCTTCCATACAAAGTAAGTAACTTTCTCAACAAAGAGAATTAGAATAGTATTCAAACTTATCTGAAATCCCCAAAACTAGAAAAAAAACACATATTCACAGACTCTGAGAGAAAAAGACTGAAATCAAAACCCAATACCCAGTTGAGACACCTGTCACCTAGGAAAATAGAAGACGTATACCTCTGGATATGCACAGATTCTAATATGCCACCCACCCATGCATCTCCATTTGAGAAAAATGTGTGAGAAGGTATCAAACATCAACTGAGCAACACCAAAAACCTGGGAAAAGGTAAAATGCGGAGAAAGTGGTTAGTGAGGCAAGAGACTTGTAAAGCACATAGATAAATCTATGTGAATAATCTCCAGGGAGAGGCTAACAATTGATATGCTAAGTTATAAACCTGCATTCTTTTCTTCAAATCTTTTTAATGCAATAGTTTTATTTGTAAAATATATTACATGTAAAAGTCATAAAACTCAGTAAATACATGAATATCTATTAACCAACCCCCAACACCTTGACTTTAGGCTACAGTACCTCTGCCTCACTGTACCACTACCATTTACATGCTTTTTCTGAACTTCTGCTTTTTAAAATATATATGTATAATCTTTATATGATATAGTCTTTGCTTTTCTTGTTTTTAAGATTTATAAAAACTTGTATTACTCTGTATTCAATTTTCTGGAACTCACTTTTTATGCAAAATATGCCCCTTAAATTCACCCAGGTTTTCCTGCAGATAATCTGCTTCCACTGCAGGATCATAATCCACTGCGTGAACCCACTGCACAGAGCCCGCTTCCTGTTGGAGAGCCCTAGTTACAAATAGTATTGCTATGAACAATTTTATTCATGTTTTCTGGTTCAATAGCTTCTCAAGAGAATACACAAAGGTAAATATATCAATTTATTACATACTAATAAATATCCATTCTACACGGTAACATTAATTTTCTTTTCTTTTTTAATTCTCACCCAAGGATATTTTTTTCCATTTATCTTCAGAGAGAGTAGGAGGGAGGGAGGGAGGAAAGGGGAGCGAGAGAAACATTGATGTGAGAGAGACACATCAACTGGTTGCCTCCCACAGGACCCCAACCAGGGCCAGGGGCAAACCACAACTGAGGTACGTGACCTTGGCTGGAATCAAACCTGAGACTCTTTGGTCCACAAGCCAAGGCTCTGACCACTGAGCCGAACCAGCCAAGGCAAGGTAGCATTAATTGTCACTAGTTGTATATGAGTTTTCATTAAAAGTTGGCACTGACACTAAGTAAGTTTTAAAATCTAAAGTGATATATTAAAAGAGAAAGCTTAATTAGTCAAGAATTCCGAATATTAAGCCATCTCCTCAAAATCTAGAGTCTGGAAGTGATTTAGGGAAAGGTGAGAAATATATGCATTCTAAAAAATTATCTTCCTTGCAGAAGGGGGTGAGAGGGAGAAGGAGGGGATCAATGGGGAAAAAATGGGGACATCTGTAATACTTTCAACAATAAAAAATATATAAGTAAATAATTGTCTTCCTTTGTGAACAGAGTAACATTACACTTGTTTTGTTTTTAAGATAATCACACAATATAAACTTGAAAACTATAAATGTGAATATAAAGGTAAGCAGCAGCATAATGGAAAGATGGACTAAAAGCTCTAAATTTATCAGTTTAAAGGGAAGAAATCCCTTACCATTTTATATGAGGAAAAAAATAGAATAAAAAGAAATAGATAAATCCAGAAAGCAAACATAAAAATCATGTAATAAAGCTATCATTAGTTACACTAAATGTGGCTGGGCTGACTCCCCCTACCACAAAGAGATGCCACTAAAACAAACAAACACCAAAACAAAACACTGCTCTGTTTTTCTTTTCTTTAATAGAACACATAAAACAAAGAGGTTAACACTGAAATGATGTTCAGTTACTAGATGAATGCAAACAAAAGCAAAGCAGAAGTGTCAACATCAGTAGAACAGAATGTAGATCAAAGCCTTCAGCAGGATAAGGGGCACATGATCAATTCATAAAAGACAATTCACAAAGATCTATAAACTCTGCAGTTAAATAAAAATTTAAAAAACTCAAACTTACTAAAAGTACATGGTAACCTAGACAAACATGCAAGTATAGAATAAGATGCTAATTTACACCTTTCTGGAGAGAGCAAAATCGATTCTTAAGGAAGGGGGATATAAAAAACAACTAAAAAGCTTACTTATGTCACCTATATGTTCCATCGATTTCTGTATCTTTCTAATTATGTTTTACACGATAAGTACTGAATTTCTACTCATCACTTATGACCAAGGAATATTTATTAAAATGCATTCTGTGGTCAGCAATAAAAAATATTCAACATTTTTTAAAAAGAAGAAATTTTATAGGTGATTAACCAATAAACTTAGAAATGATAAAAAAAATAACTGAAAAGCTAACTACAATGGCATTTTTTTCTAAATGTTTTTCTTAATCCCTAGGTCAAAGAAGTAAGCTAAAGTAAATTTATAAAATGTATTTAAGAAATGAAAATGTTTTTTTTAGGAATAGCGAAAGATCTATTCAGAAAAAATCTTGTGGATTTGAGTAGCGTCATTATTAATAAAAAAGAACTGAGAAAAGGACCTCATACTCATTTTAAGAAACTGGAAGATTAAAAAATAAAATAAATGAATGAATAAACTAGGAAAGTAAGATGTAATTAGTATAGATCAACAACAAAATAAAAGAAATATAAAATAGAAAGGAACTTTTCAAAATATCTTTTAATATTTCATTCTCACTGCCTTTATCATCAAAATGTGCATTAATTACATTTTATAATTAACTACCATAACACAGTCATAATAATAAACGGTTTGAATTTTTTAGAGATGGTCTTAATTCATCACTGGTACTTTAGCTCACTAAAATGGGTCACACACTCAAATGCCTAAAGAGATCGGGTAAGTGACATAAACAAGTGCAGCAAAACAAGTGAGCGTGCAGTAGGGAAGGCTGTGCACTGCTGTGACCTGGGACACGGCCAGTCTAATGGGGCCGCCACCTGCTCCAGGCAAACACTGCCACGTGTATGGACCCAGAGCAGTCACGTCTTCCACCTTGTCAAAAGAGCCTATTAATTCATTTTTGTTTTGTTTTTATGTAAAGTTGCCTGGCAACTAACTGAAATTTTTCAAAATACAGTGAGAAATGTATATGAATCATATTAACGAAAACTAGTGGGCCAGATCTACAGCAACTTGGCCCATAGGTCACTTCATTTCAGCCTCTTCCGTGACCCCAAAATCCAATGCTCTAGAGTAGTACAGCCAACATATGAGCAGCAAACACAGTGATTTCATTTTTAAAGTCCCTTCATCAGTGTTGTGTGGAAAATTAGACAATTTAAAAATATTCTTGATGTTTAAAAAAATAGATAATCTATAGGCAACATAAAGAGAATGATGAAAATGTTGAATAGCTCATCCAATATTTACACTACATTATTTATCTTTAAATAACTTTAGAAACCTTTGCTATTAAAATATAAAATGTCTGCTATAATTCCTTTTAGTTAAATTTACTTTATTTATCACTTTATGCAATATGAAAAAATAAAACTATCAAAAGATTACTAATACCTTAAAGAAGAGTATCCAATTCTAATCTATGCTTAGATTATTAAAAATTATTCATAATTCATAAATGAGTCTCCAACTATCAAATATTAAGAAAAAATGTTCAACTAAAGTAAAGTTCTCTGAATTAATATAAAGATAATTCCTTCTCAATAGCAACAATTGCTGAAGAGTCCTAGTTTAATAGGACTTCTAGGAATCAGAAGATTCTTTTAAATATTAAAAACAAAAATGCGTGTGCCTTATTTGTTAACCCTTCCTACAATTGCCCTGTCCCTGTCTGTGTTTTATTACTATCTCAAGTTTGGCCATTCCATGTTTATTCTATCACATCTGAAAATTCTACTATGTTCGACATTTTCTTCTTGGGCTTATTTATCCCTGATCCAATATTTCCTTTCTTTATTCTTCAGCTGCAAGTTCCTACCTATTTTTTCCATTTACTTGTATGATTGGAATGTACCTGAACTGATAAATGCAAGCCTGAACTGTAATAGACAACACTACCCAGAAGCAGGCATACCACAAGTATCACAAAACATAACAAGTCACTAAAATACATATCGCTCCTATAATTTAGCATAAAGACATCAAGAGTCTAATAGAAATCTTAAGAACATTATTTTTTAGTTAATTGAAACCATACAAAGGATAAATACTAATAAAATTCACCATGCCAAAACTAAAAATTTGAAAATGTGGGAGATATTGCTAACAAATACCTCAAGTATAGAAATATTTAGTCTTTTCTTGACCACCAGCCTTGCCTTGATATTTAAGTGATAGGAAATTGACACTCCACAGAAAATTCTCAAATCTACACAAAACAGAATCAATGTAGTTTAATTAGGAAATCTGAATTCAATTCAGTATTTATCTTGAAAGATAAACAATAAGTAACCAAGTGTAGTCAGAAGACACCAAAAGTAAGAATGTTATATGACAGCAATGATGTTTATAAGTATATATATAAAACAACATTTGAACATCTGACATGTTCAAAGTAATATCTATCATTTGACAAATTTAAATGTTTAAAAATAATGTACGGACATTAATCACAATTTTCATAGCAAAGAATTTGGACCAACAAGGTGAATATACTCAATTTTCATAAGATAAGATCTTAGCATTATCTCTTGAACACTGAATTCCCAACCTTCATTCAAAAGTATCAGTTGTTTGAATATGCAGCCTCTGACCAATTGAACATTAAAATGACTGTTTTGCCTATAATTTTCCAAAGAAAGGAAAGAGAAGTTAGTTCAGTATATTCTTGCATTTGGGGTTTGTATTTATAAAGGAATTAGACCAGCCTATGCCAGAAATTCTGGACTGATAACTTCCCCACACCACAACTCAACTTCCACACCTCCAGCTCCAAATGGAGTTTTGAGTGACTAAGAACACATGGACTTCCCATTATTTATGAAAAACTGTCACCTAATTTCAGAAACCCATTTTTGTCAATTCAAATATAATAGATGAGGAGGAAAAATCTCTTGTCCACTTATATTTTGATTCTTAAGTTTGGTCTTGCCATGCCACAGGACATTAGTTCATTCTCCTGCCTTGCATCATAAGAATACTGTGTTAATGCTGGCATGGAACACTTAGCCATTTAAAATCTCTTCTGGAGGACCTAAATCGACACCTCTCCAAACAGGACCTACAAAGGGCCAAGAGACATATGAAAAAATGCTCAACATCACTAACCATCAGAGAGATGCAAATTAAAACAACTATGAGGTATTACTTCACACCTGCCAGAATGGTTGCCATCAACAAATCTTCATATAACAAGTGCTGGCGAGGGTGTGTAGAAAAGGGGACTCTAGTACACTGCTGGTGGGAATGCAGACTGGTGCAGCCACTGTGGAAAACAATATGGTGTTTCCTCCAAAAATTAAAAATTGGACTTCCATTTGACCCAGCGGTCCCACTTCCAGAAATTTATCCTAAGAAGCCTGAAATACCAGTGAAAAAGAATATATGTGCCCCTGTGTTCATAGCAGCATTATTAACAATAGCTAAGATCTGGAAACAGCCCAAGCGTCCATCAATAGATGAGTGGATAAAAAAAGCTATGGTAGCCCTGGCCGGTTTGGCTCAGTGGTTAGAGCATCAGCCTGCGGTCCAGAGAGACCTGGGTTCGGTTCCCGCTAAGGGCATGTACCTCAGTGGCAGTTTGTACCCGGCCCTGGTTGGTTGTGCGGTGGCGACAGCCACTCGATGTGTGCCTTCACATTGATGTTTCTCTCTCTCTTTCTGTTCCTCTCTCTTCCTCCCACTCTACCTGAACAAAAAATGGGAAAATGTCCTCAGGCGCGAATAAAGAAAAAAAAAAAAAAGCCCATAATATCTTCCCACTCTGTCTGAACAAAAAATGGGAAAAAAATGTCCTCGGGTGAGGATTAAAAAAAAAAAAAAAAAAAAGCTATGGTACATATACACAATGGAAACTATGCAGCTGTAAGAAAGAAAGAGCTCTTATCCTTTGAGACGACATGGAGGGACCTGGAGAGTATTATGCTCAGCAAAATAAGCCAGTCAGAGAAAGATAAGTATCACATGACCTCACTTATTTGTGGAATATAATGGACAAAATAATCAGATGAACAAAATAGACCCAGAGACATAGAAGTAGGGTCCAGACTGACAAACCTCAGAAGAGAGGGGCAGGGGGAGGAAAAAGATAAACCAAAGAACTTATGTGCATGTGGACATAACCAGTGGACATGGACAACGATGCCAGGGGAGTGGGGGGCAGCGGGAATGGGGTGAGGGTGTCAATGGGGGGACAAGGAGAAACATCTGTAACAAAAATAAATACATAAATAAATAAATGCATAAAATCTCCTCTGGAAAAAGATATTTTTAGTCAACAGAAATCCAACTTAATTATGACTTATTTATTTGTAACTTTATTTTTCCTTTCCCAAAGTATGCCCCCAACCCACATACATATTGTTTATGAAAGTTTAATTCCACAGACCATGGCTTAAGGTAAATTTTTTTTAAAGTCAGACAACTTAATTAATCTAATTTACATGAGAACTTCACTCAACTAAATTTTTAATTTGAAGTAGAATGAAAGACTTTTAAAATCTGATAAAATAATATGTAAAATAGTCAACCAAAATGAGAGTTCTTTTGACATTTTGTTTAGAGACTAAAAACGAATTATGGATAAATATATTTTACTTAAAAAAATCACTAAACAAACAAACAAAAAAATCCAAAATCAATAGATAAAATTGTGGATGGTTGCCAGCATTGCCCCTTGCCTCTCTTTGTATTCTTAGCCAATCGGTCAGTAAATGTGGGTTTTTGTTCCTAAATATCTTGGAGGCATTATTCATTTATTCAATAAATATAGAGAGAGTATAATAAATAAATACCAGGCACTATTCTACCAGCAAAGATATAGTAGTGAGAGAAATGGATTAATCAGTGTCCTCTTGAGCCTGTATTCTATAATGTACTGTTGGCTATAAGTTTTGTCAAGTAAAACGAATCTGGACAAAAAAATGTTAGAGGATAATATTTCTGATATTACCCAAAGAGGGAAAATTGGATCAAAGCCTAAAGGATGTGAGGAACTAAACCTTCCTCCACGCCAGTGCAAAGGACCTAGGGTCTTCTCTGTTCCTAGAATTATTCCCATCATAATAGTTCTTTTATCTGTATCTTGGCTTGTACTGTTCTCTCCTTAAAACCTTACCAACTTTTCTGCTGCCTTTGGAGTTCAATCAGTTCTTTGCATGTTTCCATGACTCTTTCTGCAAAAAAGTCCAGACAACTCTCAACTTCTTTCGTGACTAACTAACTACCCCACTTACTGTGATTTGTAGCAAATGTCATTGCACTTGGAATCTAAAAGACAAATGATACTTAAAGGACTTTTAATGTGAACAAGGATCTCTGCCAGTAGCCTTTACATATTACCTCATTTAATATTCATGATACTTCTGAGATAGGTATTACCACTCAATTTTATAGATGAGGGAACTGACCTTTTGAGATATTCTGACCACATAGCGAGTGAATGGCAAAGCCAGAATCTATACCCAGTTTCATATAACTTCATATATTGCATTATATTTATTTATTTATGCTTCCATATCAAAAAACACACTTTGTCCCATCTCTTATTTCCAAAATTGATTTTCAATACCTTTGCCTGGAATTCTGTTCAGCTTCTCCAATACTTATCAAATTCTTCAAGGTCCCGCATGCTACAATGTTTTTCTAAATTAGTTAAGGTCACACTGATGTCTCTTCTTTGAACTCCTGGTCCATTTGGAATCAGAATTGCACAGACTGGTACCACTTATTGCTCTACTTGTGTGATTCTTAATCCTCTTTTCCAAACAAAATTATTTAAGAATCTAATGAGAGCCCCAAATACCCTCCCCAGAAAGAGAATAATTATAATTACAATATTATGCATACCTGAAACTCATCCCTGGACTCCCTGCTTTAAATGCATTTATTTAAACTACCCAGAAAAATTGAGAACAACAACTATAATTTATTTTCCCTTGAGCTCCCTCAGTGCCTGGCACAGTGCTGAACAAATACTAAGTGACTAGTCTGTCAAAAAACCTGTGCGTTAGGTGATGCAAAGTGATTGGTTTTGGGCATAAACTCATCTAAGCCCGTTTTTCTAAACAAATTTTTTTAAAAGTTGGATCCATTTTGTAGACCCAAAACATCAGAGCATAATACTATCCAACCTCACCATTTCGAGGTCATTCAGCTGTGAATTCTGAAGCTGGCTGCAGAATCTGAGTTTACATGAGTGTCTGAAGGGAACTTTGGGGACAGCAGGGCTCAACTGGGACACCATGCTCCCTGCCTCAAAGAGAATATCAGAAGAATATTTCCTCCTAGTGATGTTGTTGGAATTGCTTGTTATAAAAATAATAATAATATAGTGAAAGAAATTATTAAATTTTGAAAAAGAAGACCATAAAAGCAGCTATTTAAAAATAACTCTTATGAATACTTCCAGTTCCTCTATAATATCATTTTCTTACTCAGATTCAAATAAAATAAACATTCTGAGGGAACTGAAATATGCATATGAATATTCTAACAACAACAAAAAAATACTGTAAAAGCAAAACAACATTTAAAAATAACCAAATAGGAACAGTAGGAATAAAAGACAAAATGCACTATTTATCTATTAGAAACTGGCATTTAGATCACTAAATAACACAAGGATATTTCAAAGTGGAACAAAGCGGAAATGTAGGAAGTTTGGGCTGCAAGGTGGCACCATTTCTAACCGTCTCTGCCCTGGTAATCTCAGCCCATCCCCTGGACACACCCTCCTTAGCGGACCCCGCACTCACGCATCTCCAATGCATGGCATGGTTGATACAACTGAATCCCTGCGGCCCACCACCTCCAAAGAAAACAGGCTTGCTTTAATCATCTAACTTGAGAGAGTCTCCTCTCACCTACTTTAGCTGTAATTTCCAGTCTAGCCCAAGAAAGCTTTCCCTTTACAGTTGTTCTCTTAAGATTCCATTCACATAGCAACACATGTTTTTCTTCTGTTTTTGGGCACAGTTACTCCCTGGTTCTCATTATAACTGGTAATTGGACTTTTTTGCATTGCAGAGAAGAAGGAGGAGAGGGGGAGGGGTAGAGGAGGAAAAGGAGGGGAAGGAGGAGAAGGAGAAGGAGAAGAAGAAAGAGAAGACCAAAAAAAGGAAATAACTTCCAGATTTAATTACAAATTTGTCTCCATATATTGAGAAGTCTCTGCATTAAAGGCTTAATGTTTTTTATGCTTTCTGATGCTCTGAGAAGGTTTGGTTTTGAATTAATTTTGCCTGCTCTTTTCAAATATACAAAGGAGAAAATCTGGAAAAGATCCAGCCTGCATTGTCAATAAGCTGGCCCTATACTGCTTTGACTCCAACCACCAGCAGGACAGCAGGCAGTTTACATCAATTACCCAAAACAACTGTCCCATGAATGGCTGCAATGCTGATTTTCCTTTGTGGCAATTGTTAGCGCCATGGACAGTTTGGGAATATCCAAATGACTTTTATGATCAAACACTATTTTTTTCTGTATCTCCAAGCACTTCACTACAGTTTCCATCACAACTCTTTAACAAAGGCAATGCTAAAGAGTAGGCAGGGAATGTTTTTTAAAGGAAAGAAATCAGCAATATGTGAGAAGAAACTAAAAATTGAGCTCCTTGTTTTGAAAAAAATAATAATAAGGCAAAGAATAAAAATTAAAGTTAAAATTCATGCAATATGTAATAAATTATATATGCTTACATTATAATGAACTATAAATATGAAAATTAAGTTATCCTCCTCATTAGTTTCTTATAAATATCTGCTTGAGTTAATGCTTTTAAAGTGTTTAAAACAATGCATAAAATAAATCAGGACAATGAAGTTTACTATACACCACAAATTGAATGGCACCTCCAAAGCTGCTCAACTTTGTGATTCTGCATTGTAATCGACATATGTTCAAGTTATCTAAGTATTTGCCTACCGCACTGCATGGTGCTCTCCTGAAAACAGACCCTATCCTTCATCTTTATATCTCAGTCCTACCTTTTATGGCCTGTTAACAAGGCCTTAAAAGGTAAATGCTAACATTTTCAGAGTTTCACAAAATCCCTGGGAATTAAGAAAAGCAGCCATTATTATTTCCATCAAAGAAAGAAACCAAATCACAGAGAGTGACTTAATTCGGAACTTTCCGTTAAATGCTCATTGGTCATTTTCTGAGCATCATTACTAAACACCTGTGACGTGACAGACTCCAAGGTACAGCCAAGGACAATGTATATCGTTACTAGGTACAGCTACTATTATAATGGGGAGAAATAGATGATAAAATGTGAGCAAATAAATAAAATAACTTCAGATACTTCTGGTGAGCAAAAGGAGAACAGTAAGGTAGGGAGTTGGCGTCCAGAAAGACTTCGGTATAATGTACTTGGGGAAGGCCTCTCCAAAAGGTGAGCTTTGAGTTTCAACCTCAATGCCGAAAAGACAGCCATGTCAGAATCAGGAGATGGAGCGCCCCAAGCCGAGGACATCAAGAGTAAAGATCTGAAGCAAGCTGGTCAAGAGCAGAAAGAAGACCAGAGTGGATAGGATGTGATAAGGAAGCAGGAGATTTTAGGAAGAAGTCAGAAGGAAAGACAGGGCATTACAAGTCATGGTCAAGAGGATATATTTTATTCTGGTTACATTGGAAATACACTAGATAGGTTTAAGCAGGGAAGCAGTGGGATTTCATTTAAACTTTACAAAATCTACTCCAGCTTATATGCAGATACGAAGGGCAGAAAGGTCAGTCAAAGACCCAGTGAAATAATCCAGGAAAGAGATTATTGTTGGCATTACATCCCTTCCTGCCTCTGTCAGCGAAAGAACATCTAGCTGAGGAGAATATAGTACTGATTGAATATGATACCTTAAATTTTATGTTTCTATGACTTACAGGCACAGGAAAAGGGAATTTGCTTACAAGCAAAATGTGATACCTGCATCTTACATTTGATCAACTCCACCACAGATTACCAGACCTGATGATCGTGCATGTAAATCAAAGAACAAAACAATGCACACAGTACACTGAAAGGTGATGCATTTGCTGGATATCCCCTCCTATTACATCCTCTTCTTTCAGGCATCTCCATGCCCTGTTAGGCAGATTAATATTAAATGCACAGCTTGGTAAGTACAAGGCTGGGAGCTGAGGCCGCTCACTGCTGTTCTCAGGGATACAACCCAAAGCCATGAGTAGACTGCCAAAGGAGCCACTCCACACCTAGCTTCAAAGTTTAGATTTTCTTCTAAAAGTGGCTTTGACCAAACCTAGTCACAGCTAGGAAGACAGACATTCTCTGGGTCTAATGGGGACAGTGAAAAGAGTTTGGTCAAAAGTAACCAAGCTTATAATCCAGTTTACTGTTTGTAAAAGATCTTTTCCATACATTGCCCCATAAGATCCTCGAACTAACACCGTGATGTAGGATGATCATAATAATAACTATTATTATTATATTCAATATAGAGATAAACACATTCAGGGAAGTTAATGACTTAACCAAAAAAAATTCAGCCAGTAACTGGCCAACTGGGCCAACTGGACCAAAACTTGAAACCAGCTCAGAGTCATGCTGTTTCTAACACTCTACACTGTTGCATTTAGTGAAGGGCTCTGGACCCCAGAAAGCTGTGTAGTGCCGTGGTTAAGAGCACAGGCTTTGAGGTTCCATATGGCTTCATCGATCTGTGAGCCAACTCTGCTATTCTACTGGCAGTCTCTGTGTAACTGAAAGTTTTCAGTGTCCTTGTGTGTAACATGGGAATAAAAACCTAAACTCCACCTCGAAAGGTTTTTTAATTGAGAATTCAAACAATGTCAAGAAAGAGTTTAGCAGAATGTCTTAAGCAACAACAATAGTTCAATACATGATAGTTTAAGAAATAGACTAAATGAAGAATATACCCTCATGGTCTTCAGGACACAACTGTAAGACCAAATCAGGGATAAGGTGACTCAGACAATTACAATACTCTGCCTGAAGCTCTCAAAGATGATTTCTAGCCCAACCTCTACACCTCACTTATAGCCAATAGAAGGCTGGGAGCTTAAAGGTAATAAATACAGAATAAATAAAACAGAAAGCTAAGTCTCTCATGAGCTTCAGGTTAGTATTCCTAGTCATCTGCATTTAATAGGGTGTTCAGAGCATCTCACTTCCCATTAATCCCCAATATGCTGTCATTCAGTAGTTGCAGATTTCACCCTTTGGCAGCAGGGCCTTCCTGTCGTCGAGGGTTGATTTATGTTGGAGCACAGACCACAGGTTCCTGGGCATCCTGGCAGCGAGGCTTGGCAGACACAGCCTCCTACCCTGGCTTTCCTCCAGGAGTGGCAACTCCCCCTGCGGTCTTCTTTGACCCCGTGTTCTAAATCAAGCAGTGTGTACAGCTGGGGTTGCATGTAGCGGCACTTCTTTATAATGCCATTCCTTGAGCCCAGCCCGTTCTTTTCACAACTGGAACGAATCTGCTATCTGCTATCTCTTAAGTCCTAGGGAATGACATACTTTTGAGATTCTGAAGATGAGTGGACTGAGGCCAGAAATGAGGCCAAAGCCATCAAAGGAATGTCCTGACCCTGGCACAAAACTTCTACATTTGATGAAAGACCCAAACAACAATAAGAACCTCTTACAAAGCATTCCTTAGTACATGGCTATTAATTATCCTGCCAGGAAAGGCAGTTGCTGGTCCATAGAACGTGCCTCTTCCCACATAAGAGGACATGTGGGAATTAGTTGAGAGGAGACCCATGCATCTTTAGAGGGCTTTAAGAGTAGGCTTTCATTTTTTTAACAGCACATAGATTTCTCTCATTTTTAATCATCTGCAACATTTTTTTTCCTTAAACACTAGCTCTTTTGTGAGACCCACAAAAAGCTTACTTTATGTATTTTTTTAACAAGAGGTGATGCTGTGTTTTAATCCCTTCTCTGCACCTAATATGAGTTCATATGAGCAGCTCCCCAACAGCAGGCTCCCGGACAGTGTCTGCCTTCTCTCTACTCCAGTTCTCATGTACACTTCTCTCTGCGCCACATGATCCACGATGCTCAGACTGGCCTGGACACCTTCTGCTTTTCCATTCTTGGCCTTTAAAGTGTTTCCACTTCTTAATTCATCTCACCTCTGGTTCCTAATACTACAGACTTCTATGACCTGTGTTACTGGCTTGAACATCTGACCCTTAAATACATATCTGATTTCAATGGATTTCCTAGTCATTACACCTGCTTTGTTTCCAAAATTCTCCTTTTTCAGACTCATAGAGTAGCCAAGCATTCTCTCTACCCAGTCAGCTGCTTTAGTACAAGTTGCTAACAAGTCTTTTCTCATTCAACGGTTAGTGACCGAGCACAGGGCCAGGCATAGGGTAAGACACTAAGGACGTGGCAGTGAAAAATAGACTTGATCCCAGCACTCAGGAAGGAGCAAACTACAAAGTTCAAGTTGCAATATGTGCTTGGAAAACATATAGGGGTGGGAGGGAGTTTGGGAAGGTCCCTGAGGAAGTGATAGCCTTTGTCATAGGACCATAATCACTCTTCTTTGTTTAATTGTGCTTTTGATTAGCAATTGAAATCAGAACGTTGTATTAGTTTGCTTAATATTCAGCATGTGACTCAGATACTCTGCAGCTATGCCTGGAGAGCTTGGTCCAGTTTCTTTCAGAATGAACGCATTTTATGAATTAAAATAAGAGCTACTCATTTTTCAGCTCAGTTTTAATGTCAGAATAAAATTCTCCATTCCGTTTCTGATATTCACTGTGGTCCTTAGCTACCTCCACTTTATGGAGGAGAAAAGTGAGGTCCTTTGTGCTTAAGTGATCTCACCCAAAGGCCTCTGCAAGCTCGTGATAGAGCAAAGTTCAGAACACGGAGCTCTGGGTTATTAGCTTCTTGAACAGTGACTCAGTGTTTAGAGTGAGTGACTGGAATCCTCGCATGGAGGCTGCTAATGACATTACTGAAGGTTACACCTGCAGTAACCCAGCCAAAGTGCTTAGAACAATGTCGCACTGAAAGGGGAAGATATTTAGGAGAAATCAAAAGCCATGTTCCACCACTACCAAAGCAAGCACATTAGGCTTCTTACCAGGAAAATGTAGCCATCTCTGCCCTCCTATAGACTCGTGGACAACAATGTGAAGGAAGGGAAATGGGGGTTGCTCTATACGGTCATGAACCGGGGCGCCCTACAAAACATGTTATCCAAATCTTGCAACAATCCTAAAGGGTAAGCATAGATTCTTGTTTTACGATACAGAAATTGAGTCCCAGGACCATTTAATGATGGAAAGAGAGCTCATTTTGAACCCACATAGGTGAGATGCCAAAGCTGCCAAACTTCCCATTATACCTCCCAATTTTGGGAAAAAATGTTGAATTAAAATTTAAGTTTGTTCTAACATATGTAATATTTTCCATTACATTTTCCTGATAAGTGCCCACTTTATATATTAAATTATCAACAGTAAGTTGTTGTTGTTTTAAAATCAGAAGATCAGGGAAAGTAGTTCAAAGTTGAAGTCTCTGAAGTCCAACATACTTGGGTTTTATCCTAACTCTGAAGCTCACTCACGGTACTATCTCCCTCCCTTTCATCACGAGTAAAATTGGCTCAATAACAATACCTCCCCATTAAGAATTTTTTAAGTAACATATTGAATGATGCAGGCTTATTGCTTAACTCCATGTCTGGCACACGCTCAGGAAATGGTAGCTGTCTTTTTATAGTCTATATTCACAAGAATGAAATTGTCTCTTGAAGCTATTTTAAGTGACTTTGAAAAAGCTAGGTGAATGTTTAATAAAAGCAGAGCTTTACAGTACATATCCTACAGGTCTTTAAACTTTATATTCTACTGCTTAAATCTCAACTATCTAGAAAACCTAGCTGATACATCCTTGAAGCAAGACATAAGACAGGCCATGTAACAAAAGGACCACAGAATTCAGGATCCAAAGTTGAAGGGTCAAGTCCCAGTACATCCCACCTGTAGCTGTGTGATCCTAGACACTCATTCAACCCTTACAAACCGATCAGCAGGCCTATATTTAAGATAAGGAAAACAGGATCCACCTGCTCCCCATGGCTTCACTATCAAAGTCAACATGTGAAAACATGAAAATCTACTACTAAGCATGTTTTTAGTAAATAAAACAGAAAAATTCAAGGGCAGAATGTTCTTATTTGATCTGTTAGGGCAAATAAGCACTAGTATAATTAAAAAGAATCCAAGCTAAAAGAAATCATAGCAAATCAGCAAGTACAAACATGTTTTTTTTTTCATCTATGCAATATTCATTATCTTCTAACATTTTCTAAAGTTGTATAACAAATGTCAGGAAGCTGGAAAAATAAGTAATGTTATAGGTCATAGTTTTACTAAAATACACTTATTTTTTGGAACTCAGATTTTTTTAAACCAGAGGACATTTTAATTCAGGTCTTAGGCCAATCTACCTTGATAATTTATAAAGATATTTTATCAAGTATTATATTTTTTAATTGAGCGGTAACAAATTCTAGATTAAATACATCCCTAACTAATGAGATCAAATAATTGCATTAAATTAAATATATTCCTTTAAAAGTAAGTACAGCTCTGGCTGGGTAACTCAGTTGGTTAGTGCATCATCTAGATATGCCAAAGTTTCAGGTTTGATCGCCTCTCGGGGCACATAAAAGAGTCAATCACTGAATATCATGAATAAATGGAACAAGCTTATGTTTCTCTCTCTCTCCCTTCTTTTCTCTCTGTAAAAATTAATCAATAAATAAAAAATAAAACTATTTTTTTATTTTTTTTAAATCAATTTTTTAAAAGAAAGTACAAATTTCATAGAAAAAAATTGAAAATTGGTATACAAATCTTATTCATTTTACAGGAGGGATGTTTCTCTAACATTGTTATATAAATTTAAGGTGCCACATTAGGAAAAAATAATAGCAGTTTTATAAAATTTAAGTCAAATTTGGGTATTGAAGAGACACACAGGTTTTCAAGGCAATTTTTACTGCCTAAACACTAAACTTATTTTAATTGGCTTAGAACCAGTGAAATGTAAATCTTAGCAGAGTATCACTTGAAACCAATTCTATTCCTAATACTACAAAAATAGATACAATGCAATACTTCAATTCTAATTAAATGTTTTAAAATGTATTTAAGGAGAAGAGCAAAACAAGTAACCTGGTACCTACCCACCATCCCAAGCAAATACCTTTCCCAATGGCCTCTTGTCGGTCTGAGGTTGAATCCTCACTTCTGCCCAAGGCTCTCTTCCGTACTCACTCATTCTGCAAAGGAAACCACTATAACAACATCCCAGCTTCCTTTTCATGTGGGAACATCCCAATCGTATCTGACAAGCTGTAAGGTCTTGATTCTAAACAAGCGATTTTCAACCTTTTTTCATCTCATAAACTAATTATAAAATCCTGTAGCACACCAAAAAACTACATTGTATTTTTGTCAATCTGACAAAAAAAATAGGTATCATTTTGATTTACTCACAGAGATGGCTATTGTTGTCTTGGCTCTTTTCATCTTTTTATTTGACAATCCAAGGGAAAAGTGGTCAGTGCCCCTGAATAAATAATCAGATATTGCATGTTTTAAAAATTCTTGTGGCAACCTGACGGGTTTGGCTCAGTTGGTTGAGTGTCATCCCATGCACCAAAGAGTCACAGATTCAATTCCTGGTTGTGGGCTTGATCCCCAGTAAGGGGCATAGAGGAGGCAGTTGATCGATGTTTTCTCTGTCAAATAGATGTTTTTTCCTCTCTCTCTCCCTCTCCCTTCCTCCCTCAAAAATAAATAAATGAATAAAAACATTTTTTTTTAATTTTCTGGGGCACACCATTTGAAAATGACTATTCTAGACCAGTAGAGTTCAGAGTTAAAAGGTACCAGGTTCCCTGGTCTGATGTCAGTCCAATCTGAATAGAGTTCTGCCTCCGGGTCATGCAGCACTCCACTCTTCCTTCCTCTCTGATCTTTTCCTACCATGGAACAACCCTTAGGGACCCAGGAGTTAGTGAGTATCTCTCAGGATCACAAAGAAAGCAGAAGAAATTTCAAAATCAGTCAGCCCTTGGTACATTGGTTACAGAGGAAGCTGACCTAAGAATTCCAAAGGTTGTCAAAAACCAAAATTGAACACCACTTTGGCAACACAATGAGGCCATCCTTCAGTAAACACTAAATTTTCTGAACCCTTATATATTCCCCATTCATCTAGTCAAGGGAATAAAATTTCACCTAAGATTGCAAGAAAGATAATAGAAAATTCCATAAAAGAGCCCCAACATTTTAAATCTTGCCACGTGAAATTTTATTATCTTCTGTACACAGGGTTGGGTTCTGTATCAACTTAAATCATCCTCAGTTCTCCAAATCAATTTTCCTATTGCATATAATTCCAGAGGAAAAAACAATCTGGTCTCTACTGATCAATTTTTATGCTTTGAAAAAACAGAGATATGATTATTCTCACTTTACAAAACATATCTAGGCTATTTATACACTCTAAAATGTCTTTACAGCATTTTTTAAGTGAAAAGGCTATAGGTTTACTTGATTATAATCTTCAGCTCTATGAAGATTTACTACAGACAAGGACACTAGGTGTTTTTACACCTCCACGAAGGCCAGAACAAGAGTTTGGATTGCAAAGTGCACATCTAAATTGAAGGATTTTAAGAGATGCAAATATGAACTGTTGGTAGAGGCAGGAGATGCTTCAACATGTGATTAAGGATTAACTGTCTGAGATGGTTTAAATAGTTAATCATACACAGAGACAAAAAAAAAAAAAAAGAACTCTGGGGATCCCTTGCATACCTAAGATTCTGTAGAAATGGGCCATGATACAGGTAAAACTTTGAAGACAAAGATGTTTTCTATGTCAAAGAAGGATTAAAGATGTAGAATTTGCATATATTGTGATTACATCTCTATTTCTTACCAGGCTCATAAAACTTTCAAAATAAAAAACAATTTGCTTTCTCTATTGTGACTACAATATTCTTCAAACAAGTTTATAATCCTCTCACTGAAAGTCACCATCCTTAATATCTTTATTACTAGTCCTACTGAGAAGACCTTAATCAAATGCACCAAAGGTTCAAGGCGAAAATGATAACTAAGCTGGCAAAGACCATCAAAGATGGTCACGTGATTGGTGCATTGTCCACCACGGTGGGAAATAACTGTGCCAGTTGGCAGACTCATGAAGTTATCATTCTCTTGAGCAATTTGTTCACAGTGTGGGTGACAAATGAATTAACAAAGCATACAGAAGTATACATTAAATTGAGTATTTTGGAAAATATTCTCTAAGTCTAAGACTTGAGCCAAAATCAAAACAACCTATCCTAGCCAATCAACCAGTAGTTCAGGGCTACATGATTATATGGTTATTCTTCTTAACAAAAACTTTCCAATATGTTTACAATAAAATGTAATCAGCTGTTTTTGTTTTTGTTTTTCTTGGCAAAAAAAAAAATCCAAACCAAGAGAAGACACAGAGGAGCAGGTGCGTTCTTTTTTTGTTTGTTTTATTATCATTTATTTAACCAATTCCTATGACACTTGGATTTTGTCATTTCCTCCCCCGAGTATCAGTAATACTGAAATAATCACTTTATATATGTAACAAATCTTGTTATGATCGGACTATTTTTTTTCCTCAAGTTTTATTAATTTATTTTTGCTACAGGTGTTTCTCCTTTGTCCCCCCAGACACCCTCCTCCTCATCCCCCACCCCCATCGGTGCATTCTTAACTGCACTATTTGCACATGTTTAGAGAATGGTAGGATTTCCTGTTTGGATATTTCTGCTTCAGAACATTATTCCGAACATGAGCCGTGGCTCTATGACATCTGTTTCCATAGTACCTCCTGTAAGGTATTTAGACAAGATTATTACAAAGTGTAGGGTGAGTCATGGGAATAAATGTGAAGTGGGTACGTTTTGGGTCATTGCTATTTTATGTGCCATACTTGTTTTTTGTTCTCCTTTTACCCTTTTGAATGCACGACCATCAAACCCACACATACTCGGAACACTGACCAGGATCTTCAGATTAAATTTATCCTTTTCTTATTCCTCATCAGAATCCTCAGCGCTCCCTTTCCGGGACTCATCCATTGGGAAATCAAGTATTAAAATATATATTTCCAATTGAATATTAACGTTGGATTTATGATGCATATATATAGAAACATATATAGAGAGAAACATATATGTATAACTCATTTTGCTCCTTATAATAACTCCATAGCATGACTATTTTTTTTTCTTCCTTTTAAGTGATAAAGGAACCAAGGCTAAGATGGACATCTGGTGAGGTGTGCAGCCAAGACTAAAAGGCAAGTCCCTCTTTCCCAATCTCATGGGTTTGTTACACAAAATAGGAAAGAAATTCATTTGCATAGCCTAGCCCAGTGCTACATGAACTAGTTTTAAATAGCAACTGTTGCCTTGAAGTGGGTAAAATTAACAGTGAATTGATGTATTACCTCATTTATAATACTTGCCTTTTAAAAGCAATGACTTGGTAATTTAAAACAAGAAAATAAATTTCCAGTGTTGAAATATTAAGCATTAATTTATTCATTCACACATTCACTCCACAAACCCCTACTGAACACCTACAATGTGCCAGGCACTGTATCAGATGCTAAGAATACAATGTGAATACAGCATTTTTGTATGTCTAATGCCAGCGGAGATAGGCAACTAAACACCATTAGTTACAGTAGAGTAATAAATAGTACAAGAGAGGTTTACACAGGAAGCTGGGGACACAAAGGAGTTTGGGGAAAACATCTGTGAAGGCTTTGTGTGCAATGTGACAACTGAGCTGAGTTTTGTACAATGAAGAAGTTGGTGATCAGAGAGGAAGGATGTTCCAGACACTCAGGACAACATGAAGAAGACACAGGAGTGAAACTGCCCGAGACGAGGAAGGAACCACAAATCTTTTAGAAAGGCTCTGAACAACATGTAAGGCGCAAAGAGGGGGCTGAAAATGAGGAGTCATGGCTAAGCTCAGAATTCTGAACTTCATCTTGGATCCTAAGGGGAGCCACCAAAAGCTTCTAAGGATAACACTTTTGTTACAAAAAGATTAGCCAGTAGTAGGAAGAAATAGAAACATGCTTTCGACAAGCATTTAGGGCAGGAAAGATTTCCTAACGTTTTAAAACCACATAGTATAGCAAGCCAACTCTTGCAAATGACCCTGACATATTTAAAAACCAAACAAAACCAAAAGAACCTCATGTGTAATAAACAAACATTTCAAAAAACTTTCCATCATGCCTACTAAAACAGCGCTGTGCTAAACATTGTCTATTCTGGTTAATGTACTGTATATTGTTAAAGAATTTTGCTTTCTAGTTTGTCTGCATTAATGTTTTGCCTTGGTACTTTCCTCAAAGCTTTATGAATGAGAACTCACTGTGGAAATTATAGAAGACACGGAATAACAACCTGTATTCTGCAGAAAGCCATGTTTTTACAAAGTGAGGATTAGTGGCTACATGACAGCCTAGTTTGAAATGTAGCTCAAATTAAATTCAAGCAATACTGAAAATTAAAGAATCTCTCACTTGCTTTCATAGAAAAAGGTCAGGTCTCCAACAATTGACAAGAAGAGAAAAAGGAGCTTGATATTCAAGGAAAATTGCTGATGGCTTTATGAAACTCTGGAGCCAACTGGCAGTGTCGGTGGTCTGTTTTATTTAATTCTAGTGAGGGTTTGGAAGTAATAATTGAACATGTCAATCAGAAAATATAAAGAAAAAGAACGAGAAAGAAACTAGTCCGGCATTGGGTAATCAAGACCCATAGCTCTCTCTCCTAAACTGGAAAGTTTCACAGAGGATGATGAGGAAAATAAACATATTGCCTTTAGGAATGAAAATATACAAACTAGAAACTATGGAGAAGTAAAAAGGGGGCAGAACACTGTATTTCTCTAGGAAGAGGAGGCAAGTGAAAAGACGTAATTTAACTTTTTTTTGAAGATGCCAATGTGAGCATGTTTGGGAGACAAATGTAATGAGAAAAGGGTTCAGCCCGTGAAAAAAAAATTGCAAGGGAATACTCCCATCTCACAACTCAATGTACCTTTTTAAATAAGTTATCAATTATGAAATTGCTATTGGAATTCTTCTCTCGTCTTTAAGTAAAATATTAAAGATCTTTTTATGGTCTTTACCTACAGGAAAACAAAGAATATAACCATCTAAAAATATATGGATATGACTTTTCTTCAAATTAAGACAGAAACATACAAAGCCAAGTCATTAATAAATGTCACAATGGTGAACATATTTTAGTAATAAAATGATATAGCAATAAAAATATCTAGTAATGTAATTGAATGTCCCAGCTTCAAACACAATTCCGTGGAAAATTCTTATCACACACTATCCTCTACAATCTATTTTCTATCACTTTCTCTCCTAATTAATCTTCTCTTTTTATTATAAGATCTTCAACTTGAAAAGATTTACAGTATAGATTTTAAATAAAGTAAAATCTGCCATATGATAGTCACAAAATTAAACAATGAAAAATAAGTCAAGCTGTTTAATTCTCTATGGCCCACAAGGGAAGTCTATTCTCTCAAATATACTCATTTAGAAGTTGAAATATATTCAACATAGAAAGATATACATGTAAATATATAAATAAACTGTGTAGAAAATTTTCAAAGGCCAAAGCAGTTTTACGATTGAAAGATATAAATAAATTCTCAAACCAGCTTTGAGCTTTAAAGCAGGCCAGGGTAGAGCAAGGTTAGATTAGTGTACATAGACCTCTCCAAGTCCTCATAATTCTGATTCTAATACCTAACTTACAAAATGAATTGAGTCAACAAACTCCACCATTACATAGGTATTTTGTAAGACAACTGAATACTTAGAGAATGAGAGTCACTTGCAACTTTAAGGATTAAGCACCTACTCTCCCCATTTAGAGACACAAAGAAAACATGCTTTGTTACTAAAAAAAAGCAGTTCATATTTGCACATCAGGAATTTGAGACTTTTACATTTATGCATACCCAATGCCAATCTCCTTTGTTCATAAGAATAAAAGAAAAATCATATCTAGGGTTTTGTCCTTCAAATCCTACAAGAGAAGGGAAAAAAAAACAGATATTCAAGCCTCAAGAGGGTTTTCTGTGCCTGATCTTATTCAAAAAGATGGTTCAGCTTAAGTAATTTATTTTATATAAAAGGCATAGAGAAATGCATACAATCAGATTATACCAGTGGTAAGTACCATTATCTGTTGATTCATGCTTTATTTATGTCCTTGTTTTCTCTAGAGAAGATACAATTAGCCTCTCACCTGTTAATCAGTTGCATGGCTTCAAGCCTCTGGGCATTTCAATTGATAATGATTCAAGGCATGAAGATCAAATTGCAACCATATATGAAAATCTTCTTCACTGACTTTTACAAGCCAGACGAGAAAAGCAGGGTGAAGAGCCATTTTAAGTGTGAATCATACCACAATTGCCAAGGCACCAACTTGAAATCCTTGTAAGCTAGTTATACTTGTACTCTCGAGACCATGGTTATATGCCTCACCCCTAACCCCTAACTCCTGCCAAACTACTGTTGTAACAAATGACCCCATGGCAGGCCACGGGTCTCAAGGGGAAATGGACAGATGGTGGCAGATGAGCACAAGCAAACACACTGACACCACTGGCTGGACAAGTCCTCAAGCACCTGTTCCAACCAAGGGTTCAGGGCACCAACACCATGAAACAGTCTCTGACCCCCTACAGCTCTGCCATGGTTGTCAGCTAGCCTGGGTAATAAGTCAGGATAAATATCCAGTGATGTTTTTTATGGATAAAGTGACTATATTGAACTTGATGTTCCCACTGTCCAGTTTACCAAATGCTAAAGTATTAAATAGCAGGGAGCACTGTACTTTCATTGGTGTTTATAACTTTTCTCTTGCTTATCTAATTTTCTCTTGCTTACATCCTAATTTGTCTAAGGGCAAGATTGTGTCACGACTCCAGAGGTTCCTGTTCCAGTGTGTACCATGGTGCTTAACACACAAGAATTGTTCCAAATATATACCTTGAAATAGAGGACACTCAGAGAAGAAAGCAGGACTGGCAGAAGAAGTAAAATGATTTTCTAACACCTGTACCATGATGTAGAAATCATACACAAAAACAGGCTGGGAAGTGTTTCCTAGAGACAGAGCATTCTGAAAGGTCAGGACCATTAGTACACTAACAAGATGTTTATAGAATGGTATGATGCCTAAGAACTTGCTGTACATGTAATACATTTTAAAAGACTGAGAAATTACCCTGGCCGGTTTGGCTCAACAGTTGGAGCCTCGGCCTGCGGACCAGAGAGTCCCGGGTTCGGTTCCCGCTAGGGGCACATACTAAAAGACTAAGAAATTAATGGTGGAATAATTTGATTATATATTTGCTTGACAGGGTAAATATCTACTCTAAAGACATATGCAGAACTAAATGTCATACATAATTTCCTAAAATCACTAATTCTATATTTACACTATTTAAATTCTATGTCATATCTATGATATGCCTTAATTTTTTGATGTATGGGGACTGTCCTAATCAGTTCTGAGGTGCTATCTCAAAACAGGTTCTACACACCACTCTAAAATATATAATGTTTAGAAACATATAGATATATGTAATTAAGCATATGTATGTATTAAATTGTCCCAGATGAGCAGAAATCTAATTGCTTATACCACGTTTTCAGTCTTCGTACACCTTCTTTGTGATGTAAGTATTTGTATCTTTCAAGCCTTTAGCCTCAGTTAAGTCTGTCTCCTCTGTTCTTAATACTCTTAATTTTAGCACTTGTTACAATATGAGTACTACAGTATGAATCACCCTGGACTTAACAACAGCAGACTGTGGTTACATCCCTGGACCTCAAGGGACAAACAAGGGGACAGTATCAGGAGTCCTGCAGCTGCAGCGGAAGAGCATTTGGTCAAGGAAGACAGCCACTGCCAATTTATTAAGGTACAGCAGAGACAGAGATGGAGGAGTAAATATAGAAACTTCTGGTCTTCACCTTCTGGTCTCTTGCCAGTTCCTCCAATGGAATGATCTGACAGGGACACAGAGGACAAGGAATGTAGCCCAGGGGAGATGTCTCTAGAGCACAGAGGGAAGAAAAGAAAAGTATCTAGAGAGACAACAAATATTCTACGAGTTTCCTATCGCCCATTGTAATTCATTCTTTTAAATGGTAAAAAAGAATAGGATGAGCAAAAATATTGAGGAGAATTCAAAATGTGGCAATGACTCTCTCCTGCACTCCACGAGAGCCCGCCTCACCTGGCTCAATAATTCCACTGGTGAGCCCTCCCCCCAAATGGTAAGAGTGGTAAAATATCAAATTGAAATGCTGAAAGGGAACTGTTCCCCATCTAAGTAAAAAGCATTCAGGCTTTTACCATTAATTATCAGGATATTAGCTGTAGAATTTTCTTATGTACAGTTTTACTGATTGAGGACATTCCCTTATTTCTAATTTATGGAATATATTGCTTCTTTCCATCTATTGGGAAAATTATATCATTTTCCTATGTTGGTTTGTTAATGTGGTGAATTATGTTGTTTTGTTTTCAAGTGAGAAATCTACTTTGTATTCCTGGGTTAAACCCCAGTTGGTCAAGATATATTATATATATTCAATTTGACAATGATTTTTGTGTCTATGTTTATGATAGATACTGATCTGTAGTTTTCTTTTCTCTAATGTCTTTCATTTGAAATCTGAATAAACTGGTCTCATAAAATGGGTTGGATACCATTTCTTTCTCTTTTATTTTCTGGAAGATTTTTGAAGAATTGATATTATTTCTTTCTAAAATGTTTTATAAACTGTACCAGTGAAGATATCTGGGTCTGGAATTTTCTTCATATAAATATTTTTAAGTAGAAATGCAATTTTTTAAATAAAATGTTGGAGTATTCATATTATTAATTTATTTCAACAACAATTTTATTGAGATAATTTGCATATCGTACAATTCACCATTTTAAAGTAGGCAATTTGGTAGTTTTTAGTATATTTACAGAGCATATAACCACTATTTAATTTTATGACATTTTTATCACTCCAAAAAGATAGTCCATAACCATTAGCAGTCAATTCCCACTCCTCCCTCCCCTCAGTCCATGGCACCTACTACTTTACTTTTTGTCTCTATGGATTAATCTTTGTTGTAGCGTTAGCCCAGTCCTATGTGACCTTTGGGATTGTTCAACCTTTCACTTTCCAGTAGTTCTTTCCCTGCATGTACAGATGATACTCAACCAACACTGAAAGGGACTCTTTTGCATAAACCTGAACAATCTGTGCAGTTCCATCCGCTTTCATATTTTGCTCTGTAAATGACAGCAGCCCTGGCCTCTCTACACACAGGACTCTGTTTCTACTGAAAGAAATTGGATTCTTTTGGATTCTCTCTCTCTGCCCTGTGTCCTGGAAGCGTCTCCAGGGAGCCCGCTGGGGCAGGGCTAGATCTCACCTCATCTGTTTCCCTTCTCTGGGATCACTACCTGGGGTCCGGAGGTAGATAAGGTGGAAACAAACCAAGAGTTTAGAATGTCAGAAATCACAAGTTCCATGCCATAAAATTCATGTTTACTAGTTTTATTGGTTTTGCACTTTTCCCCCAAAAGGGACATATTCAGTTCCTTATGTAATTAGAAAAATCACAAAGTAGTTGTGTGCAAGATAGATTACAAGGCAAAACTTATGATGGGGGCCTGAAATGAGATGGAAATTGCTGAAATGATGAAAGATTGCATTTAATACACTCTAGAAATAAATTCACTCTGACGAGTATACCATTGAATCTAGAGAATAACACAAATGAAGCAATACACAATGATACTAAATTTTGTAGCTTAAGCAAACTAATGATAATTATTCTAGGGAAAAAACTGAAGAATGCAAAAGAAGGAGGTGCATTTTTTTTTTATAGGAGAGGAAGCTAAATAGTTAAAATTAGGGTATATGTTAAGTCAGGCATTCTATATGATATAGAATCAACTGCACGAAGACCCAGAACTGTTTTTCTTTGACATTTGTAGGCATTATATTTCAGTTGGTTGTCCGTTGTCCTATATTTATATAGTGGAAGGAAGCTGGAATTCCACCAAAAATCTGCCTTGAACCCACTGTGGATCAAGTTCTTTCATCTCCCTTGAGTCACTCTCTGAGGTTATGGCAGAAGCCAAAAGAGCATGTTGATGACTTTGAACAAACTAAATCAAACGATGACTCTTACTTAAGCAGATACTTAAAAGAAAGTTAAACCAAAACTTTAAAATAATATATTTTCTGTACTGCCAACAAGAAAAGCCTTTTTAAAGATATCCTGGGCAAAAACAAAATAAGAAATAGAATGTGCTAATAGATGGCAATTCTGCAGTATTTTCTTTTTCAAATGCAACAGGTACTGCAAATGAACTCACGTTGCAGATGAGGACTATAATTTATCAAAATTGCCCTGATCTAAATTCTTGTCCTCTATTGAAGAAAAATGAGTTCAACTTAGATTTAGACCATGGCCAGAAGCTTTTCCTGATTAATCAATTGTTCATTTCTGCTTCTGGGCTCCTTTAGAGATTTCCAGCATGTCTCATGCCCATGGAGGCATATATCTACAAATTATGATCTTAAAAACATATGATGACAATTTCAACAACACTGCATTACTGACTTTCAACACTGAATTTTTATTTTTTTATTTGACTGGCTTTTATTACCCCAAGAACTCCAGCTAGCTGGAGAACTATGAAAATTTACTCAAAGTTATAAATGACTTCCTGACTTCATCCATCACTGAAAAAATATCTATTCGGGCTTGCCTTGAGTAATAAAAATTATTAACTCAGTATTTTCAGGTTTACAGATGTGCAGGACTCAGTAAATCAAACAACCTATACAAGTTTATAGAAGAGAAAAAAGATTGTTGCCTATTAATTATTTTTGTGTTTAAATACCTTTTTAAGATCTGGCTACCAGGTATCAGTTAGGATGTAACAGAATAATTTGTAAACGAAGTATCTGATATAGATGGAGCATTGTTTATAAGGAATTTGTAGCTAAGCTCAGGGGCTCAATGGCATTACTTTCCATCACTTAGGACAGATGAACATCCTCTGTATTTGTTATAATTTTCATAAAATGAAAGTTTACAAGAATCCACTCAAACCAATCCCACAGTTTCCAGCTGAGATGACTAATAATAGTATTTTCTCTGTGAGATTCTTCAACAATTGAATGTCAGTCACCTAGCTTCACATGTCCTTTGGGTGACCATTCTGGGCCCTTGGACCCAAGGCTACACAGTATGGAAATGATTCAGTGGGGGAGCAGAGAAATGAGATCCAGAAATAAAAAAAATTAAATTCTGATTTTGTTAGACTTGAGCATACATTTTTATTTCTCTGTTATGTGTTCTCTGATAAAATGGAAACTTACTCATCTATTAAGCATTATAGAGAATATGCCCTGTGCAATAAAACTGGGGTAGACAGTAGTAAAAGAGTGATGAACCAACCAGATATGGTTCTTGCCTTAAAAAAAAAAAAAAAAAAAGACTTCAGGTCAAGATGGCCGCGTAGGTAAACGCGGTATTGCATCCTCCCACAACCACATCAAAGTTACAACTAAACTAAAGAACAACCATCATTCAAAACCACCTGAAATCAAGCTGAATGGAAGTCCTACAACTACGGAATTAAAGCAGCAGCCACATCGATACTGACAGGAGGGGCGGAGGCGGATGGGGTGGTCCCACACCCACATGTGACAGATAAAAATCAGGAGGACACCTCGGCTAAGAAGGTCCTTCCTGAGGACTGAGGGGTCCCTGTCCCACACCAGGTGCCCTGCTCAGTGTTCCAGTGCCAGGAAGAGAAGTCCCCATAACTTCTGGCTGTAAAACCAGCAGGAACTGAGGCTCAGGGAGGCTGAGGTGGCTAGAGCCCCAGGCAGCTCCTCTTAAAGGGCCCGCGCACGGACTTATCGGACTCACTCTAAGCTTGGAGGGGAGGCAGCTCGAGGGGCGCCAGAGACATACAGGGAAGAACTGAGCTGTTTGGCACTGGAGCGAGGGCTGGAGACGGGGCTTTCTCCTGGACAGATGTGCTGTCAGAGGCCTTTGTTCCTTTGATGAGCCCTTCCCGGGGTGGCAGACAGAAGCCATATCTGGGACTCCAGCAACCTGGCTCACACTGGTAGCCCTGCCCTGGTGATTCCCTGAGACCCTGCCCCACCCAATTTTCAGGCCCACCCAAGCTCTTTCCAGTTGCTTTACCATAGGATTGGCCTGTCTTGGATCCTGCTTCAGATTTTCCTAAATTCTTTCAAACAAGCAGCGTCTGGTCTCAGCTAGCCCCATACCTCTCATTCAGTAATACACAGAAACAAACACAGGGAGGCAGCCAAAATGAGGAGACAAAGAAACAGGTCCCAAATGAAAGAACAGAACAAAACCCAGGAAAAGAACTAAGCAAAATGGAGATAAGCAACCTAACAGATGTTGAGTTTAAAATACTGCTTATAAGTATGCTCAATGAACTTAGTGAGAAACTCAGCGAACTTAGCGAGGGCCTCAAGAGCATAAAAAGGACAAGTCAGAAATGAAGAATGCACAGTCAGAAATGAAGGAGGCACTAACTGAAATACAGAATAATTTACACAGATTCAATAGTAGAGTAGGTAAAGCCAAGAAGCAAACCATAGATTTGGAATATAAGGAAGCAAAAAACACTCAATCAGAACAGCAAAAAAAGAAAAAAGAATCCAAAAAAAAATGAGGATAGTGTAAGGAGCTTCTGGGACAACTTCAAGCGTGCCAACATTTGCATCTTGGGGGATCCAGAAGGAGAAGAAAGAGAACAAGAAATCGAAAACCTATTTGAAATAATAATGGCAGAAAAATTCCCTAACTTGGTGATGAAAACAGACATACAAGTCCAGAAAGCACAGAGAGTCCCAAACAAGATCAACCCCAAGAGGCCCACACCAAGACATATCATCATCAAAATGCAAAAGGTTCAAGACAAAGAGAGAATCTTAAAAGCAGCAAGAGAAAGGCAGCTAGTTACCTACAAGGGAGTTCCCATAAGGCTGTCAGCTGATTTCTCAAAAGAAACTTTGCAGGCCAGAAGGGAGTGGCAAGAAATATTCAGAGTGATGAAAAGCAAGAACCTACAACCAAGATTACTCTATCCTGCAAACCTGTCATTTAGAATTGATGGCCATATAAAGAGTTTCCCAGACAAGAAAAAGTTAAAGGAGTTCATCACCACCAAACCATTATTATATGAAATAATGAAGAGTCTTTTTGAAGAAAAAGATAAAACATATGAACAAAAAAAAATGGCAATGAATAAATATCTATCGACAACTGAATCTACAAACAAAATAAACAGGCAGAACAGAAACATTCTCATAGATACAGAGAACATTTTGTTGGTTGCCAGATGATCGGGAGGGTGGTTGGGGGAATTTGTGAAAAAGGTGAAGGGATTAGGAAGCACAAATTGGTTGCTAGACTGATAAACCTCAAAGGGAAGGGGGTTGGGAGGTGGGAAGAAATAAACCAAAGAACTTATATGCATAACCAATGGACACAGACGACAGTGTGGGAAAAGGCGGGAGGAGGGCAGGAGTGGGAAGGAGGGGGTCAATGGGGGAAAAATAAGGAATATCTGTAGTACATTCAACAATAAAGATTTTAAAAAAATAGTAGGAGTGAACAACTGAAAATAATAACAATAATAAATTTTTAAAAACACAAAGGAAAAATGGTAGCAGAGGTGAAGGGATAGGAGTATTGCAAAAGTATAAAACAGCAGGAGCTGATTAATATTTATTCTCCTTTCCTCAAAAGTGTTCTGTGATATGCAATATGTATGAAAGCTTGAAACAAATAAAACTTGTCATACAAATAAAAAGCAGCCTATTATTATCTCCAATGGTGATTAAAATGTAAACGAAGTATCTGACAACTGCCTGGGCAGTCAGCTGACAGGTTAGTCATTAGCCACTTAAATTGATATAATTAATATTAAAGCATAATGAACTGTCTATAATACACGTTAAGTGATTACCTGCTGAAAAAAGTATTGTGAAACTCCAAAGATATCATTATATTGTGCTTCTATTCATATCATGAAAGCACAGATTAAGAGACACATTCTTCTTTACAACACAGAATGTATGATATCTATGTTCTCTGAAACAAGAATAATACAGTTCTATTCAACATAAATTCTTTTAAACATGATGTTGTGATTGCAGAAAAATAGATATATTTATCTTTGTGCTGACTTAAAAGTGATCGAAGGTCTAAGTTTAGTGTTGGAAGATGTACCACTGCATATATTTATTATAACGCTGCTAGCCCCAACCTACCCATAGCAAGAAAGCACATTATTCATCTCTTTTCATAGATCAATTAAATATACTGGTCTAAACTCACAATAAATTCTCCAAGGCACTAAGATTGTGAATTCTTTTAAGGCAATTATCATTCTTTTCAGAAACATCTGTTCACAGATAATTAATTGATATAATTATAATCATCTAATAATAGAGTAAGTTTCTTAAAGCCTACTCTTTGAAAACACTTTCAGCCTAATATTAAATGCAATGTGCATTTGCAAGTAATAAAATCATATTTGCTTTACATGTTCTAAAATTCAGATTCCAACCAGAACTCTCCAACTAGTCTGATTAACCAGGTTTTGTATCATTATAATTACATGCACAAGAAGAAATGTCTTTTAGTAAACTCATTCATAACCAATATCAGATCATTTTTTCTCTAAATAAATGCAAAATGTTTTGCTATTTGTGCTCTCAAATGTTACACAGTCCAAGTCACTAAGCAAATATTTTATTGAGTCTTAGGACCTGAGGATACTAATAACTGTTCTCCTTAGGATCCCTGTTCACAGTTACATAGCAAATGGGAATAAGTCCAGGACAAAACAGATGGCGAATGGCTGGGTTCATTAGGCAATGTTCCAGGTGTTTGTTTCTGGCAACAATAGAAGGAAAATAAGTGCCACTGAATCTCTGACCATTATGCACTCACTCACAGCTCTGTATGAATGTGATAATGATGGTAGTTAAATTAATGTGTCTCTCTCTGCTACATGACAGGCCTGTGTTATTTCATTCGTACATTCAAACTGCTACTGCATGCAGACTCAATGTCCTCTTTCTAGAGAAATAAATAGCTAACTGAGTAAATAAATGCTTATACCTAAACTTTGGACACCATTCTGAAAATAAATACTTTTAGTCCAAAAAAGGAATTTACAAACTACAATATAATATATTAATGATACAGTAGTAGCCATGTAAGTGCAGGACTTTAAAGAGCTTACTGAAAATCAAAGGGAGAAAATGTAGGGACAACCTACATTGATTCTGTGACAAATGGCTTCCCTTTCCACACATCACAGAATTGTGGTTAGCACAACGGATGTGATCTCTGCCCACTCATTTTCTCATATTAATGACCTATCTTAGCTCTTTAAATAATAGAAGTTCATTAGAAGTCCCCATTTTTATCATTAATTGTGTACTATGGATAAGAGCACTCTATCCGCCGCCTGAACCCGATGATATTCTAATTTAATACAATTCCTTCCGTTGACAAATTTGTAATAAATTGAGGAAGAGCTAAGCATTTTTCATTCTATACATCAAATTTACCTTCAACTCCTTTTCTCTAACCTCAGAGGCAAGGCGCCCCTTCAGTTAAGACTAATTTGTCACTAATTTGATCCCTATCATTTAGGATTTAGTTCCTTCTATTATCCTTTCTCTCTTCTGTATATTTAAATATTCTTCTCACTATAACCTTCTCCTCAGCTGACAAAGAAGCCTAAGTCCCTCCCACTCTTTAAACTGAAACAACCTTTGCTTTCCTAGGTATGCCTTCACCGCAACATTCCCAACACACCACAACTCTGTCTTCCCTTCTCAATCAAACTTGCAAAAGTAGCCATCTCTAGTTCTTCCTTTTTTTTTCTTTCAATTCACTACAGTTTCTCCTGAAAATGCCTTTGCCAAGGTCACCAATGACCACCTCATTGCTAAATTTAATGAACACCTTTAGGGCTTTTCCTCTCTCTTTGGTCTTCAAGATGCTGTCTTGCCTAGCTCTCTCCTACCTCACCGACTATTCAAGTCTAGAGTAGCTGGTATTTGCTCCTTTTCTCTTATAAATGCTAATTGCTCAAGAATCCTAGTCTCAATTCTTCTCACACTCTAGAAAATCTCTATTATCTACTAGCTTTATATGCCATCTATATAATAAAGGCTTTTTATAACTGCATCTGTATTCCTGGCTTCTTCTCCAAATCCCAAGATCCTACTATCCTATTTACAGTTGCATATATATAATCCTTTTTCATAACAAAATTCTTCATCAGGTCAAGGAAAAATGGACTAATCATAGTTTTGGAAAAAAACAGATAAAAGAATTAACGACATGATCATATTTATTAAAAATCGAATTTCAATTAATATTTTCACTCAATGCACTGTTTGCACATATATCATCAAGCTGAAACATTTCTGTATATAGATCATTTTAATTTCTGCATGAAGAAAGCTTTACAGTCAATGTATTAAAATCAATAAATACACGATGTAAATAAGTCCAGCCAGGGTGCCTCAGTGGACTGAGCCTGGGCCCATGGACTGAGAGGTCCCAGTTCGATTGCTGATCAGGGCACATGCCAGGGTTGTGGGCTCGATCACCAGTAAGGAGCATGCAGGAGGCAACAGATCTATGTTATTCTCTCACATCAATGTTGCTATCTCTCTCTCCCTCCCCCTCTCTAAAAAATCAATTAAAAAAAAAAAAAACACATGTAAATAAGACATAAAGTCAGCCTAAATTCCTTCTTCAGTTCGCATCCCATTAATAAATATTAATCAGCATCAAATATTCTCAACTCTTCAGCCTAGGAAGGAGCAGAGCATCAATACCTCTGATTTAACCTGGATACACAAGTGTTCCATTAGCGGTCACATTTATTTTACTAGGTACCAAAATGAAAATACAGTGTTGAGTTCATTCCCTAAAGAGAAAAATCTAATTCATCAAGATTAGGGGCATTGCTGAAAGCCCACTGTGGAGATGGAGTGGCTGCTTCGAACAGGTTGTCATTAATCACCAGTCACCCATGCTGTACCTTCACATGAACTAACTTGCTGATGTGTACCTAAGCAGAATCCTACGGATTCCATTTTAAAAGCAATGCTTAATTGAGGAGGATGGCATATCTGTATTGTTCTTTGACATGAGAGCACAGCAACCATCTGAATTTTTTACTTTGTATTTTGTTTTTGCCAAGGGGAAAAAAAGTCTACATTTTAGTCATTTGCGTGTCTTGTATCTACTACAGAAAGCTTTACCATCGATAGTTCTCCCTCTCTTTATCACAGGCCTCAAAATGCTGTCTAAGAAACATGTGTGAATTACCCATATCAACTGGAATAAGTGAATAACAATACAAGTATACCTGAGATTAGGAAACCTGGTTTTTAGCCCAACTGTTTCAGAATCACCTACATGTTTGTTTCAAAACAAAACAAACATGAGGACCTAAATAGACACCTCTCCATAAAGGACATACAAATGGCCAAGAAACATATAAAAAAATGCTCAACATCACTAATCATCAGAGAGATGCAAATTAAAACAACTATTAGGTATCACCTCACACCTGTCAGAATGGCCACCACCAACAAATCATCAAACAACAAGTGTTGGCGAGGGTGTGTATAAAAGGGGACTCTAGTGCACTGCTGATGGGAATGCAGACTGGTAAGGTCGCTGTGGAAAATGCTATGGTTTAACCTCAAAAAGTTAAAAATTGAACTTCCATTTGACCCAGTGATCCCACTTCTAGGAATATACCCTAAGAAAACTGAAGCACCAATCAGAAAGTATATATGTACCCCTATGTTCATAGCAACACTATTTACAATAGCTAAGATCTGGAAACAACCAAAGTGTCAATAAGTAGATGAGTGGATTAGAAAGCTGTGGTACATGTACACAATGGAGTACTATGCAGCTGTAAGAAAGAAAGATCTCTTATCCTTTGAGATGGCATGGAAGGACCTGGAAAGTATTATGATAAGCGAAACAAGCCAAGCAGAGAAAGACAAGTATCACATGATCTCACTTATTTGTGGAATATAATGAACTAAACAAACTGCTTAACAAAATTAAGCCAGGGTCATAGGAGCGGGGTACAGACTGACAAGCCTCAGAGGAGGGGGAGTTTGGGGGGGAAGAGATAAGCCACAGAACTTACCTGAATGTATGCATGACCAATGAGCATAGACAACAAAGCTAGGGATAGGGGTGGGGGGGAAGGGGAGGAGGGTGTCAATGGGGAAAAAATAAGAAACATCTGTAACAAAAACAAATTAATAAATAAAAAATTTTAAAAAAATAAAACAAAACAAACAAACAATACAGATCCTTGGAGCCCCCAGAAAATCTATTAAGTCAGAATAAATTCAGGGACACACAGTCTTTTTTTTCTTTCTTTCTTTCTTTATTGATTTCAGAGAGAGAGGAAGGGGGAGGGACAGAGAGATAGAAGCATCAATGAGAGAGAACATTGATAGGCTGCCTCCTGCATGCGCCCCACTGAGGAGTTGGCCCACAATGTGGGCATGTGCCCTGACTGAGAATCAAACCAGCAGTCTCTTGGTGCATGGGTCGATGCTCAACCACTGAGCCATACCAGCTGGGCACACGGTCTATTTTTTAATAGATGTCCCAGGTAATTTTATACACAATAAGGTTGAGAACAAGACACATTTTTATTACTTTTAATGAGTTGACTTTGAACAAGAAATCAGAGAGAGAGATTGAAAGCAGAGGAAGCTGTCAAAATGTTTTACTTAAAAAAAAAAAAAAAAAAGCTGGGGGGAGGGAATCTCATTAAGAAAATGTTCAAGGAGATGTGTGCCAGTGCTTGCTACTCACCTTCGAAAATGCCAAAGCAAGGAAGGCATTCTAGCATGACATCCTAGAGACCTCAGGGACTGAATAAATCACATTATTTACTGTCTACATCTTTAAGATCAGCTTAACTGCCTGTGCTCTTTTTAGAGTTAAAATAACCAATTCACTTCACTTCATTCTGCTACACAAAAAGCAGTCACTTCAAGCATCTAAGATGGCCCAGATATAATAAGGCCATGCCTTTTAAAGAAAATTAAAAAGAATAAAACATGAACCAAAAGTTTTACCTTGTCCTCAAAGGAAGCTGTGAATTACGGTTAGAAAATAAGCTGATAAAACTGTAAGTGATGCTCTGCTTTTAAAATGGCAGCGAGTGAAGTATAATTTGTCAGCCAGGAGGAAAGCACAACATTTCTTTAAAAAGAGATCATAATTGAAGATGAAATTTTCTTATATGAATAAGAATGTTTGTGTAACTTTAGTTCAGTTCTCACTGCTATTCCACATCCACAATTACTACCCTCACTCGGGCTTTCTGTCTTTTTCTCTAAGCACATGTTCTAGTACTAACTACTATAAAGAAGATATCTTAGCAGAAATATGTTAAAGAGATCTTTTCAAATATAAAATGAAATAATTTTGACTTTGGAAATACAATTCATATTTTGCCTTAGAGTTTTGTTTTTTTTAATTTCTGAAGAAACATATGACATAATTACTAGATTTTGTTTTTCTTTTAAAGCTGCTGAGGGAATTAATGAAGTATAGTAGAATAAAAACTGATAGCAATCTCATATTTGAGCCCTAAAGTCCTCATATGTAAAACTGAGACAACAATACCTTCCCTACCGGTTTCATAGGGTTGCTATCCCCATATGTTTCAAATAGCAATATGTGTAGCAGCTGCCTACTGCTGCATAACAAATCACTCTAAAATTTAGGAGTCTAAGTAAAAGCCATATATTAACTTTTAGTATTCTGCTCTGGGAGGGGTTTAGCTGAGGGGTTTTCTAATGGTCTCCCGTAAGTGCACCCATGAGAGCAATCTATTGGGTATGGAGGGACCACAATGGTCTCATCCATGTCTGGTGGTTCTCTGAAACTTCTGCTCTGACACTTCTGGTCTTCACACAAGTTCAGTATCTAAGTGGACAAGTCACCATGTGCAAACATCTATCAAGTCCCTGCTTGCAACACATTTACTAATATCCAATTGGTCAAAGCAAGTCACATGGCCAAACCTAGACTGTGGGAAGGGATTATATAGAGATATAGGGTTGATATTCCCATATGTTGCTTCATCAGGGACCATTAATATCACAATTATTTAGTAAACTGTAAAGAATTACACAAATAGCCCTGGCCAGTTTGGCTCAGCGGTTGGAGCGTTGGCCTGAGGACCAGAGAGTCTCAGGTTCGGTTCCCGCTAAGGGCACGTACAAAAAAAAAAAAAAAAAAAAGAATCACACAAATATAAGAACTGTAACATTAAAAGTATTAAAAAAGTAGAAGTAATAGTAAAAATATTATAAAAGTAAATTTGGACTAACTCTATAAATGCCTCTGCCCTTTGACTCTGTTTGTTATCATGTAGTAAATTTTATTTAAATTTCATCACTTTTTAAATATGTCCTTTGAAGTACTAGTCAGTGGAGACACATTTGAGATACATATCTGTTCAAGAATAAATGGATGGACCAAAACACAGGCAGGCAGAAAAGGATATTTAATCCTTATTGGGCCAAAAAAGGAAAAGTTACACAAATGAACAATCACAAATTCAGTGAAATAAAGGTAGAAATAGATATCTAATTTATCATTGTTTAAAATTTAAATGATTCATATCATAGACCCAGAATGATGAAAACAATTGAGATTGTCTAGCTTCTCCAGAGCAAATTTAATGTCATTCCAAAAATAAAAACTGAACCTGTGCTTTAAAAATAGTGAAGGGAAAACAATTCATCCATCCTTCCATTAGCTTCACTCAATGGTTAATACTCTCGGTGAGGGAAGACAGTGCTTGAGTTTAACCTCTGTATTCATATCCTCGCTCCTGTCCTTGGGCAACTGCACGAAACTAGTTACCTCCTTCACAGTCACACAATCCTCCGTACACGGGAGACCTGTTCTTATGACATCTCTTATTTTTCTCTTCTTTGTCTAAAACCACAGTTTCTCAACTGTTCCTCAAAATGCTTTATTTCCAAACCCATAAATTACTTTCCCTGCATTCTTCCAAATCCTTTCAAAAAGTTCCACACTCATCTCTAAGGAGTGAGGTTCCTTCATCCTAGGTTGGGATTAACCAGACACAACAGTAATCCGGTTACCTTCTCCAACATTAGATTGTTCTACAAATTGAATAAATTGATAAATTTTCTGCGAATTAGATTAAAATAGTAACCAGTATAAAATATGGTAAGCAAGTAGTTGTTACAGTAGCAGTAACAACAGCTGTTTGGCACATTAATTATAAACATTCTCATGCCCTGGCATTTTTACTAACAGTGCTCTGTTCTTGACTGATGTGTGGCTTCTCAGCCTCTTGGACTACTAGCTCTTCCCCTTTATTTAGACAGAATTGATGATTTCCCATTTAAGCAATCCATTTTTTTTAATGTATTCAACAATCAAAATCATCCAGAATTGAAGTCTATCATCTCACTTTCAAAGCAATTTTTCCGTGTTTGAGTAAGGTTTTAACTAATATAAATGTATTACAGTTGACTGAGTGGGCCACGAGGTCCTGAGAAGAAGCTGGGAAAGACAGTGCTCTTCGGTGGGTACTGTTGGTGGCCAGTAGAAAACGGTTGTGTACTTTGAAAGATTGTCTGATTTAATTCCAATAATAAATAATAGCTAACATGTATTGATCATTTACTATGAACCATACTTTGCTATACTTTTTATATAAATTATTTCTTTCATCTTCACAGAATTACAATGCAAGTACTCATATGGTACCATTTTATAAATGAGGAAGTTCAGTCTTAGAGAGGTTGAGTGACTTGCTTAATGCTTCACATCCTGTGAGTGTCAATGTCTGAATTCAAATCCATGTCTGGCTCCAAAAGCTGGGGGCCTAATTCTTTTTTTTTTTTTTAATTTATTTATTTTTTATTAATTAATTTTTGTTACAGATGTTTCTCCTTTTTCCCCCACTGATATCCCCCTCCCCATCCCTCCCTGCCCTGTCCCCAGTTTGTTGTCCATGACCACTGTTCATGCATACATGCATATAAGTTCTGGGGTTTATCTCTCCCCCACCACCCCCTCTTCTGGGGATTGTCAGTCTGTACCCCACTTCCACGTCTCTGGTACTACCCCATTCATCAGACTGTTAGGTTCATTATATTCCACAATTAAGTGAGATCATATGATACTTGTCTTTCTCTGTTTGGCTTGTTTCACTTAGGATGATACTTTCCAGGTCCCTCCATGTAGTCTCAAAGGATAAGAGATCTTTCTTTCTTACAGCTGCAGAGTACTCCATTGTGCATATGTACCACTGCTTGTTTATCCATTCGTCTACTGATGGACCCTTGGGCTGTTTCCAGATCTTAGCTATTGTAAATAGTGCTGCTATGAACATGGGGGGTACATATATTCTTTCTGATTGGTGTTTCAGGCTGCTTAGGGTATATTCCTAGAAGTGGGATCACTGGGTCAAATGGAAGTTCAATTTTTAACTTTTTGAGGTAACACCATAGTGTTTTCCATAGTGGCTGCACCAGTCTGCATTCCCACCAGCAGTGCACTAGAGTCCCCTTTTCTCCACACCCTCACCAACACTTGTTGTTTGATGATTTGTTGATGGCGGCCATTCTGACAGGTGGGAGGTGATACCTCATTGTTGTTTTTTTGCATCTCTCTGATGATTGGTGAGGATGAGCATTTCTTCATATGTCTCTTAGCCAATTGTATGTCCTGTTTGGAGAGGTGTCTATTTAGTTCCTCTGCCCATTTTTTAATTGGGTTCTTTGTCTTCCTTTTGTGGAGTTGT
Source organism: Molossus molossus (assembly GCF_014108415.1). Classification (NCBI taxonomy): domain Eukaryota; kingdom Metazoa; phylum Chordata; class Mammalia; order Chiroptera; family Molossidae; genus Molossus; species Molossus molossus. Next base: position 58,694,146 of record NW_023425345.1, on the reverse strand, counting down.
ATGAGTACTCTATATATTTTGGAAATTAACCCCTTATCTGATATACCATTGGCAATTATGCTCTCCCATGCAGTGGGTTGCCTTTCCATTTTGATGATTGTATCTTTCACTGTGCAGAAGCTTTTGAGTTTGATGTAGCCCCATGTGTTCATTTTCTCCTTTGTTTCTGTTGCCTTAGGTGATGTATCAGTGAAAATTCTGCTGCGTATAATGTCTGAAATTTTGTTGCCTACATTTTCTCCTAGGATTTTTATGGATTCATGAGTCATTTAAGTCTTTTATCCATTTTGAGTTTATTCTGCTGTAGGATGTAAGTTGATGGTCTAGTTTCATTTTTCTGCATGTAGCTGTCCAATTTTCCCAGCACCATTTATTAAAAAGGCTGTCCTTACTCCACTGTATGCTCTTGCCACCTTTGTCAAATATTAATTGAGCATATTGCCTTGGGTCCATTTCTGGGTTCTCTGTTCTGTTCCACTGGTCTATATGCCTGTTCTTGTGCCAGTACCAGACTGTTTTGATTACGGTGGCTTTGTAGTATAAGCTGAAATCTGGAAATGTGATCCCTCCAACTTTGTTCTTCCTTATCAAGATTGCTGTGGCTATTTGAGGTCATTTTGGGTTTCATATGAACTTTTGAAGTACTTGTTCTAATTCTGTGAAGTATGCCATTGGTATTTTGATGGGGATTGCATTGAATCTATAGATTGCTTTGAGTAATATGGACATTTTAATGATGTTAATTCTCCCAATCCATGAACAGGGTATGTGCTTCCACTTTTTTATATCTTCCTCTATTTCTTTTTTCAATGACCTGTAGATTTCTGCGAATAGGTCCTTTATTTCTATGGTTAAGTTTATTCCTAGGTATCTTAATTTTTTTTGCCGCAATGGTAAATGGGATTGTTTTCTTAGTTTCTCTTTCTGTGAGTTTATCATTGGTGTATAAGAATACCATCGATTTCTTGATGTTAATTTTGTATCCTGCTACTTTGCCAAATTCATTTATTAAGTCTAGTAAATTTTTGATGCAGTCTTTGGGGTTTTCTACGTATAGTATCATGTCATCTGCAAATAATGACAGTTTCACTTCCTCCTTTCCAATTTGGATCTTTTTTATCTTTTCTTCCTGTCTGATTGCTGTGGCTAAGACTTCCAGTACTATGTTAAATAAGAGTGGCAAAGTGGGCATCCTTGCCTTGTTCCTGCTCTTAAGGGAAATGCTTTTAGTTTTTGCCCATTGAGTATGATGTTGGCTGTAGGTCTTTCATATATGGCCTTTATTATGTCTAGATATGATCCCTCTATTCCCACATTGCTGAGCATTTCTTTCAGAAATGGATGCTGGATTTTGTCAAAGGTTTTTTTGGCATCTATTGATATGATCATGTGGTTTTTATTCTTCATTTTATTTATGTGGTGTATCACGTTTATTGATTTGCGAATATTGTACCAGCCTTGCATCCCTGGGATGAATCCCACTTGGTCATGGTGGATAATTTTTTTTGTTGTATTGCTGGAGCCGATTTGCTAGGATTTTGTTCAGAATTTTGGTGTCTATGTTCATCAGGGATATTGGCCTGTAATTTTCTTCCTTTGTAGTGTCTTTTTCTGGTTTTGCAATTAGAATTATGCTGGCTTCATAAAACGAGTTTGGAAGTCTTCCTTCTTCTTGAATATTTTGAAATAGTTTGAGGAGAATGGGTGTTAGTTCTTCTTTGAATGTTCGGTAAAACTCCCCCGTGAAGCCATCCGGGCTTGGGCTTTTATTTGCTAGGAGAGTCCTGATTACATCTTCAATTTCTTCTGTTGATATTGGTCTGTTCAAGTATTCTATCTCTTCCTTCTCCAGTTTTGGGAGACTATGTGTTTCTTGAAATTTGTCCATTTCGCTTAGATTGTCGAATTTGTTGCCATATAATTGTTCATAGTAGTTGTTAACGATCTTTTGTATTTCTGTGGTGTCAGTTGTTACTTCTGCTCTTTCATTTCTGATTTTGTGTATTTGGGTTCTCTCTCTTTGTTTCTTGGTGAGTCTAGCTAAGGGTCCATCAATCTTGTTTATCTTTTCGAAAAACCAGCTCTTTGTTTCATTGATCCTTTGAATTGGTTTTGTTTTGTTTTTTTTTAGTCTCTATGTCATTTATTTCTGCTTTGATCTTTACTATTTCCTTCCTTCTACTTTCTCTGGGGTTTTCTTTTTGTTTCCTCTCTAGTTCTTTAAGTTGTGAGGTTAGATAGTCTATTAGAGATTTTTCTTGTTTTTTGAGGTAGGCCTGTAGTGCTATACACTTCCCTCTCAGAACTGCTTTTGCTGCATCCCATAGATTTTGTGTTGTTGTGTCTTCATTTTCATTGGTTTCCATGAAGTTTTTGATTTCTTCCTTGATCTCCTCAGTGACCCATTCATTGTTTAATAGCATGCTATTTAGCTTCCATGTGTTCAAATGTCTTTGTATGTTCTTCTTGCAACTGATTTCTAGTTTCATGCCATTGTGATCTGAGAAGATGCTTGATATGATTTCAGTATTCCTGAAATTGTAGAGACTTATTTTGTGCCCTAACATGTGGTCTATCTTTGAGAATGTCCCATGTGCACTTGAGAAGAATGTGAATTCTGTAGTTTTGGGGTGTAATTCTCTGTAGATATCTATTAAATCCATTTGGTCTAGTGCTTCATTTAGAGTCTCTGTTTCCTTGCTAATTTTTTGTCTAGAGGATCTATCCAGTGATGTCAGCGGGGTGTTGATGTCCCCTGCTATGATTGTATTGCTATCGATTTCCCCTTTGAAGTCCTCCAGAAGATTTTTAATATATTTTGGTGCTCCTATATTGGGTGCATATATGTTTATCAAGGTTATATCTTCCTGTTGGATAGATTCTTTCAATATTATGTAGTGGCCTTCTTTATCTCTAGTTATGGCCTTCATTCTGAAATCTATTTTATCAGATATGAGTATTGCTACCCCAGCTTTTCTTTCCTCTCCGTTTGCTTGGAAGATTTTTTTCCATCCCTTCACTTTCAATCTAGGTGAGTCTTTTGTTGTGAGGTGGGTCTCTTGTAAACAACATATAGATGAGTCATTCTTTCTTATCCAATCAGGTACTCTATGTCTTTTTATGGGATCATTCAATCCATTTACATTTAAGGTGATTATTCATATGTACTTATTTATTGCCATTTTTATTTAGTGTGGTTGTATTTTTCTTCCCATTTCTCCTGCTAATTACAGCAGTCCTTTTAACATTTCTTGCAGTGCTGGTTTGGTGCTAATGTATTCCCTTAGCCTTTTTTTTTTTTTTTTTTGGTCTGGGAAACTCTTTATTTGACCTTCCATTTTGAATGATAGCCTTGCTGGGTAGAGTAGTCTTGGATTCAGATTCTTGTTTTTCATGACTTTGATTACTTCACGCCATTCCCTTCTAGCCTGTAGTGTTTCTTGTGAGAAGTCAGCTGAGAGACTTATGGGGTTTCCTTTGTAGGTAACCTGTTGCTTATCTCTTGCTGCTTTTAGGATTCTCTCTTTGTCTTTAATTTTTGGCAGTTTGATTACTATGTGTCTTGGTGTGGGCCTGTTTGGGTTCTTCTTACTTGGGGCTCTCTGTGCTTCTTGAACTTGAATGCCTTCTTCCTTCACCAAATTAGGAAAGTTTTCTGTCGCTATTTCTTTGAATATATTCTCTAACCCTTGCTCATTTTCTTCTTCTTCAGGGACTCCTATGATGCGAATATTATTCCGTTTCCAGTTGTCCCACAGTTCTCTTAAGCTGTCTTCCTATTTTTTAATTGTTTTTTCCTTTTGGTTTTCTGATTGGTTGATTTTTTTCTACCCTGTCTTCTAATTCACTGATCCGGTCCTCAGCCTCCTCTACTCAGCTTTTTAGACCTTCCAATGTGTTTTTTATTTCTGATATGTCGTTTTTAATTTCCAACTGGTTGATTTTCAACATTTCTATGTCTTTACTCCTGGTGCTCATGTCCTTACACATGCTGTTGAGCTTCCTCAAGATCATGGCTCTGAATTCTAGTTCTGTTAACTTGCTTAACTGCACCTCATTTATCTCATCTTCGGTAGAGGTCTCTTGTTCTTTCATTTGGCTTTTGTTTCTGTTTTTCACCATTTTGGCTATCACAGTAGGCTTTGGAGTCTGCCAAATTTTCCCTGTGGGTGTTGGTGTTCTCCTGTTTATGGCTACCTCTCCTGGGTTTGGATGAGGCAGGGAGGACCCACTTTAACCACCACTGTCAAGTGTTAACTTTCCTCTAGCTTTTATTTTGCCTGGAGGCTATTAGTGGAGGTCACCTGAAGAACCTTGGTTTCTGAGTTGCCTGAAAAACTTCCTTAGGTGCTCAGTGTAAGAGGATCTCCCGAGGGTGGGGCAGATGCTGGTTGTTAATGGGCCTCAATTAACATTTCAAGGGCCGCCAGGTGGGGTGGAATCTCTGAGGGAGGGGCTGCCGCCTCTCCCCAGGGCCCTGGGAAGGAGTAAGATAACCACAGTCCTGCATGGCTGCACTCAGCAAAAGCTCTGAGCACCCTCCAAATCCCTAGTGTCCACACACAGTTCCAGTCCAGTCTGCCTTCCCTCTGCCGGAGCCCAAGGTGAGTGGCTGCTGCCAATTTAGCCTCTGTCCAGACTCTGCGTCGTGGAGCCCCCTGGGACTTTTAACCCGAGGGCGCTGCTCCCAGCTAAAGGCGGCAAACTGAGTCTGCGGCACCAGCTGAGGCTGTGGCATCCAGCCCAGGTGGCAGCAGCTTCCAGCCGAGTCCCCTGGTCCCAGCCAAGTCCGCTGGTCCCAGCTGCCTACCAGGATTGAATCAGTGTCCCTGGTTATGTGGTCCTCCAGGCTGCCTTTTGGTTGCCCCTTCCTGATGATTTGTTTTTATTTTCGTTGTAATTCCAGTTTGGTCCTGGGAGATGGTCTGTGTAGCTCCATTCACTCCGCCGCCATTTTTTTTCTCCTGCCTAATTCTTGAATAACTTTTGTGAGGGTATTGGATCTATTTCATCGCTGAGGAAATCAAGGCAGGGCTACACTAAATATCTTATCCAGGATCCCACCGTAAATGGCAAATCTATGATTTGAACCCCAGGACAGTCAGGCATCAGGATAAAACAAACAACAAGTAGTAAGATTACTATGGTCCCAGAAAGCACAAATCTGCAAATGTGCATTTCTTGTTAAACTACTTAGACTTCTTATTCACAAGTCCAAAATTAAGTTTTGAAGAAAAATAAAATAGAAGCAATGAAACTTGTGAGCTAAACAGTTTCTAAAGCCCTCTTGAATACAGGGTCTCACCGATAACCATCACTAAGTAAGCAGGCAACACTACACCTGACGTGCCAAACCACCTCCAAAACTTAGCAGCTTAAAACAAGCCATTTATTTTTCTCATAGATGAACAGGTCATTTTGACTCCACGTGGCATCGGCTGCTGGCAGTTTGAATGGGGTCTAGAGAGTCCATTTTTAAGCTGATTCTTTAGATTGAAGGTAAGTGCAGACTGTCAGCCTGGACCTCAACCAGGGATATCAAACCCCTTCACAGACTACTTGGGCTTTCTTATGACACGGTAGCTGGACTCCAGAAGTGAGCGTCTCAAGAAAATGACCCAGAAGCTGTATTATCTTTTATGATCTAGCCTGGAAACACACATAGTGATACTTTGCTGTAGTCACAGGTTGCCTGCCCATATTCAAAGATGGGAGGGGTGTCAAAGTGGGCATCATACCCTTTTACTCCTTTAGCTTTAAACCCTGTAGTCCTTTAACCCACATGAATAACGTGAGTCCCATTCCCAGTTCTCAAATTAACTCTGTCTCTGGCAAAGGGGAATGTACAAAGAACGTTCAAGCCATTCAGCAGCTTCGTGATGACTTGTTCTTGCAGGAATGTAGATATGGTAATACTGTTCAAAGTACACACATCTCAGAAGGTAGGAGATCCATGCTCTAATTCCAGCAGGTTGCAAAACCTTTGTGATGGAGGCCTCCATAGTCCTCAGTTTTCTCATCTATACAATGAGGTTCTTGGTCTAGGTCAGTGATTTTCAAGCCGGTGTCCTGCAGAACACTAGTGTGCCACAAAAAAATGTAAAAACATGCAGTACCTGTCTATTTAGTCAGGGACACTGACCTGTTTTCCCTTAGACTGTCAAATAAAATTTTTAAAATGACAACTGCCAAGACAACAATAGCCGTCCAATATAAATGAAACAAAATAATACCTGTTTCATTTTGTTGTTTTTTTTTTTTTTTTTTGGTCAGATTGGCAGATAATATATTTCTTGGCATGCCACAGAATTTTAGTCATTAGGTTATGCATGCCTTGAGATAAAAAAGGTTGAAAATCACTTGTCTAGGTGATCTCCAAGGCCTCTGAGATTAGTGATGAAAGTCTTTACCTATCTATTTTCCCATACTTGTATCTCATACCTCATATTCTAGTGCCAACCCAGATACAAAATGTATCTGCCTCTGAAAACCTGTCTCAATCATTAGGTACCTAGTAGTACCTGTTTCTACATCCTTCTCAGAGGACAATCTACCTTTCAGAATTTCTATCACATGTACTTCTGTAATTCAGCTGCCTCACTTGATTAGAAGGTAGTGATAGTTTTGGTAACTGATCTGGATGAGGGTCTAGCAACCTGCCCCTTGTATTGATTGACATGTTAGAGGTAAGACTCATGCCTTGCATATCTTTCCCTAGAATAGCAGACTGTGTCCCCAACACTCTGCTTTCTTTGACCTTCATATAACTAAGAAGGTTGTAATAGAAATCTCTCCATTTCTGGCCTAGAATTCTCCACTGCCATCTGATCCCGGGTTCTTATGTTTATTTTAGATGACTTTCCCTTTCCATAACTAATTTGAACACAAGTACCCAGTGAGTTCTTGTATTTTTCACCTTGGTCTTGGACTCCTTTTGCAAAAATAGTAGCAAAACCTTTTCCCAAAGTCTTCCATAGTTCAGCTTGAAAACTTATTATGTATGATATGTTTTAGGGGAGTTTTAGCTAGACATATAAAACTAATTTAAGCGCTAGCGGTATTTTTTTCTAATGTGCATATAGACATGCTTTTCACCTGCTAATAAAAATGATAAGAAGGTAAGAAATTATTGCATGCTAGTAAAAGATTGCCTTGGGAAACACTGCCATTCATAATGAATACCCATTTTTATATGACTGACATTGTGTTGATAACTATAACTTTTACTTGTCACTGAAGGAGAAATAATGAATACTAGTTTTATTATACAGAGATAGATTCAACAAACATATTGTATGATGAGTGCAAGTATTATTTTTTTAATTATCATCTGTTTTTTAAATTAATATGTCATAAGTATCCATAGTTATTGGAAGACGTGGGTATTAACCCTAAATATCTTTAAACCGGAACATGATAGGCTCATCATGCATTCCCATGTGCTAGAGCAGATATAATCAGTGAATTGGTAGAGTGGTTTTCCACTATTATCTTAATTTTTTATTACTGTATTAAACAGTTGGCTACTGTACTAAGTTCAAGCTCCTAGAACTGCAAAATATGTTTATACAATACACTGAGAATACACTCCAGAATTTCCTCAGAGTTTTGATTTGTCCTTATTTATAACCTACCCTTGTTACTACTTGATAGACATCAGTAGGCCCTCAAAATTCTAGTTGCTGTTCAAAATGTGAATTGTCTTGGTGAATGCTTCTTCCTTTTGACATAGTCACTGCACTACCAAGACTCAGGAAGCAAAGAACCTCTCCGTAATCAAGAGTTCCTCATCACCTCCAAGCCCCAATAAGCTTCATCTAAGGTGAATGAGAAAGTCAAGGTAGAGGATATCGTTTACAGTATTCAGCAACATGCTTCTCACAAATTCACTGAAGAGTTTTTAGACCTCCTCTAATCATCTGTGGTGTTTTTACCAGAAAAAAATTAATTGATTAATTAAAATACATGTATGTATAACCAGAAGGCTAAAGTCTTACAAGGGCTGTAGGCCTGTAGACTCATAACTAAGTCATGGCCCGTCCACCTCAGTTTTCTCATTTCCAAATTGTAGAAGTTGATCTGTGTATTAGCAGAAACTCTGGATTCTCTCCACAGAAAAAATGTACATAGAACCATTAATGGATGAAATTTTAGGATATGCAACTGCTTCCTAGAACTTCTCCATGTTCTCGTTATAAAATCCACAAACAACAGTTTAAAATGCCTGGCCCAGTGATTTCGAGCATGCTATGTGTAGGTCCCATAAATGTTATGTTGGCTACTGCTTATTTACATAGTGAGTCTAAGCCAGGTAGGTTCTTTAAGTTCATTTTTTTTTTCTTTTGTAGAAAAATGAAATGACAAGTATCATCCTTAAAGAGTTATATAAGATAATGATCGCATCCTAAGTATTTTCTAAATCATTAATCTGACTTCATAAGGCCAAAGTTATATATATAAAGTTTTGATATTTCCTTGATGATCATCATCATTTCTTATTGGTAAAATAAGAAATTTAGACGAAAACTAAATATAATAATCTGAAGAATTTAAGCAGTGTCAAGAATAGAAGAAAGATAATTTTCATGGTCCTGCTTGTCAAATACCTGGTGAATAGTGCAATATGTGTGTTCTAAGTTTTTTTGTAATTGTGAAATACTTCAAAAATATTTTTAAAAACTAAATGTAGTATAAGGAACAATTATGGGTCCATCCAAGATTAACGTACATTAATATTATGTTATGTACCTGTTTCAAGTCTTTTGTTGTTATTGCTTATTTCATTTAAAAAATAAAATGGTATAGCTATAGCTAAAGTCCTACAACCACATTCATTTTCCTTCCTTACCAGAGATAATCACTTTCCTGTAGTTAATGTATTTCATCCCCATGCAGGAATTTTAAGCATACAGATATAGCCACAGAGAGGGACAGAGAGAGAGAGAGAGAGAGAGAGAGACAATAGTTCTGTGTGGTTTTAAGGATTTATATAAATGATCTCTACTCCATTTATTTGAATCTTGCATTTTATGCAACATTTTATTTCTGAGATTTAGACATGTTATTAAAAGTACATCTTGCTTATTAATTCTAACTACTATGTCATAGTCCATTCTATGGACAAACCACAGTTCATTTATCTAGTCTGCTACTGACACATATTAGTTTCACATTTTCACTACTAAACATAGAGCAGTAAGCATTACACTTGCCCAGGTGTGAGAGTTTTCCTAGGATAAATACCTAGAAATAGAACTGCTAAGTCATGGAATATGTGCCTCTTCAGCCTCAATAAATACTGATAAATTGGTCTGTGTAGCAATTATAACAACTTACACTTTCACCATCAGTGTGTAAGTTTCCGTTTCCTCACATCTTGCCAAGTGTCAGTGTCATGGGTATGCAATATGCCACTCATTGGTTTAATCTGCATTTCCCCAGGAAACACTTAGTCTATTTAACATCGTGCTGAGGTCTTAATGAGAGAAATACAAAAATAAATATAAACAAAACAAAAGCTACCAAGGATTGGAAAAAAAAACATATTTGCAGATCATAAGACTCTACACTTAAAAAATCCAGGAGAATTTACACAATTTTAGATGTAATAAGAGGCTGGCAAGTTTGCTGACTATATAATCAATATATGAAAGGTCTTAGCAGATCTATAAAAATTAAAACAGCCCTGGCCAGTTTGGCTCACCAGTTGAGCATCGGCCTGTGGACCAGAGAGTCCCAGGTTCAGTTCCCGCTAAGGGCACATACCACAAAAAAATAAAACAGTAACTCAATTTTGTTGACAATAACAATAAAAAACATAAGACACCTAAGGATAAACAAAGCCTGTGCAACATATTTATGGAGAAAAACATAAAATGTATAAAAGTTATAGCTAAATCAATGAGATAATCCCTTTTTCATGGGAAAGAAGACATCCTCCTCATATTAATCTAAATTTTTAATGCTGCTTTCATCACTATCCAAACAGGATTTTCATAAAACTTTACTGTCTTACCATCAAATTCATATGGAAGATTGAGGCCCTAAACTAAACGAACTTATGGTTCTAATTGATTAAAATTCATTTGCACATGAAAGTAATTTCCTAACAATGCAAGAAGCAAATGGTTTTAAAAGAATAGTACAGAAAATGAAAGCTATTGTCATCCTACGAAAGAACTTGCATCTAAGGTGGTCAGAAAGGATGTTTACCTAGATTACAATTGGACTTGAAATTTTGGGTAAAATTGTATTAGACTGGAAAGGGGGGAAAAAAGAGTCACTTCTAAAAGGTAAGATGGCCTAAATCGAGCACAAACGTGATACGTGTCTCGGCCAAGACCACAAACAGAGAGCTGAAGGGAAAAGGCAGAGAGTTAGAGTCCTGGGCTTAGTTCACCACATTTATACATTTCAGTCTCCAAACTCTATCTTCCAAAAGACCAAAGTAACCCAGCTTTCAGATAACCAAGGTGCATAGCATTTGTGGTGTGAAAGCTATTTCTGGGGCAAACATCCAGAGTTTAAGACAGTAAAGATGGAAACTATTTCATTCAAACTATAAAGACCCTTAAATTCCAAGACTAGGAGTTTGGACTTCAAGCAGAAATTAGTTAAATTTATCTGTTGCATAAAAGCTTAGTAAAGGACATACTGTACTGATTAAGAATCTATAACGTCTTAATTATAAATGAAAGACAGCACAATATCCTCCAAAAGATACAGATCTATAATTCATTGTAACATATAAATTTAACAAAGTCCCAATCTGATTCCTTCACATGGCAAATAAAAGAGTAAATGAGATAAATTGCATCCAAGCTGACAAAATTTTAGAGCTTTCTATGGCTGAAATCCAAAATTTAACAAATGTTTCTTTAAAATGAGCAGCCAGGAGATAGTTTCCTCCCTTGATTTGCTTTTAAATTTTGTACGCTTAGGTCAGGAAATCTGTCTGGCCAGAAATGCATAGATAATACAAAACAAGTGTTTTGTTTTGGCTGGGTTATTTTTCTGGATTAGTTATTTGAATCAAAAAGCTAAATTGATGACTATGACTTCAATATTTCTATTTGGCAGGTTAATATAAAAAATTTCTTATCTTTTTATGTTGCATCTTATAGGTAAAATAAAATTGCATTATTTAATTTTAAAACAATGCAAGCTCTTTGGCAAGCATTGCTATAGTTTTACAGTTTTTCATCAGACTTTGACCCAATTTCTTTAAAGCACAGTGAAATCCTTTTAAGGCTTAATTCTCTTAATATCTATCTAGGGAAGAAAGAATGAGTCAGCATTCCTAATACATTTTCCCCCTCAATTTTAACGCAACAGTTTGAGGATTCTCCCAGCCTGCCAACACAAACATTTTTTAACATGGCATTACTTCTTACAACTATTATTCTGTTACATTGCATTTCTTGATGTAATTGAGTGAAAATCTTTTTGATGACTGATGTACTAAAACAAAAAGGTTCTTGATAGAAATTGAAAAGTGATATTATAACTGTCCACCAGAATATTAGAATGTTAAGTGCCAGCAATGAATGGCCAATTTCCAGTAACTCAATGCATCAAGGATACAATTTAAGAAAACCTGTAACCAGTCCTTTACAAAGGTAGTGATGTGGGAAACTTGGAGGAACTCTGCATGGGCACGTATGGCAAGTATGCATTTTATTTTATGGTGTTCCCAACTGCTCCTTGTAACTAGTAATATTAATGTGCAAAAATAAGTGACTCTTGCCCTGGCCAGTTTGGCTCAGCGGTTAGAATGTCAGCCCACGGACCAAAGACTTTCTGGTTCAAATCCAGCCAAGAGCAGTTACCTCGGTTAGGATTCAGACCCCAGCCCTAATCAGGGTCTTGTGTGAGGGAACCAGTCGATGTGCCTCTCTCACATGCGTCTTTCTCTCTTTCTCTCCTTCCCTTCCCCACTATCTGAAGATAAATGGAAGAATATCATCAGGTGAGGATTTAGAAGGAAAATTAAAAAGTGACCCTTGTGTCCACAAATGTCCATTCACAAATCAAGGCTGTGTATTATCTGCTTCTTAGTCTCTAAAGATCACATATTAGCCTCTCCTCCAAAACAATGTTAAGTAACACAGAGAACGCCAAAAAAATGTATACCATTGTAAGTTTCAGATTTAGCCGAAGCCTTCATCTGCACAAAACTGTTTGCGTTGCCAGCCTTTGAAAAAGTCACACATAAGCAAAAACAGTCCCTGGGTGTGGCATGTCTTCTCACAGATATTCCACTTCAAATCTCATATTAGTCATTTTTAACCTTCATCAGTGCTTCACATTTACAAATTAAACAGTGTTTGTTTTCATTTCTGCTTTGACCCATGTTTCAGAACTTAATTCAATGAAAGGCATTTTAATTATCTGCTAAAAAACAAAAAGTCTAGTGTAATTACTTATGATATAAAAAAAGGAGGATAGTAAGTCAAAACACACACACACACATATATACATATATATGGTTATAATTTGGATTTTTAAAACTCCAACATCTTCTTTCTCAAATCTTGGACCTTTTAACTAAGAGCTGTGACTAAAAATGGCTGAGACAAATTCACTGAGAATTCCCGTTTGGTTCAAGCAGCAGATTCAGTGTTTTCAAGACACTAAATCTGAACATCTTTAGTTTGTGCCTAGGCTATTTCATTGGCCATGCTGCCCACACTCCCTGGGTTCTTACCGGAAGCCACCACCTGTTACCCGCCTGACACATAAAGGTATTTGATTGCACAACTTCCGATATGAACTGACATTCTGCACCTCTACTCGGAGTTTACTAGAGCTGCTGCTAACTATGTATTCCTCCATAGCAGTATTACCTATAATACTTTTTAAAATTAGAAAACCATTTGGTGTCAATAATTTGGATCGTTCAGAAAAATAACTTCATTGACCTCTGCTTAACAGTTTAGTCCTTTTTTCAGTACACCCCCATGTCCACATTAATACACTTAATACTCTCTAGCAATAGTGAGCTTATGGGTCTATAAAATACATCATAACGCTATGTATGTAATGTCATGCTTCTATAACCACCATCATCATCTCCAATTTATTCACTTGGTAGATGCTCAAAAATGTACAAATATCAAGGCCATTCTTAAGACTTCCTTGACACTCACCGGAAGACTGACTTTATCTTTCCTCTAAGCACCATAAACATGTACACACCATTTGCGGTTATGTTCTAGCTATTTGATCACACGGCTATCCATTTACTAAACTGTGAGTTGCATCAAATCAGGAACATCTTAAGGGCTTTGGGCAATTCTTTGGTTATAATAAGTATTTAATAAATATTCTCCAAAGGAAGGAATAAATTGTTGCATAAAAATATCTTCAATGTTCCAAGTCACTTAGAAAATCAGTATAACAAATTTAAGAAAATTGGATTCTGAAGCCAGACTTAATTCTGACTTGGCTGCAATTAGCTGTGTAAATATGGGTGAGTTTCTTAGATTCTAACCTCCATTTTCTCATCTGTAAAACATATAAAAAAGTACCTTTCTCAAAGGGTTATAATGAGGACTAAGTAAATACATTTTGGAAACTTAGAACAGTTCCTAGCACAAATCACCAACAAATTTAGCTATTTTTATTACTGAATCTAAGCACAGAAATAATGCTTTTTTATGGGTATCATAGAGGCAAAAAAATACAACTGTAATTCTCAAAATTCTTTTCTTTTTTACAGAAGTTTTTAAAATCCTGGAAAGGCTTACCAGCCAAGCACATTTTTATGTATACATATAAAATATATATTCTTCAGAAAAAAAATATTAGATGACCACATTATTCTAATCAAGAGTTTGTAGTTGTGTTAAATATAAATAATATAACAATATCTTATACATTCACTTTTAATAAATAATGCCCTTTGAATAGCAAAAGTGTTTCATTCACTAAATTTGTCTTTATAAGATTAAAAAATAAAATATATGTTATAATAAAAACTCAGCTATGTAAAACATAAACTTTAAAACCCTACAGTAAAATTTAGAGGCAGAATCAGTCTTCTATGCATTTGTAGTTCTTAAATTAACATTCAGGATATCTATTTCCATCGGTATGGTAGATAATACCTTGCATGATCCCTCTCACCAAAGAAGTGTGTGTGTGTGTGTGTGTGTGTGTGTGTGTGCAGCACACATATTATTGTGAACATATCACTGAACACATGCAAAAAGAAGGAAGCAAGAACTGTGAGTGGTAAGCAATACTAAAGATGACTTTTATCTTGACAGTTTTGTCTCAAGCAAAAAGATTTTGAGCTTGATAACTAGACAGAGGGACAAGACTTGTCAACATCCTCACAATGCAGGGAGATTAAAAGGAAAATCTTGCAGAGAAGATTAAGTATAGAAGAAATAAACCCTTCCATTTGAAAAGATACATCAAACAAACATGGTTCTCTAGACCCTGGATGTGGATGAAGAGAAAAATAAAATTTCCCCTGAGACTCTTAACCACTGACTAGGTCTGCCAGGTTTGCAGTTGGCACTCATACCAAAGTGCTCAGGTGGAGAACTGAAAGGTGTCCTGGGTTGATGCCCCATCAGATGACTGGCAGAAACAAATGTAAATCCTCTCAGGAAGAGCTCAACTTCAAACCAGACCTTAAAGAATTTCCACACATAAACATGCCAGAGAAATAAATAGCTCACAGTCAAAATTCATAACCTGCACAAAAATGGAGCCATAATCAGTAATTAACAGCAGAATGTAATACATAGATAGATAGATGATAGATGATGATAGATGATAGATAGATAAATGATGATAGATAGATAGATAGATAGATAGATAGAGAGGAAGGGGAAAGAGAGAGGAATAGATACATGATTGATAGATAAATAGATAGATGATAGATGATGATAGATAGATAGATAGATAGATAGATAGATAGATAGATAGATATAGATAGATAGATACACAGATAGATAGCTGATAGATCATTTAAAAAATTAAAAAGAAAACTTTCTGGAATTTTCATATACTTATTTGACACATTTAAAGCAATTAAAACCCTACATAAACGATATTTGATAATATGACCAGAAATCAAGCAGATTTGAAAAAAGAAGAACTAAATAGAACTTACAGTAATGAGATAAAGAATATGAGACATGGAGGCATAATGCATGTATAATCATAGGTTAAAAAAAAAGTAGTCAATAAAAAGGGGAGCAAATGATATTCAAAAAGATAAAGCTGAAGACATTTCCATGACAATGGTTAAAGCCTTGATTCTCAGATCTAGGAAGCCAATAAATCCTAAGCAGAAAAAATAAAAATAAAAACTTATTAATATATCACAGTAAAATAAAAATCAACAAAATGAATAGAAGGTCTTAATATGAACCAAGGAGAAAAACACAGATAAACTTAAAAAGAATAGTTATTAAAATAATTGCTGGTTTTTGAACAACAATACAAGCCAGAAAAGAATGGATCCCATGGTTTACTGAGAGCAAATAATTGTCAACATAGTTCTATTTCCAGTATTATAGATTTCAAGTCATTTTCAAACAAAAAAAAATAATTGAGAAAGTATATTACCAAAAGATCCTCAAAAAATAAAAATAAAAATAAATTTTTACTTATATCCTTTAATAAAAATTATGCCAGATATAAGATTTGAGATGTAAAAAAGAATAACATACTAGTAAATATGTGGGCAAATCTAAATAAACATTGATAATATTCATTAGCAATAAAAAACGTCTGCTTGTATGTGCTAGGGATAAGTAGCTAGGATTAAACTACCGAACAACAATGACACATCAGTTGTTATAGGAGTGATCAACTTAAGGGATTCTAAGGTATTTGATTTGTTGCAGAAAACAGTAGACATGGCTTAATACTTCAGAACTCTCAAGTAAAGTATGCATGTTATATGTGCTAACTAAAAAAATAGTCACAGGCCAAATAACTCAAAAATTACAAGCAAAATATATAATGAAAAAACTAAGTTTAAAAACTCAATTTATCCCAAAAGACTGGGGTGGGGGCAAGGCAGGGGCTGGGGATGAGGAAAAATGGGGGGTAGGGCAGGAGAAGCAACAATAAACATAAATGAATTTCAAAATATTATGTTGAAGTCAAAGAAAAATAAATACTGTATGATTTCATATAATTACCGTTCACAAAAGTTCAACACCAAACCTTACACTGTTTAGGAATGCATTTAAAGAAACTCATTTGGGCCCTGGCCAATTTTGTTCAGTGGTTAGAGCATCAACACGCAGACCAATGAGTCGCGGGTTCAAGTCCAGACGAGGGCATGTACCTCGGTTGCAGTTCATCCCTGGCCCTGGTCAGCTCATGCAGGAGGCAGCCAACCAGTTGATGTGTCTTTCTCACATCAATGTTTTTCTCTTTCTCTCCTCCCCTCCCACTCTATCTGATGATAAATGTAAAAAAAAAACAACAATATCCTTGAGTGAGAACTTAAAAAATAAAATAAAGAAATTCATTTAGAATAATAGATATCTGAATGGAGAAATGGTGGTATGTGATGGGGGAGGAGGACCTGGAGGGCACCTAACATATAAGTAACATTCCATTTCTTAGTCTCAGTGATGCAACAATTATGTTTATCATTTTTCTTAACGTATGCATATAATTTTAGGCACTGATTAGTATTGGTATATATCATAAATTTTACTATCAGGACTCTTCATAAGAAAGCTTATTTTAATTCTATTGGGCAGTTTCTTGTTAGAACTAACTAGAGCCTGCTGAAGTAGATGACTCCTTAGGGTCCCTCCTCTCCCTGATATTTAAATACTTAGTGGAATATACAACTACAACATTTGTTGTATCTGGAGAAATGATTGTGGAAGGTTCAGACAGGAGCATCTGAAAGACAGGCATCTCAAGCCATATTCTTTAGCTAAAACCGGCTGTTACAGAAGGAGCGGCTGAGATCGGGAAGCCTTAGTTGAGCTCTCCTTTCCAAGGATCATCACATCTGTCTTCACAGTTGTCTATTTCCACACTCCCACCAGATGTTCTCATGGAGGTTCAATGACAATCGTTTTATGCAGCCTTTAAAGCACTTTGGCAAATGTCAGGCATGTAGGACTCATCTCTGGCATTTGTGGTGTGTGGAAGATAAGCTACAATAAATCAGACTGACTAAATTCCCCAACCCCATCTGGTGCTTCTGCTGTATAGATAGATGCCATCATGTTTTTAAAAAGAAATCTGACTGGCAATGGTGTGTTTTGAGTCATAAAATGTGTGAGCTGGTCACCCAAATAAGCAAGAAAAAAAATCACTGAAATCTCTTATCATTCGGAGCTGTTTTCATTTGATGTCTCTTCATAAATCATATGGTACTGGTGCTATGAAAGCAAATACTCAGTGTATAAATGGATAGAAAAGCCACAGGCTTTCTACAATAGTTGAATACAGCAATTGCTACGTGAATTTTCCTTCACATTTTAAGTATTTGCAAAAACTAACGTTTGAAAAACAAAATGTTTCTGTCCATTTTCCTGTCATTAATGACTCTTCCAAGGGGGCTTTCCAGTTTCAACACACTTTTTTTCACTGATGCTGTGCTGAGTGCTAAGGATGAAAAAAGTTTCCTAACTACCATGAGTTTGGAGTCCACACAAATTCAGGGAAATCAAAAGATGCTAGACTCAATCTAGTCTTCCAACTCCCTCTTCCAAGAAAACTACCCCTCTTTATCCTGTTTGCAAAGACTTCTGGCCCAAATATTACAGAAACAATGACCAATGCACAAATTGGAATAGGGGCTAATTATATAAACTGAGGAAATTATATCTATTCTATGGCACCTGTAATAAAGTCAGGTTCTCTTGTGCACTCTTACACAATTTTACAGCTGACTTGGAGGCAGTAGAACAAAGTGGAAATAAAGAAAAACTAAGAATAGCAATATTTTTTCCCCAAAAGTAGTCTCAAATTTAGTTGTTTTTTTAAGTGCCAGAGACAAGGAAGACAAAAATGAAAATAAAAAATAAACTCGCAATCATTTCAGAGAATAAAGTCAGTGCCAGCATGATTGCTCAAAGATGGGGTCACGACAAATTAATGTAGATTTCCTTCCAAGTTAAAGTCCCTGGCTGAGAAATTGGGAGAAAATAAAGATAATTTGTCTTTATGCTGGCAAGGCTTTTTATCTAACCCTGATGGGTGAGTTCAAGTGCTGTATTTACCCACTGATGACAGAAAATGACCCTAACTTGAGAGGGTATTTAGCAAGGGAAAGGACTGGAGATGAACTAATGAGTTAGACGTCGCTGAAGCAGTTGAAGAGAAGCAAAATGCAGTTCCATAACAAGGATGTTAGTCACTGGGCTAGGTCCTCTAGATAATGTCATTGGCAAGCATAAATAAAAAATAAGTACTAGCCCTGGCCAGGTAGCTCATTTGGTTAGATTGTTATCCTGGTATGCCAAGGTTGTGAGTTCGATCTCTGGTCAGGCCACATACAAGAAGCAACCAATAACTGCATCAATAGGTGGAACAAGAAATAATCAATGTTTTTCTTTCTCTCTCTCCCTCTCCCGCTCTCTCTCTCAAAATCAATAAATAAAATCAAGAAAAAACAAGTGCCTATGACGCAGCACTATTTAAAGGAAACAGAGTTGGGCTTCAATGTTTAGAAAGAACTTTCCAATGGTTGATTTCAGGTCACCAGGGAAACAGGTTATATATTTTCTCCCCATAGCTTTTGAAGGTGGAGATGTTTCAGAGAGTGCAGACATCTAGGACACGCCAGCCTGGTATATCTATAGTAACAAGCTAGAGCACGAAGTAGCTGTAATATGGAGCACCAAGGTCAAATTTAGAGGAGTGGTCAGCAAACCATGACTCATAAGTCAAATCTGACTCTGTGCCAAATTTTTGTACAGTCCACAAGCTAAAAATGATTTATATATGTCAACTGGTTGAAAATGTGAAAAGAATAATATTTTATCACATGTGAGAGTCGTGGCTCCTACAGACTAAAATAATTACCCTCTGACCCTTGACAGAAAAAGTTTGCCAACGCTGCTCCAGAGCCAGTGTGTTTTAAATTCAAATCTTGATTATTGCCTAGCTATGTGATCTTAAGAAAGTCACTCAACTTCCTTGAACCTCAGTGTCCTCATCTTTAAATGATACCTACCTTGGCCCTGGCCAGTGTGGCTCAGTGGTTGAGCATTGACCCATGCACCAAGAGGTCACTGTTTGATTCCCGGTCAGGGCACATGCCCAGGTTGTGGGCCTGACTCTCAGTGGGGGGCATGCAAGAGGCAGCCAATTGATGTTCTCTCTCATCAATGTTTCTATCACTCTCTCTCCCTTCCTCTCTCTTTAAAATCAATAAATAAAAAAATAAAATAAATGATACCTACCTTAAAGGTTTATTGTAAGACAAAATTATAAACTAAAGCACTTAACCTATTGTCTTGCACATCATAAAAACCAAAAAAAAAGGGGAGGGGGAGGGAGGAATCAGTGGGGAAAAAAAGGAGAATCATCTGTAACAAAAATTAATCAATAAACAAAAAAAAAACTAAAAAAAATATACCCACAGATCCTTCACTCATCTAACTCTCTCTATGTAACTTTACAGTCTACCATTTTTATAATATGTCATGTGTTCCATCAGCCCATTTAGAATTTTTCAATATCATTATCATAACCAAATAAGTATATCGTGTTATCATTTTTCCACTGAAGTGGCTAGTATGTTTATAAGCCAGAGAAGGTGGCTTGGCCAAACTAAAGCTCTGTATAATACAACTATGTCATCTAAATCAAATTAATTCAATAAATGTTTACTGAGAGTCCACGAGAACATCCTAGTTTCTGCTCTGGTTCCTCCCTGGGCAGAACCTGGCGGTTGTAATCTCCTTTCTTCTTTAATGACAGAACTTCAGTTTTGTGGAGAGTAGCAATGTGCCCAGTTAACCAAAACACTCCATTTTCCTACTTACCTTGAAAGTAAGGATGACTGTGGTAATGAGAATTTCCGTCCTTGCCCTTCCTCCTCCCTGAACTGTGCACTTCTAGGCTGGAGCTCTAGCAGTAATTTTGTGGTGATGAGGAAAAGTCTTTAAAAAATTACAGAAACCTAGCTTTCACTGATGAACCAGCAACTATTTACATCAAGATTCTTAATAAATCAGAAAATTAAAGACTTTAATTTGTCTTTTGGTTTCTGTTTCTTGTAGCCAGATTCAATCTTAACTAACGTATCCACCATCAAAGTTATTTGATCCATATACTTGTTTGGGCCCAAGTACACCAAACAGCAAGACTACATTTAGAAAATTTAAACAGTTTCTTTGTTTATTTTTTAGTGATTTTATTGGGAATACATTGGTTAATGAAATTATATAGGTTTCAAGTGTACAATTCCATAATATATCATCTGTATATTGTATCATATGTTCACCACCCAAAGTCAACTCTCCTTCCATCACCATTTATTCCCCCTTTACCCTCTTCTACCTCCCTCTACCACCCTTCACCTCTGGTACCCCTGTGTTGTGTGTGTCTGTAATTATTTTTCCCCCTTAATCCCTTCACTTTTTTCACCCAGCTCTCCAACTCCCCTTCCCTCTGACAGCTGTCAGTCTGTTCTCTGTATCTATGAGTCTGTTTCTATTATGTTTGTTAGTTTTTTTATTTCATTCTTTAGATTCCACATATAAGTGAAATCATATGGTATTTGTTTTTCTCATACTGACTTATTTCACTTAGCATAATACTCTCCAGGTCCATTCACACTGTTGTGAAAAATAAGATTTCCTTCCTTTTTATGGTCAAGTAGTATTCCATCGTGTAAATGTACCATTGCTTTTTTATCCACTCACCTACTGACGGTCACTTGGACTGCTTCCAAATCTTGGTTATTGTAAATAATGTTGCAGTGAACAAATTAGTGTTTTGAGAAATCGTATATATTTCCAGAAGTGGAATTGTTGGATCATAAGGCAGTTCTTTTTTTAATTTTTTGAGGTAACCCCATACTGTTTTCCACAATGAATGCACCAATCTGCATTCCTACCCACAGTGCACGAGGTCCCCTTTTCTCTGCATCCTCGCCAACACTTATTGTTTGTTGATTTATTGATGATAGCCATTCTGACAGTTGTGAAGTGATATCTCACTGTGGTTTTAATTTGCACTGAGCTGATGATTTGTGATGTTGAGCATCTTTTCTTGTGTCTATTGGCTATCTGTATGTCCTCTTTGGAGAAGTGTCTACTCGGGTATTTTGCTCATCTTTAAATTGGATTATTTGTTGTTATTTTGGTTAAGTTGTATAAATTCTTTATAAATTTTGTAAAATAACCTCTTATCAGAAGTATAATTGGCGAATATGTTCTCCTATTCAGTGGGTTTTCCTTTCATTTTGTTGATGGTTTCCTTTGCTGTGCAAAAACTTTTTAGTCTGATGTAGTCCCATTTGTTTTATTTTGTTTGTTTGTTTTTGTTTGCTTTTTCACTTGTCCAAGGAGGTATATCAGAAAAAATACTGCTATGAAAATGTCTGAGATTTTACTGCCTAAGTTTTCTCCTAGGACTTCTATGGTTTTGAGTCTTACATTTAAGTCTTTAATCCATTTTGTGTTTATACTTGTGTATGTTGTAAGAAGGTGGTCTATTTTCTTTTACATGTATTTGTCCAATTTTCCTCATACCATTGATTGACTAGACTGCCCTTACCCCATCGTATGTCTTTGCTTCTTTTGTCAAATATTAATTGACTACAAAGGCATGGATTTTTTTTCTGGGCTCTCTATTCTGTTCCATTGATCTAAATGTCTGTTTTTATGCCAGTACCATGGTGTTTTATTAGAGGCTTGTAGTATAGTTTGATATCAGTTAGCATGACTCTTCCAACTTTGTTCTTTTTTCTCAAGATGTCTGTGGCTATTTAGGGTCTTTTGTGGTTCCACATAAATTTTTGGAATATTTTTTCTAGTTCTGTGAAATATGCCATTGGTATCTGGAGAAGAATTGCCACTGAATCTATACATTGCTTTGAGTAGTATGGTTATATTAAGGATGCTAATTCTTCCTATCCATGAATACAGTATATGCTTCTACTTGTTTGTATTAATTTATTTCTTCAGTGTCTTATAATTTTCTGAGTACAGGTATTTTACATCCTTGGTTGAATTTATTCCTCGGTATTTTTTTTTAATGCAAATATAAACGATATTTTTTTTTTAGTTTCCTTTTCTTTTCTTTTTAATTTTTTGAAAATGTATCATTGTTGGAACTATTACCGATGTCCCCATTTTTTCCCCATTGACCTCCTCCTCCTCGCTCCCACTCCACCCCCTCACCCCTTCACCACACTATTTTCTGTGTCCACTGGTTATATGTACATGCATATAAGTTCTTTGGTTTATCTCTTCTCACCCCTCTCCCCTCTTCCCTCTGAGGTTCGTCAGTCTGTTCCCTGCTTCCATGTCTCTGGATCTATTTTGTTTGTCAGTTTATTTTGTTCATTAGATTTCACATACAAGTGAGATCATGTGATACTTGTCTTTCTCTGACTGGCTTGTTTCACTTAGCATAATAGTCTCCAGGCCCCTCTCTGATAGTTTATAACTGGTATATAAAAATGCAATTTACTTCTAAGTATTTATTTTGTATCCTACTACTTTACTAAATTCAGTTCTAGGACTTTTTTGGTGGAGTCTTTAGCTTTTCCTAAGTATACTATCATATCATGCAAACAGTGACAGTTTTACTTCTTCCTTTCCAATTTGGGTGCCTTTTATTTCTTCTTCTTGTCCAATTGCTTTGTCTAGGACTTCCAGTACTATGTTTCTTATCACCCAAGCCCAAGTAATCAATGAGCTCTGATCATCAAAAGTGATGGCAAAAGATAAAGAAATAGGGTGTGTCGTGCCTTGGAGAAAAGGAATTTGAGACACTGAACTTTGAATGTGACTTCTTACCAGCTGACTACTGACAATGGCAATCATAACTGACATAATCTCTGATTTAGGAACTTGAATTCTATGCTACAAGTCAGCACTACAATTACATTATCACTTAATGACAATTTTTTATTGGAAATGTCAAACTTAAAAACCTTTGGTTCACCCACCCCTCTGGAAAGCTTCTCTCTTACAAAGATCAAATTAAATGACAGAGAGACTTTATGCATGTCAAACTCATTTAAGTCATAATTCGCTCAGGCGAGTTATGGGTTCAAGTAACATTTGAATTTGGCTAACCTTTTTCACACAATTAGACCTTATTTACACAATTTACACTTGAAGTCAAGACAAGTCAGTAGGAGACTTATTTACATTTTCTCACAGTGTTCAATAATGGATACATAAATTTTACCAATCTTATAGTTTATTAATGTATTATCCCAAACCCAAGCTGTGAAATAGAACAATAAAATAAATAGCGCTGCTTTGTAAATCAAAAAAATGTAGCTCTAATTTTCTGAACTAATGGAATCTAAATTCTAGCCTTAATTGAATGTGTGAAAACACTTTTCCACACAACTTCACTGACTACCTTTAATAAGGAAAAAAGCATACATATATTTGGAAATCATTCATTAAGTCAGCGAAGATTATACTTTTGGATGCTTCAAAGAGAAGAAAGAAAGCAGTCACACATTTTTCAATAATAACAAATCCAAAGTAACAGTCTGTATCCTCTTATCTGTACATTGGCTGTAACCTTAGTTACTTCCTACCAAGAGGGCCTGGTGCTTTGAAATCTCAAACAAGGTGTTTTTCATGGTTATGACTTTTCCCATGAAATTTACTCAAAAAAACAATCTGTTGCACTGGAAGGTCTTGTGAAATAAGGAAACCATAACAAAGCTTTAGCCAACAAAGTTACTTTGATTGTTTTGGTCCAAAAACCTGCTGAGAAGTTTTATCAGCAGGGTTATCTTCCTCTACAGATTTAATTTTAGTCCCCTGAGACTTTTAATGTAATCAAGTTATAGGGTCAACATTGAGCAAAATTTAATTTGATCTTGTATAATCTGAACCAAGAGATACAACAGGAAAGGCAAAAACATTTGTTTTTAAAAGGCTTTGAGGTATGGGGTGAAAAGTGACCCTTGTATGGGCCAAGAGAGCAGCTAAAGATTTGTGCAGCACACTTACAAAATATTTGAACTCTAAGTTGCAAACAATGTGGGTCTTGTTTTCATTTTTGTTCTTTTCCCAATAACACTCCCTTAAATTCCAGTGAAATTTAAGAAATATTCCACTGATGGCTTTAGGAATAATAGTATGACTGGTGATGCTTGTAAATGCCTAAGATAGACCCCTGATGGACCCAATGGTGTAAGATTATCTCATGAAATAAAGATGTGTTTATGTTGGGGAAATGCAGTGAGAAGGCTCAGTCCAACCCCTCACTGAAACCAGATGTATAACGTCAGACAAAGCACTTGAGATCTTCTTGAGCTCAATTTCTTACCTCACCAGACTATGTAGGACTAGGGAGCATTATGATCACAAAAGGGCTCAACCATCTACAAAGTAGTTTATATAAATAGTAATTATTTTCCATTTCATTGGTGGTAGCCAAACCCCCATATCTCCCAGAGAGTGTTTTATAACAACATATTAATAACCCACTCGGGGAGATCCCTACCTACTCAGGAGTCTGTATATTTTAAAGTCCTTCACATTATACTGTTGTGCAGCCAAGTTTGCAAACCACTGAAACTTTACCACGAGTTCATTGAGGGCAGGGACAGTACTGAACCATGTTTTAATCCCCTGCACCTGGCACAGGTGTCTGCTCCAGAATAGGCTCTTTATAAGTGAATGTTAACTGAAAAATACATAAATGAATGAACAGATGATACAAACATCCTTGGTTACTGTTATGGGCTTAATGGTGCCCCCTCCACTCAAATTCACATGTTGAAACCCCAACCCCCCAGTACCTCACAATGTGACTATATTTGAAGATGGACTCTTTAAAAATGTAATTAAGCCAAAATAAAATTGTTAAAATGGGCTGTAGTCCAACATTACCGGTGTCCTTTTAAAAGGAGGAAATTGGGACACACAGAGAGATAACAGGGATGTGTCCACATACAAGAAAAGACACAGCAAGAAGGTGGCTGTCCTCAAGCCAATGAGAGAAGCCACAGAAGAAACCAGACCTCTGACACTTTGAACTTGGATGTCTGGCTCTCAAAACTGTGAGAAAAATAAATATCTGTTGTCTAAGCCACCCAATCTATGGTATTCTGTTATGGAAATACTAGCAAACTAAGAAATTTACCAAGAAAAAAAATCAAAGCCATTTTAGAATTTGCTATAAACTGACAAAGAATGTTTTACACTTATTAATTATGTTTATTATTTTAACATGAGCCTGGAATCCAAGTTCGTTCCTACACAGGGTTTGAATACAGGTTTAACAAGTTTATAATTATAACTCAAATAATTTATGACTACACCACAGGACTGAAAAGTGCTCCTTTTAGTAATAAAGCTAGAATTATAACTGTCCTCTAAAACAGGATCCAATCTGTAAAATGATGAAGACTGCTTGTTTAGAAACAGCATGTTTTTCAGAAAACGTTGCCAAATGCACACTGATATCCTCTGTATTCAGAGCCCCATTTGCTCATCATAAGATAAATATAGTATAAGCTTTATTAAAATCTAAAAGAAAGCATGCAGTTAACATCTCAGTTAAATGCATTATTATAGTTTCACAAGTGATAGGCGTGGGGGGCCATAATAACCACAAGAAGCAGTTTTAAAACATGTAACTATTTTCAAGTGTATTATCGATTTGAAAATTTTGCATCTACTGTGAAAAGCAAATGAGACGGAAACAAATTTAACGAGATGTGTGTTTTGTGTCTATTTTTTAAACAGAAATTACAATAAAAATAAACTAAAACAGAATGAGTTTCATTCCCATTTATTACTGGCTGATGCAAGATAGCAAACCTACATATTTGGGTATTCATGAGCCCATATCATTAAAGGTGGTAGGCACTTCCATAAATTAGGTCTCCTGTAACAGAGATAAATGGACACTTAAATATCCTACAGTATAAACTCAGGATTGCTTTTGCTTTCAAAAAGAGTCACAGTGGCAACAATAATAAGTATTATATAGTACTTACATTTTCAGAATTAAATCAAAGTATCAAATCTAAAATATTTTTGCAAACATCCATGGCTTCATTTCTACAAATGCACTCTAAAAATGCAAATGACATCTACTCAAGTGGAAACTAATTTTACTCAAAGCCAAATGGGAAGCTACTTTCAAGTGGTAGTTCGAAAAAATGGAGAGTTCAAAGACATGAAAACAGTCTGTCAAATGGAGCACTCTGATATCTTTTAAATAAAAAATTTATATAATAAGATTCTGAGAAGTTTAACAGCATGAAGCTGAGGTGTCCCAATTTCTACTTAGTGAAGTGTGTTATTGCCATATTCTCCAGCAATGTAAGGAAAGAAAAGTTGCTGCTTCTAATTGAGTTGGTAAACTGGAAACTAATAGAAGTTGGTCCGCATTGTTATATTTGAGTCTGATTAGAAGTGTTTAGAATATCTACCTTTTAATGATACTTTTTCTGTATGTTATCAGTGGCCTAAATAGAATATGTCAATAGAACTATAAAAAGTAAAGAGATTTTTCTGTTAGTAATTTTAACACTCACCCTCCCCCAAAAAACCCAACCTACATATTTTCAAGGGCGAATTCCACCAAAAATATAAAGAATTAATGCCAATCCTTCAAAACTATTACAAAGAATGGAAGATGGGGCAACACTTTACAATTCATTCTATGAGACCATTATTACCCTGATACCAAAACCAGAAAAAAAAAAATCACCAAACAATATCCCATGAATAGAGAGGCCATCAGAAAGAATTCTCAACAAAATACTAGTAAACTGCATTGAACAAAATATAAATAAAAGTGTATATCATGACCAAGTGGACTTATCCCAGCAATACAAGACTAGATTAAATCTTAAAATTAATCAATGCGATACATTAAATTAATAGAATTTAATTTGAAAATCACACATTTTAACTAATTTGACAAAATTCAACACTCTTTCATAATAAAAGCAAGCAAAAAAAAAAATCTAGAAATAGAAGAAAAATTCCTCATCCTGATAAAGGACATGTACACAAACAAAGAAACAAAAACAAAAACAAACAAACATAAAACACACAGCTAGCATCACAGGAAATGGCAGAAACCTAAGATCAGGAATAAGAGAAGAATGTCTACTCTTGCCAACTCTGTTCAATTTTGTACTGGAAAATCATAACCAGAAAATTTATTCAAGAAAAAGAAATAAAAGGCATCCAAATTAGAAAGAAAGAAGTATTTCAGTTTGCAGATGTCACGATCATGATAATGAGAAATCTACTAAAAAAAAGTTACAACACATAAACAATTTTAGCAAGTTTACAGGATAAATATGTAAAAATCAACTATATTTCCATACACTAGCAATGAACAATCCAAACATGAAATTAAGAAAATAACTCTGCTTAAAATTACATTGAAAATATTTAGGAATAAATTTAATAAAAGAAGTGGAAGATTTGTACATTGATAATCATAAATATTTTTAACATAAACTTCAGAATCTCTAAATACATGGGAAGGTAACCCATGTTCATGGATTGGAAGAGTTAATACTGGGAAGATGATATTACTTCCCAATCAATTTACAGGCTCAACAAAATTCCTATCAAACTGCCAGCTGTGTCCAGCCAGTGTGGCTCAGTAGTTTGAGTGTCATCCTATGAACTGAGAGGTCCCAGTTTGATTCCCAATCAAGGCACACGCCTAGGTTGTGGGCTCGATCTCCAATAGGGAGCGTGCAGGAGGCAGCTGATCAATGTTTCTCTCTCACATCAATGTTTCTATTTGTCTCTCTAAAAAAAAAAAAAAAAAATCAATAAAAACATATTTTTTTAAATTTAATTAAAAAATGAAAATAATTTGGCACTTTTCTCAAAAATATAAAATAGATGTTCCTTATGGGTCACATTTATCTCTTTATAAATAATGATAATTGCAAGCTAGGAATTATTCATAAATATAATGCATAAAAAATCATAGGTACATGCAAAATGACAGAATGAGGAAACTGCACTGAGAAAATAACCCTGAGGTTAAGATATGTAAAGATGTATGAATTTTAAAATAAATAATAAAGGTTGATAACTAGAGTTGCCTTAGCAGAGTGGTCTGTCTTCCACCAATCTAGGTTGTAATGGATGCATTGTATTTAAACAGCTTTTCTGCCTTCAGCATTTGTATTTTCTCAAAAGCACAGCTGAGAAAAAATGAGGCATTAAATCATTCATTCTACCAAATAAATTTTTAATCACTTTCATTAAAATTCTCTATTTTCATATATCTCCTATTTTATAATAGAATTGAATCGTGGTTGTATTTTTGACAGTATGTCAAGATTTTTCTGACTTCCTGATGGTCTTTAATCTATAATGCATAAAAAGGTTATGTTAAATACTCAATTATCATTTCCAATTTTACTTTAATCTCTGCATTTTATCTTCCACATTAGAATGACAGCTATTTGTTAAAAATGTATAATATGAGATCGCCAAAGACAAAATGAGTTCCATATACAAGTAACCTGAAATTACTCTCTCAAAAATCTAATCTCTTCTTGATGTTTATCATTCACCCTCCTGTAACTGACAAAAATAAATGCAGTTTTTTCTTTTAATCATAAATGGTTTGAGAAAAACTGAACGGCATAGCTATGTTGAGTAAAGCAATCAAGTATTGAAAAAAAAATTCTATAATGATTTTTAAATCTCTTTTGAGTGTACTATTTGTCAGTCTAGTAGATGTACATAGTAAATATATTCTACAAAAATATAATAATAATACATTATTAATCAAGCATTATCTATTTGCCAGGTATTGCATTCAGTCCTTTACTAAAGCAAAATAAAGGCAAACACATATCACCAGCCCTGTTCTGCAAAATACAGAACTGCATTGGAGAACCTGACTGCCCGACCTCATAAAGAAGCTAAAAAGTGCTGAGGCTGGATAGGGTTGCCTAGTGGGTTGGAGTGTCATCCCCTCTACCAAAAGATTGTGGTTCAATTCCTGGTCAGGGCACAAGCCCAAGCCAGGGTTGCAGGTTTGATCCCAGGTGGGGACATATATGGGAGGCAACGGATCAATGTTTCTCTCCCATGATCAATGTTTCTCTTTCACAATGATGCCTCTCTCTCTCTCTCTATCTCGCTCTCTCTCCCCCCGCCCCTTCTTCTATGTCTAAAATCAATTAAAAACAAACGAACAAAAACATATCCTTGGGTGAGGATTTAAAAAAGAGAAGCTAGAAATTGATAATGCCAGGCTGCAGACCCAGAGAGTTAGTTTAATTGCTCTGCCATATAATTATCAATTGCATGATTTCCATACACCAATAAATTTCATATAAACTTTATAAGAGAAATATAATTAAAAACAAAACAATTGTTTTCAGAATCACAAATAATAAATATAATTTGATTTTCTTTTATTTTGACAATTTCATTTTCTGTTTCTGACTAAGGCCATATGTGCAAAAGGAAGATAATTGCTCAAAGATAAAATAATGCATTCCTTCATCAAACTTATGCCCAAATAATTGTGTAATCAGTATGGATTATAAATAATGTATCAATCTATGATTGGCTAGAAACTGGAATCTGTTCAAATGTATTTAATTTCGCCAAAATAAATATCAAAAATGTGTTTCAATATTTTGGAAGCAAAGCTTATAAAATCTTCATTTAAAGATTCTCTTAAGGTGCTATGACTATTTATAAAGGCTTTCTCACAAATATAATCCAAATTGTAAGAATAACAGAAGAACTTCCCTTTGCAAAAGTCAAGTAGATTATATTTTTAATCATCAATCTTCACTTGAGATAGATGTCAAAAAGGAAAGAGCTAACATTTTTTGTCAAAGTTATCTCTCTACCAGGTAATTAATTTTTGAAACTCAGGGATCAAAGAAGTCATAAGTAAATCATACTAATTAAAAATCCCTTTCAATCAGAAAGCTAGTTGGGACTTTGTTGAGGCCTTGATAGTCTTTTCCAGGCAAATCTCCATCCTTGCACCTAGCACCATGCCTGGCATATGGTGAGCACTGAACAAAAATATTTTTTAATAAATGGATGAATCACTGACTGTTACAGAATAGATAGAAGCTGCAACAACTCTGAAAAACTAGTTGATTTATAGCAAAGTAGCAGGAAACAAAATCAACATACAGAAATCATTAGTATTTTTATACACCAATAATGAACACACAGAGAAACTAAAAAAAATCCCGTTTACCATTGCAAGAAAAAAATTAAGATACCTACGAATAAACTTTACCAAGGAAGTAAAAGACCTGTTCTCAGAAAACTACAGGACATTGAAAAAAGAAAAAGAGGAAGATATTAAAACGTGGAATCACATACCATGTTCACAGACTAGAAGAATTAACATCATTAAAATGTCCATACTACCCAAAGTAATCTATAGATTCAATGCAATCCCCATTAAAATACCAACAACATATTTCACAGATATAAAACAAATATTCCACAAGTTTATATGAAACCAAAAAAGACCCCAAGTAGCCACAGCAATCTTGAAAAAGAAGAACAAAGTAGGAGGGATCACAATTCCAAATATCAGGTTATACAATAAAGCCATTATAATAAAAACAACCTAGTACTGGCACAAGAACAGTCATACAGATCAATGGAACAGAACCCAGAACCCAAAAATCGACCCAAAACATTATGCTCAACTAATATTTGACAAAGGCAAGAGCATACAATGGAGTAAAGACAGTCTCTTCAGTAAATGGTGTTGGGAAAATTGGACAGCTACATGCAAAAATATGAAGCTAGACCACCAATTTACACCATAAAGAACAATAAACTCAAAATGGATTAAAGACTTAAATGTGACCAATGAATCCACAAAAATCCTAGAAGAAAATGCAAGCAGCAAAATTTCAGACATCACATGTAGCAGAATTTTCACTGATACAACACCAAAGGCAAGAGAAACAAAGAAAAAAATTAATAAATGGGACTACATAAAACTAAAAAGCTTCTGCACAGCAAAAGAAACAAGCATCAAAATGAAAAAAGAATCCACTCTCTGGGAGAACATATTTGCCAATGACACATCAGATAAAGGGTTAATTTCCAAAATATATAGAGTATTCATACAACTCAACAAAAGGAAGACAAACAATCCAGTTAAAAAATGGGCAGAGGACCTGAATAGACAGACACCTCTTCTAACAATGCCAAGAGATATATTTAAAAATGCTTAATGTCACAAATCATCAGAGAGATGTAAATTAAACAACTATGAGTTATCACCTCAGACCTGCCAGAATGGCTGCCATCAACAAATCATCAAACAGTGCTGGGGAGGATGTGGAGAAAAGGGGACTCCAGCACACTGCTGGTAGGAATGCAGACTTGTGCAGCCACATTGGAAAACAATACGGAATTTCCTCAAAAAATTAAGTATTGAACTGCCATTTGACCCAGTGATTCCACTTCTAGGAATATATCCTAAGAGCCTGAAATACCAATCAGAAAGAATATATGCACCCCTATGTTCATAGCAGCACTATTTACAATAGCTAAGATCTGGAAACAGCACAAATGCCCATTAGTAGATAAATGAATGAAAAAGCTGTGGTACATTTATATAATGAATACTATGCAGCTATAAGGAAGAAAGATCCCTTGCCCTTTGAGATGACATGGAGGGACCTGGAGAGTATTATGCTAAGTGAAATAAGCCAGTCAGAGAAAGACAAGTACCACATGATCTCACTTGTTTGTGGAATATAATGAACAAAATAATCTGATGAACAAAAGAGACCCAAAGACATGAAAGTAGGGAACAGACTGACTAATCTCAGAAGGAGGGGGCATGGGAGGGCAGGAAGAGATAAACCAAAGAACATATATGCAAATATGCATAACCAATGGACACAGACAGCAATACTGTGAAGGAGGGGATGGGAGTGGGGAGGAGGATGTCAATGGGGGAAAAAAGAGGAACATCTGTAACAAAAAAATTTTAAAACTCATTGAATTAATAATAATAAAATAGCACAACTTATTTAAAATTTATAACAAGACCTTCAATGATGTTTCACTATTAGTGATAAGATGTTATTTAGGGTACAAAATAAATTATCTCTTTTAAAATTCATGAAATCTAAAATATATATATATATATAGATATATATATAGATATAGATATATATAGATATAGATATATATAGATATATATAGATATATAGATATATCAAACTTCATTTGTACTTTTTCTTCACTGAGCATAAAGGTAAAAAACAAAAAACCTTGGAAGGAATTTGAACCAATACAATCAGTTTCAGAGAACTTTTTATTTCCTCATCTCCTGAGTTTCATTTCATTCATCTTTAGTATATACTTAATCTTTCCCCAAAAAAACTGAAAGGAAGTGATTTGTTTAATATAGATTTTGATGAAGTTTTGATTAAATATTCTTCTCCCTCATAGAGCTGACATTTCTCCACCCAGGTTCCTTGATTTATTCAGGTTATCAAAACAACAGCAAACTTGAATATTCTTGCTCATCAGTTAAACTTGATTATAATTTTTAAATATTATAAATACATGGCAAAATTGTCATAAAATGGGTACTAATATATAAAACTAACTTTTCAAATGTTCTTGAATATAATAACTGGATGACCATCTATCTATGATATATGGATTCCCCCAGTAAATATAAATAAAGAATAGCAAAAATCTATCTTATCTTGCCACATTCCCACCATAAGAGAGATGAAACATTACAGCACTGTCATATATTCTAAAAATGTCTCCTACTGAGAAACAAATGAATTTTTTTGAGCTAGTAAACATATTGGTTATAATCCCCTTTTTCAGGTTGAAGAGTAATCATTTAAAGCCAGCCTTCATTTGAAGTTTGAATCCCTTGAATTCCTTCCATTCCCTAAGTCTTGATATTTATTGGAATGTATCTTCTCATTTGTTGGAAAATTAAGTCTATACCTGGCAGGAACTCACCAAAATTTGATTATTTATCCTAAATGGGTTCAAAAAGAAGTCTCTCGCCCTGGCCAGTTTTGCTCAGTGGTTAGAGCATCGGCCTGTGGACCAATGAGTCATGGGTTCAATTTCAGTCAAGGGCACGTACCTCGGTTGCAGTTGGTCCCTGGCTCTGGTTAGGGTTGTGCGGGAGACAACCAGTCGATGTGTCCCTCGCACATTGATGTTTCTCTCTCTCTCCCTTTCTCTCCCTCTCTCTCCCTCCCACTTTATCTAAAGATAAATAGAAAAATATTCTTGGGTGAGGATTAAAAAAACAAGTCTCTCATTTGAATAGTCAACTGATTTCCCTATACGGTCGTCCCTCGCCACTTGGCGCTTGGACTTTCGCGGCTTCACTCTATCGTGGTTTTTTCAAATATATTCATTAAAAAGTTGATCAAGATAGTAAAAATGATACAGCATGTGCTCAGTTGTCTGAGTCTTATACCCCCCTGTATTACAATTACAATTAAAATTACTGTACATATGGACTGTAGGCCTATGTACTCGAGCACCCCCGCAAATCCTTCAACGCCAGCTGCAAACGTTTGACCACTCCTTGTGTGTGGGCAATAACTTGTTTCCAAACAATCAAGTGAAACCAAGCCAATCAGAGCACGCTGTTCACTGATTGGCTATCCTATCCTCTTCCTATCCTGGCCACTGACTGGCTCAGCCTCATGCAAGTTTGTTTCTCTCATACACACTTCTACATCACTATGCATCAGAAACATCTTTGCTTTTATGTTTGTGATTTCTAAGGCCCATGATGGCTCCTAAATGTGCTGCTTCTTCTAAGCCTTCTGACAAGGAAACTAAGCACCGGAGGAAGATGCTTACCATCCAGGAGAAAGTGAAACACTTGGATATGATCAAAGATGTCAAGAAAATCATGGAGGTCATCCACCACTAAGACTTGAATGAGTCTACCATTCACTCCATCAGAAAAGATGAAAAGAACATTATGCAACAGCTACTATCTCTTTCAACAAGGAAGCAAAGTGCATTGTGACAAGTTGTAGTAAGTTCATAGTGAAAAGGGAGTCTGCCCTAGCCATTTGGATCAGTGGCAGCCGCAAGAAAAACGTTCCACTGTATTCGCTGGTGATCCAGAAGGCGAGGCAGCTCTATCAGCACTTTACGGTGGACAAACTTCAACCAGGACCCTCTTCCGCAATGTTCATGGATTTCACGGTGAGCAAGGGTTGGTTCGAGAAGTTCCAGAAGAGGTATCATCTGAAGAGTGTCATTCTCCATGGAGAAGCTGCCTCTGCTAACCAGCCTGCAAGTGAGGAGGAAGAAGAGCAGCCAGAGGTTCCTGGGGGTCAGGAGGAGGAAGTTGGCCTTATACTTGAGTGTCTCTCACAAGTCGTGATAATTATTAAGGTAGTAAAGGATGTGATTGGCGAATGAGACCCACAAATAATGCATGCATTGCGGTACTGGAATGCACCTGATGGAGTGATAGAACTCTACAAAAGCCTCCTTATGCATATGAAAAGACAGTGCCAACAACTGCCTATCACGATGTTCTTCAGGCACGCACCCAGCCACCCACTGCCTACTCCTAGTGCTCCTTCAGGGGAAGAAGACGACAATGCACCTGCTGAAGATACTGCACCACCTGAAGACTCTCCTACTGAGGTCGTGCCTTCACAGGAGCAGTAACCTTGCTCTTCTTTGCTGTGCAATACACCTCTTCATCTTCATCGCTTCATCATCAAACAAGTTGCATTATTTTCATAGGTTAGTGGTTGTGTGTAAGAACTGTGTGTATGTGTGATTAAATGTACAATAATAATAATATATTTGTAACACCTGTCTTATTTTCTCTTATTTTGTCTAATATATTGGGCAATACGAGTGTAATGGTGACTAAAGGGTGTCATTTCATGTCTAGAGGGCTCTAATAATGTTAAAAAACTTATTTAGAAGGTCGTAAACAGGTTTTCTATGCTCGAACTGCAAAAATATTTGATTTATAAATAAAGAATCCTACTTCGCGGAAATTCATTTATCACAGTAGAGTCTAGAACTGATTGACCACGATGAACGAGGGCCGACTGTATGCTCTATTGAATTAATTGTACATGTGCTTATCTGTGTGAATGTTTATTTATCTGACCTCATAGAAAGGATAGCAGAAAAGTAAATTAAGAAAAAGAAATTAATACCAGATTCACTCCTCCGAGCTAGAGATAGCCATAATAAAGAGGCACCAAAAGTAGAGAAGCTATAAGGCTCAGGAGCATAGGAATCTACCTCCTGTCTGTCACCTAGAACCTCCAGAAAAACAGCCAGAGGAGACAGCCAGGCAACTGAGAAGCAGAGGAGAGCCAGTGTACCAGAAGGCCAATGAAGACCACTACACTGAACATCTCAACAGGAACCCTAAAATAAATCCACACCTTTGCACAGGGTTGGGCCTAGAATGAGATGAGTGAGGGGCTCACCTCAAGCACAAAATATAAGATCAATTCAATGCCCATGTATTGAAGGTCTACTCTCTGTCAACATAATTTTAACATCTGCCTCTCCAATAATTTCTTATCCCAAAAGGATTAAATGAGTAGGAGAATATTAAACTGTAAGTTAAAATAAGATACTTATTACTAGGGAATTACAAATACATTCCCATGGGGCTCAAGAAAGAGATTCCACCTCTGGGAAATGGTATCTAGGGATTGATATACTCTACATACTTCCAGTCTTTCCCTAGACATGGTAGGATTGAATGTCCTGTTCCTTTTTTGTTGATGGGCCCAAGGGACAATTTCTGGCCAATAAGTAGCAACATCTCATGCTCGGCAGGCTCTCTGACTTCATTTACTTCTGCTCTCTTCTCAGCCCAGCTCCAGTATTCAAGAACACTGACGTTCCTCAAATGCACCAGGCATAGTCACATCATGGAACCTTCGTACTTGCCTAAATTTCTACCCGAAAATGCTTTTCCCCTATTTTTTTACACAACTTGCTACCTTACTTTCTTCAGGCCTCTACTCAAATGTTACCTTTCCAATGAAGCTTTTCCAGATGGCTATGACACTGCATCCTTCATCTCATGGTGTGGTCCAGTGGTTGAGCACCAACCCATGCACCAAGAGGTCACTGGTTCAATTCCCAGTCAGGGCACATGCCCAGGTTGTGGGCCCGATCCCCAGTTGGGGGCATGCAGGAGGCGGCCAATCAATGTGTTCTCTCATCGATGTTTCTATCTCTCTCTCCCTTTCCCTTCCTCTCTCTCTAAGATCAATAGAGAAAAAAAAAATTTATATTTCTCTCCATACTTTTATTACCATGTAACATATTTAATTAATCATTTATTTACTGTCTGCTCCCCCCATAAAATGTTAAATTCCACAAGGGTTAAAAGTTTTGTTGTTTTATTCATTGCCGCATCTCCACTGTTCAAAGCATCAACTTAAACAAAGGAAATACTCAATGGATATTTAAAATGAATGGATGCATAAATTGTTGTGAAAAACAACACCAGCTTTTGACAGTTTGAAGTAGGTAAGTATATCATCTGAGTTGTGCTTTAGCAAGATAACTTTCACCACAGAGAGTGAGAAGAATTGGGGTAACTGAATAAACCATTTAAAATATATTAAGTGTGGGGAAGTACAATAAAGTTAGGATTTTTTACAGGCCTTTTAAAATATATATTTAAAATAAGTAATACCAATTTTTAATTACATTGATCACTTTCTAAGTTCCCTTGTCTACCATCTGTTAGCAGACCATGTTTTAATCAGCTTTGTTCAACCCTATCCCATATCCATGGTTAGCAATCTGTTTCATTAGCTCAAGAAAATAAGAACAGTTTTATTGTATACTAATTTTCAATAACTAGAAAAGGTCTTTCATGAGATATGTTACTTTCATCTTTTAAATAACTACTTACTACAGCTTCATTCTAGGCACTACATTTTCTTCTTCTTTTTTTAATCCTCACCTGAGGATATTTTTTCCATTATCTTCAGATAAAGTGAGAAGAAGGGGGAGAGAGAGAGAAACATTGATGTGAGAGAGAGACATCAACTGGTTGCCTCCCACATGACCTCGACCAGGGCCAGGGACCAAACCACAACCGAGGTACATGCCCTTGACTGGAATCAAACCCACAACTCATTGGTCAGCAGGCCGATGCTCTAACCATGGGGCCAAAGGCAGTGCATTTTCTTATTCATAAGATTTAAAAGGTAATCCTTTGTGATGATTTATCATTATGAAGAAAATAAAGAGGAAAAGCTTCATGATGTTGGATATGGCAATGATTTTTTGGATATGACACTAGGCAAAGGAAACAAAATAAAAATAGATAAGCTGGACTTCCTCAAAATTAAAAACTTTTGTGCATGAAAGGACACTATCAACAGAGTGAAAAGGCAACCCATAGATGAAGAAAAATATTTTCAATCATATATCTGAGATGGGAATGATTATCAGAATGTATAAAGAAGTCATATAAGTCAGCAATAAAAAACACACTAATCAAAAAAATCAGCAAAAGACTTGAATAGATATTTCTCCAAAGAAAAAAATACAAATCGCCAAAAATCACATGAAGATAGCATCCATATCACTATAGACATTACAGAAGTGCAGATCAAAACTGTAATGAGATATCACTTTATACTCATTTAAAATGGCTATTGAATGAAAAATAAAATGTTCTGGCAAGAATGTAGAAAAATTGGAAACCATGTGCATTGCTGGTGAGAATGCAAAATGGTGCACCTGCTGTGGAAAATGGTACAGTGATTCCTAAGAAATTAAACATAAAATTACCATATGGTCCAGAGATTCCACTTTTGGGTATAGATCAAAAAGAACTAAAAGCAAGGATTTGAGCAGATATTTGTACACTCATTTTTATAACAGCATTATTCACAATAGCCAAATATGGAAGTAACCCAAGTGTCCATCAATAGATGAATGGATAAATAATACGTGCTGCATACATATAATAAATATTGTTCAGCCTAAAAATGGAAGAAAATTTTGACATCTTCTATAATATAAATGAAACTGTAAGATTTTATGGTAAGTGAAATAAGCCAGTCACAAGAGGACAAATAATGTATTACCCCTCTTATATGAAATTCCTAAAATACCCAAATTCATAGGACCGAAGGTAGAATGGTGATTGTCAGGGGCTAGGGACAAAGGGGAATAAGATGTTAGTGTTTAATGGGTACGAAGTTTTGGTTGGGGAATATGAAAATGTTCTGGAGATGGATGATGGTTATGGTTGCACAATAATATGACTGTATTTAATGCCATTAAACAGTGCACTTAAAAATTATTAAAATGGCAAATTTTACATTATATATATTTTATCACAATTTTAAAAAGACAAACTACTTCACTCTCTTTGAAGCTTCCAATTAAGCCTTTGCAGAGTGGCTCAGATGACTGGAGTGTCATCCCATACACCAAAAGGTTGTGGATTCAGTTTCTGGACAGGGCACATACGTAGGTTATAGCTTTGGTCGTTGGTTGAGGCTCGTGCAGAAGACAACCAATAGATGGTTTCTCTCAGACCAATGTTTCTCTCTCTCTCTTCTCCCCACAAAAAACACAAAAATTGGTAACAGTTCTACATACTAAAGAAAAAGAATACAACATACCATATACTGTGGCAATTTCCATTAGCTGTCATCTTGGTGAGAAAGATAAGAATCAAGAGATTTTCCCTACTCTCCTTCTCCATCTGTGTCCACACTCATCTCTCTTCATTGACAAAACTCTCCAAGCCCAGACAAAATTATAATATTGTGTAGCAATGTTTCCTCCTGATAGGTTATCTTTTTCTCAATAATTTTATATATTACAAGCCTTTCACAGCTTCTCTTTTATCCTCACCTGAGGACATTTTTTTTTTCCAATTTTTGTTCAGATAGAGTGGGAGGGAGAGAGAGGAAGAGAGAGAGAGAAACATCGACATAAAAGGGACACATTGAGTGCCTGCCACCTGCACAACCCAACCAGGGCCAGGGACAAACTGCAACCAAGGTACATGCCCCAGCGGGAACCGAACCCAGGTCTCTCTGGACCGCAGGCCGGTGCTCTAACCACTGAGCCAAACCGGCCAGGGCTCACAGGTTCTCAAACGTCCTATTCAACTTTTCATTTTCTACTTCATCATAAAAACCAAGAATTCAGACATGAAATAGTTCACCTCTTGGTCCATTCAGAATTTTACCTAACATTTAAACCTAATAGTATCTCATTATCTTTATGCTCAGAGGATGTGTGATCCTTGTGCTGTTCATTAATCTTTTCACCTATATGCACTCATTCGTTCATTTAGGAAATACCAATTGAGACTCCAATATGAATCATTTCATTTTCTGCCCTTTCCTTGACCCATTTCAAAAACTATTTCCCTTGTTTTCAATTTCTGACTCTCTCCTGATTCTGAATATGTTCAAGTCATATCCAAATTCAAACAATATCCTCCCTTGAATTCAAATCCACAATTCTCTGAATCTGCAACACTAGAACCCTACCTTTCACTCTCCCTTGTTAGGCAACTTTCTTGAAAAAATATTTTTTTCTATTTCTCTAATCCCACTGACACTTCAACTCACTGGAATATCAAATCTTCCCCCACAGAAACTGTCTATCCAAAAGTTATCAACAATCATCAGGTTGACAAATTGGATAAGTATTTTTGAGGCTTTATATTATTGGACTTCTAGACTGTACATGGCATGGTGGCCTCTGTTTGGATCCTTTACAAATGTTTTGCTCCCATAGTTTTATGGTTGGCCATATCTTCAATGACCATATTTACCTCCATTATTTTTCAAACAATTTTGTGACTCCTTCTCTGACACTTTTTATATTTTGCTGTTTCTTAGAGTTCTGTACTTGGGGTGCTATGCTCATTACTTCGCACCTTGCTTGGGCCGTCTAACCCACTCTAGCCCTTCCTCGTAGCTGCTCTTTGGGCATAAATTCAAATGCCTGATGGACACATCCATATGCATGTCTAACAAACACTGCAAATTCAATATGCCTAAACTATTTATCATCTTTCTCTTATAAGAGCCATCTCATATAACCACATCTGTCACTCAGGGCAAAACCTGGGAGTCATGTGATTCTTTCACCCTCTATATATAATCACTTCAAGATCATGTTAAGATTACATCCTAAACACATTTCAAATTTGTCTCTTTTGCCTTAACTGAAATAACCATCATAGCCTCCTAACCCCTTACTTGCATTCTTTTTTTTAAGCTGATGCAAGCTGCTTTTATATATTTTATTATATTATTTTATTATTTTATTTATTTATTTATTTATTTATTTATTTATTTATTTATTTATTTTAATCCTCACCTGAGAATATTTTTCTATTTATCCTCAGATAGAGTGGGAGGGAGAGAGAGAAACATTAGCATGAGAGGGACACATCAGCTGATTGCCTCCCACACAACCCCGAACAGGGCCAGGGACTAACTGCAATTGCGGTACATGCCCTTGACTGGAATCAAAGCCGTGACTCATTGGTCCATGGGCTGACACTCTACCGCTGTGCCAAACTGGCCAGGGCCTTATTTCCATTCTTGCCTTAATTTCTACAAGTCTATACTCCTCAATAAAGTAAGAGTGATCTATTGATCTGACTTAACTGAGTCTTTCACCTGCTTTACCTGACAATGAGTCACTATCACCTCAACTTCAGAAACAGAATGATTCATTTCAATTGATAATTTAAAATTCTATAATCTCTTTGGAGATGAATTTAGCACCACATTTAAAAGGCCATTAAAATATTTGTGACCTCAGAAACAGAATCCAAGTCTCAACATTTGTCCAACAATAAAAGGAAATAATATTTGTATTTTCAAATATGTTATCACTAGTGCCTCAGTGATGTTCACAATAATTTATCATAATAAATATAGCCTATTGATGGAGTACTGTATCTGATTAAAAACTGTAATCAGGAAGTCTGTATCAACATAAACGTGTTAAGAAAGTTAAGTGAAATAATGCTCCAAATTATTATACTCTGTGCTTCAACACTGTTCATTGAAAAACAGGAAGACATGAAAGCAAATGTTTTGGAATGAAAGCAAATGTTTTAGAATGTTTGGCTTACCAGGGCTATATACTGTAGACTGAGTGACTTAAACAACAGAAATTCATTGTCTCACAATTCTGGAGGCTAGTAGTCCAAGATGAAGGTGTCAGCAGATCTGGTTTCTCCTGGGGCCTCTGTCCTTGACTTGTGATGGCTGTCTTCTCCCTGTGTATTAGCACCATCTGTGTTGCCTATGTCCTAATCTCTTCTTATAAGGACACCAGTCATACTGGATAAAGGCCCAACCTAACAACCCCACTTTAATTTAATTATGTCTTTAGAGGCCTTATGTCCCATACAGTCACATTCTGAAGTACTGGGGGTCAAGTCTTAGACATACGAATTTAGGGAAGACACAATTCAGCCATAACGTAGGATAATAAAATTATAGATAAAATATGAAATATTTTTTAATCATTTTAAGCCTTGTTAATATTATAGTCAAGTTTTAACATGAAAACAAAAAATAAGAACTACTTTCCAAGAAAAGCTGCTATGGAATAAAGTGAGAATTATAGAAAAGATTTAATAAACTTACATTAGGGAATTTGATAAAAATCTGTCTATTCCTTACTTCCTGGAAAAAAGAACAGTAAAAAAACACCAAGAAAATGTAATATTATTCCATGAATAAACATAGGATTCAGGAAATGGTCATACAATTCTATAAGCTTACTGTGGAAAGTCAAAAATTATTATCTATATATACAATTTAATTATATATAATTACATTGTTTTAAAAATTGTTGATTTGGAATGAAATTTGGGAATTAGATAAAGTAAGATACTTTCAGCTGACATCATCAAAGAGTCAAACTGACTTGAAGGATAGGAAAATCCATCTTAAAGTTTATGGAAACCAGAGGAAGGACAAGCTTCAGGGTTGGCTATCTCATCAACTCAGCAAGGTTATCTAGTGGCCAAGTTCAGTCAAATGTTCTGATTCAACATCCTTTGTGTTCATTTTATCCTTTGTCAAAGAGCAGTCTCATGCATCACATCCAGATATAATGTCAAAGAATAAAAATTAAGTTCTCATCTTGAGGTGCACTGTTTGGAAAAAGGCTATTTTCTCCCAAAAGTTTCTTGGAAATTTGACCTAAAATATCGTTGTTTTATCAAAAAATTAAGTGGTAAGCCCTGGCTGGTTTGGCTCAGCGGTTAGAGTGTCGGCCTGTGGACCAGAGAGACCTGGGTTCAGTTCCCACTAAGGGCACGTACCGCGGTTTCGGTTTGTCCCCGGCCTGGTTGGGGTCGTGTGGGTGGCAACCAGTCGATGTGTCTCTCTCACATCGATGTTTCTCTCTGTCTCTTCCTCCCTGTCTCCCTCGCACACTATCTGAAGATAAATGCAAAAATGTCCTCAGGTGAGGGAAAAAACAAATTCAGTGGTAAGAGAAATGGGGTTGTTCTTGGACCAGTAAGGCTCACCACTACATCTGTGTGGAGGTCAGCATCATCTGACATGTATAGCTGTATACAGAGAATGGTGTCTAGCTGAACAAAACTGAGATTCTCTTTTGAAGGAGAAAACTGCAGAACAGCGGTAAACAACAATGTTCCTTCTCTTGCATATTAATAAACTAAAGGTGATATCCAGACAGATTAAATACCTTGTCCAAGAATTGAGTAACAAGGCCCATCATTGATGCTCAAGTCTTCTTGAATGTGAAGTACCCAATGAGAATACTGATTAATCCTCTCAACTTTCATAATGTAACTCAGCTCCAGAAACACACTGACAGCACGGCCCAAATGTGAAATACTAATGGAAAGTGTTTGTCCCCTGCCGCTTTCATCCCCATCT
Organism: Molossus molossus; assembly: GCF_014108415.1. NCBI lineage: Eukaryota > Metazoa > Chordata > Mammalia > Chiroptera > Molossidae > Molossus > Molossus molossus. The sequence continues at coordinate 58,651,074 of NW_023425345.1, read as the reverse complement.
CTGTCTGTGCTTAGCGATGCAGTTCTACCGTATCACAGATCAGCAGAGATGCCTAGGCCTCCCAGCTGTCTCTAGAAGCCAGGCCTTTAAAAAAAAAACAAAAAAAAAAACAGGTGGTGCAACACAATTAAACTGGAAAACCAGTCTACAGGGATGGCAAAATTAGTCTTGAAGCTCAATGAAACTGACATCAAAAATGTTAGTAGAGTCACAATTGGCGAAGGCATTGTGGAAAGTTTATTTCTTGAAATTGTGGATTGTTGAATGTTAAAATTTTTTTGCAAGACCTCATTGTAGAGTAAGAAGTATCCTAGATTTGGAGTAAATAATCTCAAGTGTAGAAATTACCTTTGCAGCTTAACAAAACTTTGTAAACATGGACCTCCCTAGAGCCCTCAAATGGTAATTGAATCAAACAAAACAATAACAATAACAAAAATACCCCACCCTCAAAAAGAGGCACAGAACTGCAGTGATAAAAAATGAGTAATACATACGAAAGTATTTAGAACACAGGTCAGCACGAAAAATACACTTCTGCTATTTATTCAGAAGGACCCAAACTGCCAGTGTGAAGCAATTAATTCAGAGTTAAGACTGCCATTTCATAGTGATGCAAGCCTTTCAGCCCACCTTATTCAGTGAGGAGAAAAAATCATGCATAGGAAAGTTGTGGGATCAATGAGCTAAAAGATTGGGAAATAGCCACCCAATCAATGCATAGCTGTTCTATATTTGACCTTGAATGTTTCACCCCTACCAAAAACCAGGAGGCAATCTCACTTCAAGATTAGATATGAAAAGCAGAAATATACTAAAGAAAGAAGATAATGAAGGAATAACAATTAAATCCTATCATTCTAAAAAGTTTCGTCCACATATTCCAACAACATTTGATCCGTATACTAAATCATAATTAAACAGTTTGATTCTAAGGTTGAATCAGAGCACTAGTAATAATTAGGCTTTCTGCAGGAAATATACAGAATTTTTCTTGTCTTTGGCTCTCTGTAGGAAATATACAGTATTTTATTTGTCTATTGACTTTCAAAATGTAAATAATTTTCAAAACGCAAAAATCAATCGCACCTCGGAAAAAAAACATTTATCATCTTCATCAATCTCATTTCTTTTCATTTTGGTTAAAATATATAAGGAGTAATTCCAACAGATATTTAACGCAATGTGCCTTAGGAAAGAACAAGAAGAAATTTACAAAACTTAAAAAAAAAAAAAGAGGACTTCCAGTCAAGATGGCAGGTAGGTAAATGCGGCTCACCTCTTCCCACAACCACATCAAAATTACACTAAACTACAGAACAAATATCCTTCAGAACCACCTGACATGGAGCTGAATAGAAGTCCTACAACTATGAAATTAAAGAGGCCACATCGAGACTGGTTGGAGGGGTGGAGGGGCGGAGGCACAGAAGGGCTGGTCCCACACCCACGTGTGGTGGATAAAAATCAGGAGGACACCTCAGTTGTCAAGGTCCTCCCTGAGGAGTGAGGGGTCCCAGTCCCATACCAGACCCCTCAGCTCAGGGTTCTAGTGCCGGGAACGGAAGTCCCCATCACTTCTGGCTGTAAAACCAGCGAGAACTGAGGCTGAGGGAGGTTAAGGCTGCTAGAGCCCCAGGCAGCTCTTCTTAAAGGGCCTGCACACCGACTTACTCAGACTTGCTCCCTCTGAGCTCCAGTGGGCACCAGAGACATATGGGGAAGAACTCAGTTATCTGGCATTGGGGCAAGAGCTGGAGGGGCAGCTTCCTCCTGGACAGACATGTTCTCAGAGTCCTTTGCTCCTTTGGTGAGCCCTTCCCTGGGGCAGCAGACAGTCCCCATATCTGGGACTCCAGCAACCTGGCTCACACTGTTTGCCCCGCCCTGGTGAATTTGTTAGATGGACAAACCTCAAAGGGAAATGGGGAGGTGGGCTGGGAAGAGAGAAACCAAAGAACATATATGCACATATGCATAACCAATAGACACAGACAATAGTGTGGGGAAGGCAGGAGGGGGGTAAGAGTGGGTTGGAGAAGGGTCAAGTAGGGAAAAAGGAGGGATATCTGTAATTCATTCAACAATAAGATAAGTTTAAAATGGAAAAATAATGGCCCTGGCCGGTTTCTCAATGGTTAGAGCGTCAGCCTGTGGTCCAGAGAGACCTGGGCTTGGTTCCCGCTAAGGACGTGTACTTCGGTTGCAGTTTGTCCCCGGCCCTGGTTGGTCAGGCGGGTGGCAGCCACTCGATGTGTCACTTTCACGTTGATGTTTCTCTCTCTCGCTCTCTCTCTCTCTCTCTCGCTCTCTCTCCCTCCCTTCCTCCCTCCCTCCCACTCTATCTGAACAAAAAATGCAAAAATGTCCTCGGGTGAGGATTAAAAAAAAAAGGAAAAAAAAATGTTGTTCAATAAAATAAGATAAAGTACCTCATAGGGAATATAGTCAGTAATATTGTAACAACTATGTATGGTATCAGGTGAGTACTAGCTATATCAGAGGTAACACTTTGTCTAGTATATGACTGTGTACCCACTAAGCAGCACACCTAAAACTAATACAAAATAATACTGAATGTAAACTATAGTTGGGAAAAAAATTAGTGATGTCTACCATGAGACATTAAAAGGGGAACAATTGGAAACAAACAAACAAACTCATGATTGGATATCAATTCCAATTACATGAGAAAAAAGATTTTAAAAAGATTATTTTCCCCTAGACCTACTGATGTATTTTGGACACATATAAGTCTCATGTTTTCAAAGAAGCAAACCTATAGAGTAAAGGTGTCCATGTGTATTTTATAAATGATAGTTTTCATTATTGTTGTCATTGGAAAATACAGGAACTGTGGCTTTTTCAAAGTATATTTCTGCTACTGTTTCAATAACACAGCTTCTTTAATTTAGTATTCCATAAAAACTCTAAAGCTACTAACTGCATTGTATCAAAATCAGCATCAACAAAAAGGATTTATGGAATGTTACCTATTTGCAAATTTTTTTGCTCACCACCAAAAAAACAGAAAATGATATTGATATTAAGTTAAAACCTCCAAATTTTTACTATTTTTTTCTTATTTTTTCTCTATTATCAAAGGAATAATATATGCTCAATACAGTAATTTAAAATACAGATGTATAAAAATGTTAAATAATCAAAATTTTGTATATTAATGTTTTGGCACGTATTTACCCTGTTTTAAAATAATATTACATATATCTAGTATCACGTTCATTGTGTCCTTCTACAATTACAAGTTCCATGTGAAAAATCATATCTGCATATCTACAGCAGTATAAATCTGACCAATCCTAAATATTACTGTAGGGTAACTAAGTTATATTTAATACTTCTATCTCAGCCTTTGATTTCTTCCTCCTCCCACATCTTGCTTTTTATGGCTGGTGAGGGCTCCCCAGTAGAGGGCCTACTACTACGTACTTTCCCTAAGCAACCTACCATTCTCTCAAACTCTTCATTCCAAAATCAGTGCACTGAAGTCCTCCTTTTGCTGAGAAATAGCAGAGTCCAATGGCAAAAAGTAGAGATTTGGTGACCTCACAGATAAGGATTCAAACTCTTCTCGATGACTTTCCAGCTTTGTGAAGTTATTTAACCTCATCAAATCTCAATTTTCTCCATTTATAAAATAGGGATCATTGTGCCAGTATCACAGTTTTATCAAAATGATTAACAATAATAATTAAAGACACAATTCTATGTGATTTTCATCTCAAATCATTTAATCTCCATTACAAGTCTGTAAGGGAAATGTTATTTCCTCTATTTTAGATGAGAAAAAAGAGGTAAAGGGAGAAAAAGCACTGTACCCAGAGGTGCATGCGTGGTTAGATGATAAAGCTGAAATCCCAACCCAGGTAGTGTTTATTATTTTTTTTCTTTATTGATATTTTTTTGAGAGAGGGGAAGGGAGAGGGAGAGAGAGATGGAAACATTGATGAGAGAGAACATGGGTTAGCTGCCTCCTTGATGCGCTCCACTGGGGATTCAGCCCACAACCTGGCATGTGCCCTGACCAGGAGTCGAACTGGTGACCTCTTGATGCATGCCTCAACGCACAACCACTGAGCCACACCAGCCCAGGCTGACTTTCAAATCCCTGCCTGCTCCTTCCTTCCACTCTGCAACAGCCTCCTTTCACACACTCTTGAACAAGACGATGTGTGTAAGTGCAGAGTGCCCTGCCTGACTCATGGGAAGCACTTTCTGAGATCTTCAGTCTCTTATTTAAAATCCTGAGGGCCAGATATACTTCAGAAATACAAAGTTTTTAGATTTTCAATTTATCGTGCCTTTAAAAGGTGTTCTGCAACACTTCCAGCAGGTTCTGGGACAGCACCCCATAATCAAGCACATTAATATTTCTGCAGCAATCAAAACATTCACACTAAGTGGGATAAATAAAGAAGACTACAAATAGCCTCACTCACTTCAGGACAAGCTTTACTGCAAATCAGTTACTAATAAATGTTCTGCCTCCAGAGCTTCTGGATTTGGGACTTGAGGACAAGAGATTATGGGCTACTTTGTGCCAGGCACTCTACTGGGTGCTAAGGACAGTAGATATCCAAGAGCAGAGAAGTACAGACAGAATGAATACATTATCATCACCACCTTCTACCCCCAGACAGCTGTTCTCTCCCCCTTCCAGATCCTCGCTGATGGTGCATTTGGCAATCAGAGCATTAACTTATGGCAGTGTTTGTGGCTGAGAAGAACCCAGTGGGTTGGTTACTCCTCTCAGGAAACATTTACGTGTTAACAGAGACATTCAAAACTCACAAGGCACTAATTGAGAGGAACGACTCCACCCCCAGGAGGTCTTTCGGCATTCCAGCAAAGTAACACGGTACAGAGATTTGATCCTTCTCAGCTCAAATATTCTCCAGAAACAAACTACTTACTCATACAGCACAAAATCTGAGTTCATAAGCCCTTTGTGTAAATAGGAGCTTCTATAACCATGGTCATTTCTAAAACAAACTGTAGTCTGGTACAGAAGATATCCACCAAAATAAAAATGTTGAACTTTCTTTTCAGTGATCAACCAAAAGAATAAACAAATACAAAACCCACTGCTTAATGCACCAAAATTATCCATTATATTCAGGCATGAAATAACCAGTTACTGTAAAGACCTGGATATGACAAGACCCTAGAGATCAAAGCATACTACATTTGAAATTTCTGTAAGTCTTTGATGGTCTTTGAAATATTATCTATATGTGTTAGGAATTTTAACATAATCATATGCTTCTTTTCAAGTCTAACAAAATGATATCTCATCTTCTCCCCATAAAAGGGCTGTAAAAATAGGAAATGTCAACTCCCCCAAGATGGTCCCACAACCTTAATAACAGAAATCTGTTTTACTCTGGACTTTTAAAGTAAATTCAGTAATATTCTTGTCTTAAAATATTTTATTGATCAAAAAAGTGAAGGTGGTACTTTTTTTTCCAGTTTAAAAAATATGTAAAGTCCAGATTGTCCAGTAAAACATTGTTTTTATTTTTAAGAAACCTGTGGTTATTCAAGTTTTTTATTCATCATGTTCACTTCAATGGACGCAAAAATGTATGACAATCAGTCATAAAGAAAGGTACACAAAGATGTTCAAATAGGAAAATCTTGCTTAGATTAGTGCAATGTCTCTAACTGGTTGCTCTCATTCCATTCTGCTCTCTATCCATTCTCCGAATTGTAGCAATGGTGTTCCTAAAACTATAAATGGATTTTGTCCCTCCATTGCTGCCAATCCTTCCCTAACTTTTCATGGCTCTTAAAATAAGCCCAAACTCCTTTACTGGGCTTACCAGGCGCTCCACAATTTCCATCCACCTTTGCAATCTTACCAGCCTCTCTGTCCATCCCCCGCTCAGGTTCTCAGAGCTCCAGCCTTACTCAATGTCATTCTCTTCCTCAGCCCTCAGCACTTGTCCACCTGACGCCCTTCGCCTCACATCGCACACACATCCCTGTACACACCCACTTCTCCTAATCCACACTCTTCCTTCAAAAATCCATAGAAATGTTAGTCCTCCAGGTTTACTCTGATCACCTACGCTTTGTTAGATCCACTTTGTGTATGTTCTCTGCATACCTCCTATTATAACACGTATTTATTTTATTGTAATCAGATGGAAATTCTATAAGGATTTGTGTAGTATCTTCTGTAGCCCCATTAACTAACACAGAGTCTTCCATTACGTAGGAACACAAAGAATGAATAATTTTAATAATTATGCATCTTTGTAATATCTGGACAGTCTTCATACTATTCAAGAGCAAATATTTATGGTGCCAACTTAACCACCTAGTTTTAAGAGTCTCCATGAGTGTCGAATGGCTAGGCTAAGAAAACCTGGGTCAATACCACTGCATTTAAACATTAATAAGATTATCAACTACTAGATCTGTACCTTCTGTGTGAATGTATACACTTTTATCACTTAACCCTTACTACAGCTCCCTTGTAAGCAAGGAAAGGGAGGTCATTTCCTGGAAGTCACAACTTAGTTGGCAGAGCTGGTGTGTGAACCCAGGTGTGATTCCATCGGGCACGTCCTCCTGTCACCACCGTACACTGCCTGATACAATGCGCTCTCACTTAGCAGTTCTTTCCTGGATGATAAAGAATAAGGCACAGTGATCCTTTCTAATCATTTCATTGCACCGGGGAAAGATTACATTGAAATTATTCACCCAGGCTTGTATGATGCACTGATTGAAGAGCCATTCACATACCTAAGTGCCTGCCGAGAAATGATGTGTGTGAATCCACAGGGGTAGAACAGAGTTTAAATGCTTGTGGCGGCTACATGCCAAATCCTCAGTATTCAGAACCAGGGCTGAACATGGCTGCGACAGGCCAGGCTCTCACGGGAAATTTTTAGTGTGTAAACATTCCCTAACAGGCATGTGAATGCAGGCTCTGTCCTCAGGGAGCAGAGGGGTGTAGAGCTGGAAGACAGAAAGAACAAATCTAATGTGAAGAGCAGATCCTACGTCTGAAATGATTTAAGATCTGCTGAATTTTCTCCCAGAAGAAATGGAATAATCAAAAGTTACAGAAAGGATAACAGGTGACCTTCAGTGAGAATGGTAACAGATGCCATATTTAATCAGATAACAGAGGACAAAATTATGAAAGACGTTGTGGACTACCGCAATGTAACACATGCTACTAAGTTTATGTGACTTAATCGTTTGCATACTTATTTCATTTCTAGGTATTTTGGAAAGCAATACTATTAGAATCTGCAGTCTATTAAATAGATGTACTATCATTGTCTCCTATAAATGTTACTCTAGTTATTGATTCCAATTTCACTGTATTGCCAAACAAGAAAATAGAGGCACACCTTCAGTGGAGTTCCACAGTACAAAAGAGTCTACAGATTCTGTGTTTCTGAAAATTTCTTTAGGCTTCTTTGAGAATACTTCTTAGAATTCCAGAACCATATAGTGCATTTTGAAGAAAAACATTGGGTGCTTCCTCATCACTCCTTCTGTGGCTCCACACTACTTAAGCCAAAATAAAGCAACTTGTGGCTGCCCTTCAACTTGAAACTTTCCCTCTACCAGGAACATCTTTCTTCTTATTCTTGTCCTGCCTACAATTGATCCTATCATTTAAGACTCAGCTCATGTATTGCCTCCTCAAGGAAACTGTCCAGATTGCTAAATCTGGGTTAGATAATCATCCCATGGGTTCTTAAGACATTCTATTCTCTCTCATTAATTTATCAAACTGTGTAATTGTCTCTTTACCTGTTCGCTGTACCCTCAAACCCCAATTAAACTGTATGGTTCAGGCTAGATATAATCTCCAAACCAATAGCACTTCGTAGGCATGAAGCTCAGTAAATATCTGATCAACGAATAAATGAAAGTTGATTGGGCTACTTAATTTTTCTCACTGATAATTTCTCTCTGTGGTATGCAATAGAGTTGAGACATCATCGGCGAGATATTTTTATCATTTCACTAACCCTTTAAAGCAGGAAGACTAATGGAATTCCCAACCTGCTACATCTTCAGTGCAACTGCCATGCTTCTATTCCTTAGAAACATGCTTTTTAAAGCTGTTACATTCATATTTCTATAAAGTTAATAAATGACCACTGAACAAAAGCTAGAAACACATACTTTAGGATGAAAAAGTTTCTCAAACGATCTCAAATATCTATAATTCAATTTTGTTATAATTTCTTACTAGTTCTCAGTATTTATTCAACACATATTTACCTAAATTATTAATAATATACCAAATAAGTAAAATTTAAACATGATATGATAATATTTTAGGATATGTATTTTTCCATATAGCTAAAATTTTTTTCCATAAAAATTGTTTTTCACAGTAGAATAGTATTCTATATTGTGGATTACTATAATCTACATATATCTCTTATCTCTCTTTGTTGGATAAAGATATTTTAAAATCACTACTAAAAAATAATTATTCAAGAAATACTGTTGTGCAAAATTAGTCTCCACATATCAATATACTTTCTTATAATTAATTCCTAAAAGTAAGATTACTAGATTGAGAAACAATTTTGCCTCTATGAGGCTAGCAGCATTTTACCAGTCTTTTCCATGATTGACAGAGGATATGCTGTTCCTTTGCATGAAGACATTCCTATTTTCACTTTACCTTTATGCTTTAGTTCTTGATTTCTTACTCTATTGTGAAATCACATGATCAAAACCCTCAAATGTTGTCTTGAATGGTGGCCAAACCCAAAGGCACACAGACTTGAGCTAAATCCTCGTTTCACAAAACTGGTGTCTTCCCATCCCTGCCCTGCAGTTTCATTTAGCTACATGAATCACAGGTGTCATTTTCTTCTCATGAGCCATTTTAACACATATACTGCAGAACATGATTGAACAGCAATGGCTTTAAAAACACAAAACTCGGGTAAGCAATGATATAATCTCCTTTTAAAAAGTTCCTAAGGACAGTATTTTACCAACAAAATATTCCATGAAAACTAGATGTTTTTGTAAAATGAATTTGAAGATAGAAAATTTTTCTTTTTGTTTTAAATGGGTTTTTTCAGAGGCTGAATACCCTCTGTGCACTGTGAATCAACACGTGGAGGGAGCGTGTGACTCATTTCTCAAAGGGAACTTGCTTTTTTATGATGCGGCGTCTCAAAGGACTTGTGTACTGAAGAGCACAGTTTTGCTTGGGGAGATTATGCCCTTAGTATGACATTGTCATTGTTTAAACATTTTTAGAAGTCCTCTGTTGGAACCGATTCCAACAGACCATTTAGAAAACACAGGAAAATCAGTCCTATTGAATTACAGTTATAGGACACACTCTTTTGTTCCCACCTCTTCCTTTGTCCTAATTTTCTCAGCTGCATTCCTTCACCTGCTCATTTCTCAGTTACTGAATGTGGGGGATTCACAGCCAGGCACGCTGGCGCCGCTCGGGAGGAGAGTTCTTTGCAGAAGACACACAGTGAAGGCCAAAGGGAATGACTGTGGAACCAAACTGAAGGCAGAGGCAAAAAGCAACCTTGCCAAGAGTATATCATGGAGCAGACTGCTTAATTTGAGTTTAATTGCCCACTGAATATTCCCTGTCTGAAAAACGCCACAATTAATAATATAAATACAATAACCCGAGGACTATAAATGAAAATTATGAGAACTCATATTGCCAGAAATTAAGAATGCGTATACCCACATATTTAAAAACACACCTGTAATAAAAAAGGTAAATTTCTATATGGCAATTACTGAGTTTTCCTCAAACAGCATTACCTTTATATTCAATTTTTTTTTATTTTATTTTTTTTTATCCTCACCCGAGGACATTTTGCATTTACCTTCAGATAGAGTGGGAGGAAAAGAAGGAGGAAGAGAGAAAGAGAAACATCAACGTGAGAGAGGCACATGGAGTGGCTGCCACCCACACAACCCCAACCGGGGCCGGGGATAAACTGCAACCGAGGTACGTGCCCTTAGCTGGAACCGAACCCGGGACTCACTGGTCCGTAGGCCGACGATCTAACCACTGAGCAAAAATCGCCAGGGCTGTGTTCAATTATTGAGTAAAAACTAAAAGCCCTTTTATTTGAGTAAAATATTCTAAGTGAAGGTTATTAACATGCAGATAGAACTTGCATTAAAGCCAACGATATGAAAACGAAATACAGGGTCATTTAAAGTATGTTGGTCCAATAACGTCTGAATGAAAGTTGTATTAGATTTTACCCTTTCTCCAGCCTAGAGCCACAGAAACCACCTCTGGCAAGAATGCAAGCATCTTGGCTGCCGTTCTGCAGTGGTGTCCCTGGACGGCTAGACGAGTCATCTACCTATATTTGAGTACTAACTGATTCAAAAATTAGAACTAGAGCTACAGTAGACACCGTGCAGCATCATGAATATGCTCAATCAGAAAATGTGGGTAGGAACTAATGCTGAGACAGGAAGGACTGCAAAATGAGTGCACCAAAAATTTCTTTCTGAATTCTCTTTAAAATACAATGGTGGGTTGCCAGATTTAGCAAATAACAATGCAGGATACCTACTTAATTTGGAAAGTCAGATTTTTAGTGTAAGTGTGACCCATAATTTAGTGCACATATTTATACTAAAAACGTGAATTTGTTGTTTACCTGTAATTGAAAGTTAAGTAAGTGTAGTATTTTATCTGGTAAACCTACGGCCATAAAAACATATAATAATGCCCTGGCCGGTGTGGTTCAGCAGTTAAGAGCATCAGCCCGCAGTCCAGAGAAACCCAGGTTCGATTCCCGCTAAGGGCATAGATCTCGGTTGCAGTTTGTCCCAGCCCCAGTTGGGGTAGTGTGGGTGGCAGTTAGTTAATGTCTCTCTCACATCGATGTTTCTTTCTCTCTCTTCTTCCCTCTCTCCCTCTTGCTCTATCTGAAGATGAATACAAAAAAATGGAATGCAAAAAGGTCCTCGAGTGAGGATAACAAAAAAAACAAACAAAAACACAAAACATATAACAATGATAATACATTAACATAGCCCAAAAAATTAAGGACAAAAATTAACAACATGCTGGAATACAAGAAGAGTTCATACTAATTAAAATACATATGGGTAGGGTGGTGAAACAAAAATAAGAAAGAAAAAAGAAAATATATATTGGTGAGAATAGTTAAGAATCAATGCTCATAGCAACTTGTGCTCAAATTCGTGAAAAGGGGGGCAGTGACTATAGACCCGGATTAGAGAAATCTGAAAACTCAGTTGAGCTGAAAAGTTATCATTGGTGAAGTCTTTACCTCAGACTAGGAAAACCACATTACCCAAGAATCGGTCCACCAATAATCTTTCAAGGAATGGCATCTACTTAATAAAAAAAGAGAAGCCTATTTCTGTAACAATATTTTTCCTTAGTTGCTACTCTTTCGACTCGGGAAGTGGGGAGGGCTGCCAGTGTGGTCATGTTCTCCATGCAGCAGTGTAATAACAATTGGGGGTGCTCCTGGGACTTGTTCCTTGCTGTCTGACAACTATTCTGGGGAGCCACTGAGCTGAGGGAAGGAGGTTTGTAGTTGTTTCCTTCAGGAATGCATATGATTAATATTAAAAATTGTAGCTTACTCAGACATCATCAGTAACTACCTAAAATGTGATGAAGAAGACTTCCGATCAAGATGGCAGGTAGGTAAATGCGGTCTCGCCTCTTCCCACAACCACATCAAAGTTACAACTAAACTACAGAACAACCATCATTCAAAACCACATGACAATGAGCTGAATGGAAGTCCTACAACTATGGAAATAAAGAAGCAGCCACATCGAGACTGGTGGGAGAAGCAGAGGGGCGACGGGCTGGTCCCACACCCACGTGTGGCGGATAAAAATCAGGAGGACACTTCGACTGGGAAGGTCCTCCCTGAGGACTGAGGGATCCCTGTCCCACACCAGGCACCCAGCTCAGGGTTCCAGTGCCAGGAAGAGAAGTCCCCATAACTTCTGGCTGGAAAATCCAGTGGGAACTGAGACTGAGGGAGGCTGAGGCAGCTCCTCTTAAAGGGCCCGCAAACAAACTTACTCGGACTCGCACCCTCCAGGCTCCAGCATGGGGGAGGCAACTTGAAAGGCATCAGAGACATAAAGGGGAAGAACTGAGCTGTTTGGCATTGGAGCAAGGGCTGGAGAGGGGGCTTTCTCCTGGACAGATGTGCTGTCACAGGCCTTTGTTCCTTTGGTGAGCCCTTCCCTGGCACAGCAGACAGACACCATATCTGGGACTCCAGCAAACTGGCTCACACTGGTTGCCCCGCCCTGGTGACTTGCTGAGGCCCCGCCCCACCCAACTTTCAAGCCCACCAAAGCTCTTTCCAGTTGCTTTACCAATGGATTGGCCTGTCTTGGATCCTGCTTCAGGTTTTCCTAAATTTTTTTCAAACAAGTAGCATCTGGTCTCAGCTAGCCCCACACCTCTCATTAAGTAATACATAGAAACAAACACAGGGAGGCAGCCAAAATGAGGAGACAGAAAAACAGGTCCCAAATGAAAGAACAGAACAAAACTCAGGAAAAGAACTAAGCGAAATGGAGATAAGCAACCTAACAGGTGCTGAGTTCAAAATACTGCTTATAAGGATGCTCAATGAACTTAGTGAGAACCACAGTGAACTTAGTGAGGGCCCCAAGAGCATAAAAAAGGACCAGTCAGAAATGAAAGATGCACAGTCAGAAATGAAGAAGGCACTAACTGAAATATAGAATAATTTACACAGATTCAATAGTAGAGTAGGTAAAGCCAAGAAGCAAACCATCGATTTGGAATATAAGGAAGCAAAAAACACTCAATCAGAACAGCAAAAAGAAAAAAGAATCCAAAAAAAATGAGAATAGTGTAAGGAGCCTCAGGGACAACTTGAAGTGTGCCAACATTCACATCTTGGGGGTGCCAGAAGGAGAACAGAGAGAGCAAGAAATCGAAAACCTATTTGAAACAATAATGGCAGAAAACTTCCCTAACTTGGTGAAGGAAACAGACATACAAGTCCAAGAAACACAGAGAGTCCCAAACAAGATGAACCCCAAGAGGCCCACACCAAGACACATCATCATGAAAATGCAAAAGGTTCAAGACAAAGAGAGAATCTTAAAAGCAGCGAGAAAAAAGCAGTTAGTTACCTACAAGGGAGTTCCCATAACATTGTCAGCTGATTTCTCAAAAGAAACTTTGCAGGCCAGAAGGGAGTGGCAAGAAATATTCAGAGTGATGAAAAGCAAGAACCTACAACCAAGATTACTCTATCCTGAAAAGCTGTCATTTAGAATCAATGGACAGATAAGGAGTTTCCCAAACAAGGAAAAGCTAAAGGAGTTCATCACCACCAAACCATTATTATATGAAATGTTGAAGGGTCTTCTTGAAGAAAAAGATAAAAAATATGAACAAACAAAATGGCTATGAATACATATCTATCAATAATTGCATCTACAAACAAAATGAACAAGCAGAACAGAAACATTCTCATAGATACAGAGAACATTTTGTTGGTTGCCAGATGGAAGGGGAGTTGGGGGAATGGGTGAAAAAGGTGAAGGGATTAAAAAGTACAAATTGGGCCCTGGCCAGTTTGGCTCAGCGGTTAGAGCGTCGACCTGCGGTCCTGAGAGACCCAGGTTCGGTTCCTGCTAAGGGCGCGTACCTTGGTTGCAGTTTGTCCCCGGCCCTGGTCGGTCGTGTGGGTGGCAGCCACTCGATGTGTTCCTTTCATATCAATGTTTCTCTCTCTCTCTCTGTTCCTCTCTCTCCCTCCCACTCTACCCGAACAAAAAAATGGGAAAATGTCCTCGGGTGAGGATAAAAAAAAAAAAAAAAAAAAGTACAAATTGGTTGTTAGACTGGCAAACCTCAAAGGGAAGGGGGGTTGGGGGTGGGAAGAAATAAACCGATGAACTTATATGCATAACCAATGGACACAGACAACAGTGTGGGGAAAGGCAGGAGGGAGGTGGGAGTGGGGAGGAGGGGGTCAATAGGGTAAAAAAGAGGGACATCTGTAATACTTTCAACAATAAAGATAAGTTAAAAAAGTAAAATAAAAAATAAAATGTGATGGAGAGCAAGATACTATTCATAATACCAACTAAACATAAAACAAATAGTAATAACATTTTAAAAATCATGTAGGACATGTATGAGAAGTAAACATTAAGATTATTCTTTGAGGTCTAAATCCAGATTTGAATGAAATGGAAAGATACAGTGTTCCTAATTACAAAGATTAAATATTGGATTGAAAATAACTCTCTATACCCTAGGGTTAGAATTATCTTAGAGAAAGTAAAAATGAAATAATTATACTCAAGGTTTAATAGTCTTTGGGAGATAAAAGGGAATCTAATGAACAAAATATACTGATGAACAAAATAAAAACAGAGGCACGGATACATGGGACAGTCTGACAGCAGCCAGAGGAGGGGGTGGGAGCTGGATGAAAGAAGGTAAAGGAATTAGTCAAAGAACAGATATGCATAACCCACGGACAAAGACAACAGTGTGGTGATGGCCAGAGGGAAGGGGTAGAGGTCCGGGTGGAGGGAGGCAAGGGATGCAGGGGTGAAACGGGGACATCTGCAATACTGTCAAAAATAAAAAAGGGCTGTTTTCTTCTTTGGTATATTCTATACCTCCCCAATTTTTCATAATAAAAATATTCACTTTTATGATTTAAGGACACTTTGTATTTCAAAAACAAATAAACTACAATGATTCTTCATCTTAAAAATATAAATTGTTCTAACATTACAATGTATTTTATAATTTTTATTTTACCTACTATCTCCAATATTTTTTTTCTAAAAACAATACGGTTTCACATGAGCTATATGATATATGTAGCATGTTTGTATAAATCAAGGCTGTTCCCATTTTATTTTCATGACCAATATAGTGTATACATATTTCATTAAATGTCTTTTTCTGTCATTCTATTTGTCACAACTCAGGGAGACTATCTGGACATAATTAGGTTTTAGATGTCTTGATCTTTGTTACTACATTGGTTTGATAAAGTACATTCTAGATAGCATGGGGGGAAATTCACTTTGGGATACTTATATTTTATAAAATGAAATGAGATAACAGTACTGTGATGAATAGAAACCTTTTTTTTCCTGCTCTCCTTGTCTAATTTCCTTGCTGCTGCAACATTCATTCTTCAGCATCTTTTCTTAGGACACAGCATCCTTCACTGAAGGCCTGTTTCCATGTAATTAACAGGACAATCAGTGCCATCTATTATCTTATCGTCAGCCAGATGCTTCTCTAAATTATAGGAACTAGGCATTTGGTCCCACTGGCAATGTCTCTACAAAAAAAATTAAAGCACGCTAATATGTAAACATTATTTCAATGTGATGCTGTTACTTTATTTGGGCACTTTAAGTACCACAAACATCTGTTAAACTATCAAAGTTCATATTCTTACAAATGTATTCTCAGTGGGCAGTTGACAAATTAAAGTATCACTGTTCTCCAAGTGAGAGTTTTCTAGCTTTTTGTATTAATGTTCATCTAACAAGCTTCTTACAAAAATGATAAAATCACATACTATATATAGGCCTTGAATTTCTTCACAAGAATTATATATTTGGGAATCAGAATAGATAAAAATGATAAAGAAGAGCTCAAGGGAGGTAAGAAGAAACATTGACCTTTTAGGGAAGAATCACAGGAGAGAGCATTTCATGGAGTAGATCCAATTCTTCCCAGTGAGATCCAGAATCCAGAAGAACCCCAAACTCAGAGGCAACAGGCTGTGGTACAACTTCTTGGAGTTCCCCTACTTCCTACAGAATTTGCCCTTGGGATACAGCCAGCAAGATCAGCCTTCTCAATTAAGTAGAAAATCAAAAGAGAAGACAGTTAGTTCCTAATTAGATGTGTTGGTGTGATAGAGGAAAGTAAAATGAACTCCTTACTACCTCAGATTTCCTCAAAGGGCACTGAAAAAAAAGATGATGAAAAGGTCACTCCGCATTAACTGAAATACACTGAAGTCCTATCTCCAAATGAAGCTCCCTTTCTTAGACATTGTTCCTAGTTTTCCCACCTGCTTCTACCCACCCACCCTGAAGGGGGTCTTTCTGCATGATCCTGACTCTCTATCCACATAACATTGTAATCTCCCCCATCATCTTTCAAAGGCAAAGGTATTTGAAGAAAATCAATAGTATAAAAAAGAAGGAAGGTGAAAAAAATATCCATAAAGAGACCAGAATTAATACCAGAAATGAAACAGAACTTTAAAAATTGCCTATTATCTTCAGAAAGATACGTGAAGACGCTGTATCCATTACACAGGAACATACTGGTATCAAAAAGGAGAAATCAGAAAATAAAAAAGGTTTATTGGATATTACTTATATGTTGCCAAAAGGGAAAATCAATGTGCTGGGTTGAATAGTACCTCCCCAAAATTCATGTCAACCTCACACCTCAGAATGTAACCTTATTTTGAACCAGCGTCCTTGCAGAGGTAATTAGCTAAACTAAGATGTAGTTATACTAGATTATTATGGGCTAAAACCCAACCACTGGTGACTTTATAAGAAGAGGAAGTGGAGACACAAAGACACACAGGGAAGACTGGCATGTGAAAACAGAGGCAGAGGTGGGGGATGCATCTACAATCCAAGGAACAGGAGGAGCACCAGCAACCACCAGAAGCTAGGAGAGAGCCAAGGAGCAGATGCTCCCTCAGAACCCCCAGAAGCAACCAATCCTGCTGACACCTGGACATCACACTTCTAGCCTCCGGGGCTGCAAGAGAATGCATTTCCGTTTTTTTAAGACATCCAGAGTATGTCATTTTCTCCAGCAGCTCCGGGAAACGAATACAGTCAGTTCAGTGCTATAATACTGTGTCTACAAAGTGATAAGGAAACTCAGAAGGAAACTAACTGCTTTTGAGGGAACATAGGTGTCAAGTAAGACTTGATAATTATATATGATACTGAGTGATGACTGAATCAACCTGCTACATCCAGAAAGAGAGGTGTGTTCCAGGCTATGACAACAGTGTATGCAAATGTACAGCTATGTGAACACATCATTCACATTCAGGAATGGCAAAACATGTGTTCTGCCTTCCGCAGTCCTTTTACTAGAGGAGTAGTAAGAGGTACTGTTAGGAACATAGGTGGTGATCAGACTCTGAGGAACCAGGCTAAGAAAAGTATGCAGCAGGAAAAGGAAAGAGATAAAGAGATTTTAATTTTTTTTTTTAAATGGCATGGTACATTTATGCTTTAGAAGGAATTACGCTGCCTTGGATCTGAGGTCCCCATCTTCTTCCCAGTGTAACTCCTGGGATGCCCGTATTCACTTCTTATTTCCTTTCTCACTGTCTTGCTTTTTCCTGGACGTTGATCTAAAAGAAATGTGCATTTATTTAAAGCAATTTTCTAAAGAGTGTTTAGAGCCATAGAATCTTATTAGTATTTTTTTAAAACTCCAATAAATTTAAGCATCTAGTGTTAGAGTCCACATGAGCTACTACATTGACTAGTCAGTTCTATTTCACAGAAATTATACAAAAATTAATATTTTCTTGGGCTGTAAACCAAAATAATAGTGCAAAGCTGGCATTGCTTATAGAGAAGACTTCTTATTCCTCACCATCTTTTCATGATGGTGAATTACTGTAACCAAAAAACTTTAAGGGGTATGCTTTGCTTATCATTTTATAAAATTTATGAAATTGCTATCTATAAACCAGGAATATAAAAGAAAACTCACAAAACATAATACAAAATATTAGTGTGTGAAATCCCATGAAAGAATAACTACTAATAAGCCAGATTCTCAAATCATATAACCACTGAATCTTGAGTGAGAAAAAAGTTATAAAGGTTTTCCAGTCCCACTGTACCAACAGAAACTATGGAAACATTCTTGACGTCTCTCTCTGCTTCATTCACCGCACCTAATCAACCAACAATTCCACTCTGTGTAACTGTGTCCATTTTACTTCATCCCTCTGGCCACTGTCTTAATTCAGGTCACCAGAATCTCTAACATGTGTGAAAATTAATAAAATAAAGCGGGGAGGCCGGAGGGGAAAGCGCTCACACTCAATGTCAATTACAGGAGGAACTGTCAATTACAGAACACACTGGAAAAATCAGCCCTCCGCAGGAAAGAATCATAAGTCATAGGCCCCAACAGGGATATCTGCACCTTCCACAAGATATCAAGTACCCCAGCAACCGAGCCAATGAGAAACCGTCATCTCCCTGGACTCTTGTTTTTCTCTCCCAACTTCCTCCTTTTACTCCAAAGTATAACCTTCCTCTACTTTGTTTGTTGAACTTACCTCTGGCTTTTGCTATAACTTGCTTGTCCTGAACTGCAATTGTTTGCAATTATTTCTGCTGGTAAGATAACTGACTTCTATTTTTAAGGTCAACACATGCTAAACTGTAGTCCTCCTGCCAAACTTGTACTCATCTTTCCTAGCCCAATCCCCTCATGATTCAGAATGATGTCCCCAGTTATAAATCTGCATGCCATTGTTCTGCTTAAAATCCTTCAGAAGCTTCCCATACCACCAGACAAAGACCTTTCAATGCCATCATAGCTTCTGTCTCCACATGTTAGGCCCACATCTCCCCGTCCCTTACACGGGGCTGTATCTGGCACAGGCCATGCTTTCTTTCCCTTCAAGCACTTTGTGTGGACTTTTCCCTCTGTCTCAAACGTCTGGCTACGTCCTCTTCATCCTCTGGTACCTGCAGTGATATATTTCCCCCTGGAAGTTTTTTCCAACCTTGGAAAGACTATGTTAACCTCCAGAGCACCCTGTGCCTACTTCTACTGCAGATCTCGTGACACTTCACTGTCGTTTCACTTTTATTCTTCTCTTCCAGGGGCCCACCAACTTCTTAAAGGCAGATGTGCCTTGACCTTGCCCCTTGCAAAATGTCTGTATATAATTCATACATATTAGCTATTATTCTAGTTCATCACTATTGATTTATGAGGGACAGAATTACTTCTACAAATTTCCCAACAGTTATCCAGTATTCACAGGAAAAAAATGTCAGGAACAGACAAATTATTTTTTCATGAACATTCTAAATGCCAGAAAGCTTCCTTAAGATGTCCTACTGCAACCATACCATCCTCCAAAGTAACTAACATGTACCCTAAGGGATGATGATGATGATGATGATGATGACGACGACGATGATGAAAGTGACATTACAGAGCAGGCACCATGCTGGATTCTTCACAGGAACATGCTCAGTCCACCCTCATAACAATTATTGGAATCAGATACTTCCCCAGTCCAGATGAAAACATACTTCCCCAGTCCAGATGAAAACAATGTTTAGAGAAGCAACTGGGTGAAAGTTATACAGCAAAGCAAGTGGTGGAATCAGAACTAAAATTTGGCCAACTGAGTCCAGCCCTTAGCATTATTTCACTTCCACCTCAGAACCAACTAGTAAGCAGGCAGCCAGTCTTTCATTTCTTTGACCCTAAAAATAATTGTAGTTAAAAAAACAATAATAATAATAGTACATTTTAAAAATAAAAGCCTACTTAACCTTGTTTTAAACTGGCTTCCAAGTTCATCTGTCCATGGAACCTTTTAAGGGGCAATACCTATTCACATCCTGAAGAACCGCAGATCTATAAAACACACTTTGGGAAATACTGGTCTAAGCATGCTTATTCTCCTAGTTCATCATTACATTATATTTGGTTTGGGAGCAGCCACATCTCAGTACCAGCATTTACTGGCCCAGTATCCAACTACAATCCCAAAGAGGTTCGCCTCATCTGAATCCTAATCAAATCCTACTGAATTAGAGTCTCTGGAGTGAGACCTGGGAATGAACATTTTGGTCATCATATTATGCTATTCCTATGCACATCTAAGTTTGAGAACCACTCTTTTTGAATAAACTGAAATAACAGTGTTCAGTCCTGCTCTGGGCCTCACATCTTACATCTCCTCAGAGAATCTTTATAAACCCAGAGGTTCTTCATTCCCAGTTTCAACCATCCTACCTCTCAAGTCTGTTCTCCTGCTTTCTGGTCCCTCTATTAGCCCATATTACATAGCAAGGCATTCTCTTCAATCCTCCACGTTTTCCCACTACTCGACTGACTCTCCCCTTGACTGCTAGAAAACACTTATCTTTGGGGAGTTGGCTAAAATGTCAATGTCATCTCCTCTTATATGAGAGTGGGTTACCTCCATAATTTTGTGTCCACACTATACCTATATCTCTGACAGTGTTGAATGCATTCTATTATAACTATGAATGTACAGTTCTTTTCCAACAGAATACAAGTGTCTTGATGGTAAATGCCAAGTTTTAACCTTCTTGCCTTTTCAATACTAATGTAGTCCTGGCCAATAGTGGAAGCTTACTAATTATCAATTGGGGAGTTAAGAAGCATTTAAAAAACTTTATCTTTGATGCTTGATTATCTTCCAGCTATTTTAGCTAAGAAATAAATATACTAACACCTGGTGTGACAAGACACACCAACCAATCAATGCAAGCCATGCTGGAGGAAACACAAAAGGTTGTTGACAAACCTAACACAGAAGCACCAAGTCAAGTACTCTGACAACTCCACTTACTTCTAGAAAACAAATGTTACCAAGAAGCCACCCAAGACAAGGAAATCAGAGGTGAGTAAATCAATGACTTGATCTGTAAATAGAAACATATTTTGAAAACGATCACTGAATTAAAAAGGAAACTAAAGAGCTGACAGCATGCATGACTGAAAATTGAGCAATGGACTCATAGGAGAAATTGAAACAATGATAGCCCTATTTTTACACTAAGATGAATCAATTTTGAATGTCACTGAAGCCTACTGGTGTATTAAAATGTTTGATTTCATTTATTTGTTTGAATTCTGTATTTCTAACATTGTACTCTAAATACCAAAGCACAGTCAACACCATTAAGAACCTAGGAATTAAGCATAAGCTCACAAATGTTTATCCATCATGATACAAATATGATAATTGTTCAACTTGATGCACCCACTAATCATTTATATGACTGAGAGAGGTTCATTCAGGCCTGATAGATAATACACTTTCAAAAATGTATTAAAAAAAAAAGGCCACCTGCTGCTTTAGATTCTGTTTGCATAGAAAAGTGACAGTTAAGGCTCTATTCTGTCCATTTCCTACTCAATTTACATGAAAGATAGATTTCATTAAGGATATTTTAATAATTTTCATAATTGTCTTCTCATGGTCCACCCCAAGAGAGAAGCTGGAGAACTTAAACAATAAATTAAAAGGTGATAACTATATTGTTCTACTTTCCTAAATATCGATTTTATTCATTTTATCCAAATTAATGTGTCAAAATAGTGAGGACACTAATTTTTGCTGTGAATACTTTGCTATTGTTTCCAATTTAATTATTATACAATATTCATTGTTAGCAAGCAGAATTGTATCCTGAATCAGTGAATATACCAAAATAAGCAGCCTCATACCTGAATTTCTGTTGTAAAATATGCAAACACAGGCACAAATTTTATATAAGCTCTGAACAATATCTGGCCCTTTCATCAAACCCAATCCAACAAATTACTCAACAAATAACTTTATATTGGTCCGAATAGTTTTTGCTTAAAAAAATCATAATATGTATAAAATTTAGAATTAATAATATCACTTGGATATAGTGACAATATTATTTAAAAATTTTATTAAAAATATTTTGCATCTTATAGTTTAGTGAATAACTTAAAAATTATGGTCAAAGTATAAGGCTAAGTCTGTGGACAATAGGTGGCATAATTTCATTTGATACTCTCTCCATAGAGACAACTCAAAAGAAAATACCTTCCATCAATGAGACTAAAAGAGAGAATGCCTGCCAAGAATGACTATCTTGACTTTTTCTCCAATTATTAAACATTCACCAATGTCATCAGATACATAAAGAATGGCAAAGCTCTAAGATCTGACAGCAAACCCACCAGGGTCTTCAAATAGAAAATAAAGAAAATACTACTGGCTTGCCTGCATAGACTTTTCTTAATACATAAAACACAGAAGAAATGTCAGATTACACAGAGTTCCTTATCATTATCACCTTTCAGAAGAAAAGATAGGTCAAGGGACTGTAGCAATTATGGAGTATTTTTTTCCCATATTACCAGCAACACTTTGGTCCAACTTCTTCTGTTTGATTCCTGTGAAATGTATTCTCTCCAACACTCCTGAAATGGTAATGTTGCTTTACATCGCATCACAGTGTAGAAAACACGAACTATGGCTGACCATCCATTAAAGAAAAGTTCAAGGAAAAGTTTTTCTGCTTTATATTTACTGACCTCACCACAATATCCAAGCTTATTTGTAGATCTTAACAACAGTTCCAAACATCTTTCACTCCTCTAATTCACCAGTTTAAACCAGCCCTGATCACCTTAATTACATGTGAAAAGAAAATGCTCTATAACATCACCAATAAGTTGAACCAGCGTTGCATTTAAAAATTCCAAAGACAGTAAATCAAACAAGAGTCGAGAAATATATTATAAAAGACATGCACACACACACACAAAGGGATAAAGATCAATATGGATATTATTTCTTAATTATCTAAATCTCTCCTGAAGCCTATCATACATGGCTCAGTTTGGGGGCTAAGGCTTCTGTAGATCTTCTCATGCAGATTGTGAGTCAAAGGAAAAAGATAGGACTAAGTGTAGAGGTGGGTCAGTTTTGAGGCTCTAAAGGTAGTAGAACAATGAGATGTAGAACTGGTAGAGAAGGCAGCAATGGAAGGCTGCATCTGGAGCGGGACCGGAAATAAAGGAATCCTTGAAACAGTGACAATTCCCTGCCATTGTTGAATAATAGGACATGGAAGAGGACAGACCTTACCCTAACTCTTTCTAACAGGCCTGCTGCTTCCTAGGGGCTACCATTTGTGCAATGTATGTTAAATACAGTCCAGACAGGGCAATCAAGATTGAATGGGAAGAGCACCAAAAATCAGATCTAAATTCTAGTCCTGCCACTGTCTCTAACTAGCCATAGCTATGAACAAGGCAGCTGCATATCTGTGAATTGAGGGAATCATGGCAGATGACGGTCAGTTTCCTCCCAACTCTAAACCTCACGAACACTAGAAATTTGCCATATGTATCAGTCACCAGTCCTAGTCAAACAGTATATATTTTGCATATATGTAATACACATGCATGCACACAAATACACACACAAACACAAATGTTCTCAAGCAAAACTTTAAACCATACGCCTACATGTCTCTTCCATTTTTTATCCATATGAAATTTTTATAAACACATTTCTTGAGTATGTGTCTATGTTATGACAGTGAATGTATTTTCTTTTTATGTAAATATATATATATCCTCAATAGAAAAACTATTCTGTCAAAAGAAAAATGTAGAGCACTACATAAAACATATATATATATTTATCTTGAAATATTATTCATTAATGAGCACATTAAAACATAAACTTATGAACTGTGCTAGACAGCATTATATTTTCTATGCTTATTCTGATAGAGAGGGCTATGAAAGAGATAGAACTGAATAAGTTGACACTATTTTGTAAATACTGAAATGTGTCAGGCATATCTGTAAATCCCAAGTGAATAGGATTTTCCCTTCTGTATAAGATACAGGAAGGGGAGAAGGATGGTGTCTCTGACGAGGCACTTTTCAAATGGAAATAAAACTGAGATTTTCTAATCAGTTACCAACCCTTGTGGGTAAATGGATTTCCACCTGCACTGAATCTTAGACTTAGGAAATGACAGAGCCCATCATCTTTATGGATTTCATGACGGAGCCACAGCAAAAGATTTCCTGAGATCAAATGTGTGGTTGAGAGAAAGCTGTTTTCAATGGAAACAGGAAGCTAGGAGCTAACCTGTTTCTATGGTAACTAGAGCAGCAGCTACCCAACAGCTGTAGGGGAAAAAAAGGGCAGAAAGTTATAAATGCAAAAAACAAATACACAAAACTGATGCTAGTTTTCTTAACAGTATGATGTTCCCCATAGTGCACTCAAAATTCGTGTGGACATGTGCTCCCTGCACCACCAACTCCAGAGATCCTATCCTCCAAACCTCAAAATATTGCAGCTGGAAAAAAGTTTGGCTACTCTCTAGTCCAATGTGTAATCCACCTCCCAGCCCCCACCCCTCTTTTCTTTTCAGAATAAGGCAAAGAAAATCGAGATGAAGTGAATTCTACAAGGTCACATATCCAGTGGTAAAATCAGGGTTAATGCATAGCTCTCATAAATCCCAGTCTAGGCATTTTTCCAAAGCTGTTACCATATATTCTCTACTCCTGATCTCTTCTCCTCCCAATACCCACATTTTAGTCACTTTCTGTAAAAATAATGACTGCAGAGTATTACAATTAATTACCACCTTTCAACCTATAAGAGAAGCAAAAAGTACTGCTATTCTGTCATTAAAACAATATTCTTGGCCTTGGCCAGGTAGTCGTCCCATTACACCAAGGTTGTGGGTTTGATACCCAGTCAGGGCACACACAAGAAACAATCAATGAATGCATAAATAAGTGGAAAAACAAATTATTAACTTCTTTCCACCTCCCCCCATCTGCCCTCTCTCTCACAAATCAATAAATAATTTTTTAATTGACTAATCTTCTAAAAGAAAAGCCCTTCATACTTCAAACAGAATTGAACTGTTTATATAATATACTGATGGTTATTGTTTAGACTATGTTGCCACTATATATTTCCCTCTGGAGATCTGTGTTTATCTTTTATCAGTCCTTTGGTGCCCTTTACTATTTCACTTAGACATATTTTTAAAGATTGCCATAATCAAAAGGATATATGACTCAGAAGTTCAAAATACATGAGACCTGAAAACTGCTTTTACTTTATTTAGAGTAGTAAATATAAATGGTAATGATATACATTTTCAAATGGGAAAGGTTGGCCTACATTTTTATATAAACCCACACGTTTCCTTGTTTTCAGTTGCTTTGAAAATGTGCTTCTTGACAGAGAAGAAAAATTTTAACTCTTATTTCGTTTTGTTAGCTCAAGTCTACAAATGAGCTCTTAGAAAAACATTACAAAAAAAAATATCATACCAAAACTGTCCAACTACTTTCATCTTTGGTGTGCCTAAAGCCCAACCTATGCTCAGAGATCTAGGTGGTGGTTAAATGTACTACTGAAAATACAATTGACTGTTGAAGTTAGTTGGGTCTTTTTTGCTTTCTTTTATTGATATTAGAAAGAGAGGAAGAGAGTGGTAGATAGAAACACCCAGGAAAGAGAACATGGATTGGTCACCTTCTACCCTGTGGGGATCAGGCCCACAACCTAGGCATGTGCCCTGACTAGGAATCAAACCAGCAACCTCTTGGTGCATGGGTCAACACTCAGCCACTGAACCACACTGGCCGGTCTACTTGGGTCTTTTAATGATGTATCGAATTGGGTCCTATCCAATGCTCAGAAGATAAGCATATATTCTGAGAATGTAAGCATGTGAACTTCAAAATAGTGGCCTGGAAAAGGTCAAAAGACACTTTAGATTCTTTTGTAACAAATGCAAACACACCAAACTGTTACAGCAGATTCTTTTCAGGGTTCTGAAGGTTGGATTTGCATAGTTAAATGGTTGACCAGTGAGTTTTAATGAAGATGAAAGGGATGAAGACACTTGACCATGCCCCCAAAACTCCAGTCGTTTGGTATAGGTTCAGCCTTCATCATCTTTTCCAATCATATTACAAAGAAACAGCCTATAAATCACTGTAAAGGCAGAATTATTGAGATTAAAGCAGCCTAACATTTTCATAATAAATAAAGACTAACAATACCTTAACACCATCATTTCTAAATGGAATATTTTCCTGCATGTGTCAGGCAATATTTCCATGTAAACTTTTTTTGAGGAAAACATTTTTAATATCTCTAGAATTTTGTTTGTTGTTATTTTGTTGCATTTTTTAATTTAATAGATAATGTCTTTGGAAAATGTTTTTTATAAATATAATGCTGAGCTTATTGAGGGCAAAGGACTATATCTTCTCAATGCATTCCCAGTACCTTGCAGTTTCTGGTCTAGAGTGACTGCACAATCAATACTCATTTAATACATAAATGTTCTAAAATTTTTAATAACTGACAACAATATTTTATGAGCAAGATATATTTGGCCATCAATTATTTTAACTGGGCAATGCTTACAAAACAAGAACTAATATATTATATTTTCCTTCTTCAATCTTAATTTTTGTATCAAATTGTCCCTACCTTACTATATTTTTAATTAAATGTTACATTTAAAGTTAGCCAATAGTTAGAGTATTTTAGTCAATTCCTTCTTGTTTTTTTTTGTTTTGTTTTGTTTTGTTTTTTGTGGTTTGAAGAAAAGGGAATAAATGGTCCATAAAAAGTAAACTAAATATGTGATATGTGCAATTCTGAATCCAAATCCAGGTATCAAAATTTAAATTTTAGTAGTTTTAAGGACTAAAATTGTGGAAATAAAACAATTTAAAATGCTAATACAGTGAATATTTTCATGATTAAAAAATGATGGATTCACTATCATAATCCATGTATATAATTCAGGATCATCTGTACATAATGCTATACTAGATAAAGATCTGGGGAAATGATCTAGACCCACACCAAAAACCAACATCTTAATTGTGATTCCACACCAGTTCTTCATTTGTTTTTCTTTTCTTCTAAAATGTCCTTTGAAAGTAAAAAATGTGCCATCAGGTCATCGAAGATCATGTTGCCAAGGTGGAACCACACCCTAAAACAGAACCCAACTCAATCACCTACCACCAAAAATTAAGTGAAAAAAAGAGGAAGAAGGAAAAACTTATAACTGCTCTCAGCTCTTTAATATTGGGAACAAATTATTTAAACTATTGTTGTTCTAGTATTTTACTCAATATTATTTTTTTTTAAACTTTAACAAATCTAGAAGTTCTATTGAAGAATTTCTTCCTGGTTTCTGTCCACATCCCTATGATATAATGTCTTCAGAGGAAGCACATATAAACTTTGTTTCTTTCCAAAACTTAGATTTTATTTATTCTTTTTTATTTATCCTCACTCGAGGACATTTTTCCATTTTTTGTTCAGATAGAGTGGGAGAGAGAGAAAGGAAGAGAGAGAGAGAAACATCGACATGAAAGGGACACATCGCATGGCTGCCACCTGCACGACCAGCCAGGGCCAGGGACAAACTGCAACTGAGGTACGTGTCCTTAGCGGAAACCGAACCCGGGTCTCTCTGGACCGCAGGCTGATGCTCTAACTGCTGAGCCAAACCAGCCAGGGCTAAAACTTAGATTTTAAATTGAAAACACACAATGCATAACATTTTCACACAACTATGCATCCTTGCTTTCTATTATTTGTAATATTGCTCAGTGGCATCAACAGAATAATCTCTCCTTTTCTTTTCTGATTTCATTTTCTCCACAATAGGTTTCCATGACAACTTATTTTTTATTTTTTATAAATCTCTATTCTTGAATGCTATTCTTAAGGATAGGAATTCATAAGCATAAAATATAAACTTATTTTTATGTTTAACATGAACAATTAGACCTCTCAAATATGTACTTAAATCACAAATTAAAAGTAATAGAGGAGGGGAAATACCAACAAAAAAATTTTATTATATATATATATATATATATATATATATATATACACACACACACACACACATATACACACACACATACACACACACAATGCTGTAAAATTCAGTTAATTATCCAGTTCCTATCAGGATTGTTTCAGTCTGCCAGTTCAGATCATAAAAGTTAGAAATAAAACACATCTGTTATATAACTGAGCCAATATCTTCAATATTGGAAAGGATAAAAAAATGATGAAACAGGTATGACAAATTGAAAAAAGGAATTCAGACAGTTACATTGTTCACCTCAAGTATATCAATAAAAAATGAACTAATATTTAAAAGTGAGTGTTCATAAAAGTTAAACACTTAACTTCTATTAAAAATGAGACTTGTAGCAGTAAGACCACAACTGAAACAAACCAATTGATAATGGATATATTTCTCCTAGAATCATGTCCGTGAAAAATATAATTTCATCCAGTAATCTTCCAATGTAATTCTATTTATCAACCTAGTCAGATAATATTAAGTCAGGCCATCCTCTAAAGTAAAAGTGTTCATATAAAAATACTAATTCACATTTAAATAGAATGGTGGGTTACTTCTGATTACACCTTTTAGGCAGCCCTCGTAATCTGAAAAGGGATTCCCCTAAAGACAAGTGTTACAAAATATTAGCTAATCTGAAAGAAAGCAAAACGTTACCTATTAACTGGTAAATAAAAATGGAAGTTCAAACAGGCTCATTTAAAGAAGTTAATTTCAATTCCATATCTTTAATCAAAGTTGGGTGGTGCAGGGTAAAATTTCTACCAGCAAAGTCTGCAAATACATATATTTTTAAAAAGTCACAGATGACCTTTCAGAGTTAGAATGCTAGTGAATATCTTATGCTGCATTAACTCTCAAGAGCAATAAGATCTACAGAGATTTCACAAGCCCGTCAGTTATAATCAGTGGTTGTAGTGGGAAGGGCCTGGGGAGGGCATCATAAGACCTCCAGATAATTTTGGCTCTGCTATTAACTTGCTATATGACCTTGGCCATCACTTAGCATCTGCAGTCTTCATTTTTCTCATCTACAAAATAAAGGGTCTCCACAAGGTGACCTCCAAGAAATGTTCCATGTCTATGGTTCTCAGCTGACTGCTTCTAATGGCTCTTTGGCTTTGTGTTCATCTCTAATCTGTGTTCTTTCCTCACCTAAAAAGATGCAGGCCAAATCCTTAATAATATTATAATGAAATCTTTGTAAGATTTAAAAAAAACTATTTTAAGTTAATGGTATACCCTTTGATGAATAATCAATTTCAATTGAATCAATTTGCATAGCAGTAATGATAATTAAACACATTCTTATTAAAGTTTTTGCTATGTAATCTGTCCTACAATAAAATATATTATATGATCATGAGGGAAAGATAAAAAAAAAGCTATCTTTTTTATAGCACATGATCTGGAATGATCACATGATGACTTTGAAAACAAGTTCAAATTAGCCACCAAGTGGAAAGAGCATCGGGTAGTGGGGAGGGCATGGAGGAACACAGATGTTATAGTCATGAGTCTGTAATTTAATTTACATAAATATGTACTTGTTTGGTTTTTTTTAGTGCCAACTTTTGTTGTAATTTATAGAATGGTCTTAAAAGAAAAATTTCATAGTTGAAGTTTTGAATTCGACATTCAAATAAAAAAATGTGGACCTACTAGTATTTATGTATGTATTTAAATTCCAGGCTCAATAGAGTAACCATTCTTTAAATTATCTCTTTTATATACTATTTCACACTGAAAACAAAACATAACTTTAGGCTTCTAAAGTGGTGTCAGAAGCACATCTTCTGACAAGTTGGTAGAGACACAGCTGCACAATATCTCAGAGGCAAAGACTTCTGACATGCAAAGACAATAATGCGAATGGAGCCCAAGTGAAGCTGGGACAATTCCCATTCTGCCCAGGGGGTATCTTTTCTGGGTGTCAGAAGCAAACCAGACACATGCAGTTGCAGAGATTTCACAAAATACAGTACTCTGTTCTTACATATAATTAAAAACCATTCACATACTATATAATTTTTGGTTATTTATATTTCTTTTGTTTCCTTTAAACTGGAGAAACCATTACTGGTTACTTTTAGAGTGCCTTCATGGGATTTTGAAGAATTAATTAGGAATGTCAAGAACCAAATTTAAGTTGTCACTCAAGCTAGAAGCTGAAAAGAAAAATTGAGGATGGGATCACAATCGAAAGAGTAAAATAAAGTTCGATACAATCTAAATTACCCTGATTTAGAAAACTGGATGAAGCTTGAATCACCAAAGAGACTAATTCACGTTCAACCTGTAAAAAAATACATATAGCCTCCAATATTCAGTTCAACCTGTAAAAAACATGGACAACAGCCTCCAAAATTCAGTGTGCAGGTGGGTTCTCTGCTCAAGTCACTGAGACAAGTAATCCCACCATTATTCTCCCTTGGAAAGAGAAGGCCCAAACAGCAGGTAGGAGATTCTCTTCACAAAATGAACCTCCTGGCATGCCCTCCCCCACACCAGCCACATACTTAGATTCCATGTCCCCTTCCTCTGCCCTCAGATTAGATCCCTATTTGGAGCCACTGCTCTGGGTGAGTCAGATGTGAAGGAGTGTCGGGCCCCACTGAAAATGTCAAATCGTGACGACCAGAAGACCCAAGAAGATGTCGGAGCTAAAGGAAAAGTTGGAACAAAAGACGCAAAACAAACAAACCAACAAACTCAAGTCGAAGTCTGATACCAGTTTCAAGACAAGATTCCAGACATGCACAGAGGAGTCGACATATATGCCCTTTTAGGTCCCATCTGCTAAAGTAAATCTCAGTTTGAGTTGAAGAGCAGAGGAAGGAGGTGAAGGGGAACTGGGAGGATGGGGGCCAGGGCACCTGAGTTTACATTTCAACAGATGGGCCTCTGATCTCATCTTTACGGAACCCCGTTCCTTTCTCCCCTCCCCCACTCCCCATACCAGAGGCCCTTGGTGTAAATGGACAGCAGGTTGGGGAAGTAGTTGGGAGAAGTTGGAACAGAAGGGAAGGGGGCGATTCTGGCCTTACCCTGGCGGCTCTGGACGAGTAGGGGTCCTCGAAGAGGGCCCACATGCGGGGCTGCAGCCTCCTCCAGCGGCCAGACTTGCCGTCGGGGCCCCCCAGGCCAGCAGCGTCCTCGATGCCCAACCTCTTGGCCGCCAGGTCCTCATCGTCGCCCAGGTCGCCGCCCATGAGGTCGGGGGTCTCGAAGATGTCTAGTGCCTCTTCGGCATCGCGATGCTGCCTGTAGGTCATCCAGCAGCAGGGCTCCACGTCTGTCTCGTCGATGCCCCAGAAGGCCAGCTCCTCCTCGAAGAGCGGCCCACACACGTCGGCGGGGCAGTGCAGCTTGCCCGTGCGGTAGTAGTTGAGCACATAGGCGAAGACGCCCGGGTGCCGGTCGAAGAAGAACTCGCAGCCGCCCCTGGGGTGGTCGCTGCCGCCGCCGCGGGAACTGCAGTTGCCCGCGTCGCCCTCCAAGCAGCCGCCGGGCCCGGGGGACGGTGGCGGCGGTCGAGGCGGAGGCGAGAGTGGAGGGGGCGACCGCTGCAGCTGGTCGCCCGCCGCCGTCAGGCAGTCGCCCTGGGGTTCGGAGGCGGCGAGAAGGGCCAGGCGAGTACCAGGCAGGGTCTTCAGGGTGCTGCGGTAGGTTTCATGCCGGGTACCCCCGACATTGAGGATCACCCTCTCGTTGTTCTCGATCTTGCCCATCTCTGTGGCTCAGACATGACTAGGGGGAGGCGAACACAGCGCTAAGTTAAAGACCTCGGTCGTCACAGCTGTACCTCGCCCCGAGAGTCCCCCTACCCCCAGCCTGAGAGTCCCAACATGCAGGATTGGCAGATAAGCAAATGACCCTCCCTGGGGGATCAGCGCCCAATCTGTTCCTGACTCGAGCCTCACACCTTTCCCAGGTTTCCAGAGAACCAAGGAGGTAGCAGTCCAAGTATCCCTTGACCTCCCATGACACCCTTTCCTCTGCTGCTTCACCCCTTTCTCCTTTTGCTCCTTCATCTTTTCACCCTTCACCCTCCCTCCCCTCTGCCGTCTCTCAAGTCTAACCAGCACCCAGACCCTATTCCCCCACCCCCACCTCAGCCCAGATCTCTCCCTCCACTTTCTCCTCCTCTCTCGCCCAGCCCGGGTCCCTCTCCTCCACTCTTCTAGCCTCTCCCCCTCCTCTAGCCTGGAGACAATTCCCTGAGGCAGGGAGTTCTCTCTGCTGATGCAACTTGGCCGTGTTGGCTGAGAGCCCCCAGGACTCGGCCGAGAGCCCCCCTGGCACCCTTACCTCCGGTCACTCTGGATGGCTCGCTGCTCCCTAGCGCTCAGGGCGTGCCCTTTGAGCGACCTGTTCCTGGTTCACCTCTACTCGCCCTTACCCAACAGGCGGAAAGACTGAACGCCGAAGTCAACGCAAAAAAAAAAAAAATCTCCCTGATGTTGCCTTTCACCAAGAAGACCTCTGACCAATTTCCTGATCCAATTTTCACCTATTGTTGTTGTCACTAATATTATGACTTGGGAAAGGAAAAGACTAACTAGGATCTATTTCTGAGAATAGTAGTAGTGATCCGTGCATCCCACCCATCCCCCCTTTCCAAGAAAAACAAACGCCGCGGGGTTGGGGGTTGAGGGTTGCTTTCTAGGAGGGGCGAGGCCCGGAAAAAGCTGCTGGAGGCACACCCCCTGAGCTGGAAGTCCTGGCTGTGTCCCCGTTTCCAGTCTCCCAGCCACCGCCCCCAGGGCTTCACCTACACATTCCTATTGCGGAACGGAACGGGGATGCCTGCCTGCTGGGTCAGCATGCCCTTCCCGGCAAATCACCCCCTTTCCCTCCTGTCCCCCGATACCTTAACGAGACCGAGACTAAAGTGGTTCTGCTTGGATATCCCCGTGGACGAGCTTCTCGGGGCAGCGGGACTGAGTCCCGACACCCAGGCGAGCCGCCCTTCTCCAACGAGAAACTACTTGTTGGCGTTTTCCGGGTTCAGGAGGTTGGGCCGCTCGTCTGGGCGCGGGGGTCGTGGAAACAGTCCCCGGCGGCCGCCGGCCGCGCTCCCCGCCTTCATTGTGCGAGCGGCGGGCTCGCCCCGCGCCCACCTCGGCGCCCGGAGTCAGCATCGCGCAGGGCTGGGCAAACCATGGAGCTCGGGCGGGTCCAGCCGGCGCTCCGCGACCCCTCAGCGAGCGGGCAGATCCCCGGCCGTGGAAGGAGCGGAGCTAGCCCGAGAGGTCAGGAGAGCTCACCCTCTTGAAGGTGAAGTCACCCTGCTCTGATTTCGACCTGCAGATTTTGTTTCTACCCCCCCTCAAAGCAGCCGCTGCTGGAACTGCCCCTTCCGCGCCACTCGCCACCAACCCCCGCCGCTGGAGTACAGAGCTCAGGGAGGGGTGGGTGGGTGGGTCTGGGGAAGCTATGTTGTACCAACCAGGTTCATCTATTTTCCTCTGATGAAGCTCTATTCCTACCCCTTCTGGAGCATCTGCTTGCCTTATTTACACCCTTATCTCCACACCCTTTCGCTTCCCACTGCCCCACCCCTCCCAACAAGTGAGAGAAAATCTAAGACCAATTGCTTTTTTTCCTTAAAGACTGCTGATGCAAGAGAAAGGTCTACTTACAGGTGACAAGTGAGTCTCGTTTCTAGTGTCTTATTCACGGCTCTGGCTTGTTCTTTTCAGTCAAATGTAGGTCTCCAGGCACCACATCATGGTTATATAAAACAAAATAAGTTTTAAAAGTTTATTCCAGAAACATAATGCTTTAGCACGTAAAAATTCAGATTTCTTTATCAGAAGCGAAAAGGCAAGCTACAGATACCAAAGTACCAAAGCAACTAGCTAATTAGCCAGTTTCTCCCCTTCTTAACTGTACATTGTGCCTTGTATCAGTTTGCTAGGGCTACCATAACAAAGTATCTCAAACTGCATTGTTTGCAGCAGAAATACATGATCGCTGTTGTGGAGGCTAGAGCTTTGAATGAAAGTGTTGTTAGGGTTGGTTTTTTCTGAGGGCTATGAGAGAGGTCTATGCCAGGCCTCTCTCCTCTTGTAGATGGCCATCTTCCCCTGTGTCTCTTCGCACGGTTTTCTCTTTATTCAGGCTGTCTCTGTCCAAAGTTCCCTGTTATATAAAAACACTAGACCTCATGGCTAGGACTCACCTTAATGACTTCATTTTAACTTGATTACTTTGTAAAGACCCTATCTCCAAATAAGGTCACATTCCCAGGTTTTGGAGGTTAGGACTCCAACATTTCTTTTTGCAGTTTGGAGAGGGGTGGGGGGAGGCTGGAAGACATGTCAACCCTTATTAGACCTCACCACCAAAAAGCGTGTTTCTGGGTCTGTGTATATTTCTAGGAAGAGAGGGAGGGTAGGAGGAAGGAGAAAGCTAGTGCCTATTCCACAGGTATGTTTTGATAGGATTGAAGTCCACAGAGTAAGTAAAACACCAGGTTTTATGTAGGAGGAAATCTCTTTGAAAACCAGTTATTGATATTGACACTAAGATCTGAAAAGAGCAAGAGTTATGCATTACTAATAAAGTTTTAGCATTATACAGGACTGCAAGGTGGGCAGGAAAATATAAACGATTTACTAAAGAAAATACCTATATGTTATGAGAGTAAATAAGTAAACAAAGTAAAGAACTAAAAGGTCTTTAAAAGGTCATGTATAGCTAAGAAACTAGTGTAAGAAAATATGGTATGTATACATTTACAAAAAATTTTACTAATAACATGGCAGTAAATATATAGTAATAACCTAAGGAACAGCTTTGTGAGAATATAAGTTTCCTTTACTAATACACGCAAAAATGCGTAAAGCTTAGATACTAAGGGAATGATTCTAGTTTTGCACTATTATCAATCACTGAGGAATTTCTAAAAATAACAGTGCTAGTTTATTTCCATTGCCAGAAAATATACAAAGAAGAATCATATTCAAATTCTAACATGTATCTTGCCTCATACATTGTCTAGATGGTTCTTTATATAGCATATAAATTCAGTAGGGAGAGAAAGATATGTGGTTTGCTTTAAAATAAACTAGCAATAGTAAGTGTAGTAACAGAACATTTATAATAATAGATAACATTTACTGAGATCTTACAATGTGCAAAATGCTTTACACAAATCATTTCTTTTTAATTTTTAAATGGAGGAAATATTCACATTAAATTATAAGACTTCTAGAAAGATAACAGGAACCAATCATGAAAACCTTCAGTTTGACAATATTAAAATTGTATTATGAAGGATCTGTAGAGAAAGCAAAAGCAGGGGAGGGGGATACAAGGACTCTTGGGAGGGCATAAAAAAGATGTAATGAACCTATTTGAGTCTAAGCTTATATAAGCTATCTAGAAATAATCGCATTCACAAGAGGGTCATCTTTTAGAAGTCAGACTTTTCTTGTGATTTATAAAGGATTAGATGTGAAATTAGAGAACATGTCAGATAAGTTTGAAAATAAGAATGTGAGAAATAAAAGGATGAGATTGCATTTCACTGGAGAATTGATAAAGCAATAAATGAAATAGTCTTTGTTATGTTTTTTTTTTTTCTTTCTGTTCCATATAAAAGGGGAAGATTCTAAGACAAATATATCCAGGCTTTATTATATAAGACATAAGAGTACAGAAAACCCCTTCAGCTAACTCCACTGATCCTGCTATAAAAGAAAAAAGTGAAAAGAAAGCAAATCTTTAAACGATGGCATGGAAAGCTGAGGGGGAAAAACAGCTGTGGTTTCCTTTGTTGGTGTGTGTGGAGCAAGGGTTTAAAAGATCATACAGACATTACCCCTTGCAGAGAAGTAGCTTGAGTCAGCATCACAGAAGGCTACAGAAACCTAGCACTACATCCCCACCAGAAGTGTGGTTTGATCTCATGAAGCCACATTGTGAATGTCAGAATGACATACTTGTAAGTTTAACCTTTGAACAGATTAACTCTTTTAAAGTCCAATATAAGGATTTTAAAAATATTCTTCACCTTCAAAAAGAAAAATACTATTTATAGACAAAACCCTTCCACAGTAGATTAAAAAAAAAAAATGGCCACAATTTCCCACCGCTCCCTGAAGGTATGACCCTTTATAATGTGACTCCACACCTTCTCCCATCAAGTCTGTTTCTCCAGCCCTTGAAGCTGTATTGGCTGTATAACTTGCTTTGGCCAATAGAATGCAATGAAGTGATGTTGTACTGGTTCAAAGCCTCAACTTTAGAAAGTCCCTCGGACTGCTGCACTTTCTCTTTCTTTCTCGGAACCATGCCCTGGTGCTATGAGAACAAGCCTTAGCACTCAAGTTCTCTCTCTCTCTCTCCCTCTCTCATTCACACACACACACACACACACACACACACACACACTCACTCACCTCTCTGGTACAAAGAGAAATAGCATTAGGAAGCAAGTCAGAGAACACAATATAACAAGGATTTTAAAAAAGAAATGACATTTCCCCAACAGCTAAAACTTCTCATCTCTTCCCCTACATGATACCCCACTAATCCCCAAAAGTGAAATTGTCTTGCTCTTATGTGTAATCCAGAAGAACTGTCCAGCCTAACCTAGTCCAAATGCACTGAGTCACAGAATCATGAGCTAAATAAAAAACTATAGTTAGGCTATTATGTTTTGGAACTGTTTGTAATACAAGCTGATTCATCCTCTATGTTTCCTCCATCTCAAACGTAAAAAATATGAGCCTACTTACCTGCCTTCTTATTTTCTTAATATGTTTTTATTGATTTTAGAGAGAGAGGAAGGGAGGAAG
Organism: Molossus molossus; assembly: GCF_014108415.1. Classification (NCBI taxonomy): domain Eukaryota; kingdom Metazoa; phylum Chordata; class Mammalia; order Chiroptera; family Molossidae; genus Molossus; species Molossus molossus. Next base: position 58,614,508 of record NW_023425345.1, on the reverse strand, counting down.
AGAGAGAGACAGAGAGAGAGAGAGAGAGAGAGAGAGAGAGAGAGAAACATCAATGTACGAGAGAAACATTGACCTGTTGCCTCTCGTACACACCCAGGCAGGAAACCTAACCTGCAACCTGAGCTTGTGCCCTGACCAGGAATCGAACTGGGGACCTTTCTGTGCACAGGATGATGTTTAACCAACTGAGTAACACTGGCAGGGCCTTAACTGCCTTTTTAACAATAATGAACATTTACATCACAACTCCTTGAGCCTCATTTCCTCACCTACAGAATGGGGATGATGGCAGTATAGTTACTGTGAGGATTAAATGACATGGGTCAATAGAACACTCAAGGATATTAATGGCACGTTTTAGGCATCTGCTCATAGTAACTTGTATCATCAAAGAAAGAAAAACTTTCACCCCCAAATCACAGTTAATACTTGGCAGAAATAGGATCATAACCCATATCCTCTGATGGCAATTCTGACTCTTATTCCATACTGCCTTGTACAGAAGTCAAAACTAGTTCAAATATTTTATATTTCATAGAGAAATAATGAAATCAGAACTCTAGAATCTTTAAAATAAGTCTGAATTTTTTAAATTTAAAAATGTGTGTATGAACCATCTTTTAATGACCTATTTTTTGCAATATACATCTTTTACCACCCAACATATTTACTTGGATAGTTATAAAGTAGATCTACATATGAAAAATTCAGGGATTACTAATTTTACAACTTGGTCATTTGATTTGTAAGAAATACTTAATTTGCACTGGTTGTCAAGAGTCAGAGGTTTTACATAAATATCCAGCATAATAACATAGATATTTAACCAATTTGAGCTTACTATATACTTAGAAAGTTAATGTGCAATAGTATTGCGAAAAGGCATCTTAGGTTGAAGAAAGAGAAAAATTCTCAATGAATATAAGGTGATGTTAACTAATGAGCATTAAAAGCAAGTGTTGAAATGACCTGCTCATTATGAAAAATTCTGGGCCATGGCCTTATAAACCATTCATTTAAATAGAGGGTGATAGATGATTAGATAGATAGATGATAGATAGATAGATAGATAGATAGATAGATAGATAGATAGATAGATAGATGATAGATAGATAGATGATAGATAATAGATAGATAACCTTATAAATAGTTATCTATAGCCTGAAACACCAATCAGGAAGAATATATGTACCCCCATGTTCATAGCAACACTATTTACAATAGCTAAGATCTGGAAACAGCCCAAGTGTCCACCAGTAGACGAATGGATAAAAAAGCTGTGGTACATATACACAATGGAGTACTATGCAGCTGTAAGAAAGAAAGATCTCTTATCCTTTGAGACGACATGGAGGGACCTGGAAAGTATTATCCTAAGTGAAAGAAGCCAAGCAGAAAAAGACAAATACCACATGATCTCACTTATATACGGAATATAATGAGCATAACAGTCTGAGGAATACAGTAGACCCAGACACATGGAAGTAGGGCACAGACTGACATCCCTCAGAAGAGGGGATGGGGGGTGGGGGGGTGGGAAGAGATAAACCACAGAACTTATATGCATGTATGCATGACCAATGGACATGGACAACTAAGCCGGGGACAGGGTGGAGGGGGGGTAGGGTGGGGGGTGCCAATGGGGTAAAAAGGTAAAATATCTGTAACAAAAAAATAAATAAAAATTCATATAAAAAAATAAAAATAAAAAAAATAAATAGTTATCTATCACACTATTGGAAGTCATTATAACTTATAAAGGGAGCAATATGCAGGAGTACCCTCTAAGGGTAAATTATTGACAGATATCAATAAAGAGTACTTTACTTTCTATGTTCTCATTCCATAATAGATCATAAATGCTAGATAAGACATTTCATTAAAATTTTATCATCTGTATTTTTAGTATTTTCTTATCTTCTACTGCTAGTGATTTCCTACATGTATGACTTACTCTACTACATTATGTTTGTAGAGTCTCGCTCTTTACATTGTCTTTATGACCTCTCAGCTACAGTCCAGTTCTATGCTTTGAAGTGCATCAGTCTCCCCTGTCAAGCTTTTTTTAAATGCAAAAGGTCCCACCCTATGTTTCTGATTCAGTTGGTTTGGTCTGCACCAATTTCTGCAATTTGAAATCTGTGTTTTTAAAAAGCATCTTACGCTTTATGAAACATTCATAAGAAGCTATAATGAAGTAAATGTTAATAAAACTATGACAAGAAATTAGGTGAACTTTGCATCTACAGAATATATTAAAGGAGGAAAGGGGCAGGAAGAAAACTAATATTTATTAAGGACAAACTATAGACTCCATATTTATATATATTATTTTATTGTTCATTACAAGCAATATAACAAGCAAGTATTGAGGTGTTCATTTTCTTCATATTAGACAAGGGATTCTTATGGTGATTAAGGAAAAAGAATTATTAGCAATTACAGTAGTCAAAACTTTTTTAAGTACGTAAGTGCAAAATATAATACCAAGAGATTTAGATTTAACTCATCGGATGTTCAACCTATGATTTTATCAGAATTTTACTGATGAGGAGACTGAGACTCTGAAATTTTAAAATAACTTGCTCAATATCACATAGCCAGTAATGGACAGCTGGTAACATTCACAACCACAGGTGTTTAATTCCAATGCCTGTGTCCCAGTCAGAGAATAAATGGTAGAGCCATGATTTGAATATATATAGGATCATGATCTGAACAAAAAATGGAAGATAATAGACATGACAAACAATAAATACTATATCTGAAATATAGCAATTGTTTACTAAGTGAAAAGTCAATTATCAAAATACCTCAAAACTATATATCTCCTCCTTCTGTTTAATAAATAGCATGTGATAAAAGCACTAATCAAACTAGGAAAGTAAAGCAGATTTTTTTAGCTTATCTTTATTGCTGAATGTATTACAGATATCCCCCTTTTTTCCCCCATTGACCCCCTCCTCCTCAATCCCACCCCCCTCCTGCCTTCCCCACACTATTGTCAGTATCCATTGGATATGCATATATGCATAGAAGTTCTTTGGTTTATCTCATCCTGCCCTCCCTCCTCCCTTCCCTTTGAGGTTCATCAGTCTAACAACCAATTTCTACTTCTTAATTCCTTCATCTCTTTCACCCATCCCTCCAGCCCCCCTCCCATCTGGCAACCAACAAAAAGTTCTCTGTATGAGTCTGTTTCTATTCCGCTTGCTCATTTTGTTTGTAGATTCAGTTGTTGATAGATATGTATTAATTGCCATTTTATTGTTCATATTTTTGTTCTCCTCCTCCTCCAAGAAGACCCTTCAACATTTTATATAATACTGGTTTGGTAGTGATGAACTCCTCTAGCTTTTTCTTGTCTGGGAAACTCTTTACATGGCCATCGATTCTAAATGATAGCTCTGCAGGATAGAATAATCTTGGTTGTAGATCGTTGCTTTTCATCACCTTGAATATCTCTTGCCACTCCTTGCTGGCCTGCAAAGTTTCTTTTAAGAAATCAGCTGACAGTCTTATGGGAGCTCCTTTGTAGGTGACAAACTGCTTTTCTCTTACTGCTTTTAAGATTCTCTCTTTGTCTTTAACCTTTGTCATTTTGATGATGATGTGTCTTGGTGTGGACCTCTTTGTGTTCATCTTGTTTGAGATTCACTGTGCTTCCTGGACTAGTATGTCTGTTTCCTTCACCAAATTAGGAAATTTTTCTGTCATTATTTTTTCAAATAGATTTTCAGGGCTCATGTATTTTTAAATTTAGCTGTTTGTTTCCTTATTATTAAGTTTTAATAATTATTTTTTTTAAATTCCGGGTACAAATCCTTCATCAGATATATTATTTGCAAAGATTTTCTTCCAGTTTGTGGGTTTTCATTTTATTTGCTGAAGAGTGTCTTTCAAAAAGAATGTATTTCTAATTTTGATGAAGTTGAATTTACCCGATTTTTTTTTTTAATCGATCATGTTTTTGTTATTAGATCTAAGAAACTTTTGCCTAACCCAAGACCCCGAAAGGTTTTTTTATTATTATTTTTTATTAATTAATTAATGTATTTTTGTTACAGATGTTTCTTCTTTTTCCCCCACTGATTCCCCCCTCCCCATCCCTCCCTGCCCTGTCCCCAGCTTTGTTGTCCATGTCCATTGTTCATGCATACATGCATATAAGTTCTGTGGTTTATCTCTCCCCCACCACTGCCTCTTCTGGGGATTGTCAGTCTGTACCCCACTTCCACGTCTCTGGGACTACCCCATTCCTCAGACTGTTATGTTCATTATATTCCACAAATAAGTGAGATCATATGATACTTGTCTTTCTCTGTTTGGCTTGTTTCGCTTAGGATAATACTTTCCAGGTCCCTCCATGTCGTCTCAAAGGATAAGAGATCTTTCTTTCTTACAGCTGCGTAGTACTCCATTGTGTATATGTACCACAGCTTTTTTATCCATTTGTCTACTGATGGACACTTGGGCTGTTTCCAGATCTTAGCTATTGCAAATAGTGCTGCTACAAACATGGGGGTACATATTTTTTAAAAGGATCATGTTTGGATTTCTTTAATACAAAAGAACAAAAAAATGGAAACTATGAGCCACAAATACTTTTCTAAAAGATTAAAAATAATCAAGTTGGTTTCTCCAGGAAATAAAAGTAAGAGGACACAGAATGAGAAAGTTGAAAGAGACTTATAATAAAACTAAAGCAGATATAAGCACACCAGTTTAGCTTTGTTATTTAGAAAGACATCTACACAGGTGGGAAAGCACACTTCTGAAAAGCTTCTATATGCAGGTTTCCAACAGAATCAAGAGAAGTAAAAATAATGTCAGAGCAAAGAAGCAGTTCTAAAGAGGAACCAGACAGTGGCAAACATTATTGAAATTCTTCTCTAACCAGACCTGGAAACCTGCTTTTCAAATTATTTTTTAAAGAAATAAAACTAACCCAGCTGGTGTGGTTCAGTGGTTAAGCGTCAATCCACCCACTAAGAGGTTGCAGATTCAATTCCCAGTCAAGGCACATGCCCAGGTTGTGGGTCTGATCCCCAGTGGGGGGCACGCAGGAGGTGGCCAATTGATGGTCTCTCTCATCAATGTTTTTATCTCTCTCTTCCTTTCCTTTCCTCTCTCTAAAATCAATAAAGAAAAAAAATTTTTTTAAAGAAATAAAACTGTGCCCTGGCCAGTGTAGCTCAGTTGGTTGAGTGTCATTCTATGCTCCAAAAGGTTGCTAGTTCATTCCCAGTCAAGGCACATTCAGTGTTGTGGGCTCAGTGCCCAGTGGCAGGCATGCAGGAGGCAGCTGATTGATATTCTCTCTCTCTCTTTCCCTTCCTCTCTCTCGAAAATCAATAAAAACATTAAAAAAAAAAATCATACAGCCCTGCCCAGTTTGGCTCAGCGGTTACAGCATCTGCCTGCAGACAGAAGGGTCACCGGTTCAATTCCCAGTCAAAGGCACGTGCCTGGGTTGCAGATTCGATCCCTGGCTCTGGTGGGGGTTGTGCAGGAGGCAACCAATTAATGTGTCTCTCTCACATCGATGTTTCTCTTCCTCTCCCCCTCTCTCCATTCCACTCTACCGAAAAATCAATGGAAAATCTCCTCAGGTGAGGATTAACAACAAAAATAATAAATAAGAAAACATTTTTTAAAAAGAAATAAAACTATTGGGCCCCGGCCAGTGTGGCTCAGTTGGTTGTAGCATCATCCTATATACAAAAAGGTTTCAGGTTCAAATCCCAGTCAGGGCACATACATACCTAAATTGCGGCTTCAATCCCTGGTCAGGGCACATATGGAGGGCAGCCAATCGGTGTTCTCACTCACATCAGTGTTTCTCTCTCTCGTTCTCTCTTCTCCTTACCCTCTCTCTAAAATCAATAAGCATATCCTCCAGTGAGAATTCAAACAATAATAAAACCATGGGATATCTTATATCATCATGCAATTTTGGGAACAGAAATGGAAAATAATTTAAAACTTCAATATAGATTAGCCTGACAAAACAACCTCTCAAAGCAAATGTTAGGCCCCATGAGGAAACACATAGTTAATTGTTTCCAAGAAATATAAAGCACTTTGGATTTCTGTTAAAAAATACATTAATTTTAATCCCATATTTAGATATGTAATCTTAAAATGCCCAGCATTCTCTGACTGTCCTGAATTTTTTATCGTCCTATTAAATTTGTACACTTAGTTAAACAGATTTAAGAGCAACTTCTTTTCTTGATTTTATTTTATTACTGTGATGGGTAACACAATTTTTTAATGTGATATAAAAACTGCCCTGGCCAGTTTTGCTCAGTGGTTGGAGTGTCAGCGCTCAGACCAAAGAGCTGCAGGGTCAGTTCTGGTCAGGGGCACGTGCCTCAGTTGCAGTTTGATCCCAGGCCCTGGTCAGGGTCGCGCAGGAGGCAACCAATCGATGTTTCTCTTTCTCTCTCTTTCTGCTTCCCTCCCTCCCACTTTATCTAAAAATCAATGGAAGAATATCCTCGAGTGAAGATTAAATTTTAAAAAATATATAAAAACAGCCCTGGCCGGATTGGCCCATCGGTTAGAGCATCGGCCTGTGGACCAGAGAGGCCTGGGTTCGGTTCCTGCTAAGGGCATATGTACCTCGGTTGCAGTTTGTCCCCCGGCCCCAGTTGGGGTCGTGTGGGTGGCAACCACTCAGTGTGTCTCTCTCACATGGATGTTTCTCCCTCCCTTCCTCTCTCCTTCCCACTCTATCTGAAGATAAATGCAAAAAAATGTCCTCAGGTGAGGATAAAAATCAATAAATAAAAAACAATACTCATGATACACACTCCTCCCTAATCCTAAAGACAATATTTCCTGCTTTGATTACTAATTATTTAAATTATTTTGTTCACTTTTAGGCAATGATAACACAAAAAGCATTGGGCTGTAAAACCAAGTTAGAATACCTAGAACTAAACACTTAATCCATTACCTTCAATCCGCAATTCAGCCTTTCCAACCTTTTGAATCTAGGGGTGGCATCAATATGCAAGCTAAGAACTTGGAAAACATTCAAGAATCAATCCTTCTTCTATCTCATATCCAGATCAACTCTGTTGACCAAGTACAGAAAGTATGTGTCCTAAGTATCTTTCAAGTCTGTTCACTTCTTTCCATTCCCAACTCTCCAGGCACTCAGCATCTTTTACCTGCGTGATATCCACTGCTCTCTAACAGAGCTCTCTGCCTTCACTAATGATATAAAAATGTATTCTGCATACTACTGTCAAAATGGTCTTTTGAAGAATAAAGATACTCGAGGTGCCCCTGACCTTTTTATTGTCTATCAATGGCTATCTCTTGCACTTAGGATAAGTCCAAGTTCCTTAATATATCTCTGTCCATCTCATCTGGGCCATTTCTTTCTTCTATCCATGGCCTCAGATAAGAAGACTAAAATGGCTGTGGGCTGAACCTGAGAATTTGTCTCAGGATCGTCCTATGTGATGTCTCCACGGAATTTCTCCAGTATGGAATCCTAAGGGATACGAGGGGAGTCAGCCACTTTACACTGAAGCTCAGGGCTTCAGACACAATAAATCCAATACATTGTGGTGGACACTACAAAGATTTCTATCATATTGCAAACCTAAACTTAATCTCTAGTCCCTGTAGTCTTATTTCTATTCAGTAAATACTGAACTAGTTCCTACCTTGAGACCATTTGATTTACTGTTTCTTTTTCCTGAATTGCTATTCTCATGGATTGTTTCCTGGACTGTCTTTTACATCATTCAAGTCTCTGCTCAGATTCATTGTTGCATAGCGATTGTCTTGACATAGTTACCTCTTGCATCAGTCACTGAGAGTTCTGGAAGGCATGTCACTTTTCTTAAGGAGCCGGAGGTGTGCAGTGGAGAGGTCAAAAGGAAAAAGAGGACCCTCTTCTGCAAATGATGAGATACTACAAATACTTATGACTTTTTTTTCCATCCTTGAATCTTTGTGAAAAGGAAAGTTATACACAATCTAATCATATAACTCTTGTTTTTCTTGTCCTTCACCTATACGTTTGGGAAAGGTATAAATATAAATAGAAGAAATAAGTGAGAATCTAGGATTTAAAAAAATGAGGATCATAGAACAGAATCTTCAGCCCTAAAATCCATCAACTGTATCAGTCACCACCTTTCTTATGTTTTATTCCCTAACCCTGAGCAACACCAACAATATATAGAGAATGGAGAAAATGTTCAGTATAAAACAAACGCTTATGCATTTTTATTCTTTCAAAAATATCTCTGCAACTGTCATTATTTGTCATCTGAACAATAGAACACCAAAATGAAAGTGAAAGTTTAGGAATTTATGTTAGACATAGGGAGAAAGTTTTTACTTCAGTGGTTATAAGAGAATGAAATGTGTTGTGTTGTCACAGCAGGTGCAATAGAAATTATTAGAAAGCAATGCCTGTTTCGGCTTTGATGAACTCTCCCTCTAGGCAATAGAAGAAGCTAGACGTTTAATTGTAGTCTTGTCCCAATCTTAGAAATGTTCATGCCAAATCACAAGGGAACATCACTAAACATCAAGTTTTATCACTTCCACCAGGATTTAGAAGCAAGTTAACTTCACATGCATTTTTTTCTTACTAAGGAAAATGTTTCCACAGATTCTAACTCCTGGGAATCATACTTGAATCTATTACACAGTGAAAAAAAGCAATACAGAAATATCTTTGTACCATTGCTCTGAGCTAAAACACACCTGTGCGCTCGCGCACGCGTGCACACACACACACACACACACACACACACACACACACAGGCAAGGCTGGTAACGTGCACAATATATCAACCTAATAAAAAAGAGTACCTGGAAGCCACATTCTCAAGCTAGCAAAATAAAAGTCTTGAATCTCTTCTTATAAAGACAAAATTACTTTGTTGGAGCAAAAATACTTGCAATAAAAATAAAATCAACTATGGCCATGAAGAACACCTGGGAATATAATTTTCTAAATGATACTATAACATGCCCACTATACATATGTTACCCTGGAAGAGATGAGACTCCGTGGGGTTGGACAGGTAAAAATAGCAGCACTCACTTAACATACAAAAACTTTGAGATTTTGTTTCTAATATCTAGGATAGCCAGTAAATGTTCTAGTGGTTCACATTGTCAAGATGTGTAGCAGTAATTCCTTTGTGTTTCAACGATTTACTTTTTACTATTTTAAGGAAAAATATCTAGAATGTATTCCACATTTTCTACCTTAATAAATGGTGTGTAAGAAGCATAATTTATCCTCTTTATTGAGATAGAAGGAAAATACTTTATTATTACTTGATTATTTTACATGTATTTCCTCACTGGTGAACTTAACTCACTCAATATACCTGTATTTAATTACATTTATATGCATACACATTAACATTATAGAAAAATAGACGTTAGGTTGAAATGTAAAAGTTGAGAAGAAACTGCCTGTGCAGAGTGTTGGGAAAACAATGTCCAGACAGACAGTAAATAAACAAATGACTCAAGGAAGGAAAAATCTTACTGTGCTAGCAGATCATGGCCAAGATGTGTGAGCAGATTAGTCTGAGCTGGACTTGGAGAGAAACACCGAGTCTGGATCATGTTAGAACCTTCCCGGCTATAGTAAGAACAACTCATCTTTGTTCTATGACTTTTTAAAAATAGAATACAGTATGAGCTATGGTGCTATACTATAGTTCCCTGTCATAATATTTCTACCCACAGTACCCATACTATTTCTACTAAAAAAAAAAAAAATGCTCTCAAGCCACTAAACTGGTAGGAGTGCCCTGGACTGTCAAAACAGGTAGTAGCTAGACTGTTTCTACTGACATTTCTACCTCTTAGAAGGTAGTAAAGCAACTTGGAGAATTGCTACTTGAACTTATTCATGACCAAAAAGGAAAAATAAGTTGGTAAAGCAGAAGTGACAAGAAACGTGGGGACAGGAAGCAATGTCACCTTAAAGTTCTAAAATAACAACAAAAGAGCCCTGGCCGGTTTGGCTCAGCGGTTAGAGCGTCGGCCTGCGGTCCCGAGAGACCCGGGTTCGGTTCCCGCTAAGGGCATGTACCTCGGTTGCAGTTTGTCCCCGGCCCTTGTTGGTCGTGCGGGTGGCGGCCACTCGATGTTTCTCTCTCTCTTCCTCTCTCCCCCTCCCACTCTACCTGAACAAAAAAAAAAAAGAAAAATGTCCTCAGGTGAGGATAAAAAAAAAATAATAATAATAAAATAAAATAAAATAACAACAAAAGAAAATTTGGAGCCCATTCAGGCAACATTCTTTAAGTTTTTGAAGGAAACATTTATTAGTTTGTTTACGAACATAGTGTAAATGGACTCAGGCCATCAGAACCTAAGAGGAAGACCTCAAAATGCTCCACAAAGTGTAATCCTGCTCACATGATTATGAAAGAGATACTGATGGAGAAAAATTGGGAGGCACAAACAATAAGGCTAATATTTCCAGCAAGAGAGCTTTCTGATACACTCGATTTGAAAAGAGGAAGTAGTAACAGTGATAAAATACTGGCACTTAAGAATGTTTTCAGGAAATTTTGCTCACAGTGCATTTAAAATTACAAAACTATTAAAGACAACTAATACAACTTTTCTTTTTTTTTTCTTAGCAAAAAGATAACCAAAGAAAGGGAAGCTTGAGGAAATGTTGAAGAAGAAAATGAAACTTAACTATATTTCGCATTTGTATGTTGCAATGTGGAAGTCTATTATTGAAGAATAGAAGAAACACACCATAAAGAGAAAAGTCAAACTTTTCTCTTTTGGGACAGAGTAACATCTCAAAATGAGCTCAAGATGAGGTCAGTTCTCTTAAACCAGGCGAATTATCCCAAGAGTTATAAAATGAGTTGCAGGGGAGTTTGCTGAAGGATGTATGATGGGCATTAATCTTTGTGAGAAATTCTGGTGAATACCTGAGTACCAGAAACCTAGAGAGAATCCAGTGTCTCTCTAATACTCAAAAGGGAAGAGAACAAAGTGAAAAATGCTGAAGACTGTTTTAGCTGAATGAGAATTCTAGAACATGTTATAATGGAACTTGTGAACTTTCTGAAATGAAGTTGTCATTGTTAGGAAATAGTAAGTTTATTAATGACAAGTGATTTAATGCTAACAACATATTTTTCCTTCCCTCATTGCTCTTTATGCTCCAACCATAGCTCCCTCTCAACTGAAAATCTGGCACATAAAGAAACCAAGTCAATTTTTGTTGAATGAATAATTCAAGGCTCAATTTTCAATCTGTCCTGTATGATATCCTCCATTGGGTTTTTCCACACTGAACTTCTGCAATATTCTTCCCTCTGCCTGTGAACCTCTCACTCACTTGATTGACACTCTCTTGAACCACACAGCTTTAACCTAGCTAACTCAATTCATCCTTCCTGTGCCAGATTCAACATTATTTTATTATGGAATCCTTCCCTGACGCTCCCCCTCCACTCAGAAGCATAAACATTGGACAAATTGACCTGTTAAGTTCTTAATTCTTCTTTTATAGCATTTATCACCTCTATAATTGATTAGTTGTTTGGCTAATTACTTATTTAATATTTGTCTTTCTCATCATACTATAACCTCTATCAGGATAAGAAGCATATATGTGTTATTCATCTCTACATTCCAAGCATCCAGGTCAGGGAAATTTAGTTGGTGGGTATAAGCAAGATCTTCTAAAGAAACCTTTAAGAAAGATGAAGAACTATGACCTGGTCATGGTTCAGTTAGATTGTATAGCAACCGTAAATTAAATGACTATATCGGAAGGATAGAGATTAGAGTCTAGAGATAGTATATGTTTATTATGTGCCCAATGCCACATCACATGATAAAGCAGTGACTCATGATCTTTAGTGTGAGTGAGAATTGTCTTTGCACTTACCAAAAAGGTAAATTCAGGGCCCCATTCCCAGCTATTGAGGTTAATCAGCTTCTCTGTGCTCTCTCTATAGAAAAACTTTCCAATAATTGTGTGGTTTTCTGCAGGGTCTCTGACTGTAATATCACAAGGACACTCTTTCTCCCATTGATCTTTTTCTCTCAGGCATATTCAGTTACAAACTGCATTAGTAAGAGTCTGTCTTAGTGGCTTTTCTATTTTAGGCTACTATCTAAATGACATGCAGGATAGAATTACAGATCAAAGAAACACATTTTACCATGGGGAAAAGAACAAAAAAAAATTTACTCCCACAACAGCTTTTTAAAACAAACATTTTTGTTTAGAATACTTTTAGATACACAGAAAAATTGAGAAGGTAGTAGAATAGATTTTATAGAATAACAGCCATAGATTTGGGGAGTTTTTCGCTATTGTTCCTTTAAATTATCTTTCTGCTCCTTTCTCTCTTTTTTTCCCTGTTGGCATGATCAAGTCTGTATTTGACCCTTTCAGGATCTCTGATGTATAGATGGGAGTGTCTCCTGCTGAGACACTAGACTCTTAAAGCTGCAGGCAGACTATGGCCCTGAGGAAGCTAGAACACCATAGAAGGCCCTTTCAGGATTCCTAGAGGTATAGCTATCCTGCTGGGTCCTTGTGCTAGCAAGACAGGTCCTGGGCTATGGCTGAGAAGGGCTGTAGCCCAATTACAAGGCTTTTTCAGAATCTATAGTAAATAAATAAAAAAAAAAAAAAAATTGTATCCTGTAAAACAAAGTCAAAATGTTAACTACCTAATGAAATGTAGGGAAGCAATATAGAAAAGATACTACCATAATAAAAAGTTAAGAAAAAACATATTTTTCCAAATAATAAATTAAAATGGCAATAAAATACATGAAAAATGGTAAGTTACATTAGTAATCATAGAAATGCAGCTTTAAATCATAGTGACATATAATTTTCACCTTCTAAATGCGTTTTTTATTATAAGCGTATTTTTCATATTTCAATTTTTGTATTTTCATATTTCCATATAGTAGACCCTCAAATAATCAGTAAATAAATAAATATAAATGTTTAATTTAAACAGCACATTTTAAATTTTAAAAAATATTGAAATACTGAATTATATATTTATAATTTAAAGAACTACCAATTATATACTTATAATACAATAAATACATCTTAAAGATATTAAAAACAAAACATATCAAATTATATAGGAAGCAATCAAAGCTGTAACAGAAGAATAAATTGTATAACTTTTATTATTTTAAAATACATAACAATAAGTTTAAAATATATGTATCTCCTTTTCTAAAAGCACTATAAAAATAAACACTAGCAAACAATAATAAAAAGTAAACACAAAAGTTATAAATAAGTTGTTTAACTTAGCATATAAAGAAAAGTAATAGAATCAGTTACTATCAGGAGCTGATTCTTTGAGGCAATAACAGTACAATACAAAATGCGATGCCACATCTCACAAAAAGACAAATAAACAAGTGAAATAAGAAATAAAATTATTACTACACTGAAGGGTTATAAATTATAAGAAATGCACTGTATACATTTTATGCTAACAAATGTGAAAAAGAATAGAATGTTGTTGTTTTTTAAATTTTTTTTCTTTTTATTAATTTTAGAGAAAGGTAGAGGGAGGGAGAGAGAGAAACATCGATGAGAGAGAACATCAGTTGGCTGCCTCCTGCATGCCCCCCACTGGGGATCAGGCCCACAACCTGGGCATGTGTCCTGATCAGGAATCAAACCAGTGACCTCTTGGTGTGTGGGTCGACACTCAACCGTTGAGCCATACCAGCCAGGCAAGAATGTTGTTTTAATTATCAATATTTCTGAAGAAGAATCAGAAATTTTGAAAATCAAATAACCAAGGACAACAATAAGAAACTTAAAATCCAAAAGAGTGGGAAACAAAAATAAACTATGAAAGATTACTGACACGTATAAAAGCAGAGTGGAAAAGGGAGACAGATCATGAACAAAAGGGAAACAAATAAATCTATGTTTAAATATCACCATCTGGAAACAACCCAAGTGTCCATCAGTAGATGAGTGGATAAAAGAGCTATGGTACATTTACACAATAAAACTATGCAGCTATAAGAAAGAAAGATCTCTTATCCTTTGAGATGGCAAAGAGGAACCTGGAGAGTATTATGCTAAGCGAAACAAGCCAAGCAGAGAAAGACAAATATCACATGATCTCACTTATTTGTGGAATATAATGAACTAAACAAACTGATAAACAAAACTGACCCAGAGACATAGAGGTAGGGTATAGACTGACAAACTTCAGAAAAGGGGGTGTTGGGAGGAAAGAGATAATCCACAGAACTTACATGCATGTATGCATAACCAATGGACATAGACAACAAAGCTGAGGATGGGGTGGGGGAGATGGAGAGGAAGGTTCAATAGAGGGGAAAGGAGAAACTTCTGTAACAAAAACAAATTAATAAAAATGATTTAAAAATAAATAAATAAATATCACCTCAATCAATGACAACAGAAATTAACAAAAACCTAATTCTAAAGTTTATTTAAAGAATAAACTAGGAGCCTTGGCTGGTTTGGCTCAGCGGTTAGAGCATTGGCCTGCGGTTCAGAGTGACACAGGTTCAGTTACCGCTAAGGGCATGTACCTTGGCTGCCGTTTGTCCCCGGTCCTGGTTGGGTTGTGCCGGTAGCAGCCACTCGATGTCTTTTCACATTGATGTTTCTCTCTCTCTCTTTCTTACTCTCTCTCCCTCCCACTCTATCTGAACAAAATATGGAAAAATGTCCTCGGGTGAGGATAAAAAAAGAAAGAATAAATTAGAAATGTTATGAAAAATATAGCTATAAAAATGTTTTAATAAAAGCAAAGAGTTCTGGTTGAATGGCTCAGTTGGTTGGAATGTCATCCCGTACATCAAAAGGTTGCAGGTTCAGGTTCCAGTCAGGGCACATACCTAGGTTCTGGGATCCATCCCCGGTGAGAGTGCATACAAAAGCAACCAATAAATGCATGAACACGTGGGACAACAAACTGATGTTTCTCTCCATCTCTAAAAATCAATAGAAATATATCCTTGGATGAGGATTTTTTTATAAAACAATAAAGACATGAATATTAAACATTAAAATGTATTAAAAAGAGCATTCATAAACAGGTCCTTAAACAGATCCATATGTATATTTTAACTTAGTGTGTGGTGAAGACAGTACACAAAGAAAATGAAAATATGGACTGAATTTACACATTAAAAAAAAAAGAACAGGTGTGTGTGTGTAAATTACAGGTTAATTAATACTATCAAAATAGTACAAGAAAATATAAGTTAATATTGGTAGTGATATTTTCTGAGTAAAACAAAAACCAAAGGAAAAAACTGACAGATATTATTTAATACAAACTAAAGGCCTTCTAAAACAAAATAAGTCATAAACAAAGTTAAGGTTTCAGCAAAGTTCTAGAAAAATTTTGCATCATATATTAAGGACAAAAACTACTATCTAGAATATATTTAAGAGTTCTTAAAGTCAATTTAAAAAATAGAAATAGCAGGCAGGACATAATCAGGCAAGTCACAAAGGATAATCACAGATGTCGGTAAATGATAGATAATACATAGATAATAGATGATAGATAGATAGATAGATAGATAGATAGATAGATAGATAGATAGATATAAAATGTTGAACCTGACTAGTTAATTATAAGAAAAAAGCAAATTAAAAGGAATTATTTTTCATAAGTTTGACAAGAATTACAGTGATTATACAAGCCTTTGCAAGTATTCAAGAAATAGTACTTTTGTACACTCTTAGTGGAAGTATAAATTAAAGAAACCATTCTGGTAAACAAGTTTACAATCTATCAAAATAAAATTGTGAAACTCATTGACTCAGCAGTTCTATTAATAGGAAACAATTCTAAAGAAATGTTCATAGATGAGCATCAAAATGTACATAGTAGAATGATTTCTTTGTTGTTAGTGAAAATTGGAAAACTGAATGTCCATCAGTACATTATTTCTTATAATATTGTAACGTATTACATGGTATTTAAATGAATGAGATAGATGTTTATGTGCTTGTACAAACACTAACCTTAACTCTATAAAAATTACAGTTCAGAAATGAAAAGATTAAAGGTCGAAGTATCAATTTCTATTTGATAAACATCCCAGAAAAAGAAAAATTAAATAAGAAAATGAAGGATAGAAAAGAACTGAAAATATAACAGTCACAATTTTTTTTACAACTAAAGAAAGATACATGCCCCCAGTTGAGAATCCTCTAGAGTACAGAACAGGACAGGAAAGATAAAACAATACCTATACATGGTACAGAAATATTTAAAAATATTGAACATAAAAAAAATTCTTAATGTTTCTAGAGTGAAAGAGTAAAAGTTTGAATTCAAATCATTTACCTCAGGTTTCCAAACAGCAACATTAGATGTAAAAAGATAAAAAGAGCATATAGTGAATAAAGAGTGGATTATTTTGTAAATAATATGGAAAATATAACAAAATTATGGCCCTATGTCATAAAAATAAGCTCCATGGATTGAAGACATATTGTGAAAAGATAAACAGAATTCGTAGAAAGGGTATTCTAACATCTTTTATCTCTATGGAGAATGATTTTTAGATAAAACCAAAAGGCATTAATGAAATGAAAGAAAATCATGAATAGTACACATTGAAAGTAAATATTTCCTCAAACGGGTCCCTGTGACAAAGTTAGCAGTAAGAGGGTATTTCAACATCCAAAACTGACAAAGGATTAAGATCTGGAGTATGCAAGGAACTCCTACAAATTATCAAGAAATAAGGAAATCAGGAGGAACTAGAAAATTACATGAACAGGCAATTTATAGACACAGATACCATAAAGTTAGAAAGAGAAAAACAACTTCAGTAGTACATAGAAGTGCAGATAAAAATAACGACATACACTGCATGTTCATCATAATGGCAAAAATTCAAATCCCAAAGACATTAAATCTTTGAATTGGAGGAAAATGCTTCTTTTCACTTTTACTTTACCTTCTACTAAAGGATAACACAGCAGTCGTTTGTTTCTGTCTTAGAAACGCGTAAATAAAATTTACTTTTTATTTTAAAATAGAGGTCAATAGAAGAGATCAATCTAACTGGCAAAAATGATGTGTACTCAGGATCATCATTCACTAACGATGACAAATACCTTTGGTTCTCATATCTGCAGGTTAAGTGTATTGACTCCCTCTCCCCTTAGGTCAGGTATTCAGACAGAAGTCTCCTCAGCCCAGGTAAACTCTGGTAGACCACATCACCACCACACATACAAGATCTATCTGAATTCAGTGGAGGCTTAAACGCAATCAATTGCAACCACAGCTCTTATACCTATTCCTTTTTTTACTTTACTGTCTCAAAACCTGCCCTGCACAGGAGGTTTCTTAGTATTTGGATAATTAATAGCCACCACCACCACCCCGTTGTCCAACATATTATTAATTAAGATTCTTAAATCAGTGCTACTTTTCTATTTGAGAATGTTTTGTGAACTCTTAGATTAAGTCCCACTGATAAATCAATCACTCAGATAGCTTCCTGATATTTAAGACTCCCATTGTTCTGTGTATAGTTTTATTTCTTCATTTTAGTCCTTATGTCATGATGTGTTTTTTTTTAAACTAAGTCACATCATCTTTAAGTGTCCACAGCAAATCTCCACCTAGTCTCAGTTGTGAAATTTTCTAATACAATTTTAATTAGCCTTTATTTATTTATTTATTTATTTATTTATTATTTATTTATTTATTTATTGTGTTGATGAGAGAGAGAAACATCCATCTACTTATGCAATCATTGGTTGATTCTTGTATGTGCCCTGACTGGTGTTCTAACCACAACCTTGGTGCAGTGGGATGATGTTCTAACCAACTGAGCCTGTCATTTTTTAAAAATTAAGTAAATCATTTGATGCTTCAATGATTGACTACATTCAGATTTTGTTTAATAAATGTCAGCTGATGCTTTATTGTTCCTACATGAGAACAATATCTCTTCAAAGCAAAAATTAAGCATTTCACCCCAGGGTAAGCATACTTTGTTATTATCCCTCAGGCTAGCAAACCACTGATGACAGCCCAAGGTGTTACCTTCTTGCTAGACTTCAACCCAGTAATTCCAGGTTAAGCTCCATCCTGACATCCTCAAAACCCCAATCTGGAAATTGTATTATTTCCTGCCTGTATCCAATACATTTAGCAAGTCTCCTTTTCTGAGGCCACTGTTTGCCTTTTTAGAAAAAATCCCTTTTGTCAGTTGCTCCGAACTCTCATTCTGTTTTAACTGGCTTGCTTTTAGTTCCTTCTGGAAATGGCTGTGGCTCTCTCAGGCTAGACTGAAAATGTAATTCTTGAAATTCCAGAATTTATTTTAAAATGTTCTTTATTTCACCACTGATAGCCCTACCAGGTTAAACTATTGCCATATGATCATTAATAAATTATAAAATTAGTTTATCTGAAAATAATGTGACTGCTTTTTCACAGGAAAAACAGGAACTAGAATCCAATATCCAGTAACATTTGAAGAAGGAAGCATCTCTCCATAAAGCTTTATAGATAAGAGTGCTTATTTTTAGAGATCTCTTTTGAGGAAGAACCATCCTTTATGCAGGAAAAATCAGTGTTGCTTAATTGTTGATAAAAAGTAAATAGTTCTAAGAACCAGGATTAAGACACTGTAAGTGGAAAACCAAAAGTTCTGATCATTGGGGACTTACAAGTTAAGTTTGCTGAGGAACGCAATGTTGTTCATCAGTTTGCACATACTTTAGTGTCTTTATCGGTTGTCTCTGACCTGGCAGGAAAGTGTTATTGAGCTAAAGTAAGTTATCTTGTCATCATCTGAATTAACTATAAGACACATGGTTACAGGAAGGGACTTAACATAGTAACTCATCGCTGCCTCTCACACCATGAAAAAGCCCTGAATTTGTCAGAACTCTTGATACTTGCAGAAAATCTCCTCACAGTCTTACCACCTTCCTGAGATGGGCAAAGTACAATACTTCCAGCACAAAAGATGACCTGTGCAAAACTTAGAATGGGTAATATATGAAGACGATCACAAGTGCCAACTTATGGTCCTTGGCCCCAATTAAATGCCAACAGGAATCCCCAATTTGGGATTCAGTGAAGAATGAGTACAAAACAGCTCAATATGTGATACAGCACAGCTGTAGGCAGCCCTGGGGCCAGGACCCTCCCCTGTTAAACACCTCTGCTCTGCTCTGCTCTGCTCCTCAGGTTTGCTTTGCTTTGCTCTGCTCTGTGCTGCACTGATCTGCCACTGGGCTTTGGTTGCTCCACTGGGTGCCTGTCTGCTCTGCTCTGATCTGGTCTGCTCCTGGGAGATATCTTCTGTGTTTTAGCTCAGCCAGAAAGACATAGTCTTCAGTCTTCAGTGCAAAAGGAATGTGTGCTCTCAGAGCAGAGGGGAGCTGGCTTATGTGAACAAGAGTCCCTGCCCCTGGTCCTTGATTGGTCTGTTCTCAGGCAAATAAGGACTTCAAATCCTCAAAATTTGATTGGTCGAAAAGACACTTCTTGGTCAGAAAAAGTGACTCTGGTTGGTTGGAGCTGTCCAGCTCTGATTAGATAGGGAAAACCTCAGTCCTATCAGTTGGAATAGGATTCCGGGAACTCTTTTATAAAGTCTGGCTCAGATGGCAGAACAGTGCAGGGTGGCAGTTCAGTACAGGCCTCACCTTGAAATGCAGTTTGTGTGAGAGGCCCCTGTGTAGAAATGGCTGCTAGGTTCCGTTTTGTTTTTTTGGATTTTTCTTTTCTTTTTTAATTGATTTTTTAGAGAGAGAGGAAGGGAAAGGGGGAGAGAGAGAGAGATAGAAACATTGATGTGAGAGAAAAGTATCAATCGGCTGCCTCCTGAGGATCGAGCCTGAAATCCTGGCATGTGCCCTGACCAGGAATCGAACCAGGATCTCTCAGTCCATGGGATGATGCTCGATCCACTAAGCCACACCGGCTGGGCTATTTTGTTTCTTAATTTGAGCCCAGTTAACCACCAGGAGCGCTTCTTAGTAGGTGTCTTCTTTCTCAGGGTTCATACCTCTGAACAATTCTCATTCTCATTTTTCTCAATCACAGAAAAACTTCAACATTCTGGACTCTCTCTCTCTCTCTCTCTTTTTTTTTAGAGTTACTATTTTCAGACTTCTCTGCCTGACCTTCCGTTCTATTGAACAACCCAACCACCTGACTCCTCTTATCCATAGCCAGGTAAGACCCTTTTCTGTGGATAATGAACTGCCTGATAGCCCAACGTTTCTCTCAGGATCTGTTCACCTCCCCTTACCTCTTAGATAAAGTGTTTTCATACAGAGAACAGTGGAAAGACAGTCTTAGAAGAAACTAGAGAATTAGCCAAGAGCAGCATTTTGTAAGTGTACATTTTCTCTGGCATTTTTTTTTTATCATTAACATGTACATAGATTTTTTTTACTATACTTCAAAAATATATCTGAGTTTGTATTAATCTAGGATGCATGAAATTGTTTAGCATGTGTGGCAATGGATGCTACAGGAAGGTAAACCTTGATTAGTTATGGCCTTCAGTTCTCCCATGAGCCTCTCTGCTGGAAGCTATTCTTTCCCCCATTCCCACAAGAAAGCGTGTTTATTGATAGAGAGTGGAGGCGAGAGTCCACGGCTCCTCCAGCTCTGCTTCCAGATCTTTACCCTTCCATCTGCCTGTGGAAGTCCATCCTCAATGGAGGCTCTTTATCTCGTAGCATCCTTGTTACACCCACTTCATTCGATGTGAACTTTCAGACCTGGCTCAGTCGTTTTCTGCCACAATTCTAGCAGATTTCAGTGTTCGTGTAGACAAAAGATCAAATTCTTTAGATCTCTTTCATATCACCTTTCCTTCTCACTAAATTTGTCCAACAATTTCAACAAACCCTCCAGTCCCTGATTCCCTATCTTCTTTGTATTTACTAGTTTCATTCCTAGGTTACCTTCCTGCCTTACTTAGCTTGGACCTCAAGATCATTCATCTGAAATTCAACATCACTGGCAATGTGCAAAACCCAAATGTGAGAACATTGATTTTAAAAGCCCTTGATTCTTTAAGTTTTGCACTACTATAAATTTATGGCTTCCAATCTCAGCTAGGACCTCAGTACCCCTAACCCTTACTTGTCCTTGATTAGTTTTCTCCAAAATTTCCCTCAGAACATGCACCACTTCCTCCAAATCTCCACTCAGATTCTACTCTTTTATTAACAGCATATTTCAGTCTCCTACTTTATATTCATCCAAAAATAAAGAATAAATGAAGTTCTCTCCTCAACTTCCTACATTCATATCCACAAAAATCTATTATCTATATGAACTAGTAGCTAAAGATCATTTTTATTCAGAGAAAAACAAAGTGCTGGCATTTAAACTGTTTTCAATCATTAGAGAGGCCCCACCTCATTTGATAGCTTAGAATATAGAAATAGACCCAATGTGGTATGAATAATTATAGACAACAGGTGTTTCAGTCTTTGTATCCCTGCCTAAATGAGAGCTGTACAAAACTACCCACTACTCCCTCGTTTATTGTTTATAAACTAGACACACACTTTATATTCTGACACAGTACAGCTAGATTTTCAAAATGGAAAGCACAGAAACTGTGCCTCTTTCGAGTTGAAAAAGACTGCATCTTTGATCACTTCCTTCTCTACAGCTCACAACTCCAGAGTCCTCACTTTCATCAAGACGGCTGCACACTGGTATTACTGACAACACGGGGACACTGGAGCTGCCGTCTTGGAGGATCTGGGTTCTGCACCTAGAAACAATCCAAGCTAATTTTTTGCAGCATTCAAGAAAAAACATTCTGCTAGTCATTTAGAAACTAACTCCTTCCAGTAAAATAACTCAAGGTCATTGATCTGTGAACACTTTATAACAAGCAGAAGAACTTGCAATTGTTCAATGAATTGGGTTTCTACTTCCCAACTGAGAAGGCTCAAGGCTAACACCGATGGCTTTGCTTTGAAAAGACTGTTAGAAAAGTGTATGCTTTCAGCTGGGTTTCCAGTTTATCAGGGGTCAATAGTTCTTCATTTTTCTTAACTATAAAATATAATGTCTTATATAAGTAACAACAACAACAACAAAGTATAAGACAGCAGTATATTTCATTCATAGTTTGGATTTTTGTTCCAGAAGAATTTTTTCTTTCATTTTCTGCCAGGGACAGTGAGTGTGTTTACAGGGACTAATCGGGGTTACTTCATGAGTGGACAAAACACTGCATTCTTCTTCAACTGTTCTGGAAGCCAGGAGAAAAGCAGACTCCAGTGCAAGAAGACTTTAGGTTTCACCTTCATAAAAGCCAAGGATCTGTACAAAATATTGGTTCCTGGAATAAAAGTGTATGTGCAAGATTAATCTCCCCCCCCCCCAAAAAAAAGTAGGTTAAATCCATTAGATTTTGACATTTCTCTGTCTTTAACACAAAAATGTCCTCAAAGGTGGCCTTCATCCAGCTGAGACTTTTTTTCTTGGGGTTAGAGTTTCTGTTCGTATTTTGGGTCGAGTTTCAACGACTCAGATAGCTGCACTCATTCCAGACTCAAGACCTGTGCCCCCAGAGCCTTCACTAGGTGGGAGATGCAGAAGCTGACCTAGAGAGAGCGAGCATAGAGGAACACAATGGACTCTCTGCAGGGTTCAGGCACCCACCGGCTCAGCAGTGCCCCCGACAGGCCTCCAGCCCTCCACTGCCACAGCTCTCTCCTCAGCCTTACAGCCCAGCTTCCGGCCACGCCCATGCCCACGCCCCCTGCAGGCAGCACCTCCTCCAGCGACTGCTGGCCTCCCAGCTACTCTGGGGCCATGGGATGCCCCCAGCAGAGGCTGAAACAAACCTCTTTTTGTTCATCGTTTTTGATTCCCAAAATTAAACATCGTTCTCTGATTTTTATTTTTTTCATATGAACACATTTTTGTTTCATAGGCATTTTACCTTTTTTTTTATATCCTTGATGATATTGACTTCTTTTTGTTACTTCTATTCCATTGATTGTTTTTGTTCAGTTTTTTTGTTTGTTTCTGTCTCTGTCTCCTACATTATCTTTTCTCAAGTGTCTAGCGATTGTTGGCCGTCTCTTAATATGTTAAAATCAGAAGCTTACTGGAAGAAGGGCATTGGCGTGTGTTAGTGGGGAGGTTATGAACCTGGTGCTCTAGGATTCTAGAACGAAGGCAGGAAAGCAGCCTGCTTGCTGGTCCTGCATTTCAATAGGCAGATTTTTTCATAACCCTACTATTCTTAGCTCCTGTACTCACCGCTACCTTATCCTGTATCTTTGTCTCTGAATCCTGAGGCTCCTTGGCTCAGTTTCTCTGGACTAAGCCTGTTGCTACCCAGATGGATGTGCATAGGGTAGTTTCCCAAATGCTCAGAGAAATGCAGGAGACCTGGTAACTTTAGCCAGTGGGTATATAGATTTTCAACCAATCATACCTCACCTTACGTTATGACCAAGGCAAATTGGACCAATTGTTATAGGTTCCCCACCTCCTGCAGGCACTGGATTCCTAGTTCTTCTGGTCTGCTAAGTCTATCAAATATCCATCACTTTATTGTGTTAACAGTTCTTGAAATCTTTCATCCATTGTTGTTTCTCATATTCTCTTTGTCCTCGTGGTAATAGCATTTTAATTCTTCACTGATATTTTAATAAAGGATTTGGGGGAAGAGCTGATGGATAAGGATGTTCAATCTGTCAAGTTTAGCTAGAAGGGGTCAGTAGCTAGCTGTTGAAATTTCTAAAACATTGGACAAATTATAAGTGTACATATGGTCTGAGAGCAATATGTAATGCCATGTGACATTTGTAGCATTAGAATACCTTTTGCTCAACCTTCAATGTATAATCAGAATTGAAACCCCCTAGGTATCATCCTAATCCAGTGATACATCCTAGACCTGGACACTACGATCTGTCATGTGAATTGAAACACATGTAGCACATGACAGAAATTAACCTGGATTTAAGGAATCTGCCCCGCAGCCGGCTTCAGTCCCACACCCAGCGTTTGGAGAGGTCCTACCTCATGTGCATCCCATTCATGGAGCAAATACTTAGCTGTCGTTTTAAGTAGCAGACTTTCAGCTTCCTCCAGATTTAAATTTGACCTAACATTCATTTGCCACCTTCATATGTGCTCACCAACCTCTTAGCTCCCTCGCATGCCTGCCTTCAGTAGAAGGGGTTAGGCCACTGACGACCCTGTATCTGTGGCAAGAAGAAGAGGGGTAGAACGTGGGAGAGGGAAACCTCATGACCCCCACTGGCAGGAACCATCTTGGCTGACATTTTGTAGTTTTGTCAAAATAACTGCAGCAACCTTTCATGGAGTAATCAGCCTCCTCCTGCTTATTGTGTAGTTGTGGTTCCTAGTTTTGCTTTCAACAAACCCATAAAGCAAGAGTGAACCACATGGGCCTACGTGCAGGTAACTGAGCCAGGGGTAAGATTAGGACCTTTTCCCTCGACACCCAAACACAAGCACAGCTAATGAAGCCAGTAACATGGGCTCTGGGAGCACATGAAGTACCACTTTCACGTGGAACATTGTCGAAAGATTAAGGACCACTGACCTTCGGCATAAAATCCAGGTTTCTTTCCATGATGTATAAGGCTTTCCAGGACCTTCTAGGCTTCTGCCACTCCTTACCAGATGAGTCAACATTCAGCAAAAACAGAACTGTAGTCCGGCCGGTGTGGCTCAGTGGTTGAGCGTCGACCCATGCATCAAGAGGTCGCAGGTTCAATTCCCCATCAGAACACATGCCCAGGTTGTGGGCCCAACCTCTCGTGGGGAGCATATAGGAGGCGGCCATTCGATGTTCTCTCTCATCGATGTTTCTATCTCTCTCTCCCTCTCATTTCCTCTCTCTCTAAATTCAATGAAGGAAAAAAAAATTAAAAAAAACAGAACTCTACACGAGCAGGCATGTGCACACACACAAACATTTGCTGGTCTGGGCCTATCTAATATGCTCTTCTCCTCCACAGTTCTCCCATCTCCATCCCCAATATTCAGTGGCTAACTCCTCCTCATCCTTTAAGAAGCGCCCTGGCTTCCATTCCTATAAGCAATTTTCACTGACGGACTATGACTGTCATATTGCTGGGGCTTTAATAGTTCTTTATCTTTTAAACCTTGGCTTATATTTTTATAATATGGCTGTTTCCCACATTAGACAAATAGGCACATGGTGATGATGTGGTTCGTGTTTGTACTCTTCACTGTGTTAGGACTGTTGCTACTCTTCACATGTAGCAAGGACTCAGTATATATTTGTTAAAGGAAAAAACAAAGGAGGAGAACCATGAGCTTGTTTAAGGGTAAAAAGCAATTAGGCTAAATACTTTCAATTAAGATTAGTGTTTATCTATAGCTTCAGAATTATCCAACCATAAGGAATACCATTGAGACTCTTACTGAAGAAACTAAAATTCAATAATGTAATTGGAAAGTAATACTGAAAGAGGAACTGTACAAAATAAATTTTGTCTGAGTGTGTATACATATACACATATTCTTAGGTTTCATTTTTCTTTCTTTTTTAATTTATTTCTTTTTTAGAAAGAGAGAAAAGGAGAGAGAGCGAAACATCGGTTGGCTGCCTCCTGCACGCCCCCTGCTGGGAATCGAACAGGCAATCTTTCGGAGCACAGGATGACGTCCAACCACCTGGGCTACACCAGCCAGAGCGCCATTCTTCTAGAAGATTACTTGTTTCACTGAGTCCTGAAGGAAACCTGGCTCAGGAGATGCAAATGTTAGGTCCTAACTTGAAGTTGAGAGAGGAGAGCTTACAAGTAAGGGAGGAAAACAGGGAACCATTGAGACTTTAATAAAATAAAAGAATATAATGATACATAAACATGCCATTTATAAAATAGAAGATACTGATTCAAGAAAAATCTGAAGAACAGCAAAAACTTTATATAAGAGAATATAGAAATAGATATAGCTATTATACTGTGGAAATAAAATCATAAATATATGAAAAAATCTGATTAATAGAGCAAAATTGATCATCAACATTATAATAGAAAAATTCTGCAATTAAAAATAACAAAGATGGGCCCTGGCCAGTTTGGCTCAGCAGTTAGAGCATTGGCCTGCGGACCAGAGAGTCCTGGGTTCGGTTTCTGCTAAGGGCACGTACCTCAGTTGTAGTTTGTCCCGGGCCCCGGTTGGGGTCATGTGGGTAGCAACCAGTCGATGTGTCTCTTCATGTCAATGCTTCTCTCTCTCTCTTCCTCCCCTCTCCCTCCCACTCTATCTGAAGATAAATGCAAAAAAAAAAGTCCTCGGGTAAGGATAAACAAATAAATAAATAACAAAGATGGAAAAGAGAAAAAGTAGAAGATATGTCTGATATTAAATGAACAAGCTAAAGTCAATACTGTGATATGTCATAATAATAGCTGTAAAGTTCAAAGGGAAAGAAAAGAATCTCTAAACTTCAAAAATGGAAGGAAAATAAACAGAATACTGTCTGGAAATTTCAGAGAGCTTCAGACTGCCAAAGACGGTGGTGACATCTCCCAAAGTCTTACTGGACGAGAAAGCGCATGACTCAAGACTGCTCTGCTTTCTCGTGGTCCCCATGGCCTGGGCCACAGAGTCATTCTAAGACAGACCAACTCTCAACACTTTCTCTACTTATGCATCTTTCTGCAGAGAACAGTCAAGTATTGTACAGAGAACACCAATTACTAAATGACTACAGGAAAACTCAAAATAAAATCTTCAAATGTTGTGTAAACAAACTGCTCACTCTAGTCATACATAAATAATATGAAGGAGGAAAAAATAAAGAATGATCATTAAAAATGTAAACTACAAACACCCAGAAGG
Source organism: Molossus molossus (assembly GCF_014108415.1). Lineage (NCBI taxonomy): Eukaryota > Metazoa > Chordata > Mammalia > Chiroptera > Molossidae > Molossus > Molossus molossus. Next base: position 58,587,611 of record NW_023425345.1, on the reverse strand, counting down.
AGACGTTGGTGTGGATTTTAAACAACTGCAATAATTTTTGGAACAAAATCATACTTTAAGTGTCAGTTCTTCATACAGAAATCATAAAGAATGTGACAGGATAGAAACAGAAAAGATTAAAAAGCATAACATTTCTGATAAAAATAATCCAAAAGTATTGGGATTGCTGAGGCAGATACAATTTTATGTATTATATCAGTCAACAAATATTTATTATGTATTTATGTGCCAAACACAGAGCCAGGAACTGCACTAACAAAGAGAATACAGTGATGAATAATAAAGAAGAAATGCCAACTGCCTCTCGAATAAGAATAATTGACACAAATAAATGTAAATGGCAAAGTGATACAAAGGATACACAGAGGCTATGGAGGGCATTAGGAGTCCTAATGTTTCAGGCATTACAGATGAGACCTGAAATTATGTTTTAAATTGTTTACTAGAAATTTCAGGAATTCAATACTTACATTCTGAATGATATTCTACCTTCCAGCCTTCAGTTCCCTAGATAAATCCACTCAAACTTGTTTAAGTATCATCTGTCTTTTCCTTCATTCTCATGATGCATGTACAAATACACACACATGCACCAAGAGTACTTTGTGATCATTGGGTATCTATCCATGCTGCCCACCACTTATCTCACTTATTATAATCACTGCCCTGTCGATCTGCAGTACCAGGACCCATAAAACTTCGTAAGGACAGAAAGCTTGCTTGCTCTGCTCCGCACTGCCAGGGCCTAGCATACGGAAGCCCTTCCTTCTCTCTCAGTGGAAACTCTCCAAGTTCCCTCTTCCACTTCAGGTGGGCCTATGTCCATTAAAATCTATTTAAACAAACACATCTAAAACACACACGCACACACACGTATACATACAGACACACACACACAAACACACACACACACACTCAAACAGAGAGGGAAGTTCAGATCCTGAACTGAGTTCTTGGCATTTCTGCTTCCAACCCTGGGACAATAAAGTCAAAAGCTTGTCTGTGTTCTTGAAATGGGTTTGGAGGAATCTCTTTTATTCTTTTCTATATCTATACCAATAAGAGCCAAACATACCCCTGGCCGGTTTGGCTCAGCGGTTAGAGCACCGGCCTGCGATCCTGAGAGACCTGGGTTCGGTTCCCGCTAAGGGCACGTACCTCGGTTGCGGTTTGTCCCCGGCTCTGGTCAGTCGTGCGGGTGGCAGCCACTCGATGTGTTCCTTTCACATCGATGTTTCTCTCTCTCTCTCTGTTCCTCTCTCTCCCTCCCACTCTACCTGAACAACAACAAAAAAAAGAGCCAAACATAAGTGATCTCTACAAATTATCTTGCCATATATATCATGGGCAAATTTTTCAGCAAGAAAATGATATAATACTTAATCTAACACAGTAATAAATGAACTCACCAATTGCCAGAATTAACACAACATAGTAAGTGTTGCAGTGGTAAAACATATGTGCTGCAAAGCTTCAACTTTGCTGCAGTTCAATTCAGTTCACCTTTAGTAAACTATGACCTTTTGGACTCTGTGTATCACACGTCATCATATTACTGTCCTCCACACAACTGACACCCCAGATACTGATCTTGCCTATTTTCTCTCATAATGTATCAAAAACTTTCATATATGTGGACCATATTAATTTAATCCCCTGAATATTTAACAATATTTTTAATATTCTTGCTTTATTAGAAGTAGAATTAAGGATTTGTTCTACTTACTATTGTTGTATAAAAAATAACCCCCAAACTTAGCACCTTAAAGCAACCATTTGATTTTGCTCACAAAGCTATGGGTCAATTCTACCTTAATAAATATGAACTTAAGAGGATATGAAAGGGCTCAGCTGGGTGCTTCTCACTTGGCTTCTGTCATGTGACCATAGTGAGATGTTGGCTGGGACTGCAATCAACCCAAGAGGACTCTCTCACGTGGTAGAAAACTGATAGTAGCTATCAGCGGACTCATGTCTGCATCTAACCCGAGCGTCTGCTCATAGCCTCTGCAGTTTGGCAGTCCCACACAGGCTGACTTGTAACTTGGAGGTTCAAGTATTCCAACAAAGAAGGTAGAGGAGGCTGTCTGTGGCCTAGTCTGAAATGTAACACAGCATCACTGCGGCCACAATCTATTGTTAAAAACAAGCAGAAGGGGTATGGACCCCGCCTCTCGATGTGAAGTCAAGTTCACTATGCAAGAACATTATATAGGAAGAGAGATACTGTTGCGGCCATCTCTAGAAAACACAATATTTCACGGGGTTTAAGGCCACCCATTGTTTTGGTGTATATACCTCAAATATTAAGAATGTTGTCTAGTCTCCACAGGTATAAAATTAGTCTTCAACATGCATCATCTTCTAATTAATTTCAGTAACAATAAATTTTGTTACTAACCACCTTTGTAACCTGTCACTTTGCTATACACATTGAAGGAAACGAGTTGTTAGCCTTAAAACAAGATTTGGATTTTCCTTCGTGGGCTCTGATGAAGGAAAGGAATAAGTTTATTAGATTCAGGACAGTGACATGCAAATTATTCCTACCCAGTAAATTATGCATCTTTAATAAAAAATAGCTCTTGCCCTGGCCGGTTTGGCTCAGCGGTGAGAGCGTCGGCCTGAGGACTAGAAAGTCTGGGGTTCGGTTCCTGCTAAGGGCATGTACCTCGGTTGCAGTTTGTTCCCAGCCCTGGTTGATGTCGTGTGGGTGGCAACCAGTCGATGTGTCTCCCTCACATCGATGTTTCCCTCTCTCTCTTCCTCCCTCTCTCCCTCCCGCTCTATATGAAGATAAATGCAAAAATGTCCTTGGGTGAGGATAAAACAAAACAAACAAAAAAGTGACTCTTATGGTTTTCATTTGAGATTAATCAAGAAAAATATAAGGAAATTTTTTAATTAATATTTTTATTGTTTTTTAAAACTTTTTATTAAAAGGAGATAAATGTATGCTGAGCTATACTTGTCTGCTAGACTATATAAGTACTATATATCTGGATATATATCATGATCTATAAGTACGTCCACATCTATACTGATATTGCCTATTTTCAATCCTCATATCAACCTTTAGACGAAGTAGTCTCCATGACATTAAATAGCTTCCCAAAGTCATAGAGCTAATTTGTAGCAGAGCTCAAGTTTGAAATCAGTATTCAGAGACTTTAAAGCTTATGCTCTTTCTACATCATTTATATTAAAATATTACTATAAGTACATATTTTTTCTTGATGGAGTGGCTGCCTGAATACTTTCTCCAAATTACTTCTCCTTGACAACATATATTTTCTTAAAATTTCTTCAATATGAGTCTTTTCAAATACTAGAGAAGCAGCTTTCCTAAGTGACACAAGCACATAGTGATTGCCTTGAATTAGTTTTTTTTTTTTCATATTGGCTTTATCATAATCTGAACATCTCAGGAAACTCAGTGGGGTTGCAGAGGTCAGAATCTTTTTATTTATATCTACACTCATTCAGTCATGGCTCAGAAATTCCATTCTAACTCAATAAAAAGAATACTTAACACAACATGGCTCTTGTTTTCTCATTGAATAAAATTTGTCACCAGATAGGTAATTTTATAACTCAAATCCTTCCAAATTGCTTTGCTGGGATATCCAAAAACAATACAAATATTCTTACACATGTGTTATTGAAGAGAAAAATCTGAAAAGGTGTTTTTGATTAATACATTCTTAAAATCTATACAATTAAATCTCCAAAATCTTTGCTGTTTGTTTTTATGTAGGACACTTTTGTTGTAATCTCAATAATACTTTAATAAATCATATACTTTCAGAGTAGTGAATTATTATTCCCCTGGAATGCTACTTACAGTCCTTCCATGTTCCACGGTGCCTATTTTATGCCTGTGTTATACCAATGAGGATGAGGGGTATTTGAATTTTTTAATCTTCTACTTTGGGCCCTCTATCATACCATTTTGGGGTCTGTGACGATGACTGCAGCATCTGACAGAGAATGAAAACTGTGAACTGACAACTAAATCAAGAGTAATTTAATTGTGCAAAGGGTTCTTTACGGTAATTAACTGTGATCTCCCACTAAAATCTTTAAGGTATGTGAGAATTCACTGCTTCTCCTAACCTCGCTACCCAGTTAAAATGGAATGAATTTCAGACCAAATTTTCTCACACAGACAGATATTTATTAAAACGAGGGTCTTAGCAAGGAGGCTCGGAGGGATTATACAGCCTGCTGTGTGAGCTCAGCAAAATCCTAGCCGTCTGTCTCCGGGAGTCCCCACCACCACTGCCCATGAGAAGCTCACCAGAGCTGAGTACAGAAAAATAAATTTAGGATAATAAGATTGTTTACGTTTTATGTGTTAAGGTACAGAGTTCAGACTTTTCTAAAAGATAGGAGAAAGCACGGGAGAATTATAATCATGGAAGTAATGCACATTTTCGAAAGATCACTCCAACAGCAATGTGTAGGATGGACCGAAGTAGGATTGGGAGGAGGCAGACTGATGAGGGGTGAACACACATGAGAAGTGATGAGAGCTTGAGCAAGGGCATAAGCATTGAGAACAGTGAAGGGGCAGATTCAAAAGAAATAAATCAAAAGACTTGAGTGGGCTACATGGGTGTGAGAAAATTCTAGACTATCTCAGCCTTGGGCAGTTGCGTGAGTAGTGCTACACAGTAAGTAGGAATGACTGAAAATCAATGAAGGAATAATCAAATGAACAGTGGCTCTAATATGGGGCATGTATTCTTTATATATGAATCCATCCAATAAATCAGTTTTCCTTTATAAGTTTGTATAACCATAACATAAAAATGGAAGGCTATGACATGAGTTTCTCGTTACCGGATACTAGTACATCCCTGTCAACCCACTGGATCCTCTTTTCTCTTGCTTGGCTTGAATTATGTAGGCTTCTTTAAGTACATTCACTATAAGTGTTTGCCCTCACTGGTAACCTAACAGTGGTTATAGTTCTTCACAGTACATATGTTATTTTTGCAAACACTATATACAATCCCACAAAGTCATGTTAATCTGCAGTAGGCATAGCTCATTGTGAATTTTCTCCTGTAGTAACTGACAGCAACTTAGACTGACTGGAAATCCAAAGTAATTAATAAAATGTATTTTATGTCTGTATCAAAATTATGAATTATTCTAAGTGATTCTCCCCCGTGGCCACTTCATGAAGCAATACATTTGTATACACTATAAAATTTAAAACAGGAACATACACTTTTGCCTATGCTATAATTGCTCCATCACGCAAATGTATATTTTTCCTAATTAAATATAGCTAAAAATTCCTAAAGAAAATCCGTTTTCTGATAAAAATCTGGATTTTTCCTGAAAATTCTGTAAAATTCTATTTATAAGAATAGATATAGTAAAGCACATCAATATATTGAATGCAATAAATAGTACTGTTAACTGGGAAGGCAATTCTATACCAAAACAAGTAACTACCTTTTAAAGATCTAGATAATGATAAAATATACTCAATTATAAAATTCATGAAACATCATTACAACATATAACTTATTGTTTAAAAGGTAATCAAGAGATATTTTAGAATCCTGAAGACTATTAAGAATAGAATTTCAAAAGTCAATTATTATGTTTTGGATGTTTGAAAATATAATTTCTATTAGATGCTCTTCTAGTGAATTGAATATTAATAATAGATTTTATTATACAAACGTCAAAGAAGAATACAGACAGTGAGGCAAACAGAGTGATTTTGCACCACCAATTACAATTTAACAAAACACACCAGATAACATTGAATATGTATTTTCTGACTCTACATGGAAAAACACTGTGTGAGACAAGAAACTAACTACAAAAAAGTTACATCCTTTAAATAAACTTCCTACAGATGACCACATATGAATATTTGCACTAAGAGGGTGGAGTTTTATTTAAATGTATGCTATCATATTAATATGTTAAACCCCTAAAAAATCTTTCCCCCCTTTTTTTCCCAATATGACAGCCTGTACATTTTCTGATTATAGTCACAGGAAAATGTGACATAACAATATTGAGAATAGATTTGTTAAGGAGAACTAAATACAATTTTATCAATGAAAAATACTTACGTGCATACTGAGCACACACAGTATTTTTAGTCATTTTAATATGAGAACTACTCACAGAGTTTAACATGACTATAGTTGGATAAATTTTTCCAAGTAAAAAATGTGACTCAGAAACTGTGTTAAAGACTTATATCTGCAAAACGTCTTCCAGCACATTGTTTTAATTTTAATAATCAAATTGGAATAAATAATTTAGCTAGTGAAAATAACACTAAAATTATTATAGATTCTTTCTGATATTTTAGTAGTGAGTTTTGGTACCTGCTTAACTCTTTAAAAGGTACTACTATGAATTTATTTAGTTTACACACATCACATTTTTTGAAATGTTGCAAAGGATATAGAGGAATACAGTTCTATGCTAAAAAGATGTATTCAAGGCCTCCATCATTCAAAATATTTATGTTACAGAAAACATCCATAATCACACTACATGGAAAATTTCTCTCGCATACCCTTTAATTCCTTTAACATTTCCATATGTTTAAAACAAGTTGAACTATTTTAGTCTGGTACACTCTGAGCCCAATTTCAATGCATCAAATTGAGAATAGTAGCAATTTTATTTGGGGAAATGAATAGCAAGAAAAAAAATGGACTAGAAACTTGGTTACTATATAGATGATCTCATATAGTTTGATACAGATGTTATTTTTCTATGAAGGCTAATTTTTAAAAAATACCTCTGAAATATATTCAAGATAAGTAATAAATAAAAACACATATCTTTTCAAACATATACATACATGAGCACTCATACCTCATAAACATACACATACCCCTACATCTGTCTTTCTGAATACTTCTCTCTCCAGACTCAACTTTCTTGATTAAAAGAGAACAGGATAGAGCTTCAGAAAAATGTATTCCAGTGTTTGATCATACTTTACATTGAATTCACATCTCCTTAAAAATGCTTACGGCTAATTTTAGAAAACTAAATCCCCCATGGAGTACGTAAAATAGTAACATAATCTTCATCATCTACTACTCCAATACTTAGACCTTCATAGTAATCTTCAAATTCCCCATATGACACTTCATCGGACTTGCTGCAGGCATCTTTTAGTGTTTCTAGAAAAGATAATTTGATTTCTTCCTCTGTGGAATGACCTGCAAAATAGTACTGACTATGTAACAATCTCCATAAAAGTACAGGAAAATGACTGATAATGGTAAAGAAACATTTAATCACCTTGTAAAATCTTTTCAACAATTTGAAATCTATGTCAAATTACTCTCCAATTTATGTAAACATTTTCTTACATGAACTAGAATTTAATGGTAATGACTGTAACACACACTGGAGGCATCTTTTAAACTTCTGATAAGGTACATCCTACATGTATATGCAAAATAACAGTTACAACTGTAGATATTCTTAATGTATTTCTTAATGTGTTAAAGAACTCAGATTCATTTCCATTAGAAATAAGGAAAGAAGAAAAAAATTATTTCAAAGATTTACATGCTGTTAGCACAGTGATGCAATGTATGAAAGGCATCTCTCCATTCAGGCATTAGTTATTTTGTGAATCAGTTACTCATAACAGCAGCTAGAAATATTACTGCAAACAAAGATCATCAAAGGCCTATGAAAATGTTTGCAGAAGAACTTCCACTTGATTAAATCATTCTATTTTAATCTCGGACATTAAGTAGGCTGTTTCCATTGGGTTACATTAAATATGATTGACTTTATCCTATAAGAAGATGTTATTGAGAATCATATATTTAAAAAATTGTAATTCTTTAGGTTTTATTTTATTTTATTTTTTCTTTATTGATTTTAGATAGAGAGGAAGGGAGAGGGACAGACAGAAACATCGATGAGAGAGAACATCAATTGGCCACCTCCTGCATGCTCCCCACTGGGGATTGGGTCCACAACCTGGGCATGTGCCCTGACTGGGAATTGAACCAGCGACCCCTTGGTGCACGGGTCGATGCTCAACCACTGAGCCACACCAGCCAGGCTAGGTTTTCTTTTTTAAAGAGAGAACACAAAATACCTAATTTATCCTTTTTAAAAGTAATTTGACTTTTTTTTTTTAATTCAGAAAGAGAACAATAAGCTATTTAAATAAGTAAATTTGATCATGTTAAGGTCAGTTGGAGGAAGACAGATCTCAGCTTAAATACCATTTTCTTGGGAAGCTTTCACTGACCACCGGGAATGTAGGTCCTGCATCACAAACTCTTCTCACTAATTCGCCACCCTCTGCACTCCCTACCCTCCTTGCACTGATCTACTCTCAGGATCTTAGACCAGAACAGGAAAAGAGACACTCATGAATTTTTTAATAAGAAAAGAGGATTTAAGAGATGAAAGGAAGCTACAGATGGTCAGATAATACTCAAAGAAAATAAACAGAGGCCCATATACAAAGGCAGAAATGGGTTAGAAAAATCTGTGTGACTCTATAAATCATTTGACTTTTTAAATTTGTTTTATTTAAGTATAGTTCATAAAAATCATGTATTTTAAAATAGCAAACATAAAACAGGATAGGCAAAATTACGTTAAGATTCCCAGTCAGGGCACATGCCCAGGTTGTGGGCCCAGTCCCCAGTGGGGGGCATGCAGGAGATGGCCAATCAATGTTCTCTCTCTTTTTCAAACACTAGAGGTTCTCTAATGGACTTAGGTAACAATTCATTCAAACAAAAAGAATAAGATCTGCTATAAATAGCAAAATACTTGCTGTATTTTAAAATTAAATGTTAGAAATAAAAGAGTGATTATTTTTTAAAAACAGGTTGAATAAACAAGGACAATAATTATGCCATACAGAGATGTAATGTAAAACAATAAAGTGAATTTGTGATTTAAACATTAGACAAGGATATAAATTTATCAAGATCTAATCTATATAAAAATATATACATGTTGGCAGAAAATATTTCCCTCTCTGTTTACCATCCATATATATTTTTTTTTATCCTCACCCGAGGATATTTTTCCTTTTTTTTTTTTTTTTGTACAGATAGAGTGGGAGGGAGAGAGAGGAAGGGAGAGAGAGAGAGAAACATCAATGTGAAGAGACACATCGAGTGGCTGCCACCGCACGACCAACCAGGGCCGGGGACAAACGGCAACCGAAGTACGTGCCCTTAGCAGGAACCGAACCCGGGTCTCTCCGGACCGCAGGCCGACACTCTAACCGCTGAGCCAAACAGGCCAGGGCACCATCCATATTTTTAAACAGATAAGTTTTCACACTATTTTTTTTCTAAGAAAAACATTTTTTATTGAAATTTATTTCAAATATTCAAGAAAGTTATACCTCCTTCATATCCCCACCCAGAAAATACCAATCTTCTATCATTTGTTAACTAACCGCTTTTGTGCTTCTTAGTATTTTAATATATAACATTAGATTGTTAATACTATTACACAAAAAAAAAAAACACTTGAAAAATTCCATTTCTATTAAAGCTGAAAGTATTTTCTTAAATACATTATTTAAACAAAGAAAAAAGAAAATATTTTCTGTAGTTAAATTGTCTGATCTAAAGCCTTAATTTGAAATTAATTTAAATTGTAGAGAATCGCCCAGCCAGTGTGGCTCACTGGTTGAGCATCGACCCATGCACAAAGAGGTCATCGGTTCGATTCCTGGTCAGGGCACATGCCCAGGTTGTGGGCCCGATCCTCAGTGGGGGGCATGCAGGAGGTGGCCAATCAATGTTCTCTCTCACTTATGTCTCTATCTCTCTCCCTCTCCCTTCCTCTCTCTCTAAAATCAATAAAAAAATAAATAATAAATAAATAAATAAATAAATAAATAAATAAAGGGGTGCTTTAAAAAAAAAACAACAGTAACAGCTTTTCCTCTTTTTAAGATTGTTTAGTTTGCAAGCTTATTTTCTTCAATGTGAATGCAAAGGCAAGGTATGTAATTTCTTAAACTAACAAAGGTTTATCCAACAACAAAACAAAACCCTCACCAACATTTCAATGACACATAAAAAAAATTAAAGCTACTTAAGCAATTTAATTAAGATTATTAGAGGGGAGAAGACAAAGAGAAAAAATACATGATGTTGAAAGCACCTAATTTAGAAATACGTAAACTATCTTGTTCTTATCTTTGGTGTGACTAATTAAAGAGAAAAAGCAGAGAATGACATGGATTTTAAGGAAAAAATATGTATATACTAAATCATACAAGAAATTCTCTATGGCAATTGTAGTGCATTTAAAGTCAATGATAAGCATATTGAGCTACTTTGACCTGAAATATATTATTTTTTAAAAAGGAAGCCAGTAGTGATCATTAGCTTTAATCTTCATAACAAATCCTGTTTAATTTTTTTCATTTCACAATTAAAAGCAATAAATAAATTATTTACAAGGGCTAATAATGGTAATAAACCAAAGTAATTAGTGTATCTTTTTTAATATTAAAAAGGGAAAATTCTAGAATAATAGCATTCGATAGTATTTAACAGTATATAATCAAAATTATGAATTAGAAAGAAATTATTCATTACATATAAATTATAAATGGTTAATAAACATGCAAAAATATATTTAATCTCCCTAGTAACCAGGGAAATACAAATTTAAAAAATTATAGCCTATTAAATTGGCAAAAATTTGAGGTAAAATAAATCTCCCAAATAATGGCAGTATAATCTGGTATAGCCGTCTTACAAAACAATTTGGAAGTATCAGTTAAAACTTTAAATGTAGACATTCTAGGTCTTGATATTACCCCAAGAAAATAGCAGAAAATGGGCCAAACAAGCATACTCATTGCTTTGTTGGTGGCACATCAATTAATAGAAATTAAGTCTTCCAATAGGAGACTGGCCAGGTAAATTATAGTATACTGATTTTTAAAAGAATGATATGCAGCAGATAAAAACAAGATGGCTCAATGTGGATTAGCATAAAAAGAGCTCTAAAACAAATTATTGAATATAAAAATCAAACTACACAGCAATAAGTTTAGTGAACCATTCACGAAAAAAACTTCAAAAAGTGTTAGGTAATTATAGTACACACAAGCTATGAAAATCCAGAGTAAGGACTGAGATATATGTGTATATTAAATAATAGTGACTGCTACCTCTATAGAGGGAAATGTAATGTACAGAATGAAGTTACTATGGCCAAGTGCTTTCTACATAATAAAAATTCATTTGTAAAGCAATTATGCAAAGATTAAAGCCAGAAGAAATATAGCTGGTGATGAATCACTAGAATTACATTGAGATGTTTGCTATATCCTTAAATTTTCATAGACATATGTATGTTTATTTTATGTACAGCTCTATCCCTAGAGAAAAACATTCCCTCATTCTGCCTTAAACCTTCAAGTATAAGCACATTCGGTAAAACTGATTCAGAGAACTTGCACATGTAATTATCTGTTCTCTATATCTATTCTGTTCTTTTTAACTCAAATTCCTCACTACCTCAATAGGAAATAAAAGTTCAATCTTGAACATAAACATCAGAAGAAAAAATAAATACAGACCTAAGAATTTTTAAATGAAGGTCAAATAGCTCTCACTTTTCTAGTTTAAAAAATAATTGTTTATTCCTCCCTTAATGGCCTCAGATCCACATTATAAATTAATATTATTTGAAGGTATTACTTTTATTAACTAACATTTTAGAAATTTAATACATTTTAACTCATAATAATTACCTGAAATTACTTGAGGATGCTTCTTTGCACAATAACATTTTCTTATGTCTATAATAGGCACACTGCCTGTTTTGTTGAAATCCAATTTCATAAAGGCCTAAATAACAAAAGAAATGTTATGTTTTTCTATGAAATCATTAGACATGAAAACATAGTTTTTTTTTATTCTGAAGTAGTTATTTATAGGCTCTAAACAAAACAATTTAAAAATATTAACTGGCCTGGTCAGTGTTGCTCAGTGGTTAGAGTGTTGGCCCCCCCCACCGAAGGGTTGCAGATTTAATTTCTAGTCAAGGGCAGCCACCTGGGTTGCAGGTTTGATCCTCAGGCCCAGTCAGGGCGCATATGGGAGGCAACCAGTTGATGTATCTATGTTTCTCTCTCTCTCCCTCCCTCTCTCTCTCTACCTACCCCCCTCTCTCCCTTCTATTCTCTCTAATAAAAAAAAAAAAAAATGGAAAAAAATATCTCTGGTGAGAATTAACAAAAATTGAAATAATAAAAATACTAAAAACTGGTATATGAAAGAAGCATCATGAATACAAGGAAGAAGGGTATTGGAACAAGATTTAAGATGTCAACTGATGTCCGTTGGCACCAATTCATCACCAACAGGAATCACCAATTTGGGCTACAGTGAAGGGAACTTTATCCAGTGCAAACAGCTCCATTGTGAAACAGAGGCTGTGGAACAGCATGGCTGCAAGGTGGTCCTCAGGAGAGGCGGTCCTTGGGTAAGGCCCCCTCACAAAGCTCTGCTCCTACCTGGTCAGCTCCACTTTGTTCTGCTTTAGTCTGCCTGCTCTACCCTGCTCTGGTCTGAGGAGCTGTCTTCACTATTTCAGCTCCAGCTGGGGAAACATAGTCTTCAGTCTTCAACAGAAAGAGAAAGTGGCCTCCTGAACCAGAGGAAAGCTGACTTATAGAGACAGAAGTCCCTGCCTCTGGACCCTAACTGGTCCATCCTCATGCAAATAAGGGCTCCAAATCCTCATAGTTTGATTGGTCCAAAAAGCACTGTCCTGATTGGTCAGAATGGTACTGCCCTGACTGGTCAGTAAGATGCTAATGAGGAATGGATGCACAGCTCTGACTGAACAGGGAAAGCCGCAGTCCTACAGGTTGAAACCCAACTCCAGGGTCTCCTTTAAAGGAGCTGGATCATACACTAGGAACACAGTGCAGGCAGGCAGTTCAGAGCAGGCTTCTCCCCAAAGCATGGCCTTTGTGGGAGGCCCCTGTTTAGAAATAGTGGCTAGGATCTACTTATAAATTTGAGACCAGTTAGCTACCAGGAGCCCTTCTTGGTAAGTATCTTCTTTTTCAGGGTCGAGATAGGTAACCTGCACTCAAATATTAGTTCTATTACTTTCTAGCACCTTGACTTTGATAAAGTAACCTCTGTTGCCCTGGCTTTCCTCCTCTGCACACTAGATTTAGATTAAAAAAAAAAAAAACCTCTCAGATAACTTCCAGCTTAAGATTCACATGAAACTGATAAATGGCTAAGACAAATTGTCAGAACTATTTTGATTGAAAAGTGAACTTCCAAATATTCCATCACTAAAATCAGAGAGGTAATTCAGTTAAAATGTAATCATTAGGGTGGACCCTAATCCAGTATGACTGGTGTCTTTATAAAAAAGGAGATTAGTACAAAAACAAAACAAACTGAAGGACGACCATGTGAACACCCAGGGAGAAGACAATTACAGGCCAAGGAGAGAGGCCTCAGGAGAAACCAAATCTATTGACACCTTGATCCTGCACATCTAGCCTTGAGAATTTTGAGATAATAGATTTCTTTTGTTTAAGCCACCCAATCTGTGGCACTTAATAAGGCAGCCCTAGCCAACTAATACAGTACTGTATAACTCTGCTTGTGTCTTCTGTTCCCAGTACCAAGATATATAAAAGAGGCAACTCTCCAGTTTCTACTTCTGATACTCAAATCTATCACCAGGATATGTAAAGTACAAAAAGTATGTAAATTTATAAATACTATGAGGATAATTTGTTTGGCTTAAAGTTTTTATTGTGTCTTCTGACCAGTAGAGATTTTGATATTTTTCTATTTGAGATTGATACTTGATGTAATTGTCTATACTACTCTATATACAATAGTTTTGTTCAGTATTAGATACATATACATTTTATATTAGGTACATAAACAAAAGAAAAAGAAAACTACTTGCTCAAAAGTATGTCCTAAAACGCTACCAGAACTAAAGTAATATGTAGTTTCCTATAAAAATCAGTACTCTTGTTTTTAATTCCAACGTAACTTGATCATTTTAATCTTCATTTTAACACTTAACATGCATATTATAAAAACCAGAGAACCATCTTAGTCATCCTAAGATAACGTGTATTGAGCCCTGACCATGAGAAAGCCACAACATGAAGAAATTTACATGTATTATCTCATTCAATCGTTGTACCAACTCTATGAGGTAAAGAACTGAGGTTCAGGATATTTAAAAACACATATAGTTGCATAGCTAGTAATTTATGGAGCCAGCAATTTATGGAACTAGTAATTTGTGAACCAAAATCGGATTCAGATTTTATTTTCTTTTTATAATATTTTCCTAAAACATGCGCATAAATTATTTAGCTTTGTCCTAGGAGAGTTGTATTTGTGTGTGTTCATTTGTGTTTTACTAAAACCAAAATACGTTACAGATAAAGGGAGTTGGAACATTTTCTTTTTTTTCTTTTTATCCTCACTCGAGGATATTTTTCCATTTTTTGTACAGATAGAGTGGGAGGGAGAGAGAGGAAGGGAGAGAGAGAGAGAGAGAAACATCGACGTGAAGGGACACATCGAGTGGCTGCCACCCGCACGACCAACCAGGGCCGGGGACAAACTGCAACCGAAGTACGTGCCCTTAGTGGGAACCGAACCCGGGTCTCTCTGGACCGCAGGCCGACGCTTAAACCGCTGAGCCAAACTGGCCAGGGCGGGAGTTGGAACATTTTCAATGGTAACTCACTAAAGTTCTAAAATTTAAAACCTAACAATTAAAAGTAACTATTTGAAAGATTATTTAACAAAGTTACCTTTCGGACAAATGATTTCCTGTATTCATTCATTTCGCCTATAACAGCACGTCTGAATTCTCCATAATCAACCCTGCCATCACCACTGTCGTTCAGAATTAGCCATGAAGACTCAAAATCCTAGAAACAACACACAGAGACCACTCTTACACCTTTAAATTGTATATGACCAGAAGATAATGATATTTTGTTACATCTTTTATAGTCCTAAACAAGGTGGAAGACTTAAGAAAAGTCCCCAAAAATTGTATATAAATTCAATCAAAGGCATTCAGAAAGCTATTTAAAGAAACTCTGTGGTGGACAGTTCTGTAAAGTTAATAACCATTTCGGAGTAGCAATAAGACACAAATTGCCTTTTAAAATTCAGTTCCTTTCTATACAAAAATAGAAAGTGCTTACCGTTTACTTGGATTTGAACATTTAATTATTTTTACATATTACATCTGTGACAATTGGATAATCATTCAGGTTCTGGAATACCTCCAATAGCATTCATTCCACTAATTGTATTTCTGCTAGTAGTCATGCTTGATAGTATAAAGCATACTATTTGAATGACTCTAATATTATTCCATAATTTACAACAAAAAGGTGTTATTTTGAGTAAATCCCTTATGCTAGTTTGTTCATTTTACTACTGCCACCGACTGCTTTGATAAATGTACTATTTAATAGAATGCTCTATTCCCACAGTTTCTGCAACAAACGAATTACAGCATGAGGTGTTCTTAAACTCAGGTAAATATATTTTCAGTGTTTCAGTCAAGTTGTTAGCTTTTAATGAGAATGTAAATAAAACATCCAACAAGGTGATTGACAAATCATAGTGAGACAGGATAGTAAGAAGCTAAAAAAATTCCTTGGCAAGTGGACAGGGGAAACAGAAACAAATAGCTGAACCAGCTGGCTGAGCAACTTACAGGTCCCCAGGGTGGAGAGCCCAGGGGCCTAGCAATGGGCAAAACTGGTGCCGGATCTCGCCCTCAAGGTGGCCTTTCCTCCCCGGGAATGAATGATCACTGGGCATGTGGTTTAGACCCTGACCTTTAATTCCTAGAGATAACATCTTGACCTCAGTTGGATTTCAGCTCCAGGCCCAGAAAAGCAGCAAAACCAGGCAGGTGATGCCAGGACCACCTGCACTGACTAATGACCTCTTGCCCTGGCACTGACCCATCAGTAGAGACCATGACCCTGTTAGAGCACACCTGGAAAGGTTGATGACTATTCTATCGAGATTGCCCCTAGACTCCCAGCCTTTAAAAACCCTTAAAACAAAGGACCCAGCAAAAGCTCTCTCTCCTGGGAGAACGACCTTACCTTTCCAGCCCCCTCCTCTTCCCCCACAGGTGTGCATCTCCTAAAATCTAAGGGTCTCAAGGACACCTGCAACCAGGGGAGCAATGGGCAGCAGCAGCTGTCCTCAGCTAACCCCCTGAACCTGTCTCCAAGGCCCCTTTTCTCTGATTCCAGTGAGCTGACAGCAGCTTGCCTTGGCTCACTTTTTCCCAGTAAGTTTCTAGGGAGCCAAAGCAGATCCGCCTAGTCTCCTGTTGCTTCTTCCGTCCTAAGCCCTTCCTTGTTTCACCGTCCCCGGCTTTAATAAATATCCTCTCAATGTTTATTAACATCCTCACCTGACTTGTGTTGTCAATTCTCCCCTGTGCGGAGTTAAGAACTCACCACCAGCCGGCCCAGGGCAGAACTGCTCAGGGCCAGGTCTCCTTTCCCGTGACAATAGAGCCTCAAAAAATATTCTCTTCTACTTTCTCCTAACTTTTCAAATAAAACTTTAGTAAGAAAAACTAAATCTTAACATGCCCTGCTTCCCCCCAATTCTCAACAACCCATAATTTTTTGGACTGCCTTCATGACCTATACTTTAAGTGTCTATAAAATGAGCTTTTAAGTGTGAAAATGAGCTTGTCGTTCAAAATCACAATATTGCTCACCCAACCACTCTAATGCTAGAATTAAAAGATAACACTTGAGGCTTAAAAGAAATAATTTTCAAGAATTGAATGACTTATCAAAGTCACCACAAATTTATATAACTCTTTTTAAGATACGGTACAGAATGAAAAATGATAATTCAACTGAAAAAAAAAAAATGAGGTTAATTCAATGATAGTATCTCTATGGAAATTAAGCTATTTCAGGTACGTTCCATTTTTTTTTTTTTTTATTTCCTATCAGGGAGAACAACTATGCATTACCACAAACTAGTTCTACAATTAGACCCAGGCTGGTGATTCTTATATTCTTTGTGTTTGTGTGTGTGCACACTTATGTGTGCAAAGATGATTGCACAAAGATATTTATTATAATGATAAACTAGAAATAACCAATAGAAGTTAGAAAATACAAGTTTTAAAAGGAAAGGGTACTTTCCATATGTTATTCTATGTATTAAGATTTTTTTCACTTAGCATAATACTCTCCAGGCCCTTCATGTCGCCGAGAGTATTATGCTAATCAAAATAAGCCAATCAGAGCAAGACAAATACCAGATGCTCTCACTTTTTTGTGGAATATAATAAACAAAAAAAGCTGATGAACAAAATGGACCCAGAGACATAGAAAGGAGTACAGTTCAGACTGACAAATTTCAGAGGAGGGGGCAAGGGAGATGGATAAGATAAACCAAAGAACTTATATGTATGTATGCATAGCCAATGGACATAGACAACAATGCTTAGAGGGGCGGGGCAGGAGAGGGAGGAGTGTATCTGGGGGGGAGAAGAAACATCTGTAATAAAAATTTATTAATTCATTAAAAGAAAATTTAAAATTTTTTTTAAAAAATAAAATCTCTCCCAAACCCACTGACCAGGATATTGGTCTGTGAGATATAAGCATTAAAAAAAAAAAAAGATTTTTTTAACTTTATTTTTACCGTTGGCACTATTACAGATGTCCTCATCATTCCCCCTACCCCACCCCATTTGCACACCTCCACCCTACCACTGCTCCCCCTTTCCTCTGGCTATCACCTCACTGTCATCTGTGGCTCTGGGTTATGCATATATGTCATTCGGCTGATCCTTTCACCTTCTCTCATCCAGTGCCCCCTCCCCTCTCCCCTCTGACAGCTGTCTGTCTGATCTATATATCCATGCCTCTGTTTATATTCTTATTTTATAGCCACTTAATCTTGCTTATTATTGCATGGCAAGCCTCCAGTGACATCAGGGAGAAAAAACAGGGAATATTATTTAAAATTTAAAAATGGGCAGAGGACCTGAATAGATACTTCTCCAAAGAGGACATACAAATGGCCAAGAGACATATGAAAAAATGGTCTAGGTCACAAGCCATCAAAGAGATGCAAATTAAAATGACAATGAGGTATCACCTCACCTGCCAGAATGGCCGCCATCAACAAACAATCAGTGCTGGCAGGGGTGTGGAGAAAAAGGAACCCTAGTGCACTGCTGGTGGGAATGCAGACTGGTGCAGCCACTGTGGAAAACAATATGGTGTTTCCTCAAAAATTATAAGTGGAAGTGACAATTGACCCAGTGATCCCACTTCTAGGAATATATCCTATAAAGCCTGAAACACCAATCAGAAAGAATTTATGCACCGCTGTGTTCATAGCAGCACTATTTACAATAGCTAAGATCTGGAAACTGTCCAAGTGTCCATCAATAGATGAGTGGATAAAAACGCTTTGGTACATTCACACAATGGAATACTATGCAGCTGTAAGGAAGAAAGATCTCTTACCATTTGAGACAGCATGGAGAGTATTAGGCTAAGCGAAATAAGTCAGTCAGAGAAAGACAAAGATCACATAATCTCACTTATTTGTAGAAAATAATGAACAAAATAAACTGACAAACAAAACAGATCCAGAGACATGGAAGTGGAGAACAGACTGTGGAACCTCAGAGGGAAGGGGGCAGGGTGGGTGGGAAGAGATAAATCAAAGAATTTATATGCATATATGTATAACCAATGGACACAGAAAATGTGGTGAAGATGGAGGGTGTGTGGAGTTAATAGGAGAAAAAGGAGGGACATCTATAATACTTTCAACAATAAAGATAAATTTAAAAAATAATTATTATGTAAAATATATGAGAAAGAGTGGAAGCTTACTCATATTTTCATAATATGTTCTATGTTAGATGCCTTATATAATTTTTTTAGTTTTTATTCCTAAATCTAATAATAAAAGTTTATAACGAAATAGACCCAGAGACATAGAAAGGAGTATGGTTCAGACTGACAAACCTCAGAGAAGGGGGGCTGGGAGTATGAATGAGGCAAACCAGAGAACGTATATGCATATATGCATAACCAATGGACACAGACAACAATGCTAGGGGGTCGGGGGTGGGATGGGGAGAAGGGTGTCTAGGGGCAAAAAGGAGAAACATCTGTAACAAAAATAAATTAATAAAAAATTGAAGATAAAAAAGTTGAGCAAATCAACTAAAGAGGGAAGTGGTGTGGTGATGAAGAATATGTACTAATGCTCCAGATTATCTAGGTTCTAGTTTTATCTCAGTTTCTTTAATTTCCTTTGTCATTGTGGATAAAGATACCACGGTTTTCTAATTTTTTATTGTTGTTGTTGTTGTTTTTAATAAAAGGAAGAGGTCAAGTTAGATGATCCGTAGTGTCAGTAGATGGACCATAAAATTAAATGTTGTGAAAACTACAAAAGACAGGTCTGTCACAACAGTAATATACACGTCATATTGGTACAGAGTTCAGTCAATAACATGTAGTCCCATGTAATTTTCTCATTTGAGCTTCAAATCTCATACACTCTGACTGTAGGTATCACCTCTGGATTGCCCAGACAGAGCCTATACATTCGAAAATGAAAAGATGTATTCAAGACCACACAATTCAAGTAGTAAGGCTAGGACTTGGATCTATGTCTCATAAATTCAATTTCAGGTGTTCCTTCCACAACATACACTATATCTTGTGACTGTTTGAAGCAAAAGAGAACAATGAAGAGGATGCTTTACCTGAAACTCTGGAGGTAGGTTTGTTTCAAATTCATATACTTTCAGAATGAAACCCAAACTTCTGAGCAGGGCATGCAAGGCTTTAATGTAATAGACACTCCCTAAGCTTATTTCTTTCCATTTTCTCTTTTCCTTCCTTCCATCAATCTATCAGTTTAAACTAATGTACATATTATGCATTGATCCAGCACTGGAGTAAGCCAGGTTTTATTAAAGATGTTACAGCAGGAAACTAGAAGCATGCTGTCCCCTGCCCTGACAGGGTTTACAATCTACCTGCAGGCACAGCGGACAATACCTAAAAAGTGGCATAAAGAAAATAAAATGGGCCCTGGACAGTTTGCTCAGTGGTTAGAGCATCGGCCTGCAAACCAGAGATTCCTGGGTTCGATTCCAGCCAAGGGCACATACCTCGGTTGCAGTTCATCCCCAGCCCAGGTTGGGGTCATGCAAGTGACAACCAATCGATGTGTCTCTCTCACATCGATGTTTCTCTCTCTCTCTCTCTCCCTCCCACTCTGTCTGAAGATAAATGTAAAAATATCCTCTGGTGAGGATTTTAAAAAAAAAGAGAAAGAAAAGAAAATGGGTAAATGGTAGAGGGCAGACCAGGGATCAGATGGGTGCTCCTCTAGACAGAGTATCTCAGTCGAGAAAGCTGTGCCCTGAGGAGAAAACCCAGCCATGCAAACAAAGGTCTAGAAAGATGACTCCCAGCAGAGAGGTACAGTATGTGCGAAAGCCCTGGGGTTGGGGAGTGAGGAGGTGAACCACTTTCAATTCCTAGACAGGCCACACTCCCTCCCCCTCCGTTCCTTCACATGTGCTTTTCCTTTCTGTGAACTATCCATTGTCTGACCCACACTCCTCCCTTCTCGTCTGCTCAATTCCTCATCTCTAAAATTCTGCTTGGATATATCCTCCTCCAGGAATCCTGCCAGCATCTTCCCTCTCCTTCCCTGTGGTCTGGATTGGAGCGTATCCCATTTGTTCTGAAAGCGTTCTCTAATTAACACATATCATATTGTTTTGCAATCATTTGTGTCTTTCTATGCTTTTATTATGAAGACCTTAGAGTACAAAGCATATCTTCTCAGAGCTTAGGACATGGCTAGTTAATATGCTCTTAGTATATATATGTTAGAGGAATGAATGTTGACACTTTAAAAATCAACAGGAGCCCGGCCAGTGTGGCTCAGTGGTTGAGCGTCAACCCATGCAGCAATAGGTCACGGGTTTGATTCCCAGCCAGTGCACATGCCCAGGCCGTGGGCCAAATCCCCAGTGAGAGGCATGCAGGAGGTGGCCAAATGCTGTTCCCTCTCATCAATGTTCCTCTCTCTCTCTTTCCCTTCCTCTCTCTTCAAAATCAATAAAGAAAAAAAATATAAATAAAAAAAAATCAACAGGACTTGTCACCTGATGGCTTAATACTAATAACAGAGCATAAAGAAGGAGACAAATGCACTACTAAAATTTCAGTTGAGAAGTAAAGAATATTACCTAAGAATAATAAATCATTCACCACAGTGAGTATCTGTTGTACATACCTCTTCAGACAATTCTAAGTGAAAGACTTTTAGAGCTTGCTTAAAATCTGCTTTAGCTAAGAGTCCATTTCCTTCCTTGTCCAATTGTCGAAAGTATTTTCCCAATCCAGTCAAAATGCGGACACCTTTTTTATGTAGCTGTTCTTTTAGTTTATCTGGTTAGGAAGAGGAAAGACAGAAACTAATAGTTCCTATTCACAAATGTATCAAATTGCAATTGTCTCTCATGGAAGAAAATTAAAGTTGATGTAAATGATGTGAGAAATGTCAACCAAATCATATGTATGAATGACACACACACAAAAAACTTGGGAAAATAGAATCCTTTTAATAAAGAAGGTTATATATAAAATTACATGTAAATATACCAGGACTATAGCACCACTGTGTGGTGAAAGTGTTATATTTTAAATATAGGAAAACAATGTTTCACTTTATTAGCATGAAAATAACCTAAATGTTACAAATAAAATTTTGCTTTCTAGGCATCCTCTTCATCTAAAAATCCCACATTTTTCATCTCTTTCCTACTTCTTTGCTGTTACCAACTGAATTACAAAACTGATACCAAACAAGTCATTCAAAAATTATCAGTTCAAAATGTCTAAAATAGTTGCAATTTTCAAATTGTAACTTGACAAAAGTAGTCACTAAATACAATGCACTGTAGCGACAAATATTGTTTTGACCATGATAGAATAAACATGCCCTGGCCGGTTTGGCTCAGCAGTTAGAGAGCTGGCCTGCGGTACGGAAAGACCGGGGTTTGGTTCCCGCTAAGGCCGCATACCTCGGTTGCAGTTTGTCCCCAGCCCTGGTTGGGTTGTGTGGGTGGCAACCACTCGATGTGTCCCCTTCGTGTTGATGTTTCTCTCTCTCTCTCTCCCTCCCACTCTGTCTGAACAAAATATCTAAAAAATGTCCTCGGGGGAGGATTAAAAAAAAACAAAAAACAATTTACTCACAATGGCAACAAGAACATTTGAGACTTCAAATACCAATTCCAGACAGCTTTTCAATGTATTTTTATCCCCTGACAGTCTTTAAATGATAAACCAGAATGTACTGAAACTCAAAAAGTATATGTTGATCTACAATTACTTCTAGACTATGAAATTCAACAGAAGAATCACCTGAGCCTGGTATACTGTAGTAATTTGAAGATTAGACTCTAGAAATCAAATTTGTAACACGTGATAGTGTCAAAGCCTGCATATACTACAACTATGAAAAGTTAATAAAACAGATTATTTTTCCCACGTTAGAGATGAAAAAAGAGGTACAAGAGATTAGCACAGTCATATGTCTATTGAATGACAGAGTCCAAAAAATCCGGCTCCTAGTCTCATATCTTTCTTTTACACTAGGCTACCACAGATCTCTTTAGGGTAACACCTGATGCATAAGACACGCATTATTTTACAAAATCAGCCACATTTGATTCAGTTGATGAATGAAACCCACATTATCTAGTTCTTTCCAAAATTGTTAAATTCATGATTTAGAGAGTACTAGTTATTCAGTTAGACAGGATTATTAAAGTAGGAAAAATCTTAAAAATATTTTCAAACATATATATGTATATATAATTAACTTACAAAAAGGTAAGCAAATAAGAAATATAAATTAGCCCTGGCTGGTTTGGCTCAGCGGTTAGAGTGTCAGCCTGTGGACCGGGGAGTCCCGGATTTGGTTCTTGCCACGGGCACGTTCCTAGGTTGCAGTTTGTCCCTGGCCCCCCTTGGGGTCCTGTGGGTGGCAACCACTCGATGTGTCTCTCTCACGTCGATGTTTTTCTCTCTTCCTTCCTCTCTCCCTCCTGCTCTAACTAATGATAAAAGCAAAAAAAAAAGAAAAGAAATATAAATTAAGTGCCATAAAACTAAGAAATACCTGAAAAATACTGGTTTACTACTTACAAAGAAAATTGTTAAAAATGTAAAATACTAGAAAGTATAGTAAAATGATACATACCTTGAATGGCTTGAAAGATCAGCCTATCATTGGCTTCTTGACTGGTTATATCACCCTCATGTCCCACGGAATTAGTTCTGCAATTGACACGTTCACAGTGATAAAAACATATGCTATTTTATAAGCTTAAGTAGGAAACTCTAAGCTCTTCCCTGCTCTAGATTCAATGAAATGCTCATCAAAGTCAGAAGAATGCCTAGAGATTAATTAATCAAATCCCACCTTCCACCTGCTGATTTAATCCCCAGAAGGATTAAATATTCTAAGTCAAGGTCTAAAATCCTTAAAACCTTCCAAAAACTATGTTTAAGCATAATATTCATTTTTGTAGCTATTTCAGTGTTCTTTTAAAATAATTAAATCTGTTAAATTTAAAAGTAGTTTTACTTTGCAAAGCATAAATGTAAATGTAAAAATATTATTTTAGAAAGCCAAAAAAATGCATTCGTTTTGAATAATAAAACAAAGTGAATTATATTTATCACCAAGAAACACTCATAAGAAAGCATGCATTTGCCACTAAGAAATATTCAGCAAGAATAATGGCACACAATATCATATGAAAAGTAATTAAAACAACTCAAATTCATTTAAAAGCATTTTTTATTCATAGCATTATTTTTACATGATGCATATTATTAATCAATAAACACTATTAACATGTAGGACCCTTAAAATGTGGGGAAAATTATCAATATGGTACTGTAGGCCATCTTTTAAATTGTATTGCATTGTTAGCATTTAAGAAAACAAAAGGCAAATTAATAAAATATCTTTAACATGAAATGGATCATTTTTGTTTTTTTCTTGATTGTAAATGTTCCCACACATGGAGCGCAAGATAGCACATAACATAGACAAATATAGGTACACTTTGCTTTAAAGAATATAAACCTAATTAAAGTAAAAATGCTTTAGGGTTAAATCTCATTTTAAGATAATAAATAAATAGTTTTCTCTTACCTTTAAAATGACAAATGTGTATTTGACATACCTGAGAATTTCCAAAGCTTTCTGATCAACATTTGTGATTCGTAGTATAAGTAGTGTGTTTTCTTTTATGCTTTCTGGAAGTCTGGGATGATCAGAACTTAAAAATGTCAAGTTTGCACCCTAAAAAAAATAACAGATGAATTATTTAAAGCTTAAAAAGTCTATAAGAAGTAAGATACAACTAATACTAATTTTAAATATTCAATTTTGATTATGTGACAAAGTATACTTTTAAAATGATTTTTAAAAAGCATTTTAGAGACCATTTAGACAGGCTTCAGCTAATAATAAAGGAACAGAAAGGACCTAATCTTTCAATCGATTTCTGAATCAGAATAATCTTCTATTTAATAATCCATGTAAAAATATATATATAAGAATTTCATTTTTATAAGAATGTTAGAAAGAATAAATTACTCAAATCAAAATTATGACATTCCTAGACAGAGCTATTGACCCACAGCAAGATGTACTGCAAATTGATAAACTGTAATAGATCAATCACACTTTCTCACCTGGTTTTTTGATAAACGTACAACCTAATTAGAACATAAAGGCTTCAATAAAAATATTCCCATCAAAAATCCTTAATCCACTTTGAAAGTTTTTATTATTTTAATTTCTAAGTCACTCATATAAATATGGTCAAATGAGGACAAACACAAATTTAAAATAAAAAGTTTAATTTTCTCTCTTGAAAATAATGGAAGAGATTTCTCTCGTCTCCCTTTTCCTGGAGCATTTACTTTAGAAAACTTGTAGCGCTAAACTTGCTTTCTCCTTTATTTGAAATGTATATAAATTCTTTTCAAGTTATAATATTAAGCAGTTGAAGAGATTATGTGAACTGTGTAGTAGTGTTATATGTATAAGAATATATATAAAAGCAAATGTGTGTATATGTACATGTGTGCACATCCATGTGATCTGTGTCAGTGCATCCGAAGCTACATATATATTCATGCATATAAATGAACATATGTGGGTGCACTTTTTTATGCAGGTGTGTCCATAGGCATGTGTGAATATTTATTTGACTATTATCTTAATAGCTGGTACTATGTTTTCTTTTAGAAAGAGTTTAGAAAAAGACTTTGGTGGGGCATATAGAAAAGATAAGTTCCAGAGTAACACCTGAAAAGCATCCCCAAAATAAAGAAGGAGAAGGTAGAATATTTTTGCATAAAGAAATGGAGTACTGAAGGCAGGAGATGGAAGGAGTCAAAAATGGAATATTGAAGAAGGGGGCCTTTAACATGAGAAACACTTGAGGGATATATTTCTTAAGAATAAGAATATCTCATAAGAAATTGTAAGTTGCCAACACTGCAGCAATATTAACCTCCCTCCATATCCCTTTCAGTGGTTCGGCTCAGCGGTTAGAGTGTCAGCCTGCAGACCAAAGAGTCACAGGTTTGATTCTGGTCAAGGGCATGTACCTCAGTTGCAGTTCAATCCCCAGCCACGGTTGGAGTCAAGCAGGAGGCAACCAATCGATGTGTCTCTCTCACATTGATGTTTCTCTCTCTCCCTCCCTCCCTTCCACTCTATCTGAAAATCAATGGAAAAATATCCTCCAATGAGGATTAAAACAAAAAAAGATGCCGGCCATATACACACAGCATCATATACATGGTTTGCAGGTGGATCCTCCTCCCCCTTTCTTTCATGGAAATCACAGAAGAGAGCAGAGTTCCACATCTGCTTCAAGTGACATGGAACAGGAATAGAATGAATCATAAACCACTCTAAATTACTGGGGACAGCAGAGCTAAAGGTAACTTCACTCGGGGGACAGGCATTAAACATCCTTTCAGCAGGTTGTAAAATGGGAGTTGGAGCTGATTTTCTCCTGACCTCAAGAGGTAGACTTGAGTAACATACTATGTAGATTTTATTTAATCCCAGTTTAAGATGTAAAGTTGTTCCTCATACCAATTTCTCACCTAACAGTTACTACAGATTATTAACTCTACCTCTTAAATATATATATATACATATATTTTAATCTTCTTTTTCTAATTAGCTTCACAGACATAGCCACCTGCTTAGTTCAGGTTGCCATAACCTCCTTCTTAAATTTATATATTTCAAGCCAATCTGGTTCTTTATACCTAGTCTTTATCTGTTCCCCACATTGTAACCAGATCTTTCTAAATCACTAACCTGATATCACCACTCCACATTTTGTTCACAACTTATCTTTCAATGACTCCCCAACACATTGTACTTGTTTATTTATTTTTAATCCTCATCCGAGGATATGTTTTTTTAAATTTATTTTTAGAGAGAGAGAGAGAGAGAGAAGCATCGATGTGAGAGAGAAACACCAATCAGTTGCCTCCCACATGCAACCCAGGCATATGCCCAGACTAGGAATCAAACCCCCAACCAACTGAGCCACCTGGCCATGGCTCCCCAACACATTTTAGACAACATTTTAACAGAGGCTGTTCTTAATCAGCTCTGACTCATTCTTGACAACACCAACCTTGAACTGTACGCTCCAGACAGACTTTCCCTACCCTCTCTTACCTCCCCATCCCACCTAGCTAACACCTACTCTAGGTGAAGTTTAGATAGCACTTTCTTCAGAAAGTCTTCTTTGACCTCACAAAACTAAATTATTACCCCCTCCTATCTAACAGTGTTTTCCATTAGACTAAACTCCACAAAATAGTGAGTGGGTAAGGAAATGGGTCTGCCTTACCCACTCACTATTCTCGCTCCAATGCTTGTGAATATATATTTGTTACATGAATGACCACTGTGGCTAGTGCTGCATTATAATCATGAGATAATATGTGAACATGATGATTTAAAATGTAGGAGCACTTTACAAATTGTAACATTATCTATGATTGACCCATTCTAGGGAATCCCTTGTAATACACACATGCCAGGAGATGCATGAAGTGGAAAAATCACTTCAAGGACAAGCTATCAGATACATGACACCTCCGGAGCCAACCACCTCACTGTGTGGAGAAAACCATGCCTCTTCAGAAGATAAGTCTTTTGTAGGTGAACCATCACTCCTAATTCTATTGAAGTAGCTTCTTACCCAAAGGCACAGCCCTGTAAAGCTTTTAAAAGCACCAAGAGACAATTTCTCCTGGGCTTAGACTGGGGATCTGGGTTGGGGCAGAAAGCAGTGTTATGGGGAATAAAAGCTATGCTTAGATTCAGACCGCTGGAAACTGAGCCTGAGAGGCAGAACCTCCAGGGAAACATCAACCATGAGCCGTTCACACAAATAAATGCCCCTACTCAGGAAGGAGAGAGAATCAGTTGAAGATGAGAAGCCCCACTCCTCCAGCCCCACAGGATCCCACAAAATCCAACATCTGGAATTAAAACCTTTGTCCGCACACACTTCACTTACGATATAAAAATCACCAAGGTGGTATTGTTTTCCTTTTCTTCGTCCACGCTGATGACTATAGATGTTTTTTTGAATAAAAGGAAGCACATTTGTTCTAGAAGTTAAATGACAGAAATGTGAAGTTATTCGGCTTATCTCGGAAGTAGTCAGCTCGAGAGCTGTAACAAGGCCTCATGCATACCTCTTTTTCCCAAATTGCCGATATTCATAAATTGTAAGGGACTGGTCATGAATAAAAAAGAACCCGACCAGCTCTCTGCAAGCATCACGGCTGTTTCTAGAAAAAGAGAATAATATCAAAGATTTTCAAATAGGATAATTTTCAAATTAAGTTATAAGCTAAAGTTGTTAGGTCAGAGGGATAATATTAACCCACTTGAATTCATGACAATGAGCAAGGGTTATTGGAAAATAACAGAGAAACCATGCCACAGCTTTCTGAAGTGTCGATTTTAGTTAGATTTCAATGGAGAAAAAACTTTATCTTACACTGATATGATATGAATATACAGATTATTAATTTGATATAGACTTTTAAGATAAAGTAAAAGATCTTTTTAAAATGTTGAGCTTGCAAGAAGCCACTCAAGAATATATATTTATTATCCTTTATCTGAGAAAGTTTAAAATCATTAAACAAACATGATAATTAAAAATAAAAAACTGGCCCTGGCCGGTTTGGCTCAGCGGTTAGAGTGTTGGCCTGCGGTCCTGAGAGACCCGGGTTCGGTTCCTGCTAAGGGCACGTACCTCAGCCCTGGTTGGGTCGTGTGGGTGGCAACCACTCGACGTGTCCCTTTCACGTCGATGTTTCTCTCTCTCTCTCTCCCTCCCACTCTATCTGAACAAAAAAATGGAAAAAATGTTCTTGGGTGAGGATTAAATAAATAAATAAATAGATAAATAAATAAATAAATAAATAAATAAATAAATAAATAAATAAAAAACTGTACCATTAGTGTACACAAAGAAGATCAAGTAGCATTTACCTTTTACTGGAAGTTTATAAGACTGAGAAAAGAGATTTAAGAATCATCTTTGTCATCCTCTTACATCTATCAATAATCTATTGTTAATTTAAGTCATTATCATAAAATTATATAAAGCAGCTTACATAAAGGTTAATTTTTCAATGGTTTAGAATCTTCTGGTAGTTATATATACCTTTTTAAAATTCACTCCTACATTTCTTTTCGAAAGAAATTTTTAAATTACATTTTAAATAATTTATAATTAAAATGTTTTTCTTTAGGTTCATGCTTCATATAACTTTTATAACAGATTGATATATATTACCTAAAATGTTTGGCTCAGCGGTTGAGCATCGGCCTGTGGACCAGAGTCCCAGGTTCGGTTCCCGCTAGGGGCACATACCACAAAAAAATAAATAAATAGAAATGTTTGTTCTAAATTTGCTTGTTTGTGATTAATTTAATTAATCTCATTATTGTTATTTTTTTTGAAAACAGAATATATTTTATAATCATAGTTTTAAAAGTTTAATGAAATCATAACTACCTTGATATGATCCTACCCTCAAATTGCACTTTATGAGAAAGCATATTTTCAGTTAACGTAGAATGCGTTCTTATCCTGTTAAGAAACACATTTGTCAACAATTATTTTCGAGTTACATACATTTGATATAAACAACACAAATCTAAAAAGTTAGTGTTTTGAAATGCACAAATTTCACTAACATGACAGTATAAACCTCTTTTTTTCATATTGCGAATTGTAGTAGACACATAAGAAAGAATCCTAAAATATAGTAAGACGTGAATAACTTTTATGTTAGAATGTACAGTATCATAGTGCTATAAAAGTAAATACTGAACCACGTTAGCACGTTTGTGACTGGCACTGCTGCAAGGCTAACCCAGCAGACCTTTCTAACCCTCTTCTCCTCCTTGCCTGCCTTCCACCATAGGACCCAGTTCTGCCAATAAGCTTCCAAGAAAGATGTTTCATCTAGATAAGAGCATAGGATGGTAAGAGCTCCTGCCTGTGAGCAGGGAAGGGATACGATGCTAGGACCCACTACAGCCATCGGCAACTAACGTCAGAAAGATCAATACAGTCTCGAGGAAGCCAGCCCAGAGCTATGCCATCTCTGAGCCACTGAACTACAACCAACAACCTCCAAGCAGCTAGTTGTATACGAAAAATAAATAAATCCTGACTTATTTGAGCCATTATCAGTCAGGTTTTCAGTATAGAGGATTAGATGAGGTTTTAGCCTTGCAATCGGTCTATGAGACCTCAGATCAGTAATTTATTCTTTATAGCCTTCAGATAGCATTAAATGATCTCACAGACTGCTTTTCTTAAAATTATGTTTAATAATATGAAGCAAAACCCAAATGCACACACTTTGGCACTCTATCCCTAATAATCTCTTTCATGTTAAGAAATCTGAACATTCCATGATATATCTTTACTCAGCTTCCTAAATTATTTTATAATATTCCCTACAGGTATAACAACATTGCAATAATGCAAATAGAAAGTAAGTGTATGGGGGCATAAAGATTTTCAAATGTTATATCTCTATAAAACCTAGGTTTCTATGAAAGGTAAACAAGATAAATCCAATAAGAGTCAGTGGACCAAATGAGTCTATGAACACAGAATTGAACCATAAAAGCTTGGTCATCTCAATTTATTTTAATCCATTACTATTAATGTGTTTATTGAATGCCCATTATGTAATTTTAAATGTTGAGAAAGTAACAGCACTAATAATTATTTAGAACTTCCTAGACACTAGTTATTATTAAAATCACTTTAATGTATATTGGCTCATTTAATGCTTGCAATAACTCCATGCAATAAGTATTATTATCCCCATCCCATAAATAAATTTTACAGTTAGTACATGGCAAAGCTAGAAAAGTAAAACCTTGCTCATAACCATTATATTATATTGCTCTTCAAAGGTGAACAGAACTCAGTTTAACAATGATAGGTTGAAGTAATAGCTTCAAGGAGTCTAGAGTCTCCTTGAACAGACAAAAGAAGTAAATAGGTATTTATATTATAATGCAAAGCTCCATGTTGGGGGTTTTAGGTTTCTGATAAGTAGCACCAAGAATCTACCCAATTTGTGGAATATCATGAACAAAACAAGCTGATGAACAAAACAGACCCAGAGATATAGAAGTAGGGTACAGACTAACAAACCTCAGAAGAGGGGGCTGGGAGGTAGGGAAGAGATTTTTAAAAAAATAATAATCTACCCAAGTTCTTAACCAATACAGAAAAAGAATTTAGCAGATCAAGACCAAAATATGAATTTTATTATTGATAAAGCCTTTGGCAACCATGGCTCAGGAACACAGTAACAAGAAGCTAAGTAAGAAGCTAAGTGCTTGACACTAGAATTAAACAGATGAACCCATCATTCCTCTGGTGAGGGACTTGTACAACTAACACACACAGAACTTGTGCTTCTGCAGGCAGCAAACTCCCAGGGAAACAACAAGAGAAAAGGTTGCAGGACACATGCCACGTTTCCCCTTCTAACTCTATGAAGCAGAATTTTCTCCTCTTCTTCTGGGAATAATGAATATGGGGAGGGAGCTGAAATCCATAGATTCAATCATTTTACTCAATATCCCCATAGGATTTTGCATAGAACTAGACTAGCTAAATCAAAATGTTCTATTAAAGAGAAAAGGGCCGTGGCCGGTTTGGCTCAGCGGTTAGAGCGTCCGCCTGCGGTCCGGAGAGGCCCGGGTTTGGTTCCCGCTAAGGGCATGTACCTCGGTTGCAGTTTGTCCCCGGCCCTGGTTGGTTGTGCGGGTGGCAGCCACTCGATGTGTCCCTTTCGCATCGATGTTTCCCTCTCTCTCTCTTCCTCTCTCTCCCTCCCACTCTGTCTGTACAAAAAATGGAAAAATGTCCTCGGATGAGGATTAAAAAAAATAAAATAAAATAAAAAAATAAAGAGAACAGGGCCTATTATGCCAAGTCAATATTGAAGAGAAACAAACTGCAGGTATTTAATATAAAGCAACACTGACTTCTGGTCAAGATGGCGTCGTAGATAAACATGGTATTGCCTCCTCCCACAACCACATCAAAATTACAACTAAACTACAATAGAATCATCCTTCAGAACTGCCTGATGTCGAGCTGAATGAAAGTCCTCCAACTACGGAATTAAAGCAGCAGCCACATGGAGACTGGTAGGAGGGGCGGAGGCAGACTGGCTGGTCCCACACCCACGTGTGGTGGATAAAAATCAGGAGGATACCTCAGTGAGGGGTCCCACATCAGGCATCAGCTCAGGGTTCCAGTGCCAGGAAGAGAAGATTGGCCTGTCTTGGATCCTACTTCAGAGTTTCCTAAAATCTCTCAAACAAGTAGCATCTGGTCTCAGCGAGCCCCGTACCTCTCGTTCAGTGGCCCCAGGCCTGACACTAGAAGCAACCAGCCTTGGTACACAAATTGGCTTTTCCTGTGCACCTCCAAGCCCAGCACAAGAAGTAGCCACCTGCAGATCACTTTGTAGTTTATGCCAGGTGGCCATGGATAGAACACAAGCAGTTTCTGACCTTACCCCAGAGCCAGCACACCCAGTGGACAGCTTCAGACCACATCGATACACCACCACCCAACCACCTCCACAAGTGACACACTCAATGAGTGGACTCAGTGGGTACCAGCGCCCTGCTGAAGTAAGTCTTGCTCTGTGTGGTGGGCCCCTGCCCAGCTGATCCTCCAAGGTAATGACAGGCCTGTGGTCAGTGGGCACAACCAATCTTTGCAGATGACCAGCCTGAGTAAATCCCTCCCATCGACATGCCAACAGCAATTAAGGCTCAATTACAACAGACAGGTATACAGTCCACACTAGGGGTGCACCACGAGGGCCCAGCTGGGGTGATCAGGGAGGCTGTGCCACTGGATCCTACAGGACACCTACAACAATAGGCCACCCTTGAAGCCTAGGAGACATAGCAACTCTACCTAATACATAGAATCAACTACAGGGAAGCAGCCAAAATTAGGAGACAAAGAAACATATCCCAAATGAAAGAAAAGAACAATACTCCAAGAAAAGAATTAAACAAAATGGAGATAAGCAATCAATTAGATGCAGAGTTCAAAACACAGGTTATAAGGTTGCTCAAGAAACTTGGTGAGACCTTCAGGGAACTTAAGGAGACCGCCAAGGAACTTAGTGAGAACATCGACAACATCAAAAAGGACCAGTCAGAAATTAAGGATGCACTAACTGAAATAAAGAATAATTTACAGGGAATCAATAATAGAGTAGAAAAAGCCAAGAAGCAAATCATCAATATGGAATATAAGGAAGCAGAAAACACCCAACCAGAACAGCAAAAAGAAAAAAGAATAAAAATAAATGAGGATAGTGAAAGAAACCTCTGGGACAACTTCAAGCGTGCCAACATTCACATCATAGGGATGCCTGAAGGAGAAGAGAGAGAGCAAGAAATTAAAAAACTATTTGAAACAATAATGACAGAAAACTTCCCTAACTTGGTGAAGGAACAGACATACAAATCTAGGAAGCACAGAGAGTCCCAAACAAGATGAACCCCAAGAGGCCCACACCAAGACACATCATCATCAAAATGCCAAAGGTTAAATACAAAGAGAGAATCTTAAAAGCAGCGAGAGAAAAGCAGTATGTTCCCTATAAAGGAGCTCCCATAAGATTGTCAGTTGATTTCTCAAAAGTAACTTTGTGCCCTGGCCGGTTTGGCTCAGCCGGTTAGAGCATCATTCTAGAGAGACCTGGGATCGGTTCCCACTAAGGGCACATACCTCGGTTGCAGTTTGCCCCTGGCCCTGATTGGGTCATGCAGGTGGCAACCACTCGATGTGTCCCTTTCACATCGATGTTTCTCTCTCTCTCTCTCCCTCCCACTCTATCTGAACAAAAAATGGAAAAAAGTCCTCCAGTGAGGATAACAAAAAAAAAGAAACTTTGCAGGCCAGAAAGGAGTGGTAAGAGATATTCAAGGTGATGAAAAGCAATGACCTACAACCAAGATTACTCTATCGTGCAAAGCTATCATTTAGAATCGATGGACATATCAAGAGTTTCCCAGACAAAAAACAAGCTAAAGGAATTCATCACCACCAAACCAGTATTATATGAAATGTTGAAGGGTCTTCTTGAAGGCAAAGAAGAACAAAAATATGAACAATAAAACGGCAATTAATACATATCTATCAACAATTGAATCTACAAACAAAATGAGCAAGCAGAACAGAAACAGACTCATAGATACAGAGAACGTTTTGTTGCTTGCCAGATGGGTGGGGGCTGGGGGGAGAGATGAAAAAGATAAAGGAATTAACAAGTACAAATTTTTTGTTGGACTGATGAACCTCAAAGGGAAGGAGGGAAAGAAGGCAGTATGAGATAAACCAAAGAACTTTTATGCATATATGCACAACCAATGGACACCGACAATAGTGTGGGGAAGGCAGGACGGGGGAAGGACTAGGGAGGAGGGGGTCAATGGAAGAAGAAAGGGGGAAACATCTGTAATACAGTCAACAATAAAGATGAGTTTAAAAAATATAAAGCAATACTAATTAATATAGAATTATATAGGTGCAATAAAATATTACAGGTAGATGAGACTAAAGAAAAAGCCTAGAAACCTACCATGCATTTATAACAACTTCATATATGACATAAATGGCAGAGTAAGTCAGAGATAGAGTTTGTGTTTGGCAGAGATATCTTCAAGAAGATGCAAAGGACATGAACAGCAAATGGAAAGAATGGCAAACTCGTCTACAGTGAAATTAAGAACTCTGATCAAGAGAATGTAAAGGTAACCACAGTGTAGGAATATATATGTCCAACATATACAACTGAACAAAAACTTGTAACTAGAATATATAAATAAGTTTCATAATCAATGTGAAAAAGATAAGCCAATAGATTTGAAGGGAAGTTTCATATAAGAATATAATTACATGACCAATAAATATATGTAAAAGTGCCAAACTTCATTATTCTCCAGTAAAATGTAAATTAAAATTACATATACATGACCTGGCTGGTGTGGCTCAGCAGTCAGAGTGTCGGCCTACTGATCAAAGAGTTGCAGGTTCGATTGTGGCCAAGGGCACATATCTCAGTTGTGGCTCAGTCCTCGGCCCTGGTCGGGGTCATGAGGGAGGCAACCATTTGATGTGTCTCTCTAACATTGATGTTTTTCTCTCTCTTTCTCTCTCTCTCTCTCTCTCCCTCCCTCCCACTTTATCTGAAGATAAATGGAGGAATATCCTCAGGTGAGGACTTTTTTTAAAAATTACAAATATACCCCCATAAAAACTAAAAAAATATAGAAAATACCAAGCATGAGCAAATAGTGATGCAACTAGCACCCTATTCCTACTACTGGTGGTAATGTTCACTGCAACAACTACTTTGGAAAACTATTTGGCAATATTTTTTAAAGCTGAATATATACATACTAAATGGCCCAGCGATTCCACTTCAAAGTAGGTACTAAGCAGAAACAAGTACATAAGTTCACAAAAAGGCATGCAAAAACTTCATGGCAACACCGTTCATAAAGAGTCAAATGTCCATAAATATCTGTATATAAATAAATTGAGGTATATTTACACGATGAAATACTGTACAGCAATGAAAATAAAGGACTCCTACAAATAATAACATGGGTAAAAAGTGCAAACATCATCACGTTGAACAAAAGAAGCCAGATACAGAGTCTAAATTTTGTGGTTTCATTTAAGTATATAATCTATGCCAGTAGGACAGAGAGATCGACCCACTGTGGCAGAGGAACAGACAGTAACTGCGAAACAGCACAAGAGGTGGGCACTGGGAGACTGGTAGCATTCTATTTCTTGATCTAGAAACTTGTTCAGGTTGCGAAAATTCATATGCTGTACACTTAAAGCGTGTTCACTTTGTGAATGTTATATTTCAATAAAAGTTTACTTATTTATTTTTATCCTCACCCGAGGATATTTTTCCATTTTTTGTACAGATAGAGTGGGAGGGAGAGAGAGGAAGGGAGAGAGAGAGAAACATCGACGTGAAGGGACACATCGAGTGGCTGCCACCCGCATGACCAACCAGGGCCGGGGACAAACTGCAACCGAAGTACATGCCCTTAGCGGGAACCGAACCCGGGTCTCTCCAGACCGCAGGCTGACGCTCTAACTGCTGAGCCAAACTGGCCAGGGCAAAAGTTTACTTTAAAAAAAGACATTTAGACATGTGATAGCTGAATGATGGTCCTCTGAGATATTCATGTCCTAATCCTTGGAACATGTAAACAAACACGTTAACATACATAGTACAGTAAAAGGACTTTGCAGATGTGATTAAAGATTCAGAGATGAAGAGATTACCCAGGGAGGCTCAGTGCCATAAATCACATGGGTTTTTATAACAGGGGAGCACAGGTATAGATGATACACAAAAGTGTCAGGGTGAGATCACACGGAAAAGGCTTGCCCGGCCCTTGCTGGCTTTGGAGACGGAAGAAGGGGCCATGAGCCAAGGAATGAAGGCAGCCTCTAGAGGATGAAAAGGGCAAGAAACCCGATTCTTCCCGGAAGCCTCCAGAAGAATGCGCCCTGTCAAGACCCTGACTTCAGGCTTCTGACCTCTAGAACTGAATGAGAATCAATGTATGTTGTTTTAAAACAGTTTGTGGTAATGTGTTATAGCAGCAATAGGAAATTAATACATGACACATTCAAATATTTAAAGTTATGAAAATCAAAGGTTCCAGAAAATAAGAATAAGACAAAAAGATAAAAATTATAAGACAGTAACTGCCCGACAATTACAGCTGTCTGAAAATATAAAAGAATCACTACAGGAACTGGTGGATTTGCTCTGCTCGTTAAAGCTGAAGCTAGATGTCTGCAGTCGGAGAACTTGTTGAGCAATCTGAGTGAAATACACCAGAGGACTGTGAAAGTCTACAACAATCTAAAGATTTTGTAAGCTACAAAGTAAAATGCAAAATAATAACTTTTAAACAACACTAACTTTGAATGTATTATATTAATGAGATTCAGCCAATACATATTGTATACATACCAATGTCTGTTGCTATATTGTATATTTTACACAGATAGAGATATATAATCTCCTAAAGTTGTGGCTGTTATTCCTAAATTATAAATAGAAAACCCAGAGGGCAAACTTTATGCCAATATCTTAAAGTGGAAGAACTGGAATCTAAACTCCAAAAATCCACTTTCTTTTCAATAGCAAAAAGTAAAAAACTTTTTAGTTGAACACATAATAACATTTAAAAAATACATGCATAAATGCAGCATCCTCAATTTATACAAGTAAACTCATCTTACTTTGTTTCGTGTAGTGTTCTTTTCCTAAATCGAAGAGGTGTTATATTTGAATCCGGAAAGATACAAGCACCTTCTTGTTTCTCAGTGGTTAAATTTTGTTCTGGATCACTGATGACAGCCCTATGCAACAAAACACAAAGTCTGACAATCAACTGGAATAATTTATTGTGCTAGCATTAACATATTTGTAAGCTGTTGAAAAAGCCCATATATGAATTCAAATTTACACTGCTATCAGACTTATATATGTCAGATATTAAATGAACGATTACCTGTGGAGACATGGTAGGGTGGAAATATTACTAAAGTTAGTTCATGAGCTAATGAAAGGAGATATGCTGAAGACTGTAAGTATAATTAATTATTTCAAACAATTTACTGAAAAACATGCATGTAGAATATAATTCTTTTTCTCTGCCACCTAATGAAAGACATTTTTTCAAAGCTAAATTTGTCTTACTTCTTCCTGGAAAATGTAGACTAATTCCAGTTTCTCCTGAAACCTTGCAATATTTACATATTGTCATATCATTTAGCATGGCAGGTGCTAAAACTTTATATAGTTTTCTAAGGATTATGAAACTTAGATTACATTTTACAATTCTTATAGTTGGTTCCATGGTTCCCAAACTGTATACCAAGTCACTCTGGGGTGTCCCAGGGAACTCCCAGGGACGCTGTAGGATATTTTTAATTTTTGAGGGAAATACAGTATTTGATATTTATTGGACACCACATGAACTACTAGCTCAAAGTAATTCACAGTTTCAATAAGATACACTCCTTCAATGATATATCATCTTTGCAAAGCTGGGCTTTTTACAGCCCTGTCGTAAAAGCAAGTGCCATACGGAATAGAGAGTGAGGGTGGCAGCATCCTAAACAGTCCCAAGGCTTCATAGACCACGCAGTGTCCAAAAAGGTGCATACATCCCATTAGTAGGTAACTATGCTATTTAAGAATAAAAAAATACATTTTCTTTTCGTGTGTGTGTGTATGTATCTATGTGTATACACACACACACACACATATATATATATATATATATATATATATATATATATTCAAATAGCCATTAAATAGTTAGGAAGTACATACTCATTAAGTTGTTTAGATACAAATACTTAATAAGTGGAAATAATAGGCTTTTCTATTGGCCTAGGAGAGCTGTGGAAAAAAGTACTGAAACACTAAGAGAACATTGGAGAGAGAAAGTTTGGGAATGTCTGAGTTATCAACTTGTTGACTGGGCAAGGATGTGGATTGTCAGGAATTTTTAAAAATGTTAACAAAACTTTCTTAATGGATTTCCATCACCAGTGACTAACTGTCACCTGGACAGGAGGTCTATCATCACTTGCTCTGCAACAATCTGTTTCTTCTTCTCGGCGGCCACAATTTCCTAAGAGGTGAAAAAATAAAGAAAATCACACTGTCCATAAAGCAGAATAATACTATGGTTAACAAGAGAATCCTAAAATATATACCAATCCCAGTACGTGAAGCTGAAGCTGAATTGGAACCACTGACCCTATATAAAAGATCCAAAAATCTAACAAAAGCCTCCTATCGTTAAAAGCATAATAATTTCTATGCATGTAAAGTCATTAATAATTCTTGATCAACTTTTCTCAATTAGTGTTTTGACTATCTTCAGATTATGTTTTGCTTTTCCAGAAGTATTTTTACTGCATTTTAGGTCACATCCAACTAATCTGTAATCACTCAATTCCAATTACATCATCATGTAGCTATAATCACTAAACCGTTGCTTTTGAAGGGTAAATAAAAAAGGTTAAAAAATTTAATAAGTCCAATAAAACCTGTTCTATTTTTTTTTTAAATATAAATTACTGTCATCCATCCCCATTGATCACTCCAATAAAGGAAATTGAGAAAGGTTCTGCTACTTAAGACAGAGTTTTTGTAACTTTAGCGAGTACACTATTTAACACAAAATTCAAATAAGAATAACTAAAGGCATATTATAGAAACAAAACATGGAAATGCCTAAAAAACCTGGAAGAGCTGGGCACAGTCATTTAAAAGTTAGTCTATAATTGAATTTAGATTCGGGTTTGGTAGAAATTTATGATATATACTTTACCCCTCCAAATATAACCCATATAGAGTCCATATCATTTAATATATAACCACGTCCTGAGTTCTTAAGTTTGTGACACTTTATAACAATTTTTTTATGATTCTGTAATGATTTTTAAGAAGTTATAAGTGTGTAACTTACAGGTAAAGCCAGGTACATTTTTTATCAAAGGGTGATTCAGAAAGTAGACACTGACTAAAACATAAAATTATATACAAAAAAGATCAACCAGAACACAGATGTAAAACCCAGAAGCAAGCAAAAGAGGTGAGATTAATAAATACAGAGCCCATGCAGAAAGCCAGCCGTAGCCCTTCACATTAACGGCGGCTCACACCTTGCAGGAAAGGTGAGGACTGCCCTCGGGCACACGGACGTCGAGGTCTGTACACACGTGGAGCAGATTAGAAGCAGAAGCAACACTGGTGCAAAGAATCTGCTAACACTGAAAAAGGACAAGCAAACTAGAAGAGATGAACATAAAAACCACACACTCATTGCTTCTGTTGTCCAGTAAGGTAGTTAAAAATTAAACTAAAAAGTTGCCATCTACATTTTAAAAACAAATAAATATTAATTTTTGATGCATTCAAAGTTTACTTACGTAAGCATTTCCTTGGCAAACACAGATAAATGAGTGCTACCACAATCAAGTAAAATGTCCTTGACAGTGAATTTAGATATATTGCCACTAATGAAGTAATTGTAAGGAAAAGAAATCCACTAACACCCGATGGCTTTGGATTATATCAAGAACAATACTCAATGGACCTTAATTATTGTTGACATGCATTTCAACAATGACTTTAGACACATATCCAAAAAGCCTAATTTTAGACACTATTTTGCCTTATAAATTAGCTTCCTTATTTTTACTTTCTTCATTTATTTTTTAATCCTCACCCGAGGATATTTCTCCATTGATTTTCAGATAGAGTGGGAGAAAAAAAACAATGATGTGAGAGAGACACATCAGTTGGTTACCTCCCACACGACTGACCAGTGCCAGGGATCAAACCTACAACCGAAGTACATGCACTTGACCTGGAATCAAATCCATGAGTCTTTGGTCCATGGGACGACACTCTAACTGCTGAGCCAAACCATCCAAGGCAGCTTCTTTATTTTTAGAACGATCCTGCTAATATTCCTTATTCTATTAACTATAAATATGTAAATAATAATAGGCATAGAAAAGAAAGTGCATGTCCTTTTAGTAAAAGAATTACAACAAGCAGCAACTTGGGACATTCTCAGAAAATCCATCCGCCTGGTCGAGGCTGATTACACATAGCTGTCAGTTCAGAGGATAGTGATTCTGGATGAGTGTGACCCAAATTAATATATATTAAATTTCCCCTCAATGATAATGAAAATATAACTGGCTAAATCCATATTGCTTTATTATTATTTAGTCTATCTAAACCAGGGTTTTCCCAACTTTTGAGCCAACACACACTGGCAGGCCATCAATCCATTACAGATGAGCCTAAGATTCTCATCACCTGGGGGTGTCTGGAGAGGCCAGTGGACTCCAACTTCAAGCAGCTGGTTTTGATGGGTGGTGGGCACACAATGCAATAAACAGATGATGTATCACAGAATGGCACACTTGAAATCTATATAATTTTATTAACCTATGTCACCCCAATAAATTTAATTATTAAAAGGTAAATAACATGAAATAAACTACTTGTATTAAAGAAATAAAGTATTTTTTTAATGTGAAAAAAAGAGAAATTATGTAATTATCTATTTGTACCAGAACTGGTCCAAGTAATACTCATCAAACAATATAATTGACTTTATAAAAGATATAATATAGTTAATATTGAGAGTCTAAAGGTTTGTTTCCTTTTCCCTATAGAGCATTTACTTTACTCTTGTTCTTTAACTGCTCTGAATTTCTCTAGTTTTCTTAGCTTCTGACTATGAAAACAGAAAATCCAGACTTCTTTGGAGGAGGGTCAATGCCAAATAAGCCCACTGACATAAATATAAGCCAATTAACATTTGGAACATTTTAAACAAAATGTTTACAAGCTCTCAAAGATTCAAGTCATTTTCTCCACAGTAAATACACCAAACATCAATCATTTATAAAACTGAGGACTCAATTTGCACATTAATGAAAGTTCATCTCAGTCCAAATTTAATTGTTGAAATTATTCATTCAATTGTAAGTCTGTAAAATCTTGCAGGGCCAATTATCTTACTGGCTTATCAAACAAGTAAACGTACTGCTAACTTACAGCGTCAGATTTTCCGGTACTCTGCGGAACGCGGCGAGGGCTGGCTGCGAAGCACTGCTGTAAGAGGGCTTTCCTGTCCAGGGTCGTAAGGTCACCCGTCACTGCTGCTTCCCCTGGGGCACACTATACACGAAAGCAATATATGAACTCATACACTTACTTTGAATATTTGTTCTTAACAAAAGAGAGGATTAAAGAACCACTAAACACATCGGTGGTTCCTTCCGGGGGGGGCAAACGGTCCAGGCTCTGGTGAGCAGATTTCCTGTTGGATCCAGTTCTTCCTCTTTCTACTGAGATGACCTCTCTGTGCCTTGGTTTACTCATGGAAATGGGAATCAATAATAGTAACCACTTCACAAACACACACGGACAAAGATCAAATGAGATGACACAGGTCTAACACTTAAAAAGTACCTGACATACAGAAAGCATGAAATAGAAGGTAGTAACTATTGTAGCTATTATTGTCCATTTGAGTCTTTGTAAAGTTAATAAATGTGGGCATGCCCACTCCTTTATAAAATTAAGTTTAGCGGTAAAGTACTAAAAGATGGGGTGTATCCTTTGAGATAAAGATCCTTTGGGGTCTTAAAGAGATAAACACTGTATTTTTCTCTGAATATAAGTTGTGCTTATACTCTCTTAAACTCAACAAGAATGTTCCAGTAGGAAAGCAACTAGCAAAAACATAATTGATTTCAAGCATTTCCCCCCAGGATTTGTTCTTACTTTAAATCTTCCTTGAAAGGTCCAACTTCATACTCTACTCTGTCTTCATGACCTTTGATTGCCAGCCTCTCTCTACAAGCCCCATGAGGGCAGGAACCTTGCCTCCACTGTTATTGCAGTTCCCCTGGGGCCAGGACCACACACAGTGAGCCCTCAATGACTGTTTCTTCAACAAATGAGTAATGAGCCCTGTGTATTAACTATTGGGGAATCTATTTATGGGGATACTTTATACATTTTTTATTTACCTGCCAATATATTTGTCAGATTTTCTTTTAAACATAAAGTTCTACATCATGTGTAGGTTGAAAATTCTATTTTGTTTCAGCTTGTTTTTAACTTTTACAAAGGGTAAACAGTGGCATTTCCACTTAGTCTCTCAGATTTAACCTCCCCAAACCAGACTCCCTTGTGGTCTCCCCCATCCCTTCAATTGCTCAAGACAAAAGCCTTAGGGTCATTTTTCATCTTTCCTTTCTCTCAAGTCTACAACCAATCCGTTAGAAAGTATTCTCAGCCCGGTCTTCAAAGTCTTTCCAGAATCCGGCTTCTCATCAGCTGCAAAAGAATTGTGAAAGTATCCTGCCTACTATTATAGACACTAGATATTTATTCATGTGTGCATTGTTTGGATCTGGGAATCTTGTTTTAAGATAAAGGGCACCTAATAACCCCATCACTCTTGCTCTCAGCAAAACACCACAGGATTTAGTTCTAGTTCATTCCTACTGGGTTAGAAAAACCAACTGATATGCCACACATACTTATAAATTAATCCTTTTTACCTATAGAAAAATGCTAAGCAAATACAAGCATCAAACTTCCCTGAAAATACATTATTTTTATAAAGAGTTAACTGAATTATGAATTGAATACAACTGTTCTCCTCTTTACGGCCAGCTGTATCCTAAACTGTGTTTCCAAACCTTTCTTTCCAAAATTCAAGATTGACCTTTCCTGTATGTTTCTGGAAAGTCCTTAAATTCATTATGTTTACTTTGCTCTCATTGAATTGACACCTATTTAATATTCAATAAAAGCATAACAATTTTAGCAACTCGTGATGTTAAAAAAACATCTCCCAAAACGAGACAGAAGACAATTGTGGAGTAATGATAGTTTCAGAATAAAACAGGGTCACTATAAAATCTGCAACCACTTGTCAACTTTAACACTTAGACTGTAAGACAGAGTTCAAGACAACTACATGAAAAACAGCTATGCTGTATGATATTGTCTTACTTCCAATCCCAAGGCAAGTGAAAAATTTCCAACAGATGACTAGGTCATATGGCTAGAGTGTTCACATCTGAAAATGGTAACAATAACCCTTTAGGGTTGTTGTGAAAAATAAACTAGTTAATCTAAGTAAAATACTTAGAATGGTTCTGGGCACACTGATTAGGACTAACAGTAAGGCATAGCAGACAGAAAGATGTTTCTATAACACATGTACTCTTCTTCAAAATTTCATTAGGATTTTATAAAGCCTCATACATTACCTTGTCTTCTATCTTGTCTCTTGGAGATGTTTGATGTGTGATATTTGATTTTGTCCTTTCTGCATTTCTCTGACTATACTGTTTATATGCCTCTTTCATTTCAGTTTTGTATTGCTGATATTTTAGCCTATATTTGCCTGTTGGTGCTGGCAAATCTTCAGGTATAATGTCCTGCTCCTAAGACAAAAAGAAAAAGTGTGCTATCCACCAGAAAAAATAAAAATAATTATTAATTTGCCTTATTAACATTAACAGATTTATCATTTATGCCTAAGAAACAGACGGCTGTATCTATATTCTAAGCAGAGCAGACAGGCGAAACGTTTGGCTGTACAGCATCGCTGAGTGATCAGAGCAGACGGAATTGCTGAGAACTCGCACTGACCTTCAATGCCAGTAAGTCTGTACCTTGTTCCCCAGTGAAAATCAGCCCTGGTTCTAAAATAATTTGAGAGGACAGTGAATAACTTTTCTTTCTTTTTAGGAGTTTTAGATAGGCCTTTTTTCCCTGCCCCAGAAAAACTCCATGTCAATCAGTTCTTCCAGAATAGGCATAGGAATTAAGGATCACTAATACTGAGAAGCACTGGGTGCCATTTCTAGAATACTAACACATTCTATCTTCGGGTATTATTTGTTCCTCTGCCACACTTCCATGGGACTGAGACATGACAAAGTCGGTGGATATGAGAAACTTAAAAGAAGTGTTAAGCAAACACTAGGGTATACTTATTGTCCCAGAAAGCCAGAAAGGGACAGCCACTTCAAAAGCAGTATAAAGCCAGTACAACCCTGGCAAACTGTTGATAATACCCAGGTCTCACCCAGAGGAAAAGGATGAGGTAAAGTGTCAGGGTGGAAACTGTAGCAGGATACAGACTAGGGTACTATTGGTGCAATTTATCAAAATGAGACTGATGAGAACTTGAATAGAGCCAGTTACATGAGACATAACACAGACATAAAGGCAAGCCCTACCCCAAAAAATACTGGTCAGAACTTATGTCCATAACAGAAAATATTGTGTGAAGTATAAATATGTCCCAAAAAGATACCTTGGAATTAGTATATTTATTTATTCCATAATATATTAGTAGCCTA
Organism: Molossus molossus; assembly: GCF_014108415.1. Classification (NCBI taxonomy): domain Eukaryota; kingdom Metazoa; phylum Chordata; class Mammalia; order Chiroptera; family Molossidae; genus Molossus; species Molossus molossus. Next base: position 58,542,842 of record NW_023425345.1, on the reverse strand, counting down.
AAAATTAGTCAGTTTCCAAGAAACAAATCTTATATTGTCAAACTTGCAAGATCTGACCTAATATTCTACCATAATTTTAAATTCTTGGATTGCACCAACATTATTCTTTGGGATGTTAATATATAAAATACTTAAACTGAACAAAATATAGACTATACATAATAAAATTTCTGGATTGAGTACACTGCTAAAATGCACGCTATCATTCAGAATGTTGGTAATGACAACTAAATACTAACCAGTTCATTTAGATGATGCTGAGTATATGGTATTTGACATGGTGTGACCCAATCAAGAGCAGAAGACGAATTTGGTGGGTCAAAATAAATATGCGCTGTACTAAGTGGAATACATGAAAAATCATCCTAAAAATAAAATTAAATGATACTTATTATATGCCTCATGTAATATTGTGTTCAACTGTTTATTATATTAAATACTAAGTAAAATTACCTCCTCATCAGAGTCAACAAGGCTTCCCAAATCAAGTCGTGGGACCCTGAAAGAAAAAAATCTATGAAGCCCATAACTTTTAAAAATGAGACATTAATAGTTGTAAACCATATATGCTGCATCTTACATAAAAAGGTGCACTGAAGCCAATGGTGTGCTGATGCCTACCAGCTATGCTACCTTTTGTTAAATGGTCAGTAATTTTAGAGCTTGTTGTCAACACAAAATTATTTAAAATAAAATTATATAAGTTTATAATTAAATAAGTGATATTAAAAACAAAGGTAATAAATACTCAAAAGTCATTACTTCTTAATGATTTTACTATCCTTCACTATGATTTGTGTCCTACAGGTTATTGATATCTGTGTAGTAATATAACGGTATACAACTCTTTTCAACTCTGTGTTCAGTGATATTGCTCTATAGACAGCTTGAAATCAACCACAGTAGAATTATTTACACAGAAATTGGCAAAATGCTATGAATCAAAACTTGACTTATCATTTTGTTGATTTTTGAGACTTTTAAAAGTGGTGGAGAAAATGTTAAATAATGCAGATTAAACCTAAAAGTATATTGTGTATTAATTGTCACATTATGAATAACAAAAAGCAGAAATATTGTTCTAGTACTCAAAACTATTACTTGCTTCAGCAAAGAAACTACTCACATCACCCTACAATAAATAAAAATATCAACCAACATTTATGTTGGAACTACACTGGTTCATCAATTACAACCACAGATTGGCTACAGATATAAAAATTATTTCTTATCTTTCTGTGTCAATCAATTGGCTATATGGAATTTACAATAAAGAGTTTATATATTTTATTAGCACTTGTAAATTCCTTGCTACATATCCTTTATATCAATAAAATTTATAATTAACTTAACATATACTTGAGTATTTATAATTAACAATTAAAATTTATATACAACTTCTAGTACAGTTTCAGGAAACCAGTTGTTTGAAACCATATACCAGCATACGAATGACTGTTGTTATATACTCATCATCTTGTATCTAGCGCTCTGTTCTTTCTCTAGATGAGCATATAGGTACCTATTATGTAGAACCACAAGAAATTTCTGATACTAGCCAAGTTCATGTGGTTCAGCCTAATACTTATAAAGTTTTTAATTTCTATTTTCCAAGAAGCCTGTAGTCTAAAATACTTGTAAGGATATATAAATATATACTTCCAAATTTTAAAAGGGAAAAATGCAAAGTATAAAATAAGTTAATGTATTCTGGTTCAAAATAAAATTGTTTTATTTATTTATTTTTATTTTTTATTTTTTTTATTGATATTAGAGAGAAAGAAAGCGATAGAAACATGAGAGAGAACATCGACTGGCTACCTCCTGCATGCCCCCCAGTGGGGATCAGGCCCACAACCTGGGCATGTGTCCTGACCGGAAATCGAACCAGTGACCTCTTGGTGCATGGGGTTGATGCTCAACCACTAAGCCACACTGGCTGGGCAAAATAAAGTAATTTTAATAAGACTGATAAAATTGTCATAGTTCTCAAAGTAGAGGTCCCATCTAATTCATTTTGACTATTCTATTTATAAAATGCAAAATTTCATATATTTCTTCAATAAATGAACTTAACAAATTTCTAAATAAAGTAATATTTAAACTTTTTCAGGAATATATAAGAACAAGTATAAATAAAATAAAAAATAAGAGAAGTATTACCCTTAATCATACCATCCTATATAAAAGCTATTTTAATTTTGGTATAGTAATTTTAGGTCATCCGCATGCATATAAACTTTTCTGTGGTTCACAATCATGGGTGTATATACATATATAATTTAGTCTTTGTTTTTTCCTTATTAATGTATTATAAATATTTGCCCATTAAACAGATCAAATGTGAAAAAATGTGACTTACACAGGGAGGCAAGAATTCTGGATTGCCCGGGATTTGGAAGTCCATCCTTGCTTTAATTAAAAAAAAAAAAAAGTATGCATGTATCCTTCATTTATACTTTAAAAGATAAGCAATGAATCAATGCAATAAAACTAATTACAACTTTTCTCAGTAAACTTTATATAAGAAATACGTATTAAGCCTCTACCAACTATGTTTGAGACACAGAGATAGAATGATAAGCAACACAGATAATTCTTACCTACGTAGCACTCCATCTGCTGCAGAAGACATTTACTCAAACAAACAAGAATGTGAAAAATGAGTGCTATGACGGAGAAGCTACACATAGCATGTGTATCCAACCTAGTCTAGGAAATTGACAAAGTTTTTTCAAAACCAAAAAGTTACCTTTACGTGGATCTCTGAAAGATGAGGAGGACAGTTAGCCGGATGAAGACAGAAGGGAGAAAAGTGTTTCAGCCCAGAGGAGCAGCTTGTGCTGAACCAGACCACGGGCCAGAGTCAGCAGCTGGAAAGGGCTGGAATCCACAGTGTGAGAGGGTAATGGTCAGAGCTGTTATATTATAATACAAGTTAAGGAACTTGGACCTTGTCTTAAAGGTTATGGGGAAAAGAGTGCAGAATTTAAGCAAGGAAGTGACAAATATATGCATGTATATGTTTGTAAATGTTCAATCTTATTGCCAAAAAAAATGTGCAAAGACTAAAAAATTACAGTGAGCTTAGCCACTGTAATAAGAAATATGTATGCATCTTAGAAAAAGTTCAAACTAATAAAAACAGAAAATACTTCTCCCATCAGCACTTACAGCTTATCCTGAAATATCATCTAACTGGTAATGTCTGTGATTCTGACAGTAAGTATAGAGATTATATACAAAACTGAGTTCCATCCTTCTGACCAGAAGAGTGAGAGAAAACAAATTCCGCTCTGTATCAGTTTCAATATGACATTGTTTTTAAGTACTATCCTAATAAATAGTCAACATGTAGAATATAAAATCACAAGGTGATTATTTATATGGAAGTATTTATTTAATATATAATAATAAAACAAAAATAAATATGTAATACATTAATTGCATTTAATTAATTTTAATATAGTAATAAAATTAAAACTATATCAGTATATATATCAGCCTAAAATAACAGCACATTTTCATCCCACAGCTAAGATTTCCTTAATTGTAGTTGGAAACACTGTGACATCATCTAAGTGTAGTAAGAAAATCTAAATAGAAGACAGCTGTAGCAGTCATAGTCGTGATCATCATTGCTATTCCCCAGAAAGTGCTTCAATGGACTTATAAAGAGTCTTCTGAAGTCATAGGCATAAATATTTTTTAAATGGCAGTTATCTTTCTTTTGTGCTAGCCAATTTGGTGCTAGCCAATAAATTACAGTTCATGAATACCTAGGGCCAGGAGTCAGCAAACCCTGTTCCAGCTCTGTTTTTGTACATAAAGTGCTATGGGACACAGCCAAGCTCATTTGTTAACAAATCCCCTGTGTTCTCCCTGCCAACAGCAGAGTTCAGTAGCTGCCACTCCACAGCCTTTAAAGCCAAAAACATTTACTATTTGACCTTTTATTTAAAAAGTTGGATTATTTGTGTCCTGTCTTTTTTTTTTTTTAATAGAGTTTATTTTTTAGAACAGTTTTAGGTTCACAGCAAAATTGCGTGTATGGTACAGAGGTTTCCCATATATTCCTGACACCACACATGCATAGCTTCCCCCCCTAATGACATCCCCCACCAGAGCAGTACAATCATTACAACCAATGAACCTACATTATCACCCAAAGTCCACAGATTACGTTAGGTTTCACTCTTTGTGCTGTACATTTTCCATAGGTATACTGTCTTTTTCACCTTTTATTATAAGCCATTTCTGTTATTACTTAAAATTATTATTTTTATGCCTACATAATATTCTATCTAAAGGTGGTACCATACTTTATGTAATATGTTTTTAAATGTTTTTTATTGATGTTTTTAAAGAGGGGGAAAGGGAGAGACAGAAACATCAACTGGCTGCCTCCTGCACACCCCACACTGGGGATCGAGCAACCCCGGGCATGTGCCCTGACCAGGAATTAAACTGGGACCTCTCAGTCCATTGGACAATGCTTAATCCACTGAGTGACACTGGCCAGGGTACTGAATATTTTTCTATTGCTACTATAGCTTAAGACACACTGCCAATCTCATTATCAAAAATGTGGTACCAATTTACAATGCACCAACTCTAGTTCTGAGTACTTAGTATTACATTTTCCCCCTAATTTAATAGAGGCACAAAAGCATATCATTATATTAATTTTCATTCCCTTAATTATTAGTGGGGCTGAACAACTTTTTTTATATATTTTAATCTCCTACATGAATACATCAGTTGATCTTTGTAATGGTATTTGAAGCATTAAGTAATACTGTTTTAAAAAGAGTTTATGTATTTCTCACTTTTAATTTCACCTTCAGAACACTCCAGAAATGGTAGCTGATAACTACAATAGTGATACTTTGATGCTAAACTCTAAGAAACAATAACCTGAATATATGGAGTTAATTTTCCTTAAGGAACTAGAGTTCTAAGATAAACATGAACTTGTCCCTGAAATCCAACACCAGAGCTGGACTGTTCTAATAAAGAGATAAAAGCATAAAGATACAGAAAGATATTATTTGGGAAGAATAAAAGTTAATTTTAGAAATCTTTTTTTTTTTTTTTTAAGATCTTAAATCTTGAGCCTTTCCTAGCAAACAGGAAAAAAGTTGGTAATATGATACGCTTAATATGATAAGCAGACAATCAGTAGGAAAGACTGTAATAGTGTACTTGATATTTTGACTAATAAGAAGGACTGCTTCTATTCAAACTATCACATACTTCAGATTTAACACATAGTATTGTGAACCATTAGAATCCCAAAGCATCAACTCGTTATAAGGGAGATGGCTGAACACAGTAGAGAACACAGATCTGAAAGTCAGACTGGTGTTCAAATTCCTGGCAAGTCACTTTTCTCTGTGAGCCTCAGTTCTTCCATATTTAATTAATTAATGTTAATAGCTATTCATTTTTTTCACTACATATCCTCTTCCACCTCTCCCCAACCTCCTTCCCCCACAATCACTACACTGTTGTCCACATCTATGAGCTCTTTCTTTTTTTTTCCTTTTTGCTCAATTCCTCCACCCCTGCCCTGTCCCCATTCCCATGAATCTGCTCTCTACCTATGAGTCTGTCTCTATTTTGCTTGTTAGTTCACTCTGTTCATTAGAGTCCACATGAATGAGATCATGTGATACTTATCTTTCTCTGACTAGCTTATTGCACTTAGCATAATATTCTCCAGGTCCGTCCATCAGTTCTTCCATATTTAAAAGCAGGTAAATTTAAATCCTACCTCAAAGGTTTATTGTAAGTATTGAGTGATATAAATTATCAAAACATTTATCACGGTCATTGACAAACAGTAATGTTCAATATTTGGAATAAGCACAGCAAGGAAATATACATCACTTTTATGTATTTCAAACTAAACTTTATATATACCCAACTTTGTGGTAGATACAGAACAAAGTGGCTTTAAACTTGTACTTACTTAATAATATACACAACAGTGATATTATGAAAGTTAAGAAGAATAAAACTAATAATAGAAGCCTAGAATCTCTTCTTATCTAGCCAACACAAAATGTATATATATTGATATTTTCTTCTTCTTCCTACTATTTCTTTATTTTCTGCAGACATACACAGATAATTTTTAAATTAACAGTAAGAAAATAGTAATAATAAGCTTAATATTTTAAAATAAAACTAAATTCAAGCAGTGACAAATTTTCAAGTAATGATTATCTTTAAGCTTAGTGATTCAATTCTTTAAATCAGGGAAATATTGATCCTAAATATTTGTCAGTATAAGTAGTCATAAAATCTGAAGAGAATAATCAGAAAACTATTCAATGACTCATACTTTAAGAGGGAAATTATGTAGCACACGTACTTGTCGTGGCTTCTTTCTTCCAGAGAATGACTGAGTTTGACACCTAGGAGAAGCAGCAACTCCTTTAACCTCGAAATCCATTCAAGTTCTCGAACTGATTGTGCAATCTACTTTGAAAAAGATAAAATATATTTATAATTTTAATTGTTACTCAAATCTTAAATAAATCATACAAATTACATAACAATAGCCCTGGCCGGTTTGGCTCAGCGGTTAGAGCATCGGCCTGCGGTCCGGAGAGACCCGGGTTCGGTTCCTGCTAAGGGCATGTACCTTGGTTGCAGTTTGTCCCCGGCCCTGGTTGGTCGTGCGGGTGGCAGCCACTCGATGTGTCCCTTCACGTCGATGTTTCTCTCTCTCTCTCTTCCTCTCTCTCCCTCCCACTCTATCTGTGCAAAAAATGGAAAAATGTCCTCGGGTGAGGATAAAAAAAAAAAAAAAAAGAACAAATTACATAACAATACAACATGGAAAGTAATCATGTAGTCAATCACTAACTATTCCTTCTTTCACCAAAATTAACTATTTGTAGAGCAATTACATTATGTGAGGCAACATCTTGGAGTAAATACTAATAGCGACCCCAAAAGTGTCTATGTGCTAATCACCAGACCCTGTGAATATTTTACCTTACATGACAAAAAGGACTTTTCAGATGTGATTAAGGATTTTGAGATGTGGAGATTATCTTTAACTAGAAGGTCCAATATAATCACCAGGGTCTTTATATAAGGGGGAAAGGATGATCAGAGTGAGAAAAAGAAGATGTAAGGATGGAAGCACAGGTCCTAGGGGAGCAAGGTGCTTGCAGCTGGCTTAGGAAATGAAGGGACAGGTCATGAGCAGTCTCTTGAAGCTAAAAGGAACAAGAACTGGATTCTCCCTTGGAGCATCCGGAAGAAACCAGCCCTGCTGACATCTTGATTTTAGTCCTGTAGAATTCTTTTTCTAATTCTGACCTCCAGAACTGTAGCATAATGACTTTATATTGCCTTAAACCACTATGTTTGTGGCAATTTTTTACAGCAGCAATGGGAAACTAATGCATGTACCTCTTCTCTACCTACCACCAGGTGAAGTTTTATTTTCTTTACTCTTTGCCTAATCTTTGTGAGTTTTAATTTTGCCAAAGTAGGCTGACAAAAATTGTTTAGCTAGCAGTATTATTTATCTAATACAAAGAATAAAATGGAGTGAATGATCCAACTAGTAATTCTGAGCTGATAGGTAAAAATGTTTGCCAAAGAATGTGAAAATAATCAATTTGCAAATATGTACAAAATAAGAATTATATGAATATCTAAGACATTCAGATTCTGAATGTTTTATTTTATACTTCAGCCTTACATTACCAAGGATGCATTTTTGTTTAATGTTTCATTCATACCTTCTTTTTCTATTAGACTTGGATTTCTTTTCATAGCAGATATTTTTGTTTTGTTTTTAAGGAAAGATAGCATGGCATAGTGCTTGGAGTCAGAAAAACTGATATTAAAATCCTCGTTTTTGACACTTTCCCATAAAGTAAGCTTGGGTAAGAATTTAATTTTTCTGAGCCAATATTTCTAATATGTAAAATGAGTTTAATGTTAGCACCTTTCTCATCCTCCTGTGTCATGTGGAACATGGTTAATATTCAATACATGGTGGCCATTATTATTATTATTATTATTACAATACAGTTTTATTTCAGGTCCAGTAAAATCCTCTTACCTGAAAGATATATCAATTCTGTATTAATATATCTCTATGATTTCCTTCACCTCACTGTCATAGCCCCCTCCCCTAAAAACCTCATGCCCTAAGCCTGGAATTCTACTAGAAGAGTAAAGGAAGGCTTGCCAACCAACAGTAGACATATTCTGAAAACATAACAGAGTATTAGGATTAAAAAAACTCCTACAGCGCCTTAGCCAGTGTGGCTCAATTTGTTGGACATCATCCCATGCACCAAAAGGTTGCTGGTTTGAATTCTGATCAGGGCACACACCCAGGTCAGTGAGGGGCATTCAGGAGGCAACCAATCTTCCATGTTTCTCTCTCTCTCCCTCTCCCTTCCTTTTGCTCTAAAAAAAAACAAAAACTCAATAAAAATATTTTTAAAATTAAGTTAAAATTACTCCTATAGCACAGATAACTTTCAAAAAGAAGCAACTTTAAAAGTTGCTATTGGTTTGGTGGGGGAAGAGTGGTGGTTGTTTGCTTTTGATCACATTACAAGAGCTATTTTATTTGCCATGATAATTAGTGGTCAATAAACCCAAGTTGAGACAAGAGTGTCGAACAATCAGCTAGGTGATTTTCTCCACATCTCAGCCACACAACTGTTTCTACCTTAGCAACTACTTCAGGCACTTCAAATAACTGTAGGTCATTTTAAATCACTATAATTCTTTTGCCAATAATAAAACAACAAAATTTATACCCTCAAATTTCCAGGTCCACCTCAATGGCTTCTGTCTTCACCTATACTGGGGCAACTCATGAGAGGTTATTGCTTAACGTGCAATGAGTCTTGCCATATTATCTTAAGGGCTACCAAAGTGAGTTAAACTCACTTCCCACTTGTCTCATTTTTTAAGGATGTTTATATCCAATTCTAATTATCATAACTTTTTTCTTGGTTAGTGATATTAGTGGCTATACTGTTGCTTATACCAAATCAGAACATAATGGAAAGCAAAGAATAAGTTGATAGAATCTAGCCCTCAATCAAGGAGAGAGGAATGAGATTTGAAAATAGTATTTGAAGCTCCATGCAGGTAGGGAACAAGTAAGTCCATTTTGGAGCCCAGGTGATAACAAACCCAGGTCTATTCATTAAACCTGCTGCCATGGTTAATTTCAAACAAAGCAGAGTAATTCCCCTACATCCCTCCCCCAAAAGTTCAGATTATCCTTCAAGGCAGTGGTACCTGCAATGTACCAGGACGAATTCTCCACTCTCTTCCTATCTGGTGTTCATGGACTGGGACAGCACACAAGGAACAGCCAAACTGATTTGATCCAAAGCTCGGTAAAGACCAGGTCCAAAGTGGGAAGGCTGGGAAAGGTATAAGCTGGGGCGATTTCACCAAGAACCCTCTAGAGGCAGTTTGCAGACAGGTCAAGAAAGAAAGGGGGCAGTTCCCAGCAAAGGCTCCAGCCCACTGAGATCTGCGTTTGCAGGTTGCCTGGCAACAGGCAAGTCCAGCTGGGCCTCCAACCCTTCTCTCCCTTCCGGGGTAAAGAAGGTCTAGGCGCAAGTCCCTAGCTGCGTCCAGGCCACCTCCCGGCCCCAAGCTGTGTGGGCCGTTTCTCCTGCTCCAGGGTCAGAGCCTAAAGCGACCCGCCGCCCTCTCTGACTTGCTGAAAAAAAGGAACTCTTAGTAGCAGCCTCCGGAGCCTCAAACCGGGTTCAGCTCCACGACGCCTCTAAACCCCGGGGAGGAACTGGAGCGGACTCACCCACATGTGCTTCTCCTGCGCAGGGAGAGGGCCAAAGCCCGGCCCGGATCCATGGCAGTTGCATAATTCTTTAGTAAATTGTATTTAACACATTTTATAGGGCATCTACCAGGTGTCAGCTCCCAGAATGATGTTCTGATGGGGGAAATCTCTAAGCATAAGCTCTCAAGGAACTTTCAAGTATTTAAAAAGAAAGTATTGCAGTATAGAATTAGAGAGAGATGTATAGGCATAGATATAAATATTTCTTTAAATAGGTATGTACATATGCACAACTATAATGATCACTTATATATATTTGATAAGAAATTAAAATACTAATAGGAACAGATCTAAGAATCAGGAAATCTCCACTGCATACTTTGCTCTGCACGTGATGTCTTTGGGTGTCAACTCCTCATTAATAAAAGAAAAAGCCCGGTTTGAGATATTTCTAGAGTTCCATTCCATTCTCAGATGCCCAGCTTTGCCGGACTGCACAGGCAAGTGTCAGATACCCAACTAGAACTCAGATCTTCTGAAGCCTAATCCGGTTCTCTTCCCACAAAATCAAGATTTCTTCTCTGCAGTCTCTTCCCAAAATTAGCTCCCCTCTGGAGGGGTGGAGGGGTTGGAAGATGAACGATTTGGAACTTTGTGTTAATGCATTCTTGCTATCTGGCCAGCCCAGGTGCAATAGAGTGCTTCATTTGCATGTGAATAAGATAAGGTTTGCATAGGTGGACTAATGGGTCCTAGGACTCAGGAATGTCTGTGTTTGTTATCTTTTAGTTTCAAAGTCTCTTTCCACCAGAAAAAAGCAAGAGACAAAACTAGGCTGTATAGTTTACAGAGATGCCATCTCAAGGAAATAATTTACATAAATCCACTTGTAACCAATCTGCAAATAAATGGGCTGCCTTGCAAAGCTCCCCCTCTCTCTATGCACCGTGTGCTAGTAGTTTCATTGCATTGCACCGAGAAACGGCGCCCCTCAAAATATAGGCATTTAAATTTCCAGTTGGACCAAGTTTTGGTGTAAAAAGACAAATATATTTTTAAAGCATAAAAATAGTGAAGGTGATGGGTATAAGGCAATCATTCCTTCTGTTTCTTCCTTGTACTCCATAAAATTCATCTACCCATTATCCCCACACAGAAAGAAAAGCAGAAGTAAACTGAAAAAAGTAATAATGAAACAAACACTGAACTTCAACTTTTAAAAATTTATCAAAGATTCTAATTCTAATGCCCAACTAATGTTGTCCATGACACAAGTAGATATTCAAGAAAATAAAATATCCTTGTCTGTTTCTGGCACTTAGGCTAGTAAACCTAATTGCTTCAGTATTTCTGAATATAGTTCTCGAAGCCATTAGGAACATGGTCTAAATAAAACAAATCTGTCTAACCCAGATATTGTGTTAAAACATCTATATAAAAGCAATAATCTTGGGTTATGCATTGAATATATAAAAATGATATTTTTTGCCAATCTTCAATACAGTTCATTATTTTACCAAAGTTATGTCGTTATTACAGCCAATTAATTTCTCTATACACACAATAAAATTAAATTTACCATATGTTAACCTATTTTATTTTCAGTATCAAAATAATTTGCATTTGAAGCTCAACAAGCATTCATTGAACACCAACTATATGAAAATATATCCAATGTTATAAAAAATAAAACTATGTGAGCATACCTAGTATTATCTTTTAAACTCAGTATAAAATATATATTGAATCACTAGTATGTATATAACAAGATACAGTTTCCAAAGAAGTTTACATTTGTATATAACATTATGGGAAAGTTAGGGTGTTCATTTCTTCAGTAACTCATTCAATAAACTTTACTGAGGCATGTGGCTTCAGTACCTGATCTAGGTGCTATAGATATAGCAGTGAAGCAAATAGAGCTAGTGTTTTAGTGCAAGATACAATCTAACAGAGGTGACAAACATTAAATAAATAAATAATATGATGTGGCGTAGCAACAGGTTAATGGAAGAGACACTGGCAGGTAGGAAATGTGGTGAGATCAGGTATGGCTTTACTGAGAAGAATTCTGAAGGCAAAGGGAACAGCAAGGGCAAAAGGCCTGAGGAGAGAGCATTCTTGTCAAACTGGTGGATGTCGATGCAGCAGAGTGAGTCAGGGAAGAACGTAGGTTTGCGGCAGAGATGAGCCATGGTCAGGTTATATAGTGCTTTACAGGCCATACCTAGGACTTCAGATTTATAAGTGTGATGGGAAGGAAGAGAGTTTTGAAAAGAGCAAGGCTTATGTTTTAAAGGGATCATCTGACTGTTCTATGGAATATAAATTGTAATGAAGCAAGAATGGATATAGAGCGCAGACAGGGTGCTCAGTGGTTGAGCATGGATCCATGCTCTAAGAGGTCAGTGGTTCGATTCCCAGTCAGGGCAAATGCAGAAGTTAAGAGTGGGAGCAGGAAGATCCACTAGGAAGCCATTGCATTTATCCATAAATCAAGGAGATGCCATTTTAAATGGTGAACACTGGTCAAGGTCTAAAAATATAAGAACAAAGCCAACAAAACTTGCAAAAGTTTGAGGCCTGAGCAATCGATTAAATAAATAAGTAAAATAGAGCTTCCATTAACTAAGATAGTGAAGATTCAGGAAAGATCAGGATTGGGATGTGAAGCAGCAGAAGCTCAGTTTGGACTATGACTGTAATGTTAAAGTCACATACATTGCTATTCTCCATTAGCAGATAGTAGAACAAAAATATTTATTGCTCTGTAGAATTTCCATTGGGATCCTTGTATTTTCCCCCATTTTATCATTGAATTTTCTGCTTTTTATTAACAAAGGTCTAGTTGCATCAAAGTTTTGGGATTTTTTGGTTGCAAGCTTAATTGATTAGAATATCCATAGATGTGAATATGTGCTCATTTAAATTAAATAGCATTGGACACAACCTCAAATCATCAAATCAAGATATTTATTTAAAACACAGAAACAATGAAAAAGGTCATTTAATGTCAGAAAAAAATGCTGATTTATTATTGAACAATAATATTACTGATATGATGGGTTTAAAACATGAAACCAAATGAAGATGATTTATATTGCAATGTAAGTAAAATAAGCAATCAAATGTACTCTAAGCTAGTCTTCAGTATACCAACTAAATCAGTCCTTTATCTGAAATTCCCTAGTCACCAAAAATATAGATGTGTTCCAAACTTAAGTATCAAGAAGAAGAGATTTTGTCCAGAGAAATTACTTCACTACACTTTCCATGTGTCTATTTTTACCTTTCTAGGAAGTCATTCTCTTTAGGTATGAAAACAAGCAAATTATAAAATTATTAAAATTTTGACAAAATAATTTAGAATCACACTATCCAGTATATGCTTGCTTTAGTCCCAGTCTCTGAGGAAACAAGCAATACGATGAGCAAAACACAGAAGCTGAGTCTATCAAACTCACATTCAGGATTTTGCACGGGTCTGGTCCATTGTCAGCATCTAACACATGTCCTTCTTTTACATAACACGGTGCTGCCTGCATGTTACAATCTAGATTACAATCCAGGCGCCTTTAGCAGTGATTCCAGATTAGGTCCACAGAAAGCGCCTTCAGGAAGGTTTAAACTCTGTACCAGAGGGCAACTCAAGGCTTTCTTCTGCAGCCCAGGGGATTCTGGCCAGCGACTCCTGCTGCCTGTTCGGCCTCCGTCCTGGCCCCGCCCCTGGGGCCCAGTTTGCTGCGCATCCCCGCGACCGCCTCTGCGCAGGAGGATGGAACCCCCAGAGAATGTAGTTCCCAGGCTCCCCAAGGAATAGCTGTCTGAGCCGTTAGGAGTCCCCGCAGCCAGAGCATCCTCTACATCTTGCCATGGTTCTGTGGAATAAATTGAGTTGCTTATGGACCTTAGGTTTCTGTCTGGTAACCAGTAAGCGGTTCAGCGTCCCTTCCATCAAAGACAAGAGTTTCATAGACCAGTGTGTTGATGCTCACAATGAATTGCGGCGCCAAGTCCAGCCCCCTGCGGCCAACATGAAATACATGGTGAGAAAAAAAACCGGGCTGGGATCATCCGAAAGTATCTTGGTGATTAATTTTATGGACGCACTTGTATGAATTCAGTCTGGACTTTCAGCATGCAGTTAAAAGTCACACCTTGGCCGGTTGTCTCCTGCAGGGTGGTGATAGAAGGGAATGAGAAAGGAAATCTTGAAGCTGTTCTTTGCCTAGATTTACATACAGGGTAGGGCAGAATTAGGCTTACAGTTATGAGGACCTGAAACAGAGCTTATTCTTGTATTTTGTTTATTAATTAGTGTATTATTACTTCGTATTACAATGTAAGCCTACTTTTGTCCACCCATGTATATACACACGTTCTACATAAACATATACTATATTTTCCAAAAGAAACAATGAAAAGATAAATGTAAATTAATCGAAATTTACACAGCTAGCTGCAGAAGAGAGGGAAGAAAGGAATAAGTTGGAAGAAACACGAGCCTTCTTTGAATTTACTTTGTTTCATAGTTTGACTTTGTAAACATGCAATCATTTTTGTTACTCGAACCCTTCCCATTAATGATCTGGTGCTTTTCTTTTTCTTTTTTCTTTTTTTTTTTTGCAGATCCATATTCCCACCTTGTATCATTTTTCTTCTGTCTAAAGGACATTAATATTTCTCATACTGTAGGTCTGTTGGTAATTAATCCTATCAACTTTTTATGTCTGTGAGTTTATTTCTCAATTTATGACACATATCATCATTAGACACAGAATTCTAGGTTGAACTTCAAAGATAATGCCCTAACTAACTTCTGTGTCCCCACACATTGTTCGTGATGAGAACTCTGCTGGATCATTTTCTTGGTTCCCATGCACATTACATGTATTTTTCCTCTGGCTGCTTTTAAGAAATGGCTTTATCCTTGGTATTGAGCAATTTGATTATGATGTGCCTTGGTGTAGTATTGTTCATATTTCTGGGGGTCACTATGCACTATGCTTCGTTGATCTGCAGGATTGAACAAATTAGAAAAATTTTAGCCATTGTCCGCTCAAATATTAAAGAGTCCAATGACAAGTATATTAATGATACAATTTGAAGTTATCTCACAACCCACTGATGCTCTTTTCAAGTAAAAAAAAAAAATTTCTCACTCTTGCTTAGTCTACTCATTTTAACAATATGCTAATTCTGGCTCAACTTCCATTCATTTGGTTTTTCTCCTCACTATTTTTTTTTTAATTTATTGATTGGAGGGAGAGAAACATTGATTTGTTGTTCTACTTATTCATGCATTCATTGGTTGATTCCTGTAAGTGCCCTGACCAGGAAACCTGTAACTTTGGCACATCAGAACAATACTCTAACCGACTGAGCTACCTGACCAAGGCCTTTCTCCTTATTTTTTATAGTATTATCAGGCATCCTTACATGCAGATAACCTTTTATCAGATACCTGATTCTTTCCATTTTAGCTTGTTGGGTAATGGTTATTTTTGTATTTCTATAAATATTCTTGACTTTTTTCTGGCATGGATTTATGTTACGTGGCATTTTGATCCACTTGAGTCTTGTCTTTAAAATTTGTAAGTCAGGAAAAAAGTGGTGGTTGAGTCTCCCTCTATTAAGGAGAGATCTTTCTGAGTACTTTACACAATTCCCAAGATTATGAAGTTTTCCAATCTCAACAGTGATAAGAGGCAATATTCCTGGTACTGTGTAAACATTAGGTAATATGCTCTCCTGTCCTTCTGAGTGACTCATTCCCTGGCCTTGAATATGTTCTTCATATGTGTATCTTAGTCAGTACCCTGCTAAATACTCATCTTTGGAGCTCTGCCTCTGTGCAGGCCTCTGCCTTGTGGCATTATGGCCTGAGCATTCTCTCGAGGCAGTAGGCTAACAAACTCACAGGACTCACCTTGTTGGTTTCCCTCCTCTCAGGGATCACTGGTCCTTGTTGCCTGATTTCATGCGTATTGCTTTCTCACATATGTATTTTATTCTTAGTGTCTCAAGTAGTAAACTTACTCCATCTTGGCCGAAAGCAGAAATGCTAACTGTTGGCTAAGTCTTCAACAGTAGTTTCTCCTGTCCCCCACCACTGAATCGCCCAGGAAAGCTAGGCACCTCATTTCTCATATCAATTTCTACAAATGTCAGAAAAGATGGACTGTGATGTGTTAACAAATAAACCCTGAAATCATGAAAGTTCTAAAAAACATTTATTGATATGTAACATTGTTTTAGTTTAAAATATAAAAGAAAATGATTTAAGTATATATTGAAAAAATGATTACCACAATAAGTTTAGTTAATGTCCATCACCTCACATAGTTCTTTTTTATCTTGTGATGAGAACTTTTAAGAGCTCATCTCTGAGCAACTTTCAAATATACGATACAGAATGGTTAACAGTGCTCGCAGTGCTGTACTTTACAGCCATAAACTTGTTCATCTGGTAAACGGAAGTTTATACATTTTGACCCCCTTCACCCTTTAACCTATCCCCACCTGAGATGCTGACAAATGCTAGTCTGTTCTCTGTATCATGAGTTTGGTTTTTTAATATTCTGCATATAAGTGAGATCATTCAGTATTTATCTTTCACCATCTTATTTCACTTAGCATAATTCCTTAAGCGTAGATTTAGCATCTCACTCACACTATTCTCCAGATCCCTGTTCTCCATGCAGTGCCTTTGGGCTATTTATATGTTGGTTGCATCATGTCAACATGTGTTCTTCAAAGTCACCAATGAGAAAGCTACAGGGCTCCACAGAAGTTTTATGATCAGATCTAGTGGTGAGATATGCCATTCCCACCCATATCCCTTTGGCCAGACTTAGTCTGATAACCCTACCACGCTTACCTTAAGTGCCCTACCACAGACTGCTTTTGTAGTCATCAAATATTGTTTTATTCCTTTCCTTTAATATATAGAAAAAATTCAAGGCCTCCCTCAAAGGATAAAACACAGTATCCTCTCCAGTTACTGAATCAGAGTCTAATGTCACTGTGTGGTATGAAACAATTTCTCCAACAGGGTTGGTTGTGGATATTCTTGACTGGGTGTGTCCTTCACATAAAGAATATTAAATGCTAGCATAAAGACAAGACGACCACAACAAACGTTTCTATTCAGGAAGTAGAAGAGTAGAAGCCATGCAGCAATCATTGATTCAGAGCAATTTTGAGTTTGGGGTATACCTTACCTGTTCCATTTGCTGAGACACTTTTTAGCCAATCAAGAGGATTTCCTTGTCACATACTTCATCTCCTCTTTGCCCTGGGGCTTAATTACATGAGAGTTTCCTGACACATGTCTCTCAAAGCTTTTTCAAAATCTTCTCTTTCATTATGTGCAATAGAGAAGCAGTTTCTTTTCCATCTCCAAAAGCCCCACATGTCTTGATTTTCTCTCTTATTTCTGTTTCCAAATGGCCGATTTTGTAGTCTTTTAAAATCTTGTTGAATCTACATTAACAACCAACAAACACTATTAATGTTCTGTTTTCCAATCTCTGTTTTGACCTTCAAATTCAATGGACTCATAGTCTACCTCCTAATTTGTAGATCACATTTTTTCAGATGCTTTGGCCCTGAACAACTTGGATTGCCATCATTCCTGCCTCATTTTCAATTTTTTGTTGAATTAATAATACTTTTATATTCAGATTGTTGTTCTGCTGAAACAATTCAAAGATGTTTGTTATGCTGAGGGAAACTAATAAAAACATGAATAAATTTTAAGATAAGTGTCAAGTTTACACAGAAATTGGAACCATTGTACACTGTTGGTGGGAATGTAAAATTATGTCAAAGCTATGGAAAGCAGTATGAAGATTACACAAGATATTAAAATTATAACTACCATATGATCCAAAAATCCCACTTCTGGCTATATATAAAAATATTGAAAGCAGGATCTTGAAGAGATATCTGCACTCCCATGTATATTGCAACACTGTTTACAAAAGCCAAGATATAGAAACATCCCAAGGGTCCATCAAGTGCTTCAAGAAAAGGTGGTCTATACATACAGTGGGATATTATTCAACCTTAAGAAAGATGAAAATGCTGCCATCAGTGAACACACCGAAGAACCTGCAGGACATGATGCTAAGTGAAAAAGCCAGTCACAAAAGGACAAATACTGCACGATTCCACTATTTGAAGTCTCTAAAATAGTCAAACTCGTAGAAGCGGGAAACAGAATTGCCAGGGTCGGGGTTGGGGGGATGGAGTAGGAAACTGGGGACTTGTTTATCAGAGGGTATCGTTTCAGTTATGTTAGATGAATAAGCTATAGAAATCTGCCATGTAGCACAGTGCCTACACTTCATAATAGGGTATGTTGCACTTCACAAATTTGTGAAGAAGGTAAATCTCATGTTAAGTGTTCTTACCTCCCTGCCGCCCCCCCCCCCCCAAAAAAAGTGGAACAAACGAAAACAAAGGCCCACAAAGAAACTCTGAGAGGTTTGGTTATGTCTCTTACCTTGTTTGTACTCTTAGAAACATAGGTGTTTGCATATGTCTAAACTCATCAAACTATATATATTAAATAGGTACAGTTCTTTCTATACCAACTGTACCTCAATAAATACATGTTAAAGTATTTTTATGTGTTTGTGTTACTTCTTAAGTCCTTTCAGGAATTCTGAACATTGACTACTGTGCTATCTTTATTGCTCAGCATCATTCTTTTTATACTATCCGTGTATAGTATAAATTCTTTAGTAGCATACTGACACATCCCAACATCCTCCTGCCCTCAATCATATGCACAAAATACTGCTTCATGCCACAGCACAAGCAGAAGTATGATTATATGAGCCTATTCTTAAAAAGATAGTGTGGGTACTCACCATCAGATGAAACTATTTATAAATATATTTGTTTTCAGTTTATATTTTGAAGAATTTCTTACCAGGCTTTCTTCTTCCTCCTGTGTGGGCTTCATTTACACAGATGTAATTCATGATAGGAGGGGCTTGTACTGCTGGAGTGTATTTGAGTTAGGCTAGGCATAAGACAGGTGATAGGGTCTTTAAAAGTTTGTCTATAAGCTCGTCAAATTAATCTCTTTGCAATTTACGACACAATATTACTCAATAAATTGTTTTTCCTAGGGCCAGAGAATTAATATTAATTAAGTTTTAGGTGAAAGTATTGCCAATTCCAAGGGATCATTAAAGTATTTTTTTCTGGAAATATTTTTGTAATTAATTTATTTATTTTTGTTACAGATGTTTCTTGTTTTTCACCCACTGATGCCCCCCAACCTCTCCCTCCCCGCTCTCTCCCCAGCTTTGTTGTCCATGTCCATTGTTCATGCGTACATGCATATAAGTTCTGTAGTTTATCTCTCCCCTCCACTCCCTCTTCTGGGGATTGTCAGTCTGTACCCCACTTCCACGCTTCTGGGACTCCCCATTCCTCAGACTGTTATGTTCATTATATTCCACAAATAAGTGAGATCATATGATACTTGTCTTTTTCTGTTTGCCTTGTTTCACGTAGGATGATACTTTCCTGGTCCCTCCATGTCGTCTCAAAGGATAAGAGATCTTTCTTACTGCTGCATAGTACTCCATTGTGTATATGTACCACAGCTTTTTTATCCATTCGTCTACTGGTGGACACTTGGGCTGTTTCCAGATCTTAGCTATTGTAAATAGTGCTTCTATGAACATGGGGGTACATATATTCTTCCTGATTGATGTTTCAGGCTTCTTAGGGTTTATTCATAGAAGTGGGATCACTGGGTCAAATGGAAGTTCTATTTTTAACTTTTTGATGTAACAACATATTGTTTTCCACAGTGGCTGCACCAGTCTGCATTCCCACCAGCAGTGTACTAGAGTCCATTATTCTCCACACCCTCGCCAACACTTGTTGTTTGATGATTTGTTGATGGCAGCCATTCTCACAGGTGTGAGGTGATACCTCATTGTTGTTTTAATTTGCATCTCTCTGATGATTAATGATATTGAGCATTTCTTCATAGGTCTCTTGGCCATTTGTATGTCCTGTTTGGAGAGGTGTCTATTTAGTTCCTCTGCCCATTTTTTAATTGGGTCCTATGTTTTCCTTTGACTGAGTTGAGCACTCTATATATATTGGAAATTAACCTCTTATCTGATATATCATTGGCAATTATGCTCTCCCATGCAGTGGGTTGCCTTTCCATTTTGATGATTGTATCTTTTGCTGTACACAAGCTTTTCAGTTTGATGTAGTCCCGTGTGTTCATTTTCTCCTTTGTTTCTGTTGCCTTAGGTGATGTATCAGTGAAAATTCTGCTGCATATGATGTCTGAAATTTTGTTGCCTACATATTCTTCTAAAATTTTTATGGATTCATGAGTCACGTTTAAGTCTTTTCTTCATTTTGAGTTTATTATTGTGTATGGTGTAAGTTGATGGTCTAGTTTCATTTTTTTGCATGTAGCTGTCCAATTTTCCCCACGCCATTTATTAAAGAGGCTGGCTTTACTCCACTATATGCTCTTGCCACTTTTGTCAAATATTAATTGAGCATATTGCCTTGGGTCCATTTCTGAGTTCTCTGTTCTGTTCCACTGGTCTATATGCTTGTTCTTGTGCCAGTACCAGGCTGTTTAGATTACATTGGCATTGTAGTATAACCTGAAATCTGGTAATGTGATTCCTCCAACTTTGTTCTTCTTTTTCAAGATTGCTGTGGTTATTCAAGGTCTTTTTTGGATCCATATGAACTTTTGAAGTATTTGTTCTAGTTCTGTGAAGTATGTCTTTGGTATTTTGATGGGGATTGCACTGAATCTATAGATTTCTTTGGGTAGTTTGGACATTTTAATGATGTTAATTCTTCCAATCCATGAACAAGGTATGTGCTTCCATTTTTTTATATCTTCCTCTATTTCCTTTTTCAACGACCTGTAGTTTTCTGTGAATAGTTCCTTTATTTCTTTGGTTAAGTTTATTCCTAGGTATCTTAATTTTTTTGCTGCGATGGTAAATGGAATTGTTTTCTTAGTTTCTCTTTCTGTGAGTTCATTGGTGTATAGGAATGCCATCGATTTATTGATGTTAATTTTGTATCCTGCTACTTTGCCAAATTTATTTATTAACTCTAGTAAATTTTTGATGAAGTCTTTGGGGTTTTCTACGTATAGTACCATGTCATCTGTGAATAATGACAGTTTCACTTCCTTCTTTCCAATTTGGATCCCTTTTATTTTTTCTTCATGTCTAACTGCTGTGGCTAAGACTTCCAGTACTATGTTAAATAAGAGTGACAAAAGTGGGCATCCTTGCCTTTGTCCTGTTCTTAAGGGAAATGCTTTTAGTTTTTGACCATTGAGTATGATGTTGGCTGTAGGTCTTTCATATATGGCCTTTATTATGTCGAGATATGATCCCTCTATTCCCACATTGCTGAGCATTTTTTATCAGAAATGGGTGCTGGATTTTGTCTAATGCTTTTTCAGTGTCTATTGATATGATCATATGATTTTTTATCTTTCATTTTATTTATGTGGTGTATCACATTTATTGATTTGCGAATATTGTACCAGCCTTGCATCCCTGGAATGAATCCCACTTGGTCATGGTGAATAATTTTTTTGATGTATTGCTGGATCCGATTTGCTAGAAATTTGTTCAGGATTTTGGCATCTATGTTCATCAGGGATATTGGCCCTTAGTTTTCTTTCTTTGTGGTGTCTTTTTCTGGTTTTGGAATTAGAATTATTCTGGCCTCATAAAACAGGTTTGGAAGTCTTCCTTCTTCTTGAATTTTTGGTAATAGTTTGAGAAGAGTGGGTATTAGTTCTTTGAATGTTCGGTAAAATTCCCCCATGAAGCCGTCAGGGCCTGGGCTTTTGTTTGCTGGGAGAGTCTTGATTACATCTTCAATTTCTTCTGTTGTTATTGGTCTGTTCACGTTTTCTATCTCTTCCCGGTTTAGTGTTGGGAGACTGTGTTTCTAGAAATTTGTCCATTTCGCTTAGATTGTCAGATCTGTTGCCGTATAATTGTTCATAATATTTGTTAACAATCCTTTGTATTTCTGTGGTGTAAGTTGTTACTTCTCCTCTTTCATTTCTGATTTTGTGTATTTGGGTTTTCTCTCTTTGTTTCTTGGTGAGTCTAGCTAGGGGTCCATCAATCTTGTTGATCTTTTCAAAGAACCAGCTCTTTGTTTCATTGATCCTTTGAGTTGTTTTTTTGGTCTCCATGTCATTTATTTCTCCTTTGATCTTTCGATTCCCTTCCTTCTACTTGCTCTGGGATTTTCTTTTGGTTTGCTTTCCAGTTCCTTAGGTTTGAGGTTAGATAGTCTATTAGAAAATTTTCTTGCTTCTTGAGATAGGCCTGCAGTGCTACAAACTTACCTCTCAGAATTGCTTTTGCTGCATCCCATAGATTTTGTGTTGTTGTGTGTTCATTTTCATTGATTTCCAGGAAGTTTTTAATTTCTTCTTTGATCTCCATGGTAACCCATTCATTGTTCAATAACATGCTATTTAGCCTCCATGTTTCAAATATCTTTGCACGTTCTTGTTGCAGTTGATTTCTAGTTGCATGTCATTGTAGTCTGAGAAGATGCTTGATATGATTTCAAACTTTTTGAACTTGTAGAGACTTAGCTTGTGCCCTAACATGTGGTCTATCTTTGAGAATGTCACATTTGCACTTGAGAAGAATGTGAGTACTGCAGTTTTGGGGTGTTATTCTCTGTAGATATCTATGAAATCCATTTGATCTGCACATTATTTAGAGTCTGTGTTTCCTTGTTAATTTTTTATCTAGAGGATCTATCCAGTGATGTCAGCAGGGTATTGAATTCCCCTGCTATGATTGTATTGCTGTTTATTTCTCCTTTGAAATCCTCCAGAAGATTTTTAATATATGTTGGTGCTCCTATATTGGGTTCATATATGTTTACCAAGGTTATATCTTTCTGTTGGATAGATCCTTTCAATATTATGTAGTGGCCCTCTTTGTCTCTAGTTATAGTCTTCATTTTGAAATCTACTTCATCAGATATGAATATTGCTACCCCAGCTCTTTTTTTCCTTTCTGTTTGCTTGAAAGATTTTTTTCCATCCCTTCACTTTCAACCTCTGTGAGTTTTTTGATGTGAGGTGGGCCTCTTGTAAACAACATATAAGTGAGTATGCTTTCTTATGCAGTCAGTTACTCTGTGTCTTTTTATTGGAGCATTCAAACCATTAACATTTAAAGTGCTAATAGATATGTACTTATTTATTGCCATTTTTGTTTAGTGTGGTTACATTTTTCTTCCTATTTTTTCTACTAATTACAGCAGCCTTTTTGCCATATCTTGCAGTACTGGTTTGCTGTTAAGATATTCCCTTAGCCTTTTTTTTTTTTTTTGTCTGGAAAGCTCTTTATTTGACCTTCTAATTTGAATGATAGCCTTGCTGGATAGAATAGTCTTGGATTCAGATCCTTGTTTTTCATGACCTTGATGACTTCATGCCACTCCCTTCGGGCCTGTAGTGTTTCTGTTGAGAAGTCAGCTGAGAGCCTTATGGGGTTTCCTTTGTAGGTAACCTGTTGTTTATCTCTTGCTGCCTTTAGGATTCTGTCTTTGTCTTAAATTTTTGGCATTTTAATTGCAGTATCTTGGTGTGGGCCTGTTTGGGTTCTTCTCACTTGGGGCTCTCTGTGCTTTTTGAACTTGAATGCCTTCTTCCTTCACCAAATTAGGAAAATTTTCTGTCACTATTTCTTCAAATATATTCTCTAACCCTTGCCCACATTCTTTCTCCTCGGGGACTCCTATGATGTGAATGTTATGACGTTTCCACTTGTCCCACAGTTTTCTTAAGCTCTCTTCCTGTTTTTTAATTGCTTTTATCCTTTTGGTTTTCTGATTGGTTGATTTTTCTACCCAGACTTCTAATTCACTGATCCAGTCCTCAGCTTCCTCTACCCTGCTTGTTAGTCCTTCCAATGTGTTCTTAACTTCTGCTATGTCATTCTTCATTTCCTCTTTGTTGATTTTCAATGTTTCTATATCTTTACTCATGGTGCTCATGTCCTTACTCGTGCTGTTGAGCTTCCTCAAGATCATGGCTCTGAACTCTACCTCTGATCATTTGCTTAGCTGCATTTCAGTCATCTCATCTTCGATAGAGTTCTCTTGTTCTTTCATTTGGGGTTGTTTCTTTGTTTCACCATTTTGGCTATCTCAGTGGGTTTTGGAACCTTCCAAATTTTCCCTGTGGGTGTTAGTGTTTTGCTGTTTGTGGCTCTCTCTCTACTGGGTTTGGATGAGACTGGGTGGGCCCACGTTAAACACCACTCTCAAGTCTTACTTTCCTGGGTAGATTTGCAAGCCCAGGAAAGGTTAAGTTTTCCTCTAGCTTTTTCCTGGTGGCTAGTAGTCTCAGTTACTCAGTGCCTTGGAATGTAGCCCTGGTGTTCTGCATAAGAGGATTTCCAGAGGGTGGGATAGATGCTGGTTATTAATGAGCCACAATTTGCATTTCTTTGCCTCACCTGGGAATGGCTGAATCTTCGAGAGGGGAGGGGGCTGCTGCATTTCTCCACAGCTCTGGAAAGGAGCACCCTGGCCACTGTCCTTTGTGGCCGCAACTTAACAAAAACTCTGAGTGCCCTCCAAATCCCAGGTGTCCCGACAGTTTCAGCCTAGTCTGCCCTCCCTCTGCTGTAGCTCCCAGGTGAGTGGCTATGGCTATCTTAGCACTCTGTCCCAGCTCTGTGTGCTGTGGAGCAGGCTTGGTCTTTATTCCCCAAGGGGGCTGCTCACAGCTAAGACTGCTACTGTCCGTGGGCTCCCAGCTTGCCACCCTTTTGTGCCTCCCCAGATCCTACCAGTGTCCCTGGTTATATGGTCCTGTCCTGCTGCTTTTCTGTTGTTTTTTTTCTGAGGATTTGTCTTTATTCTAGTTGTAATTCCTGTTTGGTTCTGGGAGATCTTCTGCATAGCTTCTATTCACTCCACCTCCATTTTCACATCCTCTGAGCCTATCTTGTGTGCATCTGGGTCGCACCCTGCAGGTCCCATGGGTAACTGGATGGCACAGTTCCTTTGGGGACCTGGCTCTATGCCTATGTTATGGGCTGCTGGGTCACACAGTCCTCTCTGGTACTTCAGCACTCTGCAGGTCCCACAGGTAATTGGATGGCATAGTCCCTGCTGGGTCACACAGGCCTCTCTGGTGCTTCAGCACCCCGCAGGTCCCAAGGGTAACTGGATGGCACAGTCCCTGCTGGATTTTGCAGGCCTCTCTGGTGCCCCTGCACCCTGCAGGTGGATCACATCAGTCTCTCTCGAGCTCTGGCTTCCCACTGCTCTTGTGGGCTACTGGACTGCACAGGCCTCTGTGGAGCCCCAGGTCCCGCTGCTGGTGGCTGGGGAGTGCTGCTGCCCTGTGGGGCTCAACTCCTGCTTAGCTTTTGCTGTAGTTTCGGGGGATGGGTCTCAGCTGCTGGTCTGTGCTTTTGTTGCCTGGGATGGATGTCTGCTCCCCAGCCTCTGTTGCTGGGGATATATTTTGACTCTGATCAGGCTGCTACTAGTGGGGATGGTGCTGGGCTCCGGACTGCCTGCGTCTTCCACGACCGGCACCTTGAGAGCTCCACTACTGTGCCCTGGTCTGTGTTGACACAGAGTGTCCACTGGTCCAATGGTACCAGGTGTGCTGGTGGGCTCAGGTTGCTGGGCCCTAGCTGCTCCCACTGCCTCCTCCCAGGGAAGACCCAGGATCTTTCAAAATGGTGGGACCTCCCCACAGCGCAGAGAGAAGCTTCCTGAAGGGCCACTTACCGTGGTAGCCGGCTGCTTTGTCCACAGCACAGGAACCTTCTGCTCCGTGGCTCTGCACTGCACGGGTTTGCTCGTCCACCTTCACATCCACTCACACTCTCTCACACACTCACCCTCCCTCCAGTCCTGCCCACTGCCATCTTCCTGGCTTTTCTCTCTAGAAATATTTTTAACTACATTGTTCAGGTGAAAAAAACAAGAACTTTAATGATAAGGTCCTTGGGAATTTTAAAATGCAAATAGATGCTTTTAGTTATATACACATCAAGGTAATTATAAATTGAACATATTATGTATGTTTGAACTGCTTTGAAATACATGTTTTGAATATAAACAATTCCTTAACCATCATATAATTCATACTCTTTCAAGGCCATAGAGTTTACCATTTAGATATTAAGACAAGGTCGTAATTAAAATGATTGAATCATTTTCTATTTTATCATACTTTGGATAGGGATGATTTGAACAAGCTATTCTATATTAAAACTCTATTTTCATTATATTTTTTAAAAATAAATGTAAGGGTTAATAATAATTTATTTCCTTTCAAAGCAGAGAATTCTCCCAATGATTTAGGCAAAAGACTAGGACTCTCACAGGCTTAAGGAGGTCAAGTTTTCTACAGTCTACAGCTAAACTATCTTGGCGAAAGGAATGAGTTACACAAAATTATAGCTAGGAATATAGTAAGTGAAGAGACCTGGCAAAAAACATTTGTTGGGCCCTGGCCAGTTTGGCTTAGCAGTTAGAGTGTCGGCCTGCGGTCTGGAGAGACCCGGGTTCGGTTCCCGCTAAGGGCACGTACCTCGGTTGCAGTTTGTCCCCGGCCCTGGTTGGTCATGCGGGTGGCAGCCACTCGATGTGTCCCTTCACGTCGATGTTTCTCTCTCTCTCTCCCTTCCTCTCTCTCCCTCCCACTCTATCTATACAAAAAAATGGAAAAATATCCTCGGGTGAGGAAAAAAAAAAAACATTTGTTGGTTGTTGTTGATATCTTGTTTGTTTGTTTCTGAAATTGTATCTATCTTACAGGAACTATAAGAAAAATGGAGATTCTGTCTTTATGGTATTTCACCTGTTCTAACTACACATTATTTTTAGGTGGAGAGTGACATATGAGAACTCATCACTCAGCCTATTCATTTTTGGAACAGTGAATTATGAACCATACTCTGGGAGCCGCTGAAGTCTCTCTTGCCAACTGTTAATAAATATTTGATACATCTATTTTTGTAGATTAAAGGAAAATAAGTGATTAAAATGTCAAAAAAAAAAAAAAAAGAATATAGGAAACTTTACCCAGTGAAATTAGTAGTATACATTTAAATCAATAATCTTAAAATGGAAATAAAGTGCCGAAAAGATATAGGAAGTATCTTTAGGAATCAAGTCAATAATCGTCATAATCTTTACAAAATCATCACCACTGGGACACCAGTGGCACTGCCCTTCAGATTTGGACATGCTACTGGTGCCATGTCATTCTGTGGCACAGAAATCTTGATGGAAGCTGGGAAAACCATGCTAGATACCACCCTCCCACTACACAGTCCTATCATCCCCTCTGAAATCTCGCTGTATGTTCAAATCTCTGATTCTTGTAGCAACCTTTATACTTAGCTACGTAAGCTTATTACCAAGTGAGAATTCTAGAGACAAGAAATTACAGGGAGTATATTTACCTGATGGAAATGCCTTCTTTGGAGTTCTGGAAATAGGAACGAGAAATGCGATGAGCCTAACCCTTGAAAGATCATATTCCCAAGAGCAGGAGTAAATCTATATGCCTCGGTTTTCCTGTTAAATAAAGCTAAAACTATTGTATATTATATTTAAATAAAAAATAAATATAAGAACACTCTTAAAGAGGGAGAGAAGAAAGCAGACAAATCAATTAGAGACTTCAAGACTCAAGAAATTACAAAGGCGAGTTCCCTGGCTTGCTTTTTCATTCCTATATGTTCTGAACTAAGTATTAAAGAAGCTGAAACCCAGAAATGTCAATAAATGCAGAAAATTAAAGCCTCAAGAAAACCTGCTGTTTATCTTGCCAGAGAATCAGGAAAGGGGCAGTAGGACAGAAATCTTTTATTTGTTTATTTATTTTTATAATAACCACCCTACTGTTGACAAACAGTGCAGAGAAAAAAAAATAACCTTCTTAACCTCTACAGCAAAGGCCAAGAGAAAACCTAGACTATCAGCCTTGTATAACAGTAAGGAAGCACCCTCCCACCTCCACCCACCAGTGTTGTATCAGAGGAGGCTAAGTGAAAAGAATTCTATCCCCCATCAGGAAGTAACCAGTTGCCCAGTCAGCCAGGGCGGCGTCAGAGAAGTACAAGCATATAGCTGGTACTTTCACCACCACCCAGCAGTAATGAGGTAGCCCTCACAACAACCCCCCACTAGGGTGTCAGTCGAAGGCATGTCATTACTTTCACCCTCATATTGAAGTGATGGGGTACCCCCTCCTCTCATGTGATGTCAGCAGAGGCCAAGAAAAGAGCATAGGTTTTCCTCCTTACCTGGTGGTAAGACATTTTTTCTCCCTGTGGGATACAGTCAGCAGAAGCAAAGGGGGAGCCTGGGTACCCATCTCCTTCCAGTGGTAACGAGCATCCCACCCACCCCATGGTTAAGAAGAGTGAGTGGGGAGCCTAGACTTTCACCCACCAACCAGTGAAACAGAACTTTCCCCCAATTGAAACAGTGTTGGTGAACCCCTCCTAAAACCTGAGGATTAAATAAGGCCTAGAGTCTCATAACATAAACCTCAAAATGTTAAAGATACAAGAAAAAAAATCACTCATCGTACCAAAAACCGGAAAAATATCAACAAGAATTAGAAAAGATGACAGAGGCCAACACCCAGATGACATTGATGTTAGAAGTATCTGGCACGAATTTCGAAGTACTTATCATAAAAATGCTTCAAAGAGCAATCACAAAAAATGCTTAAAGCAAATGAAAAAATAGAAAGTCTCAGCAGGGAAATGGAAGCTATAAAGTAGATTCAAATGGAACTTTTTCAACTGAAAGATTTAATACAAATTTGAAACTCATTGGATGGATGGGCTCAATAGCAGAATGAATATGACAAGGTGGGGGGGGGCAGTAAACTTAAAATAGGACTATAGAAATCACCAAATCTGAACAACAAAGAAAATAGACTGAAAAAAAGTGAACAGAACATCAGGGATCTATGAAACAATAATAAAATATCTAAAATCCATGTCATTGGAGTTCCAGAAAACATGGAAAAAGATGGGGAGGGGTAGAAAAAATATTTTAAGAAACAGTGAATGAGACCTTCCAAAATTTGAGTAAAGACATAAACAATAAATCTGAGTGAAGACCAAATACGATGAGCTCAAAGAAATTCATGCCAAAATACATCATCATCAAACTTTATAAAACTTAAGACAAAAAAAATTCTTAAAAGCAGTTGGAGAGAAACGACACATTAGCTATAGGAGAACAACAATTTCAATGTCATCAAATTTCTTATTCAAATCTATGAGTGCCAGAAGCAAGTGGCACAACATTTTCCTTTTAAACGTCAAGGCCAGTTTCAAAGAAGACTCATCCAAGAATTCTACCCAGAGGAATAATACTTCAAGAATGAAAGTATTAATAAGACATACTCATATTCAGCAACTATGATAATTTGTCATAAGCAGAACTACACTAAAAGGAGCCCGGTCAGTGTGGCTAAGTGGTTGAGTGTCCACCCATGCACCAAGAGGTCTCCAGTTCGATTCCCAGTCAGGGAACATGACCAGGTTGTAGGCCCAATCTCTGGCGGGCAGCATGCAGGAGGCGGCCAATCGATGTTCTCTCTCATTGATGTTTCTATCTCTCTCTCTCTGCTTTCTTCTCTCTCTCAAATCATTAAAGAAAAAAAAAATTTCTTTAAAACAATAAAATAAAAGAACAGCTAAGGAAATATCTTCAAACAGTAAAATAATGATAAAACAAGGACTCTTGCAACATAAGGAATGCAGAAACGAAAAGGCAAAGAGTACAAATATGGGTAAATATAATAAACTGTTCTCTATGTTTTTCAAACTATGTTTGACACTTGAAGCAAAAATTATAACATTGTTCTACATGGTTCTTATGTATGTAGATATTTAAGACAATATTTTTCTGTTTGGTTTATTTATTTTGTTCTTTAGATTCCACATATAAGTGAAATCATATGGTATTTGTCTTTCTCTGACTTATTTCACTTAGTATAATACCCTCTAGGTCTATCCATGAGTCACAAATAGTAAAAATCTATTTTTAATGACCAAATAATATTCCCCTGTATCTATGTACAACTTCTTTTTTACCCACTCATCTATTGATGGACACTTAGGTTGTTTCCATATCTTAGCTATTGTAAATAATGCTGTAATTAAATAAGGGTGCATATATATATATTTGAATTAGTGTTTTGAATTTCTTCAGAGAAATATAAGAAGTGGAATTGCTGGGTCATAGGTAGTTGTATTTTTAATTTTGGAAGGAACTTCTATACTATTTTCCACAGTGGCTACATCAATCAGCATTCTTACAACAGTGCACAAGGGTTTCCTTTTCTCCACATCTTCACTGGTTGTTTGTTGATTTATTGATGATAATCATTTTGACAGATGTGAGATGATATTTTTTATGGTTTTAATTTGCATTTTTCTGATGATTAGTGATGTTGAGCATCTTCTCATATGTCTACTGACTAGCTGTATGTCCTCTTTGAAGAAGTGTTTACTCAGGTCCTCTGGCCATTTTTAAATTATAGTTTGTTTTTTTGATGTTAAGTTATGTGGGTTCCTTATAATTTTGTTGTTGTTAATCCTCACCTGAGGATATTTTTTCTACTGATTTTTAGAGAGTGGAAGGGTGGGATGGAGGAAGGAATAGAGAGAATGAGAAAAAGAGAAAAAGAAACAGAAACATCAATGTGAGAGAGACACATCGATTTGTTGCCTCCCAAACACACCTAAACCAGGACCTTGGATCGAAACTGCAACCCAGTACGTGCCTTTGACTAGGAGGAATCAAACCTAAGGTGCACGGGCTGACACTCTAAACACTGGGCCACACCAGTCAGGGCATAATTTTTTTTTTTTTAATTTTTTTAGAAAGAGATGAAGAAAGAGAGAGAGAGAGAGAAACATCAATGTGAGAAAGAAACATTGATTGGCTGCCTCCTGCACACCCTCTACTAGGGATCAAGTCCCCAACTTGAGCATGTGTCCTGATGGGGAATCGAGCTGGGACCTCTCAGTCCACGGGACAATGTTCAATCCACTGAGCCGCACTGGCGGGGCTAAATTTTTAATATTAACTCCTTATCAGATATATCATTGGTGAATATCTTCTCCCACTTAGTAGGTTGTCTTTTCATTTTTTTGATGGTTTCTTTTGCTGTGCAAAAACCTTTTAGTTTGATGTAGTCCCATTTGTTTATTTTTCTTTTGTTTTCCTTGTCCTAAGAGATTTATCAGAAAAAAATATTACTAAGAAAAATGTGAGAACATTTGCTGCCTATAATTTCTTCTATGAGTTTTATGGTTTCAGGTTTTACATTTATCTTTAATCTATTTTGAGTTTATTCTTTTGTATGGTTTAAGTTGGTGGTCTGGTCTCATTTTTTTCACATGTATCTGTCCAATTTTCTCAACACCATTTATTGAATAGACTGTCTGTACCCCATTATATATCCTTGCCTCCTTTGTCGTAGATTACTTGACTATATATGCATGGATTTATTTCTTGGCTCTCTATTTTGTTCCATTAACCTGTATGGCTGTTTTTACTCCATTACTGTGCTGTTTTGGCTACTATGGCCATGCCGTATAGTTTGATAACAGGTAACATGATACCTCCAACTTTGTTCTTCTCAAGATTGCTATGCTATTCAAGGTCTTTTGTGATTCTATATAAATTTTTTAATTATTTGTTCTAGTTCTGTGAAAAATGCCATTGGTATTTTGATAGGGATTGCATTAAATCTATAAATATCTTTTGGTAGCATGGACATTTAAAACAAAAAACAAAAAACATGTATTTAAGACAATTATATTATTGCTGGAGTGAATGTAAAGGGACCTAAATGGAATTACAGCGGTCCTCTCATATCTGTAGGAGACATATTCTAAGACTCCTCGGTGGGTGTCTGAAACCATGGATAATACCAAACCTTATGTACAGACCCGGCACACACAAAAACATACACACACGCACTTTCTCTTCATGTCTTACACCCATCAATTTAAAAGACTTTCTCATCTTAACTAAGCACTCATCACATACTATGGTTATACTTTTGCAGTTTGAGATGCAGCAACAAAATTAGTAAAAATTTCTAATTTCTTCTTAATTTCATAATTAGAAGATTTATTCTTACCACAAATCTTAGACATCACAGCATACAATCTTTTCCTTTCCTTACTAATAAAGTAAGTATTAAAAATAATACTAAGCAAATAAGTATGATGATATGGTAGGCTAATAGTAAAAGCATGAAGAAAAACATGTCATGCAAACATTAATCAAAAGGAAGCAGGAGTGGGCCTCAGGAAGATGGTGACAGGCACAAATGGAGTGAGGTTGAGTGTGTGAGAGTATGAGCGAGTGTGAGAAAGAGTGTGAGTGGCTGTGGGTGTGAATGAGCAACCTCGAGCAGTCCAAAAATGTGGGGCAGAGGGTTCCTGTGCTGTGGATGGGGAGCAGCCGGTTACTGCAGTAAGCACCTCATCTGGGAGCTTCTACCCGCACCGCCAGGAGGCCCCACCATTTTGGAAGGTCCCGGTTCTTCTCTGGGTCCACCAGAGTGTTTTGTACCTTTGGACCGGTGGAACCCACTGTGTCAATGAGGACCAGCGCACAGAAGTGGCTGCTGCAGTAGCTATAACCGGCGGGAGCCGAGCACCATCCTGCACAACAGCAGCCTGATTAGAGCCCAGCATCTTCCCCCAGGGCAGCAGTGACTGGGCAGGAGTGGAACACTACTCCTAATAGCAGCTAAGGCTCAGGAGCCGAGACATACTCCCAGCAGCACAGATCGGCAGCTGAGACCCCTCTCGGTAGCATCAGCACAGGCAGATCAGGAGCGGTGCCCCAGCCCAAGCAGCAACAAGACTCTGGCAGCCGAGAACTGCCCAGACAACTGCAGCAACGGATTTGGAGTGGAGCCCCTTCCCCATCAACAGCAAAGTCCCAGGAGTTGAGCACCCTCAGCCCCCAACAGTAGCAGAGGATTGAGAGCTGAAAGCACCCCCTAACAACAGCAGCAGTAGCAGCACACAAACCAAGGGTTGACACTTGCCCCCACCAGCGATGGATAAGGAACTGAGCCCCACTAGGTAACAGTGTACCCCAGCAACACACCAGCAGGACCCACACACCCCAGCAGACTAAGAAGCAGCAAGACATGGGCAGCTGAGACCTGCAGAACAAACCAACACCAGCTGCCAGTTCTCAGTCCTCCGAGATCAACAACAG
This sequence comes from Molossus molossus, assembly GCF_014108415.1. Lineage (NCBI taxonomy): Eukaryota > Metazoa > Chordata > Mammalia > Chiroptera > Molossidae > Molossus > Molossus molossus. Next base: position 58,509,715 of record NW_023425345.1, on the reverse strand, counting down.
GCAAGAGGCACCATACACCAAAATAGTCTGGGAGGCAAAGCAGTCTTATTTGACACTCACCGACCTGCCAACACATTCCAAATTTCCTTACCAGGCCTAGAACTACCAGATTGTTAAATGGTGAGAGAAAGAAAAAACACCCAGATGAAAGGAAAGGAGGAATCATCAAAAAAGGAACTACAGGGAACAGAAGAAAGCAATTTGTCAGATAAAGAATTCAAAGCAATGATTTTAAGGGTGCTCAAACAATTTAGTGAGAACTACAGGCAACTTAAGAATTTTGAAGAGCTCAGTGGGAAATACATAAGCTTAAAAAAAAAGGTATAAGCTATGAATAAAAATCAAGTGGAAATAAAGAATGACATAGCTGTTATGGAAAAAATAGCCTAGAAGGGTTCAATAGTAGATTAAAAGAAGCTGAAGACCGAATTAGCCACTTGGAAGACAAAGTAGAAAATTTCTTATTTCAATGACCTGTAGTTTTCTGTGAAGAGGTCCTTTACTTCTTTGGTTAAGTTTATTCCTAGGTATCTTAATTTTTTTACCACAATGGTAAATGGGATTGTGTTTTTAGTTTCTCTTTCTGTGAGTTCATCATTAGTGTATAAGAATGATGTTGATTTCTTGATGTTAATTTTGTACCCTGCTGCTTTGCCAAATTCATTTATTAAGTCTAGTAGATTTTTGATGGAGTCTTTAGGGTTTTCGATGTATAACATCATGTCATCTGCAAATAATGACAGTTTCACTTCCTTCTTTCCAATTTGGATCCCTTTTATTTTTTCTTCATGTCTAACTGCTGTGGCTAAGACTTCCAGTACTATGTTAAATAAGAAGGGTGAAAGTGGGCATCCCTGCCTTGTTCCTGTTCTTAAGGGAAATGCTTTTAGTTTTTGCCCATTGAGTATGAAGTTGGCTGTAGGTTTGTCATATATGGCCTTTATTATGTCAAGATATGATCCTTCTATTCCCACATTGCTGAGTGTTTTTATCAGAAATGGGTGCTGAATTTTGTCGAATGCATTTTCAGCATCTATTGATACGATCATATGATTTTTATTTTTCATTTTGTTTGTGTGGTGTATCACATTTATTGATTTGTGAATATTGTACCATCCTTGAATCCCTAGGATGAATCCCACTTGGTCATGATGAATAACTTTCTTGATGTATCACTAGATCCAATTTGCTAATATTTTGTTAAGGATTTTGGCCTCTTTATTGATCAGGGATATTGGCCTGTAGTTCTCCTTTGTTGTGTCTTTATCCAGTTTTGGAATTAGGACCATGCTGGCCTCATAAAATGAGTTTGGAAGCCTTCTGTCTTCTTGGATTTTTTGAAGTAGTTTGAGGAGAATGGGTATTAGCTCTTCTTTGAATGTTCGTTAAACTCACTGGTGAAGCCGTCCGGGATTGGGCTTTTGTTTATGGGGAGTTTCTTGATTACATCTTTAATTTCCTTAGTTGTCATTGGTCTGTTCAAGTTTTCTATCTCTTCTCGGTTTAGTTTTGAGAGGCTGTGTGTTTCTAAAAATTTGTCCATTTCATCTAGATTTTCCAATTTGTTGGCGTATAATTGTTCATACTGTTTTGATGATCCTTTGTATTTCTGTGGTATCAGTTGTTATTTCTCCTATTTTGTTTCTGATTTTGTTTATTTGGGGCCCTCTTTTTGTTTCTTGGTGAGTCTGGCATAGGGTTCATCAATCTAGTTTATCTTTTCAAAGAACCAGCTCTTTGTTTCATTGATCTTTTGAATTGTTTTTTTTAGTCTCTGTCATTTATTTCTGCTCTGACCTTTACTATTTATGTCCTTCTTCTTGCTCTGGGTTTTTCTTTTTGTTTATTTTCTAGTTCTTTAAGTTGTAGGGTTAGAAAGTCAATTAGGAATTTTTCTTGTTTCTTGAGGTAGGCCTGTAGTGCTATGAACTTCCTTCTCAGGACTGCTTTCACTGCATCCCATAGATTTTGTGTTGTTGTGTGTTTATTTTCATTGGTTTCCAAAGAGTTTTTAATTTCTTCCTTAATCTCCTTGGTAACCCATTTGCTGTTTAATAACATGCTATTTAGCCGCCAAGTGTTTGAAAGTTTTTGTTGTAATTGAGTTCTATTTTCCTGTCATTGTGATCTGAGAACATGCTTGATATGATTTCAGTCTTCTTGAATCTCTAGAGACTTAGTTTGTGTCCTAACATGTGGTCTATCTTTGAGAATGTCCCATGTGCACTGGAGAAGAATGTATATTCTGCAGCTTTGGGGTGAAATATTCTGTAAATGTCAATTAAGTCTAACTGATTTAGTTTGTCATTTAAGGACTTTGTATTTTTGTTAATTTTTTGTCTCGAAGATTTATAGAGTGGCATCAGTGGGGTGTTAAAGTCAACACATTATGATTGTGTTGCTATTGATCTCTCCTTGAAGTCCTCCAGAAGTTTTTTAATATATTTTGGTGCTCCCATGTTTTGTGCATATATGTTTACCAGGGTTATATCCTCTTGTTGGATTGATCTTTTTAATATTATGTAGTGCCCTTCCTTGTCTCTTATTATGGCCTTCGGTTTGAAATCTATCTCATCAGATATTAGTGTTGCTACAGCAGCTTTTTTTTTTAAATTTCCATTTGCTTGGAAAATTTTTTTCCATCCCTTCACTTTCATCCTGTGTGACTCTTTTGTTGTGAGGTGGGTCTCTTGTAGACAGTATATATTTGGGTCGTGTTTTCTTATCCAATCAGCTACCCTATGTCTTTTGATTGAAGCATTTAAGCCATTTACAGTTAAGGTTATTATTCATAGATACGTATTAATTGCTATTTTTATTTTCTGCTTGTGTTCCTCTCTCTCTCACTCTCTGTTTCTGCTTCTTCTTACAACAGTCCCTTCCGCATGTCTTGCAGTGCTGGTTTGGTGGTGGTAAGTTTCTTTAGCTTTTTTTTTTTTTTTTTTTGTTTTTTTGTCTCTGAAGTTCTTTATTTCTCCTCAATTTTAAATGATAGCCTTGCTGGATAGAGTAGTCTTGGATTCAGACCCTTGTCTTTCATTACTTTGTATACTTCATGCCATTCCCTTCTGGCCTGCAGTGTTTCTATTGAGAAATCAACTGACAGTCTAATGAGAGCTCCCTTGTAGGAAACTGTCTGTCTCTCTCTTGCATCCTTTAAGATTATTTGTTTGTCTTTAATGTTTGCCATTTTTATTATGACGTGTCTGGCTGTGGGTCTTTTTGGGTTCATCTTGCTAGGGACTCTCTGTGTTTCCTGGACTTGTATGACTTTTCCTTCACCAGTTTAGGGAACTTTTCTATCATTATTTCTTCAAACAGGTTCTCTATTCCTTTCTCTGATTCTTCTCCTTCCTGTACTCCTATGATACAAATGTTACATTTTGTATTGTCCCAAAGCTCCCTTAAACTCTCCTCCTGCTTTTTAATTTTTCTTCCCATTTGCTGCTCTATCTGGGTCTTTTTTTCTACTTTGTCTTCTAGGTGGCTGATTCAGTCTTCAGCTTCTTCTAATCTACTATTGAACCCTTCTAAGCTATTTTTTCCATAACAGCTATGTCATTTTTATTTCCACCTGATTATTATTCATAGCTTCTATTTTTTTTTTAAGCTTATGTAGTTCCTACTGAGCTCTTCATAATTCTTATTAAGTTGCTTGTAGTTCTCACCAAGCACCCTTAAAATCATTGCTTTGAATTCTTTATCTGACAAATTGCTTTCTTCCATTACCTGTAGTTCCTTTTCTGGTAATTCCTCTTTTTCTTTCATTTGGGTGTTGTTTCTTTGTCTCACCATTTAACAATCTGGTAGTTCTAGGCCCAAAGATGAATGTTGGAATGTGTAGGCAGGTCGGTGTGTATCAAATAAGGCTGCTGTGCCTCCCAGACTATTTTGGTGAATGCACCTCTTGCCTGCTATGGGTCCTGGAGGATTGACAACTGGCAGCTGGTATTGGTCTGTCATGCAAGTCTTGGCTTCCCGAGTCTTGCTGATGCTTGGACTGGGGCACTGCTCCTGATCAGCCTCTACGGATGCTGCTGAGAATGGGTCTCAGCTGCCAATTTGTGCTGCTGCTGCCTAGGGTGAGTGGATCCCACTGGTGCACTTCTTGGGTGCGTGGGTCTTGCTGGTTTACTGCTGGGGTGCATGGGTTCTATTGGTATTCTGCTGTGGTTTGTGGATCCTGCTGGTAGCTTCTGCAGTGTGTGGATCCAACTGGTGTGCTCCTGGGGTGCATGGGTCCTGCTGGTGTGTTGCTGAGGTACTCTGCTGCCTGGTGGGGCTCAGCTCCTGATCAGTCGCTGCTGGGGGTGAGCGTCAGCTCCTGGTTTACACTGCTGCTGCTGCTGCTGTTGCCAGGGGGTGCTCTCAGATGCCAATCCTCTGTTATTGTTGGGTGCTGAGGATGCCCCTGGGACTTTGTACATTTTCCTGGTATCTAGAAACTTTGATAACTTCACTTATTTTTTTTTAGTCTTGCCTGTACATTGATTTGAATTTTCCATGTATTGAGTCATGTCATCTGTGAATGGTAAATTCCAATCAATCTTTAGACATTTTATATCTATTGTCCTATATATTTATACTGCACATATTTTATACAGCCTAACCTCTAATACAATTTTAAATAGAAATAATGATACATCTTGTTTCATTTCCAATCTTGGGTGAAAGCTTTCAATATTTCACCATTTTGTACTGATGCTTGCTGTATGGTTAGATTTTCTTATATATAAATTCTTGATTAAATTAAGGAAATTCTATTTCTAGTGTGCTAGGAAGATTTTCCCATTTTAATTATCAATAAGTCCTCATCCTTTACTTATGATATGTTTGCATGACTTTCTAAATTACTAGACTGTGAACTTTTATTTAAATCACATTCAAATATTTGTGAATGCTCTACTGTACAAGGCCATCAGGTAGGTACAAGAAAAACAAAAATGAACTGTCACCACGTGGGTAATAGAGTGTTTCTGAAGCACAATTTAAAAGAACTAATAAACAAAATTTAATTGATTACAATAATTAGAATAACTTTAATGCAAAAAAAATATGCACAATTCAATTTAAATTATTTTTGTCTTTCAGAGTTGGGATGAAGGTTTAGCGAAGATTTCAAAAGCATGGGCAAACCAATGCCAAATGGAACACAACCACTGTTTGTCAAATTCATATCATTGTCATCCAATTTTTATATCTATGGGAGAAAATATCTGGTTAGGTGACTCATACAACCTTACACCAAAAAGTGTTATTAATCATTGGTATAATGAAAGCATATTTTATAATTTTAATAGACTACAGTGTTCTAAAATTTGTACCCATTATACACAGGTAAATATTTGACACTTTATTGATTAGTTTTTATTTATGCACATTTCAATCACAAGACATATTCTTTTAGCATTTTCTTTTTAGTTACTTTTGTATATCCTGAAAATTCACCTTTATTTTGAAGATAGTTTTATTGAGTATAGAATTATGTGGAACTTTTGTGTGTGTTTTTTGTTTGTTTGTTTTTACTTTAAACTTTATACCACGGTAATCTCAATGCATTAATTCCAGTAAGAAATATGTCAGCCTTTTATTTATTCCTGTGTATATAATGTCTTAGTTCTCTGATAGGCTTTACATTTCTTTTGTTACAAAAAATCCTGAACAATGTCATAATGTACCAAAGTTTTCTTCACTTTTTTGTGCTGCAGTTTATTAATTTTTTTAGAACTGCAGGTCTATAATTTAAATCAAATTTTGATAAATGTTGGATATTTCTTCTTGAAATATTTCTTTCACTACCTCTCACTTCTCTCTTTTCAGAGTTCAGTCACCAGTGTAGAAGGCCACTTCCTTTCTTAATTTTTTCACTCTATGATTAATTTCAGATAGTCCTATTGCTTTAAGTTCATAATCTTTTCTTCTCTCATGTTTACACTATTAATAACATTTAGTTAATTTTTTCACCTTAGATATTAAAGTTTGCATCTCTAAAAGTTTGATTTTTTTGTCTTTTTTATGTCATCAGTAACTATATCAAGAATATTTTCTCTTTCATATAGTCTCTTCACCATATGAGATAGTTATGGTAATTATTTTAATGTTTTCTCTGTTAATACTGGCATCTATGTTAGTTCTGGGGTAGTTTCAATGGGTTGGTTTTTTTCTCTTCCTTATGGGTCAAATTTTTCTGCTTCTTATCACATTGAGTATGTTTTATTATATCCCCAACTTTTTATTTTTTTATTATTATTTTTTTTTATCCTCACCCGAGGACACTTTTTCATTCTTTGTTCAGATAGAGAAGGAGGGAGAGAGAGAGAGAGAAACATCGATGTGAAAGGGACACATCGAGTGGCTGCCACCCGCACGACCAACCAGGGCCGGGGACAAACTGCAACCGAGGTACATGCCCTTAGCGGGAACCGAACCCGGGTCTCTCCGGACCACAGGCCGACGCTCCAACCACTGAGCCAAACCGGCCAGGGCTATATCCCCAACTTTTTAAATGTTGCCTTGTTGGATGCTTCATTTATTTACATACCTATAATATTCTTGAATTCTCCTCTGGAATATAGTTAAGTTTCCTGGAATTAGATTGATGCTTTTGGTTCCTGTTTTTAAAATATGTTAGGTGGAGGCAAAATTCTTCTGCATGCTCTACCCAGTGAAATTATGAACCTTGCCAGTATAGCAAGTGGGAAAGGCCCTATATCTGGCCTAATGTAAGTCCCTGTATTCTTTTACGTAATTTTTAATAAGTAGTTCTATCTCAAGTCTAGGGTAGATTCTCAAATGCATACTCTGATTACTGCTCTGCTGAATTAATGATCAGGAACCCCTGCAGACCTCCACAGTAGTGTCACTGTTAGATTTTCACCACTGAGATACTATACTACCTAAACACCTGCTTCCTTGATCTCTGCAGACTCTCAGTTCTGTCTCTCAACTATGTGGATCCATCAAGCTTCTCCTGGTTTCCCTACCACCCCTCCCCCACCAGCCATGGCCTGGAAACTCTCTCAAAGCAACAAGCTGAGACAATTGTAAGGCTCACTGCTCCCCACACCCTGAACTCTCAGGCAGCATTATCCTTTGCTGTCATATGTCCAGCATCTTGAAGACCTTTATTTCCTATAATTTTTCCAATTCTTTTGGTTGTTTCAGGTGAGAGTTTTTGGTGATAAATGGAAGTCACAGTTTAGGCATGACACTGAGCTCCTAAGATGTCCCATTTAAGCGAGAGAAAGAGCTCTCTTCTCTTAAACTTATCTCTATAAGCTGAATTAACATATAGTGTCTGAAAGCATGTCATTTTTACCAGAAGTGCACTGAACAAGGCAATTAGCAGCTTTCATGCTCCTATTTTATTCTATTTAATCTTTGTGCAACAACAGGATGCTGTAAATTTAGAAATCTTTCTCAGAATAGATGTTATATACAAAGTTTATGATTTGGTTACTGCTAGGAAAATTGAGAGAATGAGATCAATTGACAGGTGTCCTGATAACAAGCAGAATACAATGTTCCTAAATTGGCATCAAGGCTGAGTCACAACTTTTATATAGTCCTTTGTCTCCTGTTTTACTGTAAGGGGAAAATAACCTGTTTTCAAATACCCCTTGTCCCTTAGCATTACTACAGCAGAACCGGGAGCTTACTCCTCATTCGTTTATTTACACATATGTTTAAATAATTAGGAAGAGGTGCATTCTTCTTATTGGTTCAACAACTGTTTTGCTTAGTGTTCTAAAGAAAATGCGGTAAAATTTTCTTACTGTTACCCTCTGAAGATATTCGTACTGAAGTTACAAGTAATGTTCAAATTAATGTTATATATAGTCCCTTTAATGAAAGCAAAACATTTTAAACCTATACATAATCAATATTTATCTTTACCATTCCAAAAGCCAAAAATGTCTGTTTAGATATTAAGAAAATAAAATTTAACGGTGTAGTCAGTTATTCATGAACCAAATTTTCAAAAATAAAAAAATAAAATTTAACGGTGTAGTCAGTTATTCATGAACCAAATTTTCAAAAATAAATTACTTGAAAGTATATATACATGTAGTCATATCATGTATTAACTTTCTAAAACATTCAAAAGGAATGAGGTATTTTAAGGATCTAGGTTAATCTCATTTGATTAATAAACTAGGTCAGAATTGATATCACTCTCCAAAGCCACACATGGTTAGAACCAAAACTCAGCTCTTTTCTATTCACACTTTTGCTGCCTTTCAAAGAGCCATTAAACTATATTTTGCAAAACTGTTGATTACAGCTACACCCAGTCCATGAGAAATAGTTACCAATAAATCAATTTATAGAATGTGTCAATGCGTTTTGTTAATTGAATTGTAAAATATATAGATTTAGAAAATTAATTTGTGTTATCAAAATCTATATAAGCCCTGGCCGGTTTGGTTCAGCGGTTAGAGCGTCCGCCTGCGGTCCGGAGAGGCCCGGGTTCGGTTCCCGCTAAGGGCATGTACCTCGGTTGCAGTTTGTCCCCGGCCCTGGTTGGTCGTGCGGGTGGCAGCCACTCGATGTGTCCCTTTCACATCGATGTTTCCCTCTCTCTCTCTTCCTCTCTCTCCCTCCCACTCTGTCTGTACACAAAAATGGAAAAATGTCCTCGGATGAGGATTAAAAAAATAATAATAAAAATCTATATAAATTTTTTTTGTTATTTTGTTTTCCAAATGGAGTAAATAAGTATTTCCCCCTTTGACCATTCAGGAAAAGGAGGAATATTCCATTCTATCATTGTCACAAAAGAATACTAATATTTTCACCTCTTTATCCTCCCCCGCATGCCACCCCACCTCTGCTCCAGGTTAGTTTACCAGCGAATTCTTCTCTTGAATAACCCGCTATTCTTTATAACAAAACAAAAATATTCACCATCCTTATGGCAGGCATTTTTATTTTTTATTTTTTTTGCAATAAACTCAATGTGTTCTTAGTCTCTGTCCCTATCTGTCTCTTGTGATTTGACAGAGGTGAGAATATGGTTAAGATGACAAAATTTAAAATGTGATCATAAGCTAAGTAAAATTTTTCGGAGAAAAAAAATAAAAGTTTATAATTGTTTTTATTTAATGTGATTTTAATATTGTTTGTATTGTATACCCATGGAGAAAATAAATATTTTTCATAAATCATCTAGAAAAAAATATTATGACTATATATTATATTCTTTTGATTTATGAGAATTAATCAGTGAGGTAAAAGTAGTTAGGTTGTTCTCATAAAAGTAGCCTTTTAAAAAATTGCTTTAGCCCTGTCCAGTTTGGCTCAGTGGTTAGAATGTTGACCTGCAGTCCAGAGAGACCCAGGTTCGGTTCCCGCTAAGGGCACGTACCTCGGTTGCAGTTTGTCCCCGGCCCTGACTGGGTCGTGCGGGTGGCAACCACTACACGTATCCCTTTCACGTCGATGTTTTTCTCTCTCTTTCCCTCCCACTCTATCTGAACAAAAAATGGAAAAATGTCCTCGGGTGAGGATAAAAATAATAATAATAATTATAAATTGCTTTAGCCTAGCCAGTGTGGCTCAGTGGTTGAGCATCAACCCATGCATTGACCAAGAGGTCGTCGGTTCAATTCCCAGTCACGGCACATGCCCAGGTTGTGGGCCAAATCCCCAGTGAGGGGCATACAGGAGGTGGCCAGACAATGTACTCTCTTATCAGTGTTTCTATCTCTCTCTCCCTCTCCCTTCCACTCTCTCTCAAAAAAAAAAAGAAATCAATAAAGAAAAAAAAAATTAAAGTTGTGGGCCTATTTAAAAAATTGTTTTAAACTAAATATTAAAAATTAAGGTAAATAACCAATAAGAATTTATGTATATTAATTTTTATAGTATAACTAAGATTATAGCTATTCCCATAGTGCATTGTGGCATAGAGTTGTTTTGCATATTTTATTTAAAAATTTCTTTCCTTATAGGTAATTTGGGCCAATTCATATAAAGTTGGTTGTGCAATTAATATTTGTCCTGACCTTGGGGGAACTGAAACTGCAATATTTATATGTGACTATGGACCTCCGTAAGTTATTTTGCTATTAAAAATATTTCATATTGAAATAAATGTTAAGAATTGTTTCAAAAACTAGGGTATTAGACAAAAAGACAGGTATATATTTAATAAATAAAGTCTCCCTCTATAATGCTAGTCAAAAGAAACATACGAAAATAGAAAGTAGTGAGAGAATATTGCCTTGTGTAAAGAATTATATCTACCATGAGATATTTAAAGTTCAGATTGAAAATGATGGACATTGTTTAAGTAAAACAACAGATAATAAAAAATGTATTGCCACCATAAATGCTGGAATACAAAATAGGCTGGCAGATGCTTTCCTAATATAAGATAACTAGAATGAACAGATGATTCAGAATGATAGTGAAAAGCACATCTTTCTAAGAAAAAAATACCATAATTTTTATTGCCTTTTTGATAACTGCACATCTAAATGGAAATATAACATAAGCCTAATGGGAGGCTCCAAATATAAAATTCTGGAACTCTAATCCCAATTATCTGTACAAGAAAAAAATATAAAATCCAACCATTAAACAAGCCAAAATATTGAAATATATAAGAGATGAAAACACAAGCATAGAATAAGTATACAGGATTGGTAAAAAGAAACTGAGACATGCCAAAATTGCTATAGAGAAGTACAAATCTGTATCTCTCTTTCTGTGTTTCTTCTATTCCCTCTTAGTTAGTAACAGAAATGAGTATGACAAATGCATAACTTAAACAGAAGAAAAACAAAGGACAGATGAAACAAACAGAATAAGATAACCTCAAACTTAAGTATGTCAATGATTGCATCAAATGGAAATTCTACAAATACCCAAATGAAAAGGTAGAGATTGTGAGCTTGGATAAAAAAAAGTCAAGAAGCAATTATGCCATGGCCGGTTTGGCTCAGCTGTTAGACCATCGGCCCAAGGACCAAAGAGTTGAGGGTTCAATTCCAGCCAAGGGCACGCACATACCTCAGTTGCAGTTTGCCCCCAGCCCTGGTTGGGGTCGTGCAGGAGGCAACCAATCGATGTGTCTCTCTCACATTGATGTTTCTCTCTCTCTCTCTCTCTCTCTCTCTCTCTCTCTCTCTCTCTCTCTCTCCTTCCCTCCTACACTCTCTGAAGATAAATGGGAAAATATCCTCCAGTGAGGAATTTAAAAAGACAAAGAACCAATTAATTATATGCTGCCTACAAGAAGCATATATAAAAACACAAATACATTAAAAGTACAAGGATGGAAAAAGCTTTACTAACATTAGGTAAAATAAAACTGCAGTGTCTATATTAATATCAGATGTGAATTTCAGAGCAACAAAATGTTGCCAGGGATAAAGGCCATTAAAAATAGTAATGGGGTTAATCAAGAGGCAACTTGGATGAATTGAACAAATTACTCAAAAATCACAAATTACAAAGAAAATATAAAATGAAAAGACAACTACAGAGCAGTATCTCTTATGAACACAGATACAAAAGTACTAAACAAAATTTAACAATTGAATCCAATAATATAATAAAAGCATAATACACCTTGTCCAAATGTAGTTTATTCCAGGAATGTAGGCCTGATTTAACATTCTAAAACAATCCATGTAATTAGCCATATCAATCAGCCTAAAAATAAAGATCATATGACCATATATTTAGACTGAGTAAAAGACAAACATTCATTCCTAATAAAAGTCCTCTGCCCAGTATAAACAGAAGGAAACATCTTAAACCTAATAAAGGGCATTTTGAAAAACCTGCCTGTAATGTTATACCTAAGAGTAAAAAGTTTTTCTGTAAAATACTAGATAGAACTTTTTCTGTGAAGTAATAGTAAAAATGATAGGCTTTGCAAAACACATGCATTCTATCATATATTCATCTTTATGTTTTTGTATTGTTTTAAATAACCCCTTAAAATATAAAACATCAAGTCTTACTATAGGCCATACTTTGCTGACTGCTGGTTTATAGATCTAAACAGAAAATGTAATGGAGTCAATGAAAACTCTTCTGGAACTAATAAGTAAGTTTAGAAAATTTTCAGGATACCAGATCAGGATATAAAACTCAATTACATGCCCATACACCAGCAATGAGCAATCATAAGTAGAAATAAAATGACAATATCATTTACAATAGCTTAAAAAATATAAATTATCTAGGAATAAATCTGGCGGAAGAACGTGTACACTGAAAATTACATAATATTCATGAGATGAATTAAATACAAATAAATAGATTATATCTTGTTAATATGATAAAAGACTCAATATTGTTAAAATGTAATTTTTCACTAAATTGCTCCAAACATTCAATACAATTCTAATAAATATCCCAACAGAGCTTTATTGAAAAATGGACAAACCTGGATCCTAAAATTCATATGGAAATGCAAAGGACTTAGAATAGCCAAAGCAACTAAGAAGAACAAATTTGAAGGACTGACACTATTGTTTTCAAGAATTAAATTATAGCTAGAATAAATACAACATTGTAATATTAACTAAAGTTAGACAAATAAGTCAATGGAACAGAATAAGGAGTCCAAAAATAATTCTACACATGGTTGACCACATGTGTTCAACTGATTTTTCATAGAATCAGAGAGGCAATGAAGTGGAAAAGAGATTCTTCAACAAATGCTGCTAGAACAATATGTCCTCTATATATATAAAAACCAAAAATAAACTTGAATCTACACAAAATAAAACCTACAAAAATAACTTAAAACGAATCTTAGGCCTAAATGTAAAACCTAAACTATAAAACCTGTAGAAGTAAACATGAATGAAAACTTTGTGATCTTAACATAGCCAAAATATTTTAGTTACCACACCAAAACCATGATCCATAAAAGAACAAATTAACAAGTTGGACTGCATTAAAATTAAATTTACAACTATGCAAACACACTGGTAAGAGAATGAAAAGATAAGCTACAGACTGGAAGAAAGTCTTCACAAAACATATCAGATAAAAGACTTACATGAAGAATATAGGGAGAACTGTCACAATTCAGTATCAGGAATACTTAAAACAATAAAAAATAAATTAAAAGTTAATGAAGAAAATTTGCAGATGGAAAATAAGCAATGATAAAAACTCATCATTAATCATTAGGGAAATACAACTTAAAATCACAATGAATACTCTATATAATAATTTGAATGGCTAAAGACTGCCCATTCCAAATCCAGAGGAAGATGTGAAGGAACTAGAATTCTCAACCACAGCTGATGAGAATAAAAAGTGTCACAACTATTTTGTAAAAACAGTGTGACAGTTTCTTAAAAAGTTAAATATGCACTGACCATCATATGATCTATTTATTTCACTTTTAGATATGTATTCAAGGAACTGCATGTGCAAAAAAGACATATATGAATGTTCAAAATGTACATAGTAACTTTATATGTAATAGTCAAAAACTAAAACAACCCAAATGTCCATAAACTAATGAATGGATAAATGAATTGTGGCTTATTTTTTAATGGAATACTGCTGGTGTTATTAATGTTTTTCTTTGTGTGCTCTAAGTAACATTTTTAAAAGTCTTTCACAAACACAGAGATGAGGAAAAAACAGGCATAGTATCTGCCAAATGGTTGACCAAATGGTACCATTTTTTTTGGTACATCAAGCAGAACTAGACAAAGACTATGGTATTATACTTTTAAAGTGGGTCATAATACTTACCTGGCAGGGGAGATACCATGATCACAAAGGTGGTTTTCCCAGGGCGAGGCTTATCCATCGCACTTCGGATGTGCTGACCCCTGCGAATTCCCCAAATGTGGGAAACTTGGCTGCATAATTTGTAGTAATGGGGGACTGCATTCACACTCTCCCCTAATAAAATTAATTAATTAATTAATTGAGCCATAAAGCATATGCTTCCACTTGCAATTTAAATTTTGCTTATTCCATTTACAAAATAAAGAGATAATCTTAGTATTCTACAACAAACAAAAAATCTGTGGCTGTCACATACATAATTACACTGGGTTCATAGCTAATTTTATGTTTTATAAAATATTCAAGAATATAATGCCTTGGATGGGTAGCTCAGTTGGTTAGAGTGTCGTCCTGACACGCCAAGGTTGTGGGTTTGATACAAGGTCAGGGCACATACAAGAATCAACCAGTGAATAAATAAATAAGTGGAACAACAAATTGATCTTTCTCTCTCTCTCTTTCTCTCAAAAAAGTCAATAAAAACAATTTAAGAATATAACTGTGACAAAACCAACAAAAGAAACAACCATCAAAATGGAAAGGGAACCCACTGTGTGGGGGAGCATAATTGCCAATGATACATCTGCTAAGGGGTTAAGGAAGATAAAGAACCCAATGTAAAAATGAGTAGAGGACCTAAATAGACATCTCTCCAAAAAGGACATACAAATGGCCAAGAGACATATGAAGAAATACTTAACAGCACTAATCAACAGAGAGATGCAAATTAAAACAACTATGAGGTATCACCTCACACCTGCTAGAATGGCTGCCATCAACAAATCATGAAACAAGTGCTGGCGAGGTTATGGAGAAAAGGGGGCTCTAGTACACTGCTGGTGGGAATACAGACTGTTGCAGCCACTATGGAAAACACTATGGTGCTTCCTCAAAAAGTTAAAAATTGAACTACCGTTTGACCCAGTAATCCCACTTCTAGGAATATATTCTAAGAAACCTGAAACACCAATCACAAAGAATATATGTACCCCTATGTTCATAGCAGCACTATTTACAATCGCTAAGATCTGGAAACAGCCCAAGTGTCCATCAATGGAAGAGTGGATAAAAAAGCTGTGGTACATATATACAATGGAATACTATGCAGCTGTAAGAAAGATCTCGTATCCTTTGAGACAACATGGAGGGACCTCAAGAGTATTATGCTAAGCAAAATAAGCCAATCAGTGAAAGACAAATGCCACATGATCTCACTTATTTGTGGAATATAATGAACAAAGTGGGCTGATGAATGAAATAGACCCAGAGACATAGAAAGGAGTATGGTTCAAATTGACAAATCTCAGAGGAGGGGGGCAGGGGGGATGGATGAGATGAACCAAAGAATTTATATGCATGTATGCATAACCAATGGACATAGACAACAATGCTGGGGGGGGGGGTAGCTAGGGGAGGATGGGGAGGAGGGTGTCTAGAGGGGTAAAAGGAGAAACATCTGTACCAAAAATAAATTAATAAAAATGGGGGAAAAATTAATAAATAATAATTTTTTAAAAGAATATAACTGTGATTTATTAAGAATGCACTGTAGAGAACAGTTTTAAAGTTTCTTTTTACAAAAGAAATGAGCATAAAATTGGTACAAAAGCTTTTTTTCCTTTCAACATTCATGATTTAATGAGCAACCAAAAAAATATAAATGAATGCACAAAATTAGAGGAATAAGTAGCCTTTTGGCTACTCAATGTTTCTCTTTTTTTACAGAGGAAATTATGAACGGACTCCCCCTTACACTAAAGGAGTACCCTGTTCTAAGTGTGGAAAAGAAGACAGTTGTGAAAATAAGCTCTGCCGTAAGTAAAAAGTGTGTGTGTGTGTGGGGGGGGGGGGGTGATTGTAACATTCTATTTGGAGAGCAAAATTTCCATAAATGCATCATATTTTCAAATTTAGCTCCCCTCAAGTTTACAGAGAATTTATTAACAAGATTTGATTGTTGCTATATGGTGATATAAATCACTTGTCATAAATTATATTTAAACTCAGGTGATCCTGCCCTTCTTTACTGATTATTTTCCCTTTCAGGCTAAAGGACAGATTGGAGTGAGGTATAAGTATGATCCAGTGTGCTGCTATACAGTATATATTTGCTGCTATACAAAGAACTACTAGTTGAAATGTTTATTTGCATTTGCCTCCATTCTCCTCCTTTTATTAGTTATTATTAAAATAGTAACTCACGCCCGGCCAGTATGGTTCAGTGAATTAAGCATCGTCCCATGGACTGAGAGGTCCCAGGTCAATTCCTGGTCAGGGCACATGCCCAGGTTTGGGGCTTGATCTTCCAGAGAGGGTGTGCAGGAGGCAGCCGATAGATGCTTCTCTCTCACATTGATGTTTCTATTTCTCTCTCTCTAAAAAACTAATGAAAACATGTTTTTAAAAAATATTGACTCACTCAGAAGTAATATATTAATTAATGTCCATATTCATTGTGATTTTAAACTAATGTTTCTCTTCCATCATCAGCCTATTGGTTCTCAGAGCAAAGATACTTTTTAAGGTTAAGTGTTTAAATTCTTTGATTGAAGATAAAGTGAAATGGGTGAAGGAGATAGATGATTTAGAAACTGTAAAAAGAGAAAAAGTTATAATGCCACAAAATGAGACAGACACAAAAAGAAAGCACATTTATAAAATTACCTTATTTACTTAAAGTCCAAAATTAGGCAAAACTAATCTACACTTGAAGTCAGGATAGCGGTTACCTTTGGAGAAGAAAGAGGAGTTAGTAATTACAAGAGGATACCAAAAGGTTATCTAAGTATATTCACTTTGTAATCATTAAACAAACATTCCATAAGAAATGTATGTTTGTATATTCATGTTATACTTCAATTAAAGAATGAACTAGAGTATGGTCCCTCTAATTTCAGATTTCATTCAAAGCAACATAAAAAATAAACTAACTGCATTATGTCCCAGTTGGAAACTAATGTGTTTAACCAAAGACAGAAAAAGATAACAATGAAATATTCTTTTTTATTCTTTTTCACTTCTCCTTCCTGCCCAGTATCCAAGCCACTGACACATCTCTCCTGAACTAGTACAGTCCACCACTTCTCTTCATACCCTACTCTGAACTGTTTTACACTAAGAAAATCATATCAAATACCTTCTTTTCTTAAAATTCCTCAATTGTTTCTTACTGCAATGGAAGAAAAATCTGACCCTATACCATGTGGCTGCCAAGCCCAAGCTTTTGCCTCTCTCTTACCATGATTTTTTTGCCCTCCCTAGGTTCCAGCTCTTTCTAAAAGCTCCATCATCCAAATCACCTGTGGGTCTGTTTCTACACTAAAGATTGTTTGTTTTTCTCTTAATTTCAGTAACTTGCTGTTTCTTGGTGTGGTATGTTGACTTTAAAGATGGCCACCAGCCCAGCTGGTATGGCTCAGTGATTGAGCATTGACCCATGCACCAGGAGGTCATCAGTTCAATTCCCAATCAGGGCATATGCCTGGGTTGTGGGCCCAATCCCCAGTTAGGGGCATGCAAGAGGCAGCCAATTGATGTTCTCTCTCATCAATGTCTCTCTCTCTCTTCCTCTCCCTTCCTCTCTCTCTAAAATCAATGAAGAAAAGTTAAAGATGGCCACCAACAATTCCTCCCCCTCTTTACATGCATGTCTCTACTCCCATCGAGGAGTGAAGTTTATTTCTCCTCACCTTGAATAAGGGACTTGATATTCTGCTGGTTCTGGGCCTGGCCTTTAAGAAACCTGGCAGCTTTGGCTTTTCCTCTTTTGGAAGCTCCCAGCATACCAAGAAATCCATGCTTTCCTTCTGGATAGGTCACATGGAGAAAGGCCCTGGAAGAGGAAAGGTCATCCTTCTCTTTCAACCTCTACTGAACTGCAGTGAAATGCAGCCATGTCATTGAATGCTGATGACACTACATATAGCAGAGAAATTGCCTAGTAGAGCCAGCCAACCAATAACTGTGAGAAATAATAACGAATTGTCATTGTTTTAAACCATTAAGTTTGGAAGTCTGTTTCACAATAGTACGTTGCAGAAACACTTGGTATTACTAATAAGGTTTTATTAAACATCTAACATCTGTAAAACAAAACTGTAGAACATTCTACCTTTACCTTTGCTGAACAGATGGACTTGGGGTTGTTCAGCTTAATCCAAACACAATTCGGTCAAAGCTGGGCTTGAACTTAGGTAAAGTTTGGTCTACTTCTGTTTACCCCTATTTCAAGGGTATAGATTTATAGGGCTTTCTTTTTTTTTTTTTTTTTCTTGGTGGTACATGCCCCTAGTGGGAACCGAACCCAGGACTCTCTGGTCTGCAGGCCATCACTCAACCACTGAGCCAAACTGGCCAGGGCAACTGAGAAACTGAGGTGTTCACTGTTGCCTTTCCCTGGTGGGTTCTAAACTTCAATCTCTTGTTGCTTTAGTACACTGGGATTACAAAATCATCTGCTTTCATTTCCAGAGGCTTTCAGCCTAGGGATTTAGCCTCCTGCCCTTCACAGCTTCAAAATTAAAATAGCTTCAAAATTAAAATTAAAATGGATATCCATTGGGCTCATTTCCTCCACCTCTACTGCTCCTCTGAATCTTGACCTATACTCAGTTCCCTAATGTTATGTCTCTAGCCTTGGAAGACTAACAAAAGTTCTCCTGATTTCTCTTTTTCCCAAAAATCAACCCCTGCCAGAGGAAAGCCGACATATTCAGCCCTAGACCTGGACCCAGATCAAACAATGGCTCCAGAGAAAAAAACATCATTCATATCATCCGCCCACCTCTCTGTGGAACTCCTGCTCTAAAATCTTCACTCTTTGGTCTTCGTTGCTTTAAATCTCTGATGCTCTTAAACATTGTTTTGTTGTATTTTATTTGCATTTTCTAGTTGTGCTTGATGACAGCTTTTGTGTGTCACAAAGGACTCCATTCCTGACATTTAAGCAGGTATTGGTCTCCAAGATAGCCCACACAAGCTGCAAAGGCTACAAGAAACTTTGAGACCTATTAGGAGCTGTTCTCCAACTTGTTCCTTTTCCAATTATTCAGAAATTATTTGACTATTCTTGGCCCTTTGCTCTTGCAAATTAATGTTAATGATAAGCTTATGAAGACCTTAAAATTTTGGTTGGCATTACATTAAATTTATAGGTAAATTTAAGAAGAATTAACATCTTTACAGCATTGACTTTATATTAATAAAGATGGTTTACTTTGGTCTTGAAACATCTTTAAGTTTTAAATTTTTCTCAATAAAGGCCTTGCACATTAAATTAGATTCCTTACTAACATGTATCTTTTGTTTTAAAATGATATTTTAAAACTATATTTCCTAATTTACTTTTTGCTGATATAAAGAAATACAGAATATTTTAATATTAACCTACTACCCAGGAATCTTATGTAATTCTTTTACTAATAATGTGTTAATACTCTTGGATTTTCTTAATGTTCTCTATAAAAAATACAAGTTTTTTTCTGTCACTTAACCTTTATGTCAGTTATTTATTTTACTAATATTAATAGTGAATCATCCAGTGAAATGTTAGACATAAGTAGTAACAGTGGACACCATTCTCTTGTTCCTGACTTAAGGGCAATGTTTCACCATGACCCATATTTGCTTTGGGTTATTTCTTGATGTGGTATGTTGACTAGCCTAGCTGGTGTGGCTCAGTGATTGAGCATTGGGTTATTTAATTAGTCCTGCCAGGTTATTGTGGTTTTCTCTTTCCTTATTTTGCTATGAGCTTTTATCTTGAATGAACATTTAATTTGACCATATTTTTTCTGTAGCCCTTAAAATGATCCCCATTTTTTTCCTTTAATGTCTTAATGTTGTAAACTTCATCAAAGGATTTCTTTCCTTTTTTCTTTTTGGAAACTGTTTTGTAAGTATTAATTTGTAAGTTTAATTTTTTAAATGTACTTATGCATTCAACTTTTCTTTGAGTAATATACTTTAAAAATGGTCCATTTCACAGATATTTTGAAATTATAAAGAGATTGGTACATGGTAGTTTTTAATGTTTTAAATCTTTTATCACATCCTGTTCATCTTTCGTTTTGTTTATTTATTGTTCCCTTTGTTTTTATTTTTTAAACCACTTTACTGAAGTATGATTGACATTCAAAATGTGGTACATATATCTAATGTATACAACTTAACCAGTGAGATTTATACATCCTTATAGGTACTGGTAGTTAAGTTATTTCCTGGAAATCCAATTTTAAAATCTACTTTGATTCCCATAATAAATTCAAATTGGTCATAAAGTTTCTTTCAGAGGTTGCTAGATTCTTGTTAACATTTTATTTACAGTTTTTCAATTTTAATTTAGAATTACTGACCTGAAAATTTTCATTTCTCATATGATTTTTTACTTCAAGGTTGAAGTAGCTTCATAAAACATGTTGAAAGTTGGAAGTATTAAGTCTTTTAATATTTTGGTTGCAGTTTGTATAAGATTCTGATTACTTTTTTAATGTTTAGGAGTTTTCTGTAAAACAATTTTGTTCTGGGTTGTGTGTTTTTGTACATTTCAAATTTACTGGTTTAATTTCTTTAAATATTATGTGATATCATGTTTGAGAACAAAATTAGCAAATTTATGGTTTATACAAGTTTTAATGAAATCTTATATTTTATCTCTGCTCTACCTGTCACATTCTAATTACATAAGTCCTATACATTTTGTTTCGTTGTTGTTAATCAGTAAACAAAAACCAGCTTTTGGTTTTGTTGACTTCCTTTTTGAGAGACAGCACATGTAGCTTAATGGGTAAATGTATAGGCCTTGCAGTAAGATGGCTTAACTGAGGAGGTGATTAAAAGCATGTAAGTATCATACAAAGTGATTTGAGTCCAAAACAAAGTAAGTTCTCAATAAATTTTAGCTATTGTTTTAGTTAAGTTCCTCATTATTTTCTATCTTTTGACCCAGCTTATTTTTTATAGCACTAATCACTCTCTGAAATGATCATTTTTACTCATCTTTATCTATTTAGGCCATTTGTAAATTGATGATAGATTTTCTTCCCTTATTTTTCTGTAAGGAGAACTTTATTTTTGTTTTGATGACCATTAATTATATCCAAAGACTGGAATCATGCTCAATACACAACAAGCACTCAAAAAAAATGAATAAATAAATGAAAAAATCAAATAAAAGAATTCCTAACAAACTGCAGATTACTGATAGAATAGTAAACAGGGGAGAAACATTTGATGGGGGAAAGATGTAGAGGAAAATTTGGAGCAAAGGCCACATTAAATGAGTGAGATATTTAATGAAAGGCTCTGGGTACCCAAAACTCAGTATTAAGGACTACCTTTTCCAGAGATTTTAAATGGGCATGGCAGAGTACCACATATAAAGTTATATCATTTTGCCCGGCCAGTGTGGCTCAGTGGATTGAGTATAGTCCTATGGACTGCGAGCTCCCGGTTCGATTCCGGGTCAGGGCACATGCCTGGTTGCAGGCTCGATCCCCAGTAGGGGGGTGAAGAATGCAGTAGATCAATGTTTCTCTCTCACATTGATGTTTCTATGTCTCTCTCTCTCTCTAAAAAAATCAATAAAAACATATTTTTAAAAATTAACGTTATATCGTTTTGTCTACATTTGGCTTTGGGGTCTTCAATATGAAAAGCATTCTTTAAATATATGTGGACATGACATGGTTGGCAGGGAGCATCATAGAGATTTTTACATAGAATGGGATTTGGGGAGGAAGCTTTCATTTTTATAAGTTAAAGGCTAAATTTTGTTTCCTAAGTGCATTATCTTATTATAAAGCTAGAAAAGCAAGTGAATGTTTTTAATTTTATATTTCTTTATTTTCTATTTTAGGAAATAAAGAACGTGATACACTCATAGGTATGTATAAAAATATTTGAGTATTGATTTGATTATTTTGTCCCCTAGAAACTAAGTTGAGCTCTTAACTACTGTATTTTATTGACAGAATATCCAAATTGGAATCCACATGGGAAAGCTGCACAGCAGACAGCCTGTAATCTCTTGTGCCTGGTTTGTGTTCTTCTGAGACTGTTTTAATTTTCATCTATGTACAAGAGACATGACAATAAACTAACAGTTTATGACTAAATGTAAATCTCATCAGTTTATTAAAACTTCTACACTCTTATCTGTTATCTAAATTTAATATAGTTTTACTACTCTTTATTTTTTACTATTAATTTATTTTTGTTACAAATGTTTCTCCTTTTTCCCCCATTGACACCCTCCTCTTGACCCCTCCCCCACCACCCCATCCCCAACATTGTTGTCTATGTCCATGGTTATCCATATATGCATATAAGTTCTGTGGTTTATCTCTTCCCTCCCCACCCTCATCCCCTCTTTTAAGGTTTGTCAGTCTGTACCATACTTCTTTGTCTCAGGGACTATTTTGTTCATTAGTTTCTTTTGTACATTATAATTTACAAATAAGTGACATCATGTGATACTTGTCTTTCTCTGATTGGCTTGTTTCGCTTAGGATAATACTCTCTAGGTCCCTCCATGTTACAGCTACATAGTGTTCCATTGTGTATATGTACACAGCTTTTTATCCACTCATCTATTGATGGACATTTGGGCTGTTTCCAAATCTTAGAGATTGTAAATAGTGCTGCTATGAACATAGGATTACATATCTTCTTTCTGATTGGTGTTTCAGGCTTCTTAGGGTATATTCCTAGAAGTGGGTTCACTGGGTCAAATGGCAGTTCAATTTTTAACTTTTTGAGGAAACACCATAGTGTTTCCCATAGCGGCTGCACCAGTCTGCATTTCCACCAGCAGTATACTAGAGTCCCCTTTTCTCCACATCCTCACCAGAAAACTACACCGGCACTTGTTTGATGATTTGGTGATGGCAGCGATTCTGACAGGTGTGAGGTGATACTTCATTGTTGTTTTAATTTGCATCTCTCTGATGGTTAGTGATGTTGAGCATTTTTTCCTGTCTCTTGGCCATTTATATATCCTGTTTGGAGAGGTGTCTCTTTAGATACTCTGCCCATTTTTTAATTGGGTTCTTTGTCCTCCTTTTGTTCAGTTGTATGAGCACTCTATATATTTTGGAAATTAACCCCTTAGCACATGTATCATTGGCAATTATTCTCTCCCATATAGGGAGTTCCCTTTCCATTTTGATGGTTGTTTCTTTTGCTGTACAAAAGCTTTTTAGTTTGATGAAATCCCATGTATTAATTTTTTCCTTTGTTTCTCTTGCCTTAAGTGTTGTATCAGTGAAAATCCTGCTGCGTGTGATGTCTGAAATTTTGTTGCCTACATTTTCTTATAGGATTTTTATGGATTTACGAGTCACATTTAAGTCTTTTATCCATTTTGAGTTTATTATTGTTTATGGTGTAAGTTGGTGGTCTAGCTTCATTTCTTTACATGTAACCGTCCAATTTTCCCAACACCATTTATTGAAGAGGCTGTCTTGACTCTACTGTATGCTCTTACCACCTTTGTCAAATATTAATTGAGCATATTGTCATGTGTCAATTTCTGGGTGCTCTATTTTGTTCCATTGATCTATCTGTCTGTTTTTTATTACAGTGGCTTTGTAGTGTAACCTGAAATCCAGTATTGTGATCCCTCCTATTTTGTTCTTCTTTTTCAAGATTGCTGTGGCTATTTGGGATCTTTTTTGGTTCCAAATAAACTTTTGGAGTATTTGTTCTAGTTCTGTGAAATATGTCATTGGTATTTTGATGTGGATTGCATTGAATCTATAGATTGCTTTGGGTAGTATGGATATTTTAATGATGTTAATTCTTACAATCCACGAATAAGGTACATGCTTCCACTTTTTAATATCTTGCTCTATTTTTTTTTTTTTTTTCAATGACCTGTAGTTTTCTGTGAAGAGGTCCTTTACTTCTTTGGTTAGGTTTATTCCTAGGTATCTTAATATTTTTGCCATGATGGTAAATGGGATTGTTTTTTTAGTTTCTTTTTCTGTGAGTTCATCGTTAGTGTATAAGAATGATGTCAATTTCTTGATGTTAATTTTGTATTCTGCTACTTTACCAAATTCATTTAAGTCTAGTAGATTTTTGATGAAGTCTTTAAGGTTTTCTATGTACAATATCATGTCATTGGCAAATAACGACAGTTTCACTTTCTCCTTTCCAGTTTGGATCCCTTTTATTTTTTCTTCATGTCTAATTGCTGTGGCAAAGACTTTCAGTATTATGTTAAATAAGTGTGGTAAAAGTGGGCATCCCTTTCTTGTTCCTGATCTTAAAGGAAATGCTTTTAGTTTATGGCCATTGAGTATGATGTTGGCTGTAGGTTTTTTATATATAGACTTTATTATGTCAAGATATGATCCCTCTATTCCCACATTGCTGAGTGTTTTTTTTATCAGAAATGGGTGCTGAATTTTGTCAAATGCTTTTACAGCATCTATTGATAAGATTATATGGTTTTTATCTTTCATTTTGTTTATGAGGTGTATCACATTTATTGATTTGCGAATATTGTACCAGCCTTGCATCCCTTGGATGAATCCCACTTGGTCATGATGAATAATTTTCTTGATGTATTGCTGGATCCAATTTGCTAATATTTTGTTAAGGATTTTTGCATCTGTGTTCATCAGAGGTATTGGACTGTAGTTTTCTTTCTTGGTAGTGTCTTTATCTGGTTTTGCAACTAGGATCATGCTGGCCTCATAAAATGAGTTTGAAGTCTTTTGTCTTCTTGGATTTTTTTAATAGTTTGAGAAGATGGGTGTTAGCCCTTCTTTGAATGTTCGGTAAAACTCCCCCATGAAGCTGTCCAGGCCTGGGCTTTTGTTTGCAGGAAATTTCTTAATTATGTCTTCAATTTCCTGATTTGCCTGAGACTAGGGGGTTTTCCCGGAATATAGGAAAACACAATAAGCCCAAGGCATTCCCTAACAAACCAGGAAGTTGATAATCCTAAACTTAAACCAAAAGCTTATATGTAGCATTAATTACAGATATTGTGTGTATTTTCATAATAGAGCAATATATATTTTAAAGTACACAAAAATTAAACCTAAAAAAGATGACATAAAATGAATTTTAAAATAACTGTGAAAGAGATGTTTATGCCAGGAAAACGATAATCAAATGATTGATAGTTTGCTTATACTTGTATCTTTCCAATTATAATCTGCAATATCTTTTCAGCGATTTTTGTAAGACATATGATTATTTTGTGATGTTTGGTTTAGTGAATACTAAGTAATATAATCTGCAATTATATCTACTTGGATTCACACACTGCAACAAAGGAAACATACAAATCACATAATTATCAGACCCAGTGAAACTCCCATTTCCCTCAGAAAAGCTATGTGCCCCTTAGTCAAAAATACCAGGAACCAAACTGGAATTGCACACGTAGAATTTGAGCCTTATAGCTAGTGAGATCACACTGATTATCATACTTAAATAAGTATGTATTAAGAATGCATAATAATATGTCTGGCAAAACATTAAATGTTAAAATTTTATTTTACTTTTTTTCAATATAAATGAAAATGAGGCATTACTTATTAATAGTATTAATTTAATAATACCTAACACGAAGTAATATTTTCAATGCGCCAAGCACTAAGTGCTTCACATATAATGATTTATATAATCCTCTCAATAATTCTGTGAGGTGAATGCTATTAATTTCTATTTTTTAACTATTAGTAGAGTTAAACATATTTTCAAAAACTGCACTCAGATTTACAAATACATTTTTTTGAGAGTTATAGTCTAAGAAAATGCTGTGCTTTTCAAGAGGATTTCCAGGACTTGTTGAATACATATTACCATACTAAATAAATATTGACCTCAAGAATATGAGTAACATAAATTTAGGAGTCAAAATTTCATATATCTATTCCCAGATTTATATTTGATTTTACAGTTTTGACTTTGGGATAGAGGCAAACTGTTGGCTAGTTCCTGAGACCACTTCCACCACATTTTTTTTTTTTTGTCACTGTTCACCTCCTTCATTCATTTTTCCAATGGTGCTGTTCATTTTCTTAAGAATTTGTAATTATTCTCAAATGTGCATTAATGAACCATCAGTGATTTTAATCCTTTGACATTTATCTACCAAATATCTTTCTCAGTTATCCTCTAGTTATAGTTTAATGAAGTAAAGTTCATCATCCCACTTTTTCTGTTTTTCCTTGTAAAATGGACATAGTAATATCTGTTTCTGAGGTTTTTTTAAAATATTTTTTTCCTTATTGATTTTAGAGAGAGAGAAACATCAATGAGAGAGAACATCAATTGGCTTCCTCCTGAATGCCCTCTACTGGGGATTTGGCCCACAGCCTGGGCATGTCCCCTGCCTGACCTGTAATTGAACCGGCCACCTCCTAGCCTATGGGTCGATGCTCAAGCACTGAGCCACACCAGCTGGGAAGATTTTTTATTTTTTAAATGAGTTGACAAGCATTTAAAACAGCACAGGATAGCCCTGGTAAGTGTGGCTCAGTTGGGCTTCATTCCTTGCACCAACAGGTTGTAACTTCAATTCCTGGTCAGGGCACATGCCAGGGTTTGGGGCTTGATCCCTGGTATGGGATGTGCAAGAGGCAGCTGATAGATGTTTCAGTCACATCAATGTTTCTCTCTCTCTCCCTCTCTCTAAAAATCAATTTAAAATCTTTAAAAAAAAAAAAAAAAAAAAAAACGGCACAGGATAGTGGTGATGGTTACACAAAACTGTGAATATAACTGCCACTGAATGTTACACTAAATATGGTTGATAGGGTAAATTTTGCTGTGTTTATTTTACCACAATGAAAAATAAGTAAAATAGCACCTGACACATAGTAAGGATTTTTGAAATATACTATTTTTGCCATTTACTATTCTGTACTATAATTGATGATTGTCTTTAACACCTTTAACTAAAAGCTTCATGTGGATAGATATATCTAGCTTGTTCAACATTTGTAGCTCTGACACAGAGGAAGTCCTAAAGAAATACTTGTGGAGTGAAGTGTCTAGCAATGGAATGGGCTGCCTGAGAGATGGGGACTCCGTTGGTAGTGTAATTATTTAAGCAGAGGATATAATGACCACCTATCAATGATGTGTCAGAGAATATATCTAATACACAGGACTAGTAAAAGTATCTAAATTTATTTGTAATTTAAGATTGCATTATTCTGTTTATCTCATATTTGACTATAGACGACAGTACCAACATAATAAAGGAATTCCATCTTCAGCCCTAAAATAGGCTGTGGTCAGAGTAAAATACTCTTAGCCTTTTCTGCTCTCCTGGCATATGTATTACATGCTTTTCCCTCTGTTTAGAACATACTCTTTCACCTTCCTATATTCTTTACTTTCTTGACGTCACGTTCTCCAGAAAGGCATTTTTCACATGGTATGAGAGTTACCAATTTGTTAGTTTTCTAAATGTAAGCCATTTGGAAGCAGAGTCTGTGTCTTGTCCACCAGTCTTTGTCAACCCCTTAACACTTTACCTAGTAATAAATATTTACTAAACAACTAAAGGTATGAATGAAACCATCTGGTGAGGTCTATTGCTTTTAATTGTGTAGACCATAATTTTTAAAAGCACATTTCTTCCAAATCTTGGCTATCCATCAGTAGATGAGTGGATAAAAAATCTGTGGTACATTTACACAATGGAATACTACTCTGCCGTAAAAAGGGAAGAAAAATGTACCCTTTGCAACAGCAAGGATGAACCTGGAGAACATCGTGCTAAGTGAAATATGTCAGTCAGAGAAAGACAAATATCATATAGTTTCACTTGTATGTGGAATTTAATGAACAAACTGAACTACCAAGCAAAATAGAGACAGACTCATAGATAGAGAGCAGGTAGACAGTTCTGGTGGTGGGGTGGGGTTGAGGGAGGTGGAAAAGTAGAAGAGAGCATAGACGGGATAGACAGTGATGGAAAAAAATAAATTAAAAAAATGTTTTAAATAAATAAAAGCGCATTTCTTTTTAAATATTTTGGTCAACCAGTTACAATGCTTTGCTTGTGGCAAAATTCTGTCCCAGTGTCACTGACTTTGAATATCTCCTTAATTCTGTCAGGCACAATATGTTATTTGCAAATGGAACCCCCAAACAAGAGTGTACTTTTATTTTGTGCCTAGAACTTATATTCTTTGAAACAAGTTTTCTACAGCAAAATGTTTGGAGGTAAAAAGCACAGGCCAAAATCTGCTAAGACACTAGACATTTTTGTCTGAAAGAAGAAATAAAAACAAAATAAGTTCTTACCTACTGTGAACTGAACAATTTGTCAGAGAAGATTAATATTAATATTCCAGGCTGTCTATAAGGTGCTGGTGAGAGAAAATATGTCAAGCTTATCAGAATTTTGTGATCCTTAGTTTAACCCCTACATGTTGAGTTTTCCAGTCTTTCATTTATTTTGTGATCTCTTGCAAAGGACCATTAAAACACTGAGAGAAAATCTCAACCAAGTCCACCTCAAAGAGAGTATTTTTCAATCCATAATGAAAATACAGACGCGTCCTGCATTAAGTTCACAACTCAATAGGTAAAGATGGGGGAAAAAATAAATTTTCATCAATATCACAGAAGATTGATCATTTGCCCTTGCATAATTAGAAGGTTCCTCAGACATTTTCATTATTCAGCATCTGGAATTTACTGTACAGAGGGCTTAGTGATAAACGATGACATCATTTGGTATCAGAAATCAACTCCAGAGAGTTAATTAGCGTAGTGAACAGCCTGCACTCATTTGACTCAAGGCTCCCATGACTTCTGCCAGCCAACAACTAGGGCAAACGAACTTGCCCCATCCGACATCCAGGCCCGACTTCCCCTTCTGCTCCGGGAGGGGCGGGGCCTAGCTTGGCTGCGTAGATTGGCAGGGCAGGGGGAGGGGCGGCGCGTGCGCACTGGCCGGTCCGCGGCCGGTGGACCATGGAGGGTGCCAGGCCCTTCGCCCTGGACTGGTACGGCCGATCGCTCCGGCTGACGCCAGGGGCTGGTTGGAAGGTGTGGCTTGGTGAGCTCTGGCTACTGTTGCTGACTTCTGGCTTGAGCGCGGATTTGTTGCCACATGAAGAGGACGTAAGCTTTATCAATGAGTATGTGAACCTCCACAATGAACTCCGAGGCAACGTCCGGCCCCAAGGGGCCAACTTGCGCTTCATGGTGAGGCCCCGAGGCGATGGCCGGAACCTCTGACACCTTGTCCCGACGCGCCCCGGCCTCAGCCTGGGCCGCTGCTCTGGCCTAAGGATCGCGGGGAACCGCACTTGCCGTGTGGGTTTAAAAACATGCACACGTCCAGCGTGTCCACTTCCTTTTAAACACATGCGTTAAGATTTTGCACAGGGCCTGAGTGGAGACGCTCACCTGGGGCGTACATTTTAAGGAGGCTTCAATTCGAGAAAATGATAGTTGAATGCATTATATATTTTTTTTTTAATTTAAAAATCAATGCAAAAATATTGATGAAGACAGTATCGATCCAAACAACAGGATCCTTGGCCTAAATTAGGGAGAGGCAAGGGAGGCGCTGTCAGGATGGCGCAAATGAAGTCAGATCTTGATTGTATTGAAAATAGTGATTTCTTTTTTTCATCGTTTTTAGTTTCATCGTGTCTTTTTAAAAATACTACTCGCCTTGATTATTGAGTTTTTCGGTACCCACCCAAAATTTTGCTCCCGAGGGAGCGTCTGGGCACCTCACCCTAGTCCAAACCTGATTCGGGGCTCTTAATGTTTCTGGCTCCTTTCCCTGTCTCTTCCGCGTTTCTATGTAACACACCTGTTACCTTGTGGTTCGTGATTATCATGAAAAAAGACTGCAAAAGGTATTTAAGGAATTATTTGATTATCAGGCCATTAGGAGCTTCCAATTTACATGATCAGTGATATTTCAAGGACTCTCTCCTTAGATTTGAGTCTTTTCTTCCTTCTGGATTGGTTCCTCAGGACAAATTCCCAAAATGGCATAAATAAAGGATATATTTTTAATTTATATGGCACAAATCAATCGCTAGTGTAAAGGGGTGTGCCAACTTAAGCAGATACCAGCAGTGTGCAAATGTTCTGTTTTCTCCACATTCACACTGGCTCCAGTGTTTGCAATCACCTGCTAAACTCATAAGCTCTAAAATGGTACTTCATTTTAATGTTAATTTAAAAATGCTATTTTGATCATATTTTAGTTATTTCTTGTTCATTTTCTTTACCTTTTGTATTGTCAGTGTTTCCTTTTCTGCTTAAATATTTTCTTATAGAAATATACTAGGATTTAGTACTGTTGCTGAAGATATTAATTTCAAGTCAATTTTTATGTTTTAAATTTAATCATAGAACTTGGAGATATTTTCGAGTTTTAGCTATGTACCTCATTTATGATTAATTCTATTTTTTACAAGTTTGAAGATTAGCCATCCTTCTGATAAATTAATAAACACAATAGTTTATAATATAATTTTTATACCTTATGTATTTCTAACCTCTAAATATTATATTTCAAACAAAAGGAAAAGTATAGAGAGTAATAAAGCAGACAATTATGTACCCACAATATATATCTTAATATATGAATATTTTAATAGGAATATTGTATTGGATACAGTATAAAGCCCCAACCTAAACTTTTACCCTTCTCCCTTTCTAAAAGTTGGTATGTATTTTTCCATGGATTTTGCTAGGATGTAAATATTAACTGTAAATAGAATAGTTTACTATAATAGTATGATCTGCTTGGAACTTTTCCTTGAGAGGTTTGAAAATCATAACTTTTGTTTGTTTTTATTAATCCTCACCTGAGTATATTTTTTCACTTATTTTTAAAAAGAGTGGAAGGGAGGGAGGGAGAGAGAGAGAGAGAGAGAGAAACATTGATGTGACAGATGAGAAACCTCGATTGGTTGCCTCCTGCATGCACCCTGACTGATGCTGGAGGTCGAACCTGCAACCCAGATACGTGCCCTTGACAGGAAATCGAACTCATGACCCTTCAGTGCTCCAGCCAATGCTCTAACCACTGACCTACACGTGCCAGGGTGAAAATCATACATTTTATTTTCAATTTTTTATGGTCATTTTTAACATTTTAATATACACATAAGTTTACAAAGTCCAAAATTAATCAACACCTATAACCTCCTTCCAAATATTAAAAAGATCTTACAACACAAATTCTAAATTCTCCTGCTGGTGTCCATGCTTTGTTGTTATCTAGTGTTTTTCTTCTGCCTTGTTATTAAACTCAAAAACTTTAGTTTTTTTTATTGTTGTAAAATATGCATAACATAAACTTTAACATTTTAACCATCTTTTATTATATAGTTCTGTGGCATTAAGTACAGTAAAACCTCAATATAACGGACTAATTCAGGTGATGGGGTGTCCATTAAAACCAAAAGTCCATTATATAATAAAGTAAGTTTTCTGAATGCATATATTAAACAACTGACAAATTAGTTTATCTGTTTTTACTTATATAGACATGTTTAAGTAATTAAAATTAAGTATGCATGAAAAGTTAATTTCACAGAAAAATTTTCTATATGTATTACTGTAATTTTAAATTTATACTTAATAAGTCTGATAAATGTGTACGTTCACCAGTCACCACAAGTAAACAAATGCACACAGCTGGGGCTTGGCTTAGCACCTATCAGATCAGCCAGCAGGCATAAAAACTGCTGCAGAAAGTCACACCATGTGACAACAGAACCAAATACCAGTGTGATCACATGCTAATCATTTGCTGAACATTGTTTGCAAGCAGTAACTCTTGGATTTAAATATGTAAACTATAGTTGTAGATATGTAATATTTATATATGTAGGCAAAATTGCTACAGTGTTTTTTCCAACATATGGCCTATTCACTAAAATTTGTCAAAAATAACAGTGAATTTTGTCTGTTAAATCTGAAGTCCATTAAATCAAGGTTCCAAAAATCAAGGGCTTACTGTACATTTACATTGTTGTGCAACCATCACCAGCATTCATCTCCAGAACATTTTCATCTTCCTCAATTGAAACTCTGTACCCATCATCAAACACTAACTCCCCATTTCCTTCTTCCCCCAGTTTCTAATTACAACCGTTCTGCCTCTATGAATTTGACTATTCAAAGTATTTCTTATAGGAATCATACAGTATTTCTCTTGTGACTGGCTTATTTCACTAAGCTCAATGTTTTCAAGTTTCATGTATATTGTAGCATGTGTGAGAATTTCCATCTTTTTAAAGCTGAACAATATTTCACTTTGTATATATACCACATTTTGTGTATCCATTCATTGGTCAATGGACACTTAGGTTGCTTTCACCATTGGCTGTTGTGACTAATGCTGTGAATATGGGTGTGTGTACCAATATGTGTTCAATTCCTTGCTTTCACCTCTATTGGATATATACCCAGAACTGGAATTGCTGTAACATATGGAAATTTTGTGTTTGATTTTTTTAAAATATGTTTTTATATATTTTTTAGAGAGAGATGGAAACATCAATGTGAGGGAGAAACATCGATCAGCTGCCTCCTCCACACCCCTACTCAGGATCAAGCCCACAACCTGACTGGGAATTGAACCAGGACCTCTCAGTCCATGGGATGATGCTCAATCCACTGAACCACACTGGCCAGGGCTCTGTGTTTAATTTTCTGAAGAACTGCCATTCTGTTTCCCATAGCGGCTGCACCATTTCACATCCCCACCAGCAGTCCACAAGGGTTGTCATTTCTCCACATTCTTGCCAACACTTATTAGTTTCTGGGGTTTTTTGTTTGTTTTTTTATATATCCATTTAGCAAGTATGAAGTGGTATGCCAATATGGTTTTGATTTGTATTTCCCTATTTTATAGTTATGTTGATCATCTTTTCAGGTGCTTATTGTACATTAGCATAACTTCTTTGGAGAAATGTCCATTCAAGTCTTTTGCTCAATTTTTGGTCAGGTTTGTTGCTGTTGTTTTGTTAGTTGAGTTGAAAAAATTATTTATGTATTCTGGATATTAATCCCTTACCAAATATATGATTTGTAAATGTTTTCTCTCATTCTGTAGGTTTCACTTTTTTTTAAAATTCTCACCCAAGGCCCTGGCCAGTTTGGCTCAGCGGTTAGAGCGTTGGTCTTCAGTCTGGAGAGACCCAGGTTCTGTTCCCGCTAAGGGCATGTACCTTGGTTGCAGTTTGTCCCCAGCCCTGGTTGGGTCGTGTGGGTGGCAACCACTCGATGTGTTGCTTTCACGTCGATGTTTCTCTCTCTCTCTCTCTCCCTCTCACTCTATCTGAACAAAATATCAAAAAATGTCCTCGGGTGAGGATAAAAAAAACAAAAAACAAAAAAAAAAATTCTCACCCAAGGATATTTTGTCCATTGATTTTCAGATAGAGTGGGAGGAAAGAAGGGAGAGAGAGAGAAACATTGATGTAAAAGAGACACATTGATTGGATGCCTCCCGCATGACCCCAACCAGGGCCTGGGAAACCATAACCAAGGTATGTGCCCTTGATTGGAATCAAACCTGCAACTCTTTGGTCAGCAGGCTGATGCTCTAACCGCTGAGCCAAACAGACAAGGGCAAGGTTTCTTTTTCATTGTGTTGGTAGTATCCTTTGATGCACAAAAATTTTTAATTTGATCAAGTCTAATTTATCTATTTTTAACCTTGTCACCTGTGCTTTCAGGACATATCCACAAAAATCATTCCCAAATCTAATGGAGCTTTTCCCCTTTTGTTACCAGAGAATCAGCCAAGTCAGAGAGAGAGGGCTCAGCTCTTCTCTCCTTGGCTCTTGTCAGCTCAAGAAAGAATTTAGATGAGTGAAAGAAAGCAGTGTTGAAGAAAAGCAAGCAAATTTATTAAGGATACACTTGGCATAGAGCACAAGCGAGCAACTCAGCTAGTCTGAGTGCCCACACATTAGGGTTTTAAGGGTTATATATCTTTAATTATTTTTTAAAAATATGTTTTCATTGATTTTTTAGAAAGAGAGGATGGGAGAGATAGAAACATTGATGTGAAAGAGAAACATCGATTGACTGCCTCCTGCATGCTTCCCACTGGGGATCGAGCCCACAACCTAGGCATGTGGCCTGACCAGGAATTGAACTGGGAATTCTCAGTCCATGGGACGACTCACAATCCACTGAGCAGCACTGGCTGGGCAAGGGTTATACATCTTTATGATGCAAACTTCAAGGTTTCCCTCCCCTGGTATTGGGATTACCTCCCCCTTGTGATTGTGGTTTGACTGTTGATAATCTTGTTTTAACATTCCCCTCTTAAGTGATACGATCCAAATGCTTTTGGGGTGTTGAAGATCAACAGTCAGTCTTCCATATCTGCTTCCTGCTGACTGAGGATATAGAGCTGGTTCTGGGATGGCATCGCTTGTTCCCTGTCTAGGCAGGCAAGAGTTAAGGTTCTGTATGGAATTTGTCAGAGGCCGTGGGGTGGCGGTTATGTTCGAATATCCTTGTTGAACAATCATTTGTAGGCAAATTGTCTCTAGCCTGGAAGATACAAAATGGACATGGAGATTAAAAACACAGGGTCCAGCCCTGGCCAGTTTGGCTCAGCGGTTAGAGTGTTTGCCTATGGACCAAAGAGTCCTGGGTTGGATTCTAGCCAAGGGCATGTTCGTGGGTTGCGGTTTGTCCCCAGCCCTAGTTGGGGTCATGTGGGTGGCAACCAGTCAATGTGTGTCTTTCACATCTATGCTTCTCTCTCTCTCTCTCCCTTTCTCTCTCTCTCCCCCCTCTCCCTCTCCTTCCCTCCCACACTGTCTGAAGATAAACATAAACATATCCTCAGGTAAGGATTAAAAAAAATTATACAGGGTCCACAAAGAAGTAGAAGTAGGGAAGCCAGGGGGCCTAGAAAGGGAAGTACCTAAGAGCTCTATTACCAAATGCTAGGCCAGGAGCTCTACTCGTGTTCGGGTTGGGCCTGGAGTGCCCAGCTTTGTCTAGAAAATGTTGGATATGGTCATGGATTTGGCCAGTTTGGTTGATCCAAAAACAGCATTCTTCTCAAAGCATGGCACAGACACCTCCTTGTCCTGCAGTCAGTATATTTAAGCCCCATCTGTTTTGAGGATGACTGCTGCTAAAGAGTTGATTTGAGTCTAGAGGGTGAAGAGTGGGGCTGCACTTTGGATGTTATGTTGAGCTATTTCAGAGAAGACATTGATATAAATGTTTGTTGATACTGCTCCAGTGGTCCCAGCAGCGGCCCCTGCTACTTCAATTAAGGTGCTGATTCCTATTAGAATGGGAATTAAGGAACCCCCTCTCTTAGAGATCCTGTAAATGGTGCTCAAGGGGATGGATATAGGAGCCATAGTTTCTACAACAGATATAGTGGGTAAAACAGAAGGTGCAAAGTCCCATCCAGTTGGTGGGTAAGCATTGATAAGTGGAGTCTTTACAGATATAATATAATCCTTTCCAGGGATGGAGGCATCTTGACCTATGAAATATATTGAATTGGGTTTTGCTTCCATAGGTTCTGCTAAAAGTGTATTTCCAGAAATAGGTACTGCTGAAAGATAAAGGGCTAAAACAAGGGGTGTTATTGTGGGAAGCATTGTTGCTTTTGCCCTCCCAAAACATAACACACCAATTGGTGTCAATAAAGGTGTATCCCTGGGAATTTTTATGAGTAAGGGAGCAGTTGTCTGTTCCTATGCTTCCCCATTAAAGTTATGTGGGAGCAACTTAGGGGTCTTCCCTGGCAGAATCCTCCAGTCTTGCCTCTGAAAAAAAGATATATTTGCTGGAGGTGTGAGGTGAGAGTGGTATGGGGAGGGTCCAACGAGAGAGAGAGCATTTGGTTGTTGAAATGTATTTTAGCAGTACTAGTATCCAGAAGGAATTGAATATACATGAATCCCTGTGTTTGGGCCCAGAGCTTTAGAGAGGCTGGCCATGCCTCCCTGGACCGGCCAAGACCTGTAGGAATATCCAACAGTATTCCTGTTGGCAGTATTAGCTAGTAAGTTAACTGCAGCCTGTAAGGCCTTAATAAAGTGAGCAGTATTAATTAGGAGTGTTGGTTTAGGACATAATAGGGCAGAGGAAAGAAGTTGTAACTAAGTTTGATGGGTTTCTTGACATAATTTTGCTATTGTTCTTTTGAGTGTTTGGTTTACCTTTTCAACTTTTCCAGAGAAGTGGAGTCTCCATGCTGAATGTAAGTGCCAATTAATACCTACGGCCTTACTGACCCTTTGAGCTATATTTGAAGCAAAAGTTGGGTAATTATCACTTTGTAAGGACTAGAGGAAATCTAGATCGAGGAAGTAATTCTTTCAATAACATTTTAGTCAACTCCTGTGCCCATTCTGTTCTAGTAGGGAGTACTTCTATCCACCCTATAAAGTATCTATAAAGACTAATCGATATTTGTATCCCTGGCATGAAGTCATTTGGGTGAAATCAAGTTGCCAGTCATCTCGAGGATGATTGTGCCATCTCTACTAGTTGTGGGCGACCTTGATGGTCTTTTGTAATCCTTTTCCATTAAAAATCTCCCACATACTTGGGCTAGTTTGTCCCTTCCAAAATGGCA
Source organism: Molossus molossus (assembly GCF_014108415.1). Classification (NCBI taxonomy): domain Eukaryota; kingdom Metazoa; phylum Chordata; class Mammalia; order Chiroptera; family Molossidae; genus Molossus; species Molossus molossus. The sequence continues at coordinate 58,473,357 of NW_023425345.1, read as the reverse complement.
TGAGTCATGTAAATTTTTTATACTTTCCATTGAATTCACTGTGGGGGTTGTAAAAGACCATCTGTTTGGTAATATCCGCATTCATTCTTGTTATATCCATGTTGCGTAGACCAATCTATTTCCTCCTTGGTATAGCAGGGCAAATATTTCTTTAAGCTTACAGTGGGAATAAGGGCTTTCATGATATTTTCCCATTTTGTGGTGGCATCCTTGGCTATACAATCTGCAAAATTGTTTCCCTGGCCAATTTGTTTTATTCCCTTTTGGTGTGCACTGCAATGAATCACTGCTGTTTCTTGGGGCAATTTTACAGCTTCTAGAAGTTGTAAAATATAGGGTCCATACTTTATTGGTCCACGTTTTGTATTCAGATAGCCTCTTTCTTTCCAAATAGCTGCATGAACATGTAGTATTAAAAATGCGTATTTACAGTCAGCATGTATATTTAGTCTCTTGCCTTTTCCTATATATAGGGCCCTTGTGAGGGCTATTCTGCTAATTGTACTGAGGTTCCTATAGGTAAAGCTTGAGCCTCTGTAGTACAATGCTGGCATACTACTGCATATCTAGCATAATGTACCCTTTCTCTCATGAAACTGCTTCGATCTGAGAACCAAACCTCATCCACATTTTGGAGTGGGTTGATCCTTTAGGTCTGGTATGCTGGCATAAACTTGGTCTGTGGTCTCACCACAATTATGTGTAGTCTATATTTGGGGCAGGCATTAAGGTGGCTGGATTCAGGATGGAACAGTTTTCAATTCTCACCTGTGGGTTTTCTATTAGAATAATTTGGTACTACAACATGTGATAATTGGTAAGCCAGTGAGTTTCTTTAGTATTGAGCAATGGACCAATTTGGTGGGACGTGTACAGAGTTATATTTTGTCCTAATGATATCTTAAGTGCTTCTTCTAAAAGTAAGGCTGCCACAGCTACTACCCTGAGGCAATGAGGCCAGCTTTGGGCTACTGTACCTAATTTTTTTTGTTTGTTTTTTGTTGTTGTTTTGTTTTGTGGTACGTGCCCCTAGTGAGAACCGAATCCGGGACTCTCTGGTCCGCAGGCCAACGCTCAACCACTGAGCCAAACTGGCCAGGGCTGTACCTAATTCTTTTGAAAAATATTTTACGGGCCTCTTGGTGGATCCCAAGGCCTGAGTCAGGACACTTAATGCTATTCCCAACTTCTCAGTAACATGCAAGTGGAAGGGCTTTTCTAAATTTGGTAAGCACAGTTCTGGTGCCTATGTAAGAGCTCAACCCTTTGTTATTCCTTTTCCCAGTATAAGCTAGTTGGTCCCTGCTGAGTGCTTTCCTTTAGAGCTTTGTAGAGGGGTCTGGCCTCTTCCCCAAATCCTAGGATCCATAATCTGCAATATCCTGTCAATCCTAAAAATGCCCAAAACTGTTTCTGGTGGCCTCAGGAAGGCCTAAAGTGATCTGTATCCTATTTGAGGAGACTATTCTCTTCTCAGGGGTTAATATAAGGCCTACATATTCTGCTTTTTGTTGTAGTATCTAAGCCTTATTCTTAGATATTTAGGGTCTATATTACATGTTTATGGCCTAGTTTCTCCTTGAGGAAACAGATAAGTAGCTCATCTACATATTGGATTACCAGGTCACCCCCCTCAAATGATAGATAGGTCCTTTATCAATGCTTCTCCAAACAAATGTGAGCTATCTCTGAATCCCTGAGGGAGGACCATCCCGGTCAGTAGTGTGTATGTCCCTGTATATCTGCCCATTCAAAAGCAAATACATTTAGCAAGCTGGATCCAAGGGAATGCAGAAGGAAGCATCTTTTAAATCTAGTGCAGAGAACCATTGGGTTTGGGAAATAATTTGTCCCAAAATAATATAAGGGTTAGGTATTACCAGATGTATGGGGATTATGGCCTCATTGATTGCCTTTAAAGTTTGAACTAATCTATAGGTCCCATCTTTCTAATAGGTAAAATGGGAGTGTTACAGGGAGAATTACAAGCTACTGACAACCCATGACCAAGATAATTTTCTTTTTTGTTTAGTTGATTTTTAGAGAGAGAGGAAGGGAGAGAGAGAGAGAGAAAATATCGTTATGAGAGGAAACATCAATCAGCAGCCTCCTGTACGCTCCCTACTGGGGATCAAGCCAGGTATGTGCCCTGACTGAGAGTCAAATGGGACTTCTCAGTCCATGGGACAATGCTGAATCCACTGAGCCACACACTCTGGGCAGTGATAATTTTCTGTAGCCTTTCCCTGGCCTCCGAATTTATGGGATATTGCCTTCTATTAGGAAAATTGGTTGGATCCTTTAATTTGATCATAACTGGTTTAGCTCTGTGAGCCCATTGTGGAAATCCTATTGCCCATACTTGGGAATTAAGTTCTTATTCCTTATCTATGTCGGTTTCTGTTGCTCTTCTTTTATTAAATAATGCCTTATTCGGAACTGACTCCTTGGTGCCTGTAGAGAAAATTACTTGAGTCCTAATTTTACTAAAAATATCTCTGCCTAATAAAGGGATAGGATACTTTGCTATGACCAAAAATCAGAGTGTAAATAAAGGTGGTCACTCCCCAGAGGCAGTTTAAAGGTAGAGTAAAATGTCTTGCTCAGGGTGTGCCATCTACTCCTGTATGATAGTACTATCAGAAGAGAGGGGTCTCTTATGGGAGTCAACAGAGAAGGTAGCTCCTATATCTAAAGGAAAATTAATAGGCCTTCGTGCCAATTCAAGGGTTACCCTTGGCTCTGTCCCTTTTATGGTAATGTTCCTAGCAGGAACCACCTGGAGCATACAGCCCTATTAGTTTAGAGCCTTATTGGGAAAGAATCCCAGAGGTGAATCCTGTGGTATTGAATTTTGGTTTCCCATCTGAAAGAGAATAGAGATCACAGGAGAGAATGGGTGTCCTCGTTCCTTCTCCTATTTTTATTTTTTTTTTATTTAATGTCTAGGGAAGGCATCCCTTCTCAAGCATGGGTTTCCAGAATTAACTAGTCTTACTGGGTAACCTAAATTCCTGGCTGCAGTTACCCATGAATACATCTATCCTGTACCCTGAGGGTGGCATTACCACTGACCAGGATGCCCTGGGAATGGACTTTACCTCATTCAGACAGGTGACAACTCCACACTGGTCTCCTTTGCCCTTTCTGATATCTCTATTCCCATTTGACTTAAAACCTCCTTTGCCTCCAACCCTTCCCTCCCTGTACTATTGAGGGAGGACTTATACCTTCTAGGTACACTCCTGTTTAGGCAACAGTACTACCAGTTACTGGCCCATTTTTCCTGCCAAAGACCCCACTGGAGCAAGAGTTGCAGTGTTTCTAATCCTGCCAGTCACTGTAAAGACAGTATTCTCATTCTCTTAAAAATATTTGCTATCCAATATATTTGTCCACTGGAGTGTCTGAATACCTGCCATTCCTGCCTACTCCTTAGTCTCGTAGGTCCTGTGTAGCCATGCATAACAGATTCCTGAATAGAGTGGGTAATCCTTTGTCTGTATTCAAGCAGGGAATTTACTGATATCCCTTAAATTTTGGTAAGATTCAGTAGGACAAAGCCAACATTTCCTGCTACGCCTGTCAGCCTTCTCAAGATATTTTACAAATTGTGTTGGAGTGTCAAAGTTAGGTGTTAGAGCTTGGAGTATGTTCATGAAGAAGGTCCCTTTATTCCATTTATTCCATAACTAACACTGAACCAGTCCCATGATTAATGGGCTGGAGTAAAGGGTCCTGATCAGCCTGGTAAATAACCTTAGGATCTTAGCTTCAATTTGTTCAACCAGGGTACCTCACCTATACCTTTGCTTATATAACAATAGTTGTCAGTTCATAGCTTCTGGACCGTGCCTTTCCTGACAACCTAAGGAAGGAACTTCCTCTGGGCTCTTAGATAATATCTCTGAAACTTGAAGGGTCCCCAAGTGATCCTCTCCCTTGCCACCTCACAGACACAACAATCCCCCTTTCTGTATTTCCTGCAAAGGTAATACAAATACAGATGGAGCTGCCAGAAGCACACAGGACAGAGGGGCAGCAGATTCACAACTGACTGATGATTTAAACTTATTTTTCTCTTGGTCATTCCCCAGAGGGAGAAAAGCTAAGGACTTTATTTAGTGGGTTCAAATGTGCTGCTTTGGAGAAGGGCTTTCACGGGCCGCTGTACCCCTGGTCATCCTGCTCCCTGCTGCGTGTCTCAGTTTCTCTCCCGCCATCTAAAACAACCAGAAGGGCTTGGAGTGTTGAATGATCAACCTTGTGTGCACATCCGAATGAGCCAGTCAATTAATTACAAGTGAAATGGAAGTCCCTATGAGACCCCTGCATGTCTTATGGTTCAACCCCAGACACCTCCACAAGGCCCTTACTTGTATATGGACATTTGAGATTCAAACTGGAGGGGAGACTTGCCTCTTTTCTTCGGAGCCTGGGCAAGCCAGAGCACTCAGTTGGTTTTACTTTTAATTTTCTGCACCCAGGCACAGGCCCAATATGTCTTGCTAATCTTCATTATGCTGCAACTCCCCTAAATTCTGAGAGCAAAACGCAAAAAGAAATTCCTGGAGGGACTGAACCTACTGCAATCTGTCAGCAGGAATCAAAGATGATCAGGCAGCTATCCAAGTCAGGGTACCAGAAAGATGTTACCAGAGAGCCAGCCAAGTCAGAGAGGGCTCAGCTCTCCCCTCCTCTGCTCTTGTCAGCTCGAGAGAAAGAGCTCAGATGAGTGATAGAAAGCAGTGTTGAAGCAAAGCAAGCAAATTTATTAAGGATACACTTGGCATAATACACAAGTGGGCAACTGAGCTAGTCTCAGCACCCCACCCATTAGGGTTTTAAGGATTATATATCTTTTTGCTAGAAGTTTCATCGTTCAAGGTTCAAGCTTCAAGGTTGCCCTCCCCTGGTATTGGAACTTGCATGCAAGGTTTCGAGCTCCCTCTTGACATTGCAGTTTTACTGTTGATAATCTTGGCAGGTCTCAGGATTGCTTGGGTGTGATAATAACCCCCCTCTCTGCCTTAGTATCGCTCTATTCTGCCTAACGTTTTGTTTTCTTCTAAGAATTATAGTTTTAGCCAACAGGTACATGAAATATGCTCAACATGACTAATCATCCGGAAAATGCAATTCAAAACCACAATGAGATGTCACCTCACAACTTTTAGAATGGCTATCATCAAAAAAAAACAAAACAAGTGATACCAAGTCTTGATGAAGATATGGAGAAAAGGGAACTCTTGTGCACTGTTGGTAGCAATGTAGATTGGTGTAGCCACTATGGAAAATATGTTGTGTATTGATTTGATATGATTTAAAATCCACCTGTATATGATAGGAATGAAGTTGTTTTAAGAGTAAAGTTGTTTTGATATAGAGTGAGGTAAGATGTGTCAGGATATTTGCTAAGCACTTAGGAGTTCAACTAATGAAGGGCATTGCCGGAGCTTATCAATAAAAACATCTGAAGGAACAACTATGAAGGGGACATTTAGACTATAAATACTGAGAGTTTGTAAAGACTATTGGAGAGCTTCAGTCTGGGCAAGGCCACACTTTGCTGACATAAATAGCTCTTTGAAGACCTTTGGGACATCAGCTCTCACGGCAGTAAAGGGCTACTCTTTTACTGGCAGTGGCCACAGCTGTGCAGTGGCCCTGTGAGGGAGATCAGCTTGCCTGTCAACACCAGTACCATTGTAACCTAGCAACATGCTCTACCAACAAATGACTTTTTCATTTTTGCACTGTCAGCTGGACAACAGCTTTAGGTTACCTAAGCTGTGTCTTCTGACTACCAACTCATAAAAAGTACACCTCAACTAAATTTGGACTTTATTCCCTTCATCTCCCCTTGCCTAGAACAATAATGTAATTAAACTAACATTGCTTTGGAGTATGTTATTTGTTATTGCCTTATTAAGAGATATTTTATATGCTATTGGCTTATGATATTATTATAATTCTCTCAGTGAACCTGTGTTAAATAAAAAACTGGCAATACAAACAGTTTCTGAGCATAATTTTGCCACCAAAAACAAAACATAATATTATGTTTTGGCAGTTCCTCAAAAATTAAAAATAGAACTGCCATATGATCAAGCAATTCCACTTCTGGGTATATGTCTAAAGGAAATAAAAACAAGATATGAAAGAGATTACTGCATTCCCACATTCACTGAAGTATTATTTATAATAGCCAAGACAGGGAAAGAACCTAAGTGTCCATCATTGGATGAATGGATAAAGAAGATGTGGTGTATATATACAATGGAATATTATTTAGCCATGAGAAAAAAGGAAATCCTGCCCTTTACTACAACTTGGATGTACCTTTAGATAATTATGCTAAGTGAAATAAGCCAGGCAAAGACAAAAGCTACATGGTATCACTTATATGTGGAATCTAAAAAAAATTTTTAAGTGACTCATAAAAACAGAGTAGAAAAGAAAGTAGTTTCCAGGAGCAAGAGATGGGGAAATGGTTAGAGGTTGGTAAAAGGGTAGTGACTATACCTGATAACACTGTATTATATAATTGAAAAAAAATTAGCCTGTTTACAACTAATTTTATTCAAAGTTGAGCAAAGGAATTTGTAAATATTATAACTTATTTTGTACACCATCATGGGAAGGAATAAAGTAAAATACTTACAAACTTGGAGTTGAGAGGTAGATTCTCTGGGTTAAATTCAGGCTCCACAATTTATTGGTTATAAGTGGCAACAGGTAAACTATTTGTTTGTGTTTTAGTTACTTCCTTTATGAAACAAAAAATAATAACAATGCATACCTCAGAGTATTCTGAACACTAGGTGAAATAATGCATTAAAAACAGAATAATAACTTGTACATGGTAAGCATTTGATATATAAGCAATATACAAAATAAGCCAGTAAAAGGATGGTCCCTGGAACAGTTTGAAAATGAGAAACAATCTGTAGGGTCCCTAATAGTGCAATGGCAACATTTATTATATGCTACTCAAACTATGGAATACCATGTAAAGACTGCAAAAGTTTAAGTAGATCTAGTTATGCTAATATGGAACAATCTCTCTAGTTGAAAACTGCAAGTTGCAGGCCAATAATATTATGGTATGGTATGATTACAGTAGTGCAAGAAAAAAATCACAAAATATTCATTTAAAACATCCACTTTTATCTTATATATGTATGTACTTATAAGTGTGTGTGTATGTAGACATAGAGAAATATATACATAGCAATTTTTTAAATAATAATTACTTTTGGGGAGGGAAGTAGTTGGAGGCTATTTTAAAAGCCTGATTTGTTTATTTTTCATAATATATATTTTTTTAATATAATGGAATTGAGAAAACCCTAAGGAAATCTTAATATTAGTTTTCAGAAATGCTTACTTTCAAATATACTGTAAAATATGTACTCAGCATTTTGGTTTTACAACTATTTTGTTGAGTTTTTTCTGTGTGTTGTTTTTTTCTTGCCCTTAACTAAACAATGAACTTAATGAGGCTCTAAATAATGACAAATTGTGTTTTAGTTACTTCCTTTATGAAACAAAAAATATCCACATTTGTGGATATTCCCAGACAGTTGGCCGGGAGCAACATCTTGTGAAATTTTCTTACATTTCTGGGAACATCATAAAATGTTATGTCTCTCTTTTAACTACCAACCACTATGTGTTAAAATTATATATATATATAATCTCCCAGGTTGTTATCCTAATAAGAAACAACTAGAGCACAAAATTTATGCTGACTTCAAATTTTATTCCTCACAACACAGTATTTTGCATAAAACCTCTGCTCAATAAATAGTTCTTAAATAAATATTTTTACTGCGTATTACTATGAATAAAAGGCATGAGATTAAATATCTATATATTCTAAACAGACTACATGTAAGAGTATCATAATCAGTTGCATCATCTAACAATCTGTCTTTTTAATTACAAATACATGCATAGTCCTTTGTCCCAGGAAATAGTCGTTTCATTTATAAATATATAAAGAAAAACTTTCCCTATAGAAATTCCACAAATAAGATCCATAAGCACAAAGTTAGGATTGTTTTCCATAAATCTTACTATGAAAACTTAAGAAAAATAATTTAGAGACACACACAAAAAAACTCATCATTATTTTGTTTTCTTTGCTTTTTGCATTTTTTTCAGACTTGGGATGTAGCTTTGTCACGGACTGCTAGAGCATGGGGGAAAAAATGTGTGCTTGAACGTAATACTCATTTAGAAGAAATAAATATGGCCCATCCTAAATTTAATGGTATTGGTGAAAATATATGGGTCGGTCCTGAAAATGAATTTACTGCAAGTATTGCTATCAGAAGCTGGTATGCAGAGGGGAAAAAGTACGATTTTGAAAATGACAGTTGCGCTGGTGACTGTTCTAATTATATACAGGTATCTAATTTTGATATTATTAATTCAATAGACTCCTTAATTGCTTTCCTATCAAGTTTTTATTGTTTCAAGCTTATAAATAAATTAAAATTATTACTTCTAATAGAATAAAAATTCTTATCAGTCCTAGATCTTCAAAACATCTGTAATTCCATCTATTATGTGAATCAATTAAAACAGTCTTTTAAATATAGGAAATCTAATCTCCATAACCAAAGATGAAAGGTACTTTTGTAAAATAATGTACACTGGAAAAGAAATTAAGAAACCAGAAAATAAAAATTATTTTTAAATTATTGACTATAATTTAACTATAAACATAAGTAAAGGACGTGATATTTTTTGCATAGATCAGTACACATACTACTTTATAACAAATTGGTTAAAACATTTTAAATGCTAGTGAATAGTGTTATTTCCCTACCTCATGTCTTAACAATATACCCTTACACTTTATATTCCACCCTTATACTTTACACCCCACTTGTTATGAACCACTTGATCACACTGCTTAATAATCATCTATATGTGCTACTACACTAAGGGCAGGGATCTTGACTTCTCATCTGTTTATTTTCAACACAACAATCTGGCATTATTTAGGTCTTCAAGAAATATTTGTATCAGAGATCAATAATTTATTAACAGAACTTTCAAGCTTATTTAAAATATGATAATTTTTCTATCAATAAACTCTGATATCATGTTTTATGTACAACGCAAAATCTTGGAATTTTTTCATTTGAATTCATTTCTTTCTCTTTCCTCAAATGAATGATGTTTCAAAATATGTTGGATCTGTTCATTCTTCTTCTAGAAAGTTATAGTGGTTCTCCGTTGTCTTATTCATATCAAAGCTAGTCTCCTTAATATAACTTCATACTCTCAGCAAACTAACAAATTCTACTCCCTGACCTACTCCTCTTTATTTTGTACTCCTTAATTCTAGTATCTTAGACATTTTTGTCCTCTGTATTTAATCTTACTAACTCTAATTTAACTGTTGCAGACATTCTATTCTCTATTCTTTTCATGAATCACTCTATTTCTTTTTTTTATCCTCAACGGAGGACATTTTTCCATTTTTTGTTCAGGTAGAGCAGGAGGGGGAGAGAGAGAGAGGGAAACATCGACGTGAAAGGGACACATGGAGTGGCTGCCACCCGCATGACCCAATCAGGGCCGGGGACAAACTGCAACCGAGGTACATGCCCTTAGCGGGAACCGAAACTGAGTCTCTCCAGATCGCAGGCCAATGCTCTAACCACTGAGCAAAACCAGCCAGGGCCACTCTATTTCTTTAAAAATCACACTTTTAAAACCACTAAGGCTTGGGATAAAAATTTTAAAAAGCAGAAATGGTTCCCCTCTCTCCTACAGAGATTAACAAAACAAAACAAGTACTTTTTTTTTTTTTGTCACTCTAAAGTATTAGAAATATTAAAACCATATAGAGAATTTCTGGAATATCTTTAATTATTCTCATATTTTTATTTCAATTTAATTTTTTCTTTTACAAGAACAAGCTTCTTTATTCACTTTTTAAATGAAAGGCCCAGACTCTGTTTTATAATGGAATTTATTCAACAAAAGAAAAGTGCTAAAAGCATTCAATTACTCTCTAGTCCTGTATCGCTTTTCCTTCCTTCTATAATCTTAGTGTCTCTCTCTTTCTCCCTTCTATTTATAACTTCTATTCTTTCAAAACTGTTCTTTTCTCTTTCCCTCTTCCTCTCTTCCAATAACCTAGAACTCTCAGATTCTACAAGAGGATGAAAACTGCTTCAGCACATGGGCCTTTCTTTGGCTTTAAAGCATTATTCTGGATCAGTGGTTATCAAACTCTTCATCCTAAGAATACTTATTGGTAGAATCTATTAAAGTATTTCTCTAAATTCAGTTTTGCAATTGCTGCCCTAAAACCATGATAATTCTCTACCTGCACCCAAGTGAAGAGTAGTTCATATTTCTTCCATTGTTTAGTTAAAGTTTCTGTGGGAATTGAATATTATTGTTTATCATATGGCAGAGTAAATGTTTAGAATTACATTTCATATTTTCCTTGAAAATTTTATTTTAGCTTGTTTGGGACAAGTCTTACAAAGTTGGTTGTGCTGTTACTCCATGTTCAAGAATTGGACGTATTAGATATGCAGCACTTTTCATATGCAACTATGCACCAGGGTAAGTTACTTCACATTTTTAAAAAAATATAAAAATAAATAAATTGGGAATTTTTCAATTTAAGTTTTCCTAACTTTTAATATATTGTCACAAATGTCTTTTTGTGAACTATAAAAAAATTAAATATAAGATATTAAAGACTATATTGAAATATTTTCAATTCCATAATGAATCAATAAGTCATAAATTGGGCATATTAACATTATATATAGACTAGCCAAGTATAGATTCCTAAATGAATCTTAGTTTTAGTATTATTTCACAATATCTAGCCTAATTAGTATGGGATTTAAATTATTTTTCAAAATAGTTTATTCCTATATTATAATAAAAGTCAAAATGTGTTGAAATGCCCTGGCCAGTTTGGTTCAGCAGTTAGAGTGTCGGTCTGTGGTCCAAAGAGACCCGGGTTCGATTCCCGCTAAGGGCATGTACCTCGGTTGCAGTTTGTCCCCGGCCCTGGTTGGTTTGTGCAGGAGGTGTATGCTGTATGAATTATTTCAGGAGTACATCAGCTTTGTAACATGAAGGACACTTTTAATTGACTATTCTTTGAAGGTTGCATTATTAATTGGGGCTAAAGTCATACATATAAGGAACTGTAATATCTCAAAGATGGAAGAGTACTTTAAAAGTCTCCTAGTCAAGCCTGGCCAGTGTGGCTCAGTGGATTGAGCATTGGCCTGTGGACTGAGAAGTCTGGGTTTGATTCCTGGTCAGGGCATATGCTCCGGTTGCGGGCTCAATCCCCAGCCAATCGATACTTCTCTTTCACATCAATGTGTCTATCTCTCTCTCTAAAAAAAATTAATAAAAACATATTTAAAGTTTTAAAAAGTCTCCTAGTCAAGCTATCCATTTGAAATTTTAATACTTTCTTTCTTACCGTGTAATTATTTCCCCTATACCAGAGTACCTTCCTATCACGGAAAATAACTATCCCCAACATAGCCTCTATCTCTGGAGAGCTCTGTTGGAAAGTCTCAAGTTTTTGTACAGGTCAATATGATACTATAAATAATATTATTAAAATGACAAGCTAAGTGAGAAAATACCCTAGTCAACATTTCAAGTAAATAGTAGAAACTGATTACATTCTAGGATTGAAAAGGAATTCCTGCCAAATAAAATGCTTCTGGGACTAAAACAAGAAGGAAAAAAAAAAAACAAGAACAGAAACACTGATTACTGATTGTATTCCCTGAGATAGGGAAAACAACAGAACTGTGATGTAAGTCAAATTAGACTCAGAAAACCCCTTCCCGACGGAAAGCTTTGCTGACTCTGAACACAGGCAGGCAAAGCAAACGTGGGAGGTAGAGCCTCCAGCACTTTCCAGGCTTCCTTCCATCCTTACAGCCCAGAAGCACTGGGATGGCTGGCATCTCCTACATGGAGAAACTTGAAAGTTGACTACTGATTGGAAAATTCAAGCAGAGAACTAAGCACTGGTGGGGGAGGGAAGAAGTCTCCCTGAAGCACAGGTCTTCATGCACTCAGCCACTGTGTGCAAGGCTCGGCCATAATCACCGGCAAAACAGGCTGACCATATTTAGCTTATTGTCTTGGAAGGGAAACAAACAATAAATAAGTGAACACGTGAAAAATATTTAATTAGATAGTAAAATATGCCATAAAAATGAAGGAAGAGAAATAAATAGGGACTAACTAGGATAGAATATAAAAAGGGTAGTTGTAAAAGAAAGTGGCATTTGAGCTGAAAGTCAAATGATAAGACAGCTAAAGAATATTTTAGGTAGAAGTAAAAACATATATAAAATCTCTGAGCTTGAAATGAGTTAGCATATTTAAGAAATGAATAACTAGTTAGAAGTAAGAGGTGTGGTTGAGAGTTAGATGACAGTACATCAAATAGAATACCAAAGCTCATGTTAAGGATTTTGGAATTTATTCTAAGTAATGGTAAAGCCACTGGAAAGACTTAAGCGAGTTACATGATTTGAAAAGAACACTTTAATGAAGGTTTCTTTTGCGGTTGTGTCAAGAAATGGAGTATAGGAAAACAAGGGTACAAAGAGGAAGCAAGCCCTGGCCAGGTAGCTCAGTTGGTTAGACTGTTGTCCCTCTACACCAAGGTTGTGGGTTCAATGTCCCATCAGAGCACATACAAGAAGCAACCAATGAATGCATAAATAAAAGAGCTGCAAATCTCTCTCTCTCTCTCTCTCTCTCTCTCTCTCTCTCTCTCTCTGATCAATTTTTAAAAAGGAAGCAAGCACAATTAGGAGACTGTTTCTATATAACAGGCTATAGACAGTGGTATCTTCAGTTAAGGTTTTAGCATGTGGATTGGTTTTCTATTAATGAATAATAAATTACCACAAGTGTAGTGACATAAAACAGCACCCATTTATTATCAAACAGTTCTGTAGGTTTTAAGCCCCCTCAATGTGGCTGTATTCTTTGCTAAGGGTCTCAAAGGCCAAATTCCAGGTGTTGACTGAGTTCTCATCTGGAGGCTTTGAGGAAATAACTGCTCGTTCAGATTGTCAGCAGAATTTAATTCACTGTGGTTATCGGACTCGCATTCCCATTTCCTCATCGGTTCTCAGCCAGGGGTTGCCCTCAGCTTCTAGAGGCTGTCCAAATTCCTTGACACGTGGCTCCCACCATCTCCAAAGGCGCATCAGACTCTTCTCATGCTTCAAATCTCTGACTTCTCTTCTGTGACCAGCTCGAAAAAGCTCTATGCTTTTAAAGTACCCAACTGATCAGTTGCATAGCCTCCCTGTATTAAAGTCTATGGTGCCATATAACATAAGTAAAGTGCATCACAGTCACTGCCCTGGGAATTATGCGAGGCATATACACCAAGGGTGGGAGATCTTGTGGTCAGTCTTAGAAGTCTGCCTACCATAGCATAGAAATTGTGAGAATGGATCAGTTTCTGGACATATTATGAAGGTTAAGCTAATAATACCAGTTGAAGAATTTGACTTTAGGGGCCAGTAGAATAGAATAATCTAGAATGATACCTATGTCTTTAGTTTGAACAACTGGGTAAATGATGATACCATTAACTTAGGGAAGATCAGGAGATGTATTTTATGTTTGTACACATTAGGTAGAAATATTAACATGGGAAATGTAAATGAATTATGAAAAGAAACTAGCTATATGGACGTCTGACATAAGTTTCTAAGTAGAGGCAACTTCTAGAGTAAAGGCCCTGAAGTAGAAAAGAATCACTGTCCTAAATGAATCACTTTGAGAGTGAGTGAGTATGAAGACTTAATTTAAGAACTAAGTTTTAGAGCACTAGAATATTTCAACTTCAGGCAAAGGAGAAAGAAGAGAGGCTAACAAGATAAGAGGGAAATCAGGAGGCGGACGCAGGGTTATTGCTCTGGTTTTGGGCACCAGGCCTCCCAACCAGATACTCTGAGCCCGTACCTGCCCAGCTGCTGCCGCCACCTGGGTATCTGGGCGAACCCTGGGCAACAGCAATGGCCCAGATGACAGATTGCCAGAAGGAGCAGCACTAGGAGCTGGAGGTGCTGGAGTCCATCCTCTCGGACTCCTTTACAGCACCATCAGAAAATCCTCCCAGTGTCACCATTGCTGTAACCGCTGAGGCTGAAAAAATGGTGAAACTGGCCAGATGACCACAACGTTTCATACAATGAAAAATACCCAGATGAAGCCCCCTCTGTTTATGAAATATTCTCACAGGGAAACCTAGAAGATAATGGTATCTCTGGCATTTTAGCAGGCAGAAGAAAATCTTTTTCTTGCACTCCTGTTACAATTGAGAAGTTCTTAAGTTGGAAAGCCAAATTTGATGCAGAAGTCTTGGAATTAAAAAGAAAGAAATGAAAGAACAAGCAGAAAAAAATAAATTTAGTGAGAAACATCTATTTGAAACAGCTCATAATGTTGACATATCTAACATCCAGTGTTTGCAGCATGCTGGAAACAGTGTGGAGGTAGATGAGGTTTTGTACCAGGAAAAGGATGACTTGGGGCTGGACGATGATGATGAGGGCCCAGACTACAATCCTGCCGACCCAGAGGTTGCTGGACTATCCCAGTCTGCAGAGAGGCTTGACTGTCCCAGTATCTCCGGCTATGCTGATAGTGTGTTGATTTTCCTTTCTTTTTTTTCTAAGAAAAAAATAATTTTCAGAAGAATCCTCTTTTGATAGCTTTCATCATTGAATTAAACAAGCTTATTTTTAAAATAAAAAGAAAAGGCCCTGAGCGGTTTGGCTCAGCAGTTAGAGCGTTGGCCTGCGGACCAGAGAGCCCTGAGTTCGGTTCCCATTAGGGGCACGTACCTCGGTTGCAGTTTGTCCCTGGCTCCGATTGGGGTTGTGTGGGTGGCAGCCACTCAATGTGTCTCTCTCACATCGATGTTTCCCCCTCTTTATTCCTCCCTCTCGCTCTATCTGAAGATAAATGCAAAAATGTCCTCAGGTAAGAATAAAAAAATAACTAAATGAATAAATAAATATAAAAGATAAGAGGGAAAACAAAACAATGCTGATGAGAATACTTAGAAGCCAAGTGAAGAACATAAGTCAAGATGCATAAACTGGTTAACTGTATGAGATGCTCCTGAAAGAATGAAAGAAAAAAAAAAGAGGAAGAAGAGATGACAATCCATGTGATAAGGTAAAGGGGTAAAGATATTTGGTGCTCTTAATAACAATAGTGAATGTAGGCCTATTCCATGACTATAATGATAAGATGAAGCTATTAGTTGTTAGGATTACTCTTCTTTCCACCCACCTGTCTCATCGGCTTCTTTGTCTTGAAATTTCTATCATTCACATTTCCTTTGATGCAAATATTGGCAAGTCTACCTGTGAAGGATCTAGGTTGGAATATATACTAGTCAACTTGGTCCAAGTTTTATTTGATACGTACTCAAAATAGGCAGTCATGGCTGTCTTTCTTAAGAGTAGTTGGTAGAAAAATAAAACCATCACAATATTATGAAATACTGGGTAGAAATGAAAATAAGAGAACCGAATTAAAAATAAGAATGTTTAGTGGGCTGAACGGTGGCCTCCAAAAGATATATCCAGGTTCTAAATCACAGAACCTGTAAATATTAATATATATGGCAAGAGTGAATATTGTTTCACCTGGCAAAATCTTGATTAACATGAGGATTTGGAGAGGAGATCTTTTCCTGGATTATTTGGCTGGGCTCAAAATGTAATCACATGTATCCTTACAAGAGAGAGAAAGATTCATCACTAGACACAGAAGAGGAGGAGGCAATGTAACCGTGGAGGGAGAGTTTGGAGTGCTATATCCACAAACCAAGGACTCCTGAAGCCACCGGAAGCTGGAAGAATCAAAGAATTCTCTCCATGAGCCTTCAGAACAAGCACCATGGTGCCGATACCTTGATTTTGGACTTCAGGCCTCCAGAACTGAGAGAATAAATTTCTTTTGTTTTTAAATTACCCAGTTTGTGGTAATTTGTTCAAGTACCTACAGCAAACTAATATAGAATGGAAGAATAAAACACATTTGTCCATAGAGAAAATATGAGTCAATGACAACCTTGAAAAATTATCTCAGAACAGAGACGAAGAACAGAAATCAAAATATGTAAGAAAATAAATATGTAGGAGATATATCTATAAATTTGGTGTGCCTACAGAACAGAGAAAAATGGAACAGAAACAATAATTAAAGAAAAGATGATGTTTCCAATCCATAAAGATACCCATATAAAGATTAAGATAGATTATAAATATATCAGAAAAAGTGAACTGAAACAATATTTACAGATATCATTTTCTAGTGATCATTTTTCGATTTCAAAGATAAACAGAGTGGGGGGACTTCCGGTCAAGATGGCGGCGAAGGTAAATGCAGTATCGCGTCCTCGCACAACCACATCAAAGTTACAACTAAACTGCAGAACAACCATCATTCAAAACCACCTGAAATCAAGCTAAATGGAAGTCCTACAACTACAGAATTAAAGCAGCAGCTGCATCCAGACTGGTAGGAGGGGCGGAGGCGTGAGGGGCGGAGGTGCAACAGGTTGGTCCCACACCCACGTGTGACAGATAAAAATCAGGAGGACACCTCGGCTGGGAAGGTCCTTCCTGAGGACTGAGGGGTCCCCGTCCCACACCAGGTGCCCCGCTCAGGGTTCCAGTGCCAGGAAGAGAATCCCCATAACTTCTGGCTGGAAAAACCAGCAGGAGCTGAGGCTCAGGGGAGCTGACGTGGCTGGAGCCCCAGGCAGCTCCTTAAAGGGCCCGTGCATGGATTTATCGGACTCTCTCCCTCTAAGCTTGGAGGAGAGGCAGCTGGAGGGGCGCCAGAGACATACAGGGAAGAACGGAGCTGTTTGGCACTGGAGTGAGGGCTGGAAAGGGGGCTTTCTCCGGGACAAAAGTGCTGTCAGAGGTCTTTGTTCCTTTGGTGAGTCTTTCCATGGGGCGGCAGACAGAAGCCATATCTGGGACTCCAGCAACCTGGCTCACACTGGTAGCCCTGCCCTGGTGACTCCCTGAGGCCCCGCCCCACCCCACCCAACTTTCAGGCCCACCCAAGCTGTTGCCACTTGCTTAACCATAGGATTGGCCTGTCTTGGATCCTGCTTCAGGTATTCCTAAATTCTTTCAAACGAGCAGCATCTGGTCTCAGCTAGCCCCATACCTCTCGTTAAGTAATACACAGAAACAAACACAGGGAGGCAGCCAAAATGAGGAGACAAAGAAACAGGTCCCAAATGAAAGAACAGAACAAAACCCCAAGAAAAGAACTAAGTGAAATGGAGATAAGCAACATAACAGATGTTGAGTTCAAAATACTGCTTATAAGGATGCTCAATGAACTTAGTGAGAACCTCAGTGAACTTAGGGAGGGCCTTAAGAGCATAAAAAAGGACCAGTCAGAAATCACAGATGCACAGTTAGAATTGAAGGAGGCATTAACTGAAATAAAGAATAATTTACACAGCTTCAATAATAGAGTACGTAAATCCAAGGAGCAAACCATCAATTTGGAATATAAGGAAGCAAAAAATGCCCAATCAGAACAGCAAAAAGAAAAAAGAATCCAAAAAAATGAGGATAGTGTAAGGAGCCTCTGGGACAACTTCAAGCGTGCCAACATTCGCATCTTGGGGGTGCCAGAAGGAGAAGAGTGAGAACAAGAAATCGAAAACCTGTTTGAAACAATAATGGCAGAAAACTTTCCTAACTTGGTGAAGGAAACAGATATCCAAGTCCAGGAAGCACAGAGAGTCCCAAACAAGATGAACTCCAAGAGGCCCACACCAAGACACATCATCATCAAAATGCAAAAGTTTCAAGACAAAGAGAGAATCTTAAAAGCAGCAAGAGAAAGGCAGCTAGTTACCTACAAGGGAGTTCCCATAAGGCTGTCAGCTGATTTCTCAAAAGAAACTTTGCAGGCCAGAAGGGAGTGGCAAGAAATATTCAGAGTGATGAAAAGCAAGAACCTACAACCAAGATTACTCTATCCTGCAAAGCTGTCATTTAGAATTGATGGATATATAAAAACTTTTCCAGACAAGAAAAAGTTAAAGGAGTTCATCACCACCAAACCGTTATTATATGAAATGATGAAGGGTCTTTTTGAAGAAAAGATAAAATATATGAACAAACAAAATGGCAATGGATACATATCTATCAACAATGGAATCTACAAACAAAATCAACACATAGAACAGAAACATTTTCATAGATACAGAGAACATTTTGTTGGTTGCCAGATGGGAGGGTTGTTGGGGGAATGGGTGAAAAAGGTGAAGAGATTAAGAAGTACAAATTCATTGCTAGACTGACAAACCTCAAAGGGAAAGGGGTTGGGGGGGGGGAGGGTGGGAAGAAATAAACCAAAGAACTTATATGCATAACCAATGGACACAGATAATAGTGTGGGAAAAGGCGGGGGGGGGGGAGGGGAGTGGGGAGGAAGGGGTCAATGGGGGAAAAATGAACATCTATACATTTTACATCCAACAATAAAGATTTAAAAAAAAAAAAGATAAACAGAGTAGTACACTTAGGGCAGCTTGGTTGCTCTTTATGCAGAATCAACCTCATAGATGAAATTCATAGATATCTGAGCAAAATAAAACAAAGTAACAGAAATCAGTGTTGATTAGCCTAGACTTGAACTTAGATACTGCAGAGGGTACAATGAAAAACAACCATTTAGAATGAGAGATTGTCTTTCTAACTGAGCTAGGAGAAGACACAGGGTAGAGGGGAAGAAAAGAATTATTTTTAGACTTAACTGCATCTGCAGGTGACTGCAGAACATAAGTTTGTAGTAGGTGCAACAAACACTGACCAGGCAATAGAATTCCACTTTTTTTGCAGTGTCATTTCTGAAAGCAATTGTAGTCTTTTAGGAAAGAAATATGTTGTCAGGTTTTTTTGTGTGTTTTTTTTTAAGCAACATTAAGCCCTAGCCAGTTTGGTTCAGCGGTTGGAGCATTGTCCCTCAGATGGAAGGGTCTCAGGTTTGATCCTGGTCAAGGGCATGTGCCTGGGTTGCAGGTTTCCCTGGCCCTGACCAGACGAGGGGTGTGCGGGAAGCAACCAATTGATGTGTCGTTCTCAACATTGATGTTTCTATCTCTCTCTACCTCTTGTCCACTCTCTCTAAAAAAATAAATAAATAAACATAAAAGTGACCTTAACCAAATACACACATATCTATATTTTAAATAGAAAGAAGTTGTTATAAAAGCAGGTATGAAATCATCAAAGCAATTAGCCTGGAAACAGATTTAAAAGCAGTCAGCTTAGATACATAAAAGATGTGTATTTCACAGAAAGAGGTCAGTGGGGAAGGAAAGAGATCTGGGGCTGAGGAAGATGAATTTAATCTAAGACTGGACTCTTAAAAGACATAATTCAGCCTGGTTGGTGTGGCTCAGTTGTTGAGCATTGACTCAAAGAGGTCACTGGTTTGATTCCCGGTCAGGGCACATGCCCAGGTTGTGGGCCCAGTCCCCAGTGGGGGCCATGCAGGAGTGGCCAGTCGATGTTCTCTCTCATTGATGTTTCAATCTCTCTCTCCTTCTCCCTTCCTCTCTCTCTAAAATCAATTAAAAAAAAACTTTTTTAAAGATGTAAATCATAATGTCCAAAAATACTTACTAAAGGAAATTTTCTTTATTTAATACAATCCGGCAGATGGTATCATTTTCTTTAGTTTATGAAAAGGTAGAATATATTCCCAAGCCTCCCTGAAGGCTGGATGCAAAGGGTCTATCTGGTGGAGGACTCAGATGTCCTGGAGGGTGGCAGAGCCCGAAGGTGAGATGCGCCAGTGCCCGTGATGAGCGCATGGGGGGAGGAGCTCCTCTGCCACTGCCAGCACCCACACAGTGTCATGAACCCTGCCTTCCATCGCATGGAAATGGCAAGAACAGGTCAGATTCAGGATATAATTTGAAGATGGAGCTAATAATACCTGTTGATCGATTTAACTTTAAGGGTCAATGGAATAGAGTAATCTAGAATGATGCCTATGTCTTTATTCTGAGCAACTGGATGAATGGTGATTTTATTAAATCAAATAACAAAGATTTACAGAGGAGCAGAGCTTGAGGGAAGATCAAGTGTTCTGTTTCAGACACATTAGACAGGGGGAAATGTGGAAATGTAAATGAATCATGAGAAAGAGCTAGTCAGGTGAAGTTCTAAGATAGGTTTCTAAGCAGTAGTGGCAACTGCAGGAATCAAGACCTTAGGACAGAAATGAGTCCTGAATTAGATGATCTTGTGAGAAGGTAAGTATGGAAAACAGAGCAGAAGAGACCTAGGAACTAAGCCCAATATCACCAAAATATCAGGCAAAGAGCTGGCACAGGAGTATAAAGAGATGTTAGTGAGGTAAGAGGGAAACTAGAACTGTGCTGGCAGATTTTTTAAATAACATTTAAATTTATTTTCTCAATAATCTCTTTCTTTCCATGCTTTTCTGCAAATAGTAATTTATGATTCAAAGATACATCACACTGTAATCATGTAGACATTTTGAATAGCAGTTTAAATACATAAAGTGCAAACAATATATGTAACTCATTTGAAATGATGACAGTATGAACAACTGACAGTATGAACTTAATGACAAGTTCACAAATGCACAGTGACAACTGTATCACATTCACTGCCTGGCCAACTGTGATTTTAAGACACCATCAATGTTAAGATGTATCTTGATTTCAGAGATATTAAAATACAAAAAGGCATACACCTTAAAATTATGAAGTGTATATAAGTGAAAGAAGAGAGTTACAAAACAATATGTATCTTTACTATACATAATAAAATAAAACACATTATATAAAATAATATTTCAGCCCAGCCAGTATGGCTCAGTGGTTGAGGGTGGACCCACGCACCAGGAGGTCTCTGGTTGGATTCCTGGTCAGAGCACATGCCCAGGTTGTGGGCCCGATCCCCCATGGTGGGGCATGCAGGAGGCAGCCAATCGATGTTCTCTCTCATCAATGTTTCTATCTCTCTAAAATCAATAAAGAAAAATATATATTTTTAAATATTTCATTCACAGTTAAGTGCAACATTCTAATCTACCTCATATTTTAAAATACTGGTTGGAAAGCACTAAATCTGATTTCATGAGCTATTAATATTTATGACTTGCAGTTTGAAAAATAATGCCAATTTAGAATATTTTATATACATGTTTAGCAATGAAAAGAAGAAACAGGGTAGGTGTGTAGAGCTGAGTGAAATCAATTTTTTATAATTTTGGTTGCTAATGTATTTTCATAAGCTAAAGAAAGCCATTGATAACTTGATAAATAGGGAGTGATAGAATATATTAGAATATATAAGGGATGGGAAAGAATTGAAAGAGTAAGTTTTATCTGGAAAAAGGCAGGAGGAGAGAATTATAAGAAGAGAAAATGTAGAGAAATTCTTAATAGTAAAGTTTTTCTTTCTTGTTTAGTGAAGCTCATGAGGGTTTAATGTATTCTGATCTTTCAAAGGATTTGTGGATTTACTTGTCCTTTCACATTCTTTTGTTTGTTTTCTGTTTTATTATTTTGAGACATTCAATCTTCCAAGTATTTTTTAGGGGGACAGGTTGTTATATATTGCTGCTTCTGTTAAAATATACAACATTCCTTTCTTTTTAATCTTGCTTAATATTGAGGATATTTACAGTTATATATTTACTCAGATTACAATTTTTGCTGGACCTTAGAATCTTACATGATACAGACTCTTATTGCTTTCTATGGATTACAATTTTAGTTCATTTTAATAAAATATGTTCATGATAGAAAATTCAAAGGTATCAAAGAGAAAGTAATGTTTTCATCACTGTCTTCCAGTTACCCTCCCCAATATTTTATCCTAAAAGATATATTCTGTGCTTATACAAGAGTATATCAATCTTTGTGTGTGTTATTTTCATAATTCAAATAGGAACACACTACACTTCCTGTGGTGTGCTTTAATTGTTTTTACTTAATGATATGAGTGGATGTTTTCAGATACTTTTTAATATTTTCACAGTGTTTTTTAAATTGATATGCAAATGTTTAAGTAATGCTCTCCTTTTGATGGGCATTTAGGCTATTTATTACAGCCATAATTATTTGGGTAGCCATGTAATTCTCACATGAGTTAATATCTGTCATATGATTTTATAGTCATGGAATTACCAGGTTGAAGATCATGTGTACCTTTAATCAGGATAGATATTACTGAATATCTACTCATCATGGTCGCACGATTTATTTTATTTTTTTAATCCTTGCCAGAGGATATTTTTCTATTTATCTTCAGATAGATTGGAAGGGAGAGAGGGAGAGAAAGAGAAATATCGATGTGAGAGGGACACATGGACTGGCTGCCTCCTGCATAACCCAGACCAGGGCCAGGGAGAACCGCAACTGAGGTACATGCCCTTGACCAGAATTGAACAGGCGACTCATTGGTCCATGGGCCAACGCTCTGCCGCTGAGCCAAACCGGCTAGGGCTGGTCACACCATTTTTTATTAAAAATTATCTTTACATCAACATATGAAAGACTATTTTTTCAAATTCCTAGCTAACATATTTCCAAACATTTTGATATTTACTGCTTTGAGTTCAGTATATCATTAATTTTCATCTTCTATTTTACATGAGTTTAAGTATCTTTCTTTATGTTTCAGAATAATTGAATTTTATTTTCTGGGACCTGACTACTTCTACACATTTACTATTTTTCTCTTACGCTGTACTTTTCTTTTTTAATTGTAGAAGTATCTTATATAGCTATTTCACATTATATCATTTACAGTTTTTTTCCATTTTGATGTTTAACTTTCAACTTTATATATACTGTAATTTATTTTTGACAAATAGAATTTTGTACTGTAAAAAAAAAAAAAATCAATACTTTTTTCCAAGGGTTTTGAGATTTGTATCATGCTTATACAAGCCTTCTCAAAATATTGTTCTCACATTTTCGTCTACCAATTATTTTTTTTAACTTTAAACATTTGACACACTTTGCTTCTGGACATTATGTAAGCTGGTATAAGAACTAGTCTCTTGCTTAAAATAAGCATAAAGATTGCACAAAGTATACAGGGTGTGAGCAAAAGTAGATTTACATCTGTGAGTATGCAAAACACAGAGTTTATTCTTGCATTATTTATTAATTGTTGTATTATTGATTTATATTATTGATTTCATATTACTATTGTTATTTCATATCCTTACTTATGATTTATCTTTTAGATAATGATGGCTGGTTATTTAACCTACTTTCACCCACCCCTGTATATAAAATAACTGTTTTCAGGCATTAGGAAATAACCAATGCAGGGTTATCATTTTTGCAAATAAAAATAACCCAGTTATTTTTGTCTTGGTTTTCCCTGAGAGTATTCTCCAAACCATAGCCAGAGAAACAGAATCCAAGCAAAGAACGTGTGTTTTCTGGGGAAAGGAGATATCAGTGTTTATTGATGTTAAGGTATCTAGTATTTAAGACCAGAATCCCGAAGAGGAAAAGCTGTAAAGAAGAACCTCCAAAAGTGTATGTAAAAATTTTTTGTGGGTCCTTGGCCAACTTCTAAGCTGTACACATTAAGGCAAGATTCTGGAAGGACCTTGGAGTTGCTTGGAAGCTGAAGACCTGCACAGAGATTTCAGACACTGCACAGTGCTGAGAAGACAGTTACAGTTTGGGCCCAGTCAAAATGGAGAGATGTTGGACAACAGCCTGGAGCCTTACCAAGCAGAACATAAAAAATCCAGAGAATATGTACACATTTGATTATATAAAAATTTAAAACTAACTTATGGCTAAAGAAATGTCACAGATATTGCCAAAAAAAAAATAATAATATACTGGGAAAATATATTTGTGGGATATATGGCAGAGTTAGTTGCCTTAATTTACAAAGAACTACAAATCAAAAAGGGAAACAACCCAAGAGAATAATGTACAGAAGATATGAAGAGGTTATATCCTGAAAAGAAAAGAAAATGGTCATTAATCATATAAAACGATATTCTCTTTTTTTTTATTTTATTTATTTATTTTTTAAATCTTTATTGTTGGATGTAAGATGTATTACAGATGTTCCACATTTTTTCCCCATTGATCCCCTCCTCCCCACTCCCACCCCCCTCCCACCTTTTCCCACACTACTGTCTGTGTCCATTGGTTATGCATATAAGTTCTTTGGTTTATTTCTTCCCACCCCCCACCCCCCCGCAACCCCTTTCCCTTTGAGGTTTGTCAGTCTAGCAATGAATTTGTACTTCTTAATCTCTTCACCTTTTTCACCCCCCTCCCAACTGGCAACCAACAAAATGTTCTCTGTATCTATGAGAATGTTTCTGTTCTACCTGTTCATTTTGTTTGTAGATTCCATTGTTGATAGATATGTATCCATTGCCATTTTGTTTGTGAAATGATATTCTCACTCATAATTGAAGTAATTGAGGTATAAACAAAAAATAAATAACCACTTTCCATCATCCATTTGAAAATATGGGGAAGCTTAATTGGTACTCTACACATGTAATGGGACAATATATTAGTACAATCTTTCTGGATTTGGCAGTATAACAAAATTTAAAATGTACTTACCTTTGACCTTGTAATCTCCTTATTAGGATTTTATTTTATTAATATCCTTATAAAAGTTGGTCAACATATGCAAAGGAGGACACTTACTATAGCATGTTTGAATAGCATGAAAACGAAATTTTAAAAAACCAATGACTCCAGTGGTAGGCAACTGAGCAGCTAATTTACTGTACGTTATTATATAACCATTGAAAAGACTGCTATCTTTCTCTATGTACCAATAATATGAAAAGATCCACTTGTTAGATAAAAAAGCAAGATGCAAAATAATAATAGGTAAGATTGGATCTTTTTTTATAGCAGCTAACATTATCAAAATGTAATGATTCAATAGGATAGAAGTGAGAAATTGCTGTTTGATGGGTAGCTTTGTTCCTTTAGTGGTTTAAACACCTAGGTTGTTCCCATCTTGTTTCTTCACCATCCCTGGGTCACCAAAGCCAGCTCAGGCTTATAATAAGTGAAAAGAAACACGCTGGCAGCTTGACCATCTCTTAAAGCACCAGGTGGGAAGTGGTGCACATCACTCTACTCCCATTTCATTGACTATAAAATTGATCATACGGGAAGATGGCGGCGGGCAGGACCAAAGGGAGGGTAAGTGTGTGAGAGAGTGTGCTAGTGTGTGAGAGAGTGTGAGTAGACGTGAAGGTGGACAACCAAACTCCTGCAGTGCAGAGACGCGGAGCAGAAGGTTCCTGTGCTGTGGATGGAGCAGCCGGCTACCATGGTAAGCAACTCTTCAGGGCGCTTCTCCCTGCGCCATGGGGAGGTCCCACCATTTTGGAAGATCCCGGGTCTTCCCTGGGAAGAGGCAGTGGGAGCGGCTAGGGCCCAGCAGCGCACCTGGCACCATCGGACCAGTGGACACTCTGTGTCAACACAGACCAGTGCACAGTAGTGGAGTTCCCAGGGTGCCGGTTGCGGAAGCTGCAGGCAGCCCGGAGCCCAGCACCATCCCCCATAGTAGCAGCCCAAGCAGAGTCGAGATATACCCTCAGCAACAGAGGCTGGGGAGTAGACATCCATCCCCAGGCAACAGACCAGCAGCTGAACTCCTTCTCCAAACTACAGCAAAAGCTGAGCAGGAGTTGAGCCCCATGGGGCAGCAGCACTCCCCAGCCACCAGCGGCGGGATCTGGGGCTCCACAGAGGCCTGTGTGGTCCAGCAGCTCACAAGAGTAGTGGGAAACCAGAGTCCAACAGAGACTGGTGTGATCCAGCTGCCCACCCGCATGACCTGTAGGGTACGGGGGCACCAGAGAGGCCTGTGCAACCCAGCAGGGACTGTGCCATCCAGTTACCCATGGGACCTGCGGGGTGCTAAAGCACCAGAGAGGCCTGCCTGCAAATCTACCCAGGAAAGTAAGACTTCACAGCGGTGTTTAATGTGGGCCTGCACCATGAGTAACGATATAGAAACATTGAAAACCAACCAAGTGGAAATGAAGAATGACATAGCAGAAATTAAGAACACTCTACCAGCAGAGTAGAGGAAGCTGAGGACCAGATCAGTGAATTAGAAGACAGAGTAGAAAAAAGCAACCAATCAGAAAACCAAAAGGAAAAAACAATTTAAAAACAGAAGAAGCTTAAGAGAACTGTGGGACAACTGGAACGTAGTAACATTCGCATCATAGGAGTCCCCGAAGAGGAAGAAAATGGGCAAGTGTTAGAGAATATATTTGAAGAAATAGTGACAGAAAACTTTCCTAACTTGGTGAAGGAAGAAGGCATACACAATGGAGTACTATGCAGCTGTAAGAAAGAAGGATCTCTTATCCTTTGTGATGACATGGAGAGACCTGGAGAGTATTATCCTAAGTGAAACAAGCCAAGCAGAGAAAGACAAATATCATATGATCTCACTTATTTGTGGAATATAATGAACATAACAGTCTGGGGAATGGGGTAGTCCCAGAAATGTGGAAGTGAGGTACAGACTCAGAATCCCCAGAAGAGGGGGTGGTGGGGGAGGGATAAACCACAGAACTTATATGCATGTATGCATGAAAAATGGACATGGACAACAAAGCTGGGGACAGGGCAGGGAGGGAGGGCGAGGGGTGTATCAGTGGGGGAAAAGGAGAAACATCTGTAACAAAAATAAATAAATTAATTAAATAAAAAAATAAAAATAACATAACATAAATAAAATTGATCATATGACCACATCTAAGTTGCAAAGGAAGTTGGGAAATATAGCTTGGCATTAATACTTTTATTTCAGTATTTCAAGAGATATTTAGATTGACCGTTGCTAGTCTCTATCACAAATATATAAGTACTGAGAATTTTTGTGAAAAATGTTTTCTAGAAGAAATCATAGAAACTGTTAACAAAACTTATCTGTGGGGAAACAGGTGAAAAGTGGGAGATGGAGACATTTTTCCTCTTCACGATTGCCCTTTTTTGCTTTCTTTTTCCTACCATATACTTAGAAATATTATGCATGTATTACATTTATTTATTTATTTATTTATTTATTTACTTTTATAGCAACAAAGGATATCTGGATTGATATTGGAGAAATATTTAAGACCTTTTTAGAAGGTATAAATAACAAGATTTGTAGATCATGGTGTTAAATAATGAGGGAAAGAAAACAGTCAAAGAACATTCTCAGATTTATGATTCAATCATAAGTAGTATCACCATTAACTGCAATGAGGAACACTAAATCTTTTGGGAGGAAAGATGACAAGTTCCATTTTGGGCATGAGTTTTAATGGGCTATGAAATACTTTAAGATGTTTAGTAAGCCTCAGAGGAGGGGGTTTGGGGGGGAGAGATAAACCACAGAACTTACGTGCATGTATGCATGACCAATGAACATAGACAACAAAGCTGGGGTTGGGGCGGGGGGAAGGGGAGGAGGGTGTCCATGGGGAAAAATGAGAAATATCCGTAACAAAAGTGAATTAATTTTAAAAAAAAATGTTTAGTAAGCAGGTGGTCATATGGATCAGAAGCTCATGAGTGGAGCATGGCATAAAATAAATATTTGGAGTGCCAGTGGAGATTGTAATCATGGAAGTAGATGGGAGAGACTACAGAGTGAGAAGAGAAAAGGACCTCTAGAGATATCATGCCAACTTTTATGGGCAGTTAGAGGAAGATAGAACGGCAGGAGACACCTAAGAAGAGTGGCCAGACAGATCGAAAAAATAAGAGTATGGTATCATAATGACCTGGGCCCGAGGCTGAGGCGACTAGATTCCATTCTTATGTAGACCCTTGGCTAAGGTGACCAAATAACTCCATTTTTATTATCAATGGACCTTCCTCAATATTTTTCCAATAATAGGTTAATTACCCCTAGAAGTAAAGAAATTTTGCCTAAGATTATAGTTGCCCCACATGTTGGGAGGCATTTGCAGTTTCCAGTACCAGTATTTGCAGACATTTGCAGGTATTCATGAGCCCGATGAATAGTACTAATTTTGAGTTCTGTAATCGCTGTCACGCCCACTATTGTACCAGTCCTCAGAGGGGAGGGAGGGAGGATGGGGCTTCTGTCTTTTAAATCTGAGGAGCAAGGAAAATCGTGGCTGCTGATCTAAGGGGAGACTATGCCCTCCACAGCCTGCCGGCGAGAATAAAGGACTCCTTTACAATTTGGCTGTATGTCTCTGGTTATCTCACTGACACATTGTAACAATAGTAGGCATGGAGGAAAATGTTTTCCAAAGGAAGATTTGTCCAAAATTTCACATTCTAAGAGGTCAAGCAAAGTAAAGATTTTAAAATATCAGATTTAAAGAGAAGTTCATTGGTAAACATAGGAAGAGCCATTTATGTGGAGTAGAGGAAAGTTGACGCCAGGTAGGAATGAATCGAGGACTGGGTGTTGTTTTTTATTTTATTTCATTTTTGAAATGGGAATGATGTGAGAATATTTAAATATTGACATGAAGAATCTAATATAGAATAAAAGTAATTCTTTAAAGGAATAAAGGTATAAAAGAGATTAACCTTAGAAAGAAGAAGCAGTTCTTCCGTTTTCTTAGAAAAAAAGGAAAGGTGAGATGGGTGTATTTGTCATATTTAGTGACAAAACGTTTCTCAAGTTCCGATCTAAAAGCCATTATGTTTCTCAGTGAAGTAAGACAGATCATGTCCTGAGAATAAAGGGGAAGACTTTGAAGATGGAGTTTAGAGGATTGCGAAGGTTTGAAATAGTTATTATGGAAAATGAGAGAAGAATCTGACTAGAGAACCATAGAAAGATTCTTTACTTAGTTTAATGATTTTTCTCCAGCAGCACCCAGTTGCCCTGAAGCAGACATGGAACAATCACACAGTAAGATGCCTTTGTTTTTTCCAACACTGGGGTTTAATCAGGTGGATGTAAAGGAAAATAGTGCAGGAGAGTTTCAGGTTTTTAGCTGAATATGCAAATATGAGAATATGCAGAGACCTAAGGTAGGTAGAGAAGAGACAGCAGGGTAGATGGGGAGAAAAAATAGACTTGCAGAACCAGTGAAATTAATGGACAAGTAAATAAGTGAGCAACCTGGAAGGACAGGAGGATGCAATCATTGAGTGTAACGTATGATTTTGTGAGTTCAAAGGTGGGGCAGTTTTAGGGGATAACAAGGTCCAGAGTATGGCTACAAAATGACAACTTCAGAGCATTTAGAAATTTTGTGAAGACATCCAGTAACAGAGAGACCAAGTTATTGGACAAATTATAAGACAATGGCACCATTTTGACTGAAAGGGAGATTGGGAGCCAGATGCCAAAATGAGTAAGAAGGCATGATCAGAAGTAAGATAGTATCCTGGGGAGGATTAGAGAATAGTACAACAAAATAATATCAGCCTTGAAGGAGCTTTGGCCGGGTTTAGCTATGGTCCCTAGTCCTTTAGTTCCAAGATGTGGAAGTGAAGGAGATGTGACCAACTGAGTTTTACAGAAAGTGATACAAAGTAACATAGTTTTGCACATAAGGGGATACTTTGAGGCAGAAAACAACAGATTCATGCTTTCTTGACCTTGAATAAATCTAGGAAGTAGTCATAGAGTTTTGGCAAAGACAAATATATTAGATGTATCAGAAGAAGAGACAGATGGGATCTCTAAAAGATAATCTTCCTTGCTGTTTATTGCATTGTATTTTTCTCTAGCCTCCTGGGATAGATTCTTTAAATGTTCTTCTGAAACCTAGATGTTCAGATGTGAAACAGAAGCCAGCTTTGTGGTATTTCTCAATGATAATACAGAAGTAGTGGAAGTGAAAGTGGTTATTGTATGTGGTGTAACTATTCTGGCTGTATCAGATGGAAAGATCAACATCTGTTTGATCTTCTCTTGCCATTGTTCTGTGGACAATGCACAGACTAGGTGAGTCTGCACATGGAGAACTTTGAAGAGAAGAATCTGCTTACAAATTAGAATTGCTAGATTGTCAAACCATGAAGCTAAATTACCTCCTTCATGAACAAAGTGGTGGCAGAAATAGGTCTAGTATAAGCAATGAATGTTTCCATCACCACAAGAATTGTGTTCTCTTTCTGGACCAGTCTAGTTCTGTTATAAATTTTGAATAATGGTCTTCTAATGGACTTTGGGTTGGACATAGGTATAGTTACCCATTAGGCCAGCCAGACAACGTGTCCTTATCTAGGGCTTGGATGCACATCCTATAGGTGGCAATATACTGAAGGTACAGCCAGATATGAGTCTAAGAAAAGTTCCAGGGACTTATATGCCTAATGTTTGTTTTTATAGCTTCCAATACACATTGAGTAAATAAGCAATCCTGTTTAAATAACCAGTATCAATGACCCTCCCCTTGCTCAAAAATATCTTTTTTCCTACCTCCTCTTTCTTATCTTACGTCTTTTATATAAGCTTCCCTCCCTGGCCGGTTTGGTTCAGTGGTTAGAGCTTCGGCCTGTGGACCAGAGTCCCGGGTTCGGTTCCCACTAAGGGCAAGTATCTCAGTTGCTGATTGGCCCTGGCCCTGGTTGGGGTCATGTGCATGGCAACCACTCGAAGTGTCTCTCTCACACTGATGTTTCTTTCTCTCTCTTCCCCACTTCTCTCCAGCTCTCTCTGGAGATAAATGCAAAAATGTCCTTGGGTGAGGATAAAAAAAGAAAATTATATAAGCTTCCCAATTCATATCTACTTTGGGGCCTTACTTAGCTTTGGGCAATGGATGTAATAATTTCTTACTCTCTCCTCTGTTTTATACAATAGGTTAAACCAACCAAAATTTATGTATTTTTCATGTAGACCTCAAAGTAATCCAAGCAGGTAGGTCTTTGGGACAATAAACATTTCTGGATTTTTCAAACTCTTGAATATTAATATATCATTTTCATAGAACTTTTTTATACATTTGTGCCAACCAGAAAGCAGTTTAATTATAAAGTATTCTATAACATCCATTTCAAAGGACATCTTTGCTACAAACTAAGATGAAATAAGCTTTAAAATTCACTCATATTTAAATTACAATATTTTGTTTCAAGTACATGAGGATTAGTTTCAGAAGAGACTTCGGGGGGGAAAAAGAGAGGAAAGATTGCACCTCCAACTTACGTAACTCCTTGAGTCCATTTTCTTAATTAAATCACCTTTATAAACGAATGAAAAATTGGTAACCATATTATTTAAGTGACATAAATTTGAGACTTTTTCTAACTAAATGTTTTCTGCTTTTTTGTAGAGGAAAGCTGAGCAGAAGGCCTTACCAACCAGGAGTAGTTTGTTCTCAATGTAGCAGATATGACAGATGCACAGATTTTCTATGCAGTAAGACAAAGAAAATAACTTTACCACGAGAAAAATCTACTGTGCAAAGGGAGGCAAGAAAGATGAAGTGTTGAACACCAGTTTTTCATTGTCACGCTATTACTGTTCCTTTTATCAGAATGGTATTATCAAAGGAGGGTTGAAATTGCATCATCTTTCTTCTTCTTCTTTTTTTATCCTCACCCGAGGATATTTTTCCATTTTTTGTTCAGGTCAGGTGGGAGGGAGAGAGAGAGAAACACCGATGTGAAAGGGACACATCGAGTGGCTGCCACCCGCATGACCAACCAGGGCCGGGGACAAACTGCAACCAACGTACGCGCCCTCAGCGGGAACCGAACCCGGGTCTCTCTGGACCGCAGGCCAATACTCTAACCGCTGAGCAAAACCGGCCAGGGCGAAGTTGCATCATCTTTAGATTTTCCTAAACTGCACCCCATCTTAAACCCCCATCTTACCTCTGTTCCTTCCCCTAAGATCATACCAAAATGTCTGAAAAAAGAAATGGAAACTAATAGCTATACCTGAAAAAAGCTTCACAATTAATTCCTGAAACTGCAGCCTATTTGTTGAATTTTTTTTTTTTAAAGGAGAGAGAGATCGAAACACCAATTTGAAAGAGAAACATCAATCTGCAGTCTCCTGCGCTCCCCCTACAGGGGGGATTGAGCCCACAACCTGGGCATGTGCCCTGACCAGGAATCGAACCTGGACCTCTCAGTCCAGGGACGATGCTCAGCCCACTGAGCCACGCTGGCCAGGCACAGTAGCCTATTTGAAAATGACTACTCTAAAAGATAAGGTATTCCAAAATATTTATAAAGAGAAAAGAAGTAAAGTAACAAATGTTTAATAGGTTTTTTTAAATTTTTCCCCCAAAATATTCAAAAGTTATAAGTATAAAATATGTTGTACTGATTTATTTTTTAGTTTTCCCAAACATTAGACCATAGAATCCAAAAGTATAATTACTTGTAATATATGATACTTAGAGGAATGTGGTAGGAGATAAATTCAGACAGTAGGGGCATATTATGCTTTTGTGTCAAAGAAACTAGTGGACAATTTCATCGTAATGCCACTTCTGGGGTGAATCCACCCTAATATTTCTGCCCTTGGTTCACCTGAATCAAGGTGCAAAGTCTTGCTCTTCCTCTTCCCCTTTTCTTTCTTTTCCCAAAACATTGAGTCCTAAGACCATTAGGTAGGTCAGGATGACGTAGGCATCCACACAGAGGGTAGCCAGATGAGTCTAAGCAGGATGACAAGGGACCTGTACAGTGGACATCAGGAGACAACCTAAGCAGGATGAGGATGGTGTCCACATGGAAATATGGTCTTTTATAGGAAGTTAGGGCCCTCACAGAGTGAATCAGTGACCCTGCATGACATCAGGGTTGGTATATCAAAGCCAGATCGTGATGAAGGAATATCCGTGCAGGGGTGGGTCAGTATGTGGTATATAAGCCCGAGGAAGGTGAGGACAGAATCCACATGGGGTGGGAGGGAGAAGTCTGGCGTGGAATATCAGAGTCAGAACAGGTTAGGAAGGCATCCAAGGAGGGATGGTCTGGCCTGGTTGTTGGAGCCCAAGAAGAATGAAGAGAAGATACACATGGGGTGGCCTGGCAAGAGGTATTAAAACCTAAGCAGGTGAAGGTGAATCTATTTTGCAGGAGATGTCAGAGTCCAAACTAAGTGAGGAAGGTTTTAATGTGGGATAGGTGGCCTGGCATCAGAGGGGTCAGAGCCCTAGTGGGGTAAGGAGCACATCCGCACATTGGAGAAGTTCAAAGCTGGTTTCAAAGCCTGAGCGGGATAGGAGGGCGTCCAAGTGAAGGGTCAGATTATAGGCTGCCAGATTAAATACAGGATGCCCAGTTAAATTGAATTTCAGATAAGTGAAAAATACTTTTACTATAAATATATCCCTAAAAACGTATCGTTCTCTGAAATTCAAATTTAGCAAGGCATTTGTATTTTAATTTGCTGAATCTGAGGACGACCCCAGCCTGGTGTGGAGAGTCAAAGCCCAAGCAGGAGGAGGAGGGCACCCATGCGAGGGAGAGCGTACAGGCAGTGATGACAGATTGGAAGCATACTGGGGTGCTGAGCAAATAAGTAAATAGATGAAGGATAAAAGGAGGCAGTTTTCTTACTGTCAGGTAATGGATTACAAATATGTAAAGGAAGAAAATTAGCATGACCCTTGTGATGAATTGGAATTCTAGGTATTGGAGCTTAAAGATTTCAAAAAATATATGTAAATGAGTTGCAAATATTTACATATGTATGTTGCACATAAATTACCTTACTCTGAAATAGCCTTAAAACGGTGCCCCCCCCCCCACCCCAAAGCAATGAGCACCACTAGAACACAGATCTTGCTTTCTAAATTGCAGTGTGCACTCAAAGGGACCAGAGCTCGTTGGAGGAAAGTTAGATTCCAGGGCTAGGGCAGGAGAAATATACCATAAATCCAGAATATCTTTTTTTTAATGGTTTTTTTAATTGATTTTTTAGGGAGAGAGAGAGATAGAAACATTGACGTGAAAGAAATACATCGATTGGCTGCCTCCCGCACAACCCAACTGAGGATTGAGCCCAAAACCCAGGCATGTGCCCTGACTGGGAATGGAACCGGGACCTCTCAGTCCATGGGACGATGCTCAATCCACTGAGCCACACCAGCAGGCCCAGAATATCTTTTTATACCTGAAAGCAAGAATGTGCTCAAAGAATGATGGGGCCCAGCCAGTGTGGCTCAGTGGTTGAGCACTGACCCATGCACCAAAAGGTTGTTGGTTCGATTCCCAGTCAGGTCACATTCTCAGGTTGTGGGCCCAATCCCCGGTGGGGGGCATGCAGGAGGTGGCCAATCAATGTTCTCTCTCCTTGATGTTTCTCTCTCTCTCTTCCTCTTCCTTCCTCTCCCTCTTTAATATCAATAAAGAAAAAAAAAAGAGTGATGGGGACATGTAACAAAAGCGACACCCAAGGACACAGAAGCCTTCTTCAAGGGTTCTCACTAATCAAATCTGTGACAGTTTGAGCATGGAAATAATGATAATAGTAATTTAATTATAACTCATTGAATAAAACAGGAGAAACTATGATTTATACTGATATAAATTAATAAATGAATACTTTAAAATTTGGTGAGGAACAGTGTCATTACATATTTCCAAAATAACTTCATAAAAATACTTATTTACTAAAGGGATAAGAGTAACTGCACAACGGAGAAGCCTGGCAGAAACCACCCTATGAAAGTGACAGAGTGAACCTCATCAGTAAGAGAACTCATCAAAACTACACTCCACCTGAGAGGGAGCAATGAAGAGTCCAGCATCATTTCTGTGGTATTCCTGCCAAAGATGCACACAAGGAGGCATATAATAAGTCTAAATTGCCAATCTGTTTCAAAAATTTAAGATTTGGCCCGGCTGGTTTGGCTCAGCGGTTAGAGCGTCGGCCTGCGGTTCAGAGAGACCCGGGTTTGGTTCCCGCTAAGGGCACATACCTCGGTTGCACTTTGTCCCCAACCCCGGTTGGGTTGTGTGGGAGGCAACCACTCAATGTGTCCCTTTCACATCAATGTTTCTCCCTCTCCCTTCCTCCTGCCATCCCACTCTATCTGAACAACAACAAAAATGTCCTAAGGTGAGGATTAAAAAAAAAAAAGATTGAAGATTTGTCTACAGAATAACTGGTTTATTAGTTTCAAAATTTCAAGATTATGAATGTCAAATGAAGGATGAAGAATCATCCCAGACTGAAGAAAATAAAGAGACATAAAAGTGAAATGTAGTGTATAATTCTGAACTTGAAGCTTTTACTATAAAGGACACCATTAGCATAATTGGGAAAAACTGAATGAGGTCTAAACATTAGCTGGTAGTAATGTAACAATGTTAATTTCTTGATTGTGATGACTGTGTTATGATTGTATAGACTAGAGGAACATCCTTGTTTGTAGGAAATACTAAGTACTTTAGGATGGTGAGGTAGGTATCAGATTGGCATTTACATTACAATGTTTCAAAAGCTATTTGTACTGAATAAAATAGCTATTTGTACTGATTGAAACATTTGTAGGCTAGGGATTCTTTTAAGAAATTTTTTAAATTTCTTAAAAATTGCGAAATCAAAGGAAAGCAAATCAATTTGAAAGTTTTTTTGTTATATATAGTCCAGAGGAGAGGAGAGATAAGGCTCATATTGAAGTATTTGTATGAGTAATAGAGATAATGAGGAAAAGTCTATTAATATTTATGAAGTAAAATCGTATGTCTTAGAGTCAAATCTGATAGAAAATGAAAAAAGAGAGAGTCTAATATAAATATCAGTCTTGGGATTTAGATGACGATGCAACTTATTGAGATATGAATTATATGAAGAGAGGAAGCTATGGAAAATAGATGATGAGTTCAGTTGTGATTATCAGCTTCAAATACCTGTTTACCATCTGTGTAGTTAGACTGAAAGCTTAAGGTACAGATCAGGGCTGCTTTTCAGAATCACTATCATATCAATGAAACTAAAAATATAAAAAAGGAAGAAGTCACCTAGGTACAACAAACACACAGACAAGAATAGTACACCAAGAATGGAATCTTAGAGGGAAAAATGAATATGGGGGAAACAGGAGAGAAACAAGGACCAGAGGGTATTCTAGTGCAGTCATTGAACTGCGACATGGAGGTCATTAGGGGCCTGAGAGAGGTTTCAGAGGGCGAGTAGGAGAGCAACCATTTCTTCAGGGCTTGAAAGTGAAGAAGTATAAATATCTACAGCAATACTACTCTGTCAAAAACTTGGTTAAGTATCATCTTACAGGTAGATTCCTACAAAGCTTCTCTTAATTTTCCATTAAAATACCAATAAAGACTCTTTCTATTTAGATAGTAAAAAATGTTTATTTAGTAGTAACTGTGTGCCAGACATTGTACCAGGCGGGGGACGGAGTAAACGAAAAGGAGAGGGACATACTTCCTCTCCTCTCTGTACTTACAGTTCAGCAAGGAAGCTAGGCATTTAAAGTAAGAAACAGGTTTTCCCCAGCTGCCAGTAGGGTGCTCAGTTCTTCTGAGGAAGCTGAGGCCTCGTTGGGGTGAAGCCATCACTTCATGGCCTCAGTCACAGAGCTCTGCATCTACTCAGCCCTGATCCCGCACGACTATGAGTGACGGTGACGGAGGATAAGATCAATGCCCCATTAAAGCAGCTGGTGTGAATGTTGAGCCTTTCTGGCCAGGCTTATTTGCACAGGCTCTGGCCAGTGTCAACACTGGGAGCCTTATCTGCCACATAGGGGCTGGCAGACCTGCCCCAGCAGGCCGTCCTGCCCCCTCCACCGCTGCTGCCCCAGCTGAGGAGAAGAACGTGGAGGCAAAGAAAGAAGAATCTGAGGAGTCTGATGATGACATGGGCTTTGGTCGTTTTGACTAAATCTCTTTTGTAACACATTCAATAAAAAGCTGAACTCTGAAAGAAAAAAAAGAAATAATAAAAAGGATAAAACTATTGTTTTTAAATTTATTTATTTAAAGTTATGTAAATTCTAATATATGTATAGATTCAAGTTATCAACACTACAATCAGAACACAGAAAATTCTGTCACACTGAAAACAAACAAAAAACTTTCTTCTGTTATCCCTTTCTAGTCAAACACTTCTGCCACCCCTAATTCTGGCAACCTCCAAGCTGTTCTTCAATCTTTTAGTTTTTTTCTTTTTGAGAATGTCCTATAAGGAGAATTCTATAGTTTGTAACCTCTGAAAACTGGCTTCTCTTGCTCAGTAAGCTCTTTTGAGATTCTTCCAAGCTGACCTGTAATCAGAAAATTATAAGACACAGGAGAAAGAAATTGAAGAAGATTCAAGTAAGTTGAAGCACATACCATTTTCATGGATAGGAAGAATTAACATCATTAAAATGTCCATACTATCCAAAGAAATCTACAGGTTCAATGCAATTCCTATCAAGATACCAATGGTATATTTCACATAACTATAACAAATATTTCAAAAACTGATATGAAACCTCAAAAGACCCCGAATAGCAACAGCAAGCTTGAGAAAGAAGAACAGAATTGGAGGAACCATGCTATCTGACTATACTACAAGGCCATAGTAATCAAAACAGCATGGTACTGGCATAAAAACAGACATATCAATCAATGGAACAGAATAGAGAGCCCAGAAATAATACCATGCTTTTATAGTCAATTAATGTTTAAAAAAGGAGGCAAAAACACAATGGACTAAAGATAGGCTGTTCAATAAATGGTGTTAAGAAGGTTAGATAGGTACATGAGAAAAATAAATAAAACTAGACCACCTTCTTACACTACACACAAGAATAAACTCAAGCCCTGGCCGAGTTTGGCTCAGCGGTTAGAGCATTGACCTGAGGTCTGGAGAGACCCGGGTTCGGTTCCCGCTAAGGGCAAGTGGATGGGTTGCAGTCTGTTCCCCGTCCTGGTTGGGTCATGTGGGTGGCAACCACTTGATGTGTCCCTTTCACATCGATGTTTCTCTCTCTGTCTCTTCCTCTCTCTTCTTCCCACTCTATCTGAACAAAAAACAAAAAAAATATCCTCAGTTAAGGATAAAACAAAAATAAAAGAATAAAATCAAAATGTATTAAAGACTTAAATGTTAGACTCAAAACCATAAAAATCCTAGAGAATACATAGGCAGTAAAATTTTGGACATTTCTCGCAGCAATATCTTTTTGGACATATCTCTTTGGGCAAGGCAACAAAAGAAAAAAAATAAATGGGACTGCATCAAACTAAAAAGTTTTTGCACAGCAAAGGAAACCATTAGCTAAATGAACTGACAACCCATTGAATGGGAGAACATATTTACCGATATATCTGATAAGGGGTTAACATCCAAAATTTATCAAGAATTTATAAAACTCAACACCAAAAAAACCAACAATCCAATTTAAAAAAGGGCAAAAGACCTGAATCAACACCTCTCCAAAGAGGACATACAGATGGTCAATAGACATATGAAAAGATGCTCAACATCACTAATCATCAGAGAAATGCAAATTAAGCCACAATGAGATATTACCTCACAACTGTCAGAATGGCTATCATCAATAAATCAACGAACAGGTGTTGGTGAAGTTATGAAGAAGAGGGTACCCTTGTGCACTGTTGGTGGAAATGCAGATTGGTGCCACTGAAAAGGAGTATGAAGTTACTTCAAAAATTAAAAAATGGAACTACCTTATGACCTAGCAATTCCACTTCTGAGAATTTATCCAAAGAAACCTGAAACACTAATTAGAAAAAAATATATGTTCGTTGCAGCGCTATTTACAATAGCCAAGACTTGGACGCAGCCCACGTGTATGGTACACTGATGCAGTGGAATACTACTCAACTCTAAAAAGAAAGAAAATGTTACCTTTTGTGACAGTGTGGATGGACCTCCTGGAGAACATTATGCTAAGTGAAATAAGCCAGTCAAAAAAAGACAAGTTCCATATGATTTCACTCATGGGGAATTTAGTAAACAAACTGAATAACAAGCAAAATAGAGACAGACCCATAGACAGAGAGCAGGCCAACAGCTCTGGGGAGGAAGTGTGTGTGTGTGGGGGGGGGGGGTTGTTTGTGAGGGAGTAGAGGGATTGAGAAAAAAGAGAGAGAGAGAACTCATGGACAGGGACAACTGTGACTGCAAGGTTTTGGGGGAGGTGGGTAGAGATAGAAGAGGTATGTGGGAATAAATGTTGATGGAAAAAATTAAAAGAAATGAGAGGTGTAACTATAAATATATTGAAATATTTAATCAAGTGCAAAAGTAAAAGAAGAATGTAATCAATAAAAATTAGTGATGAGAAATTGAGACAGATTAAAAAAAAAAGAAACGCACAGAATGAAGTTGAGAATATATATATAGACTACAAGGTAAAATACTTTTTCAAAGGAGCTTTAAAATAGAAATCATTACAAAAAATACATAGTAATAAATATGGCCAAGCACAAAAGGCTGAATGAAATAACTTTAAAAACCCAGTACAAGATGAGTTCTCCAAAGTGCCAGAAGAGTGATTTCTAAATTTTCCCCTAAGGCAGTAGTTCTCAAACTGTGGGTCGCGATCCCTTTGAGGGTCGAATGACCCTTTCACAGGGGTCACCTAAGACATAACAGTAGCAAAATTACAGTTATGAAGTAGCAATGAAGATAATTTTATGATTGGGGGTCACCACAACATGAGGAACTGTATTAAAGGGTCGCAGCATTAGGAAGGTTGAGGACCACTGCTAAGGGTTTTATCATTGCACAACAAAGCCCCAGGTTGTCATCGGACCCTCTGTGTGTGGTAACTCATTTATCCTCTCACTTTTTTTCCTAGTGCAACCTTTCCAGGAAAGGTCATCTGACCCTCTCTGCCCAGACGGGCAGAGGAAAGACAATCTATTTTCTGAAAGGCATTATGATAGCTTTATCATGGGCAATATAGCAAAAACGGTGAATTTCAGGCTATAGAGTTAACTTTGCCACCTAGGAAATGAAGAGCAACTGAAAGCTTTTGAAAATAAGGGTAAAATAAGGAAAGTGAGTAGATTCAGAAGATTAATCTGCAATGATGGAGTGGGGAGATATGACAATAAGAGATGTAAAATCCTAGCGTGCTGAAACGGGAAGGCAGACGTGGAACGGTTTCTGTAAGATGCACAGTGGTTTAGAGGCAGAATTAGTGCTAGAATTGACATCTCCTCCTATACGTTCATGCTCTCTCTAGCAGACCAGACTGACTTTTACTGAAAGAGGATATATTGGACTTTTTGGCTGTCTGCCGGTAGGAGAGCAGAAATCAAAGACAATAGCATGATGCTTGAGAACTAGGAAAATGATGTAATTGTTGTTGGAAAAATCATACTATATTCTAGAAAAAGGAAAAATTTATGTAATTTTTTATGGACTTTCTTTCTTTTTTTTTTTACCCTAGGCAATGCAGAGCGTGACCAAGCCATATGTATGTATCGTTGTCCTTTATTTCTTGAACGATTTAACTACTTGATGTGAAATCCAGCTCTCAATGGCTTTTTTATTTACAGATTATCATTTTTGGTATCCAAGATGGGAAGTGCCCCGGCCACTTGTGTGTGATCCAATCTGCATATTTACTTTCCTTTTAAGAATACTAAGTTTTATACTATGTGTCACAATTGTATTGATAATACAGTCTCATTTTCCAAATATATTATTGGAAGAACAGATGATCTTTACCCCCGAGGTAACGGAGATAGAGGAAAAGGAAGAGAAAGAGGAAAAAGAATCAGAGGAGGATGAGGATAAAGACGAAGATAAGGACGAGGACAAGGAGGAGGACGAGGACGAGGACGAGGACGACGATGAGGATGAGGATGAGGACGAGGACGAGGACGAGGACGAGGACGAGGACGAGGACGAGGAAGACGAGGAATAGGATCTACCACCACCAAAGAGCAAAAGTATAATACAAAAAAGGCAACATTTTTTTTAAAAAAGAGCTTGAACTTTAACAAGAAAAGTATGTACGAACCACTATTGCAATACCTTTTATTTCCTTCTCCTTTTTTCACTTATTCAACAAATTTCAATTTAAAAAACAAAACAAAAACAAACAAATGAAAACACGTATTTTATAGTAAGTATGGTAAGACAATCCTTGGGCACTAAGAATAGACAAAGATGTAATGACAGAAATGCTAAAAAGGATTTGACATTCTATTAATCTTAAGATGTCACTATGCTATCCTGGTAAAGGAGAAATTTTCCATTTTTGAAATATGTTTCATCTCCAAGGTGTTTTAAATATTTTTAAAGCGGGTTAATAAATTTCTTGAGCATTAATATTTACCTGTGAGGTATGTAGGACCATTCCAAGTTGAGGATAACCATTTAATAAATAACTTTTGGTTTTGTTGTTTTCTCATTACTATCATAGTTGTTATTAGCAATGGTGATCATGGTGGTGGTGATATTTTCCATGTGATATCAAGGCATCGAATATCATTATTTATTTTTGTACTATATATGATTGGAATGGTTTAAGTGCTACTTGTACATGCTATTAGGAGACAGATTTATCATTTCTACTTTATGTTTAATATTTTATAGTTGTAATTCTTTACTAGGCTATATAATTTGTTGCCACTAAGGGCTAATAAATGTCAAAAGTTTACGTAGTTGCGATAGAGAAATCTGACTACTTTTGAATTTAGGTGATAAAATAAATTTTAAAAAATAATTATTTACTTGGAGTTATTTTTTAAAAGCATATAAATTAGTAATGTAAATTAATTACTTACCACTTGTAATGCTAATAGATGAACTGAGTAAAAAAAAACCTAACATGGCAAAATACATCAAATGGTATAAATTCTATGTTTATGAACTTTATTATATTAAAAACCTGTGCTTAAATGGGGCAAGATGAAAATTATGTAAAAAATCAAACAAACAAAACCTCCGAACTATCCTCTCAGATTTGATAGTTTCTGGGATTTGTTTTCATTTGCTTTTTTTTTGTTGTTTTCAAGAGCTCTATGAAGTCAGCCTCTTTTCTCCACAGACTCCTAAGAAACATAATATCCTTAGGCAGAGAAAACTGTTGGTTATCTACAGCGATTTTATTTATTATTGTTATTGCTATTTTACATTCATATACCACTTCATAGCTTCCAAAATGCTTTCACATAATTATTTTATACTCAAAACCACTCTGTGGAGTTAGTATTGCTTCCATTTTTAAGATGAAAAAAAATGACTTTGGATTTG
Source organism: Molossus molossus (assembly GCF_014108415.1). NCBI lineage: Eukaryota > Metazoa > Chordata > Mammalia > Chiroptera > Molossidae > Molossus > Molossus molossus. The sequence continues at coordinate 58,431,094 of NW_023425345.1, read as the reverse complement.
TGAAGTGGATCAATTTAAGACAGAACAAATTAATGTCTGAACCTTCTTATGCATAAGTAGAAATTCTTTACACTGATACCATGTTCAAGTCTCCACATGACTAACTTGTTATGTATCTGTACATCTAACTTCTACTGTTCTAATCAACTGTTGAACATATTCTTCAGGCAATTTTATGGGTTATGATTGCTATAGGCCAGTGGCTCTTAACTGGGGGTGATTTTGCTACTCCACCTCCCCCGCCCCCGAATATTTGGCAATATCTGGAAATATTTTTTATTGTCATGACCTGAAAAGTACTGCTGGTATCTAGTGAGCAGAGACCAGGAATGCTGCCAAACATTTCACCATGCTCAGGACAGCCCCCACAACAAAGAATCATCTGGTCCAAAGTGTCAGCAATGCTGAGGTTGAGAGATTCTGCTGTAGGCAAGTCCCACACTAGACGTGTGTAAACTATGGATGCATTATATGCTATTATATTTCTTTAAGCTCTCATTTTTCTAAAAACTATTCTCCCATTCTCTTTCCTCCTTCCGTTTCATCTCCTTTCCATATCCACCGGTTACCATGGAAGCTGTCGTCTGCCTAGTTTGAGGGCAGACCACTGACCACGGCTCAGCCCAATGAGTCTTGGGCTTGGGGATACTGACAGACCTTCAAGGAAGGTTCTACTTGGCAGCTAGAGTGCTAACATGTAAACTTCTGAGGCTAGTTATCATATTGCACAGAAGGAAAGAATGAAATACAAACAGAAAGAAGCAGTAAAAGGCTATTGTCTCTGATGCCTATTTTTATTCCAACCTACACATACATTTTTTTTTTAATTATGTCCTATCCACTAAGTTTTCTTGTTCCCAGGCTGAGTTGGATTTCTAGAACTGATTCAATTGACAGGATATTCTCACTATAAAATTATTTTTATTAAAATTTGTATTGTTCTGAAACAGCATGAATAATAATGGCACTAAAAAATCTATGGATGACCTTTATAGCATTATATGATCCAAGGAATAGAATGTCTGCTTACATTTTATTTCCCAATAAAACTGTTCCCAGTGTGCTCTCCATATCATCGCCAGCTCTCCCAGCGCACACACCCCGTGTGCTTAGAATTCTAATTTTTATCTTTATCACGCAAGTCACAGGTGGACTCCTTCAGCTAGCCTAAGGGATTATTAGCATGAATCTCGGAGATGTCAGGAAAAGTTACTCTTATTCTGTTTCCATGGCACTGAAATCAGGAATGTACTTTGACCAGGATGTTCTGGCCTCGATAGCTGGAGTGATAGATGAGCATTTGGTCCATTCTTTGAAGTGCTGCGTATTCTGTTCTGCATCATAAAACTCTAAGACTGTTGAAATGCTTGCTTCTGGCCTTGGTAAGATACCATCCAGCAAGTGCCTACTACGTTAGGGGCAGGAATACTCCAGAGGAAGACAGATATGCTCCTACTCCATTCATTTATACTGCAACCTCTGCAACGGTGCATCTGCTAGTGAGGTTTAGCACCAGGAACTTTGCACCCTTTTGGTCCTGGAGAATGTTGCTGATCTTCTTGCCATTATTCCTGACATTCTTTTGTGTTCTTTATGTGAGTAAAACCTGTTTGGTATTTTCTAATGTTTGTACTTTGTCTACCCATCAATCCATTTACATTGCCAATATAGTAGTCACGCAGAGTGGCCGCCATTGGAAATGACTCCATATCCAATCTGGGTAAATCTCTGTGGGGAAAACTCTGGGATAAGAAATGGGACAAAGGTGATATTGTGATACCATATTGGTTTTCTACCTGGTCTTGATTTAGCTAAGAGCTTGAGTAAATGTGAAAGAACCAGTTCACTTAGTCCATAAATATTGACAAAATGTTTCATGCTATCATGAGTCCTCCATTCAAATGGTCAAGGATCAAGTATGCTATTCCCTAAAACCAGAAAAATGTGAAGACTGTTGAGTCTGCCACAGGTTCCTCAATTCCCCCGTAGCAGTGAGCTACAGCGCTGTGTGGTAATAGACACTACACTAAGGGAGGCTGGGGAAAAGCAGGAATGAGCACAGAATCTTCACAAGGAATAACAACATATAGCAGTGTGGGAAACTAGAGTCATCAATGCTGGGTGACAGTAGAGGTGGTAGGACCTGTAGCTATTTAGCATAGCCATGAACCACCTCTACATCATTCAACATAATGTTGCTGGGAAACAGGTTGGTCAGCAGCTGTAGGATGGGGTGGAGTGGGGGCATTGTGACTGTACCTTCTCCCTCCCTTTCCTACCAGAAATTCAACATTTTTTGTCCTGAAAGCAGAAATTGCTAAAACTACATACGCACTCAAAGTACCACCTGAGTGAGGGAAATATGAGTGGGCAAGATTCCTAAAAATATTTAAAATCTGAAGAGTAATAATGATATTCCCCTTATTAAACAGATTTCATAGACCTCATCATTAGAGAAAAACATAATCACTAACCTTCTGACTCATTCCAGTCAGGACAGTGCAGCATTGGTGGCTGGTCTGTCCCACATAGCACTAACCAATGCAGGAAATAAAAGGATACAGCTATACCATATAGGTTAGAACAGCCCTTCTATGTGTCCTGGAAAGAACGTGCCAGTTTGGGGAAACAGAACCACGAAGTTTGCAAAGCACAAAGTCACACAATGGGTCATTGGCAGTGGTGGTGTTTAAGCCATTCCAGCTTCCAAACCTTGGTTCCTGGTCTCCTGTAATATTCCTGCTGGTGACATATCCTTACAAAAGATTGCCTCTAATTTGGCATGTTAATTGTGCCTCCAAAAGACCATTCCAAAGCTTTATTGGGTCAGATGTTTCTGCACTGAATAGTGTGTATAATACAACCAGTGGATTTCATAGTCTGGGCTTCCCTTCTGAAAAATCCTTCATTGTGAAGCGAGGCTTCAGACAGAATGCTAGCTGGTGAGGTCATTTATTTTTGTGACTCTGGTACTCATCAAACCCACACCTGGTGGTTTTGGCTAACACTTTGAGAGAAGAAAAGTCAAATCCATACCCAGAAAGGATGTTAGAATAGGTGTCTCTTCCAAAGAAAATGTACCACTGGCTTTTCCAGGATGGAAGGAGCCCAATGTTTTCAACTTGCCACTAACTGCCCCTTTGTCTCCACAAACATAGAGCTACATCAGGGATTCAGCACCCATCTCCTTTGTTGGTAGATTATACATATAGAGGTACTTAGCTCAGCACTGATAAGTGAAAGTCCATGCCAATGGACCGGTGTGGCATTCATGAATTCCATTTACCCATCATGCTAATTCCAGCTGGACAAAGGACAAGGCTGGCTAATGTCAACTAATTGAGTCATTTGGTTCAATGCCTCGGGTGCACGTTAACCTGTGAAAAATCTCCACACACCATTCGCATTCCTATATCTCCATTCACCTGCCTCTGCCCCAGGCCATCATATTTCTGATCTTTCTTTCTAAACTCCTAACCTTTGGCGAGGCGTTTGCTATTGTCCATGTGTCCATATTTATTCTCATCTCAGGCCACATACGCTTCCATTCGAAGTGCATGACCAAGTGTACCACTCTACGCTCTGCCTTGAAGATCCTCATCGCTGCTCTCTCTCAAGGCCACACCTGAGCTCATCTATAATGCAGCCGTTGTCCATTTTCAGCTCGGACTCACATGTCAAGCCAACCAATTTATAAACCATGATTTGGCTTTTTTCTACCTTTATATAGAGATACAATATAGTCATAGGTGTGAACGGATGCTGGTATAACTGTGGTATGTTAATGGAGGGCTAGGTTGTCTGCGCATGTAACTTACTCATACCCTCTGGTCCTGCTTGGATTTGGTCCCATGATGATGTGGATTCAGATCCTTTGTCTAACAGTCCCCTCAGTTGTATGGATATTCCTATTTTCAAGTATATATTCATTGAAGTAAATGTCCATGGGTCCCTTTTGCAAAGTACTAGAGAAATCTTTAAAGTGCATCCTAGTGGCTTTCTCCTGGGAACCCAGCCATCTCTTTAGTCAGTGTTTTCCAGGTATGAAAACTCGTTCAGTTCTGGTAACCGAGCTAGGTATCATGACTTCTTACCAGCTGTTTTTCTGGATGTCTACTAAAATAAGCCATGCCAGGTCTGAACCTTCTGATGGCAATGTCAAGACAGAATTAGAGGTACAAGAGGTTTAGTAGTTGACTCCCATAAAAACGGAAGTATCAGAGAATGCAGTATGGGAAGGGAGAAAAGAGGAAGTTTACAGTGGAGAAACCTACGATTGCTCCCTGAGCCAGGTGATCAGAGTCAGCGTCAACAGTGTTGAGGCAGGGGGAATAGCATGTGTCCTTGATGTGGGATGATGAAAATGGCATTTTACCTCTGTGGTATTCTTTCCAATAATATATAATCCCAGTCTAATCATGAGAAAACATAAGACAAATCCCAATTAAGGGTAATTGTATAAGATATTGACCAGTATTCCTAAAAACTGTCAAGGTCATCAAAACAAGAAAAACCTGAGAAACCATCAAAACCAAAAGGAGTCTAAGCTTAGACACAGGACAACTAAATGTAATATGATATCCTGAATGGAGTCCTGGAACATGAAAAGGGAATTAGGTGAAAGCTAAGAAAATTGGAACAAAATGTGGATTTTAGTTCATGACAATGTATAAATATTGATTTATTATCTGTGACAAGTGTACTGTAGATGTTACTAATAGGGGTAAGTGGGTGTGGGGGGTATGGGAACTCTGTACTGTCTTCATAATTTTTCTGTAAATCTAAAATTGTTCTAAAATAAAAAGTTTTTGTGAAAATAAAAACAGAATATTTTGTGGCACATAAAAATTATATAAAAATGAAATGTCCTTGCATATGAATAAACTAAACTAAGGACACAACAACAAATGGTTTGCACTTTTCCTCCCCAACCAGGGGGTAAATAGCTTAAATCACCCTACTCAGCGAGACAGAGAGCAGGAATCCAATTAGTGCCATTTGCCAAGGACAGACAAATTAAGAGAAGAAATCTCATTTGGTACATTACCATGAAGCTAACGAATATTCTATTGAGATCCTCCCCTAAGACGTTCCCTAAATGCACAGCCTTTAAAACTCCTGAGAAAACTAAGTTTTCCAGGAACCTCCCCCCCACCCCCCCGCTTTCTTCCCCAACGGGCATGCATCTCCTAAACTCAAAGGATCCCCGCAAAGCTTGCAGTCAGGGGAGCAATGGGCAGCAGCAGTTCACCCCAGACTAACCACCTGAACCTGTCCCCAAAGTCCCTTTCCTCTGACTTCCCAGTGTGCCAAGGCAGCCCAGCCTAGACTCTCCTGTTGCTTCTTCTATGCTCTTCCTTGTCTCACTTTCCATAATTTTGCTTCAGAAAATAAATTCTGGCTTGCTTTGCTACACTTCACCTCTTGTTGAAATCTTTCCTTCAAGAAGACATTGACCAAGGTCTCCTGTCTCAGCGGGAACAAAGGCGCTGGTGCTGGAGCCTGTCAGCTAACTGCTCCTCCCGGCAGTTCCTGTCTTGAAGGGAATGTGGGTCAAAGCATATGTGCAGCATTTATTACAGCTTCTAGGGAGGGTTAGAGTGATTAAGTGATTAAGGGTTAGAGTGCACTAAGTCTGAAAAGCTCAGGGGAGGCCTGCGTGGCCGCCTTACCCACTCAGACACCTACAGTAACCACACAGGATGGTCTGAACATAAAAATCCCTAACTAAAATCAGATCATGGTGGGTAGTCACACCCTAGGCCTTTAGCTTCCTTGACAAAGGTCAATCCTTACCTCAGATGAGCCTGTCTGTTATCTGTTAGCATCTGAGATAACATACCTTTGAAATGCCAGCTTAATCTGTCTAGACCCCCAAGGCACAACATCAGAACATTCCTGTTGCCCACGTACCATCGCTATGTACTGTAAGTGTTTGCAGTCCTGTACCACCAAAAGCAAAGAGGCTTGTGTCTCTCCAGAGATTTCCTGCTTTGCTCTCTTCAGCCTCCTTAATCTGCCACCAGTAGATTTTATATAAACCTCCTTATGTCTCCTCCTTTGATTCTAATGTATAATATAAACTACAAAACTGCCATTCTCCAGAGCCTTTTCTCAATCCATTGAAATTTATCTCTGGCGATTGTTGTTAGTTTGGCTCAAAGAAACTCATCAACATTATCTACAGGTTTAGATGTTTCCTAGGTCAACAAGGGGAAAATAATTGAAAAATAAATAAATAAATATTTCCCTGGCCGGTTTGGTTCAGCGGTTAGAGCGTCGGCCTGCGGTCCAGAGAGAACCGGGTTTGGTTCCCACTAAGGGCACGTACCTCAGTTGCAGTTTGTCCCCGGCCCTGGTTGGGTCATGAGTGTGGGAGGCAGCCATTCAATGTGTCCCTTTCATGTCAATGTTTCTCTCTCTCTCTCTCTCTCTCTCTCTCTCTCTCTCTCTCTGTCCTTCCTGCTCTGTCTGAACAAAAAATGGAAAAATGTCCTCGGGTGAGGATAAAAAAGAAAATAAATAAATAAATAAATAAAGGTTGAGGGGAGGATTCTGATTAAGGAGTCTGAAACAAAACTCTTCTCCATGAGAAAAATAATTCTGGAGGATGAGATAAAATTTCCAATCGACAGGCAGGCTGCAGCTACAGTGATATCTCGGTTCTCGAACGCCCTGACTTTCGACCAAATCGGTATTCGACCAGGAGATTCGAGAAACTTTTGTCTCGGAATCCGAACAAATATTTGGAACTCGAACTTCCGAGATGAGCCGAGTTGAGCCGAATGGCGTTCATTCGGCCCAGCGCGCCTTGCTCGCGTCATCAGTGTGAGTGCAGAGAGAGAGTCACGCTTTGTGGAGAGAGTCACGCTTTGTGGAGAGAGTCAAGGTACAATGGTCTAAGGATCAGGAACAGAGATTTCTGGGTGCTGGGCTCGATGTACAATATAACCTGGTCCTAGGGCGAGGACCATATGTTAACATTGAGGGGAGAGAAAGACGCAGCAGGGAAAGAGTGAAGGTGCTGGATTAGTAAATCGGTGACAGATTCCGTTACTAGAAACCTCGGGGGCCGTTGCTGGCATGGGTGGTGCGACGAGTAGGAAATCCTGATGCTGCCACTGAGAGCAAGGATGGTTCGTTACGCAGGAATCCGGAGGAACTAATCTAAGCTGGAAGCCATGGGAAGTCTTAGCAAAACAGACCTCCCCTCCCCACAGTGGGGCACAAAGGAAATTGTACTTCTGAAAGAAGAGAAGCACTACTGGGCAGAACACTCGTCTTTTAGACCTAAAGACTCTTAATCCAGCTACTCACCAAACACTAATTTGAAAAAATATATGCACCTCTGTGTTCATTGCGGTGTTATTGACAATAGCCAAGATTTGGAAGCAGCCCCAGTGTTCATCAGTAGATGAGTGGATAAAAAAGCTGTAGTACATATACACAATGGAATACTACTCTGCCATAAAAAGGAAGACCTTTTTACCCTTTGTGACAGCAAAGATGAACCTGGAGAACATTGTGCTAAGTGAAATAAGCCGGTCAGAGAAAGACGAGAACCATATGATTTCACTCATATGTGGAATTTAATGAACAAACTGAATTACCACGCAAAATAGACAGACTCATAGATAGAAAGCAGGCAGACAGCTCTGGGGTGGGCAGCAGGAGGTGGGTGTGGGGACTGAGAGGTTGGAGGGACTGAGCAAAAAAGAAAAAAAGAGAGAGAACTCATGGATAACCGTGTGGTGATACAGGGGTGGGGCAGAGGTTGAAGACAGCGTATCAAACTAAGAGTTTTTGCACAGCGAAGGAAACCATCAGCAAAATGAACTGACACCCCACCGAATGGGAGAACATACTCACTGATACACCTGATAAGGGGTTAATATTCAAAATTTATAAAGAACTTATAAAACTCAACACCAGACAAACAAACTGCAAGGTTGGCTGAAGGAGGAACACACCTGGGCTCAGGCAGTAGAACTTTATTGGGGAGTTTACCTGCCAGGCTGACTCCTAAGGTGGGATCAGTGCTGGTATCTCTAACAGGCAGGGTTATATAGGGAATTTATGGGTGAGGGGCTGGGAGCCCTTAGAAGGAGAGGACAATGTGATTTGGCTACTTGCGTAGACATAACCGCAAGGAGACCAAGGGGGATCTCCACTCCCAGGGTGATTCAACCTGGACACCTGGGGTAGTGTTCTGGAACATCCTGTTTCTCAGAATTATTTTCATATATCTAGGGAGGAGGGAGTTGGAGACCTTGGCTGCAACCCAATCACAAACAATCCAATTAAAAATGGGCAAAAGACCTGAATAGATACTTCTCCAAAGAGGACATACAGATGGCCAATAGATATACGAAAAAAATGCTCAGTATCACTAATCATCAAAGAGATGCAAATTAAAATCACAATAAGCTCTCACCTCACACCTGCCAGAATGGCTGTTATCAGTAAATCAACAAACAACAAGTGCTGGTGAGGGTGTGGAGAAAAGGGGATCGGTATGCGCTGCTGGTGGGGATGCAGACGGTGCAGCCATGGTGGAAAGCAACATGAGCTTTCCTCGAAAGCTTAAAAATGAATCTGCCTTATGACCCAGGGATTCCACTTCTGGGAATTTAGCCATTAACTTTTAGAGTTTTTTTAAAAAGTCCAATAAGAACCTGGGTATTATCAGAAAAGCATTTAAATAAAATTACAGGAAGATCATCAAAGTAACCTAATTCAGTAGAAATAATTTATTCGGAAATCGGTCTGTGAACAAGGGAAAGACACCTCTCTCAGGCCAAGTCTGCCCCTATGAGATAATTAATCTCAAACACTGAAGGTTTGTGTTTACTATATGAATTCTACATTTAAAAAAATTAAAATGATGGAGCTTGGTATACAGATGGCAAAGCTTGGTTAATGGAGATTTGTGTCTGAAAGAATGCCAGCTAACCAAAAATTGCTAGTAAAAAAAAAAAAAAAAGATGGAGCATATTAGCAAAATAGACAAAGTTAGATACAGTGTGGCTAGTATCAACCCCCAACTGATTAAGGAGATGAGAGAGAGAGAGAGAGAAATACATATGACTCAGTCAATGACCAGTGGTTCAACCATTTCTTTTGGCCAGTGGGACACAGGGAACCAGACTTAAAATATCATCATTTGGATGCTAGACTTAACAAAAAAGCCATGAGCTTTTTCATCTAAAAATATGGATTAGTCACGTTGAGACCCATCAGTCACTTTCAGAGGAGGAGCGTGCTAGTGGACTAGCATTTATTTGTGCTCGCTTTGGCGGTGTTAGGTCACTGCAATGAGTGTACGTGGAGCAGCAAACTCAGTTTCAATAGACACATTTCCAGATTAAGTTACAGGTTTGTTAACAAGATTAGGTGTTTTCTAAAGGGTGGCTGTGCTTACTTAAAGGTGTGTTTAACAAAAACAACAGACATGGCTTGCTTAAGGCAAAATAAACCTTTTACTAAAAAAAAGTTATGTGCCTGGGACGTGGCTACTCACCATGACCTGCTGAGTGAGGAATTTATGATCAGATCACCCAGTGAGGTTATTTTCTGTGGAACCCCTTTTTGTTGGGGGAAGGGGTTGTTTGTTGTTGTTTTATATTTTGAGATGCTTGATTTTTTCATTAACATTTCCAAATCTGTATATGTGTTAACCTTCTATTTGCAATGTCTCAAAGTTATGTTTTCTGCAATATTTCCATTGGGAAACACCTTTTTTGTTCATAATTTCAACAGTTTATATCAACCACAAAGCAGAGGAGTAAACAGAAATGAAAATTGGGAAAGACTTTTAGACTTCCGGTCAAGATGGCAGCGTAGATAAACACAGTATTGCATCCTCCCACAACCAGATCAAAGTTACAACTAAACTACAGAACAATCATCATTCAGAACCACCTGAAATCAAGCTGAATAGAAGTCCTACAACTACGGAATTAAAGCAGCAGCCACAATGAGATTGGGAGGAGGGGCGGAGGCGCGAGGGGCTGGTCCCACACCCACGTGTGGAGGATAAAAATCAGGAGGACACCCCGGCTGATAAGGTCCTCCCTGAGGACTGAGGGGTCCCTGTCCCACACCAGGTGCCCCGCTCAGGGTTCCAGTGCCAGGAAGAACAGTCTCCATGACTTCTGGCTGGAAAAACCAGTGGGAACTGAGGCTCAGGGAAGCTGAGGCGGCTGGAGCCCAAGGCAGCTCGTCTTAAAGGGCCCGCTCACAGACTTATTGGGCTCATTCCCTCTAAGCTCAGAGGGGAAGCAGCTTGAGGGGCGCCAGAAACATACAGGGAAGAACTGAGCTGTTTGGCATTGGAGCAAGGGCTGGAGAGGGGGCTTTCTTCTAGACAGATGAGCAGTAAGAGCCCTTTGTTTCTTTGGTGAGCCCTTCCCTGGGGCGGCAGACAGTCTCCATATCTGGGACTCCAGCAACCTGGCTCACACTGGTAGCCCCGCCCTGGTGACTCCCTGAGGCCCTGCCCCACCCCACTCAACTTTCAGGCCCACCCAAGCTGTTGCCAGTTGCTTAACCATAGGATTGGCCTGTCTCGGATCCTGCTTCAGGTTTTCCTAAATTCTTTCAAACAAGCAGCATCTGGTCTCAGCTAGCCCCATACCTCTCGTTAAGTAATACATAGAAACAAACACAGGGAGGCAGCCAAAATGAGGAGACAAAAAAACAGGTCCCAAATGAAAGAACAGAACAAAACCCCAGGAAAAGAACTAAGCAAAATGGAGATAAGCAGCCTAACAGATGCTGAGTTCAAAATACTGCTTATAAGGATGCTCAATGAACTTAGTGAGAACCTCAATGAACTTAGTGAGGGCCTCAAGAGCATAATAAAGGACCAGTCAGAAATGAAGGATGCACAGTCAGAAATGAAGGAGGCACTAACTGAAATAAAGAATAATTTACACAGATTCAATAGTAGAGTAGGTAAAGCCAAGAAGCAAACCATCGATTTGGGATATAAGGAAGGAAAAAACATCCAATCAGAACAGCAAAAAGAAAAAAGAATCCAAAAAAATGAGGATAATGTAAGGAGCCTCTGAGACAACTTCAAGCGTGCCAACAGTAGCATCTTGGGGGTGCCAGAAGGAGAAGAGAGAGAGCAAGAAATCAAAAACCTATTTGACACAATAATGTCAGAAAACTTCCCTAACTTGGTGAAGGAAACAGCAATCCAAGTCCAGGAAGCACAGAGAGTCCCAAACAAGATGAACCCCAAGAGGCCCACACCAAGACACATCATCATGAAAATGCAAAAGTTTCAAGACAAAGAGAGAATCTTAAAAGCAGCGAGAAAAAAGCAGTTAGTTACCTACAAGGGAGTTCCCATAAGATTGTCAGCTCATTTCTCGAAAGAAACTTTGCAGGCCAGAAGGGAGTGGCAAGAAATATTCAGAGTGATGAAAAGCAAGAACCTACAAGCAAGATTACTCTATCCTGCAAAGCTGTCATTTAAAATCGATGGTCATGTAAAGAGTTTCCCAGACAAGGAAAAGCTAAAGGAGTTCATCACCACCAAGCCATTATTATATGAAATGTTGAAGGGTCTTCTTGAAGAAAAAGATAAAAAACATGAACAAACAAAATGGCAAGGAATACATAGCTATCAACAATTGAATCTACAAACAAAATGAACAAGCAGAACAGAAACATTCTCATAGATATAGAGAACATTTTGTTGGTTGCCAGATGGGAGGGGGTTGGGAGAATCAGTGAAAAAGGTGAAGGGATTAAGAAGTACAAATTCATTGCTAGACTGACAAACCTGAAAGGGAAGGGGGGTTGGGGGGTGGGAAGAAATAAACCAAAGATCTTATATGCATATATGCATAACCAATGGACACAGGCAACAGTGTGGGGAAAGGCAGGAGGGGGATGGAAGTGGGGAGGAGGGGGGGTCAATGGGGGAAAAATGAGGAACATCTGTAATACATTCAACAATGAAGATTTTTTTAAAAATGAAAATTGGCACTTTAATCAAATACTAGACAAAACAGGGAGGTGATAGAGCAGTGAAAAGTAATGTTCCAGATTAAAGGGATGTGTTTTAACTCATGTTGAAGCTGATTAAAAGTATATCATCAGCCCTGGCCGGTTTGGCTCAGCGGTTAGAGCGTCGACCTGCGGTCCTGAGAGACCCGGGTTCGGTTCCCGCTAAGGGTGCGTACCTCGGTTGCAGTTTGTCCCCGGCCCTGGTCAGTCGTGCGGGTGGCAGCCACTTGATGTGTTCCTTTCACATCGATGTTTCTCTCTCTCTCTCTGTTTCTCTCTCTCCCTCCCACTCTACCTGAACAAAAAAATGGGAAAATGTCCTCGGGTGAGGATAAAAAAAAAGTATATCATCAGTTGAATTGTTTCTAAGAGACAGAGTTGGCAATAAGGAGGTAGAGATAAAAGATGCAACTCGTATCATAATCACCCAAGTTATTTTTTTAGACAATTTTTATTCTAGTCATTATTTTACAAACAGATTCAGTTATATGTCTCCAAGATAGAAACATTAAAATTCCAGTAATCTGTGACTGCTAGAATTTCACTCATAAGATTGATGGGCTGGATCAACCCTGCCTCTCATGAATAAGGTAGACCTGATAGAGTCTCCATAGCCAGGAGAAGGGAAGTTCCACAGAATTAGATTGGATATAACCTAGAATGAATAGAGGGCAGAGCTTGGTCATGCCACTGATTGGGTTGCAGCCAAAGTCTCCAACTCCCTCCTCCCTTGATAGATGAAAATAATTCTGAGAAACAGGATGCTCCAGAACACTACTGCAGGTATCCAGGTTGAATCACCCTGGGAGTGGAGACCCCCCTTGGTTTCCTTGTAGTTATACCTACGCAAGTAGCCAAATCACATTGTCCTCTCCCTCTGAGGACTGCCAGCCCCTCACGCATAAATCCCCTATATAACCCTGCCTGTTAGAGATACTGGCACTGACCCCACCTTAGGAGTCAGCCTGGCAGGTAAACTCCCCAATAAAGTTCTCTTGCCTGAACCCAGGTGTGTTCCTCCTTTGGCTGACCTTTCAGCCACATTTACTACTCACTATTTGGAATATTTCTCAAGGCTGTCTCCTTTCATGGTGCAAAGGAGAGATGCAGAGGAAGACGAAGATAAGTGGTGGCAGAAACAGGCAACCCTAAACAGCATTTTAAAGAAGAATAGAGAACCAGAGAATGTACCCTTAGCATTCTTACTATGTATTATCTGCACCCTTTAAGGAAGGATCTTGAGAAAAGACCACAGCACTGATCCAATCATTCAGAGTTTATTGCTGTGGATGTGGACAAAAGGCTATCGTATATTAGTGATAATGAATAAACACTGTGGATGTGGCCAGGGCCTAATGGGATAGTTGTAATTTGGACATACACTAGGTTACTCAATAAGTGTTGACTTCTTCCTCCGAGAACCCAGGGAAAAATTTACCTGACCAAACAGCCAGCCATTAATAGAAATGCAAAGCAGAAATGCATGCTTCGAAATCTATCAAGATATTGAAATTTATACCAAGTTCCTAAATAGAATGGAAAGGATCTGAAAATGGCTTACTTTACACAACAACTGTGTTTTGTGCATAAGCAAAATGATGTTGCTTTTGTAGATGGTTTCTATATCCTATGTAAAAAGTATAGTCTTTTTTTCTTTTAAAATTATTTTTTCTTTACTGGTTTTAGAGAGAGAGGAAGGGAGAGGGGGAGAGAGAGAGAGAGAAACATTGATGAAGAGAGAACATTGATTGGCTGCCTCCTGCATGCCCCCCAGTGGGGATCTGGCCCACAACCTGGGCATGTGGCCTGACCAGGAATCAAACCGGTGACCTCTTGGTGCATGGGTCAGTGCTCAACCACTGGGTCACACAAGCCAGGCAAAAAGTATAGTCTTGACATAACATGGTACAATGGTAATTAGTTTAAAAGTGATGAACCAGAATAAAAAAGAAAACTAATTTTAGGGCTTTGGGAAGGGGCTCTTTGAGTAATATGGGAGTGATTCAGCATAAAACTCTTTGTGTCTTCCTTTCCAGCTCTCACCCTGAGCCACTAACCCCTGACTCTCTTCACACAGTTCCAGTCAGTCTGCTCTTTCTCTGCCCAAGCTCAAAAAAAATTTTTGAAGAATGGGAGCTCCATGAAGTCAGAGGCTCCTGTTGTCTTTGCTGCTATATCCCTGGAGCCTAAACAATGTCCAGCACATAAAAATCTTCAGGAAAAATTAGGAATGTCAGTAATCAGCCTACTAATCAACTATCTGACACCTGACTGCAGCCTGTGGGGCAGCACCCTTCCTACTCACTGCTCACACCTGTGGCAAAGCCATCATAAAGGACAGCATTCCTCTTTTATGTCTCAACTGCTTCTCGTCTGCTTGGGGAGCCAACTTACCAAAACAGTAGATCTTCATTCCAGAACTTTGTTTTATAATCCTGTTATCCCAGATAAATATAAATAAAAGGTATATCCAGATTAAATTAAAAAAAAAAAAGTAAGCTGTTTTTTATGAATCAGAGATTAAGAATAATAAGAATAATAATAATAATAATAACAAGAACAACAACAAAGCAGTGAATCCTGTGAATCTGTTTCTGAATCCTGGCCAAGAGTGAGAGACACACTTTGTGAACATGGACAATCTAAACTTAGAACGTTTTGAGACACTGGGTTCATACACAATTAACCCCTGTAGGTAGCCCAAAGAACTATTGATAGTACCAGGAATTATTGCATCACATGTCCATAGTTAGTGATGCCTGAAGATTGTGGAGTTATAGTTTAAGGGAGACCGAATCCTGACTCACACTGAGACAAAGGTGACATGGCAGGCCGTAGTGAGATGTACCCCTATGGATGGTTCTCATGCCCATCCTGCTTTTCCACTGGTGGAACTAGGCTTACTGATTATGGCCCGTTGGGAACCAAGTCTTATTACATCATGTGTTCTTGTCTTATATTAATAAAATATTATCGAGGCCCTGGCCAGGTAGCTCAGGTGGTTAGAGCATCATCCCCATACACCATGCCAAGATTGCAGGTTCGATCCCTGGTTAGGGCACATACAAGAATCAACCAATGAGTAAAGCAGCAAATCAATGTTTCTCTCTCTCTCTCTCTCTCAAATAAATAAATAAACAAATAAAAATAAAATAAAATATAATCTAAATCCTTTTTAATGGCTACAAAAACTTCCGCTGCCTGAATGCTCTCTACATAATCTCCCTCCTTTCATTGGATGTTTGTTTCTTTCTAACACTACATGAATGACATGGCTCGTGATCCTCCGGCTCAAAAGGAGATTCCCACTACTTGAGTTTAATTCTAACTTGATGCGGACATGGGAGAGAGTTCTTCCTTTATGCCTCATCTCCACATAAGTCCCTTAAAGAGGGGATAGCAAAGTCCAGGATTTTGTAAGTTTGTAAATTGTGGGTGATCAGTTGACAGGAGAAAAGCACAGAGACAGCTGGTCCCGAGTCCCTTGCACTTTGCTCACTGGTCTCAGGATCTTCCTATACTTTTTTTTCTGCTCTTTTGCCAGGGCCAAGCTGACTTACCCAGCAGGCTCAGGAGGCAACTGCCCAAGGCTCATTACACTTGTAGGGACCCATGAAATTGTTTAATTAATTTTAATTTCTTTTAAAATCAGAAGAAAATGAATACAATAATAATGATGATGAACATAAGATAATGCATCCAGCCTAGATTGTTCATCTTTATATCAACAGTTATAAAATACAATTTTAATACTTTTATGGCAAAGAAGTCTATGAAGCTAGAGTGCATAAGGAGTGCTTAGACCTAGCACCTAGGTCGGTCATTTCTTTGTCTTTGGTGTGAAGTTAAGGGCACTAATTTTAATTGAGTAAATATTCTCTTTTCAATGCAATTTTCCAATTTTGGTAATTAGCTCCATATTTATTCAATTTATTTGTGTAGTCACTTATTTCTCAGTTGTTTTCCTTTGTGGGTCACTGTTTTTGCTCTGCCTCTCAGCTTCTTCTTTTCTTCCACTATTTTTTCAGTTTCTTCCTTGAGTCCTTCTTCCCCACATTCTTTGTTCTTTTCTCTCCTCTCCCCTCTTCTATTACAACCAGGTAATATGAGTGTGTATATATATATTTAACTCCAGCTTAACAGTATTATAATTTATACATAATTATTAGGTCTTAAATACATTTTAATGGTATCAATCAATAGGTATTTAATGTCAAAGGAACTTTTGCATAAAAGTTACTCTGTGCCCATTTCAATGCTAAATTTATTATTTGCATTCTAATACATGAAACTGTGAACATCAATTTTATTTTATTTATTTTCCGAAAGCACCCCCCCGACCAAAACCAGAAAGGAATTGAGCTGCCTCCCCAGAAATCCACATTTGAAGAGGCTTGACATTTCCCATAGACCTGCCCAGGAGGAAGATGATCTGCCCTGGGCGGGACCCTTGATCTACGACACTGCTAAGGCCGTGACTCCCTACTGGGCTGCTCCTACATAAACCAAAGTGACCCTGAAGACTGGCCTGGGTGGGACTCAAGACCACCAAACCTCCCAGGTTGCCAGGCGGATGAGGGTGTGTGGGCTGTGCCTGGGTGTGGTGAATAGAGCCTGATGCTCCCCTAAGGCGGGCACAGCCAGCAGCACCCCCTCCAGATTTGCTCCTGGGCAGCACAGCCTTTGTAGCACCCCCTACACCACTGGTGATGCTGGTGTCCTGGAGAATGGACAGGGACACAGAGGCTCTCCAAGCACAGACTGGTTCGACCACCACCCCATAGCACGGCCTGGAAAAGAGCAAGCTGGAACCACAGGAGGTGACCAAGGGAACACTGCACCTGAACGCACACAAAGGAAGGTCAGAGGAGAAAACCAGCCGGTGGGGGACGCAGCGTCCCCTTTACAGAAGGCTCAGCCCGTTCCTCTCCCCAGCAGAGACCAGGCTACGGGATGGAGTATGAAGGACAGGGCCCTGACCTACCCCGCCAAGAGGCCGGGCCGCAGGCATCGACCCCACTGGTCACAGTAACCAAGCCCAGACCAGGACGCTGGACGCTCACATGTCCACGAAGACCATGAAGCATCAGCCCAGGCCCCCGACCAGCAGCATGGTCACATGGATGCCGTAGACTAGCAGCTCGTTGAGCCGGCGGAAATCCACGCGTCGGCGGCCCAGCAGCAGCACCGACAGCTTGAGCTGGAAGCGCCCAGGACACGCACGCCCAGGTACTGCAGGAGGGCGGCCAGCGCCCCACAGCGCGGCTGTGAAGAGGCTGCAGCTGACGTGGAGCAGCGCATGCAGCCCTACAGCCAGCGTGCACACACGTACACGTCACAGCTGTTGTACTTGGGGCGCGCCAGGCCGCAGGTGCTCGCGGGCCCGCAGGCCGCGTGCAGGCAGGTGGTGTGCCGGCCGTGGAAGGCGCGCACCCGTCTGAACGTCCATTTTATTAGACATTTCTTAAATAATTACTGTTCCTTAAAAACAGATTAAAACTGCATATTTAGAATGAGGTCGTCTACTGACTGTTTATAAAACTTCAAAGCAAGAAAAAATAGTATTTTTATAAATACAATGACTCGAAAGCTTTCTCTTATCCTAAAACCCTCACTCCTTTGGGTTCAATTATTTCTTTACTATTTTTACTTGTTTCCTTTATAGAGCTATAGTAATGCTTATTTTGTTACCCTCCCAGATGACCTTCCCAAGATGACCCTCCTCCAAGCAGTTCTATCTTATCCTTGTCCTCTCCAGTCCCAGCACTCGAGAATTAACATCCCCCAAATCTGCGTTAAATACTGCATTTGTTTCCCAGGGCTGTTGTAACACAGTACAACCAACTGGGTGGGTTAAAACAAAGAAACAAACAAAATTACTGTCCCACATTTCTGGAGGCTGGAAGTCCAAAACCAAGGTGTTGACTGGCCCCTGTCCCACTGTAGCCTCCAAGTCTTGGTCTAAGAGATGACACCTGCTCGCTTCTCCAGCTTCAATAGCCCAAGGCACTCCTCGGTGGTGGCAGCATAACTCAGATCTCTGCCTACCTCTTCACATGGTCTTATTTCTCTGTCTCTGGCTTCACAGGGCATTCTCCTCTCTGCATCTCTCCTTCACTTCTTAGAAGGGCGCTAGTCATATTGAATTAGGGTCCCTCCTAACAATCTCATCCTAGCTAGATCCCAACTGCTAGAACCCCATTTCCAAATGTCAGTCTGAGGTACAGGAGTTTAGGGCATCCACGTATCTTTTGGAGGGACTCAACCCGATCCATCATAGGTGCCTTGGCTCGGGATGCAGATATCTCTCTGAATAACTTTTCCTAAGGCAACTTTTGTTTTTCTGCTTCCTACGCAAAGCAGAAGCTAATTATCTCCATCGTTTCTTATTTGACATAGGCACCATCCTTTTCTCCTCTTCCTTTGTTCTTGGAGTGTGGATGTGAAACCGCAGATGGAGCAGCTGTCTTGTGACCACAGAAGCATGAGTGGAAAAGCCAGATGCTGAGGATGATGGAGCAGGAAAACCGGAAGGGCTGGCAGTACTGACACCACGTTGCTATGCACAGGCCCTGAACTTTCCACCTTTGGTATTCCCCATTATTTCAGAAAAATGCCACCCATTGCAGTTAACTCACTGTAGATGAGTTTGTTTGTTTTTTTTCTTTTTGTTTTTGTTTTTATCTTTATTGTTGAATGTATTACAGCTGTTCCTCATTTTTCCCCCATTGACCCCCTCCTCCCCACTCCCGCCCCCCTCCTGCCTTTTCCTACACTGTTGTCTCTGTCCATTGGTTATGCATATATGCATATAAGTTCTTTGGTTTATTTCTTCCCACTCCCCAAACCCCCCTTCCCTTTGAGGTTTGTCAGTCTAGCAACCAATTTGTTCTTCTTAATCCCTTCACCTTTTTCACCCATTCTTCCAACCTCCCTTCCATCTGGCAACCAACAAAATGTTCTCTGTATCTATGAGATTGTTTCTGTTCTGCTTGTTCATTTTGGTTGTAGATTCAATTGTTGATAGCTGTGTATTCCTTGCCATTTTGTTTTTTCATGTTTTTTATCTTTTTCTTCAAGAAGACCCTTCAACATTTCATATAATAATGGCTTGGTGGTGATGAACTCCTTTAACTTTTTCTTGTCTGGGAAACTCTTTACATGGCCATTGATTTTAAATGACAGCTTTGCAGGATAGAGTAATCTTGGTTGTAGGTTCTTGCTTTTCATCACTCTGAATATTTCTTGCCACTCCCTTTTGGCCTGCAAAGTTTCTTTTGAGAAATCAGCTGACAGCCTTATGGGTACTCCCTTGTAGGTAACTAGCTGCCTTTCTCTTGCTGCTTTTAAGATTCTGTCTTTGTCTTGAACCTTTTGCATTTTGATGATGATGTGTCTTGGTGTGGGCCTCTTGGGGTTCATCTTGTTTGGTTCTCTCTGTGCTTCCTGGACTTGGATTGCTGTTTCCTTCACCAAGTTAGGAAAGTTTTCTGCCATTATTGTGTCAAACAGGTTTTTGATTTCTTGCTCTCTCTCTTCTCCTTCTGGCACCCCCAAGATGCGAATGTTGGCATGCTTGAAGTTGTCCCAGAGGCTCCTTACACTATCCTCATTTTTTTGGATTCTTTTTTCTTTTTGCTGTTTTGATTGGGCATTTTTGCTTCCTTATATTCCAAATCGATGGTTTGCTTCTTGGCTTTACCTACTCTGCTATTGAATCTGTGTAAATTATTCTTTATTTCAGTTAGTGCCTCCTTCATTTCTGACTGGTCCTTTTGTATGCTCTTGAGGCCCTCACTAAGTTCACTGAGGTTCTCACTAAGTTCATTGAGCATCTTTATAAGCAGTATTTTGAACTCAGCATCTGTTAGGTTGCTTATCTCCATTTCGCTTAGTTCTTTTCCTAGAAATTTTTTCTGTTCTTTCATTTGGGACCTGTTTCTTTGTCTCTGCATTTTGGCTGCCTCCCTGTGTTTGTTTCAGTGTATTACTTAACGTATGGGGCTAGCTGAGACCAGATGCTGCTTGTTTGAAAAAATTTAGGAAAACCTGAAGCAGGATCCAAGACAGGCCATTCCTATGGTAAAGCAACTGGCAACAGCTTGGGTGGGCCTGAAAGTTGGGTGAGGCGGGGCGGGGCCTCAGGGAGTCAGCAGGGCGGGGCTACCAGTGTGAGCCAGGTTGCTGGAGTCCCGTCAGCCTCCCTGAGCCTCAGTTCCCGCTGGTTTTTCCAGCCAGAAGTTATGGGGACTTCTCTTTCTGGCACTGAAACCCTGAGCGGGGCACCTGGTGTGGGACGGGGACCCCTCAGTCCTCAAGAAGGACCTTCCCAGCCGCGGGAGCCTCCTGATTTTTATCCACCACACGTGGGTGTGGGGCCAGCCCATCCGCCTCCGCCTTTCCTACCAGTCTCAATGCAACTGCTGCTTTAATGCCATAGTTGTAGGACTTCCATTCAGCTCGATTTCAGCCGATGGTTGTTCTGTAGTTTAGTTGTAACTTTGATGTGGTTGTGGGAGGTACCTACGCCGCTATCTTGACCGGAAGTCGAGTTTGTTTTTTTTCAACCAATACAAATTCCCTCCCTTTGAGGGAAGTGATAAACCACAGGACTTATATGCATGTATGCAAAACCAATGGACATAGACAACAATGCTGGGGACAGGGCTGGGTGGGGTGGGGAATCAAGAGGAGGGTGTCAATGGGGGAAAAAAGGAGAAACATCTGTAAAAATAATAAATTAATAAAAAAATTAAATAAATAAAGACACTGGACAGTCAAAAGGAAAAAAACCAACAAATTCCCTCCTTCAAAAACAGCCTTGAGGCAGTGGAACTCAAAATGAAAGAGCTATGCTAATGGACTGGCTCCCCGGGCCCAACTGCTTACGCAAACCTCTGAAAGCCAGTCATGTTAAACCACAGAACTTATATGCATGTACGCAGAACCGATGGACATGGACAACAAAGCTGGGGATGGGGTGGGGGGGGGGGAATGGGGAGGAGGGTGTCAACAGGGAAAAAAGGAGAAACATCTGTAACAAAAATAAATTAATAAAAATGTTTTAATAAAAACCAGTCATGTTTATCAGTGACTTAGTACTGGCCTGTCGTTGTAGCTCGAAACAAGCAGATAGCATCCTTTTTCTAAAAATAACAAATACAGGGTGGGCAAAGGTAGGTTAACAATAATAATGCAATAACTAATAATAAGTAAATAATAATACAACAAAAAAACTCTGTTTTACATACTCACAACTGTAAACCTACGTTTGCCAACCCCGGTAGTATATATTTTAGTTCTCTTTTTCTTGTTCACTTTGTTTTAAATAAAAGTGTAGCCTTCTGCATTTGCATACCTATTAGTGAAGTGGTAGCGTGCAGTCTCCTTGGTGACAGACGTCTGCCTCCCTGAAGAACTATGAGTACCAACTTGTTCCCATGTGTTATAGAGATGTGGCTTCATCTTTGCTGACTTTAATTTTAGATGTCAAGTTACCTTAAGCACTACTCATTGGCCAATTTCCTGCTTGACTTTTGATCTGTCTGGCTTATTCTCAATCCTTTCTCTCTGCCTGGCTCAGCTGTCCAAACACTGTCTGGCCTGAGGTTTAACCTTCCTTGCAACTGGCAGCCCCAGTGAAGCTTGGCTGAGATGACCTGCATTGGGCTAATAGAAACGCTAACCCCCTAGGAAGACTGACCAAGAAAAAAAAAAGAGAGAAAAAATAAATTTCCAATATTAGAAATAAAACAAGGGCTACTACTAGTGGTCTTAGAGAAAGGAAAGGAATAATAAGTGAATATAATGAATAACTTGTTGTCAATAGATTCAACAAGTTAGATGGAATGAGCAAATTCTTAAATGAGTCTACTTCCAAAACCAATGTGGGAATTAAAAAAAAAGTCTGAATAGCCTAACATAAAAAATTATGAAAGAGCTGAGACTGTTTCTTGCTTGCAAACTAACAAGTTAGTCCGTCACAGTATCAAGAAAACGGAAAGAAAATATGAGACTTCTGGGTCAGAGACAAAGGATAGTAATGGTAATAAGTTAAAGCTTTTAAAAACATTTCATTTCTTAAATTTTATTTATGTTAAAGTTATACAAACACATCATTAAAGAAATCAAAGTTGCCTCTGGGATTGTTAGCGGCTGGAAAGCGGGAACCGGCACCAGGCTCTAGTGACCAGTAACACCAGACATCAGTTCAGCAACCTCAGTTCTTGAGTTCGGCTTGAAAGAATTCAGAGCTGAGGAACTCAAGTTATAAGGGAACATTTATTTAGAAAGTCACAGAGGTAGAAGAAGTGAGCCCTAGAAGAAATTGGCTCTGGAAACAGGTTACAGAGGCAGAGGAAGGGCCCTTGGACCTTAGAAGAAGGAGAAGGCCCCAGGGAGAGGGGTGGGGAAAGACCTGGGGGAGCTCCATAGAGAGGGCTGGGCTGGGCCCTCCGTCCTGAGGGCTCTTATCTGCGGTCTCAGGGGAGGATCTAAATCGACTATTCATCAGCTTTTCCAAGGGCTCATTAGTCATTGAGGCTGGTCCTGAGGTCAGCCAGGGCACAGCTCCTCCTGGTTTTGCTGCTTTTCTGGGTGTGGACCTGAAAGACAGTTGAGGCCTACATGTCACCTCCAGCTGTTAATGCTTCAGGAAGTGGTCCTGCAAGGGCTTGTAGTTTTGTTGGTTGCTAGGCACCCTGGGCTCTCTGCCCCCGTGACCCTCTGCACCTACCTGATCCATCCTTCTGGAACTGGGCCGCCTATCACTCCCTGAGCCAATTCAGCAGAGACAAGGGTGAACCGTGCATGAGTGTTCACTCCAGTATTGCCAGCAATAAGGGAGAGCAGTGAGTCACGCCGTAAAATCTGCTCTGCCCTCCTCACTTGCCAGCTGCTTTTCAAGGGGAGAGAAACAATGACAGCCAGGAGGGGGAAGAATGTGGGCTGGAGCTGCAGGCTGGTCACCAGTGAGTCACAGTCACGGGTCCAGAGTCCAGCGCTCAGATAGATACTCAGGTTGTTAAACCCTCCTCCATGTGGGGCAGTCCCCCTTGTCTCCAGAATTGGAGAACGGACAGCACTCCTGAGGTAAGCTCCCCAGACACAACCTCCCAGCCAGGGCAGAGTGGGCTTCTCTGTAATCAGAACAAAGCGACCACAGTTAACATTGCGAAGGATGATTAATATTCCTTATAACTATGGCTAGTACCCCACTGTGATTAGTTCCCTATTTTATTATCCCCGCCCCCTTCACTTCCTGCTTTGCTCATGCCCATCTAACTGCCCGCCACAGAACCACAACGGGGAGGACATGCTTTAGAACATATTTTAGGAAAGAAACTGCAAAAAGGAAACAGAAAAAAAATTTTTTACAGTTGCCTACTAAATGTTCAAAGAAAACAGCAAACATTCTGTTGAAACCACAATTTCCTTTGGGTTGATAAGTTGAAATGAGTTTCCTTCTTAGAAGTGAGACATTAACTGTGCTGAAGATGTGTGGTCTCCAGGCTAAAAGGTTATATTGGCGACCTTAGGTCTTTGCCCATTTATATCTTGTGTTTCTCCCTATAAAACCCTTGAGTTATGTTCAGATGCCTAACAAGTTTCACTCATGAATGACTAACTCGAGCAGTGTTATTCAGTATGATGTAAACACTTTATAAACATAAGCACCCATCTATTACTGTTTATTCATGTTTATTGATTTAGACAGTATATTTTAAATTTATAATAATTTTTTAAAATATAGTTATCACAATTACCTTAGGATGATTGGTATCAGAAAAGGACTGTTTAAAGCAAATATACTTTAAATGAGGACCAAAAACTCAAAATGAAATGTGTGTGTGGGGGGGGGGGGAATTAAATGAGATTGTCTTTTGAAAAATCAAAGTAAAAATTTGGAAATTGAGTTCTTTCTTATATTTAACAGATGTTTAAATTAGATGTGTAACTATGGACTAATTCTTAGAAACAGGAAAGAATAAAATGAGTGTTAATTGAGGGGATTGGCTTAAGTTTTTAAAAAGTTATGTGAAGCCCTGGCCGGTTTGGCTCAGTGGTAGAGCGTCAACCCTCAGACCAATGGGTCTCGGGTTCGATTCTGGCCAAGGGCATGTACCTCGATTGCAGTTAGTCCCAGGCCCTGGTTGGGGTCATGTGGGAGGCAACCAGTAGATGTTTCCTCTCTCCCTTTCTCTCCCTCCCACTCTATCTGAAGATAAATAGAAAAATATCCTCTGGTGAGGATTGAAAAAAAAAAAGTTATGTGAATACAAAACAGCGTATTTCACTTCACATTTGACTTTCAAAGTAAAGAGGGGCATATATATCTAACTATGTCTATAGATAGATAAATAGATAGATAGACAGACAGACAGATGTAAAATCAGAGTTCTTTACCAATTTTCCCCAGAAATCTTGTAATACTTTGACATTTAAATCATTCTGTCTGTAAGGACTAATAAAGTCATTATTTTGTTTATTTGTCTCCTTCAAATATTAACCAATTTAATTCTAGTCAGCATTTTATTTGTCAATAACTTTTTTTTTCTTTATTGATTTTAGAGAGAGAGAAGGGAGAGGGAGAGAGAGATAGAAACAACGATGAGCGAGAACATCTATTGGCCACCTCCTGCATGCCCCCACTGGGGTCAGGCCCACAACCTGGGCGTGTGCCCTGACTGGGAATCGAACTGGTGACCTCTTGGTGCATGGGTTGACACTCAACCACTGAGCCATACCAGCCAGGCTGTCAACAACTTTTTAAGAAATTTCTAAAATCCTAAACCTTTTGCAAGAATTGTAATCTCATGTTGCAGTTGATTTGTTCTATTGCATTTGCATTGAATTGTAAGATGTTGACAGTATTGTGACATTAGCAAGAAGGCTACAAAGGTGATGACTCTTCCTGCAAGGACAACGTAAGTGTAAGTGATAAGGGAATAGGAATGTTTGGTTTGGAAATCATTCCATACACATTTATTAACAAATGTTTCTGTTTTGGTGTTATGACCTGCCAGGGCCATTAATTATTTAATTAAAACATCACTGTCTAGTAGAAATATAACGAAAGCCACACATGTTATTGTAAATTTTGTCGTATCTAGATTATAAAAGTAAAAAGAATCAGGTGAAAGGAATTTTGATACTAGATCGTATTTAATCCAATATATCCAAAATATTATCATTTCAACATGCAATCACTATGAAAAGTGTTGCGGAGATATTTTACATCCTTTGTTTCAAATCAAGCCTGAAACCCAGTGCATATTTTACACTTAGAGCACATTCCAGTTCAGACTCGCCACACTGCAGGTGCTCAGTGGCCGCCTAGGGCTAGTGGCCATGACCCCAGACAGCACTCGTGCAAGATGAAGCTGCCTCAGCTCTGCAGCACATCTCATCCAAGCAGGCCTGTGTGTACCTAATGTGATTTGAGGAGGGGATTCTGATTTAGATGGTATATTGACTGAGTGTTTGTGTCCCTTCCGAATTCATATTTGAACACTCAGTGTGATGGGGTTAGGAGGTGGGGCCTTTGGGAAGTGACTAGATTTACATGAGGGCATGACGGTGGAGCGCCCGTGATGGAATTAGTCTCCTTCTAAGAAGAGAAAGAAACCAGAGTTCTCTCTTTACCATGTGACACATCTGATTGGTTGCTTCCTGCACAACCCAGACCAGAGCCGGGGACTAAACTGCAACCAAGGTAGGTGCCCTTGACTGGAATCCAACCCACGACTCTTTGGTCCGAGGGCCAACACTCTAACCACTGAGCCAAACCGGCCAGGGCAAAGGAGGTCTGATTTAAAATGTTGCTGAGCAACAACAAACTGTGACCCCCATCAGCACAGTTCTATTTTCTGTAGTTCTGGTTAATAGAAACCAGAACAACAAACCTTTTTTGATTGAGGGTTGGCTGAACTAGCTCACAGGGAAATCTCAAGAGTGAGAGTATTGAAGATACTGGTGGGAACATGCTTGTGGTGCTTGATTATTGGTGCCTAGGCAGGATAATAAAAGAAGTTAAAGCGTGATGGAGTGGGGACGATGGGCTGAGCGAACCGCAGACGAGAGGCCTGCGTCTCCAGATACGTGGAGAGCATTAGTCGCTGGGACAGTGCCAGAGCTGGAGAGTTGGGAGGGAGAAGATGGCCGAAGAGCAGGAATGTGGAGGAAGAGCCCGTCCAGGGGGAGTATGGAAGTGGGCAAAGGCCCATGATCTATCTGTGCGAAGGATTGGTTCAAATCAGTAGAGCTGGTTAGAGAAGTTTGTGGGCAGAGCGTTTGATAATTCGAAGGAGACGAAGACTAGTCCTCACGGGCTGCAGGGTAGGTCTGAGGATGCTGGTGGCAAGAGCAGAATTTGGTAGGAGTGAATACCATACACCTCAAAGAAGCATACGTAGGAAAGGCTGTGTAGCAAGGTAGGTGGGACACAGCAGGAGGCGGCTGGGAGGATTTTGGTCCCAACAGCCTGAGGCACAGTGAGGGTGAGTGAGTGAGTGCTTCAGCCCAAGCGCTTAGCCTCGGGCCAGATGTCAGCAGGGCCAAGAGAATCAGCACGGTGCAAAAAACGGTTCTCAAACTTTCATATCTAAGAAACACTTGGGAGGCTGCCTGAAGGCACCGATAGGTTGTCACAGGGCGGATAGTCTACTGCACAATAACAGCCGTGAGTCATTGGCATAAAGAAGAGAGGTAACTCTGAGCTTAAGTCACTTCTTTCCTTTACAACCCGTGTGACCTTGAACAAATTACTTAATGCTGGCCCTCAATGTCCTCATCGAAAACGTAGCCATATAATACGCACTCTCCAGGATCCTAACAAAGTCAACATTAACTGAGAACGCGCTGGGCTACACTACACCATGAAATGAAAAGGGTAAGGCCATGGACGGCTGTCATGGGAACTGGCAGAAGACAGCTGCCCTCTTTGAGTAAGTGGAATAGTCCAACCTACAAATGTTAGTCTCCCCCAGTCCTGGGCAGGGTGGAAGCTAAAGGGCAGAAGGTGAAGGCACGTTCCTATGGGTAACTGCACACTGGCTCTCTCAGCCTCTCCACGCGAGAGCTGGCTTTCCTGCATATAGTCTGCAGCTTGTACAAAACCTTTGCTCAGCTACAAAGTGGCTGTTAGTGTAACACCTGCAGCCAGTGAACCATCTCAGACGTCAGCCCAGCAGAGAGGCCCTGAACGAACTTAAGAGTGCATCGTAAGCCCTGGCCAGTTTGGCTCAGCGGTTAGAGCGTCGGCCTGCGGTCCGGAGAGACCCGGGTTCGGTTCCCGCTAAGGGCACGTACTTCGGTTGCAGTTTGTCCCCGGCCCTGGTTGGTCGTGCGGGTGGCAGCCACTCGATGTGTCCCTTCACATCGATGTTTCTCTCTCTCTCTCCCTCCCACTCTATCTGTACGAAAAATGGAAAAATATCCTCGGGTGAGGATAAAAAAAAAGAGTGCATCGTAAGAACTTTCTTGCTTTACTCAAATCAGAGCAGCATTACTCCAAGAGAAACAGAATAGGGAACACCAGGCACACTTTATGCTGAAATTGAGCTAACTCAAATTTAAAAATGCAACAGGAGCATGTGAACCTACAATAAATATTTTTCTCTGAAACATGTCAGTGCTAAAATAAGATTTTAGAATTATCTGCAGAAGGGGAAGTTTAACAATGTTTAAGAGTTTAGCCCTTAGCGGGAACCGAACCCAGGTCTCTCTGGACCGCAGGCCAACACTCTAACTGCTGAGCCAAACTGGCCAGGGCCATTGTAATCATTTTTTAATTTAAAGCAAACGTGGCGCGTACCTCGGTTGCAGTTTGTCCCCGGCCCTGGTTGGTCGTGCGGGTGGCAGCCACTCGATGTGTCCCTTTCACATCGATGTTTCTCTCTCTCTCTCTTCCTCTCTCTCCCTCCCACTCTATCTGTACAAAAAATGGAAAAATGTCCTCGGGTGAGGATAAAAAAAAAAAAAAAAGAGTTTAGAAGTGTATGCTACTCAGTTCTCACTGTAACGTTATCCTTGCATTCATATTTTAACAAGTGACTACTCTGTTTAGGTATAAGCAGAATTGATCCACA
This sequence comes from Molossus molossus, assembly GCF_014108415.1. Classification (NCBI taxonomy): domain Eukaryota; kingdom Metazoa; phylum Chordata; class Mammalia; order Chiroptera; family Molossidae; genus Molossus; species Molossus molossus. The sequence continues at coordinate 58,402,985 of NW_023425345.1, read as the reverse complement.
TGTTTGTGAACTGGATTTGGGTGCTGTCTCTCTTGTTAAACCATACAAAAACTTGAAAAGCAACATTTAGGATTTCTACTATGGCTTCTTTTTTGGAAACACTATGCCTTGACGTCAGCTCAAGTTAGGAAGTGATAAATTAAAATCTAGAATGCAAAGAGAGAGAAAGGAGGAAGTACTTACATACTTACATGACAACACTCTCTCTGACCAAACTTTAGTCAGATTTCTCTAAGCCCTGGTCTGGACCAGGGCCCTGTCTTGCTCCCTTCCCCATCCTTGCCACACCTGCATGGACCCGGGTTAGCAAGAACCCTGTCAAGCCAGTTTAGAGCGAATATCTCCCGCCCTGGATATCTGAACATTCTAGCCCTCTCTTGGTAATTCTCCGTCCACTCAGTTTGCCCCACACATCAACTCTGCTCCTTGGCTATACATCCCCAGCTGTCTTTACTGTATTGGGAATTGAGCACAGTTTATACTGAGGTCTTTTTATCTACTGCAGTAGTTTTGGAATCAAACTATCTTTACTGCCTTAACTAGTGTCTGGCTCTGGTTCTCTTATAATGTGCACAACCTGATACATATATACACACACTTCTGATGTTTAACATAATATATGGTCTCAATGCCCATGTGATGATGATAGAAGTAGAAATTAGTTTGAGTGTTAAGAGGGTAATTGTACATAGTCTATTTAAAATATTTAAAACATTCATACCTAATTACCCAGTAATTCTCTTTCCAGGAATCAATGTCACTAAATATGGAATATGCTTTATGTATAAAGATATCAACAGCAGCATTATTTATAATAAAGAAAAATTGAAAGAAATTTGAATATCCAATAATTTGTTATGTAATTGGCAATGCATTCATTTGAGGAAGTACTGTGCAACCCTCAAAATGTTTATCAAGTGTCATAGTAACCAAAAACATACTTATTACATGATGATAATGTTACCAGAGCCCTGGCCGGTTTGGCTAAGTGGTTAGTGTCAGCCTGAGGACCAAAGAGTCTTGGGTTCGGTTCCCGCTAAGGGCACGTACCTCGGTTGCAGTTTGTCCCCGGCCCTGGTTGGGGTCGTGTGGGTGGCAGCCACTCAGTGTGTCTCTCTCACATTGATGTTTCTCTCTCTCTTCCTCATAAACAAACAAACAAACAAACAAACAAATGTTACCAGAAAGAGGACCTGGCCCTTGGCAGATCTGCTTAGGGCGGGGCCGGTAGTATATGGGTTCTCGACTTTACACAGGAAGTTTCACAACAGGAATTCAGGTGAATTTCAGAGGACATTTAGTAGAGCTGGGGACATGAAACAAGGAGGGGCGGGGAAATGAGCCCAGGCTGCTCTGCTTTGGCTCACTGAGAAGTCAGAGAAAAGAGGGCCTTGGGAACAGCTTCAGGGGAGTGGCCTGGGATGAACTGCCACTGCACTGCCCATGGCTCCCTGTCGCAAGTCTCAGGGGGTCCCTTAGAGTCTAGGAGATGCTGCCTGGGGGGGCGGGGGGGAGTGGGAGTGAGGAGAGGGCATGCTCCTGGGAGGGAGAGCATGTGCTGGGACCTTTGTTTTGAGGGATTTTAAAGGCTGGGTGTTTAGAAGACCTCTTAGGGGAGGATCTCAATAGAATATTCATCAACTTTATGCCGATGTACCGAAATGAGGTTTATTCTCTTAACTTCATCTGTCCTTGGGTGTGGTTGACAAATGGCACTAATTGACTTTCTGCTATTTGTCTCCCTGAGTAGGGTGGTTTCAGCTATATACCCCCTGGTTGGGGAGGAGAAGTACAAACCATTTATTCTTAAGTGTCCCTGGTTTAGGGAAGACAGGATTTACTAAATGGTTGCAAACTGCTTGGTATCTAGATTTCTTAGATGGCTGCAAACTATTTAACTATCGGTTTCAGTTTTCCTGTTCTGCTTGTCCTGGCTTACTAGTCTGTCTCAGTAAGTAGAGAAAACAAAAAGCCAAATTGGCCCTGACCGGTTTGGCTCAGCAGTTGGAGCTTCGGCCTGCATTCAGTTCCGCTAAGGGCACGTACTTTGGTTGCAGGTTGTCCCCTGCCCCGGTTGGGGTCATGTGAGTGGCAACCACTGGATGTGTCTCTCTCACATGGATGTTCCTCTCGCTCTTCCTCCCACTCTGTCTCAGGATAAATGCAAAAATGTCCTCGGGTGAGGATAAAAAAAAAGCCAAATTGTATAAAATCATGGCCTCGTTTAGCAAAAAATCTCTGCATGTGTGATATAATTTGCATCAAAATCCACTGTGAATCTCAAGCAATAATTTTCATGGTGTCAAGATCTACTTTCTTCTAACAATGAGCTTATCTGAGTACAATTCCATAATTGAAGAAAATGTTCTATGTTAAATGCAGTCTCGGTTGTCCCTGTGAACTGCATACTTATAACTAGGGTAATTAAAGGAAAGTAATAATAGTTAATATGTATAGTACTTACTGTGTATCAGGCACTTTCTAAGAGTTTTCTTTCACATAATTTTTTACCCATCAATAAGCAGGTGCTTTTATTATCCCAGTTTTACAGATACGGAGGCCAAGGCCCAGAGAAGTAAAAAGTCCAGTCATACAGCCAGTACATAGGAAGTGATTTGAACCCAGACAACTTACAGAACTTGTGCTCTTAACAACTTGAAACAGGATCGCAGTCAGATCCTGTGTCAACATCTTACTTGTGTCATGCTCTGGGTCCAATCATTCAGCCTCCTTTTGTCCCAGTATTTTCCTCTGCAGAGATAACAATGCCTGTCCCAGCTATTGTGAGAGCATAGTGAGATCATGAATATGAAAAACCCAGCTTGGTGTTGGTCATCCCTGCTGCCAACTGCCCTGAACTGACATGGCCTCCAAAGTCAGGTTCTTCTCCTAAACTGGGGAGCCTCGTGCAGTGGGAGCTGGTTCGTCAAAGGCTATTTTCCCTCCCCGACAACCTCAGTGTCTGATGGTGTGCTGCTATGAAAGCCGGTCCTGGACAAGTGCTGCTGAGTGTCTAAGCATTCATTAGCAAACAGCTATAAACACAGAGTTGCTCTGTCCTTTGACACTCCAAGCATAAAAGTGTATGAGAGGCTCACTTGAAATACATTCTGAAGTCAGGTCTAGCCAGGTCTGGAGTCTGGTCTGAGTCAAGGCCAGTGACAGCGGCCTCTGTGACAGGTCTCTAGAGAGCTATGCCTGGCTTCTTCCTTACTTCATTTGTGCAAGGGCAGGAGGGCATGGTCTGTCTTCCTACAAACCATCCATCTTGAACACTACCCATTTCCCCAGAGGAAATTATTCTTGAACATTTCCTAATCTAATCAACCAACTCTCTGGCGTCCATTTCCATAACCATCCCTGAAGTGTGGCTAAAAGCCACCTTTGGAGTGTGGATTTCTGATTAGAGTCCTTTAGAGCTAACTGATTGTTCACAGGATATGAATTAGATAGCGTCAACTTGTGTACACTGGCATACATAAAACTGGCTTATCTCAAGTTATTATGGTGTGAAGTATTATCACACAGACAATATAATTGTCATGTGTTTGTATTTAGTTGATAAATATAGTCTTTCTCCCTTTCTGGATTCTTTATCTGTGTCCATTCCTACCCACCCATCCTCATTCTCAATGTAATGGATGACTAGAGCCTTTGGAGCCTAAATATTTATAAAATATAATCAGAGAGGGATACATAGGGGTATAAAGAATTATACATCATTTGCCCGGCCAGTGTGGCTCAGTGGATTGAGCACCCTCCCATGGACTGAGAGGTCCCCGTTCGATTGCCGGTCAGGGCACGTGCCCAGGTTGCAGGCTCCATCCCCAAGAAAGGGGGCCGCAGGAGGCAGCCGATTGGTGTTTCTATCTCTCCCTCCTTTCCTCTCTCACTATAAAATCAATAAAAACATATTTTTTAAAAAGAATTGTATATTATTTCTCCCCAAGAATTAAAAAAGTTCATCATTGCCCTGGCAGGTTAGGGCGTTGGCCCACAGACTGAAGGGTTGCAGGTTCAATTCCAGTCAAGGGCATGTACCTGGGTTGCAGGTTCTGTCCCCGGGCCTGCTCAGGGTCATGCAGGAGGCAACTAATCGATGTGTCTCTCTCACATTGATGTTTCTCTCTCTCTCTCCTTCCCTCCCTCCCTTTCATTCTATGTAAAAATCAATGGGAAATACTCTTGGGTGAGAATTAACAACAAAAAGTTAATCATGTATTTAAAAAGACATAGCTAGGTCAAGTTATGATGCTAACCACACATTCCAACCACTCTGTGCTGATATGAGTAAAAAAGAGGTTTAAAGTTTAAATGTCATTTTGCAAGACATTTCCACAAGAGTTATATTTTCATTTAACTGGCAGAATCTCTGTAAAAACTGAAACTGTTATTTCTAGAGATTCCAGAGTTTCCTGTGGAACTATCCCCCAACTCGAACAAAAGTCTGACTCAGCTTCATAAAAATCTATGTTGTAATAGGTCTGTGTCACCGAGGACTACTGAAAACAGGGTTAAAAGCAGCTAACCATATATGGAGAAACCCCTATCTTGAAACTGTTGTCATTCATGTTCTGCTTTCTGATTCCTTCAGCTGAAGTCTGCTGCGCTTTGTAAAACGGAGACAGCTCACTCCCAGAACCCGCCAGGCTCTGGCCCCGGCCGCCAGGGCTCCGCCGCAGACCAGACCGAGCATGCGAGCCGCCCTTGCTCTGACAGCCTGGGTGGTTTCTCTGGCCTCCAGTTATTCATTCTCAGCAAACAGCTTGCCAGATATCGACAATGAAGCGTTTATCAAAGACTGTGTTCACATTCATAACAAGCTCCGATCAGAGGTGAAGCCGAAAGCCAGTAATATGCTGTACATGGTAAGGAAAATATGAGTGTTTGTGGCACTAAGTCTGTCAAAAACAACGAATGTGTACTGATTTGGGAGGTGAATTCTTGGTAACCCTGAATGACTTTTTTCTTCATTGTGATTATGCTCAGTGAATTTACCATCTGTGATCACAACAAACCTTGTGTGGCTCTGTCAACAGCTCAGCAACACACTTCACTCCTCTCTGGGGACATTTCCTTTCCCCTGGGCACAGGCAAACTGAAATCCTCTGTTTGTTCCATTTAAATTTTTGTTTGTTCTGTCTCAAACTGCACTTTGTTGTTGCCAGGAAAGTGCTGACTTTCTCAGGATGACAGCATAGAGCACGGAGAAAAGCTGGAATTTTTATTGACTCACGTTTGGGTTTGAATGGCAGTTCCGTGGCTTTGAGCTGCTCTTTTTTTCTTTTCTTTCCTTTTTTTTTTACTGATATTAGAGAGAGGGGAAGGGAGAGGGAGAGAGAGATGGAAACATCGATGAGAGAGAACATCGATTGGTCGCCTCCTGCATGCCCCCCACTGGGGATCAGGCCCACAACCTGGGCATGTGCCCTGACCGGGAATCGAACCTGTGACCTCTTGGTGCCTGGATCAATGCTCAACCACTGAGCAACACCAGCCAGTCTGAGCGGGTTTTTAGCCTTTCTGAGCTTCTCAGGATATAGGGCAGTGTGGTTATTAAATTCTATAAAATATGTGAAACGGCACACGGTATTTTGCACGTACAGATTATCCCTCGCCTTTTGAAGGTTTTCTTTGTGCCACTTTGCTTTTACGAAAGACCTATAGTCCTGCTTGTTTTCGCCAACTGAAAGAAACCTGAAGAGGATTTTCCCTTTTATGAAAAAAAAAAAAGGTGAAAGCAAAAACAGGAGTCAGGGTGTGTGTCGCAGCCGTGACACAGCCGTGTGCACCGAGCAGTGAGTGGCCCCGCAAGCTCCTCCAGGGACAGCACTCAGCATGGCAGCGTCAAGCAGCCATGCGTGTGCCTACGTCTGTGAGCATCTGTGCTCTATTTCCATTTATTTTGTGCATCCATTAGCAAGGCGTGTCCTAAGGTACTTGTTTCTTCGCTTTACGCCGTTTCGGCTTACCAGAGTTTTCACGGGTCTGCTCTACTTTTGGATACTGAGGAAAACCTGTAATAGATCTTTGGTAAAATGTTGGTCTGTGTCAATCATTTAGATTCCAAATTCTACAAAACGAGATGGTCATGTTTCCTGCTAGCCCTAGCTAATACTTGAAGACCATACTTACAGAGAGGACCCGTGTGGAGTGATTTCTTCTCTCTTCTTGTCGTCATACCCATTCAAATTCCCACGTTGCTCACTGTAGTTACATTGTTGGATAACAGGTGCATTCTCGACACTCTTATTGTTTAATATATATTTTTTGCAGACTTGGGACCCAGTACTAGCCCAAATTGCAAAAGCATGGGCAAGAAAATGTCAGTTTTCACACAATGACCAGCTGAAGTCACCCCACAGACTGCACCAGAATTTCACTTCCCTGGGAGAAAACATCTGGAGTGGGTCTGTGTCCATCTTCTCTGTGTCTTCAGCCATTACCAGCTGGTACAATGAAAGGCAAGACTATGACTTCAAGACGCGGAAATGCAGCAAGGTCTGTGGCCACTACACTCAGGTAAGGATCTGCCCTATATTCTCTCTCTCTTTTTTTTATTCTCACCTGAGGACTTCTTTGCATTTATCTTAAGATAGAGCGGGAGGGAGAGAGGGAGGAAGAAAAAGATAAACATCCATGTGAAAGAAACACATCAAGTGGTTGCCACCCACACGACCCCAACTGGGGAGGAGACAAACTGCAAGCAAGGTACGTGCCCTTAGCGGGAGCCGAACCAGGATTCTGTGGTCCTCAGGCCGATGCTCTAACTGCTGAGCCAAACTGGCCAGGGCTGCCCTATATTCTCTTGAAACCATCTTTTCATGGGTGAAGACAAAACTGGAACCTGTTGTAACCCAGGAGAATCACCCTCACTCGGACACAAAGTAATTTTGAATATTAGGAGCTTTATTACCTGCGCAGGGACTGCAGCCAACCTACACAGAGGAGAACTGCAGCCCCGAGCTCAGGGGGAGGGTTGCTTATATAGGACAGGGGTTACTCAAGAGTTTAGCAGAGCAAGCAAGCTGCTGGTACAGAAGCGGATATCAGCAGTTAGTAACTGTACAAGTTGTTGATTTTATATTTCTTAACATTGATTAGATCTCAGCCTTGAATGTCTCATTGCCCCATCTGGCATCTCCTGATTAGTTAAGCTCATGGTCAATACCCTGGTGGTCATGGCTGATGCATACCTTCCTCTTCAAGAGTTTTTGCGAAAACAACTCGGGTTCAAGGAACCCAGGGGAGGCTCCTTCTTCCAGCGAATGGAGAATTACTGGGTTATAACATTCCCCACTGGTTTTATGTACAGATCAAATCTTTGATCTAATGGCAACCTTTGGTAAGGAGAGGCCAGGACTAATAATTTGACAGATTGGACCCTCTCTCTTACGAAAGCTATTAATTTGTTTATAATTATAGGTCCACAGAAATAGTCCTAGAAATAGGAGTGTGAGGGGGCCTGCTAGAGTAGAGAGGAGAGTAGTGAGCCAGGGGGACCAGTTATAAAGGCCTTCGAACGAGCTACTAGAGGCCTCTTCGCTTCTGGCCTGTTCTGCGAGGCGCTTCCTAAGAACCTGAATACTCTCTCTGATGACTCCTGGTCTATTGGCATAAAAATAGCAAGCTTCCCCTAGTGCTCTAAATGCTGTAAGGTGTCAGCGAGATAACTAGAGACGCACAGCCGAATTGTAAAGGAGCACTTTATTACATGGGCGGGCTTGGGGGGCATTCCCCAAACCCTCAGCAACCTGCCTTCTTTTTTTTTTTTAAAAGGACATTTTATTTTATTTTATTTATTTATTTTTTTATCCTCATTCGAGGACACTTTTCCATTTTTTGTACAGACAGAGTGGGAGGGAGAGAGAGAGGGAAACATCGATGTGAAGGGACACATCGAGTGGCTGCCACCCGCACGACCAACCAGGGCCGGGGACAAACTGCAACCGAGGTACGTGCCCTTAGCGGGAACCGAACCCGGGTCTCTCCGGACCGCAGGCGGAGGCTCTAACTGCTGAGCCAAATTGGCCAGGGCAGCAACCTGCCTTCTTTGTTGCCTGCTTTTAAAGGTACAAACTATAGAAAAAGAAAAAATATATATATATTCTCTTGGCACCGCTTTTGGCACTGCTAAGGGGGCTGATACAGAGAAGGGGGAGAGAGGAGCTTGTTAGAGGTCAGGGCAATTATTAATCTCTTTTTTTCTTATGGTTTCTCTGAGTTTCCCAAGGCTATTATTAATCCCTTATCTTTTTAGTTTTCTTTGGGTTTCGCAAGGCCCTTATGTCTACAAAAAAGTCTGCCAGGGTGTGTACGTGTAGTAACTGAGGGTCAGAATGGAGTTATTACATCCCCTTTGTGGTGACATTTTTTTTAAGATTTCTCCCAATATCCTATTTCTAAGTTCCCAGTTCTATTGGAGTCTAGATCTATAAAGATTCTCCTGTACAGTCATAATCAGAAAAATTAGAGTCCCAATAAACACCAGAGTCTCATTTTTAAGGGATCTGGAGAGGCCTGCACTGTCCATTCCGCTTTTTCTGCCTTCAGCCAGGAATGGTGCAGCCAGACCTGGATCCGTTGACCTTGACAGCCGTTGGTGCAGGCAGGATGACAGGGTATGGTCCCTTCCAGGCCGGAGTTAGTCCCTGGGTGGTGAATTTCTTTACTTATATTGAGTCCCCAGGCTGGAAAGGGTGCACAGGGTTCGAGGTGGGCACAGGCAGGGCATCGCAGATGTGTCTATGGACGGCCTTCTGGGAAGACTGCAGGGCCTGTAAGAACTGCCAGAGGGCGAGGGGGAGCAGAGTGGTCCAGTTTTCACCGGTTTCTAAAGTCCTGTTCATGCACTTTACCTGCCTGAAACTCTGTGGGCGGTAAGCACAATGGAGCTTCTAATTTATATTTAACCCCTTAGAAATATCATGTGATATCTTTGCTATCAAGGCGGGGCCATTGTCTGATCTAGGGGTCAGGAGTAGCCTAAACCTGTTACTCCCTTTACTACATCCCAGACTGTTATTCTATTACCAGGGGCGAGCTCTCCCTCTGTGTCCTATTTTCTTCCCTTCTTGAGTATTCCTCCAATGTCCTGTCTTCCTGTAATATGTATGTCCCTTTCTTTCATCCTTCCTTATCTTTTTATTTCCTCTGCATAATCCTTCTTCAGCTTGCTGATAGACCCTCTACGACTTACACAATCCTTCAACTTACACAGACCCTCTGCGACTTTCTTAGTCCCTCCCCTGACATGAGCCTGAGAGCTTGCTCAATCCATCTGCTGTGTGCACATCCCCCAGCTTTCTCCTGCTCCTCCCTACTTAGACCTACACATTCCTGTTTTCTTCTGCCTTCTCCCTTTCCCTGTGACCTTACTGGAGTTCAGTAAGCTTGGTGTAACCTAAGTGGGTAGTCTGGTGCAGCTGGTTGACTAAAGTCCGACCTAGAGCTTCTGGGACCAATAATCTCCCATCAGGTAATGTCTATCATTCGTTGATTTCCTTTATGACTTGTTTCTGCTTGGTTAAGTCATTTTCTGACCCAGTGTAAGTAGGAGTCAGAGGCAAACTTGGGTTTGGCATGGTGACTGATATCTGGAGAGGTCCCCACTGGTTTTAGGGACATATGTCGAACTTCCTTATTTGCAGCATGGTTTCCCCTTATCTCATCGGAGAGCCTGGATTAGGGCTATGAGTTCAGCCCATTGGGCTGAAGTTCCCCTACTTAATGACTAAGACTAAATGACACAGTCCAGAGTTACTACTGCCGCCCCAGCATACCTGATTTCTTCCTGGACATAGCTGCTACCGTCCGTGAACAATCTCATCTGATGCTGGCAGTGGGTCATCCCTGAGGTCTGGGTGGCGATCTGCAGTGTCGATTTCCTCCAGGCCGTCCTGCAGAGGTTTCTCCAGGTCATCATCTGGAGGCAGGTTGGCAGGATTGATGACCAACGTCTTGTGGAACTTGATGTGGGGGCTGGCCTGGAGTGGCAGTGGCCAGCAATTGAATGATCTCTGGAGGAGATCATGTCCGAGTAGGGGGTATGGGCACTCCAGCAGGAACAGAAACGAATGAGTCACAGTATATTTCCCAAGGTCTACAGTCTTCTTTGAAGTCCAGGGGTAGGTTAGGGCCCCATTGGCTCAGTCAAGACTGAGTCTGCTACACTAGTGTCTACCAGGAAACTAACTAGTTTGTCCCCTATTGTCTTGTATTATTCTGGGCTCCGGGGGGTTCAGCTGGAAGGAGCCCTAGCCCTGTCATTTTCCTAAATTAAGGATGGCTTTTCATTTTGTTCCTCTGTATCTGACTTTGTCCTTGTCTTTTCTATCCCTAACTGGGACCTAGGCCTGTCGTCCTGACCCTTCCTCACGTTTCCCTTCCTAGGGTGACCCTATTCTGTATGCCCTGTTTCTCTTAAGGCTGCAACTACTACCTTTGCTAATTCAGCCAGTTGGGCCAATAGGTCTAACAGGAGAACACGGTGAAAAGTGTCTAAGGAAGCCCTTCCCCCGACAGTATTTGGGTCCCACCGCAGGCAGAGGAATGGGAACATTTCCTCTGACCCCAGGTTTACAAAAGGATGCAGGAAAGGGGAGCAACATCCTAACACATATGTTTACGTGGGGCAGAGTGGTTTTTTTAAACTCTCTAAGAGCAATTCTTGCCTGGCATCCCTATATTCAACTCCCCAAAGTTCAAAGAAGCCTGTTGGAAACTAGCTGCTACCAAACCCGCTACAGAGGAGCAGCCCAGGCTGGCACGGAAGGAATATGCCCCCTTTGCAGCTGGACCTGGCTGGCACTTCAATGGTTAAACAGTTTGCCTGTGAGAATGTTAATAAACCTTGCAGAGAGGCGTTGAGACCTCCCCACAAAGAAGCCAGTACATCCGAATACATCCATATCCATTCAGACATTGGGTTAGATCATTAACAGATCCAAATTCATCTTCTTGCTTTTCTGTAATAAAAACCCAAGTAGGCAAACTCAGGTTAATTAACATTTTAGTATACCTCAAGGGGGTCCTGAAGGATGGGATAGAATTTCCTCCGGGGCTGGGAGGAGTTAACTGTCCTTCAGGGCAGGCGGAGGCATTGTTAACAAAGCTGTTTTCCTTTCACTTGAACCTCTGGATACTGACATTTCTTAATATAATTGGGTTTGTCAGTAGTTATATAAATCCAAATATCAATATATGGCATTTGATCCAGGTGACCAAGGCTCCTGTATATTTTCTGACGGACCATAAAAGCCAATTACAAATTGAAACTACCTTCGAGCGGCCAATTAACTCCTTAGGCAGCCCATTCGAGTTCATAGAGTACTCTCAGGAAACCAGGAACGGCAGGCTTTTCATAGTCACAGGAGCTCGTTGAGAAATCAGAAAAGTTATTCAGCATGCATTGGAGCAGTGTTTGGGCCTTGGAGTCGGCTTGCCCCATTCTGGAGGAAAGAAAAGTAGCCGACACATAACAATGACAACACAAGGACAGACAATAACAGATGGTGAACGTCCACTTTCCTTCATACACCAGATGAATCCGCAAGCGGATTCCCAGAAGTCGGGGACCGGCGCCCGTCCCGACCGGGGTGAGGCAGTTCTGTGGCGTCCCCCCTGCCCAACACCCAATACAGCCCTCGAGGAAACAACCAAAAACAGACGAAAAGGGATGGTGTTTCCCTTACCTCCAGACGTCCCGGGACGGATCTGAAAAGCTCATAGTCAAATCAAAAGCCAATTTGAGGCGAAGGATATGGAGGCTTCTTCCAAAGGGAGGGGGACCTCGCGGTGATCTCGCTGGGGCCTCCAAATGTTGTAACCCAGGAGAATCAACCTTACTCGAACACAAAGTAATTTTGAATATTAGGAGCTTTATTACCTGCGCAGGGACTGCAGCCAACCTACACAGAGGAGAACTGCAGCCCCGAGCTCAGGGGGAGGGCTGCTGATATAGGACAGGGGTCACTCAAGAGTTTAGCAGAGCAAGCAAGCTACATGTACAGAAGTGGATATCAGCAGTTAGTAGCTGCACGAGTTATTTTATATTTCTTTTTTTTTATTATTGATTAATTTTTGTTACAAATGATTCTCCTTTTTTCCCCCACTGATTCCCCCCTCCCCCTTCCCTCCCTGCCCCTTCCCCAGATTGTTGTCCATGTCCACTGTTCATGCATACATGCATATAAGTTCTGTGGTTCATCCCTCTCCCACCTCCCCACTCCTTAGGGGATTGTCCTCAAACTGTTATGTTCATTATATTCCACAAATCAGTGAGATCATATGAAATTTGTCTTTCTCTGTTTGGCTTGTTTCACTTAGGATGATACTTTCCAGGTCCCTCCATGTAGTCTCAAAGGATAAGGGATCTTTCTTTCTTACCGCTGCGTAGTACTCCATTGTGTATATGTACCACAGCTTTTTGATCCATTCGTCTACTGATGGGCACTTGGGCTGTTTCCAGATCTTAGCGATTGTAAATAGTGCTGCTACAAAGATGGGGGTACAAACATTCTTTCTGATTGGTGTTTTATGCTTCGTAGGGTATATTCCTGGAAGTGGGATCACTGGGTCAAATGGGAGATCAATTTTTAATTTTTTGAGGTGACACCATATTGTTTTCCATAGTGGCTGCACCAGTCTGCATTCCCACCAACAGTGTACTAGAGTCCCCTTTTCTCCACACCCTCGCCAACACTTGTTGTTTGATGATTTGTTGATGGCGGCCATTCTGACAGGTATGAGGTGATACCTCATTGTTGTTTTGATTTGCATCTCTCTGATGATTAGTGATGATGAACATTTCTTCATATGTCTCTTAGCCATTTGTATGTCCTGTTTGGAGAGGTGTCTATTTAGTTCCTCTGCCCATTTTTTAATTGGATTCTTTGTCTTCCTTTTGTTGAGTTGTATGAGCACTCTATATGTATTGGAAATTAACCCCTTATCTGATATATCATTGGCAATTATGTTCTCCCATACAGTGGGTAGCCTTTCCGTTTTGATGATTGTATCTTTCGCTGTGCAGAAGCTTTTGAGTTTGATGTAGTCCCATGTGTTCATTTTCTCCTTTGTTTCTATTGCCTTAGGTGATGTGTCAGTAAAAATTCTGCTGCGTATGATGTCTGAGATTTTGTTGCCCACAGTCTCCTCTAGGATTTTTATGGATTCATGAGTTACATTTAAGTCTTTTATCCATTTTGAGTTTATTTTGGTGTAGGGTGTAAGTTGATGGTCTAGTTTCATTTTTCAGCAAGTAGCTGTCCAAGTTTCCCAGCACCATTTATTAAAGAGGCTGTCCTTACTCCACTGTATGCTCTTGCCACCTTTGTCAAATATTAATTGAGCATATTGCCTAGGGTCCATTTCTGGGTTCTCTATTCTGTTCCACTGGTCTATATACCTGTTCTTGTGCCAGTACCAGGCTGTTTTGATTATGGTGGCTTTGTAGTATAACCTGAAATCTGGTATTGTGATCCCTCCAACTTTGTTCTTCCTTTTCAAGATTGCTGTGGCTATTCGAGGCCTTTTTTGGTTCCATATGAACTTTTGAAGTAATTGTTCTAATTCTTTGAAGTATGCCGTTGGTATTTTGATGGGGATTGTGTTGAATCTATAGATTGCTTTGGGTAATATGGACATTTTAATGATGTTAATTCTCCCAATCCATGAACAGGGTATGTGCTTCCACTTTTTTACATCTTGCTCTATTTCTTTTTTCAAAGACCTGTAGTTTTCTGCGAATAGGTCCTTTATCTCTTTGGTTAAGTTTATTCCTAGGTATCTTAATTTTTTTGCCGCAATGGTAAATGGGATTGTTTGCTTAGTTTCTCTTTCTGTGAGTTCATCATTGGTGTATAAGAATGCCATCGATTTCTTGACGTTAATTGTGTATCCTGCTACTTTGCCAAATTCATTTATTAAGTCTAGTAAGCTTTTGGTGGAGTCTTTGGGGTTTTCTATGTACAGTATCATGTCATCTGCAAATAATGACAATTTCACTTCCTCCTTTCCAATTTGGATCCCTTTTATTTTTTCTTCCAGTCTGATTGCTGTGGCTAAGACTTCCAGTACTATGTTAAATAGGAGTGGCGAAAGTGGGCATCCTTGCCTTGTTCCTGTTCTTAAGGGAAATGCTTTTAGTTTTTGCCCATTGAGTATGATGTTGGCTGTAGGTCTTTCATATATGGCCTTTATTATGTCTAGGTATGATCCCTGAATTCCCACACTGCTGAGCGTTTTTATCAGAAATGGATGCTGGATTTTGTCAAAGGCTTTTTCAGCATCTATTGATATGATCATGTGGTTTTTATTCTTCAATTTATTTATGTGGTGTATCACATTTATGGATTTGCGAATATTGTACCAGCCTTGCGTCCCTGGGATGAATCCCACCTGGTCATGGTGGATAATTTTTCTGGTGTATTGCTGGATTCGATTTGCTAGTATTTTGTTCAGGATTTTGGCATCTATGTTCATCAGGGATATTGGCCTGTAGTTTTCTTTCTTTGTTGTGTCTTTTTCTGGTTTTGGAATTAGAGTTATGCTGGCTTCATAAAACGAGTTTGGAAGTCTTCCTTCTTCTTGAATTTTTTGAAATAGTTTGAGGAGAATGGGTATTAGTTCTTCTTTGAATGTTCAGTAAAACTCCCCTGTGAAGCCATCCGGGCCTGGGCTTTTGTTTGCTGGAAGAGTCTTGATTACATCTTCAATTTCTTCTGTTGTTATTAGTCTGTTCAAGTTTTCAATCTCTATCTGATCCAGTTTTGGGAGACTATGTGTTTCTAGAAATTTGTCCATTTCGCTTAGATTTTCGAATTTGTTGCCGTATAATTTTTCATAGTAGTTGTTAACGATCTTTTGTATTTCTGTAGGGTCAGTTGTTATCTCTCCTCTTTCATTTCTGATTTTATGTATTTGGGTTCTCTCTCTTTGTTTCTTGGTGAGTCTAGCTAAGGGTCCATCAATCTTGTTTATCTTTTCGAAAAACCAGCTCTTTGTTTTATTGATCCTCTGGATTGTTTTTTTGGTCTCTATGTCGTTTATTTCTGCTCTGATCCTTACTATTTCCTTTCTTCTACTTGCTCTGGGGTTTTCTTTTTGTTTACTCTCTAGTTCTTTAAGTTGCGAGGTTAGGTAGTCTATTAGAGATTTTTCTTCTTTTTTGAGGTAGGCCTGTAGTGCTATGAACTTCCCTCTCAGAACTGCTTTTGCTGCATCCCATAGATTTTGTATTGTTGTGTCCTCATTTTCATTGGTTTCCAGGAAGTTTTTGATTTCTTCCTTGATTTCCTCGGTGACCCATTCATTGTTTAATAACATTCTATTTAGCTTCCATGTGTTAAAATGTCTTTGTATGTTCTTCTTGCAATTGATTTCTAGTTTCATACCATTGTGGTCTGAGAAGATGCTTGTTATAATTTCAATCTTCTTGAACTTGTAGAGACTTAGTTTGTGCCCTAACATGTGGTCTATCTTTGAGAACGTTCCATGTGCACTTGAGAAGAATGTGATTTCTGTAGTTTTGGGGTGTAGTTCTCTGTAGATATCTATTAAATCCATTTGGTCTAGTGCTTCATTTAGAGTCTCTGTTTCCTTGCTAATTTTTTGTCTAGAGGATCTATCCAGTGATGTGAGCGGGGTGTTGAAGTCCCCTGTTATGATTGTATTGCTATCGATTTCTCCTTTGAAGTCCTCCAATAGTTTTTTAATATATTTTGGTGCTCCTATATTGGGTGCATATATGTTTATCAAGGTTATATCTTCCTGTTGGATAGATCCTTTCAATGTTATGTAGTGGGCTTCTTTGTCTCTAGTTATGGCCTTCAATCTGAAGTCTATTTTATCAGATGTAAGTATTGCTACCCCAGCTTTTTTTTCTTTTCCATTTGCTTGAAAGATTTTTTTCCATCCCTTCACTTTCAATCTATGTGAGTCTTTTGTTGTGAGGTGGGTCTCTTGTAAACAGCATATAGATGAGTCTTGCTTTCTTATCCAATCAGCTACTCTGTGTCTTTTTATGGGAGCATTCAGTCCATTTACATTTAAGGTGGTTATTGATATGTACTTATTTATTGCCATTTTTGTTTAGTGTGGTTCTATTTTCCTTCCCATTTCTCCTGGTAATTACAGCAGTCCTTTTAACATTTCTTGCAGTGCTGGTTTGGTGCTAATGTACTCCCTTAGTCTTATTTTGTCTGGGAAGCTCTTTATTTGACCTTCTATTTTGAATGATAGCCTTGCTGGGTAGAGTAGTCTTGGATTCAGATCCTTGTTTTTCATGACCTTGATTACTTCATGCCATTCCCTTCGAGCCTGTAATGTTTCTTGTGAAAAGTCAGCTGAGAGCCTTATGGGGTTTCCTTTGTAGGTAACCTGTTGCTTATCTCTTGCTGCTTTTAGGATTCTCTCTTTGTCTTTAATTTTTGGCAGTTTGATTACTATGTGTCTTGGTGTGGGCCTGTTTGGATTCTTCTTACTTGGGGCTCTCTGAGCTTCTTGAACTTGAATGCCTTCTTCCTTCACCAAATTAGGGAAGTTTTCTGTCACTATTTCTTTGAATATATTCTCTAGCCCTTGCTTACTTTCTTCTTCTTCAGGGACTCCTATGATACGAATATTATTACGTTTCCAGTTGTCCCACAATTCTCTTAAGCTCTCTTCCTGTTTTTTAATCTTTTTTTCCTTTTGGTTTTCTGATTGGTTGATTTCTTCTAGCCTGTCTTCTAATTCACTGATCCGGTCCTCAGCTTCCCCTACTCTGCTTTTTAGACCTTCCAGTGTGTTTTTCATTTCTGATATGTCATTCTTCATTTCTTCCTGTTGGTTTTTCATTTCCAGATGGTTTATTTTCACATTTCTATGTCTTTACTCATGTTGCTCATGTCCTTACACATGCTGTTGAGCTTCCGCAACATCATGGCTCTAAATTCTAGTTCTGTTAACTTGCTTAACTGCACCTCATTTATTTCATCTTCTGTAGAGGTCTCTTGATCTTCCATTTGGCTTTTGTTTCTGTTTCTCACCATTTTCGTTATCACAGTGGGCTTTGGAGTCTGCCAAGTTTTCCCAGTGGTGTTGGTGTTTTGCTGTTTGTGGCTCCCTCTCCTGGGTTTGGATGCACCAGGGAGGACCCACTTTAATCCCGCCAAGTCCCCTGTTCTCCGGGAGTCTCTGTGGCTCCAGCCGAGAGCTTAGCAGGCTACAGCGTTACCAGGGCCCATGCAGGGTGGCAAGGGAGGCGGTGGGAATAATTTCCCGCTGAGTTCCCTGGTCCCGCGGAGTTCCCTGGTCCCACTGGGTTCCCTGGTCCAGCTGAGTTCCCTGGGGCCCTCGAGTCTGTGTGGCTCCAGTGGAGAGTTTAGCTGGCTACAGAGTTCCCAGGGCCCATGCAGGGTGGCAAGGGAGACGGTAGGATTAACTTCCCGCCGAGTTCCCCAGTCCCACGGAGTTCCCTGGGGGCCACGAGTCTGTGCGGCTTCAGCGGAGAGTTGAGCCGGCTACAGAGTTTCCAGGGCCCGTGCACGGTGGGAAGGGAGACGGTAGAATTAACTTCCTGCCGAGTTCCCCGAGTTCCCCGGTCCCGCCAAGTTCCCTGGGGGCCTGGAGTCTGTGCGGCTTCAGCGGAGAGTTTAGCCGGCTACAGAGTTTCTAGGGCCGTGCACGGTGGGAAGGGAGATGGTAGAATTAACTTCTCCCGAGTTCCCTGGCCCCTGCCCAGGCTGCGGACCCTGGGCTCTGGGTCCCCTCTCCCGTCCTCGCAAGCCTACCAGGACTGAGTGGGTGTTTCTGGTTAAGTGGTCCTCCGAGATGTCTTTCGGCTGCCCTTTCCTGACGGTTTGCCTTTATTTTCTTTGTAAATCCAGTTTGGTCTTGGGAGACGGTCTGGGTCGCTCCATTCACTTCGCCGCCATTTTTTCCTATTTTATATTTCTTAACATTGATTAGATCTCAGCCTTGAATGTCTCATTGCCCCGTCTGACATCTCCTGATTAGTTAAGCTCATGGTCAATACCCTGGTCATGGCTGATGCATACCTTCCTCTTCAAGAATTTTGCAAAAACAACTCGGGTTCAAGGAACCCAGGAGAGGTTCCTTCTTCTAGCGGATGGAGAATTACTGGGTTATAACAGAACCTAGTGTTAAAATATATATATATATATATATATATATATATATATATATATATATATGAAGCTAGTACATCTGTAAATATGAGAGTCAGGGTTACAGGTTTACTCTTTTTTTTTTAGAGTGAGAGGAAGAAAAAAAGAGAGAGAAACATCAATGTGAGAGCAAAACATCGATCGGCTGCCCCCAGCACACCCCCTACCGGGGATCAAGCCCACAGCCCTGGCATGTGCCCCGACCGGGAATCCAACCAGCAACCTTTCGGTACATGGGATGACACCAACTGATGGAGCCACACGGCCCAGGGGCAGATTTACTCTTAAAGATAAATAAATGGAGCCGGTCCTGGACAGTTTGGCCCAGCTTTGGAGCATCGGCCCATGGACCAGAGTCACGGGTTCAGTTCCAGTCAAGGGCATGTACGTCAGTTGTGGTTCAGTTCCCGACCCTGTTTGTGGTCATGCAAGAGGCAACCAATTGATGTGTCTCTCTCACATCGATGTTTCTCTCTCTCTCTCGCTCCCAGGCTATCTGAAAAAAATTAATGAAAAAATATCCTTGGGTGAGGATTAAAAAAATAAAAGTACATCAACCACCACAATTTCAAGAACTCTTCTACCATACTAGACTCATTTAGGTAAAACTAATTATTAAAATATAAATAAATAAATAAATAAATAAATAAGTAAGTAAATAAATAAATGAAACAGACTGCAATATCAGAGTTGACAGTGGTTGAAAATTAAGTGGACATAGGTAGAATGTGAGCTCCAGTAAGGCTTTGAATAATGTTTTTTCAAGAACATCAGCTCCTTTATTTTTATTGTCATATACTGTTATTTTCCCCTAAAGAACAGCACAATTCACATACAAGACACACGCCCACCCATATACACAATACCACTCTCCTGCCTGCCAGGCTGTCTGGCCTTTGCTTGGTTCCCGGGGGAGCTGTCTGGAGACAGCCCACTCTGTAAAACTCCCGACGAGGACATAGGAGACACAAGAAAGGGGGACTTTGGCCGGGATGAACTGAGGGGCTTCCAGAGTCCTTGGGGATTGCCAGCTTGGGAACGCGCTACAGTCGCCTGGGAGGAGGGCAGAAGGCACTCGTTGTTTTCATGTGACTGTTGGATAAGGGTCCCACTTGGGGATGTAGACGTGTCTGTCACCCTTCGCAGGCCAGGCTGCAGAAACAGTGGGGTGAGATCACGGGCTCCATCAATCAACCAGGGGGCAGGCATGGACATTAGGAGCCCAGAACAGGAATCTGGGTGATGCGAGGTCCCCAGAGAAAAGCAATCCTTGCATTAGTTGCAAGGTAAGATACGATGTGAAATGCTATGTCCCCTTTTATATGCTTTGCAGCTATTGAATGTACATTTTTATCAAGATAGAAAAGGTAAAGAAAGAAAAACTCCCAGCATTTTGGCCTATCGCAACCGAGCATGACTTGCCCATTGCGCCCTGTGATGCAAAAACCTAGTACTACGCTGTCTAGAGACTGGACAATTACCTGGACCCCCAACATTTTAATCGCACTAAATCTGAGTTCAGCTAAAATAATGTATAGTGTACTCTGGAATCAGAGAAGCCCTGGGGGTTGGAGGGTGACAAGGATAGGTCAAGACTGGGGTCTCAAGTACAGGTGACTTCCTGGTCGTCTAGGGGAAGCTCGTTGTTGAAGCTGTTCTCTCCAAATGTCGAGTGGGGGCACCTGGGGAGCGTCGATGGTCAGCAGGCCCTCTGGGGAAAGTGAGGCAAATGCTGTCGCAGGAGCACCTCCGCAGGAAGCTGAATTTTCTTTGTGAAGTTCTTGGACATGATGCCACCTTCTTGCTGCTTCTCACGTTTGCCAGACACCTCCACGTATCTGTCCTTGGTCTTCACCATCAGCTCCTCCGGCTTGAAGCGGTGCACATTGACACACACTTTCCAGGGCTCTCCAGGGAAGGGTGGGGGCTCCTGCCATCAGCAGGTATCCCCAAGCTGCCATGGCAGTCGGCCCCCGGGGCACCGTGCCTGGCCTCGGATCCTGGCCAGGCCGAGGAGAGTCAAGGCAGGGCCCAGTGGGGCCAAGAGGCAGTCAGGGTGTAGGGAAGGGATCCATGCCGAAGCCATCATCCAGCAAGTGGGAGGAGAGGGGCGAGTCTCGGAAGGGGTCTCGACGCAGGCGGCTTGGGTGGTGGCAGGGAAAGGGCATTTGACCATCAGCCATGTGGATGCTGAGCTGGAGTTCAAGCCGAGGCTCAGAGAGAGGGAGCCACCTGCCCAAGGTCACACAGCAACGTGATGTGAGTGGGCTAGCCTTCCAAGCATATCCTTCAGCATCAAAAACCGCTGAACCGTCCACTGCCGAGGGTGGAGGCACACACCAGGCTGAGGTCCCAACCTCCAAAACCACTCCAGCCTCCAGAGGCGCCCCCCACCCCACCCCCGGTGCTGCAGAATCCCAGAGCGCCCTCTCCACACGGCCTCACCCGAGATCTCCAGCCACTGCCCTCCCAGGCCCGCAGCCAGAGCGCTGAGGTCTCCAGTGCAGCCAGGAGCTTCATAAACCCCGGGACGCAGGCCTAGAAACTTCTCCTTGAATAATTTTTGTAATAGCCATTTCCCGTGGGGCTTTGTTCCATTTGTGAGCCATCAAAGGACCTTATGAGTGGATTTTCAAGTTTGAGTGCTCCATACAGTTTGAAGCAGTTGTTTTGGAACTACAGAATTGGGAGAAGTAAGCCTCTCACACAGAAGTAGCAATAAAAATGGATACTTTCATATCCTCTAATTCTTGCAAGCATGGATCGAGAACCTATCAAGTACCACAAAAAAAGAAAAAGAAATAAAAGCCACATCCCCTAGACACATAAACTTGTATAAACCATGCTATGGCTTTTCTGCTCCCAAAATTGATAGTATTAGTTTCAAAGCCACATTCAGAGCCTCCCATTGAGATTTTTAAACTGGTTTTAGCTTCCTAACCCCAACTCAAGTTGGTAACATTTTGGAAAGAAGTCCCTAGGTCGCATCTTCTGAAGTCTTCTCCATAGGCTACTTTCCTATCCTGGACACATTTGGTTTATTTGCTTTTATTTCCTGGAGTTCTGGTTAAACCAAGAACTAAAGGTATTTAATCTATGTTTGACTGGTTTGAATAAGCAAGAATGTGTGAAATGATGGTATGATGGCAAAAACATTCCTAACAAGGCAGTTAACTTGGAATATTAGATGTTTTTAAAGAGCAAGTGTTATTAGAAAAGCTCTCAATATAGTTCAACCTCATAAAGCCTTCGACCTCACTGGTATTGTTACAAGTAAAAACAGTTTGGGCCCTGGCCAGTTTAGCTCAGTGGTTAGAGCGTTGGCCTGTGGTCCAGAGAGACACTGGTTCGGTTCCCGCTAAGGGCATGTACCTCGGTTGCAGTTTGTCCCCGGTCCTGGTTGGGTCATGCGGGAGGCAGCCACTCGATGTGTCCCTTTCACGTCGATGTTTTTTTTCTCTCTCTCTTCCTCTCTCTCCCTCCCACTCTATCTGAACAAAAAATGGAAAAATGTCCTCAGGTGAGGATTAAAACAGCTTGGCACACTTACATGGAGATTGTTATGATGAGAAGTACAAGACAGATTCCAGTGAAATTTTCCTTTCCTTCCTTCCTTCCTTCCTTCCTTTCTTCCTTCCTTCCTTCCTTCCTTCCTTCCTTCCTTCCTTCCTTCCTTCCTGCATTTATTTATTTATTTATTTATTTATTTATTTATTTATTTATTTATTTATTTTATTGGTTTTAGAGAGAGAGGGAAAGAGAGATAGAAACATCAATGAGAGAGAACATCGACTAGCCGCTTCCTACATGCCCCTCACTGGGGATTGGGCCCAAAACCTGGGCACGTGCCCTGACTGGGAATGGAACCAGCGACCTCCTGGTGCATGGGTCGATGCTCAAGCACTAAGCCACGCCGGCCAGGCTTCAGTGAAATTTTTAATCTCAAGATTAATGTAAGCAAGGAGGGTTTATGAAGTCATCAGCAGCATTAGTCCATGCCTTGGAAATATAAATAAGTGTCCCCTAAACTTATCCTATAAACCATCACTTCTGGTTTATGTTTATAAATAAAATTAACCAGAAAATAAATTTTGTTGGGTTCCCACAAGTCCTAGAAGACAAGAAAGCTATGTCCAGATTGCCTACAAGTGGTACCTGATAACATTATACATTATGGTGTTTAAGTCTCCAGAAACAACGGTCCGTTTGAGGAAGCCATCTCTCCTTCATGCAGTGTGTAAGCTTCCTCCCTGCTCCAGGCATTTTGTAAGGCACTGGTCACATGCCGGTCCTAAAAAACAGAACCTGAGACAACAGCTTATGTGCTAACACTTTTGTGGGGGAGAAGTAGGAGTGAGGAGAACTGGGGAATGAGCCAGGGAATGAGGGACACAGCTGGGAAAGGCCTTGATCTTAGAAGTTGACCTCGTTTTGGGAGACACATGTGCAAATGGACATGTGACAGTGCATGGCTACTGCAGTTCGGAGAAGCTGACAGAGGGCCATGTGAGCAAAGGGGACAGAGCAACTTACCTGGCCGAAGGGAGGTATGGAGATACAGGAGTTGTTCATAAAGCAGGAAACGTGCGACTCGGTTCTCAAAAACGAAGTGAGAATTTGTCAAATGAAAAGGAAAGAGAACACCGGGTAAAATTTACGAGGTGTAGAAGGCATGCAGGGTGTATAACGGAGCCTGGTACTCCAGAATGGCCAGGAGCTCCGCACACCAGACATGTAGAGATCAAAAAGGCTAATAAATTGACAACAGACTCTTAAAACAATGCAAGTTAAAACACTCCATGTCTATCATTCCTGGAAGCCAAAACTTGATTTTATGTCCTACGATTTTAGAGATGGCACTCCCCAAAATAACTGAGTTTACTTGTAAAATTTCCCCTTACATCTAGGGGGGGAAAGGAGGGCTAATATTTTGGACACGAGAAAACTCATTTCCTAAAATCCATGTCATTGCATACAGGTATCAGAGCCCAAACGGAGTGATTCTAACCTGTCCTTTTTAAGAGATATTCTGCCCCCACTTCAGAAGAGGGGTCCTCATTATGGGGAACATGTCCAGGCACCCCCCGGGGTCTGGGAAGATGCACCACCAGCAATTACTTTTTCAGTGAGTGTGTGCTTAGCTCTCTCTGTTTAAGATCTTGTTCAATTCTTGCCAGAAACCTGTAAGAGAGGCACTATTCTTCATATATGAATAAATAGCCTCAGAAAAGGTTAAGAAATTGTTTTCCCTGTCACTTAGTAAGAAAAAGAGCTGGGATTCCGATACCAGGTATGTTGTAAAGAACAAATAATTCAATGTCTGTAAATTATCTAGTAAGGTACCAGTATTTGGTACTCACTGAACAAAGATGACATTTCTCTCATGAGCTGGTTTCCCCCCAGTTATATTGGAGGAAGGCTCTGTTTGCATGAATCTTTGCTGGGAGATTCGAGACTACTCAGCTGCCATTTTAAATTCATGCTGAAAACTGCCTTAAGTGGTATTATAACCTTCTACTTATTGCCACCTTATATTAATGAAAAGCAAGCTATTGTTACACTTTGGCCTGTGAGGGATGATTTTATAAAGACAACAGATTCAGACCCATTATTACCTCACAAAGGTGTGATCTTTCTTAAAATGTTAACACTTTAGCTCTGTCTTGACGAGAGATGATTTGTGTGGTGGAAGGATTTTGGTATATTAATATGAAAGAGTTTTTAAACTACATATTTGGTTGCTGACAGTTCAGCTTTGTCAAGTTTGGGAATAGTTTTACTTCAGTATCTGGGCGGGGCAGCAGCTTAGGTTTGGTAGTACTGAGGATGCCCAATAGATGGTACTGTTGGTCTCATGTTCGTTTTCATATCCGCCCTACCCACCCGGCGCTCTTGAAATTCCTGTTATTCACACTCTCACAGAAACAAAGGAAGCGTGACGTGTCCCTCAGCTCTTCTAGCTGGCTTTTTATATGCTGCAAAGTGACCGTGCTCCTGACAGTGAGCCAGACAGACTCCAGACAGACTCATACTGAAAACTGAAAGGGGAATACAGTGGGAAGGGGTTGTTAGCTGGAAGGGAGGGACATTCCTGCCCACACTGAGTTCCCCAAATGCAGTGGTTTTGTGAGAAAGAGAGAGAGATTCATTCCAGGTTGTGCTAAAAGGGAAAGCACACAGAAGCCATCTTGCTCGGCACAGGGACTGTCCTCACAGTTTGTCCTGGTCAAGTGGAATTCGGTTCCAAGGCTCATCTATAAAAATCAGGGCAATACCTACTTATTGACTTGTTATGAGGTTAAACATGACGTTGCATGTAAGGAGTTTAACATTACCCTGGCACTGGGTAAATTCTCAATGAGTAGCTCTTATTTTATTATAATTATGTTTTATGTTTACCATACTAAAATAAAAATTTTAAAACATATAACAGGAATCTGCCAGATGAAATATAGTTTCCAAATTGACAAAGGAAGTAAGACTGTCATTATTTGTAGATGACATGATAGTGAACATAGAAAACCCTAAAGACTCCACAAAAAAGCTACTAGATCTGATAAATAAATTTAGAAAAGTAGTAGGTAATATTCAGAAATCAGTGACATTTCTATATACCAATAATGAACTATCAGAAAGAGAAACTAAGAAAACAATTGTATTTACCATTGCAACAACAAAAATATAAGGTACCTAGGACTAAGTTTAACCAAGGAGGTAAAAGACCTACACTTGGAAAACTATAGGACATTGAAGGAAAAAATTCAGAAAGATACAAATAAGTGAAAGTATATACTGTGTTCATGGATTAGAAGAATTAGCATCATTAAAATGTCCATACTACCCCAAACAATGTACAGATTCAATGTAATTCTTATTAAAATACCAATGGCATATTTCACAGATATAGAACAAATATTCCAAAAATGTCTATGGAAAGAAAAAAGATCCTGAATAGCTTTAGCAATCTTGAGAAACAAGAATAAAGTTGGAGGGATCACAATGCTGGTTGTCAAACTATACTACAAAGCCATTGTAACCAAAACAGCCTGGTATTGGCATGAGAACAGGCACATAGATGAATGGAACAGAACAGAGAGTCCAGAAATCAACCTATGTGGTCAATTAATAGTTGACAAATGTGTCAAGAGCATACAATGGAGTAAAGACAGTCTCTTCAATAAATGGTGTTGGGGAAATTGGACAGGTATGTGCAAAAAATATTGATACTAGACCACCAACTTACACCTTACACAGGAATAAACTCAACATGGATAGAACACTTCAATGTAAGTCGTGAAATCATAAAAATCCTAGAAGAAAACATAGACAGTAAAATCTCAGACATCTCTCATAGTAATATTTTTGTCAACATGTCTCCTAGGGCAAGGAAAATAAAGAAAAAAAACAAATGGGACTACATCAAACTAAAAAGCTTCTACACATCAAAAGAAATCATCAACAAAATGAAAAGGGAACCCACTGCATGGGACAACATATTTGCTAATGATACATCTGATAAGTGGTTAATTTCCAAATATATAAAGAATTTATACAGTTCAACACCAGAAAGACAAACAATCCAATTAATAAATGGGCAAAGGATCTGAATAGACACTTCTCCAAAGAGGACATACAGATGGCCAAGAGACATGGGAAGAAATGCTCAACATCACTAATTATCAGAGAGATGCAAATTAAAACTACAGTGAGATATCACCCAACACCTGCCAGAATGGCTGCCATCAATAAATCAATAAACAGCCCTGGCCAGTTTGGCTCAGCAGTTGGAGCATCGACCTGTGGACCAGAGAGTCCCAGGTTCGGTTCCCGCTAAGGGGCACGTACCAAATAAATAAATAAACAAATAAACAAACGAGTGTTGGCGAGGGTGTGGAGAAAAGGGGACGTTGTGCACTGTTGGTGGGGATGCAGACTGGTGCGGCCACTGTGGAGAACAGTATGAAGTTTCCTCAAAAAATTAAAAGCAGAACTGCCTTTTGACCCAGCAATCTCACTTCTAGGAATATATCCTAAAAATCCTGAAGCACTAATTTGAAAGAATATATGCACCCTTATTTTCATAGCAGTGTTATTTACAATAGCCAAGATCTGGAAACAGCCCAAGTGCCTATCAGTATATAAGTGGATAAAAAAGCTGTGGTACATTTACACAATAGAATACTACACTGCTGTAAAAAAGAAAGAAATCTTACTTTTTGCCACACTATGGATGTATTGGATATTATTATGCTAAATGAAATAAGCTAGTAAGAGAAAGACAGATGCCATATGACCTCATTTATATGTGGAATCTGATGAATAAAATAAATGGATGAACAAAGTAGGAACAGAGGCATGGATACATGGAACGGACTGACAGCTGTCAGAGCGGAGGGGTGTGGGGTTACTGGATGAAAGAAGGTGAAGGGACTAACTAAAAAATACATTCGCATAACCTATAGACACAGACAACAGTGTGGTGGTGGCTAGAATGGGTAGGGTGGGATGGGGAGGGGGTACTGGGTGGAGGTGCCGTCCCTCGCCTTCTACCCTACCTTTAAGCCATGGAGAAGATCAGACTCAATCCTCAGTTCCCACTTCCCTCACTTTATACTCTCTCCCCGAAAGTGGTTTTGATTATTGATTTTTTTTCTATACTCACCGAGGACATTTTTTTCTATTTATTTGTTCAGATAGAGTGGGAGGGAGAGAGAGGGAGAGAGAGAGAGAGAGAGAGAGAGAGAAACATCGACGTGAAAGGGACACATTGAGTGGCTGTCACCTGCACGATCCAACCAGGGCCGAGGACAAACTGCAACCCAGGTACGTGCCCTTAGCGGGAACCAAACCCGGGTCTTTCTGAACCGCAGGTCGACGCTCTAACCGCTGAGCCAAACCGGCCAGGACTGATTATTGATTTTTTCCAGTACACTTTTCTGCAGCCACAATGGCCTTGTCTCAGTTCTGAGTCTCTCTCCCCTTGGGCTCACAGGGATGCTGCCCTCTGCTGGCAGACTTCCCCTGGCTCTCAGCCCAGTCCCCCCAGCTTGGGCTCCAGCTCACTCACTTTGCATCCCCCATATTCAGTCCAGTTCTTGCCACAAAGTTGTGAAAACTTTAAGAGTAAAAATAATTTAAAATGCAATTGGGTATCACTGTAAAAAAGTACTTGTACTGGCTGGCTTAGCTCCAGACACTAGCTCTCTAAATACTTTTTCCTTTAGGTTCTGTGACACCAAACACCATGGTAGGATGAGCTATATAACTTGTGGGGCCCAGTGCAAATGTTTAAAAAATAGGGGGAGCCTGGCCGGTGTGGCTCACTGGTTGAGCATCAACCCACGCACCAGGAGGTTGCTGGTTTGATTCCCGGTCAGGGCACATGCCCAGGCTGTGGGCCCGATCCCCAGTTGGGGTATGCAGGAGGCGGCCAATTGATGTTGTCTCATCAATGTTTCTAACTCTCTCTCCTCCCTTCCCCTCTCTCTAAAAATCAATAAAGAAAAAAAATTATTAAAAAATAATAATAAAAATAAAAAATAAGGGGAAAAGTGTCACTAACGGTGATAAAATGCGTGACCGCATCGAATTAAACCAAGTACACAGTGCTTCTGATCACAGGCCCCACCCGCTCCCTGAAGCTGTCTCTGTTCTTGGTTTCTCTCCTGTGTCACTGACCACTCCTTTCAATCTCCTTTGCTGGAGGTGGTTCTCAATTCCATGTTCTCACCTCTTTGCTAGCAGAGTTGCCTGTGTGGTCTAATCCAGTCCCATGTCTTCCAGACTTACATCTCTGAGCTGCAGGTGGTCCTCTCCAGCAGCCGAGTGGCTGTGCACTTGACAGGCATCTCCAAAGTAACAGGACTTGAAAGAACCCCTGTCCCTTCTCCCACTCATCCTCCCCCTTCCGTGATTGCCTTCATCTCAGTAAATGTTCTTCTGGCCTAAAACATTAACCCGGGTTTTCTCTTTTCCTCTTAACCCCACACTCAAAGCAAGAGGAAATCCTTTCAGCTTTGCATCTAAGGTGAACCATAAACCCGATCGGCCCTCAGAAACTCCGCTACCGCCATCCAAGTGTGATCTTCTTTCTCCCCTTGGTCTTCTCGGTTCATTTACCTTATAACAACCAAAGGGGTCTTCCCAAGACATGCAGAAGAGCCTATGACTCACATACATACAAGATTCCCTGTGACCTTCTCCTCTGCCTCTGACCTGATTGCATCTGCCTCGCCCCCCTCGTTGGATGCCTGCAGTTCTTCTCTCTCCTCTCATCTCAGGGCCCCCGCGCGCGTGCTCACTCTGCATGGGGTGCTCTCCTCCTTCACGCGGGCCTCCTGTAGCCATTCTGTCTGGTTTGTCTTGTTTTGCTTTGATCCTCACCCAAGGACGTTTTTGCATTTATCTTCAGATAGAGAGGGAGGAAGAGCGGAAAGAAGAGAGAGAGAAACAGAGACACATCAAGTGGTTGCAACCCGCACACCCCAACCGGGGCCGGGGACAAACTGCAACCGAGGTACGTGCCCTTAGCGGGAACCAAACCCAGAACTCTGGTCCACAGGCCGACGTTCTAACTGCTGAGCCAAACTGGCCAGGGCTCCTGTAGTCATTCTGAGTGCTGCTTCCACATCATTAGGTCTTGGCTTTAGTGCCACCTCCCCAGAGACATCTTCCCTGAGCACCCAAGTTAAAGCCGTCTCCTCCCCCTCAGTCATGCCCTATCCTGTTACCCTGTTTTATTTCTTCATTGCACTGTCAAAAATGATCTTGGTTACTTGTTATGTTTATTTCACACAGAGACACACACACCCATAACAAGAATAATTTACCAGTCTTGATTCCACCTGAATTCTGAGCACCTAAGACTTCCCTGGTGGTATGTGTTCTACCTCACTGGGGTGACTGTACCTCACCATGTGGATGAAGGCCTAATCATGAGCAAATGTTCATTTTCTCTCTCTTGTTTTCTTTCAGGTGGTTTGGGCAGATAGTTACAAAGTTGGCTGTGCAGTACGATTTTGCCCTACAATTTCTGGCCTAACGTTTCCCAATGCTGCACATTTTATATGCAACTATGGACCAGCGTAAGTACCCAAATCAACCTCTCTCTAAAAAACGTATTTTAAATTCTATTTTACAAATATTTATATGCATTACAGAAAATTAAATAAAGTGTAAAAAAGAAAAGTAATATTAGCCTTAATGCCTCTGCCTAGAAATCTACTCCATTAACGTTCTGGTACATTTTTCTGCGTGTCTGCGAGGTGTGTATACACCCTTTATAAATACTACATAAACATATGCACAAATTTTTAACAGTAGCACGACTAAAATGTTTTCAGGGACACGGGTTAATTGGATATGGTAATAACACCACAAAATGAGAGGATTGATGTTACTTTATATTTATTGGTTTATTTAAAACTTGGCAATTTTTACACAGCTGTCAAAATTAAAATAACTCTGAAATGAATTTCTCATTTTACATAACTTATTTCATTTACTTTTGACAGTTTTGTTACTAAATAGATATAATCCGTCTCCCTTTGGAAACAGGGGAAGACGCATGACATCTCCCCAACCTCCTTAAACCAAAAACGTGCTTATGCATCACACATCTATTCAGAAAACTGAGATCATAGTGGAAATACACATTTTCTATTTTTTACTCTAAATTACACCACGAGCATTTCTAGGTCATTGTCCTTGTACACGGCTTCTCGTGTGCCAAGCATGGCTGTGAGTGCTTCACATGTAGTGACTGATTTAATCTTCACACCGTCTGTGAGACAGCCCGTTACTGCTCTGCTCTGCAGACAAGGAAACAGGCCCTGACAGGGTGAATGGCCCATCACAGGTCTCTCGGTTAGTGACTGCCGGAGCCAGACTCTGACCAGGGCTGTCCGGTTCCAGAGGGCCACATAGCTCATCCTACTGAGGAATTCAGATTGTTCCCAGTATTTTTAATAGATGATAAATAACTTTGCATATAAGTCTTTGGTTACATCTAATTCCCTACAATTCCTAGCAACAGTCTATTAAGTAAAAGGTGCGATCATGTTTAAGTTTTTAAACATACATAGTGCCAAATCATTGCCCATTATTACTATGTCAAGGGGAAGATAATAAATGTACATTAAAATTTTCTTTAATTTGTTGCCCTCAGATTTCCTTTGGATTTTGTCAATCTTTGGGAGTCCTGAAGATTTATTAGAAAAAGCCTCTTCCTCTTTCCTGAAGTTATGTTCAGTAGAGATGCTTAACAGTGACTGTGAATGGGATGAGGGGACTAAATCAGGTGTTGTTCAGAAGATAACAGTGTTGCCTAAAAATCCCAGTGTCAGAATATAAGGGAAACCCAGGAAAGACTAGCCAAAGCTGTAAGTCAATCAGTGATTACTTTTCATAGCATTTATATATCTCAATGGTTAAGATACAGGCTCTTGAGACCCACTACCCTAGTTCACTTACTGTGTGACCTTAGACAAGTTACATAACCTCTCTGAATCTGTTTCCTTTCTTTTTTTTTTTTTTATTCCTCACCTGAGGATATTTTTCTACCTATCATCAGATAGAGTGGGAGGAAGGGAGAGACAGAGAAACATCGGTGTGATAGAGCCACATTGACTGGTTGCCTCCCACATGACCCAACCAGGGACAGGGACAAACCGCAACCGAGGTATATGCCTTTGACCAGAATCGAACCGAGACTCATTGGTCCACACTCTAACCGCTCAGTCAAACCAGCCAGGACTGAATCTGTTTCCTTTCTAAAAGATCAGGATAATAACAGCACCTACTACTTATGGAGTAGCTATGAAAATTACATGGGAAGGCTTTGTAAAACACCAAGTATAAGCAATGCCTGGCAACGTTGATTGTTTGAGAGGTATTCATAATCATTATCTTTGTTATAATAATGAGGTACAACTGTGAACTCTCTTAGTTTAGACTCACTTTACTTGTCTTCAGTTATAAACAATATTAAGTCGTAAAACTTATCACAAGCTATAATGCTTCTATCAAGATTAACATTCATTTACTCATACAAATAAATGCATTTATACATTAACAAATAAAAGTAAAAAAAAAATTTTGTTTACTGAGTTTCAAAGGAGTACAAGCCAAACATGGTTCCTACTCTTATGGAATTTATATTTATGGGGCAGACAGGCAATAAAGATACAAATGCAAACAATATTAACTGCATTATGATAGTAGTGGAGGAAATATAAATAATACTGTAATCAATACAATCAATAGACAGGGCCCTATTTAAGCTAAAACGATCAGGGAAGAGCTTTGTGGCATGTTTAGGCTTAGGCATGACAAATGAGAAGGACGCAGACGTGTAACTTCAGGAACACGTCTGGTGGAGAACAAGCCTGGGGAGGGTTAAAGGACAGACAGCCCGGGGTGCTTGGACCGCTGGACGGGAAGAAACTGGGAGAAGGCAGCTCAGGTCTTGCAGAGCCTGGTAGGTCATGGCAAACGTAACTTCATGCACATCACAAAAGGAGGCCATGCAAATATTTTAAGTGAGAGAGTGACAAGACCTGCTTTAAATGTGGAGGTTATTCTGCATGAAGTGTGGAGGAAGGACAGGAGGGCATGGGGGTCGGTCGGGGAGGCTCAGTTCTCCCTTCTGAGATGTTTTCTGTTTTTTCTTCTATAAACAAAACATCATAGACCCCTAGTTTACATAATTCTAAGTCCAGCATCCTCTTCCATACTTCTGAGATTTCCTCAGAAGCAGCTGTGCTGATTCCAGTTCTGGAGTCCAGTCGTCAGCTCGTTTCCGTTGCTCATTGTCCCAAACACAGACACAACTCTCTCCTTCATTCCCCCGGGCCCTGCCGAGCAGGGCTGTGCTGTATGACAGAACTTCACTCAGTGGACTCGTGTAAGAGAGGGTCACACACAGAAGAGGACATCACAATGTTCACTATCAAATACTACAGTACCCAGTATACCTAGTATACTCTGGCCACCACTGCCTTGGGGATCCTTACTCATGTTAATCTTTTTCTTTAAAGGTCTCCCCTCACCCCTACCCCCGCATAATCCCAGGGCCCCAACCCTTTCTCTCAGGCTGCCAGGGGAAACACTAGACCTTCTTGCTCTTTATTGGGAGGAATACTTGATGTCCCTTTGTCTTAACCTCTCCCACCTGGACAAACTCGGGCCTTCTCAAGGGTACATTTCTCCCAAGATGAATTCTGCTGTTTCCCTAGAACACACAACGGCTTCATTTTTAGCTTGTTTTTGTGGTAGCAATTTCCCCCTCTTCTTTACACTCTGGAGTGCACAATTAGACAAAGAATGAAGTAGCATACATAATGTTATTAAAAACATTCTAGAACCTACCCACTCAGTGAGTATTGTGTTAACAAAAAGATATTCCGATGATTAATGTCCACTTGGACATCTTTTATAATTGATATCAGTATTTCTACTACATTCCTTTGACTATTTTCCACAGTGTAAACATAAGGGTACATTTAATTTCCAAAACAACCTAAATTCATTTGGAGCTAAACGAGACCAGAACATAGACCTTGGGTTGGAAATGAGGTGTTAACATAATGTTTCTAAAGGAGGGAGTTAACTGGACATAAATGTATAGTATTAGGGAAGGGGAGTCCCAGAACTTGGATTAGAAAAAAAGTAACATCTTTATTTTCACTAACCTCTACTGAAAGTAACATTTCATTATGAATGAGGGTAACATCAGCAACATCTGTGACTTTGTACTGGCACTTATATCTCTGAAAACATCAGTTATTTTCATATCACATTCCAGTAGCTGCAGATTGTTTTTATTCATCACCACTTTGAAATTAATGTTATTATACTCCCTGATTAATCTTATCTAACATTTCATAGAGAAGCACATATTACTATACTACAAGTATTTTTTACCATTCTGACATCTCTCAATTGATTTCCTTTATAATCCCTATGAACTTTAAGTTATACATTAAAAACAAACTCTTTTCTGAAAGAGTCCGTAGGCCCACCAGGCTACCAAAGGGTATCATGGCATAAAAAGTGAAGAACTCTTTTCCAAAACCAGGATTCCAGAAACAGTCAGTGCAACTGCAAATTCATTGGAATACTACCCTGAAGACATTCATGGGGATCTATGTTTGGATATTATTTCACTTCCTAGTTTGTGACCGTGGTCGATTACTTATACTCTGTGCCTCAGCCTCTAGCTACATAATGGCCATAAATAAATAACTATCTTTCTCACAGGGACGAGGTTAATCCATTAAGGCTTAGAACGGAGCACCTAACACATAAGAAGTATTCAGTGATATTACCTGTTATTCATATCACATCTTTTATGTGAAAACAAACTGCATTTTAGAAATCCCCTTATATATTTTTTTATTGTTGGGTGCTTTTCCAGCCAAATGGCTCCCGTCACAGAAGCGATGGAGGGCTGTAGGCGAGGACAGGAAGTGGGGGACACAAGGCCTGCTCTGACGGACAGTGTGTGGTGGCAGCAACCACGCAGGCCACGCAGTTAGAGGGAGCAGTGCCCTGGGGCCAGACAAGTCCAGGTTTCGTTCTGACTCTGACATACATCGTGATACACATTGTGATTTTGGCAAATTACTTCATCTTTACGGCTTTAGTTTTCTTATCTATAAAATAGAAATAAAAATATCTTCTTCACTGAGTTGTCTAGAGAATTAAATGAGATGATGTAGATTAAGACACAGGTTCACACACAGGCACACAGAATAAACGCTAAATGTTAACAGGCTTCCATGTCTGCTTCCCCCTCTCCACTTCTCCCAACCCTCTGAAGCCATAGACTTCCCTTCTATGGGCTCAGTCGAGGATTCATAGAAAATTGCAATTGCAAAACAAAACAAAAAAAATCTCTCCTAATGGACAGTTTTTTTCTACTTTCTAGAGGAAATTACCCCACTTGGCCATATAAATCAGGATCCACTTGCAGTGCTTGCCCCCAAAATGACAAATGTTTGGACAATCTGTGCGGTGAGTAAAAGAAACAATCTACCAGTAACAGTGTATCTGAAACTACTGTAACTTTCCACAGTTAAGAATGCAGACATTTGTTTCATACTAACAGCTATTTTCAGGAAGCTCGCAGCAGGTCCCCATCAAACCAATGGCTTATTGCCCTAGGAATGAATACATGTTTAAGATAAATTTAAGAAAGCAAATAGTATCCTTTTTATTTAGCTCTAATCAGTACAACGAAAAATGACTATGGTGTTGGGAAATATAGACCCAAGATTTGCTAATTTCAGCAAGATCAAAAATATGCATAATGAATGAAATAAGCTGTAATATGGCACTTTTTTAAATGAGCAAAATAGCATTAATGAGAAACAGTGTAGAAAGCCAATGAAGGTAAGTAACTTCAAGGATGTTTTACTAAATGTCCTAGCAAAATCCTTTGTAATTTTGAAAGAATAATCCATAATTGGCCATGTTTTCAATTTTTCCCCATGATGTGAGGAAAGGAAACCTCAATCAAGCTACTAGAGTTGTGCAAATCCTATAGTACTTTTGTGTCCACATGTGTAACCAACTCAACTCCCAGAGCTCCAGGGCAGGGTGGGGTTCTTGGAGTAAGGGGCAGGATAGAGTGGACCAAGGTCAACTGCATAGATTTGGTTTGGTAAAAGTGTTCCACTGCTTACATGTTCTCTAAGGCCAATACGAGGTATAAAATTATAAAAATCTTTTAAATTGCTCGTTCCCTTTCTCCTGATGTAAACACTTAACTCTCATCTTTACTCCAAGCGCAGCAACACATTATTGACCAGTTTTTTGAGCCAGTCATTTCTCCCCAGCTCAACCTTTCCTTATTCTCCCCAGCTCAACCTTTCCTTACTTCACTCTTAATCAGTTTTGCTAAGAGAACCTGTTAAGGTGTAATCCAAATGCAACGACTCTCTTCTCAATCATCGATATATTAACTGAATTTTCCCTTGCATAGTTGCTACACTACAAAGCATATTATTACTATTTTTTACAAGTTGGGCTTTGTAACAGGAGTTAAAACTATAGATTTTAGAAACAATATGGCCAGGCTTCCAGTCACAATGGTAGAGTAGGTAACCGCTGTACTTACCGCCTCCCACAACCTCATCAAAATTACAACGAACTACAGAACAACCATCACTGAGAACCGTATGAAGTCTAGCTGAACAGAAGACTTCTTTATGTAACAAAAACTTCTGTATAACTAAGGATATACAGACGCAGCCACAGAGACTGGTAGGAGGGGCGGAATGTGGCCCTGGCTGATCACACACCCATGTGTGGGGGTTAAACACCGGGGGGGTTTTGGCTGCGGAGTCCCCGGAGGGGCCAGCTCCACGCCAGCTCCCGGCCCAGGGCTCCAGGGCTGGGAAGAGAGCTCGCCATAACTCCCAGCTGTGAAAACCGGCAGCGACTGTGGCTGGTGAGACGGGGCTGCTGGAGTCGCAGGCAGATGTGGAGATTCTTCCTGGTGCTCTAGTGTCCAGGTCTGAAGAAAGCTCAGTGAAGGGAGAGGAGTAATTATGACTGACAAACGCCCCACTTCTGATTTACCAACATACTGGAATGGATGAGAGAGAGGCCACTGTCTCTGTTACTGACTGGTCATAAATACTATCATTCTTCTGAGGAACTTATTTTCAGGAAAATATTTTAATAAATTGTTCACACTAAGTATCACTAATATTTAATTCTTTATTTTTAAATTCTAATGTTTTAATTTTAGTTGTATTTATTATCTGCTAGATATGGTATGTAAAATGATTTCCCATTTACAGTAGTGGTATATAAAAAGTTTAAAGTTTATATAATAAGTTGCTTTAAAAATACCAAATTAGTACAGTTAGTACACTAAAATCTTTATAAATTAACTTTTGAAAATCACTGCAATAAAGCCAAAGCAACAGTTAATGGTTATAATTAGAAACTTGGCTTTTTAAAATAAAACAAAAGCCTCACCAGACCTACCCTTTTAATTTTTTTCTTTTCTGACTTTACAGCTAGCCCACAGCGAGACCAAGTCACACGTATGTATATGAATCTTAACTGTTTCATTAAGATCTTTGTGAATTGTGTTACTGCATTATGAGAAACAATGATTAAGAGGATACTGTGTGTTTGTTTCACAGGTTACTACTCCATTGTGTATCAAGACTGGCCAATATATTCACGTAATAGAGCCCTATCTCTCTTTTTCATTGTTAGTTCACCAATACTAATACTGAGTGCTATTACCATTTGGTTCAAGCACAAATAGCCTCATTTAGTTCTTTTGGACTAATACAACCCAGGAAAAAAAATGTTTACAAACTCATTTATAAATGACTTTTTTTTATCCTCACCCAAGAACATTTTTGCATTCATGTTCAGATAGAGCGGAAGGGAGGGAGGGAGGGAGGAAGAGAAACATCGATGTGAGAGACACACTGACTGGTTGCCACCCACACAACCCCAACCGGGGCCAGGATAAACCGAAACCCGAAATCGAGGTACGTGCCCTTAGCAGGACCAAACCAGGGTGTCTCTGGTCTGCGGGCTGACGATCTAACCACTGAGCCACACCAGCCAGGGCTATAGATGACTTTTTAAAAATAACAGCTGGGTCTGGCCAGTGTGGCTCAGTGGTTGAGCACTGACCCATGCACCAAGAGGTCGCCGGATCGATTCCTGGTCAGGGCACATGCCCAGGTTGTGGGCTCAATACCCAGCAGGGGACATGGAGAAGGCGGCCAATCGATGTTCTCTCATCGATGTTTCTATCTCTCTCTGCCTCTCCCTTCCTCTCTCTCTAAAATCAATAAAGAAAAATAAATAAAATAACAATTGGGTGTATTTCTAATTTTTAAACATTCCAGATAAAAACCAACATTGCTACAGTAAAGCCATAACCAAAAGAAGAAACTGTTCAACGTCCTCACTGTACAGAATAAACTCACCTTTATTTCCCAATTTTCTATGAATAAGCACTATTTTCAGGCTGCCACACTGTGACTTTCATAAGTAACCTAAAATGAGTAAGCTAGATTTAGATGATTCTAAACAACTCCACTGGCCTTCATGAGTAAAAACATTTCTACATAACTTTTTGCATGCTGATTCAACTCTAAATATCTGTTTTACCCACATGCACTTTGATGTCTTTCTGGTTTATCACTTCCCTGGACTCAGAACAGAATAGTAATTAAGGGATTTGATATAAGGAAGCCTTGCTTTTTTTTTTTTTTTGCTTATGGGTTAATCTTGGAACAAAACAAAATGAAATTTACAAAAAGGAATATGCCTAAATATTTGTTATCAGTAGAGCAAGTACTGAAAAACTTGCATTTATTTTCCTCAAAACCAAATGCTAGGCCATAGCTGTATTTAAAGACTAACCAATGGCATCAGGCATTCGATTTTTTGGATAATTCCAATAGCTACATTTCAAACTCTTTACATAAACCTAAAGAATTACTCCTAAAAGCACGCTAGACAAAGCCTGCCAGGATCAGACTGGGTGCAATGTATACAAACACACATATACCACTTTGTAGTACACAATTTTTCAAAAAAAAACACATGGAGAATATAATTTATATGTATAAAGAACAGCTGAATTTATAAGCACTCTTATAAAGAACAAAACAAACTCCGAAAAAAGTAATCAGAGTATCACTGCTTATACATAAGCAACTAAGGCCCTAGTATCTCAAGGTCCCTTAC
This sequence comes from Molossus molossus, assembly GCF_014108415.1. NCBI lineage: Eukaryota > Metazoa > Chordata > Mammalia > Chiroptera > Molossidae > Molossus > Molossus molossus. Next base: position 58,365,084 of record NW_023425345.1, on the reverse strand, counting down.
AAAAGGAGAGAGCTTAGTAAGTTCCAGTTCAGGGTGTGTGGGGGTGGGGTGGGGTGTGTGTGTGTGTGTGTGTGTGTGTGCTCCTCTTTTTCTTGTTTTTCTTCTTATCTGCTTCCACTTTAAGCTTAACTTCTTCAGCTGTAACAGCTCTCAGTTTCTTATTCTTTGCTTTCTTAATCTTTTCCTTGATGGCAGCCACGTCAATTTTAGTTTCAGTAGAAGCTAGACAAATTAAAAACAAAATATGTATAATTCTTTAGATTTTACCAAATAAGACATAAGGAATATGTATTTAGAAAAACAATTTCAGAATACTGTTATAATTGGAAGGTCACGATATAAAACAAAAAACCCCTGCCATTGGCCTAAAGAAAAGTTAGAAATTCTTTGAGAAAAAAAAAAAAACCAACATTGGTGAAAGTATACCTGAAAACGGCATTATAGTTTAGTTATCTGAACCAATTACTAGATTCAATTACATTTATTCCCTCTTAAATAATGCTTGAAATTACATTATTTTTACTTATAGACTTTTCCATATTTTAGTACTTTACAATACTCATTAATATACCAATTTTCCATCTTGCACATTAAAATAATTTAAAATTTCCTTAAAAAAATTTTTTATTTATTGCCCTGGCCTCTTTGGCTCAGCGGTTAGAGCGTCAGCCTGCGATCCAGAGACCCAGGTTCGGTTCCCACTAAGGGAACGTACCTCGACTGCAGTTTGTCCCCAGCCCTGGTTGGGTCATGCAGGAGGCAGCCACTCGATGTGTCCCTTTCACGTCAATGTTTTTCTCTCTCTCTTTCTTCCTCTCTCTCCTTCCCACTCTACCTGAATAAAAAATGGAAAAATGCCCTGGCCGGTTTGGCTCAGCGGTTAGAGCGTCCGCCTGTGGTCCGGAGAGACCCGGGTTCGGTTCCCGCTAAGGGCATGTACCTCGGTTGCAGTTTGTCCCCGGCCCTGGTTGGTCGTGCGGGTGGCAGCCACTCGATGTGTCCCTTTCACATCGATGTTTCCCTCTCTCTCTCTTCCTCTCTCTCCCTCCCACTCTATGTACAAAAAATGGAAAAATGTCCTCGAATGAGGATTAAAAAAAAGGAAAAATGTCCTTGGGTGAGGATTAATCCTTGGATGAGAATTAAAAAAATTTTTTTTTATTGATCTGAGAGAGAAACATCGATTTACTGTTCCACTTATTTGTGCATTTAGTGGCTAATTCTTGTATGTGCCCACACCTGGGATCAAACCTACATAGCATATCGGGTTGATGCTCTATCCAACTGAACTACCCAGCCAGGGCAAAATTACATTTCATAAAGAATATTATTACCTGTAGTCCTTCTAGCTTCATTAATTTTAATTAACTAATCATGAAAATATAGGTCAAAATCTATTTCACTTACTACCACATAAAGACTTTAAGTTCAATGAATGACCAGCAGAATTTTATTTAACAAGATTTTGGTAATAAAAATAATAATCTAATAGTATTTAGAGGTCCTTTTAACAGAACTCAACCATCTAATCAATGCCAAAAGCTTGAACAAAATAGAGAAAGGGGGAAGGGAGAGAGGAGGAGGTAGAAGAGGAGATAAATGGTGATGGAAGAGACTCGAGTGGGGTAGTAAACACACCATATACAGATGGTGTATGGTAGAACTGTACATCTGAAACCTATAATTTTATTGTCACCCCAATAAATTCAATTAAAAAATAATAAATACTTTAAAAACAGAGAAAAGCAACAAAAAAAATTGCAGCTTTTTTCTTACCTTTTAATGAATAGTATTCAGAGCATAAAAGAATCGCAAGATAAAATATCATACAAACAACCTAGCAACTTGAGAAGCAGAGATTTAAAGCCTCCACTATAGTGGAATAGCTACATTTTAAAATCCTGCACTGAGATTAAACTAACTATTGACATAACTGACATTGTACAAACTGGAAATGTAGTGCTTAGGACATTTTTAAGTTTTACTTAACCAATGATCTCCACAGGACAAAGTACAGGGTGGGGCGAAAGTAGGTTTACAGCTGTGAGTACATAAAACACAGAGTTTATTCTTGTATTATTACTTATTGTCTATTTTCCATATGAACCACTGTAAACCTTTGCCCCACCCTGTATCTTTACAGCAGTTAACACTGATGTACGTAATGTAAGATAGGAAAATAGTAATGCTATATCTGGTTTCGACCAACAGGTCGTATGCAATTCTGCTAGCGACACCCCTCCCTCCCCTCACTGTGCCACAGCCACTTTGTACAGTTACTTTAGAAATAGCACAATGTTACTAGTAGGGAAAAAAATGCAAAAGAGGAGAGGATGAATCAAAATGAGGAAGGAATGGAGAAGAAAAGGCACAAGAGTGTTTCCTCTGAGCATCTGTGTAATAGTCCCTGAATAAAGCCTTCCCATTATTTTGTTGGTGTCCTTTAGCCCAAGGTGATGAGAAATCCATGTTACCAATATGGGAATCAAACTTTAAGCCACAGATCACATTAAGAGAAGAAAAGCACAGCTTCTAATAAGCTCTTTCTGAAAGGCACAATAGAGCTCAGGGATCTCACAGCTTTACCCTTATTTTTACAGAGTAGTCACTGCTCTGGTTTATATCTTTCAAAACAAAAGGTCCTTCCCAAGCACACACCGAGGTCAGGAGAGGACTCTCAGTTTGGGTACTTACATGGGCATTAGCTGCTACTAAAGTATAAATGACCTCAGTTGTCTCCTGTCCCTAGGATTAGTGATTAATGAAATGCTAAGTAAATTAATGTTATGTCCTTACTTAACCCTCAAAGAGATTTAGATAAATTCACTAAGGGTTTGAGTTTCAAGTAACAGATTTTACATTATACCAAGAGCTGGAAAACAAGCTTTACCTTCTTTAGGTTTCACAACTGCTTTTTCAGTCTACATTATTAGCAAAACATAATTTACAGTTAAGTAAGAATTCAAGTTTCTATGAACTCTGTTATTAATGTTGTGAGCTAGACAGTTACCTTTATTGCTTTCATTTTCTGCCGCTTCTTTTGACTTGCCTTCAGAAAGTATTCACCACCAGCCAAAATTCTTCATCGATCTGTTAAAATCAGTATTTACAATTACATCAGAAATAATGTAGATGAGAGTCACTTCCTAAGAAAGCCACAATGTCTGTGAGGTAAAGACAGTGGGGTCAAAAATCTATTAGTTTAAAAAGGACACGCACTGTAGCTGAAGTGAAATACCTGAACAAAAGCGGGAGGTCGGGAAGGAGGTGATGTGTTACAACAGACTCCTTTATGTAGGATGGAAGGTCAATGATTCAGAAAAGTGTAAGAGGAAACTGGAAAGATAGTTTTGAGGAAGTTTGAAGCCACGTGAATGTCAGGTGAAGGAGGTAGGACATGATTTAGAAGTGACTGAGTTTCTGGAAGAGTGGAGACCAAAACAGCATGTTTTAAGGTAGGAGAATGGAGAAGAGACAAAAGCAAGATGTGGTGACTAATGAAACACTAATTAGAGAAAGCTACAGCTCATTCATTCACTATATAGTCGACATTGATAACTGATCTGTCTTGCACATACATAGCATCATTATACCTAAGGCCATGTTCTAAATCTTAATAGTTTTAAACTCTTTACAATTACTAATTCATTTAATCCCCATTAATAATAATTCTTTGAGACTTCCGGTCAAGATGGCCATGTAGGTAAATGCAGTATCATGTCCTCCCACAATCACATCAAAGTTACAACTATAGAACAACCATCATTCAAAACTGCCTGAAATCAAGCTGAATGGAAGCCCTACAACTACGAAAGCAGCAGCTGCAATGAGACTGGTAGGAGGAGCAGAGACACGATGGGCTTGGTCCCACACCCACATGATGTGACAGATAATAATCAGGACACCTCGGCTGGGAAGGTCCTCCCTGAGGACTGAGGGGTCCCCGTCCCACACCAGGCACCCAGCTCAGGGTTCCAGTGCCAGGAACCATAATTTCTGGCTGGAAAAACCAGCGGGAACTGAGGCTCAGGGAGGCTGAGGCAGCTGGAGCCCCAGGCAGCTACTCTTAAAGGGCCCGCGCACGGACTTATCTGACTCACTCCCTCTAAGCTTGGAGGAGAGGCAGCTCGAGGGGCACCAGAGACATACAGGGAAGAACTGATCTGTTTGGCATTGGAGAGAGGGCTGGAGAGGGGGCTTTCTCCTGGACAGAGGCCTTTGTGCCTTTGGTGAGCCCTTCCCTGGGGCTGCAGACAGCCAGCATAACTGGGACTCCAGCAACCTGGTTCACACTGTTTGCACTGCCCTGGTGATTCCCTGAGGCCACGCCCCACCCAACTTTCAGGCCCACCCATGCTGTTGCCAGTTGGTTAACTATAGGATTGGCCTATCTTGGATCCTGCTTCAGGTTTTCTAAATTTTTTCAAACAAGCAGCATCTGGTGTCAGCGAGCCCCATACCTCCCGTTAAGTAATACATAGAAACAAACACAGGGAGGCAGCCAAAATGAGGAGACAAAGAAACAGGTCCCAAATGAAAGAACAGAAAAAATTTCTAGGAAAAGAACTAAGCGAAATGGAGATAAGCAACCTAACAGATGCTGAGTTCAAAATACTGCTTATAAAGATGCTCAATGAACTTAGTGAGAACCTCAGTGAACTTAGTGAGGGCCTCAAGAGCATAATAAAGGACCAGTCAGAAATGAAGGAAGCACAGTCAGAGATGAAGGAGGCACTAACTGAAATAAAGAATAATTTACACAGATTCAATAGTAGAGTAGGTAAAGCCAAGAAGCAAACCATCGATTTGGAATATAAGGAAGCAAAAAACATCCAATCAGAACAGCAAAAAGAAAATAGAATCCAAAAAAATGAGAATAGTGTAAGGAGCCTCTGGGACAACTTCCAGTGTGCCAACATTTGCATCTTGGGGGTGCCAGAAGGAGAATAGAGAGAACAAGAAATTGAAAACCTATTTGAAACAATAATGACAGAAAACTTCCCTAACTTGGTGAAGGAAACAGATATCCAAGTCCAGGAAGCACAGAGAGTCCCAAACAAGATGAACCCCAAGAGGCCCACACCAAGACACATCATCATCAAAATGCAAAAGGTTCAAGACAAAGACAGAATCTTACAAGTAGCAAGAGAAAGGCAGTTAGTTACCTACAAGGGAGTTCCCATAAGGCTGTCAGCTGATTTCTCAAAAGAAACTTTGCAGGCCAGAAGGGAGTGGCAAGAAATATTCAGAGTGATGAAAAGCAAGAACCTACAACCAAGATTACTCTATCCTGCAAAGCTGTCATTTAGAATCGATGGCCATATAAAGAGTTTCCCAGACAAGGAAAAGCTAAAGGAGTTCATCACCACCAAGCCATTATTATATGAAATGTTGAAGGGTCTTCTTGAAGAAAAAGATAAAAAACATGAACAAACAAAATGGCAAGGAATACATAGCTATCAACAACTGAATTTACAAACAAAATGAACAAGCAGAACAGAAACATTCTCATAGATATAGAGAACATTTTGTTGGTTGCCAGATGGGAGGGGGGTTGGGGGAATGGGTGAAAAAGGTGAAGGGATTAAGAAGTACAAATTGGTTGCTAGACTGACAAATCTCAAAAGGAAGGGGGGTTGGGGAGTGGGAAGAAATAAACCAAAGAACTTATATACATAACCAATGGACACAGACAACAGTGTGGGAAAAGGCAGGAGGGGGGCAGGAGAGGGGAGGAGGGGATCAATGGGGAAAAAATGAGGAACATCTGTAATACATTCAACAATAAAGATATAATTAAAAAAATAATAATAATTCTTTGAGATAGGTGTTATCATTATCCCCATGTTATATATGGGAAAACTGAGATATGCACAAGTTAAATAAATGATCAGAAAATAAGTGGCAGAATAAATCAATACATCACTGATTCAAGAAGCTTACAGTTATAGCAGAGAAAGACAAGATAATCACTAACTAAAGGACAGGGCCAAAAGAAGTATAGCAGGTGTTATGGATATGGTAATTGGATCACTCCACTTTCCCCCAACAATTAGTTTCTTTCTGGCTTCACTCTCTTCCTTTTCCAGAGGAAACCTCAGGATACGACACTTCCATTGTTTTTTTCACCATGATGATTACCATTCCCTTTTCCCCTTTGACCTTTCATCAAACCTTCCCAAAAAAACTTCAAACACAGGGCTATGGAGAAGAAAGATAGTACCCAGAAAGGGATGGGTTTACATGCTGAGCACAAAGAACTAGTAGAAAGGGAGGAGTTTCCAAGGGAGAAAATAATGAAGCAAGAACCCTTAGGAGATAGGTGAAGATAGAATTAATAGAACAGGTAAAGGAAGAATTGATACAGATGGGGAAAATTTAGATGAGAGAAGAGGAAGTTGAGCAAGTTTTTTCCTGATTGTTTCAAATATGTTAGTAAAATAAAATGCAGTGTCATCTGGAGGGTACCTAGAAAATTAGAAGATTCGCAGAGCTGACAGACAATACAGAGAACCTGAGAAGAAAACATAAATTGATAGTGAGTCTAATCCAAAGGTATGACCTTCTCCACCTGTGTGTGGTAGCCACGGTATGGAAAAGAAGTCAGGTTTTAGGACTGACCCAAGTCGAAGAGTTTTGCTGAGCAGGTGTGATAGAAGGAAAAGGGAGCATGAAAGTGAATGATGGGCAAGACAGAAAAGTAAAGTCTGGAAAGAAACCAGAAGATAATTGACAAAATGAGGGGTATTCTAACTTAGAAAAAGGATAGTCATATAGCTCACAGTCACAGGAATGATGCTAAAGCAGAGTAGAGAGTATTTTGAGCTATATTGTTGACATTTTTTATCCATGGACATTTACAGTGGCTAAGGGACATGAGCGACACCAACCACACAGTGATAGCGATTACACTCACAACGCGAAGCCCCCACTCCTCTGCACTTGGCTCAAAATAAGCCTGTTTACACTTACCTTCAGTTTTTTGTATCTCTACATACACACACACAGAGCAATTCCATCTAATATATCCTCAGTAAAGTTTTTGACATAATTGATTTTAACAGTTTCCCCTTATGTAACAAAATTCAACATTTAATACTAACCTGACTTTCTGGCTGTGGTGGTGGGAATGATGTATACTTTTTCTTAAAAGTTTTTTTTTCGTTTGGTTCCTTGCATTTGTTCATATTTTGTGCTTGAACTGTGGCAAATATCTTTCCCAACTTTGTGATCTTGATTCAGAATCTTCTGCCAACTGTCGTTTAATCATTAGGTCTTTAGCCATGCAATATAGGAACAGTGTAAAAATCTTAATTTCAAAAATCATACATTTGTCCAACTAAGACATTTATAAATATTTTTCTTATACATAGTTCTCTGTTTCTTCAGAAGGATGGAAACAATTGCATAAAGAAAAAAAACATGTAACATCAAACATGCAAAATTAATCAAGCATCAGAAAACCATTAGAAATTTAGATGAATTCAGATTAAAATAGAGATGAAAATGAGACTAATTCAGCTTTCCAACCATTATTTCTTTAAACCTTAAAATTCAACTTAACAGCAGGGAGAGTTCTTAATAATGTTCCCTGAGAGCAGGAAGCTTTCAGTAACACCTGAAATATCACGGGGAAAAAAAGCAAGCTTTCTCATGATCAGACAAAACCAATATTCTCACATTTCCTCTACCACATTTGAATTTTACAGACATTGGAATATGAGAGGTTGTAAACCAGGCATCAGATGCATGACTAGCTTTCTTTATCCTTAATATTTCAATGTAACAAACTTGTTCTTCTGCCCCAATCTAACAGAGACTTTTTAATTTAAATTTATCAAATTTAAGTGGATTGGTCAACAAATACCGGGGTCAATAGCTCCCTATACTACATGGTTACATTTCCATGGACAGTCATGAATTTGGCACACGGGGACATAAAAGATCTCTCTCAAAAGGCTAACACTAAATAACTTGAGTATTAAATTAAAAAAGAAAAAAAAAAAGGTTTTAATGCAATCTGAAATATTCCAGGCTTTATTTATTAGAAAAAGGCAGACTTGTAAAAGATCACATCTCTAAATATAAAACATGGGCTCACAATCTAAGAAAACAGGATTGATATAATCTATGACACATTTTGTGAAGCCTTTCTTTGAATTAGAACTCTATAGTAATATATTACAGTGTCCCTGTCAATACTGGGCCCCGCAGAGATCCAAGCTTCCAAGGAAGTAACTATAGGACTGGGTAGAGTTGAATAGGCTGAACTCTACCTCTACTTTACCCAAAATAGCTCTGCTTTATCTGTTCTGTCTATTAGACTCTCATAAAAAATTTAATTTCAGGGAAGGTTTCTGTAGCTAAAAGAAGTCTGACAACCATTGTTATAGTGATATATATAATTAACGCTCACTGTAATATTATAAATTGGATAAATATTCTTCACAGTATCTAGGACTACTTTTTGAACCTGAAATTTGCAAAGAAAAATGAATTAGTCACTTATAAAGATTTTAATGAACCAGGTAGAAGGGGATTACTATATTGCAAAATAGCTTACAAACCAGGCAATAGCTGCCAAACTGAAATAATAGTTCCTTTAACTGCTCTTAGTGGCTCCTAGATCTTTCATAATAGTCAACCTCCCCTGGGTACAATGACGTTACTCAATTATACTGCTAAAATGTGACATATAGAACCAGTTCCACACTCTGGAACTGCAATTTAGGGGGAAGACAGCCAGATTTCAAGTCAGCTCCAATAATGGAACTGCCATTTTTTATGCGAAAGCCACTTAGTTTTCCTGTTAGCTTTCTCATTTGTAATGCAGAAATGAAAATACCTCAAGGATCTGTTGTAAGAACTCAACATATATTTAGACTGTATAGAACTGTAAAGTATTCGAAGTATTTAAGTTACTAGTGCCCCATGAGAAAAGAGCAGATCATTTCCAAGGATGAGGTCCAACAGACCTCTATTAAAGGCCCTGGAAAGGAAGACCTCACAGCCAGATCCAGACAACAGCATCCAAGGGAGTTCATTGAAACAGTATCTGCTAGACAGATTTCCTCATAACAAGTTTTTAAAAAATTGCATGAAAACATTAAATACAATAAATTCAAACAAAAGAAAATGTATCTTTAAAAAAAGTTTTCAGAGTTTGACCTTGACAGTCTATCTGTTCCTGCAAATAACACCTGCTCAATTCCCTAATATCTGAGCACATGCAAGCGCATCATGTTTCTCATATGTACTATAGACTAAGAGCTTAAACACCATTTAAAATTTGTAGCGAAAGGGTGTGTGCAGACTTTCTAATTGAGAAATGGATGTCTATAACTGTCAAAGGTTGACAATAATATGTGATGTCTCCCTCAAATCCCATGAAGTATGAAGTATTTACTAATGGAAAATCAAACAAGCATATTCTAAAAATAATACAATAATCATAAAACAATATTTTAGAGCCAAATTATTTAACTTGTTCTCTGCTGAAAATTAACTAAAGAGAGAAAGTAGTTCCCACCTCTTTTAAGCCACTAAAATGTCCAGTGGCTGATACCATGTTTCCCTGAACCACAATATAAGTTTGTTAAGAGTTCCAATGCCTATTAGCAAAAGAAAAATAAGTTGAAATACACGAAAAACTAATGACAAAGAAGATAAAAAGTACTTTCAATGTAGAGTCTTTCTACTGATAAAAAGTACTTTCAATGTAGAGTCTTTGGGACCAATATGCTATTGTCTTCTTTTTACAAATCTTTATTTCTTACTAAAGAACCTATATTAATGATGCAATATCATCCTGAAGAATTCGTACTGCTTTTTGAAAAAAAATATTCCACCAATGTTCTTTACAAATAAATTTCTTTCCAAAGTTCACACTGATTTCTAAGCAAAATAATGAAAACTCTACCGAGCGAGGGAGGCTGGGATAGATGGATGCAGTGTTATATGTTATCGCTAGTGGCATAAATAAAGCAAAATCTTTGTAATCGTAAATTTACCTGTTCAAATGAAACGCTCCTTGCTAGTAAGTTTTATTAGGTCTCTGGCCCTAATGATGATATACAGACCATGCTATGCAGTCATGCCGGCCTTGATCAGGTCCAGGGTTGCATAAACATGCTACAGAAAGGAAAGAACAAACAAGCAGCTGTCTAAAAGCGAATTCAATTTTAGATATTATAGAGCCTATCCTAATCTAACTATTAATTACTGTGAGTTGAGCTCTTTCTAAAATTCTGTGAACTCTCTCCTTGAAGAAGCTAGGCAGTTAATATAAAGAATGCTTGATTATTTTCATACTTCAAAGAATATAGAAAGTCAAGCAACTGAAACCATTATACTTACTTGGCTTTAGAATACTTTGTACTTACTGGAATAAAGATGATCTCTAGTTTATACATTAATCCAAATGAGGCCATACTTAATACCTAAGGTAAAATGTTAAGCTATATGGTTTCCTTACCCTGGACCTGGCTCTAATCCACCACCTTATCCTTAGTCTTCCCTTTCAAGCTTTTTTCAAGCTGGTTTGTATTAGCTAAATACAAACAACGTAGTGAAAACAAATTATCATAGGTTCAGAAAGAAGCAGTAATTGGAAAATTATGCATCAACTCTCAGTAGAAAGAACCAGATTTCAACAAAGCAAATAAAAATGCTCTTTTTTTTTTACATATGAGCATATTCTGAAGAATATTTCAATATTGTGAGTGATGAACTATTCAACATAAAGCTGAATCTCTATGAGTTACAAGAGAGAGAGAGAGAGAGAGAGAGAGACCGAGACCAATCCCAGATGCAGACAACTGTAAAACACTGCTTACAGTCTGCCTAGTCACTCTCATACCCAGTGGGCACAAACAACTCTAGAGTAGTCCCTCAGTCTGAGAAATATATTTTATGTCACAATCTAGTACACATATACATATATATATACATATAAATGAACCAAAAGCTTCATAAAACCATCCTTATATTCATATTTTAAAGACATTACATCCACTAAACTGATTTCTGGATCTACAGTTTGAAAAACGAAAACAAATATACCACTCTAGGGGCATGGGAGCAGCAACAAAGACAAGGTATCCACATCTTTCATTGAAAATGAAAATTAAGCAACTAGAAACATGCCTCGATTCAAACTGCACAGGTACGTGGCAACCACCATAGCACCGAGTAAGCATTCTGAAACTTGGAGCTCACAGACAGTCCATGAAATCCCTACAATTTTAAAGGTATATGAATTTTTCAAAGTACTCTATTTCTTACAAAATTAAAAACAAATGGAGTACAAGAACAAAGCTTATTTAGGCTTTTTAAAATACCAAAGAAACCAAATTAACCATTTATGTTGGCACCTTAAAAAACAAACACCAGCATAAACATACTTATTTAAAAGTAAAGGTATAGAAGGAGCAAAATCTCAATGAAATATATAACATATGCATACATGGTCATTCATGGCTTTCTGTACCAATGGCCAGCATTTCAAGTAAGCCTCTCTATTTTGGGAACAAAGTTGCAAAACTGCTCTCCTCCAACAGTCCTCTGGGATTGTCCTCTTTGGAAAAAGCTGGTCCCTTCCAACCATCAGGTACAGTGAGGAGTTCTGATTCATCTACAGAAAAAAAAAATTTACACATCAGATTATACCTACTTTTGGAAATTTATATGCATACATTTACTCCAATACTCTCCTTGCATTTCCTCTTCCTATGCTTTTTAGATTATTTAATCATCAAAGAACAGGGCTCTATCATTGTCAACACACTGTATTAAAATTACTTGTACAGGATTCCATCTCTTCATAAACAAAGTTTTTTAAGGGCAGGGAACCACACTAATTAACATATGCCTGACAGATAGTAGATACTGAAGTAACTTCCACTGCACTATACTGTGTTAAAGATTCAAATATTTTGTTTACAAGACTATTTTGAATATAAGTAAACTTTCAAATTTTATTGAAGTGAAGCCTGTGTATATGTGTGTATATATGTATATACTATACTTGAGTGTATGTGCATAAAACTTTTAAAAGCTGATACACTCACGTACACTTTCAGTTAATAATCACTGGTATAGTGTTTTAGGTTTTCCAAAGAATTTTCATGTGCTTATTTCTGTATACCCATCATGACAATTAGGAAGAACTAGTATTATTATTTTTCCCATTTTATAAAAGACATTCAGTCCAAAAAGATTAGTGACTTGCCTAAGGGGACATAAAGGTCTCCTTTCATTAAAACAAAATGCCTCTGAAGGGTTATCTCCCACATCATTTATTAAAACTCCTGGATTTTAGGAACCTCTTAAATCCAACAGCTATAAATTAAATCAGTACTACTCAAAGGTATGATCTATAGGTCTGCAGCATGAGCATGAACTTCAAGTGTGTTAGAAATGCAATTCTTGGCCTCTACCCCAGACCTGCTGAATCTGGATCTCTAGGATGAGGCCTCAGAATCTGTTTTAACAAGCTCATCATCAGATTATTATGCACACTAATGTCTGAGAAGCTAGTCTTTATAGTCCATATTATCCACCTCGGTCAGGTAAATATGCTTTCTGTTCCTTACACTCACATTCACTTTGCTATTTCTAGTTGAAATCACAGAGAATTAGCTAGTCTTCATATATCATTAATTCTCATTCTCAATATCCTAAAAAGTAAGCTCAAAATCTACAACTGTCATTACTTAAAATGCACATCTGACCAAGTCCTTATCCAATTTAAACGTTTCAATGGCTATGAACTTAAAAGTTGGTGAAAAAATACATAGAAGATTCACAACAGAGGAAGTACAAATAGCCCCAAAACATAAAAAAAGTTTGCAATTTCACTAGTAATAAAAAAAAAAAAATACAGCCCTGGCCAGTTTGGCTCAGCGGTTAGAGCGTCGGCCTGCGGTCCGGAGAGACCCGGGTTCGGTTCCCGCTAAGGGCACGTACTTCGGTTGCAGTTTGTCCCCGGCCCTGGTTGGTTGTGCGGGTGGCAGCCACTCGATGTGTCCCTTCACGTTGATGTTTCTCTCTCTCTCTCCCTTCCTCTCTCTCCCTCCCACTCTATCTGTACAAAAAATGGAAAAATATCCTCGGGTGAGGATTAAAAAAAAACAAAAAAAACAAATTAAAACCCCACTAGATTCCTTTTCATACTTACCAAAGTGACAGAAATTCATAATTCAGAGAATACCAAGTGTTACTGTGGAATCCTCATCCCCTGCTAGTGGGAGTATAAACTGGTACAAACCCTTTGGGAAAGATTTAGTACCATCTGCACATACCCTACCCTTCAAGGATTCCAATCTCATGAACATAACCTAGAGAAACTCTTAAACGTAAACCAATAGATATGTGCAAAGATGTTTATAACAGGAAACAATGGAAACCGTGCTCACCAATGATAGAATGGAAATATAAACAAGCATATAGTAATACAAGGGAACTGCCCCGCCGGTGTGGCTCAGTGGCTGAACATCGAACCATGCACCAAGAGGTCGCCGGTTCGATTACCAGTCAAGGCACATGCCCAGGTTGTGGGCCCGATCCCCAGTGGGGGGCAAGCAGAAGGCAGCCAACTGATGTTCTCTCTCATGGATGTTTCTCTCTCTCTCCCCCTATCCCTTCTCCTCTCTCTAAAATCAATAAAGGAAAAAAAAATTATTAAAAAAAAAAGCCCTGGCTCAGCGGTTAGAGTGTTGTTGGCTGGCAGACCAGAGTCCCGGGTTCTGTTCCCGCTAAGGCAGCAGTTCTCAACCTGTGGGTCGCGACCCCTTTGGGGGTTGAACGACCCGTTCACAGGGATCACCTAAGACATAACAGTAGCAAAATTATAGTTATGAAGTAGCAAACAAAACAATTTTATGGTTGGGAGGTCACAACATGAAGAACTGCATTAAAGGGTCATGGCATTAGGAAGGTTGAGAACCACTGCGCTAAGGGCACCTACCTCGGTTGCAGTTTGTCCCCGGCCCTGGTTGGGGTGTGCGGGTTGCAACCACTCAATGTGTGTCTGTTTCTCTCTCTCTTCCTTCCGCTCTTCCTCCCTATCTGAAGATAAATGCAAAAATGTCCTCAAGTGAGGATTTTTAAATAAATAAATAAATAAAAAATAACACAAGGGAACATTATATAGTAGTGAAAAAAATAAACTACAGCTTTAAGTATTGCCCTGATTAAGTAACAAAAACAAAGTTAAGCCGAAGAAGCAAGACACAGAACCATGCCTACAGTCCTCTCTCATTCATATAAAATTAAAGAACAGGTAAAATTAAGCCGCTTTGTGTATACGTGGTAAAGATTATGAAGAAAAAGAACAGAATAATCAACACGACTTAGAACAGTTACTTCATGTCTCAGAAAGAAAAAGAACGTGATGACCCGAGAGGTGCTTTTGGGGTCTGAGCGCTCCTTTCTCACGTGTAGGTTTCATTCTTTATGACACACATACACTGTACTCCGCTATGTGCGTTCAGAATTAACAACAACAAAACACCTTTAATAACTTTCTAATAATGCCTACAGAATGAGAGTTCAAGTCCAATAAGAATGGTTGCTGAGGCCCTCCCTGGGCTATTGCTCTGGTCTCTCTTCCTGTCCCTCATACTGAAGAAAATGGATAAAACCAGAATTAAACAAAACAAGACAGCAATTTAAAAGCAGGGCAGTCTAAAGAGTAGTAGGTGCGTCGTCTAGTATTTCAGCAATCTGACAAACAGAAATAATGAAATATGTTCCAAAACGTCTTCACGAAATGACAAACGAGCGTTCAGGACACGCCAGACATCCCCTTCTCCTTATCACTATGCCAGTCTCACTCCGTCATTATCAGCGTTCACTCAAATATACAACCACCTCCTACTCCGAGGACTTCCTTATTTTCTCAATGACTTCCAGCCGTCGCCGCAAGTCTAAGGTTCCGCAAGGCCCTCCAAAATGTCTTAATCCGCATCATTTTACAGAGGACGAATTCCGCAGCAACTACACTTTGGGGACCTTTAGCAAAAGCGGTTAATGAGAAACACGCGACTGACACATCCGCCAGACGGTTTCGCAGGCCGGGTTAATGACCCTAAAAAACAGCAATTACAGGTACTCGACTTGAGAGGACAGACGTTTGGCGGCGTTACCCATTCCCAGCAAGCGAAGAAAGCAATTGCAACTAAACCCTGAAACCCAGGCTTCGGTTCTCACACGACCTTACCTCGGTCCTCGGCTTCGACTTCTGGTTACGAAATTCATTTCTCCCAGCCCCTGAGGCTGGCCCGTCCACTTCGGAGGGCGCCATAGTCAAAGTGCTTCGTTCCGGAAGTGGAACGTCTCTTAAATTCTTTCGGGTGAAGTCCCTGTACTCACAATGAGTTCCGCAGAACTCAGACGAGGAGATCTGCGCAGTCTCCGTGCCTGCCCACGCTAGAGCCCGCGGATCTGTGCAAAGTACAGCGCTTCTCTCACGTAGCCAATGGAGAGCCAGAGACTTCTTTTCCAGGATGCACTGCAACCACGGAGTTTGACTGCATGCTGGGAATTGTAGTTTAGCATTGTGAGCGCGTCGGAGACTGGTTTTGTACGTAGTTTTCCCATGGCCTCATAGTCTAACCCAGACATCCCACTCTAGGGTTTGGCCGCATAGTGCCACCTGATTGTCACTGTCACTCGTTCGGAAAATATTTATATGATAGTCAAATATATGGTAGGTGTGGGGAGAAGGTACTAATATGTGAATATGTGCTTCTCACTGGCAGGAAGTGACAGTAATAGCTACCATTTACTCTGAGATTACTTTGTGCAAGGTACTTTATGTGCATTATATCTAATCCTTAAAACCAAAGTTATAAAGCGAGAAAATTAAAGTTAAAACAAGATTGGTACTTTTTTTGGAAGGTGAGTTTTCAAAGTCCTTGTTTCTGATAGTAATTTTCTAGGGTCTTGATATTTCTGACTCTACGGGACAGTAATGAAGCAGCACTTCTGAAGTAGTTCACCTAGTCTAAGATTTACCAAAATTACTAACTCCAGGCTACTCCAATACTGCATATTAGCTGACTTCAAGATGTGAGGTTCATCACTACTACAAATCTTTACACGTTTAGGAATCTAAAAGTTCTTTTTTTTTTTTTTAACTCATCTTTATTGTTGAATGTATTACAGATGTTCCCCCATTTTTCTCCCCATTGAGCAATCTAAAAGTTTTTAAACTCACTAAAGATAACACTTATTTTGATGATTGGTTTTATTGCTTGCTATTTAAAATTCTTTCTGCAGCACAAAAAGAAAACAATCTTTGATGGGTTGAATTCCTCACATCAGTGGAACAGGAAAAAATTATCTGAAATCCACCCTTGTGTATCTTTTATAAAAGATTCTTATGAAGTACCTGTAGAAAACAGACTGTTATTTAGGAACAGAAGATCGATCCCAAGACACATGATTATGTTAAGATTCTTATTTTTATCCTGTGTGTCTTATAGGCAATTATTTCATCCAGATATTTTTACAATTGCTAAAAAAAATTACAAATGCCTATAATAGAACAAATTACAGGTGAAAGTTATGAAGTGAGAAGCAACTCCTTCAATGTTCCCAGAAAACCTATGAAGCAGGTTTTTATTATCTTTATTTAAGGAACTCAGTCACTTCAAGTCCAGGCAGTCTGATCATTTGTAGCTCTGTTGCAAAGAGGGCTGGGTTTTCGGCCTCATAGCTGTTGGACTTGAAATGCAGCAGCGACAGTTCTCTGGGTCTCCAGCCTGCTGGCCCACCCTGAGGATTTTGGTCTTTCCAGACCTCCATAATCATGACTATACTCTTATTTATAGTTTCTCTGGAGAACCCTGACTAATACTGCAATTTACAGTAGAGCAAATCCAAATGGCTGATAAACATATTACATATTTCTGATAGTAACCTCATTACTATCAGCAAAGCATATAGATATAAGAATATCAGTTTTTACCCACCGGAGTGGAAAAAAAGAAATAATAAAAATATTTTTTATGATAATCTGCTGGAGGAAAGAGCAATGTCATACAGGCTGTTGGAAATCTATTCTGTTACTGCCTTTTGCAAAGCAATCTATCAATATAAAATACATGCATATTATTCCAAAACAATTTTGTTCCTGGAAAACTGTCAACTAGAAATAAAGCACCATGCCATTAGGATGTATGCACAATTGTGTTGATGACTGTCTTGTATAGAAGTGGTTCAGTGAAAGGTACTTTGGAGCCACACTGACTAGATTAGCATCTACTGGCTATATAGGCTTGGGCAATTATTTTTCCATCCCTGTTCACTTTCCTACAATGGACAGAATAACCTTAACTCAGTGACTTTATACATGTAAAGTACTAAAAAAGTGCCTTGCATATGGTACACATTCAATTGGTGTTAGCTATTATTTATTTATAGTGGCAAAAAAATGAAAAAAATCTTGACTATCAATTAGAGATATTTGTTAAGTAAATTGATGTAACCATCATGACTGTGAAATATAATGTAACCAGTCATGAGAATTAATTAAATATATATGGAGAGATTACCTAGAATCATTGAGTGATAAAAGCCAGGTACAAAAAGATGGGATAATTATATACATTAAAATGATTATATAGTAATTATATATACATATATAATTATCCACTTTTATAAAGAACATCAGTAATGCATTCAATAAGTATTTATTGAGCATCTGTAATGTTTCAGGCACTGTTCTAAATACTTGGTAATGTTCTATGTGCTGGACATGATAATTATATATAATTATTATTTTATTTTACACATTACTAATGTGATGTGTGTGTGTGTGTGTGTGTGTGAATATATGTGTGTGATTGTACAATGCAAAACAATTTGGAAGGGTACACATGAAATTTCAAGGCTGCTTATCTAAGGGATGAAGGCAATTAGAAAAGAAACAGGAAGTAGGGAAAAAGAATAAACGCAACAGATATTCATGATAAAACATCGAGCGTACGACTTTGTTTATGTAAAACTGTCTGTGTGGATGTACCTGCATAGGGAGATGTATGAAATGAAAATCAACAAAATGTTAACTGTAACCTCTCAGTATAGAGACAATTCAAAGAATGGTAATTTAAATAACAATACAGTCACTCAGGTCTGGAAGGTTATTCTCAGAATTTGCACAAATAACAGTAAAAGGGGAAAGAAAATTTACCATCTCTGAAGAGTTGTTTGGGCAAGAACCTGGCCTGGAAAGTCCTCTCTGGGTCACCGTATCAACAGGCAGACCCATTTCGACTGTGACTTCCCCCATCATTGGCCTCTTGAGCAACCTAGATCCACGTGCAGTCATCCTCCTACAGATGTTTCACCAGCCCTTACCCTGCTCATTCATTTTCCCATGCGAAGCAAGTGGGCCTCACAACTCTCCTTTGGACTTAGAGAACTTAATTCCCACAAAATTGACCCAGAGGGTATGGGCAGAGAAGTCAGGATGGGACTTAACAGTGTCTGTGGGGGAGGGGAGTGGGGGCATTTATCTTTTATTAAAAAGAGCAGAAACACTGGGCAAATAATCATGGTTTATATTTCATTTAATATTTCTATATTCATTTACAGGGATAAAATTATTTTTGCACAGGAATCTATTCTTTAAAAGTAAGCAATCAAGAGAAGATTTCTCAAATACATAGGGTCAAACATTTTTTATTCTCTAACATCCATAAGCTGCTTTATACTTTAGTCGACCTCACAGAAATATTTAAAATCTTAAATCAACATATATCTATGAACATCAAAAACAATAAGAATTACTATGGTTGTAAAAAGAAGGCCCCTTCTAACTCCCCAAGTGATTGCGTAATAAAATAGGAGTCTAGTGATAACAGTCAAGGAGAAACAACACAATAAAGCAGCTTCATTGTAAACTAATCATGTTACTCGTGTATATTTAGAAAAATAATGAAAGTGAAGTGCTCTGCATGAAAGCCTAGGAAACATGGGAATCTAAGAGAGCAAATCTGAGAAGTACACGGCTAGTCTTGGGCTGTCTTCTGCTGTGCAAGAGGATGTTTCATGTGTCATTACCACGGCTGGAGCTGGGATGAACTATCCCTACAGGATATACACCCATCCTTCAAGGCCACTCGTAGCAATCTCTCTGGAGGAGGAGATAAGGTGTACTGCTTTGGCTGCTAACCAGCTGTTGGATCTTGGGTAGGCACTACTTAACCTGCCTCTGTGGTCCCTGAATTGTAAAATGAGGGAGTTGAATTAGATTACTATTTCCCAACCTGACCCAACCTCAGAATAATGTGGAGGGATGGCTCCTCTCTCACTTTACAGTTCAGTAGGCATGGAGTAGGGCCTGAGAATTTGGATCCCCGACAAAAAAGAATTATCCAACTCAAAAATGTCAGTAGTGCCAAGAATGAGAATCTTGGATGTATAGCTGTTCTTAATTTCTGTGATTCTACTTCAAAGGGTCAGAAAGTGCCTTACTTCTAACCAGGCATGCCATGAAAGCAAGGTTATTTTCCACTCTTTTTACCTACTTAGGGGAGAACTTGCTTGGAATCAAAAGCCAAAGTTTCCAGATGAGGTTCATTATTGTGCTGGGCTCCTCAGTAGACAGTCTGCTCAATTCCCCTCAGCTCAGCTCTGCTCCTGTCATTCTGGAATTCGGTTGTCCCATTACTCAAACAGACAATGGAACTTTACATGCAGTGGATGCTTGGGGTCTAAAGACACTCAAGGCTGCTTAAATATTAGTCTCTCCTGGCCCCAGGCCCAGGAAACACTAAGATTTCATTGGGAATATAATCTAGCCCCTTGTGTTATTTCCAGGGCGATCTTTCCTCTTTCTCTTCCTGATTCTTATTGATAAGCAACAGCTTTGATTTAATTTTTAGTATAATGTTCTTCTGTTTAAAGAGAAACTGGAACACACTTATGGTATTAGTTCCACATAGCAACCGAAGGCACTTTAATGCATGCATGCATATTCAAGATTTAATCAGTAGCATGTGAAATGTATTGATACTGTTGAGAATTATTATTTTATGCAAATAGAACAAGCAAACTACAGTCTTTTATTTGTTTATATGACACTAGGGGAACATTTGAACTTTTCCAGAAAGCAAATTTCTAGTCATTTGTTAAATCTATATGCCTCACCCTGGCCAGTTTGGCTCAGTGGTTAGAGTGTTGGCCTGCGGTCCAGAGAGACCCGGGTTTGGTTCCCGCTAAGGGCGCGTACCTTGGTTGCAGTTTGTCCTGGCCCTGGTTGGGTTGTGCGGGTGGCAACCACTCGATGTGTCCCTTTCACGTCGATGTTTCTCTCTCTCTCTCTCTCTCTCTCTCTCTCTCTCTCTCTCTCTCTCTCTCTCGCCCTCTCCCTCTCTCTCCCTCTCCCTCTCCCTCCTACTCTATCTGAACAAAAAATGGAAAAATGTCCTTGGGTGAGGATAAAAAAAAAATCTATATGCCTCTCCCATCCTTCAGATAGTGGTAACTGCAGATGGCCTGTGATGAAATGAACTTTCTAGATGTATTTTAAATGCATAATAGGTTGATATTTAAACAAGTCACTTCATAATGTTACCATTTCAAAATGTGACATTGTTTATTCTTTGTTTCAAATTCTCTCATTAAAAACCCTGGCACCTGACACACAGAGACATGAAAATTCAGACTTTAACATTACACTTTCGCCCATGAGCACCTAAGAGTGACTTCAACCTCTTTTGGTTTACCAGTTGCTTTACTAATGTGATGACATCTATGGGCTATTTCCCTAGAAAAGCACATATATTTGGGCACACATAACACTCTACCCACAATTTGATAAGAGGTTCACACATCTGTCATGCTCATTCATAAGACCCTGGAGGTCAGGCTAAGGACTTGCTTTAAAGCAGCTTGGCAGGAGTGTCTCACTAGCCTGGGTCTGATCTTGTGTGCAGTCCAATGCCCTGTTCTTAGAGCTCCCCAGGAGAGGCAGAGTGGGTGGAGGGGATCCTTTACCTTAATAAATAAACACATGCTTTTTACAATGAGAATTTTGAGATGATTTAGTACTTGCATGTAGGTATACTTCTCAAGATTCCTTAGACTTCAAGCTATTGAAACTCAAAGTATCAAAAAATAGTAACAAAGTGTATTGTCCTGCATAGCTGGGAATTAGCTCTAGGACCTCAACAAGGTCATGGAGACATTCATGTCTCTGTCTCAGTCTCTCCCTCCCTCTCTGCCCCTCTCCCTCTCCGCCTGCCACACCCTTCCATGTTGTGGCTCTGCTTTTCTGTGTTGTCCTCTGACGCAAGATGTCTACTGGCAGCTCTAGAATTAAATCCTCAGCAGAAGGCGCTTCTTTCTCTCTAAGAGTTCCATCAAAGGTCCCAGAAGACTCTCAGTGCCCAGTCCTAGAAGTGGATCACACCCATATAAACCAGGTGGGCTGGGAATGGGAAGGAGTGATTTCTACAGGAAAACTGAGAGCTGTTGCCAAAGCAGGGGATGGATGCTGGCCTGGGAGCAAAAGCCCAGAGCGTACCACAGGAAGTATACTAAGTTATCCACGGGATTAATACACGTCCAGGTTGTATTCATCACCATCCCTCATTCCCATGCCACCATTTTATTAAAATTAAGCCACACACTTAAAGAATCACTTAAGCTCAGTCGCAAGATAGATGGAGGAATTATTTGCTAAAATTTTATTTGGGGAGGTATGCAATAGCTCTTTATCTTTGCTGTGAGGTTTTAAACATGCGTTGATTGGTTTAATGAGCTGGTTAATGTTTCTCCAGGCACATGTGGTGATACTGACAAGGTGATCTGCCATCATTGTAGTGGTTTGGTGCATCTCCCTTTTATGATGATTATTCTTTCATGCGATATATTTCCTTACAGGAACTGGCTATTTTTTTTTTTCTTTATTTTAAAAAAAAGAAAAATGGCCCTGGCCGGTTTGGCTCAGCAGTTGGAGCGTCGGCCTGTGGACCAGAGAGTCCTGGGTTTGGTTCCCGCTAAGGGCACGTACCAAAAAAGAAAAAAAGAAAAATGCAAGGAACTATGCAACCATTATCCAAGAACCCCTCCACCTATAATTAATAAAAGTTAACATTTTGTCATTTTTCACTCCAGCTTTACGTAAATGTGTGTATAAGGTAGTCTTACGTATACGCAACATGAAGTCACTCTCTCCACAGTCCTATTTCTCTATTTTCTCCTCTAGAGGCAATAACTATAGCATTTTATGTTTATAAAGTTTTTTAAAATATGTTTTTATTGATTTGAGAGAGAGAGAGGAAGGGAGAGGAGGAGATAGAAACATTGATTGGCTGCCTCCCTCATGCCCCCTGCTGGAGACCGAGCCCCAAACCCAGGCATGTGCCCTGACTGGGAATACAGTAGCACCAGTGGCCTCCTGGTGCATGGTCGATGCTCAACCACTGAGCCACACTAGCCGAGTATGATTTGATGTTTAAATGAACTTCAGACTTATAGAAAAGCAGATAGACTAATACAACAAATGCTTATGTACTCATAATTAAATTCAAGACATAAAATGTTGCCAATTAAAGCCCCTGTGAACACCTCCCGAATTTCATTCCTTCCCTCTTCCATCAGAGGTGATGACTACGCGAATTGGGTGTTTATCACTTACATGAATATTTGTGTTTGTTTGGCTAACACACACACACTCTTAAACAAGATGCATCAATAAACTTGATATAATTACACAAGTATTTTACATTAGTTACTTGAGTAGCCCTGTGGAGAGGTCCAGCTGGGAAGGAACTGAAGGCGCCTTCCATCAGCCTCATGAGCGCTTGCAGGCCCATCTCCGAGTCAAGCTTTCAGAGGACTGCAGCCCCGGCTGACTCCTGGGTTCCAGCCTCCTGAGCGACCCCAGCCAGAAGCACCCAGCTAAGCTGCTCACCAACTCCTACCCTCAGAAACTGTATAAACGTTTGTTGTTGTAAACCGATCACTTTTCCATAGACATAACTAAAGCAATATTGAAGCAAGTCTAAGCATTTATCAGATTTTGAGGAGGGTGTGGAAATTAAAATTCTCAGATGGAATTTTTTCCTCAATTCTCACCACTAGAGGGCAAAACAGTCCCAAATGATAACTTGAGCAAAGTGACTGTATCTCAGTGGAGCCGCAGGTGTCAGAGATGAAAAACACCTTAGAGATCACATGGTCCAGATCTGTTAAGTTACAGGTGAGGATTCTAAGGCCCAGAGACACTGACTGACTGGTGTGAGGTCACACAGACTTAGATCTGAATGGACGAACTCAGCTGCATTTAGTAACACGGCAGATCCGGTATTCAATTCTGTTGTTTTTAAAAATCACTAGGTGTAGAATAAAAAAAAAAAAATCTCCCCTATTTCAATTAACATCAATATTTCTAAGATCAAAAAAACATACTTTTGATCTACTTTAGGGGGTACCTATCATGAGGCACTTCCCATACATGATATGCTATGTGTCCTCTCATTTAATCTGCACAACAAACCCTTGAAATGTTCCCCTGAGAACACTCTCTTGTCCAAGGATATAGAGCTCGAAAGAATCAAAGCAAATTTGAATCTGGCACAGGTTAAATCTCATTACAATGATATTGGGAAGGACCATTGGTCTGATTGTACTGGAAGTCTGTGACTCCTAGGAATCTTTCAATACATTAAGACACTTACATGGTTGCCATTTATCATTGGACAATAAACAAAGCAATACTTCTGATGGCTCTTCCTTTTTCTCCAGAGGGCTTTCTTCCTCTCTCTGCCTCTTTCTCTCTCACGCACACATTCACCTACCCACGCATGGCCTCTTCCCTTCGGTCGAGCTGGCCAGCTGTGTGACTTTGGTTAGCCTTCCCAGAGCTTCATTTTTTTTCACCTTTTTCTTTCTTAAAATGAGAATATACCTACCTCACTCAAACGCTCAATGGGGAGGCTGTGATAATTGATGAGGACGTATTTCTGAATCTTATTGGATTTTTCAGAAGACCAGTGTTTAATAAAGCTTAGAATCACTGTGGTGGTGATTAGTCATAATTTGGGAGAGATGGGCAGGTGTCTGGCAATAGTGACTTGGCTGGAGCTGTTGCCACACCAAAGCAATGAAGTAATGTCGACATCAAGTTAGGAGCAAGGAAGGTGCAGTCTTTGCCTACCCCACACACTGCTGAGTTCACTGTCCCTGCCTGGCACATCCTGGTACAGAGTCACAGCAATTCCAGTAGTCAGGAAGGCAACCCTAAAAGAACCACATCGTGTGATATAAAGTCTCCAAAATAGCCACCATTGGTGCTTTACCTCATTGTACATGCATGCCACTCCTCACACCAAGAAATGGAGTCTATTTCTGCTCCCCCTTGAACCTGGTCTGGCCTTGTGACTTATTTAGACCAATAGGATGCTGTGAATATGACTCTACTAATTCCCGGTCAAGACTTCAGGAGGACTGGCGGCTTCTGCGTTCTCTCTCTCTCTCTCTCTCTCTCTCTCTCTCTCGGAAGAGAGCTGCAGTGTGAGAAGTTCAGCTGTCCTGACACCACCTCAGTGGGAGGAAGCCCGAGACACGTGGAGAGAGACAGAGACACACCTGGCCAACTCACACATGTAGTCATCACAGCTGACATTCTGGACATGTGTGAGTGAAGAAGCTACATAGACTTTTCAGCTCCAGTAGACACCACACAAAGCAAAAGAACTGTCCAGCCAGATTGCAGAAACAGGAGAATTAATAACTATTTGATGATGTTAAGCCATTATGTTCTTAGGATGTTTGTTACACAGCCATAGATATTCAAAACACCTATCAACATTCAGCATAGGGTCATTTAAAATATCTCTTGATGTCCTCTCTTTGCTACATGAAATAGAAGAGTTCTTCAGAGACATAAAATGAGAAAATCGTGTGGTAAAGTGGAGAGGGTAATTCTTTTCTAGAGAATGCAGTTTTTAGCTTCATAAAAGTCCTGGTTAAACCACATTATTCCTTCATCCACTCACTTATTCATGCTCAATAAATATTTGAATATTGAATTTATTTGTCTACTGTACATCTGGTAGAGTTCTAGGCATGCAGCACATCACACCAAACGAGGCAGATAAGGTTCCTGATCTCATGGTGTTTGCATCCAAACCCGAGAAGACAAATAACAATCACAACAAAAGTATTATATCAGCTAACAATGTAATTGAGAGGGTAATGTAGTAACATTAGCATAGTCATTCTAAGGGTCCCTTCCTGATGCATTAGCAGTAAACTAATAGGCCAAAAAAAAAGGAAAATGTAATACAGTGTAATCATCTGCAACCTAGTTATCAGTTCCTTGGTGTGAGTATACACTCACAATTCCTGCTGTGGGTGGGGCCCGCCCTTTAGGACTTTATGTCTGTGGCTTTGCTAACATAGAGAGGGATCCAGTTAGGAAGGATTGTTTTCTCCTACCTTATGAGCTTTGGGAGGTAGAGGTGGAATGTGCTAGCAGCGGAGGAATAGGTACTGTGCTGACACAGGCCCTGTTTGTTTGTTTATTATTTTTTTAATCCTCACCCGAGGACATTTTTGCATTTATCTTTAGATAGAGAGGGGGGGGGGGGAGAGAGAGAGAAACATCGACGGGAGAGAGACCAGGCCCTGTTTACTAACACAGCCTGAGACACGGCCATTTCCGTGCTTAAAGAAAATGTTTAAATTAGGAATGAAATAAAGAACTTCAGTTACTGATTTTCTTTTGAGTAAAGGGCTTTTTTTCCCTGAGAAAATTCCAAGTGGAAAAACAGCTCTTCTCTCACACACGCATGTTACGCTGCAGTGTCCCGACTCGGATGCCCAGTCACGTCCCTCTTCTGAAATCCACGATGGCTTCGTCGAAAGCAGAGATTCTTACCTTCTTCGCTTTTTCGTCCTCTCACACAGCGTCCTTCCCATAGTAGTGCTTACTAAATCTTCTCTGAATGAGTAGAACTGGATAAAGAGACCAGGGTCTGCATTTAAATCCCAGCTCTGCAATCTGTTAGCAGTGTGACCTTAGTCAAGTCACTTAATTTTTCTAAGTTTCCATTTTTTAAATTGTGAAGTATAAAAAATAATATTTTACATGTTTTTTTTTTTTATCCTCACCCGAGGACATTTTTCCATTTTTTACTCAGATAGAGCGGGAAGGAGAGAGAGGAAGAGAGAGAAACATCGATGTGAAAGGGACACATCGAGTGGCCGCCACCCACACAACCCAACCAGGGCCGGGGACAAACTGCAGCCAAGGTATATGCCCTTAGCGGGAACCGGACCCGGGTCTCTGTGGACCGCAGGCTGACACTCTAACTGCTGTGCCAAACCGGCCAGGGCTATTTTACATGTTTGTAATAAAATTAAACAACTATACATACACATATATGCATATAATACATATATAATACAATTAACCCAGAGCCTACAACTGACTGAAGCTAATTAAATGTTGTTCCTCCCCAAAGAGAGGTTATTGGCCTTTAGATGAAACTATAGGTCACTGCTATGATCTGAATGTGTCCGCCCTCCAATTCATATGATGATCCCAATCCCCAAGGTATTGGTATTAGGTGGAGGGGGTGGGAGTCCTGTGGGAGGTGACTAGGTCTAACCAGGTGAATGGGATTAGTGCCCTCCTGGAAGGCTAGAGAAAGCCCCTTGCTCCCTTCCACCCTGCAAGTACGCAGTGAAAAGTCAGCTGTCGGTGAACCAGAAAGCGAGCCCTCACCAGACGGAATCTGCAGGCACCTTAAGCTTGGACTTATTCTCCAGGCTGTGAGGAACTAATTTCTGTTGTTTATAAACACGCAGTCTATGGCATATTGTTAAAGCAGCCCGAAGAACCTGGAAGAATTGCTATTTCTAGACTACAATTTGAGTGTATTTTTATTTAAAAGGTGACTTTTCTTTTTTTTTAATCTTCACCCAAGGATATTTTTCTGTTTATCTTCAGATAGAGTGGGAGGGAAATAGGGAGGAAGAGAGAGAGAGAAAGAAACATCGACGTGAGAGGGACACATTGACTGGTTGCCTCGTGCACAAAACCAGGGCTGAGGATGAACTTCAACCAAGGTATGTGCTCTTGGCCGGAATCGAACCCCAGACTCTTTGGTCCACAGGCCGATGCTCTAACCGTTGAGCCAAACTGACCCAGGGCTAAAAGGTGACTTTTCAAACTCTGCTTTCATCTGAGATTATTTTTTTATTTGGCCAGTATCAATTGGCAGTAGCTGAGCATCTAATATGATTTCTCAAGAGTCACTATTTTGGAAACTTAATATTAATTTTGAATCAATGATGGAGTGATCAAAATTGGCTAGGACAAAAGAGTCAGAAGGACAGAGACAAGAAGCAACAAAAGTGACTCATTTTACAAACTAAAGATCTAATGTCAGAAGAGCTGATCTTGAAATGCCTGTTCATGGAAAAGTCATTGTAAAATCCCACGACGCTAATAAGGTAAGGGGTATGTCCTTGCCTAAAAGGGACCCAGGTAGAAATTTTGAAATAAATGTCTTCAATGACAAGCCATTGCCTAGAGAGAGAAAAATATATGACACAAATAACTAGTTTTTGTCAATTTTATGTATATCACATATTTGCAGGATAAGTAGATAAGGAATTATTGATAAGAAATTTGAAATAATTTAAATGAGATCATTATAATTTTTAGAGAGGAAGCTTTATTTGGCAAGATGAGAGAACACATAATAATTGAGATTCACCAGTACTTAAAATGAATGATAATGACATAAAATTATGGTTAGGACAATCAGCTTAACACTAAGAGCCAGTTGTCTTAGACTGACTTAAGAAACAAAGCAATAATATTCAATTTATAGGATAATCTCCTTTAGTGGAGATTACATGGATTCAAACCTTTTCTTCTCCAACCACTAGAAAAAGTCTTATCCA
This sequence comes from Molossus molossus, assembly GCF_014108415.1. NCBI lineage: Eukaryota > Metazoa > Chordata > Mammalia > Chiroptera > Molossidae > Molossus > Molossus molossus. The sequence continues at coordinate 58,337,151 of NW_023425345.1, read as the reverse complement.
CTCTCAAGAGTTAATGAAATAACTGTTCTGATCTTTCAAAATCTGTATCATTCCTAATTCTGTGGTGCCTCGTCCTGCAGTGAACATAAGTGTTTACAAGTAGATTTAGAAATAGCAAGAAGAAATGATTCATCTTCCCATAATGTATTCTTACCGTAAGTAACAAATGCCTGAGAGATTTCCAACTACTCACGTGCATTGCTGACTAGGCAATCTGCAATCGGAGGGTGTTCGCCAGCCCCCAGCATCTAGACAGCGTCTCTGTTTAAATGAAATTGGTACAGTTATCTCTGTAACCTTAAAAACACTGAGACCATATCTCCAAAGTAATCAGCTGAAAAGATATACAGCAAACCCCAATGATGCAGCAAAAATAAAATAAGGTGTTTTTATCACTGGACTCCAGTTGGAGATAGGGTTTGAGATGGGAGACTGTGAACTGGCTATACACCCCAGACCCTCTCAGGATCAATGAAGATTCCTTAGGGTTTACCACAACAGATACTCTCATAATCTCTTTAGTTCTGCACGTGAGAGTATATGTCTGACTCAATTTCCACCCAGAATTTCTGGGTCTCTATCATTATCAGGTAACCAATATCTTCTCAGAGAATGGAACATTTTCCTGAAACTATCTCTATTTCCCTTCACTCACGGACTCACAAACAGGAGGGACTAAGATGTTCCTTAGTCCTGAAAAAGTAGGTGTTGAGGAAATAGAATAGGTAGGACCTATGAATTTCAGACCCTAAGCCCTTTTGTCTTTTGCCTGCCCTCAGCAGGATCCCCACCCAGGCCAAACCCTGGGGTGATGGGGGTCCCAATTCCCATCATTATTGCATTTTTTAATTCCCCACACTGTGGACCCTGATCATGCCCTGGGAGAGTGAAGCAGAACAGTCCCCAACTTTTTTCTTTGTGTGTGTGTGTTTCTCAACTGCCCAGGCTTAGCTCTGACTCTGAACCCGTACTCTAACTTCCTTTCTCCTTCTATGTGGGTGGTTGTGTGAGTGGGTTTACCAGCGTAGATGTCTAGTGAGAGAGCGTGCACCGGGGGAGTGGGCTGGAGTCCATGCGGCTCTCATTTCCAAAGCCGATCACATTGGCAGCGTTCAACCCCATGGCCTCCGTCCTTCATTCATCTAAGGACTCCGCCTCTGAGTGGACTTGGCTTCTCCCGGCATCTTCGGGGCTTCAGGTATGTAATTGTACCGTGGTGGCTTAGACAAGAAACTGCTAAAAGTGTACAGATCCAGGAAAGCGGTTTTGGGCCCCAGCTCCCTATAACCGGTGTTGAGGGGGCACTAGGAGCACCCTCTGGGCTTCCTCAGAGCACTGAGGTGCTCCAATGGCTCTGTGGACCTTTATGCTTTGCAGCCAGCAAAGGATTGTCCGCCTTACCTGTAAACCGAGGGAGGAAGTGCAGTCTGAAAAGAGAAACTGTGGCTCAGCAACTGCTAGAAAATGACATGGGTGTGGAGTGTGTCAAAGCTCGGGGTCTTCAGAACCCTACAGATGACGTTTGCCATCATCTACCATGGTGGATACAAAGAAGTGTCCCAAGAATGGAAAGTGACTCATCAGGGTTCACACAGTGACTCAAGCAAAGTGAACACATTTTTTAACATTGGATTTCTCTAAACAGAAAAGGACATCTAGCACGATGCAGGCACCGACAAGAGGGTGATTCCTGTCATTGTCATGGAAGAGAACGTGGACATGGACAGTCCCTAATAAGCATTGACTGCCCGCCCTAACATGAGGCCACCGTCTGATCTGCTGCCCCTGCACATATAGCCGGTGCCCACCCTCAAGGCTGTGTCTTGGCGCCTGACGGCTGCTGGAGGTCCAGCCTGATCCAGGTCTACAGTTCAGTGTGTGGTTCACGACCACATGTCCCCTATAATTGAACAGCACATCACTACATAACGACTTCAAAAAGCATTGCTAAGTGGGTGCTGACTTTGGAGAGACTGCATTGAACATATTCGTAGGTACTACTATATCTATTGTTAATTGCATTAATTTCATTTGGTTACACATAAAAAAACCCACAGCTTAATCTAGATAGTTAAATTTTATTTCGTGTAAAAGAGTTAAAAGTTAAGTGGTCCTAGATTGGTGTAGGCACTTTTAGTAAACATTTTATCTCCAAATCTAAGGAGAAACTCATACATTTTAACAAGAAGCTTGGCAGATTTAAGCGATCTCATGGGACTAAAATGAACTTTATGTTGTTGGGATTAAAATAAACTTTACGTGGCTCTTAGCTCATTCCAAAACTCATATTCACCCTTAAATAACAAAGCTTTGTCACAATTTAGAATATTTTCAAAAAGTAATATAGAATGCTACATTGATTTAGGGATGATGTCACAGAGACATTTATCTACAGGGTGGGGCACAAGTAGGCGTACAGTTGTGAGTATGCAAAACACTGAGTTTATTCTTGTATTATTATTTATTAATTATTGTATTATTTTCCATACAAACAACTGTACACCTACTTTTGCCCCCTGTGTGTGCGTGTGCGCATCAGTCTCACTCGTGTGCGTGTGTGTGCGTGTGTGCATTCTTTCACTTGCTCATTCAGGAAACGAGTTCTCCCACCATGTGGCTTCTTCAGCCTTAGGGCTCCAGTGCCTTCTGCATCTATTAGAAGAAGTGGGGAAAACATGGAGAAATTTATGAGGGAGGACGTCACGGGCCAGGTATGCAATGGCACACAGGAGTTTCTTTCTTCTTGCATTGGCAACAAATGATGGTCAGGTGGCCACAAGGAGGCTGGGAGAGGCAGTCTAGCCTTGGGCCTTCAGAGAGAAAAGTCATTTCAGTGGAGAGCTGAAGTTCTCTGCCACAGTGAGTAAGTAACTTGTTCAGGTTCAGTGTTTTATTTTTATAAAGTGATGAGTATTTGCTGTATTCCAAGCATTGTACAAAGGCCTAAGTGCGATTTGACTGAGTAACAGTTGGCCTCGGTGTAGTTCCACAGCAAATGAAGACGATAAGGCGGGGTGCAAGGTGCCTGGCACTGTGGGAGGAAACGTCTGAGCAGGAGGACTCTGAGAGTTCTGTGACTAATTCTCGGTTTGGAGGCTGCCTGGAGGTGACTGCAGGTAAAGTCTGTGCTCAAAGGTCAAGGGAACCTGGCGGCTGAAGGAAGATGGCAGCAAACCCATAGAAACAGGTCACTCGTGTTATTAGCATTATGAAAATACCTCAAATTGCCTGGCTTCTCTTTGTTATTTATTTATTAGTGCTGTTTGGTTTGTTCAAGTGCGACAGTGGTGTGATTGGAATCAAATGTAAGCAACTGAATTATTCATTAAAATCTAATTCTCTCAAGCAGAGAAAAGCAGAAACATAGGCCAAGAAACAGATTTCATCAACTCTCAATGAGCTATTTTTGGGGCTCCTGCTGATCCCATAGAGACAACCTAGGTGTTTTATTAACAATAGATTAATACTCTAGATAACAACCGAAACAAAAACCCTAAAAACAAATTTAAATAAAAATTATAAAAAAGTATTTGGTCAGCAATAGGTCTTCTTGGGGGGTTTTAGGCTGCAGTTGATTGGCCATGAACACAAAATGTAATTATAGATGAAAATATAAATTGATAAGAGAAGTGAGCTGGACAGATGTTCCTGATTATTCTAGGCATGCTTGAGGTCAGCCAGACACTGTTGCAAAGAGACAATAAAATGATAATTTCAGATTCTGTCACGACAGAACAGGAAGAATAAAGAACTTTTGGACAATACTGAATTTCAATTTTCTGAACTTTGGCTTAGATAAAAAACTATCTTCTACCACTTTGTTGACACTCATGTACCAAATTTACTATGATAACTATGCAGCAGCAATAAAACATATACTTGGAGACGTCATTAGGGATGGGATAACTGCTTATATGAAGTTCAAAACTGACTGGAGATAGAGGGTAATCCCATTTTTGAAAACAATGAATCTAGATGACATTAGAGAACTATGTAATATTTTAATTAAAAATAGATTTCCTTGTTTATATGGTCTAGAGGATTTCATAAATATGCGTTGGTTGTTACACTAATGTTTTGTACAGCAAGCACACCGTGCAGGGAGTGAACAACTGATTTCAAACCCTCTCTCTATTTGCTGTGTTGGGACCTTGGGCATGACTCAGGTGCCCAATAAATACTCTCTGAAATACTACACTGGGGAAATGACCTCTGTTTTTTAACAGAGAAAAATGTCAACACAGTGACTTGCACTGGAATGCACTCACGAACACCGAATCTTACAGAACGTCATGTGGTCTAAAGGCAAGCCTGAAAAAATGTCTCTGTGCAAGGTTGGCTTCTGTGGCTGGGAGAACTGTGAGCCCAGCAGCACTTGTGTTATTTTTTAGTTGGCCACCAGGGGGCAGTGCGTATCTGCTTGGAACAATGACCGGGCTCTAGGGCCAAGGTTCCTGTACTAGGTACTAGCTGGCCGTCTTCAGAAGTGTTTTCTGACCTCAGAGGATTTCTTGAAGGAACATTTACTTGCTTTTCTTCATAGATTTCATTTGGAAGCTAATGAAAATCCAGTGCTAGTACCAAATATAGGTTGAGCCACTGAAAGGAAAATATCACTTGTGACAAAACAGACATGAAAAATGATGTGTCCAACCCATTTGTGTCCACCACTGTCTGCATTTTTCTCCATCCCTCCAGTTATGTGTGAACCTCTGGGTGAAATAAAATTGACCCTCTGTGTAAACTATTAGGGGGAATTGTCCATCATGTGGCCCCCTCTTTGTGATATGAATCTTTGAGTAGCAGGTGGACACTCCTCAGATTGTGGAAATGTCACTGAGTCTCAGAGACAAGATGAATGTGTTAGGCAGGAGATCTCAGCAGAAGTCTGTCCCAGTGGGAGGTCCCCTGTCAACACAGCCAAGGTTGGGTCCACACTGTCTACTGCCCTTCAGTCTGCTTTGCCTGGGGAACGTGAATGCAGTCCTGAGGGTCTAAATGTGTGTCAGGGTCAGAGTGTGAACAACGGTCATAATTGTTGTGGAAGAGAGACAAGGCTATGACTCTAATCACCGGGCACCTGCCTATAGCAGGCCTCCACGCCGTGTGGTACTGTCCTCACCCACAGCCATCTGACAGCAGGGTCCACACTGTGGTTCAGTGAACATTTCAGGCCCCTCGACCAGCACCGGAGAGTGAAGACGGGCACATCCGCACAGTGAGTCAGCTCGTGATGCAGGGTCACAGGGCTGAGAATGTATTTGAACTGGAGACACTCCAGGGCCATTCAGGGGTGAGGTCACAGAGATGAGGCTGCTTTGTCCTCCGCCACGACCTTTACAAACATTGTCCTTCCTGGTGCGCTTCATTCCTGGACAGACCTGGTCCTGGGGTTTCCCAGAATCCCCATTCTGCTTCGCTTTCTCTTGCTTACTCCGGCCTCCCTGACTGTTTCAATAGGTGGTTATCTTCTCCAGGGGTACACATCCGATCTTTCTGAAGAGCAAGTCATTGTGTCTACCACTCTTTTGTCAACCGACTGTCACCATGCTCATGGTTCTGGCACTGTTGTGATTGCTGAGTCACCCACAACACAAGGCAAAAGAATGGTCTTGCTCTCTGAAATTGAAGATACACACAAACTCACATAAACATACACACAAATTCGGCTCAGACGTTCACCAAAGAGAAAAGGGACGTGGCAGGGTCAGTGCCTCGCAGGTGCAGCAGCACAGACAAGAGGCCCATCAGAACCGGCTTCCTCTCTTCAAGCCCTGTCCCGGAAGTGGACAGGGTCACTGGGTTATTGCTGCACAACCACCTGATCTTGCTCAGGGCCGGCGCTCTCTTCATGTCCCTCTTCGGGGCACATAAAGGGGGTTTCATAGGGGCTGCCCAGGAAGGGCTCACACGGGTAGCATGGCCTGCATTGGCCTGACCTAGGGTGCCTCGTGTTCCCTCCGGGGGCCTCCTGCAAAATGGCCAGCGATTTTGAGGACCAGCATTCAATCAACGTTTGCGGCCTTAGGGAAGTCTCTCAGGGCGGGGTTTCCAAAGGCCAGAGCCCCGAGTAGTCAGCAAACAGCAAGACAACATCTTTCACTTTCTAGGAAATGGCTTTTAAAATGTATTGTGATTGCAACACATTTTATATCAATTTGGTAGGAGTTGACATTTTAATGGTATTGATATAATTTCCCCAGTTATTTAGGTCTTCTTTAATATCTTTTCATAACGTTTCATACATTTCTCTATATTTTAGGAGGTATTCTTAGGTATGTAACAACTGTGTCTCATTTTAAATGATATCTTTCAAAATTACATTTTCTCCATTGTAGATAATTATGAATGTAATTAGCTTATATATTAGTATTGTATGTAACAAGAATTCAGGACATTCTTACTAATTATATTTATTTGTAGATTCTTGGGAAATTTTTACACAATCAATAATGTAGTTTTGCCATAATGATAGTTTTGTTTCTTTCTTTCCAATCCTTAACTATTTATTTATTTATTTTCTCCAGTTAATCAAATACAACACACATATGCATACCTATGTATATTTTTTACTTTAAAGTCAATATCTGTTTAGATCTAATTACATTTTTACTCATTTGTGTGTTCACTATTCCCACTCTCAGTCAATGGATTTAATTTCTTTCTCTCTGAAATAAATGTATCTTTGAGTAACTCTCTCAGTATGGATGTGTGGGTGCTAACTCCCCTAGCCTTTAGATAATCTGTTTTATTCCCTTTCACTTGTGTTTCGGCCTTTATTGCTGATAGCAATATGGCTGTTAGTCTAATAATTTTTCCTCTGTAGGTAATATGTGATTTTTCCCTCTTGCTTTTGAAATTTTCTCTTTGTCTTTGGAATTTTTTAGTTTCACTACAATGTAGCTATATATGGATTTTGTTTTCTTGGGACCTGTGTGTTTTCAGTATGTAAACTCCTATTTTCATTAACATTGAACATCTGTGTCTACATTCTACTTAAATATGACCTCTTTCCCACTGTTTCTTTTCTGTCTTTTTGGAATTCCCTTCAGAGTTTTGTTGTTCTCATTCTGTACCACATTTCTCTTAACCACTCTGGTATTCGGTATCTCTGCTTGTCTCTATTCTTCATTCTAAACCATTCGCTTAGAACTGTCTTCCATTTCTGTAAGTTTTATTCAGTTATTTTTCATATTTATCTTGTATCTTTCAAGTATCCCATTCTTTGTTCTTGGTTTCTAGTCCTTTTATCTCTTGAATACCTTAAACACTTATTTTGTAGTCTTCTTCTGATTTTTCTATTAGCTCAGGTTCTTATAGAGTGTTAATTCTCCCAATGAATGTGTGTACTAACTTTCCTCATCACAAATGTTACTAGTATAGTTGGTTATTTTTTCTATTATGAGTTCATTTCCAGTTGAAGATTTTTTTTTGCTCTGGGAGTCCTGAGCATTCTGTGTTTTTGAACTATTGGTACAAAGCAATTTGATATTTGTTTCACCTCACTGCTATTTTTCAACCTAATGAATCATATACAAAGCTACTGATATTTATTCGGATTCTACATCTGTGCATGACTCAGGCTCTTTGTTTTTCCAATAAGGCTTTTCTTCCCACTCAGCTTTAGGCCAAGACAAACTTTCTTGTCACTCATCTAGCAGCCTTTCCAATGTTTTAAAGGCATCTCAGTTCCAGTATCTCAGCTAACAACCAAAGATCTACTTTGCTGTCCTAACATGGGCATTTACAATCCCCATTGCAAACTAAGATTTTCGGATGTATCAGATTACAAGACTTCATACTGGCTGTGAATTTTCTCTTCCTTTCTGATGACTTAAGATTTCTCTTTCAATTAAAAAAAAATCAGCCATTTATTTGTGTGTGTGAGTGTATGTGCATGCATGTGTGCACAGAATTATCTGCAGGCTGTGTTCCATTTTGTCTAGCATTTCCAACTATTTTTAATAATAGGGATTCCAGGTCGGTCTGCACTTTTGATAGAAGTAGGAGGTTAGATTCTTCTTGAACACAGAGAAATTTAGACTACATAACATATTCTTTTTTGTGAAACTTTTTTAAAAAATATGTTTTTATTGATTTTTTAGAGAGGAAGGGAGAGAGAGAGCTAGAAACATCAATGTGAGAGAGAAACATCGATGGGCTGCCTCCTGTATACCCCCAACTGGGAATCGATCCCACAAGCCAGGCATGTGTCCTGATCAGGAATCGAACTGGGACCTCTCAGTCCATGGCACAATGCTCAGTCCACTGAGCCACATTAGCGGGGCTTGTGAAACTTTTTGTGTTTCTCTCATAGTGCTAAGAAAACATGTAAGCAAGCAGATTCTCAACCATGTGCTTATTAATTAATGACCATCTAGACCCATAGATCCATCTCTAAATCCGGTTCTCAGCTAAGAAAGGCTCAAATAAAGTTTCTTAATAAGTAAATGTTTTAAAAGGTTGTTTATATTGTAACAATAGATTGATCATACATTATAATAGCTATTCATCTTACGAAGACATTTTAAACAGAAGACTTAGGTCAGTAAAGATAAAATAAGTAAACCAATAAGAAGTGTTTCCAACACATCGTTATTTTCCAGGAGAATAAATGGTTTGGGTTGAATGACATTTGTAGGTAAGAGACAGACAAGATCTTCCGCTGCTGTCACTAATAATGCATCCACTTCATTAAAATAAAAGTAAAGGGGGATTTTTAAAATTATAATGTTCCCAATTGTGTTTATAATGTGAAGACTCCCAAGACTACTGATCTAATGTTAAATTCCTTTCTTTTCAAATCATAAAACATTAGTGCCCCTGTGCCAAGCACTGCTAGAACACAAGGGCATTGTCCTTGATCAAAGAATGGCCCCATCATAGATACAAACATGTAAATAAATGATTAAAGTCTATTCTGATAGATGTTACATTAGAGTCATGTGATCAAGAGTCAAAGGATCCTAGAGGAGGAGGGTGATTCTGTGGAAGACCTCACTTGAACGTCATGTTTAATCTACAGTGTGAGGCTAAGTGAAGGACCAGAACAATGCAGTACCATTTAGCTTAGAGTATGAAGCAGAGAGTGGTAGAAAAGATAGGCTGGGGACATGTCATTGAAGACCTTGAATTCCGTGCTAAACACGTCAGATTTTATCCTGGAAATGGTGGAAAGCTATTGTAAAATTTTAGGCAGGGGAATGATGTGGATACATATCATTTTAAGTAGATGATACATTGGAGGGTCCTGATCTAAGAATAAGGAGACCAGTTAGGAGGTGATTTTAACATTCTGGGCAAGGACGTTCCCAGTCCGATGGAGACTTATAGCAATAAGATGAAGGTGGCAGAAAGTGAAAAACATTTAAGAAGTAAAATCATAAGAGCTTGGAGACTGATAAGATATAGTCAAGAATGCAAGGGAACAAGAGAAATTTCAAGTGACTCCCTGGCTGTGGTGTCAGTGACACAGTGGGTCCTGGTGCCATTAATTTAGTGTAGAAGACAAAGAAGCAGATATGGAGAAACTAATGAGCTTTTTTTTTTTTTTTTTAATCCTCATCCGAGGACATTTTTCCATTTTTTGTACAGAGTGGGAGGGAGAGAAAGGAAGAGAGAGAGAGGGAAACATCGATGTGAAAGGGACACATCGAGTGGCTACCACCCACACGACCAACCAGGGCCGGGGACAAACTGCAACCGAGGTACATGCCCTTAGCAGGAACAGAACCCGGGTCTCTCCAGACCTGCAGGCCGACGCTCTAACCGCTGAGCCAAACCGGCCAGGGCACTAATGAGCTTTAAGTGCTCAGGGGAACCCAGATACACCTTAGTGCTCAGGAGAGAAGGTGGGCTAGAGAATGAGACTTTGGCATCATTAGTATGCAGATCATGGTTAACAGCACAGAGAAGCTGAGTGTGTCTGAGAGCAAGCGCAGTACAGGTGCCTGGGGAGCTAGATTCCGGAAAGCATCAGTTTTGAGAGCAAATCAACGACGACATGAAAGGGAACTTGAAATTATAAAAGAGTGGGATGAGAATCCTATAAGACACAAAGAAAGAATCTCAGTAAGAAAATGTGAGTGTGTTATATTTCTAATGTAAGTCTCATTTAAGCACTTCTAAGATAAATCTATTCACTATCTTCACTTTTTATAAGAACTCCTGAGGGATAGCAGGGACTCTATTTGGAAATATACGTTTTTCTGTTTGTTTGTTTTTAACATATTTTTATTGTTTTTTATTTATTTATTTTTTTTAGAGAGAGAGAAACATTGATGAGGAGAACATCAATGGGCCGCCTCCTGCACGCCCCCTACTGGGGATCGAGCCCACAACCTGGACATGTGCCCTGACCACGAATTGAACCAGGACCTCTCAGTCCATGGGACGATGCTCTCAATCCACTGAACCACACCGGCCAAGCTGGAAATATACATTTTAAAAATAAAGAAAACCAAAATTCTCTGGTGCAGATCTAGAAAAAAATGAGAGTTTCATCATGTAGCTCATTTTCTTAGCCAGCAGGATGCCACCATTATTGTTAACAGTTATTACTAATAGAAGAGTTAAAAAGCTATTCTTAAATAGAAAGACATCCCTTTACCCTTCAAGTAACTAACTAAAAATCCCTGCTATTACGCAAATTGAAAACCAGGAGGGAAATTTTAATTAAAAATATTTATAGCAAGTGGAGCACCAGCTGCTAGTTTCTCTCGCTACTTGTGAATGTTTTGCAGCTGGCCATAATTCTATCCTTTCAATCAGCTTAACCAATAATAACAGCTGTTCATTAGGCAAGGTACATTTTATTAGCACTAGTAAAAAAGTTTTTCATATAAATGATTTTTAAGGGAACCACAGTTTGATTTGATGGTTCATTGTCTAAAGAATTTTTGTTTCTTTAAATTAGGGGAAAAGTTCTTTGACCTCAGTGTGTCTCCATCTTCTGTAAGGTTCAAACATTTCTACAAATTTCCTAATCTATTCATTTAAAACTATAAGAACATTTAAACCACATTAAACAAAGCTAAGAAAAACATAACAGGAAGGGGGATTGGGAGGAGCTAAAGAGTGTATACAAGGATGAATTTGATGCAATATTTATGGTGTTTCATAAGATGAGCTATTAGCAATCTTGTTCATGAATGCAAAACACCACTGAGTCAGGACCCGATCACAGCCTTTTGTTTGTTCCTTTGCTTATTTGTTTACTAAGTTGCCAGTGTTTTCTGTTCTAGCTAATGAAAAACAGAAAAGTCTAACAAGAATTCAAAGAAATGGACTGAAGTTGCTTAAACCAATGACACACATGACGACAAGGAATTTAGCAAATTTATGACCTGTTGAGAGGAAACTGTTGATTCATTTCAAAGGGGCCCACAGTAGAGCCTGCTGCCTAGAGCTGCTCTGGTGATGGCAACACTATCCTGTTATATATTCTCATGTGGACTGAAACAGATCAGATTAGCATGACTTAATAAGGGACGGGAAAATTCATTCTTCAAGAAAAATACATAAAATGGGTAAATAATATATAAAATAACAGATTCTAGTAGAGTTCATGGTCTGGCTGTCAGGGGCAACAGCAAGAAGAAGCTGAGATGAAACTGTTTTTATAAATAGATCAAAGGTAGCCATACATGGGACATGCTCAAGATTTTCAACAGTTCAGAATTCCTTTGGTAGACTCCTTCCTTATTTATTTATTTTTCTTAATACACACCTTAGAATATTTTTCCATTTTTGTTCAGATATAGTAGGAAGGAGAGCAAGGAAGAGAGAGAGAGAGAACCATCGACGTGAGAGGGATACACTGACTGGTTGCCTCCTGCACGACCCTGACCGGGGCCCAGGCAATCAAGGTACATGCCCTTGGCCGGAATCAAACCCATGATTCATTGGTCCACGGGCCGACCACTAAGCCAAACCAGCCAGGGCTGGTAAACTCCTTTCTAAAAATATTTCCAGGTTTCACTTTTTAGAAATTATTATTTGTGGAATTAAACTAGATACCAGAAGTCAACCTAATCCCTTGTTATATTCCCCAAATGTCTTATAAGTTACTTTATTTTTACTTGAAGCATTTATTGAATTATAATTTTTAAAATGACACCAAATATCAGTAAAAATTATTTTTCTGACTTACATGTCCCTTTTAGTAAAAATAAATAAATAAAAAACAGTGAAGGATATTTTAAAATAGCTTCCTTTTTCTTCATAGCTAAATGAGATGCTTCTTATGTATCAACAATCCTTTTTTAAAATAAAACAAAACCGACTCTGACATTACATAGACTAAAAGAGTCAACCAGAAGCAAGAAGCTGGAAACCAAACAACCCAAGTGTGAATCACAGACTTATAACGGCTGCTCTTTTACCTCCACGAAGACCCAGCTCAAGTTTTGAGGTGGTCAGTTGCAAAATTATGATTTAATGTGTAGCCAAGGGTCTGTCTCTTTACCAGTCTTTGTTTGAAGGGAAAGGAAAGGGATTTGCTCCATTTTCTATTTACAAATCAAATGAAGGGGCTCTAGATGAGGTTCTTCCTGTTCTCATTTTCTTCTGAAATGTTGACGCCTCTTTTTGAGTTGCTGCGCTAAATTTACACGGCAGGCGTAAAAATAGCCAGTGAGCCAAATGTACTTCTAAGTGGGCCAGAAACTTCATTTTAAAATAGATGCAAGTTGGCAGCAAATAAGAATGAAGCCAGGGCAATTTATAAAGGAGAAGAGCATATGATATTTTTTTAAAGATGAAAGTGGAAAAACAAAATTAAGGGTAATAAGACAGGGAGAACTTGTAACAGTGGGATGATTTTGTTATTTCATTTATATGCTTGGAATCACTGACTTGTTTGAAGCAATTTGACTTTATTTTTAGTGCCAAGGAAAAAATACAAATATAGAGCTTCGTGATGGCAATTTAACAAGCAGAAATAATAACAGAATTCTTTGTTCTATTACATTTCACTGGACACCCCATTAAGACTACTTACTGACCGCTATGTAATGCTTGTTTTTATAAAGGACATGCTCATGATTTTCTGATCAGATAAGGACAAAATAATTAAAGTCTGCAAAGTACCTGGGTTTTCCTTGCTCTAATTCCATATATACCAGGGGGAGGGGTTATCAATTAAAGATGCCTTCTCAATCTGCTATGAAAAATTTACATGTTGGGGGATGTGAAATGGAGGTGGAGTGAATGGAAGCTACACACACGATCTCCCAGGACCAAACGGGAATTACAACTAAAATAAAGACAAATCCTTGGAAAAGAGCAACAGAAAAGCACCAGGACAGGACCATATAACCAGGGACACTGGTAGGATTTGTGGAGACACAAGAGGGTAGCAGGCTGGGAGCCCACAGGCAGCAGCAGTTTTAGCTGTGAGCAGCACCCTTGGGAAATAAAGACCAGGCCCACTCCACAGCGCAGAGAGCCTAGACAGAGCACCAAAATAGCCACAGCCACTCACCTGGGGCTCCCACAGAGGGAGGGCAGACTGGGCTGGAACTCTGTAGGGACACCCAGGATTTGGAGGGCACTCAGAGTTTTTGCTGAGTTGTGGCCACAAAAGACAGTGGCCAGTGTGCTCCTTCCCAGAGCTGTGGAGAAAAGCAGTAGCCCCACATTAAAAGATTCAGCCTTTCCCAGATGAGGCAAAGAAATGCAAATTGAGGCTCATTAACAACCAGCATCTATCCCACCTTCTGGAAATCCTTTCATGCAGAACACCAGGGCTACATTCCAAGGCACTGAGAAACTGAGACTATAAGCTTCCAGGAAAAAGCTAGAAGATAACTGAACCTTTCCTGGGCTTGCAAATCTACCCAGGAAAGTAAGACTTGACAGTGGTGTTTAACGTGGGCCCGCCCAGGCCCATCCAAACCTGGTATAGGGAGCCACAAACAGGAGAACACCAACACCCACAGGGAAAATTTGGCAAGCTCCAAAACCCACTGAGATAGCCAAAATGATGAAACAAAGAAACAAATCCCAAATGAAAGAACAAGAGAACTCTATCGAAGATGAGATGACTGAAATGCAGCTAAGCAAATTATCAGAGGTAGTATTCAGAGTCATAATCTCGAGGAAGCTCAACAGCATGAGTAAAGACATCAGCACCATGAGTAAAAATATAGAAACATTGAAAATCAACCAAGTGGAAATGAAGAATGACATAGCAGAAATAAAGAACACATTGGAAGGACTAACCAGCAGAGTAGAGGAAGCTGAGGACCGGATCAGACAGGGTAGAAAAAATCAGCGAATAAGAAAACCAAAAGGAAAAAACAATTAAAAAACAAGAAGGCACCTTAAGAGAACTGTGGGACAACTGGAAACGTAATAACATTCACATCATAGGAGTCCCTGAAGAGGAAGAAAATGGGCAAGTGTTAGAGAATATATTTGAAGAAATAGTGACAGAAAACTTTCCTAACTTGGTGAAGAAACAAGGCATTCAAGTTCAAGAAGCACAGAGAGCCCCAAGTAAGAAGAACACAAACAGGCCCACACCAAGACACATAGTAATTAAAATGCCAAAAATTAAAGACAAAGAGAGAATCCCAAAGGCAGCAAGAGATAAGCAACAGGTTACCTATGAAGAAAACCCATAAGGCTGTCAGCTGACTTCTCAACAGAAACACTACAGGCCAGAAGGGAGTGGCATGAAGTAATCAAGGTCATCCAAAACATGGATCTGAATCCAAGACTACTCTATCCAGCAAGGCTATCATTCAAAATAGAAGGTCAAATAAAGAGCTTCCCAGCCAAATAAAAAGGCAAAGGGAATATATTAACACCAAACCAGCACTGCAAGATATGCTAAAATGACTGCTGTAATTAGTAGAAGAAATAGGAAGAAAAATAGAACCACACTAAACAAAAATGGCAATAAATAAGTACATATCAATTATCACCTTAAATGTGAATGGTTTCAATGCTCTGATAAAAAGACATAGAGTAGCTTGCTGGATAAGAAAGCATGACTCACATATATGTTGTTTACAAGAGACCTGCCTCACAACAAAAGACTCACATAGGTTGAAAGTGAAGGGATGAAAAAAAATCTTTCAAGCAAATGGAAAAGAAAAAAAAAAGCTGGGATAGCAATACTCATATCTGATCAAATAGATTTCAAAATGAAGACCATAACTAGAGACAAAGAAGGCCACTACATAAAATTGAAAGGATCTATTATTCAACAGGAAGATATAACCTTGATAAACATATATACACCCAAATAGGAGCACCAACATATATTAAAAATCTTCTGGAGGAATTCAAAGGAGAAATCAACAGCAATACAATCAGGGTAGGGGACTTCAGCACCCCGCTGACATCACTGGATAGATCATCTAGACAAAAAATTAACAAGGAAACACAGACTCTAAATGAAGCATTAGATCAAATGGATTTAATAGATATCTACAGAAAATTACACCCCCAAACTGCAGAATTCACATTCCTCTCAAGTGCACATGAGACAGTTTCAAAAATAGACCACATGTTAGGGCACAAACTAAGTCTCTACAAGTTCAAGAATATTGAAATCATATCAAGCATCTGCTCAGATAACAATGGCATGAAACTAGAAATCAATTGCAACAAGAACATGCAAAGACATTTCAACACATGGAGGCTAAATAGCATGTTATTAAACAATGAATGGGTTACCATGGAGATCAAGGAAGAAATTAAAAACTTCCTGAAAGCCAATCAAAATGAACACACAACACAATATCTATGGGATGCAGCGAAAGCAGTTTTGAGAGGGAAGTTCATAGCACTACAAGAAACAAGAAAAATTTCTAATAGATTATCTAACCTCACAATTTAAAGAATTATAAAGCAAACAAAAAGAAAACCTCAGAGCAAGTAGAAGGAAGGAAATGGTAAAGATCAGAGCAGAAATAAATGACATTGAGACCAAAAAAAAAAAAAAAAAACAATTCAAAGAATCAATGAAACAAAGAGCTGGTTCTTTGAAAAGATAAACAAGATTGATGATTGATGGACCCTTAGCTAGACTCACCAAGAAACAAAAAGAGAGAACCCAAATACACAAAATCAGAAATGAAAGGGAGAAATAATAACTGACACCACAGAAATACAAAGGATCGTTAACAAATATTGTGAACAATTATACGGCAACAAATTCGACAATCTAAGCGAAATGGACAAATTTCTAGAAACACACAGTCTTCCAAAACTGGATCGGGAAGAGACAGAAAACTTGAACAGACCAATAACAACTAAGGAAATTGAAGATGTAATCAAGACTCTCTCAGCAAACAAAAGCCCAGGCCTGGATGGCTTCACGGGGGAATTTTATTGAACATTCAAAGAAGAACTAATACTCATTCTCCTTAAACTATTTCAAAAAATTCAAAACGAAGGAAGACTTCCAAACTCGTTTTATGAAGCCAGCATAACTCTAATTCCAAAACCAGAAAAAGACACAACAAAGAAAGAAAACTCCAGGCCAATATCCCTGATGAATATAGACACCAAAATCCTGAACAAAATACTAGCAAATCTAATCCAGCAATACATCAAAAAAATTATTCAGCGTGACCAAGTGGGATTCATCCCAGGATGCAAGGCTGGTACAATATTTGCAAATCAATAATGGTGATATATCACATAAACAAAATGAAAGATAAAAATCATCTGATCATATCAATAGACGCTGAAAAAGCATTCAACAAAATCCAGCATCCATTTCTGATAAAAACGCTCAGCAATGTGGGAATAGAGGGATCATATCTTGACATAATAAAGGCCATATATGAAAGACCTACAGCCAACATCATACTCAATGGGCAGAAACTAAAATCATTTCCCTTAAGAACAGGAATAAGGCAAAGATGCCCACTCTTGCCACTCTTATTTAACATAGTACTGGAAGTCTTAGCCACAGCAATGAGTCATGAAGAAGAAATAAAAGAGATCCAAATTGGAAAGGAGGAAGTGAAACTGTCATTATTTGCAGATGACATGATACTATATGTAGAAAAGTCCAAAGACTCCATCAAAAATTTACTAGACTTAATAAATGAATTTGGCAAAGTAGCAGGATACAAAATTAATGTCAAGAAATTGACGGCATTCTTATATACCAATGATGAAGTCACAGAAAGAGAAACTAAAGAAACAATCCCATTTACCATCGCAGCAAAATATTAGGACACCTAGGAATAAACTTAACCAAAGAAATAAAGGACCTATTCACAGAAAACTACAGGTCATTGAAAAAAGAAAAAGAGGAAGATATAAAAAAGTGGAAGCATATACCCTGTTCATGGATTGGGAGAATTAACATCATTAAAATGTCCATACTACCCAAAGCAATCTATAGATTCAATGCAATCCCCATCAAAATACCAATAACATACTTCACAGAACTGGAACAAATACTTCAAAAGTTCATAAGGAACCAAAAAAACCCTGAATAGTCACAGCAATCTTGAAAAAGAAGAACAAAGTAGGAGGGATCACATTACCAGATTTCAGTTTATACTACAAAGCCACTGTAATCAAAACAGCATGGTATTGGCACAAGAACAGGCAGATAGATCAATGGAACAAAATAGAGACCCAGAAATGGACCCAAGGCAATATGCTCAATTAATATTTGACAAAGGGGGCAAGAGCATACAGTGGAGTAAGGACAGCCTCTTTAATAAATGGTGTTGGGAAAATTGGACAGTTACATGCAAAAAAATGAAACTAGACCATCAACTTACACCATACACAAGAATAAACTCAAAATGGATAAAAGACTTAAATGTGACTCATGAATCCATAAAAATTCTAGAAGAAAATGTAGGCAACGAAATTTCAGACATCATACGGAGCAGACTTTTCACTGATACATCACCTAAGGCAACAGAAACAGAGGAGAAAAATGAACACATGGGACTACATCAAACTCAAAAGCTTCTGCACAGTAAAAGAACCACCAAAATGGAAAGGCAACCCACTGTATGGGAGAGCATAACTGCCAATGATACATTAGATAAGGGGTTAATTTCCAATATATATAGAGTGCTCATACAACTCAACAAAAGGAAACAAAGAACCCAATTAAAAAATGGGCAGAGGAACTAAATAGACACCTCTCCAAAGAGGACATACAAATAGCTAAGAGACATATGAAGAAATGCTCAACATCACTAATCATCAGAGAGATGCAAATTAAAACAACAATAAGGTATCACCTCACACCTGTCAGAATGGCCACCATCAACAAATCATCAAACAACAAGTGTTGGCGAGGTTGTGGATAAAAGGGGACTCTGGTACACTGCTGGTGGGAATGCAGACTGGTGCAGCCACTATGGAGAATAGTGTTACCTCAAAAAATTAAAAATTGTACTGCCATTTGACCCAGTGATCCTGCTTTTAGGAATATACCCTAAGAGGCCTGAAACACCAATCAGGAAGAATATATGTACCCCCATGTTCATAGCAGCACTATTTACAATAGCTAAGATCTGGAAACAGCCCAAGTGTCCATCAGTAGACAAATGTATAAGAAAGCTGTGGTACATATACACAATGGAGTCCTATGCAGCTGTAAGAAAGAAAGATCTCTTATCATTTGAGATGACATAGAGGGACCTGGAGAGTATTATGCTAAGTGAAACAAGCCAAGCAGAGAAAGACAAATGCCACATGATCTCGCTTATTTGTGGAATATAATGAACATAACAGTCTGAGGAATAGGGTAGTCCCAGAGACGTGGAGGTGGGGTACAGACTGACAATCCCCAGAAGAGGGGGTGATGGGGAGAGATAAACCACAGAACTTATATGCATGTGTGAACGAAAAATGGACATGGACAACAAAGCTGGGGACAGGGCGGGGAGGGCGGGGAAGGGTGGTATCAGTGCGGCAAAAGGGGAAACATCTGTAACAAAAATAAATTAATTAAATAAAATTTTAAAAAATTTACATGTTGGGAACCAGTTGAATTTTGATTTTAAGTAATTTGATGTTTCTTACATTCTCTCCCACAAACTGTTTTTCAATCTTGGATAAACTTTTATGAATGTGACACATATTGATTCATGAAGTTGTAAGCAAACCTTAGGACATGGAGCAAAGAGGGATGCATTTGAATCATAAGGCTATGTATCTCCTGCTATCACCTTAGTGTTGTATTGCATTAAAGATACTGTTCTTTTCTGTCTCTTTGCCTGCTTATTATACTTTTAACCAACTTGGATCTGCATGAATTTGTGTCTACGTTAATTATATTGTATTTATCTTTTAACTAGATGTTTTAGAAAATGCAAGCCATACTTTTAAAAGGGTATTCATAGCACTTCTATGAATTATTAGCACTTCTAATTATTATAGCATTTCTAAAGATTATATAAATGGCTTAGTAGAAAGTAAGAAGGGGGAGGAGGAGAAGGAGGAGGAGGAGGAGGAGGAGGAGGAGGAGTCCGTTAGAAGGAGGAAACAAAATTGCAAATCATTCTCCTGTGTTTCTCTGGATTTGGGGCAACCATAGTGGCTGAAAGAAGAAAGAATTCCAAGCAGCCTAAATTAAACAGAACCCATGGGTCCTGAAAAATATGTGAACCCAAGAGGAGGAGAATAAATGTAATTAAGTATAAATTGATGAACATTAATTAGCTTTCCCAATTCTACACTAGGACTCTGCAATTTATTATAAGGAATTGAGTGGAAAAAAATATGAAATTAAAAATTTTCTGTTTACTAGTTATATTTCTTTATTCAAATTGAGGCTCACCTCATTTTCAAACAGTTTCTGAGTAAATTAAAGATATATTCAATTATTTATAAAAAGAGTCGATTGAATAGATATTAAATTACAAATTGATTTATCAGTCTTGGTCTTAGATTTGTATAAACAAAAAGTAGTGTTTACTCACCAGTAATGATACTGTTGGGATTTAACTGAGTTACTAATAACAGGAAAGGAGCGAAAGACAAGCTGCAATGTAGACGCATGCTCAGTAAAGTCTGGGTGACATAAGGAGGTGCCTACCTGTCAGTCACTCTGGGGAACCAGGTCATTGACCAGAATAGATGCGGCCACTGCAAGTGCAGGACGATTTGATATTTAAGCTTCTGAACAAAAAGGTTCACTCTCTCGCTTTGCTCTCTTGATGCTTGCCCCTGACTCCTGGCCTGCGGGGCTCGCGGCCTGCAGCCATGTGCACCCCCACCCACACTGGACTAATGGACTGTGACTGATACTACACTGGACTTAACTCCACCATGGGATGGAAAGTTTGTATACTGGCTTTGCTTTGAGCTCTGCTAAATTCCCAGCCACACCTCTTCTAGGGCTGGTTTACGGGAAATGGGCCTTTGCAAACCAAGGGATATAACCCCGTGCAAGTAAAGCTTTATACCGCATCTCACGCTCCCGTGTGGGCCTCTGGAAATGCTTATTCCAGCTACACCCCGAGAACCCCACTCCCACTAGCAATGGAGAAGGACAATCCGCACGATTCTCCAGGAACAGTAGGTAAAATATCTTGCTTCATGTACTTTTCATGAAATATTTACTGACTTTCTGGTATTTTAATCTAGTGAACAACCAGAGGTTCAGTGTTTTAGAGTAAATGAAAACCAGATATTTTGGTAATATTGGACTCCCAGGCTGCAATTTTCCTCTCAAATCTGTAAAAAGATAAAGGAAGAAAAAAAATAGTTGGGGAGAAAAAAACAAATTGAACATCAGACACATAGAGATTCCAGCACTTACTAAGTGTTCATTATTTGCCTCACACAGTGCTAGGCACCAGGTGATGAGGAGAGAGTGACAGAAAATCATAACTGTGAAAGGAGTTTGCCCTTTAGGTCATGAGATAAATGTACTCACATCAACTGGCTGAAAAACAATGTACCAATGAGAGGTGTTGTTAATAGGGACCTGGCAAATTCCAAGTTTGAAGAAATCCATAGTGAGCCCTGATGGTGTAAGATCACTAACAAGTCTTTAAAAAAAGGAAGAATTGTGACTGAATATATTATCATTATTTTTCTACATGGAAAAGTGGAAAGGAATGATGCTAGGCTCTGAGGAAAAATAGATTTTAAGCATTTGGAGATGGCTTCACAGAGAGCAATCAAAAATATCAAAACCTCAAATTAGTATGGGCCTCAAACAAGTAAAACAAGTAAATGAAGCAGACTTGATAAGACAAGAAGAAGTGCTTCAATTTAGGTTGTACTTACATAAATACCTCACTTTGGAAATAACTAAATTTCAAAGTAACCATTGAAATCAATAGTTACTTCTTTTTGTTTAAACTGGTTTGTATAATTAGATAGTCATAGATACTTGTGGGCTGGTAAGTGTTTAATAATTGGCTTTTTGGGGAAAAAAGTTTTGAACTATGGTATTTGCCTATTTCTATAGGGCAATGGCCTACAAAACCTCCAGAGGGAGGTCTGTTTTACAGTCACTTGGCCAGTTTCAAGCCATTAGAGGATGCCATTGAACACAAGCAAGAGAGAGATGCACAGTTGCTCACCCTTACATAGTGCTCTTACCATACAGATAAACTAGACATAAATAACCTTAAGAGTACAGATAATAATAAAGTGTAGTAAAATAATTAGCAAGTGATGAGTTTTTAATATTTATCAACTTTGTTTTAAAATAATTTATTTAATCATGTTTCTTTCTATTATTTAATATTGGCAGATCTCAAAATCCCTAAATATTTAACAGTTGGCTCTTGTGAGCCAGTACGAGTTGGCTTCAGCATGTCACTGCAAGACCAGGAAAAAGAAAACAGGCTTAAAATCCACAAGAATATTGAACTAGACAAAGACAAAAACTCCTAGCCTATGTGAGTCCCGGGTATGGGGCAGCAATTTTCAACGGGTGTGCCACGAGAATATTTAAAACATGCAGTACCTGGTTACTTAGTCAGGGGCACTGACCTCTTTTCCCTTAGACTGTCAAATGAAAAAGTGGCAACAGCCAACACCACAATAGCCGTCTGGTGTAAATGAATCAAAATTATACCAATTTTTTTTGGTCAAATTGGCAAAAAGTATATTTTTGGTGTGCTGCAGAATTTTAGTAATTAGTTTATGTGTGCCATGAGATGAAAAAGGTTGAGAATCACTGGTATAGGGGATCAATTAAATATTCATGAACACTTACTGAGAATTTACTATCTGCCAGGCATCTCTTTTTTTTCTTTTTTTCTTTACTGATTTTTTTAGGGAGAGAGGAAGGGAGAGGGAGAGAGAGATAGAAATGTCAATGAGAGAGAACATCAATTGGCCGCCTCCTGCATGGCCCCCACTGGGGATTGGGCCCACAACCTAGGCATGTGCCCCGACCGGGAATCAAACCAGTGACCTCTTGCTGCATGGGTGATGCTCAACCACTGAGCCACACCAGCCAGGCCCAGGCAGCTCTTTATGTCTAATTTCTTATTTATTCTTCACAAAAGTTTTATGAAGTTGTATTACTATGATCACTTTTAAACAGTGGGGAAACAGGCATAGAGCAGGGAAACACATTTTCCCGTAGGAAAGCAGGGACCGACTCCAGTTTTGTTTCGCTGAAATGTCCCTGCTCTCAAAGAGGAATATACTAACCCCTCATCACCTGCACTGAGCGGCTTTACAACTTTTCAAAGGGTTACAACCCTCAAAGCCACTCAAAAGAGCAGGGAATTTACTCCCGGATAAGGAAGGTCTAAATTATCACACATCATGTGGGGTAAGTGAGTTACAAAGATGGAAACAAACTTCACTCTGACCCTCTTCCATGTAAATTCTAAGAAAGAAAGTGCATGCTCCTCATGTTGCTACATTGTTTACTTTCCACGAATTTATTTTCATCTGGGCTTTCCAATTTCCACACAAATGCCTACAACTTGGTACAGCTAAATGTTTGTGTGCTTTCCCCCCCATTTTCTAGATTTGCAGTGATTGTTCTGGGAAGGATGGGCTCAGTTCTTGTCTGCCTGTCAGAGTGATTCATTAGATTTAATTCCACGCTGTGTTCTCTGCCATCCGGCCCCTCCCCCAATGACTAATAACTCTTCCACAAAGTCCAAACAAATGGCCATGGTATCTAGCTTTTATTTTTGGAAGTTGTCCCCAGCCAAAATGCATAGAACCTCTTCACAGACAACAGTTTAGAAATTCCTGGCTAGGATTCCTGCCCTTAACAGCCGCACTTGATATGGCTAGATGGCCCGTTGACTGATATCCTGGGTGGCATCATGCCAGCTCGAACCTTGTCAGGCTATTTGAATCAGGAATCAGCCCCGGACTGATAAATATAGACGGGCCGCCTAGAAATCAGCGCTGGGAGGGGCCGTATCTTCCTCAGGAAGTGCCTCCTGCCAGCGCCGAAGCATTAACACCACATGTCTTTGTCTACACTTGACATCTGTGGACACTTAGAGTGTGTGACAAAAGGAGGAAGTGAATGAGAGTGGAAAGGAAGACAAGAGAAGGAGGACTTGCGGTCGGGGCCCAGAAGTTCATTAGAAACCCCGCCTCATCGACTTTTTCAGCCTGCGGTTGAGCACTGGCTCCAAGAGCGAGCTTCAAGGCCAGAGCCTGGCACAGCCGCAGGGCGGGAATGAGCGAGCCCAGTGCCTGTTTGCAGCCATGCCCGACTCTCTCAAAGGGTCCGTTAGTCAGCAGGCCACATGCTTACCAGCCGAAAACTTGCAGTAGAAAACAGACCCTTCCCAATGAGTTAAAACATGTCATGAACCCTGATCACTGGCCTCTAGAGGGGGCGAGGAAATGCGGCTGTTCAGAAAGTTCCAGACACCCAGACAAGCTTGGCATAGCTTTAAGAAATTCATCAGTGAAATGAAGATGTCCTGTAGTCTAAATATGTGTGTGAGTATGGGAGGACTTCAGATTCGGGATTTATGGGACTGGAAATTCTTCCCTGTGACTAATTGAAGGCGTAAGAAGATTAACAACTGGCGCGGTATCATTTTACAGATAATCCGCAACTTCCTTATCTGTAAACTGAGAATAAAATTAAAATATACCTTAACTAGTTGTTATTAGACTCAAATGAGATGATTTATATAAAGCACTTTTATTTATTTTTAAATATTTATTTTTTAGAGAGAGAGGGAGAGGGAAAGAGAGAGAGAAACATCAATATGAGAAAGAAACATCAATTGGCTGCCTCCCGCACGCATCTCAACCACACCCACAACCTGGGCATGTGCCCTGACCTAGAATCGAACCAGCGACCCTTGCTGCATGGGACAACACTCAACCAACTGAACCACACCAGCCAGGGCCATACAAAGCACTTTTAAAATGGTTAAAGTCCGTACAACTGATCAATGGGTCTTTTTGGACCAGCTCGCTCCTTTATAAAAATCAGTTACAACACTTATCTTCATCACTGGTCATTTTTAGAAATCATATATAAAACACATTTTATAAATCATGACTAGTATTGGTAGTATGGTGGTGGTGGTTGTTTTTGTTTTTGTTTTTGTTTTTTTTTATCCTCACCCGAGGGCATTTTTCCATTTTTTGTTCAGGTACAGTGGGAGGGAGAGAGAGGAACAGAGAGAGAGGAGAGAAACATCGATGTGAAGGGACACATCGAGTGGCTGCCACCCGCACGACCAACCAGGGCCAGGGACAAACTGCAACCGAGGTACCTGCCCTTAGCGGGAACCGAACCCGGGTCTCTCCAGACCGCAGGCCGACGCTCTAACCGCTGAGCCAAACCGGCTAGGGCTGTTGTTGTTGTTTTTAAGAAACACCTCATTTTTTTTTTTAATATGTTTTTATTGATTTTTAGAGAAAGAAGAAGGGAGAGGAAGGGAGAGAGAGAAACATGGATGAGAGAGGAACATTGATCGGCTGCCTCCTGCATGCCCCCTACTGGAGATTGAGCCCATAATCCCAGGCATGTGCCCTGTCTGGGAATCGAACCAGCAACTTCTTTGTGCTCGGATTGACGTTCAACCACTGAGCCACACCGGCCAGGTAGTATGGTTGTTTTTAAATCGGTAATGCCTAAAAGAAGTCATTGTGGGATACTATATCTTCAGACTAACAGAAAGTCATTGTACTTTCTAAAAAGTCACCTCACTGAGTTACCTTCAGGACCTATATACAAGTTGAAAAAAAGGTCAGTCTCAAAAACCATTGCTCTGGTCCCGGGGGCTTCCAGAGCCAAGGGCTTTAGTGCAGATATGGCCAAGCTGACGAACACCAGTATGTACAAACAATACCAAAGAGACACAGAAATGACATTAAAAAAAGCTCGATACAAAAATACAAATAGCGTGGACCCCAAATTCCTGCAGAACATGCACTTTGCCAAGAAGCACAACAGAAAAGGCTGGAAGAAGTTTCAGGGCAACACCACCAAGGCCATGAGTACAGGTGCTGAGGCTATCAAGGCCCTTGTAAAGCCCCAAGAGGTCAAGCCCAAGATCCCAAAGGGAGGCAGCTGCAAGCTCAGTGGACTTGCCTACACTGTTCACCCCAAGCTTGGGAAATGTGCTCATGCCCACATCATCTAAGGTCTCAAGCTCTGCCGGCGAAAGTCCGAGGCCCGGGTTGTGGCTGCAGCTCTGGCTCCGGCTCCGGCTCCGGCTCCGGCTCCGGCTCCGGCTCCGGCTCCAGGAAGGCACCAGAGTAGAGGCCGTGGCCTGCCAATGTGAAGATGGAAGGACTGGTGTGACCCCTGGTCTACTGTCTGCATGGGTTTGGTGTCCTCTCGTGCTATTTGTACAAATAAACCTGGGGGAGGAGCTGTATATATATATACACATCACTGCTTGTTCATGACCCAAAATACTTTCCACTGCATTTACCTGACATTTACTCTGACTTTTGGCTCAGATATGACATGAAGTTCATCCTCAAAGGAAGATATTTGTATTATGCTTCATGGGAACAATTTCACATAACCTTAGCCTCTGAACAACCTTGTTGTTCCTTAGACAGGGTACAGGCTTATACACCTAGTTTATAAAGAAACTGAGGCCAGCAAGATAGAACTCTGATGAAAACTCTGATTTCTTATGTCTAAAGGAATTTACTATATTAGGGAAAAATTACCCCCTATTTCTTGGGTTGTTCCCACTGAAGTCCTCAAGTTATAAAATCACTTCCAAAGCATACTCGCAAAAAAATTTTTTTAACAATGGTAAACATTGAAATATAAGGAAAGTTGCTCAGAGTAACCATATTGAAATTTATATCATTTTCAGAAGAATAAATCCTGATATGTTCATTTAAAAATCAGCCTGTGGGAATTTTTTTTAAATCTTAAAAACACCTCATATATTATCTGTTTCTAAATCTCTCATTTTTTATAAGAAACTGAGGCTCAGAAGCTTAAGAAAATAAAAATATTCATTGAGGTTTGGGTGAATTGTGAAAGTCACACAACAACTCAGTATCAAATTATGAAGAAATACACAATAAACCCAGAATGGCTTTTTAGAAAATAAAAACAATGTGGTAGTAACAAAATACAGTGCTGAAGGATCCAAGCTGGGGTGGAATAGGTGGAAGTTACACTTGCCCCCTCCCCAAACCAAACTGGAATTATCACAAAATGTAGAACAGTCAACCTGAACAACCAACTGAAGACTAGGCGACCAGAAGTCTAATAATCAAGGATTCACAGAAGCCACGTTGAGACTCGTAGGAAGGGCAGAGACGCATAAAGGACTGGCCCAGCCCACAACTGGCGGCTGACCTGGAGGGATATCTCAGCTTTAAATGTCCCTCCTGAAAACCGTGGGGTCTCAACCCCATGCTGGGCTCCCCAGTCCAGAGCACCAGAGACTGGAAGAGGAGCTTGGCTTGAAATATCTGGCTTGAAAGTCAGCCAGATTCTGTCTGTCAGGGAGAGATGGGAGTCTGCTAGAAATCCAGGCACCCTCTTAAAGGGCCAACACACAAAATCTCATTTTCAGTCACCCATCCTCAGCCTGGCAGAAGGAAGGCTATTTGGACTGCACTTGAATCATGCGAGGAGAGATTGGGTGGTGTGGCTCCGGGGACAGAGCTGAAGGGACAGTTGCCAGGGTCCCTGTGCTGAGTTTCTCTCCCACACTGCCCACAGATGCCATCTTTCTTGAGTTGAGCATTCTCTTCCATATGGGATCAGCCTGGGGGAATGCTGGAGCCCCACTCTCCCAACTCTGTCATGCCAACCTGCAGAGCTCACACCCTGTGGAGGAGTCAGCTTCCTGGGCCCATGGTGTAGAGGTTCGAGCAGACTCAGCGGGTGTCAGAGACTGAGTTGTGTGGTTCTGGGGTGGGACCATTCCCCCTTCCAATGAGCCTGCTGGGTGGTTCCCTCACCATGAGAGATCCATTAGCCCCACCCTCCCAACTCCTAGTGGCCCTGCCTTGCCAAACTTGGGCTCTGGAGGATGTCCAGGCAGAATCCACGACAGACTGAGTTGTGTAGTTCTAGGACAAGAGACCTTTCTCCTTTACATGCCCTATTGGCACAGAGCTGTCCCTTCTCATCACGAAAGCTTGGCCTGTTTGAGCCTGATAAACATTTTTGGCCTCACCCCGATGACTCCCCAAGACCTTGCCCTACCACTAAGGTCTGCAGACATCTGACAGGTGGCAGCTAGATTTGGTATACCCTGGGACTTTAGCTGAGTGGCCTCAGACCTAGCACTGGCACTGAGTTTGCATCTGTATCAATTTGGTGAACATTATTCTCCCCTACCTGGTGATTCACTAAGAACCTACCTGGTGCATTTGCATGCTGTCAGAGGCTTTTTCAGTGACTGAGCCTAACAAGCAGCTGGTAGGCAGAGGTAGGCAGAGTTAAATCTTGAGGTGCCTTGGGCCTTTTCTGACCTGCCACAGGGGCACAATGCTGGCAGAAGCCAGCCTTGATGCACAGTTTGGCTGCCAGCCTTAATGCACAGTTTGGCCCTTCCTGTGCACACCCAGGCCCAGCAGAAGCAGCCACAAACTATGGATTACTTTATAGCTCCAAACAGGTTGCCCAGGGCCAGTCATAAGCAGCATCTGATATTGACCTGTACCAGAGTCCCTCTCAAAAGGCCCCAGAACCAACATACCTCAGTGGCAGACTTCAGACAACATCTGAGGAGAAGACAATTAGCTCTACATGTGGAACATCCAAAGGGATATCTTGGCAGGCATCACACCCTGCTGAGATGAATTTCATTTTGCATGGTCAGCATATGCACAGTAGCTCATACACTGTGGTTGGGGTTGATCCTTACAGTCAGCCAGCCTGAGGGTTGACCTCACACATGAATGGGTCAACAATAATCAGCAATTAAGACTCAACTACAATAGGAGGGCTCACATAACCCATACAGGGGACATTCCTGGAGCACCCCGCTCAGGTTATAAGAGAGTTTGTAGCACTGGGTCCCACAAGACACCTACCAAAAAAGGCCACCTTACTGAGAGTAGGAGACATAACCGATCAACCTAATACATAGAAATAAATACAAAAAGGCAGTCAAAATATGAAGATAAAAAAACATGCCCCAAATGAAAGGACAGGAGAAATCCCCAAAAAAAGAACTAAATGAAATAGAAGCAAGCAATTATTCAAAACAATGGTTATTAGGATGCTTAAGGAACCTAGTGAAAACTTCAACAACATAAAAAAGGATATAGAAACCATTAAAAAGTCAGAAATTAGGAATATACTAGAAGGAATCAACAATAGGTTTGATGAAGCAGAGGATCAAATTAGTGATTTGGAAGACAAGGTAGAGAACAATAAGTGTAGCAAAAAGAAAAAAAAAATTTTTTTTTAATGAGAATAGTTTAAGGGACCTCTAGAACAATATGAAGTGAAACAACATTTGCATCATGGGGGTACCAGAAGTAGAAGAAAGAAAGCAAGAGATTGAGAACCTATTTGAAGAAGTAATGACTGAAAACATCCCTAACTTGGTGAAAGAAAAAGACACACAAGTTAAGGAAGTACAAAGAGTCCCAAACAAGATGAACTCAAAAAGGCTCACACCAAGACACATCATAATTAAAATGGCAAAGGTTAAAGACAAAGAGAAAATCTTAAAAACAGTGAGAAAAGGACATTTATCTACAAAGGAGCTCCCATAAGACTGTCAGTTGATTTTTAGACAGCAACATTTCAAGCCAAATGGGATTGGGACAAAGTATTCAAAGCAATAAAAAGCAAGGAACTGCAACCAAGACTACTCTACCCAATGAGGCTATTATTTAAAATTGAAGGAGAAATAAAGAGCTTCCCAGACAACAAAATGATAAGAGTTTGTCACTAACAAACTGGTATTACAAGAAATGTTAAAGGGTCTTCTTTAATAAGAAGAAAGAAAACAAAATATGAGGAACATAGTTATGAAAAATAACAAGGCAATAAATATGTACCTATCAATAATCACTTTAGTTACTAATTGTCAGAGAGATGCAAATTAAAACTATAATGAGGTACCACTTTACACCTGCTAGAATGGCTACCATCAATAAATCAACAAACAATAAGTGCTACCAAGGATCTGAAGAAAAAGGAACCCTAGTACACTGCTGGTGGGAATGCAGACTGATGCAGCCACTATAGAAAACAGTGTGGAGTTTCCTAAAAAAATTAAAAATGGAACTTCCATTTGATCCAGTGATCCCACATCTAGAAATATATCCTAAGAATCCAGAAACACCAACCAGAAAGAATATATGCACCCCTATGTTCATAGAAGCATTATTTACAATAGCTAAGATCTGGAAATAGCCAAATGCCCATCAGTAGATGAGTGGATAAAAAAAGCTGTGGTACATTTACACAATGTAATACTGTGCAGCAGTAAAAAAGAAGGATCTATTACCCCTTGAGATAGCATGGAGGGACCTGGAGATGATTATGCTAAGTGGAATAAGCCAATCGGAGAAAGACAAATATCACATGATCTCACTTATTTATGGAATCTATTGAACAAAATAAACCGATGAATAAAAATAGAACTAGAGGTATGGAAACATGGAACAGAGTAATGAATCTCAGAGGGAATGGGGTGGGAAGAGATTACCCAAAGAATTTATATGCACATATATATTGGACACATGGACAATAGGGTGGTGAAGGCCTGGGGTGGGGTGGGATACAGGTGGAGGGGGACAGTGGGAGAAAAGGGGTGGGATATCTGCAATACTCTCAACAATAACATTTTAAAAAATTACTTTAGCCCAGCTGGTGTGGCTCAGTGGATTGAGTGTCATCCTATGGACTGAGAGGTCCCAGCTCAATTCTTGGTCAGGGCACATACCCCAGTTGTGGGCTGGATCCCCAGGTAGGGGGGGCATGCAGATGGAAGCCAATAGATGTTTCTCTCTCACATTGATGTTTCTATGTCTCTCTCCCTTCCTCTCTCTCTCTCTCTCTCTCTAAAATAACAATAATAATAATAATACATATTTTAAATAAATAAAAAATTTTAAAATCACTTTAATGTAAATGTCTTAAATGTCCCAATGACAAGACATAGGGTAGCTGAATGTATAAGAAAACAAGACCCATATATATGTTGTCTACAAGAGACCAACCTCAGCACAAAAGACATGCACAGACTGAAAGTAAAAAGATAGAAAATATATTTAATGCAAATGAAAATTTTTTTAAAGTTGGGGTAGTAATACTTATATTAGACAAATAGACTTTAAAACAAAGACTATAGTAAAGACAAAGAAGGACACTACAAAATCATAAAAGGATCAATCTAATAAGAGGATATAAACCTTGAAAAAACATGTGCAGCCAATATAGGAGAAACTATGTATGTAAATCAAATCTTGATGGACACAAAGAGAGAGATCAAGATTAATACAATATAGTAAGAGGTTTTAACACCTGATTTAAATCAATAAATAGATTTTCCAGACAGAAAACCAACAAGAAAACAGTAGTCTTAAATCACATATTAGACAAGATTAATTTAATTGATATTTTCAGAGCATTTTACCCCAAAGAAACAGAATATACCTCATTTTTTAAAGTTTTTTTTTTCTTTATTGATTTTAGAGAGAGAGGAAGTGAAAGGGAGAGAGAAATAGAAACATCGATGAGCGAGAACATCGATTGGCTGCCTCCTGTATGCCCCCCACTGGGGATCAGGCCCATAACCTGGGCATGTGTCCTGACTGGGAATCGAACTGGTGACCTCTTGGTGCATAGGTCGATGTTCAATGGCTGAGCCACACCAGCCAGACCAGAATATACCTTTTCAAGTGCATATGGAACTCTTTCTAGAATAGGCCACATGTTAGAAAACAAAAGAAGTCTGAATACATTTAAGAAGATTCAAATCATATCAAGCATAGCTGACAACAATGATATGAAACTAAAAATTAATTATAAGAAACCCAAAATCTATGGGACACAGCAAAAGCAGTCCTAGGAGGAAAATTCATAGCATTATAAGCCTACCCCAAGAAACAAGAAAACTCTCAATCAATCTTTACACCTAAAGGAACGAGAAAAAGGACAACAAACAAAGCCCAAAGTGAGTAGAAGGGGGAAAAAAATAAAAAATGGAAATAAAATAGTCTAAAAAATTAAAAAGATCAATGAGACCAAGAGCTGGTTCTTTGGAAAGATAAATAATATTGATAAATCTTTAACCAGACTCATCAAGAAGAAAAGAAAAATCACCCAAATAAAATCAGAAATAGAAGAGAAGTAAGAACCGACTACAGAAATACAAAGGATTATAAGAAAATATTGTGAACAACTGTATGCCAATAAATTGGACAATCTGGACAAAGTGGATAAATCCCTAAAAACATACAATCTTCCAAAACTGAATCAAGAAGAAACAGAAAATCTGAACAGACTGATTGCACTAATGAAGTGGCTAAAAAAAAAAAAAAAAAAGAAAGTCCTGGACAGGATGGCTTCATGGATAAATTTTACCAAACATTTAAACAAGAACTAACACCTATCTTTTAAAAATTATTCTCTCCAAAAAATCAAGATGAGGGAAGATTCCCAATATCATTGTATGAGGCTATATTATCCTGATTTCAAAACCAGATAAATACACTACAAAGAAAAAAAATTGTAAGCCAATATCCTTGATGAACATAGATGCTAAAATCCTCAGCAAAATATTAGCAAACTGAATCCAGCAATACATTAAAAAGATCATGCAACATAATCAAGGGGGATTTATTCCAGGAATGCAAGGTTGGTATAATATCCTCAAATCAACAAATGTGATATACCACATAAACAAAATGAAGGCTTAAAAATCATATGATCACATTCATAGATGCAGAAAAAAGCATATGATAAAATTTAGCACCCATTTATGATAATAACTCTTAGCACAGTGGAAATTGGGGGAACATATCTCAACATAATAAAGGCCATATATGACAAACCCACAGCTAACGTTATACTTGAGGGAAAAAAACTGAAAGACTGTTCCTTATACTCAGGAAGAAGACAGAAATGTCCACTTTCACCACTTTTATTCAACATAGTCCTAGCCATAGCAATCAGACAAGAAGAAATAAAAGGCATCCAAATTGGAAAAGAATAAGTAAAACTATCATTATATGCAGATTATATGATACTGTATCTAGAGAACCCTAAGGATTCCATCAAAAAAACTACTAGAACTGACAATTCAGTAAATTAGCAGGATACAAAATAAATAATCAGAAATTGGTTGCATTTTATACACTAACAGTAAACTATCAGAAAAAGAAACTAAGAAAACACCCCATTTATAGGTTTAGCCAAAAAATAAAATACTTATAAACAACTTTAAACAGAGAGGTAACCTGTACTCAGAAAATTTTAAGACACTGAAGGATGAAACTGAAAAAGTCACAAATAAATGGCAGCGTATAATGGGCACATGGATAAAAAGAATTAACATCATTAAAATGTCTATACTATCAAATGCAATTTATAAATTCAGTGCAATTTCTATCAAAATACTGATGATATATTTCATGGAACTAGAACAAATACTTAAAAAATTTATGTGTAACTACAACAGAGCCCAAATAACCACAGCAATCTTGAGAAAGAAGAACTAAGTTGGACATATCATGCTACCTGATATCAAACTATACTGCAAGTCTATAGTAATTAAAACAGCATGGTACTGGCATGAAAACAGATATATAGATAAAAAGAAGAGACTAGAGAGCCCAGACATAAACCCATACCTATATGGTCAATTAATTTTTGACAAAGGAGGCAAGAACATACAAGGGGTAAAGACAGTCTATTCAATAAATAGTGCTGCCAAAATTGGACAGATATATGCAAAAAAATGAAACTAGACTACCTTCTTATACCATATACAAGAATAAACTAAAAATAGATTAAAGACTTAAATGTAAGACTCAAAACCATAAAACTTCTAGAAGAAAACAGACTGTAAAATCTCAGACATTTCTCTTAGCAATATTTTTTTCTGATATATCTCCCTGGGCATGGGAAACAAAAGAAACAAATAAACAAATGAGACTATATCACTCTAAAAAGTTTTGCACAGCAGAGGAAACCTCAACAAGTGAACAGACAGCCACTAAATGAGAGAAGGTATTCTCCATGATGCATCTGATAAGGGGTTAATACCCAAAATTTGTAGAGAACTCATACAACTCAATACCAAAAAAAAAAAAAGAGAAAAGAAACAATCAATCCAACTAAAAAATATGGGCAAAGGATCTGAATAGACATTTCTCCAAAGAATAAAAACAGATGGCCGATAGACATATGAAAAGATGCTCAATGTCACTAATCATCACAGAGATGCAAATTAAAATCAGAAGGAGATACCACCTCACACCTGTCAGAATGGCTATTATCAATAAATCAACAAACAACAAGTGCTGGTGAGGATGTGGAGAAAAGGGAACCCTTGTTGCAGATTGGTTCAGCCACTGTGGAAAGCAGTATGGAGTTACCTCAAAAAATAAAATGGAACTGCTTTTTGACCCAGCAATTTTACTTCTGGGAATATATCTAAATAAAGCCCAAACACTAATTGGTAAATACTGCGTGTTTACTGCAGCTTTATTTACAATAGCCAAACCAAGTGCCCATCAATAGATGAGTGGATAAAAAAGTTGTGATACATGTATACAATGAAATATTAATCGGCCATAAAAAAGAATAAAATTTTACCATTTACAACTGCATAGATGGACCTAAAAGGTACTCACTATCAATTAAGAGAAAGACAAATACCATATGATTTCACTTATATGTGGAACCCAAAGAATAATATAAATGAACAAACAAAACAGAAACATACTAATAGATACAGAAAACAGACTGATAGCTGTCAGAGGAGAGTCAGGTTGGGACACTGGGTGAAAAAGATGAAGGGATTGGAAAGTACAGACTGGTAGTTACCAAATAGTCATGAGGATGTAAAGTACAACACAGGAAATACAGTCAATAATATTGTCATAATATGGTGCCAGCTGGGTACTGGAAATATTGGGGGAAATACTTTGTCTATCCATTATGCTATACATTCGAAACAAATACAAAATAATATTAAACATAAACTGTAATAAAAAATATATAAAAATAATACCCATATGTATACAGCATCATCAGTGTGAGACTATTTTCAAATCTTGCATTTATTTTCCAATCTTAAATTTTTACTCTATATTGATTCTGTTTTTTCTTAGCATGACAGAATGAATTCCTGGCAAGCTAATGTTACTGCCTTTGGGAAGCCCTCATTCTCTCCTCCACCCACTTTAAACAGTTTCTTTCTGTGTATTCTACTAACACTGGGTTTATGACTCTGTTTTAACTCTGGTATATTATTCTCTCTCTCTCTCTCTCTCTCTCTCTCTCTCTCTCTCTCTCTCTCTTGATATATATATATCTTCAGAATACATACTATGAGTTTCTTGAAGATAGGGATTCTTATTGATTCCTCTTTCCCAGCACCTAGAATAATGTGTGGTGCATAATAAAGTATGTCCAATGAATGTTTGAAGAATGAATAAATGAATGCAGACTATTTCAACTATGACACAGTATAAATAAACAATGCCTTATTGCACATATCCAGCCAGATCGAATGTTTATTTATTTACTATCTTCTCTTTATCTCTTAGAAAAGTACCAGACATTTTGATTTTGAGTATTCTAAAGAGTACCCGGTCATAGCTGCCCCAGAAGGACTTGGGTTGAGAACACTGCGTGAGGATTATTGTTGTTACTAGAATTATTTTTAGTACTTCTATTTAGTTGAGTGCATTCCTTTGTGGGGAATTTAAAGTGCTTCATTCACATGTTTCCTTAATGGTCACAATCCTCTGAGCTGTGTAGAGACAGGAATGGCGCTTTATTTCATGAATGAGGAAGCTGGAGAAGCTGGACACATTCAAGGCCATTCAGGTAGCTTTTCGGAGAGAGAAGATTAGAAATGTTTTTCTTGTTCTTGATTTTTCCATTGTGTAGAACTGCCACTAATTTTAGCATTGGCGTAATCAAAGCTGCACGGCTGCTGGAAGGCCCAAGCATTCACTTGGATACTGCAACCCACGGGCCTTGTACAATGCAAAGCTGCCACGGTCAAGAATACACTGTGTCAGATCCAATTCTATGTTGACATGTAGGGCCCGGAGCTCTTACTGTGAGTTCTTTCCTCAGGACGGGTGACATCATTTACAGAGTGCAAAGTAAAGATGCAGGTTTCTTGTTTTAAAATGATTAAGAATTTCAAGATGGATTCTGCAGAGCATTAGACCCTTCGAGACTGCATGCTCATGAAAGTCGTTTTATCCCTGCCATTCTGTTGTCTTCCAAATCCTCATAAAACTTTACCTAACTATTGCTCCTCACATCTCCTGTCTTTTCTACTTGCCTTCAGTAACATCCTACTCACTGTATCCTCATACTGGCATTAGGTGAAATTTCTAAAATAAAAATCAGTTGAGGTCATTACCTTGTTTAAAACCTTTCAACAGTTTCTCATCATCTCCTGGATAAAGTAAGACCTCTTAGGCGTCTCTCTCATTTTATTGCTGTATAACACACCACCCGAAAATTCTCACATATACGCTCACAAGTCTGGGTCTGACAGCGTGTCTGGGCTCCCTGTGGTGTTTGTGGGCTCACTCATGCATTTTGTGGTCAGGTGGCAGATCAGCTAGGGACCAGCAGGCCCAGGTGACAGTCGCCTGGGGCTCTCAGCTGGGTTCTCTCCCACGGGCAGTCTCTAGCAGGCTGGCTGGGATCTTCTCACGAGGCAGCTGGATTGCAAGAGAGCAAAAGTGAAAGCCAGATGCTTCCCAAGGGCTGCACAACATTGCCTCTTCCACATTCAAGTGGTTAAAATAAGTCACTAGACCCCCAAGACTGGAGAGATTAGAGAGAGAGATTTCACCTCCGGATAGAAGGAACAGCAGCATCTCACTGCAAAGAGGCGATGCCGGGGCTGTGAGAAATGTGTGGCCATGTTTTGCAATCTACCACACCCTGCTGTGTGTTCCTCCTGACCTACACTTGCTGACCTCTTCTTCCCTGTTTCTCATGCCTCTCACGAAACGGTATTCTAGCCTTGATCAGACAGTATGATAACGACAACAGCTGCCGTCACCATGCATAGTTCGTCTTGGTGTTGTGAGTACATTATTGCACGTCATCCTCCCAGTTTCCTACAATGAAGGTATTTTTATACTCATGTTAGAGGTGAGGAAACTGAGATGTTCAGGAGCTTAACAGGTCTCCCGCCGAGGAAGAATCGGATTCACACTTGGGTAGGCTTGGCTCCAACATCCATGTGGAATCATTAACTTTGTACTATGCCACATAGCCACACCGAGCTGTTTGCTGTGTACCGCATGCCTTTGTGACTGTCTCATGCGGTTCCCTTTGCCTGGAAAAGCCTCCATATGCCTTGCTCTCTGCTGTATTTTTTTGTTGTTGTTGTTGTTGTTTTTTCCATTTCCCTCTCCACACATCACAAGAAAGCACATACACAGATCTTCACAAGAGGTTGAATTCCTCCAGGCAGGGTTCAGTGACTCACTTTAGCATCATATGCCATCCTTCGCGTATCTTTCTCTCATTCTTGACCGCTTGCTCCTTCAGCATAGGAATCTTGTCTTATTTTTCTTTGCATCTCCCTGGCCTAGTGCTTGGCTGATAGCCATTGTCTGATAAATGATAAGTTGAGTGGAATTTTTAAAAGCATACTAACTTTGAAAATTAAGATTATATTCAGGCATATTAATCATTTCCACTGAGAGAAGCAATAGATAAAGTCAACAAACAGTTGTCCATACAGAGTTTTAAAAAATCTTTTGCATATGCCAGTTGTATCAGGCCATCCATTTAATGAACTAATTCATTCATTCCTTCAACTATGTGCAGGATACTGTGACTTTCACAAGGCATTCGTGCATTTAGTTGTTCATTTAAAAAAAATAGCGGATTCAAAAATCAACCAGTGTTATGTTTAAATGCACTGGATTATTTGTCTTCATAATCAATATTGTGATCTCTGCTGTAGGCTAGCTAACTAGGTACCCCTTCCCAACTCCACTTTTTGTTGATTGCCTTCACTATGAAGGAAGTAGTATTATAAATACTATATGCTTCCCTGGCTGGTGTGGCTCAGTGGTTGAGTATAGACCCATGAACCAAAAGGTCACAGGTTCAATTCCCAGTCAGGGCACATGCCCAGGTTGTGGACCCAATCCCCAGTGGGTGGCATGCAGGAGGCAGCCAATTGATGTTCTCTCTCATCGATGTTTTTATCGCTCTCTCCCTCTCCCTTCCTCTTTCTCTCTCTAAAAAACAATAAAGAAAAAAAAAACAACAACTATAGCTCAATTTCTTAGCCTCTTGCAGATGTGAGTAGTAATGTGACACAGTTCTGGTCAAGGAAACACAAGTAGAAGTAGGCTAGTGAAGTTTTTGTGAAATTTTTGTTCTTTTTAAATAAAGCATAAACACAGCTGGCTTCACACCTGTCTCCCCCTCTCCCTGCTGTGAGCACAGACAGAATTTCAGGAGCTGCAGCAACCATCCTAAAACCATGAGAAATAAGCATCATGTTATGTATGGCAAAGTGTTAAGACAGCAAGAGCCTAAGTCCCCCAAGGTATGGTTGAGCCACTGCGTAGGTCCCCAGACTATCTATATCCACACTTCTTGCCAAGTAAAAACCAGTTTGTTTAAACTACTACTGGCTGGTTTTTCTCTTACTTGCAGCCAAATTCAGTCTTATTTAATGTAAATTCAGTGTGGATATTACCTAACGGGAGGGGTGCTCGTCATAGTTAAACAACAATAACGATACTGCATCATAAAGTCTAAGAAGTCAGGGATGTTTGTTTGTTTGTTTCTGTTTTATTCACTGTAGCATCTCCAGAACTTAGAACGATGACCAGCACATAGTAGGAAGCCAATCAATATTTGCTGACTGAATGAATAATATAACAGTATAGGGAGCTGCCCCCAGAACTGAGTCCTTGATTCCTTTCTGCATGATGCTGTCCCAGCTCAACAACTGAGTGGCTCCCTGACACCTGACAAAGCCAATACAATTTCTTGAAGCAGAAGTTTCATGAAGTCTCAAAGGAAGTCAAAGAAATGAAACACGGGAGCTCCCTAAATGTGGTAAAAGTCCATGCTCGCTTTATTATACGATCACAAAGGCCACAGTGAGAGGATACTGGAAAAGGGACATAAACTCCCTGCTCAAAAAAGAGCCATGTCACCTGTCTTCCCTGGGCTCACCTGCTGCCCGATCTGTGTGCTCGAATCCCGCACTCCGGCAGGCTGCGGCTGACTAAGAAGGCTGGCCCCAAGCACCAAAATGTGGTCAACACATTTGCAGTTCGTCTTCTCTACATTTTATCATCAGGAAGATGGTGGAGGTTGACGTGGCAGAGAAGTGCTATCTGTTGAACTTCGGGCTTTCTGTGTGCGCTCACAGCTATTTTGTTCTCTTTCACATCCCGTATCTCCCAACAGACCAGAAGCATTTGGGTGAATTCCATACCTAGATAATTAAGCCTGCCTCCATCTACCTCTACGACATGTTTTAAAGGGAATTTCTTCCTCCTTTTGATCCGCTCTAACAAAATCATCTTGTTTTATTTTAGCATTCAATACACCTGTGGAAAAAATACCTGTTGCATGTACAATGCATTCCGAGCTGTTGGTGTGAGGAAGACAATGCTGACATAAAATCGACTAGAAATGAAGTTCACTGAACTGTCAACAATTAATTTGCCACCCTCT
Organism: Molossus molossus; assembly: GCF_014108415.1. Classification (NCBI taxonomy): domain Eukaryota; kingdom Metazoa; phylum Chordata; class Mammalia; order Chiroptera; family Molossidae; genus Molossus; species Molossus molossus. Next base: position 58,297,883 of record NW_023425345.1, on the reverse strand, counting down.
GAAAAAAAAATAGGGTCAGAATCACTACTATTATTCTTCCTTTTTAGAGATGTCTAATAAAAGATTCATTTTGAATTCTTTAAAACCAGTTATTTGTTATCTTCATAACTGCTTTTACTCTACAGAAAACAATACCAAGTATCCAGTAAGATGGACTTTTGCGCTATAATAGTCCTGCCCAAGGACGACTATAATAGTGATGCCCAAGGAGAAAAATGACTCTCTGAAGGATGATTTGCTTGAGGAAAGCCTAAAGTAACAGACTATTTTTGTTTTGTTTTTAAAATAGAAACACATGCAGCAGTTTGAGTTCAGTTTCCATGAACATGACGCAGCCTGGCCAAGAAGACATGAAGTTTTTAGTTTTCCCACAAGAATTAGTTTAATATTAGGAAGGCCTTTCAGCTCTCCCCTTTCCTCCTCTGTTCGGAGCTCACGAGCTGTAATAAGTACAACGGTATGCTTTGACATTTCTCTGAACTGTGCCAAGATGCTGGTTATGAGAAAGAGACTAGGCAGCCCGTTGCCTCAGTGTGCCCTTCCTTTGGTTTTCCATTCAGATTTTCCATCTTGTGCACAGGTCAGTACACCTGTCTTTGGAGAATTTATATTGGCTTTGCCTCTGCAAAAAAGTAATTGGATTCCTCTGTGGACTTTTGACCCCTGTTCTAACCTCAACCATCACCCCTTCTTCAGCTCAAGGGAGAGCTGAGCTTTGTTGATGAGCAAAAGAGCAAGGAAGAGTCAGCTGACAGGTCGAGGTCAGGCGCTAATGAAACGCTGGGATCAGCAGTGGCAGCTTCAGCATCTTTCACAGGACACTGAGCACCAATGAGGACTCAAGGGCACCTTCCAGAGAAAAGCAGAAGGGAGGGCTGTAGCAAGAACATGGCCATGCTGAAGCCACAGCAGCCAAGCCATCGCGTCCTGCAGACACCCCCAGCTGTGTGCCTGGCCTGGTTCACAGAAGGATGGAGCAGCTGATGGGGAGATGTGCTGTGAATTCTCGTATAACCGTGCAGAGCATGAGACATAATCTACAAAGCAATGAAAGTATGATTATTTCACAGATTAGCCTCCCAGGAGTATCCCTTTTACAAGTCTGCGGTTTATGTTCCTTTGGGCATGGAGGTCGGATCACTATTTTGGGAACTGACAGTGGAAACAGTCAGCTTGGCTGTGTTCAAGCACTTGAGTGTGTGTAAGCAGTCACAAAATTTGGCTTCTTGATCTGAAATGACACCTGATATGAAACTGTCCCCTAAGGAGGTGTCAAACATAAAAATTCAACAGCGAGGAAGAAGCATGAGTCCAGCTGAGCAAAGACTGGAACTGGTAACTATGAACTCTGTGATGACTTTTAAATATTCTCCCAAATGCTCTATTGGGAAATTGGAGTTTAATTAGGAAGTAAAGAGCAAACAAGCAAACACACACAAAAGATATTTAAAAGAATACTTAACACTTATTTAGTGTTTGTAAAGAGCCACTGTGTTAAGTATTTTCAAGCATTATGTCATAGTTTCATAATTCAATTTTTTGAGGAAGTCATTGTTATGATCCTCATTTTACATTTGGAGAAACTGAGGTATAGAAAGGCCAAGTAACCCTGAATGGTTAACCCAGGTCTATCTGAGTCTAGTGCCCCAAAACCTTAACTAATAGACCCTGTGAATAGTCCCTTATAATTTCAAAGTCAGGCATTACACCAAGTAAAATTAAGACATAATAATCTGGAAAATTATTATGCTTTTTTTTATTGTTTTACATTTTACCAACATACTCATGGGACTGATTCTGTAATACAAGCCCTCTTCTCCTATCTATGCAGTGATTTCTGATGACCTAACACTGTTAGATAAAGGTACCTATGCCATCAGAATTTCTCTTGTTATGAGTTACTTTAACTCACATTGTTAAAAGGGTCATTTCTCCCAAGAAAAGCACTGGGTGGGTTAGTGGAAGGCATTTCCTAAGTGCTAGTACTTGAATAGCAACACTTGTCCTAAAAGCACTAATATTTATTTTGTCCACTAGGGGACAGTGCTTGAAAGAATAACAGTCCTACCTCAGAGGTTAGGCAGTACCATGGACTGGAACAATCTCTGCATTGTTACTTCTCCTAATCCACAGGCAGAGCATGTAAAGATCCTAATTCTTTGGCGGGAAAAAGAGAAATAAATATGATTGCTCTAAGATGATGCAGAAATCAATAATGATGCTGTCTTAACTTGCTGAGCACAGAGAAATAGCAGTAAAATTTAATATTCAGAATTGCCAAAGAATAAGTGAAAGAAGACATCCTTACACATGTGAATGAAATCCGTTTACAGTAAACTCGTAAAGAGGGGATATTTATTGAAGCTATGGCCAAATGCTCAGAAAAATCATTTCTGTTGCTCTGTCCGATCATTAGAATTTACTGTGTTAAACAACTTATTTCAATAAGCATCTTGTTTTTCTTCATCAGTAGAATAGTCACATAGGGTGCATGGTTTGAAATACAAGCTCAAAAATGTGTAACATTAAGCAATGGTGAAGCATTGCCCTTTAAAGAAGGGAGTGAGTGCAGGAAGGGGAGTAATTAACACTATTTGAAGATGGATTTGAAGGCTGTAGAATCTTGCCAAGTGCCCCCATTTAGTTACCTGCTTGAATTTCCAGTAAGTGTCACTAATTAGATAGACTGCCAAAGTGGGGGCATTGTTTCCTTAACCCATCATTAAAACCCCCAGTCCCTGGGTCTTGACCTCTGCTTTAACAAGGATGACAAAGAACCCCGAGGCATTAGCTGAGGAGTCAGTTTTCCTTAGGGGCTGATTGCAGTAGGGGAGGAGAGGAATACAATGAGAGACTTAAGTAGGAGTTTATCAAAGAGTACCAAATCCAAACTTCTCGTTTTTCCTGGAGTCAGCCAAGATGATTCACCAGTCAGCAAGGAGCTAGTGAGTGATCACAGAGTCATGGAATTAGAAAATATCAGAGAGCCTGGCCCAGTGCTGGGTACTGTAGGAGGTTACAAAAATTGTAAATCTTTTCCCTGCCCTGAAGGATAAATGAATACACTTATCAATGCAAATGGAAGATAAGGACTACGGTGAAAATAGAAAGATGTCCAATGTGAGGATGGGATAATGGAGGGCACTATTCCCATCTCAATTCAATAAAACAGGGCACCTTTCTTCTGAGAACTTAGTCTAGTGGAAAAGATACCCTGACACCCAGTTAACCATCTACTTCCCCTGTTGGAGGGCAACCCTATCTGAGGAGTAGTCACTCAGTGAACATCGGGGGTTCATTCTCATTCTATTTCTACCCTTGACTTGAAGGGAATTGTTCTGGGGACCACCTCCCCAAAGCAAGATTTGTAACAAAAATCACCATAGTCTGGAAGATCAGAATTTTTGTCCAACCCTCCTCCTGAGCTGTGTGATTCTGAACGGCTCTGCCCAAGATAACTAACTACTCTGCAACACCAACAGTTTTCCTCTTTGTAGAAGGAAATTACAGATGCATTCATGTCACAGGATTCTCTGTATGGGTGGATAGGAAATAAGGGTAGAACCCACTCTGTGCCCTTTACAGAGCTCTTTGTGTTAGGGACCCATTCTAATTTTACAAATACACGAATTTCAAAGGAATGAGCATTATTCAGTCTTCATTTTGGGTATACAAAAAGTTTGTCCCAGATAAGTGGAGACCCAGTTATTCACATTTCAAATGATCTTTGATTTTAAAAGCTTTAAGTGGAATTTTTTTTAATAGGTTGTTTTTTTTTGTTTTTGTTTTTGTGTTTTTTTTCCCAAATGAGTTAGCTGCAAATGTATAATTTGGGATCTGGAAGAGATTTTAGAGATCTCTCAGGATTAACTCCTCCTACCCAATTTATAGATAAGAAAATAATAATTAGGTTGTTTTCCCTGAGTCAAAGCTGGAACCACGTCTTCTGATTCTCAGCCCTGCAGGTTGGTCAGCTGAGAACCACAAACACAAGATTAAAATCAGATATAAAGATAAAGTGACGTTAAAACCATCATGTTATTTAATGAGATTTGCTTATTAAAGAATTCTACATTATATAGTTATTCAGAAATATATCTATAAAAATCTTGAAGTAGAAATACCAAGAGAAACAAAAATGTGTACATAGACTATTTATCAAACGCGGTCATCAGTCCACTGAGCTATTTCTAGTCTTATCAGAATCAACATGGCAATAAAATGTCTCCTTGCCTTTCCAACCTCCTTATTAAATGCATTAAATTTGTTTTTCTCATATGTAGAAAGATAAGGTTATTAATTACAGAAACTGCTAATCAGCAAAACGTAAAATAGCGGGAGACTCATTTGATCATTTAGCTAAGAAGGAAAGGAATGGAGGAAGGAAGAAATTCAGAGTAAAGGATTGTTTAGAGAATGAATATGAGATCTATATTAATAAAGGATTTAGTATTTGTCCATTGAAATACTTCCCGGACAAGATTTGATTATTTTAAAATAAAGAATATACTGCAGACTAAGTGTACAAGTATGTATACAGTTGACCTTTGAACAACTCTGGGGCTAGGGGTGTCCCAGCCAGTGCAGCCGAAAAGCCCCATATTAATTATGGTCGGCCCTTCACATCCATGGATTCCCAACCATGGGTGAAAAATACATATATGTAAACCACCATTCAAAATGAAAGGAATAAAGAGTTATGTCAACATTGCTATAACTTTTACAAATAAGACCTTGCCTCCCAGGTGGTCCTGGAAGAGGGGACCTCAGAATCTGCTCTAGGTACCTGTGGTTGGTTCCTGTGTAACCCTGTCCATACTGGAGTTGGGGTGGGGGGCATCTCATGTTGTGAGAACTTCATTTCACAGCCATTTAAAACAAATAAGCTGTCCAGCCAGCGTGGCTCAGTGGTTGAACATCGACCCATGCACCAAGAGGTCACAGGTTCGATTCCCGGTCAGGGCACATGCCCAGGTTGTGGGCCAGATCCTCAGTGGGGGCATGCAGGAGGCAGCCAATCGATGCTCTCTCTCATTGATGTTTCTATCTCTCCCTCTTCCTTCCTCTCTCTCTAAAAAATCAATAAAAGAAAATAATTTTAAAAAATAAATAAATAAGCTGCAATAGAAAGCAGCGGATTATCTTCTCTCAGAAAGTGGAGAAACAGAGGCCTCGATTCTTTCCACTTTGCCTGTGTTTACAGCGCGGCTGTCAGCCGGCAGCCGGCTCTCTGCTGCTGTTTTCTTGCCTGCCCCTCAGGATGTGTGGACATGGATTCTCAGCCTGTGTTAGTCAGTAACCTCAGTCTTGAAAAAAACTTCCAGGCTGCACTCACTGGCACTGAATTTCCCTGTCATAGTCACAAGTTTTAGCTTTCTACACAAAATACATCAGTGAAAGTCACTTGCATTGACACAGACAAAGGTTTTAGCCTAATTCATCTAAAATACACATCTACATTCAGTAAATTTAATCACAACACCTAATTGAGAGGAAAAGCTAAACACTGGGTATTCAGGGACCATTATTATTATTTTTTTCAATTCCTTTTTTTAGTAGGAAGGAATATTTTTAATGTATTTGGGTGTTTATGAAGGAGACAAAGTTTAAATTCACAAAGCCTTACACCGGAGGCAGCAGTTTTTATACAGAACTATGTTCAAAGTTCTATGTATACTGTCCCTCTACCTACTAATGTTTCTATTTATTTATTAAGAGTAGTTTTCCAAAACTTTTTCAGCTCCAGAATTTTTTAAAAGATTTATCTGAAAATGTAACCTAAAAACAGAGGCGCTCCACTGTGACCGGGGGGCCGCCCTGGAGGGCTCTGTGGTGTCCTCCCCACCGACCCGTGTTTGGAAAAGGCTGGAGCAGTGGCTGAAGGTGTGGCTGACACCCGACGGAGGCCACTTCCTGAACTCCCAAGAGAAAATGCTTGAAAACCAGCCTGTGTAACAGCCACCAAATAAATTGCTTCAGTCTTTGCCAAACCAGAGAGCAATAATCCATTATCACTCATTAATTAAAATATACAATCTCCCTCTTTAATCTTACTGACTGGAAACACTAGAGCAAAACTAGCCAACACTTTACATAATGAAACCTATGTGTTAAACATCCCTGAAAACCATAGCCTGTGCATAGAAAAAGGATGCCTTCTGAAACAGCGAAGGGTAGAGTAGTTCAGGAAGCAGCCATTGTTAGGTATTTATTAAAAAAGGGGGGGGGGGCATCTTGATTTATATTCCATACTGTAGTGGGAGGGGGTGGATTATTCTTATTTGCTTGCCTTTTTTATTCATTATGTTTATTGAGGTAACATTGGTTAATAGATTTTATTTCTATCAATAAAGAAATCTATTTTAGTTGTTGAATATTTGCGTCATTGGCAGAGGCAGTGTCTAATCATCTTTTCGAGTCAGTGTTGGTCCTGGACTGTGAGTCTCAGAGGATGGGCTCACATCTGCTTGACTTCAGTTCTTGGCCAACTGCTGTGTTTTGGAGGCACCGAGGGATGGCCTTGGACCCTGATCCCCTTCTACTGTTTCCTGTTCCTCCTTGTTCTTCCTCTGGTCCCCATGCAGACTTTTTAATAAGAGCAAACCACTTCCCTCCGTAAAGAGATTGCATCTGCAGAGCTTTCCTCTTGAGCATCCGACACACTGGATGAAAAATTGCGTGAAATGCTGATATTTGGCTTCAGCCAAAGTAATTCTAAGAAACTTTGAAGGCATTAGGGCCTCACCAGTTGCACTTCACTGGCAAAGTGTTGCTTTCCTTTGTTTGTTTTAAACATTGAACCTTAAGCGTTAGCTCATCACATCATTCAAATAAATCTTAGCTAATCAAACTTTATAGTCCCCATGACGTTTTATAGTAAATGTCAGAAACGGAGGAGATAAGTGTGTAGACAATTTATGATTCTCTACGAAAATGGAACAGCCATGTCCAGTGTCTTCTAACACACGAGCTCAACTTTCCTCTGAAAACCTGCAGATTACAACTGATTCCTAGGTACCTTCTAGATTTAAAAAAGAAACACTACAACAATGTCATCAAAAACCTATTCTTTAATTGTTGCTTAAAGCTAAAGAAACTTTGTACTTTCAAAATGCCCCTCAAGTTCCCACGGGAGAAGATACATTTTGAAATGTATGTGTCTCTTAGCAAATTTGAATTGGTACATTGGTCCTAAGCAATATAGTAATTTTCAGTCCTTGAGCAAACAAATCAACACAAAATGGATTTATCTTTTCACATGCCTGTGTTGGGAAGAAAGGAGTAAATGATGTGGGAGGCTGCTGAGATAAATATCACCTATTATCAGATCTCGTGGTCCTTACAGCTTCAAATGAGCATTTGCTTGAAACAGTTGGCGATCTATTCACTTGTTCACCAATTTATTCTGTAGGTGTTTATTGGGTACCTGAAATATAACGGGCACTGTGCCAGGTTTGAGTTATGATGAATAAAGCACATTTTTCCTTAAGGGATTATGGGTTAATGCTATAGACACAGAAATAAACAACAAGGACAGATAATGGACAGACAGAAGATGTACAGGTCCTGAGGGAGAACAGAAAAGAGGGAACGAACCCAGCCTTGAACAGACATGAGGCGGCATTAAGAGGAACTGGGCTACAGGAGGTATGTAGGAGAGAGGGAAAGAGGGGAGGAGGAAGAGATAATCAGGCACCAGATTTTGAAGGACATTTGCACCAAAATAATTTATCTGACCTTCATCTGCTTCTGTGTTTCTCAAGATTTTGATATCCTGGTTTGGCCCAAATCTCCAAACCACAGGATAAACATAAAATGTCTTCCTGGAGCTTTGGTTCTGCTTAGCGGTTCTGCTAATTCAAAATGTTTGCTACTAAAGGGGTAGAATGCAAACTCTGCATACATTTGTAAGATAATTATGAGGTTCCTAATAGATTTGGTACTTGTGTGGGGTAACTTCAGGTTGTATCTCCACACCCACTCGCTCCTCTGCCTTTCCGGCCCCTGCAGAAAGGTTTGCAAAGCATATTGTGATGGCAGTGACCGGAGCTGCTTAAAGGTTTTAAGCAGACCAATGATAGGAGCCATTGGCCATTTAGAAAGACCCAGGCTACACAGTAAATAATGATTTAGCGAAGAGTGGAGTGAAAGGGAGGAGAGCAGCGAGGAGGCCCTTGCAGGCAATAATATGATAAATACTGAGTCTAACTAGGGCAGCAGCAGAGGGATAAAAAAAAAGTGATTTTGTAAGACATTATGGAGATAATGTTAATGAGATAATTGTTGATTTATTTATTTCATTAATAAGCGTTTACTGAGTGGCTACCACATTCCAGGCATTGTTCCAGGGTTATAGCAGGGAATAACACAAAAGATCCCTGCCTTCTTGGGCTTATATTCTAGTGGAAAGAGAAAAAAAAACCACAAGTAAATAAGAAATTAACTTAATCATATAAATAAATGCTAAATGCTCCGAAGGAACTGAACTGGGCAATGTGATACTGCCTTGGAGAGAAGACAAGCTGGTCGGGGAAGGCATTTGGAGAGTGAACGGGGAATGAAGACAGGCGCGGTGAGTGAATGGTGGTGTTTTACACAGGGATCTGGAACACAGGGAGAAAGAAAGATCTGAGAGGAAATAATGTTGATGGCAGTTTGGGAGATCCATGAGAACAAGCCCTGACGAGAAACATTGTGTATTCATATGCACATATATGTTCATGAGCATATATGCAGACCACACACACACACACACACACACACACTGAATCACTCCCTACAGAGATGGGAAAGTACTACAACTACAGAGCAAAGTAGCAGCAATGGAAAGTGAAGGTGAGGCCCTAGAGATTTACTGGGCAGGTGTGAGTTTGCATGATAGTGTTTATTAGCTAAGAATCATCCTCATGTATGGCATGAAGTGGCATGTTTGCTCACATTCAGCAGATGGTTTTCTGGTTTGACTTGGAACATGCACTGCTCTGCTTTTATCTGTGGAAATACCATATGTGTGTGCATAAGGCGCTCAGTGGAGCAGCCCATGCTCTCCTCTGGGGTGTGCTTTAGACATCACTTCTTCACTGTCCGCCTGAACTTCAAAAAGACACCTGCACAGTCCCCAGAGAGACCTGAAGCTATAATGAGGCCTCTTCCCAGCCGCTCAAGGAAGCCATTAAATCAACGAGGGAGTCTGGTGTTCTTCCTTGCTAGTTCCCTAGAGCCCTGATTATGGAATTTAAAACCCCAAATTCCAAGGATGTACTGAAAAATCCATATTTTGCCCTCCCTAGACAATGTAAGACAATAAAACCCCGGTCTGCACAAAGAGAAAGCCCAGTAAACTTTTTCTGAGGAGAAGTGCAGGGACAGTACATAAACAACTCCTTTTTCCCCTTTCAACAGTCTTCCACTGAAGCTGAATGTCTTCCTTCAACCACTATTGCTTAATAATTTTAGCATTTACATTGACCTTTAAATTGGTCACTTGGCTGGAGACAGTTTTCTGTGAGGCAGATTTAGCTAGGAGAGTGCCCACTGGTTTAGGCTGAAATCTTTCATAATCAGGAAAGCCACAGACCTCACTTGTGGAGTCTTCCAATATCAACATTAAAAAACACGCCACCTTCAAGAAAAAAATGTGCCCCCATGAAAGGACACTTTGAGTATGAACGTTTCTTTCCTGATGTGCAGCCCTAAATAGATCTTTTCATGGGTCATTCCATTACAGAAGATGGAAATGAGTGATCCTTTACCAGTCATGGGGTTAGATGTTAAGAGTAAACTTAAAAACCACAGTGTGCTGGTCCAAGCCTGAAAATCAGACATCTTAGAGGATGTAGATCGTGTTGCTCTGGGAATTGGTTACTCAGGGAAAAGAGCTAGAAAGTCTGGCTGTTAACAGAAGAGACCAGGATATGAAATAGAGAACATATGCTTATCCAAAAGGCACGCTCCAGGACTGAATGTGGGCATGTGACCATCTGCATTTCCCCCACGTGCTCAGAGTGTCAGGGGACTGCTGGCCCATGTTCTGAGGCTCTTTCTATACTCGTCTAGGCTGTAGCGCTGTAGGCACCAAGAAGCCCCTACTTTTCTAAGTCCGGACCTGAGGGGATTTCCAATGACCAAATGTATGTGCCCATATGCAGCCTTTTCCTAGAAAACAAATCAGCTGGATTCCATGAATGCAATTCTAGAATCACATCTTTCCAAACCAAAGAACTGTATTCATCAGTTTTTTTTTTTTTAAAGAACAAGTTGAAGAATACTGAGGGCTACTATATGTCAGTGCCACATTAGGCTGGCATTTTAAAAACAGTTGTAATTTCATATTCAGAAGAAACCACAACATAGTATTTCCAGATTTAAAATATGATGAAATTAAAAGGAAGAAAAATTGTCATTTGCCTAATGCCTAATGTCACTTTAATATTGGACGGGAAAATAGTGTAACTTGGGAGGCTTTAAATTTAAAGACTTCTGCACCCCCTCACTAGGTCTCTCCATCTCCTTAGAAAAACCAGAGAGAGGGAAGATAAATAAATTAAAAGCAGACTTATAGCAAGAGAGAGGGGTGCAGCTTTGGGAGAGAGACTGGCCAGCATCAGGGGCAGAAAGTGCCCATGGGTTGGCTTCTGTCTTGGTGAACTCACCACTGCAGAGGGCTGGGCTCTCAATATTGCAAACTCAAAAACTTTTAATTTGATCTATATTCCAAAGTTGATTCAGCTAAAGTATAACTTTCTCACTCTCTTGAATATCACAAAGATGCATATAAAAACCAAAACAATCTTTAAATCTACAAAAGGAGAAATATAAGATCCAAATTGAATGGACAATCAATTAACCAAACTAACACATATTCTTCCAATAGAAAAGCTTTAAGAAATGTCAAGTTATATTCAGAATAAGCAAGATTTTGTATATCATTCAAAAAATATACCACATCAGACTCTATTTTTTTTTTTAATTTATTTTTTATCCTCACCGAGGACAATTTTCTACTTTTTGTTCAGATAGAGTGGGAGGGAGAGAGAGGAAGAGACAGAGAGAAACATTGATGTGAAAGGGACACATCGAGTGGCTGCCACCTGCACGACCCAACCAGGGCCGGGGACAAACTGCAACTGAGGTACGTACCCTTAGAGGGAACCGAACCCGGGTCTCTCTGGACCGCAGGCCGACGCTCTAACCGCTGAGCAAAACTGGCCAGGGCCCACATCAGACTCTAATAGCTATCCCAAGAATTGAAAATGGATTAGTTAGGCCAAAAAATCAATTGGTCTTGATTACTAGACCAAGATCTCAGTCAGCCTTGACGATTTAGTTATGAATGGCCAATATCGACAAGTGCTCTACTTTTCCCAGTACCTCTATGGCTAAATAGTTCATCTTTCATTTACTACATTAGTATAATTAATTAGGCTATTGACAGTCTTTGAGGCCAGGGACTCATTTTTTTTAGAGTTCTTGAAATAAATTTGGGTTTAACTGTTATATGTTTATAGCTCAACCTTCAGAGAGCAGCCATGAACTTGATCGACATCTCGTCCCCATTCCCACCTGGGGCGAAAAAGCACCACCTGCAGATTTTAGCTGCATCTGGGACAACAACAAAATCTAGTTTTCATTGGGTTGACATAAAGAAAAAAACAGATAATAAACACAACTAAAGTAAAACTGATTCTACATGCAAATGAAACTGTTTATCTGGCACAACTGTCCTTGGATGCCTCCTTGAGAAAAATTTCAAGCAGCTCATTTTCAACATAACGCTACCATTCTGGAGAAAATTTTTCTCCTGAGTAATTGTACAAAAATAAAACAGAAATGCTGCCACCAAGTAAATTTGTTAACTTGTACTCTTACTGTATCAGAGCCTCGATTTAATCGTCACCTGTCTGTTAATACTAGAGAAGAAGCTGCCATCACTTTAAGAAGAGAATGACTGGCAGTTCTCCAGAAGTAATTACCCAAAGAGAGGACAGTACCATGTAGACTGCAAACACTTGCACAAAGGATCTCGTTTGTGTATGAATTAAAGGAAGGGCATGAAAGAGGAAAGACTACTTTTCAGCTTATTACAAATATCAGGAAAAGGCTGGGAAGAGATAGTGCCATTGAAGTAACGGAGGTTACCTTCCAGCTCCTAATTACGATACCAGTTACAGAGAAAAGCATCCTGCAGTTGCAAACATCACAGAAACGCATCACATTTCAATCAGGCTTATGCTATAAATATTGGAGAGAAAAGATGATGAGAGCTAATTAGTTATTGCAGAGAACTACTTTTCTAGTGGTGAGATAAGGATAGTAATGGAACCAAATACGCTTGTTTTTCAATTCAGATGAAATAGAAGCAGGAAAGACTTAGAGTGAATGGAATGGTGACTCGGAGCTGGACTTCAGGTGGAGTAGGTACCGGGTGTTACAAGTCAGGGAGCAGAAAGGAGACCCTCCCCCCAATAAACCATTCCACTCGTTCGCTGTCAGGGAAATTCATCCGCAGAATTTCTTCTTGACAATGTTGTTTCTCTTCTGATTAAAAATGCTATTGGGAATGAAAGAACATTAAGCAAGCTATTTATGTACTTTTTAGTGGGAAATAATTTCATAACATTTATTTCACAAAAGTGTATTTATAGACCAGGCCCTGTAATACACATTAAGGGATAGACCATGGAATGAATACAGATACTGAGGCCAGGAAGCCAGGACGAGTGGAACAGGGAAACTGAGACAGATCGCTGAACGCACTGACAGAGCAATCTACAGCGGACACAGACCGTCACCTCCCTAGAAATAACATCCAGGCTGCCGTTGTATTTCAGCCCCAGACCCAGAAAAGCAGCAAATCCAGGTGGGTGACACCAGGACCAGCGGCAATGACACTGACCAGTCAGTGAGGAACAGGACCCTGAAGGAGCACACCTAGAAAACTGAAGAATATTCCGTTGAAACCCTCCCATGAGACCTCCCCTGAGATTCCTGCCTGCAAGAGACAAAAGCCTCAAGACAAGGGAGCCAGCACTCACTCACCTTCTCAGGAGCACGCCCGTGCCCCTCTTTCGTTCCTCCACAGACGTGCGTCTCCGCGACCCTAAGGGACCCCTCGGGCGTGCGACCAGGGCAGCCACGGGCAATGGCGTTCACTCCAGGCAAACCCCTGACCCTGTCCTTGTCTCTGACTTCTCAGTGAGCCAAAGCAGACAAACCTAGCCTCAGTGTCCCAGCCTCTTCTTGTTTCACAGTCCCCAGCTTTAAAAAATGTCCTCTACAATTCACCTGGACTCTTGTGAAACTTTTCCTACATGATGTCAAAAGCGCCACACTACCGACCCGGCCTGAGGCCGACTCGCCAAGTGCCAGGTCCCGTTTCCGGTACAAATATGACTCCTTGTATCATGGATTTTAGATGCATGTTGGGATGAAGGCCATTAATCAAATAGCCCCTAAATAAATGTTTAATTACAGACAGAGATAAGAGCAATGCAGAAGAAAAGGCGGGGCCTAAGAATATGTCTGACCTCATGTAGGCTGGAGTCTAGGAGAAGCTCTTCGAGGGCACGATCAGCTGACCGCTGAAGGCTGGTCGGAGACAGCTAGGTGAAAGTATGACAGAAAATCATTCTGGGGAAATGAAAGTATGTTCAATATCCATAATAGAATATTATTCAGCTACAAAAAGAAATAATTAACCCGGAAAACAATATGCTGAGAGAAATAAGTCAGACACAAAAGACGACATATTATATGATTCCATTTCTATGAAATATCCCTAACAGGTACATCCATAGAGACAGAAATTAGATTATGAATTGCAGCATCTGGGGGAAGGAGAGAATGAGAACTAATTGTTTAATGGGTACAGGGTTTCTTTATGGAGTGATCAAAATGTTCTGGAATTTGTTACTGGTGATAGTCACACAACACTGAATCTGCTAAAATAGACATACTTTAAAATGGTCAAGATAGTGAATTGTAGGTTATGTGTATTTTACCAAAAGTTAAAAAAAAAAGAAAAGAAAAGGGCATTATGTTCAAAGGCTCTCCTCCTTGCATGAAAAACCCTGATCCCTTCTAGGAACTGAAAGTTGCCCAGTGTGGCTGAATCGCAGAGCATAGATGGAAGTGTGAGTAAGTGGCAGAGGCAATGAGGAGACAAGACAGACAAGGGTTCAGAGAGTGGGGCTGGCACAGGAGCAGGCAAGGCATGGAAACCATATCAGTCTGGCATTTCCCTTAATAGAAATAGTAAGCCCCTTAAAGTTGGGGGGATGGTATTACCAGATATACGTTTTTAAGAAGATGATTATATATCCAATTAAGGTTGAATTTTTATGACTTGGAAGTAAGACACGGTAGAAGATGGGATGGAAGAAGGGTAATCTACATAAGGCAAATGGCGCCTCTGTCCCAATTTTTGTAGAGCTAATTCTACCTGGATCTCCTAGGTAGACTTGCATAGAAGTCTTAGATTATGATAACGCATGAAAATATTGTAGCGTGAGGTAAAGCAGAAGTTGATGGTTAGAGTAATTATGAGGACTTGAGTGTATTATGGTAAATTTTCTTAATATGGGAAAGCAGAAGAGAAAATTAGCAGACATTTGGTGGGTTTTTAAGATGAAGGGCTTTGTTGGTCAACATAGAGGTTTATAGTTCCTCAGGTGAGGTTGGCATCGGCTCACGGCAATGCTATGGTTTCAGTTTTCCACAGTTAGTGAGGTCTCTTGAAGATGGACCAGAACTCCTGGGCTCCAGATCATTTGAAGAATGCTACAGATGCCACAAGGACTGTTTGCATTCTGTCTCTCAGCACCAACAGAGTGCACTGCGCTGGGTAGAAACGAGGCTATGTCTCAGTTTAGGGAAATAGGTATGCTAACCGATGTTTAGAGGGTGGGTTTCTAAACAAAAACAGCATTATAAATGTATGTATCCATTTATTCCTTTCTTTCTCATTCAGCACGTGTTCACGGAGTATTGCCTATTGTTGGGCACTATGCTATGCATACATTCACAAGACTAATAACTAAAAGTAGGTCAACGTTTATAGAATCTAAAGAATTACAAATACAATTTTACAGATAACATACATAAAAGGAATTTCCTGCATAAACCATAAGGCCAGAGTCTAAGCATTCTTGTTTCTAACTCATATTGTAACCAAATATGTCATAAGAATTACTTTCTCCATGGACATCATTTTTGAATAAATACATTTTTAAAAACTAAAATAACTTTTTGTCCTGATGCCATATTTCCATCAATGGCTATTTTTTGCCCCCGTAATAGTGTTTTTTGTGTGTTTTTAAATACAATACCAGGAAGCATGCCTATCTCAGGTAAAAATTTAGAAATGGGTAAGAAGATGAAGATTTATTTTTGTTTTTATTTATGTACATGTACATTTGTGTCATCTCATCCACTGTCAGATGTAAAATTTTCAGACTCATTGAACAATGGAAAAGTAAATATTCAGTGAAATTTACGAAGCAATTTCTCGGAGAACACAGTGCTCAGTTGTTCAAATTTCCATGGCAATAAAGCAGTACGACGTGACAATGCTCAGCATCATGGCGGTTACTACCGAGCTCTGCAACAGGAAGGCTTTGCGCTGTGGGCAGGCTGCCTGCTTCGGAGGCACTGAAGGCTGGTCAATGATAGAGACCATCTGAATGTGTCCAACTTCCAGCCAAGACAGCAGAGTAGGCAAATGCAGTACTCACCTCCTCCCACAACCACATCAAAACTACAACTAAATTATAGAGCAAACATTACTCAGAACCACCTGAAATCTAGCTAAACAGAAGACCTACAACTAGGGATATAAAGAAGAAGCCACATCAAGACTGGTAGGAGGGGCAGACTGGGCTGGTCCCACAGCCACGTGTCCCCCTGAGGAGTGAGGGGTCCCAGCCCCACACCAGGCTCCCCACCCCAGGTTTCCAGTGCCATAAAGAGAAGTACCCCAAACATCTGTCTGTGAACACCAGCAGGGTTTTGGCTGAGTGAGAGAGGGCTGCTGGAGTCTCAGGTGTTGCCTTTAAAGGGACCACACTAACTTACTTGAACTCACCTGTTCTGAGCTCCAACTCTGGGGCAGTGGTTCAGAAGACGCCAGGAACAAACACAGAGGAGCTAACTTGTCTGGCTTTGGGGTGAGGGCTGGAGGGGCAGTTTTTCCCAGACAGAAATGCTGCCAGAAACAATTGTTCCTTTGTTGAGGCCTCTCCCTGAAGGCACAGGTGGTACCATATCAGTTTCCATCAGCCTGAAGCACTTCACCTCACCCTTGTGATTTCCAAACTGCTTGCAGTAGTTTTTTTCCCCATAGGAACAGCTTGTCTTGGCTATCCTGAAGACTTTCCTAAAATCTCCCAAAGGTTCACAAACCTGAAACAAGTTTCATCTGGCCGCAGAATGTCCATACTTGTTGCTAAGTGGCCCTAAGCCTAGCACTAGTGGCAACTGGACTCGGTTCACAGCTTGGCCTCTACCAAGTACCTCCAAGTCCAGCACAAGTAACAGCTGTCTGCAGATCACTTTGTAGTTCCATGCCAGATGGCCCTGGGTAGGGCACAGGTGGTAGGTGACCTTGGCCTGTACCTCCTGGGAAGCTCCAGACCATACCAGTGAATGGCTTCAGACCATACCAGAGCACTACCCAACCACCTCCGCAAGCAAAATCATTGAGCACCAGAACCTCGCTGAAGCAAGTCTTGCTCCATAGGTTCGGCCCCTGCATAGCAACTCCTCCACCGGTCCTCATCTCCAATCAGCCTGGGAGTAAATCTCTCTTATTGACTTGCCAACAGCAATCAAGGCTCAACTACAAAAGCAGGTTGTACACAGTCCACAGAGGAGGTGCACCTGAATCACCCAGCTCAGGTGACAGGGAGGCTGAGCCCCTGGGCCCTACAGGACACTCTACCAAGACCAGGAAATGTAGTGGTTTCATCTAATACATAGAAACAAACACAGGGGGGCAGGCAAAATGTGGAGACAAAGAAATGTCCCATGTGAAGGAACAGAACAAAACTCCAGAAAAAGAACTAGGTAGAATGGAGAAAAGCAATCCACAAGATGCAGAGTTGAAAACACTGGTTGTAAAGATGCTCAGTGAATTTAGAGGAAGAGTAGATGAACTATTGAAAACTTCAATAAAGAGATAGGAAACATAACAATGGACATAGAAATTCTTAAAAAGAACCAATCAGAAATGAAGAATACAATAACTGAAACAAAGAATACATTATTAGGGAATCAACAGTGAAGCAGATGAAGCAGAAGATTGAATCAGTGATTTGAAAGATAAGGTAGTAGAAAACACCCAATCAGAGTAGCAAAAAGAAAAAGAAATTTTAAAAAGTGAGGATAGTTTAAGGTACCCTGAAACAACTTTAAGCATACCAACTTTTACATCATGAGGGTGCCAGAAAGAGAAGAAAGAGCAAGAAATTAAAAACATATTTGAAAAAATAATGGCGGACTATTTTCTTAGCTGGTGAAGGAAATAGACATACAAGTTCAGGAAGCATGAAGAGTCCCAAACAAGATGAACCCAAAGAGGCCCACACCAAGATACATCATAAGTAAAATGCCAAAGATTAAAGACAAAGAGAGAGTATTAAAATCAGCAAGAGAAAAGCAGTTAGTTACCTACAGGGAGCTCCCATAATATTGTCAGCTGAGATTGGCATAAAATATTCAAAGTGATGAAAGGTAAGAACCTATAACCAAGATTACTCTACTCAGCAAAACTATCATTTAGAATCAAAATGGAATATTACTCATCCATAAAAAAGAATTAAATCTTGCTATCTATAACAATATGGATAGATCTAGAAGGTATTGTGCTGAGTGAAATAAGTCAAATAGAGCAAACCAAATGCCATATGACTTCACTTATTTACGGAATCTAAAAAACAAAATAAACAAGCAGAACAGAAAAAGACTCTAGACACAGAACATTTTGACAGTTGCTAGATGGGAGAGTGTTGGGAGGTTGGGTGAAAAAGGTGAAGGAATTAAGAAACAAATTAGTAATTACAGAATAGTCAAAGGGATGTCAAATACAGCATAGGGAATATAGTCAATAAATTTGTAATAAATATGTATGGTGTCAGAGAGTACTAGATTTATTGGGGTGATCACTTCATAAGTTTATAAATTATATAAATATCTGTTTACTATGTTGTACAACTTAAACTAGTATAATATTGTATGGCAACTATAATTGAAAAAAAAAAAAAGTTTGAAAAATGTCTCCTATTGATTCAAAACCAAGAAGCTAGGGTAGGGCCCCAGCCGGGTAGCCAGGTGATTGGAGTACCATCCCAGACACCAAAGAGGTTACAGGTTTGGCAACTTATTGATGTTTCTCTCTCACATTGATGTTTCTCTCTCACATTGATGTTTCTCTCTCTCTCTCTCTCTCTCTCTCTCTCTCTCTCTCTCTCAAATCAATAAAAAATATCCTCAGGTGAGGATAAAAAATTTTTTAAAGTTATGGTAGGAACAAAGTGATACCCCAGTGTTCATGAAGTTCAAAAATACAAAATAGCCCTGGCCTGTTTGGCTCGATGGTATGAACGTTGGCCCAAGAACCTAAGGGTCATGGGTTTGATTCCTGGTCAAAGGCATGTATCTGGGTTGCAGGTTTAATCCCTGGCTCCTGTCGGGGTCATGCAGGAGGCAACCAATCAGTGTCTCTCTCACATCTATGTTTCTTTCTTCCTCTCTTCTACTCTATCTAAAAATCAATGAAAAAATATCCTTGGGTGAGAATTAACAAAAATAAAAATTACAAACTAAATAGCAATATCTTCAACAAAATTCTATGGTTTTTGAATATCTGAAACATTAGATGTCAAAGAAAATACTAATTTGTTTTATATAATTAATTGTGATGGAAGTCGCTGGTACATACAATAAATCTCCAATAATATGTGCATTTGCTTGAAAAATTGGAAAACAAAACTTGCTCTAAAAAAATTGTCAAGAATGTGATTCCTTAGGACATAGAAAAGGCTGACAACTCTTCAAAATGCTTGCTCTGGAAGAAAGAGAACATTAAAAAGACAGCAAATATTATACAGATATTTTCAGTTCTTAAAACTCTGACATGGATGAGCCTAAATTTGGAAGGCAGTGTTTTATTAATTGAGTCTCTGATACCATTTCTATTATCATATACAACTGGGAAAAAGATTTGTAATAACCCAGGGTTCATAACCCCTAGACTATTTATCAATAGGCTTTCAGGGGCCTGTGACCCACCCCACCCCAGTCTTATGATAAATACTGTGTGATGGATTTGTACTGTATCAGCCTGGCTAAGTTGGAACAATGTTTTTCAGAATTTTTTCTCTATGCATTTTACAGGACAGCATGGGCTTCAAGAGACATTTTGCACATGATTGGGTAAGAAGAAGCAGAGCAGTGGCTGTCTTGTTTTTTTTTTATTATTATTATTTTACTCTTGAAACGTGGGTGCAGGTCACCAAGCACTGTTGGAACTCAGGCATGTGGTTATTTACCTGCACCCCACCTCGTTGGCCCAGGCAGCACCTGGGGCCCTGCCAGTTCCTTCTGCCAGTCAGCTCCCCTGATGCCTGTACCAGGCGCCTATTTAGTTCCATGATGGAAGGCACAGCTTCCCCTTTACCCGGCTTGTCTTTTCCCGCTGTGCTTCATATCCATCTTCTTCTCCCAACTGCTGTGGATTTCAGGTGCCAGCACCAGACAGAGAAACTTGACATCCTCACTCAGACCACTTAACCAGGTCCCACAGGACCATAAGGTCAAATTCTTAAAATTAACTATATATATATTTTTTTTTTCATAAACACACATATAATGTACATATGGTTTTGCTTAAACCCTAACTGATATGCCAAAGCATGCTTTTAAAAAAATCTACAAATGTTACTCCATACAAATACACAGTGAGCAGGAAAAAGATTTGTTCACCTTATTTTTGAGGGAACCAGCAAAGTCGCCAAGGTAATTCAAAGAAAGATACAAGAGATCAATGTCAATAAAAGAAAGAAACCTGGGATATATTTGGCTAAATTAGATTCAAAACTACTTAATGTATGCCCAGCTAGTGTGGTTCAGTGGATTGAGCATCATCCCATAGACTGAGAGGTCCCGGTTCGATTCCTGGTCAGGGCACATGCCAGGGTTTTGGGCTCAATCACCAGTAGGGGGCGTGCAGGAGGCAGCCGATTGATGTATCTCTCACATCGATGTTTCTCTCTCTCTCTCTAAAAAAAAAAAAAATCAATAAAAAAATATTTAAAAAAACAAAAACTGCTTAATGTGCTCTGGCTGGTTTGGCTCAGTGGTTAGCATGTCAGCCTGCGGACCAAAGAGTCTTGGGTTTGATTCCCAGTCAAGGACACTACCTTGGTTGCTGGTTTGATCCTCAGATCCATGCAGGAGGCAACCAATTGATGTGTCTCTCTTACGTTGATGTCTCTCTCTTTCTCTCTCCTTCTCTCCCACTCTACCTAAAAAAAAAAAAAAAAAAAATCAATGGAAAAATATCCATAGGTGAGGATAAAAGAAAAAAACAAACCTGTTTAATGTACAGCATGACCTTTAGGATTATCTTCTCTTTTGTAGAGAAATAATTTGCACCTCAACTGGACAAAAATCATTTGCATCTTATCAATTTTCTACAAGTTAAGGTGTAACTTAATAGCAGTTAGGCCCTAGTCAATAATAAATAGTAAATCAGACAAAATGGCATTTCCCCAAGTCAGGCTTGTTAGACACTGTTCTACCAAACTTTAAAATAGTACAGTTGACCTTTTGCTTCATTTCCAAATTTTGGATTAAAATTTTTAGCAGGTTTATATGCATTTTTTTCTATAGAGAACAGCTATTGTCTATGTTAAAGAGATTTACTCTTTTTTTTTTAAGTGTTAGGAGCACTGAACTAAAAAAGCAAAATATAACTGATCTTAGTCAAATTGTGTAATTGTTGCAAAAAATAAGAAAAACATGTTTAATCCTAGAAGCTCTTATTTAGTTGAATTGTCTCCTCCCATGGCAAATAACTCCCGAGAGAAATGCTCCAACTACCCACAGGCTAAAAACAGCCATAGAATCTGTGCTCTTCTTAGGGTTTAAACCACAGTGTTATCTATTTCCTCAAACGATAGGTACCACTTACCTAGGACTTGCTGTGCAGCAGGAACCTTTATGTACTTTGTCTCACTGAAGTCTCACAACAGCCCATCAGATAGATGCTGTTGGCCTCTTGCTCAAAGGAGGAAGAGAGCTAACCAAGTTGCCTACAGCCACACTATGGATGTTTGAACTCGGGTCTCTCTCACTTTAGAGATCACACCTTTAAGTACCTGATGCTCTTTGCTTTTTCTGGAAAACTACTTGAAAGATAAATATGTTAATACATAGGCACTGCTTACCTCCTTTGCAGTCAATATTTAACGTAGGCAAACTGCCTTGCCTTGCTGTCAGTCAGGGGCCTGATTCATGAGAGCACTCAGTACTTGTTGGTTTCAGCCTCCTGCCATCCACCATCAATCCTTACAGAAAAGGGGTTTCCAGGGTTCTGTTTACTGTATTTCTCTGGGCAATGTCACAGTTTTAAATATCATAGTTACAGAAATGGATACTATTGTAATTAGCTAGTTATTAATGATAGGAAGAAAGCCAAAGGGAGGCCAGACATTATTAGCATGGCTATCTGGGTAGCTTCACCAGGATGCTGCAACTTTACGCTCCCCAGGGAACCACCTGCCCATTCTCTGCAGATCACTGGGGGAAGGGGTCCAACCAAGGGGAGATGGACACATATGCAGTAAAGTCAGGGTGACATAGGGAAGGTACCTGGAGTCTAACTTGGATCAGAGATCATTGGCCAGTGCGGGTGGGGCCACTGTAAGCATGAGAAATCTTAGAAGGTTAAAATCCCCGGACAAAGAAATTCTCTCGCTGGTGGCTCTCTTGTTCCTTTGGTTTTGCTCTTGCTTCTTTGAATCTGCCTGTGTTCTTAGAAGCTGCATGGCCCACAGCCATGTGGACCCCACACTCAGTGGACTGATGGATGGCAGCTGGGAAGCTAAGCTAGCCTGATGCTGGATTGGACTGTGCAGATGTGGAATGGAGACTCTGGGCAACGGCATTGATTCTAGCCCTGCTAAGGACACAGCTAGACTTCTTCGATGCAGGACCAAAGGAGAGGGGACTTTGGAAACTCAGGGATTTAATTCTACACAAATAAATGCCACTCATTCTCCCATGTGAGTCTCAGAAAATTCCTTTTCTTACCACATTGCAAGAAGTCCACTTCCACTGGCAATGGTGGGGACATGGAGAGCTCCCCACCGATAACAAAATGACTCCAAAATCTACTTCCTCAAACCCAAATTCACCTCCAAAGTTTACCCTCATTTCCAAAGAGTTTTCTCCATAGGAAGTCTCTCTAGCATTTCAAACTGAGTTCCACATGAAACACAACTCTTCTGTCCTCTCCTTCCCCACAAAAGACACTCTAGTTAATGTGTTCCTTGGTGTTGGTGAGGTCACTGTGACATGTGCCAGTCCAGGGTGCAGGAATCCAGAGGAGCATTAGGACATTCTTCCTTTTTTTCTTTTTCGTTTTTTGCATTTTATTTATTTTTTCCTCCAATTTTAATTAATTTATTTTTGTTACAGATGTTTCTCCCTGTTTCCCCCTAGACACCCTCCTCCCCCCACTCCCCTAGCATTATTGTCTATGTCAATTGGTTATGCTTACATGCATGTAAGTTCTTTGGTTCATCTCATCCAACCCCCCCACCTCTTTCCTCTGAGGTTTGTCAGTCTGAACCATACTCCTTTCTATGTCTCTGGGTCTATTTCGTTCATCAGCCCACCTTGTTCATTCTATTCCACAAATAAGTGAGATCATGTGGTATTTGTCTTTCTCTGATTGACTTATTTCACTTAGCATAATACTCTCGAGGTCCCTCCATGTTGTCTTATAGGATAAGAGATCTTTCTTTCTTACAGTTGCATAGTACTCCATTGTGTATATGTACCACTGCTTTTTCATCCATTTGTCTACTGAAGGACATTTGGGCTGTTTCCAGATCTTAGCTATTGTAAATAGTGTGGCTATGAACAAGGGGGTACATATATTCTTTCTGATTGGTATTTCAGGCTTCTTAGGGTACATTCCTAGAAGTGGGATCACTGGGTCAAATGGAAGTTCAATTTTTAATTTTTTGAGGTAACACCATAGTGTTTTCTATAGTGGCTACACCAGTCTGCATTCCCACCAGCAGTGTACTAGAGTCCCCTTTTCTCCACACCCTCGCCAACACTTGTTGTTTGATGATTTGTTGATGGCGGCCGTTCTGACAGGTGTGAGGTGATACCTCATAGTTGTTTTAATTTGCATCTCTCCGATGATTAGTGATGTTGAGTGTTTCTTCATATGTCTCTTGGCCATTTGTAAGGACAGTCTTTCTTGAAACATTAATTTTACTCAGTGATTACTAAAGCATAACATTTTTCCTCCCCTTACATATTCGTAGGGCTCAGTCCCTCACCTCTTTGAAAGTTTTGATAACATGTCACTTTTCAACAGGCCTACCTGACCATCTCATCTAACACATACCCTTTTGCTTTCTTGTCTCCTTATCCTGCTCTACTCTTTTTCTCTAGCACATAACATCTACTAACACCCTATACACCTTACTTATTTATCATGTTTATTGTTATTGTTAATCTCGTATCACAAGAATGTCAGCTCTGTGAAGGCAAAGATTTTGTTTGCTTTGTTTACCAAATTATCACCACAGGACCTAGAGTAGGTCACACAGTTGGCGCTCTATAAATATTTGTTTAATAAATGAATGAGTCCATGAAAAACTTATAACTCTATAAAAAATGGAAATCAGTATCATTTGCTTTAAATACAAGGAAACCCTACAAAAATTATGTAATTATTAACATAAATATTGCATACATTCCACTTAAACTCTGAAATTCAGTGGAGGCACATACTGTCCCATACTTTGGGAAATATTAATCTAAGAAATTTAAGAAGCTTCTAGAATAGAGATTACTAACTCCTGTCCGGCCAGTGTGGCTTAGTGGTTGAGTGTCGACCCAAGCACCAAAAGGTCGCTGGTTCGATTCCCAGTCGGGGAACATGCCCAGGTTGTGGGCCCGATCCTCAATGGGGGGCATGCAGGAGGCAGCCAAATGATGTTCTCTCATCAATGTTTCTCTCTCTCTCTCTCCCTCCCTCTCACTTCCTCTCTCTCTGAAATTAATAAAGAAAAATAAAGATTACTAACTCCTAAACCTAGGGGGGATTGTAGAAATGCAGAAATGGAAGTTGAGACAGACTGAAGTCACTTGTTCCCAGCCACACAGTGATGACTAGGGGACTCCACCACCTTATCATATAGCTCCCCACGACATGTACTTGCCTGTCTCTAACTGTATTATGCCATTTGCAATTAAGCAAATCCTCTCCAGCATTTACCTGCCTCTGAGCTTCTGTTTATCTTGAGCATTTCCTTTGCTTTTCTGGCCCCTTCACCCCCACAGAGTACACTCACCTTGTATGTCACCTTCTCCACAAGTGCTTTCTATGCATTTTTCTCGTAGCATTTATTTGTCTTCTTTTTGCATTACATTGCTCTCCTTTTGTGCTTATTTTATATTCCCTACTTTTCTTGGGCTTCAGGAAGAGATTGAGTGCAGCAACACCCTTATTTTTATACTTTCTTTTTATTACACCTAGCATGATACCTTTGTAACAGTTTGTGCTTAGTAACATTTTTGCAATGAACTGCATTGAATCTTATGACTGTGTGGGAACAAAGCAATGGAAAATGTGATGCTGGTGGTCTTTCAACATTATGGGGCCCATCTGTTTGCTATTACCCACTTCCCACCTGCTGTCATCACTGGCATGAAACTCCATCTGCTACTTCTTCCTCTCTTCCAAGCCTGACTTGGCACTAAATCAGACTCCACCCTAGGTTTGCCTGGTCAGCACTATGTTTCCCTAATAATTTTTACTAATCACTAAAGGTTTGTTTTATTTTGTTTCCTCTTGAGAGTATCTGAGATTAAACCAAGGTAATCAATACTGAATTCAGGACAATGTTTGGAAAAAAGTACAAAGCAAGCATTTTTGTTTGGAACTGAAGCAGCCATTACAGACGACCTTGGGAAATCAATTAATCTTTCTGGTTCTGAGGGTTCTCTCACGATGAGAGAAATGATAACAATGAATGCAACATCTCTGAATGCAACATCTCTGATAGCAAATATTCGTTCTTTAGGACAGCCTTAATTCCATCTCAATCCCATTTCCTTCACGCCTCTTTCCTGATCTCTATCCAAATAAAAATGAATCCCTTCTCTCTACAGTGTTTATTTAATTCTCAACTTTTCTTTTATGGTAATACTTATCCTGAACTCTAGTCGAGTTACCTGTGTTACTTGAGTCAGCCTTACTCCATAACATTGACCTTCCTTCAAGTTGTGGGTTCTAGAATATACTAATAGAGACTTTGGAACTTCCCCAAATGCCTGGTAAAGTGGGTTATAGGTGATACTTGCAGTATATACCAAACCAATATTCATTGACTGAGCGAGTAATACTTGCAGTATATACCAAACCAATATTCATTCATTAATGAATGAACTGAAAAAGTTTAACATCATGGTCATTCTGTGCTGAAAGACATAAAAGCAAACAAAATGCTACTGAACTGATTGGATAGTTAAAAGACATTTAAGCTGGCTCTGTGAATTTTGATCACCATGGAAAGTAACTCCAGAAAATAAATGTTTAAAAAGAATAGCAATATATGATATGTTTTATACATAAATATAATAGCATGTATAGAAAGAGAGGCCATGCCACAGTGTGACATGATTCTAGAGATTAACACCTGGCTTCCATTCTGGCTGATACTTTGCTATGATCTTGGGAACGTTATATACCTGTTTCAACTTTGTCATCTATAATGAGGTTGTCTACTTCACAGAGCTACTATGAGAATTAAATGAGTGCTTGACATATACTATATGCTCAATAAACGTTTGCTGCCACATTACCATCAGTACTGACATATTTCAATATTTCAGTAAGTCTGTCCTTTAGTACACAGAATAGGAGTAATAATGAAAGCTTTCGCTGGGAACCACTGTGAGATTTCTTGGCTCTTATGAGCCTCGAATATGTTCTACTTATATCTTTACATCAGAACAAAAATATCTTAACTTAAAAATAGCTAAAAAGCACTGAGATATTTTTAAAGTGACCTGGATTTTTACTCATCCCAAGCGACTTTTTTTTTCCCCTAGTTTGAGACTCTTGCAATATTTGCTTATTAAAAACGAGCACAGTCTGCGCTGCGCACTGTACTTAGCTTAATGAGTGCACATCAGGCAGAAATTGATGAGCATGGATCCTTTCCCTAGTGCTTCAGGGGAAAATGCTACACTATTCTTACTTCGGAAACACCTTCCTGTGGGAGACAATCAGATGACTTTCCAAAATCTGTCATTTAGTGTGAAATCTGTGGGGTTAAAGTTCGCCCTTAGGGCACAGGCCAGGGTTTGCATTCTGGCTGTACCACTTTCTAGTGATACGAGACTGAACGTGATACTTCTTTCTAAATCTCAGCTTCTCCATCTGTGATACAAGAATAATAACCATGTCCTTACTCAAAAGGCTGTTGTCAGGATTAAATAAGGTCACGTAGAAGGCACTGAACATAGTGTGTGGTAGAAAATAAATGATCAATACATGGAGGGTATTATTACTTCTGATGAAATGCATTTGCACTTATACAACAAAGTGGTAAATTTTAAGTCCATTTAGACATACTGCATTCACAAAGAGGTTGCAGGTTTCTACAATACCAACTGATTGAACAATCAGAGGAATTTTTTTTAATGAGACAAAATTCTACTTGAGCGGTTAGCCATCTTTTTAACAAGTCTTTACATATCTGAGATAATATCACCACGGCAAATTTCACTATCATCACTCCTGATGCTTAAAGACAGACAGTCCACAGAATTATTGCCTTCAATATAGGCAGTTATACTTTCTGAGTAATAGGGAGGAGAATGAGATGCTATAGCAAGGATATGGGAGTGTTCTTGAAACAGTAGGATCTTCGACATTTTGCTCAGCAGAAGGGATATCGCCCCCCAATAGCATCCCCACCTGATAGCATCCTCCCCTGAGAGCATCCCCCCTGACAGCATCTCCCCTGACAGCACCCCCACCCGACAGCACCCCCACCCAACAGCATCCATCTAGAGTTGAGGGGCTACTTCAAGGTCACCATATCATTTACATTTGCCTCTCTGGCTCCAATTTTCCTAACTTCTCACTTCATTGGCCACTGTAGAATTAAGTCTAGAAATGCTTGTTAAAAATTCAACAGCACAGCAACATTCAGTAATGCACTAAGGTGACCTTTCAGGCAACTTAAAGTATAAGAAATATCTCTTGAAAAACAGGAAATCATAACCAAGCAGTGGACACGCAATATTTTTTATAAGATTTCCCATAGATGAGTTGGTGACTTGAGATTGCAATTTGCCAGCGTAAAAATCTACCCCAGGTTTGGTAATGAGCAGGGAAACGGCTTCTGGTTTTTGTGCCCCTCTGGAGCTCGGCTCTGATTTACAACGCTCCACACTGACCGCTCACTGAGCTGCGTATGTGCCTCTTTTTACTTCCACACAGAAGTCATGCTTAGAAGCCCACGAGCTGTTTTAAAATGTCATGCTTCCAGCTGCTATTCTCCTAAGACATAGCAGATCTATAATTTCTTCACATATTTTCATAAATGGCCCCCATGCATGGGGAAGACTTTACGAGGCCAAGGCTGTTATAAATTTCTATGATGAGACAACCCATTGCCTGTTAGCAGCCCTGGTCACCCAGTCTGTGCTCAGAGAAAGCGAGCAGAGAGAACTATCATCAAAGAAAAATGAAATAGCTCAAAAAGGTGGAACAAGAGACATTTGCCTAACTCTATAAATTAAAGGTACTGGAGCATAACTGTATCTCATTCATTTTAGGGCATTAAGCCAGGGAAAGCTGAGGCACACTAAGAACTTTGGTACTTAAAATACTACAACCATTTTCTCTCTCTCTATCATTCTCCCTCCCTCCCATCCCCACCTCTCCCTCTCTCCCTCTGTCTCTCAGTCTTCCTCTGTCCCTCATGTGAAAACTCTCTATTATTCAAAGGACAAAAGCAAACCTCTTTGAGAAAAAATTATAAAGCTTCTCTTTTCTCCCAATCCATTATTCTTAGACAGTTGTGAGAACTATTGTATGACCCTTGTGGCACAGAATACCACTGAGTAGTATTAGTCCTCCAACAGATTTTTCCTCAAGTAGTTGCTTCAATTATAAATATCATCTAGGCTGGCTAAGTAGATCTTCTTTATTGAAAAGCTATTTCTAACCATCATTCTACGGGGAGGTGTAAAATGCATAGATTTGAAACTGTTTATAAGCTGAATTTACTCCAGGATCCTAGAAATTGAGAGATCTAGGGAACAGCCCAGCAGAATCCTTTTCTGAACGGACAGAGAGATCTTGGAGGTAGAACTGATTCTAAGAAGAGAGGATGAAACTAGAAGGTGACATCTATGAAAATGGGCCAGTGCGTCAGGGTGACGGTGATTCCGGGACAAGATGAACATGCAGGCTATTATTTTCCTAGCACCCCTGACTCACTTTCTGAGAGCAGCCTTCCCGAGTCTGCAACATAAAGTGGGATCCCTTTATTATTCTCCCGTAGAACATCTGTAGCTTCCTTCCTAGTCAAATTGTATATTTGTTGGGGTGTTTACCAGCTTAATGCCTGTTTCTTCTACTTGACCAGTGGCCCCATGAGCCTGGGGGTGATGTTATTTTTTTCCTCACCATCTCCTAATTCCTAGTCCATGTACTTGTTGAATGAATGAGCAGATGAATACATGAGCACTAGGAGAAAGGGGAGCTTTGATAAAAAGAAAGAATGAAAACAAATATCAGGTATATTGAGAACAAAATTCAACATCTCCATTAGTTTCAATTACATTCATAGGAGTAGGACAAGGCACACTTATTGCAGATATTTGTCTGTCAGGCATCAAGAGTTTCTCCCAGCACTGGCTGGTGTGGCTGTTGGTTGGGCATTGTCCCAGGCACTGGACGGTTGCCAGTTCAATTTCCGGTCATGGTACATGCCAGAGTTGTGGGCTCGATCCCTGGTAGGGGGCATGCAGGAGGCAGCTGATCAATGTTCGCTCTCACACTGATGTTTCTCTCTCTCTTTCCCTCTCCCTTCCTCTCTCTCTAAATATCTATAAAAATATTTTTTAAAATAACTTTCTCCTGGACATTAGATACCACCACTGGCAGCAAAAATGCTGTCACGGGGGGGGGGTGGGGGGGGGAACATAGCCACACTTTTGCTCTTAACTGCAATACAAGAAAGCAATCAAGGAGAAAAGAGCTTGGTGCTTTGGAGAGATAAAAATGGCCAAGAAAATTATTTCTAGAATTCATATAAGACACTGCAGGAAACTGAGAAAAGCTCAAAATTTACATTTCCAAATTTGTTTTGAAATTTCACAATCACACTTAAAAACAGTAAATGATAGACTGATTACTAAGAGAGAAAAACAGTTTATAGATGAGCACATAGAAGGTAATGTTCTATGTGTATGCATGTGTGGGATGGGACTGGACATTTACTTACAATATATTCATAGTAATTACTTTGAGAAGTGAGATTATAAGTGATTCCACTTATCTTTACCTATCTGTAATTCTTTATTTAAAAAGAACGCTTTTTAAAATTTTTATTTTGATATTCAAAAAATCCTTGTGTAATCATAATGAATCTTGAACATATTTACTTTATACTTTATACTTATTGCAGCATATAAAGAAAATGTAATTCCTGTCCAATGCAATTCAATTATCATTGCACACCACACACAGACACACTGCTCCGTGAGTTCAATAGCGTTACATAGTGTTCACTTGCATTTCTTTTTTTTTTTTTTTATCCTCACCCGAGGACATTTTTCCATTTTTTGTACAGATAGAGTGGGAGGGAGAGGAAGAGAGAGAGAGGGAAACATCGATGTGAAAGGGACACATCGAGTGGCTGCCACCCGCACAACCAACCAAGGCCAGGGACAAACTGCAACTGAGGTACATGCCCTTAGCGGGAACCGAACCCAGGTCTCTCTGGACCGCAGGTGGACGCTCCAACCGCTGAGCCAAACCGGCCAGGGCTTCACCTGCATTTCTAGTTTTTCCCTAGTGAACAAGAAATCCTTACGCTTATAAATATTTTAAGATTTTTAACGATGTGCTTTTTTTGAAAACTGATAAGAAAGTAAAACAAATTATGCTTATTTCAGAGTGCTAAGTTCAGGAATAAAAAGAAAGAGGAAAGCCCTGGCCGGTTTGGCTCAGCAATTGGAGCTGCAGCCTGCGGACCAGAGTCCTGGGTTCAGTTCCCGCTAGGGGCACACACCAAAAAAATAAATAAATAAATAAAAAATATTTTTAAAAAAAGAGGACCAGTCACTTACAAAAGCAGGAACGCGATGACCAAGCAAGATAACACGATAATACAGTTTCTGTTTCTCATTGTTTTTTTTCCTGCAGGTGAGCACTTCCATTCTTAGCCTATCTATGATTTTTAGTTAACCAGAGCATAAAGGCTTTCCAGAGGGAAAAGAGTGAATATGATAAATGGAAAATGGAGTTGGGTAATGAACAATAATATGAAGCTTTCTATCTACATTCAGCAGAAACAGTCCTATTAAAAACGCCATCTTCCACCGGGCAGTGTGGGCCCGGCCCCAGGCTCCTCCTTCCCTGGGCTCAGAGCAGCTCCTCTGCCTGGACAGTGCTCCCTGCAGCTTTCCTCCTTCCTCCTGCTCACCCGCCAGCTTTCCGTGACGCCCCGAGGGACCCGTGGCCATCCAAAGGGTTACGACTTGAAGGGTTGAGATGTAAAGAAAACTACTCAACAGCTGTTCTCAATATAAGAAAAGCCAGCGGTTGATAGCTTTTCCCCACCCCGCCTCCAGTTTTGGCTTCCCAATGGTCGTCTCAGCTTCAGCAGCCTGATTAAACTAAAACAGCAGCAGCGACAACAAACAGGACTCGCCCACCCGATGAAACAAAGAGTAACCCTTCTGAGGGCCCATTCTTGACTGGACTAGACCCTGGGTTAGAGAGGAATAATTTAGGATCTGTGATGGCAAAGAGCTGGGCCTTTTTAAAATGCAAACCGGCGAGTCTCAGAAAGAAATGAAGTTGGCTTTATTTGAACTAGTTTCCACATCTGATACTCTCAGTTTCCCTCCATGCCCTATGGCCTTATTCGGAATATTTCCTCTGCCCACAAAGTGACTCAGCATCCCTATGTATGAGAGTGTGTCATCTGCTGATAATTCGCTTAATAATATCTATCCCTAATAATAGCTGAAGACCTAAAACAAAAAACACCTGTCAGTCACTATGGAGAAAATGGGAAAAATTAAAATGTATGCAGAAATGGTGGGGAGCATGAAGATCACATCTAATAAGAACACAGAGGAGGGACTTTGGGGAGACTATGTAACAATGTCTAAATGCCTCCTCTCCTACCAATCCCTTAAAGCCTAAGACCTTCACCAGACACTTTCCCCAGACCACCGCAACCACCGCAGAGAGACATAACTGTCCCAGTGTGGGAAGTCCCACAGCACGTGGCCCTTGCACCAGAAACACAACGGCGAATACTAAAATGCAGTATTAGAGTTAGATGTGCATTTGCTGTGACTCCAGCAGCAACAAAGCGAGCTCTTCCTTTAGGGACTGTCTCATTCATCTTGGTATCCCCAGCTCCTAGCCCAGTTTCTGGTACTTAGGAAGCTTTACTAAACAACCATGCATGCTAATAATCCAAGGAGAGCGTAAGCAACCTTTACTGTCACATGGCTGACCAATGTTAGAACTAAGACTAAGAACCTACATCCCTCATTCTTCCTCACATGATTTCACAGATACCTATGGTCTCCCTGAAAAAACAAACAAACAAAGCCCTGGCCTGTTTGGCTCAGCGGTTAGAGCATCGACCTGCGGTCCCGAGAGACCCGGGTTCGGTTCCCGCTGGGGGCACGTACCTCGGTTGCAGTTTGTCCCCGACCCTGGTTGGTCGTGCGGGTGGCAGCCACTCGATGTGTCCCTTTCACATCGATGTTTCTCTCTCTCTAAACGGAAAACAAACAAACAAACAAAAAAACAAATAAACAACACTTCAGTGGCTCCCCATAACCCTGAAGCCCCAGTTGAAATTTAATAGAATAAGGATGGGGGATACGAATTAACTTATTAAACTTTTCTGAGTTACTAAAAGTCATTTTGTAAAAAATTCTCCTGAAAATGTTATTACACACACACACACACCCCACACAATCTTTAGCACAGATTGACTAAAAAGATTTCGGAAGTTAATGACACCAGATGGCGGTGAGATGGAGAAGTTGTTCAATACTGTATGGCCACTAGAAAAGGAGTTACGAGTTGAAATCAGCCCTGTTTGGTGTGGCTCAGTTGGTTGGAGCTTCATCTGGTACACTAAAGGGTCGTGGGTTCAATCCCTGGTCAGGGGATATATGGGAGACAACTGATCGATGTTTATCTCTGACATTATTATTTTTTTCTCTCTCTAAAATCAATTAAAAATAAACAAACATAAAACATCATCGGTGAGGATTAAAAAAAAAAGAGTTGAAGTCAGATTGGCCTTCTGGTTAACAGATATATAGTTCACATGATTTACACTGTTAAAAAGAAGAAGGAAAGAAAAAAAATAACAGTGGAGGAGCTCCTGTGATATAAAATCTCTCCAAGTAAAGGTACTAATAATTTGATCTTTTAAATACACATTACTCCTTCTTAATGGAAAGGCAACACATTTGAGGAATTACCAAAAACAATAAAAGCAATGGTAACATCAACAGATTAGTTCTGATGAACCCTTTGACGTCATGAAACGGTCAGGAGACCACACAAAGTGAATGTTAAAATTTAAAGAGAAAGTGGCTGAACGAACCAAGCTTCACTGCAGAGGCAGGGTCCGTCTCTCACTCCTATCACATCCGAACACTCTTAAGCACACATTTAACAGTCTTACAAAGTACACCAAGATGTTCTTTCTGTTTCTCACTCAAGTAATAGGTCTTAGCCATTCCATGTTCAGACTGATAGAGACACCTGAGTAGAACTGATGGGAAGCATGGCCTCCGGTTGCTCAAGGCTGGTGGGAAAGACATGGTGTGCTCACAGGTGTGCATCCGCAGAGCTGTGGTTCGTACTGCAGTACCAGCCTGCCCGGCCCTCTGGACGGCCTGTGAGGAGAGGGATGGACAAAGGAGAGAGAAATACTTCCAAGCGGAGATCAGGAAAGGCTTCCTGGAAGAGGTGCGTTTCAGCTATGCCTTGGTGGGAAGGACTGAGACACAAACGTTGGCGTGATGGTGGGGGCACTTGGATTAGAGGAAGCAGGCTGCTGCGGACCCCGGTGGCCCGGAACCTGCTACCTGATCTCGGACCTGCATGATGTGGTCAGTAGGTATCGCTCTGGCCTGGCCTCTTCATGGGGTTCCTCTGCCTCATGCTCCCTCCCCAACCCATCGTCGATCAGCAAATCACCAGCGATCTCACCATACACTTCACTGCCGATCGCCCACCCTCCATCCCACCTGGGATAAGCACGGCGCAGTGTGCTCCTGGGGACAGATCTGTGGTCACATTTATCATGTGTTTTGAACAAGGTCTTCATCTGGATCCCCAGCAAAACCGTAGGCCCCATAAGGTCACAGATTGCGCTTACCTTGTTTTTAACTAGTTCTCTGATACTAATACTATGTGCTCACTAAACAATGTTTGTATGCTTACATGATGATATTTTGCTACAGCAAATTAAAATATGTTTGTGACAAAGAGGGATCTGTGTCATCTATTAGGCTTTCTATACAATTTGACTCCTTTCAAACGCACCCTGATATTAAGAAAAGAAAAATTACAGGTAGTAACAGTGCATACCCCTTTTGTTTTTATAACTCGGCTTTTAGAACATTTAGGATTATTAGCCAATTAAATAGATGAGACATATTTCTGCCCCATTAATCTCCATGTGGCAAGAATACAAAATTGTACACATTTCAGTTATTTTGAAAGTTTAGAGAGTGTATGACTAGCTGAGGAGCTTGAACTTCATCCACCGTCATCCAACCAAAACATATTCACTGCATGCCAGGCCAGTTCCAAACACTGGGGATACAGTCGAAACAAGACAAAAAAGGTCTCACAGGGGTTTGGGGCAGGAGGAGATAAAAATGTAAACAAATAAATAATAAATAACAACTAAGGAAATGGAAGAGGTAATCAAGACTCTCCCAGCAAACAAAGCCCAGGCCTGGATGGCTTCACCGGGGAGTTTTACCGAACATTCAAAAAAGAACTAACACCCATTCTCCTCAAACTATTTCAAAAAATTCAAGAAGAAGGAAGACTTCCAAACTCGTTCTATGAGGCCAGCATACCTCTCATTCCAAAACCAGAAAAAGACACTACAAAGAAAGAAAACTACAGGCCAATATCTCTGATGAACATAGACGCCAAAATCCTGAACAAAATACTAGCAAATCGGATGCAGCAATACATCAAAAAAATTATTCACCATGACCAAGTGGGATGCAAGGCTGGTACAATATTCGCAAATTAATAAATGTGATACATCACATAAACAAAATGAAGAATAAAAAACATATGATCATATCAATAGACACTGAAAAAGCATTCGACAAAATTCAGCATCCATTTCTGATAAAAACGCTCAGCAATGTGGGAATAGAGGGATTATATCTCCACATAATAAAGGCCATATATGAAAGACCTACAGCCAACATTATAATCAATGGGCAGAAACTAAAAACATTTCCATTAAGAACAGGAACAAGACAGGGATGTCCACTTTCACCACTCTTATTTAACATTGTACTGGAAGTCTTAGCCACAGCAATCAGACATGAAGAAAAAATAAAAGGGATCTAAATTGGAAAGGAGAAAGTAAAACTGTCATTATTTGTAGATGACATGATATTATACATAGAAAACCCTAGAGACTCCATAAAAAAATCTACTAGACTTAATAAATAAATTTGGCAAAGTAGCAGTATACAAAATTAATGTAAAGAAATCGATGGCATTTTTATACACCAATGATTAACTCACAGAAAGAGAAAGTGAAAAAACAATCCCATTTACCATTGTGGCAAAAAAATTAAGATACCTAAGAATAAACTTAACCAAAGAAGTAAAGGACCTATTTGCAGAAAACTACAGGACATTGAAAAAAGAAATAGAGCAAGATATAAAAAAGTGGAAGCGCCCTGGCCAGTTTGGCTCAGCGGTTAGAGCGTCGGCCTGCGGTCCGGAGAGACCCGGGTTCGGTTCTCGCTAAGGGCATGTACTGCGGTTGCAGTTTGTCCCCGGCCCTGGTTGGTCGTGTGGGTGGCAACCACTCGATGTGTCCCTTCATGTCGATGTTTCTCTCTCTCTTTCCTTCCTCTCTCTCCCTCCCACACTATCTGTACAAAAAATGGAAAAGTATCCTCGGGTGAGGATTAAAAAAAAAAAAGTGGAAGCACATACCTTGTTCATGGATTGGAAGAATTAGCATCATTAAAATGTCCATATTACCAAAAGCAATCTATAGATTCAATGCAATTCCCATCAAAATACCAACGACATATTTCACAGAACTAGAACAAATACTTCAAAAGTTCATTTGGAACCAAAAAAGACCCTGAATAGCTACAGCAATTTTGAAAAAGAAGGACAAAGTAGATGGGATCACAATACCAGATATCAGGTTATACTATAAAGCGACTGTAATCAAAACAGCCTGGTACTAGCACAAGAAGAGGCATATAGACCAGTGGAACAGAATAGAGAACCCAGAAATGGACTCAAGGCAATATGCTTAATTAATATCTGACAAAAGTAACAAGAGCATACAATGGAGTAAAGACAGCCTCTTTAATAAGTGGTGTTGGGAAAATTGGACAGCTACACGCAAAAAAATGAAACTAGACCATCAACTTACACCCTACATAAAAATAAACTCAAAATGGATAAAAGACTTAAATGTGACCTGTGAATCCATAAAAATTCTAGAAGAAAATATAGGCAACAAAATTTTGGACATCATACGCAGCAGAATTTTTACTGATACATCACCTAAGGCAAGAGAAACAAAGGAGAAAATGAACACATGGGACTACATCAAACTCAAAAGCTTCTGCACAGCAAAAGAAACAACCGTCAAAATGGAAAGGCAACCCACTGTATGGAGAACATCATTACCAATGATACATCAGATAAGGGGTTAATTTCCAAAATATATAGAGTACTCATACAACTCAACAAAAGGAAGATAAAGAACCCAATTAAAAAATGGGTAGAGGAGCTGAATAGACACCTCTCCAAACAGGACATACAAATGGCCAAGAGACATATGAAGAAATGCTGAACATCACTAACCATCAGAGAGATGCAAATTGAAACAACAATGAGGTATCACCTCACACCTGTCAGAATGGCCGCCACCAACAAATCATCAAACAAGTGTTGGCCAGGGTGTGGAGAAAAGGGGACTCTAGTACACTGCTGGTGGGAATGCAGACTGGTGCAGCCACTATGGAACACACTATGGTGTTACCTCAAAAAATTAAAAATTGAACTGCCATTTGACCCAGTGATCCCACTTCTAGGAATGTACCCTAAGAAGCCTGAAACACCAATCAGAAAGAATATATGTACCCCCATGTTCGTAGCAGCACTTTTACAATAGCTAAGATCAGGAAACAGCCCAAGTGTCCATCAGTAGACGAATGGATAAAAAAGCAGTGGTACATATACACAATGGAGTACTATGCAGTTGTAAGAAAGAAAGATCTCTTATCTTTAGAGACGACATGGAGGGACCTGGAAAGTATTATCCTAAGTGAAACAAGCCAAGCAGACAAAAGACAAATACCACATGATCTCACTTATATATGGAATAAAATGAATATAACAGTCTGAGAAATAGGGTAGACCCAGAAACACGGAAGTAAGGTACAGACTGACAACCCTCAGAAGAGGGGGTGGGGGGGGTGCGAAGAGATAAACCACAGAACTTATATGCATGTATGCATAACCAATTGACATGGACAACAAAGCCGGGGACGGGGCCAGGGGTGGGAGGGGGGTGGGGAGGAGGGTGTCAATGGGGTAAAAAAGGGGAAACATCTGTAACAAAAATAAAATTAAAAAAAAAAAAAAAGAACATCCCTGAAAAATAAGAGTGAAGTCAAAATGGAAAAGGAAACTTAATATGTTGGGAAAATTTTCCAGGATCCCAAATGCATAAAATTTAAATGATATCTTATGTAGAATCCTTATATATGAAGCAGTGAAAAAAACAATTAGTATATATTTAATATATTGAATCAAATTTACATTTTCTCATTCGAATGGCAGTCAGTGGGAACAAGGAAGACATTCTCATGAATAAAAACTTAAATTGGGGGCTTATGAATAACAGTTATAGTCCTATCAGCCCCAGTATCCAGTTTCCTTTAGAACTTGGTTTTGGTTAGTTTGTATCAAGAAAATGCTCGTCTACACTAGACATTCAGTGTATTTACTCTGACAACTTTATGAAAGAGGACAGCTATTGTTTTTAAAGCACTGTGAACGATGCCCTTCCTGTTGAGTGAAGTACTTGACGAATGTCTGATAATACACTTTGGAACAACGTGTAAGACCTGATTCCAAAGCCTGCAGAAAATGAGGTAACTTGGAAACATGAACTAACATGTTACTCAGCAGCTGTTCAAATTATGCAAAACTTGATGAATAGTAATACAACTGAGAGTGCATACTGTTGCATATTCCATTTTTAAATAATTTGAAATATATTTTTAAAATTAAATTTGAATCCAGTGTAATGGGATCCAAGAAACACTTCTCTGAGATGGCAGGATTTAAAATACCTTCACAAGACAGAACTGAGACCGCATGGATTGCTGAAATCTGAAAAGAAAGCAGCTTCTCAAACCCTAATTTTGAAATGGAAGACAGTAAAAAACAATAAAGACCCCACTTTTTAGGATGGTATATTGACATACTTAGCTTTTCAATAAAGAATGCCACAGGACTTTCAATTTGTTCCCCCTTTAAGATGCAGTGGTTTTTAATGTATTCAAAAAAATTGTGCAGCCATCATCACTACCCGATTCCAGAATGTTTCCATCACCCACCCCCTCAGAAAAAGAACACGCATCCATTAGCGCCACTCCCATCGCCGTCTTCTCAGTCGCTGGTAACGACCCATCCACTTTCTGTCTCTATGGATTTGCATATTCAGAACATTTCATGTAAATGGAATCATACAATGTCAAAATAAATAAATAAATAATAAATAATCAAAACGATTTGGGGCTAGTATGTGCTGTCGAGAAAATAACATGGAGTGAGCGGTAGGAGATGGGAAATGGAGAACCTGCAGGTGGTCAGAGACAGTATCTCTGAGGAGGGCACATCTAGGCTGAGAAAAAGATGACAAGAATGAAGCAGGTATAGAAAATTTGGAGAAGAACGTCCTGGGGCCAGTAACATCAAGTTTTAAAAGACAGAGTTCAGTGACTTCCGGTTAAGATGGCGGTGTATCATGTCCTCCCACAACCACATCAAAGTTACAACTAAACTACAGAACAACCATCATTCAAAACAGCTGAAATCAAAGTGAATGGAAGTCCTACAACTACGGAATTAAAGCAGCAGCCACATGGAGACTGGTAGGAGGGGCAGAGGCACGACAGGCTGGTCCCACACCACATGTGCTAGATAAAAATCAGGAAGACACCTTGGCTGAGAAGGTTCTCCTTGAGGACTGAGGGGTCCCCGTCCCACACCAGACACCCTGCTCAGGGTTCCAGTGCCAGGAAGAGAAGTCCCCATAACTTCTGGATGGAAAGATCAGCAGGAACTGAGGCTCAGGGAAGCTGACGCAGCTGGAGCCCCAGGCAGCTCCCTAAAGGGCCCGCGCACGGATTTATCGGACTCTCTCCCTCTAAGCTTGGAGGGGAGGCAGCTCGAGGGGCACCAGAGACATACAGGGAAGAACTGAGCTGTTTGGCACTGGAGCGAGGGCTGGAGAGGGGGCTTTCTCGGGGACAAACGTGCTGTCAGAGGCCTTTGGTGAGCCCTTCCCTGGGGCGGCAGACAGCCGCCATATCTGGGACTCCAGCAACCTGGCTCACACTGGCAGCCCCACCCTGGTGATTCTCTGAGGCCCTGCCCCACCCAACTTTCAGGCCTACCCAAGCTGTTGCCACTTGCTTAACCATAGGATTGGCCTGTCTTGGATCCTGCTTCAGGTTTTCCTAAATTCTTTCAAACAAGCAGCATCTGGTCTCAGCTAGCCCCATACCTCTCATTAAGTAATACACAGAAACAAACACAGGGAGGCAGCCAAAATGAGGAGACAAAGAAACAGGTCCCAAATGAAAGAATAGAACAAAATCCCAAGAAAAGAACTAAGCAAAATGGAGATAAGCAACCTAACAGATGCTGAGTTCAAAATACTGCATATAAGAATGCTCAATGAACTTAGTGAGAATCTCAGTGAACTTAGGGAGGGCCTCAAGAGCATAAAAAAGGACCAGTCAGAAATGATGGATGCAGTCAGAAATGAAGGAGGAATTAACTGAAATATAGAATAATTTGCACAGATTCAAGAGTAGAATACGTAAATCCAAGAAGCAAACCATCGATTTGAAATATAAGAAAGCAAAAAATGCCCAATCAGAACAGCAAAAAGAAAAAAGAATCCAAAAAAATGAGGATAGTGTAAGGAGCCTCTGGGACAACTTCAAGCGTGCCAACATTCGCATTTTGGGGGTGACACAAGGAGAAGAGTGAGAACAAGAAATCGAAAACCTGTTTGAAACAATAATGGCAGAAAATTTTCCTAACTTGGTGAAGGAAACAGACATACAAGTTCAGGAAGCACAGAGTCCCATACAAGATGAACCCCAAGAGGCCCACACCAAGACACCTCATCATCAAAATGCAAAAGGTTCAAGACAGAGAGAATCTTTTTTTTTTTTTTTTCCTCATCCGAGGACATTTTTCCATTTTTTGTACAGACAGAATGGGAGGGAGAGAGAGGAAGAGAGAGAGAGAGAGGGAAACATCGATGTGAAAGGGACACATCGAGTGGCTGCCACCCACACGACCAACCAGGGCCGGAGACAAACTGAAACAGAGGCACATGCCCTTAGCGGGAACCGAACCCAGGTCTCTCCAGACCTCAGGCGGATGCTCTAACCGCTGAGCCAAACCGGCCAGGGCAACAGAGAGAATCTTAAAAGCAGCAAGAGAAAAGCAGTTAGTTACCTACAAGGGGGTTCCCATAAGGCTGTCAGCTGATTTCTCAAAAGAAACTTTGCAGGCCAGAAGGGAGTGGCAAGAAATATTCAGAGTGATGAAAACCAAGAACCTACAACCAAGATTACTCTATCCTGCAAAGCTGTCATTTAGAATCGATGGCCATATAAAGACTTTCCCAGACAAGAAAAAGTTAAAGGAGTTCATCACCACCAAACTGTTATTATATGAAATAATGAAGGGTCTTTTTGAAGAAAAAGATAAAATATATGAACAAACAAAATGGCAATGAATACATATCTATCGACAATGGAATCTACAACCAAAATGAACAGGAAGAACAGAAATATGCTCATAGATACAGAGAACATTTTGTTGGTTGCCAGATGGGAGGGGGGTTGGGGGAATTAGTGAAAAAGGTGAGGGGATTAAGAAGTACAAATTCATTGCTAGACTGACAAACCTCAAAGAGAAAGGAGTTGGTGGAGGTGGCGGGAGAATAAACCAAAGAACTTACATGCATAACCAATGGACACAGACAATAGTGTGGGAAAAGGCGAGAGGGGGGAGAGAGGGGGAAGAGAGTGGGGAGAAGGGGGTCAATGGGGGAAAAATGAGAAACATCTGTAATACATTCAACAATAAAGATTTTAAAAAAATAAAAAATAAATAAAAGACAGAGTTCAAATAATTCACTTTAAGAAAATGTAAACCCATTGAATGTCAGTGATACGAACCATCCAGGTTTCTGCAGAGATCTCTCTCCCCAATCTAGCCCCTTTCCCCACAGAATCATTGGTTGTCTGGCTTGGAAACCACACCTCATGGTCAGAGGAGCAAATCCTTGAAATGGGGGAAGGGGAGGATAGAGTTCTTTATTTCAAATGCCGTTCCCTATTTCCTATGAAATAACCCTAAAGAGCTCTATTCCCTCCTTCCAACCCCAACCCAGTCAGGCTTCTTGCTCAACCCTGAAACTGACCCTGGTTGACTTAAGATGGAGATGGTCTATTGGAATGATATGGAGATTTTACACAGAGAATAGACTGACAGCTCTCAAAGGGGAGGGGGTACAGGGACTGCGTGAAAAAGTGAAGGGATTAAGCAAGCAAACAACAACACCACCTCATAGACAAACAACAGTATGGTGATTATGAGATGGAAAAGGGGGTGGGTGAAGTAGGAGAGGGTAAAGGGGTATAAGGCGATAAATGGTGATGGAAGGAGACTTGGGGTGGTGAACACACAATACAATGTCTTTTTAGCTTACTTAACTATACATGGTACATATATTTCCATTCCACTCTATTTCTCAGGATTACACTCAACCTGTGTCTAAGAATATTCTTCAGATGTTGAGGTACATCAGAATCATTGCAGGAGCTGTGATATATTCTTGGACCTACATATTATGACTCTGAGGATGAGCAGCAGAGCCCAGGGACGCAATCAAATCTAGACAATCATGTCAGTGAATTCTGATGCCGGGAGTCCACCACACACATTGAGAAAGACTGGCCTAAGCCTGCTTCACATCTAGAATAGAAAGATTTTTCTCAACCACTCCCGGCCCCTCACAGCCATGTATACCATCACAATGACATACTACTTTTTCATTGTCTTTTTTGCTTTGTTTTGTTTTATCCTCACCTGAGGACATTTTTAAAATTTTTTTTGTTCAGATGGAGCGGGAGAGAAAGAGAAACATCAGTGTGAAAGGTACACATCGAGTGGCTGCCACCCGCAGGACCCAATCAGGGCCGGGGACAAACTGCAACAGAGGTACATGCCCTTAGCGGGAACCAAACTGGGTCTCTCTGGACCGCAGGCCGATGCTCTAACTGCTGAGCCAAATCGGCCAGGGCTTTTTCATTGTCTTGATCATGATTCTGAGACATCCTAAGTAGTACTAGGGAGTCATCTGAACTTTCTATTTAGCTAAATTTGTAGTTTTGATTCTAGTAATTAAACAAGGTATCAGTGGAAGTTAAATAGCATGTTTTAGAGTTAAATAGCGTGTTTTATACGGCAGCTGAGATCTTTCAATAGCTGAATGTTTATTGCTGTGGTGTTAGACTTTCATCATGCTCATAATGGCTGCACCAATCTTTACTTTCTTAGAAAATATCATATTTTTCCTCCAAATCTGGCAATTGCTACTGTCTTTCCTTATATTGAGTAGGGCAAAACAGATGATCTGAATATAAACTAGTTTTTATTTCAATATTCCATGATAACATTTGTTTTAAAAGAAATTTTAAGTGGCAGAGATTTGAGTTTAATTTAAAATTCACCAGAGTGTGCCCTGGCCGATTTGGCTCAACGGTTGGAGCGTTGGCCTGCGGATCAGAGAGTCCGGGTTCAGTTCCCACTAGGGGCACGCACCATAAAAATAAAAAAATTTACCAGAATGTGATGTTATTAATACAAAGCTGTTAATTTAAGTGACAATTGGATGATCAATAGCTTGTACACATATTACATTTGTCTCTGTCCCATCACTGACAGCTACTTATCAACATACCTCCTCCCCGGTGGCTGGAAAATTTCATTTGACATTGATTATAAGATACATTAAGATCTTAGAAGCAATCAAACATAATAAAAAGCATTTCACAATCAAAAAGCAATTCTTAGAAGTAAGATTTTAAATCTATTTTACATTGTTAATCAGTATACTTGTCAAGAATATTAAAATGATTTGGCAGATTCATCTGAACAGGACATTGTGTCTTAATCAGGATTTTTTAAAATAGAAAATTTTACTATTGCATAAAAATAGTACAATTTCTGAATAAATAGTGCTTCTACTTATATCACATACTACTATACATAAATAATTAGTATGTTCTTAGTAAACGTGCTTTTTCCTAATTTAAAAACAGCATAAGCTAATTCAGTAATTGAGGCTAACCGCCTTTTCACAGACAAACCCCAGAATTAGTCAGAACATCCAGAAACAGGTTTATCAGACAGAAAAGTTCAGGGTTAAGTCTGTAAACAAAGTTAATACCGTAAATTGCCTTTGTTTAATTTTAGAAGCACATGTTCCACAGTAATAACCTTAGAATACACTCCAAGACTGACTGTTTTTATCCATAATATGCGTTGGTGCCTATTTTATTTGGTAGGATCTTCTTACGCTATACCGAGAGTACAAAGAATGGAGACGGAAGAAATGTGCAGAAGTTTCCTTACTCGTCTTATCAACAATCATTATCTATCCACAAAAGCTCTCTAATTAGCGTTATTAGAAAACAGAGGTAAATAGGAATGATAAAAGGAACACTCTGGACTTCAAGGATGCTAATGGAACACCTCTGAAGACTAACAAGTAACTGGTGTCTTGGTTTTATTAGAAGCTCTCCCTCTACATTGAAAGAACATTTGTTCCGACAGTCGAGTTAAGAGGGTAGCCAAACCTCGCTGCCTCAACAAATACAAACAACACCAAGAAGTCTTCTCTGTTGTTTTCTCATTGAGTCTGACCCCTGAAGCATCATGATAAAATAAGCATGAGCTTGTGCCAAGGTCAAAGGCTCCTGGGATTTATTTCTCAGACTTGGAAAGCCTTGCTGCATCTCCAGCAGCCTCCGCCTCAGCCTCGATGGAGCAGTGAGCACCCCCTAGAAACAACTATCATCTCAAT
Organism: Molossus molossus; assembly: GCF_014108415.1. NCBI lineage: Eukaryota > Metazoa > Chordata > Mammalia > Chiroptera > Molossidae > Molossus > Molossus molossus. Next base: position 58,253,715 of record NW_023425345.1, on the reverse strand, counting down.
GGAAGCTGACGAGGACTAAAACTATGGCAGTAAAAACTGTAATACAAAGGAAGGAACAAATGGGGACAAATTGCTAAGAAAGATGAATCAGGACGTGTCTATTTTCCAAATGGAAAGGGAAAGAGAAGGCAAAGTTAAATACTACGTCTCTCCTTAAAACCGGGGAGACTGTGACTATCGCATTGCCATTAACAGCACTAGAAAAGTCAGGAGGATAAACATTTTAGGGCTCAAAGATGGGTGAGGTTTGTGATTTACAAAATCTGAAGGGTCAAACCCGTGGGATGTGTCCAGTGGGCTCGCGAAAGAATAGAAATAAAACTCAAGACACGATCTGAGAATCTGCACCCAGATGTCAGTGGAAACTGAAAGAGTAGATGTTTCTAACAGAGAGAAAGTATAGAGATTGAGAAAGAGATGCCCAAAGATAAAAGTTTCAAAAATACATTTAGCAGAGAGGGAGGAAAAACAGGCGTCCGAGAAAGCAGACAACATTCTGAAAGTGTGTCCAGAAAGCTCCACGTTGGAGAAGCACATCTCAGGGACAGCACTGCTCAGCTGTGTCGGTGACGGGGTCACGGAAGGCAGGTGACGTGGTGGTGCACACAGTGGAAACAAACTGCAGCAGCCCTTGATATGTTGAAGGCAAATTTGTAGGAAGATGATCTGGTGACAATCCTCTGGGGATTGTGCCAGTGACATCTTATATTTCATTTCCAGCTCAGCCTGAACAGATGGTGCAGATGAGAATCTCTTCCTACGAGGGTTTTGTCTGGATTTATAACCCAGTCAGTCCCATTTCCTTGTTTGCCTCCAGAAGGGCTAGAAGCGAAACCCCATCTGCATTCCCCAAGGAGGCTCATTACCAAGATGTGTGAGATCGCTCTGCCTGCAGCTTTATGGAGAAAGGTTACAAATGAGCAGTGTAATATGTCATAGACTACAGTCTCTCACCTCTGCAGACCCAGGTTTCAGTACTTGATATTATAACTGTACTTTAAATAAAACATAACTGGTTTCTGAACTGTCAGATTTCATCTTAAAATGAGCTATTAAAAGTAAGATTGATAAGGTTATTTTCATCTCGGATATTTATTAACAGATGGTTTTGTGGGAGAAATGAAAATATATCATTTTCTTAATTTTTAAATTTAGCAAATCCCAACCAAAACCTTTCATGATCATAAATATTTCAGTATTGCAATGAAGTCCTGTCTACTCTATCCTAGAGGTTTGCTATGAAGTCTGAAATAAATTAACACTTATTTTATTTCTGTAAAATACTTCAGATTTATTTTTAACGCATGATATTCCTCCAGATTTTATGCATATGGCCTGAATTTTATTATTGCAGTTTCAAATACTTTATCATATTTTGTTTTGTGTATGATATATTAAGAATTAGTGAAGAAATAAGGCTACAGTTTGATTAATTGTAGTCGTCATAAATTCTGCCTTTGAATTAATCAAAGTACGTTCTTTTATTATAACACAAGTAGTCTTTTTACAGACATTAAAAAAAAATTTTTTTTTCTTTATTTTTAGAGAGAGGAAGGGAGAAGAAGAGAGAGACAGAAACATCGATGAGAGAGAATATCAATTGGCTGCCTCCTGCATGCCACCAACTGGGGATTTGGCCCACAACCTGGGCATGTGCCCTGACCGGGAATTGAACCAGTGACATCTTGGTGCATGGGTCAATGCTTAACCACTGAGCCACACAAGCCGGGCCGGACATAATTTTTTACGGATCAATAATAATCCTACATTTTATAGAGTTGTAAAATATTCTGGTTGTAAATAAGAGATCACTACATTGAACTAACCCCAGTATTCCCACAATAACTAAAGGCCAATAACCAAACCAAGCACAGAAACGTGGTTGGGTCCCAATAATGATCCAGAACCGCGATTTTGTCCGTGCTCCTTTCTGCTCTTCTACATCATAGTTCTCCTCTGAGGACTAGCTCCCTCTGCTCCCGGTCAGCATATGAAGCATGACAACCCCTAGCTCCCTGATCTATGTTCTAACTCAGCCACCCAGGGAGAGACTCATCTCCGCCTCTCAGTTCCAATTTAAAAACTCTGAGGCAAAAGACTGGCTAGTTTTCATCAGCTGTCTATTCTGAAATGAGTCAACTCTTGCCAGGGAGTGGGGTCCAGAGAGAAGACTGGGTTTTGGGCCCGACCTATCAGCTGCGGATGGGGACCAAGGACTTGCCGACACGCGCTGCCCTGCAGCTACGGGGGAGGGGCGGTGTCTGGAAGAGTGGGGCCTGGTACAGAGGCTGTTCTTGCGAAGTGAGTGAGGAGATAGTCTGTTCATTCAGTCACTTCCATTTTTTTTTTTTTTAATCAACTAATTTGCTTAAAAACTACAACCACAACTCTCATTTGGAGCTGTACAAATAATTTTATTTTTTAAATATTTGTTATTTGGGGCAGGTGTAGGCACATGGGGGTTATTTTTAGTTGCCTATGAGGGGACTCCGTGGAAATTGGGTGAGCAAGGAGATATATTTTTTAAAACACCAGACAGCCAGGTTTATCCAATCACTGATAGGTAAGGGGTGAAGTTGAAGGCTTAGAATTCTCCTTGGTTATTGAAGAGGATACTCAGATTGCTGACTCAACCCCCTTCATGTTTACTTTCCTCAAAGGCAGCAATCAAAAAGTGAAAACTCAGTCCAGCTGGTGTGGCCCAGTGGTTGAGCATCGACCCATGCACCAAGAGGTCGCTGGTTTGATTCCCAGGACACATGCCCAGGTTGTGGGCCCGATCGCCAGTGGGGGGCATGCAGGAGGTGGCCAATCGATGGTCTCTCTCATCTATGTTTCTATTTCTCTCTCCCTCTCCCTTCCTCTCTCTCTCAAATCAATAAAGAAAAAAAAAAATTTTTTTAATTAAAAAAGTGAAAACTCATCATCCTAGCCTCTCTGAAGCCATGGTGTGTGGCGGCTGCCAGTCAGGGCTAGTGAACAAGACAGAAGCAGAAGTCTTAGTGTGGCCCCGTCTGCTATTCTCCTTCCCGGTGGGACACCTGGGAGGACACCTGAGGTGCTTGTCACCCCTGAGAACGCAGAGCAGGAAAAAGGAGAAAGTGAAAACCATGGACTGCCGAGGCCTGGACGTCCTGTTGGCGAGACAGAGAAACTCCTTCCTGTATTAAGGCCACTGCAGGAACTCACCGCCGCCTCAGTAGAATGGATGGAGCTATCACAACATTTCGAAAGTAGAAAATATGCAAGTCTGTGCCTCACTACCTAAGGTCACTAAATTTTACGGCAATTCTTTTTACCCTTTTGGGAGATATAGAAAGCTGAAGAAGGGCCCCTCAAAGTTGTCCACACCCTGTCCTCACACCTGTGAATAGGGTAGCTGTGAACATGATGCCTTACCTGCCAAAAGAGAGTGTGCAGGTGTGGTTAAAGCTCCTGAGGTGGGGGAGTGAGCCTGGATTATCCAGATGGGCCCAATGTAGTAACAAAGGTTCTTACCACAGGGACGGCGGAGGCTCAGAGTACGAGAGATGTGAGAACGGAAGCAGAAGTCAGAGAAGAATGAAGATGCTGTGCTGCTGGCTTTAAAGATGGTGGGAGGGACCATGAGCCAAGGAGCTGAGACAGCCTCTAACGACTGGGAGACGGAAGGAAACAGATTCTCCCCTAACACCTCCAGAAGCAGTGCAGCCCCGTGTACCCATTTTAGACTTGTGACCTCTAGAGTTGTAAAACAATAAACGTTTATCATTGTAATTCTCAGTCTGTGCAATTTTTGACAAAAGCAATAGCAAACTAACAAAGAGGCCTTAATTAACAACAGTATTAACACCTAGGATGCCTGCAGTAGTTCCCAAAGTATCCGACCCCAGCCACCCCTCTGATCCATGCAGGACACTCTGGGATAGCATGAGGCTGTGTGTGTTCAGGAGACTGAATTTCCTCTCTGATCAAATAAGAATGACATAGGAGACTTGATGGCAAATCTGGTTTCTTTTATCCATAATTGGTTTTCTGAACTCAGTTTCCAGAGGTTTTTGTGACTAGGTTGTATCTACTGAAAAATTCACTCATGTGACGTTTAATATAGGACTTTCTGAATACATGATTAATTTTTGCATATCAGATATTACCTCATTATGAGATTTACAGAAAGCAGCAATGTAATTATAAAGCAGCTATTTTCAGCATGCTCTGCCAGGTTATTTCTCTGCCAAATATTATGCCCTGGGAAACAACACGTGGCACCGCCGAAAACAAGCTGAGCCTCGTGAGCAATCAGTTCAGATAATTGCATCTTTATTACTGACAGTTCCCTTAGGACTCGTGGGTCTTAAGATCTGCTCTGCTCCAGGACTGCAATTCATTAAGGTTTCCATCCAGAGCCAGTTTTAATTACACTGTCCTCTTTTTCTCCTTAGCTCCCCACAGCTCATGTTTCTGAACAGGTCAAAGCTGTAGAAATCCAGCCGCTGAGTTAGCCTGAGACTTCCTCATTCTGTTGTCTCAAGAAGTCTCCTCTCAGTTGATAAATTCAGCAGTTTATTTAGCTGAAGGAGCATAACGTGTACCTGTTTCCACAAAAAGAAAACAAAAGGAAAAAGAAAATACCATTTAGCATCTTAGTTTGCATCTTTTAGAAAATAAAACAGCCCGGCTCGTGTGGCTCAGTGGATTGAATGTCATCCCATGGACTGAGAGGTCCTGGTTTGATTCCCAGGCAGGGCACATGCCCGAGTTGTGGGCTCAATTCCTGGTAAGGGGCCTGCAGGAGGCAGCCGATTGATGTTGCTCTCTCACATCGATGTGTCTATTTCTTTCTCCCTTCCTCTCTCTCTAAAAATTCAATAAAAACATATTTAAAAAATAGAAAACAAAACAGTTACTTGGAAACATTCATAAGCTCACACCATGTTTGTGGCAATAATGCTAGATAATGAATTTGACATAAATACATGTTTAGCTCTCTTCATTCCGAAATTACACTCCCTTGTGATTGATTAATTGATATGATACGACGTAACATGATATATAATATGGTATGATATATGATAGATTTCTGAAAGATTCAAATTTGTAATCCCCTTTCCAACAGGGTTCTCTTAACTGGCTATAATTATTCTTTAGTTTCTGCACAAAGTGAAACAAATGTTTGTTTGTTACTTGTTTGTTTTCACGGAGAAGCCATAACATATAACTGAATCTCTTGTTAGTTGTCATTATTGGTTTTCAGAGTGACAATTTTGTTTCAGCAACACAGGTTCTCCTTCACTGTGGATAAGATAAAAAAGAGTTTCTTTGTTCATCCAACAAACTAACACATACTCACTGAGTGCTTTCTTTGTGCAGGTCCAACACAAGGCAACGCATAGAATACAAAATTGTCTAAGAGAGGCTCTACTGTCAGGCAACTGACTGAGTTGGAGTTTACACGGTGATTCTCATCCTCTACCTCAGAGAGCTTAGAGACGCCCCATTGGCACCCCAGTCCTCATCACAGTGTTTGGGAGAGAAGACTGAGAATAGGGAGTCTGAAGGACACGTGATTAATTAGGAGGCATCTTCTAATCTCGAGGTAGTGTAGGGACAAATGTGACAATAGAGTGAAGAATAAAATAATGTTATAAGATACATTGAAAAAGAAAGACTTGAAAGAACATAGTAACTGATTGGCCATGTAGGTAAATATGTGAGTAAATATAATTTTTCCCTTTAACCCCTTTAAAATATTTGGCAATTTATCCAAAAATAAAAACATTGTCTTATGGGATTTTTTGGGGAAAAAAAAATATATGTAATGCATTAACGATAGCATAAAGGATGGAATGGAGTGGGGATAAATGGAAATATATCCCATTGTTACATAATGTGAAGTAGAACAATATTTGTAAATATGCTGTGAAAAATTAAAAATATGTATTCCAATTCCTACAGCAACCAATAAAAATTAATGCAAAAAGGTATAGCTAAAAAAGTCAGTAGGTAAATTACAATGAAATTCTAAAAATTATTCAAATAAACTAAAAAACAAAACAAAACAGGAAACATACAGAAAACAAAATAATAAAATATAGACCTAAGTCCAACAATGTCAATAATTACATTAAATGCTGAAGCAACCCACTAAATAATGAAAGTTTTTCACCAAAAGATGCTAGAACAACTGGACATCCGTGTAGAAAATACTAAATTTCATGTCCTATTACATGCCACACAGAAATATTAACTCAAGGTAAACCATAAACCTAAATGTAAACTCAAAATCATTAAGATTTTAGAAGATAGGAGAATACAGATGGGCCACAGAATATCTTATCAACTAAATAAAATTGATAAATAATACTGTATCAAAACCACTGCTTATCAAAAAATCATAGGTGAACAGGTAACCTATGGACCAGGAGAAAACATTTGCAAAACTAATATCTAGGATGCATAAAAAAAATTGTCTCAGTAATAAAAAAATCATACAACCTAATTTTAAACATAGACAAAATATTTGGACAATTTATTAAAACAAGATATATAAATGGTCAATTAGCACAAGAGAATGTTATCAACATAATTATTCATCAGAGAAATGCAAATGAAAACCACAATAAAATTTTATTATATGGCCACCAGAATGGCAAACATTTTTATAACAGACAAACACCAAATGTTCACAAGGATGTGGACCAACTGGAACCATTATACATGTTGTGGAGTGTAAAGGGTGTAACCATTGAAAATTGTCTGGCAGTTCTTACACACAAGCATGTACCCACTCTGTAACCTAGGAATACAACTCCTAGGTATTTACCCAAAAGAAATAAAAGGATATGTCTACATAAAGACTTGTATAAGAATGTTCATAAGAGCATTCATAGTATTGTAAAACTGGAAACAGCACAGGTGTCTGTCAAAAAGGGAATGGATAAACATAATTTAACATAGTTATGGGATATTACTTAGCAAGCAATGCAAATGACTGATATAAGCAAGAGTGCATTCAAATTTCAAAATTATGCTGAAAGAAAGAAACCTTACACAAAAGAGTACATAGTATGTGACTTTATGTATATATGAAGTCCTGAAGATTTAGAAAGAATCTATGGTGGAAAAAATCAGAACAGTGTTCCTTCTAGAAGCACAGAGGTAGAGATTGATGGTGCAGGAACAAAAGCCAACTTTTCAAGATTACATTAATTTTTTATCTTGATAAGATTTGGGGTTCCTCAGGTGTATACATTTTTCAAAGCTGATCAAATGTTATATTAAGATTTGTGTATTTTACTTGTATATAGAACCAAAGAAAACTATAAAAAAGAATTAAACTCTAGTGATTGATATGCAAACTGAAGTCTTTCAGAGGAAGTTTATAAATATGAATGTTACTTTGAAATTAATAAACAGACAAGATGGACTGATGGACTGATAACACATGAACAGATCTAATAAAGCAAGTGTAGCAAAATGTTAGTTTGTTTTTTTTTTCTTTACTGATTTTAGAGAGAGGAAGGAAGAGGGAGAGAGAAATAGAAACATTGATGAGAGAGAACAGTGATTGGCCGCCTCCTGTATGTTCTGCACTGGGGATTGGGCCCACAACCTGGGCATGTACCCTGATCAGGAATCAAATCAGTGACTTCTTGGTGCATGGGTTGATGCTCAACCACTGAGCCACACTGGCCAGGCTGGAAAACTTTAAAATCCAATCAATATAATGCTCACATTAACAGAATAAGATAAAAAACAACTTAACTCAATAGTTGTAGAAGAACATTTTAAAAATGTAAAATCTACTCAAAATTCTTAAAAAACGAGGACTAGACAGAAACTTTTTAAACTGAAATAAGTTTCATAAACTCATGCATACACAACTATAGCAAAATATACTTAATGGTGATTCGTTTAGAGTTTTGTTTTAAGGCAGGGCATAAGACAAGGTTTCCTACTGTCTTATCTAACATTGTTCTGGAAATCCTAGTGAGTGTAATATAATAAAACAAAAATAATTTTAAAATAAAATATGTAAGCTTATGAATTAAAAAATAACACTGTTATTTGCAGATATTACTATGTATATAAAAATTCCAAAATATTTATAAATTATTTATAATTAAGAAATAAATTTAATAAAGTCGTTGAATATAGGGTTGCTATAAAAATTAATCACAATAAAAATTTAGAAAAATAAAAATGTTTTTTTTTTTTTTTTTTTTTTATCCTCACCCGAGGACATTTTTCCATTTTTTGTGTAGATAGAGCAGGAGGGAGAGAGAGAGAGAGAGAAACATCTATGTGAAGGGACACATCGAGTGGCTGCCACCCGCATGACCAACCAGGGCCGGGGACAAACTGCAACCGAGGTACGTGCCCTTAGCGGGAACCGAACCCAGGTCTCTCTGTACCGCAGGCCGACGCTCCAACCGCTGAGCCAAACTGGCCAGGGCGAAAAATAAAAATGTTAAATGACAACATTAAAAGAACTAAAATTACCCATTGTCTTATAATAAGATTGCAAGATCCTTGCAAAAAACTGGAAAACATTATTGAGAAAAATTAGAAACTATACAAATGGAGAGGTACATTTGTGCAAAACTTCAAGTTTCACATTACAAAGATATATTTTTTTCTCCCAGGATACCTACAGGAACTTATGTGAAACTTGGTGAGCTGATTTTAAAATTTTAATGAAAATGGCCATGGGCCAAAAATTATCAATACACTCTTTTTCTTTTTTTAGTTTGAAAGAGTTTTATTTTATTTTTAAATTTTTTATTAATTTATTTTTGTTACAGATGTTTCTCCTTTTTTTCCCCATTGATACCCTCCTCCCCATACCCGGCTTTGTTGTCCATGCCCATCGGTAATATGTACAATCAATACACTCTTGAGGCAGAAAAACAAGATCAGATGATTTGCTCTATTGCATATCAAGACTTATTTAAAAGCTACAACAGTTAAGAAAAAAACATGAACAAATACACCAATAGAAATAATAGAAAAGCAAAAGACCCTTCCATTTATGGACACCATATTCAACAAAGTAGGCATATGGAAGAGTAAGGCAAGTTCAATAGTTTGAAGGAATGATTCTAGATAAATTGGACGTCCATTTAGAAACAAAATAACATCTTTACTCTCTGCCTCCCACTATACACAAAAATCAGTTCCAAGTAAACTGTAGATCTAAATATGACAGACAAAATACCCCCCAAAGTTTCTAGAGTAGAATATAGAAAAATATTTTCATGATCTAGGCTATTTCTTAAACTGGAAATAAAAAACACTCACCATATAGAAAGAAATTAAAAATTGGATTACATTAAAATGAATAACTTCTTTTCATCAAAAAACTTTAAGAACATGAAAATTGGGAAAGAAATTGCAAAACATGTAACTAATAACGGGATTATACACAGAACAATGAAGAACTCTATAAATCAATAAGAAAAAGAAGAGATGGGGTGGGATTAGGAGGAGGGTGTAGGGGGGAGGAGAAACATCTGTAACAAAAATAAATTAATAAAAATTGCAAAAAAAGCAAAAGAAGAGGCAATACAATAGAAAAATGGGCAAAGGACTTAAACAGGCTCTCACAAAATAAGATCTCCACATGACCCATAAACACATAATGACCTCCTCAGTCATCAGAAAAATGCAATTAGTATCACATGTGGAACTGAAAATTTATCAAAATTATAACATTATAATGATTGATAGTATCAGGTGTTCACAAGAACATGGAATAATAGAAACACTCATACACTGCAGGTGATAGCGTAAATTGGTACAACCACTTTGGAAGACTATGTCATCATCTACTTAAGTTAAAAATATGCAAAACCAAAGACTCAGCAGGAAGACTATGTCATCATCTACTTACGTGAAAAATATGCAAAACCAATGACTCAGCACTTCAACTCTTAGATACATAACCAATATAAATACATGCACATGTGTAGCCATAGCTATATATTAAAAAGTTCACAGCAGCATTATTTGTATTTGGCAAAAATTAGAAACATCTCATATTTTATCTCTCATAGAATGAATAAATAATATATGATATCATTATGTAGTGGAATAGTATAGAGCAATAAAAAGAAATTAACCATAGCCACATGCAATAATAACATGAATGTAACAAATGTAATATTGAGCGGGAAAAAAAAAGCCATACACAAAAGAATGCATCTTGTAGGCATTTATATAGCTTTTAAAAACAGGCCATTCCTGAGGTCATGCCTCCTTCCTGGAGGCAGTCTGTATTTAATGATTGGCCCATGAAGGACACTGTGAAGAACCCTCCCAACTCCAGAGCTTCCCGTTGAATAAAACGAAGTCTTGGTTGTAACTGCCACCTAACCCTTCATCTACTTCAGGGGTTTTTCAAACTCAGCACCGTTGACAGTTTGAGCTGGATAATTCTTTGTTGTGAGAATTATAGGATATGTAGCACCATCCTTGGTCTCTACCTACGAGATGCTAGCACATCTCAGATGTTGCCAAATACATCATGATGTACAAATCTTCTCCAGTCTCGAACCATGGTGCAATCCTACCCTCTTCAACTCCTACGGGCTGAGAGCATTCACCAGGAAACTGCCTGCCCACCATTCACTGGATCTGTGTCACACCCTGATAACTTCTGTTCATTCAGTAACTCATTTACACGTGTGTTTATTTACTGGCAAATTATACCTGTACTATGTAAGTATATATTATACATTATAGAATGTAATTATAGATCATAAAGAAATACAATTTAATGGGAGATAAAAATAAATATAATTAGCAGTTCTAGTATTTTTCTCTGCTCCTGAAAAGAATGTTTACTACCACCTTGTAAAAAGAGTAAACCCTACAGTGGAGACTGTGCCCTGAAAGGTGGGAGGGAACAGCCAAAGGAATGCAGATAGAAGGTTTGGTCCTGGTGATCCTCTGAGTCAGGGAAAAAAGGAGAGAGTAGTTACAATAAAAACTCTGGGGGATGATATGGTGGTGGGTAGCAAGATAGACAAAGCAGTCGGTGTATATCCAGATGGCATGGATCTCTTTGACAGGTGTCAGATCAAAGGGATTTGTGGATAAACAAAGTAGACCAGGGATGCCTGACTCTGCCTATAAGCTACTCACTATAATTACTTTGAAAATTTGCAGTAAAGTTTAAAAGTTGGCAAGGGCAGTGAAGAGGAAAGATATGAGAAGATCAAGAATGAAAGTTCAAAGGGAATTTCTTTTACTTCTATCATTGTTGGATCAAAAGGTAAGTTCTAGCACTTTACAACATTCTCTCTTCTCTAAACTGAAATTAGTCATCTCATATATTTAAGTTTATTAATGTGGCATTATGCTATTAGAAACAGAGAAATCATTTGAAATCTATACAGAAATCAGCAAATAACCTTAGGAAGACACTTCATTCCATTAGTCCATTTTAGATGGAGAAGTAAAAACAAGACACAGAGGTTTTGAATAACATACGTAAGAATGTTGAAATTATGGTTTGTTTGGTTTTTGTTTGTTTTGTTTTTTTGCATTTCCATTTAAGGCCCAAGTTCTAACCTCTCCTGGAGCCTTTCTGAGAGGGCCCCAGAGTGGTAATTCACAAGTCCTCAGTCCCAGGTCTCAAAGGTGGTGTTGTGGGCCGTATTATTTCTCCCCCTTCTCCAAATTCATATATGAAAGCCCCAACCCCAGTAGCTCACAAGTTGTTGTATTTGGAGACAGGGCCTTTAAAGAGCTGATTAAGTTAAATTGAGGCCCTTAGATTGAGCCCTAATTCAACCTCACTGTTGTCCTCACAGGAAGAACAAATGAAGACACGCACAGAGACTCCAGGGGTGACCAGGAGTAAGAGGGCCGCCCTCTGCAAGCCAAGGAGAGAAGCTTCAGAAGAAAACTAACCTGCTGACACCTTGACTGTGGACTTTCTATTGCTTAAGATGCGCCCCCTGATCTGTAGTATTTTGTTATTCCGGTGCTAATAAACGAACACAGATGGGGAGCTGCCTCCCTGTGTATTCCACCAACGTGTAGGACAGGCTCTTCCCTCAAACTCTATGCATATTTTTAAAATTTTGATATCATATCAAAGGAGAAACTTAAGGGAAATTTGATTAGAACATTTTTTTAGGTAGTCAAAAGACGAAAAAAAAATGGAAAAGTGTAACTATCTAAAGCAAAACAATTACCAAAAAAAATGTTTATTTTTTTAAATTCTAAGCAAAACTAAAAGCCAAATAAAACAGAAAACTTATTTAATTTCTGAAGACATTCTTAAAAATCAAGTTTATGTCAGTGAAATGTAAACCTTAGATAAAATTGATTTATTCCCAGAAAACTGTAGCTTGCCAAAACTAACTAAATCTTCTGTGTATTGTAACTATTAAAACAATATGAATCAACATTTTAAAATCTACCCACAAAGCATAAATTAACTGAAATGGGTTTACAAGTGAGCTCCAGCAAACATTTGAAAATGAGATCACTGCAATCTTATAAAAAACCTTGTATGCGTAACCAGTGGACATAGACACCAATGCTGGAGGAGTGGGAGACGGGATCGGGAGGAGGGCCTTCGAGGGGGGAAAAGGAGGAACATCTGTAACAAAAGTAAAATAATAAGAAAGAAGGAACAAACATTCTCCAACTCAAATTAGTAGGTAAAAGCTAACGGATGTGACAGGGAAGTGGCAATCTTGGAAGAAATGCAAATAATAACTGGACATATTAAAAATGATCCAATTGCGCCGGGAAGCTACAATTCAAATTAAAGCCATAATTAGATGCCAAATTTGCTTCTCAAATTTGCAGTTATTTTGTGGGTGTGGGTTATTGTGTGGTTGGAGACTGGTAAGAGGACAAATTTTATGGAGAGAGCATCCAGAGAAATTTGGCAAGATGTATCAAAAGCCTTTTTAAAATGTGTATTTTTAATACAGTGATTCTATATATAGGAATATATTTTTTAGCAAATAATCAAAAACATGAGCAAATAGCTTTTTTTTTACAATATGATTGAAAAGAAAAAAGTTTATTAAAATTATGCTATTCATATATGGGAGAATGATTAAATATACTCTGCCGAATTCATTTAAAAGGATTCGCACCATGTAACTAACACATTTTCAAAAGGTATATAGAGACATAGAAAAAAAGGTAATGATTCAATAATACACAAAGACAGCAGAGTATATGTAGAAAGCACAAAATATTAGTCTGGGTTCAGCCACTCATTAGATATGTCATATTTGGAGCATCTTTGTCTATAAGCTACAAACTCTTGAAGTGCTCTTGTCTGAATAGGTGAGCTAATATATTTAATGTGCCTAACATGATACCTAATATAGAGTAGGTTTTTCATGAAAGTTAGAGCCTGTCCCCTTACGAATCTCAGAGATTTGATCTTTTGCCTGTGATCAAGGTGATGTTGCCAGCACAGTATTTTCTCTGTGACCAAGTAAAACTTCATTCCATAAGGCCCTATCCTTGTAAAGTGAATCTAAAATGCTGGATACAGAAATTGAATACAGAAATTCATATCCTTTAGGCATAATTAATTAAGGGAGAAATAATTCATTCAAAGGGGACTAAAAAATTATGTTAACTGAATTAGCAATTATTTGACTGATCATACTAATCATTTCATTTAAAAGTCAAACCAGTTGTACATGGAGACAATTAAAGTGGGTTACTTTATTTATTAGATAATACCCTAATTACCCGTTTTGCTCTCTACCAAAAATTGTTTACAGAATCAAGAAATCCTATTTTGTTGTAAAGGGTAAAATAACATTTTTCACTGAATTATTTCATAAACTGTTCTTATATGTTCTTATGTCATTTATAAGTAGGAATAGTTTCACAAAAGTATTAACAGAATCAATAAATAGTGATATATAATCAATATTTGCCACTGATAACTTTTTTATCGATTTTACTGAGTTGATTATAAAGAACTTGCGGGACTACCAGGCACTGTTTCTACACTATCTGGCTTTGTTTAAATATACAAAGAATAGTACTATACGTTAGTACATAAATATTCCCGATTAGGACAACTGTTTGTACAGTGACTTGGGCCTATTTTTACAATCTGAAGCAACCATTCTTTGTCATGAAACCTTGAATCAACCACAAAAACATCTCAGTGTGAGGAAAATAAATTTTGGTTCTGAGGGCATTCTGTCCTGTTTCTCTACCACAAAACTCAAGAATTGAGCAGTGATGTTTGACTTCCTGTTCTTTTCAGCTGAATGGAATGGAAAGTTACATAAAATTTGAACAAAGAAACTGCCTTGACCTTCTCAGTTGCTTGGAAATGGAAGTGTTTATTCAGGCATTTACATGGTGGCCCTGGCTCAGGGTGCCCTTGATTAATATAAACTGTTGTTTTTTTCCAGAGGTGTAAGATAAGCAACTTAAGGCATATGCTCCCTTCTCCATCTGATACAATTTATAGGTCCCGCGAGTCTGTCCTAACTCCCCTGGACTCCCGCACCAGGCACCCAACAGGTCTTCTGGTTTCCACCCTTGCCTTTTTGTGATCTATTCTCCACAGAGCATCAGAACCATCTTCTTAAAACATGAAACCGTTTCTCTCGCTTCCTTACCTGAAATCTTCAAATGGTTGCCTGTTGTGCTTAGGATAAGATCTGAACCCTACCATAGCCGACAAGCTCTGGCCCCATCTGACTTGATCTCGCACGCCTCCACCCTTGTCACTGGGCTCTGCCCATACTTTTTTTAAATTGTTGCTCAAACACACCAAGTCCATCCCCACCGTAGGAACTTTGCTCCTGCTGTTCCCCCTGCCTGGGATGTCTTGCCTCAAGACGGTCTTTACAGAGAAATCTTCTAAGCCCAATCCAAAGTAGAACAGCCCTGCTCCTTAGTTACTTTCCCATAGGCCTGATTTTTGTTTTATTTCCATAGCATTTATCACCAGCTGATGTTATTTTATTCATTTATTTATTTTCTTGATTTTTTAAATGTCATCTGGATATTGTGTGTTCACCACCCCAAGTCAAGTTTCTTTCCATCACTAATTATCTTCCCTTTACCCTCTCTTACCTCCCCTGACCCTGCTTTCCCTCTGGTATCCACCAACTGTTGTCTGTCTATGAGGGTTCGTTTTTTTTTCTTCTTCTTAATCTCTTCACCTTTTTCACCCAGACCTCCAACTTCCTCTCCTCTGACAGCTGTCAGTCTGTTCTCTGTATCTATGAGTCTGTTTCTCTTGTATTTGTTAGTTTATTTTGTTCATTAGATTCCATATATAAGTGAAATTATATGGTATTTGTTTTTCTCTGACTGGTTTATTAGCATAATACTCTCCAGGTCTATCCATGTTGTCACAAAATGTAAGTTTTCCTCCTTTTCCACAATCCAGTGGTATTCCATTGTGTAAATGTACCACAGCATTTTTTTTTTTAATAATCCCCACCTGAGAATATTTTTCCATTGGTTTTTATATAGAGTGCAAGGAAGAGAAAGAGAGAGAAACATTGATGTGCGAGTGACACATCAATTGGTTGCCTCCCATACAACCCCAACCAGGGATGGGGGTTGAATCTCCAACCTAGGTACATGCCCTTAATTGGAAAGATATTGATCTTGCTATGTCCATGGTAGATCTTTCAATTTATTCAATAATTATATATTGAACATTTTTTATTTCCTCTTATATATTTACTGGGTCAATAAATAGTTATGGGAAGTTGAACACAATCTCAAGATTGGTTATAATTAAACCTATAAAATATAAAAGCCCTACTGAAACCTAATGATCTTAGGTATGTATCGGTTGCTTTTCAAGACCTCTGTTGTAGTGGAAATAAGGTTTTTCCACAGAGTCTCAAGAAAAGCATTTCAAGGACCCATACATAGGAGGATGTGAGCAACTGTGGCAAGATTCATTGCAGCAAACACAAAGGACTGTTCCCAGGTACTCAACATTTCTTCCACAACCACATGGCTCAGTTCCGTCCTACTACAGAATCAGTTCAGTCTCTGGGATCGCAAGCCCGAACGTGTCCTCACCAAGCCCAAGAGGACCAAGGCCTGGATGCAGAACCTCTCTGTGTTTCATTTCCCCATCTGCACATCTGTCACCAAGGCTGCGCCTGGGCCACAGTAGTGCTGCAGTTGGGCCCTTGCTTGGGGCCCTTGCTTGGGCTCACACCGCTGCCAGGCCTGCCCCGCTCTGTGGAGAGAGTGCATGAATAAAGGAGTCAGTGCTCAAACCAAGGAACCTCAGGCCTCTGTTAAGCTTTGATTATATCTTTTTTGGGGGTTTGGGAAGGGCTAAGCTTTCTTTCAAACTCATCAATTCTTTCCTGGCTCTTCACAGGCTTGTGCCACCTTGGCTTCTACTGCTCTTACCTCTGGAGAGGAATTTCCCATTTACTGGTCCCCCCTACCCCACCCCATAATCTGTGGGAAAGGACCAGTTGCCCTGGGGAGATTGGAAAGCAAGTTGCTTCTATTCTGCCGGCTCAGGAAATGGAACGTAGGGATGTTAATCCCCTGGGCTGGGAAATGCTGCTATCCCCTCGGGTATGTGGAAGCTTTAGCTTCCTAGTAAATCCTGCTTAATTAGATGTCTGGCTCCATTTGCTCCCTTTGTCAACAACTAACTAGCTGCCTAGGCTAACACCTCCACTGTAAGGACAAGGTCCACAGCCACGTGATCGCTTTGTGAGCACCCATTCACAGCGGACACAGATCTGAACTCTGGATCCAGATGCTGCACCCCTCACTGAGTGACTATGAGCAGGTCTTGAAGCCTTGGTCTCCAATTACAAAATGAGAATATTAATAAAATTATAATAAGCTGTCTATTACTGCTTCACCAAGCTTTTCTGAGGATCACATTGGTCAATACATGAGTTTGCCTCAAAGAAAAAAAGTCATACAAAATACATGTAAAGACTTCCGGTCACGATGGCGGCGTAGGTAAACGCGATATCGCGTCCTCCACAACCACATCAAAGTTACAACTAAACTACAGAACAACCATCATTCAAAACCGCCTGAAATCCAGCTGAATGGAAGTCCTACAACTACGGAATTAAAGCAGCAGCCACATCCAGACTGGTAGGAGGGGCGGAGGCGGACGGGCTGGTCCCACACCCACGTGTGGCGGATAAAAATCAGGAGGACACCTCGGCTGGGAAGGTCCTTTCTGAGGACTGACGGGTCCCCGTCCCACACCAGGTGCCCCACTCAGGGTTCCAGTTCCAGGAAGAGAAGTCCCCATAATTCTGGCTGGAAAAACCAGCAGGAACTGAGGCTCAGGGAGGCTGAAGCAGCTGGAGCCCCCCACCCCCACCCCCCGGCAGCTCCTTAAAGGGCCCGCGCACGGACTTATCGGACTCTCCCTCTAAGCTTGGAGGGGAGGTAGCTCGAGGGGCACCAGAGACATACAGGGAAGAACTGAGCTGTTTGGCATCGGAGCGAGGGCTGGAGACGGGGCTTTCTCCGGGACAAGCGTGCTGTCAGAGGCCTTTGTTCCTTTGGTGAGTCCTTCCCTGGGGCGGCAGACAGAAGCCATATCTGGGACTCCAGCAACCTGGCTCACACTGGTAGCCCCACTCTGGTGACTCCCTGAGGCCCCGCCCCACCCAAGTTTCAGGCCCACCCAAGCTGTTGCCACTTGCTTAACCATAAGATCGGCCTGTCTTGGATCCTGCTTCAGGTTTTTCCTAAATTCTTTCAAACGAGCAGCATCTGGTCTCAGCTAGCCTCATACCTCTCATTAAGTAATACACAGAAACAAACACAGAGAGGCAGCCAAAATGAGGAGACAAAGAAACAGGTCCCAAATGAAAGAATAGAACAAAATCCCAAGAAAAGAACTAAGTGAAATGGAGATAAGCAACCTAACAGATGCTGAGTTCAAAATACTGCACATAAGGATGCTCAATGAACTTAGTGAGGGCCTCAAGAGCATAAAAAAGAACCAGTCAGAAATGAAGGATGCACAGTCAGAAATGAAGGAGGCACTAACTGAAATAAAGAATAATTTACACAGATTCAAGAATAGAGTACATAAATCCAAGAAGCAAACCACCGATTTGGAGTATAAGGAAGCAAAAAATGCCCAATCAGAACAGCAAAAAGAAAAAAGAATCCAAAAAAATGAGGATAGTGTAAGGAGCCTCTGGGACAACTTCAAGCATGCCAACATTTGCATATTGGGGGTGCCAGAAGGAGAAGAGTGAGAACAAGAAATCGAAAACCTGTTTGAAACAATAATGGCAGAAAACTTTCCTAACTTGGTGAAGGAAACAGACATACAAGTCCAGGAAGCACAGAGAGTCCCAAACAAGATGAACCCCAAGAGGCACAAACCAAGACACATCATCATCAAAATGCAAAAGATTCAAGACAAAGAGAGAATCTTAAAAGCAGCAAGAGAAAGGCAGCTAGTTACCTACAAGGGAGTTCCCATAAGACTGTCAGCTGATTTCTCAAAAGAAACTTTGCAGGCCAGAAGGGAGTGGCAAGAAATATTCAGAGTGATGAAAACCAAGAACCTACAACCAAGATTACTCTGTCCTGCAAAGCTGTCATTTAGAATCGATGGCCATATAAAGACTTTCCCAGACAAGAAAAAGTTAAAGGAGTTCATCACCACCAAACCGTTATTATATGAAATGATGAAGGGTCTTTTTGAAGAAAAAGATAAAATATATGAACAAACAAAATGGCAATTAATACATATCTATCAACAATGGAATCTACAAACAAAATGAACAGGTAGAACAGAAACATTCTCATAGATACAGAGAACATTTTGTTGATTGCCAGATGGGACGGGGGATGGGGCAATGGGTGAAAAAGGTGAAGAGATTAAGAAGTACAAATTCATTGCTAGACTGACAAACCTCAAAGGGAAAGGAGTTGGGGGGGGGGGGAAATAAACCAAAGAACTTATATGCATAACCAATGGACACAGACAAGAGTGTGGGAAAAGGCGGGAGGGGGAGGGAGTGGGGAGGAGGGAGTCAATGGGGGAAAATGTGGAACATCTGTAATACATTTTACATTCAACAATAAAGATTTTTTTAAAAAATCAAAATACATGTCAAATATCAAAATTATTGTTTTATAAGTAGCAAGACACCATTTCAATTGAAGGCCGTATCTACCCTAATCACAAAAGCTACCATTTATTATCTGTGTGCTTCAGATATGCGAGATCCTCATTCTCTCATTTCATCTTCTCTTGCCGGCCTGCCTGAACACAAGCATCTATACTAGATCTCTACCAGATGGACTAGATCCTCTCAAGGATCCTTCTTTCTTGTTCTCAAGCTTCATAAGGGAAATTTCAGCTAAACTAACCATGCTTTTTTTTTTTTTAACCCTTATCAAGGTTATGCTTATTGATTTTAGAGAGAGGGGAAGAGAGAGAGGGAGAGACTGATGTAAGAGAGAAACATCAATTAGTTGCTTTCTGTATGTGCCCCACCAAGGATTGAACCCACAACCTAGGTATGTGTCCTGATTGGGAATCGAACCTGCAACCTTTCGGTGCACAGGGCGACACTCCAATCAACTGAGCCACACTGGCCAGAGCACTAACCATACTCTTATTCTTCCTCCTGAGCAGCACAGAAATTTAGATTGATGAATTCGGGGTAAGAAAGTGACCCTATCAAGACTAGTAAGTCATTTTTTGCTCTAAAAATCATGTTGGCCATTTTGTTCTATACTTGAGAATGCTTCTGTAGAAAATAAAATTCTTGTGCATTATATGCATTCATTGTAAAATCTTAGATTTTGGAGATTTGATTGGTTCATGGCATGGCATGCTACATAACATAGTGAGTATTTTATATATATTAATTCTAGGCAAATTTACACTTAGAGTAATTTAGTAGTTCTACCTTTAATAATAATCAAAGACATACAGACTTCTTTCTTGTGAACACTCATTTTAACGTGCAAACATGGTAAAACATGGAAAATGGGATATACGGGGTGAGGGGGAAAGTAGGTTTACAGTTGTTCATCTGGAAAATAATACAATAATTCATAAATAATAATATAAGAATAAACTGTGTTTTGTGTACTCACAACTGTAAACCTACTTTTATAAACCTGTATAAAGAATAAACACACATCATGCTGCTTACAACACAAGAGAAGCACAGTGGGCAGATTTCTAGAGGCTCAGCTCAACAGGGAATAGAAAAAAAGAAAACACAGATGTCTCTGCCCTGCTCAGGGAAGCCTCGCCTTTGTGTGCTATTTCCTGGCAAATGAAAAGGCAAAGAGCAGCTCCAGCCTGCATCTCTCCCCTGGGGTTTGAGAGAACAAAGAAAAAGTAAACACTCCTCTGCTTCCAAGAATGACATTCAGGCAAGAATAGCCTGCCTTTTCTTTTTGTTTCTTCTTCCTTGACTATTACACAAAAAGATTAGTGGTAAGGTGAAAATCCTTTTAAAAATTATTTTTGTTTCAAAAGTAAGAGTTTAGTGGAGTTTTGTTTTTTTTTTCTTTTACGTTACAGAACTTTGTTCCCCTCCTTCAAATTGTCTAATGCAATATTCAGTCATTAATTCCCAAGCAACTTTCAATTCTTTTGTGATGCAATTGAAATTTAAGTTCTCCAATGTTTTTCAAATGCTCTGTTATTCTAGGCACTATATGGAGTACCCTCAGTTAACCCTGACTATTTAGACTTTCTTATGTAACTTAAATCCTCTCAAAGCCTTATTTTATTTTTATTTTTTCATCAAAGCCTTATTCCTAGGACTTCAACTCATTTTATATATCCACCCAAATGATGTACCATGACAGTAAGCCATCACTAGGGTAGACTCAAAACTTAGTAAGAACATCATGCCACACTCTGACCTCAGTAATTGTGCCAGGCTCTTGGACCCATGAATGGAAAGTGATTTGGGACACTCCAATGAATTGCTAAAGTTTCACTGAAGTGCTCAGTCCCCGTCCATACTGAGACAGGGGTTTCCATGACCACCTCTATCTCACGAACCTTACTCTAAATAGCAAGACATCTGTGGGAGCCACATTCTTGTTCAATCCAAAGAACACCGCCACCAAAATAGTATCTGGCTACTGCATTTAGTATCATCCTCCTCTAAATCCTGACATGTTAAAACAGGTCCCCCTCTCTGAAATCCCTTGTTTATTATGTGTCTTCCTGACCATGGGGATCAGACTAACATGAATCAACTGAAGAGAACAGAATCTTCTTTGGCAGTTTTTACCAATTAAACCCACAAATGCCTTTGACTTTGAAAAGATCATACGGCCTGAATTGGATGCTCTTGACCCTGGTTTCCCTGACACCCTGTTCTTATGGGTTTGCTCCTAACTCTCCATTATTCCTTTTTTAGTTTCTCTCTAGGACTCTGCACTTTTCCTTTCATTGTGGGTGTTGCCCAGGCTTCCATCCTTGGCTCTGTGCCTCGAACACTCTGCACTATAAATTACAAACCCAAGTGCTTACAGGGATCTGAAGATAATATAAATGAATCAAGCAGGTTGTATACGAGAAATATAATGCGACTCTCTTACTCACCAATACAGTAATAAATTACCTTTTCTCCTACAAGGAAACTAAAAACAACACACACACAACCTTAAATGGCAGCTGATACTAAGTATCAGGGAGATAATAGGAGATGCTGACAAGGAAGCAGCTGCTTCTTGGCTCCAGCCAGTGTCTGCCAATAGGTAATATGACTACTGGCAACATTTTTCCATTATCAAAAGAATCTGGAAATCCAGACTTTTTAATAAAATCTCTAATATTTAACATTTTGCTCAAGCATAACACATCAGTGTATCAGAAATAGCTGGCCAAAGAGAACACGGCTCTGTACCAGATACGCTCCATGAATCGCCAGTTGGTGGCTTCTTCACTGCAGATTACTGAAGGCAGTGGTTTTCAAACTGCAGAGCACAGCCTATTTCTGGATTGTGTAATTAGCCTAACGGATTGCAAGTGGCATTTTTAAATGAAATAGAATTGGATAGAAGAAAACGGAATTGAAAATAATATAGCATATCATATTGAATAAGGATAGGTATTGTTACAGGAGTCATACATGCACATGCATCAGTGTGTGTGTGTGTGTGTGTGTGTATTAAAAATTTATTTCTGACTGTAGACTAAGGGTTTGAAAGGCACTGTCCAGATATAATTTCATTCCTTTACCTCCAATTGCAATTTAAAAGCCAATGATTGTGAAATGGACACCTGTATGCTAGATTTTTCTCTTGAACTTCAGCCACTATTTTTCAATTATCTGTTGGTTTTGTCACTTAGTCTACAGGTCCCACATTGCAGTATAATAAAACGATTAAATAATGGGCTTTGTAGTCAGGCAGATCTCAGTTTGAATCTTAGGATTTCTTAGCCTGTGAATAATCAGGATAATTGAAGTGTCTAAATAGGATTGTTATAAGAATTTTCCCTGACAACAGTGCCTAGCACATAAAAAAATAAACAAATATTGCTTGAGCACCAACCATATTGCAGGCATTGTTCTAGGCACTAGAGATTGATGACAAAAGTCAGCCCTTCCAATAATAAGACAGTGCTGCCTTTCAGAAGCTCAAGAAAGGATATGAACATCAAGAAAACCTTTCAGTGTTTTACTGGATACATGCTGTAATCCTTTCATAATGTAATCTATCAATACCCTTTTCAAACAGCCTTTTTGAAGTTCACTAGCTTATGACCACAAGAATGACCTTCTCCCTGCTGAGTGTCAGAAGCTCTCCTCTCCCTGAATGTCCTGAGTTTTCCCTGTCCTTGCCAGCCATGAGGCACTTTTTAGAGAGGTCTCAGTTGACTGGGTAATAGAAGCAAATCTGTAATTTTGCTGTTAAAGAATCTGGGTGTAGCCCTGGCTGGTGTGGCTCAGTTGGGTGTCATCCCATGCACCAAAGGGTTGTTGGTTCAATTCCCTGTCAGGGCACATGCCCGGGGTTGCACGGGCTTAATCCTTGGTAGGGAGAGTGCAGGAGGCAGCTGATCGATATTCTGCTCTCACATTACATCAGTGTTTCATTTTCTCTCTCCCTCTCCCTTTCTCCCTCTCTCTAAAACTCAACAAAAATATTTTTTAAAAAATAATTTGGGTGTAGTGTTCCCTAAGTTCTGGTGAATAAGATGATGTCTCTCTTGCCCCCTTCTGCTGCTGTAAAAAAGCACCATAGACTGTGTGGCTTGTGAACCACAGACATGTATTTCACAGTTCTGGAGAATGGGAAGTCCAAGATCAAGGTGCCAGCAGACTCAGTGCCTGGTGAGAGCCCACTTCCAGGTTCACACACAGCCAGGCTTCTCCGTGTGTCCTCCCGTGGTGGAAGAGATAAAGGAGCTCTCTGGTCTGCTCCAGAAAGGCACTTAGCCCATTCAGGAGGGCTTTGCCTTTACGACCTGATCCACTTTCAAAGGTTCTGCCTCTTAGTACATCGCACTGGGCATTAGGTTTCCACATAAGAACTTGAGGGTGAGGGGACACAGACGTTCAGTCCATAGCAATGTCCCTTCCTTTTGAATAGCTGGCTGACAGTGAACTCATAAGCAATCTCTAGTAACCTCCCAATTGGCTTTCCTGCCTCCAGATCCATCCCCCTGACTACATCCTTGACAATGAAACCACAGACCCCTTCGAACATGGAATCTGTATATGGCCCTTTCCTTTCTAACCTTTTAACGATAGCCTATTGCCATCTTCAGAAAGTCTAAGCTCCTAGTGGGATTTACCAGGCCCTTTATGATTTTGTCGTCATCTCTCAAGCATCATCTGAGCTCAGATTCTGTCTTCCTGTCAATCAAGATGACTTGCCCTTTCCGATACGTTTAGCAGGCTTGTCACTTGTGGACTCTCACACAGGCGACGCCCCCCCCCCCCCCCACAAGCTTCTGCTGATCCGCTTTCCCGCCTCTCACATTTCTCTCCCGCTTGCACCCTTCATCTGAGTACACTTGGAAATAGTTTATGTTATTGATTCTCTCCCCGTCTACAAGAAGATATGAAGGAAGAAGCTCTCCATCATAACAAAATGATAACTGAACATCACTGT
Organism: Molossus molossus; assembly: GCF_014108415.1. Classification (NCBI taxonomy): domain Eukaryota; kingdom Metazoa; phylum Chordata; class Mammalia; order Chiroptera; family Molossidae; genus Molossus; species Molossus molossus. The sequence goes on along the minus strand of NW_023425345.1, from coordinate 58,229,646 downwards.
TCTCCTTACACTGAGGCTAATCTGTAAAAAATCTTTATCATGTATTAAATGACTGGAGTAAGAACTGAGTAATAAACAAATTACTTCAGATGCAGAATATTTAATAATAAGTGTGTCTTTTTGTATGTATATGTGTGTGTGAATATATTGTGTGTATGTTTCAAGGTAAGATAATTTATCATTAGTAAACATGTTGCATTTCTTTCCTATGCTTTTAACCTCATTGCAGTTTACTGTTTTAGTTTATACCTGCCATAATCTTTTTAATCTGTGTCTTATGCCCAACTTTCATTTTTATTTTTATGGAAAATATACTATCCCTAATAAGTATTATATCTATACTTATATTTAGTAAGAGAGAGAGAGAGATGATGATGATAGGTAGACAGACAGATAAAGTGTCAGAACAGAGACAGGCACACATTTCCATGCAACTATAGAGAGAGAACAGCTCATAGTGGGCTGGGAGAGGGGGAGGCTGGGGCAGGGGCAGGTTAGAAGGGCTGTGTGAGGAAGAAATTCTCTTTCCTCAAGTGAAATTGTTGATGGTGCCAGGAATCCCTCCTGAAAAACACTAGATTAACACGTATAAAAGACCAAAATTTTTGTCTCCAATTACAAAAAGCATTCAATTTTATTGAACATTGTTTTTCTTGGGAAAAAATGAAAAAAACAACCCTCACAAGTTCTTAGCACCATTTGTTGATCACTGAGTCTGACTTCACCAGCATGCTTCAGACAGCCTTCTCTCCATCTGCTGGCATACCACCACTTCTCCCACAAGTACCAGCAAAGACGTGCTTCTGTTAGGACACACACACACACACACACACACACACACACGAGCGTGCGCAAGAAGCCATGAAATGTACAACACATCAAGAACCATGAGTTGACGAATTGTAGAAGGAACCATAGCAAAATATGAAGAACATCACAGTTAAATTTATGAATCTGCCAACAGAATTTAAGCTCATTTTTTTTTTTGGATTTTCACAACTCTTCTTTTGCTTAATATATTTGGAGATAAATAATTGTATATTAAAAAATATATCAAAAAATTCTAAGGGCCTGTTTCCATTCTAAAAGCTCTGAAATCTGACCCAAATATAACTATGGAACCAGAAGGATACAGAAAAATAATTTACTTCAAGTAGTGGATTTACTTTGAAATGTTCCAGAAATGTAGATTATAATGTAATTATCAAGACTGTTTAAGAACCTCTCCCATGAAACATAGTTATTCAATTAATTCAGGTGAATAAATAGTATCCTTTAGTTGATAGCTCATTAATCTGACACAAGCTAGAACAAACGCACTGTTCTTTATCACACAGGGTACCTTTCTCCCTATAAAATGATGAATTTTAGGGAATGGGGTACATAATGGAAAGTAATTGTTCCAGAAGAGATGTGCATAACTTGTAATCTTGAACATTAATTCTGCCTGGGCTCCACCCAGGGCTTCCGAACAGTTTTTCCCGAAGGACAGCCCCCCAACGGCAGGGAAAGCCCAGCCCTCGTGCCCTCGGCCCAGAACTGTCCGGATCCCACAGGAATCTTTTTTTTTTTTCCTAAATAGTAATTTTAATAAAATTCATACTGCAAATGAAGATGTGAGTGGAAATATCAGCCATGGAAGGAAAGAGACAAAGAAATGGAATTCTAGAAACCACACAGTAAACAACTGCTGATAAATGTGAGCATTCTTGTACCGTTAGGAGTAGTTTTTGTTTTTGTTTCCTCCCTTTATTGATTTTAGAGAGAGAGGAAGTGAAAGGGAGAGAAAGAGAGAAACATAGATGAGAGAACATTGATTGGCTGCCTCCTGCATGCCCCACACTGGGGATCGGGCCCACAGCCTGGGCATGTGCCCTGACCGGGAATCGAACTAGTGACCTCTTGGTGCATGGGTCAACATTCAACCACTGAGCAGTTAGGAATAGTTTTTGGTGCAGAAAAGATTTCCAGGATATGTTATTAAGATCCTCTAATTAAAGTTACAGATGCTGAACTCTAACTCTTCCTTCGGCCTTTATGTTGATCTTATTACTCTATTTAAAAATCCAGCAAATACTTACAACCACTTGTTAAGGGGATTTCAGTAATATTGGTTGTTTTCCACATATACATGTAGTAACCTAAACACTTGCAGATATTGTAAACATCATTTATAAATTTAATATATTGTATTTCCCTTTCTGTTGAAAATGTCTGATTGACAAACCCTTCCAAATACTCAAATATTTAAGGAATTCAAATAAACCAAATTAACTTTATGAATATGATGAAACTTGAGTCTTCTTAATAATCTTTTACTACATATAACATTAATAATAATCACCAAAATTGATTATTCAATTACACATATGAAACTAAAATGAAAAGATCAACACACACACACACACACACCATGCAATACACTTTGATAATACACACACAACACAAAAAGATCCTCATTCTAAAAAAACAGATTTCCTAAAACATATAGAATGCTAATTATGCACATAGCACTATGATCATTCTTAACATTTTCATACTAATCCTAAATACTTCCATAGTTAAACAGTGCTAGTCTCTCAGGAGACAACTGCATTGTCAGTTAATTTAGGTTTCTGTTGACTAGTGATTTTGACTGGGAGTAAAATCTGCAACTCAAACAGGCAGGGCAAGTGTCACCACCCACTCTTTTATTTTTTTATTTATTTTTTTATCCTCACCCGAGGACATTTTTCCACTTTTTGTTCAGATAGAGTGGGAGGGAGAGAGAGAGAGAAACATCGACGTGAAGGGAAACATCGAGTGGCTGCCACCCGCACAACCGACCAGGGCCGGGGACAAACTGCAACCGAGGTACGTGCCCTTAGCGGGAACCGAACCCGGGTCTCTCTGTACCGCAGGCCGACGCTCCAACCGCTGAGCCAAACCGACCAGGGCTCACCACCCACTCTTTAGGTGGTTATTATTTCAGGCATGACCTTCTCAGCGTGCTTAAGACTACCCAAAGGCTAGAGATTTTGACCAAATTTAATTTTCAATTTACAAACTTTTACAAGCTCCCTTCTTACTGTATACATCTTCATAGGCCAACATACTAACGGGATCATTATAATCACTTAGCAGGCCCTGTGCAATGTGGACTTAGCCCCTGTCCGCACACCCACCCACTTGCTCTATTATCCAGTCTCCCACTACTCGTTCCCTGACTCTCCACACTGCTTATTCTGCTGCTTTTGGAACTTGCCCAGTGTGCTCCTGCTTCTGGACCTTGCACTGGCTCTCTCTTCTGTTTGAAGGAGTCATCTCCCAGGTGCTTGCTTCCAGATCATCTCCGGGTCTTTGCCCAGCTATCAGCTTCTCAGAGTCCTATCTGGACCGCCCTGTTTAAAATTGCAACCCTGATGCCTCTCTACCCTTCCCATCAACTCTTTTATCCCCTTCTGTATTCCTTTCTCTCCTCCCACACAATCTCATCTGACATACTGTGACGTGTAGTTATTTACTTGTTTATTGCCTCTGTCTCCAAATATCCGTGAGGGATGGGATTTTTCCCCTTTTTTTGTTCAGTGCTGAATCCCCATGGCCAAGAACAGTGCCTGACACGCAGAAGGTCCTTGAAAAATATTTCTCAAATTATTTTCTAAAGATGCAAAGGGCTACAAGCACTTTAGCCACGGCTTCCGTGGGCAAGCCACACGCAGATTCCGAGCAGGCTTTCCCAGCCTCGGAGCAGGCCTGCCATGGCCTCTGCCTGTTCGCCAGCCGCGGTTGGTGGTTATCCATGTCTGGAAGTAAGGTGACATTTCCTTTAAAAGGGTTCCTACGCAGAATCTTCACTCTTTAAAATAAGCATTATCCCTTAATTAGTCCACAGCTGAAGCGTATACCCCATACAATTAATTAAGCTTCTTCCCTGCAATCTCTTCTTTTCTCATTTGTTCCGTTAACCACAGGCAGGTTGAGAGAGGAATAAATTGTTTCCTCGTGATAAAAGGTCTGAATAGAATAATTAGGCCAGTCAACTCCCAGAGAGCAAAGGCTACGTTTTCTTTCTTGGATATGCGCCACGTCTCTGAAAGGTATAGCGAAACTATTTGTTATCAAATCCCGCATTCTGCAAATGTTCCCGCGTGGAACTCCCTCTGGGGGTGGTCAGGGAGGCTTAACACAGATCAGAAAGGATTTCACCTCAGTGCCTATTGTGCAGGAGGGAACGCTGTGAGGAAAAACGATTCCTCAGCCTGTTTTACTATGATTAATACAGGAACAGAGGACAAGAAGAGCTGACTCTGTGGCTCTCGCTGTCCTGAGGATCTGGTCACCTGCTTCATTTGCCCTCTTCTATGGAAAGTACCGAGTGAAGCGTGAGGAGTGGACCCACTTGCCATTCATCTTCCTGTATCCATCTCCGTCATGTGGAAGCAAGAACAGGTTGTCCTGACTGATACTACCCCAGGCAAGACAAATCAAACTTCTTAATAAAGAAAATTTCAAACTGTCCTACAGACTAAGCCACCTTGATATGGGCTCTTCTGTCACCATGGTGTGGGCTCAGCGAGAAGCCCCATGAAAGGAAATACCTGAGCTCAGAGCGAAGCTTAATGGTACCACTGAGGAAGAAGTCAGGAGGAATGCTGGGGCTTTCAAAGCCTGCTTCCCTTCCTTGTTAATTAAATGAAAAGGTAAGTATGTACAACCGAGGGTCTATGGATGCCTTATTTGATGATAGAAAGCCCACCGTGCCCACAGGAAGGCATAAACCGAATAATGGGTGATGACCTTGCGGACCACTCCTGCAGTGGACATTCATTCTGTGGTGTATGTAGAGAAAATGGGGTCTTGGTCTTTTGAGAGTAACCCCAATGTTTATATTTAGAGATCTTGAAGGTTGGTTTCTATAAAATAAGCAAGAGAATTACATCTGAACAGACTAATTCTTGTTTGAAAATGGGCCCTTCGGCTACACTGATGTAAATAAATACAGAACCACACGTTAGGGAAGAACTGTGAGGTCAGCACCTACCTGAATGCAGGTGTTCATAGTGAATTGGACACTATGTCAACACTCTCCCCCCCTTTATGCTTTCATATGTGGTGGTGCAGGGTCACAGCTCTCTTTGACTTTTACTGAATATGGAGTTTCTGCTTCTCTTTAATATTTTTCTTGTTGGTCTAGGGTAGTTGATGAGACAATTAGGTGGCAAAATAATTGTATGATGTCATTTTAGGACTAAAAGTGACATGCCCTGCGTTTTAGATATTTACCTTGTCACTACAGCAACTCTGTAAGGTGGGTATGCTGAGAAAGATACGTTTTATTAAAGTAAGCAGAGCCGAAGACGTTTCTGCCATCTTGGGGAGAGGGATGGTTTATCATTGTTTAGATAAAAAATGATTTAGAGTTTTATCCATCTTTTGGTGGGAAAAGTTGGGCTTGCTGGGTATTGTCTGGATGATTGGGGGCTAGCTGAAAACGTTACCCAACTGACTATGCTTCATAAAGGCCGGGATCATATTTTTTGTTGTTGTTGTTATTATTATTGGGAGATCACATTCCATTCTCAGCACAGTGCCTGTCACAGATGATTCTCAGTACATACTTGGATAAATACCCCAGACTTTAATAAACACCAACTTGGTGGTTTTTGTTAGCACTGAGGGGCAGAAGCAGAGCCGAGAAGGGAGAGAGGATGGCACTGTAAGCTTGAAGGACAGTTAGAGTCACAAAGTCAAAACTCATTTGTGGGTCCAAACCCTGGCAGCCCAGCAGACACTATCACAAACACAGATTCTCATTCAGTTGGTTTGGGGTGAAGGTCAGGAGACTACTACCCAATCTACCCCCATTTGATTCTGATATGTAGCCAGATTTGGGAATCACTAGACCAAATAACTCTTAAGGTCATAATTTTTATGACTCTCTAAACATATAATTAATTTTTTCCTTAGTAGAGGCTATAGAATCTTCAAATCAAGTTAGAATATGTGGATTAATCATTCATTCTTTCGTGCAATAGAGATTTGTTATAAGCTTCTTAATCCACAAGCCACTCTAAGTACACATGTGCTCATTAGGAGTGAGGTGGGGTTGGGCGAATAGATATACCTCTGACCTTAACGAAATGACAATACAACAGAGAGAGATAATATGTTCAAAAAATAATTAGGGACACATGAAGTATTATACAAACAAAAATTTCAGCTATCTCTCCATCAACACTGCCAAGCATCCAAAAAGTTTCCAAAACCACAAATAAGGAGGTATTGACCTTTCATGCCTTCCCCTTCTCACCTCCTTGTGATATGTGACCTTTTTCCTCTTTCTTCTCCATAGCTCCTGCTTCTCTATACTTGTAACTTTTTTTCTTTATTGTTGAAAGTATTACAGATGTCCCTCCTTTTTTCCTCTACTGATACCCTCCTCCCCCACCCTCACACCTTCACTGCACTGTTGTCTGTGTCCATTTGGTTATGCATATATGCATGTAAGTTTTTTGGTTTATCTTTTCCCACCCCTCACCCCCACCCCCCTTCTCGCTGAGGTTTGTCAGTCTATTCCCTATTTCCATGTCTCTGGATCTATTTTGTGCATCAGCTTATTTTGTTCATGATATTCCATAAATAAGTGAGATCATGTGGTACTTGTCTTTCTCTGACTGGCTTATTTCACTTAGCATAATACCCTCCAGGTCCCTCCATGTCATCTCAAAGAGTAAGAGAGCTTTATTTCTTACAGCTACATAGTATTCCATGTGTAAATGTACCACAGCTTTTTTATCCACTCATCTACTGATGTGCACTCAGGTTGTTTCCAAATCTTAGCAATTGTAAATAGCACTGTTATGAACATAAGGGTGCATATTTTTCTGATTGGTGTTTCAGGCTTCTTGGGATATATTCCTAGGAGCGGGAACTGCCTGTAATGTGCTTTACCATCCTGGAAATCATCTTCTCCGTGACTTCCAAGAGACTGTGACAGTCTGTGTAGGCCATGTAGAACTCACAGGTGGTGAACTCAGGATTGCGAGTTGTATCAATTCCTTCATTCTGCAACTGTTGTCAACTGCATAAACCTGGTCAGTGCCATCCACCACCAGCATCTTATGGTAGAGTTCTGGAGCAAATCTCATATATAAATTCACGTCCAACTCATCGTGCTAGGTAATAAAAGGCTCGGCCACAGCTCCCCCTAGGAGGATGTTCGTCATGGGAGTTTCAGTCTCTAGGAATCCCAACTCATTCAAGAAACGTCTTATATATGTGACAATTTTAGAGTGGACAATAAATATCTGCCTCACAAAGTTATTCAAGATCAAGTCCAAGTATCTCTGACGATGTCATGTTTCCTCGTCTTTGAGGCCAAAGTGAAGATGAGGTAACATGTACTAGCAAGGAAAACAGCATTGAAATCTCACAGGGAAGGATGTTCAGCTCATCCTTCTTGGTTTTCCCAGGATTCCCCTGAACTCCAATGATGTCTCCCCAATGCAGTGTGTTATTGATATGAATAAATTCTTCTTCTGATTTATAATTTCTAGAATTAGCTATGACTTGCAACTTGACCTCCCTCTCCTTGAAGGTCATAGAAGATGAGTTTTCCCTCAGAAGCTCTTTTGGGCTGGATCCTACCTGCCGACTTTTAGGTAATGTCTCTCGGGGGGTCCCCAGGCTGCAGGTGATGGTATTCTTGGATGAAGTGAGTGAGCGAGATGTCTACATGGAACTTGTGTGGGTGCGGGTCTTCCCCATTGACCTGTAGTTGGTAGACTGCTTGGCTGCGGACCTTGTAGCATTGGTCTGGGTCCAGGCTCTCCTCCTCAGCACCCACATCGTTGTCAGTGGTGTGGCTGGGGCAGCAGTGTTGTCTCGTCTTAGTTTCTCACTGAACTGCTTCTGCTTGGCCTCCTTCTCTGCCCCTTGCTTCTCAGCATTCACGGGTCTCTTTAGCTTGTTTTTGCTCGGTTTTGGCTGGCCGCTGTCCACATTCATCTCAGGCCCCTGTACTTAGCCATCTCCGGAGGCTCACACGGAAAGGCTCTCCTTGTAACTTTTTTCTAGAACTTTGTATAAAGTGCTTTTTCAGTGTGGCTATGTATCAAATACAGATGCTCTCTGTACAGTAGAGGGTTAATCAATCGTTTTCAAATAAATCAATTGCCAAGCAGAGGAGAATGGCAATTAGCTTCTAAGAATGGTTTCATTTTTGTGCCAAAACCAAGAGGTGTCAATAGGGGTTTGAAAGACAAAAGAAAAATGAAGCAGAGGAAAGGGAAGTAAAGAGGTGGAAAGCAGGCGGTGTTGGAGTGGTGGAGACCCCCTGCGGTGGCGCAACATCCAGCGGCAACCGCGTGGGTAACAGAGAGGTAGCAGCTGGCTATCCGGAGGTAAGATGAGAGAACTTACGCCAGGGTGGAGCCTCAGGGGCCATTGAAGACCAGGCATAGACCACCGGTAGCAAGTGCAAGAGTGGGAGATGAAAGCAGAAACCAAGAGAGGAAGGCAGACGCAGATGAAGACTAGCGGAAACCCCTAAGGGAGCTGGTGTGCTGCTGTTACTGCACAGGGACCAGGCTGGAGCCGGTCTGCCCAGGCTGGCTGGTTGTGTGTGGGTTCTTGACTTCAAGCACACGAGTCCAGGTGATTTTGAGAGTATATTGATTAAAGCTGGGGACAGTGAAACAAAGGAAGGGCTTAGGGCACAAAAAGCAACAGGAGAGCCTAGGCAGGGCTGCCTTGGCTCACTGATAAGTCAGAGAAGAGGAGCCTTGGAGACAGGTTCAGGGTTTTTGCTGACTGATGTTTCCCTGGTTCCAAGTCCCATGGAGGCCCCCGGAGTTTAAAATGAAAGTATGTGCAGGACAGAAGGACATGGGCGCACTCCATGGAGGGCCTACCCGTATCCCTTGTTCTGCTGGTGGGAGTCCTAGGGGAGGTGTCAGGGGAGGGTCTCAATGGAATATTCATTGGTTTTCCAGGCATGTCCTTCAATATGTTGAGTCATCAAAAGGAGTGTATAGAGGGGTCAAGGTCATTATCTGGTCAGTTTTATCTTTAAAGAACATCACTGAAATGGACTGGGACTGCGGCAGGTCTACCAAGTGTGGTGTGAAATGTCTAATCATTTGTTCCTAAGGGTCCTTGGTTAGAGAAGATAAGACCTTGTGATTTATTAGCTGGCTATAAATTGCTCAAATTGTTTGGCTTTGTTTAATTATTTTTGTCTCAGTTTCCCCATTCCACTTGCCAAGGAATTTTCCTAGCCTCTTACCATCCTGCACCAGAAGTACCAGGACCAGTCTGTGGGCTGCAGGGTGGGTCCACTTGTCACACAGGAACTAGATGATACGCTCATTTTCTCCTATACTCCACAGAGCTTTATGTCCTGCTGTAACTGTATCAGCCTCCAGGGTGATACTACTTCATACTTCTAACGATCACCCTGAGTCAGTACTCAAAGATCATATGATGACGTTAGATATATTCTTACTAACAGGGTGGGGAAGGAGGTAGTCATAGCCAAGAGTCATCAAGTGGTTTACTGTGAGCTTGAGTCTTTCTATAAATTACATCACTGTGACCTCATATCAAGCTAATAATATAAATACTGCTATCATGCTTGTTTACGTTTGGAAAAATAGCCAGTAGTGTGCTGGTAAATGTTTAATAACTGAAAAATCCCTGATCTATAGTATTTTCTAATTTCTATGGAATAAAACTCTCATACTGGCCAATCTCAAGCTACCAATGTGGTGTCACTGGATGCAGAGTTAGGGAGAGTTGTGCATTAGCACCCCATTGTATGGTATAATGTAGTATGTATATAGAATACCTATGGATATAATGTGGTATAATAAGTATAATAGATGGAAATGACTTCAAGAACATAGATAATAGAAAATAATTAGGAAATGATGAGTTTGGAGTATTTACTCACTTTATTTTAAACATAATTCATTTAATTTTAACTTTATATACTTTAATTTTTAGTAATGGCTATGTTTAGCGATGAGCTCACATGGGAACTGACAAAGGCCATCTGAGCCGGCTCCAGCACACGTCTGAGCCCCCTGTGCTTTGGAATGCACTCGAAATCCCCAACCATTCCCAGAAAACAGTGGATTTTAGAAAATCTTGTTCCTTTCCATCAAGAACTGAATCTTGTATTTTATACTTTGTTCCCAGAACTTCCAAGTGATCCAGGTAATCTGAGTCCTATTATGGAGACTGAGACACTCAGATGAGGATGAGAGTCACCAGAAAGTAGAAATCATATGAGAATTAGTAGCCAGCCACAGAAATCAAAGTCGAGCAAAACCCATTATAAAGTCAGGGTTGGCCCTCGCCGGTTTGGCTCAGCAGCGAGAGCGTCGGCCTGGGGACCAGAGAGTAACGGGTTTGGTTCCCGCTAGGGGCACGGACCTCGGTTACAGTTTGTCCCTAGCCCTGGTTGGGGTCATGTGGGTGGTAGCCAGTCAATGTGTCTCTCTCACATTGATGTTTCTCCTTCTCTCTTCCTCCCTCTCTCTCTCCTGCTCTATCTGAAGATAAATGCAAAAAATGTCCTCGGGTGAGGATTAAAAAACAAACAAAAACAGGGTCCGACTTAATCCTGGGTAATGAAGAGTTTTGAACCTGCAGGCAGGATAGGCAAATGATTGCACTTGACCAACGAAATGGACCTTGAGATTGCCTCTCCGGCACCCAGGCCCCTTCCCTTGCCCATATTTTTGTCATCAGGGGATGGGAGGATGGCCCATGAGCTTTGGGGATGCTAACTCCAACCCTGACTGCAAGGAAAGAACATATTCTGAGGGCCTGAGAAAATCAGAGCTACCACCCGGCCCCAGACATATGTGTGGGCCAGCAGCAAGACAGAGGGAGGGTTTGCTGGAGCACTGGAGTGAATAATAATTTATTCTTCTGGAAGTGAAAGTACACTGTCGCATTGCGACCACAGCAGCACAGAAGCCTAAGCATGGCGCTGATACAATAAAATATTAGCGAAAAGGAAAGAAACCAGGTCCTTAGTGATGCGTCAGATCACTCCTGACACCTACACACTTCGTGATGTCCAGTTATGTGAGCCAGGAAATCCTTTCTATGGCTTACGCCGGTTTGAGTTGTGTTTTCTGATACCGGTGACTACATGCTTTCTAACCGATACGGCCTTGACAGCAATCGAGTAGGTGTTCATTGAGAGAGGGACGTGGCTCAGCATGCCAAGAAACAAGAGACGTGAACAGTCACAGAAGGCTGGGGCCGCTGATGAAGGTGACACAGGTGTCTTTCTTCGGAAATCCTTAAAGGAAACGTCGATGAGGAAGAGAACAGGCCTTGTCCTCTGCAAGGAAGGTGCGGCAGGGTAGGAATGCGCTAGGACTGGCTGAGCCCGACCCTGCCTTTCCCTGTCCCGCAGTTACGGAAAGGAATTCATTCATTTTCTGGGGAGCAGAGGCTGCCGTTGCATCAGCTTGCTGCTCCTCAATCAGATATGCTCACTGGAGGAAGTGAATGCCAAGGTGCAAAAATAGAAAAACAGGTAAAGGGACGTTCTCTCCAATTTGCTTCTGGAGGAACACAGAAGGCAGAGGTGACCAAACCAGGTGGCTCGTAACCCACGCATCAGGCATAGATTATTATTATATTTTTCTTTTTTTACTTAAGCTGCCTTGCCAAAGCAAGGCCATCAAAAATTGGGTTGCCTCCCACATGAAAAAAATGGGAGAGAGAGAGAGAACATCAGGCATAGATTATTACACAGTCATGAAGAACCTTCTTTGAAAAATTTACCTTGGCTGTCAAATGCGATTTGGGGGCGGGGGGGTTGATATTCCATAATGATTAAAGAAAAATGTCTAGAATCCAAGTCAACGTACACAACAAACCAATCGAACCAGAGCTGTGTGGTACACTCAGACCAGAGATGCTGTCCTTCGACAATTCGACAAACTAGCATTTCCCCACATTCAGAGGTGGTGCCACATTGATTCCTATGTAAACATGAACACAGAGCTAATGAAGCAAATTAAGCCAAAAGCGTAGGTAGTAAAAATCTGGAACTTAAATGGTACGTTCCTAAGAGGTGTGCCTTCCTCCAGTAGTCAACAAGAAATAAGGGAAAAGTGTCCGAAACTGCCCTTAACAACGGAACCTGTGTCACTATTAGTTTCCGGCCCTACCATGCTAGCAATTCTGCAGGATTTTCTGAAATAATAGTTGATAATTGCAGAGAGCCCAGCAGCTATTATAGATGCCACAGCCCTTGCTGACACTATTCAGATTGTTTCCTTTTGATAATTTTTTTTTCTTCATTAAATTTACTGCTCTGTTGTCTCTTCCTCTTCTCCCAGTGGTCTGAAATGTCCCTCACAAGCCTACATCAGAGTCTGTTCCATGTCCTGTTCCTCCACCTCACCAAGAAAAGAGGAGTGGGTAAGAATGTGTATGTGCATGCCACCAAATACGCACAAACATCTGCCACCTTGGAGTCTCAAGGTCAACAACAACCATGAGACAAACCAAGACTACACCCAGAGTTCCCTGCATCATGAGGGTTATTCCAAGTGCACCCAAGCCTCCTGGCACAACTAGAAAAGACCAGAAACATTTTCTAATTTAAAAAATAATTTTCTTATAAAAATGTGAGGAAAGTATTGTTAATCTCTTTACTTGATGGCCTTCCTCTTTCTAATGAGAATCGAGACACCTTTGTCATCAAATGACCTTTGCAAAGAGGCAGCATATCACCATGGAGGTAGCACAGACCCTGAAGGTAGACAGAAACGGGTATGAATCCAAGTTCATTCGCTGACCAGCTCTCGGACTTGCAGCAAGTCACTTGTCTCTCTGACCTTTGTTCTCACCTTTGCTATGAAACAGGGCTATTGATAACTGCATTTTAGGCATGTTATATGGATTAGAAAATAAATCTAAAAAAAACATAGCACAGTGACTGATACAGAGTACCACACATTGTACTTAATACTGTGTTCCAAGCAAACTAGTTGGAAAGCTGGGAAACCAGTCTATGTTTCTAGATGACTGTATGAACCTGAAAGGTTTTTCCACCATAGAAATTTCCTGTAATTTTGTATATTGGCTGTGAATCAATTATGAATCAAGGACAATATATTTAAATGAATCCTATCCCAGATTAAAAATAAATTCTAATAATTTGCCTCAAAAAGGGAAACAATCAAGATCCCCATTAAGACAAATTCAGTGACCACAAAAACAGGCAGAGCTAGACAAAAGAAGAAGGTACCATTCTTTCCATGAGTGTGACACATTTTCCACTCAACGGTGGTGCACAGGAAACAATACTCATTTACAAACTAGACTGCCCAGCGCCTGCGGGGATACACACCACACCCTCTCATTTTTCACATATTCAGGCAAAATGTCATGTCCTTCCTCATTGGACTCAGTTCCATTTTTGCAGGTGTAACTTTTACAAACAACACTGGAGGGAAAGTTGTCATCTGGGAGTTTATTCAAAGCTCATTCAGACGACACACTCATCTGGATGTCTCTTTAACCTTTAGGCCGCAGAATGGCCTCACAACCACGCTGGAGAAGCAGGGGCGGAGGGCCAAACACATTGGGAAAAGAACGTGATACTTCAAACAGGCCTGAAAAGCACAGGTGTGCACCATTCAGCATCTTCGGCTTTTTTTTTTTTTTGCAAGCAGCCCAGATGGAGTTGACAAAGTAAGGCCCTCCAACTCAGCAGCCTGACGGACAGAATTTTCATACTGTATATTGGAAGATAATGCACCCAAAGTATCGGACAGTTGTCCCTGTGTTATCAAGCAGCCGCGTTCTCTCATTTCACTAACAAATGTGCAGACAAAGGTACATTGTGGCAAATGCAAGGAAATGGCTGGCCTGTGTTTGAAATTTAAGCCTCCCCGTTCTTTAGAGTGTAGCATTATTCAGGCCAACAGGGATCCATGGTACCAGCATTACCCTTTCTCTCTCGACTCCTTGAAGGCTCCAGAGTACTACAATAGCTCATATGTTTCAGTGTGTGAGTAATTCTGATTACAGATAGACACGTATTGTGAAGGAACTCTCATGATAATGGTTGCACCATTAAAAAATGGTTTCATTGTAAAAAAAAAAAATATTAAAAGTGGACACCACAGCAGGATGATCACTTGGTAAGTTCTATAAATGTCCAGTTACTATGCTGTACACCTGAAACTAATATATTGTGTGTCAACTGTAATTGGGGGATAAAGTTCAATTAACCCAAAATGCTATATTAAAAGAATTTTACCCTGTAACACTTAAACATGCTTATAAGAAAAAGAAAAGAATATTATTGAGGAAAAGAAGTGTAAATCAGCAAAATAAAAAAAATAAAATAAAAAATGGCCCTGGCTGGTTTGCTCAGTGGTTAGAGCGTCAATCTGCGGTCCAGAGAGACTGGGGTTCGGTTCTCGCTAAGGGCATGTACCTCGGTTGCAGTTTGTCCCCGGCCTTGGTTGGGTCATGTGGGTGGCAACCACTCGATGTGTACTTTTCACGTCAATGTTTCTTTCTCTCTCCCTCCCACTCTATCTGAACAAAATATCAAAAAATGTCCTCAGGTGAGGATAAAAAAAAAGAAAATGGACACACATTTTGGCTAAAAACCCTCCTCTTGCAAAGAAGTCCAATAAATATTTATCAAATAAATGAATGAAAGGATGAAACATTTTCTCTGGATTTTGATGCCTTTCTTCAGGGATGATTGTTTTTCATTCGATCATAACTCATTCTTTTGCGATGAAACTATTTAGACACAAAGTCATGGTAAGCTGCCAACGTGCCAGAGTTCGGAGCAGATTTAGGAGCTCTATTTTTTGCCTGTCCCTTCATGCAGTTCCTCTACTTTCTGGGGAGGAAAAAATCTCTCTTCCTGCTGTTTCCACTCGTGAAATATTTATAGGCTGATGTCCTCTTTAGTCATCACTGAGCTAAGCTGCAATCTTTTCATCAGTTCTCAGAAGTGATTTTCTCCGTATGCTTAATCATTTCATTTACTTCAGACTCCACCCAACGTGCCTACCTCCCTTAGACAGACGGTTCCAAAAATGAAATGTAGCCCTTAAAGAAACCCGAGGGAGGCCAAGCAACAGGGAGACTCTTGATAATAGGACATGTGCACACAGGTGACTCCATCAATGCCCGGCTGGGAGATTTTTAAATGACCTCTCACCTTACTGGGCAGCTGCCGTCCTGGCGGAGCTCCAGTGGTGGTGCTGTAGCCTAGGAGCAGGTGCAGCGCTTTGGATGATGGCGCCCCTGGGCCCAAACCTTGGCTTCCTGGCTTCCTGCCTTCAGGACCTGAGGCAAGTTATTTAGCCTTTATAAATCTTAGTTTCTTTGTCAGAAATACTAGCTACATCATGGGACTCTGGTGAGAAATAAATGAGTAAATTGATGTAAATGGCCTGTATAAAGTACATAGAGCTCTTTGTACAGTAAATCTCTATATACCTGTAATACTATATTTAGCACATAATCTGTACAACAGTCATACTAACCTCCAAATTTAAGAGATAAACCAATATCTCTCTGTCTCTTACCAGACTTGACTCAATTTACCAGGAATTTTTGTCCACCCTTCCTCATTTTTTATGAACTTTTCCATTTCTCTCCACTGATCTGAGCCACAACTGAATCAGCCACCACTTGATCTGAACCACCATCATTTCTTACCTGGACCACTAGAATAGTCTGCCTCTGACTCATTTCCTTGCATTTATTCTTGCCCCTTACATTCCATTCTCCACACAGCCGTGATGTCATCTTTCTAGAAGGTTGATTAGATCAGTCCACTTCTTTGCATAAAACCCAGCATAGGTTTCCCAATACTCTTTGCATAGACTACAAGGCCTTATATGATCTATTCCTACCTGTATCTCTGAATATCCTCCTCCATTCTCCCATCACTTACTCAGCTTTTAGCTACATGGGCTTTTTTATGTTTCTTGAACCCACTGAGATGATTCTGGTCCCAGGACTTTGGCCCTTGCTGTTTCCTGAGACTTGACTGTTCTTCCCGAAGATCTTCATATGGGTTCCTTCTCATCATTCAGGTCTAACTCCTCTAAGCAGCCTCCCCTAATCACCATACTCCATACAGATTGTCCCCTGGTCCCTAACACAGTCACTTTCTAGCACATTACTTTGTCTTTTTATGCCAATTATCACTACCTGAAATTACCACTCGTATTTGCTTACTTGTATAATGTCTAATTCTACATTATGAATTAGATGTGGGGGACATTACATCCCCAACAGACTGTCAGCTCCATGAAAGAAGGGCCTCTGTCAGCCTTGCTTGTGTCCGTATCATCAGCTTCTGAAACAATGCCTGGCAGGAAGCCAGCACTCAGGACATATTTGACAAATGAAGGAGCTGGTGTTGTTAAGCCTCCTGGAAAAACTGAGCTCTGTCACACTTTTCATAAATATAAAATCACCAAACAAGATAATGTAGTCTTAAGGGTCCTCACAAATGTTCAATATCCAGGCTGGAGACTTTGCAGGACTGAAAAATTCTGGAGCTTTACAAAGTGGTTCAGAACATGACACACGTTTTAATTCTAGCTTTGCCACTTCCTGTCTGTGTGACTTTGGACAAGTTAGTTAATGTATTAAAACTGCTTTCCTCCTCTAAAAAAATAAGAATAACAACACATACATTAGAGGGTTTGTGAGGATTAAATGAGCTAAGCCTCTAGCCCAGTTCCTGGAACCTTGTGCCTACTTAATAAATGGTGGTTATTATTATTGTTGTTATTACAATACTTAATTCTGGCACCATATTTTACAAAGAACATTGACAAATTGGAGCTTATCCAGAAGAGAACAAATACTCTTGTGAAGGGTCTGGAAACCACAACTTGTGTGGAACAGTTGAAGGAGCCTAGGATGTTTACCCTGGAAAAGATACATTTTAAGAGGAAATATGATAGCATTTAAAAAACACTAAAAAGAGCCATCTCATGTAAGAGGGATTAGATTTACTCAATGCTGTTCTAGAAGATACAGTTAGAGCCAAGGAGTGAGAGTTCAATCTTGAACTATTTATGCTCTAATAATCAAACTTCCCAAAACCAAAATAGGATTGATTTCTACTCATAAAAGAAAAGAATTAAGACGTGGTTATACACATTTTGATTAAGCCATTTGATATGAAGCCCTTTACAATGACCAGAGTGAATGAAGTCTTTGCATTAATATGAAAACGATGTGTGACATGTCAATTGCAGAAAAGCGGACTATGAAATATATGCATATACGCTGTGATCCCAACTCTCTCTATGATAAAAGAGAACACAAGTTCAAACATGCATAAATGGCACGTGCTGCTTCACGAAGCGGCGCTTCCTGTTACTCCAGATGTTGCAGCAGAGGCCACACGGCCTCGTGGAAGGACTGGCATTCAAGAAGCCGTGTGTGGGGAAGGGTTGGGCAGGCACACCCTGGAAAGGTTTTAAGGCTCCATGGATCTATGACCTTCTGAAATATATTGTTGAATTGTGGGAATACAAAATACTGCTTTTTAAAAGGGGGGCATTGAGCCCCTCAATATCTTTATTTCCTCCCCATTAAAACAGGCAAAAAATATCTAATCTCAAGAGCCCCAAAGAACTTGGCTCTATGGTCTAACGGGGACACCGAGACGTCGAGGAGCAGATGTTTCTGGCCACTATTTCTCTTCTGCCCCAGTAAAAGCCTGTCAACCTTCCTGAATCTCATTTTCCGGAGCCTTCTTTGAAAAGGAGGAAATTGCATGCTTTCTAGTTTTAAAGTCTATGATTCATCTGATTATTTTGTGTGATAAATATGAGCTTGGCCAAGAATTAAAAGTCACCTGAACTTTGTAAATAAGGAATTCCCAAGAACACTACTAAAGAAATAACTTTAGGAGAGTTTTGGTCCAAAAAATCCAGGAGAGTCTTTTTTCCCTGCCACATTCAAAAAGTAATACACGAATGATTTCTTGTATAATTCAGTGGGTGAGAAGCTGAACTCTCAGAGACAGGCATCCACGAGTGGGGTTTTCTAGTAAAGTCTCTTTGTTTTACGTGGAAAATGATGTTAGTAGCCATCCACACTGGCTTCTTAGCCTTGATGATCAAGGCCCACTCCTGCACTGCTCTTCAAGTTCCAGAAAGAGCGTTCAGACTTCTTCATCCTAGAAGGGCCGTAGAAAGAGGATTGCCATGTCCTGGCCGGTTTGGCTCAGCGGTTAAGAGCGTTGGCCTGCGGTCCGGAGAGACCCGGGTTCGGTTCCCGCTAAGGGCACGTACTTCGGTTGCAGTTTGTCCCCGGTCCTGGTTGGTCGTGCGGGTGGCAGCCACTCGATGTGTCCCTTTCACGTCAATGTTTCTCTCTCCCTCTCTCTCTCCCTCCCACTCTATCTGTACAAAAATTGGAAAAATGTCCTCAGGTGAGAATAAAAAAAAAAAAAAGAGGATTACCATTCTCAAGCACTGAGGACATGATCTGATTCTCCCTTGAGGCCACCTACCTCCCATTTTATACATCAGATGATTTACAGTGCTGGTAATAAGATGACTGTTCCTCTCCCACTCAGGGAACTAACATAGGTACTTCCTGACTAGGCACTGGAGATGTTATAAAGTAATGGCTCCACAGAACTTCTGAAGACGTCATGTAAAATACATTTATAAAATAGACTAAAGCCCAGCTGGTGTGGCTCAGTGGTTGGACATCGACTCATGCACCAGGAGGTCGCTGGTTCAATTCCAGGTTAGGGCACATGCCCAGGTTGTGGGCCAAACCCCAGTGGGGGCATATAGGAGGCGGCCAATCAATGTTCTCTCTCTCATCGATGTTTCTATCTCTCTCTCTCTCTCTGGAATTAATAAAGAAAAAAAAAAAAAAGACTAGAGGAAAAACCCCATTCTCTTCAAGTTTTTGGTTATAATGCACATCAATTATTTTGTGAGAATAAAACAAAGGAAGTCTTTCTCAGTCATACTTCTCTGGTGAGTGTTCTGACTCCCAGTTTGCAGGAAAAGGAATTGTAACATGACATTATAGTCGTGAGAGAGCCCCCTGGGCCTTTATGGCCAGAACTGACCCAGAGTCCTCAACACAACAACTTCAAGCTCAAAAGGCCACCAGTTGAGTAAAAGTTAGCCTTTTCTTTCTTCCAGAATTTAGGATTATTTTAGTTGTTATTTTTGCAAAGTAGCTAAAGTGATTTAGGAGCACAAAACAAACCTACTGTTTTTGCACCGTGAGGAAGGAAAAAATATGTTCCTACCTTTGTAAATTTTTCTGGCTGAACTAATAATCAAATTAACATGAGAGAGATTAGCAGGGGGAAAAAATGACCAAATTTATTATGAGTGTGCACAGAGGTTCCATAAGAATATGAGACCTGAGGGCAGTTAAGATTTATCTGCTATCTTTAACTAAAGAGAAGAGGGCATGGCGGACGTGGGGTGGGGGTTAGTCTGAGTCTTCAAAGGGCATAAAGGCAATTCACATGCAGAAAGAAAAGCAAGTGTTTGACAAATACATGTTTGCTGGCCCACCATTAACGGTGGGACACAGAGAGGACTTAGATGGGACAGGGCCTTGCTAGGTTTCTCCCTATCACACTTAGTTCATATTAAACTACAGATTCTATGATAATAGCTCCCATCCTGGAAAAGGTCCTGTAACTAAAATTTTTAGGCAGTTAGGGAAAAGTCAAAGGTTTTTTTCTGAGTATTTTGCTTCTTAAGAATATCCAGCTTAAAATGATCAATATTCCATAAGGCATATCTTGGGGTGCCAAACTCTGCTTCCCTCAGTACTTCAAGGACCCACAGTTGGGGAAAAAGAGAAAAAGGTAGTAGAGAAAGGAGACTGAGAGCCAAACAAGAAAAGACTTTTTTTTTAGCAAGCTAGAAAAGCAAAGCAAAAGAGGGGAGCTTGGAGCTTTTGTGGTAGTCAGTTAGACAGACATGAGCAGAGCAAGGATGGGCCAGGAAGAGACGATCACCAGGATGGAAAACTCCGAGTGCCTAGCAACAGGCAAAACTGGGAAAACAAGGAGCTCGCCCCCAGGGTGACCTTTCCTCTCCTAGCATATTGCTGTTTATGCGGTTGACACCCCCTGACCTTCTGTTATTGGAAGGGTGTCCTCCGTGTCCCCACTTGTTGTTGGTGGAAGTGGGCTTCTTGAGGTGCCACGAGAATAAGAATTTCCTGAGGCCCCCACAGGAGGATGAGGTGTCTGGAAAGCTTTATTGGTGATGTAACCTTAAGGGAGTTTTCCTCCAAGGTCCCATCTACCTCTGTCCTGCCCTGGAGAAAGTCCTATTTTGTCTTCAACAGAGCTAGAATCAGAGCCACTGCCCAGAGTTTCTGCTTCATATAAAGGTCCAGTCCAGTCCAGCTTTTGGCTACATTAGCCTGTGTTCCCAGCTGTAGTCCACTGCATGTGGGGTTCACGTAGCCATGGGCCATGCGGCTTCTGGGGCCACATGGCAGGCTAGTGTGGGTCACAGAGCAAGAGAGTATAGGAAGCAGGAGCAATATAAGGGCAACAAGAGAGAGACAGAGAATTCTTTGTTTTGGAGATTTTAACTAGGAGCTTATCCAATGAATCCTTCAGGATTTCATGTGCTTGCACTGGCTCCACCACCTCTAGCCAATCCATGGTTCCCCAGGCTAGACGGACAGGCTAGCACCTTCTCTACATCACCCTGACTTCACTGTGCATGCATTCATTCCTCCCTTTGTTGGACCGCTTTCCCCAGCGATTTGCAGGGAATGGATGACTGATTCCCTGTGGAGTGTGAAGTTGCAGTTTTATAATGCTTATAATGTCTGACCTCCCTTTTGCACCTTTCCTATTATTAATATTAGCTAGCTATTTACCATAGTAACACTTCCATATTGCTGGTCATGCAGTTCAGACCCTCCCCTGACCTTTCTTCCCCTGGCATGTTGCTAGTCATGTGGTAGACTGACCTTTGGAGGAGGAATAAGAGGCTAAAGAATGGCTTCATGTGATTCCCATTTGGACTCCTGCGTGACCACTCCCTTAAGCATTAACCCCTGGGGGGGATTACATCTAGGCTTCAGATGTGGTTCAGCCCCAGGCCCAGAAAAGCAGCAAAACCAGACAAGCAATGCCATGGCTGACATCAGGACCAGCTGCACTGACTAATGACCCCCTGACATGGCACAACCATAATCCGGAAAGGATACACTTGGACAAGCTAATAAATAGTTTATCAAGATCCTCCCTGTAAACACCCAGCCTTTAAAATTCTCAAAGACAGACCCGGAGTGTGCTCTCCCTCTTGGGAGCATGCTGGTGCCTTTCCTATTCCTCTCATCTCCCCCACCAGGTACATTACTTCACCCCTTTGTTTTCTCAGCTCCAAGAGCACCCTCTCCTTTTTTTTTTTTTTTTTTTTTTTTGCGTCTGTAACTTATTTCCTGAGCCCATTTCCTCTACCACTCACTTCTACCTCTGTGACTTTCCTTTTTTTTAAAATTTTTATTCTTTATTGATTTTAGAGAGGAAGGAAGGGAGAAGGAGAGAGAGAAACACTGATGAGAGAGAACATTGATTGGCGGCCTTCTGCATGCCCCCCACTGGGGATTTGGCCCACAACCTGGGCATGTGCCCTGACTGGGAATCAAACCTGCAACCTCTTGGTGCATGGGTCGACGCTCAACCACTGAGCCACACTGGCCAGACTCTGTGACTTTCTAAATAAATATTCTCTTACAGTTTGAGTCTTTACTCTAAATTATTTCTTAACCAGAACTCAGGTACTAAGTTTGTTGAAATGACGTGCAGCCTAACTCCACCACTCTGACACCTGGTGCCATTTTTACCACCTCCAACACTTTTAGGTCCTCTCTTGCTCACATCAAGAAAAGGTACTTGTATTAGTTATGATTCTTGTTTGCAGGTTCCAGATATTCAATTGAATTAACATAATCCTCTAAAGGAAAAGTGTATTATGGGGAAGCAGGTGGGGCTTGTGACATGTGGTGGTAGAACAGAACCTGGATTCAAAAGAGCAGCTCAGGAATCTCATCTTGGCTCCTATATACGCTTTAGTGTGAATTCATTCTTTGTTCTCTCCTCACGTAAGCAAAAGATGGTCATCTCTCAGTTTCTATCTCTTCTGTTCTAAAGTAGTCATCTGGCATGGAGGAAAAGATCATAGGCTCCGGAGTCACACAGGGATGAGTCTAAATCTAATTCTGCTATTTACTGCCTAACTGACATTGGGCAAGCCACTGAACTTCTACAACCTCTCGGTTTCCTCATTAATAATAGCACTTACCTTACAAGATTGTTAAGAAACTTGAGAAAACACATTTAAAGATCAATGTCTTATAAATCTTCAATAAATATTAATTCTATTATTATTATTAGTAGTATATATTTTTTATCCTCACCAGAGGACATTTTTTCCATATTTTGTTCAGACAGAGTGGGAGGGAGAGAGAGAGAGAGAAACATTGGCGTGAAAGGGACACATCAAGTGGCTGCCACCCGCACAACCCAACCAGGGTCGGGGACAAACTGCAACCAAGGTACATGCCCTTAGCGGGAACCAAACCTGGGTCTCTCCGGACTGCAGGTCGACTCTCTAACAGCTGAGCCAAACCGGTCAGGGCTATTATTATATTTTTTAAAGAAGCCGACCCTAATGGAGTGGGTCTAGGTCACAAATCCAGATTGCTAGGAAAGAGACGCTGATTGGTCTAACTTGGGCCAGGTACTCACCTCTACTCCATCAATTACAGCCAGACGGTAGTCGCAACCAAGACAGATGGCGACCAGAGACACCTTCTTGTGGTAGAGTGGGGACACTATCTGCTACAGAACTCCCCCAAAGATGCCCAAAGTTAGAGAGAAGAGGTATGGAGAGAAATGTCAAGGCCCCTGCTTTGCCCTGTGGAACCCAGGCCGGAGAAGGAGAAACGTGTTTCAGGATGTTTAGCTTTAGCTCAAGGAACTCTCTTGGGTTGCTCCTTAGACTTTGTGCTGCTGCTTATGTCATTCAGCTGCTGTTGATTAGCTAAACTTGTGGCTCTGAAATCATTGTTTACTTTCTTTTTTGTTTTTACCACTTTAGCTTGTTTGGTTTTTTTTCCTTTTTTATTCTATCTGACCTTTAATTTTAAAATTACGTTATCTTAGTTGTTGTTAGCTCATGGTTTTCCTGCTGCAGAAGAGGTCATTTATTTAATCTAGTTTCAGTATCATTTAATCTTTATTTAATTATTCTATCTTATTTTGCTTTATTGCTATTTTTAACTGTTTTACTGAATACAATGTTTAATGCCCTGAAGTACTGCCAGTAAAAAAGAAAAAGAAAAGAAAAGTAGATGTAGGGATTCAACTGGGAAGATGGCCCCTTTCCCCCAAGAGGCTGAGGAGTGCTCATTTCTGTCTCAGCCCTCCTGTAGGGGCTGCCAGCCCCTGAGGCTGATCTGCACACAAACCTTGCAGCAACCCTTCCTGATTTCCCTTCACTAGTCTCCTCTGCTAAGGGTTTACCTCCGGCTTTTTCTCACCACACTTGGTCTCCACTCTCCCTGGAGAAAGTGCCTCCTGCCAGCAAACTAAGTATGCAGGGAGCCCTGCTCCTCTGGAGAACCAAAAGCTTGTGACTCTGCTGATGGATCGGTGGAATGGGATGTGCCATTCAGAGGAACCAGGTCTGCTCATCACTGGAGAACTGCAGGACAGCCCTAGTGTTACTAGACCACTTCTGCTCCCGGGGCTGGTCCTGCCCCAGTACAGCCTGGGACCTTTTGTATGTCGGGTTCTTGATTCGTGCAGGAAGAATTTCCAGACATGAGTCCAGGTGAAAGTGAGAGTTCAGTTTATTAAAGCTTGGGATGGTGAAGCAAAATAAGTCCCTGGAGACAGGATCCGGGTGTAAACCTGGGAGGAGCTACTGCTGCCCGTTGCCCCCCCCCTGGGTGCAAGTCTCATCGAGATCCTTAGAGCTTAGGGCAGAAGACTCAAAGTACAGCCCTGAGGAAAGGGGGGTGTGCAGGCGTACTCAGAAAAGAGAGCACACTGGCGTCATTTGTCCTGAGGGCATTATTTTAATTGGATTTATTGGAGTGACATTGGTCAATAAAATCATATAGGTTTCAGGTATATGATTCTACAATATATCATCTGTATATTGTATTATGTCCTGAGGGTCGTATGTATTTCTATAGACTGGAATTTTAGGGAAGTTCCTGGGGGGAGGATCTCAACAAAATACTCATTAGATTTCCAGGTGTGTTGTTTAATATGCTGATGTATTGAAATGAACATAAAATGGAGTTCGGGGTCTTTCTCTGGTTAGTTTTAGTTTTATCTTGGATTAGTCTGGCTCTAACTGGTTCTTCTGTTATCTATCTCCCTGACTAACTTGATTTAAACCACTTGCTCTTAGGTATCTTTGGTTAGGGAGGATGGAATCTTGTGATTTATCAGCTGGCTGTTAATTGCTCAGCCATTCAGGCTGTTTTGTTTCAGTTTCTTCATTCCACTTACCAGGGAATTTTTCTGGTTTCTTACTAACCTGCCTCACTAGGACCTCTTTTCTTCCCCATACTAAATACATTTAGTATTTAGTCCTTGGTTTATCTCTCAGATATTATCCACAGGCTGTTGACTCCCAAATGTATACCTTCAGAATTCAACCTCTCCCCTGAACTCCATAAAGCCAACTTTCCACTTGATATTTCAATTTAAATGTTCAATAGGCATCTCAATCTTGGTGCGCCCAAAAACAAAACTGTGGATTCTCCTCCCTGCTGAACTAGTTCCTCCCAAAGTCTTCTCCTTCTTGTAGGCAACACCATCCTCATAGTTACCCAAGCCAAAAATCTAGGAGTCATCTTTTAGTACTCCTTTTCTCTTATATCCCATCTGCAATCAATCAATCAATCAATTCTACTTTAAAATTTCATCACCTTTCACTTGGGGTGGAGCCTACTTACTGGTCTCTCTCCTTCTATCCTGGCCTCCTAAATTCTACTCAAAATATAACAGCAAAAGTGATCTTTTAGAAATATTTGTCAGACCATATTAGTCTGCTGAGAACCCTCCAATAGTATCCCATCTTATTGAGACTAGAAGCCTTAGTCTTGACTATGAGCTATAGGGTCATACACGATCTGCTCCATCATCTAACACTTGACCCTCAGCTAGCTATCTAAGTTCATCTCTTACCATTTTCTCCTGGTTTATGCCATTCTAGCTCTGCTGGCTTCCTTGCTGTTCTTCCAACATCAATCATACTCCCACTTATAAGGCTTTTGCTTTCTTCCTTCCTCCTAGAACTTGCTTCTACAAGATATTTACATAGTTTAATCCCTCACTTCCTTTGAATTTATACTGAAATGTCACTTTATCATCTTGCATAAAATATTACCTTCTTTATCACTCTATCCTCTCCCCCACTTTGTTTTGCTTCAGAGAACTTGTCACCATCTGCCACAATTCGTTATGATCTGCTTCCCTTTGCGAAAATGCAGGCTCCACTATAAGAGAAGGCAGGCATGCCTTCCAATTTGCTTCCTGTTGTATCCCTAATGTCTGGTACCATGCCTGGCACCAGAAAAGGCTCAATAATTGTTTGAAAGCTTACTGAATGATAAAATAAATGATTTAGAAATTTCTAGTATTATCATTCAAGCAGCATTTTCAAACAGTTAGTGAGGGAAAGAATGTTGGGAAAGGAGAAAAGTAAATTTAAAAGGAAGGCATTAGCCCTGGCCAGTTTGGCTCAGCAGTTAGAGCGTCGGCCTGCGGTCCGGAGAGACCCGGGTTCGGTTCCCACTAAGGGCACGTACCTCGGTTGCAGTTTGTCCCCGGTCCTGGTTGGTCGTGCGGGTGGCAGCCACTCGATGTGTCCCTTCACGTCAATGTTTCTCACTCTCTCTCCCTTTCTCTCTCTCCCTCCCACTCTATCTGTACAAAAAATGGAAAAATATCCTTGGGTGAGGATAAAAAAAAAAAAAAAAGGAAAAGGAAGGCATTAACTATTGAATGAAGTCCCTCTATATGCCTGGTACTGTATTAGGTGTCTCTTCTGGGTTATTGCTTTTAATCCTAAATTTTGTAAGATAAATGACAATATCTCCTAAGCTCTAGTAGGTTCTCTGAAATGTATCTCCCATTATCTATTCTCCTTTCACTCAAGCTATAGTGCTATTTGCCTGCAAAAGACAGACTGTAGAAAATAAGTCTGCTAACCTTGATTTCTGTATGCCCCCCCACCCCCAACACACACACACACACACTTATGGGAAAACAATTATGGCAGGTAAAGGTAGACTGTCCAAATTTATCCTGGTGAATTAAAAATAAAATGTGAGCCATGAAAGAAATACAAAGTATTATGGACTCATAATGAAAGAGGAAATTAACCTCAATATGTGGAATGAGCTTTAACTCAGAAGTCTGATATAAGGCAAACTATAGTATAAGGAAGGGCAGGGAACTCTTAAAGTGCATGGTGTGCAAAACCCTTTGGGTAAATGTGATAGGCAGCCTCTAAGATGGCCCCCAGTGAGCCCCACTTCCTGGTATTCATGCAGTTGCGTGATCCCCTCTACTTGAATGTGAATAAGACCAATGCCTTACTTCTAGCCAGTAGAATATGGCAAAGATGTCTGGGATGTCACTTTCATAATTAGGTTACATAAGACTGAAACTCTGTCTTGCTAGCAGATTGTCTTTATTGCCTTCTTGGCTCGTATACTTTGATGAAATAAACTTTCATGTTGGAGAAGCCCTTGTAGGAAGAAACTGTAGGAGTCTCTCTAGCCCAGAGACAAGGAACTGAGGCCCTCCATCCAAAAGCCATCCCTGGTCAAGCATTGAGATGAATCTCAGTCCTTGCTGACACTTTAATTCTAGTCTTGTGAGAGAACCTGACTCAGAGTACTCAGTCATATCAGGATTCCTGACCCACAGAAACTGTGAGATAAAATAGTGTGTTGTTTTAAGCTACTCAGTTTTGTGGTAATTTGTTACCACATAAACAAATAACTAATTCAGTAAGGGATGAATGAAACATTTGCATTTTCCTCTGAATCTTTTTGTAGCAAATATTTTCATTTATATTTCAAGCATTCGTTTAATAAATATTCATTAGGAGTCTTTACATAATTACTGTTATTAGAATTATTATGAAACCTGGAAAAGTCAATCAGAGAAAGACTCCTACCATTAAGAAGTCTTGTGCATGTAGGTAAAGCGTGCTCACAAATAGCTATCAAACAAGGTAGAAAGTACTAAGCCCCTAGAAGTAGCTAGAGATGATTCATCAAGGACTAATACTGGAAGGACATTGAAGCCGGATCTTAACTAGCAGCTTGGGCACGCAGAAACAGGCAAAGGACTGCACACAAACAAATACATGGTGGTGATATTATGTGGCAGGTACAACGGGAAATGAACAACTCCTCCTGGCTATAATATAGAACACATTCAGGGTGCAAGGGCCCTGCAGGTAAACAGAATTGTGAAGTGCCTTGAACACTAGGTGAAGGCCTAGAGTTGGTATTTTTGAACATTTGTTCAAACTTCATTGCCAAAACCAATACAATTCCGGTTTCCTTTATGAAACCTCCCTTATTCCATAGCTGATACTTCTAATATTGGGGCCAAAGGTAAAAACTTCTTGTACATTTATCATGTCCTAGTTCATTTAATATTACTTTCAATTGAATCTCTCTGAAATGAATGTCTCACTGTGTTTTATAATGCAACTTGAGGAAGACCTGAGTATCACTGACATTGGGAAATTAATCACCATCTATAAACTATGAATGGATTATTTTGGTCAATGTCTTCATTTGTTTCCAGTATAGAAAACAGCAACAACAACAACACAAAAACTCCTCCAACTAGATTTTTTTCCAAAATATCACTCACTTTAAATATTTTTATTTACTCTTCAGGGTTTGAAGATAGGCCACAAGGCTGCAAAATACGTACTTATGCCTACTTTATACATAGCTTTTGCTTGTAATTTCATTGAAGGTAGCTGAGATGCGCTGGGAGAGACAATCTGCACTTGCATATTTACCAGCAGACAGACTTTTCCACAATCCATCCCAGCACACCTTAAAATTAGTCTTCACTGAGGGATCTCCCTACATAATCTCTGCTACTTACAACCTTCCTTGTAGAGGTTCTCAAGTATTTCAAAACCTTTTTTTTCACCCAGCAGCACATGGCTCATTTTATTTTTTTATATTTAATTAATTTATTTATTTTTGTTACAAATGTTTCTCCTTTCCCCCACACTGTTTCCTTTCTCCCCTTCCCTCCCCGCCCTGTCCCCAGCTTTGTGGTCCATGTCCATTGTTCATGCGTACATGCATATAAGTTCTGTGGTTTATCTCTCCCCACCTTCCCCTCTTCTGGGGATTGTCAGTCTGTACCCCACTTCCACATCTCTGGGACTACCCCATTCCTCAGACTGTTATGTTCATTATGTTCCACAGATAAGTGAGATCATATGATACTTGCCTTTCTCTGTTTGGCTTGTTTCGCTTAGGATGACTCTTTCCAGGCTCCCTCCATGTCGTCTTAAAGGATAATAGATCTTTCTTTCTTACAGCTGCGTAGTACTCCATTGTGTATATGTACCACTGCTTTTTTATCCACTCATTTACTGATGGACATTTGGGCTGTTTCCAGATCTTAGCTATTGTAAATAGTGCTGCTACAAACATGGGGGTACATATATTCTTTCTGATTGGTGTTTCAGGCTTCTTAGGACATATTTCTAGAAGTGGGTATTTTCATTTTATATTAATTTATTTTTGTTACAGATGTTTCCCCTTTTTTGCCCTCTACACATCCTCCTTCCGATACATGGCTCATTTCATAGTCTTCCATATTTTGTTTCAGAGGACAGTATAAGCTTACCACCTTGCTCACCTAATAGTAAACGTTAATTGGTGATCCTCTGTAATTTTATGTCAATATCTGTATAAATGCCCCAAATAACACACACCCAAGTTTTCCCCAAGCTTTCAAATGAACAAATAGAGATTTTGACCTTATCTCTCTCAATTTTGCACTGTACATATCTAATCATACAGTATGGGTGATGCTGTGCTGTCCTAGGACAGCAACTGACTAATGATCACATTACCATCCTCATACTTCCCCAGCTAAAAATGGTTTACAATTCAGTGTCACAATTTTATTTATTTATTTATTTGATTGATGATGTTTAAGCAGCCTGGAGAATTAATGGGGTTCAGCAGAGGCCGCAGTCCTAAGCACGGGTTGTAATTGATATCTGGGAGGCTGCAGCATGTCCTTCTTGAGAGGCAGTCTAATTAGTGAGGAGTGCCTGTTTGTTCACAGTGAAGGTACTTGGGGGTGTGGGGGAGGGTTGAAGTCCCCTGAGGGTTTGAAATTTCTTGGCTCTTTCCCATTCGGAACAGTTCCATAGATGCGAGCGAGGCAGAATGCTTCTAGAAACAGGAAGGCTCTTCAAACACAGCATTTGCAGTTTACATTCATAATTCTCCAATCAATGTTCAAAAGAACTTAGTGATTTATTCCTCTAAATCTTAACTACGTAAAACAAACTGATGCACTTAAAATTATTTTAAATTTCAAAATAATTCACTTGGGAGTATGTTCCAATAGTAAGTTCCCTGATTCACTTAAAATTACTTCATAACACAATTGACACTGAATTATGTTTAACAATAAGTTCCTCTAAGGACTATTATTTGACATTTAAAATTGTAATTTATACAGGAATATACAAGATTATAAATCCCAGGAAAGCAATAACCGTGTGGTGTTAACTTTTGTATTCTGGGTGCTTAGCAAACTTTCTGGCACAAAATGGCATTCAATAAGTTATTTGTAGAATTAATGAATTGTGGAAGGTAAGTACTATTATTTTTCTCATTTTATTAATGAGGTAACATCATTATTAAGTGGTAAAGCCAAGACCCAAATCTAAGTGGAAAACTATGGAGTTCCCATTTTTAATTATTATGCAATAATACCTTTCTTAGTAATAAAGGATAGGCATAAAAAATTCCACTCTTAGAATTGGGCTCTGTTAAATTAGTCTCGGAGAGATTAACTAATTTATTCTAGAAGAAGAAAAAGTTTACACCATTTCATGAAGATTTTTTTTTTAAAGTAATATAATATTCTTACATAAGCAATCTCATTCAACCATGGAAAACATAAACAGAATAATAAATATTTAGACGCTGGAAAATTATTGACATACAAATTCTGCTGTAGCATTTAGTTATACTCTAATGTCTAAACCTTGTAATTACATGCTTGCAAGAATAATGAATGAATGAAAGGGCCCACTCCTAAGAATAAGAAAAGATTGAGATCAATATTATGCTATTACTGCTTGGTTTGCATATTGGAAAAAAAAAACATGCGAGGCAAATGCCAAGAAAAGACAGTGGAGATCAGCCTACTCAGTAAACGGCTGGATTCATCTCTGAGATGTCAGTAAGTAGGTCCTAAATTTTCTTTCTAGAAAACCTGTGTGGCTAATTTTTTTTTAAAAGCTCATGTTTAGCTTTTGCACCCTAGGTTAGGTTGCAAATTGTAATGATCCGTTAAGTACTGGTAGTCAAAAGTCCAGTATTTATATCAGTCTCTGTTGAGTGTTCATGGCTACCAAACCTTGACATTACTCTATACAAATGGTTTGTTCGGTCAGGAAAGCCCCAGATGATGCCATACAACGTTTGTAGTGATTCAGGAATCACTACAGTGAAGACACATATTGTTCGGAGCTTCTGGAACTGAGTGTAGACTGGATGGATTGATATACAATCCAGAACTAAGTAACTTTTGAGATTGAGACCTAGGAACCCCAGCTCTGGAAAATGACACTTTCTAGATTATTTCTTCTAAGTAAAGTCTAAAGATGCAGTGGCCCCCTCTAAACCTAGTACCTAACATAGTGTCTTACCCAAAACAACCTGTCAAGTTATATTTATTGAATTGCTAGAGAAAGGTTAGGTCATAGTTTTTTCCAGCAGTCACCAGCCCATGACCTTCGTTCAATCTCTTGGTAATTTACAAATATTTATGGAGCATATAATCTGATGAAGGATCTGATCATTCCAAAGTGTCCCGATTAACAAAATAGATGAGTCATTGTTTAAGAAGTGAAAATGTAACAACTTTTTCACTTGACACCACCTATTTATGCTACTCAACCCATCTCTGCTTATCCTACTTCTGAGACTACATGCTGTCAGGGCACTTTATAGGCTACCAAGTACATATATCAGCTCTATTAATTATCACATCCCCACTGAGGAATGGGTTGCTGCTAACAGTGTAAGAATGAAAGCACAGAAATCTGCCTCAATTTGGATACATTTGAGTAGTAGAGCCAATACTTGAACTCAGGTTGATCTTACCAGCGTCACCCTAAGGTCATCTCTGGGAGCTGCTTTCCCATAGGGCCTCCCAAATGTTAAAGGTTAGTGTTGCTCAGAAGCTACATACAGCTCTGTCCTTCAAAATGTATCTATGCTGTTCTTGGAACTATAAATATTGCCTGCAATTTGAAGAGAAATGACTTTTCATTTGAATGTTATGACTGTTTAATATTACTTTATGACAGTTGATTTTAACTAGACAACTGCATGCAATTGATATGATACCCACCCAATATGCTCTTTTCTTTAGGGTAGATATTAAGCTACTGGTTCTAGAGTCAGACCATTTAATCCCATAACATTGGCTCTAGGTGTGCGACTTCGGGCAAGTTACATCACTTCTTTGAGCCCATCGCCTGATCTATGAAACGGGGTTAATAACACAATCTATCTGGTAAGTTTCTTGTGAAGAGTAAATGAAAAGGTTCACATAAAGCATGTAGTACCTATTAAACACTCAGTAAATGTTATTTCTCTTCATATTTCCTGCTCCTTTTTCTTCAGAGGCTGTATTATGCCACTGAGCACGGAGTACATATGACCCAGGCATTAAACAGGATCAAAGAGAGATGAAGCTAACATATATTAAAGCCAATTCTTGCACAAATAAATAAAAAAGTCAATGATTTTTCTCATGTACATTTTTCCACCTTTCATGTGGCTGATTATGAGTACAACTTCTCCAAACCCTATCAGTAGGCATATCCCTATGAAAACTGAACTGGGCAAAGCTTGTCTTTCCTGTTTTTAGTCTCTAAGTCCCATGTAGTACATTTACAAAATCGTTCCCTTCTCCATAATAAAGACTAATTTTTTAAAAATATTTTTTCTGTATTGATTTGAGAGAGAGAAACATCGATGAGAGAGAACATCGATTGGCCGCCTCCTGCACGCCCCTCACTGGGGATCGGGCCCACAACCTAGGCATGTGCCCTGACCGGGAATCGAACCGGCAAACTCTTGGTCGACACTTAACCAGTGAACCACACCATCCAGGCTAAAGCCTAATTTTAAAAAAGGGATCTAAAATGTATTTACATTATGATGTAAATGCATTCATTCAATAACAAACATATACGGAACAAATTTTTTTTTTTTTTTTATCCTCACCCGAGGACATTTTTCCATTTTTTGTCCAGGTAGAGTGGGAGGGAGAGAGAGGAACAAGAGAGAGAGAGAAACATCGACGTGAAAGGAACACATCGAGTGGCTGCCACCCGCACAACCGACCAGGGCCGGGGACAAACTGCAACCGCAGTATGTGCCCTTAGCGGGAACCGAACCCGGGTCTCTCAGGACCGCAGGCCGACGCTCTAACCGCTGAGCCAAACCGGCCAGGGCCGAAACAAAATTTTTAAACTAATTACAACTTGAAATACTCCCAGGAGTACTTAAAAAACATATACTTCAGCATTAAAACAACTTTTCTAAATCGTCTCTTCTAATATGATCATGTTGAAAGATGAGGAAATGGGGACCCTGAGAACTTTTTATTTTAACAATACTCAAAGAAATAAAACTTTATTAGTCACATCTTGGTAGAAGTCAGCAGATTTGTGTGATATACTGAGGGGGTAACTAAAATCAAGCATTTATACATCTGTCCCTCAACTCATAGTTAAAGGACAGTTATACCCATAGGTCCAAGGAAAGCTAGTTATTTGTTTTGAGAGGAGAAATACCAATATTGCTCCCACACAGGAGTGTTCTGGGCTTGCCTTCTTGTTACTAATATGCTCACCACCATCATTTCCAACAGGTTTACTGGTGAAAAAAATTACCATCTCTTTATATGATTTTTAAATAATTATAAATAGATTCTTCTATCTTAACACTCAATTCTAAGTGTTTTTTGCTAGTTAGAAGGGTAATAAGAAAACAGATCAAGAATCAGGTGGCAATCTTATGGGAAGAGAATGATGGTTAATTTGGAGGATCACCTAACTTCCAGGCTCTATCTATGGGAAACAAGAAAACGGATCCCGGGGGCAGTGGAGCGCGGCATCTCTCTCATCGTCAGGGCAGGAAAGTCCAGCAGAACTACTAATTCCAGAAAAGATGTATGGCCAAAGAATGAAACAGGCCATTTTTCTTTGTCACTGGATCAACATTTCTTTCATTGCCAAGTGTGATCAGTGAAACAGAGATAAATGTTCAGACCAGGCCTGAAAATGAAAAGCCAGAGTTCAGGGGCAGCTTCTTTAAAAGACAGGGTGCCACAGGGCGGGGGGGAAAAAAGCTATAAACATGAAAAGGTCTTGAGTTCATGAAGAAACCCCATTGCCTTCCATTTATCACCACACAGAGTCTATGACCCCCTTGAAACATACCTCTTGCTCTCGTCTAAATACAGTGAAGTACGAGTCAGCAGCTGTATCCCTGGCACAAAGTGATGACTCCCGAAGTCCTGAAAATAGACTGCTGCCACTTTGTCCAACTATCAGTCTTATAACATCCACGAGGACCGTTGTAACAGAATAGTGAATCGATTCTCCTATGGCCTTAGAATTTTAACAGAGGCCCCTAACGCTGACTGTAATGAGGCCAAGATCAGTTGAGTAGAGATCATTAATTCAGGCCTGAGGCACTGTAAACTTGACGTGTGAGCCCAGACGCACACAAAGGTGGAGTCTGGCTCATCACCTCTGCTGTCAGAATGTGCACCCCCAACCCCCACCACACACAATGGTGTAAAGCAATGAAGTGCTTCTACTCCCCACTAGCCAAACCAAGAGAGGGGGGCTCCCGAGACCCACCTGGAGAACGACACTGTGTCTCCCAGAAGTGAGGTGACGTAGGCTATTGTATATGGCCCCACCTGAAAAAAATTTAAACTTGAAATCTTGATCCTGAGAGCAGAATAAGAAAAGAGATCTACAAGGAAGTAATTGGCCTCCCACCCCTGATGGGACAAAGGTGTATGTATTCTGGGACCAAATATGGATTCTGTAGGAAAGCCCACCTGGAAGTAACACCCAGAGAGAAGCTGGGGAGCATGGAGCACTGGAAGGAAGCATCTGAGGAGGAAACTAGACATGACTGAATGTAGGAGGCATCACCCATGTCTGCGACCTACAAGCCTGGGTGGGGCACTACTACTAACTCAAAGAATCCCCCTTGAGCCAATATTGGTGCATCTGCCACGATGGAGACAGTGGACAGCCAAGAGAGGTAAGGAAAAGCTTTTCAGTCTCTATGTTTCTCCCATCCATCCTCCCCCTGCCCAACCCAAGGAATCCAGGGGTAGCCTACTGAATGAGGAAGGAATACAAGGACTGTGAAAAAGAGACCACTGAACCCACGTTTCCAATACAGATTTTTAGCCAGAACTGAGAAGGGATGAATGAGATGAGAGAGTAAAGCTTAGGAATTGAACTGTTCTACACTAATTACCTGGAAATAACATGACATGAAAAAGCTATGGCACTGGCCACTGTTTCACCCCAGGAAAGGGAAGAACAGTTTAGCAGAATCGGTTTAAAGGGCTATGAATGGGAAAAGATGAGATTGCCTTCTGTTTGCTTCCTATCAAATCCAATTAATCTAATAAAGTGTCACGTTGTGTTTATACACACATTCTGTGGTTAGTACTGTGGGGCTAAAAATTACATTTCTATAAATATTAATAGCAATGATGCCTTATCTTTATGTTGATAGCTTATATGTGTCAGATATTGTGCTAAGTAGTTTTATAAGCATTATCTAATTTGAGCTTAACAATCACATTTAGAAATTCACTAAACATATTTTATAGTTAAGAAAACTAGAATGTAGGTTAAAAAAAAAAACTTGTCCAAGATCACACAGTTAGGAAACGGTGAAGCAGGGCCTGAATTCAGATACCCTGTCTCCAAAGCCTACAGTCTTAATCACTAGGCTTCTCTTGTAAAACATTGGACTTAGCTATCATATAGAATAACAAAATGGTGAATCCTTTTACTGTCTATGCCCATACCTATCTCACCATTAAAAAAAATTTAAATACTCAAAATTCTCACATAAACTACATTTTTATCTAGGTGGTTCAGTGAAATTCAAGGGCAGCACTGTCCAGTAGACTTTTCTGCAGTGAAGGAAATGATCCATACTGTGTTGTTAATACAATAGTCACTAGCCACAGGTGACTGCTGAGCACTTACATGTGATAGTGGAGATGAAAAACTGAATGTTTTAAATTTACTTTTGATTAATCTGACTTCAAATTTAAAGGGCCACATATGGCTAGTGGCTACCATATTGGAATAGCCAAAGATAATAGGGCAGCATCTCTTGCACTGTCTGTCAGTTGGCAGAGCTGGGTTTACCCTACATCGTTGACTACTAGTGACTTTCTCCTTGAAGGAGAAAGCTCTAGATCAAGGAGGAGATAGATGACTCATTTTAGCCAAAAATCTCCCAACAAAATCTACCTAAAATCTGGGGATGGTGTTGAAGTTTCAAAGATTCTTTTGGATTAAGCATTTCCAATAAATATTGGGATGTTCTCACAGAACCCAACCTGATGTTATGTTTTCACACCACCATGTTAGTTGTCATTAAACAGTATTAAAATTTTCAGTATTAAAAAATTTCAGTATTAGTATTTTCAGTATTAAAAAATGAAAAACAAAACATTTCCCAGTGGTTAGACTCAAAGCAAGCTACAAATGTACTGTACTGTCAGTAAATCAAATTATTTTTCCCAATGGCTAGAACATTAAATTAGTTCTGGGAAACATTTGAAGAAAGACATTCTGAAAATGATTCAGAAGACAACAATCAGAATAAAGAAGGATCTGGACAGTGGTCACGTGAGAGAACATGGGATCGTCAGCTAAGAAAAGAGAAGGCGCAGAGATTCTAGCACGTCAGAGATTATCCTGTAGGAAAGGAGTCCTGTTGTTCTGCAGTATTCCAAAGGGCAGGACTAAGATCAAAGGAAGAAATAAATTTAGAGGGAGATCAGGTGACCTCAATGTAAGCAACATTAGGAAGTTGAGCTGTTCAGTGAGCTGTTCAGCAGGAAAATTTGCTACTTAAAAAGTGATGGTCAGGCCCTGGCCGGTTTGGCTCAGTTGTTAGAGTGTTGGCCTGTGGACCAGAGAGTGCCGGGTTTGGTTCCCGCTAGGGGCACGTACCAAAAAATCAAAACAAAAAAAAAACCTAAATTAAAAATGATGGCCCGGCTGGTGTGGCTCATGCACCAAGAGGTTGCCAGTTTGATTCCTGGTCAGGGCACATGCCCAGGCCAAATCTCCAATGGGGGCATGCAGGAGGCGGCCAATCCATGTTCTCTCTCATCAATGTTTCTATCTCTCTCTCCCTCTCCCTTCCTCTCTCTCTAAAGTCCATAAAAAAAAAAAAAAAAGAGCGATGCACTCCAGTCACTGATTAATGTTAAGCAGATTCTAGAAAATCTAAAATTTCAAAATACTTTTAATACAGAAGCCATACTTCTCAATGGTATTAACGAGAAGTCGTCACAAGAGCCCTGAGACCGAAAAGGCCTGGGTGAGCCATTCCCTTTTGTGAAAGAAAGAAAGAAAGAAAGAAGAAAGAAAGAAGAAAGAAAGAAAGAAAGAAAGAAAGAAGAAAGAAAGAGAGGGAGAAAGAGAGAGAGAAAGAGAGAGAGAAAGAGAGAGAGAAAGAGAGAGAGAATAAATATTTAGTGAATATTTATATAATAGTTATTATAAACTTTAAGTTATATCCATATCTATTCTATATGTTGTCACCAAAATTTCAGTTCTATTTAAATGGTCCCTGTAAGGGACAAAGAATAGCTTTATAAGACTATATAATTTGATTTAACAGTTCTAAGGATTATTGATGTGTAACTTTGAGATTATATGTCTGTTAAAAGACATAGTTGTTGGAATGTGTAGGAAATTTAATATATTCTAGTAAAGTTGTAAATTATGTTTTTATAGGAAGCAGAGTTTGCCCTTTAATCTTGTGGAAATTAAGCCAACTAAGACATCACTGATATAGTTAATTCAACCTCTCTAAGTGCTTATTAAATTCTCCTAAAATTAGAAACATAACAAAAAGTATTTCTCCTTATAATTTTACAAATGAGAGAAATACTACTCTAACAGATTAATTTTAAGATACAATGCACACATCTTATTTTTTCCAAAATCTTATTTTTTTACCTTTCTTTCCCCAGGAATTCTCTCTTCTCCCTTTTCTATGTACCCAATTTCCACCTATTCTTGAAGGCCCTGTGCAAGCTTCTCCTTTAGCATGAAGGATTCCAGACTGTCTCAGCCCAAAGTGAAGTCTTATTTATTTGAATTTATACTATGATCATGTCTGAATTACTCAGTGCTACTAAGCTCTTATCATATGATTCCTATAACATTCTCTATCCTTATGTGTATTTTATGTTTGACTATGCTGGCTTATTGCTGTTCTAGCTTGGTGCCTCTTATCAATAAACATATGATAAATATTAATTGATGAAAAAAGTTGGAAAATCCATAGAGGGAGGAACTGGCCAAATTAGGAAGAATTGCTATCCGAGTTATCTTTAGTGTGGAACAAATTGCCCCCAAATTAGTGGTTTAAAACACTCATTGTATTACTTTTAATGTGCAAAGATTCTATTGGTCAGGATTTTGGAAAAAGACCAGCAGAGCTGGCTTCTTCCTGCTCCACAATGACGATGATCTCAGCTGGGAAGACTCCAAGGCTGGGAGGAAATCCATGGCTAGAAGATGTGTTCAACCACATGTCTGATGTTTAGGTTGGAATAATTAAAAAATTAGGACTGTCAGCCGGACTACCTGTTTGAGGCTTCTGCACAGAATGGCAGCCTCGTGGGAATCACGCAGGACTCCTTGGATGAGCAGTCCAGCAAACCAGGGGAAGCTGAATTCTGACCTACTCTCTGAAGTCACATAGTGTTATCTACACCACACTCTGTTGGTTGAAACAGTCACACACCCACTCAGACTGAAAGGGAGAAAGCATCGGCCCCACATCTAGATGAAGGAGAGGCAAATGGCAAGTGGAATGGGAAATACTGTGGCAATCATTTTGAAAAGTATAACCTTCAATCTCTAAATTCTTTGGGGGAAAAAAAGGCTAGTTCTAGGCTGTAAGAATTATACAGTATTTGGATATGCACTCAGTGTGTCACCAAATTATCTGGAACTAGATGGAGTCTATGCCAAGGTACAACTTGTTAACAACAATAATCATAGACACCTTTTACCACAGATATTAAATACTTACTATGTGCCTAACACGCATTATCAAATTTTATCCTAAAAACAACTCTTTGAGGAATAGATGATTATCATTCCATTTTACAAATGAGAAAATTGAGGAACAAAATAGTCCAGTAACTTACTGAATATCTGATATCAGCCAGGTCAGACTGACTCTGGAGTCCAGATTCTTCACCCTGAAGCTACACTGTCTCTTCATAAAAAAATGATTCATCTCAAAGGGTTTGGAGCCTTTCAATCCCATAGCTCTTTGTAAATACTGAAGTCTATATGAGGAGTGTCATTTTTATCACTGATTCCTCCCGAGACCCTATGTTCCCCTGGTTGTGTGCAGCTCGCACAAGCCCTGCTGGAAACTTTGTAAAATTATTTCTTAGTCTGTTTCTCTAACCAGAACTTGGTCATAGCTGCTTCTGGCATCTGTTTTTATTAGCTCAGAGCATCATGTCTCCCTTTGTTCTGGCCTGTAATAATGGCAGTGCAAAACCAGCAAGCAAAAACATATTCTACTGTTCCTACGTTTGAATCTACTTTAGTGCTCATGCCCTGCTTTGAAGTAAAGGTCTCATTGCATGTATTTGGAAGAGGTTGACTTGAATGCCTGAGTCATGGTTTTCGCTGATTTGGGGGCAGAAGTAGTTTTTATTGCTGCCAGCATTTTCCCCATCTGGTTAAACACAAATTAGTGAAACTGAGATACCCTAAGGACTAATTAAAGAAAAATTGCTAAACCTATGTAAAACAGAATTTCTACATAGATTTCCCTATAGGTATACTTAGCAATTTGTAGGAAACCAAAAACAAATAATCATAAATAGTGATTAGTAGCCTGAATGAAAATTGCACGTAAACACAGAAGAGGCATTTAATAAACCAATAATGAAAGGTACAATTGTGGACCGGCTGCTCCCCATTACTCTCCTTGGAGGTTCAATACATAGCAATGAAACCAAGCAGGTATGCAGATGAAGTGGTTGTCCCCCTCCTGAAAGGAATTGTGTTTCATCCCTACTCTCCAAATTCTTTTTTATCTTATCAGGAGCCTGTCCCTTGTATTGCACAAGAATAGAAAGCTACAAATTGCCAAAAGGCAGGTGGTCTAGCTTTGAAAGATACTAATATTCACCAATCTGTTCAAATATTCCAGACTGTTTCATTGGAACTGGCCCTTTTGTTTAGCATTAGAAGGGAAACAGGAAATTGTCTTTCCTTCAGACTAAGCACTGGGGAATAGGTGTTCTGAATATCAGTTTAAAAGCCAAGAAATAAGAAAAAGTATTTTTGGTAACAAAACACCTGCTGAGTTTTACACAGTACAATTACTAAGCCCATTGTGGAGAGCCGTGGAGAGAAATACAAAGAGCTTTCAGCAAGTCCTATTTTCTGTGAAGATTTCAAATGCTCCATTCTAAGACAATGTGTGGCTACATCAAATTAGAAGATGTACATCTGGACCAATAAGAAAATAATTGAAATGAAAAAAAGAAGAAAAGACAACATTACCAGCAACACCACTGAACTACAACCATGAACTGGAAGGATAAAATACATCAGTGGGATTCTTTCAGAAATTTAATATTATATAGAGAAGACTCATTTCAAGTGATGGACTATAACGTTAAAAGGAATCTCAAAGCCCTGGCCGGTTTGGCTCAGCGGTTAGAGTGTCAGCCTGTGGTCCAGAGAGACCCGGGTTTGGTTCCCACTAAGAGTACGTACCTCGGTTGCCGTTTGTCCCCGACTCTGGTTGGTCGTGCGCGTGGCAACCATTCAATGTATCCCTTTCACATCGATGTTTCTCTCTCTCTCTTCCTCTCTCTCCCTCCCATTCTAGCTGAACAAAAAATGAAAAAATGTCCTCAGGTGAGGATTAAAAAAAAAGAATCTCAAAATAATACTCTGCCTAACCTTCTTATTTTTTCCTTTATCCTGTTTGAATGAGAAGGTAAGCTTTCTGCAGACAACCCCCTTAGGCAGTGCAGAGATCCTGCCCCGGCTTTGTAATGCTGTTACATCCACCAACTGCCTGCCTAAACTACAGCAGAGCTAGAAAGCGCCCAAATACTGAGAAGCTTATCATGTATAAAAGGAAACCAGGCTCTGGGCACAGTTTTTAGAAGTGACTGCTGGGCCAGCACCATTTTGCATTAAGCAGTCATTTTCTAATCCTCCAAGTGCATGCAGTCTGTCTCTTCCCACCGACCAAATTTCTGCCACAACAGATAAGAGAAAAAGTGAATAATTAGTGGTATAAATAGGACTAGCACAAGTCTCCTAATTTCTGGACCACCATTCCTAGCATTTCTTACCATCCATATTTTGTAGAGGAGCTCACAGTATTGTTATATACAGTGTGCCGTTTCATTATATCTTTTTTTCTTTCTTTCTTT
Source organism: Molossus molossus (assembly GCF_014108415.1). NCBI lineage: Eukaryota > Metazoa > Chordata > Mammalia > Chiroptera > Molossidae > Molossus > Molossus molossus. The sequence goes on along the minus strand of NW_023425345.1, from coordinate 58,188,569 downwards.
CTTTCTTTCTTTCTTTCTTTCTTTCTTTCTTTCTTTCTATTATTTTTAAACTTATCTTTATTTTTGAATGTGTTATAGATGTTCCTCATTTTTCCCTTATTGATTCCCTCCTCCCTACTCCCGCCCACCTCCTGCCTTTCCCCACAGTTGTTTGTGTCCATTGGTTATGCATATATACATATAAGTTCTTTGGTTTATTTCTTCCCAGCCCGTATCCACTCTTTCCTTTAAGGTTTGTCAGTCTAGCAACCAATTTGTACTTCTTAATCCCTTTACCTTTTCACCCATTCCCCCAACCCCCCTCCCATCTGGCAACCAACAAAATGTTTGTTTATATTTTCTATCTTTTTCTTCAAGAAGACCCTTCAACATTTCATATAATAATGGCTTGGTGGTAATGAACTCCTTTAGCTTTTTCTTGTCTGGGAAACTCTTTATATGGCCATCGATTCTAAATGACAGCTTTGCGGGATAGAGTAATCTTGGTTGTAGGTTCTTGCTTTTCATCACTTTAAATATTTCTTGCCACTCCCTTCTGGCCTGCAAAGTTTCTTTTGAGAAATCAGCTGACAGTCTTATGGGAACTCCATTGTAGGTAAATAACTGCTTTTCTCTTGCTGCTTGTAAGATTCTCTTTTTGTCTGGAACTTTTTGCACTTTGATGATGATGTGTCTTGGTGTGGGCCTCTTGGGGTTCATCTTGTTTGGGACTCTCTGTGCTTCCTGGACTTGTATGTCTGTTTCTTTCACCAAGTTGGGGAAGTTTTCTGTCATTATTGTTTCAAATAGGTTTTCAATATCTTGTTCTCTCTCCTCCCCTTCTGGCACCCCCACGATGCGAATGTTGGCATGCTTGAAGTTGTCCCAGAGGTTCTTTACACTATCCTATTTTTTTGGATTCTTTTTTCTTTTTGCTGTTCTGATTGTTTTTTTTGTTTGTTTTTTTTTTTTGCTTCCTTATATTCCAAATCGATGGTTTGTTTCTTGGCTTTACCTACTCTGCTATTGAATCTGCGTAAATTATTCTTTATTTCAGTTAGTGCCTCCTTCATTTCTGATTGTGCATCCTTCATTTCTGACTGGTCCTTTTTTATGCTCTTGAGGCCCTCACTAAGTTCACTGAGGTTCTCACTAAGTTCATTGAGCATCCTTATAAGCAGTATTTTGAGCTCAGCATCTGTTAGGTTGCTTATCTCCATTTTGCTTAGTTCTTTTCCTGGAGTTTTTTCTGTTCTTTTATTTGGGACCTGTTTCTTTGTCTCCTTATTTTGGCTGCCTCCCTGTGTTTGTTTCTGTGTATTACTTAATGAGAGGTATGGGGCTATCTGCGACCAGATGCTGCTTGTTTGAAAGAATTTAGGAAAACCTGAAGCAGGATCCAAGACGGGACAATCCTATGGTAAAGCAACTGGCAACAGCTTGGGTGGGCCTGAAAGTTGGGTGGGGCTGGACCTCAGAAAATCACCAGGGCAGGGCAACCAGTGTGAGCCAGGTTGCTGGAGTCCCAGATATGGCGGCTGTCTGCTGCCCCAGGGAAGGGCTCACCAAAGGAACAAGACCTCTGACAGCACATCTGTCTAGGAGAAAGCTGCCTCTCCAGCCCTCGTTCCAATGCCAAACAACTCACTTCTTCCCCATATGTCTCTGGTGCCTTTCAAGCTGTCTCCCCCATGCTGGAGCCTGCAGGGAGCAAGTCCGAATAAGTCTGTGTGCAGGCCCTTTAAGAGGAGCTGCCTGGGGGCTCTCACAGCCTCAGCCTCCCTGAGCCTCAGTTCTCACTGGTTTCACAGCCAGAAGTTATGTGGATTCTCTTCCTGAGCGGGGCACCTGGTGTGGGACGGGGACCCCTCAGTCCTCAGGGAGGACCTTCCCAGCCGAGGTGTCCTCCTAATTTTTATCCGCCACGCGTGGATGTGGGACCAGCCCATCCGCCTCCGCCTCTCGCGCCTCCGCCCCTCCTACCAGTCTGGATGTGGCTGCTGCTTTAATTCCGTAGTTGTAGGACTTCCATTCAGCTTGAGTTCAGGCAGTTTTGAATGATGATTGTTCTGTAGTTTAATTGTAACTTTGATGTAGTTGTGGGAGGACGCGATACCACCTTTACCTACACTGCCATCTTGACTGGAATTCCCATTATGTCTTCAGACAATGTAAAAGGTCTGGAAAGGCATCAGTCCATTTCAAAGATGAACCATGTACTTAAATGCAATTAACTATAGAAAGTTTAGAATCCTTATCTTAGCTACATAGGTAATGATACCAATGACACCAAATCCTAGGCTTCCAGCTTTCTAATTCTAGATTCTTCCTACTGATTAAGATATCCTAGCCCTGGCCAGTTCAGCGTCAGCCTGCAGTCCTGAGACACCCAGGTTTGGTTCCCACTAAGGGCACGTACCTCGGTTGCAGTTTGTCCTCGGCCCTGTTTGGGGTCGTGTGGGTGGCAGCCTGTCAATGTGTCTCTCTTACATCGATGTTTCTCTCTCTCTCTTCCTCCCTCTCTCCCTCTCGCTCTATCTGAAGATGAATGCAAAAATATCCTTGGGTGAGGATAAAAAAAAAAAGATATCCCAGGTAGTCTGGCCAGTGTGGCTCAGTGGTTGAGCATTGACCCATGCACCAAGATGTGTCTGATTCAATTCCTGGTCAAGGGACATGCCCAGGTTTCAGGCCAATCCCCAGTGGGGGTGTGCAGGAGGCAGCCAATCAATGTTCTCTCTCATCAATGTTCCTATCTCTCTCACCCTCTCCCTTCCTCTCTCTCTAAAATCAATAAAGAAAAATATATTTTTAAAAATATATCTCAGGTAAACAAAAATACTTTATATATAACTCTTATGTAATATCTACACTGAAGATTAAATGATGGTGTCCACTGAATATATTACATGTACAAATACCTGTTATACTGTTCTACACAGGGATAGTTTGGGAAAATGTTGTTGTTGCTGTTCTATAATAAATCCTTTCATAAAGAGGCCCATGATAGAAAACAAAACAAAACAGATGCAATGGGAAGACAGCAGCAAGCTTCCACGGGTGGCAAGATATGACACCAACCAACAAGCAACTTACTCAACTATTCTTTTGGCCTTGGCTATTTTTAAAAAAAATGTAGTGAACAAAGAAGAAAAATTTTGCTTCCTTCATCCCTTCATCTTCAGCCACCACAATTTTTTCTAACTTTTTTTTCATCCTTTTTTTGTATAAGAAAAGGAAAGGCTTCATTCATTCATATACTCATTCATTCACCCACCATCTGATCATTTATTCAGAGCTATTCATTGAGTATCTATCTAATCCATGCCAGCAGTATGGTAGGTGCAAGGGATACACTGGGAACGAGACATACCAAGCAACTCCCAACCTAGTGTAAGATGTAGACAAGTAAAATGACTTTTACAATACAGCGTGTGAAGGGCTATGATGAGAACAGAAGACCTTGGCCAGCTATAACCCCCACTGGCAAGGTCAGCAGAAAAGTTCTCGGTGAGAATGACTCTAAGCTAAAACCTAAAATAGGGCAGGGTGGGAGTGGAAGAAAAGAGTCTTTGAAGGAGTAATAGATGTAAAGGGGCAAAAACAAAGGGCTTCCTGTTAAAAGAACTGAAACGACGGTGGGAGAAGGACCAGAAAAAACCGTGGCAAAATGTGGAATTGGATGAGGAGGCTGGGGCCACATCTCACTGAGAGCTGTCAACAGTGTCAAGGGCTTGGACTCAATCTTAAGGACAATTAAAGGGTTTATTTAGGGATGATGTGAATAGATAGGAGATTCAGAAAAAGCACTCAGGCCAGTTAGGGGACCAGTTAGGTTGTTACTATAATCTAGGTAAGAAGTAACAGTGGCCTAAAAAGAGTTGCACAGACTGTTTCACTAACAGCACACAAATTGTGGCATCCATTCTACTCTTTGATTTGATATTATTTATCTCCTGTTATGGAGAATTTCTTCCCTGTTGAAGAATTTAAGACATAACCAAGCAAATAGATATTTTAAGAGTAAGTGTTCATAGAACTGCACACACCCTTGAATCCATTAGACTTCTGCTTCCCTGAAGATGACCTGCTGGCGACTGATCACCTCCCTCTCGTTGGGCAACTTCCTGTCCTTGTCTTGCCCCAGCCCGGTCTACTTCTTTTAAGTCTGTTTCCTGAATCCAACTTATTTTTTCTTCCCCTTCAGTCTTAAGTTTTCTGCACATATTCTTCATACACACCTCTTTTGCTCTTTACTATTTTGATTTCTGCTTTTGGAAGAGGAAATAGGACACATATGTGCATTTTCTTTATTAACAAAAGAGTAATGAATCAGGGTTTTTTTTAGTGCAATATATTGAACATATATTCACAAGTTTACCTTTTCCCCAGGGTCACTGTCTGTACCATATAGTCACAGCCCCGAGCAACACAGTTGATCTCAGAGCTCGAGCTAGCAGGGATACTGTAGAGGGAGCTAAGTATCAGAAGGAGAATGGAGTGGATGAACTCAAAGAATCTGTGCTCACCACTGGAGTGTTGTTTCCAAAAAGCCATCAGAACACACATTCCACAAAAAGGCATCATACTTTGAAGGTGACAAAAGCAAATTTTGCCTGACTTTAACCAAGTTCACATTCTGCCTCAAAAGGACAAAGAAGTAATTTAAAAAAAATTTTTTTAATAATCAGAATGGTTTTTGGCAATATGACAATGGGAAAAACTGAAGTGTTAGGGGATGATTAATTCATGTTTTGGATATTATTAAAGGTTACTTGGGAAAAACCAGATCTCAATACAGTTTGACTCATTGATGAAGAGAAACTGAAAAGAAAAATAAAAACTGAACTGAGTTTGAAAAAGTCTCATCTGGACTAAACCTTTAGCATCCCCAAAGTAGTGTTATTTCTGATTACATTACTTTAACATGGGGAAATAAGTACTGAGTATAGCCACGGGTCCTTGATACACTGCAATGGGTGAGAGTGAAGTTTCCCTGGGAAAAATAACAAAAAAATGGTGTTCCCACTGTCAATCATCCTGTGAAGAGGTCCACCCTAAAACAAGGACTGGAGGGTTTGGGTAAGATATCTCTGCTCCTGAGGGCAGAAGGAACCTTTCCATTTTTTACATTAGGGACTCATCCTGATGAACACTGAAGCCTGAATACCGGAATGGTGGTTGAAGCGGCTGGCTAGCTGTTCCAGGCTACCAGGTTCAAGGACCTGCCCAGTGAGGAACTCCAAGAAGAATCAGAACATCAGCCGTAATTTTAAGATGTTCTAGACCAGTCGTACTTCTCTTATTTTATCCTTAAACGTTCCTCAAAGTGTTCAACATTTGTCAAGTGATGAAATTGTACTTTCTGAGCTCTGTTTTCCTAAGAGGAATTAAGACTGCAGTGGTCCATCCACCTTTTCCCAAGGCCAAGGTGGCACTGGTAGCAGTAATCGTGGTTGAAGAAGCCTGAGCAATGCTCCCACAAGGCAGTGCGGCAGCAGAGACCAGCTGCAGAGATTCCGAAGCAACTGGATCTGAGCCCTGTGCCCGGGGCACCTGCTGAGAGTGCTTGTTCTACCAGCACACGGTGAGAACAAGCCTTTCTGAGAATGCTGAGTGGGCATGCATCGTGATTTAAGAGTCAGACCTCTCACCATCATCAGAACACCACCCACAGGAGTTTTAACCTGCATGCACTTTTCAGTTGCTGTTCTTATTCGGTGTTTAATTTATATCCATGGTGGATATCACTGGTTAATGACGAGAAGCTAAAGAACACTAATATTGAAATACAAATTCACACGGAACCTGAGAGATAACTATATATATCTTCTTAAGGTTTTCTTTACCAAATACACAGGTTGCAGTTGACCAAAATATTTATGCGGCCCATCCAGATGTCTCTAGTTCTATAAAGACCAACGTTAAATGGAAAACATTTTACCAATAATACGAAGTTTCGGTTGTTTTGTTTGTTTGTTTAATGGGATAACAAAATGATTTATTTGAGAACAAAGGCTGACAAATAACAACATACATTCTCTCAATTTCTCTTTTAGGAACAAAAACAGGATTATGTAAACAAAACATTTCATGATCTTAACAGAAAAATGTAAGTTTTATCTTATAAAAGAAGCAGTGTTTTTTATGTTGCCACACATAGTTGTTTATATCTGCATTTTAAAGTACATTTAGTCCCCAACTAAACTTGATAGATATAACTTTACATTTATGATCGCTTAATAGTGCTTTCAGTTACACAAATAATTTTTTTTTAATTATTTTTTTCTTTATTGATCTCAGAGCAAGAGGAAGGGAGAGAGAGAGAGAGAGAGAGAGAGAGAGAGAGAGAGAGAGGCAGAAACATCGATGAGAGAGAACATCGACTGGCCACCTCCTGCATGCCCCACACTGGGGATCGGGCCTACAACCTGGGCATGTGCCCTGACTGGGAATCGAACTGGCAACCTCTTGGTTCATGGGTCGATGCTCAACCACTGAGACATATTGGCTGGGCTACATCAGTAATTAAAAAAGAAAAAGAAAAAAGTAGATGTTACCTGTTAAATTAGGAAAAGTTAAAATATCTTTATACAACTATTATTAAGATTATATTTAAACAACCAAATAATTAAGGTAACCATATAATTGATCAATTAAACTGAAACAGTTTTGAGAGTGGAGGAGCCACTAATAATCACCAGAATAATATATAAAATCCAGGCCCTATCCTGAGGAAAGGAGTACTTTTGAATACACTACTAAGAATACAATGTGTAATTATAATATTGATTTTTTTAATTTAAAATTATTTATTATATTAAACATAAGATGATATAGTTTTTAAAAACTTAAGGGAGATTATATATTACTGTAGAAAGGGTTTGCAAACCATAAAAGGACCCCTAAGCTAGATTGTGCTATATTAATCCAACCCTTTTATTTCACAAATAAAGGTCCTAAGCCTTAATGGGCTAAAAGACATGACTAATGTACTGCAGTGAAGCTAGAGGAAACTTTCATGACCCTAAACTGTACCTGTTTTCTGAATGATGGATGGTAATTATAGGCAAATTCACAACCTCGCTCCAAAGAGTGAACCTAGGAATTAAAAACATAATCTTTTAGGAGTACTTCATAAAACTCTAATAGTTAATGTGAAATAACTAGCCCTTTTAATAAAAATCATGAAAAAGTAATTTTTATTAATACTAGTCTAAGGCTTTATACCACATTTATTCATAGAAACTCTCCTGTCCTCGTCACTAGCAGGAAACAGTACCAAGGGCATCAGAGGTGAGAAAGAAATGTGTGGACTGACCACTTGGGCAGCTCCTCATCGGGATGTACATGGGGAAGGCAGCTGGAACAGAGAGAGCAAGGCTGCAAGCTCCTCCCACCCCAGGCCCCAGCCCCTTCCACCCTAGGATCCTGTCTAGTAGCGATAACAGCATGAGAAAGTGCAGTAAAAGAACTGTCATCCCAGAGCCCAAATGTAGAAGATCCAAGATCAAGGTAAGCAGGGTCGATCCATAGCAGTGGACAAACTGCATCTGATCTGTGACTACAGTTTACTATCACCAGAGACAGAGACAGATGCAGTGGCCTATAGTGGCCAAATTAGGCTTCATTTCCCATTTTACCTTCCATTTGCAAACAGGCTCAACCCCTGAGAGTTCAGTAAACCTCTGAATCCTTGGGCAGTTTTGGGAAGAGTACGCTCTGACTCTCAATAAGAAGATACAGAATGTTCTGCGGAAGGGCGGAAGAACAGAAGGAGCATCATGAGCAATTAATTGGAAAAGTAAGACATGATCATATTTGTAACATTTGAACTAACTCCCAGGGAGGTGATATGGTTTAGACCAGTTTCACAAAAAAACATTCTAAAGTGGTATTCTCATTATGCTTAAATTCAGATTGTATGAACCCTAGTGGAGATAGAATGGTAATAAGTAAATTTGGACATTATAGATCAAATCTCTAGATAGTTAAACAATTCCTACAAAATGATAATATATCACTCAACAAATTGGAAAAGAAAAGAATAAGAGTTAGATCTTATTGGAAGACTAAAAGCAAGAAGTGGGTAAAATAATAAAGAAAAGTGAAATAAGATAGAAATAATGAGTGAAGTCAATGATGGCACCTAATGGGGAAAATCCATTATTATTTAGTGGCAGCTTTTTTTTTCATTTATTTTGTATTTACGGTAACATTTGAACTAACTCTTTGAGTTCTATAGAGAAAAGAACACAAGATTTGAAGACAGAAAATTTATACTCAAATCTTGCCCACCATTGACCTTGAATACATCACTTAGCAACTTTTGTCCTTGTTTCCCTTTACTAGAGAAGAGTAGGAACTCCTCACAGGACTTGTTGAAAGGAATAAATAAAATAACCATGTGAGCATGCTTGACATATAGATGACCATCAAATATGTTCATGTTTTCTAAGAATATTTAAAATTATCTCAAGAAATATATTTTTTAAAGTACTTAAAAAAATTTTTTTTCTCTATTGCTTTTAGAGAGAGAGGAAGGGAGAGGGAGAGATAGAACCACTGATGAGAAAGAACATCAAATGGCCACCTCCTGCATGCCCCCCACAGGGAATTGGGCCCACAACTTGGGCATCTTCCCTAACTGGGAATTGAACCGGCAACCTCTTGGTGCATGGGTCAACACTCAACCTCTGAGCTACACCAGCTGGACTCTCAAGAAATACTTTTAAAGAATTTGTAAAAGTAGATAAATAATAAAGAAAATACGAAACCTTGAAAAGACTTGTAATGAGTTAACAGCCATTTAAAAGTGCTCATTAGCATTTGATAACCTTTGCAGTTGGCCAAGTGAGGTTCTAAAGACTCTATTATTATATACGGTACACAAGTTGCAATTAATAAAATAGGAAAGAATTAAAACCCAGTCCATCAGAAAATTGTCAGTTAATAGGACAGGGATTAAGAATATAATTGTAATTTGAGAAAAGACACTAATAATCTAAAGGTCAAGATGGTTCATCCCTTAGAAACTCATGTAACAGGGAGTTTGTAATGCAAATTATAGCTTTTATGAGCTATGCAAGGGGAAAATTTCACCTCTGAGCATACAGGCTTCTAAAAGAAAGCAGACAATCTGTTTTTCTATCCTGCAAACATCCCTATCCTTCTGCTTTTTGATGTGATCATCACCATCACCACCATCAGACATTGAATGAATGCTCCAAGGCCCAAGGATAAAAATGTGTAAATAGTTGTTCCTGTGCTAAAAACAATAATTTTTAAAAGATCACTCCAAGTAGGACTTTAGGACTAGATATAAAAGAATAAAAAAGAAAAGCCACATTTCCCAAGCCAAATCAGGGTAATCATTGTCATCATCAGCATCATAGTATTTATTTTATTAGCCGTTATAAAACATAAGACATTTCTTCAAATTTCTCCTAACAAATTCCAGAGATCATTTTAAATGTATTCAGTATAAGCCTCATCGATACAGCTTAGTGTCTATCACTTTTCTCTAACACTGTTCCAGCTGCTACGGAATGGCTATAATGACAGAATCAGGGAGCATTAGCCAAACCAATGCCATGAACAATTATGGGCATAATGTCCTCCCCATTTCTTCAAGTCAGTCCCAGGCTGGCTCAACTCACACTACAGCTCTCTTAACTGGCTTAGCTGTAAAATTTTCATGCTCAAAAATAGCTTAAGATACTCTAGTAAAATAATTTTCCTTTTTCAAATGTATATCTATTATATTGAACAACTGTGGTTTAGGAGAAACCACAAGACAATTTTGTTCTGTTTTTCCACTGTCTAGATTTATTCTTGGAGCCAGATCTTCCCCTGATCTCGGATGAAATCTCAAGCAGGTCGTAGGTGTTTTCAGCTTACTCTTCGTTAACACAGCGCGCGTCATGCTGAATCCGCTCAGACGGACCAGTATCAAATGCACATATTTCTTCCTAACTCCACACTTAGCGATGTCATGTTGGAGGTTTGAAATCAGTCCCAGTGGACAAATACTACAAACCATGGTTCCCACCGCTGGAAAGCCAGTTGCGCATCACTTACCCACCCTGCAAATAATTCTCTGGTTATTTAAAAAATAAGACACATCTTCAGTTGAGCAATGAAAAAACCCCATCCCTCATAATAGAAAAGCCCAAACAATTGCTTTAATGTTGGCGTTCTCATCTTTGTACTGCTTGGGTTCACAGCAGGGAGGAAAAGACAATGTAGTTAGCTGCTTCTTTTGCTCTTTCCTCAACTAGGGTTTCTCTCCTCCCCGTTTTGCTGCTACAGTTCCAGACTCTTAGGGCAGGAGTAGGTGTACCAAGTCCTAGGAGTTGGTGAGCTTTGACTTGTCTGGGATTATTGGATGTCCTACTATGAGGGAATCTCTGACTCAGCAGATGCCCAGAGCTGACTCTTTTGTCTGCACTTCTGTACGTCCTTCAGTATGTTCATGTCACTGGGAGGTCCTCCACAGGTAGCTGCATATATCACTATTCTAACTTGCCCTGTCTTCTGTAGCCCTTAACAACTGTTTTCTGTCTCAGTTTCTTTCTGTTGAGGTCCCCTCAGCCCTCAAGGAAGCCTCTTAAATAGGACCTAAAAGAAATTTACTACATACATCTTTTGGTCTGACAAGGTCTGACAACACAGGTTTCTTAATCAGCTAAGGGTACAAAAATCAAATACCCTAGACTGGGGGGCTTAAATAACAGGCATTTCTTTCTTTCTTTCTTTCTATTTAAAGAAAAGCAATCAGGTAAAGAGGCAGTTCTTTAATGTTTTGAGAGAGAGGAAGGGGGAAAGAGAGAGAGAGATGGAAACATCAATGAAAGAGAACATCAACTGGCTGCCTCTTGCATGCCCCCCACTGGGGATTTGGCCCACAACCTGAGCATGTGCCCTGACCGTGACCCCCTGATGCATGGGTTGATGATTAACCACTGAGCCTCACCAGCCGGGCTATTTCTTATAGTTTTAGGGGCTGGGAAGCCCCAAATCAAGGTGCTGGCAGATTCACTTCTTCATGAGAGCCCTTTTCTGACTTGAGATGACTGACTTCTTGCTCTATCCTTACATAGGAGAGAGAGGGAGGGAAGGAGGGAAGGAAGGAGAGAGGGAGGAAGAGAGGGAGAGAGAGAGAGAGCAAGAGAGAACTGAGCTCTTCTTATTATTATAAGGACATTAATCCCATCATAAGATCATAAGGGCCCTACCCTCATAAATCTCATCTAAAACCAATTACCTTCCAAAGACCCCACTTCCAAGTATCATGTCATTGGAGTTAGAGCTTCAACAAATGAACTTGGGGGAAACACAAATATTCAGTCCATAACAACAGTTCGAATCCAACGCATCAGTAACTCTACTTTGATATGATGAGGAGTTCATTATCACACAACCAGTTTTTTTTTTGTTTTGTTTTTTTGTGGTACGTGCCCTGAGCTGGAACCGAACCCGGGACTCTCTGGTCCGCAGGCCAACGCTCAACCGCTGAGCCAAACTGGCAAGACCAACCAGTTTTTTAATATCTCTTTGGATAATTTTGTATCCCATTTTCCCACAATGCTCTGCATCACTGTATATCTATGGCTCTCTGCTTTAGGAAAGCTACTTTAAGACTGTTATGCAACATATTCGTTGCGAAGACCCCTTTCCTAGAAGTAAAACTTGGGTTAGTGAAGGTTGAAATACAGCAATACAGTTCTCAAATGTGGGCAAACAGGGACTTGCCTCAGGTCCTGTACCTCAGGGACCTCACAGTGTGAAATACTCTCCTCTCTTATCCAGAGAGTAGTGTTATAATCCATCTCCCTCCCTTCCTAGACAATTCATAGAGTACAACACCCTCAGCAGTACATTCCAAAGTCTGAGCTTCGCTGACTAGAATAATAGTTAGAAGACTTCAGTTCAAGCTAGGGGTTAGTCTCTGCGGTGGAGCATAGCCAAGTTTACCATGCTTCTAGGACTTTTGACAGGGCTGATGTAAAACAGTGTAATGAAAATATGCCCATGTGTTGCCTAGTCACTGTTCTATAACTTGAGACTAATACAATATGCATTGGTGATATAGCAAGAAAATAAAAAGCAGAATTTGAATATTAGATCTAAGTGACAGGATTTGCCAAAAGCAATGTTTTCAACCATTTAAGTAATCAATTATTCTGCAATTTTAGGATAACATGACTGTGGTCCAAAAACCTCAAAAAGACCCTATTAGCACTTCCTTCAACCTTACAGGATGATCTCCCTATAAGATTGAAGACTAGCTAAGTGTCACGCATGTCTTCCCTGAGGGGACCAGAGGAAACCTAAAAAGTTGCATTCATGCAGCATCTCCTAATTAATGTTATCTTGTAGCCTTTGTTGAGGCTACACTGTAAGCAAAATGCAATAAAGTGTACTTCACATACAATCTATGTGTTTCTGTCCTCATTTTCTCCCATCTTCTAATTCAGCCTTCTGTGGACTTAATTCACACTCTAGGTCCCTATTTGCTCTACTGCATCATCTATTGGATTTCTGTCAAACTCCAATGGGTTACACACACACACACACACACACACACACACACATACTCCAAGAACAAGATTTAATTTTTTTTTTTTTTTTATCCTCACCCGAGGACATTTTTCCATTTTTTGTTCAGGTAGAGTGGGAGGGAGGGAGAGGAACAGAGAGAGAGAGAGAGAAACATCGATGTGAAAGGAACACATCGAGTGGCTGCCACCCACACAACCGACCAGGGCCGGGGACAAACTGCAACCGAGGTACACGCCCTTAGCGGGAACCGAGCCCGGGTCTCTCAGGACCACAGGCCGACGCTCTAACCGCTGAACCAAACCAGCCAGGGCAAGATTTAATTTTTAACAGTCAACACATTAGGCACATTTTATATCATAACCTAATAAAAACACACATGTGTAAATATAACTGAAAAATGTTGACACATAATACCCTAATTACCCTAATACCTATGCTATATTCTGATATTTGCTATTTTATGTTTAATGGTAATTTTCATGAACTAATCAATTGGCCTAATAGTGGGTTTCGTCCTGCAATATAAATCCATTTTGCCCTATATCCAATTTTCAGATTGTACTCTGAAATCCATCAGTGTATCATCAATCAAATTCATTATATCACACATTTAAAAAATATATATTTGTATTGATTTTTAGAGAGAGAGTAAGGGAGAAGGAGAAAGAAACATCAAGGTGAGAAACATCCATCAGCTGCCTCCTGCTTGCCCTCTACTGGGGATCAAGCCCAAAACCCAGGCATGTGCCCTGACCAAGAATCGAACCGGGGAACTCTTGGTGCATGGTCAACGCTCAACCACTGAGTCATACCAACCAGGCACATCACACATTTATTTTGTTGTTTTTTTTGGTACGTGCCCCTAGAGGGAACTGAACCCGGGACTCTCGGGTCCACAGGCCGATACTCCAACTGCTGAGCCAAACTGGCCAGGGCACTTCACACATTTTTTTTTATTCCTAAACACACTGTGAGCTTTACAAGGGCATGTACTTCTTTTCTGCAACTGTATGTAATACAGAGTTAGAGGCTAAGAGAACTCTGGACTTCCATGTGTAGTAATAACAGAGTCTATAATTTAGACAACCTTGTATAAAATGTAAACAAACATTTGCTTTAAGTCACTGGAGACTCAACAAGGCAGTGAATAATTACCATGCCATAATCCAGAAGAAGAGGAAAATCAAGAGAGACAAGCTTAGGATTTAAGCTCACGTTCCTCTGGGGCCCTTGCTAACACGGAAAGAGACTGCTAAAGGGGCAAGAGTCTGCGCAGTGCTCTCCACACGCCCAGAAGCAGGTAGACAAAAGCTGCAGTCCAGGGGTAGGGAGGTGCTGATCAATCCCATGCCCTTTGGTTCAGGACACTGAAGAGTTACCCCTTAGGAGGAAGAGTGAACCAGAAGTGGTCCTGCCTTGGGACGATAGCCAAACCTTCCACCTTTCAATCCCAGGTATTAAATTGAGGTGATCGCTGACTGCTAGTGCCCAGAGGTGGCTGTTGAAACAAAAGTAAATCATCTCTAGTGAAAGATATTATACCAAGACTCAGCTTGTACAAACAATTTTTTAGTACAATGCCTGGCTCAAAATAAAAAAAAAAAACATCCACACGTGAAAATACAAGATAAAATAAATGAGAAACAATAGGCAATTTAAAAAGCCTACCGGGGCTGCAGATGTTGGTGTTATCAAACACAGACTTTAAAATAACTATGCTTACTAGATAGAATTAAGGTTATGAAGATTCAATGAAAAAGGACAGAGTATATATTTTTAAATATGTTTTTATTGAATTTTTTTTGAGAGAGAGAGAGAGAGAGAGAGAGAGAGAGAGAGAGATGGAAACATGAATGTGAGAGAAAACATCAATTGGCCACCTCCTACCCACCCCCAGTGAGGATGGGCCCACAACCTGGGCATATGCTTTGATCAGGAATCAAACTGGCGACCTCTTGGTGCATGGGTCAATGCTCAACCACTGAGCCACATTGATGTAAGTTTTAAAGTGTGTAATTAAAATTGTAGTATACCTGGCATATACGGGTTTGGGAACAAAGAGCATACATGGGTTTGGAAACCAAGTCAAACTCAAGTAACTAACCCTTGTTAAACCATCAACAACTCAACAATTCAGCTGATGGACAGGGGTCCCAGGGTAAACCAGAACATCCCTTCCCACTTCCCAGACTCTTGTGTGTCTGGCCTTCTTTGATTGGATTAGTTGATATGCCCTGTTCCCTTTTATATACATAGACAGATGGCCATGGCTATCAGATTCCTAGACTGTTTGATTAACTTCTAATGTACCTGAATAATACACTATTGATATACTTCAACTATAGCCAACTAAAATGGATACCATATTATTTATTTATTGGAGAATATATTTTGAGTACCCACTTACACATATTTCAGCCTTTTAATAGTTCTACATAGTAGTGACATTTGAGAACAGAAGGAAAGAAAGATATTCTAGTAACTTATAAACTTGGTACCTTTGTATAAATGAGGCTGCCAAACTCTCCCAACAGTCTGAATGAGACCAGACACAAAAAAGTACATACTTTATGATTTAACTAATATAAAATTCTAGAAAACTAATTTTTAAAAAAATCGAATGAGTGGTCTAGGGGATGGTGGGTAGTTTACTGAAAAGGAGCATGAGTGAATTTTAAATGTAAACAAAGGGCATTGACCCCGGGCACTGCAGACCAACAATCTTGTAAGAATGGTAGAAAGGAAGGAAGAAAACTGGGCACAGCTCAGTCTATTTATCTGTTTATCTAGCCTGAGCTCACCTTAGACAAAAGGTTGTTGTCTATTGCATTGTTTAACTTCCTGAAGGGGAAGTTAGAACATGAATAAAGAATGATTTTTTTTGTTCTGTAAGAGATCATGGTCAGAAATACTCTGGCCAATGGATATCCTTCAGTGGTTAACAATGGGCCTTCCTCTTAGTCTTTTGAAAGTCAAGAGAGCAGGAGAGAATAACAACTCGATGATCGACAGGTCCACAGAATAGCTCTGAACACCTGTGCTGGCTAGCTCTGAGGCCCACTGTTCCATTCCAGTGCACCTTTTGGAAAATCTATGTAATCGAACCCTTCCCATTTCATTACATATGAAATACTTCACTTCACATGTAATAATAATAATAACAATAATAATATCACCTCTTCATAGGACTTTTACTTTGCACCAGGGAATATTCACTTTACATGAATTATCTCATTTGACCTTCCCAACAATCCAGTGTGGGATTTTTTTAAATGGAAAAATGAGATTCAGATAGTTTAAATAACTAGCCCAAGATTCCCTACCTTACAAAAGATAGAGCCTGGATTCTAGCTCATGCAATCTGACTCAAGAGCGCACTGTTAACTACCCGAGATATAAACTGATTAAACTCTGGAGGGAGCCAGGGGAAATGTGAGGAAAGTCCCAGTATAGCTAGTGTTAGCCAGCGAGCTCAGAGATACAGCTGATGAATGTGTGCCCAGATCTGCCCAGTGACCCAATGTCTCTAAAAGCTGATGAAAATAAAAACAATATGATTGCTGTCCTGAGAAACTAGCAGAGACATTTTAAAATCACAGGATTTAAAATCAAGAGGATCAAAGGGAGCTCTGCAATTTTTTTTTTTTTTTTTTTTTTTTTTTATTTATTTATTTTTTTTTTAATCCTCATCCGAGGACATTTTTCCATTTTTTGTACAGACAGAGTGGGAGGGAGAGAAAGGAAGAGAGAAAGAGAGAGAGGGAAACATCGATGTGAAAGGGACACATCGAGTGGCTGCCACCCGCACGACCAACCAGGGCCGGGGACAAACTGCAACCGAGGTACGTGCCCCTAGCGGGAACCGAACCCGGGTCTCTCGGGACCGCAGGCCGACGCTCTAACCGCTGAGCCAAACCGGCCAGGGCAAGCTCTGCAATTTTTTAGTAGCTTTTTAAACGACATTCTCCTTTATGTGAGAACTCTATCATTTGTGCTCTAGCCTTCATAAAGAAAGGAGATTACTGTGTACCAGTTCATATTCTTGCAGCTTATATAAGACATGAATGAGCAGAATTTAAATGCTTCATATAGTATATACTGGACCAATTTATTTTACAACTTCGATGTTTTCATTTTGTACAAATTCAGACACATTAGTCTCCTGCCCCTGAAGACAAAGGAACTATTAATAGAAGCAAAGCACACATTCATTTGTATAAGTGTTTATATAGATATAGTATAAATATATATTTCTATCTTATTAAACTATAGGCTTTTGACATGTCAGAAAGAACAAATGATATTAAAACTATCACCATCAAACACAATGTTCCATATCCCCTAGAATAAATAATATTAACAAAAATTTCTTTGTGATAAGGAATGCCTTGTTTATCACCTTGAGATTCTTTCTCCTAAGATATGATACTGGAAGAGGGTAATGACATAATTAGCTATATGATCTTGGGCAAGTGCTAAAATTCTTCTTACCCTAGGACAAGGGAGCTAAGGTCAAGGATCCAATTCTGAGTTCTCCTTCAGTCCTAAGATTGTCTAGGTCTCTGCTGCAGCATGGCTGGGGTGAGGAATATAATGAAAGAAATGTTCCATGTGTTCATTCTAGCTCCTCATTTCATGTCCCCATTATGGAGGCACCTACAAAATAGTGAAGGTTGAACTAAGACAGTTGGCATCTGTGACAGTTTGCCACAGGCTTCGCATCCAAGTTATGAAGTCATCAGACCTTAGAGGTATATGTATTCCAAAGCCCTATGAAGCTGGAACTTTTTGATAAATCTTGTAAAGGGAAAGAAACCTTAAGTGAGTAGCAATAGGGAAAAGCATCTGGGGAACACTTACAGGAAGCTCCAGCTGATTGGGAATAAATGGGTCCTATACTCAGCAACAGCTGCAACAACAGAAGGCTGCGGACGCGGACAGAACACGCTGAGCTGGGGCCTGGAATTTCCCGAAATGAAATCCGAGAACTATTTAGGTTGACCTTCTCTTTCTCAGCACAGTTGACCCTTAAGAAATAAGAGATGACACATCCCAAGCACACTAAACTTTTACAAGAGCAGCTCCAAAAAAAAAAAAAAAAAAGGAGTTGGAAAATGCATGGGAGTCCTCTTGCAATGCTGGAAGAATCAACTGGTTGACTTGACTGCCTTTTGTTTGGGGAACAAACAAAGAGATTATTTAAGAATCATATATGCTGGGGCTGCTGTGGAATGCAGTTTCCAGAAAACAGATTTATCTCTACATTATAATCAGGCTTCTTACACTGCAGGACCCACTTTTACATAGCAGTCAGGGTTACAGCGACATAAAATAGAATGTCATGAATTGTATTTAGAAATGCTGAACTTTAAAGAAATTCAGCAAAGAGAAAGAACGAAATGTTTGGGAAAGTATACATAAGCAGGCATACACAGGTACAGTATGAATGAGAAAATACATTATTTTTCAATAACTACAGCCTCCTCAATAGCGTTTTTCATAAAATTGAAAAAAGAAATTCTTAGCAGGGAAATCTTGTAAGTGGAGATACCTTCTGGGTAAGCATATAAAAATACACTTTACAAGGGCCCCCTAAAGCAGGTTTCCCATGTGGAAAGTGAGGCTATTATGAGCTATAGCCCCTCAGACTGCACTTCCATCCGGCCGAATATGATGGTGCTTGGGAGGGTAGAATAGAGTGGCACCCAGAAATACCCGTCCTAGATGAGGCCCCCCCTCTAGCTGTGACTGTGTCAAGTCATTTAGCCCTTAGTTTGCTCTCTTGATCTTTATAACATATGCCTAAATAATTTTGTTGGAACAATGCCTTACATTCACAAGCATAAAACAAATAAGAGCAGTCCTAAGGACAATATGGCAAGAAACACAGGGACATGCAATGCTTCACAACTATTCAGTTGGGAGGAACCTTAAGCCACCTAGGCCCTTAGCTTCCACGTGTTGGCCTGAGGATCTGTGTTCTTTGTACTTTAACGACCAGAGAAAACGTAGATCAGAGATAGCACTGAGTCTCTATCACAAAAACAATGTCTTCCAACATAGTGATTTTAAGAAGCTATTTTACCCGGAGTGTGACAACACCCATAAAAGAATGGCAAAACCCGAAGAGTTGTCTGTAGTCAACATCCTCTTCTCCCCTTTTCTCTTCAGCAGGTCTTTCGGCCCCAGCACTAACAATTGCTCGTATCACGAGCTCTAATAAATCATGTTGCCAAATCCACACTCAGTTCTCAGTCTTCACCTTGACCTATACACAGTGTTTGGCATTTCGATCACTGCCTCCTTCCTGAAATGCCTTCTTCACTCAGTTCAGAAACACCATACTCTATTTCTTCTCCTACCCTATTTGATAGTTCTTCTTCATCCTTCTTTACCTAGCCAGCCTCTAAATATTGAAGAGAATTTATAAGAGCTTTCTATAATTCATTGTGCAGGATGTAAGTAATTTATCAGATTAAGGAAAAACAAAAAAGAAAATCACTAATTATGTGTAAATTGAGTGTACTGGGATATTTCTTAGCAGGAGTCCTCTCTGCAGCTGTATCTGAAATGCCAGTCAAGGGTGGACTCTCTCCCTCATATCTCCAGGACAGTAGGCTGCTACCATGATTTTGTTATTTCTACAATACAGAAAGCAGAACAAACTCTGGCTCCTTCATCTTATTCAAATGCTAAAACTTCACTGCATAGTGGCCATATAGTGGCCTGGGCAAGTGATTGCCATATTTAAGTGGCTAGATAATGGCTGTAACTGATAAACTAGGAGAAGTTCATCCAGAGTGATTCTATCAGGATGGTGCACCAATCCACTGTGTCAGACGGGTGGGGTTAAAAGTCTGTTCATAGAGCCTGATCAGTGTGACTCAGTGGTTGAACATCAACCCATGCACCAAGGGTTCACTGGTTCGATTCCTGGTCAGGGCACATGCCAGGTTGTGGCCCAATCCCTATTGGGGGGGCATGCAGGAGGTGGCCGATTGATGTTCTCTCTCATCAGTGTTTCTGTCTCTCTTCCTCTCCCTTCTTCTCTAAAAATCAATAAAGAAAAAAAATAAGAAAAGAAAGTCTGCTCAAAGACTGATGGACAAGCTGTGTTGTACATCATGTTCTTGGCAATTTTGCACAGCACACTAAACTGTATATCATGAATGAAAGATTACAGTGAATGTATCACATATTATAAAGTAATACCTAAAAACTATTCATCATGAGTATTTTTCTGTTTCCAAGGTTTGATTGTCACCCTGTATGCTATAGACTAAATGTATTCCCCCCAAATCCATACATTGAAATCCTAATCCTTAACATGATAGCATTTGGATGTGAGGCCTTTGGGAGTGACGAGGTTATAAGAGTGAAGCCCTCATGAATGGGATCGGTGTCCTTATGCAAGAGGCTCCTTGTCCTTTCTAACCCGACATCGAATCTGCCAGTGTCTTGATCCTGGACTTCCTAGCCTTCGGAACGATGAGAAATAAACTTCTGTTGTTTATACGCCACCCAGTCTGTGGTATTTTGTCATAGCAGCCTGGATGCATTAAGACACCAGAGAACCCTTCCACTGAGCAGAGCAGATAAACGTGTCTGACCTGCCCGGTGCTCCTGGACAGCCTGAGCAGAAGTCCTGCCCCTGGAAAACAAGGAGCACTTGACCTCCACAGCACCGCCCAGGGAATGAACAAGGAAACTGATATTTGTGTAGTTTTTGCTGCACCTTCCATAGTCCTGGAAACTCGCTTGTCCACTCCATTTAACCCTTATGAATTCATAAGGATTCATATGGCAGAGACAGCACTTAATCTCCATTATAACTATATGAAGTGAGTACTACCCCCTTTCAGGATCCAAGAGGTTAAGAAATTTGGATGTGAATTTATTTTTCCTATTTCTAAAACTAATGATCTCTCCTTCTCCTCCTCCTCCTCTTATGTCTTTGGTTCCAGTTTTACAAATGAGTAAATCATTGAAAACTTTGCCAAAAAATGATATAGCCAATATACAGCAAAGCAGAAATTCAAGCCTAGGTCTTTCAGACTTTAGAGTCCTGTGTTTATTCCCCTATCTAGCAGAACAGTCCTACATTCTTTTAAAACTACAGATAAAGATAGAAGAAAGGCCGGAGGAATGTTTGGTCTGCATCTTTATGCCAGACAAGAACGAGCTCGATGTGTGAAAGAAAAGAGCAGATTTCAGAACATTCATCCGTATTTCTGGAGCCTTAGAGCAGATGAGTTGGAATCATCCTCCAATTAGGACCAAACGAACGTTGAAACGACCGCAGTTGTTTCTGAGGACAGAAGCACAGTGCTAACGAAGTCAGGGTCGGGACTGCGCGCTGCCCCGTGTTCTCTGTTCTAGAGCCATCTGCAAGATTCCCCTATGCGTCACCCGGCTGGTCACAAGTAGGACCCAGGGTGAGAGCACCTTGTTATCACTGCCAGAAAAACGAAGTTTGAGAGCAAGCCCGGTAGCCAGTGGGTCGGTCACTAGCTTCGTACTGTGTGCAAAGGAGAGCCTTTCTATTGGGCAGAGGAACAAGCAGCATCGGCTTCACCTGTGGATTCTCTCAGATGCAAAGCTGCCGGACTGTGCTGTGCAGCCAGCAGAGCTTGTGAAGAAGACATGCCCTCCGTGCTGCCCCATGGATTTGGTTCCACTCCCTTTGTCCTTCAGGCAAAGAGCTCCCAGTGAAGTGAACTTGATCACGTTGGTCATATACACTGGACAGTAACATTTACAGCAGCACTGAAATCAATCCATCTTTTCCTTCAAAGGTAGTAAGCGTTCCGACCAAAGTTTTTTAAATTTGGGATTTTTAAAATCACGAGCTTTTTCAGAGAAGTGCTGTCAAAAAGAGCTAAGGTTTTAAGTCTGGTAGAACCTCTATGAGACCGGAAATGTCTGTCCTCTCTTCAGCTCTCACACTATGAAATAAAAACAGGTCAAGAGATGGGTGTCACAGAATGGAGGGCACAGTGAGGTACTAGCCTTTATTTTAATATGTTCGTAAAAATCACAAGTGACAGTTTTCAGAAAATTATGACAAACCTGTGCAGCAAATATTACACAAAACTGGTTTCCTTTTCAGGGAGGGGAGCTGGGAAAGTAATGCATCCCCTCTGGAAGATTGCACTTGGAGAACAAAGGCAGCTCTGTCTCCAGTTGATTTTCAGGTGATTGTGATTATACTGACTCATTCTTCTGCCTTTAAAAAGGACTGGTTTCTGAGAAAGATGGCTGGCCCACAGGTTTCCTGGCAGCGGGCTCAGGAGAGTCCTGGGTACTTCTTCACACCCAGTGCCTGTGAGGCCAGAGTCTTTAAACTGTTTTCTGAAATAAGTATTAGTCACCTGCTCTGGAAATTAGGGTCGTTTTAGCCCTAGGTACTCTATCCTAATGCGCACGGTCCTGGCCTCCTGCCTTTCCTTTGTCATACATACAGGGTGGGGCAAAAGTAGGTCTACAGTTGTGAGTATGCAAAGCATAGAGTGTGTTCTTGTATTATTATGTATTAATTATTGCACTGTTTTCCATATGAACAACTTTGCCCACACTCCATATTTGCCCATGCCCACGGACAGCCAAGAGTTCATCTCTACTTTCTCCAACGGGCTTGGTTGTCTAGTTAAACATTTTGAATACAGATGGGAACGGCACATCCTAGTTTTCTGTCTCTGGACTGCCTACTACTGTGGCGTGTGTGTATTTAATGCTTGGGCTGCTTTTCCTTACCTTGAGTTGCTATCCAAACAGCAGAATCTAGCAATCCTGAAACAGTCATCAATTCCACATGTGTACCCACAAGAATGAGCTCGTGTGTAAATGAAGTGAAGAAAGCACCACGCGTCTCCAGTCTGCCAATGGTTTAGTCTAGCTGTGCCTTGAAATGTCCCTGAGTACATGAGAAATGTTTGTAGACACTGAGTCCAGTGAATTAGTCACCCACTTACTAAAGAAACACACCCTACTTTAGTGTTTGGCGCATCTATGTCTGCTAAATATTTCCTGGCTCAGCTGCTCTCTGCTGGCTAGAGGTCAGTTGGACGAATTATTTGTGTATGCAGGCATTGACTCTGTTCAAGGATCATTGTCTGAGCCCTCACTTTAATTACAAAGAAATGACGAAACCAGTCAGGATCACGGTCTGTTGCCTCAGTGTGGAAAGGGCAACCCCTCCTTCCGGAATGTGGACATCGAAGTTCGCCCCATCATTAATGGAAGCAAACCAAACTGCAGCTGAATTATCTGCTTACAAAACGATCTTGCTCTTCTAACCATGTGGAGGGATAAAAGGAATCTGCTCCTGGCATCTCAGACTCAGCCTTATTCTGTCGGGGAATAATAAAGGTGTTCTGTAAAACTGGATGTCCAGGAAGTCACTCTGAAATGAGTTCGGGAGCGTGGACTCATGCGTGCTCTGCTCAGGAGGAAAAACCAGGCTGGATTGACTGGAGACAAGCATTTCCTGCTAATGTTTCCAAATGTCCTTCTTTCTCCGCTCTGATCTTCCAGCCATGTCCTCAGTTTCTTTTCTATGGTCAACAAAAAATAGAGGCCAATGCTAAGATTAGTACTTAAAAAATAAAACTGGAAACAAAAAAAGAAATGAAAGTTAGATCTAGAAAGTGTCTGTTTGTCCTCCATACGCAGCTTCTCCCTCCTCATAGCATCCTTCGTGTTGTGTGGCAATACACCACTTCTCAAAATGCTCGTTGTCATAGGTAGACACATGTCATAAACTAGCCAGGTGATATGTAATTGGTTTTATTTTTTAACTCCAAAGAAGATTGGCCAGAATTAAGATGTTTCCAATATCTCAGGGTTTTTTTTAAGTGCATGCAAGACAACTTGCTGGTGATGTTCAGAGGAAATACATAGATTACTTGGGTCATTCACTTTCTGTGCAGGACTTAACAGGAAAGGCTAGAGAACATCAAGTCACAATTTACTTCTAACTCTTGCTTCCTTTACCTTGGGGGTTCATGGTTGACTTTTCTTATAGTTTCAGTCTTTCTATAAGAAGATTTAACTGAAACACCACCATTTTTACTATCTGTCTCAATAGCCTCACCTTGAAACTGGGCAAGTTCCCAAGGATGTAATGTCAAAGTCAAGTTGAACTACTTTTCAAAGGCTTTGGCGGGGGGGGGGGGGGTGCCCTTTTCTAACTAAGGGACCTATATTTACCTTGACTCATGGTTCCAGGGGCTTAGAAAAACCTTTGCTGCTCATACGTAACAACGTTTCAAATTACCTAAATGTTAAACAAATGCCATCCATAATTAACTGAAAACTTTCAAATGCCAGATTTGCAGCATTTGATACACTATCTTTTTTACTTTTTTAAAAAGTTGGTTGTTCACTCTGGCAAACAGAAACATAAAACAGCAATGTTTTTCTTTACATCTACAATGCACTTCAGTTATATGGCATAATTATGATGAGTTGCTCCAGGTGATAGTTTCCCTTTTACCAGTGAGTTGACCATTTGAAGCTTCAAGAGCTATGAAGGGGGAAAACAAGCAGGGGATTCTGGAGTCTTTTCTGCTTGTTTGCTGAGTGGCCTTCCTCTCTTTAAACTTCCATTCCTGCATCTATAATATGGGGATAGTTTGCTCTATGAAATATGAAAAACACACCTAGCACTCATAAACACTGATTAGAGAATCACGTTATTATTACAGAGGTATGCTCTGCACCAGCATCTCCACATATTACCCAACCGAGGGAGTAGAAAATACCCGATGCCTGTTCTCATAAGAGCTGATGAAACGGCGATCAAACCGAAGCACTTCCTGCATCTCTGTCTTCACTGCTGGCTCCGTTCTGCCTCGCCCCTCATCCCATCGGGTGCCTCCTGCCTGCCACCCAGCTGCTTCTGCCCCGATACCATGGTCCCAGCTTTGCTCCCTACTGTTTCCTTTACACCTTTGCTTCTCTCCTTTGCTTCTCTCTCCTGTTTTCCTTGACTTCACTGCAGAAAGACATCACTAATTAGCATCTTCTTTACCTTCTTTTCCTTCTCATCAGAAAACTGACCAATCATAGAATATTGGTCTTGGGTTCTTCCGCGCTATTTTCATGCTGGTTGTGTAAAAGTGCTTTCTTCTTTATCACAAACTACTCTTTCTGTCTATCTTCCTATTGGAGTGCTTGGAGGTGAAAACAGATCTAGTTGCCTGAGGTTTTGCTGTGTCTAATGTAAAAAATTATAATCAAAGCCAGTTCCTCACTTCTATCATTTCTCCTTATTTTGTATATCCAATTCTCATACCACTCCAAAAACAGCAATTATTGTTAAATACTCACTGAATGGTACATGTGTGCTGGGTCAAGTATTTTGCTTGTAATGTTTTATTTACTTCTCATCACAATCCCAAGAAATGATGACGACGATGATGATGATGATGGTGGTGGTGGTGGTGGTGGTGGTGGTGGTGATGATGATGATGATGATAGTGGTGCTGGTGGTGGTGGTGGTGATGGTTCCCACTTCATAGAAAAGGAATCTGAGGCTCAGAGAGTTATCCAACTATTGAGCGGCTAGGACACAGTCATAGACCAGTCTTGTGTAAGAGTCCTCATCTTTAATTCCATGGAGTATATACTATTTCTTACAAGTTTTCTAGTAGGAAGGTTTTGGGCTGATGCAGCTTTGAATCAGAAAGACTTCTCAATGGCAATCAATCTCCTCTTTAACAGAAACTCAAAAAATTCCATTTAAGAAAATGAATATAAAAGAAAACAAAATCTGTCATTCCCTTCCTACTGGTCTGTGTCATCCATCCTCAATTTAAAGACAACCACAACAATCTAACTAAAAGTTTATTTGAAAGACCCTACGTGTACCATAGCTCATAAACCTCCGAGGAACTATTGATTTGCTGCAAAGAGTTCCCAATTCCACAGGTACACCAACTAGAGCCCGTGTCTGTTCCCTGAATAAACAACCTAAGTAGAGACTGTTGAGAGAAATAGTAATGAACGTGGATTTAAAAGATTCACTGAATTCAGTCAGTCCCTTTTAATCATTGTGTACATTCTCTATCAATGAATGACTAAAATAAAACAGTGATATTAATACCTGATGACGTATTTTACCTTAAAAGTATTTACACTAATCAAATAGAGATCTGGATATGATTGGGTTTGATACCTACTTTGCTGCTTTGAAAGGCAGTGTTGCCCCAGCAGCCTGCAATGATGTCAGGATCTCTACATTCTAACTTCAGCTCCTGCTTTCTGGTGATGGCATAGGTCCGTGGTAAAGAATGCCGGCACTAGAGTCACAGCTCTGCGACTGGTGAATGTCATCTTTGACCATTCACTTCTCTGATCCTCAGAACCCTCGTCTGCAAAATAGAGAAAATAATAATATTTACCTGCTGTTAAGGTTTTTTAAAAGTATTATTTGTGATGCTCTTAGAACAGTGCTGAGCACCGAGTAACTTTTCAGTCAGTATTTGTTTTTCCTTGTGCTCTTGGTAGGCTCAAATTCAATCATTTTAATGGCTCACATTGAAGGACTCTGAACAGCAGGGTTGCTCTACTTTGGTTATGAGCAGAATGCTAGGTATAATCCAGCCCCACTCCCTACCCCTTGAAATCAGTGCTTCCGATTGCTCTACTGGACTTCATTTTTTTTCTCTTTTGTGACACATATCACCTTCTAACATATTATATAATTTATTTAGTTATTGTGTTTATTGCTTAATAACTACCCACCCCAACTGACAGTAAGTTCCACAAGGGAAGAAATATTTGTTCCAGCCCCTACCATATTCCAAATGCATAGAATTGGGCATGGCACAGAGTAATGGCTCAGTAAATATTGGTTAAAGAATTAATAAGTGTAAGGACAGTTTGTCAAATGTCTTTCAGCTCATTTTCTGCTTCTCTCTAGCTTCATTCCTTTTTAAAATTCTAGCCTGGCTGGTGTAGTTCAGTGGATTGAGCGCCGTCCCACGGACTGAGAGGTCCCTGTTCACTTCCCTGTCAGGGCATGTGTCTGGGTTGTGGGCTCAATCCCCACTAGGGGGCATGCAGGAGGCAGCTGATCAATGTTTCACTCTCATATCAATGTTTTTATCTCTCTCTCCTTCCCTTGCTCTCTAAAAAATCAATAAAAACATATTTTTAAAAAATTATATTGCCCAATGAACAACAATAATCTAGTGGCTAGTATTTATTGCATACTTCCTGAGTTTCAGGTACTATGCACAACAAGAAAAATGCATTATCTTATTCAATTCTATGGGACAAGTTACAGAAGTTACTCACAGAGATTCAGAGAGGTTAAGGACCTTGTCCAAGGTCGCATAGCTAGTTTAAGTGGAGAAACAAGTTAGAGCCCTGGGCAGTCTTACTGTGGCATCTGAGTTCTTAACCATTATACTGTGGTCTGTGAATATAACTGTCAGTCTGACACTGTGTCCCTTCCCATGACAGTGAAACCTGAGACCAGAAGAGATTTTTCTACATGCACCAAGAGCAGAATCCCCACAGAGTGACGCTGAGGCTGACTGTGTTTACTGGCATACTAAAATGACATTCTATTATAATAATGTTCAGATCTTCCAGTTCATTGCATTCACTTAATCACGGTGAATAACATGTCCCAGAACATGCTAATCTACCAGCCTAACCCTAAAGCAATGATAAAATAAAATCTTGCTACACACGAGACCCAGAATTTTTAGCAGCACTTACCCTCAATATTAATTAACTTGAATGATCCATGAAGATTTGGCTTTGCAAGGAGTTTGACTATCAACGTCTGCAAGGTTCCATAAGATTATGGCTCTGAGCTACAGGGATAATTAATTCCACTAGCAGTGAAGGAGAAGCCCTTGGGATTTGTAAATTAGACCTGGAGTTAAGCATTTCCCCATTTCTGCGGTGGCCATGCTTCGATGACAACCAGTCAGAGCGTGAAGTTATTAAGCTTCCTTCACCCTTGTCTAGCCTTCAGCAATTCCAATTTGTTCCAAGCAGAATCATTTGTACATCTGAGAGTGTGCTCATTTCCCAGGTCCGTGTAGGGTTCAACACAAGGTGGCAAGTAGCAGAGTATCCTAGAGCTCCAGGAAGTGAGACTTGATAAAGAATACAACAGAGAGGAAGTGATAGAGTCAAAGTTATGAGTAGAGCATGGAGACAGTTAATGATTAAAACTGTCCCATGGAGACCCAATCACAGCTAGGCCACCCATCTATCTCTTTTTGCTTATGACGTGATAGTAGTGCGTGACAGAGAGGAAATAGAATTACTACCATTGATACTAATCAGACAGGGGAAGCTGATGGGACCTGAGCTGCACAGAAGTTCTCTCTGCCATTATACTCCCATCCTTCCTTTACTCCAGCCAGCCTTAATGACTCATCCGATCCAAATGTGGCCTTTAAGGATTAATTCCTCTGTTCATGCCTTTTACCTCTGTTCTATCCTGTTGGTGAATCAAACTCATTTTTGGGGTAAATAACTCCCTTAATTATTGAGTAAAAACAGATAAATTGGTATTTTAATCAATGAAAGCTGGCATTCGAAGAAAAAAAACTGGTTCTGCTAAGTGAAAGTTTACCAAGAACCGCTGTTTAGCAAATAACACAGTTGCTTAAATGATCTATGTCAGAAGAATAATTTATTTTCCTGGGCAGCAGGATGTTTCAATAGAGAAAGAAAATGTAACAGTCTGATATACTTCAGTTTATTTGAACTAGGGCTATATAAGATGGAAAGACAGAATTGCTGCTTTTTAGTCATCTTAGGGGAGGCCAATATTTTTTCTTCTATACATCTAAAGACATAAAGCCTTTGCTGAGATGGGGTAGTAAACATTGGATGGATAGATGGATAAATGAGTAGATGAATGAATGGATAGATGAGATGGTGGAAGAATGAATCAATTTATTCAATAAATATTTATTGAGCACTTGTCATGCACCTGATACTAGGGGACACAGAGTGATCAAGAGCAGATAACAGTCTCTATATTCATGGAGCATATATTCTGTTGGAATAATAACTAGATGGCTAAATACATTCTATATGGATATGGAAGCTCCTAAGTTCCTGTTACATTGCTTCACAGGCCATAAGAGTAAATTTACTTTAAACTGGATAGACCCATAAGAATTAGCGTCCCCATGCAATAGAATTACTGCTAGCATTAGATCAAATTGCCCTTTATACTGATGAATGCTGATACCATAGATGGAGTTCAAGGTTACAGCTAAGAGAAGGTGTTAAAGTGAAAAGGGCATTTGTTCCTTCCCAGGGAGTGATAACAGACATATCTAAAAAGTACCAGGTGTGCTCTGTGTTGAAATGTGATCGCAAAGCAAAGAAGACAGTATTGGCCAGTCACTTATGAAAGCACACTTGGATTTTGCTTACTATAAATAAGCAAAAGAAAATGAAATTAGTCATGAATAGAGATTTTGGCAACTGTAAATCTCATTTTTAAAAGAAATTAGACCTGCCTAGGATAACATTAGTGAGGTGACTTTTTTCTTTTTTACTAGAATTTATGGTACAACCAATAAAACAATGAGATCAAACCTTGGAATACTTATATTAACCATCATTGTATGTACATTTTAACAACATAGCCAAAGGAAGAATACATTTTTTTCTTGAATCTATGTTCCTTCTTTGAATTTTCAAGTAAAGGAAGAAAAACTGAGTACACAAATCCTTTAGGAGGGAAACTGTTCTGGGCTGGAGGAAATAAAGCATAGAGAAAACCTGATTTGAGATGAAGCTGAGTTTGCTGGTAATATGGCAAAAAAAATTATCTTGGGTCACCTATTACTTTCAGGTTTTCAAGTTCTGAAACTTAATTTTTTTATCATGTTACACAGAGTTGTTCTGCCCTTTTAGGACCATTTACTCACTAACCAAACTCCCAAGATTCTGATGTATAAATCAGAATGCCAATTTATGAATCAATGTTGGAAGTTATCTATTAGTAGGAGATTTACCTTCTCATGGGCATGAATAGTCAGACCTCCAAATTATCCACCAAAAGGCTTGTATTAAAACCAAGGAATTGTATCATCTCAAGACAGCAGAGTCCACCAAGCTAAGAACTAAATGGATTGCATTTCTCTAGGAAAAACAGGTCAGCACAGAACCTAAGTGATTAGGATCTGAGTGAGACTAGAGTTGGTTCAAAGTTCATCTACCACCTGCTATTGACTTGGGAAAGCTCACTAATACATCTTTTCCTCGACTGACTACGGGAATAAATTTTTTTAAAAGAGTAATCCATTTAAAGTAATAAGCATAATTATTGGCATATAGAAAATAGTCAGTAAATGTTCAGCATTATTATATTCCTATTTTAAAAATTGACATTGGTTTTCTGGGATAAAAGCTTAACTTTATAGGGTTGTCATGAGAATGAATTAAGATGCTCAAACAATATTAACTGTTACTGTTTCTAACTAAAGAAATAGGTTTTATTTAATTAAAACACCTTCACCTAGATAGTAGTGCTCAGCAGACATTAAAACTTCTTACTCTCAGGATTGTTATCATAAGACACCACTGAGCACTGTAGCATCACAACAGGCAAATTACAATCCAGATGAATGGAGCTGCTGTTTCCCTTTTCATCAGTCACATTCTGGGTATGCCTCTCTGTGGCTGGCAGCCGCCTCTGAACTTGGGGGTTTCCTAAATCTCTGGGCAAGGTTAATTCGACAGTGGGGAGAAGTGTATCCATATGTGACCATTTCTACTGGTTTCAGCCTCAGAACTGCAGGTGAGTTTTTCCTGACCATGGTACTGCATCCACTGCTTTTCAAAATTTGAAGAAAAGTGTATGCATCTGGAACACTTCAGCAGCTGGTTAAAAATACAGGGGTGGGCAAAAGTAGGTTTACAGTTGTAAGTATGCAAAACACAGTTTATTCTTGTATTATTATTTATTTGTATTACAACTGTAAACCTACTTATGCTCACCCCTGTATACTCTTGGAATCGTTAAAGTGGTGGTTATTTCAGGACAGGGTGGGGTGGGTTGGCTTGAGAAGGGGCATTTGCAAACATTCTGGGGGGTTGGAACATTCCACAGCTTTACCTGGGTGGTGGCTACGCAGATGTATACATATATAAAATTCATTGAGCTGGGGACTTCTGGTTCTCCATGTAAGGAACTTGGAAGTTCCTTCTCCAGCCTAACAAGTAAAAGGCTGGACATACTGAAAAATCCACAACTCTTCTTGTATCTGTAAGACAGGGGAGGACACGAGACAACTACTGCTCTCAGGCCTGGAGAGACAGAGAGGGGAAAACAGGGAGTTGCAGCTCACCAGAACAGAGACACACAGATAGAAACTGCCCCAGGTGTGGTAATGCCTTTCTAGGTACAATTTCAAAGACATAACCCATAAAAGAAATCACTGATAAGCTAGACTTCATTAAAATGAAAATTTTCCGCTCGAGCAAGATAATAACAACAGAATTAGAAGACGAATGACAGACTGGGAAAAAATATTTGCAAAAGACATATCTGATAAAGAACTGCTATCCAAAATATATAAAGAGCTCTTAAAATTCAACAATAAGGAAATAAAAATCCAATTTAAAATAGGCCAAAGACCTACCAAAGAAGATATATAGATAACAAATAAGCATCTGCAAAGATGCTCCACACTATTTTTCATCAGGGAAATACAAACTAAAACAAGATACCACCACCCACCTATTAGAATGGTCAAAACCCAGATCACCAACAACAGCAAATGCTGGCGAGGATGTGGAGCAATAAAAACTCTCATTCATTGCTGGTAAGGATGCCAAGACAACCACTTTGGAAGACAGTTTGATGGTTTCTTGTAAAACTAAACATAGTCTTACCATATAATCCAGCAATCAAGCACCTTGCTATTTACTCACAGGAACACTTATGTTCCTACGAAAACCCGCACATGGATGTTTATAGCAGTTTTATTTGTAATTGCCAAAATTTGGAAGAAACCAAGATAGACTTCGGTAAAATGAATGGATAAATATTCCAAACAATAAAATATTATTCAGCATTAAAAAAAAAAAAAAATGAGCCATCAAGCCATGAAAAGACTTAGAGGAAGCTTAAATGCATATAACTAAGTGAAAGAAGCCAATCTGAAAAGGCTACATTCAGTATGATTTCACCCTGGCCTGTTTGGCTCAGCGGTTAGAGCGTCGGCCTGCGGTCCCGAGAGACCCGGGTTCGGTTCCCGCTAAGGGCATGTACCTCGGTTGCAGTTTGTCCCCGGCCCTGGTTGGTCGTGCGGGTGGCAGCCACTCGATGTGTCCCTTTCACATCGATGTTTCTCTCTCTCTTCCTCTCTCCCCCTCCCACTCTACCTGAACAGAAAATGGAAAAATGTCCTCAGGTGAGGATAAAAAAAAAAAAAAAAATCTCAGTATGATTTCAACTCTTTGACATTCCAGAAGAGATAAAACTATGGAGACAATGAAAAGATCAGTGGTTGCCAGGGGTTTCAGGATGGGGAGAGGAATATTCAAACACCGAGGACTTTTAAGGCAGGGAAAATACTCTATGATATTATAATGTTGTATATACCTCAAGAGTGGACCCTAAGGTAAACTATGGACTGTGGGTGATGCTGATGTGTCAGTGTGGGTTCATCTGTGGTAGAACATGAACTGTTCTGGTGAGTGATGCTGATATGGGGGAAACTGTGCATGTGTGAGGCAGGGAGAATGTGGGAACTCTCTGTAGCTCACTCCCAATTTTGTTGTAAACCTAAAACTGCTCTGCTCTGAAAAAATAAAGTCTTCAAAAAATTCACTGAATGGTACACTTAAGGTAAGAGCATTTACTATGGGCATGTGACAACTCAATAAAAAGATTTACATTTCATGAAAATGTGTGGCTCCATCTCAGATCTGTTGAGTCAGAGTCTCTGGGCGAAGGCAATGAACCTTCTTTTCTCCTGTGCACCCTTCAGAAGGGTCCAACGCACACTGAAGTTTGAGAACCACTAATGTAAACAAGCACATTTTCAACATCGAAGACCGAGAAAAATAATCTGAATTCAAGACCATCCCAGAGACTGTGAGGTAAAGGTCACAGAAACACCAGTATTTATATATTCTGAAACCCTGGAGATTTGAATTAAGAAACCAACATCTGTTTCTTGTGCCATCCAACAGGTCCAAACGCGCCGCTCGAACATACAGACTGAAGTGGGCCTGTGGGAGGTGAGGACCCACTGGGAGGCTGGCAGCAGAGATCTGGTCTTAACATTCACCTTTGTGACCAGAGCCTCAAGCAGAAGGGCTCCTCTCTCCAATCCAATACTGTCAGAAGCTGGTCGGGTTACAGGAGGGGGGCGGGGGGGGGGGATTACAATGCAGTGCCTTTGGGAAGAGCACTTGTCAAGAACACACCTCCTCCAAAACAAGCAGGGGTCTGTTTCGAAAAGAAGGAACAGGACCTGCCTAGTGGAGCTTTGAAAGCTGAGATAAAAGGTCTCCTCCGGTGTGATGCCCGCGGAGTGTCACGATTCTGAATGAAAAGCTCCGCTGCCTCCCAAACAGATGCTCTGATGTTGGAGTGAGTGAATCGGGAGAGTGTATAGAGACCATCCAAGACTGCTGCAAGGATTTGGTGTTACTTCAGGCTGCATCTTTTCCCTCCAGTCCTCACTGTGGCGTTATTGGGGGGTGTATGCGGGACAGGCGGGCACACAGGCCTGCGCTCTGGCAGACCGGGTGAGGCTGTGCCAGGTCCACACCCCTGCAGAACAGACCACAGGACTCCAGTTACCCACTTCCTGTGTTTTCCCTTTACAGTTCTGGACTAATGTAGCACTCTTTTTATAAAGGGAGACCCAAGTGAACAAATGTTTTCTGGGCTGGAAATCCAATGAGAAAATGCAAATCTACGATCTCCCTGTGGACGATGTGGCTAAGGTTTCAGTGAAAAATGATCCCTCGCACAACCTTCACGACTAATCCTCTCCATCTCTATTCCCTGTCCCCACTCACAATAATCATTTCCTTCAGTATGTGCCCCACCCCCAACAGCCACCTGTTAATTGCCAACCTATGACAGAGTGTAGATTCCCTGGGGCAAATGGCAAAATGACTCCAGGCATTTATCTGTTGGCAAAACTGTGCTTTCTTCTGAGACTGTTGTATGTACACAGATATTTCTCCTCTCATGAATCGCAGCATTTTCCAGCTGAAAGAGACCCTGAGAACAATCCAGGGAACCTTCTCAGTTACAGATACGAAAACACAGGCCCAGAAAGGCAAACTTACCCCGTATTACAGAACCAGATAGAGATCACACCTGAGCTTCAGTTAAGGTTCCCTGACCAAACCAGGACCGTCTTGACCACAGACTCTGTCAATATCTCCAAGCCCTTTATAAAAAAATAGACTTGACGTTTTTTTTTAATCCTCACTCAAGGATATTTTCCCATTTATCTTCAGATAGAGTGGGAGGGAGAGAGAGACATTGATGTGAGAGAGACACATCAATTGGTTGCCTCCCGCACATACCCTGACTGGGGCAGGGGATTGAACCTGCAACCCAGGTATGTGCCCTTGACCAGGAATCGAACTCAAGACCCTCTGGTGCATGGGCCAACACAAAGCAATTTTAGATTTGCCGCAATATTGAGTGGAAGGTACAGAGATTTGCCATATACTTCCTGATCCCACACATGCCTCACAGTCCTTTTAATTTTTAATTTTTTTATCCTCACTCGAGGACATTTTTGCATTTATCTTCAGATAGAGCAGGAGGAAGAAAGGGGGGAAGAGAGAGAGAGAAAGAAACATTGATTTGAGAGAGACACATTGACTGGTCGCCACACACACGACCCCAACTGGACTGGGGACAAACTGCAACCGAGGTACGGGCCCTTAGCAGAAACTGAACCTGGGTCTCTCTAGTTTGCGGGCTGACACTCCAACCACTGAGCCAAACCAGCCAGGGCTTCACAGTCTTTTTAAGTTTTTTAGTAACTCTGGGCCAGTCCGTGGAATTTAAAACAAAGTCATATTTTCTCCCTCTCTATTTGTCAGATAATTTCTGGGATGAGATACGAGACAGGAGATGGTACCCTATCAGGGTCACATTAGGAATAACTTTAGAAATATCCTTATTCTTCTGCAACCAAAATATACCTTTTTACTTCTTCCCAGCCACTAATCTTATTTCCTCCCTCTTGGCAATGCGTCATGTTTCTTATCACCAATATTACATTTTTTTTCTAACTTCTGTGCTTTCTCTATCTGGACATTTCTGGGATCCATCTCCACAGTCTCTCTTAGCACGTCTGTTGATTATTTTTAAACAATCCATGTCTTTTTTTAAAGAATATTTTTATTGATTTAAGAGAGAGAGAGGAAGGGAGAGGGAGAGAAAGAGAGAACCATCGATGAGAGAGAAACATGGCTCAATCGGCTGCCTCCTGCACGCCCCCTCCTGGGGAGTCAGCTGGAAACCTGGGCGTGTGCCCTGACCAGGAATAGAGCCTCAGACCGCTCAGTGCACAGGACGATGCCCATTCAACTGAGTCACGCTGGCCAGGGCTCCATGTCTTTTTCTTAACGTTTGCCATTCATATTTTCACAGGAAAGCATTGGGTCACTTAGGCACCCTGATTGGTCTGTGGTTGCATTTGAACAGTCTTTTACAAACGGAATGACCAAAATGTCCACCATTGTCAATACAATGAAGGTTCCCATCGCACCCCACTGTCCTGAGCAATGAAAGCACATGTTCAGGGTGAGTCATCCGTTTCCTGCCAACAATAATTGACCAGCGTACTGTGGCTGCATCTGGTTTTTACTGCTTAGTCTCAGCCATTTAATTTTTACATCTTAAAACAGAGTTTATGATTTTAATCAAATCTGCACTTATTATAAGCAAATACCTTGTTTAAGCTGATGACAGGGTTACCTGTGACATACATATAAGCAATTCAGGAACTTAGTATTGCCAAGTACTATATGCCTTAGTCTCGTTTGTTTTTCATTCAGTATCAGTGTGGTCCATGGTACTTCCAGATGACCTAGTTTAAGATGAGAAACCTTAAACGTTTTCGCGATGATGCATCCTTCCAAAATGTCAGCAATGCCAGCAGTTTACATATTATGCTTTAGTTCTGATGGAGGGGCAAGTCAAAACAGCAAGCCCAGTCATGAGGCATCAACGGGAGAACAGGGCGTGCAGTGCTCATTAAGGTCACCTAACAGTGAACCAAAACTCATGCAACAAACAGATCTTGCAGTCTTTCATGACAGAGCCCTACATTTTCACCACTACACTCTCTACTGAACCAAGCTCCCCCTTCATTAATTTCCATGCCATTTTGTCTACGGTTTTTCAGATATTAAGCAGAGCATTCTGTCTCATCCAGCCTCTCAGGGCCTCACGTCCCCAACCCCCAATGTCTCCCCTCCTCACTTTTACTTTCCATTCCCATAGACACGGCAGGGCACGGCTAGGAGCCACACAGAAAGCTAGAGATCCTGGACCTGGGTCTTCTCATTTTGCATTATTGCAAAGAGAGGAGGATGAGTTAGTAGGAAGAGTAATGGATTTGGTGTCAGAAAACCCAAGGTGAATTCTGATTCCGTCACTTACCACGTCTGTGACTGTCACTGAAATTAGTCTCATGGGGCTCCAGTTTCCTCACTGCTGGCGTGGCGATGGCACACTGGTTTGCTGTGAGGTTCAGTCCACTGAACGCCCTTGGTGAACGACAGAGTGTGTATGACCGTGAAAGAATGATGCTGACGCCTCTGAACCCGAGGGCAAAGCAGCTCTGGAGTAAGGGCTTCCTCAGGCTTCAGTGACTCCTGTACCAAGAGCTGACAATTGCGATCTAGGCCAGTGATCTCTAGCTTTTTCCCAGAAGTCTTCATTAGGGAGAATGGAGAATGGACCAGTACCTGGGCTAAATAAAAGTATGTGAAAATGTATTTCTGCTTTTATTTTATTTTATTTTTTTAGCAGGAGACAAATTAAAATGTAATAACATGTATGCCTCTGAATACACAGGAGAGGCCCAGGAACATCAAGTAAGTCATCAAAATGGTGAAAGCCACCCTGGCTGGTTTGGCACAGCGGTTGGAGAATAGGCCCTGGGACCAAAGGGTTGAGGGTTCAGTTCCCGGTCAAGGGCAAGTAGCTGGGTTGCAGGTTTGATCCCAGGCCCTGGTCCGGGTTGTGGGGGAGGTGGCCAATCGATATGTTTCTCTGACGCCAGTTTGTATTTCTACTTTTAACATATGTTTTAAGACAGTTTAACTTTCCAATCAAATAGAACTGATGCTTTGGAAAGATGTGGTACATTTACCACGTGGTTCTTCGCACCCTCTGAAATTACACCCCGTGGCCTCCCTGACCTTTCCCTTCCTCACATGTGTTTCCATGGGAAGTTACTATAACCATCTATTTGCTGATCTGCCTCCTGCAGACAGGAACTTTGGTCTATTTCTTGTTTTATTCCTAGCTTCGTGGTTGGTATATCATAATTGCCCTATACCCTTGCCCTGGCCAAAGTGGCTCAGTTGGTTGACGCATTGTCCTGTACACTGATAGGTCGCAGGTTTGATTCTCAGTCGGGGCACATACCCAGGTTGCAGGTTCATCCCTGGTTGGGGCACATGTGGGAGGCAACTGATTGATGTTTCACTCTCCATCAATGTTTCTCTCTCTCTCTCTCTTCCGTTCTCTCTCTCTAAAATCAAATTAAAAAGCATTTCTCAGGTGAGGATTTAAAAAGAAAGTAACTGCCTCTTTACAAGGATACATTTTGGGGGGTTTGGTCGATAAATAATGTTGATCATTATTATTGACTTACACTGATAAAACTGAAAAAGGTAGCATGAGAGCTTTAAAAGTTAATGGCTAGACCCAAACTGCAAGTCCAGTGCTAACTTTGAGCTCTTCCAGCCGATGCCCAGTCATCCTCCTCTGATGCCCAATAGCCCGCCTCTCCACACGGGTGCTCATTTCATTGCTGCTAGCCTGTCTTCGCATATGAACACTGTGTGTGGTTTATTCTGCCCGTTCATTTTCTATAACCCTCAATTATAAATATGAGAAACCTTTCTCCAGTCTTTGTTCCACATTCTACCATGTCTATTTCACATGCAAATTTCTCTTTGAAACCAAGCATTTCGGGCCAGAAGATTCCTGGGGTTAGGGGAGGAGAGAGAAAGAGGAGAGAGAGAGAGAACCCAAATCACCATCTGTTGACAATACCCTTGTGCAGAGCCAGTTCTGAAGGTTAAGGACACGTCATGCATCCTCCAGCATCTGGTAACAAGAATGGCTCCTCTCCCAGAATTTGATAGAACAGTTGTTGCGCCCTGGAAGAAGTAACATGGCAGCCAGAACTCCAGCAGGGTCCAGGAAGGCACCTCCTGCCAAAAGCTGGATAAAAGTTAGCAGTGGTCCAAGAAAAACAACTTTTACCAAAATTCAAATGTGGAAGTGATCATTTTTCCCTGAGGCTAGTTGAGGGCCTATGAAGTATTAACCTTCCAAAACAACCCTGCAAAATGGGTCGTTTTCTTAAAGAGCCTTTGAATTTCATCATCGACTCTTTGATATATACCAACTCCTTTTTTTTAAACTATTTTCAGAAGAATAAGTGTTGCAAGCCTGTAATAAACACAGGTCCAAGGGCTCGCCAAGGACCTACTCATGGTTTTCTTGGGTGGTTACATGATTGGTTTTGCAGCTGATTAATCTGGGTCTCAGCTTCTTTGACAGCCTACTGTTTAATGACTCACTTTGCTGTCTCATCAAGAATTCGCGCGGTTGAAAGGTTGCACCTTCTCAAAAGTAATTGCATGCTTTCCCTACATCTCATCTGGCTCTCTTTAATTTGCAAAGCCCTGCTGAGCAAACTTTGAAAATCTGAACCCCTTCCCACCTGGCGCTCTGGGGACAGTTTAAGAGGAGGTAGATCTGCCTATTTTCCTGTGAACCTAAGAACAGACGGTGTGGTCCCAGCACGGAGCAGAGTGGACGGATTGGTGTATAAAAGGACAAAGCAGGGAAATTGGAAAGCTCCCAAGCTTCTCCAGATCATGTCTTTATAGTGTGACATCATTATTTTGTTTGAAGTGAAGCTTCCGGGCTAACTTCAAATGTAAGTGTAGAATACAAATTAAAAAACTAAGAGATGGTTTGATTACTTGCCAGTTAGGAGTATCCACCACTGTCTTATACAAGAGCAGACACACAAGTAAAATTCTAGGGGTATGAGGTGCTGAAATGATCACTTGCATGGATGTCAGGAGATTTGAGTTCATTTATGGGCTCTTGTGTGACTTTGTGTAAATGATTTAATCTCTCTGTGTCTCCAATTCTTTTTTTTTTTTTTTTATCCTCACCCGAGGGCATTTTTTTTCCATTTTTTGTTCAGGTAGAGTGGGAGGGAGAGAGAGGAACAGAGAGAGAGAGAAACATCGATGTGAAGGGACACATCGAGTGGCTGCCACCCGCACAACCGACCAGGGCCGGGGACAAACTGCAACCGAGGTACGTGCCCTTAGCGGGAACCGAACCCGGGTCTCTCTGGACCGCAGGCCGACGCTCTAACCGCTGAACCAAACCGGCCAGGGCTCCAATTCTTTAACCCTAAAATTAAATTT
This sequence comes from Molossus molossus, assembly GCF_014108415.1. Taxonomy (NCBI): domain Eukaryota; kingdom Metazoa; phylum Chordata; class Mammalia; order Chiroptera; family Molossidae; genus Molossus; species Molossus molossus. The sequence continues at coordinate 58,149,359 of NW_023425345.1, read as the reverse complement.
ATTTTAACAAATGTGAATTTAGCTACTGAAAATGGGAGGGAATTTGTCGGGATCATCACTGTCCAAGAAAAATCTGCAAAGAAAAAATATTCTATATTGGTTCTATTTGACCAGCACATGAATTGTGTCACTCTAACTAAAGAACTAGATTTTTAGTTTTATTTCATTGTAATCTTTTTTTTTTAATTTTTTTTTTTTATCCTCACCCGAGGACATTTTTTCATTTTTTGTACAGACAGAGTGGGAGGGAGAGAGAGGAAAAGAGAGAGAGGGAAACATCGATGTGAAAGGGACACATCGAGTGGCTGCCACCCGCACGACCAACCAGGGCCGGGGACAAACTGCAAACGAGGTACATGCCCTTAGCGGGAACCGAACCCGGGTCTCTCCGGACCGCAGGCGGACACTCCAAACTGGCCAGGGCCATTGTAATCATTTTTTAATTTAAAGCAAATGTGGCTAGTGCCTACTGTGTTGGACAGTGCAAGTCTAATTATTACTAAACTTCTTTACTAAAAGCTCTGTTTTATAAACCTAACTAATGACCCACAAGAATTTTTCTTATAATTCTGCCTACCATGAAATTGACTTCACAGATTATTGAATATCAATTAATAACTTCAATCTTTATCAGTGGAATCATTAATCACGCTAGTAAAAATTGTATCTCTACACAAGCAAGATAAAATACATGTGAGAGAATTTTACGAATTCTAAAATGCTCTGCAAATATAAAGCAGTACTAATAAAATCTCTATCATGCCTAACTGTGTACATTTTCCCAGTGCTGGCTGGCATATAAACTAATAACTCATCTATTCCGTAACCCAGACCAGTGGAAAATATTGTGGCGGGACCCCGTGGTAGTCCTGAAAAAGGTGTGTCCCTTCTACTGATATTTAAACATCCATCAAGGGCTTCAATCTGGATGATGCCATGACCTATATAAGAAAACAATGCTTATAAATATGATAAGTCTTATAACAGCTGAGGGAGTGCTTTTTTTTTTTGCCTCCAGGCTTCGCCTCCCACCAGCAGAACACATTAAACATTGACCAGGGGAAGTCCACGGGGTGACTCACAGAGGCTCCCAGTTTGGCTCGAGCCTGCATTTGCCTTTTTCCATTTCTGTTTAATCCCTTTCAGTCCCTTGGCGTCCTCTCATTGAGGCCACGACTCTTCCAGCTCTTCCCATGTGGCACCCTGACTAATGCTCCTCTCAGGTCACAGCCCTTCCCATTTCTTCTCTGGTCTGTTCTGGTCTCCTCCCTGCTGGCACACCATTTACTCAGTGCTGCACCCTCAGCGACTGTGCCCTTCCAGACGTCCCTGACATTGTCTCCTGGCTATGACCCAGGGGGCAGCTCAAGTTTGCAGAGCCTAGAAACCATGTGCCCAGCCTCTCCTTAGCTCTCCAGATGATAGGGTTCGACTCGAAGGAAAGGCCTCTCTTAGCAATTATTAGGGAACAAACATTTCCTATTTTATCTTATTTTTAAGTGATTCCAGAGACTTCTATATAAGATATATGGTTCATAGAGTGGAAAAAGTTATATCTGTTCAAATAGCTTTATTATATGTATAAATGGCATGTATTTCAAGTGTACAATTTGTTAAATTTTGACATATGTCTACACCCACAAAACCATCAATACAACCAAGAAAATGCATATGTCCACTACCCAAGACGTTTCCTGTGCCCTTCTTAATCGCTCACCTTTGCCCTCCCCGTGTGCAACTACTGAGGTGATTCTTTTCACTATAGATCACTTGCATCTTCTAGAATTTTAAACAAATGGGATCATACAGTATTTGGTTGTCTAGTGTCTTTCCTTTTATTGGAGAAGTGTTCATCTTATGGTTATACCATACAAATGAATCGATACATTCACCTGTGATGGACATTTGGTTTGTTTCCAGTTAGGACTATTACAGATAAAGCTTCTATGAACATTTATTAATGAGTCTTTGTGTGGACATAGGACTTTATTTTTCTTGGGCAAATACTTAGGAATGGAATGGCCAGATCATTAAGTTTTTTAGAAATTTCTAATATTCTGTATACTCTGTCTGTTATGTTTTAGCCATTCTAGTAGATGAATGATGCATATTTTCAGCTTCTCAAAATTGTCCCATAGCTCACTGATGCCCCGTTTATTTACATTTCATTCCTTTTGTCCTTTTCTTTCATTTTGGGTACTTTCTATTCTAATGTCTTTGAATTCACTAACCTTTTCTTTTGACATGTTTAGCTGATATTAATCTCATACAGTGTGTTTTCCATTTGTGACATCATATTTTTAGCTTTTTAAGTTCAATTTGAGCCTTTTTAATCTTCCAGGTATCAAGATCTTTCCTCTAGCTCTTGGACCATGAAATGCAGTTATAATAACTTGCCCGCTAATTCTGACATCTACGTCAGTTCTGGTGTGGAGTCCTCAATAAGGGTCACGTCTTTTTACTTCTTTACATGCCTGGTAACTTTTTTGTTTTTAATCCTCACCCAAGAATATTTTTTCATTGATTTTTAGATAGAATGGAAGGGAGGGAGAGGGAGAGAAAGAGAAATATCGATGTATAAGAGACACATCAATTTGTTACCTTCTGCACCATCCCGAACCGGGTCTGGAGATAGAACCTGCAACCCAGTCGTGTGTTCTTGACCAGGGATTGAACCCGTGACCCTTTGGTCCACAGGCTGATGCTCTAACTACTGAGCCAAACTGGCCAGGGCATGCCTGGTAACTTCTTAATAAATGCCAGACATTTTGAATTTGACCTTGGTGGGTATTGAACCTTTTTGCATTCTTATAAATATTTTTGAGTTTTGTTCTGAGACACAGTTACATTACTTGGAAACAGTTTGACACTTTCAAATCCTGTTTTTGAGATTCATTAGGCAGGCCCAGAGCAGCATTTAGTTTAGGGCCAATCATTCCCCACTATTGAGGCAACATCTTTCCTAGTACACTATCCACTGTCCTGTGAATTATAAGTTTTCGATCTGGCTGGTGGGACCATGCACTACTGCCAGCCCTGTGTGAGCTCCTGGAACGCATCCTCCTAATCTTCCTGGGAAGTTCTTTCCATAGCCAGGAGTGGTTTTTTCGCACACATGCGCTGATCGACATTTTTAAATGTGTCCAACGTGAAGGGTCTCCTCGGCAGGCTTCTGAGCTGCTCTGCTCTGCAGCTTCTGTCCAGAAGGCTTCCCTGCTCTCGCCGCCGCTGTCTCCCCGCGCTCAGCTCCACCCTCAGCGCCCAGGGCGCGCCGCCCCGAACCCTGTGCCTGCTCGGGCACCTGGAAACTTATGTAAGGCAGTGAATTCTGCAATTGTAGAGCTTATCTTGCTTTATCCCCATCTCTCAGGAATCACTATTCTTCATTGCCTGATCTTTAATGTCTTAATAACCATTTGTTTTATATATTTTTGCTTGTTATTTATTTATTTATATATTTATTTATCTATTGCTATTTCAGGGTGAAGGGTAAACTTGCTCCTTTTTCTCCATCTAGGCCAGAAGTAGAAGTCAATTATTTATTTCTTTTTTTTTTCTTTCTTTCTTTTTTGTTTTAGAGAGAGAGGAAGGAAGAGGGAGAGAGAGAGATGGAAACATCGATGAGAAAGAACATCAACTGGCCACCTCCTGCATGCTCCCCATCGGGGATGTGGCCCACAACCTGGACTTGTGCCCTGACCGGGAATTGAACTGGCAACCGCCTGGTGCCTGGGTCGACGCTCAACCACTGAGCCACACCAGCCAGGCGAAGTCAATTATTTCTTTTCGAAACATGTTTATTTCTACCACACACTCTCAATCTAAGAAGAATAAAAATACTTGTACCCTTACAGGAACAGTTTCTGTGTTAAGTTAGATCCACGCAGGCTGCCCAGACACTACAGAGTTCTAGTTGGAAATGGGGAAAACTGACTTGTCTTTCATTAACATGTAGGCCCAGAACTGCAGAACTCTCCGGAAGAGGTTTCCATGGAGAAGGGCATTAAGAGAAAAGCCACTTCTGAGGAGAGATTGATTACAATATGGGATTGTGAATCCACTAGAGAATAAAAGAATATGAAAAGGAATTTAGACTTTATTCACCAAAAGCTCCTCCCTTTCCTTCTCCTCGCTAGTTGCTGGTTCCCTTGGTGCACTGAGCTTGTCCAGCCTCTCGGGTCCTTGTTCACCTGCCTGGGCTCTAGCCTCAGGCTAATACTGTCGCCTTCTCCCATTTTTTCCCCAACGAAAGCTCCTGTCTCTCACACCACTTCTCTTAGTCAGTTACAGCTGGGGAGTGGGCGGGAGTTGATCCAGGAAAGCTGTCCTTCCTTGTAGGTCAAAAGGGCCTTTATCAGTTTAGAGGGCTCAATTGTAACTGGTCAGGACTGGTCAGTAAATAAAACTTTTTACTGTTTCTATATCAAGTAAGTGTACATTTTAGTTTTAACTTAAAAGCATATGCTTTCTGAATACCCAAATATAGATAAAGGTAAGACTGAAAAACAGATACTCCTTTATTTCAGATAGAAAAATGAGATTCCAAATAGTGCCTTTCAACTGATCATTTTCACATCGACGTCAATATTCATTCTACTCTGACAGCACATCTTTTCATCACAACTGTAAGAATTATGGCAGAGCCCTGGCCGGTTTGGCTCAGCAACTGAAGTGTTGGCCTGTGGACTGAGGACTCTCAGGTTCGATTCCTGGTCAAGGGCACGTGCCTTGGTTGTTCAGTCCCTGGGCCCGGTCAGGGTCATGCAGGAGACAACTAATCAATGTTTCTCTCTCACATCGATGTTTCTCTCTACTGGACCTCCCCCAACACTCTCTATCTAAAAATCAATGGAAGATGTCCTCAGGTTAGGATTTAAAAAAAGAAGAATTATGGCAGAGAGTTAACAGAAGTGCAGTAAGCTCAGAAGAAACACTGGACATTCTTGAATGGATGAAAAGATGCCACAGGTCAGGTCATATTCTCAAAACATAGCTACATGCATTAAAAGGATGTTATAAAATGGCTAACACACAACAAACTAAATTAGTTCTTACTCCAAGACTGGAACCATAATGTCACCTTTTCATTGCCAAAGAATCCAGTAAAAAAGTGCAGAGTATTGTCTCCTCTTAGAGTCGTCACAGATTTACTTCCAAATGGGTCTATGGGACATGGAAAAAATGTCTGAAATTTTAGTCCAAAGAGATACTTGGAATCATAGAAATTTTTTTTAGAACAATGAGAGAGACTCTTAGACTTACAGTTGTCTTGTTTTTGTTTGTTTGTTTTTAATATGTTTTTGTTGATTTTTTAGAGAGAGAGGGAGGGAGAGAGAGAGAGAGAAACATCGATGTGAAAGAGAAATATCGATCTGCTGCCTCTGGCACGCCCCCTACTGGGGATTGAGCCCGACACCTGGGCATGTGCCCTGACCAGGAATTGAACCGGGACCTCTCAGTCCATGGGACGATACTCAATCCACTGAGCCACACCGGCCAGGCCATATAAAATTTTTAATACTTTATTCAAAGTGATTTATATATGTAATCAGAATCAGTGTTGTAAGATATATAGACAGATAAATGATGACTGGATGGATAGATGATCTTCAAAATGTCATCATTTTCACACAATTGTTTCTCTTTGCGTTGAACAGTATACTAAGATAGTAAGAAATGGGCAGGGACAAGCAGACTTTCAACAACATTAACAAGAGATAGGCTAATGTTATGATTTAGAACAGGTTTCTCTAAGCGTGGCCAGAGGAACACCTACAACATAAGCGTATAGGGCACTTTCAGTAACATAAATATCCACGCCCAGCAAGTGTGGCTCAGTGGTTGAGCATCGGCCCATGCACCAAGAGGTCGCTGGTTTGATTCCTGATCAGGGCACGTGCCCAGGTTGTGGGCCAAATCCCCAGTGGGGGGTATGCAGGAGGCAGCCAATAGATGTTCTCTCTCATCAATGTTTCTATTTCTCTCTCCCTTTCCCTTCCTCTCTCTCTAAAATCAATAAAGAAAAATTTTTTTTAAATATGCAGGCCCCTGCCAGACAAATTAAATCAGAACCTCTGAGAATGCAGCCTAAGAATCAGCATTTTCACTCATTTCTCTAATATTTCTACTTCACATTAAAACTTAGGAACTCCAGGTTTCAGGCATAGATTCTGGAGCCAAACTTCCCTGATTTCAAAATTCAGCCCTACTAAATAGCTGCTTTACCATGGGCATATTACTCTGCATCAGTTTCTTCATCTATGAAGTGGAGACGATGATAATCATAGTACCTACCTGGTAGGATTACAAAACAATCCAATGAGTTGATATAGAAAGTCCTTGGAGTTGCATTGGGCACAACATAAGTGCTACCTACACAAGTGCAACAAATGTAACTAAGGCAACTTTCCAAATTATTATGTCCTACCGGCAAGGGAACTCGCAAGGAACAAAACATCAACAATAAATCATAAGGACCAAAAACGCAACTTTAACCCACAGCGTGCCACTGGGCTAATCATTTGGGGTTCTTCTCTTTCATTCTGTCTTGTTTTTACTGGCAAAAGCACACCCTTCTGGGAAGCTGTTCCTTGCTGCTCTAGAGCAGGTGGCAGCACCAAATAATTCCCCGTCATCGCTCTTCTTACCATCACATTCTAGTGAACCCCGTGCAGCTGGTTCTCCCCAAATAAAAGCAATATGCCTCTGAAGGGATAATTACCTTTCATTCTGCTCTTGCCAAGACTCCCTGGCTAATGCCAAGCTGTCCTGGTTGCCTACCTGCCCTCTGGATCGTACGTGACTCAGGTGTTCCGACCTCAGTCATACTGTCAGTAGTTCACCTTGGCTCACCGCACAGTTTCTCTTTCAGTCCGTGTGCTGCTGACGTAAGCACACCTCCAGTGTCTAGCAGAGCCCAACTCTTGAGAAAAACAAGGGAAAATTCCGAATAAACAGGGTTCAGAAACTGTTCTTACATTATAAGTCCTTGGTTCAGAGTGGATGGGGAGAGGAATATGACAAGCCATTGGACAGTGTCCCACTCATGATTCTACAGTTTCATTTCCACGGGGCCAGGATGTGACACATGGAGCGATGAGTCTGCCAAGGTGCATGCCTGGTCTCTTCTGAATCAGTTTCAAATCATCAGCCTTCCCCAGCCTTCCCTCGCTTTCCCATCCAGCCTAGTGTGATTTTACCTCTCCCTCACTCCCTTGTCACTTTCTCATTCCCTAAACTAAATCTCATCCTGAATCAATATAAATTTCCACTCTGAGAAAGCCTAAATCCCTTAACTTCACCCCAAAGCTGCAAGCTCTCCATGCTCTCTCTCTATTCCAAACACAGTGAACTGCTTGCAGGTCCCCAAATGTGTCTTTCTCCCCAGAGGTCTTCCCATGCGTTGTGCCTTCTCTCCCGCCCCCGCCCCACCCATTCGCTTGACTAATGCCTACTCATTCTTCAGAACTCTGCTACGGCATCATCTCCACCAACGTCTTACCTAACCCAGTCCCTCCCCATGTAAACATCAGTCAGGCCCTTTTCACACTGAAAGTCCTATTTATTCATGTTTTTTTTTCTTCTAAGCCACGAAAACCTTAAAGAACTATGTTTTGTTTATCCTTGTACCCCTGACAGAGGGATTTACACTGGTACACCACTTAATACCTATTAGTGAGACGAGTATGTTGGATCACGACCATGTGTTTAAGGGAGCCACAGCTGTGGGGTTCAATGGAAAGAACACATGCTTTGGACTCAGGCAGATCTGGGCTCCCTACAGATATGTTGTAAGAATTAAATTAGATAATGCATATCAAACACACAGCCAGGGTCTGATAAAAGGCAGCTTTTAGAAGTATTGTAGGAATGATGAGAATCAGAATTTATTCCTACACAAATCAGATAAAAACCAATTGCAACTCATAGACCACGTATTGTAAAACCCTTGAAAGAGACCTGATCAGAGGTCTCTCTGAAAGTGTTTGAGGATGGCCGCACACCACCTGTGAGAGACTCTCGGGGTCTTATTTCCCTGTTGTCGTCTGCAAATGAAATAGACACCAGAGTCTTTTCGATATCAGGACTAATTCCACCGTCAGCATCAGTAGGGGCGAAATCCCCAGATGTGCTGAAAGTAGTGTGGTCAGTGTAACATGCTATTGCTGATTAAAACCCTTACTGAACATGAAGCTACATGCTAGCCATGCATTTTTTTTAAGGTACTGACTGTTGCCCCTAATTGACAGTTGAGACTTACAGAGGTTAAGCAACTTTCCAAGGTCACACATGGACTGAGTGGGACACAGCCCTTAAGATTTTAGAAGATATTCTTGATAGCAGAATCACTTTATTCTTTATCTTTTATGGGTGATAGCTGACGTTGACGGCCTGTGAAAACCTGCTTCTCAGGAGTTTGTCATCTGAAGGTTAATTTTAACTTGCTTAGTTTTATGATTTGAATGACCCGAAACAGTGGGTCAGAGAGGCCTTTGACTTCAAACTTTCCACTGGCGCTGGTGTGACCGTGGTCTGGGATCTGCTATGGATGACAGAGATTTCAAAACACAAGGTCTGAGCCGCTGCTTTCCCAGGCCTGCAGCCACAGCCAGAGACCTTAGAACAGCAGGGCAGGGGCTGAATGAGAAGTGCAGAACAGCGATGGCTTGGGGCTGCTCAAGGGCCACGGTGGCAGGACTGCTGTCGGTTGGGGCATGTTTCCATTTTGGTTCTTTGTTTGTTTTGTTTTGTTTTGTTTTTTTATCCTCACCCAAGGACATTTTTGCTTTTATCTTCAGACAGAGCGGGAGGGAGAAAAGGAGGAAGAGAGAGAAACATTGATGTGAGAGAGACACATCAAGTGGTCACCACCCACACAACCTCAACCTGGGCCAGGGACAAACAGCAACCTATGTACGTGCCCTTAGCGGGAACCGAACCCGGGACTGTCTGGTCGGTGGGCTGACGCTCTAACCACTGAGCCAAACTGGCCAGGGCGTGCATTTTGTAGCTAACTCTGTTGTGTGAGCAAAAGTAACCACTGCCTCTCTGCCAACCGCACCATTGCAGCCTTGTGATTCTCTAGTGGGAAAGGGGCTTTTTCTTAACCCATTAGTTCTATAAGTCATTAGGTTGTTTCCATTAGTCATTCATTAGTTTGTTTTTAAATTGATTTACTTGTTTATTTACAAATTAATTCATTAAAAATGCACTCATTAAGCATTTGCTGTGTAGTGGCAGAGTGACAGGCATCGCAATACTGTGGAAAGGATAAATGTTTTAAGTCAGGTAAACATGTTTTTCATCCTGCTTTCTAATTTACTAGCTAATAATCCACATTTGGACAGGTTTCTCTGATCTTTAGCTCCTCCATCTATATAATAGAAAGAAAGGCTAACGCCTGTCTTATAGAATTCCTGTGGAAGATTAACATGCGATGTGAATACGGGGCACCCAGTGCTCTACCTGACAGACAGTAGGTGCTCAATAGATTTACTTGACTTCCACCAGGTCCCAAGCAATGTAGAAATAAGGTTATTTGAAAGTTACAACTTCTATAAGGAATAAAGGGAAAGGAAGCTAATATATTAAGCACCTAGTTTGTCCTAAGCATTTGATACCATTGAATTTAAGTGAACACATACCTTCATTTATTCACTCACTCATTCATTAAATTATTCATTCAATAAATATTCATTCAGTACCTACAATTTGCTAGGTATTTGCTTAGGCACTGGGGACATAGCAATAAATAAAATGGACAAAGCCCTGCCTTGAGTTCACATTCTAATGACTCTAACCCTTTCTGCCGTACCTTGCTGCACAAATAAAGAGCTTTGAAAATTCAGAAAAATAAAAAATACATATTAGTCCTAACTCATAAATCAGAAAGGCTTCATGGAGAAGGGGAAATCTGACCTGAACCATGGGGTTCAGAAAGTTGTGGTGAGAGTGGGAGTGGGTGGGGCAGCATAAGCAATAGCCCAGAGGCAACAAAGAACAGGACCTGTGAGGAGGTAGTGAGTTTGATTTGGTCACTGGGTGGGGTGGGTGAAAGTGAGTCATAGGAAATCTTTTGGAAGCATATATGGAAATCAGATGGTGATGTATATTGAAAAGTAAACCGAAGAGTCTGAACTTCATTTGTAGACCACAGAGAGTAACTTAGTTTATTGAACAAGGAGGTAACAGACTTAAGGATATGCTTCAGAAATATTAATTACCTACAGTGTAGAAAACAGATTAAAAGAGGAAGAAACCAGAGACAGTGAAAGACATAGGAGGTTGTTGATGTATTGCTTGGGGATTTTTTTAATGGTCAATGACAAACAAATCACCAAAAATTCAGGTAAATCCTTTTTCATCAGAGTTACAGAGGTAAAAGTGAGTTAAAAAAGAAAAAGAAGAAAACCTTTTTCATCTGAGAAAGCACTACATGATATCATGTAAAGAACGAAGTCCTTTGAAATATGAAAGATTTTTAGTGTCTTCAGTAAAAGAACAAAATAAGTTAGACATAAGGGAAGATAGAACCTGAAATAAAGGTCTGTATGGAATACTTTCACACTAAATTAGGCTAGAGCCTTAAAATGTTTGCAATCAGCCCAGCCAGTGTGGCTCAGGGGACTGAGCTTTGTCCCATTACTGAGAGGTCCTGGTTCAGTTCCCAGTCAGGGCACATGCCCAGGTTGCAGACTTGATCCCCAGTAGGGGGCGTGCAGGAGGCAGCTGATTGATATTTCTCTCTCATATGGATGTTTCTAACTCTCCCTTCCTCTTCTCTAAAAAAATCAATAGAAACATATATTTTTTTAAATGCTTGCAATCAAATTCTGACTCCTTAATAGATTTTTCCTTTTTTATTACATTTATTGGGGTGACATTGGTTAATAAGATCATACAGGTTTCAAGTGTACATTTCTATGATACAAGATCTGTATATTGCATTGTGTGCCCACCACCCAATGTCAAATCATCTTCCATCACCATATATATAGACCCCTTAATGGATTTTTAATAAAAATCTGTTGTAAAATAAGAATAAAGTTAAACATTTATATGAGAACCCTTGCAAGGCAACAAATGCCCCCACCTAGAGCCCATTTTTGGTCATTGAGAAAAGGAGGTTTTCAGAATAGTTTATGCTCCTCCTGGCTAGTAGTACTATCGGTCTAGGTATAGCTCGCAGTTGGTAGAAAACAACCCATTCCCAGACCAGCAGGTATCTTACAACATTCAGCCTTCAAAACATTACCTGCTACATTACCTGCACATTTGCCACTACTTTCTCTAGGTTTCCGCAGAATCACACTCAAACTACCCTAGGCAGAGGTCATCATCTTCCCTCTCTCATCCCCTTCCTACCCAATCAGTTCTTCTCCCTGCTTCTTTATGTATTCAATAAATGCTAACCACCTACTCTGTGCCTGGTCCCACACAGTTCACTGAAATCCCTGCTAAAGGCACTATTGACCAGCCAAACCTTGGAGTCACCCTCAACTTCTCCCTCTCGCTCAGCTCTCAAGTCCTCTCAGCAGCCAAGGCAAGCCACGCCAAACTCCCAGAAGTCTTTTATATTCATTTGCTCCTCCAATCTCACTGTCTTTACCATAATAGGAGCCCCCATTAGTCCACTCCTGGACCATTAAAAAAGCAAACTAATCTTTACCACTCTATCCTTTACCTTCACCCAGTCTCTTTCCAGTTCAGGCTGTCTTCCATGGATGGATCCAACCACGTGATCTTTAAAAGCCTTGCTACTCAAGGTGTTGTCCTTAGATCATACCTTGCAGCAGCACTATCACCTAGCAGCTGATTAGAAATGAAGAATCTCACAACAGAACCTGTATTTTAACAGAACCCCCAGACGATTGATGAGCATCTTCAAGTTCGAGACAAAGTGGCTGAAAACACAAATCCAACTCTGTCATTCCCCAGTTGACATTCTAACGCAAGGGCCAACAGGTTATAGTCTACAGTCCAAATCCAGCTCACCACCTGTTTTCATATGGTCTGTGATATCAGAATGGTTTGTACATTTCTAAATGATTCAGGGGAAGAATAATATTCCACAACACAAGAAAATTATATGAAGTTCAAGTTTCAATGAATATAAATACCGTTTTATTAGACCACGTGTCCATTCATTCACACATGTCTATGGCTGCTCTTCAACAGCAGAGTTAAGTAGTTACAATAAAGACTTTTATCACCAGCAAATCCTAAAATATTTGCAAATTAGCCTTTCAAAGAAAAAGTTTACTAACTGTGTTCTAGGGGGGAAACACACAGGGTGAAAAAAAAGACAGAAAGAAAAGGAACTGTGAGTTACAAGATATGAAGGGGAAAAAGAAAGACCCGAACAAATGGTTTCTCTCCTGTGTACCGATAACAGGTGTTAATGCCCTTCAGTCATCCTTCATGTCATGTGTTGGTCTAGTCTTCACAAAGTGGGGACAAGAGTCTCTCAGTTTCATTAAGTTTCAGGGGGGCTGATTATTCCCTTAGAAGGACAGAGGGCAGGTTTTAAACATGATGAGAGCAGGAGATTTTGTGGGGGTTCAGATATGAAGAGGGAATCATAAGAATTGGAGTGGACACTGTTTCCCTTCAGGTCCTTTTTACTAAGGCCCTCGAAAAGGCATCTTCTGGCTCTGGAGGGTTAACTGAGTCACCACAGGGACCCAGCACTCTTCTGTGGGCATAATTCTTCGACTAAAAGGAATGTCTGAAAATTCCATAGTGCAGTGTTTTAAATATCAGCAACCACCCAGCCTGCAGGCCTTCCCCTGGCCACATTCCCTTATTCCGTGGCGTATGAGATGGTGAAAAGACCAGTTCAGATTCCATTCATTTCCAAATGCAGAGCCTTTTGGAATAACACCATCAGAGCTATTTCTCGTGGCATACTCTTTGCTTAATTAATGCATTCCTTTAGAGTCACTTTACACCGCTGGAGCAGGTGTGAGAAAATAGTCCGAATTCCAGTCCCATCCCAGAATGAGAAAGAAGAGGAAGTCTGTGGATCAAGAACCTCCCAGAGGGCCCTGGCTGGTTTGGCTCAGCCATTAGAGCTTCAGCCCACAGACAGGAGGGTCACAGGTTTGAATCTGGTTGGGGTCGTGCAGGAGGCAACAATTGATACGTCTCTCTCACATTGATGTTTCTCTCTCTCTCTTTCTCTCTCTCTCTCTCTCTCTGTCTCTTTCCCTCCCTTCCATTCTATCTAAAAATAAATAGAAAGACATCTTTGGGTGAGGATTAACGACAACAAAAAAGGAACCTCCCAGAGAAGTGGTCACAGAGGCATCAAACATCTTAAAGCCAGAAAGTGGTTCCCTTTCCACTCCTCCCCCCATCCCTAGCTTCACATTTTGTGGGAAAGTTAACTGAATGATTTTGTATCTATCCAATAGCAAATTATGTTGCCAGCTGACAGCTGAGTTGAATACTGTGGTAGGCCCCTGGCCTGCAAGAGCTGAGTTTTGACTTGGGAAGGCTCTTTGGGACCTGGGCTTTGAGATAAGAAGGCAGTCCAGGCATGGGAGAGGAACTCACATAGTAGAGCAGATACCGCTCCTGTCCTGGAGAAGTCAGCTGCCTTGTCGAAAAGGCAGATGCAGGCAGACACTCACACCCCAGTTTTAAGTGCTGCAGCGCAGAGTGAGTAAAGGGACCGCTTGAGCACAGTAGCTCAGGCTCCTGGGAGAGGAAATGCTTCCCAGAGGCAATGTCTGAGCTGAGCTCTGAGGAACATGTAGAAATCTGCCAGGCAAAGGGTCTGAGGATAAGAGTAAAAAGGTGTTCAAGGCACAGAGATATCAAAGAGGAGAGAATAGGGCGTGTTTGAACTGCAGGAGTGTGGAAGGCACGCAGGGAGTAAGACTGGAGAAAGGCCAGCAGAGTCAGGTGTACTCCACACCGAGGACAATTGGGACAGAGGGTGGGGTCCTTGGTGTGCTGACATGATCCAAGTTGTATTTCAGAAAGTAAATTAGCTGCTGTGTGGAGAAAGCACTGCAGGCGGGCAAGATTAGAGGTGGCGGGGAGAATTAAGAGGAGGCTGTTGGGAAGAAATGATGTGATTTGAACCATGGTGAAGACAATGGTGGTGGAAAAAAGGTAACGCAAGGCCACCAGATATGGCCATGCAAATAACGCCCCGCACAAAACACTTTTCTTTTTTTTTTTTATCCTCACCCAAGGACATTTTTGTTTGTTTGTTTTTTTGTTCAGATAGAGTGGGAGGGAGAAAGAGGACGAGAGAGAGAGAGAGAGAGAGAGAGAAACATCGATGTGAAAGGGATACGAGTGGTGGCCACCTGCACAACCCAACCAAGGCTGGGGACAAACTGCAACCGAGGTACATGCCCTTAGTGGGAACCGAACCCGGGTCTCTCTGGACCGCAGGCCGACGCTCTAACCGCTGAGCCAAATCTGCCAGGGCAACAAAACACTTTTCTAAGACGAGAGTTGCTGAAAATCAGACCCTTTCTTTTCTCATCAGCCAGAATGGTATCATTTTGTTATTTTCATAATGTCATCATATGTATGGGTAGTGTTGAAGGTCTTGTCAAAGATGAGCATGTTTTAAGGAGGAAAACAGCTGATCAGCTATGAGCGAGGGGGAGGGAATGAAGAGGACACTGGAGTGTTCGGCCCTGGCGCCTTGCTGCTCACCCCGCGTTCTCAGCCTCAGCTCAGCTCTACCCAGCCTGCCCAATCTAATTCCGTTTCTGCTCTCACGAAGCTCTTAAATAAGTTCAAATAAACACATTTAAGTAACAAAGAAATACATTTTATTTCTATTTAACAGTTTTCATTCTTCTCCTGGTTCTATTTACACCACATTTGAGATAACATGGTAGAGCAGGAAGAAAGTAACCATTATTGCAGGACAACATATACATCTCAGCTCTGCCTACAGTCACAAGACCCTCAGCCTTCTGAGCCTCCATTTATTTGTTTGCAAAATGGAGATGATAATACTTACCTTGTGGGATGGCTGTAACCGGCATTGCATATAACCCACTTCACGTAGGAACCAACACATACAATAATGGACACTCAATAAATTTAGCTACTGTTATGATTTACTGATGGAATATTCTTTTCTTTCTTTCTTTCTTTCTTTCTTTCTTTCTTTCTTTCTTTCTTTCTTTCTTTCTTTCTTTCTTTCTTTCTTTCATAATGTCATTTATTCTTCTCTGCAAGTACTAACAACAGAATTTGAGTTTTAACGATGACAACTATGTCTTTAAAAAAATTTTTTTTTTGCCCTGGCCAGTTTGGCTCAGCGGTTAAAGCGTCAGCCTGCGGTCCGGAGAGACCCGGGTTCGGTTCCCGCTAAGGGCACGTACTTCAGTTGCAGTTTGTCCCCGGCCCTGGTTGGTCGTGCAGGTGGCAGCCACTCGATGTGTCCCTTCACGTCGATGTTTCTCTCTCTCTCTCCCTTCCTCTCTCTCCCTCCCACTCTATCTGTACAAAAAATGGAAAAATATCCTCAGGTGAGGATAAAAAAAAAAAAAATTTTTTTTATTAATTTATTTTTGTTGTGTACAAATGTACCTTACTTCTTTCTTCATTCCCATTTTCTCAGTTTCTGTTTCAAGCATGTGGTCCTGTTGTTTCTTCTTTTACACTGTCAATGTTATGGTAGCAGTCAATAGATTACAGAAGTGCTTGTCTAGTTGCAAAACCATCCTACCTAAAGAACTACTCAAATGTGCATGTTTGTCTAATAAAATTCCACTAATAATTCTAAAAGTATATCTAAAATACAACACCTCAAAAATAATAGATGTCAAATGATGAGTATTGACAAAACATGTATTTATTTGGGAAGTTTCCCTGAAATGTTTCAGAAAATGAAGGAAGGTGAAAGAAGAAGAATCCAGGTCTTGTTAGGCCATGCAGCTTATATGACTTTTCATAAGTAGTAATTCTACCTTACACAGTTTGATTTAGAGAGTCTTTAATGTGTACCGGGTGGCTGGTTCTGCGTTGGATAATTTAGGGACATCTTAAGGAAAAATAAAGCATGGTTTCTCCTCTTAGGAAGAAGGGCTTCATTTCTATTTTCAGTTGGAGAATTTATAAAGCTGAATTTCATTTCAATAAGTTGTATTTACTAAAATATTTAGATAAGGAAGCAAGATCTAAGCCAAGAATTTTTAGTTAATCTTCAGCAGCCAATGAATAAAAAGATGTTACTGGAAACACTTTCAGATTTGTTTATCCTTAAATAATGTGGTCCATTTTCATTTTGAGGGGGAAAAAAAGAATTCCACAGAAAAAAAAAGGCTTGCATGATTGGCTGAGTCATATTGTGTAAATTTTTTTCCAGTAAGCTACATTATTTGGATGTTATTCAAAAGGGAAAATGTCAAACGCACTGGGGTTCAGTCTGGCATGTGGGTGGATTTACTCAAGCACAGAAATCAAATACAGGCATTGGAGCCAATACCTTGGAAAACAACAGAAAGGCTTACAAATCAGAGCTGGAATTTTCAGAAGTTATTTTTCAGCTAAATCCTACAAATGCAATATAAATGAACAATATACAAGTGAGCATTTTAATGACATTTGTATTGCTGTCTTAAAATCATAAAGAAGAAAAAAAATTAGACATAAAAGCAGCCTTCATTCTATATAATAACTCCTTCTATGATACATATCTCTAACAGATTTTCACATTTTTTGCTTAAAAACTTCTGGGAATGGAGAGCTCACTACCTGTAGCTCAGTCCCCTTTCTTAGTCAAACAAATGGCAGCCAGATAAAGGCCTGAAATCACGCAAGCCAAGATAACACCAGTGGTTACCTATGGAAGGGTGAACTTATGGGGAAAGAGAGGTATTACTGTTCTCTTTTGCTTTCCTGCATTTTCTAACTTTTCTATAATGAGTTGGCATTTTTTAATAATAAAAAATAAGTACTAAAAAACCATAAAGAGCCCAGCTGGTGTGTCTTAGTAGTTGAGCATCGACCCATGTACCAGGAGGTCACCGGTTTAATTCCTGGTCAGGGCACATGCCCAGGTTGTGGGCCTGATCCCCAGTGGGGGGCATGCAGGAGGCGGCCAGTTGATGTTCTCTCTCATCTATATTTCTGTGTCTCTCTCTTCCTCTCCCTTCCTCTCTCTCTAAAATCATTAAAGAAAAAAAATTATTTTAAAAAAACATAAAGAATTCAAATGCACAGAGATTGTTTTAACTTTTCACTAGAAAAGTCAAAGCAAAGTAAGATTACTTGGCTGGAAATTAAGCATCAAAATTACCAGTGTTCCAAAAACCTGTGACTAAGAAATACAAATTTCACCCACATCCTTTTATCAACCAAAGTGCTGTTCACCTAATTGTTTTTAAGTTACATTGCTCTTGGTCAAATTGTATCCTATTTTGTAAGTCTTATGCTATGCACCCTCTGCTTCTATTAAAGGACCTTAAGGATACCAAGATTTCAGAAATTGCATCACTCTGTGGACTCTTGCAAGCTAATATGGAACTAACCACCATCTTTACTGTGTCTTATCGTTATCTAAATGGTTTTTTTTTAATGTGAAATAACATTCCTGTTACAGTAGATTGTATTACCTTGTTTTCTTCTTTCTTATGAGGTGCTAAGCAGAGCACTTGAGTTGTAGGGGATTGATTATTAATGGATGAGAAAGACCATGTTCTGCAGAATTCCTCATTCCTCCTCATGACTGGTCTTACCCACTTCCCTGTCTTGAATGTCCCTGGCCTCCCCACCCACCCATTCCCAACAAATTATTAGCCAACTTCTAGTAAATAATATGCTTTAAAATATAGCATATATATTGAAAATCTACTCTGTATCCAATGTTTCCACATAGGCTACCCCACTTACTCATCAAAACAATCCAGTTTGTAGATATCATTACCTTTGTTTTTACAGTAGAGAAACAGAGATAAAAGTAATTTTCCTTAAGTTGCATGGTTACTCATTGACAAGTGTAGGATTTGAACCTACATCTGAGTGATTCTAATGCTAACGTTGCCTATGGGTATTCACTGGCCTTGACTACCTGCCCTCGCCTTGTCTTTCCAGTTTCAGATACTCTGTCTCCTATTATCTCATTTCCAACACTGACCTGAAACAAACGTTGTCAGACACATTGCTGAAATCAAGCTTTACAATATCCTCCTGCACTATCATTTGAGTAACTTTCATTACTAAACAGAAAATCTAACTCATGCTGGACTTTGCTGGCTCATATACCTGACAAGTTCAAAGACAAAACCAGGTTGATGCAGACACTCAAGTGATGTCACCAAAACTTGATCTCTCCATTTTCTGGTCAGTCTTCCTCCATCTCAGCTTCAGTCTCGGGCTTTACACGATACAGGATAACTTCGGTAGCTCCCGGGTATCTCCTCCTGTGCTCACCATATACAATCACTGCCACTGTTGTAGTCATTACAGGAGGCATGGTATGAGTAAAAGAGAACCCTGGAGCTCAGAAAGAAAGCATAGTAGAGAAAGTGTGTGCTTTGGTGTAAAATGCATCTAGATCTGAATCTAGCGCTTGTCCTTGAGCAAATTATTCAAACTCAGTTTCCTCAGTTATAAAATGGAGATTCTTCATTAATGTCAAGTCCTAACACTTAAATGAGATAATGTAAATAAAATGTCTAGCATCAGCAATATCACAGGTGCATAACATATTAGCAAAAGCAAGTATACCAATTGTAATTACACTAGTAGGAAGACATGCTGCGTAATATTCAGATAAGCCAGTATACTGAGGAGTCAGAAGGCTCGTACCTGGTTGGGGTTATGAGGATGGAAGAGATGTCATGAGGGAGATGGTATTTGAAGTGGATCTTAAAGGGATGGATGAAATTATAAAAAAGAACTCTAAGAGAGAAGAGCTAAGACTAGATTGATAGTGTGACCTCAGTAGAGGTCACCACAGTGGAGGTGATTGGAGATAGACTTGGAAAAGAAGAATAAAGCCCATTTTTATGGGTTTGGGTGTGACTAAGGAGTTTGTGTTTAATTCACTGAAGAGTGACATAGTAAGGGTTTTGTTATAAGAAGGAAGACTAACATTAGTATATAATATGCAGACAGAGCCAAGGGGACAGAAGACTGAGACAAATTAGGAAACTATTTACAATAGGTGAGTTAAGTGAAAATTAAGGCTTAATCTCAAGCAATGCCATGCTAATAAAGTGGAAAAAGTACATGTAAATAAGATTTCAGAGGCAATATCTATGACATTCATCAACTGATTGGATGTTAAGAAAGAGTAGAATTAAAATATACTCTTTTTCAAGTCTGGGAATCTTAAAGAATAAAGATGCCATTTACAGACATGAAGAACCAAACAAAACAAATTTGGGATTTCAGGATATATGTAACCTGAATTTTTCAGAACTCTACCAGTCTAAAGGTCACATTAAAAATAAAGACACAATTGTCACTGGCTCTTGCCTGTACTCTGACCACAGAAAGTCTCCCCCAGTCTTACCTCCACCTGATCAAGAGATGTGGGCCACAAGTCCCCTTCCCCACTGAGGGTGGCTACTTCTCTTAGGCCCTGTAGTTACCTGCCGGCGCTACCACTATACAATGACACCCTCATGAACCACAGATGTGGTCACTAGAGGAGTGGAAAGAAGGCATCTTTCCTCTTTGCAGTGCTCCATTCAAAAGGATCCCCAAAGCAGGGCTACCTATACCCCCATGTGTTAGAGGAACTGCTAATTCAGTTAACATTACAACTCTTGTATGGGACTCACACTTGGGTCAAGTAAGAAATAGACCCACAGATAAAATCTGATTCTAGGTTTGTATTTTCAGAAGAATTCTCAACCTGAATTCAATGCTTTTGAATTAATAATAGAATATCAGTTATTGATGTTGGATCACCACTTAATAATTCAATCAATGCTTAATCATAACATAACCGAGGATCCCTGCTCCATGAAATTTATTAAAAGTTTACCATTTCATCTGTTTCACCTTCAACATTTTTACATGTTAATTCTAAGAAATAATTAAATTTAAGAAAACGATCTTCTTTCCTTAAGCCATGAGAGTCCACAGCAGAGCACATTTAGACTTGTTAAATACTTTCCCAGTGACTGAAATAACAAATAAACTATATCAAATAATTCAAGGAGAGCCATGAAAATAGAGTAAATGTTATTTTCTTTCTTAGACACACCATCATCCATAGCTCACAGGATGACAACCTCAAACTTCAGAACTCTGGCTTCTGAGCCTGGTTATATAGATTGCAGTGAAAATAAAAATTCCATAAAGTCAGAGATGAGATAGGTCAATTTAGCACAGTGAGATCCCAAAGGAACCAAGTTTCAAAACAGATGAAGCACACACTCTCTATGAGCTTGATTTTCAAGGTAAAGGTTAAAAAGGGAAAAAAATAGCCCTGGCCGGTTTGGCTCAGCGGTTAGAGCATCGGCCTGCGGTCTGGAGAGACCCGGGTTCGGTTCCCGCTAAGGGCACGTACCTCGGTTGCAGTTTGTCCCCGGCCCTGGTTGGTTGTGTGGGTGGCAGCCACTAGATGTGTCCCTTTCACATCCATGTTTCTCTCTCTGTTCTCTCTCTCCCTCCCACTCTACCTGAACAAAAAAATGGAAAAATGTCCTCAGGAGAGGAAAAAAAAAAAAAGGAAAAATATAAATAAAAGTTTGATTATAAAAACCTTTTTTTGCCAACAGCCTTTTACATCTGGGACCAAGTTAATATAGGTAGCTAAGTAAATTATTATTGGCCTGTGCATAGCACTTTGCCTTTAAATCAGATGTTCTTTCTTGTACCTTATCTCATTGTCTCCCATTAGGCAGAGCACAGGATGGAAGACAGAGGAGAGAAAAAAAGGTTATACATATAGGGATAGGCAAAAGTAGGTTTACAGTTATTTGTATGGAGAAAGACACGCAAGGTATGTTTATTACAATAGCTTCATTAACTCAGAAGAATGTCCCAATGGCACAGCACTTAGGTACAATCTCGTAAGTACTCAATTTGCCAGCCTTCATTATTTACACATTCTTGTAATGTACTTGCTACACTCAAGGACACAGAGTTCTTTATTGTCACCAATAAATTATTTTAGGCAGTGACTCATATCATCCACAAGTACCTGGTTTTCATGAAAAGCTAATATCTTTGACAACACCCCAAACAAAGAAGTCCATTGGGATGAGAGGTCTGGTGATTGTGGTAGCCATGCCACTGGCCCTTGTTGACCTATCCACCTGCTAGATACTCACAATTGTAAACCTATTTGTGTTCACCCCTGTGTAATCGAAGCCACCTGATGAAACTTGGTGGCATGGAGCTAAAGTCATGCTGTGAATTCCAATCAATTTGTACTTGAGTGAAATCTGTATGCTTTAAACATCATGAATACCTAGAGCTTGTGGTTAGCAGACTCTGAATTTAGCAGATGCGCCATCAAGGGAATCACCATAATACAGGGTTTATGTGAATTAACTCGAAGCAATTCACACAAATTCTCCTGGGAGGGTGAAATGTGGGGAAAACATCAACCCATCGCTCTTGCTATCTGTCCGCCCCACAGAGTTCCTCTGATTTGTTTGCCCTGGCTCAGAATCATGAGTAAAAATCTAAATGCTATAATGTTGCACCTGAGAGGATTTACATCTCTCAGTGGGGGAGAGTCAATGTCAAAACTATAAACCACTTGATACCTGAAATAAGCAGAAAGCTTTTAAAAGTCATAAGTTAAACAGATCCCTCTGTTTACATTTCCTTATGTGAGTGAGATACCAAAGCAAACTAGAAGTCTTTGATGACCTTGGGATTTTTCCATACACACACACTATATCCTGTCTCACACCCAACGCTTCCGTCTATCCCCCAACTCCTTCCTTACCAACATGGTCATCCAGTAGCCGATTGTGCACCTGCTTTGTGGGAACTGAAGCCTAAGGGAAAAAAAAACAAAAACCAGAAAGTATACAAATGTGTAAACATATTTTCCACTGCTTTATTCAACAAGTAATTGGAGAGTGTTTACTATTCCCAAGGTGCAAAATGATCAGTTGATTCTATATGGCCAGTTGCTTTGTGGGTTACACATATTCTTTAGTAACGTTAGTACCCCTCAAGTGAAGACAAATTATCCAAACATCAGTGAGAGAAGATGTTACTTTTCCATTTTATAGATGGGAAATTAAGACTCAGAGACATCAAATAGATTGCTCAAGGTCAAGCAGCCTGTAAGTTGTAGAATTGGGCTATGAATCAGGTGTTTCTTCCTCCAAAGTCTGTGTTCTGATGCTACAATGCTCTCTTTAATATTTTTTCGTCTATCTATTGATGTAAATCAGTATTTACTCTAATACTTAAAAAGTAATCTTGTCTCATGGGCAAATAAACCAAATAAACAACTCAGTTCAGAAAAAGAGTAGGAAATCGGCAAGCAAAGCAATTATTTTAACAGAACCTGTGATTCCTCCCACATTCTCTGAGAAGCGATGAATAAGTGAATGGTTGCCTCTCTGAGCAGCTACTTATTTGCCACTTGATGTTTATTTCCCAAACCCATTTCTGAACTGCAATTCCTACTAAAATGAAAACATAATTATTTGTTGATCAGAACAATAGGACATCCATTTACACACACATTTTCTAAAAATCACTTTACTGAGTTAGACCTAGAGATAATCAGGGTATCTGTTCCCTGTCGTCCAGCCTTTGTAGTCGTCTCCCTTGCCTTCCCCACAATGTTATTACTATGCTCTGTCTCCTGTGTACACAACAAGGAGCCACATTCTGGGTGATTCTCCAGGCTGGGGTATAATTTACTGACTTTGAATGTATGCACATTTGTCATGGGAAAGTATAACCTTATTTTTCTATCAACTGTAATGTTCCTTTGAGAAATAACTGAAGATGCCAACACCATTCTGGAATTAAAAAAATAAAATCAACCTACATCGAGGACAGTCCCATGAAATTCTCCATTCTACACAGAATTAACCCATCTTGAAGAATACCTAAAGGTGAAACATGAAAACATTTTAGAAGGCCAGAAGAAAGCACTGCGGAACAGGACAATCAATCTGAGCGAAAAGCTAAAAAAAGTGATTTGCAGTATCTAACACTGAAGGTAGAGAAGACATCTAATAATTCTTGCCTATTATTTGAGAGGAATTTAAAAAATATATACAGAGAAAAAGGAATGCTACCTTTTCTGTCTAATGATTAAGAGCAAATAGTTGTAAATCAATATTCGTTAAAATTAAGTACAGCTGCTAATGACAAAATAGCAATGATAGAATTGTATTTCTCACATAGAGTCTGGGGGGAGATAAGCTATTAAGCTATGGCTAGTAAGTAGCCTTTCCATCCGTAATGTATGGCCTCCACTTTATTGTCCAAAATGGCTGCTTAGGCTCCAGACATCATGTCTGTATTCTATCTAGCAGAACAAAGGACAGAGCAAAGAACTCATGTCCCTTCCCTTTAAGAATAGTTTCTGGAAATTGCACATCATTCTTCCACTAACATTCTATTGACCATTCACGTGGCCATAGCAGGCCAAAATGAAAGTTGGGAAATGTAGTCCCAATTCCAGACACCCAAGTGCACAGCTAAAAATTATACCAAAGAAGTTACCAAAGAAGAGAAAAAACAGAGATTAGGAAGCAACTAGCAAAGTTTGCCCCAGAAACACATACAGAATTGCCTTGGAAATAAAGATCCTACATAAGACCTTGCCTAATAAGGTCTATGAAGCCTGCAGTAGTTTATTTGGAGACACGGTGTATCCATCTTTGAATATTGTTAAGAAAAGATAAAATTACAATATTTTATTACCAGTGTTTTGTAGGAGGCAGGGGATGTGGGTTTGGAGATTTGAAAGTTCCCAACCATCCTCTATGACCCTAATGTGACTGTTTTCTCTTGTGCTTAAAACCATTCAATGTCTCCCTAGTGCTTATAAGATAAAGATCAAGCTCCCTGGAATGGCGTTCTAGGCCCTTCCCACATGACTTTGTCCCCACTCCACTTACTTCCTCTCAAATTTTATTCTGACACCATCAAACAACTTCCACATCCTGAAGGTAGTGTGATGTTTCAAGTTTCTGTTCTTCATTCATTCAATCAGCATACATATTTTCTGACATGTGTCCCCACATCTTAGTGGTAAGCAGTATGGCTAGAGTGGTATCTAATATTTAAATAATATTAATAGCACATATATATTGAGTACTTAGGATATATCGAGTTCTATGCTAAGTACTTTACTCATATTATCATATAATTGCTTTTAATAATCCTATGATGTAGAAGCCTATTTATCCCCATTTTATAAACAAATAAACTGGGACACAGAAAGTTTAAGTTTCAGGAGATCCCAGAGCTGGTATATTGAAGAGCTGGCTTTGTCTGAATCCAGAGATGCTCAAGTTTATAACCACAAACCACCCTGCACAGTCAGTTTTCTCTGCCTTAAGTGTTCATTCACCCTCTTCCCCCACCCGCCACCCCAACTGTCTCCTAGGCAGACTCCCATTGATTTTATTTTATTTTATTTTATTTTATTATTATTTTTTTTTATCCTCACCCGAGGACATTTTTCCATTTTTTGCACAGATAGAATGGGAGGGAGAGAGAGGAAGAGAGAGAGAGAGAGGGAAACATCGATGTGAAAGGGACACATCGAGTGGCTGCCACCCACACGACCAACCAGGGCCGGGGACAAACTGCAACCGAGGTACATGCCCTTAGCGGGAACCGAACCCGGGTCTCTCAGGACCGCAGGTGGATGCTCTAACCGCTGAGCCAAACCGGCCAAGGCCATTGATTTTATTTTTAAAAGCCTAATTATCACCTCTTCTAAGAAGCATTCTTTAACTCCCTTGGACACTAAATAAGTCCCCCTCTGTCCCATACTATGCCTGGACACAGTTGCTTCCCTCCCCCTCACCCCCATAAATTCAGTTCTGCCTCATCCCTGCTACACACAAAAAAGCAGCACAAACCAGTGTGGGAATGAATTACTCAGTAAATAGTTACCTATTTGGAGGGAAAATCACTCTAGATGTCAAAACAGACCATAAATACATGTTAGTTAAATCATTAAAGTTTTTTTTAAAAAATCAAAGCATGAAAGAACTAGAATAAGAGCAAATATTTATCAACACCTGGGAAGAGAAAGACCGTTTAAGTATCAAAGGAATGAAGGACATCATAAAGCGAAAGATCAATGAACTTCACTGTGGAAACCTGTCCAAAATATCTGTGTGTTGAAATATAACCAAAATTACAAGGAATTTTTAAAAACTGGGAGAACGTATTTGCCGCAAATAGGATAGAAAAAATTGCTATGGTATTTGAAGTGGCTGAGATACATGAAAAGAACAACACTGTGATTTACTGCAGCCTCTCACAGCAGCATGACTGAACCCTACGAACAAAATGTTGAGTCATACAAGTTGGTCACAAGAGTTCAGAGCAAGATTCCATTCACATAAAGTTCAAAAATGGGCACAACTAAACTCAATCATTTATGAGTGTTTACATAGGTAATAAAAATATTAAGATAAGCAAGGGAATGATTAATCAAAAGGTAGGATTGCATTTACCAGGGCAGAGGTGGGGGTGAGGGGTGAGCAGGGCACAGAAAGGTGAGCAGGGAAGAAGAAGGTGATGGTCAAGGGGCAACTGTGGGTCCTGGGGACAACATGTTACATGCTATTCCTTACATTGGGCTGTGGTTGCATGGGAGTTCACTGTGTTCTGTAAACTGTTCACATGTTTTATACTCTCTTCTGTGTCTACCATACAGACTTCATGACAAGTAAGGGAAAAGGAACTCAAAAGATAAATAGGCAAAGGATGTGCATAGAAAACCCACAAAAAGAGGAAATGCAAATGACTAACCATCTTGTGGGAAAATATCCAGCTTCCCAGAAATCAAAGACATGCAATTTTTCAAACAATACAGTGTCATTTTGTGTCTAATTTTTATGTTTGTCTTTTACTTTTATAATAATACTCAGTGCTGTTGATAATGTAGTAAAAAGGGCACCCGCAAACACTGCTGGAGGGACTGAAAACAATTTGCCACATGTGTCAAGGGTCAAAACTAGTCTTTATCCTTGAAGCCACAAACTTCACCCCGGGGTTATCTACAAGGAAAGGGTCCTAAATTCGAGAGAAAAAAGCAGTGCACTTCAGAGAATGACAGATAAAATGTTTAAATGCTAGTCTTCGAAAGTCTAATAAGAAAGGAAAGTAAATTAAGTATACACCTAAGTGATGAAATATCACATAGACAGTAAAATGTTTATAAAGAATCATGATTACATAGAATATGCTGATGTTATATTAAAAATAAGCTGGATACTAAACGGTATATATAGTTTGGCATATCTGTGTAGAAGTATATAAATATCTTACCTAGCAGAGAAAAAAAACTAAAAGGAAATTTAGCAAAATGTTAACTAGGTTTTTTTTTTTTTTGAAGGTGAGAACTATGGTAAAAATTTTTTTTAATTTCCCTGAATGTTCTGAACTTTTATAGTGAGAATACATCATATATAACTTCTTCTCCCCCACTCCACCTCTCTCTCTCTCTCTCTCTCTTTCCAGTTAAGATCCTTTAGGGCATCGAGGCTGCACCAAGACTAGACTATACATTGGCCAGAATCCCAACTTGTCAATATTAAGTCTGAATCAGCCCTTCTCCATTTATGTTAGCCATGTCTAGATTGACACTTGCTTTCCAGCCTCTAACCCATAGTTTTATTTCCCAAACTCACTGTTCACTTTCACATTTCTAACTTGATGTTGAGCTGGGTTAACCATCCGTTTTCTGACATCACGGTCGTGGTCCCTGCATCAACTCTCCTAAGTGCCCCTAATGGAACCCCAGTATTACATGCTCTCCTGGGACTTAGAGATGCAAAGATGTTCTCAGCTTCAGTTGCATGATGGGTGCTAAAATAGCACCTTTGTTTCCATTAAAAGTGATTGCTCTTCAGAGCTAACCCTAGACCAGACTTACCTTAATGTGGTGTAATGGTTAAAAGCACTGGACTTAGATTCAAAGAGACTTCAGTTTGAGTCCCAGTCCTACCACCCATTTGTTACGTGACCTTGAGCGAGTAACTTATTTTCTTTATGTCATTCCTCTTCTGATAATAATAACACTCACCTTAAAGCTTGTAATGATTAAATGTGAGGAAGGTAGGAAAAGGGTACAAACTTCCAGGTATAAGATAAATAAATCTGATATTCAAGAGTTGCCCTTATTGTGCTATTACAGTGGAATTTGGAAGGATCTTCTAATTGAAGGAGTTGAAGGATCACTCAGTAAAGAGGTTGAAAAATAAAACTAGATTGCCTTAATTGTGCCGACTTAAACTGAACTGTAACATTGAAAAGCACCCCCAGAGGGGACCGAAAAATGGCGGCAAAGTGAATGGAAGCTACACAGACCATCTCCCAGGACCAAACTGGAATTACAACAAAAATAAAGACAAATTGTCATGAAAAAGCAACAGAAAAGCAGCTTGGAGGACCACATAACCAGGGACACTGACTCAATCCTGGTAGGCTTGCGGAGACGCAAGACAGGGGCTGGGAGCGCATGGTCGGCAGTGGCCTTAGCTGTGAGCAGCGCCCTCAAGTTAAACTCCCAAGTGGTTCCACAGAGCAGAGCCAAGACAGAGGCTAAAATAGCCACAGCCACTTACTTTGGGATCCAGCAGAGGGAGGGCAGACTGGAATGGAACTGTGTGGGATCGCTCGGGATTTGGAGGGGCTCAGAGCTTTTGCTGAGTTGTGGCCATGCAGGACAGTGGTCATCTTACTCCTTCCCAGGGCTCTGGGGAGAGGCGGTGGCCCTCCCTCGGAGATTCAACCCCACCCTGTGGGCCACTGAAATGCAAATTGAGGCCCATTAACAACCAGCATTTGCCCCACCCTTGGGAAATCCCCTTATGCTGAGCACTTGAGGGAGTTTTTCACTCAACTGAGAAGCAAAGGCTCTTCAGGTAACAGCTACTGATAGTCTCCAGGAAAAAAAAAGTTAGAGAATAACTGAACCACTCCTGGGCTAGCAACTCTACCCAGGAAAGTAAGTCTTGACAGTGGTGTTTAACGTGGGTCCTCCCTAGCTCATCCAAACCCAGGAGAGGGAGCCACAAACGGCAAAACACCAACACACACAGGGAAAATTTGGCAGCCTCCAAAGCCCACTGTGATAGCCAAAATGGTGAAAAACAGAAACAAAAGCCATATGAAAGAATAAGAGACCTCTACCGAAGATGAGATAAATGAGGTGCAATTAAGCAAGTTAACAGAACTAGAATTCAGAGCCATGATCTTGAGGAAGCTCAACAGCATGTGTAAGGACATGAGCACCATGAGTAAAGACATAGAAATGTTGAAAATCAACCATTTGGAAATTAAAAACCACCACCACCAAAAAAAAAAAAAAAGAAAAAGAATGACATATCAGAAATAAAGAACACATCGGAAGGTCTAAATAGCAGAGTAGAGGAAGCTGAGGACCGGATCAGTGAATTAGAAGATAGGGTAGAAAAAATCAACTAATCAGAAAACCAAAATGAAAAAAACAATTAAAATACAGGAAGACAGCTTAAGAGAACTGTAGGACAACTGGAAACGTAATAATATTTGCATCATACGAGACCCCGAAGAAGAGAAAAATGAGCAAGGGTTAGAGAATATATTCAAAGAAATAGTGACAGAAAACTTCCCATATTTGGTGAAGGAAGAAGGCATTAAAGTTCAAGAAGCAAAGAAAGCCCCAAATAAGAAGAACCCAAACAGGCCCAGACCAAGACACATAGTAATCAAAATGCCAAAAATTAAAGACAAAGAGAGAATCCTAAAGGCAGCAACAAATAAGCAGCAGGTTACCTACAAAGGAAACCGCATAAGGCTCTCAGCTAACTTCTCAACAGAAACACTACAGGCCAGAAGGGAATGGCATGAGGTAATCGAGGTCATGAAAAACAAGGATCTGAATCCAAGACTACTCTATCCAGCAAGG
Organism: Molossus molossus; assembly: GCF_014108415.1. NCBI lineage: Eukaryota > Metazoa > Chordata > Mammalia > Chiroptera > Molossidae > Molossus > Molossus molossus. The sequence continues at coordinate 58,120,303 of NW_023425345.1, read as the reverse complement.
CTATCATTCAAAATAGAAGGTCAAATAAAGAGCTTCCCAGACAAAAAAAAAGGCTAAGGGAATATATTGGCACCAAACCAGCACTGCAAGAAATGTTAAAAAAACTGCTATAATTAGCAGGAGAAATGGGAAGAAAAATAGAACCACACTAAACAAAAATGGCAATAAATAAGTACATATCAATAATCACCTTAAATGTAAATGGATTGAATGCTCCCATAAAGAGACACAGAGTAGCTGATTGAATAAGAAAGCATGACTCATCTACATGTTGTTTACAAGAGACCCAACTCACAAGAAAAGACTCACATAGGTTGAAAGTGAAGGGATGGAAAAAATTTTTCCAAGCAAATGGAAAGCAAAAAAAAGCTGGAGTAGCAATACTCATATCTGATAAAATAGATTTCAAAATGAAGGCCATAACTAGAGACAAAGAAGGCCACTACATAATATTGAAAGGATCTATCCAACAGGAAGATATAACCTTGATAAACATATATACACCAGATATAGGAGCACCAAAATATATTAAAAATCTTCTGGAAGACTTCAAAGGGGATATCAACAGCAATACAATCACTGACATCACTAGATAGATCCTCTAGACAAAAAAATTAGCAAGGAAACAGAGACTCTAAATGAAACACTAGACCAAATGGATTTCATAGATATCTACAGCAAATTACACTCCAAAACTACAGAATTAACATTCTTCTCAAGTGCACATGGGACATTCTCAAAGATAGACCACATGTTAGGACACAAACTAAGTCACTACAAATTCAAGAAGATTGAAATCATATCAAGCATCTTCTCAGATTATAATGGCATGAAACTAGAAATCAATTGCAACAAGAACATGCAAAGACATTTGAACACATGGAAGCCAAATAGCATATTATTAAACAACGAATGGGTTACCAAGGAGATCAAGGAAGAAATTTAAAACTTCCTGGAAACCAATGAAAATGAACACATAACAACACAAAATCTATGGGATGCAGCTAAAGCAGTTCTGAGAAGGAAGTTCATAGCAGTACAAGCATACCTCAAGAAACAAGAAAAATCTCTAATAGACCATCTAACCTCATAACTTAAAGAACTAGAGAGCAAACAAAAAGAAAACCCCAGAGCAAGTAGAAGGAATAAAATAGTAAAGATCAGAGCAGAAATAAACGACATAGAGATCAAAAAAACAATTCAAAGGATCAATGAAACAAAGAGCTAGTTTTTCGAAAAGATAAACAAGATTGATGGACCCTTAGCTAGACTCACCTAGAAACAAAGAGAGAGAACCCAAACACACAAAATCAGAAATGAAAGAGGAGAAGTAACAACCAACACCACAGAAATACAGATCGTTAGCAACTACTATCAACAATTATACGGCAACAAATTCAACAATCTAAGGGAAATGGACCAATATCTAGAAACACATAGTCTCCCAAAACTGGACCAGGAAGAGATAGAAAATTTGAACAGACCAATAACAACAGAAGAAATTGAAGAGGTAATCAAGACTCTCCCAGCAATCAACAACCCAGGCCCGGATGGCTTTACAGGGGAGTTTTACCGAATACTCAAAAAAGAACTAACACCCATTCTCCTCAAACTATTTCAAAAAATTCAAAAATAAGGAAGACTTTCAAACTCATTTTATGAGGCCAGAATAATTCTAATTCCAAAACCAGAAAAAGACATTACAAAGAAAGAAAACTACAGGCCAATATCCCTGATGAACATAGACGCCAAAATCCTGAAAAAATACTAGCAAATCGGATTTAGCAATACATCAAAAAAATTATTCAGCATGACCAAGTGGGATACATCCCAGGGATGCAAGGCTGGTACAATACTCGCAAATCAATAAGTGTGATACACCACATAAATAAAATGAAGAATAAAAACCACATGATCATATCAATAGATGCCGAAAAAGCCTTCGACAAAATCCAGCATCCATTTCTGATATAAACGCTCAGGAATGTGGGAATAGAGGGATCATATCTCGGCATATTAAAGGTCATATATGAAAGACCTACAGCCAACATCATACTCAATGGGCAAAAACTAAAAGCATTTCCCTTAAGAACAGGAACAAGACAAGGATGTTAACTTTCACCACTCTTATTTAACATTGGACTGGAAGTCTTAGCCACAGCAATCAGACAGGAAGAAAAAATAAAAGGGATCCAAATTGGAAAGAAGGAAGTAAAACTGTCATTATTCACAGATGACATGATACTATATGTAGAAAACCCCAAAGACTCCATCAAAAATTTACTAGACTTAATAAATGAATTTGGCAAAGTAGCAGGATACAAAATTAACGTCAAGAAATCAACAGCATTCTTGTACATCAATGATGAACTCACAGAAAGAGAAACTGAAAAAACAATCCCATTTACCATCACTCCAAAAAAATTACGATACCTAGGAATAAACTTAACCAAAGAAGTAAAGGACCTATTTGCAGAAAACTACAGATCATTGAAAAAAGAAATAGAGGAAGATATAAAAAAGTGGAAGCACATACCCTGTTCATGGATTGGAAGAATTAACATAATTAAAATGTCCATACTACCCAAAGCAATCTATAGATTCAATGCAATCCCCATCAAAATACCAACAACATATTTCATAGAACTAGAACAAATACTTCAAAAGTTCATATGGAACCAAAAAAGACCCCGAATAGACACAGCAATCTTGAAAAAGAAGAACAAAGTAGGTGGGATCACAATACCAGATATCAGGTTATACTACAAAGCGACTGTAACCAAAACAGCCTGGTACTGGCACAAGAACAGGCATATAGACCAGTGGAACAGAACTGAAAACCCAGAAATGGACCCAAGGCAATACGCTCAATTAATATTTGACAAAGGTGGCAAGAGCATACAGTGGAGTAAAGACAGCCTCTTTAATAAATGGTGTTGGGAAAATTGGACAGCTACATGCAAAAAAATGAAACTAGACCATCAACTTACACCATACACAAAAATAAACTCAAAATGGATAAAAGACTTAAATGCGACCCGTGAATCCATCAAAATTCTAGAAGAAAATGTAGGCAACAAAATTTCGGACATCATATGGAGCAGAATTTTCACTGATACATCACCTAAGGCAACAGAAATAAAGGAGAAAATGAACACATGGGACTACATCAAACTAAAAAGCTTCTGCACAGCAAAAGAAACAATCATCAAAATGAAAAGGCAACCCACTGTATGGGAGAACATCATTGCCAATGATGTATCAGATAAGGGGTTAATTTCCAATATATATAGAGTGCTCATACAACTCCACAAAAGGAAGACAAAGAACCCAATTAAAAAATGGGCAGAGGAGCTGAATAGACACCTCTCCAAACAGGACATACAAATGGCCAAGAGACATATGAAGAAATGCTCAACATCACTAATCATCAGAGAGATGCAAATTAAAACAACAATGAGGTATCACCTCACACCTGTCAGAATGGCCGCCATCAACAAATCATCAAACAACAAGTGTTGGCGAGGGTGTGGAGAAAAGGGGACTCTAATACACTGCTGGTGGGAATGCAGACTGGTGCAGCCACTATGGAAAACAATATGGTGCTACCTCAAAAAATTAAAAATTGAACTTCCATTTGACCCAGTGATCCCACTGCTGGGAGTGTACCCTAAGAAGCCTGAAACACCAATCAGGAAGAATATATGTACCCCCATGTTCATAGCAGCACTATTTACAATAGCTAAGATCTGGAAACAGCCCAAGTGTCCACCAGTAGATGAATGGATAAAAAAGCAGTGGTACATATACACAATGGAGTACTATGCAGCAGTAAGAAAGAAAGATCTCTTATCCTTTGAGACGACATGGAGGGACCTGGAAAATATTATCCTAAGTGAAAGAAGCCAAGCAGAAAAAGACAAATACCACATGATCTCACTTATATACGGAATATAATGAACATAACAGTCTGAGGAATACAGTAGACCCAGACACATGGAAGTAGGGCACAGACTGACATCCCTCAGAAGAGGGGATGGGGGGTGGGGGGGGGTGGGAAGAGATAAACCACAGAACTTATATGCATGTATGCATGACCAATGGACATGGACAACTAAGCCGGGGAAAGGGTGGAGGGTGGGGTGGGGGGGGGTGCCAATGGGGTAAAAAGGTAAAATATCTGTAACAAAAAAATAAATAAAATTTAAAAAAAGATTAAAAAAAAAAAAATGTGACTCATGAATTCATAAAAATCCTAGAAGAAACTGTAGGCAACAAAATTTCAGACAGTATATGTAGCAGAATTTTCACTGATACATCCCCTGAGGCAACAGAAACAAAAGAGAAAATGAACACATGAGACTACATCAAACTTAAAAGCTTCTGCACAGCAAAAGATACAATCATCAAAATGAAAAGGCAACCCACTGTAAGGGAGAGCATAATTGCCAATGATATATCAGATAAGGGGTTAATTTCCAATATATACAGAGTACTCATACAACTCAACAAAAGGAAGACAAAGAACCCAATTAAAAAATGGGCAGAGGCCCTGGCCGGTTTTGCTCAGCGGTTAGAGCGTCGGCCTGCGGTCCTGAGAGACCCGGGTTCGGTTCCCGCTAAGGGCGCGTACCTCGGTTGCAGTTTGTCCCCGGCCCTGGTCGGTTGTGCAGGTGGCAGCCACTCGATGTGTTCCTTTCACATCGATGTTTCTCTCTCTCTCTCTCTCTCTCTGTTCCTCTCTCTCCCTCCCACTCTACCTGAACAAAAAATGGAAAAATGTCCTCGGGTGAGGATAAAAAAAAAAAAAAAATGGGCAGAGGAAGTAAATAGACACCTCTCCAAACAGGACATACAAATGGCCAAGAGACATATGAAGAAATGTCCAACATCACTAATCATCAGAGAGATGCAAATTAAAACAACAATGAGGTATCACCTCACACCTGTCAGAATGGCCGCCATAAACAAATCATCAAACAACAAATGTTGGCGATGGGGTGGAGAAAAGGGGACTGTAGTACACTACTGGTGGGAATGCAGACTGGTGCAGCCACTGTGTAAAACACTATGGTGTTACCTCAAAAAGTTAAAAATTGAACTTCCATTTGACCCAGTGATTCCACTTCTAGGAATATACCCTAAGAAGCCTGAAACACCAATCAGAAAGAATATATGTACCCCCGTGTTTGTAGCAGCACTATTTACAATAGCTAAGATCTGGAAACAGCCCAAGCATCCATCAGTAAATGAATGGATTAAAAAAGCTGTGGTACATATACCCAATGGAGTACTATGCAGCTGTAAGAAAGAAAGATCTCTTATCCATTGAGACGACATGGAGGGACCTGGAAAGTGTCATCCTAAGGGAAACAAGCCAAAGAGTAAAAGACAAGTATCATATGATCTCACTTATTTGTGGAATATAATGAACATAACAGTCTGAGGAATGGGGTAGTCCCAGAGACATGGAAGTGGGGTACAGACTGACAATCCCCAGAAGAGGGGGTGGTGGGGGTGGGAAGGGATAAACCACAGAACTTATATGCATGTATGCATAACCAATGGACATGGACAACAAAGCTGGGGACAGAACAGGGAGGGTGGGGGAGGGGGAATCAGTGGGTGAAAAGGATAAACATCTGTAACAAAATTAAATTAATTAATTAAAAAATAAAAATAAAAAAAGGATTAATCCTAGGGAGGTGATATACCTCATGAGGGCTACAGTTCACAACACTGTACTAGATATTGGGAAGTTGCTAAGAGAGTAGATCTTAGAAGTTCTTGTCACGAGAAAAAAAATGTAGTTATGTGTGGTGATGAATATTAATTATTGTGGTAATTGTTTTGCAATATATACATATATCAAATCATTATGTTGTATACCCCAAATTAATGCAGTGTTCTATGTCAATTATATCTCAACTTTAAAAAGTTATAAAAAGGTTAAATGGGATGATCAATTAAAACATTTTTTCCCAGCATACAAAACCTGCTCCACCAGTGTTCCCATTGTCACTATCTACTTGGTCAGCTTCGTGTACCACATCTCACTTCAAATTTTATGTTCCACTGCCCAGAACACTTTCTGTTTAATTTTATTACAGTCCTTTGTCTTCATTCATTCCCTGCCAAACCCACTTTGCCTAAGAACGCTCTTCGTGAAATGTTGCTCTCAATTCTTCTGTACAACAGATTTCTTTAAGCAAGCATAGAATCCAAGAGCATCCTGAAAGGAGGTTAGGAATATGTCGAAAGCCATGTCCCAGGAGAGGCCAGTGCTGAAGGAGATTGTGTCAGAGCATCTTGAGAGACTGAAGTCGGAGTAATTGAGCATGGGAACCAAAGAAACAGAGCATGGAAACCTTCAAAGCCACTCATGAGATACCTTTACCAAACCTGGGAGGATGAACCATGATAAGTAAAACTGGTGCCCAAAGATTGCCTAGATAGACCTCCTAGATTGATGCCTTTGCTTCAGCTCATTGGATGACTCATTGAAAACCACCCATAAGTTCTGTTGTTTTGCATTTTGAGAAAGTGATCATTGATGGACTGTTTCACTTTGTTGTTTGGCCATCCTACACATGAGCAGTGTATCTCCCCTGATTATCCCAGAGCAGTTGGCTGAATTACATAGTAAAAAATACGCATGAGTACCCTCGATGTCTTGTCTGGAAATGCCTCCTTGTTGTGCCCTGGCCCTTTCAGCCTCTTTCTGCAGGAAATCTAGACCGGCTGCTGGGGACAAATCTGTGTTTTTGTAGGATAAACTGTTCTCGACAAATTTAAAAGCTTTTATATCCCAGGACACATTATTCAAAACACCTTCAAGCTCAGCTTCTTACAGTGTTGTCTAGAAAAATACAAAACAGTAGCTCTGATTTGTGAATAAAATCAATGCTGTCCTCACAAACGAGAGGACATGGCATGCAACACAAAATGCAATTACCTTTTGAATCAGGCTGAGCAGTAGCAGCACCACTACTAACAATGTTATCAGCATTTACCTTGTTATATTTACCCCGAAGGACACAGGCTTGCTCATTTCTTTTGCTATCTTGCCTGATTATCTGCAAGCAAATGGATATGGTTTTTGTTCTACCTTTCTGGCCTAGAAAAGGCACCAGACACCTAGAAAAAAGGCAGATGTATTTTCTCCTTGCAATTGCGTTTAGCTCGAACATAGTGCACAGAAAAACCACAGAGACTCTAGTTGACATATTCCGTGCTTAACTAGATGTTTAGCATTTAAAGGTCCTCATCAGTCCTCATCTGCATTATAATTTTGCTCTGTGCCATAAGCACAAAACAAGTTTCTGATACATGACTCCAGTTTATTACATTTCCATAAAGCTGTCCAATATTTACTAGGGTTTGGGAACTTTATTAAATGATTTTCTTCCAGTACCAAAGACATACCATCGCCATAGTAACAGTTTAATTTTCTATATCCCATTTTCAGGTTTCTTTGGTTTTATTTAAGTGGCACATTTTCCATTAAACTTTGTAGTACATAAAGTTGTTAAGGTGACAGTTGAACACTCTAATGGTTGTAGGAAGAACATGACAAAAACTTTACCCTTGGGCCATTTAAAACAATTGTTGGGAAAGCTTCAAAAGATATTGGATGGCTTAGAGAATTCAAATTTGTGTCTTTAAGCAGATGACAAAGGAAGAACATTTTGAAAGTTCAGTTTGCCTTCTGATTGCTTCTGGTTGCTGTAGCAACAAGGTGAGCAAGGTGATGCCTCCTTTCCAGTGTCTTAGAGGCAGCACTGGGGACCTCAGATTCTGCTCTTGTCCAGGGGTGCTCAGTATTGGGGATTTGCATTAATGTTAACACAGACCTCTAGTCCTCTTACTGGTTTCTATTTCCTTCTAAGGACTAATCACAACCTGTAATCACAGGAATTATTTTTCATTTATTTATTTATAGCCTATCAGAGACCTCCACACTCAAACTAGAGTAGTGTAGTGAATTCCACGGGGGCAGGTATCTCTGCCTTTTTTCTTATATCCTGAACATTAAATACAATGTCTGGCACTTTTGCTTAGCAGCTGAATAAATTAACAGTTCAAGTAGCTGATGTAATGCTTCTTTCACTTACAGAGTCTTGAACCCTGTAGACTTCCATGATTCAAAAAATAAAGTGTAATGACCCTGGCCAGTGTGGCTCCGTTGGTTGGAGCATCATCCCATACATCAAAAGGTGATGGGTTTGATTCCCAATCAGGGCACACACCCAGGTTGTGGGTTTAATCCCCTGCCGGACATGGTTGGGGTACATACAGGAGGCAACAAACTGATGTTTCTTTCTCTCTCTCTCCTTCCTCTCTCTAAAATCAATGAAAAACATATCCTTGGGTGAGGATTTTTAAAAATGAAGTATAATAAAAAAATAAAATACTATTTCCCTTCAGGGGAAATAAAGCTGCAATAAGCCTGAATTAGCAGAATCTTTTTTAAAACAGCTGTAATTCTAGATCTTGTGCATCAATGACTCCTGGGCAAGGATCCCTGCCCCCATCCTGTCAGCCCCTCCTTGGTGGCACAGTCCAGACGGATATGGGAGATGTCGCTGTCTTTATTAATGTTGCAAAACAGCCTCTTTTGATTCAGCTTATCCCCCTCATCAAGACAGCTTGATACACCAAATCATATTTCCATAATGAAAACTCTGACTACGGCAGAAACAATGTCCCTATTGGTCCCAATTACTCTATTTGTGAAGGATATTGGTTTCCTGCCTGGGAAGACATGATCTATAAATGTCTTGAAAGACAGAGAACAGCAAATCTGGCCTTACATTTTTAGAATTATTTTTCTAAACTAAAGAAACATAACTCTGAATCTAAACCAGGTGTTAGGTCAATAGGCTTTCAAATTTTAAATAAAAGGGAGGGTATTCAGAGATCAGGAAGCCCGAAAGCAGGTTTTTTGTTTTTTCTTTTTTCTTTTTGTTTTTAAATTTTATTTTTGTTATAGATGTTTCTCCTTTTTTACCCCATTGACACCTTCATCCCCATCCCCCCCCCCCCCTGTCCCCGGCTTTGTTGTCCATGTCCATTGGTTATGCATACATGCATATAAATTCTGTGATTTATCTCTTCCCTCCCCCCACCACTCCCTCTTCTGAGGGTTGTCAGTCTGTACCCTACTTCCATGTCTCTGGGTCTACCCAGATTGTTATGTTCATTATATTACACAAATAAGTGAGATCATGTGGTATTTGTCTTTTTCTGCTTGGCTTGTTTCGCTTAAGATAATACTTTCTAGGTCCTCCATGTCATCTCAAAGGATAAGATATCTTTCTTTCTTACAGCTGCATAGTACTCTATTGGGTATATGTACCACAGCTTTTTTATCCATTCATCTACTGATGGACACTTGGGCTGTTTCCAGATCTTAGCTATTGTAAATAGTGCTGCTATGAATATGGGGGAACATATATTCTTTCTGATTGGTATTTTAGACTTCTTAGGGTATATTCCTAGAAGTGGGATCACTGGGTCAAATGGAAGTTCAATTTTTAACTTTTTGAGGTAACACCATAGTGTTTTTCATAGTGGCTACACCAGTTTGCATTCCCACCAGCAGTGTACTAGAGTCCCCTTTTCTCCACACCCTCGCCAACACTTGTTGTTTGATGATTTGTTGATGGCAGCCATTCTGACAGGTGTGAGGTGATACCTCATTGTTGTTTTAATTTGCATCTCTCTGATGATTAGTGATGTTGGGCATTTCTTCATATGTCTCTTGGCCATTTGTATGTCCTGTTTGGAGAGGTGTCTATTTACTTCCTCTGCCCATTTTTTAATTGGGTTCTTTGTCTTCCTTTTGTTGAGTTGTGTGAGTACTCTCTATATATTGGAAATTAACCTCTTTTCTGATGTATCATTGTCAATTATGCTCTCCCATACAGTGGGTTGCCTTTTCATTTTGATGGTTGTTTCTTTTGCTGTGCAGAAGCTTTTAAGTTTGATATAGTCCCATGTGTTCATTTTTTTCCTTTGTTTCTGTTGCCTTAGGTGATGTATCAGTGTAAATTCTGCTGTGTATGATGTCTGAAATTTTGTTGACTACATTTTCTTCTAGGATTTTTATGGATTCATGAGTCACATTTAAGTCTTTTATCCATTTTGAGTTTATTTTTGTGTATGGTGTAAGTTGATGGTCTTGTTTCATTTTTTTGCATGTAGCAAAAAATTGCATGTCCAATTTTCCCAACACCATTTATTAAAGAGGCTGTCTTTACTCCATTGTATGCTCTTGCTTCCTTTGTCAAATATTAATGGAGCATAATGTCTTGGGTCCATTTCTGGGTTCTCTGTTCTGTTCCACTGGTCTATATGCCTGTTCTTGTGCCAGTACCAGGCTGTTTTGATTACAGTAGCTTTTTAGTATAACCAATAGCAGGTATTTTCATGTGGGAAAGATCTTATTGTTCAACACAGCAAGCCATACTAGTGATCTAACCGAGGGACCAGCTGGCAGGGTCAAAATATAGTGTGAAATAGGCCAGTCCTGGGCTCTATTCCCACAGGACCGGTTGGCTTATTGTTCTCCAGGGCTCTAGCTGCACCACTCACTCAGCAACTGCTATTCCAACAGGCACAAAGGGAACCTACTTCAAGGATATGGGCGGATAACACACCGGCAGAAGAAAAACATCTTAGCTCTCACCTTTGATTCATAACAAACCAGAGGAGCAATCTTCACATGTGAAAGACAGCATGTTAGCTAACAGGTTAATAGCATTATCAGTAAGATAAAAATGTAAATAAATGATCCAAATTACATCCTTACTGGACCACAGGAAAATAATTTTAAGGGTAAGGGTAATGGGAGTGTCAGTCCTGAGTGTGCCATCCTATTTCTTAAAAAAAAAATCCCAGATAGGTGGTGTCTAAAATTCAAATTTATAACTAGAACATCAATATAAGGACTTGGTGATTAATATTAATGAACATGCATTATTGGCACTTAGTTATTATTGTTTAATGAAAAGGCAAAAAGTTAACTACATAATTTCAAATACAAAGGAAATTGTTTTGCCAAGAACCAACTTGAGATATACATTATTCCTTTAATATCTTATTTTCAAAAGTTGTACGAAGTACTTCTATCTCTTTGCAGCTCTTACTTTCTCTGTTAGTTCTGCAAAATGAAAAATCTTATAGTACACTTTCAATTTTTTATCTCTTAGATTGATTGGCATCAATAAAATTTTTTTATTATATTAATAAAAATGATCAGAGCTTTGCTATAAACATTACTTTTTAATGAAAATGCAATGTAATAAAAAACAGTTAAAATGTTTTTATTATCCTGAAATTACCTGAGTCTGAAAATTAATATTAATTATATATAGCACAACAAATGGATTCATAATGGAGAAATAATAAAAAGATGCAACCATCTATGGCCAGTTCTACAGTACTTAATTATTGACATACATTACCACATTATTGACAATTCAGCAAAACTATCCAACCAGAATCTTAGTGGGGCAGAAAAGTATATATCTTGCAATGAGTTCCATTTTCCCTTTTACATAATTGTATCTGAAGCAGACCTACTACATTTATTCATTCAACAAATTTGTATTGATTCTCCACTCTGTATCCAGTACTGTGCTGTATATAAGAGACAGATTGAGGATGACCCAGTTCACGATCCAGGAGTGGAGACAGATAAATAATGAGTAGCTACTATAGAGGGAGGTCAGTGCTAATAGAGGCACAAAAGAGGACATGCTTAACTGCATCAGTAGGGGTCATCTGGGCAGAGTCCTGATGAAGAGTGGACCTCAGTGACCCCATGCTTTCTTGTTTTCTAGCAACATACAGAAGAGTGGCTCCCAACTGATTGTCAGCAGAGCTGTGATGGGTTTTGCCACATCAGAGTAAAATAAAATAATTTTCTAAAAATTAATTTATTTATTTTTTGCCATTTGAGGACTTCTCTTTCATCCTGAGTGTGTGTCCTTCTGACATTTTTATGTCCTTTCTTTTCTGAAACCATGGATCATCCATGATTAGGCCTGCTTTTTCTTCCTTAATTGGTCTAATACGTAGTAGACAATTCTAGGTGAATCAAGACCAGTTGGACCACGGTGAGAAGTAAGGGTAGCTGATTGGTTCCTCAGCTGAGTGTTAACAGTAAAAGATTTCTCACCCAATGTGATCCAGAGCAGTAGTTAGTGGATTCATCAGAAAAATCTATTAAGATGGGACATCATAAAAAAGTACATTAATATATTTTATATGTAAACTTAAAATATTTATTGACCTGTGTTAATCTAGATAGAAGATCTTTCCTTCATGGATTCACCGATCTGATGCGCCTTTTAGTATTTATAAACTGGCACAACAATTTAAAGACAATTGGGAAGCATGATGACTGTATAATCAATCTAGAATTTTATTAATTTCCCCCCTCCCCCAATTTTTATAGTTTATCTCAGACCCCATTTGACAGACAATTTTATATTCACCGTTATGATCTTTCAAAATATTTCATTTTGTTTATATGGAAACAACTCTTTGAGTGTGCCTGCAGTTCCTCAGTTATATAACGTTTACATAATTACAATTACAACTGGATAAGCAGGTTTAAGAACAAATGCAGCTGACCCTTGGTGAGACAAAACTGCATGCGCCTGCCAGAGCCGGACTTCTCAGCTTTAATCGGCATACGCAGCATCTGCAGATCGAGTTAAAATGCTTCAGTAGATCTGGAGTGGGGCAGAGGTGGTTGTTCCAAGCTCCCGGGTTCTGCTTCTGCTGCTGCTGGCCGCAGACCACACTTTGAATCACTAAAACAATGGTTCTGCCTTGGCTGCACATTGGAATCACCGAGTCCCACTGTGAATGATTCTGATTCAGGTGGTCTGGAGTGGGGCCTTGGAAACAGAATTTTTAAGGCTTGCCAGATGATTGTAATGTCTGGAATGTAGCCTGCTAACCTGAACATTCAATGTGGTATGAGAGCCCTTTTACAGAGAGAACTGAGCGTGTCAGTAATTCATTGAATAAATCTGTTCACTGAAGTTAGTGAAGAGAACTACTATGTATATAATCGGTGTATAATCGGTGGATATCACTTTCCTACCGGACATCCCTCAGGTTCAATGTATTTTTGTTTGGTTTGGTTTGGTTTTTTGCTTTTTAATTGACTTTATTTCTAAGACTTCTGATTTCTCTTGTATGAAAATCCTGGGGCTGAGGGAAAGGGGTTAAAAACTAGAATATTTGGTACCAATGTCTGGTCTCCATTAAACTAACTAGAAATTAAATGTGCCTTTCCTCTTAACTTGTTTTTAGTGCAGCAATTACATAACAGTTCGCGATCCTATTTCAAAGGCTCCATTTCCTAGGGGGACTAATCCAAGCTAATTCAAGGTTAAGATGGAAACACAGAAGGCTAAAGAGGAAGACAAAAGAAAAATGAGGAAGCTTCAAATGTAATACTTGCTACTATAAATAAAGAATCCCACTTTGCAGAAATTCATTTATTGCAGTAGAGTCTGGAACCGATTAACCGTGATAAACGAGGGCCGACTGTATTTGGTTTATGGTGCAAAGATGATATACAAGTAACATAAAATTAGAAATCATCATTTAGGAAATCACAGTTTAGTTACTATTTGTAAATATGTATGCATAACCTGAGACTGTTCTGTGTGAGACTTTTCAGTTGTGATTTTGGTCCCTTGATGTAGAGAAGGGACAAGGTGCTCATTCCTGGGACATGAACCTACATAGACTTATTGTCAACTGCTGTTTTGGGGCAATTTATGTCAGAGTTGAGTTGTGATAGAGACTGTATGGCCCACAAGGACTAAAATGTTTACTAGTTAGACCTTTACAGAAAATAACTGCTGACTTTTGATGTAAAGGAACCATTATTAAAGCTCACTCATCCCATTACCAGCAAGACACTGTCTTGCCCACAACTCCATGCTAGCCGTGGAGGGCTAGTCCCCCAAATCAGTAACACTGTCTAAGCTTCCTGTTAATGATTCTCTTTAAATCACTTAAACTCTCTGCTTAGAGTGCACCTTAAAGGTTGGCCAGAATGCGGCTCTGAGCTCCGATGGAAGTTGAAATACAGCCTATAATAAAAGCAAAGCAGAGGAAAGAAAACAGGTTCTCAAGAAACCAAGCCCTGGGGAGTGATGTGGATCCAGAAAAGGATTCTGTTCCCAATACCCTTTCATGCTGTGTGTGTGCCAAGCTATAGATCTTTTCAATGCAAAAGCAGTTATTTCAGCCTGAGGTCCAATCTTTCAGCAGGAGAGTTTCTAGGCACTGTTTCTTTCACATCATTCAAAGTGGTCCTACTAATTGATTGTCTTTTGTTTGGAGTCCAAAACGGAACATTATCCTTTTCATCAATTTTCTCAGCAGTCTGCAAATGTACTATTTATTGCATGTAAAGTTCTACTTAAATAACATTCAATCATCTTTCCAGCAGATTTCAATGAGCAATGTTCCTGGAGATGCTTAACAACCTGTAATGCCTATTCATTGTGTGGAAAGCTTCGCATGACAAATGGCCAACGCAGGAACTCTTTAGGCTTATAATTTCTTTAGATGAATTTTCTTGACAGTGCTGAAAAATGAACATTGCTGTTTGCAGATGAGTGTATCACGCATTCCCAGCAGCTACTCTTAAAGCTGCCTTTGTTCGTACTGTGTGGAATGAGATGATAAATCAGTTGCATAGTGGCTTATTGAAGGGGGAGAGGGAGGAAATAAAAACTCCATAAGCATATGTATCAGCATTACATTTAATATGTTTATATTTTTATTTTAAATCATTTCACCTTATGTAGTAGTTTCATTACAAGCTGATATTTGTAATTTTGGAGCAACATTCCCCAAATGAGCAGGCTATATAATTCTATAAAAATAGTCAAGTTGCAATTTTTTAATAGTTATGAGTTCAGGACAAAAAAAAAAAAAAAAAGCATTTATTGAGTACATACCATGTCAGACGCTACCACCAGGTACACAAAGAAGAATAAGATGGGCATTTCAAGACAGTCTGGCCATTCACCGGTATTGGGTTTTCTTGGTAGCTTTGGGTAACCTCTTCTGAACCTTTAGACTAGAGGCAAGGAGCTGCCAGTCTCCTCCCACACAACCTGAGTACTGTTTGCGTGTTCTAATAGAAGCAAGTCCCAGACCAAATTTTGCCAAGGATACACTTATCAGCAAGGAGGTGAAGGCAATTCAAATATGTTAACCCCATCATCCATCTTTTTTTAGCTCTAAATATGATCATAATTCATAAAGGAAAAAAATAACTTTGCATTACCTTCTACCTTGGGGGAGACAGAAGAAGACTGTGGTTCCAGTTTGAGTCCAGTGCCCCCTAAATAAAATATTCTCAAGAATAAGAAAAGGATGCTACCTCAAATATGCCAATTTGGTATAAGAATCATTTAGAGCTGAAAGCAAATGAGATGAGAATCAACCGATGCAGGAAGAGTTCTCTGTCCTCCCCTTATCTGCCTGAAGCAGGCACACATGCTGTATTGTGAAGGTGTCTCATCCCCCCCGAACCAGGAATAGGAGAGCACTCTTATCCCCAAAGACATACTCAACACCAGATGCATTTGCATAAACAGACCTTCCTAAAATACCCCTTAGCCTTCATTCACTCCCCCATATATTTCCTAGTCTCTTTCCCATGATTTATCACCTTGAAAACAAAACTCTCTTTTCTTTTTTAAAATGGTATCTAAGCTCCAGAGGCTAACCTTGTCTTCAAATTTCAGTTCTTTTCTGTGAACTCCACGAATGTAAAATATTAATAAAAATGGCATGCCTTTTCTCTTGTTAATCTGTCTTTCTTAGTTTAATTCAGGCTCCCCCAGTCACTGAGCCTAAGAAGGTAGAGGAAAAGTTTTCCTCCCCAGCAGAGGTAAAACAATCAAACGAGCACATTGTCACGCAACCCATGCCTGTAAGCTCAGTCAAATCCTGCTTTCTACCCTGTCGGCATTCAGGCCAGTCTCATGCAGGAAAGGTTGTCTAGCGGCACAGGTGACTGTTCCAGAAGCAGGTTTTAGCTGAGCATTCAGTCTAGATGCCACCAGTTCAATGGAAGGAACACGGGAACCAAGAGTCCTGCCCTGGAGCACATTCCTGCGGCTGGCGGCTGAGCTTGCCAGGTTCTCACACCCCATTCATGGAAGGGCCACGGTGTTTGCACCATCTTTCCAAACAATTCACTTTTCTTAAATACCACTCATTTCACTGGAGAAAAAATAGTTCTACTGCCCCTTGATCCTGATTTAGATAGTAGTATCTAAGTGACTACATTGTTATCACTCTTGTAGAGTGAAGACTATAGGATCTTAAAATGCCAACTCACCACTGATTAGGGTAATTCATCTAACTTGCTCTAGGATATAGAACACATACTAAATGACCATATACATATCACACCGGCAATGAGGAGCTATTTTAAATAAATTACAGACAACAAAACACCAGTTTCTCAGCACCATAATACTAGCATGTACAAAATCCAGCTGGGTACAGAGAAGGGGAGAAATGTTCCAGCCTGAAATTTAGAGAGGCTTCCCAAGGAGGTGATATTTGAAAGGAAACTTGAAGTTCAGCAGGGAGAAGAGAGTCAGGCACATGAATTCCAGGCTGAAAGAACAACTGTACAGAAGCAAGAAGACAAAAACAATCCTGTGTGATCAGGTACTGTAAGAAAGCCAGCAGAGCTGAAACCTGGAGTGAAGGAAGGGAGCAGAGGGAGAGAGGTAAATGAAGGAATGTGAGTTTTAGCAACTGGCAGAAAGCTCAGACAACCTTTGTTTCCTTTCTGTCCTTTTTGGTTATTTTTTGTTTATCCTCACCTGAGGACATTTTGCATTTATCTTCAGATAGAGTGGGAGGGAGAGAGAGAAACATCGATGTGAGAGAGACACATCAACTGGTTGCCACCTACATGACCCAAACTGGGGCTGGGGACAAACTGCAACCGAGGTAGTGCCCTTAGCGGGAACCAAACCCGGGTCTCTCTGGACCACGGGTCAACGCTCTAACCACTAAGCCAAGTGGGGCAGGGTCCTTCCTGTCCTTTTTATTTCAACAGCATGAGACAATGGAGAAAACACAATTCTCCTTGTCAGAATGTGTCACTTCTTGATCTTTCAACCTCGGGCAAGTGATCTTTTGGGGTGCATTCACTAAAATGTTGATTTAGAGATATGGCTAATCACTGAATCAAAATACAATTTGCCAGGCCCCCTCTCATACCTCCTGAATCAGGCACACTGCAGGTGGCTCCAGTAAACTGTGCATTTCAAGCTGCCAGTTTGTGAACCACTGCCTTAAATACATTATTATGTGGAGGAAATCAACTTTGTTAAAAACATTCTAAGTAGGTGCTATTTGGGGAGGGGGCGCTATTTCTTCTAAGGATGGGGTAAAAAGAGCAGTAACCTGAAGAGTCTGAAATATTTAAAACAAAAAAACCTTTAAAATCCTTTAGCTGGCTTGTGGCATTTGCAGGGGGAGGGAGAGATTATCCAAAGGTAAGAGACTTTTCTTCCTTTGAAGCTGTATTGGTGTGATGTGAATCAAACCATTCATGCAGAGAACAAAAGCACTTTTGACTTCCAGAGCCGGTTAAGATGGTAACTTAAATAAACAGGGAGGAAAAGAGATACGACAAAAGGTCAATTTAGTCATAGGTTCTTGAGCTTCGATTAAAGTGGTGCCTAAGGCTGAACAGCTGAACTGAGTTTGCAGTTATCCACCTGTCCAGAGACTCCCCACCTGAAGTCACCAGACCTGGGAAGTCAGTTCGGAGGGAGGTCTGGAATACATTTTTTAATATTTCAAAATTTCTGGTACAGTATCACTCAAAGTGTGGACCACCTAAGGAATGAGGACAGTGTTTATTAAAAGTGATGATTTCTGTGTCTCAAGCTGAGATTTTATTTTGGAGTTTTGGGTGTGGGACCTGGAAATCTGTATTTCTTTTCAAACACTAGGTGATTTTGAGAGAATGCATTTGTGATCAGGCTAATCAGAACATCCCTAAGTAGCATCCCAATCTTCTCTGCTTTAGCTAAAATGATAAAGTCAATTTAGTACATGCTGATCAGAATGTATAACTATCAGGCATAGCCCTGGCTGGTTGGCTCAGTGACTAAAGCGTCAGCCCGCAGACCAATGAGACCCGGGTTCGATTCTGGCCAAGGGCACATACCTTGGTTGCGGTTCATCCCTGGCCCTGGTCGAGACCGCCCGGGAGGCAACCAGTTGATGTGTCTCTCTCACAGGAGGTTTCTCTCTCCCTCTCCCCCTCCCTCCTAGTCTGCCTAAAGATAAATGGGAAAATACCCTCGGGTGAGGATAAAACAAACAAACAAAAAAACTATCAGGCACATATCTTTCATCAGTAAAAATGGGAAAATAAGTAATTATATAATAAATACAATTTGCTTAATAGAGAAAAATCTACTAAAACATAGGTCTATGGAGAAACTCTTTCAAAGGAATTCTTGATACTAAAACATTAGAAAGGAACTTTGCTCTCCTCCCCCATTCTTGGCTAAATACATTTTGTCTAGAATCTTGATGGTAGAAAAATACCAGTGGAAGCAGTTTGCAACCCTATCTTCTCACTGAGCACCCCTCCCTTCCCCCTCTGCTCCACATGCCCCCTTTCTCAAATGGAGATAGCTATGCCAGTTGACAGTTTGGCATGTGTTTGGTGCCCCATGAGGGAAACTTTGTTTCTGAAACATTTCTATGAAGAATAAAAAACACCAGTGACCTGCCACTGGTTGGTATAAAAGGTATTTCCTGAGCCAGCTTAAAGATTTGCCACACAGTTCATGGGGGTTTTCCCCTAATTTCTATTATCAGTAGAATGACTTTCGGGAGTTCTGACCTGATCAGTTACGAGAGAGAGGGCACTGAAATGGAATTCAATATTATTTTAATAAACATAGAATCCTTTGGTTCTATGACTATAAAATATAAAACACAGGATTTCATCAAGTTCACTGGCCTTGTTCAAGTTCAATGGAAAATTTACATCGTTAAGAGCTGAGGAAGTACAACCTCTAATTAAACAATGTAGAGATTGGAGATTTCCCTGAGTAGAAAATGAAAGATCCTGACTATGAAACCACCACCTCCCCTGCAGTTATGAATTTATTGACATAGCAACTATAATAGGGTTCCATCAGAGTTGCCAAAAATAATATCTTGTCATTATGCGACTGTTAATAGCAAAGTTACATGAAAAGTTGTTTCCACCTGGTTTAAGCCAAATTGGTTAGGAACAACCATTAGGTTCTTTTTGGTAAACAACAGTAGTAATCAGCTACCCACAACTTCACCACTACGTTATTAAGAAGCTGAGACTCGCCCTGGCCGGTTTGGCTCAGCGGTTAGAGCGTCCGCCTGCGGTCCGGAGGGATCCAGGTTCGGTTCCCGCTAAGGGCATGTACCTCGGTTGCAGTTTGTCCCCGGCCCTGGTCGGTCGTGCGGGTGGCAGCCACTCGATGTGTCCCTTTCACATCGATGTTTCCCTCTCTCTCTCTTCCTCTCTCTCCCTCCCACACTGTCTGTACAAAAAAATGGAAAAATGTCCTGGATGAGGATTAAAAAAAAAAAAAATTTAAAAAAAGAAACTGAGACTCAAACCAAGTTCTACCACACACACAGATCCATTGACAGATAAAGGCTGAAGGGCTAGGAAGACTGTATGCTCCTCCCTGAAAGTGAAAGTCTCTAATATATCTTCAGTAGCTGTAATTCCACATATGAGAGCATATTTATATCAGCTATTACGCCAACAAGACACTAGTTCATAATATTGCTTTTATTATGTGAATTAGACAAAATATCTGGTGTTGTTTGGAGATATAGCGAAAGCTTTAACAAAATCTGCCCCGTGGAATTCCGTCTTTCTGATCTTATGTGAACTGACAACACGAGTGAATGCCTGATGAGTGATACTGATTATCCTAGGAACCGGCTTAAACGAACACCTGCGAAAATACTCACATCTATCTCAAAATGGGAAAGGAGGGGGAAATGATGTAATTGTTTCTTAACTACTGATAGGTATGTTTTAATCTCAGGAAGAGTTAAAATTAAGTACAAAACTGTTTGTGAGTCAAAACAAGAGAATGTTATTGTGTGAAGAAAGCTGTGCTATTTGGAATCATTTATCCTTGTGATGTTCGATAAAATGTATCCTGTTAAAATAACAGGTTAATCTGTTTATTCCCACTTAAAATATTCATAAAAATGACTTGGACATGTGAATGTAAGTTGAAATCTTACCAAGTTTATGTTCAGTGTTAAAAATTTTAAGATGACTCAAGTTTGCCATAATGTACTTCTCAGAATTGTAAGAAGTATTTGAGTATATAGAAAGCTTTGACAATCAAAGTCTTTTAGAAGGGTTCAGATCCATAAAATACTTTTAAAATGTTTAAAGGTATTTCTTTTTAAAAATAGTTTATATAGCCCTGGCCGGTTTGGCTCAGCGGTTAGAGCATCGGCCTGCGGTCCGGAGAGACCCGGGTTCGGTTCCCGCTAAGGGCACGTACCTCAGTTGCAGTTTGTCCCCGGCCCTGGTTGGTTGTGTGGGTGGCAGCCACTCGATGTGTCCCTTTCACGTCGATGTTTCTCTCTCTCTCTTCCTCTCTCTCCCTCCCACTCTATCTGTACAAAAAATGGAAAAATGTCCCCGGGTGAGGATAAAAAATAAATAAAAAAATAAATAAAAAATAAAAATAGTTTATATAGAATTTATTGGGATGACACTGGTTAATAAAATTATACAGGTTTCAGGTGTACAATTCTGTAATACATCATTGGTATATTATATTGTATGTTTGCCATCCCAAATCAAGTCTCCTTCCATCACCATTTATCCCCTCCTTCCCCCTTCCTATCTCTCTCCACCCCCCTTTCCCTCTGGTAATCACCACACTTGTTTGTGTCTATACATTGTTTTTTCTTAATCCCTTCAATTTTTTTACTTAGTCCCCCAATGCCCCTCCCTTCTAACAGCTGTATCTATGAGTCTGTTTCTATTTTGTTAGTTTATTTTATTCATTAGAGACCACATACAAGTGAAATCGTGTGATATTTGTCTTTCTCTGACTGGCTTATTTCACTTCATAATACTTTCCAGCTTCATCCATGCTGTCACAAAAGGTACGATTTCCTTTTTTTACAGCCGAGTAGCATTCCATTGTGTAAATACACCACAGCTTTTTTATCTACTTATCTACTGATTGGCACCTGGGCTGCTTCCAAATCTTAGCTATTATAAATAACGCTGCAATTAACATAGGGGTATATATAGTTTTTCAAATCAGTGTTTAGATTTCTTCAGATAAATTCCCAGAAGTGGAATTTCTGCGTCATGAGGCAGTTCCATTTTTAATCTTTTGAGGTGACTCTATACTGCTTTCCACAGTGGCTGTACCAATATACATTCCCAAAAACAGTACATGAGGGTTCCCTTATCTCCACATTCTTGACAACACTTGTTGCTTGTTGATTTATTCATGATAGCTATTCTGACAGGTGTGAGGTGATATCTCATTGTAGTTTTAATTTGCATTTCTCTGATGACCAGTGACATTAAATATCTTTTCATATGTCTATTGGCCATCTGTATGTCCTCTTTGGAGAAGTGTCTATTCAGGTCCTTTGCCCATTTCTTAATTGGACTGTTTGATTTTTGTGGGTTTTGCTGGTATTTAGTTGTGTAAGTCCTTCATAATTTTGGGATATTAACTGCTTATCAGATATATCATTGGTGAATATGTTCTTCCATTCAGTAGGTTGTCTTTTCATTTTGTTGATAACTTCCTTTGCTATGCAAAAACTTTTTAATGTGATGTAGTTTCATTTGTTTATTTATCTTTTGTTTCCCTTGCTTGAGGAGATATGTCAGAAAAAAATACTGCTATGAGAAATGTCTGAGATTTTACTTCCTATTTTTTTTTTTTTATGGTTTTGAGTCTTACATTTAAGTCTTTAATTTATTTTGAGTTTATTCTTGTGTATAATGTAAGAAAGTGATGTAGTTTTATTTTCTTGCATGTATCTAATTTTCTTAACACCATTTATGGAATAGACTATCTTTACCGCATTGCATGTTCTTGCCTCTTTTGTCAAATATAATCGACCATAAAGGCATGGGTTAATTTCTGAGCTCTCTATTCTGTTTCATTAATCTATATCTCTGTTCTTATGCCAGTACCATGCTGTTTTGATTACTATGGCCTTGTAGTATAGTTTGATATTTGGTAGTGTAATTCCTCCAACTTTGTTCTTTTTTCTCAAGATTGCTGAGGCTGTTCGAGGTCTTTTGTGGTTCCATATAAATTTTTGGAATATTTGCTCTAGTACTGTGAAATATAGCATTGGTATCTTGATAGGAATTGCATTAAATCTATAGATTGCTTTGGATAGTATGGACATTTTAATGGTGTTAATTCTCCCTATCCATGAACACAGTACATGCTTCCACTTATTTGTATCTTCTTCAATTTTTTTCTTTAGTATCTTAAAATTTTCTCTGAGTATAGGTCTTTTAGATCCTTGGTTAAATTTATTGTATTTTTTGATGCAATTTTAAATGAGATTGTTTTCTTAGTTTCTCTTGTGATAGTTCATTATTATATAAAAATGCCCTTGATTTCTGGATATTTATTTTGTATCCTGGTAATTTACTGAATTATCAATTCTAGTAATTTTCTGGTGGAATGTTTAGGGTTCTCTAG
This sequence comes from Molossus molossus, assembly GCF_014108415.1. Classification (NCBI taxonomy): domain Eukaryota; kingdom Metazoa; phylum Chordata; class Mammalia; order Chiroptera; family Molossidae; genus Molossus; species Molossus molossus. Next base: position 58,097,498 of record NW_023425345.1, on the reverse strand, counting down.
ATACAGTATCATATAATCTGCAAATAATGACAGTTTTACTTCTTCCTTCCCGTTAGGATGTCTTTTATTTCTTCTTATCTGATTGCTGTGGCTAGGACTTCTGGTAACATGCAGAGTCAGAGTGGTGAAAACAGACATTTCTTATCTTAAGGGAAATGCTTTTTACCCATTGAATATCATACTGGGTTTGTCATATATAGCCTTTATTATGATCCTTCTATTCTCACTTTGCTGAGTTTTCTTTTTAATCATAAGTGGGTGCTGAATTTTATCAAATGCTTTTTCTGTATCTAATATGATCATATGACTTGTATCCTTCATTTTGTTTATGTAATATATCATGTTTATTGGTTTACAAATACTGTACCAAACTTGTATCCTTAGAATAAATTTTACTTGATCATGGTGTATGATCTTTTTAATGTATTGCTGCAGTCAGTTAGCTAATATTTGTTGAGGACTTTAGCATTTATGTTCATCAGAGATATTGGCCTCTAATTTTTTTTCTTTGTAGTGTCTTTATTGGTTAGGAATTAGGATAATGCTGACATCGTAAAATGAGTATAGGAGTCTTTCCTTCTCTTGGAATTTTTGGGAATAACTTGAGAAGGATACATATTAGTTCTTCTTTGGTAAAATTCACCTGTGAAGCCATCCCATCTGTTTGTTGAGAGTTTTTAGACCACTATTTCAATTTCATAAGTAATTGTCTATTCAGATTGTCTTTCTTCCTGATTTAGTTTGGGAAGATTGTGTTTCTAGAAATGTATTTATTTCACCCAGATTGTCTAATTTGTTGGCATATAGTTGTGTGTAATATTTTCCTACAATCCTTTGTATTTTTGTGGAGTCAGTTGACACTTTTCTTTCATTTATAATTTTATTTATTTGGGTCTTCTCTGTCTCTCTCTCTCTCTAAATCTAGTTAAAGGTTTGTCAATCTTGTTTATCTTTTCAAAGAACCACTTCTTGGTTTCATTAATCTATTGTAATTTTTTTTATATTCTGTCATTTATTTTAGCTCAGATGTTTATTTTTTTATTAATTTATTTTTATTACAGATGTTTCTCCTTTTTTCTCTATTGATACCCTCCTCCCCATCCCCTCCACCCCATCCCCAGCTTTGTTGTCTATGTTAATCGGTTATGCATACATGCATATGAGTTATGTGGTTTATTCCTTCCATCCCCCCTTTTGAGGATTGTCAATCTGTACCCTACTTCTATGACTGTGGGTCTATTTTGTTCATCAGTTTGTTTATTCATTATATCCCAGAAATAAGTGATATCATGTGATATTTGTTTTTCTCTGTTTGGCTTGTTTCACTTAGGATAATGTTCTTCAGGTCCCTCCATGTTGTCTCAAAGGATAAGAGATCTTTCTTTCTTACAGCTGCATAGTATTCCATTGTGTATATGTACCACAGCTATTTTATCCACTCGTCAACTGATGGACACTTGGACTATTTCCAGATATTAGCTATTGTAAGTAGTGCTGCTATGAACATGGGGGTACATATATTCTTTCTGATTGGTGTTTCAGGTTTCTTAGAGCTTATTCCTAGAAGTGGGATCACTGGGTCAAATGGCAATTCAATTTTTAACTTTTTGAGGTAACACCATAGTGTTTTCCATAGTGCCTGCACCAGTCTGCATTCCCGTGAGCAGTGTACTAGAGTCCTTTTTTTCTCCACACACTCATCAACATTTGTTGTTTGATGATATGTTGATGGTGGCCATTCTGACAGGTATGAGGTGATACCTCATTGTTGTTTTAATTTGCATCTCTCTGATAATTAGTAATGTCGTCAGTTAATATTTTTATTATTTCCTTTCTTCCACTTACTCTGGGATTTATTTGCTGTTCTTTTTCTATTTCTTTTAGTTGTAGGATTAGATTGTTTATTAGAGATTTTTTATTTTTGCTTCTTGAAGTAGGCTTGTAATTCTATGAACTTCCCTCTCAGGACTGCTTTTGCTCTGTCCCATAGATCTGGAGTTATTGTGTGTTCATTTTCACTTGTTTCAAGGTATCGTTTGATTTCATTCTTGACCTCATTCTTAACCCATTCATTGTTTAGTAATATGTTATTTACCCTCCACATCCTTTTGTGTTTTTGTTTTTTTCTTGCGATTGATTTCTAGTTTTGTATCATTATGATCAGAGAAGATGTTTGACATGATTCCAATATTCTTAAATTTATTGAGACTTCTTTTGTGTCCTAACATGTTGTCTATACTAGAAAATCTTTCTTGTGCACTTGAAAAATATATATATTCTGCTGCAATGGGGTGAAATGCTCTGAAAATGTCAATTAAATCCATCTGATCTGGTGTGTAATTTAAGGCTGATGTTTCCTTGTTGATTTTCTGTCTGGAAGATCTATTCATTGATGTTAATGGGGTATTAAAATTCCCTACTATGACTGTCTTACTGTCAGTCTCTCCCTTTATGTCTATCAAGATTTGCTATATATATTCAGTTGTTCCTATCTTTGGGGGCATAAATGTTTACAGGGTTATATCTTGTTGTTTGATTGGTCCTTTTAAATTATGTAATGTCCTTCTTTGTCTCTTGTTATGGTATTTGTTTTGAAGTTTTTTTGGTCTAATGTAAGTATTGTTACCCTAACTTTTGATTATTTCTATATGCATAAAGTATCTTTTTCTATCCCTTTACTTTCAGTTGGTGCATGTCTTTTGTTCTGAGGTGGATCTCTTATAGACAACATATATATGGTCTTGTTTTCTTATCCATTTAGCTACCCTATGTCTTTTGATTGGAATATTTAAGCCATTTACATTTAAAGTGATCATAACTATGTTCCTCTTTTTTCTTTTTCTTTCTTTTTCTTAAAGATGACCCTTTAATATTTCTTGTAATACTGGTTTGTTCATGATAAACTCTTTTAGCTTTTTCTTGCCTGGGAAACTCTTTATTTCTTCTTCAATATTAAATAAAGCCTTGCTGGGTAAAGTAGTCTTGGTTGTAGGTCCTTGTTTTTCATCACTTTAGATATTTCTACCAATCCCTTCTGGTCTGCAAGGTTTCTGTTGAGAAAACAGTTGACAGTCATATGAGAGCTCTCTTATAGGTAACTAACTGCGTTTCTCTTGCTGTTTTTAAGATTCTCTCTTTGGGCCTTGCTGGTTTTGCTCAATAGTTAGAGCATTGGCCCACGAACCAGAGAGTCCCAGGTTTGGTTCCCACTAAGGGCACGTACCTTGGTTGCAGTTTGTCCCCGGCCCCAGTTGGAGTCATGTTGGTGGCAACCATTTGATGTGTCTCTCTCACATTGATGTCTCTCTCTCTCTCTTCCTCCCTCTCTCCCTCCTACTCTATCTGAAGATAAATGCAAAAATGTCTTTGGGTGAGGATAAAAAAATTAAAAGATTCTCTCTTTGTTTTTAACCTTTTGCATTTTATTATAATGTGTCTTGATGTGGGCATGTTTGGGACTCTCTGTCCTTCCTGGACTTGTATGTCTTTTTCCTTCATCAGATTAGAAAAATTTTCAATCATTGTTTCTTCAAATAGGTTCTTGATTCTTTGCTCTCTATCTTCTCCTTCTGGTACCCTTATGAGGCAAAGGTTGTAATGCATCATATTGTCCCAAACGTCCCTTAAACTATCCTCATTTTTTAAAATTCTTTTTTTTCTCCTCTGATTGGGTTTTTGTTTTTTTTGTTTTTTTGCTATCTGTCTTCTAAACTTGATCCTCTGCTTCATCTAATCTACTGTTTATTCCTTCTAGTGTATTCTTTATTTCTGACTGGTTCATTTTTATGGTTTCTGCTTTTTTGTGTGTTCTTTGGTTTTTGTTTTTTATGCTTGCTATCTCTTTGTTGAAGTTCTCACTGAGTTTCTTGAGCATCCATATAACCTTTTTTTTTTTTTAACTCTATATCTGGTAAATTTCTTGTTTCCATTTTATTTAGCTCTTTCTTTGGAGATTTCTCCTCATAGAAGAGTAAGGGAACTCCATTCTATATCTTTCAGAGTGAGTCAGCATCTTATTAGAATCATAGAGGTTATTTGATCCAGTCTATAGGGGAAGAAACAAACTGAGACCCAAGAAGGTTGACTTATTTGACATACTCTGTAAACAAGTAGAGGAGCCAGGATTCAACACAGGTCTCATGACTTCCAACCCTGCATTCTTCTCAATATTAATGAATATTAACAAGGGTGGTAGCATAGAAGATGGAAAGAAATAGATTGAATAGATTGAATATATCTTTTTTTTTTATTATTGATTTTTTTTTTAGAGAGAGAAGAAGGGAGAGAGAGATAGAAGCACCGATGTGAGAAACATCAATCGGCTGCCGCCTGCACACCCCCTACCTGGATCAAGCCCACAACCCAGGCATATGCCCTGACCAGGAATCAAACCAGGACCTCTCAGTCCGTGGACCAATGCTCAGTCCACTGAGCCACACCGGCCAGGCAGACTGATTATATCTTGGAGGTAGAATCTACAGAAACTATATTGGCACATTGTTTTTCTGTAACTAAGAGGTATTTTCTATTTCCCTCTGATAACTACATTATAGTAAGTGACAAGGAAATAGTGATAACTGCTCAAAATTCAGAATCCCAGATTTTAAAATATCAGAAGAAGACATAAGTTTTTGGTTAATTCCATATGAACAGATCCCCAGCCCCAGACATGGCCCACCTCAAATATTTTCCTCATTCAGACTCCTCTGATGCTGGTAGTGCTTGAGAGCTGTATTTTATGTTCTAATTGCTCGAGAGATAGCTAGATAAAGCAGAATAGGCACTGGAGTGAGACAGACCTGAATTCAAATCTCAGCACCATACCTACCGTACCAGCTCCATGATCTTGAGCAAGTTACCTGACTTCTTTAAACTTTTGTTTTATTGTCTACAAAATGGACAGTTTTATGCATATCTTTTAAGTACTAAAATTCCTTGCACAGTGCCTGATTATGCTTATACTGGGTACTCAAAAAGAGTCCTTGTTACTCGTAACTTGCTCTCTGTGACCTGTTTCACTTCACTGCTAAGACATCATACCAGAACAAGGTGAACGTCAGCTCTGTGAGCTTGTAAGTGCGTATATGACATAGAAGTACATTTTATGGAGACTTGGAGGATCTCAGTAATACTGTAAATATCTTCTGCTAGCTTCACAAGTATTTAAAGTAGATGGCACTTATCATAGGCTGGCCTGAAACTGTGACTTTAAAGTTGGTCTCCTGGGGCTTTGTGCAATTGCCTACAGCCCCTAATGTTAAACATTTTCTTAATTAAAACTCTCATTCTGAGAGAAAGAGTCTAGGATAGAGAAAGCCAGAGTGGGTCCACTGGCTGCTAAAATTATCTAGAGCATAAAATAAGGGCCTCAAGGTCAAGGACTATTTAACCAAGCTTAGTAGAGATATTTTCAGACTCTCATGCAAATCAAAATCGCTAGATTAAATATAATTCTGGGCAAAGCATTCATACAGGTCAGTTCAGCCAATTCAGGCCTCTTTTCCTGCTGAACACCTATAATTTGTCACATGTATTTAAATGTTCTTTTTTTTTTGGCATCTTCAACTCTACAATTACTGGAAGAATAAATCATATGATACTGTGTTGGCTCTGTCCACAAATATCACCACTTTCAGTTTTCAAGGTCTTTCATTAGACTCTGGCCTTTTGGAGTTTTATCTTTGTTTTCTATCTTAAAGGTCAAGTGTCTTTCCTTCTTCTGGACACCAACAGCCCTGCCAAGTGAGTAGATAATTTTTAATTGTATGTCCATTAGTCTTTCCTTGTCTCCTAAATCACAGTTCTATGTTCATTTAGGAAATTCGCACATCTTTCATCTTTTAAGAATCTTGCAAACATGATTACTAAACTATACTCAGCACCACCCAAGCATGTACCATGTACTAGGGTATACCCTGATATCTATTTTATTTCAACACCATAGCACTCAATTGGCTATAAGGAAACTCACAGAGAGTAATGACAGTGTCACACAGCTCATTACCACTTGAATTCCAATATTTTATGGATCTCATCAAATTAATCAGTGTATACTGATTATTACTTTTTAAGGTGGTATTAGTAAAGTACCCCTTAAAAACATGCTTGTGCAGAGAGTCTACTATTCTGATGGTTCTTATATATATTTTGTACTCTTTAACAATTAATGTTTATAAATATTAATTATTAATTATATAGTAGTTAATGAATAATAATTACTAATAACCAATACTTACGTAGTGTTGACTATATGGTGGGCACTGTTTTAAGAACCTTGTATAGCCCTGGATGGTTTGGTTCAGCAGTTAGAATGTCGGCCCGTGGACCAGAGAGTCCCGGGTTCAGTTCTGCTAAGGACACGTAGCTCGGTTGCAGTTTGTTCCCGGCCCTGGTTAGGGTGGTGTGGGTGGCAGCCAATTAATGTGTCTCTCTCACATTGATGTTTCTTTCTCTCTCTCTTTCCCCCTCTCTTCCTCTGCTCTATTTGGGGGGAAAAAAAAACAAACTTGTGTATATATATTCATTTAATCCTCATAAGATTCTATTAGGAAAGTTCTGTTGTTATTCCACTTTACAGATGGAGAATTGAGGAACAGAAGTTAAGTTATAGAACACGGCCGATTAAGAAGTACAACTCAATCAGTCTAGCTCCATAAATTAAGCTCTTAGCCCCTACACCAGGGTATGTCAACTCTGGCACTAGTGACATTTTATACAGGATAATACTTCACTGTGAGGGCTGTCCTGTGCATTACAGGATGTTCAGCATCCCTGACCTCCATCCACTAGATGCACGCCACACCCCACCCTGAAGCTGTGACTATCAAAATGTCCTCAGACACTGCTAAATGTTCCATGGGCAGGGGGGATCGCCCCCCTCCTCTGTCCACAAAGAATCACTGCCCTGCACTATGCTGTTACTGTACAAAGAGAGAAAAGAGTAACTATGTTCACAGTTGTAAAGAAAAGTTAGGAAGACTTGTCCCTGAACATCAAGGATGAATAGCATCATTAAACAAATGGATCCTCACCCAAATAGAGTTAATGTGAACCCTCATTCCTCTGTGCTTTTCTTGTTCCTCCTTCTCCTCTCTCTTCCTAAGTTGGACAGTTGCTCATCTAAGGCCCACAGCCTGCTGAGCTGGTGCTCGACTCTTCCCTTCAAGTCTGTGACAGGGGCATGCAGCTTTTTAGGCAGCAGCTGAGGCTGATCTTAAAAAACACTACAATGTACCTCAAAGTCCTCTCGTGATATTGAAGGTATGAGGAGAGCCAAGTACAAACAGAACTACTTTCCTTTCCAGAAAGGAGAGTTATTCTCCTCTTTGAACCCACCGCAGGCTACTGCTGCCTTGTTCCCTGAATAGTGAGTTAAAATGTACTGTGGTTCACGGGAACTAAAGGTTTCTGTGCTCACGGGGTGTGGCTCGGGCTCTCTCTGGATGTTATCTGGAGGACTACCTTGAGAACTTGCCACTTGTTCATAGCTCCTTGATATTTTCTGGGACTAAGTACGTTGGGTTGAAAATAAAGACTTTTTCTGTTTTTCAAATCTCCATAACCAAGAGGACAGCTTTGGTGATCTTGGAAACCACTGCCAGAGTGAACATGTCTCCTGGCTAACATCCAGTGACTAGGTAGGGGACTGCACCTGATCGATAAACAATGGTGGAGTGTTTTCCTGGAGCGTGTTTTCCATGGACCTGACCCAAGCCAATCACACCATACATAAACCGCCAGCCAATGTGATAGTTTTAAGAAATCAGACTATGCTCAACTGGAATAAAAACATTCAATTGTGTGTCATTAAGCTTATGAAAGCTCTTACACTGTTAGAATTTTTCCTTGAGGTAAAGATTTTGTTTAATATTGATGCAATAAGCATTTATTGAGTATCTGCTATGTGCTGCAACTAATATGCTTGTTCTCTCCCAAGCCACAACTTTTCTGGCAGCTACTACAGTAAAAATTTTATGTGAGTTAGAAATAAAGAGATCTTGGGTTCCATTGTACCTCCTGCTAACAATAAAGTCATAAGCTACTCAACTCCACTGAGAATCACATTCCTCAACGCTAAAGGGAGGAAGTTGGATTGTTAGGCACTCTATAAGGTCTCCTACAATTATATAGATCTATGGTTTTTTAAATTGATTTTTTTAGCAAAATGCAGTGAGCTCTGAGTATGTGCCATGCACTAAAATTTGAACATTTTATGTGTCTTATCACCTAAATTTCACAACAACACTGTAATGTAGTACCATTATCTCCATGTTAAGGATGAGGAATAATTCTATAATTCAGTTCAATGCACTGCTTCACCAATAGGAAGGCTACCATTCTGTTGGATGGAAAATCTCATTAGACAATGACCAGCATAAGGCCAACTCATTGACCTCTGTCAGCACCTATCACAGGCTCTGCAAATGGGAAATCAATAAATACTGATCAAATAGATAAATGAAAGAATCAAATTTAGTGTCATTTTTATCAAGTGTAGCAGTAAAGATGAGAAACCGTAGTTTGTAAATTCAGAACCCACTCAAAACCTCATATTCTATGTTTCAAAATAACTGAGGATTTAGTTGTCACACGAGGTATTGGTCAAGATTACCCTCTACCTGCTTTTCAAAGATAAATGTATTTTCACGATAAAAGAACTTTAAAAATAAAATATTCACTGTGACTTTGCATTAATAATTCTGGAATATATAGGAGTTTTCATTTTCTAATACTGGTTCATATAGTCAGGGAGTATATTTTTGAGGGACTATATTTAACTGAAACTGTATTTTGAAATTTTTCATACAAAAGATAAACATTTTGTGGCTATTTCAGAAAGGATGCTTTCTTCAGATGAAATAATAATGCTTTCTGATAATTTTGGTGAGCAACAAAAAGGAAAAGGTGTTCTAGATGAGGGAAAAATCAAGTTAATGTAATGGCTCATATAAGTTCAAATGAAATGTTACTCTGACTTTTGGTATTCCTAAATATTCTATAAAAGTAAAGAAATAAATACATACAAAAGAACAAATGATGGCTCAAAAATCAATCTTTTAATGTTGTTATTGTCATTCTTAATTTTCTTCTGTTACTTCCATTTGAGAATAATAACATAAAGGAAATGTTTTAGGGTCTATGTCAAGGCCAAAATTAACTATTGCAGGATGAGCATTTAGAAATAGCAGGAAGTGTAATAAAAGGAGTAATATCCAGAACTTATATCTAAAAGTCCATCTCAAATGTAGGTATATATTTTATATAAAATTATAGTTAAATAGATTTTACCCCTCCCCCCCCACACACACACACAATTATCAACCCAAAGTGATTTTATATTGCCAGGTCTTATAGTCATTAGGTACCAATAAAATCATGAGGTCTGCTGCATTTAAAAATGTGTATTCCTAATCTAAAATTTTTATATAGACATACACCCATATGTCACTTATGTATCATGTAGAAGAATGACTGAAATACTCACAGGGCCCAATTCCTTCATAGCTAAGCATTCAGTCCCTGTAGTTTTTATGATAACCATGGATTCTATAACCTAATGATCAAAACCATAACAGAAAATGAAATTCAGAGTTGAACAAGTTAGCCTTTGGAAAAAAAAAATTCTCTACTGTATTCTTCCACAGAATGCTTAAGCTTTGCTTGGTTGACTACCCAAAGATTCCACCCCTAATGAAGCATTTTTTCATAAATACAATTAATGCTTACATATTTTAAAACCCTAAACAAGGTTTCCCACATGGAAAATATTCACTAAAGGATTTGGATTTTGTTTAAGGAAGCCTTGAAAAATAGCTGCTTTCTACTTGTCCATTTGTTAATTATCTAATCCTTCCACAAGTATTTACTGGCTGCCTGCTACAGTCCAGGGGTTAGATGCTGTGGGCACGGTGATGAACAAGACACAGTCCCTAGTCCTGAGACAGAAGAAAAGATAAATAAGAACAGATCTAACCACTGTTCTCAGTGGTAAATACTATGTATGACATGAACTAGGCACCTTATTCAACCTCCTAGGATCGAAAAAAATTTCCCAGAGGAAATAACATCTATGCTGAAATCTGAAGGACCAGTAGAAGGAATTCAGGAAAAGTTAGGGAGTGAGAAGTAGGAAAGACCCAGGTAGAGAATTTTTTTTTTCTGGTAGAAGAAACAAAATCGACAGAGAAAGCATGATGCATCCCAGAAATTACAAGCAGTCAGTTACTGCAGGAGAAGGAGATGCTTGTTCCTTTACCGTATCCTATTTACAACTTCTTTTAATGTAGACGGGATAGTTAAGACAACTTCTGTGAATGTATGTCATATTTGAAAATAATATTTTTTCTTAGCTCTCAAATTTGGTGACACACTGTTTCCTTTTACCTTTGTCTACCTCACGCCATGCTGTCCTTGCCCAGTGGCCACTGCAACGGGCCCCTTCACAGTCTCAGCTGCCTTCTGACTGCGTCACTCTCAACATTGTAAGAACAATAAGATTGGACCAGAGGGCCGGCGCTAGCACATGGTGTTTACAGTTCAAACCCCAGCTGCCCACGGAATTAATTCCATGGTTCTCCTATTAAGGAAGAAAATGATTACAAGACTAGTTTTGTGATCCCATTTCCAGCCTACCATATACGGTAAAAAGAAGCAACTAAATGTGGCTTCTAGACAACCTTTCAGAATTCAGGTCAGACTCCCTGATAGGACGTCTAGTTAGAGAGAGGGAGCAGGGGTCTCGACTTCGTAGGTGAGATCAAGGAGCACATCATTATAGCTGAGGGCTACAGAGGCTAATATCGCTAGTAACCTCCTGCCACAGTGTAGGAATAAGGCACAGAAAGTCGCCACGTTACAAAGCCGTCATCACGGGGACTCTGCAAGTCTAGCCTCCAAGGGGAGTGCAGAGTCCCTGAAATAAACAGAGCCAAACAGCTTTAGGAAACATTCCCGACTGTGTCCACACTAATCTTGATTTTAGCTGGAGAAAAGGGGAAAAAAAGAAATGAAAGAACACATTACAGAATCCTCTTCCTGCACGGCTCAGCTGTTCCAAGAAGCTTTCCCAAATGCATGCAGACAGAATGGTTGTCAGCAACATTAAACTACAGAGGCTTCTTGGACATCAGAAGAAAAACAAACCATTACCTTCTCAAGGAAGGTGGGTAGACTTGGTAAAGGAAAATTCAAGATCTCCACTGGTCTTTAAGCTTATACATGGGTAATGAGTGTTTTTATATCGGCGAACATAGTGAGGCTTGGGGTTTACAAAAGAGGGCTTACAGTGGAGTCTGTAGGGAGTTGATTTGTGTGCACGCTAGAAAGAGGAGAATTTTGCATTTCTAAGAACTGCGCAGTGTGGAGGCACACTAGAAGTCAAGCCAAAGTCTCCAGCTTCAAGAAACGATTAGAGCTGGAGACATACTTTGGCCCCAACTTTGGGGTTCCTGTCTCTCCTTTCAGGGAAGTCTGTTGGCCTTGGGGAGAAAAAGAGACATACACCTGGAGCCAAGAACCCATCAGTCCCAAATGGTTTTAGTTGGTACAGCACAGAGCTATAGCTAACTGGGAGTTAGAAAGGGTCAGGGTGGAAAGTTGAAGAAAGGAAGGGAAGAGAGAAGCCAGAAAAATGGTGGGTGAGGCTGTGTAGTTGGTAAGACAGCAGGGAAAACACATGCAACGAGGCAGGATGGTCCAGAGAACCTTTGGGAGCGGAGTAACAATAACCAATTTTAAACAGGTTGCTTTTCTGCCGTGTATATACTCCTCCTCAAAACTTTAGTGAAATCTTCTGCATATTAAAAAAGCTATGAGTTAATGGCTATTCCCGTGGAAACTGAGAAAAGGGAGTTCCATGTCTGTGTCCATGTGGTATGAAACAGGAATGGAATAATCAAGAGTCTTAAAAACTCCATAGCAAGCAGAACCCAGGAGCCAGAGATGAGGCCATGAGACACCAGCCCTCCAGAAATGTGCGTAATCTCATGTCACACATCTGACTTTTCCCAATCCTAGAATGAGGTATAGAGAAGGTCCTATTAGCCGGATTGTAGGGACAGGTGAGCTGTCACTCAGGTGATATAATGACTCTGCTGAGGTCTACGTCATGTGATTTAAAGGATACACTAAGAACATTCTAATCAAAACATGTAATAACTCCCATGGCCTATGCCAGAGCCTGAATTCTACTCCACTGTTATTACTGTAGGCTGAAGCATTAAAATCTCCTGTTAAAATTTAACCATAGTCCCTCAGCTGTTAGGATGGCTACTGACAACAATAAAACAAAAAGAAAAGGAAAGGAAAGAAAATAGCAAGTGTTTGGAGGGAATATGAAGACGTTAGAACCCTTTGCACTGTTGGTGGGATTGTAAAATGGTGCAACTATAGTGTAAAACAGTACGGCAGTTCCTCAAAAATTAAAAATAGAACTGCCATGTGATCCAGCAATCCTGTTTCTGGGTATACATTCAAAACCACTGGAAGCAAGATCTCAAAGAAATGTTCACACAGCCATGTTCATAGCAGCACTAATCATAACAGCAAAAGGTAGAAGCAGCCCCAAACGTCCATCAGTGGGTGGAAGGATACCAATTGTGCTATGTACATATAATGAAATACTATGCAGCCTTAAAAAGGCAGGAGATCTTGTGAGATACCTCAGCACGGATGAACCCTGAGCCTGTCACATTAGGACAAAAACTGTATGATTTCATTCACAAGAAGTATCTAAAGTAGTCAAATTCACAGATACAGAAAATAGAATGGAGGTTACCAGGGGTTGGGAAGAGGGAGAGATGGGGAGTTGAAGGGATACAGAGTTGCAGTTCTCCATATGAACACACTGTCAGATGAGCTTCATTCCCTAAGGACAGATGTGTTAGTTTTGATGAGGAAGAAAGAGTGACACCCAGGACCAGGGATGTTCGGAGAGGTGACTTGGGAAACCATGGCAGTCTCTGGGCATCCAGGGAGGGCACAGAGCTACCTGGCTAATGTGGGAGTGGGAGAGTGCTTCTAGGGAAACTGAGGAAGGGTGCAAGAAAGCGGAGGGGCAATAAAAAGACCAGAGCCAGTGCACTAAAAATAATTTTTCTTTTTTCCTATTTTCCCTAAAGGTGCTATCCTTGGGTAACCTCGGTAACTTGCAGGCAGGGAGAACTCGCCTTTACAAAGGTTTCCCTGAGAGACACTAAAAATAACACAACTTGAAGGGCCCTCCTGGCAAGCGGACAGCAGCCACTTCAGAACCACAGAGCCGACTTCAAACCTACTCCCGAACTTCGCGGGCCCAGCTGGTGGTTATTTTTAGGCACGGTCCTCTTTCCATGACTGACTGGGAACTGTGAAGTATGGAACAAGAACTGGGCCCAGGAGCCAAGGCAAAGTCTCCATTTTCAGGAAACCATTACAGCAGGAAAGACACTTTGGCCCAGAAGTCTTCCAGGTTTCTGTCTCTCTGTCAAGGGAGGGAAGTCTGTTGGCCTCAGGAAGGAAATCAGTCATGGAGCTGGTGCTGAGGAAGCCCCGAGAACCCGTCGGTTCCAAATGGCTTCAGCGGGTGCACCAGGAACCCTGGCTAATGAAGTGCTGAGAGTTACCGCGGTGCTGCCGGGCGATGTCTCAGGATGGGCGCAGGGCCTGCCCAGGCTCACCCACCGGGCAGGCGTCCAGGCCTTGCCCACGCCGTGTCAAGGGCAGCCTCGCCCAGCACGGAGCTCTGGTGTCATCAGACAGGGTCTGGAAGAAAACCTCGGTGTGTCCAGGGAGAAAATACAGCCTATTCCAAGAAATTGTATTCAATAAATACAGTGACACATATGTCGAGCATGAATCTCAGTCTATTCACTCACCTATGTAAAAAATTCTGCATTCGCTGTTTTAATTTTTTTAAAGAATTTAATTCTGACTCCAAGTCCCATTGCTACTTCACTGTGAAGGAGTTGAACCTTAGGCCTCCATGGGGCTCCCTCCTGCAAAGGTACAAAGCCCTGAGCTCTTACCAGGGCCAAGGTGGGGAACCCCCTCAGGTGGTCAGACACCACGGCTGGGACGCCTGCTGTCCCAGGCTCTGATGTCTCTCTGCCAAGGCTGCAAATCTCAGGTGAGTAGGGACACACAAGTGGTAAAACCCAAAGCTCCTAAAGGTGTCCTCACTGTTTGTCAACACTTCCCTCCTGTGGCCTGGTCGCCTCCGGAGTAGAGTACAAGTTCTGAGGGCAGATTCTCCCCCCCACCCCCCACCCCTTCCCTCCCAGCTTAGACTTATTGCCTCTCTCCCACTCCTTACCACCTCCAGGACAGAGCCTTGAATTTCACGTGTTTTCTGCTTTCCACCTTGATAAATCCCCGAGCGACAGCACCACGAAGCTTGGCCAACATTGCCGGTTAGGATCTCCATTAGGAAGAAGGCACAGGGAGGTTAAGGGATGTGCACACTATGTCGGAGGCAAAGCCTGGGCAAGAAGCCAGGCCTGCTGAGTGTAGGCCAGTGCTCTTCCCATGACATCACACCATGGCGAGGCAGAGAACTTGCAGTAAATGCTGGTTTTGGAACCAGCAGGCAAGAAAGGAAGGCTCCCTTGTGTTTGACTGTCAACAGTTGGGAAGCTGAATAGAACCAGTTAGCGGCGGGCAGAGCACCAGCACTCACCTGATTAGATCTCCATTCTTGTGGTTAGCAGCCAGTGCCGTCCAGGCAATGCCTGGATCTGGAGGAGAGGCCACGCTGCCGGTGCACACGGCACCTGCGTTTGCCTGTTCCTACCGCCCATTGAAAGCAAACAAGCAGTGACTGGAGGCGGGCAGGAGAGAGGACTCTAAACCTGCAATTCAGCAGGCCAAGTGCTGCCGGGCATGCGCATTGCTCTTCTTCCATCTGGGGGTAAAACGCTTGCCCCTCATCAGAAGCTCTCTAGATGTCCAATCTCGGAGACAAACGTTAAGTCACACGTTGACGTCTCCGTGTTAATGGCTTGAAGTCAGCTTTGTAGACAAGGGGACAAGGGTGGCCCAAGATCAGGGAGGAGGCCCCGCTTGCCTTGATGGCCTCTTACTTCCTCTGAGAGCCTTTCGCATCCCTCCGGGCACCTCGACCGCCCGTGCCCCACCCTGCTCTGCTGCCCTGCACCCTTTCCCAGAACCACTCGCAACTGGACTGTTCAGGCGCAGAAAGAATACTGCCCTCCTCATCCCATCAAACTGCCATTCTTTCTGGATGTCACATTGTCAAGAATTGGGGTGGTGGTGATGAGTAAACTCACAAATAATTCAGTCCAAAATATGAGTTCTAGGAATATTTTTATGTAAATGGAACACCCCATAGAGTATGGATTCTATGAACTTGACCATTTTTCTCAGTTGTGATAGAAAATTACCCCATTAAACAAAACAACAAAAAAAGGCTAAGAATAATAATATGGTTTAACATGTGCCACAAGAGAAATATTTAGTAATGTTTGTCAGGTTTGCAATGTAATACATTAATTTGGTATGGTTGAAAGTCTCAGCAAAATTAACAATGATGATAAACACTTTCTTAGAAGGGACCATAATTTCACAGAAAGTTTAACTCTAATTTATGTGCGTTTAGAAACAAAATAATGTATCAAAAACAGATAATATAAATAATATATTTAAAAGGAATAAGGCACAGAGGGCAAAAGCGATGCCACTGGTAGAGGGTCGGGTCATTGACAGTCAAGAGGCCGGTCAAGTGCATCCTTTTGCTAAAATGAACATAGTCTGATGCATAATTTTTTAAACTTTACATCATGAGTGTTGTGCAATTAGTTTAAAGAGTTTTAACAAAAGATTTCTTTCTAGTGGTATAAAATGGAAAGAAATAGAGGAATAGAATGGAGGGGAATGGGGTAGAATGGAGATAGTACACATGTGTTCATCTACACAGTATATAATATTCATGGATATACTGTGTGGATTATGGTCTACAATGTTTAAAAGCTGTAAGTCCAAGGCACTTGTTTTTAAACTCCTTTCAGCTCAGAATTGTTATGTGGAAGCCTCATATAGGGTGGGGCAAACGTAGGTTTACAGTTGTTTGCATGGAAAATAATACAATAATTAGTGAATAATAATACAAGAGTAAACTGTGTTTTGTGTACTCACAACTGTAAACCTACTTTTGTCCCACCCTGTATGTGAAATAAATCCAAACCTGTGCTCACTGAGGTATCGTGAAGAAAGCAGGATTCCGCCCAGCCAGCTCACTGCAACCCTTCTTCCTTTGAGAAGCAGAGTTTGAAAACTGTTGTACTGAAATGAGGCTTTATCAGTTCTCCCGGTATAAGCATCAAATGCGATGCTTAGTGCTCAGGTGCAAATGAGCTAATAACAGCATCTTCTCTCCCACCTACATTCTGAATTAGTTTAAAGAGACAATGGAGTCAAGCAAATGAGGATCAAGTATCAACATCATTCTAGCAAAGGGTAGAGTGAGAAATGTAGCTGAGGTGCATGGTGTCAGTGAGTTTCCTAATCGGAATAAAGAGTTAGACGGACAGATGCAATTACAGCTGTGCTAGAAACCTGGTAGGCGCCAACCCCATTCCATCCCCCACTCAGCACCGGCTCCCAGCACCGGCCCATCCCAAAGCTAGACCGGCCCAGTTCAGAGAAGCCAGGAACTTTAATTCATATTCCTCTCTATAAGGAAATATGAACAGGTAGAAAGAAGGTTCGTCTCCATAACACTTAGCAAAATGAAATATACTTTTCCTTCATGGCACTTAACTGAATTAGAATAATGTCTGCCTCACTTGATAGACTATAAACTTCTTTAAAAATTTATCTTTATTGTTAAAAGTATTACAGCTATCTCCCCTTTTTTCTGTATTGACCTCCTCCACCTGGTTCCCACCACCCCCGAAGGCCTTCAGGTCACTGCTGTCTGTGTCCAGGGGTTATGCACCTATGCATGTAAATTCTTTGGTTAATCTCTTCCCGCCCCACCCTTTCCTCTTGGAGGCAGACTATCCCTGTTCTATATACTGCTATCCTTCCAGCATCTAGTACATATTAGGTGCTCATGAATGGGCCACATAAGCTACACAAATAAAACTAATGAAACATAAATAAAACTAATGTATAAATGCTGTCAATGTAATACCAAGAACACCGACACCGCATCTCCAATATCAAGGTGTTGCGAAAGTGAATAATATTCAATCAATGGCAAGCAAAACCGGCAGGCCCACTTCTGAGGGTATTCAAAATATTACCTTTGCTCGCCCTTGATGAGCAAAGAAAAAAACTTGGCCTACTCAGAGAAAAAAAGTCGTGAAAAGTAGGAACTCCACCCCCAACTGAAGGGAAACCAAGAGCAAATCTTCCTTCTTCTGGAAAGTCCCCAAAGAAGTCAATCAGGTTCTTAAAAGAGAGGCCTTTTTCTCTTGTGGTCTCACACAAACACTTCCCGGTAAGTGAGCTATAAGTCACTTCTTTCTTCTTCTTCTGTGGGAGAACAACTTTGATTTATCAAGCCTGGCTTTGACCATGGCTCATGCCTTCCAAATTTACAAGATGGCAAAGCTGTTGTCATAGTCAATTCATCCACAAGGAGTGGACATTTAAATAACAGGAATTATGGCTATGTTCCTCCGCCCCACAGTTCCTGCTTCTGGGAGGCTTCATGCCTCCAGCCACCAGGGTCTCATTAGCAGCTGCCTGTGAGGTCCAGCGGGGACATATAGGGACACTAAGAACGGCTCCAACAAAAATCTCCTTCATTCATTCCACTAAGAAACCTAAACTTTCCATATTATTTACTCCTTTGAGGGAAGGCTATGAAAACTCCTATCATGAGGTGAATCTATTTTGCTGGGATGGACCTGTTTGACCTTGACATCATATCCCTTTTGGACTTTTAGCCCATCAATAAGGATAATTGCTGCTTTAAACAGAAAGTAATCGTATTCCCTCTACAAAAAGAGCAATGTTTTGAGAAAGACAACAGGCACACTTATTTATAATATAACACCAGACTGAGTAATAAAATCTAAGACAGTATTTACCTCTGGAGGTGGGGCATACTTTGGAGGGAAAAAAGTCTGGATACTTAGGAAACTTGGAAATTAATTTTAACATTATTTTTATTAATCTAAGTGGGCACATGGAGTTTTGTTTTATTATTATTTACCCTCATACTTACTGCATTGCTATCTATGTTTTTAGAACTGTATTTTCAAATAAAGCAATAGTCTGAGAACAGATGAGGCAAACATAGTCTACTAATCGGCATCTGGTTTTTACTCTAACTGTTCATTCATTCCTCAAACATCTTGAATGCCCACTGTGTGCAAGGCACTGTATTAGGTTTTGATAGAACAAGGCTGAATGAAAAATGGTTGCTGTTTCAGTATTCTGAATCTAGCTATCCAAAAATTGGCATCTACTAAGAAATATATGGCTGTAGACTAAACCAACCTCATAAAATTCAAAATGAAGTATTAATTAAACACAGCTGGCTTTCTCGAGTCCTCTAGGCTAAATAACTGACCTGAGGAATTTTGCAGACACAGAAAAAGTGAGGTCAAAATCGTATGACAGCCTTGACCGGGTGGCTCAGTTGGTTGGAGTGTCATCCAATATACCATCAAGTTTCAGGTTTGATTCCTGATCAGGGCACATACCTAAGTTTCGAGTTCAATCCCCAGTTAGGGTACGTATGGAAGGCAACCTCTCACATTGATATTCTCTCTCTCTAAAAAAATCAATAAACATATCCTCGACTGAGGATTGAAAAATAATCATAAGCTGACAGCTCTAAATGTCAAGTCAGCCCATTTTCTAGGTCACATCTGGGGCTACAGCTTCCCTCCCCCCCGCCCCCCCCCCAGCCATGTTCTCTCTCTTTGACACGTGATGAACCAAACTCAGAATCCTGAGAAACAGTCCCAAAACATCAGGAAATGCTGGCCAGCTCATTGAGAAAGCTTGTTCTTTTGAAATAATCTTTCAGAATATATACCCATTGCCCTCAGCCTTGAGAAAGGACATATAGCCATTTTAAACTATGAGGGTGTTCAGCAGTGCATGCCAGCCTCTCTCTATTAATCTGGAAAGTCGTTTCCTTGTCTCTGAACAAATTTGATTTGGTTTGCTCAAGGGCCTCAGTTTTGTTCTTCCACCTTTATTTTGGAGCCACTGTGAAATTCAGCCTCAGCACACGCGGCCGTTCCAATCCTCTTACTGCTTTGCTTATGAATACCACATTTCATGCCTGGGCCGTGCAAGTCACTTTATTTGCCAATTATTGTACAGCTCGCAGACAAAGAGATGTTGGATTACATTACAAAGAGATAAGAAAGATGTCTAATGCCCTGAAGCTTTAAAAATAAAATAAAATAAATGTGTTGTGACTCTATTAGCAAAATGATGGTTATATTCGAGTGAGAAATGGCTAATAAAGGGTTAGCTTAAGGGGACCAGGAAAATAAGACAAAAAAAGCACGGGATTTAGGGTCAGGGATATTTCTTTGAAATCCCAATTCTTCTGTTTGTTAGTCACATGACCCTGGACAAGAGGATAAAAAGTCATACCTTTGAAAATTAAACAAGATAATGAAAGCACGTGAATCCCTAGCAGATAATTAGGTGCTTAAAACACAATGCTTAGATATTTTTTGTGATATGGTACTTATGCAGTGGCAATGTTGTAATAGCATTGATGAATATCAATATGAAGGAAAGTGATTATTAGTGCCAAAAGTCCTGTTGCTCCAAATCAGTTTTACAACCCAATATCTAGTGTGCAAACATTGAATTATGTCAATTAGAAAATACCATATGGCAAAGATTTTTCAACTTTAGTTTGTACATATTCATCAATTACCTGGAAGTTTGTGAAAAATATAAGGTGCAGCCTTAGAAAAACTGGTTAATAGGACAGAGGTGGTTCAGTAATTTGCATCCTTAATAAATTTCCAGGTGATTCTGATGCGTCGTTGGTCCTCAACCATATTTTGCACAATTCAGCTTTATTAAACATCTATTTATGTATTTATAAGAGATTTTTAAAAAGAAATGGCTCTGATTAGCTACCAGCTCCCAGGCTAAAAATGAATACACCCAAGATATCAATGGGAATGGTGGAGTAAAGACCCTGTAAAATCTGCTCCAATGAGAACGTGGAAAAATGTATCAAAACTAACTTTTTAGAACTCTGGAAATTAGCCTAAGGTTTACAACAATCTTAAGAGCATGTATTCAACAGCAACAAAAAGGCGAAATCTTGATTAAAAACAGCAAGAAAATAACTGGAAAAATATCCTCGGGTGAGGATTTAAAAAATAATAATGATAATAATAATTTTATTTTCACTAGAGATGGTGCTTAAATACTCCAATTATCCTAGAAAATGACTCCATTAAAAAATCTGAAGATAAAAACAAGACCTGGTATTAAAACCTACGATTACTATTAAAGCATAACTAATACATTATCCAAGCACTCAGCTAGTATTTGTGGATAAAGATGTTTATATTTTCTCAGTCTATTTGCAGATATGCTTCCAGGTCTGTATTCCTTTTTATATATTTCAAAATAATTATTGAGTCCACTCTATTTCCTCTCAGTAATAAAAAGGAACAAACTACTAATACACAAAACAACATGAATGGATTTCAAAAGCATTATGCTGAATGGAAGAAGCCAAACACAAAAGACTACCCACTGCACGGGGCCATTTATATGCTTTTCTAGAAGAAGCAACACAGTGGGAACAGAGGACAAATTGGTGGTTGCCTGGAGCTGGGGATAAGAGCGAAGGAAGAAACTGACTAAAAAAAGGGATGAGGGAACTTCAGGGAGTGACGTGACATTCTTTATCGCGATTATGGTACAAACTATGCGACTCCTTACACTTGTCCAAACACATGAAAATATATGCTTCAAACTGTAAACTGTATTGTGTGCAAATTATTTTTCAATTTTTAAATAAAGTAGCATAGGCCTGACCAGTTTGGCTCAGCGGTTAGAGCATCGGCCCTCAGACTAGAGAGTCCGGGTTCTGTTCCCGCTAAGGGCACATGCCTCGGTTGCGGTTTGTCCCCAGGCCCCAGTTGGGGTGGTGTGGGTGGCGGCCACTCGATGTGTCTCTTTCACGTCGATGTTTCTCTCTCTCTTCCTCCCTTCCTCCCTCCTGCTCTATCTGAAGATAAATGCAAAAATGTCCTCAGGTGAAGATAAAAAAAATAATAATAAAATTAAATTAAAAAGCACCATAAAATTCCTGGTTTGGGCCTTCCCCTAACACACACACACACACACACACACAAACCCCGAATCACAAAGAACCTACCATAGGTCCCAGGTGTGCTTAGCACTGGAAATAGAATGTGAACATGATAGGTAGAGCTTGTATCTAGAGAGGGAGACAAACTCTAAAATAATAATCACAGGGAAAAACATATAATCTCAAATTTGAGTAAGCACAGGGAAGGGGCAATGAGAATAAATGACATACAGAGACCTAATTTAGACCTCTGTGGACTACATCGGTTTTGACTTGAAATCCGTTTTAAGTGGCAGTGCTTGTCTGCAGGGTCACAGGCTCGTCTGGAGCCCGAGGGGAAAGGAGGGTCTGTCACTGAGTCACGCGGGTCCTAGAAACTGGAGAAGCTACAGTGAAAGGCTGCAAAGCAGAGAAAAGGGAGAGGCTGTTACGTCAAGGAGTCTCTTTCTATTAAAATTCCAGGACATTTCCACCCCCTCTGGAGCCCCTGGACAAGGGAACAAACCTGTGTATGAGATTGTTACTCATGGAAAATGCAGATTTAATTAAGATCATTTGTATGTTGTTAATAAAAATGTGTAATATTTATGAGCTTGCTTCTTGTCTACTGCTTGCCTCTCGTTCTATTTAATTAGCTGTGTAGGAGGTGCTGAATTGCAAAAGCCCCTTTATTTTACAGTGATATTCCCAGTATAGTTTCAGAGGCATCTGAAACATAACAAAGAGAAAATTAGACTGTTCCTTTGGCCCTAATACAAAGGGAACTCTGTGGGCTCATACCTTCACTGAGATCGCTCCCTCATCTGGACTACATTCTAGCCCTGGTGGTTAAGATAAGAAAGAACTTGCCCCATGAGTAGACTCTTTTCAGCATCACTGAAAAATAAAATTAAATTCATTATTGAGTAATATAGGAATTAAAAAGCACACACTTTAAAGATCACCATATACATTTGCACATATACACACATATATATATGTCACACACATATTCTTCAGAAGAAAAAATTTAAACTTTCAATATTTATAAAATTGATTAACAATGAACTCTTCACGTCCAAGCACCTTAAACATGAGTTCACTACAAAAGCAAACCATAGGCGTATAATCATAGTCATAACTCAGTGTGTGTCAGGCATTCTTCCATGAGCTTGACACATATTAATTTATTTTAAACTTTTGACACCCCTAGAAGATTAAATATTAGTATCACCAGATTCATTTAACAGATGGGGATAAAGAGGCTAAGCAACTTGCTCAAATCAAAATGTTAATTACAAGTAAAGGTGGGGTTGTAACCTCAGCTGCTTGGCTCCAACCATAACCACTCTGTATTCTGTTAGCCATACATCAGTTGCTTCAGATATGTATAGCCAGCACATGATCTGACACCCAAAGATAGTAAGTGGTTTTACTTAATATGAAAACCGTTGTAGATGTGTAGGTTCTAGATTTCTACCAGGGGTTACTGTTGTTTATTTCTAGTGATAGGTAACTCTCCTCTTCATAAGAAAAAAATGTAGTTTTAATAAGCAAATAACCAAAAACTTTAAAGCTATCAAATAGTATTTTTGAGCATATTTATAATTTCAAAGAGTGGAAAAATCAAAGTTCCATGAATTTTCATATTGTATTAAACATTGGAGGACGGGGTAAGGCTGGGCACAGGGGTGGTCAATGAAAACATTAGATGTGACCATTTTATTTTATTGACATACAAAATTTAAATAACAGACACTGAGTTCAGCTACTTGCACAACTCAGTGTGGACCTCCAAAATTGAGTCTCCCTCCTGGATCCCCTCCCTCTGCCTCCTCCTCCCGTGTTTCCAGACCACGGGTGGGCCTGGCGGCGCCGTGAGTGGTTCAGGCTGCTCAGCCTCTCTCAGCTCATCTTCCTGCTCTCAGTAAGACCTGTCAGTAGGTATGATGCCTTTGCCCATACACTGCCCTCCACTGGCTTCCGCGGCTCTGGGTACAGTCCCCACTGCCATGCTGAGGTCACCAGCGTGCCTCTGCCACTCCACGAAAGGCCACGCAGCGCCCCTGGAGAGAGCAGGGCAGCGCGACACCCTGACCTCAGTTCCCTGGCGTCTCAGCAACTACTCTTCCCACTGGGTGCTACAATAGGAAATCAGGGTATGAGATTTAAAGGTCAGATTTTCTCAAGTCAAATGAGATTCAACAATGCTCTTGAATGGGAATTTCACTTGGATGTCATGTCCAAATCCATATGACAAGCATGGGCTATGGGACTTGGGACAAACTCAGTAGGAAGGTGAAATGAAAGTCATCAAGGTAGAAGTAGCGATGCAGTAGTAAGCCTAAGGCCTCGGCGATGTTTGGGGGGTAAACAATAGATTTCTGTCTAACAGGAAGTATTATTTGTTGGGTTCTAAATAGGCTCTGTTGTCAAACATGGAGTGAGGGGATCTTAAAACAAGGTAATTGTCTTTAAAGTGTTTGTGTTCTAATTGGGAGGATGAGACACATGTTCAAATAACAAAATATGGCAAAATGGCATTATACAAACTGAACACATAAGTGCTAAGAATAAAGCATTGATCAGAAGGACATGAGGCTAACCAAGGGCCCAGAAAGGTTGGGATTTGAAACATGTTTTGAAGACGGTAATGGAAGGCAACTACCAGAGAAGTAGTAGGGGAGATTCTACAGATTATGTACGGTGTTCAGAAACTTGACCTAGTGAGACTGAAATGTT
Source organism: Molossus molossus (assembly GCF_014108415.1). Taxonomy (NCBI): domain Eukaryota; kingdom Metazoa; phylum Chordata; class Mammalia; order Chiroptera; family Molossidae; genus Molossus; species Molossus molossus. The sequence goes on along the minus strand of NW_023425345.1, from coordinate 58,073,524 downwards.
GCTAGCTAGAGGTTAGGTATGTGAGACGGTTATTCCAAAGATGCTAACATTAAAAAAAAAAAAATTTTTAATTTAACTGGAAGCAGAGACATCATTTATAATGGGTTGGAAGAGGTGCTCCTTTGTTTTGGGAAAAAAATATTACTTAGAGCATTTTGATTAGGCAAAACGAAAGCCCACGTTCAAATCTGGAATGGAAAATGTGAGGCCACGAAGAGCAAACTGCTGCACATGACTTGTCAGAGGTTATCATCAACGTGGCCTGAAGTGCCTCGCTGGGAGAAGGAAGGATTGTCTTGACTCTAGAGCCAATGAAGACCTAACGGCTGGGCTCCAGGTAGGAGGGGCCTGGCCGAAGGCCACTGTGTGTTAAACAGGCCCCTGCAGTAGGTGGTACGATGGGCTTAGAGGAACTCTGGAGAAGACGAGAAGGGACCTCTTCTCGGAGTTTTGACCTCGGGTGAGAGTTTTGACCATCCAGGTTACTTTTTACCCATTCAGCTGAGTAGTTCTATTCTGTTATCTCCAAACCGCTGATAGGGTTTTGTAAACTATAGAGCCTGGCTTTAGGAGTGCTTGGAGAATGAGCTGTGTCCACACGAAGACTTCAGGGAAATGAGATTCCCAACAGCCCAGAGAAGCGGAGGTGAAACTGTCGGAGCCCACTCCCAGCAAAGCCTGGACATCAAGCCAGACAGAGGAGGCATGCAAGAGCCCAAGGAAGGCTAAACTTCTTACCTATTTGGGGGTACAAAGGGGGCTTGTAGTTATTCTTAGTTATTAGGAACAGGTGAAACCTAGACAACTTGCTGTACCTCAGGGCTGATCACGTATGAGACCATGAAAGTCCAGATTTGGTGTTTTATAAAACAAAAACCTAGAAATGCACCATTTACTGAAAACCCACAGGGATGCCCTGGCCAGTTTTGCTCAGTGGTTAGAGCATTGACCTGCAAACCAAAGGGTCCTGGGTTTGATTCCCAGTCAAGAGCACGTACCTGGGTTGAAGTTTCAATCCTCATCCCCAGTCGGGGACGTGAGGGAAACAACCAACCGATGTGTCTCTTTCACATCGATGTTCCTCTCTCTCTCTCCCTCCCTCCCTTCCACTCTATTTAAAAAAAAAAAAAAAAAATCAGTGGAAAAATATCCTTGGGTGAGGATTAACAAGAAGCAAAAAAACAAAACCCAGAGAGATGAGCACTAGATCTTTGTAATTAGCAATTCTAACTAGATGTGATAACCCAGAGCAAGTTGGGTAACTTCTCTGAGCCTCAATTTTATCACCTACAAAATGAAGGAGATTGGATTGGATCATCTCTAAGGTAACTATTAGGTCAAAAGTTCTGCAGTTCTATCTCTCCACCCACTTAATTTAATGCCCTATAACACAGAAAACTCAAGGGACATAAAAATAGAAATTAAAAACTAAAGGGAAAAGGAAGTCATTGTAGTAAATATCAAGGACCCAGATAATTAGTAGCTATATGATATACTACTGAGCCTTGTTTTATTATGGTTATTAGAAATATATTACCTATCCACCTTTTGAGGAATTCTCATTTTTTAGTGACTAGTCCCTCTCATTCATAGTACTTATTAGTACTTATCTCTTGTTTAATTAATTACTGCCTGTCTTCCCAATTAAAATATAAGTGCCATGAATTTGTCTATTGTTTTTATTGATGTATTTCCAGCACCTGACACACAGCATGGCTCATGGTAGATACCCAATAGATATTTATTGACTAAATAAATCAATGAAAGAAAGAGGAAATGAATGATGCTCCCTGCATCTTCATGCTTTAAAATATCAGACATTAAAATGGTGACATGTTACAGTAGATAATAACCCAAAATCAAGGTATTAAGATTGACTAGTACTTCTTTCAGTTCCTTACCAAGCAAATACTAATTGTATCCAACAGATTTGTTTCCAATGAAGGTGTCTGGTCAGATAAAGCATGGTGCCCCAGTAACAAAAATAGTTACTTTATGAATTAAGATACCTTACAATTTCTGGTGAGATTTTTTAAAACTTTGCATGTCTCTTCTAAAGATCCAAGGCTTTGATAACATGGAAAACACCAGGAGAAAGTCATGCTGGGTTGAGTAGGAATGAGGAACCAAGCTTAATACCTGTCAGGGCACCTGGCCTCATGAGATTACATTGCCATCATCACCTTTATCAATGATTAACCAGCAATAAAGCTTTTACAGTAATCAAAACACAATAGCATGCATTTAAAAGACCAAAGAACAACTTTTGCCCAAATAAAAAAAAAAAAATGAATTCTGTATGCACAGAGAAAAAGGCCAGTGTTCTGCTTTCTAAGCCTATTTCTAGGCCTGAGAGATTTCCAAGGTCCAGCTAAAACTCTCAAGCTAGAGGCTCCTAATGGAACTTAAATTCTTCTGAGGTCTACAAAATGAATATAATATTATTCATCTGATCAATTATAGTAGTAAAGTTTACCCACCAACTCACCAATTTGAGCAGTTAAAACTAAACTTAGTTCCTTCCACATTTATTTTTGAAGAGAAAAATGGGCCAGAGTTACTGTTGGAAGAAACCCAAAGGGAGAGAAAAAAGTTGTAGTAAGGTCAGTAAACTTTCCTACTAGACATAACACACATTGAGGTAAAACCTATAGGGCGGGGACTTTATTATTGACAGAGTTAACCTCAAAAAATGTTCAACGTCTCCTCTGAAAGCTGGGGCATCCTACTGGGGTGGTGGGGTGGTGCTGAAACACTGGCGAGCCGCTGCTGGAGACAGCTTAGTGGGTAGAGAGTTATGTTGCTGGTATATACATTTTCATGAACTGGGCTCCTGGGTTACATTGCTAGTTTTACCAAAGACTTTTGCCCTTTTCACAGCTCAAATAGCTTTCATATCAAAAAGACTTCTCCTAGCCTCCAAGTTTGTAAAGAGTAATTTGTTTAGATAAAAGCAGTAAAACTCTATAAAAAGAATCAACATGTATCTATATACAAGTTGTTTTCTAATCCAAAAACAACTTCCCACTCGGCTCCATCTTGTATGGATATCTTCCCATGAATTGTCTATCATTCATTCTACACATACACACTCATTGCGTGCACACGCACACACACACACACACACACAGAGTAATTTGGTATGAGCTAATATATGCTTAGAACTTTAACTTCTTGGGGGTTTTTTGTTTTTAATTTTTTTTTTTTCCTTTATTGATTTTAGAGAGAGAGGAAGGGAGAGGGAGAGATATAGAAACACTGATGAGAGAGAACATCGATTGGCCGTCTCCTGCATGCCCCCCATTGGTGGATCAGGCCCACAACCTGGGCACATGCCCTGACCAGGAGTCAAACCAGCGACCTCTTGGTGCATGGGTCAGTGCTCAACCACTGAGCCGCACAGGCTGGACTAGAACGTTAACTTCTTAAGAATAGGACTAATATGTTTTATATCAAGACACACAGAAGACTCACACTGTAAATATATATGAAGCATCAATTTGACACTAACCGTCTTAGTTCTGTCCTGTTTTTAGCTATTGACCTTGGTATTTCTTTTTCCAATTTCAATTTACTCTTTGAACTTTAGCATCTGGTATGATTTTGACTCCTTACAAAAACCATTCCAGTTCTAATCTTAGTCTCGTGTCACTTATGACTCAACCTCTGTTGCTTCAACTCTGTTCCCATAATGTCTTCCTATCAACATTCAAGCAACAAAACAGGATCTGGGTTCTTCATAAGTCCTGTATTAGCCTTTCATCCAATAGACACTTTAGTAACTTGTTTGAAACTTAAAAATGGAGTAAAAAATGTGGGGGGTTATTAGAAAAGAGAAAATATAACTGAATTCATTTCGTCAAAAACAATGAAAATTGGTAAGAATGGATGCTCCTCAAAATTATATAGCTATGCTAACACTGTGTGTTGGTAATGGGTATGTGTGGTTTTCATACTTCCTGAAGCTGTAACACTTTAAAGAAAATATTAATAAACCAAATACCATGAATACTAGCTCACTAAAGTGGTAGTTAGAGCTTATATTTGCTCTTATACACTTCAACCAATGGTTTTCCTTGGTAGCAATGTTTCTGATTATGAGATTTTTTAAAAGAAAAATCACTAAATATCTTTGATATAATCCATATATCAAAAAAAGTTTATCCATGGAAACTGTTACCTTACTATCGTGTTGGGAATGGGTTAATATCCCATTTTTACTCAAGGGTTGGTGAGTACTCACTATATAAATACATCGGCCCCGAGACACGCACTGACCTTTCAGCAGTTACCAAGACACTGTTCTCAATGGCGTATCACCCAATAGAAAAAATGATCATAATAACCAAAGACAATACAATATTATATGGTGAAGTGTTAGGACACTACCTAGGTGGGACACTCTGTAAGTAGGCCCACATCATGCTCAGCTTTAATTTACATTTCTGGTGGAGGGAAAATCAGGACAAATAGACTGGGCAGTCAGAACAGAGATAAAAATCCATGAAGGTTGGAAAGAAAGTTTCCTTTGACTTAATTAAGAAGGGGCCAGGAAAAAACATGGCTTAAAGAAGTAGAGTCAGAGAGTAGGAGAGGTGAGTTATCAGAGACCTGGTCAGTGAACCTGTAGCAATAGTAATGTGAGGGACAGAAATGGTGACGACAAAGGTAAGCGACGGCATTCCGCCAGTTGTATTTAAAAGCATATGGCCAGCCCAGCTGGTGTGGCTCAGTGCGCTGAGCATCATCCCATGGACTGAGGGGTCCCTGTTTGATTCCCAGTCAGGGCACATGCCTGGGTTGCGGGCTTGATCCCAGTAGGAGGCGTGCAGGGGGCAGCCAATGGATGTTTCCTTCTCACACTGCTGTTTCTATCTCTCTCTCCCTTCCTCTCTCTCTAAAAAATCAATAAAAGATATAAAATTTTTAAATAAATAAATACAAACAAAAGCATACGATTAGAGACTCCCTGTATTGTGAAATTCCTTAACGTGCGAAGAAAAGAAAGAGATGCTGAGCACATTTCTACAGTCTAGGATGCATACAAAAAGGCTCGGGGGTATCAGTCGGAAAACGAAGATTGTAGGAAATATGGATGGTGTCTTGTATTAGTTGTCTGTTTCTCTTTAATAAAACACCACAATTTAGCAACTTAAAATAATACCCATTATTATCTTACAGTTCTGCAGGTTAGAAATCCAAGTGGATTTCACTTGGGTTCTCTATGTAGGAGACTGAAATCCAGGTATTGTCATGCTGGGAAGTTATCTGGTGGCTCTAGGGAAGAATTCACTTCCTTATTCAGTCTCCTGGCCAAATTCATTTCCTTGTATTTGTGGGACTGAAGTCCCCTGGGGTTGTTCTCTGCTCCTAAAAGCTGCCCACATTCTTTGGCACAAGTAACCTTCCATCTTCAAAGTCAACAATGGTGTGTTGAATGCACCCCCTTTAAATCTCTCCAACTACCCTGTCTCTTACTTTGGCCCCACCTGCCACCCGCCTAAGAAAGCTCTTTGTTTTTAAGGGCTCATGTGACCACAGTGGGACAACCAGATAATCTGGGGACAATCTCCTTAAGGTCAACTGTGTCATGTAATATAATCAGAGGAATTTCATCACATTCCTAAATTCTTGGGATGAGGACGGGGCATCTTTGGGAAGCCATTTCAGAGTCCTGTCTGCCACAGGAGTCCAACCAAATTCATTCTTGTGTTATATCAATACATATGTACTAAGTACTTGGTCTAATTTTTTCTATAATGAAACCTTGATTTTCCTTAAGGATAATGTAGCTTGAGAAATCAGGAGTAAATGGACCGTCAAGAGAGTCAGAACTAGAAAAGTGTTCAAAAGATTATCTTTGAAGCAAGTGAGAAACAATTATCCCCATTTTGTACTTAAGGTGCCTACATCCAGAGGGGCTGGTGAGACCTGCTCTATGCCACATGTCTGCAGGTGACGAGAGGAGAGCAGAGCCTTTGCTGGGGCCCTTCATAGCACCAGCACATTTCAGCGAGCCCAGTTCTCTCCGATTTTTCTAAGAACTGTTGGAAATCGGCACAGGTATTTCTAATCGTTTCGCGGCTGGACTTCCCCGAGCATCCGCCAGCATCTTTGCAGCAAGGCCAGGGATTCGGACTGTCCTTGTCTGAGAGTCTTCCCTACTGAGAGCCATTAAGGGTGCAGTTAGAAATCAAGTACTGTTTATATTTAGGTAAAATATAATGCTTAAAAGCATAGGCAGATAGCTTGGGTTTCAATCACCCTTGCGTTGGGCATGTTTCTCCACCTCTCCTCTGTAAAATGGGTGTGATATTAATTCCTATCTCCTAAGGCTACTCCGAGGAGTAATTGATATAACACATGAAAATTCTTCAATTACCATAGTGATAAGACAATTATTTTTTTTTTTTACCAGACCTCCACATGGGTTTCTCACGAGTAGCTGCCCTCTCTTTATGGCCATTTCTGCTGCTACCTGACTGAGGAAGTGGTCCCACTCTCCTTCCCTGTGTCCGTGGTACCAGGATGATTGAATACAAGCAGGAACCTGCAAATTAAATCTCACACATGGTGCTATAGGAACACCACCCCCCTTTCCTCTGAGTATAAGCACATAGACCCTTTGGTCTTAAGAGGATTTTCATAGTGATAAGCAAAGAGTCTGGGCCAAAGCAGGGTGACCAGGATTGAGGGATTTCTAGGGACATGGGACTTTCAGTGCTAAAATGTTCATATTTTCAGGAAAAATGGAAGAGTTGCTCACTCTAGAACAAACGGTCTTTGTGACCTTGGGCAAGTCACTATGCTTTCTATGCCTCAGTTTTTGCATCTACATGTAAAGATTATAACAACCCTCCTTCACAAAGGATTTTTTTTAAAGAGTAAATGAATTAATCTATAGAGTGCTTTGGATCATACCTGGAGTAGAGTAAGCACTCAATAAATGTTGGTTATTATAATTAACTAATCACTCTAAGGAAACATGGAGTAATAAAACTAACACAGGAGGACATGGCAAAAAGCCCAGAATTTTATAAAGTCCTTAACAGCCCAAGAGTGAAGCAACAGGGAAAGATTTCTTTCTTTCTTGCATCATCATGTTATTATCCTTCTCTGAGAGATCATGAAAACAAAGAAAAAGAAGAGTACTGTATTATCTGAAGAAAGAATACTAAGAGAAATACAAGTTAAAATTACCCTGAGCTAACACTTCATTAACTACAAGACTAATAAAAACAAAGCAAAACAAACAAACCCCAGAAGTTTGCCAACACTCGGTTACGGAAGCTGCAAGGAATAGACAGACACTCTCATACTGCACTACAGGGAATGCACAATGGTCAGCCTCCATGGAAAAACATCTCACAACATCTACCAAAATTACAGATGCATTTGAACCACAATGCTGGTTCTGGAGATCTATCCTACAGGTACTCTAACATATGTGTTACAGGATTTACATACAAGACTACCCACTGGAGAACTGTTAGTTTCAGCAAAACACTGGCACCCAAAATAGAGGACTGGTCAAAGGAACCATGGTACATCCATACAGGAAATAAAGAAACTCTCTATGTATTAATGTGGAAAAATCTCCAAATATGCTGTTCAGTAATAAAATCCAAGGCACAATGTAGTGTATGTAATATGCCATCTTTTATAAGAAAAAAGGGGAAATAAGAATATACATATAGCCCTGTCCTGTGTGGCTCAGTGGTTAAAACATCAACCCTCCCACTAAGAGTCTGAGGTTTGATTCTCAGTCAAGGGCAGGTACCTGGGTTTTAGGTGAATCCCCAGCCCCATGTGGGGCATGTGTGGGAGGCAACCAATCAATGTCTCTCTCACATCTCTCTCTCTCTCTCTCTCTCTCTCTCACTCCTTCTCTCCTCCCAATTCCACCTTTCCACTCTCTAAAAATCAATGAACAAAGTATCCTCAGATGAGGATTTACAAAAAATAAAAAAAGAATATACCTATATACACATAAATATATATATATATATGTATATTCATAAAGAAACACAGGAAGAATAAGCAAGAGAAGAATTAAAACGGTTACTATTAACAGCAAGAAATCGAGTAGATGGAAACAGGTGCGAACAAATTGTTTCAATGTGGATCTTTCTATTTCATTTTTATTTTGAGCTCTCTAAATGTATACCTATCAAAAAGATAAATTTTAAAAATAAAATCTAAAGAATCAAGACCTGTATATCATTCACTGAAAGGTGAACACCACCCATTTCTATGAAATAAATCTCATCTGCAAAGACAGGAAATATGTTGAAAACCATCATGGTGGGCTCCCTCCAGCCCACAAACAAGCTCAAGATTTCTGACCTGTGTGGTTGCGAACCACTCTCTTCCAGCTAGGCGGAAAGGAAGCAAGGGTGTTGTTCTGGGGGTGCTGATTTATATTCCCCTCGCTGAAAAACAGTCCCCTCTGGACCCCACAGCGTGGCCAGCATCTGGGAGGAGAAAGGCTGCGGTGTGTTTTCCTTTTTCAGGCGGGATGAGGTTTCGTCATCCCATCATTTTACACTTGCAAGTTAGGAGATCTGTTCTTTTTATGTTAATTGGAATCGGCTGCTTTGGGCTCTGACACAGGCATTTAGCACTAACAGTCAATTGCTCTTTCCTCAGCCATCTGGCAAAAGAGTTGAAACCAGCAATTTTCTGAGTCGGAATTAGACATCTGAAAAAGAATGTGCACGTAGGCAAACCCCTTGGGACTGCAGAAAGGGGCAGGTAGCAGGATGATGTAGACCCCAGTCTGGAGTGATGTGATTTCTCCAAATGCCATTTCACCAAAATGGCACTTTGGTTTCCTGACACAACTTTCTCCCCTGGGTGCAGTGGGGAGCATTCGGGATTGGGCAGCCTCTCCTTTACTTTCGTCCTGAATGCCAGGAGCTACCCCGCCTGTGCAGGCCCCTCCCGGCCCCTCCCGGGGTGCGCTTCTCGCCCTGAGTCAGGGGCAGCCGCTTCGCATCTCAGCCAGATGCATGAAGTGCCTGGCTCGGGGGCAGCATCTGCTGATCCTTCAAGCTCTCTGTTCTTGTTCTATCCCCTTCACTCGTTCCCCTTGCCCCATCTTCCCTTCAGGGTTGGTCTTCTCTGCACTTCTGTCCTGCCCTCGTCTTACTTTACACATTTACTCTCCTGTTTGCAGGTTCAAAGCATGCACAGGCCTCGGGCCCCCATGAAAATAGTGCTGGTTCAGCTCTTAAGGGGGAACACTTACGAGACCCTTTCTGACCTGGTTTCCTTTCCTAGGGGCCCATTCCGGGTTTCACTGGCAAGCATCACACTGTCTTCACACAAATGCAGCGATAAATACTTTTCTGTCTGTCATTCCCTGCCTTCCAACTAACGGTACTTCCTGGTAAAGTGTTTGAGGTCCCCCAAACTTGGTCAGGACACCCCTGCCACCAGTCAACAGTGTGAAAGCGACACCAGTGAACCTTAAGTATTAATAAGGCACAGTCGCGGCACTTCCAGACTGATGGGTATGTTTCCTCTGAAATCGTCCACACATTGGTGACACCCACTGTGACCCCATTTGGGCCCCACGTACACATGAAACGGGCAGGTGCTCGTCAGGGTCACGGGGAGCCGCAGCTGTGTTTGGTACATCTGTCCTTGACTCTCTCCCAAAGAGGAACTGTGGCCCGCTCCCAGCATCTTCCATCTGTTGAACCCTCTTAAAGCCCCCTCCACTCTGGTTGTCATCTCCGCATGCCAGGGGAGGTCAGTGCGGCAGAGAACCAGGACACGCGCCTGTGTGACAGGACTCGGGCAGTGTGGTCCCTCTGCCCACACGCACTCTGCCCTAAGTGTTACGTTCCTCTGTCCTGTGTTTCTCACTTTGTATTTTAAATTGATTCAGTGAACTACATGATTCCAGCATAATTACTTCGATCTGTGAGCCGTTCTGTTCCATGACCTCTGTAATGACTTGTCGAGTATAACACTTGGGAGCTACCTCGGCATCAGAGTAATTTCCCGCAAGACGACATTTCATTGGCTGGTCTCTCTTTTTCTGTGAAATGTCTCATCTCTATTTCACCTTATGATGACAAGTTATTCTTTTTTTCCTGCTTTTCAGATTTTTCTATAATAATTCTACAATCTGGAAAAAATTATGCTTTTTAAAGGGTAAAATGATTTACGGCTCCCTGTGAAGCCCAGACACTGAGTTGTATTAGGCGATACCCAGCCCAGTCCCTAGCGGTCACTTCTGCATGCGTTGGCTTTCTCCCTCTGGCAGACCGCCGCCCACTTGCCCTCTCTCCTCCCTCCTGACTCGAGTCAGGTGTTTACGACTTATCTGCAGACCCCAGACTCATCTAAAACATAGACCGGGCTCACTGCTGGGCTCTTGGTGCTAGTGTCTCTTGCAATCCAGGTGAAACCGTGAGGGAGGGAGGCTGTGGGAGATGGCTTTAGGAAGACTGACGAGCCACTTCGAAAGGTGTTCACAGCATCTGGTGCTGGAGACAGACTGAAATGTGTGTCATTTTGGACCCCTTTAAAACCTGCCATGCAGACCATCTTTTATCTGTCGACATGTTTTTTTCTCTAAACCAACCTCAACGTAATTTCATAAATGTAAGTAATCTCACACAGCTGTGCCTCCCTGACATTTCAGGCCAACATTTCAGGCCAAGGTCAAGTTGAATGAATTTGTTGCATTCATGGTCTCATGGTTATTGTACAGGTGATTATATAGAATCCCATTTCTCTGGCGTTTTCCTATTTTCATTCTCTTTTTTTAATATATATATGTACATATATATTTTTTTAATTTATTTTTTTAGAGAGAGAGGAAGGGAGATAGAGATAGAGATTGATGTGAGAGAGAAGCATCAGTCAGCTGCCTCCTGCACGCCCCCCACTGGGGATTGAGCCCAAAACCTGGGCATGTGCCCTGACCAGGAATTGAACCAGGACCTCTCAGTTCATGGAACGATGCTCAGTCCACTGAGCCACACTGGCTGGGCCTTATTTTCATTCTCAAAAGGTGAGTATAATATCAAAGGGTGCAAAATGGCAACGCACACCATGTCAACATTAAATTATTTAAAATTTTTATATTTAAATAAAAATCCAGATTTGTAACCTCTTTTGGGATCTCCCATGGCAACAATAGGCTGCCCTCTTTAGAGAGACCATGTGCTTTCTGGTTGATCACAGACGCCACCCACTCTTGGATAATTCACTCATTAATATTTCCTGTGTGGCTGTCCTGGACTATATCACCAGCTCTAGTTTTCCTGGTGATTTCCCATGGTTTACCCAAGGTGCCATCTACCTGCATCCATTCTCTGTCTAATTTATAAGCTTCCTGTGGCCCGGTTCCCGTGCCCATGCTCCTGCTCTCTGAGTGTGATCTTACCTTGGCCCATCTTCTAGTCACTCTGACCTTAACTCAGTAGGACAACCTGACATCAAGAACCAGAAGCCTGGGGATGTGCTTTTGGCGTTCTAATGCTCACTGGCAACATTTCAACACACGGGTCATCACACTGACCTAGCAAATATTGTCAGAACCGCAGAAGCGTCCTTAAAAATTAGCCAAGAACTTCAGAATTCGAATGCTAAATCCCTTAGGCTTGTGACCTATCCATTCAGCTGGCACCAAATGCCTCCTGAGATTAAACAAAGCCTGAGAGATAATAAGATGAAATGGCTCGACCTTCAGATGCGAGATCTTTCCTTCCAAGCCTGTCGCTGGTTCAGATTATTTTTATCATTTTTCAAAGCAGCAACATTTATTTCCTCCGCTTCAGTGATCTGTGCAGATGCAAGGACTAGAAGGAATATTTAGTGGTCGCCATGGTTACCATTAGTCATATGAAGTTATAGCTAGTGTGCTTATTCCTCTCTCCACAGCTGTAAAAAGAAAACACTCTCCAAAAAGCAGGCTAGTTGGGGCTCTGAAGTCTTTCATTCTGTAACACAACCGGTTCCTCTGGGAATTTATCTCAATCTGTGAGTTTAATTCACACTTTAAAGATTTTAAGCAGGGAAGGCATCATAGGACCTAAAAGCTGGATGGGAATTCAGAGAGAATTTAGCCTCAGCCTCTCATCTTACAAATAAGGAAACTGAGGCTCAGTAAGGAGAAGGGAATTGGATCTACACAGTGTCAGTTCTCCATCAAAAGATGTCTCCACTATGTTTCTTGTGTTAAATAATCAGAGAGGCTAAGTAATATAAAGATCCAGATGGACTAAGACTATCCAAGTTCCAGGGAAATTTGATCCCAGGCAAGGGATTGGATCCTTGAAATGGAGCCTGAGGCAAAAATCACCGTCTCTAAGGCCATATTAGCATTGGAATAACAACCAAACTTTATGATCGATTAAGTTTAGGTGGTACAAACAGTCACCATTTCAAAATGAGGCTGTTTGACTGCTGGTTCTGACAAGTGGGTACCCTATAAGTGCTATACCTTCTTCTGGGGGCCCTGACCTCCTACTATTTTCCAATCTCTCCAGCCTCCTGGCTCAGTGTTCATAGATCCTTGCTTTCATTAAGCCCAGGCAGATGGCTTTTATTCTATTGCTTTGCAATTGATTGAATGTAAAAATAATACTACACAGAACTTTTTAGGCAAAGGTCAAGAAATACCCTAAATGTCTCTACACTTCCTAATTCAAGAAATGTTTTTTTAACTATTCCATGAATTCTTTATTTAACTAGTTCTTCCCTAAATAGACTTAACATTGGATGACCTGCACCAATGCTTCCCTGTAGATCTTGTTTCCAAGTACGGATGCTCACTGAGAAGGGAGAGCTCCTTGGAGGAAAGAGGGCTGGGGTCAAGAAATACAAGAAGAACTTGGAATATTTTATTATAAAAGTAAGTGCTCAAAAAATAATGGGAAATGCTATGAACTGAATGTCTATGTTCCCTCAAAATTCATATATTGAAGCCCTAAACCCAACGTGACTATATCTGGAGACAGGGCCGATGAGGAGGCGATAAAGCTAAGTGGGGCCATGAAGATGGGGCCCTCATCCTACAGGGCTGGTGCTCCCATAAGAAGAGGAAGAGACGCCAGCGCTCTCTCTGCACCATGTGAGAGTACAGAGAGAATGTGGCCATCTGTAAGTGAAGAAAAAGCTCTCACCAGGAACTGAATTAGCCTGCACTTTGATCTTAGATTTCTGTTGTTTAAGCCACCCCATCTGTGTTGTTTTGTCCTGGCGGCCTGAGCAGACTAATATAAGAGATATGACAAAAGAACTCAAGAACCAGCTTTTAGGGCACCCACTGGACAAATCTGAGATCATTCGAGCTTCGAAATGAATGAACTAATAGCATTAGATTATTATTCATTTAACAAAAATAAGAAACCATTAATTCAAGCCCTGGCTAGTATAGCTCAGTTGGTTGGCCATCGTCCTCTGCACCAGAAGGTCACAGGTTAGATTTCTGGTCAGGGCACATACCTAGGATATAGGTTCGATCCCCGGTCTGAGCAAGTGTGGGAGGCAACCAATCTGTGTCTCTCTCACATTGATGTTTCTCTCTCTCTCTCTCTTCCTCCCTCCTCTAAAATCAATAATTTTTTAAAAATCCATTAATTTAAATAAAAAAGGTGTAAGGGGAAACTTTTTCTTACAATGGAATACCAGCTAATAAAAATAGAAGGAAACAATCAACAAAATTAAAAGGCAACCTACAATGAGAGAAAATATTTGCACACTATATATTTGATAAAGGGTTAACATCATATATATATATATATATATATATATATATATATATATAAAACTCATATAACTCAATAGCAAAAAAAAAAAACCTAATTCAATTTTTAAAATAGGGAAAAGACTGAATAAGCATTTGTGACAATATGAATGAATCTGGAGGGCATTATACTAAGTAAAATAAGCCAGACACAAAGAGGCAAATATATTATAATCTCATTTATATGTAAAACTTATAAAAATGTTGAACTCATAGTTACCAAGGGCTGAGTGGGCAAGGCATGGAGATGGGACACACTGGTCAAAGGGTATAAACCCTTAGTTATAAGATCAATAAGCTCTGGGAATCTAATATACTGATGGCAACTATAGTTAATAGCACTGTATTATGTACTTGACATTTTCTAAGTAAGTAAATCTTAAACAGTCTTACCACACACACACAAAAGATAACTGTGAGATGATGAATAGGTTAATTATTCTGATTTGTGGTAATCATTTCACAATGTAAACATATATCAAATAAGCATGTTGTACACCATAAATATATACAGTTTTATTTCACAATTATATCTCAGTAAAGCTGTGGAAAAATAAAGGTAGCGGAAATAATAAAACTTAGAAAATCACCTTTTTTGAAACCGTGTTAGTAATAACTGATTTCGGTAAGATTCATCATACTAAAACTATTTGGTGCAGGTTTGAAGAGAACAGAATATTAAATAGCCTCAAAATATCTCCCCATGAATTACAAAAAGAAGTGCAAATTCTATAGTAGATGCACCTGTCAGTCACCACCCCATACAAATAACATGTGCCTCCTGAGGTGATACACTGGTAACACCATTGCCCGCTTTTTTGATAATGTATAGTCTTACTTAATTATGAGAGAACCCAAGGCAAACCCAAATTGGGGTTTCTACTGAACATCTGGCCTGTGTATGTCTACAATGCCAATGTCATGATAGACAAAGCTGAGGGACTGTTTCCAATTAAGGGAAACGAAAGAGACGCCACAACTAAATGCAATTTGTGATCCTGGATAAGATCTTGATCCAGAGGAAAAATAAACTATGTAAGAACATTATGAGGACAATTGTTGAATCTGAATATGGTCTATATGTTAAATAACAGCATTGTATGAATGTTCAATTTCTTGAATTTGATGATGGTACTATGGGTTTATGAGGGATCAAGGGGTATCATGCCTGATACTCACTCTAAAATGGTAGAGAAAGAGACAGAAAGACAGAATAAGAAAAAATGAGGCAAAATGTTAAAACAGTTAGCTTTTTGTACTACTCTTTAAAAGTTTGGTTAAGTTTGAAATGATTCTAAAATGAAACGTAAAATTTCAAAAATTTTCCATTTCAAGGGATCCATGCAGGTAGCAGGTAGGCACAGACCAAATAAGCTCAAATGGACAATTCACAAGTAAATAATTATTTTACTACAGTTTGAAGTTCTAGCCAAATGAAGATACATTGATTTATTCTTTTTCACTTTTTTTTATTTTTTGGCATTTATCTTCAGATAGAGCAGGAGGGAGAGAGGGAGGAAGAGAGAGAGAGAAACATTGACATGAGAGAGACACACTGACCGGTTGCCACCAAAACGACCCCAACCGGGGCCGGGGACAAACTGCAACTGAGGTACGTGCCCTTAGCAGGAACTGAACCCAGGACTCTCTGATCTGCAGGCCGACGCTCTAACCGCTGAGCCAAACCGGCCAGGGCCCATTAATTTATTATTAAAAAAACGTTTATTTAGTAATATTAGTAGTTAAATTTTGTGAACATTTTGTGGCAGATTGCATTTTATAAATATGGCCACACAAACATATAGTCTATCCTACATGTTCTTCTTAAAATGTGATGTTAACATTCATCAAGGGGTGGGGTGTATTTTCCTTTTTTGTGAACCCACCTTGACCAATGTAATACTGTGGAACAGATCCTTTAAGGGATGATCAGAAACAATTATGCATAAGATGCAAAAGGAGAACACAGATAAGAAAAGAATGAATCTGTCTCAGTAAAAAGCTTCACAAAGAGATTCCCTGGACCCCTCACCTGCTACCTCGACCACTAGGGGCGTTACCACAGACCTACGGGACCCTTCTGAGAGAGCGGAGAGGTTGGTCTCACTTTTCCCCAGATACAAGTACAATCTTTGATTGTGTTTTGTTCAAGAAAAATTAATTACATGACTTGATAATTATGACCTTGTGATATAATAAGAAATAAGTATTTGGCCTTTTTCCTAAATCTTAACACAGAGTTCTTAAAACCCTTGGAACTCCCTGAGTGATGTGAATGACTTTGATATTCTAATGAGATGACATCTCCCAGATTGCTTTGGGAAGACAGCTGGTTGCCATGAGGATCAAGCCTTGATTAGAAGCTTGGGACTTTCAGCCCCATCCCCAGACCTCCAAGGGGGAAGAGGGGTAGAGATTGAGTTCAGTTACCAATGGCCAATAACTTAATCATCATGCTACATATTTGGACTTCCATAAAAACCCTAAATGACAGGATTTGAGGAGCTTCTGGGTTGGTGAAGCTCACATGGGTGGTGCACTCCAACTGCACGGGACAGAAGTTCCTGTGCTCAAGGTCCTTCCAACTCTTGCCCTATACAACTCATCTGGGTATCCATTTGTCTCCTTTATAATAACTGGCAATAAAAAGTAAAGTGTTTTCCTGAGTTCCGTGAGATATTATAGCAAATAATCAACCTGAGCACGGGGTCATAGGAACCCTCAACCTATAGCCAGTTGGTCAGAAGTACAGGAGCTCTGGGATTTCCATTGAGCATCTGAAGTGAGAATCTGGTAGGACTGAGCCCTGAACCTGCGGGGTCTGTGCTAACAGTTGGTACTTGGTATCAGAATTGAATTGACACATTTTTTTATCAGGAGTGTCAGACGTAAAGCCAGCTCAGAACAATGCAATGGGTTAATACACCAGACATTACTGTCCAAGAATTTAAACCCTTAACATTTTGCAATCATAAAGCCGACTTTGATGCACCGCGCCCATCGTCCTGATACTGATACGGAGGACGATGGACTGATTCTGCCCACATTTCACAGGCAGTCAAAGCCCACTCCAGTGGTTCCAGCAGGCCCCACCTCTTCCATCTTGCTCCCCACTGGAGCCCCAATCAGCACACAATAAATAACGATTTTTTTCTTCAGTGCCTCAGTTCCTTCCGCTCTCTAAATTCTTTCCATTTTCTGAGACATAGCAGTTCTGTGCTCTTCAAATAGTACATTAAAGATCCACACAGACGCTTCCCTTCCCTGAGCATCCTCAACACTCACAATCTCAGCAGATAGCACTTAAATATCTGCCTCGCGACCCTCTATACTTTTGTGTCATCTTGTGGAGGTTACAAGTTCTGCATCAAGGGCCTACATGTGCCGTTGAAACACCATCCCAGACCCGTGCACCTTGTACAACTTGAAGGACGTAGTGTGTTATTAATAGATACTTGCTGATTAACTGATACTAAAATGCTCTATTCTATCATCTTATTCTTGTTGATAACTTTATTCTTCACTCCTGTACAAATAACATTTGAAGAAAAATATAAGGCCCTGGTAAAAGGGCCTGGTAAGTCATATATTACAGGGGGACCTGTGTCTGTGTCTTGCTGATCCGGAGCTACCTTGTCCCTTACAGCAAAGCCTCCAAAGGAGCACAGGACTGACTCTCTTTGCCAAGACTATAGAGAGCGATGGAGGTGCTTATGAGCACAGAGTCTGGGATCAGGCAGAAGGAATTGAAAGCCTAGCTTTCCAGCTATTAGCCGCGGGACTTTGGGCAACTTGACTGCTATAAGCTTTAGCTTCGATGTCTTTAAAATTAATCCACTTTCCTCGTAGGGTTGTGAAGAGGACTAAATGAGATGTGTAAAGCATTTAGCATAGGCACCTAGAAAGAGCTAGAGAAGCCTTAGGAATTATTCTTCAAATAAGAGTATCTAGAACCCTTTGCATACAGTCAGCTAGTTTGGGGGGGTGGAGAAGAGGGAGGTGTTTGTCCTTGGTCCTGTGTTCTCTTTCTGAAGCTGAGAGAAATTTCTAAGGCTTATTTTTTGTTTCCCTCTGGCACATCTGAAAAGTTGTAACTATACACAAACCAAGCCTGAAAACTCAAATCCCGGGTTAAACCGCTCTTGCCAATTCCTCCGGCGCTTTCCCCCCGTCTGCGGCTGTCGCTCCCTCCGCTGAACTCACTGTCAGATAAGTCTCATATTTGTTTCTCTCCATTCTTTTTTAATCATCATAACTTTGGGAGAAATGCACTCGTTTTGTTCTCTTTGACTACTTTCCATCAACTTTTTAATTCAGCCAGTATAAGTCCAATCAGACAAGTTAACCTTTTCAAACTAGAAACTGGGGCTGGTGTGAGTGTTTCTGTTTGGGGGCATTCGGACATGAAAGCCATCGAGCACAATGTACTGCCCATCTGACAAGGGGTAACAGCTTGAACTCTCCAGGGACTGAATTAACGGTAGCATCTGTTCAAAATGAAAGAAAGACATCATAAAACTGAAGGTAACGTGCCTCTCTCTTAGAAAAAAACAGATCCTTGATCTCTAGAGAATTGTGTTGGGACACACCTTAGAGAGCTCATGGTCTGGAAGTGACTCATATGGTCATTTGCAAAAATTACGTAACTTCTGGGCTAATCAGCTCAATTTCCTTGTCATCTGAGAGGAGAGAATCAGGAAAGCCAGGTAGACCTTTGAAGAGTCAAGATGGCAGGTCAAACCCTGCATAAAAATGTGACCCTATCTTCAGTCCTCAGCTAATGGCTTTGAATCTTCCCCTCAAGTCATCTTTGGAATAACAGGGAATGGTACCTAGGGAGAGAGACATAGCAAAAGAACTGAGAAGAGAGAACGAGGCTACATAATTTTGATCACTTGCAAATGACGAGGCATGTGTCAGGGCATGGGCTTTAATTCTATGCCAGTCCTCAGTCCTGACACTGGATATCTTCAGATAATTGCAGTACTTGGCCAGTCATCCACACCAAATCCCTGCACTCGAATGATTCATTTGAAAAGCACCTAAACAAGCACCAACTCGGGGATCTTCCATCCTGCTTCTCTTGGACTAAGAAGAGAAGATGCTTTATAGTTGCTAACCACTGGGCAGAACTTGGGGTGAGATCATGTTTGGAAACAGGAGATGAACCAATAGCAAAGATTAATGGGGCTTTGGGAAGGCAAGTTTAAACAACATGCTCATGAGCTGGAGTAATTTTGAACCAATCAAAAGGAGAAAAAGATGTGGCTGCCTTTCACCCTTACATTTTCTGGCCACCCTGTAGCACAGCTGCACCTACTGCCTTGCAGGCTCCCAGGGCAATGGTGTTTTAAATCTGAAGTCCCAGTCTCAATACTTCCTCCAACTAGGAAAACAAAAGAAGAAAGTAAGGGAGAGTTCAGCACTAAGCGAGGACTGTGAACGGCAGTGGTCTTTGACAAGCCTATAACTCTACCCTCTTAATAATCAGCTTGTAATGCATGGGCTATCTGGCATGATCATGTTTATAGGATATTGCTTCACTGAAATTTCAGCAAAGCAAGAGAGAATCCTGGCAAGAGAGAATAAGATGGGGAAAGACAATAGTCTCCAGCAGCGATAAGCAACCTAATCTTTATGATCCTAGTGATGTAGCCTGAGAGCTCAAGTCAAGATAAAAGCTAAGAAAGCTTCTCCATGTTGCTACTTTTCAAATATACTTGGAGGTTAACATTAGTAGTTGAAATGCAACATACATTTTCTTATTGACTTTCTTCTATTCAACGAAACAGGTATTTTCAGTTGCTAAGAACCTCCCACTATGGGATTCATTAAAATTATTGCCATTGAATGAAGGAAAAAGTTAATCTGTAAAAATGTTTTTTGTTTTAATTTTTTTTTCTTTTATTGATTTTAGTCAGAGAGGGAGTGAGAGATAGAAACATCAATGAGAGAGAACATGGATTGGCCGCCTCCTGCATGCCTCCCACTGGGGATCAGGCCCACAACCTGGGCATGTGCCCTGACTGGGAATCGAACCAGCAACCTCCCAGTGCATGGGTCGACATTCAACCAGTGAGCCAACCCGTCTGGATGTTTTTTGCTTTTTGATACAAGCAGAATAGGGTAGATTTGTAATGGTTTATAGAGTTTATTGTCTTATAAATATATTGAGCAAAAATCATGCAAGCTCTTTGTATTGGATACTTGGTGTCTTGTGGAACTTTTGTTAAATTTCAAGGCCAGCAATATGAAAATAATATTTTTTATCTCATTAGCTGAATAAGATCAAATCCAAAGGAGTGGGAAGGGCAGAAAAGCAGTTCATTCCTCTAAGTTAAAGTCACATATGGGATTAGGAGGTGATCTTATTTGGGTTATCAAGCAAGGTACAGCCCCATAACCACCCCATAAGGGTACAGGGAGTGTCAATCATCAAGTAGATGTGGTAAACCAGCTGCTAGAAAAGAGGCAAAATCCCACACTAATCCTCACACCATGTCCAGAAATGAGGAAGACAGGAATGGGAGCAGACCCCAGCTAGATTACATGAGGTTATTTAAAGAGATCCCCACTGGATGTCAACCCTTGAATCACAAGAGAGAACTGTCAAGTGCTCAGATGATTTGGGTAGAAAGGAAGCGGGGCCCTTCACATTCTTACACAGCACAGAGCAACTTGTTGTGGCAGGTCATGGGGCAAATATGATCAGGAAATTCCACATTGCTCTAGCAATCTAGCAATTTCCAGATACCTACTTCTACCTGGGCCTAGGGAAGATGCAGAAAAACTTATGGGCACTTGCGTGTACATTCAGTACTACTAGGGTGAGCAACCATTCCAGCTCGACCCCACTGGGACTGAGATAAAGACTGGCTCTGATTCAGTCAAGGTTATGGCTCCAGCCAAAGATGCTGAGGTGAGAGATGAACAGGAATAGCAGTGGGGTCAGGAATGCTCAGAGGAGAAAGAGACAAAAAGCTGGATATATCGATGTCTCAAGCATGACAGCCTGGCTTTGTGGTATGGAGTATGGCAGGCCTGAGTAAGGGGCCTGAAGGATGGGACAAAGGTAAGGCAGATACAAAGGCGATAGCAAGACTCTCTCCAGGCCTGCTGAATCTATAGCAGTAGGAGCCTCTGAGTGCTTATGGCCATAATCCAGATTGGTTCTAAAACTGGTTCGAGTTGAGTTGCTTAATAAAGGGCAATAAATTCAGCTGGAAATACAAAGAAAGTGGAGCAAATTTGATGATGTAGAATTCAAAGGCAGCTTTCTGAAATCTGTCATTCATTTAACATACCCCCCCAGGCCAGACAATCTGCTAACTGCATGACTTTCTTCGATAGCCAACCACCCCACCAGGCAGATGTTAAGAAACTTTACAGAGAAGGCAGTGAAGCCCAATGAGGTTAAGTAATTCCTTCTCCTTCACCCCTCCCCCCAAGTCACCAGATCCCTCTAAGTGTGCCCCGTCTTGTGACACTGGTTCACCTCCCCAAGATATGGCCCCGACTTTTCATCTTTCCAGTTTTATCCTTTCTGTTGTCCGGCCAGGTAATGTCGGAAAAGTCATTAAATGTGAGGCCCTGTTTATTCATTTATACCATAAGGGTTAGAACTCCATGATCTCCAAGATTCCCCTGAAGTGCGAGGAACTAGTTCAAAGCTATGTCTCCTCAGGTAATTCTAGAAACACAGCAACACTCCAGGCTGGGGGTGGGAAAGACTGTTGACTAATGAAGGTCTGTGGATTATTAAGAGTCACCCCTGGAGCACTATCGAGCTTGTCATGTTTGATGATTAATTGAATGGAGGGAGTTTGCATGTCCAGCAAAAACCCTGCCCTAATCTGCAATGAAACGTCCACCCAAGAGGGGAAGTGAAATCACATGATTGATGGATCGCCAGAATGGCATTCCTCTCATGTTTTTAGAGAGTGCCCCAGTGTTATAATTAAGAAAACCAGGGGGGAGTCTCAGCTCACTGCGAACTAAATGAATTCTGATGTGCTTATATCAGGAAAAGTGTGATTTGTATGACTTTTCTAATGCTTAGTGTTCCTAGACTTTGTTCTTGATATTCCAAATCAGCTATGGCTTCCCTTAGTTTAACTTTGATGATCTAATTTGAGCCTAATCGCTGAGTTCTCTGAGTAACCAACCGCCTTCTCTGGATGTGATTCGTTCCCCTTTGTGGCCCTGAGAACGGAATCAGGTGAAAAGGCTTATGGTCCTGCAGCAGGGGCTTTGTGCCCCCTTGATGGGACCGAAGTCAGGATTACAGTAAGTCAAGGCAACGACAAAATATTTTGAAAATTTTTTCTCTAAATTCTAAATAATTTTCCTAGGATGAGCTAACTGTATTGGGAGGAGCATTGGGTATAGAATCAAACCGACCTGAAGCCAAGTCTGAGTTCTGTAATTTACTAGGTTTTGACCTTTGACCTTGAGAATCATCCTGAACTTCAATTTCCTTATCAGTCGAGTGTCATTAACAGCCATTTCGCAGAATTATTGTGAAGATGCCTCAAGCTCATCCATGTTAAATCTCTGTATGGTTCTGGCATGATGCTCAGAATAAAAGTAACTACCATTTATTAAATACCTGCTGTATGCCAGGGTATGAACTAAGAACTTCACACACATCAGCTGTAAAGGTCACATCACCCTGCAAGGTGAGTCCTGTGTTATTAACTGTGTCTCACAGAAGGGGAGACTGAGGAATATACAGGCAAAGCAATTGGCCTCAGGAGCTGGTGGTAGGTAAACAAAACTGGAATGGTTACGGTAGCCAGTTATTTTCCATGGTGCACAATTTAAAATTTTTACTCTCCTGGAAAACAGTGACCCCAACTCAGAGGGAAAATGCCTTATAAATAAAGAAATACAATGTTTCTAATGGTATAGCCAAGGGAAGGAAAGTAAACAGCCCCTCATATACCCAGTATTCTGACCTCCCATCCAAGCGTTATTTTAGCAGATAATAGACAGTTAAAGGGATAGAAAGATGGACAATCACTGGAATCAGGGATTCCGTGGGGAATTGCCACGGGGAATCAGCTGGAGCCCTGTGGTTGCCCACGTTTCCTGTATTCATGCTTTCTCTCCAGGCCTATTCTAGGGCAGGGAAACTGTCCTTGCCTATGTGGGAAGCTTAGGAACGATAACCCGTGAGATAATCTCTGAAGACAACTCAGTCATCAGGAAGAAAATACTTTACTCATTGATATTTGAAATGGAATGTGGTTGCACTCCCTTGAGCTGAAAGAGGTCTTCAAGTTGGCAAGTTTGCAGACTGCTTTTCGTATTGATCGGAACATTAGTTTCTACTCTAAAGAAAACTCACATCGAAATTCCTTTTGGAAACTTGAGGTCGAGAAACAATACTACACTTCACATCCCTGACACCTTCCATCTCTGTTCCAAAAATAAGGCCCTCCAGTCATAACGCCAAACAAATACTTGAATCAGGGATAAGTAAACACCTACATCTCTTGTTCACTCTCAAGTCCTTCTGCTGTCTCCTTGAGAACCCCATTTCCTGATCATCGAGGTCCAGTGTATTTTCATTTTCTGAAAGGGGGTCTTCCACCATGTCTTTGCTGAACTTAACCCTAGACCTCCCCTTGGATATTCTCTTCCAAGGCCTTCCCTAGCAGTGACTTTTGCTCTCCCAAGCCTCACTTGACATGAAGCTTGGAGAAGAGCCAGAATTCTCTGCTGGTTTGTGCCTTCTAGGATTATATAAGCCTTTTTCTTATTGTCATCAACCAACCCCTTGGCATTCATCCCCAAACGTTAAACAGCAGTTGAGTCACATTCTCCTCATCCTGGCTGGTTTCAGAGTCTATGTACATGCCCCATAAAATGCCTTTTCCCACAATTCTTAGGTCTCCTCACTCCAGTGACCTTCCATTCTACTCCAATTCTGTCATCTGTATGCATACCCACACCCTGAAACTTGTCATCTCACAGAATTACTTCACTGATTAAAATTTAATCTCCAATATCCCGTAGTCTGACCACACAATATAAACTTCCCGTTCTCTCTGTCAATTCCTTTAAACTTGTTTTTCAACTTCATAAAAAAAAGCTAGTCCTTTCTTTGACCTACTTTCTCATGCACCCATTTTCCCTAATAAATCAATTCACTTCCTTCCCTTTTCAGCTGAAGCCAACTCTTCAATGATTCTCTTATCAATACATTCAGTTTTCTTACTTCACTCTTCTTCCTCCAAATGAGTCCATTGAAACCTAAACTTAAATCATTTCTACATCTGTCTGCTCCCTCTAACACTACAATCATGGATCCAGGCAAAGCAGTGGAAAACTGTGCGACATACTTCTACAAATCCATGATCTCTATCCTTAGCTACTACTTCAATAATTTTTCTAGGTGTTCATAGTTTTCTCTTGCTATCATTCCCCAGAAAGATTGCTCAACCCTTTACCATATTCAAGTTACCTAGCTTCTTATTCACAGTAGCTGTTCTTGCCTCAGTTTCCACCAAGAACACAGAGGGATCAGGTAGAAAATCCTTCAACTTCGGGTTCCTCTCCTCCACCCACTCACACAACCACATCTTCATCAGTAGCTTTCCTCTCCTCCTCCCTCCCCATCCCACACACAAGATTCTGAAACTCTTAAACGAATTCTCTGGCTCTCATCCTCTTACACATTTTCTACTACTTTTTTTTTTTTTATAACCCATGGGTCAAAGAAGAAACTAAAAAAAAAAAAAAAGTATTTTGAACTAAGTGAAAATGAAAACACAATGTATAAAAATGTGTGAAGGTCTACTAAAGCATTGCTTAGGAAATATATACCATTAATCTTCTATATTAGAAAATAAGATCTCAAATTAGTGACCTTAATTTCCACCTTAAGAAACTAGATTTCAAAAATGTGAAAATTAGCTCTGCCAGTTTGGCTCAGAGGTTAGAGCATTGACCCGTGGGCCAGAGAGTCCCAAGTTCAGTTCCTGCCAAGGGCGTGTACCTCTGTTACAGTTTGTCCCTGGCCCTGGTTAGGGTTGTGCAGGTGGCAACTAGTCAATGTGTCTCTCACATTGATGTTTCTCTCTCTCTATCCCTCCCGCTCTATCTGAAGATAAATGCAAAAAAAAAAAGTCCTCAGGTGAGGATAAAAAAAAATGTGAAAATTATACCCAAAGTAGAAGAAAGGAAATAATAAAGATCAGAGAGGAAATCAATGAAATAGAAAACAGTAGACAAAAATAAATGAAATAAAAATTGGCTCTTGAGAAGAATGATGAAACTGATAAACTTCTAGACTACAAAGAAATAAATTATCAATCTCAGGAATAACAGGTGACATCATTACAGATTCTACTGATTTTTAAAAAGATTAAAAATAATATTATCAAGAACTTTATACCAATAATTTTGAAAATATAAATAAAATGGAAAAATGTCTTCAAATATAACTTACCAAAGCTCACTTAAAGAAATAGATAAGATGTATAGCCATATATCTACTAAAGAAATTCTGTACAAACTCTTCCAGAAATTGAAAAGAAAGGAATACTTTCCATTTTACTCTATAAGGCCAGCAATATCACAATAAGAAAATCAAGCAGGTTACAAAAAAGTGAAAACCATAGAGTAATATTTCTCATTAACATAGATTTTAATATTCTCAACAAAATGTTATCAAATTAATAAAACAATGCATCACAATCAAGTAGGGTTTACCCCAGGAATGCAACACAAATTTAACATTTAAAAAATATCATATTAACAAACTAAAAATCAGAAAGCATATGATTATCTCAAAAGATACAGAAAAAGCATTTGACAAAACCCAACATACATTCCTGATAAAAACCTTCAGCAGCCCAGCCAGTGTGGCTCAGTGATTGAGCATCAACCCATGCACCAAGAGGTTGCTGGTTCGATTCCCAGTCAGGGCATATGCCCAGGTTGTGGGCCAAATCCCCAGAGGGGGGCATCCAGGAGGTGGCTAATCAATATTCTCTCTCATCGATGTTTCTGTCTCTCTCTTCCTCTCTCTCTAAAATCAATAAAGAGAAAAAAAATTTTTTAACTCTCAGCAAACTAAGAATAGAATTAATTTCCTCAACCTGACAAAAGGTATTTTTTAAAACCTACAGCTATCATTAGTGGTGAATGACTGAATGCTTTCTCCCCAAGGTCAGAAACAAGATTAGGATGTCTGCTCTTGACCCGGCCCGCAGGTCGATCAACGAGGACCCTAGAGGGGGAGTGAGGATGAGGTGGGACAAGAGACACGAGAAATGGAGACAAGACAGGATTCTGATCAAGTCTCTTTTATTCAGGGGGAGTTCACATTATATATAGGGGGAAAACACGTGAAACAGCCAATGAGTATCCCACCTGAAGCCAATTCCAGTAAATACCCCAGGTGGAACAAATGATAAGCAAAGAATGGAGTAAACAATTATCTAGAGGAATGCAGGCACTGCACGCGGAGAGGCACGGCACTGGGGCCGGAGACAGCAGAGCAGACTTTAACAAGATGGATGCCATGCAAACGGTCTCCCACATGCTCTCACCACTTTTATTTTATTATGCTGGAGGTTCTAGCCAGGGCAATATGGCAAAATAAATTAATAAAAGGGATCCAGACTAGAAAGAAAGAAGTAAAGCTGTCTTTATTCACAGGCAACATAATCATCTATGTAAGAAATCTGCTCGAACCTACCAAAATATTGGAACAAATAAGTGATTTTTAGCAAGAATACAGGAGTCGAGTTCAATATAGAAAAATGTATTGTATTTCTGTATGCTCGCAGTGAGCAATCAGAAATGAAAGTTTCAAAATGCCATTTATAATAGCATCAAAAAATAGAAATGTTTAAGGATAAACCTGACAAAAATTGAATACTGAAAACTGCTCAATATACAAAACTACTGAGACATTAAAGGAGATCTAAATAAATGTAGAGGTATAGCACATTTGTAATTCAGAAGCTTGAATATTTTTAAGATGCCCGGTATAGACAATGTTTCTGCCCCACACCTCAAGTCATATGTTGAAACTTAATCCCCAAGGTGCTGGTATTTGAGGTGGGACCTTTGAGAGGTGGTGAGGTCATGAGGATAAATCCTTCATGAATGGGATCAGTGCCTTATACAAGAGGCCCCAGAGATTGCCCTGTTCCTTCTACCACAGAGAACAGAGCAGTCTATGAACAGAAAATGGGCTCTCACAAAACACCAAATCTGCCGACATCTTGAACTTACACTCCTTAGCCTCCAGAACTGAGAGAAATAAATTTCTATTTTTTTATGAGCCACTCAGTTTATGGTATTTTTGTTATACCAGCCTGAACAGACAGCAACAATGCCAATGCTCCACCATATATAAAAATAAAATTTGATCCATAGCTCATACAATATATAAAAACGAATTCAAACTGGATCATATACTGAAACAAAACCTAAAACTGTAAGAATTTTAGAAGAAAATAGTGGAGAAAAACTTTATGATTTTCAAAGAGGCAAATATTTTCAATTTTAAAAAATACCCGATCCATGAAAGAACAAATTGATAAATTGGATTTAGTTAAAATTTCAAACATCTCTCCAAAGGATACTGTTAAGAGAATAAGACAAGCCACAGACTGGGAGAAAATATTTGCCAATCACATATCTGATAAAGTCTTTATGTCCAGAATATATTTTTAAAACTCTCAAAACTCAATAAGAAAACAATAATAAAAAAAAAAAAGTGGACAAAAGATCGACAGAAACTTCATCATAAAAGGTATACAGATGGCAAATAAGCCATGAAAAGATGTTCAACATCATTAGTCATTAAGGAAACACAAATAAAAAACACCATGAAATACCATTACACACTTATTAAAATGGCTGCTAAAATTAAAAGGATTGATTAGAGCATGTGTTGGCAAAGATGTGAAGTAATTCTCATACATTACTGATGAAAATGTAAAATAGAACAAACAATTTAGAAACCAGTTTGACAATTTCTTAAAAAGTGTAGTGTATATCTACCATACGGTCCAGCCATTGTACTTTAGGTGTTTTCCCAAGACAAATGAAAGCCAATATCTATGCAAAGAATTGTACACAAACATTCATAGCAGCTTTATCTGTAAAAGCCAAAAAAAGAAAAAAACAACTGGCAACAACCAAAATGTTCATCAAGTTAATCGATAAGTAAATGATAGTGTGGGGGGCGGGGGTGCGCACGCGCCTCAACAATAAATGAAGCATCGATAGCCTGGCTGATGTGGCTCAGTGGATTGAGAGTCATCTCATGGACTGAGAGGTCCCAGTTCGATCCCTGGTAGGGAACATGCTTGGGTTACTGGCTCCATCCCCGGTTGGGGTATGCAGAAGGCAACTGATTAATGTTTGTCTCTCACATCAATGTTTCTATCTCTCTCTCCTTTCCTCTCTCTCTTAAAAAACAAACAAACAAACAAAAACTAAATGAAGCCTTGATACACACAAAGATAAAGCTCAAAGTAATTATGCTGAGTGAAAGAAGTAAAAATCATGCATACTGCCCTGGCCAGTTTTCTCAGTGGTTAGAGTGTTGGCCCACAGACCGAAGGGTCTCCGGTTCGATTCCTGGTCAAGGGCATGTACCTGGGTTGCAGGTTTAATTCATGGCCCCAGTCAGGGTCATGTGGGAGGCAACCAATTGATTAATCTTTCTCACATCGATCTTTCTCTCCCCCTCCCTCCCTTCCATTCTATCTAAAAATCAATGGAAAAATACCTCGAGTGAGGATTAACAACAACAAAAAAAAAGCATACTGTGTGGTTTTATTTATATAAAGTTCTAGAAAACGCAAATTAATCTATATTACAGAAAGTAGATCAGTGGTTGCCTGGGAAGTTAGGAGGAATGAAGGACCAGAAGCAAGGATTACAAAGCAGCACAGACAAACTTTTAGGGGTGATGGGCTTATTTATTCTCTTGATTGTAGTGATAGTTGCACATCAACAAACATATATTAAAACATATTCTGTTGTACACTTTAAATGTATAGCTTTCTGTGGTGAATTGTACTTCAATAAAGCTGCCTTTTATGAAAGCACTTATGAAATTGAAAAGGCTTTAATTTGTTTTTTTAAGTGAGTCCACTTGTGAACTTCATTATTTAAATCCTCTTACAAATAAATTTCTTGTGACGCAGTTCATAAATGATAATGCCACATCACTGCTCAGAACACCAAGACAGAATGGCTCCTCTACCATGTGTGTTGAATTATTACCACAAAAGGATAAGAAGCAACCACTGGTCACCCTGGTGGTCAGTGGGGAGCAGCTAGGAATGGGATCTGGGTGCTCTGGCCTCAGATTCAGCACACACTTGGGGCACATTTCAAGAGAGAATTTCAAAGGAGCCCACACTCCAGTGGGAACAAGAGGCAGAAACAGCTCTGGCATTGGTCCAAGGAGTTCACAGAATGATCCAGTCCCTAAAGTGCTTGCTGTTCCAACATCCTCCCAGGAGGTCATCGCAGAATGTAATCTCTTGTGGTTCGCCTTCATCTGTTTCCAAGTGCTTTCGAGCCTGAAATATATAGCTGGCCTCATGGAGAAGGGATACAATACACAGGGCCATTTTGGACATTGTATAAACATGAGGATGTCACTATTTCTGGTATCCTTATTTATGCATCCCAGTAACTAGCTGGGGTTGTGTGCTCATCCAGTTTGTATCAGCCCCATTGGGCTGACACCAAACCACCTCTGTTGTGGCTGCCCCCCCTCCTACCACCCCATCAAACTCATACAGGGTTGACACTGGCTCAGGTGTCAATCATTGACCCACAGTCAGGACCAGAATACCAGGGTTTGTTTTCATTGATATATATGGTTTGAGCCAAAAAAAGTTTAGCCAGATGGAGTTATTTGGGGCCCATTTTCTCAGAAAATACTGAGGACATGGTGGGACATAGAGAGTGAGAACAAATACATTATAATTTCAAAAACTGCAGAAAAATAGAGTTGGCTCTGAATATAAATAATTATGCTTTGAAAGCACTTTTCGGTTGTGTGTTTTAGCTACCATATGTTTACATTGCTGCTGTCATGTTTACTCTCTTATGCCAACTGGACTGATATCACCCATTTTCTGTAGACAGACCCAATTCATATCTCATGATTTCTGTGGTTGTGACAGTTTGGGATGATTTTTTTTTAGCACCAAATTTAAAGGAGCACAAGAAATAGAGTTAACGTTCCTAAATCTTCATCCATTAATTTATAGTTGTTCTCATAAATAGAAACAGAACAGTCTAACAGTACTGTATTATCCTGTAATGTGACACGACAGACATGGATTGTGTGTGGATTCTTATGATTATATTCCTCGCTTTACAGAACTCCAGAGACATGATAAGCAGACCAAAATGTTTCTTTGTTTAAAAAGACATAATCTTTCTTGAGAACATTTAATAAAGTTGGAATTGATTCATAAGAATGTGCTGTTCCTTAGTACACTTAAACCTCTTTATCCAAAATAATAACAGTAAGAGCTCCCATTCATTGCATGCTTATCTTTTTAAGCAACCTGCTAAGCATCTTACTTATTCTTCTAACAACTGTATGAGAAGGTTTTGTTATTTCCATATTTATAGAGGGGAAAATTTAAGAAGAGAGACATCAAATAACGTGTCTAATTTCACATAGTTAAGTAAGTGGTGATGCTGACTATGTCTAATTCCAGAGCAGAAATTTGAGTTTCATTTAATGCTTATTTTTCCTCCCCAAATGTACCTAGCTTACATATAAGTATGTTTGTATGCCCATAACTTCTTGAGGCAATCAGCTTAAGATAATATTTTAATGTGCAAAAACTGAGCTAAACTTTAAAACAGATCTCAAATCACAAAGTCCAGGTATTTTCATCCAAAAGAGAGATATCCCTTTCCCAATTGGTAAAATATTTATATTGATCTCTATTTCCATTGCCCTTAGTCATTTGTACAGTTTAGTTTCAACATATTTGGAGCACACAGTTAAACATATTTGAATAAGCAAAGACAATGCTTATTCTTTGGAAATTTAAAGAAGTTCTTGAATGTCATTGACAGTAGTCGTGGTAATAATAAAAATAAAATGTCATTAAGCCTGACACCTTAAAGTATCATATGTTTTATAAGATTCACAGTTGGACAGTGTGAACAGTGTGATATTGCATACAATTAAATGTAAGACAGGCATTTTTCTACTATTCCAGAAGCTGATTTTTTGCTCAGTAACTGCCAGAATATCTAATTCCTTCGCAAATCAACTTCATTGCCTCGGTTGCAATTTCAGTTTTGTTAATGATATTAAAAATTCTGTTCATAAAATAGCAATAGGGTGTTAAAATGAAAAATATAAGGTTAACATCACCAATAGACTATGTAGTGATTGAAAATGTAACTGCTTTTTATAGGGCAAACTTCCATTCATGTAGGCACATTATTTTTTTCCATATTTTACGTCAAAGGTATCATCTAGGTCACCTATTCCTAGGTAAGCCCAGGAAATACAGAAGAGTGAGATATTTATGTCAGGAGCCCGGTAGAAGGTGAAACAGACCCCTCTGTCAATGCACAATTCAGTCACAGTTTTGGGTTTCGTTTTTTGGGTGTTTTTTTTCCCTAAGAACTCTATTTTTTGGCCTGACTAATGCTAAACACGACTGCTGCTGGCAGCCCAGCATTTTCTCTCTCAAGAGGAGAAAGGTGATGGAGTTGGCACACCAACTCATTCTGCGGATTTTCTAAATTCCGACTGAGCCATGCTCCCTGGGCTGGGCTCTGGAGATGTGAGCTGTTATCAAGCAGGAAGTCAGATAAAGCACTGGACTAAGTTCACTTTAGGCCATGGACTCACCTGAATCCCTCTTCTCAGAAAAGGCATAACAAATCAACCCTAGTCTTTACTTTTCTCAGGAGTCTTACTAGAGTTCATCATTTCATCCCTTGTTGGCTACTCAACAATGTGATATCAATAGAATTCCCCACAATTTTCTTCTATAGAATATGCATGCCCCTTGAATGTCTGGACATCTGCCTTACTGAGGCAAGTTGAGAGAGTAAGAAGACACAGGATGAGAGCATGAATGTAACTGGCAGGAAGCTTTGTTTCCATAAAGGTCTAGGGTAGCGTCAGGACTTCAGTAGTGAGCTGCCCTGAGAAGGCACCAGCCAGTGGGTAAGCTTGCTTCTGAGTAGACCACCTTTAAACAGCGACCCTCCTGAGTTTGGATTCTCCGTCACTCCCCAGTCTTTTCACGTTGTAATAAAACATGTAATAACCGTGGTGAAGGAGCAGAATTTAACAAGGGTCAACCAGATTCCAAAGGGTAGGGGAAAATCACAATGAGATTAACTGTCAGACACATCAGAAGCACTCAGGGTAAAACAGCAGTTTCTGGGGAGGAAACAAGAAAACCATTTACATGGCCTGCCACAAGCAATAGGCAAAGTGGGAGGAGGAGGAAGTCAGAAAACGTTACTTTCAAGCTCTTATGAATAAAATGCAAAAATTATTCTCCCAGTATAATTTGAGCTGAAATATACATACCCTTTGAAGCTCATCTCTGGAATTTGTTTTATTCTCCTGTCCTGTGTGAAGTCGAACATAAAATGAAATGGCTTTTTCTTGAACAAAAGGGTAATAGTAATAGCAGCCACTATGGATTAAGTGTTTGGTACTTGCCAGGCATGAATCTAAGCACTTTCTATACACTAACAACCATATGGAGTAGTTGCTAATGTTATCATCATTTCATAGATGAGAAACTGGAGCTTGGAGGGAGTAGCCGAGCCCTCCTCCCCATCAGTGCCCAGTTCAAGCATCTTCCCTGAGAAGTCTTCTGTCCAGGACTTTGCCCTCCAGGTTTTCTTGCTCACGCCCTTCCTAGAGCTGCATTGCACCCACACGTTCCTTCCTCCTGGTGCATTGTCACACTGGATTATAATTATTTTTCTGCACATTCATCTCCCCAGCAACACTGAGCTCCTAGAGGGCAGAGACCATGTCTTGGGCCTTTTGTACTCACAGCACCTATTTGCTACTTGATATACAAAGCTGGGACTCAGAAAATGTTGTGAATGAATGGACCTATAAATGAATAAGTCCAGAACATCCTAAGAAAAAAATCTAACAAGGAATACCTGAATAATGTGAGAAAAGCTATCCAAGAGTTATTCTAAATTTTACTTTAGATTTGATATGTTCATACTGCCACCCCCCAGTTTCCCCATCTGTTGGAGTCGCCTGTAAGTAACTTGCTTCTCAAACAGCAAGGCACAGGACTTTGAGTCACGGTGGGGAGAGCACTGGATTTAGGGTCTGACTTGAGTTTGAGACGTGATTCTACTGACCTGGGGAAAGTCAACCAATCATCTGAGCTGCCTTTTCTCATCTGTGAAATAGGGGCACCTCTACCCATGTACCTACCTCACATGTTCACATAGTGATTTAGAGATCATACTGTCTATTTGAATGCATTTAATTGGTGTGAAAGATAGTGTTGATTACTATAATAGATAGACATTATGCAAAACTTAACACTTTGGCTAACTTCCAGTCATGAGGCCTGGGGAAAGCAGATGGGAGCTAGGTCCTTCCGAGCACGTACTCAGTGCCAGGCACTGTGGAAGCCCTTCACGTACCTAATCTCACCACCCGGGGAAGTGTAGGTACTATTATTCTAACTTTACAAATGAGAAAAACAAACTTTAAGGGATTCAGTGAATTACCCAAAGCTATTTGTAAGAGGTCAAGCTGGGAACTATGTTTTATTGTTTTTTTTAATCTTTATTGTTGAGAGTATTACAGATGTTCCCCTTTATTTTCCCCCATTCACTCCCTTTTCCCCACTCCCATTTCCCTCCTGCCTTCCTCATCTTATTGTCTGTGTCCATTGGTTGTGCATGTATGCAAATAAGTTCTTTGGTTTATCTCTTTCCATCCCATCCCCCATTCCCCTTCCCTCTGAAGTTTGTCAGTCTGTTCCCTACTTCCATATCTCTGAATCTATTTTGATAAATAAGTGAGATCATGTGATATTTGTCTTTCTCTGTCTGGTTTATTTCGCTTAGCATAATACTCTCAAGGTCCCTCCACATCATCTCAAAGGATAAGAGATCTTTCTTTCTTACAGCTGTATAGTATTCCATTGTGTAAATGTACCATAACTTTTTTATCTACTCATCTGTGTTTTATTGGTTTTAAAATATGTGATCATTTTGCCTTCATGGAATATCAGTTGTTATTGTATAAAATAATCTGGAAGTTTGAATTTATGGTTGAAAGTTCTGGCTGTCAGGATTAAGAAAAGATTTGGATATTTTTCATGTTATAATCTATTGGTATCTTTCATATTGTAGTTTATGAGACTGAGTCAGACCTTTTACTTGGAGTTTAAGAGAGACCATACATGATAGCACTCTGCTCTGTCCAAGCTCAGAACCAACAGAGAGACAGGCGTAAGACTAACGAAGATCACATTGTGACTCATTTGTTCCTGATAGAGTCAGGCCTAAGAGTATGCTGCCCCATTATGCAGCCTTATACCCCCAGTCATTGACATTGGCCAGTACTCACAGGTCAGCCCAGAGCAGACAGCTTACCTAGTGGCAAAGAGCCAATGAGAATGCACCGTTTTGTAGACAGAAAGAAAAAAGAGAGACATGCAAGAGCTGTGTCTGCTCAGTTCTTGCTCTCAAACTCATTGATCACCTAAGTCCTGCCCTGATGAGCATGAGTGAAGGGGCCCAGAGAACCTGGAAGAGTCACTCCCAAGATCTGCCTTCCAGGGCGTGCAGTGAATTTCCTGTCCTTCTGTGGAAATATAAGTGGGTAATAGAACCATTTTTTTCTTTCTTGTGTTTTCTATCTTTAAAACAGGGGTGAGGGTATCTGTTATAAAAATCTAGACCAATGTGATAGATTTACTCTTTTATTTATAATAATTAGCAATAACTAAAAGAGAAATCTTAGAGCAAGATACATAGATGCGTGAAGACTGTATTTAATATGTCAGCTCAATTTAGGGAATGGCCCCTGCTCTCAAATGTCAAAGGCAAAGTTTCTGAAAGACCAACTAAGATTCAGACCAATTGCTTCCCTGTCTACACCCAGGATATGTATGAATAAACTTTTTTTGAACCAGCCAACTTTCCTTTTCCTACTTTCCTTTCGCCAGCTGAACCTGTGTCAGAATGTGGCTGTATTTCATCATGTTATGGAAATGTTGGTTGGGCAATACATATGTATTTATTAAACACCTACTATTTGTCAGACACTGAAAAAAACAGCCTCTCCAGGAGCTTCCCTTCTCCTGAGGGACAGATGAATGATAAGCATGTAAGCAAACAGGCTATTTTATGATACTGATAAGCACTATGAGGAAAAGAA
Organism: Molossus molossus; assembly: GCF_014108415.1. Lineage (NCBI taxonomy): Eukaryota > Metazoa > Chordata > Mammalia > Chiroptera > Molossidae > Molossus > Molossus molossus. Next base: position 58,038,347 of record NW_023425345.1, on the reverse strand, counting down.
ATAGGATATTACTCTAAAGAGGAGCCCTTAGTTGAGATCTGCATGATGACAAGTTGGCAGCTATATGCAGATCTTGTGAAGAGCAGTCTAGACAGAGGGATTAGCACAAGGCCCTGAGGTGTGCATGAGCTTTATATCTTTTCAGGGATGGAGAGAACAGGGTTGACTACAGAAATAAGAATGAGAGGTAGCACAGGGTGATAAGGCCAGAGAGGAGGCCGAAAACAGGATCTTGTAGGACTTGTGGGCAATGTGAAGGGGTTTTTATTTCACTCTTGGTACCATGGGAAGACATCAAAGGATTTGATGAGAAAATGGCTTGGTATGACGTACACATGATCATTTTTAATGCTTTGAAAAGCATTGACTGTGGTATGCAGGGTAGAGACAAAGTCAACTGAGAGATGCTAGTAGCTTAGAATAGAACTTGGAGCTTAGAGCTGATGAAAACTGATATGATTCAGATTATATTGAAGAGGTAATACTGATGGGAGATTCTGATAGATTTGGTGTGAGTCTGAGGAAAGGAGTCAAATGAAGGGTGAATTGAAATGTGGAGCCTATTAACAACCATGGGGAAGATTTAGGAAGTGTTGACTAGGGAGATGGGTGGAATCACCCCACTTTTGAACATATTAAATTTAAGATGCCTCTCTGACATCCAAGAGGAGATATTAAGAAGACAAATAAACAGCCCTGGTTGGTTTTGCTCAGCAGTTGGAGCGTCAACCTGCAGACCAATGAATCTCAAGTTTGATTCCAGTCAAGGCAGGTACCTCGGTTGTTGTTCATCCCCGGCCCTGGTCGGGGTTGTGCAGGAGGCAACCCATCGGTGTGTCTCTCTCACATTGATGTTTCTCTCCCTCTTTCTCTCTTTTTCTCCCACTCTGACTGAAGATAAATAGAGAAATATCCTCAGGTAAGAATTTAAAAAAATAAAAGAAGACAAATGAACAGATGAGTCACACATAAGTAGAGTTCTGGGCTCTATGCATATATCTGAGTCAGTTAGGGGGGTGAGAAAAGAAGCAGATCTCTGAAAACCCCGATATTTATGAGCTCAGAGAGAAGAGCCTCAAAAGAGACAGATGGGAAGGTCTCTTTGAGTATCATAATAAGAAATCTTAGACAAGATTGCGTTTCAAGGAGGGGACATTGAACAGTGTCAAGTGCTTCAGCATAAGAGGAAAGCAAATAGCTGGCCACTGGTTTGTCAACATGTAGTCCCGGTGACCCTGAAAGAATCTTTGCAGTAGAGTTGGGAAACTTCAGCGATAGGCTTCTGAAATCTTTCTCCATCTTACAGTTCTATGATTTTGATGACCTGCCCCAAACTAGACATCTCTCTTCCTTCATGTATCCCTGAAGCTTCCCTCGGGAGCTTTTTGTTGTCCTCACCCCTTCATTAATTCAAAATAAATAGGGATTTTACCTAAAGGAAAATTAAGTAAAATGAAATACTGCATCCTATCAAACTTACTCAGGTTTCCCAAAAATTCAGTAACAAGTCTTCTAAGTGCCAAAGAGATACGTTGGTGGAATCAAGTGCTTACGCTGTTTTCTCGGAGTTTGCTCCCCAAGTTATTTCATTCAACAGAAGGCCTTGCAGATCTGGTTTAACCTCTTTCCAGCTCCAATTACAATCTGCAACAGATCATTCCTGGTGTCACATCATTCTTTGAGATGACTCAGCTTTTCAAGTGAAAGGCGTGGAGGTAGCATACTTTATTTATTTATGTTTTTTAGCATACTTTTATTAAATAAGAGTTACTGCTAACATTCTATTTATGCAAAATACATTGTGTGTAAGAGATTTCTATTACTTCCATGCCTTAGAAAAAAGAAAGAAGTGTTTGTTTATGTGTGTGCATGTACATATGCACAAACTCAGATGCACTTTAGTCCTATATGGGTCAGGGTAAATCTGATGCAGTGGTTTTCAACTGAGGAGCAGGGCAATTTTGGCCCCCAGGGAATATTTGACAACATCTGGAGACACTTTTGGTTTTCATATTAGAAGATGCTACTGGCATCCAGTGAATAGAGGCCAAGGATGCTGCTAAGCATCCTGTAGTGCATGGGACAGCCTCCTCCACAACAAACATGTCCTGACCCCAAATGTCAAGAGTGTCAAGGCTGAGAAACCCTGACATCATGATGGGAGAATGGGGAGCACCAACCTGAATGTGTCATTCCACAGGCAGTGCATGTGGCACAGCAACTTCATTGACCTGGCCAGATCTGTCAATACAACTGATCTATAATGTAATCACTGGGCGGCTAGGAACTATAGGTGTGAGACACAGGCAATGATATACCTCACTAATTTACACAGCTGCCTGTGCAAGCTGATGTCCACAGAGTATTTTCTAAATTTCAATGTCAACTGAATATATATCATTCTAATCTAGCTTCTCTCAAACCTTATGACATAGAGGTATCAACTTTGCCTCCTGGACTCAATTTTCTCTTTTCTCATTCAGATGGTATTCTAGTAACACTTGAATGCCCCAGGGCTGGCTTTATGGGATGCTGACCACAGTACTAAATATCTTGCCACCAATTAAATACTATAATTTCTCTCTGCTGGCCTCGAAGGAGTCTTTTAAACTCCCCATGCCAGGCACAAGAGGGACTAAACTTAGCAATGCCAGATAGGAGGACAAGTGGCCTAAGTCAAATGACCAACAAATACACAGCATCTTATGGGAACCATGATACCTCCTTCTTTCCAGGACCAAACAGTGTCAGTATTCAGCAATACCCACAAGCTTTCCTTTAAAAAATGCCCCTTTGAGACTCAAATCCCTCTTGAAAATTGAGCTGGCCTAAATTTAGTAAAGAGTCGATCCTCTAACCTCAAGGTCAGCTAAATATCTAGTCTTCTTTTCATAGCATGACCAAACCTTTTATCCTGTATTTGGTGGGGAAGGGCTTATTCAGACAATATTTATATTATATCCTTAAAATAAACCTGAGTCCAGAGAAAAAATATAACTCCATGTCCATAACAAAACACTGAAGAGCTGCTGAGTGAAAAGGCTTACCACAATCAGAGGAACGGCTTGGGTTTCAATTTAATTCTTTTTTGTTCAAATGCCAAAGTAATTTTTCTACGAGGAGAATGAGGTCATTCTTCACAGAAAGGGATCACTGTCTCAAAATTCATATGACCGGGAAACACAAGACCATTAAAAGGAGAGGTTTCAGAAATGTGAACTAAAATAAAATGGGCTTAAGACATACAAATCTGTACATGTGACTTAAGCACACAGAGATAAATTAACAATGTACTATTGAGTCTTTGCTTTTTTCTAGGAAAGGACACTCTCCCTTATCCTGCCCTGCCCCGTACCAAAGCGCCTCCACTGTTACACATCAATGGGGGTCTTCCAAACCAACAACACGGGAAGCCCAGTAGCATAGTTCTTTGGGGCTCACTTGATGCCACAGGGGAGGCAAGTACCTAAATGGTGGGGTCCTGAAATGGATTAGGGCATGTACCCCAAGTTATCACAAACACAGAAATACCAATAATAACATGCAAGGAGAAGAAACAGAGATGTCACAACATCATTAATCTGTTGATTTGTTTACATCTTGAGTTTCTCTTGCCTACCTTACTTTTCTAACTCACATAGCCATACAGTACAACATGAGGATAAGGAGCACGGGCCAGGTCAAATCCCACCTTTGCCTTGTCCCAGATATTTGACTTTAGGTAAGTAACTTGACCCTCTGGTACTTAGTTTCCCCATCTTTAAAATGGTGAATAATAATGATAATGGCCACCTAGAGCCACTGTGCTGGTTAAATAAAGTCATATTTGTATGAGCTTAGCAGAGAAACTAACACTTGGTAAATTCATAAATAGTAATTACTTTGGCCCTCCGTTCAGATTCAAAGATTGAAGTGAGTAAAAATCTAGATCTCGAAGATGATTTAATTCAGACCCATTTTAGGAAACAGGAGCTCGGAAAATGTATGTGATATATCCATAGTTACATAGCTAGTTAACAACAAGATGAGTTAAAATCCAAGTCCCTTGAACCCTACTCTATTGCTTTTGGGGTGGGGGAAGAATAGTGTACATGTGTTTGAAGAACTATATTAATCAGTTCTGCCAGAGAAATTATGGATACTTTCATGTAGTGGAAGCACGTTTTTTAAAGTCTGTTGCCTATGTTCACTCAGCCAGACCAGGCTTTAATTGCAAGGAAACAGCTGGTCCAGCCTGGACTTGTCACACAGTTACCCCGAGCCTCTAAACAAGCCATGATCTGGCAACATCAGATTGGAACCATCTGTCACTGCAGGGCACATATGGCCCCACTAGATTGTAGGAATAAGGTTGTCACAAAAGGTCATTAACTATGCATCACTTTCCTGTGATGAGCTCTAAGCAGGCACAATGGTCTTCCCATTTCATCTCAATTTCTCCAACTCTCTCCAGGAGAAACGGAGGCCCAATAAATCAGGACTCTTCCTGCCATGGCCCCTGGTAGATCACATCTTCATTCATTTACTTTTTCTTTGGTGAATTTAAATTCTTTTCAAAACATGTCTTACATTCTCTTCATAAAGAATCCCAGATGGAGTGAAGATTTATAAATAATGCTTACTGCAACATAAAGGTTGGCTTTGCATTAAATATACATGAGAAGAGTAGAAAAACAAGGGTGAGCTGGGCCGACATTTGGGGTAGATGGTACTTCAGGAACAGGAAATAGTCAAGAAAGAACCACACCCTTCTTATGCATAAGGACAACTGCCTAAGCACTGTAAATGAGCTGGTTGAGTATTTAAAAAAAAAAAAAAATCTGATAAATGAATAGTGCTTCTGAAATATGGTTGCATATTCTTTGATGTTTATTCTGTGGAGAGCTAAGTTCTATGCATTGTCACCTTGAATGCAGGCAGGCTTGTTACTGCTTCAACTATGATAGGAGTGGCACTATCCGATTTTGGAAGCTAGATTATAAGACTGTGGAGCATTCACCTTATTTGTAGATGTATTTACTCTTCAAGCCCTGTCCCACCACATCAGAAGTCTAAATGTCCCAACGCCTCCATGCTGTGAGGAAGCCCAAGCCACATGGAGAGGACCTAAGTAGGTGATTTAGCTGACAGTCCGGTCTGAGCCCAGCCTCCCAGTCATCCTGCGAGGGCACCAGGCCTGTGAGTGAAGAGCAGCTTGAGAAATCCAACTCCCGGCCATCCAGGCACTTCCAGGCATTCGAGTCTTTGCAGCTGAGCCCCGGACATTAGAGGACAGAGGCAAAGCTGTCCTCTCTCTGCACTGACTGAATTTCTGACCCACAGGATCTATGGGTGTCATAAAATGGGTGTTGTTTTATACTTCGACGTTTGGTATGATTTGTTGTGCAGCAGCCGATAATCAGAACAGAATTAATGAGACAATGAAAGCATCCTGGCTATTTTAATGAAGATAATGAGAAGGACAAAGAACTAGTCCTCGGCTGCTCCATGCTTCATGTGTTATTTCCTTTAATCCTCCCAGAAGTCCTCTGGGTGAGGGGTTATTTTTTCCCGTCTCCTGGGTGAAGAAACTGAGGCTCTGGGGACTTTAAAACAACTCACCAAGATGATGCTGGGATCTGTAGCTGGGACTTTTTGACTCCATAGATCTGTCTACCACATTTCACTTATAATCAAGTGTCCAGATGCAGCCACTTGTTACAGCCCAGAAATCACACAACCCTTGTAAAATCAGCATTTGTGAGCCCCTCAGTATGCCAGGCATTGTGCTAAGTGCCCGCAACAGTGAACAAAATAAACCCATGCTTAGTCCTTTCCTCCAATCTCATGTCTACCCTTGTTCACTCTACCTTTTCCACACCACAGGTAGTTTAAATCTACGTCTCTCAGATACTCCGTTGCTTAAACTCTTCCAGGGGTTTCTTCTCACCTGTGCCACGGTGATTCACAAACCTGGTCCAGTGATCGGAGCCAAGGCCGGCTGACTGACTATCAACTAAGGTGGGCTAGGAAAACACAGATCCTCAGGCGTCACTCCAGTGATCTGATTCTGTAGGCCTATATTTGTTTTCAAAGCTCCCCAGTGATTCCTACATGTAGCCATGTTGGAACACGCTGGCCAAGAGAATAACATCCAAACTCTTCAACAGCACATACAAAGCCCAGCATATCCTGTACCCTATCATCGTCTGCATCACTTTCTGCCATTCCCTCATCCACTGCTTCATTCAGCAAACATGTCCTTTGAGACCTCGCAGTCTCTCTGTATTCTGTGCTTTATACCAAAAAGGCAGTTCCCCACTGAACAGTCTGGTGAAAGCATCTCCTTCCTTGAGCTGTCCCTGCCCCTGCCCCCGCGCCCCTTACAAACATAGTCAGTGCCCTTCCTCTGGGTTCCTATTGCCCCTTATATTCACTGCCGATCACTTAACTCATGACTAAGTTGTGTGCTGAAGCGAGGGACCCAGGCTCATTCGTTTTAGAATCTCCAGTGTTAACACAGTGCCCCATTTATCAAAGATATTCAACAAATGTTTGCTGAATGAATAACCCAATGTGTTTCCTTTCAGCTTTAGCTGCCAAGGAACTCAGAGCCAAATCCAGTTACCAAGTACAGTAATTAGCTCATCCCAGGTGCCTGGTAACATCTGCTCTCTGTTTCTTTGAGATGGTCTCTGTTCTCCTTTTAGCCATAATTGTTCTATTTTACATTAGGTTTAATTTGCATGCTGTTTTAAATCCTTTTAAAAGAAGGTGGGTTGTAGATTCTAAATAAATCAATAAATACACAAGTTCCTCAAAAGATAACTGTTTACCTATAGCATAAGAGTAAAAGGAAGGCCCTGGCCGATTTGGCTCCGCGGTTTGAGCGTCTGCCTGCGGTCCAGAGAGACCCGGGTTCAGTTCCCGCTAAGGGCATGTACCTCGGTTGCAGTTTGTCCCTGGCCCTGGTTGGTCATGGGGGTGGCAGCCACTCGATGTGTCCCTTTCCCGTCGATGTTTCTCTTTCTCTCTCTCTCCCTCCCACTCTATTTGAATAAAAAATGGGAAAAAATGTCCTCGGGTGAGGATAAAAATAAAATGAATAAATAACAGAGTAAAAGGAAGAAAAGTACTGAAAAATATGCTACACTTCTCAAATCAAATGACTGACACTTCTTCACGTTTTTGTGGATAAAAACAGAGAACTATAAGTCAGCACCCACTCAGATAAATTTTTATTCACTTAACAAATATTTATTGAGTATCTACTTTCTATAAGGCACCCTGGGTGGCATGGGGCAACAAAGACATGATTAAGATCCCAGGAACCAAAGAACTCGCTGTATTGTAGGTTAGATGATACCTGCATATAAATATAATCTTGCAAATTAAAAAAATGTTAATGTCTATATTAAGGATGCAAAAAGTGAGAGTATTTCTTCTACCTGGTATGGATCAGAGAAGCCATATCATCTGTCTTGGATCTTAGAGATGAATAGACATGTAGAGAGAGTTAAACATAGGCAGGCACTTCAGGACAAAGGAAAATCATCAGAATATAGAGCAAAGAGTGATTTGGCTGGATAATGATATCTAATATTTATTGTACTCTTACTATGTACAACTCATTGTATTGTAGGGCTTATTATTATTGTTTTTTTAAATATTTAAATAGCCCTATGGGTTAAACAGATTATGAAACCAAGGCTTAAACATTAAGTGACTTACCCAAGGTCACACAGCCAGCAAGTGGCAGAGCTGAGATTCAGCTGAGGCAGACTCTATGACTTTATACTTAAGCACTCTCAGACACTAACCCAAGGAGCAAAGATTTGTCAGGGACAGTAAGGGATAAGACCAGAGAGGTAGTCTGGGGCCGGAAGGAAAGGGCCTCCAAGCCAGGGTCAGCAGTGTGATCTTGGTTCTGTTAGCAAGGCAGAATTTTTAAGAGGAGAAGGTAATAAGACATTTTACAGGCAGTAAGTAGTTATTACATGACTTAATAAATGAATCAATGGATGAATTTTTAGAGTACATTAGTCAAACAGCAGTATATATAATAGATTGAAGGGCGAGATAGTAAAAAAATGAAACCAATACATTAAAAAAAAAAGCTGACAGAGGCTTGAACAGAACAGCGACCACTGGAGAGGAGAGAAGGAGGAAACGCGGAGACTGGTGAGACACAGGATACAACAGCCGTGTCATTCAGAGAAGACGCTGTGAAATGAATGTGGTAGCTGTGCCGGAGAAGGGATCAGAGAAGGCCGGACCCCGGTGCAGCTGTTGCAGGACGAGGACTCAGGAGAGGGGTCAGAGGAAAGGATGGGGCCGGGAGACATCCACGTAGAGGAAATCATCAAAACCGTGACATGAAGACCACGTCTGTAAAGCAGAAAAGAATCTCAACATAACATCGAGAAACACAGTGTACGAGGTGAGAAGAAGAGGGATCAGAGAATGCCGGCTGGTGTGAAGGAAGTCCAGAAGAAAGGTGGTTTAAGATGAAGGGAAGGCAGGATGCAGGGGGCAGGCAGACAGGGCTTTGAGAAAGAGAACTAACGTAGGGCCATTTGATCTAGGACGTGACAAGTGACTGTTAAGACAGGTGATAGTAGATGAAAAGGAAAGAGCCATCTAGCAAGGAATTGAAGATAGAGGTCAGGGGTTGCAAACTCAGATGCCAGGCAACTAACATACAAGAATAAAACAGGCTGATTACAGGAAGGTCATGCAGCCCTCTGGGTCTCTTTTTCTTTTTTAATATTTTTTGTTGTTTTTTAGAGGGGGTGGGGGAAGAGAGAGAGATAGAAGCGTCGATGTGAAAGAGAAACATCAATCGGCTGCCTCCTGCTCGCCCCCTACTGGGAATCGAGCACAAAACCCAAGCATTTGCCCTGATTGGGACCTCTCAGCCCATGAGAGGATGCGCAATCTACTGAGCCACACTGGCCAAGCTGGATATCTCTTTCACTTCCCATATTTTATGGAGGCATTGGTACAGAGAAATATTTCTGTGTCTAAGTTAAACAAGACTGCAAGGTAATGATAAATGGCTACCAACACTTTGTCTATGTGATGGAGACAACAGGGGGGGATGGGGTCTGTGGTTCACTGGAGAATGTATATCCTGTTTAAAGGCAGAAACAGAAATTCAATTCTAAGTGACTGTTGTCATGTGCACATGTGGACCCAATGTTTCCTGTTCCTCAATGTGTTAAGAGAAAGATACTGATTTTTATGCAAATGTCCCAATTTTAAAATGTTAAGGGAAGAGAAAAAAAAACAATATATGGTATGGGTCAACACAACAGGTTTGCAGGCAGAAGCCTGCTCACTGCCTGATTGTATGATACCTCCTGAATCTACTGCACTTTCATTAAGTCTGGTAATGCAAGAACGAGAAAGACAAGTGGTTATTGCCAGGATAGGGAAATTAAGGAAGCTGGTTTGTTGTTTTAGGGTTATGAAGAACTGGGCATTTTTATTGGTGTCAGGAAGATCACCTAACAAGCAGCAGAAAGAGATTAGAAGTTGCATGAAAGAGAGTACAAACTAAAACAATTTGATTCTGTTGGTTTTCAGTATATATTCTTGGTAAAGAATAATCAGGAAGAGAAAGCTCTTTGTTAAGTAAAATTCAGAATTAATGGATTAACAAGGAAGTGATGGTTGTATGATACGTGCTGCTACTATGAGAAATTGACAGCCCTACAGGTGAGACAGATCCACTCACTAGCAGCCAGGATAATTTCATTACTAGAACAACAGTGCCTTTGTTTGCAATACAGCAATGAGGACTGTCACTATGGATAAAAGACATGTCATTTCCTTTCAAACAATGGAAACTTCTTTTCCATGCAAGGAAATTTTGATTCGGCATTCAGAGTTCCTAAGTTTCTCATCATTTGGAAGCTAGTTAATATCTTCAGTGAGCCACCTTCTCCGCCCCCCCCAAAAAACCAGCCAGCAGTTGTCCAGTTGTCCTGGTAAAACTGCCAACTTTTGTTGTCCAGCTCAGCTCAGTGAAGAAGAGGGGATGTAAAGGAGAACCACAGACAGCTTTAGATTTCAGAAACCATGAGATGTGATTTCACAGGCTGATTCTGAGAAGTCCGTCAGTACTCGGTGAATAGATTATCCATTCGGTTTCATGTATTCTCCAACCCAGTGTCACAAGAATACTGGGGATCTTTAAAATAAAATTTTAAAAAGGTAAGAAAAGCTCCAGAAAGTCACATTTCTTAAATGCCTTTTCAAACTCTCTAAAGAAAAAATTTTCTCTATTATATCAATACTCTGATACATTGACTTTCTTCTCCCTGACTTCTAAGGCCCTTCAGGATTTACCCCACCCTACAAACCCAAAATAATTCCCCATTATTCCCAAAGTGTGTTCCATGCTCTTACAAAACCAGTCACCCTGAAATGGTGTTTCCCACAAAGACATCTGTTTATCTGTTTTTCAAATATTTATAGAGTACCTATTATGTGCCGGCACTAAACTAGGTGGTAGGGATCAACAGTGAATGACGTGAACATGGCCCCTGCCCTCACAATGCACACCAGCTTGGCTCTACTTCTGATATCACTCATACCCCCACTAACAAAATGCCCATCTTCCTGCTCTCTGCCTGCAAATTCCCCCCATCTCTCCTCTTCCAGTGAACCTGCACTGTATATTACTGATCGATCCATCAGCCTCTTCTGTGAACTTCATCAATTCTTGTGAGCCTGTAAAAGTAACACTGCCTTAATGATACACTGCCCCGTGCCACATGGTCTTGTCTCATGAATACCATCTTGTCTCCCCAGCTAAGCCATAAAGCTCTTGAGGGAAAGAAGCATGTCCTTTAGTGCCCCTCTGCCTTTCATGTGGTCTAACACAGTACTCAGCGCATTTTAAGAATGTCGTGCTCGTGACTGATCACTTTCCAAACTGCATATAAGAGTAGTTCATTTACCCTTTGTATTCATTTGCTATGGCCTCCAAAACAAATGATCACAAACTTGGCCCCTTAAAATTACAGGAATGTATTCGTTCTTCGTTGTGGAGTCCAGAATTCTGGAGTCAGTGTCACTGGGCCAAAGTCAAGGGGGCAACAGGGCCAGGCTCCTGCTGGAGGCTCTAAGGGAGAATTTGTTTCTGATCTCTCCCAGCTTCTGGTGGCTTCCAGTATTCCTTGGCGTGTGGCCACATCATTCCGTCTCAGCCCCTATGGTCACCTTAAGTTCTCCTCTGCCTCTCTCTTATAAAGATACTTATAATTGCACTGAAGGCCCACCCAGACAATTCAGGGTAATTTTCCATCTCAAGACCTGAACTCATTCTCATCTGAAAAGACCCTTTTTCTATGTAAGGTTAACATTTACAAGTTTGGGAAATTGGGGCCTGATATCTTTGGGGCCATTATTCAACCTACTACACCCTTAGATTAAGGCCCATTGACTTAATAAAGCCGTAGCAAACAAACAATTAAAATCATGAAGAATATTGTCTCTCATTCAGGGGTTCCTTATCCAGGAAATTCAAACATCCAACAACCAAAGAAGAATCAGAAAACAATGCAAAATAGATATAATCTGCCAGTAGAAAAGATTATAAGGTTAAAAATTGCCAAAAGGATTAACTATTTGGAAAGCAATAGCTTAAAATGAGTCAAAGTATTAGTGTTGTTTTTGATTATGTGTCACAGGATCAAAAGAAGACTGTTTCAAAGTAGAATAGCTGGAAAGAGGATAAATTTAGGTTAATTATTTGCCCGAGAAAGGGAGTTTCCTAATGGCATTCAGGCCACAAAACCAATCTTTTCCCACCCAAAACAGCAGGTGAAAGTAAATATCCATTCCCTTTATTAAAGTGATCAAACAGTTAAGGCCAGGTAGACCGCAGGTTGACTGTGTTCAAAGCAGACTGGATCCCAGCATAACTGGGGACTGACGGCATCTCCAGGAAGCCAGGTAAAAGCTCTAAGAAAGTGGAAGACGCAGCCTTCAGCCGGTGGAATCCTACAGGAGTTGGCACAAAGATTGCACATAGTTTTAAACGAGACAATCATTTGGTGAATATGGTCTGAAAGCAGCAAAGTTCTAGTGTTTAGAGTTTGAGTTGTCCTGGATTGAGCTGTATTACAATAACTAGACATGATGCAAACACAGAGGTAGTTGTTAAGGCCCCTGCTCCATGTATGGGAAGAGACAAAGAGTGAAAAGCATCAGACAGCAGGAAACTCTGAGGTCCAAGATCAACTTTCTAATGAGAATTTATTGGTAGTTGAACCAACCTGGGCAACCTGTTGAAATGCTAACTTAGTTTGGCTTAGTAAATATAGTTATTATTTTTCCATAGCAGGATTTGGGTATTTGCAGATAATACTGCCTTTACTTGTGAGATTCTAATGAAAAAATGTAATTCACAGATTAGAATAAAAATACAAATCCTCAGGGGCCCCAACCATCAGCCAGCCAATCTGCAGGTCCCCCCAGCAAACTGGTGTAGAGACAGTCGGCTCAGGAGCCCACAAGTATCACCACAGTGGAGCTGGTACAGGTCACCCCGAATCACCAAGAACAGGGCATGTCATAGTCTACATGCCCGCTGATAAAGCAAGAAAGTATATACTACAGTTTAAAATAATTTCAACGAAAGCACTTTTATAAAACATTTTTTAAAGAAATTATCTTCATTTATCTGGACATTTTTCTTAGGAGAAACATCTTCTCTCCCAAAGGAGCTAGATCAGAGGCGATGTTTTGCTCTCATCAGTGTGACTCAAATCAATTTCTTCCAACTTTTAAGACCCTGATGGGTTCCTCCTGATCACAGTTTAATCCCATCCCTGTGTGAACTTTAAATTATTTTCACATCATAACATGTCAACTGTTTATCTCCCCCTTTAAAGCTCCGTCTTGGAGCGAGAAACATAAACATCCTCCGCGGAGGCAGCTTGGTTTGCGCAGACCCTGTTCCCTGGAAAAGTTATGATCAGCAGGGAACGAAAACAACCGGCGCTGCTTTTGTTTCCATTGACTTCAGCGGCATTTTGCAAACGGAGCACCTCAGCCAAACCGAATCCTGGGCCCCATCCTGACCAAACTCCGAACGGAGGAGCTTCATGCGGAACATTAAAAACGCGATTGTGTCCGGTTACAGCTGAATGAAGAGCTCAGATTAAAACTGGCAACCATTTACTTCCTACAAACATGCTTTGTTCCTGACTAACTTGTCAGCTCATAAAAAACGCCTCTGTACAAGCAGCTGTCTCATTCAAGACGCTGGGTCCTTTCATGGTCGGCGGTACAAATGTGCTCCACGGACCCGGCCGGGACCCTTGCTCTGAAACCCTGGCCGCAGTGTGGGCCTGCCCGCTCCCCTGGTATGCCTTTCTTCTAATGTGATGACTTGCATTTTTGGTAAATGGTTATAGAAAACGCCGAGCTCTTCATGGCATCCCCTCCGTGCTGTTTCCCAGAAGCCTGATTGTGGAAAAAGCCAGCCCCGGAGGCAAAACAGAGGAGGTGTCTGAAGTTTCCAGTGTTTTATCCTCTTGCTCTCGGCGGCTCTGGGCTCATTTATTTAATGTCTTTTTATTTTTAAATGTTTCCTTGGTGAGTTTTGGTAACTTGTGGTAACCACCCCGGGCTAGTTTGCTCAAGAGAAATCAAATCAAAAGGATGGCAAACCATTTTGCAAATTTTAAAGAGGCCAGTGAATGACCATTATGGCTTTCCCAATGGGCCAGCAAACAAGTTGACGACACGCCCAAGAGGCCTCATTACTTCCTGGATAATCTAGAGGCCCTGACTCCAACCTCAACGTGAGGAGTGATGTAAACCATTCGTACAGACTAGAGGGCCAGCAGACCGAGGCTAAGCATCAGGAGCCCCTCACCTCTGCTCTTCCTGATTCTACCTTTGCTCATGTTGCTCCACTCCCCTGGAATGATCTCTCCTCGTCCCATTCTGCAAATCTTCTCTGAGACTTTGTACACTCTTCTTCATTTACAGCCCAAATTCTAGTTTTGTAAACTGCATTCACTCTGACCTGAAGGAAAGACAATTGCGGGTGCTCATAATTCCTGGACGTAATTCTCAATTCTGACATGCTCTGGCTGGTCACTGTAATGTGTCACTTAACATCTCTGAGCTCCAGTTTCCTTAACTGTTAACACAGGACCAGGAGTGCTCTCCTCGAAATTCCTTCAGAGGTCTTTCCCAGCCTGGATCATTTGGGTGTGGGGTTAGAAGATCAATGAAGGTTAAAACACTATAGTTGCCCTGTAGCAGAATCTGTTTAGGGCAGGCGACCAGAGGCTTGGATTCATCCCTGATAGAGCATAATATATAGGAAACATCTTGGCTGAGGCAAAAGACATTCAAAAAATCATGTTTTGAGTATATATTATGTAGCAGGCACTATTCTATAGTTGTTACGGTCTGAATTCATATGTTGAAATTCTAGCCCTAGTACCTCAGAATGTGACTGTCCTTGGAGATGGGATCTCTAAAAAAGTAATTATGGCCCTGGCCAGTTTGGCTCAGCAGTTGGAGCGTCAGCCTGCGAACCAGAAGTCCCAGGTTCGGTTCCCGCAAAGGGGCACATACCAAAAAAAAGTAATTATGGTTAAATGAGGTCATTGAGATGGGCTCTAATTAGATATGACTAGTGTCCTTATAAGAAAAGGAGATTAGGTCACAGACACTTACAGAGGGAAGATGATTTGAAGATGACCATCTACAAACCAAGGAGAGAGCCTTCAGAGGAAACCAGTTCTGCTGACCCCTGTATCTTGGACTTTTAGCCTCCAGGAGCTTGAGAAAAGAAATTTCTCTTGTTTATACCACCACGACTGTGGTAGTTTGTTAGGGCAGCCATGGCAAACTAGATCATCTTCAGAAAATATGACAACCTAACATGTATACATAATTTAAAACTTGATAGACTGTCCAGCTGGTGTGGCTCAGTGGATTGAGCATCCTCCTGTGGACTGAGAGGTACTGGTTCGATTCTTGGTCAGGACACGTGCCTGGGTTGCAGGCTCGATCCCCAGTAGGGGGCGTGCAGAAGGCAGCTGATGGATGTTTCCTTCTCACATTGATGTTTCTATCTCTCCCTCTTCCTCTCTCTAAAAAACCAATAAAAACATATTACCAAAAAATATATATATTAAAAAATAAAATAATAAAACTTGATAGACTTTGTCCACTGGTTTTAAACACAAGGAGATGACGTGTTGAGTTTTTACATTTCTTCTTACTCTAATCCTCTTATTTCTTCAATTTTTCCTCTGTAAGAATACACCTTTTGAAATCATGAATGACAGGAAGACAATCATTTCCTGCTCAGAGCAATCAGGACAGGTTAGGTTATGCTAGGGTAACAAACAATCCCAAAATCTTACCGGCTTTTAACATTGAAGTTTCTTTTTTTTTCCACCGGAAATCTGTTCCACGTTTCTTCACTAGTCTCAGAAACTTTACTGGAGGGTTAACAGTTGCTGTGGCAAGTAGACGAAAGCATGGTGACTCTCTCAATGGCTTTTATAGTCTTCTACAGGTCAGTTTCACCCATACCCCACTGCTCAAAATAGCATACATGGCCAGGAAGCAGTACCAACCTATGGGCAGAAGAACCAGAATATCAGCGAGCAGGACTATTTGCTGCCACAGTGCTTTTGGGTAAGGATAACAAAATTCTCACCACGAAATTCTCAGCGGTAATGGAGAAGCTGACGGATTTAGAGGGACAAAATTCCTATCCGCAGGTGACATATCTTAGCTTGACTTTCTATATATGAAGCTTTAGAATCACTTCCCTCCATTTAAGCTAATAGCTTTAGGATTCTCTGGATTTATGTCTATTTATTTGCAACTTTTCTCATAATATTTCTATGGGGATTAAGTAAAATTACAATTGTAAAGTACCCTCCACAGTGTCTAAAACAAAGGTGCTTTTCCCTGCATTGACTGCATCTCTGAAGCTGATGATTAGAGTGACTGCCTGTGCTGACCCTCAAGGCTCCAAACCACAGGCTAGAAAATCAGTACTATGCAAGAGATGATGGTGATGGTGATTCATTTGTTTTCTCCATTGTTCCTAACATAGGAGTCATCTCCTCTGTGCAGAGGGAAAGCAATCCGTTAGAGAAGATAACTTTTCACTATCAGCACTTGGCCCCAGGGCACTAAATGGGACCCACTGGCCATTTCTTACTTGCTCTGGATGCCACACCCACTTCTCCCCAGCTTGTCTGGGAGCATTTAGTGTATTTGATGGATGTGCTAGGCTTGTGTGTGCATTTGCTTTGATTGTAAAACAAAGTCAAAAGCTCTTCTGCTTTATCAACATTTAGATTAATGTCCTGGGGCCACTGAGCAAAGCTGAATTAAAGCAAAAAAATATATAGATGATAGATAGATAGATAGATAGATAGATCATTAATCCTAACTTTTTTTGAGAGAGAGAGGGAGAGAGAAACATCAATTGGTTGCCTTTTGTAGGTGCCCCAACTGGAGATTGAACCCACAACCGCGGCATGTGCCTCAATTGTGAATCTAACCAGCAACCCCTTGGTGCACAGGACGATGCTCAAGCAGCGGAGGCGCTCTGGCTGGGCAGTCCTACCTTTTCACTACCACTTCCAGCTGAAAGCTGTTATCATTGTTATAACTGTCTATGTAGAATGCACACATTTTTATCATCCTTTACAATTTAGAAAAAACTTTTTATATATTTTCATTTCATCTCTCTAGTAACATTGGGGCAGTTCTTTCATCACATTACTGATGAAAAACTGGGGTTTGGCAAGTGAATGAGGTATGTGCTCAAAGTGTCACAGTTATTAAATGACTGAGCTGGGACTCTCATACGTCTTCAGCACACTTCTCTGTTCGTGGCCTATACCTTAGAATTCAGAAATAGAGAGTCAAGAAACATCTATGCTCTGCCAGACCTTGGTGATAAGTGCCTTCACATATGGGAACTGACATAAACGTCTCAGCAGCCCTGCAATGATCGCAGGACTACAAAGTAGCTCCGTTCACCCAAAGATGTGTGCATGGTGCGACGGCGACTGGAGGGAGGGCAGCTGGTGGTCAGAAATGAGTCCTAACTGATAATTAGATGAACATTCATCCTTCCCCTTTAACCTAGACGAAAAAAGAGGTTGAAAGAGGAGATGAGAATCGCTAACAGACCCCAAAGTCGGACTCAGTATTATGTATCAATATCACAGCTGACAGATGGATTGAAACACGGATAGATGGTGAATCCACTATCAACCATGAGCCTGTCAGGGCAGTTTTCTCCTCTGGAAGTAATTATTCAGATTCGCTAACACCTGGCTGAACTCTTTTGAATCCTAATGTATGTCCTTTGAGTGAAAGGAGGTGATGAAAGGTAACCCAAGGAAGGCCTGGACATGACTGAAGCACAGAGGCAAACGTCCAGTGACCCCTGCCCCGCACGCGGACGATTGCAGCACAATTACCCCAACTCTGATGAAATAGACCTTGTGCCAACCAACAGAGCAGCTTAATAACTCCTCTTGTTAGAGAGTTGTCCAAATGAAAGAACTAAAGACAGGCCCAAGTCAGAACAAGATAGCAGGTAAAAACGTGTATTGAACAAAGAAAGCCAATATGTAATTGGCAAGCCATTGGTCACGGCCCAGTACCACAGAGATGGCCCCATTCCCTCTGTGACTCACATTTTCTCGTCCAGAAAGACCTGCTGCCAGAATATGAGCAGCTCGCTCAACTAATTGCAGGATGCTCCCTGCCACCCAGGCTCTCGTTTCCGTAGAGATCCCATCTTCCCATAATCAGGTCAGGGTTTTCAAATGACCCGGACAAACAGCCTATGTCTTTGACATCTCAGGCAAATAAGGGGGGGTTTTGAGAAGGAAGTACAAGAAATGAAGATTCTGGTAGAGCCGGTTGGATTTTCTGAGGGGGAATATAAATATAATAGTTACCACTACCATCACAGCACTAAGTCTTTGTCTGTCTCATCTCAATCAATCATTATAACAACCCCATGAAGTAGGTACCATTATCATTCCCAGTTTAAAAGATAGGACACTGAAACACAGAGAGGTTAAGTAACATGCCCAAGACCACACAGTTAGTGATGGTAGAGCCAGAATTAGAACCCAGGTGTGCCTGGTGCCAGAGCCTTTACTTATCTTCCTCACTGCTCTACAAGGCCTGTCCTTAAAGGAAGAACCAAACAGACAGAGGCATGAAGATACAATTTTTAAAATAATATTTTTATTTTATCATATATATTTGCATAATTATAAGTACTCTTATATCTTAGTGTCCATCTTTCTCACAAATCATAAAAATTCTTTATCCATCCGGACTTCTTGAAATATTTCCATGTCATCTTGGAAGGAAAAAGGAATTCAATTTTAGATTCATTTGCTTGGCATTTAGGTGCCAGCAAGGGCCATTCATTCACTTTTTTTTCCTCCTCTATTGATCTTAGAGAGAGAGGAAGGGAGAAAGAGAGAGAGGCATCGATGAGAGAGCCCAGTCTTCATCAGACCCATGCAGGGAGATGTGAATGCAAACATTTGCTCAAACCATCATGAATGATTGGATGACTGAATGACTTCACGTACGTGAAAGCAGCAATAGGACAGTTCATAAGCAAGCCATCGTTTTCAGTCACTACAAAGAGTAGCAAAGCACTTCCAGAGTCAAACTTAGCTCTTGGCTGAATTTCCCTCATTCGGCCCCACTCCTTCACCAGCTAATGTGAATCAGTCTAGCTACACCAACACCACATCCTGGACCAGATGTCGGAAACCTTTTTCTGTAAAAGGCCAGATCGTATTTTCAACTTTGGGCCAAATGAGCCCTGTCACAACTACTCAGATTTGCCGTTACGGCCCAAGCAGCCATAGACAATATGGAAACAAGTGGACACCGCTGGGTTTCAGTAAAACTTCATCTACAAAAACAGGTGGTGGGCAGAATTTGGCCCACAGACTACAGTTTGCTTATCTCCTAACTCCTGTCCCTGACAATATGATGACATTCCACACTCATCCCAGTCTGCTGTTCTGATGCCCCACCCTGAGGGTCACAGATGGCTTTTTAAAAGTCATACAAGATCTGTGAACAGTAGTTAATTACTGTACAGCCGCTAACCCCATCCAAAATTAACAGCCAAAGTGAACTGTTAAAGAGACTAAGTTGACCAACACAATGACCACTATATGGGAAACCTTACGCTTAACTCTTTTCTTGCCCTGTCCATCCTTTTCCGTGGTTCTTATTACAATAGGGAAAAGAGATACGTGTCTGATAATTTTTTGTTTTAAGTTTTATGCCCAAATCTTGCCTTTAGAAGTAACAGATATTTTATATTTTTCATTCAGGGAAAATAAATAACTTTAATCAAGGTGTTTTGCTATGATTTGTGTTTAATTATGGGTTGCCAGGAGAGAAAATAGACTCTCTCTGATGCAGCACCACAGGTCATCATCCCAGTTTTAGGTTCTCTGGTGAAGGACAGAAAGAGACTTGTGCTGAGCCCTTTCCTCCCACAGCGCCTTCCTGTCCCCCAGGACCTGCCTCATGGGAGCCTGTGGAAAAGTAGGACAGGGAGAGAAGACGCTAAAAATAGGGGCAGCAATGAACTAGATCACGATATGACAACTTTGACTCTATAAATTCATTTTCTTAAGTGTTTCCCTCTTTCCCTGCTTGCCCATTTTCTTGCAGACAGAGAGAGGCCAGAAGATTGTGCTAGGAATCTGTAGCTTATGCAAGAGAGAAGAATAAACTGCAGAAGAAGTGTGGTGACCTTCACGTCGGGACTGGCCACCTCCCTTCCACAAAAACCCTGCTTCTCAGACTTCAGGGTGTCCTCTAAGTCCGCCATGAAGATGGCTGTTCTCAGGCTATTTCTATAGATTTCCCACTTCATTTGCAGCTATCTTGCCTACTTGTGAGTTTCAGTAAACACTTTAATTAATTATGTATTTGAAAGTGTTTGATTATGTGCTATAGAGCAAAAGGATACAATTTTTTTAAATCAATGAGGAGGAAAAATCACGTATAGGACTCATCATCTGGAACATCTGGTGTTTCACATATAAAAGGGGGGATAAAAAAGAAATTCTCCAAATCAGGAATTCTATAACTTCACCTAGAAGGGATTCTGTCTTACAATGAGATTTGTTGTGAAATCTCCCAAAAGTGTAAGAATTAATGTGTCTCAAGCATGGAGGCGGCAGGAGAGTAGGAGGGAGTGATTGCCACCCCTCCCACCTCACCTCCCCCAAAAAAAGAAAAGTCAAGGATGTCAATCAAATGCCAGCTCATCACATGCAGAAAGAGGGAGCGGCTACTGCACTACTTGGGTTCCTGAAGAAAAAAAGCAAAACACATGTACCAAGGTCCCAATCGATTTGATCAGTCCTGGTTTCCTGTGCACGTAGTCCTGGGTGGATACCTGGTACGCTCAGGTTTATGCCTGGAAGCGGAGAGAAGAGATGACGTGGGCATGGTGGATGTAAAAGGAGAAGCCTATGGAAGGAGGAGTGGGCGAGCTATCCCAGCCTCTCAATCCAGCACCATGCACATGGGTTTCTTGCCTTGGGATATCTGGCAGCTATAGCATCAATAGTAACAGTGGCAGGTGGCAAACAGGATAAACTAATAATAGCAACAGCTACCACTTATTGAGTACCTACTCTTGTGACAGGTCTACTGGGTATTTTTCATGTATTACATTTATTCCTCATAGCCTATAAGATAAGTGATCTGATTCTTATGGTACAGTGGGGTGGGGGGAATTAAATCAAGAATAAAAACTTAGCTCAGGGTTACCAGTTTTAAAAAGAAAGAGTCAAGATGCAAATCCAGGTTTTTGTGAAGCTGGGGTTTAGGTGGAAACATCACTGGCTCTCCAGTTTGCTGTTGCTTTCAGAGAATCAAAAAGTGGCTTGCCTGGCCAGTGTGGCTCAGTGGTTGAGCATCGACTCATGCACCAAGAGGTCGCTGGTTCAATTTCTGGTCAGAGCACAAGCCCAGGTTGTGGGCCAGATCCCTAGTGGGGGACATGCAGGAGGTGGCCAATCAGTGTTCTCTCTCATCGATGTTTCTATCTCTCTCTCCCCCCTCTCACTTCCTCTCTCTCTGAAACCAAGAAAGAAAAAAAAATTTAAACTTAAAAAAAAAAAGTGGTTTGAGTCCCATGTAATGACCACCAGTGATGATGGCTGCCTACACACCACAACAGATTATCCTCAGGTATTACTTTAGAGGTTGCTGCAAAATCTCATATCCAGGAAAAACTTTACATCTACCGTCATCCACCCCCTAACTGCTGGAGGACACTATGTATCAATTCTCCCTCCATGTCTCTCACAAGTGCCACCCATTGGCAGAAGAGAACTGGGAACACTAGTAACCAGGGGTTCTGGAAATGTAGTTCCTAAGCTTTTAGCCTTGTGAGGAGGCGGTCACAGAAGGGAGCAAGAATGATTCTGCATTGCCTAAAAACACTCTGGCATAGTTAGTGATAGGCCCTATGAAAATCAGGAATTCAGGAAACTATGTGAAGGGAGTAATAATCCACTACAGATAACTGCAGTGGGGGCGGGAAGGGTATGGAGTAGCTACCGTTCATTGGAAGCAGTTGGTGAGATCAAAGCCACAGAGTAAATGTTTTGGTCATTATTTTGCACTCTGATCATATTCTCAGGCTCTCAGAATTTAGTCAGGTACTTTTTTGCAGATGCAAGTCTTGAATTGCCTCTGAAGAAAAGTAACGTGCTGTCCGTCGCTTTCCAGGCCTCCCTGTTCTCACCAGAGTCCACTTTGAGATCCTGTGCACCAGCAGCTTTAATTAGCGGTGGAAGGACTCAGGGGTCTGTTCTCCACTCGGTGACAATCCGTACCTGTTGGCCGCCCTACTTCTCTGTCTGCTTTAATTTCGTCAAGAAAGGCAGCTTTAATTTTAGTAGCTGAGTTAGCTGAAGTGACTTAAGAGAATTTGGGTTGATTTTTAACTTAATTTCAATAATCAAAGTTACATTCTTATTTTCTATTTCCTGAGGGCAATTACTTTCCATTCTTTTTTTTAATCCTCACCCGAGGATATTTTTTCATTTATCTTCAGATAGAATGAGAGAGAGAGAGAAAGAAACATTGATGTGAGAGAGACACATCAATTGGTTGCCTGCCGCACGACCCTGACCAAGGCTGGGACCGAACCACGACAGAAGTCACAACCGAAGTCGCAACTGAAGTCGCAACCGAAGTCAAACCCACCAACGCTCTAATTGCTGAGCCAAACCGGACAGGGCTACTTTCCATTCTTATAGCTCTTTCTTACCTCAGCAGTGTGCTTGGACTGCTAGTTCTTGACCTGTCAATTTAGGTATCATCTATTTACTCCATACGATTCAAAATGACAAAGTAGCTTTCTTATAACTCAACACACATACACATCACACACACACACACACACACACACACACACAACATACAACTCTTGCTTTTCCACTCATCCTCCTAAATATAATTGTTTGGGTTAAGTCAATATTCAGCATTACATTATAATATTTATTCACTGCTGCATCATGTAGTTTTCTGTATAATTTTTCTCATAAACTTTTTTATTTTCTTACGATCAGTCATCTCTTTTCCCCTTGCTTAGTTTTTCAGTAAACACGAATTCATCTGCAAACTCTGTACTGTACGGAAAAATCTCTTCTTAAGAGACTGAAACACATCTCTCGGTCTCGTATGTGCTTAAAGACGCTCTTGCCTCCCCGGGGCTTCCACTCTCCGTTCCAGAGCAGAATGGCTGCTCTCTGGGCTGGCTGCCCAGCCACCATTCTGAGATCACCTGTCACCACCAACTAGGGAATTGGACACTGTCTGTCATGAGATGATCCCAGGCAGCTCCCTTGAATTCCCCTCCTCCCCCTGATATGAGGTAGTGATTGTGGTGGTGGTGGTAATGGTGGCGGTGGTTATATTTTCCCTCAGTTGAGCCAAATCCTATATTTAGATTCTTCTCCATATCATGACTCCTCCCTTTCCTCTCTAGATGCTCCTACGTGTGTCCCGGCATGTGAAAGTAGGAGGCTGGTGCATTCCAGAGCCCGAGAGACTCTCAGTGTCCCTGTGGTCAGTCTGTCTGAGTGGGAAATAATGGAGAGATACCAAAATACAAATGCGTGGGAAGGGTTTCCGAGAAGTTATCCAAACCATTTCTGGAAATAGATGATCACATTATTCCCCTAAACACAAGATGCTGCAAAGAGAAAGAGAGAGATCACAATAAATGATGAAATGTAAAAACTAGTTTCAAAACACTCATGTTTTTCTCCTTTTTAAGCCAATTGCTTTGTGCTAAGTGTTGTCACTGGGGTCTATGAGTGAGTTCTGTGTAGGCCCAGTGCCCAAAGACTTTTTCCAAAATCATTTATAAGACTGTTGCTTCATGGAGTAGAGACTTTGGCTCTACTCAAATTCTAATTTGGATAATAACTGAACTACTGCAAAATTTGGTTAGCTGAGGCTTTTTGGGAAGCCAAATATCAAGAGAGAAAAAAAGCAATATTTTACCATACATTCCACAAAGAATACAAAAGGTGAGCATCCCTCCTTCCCACTGCACAAAGAACACAGTAGTATCCATCACGCTGTAAATGTTAAACATTTGTATATAATTAGTGTTCACTGACCCTGAACAACACAGGCTTGAACTACAGGGGTCCATTTATATGCCATTTTTTTCAATAAATACACATATTTTTATAATTGTATTTTTTCTTCCTTATGATTTTAATAGCTTTCTTTTCTCTAGTTTACTTTTTTTGTAAGAATACAGTATGTAATATATACACTGTACAAAATATGATTTAATCAACTGTGTATGTTACTGGTAAGGCTTCCAGTCAATAGTAGGCTATTAATAGTTACATTTTTGGGGAGTCAAAATTTATACATGGATTTCCAAGTGTGCAAGGAGGTCAGTATCCCTAAGTCCCGTGTTGTTCAAGGGTCAACTGTAATACAAATTGTAATATCAGGCTCAGCTGGCATTTTAATTACTAAAACACTCAAATAAATATTACATATAGTATTATATACAGTAAAAGACATAAATCTCAGGTATGTAGCTTGGTGAATATTTACCCACGTAAACCCCAAGTCACCGCCATCAAGATCAAAATACAGAATATCTCCATCACCCAGAAATTTCCCTCATGCCTGCATGCCTGCTTGGTGCATTTTTAATGATAAACGTACTTAATTCTTTACATATTAATCACTTTCTACTAATGAGAATACTTGATTATTCAGACCCTTGATCCTGCCAGGGAGAAAAGAAACTAACATTTACCAAGCAAATGCATTTTGCCAAACACTTTGACATGTCATGCTAATCCTGCTAGGCAGGTGTAATTATGTCCATTGAGCCAATGAAGAAGCTGGGGCTCTGAGAGTTTAGGGGACCTTTCCAGTGTCTTCAAGTCCACAAACAACCCCAGAGCCTTTTCTTTCCATTTAATCTGTCACTGCCAGAAAATAGCTACTAGCTTTCTAACTCATGAGAGCTGGTTTTCTTTAGCCTACTCTTATTTCTGTATGCCCAATAAAGAAAAGTGATAAAGGATAGATGAAATCCACAGGGGAAAATAGCCCACACTTTTTTATTAGTTAACCTTAAAAATAATAGCTTTATCTATTGATTTAACTGAAAAGAGATTGGAGGAAAAAAGAGAGAGAGCGAGAGATAGTGCCCATATTCTAACTACACTTTAAAAATAAAAGCCATTGCTTTCCTATCTCTGTGAAATGGCCCTGCTACTGATTTTTCAGACCAAGTTCAGGGCCAGGAATAAAGGAACAGTCTTAACTAGACTTTTTAACTACCTGCAGTCCACCCAGTCACAGGGACAGAAACCAACTGGCCCAAATTGTAAAGGTAGTGGGTTTTGGGTGCCCTGAAGAGTGACCTTCAAGGGCCATTTCTTGTGACCTTGTGGCTTTGTGGCTGGATGCCCCAATTTGCCCCAGACTGCTACAGTTTTAGCAATGAAAATCTGGTGTCCCAGGAAATCCCTCAGCCCTGTGCAAACCGGGCTGGTTGGTCACCATACTGAACAGCCACCACATGTCAAAGTACCTTAATAAAGTGTTGCCTTGGGTCTTTGGGACTTCAAAGGATGAATGGGAAAGTAAACACAATCATAAACGCAAATGTGTTCACCAAAAGGAGTAAAAAGAATAGATGTGCATTTGCTTATACACAGACAAGGAATCCCCAGGTGAACAAGGAAGGCCAGGTGGTCCCGTTGCTTCCAGGGAGAGAACTCCAGGCTGGCTGACGCCGGAAGGATGGTGCTCTCCCAGTGTATGCGCTTTTGGAGCCATCTGAGTTAAACAGACATGTGCCTGCAGTGATCCAGTGTTAAACCGTGCCCCTCAGCCAGCTTTGAGAGGCTGCGAGGATGAGGCAGGGCAGCAGTGGACATGACACCCTCCACCTGCTCAGACCAGCTTTGCACTTAGCCATTGTCCATGTTGAGCTTCCTCACAAGACTTCACTTAAAAAACATGCTTTATGATGGTTTTGAAAGTCTGAAAGCCATACGATTAATCTCTTTACTTACACTGTGAGACTAGCAACACTGTCTGAACAATCCTTTGCAGAAGAGAGTCACTGAGGACTGCTGGGATGAAGGAGATGCCAAGGCAAAGGCAGCCAGTTCATATCCTAGTCCACACTTGCTGACTGTGTGATCATGAGCAAGTTTCTTCATACCTCCTGAGCTTTAACATCTTTATCTGTTTAAATAAAAATGTGTGTTGCATGCATGGGGTGTATGTGTGTATGTGATATTAACTCAAAGGGTTGTTGTAAGTGTTAAATGTTATAGTACTTATAAAAGGAACTAACCTTGTACCTAGCTATATAGCAAATACTCAGTTACTGGCTAATTTGAAATTGAGTCACAGTATTAACAGGCATCAATGCAATAGCAGTCTTCAGGGCCCGTGAATGTTCCTATATTGGCTCTGCTGCCCCCACCCAAAGCTCAGCACTCAATTATACACCCTACAAAAGACTATTTAGTTCAGGATTGGATCTCCAGGCACCAGGGTCTAGAGCCAACTCCAGGCTTAATCTATTCTGGGACTGTAGCCTTAGGCTTGTCCTCCAGCACAGAAACCAACACAGAAGTCATGCAGCCAAAAAAAAGGTGAGTGTGTGTGAAAGGAGGGGAAAAGGAAGAGGTGGGGGCAGTGGTCCTCTGGAATCACATGGCGAAGTGGGGCAGGGTTGGCTGTCTACAGCTAGGACACGCTGCTGTTCAGCATCCGCTCAGGGATTCTAAACCGGATGAGGAAGAGGCAGTGTTAGGAGAGAACCAGCAGAAAAGGACTGAGAAGCAGGAGTGCAGGAAAGCGACTGCGGAGATGGAGAAAATGGATGAAGCTGGGAAACTGTCAGAAAGTAAAGAGACTTTTATTATTTATTTATTTTTAAATCCTCACCCGAGGACATTTTTTTCCATTTTTTGTTCAGATAGAGTGGGAGGGAGGGAGAGAGAGAGAAACATCGACATGAAAGGGACACATCGAGTGGCTGCCACCCGCACGACCCAACCAGGGCCGGGGACAAACTGCAACCGAGGTACCTGGCCTTAGCAGAAACTGAAGCAGGGTCTCTCTGGACCGCAGGCTGATGCTCTAACCGCTGAGCCAAACCAGCCAGGGCGAGAGACTTTTATTTTAACACAATTTTCATTTCACCACATGTACCATTGTTTAATACACACACACACCCCCCACAGGAAGATGATGTACTTGTGATCTCCATGTCAGTGGAAGTCAACGTCGGTATTGCAGATCACAACCCATATCTAGCACTGCCTGCCTGAATGAGCGAGTCTACCTAGCAGAAGCCGAGGAGCCCTTGCTGCAGAACGAGCTGGGAGCCCTCAGCCACAGCCCCTCAGCAGCCCTGGCCCCATTCCATTTTTAATCAAGAACTCGAGCAAGACTATAGGCACAAACTGGAACATGTGGTTATACCTAACAATCTCTGTCCCTCTTTAAAACCTACTAACTGATGGCCAAGGATAGTCCGTCCAGCAGCCCTGCATTTCTGTGCTCATCAGCTGAGTTATAAAGAATCACTCATGCCCTGGCTCTCTGCTCCGTGGTTAGAGCTTCGGCCCTCAGGCCAAAGGTCTCGGTTTCAGTTCCCAGTCAAGGGCACGTACCTGGGTTGCAGGTTTAATCACCAGCTGGCCCTGGTCAGGGTCTCAAGGGAGGCAACCAATTGATGTGTCTCTCTCACATTGCTGTTTCTCTCCCTCTCTCTCTCTCTCTCTCTCTCTCTCTCTCTCTCTCCCCCCTCCCTTCCTTCCCTCCCTCCCTTCCACTCTATCTAAAAACAATGGAGAAATATCCTTGGGTGAGAATTAACCCTCCCAAAAAAGAATCACTCATCTCCCTTCCTAGACGGGCTCACGCCCATTGTCTTTGTTATTAGAATTATGCAATTATATTAAATACTATGTAAACTGGTAAAATATAAAGGTAAAAAGAAAAGGTTGTTTCTATAAAAATTTAGTCAAATGTATCAGAAAACTTAAAAGTGAGTTGCTTTAGCTCTGACCAGTTTGGCTCAGCCGTTAGAGCGTCGGCCTAAGGACCAGAGAGTCCCAGGTTCGGTTCCCGCTAAGGGCATGTACCTCGGTTGCAGTTTGTCCCCGGCCCCGGTTGGGGTCGTGTGGGTGGCAGCCACTCGATGTGTCTCTCTCACATCGATGTTTCTCTCTCTCTCTTTATCCCTCTCTCCATCCCGGTCTATCTGAAAATAAAAAGGCAAAAAACAAACAAACAAACAAAGTGAGTTGCTTTAAAAATTGTTGCCCATATTGGTATGGGTAAGGCAACTGAAAAAGGTTGGAAGAAAATATATGAAAACTCTAGTCTAGACAGAGACTACACTCAGTTTACTTTACAAGGTTTTCTAACATCTTGCACCACTTTTTAAAAATTGAAACTGGATGTTGTAAATGATGCATGACAAGAGTGGTTTATATAAGAATGAGGGCATGGGACTCCAAACAAGGAACTCATAACCAGGAAAAATTGGACCTCACAGTAAAAGGCAACTCGTGAATTTTAAGTTTAAACTAAAAGTTTAAGATATATATATATATATATGTGATATATATATATGATATATATATATATTTTGTTGTTGTCATTGATTCCCAGCTTCACCAGACTTTATCAATTAGCCAGCCAACATCAGGTGCCTATGTTAACTATTGCCAAAATTACACCAGGTCTTCTGTCTATACTTAATCCAAGTCTTTCAGGATGTTTCATGTCACACCCAAAAAATTATTTCAAGGCAAACTGATTGATCACACTTTATTTATGTGATAAATTTGGTGTGTGGGGGGGTGGATTTTACCCCAGCCTATAAAAAGACCTAGGGAGAATGATATTAAAAATGTCTGTTGTTCTACAAACAATGCTTCTGAGCAGTGTAAACATATATGAATCTACTTGACCATAACTTTCTATCATAAATTATAGCACAATAAGCAATTTGTATAGAAACTTAAAATGGAAAATACATCTGCATGCCTTTTATCACAATAAAGTTACTGCCGAAACATACACATTTTAACAACAGGAAAAAATACCCACCAGTGACAAAGGAGAAAAAGAACATGGAGGTCACTGTCACTGAAAACAAATTCAAAGTTAGCAATTCAGGTGTGCGAAGTTGAGGATTAAGGGGACATGAGGGAGGAAAACAGAAGTCAGCATGTTGCTGCAGAGTAGTAAAAGGAACGTCCCAGTAACCTGATCCCTATTCTTATTTAGAGGAATCACTTGTTAGAGAAGTAAGTCTACTTCTGTTCACAACGAAGGGATATAAACAAAATAATAACACCTATGTATTTATTCTATATCAGGCACTGTTCAAAGGGCTTTATAATTATGAATTTATTTAAGAAAAAAAATAGAGTGGGAGTTTAGCACTGAATGAAAGAGGAGAGTGAAGAAATGGGAAATGGGTCCTGTGATGCTGCTGGCCCTCAGAAGACCAGATGAGGAAATGACGGCTACATTGTGACGAGAGATCTCAGCTAAACATAGGGAAGAAATTATTTGGCCATCAGGTTGCTTAAACACTGGGAAAAAATTGTTGGGTACTGTGACTCCAAAAGGCCATTTGCCTAGGGAAGGGCGAGGGTAAGGAAGCCAGGAGAGAGCCAAGGAGGCTGAGGAGGCTGGTGGGATACATCGAAGTTGGCAGAGTCTGACCCAGACGAGGCCCAGCCTGACAAGGAAAGCTGTCACCAACTACCAAGCCAAAGGGCCACCGTGAGGTTGCCAGGTCACAGAGGCTGAGTCCTGAGCCATGAGATGAGGCATAACACCCGACAAGAGGACGCCAGAGGCGAGAAGAGCGAGGTCTGAAGAAGCCAGCAGGACAAAGTATTGATGTCAGCTCTGCCTACATCTTTTCCAGCCAGGTGGCATTCAGTGTAAAACATTCCTACTTGTGAATTGTTACCTGACACCGAGACCCTTCCAGGAATACTGACTGGGCTACATAAGTGAGGGATTTCTCTGAATGGTTTCGTTATTTATCTTCTTGTATCTCCCAGCAGGGTTTGGACAATGTATCTACAGAGTTTGGGGTTCAATGAAAAATGTGGAAGAGATTAAAGAAAGAGGATGAGACACAGGAAAGGTATAAGAATTTTAACTTGCCATTGATGTAAGTCTATTTTCAAGTTTTAATATGAGTGACCCATCACAAAGGGGAAAGAAATGAGACCTCATACAGTTGACCTGGTACAAGAGTTCTGAAACAGCAGCCCCGGGCAGACTAGGTGCTTCTGACTCAGCTGAGAGGCCTTTTTAAAATCATATCCCCAGCTGCTTCCCAGACCTCCTAAGTCAGAATCTCCCGTGATAGGACACGTATTTCTCCAGGCTCCTTGGGCATTTCCGATGCAGAGGTAGCCTTGGGAACCCTTGACTCTGCAGATGCTTTATACCCTCAGTGTTCAGGGCCTTATACCAAACTGAATTGGGGCGTTTTACTCAGCTACCTGCTTGAAGTATTAGGACAGGAGCGTTGGTTAGTTCCATATGCCTCAGCTATTAATATAAGAAAAAGAGTTTTTTAACTCAGGACCTGATGAGGATTAAATTAATTGAGTACATATTACTTATAGTTACCGAAACAAAAATATGTTCAGTAAAAAAAAAATAATTGCAAGTATAAATACCCTTCTCTCTAGGACATTGGTGAACTCCTTAGGTACTTGTTCTTTGTTTTGTTTTTTCCTGTTTCCTGTTGTCAGTGCTATTATGCTCACCATACACAACTCTCAGCTTTTTGTGTCTGCAAGTCCTAAGAGTCCACTGCCTCATATACAGGCTTTCTTCCACTTAAGACGTCAACTTACATTTCTATTTCTATTTCTATCTGTACTCCGATTTGCTTTTGGACAAACTCATGTAATCAAAGAAACTTCTAAGGTAAAACCCTCTCCTGTGACCTCTTTTAATTAAAATTTTGTTCTGCTCAGGGCTTCAGATCTTTACAATCCCAGGACAAAAATAAAAAGGAAGAAAGAAATTATTCTAAATTGAGTATTTTACCTTTATTACTCTTGCCCCTTTACTTATATTGCATGTATCACAATATATTATCAGTGGTTTCCTTATTTAGTAATTATCATAATGTACTATACATTTCTATTTAATTATTTATCTCTACCATGAGTTTAACAGGTCTAAGAGTACAGGGAGCATCTGTGTTGTCCATTGTGAATCACTCATGCTTAGGTAGGTGCCTGGCTCATATATATGTTTATCATAAATATTATTATTTATTGAATCAATGGGTAGATGGATAGATGAGCAAATGGTTAATTTCTGTTCTAACTACCATATGTTTCTGACAAAGGTACTATTTGTCCTTGAGCCCCTGGAGAACAGAGATGGTATCACATTCATTTTTGTGTCCTCAGTCCAAATACTTGAAGAATTACTGAAAAACCTAAGGCAGAGTTGACGGAGGTGTGTGACTCACTGCTTTGTTGTTCAATACCTTCTACAAGAGTTGCATAAGCTTGTATATTATCTGAACCAAATCAGAGGAGTCAGCAGACATTCTCTGAACATGAATAGACTGACTCATAAAACAGCTGAACATCTAAACATTACCAAGTTTCTAAATTGAATATAGACTAAATAATTTGCAACTGGGAATTGTCCTTTTTAGGGCAATTAGTGCTCAGAGAATCCCAACACATACACAATTAAATCTAAGAAATAAATTATAGGTCTATTTACCAAAGCCATGGTTTCCTTATGCCATCATCTGAGATGAGTCAGGAATAAAAAGGTCATCAGTATCAGAAATGTAATCACTTCTTTCCTGCACAGTTGAAAGCTGAGAAATGGGAGTTGGAAATTGAGGTTTAGCACCCAAATATTTCTTCCCTCACCTCATTCTTCTTAAATGCACCCAATCATGTGAAGTTTGGTTACTTGGGCAGGCTAGGAAAAACAAGATTTTCCTGTCTCCACTTTCAAATATAAAACAGTCACCTATAGATACTAAACGATGATTCAGAGTTAGGTAAACATTCTATTGTTACTGAGTCAGTAAACATAGATAAGTATATACTTATAAAGACAACCTGACAAAATTTTAGGTGCAGAATAATAAAAGTTAGAGCTAACATCTATTAAGCATTTGTTGTTTGCCAAGTATTGCAGTAACTATGTAGAATATCTTCTTGAATCTCCATGGTAACCCAGGAGGTTAATTTTATTATTATACTATTTTATAATAAGAGAACTAACATCCATGGAAGTTAACATAATTTTTTCAAGATTACACATTATGTAAAAGATGGAACCAGGATTCAATCCAGACAGATGAAAAGATAAAGATCCAAGCCAATCATTGAACAGCTGAGTTAAGCAGAGAAATAAGTAAACACCTTTGAAGGATCTTTTGGAATTAATGGAGGAGTATGGAATATTTTTGTGGGACTTCGAGTTCCATGCAATCCCAACAGAGGAGGGGACCATCCCATAGTGGTGGGCATGGATGGGAATACAACCAATCCGAAGCAAAATGAGGAAAGAAAAGAGATTCCAGAATGACCATATTATCTGTATCTCCCAAGGCCTATTCTCAAAGAAGATATCCAGTTTGTCATACTCCCTTTGTCAAGGGTCATGTCTATAAAATCAGTCCTTGGAGGCTCAGAAGAGGTAGGCTTTTTAATACTTTATTAGCTCCTGAAAAGAAAAAAGTTACTTACTAATCTTGTTGCATTTTGGGGTAACGAGGATCACTAAACAAATTTCCTCATGATTCATTCATTACCTGGAAGCCACAAACTTATTAGAATCTCCATTATATCCATGAACACTGCTGTGCTCAGGAAATAAGAGGCCTAATCATAATGTATTCTCTAGGAAGTCCCTAGCGGGTTCCCTTTGGTTATTTAAACCTTTGGTCACATATATCTTGAGAAGAGAATGTGTGAGTCTGTCCACAGCATAAAACCTAGACACTAAAAACTAAGCTCTAGCCCTGGCCGGTTTGGCTCAGCAGTTGGAGCGTCAGCCTGCGGACCAGAGAGTCCTGGGTTCGGTTCCCGCTAGGCCCTAGCGGCTAGGGAGGGGCACGTACAAAAAAACAAAAACAAAAAAATAAGCGCTCCTTGGCTAGAGCTCAGACCTCTCCTTTAGTGTGAAAAACCGCGTTGCGGGTGACTCTAGAGCTGAAATGGTAGAAGTCACAAAGGGAAGCAAAACTGGGATTTGTTTGCTAATATATTACAGAAGAGAAGGAAAATAATTTAGTTAAGATAAAAAAAAAAATAGCTTCTCTGAATTCTTTTTAAAATGTGGGTTCCAAACCTCATTAGGCTATTTAGTTGCCAAAAATATAGTGACTCTATTGTGAATCTTCTCTTCCCCGACAGCCAGATCTATGGATTAGAAATAACACTGTGAGTCCTGGCTAGTCTCACTGCACCTAATGAGATTATTTCTAGGAAACCCTTTGACTTCAAAAAAGTCATAGAAAAATTTAAAGAACTTTCATTTTAAAAGGTTTCAATTTGATTTAAAAAAAACCCTCCTGCCTCCCTTGTGAGTCATGCATATTCCCTACTGACTTTCTCTGTCTCTATTATTAACATTAAATAGTTATTTTAGATCTATTGAAGTAAAAAATTATTCTCCCAGCTCTCAGCCCAAGGTGACTTCTAATGACTATTTAGTTTTTATGATGATTTTTGAAATTTGCATTAATAATAAAGAATCCAAAGTTAAATTGAAGGTTATTAAAATTGGCCTTCTTTCAAGTAGTCTGTTGAAAAGATCTTTTTTCTTTTTTTCCTCCATATCTTTACTTAATTGCATGAGAATAAGTTTACACTTAATTATTATTTAGACTTTCTATAGCACATTTGAATAGGTAAAGACTTGAGGTTGTAGCTTAGTTGAAGTAGGCATAACTTACTGCCTTCTGCACATTCAAGATATCCCAAAAACACTGCTAATATTTACCCCTGCCTACCCTGCTCTTCCTTCAGTCTTCCCCAACTCAGTTAATGACAACTTCGTTTTTTTAATTGCTTGAGTCAAAACCTTGAGGTCATCCTGAGCTCCTTGCTTCTTCTCTTACTTACATTCCATCCACCAACAAATTGTGTTCATTCTACTCTCAAAATCTATCCCAAAAGATGCCCCCAACCTGGTCCAACTTGCTGCCATCCCTCACCTAAATCATGGCAGCTCTCCGCATTCTCTTCCCCTAGATATCCATGTGACACTTTCCTTCATTGTCTTCCAGTCTGACTCAGATGTCAGTTTCTGAGTGTGGCCTTCTCTGGCAACTTTATCTAAAATTGCAACCCCCTCCCCCCCACTCTCAATGCACCTTTTCCCCCTTCCTGCCTTATTTTCTTACCGCCTTCAACACTATACATAATGCCCCTATATTTAAGGTCATCTAACATAATGTTTATTATCTGTCCCCCTCTCTACAATGTAAAATTGGGGAAAGATATTTTTATCCCTTTAATTCACTACTCTATTTTTAGGGTCTAGCACAGAGTTGGGCTTAATAAATATTAGTTATTTAAAAAAATAGGAAAAGAACTTCTAGCTAGTTTTGCCATAATACCAAGGATAATGTCTTCTTTTAAACTCCCATCTTGCTCTGGAAGGTTTGGCTCTGTGGTTAGAGCCCATGGACCGATGAGTCACAGGTTTGATTCTGGCCAAGGGCACGTACCTCGGTTGCAGTTCGTCCCCAGCCCTGGTCGGGTCATGCGGGAGGCAACCAGTCAATGTGTCTCTCTCACATCGATGTTTCTCTCTCTCTCCGTCCCACCCTCCCACTCTATCTGAAGATAAGTGAAAAAATATCCTCGGGTGAGGATTATAAAATAAATAAACTCCCATCTTGCCAGGCATAGTGTTCTTTTTCTAGTGGATATTGGCAGACCGTGAGAGTAGAAGAACAACTGTGGCCAAGGAGAGCTGGGTGGCAAGATGGGTGGCCCTTCAGCTCCCACGTGCTCCTGCTCAGTGGCTGAGTTTCTGTGTCAGAACGAACCGCAGCAGCTTTAGGCAGAAACAGAGCACCCAATGAGAACCACACATGCTGTGGGCCAATAAAAACTCTCAGAGATTGGTTCTAGGATCAACTTAATTCCCTCATTGACTATGAACTAGAAGGCAACCCATCCCCAGCCCACCAAGGATGAATCTGAAAAGTCTTCAGGTAATGATGAAGATCATACACGCTGAGACCCCGGCAGCAGCATGACAAGAGCAGAGTCCTGACACCAGGACGCCAGCTGCCTCTTGCCATGCCAAATCACCAGATCTTCTGATTTTTCAAATAAGATCCAGACTTCAGCCCTGGCCAGTTTGGCTCAGTGGTTGGAGCGTCGGCCTGCGGTCGGGAGAGACCCGGGTTCGGTTCCCCCTAAGGGCACGTACTTCGGTTGCAGTTTGTCCCCGGCCCTGGTTGGTCGTGCGGGTGGCAGCCACTCGA
This sequence comes from Molossus molossus, assembly GCF_014108415.1. Taxonomy (NCBI): domain Eukaryota; kingdom Metazoa; phylum Chordata; class Mammalia; order Chiroptera; family Molossidae; genus Molossus; species Molossus molossus. The sequence continues at coordinate 58,003,240 of NW_023425345.1, read as the reverse complement.
TGTGTCCCTTCACATCGATGTTTCTCACTCTCTCTCCCTTCCTCTCTCTCCCTCCCATTCTATCTGTACAAAAAATGGAAAAGTGTCCTCGGGTGAGGATAAAAAAAAAAAAAAAAAAAAAAGATCCAGACTTCAGATTTCATGTGAAATCTCTCAAATGTAAAAAGTTGGCCTCTAACTCAAATTGAAAAGAACCACCACCATCTACTGTGAGCCAACCAAATACATTCCACCCGCACTCAGCTGGGATTCAGCCTCCGCCTTACAGGGTGATGAAAATTAACCCCCATTTGAGAAGAGCAAGCAAAAGTAACCAAACTTTGACCTTCCTTGATTTTCTGTTAAATTTCTTCCCAATAGAAAAGGGTCTTCATGGTCTTCACGGTCTTCATACACTGGTCAGAAAACTATGCCATAATGTACTTGATATTCTTATCTTAAAAATGGACATCTATGTGAGCATGCCTCTTCCCTCAACTTGCTGAGCAGAGCAAATGGGGAACCCAGCCTCCCCTGGGGTGAGGTTCGCTATCCCTTAGTAGAGTCCTAAATGTCCTTGGCATCCACAGTGGGAATGGAGAACATCAAGAAGGGTACAGAAACTCTCACCGACAGCAAGGGAGGAGAAGAGGATCCCAGGGCTGCCAGCAGAGGGAGGGGCAGCCTATTTGTGTGTAAGAAACACAATCAGAGAGCTAAGGAGTATGTGTGGGAGGGGGGGGTCTTATCGTTACCCAAATCGTTGAGGAGACTGTGAGTTTCTCAAAAGCTGGGGCTTTATCTAATCCATCTCTGCATTTGATAATCCGATCCCAGTACTGGTACATAAGTAGGTGCTCCACCAGTTGTTGGACGAAACCAGATCGACCAGTTTTTCTACCAGATGACAGAGAAAGGGAAAGATTTCCAATCCGCTCATAAATTGGTGGCCTCAAAACTTCCCCGGGGGGAAACTGCAATGTGACATTGAGCGTTTCCAGGCAGCGGGGCCATGTGCAATTTTAGAATCACAAACTATTTTATGCTTCTTCAAATTGTCATTATAAAAGAAAGGGGAAAAAGATGAAAATTGATCAATTTTCAGAAGCAGAAAAAAAGTTCAATCCCAGTATTTAGAGGCAAAACAACTGTAGACCCACAGAGATGAGGAAAAAAGGTTTTCAGCATTATTTCCCCTCAGACACACATTTTTTTAATGCGATGCTTTTAGCAAGGCTTAAAGAACTGTCATTTGTTAGATGAAGAATATGTCATTAAACCCACCATTCTGAAACAAAAACTATGTGAGTACTTTTTTTTTTTTTTTAAATCTCCTGTGCTAGGCTGGTAATTTTTTCTTGTCTCACACCTACTCAAAACCCAGGGGACTTGTCCTTGATGCCTGGCATGAATATGATTACAGCACAGTTCTGCTGTGCATAGTCCAATCTCAGCAGACAAGTATTGGTTTATGTGTAAATCGGAACACACATAATTTTCTCTAGTCTGGGAATTGTTAAAATGTATTAACAGACTTGAATTTCATGTTTCGGATGTAGCAACAGTGGGGTGAGGCTTGACTTGTATTTTTTATTTTCCTTTTTCCCTAAAGCACGGAGATAAGCCCTTTCTGAGCAGGAAAGCTCCCTGATTGTTCTGACAAGTTATCATTCCATTCACTCTGGGTCACACGCAGGCGGAGGGAAGACATAACCTTTACTGTGGGGAGAGTGCAGGGTGGGGGCTGACTGCACAGCAAGCTCTCTCTCCCCCTCTTTGCTTTCACAGGGACTTTGCCGAAGCCCATTTTCTTCTCTTTCATGACTGAGATACTTCCCAGAACAAAATCTTTATTTAATAACCTTAGGTTTCTTTCACATATTTTCCTTCCAGTAGCAAATGGAATAACACAAAGTGTTCATTTCCCTCTTGTCTATACAAAACATTGACTGTGAAGAGATCCCATTTCAATGGAAGAAAGCAAAAGCAGGCAAATAGGAGGACTTGGGTGTGGTACTGACTCTGCCACCATCCTGGGGAAATCACATTCTCTGGGCTCCAGTTTTCTGTCCACAAAAAGGGAAGTGAGCATCACAGGTTTTCCAGTTGTGCACCACGGAAGTTTGGGGTGTAGAGACTGGAGAAGACTGCATGGGTCTCCAAGATCATATTCTCACCGCACTTTATCCCCAACGTGTCATTTCATCAATGTTTATATATTGGATTTCCATATTAGATTGTCCTTGGAGAAAGGACTTATTTCATGGCTTTATAAGTTTGAAAATTACCTCTGTCTTTTCCAATTCTCACCTTCCACGATTCTGCAACGTCTCTCTGACAGCAGATAGCCTCAATCTCCTACGGCGCGTGTGTTCATTAAAGCAGAGCACTGTGCAAAATGAGAAATCGGTTCGTGCACAATGGTTTTCTTTAATGCAGTCACCTCCACCAACAAAACATGGATTTATTTGACATTCATTCGTACACAGTTCCTTGTGGGTTACTTATTATCTCAAGCAAAGTGGACAAGTTTTGTTTTCAATCTGAGAGTCTGCAATGTGGTATATAGCTTTTAAGCCACAGAGGCAGAAATGAAAATGGATAATAAATTTGAAAATGTATTGTAACACAAACTGCAATGATCAATAAGCAATTAAACAGTCTCATCTGTCTCCAGAGGGTATTTCAGTGTTCCCTGTAGGGGAAGCAGGAACGTTTCATGGCTCTTTGAAATGGGTAAGCGGATTTCAGCATCCATTCTAAGTGGGAAGTGAGTCTTCCCAGGAAAAGGGTTCTAAACGCCGATCGCCCAGAATGTAGAATACGAATGTCAAAGAGCACTGGAGATGTTTCCCTTTCTCTGTCATCTGAGGGGAAATAAAGTTCAGAGTGGAAAACAGAGATGGGCAGCATTGCATATCCACAGTCAGAATTTGCAATTCACATGGAAAAGGAGCAAAAGCTTTCACTACAATTAGCTGATGGAAATCCCGTATTCAAAATGCACTTTGAGAAGTACTACAGCAAAGTCTGAGACTTAGCAATAAAGATCATAAATCAAGAAGGGGGTCTCTTAGACCAGACCACAAAGAAGAAAAAGAAATGGACCCTATTACCCTCGCCATACAAGATGGTATTATCCCTGAGTCCTCTGTATGGAGGAACCAGAGATCAATATTGGGATTCCCTCAAATATTTTGTTGTTGTTGTTGTTGTTGTTGTTAATCCTAACCCAAGGATATTTTCCATTGATTTTTAGATAGAGTGGTAGGGACAGAGGTAGGGAGAGAGAGAGAAAAACATCAATGTAAGAGAAACGTGTTGATTGGTTGCCTCCTGAACAACCCCGACTGGAGCCAGGGATTGAACCTGCAACCCAGGTACATGCCTCTGACTGGGAATTGAACCCATGGCCCCTCTGTTCAAGGGCTGATGCTCTAACCACTGAACAAAACTGGCCAGGGCTCAAATCTTTTTTATATCATTATCCATCTACCTTGTTGAATAAACATGCTGTCAAGGCTAGAATGCAGTTGTTGTTGTTTTTTAATTCAAGAAGTTCTAAAAAATAAATGTGAATCTATCCTTCTTTTTCCTCTCATCTATTTTCCTCTTGATATTTTTATTTTGTGAGCTGGTTTGGCTAACGAACTAGAGCGATTCAATTCTCCTCTGAGTCTTCAGATTCAGCACAATTCTTCACTTGTTGACATTTCCCAAAACAAAATGCCCAAACACCTCAACACTAGCACAGAATGTGAAAAAGATATTTCCTGCCAGAGAGAAGCAGCTTGGGAACTCCAGAGTTCAGGTCATTTTGAGTGCTTTAGTGGAGGGCTTTAGAATTCTGACCATCGTATAGACAACTGCAAATGATGCCACTGCATAGCCTCAGACATCACGGAAAGCTCTGAGAAGCGGGCCTATAGTTACTCAAAGCCTATCACCCAACATGAAAAATTTTTTGAAAGTACACCATGTAACATTCAGTACCAGGGTATAGTTGTCTTACTAGGAGGAGAGCATGTGATGCAAGAAAATCACCTAAAGCGCAGGCAGTTCATTGGCACCAGCCTGGCTACAGATGACAGCGCTGCAGCTCCTAGAACAGATTAAACATTCTCACCTCACACCTGTCGGAATGGCCACCATCAATAAATACACAAATGACAAGTCTTGGTGAGGCTGTGGAGAACAGGGAACCCTCATGCATTGTTGGTGAGAATACAGACTGGTGCAGCCACTATGAAAAACAGTATGGAGCTTCCTCAAAAAATTAAAAATGGAACTGCCTTATAACCCAGCCATTTCACTTCTGGGTATTTATCTTAAGAAACCCAAAACACTTATTTAAAAGAATATATGCACTCCTATGTTTGTTGCAGTTTTCTTTACAATAGCCAAGATCTGGAAACAGCCCTAGTGCCCATCAATAGATGAGGAGATAAAGAAGAGGTGGTACATATATACAATGGAATATTACTTGGCCATAAAAAATAATAAAATCTCATCATTTGTGAAAGCATGGATGAACCTAAAAGGTCTTATGCTAAGTGAAATAAGTCAGCCAAAGAAAGATAAATACCATATGATTTCACTAATATGTGGAATCTAAAGAACAAAATAAACAAACAAACAAAACTGAAACAGGCTCATAGACACAGAATGACTGGTGGTTGCCAGAGGAAAAGGGGTCTGGGGGACTGGGTGAGGGGATTAAGAGTACAGATCTTTAGGTACAAATAGTCATGGGGGTGTAACGTACAGCAAAGGAAATATAGTCAGGAGGGTTTCAGTGACTATGTGTGGTGCCAGGTGCATGCTAGAGATATGGCAGGGGCTGGGCGGATATTTTTCAGGGTGTATGATTGTCTGGCCAGTATGCTGTATACTTAAGACCAGTACAGAATAATGTTGAAGGTAAACTATGGTTATAAAAACTAAAAAATAATTTTAAAATAGAACATCCTATGGAGTTCGTTTAAATCTAAAGTCATTTGGGTCCAGCTGGTGTGGCTCAGTGGTTGAGCATCTACCCATGCACCAAGAGGTCACAGGTTTGATTCCCAGTCAGGACACTGCCCAGGTTGTGGGCCTGATCTCCAGTGGGAGGCATGCAGGAGGCAGCCAATCGATGTTTCTATTTCTCTGTCCCTCTCACTTCCTTTCTCTAAAATCAATAAAGAGAGAAAAAAAAAAAAAACAGACCTGGCCGGTTTGGCTCAGCGGTTGGAGCGTCAGCCTGCGCACCAGAGAGTCCCGGGTTCGATTCCCGCTAGGGGCACGTACCAAGAAAGAAAGAAAGAAAGAAAGAAAGAAAGAAAGAAAGAAAGAAAGAAAGAAAGAAAGAAAGAAAGAAAGAAAGAAAGAAAGAAAGAAAGAAAGAAAGAACACAAAAAAGTAAATCTAAAGTCTTTTGGGATCGTGCTGTTTGTCAAATATTTCTGGTTCACCCTATTGCCAGACACAGAATAGGATTGCCTTTTCTGGCCCCCTTACGGTGCGTGGAGCCATGTGACTAGTTAAGGCCAATGCCTTGTGAGCAGAGGAAAATAAGTCACTTCCAAGAAGAAGCACTTCATTGATAATACAAGACCTTAAAGACTTTTCTCATCCCTCTGGCACAGTGACCAGAAGTGTTAGTGATGGAGACCAATCCCTCTATGTGGGTCCCAGAGTGACTCTGAGGAACAAAGCCCCCTCTACCACGTGTGGACACACAATGAACAGAGAGCACAAGGGAAAGAAAACCTGTGTTGTTTTAGGCTGCTGAACTTTGAGGCTTGTTTGTCACTGCGGCATTACTTTGCCTGTCCTAACTGATACAATGCTCTTCTTTGGATCTTGGTTCAGGGGGAATATGCACAAGCATGGACTACCACAAAAGACTCTAAGAACTGATCTAGTCATCACTGGGAATCCTTCAAAGCAAGGGTTATGCTAGCTCTCCCAGAGGATCTCAGGTCAACTACCCTCACTCTCCAGCCCCATAATCCTCAGCAGTTCTCTTAAGCCAAAGGGACATTCAAGGGTCTCAACCCATTGTCCCACCAACTAAACTGTGTCCATGGGTTGGGTTTACTCCCTGTCTGCTTTCCCTGTAATGTTCTGGACAATAGATTCAATTACAAGAATAAAACAAGGAATACCGCAATGCCTTGAGGAACTTCGGAGTAAAAGTTTTTTGTACCCTCCATAGAATAGAAAGTTTGACAGGTTAATTTCCTTTTCAGTACTCACAATGGACATATCACATGAGAACATCTTAGCTTAACTCACAAAGCATTTATTTCCAGCTGTTCACAGCAGAATATTTAATTATTATTTTGAAATTATTTTGATGGGGAAGGGAATTCCTTTCATTTTCTGTTTATATTCACTGTTCATTTATAATAGCACTGGGTTGTCATGATAACCACCTCAAACAGGTCTCTTGACATCTCACCATATCCTTGGGGGGTTGGGGATTTTTATCCACTTTCCCCCCAGATCTACGATTTCAAGTTATTTCAAAGAACTTTGAGTGCATTTCTTTCAGGAAAAAAAAAAAAATTACTCTATCAAACTAGAAGCCATCAAAGTAGAAACAGTTTCAGAGACCACCATTAACAGAAAGCTACAAGAAAAACAAAAAGTGAAAAATGCTGAAATGCTGCCCTGGCTGGTTTGCTAAGTGGTTAGAGTGTCAGCCTGCGGTCCAGAGAGACCCAGGTTTGGTTCCCGTTAAGGGCATGTACCTTGGTTGCAGTTTGTCCCTGGCCCTGGTTAGGTCGGGCAAGTGGCAACCACTCGAAGTGTCCCTTTCACGTGGATGTTTCTCTCTCTCTCTCTTTCCCTCCCACTCTAACTGAACAAAATATCGAAAAATGTCCTCAGGTGAGGATAAAAAAAAAAAGCTGAAATGCTGTTTTCTTTCCTTTTTTTAAGCTAACAGAGTGAATAGAAACAACTTAAGCAAGACTATCAGGTAAACCTTTTATTCTCAACAACTATGAGCATCAAAATGTTCTTTACATATAGCCATTGGAATAGGGTTTATTATTTAGGTGTTTGTTCCCTTCTGGTCTGCTCTATGGCAGTAATATGCTTTTTAAGTGCCTGAAAATCTTTCTTAATACCTAAAAACTCTCCTAGATTTCATGAATTAATGCAAATGGTAATCACAAGTGTAAATGAGTAATTGGTAACACAAGTACCCATCTGTGCATGCAATTAACTGCCTTGAGCAAGTAATTGGCTGTGTTTACAGGAGCAGACTAAAAACCTCAGTTTAAACATATCTTTTTGGAATAATTCTGCCATAACACACAGCAAGAACTTTTACTTTGGACAAATGTTTTTCAATAAGTAACCAAACACCCTATAATTTTTAGTTTTGTAAAGATCATACCTAAGAAGCCACCTCCATAATAATTAATTTCAAAACAGTCTCGCACTTCGTACATGCTCAGTGCATTTTGCAAGCAACGGCCGTCTGTCCGGGAGAGCCCAGCACAGCTAATCCTCCTGATGATTACTCTCTGTCTCAGCACCTTTAGGAGATTTCTGAAACCGGATAATTTTCTAATTAATTCACTCAACAAGTATTTGCTGAACACCTTCCATAAACAAAGTGTTCTGTTCTAAGCTTCATGCAGAATATAAAAATGAATTAGAACATGGTATTTTCTCTTAAGAAACTTACAATTAACCAGGAAATAGAAGACTTGAAGCAATTATCCAAAACACAAAGCTCTGTAATTCATGAGCTGCTGCAAAAGTGTACCTGTTACCTTAGGAAGCCAAAATTGCCTGGAAAAACAAGCATGTGTTTTGGTTCAAAATCACAATTGCAACAGAAAGTATCTTTGGATCTGAGCCTTCACCAAGCTGTGTCCCTGGCCCCTTACTCTCCCAAACTGACCCAGTTGCTTTCTCTTTGCAAGGTCACCCAATCTCCTTGATAGTCATCAACATTTTTTTAACTTGATTCCCCTGACCTGCTTCCAAAAGCCTTAACCCATAGCTGGTTTTTATTCTGCACCAGGGTACTTCCTTGCTAATGTCAAATGCCCTGTTGTTCCTCTCATCACTGTCCTTTGTTTTAAATACCAGTTATACAACAACTACACCCAAATTAAGGTTTTTTGCACCAACTTCTCCCCCAAAACCTACATTCATCATATTACCTTGTCACCATCTCCAGTTAGGTAGCTAATGGTCATGGCAAACTATGTTTTCTAAAGCCTACCCAAACCCGCTCCTCAGACATTTCCCTATCTCAGTAATGCACAGTCCCAAACCTTATAGTCATCCTTGCCTCTTTTCTTTCTCTCACACTGTTCATTCAACCCATCAGCTCATCTGTTTGACTGTACCTTCAGATAGATCCAGACTCCCACCACTTCTCATACCACCCCGGTCCAAGCCATCATCACCTCTTAATGGATTATTGCAATCACCACCCAACTAGGCTTTCGGTTTCCATCCTAACCCCTCTAGCATGACTCTTTCTGTGATCAGAGTGATTCTTTTTAAAGTCACATTACGTCAGTCTTTTTATCAAAACTTTCAAGTGGTTTCCCATCTTACTCAAGAGTCAAAGCAAGATTTTTTTCAAGAATCTACAAGAATCTGCACGACCTGCTCCTCAAATTTATCTTTCGTTTCTTATGTAAACCACCACCACTATTAGTCATTTTGATTCAGCAAAACTGGCTTCCTCGTTGCTCTTTGCACACACCAAGCCCGTGCCTGCCTCTCACTCAGTGGGGTGCTCTTCCCCGCGTGTCTGTGGAGCTCATTACCACACTCCTTTCAGGTCATCTTTTCAAGAAGTATTTCCTGAGCTCTGACGTGATACAACAATTCTGCCCACTGCTCACTACCATGCTTCCTAGCCTATAATCTGCTTTCTTTTGATCTAAAACCCTTTTTCTATACAATACACATTTATTTTTTACTTCCCGTATTAGAAGTTAAGCTCTGTGAGCCATGTTTCGAATGAACATCCCTAAGTTGGAAGAGGTTCCTGTCCCCATCAGAATTTTGGTTCTCATGAGGCTTTCAAAGAGGTGTTATTGCTGTCTCAGTTCTTCTTTGTCTCTTGTGATAGATGATGATGATAGATGATAGATGGTTAGATGGATGGATGGATAGATAGATAGATAGATAGATAGATAGATAGATAGATAGATAGGAACAATGTCTCTCAGACTGTCACAACTTGGAGAGTTACTCTCAAAGACAGTAAACCAGCATCCTGGGATGTAGTCCAGATTCCTCAAGTCTCTTAGCTCAGGTTGAAGTCCTTTGAAAAATACTTCCCAAGAAGCTGAGGGAGCTCATTGTTTGAGTCTGAACCCCACCATTCTTGGCCCAAAATTCAGTCCCATCCCCTTCCTGTTCTCTCCCAGGCCAAGGGTCAGGTTGGCATAATAAGATGTCTGATTCGCCCAAACCTCCTGCTGGTGTAGGCCTTCTCTGGGAACCTCATTACACAAGTGAGAAAACAGAATGGAGAAAGTAAACTCACTCAACCTTACTCTTACTCATCAACAAATTCAGGAAGCAACAAGCATAGTTAACACTGAGCTCAGAATTTCAGATATTCAGAATCCAGCCCTCTTAAAAAGAGGTGAACAAATAAAAAGGAAACTCTCCCAGATGCTAAGAAAGATTGTTTTTTAAATAGGCATAAATATGTGTGTTACATAGATGACACTTTGCCAAAATCAGGATACCAATTTTAAAAATTTAATTTGATTTATTCCATCACTTCTAAGACAGCAAAGTTTGAACCATAATCAAACCTCAGCAAATACTAAACAAATTCAGTATATGGCTTCCAAATAAGCTTACCTTTAAAATCGTGACTCAACAAATTAATTGTCTAAGCATGTTATTATATACTCTCAAGTTCTATACCAATAAAAGTGTCCTTTATGTTTTTTAAATACATCCAAGTACAGCAGCAAGATTTGTGGAAGAAGAGAAAGGAGAAGAATTCATTCATTCATTCATTCATTCATTAATCGATTATTAAAATAGACAAAATTCTATGGCACAAAAGTTTCTCTTCTGTAGCTTACTGGTCCTTCTGCATGAAAAAAAAAAGGATTATACATTTTTTTTCTTATAAAACTTTCTCAAATGGGAAAACCAAGCTATGTAGGAAGAAAAAGAAATAGGAACAATTTTTGCAATAAATAACCCTACGGTGTCCGCTTCCCTGCTAGACAATCAGATAGTGGCAATAAAAACACAATTACAGGGCAGTCAAATCACAGATTTCCCCCCTGAGTTCTGGCTCTATGGAAAGGACGTTAAATAAAGTGCCACATGTTCACATTTTCATTTTAATTGCCTCTTTAAAATGCTAGGATTTGGAGGCCAAATGGGACTCGTACATTTTCAATCACATGAGACTCAATATTTTAAATCATTAAATTCTCATTATACCCTCCTGCAGTTCATGTGATACCCTAGCTTTATTTAATATGATGTGCTTAAGTAACTTGCCTGAAACCATTTAAGAAGTGAGTAAAATAAAGAAGGAGACCTGCAGCGGCATTCCTGCATGCTAGCTGAATGACTTTAGAATCCAAACTTTCGGGGGTCCCTACAAAAGGAGAAAGTTGGACCAGAAGATCCCGGCATCTCTTCTAGCCCTAACAGTCAATGACCGCCTATTCTTCATTTTAGCCTTGAACTTCTTATCTCTCTATTTTGTTTCAATTAAGACCCTCAACATTCAGTATCATATGTTCATTCTGATCTTGAGGATCAGCCCCTCGTCTTTTATGTCAACCAAAAACCCCATTCATATGAGTGATTATTCCTTTTACAATTTCTTTGAGGAACCTTTTAACATCCGTGAGAATGGACACCCTCTCTGCCCACACTATCCAATGACCCATAGTATAACCCTACTGTTATCGATTGAATGTTTGTGCCCCCCACCAAAAACAAAAAAATTCATGTTAAAATCCTACCCCACAATGTGATGGTATTAGGGGGTGAGGCCTTTAAGAGGTAATTAGGTCACGAGGCTGGCGCCCTTGTGAATGAGATGACTGCCTTTAAAAGAGACGTGAGAGCTTGCCCTCTGGCGTGTGAGGGTTCCAGAAGACAGTCGTCTGCAAACCGGGACACCAGACCTGCTCGCACATGTATCTCAGATTTCTCAGCCTCCAGAACTGGGAGGAATAAATGTTTGTTGCTTAAGCCACCCAGTCTATGGCGATTTGTTATCGTGACCTGAGCTAAGGTGCCCACCCTTCCTCATGTCAGGGTGCTGCCTGCTTTCACCCCTCAGCTTTCATTGAGCTAAATAATTTCCATTCTTCTTGTCTTGTCTCCATCGTTTGCTTTTCCTATGCTTTTATATTTTCCTAAACCCTTTAAATTACTCATTTCTTAAAAGCCTCAGGTGGCACAATGATACGGAAGTCCAATTTACACTGTTCGAGTGGGAAATTCCCTTGTTCTTCCTACGTGCTAGGGATATCTTTTCACCCCAATGTAGGAAAATGGGGTTGTTTTGTTTTGTTTTAATTCTCACTCTCAGCTACATTATTGTCTCTTAGTGTTAGCTTTATTTCAACATCTCCAACACTTGAGTATAATCAGCAGTTACCTCTTCTCTATTTTTATAGCTTCATTTTCCTCCAGAGGTAAAATAACGTATCCAATGGTGAAACAAGGATCTGGTCACTATTGCCCTGTTGTGAAGTAAACTGTGTCCCCCTGAAACTCATGTGTGGATGCACCACCCCCTCTCAGTACCACTGAATGTGACAATATTTAGATAGGTCCTTCAAAGGGATAATCGAGGTTAAATAAGGGCGTTACCGTAGGCCCTAGCCAATATGACTGGTGCCCTTGTAAGAGAAAATGTGGACATAGACACACGCAGAGGGAAAACCATGTGAAGATGCAGAAAGAAGATGGTCATCTACATGCCAAGGAGAGAGGCCTCGGCAGAAACGACCCCTGCCAACACTTTGATCTTAGACTTCCTGCCTCCAGCACTGTGAGAAAACACATTTTTGTTGTTTAAACCACCCAGTCTGTGGTACATTGCTATAACAGCCCTAGACAACCTATTTTCCCAGGAACTGTATAAGCTTAGAAAATCAAAACAAACGCAGCACACTGATTGGGCAGATACTCATATGTGATGTGCAAACTGGCCATACGATGCCTCCCCGAGGAGAAGACACGCGCGTCTCTTGCTCTGCTTCCTTCCCTCCCTGACAAATACACTGATGTATCCCTTTGCCACGCCCCCAGACAGACACCACTAGCATTCATACAATGTAGCCGCATTATTTTAAAAAATGTTTTTTAGGTGTCTGAGCCTTCTAACACCATGCAATCCCTGCTACTTTCTTTGAAACAAGTTTCCACAAGGCAGAGGGAATAAATAAACACCCTGTCCTGCTACCAGTTTTTCTTCGTTGTCTGATGAAGGGGAACGGAGGTGGCAGGGGCAGCGCGATGGTGGGCATCGCCCAGAGGAAACAGAGCTGCTTTTTCATGCAGACTGTGAGAGAATCACGCAGAGGCTACAGGAAGGGGGACGAGCCTGAACCCACTCAAGAGAGCGCCTCAAGGGCAGTGGTGTTCTCTCCACAGGCATGTGATCAGGAACAAAGGAATCTTTATTCATCTTTCTGCTGCACTGATTTGCTTTATATTCCCTATGAGCAGCTGAAAAAGACCATGAGCAGCCCTTTTAATCAGCTGTGGAAGAGATGAAAGGTTTCAGAAGAGAAGCTGTCATTTCGGAGAATGGTTTATTCACATTATAGAATAATCTTTGAAGAAAAGAACTGTATGGGCTGATCTTTTAATTATAGAGGAATAAATACATCTGTGAAATCCACCAATTTCACTTTGGATTACTCTCTCCTGAAAAGCCACATATTCAGTAAACAAAGATCTCAATTTGGAAATGGCTTCTCTCCCTAATACATGTCTTCAAGAGAACCCCCTTCTCCACTCCACTTCCAAATTCTAGTCTCTAGTTGAGAAACAACAAAGAGAAAAATGAGCAACCTTGCAGACATGGGATTTAGGGGCTTATACGTGTTCTTTTTGCTACCAAGTATGTTCTGGATTCTCAAAAATCAGACCAGCTCTCAATTACCTGTGAATAATTTTATGATCCCTGTCTTACAGGGTATATTTTTTAATTTATCCCAAAATCCCAATGCATTTTTATCCCACTCCTGAATCCTACCTCAGCTCTGGCCAAAGCAAGAATCAAATCTTAGCCCTGGCCGGTTTAGCTCAGCTGTTGGAGCATCAGCCCAAGCACGAAGGGTCTCAGGTTCAATTCCTAGTCAAAGGCACCTACCTGGATTGCAGGTTCGATCTCTGGCCCTGGTGTGGGCCGTGCAGGAGGCAACCAATCCATGTGTCTCTTTCACATCAATATTTCTCTTTCTTTCTCTCTCGCTCCCTTCCACTCTATCTAAACAGCAATGGAGCTCGGCCAGTGTGGCTCAGTGGATTGAGCATCTTCCCATAGACTGAGAGGTCCTGGTTCGATTCCCAGTCAGGGCACATGGCTGGGTTGTGGGCTTGATCCCTAGTAGGGGGCGTGCAGGAGGCAGCCAATCAATGTTTCTATCTCTCCCTTCTCTCTCTAAAAAAAAAAAAACTCAATAAAAATAAATTTAAAAATAAAAATAAATGAATAGCAGTTGGAAAATATCCTTAGGTAAGGATTAACAAAACAAAAAAGAATCAAAACTTAGAATTCTGCTGTACCTCTGCAGTGCTGGTGGGCACAAATATTCAATAAATCTTTATTAAATTGAAATGACATCATCACAGCACTTGGGACTCCACCACCCCCAAATTTTAAATCACAGTTTCTTCTAAGTCCTTCTAGGTGAATAACAAGCTAAACAACACTTCCTAGCCCTTAGGACTGTATGTTAACTGATTCATCTTTTATATAGTTTGTCTTATTAAGACAACCCAGAAACAACCCTCCTGTCCATACACAAGTGGCCCAAGGGCTTTCTGAGACCACTTTTCCTTTCCTGCTCTTTCTGGATCTTGAGTCAACCCTATTCCTTGGGGAGTTCAGAGACTTTTGCAAGTTCCCATTTCAGGAAATCCCGGGGGGGGGTGGGTGTATAGCTAAAGGAAAAAGATGATCCTTAGTCTTCTCAAGAACTATTTCTTTTCTGTCGATGTTTTGGTTACTTTTTATTGAAGTTCTTCTCTAACAGGAGGATATTTACACAATCTTTTAATACTCCTCTTTTATGTTATTTCTTAACTTTGTAAGGAATGAAGATACTTTAATGGATGATACTTAGATGACTTCCCAAGGTAGGCTGCTTCTTCCTATTATTTAGCACATTTTTATTCTGAAGCATTCTTATTTTTATCTACTGGTATCACTTCAACTGTGTTTCCAAAGGTTGATGCCAAGTTTTGGTTCCTTCTGTTTGCAAAATTATCTCCCCAATTAGTCAACTGTTCCTGGGGTAGGGAGGATCCAGGCTCTCCAAGCAGCACTGCTGGGTCCTCATACCCTATGGTGAGTATCTCTTCATAATTGTTTATTATTCTCACGTGCTTCCCTGAGCATTCAGGGCCTGGGCTCCAGAAACCATCATCTCTTCAAAGTAATGCAACTAGCTTCCAGACAGGTTTTCATCCAGTTTCTTCTTAAGTCACCTTCAAAACATGTTTTGAGACTAACCCACCACTGTTAATCTGAATAAGGAGAGAAAGAAGAGGCGATTGTGTCAAGAAGTTTTCTTTTTACTATGGGAAAGCATAGTTATCTCACCAGTTGTAGTGGCTTTCATTAACACCTCCATAAAGATAAAGGGTTGGTCAGGGACACTCAGAGGCCAACTCTAGGCCAATACAGTCCTCTGTTCACTCAAAATGTGGGGTCAGTTCACAGTCTCTGATTCATCCCCTCAATCTCCATTCCTGTGCTTATCGCTGCCCTGCTGCCAGGTAATGACCTACACTGACCTCTTAGGCAGGTGGAATCTCCCTGCGGTGGAATGGGCTCCAGGGGCAGGGGGGGGCCCTTGAGAAAGACTGGTTCATACACAGCATTGCTCATATTCTTAATGTTATATTCTTCCACTGTATGGTATACATTAATTGGTAACTGTATATTCACCACTTGAAAGCTCACTGCCATGAAGGGATGTCACCTCCTTAAAGAAAAGACTATGTTTCATTGATCATGGTTTTCCCACTGCCTTAGACATAATAGATGCTCAGTAAATAGTTGTTCATCTTCACATATTGCTGCTTCCTTACAGGGTCATCTGGAACTCAGCAAGGGCACTTGACACACAAGGAAGGAGCTTAACAAATCACACTCACAGGAATAACATTTTATAAAACAAGGTAATAAGGGAGTGTCCCTGGAATCATTAAAAGAAGAAAACCCTAAAACAAGCTGGGGAGAGGGAGGAATGGTGGAAGAGAGGGGAAACCATGGGCCAGATGTCAGAAATAAGAGGTAAATATCTTAGAATGTATTGACCTAAAACAAGAACAGACACCTAAATGCCATCCTAGAGCATAGAGCAGCCAAAAAAGATAAAGAATAGACTTTACATTAAAAGTCACGCTTCCTTCCGACATTTCCCCACTCCACCCTCCATCGCAGGCCTCCCGCACCCGCCACACCCAGAGGAGTGATGGACACCAGCTATCAGCCTCCTTCTTTTCCTTGTGTCTCAGTGAGCCTTTCCTCTCCCTCCCTTAGAACCCTTTGGACGTGCTTTCCTTGATCTCAATGAAGTCTCCCCTTATCCACTCCCATTGCCTCCTTTGAAAGATACCCAACCATCTGGAATGGCCTCTTTCTTGCCACCTTTGCAATGGAAACGCAGGTGCACCCCGCTTGTTTTACCTCCCTTCACACAGGCATTTAAGCAGGCCCAATCTTCACTGGCAGCAATGCCCGAGTAACTGATTCACGTAACCTATATTTTGGCCCCTGGCCAATAAGGAATTTCATGGAAGACCCCAGACCCTTCCTTGCTGCTGGCTGCCATGATGAATAACTACATTTATCCCTGTGTTGTCTCTTTTGTATTACATTGATGTGGTGTGTTCTGGGGGGTCAGGCAAAATAAAAAGATCACACACACATAACTTGTGCCATCCTGAGGCTTTCTTAAAACGAGAGCCATTATTAGAAGGCTAAGAGCATAAAAGTCTACTGTTCTGATGTCAGCCAGCCTTAGATTTGAATCTCAGTTCTATTTTAAGACTTCCAACAAGTAACTGAACCACTCTAAATCTCAGTTTTCTTATCTTTAAAGGAGAAGTAATACCAGTTGCTGTGGGCTATTAACCCCTCTGCTGTCTACACTACCTCCAATCACAAAATTGCCCTTGGTTCTTCCTTCACGTATCTCCACCAGATCCATGAGATCCTGATATCACGACTGAACTCCACTAGCAGAAGCAAGATACTATACCAGTTCTTTCATTTATTTTTTAACTATATTTAAATGTACTCAATTCTTAACCAACTGCAGCCTGATTTCTTTCAAATTCAATGGAATTTCTTTCAGAAAAAGGATCTGGGCTAATTTATATGACTGATATCTATCTATCTATCTATCTATCTATCTATCTATCTATCTATCTATATTTCATGAGCATAAAGGTTGAGGAAGCCAGTGGTTCCCAAACTGAGGCTGCACATATCTTGGACACCTCAAGGACCAAAAATGTATATGCTCACCATGCTTTATTTGAAGAACAAATGAACAATAATAATCCACATGTATATACATACATACATATGTATATACTAAAGGGAAGTAGTGTTTGCCACCTCAAAATATGCTTTTTGGGATATTGATTTTTAAGCTGGTTATTTTTAAGAAATAAAAGATGCAGAAAGAAACTTTGAGACTTTACGTGCCTAAAGAAATGTAGATAGAGGACCAGCTCAGGAAGGGAACTATCACAGATAACTATAGTTAATATGAACTGGTGTGGGATAGATAGGACCCTAGCAAGGCCAAATTGATCAAAGTCCTCTCTGTGTCCCATTGTTACATATGGCTCAGCAAACACTTATTTACCAAACATTTGCTTTTCATCTCCACATGAATTGCTTTTCTGCCCTTTGAAGTCTCCCAAAACCACAACCCCACCTCCTCCTCTTCTTAGCTTCAGAATGACACATACGCCTCAACTACCAGATCTGTCCTTGGGTGTCTTATATTCTATGGCACCCCCACATTTATCACATCTATAAATTTTGGACATTTTCTCCTATTAATCTGTTTCATGTTCATTGGATTATTAGCCCAGCCAGAAGAACTTAGAAAGGTGTGGGAAAACTTATTTTTTGGACCCCCACAATACAAACAGATATATTCACATATTTTTAAATATATCCAGTATTGCTGTTTCGAGTGCATATATAAATGCTATTCATTAATAAAATATAAATATTTTTATTTTTTATTTTTTAATCCTCACTTGAGGATATTTTTTCATTTTATCTTCAGATAGAATGGGAGGGGGAGGGAGAGACAGAGATAGAGATAGAGAGAAACATCAGTGTGAGAGAGACACATCGATTGGTTGCCTCCTGCATGATGACCCTGAGCAGGGCCAGGGACCAAACTGCAAACAAGGTTCGTGCCCCTAATGGGAATCGAACCCGTGACTCTTTAGTCTGCAGGCCTACCCTCGAACCGCTGAGCCAAACTGGCCAGGGTTAAAATATAAATTTATTTAAAAGCATGACTTATTTTATAAAAGCTTTTGTCATTATGTATTTTATCAGTCAACATTTGCTAAAATTACAACATATAGTGGTTCTAATCTTTAAATTTAATATTATTAATATTTTATTATACCCCCCCCCCCTTAGGGCAGCGTCAGCACTGCCTTTGCTGTCTGAGTCCTTCTCCCTACCAGCGGCGTCTGGAGGGCCTCTCGTGGGATGCCGCCAGCTGCCAGCCCTTTCCACGGCTGAGGCCAGAGAGCTGAAGCCAGGAATAACCTTTTACAGCCCCTCTTTATTATTTTTATTTATTCTTTTTTTTTTTTGGTATGTGCCCTTAGCGGGAACCGAACCCCGGACTCTCTGGTCCACAGGCCAACACTCCCACCGCTAAGCCAAACCGGCCAGGGCAACATTTTATTATATCTTGAAATTGATATTATTAGTAACATTTGATTGTGAGTAAGAATGACCGACACATTATGTGTCAGTCACCACTTTAACAACTTAACAAATCCTCACAATGACCCGATGAGGCAGAACTATGATAATTTCCAATTCATATATTAGGAAGGTGAAGGATAGCGAGGTGAAGTAACTCGTCACGGAGCTGAAATTCCAGCTCAGGCATTCTGGTTCCAGAGAATGAACCAAGCTCTTGGTCGTCACGCTCAATCGGTTGAGAACTCAGCTATTCAATAATACGTTAATGCCACTGTTTTGGATCAGAAACTTATTTGTAACTTCATGGACCTATTTCTAGCTGGGTTCAAGCTGGAATGTATGTGTATGACCCTGACTTATAGTCAACCAGGGACACAACCAAAATATCTATGGTAACTTTTGATGGAAAAAACACAATAAATCAACTCAAATGAAAAACAATAATGAGAACACTTCATGCTGCCTGGTCTGCGCACACAGCCTCCTGTGCAAGGAGGTCACATGGTCCATAGTGAGTTTCCATCATGCATTTCCTCTGATGGTCACTTGGTCACTACCTTGGTGCTTTCACCTTTCTCTGCCTCCGTTAAAACACTAGCTTACCAATATTTGGTAAATGGAAAGGTAACAACATCACAACAACAGAAGCAACAACTACTAAGGAAGGTAAATACAATAAAAATAGAATGACACATTTCAACTTTTCACCTCTACACTTGAGTTATATTCACACTCACATCCATGTTCCATTTCGTTGATTGAACATTCAAGAACTTTCATTGACTCTCTGCCATATACCAAGAATTATGTTTGGAGCTATAAATATGTGAATATAAATAAGTATGCAACTTTCTTTTAGAGGACAGTCTAAAAGATTCCAGGAGGCCATTCCCTCAATTTATAACTACATTGCAAGCTAGAATGCTATGAATACCATTGGAGGGACAAAAGTCTGTACATGTTGTGAGCAGGGAAAGATAACTCCAAGAGAACCAGTGATCTGATAGGAAGCTCCCTGTCAACTCTCTCCCAAGAGCTCTCTAGCTCTCCCGGAGCCACCTGGAGCACATGTTCAGATAAGAAAGACACGACCTCCGAGGGCCACCTTTACCTCCTGGGACCAACTCGTCTCAGTGTACAAAGTGGCCTTCTTATCCCATGTTCTCTGCTGATTCCCTACCACTTTTCTACCTTTCTTTGATTCGTTCGACCTTCTTTGTCTTTTTTCATATTGTCCTTCTTCTCTTAAGGTATGCGATCTCCTAGGAATATTTCCACTAGGTAACTAATGTAATATTATGTTGATGCTTGTTAGTAACCATTTCAGAAAGTGGTATTTTCCAACCTTGATTCCAAATTATGAGAATTTATGCTACTTATAAACTTATAGCCCCTTATGCATAAAATGTTCTATATTTAATGGCCTTATTGCTTCCTTCTTTGTCCTTCTGAATCAGAATCTGAGTCAATGTTGGATAATTCCAGGTCAAGAATGACTTTAGAAGAAGTAAGGAATCTAAAGAAAGGCTTAACGAGAAGAAAGGTACAATCAACACGACAGTCATAGAAACTGCCATACCACAGGCAGATAGGGTACACTGGCCTTGGGGGGAATATAATACAGACAAACATGAACTAGAAGTGAACAGCTGCAGAGGCTGATGTGTGTTCCTTCCTCCATAAATTCTAGGAGTTTCATTCTTTCTCCAAGCACCCTAATAGTTCTATTTACTCATTTGCAAAGCTTGCATTTTGATGGAGCCTAGTCTCTTGAGCTAAAAATATTTGTGTTGGTTTTTTTTTTACTCTTCCCCCCTCCTTAGAAAAGTGAATATTACATTTGAAGTTCAGAGGAATTTTTCAGCTCTCTATGCCTTGAGAAGACAATGTTGATGCTGATTCTTTTACAAACATGGCAAGGTGTATGCTTAGGAAATCATTCTCGTTGCCCTTTGCAGTGTTTAAAAGACAATGTGATAAGTGAGAAGGTCATGTAAATCACAGAGGATTATGTGTTCCAGATTGAGCTTTCTCACTAGTTTTATGTTGGTTGTCATCTCAGCTCTCTGGCTTCAGTTTTCTCATCTATACTTAGCACATGCAAGGTGTTTTTATGAATATTTATTGAGTGAATTAATATTTACTACCTTGTAAGATGACGATAAAGCTGTATTTTAAGCTCTAAGTGGAGTAGGCAAAGAGGTATCTCTGTTTTGCTTACCTCTGCATTCCCTGATACAGTGCCATGTACACAGCAGAATCTGAACAAAAACATGGTGCATTAATGAATAAATGCACAAAGTAATCAATTCCATAGTGGTTGCCCTACTTTACAAAGTTACTGGGAATAACTTGATTTTAGGCTCACAGTGAAAATTGTGTTGATCGTACTCACCGCTGTATCTCCAAATGCCTAACACCTTGGCATTTGCAGGTGTTCAATAAATAATTTTCAATTAATAAAAACTCAATAAAAATCGATGTAAAATGTACAAAGCATAATACGTATATGAGGCATTAAGACCTCAAAGGGAAGGGGGGTGGGAGGGTGGGAAGAAATAAACCAAAGAACTTGTATGCATATATGCATAACCAATAGACACAGACAACAGTGTGGGGAAAGGCAGGAGGGGGGCTGTAGGGGGGAGGAGGGGTCAATAGGAGATAAAGGAGGAACATCTGTAATACATTCAACATTAAAGATAAGTTTTTTAAAAAAAGAATCTCTTTCCTGCCCGGACAGTGTGGCTCACTGGTTGAGCATCGACCCATGCACCAAGAGGTCACCAGGTTGTGGGCCAAATTCCCAGTGGGGGGCATGCAGGAGGTGGCCATTTGATGTTCTCTCTCATTGATGTTTCTATCTGTCTCTCCATCTCCCTTCCTCTCTCTCTGAAAATCAATAAAGAAAAAAAATTTTTTTTAAAAAAGAATCTCTTTCTCTCACACACCTATACCAACAACCTCTGTAGAGAGATGACTCCAAAAGTTATGAGGCATGATGATTTGGAAGGGAAAGACACAGAACCTCTGACTCACATGTGGCTCTCAGGTTGGAAACAGCCATGTGGCAAAGCTCAAAATATTCCAAGTTATTTAGTGACCGGGTTACATTTCTTAGAAACATAATCAAGATGTTATTTCTGGGTATATTAGCTGTGCTATTTCTAGCTGTAAGCAACGGAAAACCCTGACATAAAATGGCTTAGACCCCAAAGAATATGGATTATCTCAGGAAGAAGTCAGAGATAGCGGTAGATGATGCAGGGTGGGTAAAGTTTGGGACTCAACACCATCATCAAAGACCCAAGTTATTTCCTTCTCTCCGTTCTGTCATTCACTAGGATATGAATGACATCAACCGTTTCCTCTCAGAGTTAAAAGATATCTGTCACAGAACCACGCATCAGTGGGTGACAGACACATCCAGAGGAAAAGAGAAACTCTTTTCCTGTAACTTGTTTTTAGCACCGGTGAAGCCCTGCTCAGAAGCACCAGGAGAACTCCCCTCACATCCCATGGGCAGGAATTCTGTCACCCGTCCCTTTAAAACCAATCATTTTCCAGGGAAATAAAACCATTCTGATCCTCTTAGACCTGGATTACCTTGAGACCTGAAGATAAGGCCAGGTTGTGTTTTTGTTTGGCTTTGCTTTTCATTTTTTACTTATTTGTTCAATCACAATTTACATTCAATATTATTTTGTATTAGTTTCAGGTGTATGGCATAATGGTTAGACACTCATATACTTTACAAAGTGCTCCCCCTTATATTTTCAGTACCCACCTGGCACCATGCATAGTTTTTACAGTATTAGTGACTGTATTTCCCACGCTGTACTTACAACCCTGTGACTATTTTGTCAATACCAATCTGTACTTCTCAGTTTACCTTCTTCACCCAGGCCCCCACCCCCTCTCCTCTAGCAGCCGCCACCAATCTGTTCTCTATTCCTATCAGTCTGTTTCTGTTTTGTTTATGTTATTCTTCAGATTCCACATATAAGTAAAATTATATGTATTGTCTCTCTGACTGACGGACTTCACTTAGCATTATAGCCTCCAAGTTCATCCATGCTCTCACAAATGGCAAGATTTAATTTTTTACGGCTAAGTAATATTCCATTGCATACATATATGTGCCATCTCTTCTTTATCCACTGGTCTATTGATTGGCACTTGGGTTGCTTCCATAGCTGGCTATTGTAAATAATACTGCAATGAACATAGGGGTGAATATATTTTTTTGAATTAGTGCTTTGGGTTTCTTCAGATATACACACAGAAGTGGAATGACATAAGGCAGTTCCATTTTTAATTTTTTGAGTACACTCCATACTGTTTTCCACAGTGGTTACACCAATCTGCATTCCCACCCATACTGCACTAGGGTTCCCTTTTCTCCACATCCACTCTAACACTTGTGGTTTGCTGGTTTACTGACGATAGCCATCCTGACAGGTGTGAGGTGATAGCTCATTGTCATTTTAATTTGCATCTCTCTATTGATTAGTGACAGTGACGGTTGAGCATCTTTTCATATGTCATTGGTCATCTGTGTGTCCTCTTTGGGGAAGTGTCTATTCAGGTTTTTTGCCTGTTTCTTAATTAGATTGTGTTTTTTTGGTGTTGAGCTGTATGAGTTCTTTATAAATTTTGGATATTAACCCCTTACCACACGTATCTTTGGTGAATATGTTCTCCCATTCAGTGGGCTGTCTTTTCATTTTGTTGATGGTTAACTTTGCTGTGCAAAAACATTTTAGTTTGGTGTAGTCTCATTTGTTTATTTTTTCTTCTATTTCCATTGCCTGAGGAGATATGTCAAAAAATATATATTGCTACAGGAACTATCCAAGACTGAATAAAGCTGGTTTCATGGGAGGGCTCTGGAGACGGCAGCGAGGAAGAAAGAGAGGTGGGAGCCTGGCAGTTAGGTGGGCAATCGCGTCTGCTAACTAGAGAAAATACCACGTTCTCAACGTTATTATTCAGTGCATCTGATTAAGATCCTTTGAGTCTAAGACTGCAAAAAAATCGATATTTTTATCTTCAATACTCAGAGGAGGGCAGCTAGAAAATGTATGTGAAACTTTTCAAGTGGATAAAATTGCTTTGGTCAAAAATTGATGTTGCTTCTGTTTTATAAGGTATACTTTCTCCAGTGGCTGCAAACATCGTTGTCCTTGACCCACAGTAAAAAATACATTAAACTTCACAACCGTATGCATACACATGCACTTCACAGCCTCCAGTGGAACAACACTGCCCGGTGGCTGTGGGCACACTTAAGTTTTCTATCCCACTCTGTTCCACTCTTGCATTAACTATTTTTCCTTGTTTAAGGATTCTCTGATGGGTTGCAACACACTGTGAAAAACATTGCTTTTGTAGGGGTTTTATTTAAAAAAATAATAAATATATATACAGATATACATATATATACATACATACACATACACATACATCCCTCTCCTCCTCAAGTAACTTAATATCAATCCCTTGGGCTGTCATTGTTGGGAGCTTCTAGATGAGAGATCTTTACAGGGGTTGAGGAGTAGTGTGGAATTCATTGTGATTCTTTCTTTCTTCATTTCTTTCTTGGTTTTAGTGAGAGAGAAAGGGAAAGGGAAAGAGAGATAGAAACATCAATGAGAGAGAACATCGACTGGCCCCCTCCTGCATGCCCCCCACTGGGGATCGGGCCCAACCTGGGCATGTGCCCTGACCGGGAATCGAACCAGTGACCTCCTAGTGCCTGGGTCAACGCTCAACCACTGAGCCACACCGGCCAGGCCATGGTGATTCTCTTGGGGGCAGGAGGTGCATCCCTTTGGCTTAAAGCTAAATGCTACTCATGGAATGATGTTTCTCTAGTGGTATTTAGAACAAATTTTCATGAGACAATGACAAAAGCCCTACTTCCTTGGTAAGGCTGACTTGTCTCAGGGTGGGATGTGGGAGGGAGGGCAAAGACAGGTTTGGACATAGGATTCGGATGGCTCCTTCAGAGAACCTGGACGTTCCCATGCCCCCATTAGAAACTGAGCTATGACATGGAGCCTTCACAAAAATGAGATAGGGTGAGGACAGACTAGAGATGGGACTATGCTTAGCTTTGACTTGGATTGATTAGTTTTAACAGCGTTAAGTGGCACAGCCTTGTAACTGTGACCCTACAACTTGTATTTATCTCTAATGGGCCCCTGGCTGAACTTTGAGTGTAGTTGGGGTCAAAGCCAGTTTGTTCTTAAGTTGAATTCATTCTGATGCAACACACACACCACCAGCCCACTGGAGCCCAGGGGGCAGTTGCCATCTATTTGGCTTCCCAACTAACAGTTAAGAATAGGCTATGAGGGGAGATTGTCGGTATTTTGTGTGGCAAGAAAAGCCAGTCATTTTGACTTTGCACTTTGTATGCTGAAATCTTCCTGCGGGGCATGGCCACATCTAGATAAATATGAGCTTTTTCTTCCATTAAAATGATTTCCAATGTGTATAAAATGTTTCTGACCCATATTGACTTTTGTCCGTAAAACACATATTTGGAAAAAAGTAGTTTTTTCAAAGTGAAATAAAAAAGAAAAAACATTGCTCATTCAAGCCTCTAGTAAGTCTCATTATTATTTTTTTATGACTAACATGCCATTATTTATTAAATGCAATTTCCTGTGACCCTCTAAGGATCGTTATTAACCCCACTGTACAGCGGAGAACGCGGTCTTGGTAAGAGTGACTTGTCAGGATGGATCCCGGGGTCATGAGTGCCCGCGATGTGGCAGACCTCAAATGAAGGTGCTCTGATTCCAAATGTGTTATAAAGGGGAAAAAATACAATATTTAATTTGATAAAGTCCTTAGGTTTCTTCAAACGGCAGCAGTAAGACATGAAAGCAGAATTCTCAGAGCAGCGTAATGAAAAGTGGCCAGTGCAGGTGTGCGGGGCTGAGCAGCTCCTCAGACAGGGCGGCGTGTCCGGCCAGGGACGTTGTTCTGAGCCGGCTCCAGCCCGCGAGACTGTCATCTGCGGTTCGGAACCGCTTCAGAGCAGATGCGGCCCGTGAACCACAGGAGAGTTCACGGCACTAGAGCTCGGGTCTGGAGAGAGGGAGAACACCTGACCTGCCCCTTCTGCTCTCTCTTCTCACTTCAGGGTTCAGGTCGGCCCGAAATGTTTTCCTTCGGCTATGAAAGTGTCCTTTTCGTATGACATTAAAGCTATTACTCGCTCTGTGAAATCCTAAGCAGGAAAATTCCTGCGAGCTTCAGGTGTAACATTTGCTTTCCTGACGCCAAGTCAGAACCGTACATACATACTTACACACACACACACACACACACACACACACACACACGCCAGCTGAAGACTTGTTAGCCCAAAGACACAGAGAATGTGAACAATGAACTCTGCTTCTCGGATTAGACAGTTAGGGCGCTGCAGGCCAAACCGGCAGCGGGACACAATGCTCACCAATGTCCCCTCTGTCTCCTTTCGAAGAAGAAAAGAGCAGCGGTTGTCTAGAGCCTTCCTTTGACGAGGGGCCAGTGTTCAGTCATGACTCAGCCAGCCCTGGACTATCCAGTCTTCAAAGTGTCCCAGGTGAAGGAACTAGCCCGCAGAGGACAATGGAGCCGCTGTGGGAAGCAGAGCGGAGAGCGGGCAGGAGCCAGGGGTAAACCACGGCAGGATCACGCGCACTGTGCTCTCGGTCCTCTCTGACAGAGGGGAAGCTGACAGGCCAGCAGCCGTGGGACAGAGGTCCCAGCGCACCTGGGTGGGCTGCGCCGAGAGTGCTGTTCGGTCCGAGGTGCCAGCGCGAATAGGAAAGCGTTGTCCTCACCTCAGAGGCGACGGCCAGACTCTCACACCGTGCTGGCCACCTTTTCCAGGTGACACTTCTGCGAAGCCCATGGAACTGAAAAGGTTCTCAGTCCAAACGACCATGTTATTGGAACCAAATGTCAGAACTGGAGGTCCATCACAGGTGTGCTGTTGTTGTTGTTGTTCACTTGCATGGAAAGTTGTGGAAGCCTAAGTAAGTTGCACTGTTGTGGATTCAATAAAGCACTTCTGTTGAATCAAGTAACATGAAGAGGATGCCGCCCGGGTGGATGCGGGACAATCAGCCTTCAAGAATCAAAATAGTAAAAATATTTCAGATTTCCCTCACTGAAGTTCGAACTGTGAAGTTTAGTAGAGACTATTTCTACTTCCACAACTACAGAGAAATCAAAACAGGATCATAAACATTTCAGGGGGAAAAAAACAAACGTAATTTATATTTTTCCCTTACTCTGGATTAAAATATGGACTCTGTGAGAGACAAAATTTGTGGGTTTTTAAATTTCGTTTTTTATGTTTTTACTGATTTCTTAGAGAGTGGGGAAGAGAGAGATAGAAACATAGATATGAGAGGGAAACATTGATCAGCTGCCTCCTGCAAACCCCCCACTGGGGATCAAACCCACAACCCAGGCATGTGCCCTGACCAGGAATCAAACCTGGACTTCTCAGTCCATGGGACAACACTCAATCCACTGAGCCACACCAGCAGGGTGAGACAAATAAAATTTATACTTTTGAAAATCTTTCCAAGATCTCATCCAGTGCTTCATACAATAAAGAATATCAGTACCTGTGTTTATTGGTGCATTATTTGAGAATTGGGCAGAATCTTTACCTCAAAAAGAACAAACTATTCCAACAAGTTTATATGTGAGTTACAACATTTTTATTTATTTACAAGTTCAGAAATTTTACTTCTGTATGAAGGGAGATATATCCATTCATGATTCTGTGAGCTGTCCTTGAGAAAATCTCAAAATACACAATTCCTCTGTCATGCAGAAAACTCAGAAAGTCTGGGATCCCAGGGAACAAGAATTCCAGAGGAATTCAGGACTCCTATAAAGACAGAGAATATGTAAAGAGATAATCAACTAGACTGTGAAGTTATGGTCTATACCCCCGAGGACTGTAGTACTGAGCCTTGAAGACTAGTAAAAGCACAAGGGACTAAGATAATGCGTCTTCCTCAATAGCTTTGGCATGTAAGTTAGCTCAGATAACTAGCAAAACTCCACCCCACAGGTGGCCAAGGCTGGGAGCGCTCTCGCTACCTCCTGAACCTCCTGTGGGTCATCCTATCCACATAACAACCTAGAACCAGCATGGGCAATTAGGATGTGTCTACCTTCGAGAAACTGGTGCTAGAAAGGAGATCCTGGCTCCTGTGGTCTAGGAAAAAGCAGGAGTTTCATGACCTGGTGCTCAAAGGGAGAATAAATCAGGGAGTTCTACAAACCTTTTGCACTCAGCAAGTGCCGATACTGATAGCAATCATGCTCTATATACAGGCAATAGAATAATCACTTTATCTGTATTAATGTATTTAATCATCGCCTATTAGGAAGATAACCATTATTATCCCCATTTTGACAAACTAAAGTTTATCAAGGTCAAGTAAGTTGCCCAACTTCACAGATCTATAGTGCAACCAGGAGTCCAACTCAGAAAGTCTATCCACAGACACATGCTTTTTTTTTTTTTTTATCCTCACCCGAGGACATTTTTCCATTTTTTTTACAGATAGAGTGGGAGGGAGAGAGAGGAAGAGAGAGAGAGGGAAACATCGATGTGAAAGGGACACATCGAGTGGCTGCCACCCGCACGACCAACTAGGGCTGGGGACAAACTGCAACCGAGGTACGTGCCCTTAGCGGGAACCGAACCCGGATCTCTCCGGACCGCAGGTGGACGCGCCAACCGCTGAGCCAAACCGGCCAGGGCAGACCCATGCTTTTAACCATGACATTGTATTGCGTATTTCGACATCTACACATGTAGCATATACATGTTTGTGTGTGCATATGTGTGTGTGCGTGTATTGCACAATAATATTAAATCCATACAGTCTGTCATAGAAACGGCATTGTTCTAAGGTATATATACTTTTAGCAACAGTATTTGAGGTCATAAAAAGAATGATAAGCATGATAAGAAACAGAAATAATAAGGTCAAAAGGTTGCCAAGCCAACAGAGTGGATTAGAGACTCCGCAAATCTCCAGAGGATTCAATCTGCCCAATACACAGAGTGCTTCCCTCTAGAGAAGTCATTAACATGAATAACTGTGAGTATGGAGGATACTTTTATTTGACCAGACTTTCCCTACCGGATAATTCTCTTAGTGATGCGGATCAGACTAAGGCACAAAAATGAATTTCAGGTTTGCTGAAATTAGATTACCAGTTTCCCTGGCAGCCAATATTTATTAGTAGGAGATCTGAATCAGCTTATTAGGGGAGCAGCACTCACCACTGCCCGTCTGATGGGTGTGTGAGGAGCGTCGGTGAAGGGTCTGGGGATAGAGCAGATCAGCGAGGACCAGCAGTGTATCGTGAACCATGCTTAGAAGACATGAACAAATGGAGCAGAGGGCTCTAGCTCTATCACCTGATTCTGCTTCATACCTTCAGGGAGACGGATGCTGAAACCAACAAGATCAATACTTTTTGCTACACTTTCGGCATTTCCATGGACAGAGGTTCCACTTCGTCTATGGATAGTGCTCCATCTAAAATTTTTATAGCACCAGCTGCACAGAAATTCTACTTTTGCCTAAGAATAAACTTTAGTTTAAATTAAATCTATTTCCCTTGAACGCTCCATGAGCACTGAGAACTGGTTTGTGCCCTCCTCATACAAGTACCCATTACCATAGGCAACACATTCCTTTGTACTTTTCATAATGTTTCATTTTTGCTACATTTCTTGGTGACTTCTCTAAGGTTTTTGTGCATTTTATTTACTCCACATTAAATTATTTTTTTTGGTTAATACTCCCCCAAGGATATTTTTCCATTGATTTTTATATAGAATGGAAAGGAGGGAAGGAGAGAGAGAGAAACATCGATGTGAGAGAGGTACATCGATTGGTTGCCTCCCACACGACCCCTACCAGGGCTGGGGATCGAACCTGCAACACAGGTATGTGCCCTTGACTGGGAACTGAACCTGAAACCCTTTGGTCTCTCTAACCACTGGGCAAAACTGGCCAGGGCCATATTAAATAATTTTTTAAAATAATATTGAAATACTTTTTCATTGGAGAATTACTGAAAAGTCCAAAGAAGAAATTTTTAAAACTCATTATCTCATTTTTTAGAGCAAACAACTATTTTATTATGTACCTTTCCATTCTCATATGCCAATGCACACATGTGCTTTTGTGACTATTTTCCCATGTCACTGATTATTACTCTTTACTACAGAGCAGTAGTCTTTAACCTAAGTCTGTGCATGGACTTCACGTAGACCATGAATTCTGTGAAATTTTCTACAGAACTTTATGTAGGCACACATGTGCTTTCTTTCCAAGAAGGGTGTTGACTGCTTTCATCAGACTCCCAAAAGGAGGTACGACCTGAAAACAGTTAAAAATTCTCATTTAGCAACCATATTTTTAATATACTATTCTACCATATTAACCACTCTTGCTATATAAATTAAACTGCAATAAACACTTGTGTAACTAAATCTTTCATGACGCTCCAACAATTTCTTTAGGAAAAAAAATACCTGAAATTAGAATTTCTCCAAGAATATTCACAGTTGAAGGCCTTTAATATGTGTTATCAAATTACCCTGTAGAAAGGCAGTATCACCCTGGCCAGTTCGGCTCAGCGGTTAGAGCGTCCGCCTGTGGTCCAGAGAGACCCGGGTTTGGTTCCTGCTAAGGGCACGTACCTCGGTTGCAGTTTGTCTCCAGCCCTGGTTGGGTCGTGCAGGTGGCAGCCACTCGATGTGTCCCTTTCACATGGGTGTTTCCCTCTCTCTCTCTCTCTCTCTCTCTCTCTCTCTCTCTCCCTCCCTCCCACTCTATCTAAGCAAAAAATAAAAAGGAAAAATGTCCTCGGGTGAGGATAAAAAAAAAAAAGGCAGTATCATTCAGAGTCCCATTAGGACAGCCTTGAAAATGTCTTTTTTTTCAAACAAGCATTAACAACATTGAGTCTTATTTTAACTTTTCCAATGCATTGGCCAAACTAAAACATTAATATTTGAATCTTTTTCTTTTTAGGTTCAGAGAGCAGTATTATTTATAACACACTAATAAAGGTTCGAGTTACTGAGAATGTAGAGGAAGAATTGTGCCTGTCCTGGCTGGTCGTAGCTCTGTTCCCACAGTAACATGGTGTTGAAAACAGCTCTGACCCACAGGTCTTTCAATATCGTGACTGTGACTAGCTAATCTTGCAATGTTTTTTACGGCGTTGGTTTCCTAAGTGCCTACACTCACCCTGGAATAATTGTCTTTTGTGCTGTTTGTCCAGGATTGTGCTTCCTGTTTAATAATATCAACCGTTCTGTTTGACATAGCATCACCTTCAAGCTAAATAAGCAAATCTGCGATGTCCTTCATCTGGATATCAGCGACTCCAAGGATGATAAGATCACATGACATGTGCTCCTCTCCTTGATACCAGATCTTGGAAACTGCTTCTGGGAGGATCAAGTAAATTTTCTACCTAATTTCTACCTAACCGTACGTAGTAGCTCTGGAACTAGACTCTGGCTGAAAAGAACATAAAATCAACAAAGATAAGAGTGACCAGAAGGCCCTGAGGGGATTACGAGGGTGAGCTCTTGTAGTTAGATATCCTGGGTTTAAACCCCAACTCTTTCACGTGCTGTCTGTATAACCTTGGGCAAGTGCCTCCAAGGGTCCGAGCTTCACCGCACGTTTAAGACTGAGAAAGGCACTTGCTTGGTGAGCATGAGTGGTGTGGGCTTCATGTGAGCTGTTGGGAAGTAGCAGTACTCTTTCTACACAATATTTGTGGACTACCCTATGGAAAACAGGAACTTCACAGTGCCCTCCTCCACAAGTACTGTCTCCCTTTTCATGCCTAGCTTGTTTCCCTTACGTGTCTTATTATCGTCTATAGGACATATTAAATTGTTTTCCTTCTGATATCTTACTATTATGTCAACCCCACAAGAAGAGGGCATTTTTCATTTTGTTCTCCACTTTCATGCAGGCGCCTTGGGGAATAAGTAAATAGGTCATTGTGAGGATCCAGTGATTCAGTGTGTCTACAGCAATGTATCCGTTTCCTAGGGCTGTCATAACAAAGTACCATAAACTAACTGAGCAGAAATTCATTGTCTCACAGTTCTAGAAGCCCAAGGTGTTGGCAGGATTGGTTCCTCCTGAGGGCTGTGAGGGAGAATCTGTCGTATGCCTCTCTCCTAGTTTCTAATGGTTCTTCTGACAAGTACTGGGGTTCCTTGGCTTGTAGATGCATCACCTCAGTCTCTGCCTTCCTCTCCACATGGTGTTCTCCCTGGGTATGCATTGGTCTCTGTGTCCAAATTTCTCCACGTAAAATAAGGACATATTCCTATTGGATTAGGGCCCACTCCAATGGTCTCATCTTAACTTGACCATCTGCAAAGATTCTATTTCTGAATAAGGTTCCATCTATAAGTTTGGGGGTTAGGACTTGAACATTTTGAGGGAAGGAACAATTCAATCCCTAACAAGCAGATAGCACAGTGCCCAGCACTCTGTTGGCACTCAGTACGCATCAACTCCTCTTATGTGTTCACATTATGGGATCATTTTTCTAAGAGGAAACTAATTTGGTCTAGCAGCAGAGGTTCTCACAACTCACTATGACATAACCTTACTCTGAGCAGACACTAACCAGACGTACTGCACCCCACCCCCCTGGAATGACTCTGACTCTGAGTAATGGCCCATGGGGAGAAGAGGCAGCTATGACATCAAAGGCTTTGCCATCATGGCAAACCCATTATTTTATAGCCAAGAAAGGAGAGACTAAAAGGCAATGACTTCTGTGAGATGCTACAATGAAAGGAAAAGCAATACTAGAACCCAGGCTTTCTCACTCCTGGCTCCTTTCCTCCATTACATAAATCTACCTACACGCACTTAAAATGATCATTATGATTATGGACGCATTCAAAAATAGATTGATTAGAGAATAGTTTGCTCTAGATTAGTCTGAATGGTTAACACCAAATAGAAAAACAACTGACTGGAAAAACAAATTAATGCATAAATATAGTCAATTGACCTTTGACAAAAGATCAAAGGCAATACAAAGACAGTCTCTTCAACAAATGGTGCTGAAACAACTGAATGCAAAAAAATTTTAAAAAGAATATAGACACAGATAGCCTTCACAAAAAATTAACTCAAAATAGATAATATTCTTAAATGTAAAACACAAAGCTATAAAACTCCTAGAAGTTAATTCAGCAGAAAACTGAGCTGACCTTGGGTACCGTGTTGCCTTGCTAGACACAACACCAAAGACACAAATCATGAAAGAAACAACTGATAAGCTGGACTTCATTAAAATTAAAAACCTCTACCCTATGAAAGACATTACCATGAGAATTAGGAGACAAACCACAGACGGGAGGAAATGTTTACAAAAGAGACATCTGATAAAGGAGTGTTATCCAAAACATACAAGGAACTCTTAAAACTTAACAGTAAGAAAACAATGTGATTTAAGAAACAGGCCAAAGACCTTGACAGACACATTACCAAAGAAGATATACAGACGGTAAATAAGCATCTGGAAAGACGTTCCACATCATTTATCCTCAGGAAAATGCTAAATAAAACAAGGAGATACCACTGTCCACCTATTAGAATGGCCAACATCTGGAACACTAACACCAAATGCTGATGAGAATGTGGAACAACAGTAACTCTCATTGACTGCTGCTGGGCCTGCAAAATGTACCACAACTTTGGAAGGCAGTTGGATGGTTTCTTATAAAACTAAACAAACTCTTTATCATATATATGATACAGCAATCATACTCCTTGCTATTTACCCAAAGAAGCTGAAAATTTATTTCCACACAAAAACCTGCACATGGGTGTGTCTAGCAGCCTTATTCATAATTGCCCAAGCAGATCTGTAAGCAACCAGATGCCCTTCAGTAGGTGAATGGATAAATAAACTGTGCGACACCCAGACAATAGAATTTTATTCAGCACTAAAAAGAAATGAGCTGTCAAGCCATGAAAAGACATGGAGGGTCCAGCCAGTGTGGCTCAGTGGTTGAGTGTTGACCCATGCACCAAGAGGTTGCCAGTTTGATTTCCGGTTAGGGCACATGCCCAGGTTGTGGACCCAATCCCCAGTGGGGGCATGCAGGAGGCAACCAATAGATGTTCTCTCTCATTGATGTTTCTATCTCTCCCTCTCCCTTTCTCTCTCTCTCTAAAACCAATAAAGAAAAATAAATTAAAAAAAAAAAAAAGACATGGAGGAACCTTAAATGCATATTACTATGCTGGGGGGTGGGAGCAAGTACGGGAGGAGGGTGTCACTGGGGAAAAAAGGAGCAACATCTGTAACAAAAATAAATCAACTAAGTAAAAATGCATATTACTAAGTGAAAGTAGCCAATCTGAAAAGGCTACATACTGTATGATTCCAACTATATGAGATTCTGGAAAAGGCAAAACCATAGTGACAATAAAAAATCAGTGATTGCCAAGGAGGTGGGGACTTGGGGGAGAGAGATGAATGAGGTAGTAAAAATATTCTGTATGATATTATAGTGATGGATGGATGTCATTATACATTGGTCCAAACCTGAAAAATGCACAATACCAAGAAGTCTCAGGTAAACTATTGACTTTGAATCATTATGATGTGTCAATGTAGAATTCTTGGTTAAAAAAGAAAAATAAAACAAACCCATTGTGGTAAGTGATGTGGATAATGGGGGAGGCTGTACATGTGGGGAGGCAGGGAGTGTGTGGGAAATCTCTATACCTCCCTCTCAATTTTGTTATAAACCTAAAACTGCTCTCTAAAAAAATAAAGTCTTACAAAAACTGAGGCATTTCTGGCCAAAATGAACTACCTTATTTAATCAAACCTAATATTTAATCTATTGTGAGAGATACCACTGTTTTATCTACCACCAAGAAAGAAAAGAAAAAAAACCTGCCAATTAATAGGTGCCTACATTTTAAGAAAGATACCTCACAAAATTTGAGCTGTTTATGTGTGAAAGTGTCCTGAGTTTCAAAACTACAAAACGTGGTAGTATCACCCCTCAGTCACTGGTCTAAAATTTTGTTTATAAAATTCTGTTCTCTAGACTGGTTTTGTATAATGCAGCTTGATGGAATGACAAGTAATATAGACTTTAGGAAACACAGAGCAGCCCTGGCTGGTTTGGCTCAGTGGTTAGAGTGTCGGCCTGCGGTCCCGAGAGACCTGGGTTTGGTTCCCACTAAGGGCATGTACCTCGGTTGCAGTTTGTCCCCCGCCCTGGTTGGGTCATGTGGGTGGTACCCACTCAATGTGTCCCTTTCATGTCGATGTTTCTCTCTCTCTTCCTCCCACTCTATCTGAACAAAAAAATGGAAAAATGTCCTCAGGTGAGGATTAAAAAAAAAGAAGAAAGAAACACAGAGCAGTCTCCCTAGACCTCTCCAGCAACCTAACACATCCTCCTGAGGTTTCTACAAACCAAGCTTTGTTGCATAGCTCCCGGAATAAGAAGTAACCAGAGGGAGAGAACATTTTGAATCAAAATGATGAGAGTGGAGAAGAGAGGAACGCTAAGCAATTCTCTGCCAAGGCAAACATACAGGCAAAGGGAAATGAGATAATGACATTTCCTTCGTAGATTCTCTGAAGGAAAATTACAAAGAATTCATCAACCAGGATCTGGAGCTGAGACAACAGCTGTAGAGGTATGATGAGCCCCCTGTGAGGACTAAGAACCTGTGAGATTTGCTCTTGCTGTCTCCAGCCTGGCACAAGACCAGAGTTGCCTCTGGCTGGTATTTACAAAGAACTGGTGAGGGGCCAGTTGGCTGCCAGGGGCATGTTTCTGTATCATTTATCACATACGAAGTGCTCTGCAGCTGGAAGAAGAGTCATAATAGCGGTGGCCAATCGAGCCCGGCAATGGGACCAGCCATCTCTCCCTTCTAGTCTCAACCCCTTCCTCAAGATCAAGCTCAGCAGCATTCAGTGAGAAAGGAGCCAAGGGGCCATGAGGGTGTGGGGAAGCTCGTAGAGACAACGCACCATGACAGTCCTTCACTCAGCATGTATTCAACACCCACTGTGTTCTGGGTCTTGGAAATACAGTGCGAAACAAGACAGCACATACATTCTGTACTTTTGATCTGGAAGAATTCTTGTGCCCTGGGCTCTTCTCATCTATTTCCAGTTGCCAAGGAAGGAAACTGCCATAGCTTGTCCCTTTGTTCAGCCTCTTCAACAGCTTCACATTGTGCCACCAGCTCGCATTTCCCTCCCCTCCCGGCCCTTCCATGCGATCAGTCATAGGAATGCCAGGTCAGCAGAGAGAACTAACAGCCCAGCTAAGGGAAGAAGTCAGCACTTCATCACAGTGTTGGAAACCGTGGAAGTGGCTTGCAGGAGAAAAAGGGAAAAGGACAGATAAGAGGGTCGTGATTGAGATGAACAAGAAACAGTATGGCCTCACAGCCCCCAATCATGGGCTGAGTAAGTTGGTGTAATTTTCTTGGGAGGATAAACACTGATGGCCATTCAAGCTGACAGTGGGAGCTGGACAGTTGACATTTACAACAATGCTCAATGCAAATCAAGGCACTTGCCCCCAGAAATGGAATTTCATAGATTTATCCTTTGAAAGGCCATTTCTCTGACTATCTGGGTCAGCAGTTAAGCTGAAAGAGAAATATTTCTATTATTTGGCAGATTTTTCCAAAGCATCTAGTTCATCAGGCGAGAGAGGCCTTTAAAAGTCTGATTCTGATGTGGTTGTCAGGCAAGCAGAATGAGAAAACATCAAAGAACAATCCCATTTCCAGAAATGATTAAATGCGTCCTCTGAAGCTCTTCGCGTTCCCAGTGCGGGGGTTGGACCTTGCAGCCCAGGTGTCCTGGCCCCATTCCAGCTCTGCAAATGTCTGCAAACAGCATGCTCTGATAGCTCTCAGGGCCTCACCTTGAGCAAGCAAAACTTTCCATGCATGCCACTGCCTCTTGTTATTCCATAAATGGATTAAAACCCAGAGCCACTCAATAGTTTGCTGACCTTGAAAAGTCGCAAAGCCTCAGTGCTTTGCATCTGCTGTTCCTTCCACCCACCTAACCGTGACCCCCCCATCCCCCACAACAATCAATGATTCCCAGATGCGCTGGGTTTTATTTTTCTCATAGCATTTAATATTTGAAATGATCAAGTGCATTCATTTGCTTATCACAGCTGGCTTCCTAAGAACAGGGAGTACGCCTGCCTTATTCACTCTGAATCCTTGGTTGAAAGGATACCTGATACTTGGATGCTGAAAAAATGTTTGTTATATAAATAAATGAAAGTCATTCAAATTATTTGAACTAAAGTTCAGTAATAATAATAACAATAACAATAATAAAAGATAATACCTGCCTTGTAGGATTGTTTTAAAGATCAAGTGAGATTATATTAATAAAAGCAGAGCCGGGCACACTTAAGGTGCTCAATAAATAATAATTTTAAAATATATTAGCATATCTAATTCCACAGAGCACTTTCTTCTGGTGACTTTCAAAACAAAAAAATCTGAAATAATTTACATAATTATTACATATCCTATTTATAACATTCTAAACTACCAAGTATTATAAACTTCAAAAAATTTTGTTAGGGGAAAAAAAAAAACCCACTATATTTATCGCCTACCTGTAAAATATACCAATTCCAGAAATGTAGAAAGGTGAAAAAAAAATTTTTTTTAAATATGGTATGACCTCTCCCTGGAGAAAATAAAGCTATGCTTTAGCCCAAATGAATACTTCTCTGTCGGTACAATGTCAAGTGGTGCGACTGGGCGGTGGGAGGGGCAGTGGGCAGGGGGCCTTCCTCGCACCTGGCATCGCACCTCTGATGCTGCCTCCTGGCCTGGGCGCGGAGCCTGAACAACTGCTGTTGCTTGTAAACTAGGCAGAAAGCAACATAATGGGCAGGCATTCAATTAACTCTCAATTAGCCCCGATAACTGGCGTCAGGATACGCTTGACTAGTCAAGAGCCCTGAGAAATCAGGTCATTAGAATGCAGGGGCTATAAAGTCAAGAACAGAATAAGGGGACCCCTCCTCTCACCATGGGAGGGACAAAGATTGAGCTCAACTCTCTTTCATTAAGCAAAATCAGATTTGTGTCCTCTCTAGGAGGAATGCTTATTTGTGGTTTTAAATTTGTTGTTGTTTTGTTTTTTACAGTTACCATGCCGTACAGGACTTATTGATCTTATAACAGGAAGTTTGTACCATGTGACCGCCTTCACACAATTTGCCCTTGCTGATTTTAGTTTTATCCTCTTATTCTTCTGGCACTTAATTCCTGGGCAGCAGAGTTAATGACCAAGTAACAGGATGACAAGAAAACAAGAGGCCTAGATGGTCCAGTAACTTAACAGACAAGGCATAACTGACCCATGCCCCTCTCCCTCGCAAAAGCCCAGTTTCTTCTTCTGAATGAAAGTGGTACCGGCCCATCCCTAGGATTCGATGCGCCTCCTCTCTTCCCCACTTCCTCACTGACCTGAGTCAGCAACAGTGCGTGTCCTAAGGTCCCAGAAGAAAGGCTGGGGTCCTAAAGAAAGAAGACAAGATGCCCGGCCAATGTGGCTCACTGGTTAAGCATCGACCCATGCACCAAGAGGTCGCCAGTTGGATTCTCAGTCAGGGCACTTGCCCAGGTCATGGGCCAGATCCTAGTGCAGAGCGTGCAGGAGGCGGCCAATCAGTGTTCTCTCTCATGGACGTTTCTATCTTTCTCTCCCTCTCCTTTTCTCTCTCTCTAAAATCAATAAAGAAAAAAAAAAGAGGCGGTTTCCTATCAAAGCCTTGTCTCTGATATCATACTTGATTGAGGTGAATTCCTCTCATAATGAGATGTCAGTTGATTTTTCTTTTTAGATCTGCACATTTAAAAAAAAAAAAGAGTTGGACTGGCAGACGATGCAAGGGATGTAGACCAGGCTCACAGGGTGCCCTGCGGCTTGCTGGGGGCACAGGAGATCACCAGCAAGGCACCGTCTTCCTCTTCCATTTCTCTGTCCTGCCCTCTCAGATAACAGACTGAGGAGAGAGGAGGAGGTAGAACAAGGACAGAATTAAAAAGACAATTTCCAAATGGGACATCGATCCAGTTTCATAAGCCATCTGCGGGACTCTGGGGCCTGGGGATCCCTCGTATCATCTGAAGGGACAAATGGCCTACTTCTTGGACAAAATAAAAATTTGAAAAGCTTCAATGATCTTTACCCACTGACCTGTCTAAAGATGGGCCCTTCGAGGAGAGGAGGACTTTCCAAAGCTGTGAATCCAGAC
Source organism: Molossus molossus (assembly GCF_014108415.1). Lineage (NCBI taxonomy): Eukaryota > Metazoa > Chordata > Mammalia > Chiroptera > Molossidae > Molossus > Molossus molossus. The sequence goes on along the minus strand of NW_023425345.1, from coordinate 57,964,697 downwards.
AAGAAGCACTATTTCCAGAAAAGGCAAAACCCAGGTTCAGATGTACAATGCTGAAGTTTCGCTGGGATTTTTGTTTTGGCTTGCTTTGTTTCATTTTCCCTAAAGGGAGCCTATAACTCAATTGCCTTCTTTGTGCCTTCCTCTATACAATACGGGGCAGATTGCCCGAAGGGGAAAAATACCTCTGTCCTCGTCAGACTGAACAGCAGCTGGGGTCTGGGCACGGCACATGAGAAGGGGGCGGCCACAGTGGCGCTGCGACAGCCTTCCCAACCACGGCAGCGCCAGCCTCGTGTTCTCGGCAGCAACCTGAGATGGGTTTCCCAGCAGAGCCAGCCACACCTCTGCCACCCTCCTCCCTGCTGTGGACACCAGCCCAGCGTGCATTTCCGGTGACACAACCCCACTCCATGAGTTCTAGGAGCTCTAGAGAGACCCCATTCAGATAACCGGCTGACCAGATAAGCATGTCAAGGGGTCACCCGCCCTGTGCTCTGCAAACAAGTCAGCTGAGTGGCTGCAAAAGAAACAGAGGGTGTCACCAGGAGGCTGACTCCTATACTTTTAAATTCTATTCTGCCTCAGACCACATGTATCCAACACAATTGAGTCCACTGACCCAGATAAAACCTTGTTTGTTCCAGGCCTCTCTTGGGTAAGCAAAAAGCTCCTTAGATCTGCATTGATAACATGTGAGTATGTTCTCACACCTTCCCAATACCATCCCAAAGGATTTTTTAAATAAATAGATGACGTCTTTGCAAAATGTGATCAGCTAACTGTTCATTTGGAGCAGTGGAAAACTGATTGGATAAGCCCACTGGCTCGGTGTTAATACTGTTGGTTCAAAGAGATATTCAAACTATTTACTTCAGCTCTGTTACCAAGTTTTTACTTCTGATCAGGTGAAGTAGTTTCTCTGAAAGTGTAGCTCAGTGGTTAACTGGGTGAGTTAAGATCTTATGAAGATAGCATTTGCTACTTTAAATTGAACCAGGAAAGCAGGAATGTCTTAAATCAACAGCTGCAAGCTCTGCGGACCTGCTGCAAGAAATGCACGCACGTGTCCGGTTCTCACACGGGCGTGTAGCTGGAGCTTCATGCAACGGTACTCACCATTGCTATTTTCTATTCAATATTTTCTTTAAAAAAAACTTTGTCCCCGGCCCTGGTTGGTCGTGTGGGTGGCAGCCACTCGATGTGTCCCTTCACGTCGATGTTTCTCTCTCTCTCTCCCTTCCTCTCTCTCCCTCCCATTCTATCTGTACAAAAAAAATGGAAAAATATCCTCGGGTGAGGATTAAAAAAAAAACAAAAAAAAAAAAAACTGCTGCAGGTTGATCCCTACTACAGTCACGTGCCTCATGACCATGTCTTGGTAAACGACAGAGCTAAAACGATCTCCTCGTAATGTCCTAACGCCATGAGGTCGTAATGTTGTAATGTCATAACGTCGTCACACAAGACATTACTGTTTAAGTAACTATGTGTTTGTGGTGATGTGGTGTAAACAAACCTACTGTGCTGCCAGTCATATAAAACTATACTGCATACAACTGTATACAGTACATAATAGTTGATAATGATAATAAGTGACTATGCTACTGGCTTATGTATTTGCCAAACTATACTTTTATTATTATTTTATTTTTATTTTTTTTCAAATCTTTATTGTTGGATGTAAAATGTATTACAGATGTTCCACATTTTTCCCCCATTGACCCCCTCCTCCCCACTCCCGCCCCCCTCCCACCTTTTCCCACACTGTTGTCTGTGTCCATTGGTTATGCATATAAGTTCTTTGGTTTATTTCTTCCCACCCCCCCAACCCCTTTCCCTTTGAGGTTTGTCAGTCTAGCAATGAATTTGTGCTTCTTAATCCCTTCACCTTTTTCACCCATTCCCCCAACCCCCTTCCCAACTGGCCACCAACAAAATGTTCTCTGTATCTATGAGAATGTTTCTGTTCTTCCTGTTCATTTTGTTTGTAGATTCCATTGTTGATAGATATGTATTCATTGCCATTTTGTTTGTTCATACATTTTATCTTTTTCTTCAAAAAGACCCTTCATCATTTCATATAATAATGGTTTGGTAGTGATGAACTCCTTTAACTTTTTCTTGTCTGGGAAAGTTTTTATATGTCCATCGATTCTAAATGACAGCTTTGCAGGATAGAGTAATTTTGGTTGTAGGTTCTTGGTTTTCATCATTCTGAATATTTCTTGCCACTCCCTTCTGCCTGCAAAGTTTCTTTTGAGAAATCAGCTGACAGCCTAATGGGAACCCCCTTGTAGGTAACTAGCTGCCTTTCTCTTGCTGCTTTTAAGATTCTCTCTTTGTCTTGAACCTTTTGCATTTTGATGATGATGTGTCTTGGTGTGGGCCTCTTGGGGTTCATCTTGTTTGGGAATCTCTGTGCTTCCTGGACTTCTGTGTCTGTTTCCTTCACCAAGTTAGGAAAGTTTTCTGCCATTATTGTTTCAAACAGGTTTTCGATTTCTTGTTCTCTCTCTTCTCCTTCCGGCACCCCCAAGATGCGACTATTGTTGAAGTTGTCCCAGAGGCTCCTTACACTATCCTCATTTTTTTGGATTCTTTTTTCTTTTTGCTGTTCTGATTGGGCATTTTTTGCTTCATTATATTCCAAATCAATGGTTTGCTCCTTGGATTTACATACTCTATTATTGAAGCTGTGTAAATTATTCTTTATTTCAGTTAATGCCTCCTTCAATTCTAACTGTGTATCCATGATTTCTAACTGGTCCTTTTTTATGCTCTTGAGGCCCTCCCTAAGTTCACTGAGGTTCTCACTAAGTTCATTGAGCATCCTTATAAGTAGTATTTTGAACTCAGTATCTGTTAGGTTGCTTATCTCCCTTTCACTTAGTTCTTTTATTGGGGTTTTGTTCTGTTCTTTCATTTGGGACCTGTTTCTTTGTCTCCTCATTTTGGCTGCCTCCCTGTGTTTGTTTCAGTGTATTACTTAATGAGAGGTATGGGGCTCGCTGAGACCCGATGCTGCTCGTTTGAAAGAATTTAGGAAAAACCTGAAGCAGGATCCAAGACCGGCCAATCCTATGGTTAAGCAAGTGACAACAGCTTGGGTGGGCCTGAAAGTTGGGTGGGGCGTGGCGGGGCCTCAGGGAGTCAGCAGGGCGGGGCTACCAGTGTGAGCCAGGTTGCTGGAGTCCCAGATATGGCTTCTGTCTGCCGCCCCCGGGAAGGGCTCACCAAAGGAACAAAGGCCTCTTACAGCACGTTTGTCCCGGAGAAAGCCCCCTCTCCAGCCCTCGCTCCAGTGCCAAACAGCTCAGTTCTTCCCTGTGTGTCTCTGGCGCCCCTCGAGCTGCCTTCCCTCCGAGCTCAGAGGGAGAGAGTCCGATAAGTCCATGCGCGGGCCCTTTAAGGAGCTGCCTGGGGCTCCAGCCGCCTCAGCCTCCCTGAGCCTCAGTTCCCGCTGGTTTTTCCAGCCAGAAGTTATGGGGACTTCTCTTCCTGGCACTGGAACCCTGAGCGGGGCACCTGGTGTGGGACGGGGACCCCTCAGTCCTCAGGAAGGACCTTCCCAGCCGCGGGAGCCTCCTGATTTTTATCCACCACACGTGGGTGTGGGACCAGCCCGTTGCGCCGCCCCTCCTACCGGTCTGGATGTGGCTGCTGCTTTAATTTCGTAGTTGTAGGACTTCCATTCAGCTTGATTTCAGGCGGTTTTGAATGATGGTTGTTCTGTAGTTTAGTTGTAACTTTGATGTGGTTGTGGGAGGACGCGATACCGCGTTTACCTGCGCCGCCATCTTGACCGGAAGTCCTTATTATTTTAGAGTGTGCTCTTTCTACTTACAAAAAAATAAAGTTTGGCCCGGCTGGTGTGGCTCAGTGGTTTAGCATCAACCCATGCACTAAGAGGTCACTGGCTGGATACCCGGTCAGGGCACATGCCCAGGTTGTGGGCCCGATCCCCAGTGTGGGGCATGCAGGAGGCAGCCAATCGATGTTCTCTCTCATCGATGTTTCCATCTCTCTCCCTCTCCCTTCTTCTCTCTCTAAAATCAATAAAGAAAAAAAATTAAAAACAAAAAATAAAATTTACTGTAAAATACACAGCATGTGGTGTTACATTGAGCAGTCTCACACATCTTGTGTGTACAGCATCTCTTGACTACATTATTTTCCCTTGTGCTTGACTTGATCTCGTGCTTTGTACAATAAGATGCCGTGCAGGCTTGCAGGCCGGGAGCAACAGGCTACACCATAAGGCGAGGTGTACAGTCGGCTCTACCAGATCTAGGTTTGTGTACATGCTCTCGGATGTCTGTACAACAGATCCACTGAAGGATGCATTTCTCAGAACGTATCCCTGCCATTAAGGAGAGCATGACTGAATATTGAGTTGACAACCCACTAATGGGTTGACACTAGCATTTTTTAAAAGTGTGCTTTAAATTGTGTCCAGAAAAAAAACTACTAAAACTCTCCTTTCTATTTTTTCTAATGTCTAATGCCCTCGCACCGAAAGCATGAACATCTGCACGTCATCAGAAGTGAACTGTTACATGTTCAGGGTGAGAGAAGCGGTAAGGGGCAGGGCGGACTGAAACACTATATAGTACCAAAAGATAACTTTTAGAGAGATTGAGGAAATGGCTTCAAAACTCCCCAGAAGATCATAATTCAACCAACATATTTAGTTCCTCCCATGGACCAGGCTCAGAGTGGCACAGGCTAGAGAAGGAAGTGTCAGGACTTTTTGCTGCTTGTACATTTGCCACCATAGACTGTCTACACACTGCAGGGCTAGAGGAGCCGCCCAGGTGGACGTGCCCTCTGCCCTTGCTTTCAGGAAGCAAGTGTTGGGGAGCCCAAGTGCCAACCCCTCACGCGGGAAGCTGCAGGAAGACCTCAGCTGCCCTCCCCTTGCCTTTGTACAGGGGAGACAGAGGGACCCCTAGAACAGACGCCGGGCCTGAAGCACTGTGGCATTTCTCCAAGATGGCCCTCATGGGTCACCAGACAAAAAGCAGATAAGGGAATTTGTTTATAGTCAAGAGTCTGAATATTATCACTGAGTAATTGCTATATATTTCCATCCTGACAGGGATAGTTTATAAAGCACATTTCCCAGCCTCGCCTTTCTCCTTTCATTTCCTCTCCTGATAGACAAGAAGTAAGGGGGTGGCAGGGGACAGAGAGAGAAAGGAGGAAGAAGAGGGGGTGGAGGGAGAGGAGGTGGAGGAGGAGGATAAAAGGAAGCAAGGAAGGAAAGAAGAAAGAAATGAAGGAAAGAGGGAGGAAGAAAGAAGGAAAAGGAAAATACTAAATCTGGAATCTGGAATCTAATCAGATCTCAATTCATTTAAACCCAGAAAACGTTTTCTTGTACCTTTAGAGTGGATCTTACAAAGCCACCTGGGACCAAAAAATATTTGGAGTCTTAGCTAGTTCTCTTTTTAAAAGAAAAAATATAGAGTGAAACCAATGTAATTTACACTGAAGTATAAAGTGCATCCTCAGTGCCTTTCTAGAAGTGATAAGGAGTCATCCATAAAGATGTGGAGACCACCCAACTACTACCATTTTGTCTAAAATAGTCCCTATGGCCATGGCCAGAGTTGCTCAGTGGTTAGAGCGTCAGCCTGTGCACCAAAGGGTCTCATGTTCAATTATCAGTCAAGGGCACATACCTGGGTTGCAAGTTCAATCCCCCACCCAACTTGGGGCACTTGGGGGAGGCAACAAATTAATGTGTCTTTCTCACATAGATGTCTCTCTTTCTCTCTCTCTCTGTCCCACTCTCCCTAAAAAAAAAAAAAAAAAAAAAATCAATAGAAAAAATATCCTCAGGTGAGGATTTAATTAATTAATTAACTAATTAATTAATTAAATAGTCTCTACAGACTTCCTACTTCTTAAATCATTTTCAGGGATTTCCCACAACTTTGGCTCTATTTCTGTATCTTTTTTTTAGTCAATCCAAATGTCCAAAAGTGCACATAGCTAACATTAGAATTAATTATTTCTTTTCCAAAACTGCTCTGTGATGTTGGGGGTAGGGGTGGAGCTGTAGGCAGCCAGGAAAATAGTGATTTAGCAAGGATGGCAAGCAAGACTACAAATATTTTCTGGAGAATTAAACATAAAGTGAACCTAATCTCTCTCCATTTAATTCCAAAGGCCTTCAAGTTTTCTCTTAATGACATCTTGATGCACTTGAAGATCTTACTTCAACTGATTGCCTGTTGTGTTTCTGTCACCAGCGCAGGCGTTAGGAGACTCACCACCGGGCTGACGCTGTTTTCAAGCCAATTATGAAGAAAATGCTTCACTCGTGATGAGTCTAAGAAGTGTCTGTTCTCACACCCCATTTTGATCATGCAGATAAAACTTAGTGTTTGAAGCCCTGGCCCTGTAGCTCAGTTGGTTAAAGAATCATCCTAATATGCCAAGATTGTGGGTTCAATTCCCAGTCAGGGCATATATAAAAATCAACCAATAAATGCATAAATAAGTGGAACAACAAATTGATGTCTCTCTCCCCACCCTCTCTAAAATCAATCAATAAATTTAAAAACTTAATGTTTATTAAATTTTCTTCTCTCAGCAGGAATCTGAGTTTACACTAGATCATGTTCGGAATTCCCTGATGTCAGCAAACTAAGTGGAAAAAAAAAAAAATACGTGCATGTGTGTATGTGTATTAGAAGTTCATCAAAAACTTCAACTCTGGATCACAATGAAGTCCTCCCTGGAGGTGAAAACATTCTCTCTAATAGAAATTAGCTTGATGATTAAGGAAAGTTACAAGTTATACCCGCATTCCCAGAAGAAAGGCACCCCCAATGTAGCACTTGTCAGCTCCAGAGCCGCTCCCCAGGTCACGTTTGCTCTGCCAATAGCCACGTCACAAATGTCTGGTAGGAATCAGAAGAACTGGGCCTCAAAACACCAGCTTTGCCCTCTGGTAGCTTTGCAACTTGGAATACATCAGTAAACCTCTCTTGACCTCTGTTTCCTCAAACACAGGAACATAGACACACGAAATCTCATTTTAAAAAAGCCAATAACCGCCCAGCTGGTGTGGCTCGACAGTTGAGCGTCGACCTATGCACCAAGAGGTCACCAGTTCAATTCCCAGTCGGGCACATGCCCAGGTTGTGGGCCTGATCCCCGTGGTGGGGGCATGCAGAAGACGGCCAATTGATCTTCTCTCTCACGATGTTTCTATTTCTCTCTCCCTCTCCCTTCCTCTCTCTCTAAAATCAATAAAGAAAAAAAATTTAATAAATAAAAATAGAAATCATTTTAACCCCTAACAAGTATGTATAAGTTAAAAATTCCCCAAATTACCCAAGTTTTCTTCACACATAAAAAATGCTCCTTGAGCCCTGACCGGTTTGGCTCAGCGGTTACAGCGTCAGCCTGCAGTCCAGAGAGACCCGGGTTCGGTTCCCGCTAAGGGCACGTACCTCGGTTGCAGTTTGTCCCCGGCCCTGGTTGGTCATGCGGGTGGCAGCCACTCGATGTGTCCCTTTCATGGCAATGTTTCTCTTTCTACCTCTCCCTCCCACTCTATCTGAACAAAATATGGAAAAATGTCCTCGGGTGAGGATAAAAAACAAGAAAGAAGAGCACTACAATTATGCCTGGCCTTCTTTTGAATGTTAGCTTGTACTTCCCATTCTCCTCCTTTCTTTTCTATCTGACTTTTCCCTCCACTGAGTGGTAGGTCCAGGACAGGGAGACCTACTGGGGACAGTACCTGCTGTCAAGATCTGAGCTCAGAGCTCAGGACTGGGTACAAGGCAGAAGGGTCCCAGATGGATTACGAGCTTTGTGGCATCGGTTGTCTTTATTCCTCTGGGTGTAGACTCATCATCTGTGAAAGGAGGTACTGTGTGGTCTCTAAGTTTTCTTCCAGCCTTAACCCACCATCTCGGAGTTGGGTGTAACCAACCTAACTGGTACACCAACCTGAGGCTTGTATTTATTTATTTGTAAATCCTTACCCAAGGATATTTTTCCATTGATTTTTCAGATAGAATGGGGGTGGGGGGGACATCGATTGGCTGCCTCCCTCACACCCCCCACTGGGGATTGAGCCCACAGCTCTGACCAGGAATCAAACCGGGACCTCTCAATCCAAGGGAGGATACTCAATCCACTGAGCCATACTGGCCAGGCCCAAATCAATTTTAAATGAGTACTTATATTTACTAGGCAAAGGTCTGGTCGCTGTGGCTCAGTGGTTGAGCATTGATCAAGAGGTTGCCAGCCCTGGCCGGTTTGGCTTAGCGGTTAGAGCGTGGGCCTGCGGTCCGGAGAGACCCGGGTTCGGTTCCCGCTAAGGGCACGTACTTCGGTTGCAGTTTGTCCCAGGCCCTGGTTGGTCGTGCAGGTGGCAGCCACTCGATGTGTCCCTTTCACATCGATGTTTCTCTCTCTCTCTCTCTCTCTCTCTCTCTCTCCCTCCCACTCTAGTTGTACAAAAATTGGAAAAATGTCCTCGGGTGAGGATAAAAAAAAAAAAAAAAAAAGAGGTTGCCAGTTCGATCCCCGGTCAGGACACATGCCCAGGTTGTGGGCCTAATCCCCAGCGGGGGGCGTGCAGAAGGTGGCCTGTCGATGTTTTCTGTCATCGATGTTTCTATCTCTCTCTCTCCCCCTTCCTCTCTCTCTAAAATCAACAAAGGGAAAAAAATTAAAAAAAAAAAATTTACTAGGCACAGGACTAGCATCCTACACTCAGCCTGGTAGGCCCTCAAATTCTTCTCAACCCAACACCTAACGCTGAGTGGCAGGATGAAGCTACTTCTCCATCTGGCCCTAGGAGCCTCAGGACACCTTCTAAACACTAAGGAGTAGTTCTCTAATAGATGTCACAGCAGGGATATGGTAGGAGGGCACGTTTCGGGAAAACTAGCAAGAAATGTAAAGTACGGAAGACAAAGACAAACTTCCCCCGCACCTTTCTGAAAGGAAAGCTGGATGATTCCCAAACACAGAAGAAGCCAGCCTTTTCCTCCTTTGCTAACCCTGACTCTTGGAGTAGCTGGGTTTACGTTTAACTCTACTAGAGAACTCATTGTCTCAAGGGTCTTAGGTGTCTGGTTATTCGTTGAAAGTAAGCTCTGGAGGTAAGTAACCTCTAAAGGGGTAGATTGTGGGACCACAAGGCAAAAGACAACAAAGTTATTGTCACTATGTTTCTGCAGTCCTCAATCTCTATACACACACATCCCCAAATCCACCCACCCCTGGGTTGGGGAGAATTTATATTTACTAGAGCTCTGCCTATAGCTGCAAAAATTTATCTCAAATGTGTACATTGGTAGGCAAAGGTGAAGAGAGACTTGGGGAAGAAAGCCACCATTGAATCACACAAGAGACAGCCACTTGTTCCTCCTGAGCTTGCCATGAATGTGGAAGACCAGCCCAGTTCTGGGTGAGGCTGCTGATCCAGATTCGACCCACATTTGTTGAGTCAGCTTGTCTGCCTTGCATTGTAGCAGGGACGTGTATACAAATTATTGGACCCTCAGGACAACCCTATGGGCTACGTCTGCTTAGAGCCATTATTCACATGAGATATTGAGGTTACCCAGTTAATCAGCAGCACAAGTCTCAGCATGTAGCACGGAGTTCTGAAATCAGCTTTGAATAGAGGTGGCCAAACATTTGCTTGCCCATCTCCATGTGAATTGCCTTCCTGACCTTTGAAGTCCCGAACCACAGCCACCTCCTCGCCTCAGTTCAAGAAGTCATCCCAGCCTCAACTGCCTTCTCTGTCCCCGTTACATATGTGGGGCCTAAAAAAGTACTTTTCCTCCCACTTTCTACGTTCTTCTAGCTGGGCTAATAATCCAGTTAAAAGAGACGGATTCACAGGAGAAAATGTCCCAAGTTTATTATAGATGCACAGGTGGCAGGAGGAGGGGATAAGTGTCATTCCATATGAGACCCCAAAACACATTCTGGACAAAAGAGAAAGGAGCAGGGGTCTGAGACTTCAAATGAAACAGGTTATTCACAGGTGGTTGAGGAATACCAGAACACAGGACAGGCAAATTTTCGCTAGGCAACCCAGAAACAACGGGACACAGGGCGGTGATCCAGTTAACAGGCCCCTGCCTGAAGCCTTCCTTTCTGCCTTACTTACTTCAAATTAGGCTAAGGTGAATATGCTAGGATTTCCTTCCTACAGCAGGTCTTCCCATGACTCTCTTGGGCAGGAAAGGGGGAGAGTCAAATGTTCTTTCTGAGTCTTTTGTTTCTTAGTAACCAGCTTAATATCAATATCCCAAAAGGCAGTCTTAGGGTGGCAAAACTTTGGCCTCCTTCATGTACATACATAGTAAATTTGTTTATTGTCTCCTGTTAATCTGTCTCATGTTAATTTGACTATCAGTCCAGCCAAAAAAAAAACAAAAAAAACTTTGAATAGGAAAACATTTTATTTTTTAAATTTTTGCTCAGTGGTTAGAGCATCAGCCCGCAGACCAATGAGTCTTGGGTTTGATTCTGGTCAAAGGCACAAACCTCGTTGTGATTTGTCTCCCAGTCCTGGTCGGGTTGTGCGAGAGGCAACCAGTCGATGTGGCTCTGTCTCATCGATGTTTCTCTCTGTCTCTCTCTCTTTCCCTCCCTCCCACTCTATCTAATGATAGATGGAAAAATATCCTCGGGTGAAGAATAAAAAAAATTTATTTTTGACACTATTGCAGATGTCTCCTGTTCTTACCCCTTTTATTCACATCCACCCAGAGAAAACTTTATTTTTATGCCCACATCACAATTACATTCATTGCTATTTACCTATTTTGTCAGTCCTTTTGTAGCCTCTAGACCCAGAAAATGGCAAGTAAAATAACTCACAGTAAAGAAGAATTCAAAGAATACTTTTTCCTCCTAAATTATCAAATGCAATATATTAAATGTTAAAAACTGTCTAAAATCAAGGCAGTGTTCAATAAAAAGCTGTGCATTTATTCCCACTCCCCTCGATCCAGAAGATGATCTGAAAGGTAACAAAGAAATGTAGCATCTAAGCCACTATCTTCACATAAGCTCTAAAAGTACTGCTTGAGCCGGTCCAGCGTGGCTCAGTGGATTGAGAGCATGGACTGAGAGGTGCCGGTTCGATTCCTAGTCAGGGCACATGCCTAGGTTGTGGGCTCAATCCCCAGTGGGGGGGCGTGTAAGAGGCAGCCAATCCATGTATCTCTCTCACATTGATGTTTCTATCTCTCTCTCCCTTCCTTTGTCTCTAAAAGACCAATAAAAACATATTTTTTTAAAAGCATTGCTTGATATGCAAAGATGCTTTTTAAAAGTGTTATATTCATGGACAACAAAGCATGGACAGGGCTGGGAGGAAGGGGGGAGGGAAACAGTGGGGGGGGGAAACATCTGTAACAAAAATAAATTAATTAATTAATTTAAAAAAATAAATAGCCCTGGCCAGTTTGGCTCAGCGGTTAGAGCATCGGCCTGCAGTCCCGAGATTCCCGGATTCGGTTCCTGCTAAGGGTACATATCTAGGTTGCAGTTTGTCCCTGGCCCTGGTTGGGTCGTGCGGGAGCAGCCACTCGATGTGTCCCTTTCACGTTGATGTTTCTCTCTCTCTCTCTCTCTCTCTCTCTCTCTCTCTCCCTCTCCCTCCCTCCCTCCCACTCTATCTGAACAAAAAAATGGAAAAATGTCCTCAGGTGAGGATAAAAAAATAAAAATAATAAATATAAATAATAAAATTTAAAAAGTGTTATATTAAAAGGTAAACAAAATCTTGATCAGTGCATACCAGTCATTATTCCAAAGATATGCAGTAAGAAAGGCTAGCGTCCAAAAGGTCAATAGTTGGCAGAATAATTTATTGCTAAATTCTGTGTAGCTGTCTCGTAAATAATCCTGTAAGTAAATTCATTAGCTGGCTGGTCTCAGTCTCAATCTGCCTTGCGAGGAATCCTGCTCATCGGCTGGTAATGCTGTAGCAACAACCTAGCATGTTTACTCATGACTTTAATCCACTCAGTTCTGGGAGTTGTGCTGATGTATGTGATACAGCCGTCCCACTTTTTCCCCACTAACACTCTCTTTTCCATTGCATCTGGCTGAAGGTTTTGCCTAGTCTAATGTTTAAGACCCATGTAGTGGAGACAAGACTGTTGCCGACAGGTTTTGTGTCGTTGTTTTGTTTTGTTTTTCCCACTAGTTCTGATCATTGAAATCTAAGCCATCAAATCCCTGGGCCTCCCAGAAGCTCCAAATTTTCTTATTGTGTATGTGCCTGCCTTTGGACATCATAAAACTGCTGAGTCTCTTCCCCTTAACTGTTATTACTTTAAACTTATTAAGAATGCTGCCTAAAATTAGCTTTGTATATAGCAACTCAGAGCAATATATGAAATGAATTCAATGTTTTGAATAGGTGAATGCATGAAAATATTAATATATCAGAAAAGGCAAAAAAACAAACAAACAGAAACTCTGAAAAAAAAATTTTTTTTAACCCTTCCACAGAAACACTAAAGAATGCTCACTGAAATCTGGTCTCAGGAGTAAGGATTCAAGGTCAGACAAAGAAGTGTTTGATAATTAGACAACTGCTTTTCCATGTTAATAGAAACAAATCAAACTAAACTCTCAGATAATGTATAAGCTCTGTCTCTACCTTTGGAGTATATAAAATACCGATCTGTGGTGGATTCAGCTGTAAAATGATGCTATCTAACCTCAGGAATAATTAGTGATCTTGACTGAGCACATGATGACTGGCTAGAAGGTGGGGATGGGGGAAGAGATGACTAAAATCATGGTTAATGATTAAAGAAATTTATCATTATGAATTTTATAAGTAATCTACAATGCAGATAATCTACATAAAGAGTAAAGATAAACTAATTCCTGAAAATAGTCAAACTCAGCAAACTAGATTGGAGCCTGCTGTGGCAAAGAGTTTGTGGAAAGCTACGCTTTGGCCACAGTATCAGAGGAGGAAGTCAGCAGTCCTGAAAACAAAATTCACAAAAATATTTTGGCTTCAGTTGGAACAAAAACAACATGCTCTTTTAAGGAACTGATATGGTGGAGACTTGATGATATTCTAGGAAATGAACGAGATAACGTTTTCAAAATAGCCACATGATAATGTCAATGAGTAATTTCAGTTCTTATCACAATATTATATAGTTCATGAGCAATACTGATATTGAGGCAAGGAGAGGTGTTAGAATGTTAAAAAAAATAAATCAATCCCTCTCTCCCTCCCTCTAAGGAAAACAGCTGGTGAGCAGCCACTCTGGCAGATAAAACCTAACACTGCTCAGTCACGGGAGAAAATGTCCGAAAACAGATTTTGTTGTTTCTCGGCAAATGTTAAACCAAAGATCTCGATCCAGTATCCATCAATACACGTATGTCCATCTTCATTATTGGAGGGGAAATCATGGAAAACAGGTAGATCATTCAAGCTGGAAGAGTCTTTAAGGATCATCTGGCCTGTGCCCAAAGCACCAGATGCCCAGAGACACTAAGTGAGTTTCCTCAGTTACACAGCATAGGAACTGCAGAGTCAGATCTGCGGAAACAGGGCTTCTCCTTTCTCCTCCTCCTGATTCTAGTTCTCTTTCTACTTGTCCTATTTCTCCTCTTCTTTGAAAAACCAATAGATCAGCGTAAAAAAATATTGGTGAAACCCTGTGGTAAATTTGCAAAATACAAAAAGCGACCCACCTTGGTTCCATGTCCCACAGCCCATTCATGTCTCACACGTTGTAACTCTCTCAGAGACAATTTTCCACCCTTGCCCACTTTACCAGTTTCCCTTGTTTTTTCATGGTTTCTCCTACTCCCAAGACAGAGTCGGGGCTCCCTTGGCTCAGTTCCAATAGCCACTTACCATAATATGTATTACCCTATTGTTTTTTTAACCAGCTGATGACCGTTCTACCTCTAACCACACCTACAACACTGTGATGTCTTGGAAGCAATGATTTTGTCTAATTTATCTTTGTAGATGCCATTATACACCCAGCCCTTGGCAAAGATCCATAACTGTTCATTGAATAAATAAATAAAATGTTGCCAAATGTTTGCCTCTCTGAACATCCAGAAAAAGCAGGCATTCAAAGTAAATGATGCTACAGCACAGTGTATCTATGCGATATAAATATTTTTCAGTTGCTGAAAATCTATGATTTGGTGCTATACACTCTTTTTTAAAGGACAATGAAAGCGCCTGCTAGCTCTCAGACAGATACATAGCAAATTATGCCTATGGTTTAAAATTCAGAATAATCTCTGCCTTTCCTCTTACTGGCCTCTCAGCTGCAAATACTCTTCCCCCCACATTTGCTTCCTGCCCATTGTGTTCAAGGCTCAGCTCCAGCATCAGCCCCCCACAGGGCTTTCCTTGACCCTCTGGTGACCTCAGGGTCCTTTATCACCCTCTCTTCTGAAGTCTCACAGCATTTTATCTGTACCTCCTTACTCATTATATTCTACTTATTTAAGTAGATATTTTATCTCTTCCACCTAACTCAGCAACCTGAAGGAGGAGTTTCTATATACCCTGGTGATGTCTAACATAGAGCCTTGCCCACAACAGGTCCTTGGTAAACAGTTTTAAATCCCTAAAACAGGAAGTTTCGATTCCCTTCTTAAAGACAGCAGGCTGCACACACGTCTTTATCTGCACAATGAAGAGGAGGTGATCCTTTCCAGCTGGAATGTTCCATGGTTTGGGGAGCACTGGCCAGGGTCTCAGCTTATCTCAGATAGATCAGTACACGAAGGAGAATTAGGTGGAGAAGTAGGCCTATCAAGGCATTGTTGAGGCAGAGTGTCTACCTTGGGCTAGAAATCAGAAGGGTGATGACCCCTGACCTGAGGCTAGAAGGTTAAGTTAAACAAAGAGAAGGAGGGCATGCTAATTGGAGTGGGCAGCTTGGGAATAAGCCTAGAGATGAGAAAACAGACCCTGTTTGGAAACGCAAGAAGATGAAATGTAGGGTATGTGATGGGGAGTGACAGAAGAGGAAGATGAAGACGTGAGATCCAAGGGAGTTATTCAGGGCTTTAGAGACTGTGTCACCAGGCTTCTCTCTCTTCCTGAAGGAATGAAAAGACACTGAGGGGTTTCACGCAGAGCAGTAATATGATCACTCATGTAGCAGTGTAGGAAGTGGTTTGGAGGGCTCTGGACAGAAGGCAGAATGACTCATTGTGGGTATTGCAATAATCTATGTAAAATGTTGAGGAGCTTCAAAGAAGAGAACATGAAAAGTGAGTAATATTAAGATTTATATCAGTTGGTGATTTATTAGGAATGGGAAGAAAGAGCAATGAGCTAAAGGAAGGCATCAAGGGTAATTACCAAATTTCTGTCTTCAACAACTAGGTAGGTGGTGATATTATTCACAAAGATAGACAATGCATAAAGCCAGAAAGTAGAGGAAGTTCAAGTAGGAAAATAATGGATGAAGTTTAAGCGATGTTGAGTCTGAGTCATCTAAGAGACATCAGAGAATCTGTCCAATAGACACGTGGTCATATAGATCCAGATCTCAGAAGAGAGATTTCGAGGCATAGATTCATATTTGAGAGTCCTCATAAGGGTGATGGTTGAATTCACAGGAACAGATGAGATCAAACAGGAAGATTATGTATAACTCATGAAATGCTTAAATTTAAGAACAGATAAAGGGGGGGGGGACCTTAAAATGAATTGAAAAGTTGGAATTAGAGAGGTAAGAGGAAAACCAAGAGAGTCCATTTCATGCAAACTAAAAGATGTTTCAAGAAGCAGCCAGTAGCCATCACTGTAAAATGCTGCACAAATATCAAATGAGATAAAGACTCAGACAAAGGCCATTGTATTTTGCCAGAAGGAGAAGGTTTTAGTGACCTTGAAAAGCAAAGCACTACGTATTTCTGACAAGTGATAGAAAGTGAAGCCAGGTAACAAGTTAGGAAGTAAACAGAAGTTGAAAGTTGGGGTGGGGAGGAGGGAAATGAATATAGAGAATTTTTTAGAAATTTGGTTTTGAAAGAAAGTAAAAGATGGGACCAAAATTAGAATGAGACACGGGCTGAGAGAAGTTTGAGAGAGAGAGAGAGAGAGAGAGAGAGAGAGAGAGAGAGAGTTGTTGGTTGCTTACTTTGCTGATACAGTTGAGAGAGCCTTGAACATATTTATGTCCTGAGAGGAAGAGTCAGAGAGAGGCTGAAGATCCAAGAGAGAGAGGATAAAAAATAGAGGGCGTTCACGAAGATGGCAAGTGGAGAGGGACCCAGGGCACTGATGAAAGAATAAGTCTGAGATAAGAGGGAGAAGAGAGGAGTTTCATCAGAGAGTTGCAGAGAAGGGAATGAAAGTATAATGCTAACAGGGTTGTAGGTAGTTATGGATGTAGTTAAGGGACTCAGTTCATTAGGCAGGTAGTTAAGAAACTCTTCCTATAAATCCTGATCAGCTGTCGGGGATGAAAGAGTTGGTCATGGTAACATGGTAATGGTTTCAAACTAGACTTTGGGTGGTGAGTATGCAATACAGTGTACAGATGTTGAATTATAATCTTATACACCTGAAAATTATATAATGTTATTAACCAATGTTACCCTAATAAATGTAAATAAATAACTTAAAATCTTCTAAAAAATTTTAAAAAGCAATCCTAGAATCTATGATTTCTCCAACAACAAAAATTTTGAAAGAGAAAAGGTAGGGGAACACTTGACCCTAAAAGAGACATACTAAACATCTCAACCAATCTCAAAATATTGACCTTATTTGGAGCCTAATTCAAACAAACTTTAAAAAAAGTCTAAAGGCAACAAGGAAATGTGAAAACTGCCTATATGTCTAATAGTATCAGAGAATTATTATTTACTCTTATGCTGAGATAATGCTATTGTGCTTAGGGTGGTTTTCTTAAGTGTTCTTATTTATTTATTTATTTATTGTAAATTCATGTAGACATTCTTTTTTTTCCTCCAATTTTTATTAATTTATTTTTGTTACAGATGTTTCTCCTTTGTCACCCCACAAGACACCCTCCTCCCCATCCCGTCCCCTCACCACCACCCCCCCAAGCATTATTGTCTATATGTCCATTGGTTATGCGTACATGCATATAAGTTCTTTGGTTCATCTCATCCATCCTCCCCACCCCCCTACTCTAAGGATTGTCAGTCTGAACCATAGTCCTTTCTGTGTCTCTGGGTCTATTTCGTTCATCAGCCCACCTTGTTCATTATATTCCACAGTTAAGTGAGTTCGTGTGGTATTTGTCTTTCTTTGATTAGCTTATTTCACTTAGCACAATACTCTCGAGGTCGCTCCATGTTGTCTCAAAAAATAAGAGATCTTTCTCTCTTACAGCTGCATAGTATTCCATTGTATATATGTACTATGACTTTTTTTTCTCGTCACTCTAAATATTTTTTCTTTATTGATTTTTTCTTTTTTTTAAAATTAATTTATTTATTTTTGTTCCAGATGTTTCTCCTTTTTCCCCCACTGATTACCCCTCCCCCCATCCTCCCTGCCCTGTCCCCAGCTTTGTTGTCCATGTCCATTGTTCATGCATACATGCATGTAAGTTCTGTGGTTTATCTCTCCCCCACCACCCCCTCTTCTGGGGATTGTCAGTATGTACCCCACTTCCACATCTCTGGGACTACCCCATTCCTCAGACTGTTATGTTCATTATATTCCACAAATAAGTGAGATCATATGATACTTGTCTTTCTCTGTTTGGCTTGTTTCGCTTAGGATAATACTTTCCAGGTCCCTCCATGTAGTCTCAAAGGATAAGAGATCTTTATTTCTTACAGCTGCATAGTACTCCATTGTGTATATATACCACTGCTTTTTTATCTATTCGTCTACTGATGGACACTTGGGCTGTTTCCAGATCTTAGCTATTGTAAATAGTGCTGCTACAAACATGGGGGTACATATATTCTTCCTGATTGGTGTTTCAGGCTTCTTAGGATATATTCCTAGAAGTGGGATCACTGGGTCAAATGGAAGTTCAATTTTTAATTTTTTGAGGTAACACCATAGTGTTTTCCATAGTGGCTGCACCAGTCTGCATTCCCACCAGCAGTGTACTAGAGTCCCCTTTTCTCCACACCCTCGCCAACATTTGTTTGATGATTTGTTGATGGCGGCCATTCTGACAGGTGTGAAGTGATACCTCATTGTTGTTTTAATTTGCATCTCTCTGATGATTAGTGATGTTGAGCATTTCTTCATATGTCTCTTAGCCATTTGTATGTCCTGTTTGGAGAGGTGTCTATTTAGTTTCTCTGCCCATTTTTTAATTTGGTTCTTTGTCTTCCTTTTAAGTGTTCTTATTTTTTAGAGTATTTAAATATTCAAAGATAAAATAATATGATGTCAAGGATTTGCTTTAAAATAATCTGGGGATGAGATAGAGGCCAGAGATGAAACAAGACTGGTCAGGAGCTATGTAATAGATATATGGGGGTTTATGCTACTATTCCCTCTACTTTTATATGTTTGAAATTTTTCATAATAAAAAAGTTAAACCAAAAATATCTACTTTTAAAAGCCACAAGAAAAAAAATAAGTCAATTGTGGGGAGTGAAAGAGATAACCAAAGACATAAAGATTACTGTGCAGCATTGTAAGCCTGCCTACAGTTGAAGACAATACATTTGTTGTGCACACCAAAGGTAATTTTAGACTGTAATAAAGAGTAATGAACATTTATTTAAGCAAAAGGTGTTGAAGTTTAGCAGACACAGATTGAAGTTTAGTAGCAATCTAAATGGTGTTCCGCTGTAACAAAAGAGAGGCTACCTTTTATAGAGAAAAGTTCCTGCCTCAGTTCCCAATTATGTCAATTATATGTAAATGAGTTATCCAGATTTTACAGCTCTCACTGGATGATATAAATGCAAATAAGGATACCATTTCTGTAGTTCTGATTGGATGAAGCAGGTCTCAGTTTGTTGGTAAAAAGACAAAACTAGTTTCCCTGCAATAGTTAACTCAGAGTAAAGGGGGACAGAGTGCTAGAAACTGAGAGTTTAGTCTGAGGTTCTTCCTAGCAGACAGAGTACATGAGGAGCCCCTGTCAGCAAATGGCCACGAGACTCATATTTACTCATAAAATCTGGGCCCTTGGTTGACCATGAAGAGTCCATTTCAACAGATAAATTTCTTGTTGGGGTTAATATCCATGAATCTTCTCAGGGTTGTGATGAAGTTAAGTGAGTTTTTTCCTATCAGCATTTAGAGCCTTGATGAGAATGTTGAAGCAGTTTGCACTGGTACAGGGAAAGAATCTTGAAGGATATGACAGCAAAAGAGGTACATAAGGGATATGATACTATTAACCAGAGAAAAGTTGAAACATTAAGTCATCCTCCTGTCTACGCTGGATAGGAAGGAATGTGAAAATATGGAAGAGACTGATAAACAAGGAGAAAATGGAACTGGAGGTCTCAAAGAAAATGCATGGCTGAAAAATGGGGGTGAGAAAGCTAGAAGGTTAGCAAACCAGTCAGTCTGTGGAGTCCAAGATTTCAGTTCCGGGTGAGGACAAGGTCAAGTGTAATTGTAAATATCTATGAAGTGACTATGTAAAAGGAATGGAGATGAATGTCAAATAGAATTAAGAAGGTTATGAAATTGTGGGATTGGGTGCTGGATGGGTCCTAAAGAAACCCTAAAATCTCCCGTAAAGGTCAGGTTAGATGATAAATTCCATAAGGACAAGAAGTATGTTACTCTATTTTTTATTAATATACACTCAACATGTAGTACAGTATTTGGCACAGGGAAGATGTTTCTAAATGTTTGTTGAATAGGTAAATGGAAGACTGTGTCACTAATGCATTAACTTCAAGTCTTCGGGTTTCTTCTCACACTGGTTAGCTGGTAAGTGGGAGTAGAAGAAAGGGTTAGAGAGAACAAATGAATGAATACGCACCAAAGCAGGATTCATGGAGCAAAAAAATATATATATATATATATATATATATATGGAATAAAAAGTAGGATGTATGAGAAAAACTTAAAGGAGTTCACTTTCTTAGTCATTTATACCTGAACTAACGTGTGAGCTACCACTGAGTTAATAGCTGTCTTTGCCTGAATGAAGGGTTATTTTAAGGGAAAGAAAAACAAGAGAGGATTGTTTGCCAACTGCCCTGCCCGGATGCTCTGTGGCCCGGAGCACTGGGCCTGGCCTAAGAGGGAGCTGTTCTGCATCACAGCAGCCTGAGGTCACCTCCAGTTCAGAAGCCAGTGAGCAGGGCAAGGAATCATGGCTTCCAGGAACCCCTTTAACTCTGCAAGTGAATGGGCTAAACTCTTCACCCTGCAACCGGTCTGCCTGCCCAGAAACTTCAGGAACAAATTAGTATTTTTAAGACTACAGTAGGCTCTTACTACTCGGGACATAAATCACTACCGTTTATTTATTGTTGATTCATTCATTCAACAAATACTGAGAAATAAAAGTTTAAATTGAAGAAATGATTTAGTAACGACATAAAAAAAAAAAAAACCTTATAATCTAAAAAGGAATTAGAGACTAAGGTTATAAATAAAATTCTTATTAAATGATAATCTCAAATACGAGGTAAGTTTACCCATAGCCAGACAGTAGACCATGAACTTCACATAAATTCTCATGCCGCCACCATGGCATCCCTGTGATTTTCATTTACAGGTGAGGAAATAGACTAAGAGGTGAAATGACTTTCCCAAGACCACACAGCTAGTATGAACCCGAGACAGGCGTCGCTGACACTAAAGCACATGCGTCTAACCTGTGCTCTAAACTGCTTCGTTAAACCCTGGGAAGGACACAGCACAACATAAACGTAGCCTCCTCTAGACAGACAAGAAGACACGAAATGCTAGTGGTGAAAGGTCTGAGCCTTTGAGGAGTTAGAGATGTAAGACAGAAACTTTTTATAATATTTCTCTGGTCTCTGCTCTTGCATTCATGGAATTTCTATTTTCAACAGAGAAAGGAAAGGCTGGGTGGCAGAGAAAAACCTCCCGGAGACATTGAGGCCACTGCCTATCAAAGAACAGGACTAAAAGGGGAGGAATTTCAGTCCAAAAGTCCTTGAGTTCCTATTTCCTTGTGAATGAAAGAGACTAGTATGTAAATAAGAGCTTTGCATAAGCCAGACATTCTTTCAAGTCCAGTTTATCTACAGTGTGAGTCACTTCCTTTTTAAAGCAGGAATTAAAAGAGATAGAGGCACCGTAATCCTTACCCAGTACAAACCTTCTTAATAGACCTTTTCTTCTCATTCAAATAGCAAGAAGGTAAAGGGTTCCTCTTTTGACAAAACAGCAACATCATTTTGCATATAGTGTATACACAGTTGGACCAGTTAGTATTCTCATTCAAGAGAGAGAAATGAACAAGTGAGATAAACAGGCAGATGAGATGATAGAAGGGAGGCCACAGCCCAGCTGGGTTAACCTGACACCTACAGAGGAATCTGAATACCAAGAAGCTTTTGAATGACTCTGTAATGTTAAACTCCTCTGAAAGGAGTTTAACCCCAAGTTATCCATTACAGCAAAAAATACTCATAAACCTTTGGAGGAGGTCCCAGAGTAGCCTAGGGCCAGAACACGGGAAAGGAGACAAGCCTCGGGTTCATCCACAGATGAGGGCGCTGCACAGGGACTTGAACTTTCAAATGAAAACCAAATCTACTGTGGGATGGCACAAACAGTGAACCAGAAAGTGGCAGGCCTCTTCCCCATACCAATGCCTGCTGTAGGTCTTGTCCAGGCCCTGCAGTAGATTTATCAGGGATGATTCATCTTTCAGGAGTTAAAGATTTGATTTGAAGAGTGGAGCAGTAAATAGAAACTAAAGCACATTCTCATTGCCTTGGGAACTTCTATATACCCCGAACATAAAAGTATATCCAGCAAAGCCTCAGACTTACCCAGTCCCTCCAGGGGCACATTTACTAATGCTTAAAGCTAATAAGAACCATCGCCATCGAAGTTTTAAGGCCTTCAGATGCCCTACATAATACAACAAAATGTTATAGAGCATCTACTGTGTACTAAGCACTGTGCTAGGTGCCAAGGTTACAAAACTAAACATAATAGATCATTTCTCTGTTCTTATGGATCTGTGGCCCAGCGGGACACACCGACAGGTTGACTGTTGGTTCCAGTGAAGCACGCTAATTACCGGACAGGGGACCTGGCCCAACAGGTCTGCCTAGGCAGTGTGTGGGTTCTTGACCTCATGCAGCAAACATTTTGCAGTAGGAGTCCAGGTGAACTTTAGAGGATGTTTATTAAAGCTGGGGGCAGTGATACAAGGAAGGGCCTAGGATGACAGGAGAGCGAGGCGGGGACATGAGCCTGGGGCGCTGCTTTGGCTCACTAAGAAGGCAGAGGAAAGGGGGCCTTGGGGACAGGTTCAGAGGCCTTGCCAGGGATGAACTGCCACTGCCCATGGCTCCCTGGCTGCAAGCCTCATGGGGACCCTTCTAGTTTATGGGATGCATGCCTGTGGGGGGAGAAGAGGAGGGGGCGAAAGGCCCAGACCTGGGAGCTCATGGAGGAAAAACACGCGCTTGGGAGTTCAGAAGTTCCTTTATTTTGAGGGGTCTTAAAAGCTGGGCATTTAGGAGAGGGTTTTAGGGGAAGATCTCAATAGAATATTCGTCAGCTTTATGCTGATGACTAAAATGAGATTTATTCTCTTGACTTCACCTGTCCTTGGGGGTTGGCAAATGGCACTAATTGGATTTCTGCTATCATCTCCCTGAGCAGGGTGGTTTAAACTATTTACCCTCTGGTTGGGGAGAAGAAGTGCAAAACACTTACTCTTAAGTGTCCTTGGTTTAGGGAAGATAAGATTTGCTAGATTACTGCAACCTGCTTGGCATCTAGGTTTGCTAGAAGGCAGCCAGACGCTGCTTAACTCTCTTAGTTTCCCTTTTCCACTTGTCCTGGCTTGCCCGCCGTCTCACTAAGTACTGTAAGTAGGAGTGGGAGGTGGAGCAGGTTTTATGGGGCCTCAGGGAGAGGGCACCGTCGTCTAAAGCACACAATGTGCGAGCTGAGTGGGGTAAGGAAAGAGCATCCGAGGGGCTGTGCAGGAGACGGGGCTTCGACTGGGGATGCAGAGGACTCGGAATGCCTTATTCATCGCACAAAGAAAACAAAACTCATGTCACTTAAGAACAGGGTATTTTTCTTGTTTCGTGTTTTATCAGTCAATCTTCCTTATGCCTTATAAGAAAAACCTGCACTTGTTCTCTAATTGGGAATTTTCCCTCACTCTGCTCATCAGGTAATCTGAGTCTGAAGCATACTGCACTTGGGTGATTAAATTTCAGAGTTTGGGGAAGTTGTCCGTCCCTAAATGTCTTCCTGAGCCCGGCTGGCGTGGCTCAGTGGCTAATCATACACCCATGCACCAAGAAGTCGCCAGTTTGATTCCCAGTCAGGGCTCATGCCCAGGTTGTGGGCCAAATCCCCAGTGGGGGGCATGCAGGAGGCGGCCAGTCTTTGTTCTCTCTCATCAATGTTTCTATCTCTCTCTCCCTCTCTTTCTAAAAAAATCAATAGAGAAAATAAAATTAATTCTTCCTCAATTATTAATATATTTGAATGTACTATGAGGACTAGATATGTGATTATTACACACAAAAAGTGCATTTAAAAGCACATAAATAAAGTTTATTTATGGCAGCACTGAAATAAAGTTAACAGAGAGTCCTAAATACCAGAGCAGAACTATGAAACAATACCAGCTAGCCTTTATTAATGCTTATTCTGCAGCAGGCACTTTTTCTTAGTTCTTTATGCATGTGAAGTTAATTAATTCACACAATAGTAGGATCTACTGCTATCTATTTTATAGCTGGGTTAATTGAGGCACAGAGAGTTTAAGCAACTTTCCTAAGGACATTTTTTTTTTTAATCCTCACCCAAGGACATTTTTCCATGTTTTGTTCAGATAGAGTGGGAAGGTGAGAGAGAAGCATCGACGTGAAAAAGACACATCGAGTGGTTGCCACCCGCACGACCCAACCAGGGCCAGGGACAAACTGCAACCGAGGTACGTGCCCTTAGCGGAACCGAACCCAGGTCTCTCTGGACTACAGGCCGACGCTCTAACTCCTGAGCCAAACCGGCCGGGGCTTGCCTAAGGTCATACAGCTAACAAAGCACAGTCAGGATTTGAACCCAGGTAGTCTGACTTCAGAGTCCATGAGCTTATCTGCTATGCCAGCCAATGAGGATAAGATGGCAACAAACTGTGCTGCAGTTTCGCCTCTGGCCAGTTGTGTGTGGGCTAGAGCTGAGCTGCCAGTCTTCCTCCCAGGTACTCCAAGCGACACAAAGTATTCCCTGCTCTGCCTGTTTAATCCTGAAGGCTACAAACTCAACTGTCCAGACCCCTCCTCAAATGTTTTGAACCATGTTACTTCCTTTGGGGTGGGGCAGGGTAGGGGGGAGGCTATTTTCTTTCATGGAAAAAAATGATTTCTGGTCATGCATACTGTTGCTTAGGGATGACCGTGATAACATTTATCAAGTTCCTGCCACAGAGTTTGCTGCAGTGGCTTTTCTGAGCAAAAGTCAAAACAATACTAAATCATTCCAAAATCTGTATTGGGAGGAACTGAACTGGCTGGTTGCATCGTGGGAAAGAAACCTTTAAAAAAGAAAAAAGTGTGCCCCACAAAAGAATGACTTCAAGGAAAAGTTTTAAAAACTACTTTCTTCCTTTAGTAAAAATGTTGACCATGTATCTGCCTACACACAGGAAAACGGAACCAGCTGAGTTTTTTTTATAAAATACCGATTGTAAACCATATCTACCACATGAATAAAATACTGAAATGCCTAAAGAAATGAGACACTATACCTTATCTCTATCAGTATTTTTTAATTTAAAATTCAGTATCGTTTTATTCACTAGGGAAAAAAATCTGAAGGAAAAGGTTTTAAAAATACTCACCAGTTTGTTTTTGGCTGTAACAGAAACCCCTCCTCCAAGTTGCTGAACTGAAGAGAAGCAGGAGACTCTTCAGCTGATGGCCGGTAACATCCATCCTTGTGGGTTGACTTTGATCCCTTATAATTCTTTATCCTGTTCTGTGTATTCAGCTAGGAATACATATATTGCTGTTATAATTATTTTTTTTCAAATAGTAGAGTTTAAAAAAAATCCTTACCAACTTTCCTGGGCCTAGGAGTCCATCAGACAATCATTTCTATTTTCCCCAAATAAATCGAACCTGGGTGAGCAGCCTCTGTACAGCGCTAACGGAAACATTGCTCGTTTAAAATAATCTAGCCTCTTGGTTAACTTAAACTAACCCCTGAAGAACTAGTAGAACAATCACACAGAGACGAGCAGCCCTGAAGGCTGGGAGAGAAGCCTTTCACTTGGTTTTCCGCAGCTCTGTTCTGTAGACCGAAGGAAGACAACCAGCCTGAGGTAGGAGCAGTGCTGGAAACTGGTGTCAACAATTTCAAACCGGGGTTTGTTTGTTTTAATGAAGATGTTATATTAAGGTCAAAGAATTTTTTAATCCCACTTATTGGGATAATGATTTTAGCTGGTTATTAAGAAACAGAGTGTTTTGACCCGCCCCCTTTCTCAGATGGAAAGGCCTGCTTCAGGAAGGAAATCCGAGCTTCCGAGCTTCAGAGTAATTTGAGCAAGTGGGTAGGAAGGCTCCAAGCAGAGGCCTGGTCCATCCATCACCCCCTGTGTCCCACAGAAGCAAGAATTTACCTGCTTACTACTGCACGTTCTCCTCGTCCTCAGCTACCTGAATATTGCCCATTTCCTCTGACATCTCAGGCCCCTCCCCCACCTTTGTCCAGAGTGCCGTATGTATCCAATTCAGCCTCATTGTATTGGAATCTCTGTGCTTGTGTGATTTCCCATATGCACATATTAAAGTTTTATTTTCTTTTGTTAATCTGTCTCTATTAATTTTGTTACTAGACCAGCTAGAAGAACTTAGAAAGTAGGAGGAAAATATATGTATTTTTAGCCCCCACAGAAACAAGCTGTTAAAGGAACTAGTACAGTGAGATCCTTCATGCTTACCCCAAGTTTTAAACAAAGGCCGTGCCGTACTTGTGAAATTGATTGGAGAGCAAAAGTGATGAATACTTCTTTCTAAAACAAACACAACCTACTTGCTATTTTCTGTTATTACCCATTAAGAAAAAATTCCCTGGCAGTCCACGTACACACATCTCTAAGCAAGAATAGAAGTACTCAATTATAAAATGGGTATTATAAAAAAGTAAATATTTCTGTCTAGTAAAATTATTAGTACTTTTATTCTATGTTTAAATTTTTTAAAATTGATTTTAGAGAGACAGACATCTATTTGTTGATCCACTTATTTATGCATTCACTGGTTGACTCTTGTATGTGCCCTGACCAGGTATCAAACCCATAACCTTGGTGTATTGGGACAACGCTCTAACCAACTGAGTTACCTGTCCAGGGCCTTTTATTCTGATTTTAAATATTAAAACATTAAGATAAACATTTGGAGCTCATTTGTCATGAGTTTTACTTCCAGCTTCCAGATAGGTTCATGTAACCAGTGCTAATGTATTTCCTTTCTGGGTATCAGGTGCTTACTTCTATTAAGAGATTTTACCTGTCTGAATGGAATAGACAGAATTCTGCAGTCCCCAATTTATGTATCTGTTTGTATTTAAAGTGGCCCCGTTTCTCATGCCCGTTTTTCTTTCTAAGCAGTTAAAACTATTTGAGACCGTTCTGCATCTCCAAATTTCAAAGATGCAACTGTGTCACACACAAAAGTAACTGAATTCAAGTGGCTCATTATTCAAGGACAAGGGGTCAAATTCATCCAGTCAATGAACAAACAATTCTGACTGAATTCAACTGTTTATGGTTTAGTTTATTTGCTTTTCTAATGAGCTGAGTTTTTTCCAAATCAATTCAAATCTGTTTTCTCCAAACCGTTTATACGGGTAGATATAACTTTTAACACAAAAGTCAGCATACACTATGTATATACAAGACCTGTTCATTGTCAATCAGTATTGAACTACAGTAAACACTGATTTTTCCATTTAGATAAAATTCTTGAATTCCTGTGAAGAAATCTCATTCACTCTAACTTCCTTTAAGAACAAGGACAGATTTTGTGCACTGATTTACATCATTACATCAGGAAATAGTTTTGTTGGTGGTTTAAAATGCTTTTGAAGAATATAGGTGGCCTTTTTTTTTAAGATACAGAGGAAGGGATTGAGGGAAAGAGAAACACTGATGTGAGAGAGACACATTGATTGGTTTCCTCCCGCATGACCCCAACCGGGGTCAGGGATCGAACCTGCAACCCAGGTACATGCCTTTGGGCAGGAATCAAACCTTCAACCCTTCTGTCCTTGGGCCAATGCTCTAACCACTAACCCAAACTGGCCAGGGCATTTTTTTATTTGTTTTGTTTGTGTTTGTGTGTTTTTAATCTTTATTGTTATTACAGATTTTATCCTTTTTACCTCCATTGACACCCCCTTCCCTACTTCCTTCCCCCACTACCTTCATTACACTTTTGTCTTTGACCTTTGGTTATGTATATATGCATGTAAATTCTTTGATTTATCTCTTCCTACTCCTACACCCTCCCTCTGAGGTTTGTCATCTGTTCCCTACTTCCACATCTCTGGATTTATTGGGGGTTTTGTTTGTTTGTTTGTTTATATTTTCGTTTTCTTGTTTTTGTTGTTGGGGTTATTTTTTGTTAATTCTCACCTGAGGATATATTTCCATGGATTTTTAAAGAGAGTGAAAGGGAGGGAGAAAAGAGAGAGAGAAACATCGATGGGTTGCCTCTTGAAGGACAGGGGCTGGGGATGAAACCTGCAATGTGCCCTTGACCGGGAATTAAACCTGAGACACTTTGATTCTTGGGCTGATTCTATAATCACTGAGCCAAAAGCTTTCAATAATAAAGATAAATTTTTAAAAAACATATATATATATAGGATTACACATGAAGCCCCCATAAAATAAATGTTGGTAAAATCATGATTCCACTTATCACCAATCAAAAAGCAGAAGAGAAGTTATGAGAAATCATACTCAGCAAACAAGAGATCATATTCTACTGTCAAAAGAGTAATTTTTAAATAGTTAAAACTGACTCATACAAATATAAATAAATGAACACATATTAACTGATATCCAACTCATTGATGAAGGAGCCAGCAAAATGGTAAAGTTGGTTCCAAGGACATATGGGGATCTGGGTATTTATAGAAATTGGTAAAAGAGAATGTATGAATAAATTGACTAGGCAAAATACAAAACTGGTTAAAAATGTCCAACAGGGCTCTGGCTGGTTTGGCTCAGCAGTTAGAGCGTCGGCCTGCGGTCCAGAGAAACCAGGGTTTGGTTCCCACTAAGGGCACGTACCTCGGTTGCAGTTTGTCCCCGGCCCTGGTTGGGTCGTGCAGGTGGCAGCCACTTGATGTGTTCCTTTCACATGGATGTTTCTCTCTCTCTCTCTTCCTCTCTCTCCCTCCTGCTCTATCTGAATGAAAAATGGAAAAATGTCCTTAGGTGAGGATAAAAACAAAACAAAACAAAACAAAAATATCCAACAGGGCAATGAAACCATAATCTTTGGGTTTATCTTTTCTACCAGATATAAATCTACAAATCAACATGTAACCTCAGAGCGTCTAGGCTTTGTCAGTAGTAAGTAATGTATTAAACAAAAAGGAACTTTTCCTTGGATAATATTATAATCTTTGGTGGCCTTTTCACACGTCTCAGTGTGGCACTGATGAAACATGCTGTCCTCTTTTTTCTTATTTTCAACTTCGGGAAGATTTTTCTTGACACCTCTGAAGTTGTGCTTAAAACAAAAGTGATATTCTAGCATTACAAGTCAGAAGAGTCATTATTAAAGAGTAACTCCCAACTCTGGGAACATGAAATGTCTGGAAATAGACTTGAACTTCATTTCTTCTCACCCCTTATTTGAAACAATGATTCTCTATCTCGTGAGCATTATGTTGGCCTTCCTCGTGTGTCTCCCTATCTGGCAGAGACCTGAAAGTTTACGGCAAAGCCATCTGGTTGCCCCTCCGCACACTGGCACAAATTACATAAACTGCCTTCCCAGTTTTAGAAGAAATACTGTTACCGTCATAACTAGCTGGCTATTAATATTAATAATAGGAAGAAAGCAAAGGGAAGGCTAGACATTATGCATGGTTGTCTGAATAGCTTCACTAGGAAGCTACGATTTCACACTCCCCAGGGAACCACCAGTCCAATCCCTGCAAATTGCTGGGGGAAGGGGTCCAACGAAGGGAAAGATGGGCACATGTGCGGTGAAGTAGGGAACGTAGTTGTCTGTCAGTCTAGCCTGGGAAACCACAGACTAGCTAGGAGGGTGGAGCCACTGCAAGTGCGCAAAATCCTGAAGGATTCATTGGTTAAGCTCCTCGTTAAAATTCTCCAAGAAACTTTCTCTCTCATTCTTCTTGCTTGGCTCCTGCTTGCTTGCACTCACTTGCCTGCCATGTGGCCCCAGAAGCCGCGGGCCCGTGAGCACGTGGACCCCACACACAATGGACTGCTGCAGGGAGCACAAGCTAAGCTAGCCAGATGCTGGGCTGGACTGTGCTGTGATATGAAGCAGAAACTCTGGGCAGTGGCTTTAATTCTAGCTCTGCTGAAGACAAAACGGGACATTTTCCATGGCAGAATAGAGGGGGATGGGACCTTGGAGGAGAATTCCCTTAATGTTCCATCATCAATAAAGCTTTCCAGATACCTCATCCTCCTATGGAGGCCTCAGGAAATTCTTGTTCCCTCGGCAGCCCAAGAAGCCCAATTCCACCAGCAACAGGTGGGGACATGGAGGACACCCCACTGATAACAGTACACTTGCTATACTACATCTAATGAATGTCACCTGAGAGAAACATGTTTCTTTTAAGCGAACATAACTCCTCACTTTCTGTCCTTTCCATGCATCAATGACCAGTTGACTACCTTTCTTACTAATCACTCTCGTGTTATTGGAAAAGCCAACATATTCTCCAAACAAAATGATCACTGTATTTTAACTTCCTCCTAGGTCTTATTTTCCAATTCTGTTTTCTTTAGGGTCACCTTTAAATTTTCCTGAATCAGAAAAATTAAAATGCTTTCCTAAAACTCCAACAAATATTGAACTCAGGATCAAGTGCTCCCACAAATACCACAAGAAATGAGATAACATTTCTTTGGCCTATTTTCACCTCCTCTCGAATGGAAAGATTAGACGTACGTAGAGAAACAGGTTGAACACAGATGAAAAGTGCAAAGACTCAAAAGAGAATTTAAATAAAAAACAAGTAATTGCAAACAAGTGCTAATTGCTTTGGGCTGGAGATTTGTCATCTGTTGAATGTACTGGATTGTTTTTGGTGTTTTGATGATGCACCGTCCTGCTGCAGGAGCCCATGGCACCAAGCTGGGCCGCACTTGCCTGGACTCCCAGTGTGCACTCTCTGGGCTTCCTTACAATTGAGTCCCACATACACCAGACTGAAAGGAAAGGCCTAGAATGTAAATGTCTCATTAGCCTGGGCCTGGGCTTGCTGCCCAGCTCTGATTGGGTTCCCAGTGACTTCGTTTAGGCTTGGGGCCAGGACTTATTTTTATGTTAGATCTTGAAGACATTTATTCAGTTCTCACAAACCCCATGGTACTGTGAAAACTTGAGACTCGTCAGCAGCAGCCCCCAAACAGGGTGCAAGCAGAAGAGTAGCCAGAAGGAAAAAGAAAGACAAAAGGCCACAAAGACGCTTAATGAGGTACAGCGCTGTGCTCCTTTTGGTCAGAACAATCCAAGTTTTGATGTAAGTCAATCTCCGGAGCTAAATTCCCACACCAGCTTGAAATAATTAGCCACCCAAGCCTCAGAAGGAATGTCTTCAGAGCAGGAGACTGGGAAGGGGTCGAGCTCTCATTTGCTGATCTTGCCCCAGTCCTGCATCAGGTGCTTTAGCGAATTTTTAATTCAAATCAACCCCATGAAGGACAGGGAACAAGAACCTTGTAGCCATTGTATCATCAATCTCCATCCTCACCTTTAAAAAAAAAATAGTATTTTTTTATTGATTGATTTTTAGAGAGAGAGAGAAAGAGGTTGGGGTGGGGGGTAAGAGAAATATTAATTTGTTTTCCCACTTATTTATACATTCATTGGTTGGTTCTTGTATGTGCCCTGACTGACGATGTGAGGATCAAACCCGAAACCTTGGTGTATTGGGATGAAGCTCTAACCAACTGAACCATCCAGCCAGGGCCTCACCCCGACTTTTAATTCAATTGACAAACCCAAGGTAGGTATATATAAAACAGAATGAATGATAAAACTTGAATAAATCCAGATTTAATTCTTCCTTTGCACTAGACTCACAGGGTCATTAGTAGAGACAGAAATGCACCTCAAAGGGAAATGCACATATGAAGAGCTACTTAGCATTCTTAGAAGACCAATGGTGAATTCCACCTCCCACCCCAGTGCCTAAGGGCACTGAATACACAGATAGCTGTGGCTCCAGGAGACTTTTTTTTTATCTCTCTAACCTCTGGCCAGACTTGGGTTGAGCACCAGGGGCCTGGTCACATCAATGGCCCTTAGCTGGATGCAGTAGTAGTCAGCAGGCGGGAACCAGCTGTCCTGGAGGACAGAGAGCACACAACAGAGGGACCCAAAGTGATTCTGAAGAAGAAAATAACTATGTTTCTCAACACATGCTAACAAAATTCTAACCTGTGACTCTAACAAGCCAAATGTATTGGAAGAATTTGATGGGAACAATGAATGAAAAACCTATAGTTTCCCAATGGAAACTTCAACATCCATTCATTTATTTATTCATCCAACAGATATTTATTGAGAGGATGTTATACCCTAGATGTCATTCTAGGACCCTGGCCACAGTGAACAAGACAATGGCAGAAAGGTCTTCTACTTTTCTTATTCAAGTAACATATGCTTATTAGAGAAAAATGATAAAATAGAGATAAACTAAAATAAGAAATCACCTGAGTCTTCCCATCAAAAAAAAAAAAAGAAGAAAAATACTGTTAACTTTATGGGATATATATTCTCCTTTTCAATCTATTTTCAATGTGTATACATTTATATGTACATACGATTTCCCCAAAATAATATACTGTACATAATACTGTGCCGTAGCTCTTTTCTCACTTGCCATGTTGTTAGCCACACTTCCATATGTTACAGTCTAATTAAAGTCTAACTTCCTCATTTCAAAAGTCAGAGTAGGTGCACATTTTTAGGAAATTCTAACCAGTGGGCTAGACTCAACAGATATGAGGAAAACTAAAGGGAAGAGTAAACGGATCCCCAAGCCATCTGCCCCTGGGTTGATAGCCAGGAGATGATGCAGGCATTATGGGGTTCGAGGGCCTGAGGGTCCATGACCCACTGTGGCTTTGCACAGAAAAGGATTAAAAAACAAACCAGCATAGAGTTTCTAGTGAAAGTGAGTTTATTAGTGCAGCATTGAGACAGAAAAATGGGATACTCCAAAGAGTAGACCCCTTTTAGTGGAATTTGCTTCTTTTATTGAGGTTCATTTAATTGAGGTAGGATATTCAATAAGGGGTAGGTTATCATTCAGAATCTTCCCAGGAAGGGGGTAGAGATTTCTGAGGACCTCCATGGGCCATTTTGTGTCCTTATGTGGGCTTTCCATTTCTTACCAGGGCATCTCAGGGTGTGTCTTTCAGCATGCTAATGTGTCACAATGAGTGTATAATGAGGCCAGGGGTTACTGTCAGGTGAAATTAGTTGCCACACTGGATTGAGCTGCTCTCTGCCAGTTTTAAGCCATAAATCCAATGGGGGTGATCTTGCTATCTTCTTGACAGTTCCTGTAGCTTTCATTGATTGCAGCTTTCTCTTACCACATACCCTATTTCAGAAAGGTAAGTGCTAAACTCCTCCAGTTCCCAGTTGACCCAGAGAGGCTGGTGGGCAGCATTTGTATAGCTGCCAGCACTACAGGCCCTGGTTCATAGCACTGGTTCACCGGGCCCAGGCAAGGGAGGGACAGCAGCTTCATCAGTGGGTGTAACAACAACATAGTCGGGAATGCTTGACCTTGCTGACCCGGGTGTGGTTAGGTCTCTTATGCAGAACTGCAGGGCAGATGTGGGCTACTTGGCCCATGCATAAATAACCTGTAATTTCTTCCACATCAGTATTACTGAAAGCCAATCATATTCTTATTACTCAGTTTTAACACTTATGCCTAAATTCAATCTGCTGCACTTTGGCTGAGTTGCCAAGTTTAAAGCCTAAGTCTTTAAACAATTTAAGAAAAATCTGGTGCCCCCCCCCCCCCAAAAAAGCTTCTTTTCAAGGTAGGATTTGCTTGTGGGCACTGGACCCCACACAAAGGTGAGTGATCCCAGAGACCAACCACAGCATCTTTTTTAATGGCTAACTCTTATTCCATTGTATCAGTGTACCAACGTTTATTTTATCAATTGTTGTTTTTATTTTATCTTGCATTTTTTTTACTGTAACATTCCTGCAATGAATATCTCTTTGCTAAATGTTCATTTGCTTTATTACGGTTTTAGGATAAATTCTTTCAACTAGAATTGTCAATTCAAAGGATAGCTACATTTTTATGACTTTGCAATCAAATCACCAAATTGCTCCCTCAGAGAAGCTGTACCAATCTTTATTTTCACTAGTCTTACATAGAGGCATTAACTTCCCGATAACTTTCTGTACACTGACTTTTACTATTTAATTTGATATGTGAAAAAACAATTTTGCTCCTTTTCTTTGTATTCCTTTATTACTAATAAGGCTGAAGATGTTATATGCTTGCCATTTACTATTTTTTGTGAATTAGCTATTCATATGCTTTCTAAGTGTTCTTTATACAGTAAGGATATTAACCCTTTGCATATATTTACTTTGAAAGAATAAACTTTTTTATTTTTAATCTTCACCCAAGGATATTTTTTCATTTATTTTCAGATAGAGTGGGAGGGAGGGAGAGAGAGAGAAACATCGACGTGAGAGGGACACATCGACTGGTTGCCTCCCCTATAACCCCAACCAGGGCTGGGGACAAACCACAACTGAGGTCCATGCCCTTGACCAAAATCGAACCTGGGACTCATTGGTCCTTGGCCGACACTCTAACCACTGAGCAAACCAGCCAGGGCAAAAATAAGCTTTTTAAATTTACATACTGCATACACCTAATGATTCTTTGCTCTGTAAGTCATTTAAACGATGTTTCTGCCCTGGCCAGTTTGGCTCAGTGGCTGGAGTGTTGGCTGAGGACCAATGAGTCACAGGTTCGGTTCCGGTCAAGGACACGTGCCTCAGTTGCAATTCATCCCTGGCCCTGGTCAGGGTTGTGGGGGAAGCAACCAGTCGATGTGTCTCTCTTGCATTGATGTTTCTCTCTCCCTTTCTTTCTCCATCCCTTCCTCGCACTATATCTGATTTTAATAGAAAATCTGAAGATAATAGAAAAGTATTCTCAGGTGAGTATTAACAATAAATAAGTAAGTGATGTTTCCCCTCGATGGTTGCATCAGTGACTTTCCTAATCATCAGAAAGACCATATTATTTTGAAAGGGCTCAGTATGGAATCCATGATGCGGAGTAGTCACAGAGTTACAACAAGGAATCCTTTTCAATTTGTATATTTCAGTTTTATGTTTTTCTTTCTTTCTTTCTTTCTTTTACTGCAGTTGAAATAACATATTTTACATTGTGATTTAGTTTACTTTCTGTGAGTACATATGTAAATATACATATCTAAGTATGTAAGTAAACATATACAACATATAAATATACATATAAAATAGAAACAAAAATTGTATAAAACAATACTGTCCTTACTACCTGCCTGTGTACTGCTAGTTTTCCTCTTTCCTTAGGCCAGTTTAGACCCAACTAAGTTGATTTCATGAACAATTAATAAGATCCAACCCTCAACTGGAGAAACATCCTAGTAATTGAAGATGCTCAGGATCTAGGAAGAGATATAAATATAAGTCTTCCCCTAGAAGACTCAGCCTTATGCTTTTGAAGTCCAATTAATTATCAGTAAGAATTATTATTTTCATAGCATTCTTGAGTGCTCACCATATGCTTATTAAGTGCCTTACATGCAAACCCTCATAATGTTGCAATAAGGTGGAGATTATTACTATCCCCATTTGACAAATGAGGAAACAAGCAGAGATTAAAAACCTGCTCAGGTTCCCATGGCTACTGCATAGTAGAGCCATATTTTGAACTAAGCCTCCAATTTCCAGAAACCTGTTTTCAACTCCTCTCTCTGCAACAGCTGATATGAGTTCAGGGGCTTACTAAACCCGAAGGGTAGAAGAAAACTAGTTGAACGTTTAGCATCAAATCTATAGAAACTACTGGTGGCCTAATAAGCCTGGGAGAGGGAGGAGATGGGGAACCCGAGAGTGAGGGGTGAGTACGTTTCCACCATCACAGTGGTCATGGACCCTTAGCGAAGAGCCTCTTGTGTTCCAAAACCTTTTCTCTGCCTGCTCAAGGACAAGGAGGTAGAGGAATCGCGAGGCCACATAAACCAACTGCAGGAGAAATATTAGGACATCGAGCTAGTTGTCAACACTAGACAGAAATTAGAAATGAAACTTCACCCTAAACACTTGTATCAGATATGTGTCTATCCTATTTTTTAAAGAAAAATTTAAAAATCTATACTCTTTATTATAATATACATTGTGAGGTGGAGGGAAAGGTGACCCAGGCCCCGAGGCTAAGGTGACTAAATAGCTCCATTTTTATCATCAATAAACCTTCCTCAATATTTTTTCAATAATAGGTTAATTACCCTTAGAAGTAAAGGAATTTTGCCTAAGATTATAGTTGCCCTACACGCTGGGAGGCATTTGCAGTATCAGTATTTGCAGGAATTTGCAGGTACTTGGGAGCCCGGTGAATAATGCTAATTTTGACTTTTGTAATCGCTGTCACACCCACTATTATACCAGTCTGGGGTGGGGGGGCAAAAGGGGGCTGGGGCTTCTGTCTTTAAAATCGAATGAGCAAGAATCTGGTGCGGAGGATCTGGGGAAGCTGCACCCCCCCAGCCCACCGGTGTAATGAAGTGCTCCTTTAGAATCCGGCTGTGCATCTCTGGTTATCTCGCTGACACTTTACAACACTGGGAGCTGAGTTTGTGAATGGGAACAGCAAGGAAGGCTATCCCAGGCAAAATTTGTTCTTTACCTTGTTCCCTGAGGCATCAACACCTTCTTGCTGCCCTGGTCTCAGCAGAGTCCAGAGTCTTAAGAGAGAGCCTCCCAGAATTTAGTTTTTCCTAAGTCAGCTCCAACCCTCTTTTTCTTTCCTCTGATACTTGACTGTTTGTGTGTCAGTTGAAACATCAGCTTGTTCTACTGAAGGAGGATGACCGTTTGGTTTGGTAGTGAAAAGGGCACCATCAAAACAGCAGGAAGCTCTCATCATGCAAGTCTTTAAAAAAAACACCACAGTAATTCAGGGCAACATTTAATAACATCATGACCAGCAAGCCCTTTTTTAGATGTAATTGACATCCATGTTGCTGCAACTTATAAATACACCTTGGCTTACCACCCCAGCCCCAGAGTGCTGGCTGCACAAGGACAATTTAAAACAGTAATTGAGTGCATACCATGCATACAATTTGCATAAAATGCATTGTGATCCTCAAATAAAAGGTGCCACATTATGAACAAAGCCTCATTTTTTCACCCACAAATGAGCCCCGTAATTAAACTCCTGCTAACAGTAATTGCAAATACTTATTTCATTACTAAATAATTCCTATTCAGAAAAGAAAAATGCAGCTCATTTACTTATCTTATTGTTGCACCGATATGTACAATGGATCTTTATCTAAATACACAGGGCACTGAGCCGCCGCTCAGATGAATTAGGAACAATGCTTTCAAAGCCTCTGCACCTGAGGAAAAGGCGCTTCAGCTGCCCAGGTGTTGCTCCGAGGTGGGAGGGCTGGGTTTTGTGGTTGCACATTAACTCTCTGACCTCCACTAGATAGCCAGGTGACAGCTGCAGAGAGGTTTCTTTGAAGTGTGACATTCTTTCGGCACTTCAAAGGGCCTGGGCCCCTGGGGCAGGTATGTTTGCCGGCCACACCTGGTACCTGCCAGGCCGCCAACGCAGCTGGCCCACAGGAGGCCCTCTCCAAGGCCACCGCCGGAGCTGGACGGCGGGAGAGCCGGCACTGGGATGAGCGGAGCGTCCAGCCCGGTCCTTTTCGGAGAAAATAATGTCTGCCCTGCGCAGGTCAGATCTATAAGCTCAGAAAGCAGCGAGTATGGAATTTTCACTGGAAAATGTCCTTTGTTGATCTCAAACCGCATTCACACAGGTGAGAAGTCTGAGCAGCGATGCTTAGTTAAAAGTGAAATGTGAGCAGAACGCTGAGGCAATCATCAATGCTGCTGGGGCAGGTAATTGGGAAATAACCATAATAATTGTAGCCAACTGACCAAGGGGAGCACAGGGAGGTCAGATCTAGAAAAGGAAAATAACCCTGGCCTCAATCCAAGTTGGTTTAAAAGCACTTAGCCCATACATTATGCTCTGGGCCATTGCCCATCGCCCCTGAAGCGATTACCTTTCAGTGGTCCTGCTAAGAAATGAGTTTCCAAGTCCCCACTATTGTTCCGAAGGTGACAACACAGTACTCCTCAAAGAGCTTCCAGTCTGGTGAAGCTTGTCAGCTGCAGACTTTTCAGGCGTTTGGCTTGAAAAAGCTGACATCCTGTGTTTGAATCAGCCTTTCCATTTGCTCACTGTGAGACACGGGGCAAATGGCTTTGACGCCTCTGTCTCCGTTCTACTCTCGAAGGGTAGCTGCGAGGATTAAATGAGTGAGTATGTGTGCAATGGCTAGGACAGCGGCCGGCACTTAGCAACAGCGCAACAAACATTAGCTAATATTTCTAGTGCTTTGCAGAAAAGAAGGTAATAAGGTGGGATGTAGTTCCCCCCTCCCAGTTTATGGAGCACGTAGACTGGCAATGAACCTTATCCGCACGCACAGCGCACTCGTTTCCGGGGCAAGAGAGCCTACACCAGCTGTAGGTGGTCCAGCGAAGTATGCTGTAAACTGAGGAAGGACCCGGAGTGCCCAGTTTCATTTTCCTACTACATCCAGCCTGAAAGCCAGCGCAACAGACCCTGCCCCGAAGCCTGGCAGTGAGTTGGGAAGGTGCTTGAACTAATCCCAGCCCACTGCATACAGAATGCTTAGCTCATGGACTTGTGAGGATTAAATGAGATCATGAATGTGACGCTTTTAGCAGAGTGTCTGGCACATATTAAGGACTCAGTGTTCACTGCTCTTTTTGAATTAAATGCAGCCATTGTCCTTGGAACAGCAAGTGATTCTTTCCCATCAACATATCCATTCACATCTCAGAGCCCATCCACATCAGGGAAGATCCCTGTAAAGGGAAGAAGACAAAGGCACAGGGTGAGGGGCTTGTTTGTCCTGAATCCTCATGTGCATTGGGTACTGGAAAGAGCATTGGTTTGGAATTCAGGAAGACCCGAGTTTGAATCCTGACTTCACAGCATATTAACCAAATTATTTAACCTCTCTAAGTCTCCGTTTTCCCACCCATAAAATAGAAAGAGGGTTGTAAAAGTTAGATATAATGTATGGAAAATACCTAGCCCCGTGCCTGGTTTACCATGGCTAATGAGATACAATCATGGCATCAACTTTCTCTATTGGCTCTTCCTTTGTGCATATTATATATTCCCTTTTAGCAAGTGCTTGTAAGTTGTAAAGGCCATGAAAATTGGCTGGAAAAGAAGATCACATTATGGCAAACATCAATTTTCACTGGAAAGAATGAACTCACATAAGGGCTAGAAGACCCCGTGTGTCCGCCTATCAGCCATGCTTCCCAGAGGGAGGCCACAGGGAAGGCCAGCTTCAGCCAGAATGGAAGAGTAGCAGGAATTTAATTAACAACACCCTTCCCTTTTTTTTTTAAATATTCTTACCCAATGACATTGCATTTATCTTCAGATGGAGGGAGAGGGGGAGGAAGAGAGAGAGAGACACATCGAGTGGTTGCCACCAACACGATCCCAACCAGCCTGGGGACAAACCACAGCCGAGGCCGTGCCCTTAGCAGGAACCAAACCCGGGCCTCTCTGGTCCGTGGGCCGACGCTCTAACTGCTGAGCCAAACCGGCCAGGGCCACACCCTTCCCTTTTTCCCACTACCTTTGCCTCATCACTTTCTTCATCTTTATTACCTTCCAAGCCTCTAATACACACACACCTATATTTTTGTGTTAGTGGTGGAAGCGGAGTTCTTTCAACGTTGCAAGGAAAAGAATTTCCTGAGAGTCGCAGAGGAGGATGAGTAATATTTATTCGGATGGAAATAAATCTCTGGTTTCCAATGCCCCATCTCTGTCTGCCTTGCCAGGAAAGAAGTTCAATCTTGTCTCCAATAGGGCCAGAATAAAGGCCACTGCCCAGTTTCTGCTCCATATAAAAGTCCAGCCCGGTCCAGGACTCTGCAGGTGGAGTCCGCACAGCCACCGGCCCTGAGGTTGCTAAGGACACGTGGCTATGGAGAGAGAATGTGTGGGGAATGCCGGTCACAGAGCAAGAGAGCACAGGAGCCAGCTTCTTTGTCCGCCTAGAATTATGCATCTCAGGCTTGAGCGGAATCAGAAGCTTTGTCAAAACGACCAATCAGCTTCCCAGACTTTCAAGGACTTCTGATGGGGTCCACCAGCCAGTCCATTGTTCCCCAGGCTAGACTGGTGGGCAAGCACCTACTCTGCGCCATCCCAACTTCTACTGCACATGTGCCTACCTCCCCCTTCTCCCCAACAATCCAGGACCCGATGGGGTAAGGGAGGGGTGTTAATCCCCTCGAAGGAACAATGCTGTGTGAAGCTGAGGCTTCCTGGTGAAGCTTCCCAGGTGACCATGCTTACAATGTATGGCTTCCCCTTTGCACTTTCCTTTATTAATATTAACTAGCTAATTACGACAATAACACTTGGATCTAGGCACCTTCTTCTTCATACAGAAATAAATATATATTTATTACAGCCTATGTAGCACAGTGTGGTAGAAATGGCCTGAGCTTTAAGGGCAGACACATCTATGACTTCCCAAAGACAGATCTCCTGTTCAAACTGATCCAATATTTCTAAGACCCAAACCCAGCTACTTCTACCTTCTTCACCAAGACCAAGGCACGTGCAGCCTCTCATCAAAACCTCTTAAAATACCCAGTTTGGACTCCACTCCAGCACAGTTCTCCTGTCGAGTCTCTCAATGGCTTCCACAAGAATCTACACTGATATTTTCTCCCTCACCCACTGAAAAACAAGCCCATTCTGTGAGTATGGGAGCTATTAATGTTAATACTGCTGCTACCACTATAATAATAATTTATCTTTATTAAAGCATTGTGCTGAGGGCTATAGATATATTAGATCATTTCATTTCTTCCAAATGTAAAGTTATTAGTTTTCCAATTTTGCAAATAAGAAAACTAAGACTCAGAGTGTTTGGGTAGCCTGCCCAAGGCCTTCAAGCTAAAATATAGCAACTCTGGGATTTCAAACAGATTAGCCCATTCATTTATGTGTCCACCTATTTAGTCCCTCAACATTCCACAGATAGTTATTGAGTGCCAGGAACGGGACAAGGTATTAGTATATCAACAAGCAAGATAGATTCCATCCCTGCCCTAGAGAGACCTGCCTTCAGTCTGACACTAAATCCTGTTTCTTAACCTTTAGATGTATTGCCTCTGAAATTACAGACCAAAGAGTTGTCCTGGCATAGAACAGTATACCCTAACCTGGAAAAGGACTCGTAACCTGACTTACCTAGAAATTGTAGGCCAATATCCCAAAGCATCACCCTTCCCCAGCAAAAGGAAGAACCTGCACACAGTCTGGGAAAAGCAGACGATGTTCCGAAGTGCCGGTCTGAAAGGCTGAGACCCGACATTCCAGGTCTGCTCCACTGGAACACAGCACTAGCTGTGGAGGTCTACACGTGTGTTTGCACACATCTGACCACACTACCTTTTCTTTTTTAATTAATTTTTTTATTAATTGATTTTAGAGAGAGAAAGGAAGGGAGAAAGAGAAGGAAACAATGTATTGTTCCACCCATCCATACATTGATTGGTGGACTCCTGCATATGCCCCAACGAGGGATCGAACCTGTAACCTTGGCACACAGAATGATGCTCCAACCAACTGAGCGACCTGACCAGGGCACCATACTCCCTTCTCTAGCACAAGGTTCCATCCTGCCTGAAAGAAAGCATTTCTAATAGATCCTTCGGTTCACTTTCTCAGGCCAGCTTTGCCTCACTTCTAGGGTTGTTTCTCTGTGTCGCTCCCATACACAGCCAGCTCGGACAGGTAGGCTCCCAGTTAGCATTTTGTGTGATTTTAGAAACACTGAGAAGCTAACTCAACAGTCTCCTTCTCCAGGGCCTCTGTACTGTACATTGCCAGGAGCACAGAGAATATGGTATGACAGGTGCCCCACAAAACACTCTGAATTCTTTACAAACCCCAAATGTCCCCCAAATGCACCAGCCTTCCCTTCCACACTTTAGTGAGAACACTTTAAATATGAATACTCTTCTGAAAAGGCATATTCTCAGAGTCTATCTTTTTCTGGTGACATTTGGGAGTGGGGTGGAGTTCCTTGCAGAAGGCAGGATTAAAGGAGAATTGAAACATGAAAAAAGTACTGAAAACACCAGGGACAGACATTTCCCACATATACCAAAGGATTCCTTATACCAAATCTGGGCCTTGTTTTCAAATCACTAGCCCCTGAAACCAAGGGTGAAGTCGTTGAAATATAAGACCCTAGAAGAAAAAAATATAATTTCCATAGTACCAAACCATTATATATTTCCTAGTTTTCCGAAGATTTATTGTAATGTGCTGACGTGCATATCACTTTGAGGAGACAGCTCCTTTCAGAAAAGAGGTGTTCCCTGTAAATGTCCTGAAGAAATACAGCCTGTCCTCCACTAGGAGGATGGGTTTCATTTAATATTCATTAAAGTGTGACTTGCTTTCAGCTCATAAATCTTGAAAACAGATCTGCACCCCCACCCTGCCTGTGTACTGTTTTCATGGGCTCAGTCATTTCTTTTTTCCTTTGACACATTATAGTTTGTGTTTAATATGAGACACAGATAGTTTTTCCAGTGGGGGTTTCTGGTTTGGCTTTACATGAAAATACAGAATAAAAATCCTGAGATTTACAACAGGTGTGCCGTTTTACCCTCACAGTGAAATAGCACACTGCAGAGCCATGAACAGGGAATGACGAAGGTAACACACTGAAATCCCCAACCTGGCAGGACAGAAAAGATGAGACTTGGCTGATGGGCGGTTTCAGAGTAAACTGCCATATTTTAAAGGGTAGGTATACACCTCTGTAGATGCACTTAGTCTATCTGCCCCCTGTAAAGAAATTGCCCATGTTAAGACTGTAAACTTTAAAAAGAATGTCCGAATTCACAAACTGAAGAGAGTGTGACAGAATGTGCGTGGGGAGGAGGTTTGGGGGGGGGGGTAGGCAGGGTAATAGCAAGGGAATTCTTAACAAATGGACTGCTTTGAGGATGTATGCCCTGTTTTGTTTTGTTTTTGCTCACATGGCAGGAATGGACTAATACTCTGTGTGGCCTAAAAACCAAACAAGTCAAGTTTCTATGCAGCCAGAGAGCTGAAAGAGCCACGGATTTGAGCCTAAGGTATACTGTAGCACTGTTAGAACCAGCCTCGACGGACCGGTGAGCAGTGCCCTAGATCAGCGGTTCTCAGCCTGAGGGTTGAACCACCCTTTCACAGGGGTCACCTAAGACATAACAGTAGCAAAATTACAGTTATGAAGTAGCAACAAAAATAATTTTATGGTTTGGGGGGTCACCACAACATGAGGAACTGTATTAAAGGGTTGCGGCATTAGGAAGGTTGAGAACCACGGCCCTGGATAGAACTGAATTTTCAGATAGTTCTTTGGGGAAATAATTAGAAGAAGGATGATGATGATAACTGAGATTTATCAGCTGTTTACTATGAATCCAGCACTGTTCTAAATACTTTACTTATAGTAATATATTTAATTCTGATAATAACCCTATCTCCCAGTACAATGATCATCACCATTATATAGATGAGGAAACTGAGGGCAACTAGCTCACGTTCACACAATTAGCATGGCATGAGCCAGGATGAAACAGCTAAAGAGGAAAGTTTTGAATGGGCTTATAATTAGGCACCACGCTGAATATTATCTAGCCTCTCGCTTAATGTTCTCTGAGATCGGGTGGCTGGTAACACAGGTGATTTGGTAATCAAGAGAATCTCAAAAGGTCTTCAGCAGCCGTTCTCAACCTGTGGGTCGCCACCCCTTTGGGAGTCGAACGACCCTTTCACAGGGGTCGGCTAAGACCATCGGAAAACACATATTTCGGATGGTTTTAGGAACCGAGACACCGGTCCTCTATCCGTCTCCAGGCGGGTCCGCCCACATGCAGATACGCCCACATACAACATGAGGAACTGGATTAAAGGGTGGCGGCATTAGGAAGGTTGAGAACCACTGGTCTTCAAAGATGTTCAACCCTTTCCAAAATGTTCAGTTACTCTGCCCACACTAACCACTAATTACAGAAAGTGCCTAATAAATGTCTATGTTCCTGTTACTGTTCTCAGTGCTCTGAATGTATTGCTCATATAAGCCTCACGGACCCAATGCGGTGGCCAGCATTATTATCCACTTACGGAGAGGAGACTGAGCAACAGAGAGGCTCGAGAACTCCCCATGTTCAGAGAGCTGCCATGTGGTTTTCCCAGATTCTAACTTAGGCTCTTCTGGGTTCAGATCTCGGGGAAAGGACACACCTGTGTTGTTCACCCTTCTGGAAAATGTCTTGATATTCAATAATTGGTGTCCAATAACGTTTGTTGAACTGAGTTAAAATTATTATCAGACATGAACCTGGATATTCAAAGGCTCTCCTGTTTCCTGATTACACATAAATTTCATCCCTTTGGGAGCAGCAACATCTCACCCTCAGAAATCATTCTAAGGAGAAAAACTCTATGCTCTTATCCTTTGTTCTCTGTTAAAAGCCCACTTGTTATTTCAAAGTCTGGAATTTCCTTCTCTGGAAGATAT
This sequence comes from Molossus molossus, assembly GCF_014108415.1. Taxonomy (NCBI): domain Eukaryota; kingdom Metazoa; phylum Chordata; class Mammalia; order Chiroptera; family Molossidae; genus Molossus; species Molossus molossus. The sequence goes on along the minus strand of NW_023425345.1, from coordinate 57,920,376 downwards.
CCCTGATCGCTGAGAGGAACAGGCTTAATTTTTCCCTCTGGTGTGCTCTATAACCAGAGTTCTTCAGACTGGCATGTGTATTCAAACACCTAGAGATTCTGAGACATTCTGATTCAGTAGGACTTGGAAGAGGCCTGAGGTTTCTCATATATATATATACATATATATACACACACACACATACATACACACACATACATACATACACATATACATACATACACACACATATATATGTTTTTATTGGTTTCAGAGAGAAGAAGGGAGGGAGAGAGAGAGAGAGAACATTGATGAAGGAGAAACATCAATCGGCTGCCTCCCACGTGCCTCCTACTGGGGATTGAGCCTGCAGTCAGGGCAGGTACCCTGACTGGATACTGAACCAGCAACCTCCTGTTGCATGGAACGATGCTCAGCCGACTAAGCCACACCGGCAGGGCAAGATTCTGTATATTAGCATCTCAGTGACACCATGTTTTGGCCATGGACCACACTGAGTAGCGCAAAGCTCTACATCAGTTCATAGAATATAAGCATTAGTTGAGGGCCCCACTCACCTTGCCAGACTGTGAGTTCCTTGTAGGAAGCAGCTCTTCCTTGTCTTTAGGCCTAGTACAAAATTCTAAGCTAATTATTTTCAAGCACTCTCAAAACCAGAGGAGCCTGTTGACTCCTCATCACAGTCCTATGGAATCTGGAGAACCAATCTCATTGTCCCAAACCTGAGGCTTGGGGGACGTGAAAAACTTCCTCAGAGTCACCGGGTTCTCCCAAGCTCTTGCCCATGGTCAGGTTCTTGGGTCTGATTGGTTCACATCCTGCCCTGTGAGCCTACCATCATTCTTGGCAGGATGGCACTGGGAAGTGGACGAGGGTGCACATGTTAGGTCCTGTCCCTCCCAACACACACACCCCCTTCACTATTCTTCTAAAGCCCCCTGCTACTCAGGACCCCATTTCAGCCCCAAATTGGGGTAGAGATGGGACTACCTCCCAGAGCTGAGTGCCCTGGCTTTGTTCTCTTCCTTTAACAAAACTCGCTTGGTATATTCCTCTGAAAAACTGCCACAGGCCATAATACCCTCCTAGGGAACTTAACTTGTATTTTGGCAGGAGCCCTATACAAACATAATATCTCACTCAAAAAAAAAAAAAAAAACTCAGGAGGCACAGGGTGGGGGGCTGTGACTTGCTGATGTATGACACCTCTTTCTGGAAAGTTCTTTTCTCCTCGGACACTTGATGAACTCCTATTCATATTTTAGAATTAACCTCACGTATCATGTACTCTGGGAAGTTTTTGTTGTTGTTGTTGTTACTTTATTGATTTTTTTTACAGAAAGAAGAAGGAAGAGAGAGAGAGAAACAATGACGTGAGAGAGAAATATCGATTGGCCACCTCCTACACTCCCCCTACCGAGGATCGAGCCTGAAACCCGGACATGTGCCCTGACCAAGAATCGAACCAGGACCTCTCAGTTCATGGGATGACACTCAATCCACTGAGCCACACCAGCCGGGCAAACTCTGGGAAGTTTTCACACCGTCAACGCCCCACCAAAGAAGCAGATCCCCTCATCTGTGGTTCCATTACAACCAGCACACGGTTCAACTGCATACATTGTTATTATTTTACTTCCATGTGGCGTCTCCTCACACCACCCCTTCTGAGCCCGTCTTTCCTCTTGATACATCTGGAGAAACTTGGGGCACGGGCTGCACCCACCTTCCTTACCCCTGCTTGTTTTCAGTTGCCTTTGAGGCACCAGGAAACAGCCTTCAATTTCTGACAGTTTATTATGCAGGACAAAAGGCTCCCCAAACGTCCTGCTGTTCCTAGACCACAGTCCACTCTCGGAGGAGAGGAGGTCCGTCATTCGCTAGGAGTAAATGACGTTAATGTTGGAGTGTGTGAATATGGTGATGGTCGTCTTTTGTTCCGATAGCAAGGTTTTTCTTTTGCCCTGACATGTTCGATCCCCAGTCCAAACCGTGCAGAGATCCTTTGCCCAAACTAGGCCAGGAGTTACTTGAAGGCAGGGATTGTGCCATAATCATCTTTATCCCTCTAGGGACTGATATGGTGTCTGGTACAAAGAGTTAGTGAGGAGGAAGAAGACTTGGGCTCCAAGCCCTTTTGACAGCCTCCTTGCCACACCTCTTTAGCAACCAATCCCCAAGTATGGGTAAGTCTAGTCTGCTGGGAACTCCACTTGCCAGACCCTGAAGCAATCTGAGGGTGAAGCTGTGCCAAGTGTGAGAGGAGACTTACCAGCAGGCCTTGACCTTCACCACACTTGGATAATTACATTTTCATTTTGCTTGAGATCTTTTTACGTAGACCCAAATGCATATGTATACATATCATTAAATTCTTATGATTTGCCCATACTTTACAACAGTGACATTTACAATCATAGTTTTGAGTTTCCATCTACCAACAATGGAGCAAGGTTTGGCATTATAACTTGCATATATTGTACGGCACTTGGTTGGAATAATTATGTTCCCTATTTAAAACAAATCGAGATAATGTGAGAAATAAGGTCAGAGAGAATGATTTAGTCATTAGTTCTAGTCATTCTTTTTTTTTTTTTTTTTTATCCTCACCCGAGGACATTTTTCCATTTTTTGTACAGATAGAGTGGGAGGGAGAGAGAGAGAGAGAAACATCGATGTGAAGGGACACATCAAGTGGCTGCCACCCGCACGACCAACCAGAGCCGGGGACAAACTGCAACCGAAGTACGTGCCCTTAGCAGGAACCGAACCCGGGTCTCTCCGGACCGCAGGCCGACGCTCTAACTGCTGAGCCAAACTGGCCAGGGCAGTTCTAGTCATTCTTTAAATCCATCTATGACTGTATATTTAAAAGAACAAGATACAAAAAATACAATGTTTTACACTGAGAATTTTGATCACAAATAGCATTGATATTTTATATCTAAGTTTCCATTAACTGCAAGTCTCTATTAGTCAGCCTGCTCTTGTGAAGACCATGGGTTTTGGAGTTAGACAGGCCTGGGTTCAAATCCTGACCCTACCACTTCTTCTATGTGTGACTCTGTACACAGGAGTTCCCGAATACAGATTTCTGGGTTCAACTTGAAAAATTCCAATTAGTAGTCTGAAATGAGGCCTAGCAATCTACAATTTAATTCCTAACTTTCAATTTTGAAATAATTGTAGACTTACCAAAAAGTTGCAAAAATAGTACAGAGAGTTTTTATATATCCTTTACTCAGTTTCCCCTAATGTTAACATCTTTCATAACCATAATACAATTGTCAAAATGAAAAAATTAACATTGAGTCCTGGCCAGATGGCTCATTTGGTTGGAGTGTGGTCCCATACACTAAAACGTTGTAGGTTCAATTCCTGGTCAGAGCACATATCCAGGTTGCAGGTTAGATCACTGTCATGGTGCATGTGGGAAGCAACCAATTGGTGTTTCACTCTCATATCAATGTTTTTCTCTCTCTCCCTCTCGCTTCCTCTCTCTCTAAAATCAATAAAAGCATGTCCTTAGATAAGGATATTTTTAAATAATAATAATAAATGAACATTGATACAATGCTATACTTGCTTGAAGTGATACCTATTCGGTTTTCATCAGTTTTTCCACTAATATCCCTTTTCTCTTCTAGGATGTCACTTAAAAATGTGTGTGTGTGTGTGTGTGTGTGTGTGTGTGTATTAATTTTTCAGAGAGAGAGAAAGGGAAATATGTGTGTGTGTGTGTGTGTGTGTTTATTAATTTTTCAGAGAGAAAGGGGGAGAGAGAGAGATAGAAACACCGATGTGAAGAAAAAACATCAATCAGCTGCCTCCTGCACACCCCCACCGGGTAACGAGCCTGCAACCTGGGCATGTGCCCTGACTGGGAATCGAACCAGGACCTCTCAGTCCTTGGGATGACATTCAATCCACTGAGCCGCACCAGCCGGGCCAGGATGTCATATTGCATTGTCATGTCCCTTAGGTTCCTCTAAACTGTGACAGTTCCTCAGTCTTTCCTTGATTTGCATGATCTTGACACTTTTGAAGAGCAACAATAGGTAATTTTAGAATGTTGCTTAATTTGTGTTTGTCTGATGTTTTCTCATGATGAGACTGATGTTATACACTTTTAGCAAGAACACCGCAGAAGTGAAGTTCCCTTCTTTTTTTTTTATCCTCATCCGAGAACATTTTTGCATTTATCTTCAGATAGAACAGGATGGAGAGAGGGAGAGAGGAAGAGAGAAACATAGGTGTGAGAGAGTCACATCGACTGGCTGCCACCCACACAACCCCAACTGGGACCGGGGACAAACTGCAACCGAGGTATGTGCCCTTAGCGGGAATTGAATCCGCGACTCTCTCATCTGTGGGCCAATGTGCTAACCACTGAGCAAAACCAGCCAGGGCTGAAGTTCATCATATCAGGGGTACAAGACATCATTATATCTTATTACTGGTGACATTAATGTTGATTGGTCAGTTGAGGCACTATCTACTATTTTTTCTTTTCCAATTAATAAATATCTTGAGGGAGATACTTTGAGACTCTGCAAATATTATGTTTGTCCTCAAACTTTCACACACTTATATACTGCAACAATTATTACTATGGTATTCTAATACTGATTTTCTATTCCCTTCATCCCTCTACATTTATTTGTTGGGATCTTTCTTTCTTTCTTTCTATTTCTTTCTTTCTTTCTTTCTTTCTTTCTTTCTTTCTTTCTTTCTTTCTTTCTTTCTTTCTTTCTTTCTTTCTTTCTTTTTGTTTTTTATCTTCACCCAAGGAAATGTATAGAGGGAGAGAGGGAGAAAGAGAAAGAAACTTCAACTGGTTACCTTCCGTATGCACCCCAACAGGGGATCAAACCCACACCCCAGGCATGTGTCCTGACTGGGAATCAACCCAGCAAACTTTCGGTGCATGGGACAATGCTCAACCAACTGAGCCAGTCCAGCTGGGCAACTGGAATCCTTTTGTATGGAAGAATTGTTCTTGCTCCTCGATGTATTTTTTTATTCAATTATTAATGATCAGTATGGACTCATGGATATTTATTTTATTCTGAGTTTTAATCCAATGCTATCATTTATTTTGTTCAAGCTAATTTAATTTTTAAACGCTGGTAAGGGAACCATTGACTTAGCCTCTCTTTTTCGTCATCTGTAAAGTGAAAATAATAATAATGCTGCTTTGCAAGGCTGTTTTGAGGATTCATAATGTCATGCACTTAAAGCCCGCAGTTCATTACTTAGCATACAGTACACTCCCAATATGCACCAGCCATATCGTCACTGCAGCCACTGCACAAATGACGTGTCAGATACAGAGCGAGCCAGTGGCCCGATGGCGTTTGTTCTGTTGTGCAGCAGATGTCGGGGAGACAAATCAGGCACGAATTCCATCTTGGAGTCGGAACAGGACCAGCTGCTACTAACCAGCCACTGATGTTGGGCAAATTGTTTCCTCACCTGGAACCCGATGCCTTGTGGATAAACATGGGAGGCCCTGTCCAGTTCTAACTGTGTGATATTAAGGTCTCTCAGATCCATGGAAGTATTTGGTAAGGAGCCCAAAGTCAGGAAATAAATAAATAATGCTCCTACGGTGACTTGGAGAAGGGACTCATTCACAAGAACACAACCAAAAAACTTGCTGTCGGTATGAAACAACGTGGAAAATAGCACACAACAATAAACCCTGTTTTTGTCAGGGTCATATGCCACCTCCTAGTGAATCCTCATTATTTCCCAGAGTCTGAGTGTTATGTGTGTGTGTGTGTTTTTTTTTTAATCATTCCTAAGGATGACAAACACAAGCAACTTTTTTCCATAGCCCTGGTAATTGATAATTATGTTTTAAAAGTTCATTGGGAAAATGAAAACATAACATAAAATCAGCGGTGCTGTTCATTTGCATCTCACCAGGCTCTAAAGACCCAGCCTGATGCTTACTGTGAGCTCAAAAACGTTTGCTGAGTAAACGAGTCAAGAACGAACGAACTCTACATATTATAAAAGAGGAAAAAGCACTTCATAAGAGGATAGCAGCAATGTCAAGCAGAGCAGGTCAGGAAGAGGATGAAAACTTTCCTCATTGCGCACAGGTTGAAAGGTCACAGGGATGTGTCGAAGTGGGACTGCCGCCGCTGCCATCTCCTGCTTCCTCCTCTGAAAAAGTCCCTTTAACAATGGGCACCGAACTTCCTGTGGTAAATGAAAGCCAATGGTCCAAGGTCCTGGCATCCGCCACGGGCTCTGAGCTTCATTCAGGTTCCACATTTGGTGTGTTTCTCCCTCTCAAAGTTCAGGACGTGGATTTGGACAATACAGAAGCACTCTGAAAATAACTTTAACATGCTCCATTAATACCACCTCCAGACACACTGCCAAATTAAATCCTGTCTGTCTCTTCCCAGCACCTGCTCTCCGACTGACCAAACTGCTCCGTGCAAGCGCTGAACCTGCTCTGCTCTCGTAGGGAAACACTGGCTGCAGGAACCACACTGGGGACTTCCTTGTTGGTGAGACACCCCGTCCCTGTGGTGCTTCAGTGACCACTTCTTGGATAAGGTCCAGGACGGACAAGAGTTTCACCAAACTGTGCTCTACAGTGAGTCACAGTATAGCACAGTGGATGTGTCCAGGGTAATCCCACTCCATGCTGCCTTTGCCACCTTCTGCTTAGGTTCTCTCCCATGAAGCTTGTAATGCCTACTGCAGCTACGGGCACCCGGTCACAGAGGGGGCCGGACCTGTGATGTCAGGAAGCATGGAAAATGGCCTTGGATCAAACGTGAGCTTCAAAGACTGATCGTCCTCCCTCCAGCCCCGATGCAGCTCCCTGAAACCCTTTATCCTACCGGTTCCCAAGCTAAGAGCTAGTGTTCTTACGAAGAAAAATGTTTGGGACCTTGAACTCATTACTACCAATAAACCCAAGACATTTTCATTATATCTAATAGAAATGGAAGTGCTTAGAAAATGGTCGCCAAGGGCACTTTAAGGCCATCAAGCAAATGAAATGAGAAGCAAATTGATGAAGGAGAACTTGGCCTTGGAGTCAGACCTTTGAATTCCACCGTGACCCTGAATAGATGCTTAACCTCTCTGCAACTCAGTGCTTCTTTTACAAAATGGGGACAATAAATAATTATCCCATAGTGTTGCCAGTATTTAATAACATACTAAACTCAAAAGCACCTTGCACAAATTAGGGGTGCAATAAACATCAGTTTTCCTTCTCCTCGTCCACAAACCCGCCTGAGCCAATTAAGGAAGTAAAGGAAGACAGGGAAGGAAAAATGGTTACGAATCAGGTTTTAAGCCTCATTTCCACTTTATCTTTTTTTTCTAGCTCAGCAGAGAATGTGTTAGACCAAACAAGGTCAAAGAATCCTTGGGAGGAGTTGCAATGATGAATGTGATGAAATATTCTAACTGGCACGCATGTTCTCAGTAGGAAGCAAAGGGGAATAGTCTAGGACCAATAAATAGGTCCTTTTCATGCCCCAGCTCTGCAGTTTTTAGAACTCACTGGGCTACTTCCCAGGGCAATTGAGAAGGGAAGACAGTACAAGGAGAGAAAGAGTGTTCCTAGTTCCCATCACATTATTAGCTCTACCTGCTGTTCAGGAAACCAAAACGCAGGAAACAGGCCACTGAAAGTTACACGCATATTTCACATGTAGGCTGTCATTATTTTAAACATGCGTCCCAGCAGGCAGATTGTTAGTTCACAACACAGTAAACACAGAAGCAATTCAGTGGATTTGGGGGTGTGGGAGAACACAGTACAAACAATTCCAGCCCAATGTCATCCCATGGTCATTACTTAAGACAAAGGAGTTAGATAGTGTCACTGGCAGAAGATGGAAGTGATATTGCTTTAGAAAATAATAACCTGGCATAAATAGATGGTCAGAACAGTAAGGAAGAGACTAGCACAGAAGTCAGGATAGTGGTTACTTCCAGAAGGGAGGGAGAGGATGTGGCGACAAGGTAAACGAAGGAGGGCTTCTGGGCTGGCAGTGGTCCATTTCTTAATTGAGAGGTGTTCACTTTGTAATTATTCATCATACTATACATTTATGTTTTATGTTTGTATATTCTATTTCACAATGTTTAATGGGTTAAAAAAAAAGAAAAGAAAGGAAATAATATCCTTCTCTTATTTGAGTAAAAAACACTTTACTGCAGAGCTAGGTCTAGGTATTTAAACGTCTTTCTCGGCCAATATCCATGCTCCTCCCAGAGATTGTTTCCTGGGAGAAAATGAGGAGGGTGGATCGCTGAGGAGCCAGGAGTTGAGTGCTGGCAATACTCTAGTATAGATGATATCCAAGAGATTGTTTTAATACTGGGGGATGTTTGGGGTATATTTTTAAGAGTCCATTTACTCTAGAGTCAGAGTTTAGTGGGTGTCCACAAGATACCAGAAAGTTGTCCAAGGGGTAGGCAGCATTCAAAAAGCAGAGTGGTCAGACACAAAGGAAGTGGACACAAATTTGCTTATGAAGTCATCGGGGGAAAAAAAAAATGTGAGGAGATAGTAAGAACTTAGTTCTTCCAATTCAGGCCCAAGCGGAGCCCCGGGGCCTCCATGTGAAGAAAATCCCTCCTGTGTTTAGCATCTGGGTGACTCACCCACAAAACCATCTACAGCCTGCGTGCAGCAAAAAGGAAATGAATCATGGAAGCTTCTGAACTTTGCCCTTGTCATTGCTGTACAGGGAAACCACCCACAGACAGTCTTGACAGAGCTGGAGCCAGGGCAGTCAAACAAAGCACACACAAAAATGATGTAAATCCATCAGCAGGGGAGAGGAGAAGCAGGTCAGGAGACTGCAGCTCAGGGGTTAAGAACACAGGGTAAGCATTGATTTTATGATACAGAGAACTTCGCAGTGGAACTGGCATGGAGCACAATTTGGCAGGGTCCACTGGCCTGTAGTCTTAAGCTGTAATCTGAACTCCTGCCACCATTAGCTGGGGTGGGGGTGGAGAGAGCAGCGTAGAGGAGAACAATGACCTGATGCCTCTTGGAATCTCCATGTTATGTTTGGTATTTGGAGAATGTGCTTGGCTTGCTTAGAGGAAGTCGAGCAAACTCACACGAGTATGAAAGGTGGACAGAATTTGATAGAACCATATACATTTAAGAACACGGAAGACCAATGTCTTCCTTCAGAAAGGGCAATGAGTTTGCAATAACGGGTTGAGGAGTCCTAACCCAATCTGAAGAATTATCTACAGCCATAGTCTAACACTTCAAGTTGTGATTTCAGTTTTAAACACAATCAGAATGCCTTCACAGTGCTAACTTGAACGCTGAATATAGTTCATCCACAAACATGTCTGAGTAGAAAGCAGACATGAAGAGAGGATATGAAGGAAAACCTCTTAATTGTGTCTATAACTGGAAAACTGCATTCGGGGACTGCACATGGAAGTGAGATTATTCTCAGCCTCTCTGCTCAGCCATTCATGGTGAAGGAATAGATGACTACCTGATGAGTTGCAGAGTTCAAAGGCATTTCCCTACACTCCAAGGTGAGCTTTTGAATGCAATTTCTTTCCTCAGATAGGTCTACAAATGGTGGTAGAGCATCCTACATATCTTATTATAAAAGAATATACTCCCCACAAAAAACATCTCCCAGGCCTTTGTCCTTGGGATGAAGTTGGCTAAGAAAACTTGCCCTTGCTGGTTCGGAGAGTGGGAATTAGGCATTCGTATGCCACACAGCTAACTCAGAGCTTGAATCTGTGCTTGATAACTTAAGTCAATAGAGGATATTGGCTACCAGACAATGTTCTAATCATATCTCAAAAAGACAGCATGGAGCTGACCTTAGAACCACTCCTCTTCCCTCCACCCCCACTTTCCACTCTGGCCATTTTCACAGTCTCTCTTCTTGCCCACTATAAAAGCATCCTGCTTTATTAAGTTAGAGAAAGGAGAATTAGTCATTTCCAGGTAGATAGGCAGGCCTTGTGGGTCCACACCCTATTATTGCCCTCAGCCTTTCCGATGGAAGTAGAAGTGATTCAGTCTGCTCTCGCTGCTCTCCGGAATTAGAGTGTGATCCTTTGAACATGTTAGATGATTTACATACAATGGGTATCAGGGAGTCCCAGTATTATCTTCCCACTCCCTTATGAACTTCCATCTTCATTTTCACCAGTAATGTCAACTAATGAACTAGTATCTTTTCTACAATACTAATTTTTTTAAAAACAGCTACCATCTGTTTGATACTTACATATGCCAGGTACTCTGCTAAATGTTTTACAGATATCAATCCTTTTCATCTTCATAGTAACCATATTATATGGGTACTATTTTTATCCCTACTTTACAGATGGGAAACCACTAGTTAAGAGAGATTGTGTGGCTTGTCCCAAATCAAGCCACTATGTGAAGGAACCAGGGTAAGCCCAGAGTTATTCAACTTTGGAATCTGAGCTCTTCACCACCACACCATGGGCCCTAGGAGGCTAGGGGCAGGGGAAGAAAACAAGTGACTGTTTGTTGACACATTGACTTTGGTCACCTTTTCCTCACATTCAGACAGGGAATCTTTACCTGCAGTAGATAGGAAACACAATAAAGTCTCATTTCCATGTAGATATCACACATGTCATCTATAAATTTTCTGTATTTCTTTCTTATGTATAAGAAATGATAAAGGAATAAACCTAGCAGCAGACTTCCTAGCAATTTCTTGCCTGATTTCCCTATTCCTTGATAACAGGGACTTTGACCTTTCTGGAAAGATGATCTTTGAAGCTTGACCAATAGAAGTCCCATAAGAAACTCTTCATCAAGCACGCATTGAAAGAGGCCAGCTGAGTTCAGCTTCTCATTTAGAATTCATCCTCTGACCTTCTGCTGGGAACAATAGTAAAGATAAATCATTCTCTCATCTACTGCCTCCATTTTTAACCTGAACTAACCAATCAACAGTGCATTAGGATTATAACAATTACTGTGTAGCAATCATGGGAGAATTAGATGATGTGTCTTTAATAAGTGGTGTTCCCATAGCTTGTCCTTCAGTAGCTATTTAGTCTATTGCATATGTACAATACAGCCGGTTTCTGATTCAGAACCTCATTATGTTCCGAACATTTTTTAAAAATTAGCATCTGAGAGATTCAGAATTTCTTTTGGCTAATTGGAATTCTGACTCTAGGAATAGAAAAGGATATTGCAAAGACAGCCCAGTGTTTAGATCCCAGTGAATATCATAGTAGTTGGATTTCTTAGGGAAACTAAAACCTTTGGGAGGGGGAAAGAAATTGTCTTGATTCTCTTCTACTGTTTTGGTTTAGCCCCCATATTGTATCAGGACATTTTTGTCCTTAAGAACACACATTTTAGAATCAGAACAAATCCGGTTTAAACCTGGTTCCCGCACTTTGTGGAATTAACTTGGGCATGTTATTTAACCTCTCTGAGAATCAGTCTCTATCTATAAAATAGGTTGTTAGAAGTGAATGCATCTTCTATATAAAAGACTAGCAGAGTGCCTGGCACAGAATAGGAGCTCAATACATTGCAAAAAAAAAAAAGAAAGAAAGAAAATAAAAATTCACATTGCATTTTTCTAATCAGTTTGAAAACTGTAGATGCCAAAAACAGGATAGCCTATACAAAACAAGGCCAGCAGCACAATGAAGACTCACCACAAAATACAGGCTACAGAGCAGATTTTGCTATAAGAAAAGTCTATTTAGAACCCATCCAAAGGGGGCTTAGTGATTATTGAGGTACCTCTTTCCAAGGAAATTCACCTATATTACATTTCCCACGGACCCAAAAGGGAAAACCCATTTGAGACACCAGCGGATGAAGACGAAAAACTCACCCTTAACTGAGCAGTAGAGTGGAAATTTGCCAAGATATCAACAATAACTGACATCAAAGAAAAAGCCTTTTGAATTCAAACCCAGCTAGTTGGCAGAAAGAGAGGGTCAGACAAAGGGAGCCTGGGTACCATGTGGAACTAGAGTCTGAGTTCAACTTAACCCAGAGTCACTAAACAACTTAAACCACGTGACTTGAACCATTTAGCTCTCCTACCTCCAGATCCCTGGATCAAATAACTTCTTCCCAAAATAAAGCTGGTGGGAAACTTTCGAGTGGAGATTGATAATCTTGAAACAAAATATTAATGGCAAGCGTTATATAGCTCATCCCAGCCGGCAGTCTTATCATGGACTTGGCGTAGGAGGACTCACCCAGACTTGCCCAAACTGAGTTTCATTATCAGGGATGTATAACTGATTTCTGAATGAAACTGAGAAACTCACAAGTAACACAATGAAGGTTTAAAAAAAAAAAAAAAAAAAAAAAGCCTTCATTCTGAGCCTTATTGATTGGAGTCGGATGGAACAAAACGCAAACCCAATCTCAGTATATAACAAGCTGTAAGAAATAACACCGGGGAGGAGGAACGGTGGGAATAAGCAACAAAACAAGCCAAAGAGAAAATTGCCAAGTTCTCACAGAATCTACAGAGAATGGAAGGAGGAAACATAGAAGCTGATAGAAAAATATTTCAAGAAGGAAACTGTGGGAAAATGGTAAGTGCCTTGAGGAGGAGCCAAGTTTTACTGGGTGGGAGAGATCAAATGATAACATCTGCTGGCTGCCTCAGCTCTGAAAGGAAGGATGGGGGGAGGGGTCCTTAAGACCCCGAAGAAAGGAGCGGGCTCCTGGAGACAGGGCAGGAGGCTGTGCTGAGAGAGCCAGATGGGAAGCGCCTCACCCACATCACAGAGGTGGACTAAAGTCTGTGTCTGAACGATAACACAATAAGGATTTGTCACAAACCTGCATAGAGATCTTTTCTTCTTCTGAGGTCATCTTTAGGGAGGGTAAGGCCCAGATGTTTTTCTCACAGCTCTGTTCTGATGGCAAGTTGCAAGAAAGGGTTAACTTGTCCACATCACAGAAGACAGGAGGGAGGGTAAGAGAGGTGGTGGCATTCGGTGACTCAGCTCGGGCTTGGCAGCTGGGCGCACGGAGACGTGACATCCAGTTCAGCTCTTCCATCCGTCATCTGAGAGCTGATAGCCTGTCTGCCTCTGGGATTCAAGAGAGGCCAGGCACCGGCAGCTGCCCCTGGTGATCACTCCGGGGCGGGCGCAGTCCGTGGTGAGCAGCGCCTTTGCCCAGCAGCCTTCGCGCCCGCTCCTCGCCCTGGCTCTGTCTCCCCTTTTCATCTGGGTGAGAGGATACAATCCCAGGTTTTGCCCTTTGAAAAGTCATTAACTGCTGACCCGACATCGCCCCTTGGATATCCCACAGACATCTCTGACTTTGGACACATCCAAACGCCCCTGCTCCACCTGAAGGTTCCTCCTTCCATTTAATGGCAACATCATCCTTCCCGGGTCCCTTCTCTCTTGCTCGCACCCCGCATCCGTTCCATCAGCCGCTGCGGTTGCTTTACCATTACACTATCCCCAGAGTCACTGCTCCTCACCACCTCCGTCCTCTCACCTGGATTGTTGCCAGAGCCCCTCCCTGGTCTCCGTGCTTCTGCACCTGTCCTCCAATATACAGCACAGCGGGCTGACCAGTACTTTTCAACTTTAAGAAAGTCAGGGCACCTCTTTACACAGACCCTCTGGGGATGTCCAGTCTCAGTTCAAGTAAAAGCTGAAACTCCTACGGTGTCCTACAAGGCCCCAAGTGCCTCTCTCACTTCATCTGTTTCTACTCTGCCCCTTCGTTCCACTCCACCCAATGGCCTCCTTTCTCTCCTGCAGGTAGGCTAGGTATTACTAGAGTTGCCAGAATTAGGAAATAAAAATATGGGACACTGGGTTTTGTTGTTGTTTTGTTTGTTTGTTTCATATAAGTATGTCCCAAATATTGCATGGCACATACGTACATTTTAAAAGTGTGTGTTATTTAACAGAAAGTCATGCTTCCTGTTCTCTGCCAAGGCCAGGTTTGCCCCCACTCAAGCCCTTTGTACTGCTCATTCCTGCTGCCGGGTACTCTTCTCTGATATTTGTGTGACTCCCTCCCTCACCTTCAATCTTTTGCTCAAATGTCACCTTGGGAAGGCGGGCCCTAGTCACATGGTTTTTCCTATTTGTTGAGTATGGACAAGGATTATCTGGATTATCCGCAAGGCAATGGATAACCCAGCAGATGCCTGACGAGATACCAGACCTGCCCTGCTGCAAAGTGGACAATGGGCCAGGCAGAGTATATCAGCAGGAACTGCCGGAAGCTAAAAGTAGGGTATATAACCGACACCCCAACCCTGATTCGATGCTGAACCCTTCTCAGCTCAGCCCGCCTGCACCCAGCTGCATGCAATACAGCCATTTTGCTCTACATTGGCCTTGTGTTGTGGATGTGATCTCCCACCAGTTCAGACCTTTTACTATTCTCTTTATTTTTCTCTAAAACGTATGTATCCTTGATCTCTCCCCACGAGAGTATAAACTTCATGAGTGCTGGGTTGTTTTCTGTTGTTCTGTGCTCACTGCTCTATCCCTGGACCTGGAACCTTGGACACCTAGTACATCATCAAGTAATGCATGTTGGATAAAAGGAATGAAGAAACAAACCTCTCAAAGCTATTGACAGTAAAATGGCCAACAACAAATTGCCTCTGAGTCAAGGATTTCTATACTCTACCCTCCATCCAATCTGAGATTACTAAAGAAAAGCCCCTCCCGCTCCCACCAGAGCAGCCCCAGAATTAGTCACCTTTCTTGGCTCCCCACAAGAGGAATATCTCATTTGATATTGATTTTAAATAGGAAAACTCCAAACTTCTCAAAATGTATATGTCATCAGCTTACTTTGCTCCTCTCCAGATTATGGTGAAGCAGATGAATGTAAAAGAAAAAAATCCTCACTGAGTTTATCTAAAATCAATGTGTTCTTTTGAGGGAAAGAAAACATCCATGCTTTAATACAAACAAAGGAAGTTTTAGTTTAGCAGCCTGGGAAACTCCCCAATTTAACACAGCCCTTCAAGGACCCTCACGCGCCGTCACTGCGCCACAGAAAACGTAACTGACAATACGCTCTTTATTCACCAAACACGCCAGTGGACTTCAAAAGAAAATCAACATTTACAGTTTAATTACTGTTTATTCTCTGTATTCAAATCAGCTTTCTTTGGCTGCCCCCTTTTAAATGCTCAGAGGGGATTTAATCATCTGAACTAATTCTTCCAAAGAATAGAAAGTTATCATTATGATAGCACGCTGAAAAAAAAATTAAACAAATGCAGAAGAAATTGTATGAAAGATAACCAGTTAAATGCGCTGGGTATTTTTGAAAACTCATGTAAGATAAAACTATTTATTTGTTTATTTTAAAAAAAAATTTTTCTTTATTGATTTTAGAGAGATAGGAAGGGAGAAAAAGAAATAGAAACATTGATGAGACATAACATCGATTGGCCGTCTCCTGCAGGCCCCCCACTGGGGATCAGGCCCACAACCTGGGCATGTGCCCCAACCAGAAATTGAACCGGCGACCTCTTGGTACATGGGTCTACACTCAACCACTGAACCACACCAGCCAGGCCAAACAGTTTATTTTTTTAAGACAATAATTTAAGGATTAAAAAGCCTGATTTCTATTTCTTAACTGAATTTTAACTTATTATGTCTATGTTAGCAGAGTAAAATGCATCAATGGAAAATATCTGTGCTTTAAGTCAGTGTACCACCATCGACACCTGTGCTATCCAATAGAAACCTATTGTAAGCCACTTAGGTGATTTGAATTGTCTAGTAGATGTATTTAAAAACGTGAACAGGAACAGGTGAAATTAATTTTAATAATTTATTTAGCTTTAACCCAGCATATTCAAAATATCATGTCAACGAAATTGGTATATAAAGTCATCAATGAGATATTCTACTTCTTTTGGTACTGGAAGTGTAGAATCTGGCATGTATTGTGCATTCGTAGCACATCCAGGGCAGACCAGCCACGTGTCAGGTGCTCAGTAGTGCCACTTGGGTAGTTGCTGCCACACTGGAGCGCGCAGGTCTACAGCAACGCAGTAGCCTGAAAATTAAAGTGGATGTTTTCCCTTCTGATCGTGACTTTTTTTGGCAAAGAGCCTTTCGCTGTGCTAAACAGAAAGCTGGGCTTCCTGACAAATGACACAGACTGAGCACTTTCTACTCTTTAAATGTTGTGTGTAGCTTTGCTAGAAATGGAAACGAGAGTTTGGCCCTTTTCTGCACTATCATAGCTCATGTTAGCTTTTCATTAGCCAGAAAGGCAGAATCTGATTGAGCCTGGCTCTCAGTGACCCTTGAAAATTAATAGCAATTTTCTCTGCCATATGACCTATTTGTGTGGACACAGTTTTAACACCTTCTTTCCCTGTGTTAGTCATATTTGTTGATTACACTTGAATGGATCACTCTAAATTTATAAACTGCGGTATTTGAAAAATGCTTCAGAAACACCCTTTAAGTAGGATTTGCAATTTTATTACAAGATCCTGACAAAGAGTCAGTCTCCTAAATAGTGCAAGGGACTACCATTGTAGACAGTATTTGTACAACACCAGAGACACTTGATCTTATTCTTAACTTTCAATGACCTATCCAACAGGACTTGTTCAAATTTAACCTAAGTCAACTTCCCATAATATCTAGAAGAGACCCAGGTAATCTTTATCTAGGCCTCTCTCCACATACTCTTTGAAGTTACATTATTTTTTAATCACCCTTCAGCCATTGGCAAACACACTGCCTTCTCCAAATCAAACACACCGTCTCCATGTTCTCCAGCTGGTGGATGATGCCAGAAGAAAAAAGTGAAGGAAACACTTTTATTTATGCCACAAGTCAATGCATCGTGACCTTCACCTCAGCCATTAAGAAAAGCAAATCAGATAACTAGAAATCGTATGGAGTTTGTCACAGGAATAGATTTCAAGAACCTAGTTATCAGTTTTGTCATTTACTAAGATCACTGGAGGGTAGTCATTGTGCGCTGTGCAAATATAAATTGCCTTCTTTGCAAAGGCTTCATTTTTCCGGGCATGAAGCTGTGCATTTTAAGGAATCTTCGCACGTGGAAGAGCCATTATTAAAGGGGTGTGGAATTCTGAAGGCTGAAGGGTCACCTCTTCCTCTTTTCTGAAAAATACAAACTCACCATTGGAAAGAATTTATATTTTGATATATGCAATGTGCAAGGTGGAGCAAAAGTAGATTTACAGTTGTTCCTATGGAAAAGAATACAATAATTAATAAATAATAATGCAAGAAAGAACTCTGTGTTTTGCATACTCACAACTGTAAACTTACTTTTGCTCCGCCCTGTGTATAAAACCAGAATAAGAATCTGCCATGGCTGCCTAGTACTCACACACGAAACCTGGACTCCCTCCACAGTTGGACCTCACACAACCCACCATTGTGTCTCACTAGTGCTTGTTTTTATATCATCTTCCCTTCAATCAGGATGGTTTCTCTACTCTCCCTAACTCAACCCTCTGACCCCTTTCTCCCCTCCCCACCATGAACTGATTCCTGCCTGCATGCCTTCACCCCTTCTGTTCCACATCCCTGGAATACCCTCACTCCACAAATGAAGCCATAAATAAATTTCAGTGAAAGTGCTGCACTGTATACCTTATCACTTCCAGGTCTGGGTTTGCAAGGCTAAACTCCCAGGCTCCTTTATCCCCCATCCTAGTAACCACTCCCTGACTTGACATTGTAAGTGAATTAGCTAGGATTCCCACAGGAATGCTTGACAGAAGAAACACTTTTTCATTTCAGCTATGTTTTATAAAAGGATCTATTTATTCAAGGAAAAAATTAACTGCATATGCATGTATTTTTTATGTGAAATGTCTGGGGTTGGTGATTGTGATCAAATATACATAACATAAAAGTAACCATTTGACCATTTCTAAGTGTGCAGTTCAGGGTATCAAGTATAATCACATTGTTGTGCAACCATTAACCCTCAGCCATCTTGTTTCCTCAAATTGAAAGTTGTGCTTATTTAAATAATAATTCCCCATTCCTCCCATTCTACTTTCTGTCACTGTGAATTTTACCACTGTAGGTACCTCATGTTAGTAGAATCATGTAATTGTTCTCTGTGTCTGGCTTATTTCATTTAGCATAATATCCTCAAGTTTCATTCATGTTGTAGCACGTATCAGAGTTTCTTTCCTTCTTTTTGAAATAAATATGTTTTTATTGATTTTTTTAGACAGAGAGGAAGGGAGAGAGAGTTAGAAACATCGATGTGAGAGAGAAACATCAATTGGCCGCCTCCTGCACACCCCCTACTGGGGATCAAGCCTGAAACCCGGGCATGTGCCCTGACTGGAAATCAAACCAAGACCTCTCAGTCCATGGGACAACACTCAATCCACTGAGCCACACCAGCCAGGTACAAATTTCTTTCCTTCTTAAGGCTGAATAATATTCCATTGTAAGTATATACCACATTTTGTTTATTCATTCATTTATCAATGGACATTTGAGTTATTTCCACCTTTAGACTCTGGTAATAATGTTGCTATGAGCATGGGTGTACAAATATCTATTCAAGTCTCTACTTTCAATTCTTTTGTGTATACATCCACAAGTGAAATTACCGCATCATATGATAACTCTGTTGTATTTTTCAGGAAACTGCCATACTGTTTCCCAGAGTGGCTGCACTATTTTACCTTCTCACCAGCATACGCATACATTTCTAAATTATAGCAAAATATAGAGAAATAGCAATGTAGGACTTCACTCATTGCTGCTTTACTGGTTTCAATCAAGCTTTAATTTCATTCTTTTTTTTAGCAAAAAAAAAAGTAAAAATACAAAACTTTGCTACTGATCCTGAACCTTTCTCAGAACGTTAGCGCTTTCATAGAACACATACAACTTTGGTGTTGACGGGGTCAGGGTGTGTTGGCATCAAGTACCCTTGCAGGCAGTTTTCTTTGAATTTTACTTTTTAAAAAATCCTCACCCAAGGATATGTTTCTATTTACTTTTTTAGAGAGGGAGAGAGAAGGGGGGGAGAACGAGAGAAACATCAATGTGAGAGAGAAACATCGATTGGTTACCTCCCATACACGCCCAGATCAAATCCTCAAAGAAGGTATGTGCCCTGTCCGGGAATCAAACCTGCAACCTTTTGATGTATGGAACGACGTTCCAACCAACTGAACCACCTGGCCAGGATTTTTTTTTTTTAACTTTATTGTTGAAAGTACTACAGATGTTCCCTCCTTTTTACCCCAGAAAGCAACTTTATCTGAGACAAACGTCAAAAAAAAAACTCATTTTTCTTTTAACAATCTCTGCTTCCCACCTCTCCCATGGCAAAGTAGAATTTCCATAATTTAACAATAACGACAACAAAATCAGAAGTTTCATAGCGGCTTGCTATTAAAAGTTCACAGATAGGCCTCTTGAAAATTTGGAGAGTATTCTATTTCCCCCCGCCAGCTCTCACCCTCTCTGAGCTGTCTTGCCTCTGCTAACAATGCCTTGAATTTCGTTTTGTTTGTTTGTTTCTGTTTGTTTTTTTTAACATATGTTTTAATTGATTTTTTAGAGAGAGAGGAAAGGAGAGAGAAATAGAACATCAATCAGCTGCTTCCTGCACACTCCACACTGGGGACTGAGCTCAAAACCCAGGCATGTGTCCTGACCAGGAATCAAACAGGGACCTCTCGGTCCAAGGAGGGATGCTCAATCCACTGAGCCACACTGGCCAGGCTGAATTTAGTTTTAAATCCTAGCCACACTGACTGCTTTTCACTCTGCTTTGGTACAGGACCAGATGTTACTGAAATCCTTCTTGGTGACAGAAATTAATTTCTTAAATCACATGTAAAAAAATGCTGCGGTTATCATATAAAGGGAGCTTTTAAATACCTATCCTAACTCTTTCTCATTTATATTTATTTCTCATTTAGCAGGCTCTGGATCTGTTTCTTTTTATTCCCGATCTACACCTTAACACCGTCCTCCTCAGTCCTTTGTGAATCCAGAGAAAATGTTCGTGTGACTGTTTAATTGCCTGAGGTTCATGGTGGCTCACATTATGGGTTCTCAATAAAACATGAAGCAACAATTTCTTTCCCCATAGGTTCCAATGACTCATACTTGAATTTCACACTTTCTTCAAATATCCTGACGCTAATTCTGCTATCCAACCGGTTATCTGACCACACTCAGAGTGACAAAGCAAGGGCGCAGGTGAAGTGTGCTTCTTGCTGTCTTACACCCTGGGTGTGCTGCATTCCTGAGATTCTTCAAATAGATTTTAACTTGTCTTGAAAGCACCAGACAACAAGCATCCACCAAGTGAACAGCCAGTGAGTGGAGACACTTGTAGGTGCTCCCAGTGATTCTGGAGGGAGGAACCAGTTTTCACAAGTCCACCCTATGGGCAAGAGTAGAGGCAGCAGATGCTGAAGCACATGTGATGTACATGGTGGAAACTGTGTACACTTATGTCGCATAATCTATTGCCTTCGGTGTGGTGACCAGCCCGTCCTGAGTGGAAATGTTCTCCTTACTCACAGGCAATGAAGATGATGACAACAATGGCAACAAGTGACAACAGTGATCATGGCAGCTGCTGAGCCCTGAGTTGGTAGCAAGTGATTTTTGCTAAGTTGCTTTTTTACAATACCTGCGAGTCGAGTATTACAATACCTATTTTACAGGTGAGGTTATTTATATCCAATACTGTGCCCACTTACTTAGGAGCTGTCCTGGTCTTTCACCTTAAATCTACTGGACTCCAAAGTCTGTGCCACATATTTTATCAGTCAGACTAAACCAGAGGGGCACTGAGAATGTGCTTTTGTTGTGGCAGAAATTCGGTCAACAGGAAGAGACAGATTTCACGCACTCGGAGGATTAGAACACAACTGTTTAATGCACAGCGGGGCTGTCCCAGCAGAGTCACCTCCAAAGGCTGAGCCCCGTGGCCAGGTTCCAGCCGCCTTTTATACATGATAAACCTCCGGGCATTTGGGGCTTTCTAGTTCCACTGTAGTTTAGGCAGGGGCGGGGTCTCTGTACCGCCTAAGGGGCTGCACCTAGCTTGCCTTCTCACCCTGACTTACACTTTTCCTTGGAAGAAATATTAGCACTGGTCTAGTACCCTTGCAAATTTTGCTTAGTGGTCTACATCTCAAGGGTTTGTCTGAAGAATGTCACCTAACCCTAACATGACTACATAATTTATCATCCAAACCAAGTCTCTATCATCGGGGAAAAATTAAACCAACTTGAGTCACCAGAAAAACACGCATTAACTGGAACTATCCAGGGCAAACTGAGATCTACCTACATATTAAATTGTCCTAACTAATTCTCCATAAATTAAATGGCCAACTACTTAAAGTATTAAATAGCTAAAGTAGCCCTGACCAGTTTGGCTCAGTGCAAAGGGTCTTGGGTTCAATTTCAGTCAAGGGCACATACCTGGGTTTCAGGTTTGATCCCCAACCCTGCTTGGGGTCGTGCAGGAGGCAACCAATTGATGTGTCTCTCTCACATCGATGTTTTTCTCTCTCTCTCTCTCTTTCCCATTCTTTCTGATAGTCGATGGCAGTGTCCTTGGGTGAGGATTAACAAAAAAAAAAAAAAAAATGAGAGTAAAAAATAGCTAAAGTATTTTTAAAGCTGGATCAATCAAATTATAATTTACATGCAGTAAACATTGACTCTAATTAGGTATATAGTTCTGTGAATTTGAACAATCATAATGAGCTGCATAACCATCATCAAAATCAAGATATAGAATATTTCACTGCACATTTTATAGTTAGTCCCCTCCCTGACCCCAGTCTGTCCCCACTGTTTTGCTTTTCCATGTGTTATATTGAAGGAATCATATCATGTAGCTTGTGAGTCTGGCTTCTGTCAGTTAGAGTAACACACTTGAGACTCAGCCATGTTGTTGATGGGGTTGGTAGTCCATTCTGTCTTCTTGAGTAGTTTTCACAGAATGGATGTACTACAATTTGTTCATCTAGTCATCAGTGGATAGACATTTGGATTGTCTCCAGTTTTTGCTGATTATGAATAAAACTGTTTAGTAAACATTTATACATAGATTTTCGTGTGGATATGTCATCATATGTCATTGTAGATATTGTGTAAATATCGAGGAGTGGGACGACTGGATTAATACAGTAAGTGTAGGTTAATTTATAAGAAACTGCCAACCAGTTTTTCAAAGTGGTCACCTGGTTTTGCATTCCCACCAGCAGCATACGAGACTTCCATTAACTCTACGTTCTTGTCAGCACTCAGTATTTTCAGGGTTTGTTTGTTTTTTTAAGCCATGCTAAAAGTGTCTCATTGTGGTTTTAATTTTCACTTCCCTAATGACTATGATGCTGATATCTTTTCATGTGCTTATCTGTATATCTTCACTGGTGAAATGTCAGTTTAATTCTTTAGCCCATTTTTGTTGGACAATTTTGTTATTTGCTCTCTTACTATTAAGTAGGAAAAGTTTTTTATATATTTTGAATAGCTAAAGTATGCTTTGAGGTAAAAAAAATGTACGATGTGATCTACTGCACAACAATGTAAATATACTTAACAGTACCAAATTGTATACTTATAAAAATGGTTAAGATGGGAAATTTTACATTATGTTTTATTTCGGTTTGTTTGTTTGTTTGTTTGTTTGTTTTTTAGTACATGCCCCTAGTGGGAACCAAACCCAGGACTCTCTGGTCTGCAGGCTGACGCTCCAACAGCTGAGCCAAACCAGCCAGGGCTACACTATGTGTTTTTTGTTTGTTTGTTTGTGTATCCTCACCTGAGGACATTTTTCCATTTTTTGTTCAGATAGAGTGGGAGGGAGAGAGAGGAAGAGAGAGATAGAGAGAAACATTGACAAGAAAGGGACACATCGAGTGGCTGCCTCCTACATGACCCAACCAGGGCTGGGGACAAACTGCAACCAAGGTACATGCCCTTAGCAGGAACAAAACCCGGATCTCTCTGGACCGCAGGCCGACGCTCTAACTGCTGAGCCAAACCAGCCAGGGCTATACTATGTGTTTTTTAAGAACAATTTAAAATACATGTGATGGCTGAATGTGTCTCAAAATCAGAACACAATGTACGTTTTTCCAGGAAATCATCCAAGAAGCCAACGCTATACTAGTGATAATGTCTCCGACTCTAGTAAGGTCAGAGATCCTGTCCAGGCCCAGCCAAGATGAACTGGAGGTGAGAGGATGATGAGGTGCTTGGTGCAAGGCATGGTGGGATATCCAAGACGGCTGGGGCAAGTACTGTATGATATACAAGATTCTTAGTGTGAGATATCCAAATGATCTATTTTCATTTCTAAACAATGTGGAAGTTCCTAAAAAAAAATAAGAATAGAGTTACCATATGACCCAGCAACCCCTCTTCTGGGTATCCACCAGAACATTTTGAAAACATTTATTTATAGACATATGAACCCCTATGTTCATTGCAGCATTATTCACAGTGGCCAAGACATGGAGACAACTGCAGTTAAAGAAGAGGCGGTACAGTCCAGCCTGTGTGGCTGGGTGGTTGAGTGTAGACTCATGCACCAAGAGGTCACCAGTTCAATTCTGGGTCAGAACACATGCCCAGGTTGTGCACCTGATCCCCAGTGGGGGGCATGCAGGAGGTGGCCAATCGATGTTCTCTCTCATTGATGTTTCTCTCTCTCTCTCCCTCTTATTTCCTCTCTCTAAAATCAATATAGGATAAAAAAGAAGATGTGGTACATATACACAATGAGATACTACTCAGCCATAAGAAACGATGAAATACTGCCATTTGCAACACCATGGATAGATCTTAAGAATATCATGCTAAGGGAAATAAATTAGAAAAATTCAAGAACTGTATGATTTTACTCATATATGTCATCTAAAACTGAAAGCAACAAGTGAACAAACAAACAAAAACTCTGAGACACAGACAGCGGTCTGGTGGTTCCCAGAGGAAAAGGGGGAGGGGAGGTAGTAAAGGGTAAAGGGGGTCAAATATATGGTGATAGAAGGAGACTTGACATGGGGTAGTGAACACACAATACAATATACAGTTGATGTATTATAGAATTGTACACTTGAAACCTATATAATTTTATTAACCAATATCACTCCAATAAATTTAATTTACAATTTTTTAAAAAAGAAGTTTATTTCTAGTTGTGATAATAAGACACAGAAAGAAAACAATATCAAATTGCACACAATGAGGGTTACATGGGTACTGCAGACAACAGGAGTTCCAGAAGGACATAGTAGCCATAGGGGCCCCAACGGGCTCTATAAAATCTCTAAGTACACACATTTGGGAGGGAGGGAGTAGAAAAAAAGTTAACTGGGTGGGACTCGGGGAGCTCTTACTAACTTTCAGACACTGTACCTGAGGAAAGGTTTACCTACCACACAGAGTTACTGTAGTGATTGAATGTATGTAAATTTCCTGTGGCTGGCATCTAATAAATGTCCTCAGAATGTTAGCTATCATTTCATAATTTCTTACAACCTGTAATATACATATTATTATTTCAGCTTTTTAAACTTTTCATTTTGAACTAATTTTGGACTTACAGAAAAGTCATCAAAAAAGTACAGAGAATTTCCTTATATCCCTCTCATCCTGCTTCTCCTAATGTTAACATCTTATATAACCACAGTGTAATTATTAAAGACAGGAAATTAACATGGGTGCAATATTAATAACTAAAAAGCGTACCTTATGCAAATTTCGCCAATGTTTCCACTGGTGTCTTTTTTTCTGGTGCAGATCCATCCAGGACTCCAGCTTGCCTTTCATGGTCACACCTCTTTAATCTCCTCCTAGGAGGTTCCTCAGACTTCCCTGTCATTCACGACCTAGACAGCTGGGAGAGCACTTGTCAGTTATTTTGTAGAATGTCTCTCAATTGGGGCTTGTCGGATGTTTTCTCATGATTAGAAAGAGCTTATACATCTGGGGCAGGCATGCTAGAGAAAGGCTGTCATGTCCCTCCTGGTGTACCGTATTATTCATTCTCTCGGTTGTCAAGGGGAAGATTCTGAGGCTCCGAGGAGAGTACACAGCTGGTGAGTTGCCAAACCCAGACGTGAAAACAGGAGTTGGCCTTGGACTCTGTCACTCGCTGCCTCCGTTCAGGACTGGGGTGAGAAGCGTTTGAAAAGGGACTTTGTGGGAGCCAGAGGCTTTTGAGTGCCAAACCGATGAGTTAAGGGTCGGTTCTGCAGAGATCAGGTAACTGCAGAAGATCTTGAGCAAGGAGGTAAGGAAGCAGTGTTTGGGGAGATTAACCTGACCACAGTATAAAAAGTGGATTAGACAGAGGAGGAGCTGGTGACAGGTGGAGCAGTGAAGCCGTGTCCAGTGAGACAGCCAGACGCAGGCGGGAAGGGCCCCCCAGGCTTCCTCCGCGTGTGACAAGCAGAGCGGAGCAGGACGCCCGGGCCACACGGGAGCTCTCCGCTAAATCAGAATCTCCGAGTATGGGCCCACATGTTCACATTTTAAACAGGTTCTCCGGGTAATTTCTATACACGTGAAATGCTTTAAATAATTACAAATATAAGGAAACAAGATCAGCTGAATCAGCGATTAGCAAACTTCTGCGAAGGGCCGGCCAGAAAATAGTTCAGGCTTTGCAGGCCCCACGGCCTCTGTCATCTAAGTGGCAGGGCCCCGTGAAAACTAAAGTGTGGGATGGGTCCCTTTTCAAAATTATTACTAATTTCAAGGCGGCTGGGGCAGAGCACGAAACCAAGCACAGGACCTTCTAAGCCGGGGACCCTGTGCGAAGGCCCAGCTGTCGGCCTGGGAGGCCAGACCGGCACTGTCGCCCGCTGTTCCACTCCCGCCTGCGACTCGGCCAGAGTAACACAGAAGCAGCCGTAGCCGCAAGTGAATGAATGGGCAGGTGGCAGCGGGATTTGATCCAGGGCTGTAGTCTGCCAACCCCCGAGCTAGATGATCTTCTAGCATGTCGGCATGCTCGCTAATGTTCAGAAAGCTAATGAAAAGCTCATAGAAAAACTAAAGTTGCATATTTACTGAATAAGCACAATTTCATGCAGGGGATAAATTCGCTAGGTAAATCTTCACGTGAATTTTATTTGTATTGATACTTTAAAAAAAAATAAACTTAAAAAAAGTTTTCTTTACTAATTTTAGAAAGAGGGAGGAAGGGAAAGGGATAGAAAGATCAGTGAGACAGAACATGGATTGGCCACCTTCTGCATGCTCTCCACTGGGGATTTGGCCCACAATCTAGGCATGTGCCCCGACCAGGAATCAAAACTGCCACCTCTTGGTGTGCGGGATGATGCCCCAACCCACTGAGCCACACTGGCCAGGCCTGTACTGATACTCCTAGTGCTGGAAAATTAACAGGCCGCACGAGTGGGGGAAGGAACAGGAGAGCCTGGGCACCAAAAAACACACAGCAGTTCAGGACTTGCTCAGATAGGAAGGGGACCAAAGTCCCTTCACCCTAAATCTGCCTTCTGGGATATTGATTTTGAGCTGTCTATTAAGAAACAAAAGTCTCAAAAAGAACATAAACCCTCCCCCTTTCCTGCATAAAGCCAGGTAAATAGAAAGGCTCCCAACAGGAGCCTGTTAATGCATCACCCCACGGAGACTCACTGTGTCTGGGTTGCCCAGCAAGCGTTTGCCTGCCGTGTGTGTGTGTGTGTGTGTGTGTGTGTGTGTGTGTGTTCTGCTCTTCCTCAGCTATCCATAAATCACTTATTTCCTTTGTAATCTCAGACCCCTGCCCCTCCTTTCTCCTTTGTCCATAACGGCATAGAAACCTCAACTACCCAAGGTGAGTCCGGTGTCATTTTTATATGGCACCCCCAAATGGGTATTCATTCATATGATGAAGTTTGAACATTTTTTCCTGTTAATCCATCTGTGTTATCTGATTATTAGCCCAGCTAGAAGAATTTAGAAGGTGAGAGGAAACGTATTTTTCTAGCCTTGTTTCTGGTTAATTCATCACCTATATGCCATAAATCAGTTAAAATCTACTTCAAAGAAATCTGTAATCTGTTAAATTCTACAAGATTATCCAAAAAGTAAAGACAGTTTTTGTGTTTGCATCCAAAAGCAGATTATAGCAATATGGGCTTTTCTGTCAAAGTAACCAAAGAATGATTTAGAATTCAATTGAAATTGGAAAAAGAAACAGCCACTTCTAACTGGCAATGTCTAATCAGCTTTTTCCTTCTGTAGCAGTTCAATTGTAGCATTAAATGTGTCCTATTGTGTCTGATTTCATATCACTGTCTCCTGCCATGAAGCATGTCAGGCCTTAGTCTCTCTTTCCACTAATAAAATTAGAACCATTAAAAAAACACACACACACAAAAAAAAAACAGGGTGCTAAATGCAATAACATATACAAAACATATACAAAAAGCAGCCAGCTCAGACACATAGTAGGTACTCAGAAAATGTTGGCTGCGTACTATCTTTAATGACAAAACCACACCAAACCAAGAACTAAAAGAAAAACATTATCAGTTCATCAGAGGATGAAAAAAAATGCTGGCATTTTCCAGTCTTAATTGTTCTGGTGCCCATGGCCATGACTGTTTCAGTAAAACATATGCTGCACAGCTGCAAATGCAAACCTGATTACCTCTAAATTAATAACATGTAGCAGGCAACACTTGCAGCTGTGAGGGAGAGCCAAGGAGAACCCCCCTGCAGTACAGTCTCCCTAACAGTTGTAACTGTTTATTATAAATATCTTGGAATAATCATAATAAAAACCCCAGAAGAGGATGGAAGGACAAAAAAAACAAAACAGTGAAACTCATAACTGCCATTTCTTTGCTCTTGACCAGCCACTTGGGATAACTCTCATCGGAGGCCTGTTGGTTTCCCCTCCTGAGCCTCTGGCTCTGAGGACATGGAATCTTTCAGCTGCTAAAGAAATCACAAAGGAGAGATTGCAAGTACCTTTTGGCATTCAAGGAGCTAGTATCTCCAGGCTGTACACCTCATGTCAAACGTGGGAAGCTGGAGAAGAAAAATCACAGCTGGGAATTTCTGTTTAAGGTTCATTTTTCAAGAGCAAAACTAATGTAGCATGTAATGGGGGGCTGGAGAGTGGGGTGGGAAAGCTTTGGGCAACATATACGTGCACTTCCTCAGGAGACAGCGTTTCTTTCAACATGCACCAGCGGGGAGAAAAAGAAAGAAACTTGTAGGTAATTTAGGGTCTAAAAAATCTTGGGTTTGGCCTGAATAAAGGCTAACACTTAAGTTATAAAGATCAGTTAGTACATTCATCAATGAGAGTGTTGTTAAACTCGAGTTCAAGTGCTCCTGCTGTTCCCCACTCTGTGTAAGTCCTTCAAGGGATCTGAAAAACATAGTGTCCCCATGTTTGACTTAGAGGTTTTAGTTCCATTTTTGTTAGGGAAGCAAGATGTGTTATTATAAAATCAGGGGGGATTAGTACTAACTGATCTAATGAGGATTCTAATGCTGTGGAATTGAAACCCAGAGGAGTCTGAGTAGTGGGCAAGTTATGAATGTAAGTTAATGACTTCACCTCTCTGAGTTCAGATTCCTCAGAGAATATAAGTGGATACATTCATGCTGACCTCATAGGGTTGTTGTAAATGCAATTATTAAACTGCCTGGCACATAGTAGGCCCACAAGTATTTGTTGAATCTGAATCTGAAGACAGTTATGTAGAGTCTGATAGAAAGTAACATGAGTCTGTAAACAAGGCACTTTTATTTGGCAGCAAAAAGATGGAGCTGAGAAAAGTGAAGGATTTGTGTTAGGCTATCTCATGAGGTCCCAGGACCCAGGTAGAGTGGTCTGTAGTTTACCATGAACTCATTGTTGATGTTTGAGCTGGTGTGGTAGAGGCTGCCAGCTCTCCTCCCAACTTGATGGTTTCCTTGTCTGCATAGACACAGCTAAACCACACTCCCAGACTCCCTTGCAGCTAGCTATGGCCATGTGATGGAGAACTAGCTAATAAAACAAGAGTGGAGATAATGTGTTCCACTCCAAGACGTAGCTCATAAAACTCTTGTATATATTCTTCCTTGCACTTTTCCTCTTCCAGCTGACTTGGACAGCACCTCCATGGGAACCTTGAAAGTTATGTGTTAGAGATGCCAGAACCCCTGTCTACTGAAGTCCCCTAGTAACTTTGTAAAGCAAAGCCCCACCTCCAATCTGGAAACATTCTGGATGATTGCAAGAAAAAATGTTTTTGATTGTGCTGATACATTCAGGTCTTTTTATCACCATAGTTTAAAATAACAATCCTAGCTAATCCAGCTAGGGAGCCACAGGATGAAAGCAGTGCCTTACCAAATTGACAAACCTGGGGTTAAAGAAGAAATAATAAAAATAATAACTACCATTTATTGAGTACCCACTGAATGCTTTACATAATGCTGATGATTATGATGATAAGGGTAATAATAATAAACACATAATGTTTACTATGTGCCAGTAACTGTTCTAAGCACTTTATTTATATTATGTATATTAACTAATTTTAATGATCTGATCTCTATTAGGTAAGTACTATTACTACTATTATCCACATTATCCACATTTCACAGATGAATAAACTGAGTCATGAAGCATTTAAATAACTTGTCCAAGATCACAAAGCTGTATATAAGATCTCATTTGGTTCTTTCAACAACTCTATGAGATAGGTGTTATCATCCCCATTTTGCAGATGAGAAAACTGAGACTGAGAAGACCAAAGTATATCTGAGGACACAGTGCCAGGAAGTTGGAGATGCTGTGCTTGGCACCCAGAAACTTCCAGAGCCCGTGTCCTTTCACCCTGCCACATCCCCCAGGCATCTCTGGGATCCAAGTAATCGGCTGGAGCCTTTCTGAGGACTAAAGAAGCTGGAAGAAACACTTTATTTACACTTTATTGTCAGAGCTAATTATTCAGTGGGTTAATCTACCTCTCCACCTTTCATTAGACTTAACACTGCTTTTCAGTAAAATAAATAGCAAGCTTGGATCTTGCCATTCCCTGGGAATCCCACACATGCTATATTTTCTGAGGGGACGCAAGGCTGCTTGTATCTTTCTCCTATGAGAATGGCTATAATCAAGTTGGGGGCCTCCTCAGGCAACAAATTAATAGAGTAATGGGTTGATTAACAAATCCTTAAGAAGCTACTTTACAGAAAATTGCATGTTTCTCCATTTGAAAGAAAATTGGTGCTAACGACACAAGAGAATATTGCAGCTTGGCAGGATAAAAATGGCCCCAACCACCACCCTTCCCAGGATGAAGAGACTCTACAAGGCTTGTCCTCTGCTGGCAGCTCCTCTCAGAGCCGTCCCTCCACCGAGATCCTGTATTTAGATCAGGGTGGATTGAAGGCACTCATTTTCAGTCACATTGATTGATTACACAGGTACCTGAATGCATTTCAATCTATTACTTCAACAACATTCATATTTCATAAGGTGTTTATCTTTGTCTAATTTGGGGGCAAAATGCATGGCTGTCAATTAACTGAATTTCATGTAATCCCCTAAAGGTAGAGAGCTAATTATCTGAAAAACCTCTACTATACTGCCTCAAGTAACATTTATTGGCTTATTTATTTATAACTTTTTTTTTTTTTTTCCTGGTATGTGCTCCTAGTGGGAACCAAACTCAGGACTCTCTGGTCCACAGGCCGACGCTCCAACCGCTGAGCCAAACCGGTCAGGACTCATTTATTTATTTGTCAGTGAGTTCATTTGGGGAAGAGACTGTACCTTACTCAAGTTTATCACGGACCTTATCCAAGTTCCTGGCAAGTACAAAATATTCAATACGTGTTTGTTGAATGAATACAATAATGAAATGGTGATAGAAAAAATAAAATAATAAAATATTGAATGCTATTTATTCAGTATGTAATGAATGAATAAATGGGAGGGAGATAGATGATGAACTAGAACCACACAACTGTGGTTTGCTGTCCCTCAGGATGTCTCAAACATACACATGCACACACACATGTGCACACACACATCACTACCCACACAAACAGTTGCCTAAGAATTGGCTGAAGAATAGCTACAAGGGACCACTGCTAGGGATAAGTGGTAATAAGAGCCACTAGTTCTCATCACTGAATTATTTCAGAAGCAGCTAGAACTGAAAGCCCCCCCCCCCCCAATCCCCACCCCACAAGTAGGAGCAGGGCAGGGCTCCTTTCTGCATCTCTCTGAACCTCAAGTCAGTTCCAACACTCCTGCTGCTCAAGACTCTCAGGCATCGATTTTTTTTTTTTTTTTACTGCACTTAAATTCCTTCAATTAGCACTGGAAGTTTTGCTAACTCTTACTTTTGTCATCCTAAATTAAACATCATACTGCTACCTTCTCCCTTATCCTCACTCTAGTAACAAAGTCTCTGACAAGATATCATGCAAAAAACTCTCTGTGATAACCTGCACCATAAAACTATTGATGTCCCATGTAAGTAAGTATAGCAAGAGCAATAGGTAGTACATTTTTTTTTCTTCTTCTTCTTTTTAAACTTATTTTTATTGTTGAATGTATCACAGATGTCCCTTCTTCCCCCCCCCCCTTGTCCTCTTCCTCCCCACTCCCACCCCCCTCGAGCCTTCCCCACACTATTGTCTGTGTCTATTGGTTATGCATATATGCATATAAATTCTTTGGTTTATCTCTTCCTGCTCCACCTCCTCCCAATTTGTACTTCTTAATCCCTTCATCTTTCTCATCCAACCTCCCTCCCATCTGGCAACCAACAAAAAGTTCTCTGTTTCTATGAGTCTGTTTCTGTTCTGCTTGTTCATTTTGTTTGTAGATTCAGCTGTTGATAGATACGTATTTATTGCCATTTTCTTGTTCATATTTTTTTATCTTTTTCTTTTTCAAGAAGACTCGTCAACATTTCATATAATACTGGTTTGGTGGTGGTGAACTCCTTTAGCTTTTTCTTGTCTGGGAAACTCTTTATATGGCCATCAATTCTAAATGATAGCTTTACAGGATAGAGTAATCTTGATTGTAGGTTCTTGCTTTTCATCACTTTAAATATTTCTTGCCACTCCCTTCTGGCCTGCAAAGTTTCTTTTGAGAAATCGGCTGACAGCCTTATGGGAGCTCCCTTATAGGTAACTAACTGCTTTTCTTTGGCTGCTTTTAAGATTTTCTCTTTGTCTTTAACCTTTTGCATTTTGATGATGATGTGTCTTGGTGTGGACCTCTTTGGGTTCATCTTGCTTGGGATTCTCTGTGCTTCCTTGACTTTTACGTTGGTTTCCTTCACCAAGTTAGGAAAGTTTTCTGTCATTATTTATTTATTTATTTATTTTCAATTTCTTTTTTATTGATTTTACAGAGAGAGGAAGGGAGAGGAAGAGAAAGATGGAAACACTGATGAGAGATAACATTGATTGGCTACCGTCTGCATACCCCGCACTGGGCATTGGGCCCACTACCTGGGCATGTGCCCTGACTGTAAATCAAACTGGGGACCTCTTGGTGCATGGGTTGTTGCTCAACCACTGAGCCACACCAGCCAGGCTGTCATTATTTTCTCAAATAGCTTTTCAATTTCTTGCCCTCTCTCTTCTCCTTCTGGCACTCCCATGATGCGAATGCTGGTACGCTTGAAGTTGTCCCACAGGCTCCTTATACTATCCTCATTTTTTTTGGATTTTTTTTTTCTTTTAGTGTTCTGATTGGGTGTTTTTTGCTTTCTTATATTCGAAATCAATGGTTGGCTTTACCTACTCTACTATTGATTCCCTGTAAATTATTCTCCTTTTCCCCCCCTTTATTGATTTTAGAGAAAAGGGGAGAAGGAGAGAGAGGGAGAGAGAAACATCCATGAGAGAGAACATCAATTGGCTGCCTCCTTCATGCCCCACTCTGGGGATAGGGCCCACAACCTGGGCATGTGCCCTAACCAGGAATTGAACCGACACCTCTTGGTGCATGGGTTGATGCTCAACCACTGAGCCACACTGGCTGGGCTATAAATTATTCTTTATTTCAGTTAGTGCATTCTTACATTTCTGACTGGTCCTTTATTATGCTCTTGAGGTCTTTGCTAAGTTCCTTGAAGTTCTCATGAAGTTCTTTGAAATTCTCACCAAGTTCACTGAGCATCCTTATAAGCAATGTTTTGAACTCTGCATCTGTTAAATTGCTTATCTCCATTTTATTCAGTTCTTTTTCTGGAGTTTTGCTCTGTTCTTTCATTTGGGACATGTTTCTTTGTCTCCTCATTTTGGCTGCCTCCCTTTGTTTGTTTCTATGTATTAAGTAGAGTTGCTATGTCTCCTAGGCTTCCTAAGGTGGTTTGTTGTAGTAGGTGTCCTATGGGGTCCAGAGGCACAGTCTCTCTGGCCACCCAGCTGGGCCCTTGAGGTGTACCCCTCGTGTGGACTTTACACCTTCTATTGTAATTGAGTCTTGATTGCAGTCTCAATGTGGCTTCTTCTTTAATTTTGTAGTTGTAGGACTTCCATTCAGCTCAATTTCCGGCGGTTCTGAAGGATGGTTGTTCTGTAGTTTAGTTGTAATTTTGATGTGGTTGTGGGAGGAGGTGATACTGAGTTTACCTCAATAGGAGGTACAAAAAAATTTTTTAAAAATTAAAAAATGGGGAAAAAAAATAGGTGGTACATTTTAAGCCTTTACAAAGTGCCAAGGCTATGCATGCACCTCCTTGTTAAGTCCTCCCAACAATTATTCGAGGGAGGTATTATTATTATTATCATCCCTTTTTTATAGATGAGAGACTGAATCTTTTAAAGGCATTAAAATTCCCACAGTCACACAAGAGGGAAACTGGGACTATAAAACATAAAATTTGACAACAAAGCAAATGTTCTTACTTCCAATATATCAGTTATTCTGAGGAGGCCAACCATCTGAGGTCACAGAGAGAATATTGGAAAGACCCTGGTTTGAATCCTGATTGTATAACTGCGTGTTTGGAGCAAGTTTCTTGACCTCCTGTTTCATCATCTGCAAAGTTCAGAAAACAATAACTAATTTATAGATTTATTATGGGGATTAGAAGAGGTAAGACCCATGAAGCATCTTATCATATTGTTTGGTACCAGGAATAAATCAATAATACTTTCTTGTGGTCCTTATTCTGTGATAATGTCAGAGAAAAATGTGTTAAATCTTCTGTCTATATCCCAAGAACAAAGATCACCTCAAGCTGCTAGCCAAATGAAATTATTTAAAAACAAAACCGAAATGTTCTATACCTAGGGAAGCACAGGGTGGGTCATCTTGACCAGATACCCCGCAAGAGAGCAGGGAGAGAACTGTGTGGTTGTCCAGCACAGACACAGCCTTCCATGCTGGTTAGTGACACCCCAAGTGGAGATTTTATTTAGCTGGGCACCCCTACACTTTTCAAATAGAGTAGAGACATTCTATGTGAGAATCACCAAAGCTACTGATTTCCCCAACAAAATGAATTGACATATGTATTAAAAGATAATGATTTTACTCTTCAGATGTAAATGGCTTCAATGCTCCAATCAAAAGACGTAGGGTAGCTGAACGGATAAGAAAACAAGACCGTAAGTGCTGCCCACCAGAGACCCATCTCAGAACGAAAGACACACACAGACTAAAAGTAAAGAGAGGGAAAAAGCTATTTCATGCAAATGAAAATGTTTAAAAATTTAACAAAAGCTGGGGTAGTAATACTTATATCAGACCAAATAGACTTTAAGAAGTATTAAGTTTCAGTTTTGGGAGATGAAAAAAGTTCTGGAGATGGATAGGTGTGATGGTTACAAAACAGTGTGAATGTACTTAATGCTAGTGAAGTGTATACTTAACAACAGGTAAAAATGGTAAATTTTATGTCATGTATATTTCTCTACAACTAAAAAAATAATTAAAATTTTAAAGCAATATTAGTAAAAACATAATATTTGAAAAGTTATATGAAAATAAGATATATTTCAAGCCCAATCTAAAAAAAAAACTAATGATTTTAGACTCCTTACAGATATGATCTAGAACAGCAAATGTTTGCTTTCTGCTTATTAAAGAGCTCAGAAATTTTGGATAAATGTAAGGTGACATAAAAGAGTTGTATCTATATAGGAACAGAGTCTAGAAAGATTATGTCCCACAGTAAAAAACTTAAAACAATTGATGCTTAATACTTGGGTTTCAATTACTTGACTGTTTACCTAAAAGTTTTGTTTCATTTTGTTTTGTTTTGCCCCATGGTTTTTATTCGAGCCTTCAGTGCCAACTGTCTCAATTCTTAATATCATGCAGAAATTTAGAAACAGGATTAACACCTGCTGAAATACGATATTGTTTCTTGGCTTCAATACAGATTGCTTGTGAAATACAATGAATGAATTTCAGTTAAGCAAATGCAAACAGAAATGTCAGTCTATTCAAACCTTCCTTTCCTGGCCGAGATTCATATTTAAATAAACTGACATATAACAGCATTCCACTGTATTAAGAATTATGGTTCTTAAAAAAAGTCTTCTAATAAAATGATGACCGCAGAGTGTGTGGTCACAGCGTTTAGCTCAGTAGCCAGCATACGGTAAGCAAGCACTAGCTACTTTACAATCCTTGCGGAAGTACTAGAAGTGGTAATAATAATAGGAGTGTCTATCTCCTATGTACCAGGCACTAACATATATTTATTTATATACATTTATAATTTCATTTATGAAGCAGGAATTATCATTCTCATATTGCAGAGGAGAAAAATGGCTCATTAAGGTATCAAGTCTGCTGTGTGGTAGAACGGAGTATTGGCTCTAGGACTGTTTAATTCCAAAGCCCACACACCTTGCTCCGTGAGACCAGGCTGTGCTGAGCAGGACTGACTGGGAAATCGGCAAGGTCGTATCAAGACAGTGACCGCCAGAAACCTGCGCTGTGTGACATCGAAGGAGATGTAGTAACCTGGCCATTGGGGCTCCTCATGGCCTTTTCTTCACACTCCTGCCAACTCTTTTCTTCCCAACCCCAGGAAAGTCTGGCTGAGAGATGGAACCCTACAGGGAGGAGTGTCACGGGGCTAGAGGTAGCGTTTAGACATGGCCCCAAGCAATAGAACATGTATGTTTGCGTGGCCGAGGTGGGAATGCCCTGGCCTAGGTGGGCATTCTGTTTGCTGAACAGCTGACGCTGGTGCCCACAGATCACTGTTCTTTGAAGCTCTTCTGCTCTGTTTACAGCTATGCCCTAGTCATTAGTCAATAGGGACTTTGGGACTACAGTGTTCTGGGAATACTTCCTGTCAGGTTTTTCCCAGCCTTGCTTTGGAAGGCCTCAGGATCCCCTTTGTCACCCTGGGGGTGGTCCAATGTGCCCAAAGGGACTCCGCCTTGGGTTGCTCCCAAGGATTCCCAGCACTCAACCGCAAAAATAGCTCAGGGCTTAGTGAGGCTTTGTTGAAATAGTTCGTGTTTTTGCTTAAAAACACAAGTCTGGCTTAGTGTCTGCAAGTCACCCATAAAGAATGATTCTGTTACTTACTTTTTAAATGATACGTCACTGTCGGGTACTGATCTGTATGCTTATTTTGGCAACTCTGGGAAATGGGACAGGTTCCTAGGGTTCCTGTCTGTGAGAGGAGCCCCTGAGCCTTCCAGGAGAAACAGCAAAGGGACTTGGGTGTTGACCGTGGACACCTGGGATGCTGGGAGTGGCCTCCCCGGTGAGGAGGGGAGGCAGAGGCTGTCCTGGAAGAGCGGAGGAAGAGGTGAGGCAGGGGGCCTGATCGTCAGGGACCACATTGGAAAGGCTGCTAGAGACAGGTCATGTGGGGACCCACACTGATGGACACTTTCAAATATCACTCACGCTGCATCTCAAGTGACATCCAGCCCAGGCCCAGGGAAGCCTTTCTAGGTTCCTCAGTGGAGTATATGCACGTAACCAATTGACATAAACAACAATGCTGGGGGTGGGGGGCGGCATCGGGAGGAGGGTGTCTAGGGGGAAAAGAGAAATATCTGTAACAAAAATAAAGAAATAAAAATTGCAACAAAAAATTCTAAAAAAATATAATAATAAATAATAAATAAATAAAGGGGTTTTTTTTGTTTGTTTGTTTTATCCTCACCCAAAAACATTTTTGCATTTATATTCAGATAAAGTGGGAGGGAGAGAGGGAGGAAGAGAGAGACAGAAATATCGATGTGACAGAGACACATCGACTGGTTGCCACCCACACGACCCCAACAGGGGCTGGGGATGAACTGCAACCCAACTACATGCCCTTAGCGGGAACCAAACCCGGGACTCTCTGGTCCATGGGCCGACACTCTAACTGCTGAGCCAAACCGGCCAGGGCAAATAAAGTTTTATTGGAACTCAAAAAAAAAAAAAAAGAAAATGTCCTCAGTGAAGCACAGGGCTTTCTGAGATCCAGGGGCTGAGTCTTGCTCTTTCAGTTTACACTGTCACCCCCTTTCCCAGGAGGAATTGACAGCTCATTAGACGCTTAGTGTTGACCCTTGAGTCAAAGCTGTTATCAGCTATGGCTGCTGCCCTGTCCTCTGTCACAGCCTTCTCAGCTTGTCCCTCCAGGGCCTTTGAAGAGCCAGGCTTCTGAGTGGCTTTTTCAACTGACACTGGACACCAAGCAACCACATTGGACACCAAGCAAAAATGGGACACCAAGCTGTCTAACCTTCTAGGAAAGGAGGTGAGGAGGCAAAGGTGAGCGGTGGAGGGCTCACACCAAGAACGACTGTCATTGCTACCCAAGTCACAATAACCTCCCTGACTTGGGGTCCGGGACATTCAGATGTCTTAACAACACCAGGATGGTACCACGGACTGGGTCAGCGGCTTTCTCCTTTCTGCCACCTGCACCTACTTCCTCCGGCAGTTTTGCTGAGGTCCCAGCCTTTCCCCAGCCACATGTGACTCTGCTTCTGCACTGAAGGCCATTTCCATGTCCAGCCTCTCTCCTTTGCTGGTGACGTGCTGTCCTACTCTGACT
Source organism: Molossus molossus (assembly GCF_014108415.1). Classification (NCBI taxonomy): domain Eukaryota; kingdom Metazoa; phylum Chordata; class Mammalia; order Chiroptera; family Molossidae; genus Molossus; species Molossus molossus. The sequence continues at coordinate 57,882,337 of NW_023425345.1, read as the reverse complement.
GCCTGCTCACTACCGGGGGAGTCAGAGTGGCTCCATTCTGGAATTGTGACCCTCTCGTGCGTCAGGATCCCTGGGAGAAGCCTCCTCCTAGAAAGTACCGTGAGCACCGTCAGTGTTAAGTGGTCAGACGTGCACTGAGAGCTGATGGTGGGGGGTGGGGCAGGGTGGGCAGGGGGAGGTACAGACTATGGACAGGAGTCAAAGATAAAGGTCCTTCCACACTGGGGGCAGATGTCTAGTGCAAGGGCCTGGAAGAGAGGATGTTGCCGTCAGACTGAGGTGGGGGTTCTGGGGGAAGTACAGAAACACAGCTCTTGGAAAGATACTCACTGCTAGGCAACATTGTCACCTACTCTAAAAGGCACACAGGGAGCCAAGCAAAAATGGGAGAGCTGTCCAGCCGGTGTGGCTCACTGGTTGAGCATTGACCTGTGTACCAAGAGGTCACCGGTTCGATTTCCGGTCAGGGCACATGCCCAGGTCATGGGCCTGATCCCCAGTGGGGGTCATGCAGGAGGCGGCCAATCAATTTTCTCTCATCGATGTTTCTATCTCTCCCTCTCACTTCATCTCTCTCTGAAATCAATAAAGGAAAAAAATTTTTTTTTTTATTGGGAGAGCTTCCTCATTACCCTTTGTAAGAGCTGGGGTTTGCACCTGCATTCAAAATCTCTTCCCTTTCTGCTTCCTGGAAAACTCAATGTTGCTTTTTACATCTCTACCCTCTTTATAACTTCTACATCCCTTAGTAAAATGGTCCTCCTAGGAAAATATCACACACACACACACACACACACACCCCTGCTTCACACACTTGAACTTTCCCTACCTCCTCCCAGTGGGAGATGGACAGGCCCTGATGACAAGAAGGAGCCGCTCACACCCGAAGAGCAGCCTGGATGCTGAAGCCTCGCCTCAGCCCCGCCCTGCAGGCCGGGCAGCTGTTTCAGGGCCCTGCAGGGCCCGCGCTCCCTCACTGAGCCTCACACACCTCTTGACCTAATGTTGGCACCGCCTCTATTTCCTGGGGCCCTGAGGAACAGCCCTGAGCACAGGAATCCCCAAGGAAGAGGAGAGAGCCGGAGGAAACTGATTTCTACTGAGTCTCGCGGTGACATCATTGCCACAGGAGCACCACCCAGGGTTGGGACACAGCGCAGCGAGTGGGTCGGAGGAAGGCTGCAGGTAGGCATCGGGCAGCACCGCGTCGGCCACGCCACCGATGCCCTCAACTTGCTTTTTTTTTAAAAGGAAGAAGCAAGAGGGCTAGCAGGGGCTTTAATAAATTACAAAAGTAAACAAAATCAAGGGATGGTGAGAAGGGGGTGAAGGCTGAGTGGTAAGTGGGCCAGCTCTTGAGTCCCCATCTCCCTACCTAGATTTTAGCTCCTTTCTGCTTGTGTTCTGCCCTGCGTTCACCCCACTGGATGGACAGTCCTCCACCAAGCCTCCGTTCACCAGGGTTTATGTCCTTGGTTGAGGCCAGTGGTTCGGTCTTGGCAAGGCGGGGGGTGGGGCGGGGAGGGGGGGGTCTCTGGGATCACAAAATGTTCTTAAGAAGTGATGCTTCTCATTGCAGTTGCGAGACAAGGCTCCCATTCCATTCCTTATAAAGGCATGTGTTTTCTTGAATAAAGACTAAATAAAACTAGTCTTTATGTTTTTGCCCCTTGATTGGCAACACCATTATTCCATAAATAAAATGATGTCTTCAAAGTACACAGACTGCTTTGCAGGGTGGTCTGGGGAGACACTCTGCTGACTGTGACGGCCTAGGACACCACACTCTCCTCTGGAAAGTCATACGGGCCACACAGCTGCCCTGGGCCAGGCTGTTGGTCCCGGGAAAGGTGCGTCCAGCTGTGCTTGGTCTCCCTACACCTCCTAACTCAGACGGGCTGGAGGTCGGCTTCCCACTGCCGAAGGAGCTGGGCTTCTAGAGGCTCCAGGGCTGCGTGGGTGCCTTCTGATCTTGAAGCTTATTTAATTTCTGGAAGCTTTCCTTTTCATATCAGAAAAAGAGAGATAGCAATACCTACTTCAGGGAACTGTTAGAATAAAAGACCTGTCATTAAGTAAATGCTCAAAACAATACTAACTATTATTGTTACATTTTTATTATTACCTCAATCACTATTCTTTCCGGTTACACTATTGAAGTAAAACACTGCTCATTGGAGTGTTAGGATAACAGAAGATTTAGCTTAAATACATTTTCTGCCTAATGTAAGTCTTTCAGAAGTACCCATTTTCATTTCCGGCCATGGGATAATTCTAGATCGTGTTCAAACTTTGGAGAGTAATTGGGTCATGGGACCATTTAGCACCTTTTATCTCTCTGGTCAGTACCGCTCATGGCACAGTTGTGTTTTCACTGGATAGGAGTTGGAGGGGGTTGAGCTGAAGGCATGTTGGGCTGTCAAAACAACCAAAACAAAAACAAACTCTACCGATGAGCATGTCTTGTTGTAGAGTCCTTTGTTCCTAAAGGAAGGAGGCGAGGGAAAGTGCAGAATAAAAGCGGATGGTTTTGAAAGCTGATCTGTTTTGCTGTCTGTGGCTCCAGGGGATTGAAATGAAGTGGTCCTGAGATGGAGATGCTCCTTAGCGGACACTGGACACAAGCTCTTCCTAGATTTTTGCCTGAATAGACACAGACTTCCCAGCAGGGAATGAGGTCTTTGGTGTTATGTCTAAACTTGCTAGATGAATGGAAGAAACCATTTTTTGATCTATGGATATAAACTGTAAACCCCTTCCTTTCTCATCTTCAACTCCCAGTGCACAGAGAAATGATACAAGCGCGCCCTCTCTCTCTCTCTCTCTCTCTCGTTTGGATATAAAGTACATATTAAGCATTAAGTACTAAAAGGAAGTGCTAGGGTAGGTTAATGACATTTATTGATCCCATTTATTGATCATCTACTACCATACAAAGTGCTTGCACATATATTATTTACTTTAATCATCACAATAGCTCTATGAGACATATTTTCTTATTCCCATTTTATACATAAGAAAACTGAAGTTCAAGATGTAAGGTGACTTGTGCAAAGTCACACAGCTTATGCAAGGCCGAGCTAAGAGTGGACTCCAGGTTCTCTGAATTCAAAGTCTATATTCTTTCTGAAGAAAGGCAAAAGAGTCTAGAATAACTAATAATTGTAAAATATTACCATTGAAAAGGAGCAATTGCTCGACAAAAGGAAGACAAAGAACCCAATTAAAAAATGGGCAGAGGAGCCCTGGCCAGTTTGGCTCAGCAGTTAGAGCGTTGGCATGCAATCCAGAGAGACCCAGGTTCAGTTCCCACTAAGGGCATGTACCTCAGTTGCAGTTTGTCCCCAGCCCCGGGTTGGGGTCGTGTGGGTGGCAGCCAGTTGATGTGAGATGTCTCTCTCACATCGCTGTTTCTCTCTCTCTTCCTCCCTCTCTCCCTCTCACTAAAAAAATAAAAATAAAAAGAGGTAAAAAAAAAATGGGCAGAGGAGCTAAATAGACACTTCTCCAAACAGGACATACAAATGGCTAAGAGACATATGAAGAAATGCCCAACATCACTAATCATCAGAGAGATGCAAATTAAAACAACAATGAGGTATCACCTCACACCTGTCAGAATGGCCACCATCAACAAATCATCAAACAACAAGTGTTGGCGAGGGTGTGGAGAAAAGGGTACTCTAGTACACTGCTGGTGTGAATGCAGACTGGTGCAGCCACTATGGAAAACACTATGGTGTTTCCTCAAAAATTTAAAAATTGAATTGCCATTTGACCCAGTGATCCCACGTCTAAGAATCTATCCTAAGAAGCTGAAACACCAATCAGGAAGAATATATGTATCCCCATGTTCATAGCAGCACTACTTACAATAGCTAAGATCTGGAAACAGCCCAAGCGCCCATCAGTAGATGAGTGGATTAAAAAAGCAGTGGTACATATACACAATGGAGTACTATGCAGCTGTAAGAAAGATCTCCTATCCTTTGAGACAACATAGAGGGACCTAGACAATATTATCCAAAGTGAAACAATTCAATCATAGAAAGAAAGATATCACATGATCTCACTTATTTGTGGAATATAATGAACATAACAGTTTGAGGAACAGGATAGACTAGAGATGTGGAAGTAGGGTACAGACTGACAACTCTCAGAAGAGGGGGTGGGGGGAGGGAAGAGATAAACCACAGAACTTATATGCATGTACGCATAAGCAATGGACATGAACAACAAAGCTGGAGATGGGGTGGAGGGGATGAGGAGGAGGATGTCAATGGGGGAAAAAAGGAGAAACATCTGTAACAAAATTAATTAATTAAAAAGTTATAAAAATAATAATAAATAAATACAAAAAGGAAAAGAAAAGAAAAGGAGCTACTGAAGACCTGTCTTTACTTTAAAGAGGAAGAGGAGATGCACCATGGCTGGGGTAGTGATGGCTTCTCCTACTGCGTCTGAGCCTCACCAGCGCCTCCCCCAGGAGACTGCTGCAGCCGGCCAGCCCCTGCTCCACTGTGACCATGACTGACTGAATGGCGGTGATGAAAAATGCTGATATGTTGGAGGAGATGCAACAGGACTCCATGGAATGTGCTACTCAGGCGCTGGAGAAATATAACATAGAGAAGGACACTGTGGCCCACGTTAAGGCGTTTGACATGAAGTACAACCCCACCTGGAACTGCATCAGGGGGAAGAACTTCGGTAGTTATGTGACACATGAAACCAAACACTTCATCTACTTCTACCTGGGCCAAGTGGCCATTCTTCTGTTCATATCTGGTTGAAAGCATGGACTGCACCACACACCCAGTGATTCATCCAAAATAACTACTGCAGCCAAAATTCCAAATACCAGAGACTGAAATCTTCAGCATTGTTTAAAGGAACACCTTGATCTTTATTTTTTCTTAATCCATAACTGAGGACATGCTTAGAGAAAGAAAGGAAGAGAGAGAAACATCAATGTGAGAGAGAAATATCTATCGGACTGAACCCACAACCCAGGTATGTGCCCTAACCAGGAATTAAACAAGCAACCAGGACAATGCTCAACCAACTGAGCCACTCCAGCTGGGTGGAACACCTTGATCTTTACCTTTGTTGTGTTGTTTTGTACAGGGCATTTTCTGTATTATTTTTGTGGTTATAAAACAATTAGCAAAACAGCTTACATCTGTATTATTTTCTACTCCATATCTCTCTGCACCACATTTTTTTCTCCTCAAAATCCATTCGTTTCCCCCTCAAAATAAATCTGTTGGAGAAAAAAATTAAATTAAAATAAAATAAAGAGGAGAAAACTAAAGTCCAGAGAGGCGAAATCACTTGCTTCAGATCACACAGCTCTTTAGCAGCAAAGCCAAGTCTAGAACCCAGGATTCTTTCCACTATTCTTTGCTGACCCATGAAGGAACTCCCTAAAGAATAAATTCTTAGAATAAGTGCTAAGGTGCTCCTCTTGTTGAGCATGGATGAAAAGCGCTATTTTCTTTCTTCTATTTCCCTGATTTGGATCTTGTCATGGAATCTATAAATGGTGATGCCAGTGTTTCAAAACAGGCTGCAGTAAGTGCACCAAGAGCCATTGATGGAGACTCTGGCTTTAGGGCTCTGAGAACCGGGGACCTTTCTCTCGTCTGTCCTGTGTCAACAGGACTCTCACATGAAGGCAAGGAAAGCAACTACATGTCTCTGCTTTAAAAATCAGTTGTGTTCTATTTAAATCGTTCAAATGTAAGAAAGAACCAATGGAACATCATTACAACAGTACCATATTTCAAAGGGTAGTGTTAGGACCTTAGTAAGAATTGTGAAGATGTGTAAAAGACTTTATGTTGATGTTTCTAAGCATCTCCCCATCTCTGGGAGAAGTTTGTCTTGTCTTTCCATGCCAGGTCCTGGGCGCGGTTTGCATAGAGATTGGACTCACAGGCAGTGGAGTTGGATACCTGGACAACAGTCCTGGCCCCGCCATTTGCTGGTAAATGTCTTCAACTCCTAACCCTCAATTTCTCATTTACTAATTGAAGAGTGATAAAAATTATGGCAGAAACTGCTTGTTTTCTTCCCAGTAACCATTCTCCCCTACTTCTTTGCTAATAGAACACTGGTTTTATTTGGGATGACACTGTGCCCAGCTGAAGGAGTATATGTATGGTCTTCCTTGCAACTTAGGATAGAAAATAAGATGTAAGTGGAAGTCATCATATGAGGGCTCCGATATTTCTCTAAAATGAATTACTTATCTAGAAAATTGTTCCCTTTTGTTCTACCCCCAATTTCTCCCTCTCTCTCTTTTTTCCTGTCTAGAACTCAGATAAGGTGGCTGGAGCCCTAGCAGCCGTCTTGAATCATGAAGCTCCAAGCCCTGTACCAAGGGTGGTGGAAGAGAAACAAAAGGAACCTGGGTCCGTGATGACCAAAAAGACACCATACCAGCCTTGAATCACCCACCTTTGCATTTTTTTAATATAAAAGTAGATTTTCATTTTAATACACTTATTTGGAATTCACTCTTATTGACAGTCAATTCTAATGCGATTGAAGTACCAGTATCAAAGATCTTATAATAGATAAATAAGATAATTCATTTAAAGCACATGTAGGGCCTGGCACTTTAAGCACTCAGCAAATGCTAGTTGCTGCTACTGCTCTCAGTAGTACTCTGTTAACTGCTCCGATCAGTACTGCAGCACCAGGGGTATTAGGTCTCATTGTCCCCGTGCTTCCCATTAAGTTCCTTCAGGGCAACCTTGTATTTTACTCCTACCTGTAGGCCTGCCGCAGTGCCCAGCACATAATTTTTTAAACATATCTTCTACTTACAGGGAAAGTAATTTTGTTTATTTTTAGTTAAATCTGCTCATTAGAATCAAACTTATAAATCATAGGTAATAAAACTTGGAGAAATAAAAATCAATTTTTACATAGGTATCTGTATTTTCTAAGTCTTATTTTAAAGTATGTATTGTTTTATTTATACGTGAATTAGCAACCAGTTTTGTTACGGTATATTATTAATAAAGCATTATCTTCTTTTACAAAACAAATGTGCAAAAAAACATGGAAAGTCTGGCCACTGGACCCGTAAACCATCTGCCACACCTCGTCACCAACCTCTCTTTGTCTTGTTTTCTTATTGTGCCTTCCTTTAGTGAGTACTTACTGTGACCCAGGTACGGGGTAACATTAAGTCGGTGCCTTGCCTGATTTAATCGCTGGTACCAATTCTGTGGGAGAGTTGCGGTTACCTCCACCACTTGTAGAGTTAGGATCTAGAAGAAAATATTCTAAGGAATGTCCGTTTCTCAGACTCAAGCCAAATGACAGAAAATGTTTTGTAAGAGATTTGAGCCGACAGAAAATCCAGTTTTGCCTTATTCTATGTTTATTTCCTTTTTTAGAGACTCTGAGGAAAAACAAAGTCTTAAGAAGAGAGGAGAAACTTGATTACTCATTTCCCTTTTCCTCTAAAATAATCTCCATTAAAAAATGATATTCTTTTTTAAAAAATATGTTTTTATTGACTTATCAGAGAAAGAGGAAAGGAGAGCGAGATAGAAACATTGATGTGAGAGAGAAACATTGCTCAGCTGCCTCCTGCACGCCCCCTACTGGAGATCGAGCCCGCAACCCGGGCATGTGCCCTGACCGGGAATTGAACCGTGACCTCTCAGTCCATGGGATGCCGCTCAATCCACTGAGCCACACCAGCTGGGCAAAAATGATATTCTTCATCACTAGGAAGAAACAAACCAAATGAGTGTGAATTGAGAAGGTTTTTAGAAAAATACCTTTCATCCTCTTCCTCTCCCTGTATTTTTTTTTTGCAAGCTCTCTTCCCCACTTCCTAGGCCTGCCTGGATCGCCCCAGCTCCCCCCTCTCACCCCCGTAAATGTAACTATCAGTATGGCATCTTCTTGTCCACGTTCACAAATCACACACTTATATTTCATACCTGATTATTTCCATATTTCTAATTCACAAGCTTTGTCTGTCTTTCATCCCTTGCTATATGTTCATCTCTGCGCACTAAGTTGGAAGTAAGAACACTGATTTTGTATGCCAAGTTAAATGCATACAAATCAGAGGGTACCCTGCTTAGCACACTGACATTGTCATGAATTTGTTTAGGGGCACTGAGAACCAGCTAATCCCACAAAAGCTGCTCTGTGGACCTATTTTACAGTTATTTTGTTCAACTGGGTATTGTTTTTTAAAGCCACATTGAAATCAAAGTGTTTTCCCAGGCTCTTGGAGTGCCCGGGTCAAGAATGCTGACAATCTCCCGTCAGAGAGAGGCTGTCAGCATCGCCCTATCAAGCACTGCCCGTCATCACTTGAATAAGAACAAGCAGGCAACCCGCTGCCTTGTGACAAGCACTGTGACTCCGAGGGAGCCAAGTGCCAGAATGAAGCCCTATAAAAGGTCACTTTATGTAAGAGGAAATAATGGCGTCAACGGGGGGGACATACACAATTTTGAATTAAAAACCTGTTTACTGGATGCTGGCGTGCATGTACTTACTAGGGATGCCCCTCCCTTCTACCCTCCAATCCTCTCGTTGAAAGGTACGAGTTCTGAAATCTCCAGGTCGTCTAGTTGGGGATATTGAATGTCCTCGGTGGGTGATAAACTGTTATTTAATACTGAATTTTGAGGTTTGTGGATTACTTTCACCTAGTGCCATGGAAGGGAAGCAGCAAGTTGGGATTTCGCGGTTGCCAGTGGGTCCATCACCCTTGACACACCTACTTCAGGAAATATTTCTCCTGAGACTTACACGGAGAGGCGAGAAAAGCCAGCCAGCTACCTCCTTAAGCAACTGTATAAACATTCAAATCACTTCAACATTTTTCAGCTCCAGAGATAATTTCAAGACCTTGGGGTGGGAGTGGGGCGGGGGGGGAAGCTAGTAACACCGGAAGCATTCCATGGATATTTCAGGAGTCATGTGATGAAATACATTCCAAACAGCTTTTTAACCTGATTTCTAAGTAAATACTTTTCAATTAATTTTTGAGAAAGGATATATTCTAACAATCACATTTTAAAATATGTGTGTTTTAAAATACATATATATCTACTTTCTTTTGTGGATTTTCTGCTTGCTTAAGTTTTCTGTTAAACCACATGTATGATATTTGGAAGGTCGAAGTCAGAACTCACTTTTGAAAACTGTAGAATTAAAGTTTATGTTTAATATGTATAAACCCCTTAAAATAGTTGATATAATTTAAATAAAATTTTATATCTTTGGCGGGGGCAGAGATGTGATGTCTGAAAGCTTCAAGTGATTATTTGCAAGAATGACAACACCTTGAATTGACATAAATTATCCTCTAAGCTGTACAAAGTAGTGGGACAACGGAAGAAGCACTAATCAAGAGAGCTGGGTATTGTTTATAATCCTGTCTTTGACTAATTGGTTGTGACCACGGGCAGCTCACTGGCCCCTCCCGAGTTCATTTTCTTCTTCTGCAAAAAGGGGAAGGATGAATGAGACTTTGTCTAAACTCCTAAAATTCCATTTTCAGCTCTTTTCTCAAACTCACCATTTACACTGATAGAGAGGTATTATTGCCCACCATTTTGTAGAAGGCAAATGCAAACCAGGGTCCACCCGCCTGAGACAGCCATGCAGCTCAGGTCTTCCAGCAGCTACCTGGAGCTTTGTACAGGCATCAGGGGTTTGATTAGAACCTCCAGCAATAATTACAAGTATTCTTTTGTGAGTCAGTGCATTGTGGCAAGGATCAGATTCACCCTCACACCTGCAACCACAACTCATATACTGATCGCTACCTTAAGAGTCTCCTTTGCTGTCAGAAACTGAAAGAGTAAATTACTAAATTATTCTCCCGCTGAGACTGAGCCATTCCCCCAGTGGTGGTGTCGAGACAGGGAAACAGGCGATTACAAAAGGACTTGGCACCACCACAGACCACTGCTTTGTAACAGGAGTTTAGACAGGCTGGGGCCAACCCTCAAAGCAGGATGCCCAAAACTCTGGGGATGCCAACTCTGTCCAATGCTGTTTCAAACCCTTTCTGCGACAAAAACTAACCAACTCACCTTCATGAGCCATAGAGGTTACTAGCAAGAAAAGTGAACACATCAATATACCACACACACACACACACACACACACACACACAAATGTATGTATTAGGGGTTACTTGGAAAGATCATTAAAGGCAAGTATATGTTTACAAACTGCAGCCAAGATTTGTAGAAATAAACATTTCTTTAGCAGTTAAATAGTAGAAACAGAATAATGCCTAAAACTATTACCAAGTTTGGCTTCTTTGACTGTGATTAGTCACAAAGCCAGGCTGCTCTTTGGAGGTGATGAGTCAGCCCTGACAGGGTAAACTACACCATTCGGTAGAATACTCACAAAACAACTGACCTGTCAGCTTCAGTAGGACTGAACTGACACGAGTTATCGCTTCAGGAGAAAGCCGGTGGAAGACCGTGACATAATTAAAACTTTGAAACTCCTCAAGAGTCATTTCCTGTTTCTTTCTGTACAGTAGTTGAATACTCACTTATCAGTTTCTTCGGAAGCACAGGATGTCTGGTCTTAGAGGACTACAGTACATGTTTGCTCACTCTGTTATAAATGACTCTGGCAGGGTTTGAGAATATGCAACATAACCACGTCGACTATTTTTTTCAAGTTTTCATTTCCAGAGTTCAACTAAACCTCCAGTGCTCAGGTTAATGCTCGGACGGGGAGCAAGCTGTTCCCACATCTGCCATATCTCAGCAGTTAGTTCTGGTTCTGCATCCAGGGGTCTCCACGTGGAGCTCTCTTGTCCTCAGGTTCTAAAAATCCCTTCAAGAGAAAATCAGATGCAGCCCTGGCCTGTTTGGCTCAGCGGTCAGAGCGTCGGCCCACGGTCCAGAGAGACCCGGTTCAGTTCCCACTAAGGGCACGTACCTCGGTTGCAGTTTGTCCCCGTCCCTGGTTGGGTCATGCGGGTGGTAGCCACTCAATATGTCCCTTTCACATAGACGTTTCTCTCTTCCTCCCTCTCCCTCCCACTCTATCTGAACAAAAAATGGAAAAATGTCCTCAGGTGAGGATTAAAAAAAAAAAAGATAAAATCAGATTCAGAACAACCCTCAGACCAAGGAGATCTGCCCACATCAACATTCCACTCCAGGTCATCAAAATCTCCAAGGTCTCTGGCCCCCACCTACGCCATCTTTGATAACCAGACTTGCTCTGTAGGAGAGTAAGGCCAGGGCTCTAGAACACCCACGCTGTAGCATTTATTTGCCTTTCTGTGTAGTGAGGGTTTCGAACAAGGTCTTTGAGAAAGAGACAAGGCAAGAAAGAACACCATGATGAATGGATTCATATGATTGGTGAGTTCATTATTCAGGTTTTTCTGTGTCAATAATTCTGAACAGTTGCAATGTTGTGTTCATGATCCCTTTCACTTTAATAGCAACACAAATTTGACTTAAATTCTATAAAACAATAGGAATTACTTAATGCTATTTTTAGTTGCAACAATATCCTGTGTTTAAATGCAAATTATTTGGATTGAAATACACATTATGTGAATTACATACACATGTAATATCTATGTCTGCATAGGTATACTAGAAATATAAATATCTAATCCTTCTTAAAATGATATTTAGATAATACCAGTATTTTTATTGACATAATGCTTCACTACAAGTAACGTGGTTAAGTAGTCCTCTGGGACTTGCACTCATATGGAGTTCACTGCCACTTCATAGTGTAGCCACAATAGCTCCTCAAGGGCTGGGCTGTTATTCCCACTTACAAGTGGGCAGACTAAGGCCCAGAGAGATGAAACAAACTGCCTAATGCCACAAGACTAATCAGAGTCAGAACTAGAATCCAAGTCCATCGATGCTTTTTTCAGTGTAATGTATGCATGAAGGTAATTATTGTAGCAGTACTGATGACAGCCTGAACTCACTAGATGACAATAGACAAATGAATGAAATAATAGATCAACTCAGTAGGATATTATGCTGTCATTAAAATTGAGACTTTAGATAGTAACAGTGAAGCTGATAGCTACGTGTGTGGAATGCTTACTCTGTGACAGGAAGACCAACGGATGTGAACTATCTGATTCTGAGTTCACAACTCCATGAGACGGGTGCTACCGTTGTCTGCATATGACACATGAAAACTGAGGCTAAAATAAGTTAAATCACTTGCCCAAGAGAACTCATCTAAAAAGAACAAGGTTATCTGACTCTAAGCAGGGTTCTCAATCTTAGCACTATTGACATTTTGGGCTGAATAATTCTTTTGTTGTAGGGGACTGTCCTGTGCATTGTAGGAAAGGACATCTCTGACCTACATCACCAGCTGTGAAAATGAAAAATGTCTTCAACTTGTCAAATGTCTCCCAAGGGACAAAAATTGCACCGGGTTGAGAGCCATACTCTAAAGCACAGACTTAACCATTATGCTCCATACCCCCCCCACCCTGCCTTCATCCAGAACCATAGTTTCCTACAGAAATGTATATGGTCATAGGGAGGATTCCCTTAGAAACAGGCTCTCAGACTCTGAGACTGGACTTTAGGGGGTTTGGGTAGGACGGGCAAGAAAGGGCAGTGAGAACCTCACTTGTGAGGAAGCAGGGGAAACAGGCCTGGCAGAGGGAGAGTCGAACTGCCCGCTCATTACCGAGACAGGCCTCTGCCAGGTCTACAGGGAGCCCCAGAGCTGCCCTTACAACTGTCCTGATTGAGACAATGGAGTCTGGCCTATTTTTCTTTAATAAAAACATTTTTTTAAATTGATTTTAGAGAGAGAGAGAGAAACATTGATTTGTTGTTCCAATCATTTATGCATGTATTGGTTGATTCTTGTATGTGCCCTGACCAGGGATTGAACCCACAATCTTGGTGTATTGGGACAACACTATAACCAACTGAGCGACCAGCCAGGGCTCAGGGCCTGGTTTTTATCCACTCCCCATAGATCAATCATTGGATGTGGGTTACCCTTAAGGGGGTGTGTCCTGAAGCAGTGTGGTTCTTCCTGAAACAAGACTAAGGGCAATTCTGAAAAAAGAACAGCTTCCAATACTACCATATCGAAGGACTGAGAGCCTTCTCTCTATACATATTATAAATAAATATACATATAGTATAGTCAAATTATAATGAAACAATCAAAATAGTCATTGTTTCAAAATACTATTGTTTCATTATAACTCAAAGTACATAAGCATAAGAACCAAGACAGGAAAATAATAAGCAAATGAAAATAGTAATACTATAGATATAGTGTTTTTTTCTTTTTTCAAAGTTGAATGCAAAGATGTTGCTATCATACTGTTCTTACCATTTAAAAGAAGTGCTGAGATCTCAGAAGATATAATTCATAGCTTTAAAACACCATATAATATATATTCATGTGGTTATCATGATTCCCAAGCCAGTTTATGTCTCCTAAAGTGCTTCTAAGCACTTTTATATGTACCAACTTATTAAATCTTCTCAATAACCCTAACTAAGGTAGATAGCTTTATTAACTACATTTTATGGAGAAGGAAATTTAGTTTCCACAAGGTGATTCAGTAACTCAAGATCTACATGGCTGGTAAGTGATGGACCTGGAACTTGAAGTCATTACCGTGACTCAGATCCAGGCTGTTACCAACCATGCTTATCGCCTTCCACTTACTTTTATTTCACACAGTGCCCCTGAAGTCCCCTCACAATGACAGTAATTTGTCTTCTCAGATGTCATTTCTTCTTCTTTTTATTTATTGATTGGGGCGGGGGGAGAGAAAGAGAGAGTGATTTGTTGTTCTATTTATTGAAGCATCATTGGCTGATTCTTGTATGTGCCCTGGTCAGAAATTGAACCCACTCTAACCAACTAAGCTACCCAGCCAGGGCTCATTTCTTCTTTGAAAACAAACAAAAAATCCTGCTTAAAACAGTAGAGCAATAAAGCTGTCAATGTAAGAGTAATACTAAGGGACAGAAAATTGCCTTCAAATTTTCTGTTTTAAAGTCTTGTAAGATTTAAAGGTTTTTAGGTGCCAGTGGAGATTGTAATAGTCAAGTTATGCTATTTTCCTTTAAAGAATCAAGTCTCTTCTGCTCTCAACATAAAACAGGAAGTTTTATAGATACCCGTCTGAAGAATGATTCTCTGAGTCAAGGCTCTGCCCTCTCAAGAGACCGAGAAGGGTCTCTCTGGGACTCAGGTAATTCAAGCCAGTTACTAGGAATCATTTGTCATCCTGTGGGGCACTGTGAAAAATCCAGTTCAAATTCATTAGCATTCTGAAAGGTAACATTTCCCCAAAAGATCTGAGTGAATATATATGCTATATTTAAAACATACAGGTAATTAAAAAAAATTTAATTTCAAACCTCAAAAGTGGCCTTTTCTTCCCAGAATGGTCATGGGCTTTACCACAGACAAGCCCTTTAGAACCCATAGGAACGCATGATGTCTGGCCCGGTGAACAGGGCCTTCCAAAGGTCCACAGATGGCTCAGCTCGTTCGATACTTTATTGGAAATGGAATGCATTTTTAAAACATGAAAAATAAATCACATCTCTCCCAATCACTTAAGAGACATATTTACACAAATTCTGACCACACTGAAGTTCACAAATGTGATAGTAAAGCACTTGGTACACGGTGACACGTGTTTCTCAGAAGCATTTGCATGTTCTGAAACGAAGCAGAAGGCTGGCAGTGGAATGTAACAGACAGTAATCATTTATCTTTCTTCTCAAAATAAATACAGTGATCTGGAAAGACCACGTCGCATTGAAATCTGCTTCCTCACTGCCCAGCTGATCACCAGCAGGCCAGCTTCAGAGCAGAGAGGAATAGGCCTCTCCAGCTTTTATGCAGATGTTCCAATGACCCAGAGCCTTTCTGCTTTTCACTGCACAATGGTGCCCTAAGAAAACCCTGCTGGATCCTATACTCCATTTGGCAGATGTCCTGCCAACAAAGTCCCAGACCACTTTGTCATCCAACGTTATGTAAATCCAGACCAGCTGTAAAACATGCAGATCAAAAGGCCACCCTTCAAATTGTGTCCAAACTTCAGAAACTAGTTCTTAAAAACCTATCCAACACAATTTCACAAGTAATGCATTTTAGCTTGCTTTGGGTAAACTGGAATATTTCTCTTAAAAGAATCACGGAATGGATTCAATATCAAGCTCTATAATTTCCAAATTTAAATTTTATTCTGCTGAAGGCATTTTATTGGTAAAGCAAAAAGAAGTTTGACATTTACAACAACAACAACAAAAACAAAGAGAGATGAATGGATGCTCACAGGTCCATCCTTGTCCTACAAAGCTCTAGGTTCTATGGGATTGCTCTCATTTCCCATAAGTCTTAGACCCCTCTTCTAAACCTGCCACTGAACATGATATTGTAAACACTTGCTAAAACCAAGTCACTTTTGCTGGGGACAGAAAACAAGTGATGTGTTTGAACTCCGGCACTGGCACCAGACTTGTAGTGTCAGATTTAAAAGGAGGAATCTTGAAGAGAAATAGGTGTATGAGGGCAGAAAAAGAGTTTTTGAAAAAGGCTTTTGAACTTGAGCTAGACTTCCTAAGTGTTTACATAGGAGAGAAACTCTTCCAAGCACTGAGTTGGGTTTTTCTACCTCTATTTGAAAAAACGTTAAGTGAAATTATAAAGTTGGTTTGATTTTTATGAGAAAATTCCAGCTTCCTCCGAGGGAAATGTTCATTTTGAAAGGGCCCTTTATAGCCATTTACTCTGACCTCAGCATTCCGGGTTGGACATAAACAGGACTGGGATTTCCGCTAAGAAAGTGTGCCCAAGGAGCTTCCTCATGTCCTGTGGCCTGTCCCAGCATTAGTTGTTCTCAGGGAATGAAATGAGCGTGAAGGAAGCACAGTGTGAGGCAAGAGAAACCACCTCCTGGATGCCGGGAAGTTACACATTTTTTCCCTCTTTCATTCATTTGTCCCAACAAATAGTTATTCAGCTGTGTGCGAGGCTTAGTGCCAGCAGAAGTTCAAAGACAAAAGTTCAGTTTCCAGATGGGACATTCCTTTTAATTTTCCAACTTTGTACAGTTTATGTTTAAGGGGTGGTTTTCCTGTTGGACCTCCCCTTTCCTTCTTCCTTTTCTTGGGCTGAAATACGTACTTTTATCATTTTTCATGCAGGTGATTGGTTAGGCCTTTTGATACCGTAGGTGGTTGATGTCCCTTTTTTACAGGTAGACTAGAACCACTGACACATTAAAGATTTGCATTTGTAGTTTGTTTTGTTGAGCTTTGTCAAGCATAGTTGTTTCTTTGTTCTGGAAAAATTATTCACGCACAATAAATTCAAAACACAGAAGCCACCCTACCCCTCTCCCTTTCTCATTTCTGAGGCTTCACAGTTAAATGCTAAGAAACCTTCGGACCAGAGAGCCACTGGAGAACCACAACTCAACATAAAGATCACAGCAGACCAAGCACAAGAAGGCTGTGGAAAGACAGGACACGGAACCATGATTCTGGTGGGTCCAATAAGAACCGTAGACATTGCCCGGCCGGAGTGGCTTAGTGGTTGAGTGTCGACCCAAGCATGAAGAGGTTGCTGGTTCGATCCCCAGTCAGGGCACATGCCCAGGTTGTGGGCCAATCCCCAGTGGGGGGCATGCAGGAAGCAGCCGAATGATGTTCTCTCTCATCGATGTTTCTATCTCTCTCTCTCCCTCTTCCTTTCTGTCTCTCTCAAATTAATAAAGAAAAAAAAAAAAAACTAAAAAAAAACCGTAGACATTGTGGGGAAAAAATTCCACCAGCCAGTACTGAGCCTATATATAAGCAAACAGTTCTACATGAATCTTAATTTTAAAAGTACTTGGTGTGAATATTATCTTTTTTTTTTTATAGCACAGGAATTTGAAAGAAAAAAATCCTTCTTTCTGGAAAAAAGCTGTGGTTTAATAGGGGTTATATGATCTACGTATATTAAAACACCAGTACAGTGAGGTATCATCTAAAGTACAGTAGGGGCTCCAAACAGGCCAAATCAAACTTGGTTTAAGAACTCTTTAGATTTGGCTTTCTGAGCTGCCCATGCTGTGTGTGTGTGTGTGTGTGTGTGTGTGTGTGTGTGTGTGTACACATACTATATATATGATCTTTAAAACCTTTGCAGCATATGTTCACAGCCACAACTTAAATAGCCACTGAAAGTGGGAGTCCACTTGAGTTCTGTCTGCCATTTACGCAGGTTTTTGGATTGGAGTTATGGCCTCAAAATTCCATCATTTAAACATTGCATTAAAAAGTAATTTGACCAGGCAACTCCTTTCTAGATGGAGGGAGAATAAAGACATCTCTAGCATAAAATTCTGTTTTCATTTCTTGACTCTCTAGAACTTAGCATTGACCTAATACTGACCTTTCCAGTTTGGATGCTGGAAAAATACTGATCAAGATTTTACATAAGATAATGGGAAACAGAGACCTATTAGTAAAGCCATGCAGATAGGAAGTGATTTTCAGCCCCAAGAGGATTTTGTATCATCTATGGTTCGTTTTAAACTGAAGTCACATCTGCCCTTGTGGATTGTGACCATCCTTTTGATTTAACACAGAAGAGTGTTTGTTCTACCTTTAAAAGCACACCCCCACCCCAAGCCCTCATGAACAAGTAGCTGCCGAAACAAGACTGGGGTTGTTTTGCCACTGAAAATCCGGTGTTTATCCAGTCCTTCCTTTTTCAATTTCTGAGTTTAGTTAACCTAACAACAAAACCTATAACCCTCCAATTTCTCACAGAGCAATAAAAAGCAAAACAGCTGTTTCTCTGACCAACATTATTTGCAGTAAGAAAATGAAGAGTTATGTGAAATAATCACACACTGTACTTTTAAACTCTAAGATTCTAGGGTATGCTTCTAGACTAAAGTAAGAAAATGTGGTTCAAGTAAAGTGTGCAAAAGCCCTTGGAGAAGGGCAATCTCTAGTGTGTTAGAGAACAAATATGTTCTCTAACAAGTTGAATGATTCTCTTTTCCCCTACTAGGTTTTTTTTTGAAATGAAACACCTAATGCATTTATCATCAGAAACCATAGAAATCTCTTCATTCAACCCTTCACAGATGATATAAGCAAGGTTTTTCCTTCAGTAGACCCAGCCCTACCACACATTCCAGATCATCCTGCCATCAGTTGGGTGTGCTTTAAATATTTTGAATTAGATATCATTACTACTTATTTCCTTTTAGAAAAACAATTAGATTTTCATAATTACACAATTCTGAATATTTAGCTTCTTTATACTTCTACACAACATATATGTCTAAGGAGGAAAAAAAACCCTCAAAAAAAAGTTATATCACAGAGTTTAATTTCAACCACCTGGCATAACAATGAGTGTCAGGGTTCTGAAAATGCCCTAGAAATATATGAATGAATTTTTAGTGCCTTCCCCTACACCACCTCTTTTTCCTTGCCAAGATTAGAACTTACTAGAGAAATGTTTTTGAAAATAAAGTTCCTTTTTTGGAAAATGGCCTACATTCAGAAATGTCTTAGAACAAATATTTTTTTTAAAAAACAACTAATAAATAATCATAAATCAAAATACATTAAAATAAAATTACAGTACATCATCGATCCTAGAAGGTCCACCACACTGGAAGGTCCTTTCAAAGGTTCATAAATAAAGCCTTCTGGACTTGAAATTATTTCCTGCATTGTGATGAAGAGTATGCAGAAAACTAAGAGGGAACACAAGTTATCAATCGGGTGATGTCCAAACTACTTGATCTGGTGCAGGGCAGGGAGACTTGTTTTCGATCCAGGTGAAGACAATAGAAAGGTGTTCGTCCCACTTCCTCAAGTCCTCAAAACCTGGAAAGAAAGGACACGGAATGAAGCAGGTGGCTCAGATTCCTCCAAGACCCAGTTCTCTTCGGGCAGTCTGGCGGACAAAGAGGTGCTCGCTAAGATACCAGGGTCGCTCCTTCGTGTGCCCAGACACGGCAAGAGCCAGTGGTGCCGCTGGGGTGCACACCACTGAACCTGTGCAGGGCAGGGTGGGCAGGGTGGCGGTCCACCAGGCCTCCTTGCCTGGCCTGAGTCCCACACCCTCCCCTCTCTGCCCGGTCTCTCCTGGCTCCTGCTTGCTTCTCTTCTTTCCACCTACCGAAAAACTTGAAATAACTTCTTATTTTTCCACCCAAGAGCCAACCACATGAACACGCTTCCAACTCCTCGGAACAGCCCCGAGACCTCCTTCGCGTGGCCCTCGGTAGCCGGAGTTGCCGGGACCTTACCTTGTCTTGCCCGGGTGCTGCCCCCTTCAGGCAGAGTTGGAGGTGCTGCGGAGAAGCCGGTGGCCGTGCTGCTGCGAAAGCGGTTGTTGGTGCGGGTGCGGTAGTTGATGCGGATGCTGGTGCGGGTGCGAGTGCGGATACGGATGGAGCGGCTGGGGCTTGGGTTGGAGCTGAGGCTGGGATTGGGACGGGGGCTGGCACTGGGGCTGGGGCTGGGGCTGGGGCTGGGGCAGGGGCTGGGGTTGGGGCAGGGGCTGAAGCTGCGGCTGCTGTTGCTGGACCAGGTGCTGCTGCTTCTGCCGCGTGGACTTGACCGCCAGGATAGCTTGGCGATTCTTGTACTGCACCATCTGCAGCGTGATCTCGGCATTCCAGCCTTGGTCCTGCGGGCACCGAAAGTCGATCTCCTTGCCCTCGGCCATCACCACAGTGAAGTACATATACTTGCCCTTGCGCTCTACGCAGTCCACGGTCTTCATGTTGGAAAAGTGCAATTCCTTGAGCTTGACCGGCGGCTCGAGGCTGGCCACGGCGGGGCCTCCGGGTTGGGACGGCTCGGCCGGCCCCTGCCCAGGCTGTTGCTGTTGCTGTTGCTGGTGGTGTTGGTGTTGCAGCTGCTTAGGCGGGATGAGCAGGAGCCCCTCCTCAGTGAGGATGCAACACTTTTTCTTCCAGAGCTGCAGCAACCCGTCGCTTCGCTTCTCCAACACACCCTCTTTCAGCGCCTTGCAGCCGCTGCTCTCCAACATCTTCTCGGCATAGGAGGGGGCGCCGCTCGGTTCGGCCTCTCCACTTCCCGCCGCCCGGGCCGGGGGCAGCAGCAGCCGCCGCGCTCCGTCCTCGCCCCAGCGGCTTCCGCGGCCGCCCGCCCGGAGCGCGCAGAGGAGGCTAACGCGCAGGAAGCAGAGCGGCGGCGGCCCGGGGTCCCGGCAGAGGGGCAGCCGCGTCCTGATGCGCCACAAGGTCCCGGAGCTGCGAGCCGCCGGGCCTCTGCCGTCCTCTTGCGAGCGCTCACTGAAGGGCACTGGCCGGGCCCCCTCGCGGCGCTTTTGAATGGGCCATCTCCCCCACCCCCGAGTGACACCCAGCGGAAAAGGCGGCTCCTGGCGCCCGCAGCACGGGGGAAAGCCCAGCTCTGAAAGGCGCTCAGCCGCCGGCGCACGCCTCATTAACTTGGGGCCTTTCCAAAACCCGCCGCGTCCACGCCCCCCGCGTCCCTGGCTCCGCCTCTCACCGCCCACTCGCTTCCGCGCTTCTTCCCGAGGATGACCGCAGAGACCCGAGCCCGGGAAACTCCCCTTCTCCGCCGGGGGCGACAGTCCAGAGGACCCCAGCTGCCAGGCGACAAATACCGACGCCCAGAGGGCGCCGACAGGCCATCTCCACCGTCCCGCCTCTCCCGGCCGGCGGGGCAGTCGGCTAACAGCTCAGAAAATGAAGATGGGCTGTGAGCTGGGCACAGCTACCAGACAGTGCCTGGAACGCCAGCCTCTCCCGCCCACGGGCAGCAGGCCTGGGAATTCGCGCTGGGCCCCGGAGGCCCGCAGAGCCCGTGTCCGGGCCTGGACGCGCACGGAGGCTGGGGATGAGGTTCTCGGGCAGCGGAGTCCCTCGGAAGTGTGCCCTCCCCCGGCCCTACGTAAACGTCTCAGTGCACAAAGGCCGGGAGGACACGGCGTCCTTACACTCATATTTGCTCCTGGTCATTAACTGGGTCTTCTTGGGACAGAGAACGTGGTTTTTAAAGCAGTAGCGCTACAGTGTGTCCCGTTTGGTAGGGGTAAAGGGAGGTGACCTCAGATGGCATCTCGCCTTCTTTCTCTCTATGGGGAGCGCGGACAGTAGCCTGTCTTCACCCTGGACACAAGCTCTCCAGCTTCCTTCTTGACCCATCTGTACAGTCTGCGACATCTCACAACAGTAAATCAACTCGAACTACAAATCCGGGGAATGTCCGGTGCGAGACTACACTTCAAGGCACAGCTTAGCCTTTCAAAGGGCAGACTGGCCTCCGTGGATCCCTCCCTTTACAAATGCCTACAGGCCAGATCTGGTTTGTAATCTTATTTGTGACCTGGGACAGGTAACGCGGCCCTTGCCCCTAGTTCTCTCCTACGTACACATTCAACCAACTTATATTGAAATTCGGAGAAACAAAGCAGAATAAAGGGCATAAACCGAAACCAAACCTCTTGGTGGGGATTCATTTATTAAGTAAACAGAGAACCCCAGCTATGGACTGACCTTGAGGATATGAAGAAGAATCAGGCGCAGAAGAAATAAACCAGGGGTAGACAAGTCAGAATTGGCAGAGTAAGAGGAAAGGCGGCCACTTGTGCCCAGAAGGAAGCAAAGAGCTGAAGCTCATCTGCTGCTGCTATGGCTGGAACAAAGAACTCAATAGGGGAAGAAGTGAGAGATGAGCTTGGAGAGCTGAGCAAAAGTCAAATCCTTTGTACTATGATAAGAAATTTGAATTTAACCCCAAGGTAACTGAGAACAAAAGATAACTTTTAAAACAGGAAGATCCTGAATCTTATCTAAGAAACAATGTTTTAGCAAATGGGACAATTCCAGCACAATCCTGAGTCCCACTGAATTGCAGCTGGCGGGTTCTCAGGACCTGAGACATTGTTCATGGATTAGCAGTCTTTTAAAGAAAAAGGCAGTTATTAAAATTACATAAAGATTTTTAGTAAGATTGTTAAAAAAAAAAAAAAAAAGATAATCATTCTGTATACCAATAACGAGCACTCCACTGCACATCTCAGTTCATTCCTAGCCTTTGTAGGACGAGTGAGCATTCCAGAGAATTTCTACATGACCAGCTGTTCATCTTTTCAACAGAATGCCATTCTTCAGCTCATTTGGAAAGGATACTTCCTTTAACTGTGTAATTCAGAATTCCTGAGGGCAGGTGGATTTGGGAAACACACTTCATATTAAAAAAAAAAAAAAAGATACAATACAAACTTGATTGGGTGAAAAATAAGATGTAATCTGGAAGCCCCAGTCATTTCCTCAGGAGAAATTCAATATAGCTGGTATTATCTAACCTGCATTTCATCAAGATGCAACAAATACATTCTATCTAAATTACTTCAGAACATCTGAACAAGCACAGTTTTCGAAAGCACTTATTTTATTGTAACTAGACACTTTAAAACTCAGGATTTCCAGTTGGCTATTTTCACAACTTAGTGACTTTGTGACCAGCTCAGAAGTAAGGCCCTCTCTGACCACAGTGCATTGATTACTGGAAATCTCTATAGTATAGAAATCTTGAAGATAGGAACAGCTTTGATTATAATTTATTCCAACAGTCACCACCAACTCACAAAAATGGTCATATTGGCAATGACATAAATTCACAAAAAATGAGTTATAGGAAATAACTGTTTCCAAAGACACTACAAGTTCAATTGTAGATATAATGAAAACCTATGAACATCATTTAAAAGTTACTAAAATTTAGAAAGCTAGCTAACAAAATCATTGCTTTGATAAATTTGAAATGGCTAATTCAAATTATGTATTATGGTTGGCTGCATCAAGTGGTCTTATCAGTAGCATCTGACAGTTGATCATTTCCTCCTCTTGGATATAGTGCTTCACTTGGCTTAAAGGACATTACTCTTAGTTGTCCTTCTACCTCCCTGTCACTGTCTCAGTCTCCTCCACAGGGCCCCCTTCGTCCCAATCTTTTAATATTAGAGTGTTCCAGAGCTCAGTCCTTGGTTCTCTATCTATTCCCACTCCCTTGTTGATCTCATCTAGTCTCATCATTTTCAATAACCTCTATACACCAGAGACTCCCAAATAATACCCAACTACTTGCTGCCAAAGAATAAAACAAAGACTACCAAAGTTAAAAAAAAAAAAATAGAAATACTAATATGTCAGGCAAAGGAACACACTAGTGAAGACATTCACTGAGTGTTTCGCTAGATGAAAAACTTTGAGGGTGTCTTAGGTCTTAGAAAGCAGGGTTCATAGAGTGTTTGCTAATAAAAAATGGAAAAATAATGCTCTAGATAGGATGGAGTCCATAGGTTTATATACGACGGGTTAAAAAAATTCCTGGATGGAATTCACTCAGTAAAGTTCTGGAGTCACTTCAAGTTCGTGGTTTTTTAACAGCTTTAGCTGGTTAGAATGGTTGTAGTGAAAACAGCCTTCAGTCTTGTTTGATATATTATAGGCCAGTATTACTGTAAATTAAAAAGTTCTCATTTACCCTTCTCTACAGTACTATATGGATGTCTAATAGAGAATTCAGATATATGTGCACCTGCAGCCCCCTTCTCAGTTGATGGCAATACCATCTGTACAGTTGTTCAGGCCAAAAACCTTGGAGCAGTACTACCCTTATAACAAGCCAAAAGAGGCCGTTACCTAGAGCCCTGAGCTTTAGGAGAGTCAAAATGACATGCCTACCTAAAGTTCACTCATTCTAGACTATACTCCGGGTACTCAGGATTCCAAAGACACTGCCTAAATGGCCTTGCCTGTTCCAGAGTATGCCTGTCACCAGTGTGTGCACTGGTGTAGAAGGGTGAATTTTGAACTTGCAGGCTAGGATGTCTACACACATATGCACAAGGGCCCTGGCCGGTCTGGCTCAGAGGCTGGAGTGCCAGCTGCAAACTGAAGGGTCATGGGTTTAATTCCTGGTCAAGGGCATGTACCTGGGTTTCAGGTTCAATCCCCAGCCCCGGTTGAGGTTGTGAGGGAGGCAACCAGTTGTGTCACTCTTGAATCAACACCCCACCCCACCCCCAAGCCCTTTCCACTCTGTCTAAAAATCAATGCAAAATATCCTCGGGTAAGGATTTAAAATAAAATAAGTAAATAAGTAAAAATAAAAAATGTGCAGGAGGCCTGCTGCCCTACAATTCAGAGCCAGGGATGGGAAGAGAAGGAAGGTGGGACATGGGCTAAGGATCAGCTCTGTTCACAAGTAATGTTCTAGCCCTTGACTTTAAGAATCTGAAATTCAGACCTGGCCCTCCCAGTACTTATAAAGGTATATTTGTCAGGATAGGAACACTGGTATGTTTTCATTTAACAAACAAATTATTTAACCATTGGTGCATCTCCATTGTGCTCTTGCCCCAGGATTGCAAATATTTAGAAGCATGCCTGCCTTGCAGTTACCTTTTACTCGTTTGTCCTGATACCCAACCCACAAATTGCCAGGAAATCCCATCAGATAAGTCTTCAAACTACATCTGTTTCATTCATTTTCTTCAAATCACCAACATCTCTTTCCTGAATTACTGCAGAGGGCTCCTAACTTGTCTCTCTGATACTAACACTATTGTCTTATAATCTGTTTTTAACACAGCAGTCAGGGTCATCCTAATCACTTTGTTCAAGTCTGCTCAAATGTCCCCTCAACGGGGCCTATCCTAATCACTCTAAAAATTGCAACCACCCAATTCCCCTTAATTTTCCCTATAGCATGTGTTACCTCCTAACATACGATTGAATTATTATGCCTATTGCGTATTTCTGTTCCCCTTATAGAATGTAAGCTCTTCAAGAGGAAAAAGATCATTGTTTTGATGTATCCCAATCACCTAGTACAATTCTTAGTACATAGTGGGGACTCAACATATGTAGAAATTTTAAATTGAATCAGAAGCCCCTGATATAAAAAGAAAATCAATGTCTTTGCATGTTTTTGACAGATTTTTCATAATGCATCCTACTTTAAAATTTTTTCAAACTGTGAAAGACTTCATGAAAAAACTTCCCAAACTTGCCATACCAATATATATTTGGTATTTTTAAATTATACCTACACATGCTAGGTCTCTCTTTGAATTTAAATGCTATTTATTCTATAGATGGTATCTAACCTTTCCTTTTCCAAGCTACATGCAATTTAATATTGCGATAGGTATTTATATAATCATTCTATTGATTTCTAGAAAAAGTAATCAAATGATGAGAAACACAATAATGGAATGGAATTGGCAGCAATTTCTCTTAGCAGTTAAATGGCCAAATGCTTGCTTAAAAATCTATTAATTAATACTGGCTTAAAGATATTTGATTTCATAGAACTTGAAAGGTTATTAAGAAGTGCTTACTTTCATTTATGACTTGATTTACAATATCATAAAAAAATTTAATCTATAAACTTCCTAATTTGCAATATACAGTAAAAACATGACAAATTATTAAAGATGTGTATACAGCAAAGTTTAAGTGTTTTCCAAAAAATAGTTAAAAGCCAAATAACCTAAGAAAATATCATTACTCTCAGTGCATAAACGCCCAGTTCAGACTGCAATTTAGACTTTTTAGCCAATCACTTCATTTTTAAATACTAGATTCTAATTATTAGAATTCCATAATAAAGATTATAATTTCCAAAATGCCAACCTGAAAAGGTTAAATGTTAACTCTTCAGTAAAATACTAAACTAGCCAGACTTAGGTGCATTGGCTTATCCGCCTTCCTTTTTGCTTTACTAGTTGATGAACTGTTGCCGCCTAGTGATCGATTAGTGTAACACAGCTTAGAGCAATGCTCTACATAGTGTTTTTAAAACGGTTTGAAGATCAAGCACTGTCAATTAGCTGTCCTTTCTATTCTGCCACTAGCCTAATTCAGGTTCTCATTTCTCATTTATGCTCTTGTAACAGCCCAACCACTTGAACCCACTGTCCTAGATGTTGTGTTACTACCAGTTCTAGAAAACTTTACTTCCCATTGTATATGAATATGAGAACATTCTAATTCCTTACCCTGACATGGACCCTCCCACCTCACCCACCCCCACAGAATAACTCCTAACTGGCTTTACAATTTACTCTCCTTCCACTCAAACCTAAGTGAGCTTGTCACTACTTGTGCTATCTTTGCTTTCTCAAATCCTCTGTAACATTTTGTTCTTGAAAGTTCAGTTCAAATCCCACCCCCTAGATTTCCTTTGACTGAGTTAATTTCTTCCTATTCATATTCCCACCACTTCCAATCTGATTAGTAGTTAACATCTTGGAAAACTGTTTTTATCATTGTGCCTAGTGGCATGATAGATGATGGAGATTGCTGATTGACAGCACTTGAGGTGAAGGAGACTAAATGTTAGTTCTGGCTGGAAATGTATTGTTCTTCAAAACAGAGCAGGCAGGCTGAATGGACATTTTATTGAAGATGGTCAACAAATAACAGTCCAAGGAGTCTGTTGATGCATTGGTAGGGTATTGTTAGATTTGAAGTGACAGACGAAAATGAGTGGATAAAAAGGAGCAGTTTGGCGCTCTTCTTTTTGCCCTAAGTTCAGCACATAGAAGGTACTGCCTTTGAGCAAGGGGGAAGGTAGCCCAATTGAGACTGTTACTCAAAAGTACTGATACTCTGACATCTGGGTCTTCAAGCATGGCAGGTAGAGAAGCACCAGCTATTCCACAGTGATTGACGGAGGAAGCACTCAAGTCTACTTTGGGCATTGATCTAGCTGAACGGTATCCAAGCCTCTGTCCTCCATCAGGATCCCCAAAGCACCTAACATCCTTTCCCAAGTCCTCTTCTACTCAAACTAGGTAAATGTTCCTATTGTTTGCAACTCAAATTATCTGATTGGCAGCCATTTGGGAAAATCTCTCCAAGGACCACTCCCTCTTTTGCAGTCTTCTATTAAAACGTACTGTATAGTCTGAGAGAACAAATTATTCTATTTGGTCATTATTGATAGCTGTTAAAAAAAAATTAGTAAATGAGCAAAACCCTTTTCTGGACGTTAGAGGAAGAAAAGTAGAAGCGGTGAGTATAGAAATTCTTTCCAAAAGTTTGAGGATGAAGGAAGACAGATGGTATGATAGACTTGCTTGGGTGCGGTAAATTGCAAGTTTACTGTAGGAGAGGAACTCAGGCTACAGGCCAAGGACTGGAGGGTGGAGGTTGTGTCACAGGTGACAGGATCACTGACCAAGGAGTGAAAGGGATGAAAGGATTCTGTTGGGTAGCCAGAACAAGAAAAGCAGAGGGACAATTTACCAAAGACAGAACCCAGGAAATCTTATGGCAGGCTTCCACATTGTCACTAAACCTATCAGAAAAAGCAAGTCCCCGTGTTCAAGGCAACAACAAAATTGCCACACAATTCATAACAAAACTGCCAGATTTAAATAAATCATTGTTATCTGAATAACTATTAGCATCCTTCAACAGGTCAGAAATGAAAACACTCATTTTTCTAATGAGATTCCACTTACAAGTGACTTCATTTGTGTATACGCATGCTTCTAGGAACATATCAGGCAAGACCAAGTGAAAAGCCCTGGATGAAGACAAGGACTCCAGTCAGAACACATTCTTTGGGCTGTATTCAATCACCTTTCTAGGGCCCATTTACTTATTTCTGAAATGCAGCTATTTGCCTCACGTATTCCAGTACATCCTTGATTGATCATTTTGCAAACATAAAGCTCTTCAGTATGTGGCCAATGTGGCTGCTATCCCAACCTCCATTCTCCAATTTGTTAACAGACTCGGCTTCAGCTCTGAGCTCTCGAGGTCCAGGTCTACATTTACAGCCTCTTGGATACTGTAAGCACCAATCACAGGCTCTTCTTTAAAGATGGTTGGATGCCAGGAGTCTTTTGCTTATTTCTGTCCCACCTGCTGCCCAGAATCTGGACATGCAGCAGCATTTCAGACAACAAAGCAGCTTTAATGATGGAGGCCATATGCCAAGGACAGGAAAACAGAGGATAAAAGCCTCTTTTTTCTGTTAACTATAACATTAAGTCCAGATTAACTTTGGTCTCTAAAATATTTGATATTCTGAAATCTCTACCTTAACGTGCCTATTTAACCACTACTTGAGCACAGGAAGCAGATTGCAGGAGTCTCTCTGAGCAAGTAGGAGCACAGGCAGAGGCTATACACTAATTCCAACACAGATCAACTTGTGGCCTTGTTATCTAACTTCTGCCTGGCCGAGTGGCTCAGTTGGAGCATCATCCCACACACCAAAAAGGTTTCAGATTCGATTCCCAGTTGGGGCATATATGGGAGGCAATCGATTGATGTTTCTCTCTCCCCTTTCCTTTCCCTCTCTCTGAAATAAATAAAATATAACCTCAGGTTGAGGAGGTAAAAAAAAGTTATTTAACTTTTATCTTTACTTATAAAGAAGGAATAATTAGCATCCATGAAAACAGGTATGAAGATTAAATTAGCCCTGGCTGGTTTGGCTCAGCAGTTAGAGCGTCGGCCTGTGGTCCAGAGACCCGGGTTCGGTTCCCACTAAGGGCGTGAACCTCGGCTGCAGTTTGTCTCGGCCTTGGTTGGGTCGTGCAGGTGGCAGCCACTCAATGTATCCTTTCACATCGATGTTTCTCTCTCTCTCTCTCCTCTCTCCCCCTCCCACTCTATCTAAAGAAAAAATGGAAAAACGTCCTCGGTTGAGGATTAAAAAAAAAGATTAAATGAGGGATTACTTCTATTGTCTTAAATGGTTAAATACATGTGTGTTTAAAAAATGCTGGTTAAGGTTGTAATACTAGAAAAGCAAACATCCCACCTAGTTTAAAACACATACACTATAGCTATGAAGTTTTTCTCTGAACCCCTCACTGTATATTGCACCGAACCTTAGAAATGTATACTTAACAATCATACTTACCATTTGAGGTTCTTTTAATAATCAAACTTTACTCACTATACTTATGTGTACAGTAAATTCAGATGACATGAGATTCCAATATGATAAAGAAAAACATTTTTTCTCTATAAACAGTCATACAACATAGAATTTAACCTTTCTTGATGTTTCTGATCATTTTGGAAAACTGCAGCTTTTGCTGTACCAACACTTTGTAGCCAACAGTTTTTAAAAAAAGTGTGGCTACTAGAAGATTCCAGTGCACTTTTCCAAAATATTTTATTCCTCCAGCAAGATGTAGAGTCCCCTCCCATTAAACCTTGGTGGGTTTGGGACTGACTAACCAATACAGTACAGAAGTGATGACTTCTCAGGATAGGTTGCAAAAAGGGCACACTTTTGCCTAACTCTTGGAAACCAGCCATCGTTCTGTGAGGCAATGTCTAGGTGAAGGTCTAGCCACATCCCAGGTGACGTTTCATCTAACATCAACCATCTATACATGGAGCCTTCAGATGATTCTATTTGCTCCCCTTCAAAAGCTGCCCCTGCCGATTCTGAGTGGAAATGAATTTTCAAGCAGCCAGTGATCTTGTCAATGTAAAGTTCTGGGAGTACTTCTGTTATGCATACTAGATAACTACAACAACTACAGATGACACGGTCCATACTGTAATATTCCCATCAAATTTACCAACAATATTCAGAGTCCAGCTGTTTTATTGGTTTCCTCAATAAAAGCTACTCAGTATGTAGAAATGTGACAACTAGAAAGGATCTTGGAGTATCTTGGTTGACTTATGAGATTGAACTAATGAGAATTAATAATTTAACTTGCTACATGGCCCCACACAGTATTATGGTTGATATACCGAAAGGAGTGCAGATAAATCCTAAGTAATCCACACATACAAAAATCTGCTATACAACTAACATCTTCCAAGCCCAATACTGGAAGTTAGGATATTCAATAGTGAGCAAGTAACCCTACAGTACTTCTTGGACTGGTAGAACCAGTTCAGAACTAAAGAACCAAAAATATTGGGCATTAATTCAATGCAAAGGTGACTATGTTGAACTATTAAACACATGCACAAAAGATCAGTTGCAGTAAATGAATAAAAATGCAGCCAAGCAGAGCTGAAACTGTAAATGCAAGTTAGATAGGCTAGGCTTGTCGCTGCCCAGGTTGCTCTCAAGGTTCTAGGTCCACTCACCAAGGCAACTGAACAGCAAAGAACAGATCCAGCCTCTAGTTTTGAAACATTTATGTATTGCCTGGCCTGATCTAAGCCTAAAATCACATTGTCTCTCAAAACAAACCTTTCATTGTCCACCCCTAGAGGACCCACCCCCAATGTCCAGGGTACCAGGTAGATGTTAGGGTAGACTGACAAATTCCGACTTCACTTAGTTTTACCCTAAATCATTTCTGGATTCAGCCAAAGGCAAAATAAATCAGCATACAAAAAGATGTATTTTTTTTTTTAAATGAGATTCTTAAACTGAAGGGTGGCAATTTATTTTCTTCATTTTCCTTCTTTACATACAAAACCTTCAAAATGTTTATGCAGTCTTAATTTTAATGTTGTTTTGTACACCAAATACAGCAACTCTTAGCCAGGAGCGTTTTTACCTTTAGAAGAAAACAGCCCCCCACCCCCCAAACTACTTCTGAAATTAACTGCCAACATTAATTTAAAAGGTGATCACAACCACAAACTCTAGATTTTATATTAGAAAGCACTTACAAAGTGCTCATTATGCCTGTAGCATGTTCTAAATACCAGTATGTTCTCAGTGCTAACCAAATCTTTCACAGTTTATCAAGCCTGAACAAACAGTGTGGTGGATGGACTCTAAAGCCCGTTTAACTATTCTGTTCCCTAATCAATGTATGAACTATTTTATTCCCATTTTCATTAAATATGGTCAGTCATTTATTTGGGGCTTCAAGGTTATAGTCTTACAGATTTTTTTCCAATTTTTACTCATGATTCTCTTAATTATGTAGAGCAACCTCATCTACATCCCCAACTGGATCAGCGACTCACAACCGATATGAAGGTAGTTATAAATATGGACTGGGGCAGTTACTAGGAATCCCACTATGCTGCATTGAGTATTCTGGCAGAAACTATTTTACCACTCCATGAAAAGTTCAGAGCCACAACTGCCTAATTTCATTATGAATGACAAAAGTATGAATATTACTATCATTAACTCTTAATCTGTCAACTTCTGGCCTTTTGATTTTTCATCAGTTATCTCCATTTCCTCCTTCTTCCTTTTCAGTTTAAAATACATAAAGATCTGAAAAGCACTGGTTTTATTTTAAGCAACATTTTATACCGTATTTCAAACTAAACGACAGGATTAAGGGCTTATTTCCTGCTGGCAATTTATTATTTCTAAATTGTTATACTGTTTCTCATTTATTTTATACTTAAAAACAAGATACAAAACACGCTGTATTTTTTAAAATATACAATTAACTGAATACATCAATCAAAGTTTCTCATGGATAAACACATTTATCCTTCAGTAATTTCACACTTGAACAAAGATGTTTCCATTTCTCTGAAGTCAAGAAAGTAGTCCTTAATCAGTCCAAGAACTTGGCTAAAATGTTATCCAAGTTACAGTTTAATAACTGGATTTTTAAACCAGTATACAAAAATCACTATATAGCTAAAAATTAATGTTACTTTCGCCACATAATTTTTAGCTATTAGAGCTTTAAGTAGCAAATTACCTAAATTATAAATACATACGTCCAAAACAAAACCCAGTTTACAATTACCAATACACAGTGAAGACTAAAAATCAAAAAACTAAATTCACATGATTTTTCTTTTCTAAGGTGCCTATAAAGAATGTATACTTCTTCTAAGCTATCCATTAATTCAGTACATTTAAAATAACATCTGGCACCCTGGCCAGTTTGGCTCAGCGGTTAGAGCATCAACCGACAGACCAGAGTTGTGGGTTTGATTCCAGTCAGGGACACGTACCTCAGTTGCAGTTCAGTCCCCTGCCCTGGTCAGAGCTGTGCAGGAAGCAACTGATCAATGTCTCTCTCTCTCTCCCCCCTCCCTCTCTATCTGAAGATAAATGGAAAAATATCCTCAGGTAAGGATTAAAAAAATAAATAATATATGGCTTATAAAAGCTAACATTTTTATAAGAGTAACCCATAAAAATGGACTCAAATTCTAAACCATGCCCTGAAACCAAACAAAGAATATCTTAATGTTACATAGTTTTAATCTTTCTGCATGGTATGATACTTTCACAAAGAGTAATTCAAAATTTTACAAAATAATGGGAATGGCCTACAACCCAGACAAATCCACAAACTCAGTCTTAAAAGCAGCAGTAATATAAAATTAATTCAATTATTAGAGGACTTATATACCAATCAATGTCATTAACCTATTCACAGAATAATGACAATATTTCCATCAAAGCTAATGTTTCCTTTTCAGATGTATCTGTTATTAAATGAGTTAGAAAAGGAAACAGAGGTAGAAGTCCATTTTTTCTTAAAAGTACTACTCTAAGCCAATTCTATACAATTTACTTTTGCACAGAAATACTAATATTTCTTCATTTAACTAGATAAAAGAATTCTGAGAAATTCCATGAATTTAACTTTCAGACATCATGTTAAACTCAAAACTAATTGATCTATGGAACTGTTACTCTGCTTATCATATTTGAATGTCTATAAAATGTCAAAAAAATGCTTTCAAAGTATTACTTTATACGTGATCATTTTGGATTTTACCATTTATAGAGGGGGAAAAATTAGAACTTGGCAGCTAGTACCTGGGCTAGAGAAAACTATAAACTGAGAACTTGAAGTATATAAAAAATGTCTACAGTTAGCTCAGAAAAACCTATAGACCTGTGGAACTTCTTCCTTTCTAGCTTACCAATAACTCCGTTCAGCGGGGTTTGGAAGGTTGCTCATAATTTAAAATTATGTAAATTTACAGACCACCATGGTCTAAGCACCAAATAGCCAATTCTAAACACCCCTACTCTGTTCTTACAAAAAAAGTAGTTATTTTTTTATTTAAAAAACCACCCAAAACATCAACAGTACATTTTATAAAATTAAATGCAAATTTTATTAAGGACTTCCAATTACATATTTTAAATGTCTTGAATGGAATAGAACCATTTTGGAACTGGAGAGATGGCATAGATGAACACTGATATCCCTTGAAACCCCAATTTTATTAAGAGAACAATTCCTCTGCAAACCACATTACCTTTATATAACAAGATGAAATAGTACTACTTCCTCACTTTGGCAATAGCTATTTCCTAGAGGAAAAAGAAAATAGTGGTTTTGCTACTTAAAATTAATTAAAAATGGGATCGTATCTTTAGATTAACTTTTTAAAATTCAGCTGTGTTCAAATGAGCTATGGGTACAAGAAAAATATTGGCCCAGAATGTTTAATCAAAGCAACCAAAATAATTTTGAAAATGAATACATAGGGTGTTTCCATGGCATTTTTTCCCTATAAACTACTGCAACTGGTTAAGGATTTCCAGTAGTTAATTAAAATCCCATGAGTGAAATAGATAGTACTACACAAAAACAAAAATGTATTCACATTCCAAGGCCTTAATACTAAATTTTCAAAATGGAAGCTCTACTGCTTCTAAAAATGAACCTAAAGTTATTTTATTGCGAGCAGAAACTCTAAGCTGTTCTCCAATTACAATCTAATTAGTCTATCCTCACTGCCAAAACTTTTAAGTTCACCACAAAAAATTAACAGTAATTAGCCTGAGGTATTTTTAATGTGGCTTTACAATCTCAAATTTAATGGTATCCCCCACCCCGACCCCAAAATGGGCTTACTTCTATTTTAGTACCATGATCTCTACAATATGGTCATAACTAAAATCTAAAAACAATCGTTGGACCTTTTGAAATAGTTGGTTATCCAACTATTTCTATTAAAAAAGGAGCCACACCAAGAGCACTGCCTGACCAGATCCAGAATAAACTACTTAACTTCTGTTTTCTGATTTATCCAACTGTGGTAGAATGAAAGGCTGAATGTCATACTTGTGGTGCAAACAGGCCCAAATTTTTAAGCTTTTAATAAGGTTGAGAAACATTTCATATAATTTAACTTAATATGCCTAACACATGTGAGGTAGTTAAGTAAACAGTACTACCCATTTTAATATATAGTAAACAGAAGCATGGGTAAACAACATAGTCATACTTTAAACAGTAAGAATTGGAATTAACCAGAGGCTTGGGGCCCTCTCTCACTCTAACCAAAGGAAATAAAACTTAACTTAAACTTTCTTTTTAAAAAAATTACATCATTTGTTTTTGTTTTTTACACTTTCTTATTAGATGCAGTACACCTCCAAAGTTGGCACCCTTTTCTTCAATATGATGGTAAACTGGGTACAATACTTAATTCAAGCTAGGGCTCCACTTCTGCCTAAATTAGTACAAAATTATAAGACATTATCTTTTGAGAACTAAAATTATATTTGACATTTTTATTTTAGGCTGCAAAACAAAAAACAAGCAAGCAAACAAACAACAACAAAAAACTTGAAATGAACTTGTCAAATGATGAAAATTCATCCTTTCCAGGGAAGCAGAAGGCAGACCCTACCACAAAGAAAAGACGCTTAGTTAATGGAGGTTAATTTAAAAGTACAGTTAAAATATAAAGCTTATCTTCTGAAAATACTAGGTTTATCATCTCCCTCTGGTAACCAATAACCATACAATTGAGTTAGGGTTCTTCATGGTTAACCATGTCACCTAAAATATAAAAATCCATTAAGCAATCTAAGTAAATGGGTGTGGTCTTACTGGAAACTCTTTACCATAAACTTGTCATGACAAGTTTGTTTTTGTTTTTTAAAATGATGAATTGTTTTAGTATAGGCACTGCATTTCTATAACAAAGTAATGAAAGGCAAAACTAGTGCAAACAAACTTAAACCCACTTAACTACCACCTGAAAAAATACTTTGGTTCTTCAGGAAAAAAATTAGCAAAACAAAAAATCTGTTTCATTTAACAGTTCTGTTTATTTTCATACCTGTAATCTAAGAGTTACATGATAAAAATACCCCAGAAGAACCAAACTATGTAGCAATGAATGAAAATGTGTGAATTTCTGCATTGAACACATCTGGCAGAAAAACGAAAGTTAAAATGCTAAGTAGAACAAAATTGTCTTTAAAATATCAATTCCTTTCCTTATAAAAAAAAATTAGTCTACCAAGAAAATACAAAAACATAATGCTGCAAGTAAACAAGTCGTGTTTAGGCCATTACAGTGCAGGTTATCCTCAAGGGCCACATACATCCTGCTTCACTGCTGCTTGCACTCTGCTGGGTTTTGATCCTTCTGTTAAAGGAAAACAACAAGTCAATCTATCTTTTTTCTATCTGCTTCAGTTAATTTTTCATTAGTAATTAACTAACTTATCACATTATCTCAATGCTGTCAAAATTTTTGCCAAATTAAAGGGTATAGCAATGATGGCAAATTATTTCTTCAAACATTAGCAGATCATGAAAATGTTAAAATAAAATCCAAATTTTACACTGTAGAATAAAATCCGTAAATGAGATACACTGAGCCATAATCTTGAATAAATTAAATTACCAAGCAATTTATGTTAGTCATATTACCCATTTCTTTGCCTTTTTAATAGATCAGTAACTCAAAAATGTCAATGCCATTCATAATTTAGCTGGTAGGAATAATTCATACCTGTTAGAATATTTAATTTGATCTTAACTATCCCCTCTTATCTGCTCATTAGGTTAAAGTAACTTCTGAATATTTTGTAGCATTTAGCAAGTGAATGGATTAAAGAGAAACCAAAATTTCAAATGAATCCTGATAAAATGTACAATGTATTTTGTAAGAAAATAAAGGCCTTTACTAACCCTGATGTGACAAATTCCTGGAACTCAGATGAAGAAGAGGTGGGTGGAAGAATTAACAAATAGTACTGCTCCCCTATTCCCAAGCACTCTTGCATTCAGAGGATTTAAAAGCTGACCTTTTATAAGCTTATGATTTATAAGCTTTCTTTTGGAAGGAAAACAACCTAAAACCACAAGCTGTAATTTAGAATGTTTCTAAAAAACTGTAAAAAAGAAAATGTACATGATAACGTGCCGTTAAAATAGAATCCTAGGGCTTACTTGGCCTCAAACTATAAAAAATATAAGGTCTGAACAAAAAATAAAAATTTCTTAGGAGAGGTGCATTGAAATGATGTGTACTGTTGAAATGCCAGTGGAGATTTAAAATATATATGATTTACATATATGTATAGTCAATGGGCTAGACTTTAATGGACAAAATAAACTTTATATTAAGATGCACCAACTCTTATTTACCCTGCTTTAAATCTAATAGAAAACAGCACTAATTTTGCTCACCTTTGAGTCATAGTCTGGATCATTTTCCTCATCTTCTTCTTCCCCTTCCTATATTAAAGTTCAAAATGCATCCATGAAGTAGGTACATAGTAACAAGAAATGGCTCATAATGTAGGAAGAATTTAATAAAAGTTACTCTATAGGTCAACAGAATTTCATGATTATAGAGTTTGGTGACAATGCAATTTAATTTGAAAGCTTCTAATATGAAAAATTCCCAACACAACTTGAGACATCCAGACAGCTTTTATTGAAAAGATTTACTGCAGCCAACGTTGAAAAAGTTTACTGCAGCTTTTGACTTCTTCAAAGAGCTGATAACCCTGCAGCAGAACAGAATTATTTGAAATAAAAAAAAATGTTCTGAGTTTTGCAATTTATTTATTGAAACCGTATACATACATTGTTTGGCTGTAGATTCTAAAATCATAATTTTTCCAAAAATGTTTTTAACCCATATCACACAATAATGATTATAGCAAAGGAATACATAAGTCATTCAATTTGCTTCTCAATGTGTTAAACAGAGAATTATTTGCTCATTTGGTAAACATTACCTCATCCGCTTCTTCACCTTCTTCATCATACTAAAAAAGGAAAAAAGGGTCAAGTTTGATGAAGCTAACAAACTTTTGAGAACAGCATTATTTACATCCATCACTGTATCCACTATCTAAAAAGAGGAAAAATACTTTCCCTAAAGTGACTGATTATAAATTAAAACAAGAACAATAGCTGTAGGAATCATTCAGTTCAGTGCCACTATGTAAACCCGACAATTTGAAAAATTAGAGCACAGTACAATTGTGGATAAGGTGTGATCAGACAGCTATTAGTATAATTATACTTTCCTGTACTTATGTGTGGAACACACTGTACAAAAAGTCTATTTGAATTATTGCCATTTAGCAATAAAAGACACCCATACCTTTGAGGGCAGCCTAATTTTACCTTAATCTTAATATTGCTTGGCATAAAAATTCTACGCTTCCTAATATTGTTATCTTCAGTACTAAGAAAGTTCTCAGTATGTTTTTTTTTGGTCCAAGATAAGAGCATAATAGATCTATAGCACTAACCAAATAAAAGAAAAAGAAAAACCGTAACAAATGAACCCAAAGAAGACTTATTTAAAACAATTCAGGAAAGTTATCTATAGGACATCAGTATTTATCCTAACTGCATTATTCGGCCATGCTTTCTAAAATTTACATCTATTCGTTAAACCTCTCACCAATTCTGACTATCATACCCTCACCAAATGATTTTATTGCAGGATTCAGATCCACTCACATCATCATCATCATCTTCAATAGCTTCTCCAGTAAAGTACAACACTGATCTTGGGATTATACGCTCACGTAAAAAGTGACCAATTTCAAAGTCTGCAGCGAGGATAGCTTCGGCATCATCATCCTATTTAAGAAAAACAAAAGCACAAAATTTAATACCTTTGTTATTTAATTTGGTATATGCAAGACTTTTGGGTTTAAATCATGAAGAAATTCTCAACTTCACTTTTAACTTCCTGTCATTTTTAAACTTGCTTACAAATACTCATTTACAGATTTTTAATAAAAAGAAAGTTGGCAGGTCAGTGTACATACTCAAAGAAATTTTGGGAAATACAAAGTAGAATGCCCTAGCCAGTTTGGCTCAGCGGTTAGAGCGTTAGCCCTCAGACCAAAGGGTCTCGGTTCAATCACTGGTCAAGGGCATGCACCTGGGTTGCAGGTTCAACCCTCTAGGCCCCCTCACCTCCCATCAGGTCATGCAGGATGCAACCAATGTGTCTCTCTCACGTTGCTGTTTCTCTCTCTCTCTCTCTCCTCTATGTAAAAAGTAATGGAAAAAAAATAGCTTCAAATGAGGATTAACAAAAAATAAAAAAAATAAAAAACAAAAACACCACGGTTATTATTTTTTATGGCTTAAAAGTAAAATATAAATAAGCAACTTGATTATATGACTGCAATTTTCCTTTTAAAATATTAGTTACTGAAAACTCCAGGTGAAGTAACAGAAAGAATCTCAGGCTTTCATAAATATATTCTAGTTCAATAATAAAACTACAGTCCTGAAAATGTGAATCCCTCAAAGCAATATTTGCCAAGTCTCAAAAGAAAAGAAAATGTTTAGCTTTTCAGCACTTCTCAGTGAAAGCACCAGGAGCATTCTGAATGGTATTTTTCAGATGTATCAAGGTCTTCTCCATGCACAACAAGCCTCAGAACAAAATGCTAGTATTAACTACCCCACCCCCCACTTCTGAGAACCAGTCCTTTAATTTCATACACAGTAAACAGTTCAACAAATAAATAACAATTCAGCTTACCAGATCTCCACTCTCAGGAACTGCAAAATTGAGAAGAAAAATTTAAATGAATAAAAAACATTAAACAAAGCTTATAATTAAACAATCATCAATACTCAAACTAAAACATTATTTACCTTCAGGAGGGGCAAAAAAATTAAAGAATGAGTCATTGGAAACTGTTTTGGTCACAGTACGAACTGTTCCACGTCCCTTGTGTTTCTGTTTCTTTTTAATGGTTTTCAAAGTGACATTCTTCCCTTTTTTCCAATCTATCTGGCACCTTCCAAAACAAAGGGGAAAAAATCTTCTATCAGAATTAACACACTACTTTGAATTGCAAGGAGAACTAACATTTTTCTAAATAAATGGTTTATTTAATTTCAAATCTTAGAGGGCAAAATTGGTCCAAATGCTTTCTGTAGCAGTTAAAGAGAAAAAAATTTATTTCTAAACAAATTTTTTCAATAAATGTATTTACGATCACCACAAACTCACAATATAACAAATTTAAATGTGCACTTCCTTTGAAGAAATATCTCTAATAGTCCACCAGCCAAGAAGAATTCTAGGAAAATGGCTAAGTTCTCAGAAAACATTTTATTCAAATGTCTGGAGATAAATTATGTATGTATGTTTCTAGTACACACACTAGGAAATATCAATATCACAAATCATAAATACAAAAAATACAGACATAACATTCTGTTAATATAGCAAAATTAAACTCACCCTGTACAACCCATAATTTCTGGTCCATCAAAAGAAAAGGGATCAGAATCATCTGGTTCTGACCTCATCCTGTATGTCTTTGTCAACACTTCATTTGTGAAATATTCATTGGGTTCAAAGTGAAATTCTAAAACAAAACTCTTTTAAAAAAAGTATAAAAACTAATTAAATTCCTATATTATCAATTCCAATGCTTTAGTTAAGTAAAGCTTAATCTTTAGTTTTTATAAACATAATATTCCAAGTGATAGTTTTTTCCCACTCTGAGAAATAGTCATATAAATCCCAATTATGTTAAAAGCAAAATGAGGCACAAAATAAACTGAATAAAACTTAGTTCAGCATACATAGTAACATGGTTATGAAACAGGTTAGGCACAAGTGAATAAACTGACCAAGCCCTGCTTCCTCTCTCCATCCCCACAAAGAGAACTTTTAAGTCTTAGATTAGAACCTGAGTGGACAGAGAAAAAGCCCAACCTTATTACATGCCAATATAAGACTCTATAGCCTATAGTAGTTTTGCTCATTCTTTACGTTATATTACTGATGGTTTTGGGGAGAAGCTGTTGATTGATCTCCCATTATGGGGAAAAAGGGGCCCTTGTAGCACTTCTATTTTATGTAATTCCCAGACACGTGTATTTTAATACAAAATAGGTATTTTCTTATTCATGTTTCTTTGGTATTTTTTTTTTTCATTTTTAATTCAGGATCAATAATAGAGTACGTTTTGAAAATAGTTAAGAGGGAGGAAAAAGAAATGTTGCCATCACATTATCAACATCTAAACATTTATTTCCTACCAATAATAAAGTATACCAAGTATCACTTTTAATTTATCTTTATCCCCATTTCTAACCCTTGAATGTCACATCTCTTTTTAGAAAGTCCCATATATTTATCTGTAAACATCTAATGTTACAAAATTGAAAGTATTTCAAAGTTTTTACCATAGGCTGGCCAGCATCTGAGAACTTCACTTTAATATCTTTCAAATGCTTCAGTATAGGTTCATCATGTTCCTTCAAAGTAAAAAAAAATATATATATATATAAATGAGTATTGTGGTATTTTAGGATTAGTGTTGTTACTGGACAATAAACACTTAGATGAGTGACATTCTAGAGTGAAATTTAATGTAGCAATGATTACATCATTATCCAGATTGAACGAGCTAAAGCGTATAAAACCAAAGAGTACAAAACCAAGTCTAAAATAGACATGTAACTGATGCCCGTAGCTGCCTCTTGTTCCTTTTCATCTTTCTGCTGGGTGCTTTCCTACTAGGCTAAAGTAGAAATTCAATATGCAGTCATTGTTTGAGATAATTCCTTTTTCTTGACATTAATTTCTAACCACCACAATCGAAACAAGTACTACAATACAGATACAAGTAGTGGCGCAAGAAATGCTTCTGATTAGGAGACGTTTCCTAAAGAAGGTGACAACGGTAAAAGAGTTAAAGATATTTACAGCATTCTTTTAAAATACAAATGTCCCTTAGAATAGCTGTTTCAGACTGAACAGGTATTTTGAGTAAGACAAATGAAATGGTTGTCTCTCTCGAATCCTACCTCCACACTAAGCATCTGAGATAGAAAGACACAGAGCTATAAGAAAGCACCAGATAATAATGAGCCTTTATGCCTTTATCAAAGGACTATTTCATTATCTAATTTTAAAAAATGCATCATGCCTGGCTGGTGTGGCTCACTGGTTGAGCGTTGACTCATGAACCAAGAGGTCGATAGTTCGATTCAGTCAGGGCACATGCCCAAGTTGTGGGCCAAATGCCCAGTAGGGGGCATGTAGGAAGCAGCCAATCGAAGTTCTCTCTTATCAATCTTTCTATCTCTCCCTCTCCCTTCCTCTTTCTCTAAAAATCAATAAAGAAAAAAAAGAAAAGAAAAAAATTTTTTAAAAACCGTAATTTATTTGATTACATTAATCAAAGCTGCAATTTTCCCTCTACATCTAATAGCTGTTTCAAAAGAAAGCAATCATTCTACAAATGTCAACAATGAAGAGACTAGGTCATCAAACATTTAAATTTTAAAGGTTTACTCTCTGAGGTAACCTGGTATTTTTATGACTATTACCTGAACCATATCACTGAGCAAGTCAACATTCTTAAAAACAGTCAACCAAAATTCAGGAATTCCCTTGGGGTCTTGTTTTTCTTCATCCTTTTTCTCCTCTTCAATCTTGGCCTTTTCTTTCAACTCCTCCTTGAAAATAACAGCATACATTACTGTATACCTAAATTAGGCCTCCTGATAAAATCTTATACATCTCTTTAATTAAATGCAATGGCAAAAGTATAGACACCAAAAAACCTTCAATGACTAAGTATAACTTTCAGCCCAAACAGTTCTAGTCCAATTGTGAAAAAGAAAAACTGCTATTACCCATACCAAACCTTACTTTTATAAATATTGCTACACCATACCACTCTCCAAAGAGAACCAACCACTAGGACCATTAATTGTAAAAAAAAAGTTTTATGAAAATAATTTTTTAAATTCATGAAAAATGACTTTTAAGCATAGTCAACAGGAAAAGAAAAAGAAATATGAACCTTGTCCAATGCCACACTCCTTGATGTTTTATTATCAAAATATTATGTTCTCTTAATCAACCATTAATATAGCAATTCTGGATTAACAAAGTCATGTAACAGAGCAATAGATTTGTGTCTTAGCTCTGTCATTATTAGTTGTGGGCAAGTCACTTAGAAGTCTCTATTTCTACCCTTGAAAAAAAGGGAACAATCCTTTGTATGTCATT
Organism: Molossus molossus; assembly: GCF_014108415.1. Lineage (NCBI taxonomy): Eukaryota > Metazoa > Chordata > Mammalia > Chiroptera > Molossidae > Molossus > Molossus molossus. The sequence goes on along the minus strand of NW_023425345.1, from coordinate 57,840,096 downwards.
ATGAAGTTCAAAGGAAATGTTTATATTTCCAAGGTATAAAACATACTAAATTAAAGTTGGTACGAACCGAAATTTCATCTTCCTCATCTGGTTTCCATTCACATTCTTCTTCCGTTGGTTCATAAATTGCATTAATGATTTCAAATCGCTAAAATAAATATTTCAAATCGATTAAAGGAAAAAAAAAACAATCTTACATGACATCCAAGCTAAAAACTAGCTCTCTCTCATTAAGAACCATAGATTTAGTTAATGTATACCACAACTTGAATTGTTATTATTGACTGTTTTCCCAACTACATCTAATAACCAATGTGCAGTGTGGCTCACTTGGTTGGGTGTCATTCTGTGCACCACTGGCTCCATTCCCCTTCAGAGTGCAGGCCCAGACTGTGGGCTTGATCCTGGATAGGGGTTGTGCAGGAGGCAGCCAACCGATGTTTCACTCTTAACACTGACGTTTCTCTGTCTCTCCTACTCCCTTCCCCTCTCTCTAAAAACCAATTGAAAAAGTAAGTTTTGCCCTGGCCAGTAAGGTTCAGTGATTAAAGACAATGCCCGTGCACCAAAGGGACACAGGTTCGATTCCCAGTCTAGATTGGGTGGATGCGGGAGGCAACCAATTGATGTGTCTCTTTCACATCTCTCTCTCCCTCCCACTCTCTGAAAATCAATGGAAAAAAATACTGAGGATTAACCAAAAAAAGAAAAGAAAGTTTTGTTTCCGGAGCTTTAATCCCTTCTTGAATTTTAGATATGTAGCACAAAGTAGTAGAAAGCATTACCTTATCAAATAGAGGCTGATAGAGAACAGCATACTTTCTTTCAAGATCATGAACTTCCTCATAGAATTTGGCTTCTATTTGTGCACATTTAACTTGGAGGTTTTTCAGAGCATTCACTCGTCTTTTAACCACCTTAGGCAAGCTGAAAGGTTAGAAAGCACCAGTTACATAGCATCAGAGTAAGTCACACTCCTTTTATCATATTGAAATTGAAGCAGAAATAGGTTTCCTATTTGAAGCAAGATACACTAATTAAAAATAATTAAACTATAAGGGCCTTTGGACTATAAAGAGTTCAAAAGTAGAAATTTAACCAGGCACAGTAAACTGAAAAAAAAATATAAATCATACTATCAATCCAGACCTTTCACTACTCAAATTTAGTTTTGTTCTTATATATTGGCATCTCAGCTGTAAAATACAGTCTATCTTATAAAATAACAATGCTAATCTGAGTTTTCTTAAAAAAAAAAAAAAAAAAGACTATCTCACCTGTGCCAGTTAGTGTTAGGGGAAAGGAAGGGAACATATGTACATTGGGGAAAAAGGGCAGTACTCCAACACCATTATTTTCTATCGTAGTCTCTAATTTGGAATTTGAAATTATATTAAATATGAATGTACTATTTTATGAAGAGGGGACATGGTTTTTTTAAACTAAGAGTTTTATTGAGATATAACTCATATATCATACAATTTACTATGGCACAAAGATTTTCAAAAGGTTATATATATATACACACTTACTCTGTGGCCCCTCAAAGAATGCTTATACTTATGAACCCCTCTACTTCCCAAAATATGCTCACACTCAAAATTTACCTAACTTCAGGAAATCTGTGCAACAGATCCAGAATCCAGGTAAGAATTTCCTGCCATGAACAGATTGTTGTAAAACAAGTAATTATCTTACTTAACCCTAACTTTAGTTAAGATAATCAGAAGTAAAAAAACAAACAAACAAAAACAAAAGATAAACTTAAACTGGTACAGGGTGAGCTACCACCAGGGAGAAAACATCCCAGGATGACAAGAGTGGGTAGCTGTGAGGACATGTTGGAAGAACGCCTTTAAGTTCTGCATTTGCCTTGCAACACTCACTGCCTGTCCTCTTCACCCTTCAAAGCCCCTTGCCAATGTTCCTAGGATAACATGGAGTTGATGAAAACTGCACTGGTTCAGAACCCACAAAACTGACTCCTCCAACCCTTCCAATCCAGTATAAAGGATTACAACCAGGAGACTGCCTCCTCCCAAAGCAGCCAAGAAATTGCTCAGAATTGTCAGCAAACTTTAAATCTGAGGTGATTGAAACTCTCCTTAGGCTCATCCCATCCCCTTCTCCTTAAACTCCACAGAATTGTCACAAACCAGAGACTGATCTTCATGCCTCCCTCTATACTCATCATTGAAATAATTCTTGTAGCTCTTAGTATCCCTTAACTGTAAGGCCAAAATAATGAGACACTTGAGTACAGAAAAAATGAATACTTATCATCTGAAGCAGCATTACTAGACTAAGAATTCCAACAGAATATAAATATACTTAGAAATAAGGGAAAATACTAACAAGACTAAGTAAGAAATCTAAAACAAGGTAGTAGTAATATTATGAAAAATGAAGTAACTAAATGACCAACAAACAGGATAAACAAGACAGGCTCAACTGAAGAAAAGTCCATGAGGCTGAAAAGCTCTCCAGGTAAGAGACAGAAAATATGAACTATGAATGACAAACTTAACAACAGCTAAAAAACAAAGAGATGAATATTTAAAGAAATGAGAATTTCTCAGAGTTAAAGCAATAGGAAAATCCTTCCTCTAACCCCAGACATGTTGATATTTATGAATATTAAAGACAAAAGAAAATTCTAAGAGTTCAACAAAGAAAGCAAACCTACAAAAGAAATCAGACTGACATAAGGCTTCAAAAGAAAATGCTATATATATAAGAATGAAGTAAAAATTTAAGATAACTGAGAATTTTAAACATAATTTTATAGTCAAACTATTATTCAGCTATGAAGGCAAAATAAAAATTGAATGAGGTGTATCAGGATTCAGAACGTATGCCACAGATACTCATTGCATTCATTAAAAATATTTTTTAAAGTCCGGTCAGTATGGCTCAGTGATTGAGCATTGACCCATGCACCAAGAGGTCACCGGTTCAATTCCTGGTCAGGGCACAAATCCCCAGTGTGGGGCATGCAGGAGGCAGCCAATCAATGTTCTCTCTCATTGATGTTTATATCTCTTTTCCTCTCTCTCTAAAATCAAGAAAGAAAAAAAGGAGAAATAAACAAAACAAAAAAGCAAAGCATGTTTCTCTTTAAAAAAATTTTTTTAAGCCCTGGGTGGTTTGGCTCAGGGATTAGAGCATTGGCCCACAGACCAGAGAGTCCTGGGTTGGGTTCCTGCTAAGGGCACATACTTCAGGTGCAGTTTGTCCTTGGCCCCGGCCGCCGCATGAGTGGCAACCAGTCGATGTGTCTCTCTCACATCAATGTTTCTCTCACTCTCTCTTCCTCCTCGTCTATCTAAAGATAAATGCAAAAAAAAATTCAGGAGAGTCTATAGATAAGGTATGGGTAGTGAAATACCTTGGTAAATTTTACTGTTGCCTTAAAGGAAAGAAACAATATAGATTATTATTGATAAATCTAAAAAAATTGTAAAAGTAAATAAAATTATGTATTAGGTTATCACATAAAGCCACTTTACCATAAGAACAACAATAAAAAGAATGCATTAATTTTGAAACCAGCAGTAGACAACTTGATCTATTGAACGGAAAGCAGAAAAGAAAAACTAAATACAGTAAATTTAAAAATAAGGATGCTCGGCCAGTGTGGCTCACTGGTTGAGTGTCAACCCATGCACCAAGAGGTCACTGGTTCAATTCCCGGTCAGGGCACATGCCCAGGTTGTGGACCAAATCCTGGGTAAGGGGCATGCAGGAGGCAGCCAATCGATCTTCTCTCTCATAGATATTTCTCTCTCCCTCTCCCTTTCTCTCTAAAATCAATAAAGAAAGATGGTAACAATTGAGTCCAATACATTACCACTTTTGAGAAATGTAAAGAGTTAAAATTACTAATAAAGAAGCAAACATTCACATTAGAGTTAAGATACACGGATGAAAAAAGATACAAAAGAAAGCTATCTTAATATCAGACAAAAAAGAATTTATGACACAATCCACAAATAATGGATTTACAGGAAGAAACAGATAAATAAAGTAGAGATGTTTAATACATCCTTCCCAGGCAGTGTTAGATCAAGTAGACAGCAATGAGACAAATAAGAAGAGCTTGAACAACACAATGAGTAAGCTTGGACTATTAATTTCAGTATATAGATCTTCACACTTGACAATCACAGAACACTTATAAAAAATACAAATAAATCTTTTTTGAAAAATTAAATGAACCAATAAGCATTCAATTAAATTGGAAACAGGAACTGAAACATTGGAAATAAGAAGAAAATAACATTGAAGTCACAGAAAGAACAGCACCCAATTATAAAAAAAATTATATGGAAATAAAAAATCAAAAGCTTGTTCTAAAAAACTTAAAACTGAGGCAACTGGCAAAATAATAAAGATGCAATATACAGAAAACAAAAGAAAAATAATCACCGATTTTTAAAAGACATGAATTACACACTAATCAATTTTAAACCTAATAAAATGCATACATTTTTTAGAAGAATATAAACTTTGAAATTGGCACAAGAGAACTTGAGATGAATTAGTAGGTTAAAAAGAGAAAGAAAAAATTCCCCAAGACCTCTACTCCCCAAACCCCAAAGGTCCAAGCCAATTTTTAGAAGAGTTCTACCAAGTGTTCAAGAAAGTTAATTCCTATCTTACACAAGTCATTCCAGAAATCAGGGAAAAAAAGTAAAAGCAGACATGGTCATTTCATTAGGCAGTTAAAATCTTACTATTTTTTAAATCCTCACCTGAGGTTATTTTTCCCCATTGATTTTTAGAAAGAGTAGAAGGGAGGGAGGGAGAAAGGGAGGAGAGGAAGAGAGAAAAACATCGATGTGAGAGAGACTGGTTGCCTCCCACATGCACCCTGATAGGGTGGTGGGAGATCAAACCCCCAACCCAGGTCTGTGCCCTTGACTGGGATTTGAGCCCATTGACCCTTTGGTCTGAGGGCCAATGCTTTAACCACTGAGCACACAGGCCAGGGCGGCAGTGGAAATCTTGACTCAAAAACCAAGGGATAGAATTACCACCCCTTAAAGTTTTTTTTATTGTACATATACATACATGCACATGTATACATACAATCATTTCACTAATGAAGAAAGAGCCTGAATAAGATATTAACTACCCAACTCAATGGTGTAATTCTTGGAATGCAAAGTTAGTTTGATATCCAGAATATGTATTTCCAAAAATATATATTTAATATGTACTTAATAGAGTCAAAAAGTCAAAAGACCACCTAAACTGATAGGAAAAAAAGGTCATAAAAATCATAAAGACACAAAATTTAATGGAGAGTTTATATTCATTCCGGATTAAAATTAGAAATAAGACAACGATGCCCATTTTAACACTGATGCTCAACATAATACTGGCCAGTGTTATAATGAAAGAAAAATAAACAAAGGGTATAGTGTAACATGGAAAAATCATAGCTAAAGCTGCCATTATTTGCAGATAAGATCTTTTGCCCATGGGAGAAAATACAGAACAAATTACTATAGTAAATAAGTGTAGCAAGATTTCTAGATACAAAATCAACTTAAAAAATCAAAAGCCCTCCTCTACATCAAGAACAGCCAACCACAAAACACATTAAAAAATTAAGAGACTACTCACAACAGCAACACAACTAAGGTAATACAGGAATTAACCAAGAATAGACTATATAGAAACTCTGTAATAAAAGACACAGAACATGATCTGAATGAATACAAGAATATGGATGAAACAATTTAATATTCAAATGACTTAATTCTCTACCATGTTAATCTACATATTTATTCAATGCAATCACTATTAAAATTTTAGTTTAGTTTGTTTTTTGAAAGAAGCCTAATAAAATTACTATCAACCATACATTACGATAAAGGTCTACAGATAGTTACGTCAAACCATGACGGGGAGAGGGGTGGGGATAGGGAGGAGTTCATGTGAGATGAAGGATGGTGGAAGCAACTCATCCTGTCAGATATTAAAACATACTATAAAGCCATAGTAACTAAGTGTGACAATGACAAAAGAAGAGATACAATGATCAGTGAAATAGCAGCGTCCTGCTCAAAGACAAAGACAGGTGTTCATAAAAAAAGTCATTCAATATAGGTGCTAGCTCACTAAAAAAAGAAAAAAAAAATGAATGCCTATTCACACCAATACAAAAGTGTACTCTAGAGGAATGAAAGACCTAAAGGTAAACCGTAAAACTAGGCAATAGGAAACAAAGAAGGAACTAGAAAGGACTTAACTTCAAAATAATAAACCACAGGTAAAGAAATTTAACAAACATAAAAAGTAATAATTTGTTTAATGGAGGATGCTATGTGTAAAATAAAAACAACATAACAGATTTACAGTCTAAAACTGATAAGGGATTAATACCTAGAATACATAAGAAATCCTGCAAAACAAGAAAAAGACAAGTAAGCCAATAGGGAAAAGAGCAAAGGGTACAAATGAGCAACCTAAAAGACTCATAATCATGAAGAGAAACTCATCAGAAGTCAGAAAATTCAAATAAAATAAGTCTGCACCTATTTGATTGGTAAAAAAAAAAAACCACCCCAAACTATAAAGCTGAATCATGCTACCTGTTGGAAAGGACACACAGATAAAAGCAACCTTAATTGCATTGGATACAATCATTCTAGAAAGCAAGTTGGAAGTACTTAAGGTTTGCAAACCCCACAAAACTAGCAATCCCATTGATAAGTACATATTACAAAGAAATTCTTACATAGTTCTTTAAGAAGAAATGTACAAGGATGATCATTATAATGTATTTTGTGTGTTGATGAAGCTTGGAGGCAATCTAGGTATCCATCAAAGAAAAAGCATATTATAAAACATAGTGGACAAAAATCACGGAGACTTAGGCAACACTTAGAGGCTAGAAGCTACTAGAGATACATACAGATAGCAATATGGATGGATCTTAAAATCATAAAGCCATGTAAAAAAAATTACAAGCAGAACAGGATTTGGGGGCTATTATTAATAATTTATATTACCAACAAAATAAATAAGAAATCTGTTATTTCTCCTAATTCTGTGCATTTCTAATAAACCTCTAAACAAATCTCAGAAGTGATTAAGACCAGTGTATGTCCTGTGGAGATGAAAATAAACTTTAAAAGACCAACTCTAAATTGGTGTTACTTAGTAGAACCTTCAATTCCAAATAAACCTATACTAGATATTAACAAACATTACTTTCCACTATTACATATATTAAGTCTCAGATGGTCTTAAAAATAGATACACCTGCAATGTTGATCATAGAAAGAGAAATACGGACTATGAAAAAGAAGAACTTGTACCTTTCAATGTATCCTGTTGGTGTTTCTACCAGACCATCAAGTCTTTCTTGGAGAGCTGCAAGAATCTGAGGATTTTGCATCATCTGAACAGTCAGCTGACGCGCTTTAAAAAAAAAAAAAAAAAAAAGGGCATCGAAAGGATTTTATGAAAATGTATTATGCTATTTGAATAAGACAATCCAATCATGAGGCTTCCCTGACTAGCCCATGAATTGCTAGTATAAGTCAAGATGAGCAGCAAGCTAAAGAAAATTCACTCTAGGAAAACCCAATGTGCAGGAAAAGTTCTAATTCCTAATGATCTCTAATGCATGCCATTTCTCAAGACTATTTCACAACTACCATCGACAGTATCCTTTCTCTTCCTACGATCTTGTATTTCAGCCATCTTGTATTTTGGGAAGCTCAAAGCTTCATCCAGATGCCTATCTATGACTGTTGAGAGACAAAACGTATCAGAAAATTACAAATACTGTGACAGTTTCAAGTCTGGGAAAGAAGAATAAGTGACCTGAATGTTTATTTGATGTTTGCATAAGGTGCATATGTATATCTCAATAGAGAAAGTTAAGAGTTCAGATAGTCAAAGGTTGTAACTAAAACCAAACAAATTTTGGTTATCAATGGTGTCTCAAAATTATACTTAATCCAAAGATAAACTTAGATTTACGCAAAAATTATTTTGCTATCTTATCTTCTTCATCAATAGACATTACCCAAAACTGCCATTTAATTTTCCCAATTATGTTTTCAATTTACTTCTAATATTAATTTAATTATTAGAAGATGTACAGTTGTGAAAACCAACATTCCTTTAGAATATCAATATTGGCCACTAAGGACACAGTCTGCTATCTTTTAGGAAAATGTTGCAAGCCCTAGTCTTTTTGGCTCAGTGGCTGGAGCATCGGCCTGCAGACCAGAGTCCCGGGTTTGGTTCCCGCCAGGGGCACGTACCAAAAAAGAAAATGTTGCAAGATGAAAGCTAAACTAGAAGTTCACTAGTCTTTATCAATAACCTCATTCTGGCTTAAAAATGAAAAGTTGAGTCATCTGTTACCTTAATATTCTTGGCTCATATAGGACAAAACCTAAAGCAGTATAATAATTCCCCACCATCATCACTAACCCTTTTTAATGTCTTTTTGTTTTTTGGTTGGAATGGATAAAAAAGACACACACACACAAACACTATATATTGTCTACATATCAAACATGAAACACTTTCAAGTAAGTCTAAGCTAGTGGCAGCATTTGTTTAGAAGCACCACCAAAAACAATTCCCACCACCACCACCACCTCTACCATTTCTAAATTCAAACAAAACTTGTGGGTTTGACACAGCTATGCCATGTCACTCTAGCAGTAGAGTATACATAGTGACTTTTGAGGGGCCACTATACCCACACTTTCCTCCCTTACTAGCATTTCATCCCCATTTCCCTTTTACCCTCCCTTATCTTCCCTCCCGCCACAACACACACACACACTGTTACTGAACTGAGATATGGGCCAGTGGATAAAGTGGACAAGATCAAAAAGAGAATGGTATTTATTACTACCCTCTAGAAGACATGTGCCAGTAATCACTGGATCCTAAAAAATTTTAAAATAATACCTTTGATTTTTGTTTCTTCACCAGTTTCTTCTTCTTCTACTTCTTCAACATCATCCAAATCTTGATCAAGTTCAGACTGTTCTTTGCTACAATATCATAGTATCACACCAAGGTTCAAATATACCAAATTACCAAAAATAAGAAAAAAATATATAGAAAAACTTCAATTCATTTTCTAGGTTAATATGCCTCTTTCAAAAACATGAAATAGGAAATCTGAAAGGTAATCTTTCTAACTTCATATGTAAACAAGTACAAATACCTAAACTTTCATTTAAAAGCATGTGGTCAAATATAAAGTTTATACTTCAAGCTTTAAAAATGTGGTTTAACAGGTTTTGGTTCAGAGAATGTGACTTCAGAAAGCATGTGTTTTCTACTCAGTATCTATTGATTTTTCTTAGTAACAGCGCCGTAATTGTATGTGAGATGATAATTCACAAAACTAGATAATCTACATTTCCCAGCCTACCATTTAGCTGATATGGCTATGTGACTATATTTTAGCAGTGAGAGAAAAAGTAGTAGTATAGAACTTTAAGAAAGCTTCCCTCATAGGATGGTAAACAGCTGAGAGGCCTTTTTGACCTTGTTTCCTCCCCAGAATAGGGATGTGATGTCTACAGCCCCAGCCGCCACACTGGACCATGAAGTAACCTAGAGAATGTAAGTCACCAGCTAAGGATGAAAAAGTTTGGAAAAACAGAAGGATCCTGGATCCCTGATGGCTGTGGAGTAACCACATTAGCCTATACCCACTATTTTTGTGGACTTTCCTCCTTTTTCATTACTTCAGAATGAAGATGGGGAAGAATGGTAAAAGTTAAGGAGAAGGCCTGAGACCACTTCATGCTTAGAGCAAAGCCAGAATGATGGCACCATTGAAAAAGAAGGTGAAAAGTAGTAAGATAACATTCTTCCCATTTCATCTTAAAAATCTAGTTTCTGAACATGACATTATAATAAGCATTAAAAAAGGAAATAATATCTAAATCAATATATAGACAATCATATAATTCCTTTTGAAATTTTATATTTTAATATTTGGCTTAGAGATTTAATTGCTTTACAAGTTTAGAAAGAGCATTTGAAAAATTTTTATTTATGGACAAATACTATCTATAATTGCCATAGGGGAACAGAACAAGTACCGAGAAAGTCAACTATATTCTGCTAGCAAACTTTATGTTCCTGCCAACTAAGGGAAAAAATAATCAGTCTTCTCATCAAAAAACAATCATTTCTGAAATATTCCTGACATAGTATAAACTTAAGCATACTTAGAGTTAAAGGTAACTAAAGATAACTAGGAACAGCTCTTCCTCCAGTGTCATTTCATTCAACCATTTATTAAACATCTAAATCTTAAAGCTTTAAAACAGGGGTCCACAAATTATGTCACATGGCCAAATCCAACCCACTCTATTTTTATAAGTTTTACTGGAACACAGCCATATTAATTCATTTATGTACTGTCTATGGCTGTTTTCACACTACAACAGCAGAGTTGAGTAGTTGCAAAACACCATAGGGCCCAAAATGCCTAAAATATTTAAGATCAAGTCCTTTACAGAGAAAGTTCCCTAACCTCTGCTTTAAAGAACAAGAATCCCCTCTCTTCTCTTCCCTCTCCAAAGACTCACAGGCATCCAAAATTAAATAATGAAAGAGGGAATCAATTTATTTTTTTCAAAATTTAAAAAAGGAAGATTAAAATGGCAGATTGCACATATTTATCTGATCTCAATCCTTCCAGAATCCCCACTAAAATTATGATAAAGGGGTTTTTAAACACACACTGAAGGACAAGGAGACAGTAGCAGCAACTTCACGGCTCTGAAATCTCAGCAGCAGGGAAAGCCGAGAACCAGCTCAAATACAGAATCTTAAAAAAAAAAAAACAATCTGGATAAAACAGGGAGAACAAAGCAAAACCTGATAAGCAGTTAAATCCTTGGATTTTCTCCCTCACTATAGCAGAAGAATGACAGTTTCTTCTCTGGAAAGGGTTAAACTGAGAAGCTGGACTACAGGATGACAAACAGTTATGAGTATCTAAGATATGACAACATATGCATACTAGAATATTGAATGTAGAGACCCCTCCCTAGCAGTTGTCTCCCAATTTGGCTCCCAGAACACCCACTCTTCACTGAAGTATATCTGATTAGCCTAGAAAAACAAAATTAAGAAACAAACAAAAACATTCTGACACGGGATTCACAACAAATGCCCACCCTGATGACCTTACATTGAAATCCCAAATGGACAAGCATCCATCTCCCCAAAACTCAAATTTTCTTGTCAACTTTTTAAAACATCCTTCAACTGCCTGTCCCACCCAACCATAATTTTAATAAGCAGCCAACCTGGTATTACCTCCTTTTGAGGAAAGTCTCATACATTGAGATCAAAACAGAGAAAAGAATAACTGAAGAGCAAACAGAACTATAAAGGGAAAAGAAACATCTAGAGAAAATATATTTCAATCACTAAAAGAACAAGATGCTATAAAAACAGGAACAGAGAGCAAGGAAGTTGTTGAAAACTAAAAAACAGATATTTAGAAACTCGATTCATGAGTTGAAAGATAAAATTTCTTCAGTTTCCTTAGAAAGAGCAAAGAAACAAAGATGGAAAACAGTACAAAGGTAATTAGAAGAACCAGTTCAGCACACAACATAACAGGAGATCCAGAAAGAGAAAACAGAAACAGACAATCAAAATAAGAATATTCCCCAGAACTGAAAGCCATCAAATTGTAAGACTGAAAGGGTTCACCACTGAATATATAACACAAGAGATTAAAAAAAAAAATAGAACGATGTAAAAATTTCTGAACTTCAAAACCAGAGCAGCTTCCAGAAATAAACAGATATAGTTGTATATTTTTTCAAAAAAAGGGCCACATACAAATGATTAAGAATTATGACTTTGAATTTCAACACAGCAACACGGGAAGCCAGGTGACAGTGGAGCATCGGCTTCAAACTTCTTAAGAAAAATGATTCCCGAATTAGAATTCTACACACAAACTATCATATATTAAGAGTAGAAATGTCATTTTCATTCTTGCCATCTGAAATAATTTATTTCCCTTGTGCTCTTCCAAGAAGATACTAAATTAAAGAACCAGAAAAGAAAACATGGGTTATAACAAACAGCAAACCCAGGACAGAAAAAACAAAAGGAAACCCCAGTAAGATAGTAAAATAGATCACAATTTCTTAGCTAAGGCTAAGAAATCCAGTTGGAGGAATGTGATTGAGGCAACAATACTTTGAAAGTCATTATCACTAAAATGCCTCCTGCCACTCTTTTATGCTGAATTAGAGCGGGAAAATTAGATTCTTTTATGTACAGTACTTCAATGTGTTATCCTTGTGCTAAAATTTTCCTGCCTTTCTATTTCCATGCTCTGTTGCCTATAACAGCTGTAGATAATCATATCAATGCCTCCCTCACCCCCAAGTATTCTGTTTTAATCTGTCCTCTAAATTGGCAGGCCACTGTAAAATTTCAGGTAACATATAGTGCAGCTCACCCAATTTCCCCTGACCATATTTCTGCAAGACACCCATCCACACTATAATCCTGCCAGATGCCAACTTCATTAACCCTGTCTACAGGACGTGACCTTGCCCAATGACTTCTCCAAAATAAGCCCTTGAAAAGCCTCAGTAAAGTTGAAACCAGACTATGGCATAGTCTCTTTTGCCTTTTATTTTCCTACCTTGGAGCCTTCCACTTATAGTGGTAACATTGCCTGTTTACATATCTAAGTTTGTGACTACTATTCAGATTTTCATTAAGATGGTAAAGGTTGTAAAACTTCAAAGAAAAACAAAGAAATGAATTAGACAAAAGCCAAGATAATGCTTATACCTCCAGAGAGAAAAGGTGGAGGATGCAACTGAGAAAGGGCACACAGGCCTTCTAATAGTAATACACTATTTTAAAAGCATATACACAGCGTCCTATTATTCCTTAAACTCTACAGAGACATTTTATATACTTTTTATCTTGTATATATGATACATTACAATGTAAGTCCTAGAAATCTTTGGGAAATATATATAGGGTAAAAATGGACTCTGCAAGTATTTATGATTCATTATTGTGCTCAGAACTTTCCTAAGAATAAACACTGAAACAGTTTTACTATATGACAGTGATTATATATACTATACTTTGTCTTGGATACACAGCACGGAACTTTTACAATAGCTGGAACTAAACATTAGTCATTAGCATACATTTTCATAATACGTAACTAGTACTGCTATTAAATACATCATGGTACAAATCTTTGAAAAAGAAATCAAACTTACTTGTCAATGTCTGCCATGTTGTAAGAACTTCAAATATCTATGGAGAGACACATCAATGTTAAAAAAAAAAAAGCATACAATTTATTTAAAACCAATAAAATAGTTAAGACCAAAACCCTTTAAATCAATGCCATGTTCAAAACAATCCCAAAAGAAACACATACTCTCATTAAAAAAGTATCAGTGTTAAGAACAAAGGATCTTTATTCAAATTCTTGTGACAATCACGAATAGTTCATTTTTGCTTAAATTTGTATGCTACATAGTACCTAACAAAACAAACCCACTTCATTTTTAATAGCATTCATTTTTATCAAATTCATGTTTAAGAGCCAAAATTTGCCACCTGCTATACTCATTATGACCCCCAAAGATATTTTTTATTTAAAGTTTAATAATCCCTGTATCAAATGTTAGTCTTTTAAATTATTTAATGACAGTTATGAAGCTCCGGTTCCCAACCCATGTCAACTAAACTTTCCCTGTTTCTTCAAATGTACTTCATATCACATCTTGTGATAACCACCAGACTCGCTAACCTACCCTAGATATGCTGGTACATTGTAAACAATGCTCTTGGTTAGCAGACCTGAATACTGTTAGAACTGATCAAAGCACATCCTAAGTTCTTTATCATTGTAAGATTAGTATTCATTTAAAGAAGACTGCGTTTAAAAAACTAAAACTTAAGAAAAATGGCTGACTGCCACTGCTAATGCAGATTAGTAAAAAAATAAAAATAAATTTAATGAAGTTAGAACCCCAAATTAAAATCAAGTATTTATCTTTAAAATTAAAAACCTTAGTCTTTAATTCATAATATGATATATAATTCCTTATACCAACATGGCTAAAAGGCTTATTATTTAAAGCGTTAAGAAGAGGTACTGAGTTTAGCAGTTAACTGCTAATATTTGGAGTATTATTACTACACCTACACTGTTAACCCTCAGTGTCCAATTTGTGTCATTACATTTAGGATTCAAACTCCTACAATAAAATTATTTTCTTTATTAAAGAGGATTCAAGAAAGACCTTCTTCAGAGATACTCTCTCCAATCTGTCAGTTCTGGATAAATTCGATTTCTTAGTTGTACAGTTTTCGTTTTTTAAAGTAGGCCTGATTCTGAACTCAGATCATTTGGGTTGACACCAACTATGTAGCAATCTCACTTACAGAAAAAAACTTCTGCCTTATTTAATCATCTACAAAATTAGAAGGAAAAAAGTTTCCTCATTGGATTTATCTTCTTAAGAACCAAATTCGTGAAAAAGACTTAAATAATAAGCTGGGACACCCAGCTCATGTGGCTCAGCAGACTGAGTGCCCTCCCATGGACTGAGAAGTTGGGTTCGATTCTTGGTCAGGGCATGTGTCTGGGTTGCAGGCTCAATCCTCCAGTAGGGTGTATGTAGGGGGCATACAGAAGGCAGCTGATCGATGCAGCTCTCTCACATTGATGTTTCTCTCTCTCTCTAAAAAAAAAAAAAAAAAATCAATAAATACATATTTTAAAATAATAATAATAGCCCTGGCTGGTTTGGCTCAGCAGTCAAGAGCGTCGGCCTGTGGACCAGAGAGTTTCAGGTTCGGTTCCCGCTAAAGGCACGTATCTCGGTTGTAGTGTGTCCCCAGCCCCAGTTGGGGTAGTGTGGGTGGCAACCACTCGATGTGTCTCTCTCACACCAATGTTTCTCTCTCTCTCTCCCCCCCCCCTTCCTTTCCTTCCAGCTCTGTCTGAAGATAAATACAAAAATGTTCTTGGGTGAGAATAAAAAATGAATAAATTAAAAAATAATAATAATAATAACTAGCTGGGACTATAGTAAAAAACAGACTCCTGCCCTGGCCGGTTTGGCTCAGCGGTTAGAGCATCGGCCTACGGTCAGGAGAGACCCGGGTTCGGTTCCCACTAAGGGCACATACTTCGGTTGCAGTTTGTCCCCGGCCCTGATTGGTCGTGCGGTGGCAGCCACTCGATGTGTCCCTTTCACATCGATGTTTCTCTCTTTCTGTCTCTTCCTCCCACTCTATCTGTACAAAAAATGGAAAAATGTCCTCGGGTGAGGATAAAACAAAAAACAAAATAAAACAGACTCCTTTAGTTCTGACAAATGTACAGAATGACCAGTAAATACACCATGGTAATATGGGAAATCTCTACAACTTCTCTGTAAATCTAAAATTACAGTTTATTTTTTAGAAAGAGAGATTCCACTCGCCCAGTGTAACTCAGTGAATTGAGCATCGTTCCATGGACTGAAAGGTCCTGGTTTGATTCCCAGCGGGGGGCATGTGTGAGACAGCCGGATCAATGTTTCTCTCTCTCTCTTAAACACACACACACACACACTTAAAATAAATGAATAAAAATAAAGAGAGATCCCCACACGCAGATTCTGAACTATCAGGTCTGATGAAGCAGACCCAAAAATCTGCATTCTAAACAAGAAATCTAGCTTCTGAAGTAAGTAGTCATAAAATAATCAGATCACACTGAGAAACACAAGTTTAGGTTAACACCTATGTTATTTTATGCAGCCAATGAACTAAAATCAATTAGAATTTTATTAATCCCACGTGAAAATGCTTTCTAAGAAATCTGAAGAATTTCCATTTCTGTTAGTGACAAGTTAGGTTATGCAGATAAAGTCCACCAATGAAAAATAATTGAATGTAGACATATTTGTTAAAATCTTTAAAGCAAGGAAAATGCTAGCCCCAAACAAAAGGCAAAAGAAGAAGCAAAAGGATAAGCAGAAGGAAGTCACTTTTGTCATGAGGGCAACTGCCAACCTCAAATATGAACTACTATAGGGCAAAATCAAAAGCACTGGACCTATCCAAGGTAAATAATCTTTATGGTAACCCTCCCAATATTAAGCAGTAACCTCAAAGCGCTAAATTCTCAAGGATAATAAATCAGTTCTCCTGGACCAAAGCTCCAATTCACCTCATCAGTGTTGCCCTCAAAATCCCAAGCTATGAGCTTAAAGTGGTCTCTGACAGTGTTCTAGACACCTGCATATCCAAATATAAGTGAAAGGCACCTTCATCCTAGACCTCAAATAATTCATAAAAGTAATTTTCAAGAGCAGTAGGGGCAAAAGAAAAAAAACAACAGAAATCAGTCTACAAAGACTTAAATATTGCCCAAAAGGCTCAAACAAACTTATAACTATAGACAAAAACAACCATGCTAACTGTATTTGAAAATACAATGTCTATAGCCGTATCTACAAGGAACAGTCATCTATTAAAAGTGTTATAGTTAATTTGGCAAATAACTAAATGGAACCTCTAGAAATAAAAGTAACAGAAATCAAACTAAATAGGTAGGTTTAATAGTAGACTAAACACAGCTAGAGAGAATAAGTGAGCTGGAAACAAGCTTAGAAGAAATCTTCCAAAATATGGCAGGAACTAAAGGATGGAAAATAGTGAATTTAAAAAGCATTTTAGGATACAATAAAGTCTAACAAAGATTTAACACAATTTCTAGGAGTAGAGGAGAGAATGGGCAGAATATTTCAAGAAATTAAGAGCAAAGAATTTTCTAGAACTATTGAATGATAGCCCTACAAATCCCAATCAGGATAAATAAAAAAAGAAACCTACACTTCTATCAGATTATCAGTGAAAAGCAAGACGTTAAAAACAGAAGTCACCTCAAAAGCACAGAGAAAAGACTTAAGGTGAACCTCAAAGGCACAAAAGACAGCTCTTTTCTCTTCCGCAATAAATAGCAAAAGACAACAGAATGTGCTGTTGTGCTTAACATGCTGAAAATAACAGACTTTAGAATATTATACTCAACCAAAACATCCTTTAAGTATGAAGATAAAACACACTTTCAGGCAAAAATATCTCCAGCATTCTCACTAACAGATTCTACAAGGACTTTCTTCAGGCAGAAGGCAAGTGATCCTAAATGGAAGGTCTAAGATATAAGAAATGAGGGACAAAAAGAATATGCATGTCCAGCCGGTGTGGCTCAGTGATTGAGCATCAACCCATGCACCAAGAGATTGCCAGTTCGATTCCCAGTCAGGACAAATGCCCGGGGTTGTGGGCCAGATCTCCAGTGGGGAGTGTGCAGGAGGTGGCCAATGGATATTCTCTCTCATCAATGTTGCTGTCTCTCTCTCCCTCTCATTTCCCTTCTCTAATATCAATGAAGGAAAAAATAATAATAAAAAAAAGGATATCCACATATATTTAAATAAGTGTTTAGAAAAGAATAATATCACCACTGTGTAGCGTATAGTGTGTTAAAAAATTTTAACTACCACAATATGAAATCAGTGGCAAGGGTAAGACAAGAGAAAATGGATTCAAGTATTCTAATGTTCTTATACATGCATACTGTATAATTTCTAGGGTGACTCTCCGCCCCCCCAAATTAGAAAGACATATAAGCTCCAAAAAAATGTAAAACAATTAAAATCTATGTCTTTTTACATCAACCTAAAAGAAAAATTGGATGGACAAACAGAAAACACACATACACACAAAAATCAGATTTAAACCTAAACATCAAATTACATTAAATGTAAACAAACTAAAGGCCCCCATTAAAAATTGTCAGTGAAATACCGTCCTAACCAAAAGAAAGCTGATATCATTATATTAACATCAGAAAAACGACTTTAAAGAAAAGCATTAGCCCTGGCTGGTTTTGCCCAGTGGTTAGAACATCAGCCAATAGACTCCAAGCCCCAGTGGGGGTCATGATGGAGGCAATTGATATGTCTCTCTCATATCAATGTTTCTCTCCCCCCCCCCCCCACCTTCCATTCAATCTGAAAATCAATGGAAAAAGATCCTCAGGTGAGGATTAACCAAAAAACAAAACAACATTACTAGAGATAAAATGGTGAAAGGTTCAACTCACTACCCTACAGATGCAATATATAGACAATCTCAATGGAAAGACAAGGTTCATCATGACTAAAGGCATACCTTAACCCTAGAAGAACACAAAGAAAACCCTTCAGTAGAGAAAAAGAGGACAAATGATTGAATCAAACCATAAACTGATTATTTTGTAATCTTATAATAGCTAGATGTCCAGACATGAGATATCAAAACTTATTGCAGTAACCTCATTCTTAATAAATCCTCCTTACATTCAATGAGAAGAAAGCTAATATTTATAAAATCTACTCTGTTGGTGGGCTATTATAAGCTTTCCTCTCATTTGCAGATAAAATATTAACTTGCTCAGCAACACACCAGAGGTTAAGTGAAGAAACCAGGAATTAAAATCTGACTTCTAAAATCTATGCCGTCTACCATTCTAAAAACCAAGTTGCCTTCTCTATCAGCCTACTGCCCCATAGATTATATAATAACAAATCAGTTATTATTCCTTTATGAAAAATTACACTCCATGGTGAAACAGCCAATCATTATAAACTACACATGTTTTAAAGCAAAAGAGTTAAATAAACAGAACTAGTAATATCCCAAGGATAAGATTTCCCTTTACCTCAGACCTCGTATCTCACTCCAAATGCACTTCAATAAATCTGTCAAGTATTGCTATTCCATTAACATTTTCAGTGGTCCAGGGGCTCAGCACTTTACGTGGCTCCAATACAACTTGAGTCAGAATATCATATTCTTTATGCTCACTTTTCCAGTCAACTTGATCCCAAGCAAAATGGACTCCTATTTGAGAACACTATCTTCTGTTCAAGGGATCTCATTATCTACAGTATTACCTGATCCAAGGGCAAGGAAACATACTGGATTGGACTGATATTTGAAAATACAACCAAGCATAAACAAACAAAAAATTTATTCACCTGAAATATGACATATGTTGGAAGACGACTTCATAAACATTAAGTACTGCAGGGTTTCCTTGGAGCATAATGAAACCCAAGTAAGAGTGCTTTTGAGTTCCAAACTGATGGAGAGCCTAGCAATTTAAGTCAAGGGAACTGTCCCTTTTAAACCAATACAAAATCCTCATCATAAATCACTACTCAGTTATGCATCCCTGGATAAGTTCTTTACTGTGTACCTCAGTTTCTTCAATAAAACGGCCATACTACCTACCTCCAAGAGCACTAAATCAGTTAAAAATACATTTAGAATTTATTTTATTTTTTTAATCCTCACCCGAGGACATTTTTCCATATTTTATTCGGATAGAGTAGGAGGGAGAGAGAGAAAAGCATCTATGTGAAAGAGACACATCGAGTGGTTGCCACCCACACGACCCAACCAGGGCCCGGGACAAACCGCAACCGAGGTACACGCCCTTAGCGGGAACCGAACCCGGGTCTCTCTGGACCGCAGGCCAATGCTCCAACCACTGAGCCAAACTGGCCAGGGCAATACATTTAGAATTTAAAACATTGCCTGAATAAACACCCAGTAAGTGCTGACTGTAATTTACCTGTTGTGCTCTTCTGTACCCTCTTTACCTTAGAAAATAATCCAAATTAATAAACTCTTCAAAATTACAGCTCTCTGTCCCAATAAAAATCAAAATACACAAATCTTCTGAATAAGTGTGTAGCAGGAAAAGGCAGAATTGGTAACCAGAAGTATACAGGCTACTTTCTGTGGTAAGCCCAGTAATGTGATCTGGTGGCTTGCTGTCAATGTACTAAACAATTTACAAGGATGAGCAAAAACAGCAGCATTCACTTTCTAACCCTTACTCTGCCCAATAGGGAAGAACTTTTTATTCAGATGAAATGAGTATGAAATGGGGTTTATCACCACTGCAACAGGTTCCTTTGTGTAAGGAATATAACTACTACTCTAGCCCCCACTCTTTTTCTTTACACCATCATCACAACTCTCGACAACCAATTTGCCTTTTTGATTCATAATATAAGATATATATCCAAATAGTGCTAAAATATTTACTCAAAGAATCAACCAAGAATACAAGCAATTACAGATGTGATTAGACTTAAGGATCTGAATTAATCGTTTTCCAAACTGATCAGAATTCGTTCCTTCTATTTTTTTTCCTTTATTGATTTTAAAGAGAGAGGAAGTGAGAGGGAGAGAGAGAGACAGAAACATTGATGAGAGAACATTGACTGGCCGCCTCCTGCATACCCCCAACTGGGGATCAGGCCCACAACCTGGACACGTGTCCTGACTGGGAATCAAACCAACCTCTTGGTGTATGGGTTGACACTCAACCACTGAGCCACATCGGTCGGACAGGATTCATTCCCTCTAAACCTTTCTTTCATTGGTATTTTAAATTTACAACCAAACAAAAAATGAACAAAGTAAGCAAAATAGTATTTTATTTTGACATTGTTAGAGAAAAATCACAAACCCAAAATGGCGCCACTCATGCTAAAAGCCTGATACCAAACCAAGATGTGATACTTGATCTAATTGCAGTTGCAACCTCTTCCAGAAACAATCTTAATTAATCAGTTTGGAATTTTTTGTTCAACACCAATGACGTAATCTGTCACATGGACTATCTCCCTCCACCCTCATAGAAAGAGGCAATTGCATGACAGAAACCTCCTTGCTGAAAACCTTCCTTTTCTTTTGTTAACAGCAACCTTGCCCTACATTTCTTCCTATAAAAAAAGCTTCCATTTGGTACAACACCTCACAGGGGCGGATGGGATGCTGCCCATCACTTAAAAAAGCCAATTAGATCTTCAAACTTACTTGACTTAATTTTGTTTTTTAACATCTTTATACCATAAAGTCAGGTTCTGCTACTTTTTTGGCCCTCTTTCCTAAAAAAAGGATTCTGTATTGAATATATTTTGGGATGTTTAGAATCAAATCAGTCATCTGAAGACAAGCTGAATAAGCAATAAAATGAACAACAGCATTTTGGATGGTTAGTTTTGGTACAAGCAAAATTTTCCAAGATTTTCAAACAGGTATGATAAATTTTTAAAACGCTATTATAAAATTAACGTAACATTACCCAGCCGGTGTAGCTCAGCGGTTGAGCATCAACCCATGCACCAAAAGGTCACTAGTTCGATTCCCTGTCAGAGCATATGCCCAGATTGTGGGACCAATCCCCAGTGTGTGTGTGTGGGGGGGGGGGGGACAGGAGGTGGCCAACTGATGTCTCTCCATCTCTCTCCCTCCCTCTCTAAAATCAATAAAAAAAATTTTTTTTTAAATAAAAATAAAAAGGTCAAATTAACATAACATTGACCTAAAAAGACAATCTATGAAGTCAAGGTTATTATATTAGATGTCCAAGCCAATCTACCAATCAGTGCTTAGTTCCTTCTACCCTCCAGACTTCCTAAAAAATAAACCACACATTTTAGATTTGGCCCATCTTAACTCAGACAACTTGGAACAAGCATTTGAGACTCACTTAAATACTCCCAGAAAATCGCTATCTCATTTCTCTCCTGTCAGTTTTTAAAAATTTAGAGCAAGAGGGAGAAAGAATCATTGATTTTGTTGTTCTACTTATTTACACATTCATTGGTTGATTGCTGTATTTGCCTTGACAGGGATCAACCTGAAACCTTGCCTTATCAGGCTGACCTCTAACCAACTGAGCCACCCGGCCATGGCCCGGTCAGTTTTAAATAATTCTATATAGAGAAGGTCCTTCAATGTCATGATTTCATACAATGTTGTTTCGTTATAAAGTTGATTAGGTGATGTAGGAACTTAAACTCTTGTTTATACTGATTAGCCTATGGTAAATTGCTTTCCTTACACATCGTTTCACTTAAAGAACCTATCCATGAGGTGAGGTGAGTATAAGGTTTTCCTCTTATCCAAACGTAATGTGTATTACTTTGTAAGTAAAATAGGTATAGAAGTAGTATTAAAGCTAACAAGGAAATAGGACCTAAATGCTAATTTGAAAAGGTATTTAATGCTATTTTCAAAATTGGCAAATTTCATTTCACAGCTCAGCTCTTCTGAAACCAGGGAATTAGTCCATACAGTGTAGCTAACCAGACAGTGGCAGTCTAAAATAGGGGCTCCTTGAAGACATCCCCTACCCACTTCACTTTTGTACTCTGAAAGCCTTTGCCTCCCAGACAGGACCTCATTCACTGCCTCCCTTCACTGTCTACAAATTTGGCTAAGTTTACTTTAACTCCTCATTCCACCCCATAGTTCCTCCACCATACCCCCACTCATCTTAGAGACAAAACAGCTAGTTAAGTTATCTTTTCTGGGAACTTCAATAAAGAGACTAATTAGTAAGAAAGCAACAGAAGTTTTAGGAGAATTAAAGACATTGCAAGCCTTAGAACCATTTGGAGTATCACATTGATTAGGATCAGTTCTTCCCCAATAAAAAAGCCTGGTCAAGACATCCATCCAAATTCTAACTGCACTTCAGGTACACACACAAAATTCTGGCAATGGAAGTCCTGCTTCATCATCCGTCATCTAACATTCATACTTGCCTCCTGTACCAATAAAGACTGAAATCAAAGAGAAGCAGGTTAAGAGTTTGACACCCCCAGGGCTGGACTTATTGTTCACTATTCATTTTCACACCCCATTATTTCTACAACTTTCAGTAAGGGCAACTGAAGCTGGGGTCTCCAGTCTGTCTCAGGTGGCGGCCACGTGTCTAGGGAAGCCGCGGGGGTTTCCCCGCCCAGCACGGTCGCCACCTCCAGTGGGCGGAGAGCCCAGGAGCCTCCCAGCCTCCCCGCCCCCTCCCCGCCCCGGGCCTTGTCCCTTCACAGCCCCTCCCTCCCATCGGAATTTGCAGCCTCCGCCGTTCTTTCCATCCCCCAGTGGCCTCCTCCGGGTATTAATTTTGAGGGAACGGGGACGTCGAGGCGGCAGTAGGCTAGGCACTCGGGCCCGGCCCGCACCCCGGGCGCCGGCGGCGCCTCCTCAAGGCTCCAGGCCGTCGCCGTGGCCTCGCCCCCGTCCACGCGGAGAAGCCGGTGGGGCTCAGGGTACCTCGGCGCTGACTGGCACGGTCCCCGGCCCTCCCAGGCCGCACCAGCCCCCACGTCTCCCCAGCCGTTCCCGAAACGCGGCGCTGGCCGATCCCGGGGGCCTCTCCGGCTATGGGGTCGAAACTCCGCGGACGGCTCCGGTTCTGGCCTCACAGAACGACCCAAGAGGCCTCGGGCGGCCCGCGGCCCCGGCTCTCGGTTCCCTGTTCCTCCGTCCCTTCCCCCCGCGCCGACCGCCCGGCCGACATTACGTCCCCCCTTGTATTTCAGGCCCCCATCCGTTACCGATGGCTAGCACGGGGTGCCAGGCGGCCGGAGCTGCGCAGTCAGTGACTCAGGGTAGCGGCGGGAGGAGCAGGAGGCGGCGCCGCGAGCAGATGGCGCTAAAAAAGACCCAAGAGCCCGCCGCTCGCGCTCATATACAATTAGCGTCAGCACGTAGGACCTGCTCCGCCGCCCTCCCCCTGGCCTCGCCGTCTCCTAGCAACGCGAGCGGGAGGCGGGCCCAGGACGGGTAGCATAGCAACAGAACCGTCCTTCTTCCCTAACGACCTCCACACCCTCTGCGCCCAGCCTGGGTTCCTCGGATCCCGCTTCCGCCCCCTACTACGCGCCCGGCCAACTCTTTTTTTACCCGCTGCTCCAGAAAGGAAATTTCAACCCCTCTCGTTCCCGGGAAGGGCCCTGATCCGCGCATCTCGCTCCTGTGAGCCTTGCTCCCCTTGGCGTGATGCAGGAAGACGGTGAAGGGGGGTCGGGGGGGGGCAGCCGTCTGGTCTCGGCTCGCCCCAACGTCATGGCGAGCGCTCTTTAGTTCTCGTCCCTGTCCTGGCCTAATTCCTCCAACTCTGCTTCCCGGGTAACCATTTTCTCTCCCCGCCCATTTCCCCCCAAAGAACAACAGTTCTTTCCTCCTGACCACCTCTGAGGCGGCTTCTACCGGTTTTGCTTCTCCCGCGGGTGCATCTTCGTGGCTTCCCTACCCCAACATCCTTTCACTTGATTTCTGGCCCCTCATTTTTGCTTTTGCTCTTTTGAAGGACCCAAGTGGCATATCTGTGTATTCTCTGGATGCTTTATAATGAGGACAGTCTTGTAAATCCTCAAGACTAGAACGGCATGGCTATTTTTTAATTGATGCTGGATTGACTAATATTGACTTTTAAAACAGTGGTTTTCAAAGTGTGGTCCGGCTTTTTATACCCTTTCGAAAGGGAGGTCAAAAGTATTTCTTTAAAAAACGTTACTGTATTTGCTTTCTGCACTTTCATTCTCTCACAGTTTTCCAGAGGTTACATGACAAGTGATATGGAAACATTGAAAACAGAAGCAGATGTTAGGATGCAGTCATATGCTGTTACACCAGACATTAGAGAGATTTGCAAAAATGTAAAAGAATGCCACTCAATCATTTTGTTTTGTAACATAGTCACTTTTGTCAACCAATGATAGTTGGGGCTAATTTTAACCAACAGGAGCCCCAACTTGGGCTTCCTGAAGGAAACTTGATGCTAACAGCTCCATTGTGATGCAGCATGTGGAGCAGCTCAAAGTGTTACAACTCAATTATGAAACAGCACAGGTGAGGCCTCTTTCCAGCTAGAAAGCACTGGTCTACTCTGGTCAGGTCCAGTAGACTCAGCCTACTAGCTAGTATCTTCAGTGTTTGAACTCCAGCCAGAAAACTGTACACAGCCTTCTGTCTTTGGTGGAAAGGAAGGAGTGCTGTTCAAGCCACGGGATCTGACTTATATAAGGAGAAGTCCCTGACCCTAGTCTCTGATTGGGCTACCCTCACGCAAATGAGGACTCCAAATCCTCAGTCTGATTGGCTCAAAACACACTGTCCTGATTGGTCAGATGAAGTTGCTCTGATTGGTCAGTGAAGATACTAATGGGGGGTGAAATATAGCTGCACAGCTCTCATTGGACAGGTAAAGTTTCAGTCCTATTGATTGAAACAGGATTCCAGGAACTTCTTCATAAGGGTTGGCTCAGACCTGCAGGCAGTAGTTCATTGCTGGAGACAGGCAGTTTAATGGATCTTTGCATGAGAGGCTCATGCTTAGAAACAACTGCTAGGCTCTGTTTTTAAAGTTGAGGCCAGTTAGCCACCAGGAGCCCCTCTTAGTAGGTATCTTCTTTTTCAGGGTCAACACTTTTCATATAAAAGATTATTTTATGTTAACATTTAATTGGTTTATTTTTATTTATTTATTTATTTTTTGTACAGATAGAGTGGGAGGGAGAGAGAGGAAGAGAGAGAGAGGGAAACATCGATGTGAAAGGGCCACATCGAGTGGCTGCCACCCGCACGACCAACCAGGGCCGGGGACAAACTGCAACCGAGGTACATGCCCTTAGCGGGAACCGAACCCGGGTCTCTCCAGACCGCAGGTGTACGCTCTAACCGCTGAGCCAAACCGGCCAGGGCTTAATTGGTTTATTTTTAATAGGATAAGTAACTACTCTTAAAATGTCTTTAAAATTTTTAATGTGATAAATATTAATATCTGTAATACACATAAAAGTTTTTTGGGTCCTCAGTTTTAAAGTGTAAAGGAGTCCTGAGACCAAAAAGTTTGAGAACCTCTTCTCTAAATGTTGCAGTCCTTGAACCTTCGAACTGCCTAGAGTCATCTATTGTAAGCCTCACATTTAGCAACTGTCTCTACCCCATTTTAGAGGATACAGTTTTTTCCCCAATCTCATTGAAATTAGTTGCCTTTCTCGCTCTAGGCTACAGATGCCTCAGGATTACCCATTCATTTTGGTTCTTCATATGTGATTCTTTGGTTTCTCAGCCTTCTTTATTTATTTTGGGGGGAGGGTCTTTCTTTTTTCAAACTTCTTTATATACATCCTACTCAACAATGATGTAAGACTAACAAAGATTGTAATAACATCAGTAATGACTCCTCGTGAAAAATCCACAGTACATAAACTAGGTGGACCAGTGACCCATATGTATATACACTTGGCACTAATTTCAATGGAGGCCTCAAGAGCAGTGTATCCTAGCCAATCTAAAAAGTTAAACAGGCCCTGGGCACTGGCTGGTTTGGTTCAGCGGTTAGAGTGTCAGCCCGACCACCAAAGAGTCTCGGGTTCAATTCCCATTAATGGCAAGTACCTCAGTTCTGGTTCAGTCACCAGCCCTAGTCAGGGTCATGCAGGAGGCAACCAATCAATGTCTCTCTCTCTCTCTCTCTCTCTCTCTCCCTCTCCCTCTCCCTCTCCCTCTCCCTCTTCCCCCTCCCACTCTATCTGAAGATAAGTAGAAAAATATCCTCAGGTGAGGATTTAAAAATAAATAGGAAGTTGAACAATAATAAATTGCTAATCATACCTTTTACTGTGATCTTTAAAAAAATTTTTTTTTCTTTATTGATTTTTAGAGAGAGAGGAACAGAGAGGGAGAGAGAGAAACATTGATAAGAGAGAACATCGATTGGTCGCCTCCAGCATGCCCCACTAACTGTGGATTTGGCCCACAACCTGGGCATGTGCCCTGACTGGGAATGGAATTGGAGACCTCTTGGTGCATGGGTCGATGCTCAACCACTGAGCCACACCTGCCGGGCTTAATAAGATCTTTTGAACCACAGTTTGTAAGTCTAAACCTCTGCCATTTAAGTCCAGGAAAGGCCAATCATTTATGCATTTATTAAACAAATGTATGTCAGGAACAACTCGAGACACTGCAAATATAACATTGAACAAGAAAGACAAGATTCTTGATTTTATTGAACTTATGTTCTAGTGGGGTTGGGAAAGTGACAGACAAGTAATGAAATAATTGTAGATATTAGTAAGTGAAAGAGCTATGAAGAAAATAAAGTGAGACAAAGGGTAGAAGATGACTGACCTAAAGAAACCATTGAGCTTTGCACATTGACCCCTCTTAGATCCCCAAGTCACACAACACAACGTAGTTAACTCATCTAATTACCATAAATGGTACCCCTGGTACTGATCTTAGACTATGCTAAATTTTTGGTTAAATTTCCTTTTTCCCTCATCCCTCCATTATTTTCATTTAATAGATTTTTACAACGTTGTAGCCAGTGATTTGGAAGTATGGCTTTGAGAGTCAAACAGCCCTATTCTGTTGTGAAATTTTAAACAATGTGTAAATTGCATAACATGGTACCTGACATATAGTTAACACTCAATAAAAGTTAAACATTATAAACCTCTCACTAAGGTTTGTATGTTTGTTGTTCCTTTAAAGGTTGAGGTTAAAGGTAAAGGTTAAAATTTTCTAACAGTATCTAACACTATTTTTGTGAAATATTTAATCAAAAGCTATCTTGTCACAAATTTTAAAACATGTTTTCCTGAATTGAAATAATCCACACCAATTACCACAAAAGCACTATATCCCAAATTTCTAAATATTGGATACAGACACTGTAGAGATCAACCAGACAAGCCAATGACAGACACAATATTTGAAATGTGTTTGTGTTCGTATTTCGGCCCCTAAGTAGTAGGAAAGTGCGTAGGCTTGAAAATCAGATGAGCATAGATTCATCCCAACATTCTGTGACCTTGCACAAGTACTTATGCACTCTGACCCTTAGGCTTCCCCATTTGTAAAGTGCATTAATAATTATAATAACACCTGCCTCTTTATTAGCATGAAACAGAAATATGTAAGCTACCAGAGCAATGACTTATACTTTAAATACTCAATAAGTATTTATTTTTCCCCTCCCAATAAATGTGTCAGAAACTGTTCTACAGAGTTTTACAAATATTAGCTCATTTAATTCTCACCACAACCCTATGAGATACTATTACTATCTCTATGTCGTAGATGAGGAATTGAGGTTCAGAGAGATTCAGGATCCAGGCCACATAGCCCATAAGTGGCAGAGTCAGGATTTGAATCCACGCAGCCGGTATCAGAGCCTGAGCCTGTAATTATATCCTTTCTAGTTAAATGCATAAGATGGCTCAGTGTTCAAAGAATTTGCTCCAAGAAAAACAGACATGTACATAAGCAGTTGCAACTCATTGCAAGTGCTAATAATAGAGAGGAGGGAATCAGAAAAGAAGTGACTGAAGACAAATCTTGAAAGGGAAATAAGAACTTGCTGTGTGACAAAAGCAGGATAGCATTCCTGGCCAGGGAACAGTCATATGGAAGAAATTTTGGTCCAGTTGTTCAAGGTCATGTAGGAAATACATGTGGAACACAAAACCATTCGAACAATAACTTCTGCCTTTGGCTGGGCATGGATTTCACAGAAATCCTCTAGTCATGTCATGAAATGTGTTGGTATCAAGTGTTTGTTAGTTCAGTTTCAGCCTGTCATTCTCTTTACTTTCAGTTGCCAAACTGAACCTCTATTTAACTCCGTTAATATCATTTCTTAGTAATAAAAAATGCATTTACATAGTTTCACACAATCAAGGTTGTATTCTTTACAGGTTATGAACCAGATTAAATCCATTTTCTAAAATCCTATGAAACAATCTTATTTTTAAAAAGTTTTAATATGTTTTTATTGATTTGAGGGGAGGGAGGAGAGAAAGAGGGAGAGAGAGAAGGCGAGAGAGAGAAACATCAGTGAGAGAGAAATATCAATCAGCTGCTTACTGTACACCTCCTACTGGGGATCAAGCCCAAAACTCAGGCATGTGCCCTGACCAGGGGTTGAACTGGTGACCTCTCAGTCTGTGGGATGATGCTCAACCAACTGATCCACACCAGCCAGTGCTGAAACAATCTCTTTTAGAAAAATTTTGAAAAATATGTTACAAAAATCCAGAAGAGGGTAACAAACAGTAGGAGTTGAGACAGCAAACACTCTATGGCTTACTATGTGTTGGGCATTGTTCTAAGTTGCCTACATGTTTTAGCACATGTAACTCTCACAACAACCCTGTGAGGCAGCTAATCTTATTCTCACTATTTCATAGATGAAGTCACTGAGACAGAGAGAGATTAAGTGACTTATGCAAAGTTGTAATCAGTATAGTAACTGGCAGAGCCTGGATTCAATAAAATCAGGTAATTCCAGCTTGGATAGAAAAGAGTGATGCTATTTGGTTCTTTAATTCATTTATTAATTCAGCAGATGATGTAGTATGGCCTAGATCAGTGGTCACCAGCTCCAGCACCTACAGTTGCCAGGCAAACAGCATATTGTGTGAAGTCAGCCAGGTACAGGACATCGGGAGTGATAGGGGCTGCCTACAATATGAGACCACGGGCTTCATTTAAAGAAGGCAGCTAGTCTTACCTCTAGCCAGTTGTCACATAAGTTCACTATTATCAGATTTTTCAATTTTTCAAGAGAAGCTGACTTTTATATGAAATCTTTCAATTTGGGAGAAGTGTATAAAACGAGTTGAGTTCTAGATATGTTGTGTTAGAGATCGCTGGGATACTTCTGGCAGTTAGGAATTCGAATGTGTGGTTTCAGGAGAATAACTTGGGTGGCAAGTATGGATTTAGAAGTCCTCAACACAAGTAGTGTAGATGAGGATGTCCATGGGAAAGGTAAGAAGAAAACAAAAGGATCTGGAACTCCAGCATTTAAAGAATTGGCAGAAGCCCTGGCTGGTTTGGCTCAGCGATTAGAGCGTTGGCCTGCGGTCCAGAGAGACCCGGGTTCGGTTCCCACTAAGGGCATGTACCTCTGTTGCAGTTTGTGCCCGGCCCTGGTTGGGTTGTGCGGGTGGCAGCCACTCGATGTGTCCCTTTCATGTCGATGTTTCTCTCTCTCCCTCCCAATCTATCTGAACAAAAAATGGAAAAATGTCCTTGGGTAAGGATAAAATAAATAAATAAATAAATAAATAAATAAATAAATAAATTAATTAATTAATTAAAATAAAATAAAGAGTTGGCAGAAGAGTCAGCGAGGAGGGGCTGTAGGAGAAAAAAAGGCAGAGGAGGGGTGTGTCAGACGCCAGAGGAGGAAGGCAAACAGGTGGTATTTATCCATCTGTTCTTGCTACGAGTCGATGTACTGATTCCCCCGAATGGAAGAGTTCCCAGACTTCAGTGATAAGAATTTAACAAGTTCAAAAAATAATTTTTGAAAGTCCAAGTGGGCTCTGACTTTTCTGTATCAAAAATTAGCACTAGAGGAGAATACTAGCACTTTCCTACTCCTACTGCTAATCACTTTAATGGCTCTAATTTAAAAGGTAGAAAGAAGTATTTACTTCCATTTTCTCAATTTCATGATATTTTATTAGTATAATAATTATTATTTCACTTCATCAGACCTGTCTACCTGTCTACCCTCAGTTTGCTCTTAATACATTTTGAAGCTTCTGAAATACTTATCAAATTTCACCAGAACCACCAATAACAAACACCGTGGTTTTTGTGGGCAAGCCCATTTCGATGTATAATGACATAAAAGCATTTTTCACACCTACAAGTTAAAACTTGACTCACATATCAAAAATTATTTACTTTGCCCAGATACTTTTTTTTTTTTTATTCCTCACCTGAGGATATTTTTCTATTTATCATTAGATAGAATGGGAAGGAGGGAAAGAGAGAGAGAGAGACAGAAAGAAATATCAATGTGCCCTGGCCGGTTTGGCTCAGCGGTTAGAGCATCGGCCTGCGGTCCGGAGAGACCCGGGTTCGGTTCCTGCTAAGGGTGTCTACCTCAGTTGCAGTTTGTCCCCGGCCCTGGTTGGCCATGCGGGTGGCAGCCACTCGATGTGTCCCTTTCACATCGATGCTTCTCTCTCTCTCTCTCTTCCTCTCTCTCCCTCCCACTCTATCTGTGCAAAAAATGGAAAAATGTCCTCGGGTGAGGATAAAAAAAAAAAGAAATATCAATGTGATAGACACACACTGACTAGTTGCCTCCTGCATGACCTGACTAGGGCTGGGGATGAACCGTAACCGAGGTACATGCCCTTGACCAGAATCAAACCTGTGACTCATTGGTTTGCCGGCTGATGCTCTAACTGCTGAGCCAAAACAGCCAGGGCCAAATACAATTTTTCAGTAAATTTAGGACATCATCTTCCATAAACAATGAAAACAAAGGAAGCTATTTGTTGGGTTCAAAATGAAATCTGGTTTTCCTGCCTGAATTTCAAATCAATTGAAAAGAGACAGGCAAATGGAAATAAAAATAGCACCTTTCTTACAGATAAGTTACTTTGGAGAACATGGCTTTGTGTTTGCAGTGGATTTCATCTCTGACTAACAACACAGGCCTCCCACAGACACAGACCCCTCTGTACCCACAGCGAGGCAGAACGTAAACCTGGACAGATGAGTTCTGCCCAGTACTTTCTCCCGAGCGCCCCGATCAGATACATCACTCTTTCTGCCCTGGGAATGAACAATCCAGATGGAAAGAGTAAAGCAGGTTTTCCTGGTGGAGGTTCTTCCACATAGAAACCTGTGGTCTGGAAAGTGGAGGCCCCTCTGTCATATTCCTACTGCCTTATCTCCTTTCAGTTTATCCCACAAGGCGGGTCCTATTACCCCACGCAGCTAAACCTGGACTCAGACCCAGATCATAGGATTTCAAAACACTGACCTTCATACTACCCTGGGAGGCTCTGTGGTTAAATGAACTAATCCCATTTAAATTCATTGGGTGGGAAGTTAGGGAAGAGGCAATAATGAAATAGCCAAAAAAGGTATCTTTCTGGGATTTAGGAAACCTAGACAAGGTTCCAACAGTGTCACCAGTTGGTTGCTTGGCCATGGTCAAGTCGTTAAATTCTTTGTTACTTAGTTTATCATCTGCAAAACCAGTTTAGCAAATCCTCTAAGAAGTAACCTAGTGAATCGCATGAGCTAATTCATAAAAGCACTCTGAACCAGCAGCATGTTATAGGAAAGAAATGCCAGTTATTATTTGGGATTAAACTATTATTTCAATAATCTTAAATAAAATAGGAAAACCAGACTGTTTTTCTGAATGTTTACATTTAAAAAGCAGATGCTTTAGAGCCTAGCAGAGGTGGATTGAAATCCCCGAGTCCTCCACTCTACTTGAGTAAACCTGAACAAGCATTTAATCCTTCTGACCCTTGAAGAGGATCAGAATATGCCACCCCAAGTTATGCCACTTTGGCATAAGGGTTATTTTTAGGTGAAGGCAATTGGAAGTCAACAGATACAGGAAGAGTTCTCTGCCTTCCCCTCATTGCCTGAAAGCAGGATATAAATTTCCCTTTGAGGAAAGTGCCCCCTCCCCCATTAGGGAGAGAAGAGGGACTCCTATCATCAAAGAAGGGCAAGCAGCTTGCATAAACAAGCCTTACTAAAATAGCCCTTAGCTTCCATTCGTTTCTCCCAGATATTTCCTAGTCATTTCCCCCCAATTTATCATCCGTTGAGGCCAAAGTTCTCCTCCTGTTTTAAGAAGGGTATGCAAGCTCCTAATTATAACTGTTTCATTGAGTTTCCCTTATTTTCTGTAAACTCCTGTGCATGTAAGTATTAATAAAATTATGTGCCTTTTCTCCTGTTAATGTCTTTTATTAGTTTCATCCACAGGCCATCATGCACTGAAGCTAAGAGGGTAGAGGAAAAGTTTTTCCTCCTGATAACCTCCTTCTGAATTTGTGAATGATGATATGTTTAAAAAAAAACCCTCATAACCCTCATAAGGTTTTGTTAAAATCACATAAAGAACCTGCCTATCACACAGTTTTCTCAGTGTTAGTTTTCCTTTTTCTTGTTCTAATGTAAAGACCAACCCTACAGAAGCCTGTACCTTCTTATCAAGTGGTGTGTGTGTGTGTGTGTGTGTGTGTGTGTGTGTGTAAATCTTTTAACTAAACTATTAAAAAGTTGGCTTTTTTTCACTACTTTGTATTTTTGTAAATGCTTGGTTAATGGACTAATTACATAAATATGATTCCATGATTCAGCACTATAGAAGAAATTAGTAGCCATCTCTGATAACCCTTAATAGCTGTCTTGAGTACCTGAATTTTAAAACTTTAGTTCTTATTAAAATAATTTTCCTATGTAGTAAGGAGTATGCTTCTGTTAGTTGGTAGCATTAGCACATAAATATATGTTCATCAATGTTCATGTCATTCAAATAGCCAAGTTTTAGTAATTGCTATGTTTAGATGTTGAATTTTGTAGTGTTAGGGGTACAATTTATGATCTAGCTGAGAATATATACTAAATAAACACAATAGAAGGAAGAATGTACTATAACAAAGAACAATATTCTATGAAAGTTACATAACCTAATGCCTCAATGCCCTCACCTGTAAAAGGGCAATAACATTTTTGATCCCCTAGGACTGTAAAAATCATTATACAAGATAATGAAGTTGCAGTTAGAAGAATAATTTGATGGAGACTATGATTTACCCTCTAAATTAATTCTCCTTTCCTTCCTGGGTACAGAGCTGCCCTCCCAGACTAAACTCCTCAGTTTTCTGCACATTGAGGTATGACTGTGTAACTACGTTTTTTGCCAGTAGAACATGAACAGAAATGCCATGTGCTGCTTCTAGGGTTGCATTTTAAGACATTTGATATGATTTGTCCATGTTCTCATCGACTTTCCAGCTATAGAGCCTGACTTGGTGGCTAAGGCTCTTCAACAATGCAGATGAAAACATGCCCCAGAGGGTAATGGAAAAACCCAGCAGCTACATTGCTGACCTGGACCACCTTCTTTATAATGGCTGCATGACAGAGAAATAAACTCTGTATTGTCTAAGCGCTATAGTGTTGGGGGGTTCTCTGTTATAGCAGTTTGATCTCATTCAAATCATTGCATCCCTGGTCTAAGAATTCAACTGGGCCTTTACAAGCTTTCAGACATGTCTCTGTGTAACAAGGAGTATGGGCATAAGAAGTAAGTGGCTCAGTAATAAGTATGCTTCTTATTTCTGGCAGGCCTATGCAGATAAAACTGAAAACTAGGAGATAAAAAGATGAAGAAAAGGAACTAATTCTACTCTTTAAGCTATTATAAAGCATCGATCCAAAGTAAGTGAGGCAGCATTGCAAATTATGGGACAATTAAGGAAAAAGGGGTTTCTTTCCCCCTTACAAATTTACTGCATGGTACACTTTTCAAGAACTAATATTTTCCCTTTATGTGTGTGTGTGGGGGGGGGTAGGGGCACCCGTATTCATGTGTTGGGGAGAAAGAGAGAGATAAATGCACAGAGGCACAGAGACCAGCAAGACCAAGACAGAAAAAGAGAGAGACAGAGACAGAGATTTCACATCCAATAGTCACTGCCTAGATAATTGGACAAAGAAATAAAGCAGAGGGTCTAGAAGTATCTGGTGGGAAAACTTCAAAAGGTAAGCATTTGGAGTATGTACACATATTTTGGCTGCCCTTCAGAACCTGGATTGCTGGGTCATTCTCTGCAATCAGTGGGATACCACCATAGACTGACTATATGCTTCCCCCCAAATTCATTCATTCAAACCAAATCTCCAATGTGATGGTCTTAGGAGGTGAGGTCTTTGGGAGGTGATTAGGTCATGAGGTTGGAGCACTCATGAATGGAATTAGTGCCCTTATGAAAAAGACCCCAGAGAGCTCCCTCGCCCCTCTGCCATGCGAGGACAGCAAGAAGATGGTCATCTATGAATCAGGAAGCCAACCTTCATCAGACAGCAAATCTACCAGCACCTTATCTTAGACTTCTCAGTTTCTAGAACTGTGAGAATGTTTGTTGTTTAAGTCACATGGAATACAGTATTTTTGTTCCAGCAGCCTGAACAGATTAAGACAGACATCACCCACCCCTCCCCACCGACATATACCTATGGGACTTGAGTGACAAAGGTCATCATTGGCAGCCAAAGGCAGTTTCTGAATGCTATGCTATACTGAATAACTGAAGCTCGGGGGGAGGAATAAAGGATCCTGGGACAAGCTCTGTAGGTAAAGGATGAGCATGCGCATACGTAGACCTAAGAGGGGAAACAGATGAGGAACTAGAGAACCTGCAAAGTGTCTAGAGCTGCTCCATCCAATACAGTAGCTACTATGTGCATGCAGCTATTGAGCCTTAAAATGCGGCTAGTTTGCATTCAAGTGTGCTGGAGAATACACATCAGATTCCAAAGACAGCACAAAGAAAGCATTTAGGATATTTTATTAATAATTTTTAATGTTAATTACATGTTGAAATGATAGTTTAGATATATTGGTTAAATCAACTATATTATTAAAATTAATTTTACCCACTTCTTTTTACTTTTTTTTAAACCATGGCTGCTAAAATTTTTTAAATAATATTTATAGCTTGCATTACATTTCTATGGACAGCACTGGTCTACACCAGGGATCTTCAAACTTGAGTCCACAGGCCAATCACAGCCCAGTGCTTATTTTTGTAAATAGTTTTATTGAAACACAGCCAAGTCTATGTGTTTGCCTATTGTCTCCGGCAGTTTTCCCTACCATGGCAGAGCTGAATTGTTACAAAAGTGACAAATTATTCAAAACCTAAACTATTTATTGTATGACCATTTACAGAAAAAGTTTGCCAACCTCTGGTCTAGACAACAAGAACACACAGTTTAAAATTATTTTCCCTTGAATTCTATAATTTCTTTTAGTAACCCCAACCTTAGACAAAGCCTAAAACAACTATACAGGTTTAGACAATAGAAAATGTGAGAGCTGCCCCCACCATTGATCCTTCTGCAGGCATTTGCGTAGAGGCAGCTGCATCCTATCAAAGAATTGAGGTGGAGACCAACATCAAAGTGTGTGTGTGTGTGTGTGTGTGTGTGTGTGTGTGTAGGTGATGTGCATCCTGTTTGAACTGAAAATGATAGGGAGGAACCCCATGCTGACAGAGTTCAAAAGAAAAATCTTCAAAAGCAAACTTTCAATTCTTTCTTGTAGAGGTCATCAGTGTGGCTAGCGATCTGGGTTGGGGGTGGTAGGTGCACTTTCACTAATGGATTACACACTACGCACAGGACAGAACAGTATCCTGGTTAAAGGGCAGAGAGAGGTGGGTTTGTAATCCTCATTCTGCCACTTTCCCAAAATCCTGCTCAAGAGTTGTGAGAATGAAATGAAATCATGCTTAGGTGGCTGGCATACTATCTGGCACATATCAAGCATTTAGAAGCTTTTTGTTTTCTTTTAGAAATAAAATGCAGGTCAACTTAGAGAGAAAGAAGTAGAAATAATCTTAATTTTAAGAAATGATAGCAATTTTAGAGAAAACTGGAAAGGCAGGAAGGAGGAAATGTAGTTTGGTTTTTTTTTTTGTTCCTAAATCCTATCTGACTTAATAAAAAATTAAATGCGACTGTGCCATAACAGATGGTTCATTTGCTACTGGCTAATGTTTTTGATCCATCTCTCTGTCCTCCTGCCAGCGACACCTAGGTCTGCAGAAGGGATATTGTAATGAGGACAAGCCCTACGTGAAAATGAAATGCTGTTTTAGATTTTCCAAAAGATTTTCCACTTTCTGAAATTCTCCCTCTCCTTCACTGACCTCCTTTGAGAGGCTATACCATTTCAACTGGGCCTAAAATCCACTCCTATTTCCCCTGAGAGTTATTCAAAGAGTTGGACAGTGTATAGGCTCTAGAAGGTCACCGCTGCAATGCCTCTAGGAGAAGGAAAGGAGAGGCCCAGATATTTATTTTGTTGTGTGTGTTTTGGGATTTTTTTGGTAGTGGTTTGTTTTCCTGCTATTGAAACTTGATTTGTTTCCTATTTCTAGTTAAAGGAATAGTTCAGAACCCTCTTCCTTGAGGCTTGGACTGTTGCTGTTGTCTCTCTCTCTCTCTCTCTTTGGGTGTGTGTGTGTGAGGCCATCACTGTTAGAACTGTGCACTTTCAGCAGAGTTTATTTCAACCTTCTTTCTAAGTATAAAATGCAGTCTTCTGTCCTGAGTGGTAAAGCGGTGCTCAGCTTTGACATTCTGTTTTCTGTCCCAGAAAAATATTGCCCCAGACACCCATCAGGTTCCCTATGTTTATGAGCTCTGAATCTTGTCTTCCAGGAGCCAATGAGAAAGGCTCTCCTAGAGTCTTCTGAGATTCAGAACTGCAAAGTTAGTAACCCTAAGTAAGGTCTCATTTGACAGCACCTGGCCCCTTATCTGATAATATTCTTTCCACCCAAAGTTTCCAATCTTCTGTCCTTTTCTTACATTCTTCAAAAAAAGTTAAGTAAAAATGGACTGTCTAGGCTTTGGATAAACCTGAGCTCTGAGGATTTTCTGCTATTGTTCTCAGGCTTTTAGGAGAAGTTTCTCCTTTCGCAGTACCTCAGTAGACTGACTGAAGCCAGCCACCTTTTGGGGTTGGAGATGAGGGGAGGCTTGGCCATCCAATCTCTTTGTTTGAAATCTTAAAAAACAGATACCATATAAAAAGAGTTTCCAGACCTGGTTATAAACAATTAGCAATTGAAGTCATTATAAGGTCTTTTCTCAATCTTTTTAAAAAACACTGAAATAGAGAATAATATCAAACATTTATTGAGCTCTTACTACATACCAGGCACTTTACCAAATGATGTAAATTTAAGGGGGTTCCCTTCTAAGGTCCCACCTCCTTTCATCTCACCATGGAAAAAGTCTAATCTTGCCTTCTGCGGGGCTAGGATTAAGATCACTGCCCAGAGTGTCTGCTCCATATTATAGCACAGTCCAGTCCAGCATCTGGTTAGCTTAGCTTGTGTTCCCAGTTGCAGTCCATTGTGTGTGGGGTCAGCACGGCCATGGGCCATGCAACTGCTAAGGCCACATGACAGGCTAACTCACAAGCGAGTGCAGGTCATGGAGCAAGTGAGAAACAGGAGTGCAAGTGGACTGCGGAGGAGTCAGGTGGGAGCTGCAGCCCCCACGCTGTCTGTCTAAGTGTTCTGCTAAAATGTCACAAAAAAAGAGAAAACTGTCTGGGGATTACAACTAGAAGCTTCACCAATTAACCATTCAGGATTTTGCATGCTTGTAGTGGCTTCACCCCCCTTAGCCAATTATCTTTTTTCCAGGTTCGACTGACAGGCAAGCACCTTCCCTAGGTCACCCTGACTTCACTGTGCATGTGCCCATTTCCCCCTTTGTTACACACCTTTCCCCAGTGATTTTTAAAGGAATGGACCCATGGTTTCCTGGGGTGTGTGAAGTTGCAGCTTCCTGGTGAGGGTGCCCAGTTGACCATGCTTATAATGTCTGACCTCCTCTTTTCTCTTTTTCTATTAATATTAACTAGCTAGTTATGATGATAATGGTTGAACAGATTACTTTCCTCAACTCTACCATCTTAGAATGATCTTGGTATTTTCTAAGGTTTGAGAACCATCCCAGATTGGCAGCCAGTAATTTTAGTCATTCTCAAACAGTACTGTCCAATAATATTTTCTGCAGTAATTGAAATGTTCTTTATTTGCACTGTTCAATAAGGTAGCCACTAGCCACACATTGTGATTGAGAAACTGACATTTAAATTAAATTTTAATTAATTTTAATTTAGACAGCCATATATGGTGGGTGGCTACTAAATTAGACAGTATAAGCTCAAGAAAATTTAATCAATTATTTACATCTGAAGAGAAATCCTAGAAAAAATCTCTAGGCATTAGAATTTTAAATTTCCTGTCCTAGTTTCAGGATAAGAACTAAAATTGCTTAACTATTTACTCTAAAGAACAATATAGGTATAGCCTAGTGGAATCAAGGTGTAATCTGTTCTCACCCTGAAATGATAGATCAATCAGTGTTTTAAACTATGTCAACTTTCTTTATAATTCTTTTGCATGTTTCAAAAATATTTATTCCTTTCTTATCACTATAATGCTTTAGTCCATCACACTGAGAATATAGATGGGAATAAAATCTATGTTATAGACCCATTTTATTTTAATGATCAGGAGGTGATTAGAATAAATGCTTTTCTGCTATTAAAACAAACAAACAAAAACAATGACAGGAAGATCAGCACTCCTCTCTGTTGTTGACCTCACCACTTCTTGTAGCAAAAATTGTCCTAAGAAGCCATCAAATCTGTTGGTTGGTTGATGTCAAAGACCTTGGTGGCCATTAAACCTGAATTCAAAGTTTTATGGGCAGGCAGTTTGTGACATTTTAGCAGAACACTTAGACAGACAGCGTGGGGGCTGCAGCTCCCACCTGACTCCTCCGCAGTCCAGGATGGCACATGATCCGCGTCCTTTCCTTTGCGTGCTGTAGAACTTGGGAACCTCAATCGGGGACTTACTTAAATTTTTTATAAAAGAGTTTGGTTTTATTCACAAACATTCTTGCTATCAGCCCTCTGAACAATTCAATGGAAATTTTAGCTGGGTCCGAATATGAGTTGTAATCTTTTTCTTAGCAGAACAAATTTGCTCCCTACCATCTAGTATCTAAGAATGACTCTCCCTTTAACCGTCAACATCAAATGTTTTCATTTCCCATACTTCCTAGAAAACTTCTATCAGGAATTGATTAAGTTTGTCACTTCATAATGCTTACTTAAGCCCCTGAGATTGGGAGAAACTGCTTTATTGTTATGATCACTATTGATTTTTTTAGATCCTACTAGTTTTGCTTCAATATTGTAAGCTAATAATACCTTTCTCATTTATTTAGACTATACTCTTTGTCAGTGGATTACATAAATTATCTCATTTAATTCACATGACACATTGATGAGTAGGAATCAGTGTTACATTTTACAGATTAAAAACTGAGGCTCAGAGAAAGTGAGTAAATTGCCCAGAACACACAGCTTGTATAGGGTACAGCCAGCACACAAACCCAGATCTGACTCCAAAATTTGAACAATTAAACACCAAACTATATTCTGTCTTGGTAAACTGATATCAGTGAACTTGGGCCATGTATTCTGCTATCTATAAGAATCATTCTTGTTAGTTAAATGTAATGTTAACTTTTAGGGAGTGTTTGTGAAATAATTCATCTGAATAGCATTTGGTTGTTCTGCAAAAACAGATGTGGTCATTTCTGTTACTTGCTGTCTGTGAGTTCTGTTCAAGGAAAATTGTCTTTTCATGTGCAATGCTATTTTTAGTTATAACAAAAGCCCAATATGTTTAACTTGGACCTTAACTGCCAAGAAACATTTGCTAAATTCATTGTTCAGCTATCACTGTGAACTTATCTCAGAAATACATTTTATTTATGAGGCATCCTTTTTGCAAATAAAAGCACCTCTTAAAAGTTTCTTCCTAGCACCTAAAATCAGCCCCACTGAGTAATGGAGAGTTTGATGCATAGGGGTTGGAGGGCAGAGGATTTTGGAGCATGGGACACCCTGGAGTGTCAATCTAGCCAGGGCAAAAGCCAGAGCAGAGCGCACAGGACAACACGTGTACCCAGGTATTATAGGGAGAGGTGCTCAAAGAGTCAAGAAAGGGTATAGAAGGAAGATGGGTGACAAAACAAACCATAAAAGAGCTCTTTAGTCTTGGCTGGGTGGCTCAGTTTGTTGCCATGTCATCTTGTACACCAAAAAGGTTGCCAGTTCCATCCCATTCGGGGTGCATATGGGAGACAACTGATCCGTATTTCTCTCGCACATCTATGTTTCTCCCTTTCTCTCTCAAAAACTGATAATATATCCTCAGGTGAGGATATATATATATATATATATATATATATATATATATATATATATATCTTCAAATGAGTTACTTTATATAAAGCACTTAGAATAGTGCCTGGACCAAAACAATAAATATTTACCACTCATTGGTCCTAAGGCTAGTCAGCTCCTAAAACAGAGAGAAAGTAACATTCTTTCTTCTTCTCCTCCCTTTCTCCCATCTTATCACATGGCCTGCTGTTCACAGGGCTCCAAGATAGGACTTCCACAATCATGGGACCGTTTAGTTCCATGCTGGGTGAAAAGGCTTTGGTGAGCTAGCTCTGGAACCCAAATGGTATCTATTTTGTTGTTTCTATGGAAAAAGTGTTATGCTTCCCTAAAACATGGTGTCTTGGTATTGGTGTATTGAATATTTTAACCTGAAGGAATCCAAGAAATGGCAGGTACAAGAAGGACTCTCTGACCTTCCCCTGAAACAGGTCCTAAGACCCTCCTGTGTGAGGAGCCTTTCCTGTGCCCAGAGGAAAGGAGTATCCTATCTCTAAGATGGACAGGCCCAGAGAAGAATCCAAATAAGCAGGCCTTGCTAAGTTTCTCCAGCTTACCACAGTTAGTTCACACCGTTTGTCTTGTCTGATCATGACTCTCCACTCTTCATCAAACCTACTATAAAAACACTCAGGTCTGACTATTTTACAGGGTCTTCATATCCTTATGAGGGCTCCGTATAACGTAAAAATTATATTAACTAAAACTGCATGCATTTCTCCTGTTAATCTGTCCTTTGTCAGTCAAATGTATAGGTCCCCAGCCAGAGAACCTAGGAAGTTAGAGAGAAAAAGATATTTTTTCCTCCCCTGCAGTTTTCCAACCAACCAACATCTATATTTTGGGTCTGGATTACATTTGTAGGTTGAGAACTCTATATATGTTGGAGACATATTTTATTTAGGGTTCTAGTCCCCTTGTTTCTTGGTTCTCTTTTATTTAAAAAAATTTTTTTTTATTGATTTTTAGAAAGAGAGGAAGGGAGAGGGAGAAAGAGAAACATTGACGTGAAAGTGGGACATCAATCGGCTGCCCCGGGAATGTGCCCCAACAGGGACAGAACAGGACAACGCCCAACCAAGTGAGCCACACTGGCCAGGGCTCTCCTGGTTCTCTTTTCACTTGCAAAGTATCTTTTTATTTAACCCTAACCAGATTTGAGAGAGAGAGAGAGAGAGAGAGACAGAGAGAGAGACAGAGAGAGAGAAATGATGCTATATAAAACACAAGAAACTTGGAGACTCAGCTGTCCTGAAGGGTGGATTCCACTGGGGTACAATTCAACAGCTCTTCAATAAGGGCACAGAGAGCAGGAATTGAGGACCCGCATAGCCAAGGGGAGCAGGCTATATCTAGCAATCAAAATGTCATCACCCAAAAAAGGTTTTCAGTCAGAAAAATGAACATTTAACAAGTCATGTTCCAAACATGAACCACAGTGTGGTGATTGTGGGAGTAGGGAGGGTAGGAGAGGGCATAGAAGGGATAAATGGTAATGGGAAAAATTAAATTTAAAAAAAGTCATGTTCCAAAGAAAACTCATTGCAGCTACACAGAAGGTTTCCTTTCAGGTTTGGAGTGGAACCAGAGAGCGATGACTGCCTACAAAACTAAAAGCCCAAGGCACCATTAACCCATTTATTGTGTTGGTGACTCTAACTACTACTTTGGTTCCTGACACAATTGATTCAACTGTAGAAGTCGCCTTCAACACTAAAGAGAGTGTAAATGAATGGATCAATCATGCCCCAGTCCAGTTTGCCAGCTACGGGACTCTAAAAATAAATAAATGTCACTGTGGAGAGCTTTAGAAGAGAAATGTTATCTACTAAAAAGGACACATTAGCCCTTTGTGTTTTTCTGAAGTCGTTACTGAATGACTAGGGCAATTCATATGCCTCAGAACTTTACTGTTTGTATTTTGATCTCAGCAGTATTTGAGTTTCGTTTTTTTAAGGGAGTTTTAAGAAGTAGCTTGTTTGGGAGATTCCCAAAGTGTGCATGCTTATCAACTATACACAAGAGGGACAAGTATTATATTTCTGGAGGTGGGTAGGGAAGGGGCTTCTCTCAGGCCAAGCTTGGAGATGTACAGCCTTCAATTTTATTTGATAAGCAGCTTTTAGTTCTCAGAGAGAAGGATTGGGGAAGGGTGGGAAAGAAGGGTTGACTAAGATCTCTTAGGCCCACCAGAGACACAAAGAAAAGCCTTTTAAAAATCACAGTGAGGTGGAAATCGGTACAGGATGTGCCAAAGGACAAGCATTTTGCCCATGAAGACTTCTACAGTTACTTTCTGTTTATGACCACTGATACTGGGCTTTTATTCATGGTAGTTTCCTTTTTAGATAAATATTTTAAATTTAAAAAGTGAGTTCATTCACCTTACTGGTGTGGCTCAGTGGTTGAACATCGACCCATGCACCAAGAAGTCACCGGTTCGATTCCTGGTCAGAGCACATGCCTAGGTTGTGGACCAAATCCCCAGTGGGGGGCATGCAGGAGGCGGCCAGTCGATGTTCTCTCTCATCCATGTTTCTATCTCTCTCTCCCTTCTTTTTTCTCTAAAATCAATAATAAAAAATATTTTAAAAAGTGC
This sequence comes from Molossus molossus, assembly GCF_014108415.1. NCBI lineage: Eukaryota > Metazoa > Chordata > Mammalia > Chiroptera > Molossidae > Molossus > Molossus molossus. Next base: position 57,796,711 of record NW_023425345.1, on the reverse strand, counting down.
GTTGATTTAAGGTCAATGCTTATTAATGTGACATTCAGATATGACGATGTTTCTGAAGCTGCCCTTGCGGTGAATGGCTGACATTTGGGAGCCGTCAGCTGGGAGAAGAGCCCGGGTTTCAGAGCCATTCCCTGCCGCCCCGGGGAACCCGCAGCGATGTTCTTACTTTCTCTGAACCTTAAGATCCTCAACTATTAAGTACTCGGATGAGAAACAAGAACCTCTCGGCACCTGTGACAGATAAGCAACACGTGCTCCAGTAACGGTCAGTCCCTCGCCTTCCCTTGGTGCGGTGGGGAAGGCCGCGAAGCTCTCCCGCAATCCCCCGCACAGCCTCTAGACCAGCGACTTCCAACCGGTGTCCCGCAAGGATTTTTAAAACATGTGGTGCCTGACTATTAGCAGCAGCCCTGACCTCTTTTCCGTGAGATTGTCACATAAAAAAATGAACAGCAGCCAACACGACAACAGCTGTTCTCTGTGAACAAATCAAAATTATACCTATTTGTTGTCAGATCAGCAAAAAATGTAATATTTTTTGGTGTGCCGCTGAACTTTGTAATTAGTTTATGTGTGCCATGAGACGAAAAGGGTTGAAAATTGCTGCCCCAGACAAGAAAGCATATAGAGGGATTGTTCAAGTAACTAGATTAATTTTGTGTGCAAACTAACAGAGGCTATATTTGCAGTCCAATGTATTACATTTGCAAACAGACAAGGCAGAAAAATGATCAACACAGCACTGCCTTGTCATTAAGCAGTATATTCTAGGGGTGGTTACCCACATTTTTTTGTCATCCTCAGTGATGAGCACAGCACAGTCAAAGCTCAACACTTGTTTGAAGATACTATATGATGATGTCAATTCTATACATTTCTGTTGATTAATACTGTACACGGCATCTTAGAACGAATGGTTATTATAAAAAGATTTTCCATGCTGTGGATTTACGGTGGACTGCGTGAAGGTCTGAAACAATGGCTTGGTGGCCTTTGAGTAACTTAAAATCCCAACACTAAGTAATTTCCTTCTTAACATTCCTTTAGAGGAATTCATTTCCCTGAACAATTAGTCATCTCTGAGGATAATTCCCTTTTCCTCTCTTTAACAAAGGTGACTGAAAGACGGGCTGATGTTGAAAAGTTAAGTTTCTTTATAAAATATTTGAATCTGGAATCCATAATAACTTCTATTTTTAATTTGTGAATGTGTGTGTTTATATTCATTAATTTACCATCTGTGACTGTTTTCTCATAAAAGTGGTAAAAATTTAGGGAATTTTTCTTACAAATGTAAATAATTTTAAACCATGGAGTAATTATTGAATGATCTGTGGGAACGGTACAGACTAACAAATTTCCAAACAAAAGGACCAGATGTAGCTTTTGAGTTGTCTCTGCACAACTTTTATTCTTACCCATAAGTATTTATGACGCATAAGTAATAAGAATGTAGTTTTTAAAAATACAGTTGGCCTTTGATCGACGTGGGGTATGGGGTGGGGGTGTTAGGGTGATAGGCAGTTTAGACAGACATGAGAAGAGCAAGGACAACAGGCCAGGCACAGAACGTCACCAAGGTGGAAAGCTCTGGATGCCTAGCAAGGGCTCAAACTGCCAAACAAGGACCTCACCTCCAGGGTGACCTTTGCTCTCCTAGCTTATCTCTGGTCATATTGTTTAGACCCCTGGCTTTTCCATCCTAAGGATAACATCTAGGCCTCAGTTATATTTCAGCTCCAGGTCCAGAAACGCAGCAAAACCAGATGAGCGATGTGGTGGCTGCCTCAGGACCAGCTGCACTGACTCATGACCCCCTCCCCCATCCCCAGTCAGTGGAGACAACCCCCTGAAAGAGCACATCTGGAAAGCTGATAATATTCTATTGAGATCCTCCCCTGGGACCTCCCCTAAGATTCAGGTCTGCAAGAAAAATGAAAACCCTCAGGATGAAGGATCCAGAACATGCTCTCCCTCCGGGGAGCACTTCTGTGCCTTTCCCTTCCCCTCCTCCTCCCCCACCAGCGCAGATCTCCTAAACTCTAAGTTTTCCCACAATTCTAGCAACCAGGGGAGCAATGGGCAGCAGCAGCTCCTCCCAGGCTGACTCCTGAGCCTGTCTCCAAGGCCCCGTGTCTCTGACTTCCCAGTGAGCTAAAGAAGCTCAGCCTGGGCTTGTCTGTTCCTCTTCTACGCCAAGCCCTTCCTTGTTTCCCTGTCCTGAGTGCGCTTTTGCTGCAGCCAATCAATTCTTGCCTACCTTACTGCACTCTGTCTCTTGACTGAAATCTTTCCTTCAAGAGGCCAAGAACCAAGGTCTCCTTATTTCACCGGTAACATTAGGGTGCTGACCCCACGCTGTGCAATTGAAAATACACTTTTAGCCCTGGCCGGTTTGGCTCAGCGGTTGGAGCGTCGGCCTGCGGTACAGAGAGACCCGGGTTCGGTTGGGCACGTACCTCGGTTGCAGTTTGTCCCCGGCCCTGGTTGGTCGTGCGGTGGCAGCCACTCGATGTGTCCCTTCACATCGATGTTTCTCTCTCTCTTCCTCTCTCTCCCTCCCGCTCTATCTGAACAAAAAATGGAAAAATGTCCTCGGGTGAGGATAAAAAAAGAAAAAAAAGACAAAGAAAATACACTTTTAATTTTCGACTCACTCAAAACTTAACTAATAGTCTGCTGTTTACTGGAAGCCTTACTGATAACATACACAGTCGATTAACAAATATTTTGTATGTTATATGTATTATATACTGTATTCTTACAATAAAGTAAGCTACAGGAAAAAAATATTCAAATTACAAGAGAAAATATGTTTATATTACTCTACGTATTTATTGAAGAAAACCTACGTATAAGTGGACCCACACCGTTCTACCCCATGTTGTTCAAGGGTCCACTGTAATAAAAATGATAAGGAGAGATAAAATTTGAAGGTACTTTCTTCGTGCCAGAAACTGGAATTTGCAAGCCTTTCGCCTTGGCATACTTGCAATGCACTTGACAAAATCATGTGTTCTCTGCAACACTCTCAGCTCTGCTTTGGGCAGTACTCACCTTGCTGCTGTCATACCTGGCACTTCTGGGCATGGTTCCTCCCACTGGACGCTTCTCTTCTGCAGGTGCTGCTGGATCAGCAGATGGCCTAGGTCCACCCTCTCCTTTATTGCCCTGTACCTTCAGAACATGAGATGGTGTGGACTTCCATGGTTTCCTCCCTGTGGGGGTAACTGGATAAATTACACACCGGGAGAGGGGCACTCAAAATGCCTCTTTAGAGCCCCAAAGGGGAAGGATCTGATCATTGAAAATGTTCACTGTGGCCCTGGCCAGTTTGGCTCAGTGGTTAGAGTGTTGGCCCATGGACCAGAGTATCTTGGGTTCAATTCTGGTCAAGGGCATGTACTTTGGCTAAGGTTCAGTCCTCAGCCCTGGTTGGGGTTGTGTGGCAGGCAACCACTCAATGTGTCTCTCTCACACCAATATCCCTCTCCCTCTCCCTCTCCCTCTCCCTCTCCCTCTCCCTCTCCCTCTCCCTCTCCCTCTCCCTCTCCCCCTCCCCTCCCCTCCCCTCCCCCTCCCTCTCCCCCTCCCCTCCCTCTCCCTCTCCCCCTCCCCCTCCCCTCCCCCTCCCCCTCCCTCCCCCTCCCCCTCTCCCTCTCCCTCTCCCTCTGAAGATAAATGGGAAAATATCTTTGGGTGAGGATTTAAAAAATAAATAAAATAAAATGTTCACTGTGATCCTCTTTGGATTTCCCCACTAGTTCTTAAATGCTTCTTTGGTCTTCAAATTCGCATATGTCTCCCAAAGCTCTTCCTTTTTCTATCCTTCCCTTTGTGACTGTCTCCCACTTGTCCTTTCTTTTTCTACCTTTTCCTATATGACTCTCCCCCTACTTAAAAACAACAACAACCCATACCCTGAAGCCAATTACTGACCCTGCATGTCCCCTCCCCAACAGCATCTCCTCACTCTCCATGTAGCCATAGTTTCCCTGAGTCTAACTCACTCAGTCTACTATAATGTCCTGGGAGGTAGCTTGTTACCAGCACAGTTAGTGTGGACTATTTGTGCCCTCCTCCCAAGAACAGTCTTTCCGAGTCTTGTGATGCCATCTCTAACATGCTTGACCTCTCCAAATAAAATTGGGTCCTTCATGGTCTCCTCACAAGTGTGAAGTGTAGGCATGCTTGTTAGGTCAAACTCAAATTCCCTGAAGATAAAGACAACACAGTCAGGCCTGAGCAAGAACTAGAAATAAAGTGAGCTAAAATAAAAACTGTTGTATGAATGTGCAAGTGCTGAGGACTCTGACAAACTGGGGCTCACATACTACACCTGTCAAGGGTGGCCACAACCCACCCCAGCTGCATGTTGCCATAGAGACATGAAGTGCTGTCTTTTTAAAGTCAAATGTGTTTGCATTGGTTTGTTGTTGGTTTTTGTTTCTGTTTTCTTCCTTAAAGACACTTTATGGAGCAAATAAAACCTACTTTCAGGTTGAATATTACCAATGATTTGCCAGTTTCTGACCCCTAGACCAAAGCCATATACAGCCGTGAGAAGAAGAAAATACTTTTCCAACCATTTCTTTATTTACAAGGCATCTTTTCCTTCAGAAGTCTTTTAAGTGATACTTCTGTGCAATATTCTTTCCTTTACTCACCCCCTTCCTGTTCACATCTACTGGGAATTAGAAAGAGCTGTTCTTCTAATAAAACAAAATAAACCTTGATATTTGATGATATTCTCTGCTAGCAGTCTCTGTTGTTCTCATTTCCATTTGAGGATTGGGGAAAGAGTGGTTTCTCTCCTAGTTCCACTGGGTAAGAGGCAGATTGCAGCCTTGGGGCCCTTCCCAGGCGCCGGTCCCTCCAGGGCAGTGAAAGGGCCCTACTGTTGTGGTATTCACATGGTCAATGGCTTTTGTAAAATTTGCAAAAGCTAGATATTTTAACTATCATTGTCTAAAACTGTCGTCTCTTCCCATTCCAACATCTCCTGTTACACTTCCCCTCATGACTGATTATTTGTAGTGGCCACAGGCATTTAGGGGACTTGGGTAAGGAGAGTGGAGTTCGTCATTTATGGTGTTTGGGATACGTGTTTGTGGGTCTCATCACTTCTATGCGCAAGTAAACCACTGTTAGCCATTCTAGTGCAGGGAGGGCTTCCAGAAATACTCTGCTCCCTGTGTCAATTACCAGCGCCATAAGAAAGGCACAGAGTCAGAGGTGTCTCACAATAGGTATGTGTTGCTAACACGGCCGGCACTGCAAGGATGTGGGTAAATCAGGAGAAACATTCTAGAGGTAAGACTAAATTACTTTTACTTTTCAACAGAAAGTGATATAGCAAAACCATTGTTGTATGAAAAGGCAATCAATGGGCATAAAGCCAAAATTGTAGGGGGAAAAATTATAGAGACATGTCAGGATATCAATTAATTAACATAATATTTGTATAGGTTTGTGATATTTGTCACTTTTTATTTATTTTTTAATTTTTATTTATTTTTATCCTCACCCGAGGACATTTTTTTTTGATATTTTGTTCAGATAGAGTGGGAGGGAGAGAGAGAGAGAGAGAGAAAAACATGGCCATGAAAGGAACACATTGAGTGGTCGCCACACATATCACCCAACCAGGGCCAGGGACAAACGGCAACCAAGGTACGTGCTCTTAGCGGGAACCGAACCCGGTCTCTCCAGACCGCAGGCAAAAACGCTCTAACTGGTGAGCCAAACTGGCCAGGACTATTTGTCACTTTTTAAAAATTGCAATTTGTTATGATTTATTTTCTTATTCTAAATAAATATTTGCTTTCATAGATAATTTTATATTTGTGATTTTTGTATTCTTTTTCTTACAGAGGATTCCCCTACCAAACTGCATAAACTCCAGGCCCCATAAACCTAGATCAAGCTCTATGCAGCAGTTCTCAACCTGTGGGTTGCGACCCTTTTGGGGGTCAAATGACCTTTTCACAGGGGTCGCCTAAGACATAACAGTAGCAAAATTACAGTTATGAAGTAGCAACAGAAATAATTTTATGTTTGGGGGTCACCACACATGAGGAACTGTATTAAAGGATCACGGCATTAGGAAGGTTAAGAACCACTGCATATTAGGATGAAGATTTAAAAAAATAATAATAGTAGGTAAATGCAGTATCGTGTCCTCCCATAACCACATCAAAGTTACAACTAAACTACAGAACAACCATCATTCAAAACCACCTGACAGCCCTGGCCGGTTTGGCTCAGCGGTTAGAGCAACGGCCTGCGGTCCCAAGAAACCCGGGCTCGGTTCCTGCTAAGGGCACGTACCTCGGTTGCAGTTTGTCCCCGGCCCTGGTTGGTTGTGCGGGTGGCAGCCACTCGATGTGTCCCTTTCACATCGATGTTTCTCTCTCTCTCTCTCTCTTCCTCTCTCTTGCTATCACTCTACCTGAACAAAAAAATGGAAAAAATGTCCTCGGGTGAGGACAAAAAAAAAACAAAAAACAACCACCTGACATCAAGCTGAATGGAAGTCCTACAACTACGGAATTAAAGCAGCAGCCACATGGAGACTGGTAGGAGGGGCGGTACCACACCCACGTGTGGCGGATAAAAATCAGGAGGACACCTCGGCTGGGAAGGTCCTCCCTGAGGACTGAGGGGGTCCCCGTCCCACACCAGGTGCCCCGCTCAGGGTTCCAGTGCCAGGAAGAGAAGTCCCCATAACTTCTGGCTGGAAAAACCAGCAGGAACTGAGGCTCAGGGAGGCTGACACGGCTGGAACCCTAGGCAGCAACTCTTAAAGGACCCGCGCATGGACTTATCAGCCTCATTCCCTCTAAGCTTGGAGGGGAGGCAGCTCGAGGAGCACCAGAGACATACAGGAAAGAATTGAGCTGTTTGGCACTGGAGCGAGGGCTGGAGAGGGGGTTTTCTCCGGGACAAACGTGCTGTCAGAGGACTTTGTTCCTTTGGTGAGCTCTTCCCTGGAGTGGCAGACAGCCAACCATATCTGGGACTCCAGCAACCTGGCTTACACTGGTTGCCTGCCCTGGTGATTCCCTGAGGCCCTGCCCCGCCCCACCCAACTTTCAGGCCCACGCAAGCTATAGCCACTTGCTTAACTATAGAATTGGCCTGTCTTAGATCCTGCTTCAGGTTTTCCTAAATTCTTTCAAACAAGCAGCATCTGGTCTCAGATAGCCCCATTCCTCTCATTAAGTAATACACAGAAACAAATACAGGGAGGCAGCCAAAATGAGGAGACAAAGAAACAGGTCCCAAATGAAAGAACAGAACAAAACCCCAAGAAAAGAACTAAGCGAAATGGAGATAAGCAACCTAACAGATACTGAGTTCAAAATACTGCTTATAAGGATACTCAATGAACTTAGTGAGAACCTCAGTGAACTTAGTGAGGGCCTCAAGAGCATTAAAAAGGACCAGTCAGAAATGAAGGAAGCACAGTCAGAAATGAAGAAGGCACTAACTGATATAAAGAATAATTTATACAGATTCAATAGTAGAGTAGGTAAAGCCAAGAAGCAAACCATCGATTTGGAATATAAAGTAGCAAAAAACACCCAATCAGAACAGCAAAAAGAAAAAAGAATCCAAAAAAATTAGAATAGTGTAAGGAGCCTCTGGGACAACTTCAAGCGTGCCAACATTCGCATCTTGGGGGTGCCAGAAGGAGAAGAGAGAGAACAAGAAATCAAAAACCTATTTGAAACAATAATGGCAGAAAACTTCCCTAACTTGGTGAAGGAAACAGACATACAAGTCCAGGAAGCACAGAGAGTCCCAAACAAGATGAACCCTAAGAGGCCCACACCAAGACACATCATCATCAAAATGCAAAAGGTTTAAGACAAAGAGAGAATCTTAAAAGCAGCAAGAGAAAAGCAATTAGTTACCTACAAAGGAGTTCCCATAAGACTGTCTGCTGATTGCTCAAAAGAAACTTTGCAGGCCAGAAGGAGTGGCAAGAAATATTCAGAGTGATGAAAAGCAAGAACCTACAGCCAAGATTACTCTATCCTGCAAAGCTGTCATTTAGACTTGATGGCCATATAAAGAGTTTCCCAGACAAGAAAAAGTTAAAGGAGTTCACCACCACCAAACTATTATTAAATAAAATGTTGATAGGTCTTTTTGAAGAAAAAGATAAAATACATGAACAAACAAAATGGCAATGAATGCATATCTATCAACAATTGAATCTACAAACAAAATGAACAGGCAGAACAGAAACATTCTCATAGATACAGAGAACATTTTGTTGGTTGCCAGATGGGAGGGGTTTGGGGGAATGGGTGAAAAAGGTGAAGGGATTAAGAAGTACAAATTTGTTGCTAGACTGATAAACGTCAATGGGAAAGGGGTTGGGGGGTGGGAAGAAATAAACCAAAGAACTTATATGCATAACCCATGGACACAGACAATAGTGTGGGAAAAAGCAGGAGGGAGGCGGGAGAAGGGCGGGAGTGGGGAGAAGGGAGTCAGTGGGGGAAAAATGAGGAACATCTGTAATACATTCAACAATAAAGATTAAAAAATAATAATAATAAAGTGTTGTGATGACACATCGCAAAAAGATAAGTCATTGAAATAACCCAAATGTTAGGAAAAGCACTTGTGAAACGAAGCCATGTTGGATATCACAATGAACTATTTGGGTCACAATAGCTCATTCTTTTCAGGGACTCAGCATATATGAGACAATACTCATGTGCTCCATTCACCTCTCAGAACTGTCTCCTATGCAAATTCCCAGTGGTTTGCATTTAATTCCTCTTTTTCTTTACATTTAATTTCTGTACTTACAATAAGTATTTAGCTTTCCAATTCTTATTCTCTAAAATTTTTGGTTTTAATTATATAAATTGTGTATAGTCTTTTGTTTAACTTGTGCAGATTTGCTTGTGTCTTGACTGACCACACAAAAAATGGCATCTTCAGGTTGCACTTTGGACAATCAGGGATCACACTGATTTAGCATTCACTTATCCATTAAAGATGTATTATGCCAAACATTGTGCTAGGCTGTAGCATGCAGGAACAGTGAAAGGGGTGGGAATATAAAGATGAATAAGACGTTGTCGTTGCTTTCAATAAATTCACAGTCTTCTGGGAAAGACTCATGGTCTGGTGGGGGATATACTTAAATGCTGTGCTATGGGAAGACAAAGGTGGAAGGTGATTAGCTAGGGGTGGGGATCAAGACTTCTGATAGGCATTAAAATCTGAGCTATATCTTGAAGGATGAAAAATAGCTTATCATGTTGAGAATTGGAAGACTATTCAGAGCAAAAAGAACAGTAGAATCATGGCAAGGAGGCATGGTTAAACATGATGTGTTGGGATAAAAGGAACAGCTGAATAGGATGCACATAGAAGAGTCAGAAGTAAGAATAGAACATGGGCTGGGGCCAGATCATGGACTTTCCTGAAAGGATTTTAAGCAGTGTGTCACAATTATAGTTGTGTCTGAGAACTAACACTCTAGCTAACCTTATTTGGCTCCATGAATACAGGGTAATATGCAATATACTTTTACTTTAGTGGATCTATTGAAAAAACTTGGCCTTTTTAGACTCAGTGTGTAAGAGTTAATGAGACATAATACCCTTAGATGGAGTTCAAAGCTATATCAGAGGGATCTGAAGCATGAATGTCTTATTCTATGAGCAGTGATGTCAGTGACAAGCAGTTTGAACAAAATTTCAAATCTCTGAACTGAGCAAACAATAGTATTTCATACTGATTCCCTTTGACCTATGTTCCATTAACCTAATTCCTCCACCTCAACTAGACTTCTCTGGTTTCTTACATAGTACTTAAAATCAGTATCCTGTACAGCAGTTACACTACTACACAAAAATTCCTTAAGTTTCTAGATTTACAACATTAATTTGAAATTGAAGATAAAATAAATTGTGTTCCATACATTCTACTCAGTGAATCCTAAAACAATACTATGTGCTAAATATATACTTATAGTGTAATTTTGCCCAAAATTACATATCTGTGGGTTTTTAGTTTTTTTAAAATAAATTTGTACAAGGTTATGTTTAATTTTGATCTGTTTTTTCTTTAGCAAGAATTAATCATTTAAGTATTTTAAAACATGTTTCTATTATCATGATGTATCACCTAGGCTAAGAATAAAATGGAGAAACTAAATAAAATATATATAAAAGGTAATACTAAATTAATTTACCAGGTTTTATATGCATTTCTTACCTTGTCTAAAACAAATGCCTTCCTTAATTTTTCAATTTCTACAGCAAGTTCAGAAAAGCATAGCCTTATTATAAGTTATTATGTATTATCAAATGATGCATATTACACCATACTATGCAGCCACAGCAGACTGAAAATAAAGATAATGTAGCAATCAATATTTTTCTGTCTACTTAAATTTGTGCCCACAGCAAATCTAACCGGATTCCTTTTCCCTTGTCTAAGATTTATGCTAATAACAAAACAAAGGCAGAGAAACTGGTACTCACTAGGTACCATCAATGAAGTTCCCAAAGTACGTTTGTCTTCTTGGTCAATTTTTAAATCAAATTTGCAAATTAAAAAGTGAGTGAAGTTTGTGTGTGTATACACATATTTGAAAAGGTTACCCATATGATTCTGACCTCTCCAAATGCACTATTGGATAAAGAAGCCATAGCTTTCAGAGAGTGTAAAATCACATTTAGCAAAGCATCATGCTCCAGAAAAGGAATGTCGTGTCCGATTTGTAAAGCTCACAGGGAGGGAGAGGATGCTTTCACTTGTCATTCCTTCAGATTCTGAGGCAAGGGGCTCAGAAAATTACCTCAGTCTTCCTGGATTTCTATCATCATCACAGAGAAGCTGTAGGCTAAAATCATTCTTTCTTTCATCCTCAGATAAAATAATCTAAATTAAAGATAAAAAGTGTTAAACGCAGGTGTACACATCCCCAAGTCCACAATAATATGATTTGTTAAAATACTTATTCTATACTGACCATAATCCTCCAAATGAGACCTGCTGAGGAATGCACTCACTTGGGGGTGGGATGCAACTATCAATCTTTGTACCATGGAGCACCGGGCTGCCATTAATCATTAAAATAATCATTCGAAGTGATTCATGGCAGGACTGTATTTTAAAGGCACTGACAAAGTTTAGAGATAAGTTACAAACAAAAATACTGAATTTCTTTTATCTGGCAAAGTTCATTTATGAATTATTAATGATGATATCTAAAAATGTTTTTCCTTTCAAGAACCAAAGCATTAAGCAGTCAAATTCCATTTCCTTCTTAGAATTCCTGACTCAGTAGATAGAAGATATTAAGTGTGTTCATTTCCCACTTAGTGGACTCAAGGCACTTGTACATATCTCTTTCTTTATCAACATTTGAACCCCTAAAATGCTATTTGAAAATTCAGTGATGATCAGAATATTTTCAAAGAAAACTTTACAAAGTATGGATGCCCAAGCATCATCTATCACCTAGTTACCTGTTCAGAGGTAGTGGAGATGAGGGTGTATGACCTGCCCATGGGGTTAAGGTTATTCTTTGCTCTTTGTGTGTTTATCATGTTTGAATTGGCTCAAGTATCCAGTATTCTTTGGGACACTAAGCTAAAGTCTCTTGGAACTTCAGATATGTTATAATATTGCATTCTCCAAGTTATATACCCCGGAGAGCAATTTCCAAAGACGTTAGGTCTAAGTAACAGCATCAGAGAAAAAAGGAGCTTGGTTGTCCAGTGCACTGCTATAAACAACTATTTATTAGCTTCTTACTATATATTCTAGATTGCAATAGGTACTATGAAAAGTGGAGGGAAACTCAGACTATTACTTACCTTTAAGCAACTGTAATTATAAAATAAGATAGTAAAAAAATCATTTCATACTTCTTGATCTCTTTGTTACTAAGGGTAGAAACCCACTAAAGGACTATTTTGTTTAAGAAAGTATCTTCATGAATTTTTTTTTTTTTTTTTTGGTGGAGCCCTGAGTTCTAAAGGAGGTCTAAACTGCACTGTTCATTGAAATATTGGGGGTGTTTTGTTTTCTTAGGACTGCCTATGGGACCGGAGACTTGAGAGTCCTGGGACTTGAGGAAGACATGAAAGAAAGGTCCCAGAGTACTGGGAAGTACCAGCATAAGGCAAGATATTCAGCAAGAAGTTTCCAGGGATAGGAATGGCTGAAGAGACGGAATAATTGTGGTGACTGAAGTCCATGTGCTCTACAGCAGGCCTGTGAGAGGTGAGAGGAGCCTGACGGGGTGCAGCAGTGGGAAGACAGTAGCCACAGACAGGAGCAGCAGAGGGAGGACTGAGGACTGAGCTAATGTGACAACATTGTGTTCACAGGGAACAAGAATCCTTTTGTATATTTCTGCTTATGTTTTGGAATGAATGGCAGACATTCTTTAAAGGTTACCATTAAACTGATATCTAAACTATTCATGTCTCTAATATAAAAATATACAAGAGGAGAGGTCATTGAGGGCATGGACTTTAAACTGAAACAGATTTAGTGTCAAATTCTGGCTCCTGGCCTCCGTTTCCTCATTCACAATGTGGGAATACTTGTGAGGAGGGAATGAAAGACTCTAAGCTCAGTACTGAGTGTGTCTGGTAGATGGTAGGTGCCCATAATGGGAGTCATTACTGCTTCCTTAAATGAGTTAAGGAGAAGTACTCTTTTGATCCAATTTTGAGATATTGGTAGTTTGTCAGATGTTCATACTATCACAAAAAGAATTACTTTTTCTTAATGACCATTGTCAAACACTTTATTACTCAGGATTCTTCAGGATGCAAGTGACATAAACCCCAACTTAAACAGATTTATGTAAAAAAAAAAAAAAAAAGGCTTATTGGTCCTAATAAGTGAAAGGACCAAGACCTTCAATCTGGTTGGATCCGAATACATGACCTCAAAAATGTCAAGAATCGGTCATCACCTCTCACCTCTATCCTCTGTTGAATCGGGCATCAGGCTGACTCTCTCCATGAGGTTCCCTGTCACTGTCAGGCTTAGATTGCCCAAACTTCATACTGAAGAGATAAGACCTTCTCCCAGTGGTCCTCAAAAAAGTCCCAGATTGCGTCTCATTGGTTCTGAATGAGTCATGTATCCATCACTGAACCAATCACAGGCTAGAATAGTGGAATGCTCTGACTGACATTGCCTGGGACAGATGCCAACCCTTGGAGCTAACATGAGGTGATTTATCTATAACACATGAGTGTGAGAAGGAGTGACTCCCTAACAAACTAGAATACTACCAAACACACACACACATGGAAATCAATGCTATGAAAGCCAAAACACAGCCCTGGCCGGTTTGGCTCAGCGGTTAGAGCGTCGGCCTGCGGTACAGAGAGACCCGGGTTCGGTTCCCGCTAAGGGCACGTACCTCGGTTGCAGTTTGTCCCCAGCCCTGGTTGGTCGTGCGGGTGGCAGCCACTCGATGTGTCCCTTCACGTTGATGTTTCTCTCTCTCTCTCCCTTCCTCTCTCTCCCTCCCACTCTATCTGTACAAAAAATGGAAAAATAGCCTCCGGTGAGGATAAAAAAAAAAAAAAAAAAAGCCAAAACACAGACATCCACAAAAACCCTGAATGACTCTGGTGTTAGAAGGACAGCAATAATGCAAAAGGCTTTATACACCACAAATACATAAAGAATAGGATTTGACGTACAATGTGGTAGCAGGTAGCATCACTCAGCCATCTATGTTATGATAGTTAATCTTCTCTTAAAGAGAAAATGCATCACTATACCATTAAACCATAGCCAATTATACACACCATATAATAAATATTTTTTCTGTTTCTTAGTATTTCATGTTTTGTGCCTTACCTTTGTATTTATTTTTATTTATGCTATTCTAGTACAAAGATTTTTAAAATGTGTCTCTCCAAACGAAGCATAAATATTTTTAGAATCAGCTAAAATAATTTTCTCCTTTTGAAGCATACATTTCATTCTTTTTTAACCTTTTGTTATCTTCACTCTTCATATCTCCATCTATTCTCCCAAGATATATGCAGTGTGTGGGAAGAAAGCAATCTCAGAGAAAATAACCTGTACCTAGTCATCATGGAGGAAGTTTCTGTGACATTATAGACTCTTAAGCATATTAGAGCCCAGAGAAGCCACAGGATGTGGGTAGAATTCAAGACAAGAGAATATTGGTGTGTTTGGAATGTCTATGATTTCCTCCTGTGATGACATAGCTCTCTAAGTATTTGCTAGAAATTACTTGTGTGGTTATAATGTTGAAATGATATATGCTACAAGAATGTACTTCCAATGCTGTGGAAAGAATTCCTCTCTCTCTGGAATTCTTCAGAAACCAGAATTCGAAGAGAACAGAGAGAGGTGAATAAGAAAGTAACCTGACATGATAAGATCTTTCCTTGAGCTCAGGACCAGCCAGCATCCTCTGGCTTGTAAACGGAACAGTGCCAGGTAAAGACCACACAGATGAACCTGTGAAAAAATCCTCGGGGAGAGTGAGGTTTGAAATCCAGTCAGTGAGGCTACTTCCGACAGCCCAGGCAGGGAGTCAGGTGAAGTCCTTTGCTTGCGGGTGAGGTTGGGCTCCACTAGTACTTCCCAAACCATCAGAATCACCTGAGGAGCTTTCATCCAAACAGCAGACTCTTGGCTCCACCCCAGGCACACTGAATTAGAACGGGGGTGGGTACATCGGGGATGGGTGCTCAGTCTGTGCCAGGCACACTGTTCTAGTCGCTTTTATTACTTTAGGCACTAAATTATAATAGCCACTAATATATTATTTAAATTCATTCAGCCATTTCATTACTCAGGTATTGGTCCCCTTTCACAGATGAGGAATCTGGGGCTCAGAGAGGTGCAGTAACTGGTAGCAAGCCACAGAGCTGATTCAAAGCGAGGTCTGCTCCGCCAGCCTTTCACCCCTGCACGCTGCCAGACCTGGAGGGGAGGCAGTGCAGATGTGCTCCAACCGGAAGCTTCATTATTTGTACTTGGCACCCAGAAAAAACTTGGAAAAAGTATTCTTTCTTATGATGACATTTATTTTATATGTAATCTTTTTAAAAAAATAAACCTTTTTAGAACAGTTTTTGATTTTCAGAAAAATCCTGAAGATAGAGTTCCCATATACCCTGCACCCAGTCCCCCTATTATTAACACCTAACATTAGTATGGTATATTTGTTACAATTAATGAACCAGTACGACATAGTATTAACTAAAGCCCACATGCAACCTTTTTTCTAGTATGTTATTTACGATCAGCAGAACCGTGTGCAAGAATCAGGGTTTCCTTTTACAGCTCAAGTAGTCTTGGACAGGGATGTAGGCTGTTGAATCTTAATTTGTACATCTCTAAAACAGAAATAATAATTTCATAAGAGCACGTTGGAATATTTGAAGAGGGTCCCACACCTAACATGCTTTTCCCTTGCCTGGGTTTGGTAGAGGTCAAACTATTTCGGTTAGGACTGCTAACACCTATAAAGAGACATGTGACTTTTACCTGCAGTCAGGTGGTGTGTCAAATTCCAGAACAAAACAGATTTATACCACCAGACATGCTGACCAGGTAAGGCCTGGGAGGACAGAGAAACAACACACAGTCAGCTGGAAAACTTTCTTTCAAGGGAAAGAGAAGGAAGGGGTGGGGCTTCATGTACCCAGTTTCCGGATCAAAAATCACATCCATCAGTTGAAGGCATTTCCCTTCCCTCAGGAGACCAGCTGGGAGAGGAGAGGTCAGGAGTGTATTAGTGGCAATTAGGCAGCATTAGAAGTTAGACTTACAGCCCTGGCCACTTTGGCTCAGCAGTTCGAGTGCCGGCTTGTGGACTGTGAAGGGTTTTGGGTTCAAGGGCACTATGTAGGTTGCAGGTTCAATTCTCAGGCCTGGTTGGGGCCATGGGGGAGGCAGCCAATCAATGTGTCTCTCTCGCATCGCTGTTTCTCTCTTTCCCTCCCTCATTTCCACTCTATCTAGAAAATCAGTGGAAAAATATCAAGTGAGGATTAACAACAACAACAAAAAATAGAGTTAGATTTACAATTAAGAACTCATTTATGTGTGGGAGCTCAAATGACTGTATCTGGTACATGAGAAAGCATTTGCTCCAGCTCACTCCTAGCACAGATACTGATTTTTGTTTTTCAGCAAACACAGTGGTATTTTTGCCTCAGGAATAGTTAAGTTGCTAACAGTGAGTTTGTTAAAAATGTTATTTTTGAGCCCTGGCTGGTTTGGCTCAGCGGTTGGAGTGTCGGCCTGTGGACCAGAGAGTCCCGGGTTCGGTTCCATGTACCTAAATAAATAAAGTCTTGAAATATTAATTTCGAAAAATGTTATTTTGAGATGAATCTCTTTATTATGACTATAGAAAAGTCAGTTGAATGGTTGCATCCATTATTTGCATTTTTCTATAGGAATTTCCAAAACTGGGCCATCTACAGTGTCACCTTTTTGAAAATACAAAATTCTAGGTTCCAGAATATCCATGAATGAGGCCAAAGTCTTTATATCTTTGCAAAGACTGTAGAAACTCTGATTATCAAGGAGTTTGGGACCCACTGGTACACACTAGAGGGATAATTAACACTGTAGAAGACATTTGGGGGGGAAAAAAAACATTTTTTTTCTTAAAAGAACCACAGTTCTGAGTTACCAAGATGTATAAACCTACCAATTTATTTTCTAAGTTTTTCTTGTTTAGAAGTCTTTCAAATGAGTAAAATATTTTAATCTCAGCAGAACTGTTTTGTCACATAGTTTTTACCTGGTTACTATAAAGTATTAGCAGACAGGCTGTTGGAAAAGTCAAATCTTCAGGAAGTTTGTGATTTGGGATGCAAAAGCTATACCTATATTTATTTCATCACCATTTCCTCAGAAGGTATGCTCTTTGAACAGACTAAACTGTAGATATAGCCAACATTAAAAATAGGAACATGTTTGACATTTACACACTCAGACTGCTCCACGTAACCACCCACAGCTTTTGCCAGTTTTTGATCCCTGATTGAAGAACCAGCACATCCCTTTTCCTGAGGAGGCTTCTCTCCGGCTGCATAGTAATACAGGGCCCACAGGTGCTGTTCCTGGGTAAACGGTAATGCTCTGTCCTTCCTACACCATCCAAGGATCCCTGGGTTCTTTCTGAACAAGAGTTTGTGAGTCTTCTCCACGCCTCCATGGGGCAGGGGCAGGGCGGGGGCGGGGCAGGGGTCAGTATATGTTTTAATGAGACCCAGCAGGAACCCAGCAGATTCACAGAGCAGGTCAGAGTGGAAGGGGAGTCAACAGTTGGGAATACAAATTGGTTTCCACTTCCTTTGTATTTTAAAATCATTTATCTTAATTTAGGGAGAAAAATCAGGCTATTTGCTTATCCCTGCCAGTCCCTATTCTGTTTAGCAATTTTCTCTTTGCGATATTCTAAATATACATAATTATCTTTGCATTCTCATACTCTTATTAGACATCTGAATTATCAGTTATTTGTTGAGAGCTGTATCAGTTAGCTATTGCTGCATAACAAATCACTCCAAAACGTATCTGCTAAAACAACAAGCACTTATGTAGCTCATAATTCTGTAGGCTGCACAGGTGGTTCTTCTCTAGGCTGGCTTTGTTGTTCTGCTGGGCTTCCTTATGTTCCCTGCCCTCAGCTGGCAGTTGGATTGGAGGCTGGTTGGTTTAGGGTGGCCTCACTCACCTGTCTGGCTATTGGGAGGTTGTTGACTGGGGCCTGGCTGGCTAGGATATCTCAAATCTCCTCCTTGTGTCCTCTCATCCTTTAGCAGGCCAGCATGGGCTCCTTTAAATGGTCATCTGAGGGTTCTACCCATAGCGAAAGATCGTGCAAGTCTCAGCTTGCTCCATACCGGCTAGTCTCCTCGTCTCAATCAAGTCACATGACCAAGCCCAGATTCAAGGTGTGGTGACACAGACTTCACCTCTGATGGGAGGATGCAAATTCACACTGAAGGGGTCTGCCTACAGGCATCTGGGAAATGTGGCTATTCTGCAATCTACCACAAGTGCCCAGTTTGTGAAAAAGCTTGACATTTAAAAAAATATGGTTAAGGCATCTGCCGTAGTTTAATGGCTGGAATTTACATTTTATTTTAGTCTTATATTTGGATTGAGTTGCAAGTCAGGTAACTCCAGAAAAACAATCCCATTCAGCAGCACAAATCCCTGCTTTTCCTTCAGCACTTTAGCCTTCAGATTACCCACAGAACATGTTGCTACACAGCCAGTGCGCATGGACAGAGTGTGGGGATTATGGATGGGGTGGGCTGCTCCGTCAGAACAGGCTTCTCAAGAGAGTCAAGTATGCTTTTAACCCTCCACAATGCCGCCACGGGCAAGAGGTGACAGAAACCAGAAGAAAATAGCAATAACACTTTATTTTCTGATGAGAGAAAATAGAGGTGGCCACACTGGGGCGGGGGGGTGGGGGAGGAGAGGGAGTGGGCATATTCGGTGACTGAAAAAGGACATTTAGCTGAGACCCAATCCCTGGATGAGAGAAGAAAGTGAGACAGAAAACTCAGGGGAGCCGTCACAAAGTGAGCTCATGCTTGATGTGATAATGTCTGAGAACCCTTCTGTCTGAGGAAGGCGGCAATGCTAATGACCCTGGACATCAATGCCACATGGCCCTATTTCCTAGTTTCCTTGTTTATAATGAGGGAGAATCGGGTTGCACAAAGGATCTTTGTTCTACCCCATCTCCTTCTCCTCACCCATGAAGAGCTGCTGTGGATTGTGGTTCTTAGACAACATCCCCCATTCCCCAAATGGCCTGCTGGCGAAGTCCTCTCTCCCCTTAAGCCAACAGACATTAGGTGTCAGTTGTCAATCACGCTTGGTGAATTCCCCCGATGGGCACTAGAGACCTATTTCCCTTTCTGAAATGCCACAAGATTCAGCTTCGCTTGGTGTCTTCTGAGAAAAAACAAGGTTACATGATGGGTAAATAACAGAGGATTGCCTGAACTTTCCATGTACCTCCGTTTTCCTCTAGTTTTGGAAAAGCCTCGGAGAGAGGAAATAAATGTTAAAACATAGGGTGAACGTGAATTTCCTGTATGTGGATCGATGCCCTCGGCTTAGAAAGGAGCCCTCGTGAGATACTGAACCCACGGGAAGAGCGTAACTGAGGGTCGTAGGCACCGGACTGCCCAGGCCCTCCTCCACCAGAGCACTTTGTTCTTGCCCGTTTTGCACCCTGGGACTCTGCAAAATATTTTTTTTGTTGAAAAGACTTCATTTTGTAGGTGAGAAACTGGAGGGCCGGGGATGTGGGGTGACTTGTGAAAGGTTGGAGCCATTGACAGGCACAGAGCTGAGCACAGAAATCAAGTCTCAGTGCCCTGGCCGGTTTGGCTCCGCAGTTAGAGTGTCGGCCTGCGGTCCAGAGAGACCTGGGTTCGGTTCTGCTAAGGGCACATACCTCGGTTGCAATTTGTTCCTGGCCCTGGTTGGTCGTGCGGGTGGCAACCACTCGATGTGTCCCTTTCACGTCAATGTCTGTCTGCCTGTCTCTCTCTCTTTCTCTCTCTCTCCCCCTCTCTCTCCCCCTCTCTCTCCCTCCCACTCTATCTGAATAAAAAATGGGAAAATGTCCTGGGTGAGGATTAAAAAAAAAAGAAATCAAGTCTCAGTTTCTCATGCTGTGTTCTTTGTTCTACTGCAGGACACCCCCCACCCCCGCCCCTCCGTACCTAAGCAGGACTTCTTTTCAACAGAAGCTCACTCACAAGGTACTCTAACTGTTGCCAAAATGTTTGACACAGATCGAGAGATTCGAAAATAAACATTGTTATTTTTCATTTGAATAAATGCTGAAACATGACCTGGGTACTGGCTTTGAGTTCTTACTCCGTCTTTCATGAGCTGAGTGATGGAATCTTTCTCTGTCGCAGTCTCTTTACTGAAAAATAAAGACAATGATGCTCAACATCCGAGCTACCGTCCAGCCTTCTGTAAGCAAGCATATAACATAGAGAACATGCTATGATTGAGGATTTATTGCTTTGATTGCACAAAGAAAACATTGACTATTCATGAATTGTAAAGGCCTCCACTAAAATGAGTTGTCTCTTAACACTTTTGGAAAAACTGAAGGTAATAATCAAACCAGTCACCATTCATATGGGACATACCTTGAATTAATTAAACCCTGATCAAAGAACCCACATTCCGTCTGCAAAGCATGCTGTCAGAAGTGCGATGAGAACTAAGGACTGAGCCTCAAGAAATCACTGAAACAGCCTGAATCTCACAAAGCTGGGAATAAGAAAGACACACTGGAGAATTCACTGGGGCTGTCTTTCAAATGGAAAACAGCACCAGAACTTCACTTGCTCCTGAAATTCTCGGTTTTCCATTTAGGAGCTGCCCCTAAATGTTGCAGTTCTCCCACTGCCTAATTAAAGTGTCTTTGCAGAACAGCTTCTATTCAGACGAGGATGAAGTACTGCTAAGTGGGCCCTTTTCTTTGCTGGGCCTTTAGATTAATTTGCATCCAGCTAACAAAAATTGGTACAAAAAGCCCAAAGTGGAGCACCTTTAGGCTACTGGGTGAGGACTGTTCTGTGATGCTCCAATGTGGGATGGCACTGTGGTGTGACCTCAGGACATTCTATCAGTAAATTGGCCAACAGCATGTTGGACTAAATTATGTTACAATGTAGGCAAATGGTATTCAGATGAACACTACTCTAGTGTGTGCAATGGCTTTTAGTTGCTCTCAATGATTATGTAAATCATCTAAATTATGTCTCCACTTGCAGATCAAGGATTAAAAATAAGCATAGGGTAATGGACTGGTGTTAGGAGATTTGTGTTCTGGCTCTGGCCCAGTTATTGAGTATCTTGGCTGGATTAAATTTAAGGCCTCTGTTTCTTTATCTGTGAATGAATGGTGGGGCAGAGTTAGATTAATTTCCAAAGTACTTTTCCCTTTGTAACAACTTCTTATTTTATGGATAAAGGTAATACGACCTAACAATTTCCAC
Organism: Molossus molossus; assembly: GCF_014108415.1. Classification (NCBI taxonomy): domain Eukaryota; kingdom Metazoa; phylum Chordata; class Mammalia; order Chiroptera; family Molossidae; genus Molossus; species Molossus molossus. The sequence goes on along the minus strand of NW_023425345.1, from coordinate 57,775,652 downwards.
TGGATTATTTAAATTGCCCCATATATCAAAGCCCAATGGATTTTGAAATTATATTGAGTTTGTGGTCTATTACCCTTCAACAAAGCATGTTAAGGAAGCTTAGTGATTTGATTACTGCCTGGGTTAGTGATTCAATAAGGACTAAATTGTGCTGAAAGAAACTAAGATCTGAGTACTGTAGTGTAAAAGCACAAAGGTTTCTTCTTGACATAAAGTAACCCTGGAGTTACGAAATCCACAGCAGGTATTGTGGCTTTGTAAAGAAGTTCCCTTGTGTGGCTGTAACCTCAGGGTTACCTCCTAATTCGGTATGATTGCTAGGATGCCAACCATTACATCTGCATTCCAGGAGCAAGGGGAAATAGACAAAGGGGACTCATCCTTTGACTAGGAAATGTTGTTCTTTATCTGGGCACATTGCTTCCCCCAATGAAACTGAGAAGAGGACCAACCAGCAGGCTCTGTCCCAGCCCCTTATCTCAGTTGGGTAAGTTGGCTGACGATCACTTCCTCAGTCTAGTGTAGCTTTCTCCCCAATATAAGGCCTGCTGGGTGAGGGCAGGCAGATCTGAACAAACCCCTCTGTTTTCTAACACTTTGAAACCAGGAGAGGAGAAGCATGTCTTCTTGACTGAGGGTCTGAAGGACCATTTTCACGGGTGAAAGGCAGCAAATTTATTCTATTGCCGATGCTCCTTGGGGAAATTGATATTTTTGAATTATTATAATAAAAAAGTGTTTTCCAGTTTTGTGTAGAAAATAAACTGATTTCCACCTTCCAAAAAACATCCCAGCAACCATGTTTAAATGACTGTTACTGCTATGAATAAGTTCCACAGCTTAGCCACAGGGAACAGAAGAGAGATATTCCAAGGTTTATTTATTTATTTTTTTAAATTTAAATCATAGCTCACCCTTGAGCTTGGATTAGGTAAAACAGTCACTTGGGAAAAAGGATCTCACTTTCTGAAGCTGTTTTCATCTTTGCTGCTAAGAGCCCACAGGCTACATTTCTCACTATGGTTTGTTTTCTTTTAATAATCTTAGTTCATCTGACTAGTCAAAAATGCCTAAGACATATGTGGGTTTTAAGAAATTAGTAGTAAAACCCAGTCAAACCCTAAGCATTTTGATGGCTGAAGTCAATTCACGACAGTGCTTCAGCTCAAACATTCTGGTTCTGGGGTCATATTTGCCACAGATCCCTGCTCTCCACCTATGGTGATTGATTTTGTGTCAACATCACTAGGCCTTGGTACTGAAATATTTGCTAGAACACTAATCTAGATGTCAAAATGAAGATATCTTTTAGGTGCGATTAATATTTAAAACTTTGAGGAAAGCAGATAACCTCCATACTGTGGATGGGCCTCATCCAATCAGTTGAAGACCTTAGGGGAAAAAAGAAGACTGAAGTCACCTGAGGAGGAAGGAATTCTGCCTGCAGACTGACTGCCTTCAGCTCCATGACTGCAACATCACTCTTCCCTGGGCCTCCAGCCTCCAGCCTGAGATCTTTCTTATAGACTTGCCAGCCGCTGTAACTGCATGCGTCCATTTCTTGATGTCTATCTAGATATCTCTCTAGATCTCCAGTACATAATGCATCCTATTGGTCCCTTTTTTTCTGGAGAACCCTAATACACCACACCAACCTTTGGTTCATGACTATTTGTGAACAAGCCCATTTCTCCTGCTTTTTATTTCTGTAATCCATTTTTTCAAAGCTAACTGTTAAAGGCGCTGTGGTCTAGGGTGGTAAGGAGTACAAATTTCAGCATGACACCGGGTTGGAATCACAGTGCCAAGGTTATATCCCCTGGTCAAGCCTCTCATTTCTGTGAACCTTGGTGTCCACATCTGTAAAATGGGTAATAATGCCAGTTTGAGGATTAGATAATAATGACTAATGACGACAATTAAAAATACCTACTTCTTCAGAGCACTCAATATATGTCACGTGAACATGGATTCTCTTTTCCTTCCCACTTAGCCTTAGGAGATAGATATGAGGAAACTGAGGTTCACAGAGTTGAAGAAGCTTGTCCAAATTCACACAGCCAGCAACTGGTAGACGCAGAATTATAACCATCACCACACTGCCTCCATAACACATGCAAAGACTTCTTGTCTATTCTTGGCTGAAAGCAGAGGTTCGGTATTAATCCCCTTCTAGTTTTCTCTTCCATTGCAATTGTCTGATTACTCAACTGTCTCTGCTCATGGGAGAGCCAGTGAAAACAACAAAGTATTGCACCATTTAATTTATAGCCCTTATTCAGTCAGGAATCAGCCCCAAGGTGATTCATTCTGCAACTTCCTTGCCAGGGCCTGAATCTGAAAGCAAAGACTGCCTGCTTCACCGCAGCATCTTGGGTTGCCTCAGTATTCACATCTGCTAGTGGTCAGTTAGGGAAGTGTGGTAACCAACTGGGCACAGCCACTGTCTATTCTGCTGAATTCATCCCCAGAGCCAATCACGAGCCGGTGCATTTGAGTGTATGACTCCACTTTCCTGGTGTAATTATAAGTGAGAAGGAAGAGTGGACAGTGGTTTGAATCTTTCCTCCAGGCTTGGTCCTGTCCAGACAGCAAGCTGTCTTTACTCATTTGGTTATCTTGGTGTGGAAACCACTCTGTGTTCCTTCTCTCCTCTCTTTGGAAACCACTAAAGAGGTCTGTTCCATTAGCTCGAAGAGTGCATTTATGCATTTGTAAGTGGTTCTTTGGCAAATCAGAGAGCTGTTGAATGGCAGGCTACAGACATTTTGTCTGCATCTATTCATCATAATAATAGGTGTCCTTACAAGGCCGATATTCCCAAATGTAATATCATCTCCTTGAAAATTCGTTTCGTGCGAGGATGCTGATGATAGCACCAAGTTATTCTATAATTCTAGGGGAACAGATTTTGAGAGTCCTCTGTAGTTGGAATAACATCAGTTACATCCATGCTTGGATTTTGATCAACTTAAATAATTTAAGGTTTGAGAATAGTCTACAAAGACTGGTTTTATTCCACCTGATGAGTTCAGGGCTTCCAGTATAAATGCTAATGCAGGAAACATTGTTTTCATTATTAAGCTATTGCTTTAAAACATCTTTTTAAAAACAATTTCAAAATTAAGGACTTGTATTATTCATTTTTATGATTTGATGCAATGAATAACGCTTGGTATTTATTACAACTAGAGCTACAAACACAGTGTATGACATGTGAACAGACTCACAAATGTTGGGGCTTCAATTCCTTTCCAGCATTCTGTCCCTCCATTCTTCCCTGATAATGCTAACTCCTTCCTTTTATGCTTTGTGTGTGCTATTTCCTTGGTCTACAATGATCCTCCTGCCCTTCATCCCTCTCCGCCCACCACACTTCACAAATTCCTCTCATCTCTGGACACCTAGATAAAATGTCATCTCCCTCAGGAAGCCGTCCTTGATTTTCCTGCACTACTTTCTTGTATCACAATATTTATTTATTTCCTACAATTCTCCAAGAGATATAACTCCAAATATAGTTAACTATAAATTATCAACCTAACAATCCTGGAAGGCCTGTGGAGTCTGGGATGAAATTCATACTTCTTGTAACAAGAAAGTTAGAGATGACTATAGATAGTTTAATCCAATGCTTTGAGGATAAAGCCATGTCTTCCAGTATTCTGCTTTCCCCTCAAAGGCCAGATGGCAAGATTAATATAGATTTCTTGAAGAGTATTTAGAAAGAGCTGGAAACAGAAAAAAATAATCCCTTAGATCCAATTATTCAGTGATAACCTCTGTTGATGTTTAGTGAATAGCCTTGCTTTTCTGTTTTGTTTTCAATGTATATGTCTATACACATTATGGTTTTGGAGGCCACAGGACAACCACTCACCTCAACCAAGCTCATTAAGCCTTGCCTTTCTTTAGTAAAGTTTTTATTGCTGTATAACATATATACAGAAAAGTTCACACACAAATCAAGTGTACAGTTTGATGACTTTTTACAAAATAAACGTACCCATGTAACTAGTATCTGGATAAAAAAAAGAACAACAACAGTATTTTATCAGTTTCTAGAAGCCCCTCTGGGACCCCCCCCCCCCTTCTCCAGGTAATCATTATGCATACTTCTAACACTAGACTATATTTTTCCTGTTTTGGACCTTTACATAAATGTAATCATCCAGTATGTGCTTTTGTGTGCACTGGGCTTCTTTCATTCAATAGTAAGTTTGAGATTCATCCATGTTGTTTCAGGTAATTGTAAAAAGTTTACTCTCAGGTAATATTAAATTTTGTGTATATAATACAATTTGTTAATCCATTCTATTATTGATGGGCATTTGGGTTGTTTTAAATTTCTGGCTATTGTAGATAGTGCTGCAGTGAATATTCTTGAATATGGGTTTTTGGGTTTGCTTGTTTTTTTGCATACATATGTATGCATTTCTGTTGGGCTTATACCAAGGAATCACAGAGTATGTGTGTGTTCAAATTTTAGTAGATTTGGCCAAATAGTTTTTCACAGTGGTTGTATGATTTTACATTCCCATTAAAGTTCCAATTGCTCCACATCCTCTTCAACCCTTGATAACGCTTATGCTTTTAACGTTAACAATTCAGGTGAAATGTATTTCATCACAGTGCAATTGCATTTCTCTGATGTTTTTGCTGTCTATTGAACAATTGATTATTTTATTAAGTGACCGTCCAAATCTTTTGTTCATTTTTCTATTGGATTATCTGCCTTTTAGTAGTTATTTACTAGTCATTTGCAGGATATAAATATAGCAAGTACCTTCCCCCACTATGTGACCTGCCTTTTCACTCTCTCTCTCTCTCTTTTTTTTTTTTTATTCAGAATGAGTGGGAGGGAGAGAGGAAGAGAGAGAGAAACATCGACGTGAAAGGGACACATTGAGTGGTTGCCACTTGCACAACCCAACCAGGGCCAGGGACAAACTGCAATCAAGGTACATGCCCTCAGTGGGAACCGAACCCGGGTCTCTCTGGACGGCAGGCCGACGCTCTAACCGCTGAGCCAAACTGGCCAGGGCAACTCTCTTAATGGTGTCTTTTATTGAACCAAAGTTCATAATTTTAATAAAACTGAATTTGTCCATTTTTTATGGTTAATGTTTTTGTGTCATTTTTACAAATTTTAACTCTCCCAAAGGATATGATGATAGTCTATGTTTTCTTCTAAAATCTCAAATGCTTTATCTTTCATATTTAGATCCACACCTAACTCAAGTGATTTTTTTTTTTTTTTTTTTCAGATAGAGCAGGAGAGAGGGAGGAAGAGAAAGAGAGAGAAACATCGACTGGTTTCCACCCATACGAACCCAACCGGGCTGGGGACAAACTGCAACCGAGGTACATGCCCTTAGCAGGAACCAAACCCAGGACACTCTGGTCCGCGGGCTGATGCTCTAACCGTGGAGCCAAATCGCCCAGGGCTCAAGTGACTTTTATATATGATATGAGGTAGGGCTTAACATTTATTATTTCCATATCAATATTGACCAGACCATTTATTGAGTCATTATTCTTTCTTCCCTGAACTCAGTGTCATACTTATCATAAATCAAAGATCTTACTTGTGTGTGGATGAAGGCTTTGTCCTTAAAAGTCTACTTTAAGTGAATTTTAGGCCCCCTTAACAATAGTGTATCTGCCCAAGCCTTCCCAAACATTTGCTCAGAGCAAGGGATTAGGTTCCTATATCTGTTTCCTTCACTGTGCTCAGATAAGATTTGATAATATAGAATCACTTCCTACAATCTTTAGAATTCAAGATATTAAAACTGTCAGTTTAGCTAACCAGAAAGAAACTGAACTGGAACTTAGTAACGTCTCAATAAATTTGTTTCGCCATAATTCTAAAGCCATCTCAGTTCTCTAGAAATGAGGCCTTTGTCCCAGGCCTACTCCACTCAAACCGACTTATCCTTTTTTTTAGACTTATAGCAAGATAAGTAGTTGTGGGCTTCCCTGTGACTTTTGTTTCCTGAAAGTATGCATTGAATATAAACCCATAAAACACCAAATTTCTACATTCCATATTAAAATAAAACTCTGTTAAATTAAAGTTGTAGAACTAGAAAGTAAACAAAAAGAAAAACCCAGAGCAAGTAGAAAAAAAGAAATAGTAAAGGTCAGAGCAGAAATAAGCGACATAGAGACTAAAAAAACAATTCAAAAGATCAGTGAAACAAAAAGCTGGTTCTTTGAAAAGATAAACAAGGTCAATGGACCTTTAGCCAGACTCACCAAGAAACAAAAAGAGAGGCCTCAAATAAACAAAATCAGAAACGAAAGAGGAGAAGTAACAACTGACACCACAGAAGTACAAAGGATCATCGAAACATAGTATGAACAATTATATGCCAACAAATTGGACAATCTAGGTGAAATGGACAAATTTCTAGAAACACAGTCTCCCAAAACTGAACCGGGAAGAGAAAGAAAACTTGAACAGACCAATAACAACAAAGGAAATTGAAGATATAATTAAGAAACTCCCAGCAAACAAAAGCCCAGGCCTGGATGGCTTCACAGGAGAGTTTTACCAAACATTCAAGGAAGATATAATACCCGTTCTCCTCAAACTATTCCAAAAAATCCAAGAAGACAAAAAACTTCCAAACTCATTTTATGAGGCCAGCATAATCCTAATTTCAAAACCAGATAAAGACACTACAAAGAAAGAAAACTATAGGCTAATATCCCTGAAGAACACAGTTGCCAAAATCCTTAACAAAATATTAGCATATCAGATCCAGCAATACCTCAAAAAAATTATTCACCATGATCAAGTGGGATTCATCCCAGGGATGCAAGGATGGTACAATATTTGCAAATCAATAAATGTGATACAATACATAAACAAAATGAAAGAAAAACTATATGATTTTATCAATAGACACTGAAAGAGCATTTGACAAAATCCAGCAACCATTTCTGATAAAAACGCTCAGCAATGTGGGAATAGAGGGATCATATCTCAACATAATAAAGGCTATATATGAAAAACCTACAGCCAACAAAATACTCAATGGGGAAAAACTAAAAGCATTTCCCTTAAAGATAGGAACAAGACAGGGATGCCCACTTTTGCCACTTGACATGATATTGTGCATAGAAAACACTAAAGACTCTATCAAAAATCTACTAGACTTGATAAAAGAATTTGGCAAAATAGCAGGATACAAAATTAATGTCAAAAAATCAACAGCATTCTTTTACACCCACAATGAACTCACAGAAAGAGAAACTGAAAAAGCAATCACATTTACCATCATGGCAAAAAAATTAAGATACCTAGGAATAAACTTAACCAAAAAGTAAATGATCCCTTCACAGAAAACTACAGATCACTGAAAAAAAAAAAAAAAGAAATAGAGGAAGATATAAAAAAGTGGAAGCATATACCATGTTCATAAATTGGAAGAAGTAACATCATTAAAATGTCCAGATTACCCAAAGCGATCTATAGATTCAATGCAATTCCCATCAAAATACAAATGATATACTTCACAGAACTAGAACAAACACTCCAAACGTTTATATGGAACCAAAAAAGACCCCAAATAGCCACAGCAATCTTGAAAAAGAAGAACAAAGTAGGAGGATCACAATACCAGATATCAGGTTATACTACAAAGCCACTGTAATCAAAACAGCCTGGTACTGGCACAAGAACAGGCATATAGACCAGAGGAACAGAACAGAGAACCTGGAAATTGACTCAAGAAAAATATGCTCAGTTAATATTTGACAAAGATGGCAAGAGCATACAGTGGAGTCAAGAAAGCCTCTTTAATAAATGGTGTTGGGAAAACTGAACAAGTACATGCAAAAATATAAAACTAGACCACCAACTTACGCCATACACAAGAATAAACTCAAAATGGATAAAAGACTTGAATGTGACCTGAGAATCCACAAAAATCCTAGAAGAAAATGCAGGCAACAAAATTTCAGACATCAACACAGCAGAATCTTCACTGATACAATACCTAAGGCAACAGAAACAAAGGAAAAAGTGAACACATGGGACTACATTAAACTGAAAAGCTTCTGCACAGCAAAAGAAACAACCATCAAAATGGAAAGACAACCCACTCTATGGGAGAGCATAATTGCCAATGATATATCAGATAAGGGGTTAATTTCCAAAATATATAAAGTACTCATACAACTCAACAAAAGGAAGACAAAGAACCCAATTAAAAAATGGGCAGAGGACCTAAAGAGATACCTCTCCAAATAGGACATACAAATGGCCAAGAGACATATGAAGAAATGCTCAACATCACTAATCATGAGAGAGATGCAAATTAAAACAACAATGAGGCATCACCTCACACCTGTCATAAATGGACGCCATCATTAAATCATCAAACAACAAGTATTGGCGAGGGTGTGGAGAAAAGGGGACCCTAGTACACTGCTAGTGGGAATGCAGACTGGTGCAGCCACTATGGAAAACAATATGGTGTTATTTCAAAAAATTAAAAATTGAACTGCCATTTGACCCAGTGATCCCACATCTAGGAATATACCCTAAGAAGCCTGAAACAGCAATCAGAAAGAATATATGTACCCCCGTGTTCAAAGCAGCACTATTTACAATATCTGGAAACAGTCCAAGTGTCCAACAGCCTAAGTGTCCATCAGTAGACAAGTGGATAAAAAAGCTGTGGTATATATACACAATGGAGTATTATGCAGCTGTAAGAAAGAAAGATCTCTTATCTTTTGAGACGACATGGAGGGACCTGGAAAGTATTATCCTAAACAAAATAAGCCAAGCAGAGAAAGACAAATATCACATGATCTCACTTATTTGTGGAATATAATGAACATAACAGTCTGAGGAACAGGGTAGACCCAGAGACGTGGAAGTAGGGTACAGACTGACAACCCTCAGAAGAGGGGTAGGGGGAGATAAATCACAGAACATACATGCTTGTACGCATCCCAATGGACATGGACAACAAAGCTGGGGACAGGGTGGGGAGGGAGGAGAAGGAGGGTGTCAATGGGGGAAAAAGGAGAAACATCTGTAACAAAAATAAATTGAAGTTGTAGATTTTTGTAATGATCAATCTGATTTTCAGTTGGGGAAGAAACTGAGGGTGTCTACTGGAATGAATCAGTTGGTGGGTTATTTTGCATAGTTAGACATGCCTGGGATTCAGGGAATAAGTCACTTTTCTCATGGAAAGAGCTCAAGATTTGGGACTCTCTCAGGGCCAGTGGATACCACCATAGCAGCTTGGCTCAAACAATGGACATTAAGGATAATTCCCATTTTCTGAAACTGGAATTAAAATGTAATCCTTTAAAAATATAAAATATAAGACTAACCCAACAAATCATGTTAAGCATGAGAAGGGCTTGGTTTCCTGAAAAGATTCTAAATTAGGTGTCTTGAATACATTTTCCTGTGCCAGAAAGTATAGATCTATGAATCTGATAAATCAGATCTATTTCTAAAAGGAAAGTTGAATATAAACCCAATAAAAATGGCTAGATTTTATTAATGACTTCTCATATATGCCAGGTACTGGCATGTGTATGTGTGTATGCACAGCCTTATATAAATGTATCATGCAGTCCTCAGGAGAACGCGAAGTGGTAGATCTTACCATCCCCATTTCACAGTTGGGAAATGAAGGTGAATCGGCAGTTCCATATCACCAGTGCTGAGGCTAGTCAGTGAGTTGGTCAAAGGAGGACTTTCAAAGTAAAGTTGTTCTCAAGAATGTCAAGATAGGCCCTGGCTGGTGTGGCTCAGCTGGTTGGGCATCCTGTCCTGTGCGCCCAAATGTGGATGGTTCAATTCCCAGTCAGAGCATATGCCCAGATTGTGGGCTTGACTCCCAGTGGGGGGCTGCAGGAGGCAGCTGATTGGTGTAATGATTTTACATCAATGTTTCTCTCTTCTCCCTTCCTCTCTCTAAAAACCAATAAATTATTCTTAAAAAAAAAAAAAGAAAAGACTGGCAAGATAGTAAGAATCTGAGGGTCCACTTCATAAAAGTGGTCCTTTCCCTGAAACTGGGTGGGAAGGCATTTAGTCTATCCACCCAATATAGAATGAAACAGATCTCCTTGAGGAGAAGAGCACATATTGGTAGAAGCCTATAACGGAGCCCAGTGCTAGATCTGAGGAGGTAGGTGGGGTGTGACTGTGTGGTCAGGCATCCTTCAGGGATTCTGATCTAGATTGGCATCCAATTCTCTTCTAGAGGTATGGGCACAAGATCCTACTAACTCCGCCTAAATTCCTGGCATAAGGACTCTCTTAGAATGCTGGAGAGACTCATGTCCTGTGAGCAGAGAGTAAGGGAGTTCTCTATTACCTCCTAGAAATCCACTCCTCTGAGCAGGCTGCAGTGATCAGATACAGGCTGTAAAATGTAAACTAACCTTGAGGCAAGGGGATGAGTGTTCCTCTTTTTAAAACTCTGTGAGACTGCCCTCGGCCCACACCCCTCAGCATCTACTATCCCTCGGGACAAGGAAGAGAGTTGAGGTTAGTCACAGACCAGAATACTCCTCCTCTCAACCTGCCGAGAAGGGAAGGGCAAGACTGAAACATCCCTGGGAGAAGGATGAACGCAGGCTGGTTTACAGTTCCCAGACACTGGCCGCAGATTCCCTACTTTGAAACCTCCCAGATTTATTGAGAAGTTTGTGAGCACCTCTCCAGTATCAGGCTTGAAGCATGTCAACCTAGAGAACCCCTTCCAGGGTTGAACTTCTCCTGGGCATGGAGCCGGCATCGTTTCCCCAAATTCCTCATCTAAGGAGTAGATGGTAAGGGATATTAATTAACGAGCAACACTGTCCCAGCAAATATAATATTCCAACTGTAGAGTGGGGCTGGTGCCACCAAGGAGAATTAACCCAGTCCACCAAATCTTCCACACTGAGGTTGTCTGGAGAACTGTTTTTAGCAGGTCTGAGGAATAATCTGATGAAGTAACCTAAGAGGCTGATGCAGGGAAAACTGGTGGAGAAAAGATAGCTTTCATTCTTCCATATTCATAAAGCAAACTCTCTCCACTGTTTGTGTATGTCCCTCTGACTGCCAACCCCCTGGTCACAGCAAATACAGGTGAGGAAGTGGGAGGGAGGTAATGGTCCTGAGAGAAGCGGGGGGGGGGGGGAGGTTGAAAACAAATGGGGTGAAACTCCAAATCAAAGATAGGTTAAATAGTCGAATGATGCTTAAATCTATCAATTAAATGAAAAATAAGCACATTAAAAAATTAAAAATAAATTATGAAAGAAATAGTACCTATTTTAAGATTAGATTTGAAATCAAATATAGCAAATAAAGAGTAGGAATTGATAAAAGATAGAATAAAATAAATAGTTAAAAAATTTTTAAAAGACCAAGGGTTGGTGGAATAGATTCAAGTTTTGAAATGGAAAGCTATAAAATTAAGATGGAGCTAAAGCCCAAAGGATAAAAAGAAAAAAATAAAGGTAAATGTTTTAAGGAGTAGAAAAAAAACAAGAAAAAAAAGTTACTCATCAAAACAAAAACTCCACATAACAACCACCTGACCAGCCAGGCCAGGCAAAGGAAAGTATAAACGGGGAAGTTCTTTGCATAGCCAGGATTTCCTCGCTCGTGGAGGAATTCCCTTGAGCTCCATCCTCGGTGGCAGGTTTTTTAGTTTGGTTACACATTCATCTATGCTTACCTCTATTTATTCCCAAAATGTATTGTGCTAAAACCTGGGAATTCAATAGCGTGGGCCAGAGAGCTTTGCCCCCATGACGCTTATAGTCTAGGTGCAGTAGATTGTGGTGGCAGAGAACACAGGTATTGAACAAATGGTTACACAGACAAATCAGTAATTACAGAGTACTGCAGAGACAGCCAGGGTGCTATGGGGCCATATGAACCAGCCATTGACTGTGGGTGCACAGGGGACAGGGGTGTATATGAACACCAGGGAAGCCTTTGCTACCAAGATATTTGTGCTGAGATATGAGGGCTATGTGGGGATGGCCAATGTATGTCAAGACACTGAAACAGGAATGTTGGGTGCATTTGAGGAACTGAAAGAAGGTTGTGGCTGGAGCAGACAGACCTAGCAAGGGGAAAGTCTTAGGTGCGGGCAGAGACGACAGTGGAGGCTGTGTAAAGAAGTTCAGTCTTTATCCTAGGAGCGATGGGAAGCTGTTTGTTTGTTTCCTTCATGGTACTTAAAACAACAAAATGGTTTCGTCCATTTGTCTGTTGACTATTTATTTTTATTTTTGTCAATCCTCACCCGAGGATATTTTTTCATTGATTTTTAGACAGAGTCTAAAAAGAAAGGGGGTGGGGTGGGGTGAAGAGAGAGAGAAGGAGAGAAACATTGATGTGAGAGAGACACATCAACTGGTTGCCTCCTGCAGGACCCCAACCAGGGCTGAGGATGGAACCTGCAACCCAGGTATGAGCTCTCGACCAGAAATCAAACCCAAGACCCTTCGGTCCACAGGCCGATGCTCTGACCACCGAGCCAAACTATTTTTTTGGTGAGTGGTGAGTCCCTTCTCTTAGGGTCAGGAACCATGTCTGTCTTGTATATTATTGTATGCCCAGTGCCTACACAGTGGAGAGTCAGTAAATATTTTGAAAGAATTAACCGTGAATAATTGAGGTAGGGCCACAACAAAAGTCCAGGTCTTCTCCCAAATCGGGATGCCACATTACCATCTCAGTCTGCTTTGAGTTCCATCTGCTCTTGCATATGATAGATGTTAGCTGTCTCCTTCAATGCTTTTGCTACCCTTAAATTAACAACTCAGCTTCCAAAGCACTGGATATTTCTGAAAGTTTTGAGAGTTACTAATGAGTTGTGCTACCTCTGGTGATGGCAGATGGATGTCATTGCTGGCTATTGGTGACAAACTGTGCCAGTGGAGGAGGGAGGTCATCACTGTACACCCATGTGCCCTGGCATTCTTTCCCTGAAGAACGAACGTGTCAAATTGCTTTACCGCTTGCTTTTCACAAGTCTCAGAGAAATCTTAGTAACACCTGGCTTCTTAGTAAGTCTTCCCCGAGGACAATGACACACCTGGGGTATTTGACACCTGGACCAGGTCAGTTTTTAAAACCCTCCTGTGGAGCCCTGGCCGGTTTGGCTCAGTGGTTGGAGCATCGGCCTGCGGTCCAGAGAGACCCGGGTTCAGTTCCTGTTAAGGGCACGTACCTCGGTTGCCGTTTGTCCCCGGCCCTGGTTGGTCGTGCGTGTGGCGGCCACTCAATGTGTCCCTTTCACGTCGATGTCTCTCTCTCTTCCTCTCTCTCCCTCCCACTCTATCTGAACAAAAAATGGAAAAAAAAAAAAAAATGTCCTCGGGTGAGGATAAAACCCTCCTGTGGTATTAAACAACATTATTTTTAGTAACAGTGATGTAATAATCAGGAATATGAATTATTTTCATGATTTTTTCTCTAGGTTTAAAACAAACCATAATTTTAAAAGGAGAATAAATTTTAGTTTTAAAAATACTACTTTAAATTCAGTAAATTATTTCATACATGAACTAAAATGTGCACTTCACAAGAATATCACACTTTGCATTTTGCACTCTTCGTCACTATTTAAAATTTAAATACCAATAAATAACTCAGAGTGGTCACAGAGAATGTTAGAATTGAAGTAAGGCAAACTCCGTTTCTTTGTTTTTAAAGTTACTGCCTCTGCTGGTTTATTTCAAAGCTAGTTGTTCAACTGAGGACACATGTCGCAGCAATGAAATGGAGACACCAACTGCTTCTGAAGTGAGTTCAAATGTTTCTGAACCTTAGGGATGTATTCTCCCAAGACTCTGTGGCCCAGTCTGTGTGAGTGGGGCGGGGTGGGGGTGCTCAGGTGGTGGGAGGGAGGATGGGAGGATGGAGAGAGGAAGCCACTGCGTAGCCGGGAGTTCTCCAAATGAACCTCCACATAAAACACAATGTTTATTAAAGGATAAGACCAAAATATGCTCATGTGAAGCATGCATATATTTTTATTGAAACTCCAAACTAACCACAGCAATTATTTAAACCTTAAACCAACAAAATGTTTTTTTTTCAGGGAAGAGCATTTTCTCACTTGGTGTTGCTTAGATTGCCAGCACGTGATAACAAAAAGCAGACCAACCTTTGAATTTATTCATTAAATTATTATTCTTACTAACTGCTCTACAGAAAATGTATTCCTTTATCACCGGTACCAAGGAGAACGGTCCCTGCCCCTGTCCTCGGTAAGCCAGGATTCCCAAGGACTATAAACAAAACAACAAAGTTCCATAAAAAATGTTAGGTGTTGCCCTGGCCGAGTGGCTCAGCTGGTTGGAGTGCCGTCCTGTACACCAAAAGGTTGTGGGTTCGATTCCTGGTCAGGTCACATACCTAGGTGTTCAAATCTGGTTGGGGCACATATGGGAGGCAACCAACTGATGTTTTTCTCTTTCTCTCCCCTTTCCTCTCTCTCTCTAAAATCAATAAAAACATATCCTCAGGTGAGGATTAAAAAAAAAAAGTCACATGTTATTTAAGAAACTTGCCCTGGCCAGTTTGGCTCAGCGGTTAGAGCGTCAGCCTGCGGTCCGGAGAGACCTGGGTTTGGTTCCCGCTAAGGGCACGTACTTCGGTTGCAGTTTGTCCCCGGCCCTGGTTGGTCGTGTGGGTGGCAGCCACTCGATGTGTCCCTTCACGTCGATGTTTCTCACTCTCTCTCCCTTCCTCTCTCTCCCTCCCATTCTATCTGTACAAAAAATGGAAAAATATCCTCGGGTGAGGATTAAAAAAAAAAAAAAAAGAAACTGAGGGTTCCCCAACTTCCTCTCCAGCCTTTAGAGACAGTTTTTAAAAATTAATTGTCTGAATAACACACTGGGAAAATCTCCAGTGACCTTTATTTTGGAAAATTAGGTTGTTGCCTATTTTCCATACTTTAAAAAGCGCTTGGACAAACAGCCGTGTTTATTGAGGTATTGCTGGGTGGCAGGCTACAAATACTTAAAGCTTTCCATGTTTTTACGGCACATCAGACGAACTGACTTAAACATATGAACAACAGTCACGACTTCGCATCTCCAAAGTTTCCACTGATACTACCATAGACACTGTAGCTAAAAAAAGGTGGCACATTTATAAAATCTTCCATTCAGAAGCAGGCAGGGAAGACCTGTGGTCAGCAGGGAAGGGTGGAAGAAGCTGCCCCAGGGGTGGACGAACCACCCAACTCAGAACATGCCCCTCACTCCCAACTGCCAGGACTATTCAGCTTCTCTTAAGTTCCTGATTAGAGATTACTATATTCCTCCAAATAGCTATCAGAAATGCCTATAGTGAGCAAGGCCAATTTTGATTGAAGTTGGGGTTTGAATCATGTGGCACGTGGGAGGAGTTTGGTAAATCCTATGGAATCTCACTGGGGAGGACCTGGGTGGGCCGCGGACACAGCGGGAAGGGGTGGGATCAGAGGACACTGAGACAGAGACACGGAAGGGTCGCGGGACTCTCCAGACCCCTAACTCACCTGGTTCAGAACTGCCTAGAGTAGAAGTGCTCTCTGCCTTATTTATTTGTTTGTTTGTTTGTTTGTTTATTTATTTATTGGTCCTCGCCCTCCCCCGCCCACATGCTGACTTCTGACCTCTTATTTTTGCTTTATCAAATGATTCTCCACTCACAGGACCTCCAACTCAAACTAGCACATTGGTTTTACAATAATATGGATTAAAGAGTACTCTAATGGATACTTAAGCTTTTTAAAAAATATATATATTTTTTATTGTTTTTTTAGAGGGAGAGGGGGGAGAGAGATAGAAACATCCATGAGACCATGGGCTGCCTCCTGCACGCCCCCTGCTGGGGGTAGGACCTGAAACCCCAGGCATGTGCCCTGACCAGGAATCTACCGGAGACCTCTCAGTTCATGGGATGACGTTCAATCCACTGAGCCACACCCGCCAGGGGATACTTCAGCTTTTTATAGATATTTATACAATTCAGCCTGGGGCAAAAGTACGTTTACGATTGGGAGTACGCAAAAACAGAGTTTATTCTTATATTGTTATTTATTAATTATTGTATTATTTTCCATACAAACAACTGTAAACCTACGTTTGCCCCACCATGTATATACATATACATATACATATACATATACATATACATATACATATACATATACATATACATACATCACGGAAAACTACAATTAATTCCATATAACCAGTTTATCAATAAACAAAAACACATAATTGAATAACCAAATAAGTGCCAGGATCCACTTAAAGGGCTTACAGCAATACTTAATATATAGTGAGCACTGACTAAACGTTAGCCATTCTTATGCTTGGCTGTCCTCTTGGTTATAATTACAAATCTCCTCGCGAAGGGCCTGGGCACAGGGAAGTCATTAATTGGGACCATCGGTGCACTGGATCAACTACTCTGGTAGACTGGAATCTGTAGTACGGGCCGTCAGCTAGCAACGTGGCCACCTCAGGCTTGCACCCCGCAGGGGACGTACACACTTTGCCTCTGCGGACTGGCCAAGCTGCTTTGAATCAGGCTCTACTTTTCACTTGTGTGGACGTGGGTAACTTACTTCACATCTCTAAGCCTCAGTTTCCTCACATGTGGACGGAGATCGTAACAGGGCTTAGCTCCCGGGATTGTTGTAGAATTAACTGAAACGTAAAGCAGCCGCATGACCCCTGGACCTCAGCAAGGACCCAGAAAATATTGGCAATTATTATGCGTTCAGCCTGTTTGACCTTTTTGGTGTTTATTTTGTACCCAGAGCAAATAACTTCTTTTCCACAATTTAGCAAAAAGAAACATGTCCTAGAAACCAGAGCCAGCTCACAATGAGGCACAATTACCTAAGAAAGTCACCTTCAAAGGCACTTTGGTAAAACGTTGTATCTGTAGGTGCAGAGACAAGTCTCTCGCCACCTGTAGCTGTCACTTATTTCCCCCTTTAGTACAGCGGGGCTGTCGTCAGTGCCGGTGCCCACAGCCCCATTGTTGTTTCACGTGGTACTTGACAGCAATGTGGGCTCATTTTCCATCCACTGCCAAGCTGAAGATCTCTCGAAATTCTCCCTTTGTTTTGTTCCATTTTTGGTGTTTATAAATATGAGAAGAGATATAGTGAAGATTCAGGGCAGAGCCAATTTTCTAATTATGTGAAGGTTGAGTTTGTTAGTGAATGAGATACAGTGAGTGGGCTGGCTGGGAATGTATCACTGGCCTGGTTGCCTGACCCTCCACGCTAAGCTCTCAGCTAACTGACCCCTTGAGCCCCCACCCCAGGCTCTAGGAGCCCAGCAAGGAGGAACTTACAGCACCCACATGGCTCTGCAACACGTCAGCCACCTCCCAGGTCTCCTCTGACATCAGGTCCCAGTTCTAGCAACATAACTGAGTCCTAGGACTATTCTTCTGACCTTGGATCTCTCCTGATACTACAGCTCTTCTTTCAAGATTCTGTTCTGCTTTGTTCTGACCAGTACCCCATTCTGGGCCTTGCTAATTCACCAAAATGTTCTAGTGCCAACTGTGGTTTGCCACAAAACTGTATTATCATACTCTGTGCAACCTACGGAACCCCACATCTTGTTGACCTGATGGCCAGGTCTCCAGTTTTCCAAAAGAAGGGGTGTGTGTGTGTGTGTGTGTGTGTGTGTGAAGAATCTTCTGGTTTTTTAATCTTTACAACTAATTCATATTCTAAGACTTCAGGCCAGGTTTGGCCCCGTGAATTGCTAGTCTGCAAATGCTTCATAATAACCGCTCTGTGCCATAGTTCCTCATCTGTGAAATCAAGAAACTTTGTTGTTGTTGTTAATCTTTATTCGAGGATATTTTTTCCACTGATTTTAGAGAGAGTGGAAGGGAGGGAGGAAGGAGGAGGAGAGAAAGACACATTGATTGGTTGCCTCCCATATGCACCCCAACTGGGGCTGGGGATCAAATCTACAATACAGGCATCTTCCTTTGACCGGGAATCAAACCCATGATGCTTTGGTGCACAGGCTGATGCTCTAACCACTGAGCACACTGACTAGGGCAAGAAACTTCCTTTAGATAATGCCTAGGGTCCTTTCCAGCTCCAGCATCTTTGTGATTCAGTGAAGAGAGAACCCTGGACAGGGATGGGTTATGAACGCTTTCCTATGTTTTCAGTAGGAATCAGGAAGTTGTATAATAGGGGAGAAAAAGGAGGAAGTGGGCATGGGAAACCAGCTGACTCTGTCAGCTGTCTGTATTACTCCTCACCCCTGAGTAACTCCAGACCTTCTGTGGCTTCTCTGCGGTGGGTGTCCCTCATCCCCTCCCCACCAGGGCTTCTTTGGGATATCGACTATATACCCCCACACTGGATTACGATCTCAAGATCCTGTCTGTTCTCCTTGCAGCTCCTGAGTGCCTCGGTGAGATTTGCAAAAAGATGCTCTAGCCCCATCGTGGTCATGAATACTCTAAAAGTCGTTCTCTAGGGCTTACTGGTCAGTTTACTTAATGCACTTGCTTTTTTATGAGGAAGTCATGGGTTTGTTCCAGTTGACCATGTTCGCTTTTGTGGACAGAGAATGCACCCTTCTCTCATCAGCCATATCTCAAGTGGGGTTTGTGGAGAGAAAGCGTATGAAGAACACAGTCTATCATAGCTACTAGGGACATGACTAGGCATGGTTTTGAGTTCACTCATCTTCCTGGGCTCTGTCCTGAGCATTGAGCTCTGTGGTCACTGGTGTAGAACAAACATTCGAACACTCCTCGGAGCAAGAAAATGTTAGAATGGAACTCTTCCTGCCTCTTTTTTCAGTTGTGGGGGCCAGATGATAGATGTCAGATATCAAAGTGAGACAGACACTTCCCTTCCACTTAGTAATTGAAAAGGAAATAAAGAACCTGTTTCATAATCCTTGCATCAAGAGGGTAAGATAAGATTGAGGAAGAATATATCTTTCATCTTGGGTGGGTGCAGTAGATATTGCTAATGCCCCTCCAGAGCTCCTTGACCAACTGGCCCCCCTCCCCCATCCATAATGCTCAGCTGCCTATTTCTTTGCATAATTGCCCTCAGCCAGATAGTACCTGTACTTTGTGAGCACCCAGAAACCTTGGCCCCACTAACAGGAGGATAGACACTGAACTCCTTGCCTCAGGGTGGGATTATCTTAGGGATGCACTTTGAGCTGCAGGATTTTCCCTTTGGGATCAGTCTGAAGCTAGCCTCCAGCTGGGGTCATGTTCTTGCTTAGCTTCACTCTCTTCACTCTCTTTACCCTGTTTTCCTAACTCCTCTTCTAATGAGAACATGTCCTCAATGAATCACTTGAACAAGAATCCCTATTTTAGGATCTGCTTCTAGGGAGACTGACCTAGACAGTGCCGGTGGATCTGGAAACAGGGCTCCAAGGCAACCACTTGGGGAGTGTTGCAGTGCCTCCTGCAATCAAGGAACAGGGGGACTGGATCCTCACTCAGGCCTGGGAATGCTCACGTGGCTTGTGGGTGGTGTGTGACTCTCACCTTGGAGAGCTCAAGGCAACTGCCTCAATATGAAGCCAGGAGGGCGCTGCTGCTTGGAGATGACCTGACTGCAGGTGGCGGGAGGCGAGGAATGCGTGAGTGCAGATGGACCACTGTGGGCCATCAAGAGCAGCGAGGGGTCTTCTTCGTCCATAGGGCCGTCTGGAGTGGCATGAAGACCTCAGCTAAGCTCTTTGAGGCATATCTCAGAGTGAAGGTGCCATAGTTGACCACCAAGAACACAGATCAATTGTCCCAGGTCAAGGGAGCTGCTAGAGCAAGAACTCAACAGGAAACCTATGACAAACGCACAAAATTCCACTATGAGAAAGGAATCACCTGTGACCACCTGCCGATCCCATCCACGGATTCCAGCTCTTACCACTGCCAGATTCAGCCAAGTGAAAACCATTGTATCCCTTTCTTTTTTCTCTCTGTCCCTACTTGGACCTTGGTGAGAGGGAAATCACAGGTAGCACAGGTGAGCTGGGAGAAAGAGAAGAACGAAAGGACCACAAGCTCCTTCCCCACTGAAGGCTTGTGAAGCAGCCCAGGGCTGGAGAAGGGGCGATGGTTCAACCCCAGCTTCAAGTTCAGGATTTTTACATGAGACTGAATATATTAAATGTCTAAAATAAGATCATTTTACAACTGCAAGTGACTAACACTGAGAGTGACACAAGACTTGATCCATGAATAAGAGAAGTTTATCCCCACGAAGTTGAGCTTCAAGTGATGGAGGACGATGGAAATAACGTCTGGCTCCGGCTCCGGGCCTGGTGCGTGTGCAGCCTGCGGCTGTGAAGCAGGAGCGGAGCCCCGCGCCCATGCAGTCAGCTGCTGCCCCAGGCCCGGCTCCCGGGATAAAAATGCCTATTGGAGATGGATCTGAAACATCGAGTTCTGAAATGTTTGACTGGCCAAGTGCCAGGTGACTCAGAGCTGTGTAATGTAACTAAATGAGCCACGACACCCCTCTGTGTGCTCTGGAGGGATCTGCCATCTTCAAATGGGGGCAGCCTCCTTCCACCGCCCTGGCTGCAAATCGTGGGTGTTCGGTCATTGCGCGACTGAGCCCCTGTCAGGCGCCGAAGATGAAAATACCATGAAACACAGACCCGGCTTGCAACGATACAATGGGAATGCCGTCTCCGCTGAGAGCAGAGGAGGAGTGATTCTATCAGAAATGATGATTAAAGTGAGGCTCAATCAGGGCTTAAATCGGGTCATCGAAACTTGGATGGAGCATTGGTTCACCTGAGATGCTTTAAAAAATACCATGCTCGCCCTGGCTGGTTGCTCAGCGGTTAGAGCATCTGCCCATGGAACAAAGGAGTCGTGGGTTCGATTCCAGTCAAGGGCAGGTGCCTCAATTGCAATTCATCCCTGGTCCTGGTTGGGGGTCCTGTGGGAGGCAGCCAGTCGATGTCACATCGATGTTTCTCTCCCTCTTTCTCCCTCCCTCCCACTCAGTCTGAAGATAAATAGAAAAATGTCCTTGGGTGAAGATTAAAAAAAAAATACCATGCTCCACCCTGGAGAGATTCTGATTTATGGGTCTGGGTTGCTGCCTGGGCATCAGGATATTTTTTTAACTCTTGGGTAATTTCAATCTGCGGCCAAGGTTGTGAACTATTTTAGATGATCATAACAAAACTAAGTGCTAAGGAGCCAAGATGATAAGTGTACTAAAAATTGTATTTTCCTATGAATAGTTTTAGTAGAAATATTTATTTTATAAAATGAAAACCCATAATAAACATTTTAAGGTAGGTATGAGACTTTTGCAATTTTTCTGTATTCCTAAAATATTCAGTTGATTAATAAAAGAAACACTAGCACGTGTTATCTACCTATCTTTTAATTATTATTAGATTGCCACTTTTTGCCTTTCTATAAAAATCTCTTTTTGCCAAGTGACCCTAGTTTCAACCTAGTCTATAAAAACACATTTCCTATATAAAAATGTTGGTTATAATAATAATAAGGCACATCTACTAATAAATAATAAGTAATCTCTCGATTTTTCTTAGCGACTTCAATATCCCTGATTCAATAGCAAATACTGTCTTATAAAAATCAGATAATAGGGTGCATGACGCCAACACATTCAGAGTAATTCCTCAGGCAGCTTGTTTCTGGGTATCAATTATGGAAAGAAAAGATGAAAAAATGTCAACAAGATTTTATATAGGTTTATGATGTTTTTGTTTTAAAAACTTGTGTTAGAGCTAAAGGTAAAATTTATTCGGTAGTAATTTCTGGGTACATCATTAGTCATCTAACTTAACTTACTCTGGAGGTAAATGCACAGTGTGAAATAGCATCAGCTACTTAGCTCAGGTAATTTAAATAAATTGTTGCTATGTAGACACACACACACACACACACACACACACAGCAGCCACATGTAGAAGTGATTTTTGCCTATTTCATCAGTGAAATTTAGAAGTGGGAGTGGGGAGGAAATGAACATGAATTTTTTTTCTTTTTATATTATATGCATTGCTTTCAACCTATTTTTTAAAGTTCTCTACATCAAATTTTCTTTCTATTTTAAAAAAAAAAAATCATTTTTTTCCCTTTTATTTTTCCCCCAGCCTTTCCTTCTATTAATCAAACGGTATTCTCAGTTATAATAGGTCTGTCCACCCACTTTGTTCACTCATTCATCTCTTAATCCACCATCTGTGATATGACAATTAATTCTATTGTAGTCAACTGTCACACCACAGATAATGGCTTTGGAAAGAAAGAACATACTGATTTCTTTATTGACAATTGAGTAGCTTGCCTCATAACTCAACTTTCTTTTTTTTTCTAATTTATTTTTATTGTTGAGAGTATTATACATGTCCTCCATTTTCCCCCTTTGTCCCCTCTGCCCGGCTCCTAACCACCCCAGGCCTTCACTGCACTATTGTCTGTGTGGATGGGTTATGCATATGTGCATATACATTCTTCAGTTAATCTCTTTCCTCTCTCCCCTCCCCCCTTCCCTCTGAGATCTGTCAGTCTGTTCCATGCTTCCATGTCTCTGGATCTATTTTGTTCGTTAGTTTATTGTTTAAATTTTTTTTTTCTTTACTGGTTTTTAGAGAGAGAGAAAGGGAGAGGGAGAGAGAGAGAGAGAAACGGAGAGGGAGAGAGAGAGAGAGATATCAATGAGAGAGGACATTAATTGGTCACCTCCTGCATGCGCCCCACTGGGGATCAGGTCCACAACTTGGGCACGTGCCCTGACCAGGAATCAAACCGGGGCGACCTCCTGGTGCATGGGTCATCGTTCAACCACTGAGCCACAATGGCTGGGCTTGTCAGTTTATTTTATTTATTAGATTCCACATATAAGTGAGATTGTGTAATATTTGGCTTTCTCTGATTGGCTTATTTCGCTTAGCATAATCATCTCCAGGTCCCTCCACATTGTCTCAAAGGGTAATAGATCCTTCTTTCTTATAGCTGCATAGTATTTCATTGTGTAAATGTACCACGGCTTTATTATCCACTCATCTACTGATGGACACTTGGGCTGTTTCCAGATCTTAGCTATTGCAAACAGCACTGCTATGAACATAGGGATGCATATATTCTTTCTGATTGGTGTTTTGGGATGATCAACAGAGCAAATTCTTAGTAGATAATGAAATCCAAAACTGGTGCTCTGGGCAATCCCTCTTCACACCCTCCCACCTCCTCCTCTCACTCCACCCTCAACCCTTTCCCCAGGTGTCTGGGAACTTGCAATGAACCCAAGTAACAGATTTCACTACATTCAGAGATTGGAGAATCTGAGTCATGAACTGTTCCTCTGCTTTCAACAGTACTTAATTTTCTTTATTCCTTCCTCTCATCTATTTCGTCTTCTCTTTTTTACTCTCATTGGTTTGCTTTTATATATTTCTTTTTTTTTCCTTCTTTTTTCTTCCATTCTTCTCCTGTAACTACCTATGTCCATCCATGGCCAGGAATCCCTAGGCATTGTTGACTGTCACCAGTACTCTGCAGAGTGAGCCCGGTATCCTCCAAGAGCCCTAAGCCAGTCATTTCTCTCTCAGCTCAGAACAGTGGAGGGCTGTGATGATCAAAGAGGTAAATCTGAGCATAACAGGGGTGCCAGGTGGAAGGTATATTCTCGGCAATGTGACCACAAAGAGATATAGTGAATTTTCTTTACAGTGGTTTGTCAGTTCCAAAAATGAATATCCCAAAAGATTTGAGACATTGGCAATAAAGGATGGAGCCTCTCAAGGTAACATCTTTTTTTTTCCTTTATTGATTTTAGAGAGAAAGGAAGGGAGAGGGAGCGAGAGATAGAAACATCAAGAGAACATAGATTGGCCACCTCCTGCATGGCTCCCACTGGGAATTGGGCTCACAACCTGGGCATGCGCCCTGACCGGGAATCGAACTGGCGACCTCTTGGTGCATGGTCGATGCTCAGCCACTGTGTCACACCAGCCAGGCTCAAGGTGACATCTTTGAAATGGACAATGCTAATTCAGACGTGTGTCAGAACAAAATAAGGTATGGAGGTTCCCTGTCGTTCCCTTTTCCGCATGTACCAAAGAGAATTCTGACTTGATCAATATGGCTTTCTTCCCCTTTCACTAGGTGGGTTCTGGAATTCCTGACAAAGAACAGGAAGGTAAGGAACAGAGGGCAGAGAAATAGAAGCCCAGTGAGTTTTCTTGGGAATTTGCTAAGATGAAATCGTAACCCCCAAAGGTGGTAGTATTGGTGGGTAGGGCCTTTGGAAGGGGCCTAAGTCATGAAGGAGCCCTCATGAATGGGAGCATCCTAACAGGAGAGACCCACAGAGATCCCTAACCCCTTCCCACTAAGTGAGGACAGAGCAGAAGGTGCCTGCTATGAACCAGGAAGAGGGCCTTCGCCAGAAGGGGACCATGCTGGTGACTTGACCATGGACTTCCCAGCCTCCAGAGCTGTGAGAAATAAATCTCTGATGTTTATAAGCCACCCAGTCTGTGATATTTTGTTACAGCAGCTCAAATGGACTAAGACAAGAGTCCTCAAAACCACCTCACCTCACCCCTCCAACCTTGTTTCAGTGATTCACTAGGAGGACACACAGGGCTCAGGAGACAGTCTGACTCAAGGCGAAGATCTGCTGCAGTAAAGAAGGTACAAAGCAAAATCAGCAGAGAGGAAAAAGGAACACAGGGTAATGTCTGGAGGAAACCAGGGGCAAACTTCCAAGAGTTCGCAGTCACACAGGAGGAGCTTAATTCCCCCGGCCACCTGTGACAGTGGCAAGTGGAGTCTCCCAGGAAAGTGCCTTAGAGACTTAGTGCCCGGGTTTCTACTGGGGCTGGTCTTGCTGGCGCTCTCTGCCAAGCATATGCCAAGATTCCAGACTCCCCAAAGGAAAACAGGTGTTTAGCATAAACCACATTGTTTTACAAACAGTTTAGGCCCAGTGAGCCATGCTTGTCTTTAGGGAATGGTCCTCCCCAAATCTGTTCCCAGACACCAGCCGAGGGCTGACTTGCAATCAGGCCTTTCTGATGAAAGCAGTCTCAGGCTTGCTAAAACTCCCTTTTGTACAGTAGGTATGTTTTTATCCCCACTTGATACGTATATGAGGAAGGAGGCTTAGGGAAGTCAACTAGTAGTTACTTAGCAAACGGTGAAATTGGGATATAAACCCAGGTCTCTGACTCCCAAGCCTGTGCATTAGCCTGTGAATTACAATATACTGAAATTTTATTTTAAAAATTTGAGAAAGATTTTTGTTCCAGCAGAATAGGTGGGTACTAAAGGAGTACAGGACATGCCACCCCAAAACATGCTGCTTGGCATATCAATTATTTTGAGTTAAATTTACTTGAGAGACAGCAGATACCAAAAGATCACGCTAAGCTTTTTCTCCCTAAAAGCAGGAAAGAACATTTCCACGTGAGGGGAGCCCTCCCCGTGCATCTTGTCACTAGAGTCAGGGTTTTGAGGCCAAGAGAAAGATGTACAAACAGAACTTGTTAAAATAACTCTTAGCTTCCTTTAGCCCCTCCTCATATATTTAACTGATTAATTCGTTAATTGATATGGAGATTGATATATCATGATGAAGCTCTCTCTAGCTTTAGGAAGTAAGAGATGCCTGTGTTTTTTATTAGTGAGATAGGCCACAAATGGATTTGATTAATGTACTCATCTAATTTTGGGTTGTTTCTATAGGAAAGAGAGTAAAGTTGATACGTTAGAAGCACAGATTTTTGTTTTTATGGTTTAGTGGAAGAAGTTTCTTCTTTAAAATTATTTTTGAAAATATACTTATTTTGCATAAAAATGTATTTACGTTAACATGTATCATGGTTAAAGTGATTTAATAAACCTTTTTAAAGTTCTGTTTTAATTTCTAATACAGAAAACTTCATATTTTAGTTACTTCTTCATGTATATATCATGTGTATACCCAGTATATACACGCTTAGGCCTAGTTATTATTTTGGGTCTTCCTTTTTCTTGTGAGGGCTCCTACGCACATGTAAATAAAATCTGTATGCTTTCTCCTGTGAAATGGCAGTCTCAGCCAGAAACCTCTAGTGGGTAGCGGAAAAATTTGCCTCCCCTACAGTACAATCAGAGAAGTGCGACATGTATTTTTAGAATCGTTACAACCGCTTTTAACTTAGCCTTGGGCAGCTTAAGAAATGCAAGTCACGTTTTATGAATGCAGGAAACTTTGTCATATATAAGGAAAAAATAAAGAAATCAACATGCCATCAGTGTGAATCCTTAGAAAATATCTAAAAATTACAAGAAATCATGGAGCCTTGAATTGTCCCAGATCCTGGGGTAATACAGAGCCAGTTCTGGATGCTTCAAGCCAAAAAACATCAAACAGGGAGCTCCTACTTTGGCACCTACTGTGACTCTCTCATCTCTCATGCCCTGGGGCCCCATTGACAGCACACCCTTCAGGTAATGTCATTTCCCATTCTTGGGAGAAAGTTCTAACTTCTCTGATTCACTCTCTCCAGCTTGGTTTTACTGCCAATCAAGGACAATCCCTATGAAAAACTGTCACTTCTACTCAGACATTGCTCCCGAAGAAGCCAGCTTGACTCTGGGTTCCTCCCCTCCCTCCCCACTCCCACCTGTGAATGCTGGTCAGAACGGCACATATTTTGATGGAGGGAAACAGAAAGAATCCGAGCAGGAATACGAACTGCATTCCTTTCTCCCTGAGCTTTGTCTGCTGAATTGTTAGTCTGGAGTCTGGTGAAGGGAATAAAACAAAGGACAAGATGAGACGCACAGAGTGCAGCAACACCTCCTTGTTTTCAAGTCACAGAGGAGAAAAGAGAAAAAAAGAAGAAGAAAAAAAACCTGTCTGACAAAAGAGATTCTTGCAGACTTGAAAGGACTCACTGGATTCACTCCATGCTGCTAAGAGCTTCTCCCGTCAGAGTCAACAATGGAGGCTGCAGGAACCAATTTGTCTGAGCCTGACCTTCTGTTCCTCTTCTTGCTTCTGTCTTTTGTTCACTTCGCTGTTTTTAAGGCCACGAAAGCTTAAATCCCCCACATTTCCTAGGTGCAGGCCATAAAATTAAGTGACACAAGATTGAATAAAGGAAGTACAATTTTATAAGATGAAAGTTCAAGGTTTTCGTGGATTTAATACATTTCTTAAGAAGTAAAAACTAGACGTCAACATGAATTAAATATTACGTAACCACTGTCTCCTGAGGCCACATTCAAGAGTGGGAGGGTGATACAGCAATCTCCAAACCCCTGAAGCTCTTTGTCCCCCAAAGAGGCCAACCTGTTCCGTTGGTGCAGTGAGTTGAGTTGTGTTCCCCCAAATGTAATGTTTAAGTCCTAACCCCCAGTACTTCTGAATGAGACTTTATCTGGTAATAGGCTCTTTGCAGATGTCATTGTTATGAAGCTCAAGATGAGATCATCATGGACGTAAGTGCAATGACGTGTTCTAAGGGACACAAATAGAGAATACATGGGGAGAAGATAATGTGAAGATGCAGACAGACTGAAATCATGGGCCTACAAGCCAAGGAATGCCAAGGATCGCTGGCAGCCACCAGAAGCGAGGAGAGAGGCGTGGAATCTATTCTCATTCAGAACCTCCAGTGAAACCAACCCTGTGGACACCTCCGAACCTGTGAGAGGACACGCTTCTCTTATTTAAGCCACCCAGTTTGCGGTAACTTGTTACAGCAGCCCTAAGGAACTAATACCCTTGGTAATTCTTTGTGTTTCTCATTGCTAGAGCTTATTCTGTACACCCAGTGCTGCTGCTGTGGTTGGTTATAACAGGGGTGGGAATGTTTCTTTCTGTAAAGGGCAAAATAGTAAATATTTTAGGCTTTATGTGCCTTGCAGTCTCTGTCACGCCTACTAAGCTCGGCCACTGCAGTGCAAAAGTAGCCCCAGACAATGGATGTGTGCCAGTGATGCTTTATACACAAAAGCAGGTGGGGGCCAGAGTTCGCTGACCCCTGCGTATGACGTCCCCCCCTGAGAGCCTGGTGGCCCATCCCTGGGCAGTCCTCCCAGAGTCCTCGCTGCACCATTTCTCCAAGAAGCCCTAGGAGGTCTTCCATGCAAAGGGACTGCATCTGGCTTGTTTTGTTTTTCCAAATTCTCTGGGATAGATTTGCTTTTAGTTCCCACTGTCACCACTGGTTATTTTAAAATAATCATCTGACCCAATTTATTTCCCAAGTCTCAGTTTTTAAAAATTCCAGTCTTGACCCTGGCCGGTTTGGCTCAGCGGTTGGAGCGTCGGCCTGCGGTCCGGAGAGACCCGGGTGCGGTTCCCGCTAAGGGCACGTACCTCGGTGGCAGTTTGTCCCCGGCCCTGGTTGGGTCGTGTGGGTGGCAACCACTCAATGTGTCCCTTTCACATCAATGTTTTTTTCTCTCTCTCTCTTTCTCCCTCCCTCCCACTCTATATGAACAAAAAATGGGAAAATGTCCTTGGGTGAGGATAAAAAAAGAAACAATTCCAGTCATGAAATATCCTTTTCCTTTTCTTCTTACACGACTGAGCCATTTCCATAGTGAATGTGTGGACCTCGATGGAGGCTGCCCTGGAGCGTGTGGGTGGCCGGGGGGGGGGGGGGGGGGGCAGCCAGCTTCAGCCTCAGCTTTACAGCTTGTTGAGAGGAGGAAATAAGAGCGAAAGGAGAGGCTGCTCACGGCACATAACTTTTATTTCAAGATCAAGCACAATAGGAGGGGGAGAGGAAAGAGAGAGAGACGGATTCTTCCAAAACAATAGATAATTATTTGGAGGCAGGGTTTATAAGCTTCGGGAGAAGGAGGCAAACAAAACAGAATTTCGTACCAGGAAATCAGAATCACTCAGTCTGCATAGGACAGTGGAACTTGACGGTACAAACATCGAAATGAGAGAAGAAGCTTTATTTGGATCCAGAAATATTTGGGGTTAAAAATGCAAAGAAGATAGAAAACTTCGTCATAAACCTGAGACAAAGAGGCTCTGATCTAGACAGTTTGTCCTCTCCTCTGTTGTCTACTTTAGCCCCTAGGTAGTTTCTGATGGCCACTGTAAGGAATTACCAGCAATCTGGTGATTTAAAGCAACAGGAATTTATTCTCTCGCAGTCCCGGAGGCCAGGAGTCTGAAATGAGTGTCACTGGGCTGCGATCCAGGTGTCAGCAGGGCTGTGCTCCCTCGGGAGGCTCTAGGGGAGAGTCCGTCCCTTGATTTTTCAGCTCCAGCGGCTGCAGGTGTTCCTTGACTTGTGGCCACATCACTGTCATTTCTGTCTCCTCTTCTCCCTACCTCCCCTATTCTGTCCCTGTCAAATCTTCCTCTGCCTTCCTCCGAGAAGGATCTACTGACACCCGTAAGGCCCACCCAAATAATCCAGGATTATCCCCCAATCTCGAAATCCTTAACTTAAACACTTGCAAGGATCCTTTTTTGGTCATGTAGGGTACCAGGAGGCTCCAGGGGTTAGGATGTGGATATCCTTTAGGGACCCCCTTTCAGCATACTACAGCCCCCAAACTTTATACCCAACAAAGAAAAGCAGTGCAGCTCACAGACTCAGCTTCCTCGAAGGGCCTTTGAACCCTCTGAGCAG
Organism: Molossus molossus; assembly: GCF_014108415.1. Taxonomy (NCBI): domain Eukaryota; kingdom Metazoa; phylum Chordata; class Mammalia; order Chiroptera; family Molossidae; genus Molossus; species Molossus molossus. The sequence goes on along the minus strand of NW_023425345.1, from coordinate 57,745,994 downwards.
GGTGAGGAGGGGGTGCGGGTTGGCTCAGTTTACCAAAGATTTCTTTCAATTGCATACAATACCTCAGCCTCTCCTCATACACAGGCTCCCCAGAATCCACATGGCTGGTCTTTTTTTTTTTTTTTTTTTTTAAATATGTTCTTATAGATTTTTTGGAGAGAGAGGAAGGGAGAGAGAGATAGAAACATTGAAGTGAGAGAAACATCGTTCGGCTGCCTCCTGCACACCCCCCACTAGGGACGGAGCCTGCAACCTGGGCATGTGCCCTTACCTGGAATTGAACTGGGGCCTCTCAGTCCATGGGATGGTGCTCAACCCACTGAGCCACACCCGCTGGGTTGGTCTTTTCTTTCATCAGACTTTGCACTACAGAGTAATTATGAAAAAGCCCTAAAAAATGCACAAGGTGGGTCTTATTTTAAATAGACAGAAACCCAGGAAATTGTTCTACAATGAACATTTTTCTAAGGAAAAAAATATTTCTAAATATGGACACAGGAGAACCTAGACTCTAGGGATGGGACCATTGTACTCATGCATACCCACCCACTTCCTTTAGATTTAAACATACTTACAAAATCATACAAAACCAGGAAGCATTTTAAACGGCTCCTGGGACATTTCCACCTGAACATCCTGCCACATGTACCTCAAATGCATTGCTACCACGACGACACAATACCTCCCGCCACCAGCATGCTCTTCCGTATGCATTGTTACAGCTTGAGAACAGCTGTGTTAACCTCAGATGGATGAGCTTTGGAACCCCATGAACTGTATGCAGCCCTTTGGATGTTTGTGCATTGGTGTCTTTTTTGGGAGAGAATTCCATAATCTTCATCACATTCTCCATGGAATCTTTGACCTCCAAAGGGAAATGCAAGTCTGCCTTGGCGTGGTACTCAGTCGGGTCTACATAAATATTTGCTGCATGCCTGTGCATTCTCAGTAGAGAATACCCACTGCTTTGTTTCCCATGCATTTGTGTGTTGTCATAAATCTGCCGGATAGCTGGTCGGGGATCCTCATTTAGTGAGTCACTGTAAAACCAATTCTGCCCCCACTCCCTTCTTCCATGTAGAGCTATACATCCAGGATCAAGAATAAAGGTAAGGTTTTGATCTCTCTGAAGAATTCCTCCCTTAAGAACAGGGAAGCAAGGGACCTTGGTGACCTCTTTCTTCACATCCAAGGATTATTTTGATATGCCAACATACACATAAACGACCTTCACATTCGTAGAATGTTTGCCTCTGCCTCCTCCAACTTTGCTGAGATCTTCATTCTTTTCTTCTTTTATAAATTTTGTTTTCTTAATTAATTTTTAGAGAGAGAGGAAGAGAGAAGAAGAGAGACAGAAACATCAATGAGAGAGAACATCAATTGATCTCCTCCTGCATGCCCCCCACTGGGCTTCGGGGCCACAACTTGGGCATGTGCCCTGACCAGGAATCGAACCGGTGACCTCTTGGTGCCATGGGTCGACACTCAACCAGTGAGCAACAGCGGCCAGACAAGACCTTCATTCTTTAGGTATCAGTTCAAATATTCCTTCTCTGAGGGAAGACTGCCCCAGTCAGCACTCCTGGGAAAAAAACCATAGACTCAAATTGTGAAATATGGGGTCTTGTTGCTTACTGAATATTTATACAGGAAAGGCAAGTGACCACCTGCTGGAAACTGGACACTGTCATTTTAGTCTTAACTCTTGGAGTAACCCAAGGTTGCTCTGCAACCCCATCCCTTCCTGCAATCACTCCGGTATCCACAGAGTCAGGCTTGTGCTCAGCAGCAAACAAGCCTCAATAGGCACGACCGTGGCAAAGATTTAGATGGACAGTTTGAAAACAAAGAGTTACAGTGCCCCTTCGGAACACTAAGGAACACTGTGGAGACCATGTCATTGAAACAGTCATGATGAATGTTCAAGGGAATAAAACATTAAGGATTTTTTTCATTGAATTTTTAATTTTTAGAAAATTAACAAAATTCTATTGATTTTACAGGAGTTTATTTCCCCTTTGGAGAACATTCTTATATTGGCCCATATATTTTCATTTGTGGCATTATTATGATTATAATTAAATAAAACATTTGTGTAATTTTATGTTTAATGACTGTCTTCTGCAATTGTCCACACGCCCTGCAAGGACAGAGGCTCTCTGTCATATTCATGCTCAGCAGTACCGTGTAGTAAATAGATTCCAAAAAATATCTGACAGACAGATGGATGGATTAATTAATTAATTAACATAGAATTATGCTTGTTTCTCTTTCCCAGTGAGAACCATCCTTTGACCATAGCATTGAATTGTCATATTGGATATGATTATTGAAATGGGGTTGTTCCTCATGACTCCCCTTAAAGCAGGGTTTCTCAGCCTCAGCACAGTTGGCATTTGGGGCAGGGTAAGTCTTTGTTGTGGGGTGTACGTTGTCTGTCCTGTACGTTGCGGGATGTCTAGCAGCGTCCCTACCTACTAGATGCTGGTAGCACCACGCTCCCTAACTTGTGACAACAAGAGTCTCCAGACAGTGCCAAATGTTCCCTGGGGAGCAGAACTGCCGCCCCGCCTCTCTGTTGAGAACCACTGCTTACAAAGGAAGAAGGGAATCACAAGACCTATTTCTGAATCTGGGACAAGAGTCCCCTGGCAGGATGGAGAAACAGAAAAGGATGCCATCCATGGCTGAATGCCCTAAAAGCTATGTATCTGAGGTGATCTTTGCCTAGGCTTTTTTTTTTTTTTTTAAATCTACTATAATAAATACTCCAAAAAATTCTTGTGGTTTTTTTTTGTTTGTTTTTTTTTACTTTGATGTTTTGTTTATTATCTCTTAGTTTCTTCTTTTTTTAATCCTCACATGAGGGCATTTTTGCATTTATCTTCAGATAGAGAGGGAGGGAGGGAGGGAGGGAGGGAGGGAGGGAGGGAAGAAGAGCGAGAGAAACATCGATGTGAGAGAGACACATCGAGTGGTTGTCACCCACAAAACCCCAACCAGGGCTGGAGAGAAACTGCAACTGAGGTACGTGCCATCAGAGGGAACCAAACCCGGGTCTCTGGTCAACGGGCCGATGCTCTAACTGCTGAGCCAAACCAGCCAGGGCTGTCTCTTAGTTTCTTACTAAAAACACCTTTTGAAAAATTCCAACTTTATCTCTGTTGAACTAAGAAAAAGAATTGATTGCTTGATTGAGATCCGGCAGGACAGTTATCTGAGGCTAAGACCGACGCAGACAGAAACATGGAAAGGTCCCAGAACTGGGTCAGCTGGGATGTGGCTCCCGACAGGCCTGGTCCACGCCACACGGCATGTCCGGCGAGAGCTGAGGCCTCCCTCAGACAGAGCAGCGAGGCCAGAGCTACGGAGAGCGGTCAAGTTCTTCAGAGCAGGTGCTAGAAATTGTTCGGTAATCCGTCCGAGCTTTGTGCTGTCTCAGTTCAGGGTCTTTCTACATAAATCATAAGAGAACGGGAGAGTTTTAAGGGAATAGTAATTGCTGATAACATGGGAAGAAATATTTCTGCTGTGAAAACTGAGGCTCTGTCTGCATCCTGGGGGAGCTCCGGAAGTCTCTGTGGGGAACCTGTCCTGTGAGGAATGAAGCTGCAAGCTCAAGGCAAACTCTTCCATGACCAAACCCTGTCACTTTATATTCCGTGACAGCCCTGATCCACATGCGCTCGCCTGCACGGGGTAGCCGCGGGGCTCACATCCAGTTTGAGGGGTGGGGGGAGCACATGAACTTTTCTAATTAGTCGTATATTTGACTGAAAACAGCCTAGGTGCTACGTTAAGGATGGGGGTGGGGCACAGAATCCAGCTCTCGTGGGGTGATAAACGTTTTGACTGGAAGTCTAGCCACTAACCCTAGTTGCTCCCCATCCCACCTTGAATTCACAGCCTCACCCCACACAGTGACATCTGTGGCAAGTTCCTCTGCTGAATCGCATCAACGTCCCGCAGTCCCCTGAGGGTGTTTGAGAACCAGATTCCTCACATCTAGAGGACTTGAAGGGGTCTGGGTTCCACCTCAAGTGTCTCTGCACAACTCCCCGTCCTGTGAAACCCTGTCCATCCCACTCCAGAGTCCCGGGAACTAGATTCCACCCCCTGCATGGCTGTCTTCCTCAAGGGCTCCGATTAAGGAGAAGGCAAAAAAGCCCCTTTGCTATTTGCTCTCCTCTTTCGGATGTGAGGAGCTAACTCCCTTCTCCAGGACTTCAGCCTGGAGACAGCCTCCTTTCTCTACCTGTTCTACTACCTTTGTCTCCCTTCTTCTTGCCACACCCCAGGGTCAGGAGGTGGGCTTCCCACGCCATCTCCTCCCAACTCCCATAGCCCTTTGTAGCAGGAACTCTTCTTACCCTGGCGTCTCTGTCCCTGGGATAACACTTTCACTTCGCCCACTGGACTCGGCTCTTGATATGTTAATAATGGCTCAAGGAATTTAGAAATCATTTCCTCTCTTGACGAAGACTGGCCGCGCAGTTTGGGGCAGCTCTGGAAGTCAATAGCTGGATCTGAGCTCCCTTTCCTCTCTGCTCTCCTGATGCTGCAACCCCAGTCCTCCCACAGGCAAGCAGATGGCTCTGGCAGAGATTTTTTTTTCCCTACAAAAGAAACTTTATTATTTCTCCTATTCACTTTAATTCTGTGTTGAGATGGGGACATCTTCTAACAGATGAAGGGTTTTTTTGTTTGTTTTTTTTATCCTCACCCGAGGACACTTTTCCATTTTTTGTTCAGGTAGAGTGGGAGGGAGAGAGAGGAACAGAGAGAGAGAGAGAGAGAGAGAGAGAGAAACGTCGCCCTGAAAGGGACACATCGAGTGGCTGCCACCCGCATGACCGACCAGGGCCGGGGACAAACTGCAACCGAGGTACGCGCCCTTAGCGGGAACCGAACCCGGGTCTCTCAGGACCGCAGGTCGACCCTCTAACCGCTGAACCAAACCAGCCAGGGCAGATGAAGGGCTTTTGCAGGCAGCAAGAGTGCCCCGCACGCAATCATAAGCAGCTGTGCACTCTCTGGAAAGCAGACTGGACCTGACCACTGAGAGTGGGTGTCAGGAGGAATATGCACTAGCAGATGAACACAGCTGGTCACTTATCATGATGGAGTTAAATGCCAGGGACCTAGGAAAGATAGCCAAAGACACATTTTATCACATTTCAGAATGGGCATATACTTTAATTAGAGAGAATGCAAATCAAAATGTTCTTTTTGCCCTGACCGGTGTGGCTCAGTGGGTTGGAGTGTCATCCTGTACACCAAAATGTGTGTGGGGGGTGCTTCCCAGTTGGGGTTCATGAAGCAGCTGATCAAGATTTCTCACATAAATGTTTCTCTCTCCCTTCCTCTCTCTAAAAGCAATTACATTTTTTTTCTTTTCTATCAATGGAGGGTTTTAACAATTTCCCCCTTCTACATATTTTTTTCTGGTTATAAGTGTAATACATATTTAAAGTGTTTTCTTCATCACCATACATTGGGAGAATCTCCCAAAACTCTAAATTCTAGATCAATTCGGAAGAACTGACACAAAGCCATATTCAAATTTTTAAGAGCTTTAATAGTAGAAACTTAGATGCACGGGCAAGGCAGCTGTTCCCAGTGGTGGTCAGCCAGGAGTTATGCATGCCCCTCCCAGGACAGGGTCTCTTCTTTACAGGGGGGTAATAGTTAAACCATATGGTAGGAGGTCAGCTAGACCACCAGAGAGAACAATGCATTTCTAAATTAACAGATAACATTAGGCAGTATATATTTCCTAACCTCCTTCCTGGGGGCATGACGTGTATTTTTAGGCGACATTCCAGTTTTCTGGGTAGTCAGCCAAGCCTGAGGCTACAGAGCGTTAAATAGTCACAGAAAATTAAACTGGGAGTCCAACATTTCCCAGATGCCTTTGCTGCTGGAGCCATATTGCATCTAAAGTGAGTTCCCCTACATCATACATATATCATGTAGCCCTGGATCCTGCACAGAGTGGATGCTCAACGCCGTGTATAGACATTTACGATAGATAAAAGTGGAAGTAATTATAGTAATAAGAAAAAGCACAAAATCAATTCTTGTTATTTCCATTTCACACATTAATGGGCCTTTGGTGTGTGAAAGACAAGACCCAGAGCTAGTATTGTATAGTGGGGAGGTGGAGATCAGGTTCAGCATGATCAAGTCAAAGTGCTACTCTATGGGGTAAGGAGATCTTTCTAATGTAAAATGACTTCCTGTCTCATGTGGAGAGATATAAATAGTGGAACCTGTGTGAAAAAGGAAGTGGGAAAAAAACCTGAGGTACAGGACAATCCTCAATGACTTGGCAGGAGAGTGGGTCTGAGGAAGAGGCATGGTTCCCAGGTGTGCACTCTTTGTGGATGCTGAGCGATGTAGGAATCTGATACCTGATTTCCCTCCATTTGCTCTCCATTGCCACCCTTGTGAGAGCACTAACCTGAAGAATGAAGGTACAGCTACGGGCCTGTTTGAGAAAGAAGCAGAAGAGAAAGAAATGGAGCTTCAGTAAAAAAATGACCAGAAGCAACTGAGGAAAATCTGGAGGTGGGAGTTTGGGGTGAGAGCTGACCAGCTACAATGAGGACAGTTATATTCTCTACTACCACTCAGCTTCAGGTTTTTCCAGGTCTATGTGAAGGGGATTGAATTTCCTGTGGTTAAATATGAGTGAGGTAGATTTAAAGTGGCCACCAATTCTTTTGCACCCCCCACATCAACAAGGGGTGTTAGTTTCCCACCATCTCGCATTGGTCTGGCCCTGGGGTCCTTTCATGAAGAGGACATGGTGGTGGAGATGCTGTGCCTCCTGGAACAGTCTGGAGAAGTCCAGCAGCATATGTTTTCCAGGACCCTGTGTCACCATGTAGCTACTGTAGGGGAGGAAAAATTCTTTTTTTCTACTATCCTCCTAGATTCTCCTTACCCCAATGGGAACCACCTTGACTGACAAAGACAAATTAATAAGGGTAAAAAACATAAGTTTATTATCATGCATATTGTGTATATACACGGGAGCACTTAGTGATAAGTAAATCAAAGAATGGTTAGAACTTGGGCTTATATAGCATCTTAGCAAGGGATCAATACATTTTTTTAAATGTCTTTATTTATTTTTCTTTACTTATTTTTAGAGAGCGATAAAAAGCAGAGGGAGAGAGAGTTAGAAACATTGATGAGAGAGAACATCGACTGGCCGACTCCTGCATGCCCCGCACTGGGGGTTTGGCCCACAACCTGGGCATGTGCCCTGACCGGGAATCGAACTGGCAGCCTCTTGGTGCATGGGTCGATGCTCAACCACTGAGCCATTCTGGCTGGGTGTTTTTATTGACTTTTTTAGAGAGAGAGGAGGGTGAGAGATATAGAAATATCTATGTGTGAGAGAGAGACATTTTTAGAAAAGTGATAAGACAAAGGTACAATACTTTGAGTTTCTGTGGGAAGGTAAAAATATGGGAAATTAGTAGTAAATAAAGGCTAGTTTTAGATAGGTTTGCTATGTGCATTCCTCTGGTGCAGTCCATGGGCTAAGTGTATAAAGTTGTCCTTGGTGATTAACTTCTGGCCTTCACGGTGGTGGTGGGTGGGGGGACCTTTCATGCCGTGCTCTTTAGGCAAATAGGGACAAGGAAGAGAGCTTTCTTATGTCTAGTTCTCCTGATTGCATTCAGGTAACAATAATCCTTATGCCAGAGCGGCATGTTTTGGGGTGGCATATTCTGCTACCCTTCACTATGCTCTAGAAAGATCACACGGAGACACCACAGGGAGAGTTGCGATGGAACGTGAGAGGCCCTGAGGTAACATGGAGAAAGAGAGACCCAGCCGAGCCCAGCCCTCCAGCCATGCTTGCCAAGGTGAGTGACATGTGAGAGAGTCACTGGATATTGCAGCCCTAACCCCGATCTTATTGCACCTACATGAGAGGCCTCACAGGAGACCTACCAAAGAACCTTTTATTTGAGCCTAGTTAACTCACAAAAGCATGTAATAATGGTGCTTTAAGCCACTAATTTTGGGGTTATTATGCAGTAATCAATAAGTGGAACACTGGTTAGAGCCAAGGTTATTTTTCTTGCATCGTGGAGTCAAGGAAAGAGAGCATGTAGTATTGTGTACTAGATCTTATATGCCTCCAACCAAAAACGACAGGGGAAATTTCCACTCATATTTCATTAGCCAAAAACAAGTCACATAGTCAAGCCTAACTTCAAGGAAGTTGTGTCCAGGAAGGGAAGGACATGAGTGACGTCTACCACCCCACCTCTAACAGCAAGGAGACTGGGGAAGCAGAGCAGGTTTGTAACGATTTGTTAGGCCCAATCACAGTTCATTATCTTGGGCTGGGCACAGCGCAGTTCTGAATACGATCAGCATTCTGTTTTCCGTGTGACAGCAGGAAGAGATACTGGGTTTGCCTCTAGTGGGTTAACCTGTACCCTTAACCTCCCCACCTCCACCCACTGACCTGGCCTCACCCACTAAACTCAAGCTTTCTCTACCCTCTCTCTTTCAACTCATATATTTGGAATTTAAGTTTGGATGAGTCTGGATGGAGAGAAGCAAAGCAGAGAGAAGAGAAGAGGAAAAAGAAAGAAGCGGAACGGAGAAAAAGGTGGCAGCCGTGGGCAGGGCGTGAAATAAAACAGGGAGCTTGAGTGCCCCTGACTCTTCCTCCAGCACTTTCAGAACCACTTAGGGGACAAATGATGTTTGCACAAAAATGTCAAACAGAAAGACAACAGAAAAGGGAATGTTTCAAAGAGGTGTGAAATGTGCAGCAGTCTGAGTGGTCTGATTGAAAGGGGAAAAACAATGTTCTTGTGGAGTTGTGCTTTGGGACACTCCTGGAGGAATGCTCTGGAACATTCTGATCTAAGGCTCATGCCTGGAGTGCTCTTCTCTCCATCCAGGACTCTAATGTAGGCAACTACTTTGTTTTCTTTTTCTTCTCTTCCTTCTGACATTCTTAACTCCGCTCACAGTTTCTTCCTTGTCAGTCAAAATTAAATCGAAAATGACAAGTCTCTTTGTCACTTTCTATATTAAGTGGAAGGTAAAACTCTAGGAAAGTATAGCCACTTTCAAAGACTATCTTTTCCCCACAAGAACTTTATTTACCCTAATTTTAATTGCTAGAAAATTAAGGCTAATAGAGTTTAATTTATTCAAGGTCACACGACATGTCTAAAGCTAGATCTGTTTACTTTTATGGTCCATTAAGTTAACCACCACAGTACTCTGACTTTCAAGGATTTATTTGATGCATTGTTCTTAATTGAACCAAGGATAATTTTCTGGATAGCTTGGCCAGCATTTGCTGCCTAATTCAAGAATACAACTTCTGTTTTCTACTTCTGATGGAACTGTCTTAGTATCCTCCCACAAATATCTCATTTTTTGCTTTCCTCCACTTTTGTCTTTATCCAAATGTTCTCCACTCTTCTCTCCCACCTAACAGTTATGAGTTTCCACATATGAGGATGTCTTCTTGACATACAGCATTAATCTCCCTCCCCTCTACCCTATCCTGGGTTTTTTGGGACCACTTATGTTTATTCATGGCCAAGTCTGCTTATGATGATTCTACTTTCCTAGCTTGATGCTATTTATTAGTTATCTTTCCTTCTTTATTTTGAAGTCTCAAGTTCACCTACTTTTTTGGCCCTGCTCTGCTGATTCTCCCACTACAGCTGCTTTAGATAAACTAGATTACCCACCAAGCCTGCCCTGGGCTTGAGTAAATCCTTAATGTAATTCATCCTCACTTCTCCCTGATTGTCACATCCATTGCTCTTATGTTTCCTGGGGTTGTGGGGCCTTGAACCTAGTGCCTGTTTTCCACTTAGTCCTGTTGGTTGGTGACTTAGAGTTGCTCTGCCAACTTTATCTATGTCTATACTAATGAATGCTTAATTGAAGCATCTGATGATGAGGAGAACTGCCATTAGTTATGGGTCTGCCTCTGGACTAATTACTTTGCATATATTACTATGTTTACACCTGTAAGGGAGGGAAAATAATTTTCCCTCTACCTTGCTAAATTCTCTGCTGGGAACTCTGCAATTAAAAAAACAAATTCATAACAGAAAAACAAACAGAAGTGTATCAACATGTATACTTCGTGGATACATGAGAGATACCCAGAAAAAAAATGAATAACTCTCAGAGATTGTTAAGAACTCAGGCTTAAATACCATCTTTAGCTAAAGATAAAAAAGAGAGGGTATGGAGGAGGTCACTTATGGGGATGTGGCCAAGAAAGGGATGGTAAACAGAGGTAAGGTTTTTAACAAATGTTTTTATTGATTTATTAGGGAGAGAGAGATAGAAGCATCTATGTTAGAAAGAAACATCAATCAGCTGCCTCCTTCAAGCCCCCTACTGGGAATCGAGCCCGTATCCCAGCAGGTTCCCTGACCGGGAATTGAACCAGGACCTCTTAGTCCATGGGATGACACTCAATCCACTGAGCCGCACCAGTTGGGAAGGAGTAAGGTTTTTTTAATGCAGATTTAAGTTGGTGCCTTCTCCACTGATGAGTTTCTTGTGATTTAGGCATCCTTCTCTTCCTGGTCAGAGAGGGAGACACCCTTGCAAATGCAGATTTGCTTATAAGTGTAAATTTTTCTTACAAAAGGGTAACTTCTGTTTAGACCTTCTCTTGTGACTACTATTTCTAAAAATAATCTTTATGTCAAAGAGGCATATTTTGCGGTGGCAAATTCTGCCACCCTTCACTCCTCATGGGAGTCCTGCCATGTGCTGTTATTTCCTTTATCTCTCAGGAAAATGAAACAAAGACAGTTTGAGTACCGTGGAACATTCTTTACATTTTTTTTTTTATTCTCACCCGAGGACATTTTTGCATTTATCTTCAGAATGGGAGGGAGAAAAGGAGGAAGAGAGAGAGAAACATTGACGTGAGAGAGACACATCGACTGGCTGCCACCCACACAACCCCAACCAGGGCGGGAGCAAACTGCAACCGAGGTACGTGCCCTTAGCGGGAACCAAACCCAGGTCTCTCTGGTCCTCAGGCCAGAGCTCTAACCAACCGGGACTCTTTACATTTTAATTAAAGCTCTTATCTGGATACCTGGCATGGCACTGGGTCCTTTACCAATGTTATTTCATTTGCTCTTCACAGCAGTCCTGCAAACGATCTAGGCAATCTCATTTCTATTTGTGTGTGTGTATGTGTGTGTGTGTAGGATGCAAGGCTCAAGGGGGTTAGGTGGCTTACGATGGTTAGGTGACTATATTTATTTACTTCTTTAATTTTATTTTTGTTACAGACGTTTCTCCTTTTTTACCCTATTGGCACCCTCTTCCCCATCCCCCCGCCCCGTCCCCGGCTTTGTTGTCCATGTCCATTGGTCATGCACACATGCATATAAGTTCTGTGGTTTATCCCTTCCCACCCCCACCACCCCCTCTTCTGAGGGTTGTCAGTCTGTACCCTACTTCCATGTGTCTGGGTCTACCCTATTCCTCAGACTGTTATGTTCATTATATCCCGTATATAAGTGAGATCATGTGGTATTTGTCTTTTTCTGCTTGGCTTGTTTCACTGAGGATAATACTTTCCAGGTCCCTCCATGTCGTCTCAAAAGATAAGAGATCTTTCTTTCTTACAGCTGCATAGTACTCCATTGTGTATATGTACCACTGCTTTTTTATCCATTTGTCTACTAATGGACACTTGGGCTGTTTCCAGATCTTGGCTATTGTAAATAGTGCTGCTATGAACATGGGGGTACATGGTTAGGTAACTATATTGAGGCCCAAGTCTCTTCTCTGGTCATGCTGGCCTGCTTGCTGGACCCACTACACTTCAGGACTTTTGTCCTAGCTGCTCCCTCTGCCTAAACATTCTTCCCCCATATCTACATGGCTTCCCTCCTCACCTCCTCCACATATTTGTTCAAATGTCGCTTTTCAGTGAGGCATCCTCTAACTCTCCTATTGAAATTGCACCCCACCCACTGCTGTCCCTCACCTTCCCCACTTAATTTTTTCCCATAGTAATTACTCTCTGATATTTCATACATTCTAGTTACTAGAGTGCAAGTTGCAAGGTGGCAGGACGTTTTGTCAGTTGTGGCTGACTGAATAAACAGCTGTCTCGTTCCAAAGCCCATTCCCTTTTCACCGCAATAAACTCAGATCCTTTGTGTCCGTTCTGTCTTCCTTTGCCTTTGGGTTACTTTCCAATGCTAAAGAAGTTAAATTCAGTGCTATCTAGGAAGCAAAATAACAAACAAGCCCAACCTCTCCTGAGCCTGGAAATCGTGCCGCCAGCAGTTCTTGCCTCTATCAGAGAACATTTATCATGTGCCTTCGTGGATGTGATATTCTTCTATGTACTGTGCAGAAAAGTTAAACCAAAATGTTTATCTCTGGCTCTATCTCCCCCTCAAATCAGCTGCTCACTGGGAGAGCCAGCCCTCGTGCAGATGAACAAATGGAGTACACACTGCACGTACAGCACTGACTGAATCGCAGGTACATAAGAGCCAATACTCAGAGGGGAGTAAGGGAGAAAAGCCACTGGAGTCACATTAGTAGACAGGAAGGGGATTGCGGAAGTCACCTGAAAAAAACTTTTCCATCCACAATCTTCCTCAGCGGGATATTGCCAAGAAGCAGTTTATCTCATATACAGTCAACTTCCTGCAAAGATTCATGGTTTGGTTCCTGGATACAAACACTTGACGGAGGAAGCTACCATCGCCATCAAGCTGGAAGAGGAAGCGGTGGCTTCCCCAGTCCTCGGGAAGAACTCATCTTTCCTGGTGCCATGCAGTAGTCAGGCCTGACCTCAACTCTGTTTTAAAAACGAACTTCCTAATGACAGGTGATGCCACTATAAGCTGCTGGTCATCACTGAGCATTCTTTAAGTACAAGGAAGCATAGAAGTAGAGGTTTTTAACTGCACCCACCCACTTTATCACTTTTCTCTTTTATGCATGTACTCCAGGTGTGTATATAACAAGACTATGTTACAGAAACATTAAAAATGTAAACACATTAAAGTAACATGGACCCAGCTTGATTGCCAGCAGCAAATCCTGTTACCACCCACGTAGCTTTGGGGCCTTTCAGCTCCACGCCAGTGCCACGGGGCCATTTGTACAAAAAGTTAAATTATGCCAATTAGCATCTTAAATGCACAATTAGTTGTACTAGATTTTAAGCTCCTTTAGAGCAAGAACATTTTCTTTGTTGTGTCCCACGTAGTGCCTATTTCAGTGCTCAGTAAGTACATCCTTTTCCTCCAAAAGACTGTAGAATTCATTTGGAAAGGGATTCTTTTCTCTTACGTTAAACAGTTTAGCCAGTATCTACCATACATTTGGCATAAAATAACATGTAACACATACGTATTTAGACATTGATAAAGGTGAACATTGACCTGAAAGAATACTGAACTGTGAAAATTTAACTTAACATTTGAGTTCTGTGATTTATCAGTCCAATAGACCATAAACAAAATTCTGTTGATTCAAAGGATTTATAAAAGGTCCTGACAGGTCAAAAGGTAAAATTCTGACTCAGCTCTTTGGGAAGAGGGTGGTTTTGAGAAACTTATTTACAGATTCTGGGCTTTATTTTTTCTACTTTATCCTAAAGAATCTTAAAAGAAAATGAGGGTCTGGATTAGAAGATCATCTCTATAGTTTCTTCCAACTCCTGTGACTGTGATTTGTTTAACACAAAAGGATGTAAGTGTATAAAGAGGTGCTCGCCCAATAACTGGTGGGGCCAAATGACTCTTTTTAAAAATATGTTTTTATTGATTTTTTAGAGAGAGAGAAAGGGAGAGACAGAAACATCAATGTGAGAGAGGAACATTCATCGGCTGTCTCCTACACGTTCCCTACTGGGGATCGAGCATGAAACCCAGGCCTGTGCCCTGATCGGGAATCTAACCGGGACCTCTCAGTCCATGGGATGATGCTCAATCCACTGAACCACACCGGCCAGGCGACTCTTTATGAAAGAATAAACCATTACCAAAGCCAGCTCCAGGATGGCTCCAACACTCCACTTCCCGATATTGGCATTCTACGTAGTTCCCCCACATCATGTGAAAGTTGGTCTGTTTGACCAGTAGCACACAGCAAAAATAGTTGTACGTCACTTCCTAGATTAAGTTATAAAAATAAAAGGTGAGGAACTGAAGCCTTCTGCTGACAGCCACGTGAATGCGTCTGATTCTCCTCAAAGCCTCAATCCAGCTGGTGGAAGACGGCAGCCCAGCTGGACTGCAGCCTCCTGAGCCAGACACTCAGCTGAGCCGCTCCTGGGTTCCTGACCCTCACAGACCGTGCACTACAGTTCTGTTGTGTTAAATGGCAAATATCAGGGTAATTTGTCATGCAGCAATATACTCTTTCACCCCAAATTTCTTCTTCTTCCTGAGAGACATGACTGATGTTGATTTCACTATTTCTGAAAACCATGCAATTTGTTTGGCAACATATCCTTCATAGGAAAAGACACGTATTAGGACCAGCATTTTCTTAGCTGTCTGGTTTTAAAACTCAGCTTCACTAGAACCACATTTAAAAAAAAAAAAAAAAAAAGCTAAATTATTGCATGTGGTAGTGGTTTTATTACGATTTCCATCTCTCCTGTTTTAAGATTACACCTTGCTTTGGCCGAAAGTTCCCTTCTTTCGTGGCAGTCCAGTGGCTGCATTCCTTATCCATCGTCATGCTTTCTTATTTGGTCTTCCTATGAATGGACTTTTTTGCTTTAACAGAAATGCATCCGGAGTGCTTGTTTCTTTTTCTGCACTTCTTCAATTCATATATTTTTTTCTTTATTTTATGACAGAAATGACCTTTGAAGAACTTTGAAGACTGTTTTTATGTCTGTTGCAAACAATTCTCTCTCGATTTTACAAAATAAATAAAGGTAGTGTAAAAAAGTTCAATTATGACTCGTTAGAGCAAGAGAAAGCCGTTACTGGGTGTTGTCTGGACAAGATACATCAGCTTTCACATCATAAATAACTCATGGAAGGTGATTACATTCCCCTTTTTTTCCTAGTGAAAAAAGAAATTAGAAATTTTTTATAAAATATACCTTATTATACCTGGACAGACTTTTTTTTTTATTAATTAATTTTTGTTACAGATGTTTCTCCTTTTCCCCCCACTGATTCCCCCCTCCCCCTCCCTCCCTGCCCTTTCCCCAGTTTGTTGTCCATGTCCACTGTTCATGCACACATGCATATAAGTTCTGTGGTTTATCTCTTCCCCACCCCCACCCCTATTTAGGGGATTGTCAGTCTGTATCCCATTTCCGCGTCTCTGGGACTACCCCCTTCCTCAGACTGTTATGTTCATTATATTCCACAAATAAGTGAGATCATATGATACTTGTCTTTCTCTGTTTGGCTTGTTTACCTGGATAGACTTTTGAGAGCAAAAGGTCTTTTACATTCTCATTATAATGAAACTAATAACACCTCTTGAATATATTAGTTATACTCTTGAACTTATGTGATCACCTGTACCCCAGACACATGTAAATAATTCAACCTAATACCAGTTATCTTTTTTTTTGGGCATAATAACCACTTATAAACTCAGTAGTTTAAAACAACAACCATTGATTAAGCTGGTCTTGGCTGGGCTCACTCATGAGGATGTGGTCAGCAGCCAGGTCGGCTAAGTGGCTCTGCTTCTGGGGGTGGGTTTTTCTGGATGGCCCCATCTCTTGCCTAGGAAAGCTCCTCTCTGCTCTGCATGGTCCTGTGACATGGAGCAAGTTACCTAACCTTTCTGATCCTCTCGGCTGGATCATTCTCATCACCGTATAAATATGCTGTTATTTCTCTCACATCCCAAACGTCCACTTTTACCTATCTCTGCTGATTTTAATAGCAAAAC
Organism: Molossus molossus; assembly: GCF_014108415.1. NCBI lineage: Eukaryota > Metazoa > Chordata > Mammalia > Chiroptera > Molossidae > Molossus > Molossus molossus. The sequence goes on along the minus strand of NW_023425345.1, from coordinate 57,730,058 downwards.
TCTTTTGAAAAGGTGTCTACACTCAACTGCCTTTAATTCTGTTTTTGCATGCTTGTTAAAACCCACTCCAAAAGGAGCTAGCCCACACCATTATGCCCAAACCGCTCTTGTCCAAGTCACCGATAATCCTTACATTGCCCAATCTAACGATCCATTCCCAATCCTCATTTTATCCGACCTGTCAGCCGCATTTGGCATGTGCCAGCAGCCCCTTCTCTTTGCAATTCTCCCTTCACCCGGCTGCCAGGCAGCACACCCACCTGGTTGTCTCCTTACCTCATGAGCTTCTCCTGCCAAGTTTCCTTAGCTGGCTCTTTCTTAGCTTCCTGATAGCTTAATGTCAGTTTCTTCAAACTAAATCCCCTTTCCCTCCCCCTCTCCCTCCCCTCCCTCCCCTCCCTCTTCCTTTCCCCTTCTCCTCCCCTCCCCCACCCCCTCCCCCTTCCTCTCTCTCTCTCCCTTTCCCCCCTCCCCTCCCCTCCCCTCCCCTCCCCTCCCCTCCCCTCCCCTCCCCTTTCCCCTTCCCTATCTGTACTGGCTTCCTAGTGACCTCATCAGTCTCCTGTTTTAAGTATTATGAATCTGCTGACAACTCCAAATTTATATCCCCATCCGGGACCTCTACCCCCAAACCAGAAATGTATGTCCAGCTGCCTACCAGATATCTCCACTTGGATGTTGTCTTTTCCTATTATTACTGCAACACATTGTAACAAACTTAGTGGCTCCAGACAACACAGACTTATTACCTTACAGTTCTGGAGGTCAGAGTCCAAAATGGGTCTCACTGAGCTAAAGTCCAGGTGCCAGGGTTGTATTCCTTTCTAGAGGCTCTAGGGAACTGTCTACTTTTTTGTTTTTCCAGCTTCTAGAGACAGCTGGCATTCCTTCACTTATGGCCCCTTCCATCTTCGAAGCCAGTCGTGGTCTTTCTCACATTATATCACTCCGACACTGACTCCTCTGTCTCCCTCTTCCACATTTTAAAACCTGAGATTACTTTGATCACACCTGGATAATACAGAACAGACTCTCTACTTTTTTTTTTTTTTTTAAGTTTTAAGATTTTTCCTTTTTCTTTAAAAAAAAAATGATTTTAGAGAAAGTGGAAGGGAGAGGGAGAGATAGAGGGAGAGAGAGAGAAACATTGATGAGAGAGAACATCGATGGCCACTTCCTGCACACCCCACACTGGGGATCAGGCCCACAACCCAGGTATGTGCCCTGACTGGGAATCAAACTGGCAACCTCTTGGTGCATGTGTTGATGCTCAACCACTGAGCCACACCAGCCAGGCCAGACTGCCTATTTTAAGGTCAGATAATTAACAGCCTTAATTCCATCTGCTATCTTAATTCCCTTTTGTTATGTAACCAAACATACTCACAGGTTTCAGGGATTAGGACCTAGATAGCCCCTTTTGGGGGGCCATTATCCTAACATATCAAAATTGAACTTCTGATCTTAGCAATCTTGTTTCTTTCTAAGTCTTCCCAACTTTAGTCAATGGCAACCTCACCCTTCTAGAAGGTCAGGCCAAAAAGTTTAGGATTGTCCTTACTCTTCTCTTTCTATTTCATATCCAGTCTATTAGCAAGTCCTAGGGACTCCACCTTCAAAACAGACTCAGAACCCAACGGTTCGCACCATCTGCAGTGCAAACACACTGGTTCCAGCCCCTCCCAGGCTATTGTTAATGGTCTCCAGGTCCCAGGTTATTGAGCAGCCTCCTAGCTCAACTCTCCGGTTTCTGTCCTAGCCTGCCAGCACCCCATCCTCTGCCTGCCCCCACAATATCCCCTCCAGATGACACTCGTATAACGCAAATCAGAGCATCTAATTCCTCTGCTCAACGCCCCCCATACACACACGAGGCTTTTCAGCTCCCTAGAAGTCAATGTCTGCAAGGCCCTCAGGTTCTGGGTGCTTGGCCTGCTTCTCTAACCTTTTCTGTTCCACCTTCACCTTCTTGCTTCAGTCCACACACAGGGGCCTCCCTGTTTTGTTGAAACACTCCAGGCACCGCTCAGGGCTTTTGTACTTGGCAGCTTGCTCTCTGTGGCATTTTCTTTGCTCAGAGGTTTCTATGGGTTTCTCTTCATCCTCTCAATCTTTGCTCAACAGTCCCCTTCTTGGTGGGGCTTTCCGTGTCCACCATCCTTTACTTTATTTTATTTTATTTTTTTGTTGTTGTTCAGGTAGAGTGGGAGGGAGAGAGAGGAAGAGAGAGAGAGAGAGAGAAACATCGATGTGAAAGGGACACATCGAGTGGCTGCCACCCGCACGACCGACCAGGGCCGGGAACAAACTGCAACCGAGGTACATGCCCTTAGCGGGAACCGAACCCGGGACTCTCGGGACCGCAGGCCGACGCTCCAACCACTGAGCCAAACCGGCCAGGGCGCACCATCCTTTACTTTAAACTGCACTGTCTAGGGAACAAACACAGAATCCTTTCCTTCTTTAATGCCTTATATTTTCTTCTGTGTCACTTATTACTTTCTAATCATATGATTTACATATTCATAGTTTGTTTTTTGTCTCTCACCACTAAATGATAAATTCAGGAAGGCAGGGATGGTTTTTAATGCATTCTTAAGTCTCAGGCCTATATTGGGTACGTAGTAGACACTCAGTAAATATTAGTTGAATAAATGACCATGCCTCAGTTTCTCCATCTGTAAAATGGGTATGATAGGAATAGTAACAACATCATAGGGTTATTGGAAGAATTAAATAAGTTAATATATGTAAAGAGTCTGGCACAGAGACACCACAAAACGGGTGTCTGATCTTGTAATTTCTCTACCATTTACGCTGGTTCTTCTCCTGTTACTTAGCGAACACCAAACACTAGGCCTCAAGAGATACTAATGGTAATACACTGGGAATGCATTGTGTTCAAGCAACAACAATGTATGTAAATACTTGTGTTTTATATAATTTAACAAAGCCCTCAGGAAGTTAGGACCTTGCATTAATTACTACTGAACACTGGGTGTGTATGTTGAGGGCAGAATGTTCATTATTCTCATTTTTCTTTTGAATGCACACATGTTAATATGGACAAGGAATTAAACTTCAGGCTCTCACCTGTTCAGAACTCACCACAAAGGACAGAGAGATGAACTAAATCCTTGTGACTGCCATGGTGCCACATTCCTTTGTCATTATTTGGATTTAGATGATGACCTTCAAGTCTAGAATCAGTATCATTCTTTCCCAGTTTGAATGTTGATACAACCCACAGACCATACTAATCTTATTTCAAAATGTCAAAATTCCAATATTCAGAGCAATTTGAAACTGTGCAAACATCCTTCCAGAATACACTTTTAAAAAGCAAAGTATTATCATTGATTTCATCCCCATACAGTATATACCAAACTGAATCTGAGATTCCAGCAAATGTATTTCCATGTTCATATTAGTGTGGCCAAAAGAAGAAATGAGTTGTTATCTGGAAGTGGAAACTCAGTGGACAGCCAAACCTCAAACTTACATTTCTATGATAATTAAAATCTCTTCTGACAAACTAGGTCAAATGTCACTAACATATGGCTCTTGGGTGGCCAGTCTTATTCACTTCCTAATACATATGAAGCACTCCAAAACCAGTATTATAATAAATACTGTTGTCTTTGACTAAATATTACCTCTGTTATTTCAGTTTCTTCCAGCAGTTTTCTATGACACTGGATGCTGAATAACCCACTTGAACACAAAATCTGAAGACTGCTTTGTGTGGTTTATGGGTCATTCATTGTACATGGAGATCTAGCCAAGGGGGGCAAGTGAGGCTGAACTATCTTTTGTTTTGTTTATTTATTTATACTTGCAAACCTTGATTGTAAATATTAAGAAAAAAGCCTGGAAGGCTCAGAGTACAGAGTGCATGTCTTAAACCATAGAAATGGAAAACATAGATAATAGTGTTACAGAAGAGGACAGAGGATGGCAGTGAGCCAGGTTACCAATGCCTAGATAATTCATAAGACCCCTCCAGAAATTTAGATCAGGCATAGAAAACCCTGCATGTGGCAGTTTATCTAAAGAAAATAAGTTTTTAAAAAATGAGTGAGTTATAATGATTTGGTAAGATTATGTTTTCTACAATCTACTCAACAGAAATTGGAAACATGAGATTCAAATTCAGTTATTAAGCATTAAAAATAACTGAATATGCCTGGCCAGTGTGACTCAGTAGTTGAGCATCAACCCATGCACCAAGAGGTTGCCAGTTCAATTCCCAGTCAGGGCACATGCCCAAGTTGTGGACCCAATCCACAGTGGTGGGGGGGCGTGCAGGAGGCGGCCAATCGATGTTCTCTCTCATCGATATTTCTCTCTCTCTCTCCTTCTCCCTTCCTCTCTAAAGTCAATAAAGGAAAACATTTTTTAAAACTGAATGTGTGTATACCTGAGTAGTAAGGTCTGGGACTACAAAATGTACACCCAGAACACTAGCACTTATTGAGCTTCTATAGCATCGTAGGCACTGTGCTAAGAGTCTTATACACATGAGCACATTTAGTTATTCCAGGAGAACAAGTAGTCCAAGAGGCTGGCTGGATATTTTCCATTTGCCTCTCCAGATCCTTTCCCCACTGCTCTGTGCCAAAGAAGGCTGACCAACATGCACCACATCGACTGGTCACCGTATCCACCTGCTGCTTGTTGAGTTTGGCCAGTGGGAGGGCCAGTGAAGAGCGAGATGAGGACACTTGTTCCACTGGCTCCCTTCACGTAATGTTGCCATAGGAGGGGACAGCAGCCTCTCCATACTGCTGTTCTGTGGACTGAACGTTTGTGCCCCTCCACCAGTCACACAAATTCATACTTTGAAGCCTTAACCCCAAAGCGATGGTACAGTATTTGGAAATGGGGCTTTGGAGCTAATTAGGCTTCGGGGAGGTCCTGAGGCTGGGATGAGTGCCTGGTAAGAAAAGGAAGAGAGACCGAAGCTTGCTCGCCCTCGGCCACGTGAGAGGCAGTGAGGAGGCGCTATCTGCAAGCCAGGAAGCCAGCTGTCACCAGGAACCAAATCTGCCAGTGCCCCGACCTTGGACTTCCCCGCCTCCAGAATTTGAGAAACAGTTATGCTGTCTACGGCATTTTGTTACGGCAGCCCCAGATGACCAAGACAGTCACCATCTCATAATGCCCCGAACTGCTGTCTTCCACTGCCCCTTCAGGGGAGGTGGGGCTCCCCTGATATTGCTAGTCTCAGAGTACTGCTAAAGTCCATATGGTTTCCATAAAACTTGCCCAAATTTTGTAAATAGTCACTTTTCAGTTCCCCACTTGGAGTCTGCCGTCTACTTCTTGCTAGGACACTCACTGATGTATATGTATTTCCTAAGCCAAGATGTCTCAGGAAGGATTTCCTAATATTTGGGCTAAGTACTTTTATTTTTTAATTTTTAAAATTTTTTTATTGATTTTAGAGAAAGAGGAAGGGAGAGGGAGAGAGCGATAGAAACAATGATGAGAGAGAACATCAACTGGCCGCCTCTTACATGCCCCCCCACCACTGTGGATTTGGTCTACAACCTGGGCATGTGCCCTGATCGGGAATTGAACTGGCGACCTCTTGGTGCATGGGTCAACGCTCAACCACTGAGCCACACTATCTGGGCTGGGCTAAGTAATTTTTAATATCTCTTCCAACTCTGAGAGTCTTTCTGTGCTGCTTACAGTTACATCAAGAAAGACATTCATTATGTTTTTATTTAATTATACATGAAATAGCAATGTATTTCTGTAAGAACTCTCCATTATGTTGAACAAATCATTTTGTCTATCCTCCCCGAAAAGAAATGGATAGAAAGTAAGTGACAGTTCAACGTTAGGGCTGGAAGGCAGCCATCAATTCAGAGTCGCTCAGGACCGGGGCCCTGGAGAGTCTGTGACCTCTGCCTAGGACAGCTAGTTTTCTAATGAGAGAGAGTATTCAGAGCCCAAGGATGCTGCTCACTGGATAGGAAGGACTCCTGTCCACGAGCTCAGCTATTCGCGAGGCTGAAAGCTTTGGGTTTCAAGTATAGCTTATTGCTCCCAAAAGCAACATTTTTTAGTGAAGTGTTTCTTCTGTGTTCAGCTCTCTGTAGAGACTGAGTCTGCAAACTCTAAGGCAAAATAGAGTAAGAAAAAATAATGAGGGAAAGGGTCCAGTGCCTCTCAAACAATTTCAAATCTCTTCCATCTCCTTTTGTATTAAAACCAGGAATAATAGCCAAATTGTTGTTCATGTTGTTGTAATTATTGTTAACAATACCTTGCACTTGTCTAAGGCTTTATAATTCATGAAGCCTTTCATTTTTATTCTCACAAGACTCTCACACAACTGTGAAAATAAATAGAACAGGTATTCTCTTTCATTTTTATTGTTGGTGGTTTTTTAAAAAGTCTCTCCATTCCAACACTTTAATGCTTTTTTTATGAGATCTCATAAATGTGACTTTTCTTGACCTTCATAATGCATTAGTGATGCTATGTGTTTGATATTGTTTGTCATGTATTTATTGATCATCTTCTGTAAACAAAGAGCTATGACTGGTGTGGGGAATGCTAGAACAGTGCCACCCAATAGAACTTTCTGCTACAATGAAAATATTTTATACCTATAGTGTCCAATATGATAGCAAGTAGCCACACATGTGGCCATTGAGCACTTGAAGTATAGTTAATGCAACCGAGGTACTGAATTAAAAAAATTATTTAATGTCCATTTAATTTATTTTATTTTATGATATTTATATTTTAAATATTTGAACCTAAATAACTACTAGCTACTGTCTGGGGCAGTGCAGCTATAGAACAGAAGCAGCTACTCCTATTCTATAGGACCTTCAAAAGGACAGACTGTATTACGGTAGTGGGTGGCCAGCAGCCACATAGTTTCGGAACAGTTGTGAACTATTGCATAAAATTTTAAATCATGCCAAATATATCTAAACATTGACATCATCTAATGGCATGATCTGAGTGGGATAAAGTTAATGGGAGAGAGGGTTTCAGAGAAGATGGGGTTTCAGGAACCACTCTGATGAAGGAAGGCAGAGCAGAGGGAAATGCAAGAAAAAGAACTGCTTGAAGAAGCAGAAGAGATGGGTCACTAAGAAGAGTGGAAGAAGCGGTAGGTGGCTCATACATCTTGATGGAAGAATTTGAGGTAAAATAAAGTGAATGTGGATATTGACCCTAATTAGTGAAGGGAAGCAGAATATGCCACTCTAAAATATGCCTCTTTGGCATTAGGATTATTTTGAGAAAAAGCAGACACAAGAGACGCTCTGAAAAAAGAGACGTTATCATTTGTAAGGAAAATTAATATTTATATGAAAATCTCCATTTATAAGGGTGTCTCCCTCTCTGTACCAGGAAGAGAAGGATGATTAAATCACAAAACAACTCATCAATAGAGAAGGCACCAACTTAAATCTACATAACAAACCTTACTCTTGTTTACCATACTTTTCCTGGTCACCTCCCCATAACTGGCCTCCTCCACACCCTCTCACTTTTTCTCTATCTAGAGATGTTTCTTAAGCCTGAGTTCTTAACAATCTCTGAAAGTTATTTATATTTTCCTGGGTATCTCTCATGTAGACATGAAGTATACATGTTGATACACTTTATTTGATTTTCTTTTATAAATTTGTTTTTTTTTTTATTACAAATTTCCCAGCAGAGAATTTAGCAGGGTAGAGGGAAAATAATTTTCCCTCCCTTACAGGTGTAGACATAGTGATACATGTAAAGCACTTAGTCCAGAGACAGACACATGACAGACCCATAACTAATGGCAGTTATCCTCATCATCAGATGTTTCAATTAAGCATTCATTAGTATAGACATAGATAAAGTTGGCAGAGCAACTCTAAGTCACCAATAAACAGGACTACATGGAAAACAGGCCCTTGGTTCAAGGCTCAAAGACCCCAGAAAATATAAGAGCAATGGATGTGACAATCAGGGAGAAGTGAGGATGAATTCCATCAAGGTTTTACCCAGGATAGTAATCTAATTCATTTGAAGGGCTGTAGTGGAAGAGACAGCAGAGCAGAGGCAAAAACTGGGTGAACTTGAGGCTTTGACATAAAGGAGAAAGTATAACCAATAAATATCATAAAGTCACTAGGTGAACTTGAGACTTCAAAATAAAGAAGGGACTTCTGGTCAAGGTGGCGGCGTAGGTAAATGTGGTATCGCGTCCTCCCACAACCACATCAAAGTTACAACTAAACTACAGAACAACTATCATCAAAACTGCCTGAAATCGAGCTGAATGGAAGTCCTACTACTATGGAATTAAAGCAGCAGCCACATCGAGACTGGTAGGAGGGGCGGAGGCGACGGGCTGGTCCCATACCCACGTGTGGTGGATAAAAATCAGGAGGACACCTCGGCTGCGAAGGTCCTTCCTGAGGACTGAGGGGTCTCCGTCCCACACCAGGTGCCCTGCTCAGGGTTCAGTGCCAGGAAGAGAAGTCCCCATAACTTCTGGCTGGAAAAACCAGCAGGAACTGAGGCTCAGGGAGGCTGAAGCGGCTGGAGCACCCCCACCCCCACCCCCCGCAGCTCCTTAAAGGGCCCGCGCACAGACTTATCGGACTGTCTCCCTCTAAGCCTGGAGGGGAGGCAGCTTGAGGGGCGCCAGAGACATACAGGGAAGAACTGAGCTGTTTGGCACTGGAGTGAGGGCTGGAGAGGGGGCTTTCTCCGGGACAAACGTGCTGTCAGAGGCCTTTGTTCCTTTGGTGAGCCCTTCCCGGGGGTGGCAGATAGTCGCCATACCTGGGACTCCAGCAACCTGACTCACACTGGTAGCCCCACCCTGCTGACTCCCTGAGGTCCCGCCCCGCCCAACTTTCAGGCCCACCCAAGCTGTTGCCAGTTGGTTAACTATAGAATTGGCCTGTCTTGGATCCTGCTTCAGGTTTTCCTAAATTCTTTCAAACAAGCAGCATCCGGTCTCATACCTCTCATTAAGTAATACACAGAAACAAACACAGAGAGGCAGCCAAAATGAGGGGACAAAGAAACAGGTCCCAAATGAAAGAACAGAACAAAACCCCAAGAAAAGAACTAAGCAAGATGGAGATGAGCAACCTAACAGATGCTGAGTTCAAAATACTGCTTATAAGGATGCTCAATGAACTCAGTGAGGGCCTCAAGAGCATATAAAAGGACCAGTCAGAAATGATAGATGCACAGTCAGAAATGAAGGAGGTATTAACTGAAATAAAGAATAATATACACAGATTTAATAGTAGAGTACGTAAATCCAAGAAGCAAACCATTGATTTGGAATATAAGGAAGCAAAAAATGCCCAATCAGAACAGATAAAAGAAAAAAGAATCCAAAAAATGAGGATAGTGTAAGGAGCCTCTGGGACAACTTCAAGCGTGCCAACATTCGCATCTTGGGGGTGCCAGACGGAGAAGGGAGAGAACAAGAAATTGAAAACCTGTTTGAAGCAATAATGGCAGAAAACTTTCCTAACTTGGTCAAGGAAACAGACACACAAGTCCATGAAGCACAGAGAGTCCCAAACAAGATGAACCCCAAGAGGCCTACACCAAGACACATCATCATCAAAATGCAAAAGGTTCAAGACAAAGAGAGAATCTTACAAGCAGCAAGAGAAAGCAGTTAGTTACCTACAAGGGAGTTCCCATAAGACTGTCAGCTGATTTCTCAAAAGAAACTTTGCAGGCCAGAAGGGAGTGGCAAGAAATATTCAGAGTGATGAAAAGCAAGAACCTACAACCAAGATTACTCCATCCTGCAAAGCTGTCATTTAGAATCGATGGCCATATAAAGAGTTTCCCAGACAAGAAAAAGTTAAAGGAGTTCACCACCACCAAACTGTTATTAAATGAAACGCTGAAGGGTCTTTTTGAAGAAAAGGATAAAATACACGAACAAACAAAATGGCAATGAATACATATCTATCGACAATGGCATCTACAAACAAAATGAACAGGCAGAACAGAAACATTTTCATAGATACAGAGAACATTTTGTTGGTTGCCAGATGGGAGGGGTTTGGGGGAATGGGTGAAAAAGGTGAAGGGATTAAGAAGTACAAATTTGTTGCTAGACTGATAAACATCAATGGGAAAGGGGTTGGGGGGTGGGAAGAAATAAACCAAAGAACTTATATGCATAACCAATGGACAGAGACAATAGTGTGGGAAAAGGTGGGAGGGGGGCAGGAGTGGGGAGGAGGGGGTCAATGGGGGAAAAATGAGAAACATCTGTAATATATTCAACAATAAAGATTTAAAAATAAAATAAAATAAAAACCAAAATAAAGAAGGAAGGATAACTAATAAATAGCCTAAAGTTAAGAAGGTAGAACCATCATTAGCAGACTTGGCCATGAATGAGCATAACCGGTCCAAAGAAATAGGCTAGGATGGAGGGGAGGGAGATTAATGCTGAATATCAAGAAGGTATCCTCATATGTGGAAACCTATAACTCTTAGATGGGAGAATAGAGTGGAGAACATTTGGATAAGGACAAAAGTGGAGGAAAGCAAAAATGAGATATTTGTGAGAAGTAGGAAACAGAAGTTGTATTCCTGCACCAGGCAGCAAATGTTGGCCAAGCTATCAAAAAAAAATTATCCTTGATTCTGTTGAAAACAATACATCAAATAAATCCTTGAAAGTCAGAATACAGTGGTGGTTAACTTAATGGACCCTAAAGGTGAACAGATTTAGCTTGGGGGGACTTGTTCTGAACCCCTTTATTTGCATCATATTGGAAAATAGTAAGACCAATGCTTAAAATATTATAGACTTTTATTATTAGAAATAGACCACAACTCTTCCATAGATAATATTTATTTGATCTAATGACTTTCTGCTTCACTTCTCTTTTCCTTCAGCCTTACACACACACACACACACACACACACACACACACACTCCTACTGAACATAGTTTTCAGGACAGCGCTTCTCAAATCAGAGGTGAAGAACCAGTTTTTCTTTTCCCTATTCATTATAAACTTACATTTTTATAAAATACATAAAAAAAGAATACTGTAACTAGAAAAATGAAATAAAGGGATGTACAAAATATAATTTAAGTTTTTTATTCTTAGATTCAATACATATGAAACCACTCCAAAATGTTGCTTTAAAACTGTCTCGTTTTTAACAAATGTGTTTTTATTGATTTCAGAGAGAGGAAAGGAGAGGGAGAGAAAGATAGAATCATCAATGAGAGAGAAACATTGATAGGCTGCCTCCTGCATGCCCCCTGCTGGCATCAAGCCTGCAACCTGGGCATGTGCCCTGACTGGGAATCAAACTGGTGACCTCCTGATTCACCAGATGATGCTCAACCAACTGAGCCGCACTGGCTTGGTTAAAACTTTCTTAATGCTTCCTATTAATTTTTTACTTATTTCCGTGTAGGCTGTGTTAATACAATTTAGGTGATATAAACAAACTTTATTTAACGCTTCATGGAGTGGTCAGTCTCCTTCCAGAGAACTGTAAAATGGGGTGAAAGGCAGGAAGCTTTTATAGGATAAAGAACAAAGAAAGGAAATATAGAAATGATCCCATTGACTGGGGTCACATAGTCAACCCTGTTTGGGGTGAGAAGGAGCAAGGAAATAAGTACAGAACCCAGAGATGACTTGGCATTTGGGGACTGGCTGACTGGATATTCTGTTTCTGGTCAAGTGGAACATTTATCGGGACATGTAAGTTATCTGAGTTTCAGTTTGCGGATGTGGCACCAGGCCGGAGCAGTCCCACCTTGGGCCCAGAAATTTATGTCAACAATTAGTGACAAATAATTTTCTATTTGGCATGTGCCCATGAACCACATTTTGAGTAGCACAGACTTAGATGCACGAAGATTCGTTGAATAATACATTTCTATATGTACACAACATGCTTCATAAACAACATAGTAGTCCCCCTTTCCCATGGGGATACATTCCAGATGGGTGCTTGAAGCTGTGGATAGTGCTGAACCCTACATATACTATGCTTTTTCTTATATATACATACATACCTTTTCACTTAAAGGAAGCACTTTACAGTTTTTCTCTGGCATATCAGAATTGCCAGCATCACTATTCTTGCAGGATGGGGACATTGTTAAGTAAAATAAGGTATGCAACTGTGATACTGCAACAGTTGATCTGACAACCAAGTTGGCTTCCAAGCGACTAACGCACGGTAACATAGAAAGTGTGGAAATGCTGGAAAAAGATATTATTTACACTCCAGATGGTGTGAGATTTCAACACCCTAGTAAGAGTGGTGTGCAATATAAAGTTAGAAATTGTTTATTTCTGGAAATTTTTATTTAATATGTTTTTGAACCGTGGCTGACCATGGGGAACTGAAACTGTGGAAAGCAAAATTGTGAATAAGTGTGGGGTTTTGGAAGATGGACATTTTGTAACCTTGTTGGAGGGAATAGCTGGTAGTTATCTGATGACTCCCTGGGATTGGACAGCACTAACAAAAACAGTGTTGACGCCGGCCCCATTTACCATGTGGAAGTTAGGATATCAGGAGAGAGCCACACGACAGGCACTGGAAAATTTTGGAACAAGGATTCCTATTGGACCAGACATGTTACTAAGGAAACTATTTAGATCCCCAAGTACAGGCAAAACAAGATGCTAGATTGTTTTATCAGGCCTCAGATATAGCTGCTAAAGCTTGACGAAGGATTCCAGAGTCTGGAGGAAAGACAGGCTCTTACGCTACCGTTAGGCAAGAAGCACACAAATCGTACGTGTCTTTCATTGATCGGTTGCAAGCGGCCATAAGTGAACAGATAGATCATGTAGAAGCGGCTGATACATTGCTATTACAATTGGCCTATGAGCACGCTAATGCAGATTGTCAGGCTGTGCTTGCTACACTGAAGGGAAAGCCTCATGTATAGGAGAATATATAAAAGCATGTCAAAAGGTAGGGACAGAAATGCAAAGCAGGAATGTGTGGGTCTGAGTAAGGAGGAAGAGAAGGAAAACTGGGCCATGTGCAGACAGCAGGTAGACTGACAAGCTCTCAGGTTTATGTCAGGGGAAGCACTAGGAAAGTTGCAGAGGGTCTATGCAAGTTAAAGATTGAGACGGGACCTTAAAGGAAACCTTAACCAAATTTACTTCAGAAACAGGTGAAAACTGGACCACTCTGTTCCCCCTCGCCCTCATACAGTTCTTGCAGGCCCTGCAGTCTGCCCAGAAAGCTGTCCATAAACTTACCTGCAACACCCTGCCTGTGCCCACCTCTGACCCTGTGCACCCTTTCCAGCCCGGGGACTCGATATGGTTCTCTGAGGACTCTGGCAAATGGTGTCCTCTATGCAGAAGACCAAAAAACGAGGGATGATACTCCTGACCACCACAGCAGTGGCAATCCCATAATTTCAAGAAAAACAAGAGAGATGTAGGGTTGGGGGGTTGGAAGATGGACATTTTGTAACCTTGTGTTAAGCACTCTCACCTGACAGGAGGGGTGGTGGTGGTGGGGGCGGGGTGGAACCTGGCTTGCCCAGGTGTATTGGGTGTTTCATTTGCATGTGAATAAGGGTTTGTTATCTTTTCGCTTCAAGGAAATAATTTTAACCTGGGGGTACCAATATGCAAATAAATGGGACTGCGTTCAGAGATCTGGGGCATTTGTTCTCTTGCAAAGCTTCCTCTCACTCCAACCAGCCTGTGGTTGTATGTTCATTGCATTGCAATGATCCCAGCAGGCCAAGAGATGGCAGATGAGGAAGACTATTCTGTTATCTTTCTGATCTTTGACTATTTATACTTTTAAAATAAAACAAATTATTAAAAGTTAATCTTTAGGGAGTCTGGTTTTGTTTGAAAGTTCTTTTTACTTCTTTTTTTAAAATTTTTTTTTTGTTACAGATGTTTCTCCTTTTTTACTTCTTTCATGATTTTTCTACACTCATAAATATTCAAAAAATGTCAGTTTTCAAGTAGACTCTGGGGTTCAAATAAAAATATATTGAAGACCCCAAATGAGTAGCTAGGGCTGTTGATCTCTACTACTCATTGTTTGTCTGTTTAATGTGGTTGTTGTTAAGAACATTTTAATTCTTTTTTAAATATATATAATTTCTGTGACATTTATTTTTATTTTTATTAATTTATTTTTGTTACAAATGTGTTTCCTTTTTTCTCTCTAGACACCCTCCTCCCCATTCCTCCCCCCGCCCCTGCCCCACAGCATTGTTGTCTATGTCCATTGGTTATGCATACATGCATATAAGATCTGTGGTTTATCTCATCCATTCCCCCCACCCCCCTCCTCTGAGGTCTGTCAGTCTGAACTGTACTCCTTTTTATGTCTCTGCATCTTTTTTGTTCATCATCTTATTTTGTTCATTACATTCCACAAATAAGTGAGATCATGTAGTATTTGTCTTTCTCTGATTGGCTTATTTTGCTTAGCATAATGTTCTCCAGGTCCCTCTATGTCATCTCAAAGGATAAAAGATCTTTCTTTCTTACAACTACATATTATTCCATTGTGTGTATGTACCACAGCCTTTTTATCCACTCATCTACTGATGAACACTTGGGCTGTTTCCAGATCTTAGCTATTGTAAATAGTGCTGCTATGAACATAGGGTTACACATATTCTTTCTGATTGGTGTTTCAGGCTTCTTAGGGTATATTCCTAGAAGTGGGATCACTGGGTCAAATGGCAGTTCAATTTTTAATTTTTTGAGGTAACACCATATTGATTTCCATAGTGGCTGCACCAGTCTGCATTTCCACCAGCAGTGTACTAGAGTCCCCTTTTTTCCACACCCTTGCCAGCACTTGTTGTCTGATGATTTGTTGATGGCAGCCATTCTGACAGGTGTGAGGTGATGCCCCATTGTTGTTTTGATTTGCATCTCTCTGATGATTAGTGACGATTATGTCTCTTGGCCATTTGTATGTCCTGTCTGTAGAGGTGTCTATTTAGGTCCTCTGCACATTTTTTAATTGGGTTCTTTGTCTTCCTTTTGTGGAGTTGTATGAGCACTCTATATATTTTGGAAATTAACCCCTTATCTGATGTATCATTGGCGATTATGCTCTCCCATATAGTGTGTTCCCTTTCCATTTTGATGGTTGTTTCTTTTGCTGTGCAGAAGCTTTTTAGTTTGATGTAGTCCCATGTGTTCATTTTTTTCTTTGTTTCTCTTGCCTTAGGCATTGTATCAGTAAAAATTCTGCTGTATATGATGTCTGAAATTCTGTTCCCTACATTTTCTTCTAGGATTTTTATGGATTCATGAGTCACATTTAAGTCTTATTTATTTTGAGATTATTCTTGTGTATAGTGTAAGTTGGTGGTCTGGTTACATTTTTTGCATGTAGCTGTCCAATTTTCTCAACACCATTTATTGAAGAGGCTGTCTTTACTCCATTGTATGCTCTTGCCACCTTTGTCAAATATTAATTGAGCATGTCTTGGGTCCATTTTTGGGTTCTCTGTTCTTTTCCATTGATCTATATGCCTGTTCTTGTGCCAATACCAGGCTGTTTTGATTACAGTGGCTTTGTAGTATAACCTGATATCGGTACTGTGATTCCTCCAACTTTGTCCTTTTTCAAGATTGCTGTGGCTATTTGGAGTCTTTTTTTGGTTCCTTATGAACTTTTGAAGTATTTTTTTCTAGTTCTGTGAAATATGTTGTTGGTATTTTGATGGGGATTGCATTGGATCTATAGATAGCTTTGGGTAGTATGGACATTTTAATGATGTTAATTCTTCCAATCCATGAACAAGGTATGTACTTCCACTTTTTTATATTTGTCTCTATTTCTTTTTTCAGTGATCTGTAGTTTTCTGCAAATAGGTCCTTTACTTATTTGGTTACGTTTATTCCTAGGTGTCTTAATGTTTTTTGCAGCAATGATAAGTGGAATTGATTTTTTAGTTTCTCTTTCTGTGAGTTCATTATTGGTGTATAAGAATGCTGTTGATTTTTTTTATGTTAATTTTGTATCCTGCTACCTTGCCAACACTTTATTTCTTGAATAAAATCTTATAAGACAGATGCTTATAATATTACAATGTGTTGCCATGAAAAAGAATGAGCTATCAGGAAACTACTGAGTTTTCATAAACATCAATGTTGTATTGCCTCACATGAAGTTTCAGAAAAAGAAGTTGGGCCAAGAGAGAGGTGAGGAACTCAGTGTTTAATACTGCAAGGATTCACAAAAATGCAGAAGTACAAATTTGTTCATTAAAAACATGTGACACAATTGGCTTAAAGTTTTATTTACTTAAAACTCTGCCTCATCTGACATGGCCTTCATTTTTCCCAAATTTTAGGATTAATGTAGAATCTTAGTAGAAACCTGTAGAAGGAAAAGCAGATGCGTATCGTTGAGGAATAACAGCCTTGGGAAAAGCTGCGAAATTAAAGCTCAGAGGCTGTTGGCATTGATTTCTCCCCACACTCCCTTAAAATTTTGAAGACGTTGCATTTTATTTTTATAAAATGTGTTTAGTGTTTTAATATTTCCCCCAATTACAATGAACCATCTAATTTAACTTCTGTTTAAGAGAAAGCCTTTCTTTATGTGTTCATCACTTTATTACTATACAACATGAAAAACAAATGCAATGGGTAATCTTTGATTGGATCCTAGATTGGAAAACAAAACAAAAAGCCCTCATCAGGGCATTTTTAAGACTGGAAAATTTTTGAATATAGAGTTGATACTAGATGGTTTTATTATATCAACAGTAGACTTCTTTGGTGTGATGGTGTGGTGGTAATACAGAAGAATTACCTTGTTCTTAGAAAACACATGGTGAAATATTTAGAATTAAAGTGTCATGTGTCTGCAACATATTTTCAAGTGGCCCAGCATTTTTTTTTTTAAAGGCACATTGATAGAGGCATATAGAAGATAGCTAGCTAGCTAGATAGAGCAAGCCAGTGTGGTATAATGTTGATAATTGGTATATTTAAGCAGGCCTGTTCCTAACCCTGCATGGCTTGGGGCAAAAACACAAATGGCAGCTTGCGTATTGTGTGTCTAAATATTTAAAGTTATAAGGCAAACTAAAAAATAGTAATATATGTTGCGTCCTTTACTTTGACCAATATATCTTCATAATAACCTAGAAGACAAGTTCAAATTTAGAATTCACAAATTCCAACAAGTTTGACGCTAGGATATAGCAGTGCACAGAGAGCCAGCCGAGGTTTCCTGGCTGGCAGCCAGTTCCCTTTCTTTTCCCACTCAGAGGTCCATTCTCCACCGTAAGAGGCCTTCTGCACATGTGTGCGAACCTTAGTTCATGCATTCGAGCACCATCTGAAGGGTAGCAGAATATGCCCCCCCCAAAATATGCCACTTTGGCATAAGGATTATTTTGAACTGAAGGCAATTGAGAAGAAGCAGATACAAGGAAAACTCCCCAGCCCTGGCCTGTGTGGCCTGTGTGGCCTGTGTGGCCTGTGTGGCTCTGGGCCATGTGGGCAAGTACGGGAGTGTCCCACAGCCAGGAGTTCGAACCAAGAGCAAGAGAAATAACTGAAAAATAACTCCTTTGTTTAAAAGCTTAAGTATCTTAAATCTTCCAGAACTTGCAGTGGCCACACCTACTCTGGTCAATGACCGGTTCCCAGGTGTGACTGACAGGCAAACTTTCCCTATTTCACTCAGACTTTCCTGGGCATGCCTATAATATTTGGCCTTCCCTTTGCTCCTTTTCAGTTATTAATAATTACAACGGTATCACTACCATTAACAATCATTATTTACACGATTAAAAGTTTTTTGGAAATAAAGGAGTACAAAGTTTAATATGCACAAATAGAATTTTGAAAGTATAATATTTCTGAATAGACACCACTTCTCCTGGTCCAGGATACAGGGCTTCAGCCCAGTCTTGAAAGAAAAATTAGATAGCCCTGGCTGGTTTGGCTCAGCGGTTGTAGTGTTGGCCTACGGACCAGAGTCCCGGTTCGGTTCCCGCTAGGGGCACATACCAAAAAGAAAAAAGAAAAATTAGATAAGTACCTAGACAGAAGAAGAACAGAGAAGCACTTGGGGTGGGGAACGGTAGGAAGCAGTCGGAATGCCTCTGACAGCAGAGGCCAGTGCTGAAATACCTTCTGGCGATTACCTTTGAGGTGGAGCAAAGTTTTCCCATGCCGAAAAGTGCCTTTTGGGGGACACTGGTTATTTTAAGCTGGCTAGTTTTTTGTTTGTTTGTTTGTTTGTTTTTTGTGGTACATGCCCCTAACAGAAACTGAACCTGGG
Source organism: Molossus molossus (assembly GCF_014108415.1). NCBI lineage: Eukaryota > Metazoa > Chordata > Mammalia > Chiroptera > Molossidae > Molossus > Molossus molossus. The sequence continues at coordinate 57,711,767 of NW_023425345.1, read as the reverse complement.
ACTCTCTGGTCCACAGTCCGACGCTCAACTGCTAAGCCAAACTGGCCAGGGCTAAGCTGGTTAGTTTTAAGACACAAAACTAAGGAAGAACCTTTGGCCTTCCCTTAAACGCCCTAAAATTGCAATTTAATTAAAAAACATTGGTGACACTACATTCTAGTCTCCATGGATTACAGCTAAAGCAATCCTCACAAGAAAACAAGCAGTTTTAATAATTATATTAATAAAAAGAAAAAAGAAAAAGAAAGGAATTAACCATCCAGCTTAGGGGGAAAATCAACAACCAAAAAAAGGAGGGAAGGAAAAACGAATTAAAACATATTAAAGCAGAAAATAATTAAATAAAAAAAACCCCAGATAAATGATGATCCTTAAAGAATTTAGATAGAGGACCTGCTATCATCATAGATAACTGGAGTTTAGTAGGAATTAAGTGATGGGGAGGAAACCAGGGAAGTTTGTTAGACTCCCCTCCCATTGTTTCTGGGTGGCCTGGCAAGAATTTGTTTACCAAATGTTTGCTTGTTCCTTCTCATCCGTCTGTGAACTGTCTGTCTACCTTCCCTTTGAAGTCTAAACCACTAGCCCCTGCTCCTTAGCTCAAGATGGCAAATAAGCCTCAAAACTACCCCATTTGTCCTTGGGTCCCTGTTCTCAGGGAACCCCCACATGTAATTACCTAATAAATTTGGTTATATTCTCCTGTTAATCTGTCTCATGTCAGTTTTATTATTAGACCGTCCAGAAGAAGTTAGAAGTGTATATGGAAAATTATTTTTTCTCCCCCGTACCTTCCTTGGTAACAGATAAAAAAGAAAGAAAGAAAGAAAAGAAAAGAAACTATCTTCATTTTTATAATGAAGAGCCCTTGAATTTTATGTAAATTGCTTCCCAATGGTTTCTATGCATTTTTTTCAAACGATGAATTTCTTACAAAAGAGGCCCAAATTACATATTTTGGTTTAAATTCAGTGTTATTTTTATAGTTGGAGCACAGAGTGACTGTGTGTTATTCACTAAAATTTCCAGAATACATCAGGCCTTAAGGGATTTACATTTCAAACCTTCTGACTTCACTTTTTTTGCATTGATTTTAGGTATTGACTGAACTTATAATCAAGTTAAATGTCAGGCAGAGTTGGAGAACACCCTCAGCCACTGTCGTGCTAAATAAAGGCTTTAACCTGGGGAAGCAGGGATTTAAAAGATGGCTTTAGATGAACAGACAGGGGTTCATGAGAGTGTCTCTAAAAACAAACAAACAGCTTTAAACTACCAAAAACCGGATTAGTCTTGAACTGTCTCATTAGCAATGATTTTAGCTGGTGGGACTAGCCATTAGGCAAGTTGCCACTGTTTGCTCCCACTGAGCAAGATGGTTGAAACTGACTTCAGATGCTTAGTCATAGATACACGTGGGACCCTGCCAAAGCATCTTTGAGGAGCAGAGCCACGTGGCTACAGTAAGCCTCAAGCCAAATCCTCAGAATATTAGGGGAGTATATTAATAGAACTGCTTAAGATATTATTTAGGTTCCTTAGAGGCAACATTAACTCTGAAATTGCTTTTTTCAGTTGCTTTAGGAGAAAAGCAAAATGAAAGAGATGCCAGAAGTATGTTGCAGGAAGTAAACCACTCACCGTTGGTGAAACAGCCAATCATTTACTCAACCAGCATTTGTTTAAGCAGGGGTGCTAAGTACTGGAGATAAAAAGAGGAATGAAGGAAAACTTTTGCCCTCAGATAGAGTGTAGCCTGGAGCAGAGGAAAATAATTGAAAAACAATGTGTTAGGGGCTGTAATGGAGGCGAGCATAAGGCAGAAAGAGGAAGCAAAGTTGGAAAGGGTGGTCAGGAAAGCCCCTGGGGCTGCTTCTCAAAGGGTGAGTAGGAGTTTGCCGTGTAAGCGGTGCCTTCCTGAGAGAGGCCGAAGCATACAAAAGCATTTGGACCATAACAGCGTTCACATCAATTCAGTTCACTAGCTCTTTTCATAGCAGAACTTTAAAAATTTTTATTACAAGCTTTCCCTTTTTAATTTCTTTTCTTTGCTTTAGAGATGTGTGTGTGTGTGTGGGGGGGGAGTGGAGTATCTAATGGATAACCACAGCAATCTAACCACTGTGCTGTCTATAGCACCCAGATGACATCTTCTGAATCTATTCTGCCCACCTAGTTTCCCTAAGAGATTCCTGGCAGAACCATATGAATGAGATTATAACCTTTAAAAAAAATAGCCTTTTAAAACTCTGGTCTTGCCCAGCTGGTGTGGCTCAGTGGATTGAGCGTCGTCCCATGGACTGAGAGGTCTCAGTTCCATTCCTGGTTGGGGCACAAGCCGGGGTTGCTGGCTCGATCCCCAGTAGGGGGCGTGCAGGAGGCAGCTGAGCAATGTTTCTCCCTCACATTGATGTTTCTATCTCCCTCTCCATTCCTCTCTCTCTAAAAAAAAAAAAATCAATAAAAACATATTTTAAAAAATAAAATAATTTTTAAAAAACCTCTAGTCTCTCTCAAATTAAAGAAAAACAACCTACTCTTTTCTTTAGTCACATAGTTAACCGGATTATACAGGGAAATAGAGATGAAAATTTGGATGACCAAACCAGGAAAAATAGGGAAAAGGAAAAGGAAACAACGGTGAAGTTAATTTTTTTTTAAATCAGAGTAAAATAGAAGAATTAAAATCAAGTATATCAGTTTCTTTGCTAATTGTGAATGGACTGAGTTTTCCCCTTAAAATCAGAAACCGAGTAATTGAAATTTTAAAAAGAATTACTGCCTAAAATGCTGTTTATAAGAAACACTCGAAAGACAATGACAGAAAGGAAGTAGGATGACAACAAAAACTCAGTTATCTCAAAACCCACATTTACTCCTAATTTTAAGTTATTTTCTCCCTCAGACTCCATGCCTCAAGCAAAGTTATAAAAGTCAAATTGGCAGCTGTCAGTATCACGAATCCACACCTATTGTGCAGTTCTCTGATAGAAAAATAAATACAGAATATGTCTTAAAGTCAGTTATCTCTGTCAGGGTCCACTGAGGAAAACTGAAATCGCACTTGGCACTTCAACAGAGAAAGTTGATGTGAGAACTTGGTCACAAAAGTGTCTGGAGAGAAGAGAGCAGAAGAGGATCAGTGAGGTGACCCAGAGATGTAAGTGCAGGAAACAGCTACCACTCCACAGCTGGGGGGACAAAAGGAGAGTTGGGGTTATCAGGATCCAGAAGCTAGAAGAGGTCATAGCCTTGGGGTTCAGGCCACCGAGAGGGGTGCTGCCCAGCCGGTGCTGACACCTGAGAAGCAGTTAAATGTGACTGGTTCTGGGGGTGCCAGGAAGAAGCTGGAGTCTGTCACCTGAGACCCTGCTGGGAGCAAGTGGAATATAGCTGGAGTGATGCTGACAGAAAGGGCATCTTCCTGCCTCTCTCTACTGCCCTGCACTGGCAGAGCCAACAGGAAGCCAGTTGATAAAGAAGGGTGGGTTTGGCCCTGGCTGGTTTGGCTCAGTGGTTAGAGCATCATCCCATGGACCAAAGAGTCTCGGGTTCAATTCTAGTCAAGGACACATACCTCTGTTGGGGCTTGGGCCCTGGCCCTGGTCAGGGTCATGCGGGAGGCAACCAGTTGTGTCTCTTTCACATTGATGTTTTTTTCCTCCTCTCTCCCTCCCACTCTAGCTGAAGATAAAATGGAAAAAATCCTTGGGTGAGGATTAAAAAACAAAAGAAGGAATGATTTGGAGCTGAGTGGTAATAGATACATTATCAGCATTCACACATGAACATACACACACACATGCTGTATATATTTGAACATCCATACCGCAACACTGACATCTTTTTTTTTTATCCTCACCCTGAGGACATTTTTGCATTTATCATCAGATAGAACAGGAGGGAGAGAGGGAGGAAGAGAGAGAGAAACATCGATGTGAGAGAGACACATCGAGTGGTTGCCATCCGCACCACCCCAACCAGGGCCAGGGACAAACTGCAACCGAGGTACTTGCCCTTAGCGGGAACCGAACCCGGGACTCTCTGGTCCGCAGGCCAACACTCTAACTGCTGAGCCAAACCAGCCAGGGCAAGACTGACATCTTTATGCTTCTGCCTGACAGGATTCAAGTATCTTTTGTAAGAATGAAGATGCTCTAACACTCTCCCCCAAAATATAACAGCACAAAGTCCCAGGAGTCATGATATCCATTTATGGCAGATGATCACAGTATCCATCTCTGGATGATATCAACTGTTTAGTCATAACCCTTTCTGACATTAGATCATCGAAAGACTGTATTATAAAAGTAACCAATGAGAGAAAAGGAGGGGGGATAATAAAGAGATCGACTAAAATGAAAATATGAAGAACTGCCAGGGTCTTCATCTCTGTATCTGCTCAAGATCCATATTTGATATTTATAAATTCCTTCCTCCACTCTGTGTTCCATATTTTCACCTAGTGAAATGTTCCAAATGATTACTTTCAAAACTCTTCATCTTCGATTGTCGTTTCTTTACTGCTGCTGTTTTTCATTGATTTTTTCTATTGGATCAATTCTAAGGGGTGCCCCCAGAAGTATAGTTCTCTAGAGTTAGTTCTCTCTATTCAGCTGCATAGCAGCAACTCAATTTCCCCTTGATAATCGGGATCCATTACTCAGACGCTTTGGAAACCTCTTCTTTGCCTGTTAATCTAAGATTCTTGAAAATGTAATCACTTGCTAGTTGAGAATTAAATGTCTCAAATTTTACTCTATTTACAAGCTAAGAAGCTAGCCCACTACAGTTCTGTGGATCCCAGAAGACACAAGTCTCCTGGATCAGACACAGAGGACCGTTTGTTATTCGCAGCAGTAGCATCAGCCAGAGTATCGGCATGTTTCACCTGTTCCCTGAACTCCAATTCCCACAGAGCAGCAGGAAGAAGGCCAGGTGTTACATGTACACAGAGAGGATTGTATTACAGGAAACAAAGCCCGAAAGTAGGTGATCAGATTTTTTATAAATGGGCACTGAGATTTGCTTTGGAGAGAGGCATTATCTTTACTCTCCAAAGTTATATGAAAATTTGCTCTGGAGGCCGAGATTCTATCTTCCAAGGCTGTTCACTCTATAAACAAGCAGGAAAAGATAGGATGGAACAAAAGGCAGTCAAAACCTGGCATGCAGTACCTGTGGAAACTGAGAAACTCTTGGAGAATTGTCTCCCAACACTGCTTACTTTATGTCATATTATAAAAGATACATGTAGTAGGCACACCCTAGGGAAATCCACTCTGTTCATTACCATAGGTTTATCCTTAATCCTAATTGTTTCCTGGTAAAGAGGAACCTCAGGGTTTCCTTTTACCTAGAGTAAGTACCTCTAAATCCCACAACCCTAAACGTTGTCCAAGTAGCCTTCTTGGCATTGTTCCTTTAGGACATAACCAAAATTGTAAGTGTGGCAAATAAGATTGTTGCCGTCATTAGATAGTTAAGAAAGGAAGAGAGCAAGGGAAGTCAGAAATGTTGGTCACGGTCAGCTGGGAAGCAGAGGCCTGTTTGTCCCACCAGGAAGCTACAGCTTCGCCCTTCCCCCAGGGAACCACCAGTCCATTCCCTGAAGACCACTGAGGGAAGAGATAGAATAAAGGAGGAGGTAAACACATGCTCAGTAAAGTGCTTCACCATAGAAGACTGTCAGTCTAACCTGGGGCAATGATCCCGGGCTAGGGGGTGGAGCCAGTGCAAGCCCGGGAAAGTCTGGGAAGCTGATTGGTCATTTTGACGAAGCTTCTGGTTCCTCCCAAGCCTGAGCATGCATAATTCCAGGTGGAGGAAGAGTCTCTCTCTCTCCTCCCTCCCCTCTGCCCCCACCACCTCTTTCTCTCCCCCTTCTGTCTTTCTCTCTCTCTCTCCCTCACTCTGCCCCCCTCCCTCGATGACCTGCACTCGCCCTTTGGGTTCGCTCGTTCTCCCTCCATAGCCCTGTGGACTTAGCAGCTGCGTGGCCAACGGGCTGGCGGAATCCAGCAGCAGGCTCCAGGCAGAAGTCTGGATACTGCAGCCCAGCCATGGGCTGCAGCCAGGGACACACGCTAAGCCAGCCGGATGCTGAACTGGGACCAAGCGTGAATATGGCACAGGATCTCTGGACACTGACTCTGTTTCTGGCCCTGATTTTCCATGGCGGGAGAGACAGAGATGGGACATGGGGGAACTCCTTTAATTTTGCGTCCTGAATAAATCTTGCCACTAGACCTTATCCTCTCTTGTGGACCCGACGCTGCCAGAGCCGCGCACCACTGGCAACAGGACCATTCCGTTGGAACGGAAAGAAGTCTAACCCAAGTGCTACGGTCTGAATTTGTGTGTCCTCTCAAGATTCACACACTGAAATCCTGAACCCCAAGGTGACTGTATTAGAGGGGGCCTCTGGGAGGTGATTAGGTCAGGAGGATGATTAGACTCGTGTCCTTGTAAGAAACTCCAGAGGGCTAGCTCGTCCCTTCACGTCAGGCCACTGCTTGTCCTCGCCAGACCCTGAATCTGCTGGTGCCTTGACCTTGGACTTCCAGTCTTCAGACCCGTGAGAAATACATGTTTGCTGTTTATAAGCCACCAGTTTTTGGCGTTTTGTCCTAGCTGCCCAAATGAACTAAGACATTGGCAAAGAAAGGAAGGGAATCGACTTGGGCCTTTTTCCTGTAGCGCGGAGCAGAGCTGATCTAAGCCATTCCAGGTCATTCCCTAGAAATCAACAACGACCTTCTCGGACGGGAACGTCAGCACGGCATCCCCTCAGGAGAAGGCATTCGTGATGTCTGCACTGCTTTTCCAGTTCCAGGTGACAGAACAGAGCTTTCATCAACCCAAACTGAGAAGGAAAGTTACCTGATAGAAGGCTAAAGCTTCTTTTCTAAGTCAGTTTTCACCTTATGGTCAACGAACATTCACTGTAAATAGGGCTTCCCTGATTTTGCTGAGAGACCATCTGGAAAGATGATACAAAACCGGGACTGTCAAACTATCACCACCACCGTGTGCGTCAGCTTGGACAGCCTTTTAATTCATTGTTGTCGATCTGTGCCCCCTGAGAGCCCTGTGCTGGAAGTCATAATAAGATTACCTGACTTTCTCTGCCCGTGTTATCAATCAACCCTGTGGTTGATGAAATTACAAAAAAATAATCAGATAAGACTTTGCTGCGACGATGACGATGACTCAAAGCAGGGAAATAAAACAGGGCCAGCATAAACGAATCCCCTTGTGCAAAAGCTAAAGCCAGGAAGCATGTGGGCCTAGGGCACTGTCATTATCAGGATATATCATTTACAACCAAACGTTGGATTGTAACTATTCTATTAGGCAAATATTCCAAGAATCTCAGGTTAAAAATACCTTCAACATTATTAATTTCAGCAATAACAAACTGACCACTGGCCAATGTATAGTCATGTTGTGTAGCCCATATGGGTTTTTTCTTTTTTTCTTCCACACTAGATTTTGATAGCACATTTAAGAATCAGGAGGTTTTCAAAATAAGAATTCCTGACGCTCTAGAAAAATAGAAAGATTTCTCAGCACAGAGTCCATATCCCTGCATAAAAACTATTGGTGCTAACAATTGCCCTTTGAAAGGAATATACATAGACCCCAGTAGTCCCTGTGATATTTTCGATTTCGAGGCTGCAGGCCAGCCACTGTTGATCATGATGCTGTAACCATTTTACTTGGTCTTAGGGAGCAGTGAGTACTTCTATTACTGGTCTTCCCTCTCATTCTTGCTGTGTGCCTGGCCTCCGTGGGCATCGGAGTGTGAGAGCCTGGTCTGGTGGACAGCGCCCACGGCACGCGACACTCGGGTTCCCGTATGACATCTTCCGTCTGTGCATGGTCACTGCGAATTCACCCTCCCGAGGCAGCGATTCCACCTTAAGTCGGCTTGACCATCATCAAGTTCTTAATATTGAACTGAAATGTATCTTTGTATAGTTTCTGCTAATCTTAGTGCTGTTCCTGGAGCCATACCCCATGCAGAACGCTATCAAATACCAAATAATGCAATAATGTTTGCAAAGCACTTACCCCAGAGCCTGGCATGTAGGAGGCACTCAATAAATGTTGGTTTCCTTCCCTGCTTTATTTTCTCATTTAACAACTATTTCATGTAACACTGTAGAGTGCCTACTATGTACAAGGGACTGTACTGGGACCTAAAGCTAAAAAAGATGAATAAAACACAGTCCCTAAATCCCGAAACTAATAATCAGATGTTCTTTGACTGACCTAGGAGCATTCTGTTACCATGTATCAGATTCCCAAACCACAGTGAGACATTCTACTTGATTTTTGTGAGACACTAGGGTAGTTCAGGTATGTGGTTTGAAAGTTACTTGTCTAGTACTCAAAGGCTGTCGTGTACTTTGGGAGCAGAATCACACTGCCCATGGCTCAGTGAGAATATATGATTAATTTCTTTTGGTATTAGGGGATTAAGGACCTAAAGAGTCACAGTAGCAGTTCGAATGTGCTTTTGTTAATACTTTCATTTTAAAATCTTAGCAGTGTGGCCCTGGCCGGTTTGGCTCAGCGGTTAGAGCGTCGGCCTGCGGTCCTGAGAGACCTGGGTTCGGTTCCCGCTAAGGGCGCGCACCTTGGTTGCAGTTTGTCCCCGGCCCTGGTTGGTTGTGCGGGTGGCAGCCACTCGATGTGTCCCTTTCATGTCGATGTTTCTCTCTCTCTTTCTGTTCCTCTCTCTCCCTCCCACTCTACCTGAACAAAAAATGGAAAAATGTCCTCTGGTGAGGATAAAAAAAATAAAAAATAAAAAAATAAAATCTTAGAAGTGTGTGGTGAAGGCTTGAAGTGGGGCAGGGGCTGGGTGGAGGGGGGAAGTGGGGGGGGGCATCCGTAATACTATCAACAAATAAAAATAAATAAAAATCTTAGAAATGTGAAAAATTCTGAGATAGTCAGCATTGTGGGCTGTAGGAACAAAGAGAAAGAACATCTGACTCATTTTTGGGTTATTTGCAAACAATATGCGGCGCAGTTTCAAGGGCAGTGAGGCAGCAGAGGTGACGCTTCACCTGCCGGCTTCCTCCGCTCCCCGCGTGGCCTCTGCCCTGTTCCCGTCACGGGGGCTCGGAGGGTGGCTTTGGTTTGGGAGCTCTGCAACTAGATAATGTTTAAGGGAAGATAACTTACCTTAAGGGGGGAATTCTGACAAGTGGATGGAATGAGAGGTTTTTAAATATGTGTTTTAGAAACTCTTTGACACCACAAGCACAAGCAACAAAAGCAAAAGTCACCAAGTGGGACTACATCAAAAGAAAAGCTTCCACACAGCAAAAGAAAAACAAAATCAACAAAATTAAAAGTAAACCTACAGAATGGGGTAAAATATTTGCAAACCATACATTTAATAAGGGGTTAATTTTCAAAATATCTAAATAACTCATAAAACCCAAACAACAACAACAAACCTCCACAAACAATTCAATTAAAAAATGGCCAGAGGAATTGAATAGACACCTTTTCCAAAGAAGACATCCAAACAGCCAACAGGTACGTGAAAAGATGCTCAACATCACTAATTATCAGGAAAGTGCAGATCAAACCACAATGATATCACCTCACACATGTTAGAATGGCTGTTACCAAGAAAACAAGAAATAACAATGATGTGGAAAAAGGGTATCTTTGTGCACTATTGGTGGGAATGTAAATTGGTTCAGCAACTATGAAAAATAGTATGAAGAGTCCTCAAAAAATTAAAAATAGAGCTACCATATGATTCAGCAATCCCACTTCTGGGTATATATTCAGAGGAAATGAAAACAGGATCTTGAAAGGATATCTGCATTCCCGTGTTCACTGCAGCGTTATTCACAGTAGCCAAGATATGGAAACAAGCTACGAGGCTGTTAGTGGATGAGTGGATAAGCAGCATGTGGTGTACATACACATATATTATCCAGCCTTGAGAAAGAAGGAAATCCTGCCATTTTCAACAACATGGTGGACCTTGAGGGCATGACGCTAAGTGAGATAGGTCAGACAGAGAAACACAAATACTGTGTCCCCTCACTGGTACGTGAAGTCTAAAACAGCCCAACTTGTAGAAACAGAGTAGAATGGTGGTTACCAGGGGCTGTTGGGTAGGGCAAATGGGTAGATGTTGTTTACAGGTACAAACTTGCAACCAGAAGATGAATAAGTTCTTGGGATCTAATGCACAGCATTGTGATTATAGTCATTATAAATTGCAAAGCTGCTAAGAGATTAGATCTTAATGGTCTCACCACATTATGTTAATTACATGATTGAAAGTGTTAGCTACGGTGGTAATCATAATTCAATATATAAATATAGCCAATCAACACATTGTATGCCTTAAACTTATACATTGTGTGTCAGCTATATCTCAATAAAAGAGGGTTGGAGAGGGAGAAAGGAAGGGAGGGAAGGGAGGAGGGAGGGAGGGAGAGAGAAGGAAGCTCTTTCTGTAGAGAGCTCCTCTGCTGCGCTTTGCTAGGGGAGGATGGCTCCTGTCTAACTCCTGCCAAATTGCCTGGCACAGGATGTGGGACAGCAGAAGAACACGGCCCCGAGGAAGAACACAAGACAGGCAGACTTCCTGGAGTTGCAGGGGGACAACTTAAAGCAGAGCAGGCGGCACAGTCACAAATCGCCCCCAAGGCTGTTTTGCAGAGTGGCCGCCTGCAAGGCCACCAGTGCTGGCCCTGCTGGGCTGCGGAAGCACATGTGTGCACAGATGGCACCCAGCGCCTTGACAGGAACTGTGTCAGGCGGAGAGGCGGGGCTGATCGCGTGTCCGCGTTCGGCTCGCTGCCTCCTGCACGCCACGTTCCCATCCTTGATATCTGCACGATACAAAAACTGGGTAAGCCCTTGGACTTAAAATTCAAGGCCACAGGCTTGCTTCGTCCTGATTGTTTAGTACTGTATCTCTTTGGGTGGATAAACTGCCCAAACTCTGTATTTGGACCATTAAGAACAATTCTGCTCAGATCCTATTTGAAATATTTATACTTTCAAGAGTCAGGATCAAACTATCAATAAGATTCATATTTGCAAAGTGAACACAAGTCTTTATCATCCCTACATAAAAGCATAACCTTTAGGACAGAGAAAGAGAAGAGTCAGGTTAAATATGGCCTATTTAAATCCTACCCCCCAATTCCTCTACATTTTGTGTGTTCAAGTGCTGCACCTGAAGAATTTTCATTATTATTTTCTTATACATCTAACCTTTCCAAATAGAATTTAACTATACAAACCGAAACATATTTGAAAGCTGGTAAGCAGGCTAGTGAATTTACTCCAAACTGTGTCATGTGACAGAGGAACAGAAATTTACTGTCTGTGTCCCAAGTGGCAAACCCTATAAATCTTTCTCCCAGAAATAAAAGCACCAGCATATGCAGATATGGGTACTACAATATTTTTTTGGAAGTATTCATTTTCTTCTGTTAAAATTTTTATTCTATCATATACTTCCATAATCAACTACAGTTGTATTTTATATGCTGAACATTTTATGTAATGGGTAAATGTATTCTGCATTTTTTTTTACTCAAGATTGTTTTAAAGATTTAAACATGGGGTTACATCTATATCTAGCTTATTCATTTTAACTATAATATTCCATTATATGACTACATCATGGTTTATTTATTGATTACTATATTATGAAGCATTATCTTTAATAGTGAAGAACTTCTGCTTCAGGCCATGAAAAAGTGACTGGGTCCAGACTTGCCCTCCTGCTATAAAAAAAATAAAAATAAAACTGGATAAAATACATTAAATAACTGTTTTTGAACATTAGGTAGGATTCACTACAAGACCGTGGTGTCCAAGGAAACAGAAACAAGTCAGGAGAGCCCTCCAATCACCCTCGCTTTCCTCCAGAGGCACTTTTCGAACCACGGTAAGAGGGAAGGATGCTAAGCAGAGCATGGTGGTGGTGTTGATGCCCCCAGAGACGTGAAAGTGTGGGGTTTGTTGATAGGTATACCAGCGGGAGGGTGAGATGCAGAAAAAGAGCTCTACAATTCTGGTTGGGTTTCCCTGGAATCTATGGCTGAAGAGGAAGCTGCAGATACATAGAGTGAAATTCCACAAGGCCGAGAAAGGCCGAGGAGCTGTAAGCGGAACAATTCCTAGACCCACAGAGCTGAGAGACTTCCAGGGTCTCACCAGCAGGAATGAACAGTCCTTGCTGAACACCAGAGCATTCAGGAGATTCCCTAGGAAGACTGAACGAGTCTTAAACTAAAGGCTACTCTTAAACCCACTGTAACAAAGCTTTAAAAAGTAAGTCTTGACAACCTCCAGGAGAGGGGGTGGTGGGGGAGAGATAAAGCACAGAACTTACATGCATGTGTGCATGAACAATGGACATGGACAACAAAGCTGGGGACAGGGCAGGGAGGGAGGGGGAGGGGAGATCAGTGGGGGGAAAACATCTGTAACAAAAATAAATAAATTAATTAATTTTTTAAAAAGTAAGTCTTGAGGAGAGTGTCTGGGGTGGGGGGAGAAACATCTGTAACAAAAACAAATTAATAAAAATTGCAACAACAAAAAATAAGCCTTGAAACATAATGATGGAGCCTACCACAACAATGTACAACACTCTTTAAAGGAACCAAAAGATACAATTTACATTCCAACATCCAATGTCCATTTACAAGGTATTTGGAAAAACAGGGAAATGGGATTCACATCTAGGAGAAAAGAATGGAAATAGAAACAGATTTAGAAAAGACAGAGGTAAGAAAATGAGCATTTGGGACTTTAAAGCAGCTATTAAAAATATGCTCAAGTACTTAAAAGAAAACATCACCACAACTGAAAAATTCACCAACTGGGATTAACAGAAGATTAGAGACTATAGAATATAAAAAAGCCAGTGAATTTAAAGACATAGTAATAAAAGCTAAAGTGCAGCAGAGAGAGGGGAAAAAAAGACTGAAAAAGAAACGAACAGGCCTCAGTACCACTGAGACAGTCTCGAGCTAGTACGTGTGGTTGAGGACAATGACGGAAAAAAATACTTGAAGAATTCATGATTGAAAATTTCCAAATTTAATGAAAACTCTAAATCTATGTGCATTCATTTTCTATTACTCTGTAATATTTTACCACAAACTTAGCAACTATGCCTCGAGACGCTAACATAGAAATCCTGTCTTAGTTCGAAGCCTGTCAGCCTGCCCCAGGGATCTTGGGATTGCTCGCCCCACAATCACGTGAGCCAATTCCTTAAAATGAATCTCTTATAGATGTGTACACATTATATAGAAAATAATATCCCATTGATTCTGTTTCTCCGGAGAACCTTGACCAATACAGCTGTCTTCTGAATATTTACATTGCTTGCAGTGTTCCATTTTTATGTATTACAGCTTGATTCACGACAAAAGTAGTGGCACATGTTTACTTCTTCGTTGTCAAATCCATTTATCATCAATGGTCATGGTCTGCATTGTGTGCCCTTTGCAATGTTTTCTTTTCATTTGTTCCCGATCATATCTGCATAGGGACCCTTCCACAATTTGCCATTTTGCTTTTGGTTGTATGTTGCTTTTTTTTTTTTATCCTCACCCAAGGACATTTTTCCATTTTTTGTTCAGGTAGAGTGGGAGGGAGGGAGAAGAACAGAGAGAGAGAGAAACATCGACGTGAAAGGGACACTTTGAGTGGCTGCCATCCTCACGACCAACCAGGGCCAGGGACATACCGCAACCGAGGTACATGCCCTTGGCAGGAACTGAACCCAGGTCTCTCGGGACCGCAGGCCGATGCTCCAACCACTGAGCCAAACTGGCCAGGGCGGTTGTATGTGGCTTTTGATTGCAATATTTTGTTTCATGAAGACACCAGGCTCTGTCTTCTCTAATGACTTTTCTTACTTTACTATTGATTAAACAGACACCTCCTTTGCTTCCTTTATTCTTCTTCCCTGTTACCTACAGGGGCAACTTCAACTCTTCTCAAAAAGCAAAATTAAACCCAACTTTTAAAATACAAAAAGGTACACGGCAGATGTGATACTGATGGGTAAGAGCTCTGAGATACAACAATGGTCAGAACTGTCTTTGCTCTCGAGTGTTTTGTCCCTGCACTTATAAAAAGCCCCCTCTTTTAAAAAGTGTTTGGGGCGTAGTAATCACCGAGAAAGGATTGTACCTGCCTCCTGCTGAAATGTCACACATTTTGAAATGTACTTGTCCTTGTTTGACTAAGCAGTAAGACAGAGTGTTCTCTGGGAAGGGAACTCTCCCTACCCACTTTTGTTACACATGGGACATTATTAAGGCGACGGTGACCTCATCCTCTTGGCTGGACTTCCTTGGCTGGGCTTCCAGAGCAGGGCAGCGAGAGCCTCTCGGCCCATCAGGCGGAGCCCACTGATGAGCTGGCCTTGGCTCTCACTCCTCTTTGCTGTCCAGCATTCTAAGTCCTGGGCAAGCTGGCACCCAAAAGGAATTCCTAATACCGAATCCTGCAAACGCGTCCCTTGCTCTCTGAGGGCCTCTGCTGTCCACGTGGTGATCCTCAGTGAATATGCTTTCTTGCTCCACCAAATCAATGCCATTAGGAATAGAAGGTGATGGAGGGATTGATGGCAAGAAGCCCTGCACACCTGAGCTCTGTTCAAGGTGAAATACATGCACAGAAAAGGACCCTGGTCAGTGAAGCATGCTATGTTTAGTTGGGGTCTGGCCAAGCCCATGTGCACACCCATGTGACCTAGAGCAGACCCCATGCGACTTGGTGAATGTAGTTTTTCCAGACCAGTCTGAGCTCTTCGGTATTTTGTCTTAGTTTCTGACCCTATCAAGGTAAAGGCAACCAGAGCCTACAGCCTGGACAAATTCTTCCCTGTTGGGGCTCAATGAGTGGGTGTGGGGGGAGGGAGGAGCTGTGAATATCTCCTGGTTAATAGCACCTCTGATTTATAATCTTTGCTCTATTATCCCATAGGCTTAACTTCTAGGCCCATCTTCTCTGGCCTTGTGAGATGAGAAGTTCCCAAAGAGTCAGTGTCTGCAGAACATTTTCCCTCTAACAGATGAATTTAAATCCTTCTGATAAGACTATACTCCCCAGAAACCGGTCTCAGTGACTCTTCTAGCCCTCGGTCCTGTTCTTGAGGGAAGAGCAAAGGGAGCAGAGAGAATGACACTTTGAGCCTCCCACGGCCGTCGTGGTAGATGTTTTACAAAGTGAGTTTGCAGATATGAACATGGAATGAGACTTCTTATAATCACAATCATCTCCTAACTCAGAATGTGGCATAGAGACTTCTTGAGTCATTTGCTTATTTACTACCCTGGAGAAAAAAACAATCTCTTCAGTCTTAGGCTGATGGCCATCTGAGGCGTAAGAGATGTGAATGTAGAACATGTTGAATTTGGAAACAAGGGATCCAAATAAATCCCAACTCCCTCTTCTCTTGTGTTTCTTTCTCCACTTTGGGATGTGAATCAAAGACATCAAAGCTTTTGCACGGCCAAACATATACCAGACCTCAACGCATACTCTGCAACAGAGGTCACCCTTTAGTAAGAAAGAACAACCCCATAAAATAGTCATTCTCACCCTACTCTCTGAATTAAAATCTTGACCTGATGTACTTGTCTGCTCGTGTTGTTTTCAGAAGCGTCTAAACCTGAAATTTAATTATCTTGCAGATTAGAACACTAATACAGATGTTATTCCATCAAGGCCTGTCTTCCTACATAGGCTATGTATCCTTATGGTCTACAGGCATCTCTGTTCTCGTGACTTGAGCCATCTTGATGAAATGCTCTAAATCAGCCCCGGAGAAAGTTCATTCTGATATGTGATCAGGTCCAGACCTATTCTTGTCTCATTGGAGACTCATTGATAATATACAAAATCACCTGTTCGATGAAATATTATCACTGATAAGCCACTGTGATTATTGATAAGTACTATCACTGAGTAGTGAAATACTATCACTGATTCTTTTTTGTCTATTATCTCTTGATAGTAGTCTGAAACACTACCCTCTATATATAGTTAGGACAAAATCCAGTTTTGGCATTTATGCAAGTAGAGGCTTAACATTTCCCATGAATTACAAATTCAAAAATAAAATTTTTTAATTTTAGTTTTTTGCCTAGTGCAAAAAAAAAGTCAAAATTTGAAAGACTAATTTGATATTGTTAATCCCATTTTGTATATAAGGACACTGTACAGATAAGCCACAAAGAGGTGCCAGAGCCCTGGCCAGTTTGGCTCAGTGATTAGAGCCAAAGAGTCTTGGGTTCATTTCTGATCAAGGGCATGTACCTCGGTTGTGGTTCGATCCCCAGCCCTGGTTGGGGTCATGCAGGAGGCAACCAATCAATGTGTTTCTCTCACATTAATGTTTTTTTCTCTCTTTCCCTCCCTTTCCATCTAACTAAAAATAAAGAAAAAATGTTCTTGGGTGAGGATGAAAAAAAAAACAGAGGTGGCAGAAAATGTTCAACATCGTGTACATAGTAAAGCTGGCCTTTGTACTTAGAGAATTTGCTGATACAAACAATGTTCTTAGCCATTATGTAAAACTACATCACACCAATGCCCTCCTTTACCAAGGCTTTAAGACCTTCCATTATCTGCCCCCCTCCACCACCACCACCACCACACACACCTCTCTGGTCTCATTTACTGCCATGCTCACCCCACATGAGTCACACAGGCCTTCTCGCTGTCCCTGTGGTATTTGTAATACACTCCCACCTCAGGACATCTGAAGCTGCTGTTCCCTCTACCCACGACCCTTCGCCCCCAAGTGTCCTATGGCTCTCCTGCTCACTTCTTTGGTATCTGTTCAAATGTCACTTCCGAAAAACAGCCTTCTCTGACCTCCTTCTCCGTAAGTGAATCCTTTTCCCCCTGCCTCCTCACTCGCTATTCTCTTAACCTTGAGAGCTATGGATATTTACACAGCTCTGCCTAGGAAAAGTTGATCACTTTTTTCAATGATGGGTTGACTACCTAAATGTGAAAAAGAAAAGAACACTCCTAGAAGATGATTTAGGAGATTACCTTTATGATTTGGAGATAGGTAAAGATTTCTTAAGACACAAAGAATAGCAGCCATAAATAAAATGGTAAGTTGGGCTATATAAAATTAGGCATTTCTTTTCACCAAAAAGACATCATTAAGAAAATGAGACAGGAAGACACAGAGTAGGAGAAGATATTTGCAATACTTACAACTGACAAAGGATTCTTATCCAGAATATATAAAGAACACTATAACTTAATAATAAAAAGCCAAATGACCAAATAGAAAAGTGGGCAAAAGACATAGACAGGTACTTCACAAAAGAGGTCGTCAAAATAGCCAATAAACATAAGTATTTAAAAAATTTTTTTAAATTGATTTTATAATGAGAGAGGAAAAGAGAGAGAGAGAGACATCAATTTGTTGTTCCACTTATTTATGTATTCATTGATTGATTCTTGAATGTGCACTGACCTGGGATCAAATCCTCAACCTTGGTATATTGAGACAGCACTCTAACCACTGAGATACCCGGCCAAGCCTGTTTGTTTATTTTTTAATGTACCGAGGTATGTGGAATTCTCAAGTAAGATTCAAGGATCAGAAAAGTCAAGTGCTGTGAGGATGTCATCAGAGAATCAAACATAAATAAGGATCAGATCATTATAACACACAGCACAATAAAGTGCAAGGCATTAGATATAAAGACAAGGTTTAACACTCATGGTGGCTACACAGCTTAATCCGGGAGGGTGGGGAGGCTGCAGAGGAGGGGACGCAGAGCCTTGCCCTGATAGGTGCTCGAGTGCTTGAGCTGGTCATGCGTACCTCCCACTTCAAGGGGCATTCCAGGCGGTGCTGTTGATGGTGGAAGGGGAAAGAGGGCACAGGAGCAAGTCAGCCAATTCTTAAAAGGCAGCACCTTTTCAAGGACTGGTAAGACACGGAACTAAACCATCAGGGATCACTCTGCAAACACTCGAAGAGGAAAGTGACCAACAGCAGTTCCTCTTTCATTAACTGACTCCATCCATCCTGCCCCTGGTCTGGCTCTTCTCTCTGCACCCCTTTCCCAATTCCTACCCAGGCCTTTGCTTGCAGGCCACTGAAATAGATTCCTTTGGTTGTTTCACATTTTCTTCAGGGCTCAGATTTGATCCAATATCCTTACAACTTGTTTGGGTTTTGTTTCTACATCTTTAGTGAAGTTACTTTTGTAGGTTGTCGGCCTTTAGCCTCCGGAAGCATCAAGATGGGTAGAGTGTGCACTGCTATTTCAGGAATTTATTCTGGGTTCGGGACACAAGATACTGCTCCTTTAAAAGATTTCCAGTGTGAGGCTGCACAGAAATAATGAAAATACTGTCAACTGGTGGGCAAGGGTTTCGAAGCAGCCCTTCTATCTCTGGCGTGGGGGTGCTGCGGTCGGCCTCCTCTGCTGTCAGTCACTCTAGTTCAAGGCACAGTAGCTTTGCTGTTCTCGGAAAACAGTGCCACACTCCTGGAGCCATTTGTAAAGGCAGTGAAAAAGCTACGTGACTTAAGAGGAAATAAGTCACTTGCAAGTGGGTCTTAGATGGAATTTCAGGGACACCCTCCCTGACACAGACCCGAGCACAGGTGTGCGATGCCCACGGGCCTTTGGCTCCACTTCAGTTAATCTGCGAGGATTTGGGTGGACTACACTTTCTTTGGCCATTTTGAGAGGGGAAGGAGTCACTATAGATTGTCTAAAAATAACAACTTCCTTCCTTAAAATGCCCTTACAGTTTTGTGGAGGGCAGAGGGAAACAGGAGAGAATCAAAGACCTCCTAAAGATTTGAACTGGCTTTCGGAGGAAGAAAGGACACATGAAAGCTAAAATGGATTAAGTTCTTCAGCAACAGATTACAAAACATGCCAGGAGAACTATTAGTGGATGGATGCAATACTAATAGTGGGGTGAACAGCAGTTCAGCTTTAAATTCCACCACCAGCCTATGTGCGCGTTCTTTAGTTATGTGGTTTTCAAACTGTGTTCCATGGAGCCCTGCTGTCAGTCACTCTAGTTCAAGGCTGGGTAGTTGACCAGTTGCCCTCAAGGAACTGAAACTTGCACTTATGGGTCATTCTGAGGACTTGTGGCTGGACCCCAACTCCAAAGTGCAGCCTGACCAGGATATTGTTTCTACTGGCCAGTGTGGTCTTTCTTTCTAGGTTTGCCTAGAGTTTCAGGGAGACAGAGTGTCTCAGGCATAGAGCTCCTAAACATGGGCCATGAACTAGAATCTGAGCCCTCGGGTCCCACTTCAACCACCATGATCTGGGTTTGATCTGGTGTTCCCTGTAAAATTTGTTTGAAAACATATATATAGGTTCAAGGGGTGGGAGGGTGGTGGAGAAGAGTTTGGAAATCATTACTGTGGATCATTTCTCTCAGCATCATCTAAGAGTCTCTCCAGTGAACCTCCAGCTCTTCACTACAGTGCCAGCGCCACCCTTAGACGTGGGCAAGCGGGGCACCTGTCTAGGCCCTGCAACAGAGGGGGCCTTGGGCTTTAGAGTGCCATCATTGAAACTGTGAGTCTCCCCAGTGCCTGGGACTGGCCGGTTCCAGCAGTGCCATCTAGGTGAAGAACCCTGGTTCACGTGGTTCCTGGTCCCTGTTTTTTCTCTTCAGAATACTTTCTGAAACTCTGTCTAGTGTGGGTAGTTGACCAGTTGCCCTCAAGGAACTGAAACTTGCACTTATGGGTTATTCTGAGGACTTGTGGCTGGACCCCAACTCCAAAGTGCAGCCTGACCAGCATATTGTTTCTACTGGCCAGTGTGGTCTTTCTTTCCCAGGATGTTTTAAATTGGGGTGCCAGAGCAGAGCTGACATTCTAATTTGGGGTTGTCAACATTCACAAAGGGGACCTCAGGGCAATCACCACACCTCTTTTGCACCACATGTCAGGAAGTCCTCCAGCGGGACCAGGCCTGCCTGTCCAAGGGCTTTTCAGATGGTTGCTGTTCAATGACAACAGACCCTCTGGTCAATGACCTTTCTTTCCTCTGATTGATATGGTGACGTTGTTCTCCCTCAGGTTGGTCTCAAGGCCTGTCAGATGAGGAATGGATATTCCTTGAATGAATGGAACTCGGCTTTTCCCACGAGGCCCACAGCCTCCTCCTCTATCCATGTTGCAGGCAGTGGTGTGGAAGGTAGGAGTATTTTCAGCTTTAGCAGAGATGATATTCCAAGAATGCAGCGATTATGACCTACAGAGTTCAAGAGAAGGCATGCTTGGAATATGTGCTGTTTTATAGTTAAGGTATTCAATTCTGAACAATAAAAAGCACATGAGCAGAAAATGAACTATTGCTCACATTTTCTTGCATACTCTGGGCAAGACTTGCATTTGTGGTCATCATCAATGCACACCATAACCACCTCCGAGCCACTGGACGCCAGTATCCACAAGCAGCATGGTGGGTGGTGCCACATCATGCGTAATGGAGGAAGCAGCATGAACTAACTGGTGTTAGGGAACTGTAGGAGAAAAATAAATCTATATTGTTCCTACACCAACAGCTTACAAAGAGCCACGGCACTGTGAGTGATAACTGCGACCTTTTCCTTGCAGCAGGAGATATAAATGAGCCAGAACAGCATATTTTACAATCAAGAGCGTGAAGAAAGAGCTCCTGGCTCTGAACAGGAATAGTTGGGGCCTGGATACTACAAAGAATCTGCTACAGAGAATCTTTGCAGCCTGTGCTGGTTTGGCTCAGAGATTAGAGCGTCGGCCTGCAGACCAAAGTGTTTCAGGTTCAATTCTGGTCAAGGGCATGTGCCTCGGTTGCAGTTCAATCCCTGGCCCTGGTTGGGGTTGTGTGGGAAGCAACCAGTCGACGTCTCTTTCATATCAGTGTTTCCCTCTCTTTCTCTCTCTCTCTCTTTCCCTCCATCCCTCCCACTCTACCTGAAAATCAATGGAAAAATATCCTCAGGTAAGGATTAAAAAAAAAGAATCTTTGCAAACACGGAGTGGATGGGAAATAATTATAAGGATCTCTGCTCTACCTTTTTTCTAAATTATCAGTTAATCATCTTTTATGGGACCCTAAGCTTTATAATATATTTTTAACCAAAATTTTTACATATGCTCTGGCCAGTTTGACTCAGCAGTTAGAGCTTCAGCCTGAGGAATAAAGGGTTAGGGGTTTGATTTCCGGTCAAAGGCACATACTTGGGTTGCAAGTTTGATCCTGGACCTAGTTGGGGTCATGCAGGAGGCAGCCAATTGATATGTCTCTCTCATGTCAATGTTTCTCCCCCCTGCCCGCACTCTCTAAAAATCAATGAAGTAATATCTTTGGAGGAGGATTAACAACAACAACCAAAAAAATAGTTGTTGTTTTTTTTAATATAGAGAGCCTCCCCCAGTATTTTGCCTAGTGCCCCTTGCACCATAGACAGCCCTGCTAAGACTTACCATGTCTTCCCTGATATTTTGTAATAACCTCCTAATTGTCTCTGTTTTTTCATTCTCTACCCTTCCCAGTGCATCTTCCAAACTGCCAAAGGGTGCTTCCTCTAAAATGCAAATTCAATCAAGTTTATTCTTCTTATATCCCTTCAGTATGTAGGGCACCAAACTGAAATTCTTTGGCTTGGCACATAATTTCCTTTGCGATCTGGCCCCTCCTGTCCCTTTTAGCCTCATCGTCTACAAACCCCAATAGCTACTCTATGTTCTAATGATGCAATCGGCAATTTTCAAAATCCTCAGTGCTCTTCAATGTTCTAACCTCTTATTGATAATTTCCTTACCATCAATTGTCTTTATAAACAATTCGTACACGTCCCATAAGACTCACTCAGGCTCCCTCTGCCACCTCCCTGAATTCCTCATCCTACCCACCTCTCCAGGGGCCCGTGCAGCCAGAGGAATTGGGGGAGGGGAGGGGTGTAGTTGAGACCAGAGGCTGTGGGGTACAGTTCAGATGTCTTCAGAGGATTTCATTCTGAGGGAGATGGGAAGCCATTAGATGCCCCCTAATAAGTTGCTCCTCCCAGTATTCACATCCTTATGCAGTCCCTTCCCACTCTGAATCTAGGCTGGCTGTGTGACCCGGTTGAACCAACACAACAAGGCAGAAGTGACACTGTGCCAATTTGGGGGCTTAAGTTATCAGAAGGTGGGGCAGCTTCTGCTTTTGAGCTTTGGAAATCCCTGGGCTCTGTGTGAGATGCTCAGCTACCCTGCTGGAGAGACTGCGTGAGGAGGCCATGTGGAAAGGGAGGGGCCCGAGACTTCATGGGGAGAGCAAGGGGCCTAGCCAGCAGCAGCCCAGCTGAGTCCAGCGTCCAGCTGTCCTTGTCAAGGGGCTGGACTCGTGAGTGAGACATCTTGGATGTTCCAGCCTCACCCACAGTTGCAAAGGGTCCTGTGAGACATCCACCTACACCCCAGTCAATCCTATGGACTCAAAAGAAACAATGAAAACGGTTACACCGAGCCACTAAGTTAAGTGATAACTAACCCAGAACTCAGTAGATGAGAATGGGTCTTGGCATCAAGCACTGCCGAGAAAATGTTGGGTAGAGGATGTGCAGAAGTACCTTAACAAATCCCGTATCTAGGAATCATGAAGCAGCGATCATAGACCAGATGGACAGTCAGGGCCCAAGACTAGGCATCCAGCACAAAAGTACCCACACTTGTTGGTGACTTCGCCATACTGTCCCACTCTCTGTCATGCTCACCCCGTCAGTCCCACACTTGAAGAGAGCTGAAGCATCAAACAAGTTCAGTGTGACATCTGTCCACAGCTTTGCCCTGCAGTAAGGCAAGGTGACCATCCAGCTGACAAGAAGCTAAAGACAGGAAACCGATGCTTGATTAGATGTTATAACAGGAATGGCTGAAGCCAATTACCAGTGAGTCCTCTGCTCTCTGGTCAAGGGCACAGATTTTATCCCTGTTAATTTGGCTTTATTCCATGGTCAAAGACCAAACCTTTAACCCAGCCAGCTGTCCTAATTGGATTCCTTCCATTCATCTTGGGAAAGAGGATGACACACCATGTCCGATTTACAGCTCTTCGCAGGGAAATGCTGTCTTATGAGTAAGCCCATCTGTGATAGTGGCATCTTCAGAAAAATAACTGAGTTCTATTTTTTAAATTTTATTTTATTTTTTATCCTCACCTGAGGACATTTTATTTTTGCATTTATCTTCGGATAGAGCAGGAAGGAGAGAGGAAGAGAGAAAGAGAGAAAGATCGACGTGAGAGAGACACATCAAGTGGTTGCCACCCACATGACCCCAACTGGGGCTGGGGACAAATTGCAACTGAGGTACATGCCCTTAGCGGGAACCGAACCCGGGTCTCTCCGGACCGCAGGCGGATGCTCCAACCGCTGAGCCAAACCGGCCATGGCAGTAACTGAGTTCTAATAGTCATTCATTCATCTCCTTCCTCCCACATTCAAGCCTAAATGTGTTCCTCTGTTGAAGTTCCTTCTGCATGTTAATGGGATCACGGGTCTCTACTCCGTCCTAGTTTAGGTACGCATAGCCTATTCGTATAGGGTTCCAGGGACTTCTTCACGGATATTGCAGCTTCTACTTTCTTTTTTTCTTCTCCAATCTGTCACATCTCTGCAAGAATAATCTTCTTAAAATATGTTTGGAGTATGTCAATTTTTTGGTGTTGCTAATCCTCACCCGAGTTTTTTCCATTGATTTTTAGAGAGTGGGTGGGAGGGAGGAGACAGAGAGAAAAAGATCGATGTGAGAGAGACACATTGATTGGTTGCCTCCCACATGCACCCTGACCCGGGGATGGGGACCGAACCTGAAACCCAGGTCCGTGCCCTTGACCGGAATCAAACCCACAACCCTTTGGTCCGAGGGCCAACACTCTAATCGCTGAGCCGAACTGGCCAGGGCTGAGCATGTCATTTTTTAGCTCACAGTCCTTCGGTGGTTCTCTAATTCCTGCAATAGGACTGCAACCCCAGATACTCTCAGGTGGTTTAAGCTAAGATGTGGCTGAGTGCGCAGGAAGACAACAGGGAGCTGTGCGGACTGCTGGCAAGTGAGGTGGATCCTGCTAGACGCATATTTGCCTTCCATATATTTAGACCAAATAAAACATAAAATGTCACAAAATAGAGGCCAGACTCTTCATTCTAATGTTCAAAGCTTTCCGTTGCTAGATTCCAACCTACTTTTCTAGACCCAGACTTTCCGTGTTAGTGTGCAGTTTAGAGTTGGCACGTGAATGGCACACGACCCTTACTCTGCCATCCCTGGCCCATGGCAGATGTTGCCGCTGACCATGGCCCTCTTTCCCGTCGGGCTCAGATCAAAGGCTCGGAGAGCTGGGTGGGCTTAGTGTGCCAAAGAAACCTCTTTGCTCATTTCTGATCAATTCCAGTCCAGGCCAAATCTCCTAGGTTCACTGTACTGTACTTATCAGGCAGACCAGAGAATTTCAGCATTTTTGAGATAAACAGCCGGGTTTAGCTGTTTTTCTCTGGCCTATCTCATAGGCTGTCATGTTCTAGGCTCAATCCCCTTTTAGGTGAGTTGCCCCACAGGTAAGTTACAGGTCATGGCAAGAGACTGATCCTGACCCTGGCAGTTTGCTCCAGAGAGAATATGGATGGGAAACCATCTTAGCAAAAGCAGATGTCTTGGACAGTCTCTCATTCGCACCCCCGCCCCCATCCTTGCAGTGACGAAGGATCTGGGAGAGACCAGCTCCGCAGTACGCGGCTGATGTAGCTGGACTCACTCACGGCACGGCTGGTCCACAGCGCTCAGACTGTAGGTTAATTCGTGTACAGATTCAAACCCCATAGAAGCTTGGCCTAGGCTGCCAGTTGGATTTGGCTCAGTGGTGTATGTGGTTTGTGGGAGATGTTTATACTACAATGCCTACATCAGACTGAGTCCAAGATCTCTCCTTTGAGAAGTTTATTTCATTCTGTAACCATTGCTTCCATTACTGGGGGTCTGCTTCACTTTTCTTCTATTTAACTGGGGCCTGCATTTTCCAAAGAGCCCACTTTCCCTTTTTGTTCAGCAAGATGCCTATACTTTCTCCAAAGCAACTAACTTTATTCTTAGTCCTAAAGGAGAAAGAAAGACAGATTCTAATCATATCATGCAGACCAACTCAAAAACCCAAGGGAGGGAAAGGAGGAGATGAATTGTCTATTTTACAACATACTTAATGGAGCCAGTTTGTCTTCACTGATGATCCTCCTGAGAGGTTTTCAGCCTGGTACCTGCTGTGGTAGACATCACACTTGCTCCACGGATATCATGCCCGTAATTTGACGTGATTGCCTATACAGCTAACATGCTTTCCGCAAAGCCTCAGAATGACTGGGTCTCTGGGGCAACCACAGCTAGTGATGCAGCAGTTATGACGGTAAATGTGTGAGCTGGGTAAACGATGCATTCGAGCTGGGAGCCAGGACCCCCATGTCCCCGTGACTTTAGCCCACTGAGTGTTCTTTATCTGTTCAGTTCCTGGTCTTTATTTTGTTTTTATCTTGATTTAAAAAAATAAACAAACTTTGGAATAAACTCTGCTAGAGACTGAGTGCTTGCATCTCCTTAAATTAACATAAGGAAGCCCCCATCCTCAATGTGACTGTATTTGGAGGAGGGATCTTTGGGAGGTAATTAGGTCATAAGGGAGGGGACTTCAAGAATGGGCTTAGTGCCCTTACAAGAAGAGACACAAGAGACATAATCTCTCTCCACCATATGAAGACTCAGCAAGAGGATGACCATCACAAGCCAGGAGGAAGAGGGCCCTCACCGACCTGGGATCTGCCGGCGCCTCCAGCTTGGCCTTCCAGCCCCTGGGACTGTGAGAAATAAGCATCTGTAGCTCATAAGCTGCCCAGGCTGTGGTAATTTGTCACAGCAGCCCAAGCTGAGTAAGAGAACCCCCACAAGTATTTGTTCTATTTGAAAAGAAGGAAGGAGGCAAAATCCATGCTGAGGACCACCTGCCAATGTATGTCCCAGGGAGAGTGATTATTTCCATCAATTCCATCCACACAAGGGGAGGTGAGAGGCCTTATATGGTGAGCATCCCCCTAGCAAAACGGGAATGTGTTTGAGTCAGGCTTTGATCTTTAATAAAGACAAAGATAACAGCGACACCATCTGCAGCTGAGGTGGCCCTTATGGAGAACTTGATGACGTGGCTGGTAATGCAAGATGGGAACGTGTGGTATTTCACAAAATGTTTGCAAAACAACAAACTAGGAAGTATGTTAGAAAACTGACAAAATTAGGTCCGTTTACTGATCTTCACAGGGATTTTAGGGTTTTTTCATAGTTAAGATTTTATTAGAAAATAGGAATACTCAGAAAGACTGGGAGAAAATCACAAGCTAGCATGAAGAATTAATTAGGAAAAAGCACAGAAAGAAGGCTGGAACAAATAGGAACACAGACATTTCTCTCATGGTATCAATGGTCGCTCTCTTGATACTTCTACATTTTTCTTTTCTTTTTTTTTTTTAATTATTATTATTATTTTTTATCCTCACCCGAGGATATTTTTCCATTTTTTGTACAGATAGAGTGGGAGGGAGAGAGAGGAAGAGAGAGAGAGAGAGAAACATCGACGTGAAGGGACACATCGAGTGGCTGCCACCCGCATGACCAACCAGGGCCGGGGACAAACTGCAACCGAAGTACGTACCCTTAGCGGGAACCGAACCCGGGTTTCTCCGGACCGCAGGCCGACGCTCTAACCGCTGAGCCAAACTGGCCAGGGCGATACTTCTACATTTTTCAAAGCCACCTAATATTTTCATCATCCTTGGATTTACTTCTCAAGAAATATTTAGGTTTCTTATTTACTGCCTTATATAAAGTCAACAGTATATCTCCTGTGTTCTGTCTTGTAGTTTCCCCCCCGTTAATGATACTTGAAGTGGCAGACCAGGGGAAAGGGTGTTCAATATTCTCTGAGTTACCAGGAGCTCTGGGCTGTAAATAAATCATAAATGTACCACATCATTCATAAATTATTCATTTTCTCTTGTGCTTTCTATAGAACATGATGCATCAACACCGAGGCCAAAGGACTCAAATCTTTGGTGGTTTCAGATCATTAACATACCTGGTTGGTCAGCCCTGTAGAAGATTTTCTAAAAAACAATCTATGTCTCTATAAAAATTCTTACCAGTGGAAGGAAGACAGCCTTGCCTACACCCAGCAATGCCACAGAGGAGATGCACCCGGCCACAGAGAACACAGGGCCTTAGAGACACAGAGTCCTAATGTCGTGGGGTACATATTTCAATTTGTTAAATTTTAAAATAGTGCTTTTGTATAATGTCCTTCCTTTTCAGTCTTTGGGCTTGTAGCCCAATTCCATGTCTGCCTAAAAGGATATTTTCTCCTCTTCCACAAATGGAACACAGGCTGTCCCCAACTTACTAAATTCCAAAACTTCATTCAGAAGCGGTTTGGTTGGGACAAATTAAACACATATTCCTCAAGAAACAAGATGAGTAGTTCTGTCTCCAGGAGAGCTCACAGCTTATTAACCCACTACGTACCCAAAATATGGGCCTAATGATAACCTAGACCAGTGAGCTTCAACTGGGTGCCACAAGAATTTTTAAAACATGCAATACCTGACTGTTTAGTCGGGGGCATTGACTTCTTTCCCCTTAGATTGTCAAATTGAAAAAAAAAGACAACCACCAACACAACATTTGCCATTCAGTGTGAATGAATCAAAATTCTACCTAAATTTTTCTCAGATCAGCAAAAAATGTAACATATTTTTTTGGGTATGCCGTAGAATGTTAGTCATTAGTTTATGTATGCCACGAGATGAAAAAGGTCGAAAATCGTTGACCTAGAACATAATCAACAAACACATGCATACTTTTACAGAAAACCATGTTTAGTCTCTCAGCTTGGGGGCGGAAGAACAGGTCTCGGGCCTTCCCTTCTTGCTCCTGCCTTCCTCAGAGGTGCTGTCCGTGGGTCCAAGGCTGCTCCAGCCAGACGGTCTCGGAAGAGTGGGAAAACAGCAAGGAGGGGGTCAGTATATACGGGTGCACCCAAGTGGAGGGTTGATTCTTAATTCTAGGGCTCTTCGAATTCAAAATTAGGTTTCATGCATATGTGTGCATACACACATATTTTCTAGCAAGAGAGCCTCTTCCTGTCATTAGATTCTTAAAAGGATCTCTGACCGTCAAACTAAAAAGATGAAAAATTTCTACTCTAGCAAATATAAACAATGAATAGAATGAGACTTCTGGTCAGCACATGCCCTCAGCATCAGGCCTTCATGTTAGGCAGTCTCCCAAGATGCTGAGCGTGAGTGAGAAAGGTCTCCTGCTCTCTGGGCTCCACTAATATCTTACTTTTAAATCCAAGTTCTCTTCTTCCTGATGCTCTAGAAAACAGAGCCTTCTGTTCCTGAAGCAGTTTGTAATAGTTCTTGCTGCCTGTGAAAAAGTGGAAGAAAACCCAGAATTGAACATTTCTTTCCAGCCCCCCCCTGGTGTTGCTCAGCGGTTAGAGCATTGGACTGTGTACCGAAGGGTCTCCAGTTCGATTCCGGGTCAAGGGCATGCACCTAGGTTGCAGGTTCAATCCCCGGCCCTGGTCAGGGTGCATGCAGGAAGCAGCTAATTGATGTGTCTTTTTTCACATCAATGTTTCTCTCTCTCTCTCCACCCCCCACTTTTACTCTAAAAATCAATGGAAAAAATATCCTCAGGTGAGGATTTAAAAAAAAAGAAAGAAAATTTCTTTCTAGTTCTCTCTCTCTCTCTCTCTCTCTCTCTCTCTCTCTCTCTCTCTCTCTCTCAAGGAATAGGTCATAGGGAGGCTTGACACACAGGGAACTCAGATAAGACCCACCTGCATTCCAGCAGAAGGTGCTCTCAAGCCTTCTGCAATGTGTGTGTCATGATGGATAGTTTTGCAGTGTGTCTGCCCTGTCAGTGAGAGTCTGTGTGGTGTCCTGGGGTCTGAAGGATGGGGAAAAAGGTGGAACTGAGAAAGAAGTCACCAGGTAGCTTGAATCGATGCAGCAGAACTAGAGACTCAAACTGTTCATGCACTTGTTCATTCTGTTTCGTTTCCAAGCACCTATCATACGTGGAGAACTGTGCTGGGCTTTGAGGGGCACTGAGAAGAAAAGGTCTGGTCCTTTTCCTTAAGAAACAATGTCATAGAAAGATACATATGCAAATGAACAATTACAAATTGTTATAAATTGAAGGCAATCGCCACAGAGTAGGTATATAGGTTCAAGCAATGGAAGAAAGAAAATAGAAACGCATATTTCAGTTCAGTTGGGGTGGTGGTCATAACGCAAGATTCCATTCTGAGAGAAGATAAATTGAAGCCAGGATACAGCCACGTTCTAGTCCCAGGGCAACACACTGGGGTTGACCAGATCACCTCTAGAATGAACTAGAAAATTACCCTTGGGAGAATAAGTAGAGTTTTTCTCAGATTTTTTTGCTTTAGACTTTTCTGAGAATTATGTTTGCTAACATCAGTGGTGTAAATCAGAGGAGTTTTTTTTTTTTTTTTTTTAAAGCTAACAGTTGTTGAGCACCTATCATGTGTACTAAGTACCACACAGCTTTAATCTCACACCAGCCTCGTAAGGCCATTACTATTATTACCCTCCGGACGCTCAGGGTTCTCCAGAGAAACAGAACCCACAGGGTGTGAGCTCCCCCTCTCTGTGTGTAACTTGCCTGTGACTCTGTTGGCTGACTGGGGAGGTCTCCCCTGATAAACCTGATTGTGGAAAGACACAAACATGTGTGAGTGACTTTTTTCAGGGATGTTCCCTTGCTCGTGACAGTCTGATTGGCTGGTGCCTTGGCCAGGTGTGGGGTTAAGTATTTGAACTTTAACCCTGATTCATTTACCCACCCATCCTTTTGGTTTACAGATTAATTTCTTAATTTACTGGCCTCGGTTTCCTTCTTAGTGCAATGAGGGAGGAGAATATTACCCAGCTTGCTGATGTGATGCGAGGAATAAATGAGAATATAGATTAAGTGCCTGGCATAGAGAAGGTGCTCAGGAAATGGTAGCTCTTACCATTATTCAATGAGATCATCCTTGCAAAGCACTTAGCATTGTGCATAGAGTAAGTGCTCCATATGTATTATTATCATTTAGAGGTAATTGGCATCCTCTAGAAAACCCTTCACTAGATGAGAAGTGAAAACATATGGCTTCTATCTACGAACTCAAAAACTCTGCAAATATTTGGCAGACATATTTCCATGACTTCGATGTCAGAAGTTGATGTGTTATCAGAGATTCTCTTCAGGAGAAAATAGTCTCTTGTGGCGTAACCTGTGCCTTCCCGTTGTTAATGAGATAATTTCACAGGCGTCTGCACACTCAGGCAGAGTTGGCCGTTAGAAGACTCGCTGTATATTGTCCATGTTCCAAGAGGGCAGGTTCAGGAATAGCCTGATTGTGTCCAGATGGTTTAGGCTATTTATATGGAACTATGTCATCAGCATTGAATCAGAAAATTTTAAGCGAGAAAAAAAGAATTCAAATCTTTCTTGGCATGAACTTGTAATTTGCATACCTCAATCTGGGCCCTCCTATAGAACAGCGGAATGACCTTCCTGGGCCTCCAGCTCCCTCCATGTGACTGGCAACCCCCCAACCCCGCCCCAACCCGACTCTCGGCACCACTGCCAGCAGCATCCCGAGCTGGCATCCACTTTTCCTGATAGAATGATTCTCTCTTATTTACTGTTTTTTTTTCTATATAATTGTCCAAAAAGAAATAAATTCTAGTTACTATACACTTTCACCTTGATTTTTATAGCCCAAATAAGAACCCTAGACAAACCCCCCACTTTGGGACAGTGTTCAAATATGCTTCCCCAAAATATGGCACCTTGACAGATAGAAATTATTTATTAATTTTAGAAAGACAGACAGACAGAGAGAAACATCAATTTGTTGTTCCACTTATTTATTAATTCAATGGTTGAGTCTTCTTTTTTTAAAAATATGTTTTCATTGCCTTAGCCAGTTTTGCTCAGTGATTTCAGTGTCAGCCAGCAGACCAGAGAGTCCTGGGTTTGGTTTCCATTAAGGGCACGTACCTCGGTTGCAGTTTGTCCCCAGCCCCGGTTGGGGTGGTGTGGGTGGCAACCAGTCAATGTGTCTCTCTGACATCAATGTTTCTCTCTGTCTCTTCCTCCCTCTCTCTCTGCTCTATATAAAGATAAATGCAAAAATGTCCTCGGGTGAGGATAAAAAAAAGTATATATATATATATATGTTTTCATTGATTTTTTTTTAGAAGAAAAAGAAGGGAGAGGGAGCGAGAGAAACATTGATGAGAAAGAAACATTAATTGGCTACCTCCTGCATGCCCACTTCTGGGGATCAAGCCCACAACCAGGGCATGTGCCCTGACCAGAAATCAAACCAGTGACCTCTTGGTGCATGGGACCATGCTCAACCAACTAAGCCACATTGGCCAAAGTTTCTTTTTTTTTCCAATCTTCACCTGAGGATATGTTCTTATTGCTTTTTAGAGAGAGAGGAAGAGGGAGAGAGAGAGAAACGTAGATGTGACAGAGAAACATTGATCGATTTCCTCCCATACTTACCCTGACTGGATATCGAACCCACAACTTAGGTATGTGCCCTGATTGGGAATCAAACCCACAACCTTTTGGTGTACAGAATGATGCTCCAAACCACTGAGCCACCTAGTCAGGGCCATTCGTTGATTCTTGTGCCCTGACTGGAGACTGACCCCACCACCTTGAAGTGTCAGGACGATGCTCTAACCAAATGAACTACCCTGCCAGGGCCAAACAGATAGGACATTTTAAGCTGAAGGAATCTGAGAAATGATACATGCCGAAAAGACTTTCCTGACCTTCCCCTGAAGCAGGGCGTAAAACCTTATGTGAGAAATGCTCTCCCTAAACCTGGAGAAAAGCAACACACAGACTTTGCTGTTTTCCTAAGTTCGCTACACTTAACTCATACTTTTTTCATCCTATCACATTTTCCCACCACTCTCCATTCTTCATTAAACCTAGCATAAAAAACTCAGGTTTGACCATTTCTCTGGGTCTTCGTTTCCTTATGAAGGTTTCCATGTCATGTGAAAATTATTTAAATACATTGATATGCTTTTATCTTGTTAATTTGCCTTTTGTTATAGGGGTTCCAACCAAGAACTTAGAAAGATGCAGAATAAAGGTATTTTTCCTTCCTACACTTTCTTTGCTCACATTCCC
Source organism: Molossus molossus (assembly GCF_014108415.1). Taxonomy (NCBI): domain Eukaryota; kingdom Metazoa; phylum Chordata; class Mammalia; order Chiroptera; family Molossidae; genus Molossus; species Molossus molossus. The sequence goes on along the minus strand of NW_023425345.1, from coordinate 57,679,426 downwards.
AAGATGTCTCCCACACTGAACACAATTCTTCATCGAAAACTTTTGAGGTCTAATATGTTTCATAATTCTAATAATTTAGAATTGTTTGGCTTTTAGAAAGGTAACATGGGACACATAGTGTGTTTTAAATAACACAGCCAGCCCTGGCTGGGTAACTCAGAGGGTTAGACCATCGTCCCAGTGAGCCATGGTTGTGGGTTTGAACTTCAGTAAGGGCACATACAATAATCAACCAATGAATGCATAAATGAATGGAACAACAAATCGATGCCCCCCCCCCATTTCTTCTCTCTCTCTCTCTCTCAAATAAATAAATTTAAAAAAAATTTTAAAAACCCATACCCAGCGGGATCTGCTTGCCTCAATAAAATTATGATCTCAATGAGTAGAAAGTGGGAAGAGTAAAAGATAGAAGAACATAAAGAAAAAAGAGGCTTTGAGTAAAGATGGCGGCATACATAAATGCGGTGCCCGCATCCTCCCACACCCACAGCACAATTACAGCTAGACCACAGAACAGTGTCATTCGGGTCACCTGAAATCTAACTGAACAGAAGTACAACTGAGGCTCTAAAGAAGAAGCCATGTGAGCCCTGGCTGGTTTGGCTCAGCGGTTAGAGCGTCGGCCTGCGGTCCGGAGAGACCCGGGTTCGGTTCCCGCTAAGGGCACGTACCTCGGTTGCAGTTTGTCCCCGGCCCTGGTTGGGTCATGCGGGTGGCAGCCACTCGATGTGTCCCTTTCACATCAATGTTTCTTTCTCTCTCTCCCTCTACTCTATCTGATCAAAAAATGGAAAAATGTCCTCGGGTGAGGATTAAAAACAACAACAACAAAAAAGAAGCCACATCAAGACTGGTAAGCGGGCGGAGACGTGGAAAGGGCAATTTCCACATCCAGGTGTGGCAGATAAGAATCAGGAGGGATGTCTCTGCTGTGGAGGTCCCCACTGAGGAGGAGGGGTCCCAGTTCCACACTAGGCACCCGCATCCCAGGGTTCCTGGGAAGAGAAGTCCCCATAACTGCTGGCTGATGGAGGCTTCTGGTTCCCAGGCAGTTCCTCTTAAAGGGCCCACACTCAGACCTACTGGAACTCACTTCCTCTATAGGCTCTAGTCCTGGGGCAGTAGCTCAAAAGGTAACAGGGGCCTATGGGGAGGAACTGAATTGTCTGGCATCAGGGCGAGAGCTGAAGGGGCAGCTTTCTCCCAGACAAAAGTGCTGGCCATTTTTTCTTTTCTGGGCCCTCTTCCCACAGAGCAGACAAGTGAGCACCATATTTGAGCTGCCATCAACCTGGCTCACACTGTTCACCCTGCCCTGGTGATTCCCTGAGACCCTGTCCCACTCAGCTTGCAGGCCCAACCAAACTGTTTCCAGTGACTTTTCCATACAAACAGCCTGTCTTGGCTCAAGCGTCAGACTCTCTTAAAATCTCTCAAATAAGCAGCATCTGGCCTTGGTGAGCCCCATACCTCTCACTAAGTGGCCCCAGGCTCGGTACTAGCAGCTGCTTACTACCTTGGTTCATAGCTCAGCCTCTCTTGGGCACCTCCAAGCCCAGCACAAGCAGCAGCCATCTGCAGATTACTTTGTAGCTCATGCCGGGCCAGTGGCCACAGGCAGAACACAGGTGGTGGCTGATCTTGGCTTGCCTTCCCAGGAGGCACAGAGCAGCGCACCCAGTGGAAAACTCCAGACCACATCAAAGCACCACCCACCCACCTCCTCAAATGACACACTCAAGGGGTGGACTCAGCAGGCACCAGAGCCCCACTGATGTAACTCCTGCTCTGTGGGGTGTGCCCTGCACAGCTAATTCTCCACAGTGGTTGTAGCCAGTCCTTACAGCCAGTTGGCTTGGGAATAAATCCCTCCCATTGACATGCCAACAGCAATCAAAGCTCAACTACAAGGAGGCTGTACCCAGCCCACAGTGGTGGGGGGGGCAGTGCACCTGGAGTGCCCAGCTTCGGTAATAGAGACTGTGCCACTGGATCCTACAGGACACCAACTACACATGGCCACTCTACCAAGTATAGGAGCGGTAGCAGCTCTACCTAATATATAGAAACAAGTACAGGGAGGCTGCCAAAATGAGGAGACAAAGAAACATGTCTTAAATGAAAAACAGAACAAAATTTCAGGAAAAGAAAACTAAAATGAAGACAAGCAATCTACTAGATGCAGAGTTCAAAACACTGGTTATAAGGATGCTCAATGAATTTAGGGGAAGAGTAGATAAACTTAGTGAGAACTTCAACAGCATAAAAAATGGACATGGAAACCATAAAAAAAGAACCAGTTAGAAATGAAGGATACACTGACTGAAATGAAGAACAATTTACAGGGAATTAACAATAGAGTAGATAAAGCTAAGAATCAAATCAGTGATGTGGAATATAGGAAAATATAAAAACAGCCAATCAGAACAGCAAAAAGAAAAAAGACACACACACCCATCCCCACCCCCCCCATGAGAATAGTGTAAGGAGGCCCCTGGGAAAGTTTCAAGCACACCAACATTTGCATCTTGGGGGTTCCAGAAGGAGAAGAGAGAGCAAGAAATTGAAAACCTATTTGAAAAAATAATTACAGAAAACTTTCTTAACCTGGTGAAGGAAACAGACATACAAGTCCAGGAAGCACAGAGTCCCAAACAAGATGAACCCAAAGAAGCCTACACCAAGACCCATCATAATTAAAATGCCAAAGGTTCAAGACAAAGAGAATCTTAAAAGCAGCAAGAGAAATGCAATGTTACCTACAAAGGAGCTCCCATAAGCCTGACTGCTGACTTCTCAACAGAAACTTTGCAGGCCCAAAGGGAGGGGCAAGACATATTCAAAGTGATGAAAAACAAGGACCTATAACCAAGATTACCCAGCAAAGCTATCATTGAGAACCCAAGGAACATAAAAGCTTCCCAGACAAGGAAAAGCTAAAGGAGTTTATCACCACCAAACCAGTATTACAATAAATATGAAAGGGTCTTCTTTAAGAAGAAGAAAAAAAAGATAAATATATAAACAATAAAATGGCAATAAATACACACCTATCAACAACTGAATGTAAAAAACAAAATAAACAAACAAGCAGAACAGAAACAGATCTATAGATACAGAAAGCATTTTGACCATTGCAAGATGGGAAGGGGGGGTGTTGAGGGGTGGGTGAAAAGGGAAAATGATTAAGAAGTACAAACTGGTAGTCCCAGAATAGTCATAGTGATGTAAAGTGCAGCATAGGGAATACAGGCAATACTATTCTAATAACTATGTATGGTGTCAGAAGGGTACAAGATTTATTGGGATGATCACTTAGTAAATTATACAGTTGGATTGATCGCTAGTCACTGGGTTGTACACCTGAAACTAATATAGCACTGTATGTCAACTGTAACTAAAAAATAAAAAATGATTTTAAAAGAAAGAGTCCGTGACTAGCGGGAGACAACACATGACATTATTTTGTGAAAATAGGTTGTCATGAAGAATAGGAAATTGAAATTGGGGGCTTTGGTGGTTTTGCTACAAAAAGGTGAATAACCCTGAGCCTGACAACCTCTCCAGAGAGTGGGTGCCAACATGGAGAGCACAGCTTACAAGGATTCTCAAACTTGAGAAGTGGGTGGCTTGTTGAAATGTATATTCCAGGGCCCCGATTTCTTGGTTCTGATTTGCAGTCTTACCTGGGGCCAGGCACCTGCATTCAAACATGCTCTGAGGCTGATTCCGATATGGATGGTCCATGGGTCACACTCTGGGAAACGCAGATTAAGTCAGGATTCCTTTTTAATGATTAAAAGAAAAACATGTTGCAAATGCAAACACAAGCACTTCCTCCAGGTCACAAGGTTAAATTCCAAGCCCCTGCAGAGCCCGCCTTTGAGTCCCACACACAACTTTTTACCCATTCATACAACCCGAGGTCTTGATCCTCTCCTTTTGTGGGGCGCACCAAGCTGCTTAGATGGTAAAGAAGGCCATGTGTAAATCTAAAACTTATTTCCTGTCATGCAAAAAGGTCTTCTAGAACACTGTGTAACTGTTTTTTTCCACCAAGTGGTAGGAAATAGGGGAATGTGATAGTCCTTTCTCTGGGTTCAGAAAGGAAGAAAGCAGTTGACCGCCATGTGAGTCTAACAAGCTTAATTTTTGCACATGCACTGGAACTTTTTAAAAGATTTAAAAAATACTTTCCCCAAGCAGTTGAAATGTAATTACTTATGCCAATATTTGCCATGTAATTAAGTGATCAAGGAAATATCTACCATAATTAATCGTGGAAGTCTACTCGGGAGGCTGCAGAACATACAAACAGTCCTTCTCTGATCCTCCGGGAGTGGGAGACAGACAACCTAATCCAACTGGTGCTCAGCATATGTTTATATGAATGAAGGTCATTTTTTTTCCTTCTTTCTCTCTTTTTTTGGTCAAAAGTCATTTATCATTTTTATTTCGCATTTCTATGCCCCCACAACAAATGAATGGGTTTGTAGGTTATTTAATTCGACAACTTTTTCCCGTTTACTCAGAATTGCAGCTGAAATTGAAAATTGAGAACAGCTAAGGAGTACAAGTTCTAGAGAGAGAGATTGAACACGCCTACTTAGGACCTGGTAAGAGGCCAACTGTGATCGTGTGACCCTCAGCCTTTTACCCACCTTCAGCTTGTCTAAGAGAAGGCTAGAAATTTGGTGGAGAAAAGGCTTTCTTTGAAGGGGGTTGTCAGTCAGGAGAGTGGGCTCTGGACTGACCCTCTACCCCAAGTGAAGGAAGCAGCCAGAGAGCCTCTCAGAACTGGGGTGTGGTATCTGCCACTAAAGGAAAGAGACAGCTCACCTAGTCCCCAACTGGATGCTCACTGAGGTGCAACAGTTCTCCTACCAGAGCCAGGAATCTACCTGCGACCCCAAGAGTTTGGGTGTGGACATGGTGAGGACAGAGGCTCCGCTTGCCGGCCCCTGATGGGGATGGGGAGTGAGGGAGGTAAACCTGCACCATGTATCCCAGGGAGCCAAGTGGACAGGGAAAGAAGCTGGGCACAGGAGGAAGACTGTGTGGGAATTACCCACAGAGCGCACAAGGCAGAGCGGAAGTGTGGATGTGCACATGGAGAATGTCCTTCAAAGTACCTACCGATGTTCCTGACAAGAAGAACAAGCTAGCCTTCGGGCTTTTTCAGAGAGAGAGAGAAGGCATTCAATGGTCAAGAGAGATGTTCAAACACCTGGCTTAATGATCACAGTTTGCCCCCTTTCCTAGCTTCCTTCCTCCCCGTCACCCCTTCCTCCCAGTGGGGAGGAATCCATAGAATCCTGGGGGACAGGAGAGGATGTGGAGGCAGAACAGACCACAGTGCCCTTCCTGCATCCAAGGTCTGAGCATGGCTTAGGCATGAACAAGGGAAGGGAAAGACGGTTTAACTAGAGGAGAGAGCAAAAGTCTGGCACGATTGGTTGGATTTCCTAATTACTGAACATAAGAGTGTTCTAAAAGTTGGACAGGTAAAGCCAAAGGATCTGCCTGTGGTTTTGTCTGAGTGCAGAGAAGGGAAAACCAACAGGACATCTGATACTAACGACAGAGGAAAAACAAAACAAAAATGTGTATCTCCTGATTGAATTCTCCCGAGTCTTGCCCATTTATTAAGCCAGATACCTTGTTGATGTGCACCGGCAGCAAAGGCTAGAAACATCAGTAAGGCTGTTGCTGTCAACAGGTATCTTGGACCAGGGGGCGGGCTTCCTCACTGAGATGGGGACTTGTCATTTGTTCTTCGTGATTTTTCGGCCTTCCCAGGCTCAGAAGAAAGCTGGGCTCCCTGGCTCAGCGAGGATTGTGTTTCAGAGTGCAAAGTAAAATAACAGGAAGACAATCCTCCTATCTTTTTGTGAAAGGTTTTATATTTGTTTTTAATATTAGGTATCCAGTAAACAGAGGCAGAGAAAAATGAGTGTCTTTGAGAGGGCTCCCAAGTGCGAAGGGAATGGTATTCAGCTGGATCCAAGCAGCTGGAGCCTGTTTCTCCTTCCAATAGCACCACAAACAGAAGGACAGAGCTTAGAGGGCAAGAGTGGACCGTGGGGAGAGGGTAGGTCCCAGCCCACGGGTTCCCTTCGAGGAACTGTGAAGACTTGGATAATGAGACCAATTGATGGGCTAGAAACAAGAGGCTCTTAACCCTCACTATCTGGGCTCTTGGGTACCATTTAGGCTCCTTAAATTCCCATTCACCCCTAGGAAAGACTGACTTCTCCAATAATCTGGAGGTATGTAGACGTGGAATCAGATATAACATTGTTTTTTAAATCACATTTATTGACCATCTGAATTTGTAGTTGAAAATTCATATCCGCTACAATGAGAAGAGAAACAGCCAAGCTGTAAGTGTCTTGATAAATGCTGTAAGACAGGTAAGAGTCTCAAGGAAAAGTTTCCCAACAAATCACTCTATGGGCCGGCTAGAAGTCTGAGATAAACTTCGCATGATGCACAGGATCCAAACTGGAGCAGCAGCAGAGGGCTGAGCGTAACGCATCGGGGTCGAGAAAGCACGGAGATGGAAAGGTCCAAGAGAAACCGTGCATAGAGGCACTGTGCGGGGTTATTCATAGAAGGTGCTGCACTGGGAGACCGGGTGGGGCTTGAATGAGAGTCTGAGGATTTGTACCGATGTTGGCAGCAACAGGAAAACACTGACAGTTTTTAAGGAGTAAAGTGACATGATGAGGGCTGAGCTTTAGAAAAGATTAATCCGGCAGAGATATAGGGGATGGATGGAAGGAGAAAGTGACGGAGATGGGATGGGACACAGGAGCTTTTTGCTGGAATCCAGGTGAAATCCAGAGTGGCGGTGACCTTGGATTAGGAAAGGCTGTGAAGGACCCTGAGGAGTTAGAGCCTAGGCCTTGTATGGGTGTGAGACAACAGGGACTTTCAGGCATTAAGTCGGGCCGACAGGAAAGATCACAATGATATTATGAAAATGGGAAATCATGGAAGAGGAGCTAGGTCACATCTAAGTTCTAAACTTACTTAGTTTAACCTGATATCTAGATTTACAACGAGGTGCGGATGTCGAGAGGGAGGAAGGACCCAGAGCTGAAGAGCTAAGAGTGCCTTAGTAGTAAAGTTGCCTATCTCCTTTAGAGGATGTCTCAGAATGATTTGGGGACAGGAAGGGAGGGATTGGCAATGGACAGGGCAAAAAACATATACATAGATATGGCCTGGTCCAGATAATGAACCTGAAAAGAATTGGTTTAAAGAATTTTCTGGTTGCCCTGGCCGGTTTGGCTCAGGTAGAGCGTCGGCCCATGGACCAATGAGTCCTGGGTTTGATTCCGGCCAAGGGCATGTACCTCGGTTGCAGTTTGTCCCTGTCCCTGGTCAGGGTCATGCAGGAGGCAACCAGTTGATGTGTCCCTCTCATGTCGATGTTTCTCTCCCCCTCCCACTCTGTCTGAAGATAAATAGAAAAAAATATCCTCTGGTGAGGATTTAAAAAAAAAAGAATTTTCTGGTTTACTTGGGACTTACCCTCATCATCCCAGTGTTTGCCCTGGGCCCTCATGTCTTTCCCAGCACCTTCCAGGCTTCCTGTCCCATGCACTTTTCTAAAAAACGGGATGAATATCCATCCACCTGAGAGGTTAGTAGACCTCCTGAGTTTGGAGAGGCTCTGCACTTTTGACTTGGTGGGCCTGGGGAGCATTTCTTTAGCCCACTTGGTCTCAGTTTTATTCCCTTCCCAATCATTTTAATAATAAAATATGAATAAAAATAAAATTTGTAGGTGAAAAAAAAATTAAAAACAAAGGTGACACCCCACCCCCCAAGAAGAAATTCACAGGGTTTTTCGTGTAGAGAAGAAATGAGATAATGCACAATAAAGCACCTAATAGAATGACTGATAAACATGAAGCCCTCAACAGGCATTGTCCCCTTCCTTCTCTTGTGCCCTGCACCGGTCGGTAAGAATTGCTGGTAGAGATGAGGCCCCTCCCCGGAGCAGCACTGGACTCCACAGGGAAGAACACAGGGAGACGCACAACCCTATTCAGCTCTATAGATGGCAACTCCATCCTTTTAGTTGCTCAAGTCAAACCCTGAAGCCGTCGCAGATGTCTCTCTCGCTCTCACATCCTACACGCATCCCTTTGGCAAGTCCTTTTGGCTTCAGGCTTTATCATCAAGACGCGTGCAGAACCTGACAGCTTCCCACCACCTCCGCAATAGCTGCACACCCGCCCGCCAGCCTCTCTGCCCTGGATTAGTGCGGGAGCCGCCTACTTGCTCTCCCAGCCTCTACTCCTGCCCCCACTCCACCCCCAGACTGTTTTCCACACCGCAGCTGCAATGATCCTTGTAAAATATAAATCAGATCACACTCCTCTGCTCAAAACTCTCCTCCAGTGACATGTCATCTCACTGGAGAGCGAACCGGAATGCTCGACCACGGTTGACATAAACTCGCTGTGGCTTCTCTCTGGCATCATTTCCTACCTCTCTCCTGTCCCTCTGCCCTGCCGGCAGTGTCTGGACAGGCTTGGCCCTGCTGTTCCCTGCCCTTGAATATTCCTCCTGAGACACTGCACGGCTCCCTTAAAGTCTCTTCGAGATATCTCCCAACCTCTTTCTTTTTTTAAAAAAGAAAAATCTTCAAATCTTATTTCATCAGAAAAAGCCTTCTCTTCCCCTTAGACAAAAGAGCAACCTCTCCCTACCCCTTTTCTCTTTTCTCTTATCCTGCTGTACTTTATCCATCATAGCATCTACCACCACCTGCGTTATCGGTCCCTCACTGAGTGGTGTTTTCAGATCTCTTCCCACTAGACCATTAGCTCTGTGAGCAGATAGTTTAATTTCCCCTCCATGTCTGTATTCCCAGTACCTGGGTAGACACGGTGCCTCGGTTCTTTTCACCAAGAAAAATATCCCTGGAAATACTTCCCGGACAGCCCCCCAGGAATGCTCTCACCCTCGTTTTCCCGAAAGGCATGTTGGTTTCTTTTCATCCTGAGGCCTGTGATTCGTGTCCTCTCCGAGAATCCTGAAGTGGCTTAAACCTTCCGGTCTTCGTGTCTGTCACAGCGCAGGTATCCCTGCTCTTTGGAAGTTCATTTTCTACCACTTTGCTTTTATAAAAGACCTACATTAACACCTGCTTTTGCTAACTGAAGGAAATCCGCCGCAGCGTTTCACTTTTGTGGAAACAAGGGGGAGGTGGAAATCGCAGTCAGCATTGTCTTGCAGTGAGCTGTCCCGGAGACCCCGCGCTCGGGAGACCCCGCGTCCCTGACACCCCGCGCCCCGGAAACCCCGCGCCCCGGAGGCCCCGCGCCCGGGAGACCCCGCGCCCCGGAGACCCCGCGCCCCGGAGACCCCGCGCCCCGGAGGCCTTGCGCCCGGGAGACCTTGCGCCCGGGAGACCCCGCGCCCCGGAAACCCCGCGCCCCGGAGGCCCCGCGCCCGGGAGATCCTGCGCCCCGGAGGCCCCGCGCCCGGGAGATCCTGCGCCCCGGAGGCCCTGCGCCCCGGGAACCACACGCAGCATCTCAGCGTCGCGCGGCCGTGGCTGAGCCGTGTCTGTCGCACCTGTGCTCTGTCGCGCACTTTGCGCTCCCATTAGCAAGATGTGCCCTGAGATACCAGGGAAGCCCCAGAGAGCCCATAAGGCTGTTATGCTTCGCATAAAACGCGACATAATTAAGCATATTTGGGATAATGTGGCAGGTTATAGTTCGGGTCTGGGAACACTAAAAAATATTTTATATAAACCAAGGGTAATTGCTTTTTTTGCTTTTTGCCATTTCAGGCTATGAGAGGTTTCCCAGGAATGCGCTGCCTTCGGAGAGCGGGGGAAACCTGTTCCCGTCTCTGTCGTTACAGCCCCTATGATTAGCAACTTATATTTCATTGGTCTGTTCACTCTTTTCATGTCTGTCTCGCCATCGGAATGTGAGTCCCACGAGGGCTGGAGCTGGTGGCCTTCTCTCAGGAACCTCCCGAGCTGCTGTGCGCGCGCGCGCGGGCGGTGCGGGTGCGGGAGCGGGTGCCGGGGGTGGGGTGGGGGGGGGTGCGGGTGCGCGTGCCGGTGCCGGGGACGGGAAAACCGCTGCTTCAGGCAGGCGGAGGAAGTCGGCTGTAGCTGCTGCCAGCTTCTTAAGCGGTGGCGTATTTCTTATTAAGGAAGAATAGGCTTTAAACAGAGAAAGACAAGTATATGGTCTCACTTATTTGTGGAATATAATGAACATAACAGTCTGAGGAATGGGGTAGTCCCAGAGACGTGGAAGTGGGGTACAGACTGACAGTCCCCAGAAGAGGGGGTGGGGGGGAGAGATAAACCACAGAACTTATATGCATGTATGCATGAACAGTGGGCATGGACAGCAAAGCTGGGGACAGGGCAGGGAGGGAGGGGGAGGGGGGAATCAGTGGGGGAAAAGGAGAAACATCTGTAACAAAAATAAATTAATTAAATAAAAAAGAAAGGAAGAAAGAATAGGCTTTTATACTGCCCTCTTCCAAGTAAAGGAGATTGGTGGGCCAAAGAGTTTGATCTCATTCAAGGAAGGACTAATTTTTCGGCTTCTGTGGGTGCTCTGTGCGCTGAAGGGCAGACACCTGGAGAGAAGGGCCTTTTGCCTGGAAGAGCACCTCAATGAGGCCAGGGGTTTACCAAGGGAGGCTGCCAGAGTTCAGAGAGTGAAGTGGAGAGTAAAACTGTTCTACTTTAAAATCAGTAGCATATTGGCTTGCTCAGGCTGCCATAACATAGTAAAACAGACCCGGTGGCTTAAACAACAGACACGTATTTTCTCACAGTTCTGGAGGTTAACAGTCCAAAATCAAGGTGTTGGCCGGGTTGATTTCTTCTGAGGCCTCTCTTTGGCTTGTAGTTTGTCACTTTCTCCCTCTGCCTTCCCATGGTCTTTCCTTTATGTGTGTCTGTGTCCTAATCTCTTCTCCTTGTGTGGACACCATTAACACTGAATTAGGGCCCACCTGAATGACCTCATTTGCACTTAATTACCCCTTTAGAGACCCTATCTTCTCCCGTGACTGGCTTACTTCACTTAGCATGGTGTCCTCCAGGTCCATCCAGATGAACCTGGATTTGGTTGCTGCATATTGTAGGATTTCCTTCTTTTTCAAGGCTGACCAGCTCCACTGTATGTATATAGAGACCACAGTTGCTTCATCCGTTCACCCATCAGTGGGCAGTTGGGTTGTGTCTGTGTTCAGGATGTTGTGGCTGGAGCTCTAATGAACACGGAAAGAGGCTGTCTCTTAGAGGTCCCGATCCAGTTCCTCTGGACATATAACCAGACATGGGAGTGCTGGATACTATGGCAGTTCTAGTCTTAATTTTTTTTGAGGAACCTCCATAATGTATCTATAATTGTTGCACCATTTTACATTCCCACCAATAACATAAAATGGTTTCAGTTTCTCCACATCCTTAACAACACTAGTTTGTTGTCTCCTGTTTTTTGATATTAGCCACCCTAACAGGTGTGAGGTGATATTTTATTTTGAACCCACTTATATAAAGTATCTAAAATAATCAGGCTCACAGAAGCAGAGAGTACAGTGGTCATTACTAGGGGCTGGGGGAAGAGGAAATTTGAAGTTGTTCACTGAATATAAAGTTTCAGTTATAAAGATGAATAAATTCTAAAAGTCTGCTATATAACATAGTTCCTATAATTCATAGTACTCTGATATACACTGAAACTTTGTTAAGAGGGTAGATCTCAAGTTATATGTTCTTACTACAGACACACACACACACACACACACACACATACATACGTACAAAAGGAGGGGAGCAGGAGGAAACTTTTGCAGGTGATCAATACATTACCTTGATTGTGGTGATAATTTCATGTGTGTGTGCGCATATGTTCAAACCCATCAAATTGTACACATTAAATATGTTCAGCTTTGTATATCGATTATACTTTAATAAATCTTTTTTAAAAAGAGCCTATCTTCAAATACAGTCACATTCGGAGGTATTGGGAAGTTAGGACTTCAACATATGACTCTTGGGAGAACCCATTTAGCCCATAACAAACAGGTATCTGATAGAGGTTGGGAAGTTGGGAAAAGAGGCAGAGGAGGGAACCCAGAAGCCCTCCCCCATGGAGGGAAACCAGGGATCCTGTGGAGGGGAACAGCCAGTGTGGTACAGCATACTAGCTGTCTGTCCTTCTTCCAGAGGAATAGAGTTGGGCCACCTGGCTAGAGGCTGCATTTTCTAGTTACCTTGGCCTAGGTCATGGACTGTGGAAAGTGAGTGAAAGTGATGTATAGAATGTCTGTACTTAGAAAAAAATCTGACCCTCCTACAAAGGTGTGCCTGTGGTTTCCCTAACATTGGACACAAGAATTGGAGGCAAAGAAATGTGGACTTGGAGAAGTCTTGGGCCAGCTTGCTCCCTACAGGCTCAAGATCAACCATCCCACATAGGAAAAATCTGATTGCCCTGCATTTCCCCTCTTTGTGTTACCTGTGAATGGGGGTGCAGTCATGGACAAGGCCTAGGGGAAAGCAGCGAAACAAATGCAAGGAGCCTGGGTCTCTGCATGACCTTGCAGAGTCATCCCGCCCACCCAGCCACTCCCCTCAAGACTGTAATGTGAGAGTGAAATCAGTGTCCACATTGTTGGTCCCTGTATTATGGCTGTCCTGTCACTACTCTAACACAGACAGCAAAATACGGTAAAATCAACCCATTGTAATCATCTCGTTTTAGACTTTACTAACTTTTCACCACATTTACTTCATCATTTTTAAAAGAGGTTTTAAAAGGAGGCATATTTTACTTTAAATTTTCTGCTAAAACTGCTCAGCATTGTAAAATGATTGTGTCAAAGTTCACTAAATGTCTGCTACATGTGAATTTCTTGCATTGATGAAAAAAATCAGAGAAATACATGCTATTTTCCCCTTGTAAGGTAACAGTGCATGGAGAGGAGAGGAGAGCAGAGGAGGGGAAGGGAGGAGGGGAGGGGAGGGGAGGGGGGAGAGGGGAGGGAGGAGAGGGGAGGGGAGGGGAGCAGAGGAGAGGAAGGGAGGAAGGGAGGGGAGGGGAGGGGAGGAGAGGGGAGGGGAGGAGAGGGGAGGGGAAGGGAGGGGAGAGGGGATGGGAGGGGAGAAGAGCCATAGGAAGTGGAATGGGAGGTGGATTGAGAGTGTAGTGGGACAAGGAAATCTGAGCAAAGAGTGAGCACAGCAATGGCAGCAGCTTGGATTTGCAGACATCTTGGGAAAGGCACTGAACTCTCCATAGAATGTAGGATGAGGACTCAGCTATTTTTATTTAAACATTAAATATATAAGCAACTTCGCAGACTAGAGGACTTAAGGACATCAGGATGACAGTCGACATGTGTTTAGTATATACACGCTTGAAGAGATGGATAGAAGAATGAACCCAGTACTGTATTATTGGGTACAATGCCAGTGTTGGTATTTAAACCCCAGAGAGCCATCCTAGACCAAGAGAAAAGCAAAATCAATGGGGCACACCAGTAGAACACCTCTCAGTCTTCTGACCCTTAATCTATAATTTTACCCTTCATCTGGGCCTATACTGAGCCTTCATTTGGCTTTGCCTTTGCAATTACCGACTCTCAGTTTCTAGCTCCACCTCTCACAGCTGTGAAGGGGGATGGTGTACAAGAGGCTGATTTCCCACCTGCTGTAATTTAATTTGCTTGATTTGGCCATTTTTCTCCCAGTAAGGAGTAAATAAATCTACCATGAGCTCTGAGGAGCAATTCTACCAGACCATAGGCATTTTTATTTCTTGATCTCTTACCAAACCAAAAGTATGCATCATGTTTCCTGATACAAAAAGTCAGGGTGAAATATTCCCATGTAAGCGCCATGTGTTTCAGAGGCAGGTGGGGGCCAGGGAACAGGAGTGCTGGTTTTTAAGTATTTTTTCATGATTTTCAGGTTCCTAATTGGGGTCCAAGTCCATATTCAGATATTCTGTTATGTCTGATTTTGAAATGTCAAACCTATTTCTTCCTCCCACAGAAACCCTGGTTCTGAGACAGCACTCCATCTGCACATGCATTTCAGGGGGGTCCAAGGCTGGTGACAGTTTCCCAATGAGCCTGAAGAAGTTGCCCTAATTAAATTAATGGGAAAAACCAGATATTTAGGGGAGCATTGTGTTGTCACAATGTCCATGAATTGTATTGGAAGACCGTATGAAAAGAATAGTTTTAGTTTGTCATATGTGGCAGGAAATTTCTCTGATTTGGTTATTCAAATATCACTTCTGTTTTAGCCAGTCTGTACATCCTGTGTATATCAAACTGAACAGATAAAATTCTTGGCAGAATTTCTTGAGAAAGGACCCTTCCAGGGTCACCTGATTCCACAGAGGTCTGTGTCTTTCATTGTTCTTGACCAGAGATTTTCCACCAGTGTGCCACAAGAATGTTTAAAACATGCTACACCTGACTATATAGTCAGGGGCACTGACCTCTTTTCCTTGAGTTTGTCAAATTAAAAAATGACAACAGCCAACACAACAATACCTATCCATTGTGAATGAATTATACCTATATTTTTTGTCAGACTGGCAAAAAATGTATTTTTGATATGCTACAGAATTTTAGTAAATAGTTTATGTGTGCCATGAGATGAAAAAGGTTGAAAATCATTGTTCTTGACTAGTTTTCAGGTCTCTAAAAATTGAAGTTAACTTGTGGAAGGCTGATAGTGATATAACTAATTCCCATTCTTAGAAATACAAATTAATTTTGTCTAATGATGGTGCATCAATTTCCACTCTATGGAAGAGGCCAGTTTTGCACTGATCAGCAAATTCAATCAGAATTGCTGATGCCCATATATGCGTTTTTCCTTTGGATTCTCCTTTGACTCCGTTTTTACTTCTTACTGGTTTCCTCAATAAATAGTGAGTGAAATAAAAATTCTTTGACACATTCATTTTATATTTGTATGAGAGTCACCATTTTTAAATACCGGCACAAGAACAGGCATATAGATCAATGGAACAGAACAGAGAACCCAGAGATCGACCCAAGCCATTATGCTCAATTAATATTTAACATATGAGGCAAGAACATACAATGGAGTAAGGACAGTCTATTCAATAAATCGTGCTGGGAAAATTGGATAGGTATATGCAAAAAGATGAAACTAGACCATCAACTTACAACATACACAAGATAAACTAAAAATGGATAAAAGACTTAAATGTAAGTCATAAAACCATAAAAAGCCTAGAAGAAAACATAGGCAGCAAAAGTTCAGACATCTTACATAGCAGAATTTTCACCAATACGTTGCCTAAGGCAAGAGAAACAAAGGACAAAATAAATAAATGGGACTACATCAAACTAAAAAACTTCTTCACAGCAATGAAAGCAGTATCAAAATGGCCCTGGCCAGTTTGGCTCAGCGGTTAGAGCGTCAGCCTGCGGTCCGGAGAGACCCGGGTTCGGTTCCCGCTAAGGGCACGTACTTCGGTTGCAGTTTGTCCCCGGCCCTGGTTGGTCGTGCGGGTGGCAGCCACTCGATGTGTCCCTTCACGTCGATGTTTCTCTCTCTCTCTCCCTCTCT
Source organism: Molossus molossus (assembly GCF_014108415.1). Taxonomy (NCBI): domain Eukaryota; kingdom Metazoa; phylum Chordata; class Mammalia; order Chiroptera; family Molossidae; genus Molossus; species Molossus molossus. The sequence continues at coordinate 57,663,804 of NW_023425345.1, read as the reverse complement.
CTCCCTCCCACTCTGTCTGTACAAAAAATGGAAAAATATCCTCGGGTGAGGATAAAAAAAAAAAAATGAAGAGGGAACCCACTGTTTAGGAGAATATTTTTGCCAATGATACATCTGATAAGAAGTTCATTTCCAAAATACATGAAGTACTGATACAACTCAACAAAAGGAAGACAAACAATCTAATTAAAAAATGGGCAGAGGACCTGAATAGACACTTTCCAAACAGGACATAAAAATGGCCAAGAGACATATACAAAAGATGCTCAAAGTCACTAAACATCAGAGAGATGCAGATTGAAATGACAATGAGGTACCACCTCACACCTTCCAGAATGGCTACCATCAATAAATCAACAAACAACAAGTGCTGGCAAAGATATAGAGAAAAGGAAACCCTAGTACACTGCTGGTGGGAATGTAGACTGGTGCAGCCACTATGGAAAACATGGAATTTCCTCAAAAAATTAAACATTGAACTACCATTTGACCCAGTGATCCCACTCCTAGGACTATATCCTAATTATCCTGAAACACCAGTCAGAAAGAATATATGTACCCCTATGTTCATAGCAGTGCTATTCACAACAGCTAAGATCTGAAAACAACTCAAGTGCCCATCAAGAGATGAGTGGATAGAAAAGCCGTGCTACATATACACAATGGAATACTATGCAGCTATAAAAAAGAAGGATCTCTTACCCTTTGAGACAGCAATGGAGGGACCTGAAGAGTATTATGCTAAGTGAAATAAGCCAGTCAGAGAAAAACAAGTATCATATGATCTCACTTATATGTGGAATCTAATGAACAAAATAAACTGATGAATAAAATAGAAACATTCATGGAAACATGGAAAGGACTGACAAACCTCAGAGGGAAGGGGGAGAGGGGGCAGGAAGAGATTAACCAAAAAACATGTAAGTATATATGCATTACCCATGAACAAAGACAATAGAGTGGTGAAGTCCTAGGGTGGGGCAGGAACTGAGAGGAGAGGGGCAATGTGGGGGGGGGGGGGAATCTGTAATATTCTCAACAATAAAGATTTTAAAAATCACCTTTTAGCACCCTGATTCTCTAGCAATGTAGTTCTCCCCAAAAGTAGGGTTGGCAAGGGGCAAAGAGAACCTTGAGTTTCTGACTGAGCATTTACCCAGAAAAGACTAGTTGAATGAGCTAATTACAAGGGCAAGATGATGTTTACCCTTATTACTGGACATAGAGGCTCTAGATTTGGGTTTACTTCAGTACAGAGTTATAAAAAACATTATATGATTGCACAGCCAAATTTGAGAACTGTTGTGACCCTCTCTTTTTTTAATCCTACATTTTAACTAGTTCATTTACATAAGAAACAAAAAAAAATGGTGATAACATGTTGTGATGGTGTTTGAAAAACAGGATAGAAAAACAAGTATCATTGGATCTCTCTCTTTCCTCAGCGATTATCTCTTCACCTGTTCCCATGTTAATTTCATTCTCCCAGGCTACCTTCTCCATAGGTTTTGACCTCCCAGCTGCTAGCATCTCAGTATCTCTTACTCATATCCTTTGTGGAAAATAACAAGAGCACCATTAGCATAAGTCTTTTTTTCAAAACTGTCGGCATGAGGCACATTCTAACTTGGGAAGGAGGGTGGAATTTTTTATAGGGTTTCATCAGGCAGGGTCAGCTCAAGTTCAGCTAGTTTCAAGAATATTTGTTCAAAGATGGGTCTTGGAAAAGGGTGGAATTATTCTGACTTTATTTGGATTTACCAAGAGAAATGGAGGAATCATGAGTGGCTGAGGTCCTGTACAGGGGAGGATGTGAAGCTACAGTGGAAAGGGCATGGAGGGCCACAGTCCTTGAACCGCAGACATTCCTTTCCCATGTGCAGGTGGCTAAATCCTAGGAAAGAATTTTTTTTATTGATCTGAGTTGGAACATGTGCCTACCCTTGAAGAACTCGCTGTGGTCAAGCAATAGGATCAAGAATGAAGAGGCTGCTCTCAGGACAACCCAAAGGCTAGAGCAGGGGGAGGAGCAGCTCTTGAAAAGGAGTAGCCTAGACCTGGCCCATGAGAGTATCATGGGGAGCAGGGCAGCCCCCACCTTTTCTCTCCCTTTGTGTCCATGAAACCCCCTTTCCCTCCTTCCAGGTGGACAGCTCAACTTTCCCTTGCAGTGGTTCTCAACCTTCCTAAGGCCATGATCCTTTACCACAGTTCCTCATGTTGTGGTGACCCCCAACTATAAAATTATTTTTGCAGCTACTTCATAACTGTAATTTTGCTACTGTTATGTCTTAGGCGACCCCTGTGAAAAGGTCGTTCGACCCCCAAAGGGGTCGCGACCCACAGGTTGAGAACTGCTGCTTTAGGGGCTGCTGCTTAGGGAAGCCCACTCAGAGGAATTTTTGCCTAATGAGCGTGAAGAATAAACCCAGCAGAGAGGGGAGCACCTCTCCCAGGGCAGCCCCCAGCCAGAACCGCTGAAAGGTTGTTTTATCAAAGGCAGAAACTGACACAGCCCTAATGCCCAGATTTCTTCTCCTGAAATCCTTGAACTTTTTAAATGATCACCATGGTCATTTAGGGAAGATGAACAAGTTTGGGTTTAATAAACGTCTAAATATTAGCTGTGCCCTGTGCCTCTTCATTCTTTTCTCTCCCCTGTTTTTGGCAGCAAAACGCCGTTTAAGCATCCAATGCCCATTTTTTCCTATAAAAATAAGACAGATCTGCCCAGTGAAGAAGATAAGTTACTGGTAAAAGAAATTAAGATGGAGAAGGAAATATCTGTCCTTATCATTTATATTTTGCTAGAACCACAATTTGATTACATATTATGGATTTTAAATTCAAAAATCCCCAGAATCTAAATCCTGACTTCCCACTTACTTGATCCATGACTTGGGGCAAACACTCAACCTCAATACGTACCATATAACTAAGAATAACACCTACCTCAAAATTTTAAAGAATTGTGTGTGTAAAGAACACACCATTGTATCTGAAATATATTAAAATTTAATAATTATCGGGTTTGATGATGATGAAGATGATGGTAATAACTATGAAGATACTAAAACCGGCTCATCTATGTTTTCACCCCACCCTCATTACTATTTTTAAAATAGAATTTCCGGATTAGAAGGAAATTCACAGATGACATCAGTCAGTGGTTAAGCCTCTCTAAAGAGACCTCAGTTGCTCCAGAGCCAGGAAGGAGGAGAATGAGTTATGGATTGGCGGGTGGAGCAGAGTAAACCTTTGCCCTGAAGAAGGAGGTAAGAGAATCAGGGAGTCAGGGACAAAGGAATCCTTATTTTAGGGAGTTGGGTCCAGGTTTCCTCTTTATCTTTTACTATGTGTGTGTGTGTGTGTGTGTGTGTGTGTGTGTGTGTGTCCATGTATATGGTCATGGGATGTGATGACTAAACAGCATGTAACATCAAGAAATTATCAACATTGACACTGATTACAGATGCTGGCAAATCAGCCATGTAAAAAGGAAAAATAAAATTTGGCTTAGCTGTGAAAAGTAATACTAATTACAGTCATTTTACATGAGCCCCTTACCATTTATGCTTAATTACCTTGTAGCACAATCATAATCATGTGTATCATTAAATATGTGCCCAGTTAACTTTCATGTAAGTTGTCTTGATTAGTCTTCATCTCTGCTCCACTTAATCTCCTGCTCAGGACACATTGCTTAAAGTCCCTGCTACTTCAGGGGCCATCAAGAGGGACCTGATGCCCTGGAACTCCAGAACAGACCGCCAGATGGTACTGGCAGTTAACTCTAGTTTGAGAAAACAGTCCTCTCAATGATACCCCGGCGCAGGGGACGGATCTGCACACAGGTTCTGCGGTCTTCCCCCTTTTCTTTTCTACCAGAGGTTTTCAAAGAACCCAGGGAGCGCACCTCCCATGGCTAAGGGGACACACACACACACACACACACACACACACACACAGCAAGAGATAGTGATAAGAGAGATACAAAGAGAAATAGAGAAAGACATGCAGACCAAGAGACAAGGAGTCAGAAAGAGACAGATTCAGAGAGGCAGATAGAGGTGGAGACAGAGACACAATATAAAATGTGGGTGGAGACAAAGACACAGAGAGTTTATTCAGTAAGGAGAGTACATTCACCATATAATCTCACTTACATGTGGAATCTAATGAACAAAATAAACTGGTGGACAAAATAGAAACAGAGGCAGGGATACATGGAATAGACCGATAGCTGTCAGAGCGGAGGAGGGGACTGGATGAAAGAAGGTGCAGAGATTAGTTAAAGAACATATATGCACAGCCCATGGACACAGGGAACAGTGTGGTGATGGCCAGAGGGAAGGGGGACGTGGCTGGGTGGAGGCTGGGAAAGGGGGGAAAATGGGGACATCTGTAATAAGATCAACAATTAAAAAGAGAGAGTACCTTCAGAGGCCTTCACAAGACTGGTTGTTTTCCTCTGACACCTCTTGAGACAAACATATTTCCCATAAGCAGACCCAGCCAATCGTAGGGTCTCTCATTGTCTTGGACGCTGAGGAAACAGGAAGAAGGGGATAAAAAGAAGATAAAAAGACCAGGGGAGGTAAGGAGAAGCGAGAGATAGAGCAACAGAAGGAGAGATGGGGAAAGACAGACATGTTTCCTTTTTGTTGTGATAAAAGTTCCAAGTCCTTAATGATTATTTCCTGGGCACCTACCATGTCCCTTGAACCAGGCTAAATGCTTTTGCCTATATTGACTCATTTAGTCCTCAAAATGACACTGTCTGGCAGATACCCTCATGATGCCTGTGATATGGAAAAGGAAGGCAACTGGACCAGTCATCTGGGTCATGAGTGAGAGTCAAATCCTGCCATCTGCCTCCAGATCTCTGTTCTAAACCATAACATACCACCAACCAAGACAGTTTTATAATAAATAATAGCTAAGGGATCCATGATTCAAAAGCATTCTTGTTAATTATAATTTATTTCAAGTTAACTTCATATGCAAGTTGATCAGCATTCCCAGAAAACAACATTTTCATTTCCATGAAGACTTTAACAGCCTGTCAGCTTAGCAGAAGCAGGGGCAGAACTGTGAGTGTGACTGACGGTGAAGTAGAAGCCTCAAGGGGTTTGGTGACTTCATGATTGTCACCCCATGAGATGGGCACCTTGCAGTGTCCTTCCTCCATGGGTCCCACTTGCTGCAGTGACTTGGGCTCTGCTGCTTTTCTGTGGAGAGACCTTAAAGGGAATGGAATTTGGTTCCTCACTGACTCCAATTTCCCCTGTGGAAACTCATGCAAAATTCCTTCATCAGCTTTCTAAATCTGTTAATAAATAATGATACTTTAAAAAAATAAATCATTTGGTTATCACCTTTGGAGATTAATTGGGTAATTAATTTTAGCTAAGTGCTTCCTAAGCCTTAAGGATTTATGGTCCTGTGTCCTCGTTACGCCTGCAGGACAGAGACTCTGACTATGAATGCCCTCAATCGGGCAGGCTGACTCACTAGCTTGCACCAAGGCCCCTCACAGAACTCACTGGGAAGGCAGATGATAGGCAGGGTCATTTTTCTCCCAAGACTGAAACTCTGAGCACTGAACTATAAATCTAAACAATCTGACAAGAAAGAATTCAGCTTCCTGGTTGCTCAGCTGCAGGATATCCCTGTACTGTATTCATTTTCCGTAGGGGAATCGTTTTGGGGGGGTGGTGATGCAGGGGGCTTCTTGTGTCTATGGAACCCTTGCCCAGGCCCCAGGGAATACTCGTGCACTTGAAGCTCCTGCTCCCTTTCTATAGCTGCTGACTTTTGAACATATTGACAACTAATATAATAAAAAAAAAAGGGGCAAGAAGGTGACAGTATTTGACAGTGATTAAAAACATGAACTTTGAGATCACCCAGCCTGGGTTTGAATCTGGTATAACTGTTCACCAGCTACATGTTCACAACTTCCACCATTACTTCTAGGTGGCCAACTCCTTGATTCAACTTATATTTATTGTTTAAAATGACTACGCTAGGACCTTTAGAGGACTTGGTGACTGCAGTAGACTGAGCCCAAAAGATGTGTCCACATTCTAATCCCCAGAACCTGTAACTGTTACCTTACGTAGAAGAACAAAACACATGGCAAATGATGGGATTACATTAAGGAGGTGCTTGTCCAGGATAATCGGCTCTGAATCCGATGACAAATGTCCTTGTAAGTATCAGGCAGAGGGCAGAGATTTGACAGATAGAAGAGGAGGAGGATGTGACCACAGAGGCGAAGGCTGGAATAATGTGGCCGCAAACCAGGGAGCTTCTGGAACCACCAGCAGCTGGCAGAAGCAAGAGACAGATTCTCCCCTACAGTCTTTGGAGGGAATGCAGCTGTACTGACACCTTAATTTTAGAGTTCTGACCTCCAGAACTGTGAGAGAATAAATTTCGGTTGTTTTAAGCCATACAGTTAGTGGTAGTTTGTTTCAGCGGCCACAGGAAACATGGCTAATTGGATGGGGAGCAAGTAACAGGGCAGGCCCTGAGGTAGTTGCCCTGGTTTAGCCCTTCACCAGGACTGAACACGGAAGCACAGGGCTAAGGAGGAGCTGGTGAGTTGTTTTGGACACGCTGACCGCTGGAACAGACCCTCTTCCCTGCATCTCTCCCCCACACCTTGCCGAGAACGCTGACGCAAGGCCGTGGCTGCTGCTTCCCTGGGCCATTTCTCCAGCTTGTTTCTGCAGTGAGCCCTGAGGGACTCCTTCCAGGACAAGGGGCAGGCTTGCTCACTGCAGTGAAACAGCAGGCTCCTCAAGCTCAAAGTCCCTGTCCTGCCACACAGTCCACTGCCTATGAGGCGTGCCATCGGCCCTCCACTCTGCCCTCGTGGGACTTGGGTGCAAGGTACTGATGTCAGCATGCTGGTGCGCTTGCTGCTTGGGGCGCCGTGAGTAGTAGGGACCGTTGTCTCTGATCCAAGCGTCTTGATTCTTTCGCCTGCCTCCATGTAACAGTAAGAGGCTAACTCACTGGCTTGAAAATAGGTAAAACCAACCTCCACCAGACCCAGTGGGAAAGTCTAAGGTCCTTCTGGAAAAAGCAAACAGGGAGTTGAATAAATGAGTCTGCAGCTCACCAGGGACACTTGGGCTAGAGAGAACAGATTTGGAAGTCATCATCTAAGAAGACACAGGCAAAGCTGTGCATCTGAATCACGTTACTCAGGAAAAGTTCATGAAGTGGGAGGGGAAAGGAAGAGAGGGGGGGCTAGGAAAGAAACCCGAGGAACACTGGTATTTATGGGGTAAGGAGGAGAAGTCAAAAAGTAGATTAAACTGATACAAGTATTTTCCTACTTAGTCTCTGTATCTCAGTAATCTTTGACTTATCTTTGATTCCTCTGCCTTCTCCTGCACTTCATTGGTTGTTAATTTTAGTTTATCTTTGAACCACACTTTGTCCCACACCCATCCCTTCTTCCATTCCTAGCTGATGTTCTAGTTTAGACTCCACATCTGTTACACGAATTCTCTGAAATAGCCTCCTAACAGGTCTCCCTGCTCTCTTACACGACGACAATCTAGCCTACACAGTGCCGCCACATTACTTCTCTCAAAATACCGCCCGGCTGGGCTCACTCTCCCTGGTTAGAAACAGGCCGCAGTTCCCTGGTATGTCTGGGATTCCTATTTTATCTGTACCCATCGACCCTGATTCTTATCACCAGACAAGACTTGGCAATAGAAGCCCTGGCCGGGTGGCTCCGTGAGTTGGAGCGTTGTCTGGTATACCAAAGGTTGTGGGTTCGATTCCCAGTCAGGGCACATACCTGGGTTGTGGGTTGAATCTCAGGGCACATATAGGAGGGAACCGATTGATGTTTCTTTCTCACATTGGTATTTCTTTCTCTCTCTCTCCTTCTCTCTCTAAAAATTAATAAAAACATATCTTCAGGTGAGGATAAAATAAAAGAATTGGCATTAGAAGGAATAAAATTTAATTGTCAGAGAGAAGCCACAAAAGAATGGGGTGGGGAGAAAAATGAAAAGGACACACTCGGTTGTGAGGAAGAGCTGTCCTTGCCCAGTACTGGATGACTCGTGTGCAGGACTAAGTAAGCCATAATCTGTGGTCCACATCCACCCTGCCTCCTGTTTTTGCAAATAAAGTTTTATTGGAACACAGCCACTTCCATCATTTGCATTTTGTCTGTGACTGTTTTTGTGCTAAAACAGCAGAGTTTAGTTGTGGCAGAGACGATCTGCCCCACAAAAGTTTAAATATTTACTATCTGGTCCTTTACAGAAAAAGTTTCCCAACGCCTGGTCGAGTTACAGCTGTAGTATGTGAGATACTAGAGCTCAAGGAATGTAGAAAAGGGTATTATAAGAATTGATGCTAAGGATTACCAAATGGGATGGATCCCTCTGGACAGCCTTTGAAAGATTCCAGTAAAGATTTAAATTACTTTTAAGGCTGGACACTTTATTTGGCTATGTGTTCTCAGAGATGGAGCCACACCACCATTAAATCCACTTTGTGTATTAACCCCTTGGCATCTTTGTTTACACCATTAACCTCCTTCCTGAAATTTCTCTTCACACTTCCATGTCTACTTTATGCCTTGAAATTCCAGCTCAGGCTCTGTCTCCTTTGCTTTCCCTGTTCTTTACCGAATATGGTAAATTTACCTCGCATGCCAATAGCTGCATTTAATCGGAGCTCCCTCAGTCAAACCTTCTAGAGCTGTCTCCCCACAGATCACCAGCTTATTGAAGCCAAGGACTGTATCTTCAATATCTTTTTAGCACCTCCAAAGCTTCTGGCAAAGAGACTTGAATAAAATTGTGTTCGATAAATTTGCTTGTAAATAGTGAAATCATCAGAAATACTAGAAAACAGATTTTCTAACTTCCAAGCCCTACAGAAATGCTATGCACAAACATTTCCACACAGCCTGGTCAGTTTTTAAGCAACTGTGTTATCAGGTTAAAGTCCAAACCTTATCAGGAGAATGCTAGCGTGATCGGGCTCTGATCACTCTGTGATGGCTTGATGTGGTCCCCGAACTCTTTAATCCCTCCCCGCGTGCTGCCTCCTACAGCCCCTGCTCCAAAGGGCAGTCTGCTCAGGTAGGAGGACAGCTCTGTGGTCATGTGTGTGGTAATCTTCCATTAAAGCAATCTGATCATGGTGAAAGTGTGGGCTAATAGCCTAATTTTCTGTTTTAGAAAACATGTCTCTGGTAGTTCTCTATATTTCTCTTTTACTTTTTTAAAAATACTTTTTTTTAAAATTCTCACCAGACAATATTTTTTCATTTATCTTCAGACAGAGTGGGAGGGAGGGAGAAACATCATTGTGAGAGGGACACATCGACTGGCTGTCTCCCGCATGAACCTGACCAGGGATGGGGATGAACTGCAACCAAGGTACGTGCCCTTGGCAGGAATTGAACCCGTGACTTGTTGGTCCGCGGGCCGATGCTCTAACCACTGAGCCAAACTTTCCAGGGCTGAAAATACTTTTTATTGAAGAATAACATACATCTATAAAAGTATACATAAATGTACAGCACAATGAATATCACAAACTGAACACCCTCGTACAAACGGCTCTCAGATCAAGAAACAGAACAGTATCCATACCAAGAAATCCATATCATGCTCTTTCAGGCAGTGGCTCCCAGCCCCACTGCAAGGGCTCTGCTCTCCTGGCCTGTCACGGTGTTGACTCGTTTTGCCGCGTGCTGTGCCTTATATAACTGGAATCCTACGACATGCATGTTTGCACCTGGCTTCTTTTGGTGAGATTCATCCACAGTGGGGAGTGCAGTTGTAGGCTGTTCTTTCCCGTTGCTTTGTAATGAATAAATAAAACGTGTAACATTTATGAAATGGAATACTACGCATTTTGTTTTCATTAACAACGTTTTCTATTGGAAATCGCTGGAACTCAGCTGTTGAAAGTGAAGTCCAACACTGCAATGAACATGGTGTTATTCTCGAATCTTTAATTTCACAAAAGCTTAATGGCATCAGTATCTTGCTGAAGGGTAATGTTACAGGCGTTCAATCAGCTCATGAGCCAGGAAAACCTGTTTTGCTTCATGTCTGTTATTGTTTTTGTGACAAATAATAGTCTCTTAAATTCCATTGTTAAGCATCATTGTTGATTTTGGAAGTGTATTTTTACAGCAACATCTTTTCAGAGTAAAAACAGAGCAACCCAAAAGGTCAGCATGTACATTAAAGTAACTTGATTTACTGTCTCTGAAGACTTCCCTCCCTTCATGCTTTACATAGTTGCAAAAGCAGCTTACTTTTAATGACAAAAAATGTACTATATTTAGTTTACTTTGATGTGTTTATTCCTCCCACCAAAACACACACACACACATACACACACACACACACACACACAGAGCTTGCTCTCACCATAGGATTTTAGCTACAGCATAAACTTCATTGTGACAGTCTTCTGTTGATACTGTAGAAATTAATATGGTTTGGAAAAAAATCCAAAACCCATTATTATAGGAAAATTCACAACATCATGTTACCTCTCCATAAAAATGCCAGCATAAAAATATATTTTTTAAAACTCGGGTTTATTGAAGTATAATTTATGTACAGTAAAATTCACCCTCTACAGTTCTGTGAGTTCCAATAAACACATACTCTCTTGTAACCACTTCCACAATTACTATACAGAACACCCATCCTCCCCTAACGTTTCTCACGCCCCTTTGTAGTCAACCCCTGCCCCCTACTACTGCCTGGCAACCGCCTATCTCACAGAAGTGTATACAACGGTTTTCCCTCCTTTGTCAGACAAAGGCAGAGGCTAGTTCCTTGCTACCTCTCCAGCCTTCACCCGCGCACGTCCCCTGCCCCAGCCACACCCGCCTCCCCCTGTGCCTTGTCCTCTCCACGCTTCCACCCGTAAGTCTTACCTCTGTTGTCCCTTTTACCCAGAACCTTCTTCTCTTCCTCCTGCACCTAGTCAATTCCTACTCATCTTTGAGATCTCAGTTCGATATCATTTCCTCAGAGAAGACTTTCCTGACTGGTTCCAATCCGTCTGTGTTGCATTGTGTACATGCGAAGCAGCGATTTGACACTGGTTTTTGTATTATTTGATGTGTCAATCTCCCCATTGAACTGTGAGCTTCATGACGGCAGGGACTCTGCTGGGTTTGCTCGCGATCATATTCTGAGCATACAGCACAGTAGTAGGTGTGCAATAAAGACTAAGTCGTTGAGTATATACTTTGAAGCCAGCACTGTTCTAAATGTTTAACTTTGATTCTTTCAAGGGTGCAATAAAACAAATATTATTTCTGTTTTTTACAATTGTGATGATCTTTTTTTTTTATTAATTTATTTTTGTTACAGATGTTTCTCCTTTTCCCCCCAGTTGTGATGGTCTTAAACTGTAATTTTTTCACTATTCCTCCCTCCAAAGGGTGGAGCCTAATTCCCCTCCCATTGAATGTATGCTGACTCAGTGACTCACTTCTAATGAATAGAATACAGCAGAAGTGACAGGATCAGAGAAGACACTGTGCCATCTCCTTGCTCCCTCTGGCATCACTCTTTGGGGGAAGCCAGATGTCCTGTGTTGCAGACACCTCAGCACCCTAAGGAGAGGCCCGTGTAGTGAGGAACTGAGGCCTCCTGCTCACAGCCATGTGAGTGAGTGAAGTGGATCTTTCCAGCCAGTCAAGTCTTAGATGTCTGCAGCTCTGACCAACATTTTGCCTATGACCTTATAAAAGACCCTGAGCCAGAACCACCCAGCTAAACCACTCCCAGATTCCTGATTCACAGAAACCGTGTGAGAGAATGTGTGCTAATTCAAGCTACTAAGTTTGAGGATAATTTGTTATGCAACAATAGATAACTAAAAGAACTGATGAAGGAAGTGTCAGGTAAGTAAGTTGTTAAAGGTCACACAGGAGTAAAGGCAGATCCAGGATCCAAACACAGGTCTGTGGGGTTCTACAGCCTGTCTCTGAGCCACACTGTCTCCTGAAATCCGCTTAGTGTGGCAAATGCAAGATCGTTCGACTGTGCAGTTATGAAGTCTTTGTAGATTGGCCCATGTTACAGTTTGGGGAGGTTGCTTTCTGGATTTCCAAAGAAGCTGCTGACTGGAAGAATTTCTGAAAGAATGGTGAATAAAAAGGCAATTCTAATGAAGAAGTTTACGTGTACTGCACTATTTAAAGAATTTCTGTGAAGACATTTTGAAGATAAGACTGAAGCAAGTTCATTATAAATTAGGGAAGAGATAAATGGAAAATAACCTTTTCCTTAGCAATATAAAGGTATTATAAAATAGTTTTCATAGTGTGAATGAACCACAGATATATACATATTTTTATATGTATTTGTGTTTAATATTATTTATTATTTATCTCTAATATATGTATGTATTTAAATAGTTATATTTAACATTTATGAAGGGATAACTGAAATTCAGCATTTCCCTGAGAATTCTTAGTTACCATACCCAAGGCCCAAACCTTGTAGTGGGCAAAGACTTCTTAAAGGACACAGAAAGCACCAATCTTAAAGTACCACCTTAATTAGCCATTGTGAGCTAATAACACACATGCCTGGTGGTCTTCTATGCTGATTAGACCTGATGTGTTCATCCTGTCATCCTGGAATGACTCATTTCCCTTTTTCTCTCTGCCTTCCATTTTTCTAACCAAATTAATAAAACGTTCCTTTTATCTAATTACTCTGCTCATTTTTTATTTTCTTTCCTTAGTGAAGCACTGCTAGTAATCCCTTCTCCTGCAGGGATGTTGCTGAGCCATGGCAGGCTCTGGGACTGTGACCTGGAGAGACCGCTGTGTGATTCCTTCTTCATGTATCTGGAGTGGGCTTAATGGCAGAATCTCTATGCAGTGGCACAGAACATAGAACTCTTAGGTATTCCCCAAAACTTTACTTTTTCAGAGTCTCCCAACATCGATGTGAAAGGGACACATCGAGTGGCTGCCACCCGCATGACCAACCAGGGCCGGGGACAAACTGCAACCGTGGTACGTGCCCTTAGCGGGAACCGAACCCGGGTCTTTCAGGACCGCAGGCCGACGCTCTAACCGCTGAGCCAAACCGGCCAGGGCTCACCCTGGGTTTGAAAAAACATCAATAATTCCAAGAAGCAACACTTGGGTCTCAGGCCAAAACAAGCCCCTTCTAGTGATTGCTTTCAAAGCCGATGATTAAAAGCCAGTCTCCTGTCCATGTCACAGTCCTCCCCGAGGGCAGCTCACTGTGCATGATGAGAGGCCTGGGCCTCTTCTTCATTCCTCACGGGCCTGCTCCGTGGTTGGCGGGATGCATGGAGATGAGAGTCCGGCCACATGGGCAGTGATGCTGGCACACTGGCAATGACAGTCAGGACACAGACCGTCCAGTTTCAGGTGGTCCCTGCTGCTACTTTACCTGACACTGGCAATAAAAGAGCTGGCAATGTCTGTGGCAGGGGTGGAGTTTTAGGGGACCCAATAAATAACTCCCTTCCCACTGGAAGGAGACCTGGGAGTTAGACAGAGGGAGATAGAAACATGGCAGTAACTCCAGACGGAACAGGCAGGTCAGTGTTCCCTCTGAATCATTCACACCCACCCAGGCATGGCTTCCCACACAGCTGGTTCCTGTTACAGATCTACAGGGTTGACGCTGACTATGCTTCCTTTTTTTTTTTGAGAGAGAGAGAAACATGGATGTGACACATTGATTGGCTGCCTCCTGCACACCCCCAACCAGGGATCCAGCCTGCAACCTGAGCATGTGCCCGGACCTGGAATCAAACCCACAGCCTCCCAGTGCATGGGATGATGCCCAGGCGAGCCACATTGGCCAGGGCCATACTCCTTCTCTTAACCGAGAAGAATGGTGTGCTGAGCCCAACTCATGCAGTTCCTCCACCCAACCTCACCCATTAGGTGAGACCCCTTACCTCCCTGGAAGGACAGTGAGTGAGACAAGATGACGAGAGGAATCTCGACCAAGTAGGTCAGAAGCAATCATTAGCACATATATGGATATGTATGCACATTTGTATATGATTTTATAAGCAGCATGGTGAAAAATGTGGAGGGACACCTGGTAGGTAGGTCACAGGATTACCTGAGTAGGGGGTGGTGTCTGGAGTACAATGTGGAGGGAGTGGGGAGAGAAGCAAAATGGGAAAACAAAACGAATCACCAAACATACTCTATACGGCGTGATCACTACATATATATAAAGCTGGTGATGTCTGTGGCAGGGATGGTCTTTAGGGAACGTGCGTGTGTGTGGGTGTGTGTGTTCATTGCATTAAGAACTCTTATTCAACATTCTTCAACCTGCTTTGAATAGTTAATACTTCACCAATTAAAGTGGACCCTAAAGAACTGGGTCATAAATGTACTTTTGGAATATGTATTAAGAGTAAATATACCAAGGGGGCCCATTTCTGTTGTTGCAGCAGGGAGTTCCCTATAGTTGGAGCACAGATAATGGAGTTCATAGTAAGAAACCCCCCAAGCAGTATGCTTAACCTGGGCACGAGAACTTTGGTTGCAATGATCAGGGAGGTTTTCACCCAGACATCTATTTATATTAAGATCGGGAATCGGTGCTGGAGGGATAAGAATGCCCCTCTTTTACTTGATGCTAAATATATCCAAAGGAGCAGTTGGAAGGACAGCAACTGCAAGAATTGTACATACTTTACCATAATGTTAATCTAAGCATAAATGCAATTAGACCATAACAAAGTATCATCAATACATGGGGCTACAGACTTGGAAATAAAATTTCCTACTGAAAACTACTCTTTAAAAAGAACAAATAATTGCCCTGGCCGGTTTGGCTCAGCGGTTGGAGCGTCGGCCTGCGGTACAGAGAGACCCGGGTTCGGTTCCCGCTAAGGGCATGTACCTCGGTTGCAGTTTGTCCCCGGCCCTGGTTGGTCGTGCGGGTGGCAGCCACTCGATGTGTCCCTTCACATCGATGTTTCTCTCTCTCTCCCTCCCGCTCTATCTGAACAAAAAATGGAAAAATGTCCTCGGGTGAGGATAAAAAAACAACAACAACAAATAATTGTTTAGAACAGAGACAAAAGTCACATGGAGGGAACAGAATGGCTTCCAGGCCAGTAGAACTCTGCAGCGATTTGGTATTTTAGAAAAAAACTGTCCATCAGAGTTTAGGTAGCATTGGGAAAGAACAAAAATGGAGTCACTAAGACAAATGTTGGTCGGGTCTATCCAATCACTGGTCAGTCTTTCAATTGGTCCAGTCCTATTTGTTCCCTGAGTCACTAAACTTCATTGAGCGCCTTCTAGGCCAGGCATGATCCTACATTCTGAAAATATGGAAATGAATAAGTCAAAGTCCTCATGGAGTTTGCATTCTAGTAGGGAACTCAGTCAATAAACACACACACACACACACACACACACACACCCCCCATCAGGTCAGTGCATTAAACAAAACTTAACAGGGTAGGAAGATAGACACTGAAGGAGAAAGGCCTTAGGGAGGGAACATGGCATTATTTCAAATTATTTCAAACTGAAAGGTGAAGAAAGGAATTTCTGAGGAGGGCATATGGAAACAGAGATCTGGGATCGAAGTGAGGAAGTGAGCCAAAGTTCAGAGGGGAAGAGAATTCTAAGCGGCCTGATCAGCAAAGGGAAAGCTCTGAAGCTGGAATGAACTTGTGTGTGTTCAAGGAACAGAAAGGCAGCTAGTTTTGTACTTGTTGGTGCTGTTTGTCAGATGTTCTGGTTGCCTCTCCTCCCAAGCACAAGGGAGGACTGCACAGGGTCCTCTGTAGAAGGGTAAGTCATGTGATTTGTTCTGGACAGTGAGTCATGAGCAGAAATGACATGTGCTGTTAATGGAGAGACACAATGAAAGACCCTCTAGAAGACTTTTTTTTTTTTGTCTCTGGCATGGTGATTGAATGCTGTAGATAGTGCTGCTCCATCAGTCTGAATCTAAGAGTGACGAAGAAAAGTGTGGGAACAGAGCCCCCAGCGGATCCCTAATAGACATAAATGTGAGCAAAAAATTAATTTGTGTGTTTCAAGCCTCTGTGACTTGGAGCTGTTACATCACTATGGCAAAACCTGCCCCGACTGGTAGTTTTCACTGGTGGGAAATGAGATCTCAGGTGTAGTCAGGGGACAGAGCCTTGGAGACAGTAACAAACTTGGGTTTCATTATGTAAATGAATAACCTTTGGAGGACTTTGAGCAGGGGGATGACAGGATTTGCATACAAAAAAAATCTCTCAGTCATGTAGAGGAAAAGTCCTTGCTCATGGGAAATATATACTGAGATATTTAGAAATAAAGTATAATGTCTACAATTTGCTTGCAAATGGTTCAGTAAAATGTGTGTAGATGCACAACAGGGCTAAAGTGGTAATTGGTGTATCTAGATGAAGGTATGTAGGTGTTCACTGTACTCTTTTTCAACATTTTGTGGGTTCAAACTTTTTAAAAATAGTATGTTGGGAGGAAATCACTTTAGAGAACTACAAAGGAATAGAAGCAAAGACCATCAGGAGGCTGCTGTCAGGTGAAGTGGTATGGGCTGGAGTGGCCATGGTGAGAAGTGGGTGGCTTTGAGATCTATTCTGTAGGTGGAGCCAGCCAGTTTGCTGATAGATTGACTGTGGGGATGTGAAGGAAAGAGAGGAGTCGAGGTGTCTCTTAGGTTTTTGTCTTGAGCAAGTGGGAGATGAGTGTTACCATTAACTGAGATGGAACAGCCAGGGAAGGACTAGGTTTGGAGGATGGGAAATAGTGATTCACTTTTGGGCACGTGAATGGTGAACATCCCAGTGGAGACTGGATTGCCAGTTGGATAAATGAGTTGGGAGTTCAGAGAAAAGGTTGTCTGGAAATAAACAATTTGGAACTATCAGCATGTAGTGGCACCAAGTCATGGAATCCCTTAGGAAACATGTGCAGGTGGAGAAGAGGATCAGGACTGAGCACGTGGACAGACAGGGGCAGGATCATGAAGTTAATTTGATTTCTCCTCTTGTGATTCCATGCTTACTGAGCAACCACTTGATTATCACCTGACTTCCCATATCAGTCCATCCATAAAGGAAAGGTTGGTCAGGTGAAGTTGGAATATTCTAGTTCCCAGGATAGTTCTCATTGTAAATAGATTGATCACACTCACAAGTGTGGTTTGAGTCAGCTTCTGAGGCAGATCCATTCCCAATGTGCTGACAAAATCTGATGGAGTCTGAATACGAGGGACAGACCCAGGACTGGAAATTCCCCGGAGACAAATGGTACACTCTTGCTGGCACTCTTCATTAGCTCAGTAGCCACAAAGAAAGAATGTTTTCAAAACCCGTAGCCAGGTATAGATAAGAGACTATTCCCTCTTTTGGTGGTAAACCTTTTCTTTTGTCAAAGTTCTATTGATCTGTCGCCGATTCTCTCATGTAGGTTTTCTTCCATGTAGATCTTGCATTTCCTTATATCAGAATCTCTATTACTTTTTTACTATTTGGAAAGTATTCTCTATGTGCTTGCTCTAAATCTATTTTTTAAATTTTATTTCATTTTTGGATAGTATTCAAAGTCAAAATGGCATAAAGTATATATTGAGAATTCACCTTGCCACCTCTCCCCTAAGCATGTTCCCCGCCCAAATCACTGTCCCTGCCCATTCTGTGTATCCATCTAAAGTTTAGGTTGTTACCAATCTCTTGCTAGCACAAAGCTGCAATTAATATGGTCTGAGCTGTAGTTTGTCTTCTTTGCTGTGCTGTGATGATGGGAAAGACATATTCCTTTTGGGAGGGGATGAGTGATGTCTGATGAAAGTTCAGGCTCAAAATGCATTCCTCTGCCCGTCCCTTTTAGTCTGAACCGTGGATACATGACACTTCCAGTACACCATGATTACATAGCTCCTCTAGCTAAAGCAGTTTAGGGATGTTCATCTATTTAATGCCTATTGTTTTGGGAATAAAAATGGCTTGTGCTTACCCAATGAGAAAAAAAGAGATTAATAAAGGTTATTGGAGAATATGTGTTTATGGGATTAACTTCAGAAAATAATAAACTCAGGTAGGAAGTTAATGCATATCTTTGGCCTCTTTTCCCATGGTGCAGCAGGTTGTATTTTCCAAAGATAGCTGCCTCAACATATCTTATCCCATATGCTCTTCTTATAATGTGACACTGACACTCTTCCCATTGAGTGGGCCGGTGTTCCCTCCCCTTGAACTTCAGCTGACCTTTGTGACAGCAGAAACCAGTAGAAGACAGTGAAAGTCCTGCAGCTAAGTCCAGGCAACTCCCAGAACCATGAGAGGTGTCAACAGTGATTCAAATCTAGTAAGTTTTGAGGTTATTCATTTTGTAGCAATAGAAAACAGAAAAATGGTCTTGACTTTTAATCATCTTTACATTTTCTTTGGTCTTGGTTCTTTAATTTTTTATTCAGAATTTACTGTAATTTTGTCTCTTCTTATTGCAGGTCACCTCAAATACTTTGTGGAAGAGGGTTTAAGTACAATGTAATTACATCTTTTTTGTTTTACCTTTTTAAATTTTATTAATTTTTGTTACAGATGATTCTCCTTTTTCCCCCTAGACACCCTCCCTCCCGATGCCACCCCTCTCAGCCCCCAGCGTTTTTGTCTATGCCCATTGGTTACACATACATGCATATAAGTTCTTAGGTTTGTCTCATCCCTCCCCCTGCCCCAATGTAATTAAATTTTTAAAAGTACTTTTTAAAAATTTTAACTTTTATTGATTGACTTGAAAAAGAGAAAAACTGATTTGTTATTCCCCTTATTAATGCTCTTCTATCTAACCCAATGATGTAAACTCCCTGGTGTTATGCTACTACAACCCATGAAAGCAAGCCTTATCACAATTTTTGAAGGATTTAAAAATATATGTTTTTATTGATTTTTTTTTTTAGAAAGATGTGAAAGAAGAGATAGAAACATTGATGTGAGAAAGAAACATCAATTGGCTGCCTCCTGCATGCCCCCTTCCAAGGATCAAGTCGGCAACCCAGGCATGTGCCCTGACAGGGAATCCAACCGGGACCTCTCAGTCCATGGGATGATGCTCAGTCCAGAGCCACACGGGCTGGGCTGAAGGATTTTTAAAAATTAAAATAACAAAAAGATTGCTCTGTGTGTACTTGCTTCACATTTTTTGCCTTCTTCTCCTGGCAAACAGATCCTTTGTCCATGAAAGTTTGATAGAAATAATTAGGACCTCACATACAAGGACCAGATGATTCAATCAACAAATAGTTTCTCAACAGACATTTATTGCCTCCTAAGGTGTGCCAGATACTATACCAGGTGCCGAATATACAAACACTCAGTCCCAGCTTACATAGGGGCTCCTGAACTAGTGATAATTTACAGCTATAAAAATCCTACCTTATGTAAGGTACTAGACATGTCTGGAAAAGTCTTTGAACGTCTTCAATGATAGACTATTTAAAATAACAACAAAATAATAATAAAGAAAACTATCAAATGATCTGACAGGCAATTTAAAAAAGTAAACGGAAAAATTATACAGCAACTTTATAGTAGGTGCATATAGCTATGAATTCAGTAAAAGAAACATAGCTAATTTTATTTTATTTTTTTGGTACGTGCCCCTAGCGGGAACCGAACCCAGGACTCTCTGGTCCACAGGCCAATGCTACAACCAGCCAGGGCGAAACAGAGCTAATTTATTCTCTCCATAGTCACAGAAATAAAATTATGTTGTCATATGGCATAAACCTTACAAAATATTATATTTAATGTAAAAGACCATGAGATATTACATTATAGGATGCTACAGTTTTTAAATACATTATTAGTCATTACTTTTCCAAGTTTAACTGTAACAAAAATTTTTAAATCAGTTTTCCTAAATGTAATCCCAACCCAAGTAGTGTCACCATCTATCCACTAACCTTAGAAGAAAGGTGCATGAAGGCAGGAACCATATCTATTTGTTTACCACAGCACATTCAGTACCTGGCACATTATAATCACTCATCAAGAATGTGTTGAATTAGTCAACTGGAAACATGTACTTAGAACAGATTAAAGCTAAGAGTTTTATTCAACAAGCACTTCCGAATACTTTGTATAAACACAGCATTGTCATACCCATGGATAGATGGACAATATTACTTGCATTTATAAACCTTTGAAATAAAATAGAAACATTTAAAATTCACATTAGAAAAAATAATTCTACACTTGATCTGGCTAAAAGGTGAAGAAGTGATAGAAATAAATAATTCTAGCTATGTACCAAATATAAAAATATAACAAGACAAAAAAACCAGTAAATACATTATTTTTACAAGCTCCTAGGGGCCAGGAAAAAATTAAAGTATGAATTCATATCCTTTCTAGTTTTAACTACAGAAATAAGTTCACAATGCACAAAGTCCTCTTTTGGTAGCATACATCAATGGTGTATGGATGGTGAATCTCTTCAGGTTTTCTACATAAAATTGAAAGAAACAAGGGGCCATATAAAAGTAGAAACCAAACTAGTTTATATGTTTTTTTGAGGAAGGAAATTGAGATTTTTGTACTCATTGCTTTAGAAATTATGAGTAGAAAAATTATTTGAAGTGAAGCAAATAATATATTCTATTATAAATAATTAAAATAGGATGGCATTAGAAGACCTCATCCAAATCTGAGATTAAATAATTCTATGAACTAAATACAGAAATGCACGGGAATAGAGAAAAAGACAGTGAAAAAAGATAAAGTAAAAAAAAGGAGCTCTAAAGAAACTCCCTCCCCCTGAAGACACAGACTAAGAGCTGAAACATAGGAATATTAAGGAGGGATGAACACATTTAATCAGATCTTGGCTTCCCTCAATCCGAGGCTTTATTCTCAGAATTGTTTCATAACAATCTAACATTTGTGTCTGAATGTCTGCTGGCCTCTTAAGTGTATTTCTTCTAGGCTTTTAAAATTATGCTGTTTTCATACCTAGACTGAACCGACTTGAGAGTCAGTGGTCATATGCCTACTTTACTCTAAGGCTTGAGTTGGATTATAACTGTTTAATAAAGAACTTCCAACTTCATAGTTCTTCTTCTGACTCTTGATCATAAATTTCCCGAGGCTGTCTCTTAATACTGATTATCAAATCAATGGTTAAAATTTTGGTCAAACACTGAAGAACTGAAGTTAGTAACTGGTATTTACCAGATACTGATTCCAAACCTGTCTGACTGCTTACCATGGGTTGATTGGTTTGCAGTGCATGGAGAGCTCTAATATATACTTGCGGAAAGCTGTGCTTTCCTTTCTTAGCTTTATATAGGATTTTGGGAATGCCTAACAGTGCATTAGCTATTATTATACTAACCATGGTTGTTTCTGATTGCTGGCATTTTTTGGCATAGTTGAGAAGATAGTAATGTAACAAGATCTCAAAATCACCACCCACTGGCAAAACACAACCTGCTGATATAGATGAGAAATAGTAACTCTGGGAAGTACCCATCTCCAGTGACTTATATCTCACTGGTAACATACTTCCCTTTCTAGCAAATTTTATGATCGACAAATTTTCATGAGAAATTTCTATTCTAGAGTGTTCTGCTGTTGAATCAATAGTAGGATCACTCTCAATAAATGAATCATGGTCATCAATTATCCTGGTTTTGTTTGCAGATAAACATCTCAGTGTTTCACCTGCCTGGTATGTATCTGCTGGTGTCACTTTTGGTGTTGAACATGAAATATATGTTTCTAATTCTCCACTTGGAACTACCACATTTGAATATACTTTTAAATATTTTTGAGGTTTTGCAAGTTCATCTTCTTTCCTTACAGCTGTGCCCTGATGTGGACTTTGTATTGAGCCATTAACAATTTCTGGCAACTGATTACTTTCTCTATTCTTATAAATAAGAGGACTTGATGTATAATTCTGGTCAGTGATTTGTGTCTTGTAATTTAAATTAAGGTCTTTAAATAACTGCCGAAGCATTTTAAATGCTCCATGTAAAGCATCCTTATGTTGTTCAACAAGACCCTGTACTGGTCCACAAAGAACTATACAGTGTGGTATAAATGAACATGTGCTAATCAAGCCAAGATGAACATACCTTTTGGATCTAAGGATAAGGGGCTTACAAAATTTCACAGAAGCAGTGTTTGAGATTTCATACTGTGAAGAGGCTTGTGGCAGTACAAATGGGGAAAGACCAATGATCCTCTGAATAAGAGAAATTTCTTCAGATGATAAACATTCCACCACTGATATGCCATTCAATTCTGCATAATAAATAACTAAGTCTGGTTGTTTCACACTAGATAGGAGCAATTTTACATTCTGACTCTGTAAACGTTTCATTATTGCTTTTGTCCTTTCCATAATCCAGAATTGAGATGTCTGAAACTGGGCCTCTGAATTTAGAATAAACTCTGATCCAGAAGTTGAAAAGAGAGGCTGGATGGTTTCTGTTACTAGCACTATTCTTATATCACCATCTGCTGGACAGTACACAGAAAAGTCTCTGCAAAGCACAAGCCCTGCGTTGATCTTGGAATCTGAAACAGGAAGGCCAGTGACACCAATGGTCAGCTCTACAAAACAGTCATCCACTAAGTCAAATACTTCTTCAAACCCACTTTCACAAGCCACACACTTGAAAAAGTAGTCACACATCAATTGTGAAATAAAGTTGTGGTTATTTCTTCCCACTCTTCCACAAAAGTATGCTTCTAAGAGCAACTCTAAAGAGCTCCTACACAATGTTCTCTCTTTAGTGGATGAAGAAAAGATGGACAAAAAGTGTCTACTTAAGTGTTGGTCCATAACATAGTCTAATATTTGTGTCTGAAACGTTAGAAGAGCTTGGGAAATACGTTTCCACTGACAACAATTTTTCCAATGCCTTCTATGGGTTTGACTATTTTTCAAAATCAAAGAATCTTTTCCTTTGTCTGTGACTGCATGAAGTCCTCTGAGCAAATGGGAAAGAAAGATAATAAATGTCTTAGCACCATCTCCTGTTTTTCTTAGATGACTGGAAACACATGCCACCATCACCCTGTACAAAAAAGAAATAAAGCAACTCAGATTTTCAGTGGGCTGCCTTCCTACATCTAAATCAAGCTGAAACCATGTTTTCACAGCTATAAGCATAAAATGAGACTACTGTCCCTTTGATATGTCCTTAGTTTGGGGTTTCCCTTTTCCGAGTTACTGGGTTCTATTCCAAGATGCCAGGGTCGGGTGGAGCGGGGAGGGGAGGAGTGAGAGCTGTTCTTAAGAGCTGATGAGATCGGCTGTCCAGTATAAGGTTCCCTCTGCGGAGCGCTAACCCTGAGCGCACACCGGTCTCACCCAAGCCCAGCTTTTTGCAAGAGCACAGCCTCAGGGCCAGTACGTTCGCGGAGATGGCCTGGGGTAACCGTCCGTAGTACGCTCTCCAGGGCTGAAGAGGGGACGCGGGTACCTGGCTATGGGATGGTCTAAGTGCAGCGCCTCCAGGAGGCGGCCTCCATCCCGGCTGAGCAGCACCTCGCCCGTGGGCTTCGTACACAGAACTTGCCGCCCCTCGGGCCCCACGCAGCCGCTCACGATGGTTTCTAGCACCTCCGCGACCTGCAACGCCGCCTTCACGGAACCCGCAACAGCCATAGCCCCTCGGGGTCAGGCGGCCCAAGCCACCCTCGCAGAACGCAGGACGGCCTGGAGGGGGCGGTGCGCGGCACGGCCGGAAGCGGAAGAGGCGGGGAGGAGCCCGGAAATCCGGGCAGCTCGGCTTCTCGGTTGGGCGAAGATCCTGCCCTTCCGCTCAGTCCTCGGCCGGCGCAGCACGGCCGACCAGTGGGGCTCGCGGTCCCATAGCCCGCGGAGAAGGAAGAGAGATCTGGCCTCCCGGGCCCGGAAACCACAGTCCCTTCCCCAGATCCCTGGGAGAACTCGTTCCCTTCCGGTTTCAGCTGCCACCAGATCCCTCCGAGTCCCGGGAAGCTTGCCCCGAAGTTGGCACGAGGTGGAGCCTGTGGGAAGGAGGAAATGGGTACGCGGGGAGACCTCGGCTCGTTCCCTGTCCCCGCAAAAGCAACTCTTGTTTCCCAGCAAAACCTCTGCCGTGGACTCACACCTATTCTGGCCACTGCCCATCAGCTGTTCACCTTCCACTCGCAAGCAATTTGGGGATGTAGGATGGAAGGCGAGAGCCTAATGAGGGTCACACGCTGCAGGCTTGAGGCTTTTCGCAGGGGCTTTGCCACATTTCCTGGGCTCGGGTATCACTGAAATCCCAGCCACCACAGTCTACTTTAGCAGAAGTAACGTGAGTACTTGGCCATACTGGTTGGGGGTCCGTAGTATGCTTTAAAAACACAGTGCCCTAACACGACTAGATACAATCCAACGGCAGGAAAACAAACATACTGTTAGAAAACAAACATTCAAAGATGAAATGGTCAGGAGCATAGGTTTAAGATTTAGACCTGGATTTGCTCTGCCATTTACTCATCTGAAATATTTCAGCAAGTGATCATTTTTGTTTCCAATTCTCTCATTAAAAAAAAAAAAGGAGATAATAGGTATGTAACTCTTAAGGTTTTGAAGAGGGTGACAATGTTTACAAAACGCTTTTTTTTTTTTTTTTGGCATGGTACCCAGCATATACTAAGCACTCAACAGTAATATTTTACAGCTCACCCACCAAATTCCTGTGACATGTCACCACTGTATGGGCCTACTATCTCTACAAAAAAGGGATAATCTGTAAGGTGCCTAAGAGTCTGTTGGCATAATAGCATAACACAGGACACCTATTAAAGAGTGTGGTCAATGCCTGGCAGTGTGCTCAGTGATTGAGCATCAACTCATGCACCAAGAGGTCGCCAGTTCAACTCCTGATCAGGGCACATGCCCAGGCTGTGGGCCAAATGGGGGGGGGGGTGCAGGAGGCAGCCAATCCATGTTCTCTCTCATCAATGTTCCTATCTCTCTCCCTCTCCTTCTCTCTCTCAAATCAATAAAGAAAAAAAGAGAGAGGTCAATATTAGAAAGTTATCTTGTAGATGTTTCATTGAGTTTGAACAGTGAGGGGGCTGTTTTCTTTGCCCTTTATTCCTATGCTCTATATATAAGCCCTTCCCTCCCTTCACCCAATTAATGACAGAATCAACTAACTATTAGCCAGGAGCAAATGGACCCTGAAGAGAAGTAAGAAAAGAGGGGAGGAGGATAGAGGAAAACCAGAGAGGAAAAATGTCTTGAAACTCATC